>NW_027437195.1:16211837-25211837 GCF_033239565.1 Halichoeres trimaculatus
TAACCCTAACCCTAACCCTAACACCTAACCCTAGGCTGGAATTAGGGTTAGGGTTGGGCCCCTGGAAAGGAGTAGAGATTTGGCGAGTAGCTCGCTTTGACCGTCTCCTCGGCCCTGTCAATTACCACTCGCGACCTAAGCCTCAAACCTTTCTGGAGAGCTAACCCTAACCCTAGCGGCTAACCCTAACCCTAACCCTAACCCTAACCCTAGGCTGGAATTAGGGTTAGGGTTGGGCCCCTGGAAAGGAGTAGAGATTTGGCGAGTAGCTCGCTTTGACCGTCTCCTCGGCCCTGTCAATTACCACTCGCGACCTAAGCCTCAAACCTTTCTGGAGAGCTAACCCTAACCCTAGCCGGCTAACCCTAACCCTAACCCTAACCCTAACCCTAGGCTGGAATTAGGGTTAGGGTTGGGCCCCTGGAAAGGAGTAGAGATTTGGCGAGTAGCTCGCTTTGACCGTCTCCTCGGCCCTGTCAATTACCACTCGCGACCTAAGCCTCAAACCTTTCTGGAGAGCTAACCCTAACCCTAGCCGGCTAACCCTAACCCTAACCCTAACCCTAACCCTAGGCTGGAATTAGGGTTAGGGTTGGGCCCCTGGAAAGGAGTAGAGATTTGGCGAGTAGCTCGCTTTGACCGTCTCCTCGGCCCTGTCAATTACCACTCGCGACCTAAGCCTCAAACCTTTCTGGAGAGCTAACCCTAACCCTAGCCGGCTAACCCTAACCCTAACCCTAACCCTAACCCTAGGCTGGAATTAGGGTTAGGGTTGGGCCCCTGGAAAGGAGTAGAGATTTGGCGAGTAGCTCGCTTTGACCGTCTCCTCGGCCCTGTCAATTACCACTCGCGACCTAAGCCTCAAACCTTTCTGGAGAGCTAACCCTAACCCTAGCCGGCTAACCCTAACCCTAACCCTAACCCTAACCCTAGGCTGGAATTAGGGTTAGGGTTGGGCCCCTGGAAAGGAGTAGAGATTTGGCGAGTAGCTCGCTTTGACCGTCTCCTCGGCCCTGTCAATTACCACTCGCGACCTAAGCCTCAAACCTTTCTGGAGAGCTAACCCTAACCCTAGCCGGCTAACCCTAACCCTAACCCTAACCCTAACCCTAGGCTGGAATTAGGGTTAGGGTTGGGCCCCTGGAAAGGAGTAGAGATTTGGCGAGTAGCTCGCTTTGACCGTCTCCTCGGCCCTGTCAATTACCACTCGCGACCTAAGCCTCAAACCTTTCTGGAGAGCTAACCCTAACCCTAGCCGGCTAACCCTAACCCTAACCCTAACCCTAACCCTAGGCTGGAATTAGGGTTAGGGTTGGGCCCCTGGAAAGGAGTAGAGATTTGGCGAGTAGCTCGCTTTGACCGTCTCCTCGGCCCTGTCAATTACCACTCGCGACCTAAGCCTCAAACCTTTCTGGAGAGCTAACCCTAACCCTAGCCGGCTAACCCTAACCCTAACCCTAACCCTAACCCTAGGCTGGAATTAGGGTTAGGGTTGGGCCCCTGGAAAGGAGTAGAGATTTGGCGAGTAGCTCGCTTTGACCGTCTCCTCGGCCCTGTCAATTACCACTCGCGACCTAAGCCTCAAACCTTTCTGGAGAGCTAACCCTAACCCTAGCCGGCTAACCCTAACCCTAACCCTAACCCTAACCCTAGGCTGGAATTAGGGTTAGGGTTGGGCCCCTGGAAAGGAGTAGAGATTTGGCGAGTAGCTCGCTTTGACCGTCTCCTCGGCCCTGTCAATTACCACTCGCGACCTAAGCCTCAAACCTTTCTGGAGAGCTAACCCTAACCCTAGCCGGCTAACCCTAACCCTAACCCTAACCCTAACCCTAGGCTGGAATTAGGGTTAGGGTTGGGCCCCTGGAAAGGAGTAGAGATTTGGCGAGTAGCTCGCTTTGACCGTCTCCTCGGCCCTGTCAATTACCACTCGCGACCTAAGCCTCAAACCTTTCTGGAGAGCTAACCCTAACCCTAGCCGGCTAACCCTAACCCTAACCCTAACCCTAACCCTAGGCTGGAATTAGGGTTAGGGTTGGGCCCCTGGAAAGGAGTAGAGATTTGGCGAGTAGCTCGCTTTGACCGTCTCCTCGGCCCTGTCAATTACCACTCGCGACCTAAGCCTCAAACCTTTCTGGAGAGCTAACCCTAACCCTAGCCGGCTAACCCTAACCCTAACCCTAACCCTAACCCTAGGCTGGAATTAGGGTTAGGGTTGGGCCCCTGGAAAGGAGTAGAGATTTGGCGAGTAGCTCGCTTTGACCGTCTCCTCGGCCCTGTCAATTACCACTCGCGACCTAAGCCTCAAACCTTTCTGGAGAGCTAACCCTAACCCTAGCCGGCTAACCCTAACCCTAACCCTAACCCTAACCCTAGGCTGGAATTAGGGTTAGGGTTGGGCCCCTGGAAAGGAGTAGAGATTTGGCGAGTAGCTCGCTTTGACCGTCTCCTCGGCCCTGTCAATTACCACTCGCGACCTAAGCCTCAAACCTTTCTGGAGAGCTAACCCTAACCCTAGCCGGCTAACCCTAACCCTAACCCTAACCCTAACCCTAGGCTGGAATTAGGGTTAGGGTTGGGCCCCTGGAAAGGAGTAGAGATTTGGCGAGTAGCTCGCTTTGACCGTCTCCTCGGCCCTGTCAATTACCACTCGCGACCTAAGCCTCAAACCTTTCTGGAGAGCTAACCCTAACCCTAGCCGGCTAACCCTAACCCTAACCCTAACCCTAACCCTAGGCTGGAATTAGGGTTAGGGTTGGGCCCCTGGAAAGGAGTAGAGATTTGGCGAGTAGCTCGCTTTGACCGTCTCCTCGGCCCTGTCAATTACCACTCGCGACCTAAGCCTCAAACCTTTCTGGAGAGCTAACCCTAACCCTAGCCGGCTAACCCTAACCCTAACCCTAACCCTAACCCTAGGCTGGAATTAGGGTTAGGGTTGGGCCCCTGGAAAGGAGTAGAGATTTGGCGAGTAGCTCGCTTTGACCGTCTCCTCGGCCCTGTCAATTACCACTCGCGACCTAAGCCTCAAACCTTTCTGGAGAGCTAACCCTAACCCTAGCCGGCTAACCCTAACCCTAACCCTAACCCTAACCCTAGGCTGGAATTAGGGTTAGGGTTGGGCCCCTGGAAAGGAGTAGAGATTTGGCGAGTAGCTCGCTTTGACCGTCTCCTCGGCCCTGTCAATTACCACTCGCGACCTAAGCCTCAAACCTTTCTGGAGAGCTAACCCTAACCCTAGCCGGCTAACCCTAACCCTAACCCTAACCCTAACCCTAGGCTGGAATTAGGGTTAGGGTTGGGCCCCTGGAAAGGAGTAGAGATTTGGCGAGTAGCTCGCTTTGACCGTCTCCTCGGCCCTGTCAATTACCACTCGCGACCTAAGCCTCAAACCTTTCTGGAGAGCTAACCCTAACCCTAGCCGGCTAACCCTAACCCTAACCCTAACCCTAACCCTAGGCTGGAATTAGGGTTAGGGTTGGGCCCCTGGAAAGGAGTAGAGATTTGGCGAGTAGCTCGCTTTGACCGTCTCCTCGGCCCTGTCAATTACCACTCGCGACCTAAGCCTCAAACCTTTCTGGAGAGCTAACCCTAACCCTAGCCGGCTAACCCTAACCCTAACCCTAACCCTAACCCTAGGCTGGAATTAGGGTTAGGGTTGGGCCCCTGGAAAGGAGTAGAGATTTGGCGAGTAGCTCGCTTTGACCGTCTCCTCGGCCCTGTCAATTACCACTCGCGACCTAAGCCTCAAACCTTTCTGGAGAGCTAACCCTAACCCTAGCCGGCTAACCCTAACCCTAACCCTAACCCTAACCCTAGGCTGGAATTAGGGTTAGGGTTGGGCCCCTGGAAAGGAGTAGAGATTTGGCGAGTAGCTCGCTTTGACCGTCTCCTCGGCCCTGTCAATTACCACTCGCGACCTAAGCCTCAAACCTTTCTGGAGAGCTAACCCTAACCCTAGCCGGCTAACCCTAACCCTAACCCTAACCCTAACCCTAGGCTGGAATTAGGGTTAGGGTTGGGCCCCTGGAAAGGAGTAGAGATTTGGCGAGTAGCTCGCTTTGACCGTCTCCTCGGCCCTGTCAATTACCACTCGCGACCTAAGCCTCAAACCTTTCTGGAGAGCTAACCCTAACCCTAGCCGGCTAACCCTAACCCTAACCCTAACCCTAACCCTAGGCTGGAATTAGGGTTAGGGTTGGGCCCCTGGAAAGGAGTAGAGATTTGGCGAGTAGCTCGCTTTGACCGTCTCCTCGGCCCTGTCAATTACCACTCGCGACCTAAGCCTCAAACCTTTCTGGAGAGCTAACCCTAACCCTAGCCGGCTAACCCTAACCCTAACCCTAACCCTAACCCTAGGCTGGAATTAGGGTTAGGGTTGGGCCCCTGGAAAGGAGTAGAGATTTGGCGAGTAGCTCGCTTTGACCGTCTCCTCGGCCCTGTCAATTACCACTCGCGACCTAAGCCTCAAACCTTTCTGGAGAGCTAACCCTAACCCTAGCCGGCTAACCCTAACCCTAACCCTAACCCTAACCCTAGGCTGGAATTAGGGTTAGGGTTGGGCCCCTGGAAAGGAGTAGAGATTTGGCGAGTAGCTCGCTTTGACCGTCTCCTCGGCCCTGTCAATTACCACTCGCGACCTAAGCCTCAAACCTTTCTGGAGAGCTAACCCTAACCCTAGCCGGCTAACCCTAACCCTAACCCTAACCCTAACCCTAGGCTGGAATTAGGGTTAGGGTTGGGCCCCTGGAAAGGAGTAGAGATTTGGCGAGTAGCTCGCTTTGACCGTCTCCTCGGCCCTGTCAATTACCACTCGCGACCTAAGCCTCAAACCTTTCTGGAGAGCTAACCCTAACCCTAGCCGGCTAACCCTAACCCTAACCCTAACCCTAACCCTAGGCTGGAATTAGGGTTAGGGTTGGGCCCCTGGAAAGGAGTAGAGATTTGGCGAGTAGCTCGCTTTGACCGTCTCCTCGGCCCTGTCAATTACCACTCGCGACCTAAGCCTCAAACCTTTCTGGAGAGCTAACCCTAACCCTAGCCGGCTAACCCTAACCCTAACCCTAACCCTAACCCTAGGCTGGAATTAGGGTTAGGGTTGGGCCCCTGGAAAGGAGTAGAGATTTGGCGAGTAGCTCGCTTTGACCGTCTCCTCGGCCCTGTCAATTACCACTCGCGACCTAAGCCTCAAACCTTTCTGGAGAGCTAACCCTAACCCTAGCCGGCTAACCCTAACCCTAACCCTAACCCTAACCCTAGGCTGGAATTAGGGTTAGGGTTGGGCCCCTGGAAAGGAGTAGAGATTTGGCGAGTAGCTCGCTTTGACCGTCTCCTCGGCCCTGTCAATTACCACTCGCGACCTAAGCCTCAAACCTTGCTGGAGAGCTAACCCTAACCCTAGCCGGCTAACCCTAACCCTAACCCTAACCCTAACCCTAGGCTGGAATTAGGGTTAGGGTTGGGCCCCTGGAAAGGAGTAGAGATTTGGCGAGTAGCTCGCTTTGACCGTCTCCTCGGCCCTGTCAATTACCACTCGCGACCTAAGCCTCAAACCTTTCTGGAGAGCTAACCCTAACCCTAGCCGGCTAACCCTAACCCTAACCCTAACCCTAACCCTAGGCTGGAATTAGGGTTAGGGTTGGGCCCCTGGAAAGGAGTAGAGATTTGGCGAGTAGCTCGCTTTGACCGTCTCCTCGGCCCTGTCAATTACCACTCGCGACCTAAGCCTCAAACCTTTCTGGAGAGCTAACCCTAACCCTAGCCGGCTAACCCTAACCCTAACCCTAACCCTAACCCTAGGCTGGAATTAGGGTTAGGGTTGGGCCCCTGGAAAGGAGTAGAGATTTGGCGAGTAGCTCGCTTTGACCGTCTCCTCGGCCCTGTCAATTACCACTCGCGACCTAAGCCTCAAACCTTTCTGGAGAGCTAACCCTAACCCTAGCCGGCTAACCCTAACCCTAACCCTAACCCTAACCCTAGGCTGGAATTAGGGTTAGGGTTGGGCCCCTGGAAAGGAGTAGAGATTTGGCGAGTAGCTCGCTTTGACCGTCTCCTCGGCCCTGTCAATTACCACTCGCGACCTAAGCCTCAAACCTTTCTGGAGAGCTAACCCTAACCCTAGCCGGCTAACCCTAACCCTAACCCTAACCCTAACCCTAGGCTGGAATTAGGGTTAGGGTTGGGCCCCTGGAAAGGAGTAGAGATTTGGCGAGTAGCTCGCTTTGACCGTCTCCTCGGCCCTGTCAATTACCACTCGCGACCTAAGCCTCAAACCTTTCTGGAGAGCTAACCCTAACCCTAGCCGGCTAACCCTAACCCTAACCCTAACCCTAACCCTAGGCTGGAATTAGGGTTAGGGTTGGGCCCCTGGAAAGGAGTAGAGATTTGGCGAGTAGCTCGCTTTGACCGTCTCCTCGGCCCTGTCAATTACCACTCGCGACCTAAGCCTCAAACCTTTCTGGAGAGCTAACCCTAACCCTAGCCGGCTAACCCTAACCCTAACCCTAACCCTAACCCTAGGCTGGAATTAGGGTTAGGGTTGGGCCCCTGGAAAGGAGTAGAGATTTGGCGAGTAGCTCGCTTTGACCGTCTCCTCGGCCCTGTCAATTACCACTCGCGACCTAAGCCTCAAACCTTTCTGGAGAGCTAACCCTAACCCTAGCCGGCTAACCCTAACCCTAACCCTAACCCTAACCCTAGGCTGGAATTAGGGTTAGGGTTGGGCCCCTGGAAAGGAGTAGAGATTTGGCGAGTAGCTCGCTTTGACCGTCTCCTCGGCCCTGTCAATTACCACTCGCGACCTAAGCCTCAAACCTTTCTGGAGAGCTAACCCTAACCCTAGCCGGCTAACCCTAACCCTAACCCTAACCCTAACCCTAGGCTGGAATTAGGGTTAGGGTTGGGCCCCTGGAAAGGAGTAGAGATTTGGCGAGTAGCTCGCTTTGACCGTCTCCTCGGCCCTGTCAATTACCACTCGCGACCTAAGCCTCAAACCTTTCTGGAGAGCTAACCCTAACCCTAGCCGGCTAACCCTAACCCTAACCCTAACCCTAACCCTAGGCTGGAATTAGGGTTAGGGTTGGGCCCCTGGAAAGGAGTAGAGATTTGGCGAGTAGCTCGCTTTGACCGTCTCCTCGGCCCTGTCAATTACCACTCGCGACCTAAGCCTCAAACCTTTCTGGAGAGCTAACCCTAACCCTAGCCGGCTAACCCTAACCCTAACCCTAACCCTAACCCTAGGCTGGAATTAGGGTTAGGGTTGGGCCCCTGGAAAGGAGTAGAGATTTGGCGAGTAGCTCGCTTTGACCGTCTCCTCGGCCCTGTCAATTACCACTCGCGACCTAAGCCTCAAACCTTTCTGGAGAGCTAACCCTAACCCTAGCCGGCTAACCCTAACCCTAACCCTAACCCTAACCCTAGGCTGGAATTAGGGTTAGGGTTGGGCCCCTGGAAAGGAGTAGAGATTTGGCGAGTAGCTCGCTTTGACCGTCTCCTCGGCCCTGTCAATTACCACTCGCGACCTAAGCCTCAAACCTTTCTGGAGAGCTAACCCTAACCCTAGCCGGCTAACCCTAACCCTAACCCTAACCCTAACCCTAGGCTGGAATTAGGGTTAGGGTTGGGCCCCTGGAAAGGAGTAGAGATTTGGCGAGTAGCTCGCTTTGACCGTCTCCTCGGCCCTGTCAATTACCACTCGCGACCTAAGCCTCAAACCTTTCTGGAGAGCTAACCCTAACCCTAGCCGGCTAACCCTAACCCTAACCCTAACCCTAACCCTAGGCTGGAATTAGGGTTAGGGTTGGGCCCCTGGAAAGGAGTAGAGATTTGGCGAGTAGCTCGCTTTGACCGTCTCCTCGGCCCTGTCAATTACCACTCGCGACCTAAGCCTCAAACCTTTCTGGAGAGCTAACCCTAACCCTAGCCGGCTAACCCTAACCCTAACCCTAACCCTAACCCTAGGCTGGAATTAGGGTTAGGGTTGGGCCCCTGGAAAGGAGTAGAGATTTGGCGAGTAGCTCGCTTTGACCGTCTCCTCGGCCCTGTCAATTACCACTCGCGACCTAAGCCTCAAACCTTTCTGGAGAGCTAACCCTAACCCTAGCCGGCTAACCCTAACCCTAACCCTAACCCTAACCCTAGGCTGGAATTAGGGTTAGGGTTGGGCCCCTGGAAAGGAGTAGAGATTTGGCGAGTAGCTCGCTTTGACCGTCTCCTCGGCCCTGTCAATTACCACTCGCGACCTAAGCCTCAAACCTTTCTGGAGAGCTAACCCTAACCCTAGCCGGCTAACCCTAACCCTAACCCTAACCCTAACCCTAGGCTGGAATTAGGGTTAGGGTTGGGCCCCTGGAAAGGAGTAGAGATTTGGCGAGTAGCTCGCTTTGACCGTCTCCTCGGCCCTGTCAATTACCACTCGCGACCTAAGCCTCAAACCTTTCTGGAGAGCTAACCCTAACCCTAGCCGGCTAACCCTAACCCTAACCCTAACCCTAACCCTAGGCTGGAATTAGGGTTAGGGTTGGGCCCCTGGAAAGGAGTAGAGATTTGGCGAGTAGCTCGCTTTGACCGTCTCCTCGGCCCTGTCAATTACCACTCGCGACCTAAGCCTCAAACCTTTCTGGAGAGCTAACCCTAACCCTAGCCGGCTAACCCTAACCCTAACCCTAACCCTAACCCTAGGCTGGAATTAGGGTTAGGGTTGGGCCCCTGGAAAGGAGTAGAGATTTGGCGAGTAGCTCGCTTTGACCGTCTCCTCGGCCCTGTCAATTACCACTCGCGACCTAAGCCTCAAACCTTTCTGGAGAGCTAACCCTAACCCTAGCCGGCTAACCCTAACCCTAACCCTAACCCTAACCCTAGGCTGGAATTAGGGTTAGGGTTGGGCCCCTGGAAAGGAGTAGAGATTTGGCGAGTAGCTCGCTTTGACCGTCTCCTCGGCCCTGTCAATTACCACTCGCGACCTAAGCCTCAAACCTTTCTGGAGAGCTAACCCTAACCCTAGCCGGCTAACCCTAACCCTAACCCTAACCCTAACCCTAGGCTGGAATTAGGGTTAGGGTTGGGCCCCTGGAAAGGAGTAGAGATTTGGCGAGTAGCTCGCTTTGACCGTCTCCTCGGCCCTGTCAATTACCACTCGCGACCTAAGCCTCAAACCTTTCTGGAGAGCTAACCCTAACCCTAGCCGGCTAACCCTAACCCTAACCCTAACCCTAACCCTAGGCTGGAATTAGGGTTAGGGTTGGGCCCCTGGAAAGGAGTAGAGATTTGGCGAGTAGCTCGCTTTGACCGTCTCCTCGGCCCTGTCAATTACCACTCGCGACCTAAGCCTCAAACCTTTCTGGAGAGCTAACCCTAACCCTAGCCGGCTAACCCTAACCCTAACCCTAACCCTAACCCTAGGCTGGAATTAGGGTTAGGGTTGGGCCCCTGGAAAGGAGTAGAGATTTGGCGAGTAGCTCGCTTTGACCGTCTCCTCGGCCCTGTCAATTACCACTCGCGACCTAAGCCTCAAACCTTTCTGGAGAGCTAACCCTAACCCTAGCCGGCTAACCCTAACCCTAACCCTAACCCTAACCCTAGGCTGGAATTAGGGTTAGGGTTGGGCCCCTGGAAAGGAGTAGAGATTTGGCGAGTAGCTCGCTTTGACCGTCTCCTCGGCCCTGTCAATTACCACTCGCGACCTAAGCCTCAAACCTTTCTGGAGAGCTAACCCTAACCCTAGCCGGCTAACCCTAACCCTAACCCTAACCCTAACCCTAGGCTGGAATTAGGGTTAGGGTTGGGCCCCTGGAAAGGAGTAGAGATTTGGCGAGTAGCTCGCTTTGACCGTCTCCTCGGCCCTGTCAATTACCACTCGCGACCTAAGCCTCAAACCTTTCTGGAGAGCTAACCCTAACCCTAGCCGGCTAACCCTAACCCTAACCCTAACCCTAACCCTAGGCTGGAATTAGGGTTAGGGTTGGGCCCCTGGAAAGGAGTAGAGATTTGGCGAGTAGCTCGCTTTGACCGTCTCCTCGGCCCTGTCAATTACCACTCGCGACCTAAGCCTCAAACCTTTCTGGAGAGCTAACCCTAACCCTAGCCGGCTAACCCTAACCCTAACCCTAACCCTAACCCTAGGCTGGAATTAGGGTTAGGGTTGGGCCCCTGGAAAGGAGTAGAGATTTGGCGAGTAGCTCGCTTTGACCGTCTCCTCGGCCCTGTCAATTACCACTCGCGACCTAAGCCTCAAACCTTTCTGGAGAGCTAACCCTAACCCTAGCCGGCTAACCCTAACCCTAACCCTAACCCTAACCCTAGGCTGGAATTAGGGTTAGGGTTGGGCCCCTGGAAAGGAGTAGAGATTTGGCGAGTAGCTCGCTTTGACCGTCTCCTCGGCCCTGTCAATTACCACTCGCGACCTAAGCCTCAAACCTTTCTGGAGAGCTAACCCTAACCCTAGCCGGCTAACCCTAACCCTAACCCTAACCCTAACCCTAGGCTGGAATTAGGGTTAGGGTTGGGCCCCTGGAAAGGAGTAGAGATTTGGCGAGTAGCTCGCTTTGACCGTCTCCTCGGCCCTGTCAATTACCACTCGCGACCTAAGCCTCAAACCTTTCTGGAGAGCTAACCCTAACCCTAGCCGGCTAACCCTAACCCTAACCCTAACCCTAACCCTAGGCTGGAATTAGGGTTAGGGTTGGGCCCCTGGAAAGGAGTAGAGATTTGGCGAGTAGCTCGCTTTGACCGTCTCCTCGGCCCTGTCAATTACCACTCGCGACCTAAGCCTCAAACCTTTCTGGAGAGCTAACCCTAACCCTAGCCGGCTAACCCTAACCCTAACCCTAACCCTAACCCTAGGCTGGAATTAGGGTTAGGGTTGGGCCCCTGGAAAGGAGTAGAGATTTGGCGAGTAGCTCGCTTTGACCGTCTCCTCGGCCCTGTCAATTACCACTCGCGACCTAAGCCTCAAACCTTTCTGGAGAGCTAACCCTAACCCTAGCCGGCTAACCCTAACCCTAACCCTAACCCTAACCCTAGGCTGGAATTAGGGTTAGGGTTGGGCCCCTGGAAAGGAGTAGAGATTTGGCGAGTAGCTCGCTTTGACCGTCTCCTCGGCCCTGTCAATTACCACTCGCGACCTAAGCCTCAAACCTTTCTGGAGAGCTAACCCTAACCCTAGCCGGCTAACCCTAACCCTAACCCTAACCCTAACCCTAGGCTGGAATTAGGGTTAGGGTTGGGCCCCTGGAAAGGAGTAGAGATTTGGCGAGTAGCTCGCTTTGACCGTCTCCTCGGCCCTGTCAATTACCACTCGCGACCTAAGCCTCAAACCTTTCTGGAGAGCTAACCCTAACCCTAGCCGGCTAACCCTAACCCTAACCCTAACCCTAACCCTAGGCTGGAATTAGGGTTAGGGTTGGGCCCCTGGAAAGGAGTAGAGATTTGGCGAGTAGCTCGCTTTGACCGTCTCCTCGGCCCTGTCAATTACCACTCGCGACCTAAGCCTCAAACCTTTCTGGAGAGCTAACCCTAACCCTAGCCGGCTAACCCTAACCCTAACCCTAACCCTAACCCTAGGCTGGAATTAGGGTTAGGGTTGGGCCCCTGGAAAGGAGTAGAGATTTGGCGAGTAGCTCGCTTTGACCGTCTCCTCGGCCCTGTCAATTACCACTCGCGACCTAAGCCTCAAACCTTTCTGGAGAGCTAACCCTAACCCTAGCCGGCTAACCCTAACCCTAACCCTAACCCTAACCCTAGGCTGGAATTAGGGTTAGGGTTGGGCCCCTGGAAAGGAGTAGAGATTTGGCGAGTAGCTCGCTTTGACCGTCTCCTCGGCCCTGTCAATTACCACTCGCGACCTAAGCCTCAAACCTTTCTGGAGAGCTAACCCTAACCCTAGCCGGCTAACCCTAACCCTAACCCTAACCCTAACCCTAGGCTGGAATTAGGGTTAGGGTTGGGCCCCTGGAAAGGAGTAGAGATTTGGCGAGTAGCTCGCTTTGACCGTCTCCTCGGCCCTGTCAATTACCACTCGCGACCTAAGCCTCAAACCTTTCTGGAGAGCTAACCCTAACCCTAGCCGGCTAACCCTAACCCTAACCCTAACCCTAACCCTAGGCTGGAATTAGGGTTAGGGTTGGGCCCCTGGAAAGGAGTAGAGATTTGGCGAGTAGCTCGCTTTGACCGTCTCCTCGGCCCTGTCAATTACCACTCGCGACCTAAGCCTCAAACCTTTCTGGAGAGCTAACCCTAACCCTAGCCGGCTAACCCTAACCCTAACCCTAACCCTAACCCTAGGCTGGAATTAGGGTTAGGGTTGGGCCCCTGGAAAGGAGTAGAGATTTGGCGAGTAGCTCGCTTTGACCGTCTCCTCGGCCCTGTCAATTACCACTCGCGACCTAAGCCTCAAACCTTTCTGGAGAGCTAACCCTAACCCTAGCCGGCTAACCCTAACCCTAACCCTAACCCTAACCCTAGGCTGGAATTAGGGTTAGGGTTGGGCCCCTGGAAAGGAGTAGAGATTTGGCGAGTAGCTCGCTTTGACCGTCTCCTCGGCCCTGTCAATTACCACTCGCGACCTAAGCCTCAAACCTTTCTGGAGAGCTAACCCTAACCCTAGCCGGCTAACCCTAACCCTAACCCTAACCCTAACCCTAGGCTGGAATTAGGGTTAGGGTTGGGCCCCTGGAAAGGAGTAGAGATTTGGCGAGTAGCTCGCTTTGACCGTCTCCTCGGCCCTGTCAATTACCACTCGCGACCTAAGCCTCAAACCTTTCTGGAGAGCTAACCCTAACCCTAGCCGGCTAACCCTAACCCTAACCCTAACCCTAACCCTAGGCTGGAATTAGGGTTAGGGTTGGGCCCCTGGAAAGGAGTAGAGATTTGGCGAGTAGCTCGCTTTGACCGTCTCCTCGGCCCTGTCAATTACCACTCATTCTAGGGAGGACGGCTGCAGTCCAAATGTCAACCCCTTTTTTTACAGCAATCAGTATTGCTTAACCTTTGGCTGTCATTTTGTTATACATGAGGTTAACCTTTGGATTTTTTATTCCACTGTACACAGCATCTTCTTCAGTTTTTTCTTCTTAAGTCTGTACTGGAATCTTCTCTTTTTCTTCCTCTTTTACAGAAAAACAGAAAACAAAAAACAAATCTCATTCATTCAGTCCAACCCCTTCAAGAGAGTTTATGTTGTTGCATGTTAATGTATTGACTTTCACACTGACAAGTATTACTCTCTCCTTCGTCGTAGAGAGATTCTTTTTCATCCAGGTTATGGTTATTCTGAAGACTGAAAAATCAAGCCAACTGGATTGTTAAAAGTTTTGGAAAACATTTCAATTCTCATCCAAGAAGCTTCATTTTTTCTTGGCTGGAAACAGAACTGATCAAGTCTCTTGATAAGAGGCGAAACGTCTTCCAAAACTCTTCACAGTTCAGTTGTCTTGTATTTGAAATATTCAGATTAACTCTCCTCCAAGTTCACATTCATGATATCCAAATCTCTTTGTGAATCACTTTTTGCAAATTTAGTCTATGTCATTAAATTCCAAATTTGCACCCAAGCAAGCCACATAGATTGAAATGTGGAAGACAAATTACGAAGATTTAAATACAGGACGCATATCGAGCATTCAGGGCTTTTTCAAAGCAGTAAAACGTGTAGAATTACTTGTTTTTTTATAGAATGGAGCTAGAGTAAACGCTTGATTTTCTACAGGTTTTCAAAGAGGATGTGTAAGTAAACACAATGTTGATGGCATCATCTCTCTCCCTCGCTGTATCTGCACGTTGCCGACATTATATATGATACATTCAGGGACTGTCAGAAATTTGAGAATCTGACGACAAAGCCACTCTTTACAGCTTTTGAGTGATTTATAAGTGCCAGGCAATTAAAAATAAGTGCATTCTTAAACCTGCCTGTGGGCTTCGGATCATGAGGGTCAAAGTAGGCAAGATGCTGCAGGTCTGGAGCTCAGTCTCATAGAAATAAATCTCCAATTAAAAGCTCTGCAAATTCAAATTTAGTCAAGAAATTCTAAATTGCAAAATTTAATCTAGTTTATTTTACCGTAGTCGTAGAAATTCATATTCGTGTAAAGCCCACCTTAAACACCGGGAGTAATCAACACAGGGGTGAAACAAGGCACAGATGAAACACGTGAGAAGCAATCAACAAGGAGAGAAACACAAGGAGAGCCAAACCAAACACAGAGAAACTCAAGACAGAGACCAAATACATAAAAGACACCGAAACACTAAGAATTACAAAAAGACGTGCACATGACAAGAACAAAATCAAAACCACAAGGAACACAAACTAAGGACAAAAACAAGAGACACAGAACACTCAACAAAAATAACTAGGATCAACACAAGACAAGAATCACTAATATAAACCAAGAACCTCACATCCAAAACCCAGAATAACACAAAACCCAACTGAAAACCCAAACCATAACAGAAACAGTATGAACTAGAAGGTGCCCTCTTCCTGCGGCCAAGGACCCTAATAAAATCAAGTCACTTGAATAGAGGTATAAATATATGCTGTGATAAAAGGTTAGACCCATTCATTTGGAAGCATTGTGTTATTCTCTTATGCCCAGTGCACATCACCCTGTAAGTTCAGCTCCCTATGATGGCTGTATGGAGAACAAAACCCTATGGGAAAATATAATTAAGCTACAATGAACAAATAATGCACAAAATGATCAATGGCATAATCAGATGTGGTAGTATGTGGTAGAATCACCAGGCTCAGCTGAGTACAGCACATAAAGCAACAAGCAGCACAACCAAAATGCAAAAGCAGAGTGACAGTGGAAGCTTGTCACGCAGGAAAGAACTGTCCCATTATCATGATTTAACGTGACTGGCATCATTCTGATTGGTAATCAAAGAGTCAGCCAATACTAAACTGCAGCACAAGAACTAATCGGATCCTTGATTTATCATCTATAATGTTTAATCAATGATAATGAATATACATGCAGCCCCGGGTGCCTAGGGATCAACAAATTTTATTCTCACCTTTATCCCAGGCCAAGTCTCAAGTAGATCCTTTGCAGTGCTTTGGAGTTTTTCTTCCCACTGACGCATTTATTTCCCATCCGTTAATATTAAAACCGATAGCAAACCTTCAGTAAAAACAAAAGTGCAAGACAGCCAAGACGTTCAGATGTTTATAGCCATTTAAAATGGAATTCTGCTCTCGGGAAATGTGACTGCATGAGAAGTTTTATTTGGAAATTACTGCAAGGGTATTGAGCCAGCTCTGCTTTTTGCTGATACTACTGCTATCATATTCAAATTGTTTCAAATGGACTGTGGGAGCATTTCAATAAGAGGCTCTTTCACTGTTAGAATTTCACTACAAGCAGTGGATATTGATCACTGAAGAGGACTGCCTATGTGCTTTGGTTACAGTGTTGTTGATGTACATGTCAATGTGGGGACTTGTTTGAATATTGTGTAACTGACTGTCTGTGCCTTATGGAGGCCTGCTGATTTTTATCCTTCACATTGCTGTCTTTTCTATTCCTTTCTATTCCTGTTACTGCTCCATGCCCATAAACCAGTACCAGTCAAAATGTTCCGCCTTACTTGTGCAGAAACAAAATACACACACATCTGAAGAGTAAAGTCAAAATAACTCAGCACAGCCTTGGTTTGCAGGTTGATGCTAGAAAGATAAATAAAACCCTCAAACAGACTCTTCTTCTGAGACAAGGTATTTATAAGAAACAGATTTTCACACTCTGGATACAGAAACTTAAATTATTTCCAAAGACTTTCGATAATTTCTCAAGTGATGCTTTATTTTTTCCCCTGAAATTGAATCAAAACTATAAGAGCAATGTAAACAGCATGATTTCAAAAGATTTAATACCAAACTGTCTTTCTCTGAATATTTTTCTGCAGCAGCTTTCATTTTAAAACCTTAAGATGACTGTGCTGAATACCAAAATCCAACTCATAAGAACTTATAAATGCACTGCTGTCCTCAGTGCGCTGGTCACACTCTTGTGCACCCTAGTCCAGACATGTTCATGTCTAGATTAATGCTGATAAACTGAGTGACATATCTGAACGAGTGGGCTTTACAGAGCAAGACATGGCCTGTTTTAAACAAAAATCACACCACAATATGAGAAAAAAGGAAAACCATCAAAAACTGCATTTTACATTAATCGACTGTGACTCATGCCCACGAGAACAACAGAATATGTTTCGTGTCCTGCGCGGTGACTCATTCACTCTTCCCGCCTCCTTTTCTGGCTTCTGTCACTTTAGTTCTGCATCTTTCTGCCTCTCTCCATATCTCTGTTCACACTTCCTGGAAAGCATTTCATGCCTGAGCAAAGTGCATCTGCTTATCTTCACCCAGAGCCCATTTCCCCCCTGATGGCCTGAGGTCCACAAGCTTTGGATTTTCCGGTGACAGACCCACTAAGGCTTAACTTCGGTTCACGCAGATGCACCAGGGGAACAATGTGGTGATGGTTAGTACTTGAAAAACAGACAGAGCAGAAGTAAAGGGACATTTCTCAAACTTGTATCTCCTTTAGCCTTAAAAACCTGTCAGATACCCTCCACTTATCATTCATACAGTTTAACATGTACATATTGATTGCAGCATTACACAGAAGACAGAAACTAAGGGTCCATAAAATACAGTCTGGTCTTCTCTCTCCCTCTCCTTTCGGTTCACATAAACACATGAAAATCTGTTGTCTAGCAGTGATGAAGCAGAGCTGTCAGTGAGCAGCTCATCTCCCCCATGTCACATCCACACAACAAAAAACCTGTGACTCCAAAACGCCTGTGAAGAATGAATGGAGTGAGATTATTATATGCTTCATGCCTTTACATCAACAGCTAGCATCAGTTCTCTTTCAGTTTAACACGTACCATGTTGCTGATGTGCTTCATATTTGACTCTAAATCCTCTGTAGTGACTATGACTTGGGTTGGACTTAAACTCTTGGAACTCAGAACTCAACCCAGACTTCAGAATCTGTATATGGTTCGTTCTTTCGTTATTCTGTTTCAAAACAAAATTTTAAAAAAAACGAAAAGACTGACTTTTTTTTGTTGTTTTTCTGTTTTAAGACCAAAACGGAAAAACGGAAGAACAGAAAAACAGAAAAACCACGTTTTTCTGTTTTAAGACCAAAACGGAAAAATGGAAGAACAGAAAAACAGAAAAACAGAAAAACCACGTTTTTTTGTAAGTAACAGACCGCTGACGACTCACTCCATCTTATCTGCGCACTTATGCACACTCCCGTGTGTTTCAATGAGACAGTCAGTGCACAGTCTGCTGCTGTCTGATCTGCTCTCAGATAAACCAAGAAACATCAAAGAAGATGAAGTTTTTTTCTCTCCTTCTTTTTCACCTGTTCTGCTGTTCCTATGACTCATTTCATGCGTAACGACTTTGCGCCTTAATTTCTCTTCCGCAGCGCTCTCTCATCAGTAAAGAGGCTGCATTTAGGAAAAACAGCCCCACTTCACGTCAGCCTTAAGACTCTTTCACCACCACAAAAGCACTTTGGTTAATCATATGTGCGCTGATCAGTTTCATGGCTTTGATCAGGGCTCTAAATTAGTAGACCAGGCGCAAACGCAGGCGCACAATGACGGCAAGCCATCTTACTGATAATATGAAAAACTAATACTCTTATTTACCTTAGAGAAAGCCTTCCAGGCCCCCTTTTGTGACATCTACAGTCTGTGCCATGTTAAAAAAAAAAATTTTTTTTTTAAACTTCTGATGTCTGCATCCCCCATCAATTCGTTTATGATCTCTTTTCTCACCTCCATGCAGGACTAAAAGTTCACTACTTTCTTTTATATTTTGGGTTTTTAAAAATATATACAAATGAAAGAATACGTAATAATTTCCAGAAGCAGACACACAGCTGCCTTTAGGTGCTGGACGGCAGCAAAAACAGGGCTTGTGCAGAGGCAGAGAGCCCTTTTGTGTGGCTTTAATGTTGTGGCATTAGCGCTGCGGTCCAAGCCATGTGTACAGAGGCGAACTATAGGCAGTGTAGAGGCTTTTGATGTCAGGCTCTTTTGTGAGCAGGCCTCATGGCTTTTAATGAGGCAAACCTGCCTCATTATCAGAGCTGTGCGAGGCCCTGACACAACCACATAGTGGGACTGCTTCTGCCCACTCCTCTGAAGCCACAAATTACAGCAGCTTAGCCCCTCACTGGGACTCAAGGCCAACCTAGTCACCCTCTCTAATGGCACCCAAGGGACACAGAACCGTACGTACACATAAGTTTGCAAAACTAGCTTTGCAGATGAGATCTTTGTTCAGTGTGAAACTTTGACATGTGGCATGTGAGTTTGGGTTATTGTCCTTATTGATGAAGTGGAAATATTTGGTGACTTGTGACACAAAAGTTTTATTTTTCTCTTTCAGCTCAGCCTCTGTTGTGACTTCATATCTCACTTTGTTTGGTTGAATTTTGCCAGCACAGTAAGTTGGAATTAAAGTTTACTCATGTCATGCCAAGACTGTGACCTAACTTGAAATTCACCTGGGGGCAGTTTAAAAACAGCACAACCAGCGGGGAGGGAAATATCATCAGCAAAATCAAATTAATATGTTTCACAGTCTCAAATTTAGATGAACAATACTTCATCACCTGCTCTACATGCACCCTGGAATTGCTTTAATTGACCTTTTAAATGTGGCTAAACTGTAATATGTAAATATTAGTGTGTTTTTGAACCAGATTATTTTGCCGGGCTCATTATTGTGACACCTTAATTAACCTCCACATTATTCCGTCAGGCACCAACTAATGCAGTTAGAAATCCATTTTTATTCAAAGGCTTGTAATTAAAAAATTGTGTTTCCCTCATGTGAAGTGCTTTTATGCATCCTTTTCCATTTTCTTCTCTGTATTTCCTATGAACCTTCTGACTTTTACTCCATTTAATAGACTGGAAATCCAAGATTAGCTGCATGAAGGAAAAGGATGAAACAATGTTTGGGGATGACAAGTCAGGAAAAAGGGTGCAAGAGTTCTAACAAGGTTAAAGGACTTTGTACTGGGGCACTTCTGAGTCTGAATGAGTGAGCTACTCAGACTTTCACAAGCTTTTAACCTTTGGTCTATATCAGTGTCCTGTTCTGTATGTTTATAAAAAAAAATGATTTTGTGCCTCAAAGGTGCAAGTTTTCCAAAAGACAAGTTATACAAAGTTGTGCCTGAGAACATCAAGCTTCGTTTTTATCTCATGATAATGCAGTGCAGCTTGGCTCTTATTTACCAGTGCTTCTACGGACAATCTGTCACTGGAGGTGTGCCTTGTTTAAAGGTCCCATATTCTGTTCCTTTTCTGCAGTTTAATATGGATCATTGATGTCTTCATGAAATGGTAGTAACATGTTTTGGTCCAAAATGCCAATAAATCAAGCACAGCAGCATTGTTTCCAGGCTCTCATAGCCCCTCTGTTCAGAACAGTCTGATTTAGTGGGTGTGACCTTCATATGTAAATGAGCCACCGCTGATACCGCCCGCTCTTCACTGAGAGTGGGGCCATGAGCTCCGAGTGCACTATCTTTAGAAAACAGCGAAGCTCGTTTTACATTTACAAGCACTACTAAGTACAGGTTTTGTCATTAAATATCACGTTTTGTGGGCTGGGAGGAAAGCCAAAGACCCACACATTTCACTATAATACTTAATAAAGTGATTTTTGCATAATATGGGACCTTTAAAAGCAGACAGTAGAACTATGAAGTGTTGGGAAGTCAGAAAATGGAGAGGACTCAAATGCAGAGAGTAAAGTATTTACCATATACAAATAACTTTGTTATCACAGTTCAAGGACAGCAGGGTAGAATTTTCTAAAGGACATTTACTGTATATTTTGCCACAGAAAGTGAAATCAAAAGCAGAGCCACGAAACATGAGAAGAAGGGTTAAAGAAATGGCAAAGTAACAGGGAAGACATTGGGTGTAATCAGGGAAACAAGGCATGCCTCATCACACTAGAGACAGAAAAGTGACAAAAATAACAAATCAATCCACAGAGAGAGGACGACGAAAAATTTCCTCTGCCTGTTGACCCTGTGGCAAAATAACAACTTTCCTTTTATTCTTTAAACGTTAATCCAAGTTGGTGGACAGGAGTCAGATGAGACCCATGTTGGACAATTTAAAAGAAGTCCTTTAAAGCATTTTGACCATCATGAACTGATTTCAAACTTTCAATTTTAAACCCTCTCAGACTGTCATTATTAAGACAGGTTGAGCTTTTAACATGATCTATCTTGAATATCATTATTGTTAATTTAAACCAGTTTAATCACAGAATACACAGTCTTCTCTGACTCTGTATTCAGTAATTGAAATTTAAAACATAAAAAATGAGTGTCCACAAAACAACTTCATCTGTGTGTGCCTGAGTGTTGGTGTGTGTTTAAGAGGACATGCCTGGACTTGCCTGACTCGATTCCATACTTAGCCTTACCCCGCTTGTTTGTGATGAAAGTTACGCTACGTTAAAATAGCATTTGTGGCCCAAAGCTGTGGGCAAGGTGCCGAATGCTAATTGGGTGAGATGCCTGTCTGGAGTTCTTGTGCCTGTGGGCTGATTACCCAGCAACACCCCAACTCCCTGATAAGGTGTTTATTTTGGGCGAACAGCCAGGGCCCATCATGTGGTCCCTCATCTTCCATGCAGAGAAATTAGCATTCACAAACAAATTACTTGCTCTTACATACACACACTGCTGCAAGAATTTGGCATTAATACACAAGAGCTCTGGTGAATTTCTCATTTGGGTGAACCATGCTGTGTTTGGCCTGAAGGATGATATTCCATATTGTTTCAGATGAACCATTTTTGAATATGTAAATTAACTGAGCATGTAAGAGTCACACACACTGATGTCAATATGCAATATGCATGCTAGCAGATATACCATTAAGTACAGGAGGTAAGTTTGTTTGCCGTTCATGAGTGAGATCAGTGTCCTTAAATAATTAATCAACACACATATAACATAAAGTGCATCCTTAAAAGGAGATGAGAGTCAGACTTAATGGAAAATACACACAGATGGTCTCCCTGACTGTTGAGAACTCCTGATGTATCTGCTGTCTGGGGCACGGCCCCATACAGCTGGGCCACTGAAGAAATATTAAAAGTGACATCCCTTCAAAAGTTTGAGGATGATTCAAGGCTAATTCACAAAGTGCACTTTGATGGTTTGAAGTGCCGAACTCGGCTTGTAAAGAGACTCAGGCATCAATCTTTCATTCCCATCCTAAATAATGTGCCATGGTTTATTGATGAGCTTCACTTTACGGTGGTGCTGCGTGCTAATTGGTCAGAGTTGCACTGAGCTCGTAAGGAGTGTGACAAAAAATTCAAACTGAGGCAGATACTCTTGATAATCTCTTGCGCAGTGTTGCATGGTTACAAGTTCAAAAATCTTTGTCTGACTTCTTTGAAGATTTTGGCAGCAAATTTTCAGAACTTCTTTTACACAATACCCTCCACTCTCGAAAAATATATATTTATATATATAATTCATATCAGTGCACTAGGGTCTAGCAGGGACTTTCAGGTGGAAGATGAACAATTTCAAAGCCTCTGTTTGATTGTTTGTTGAGTTGGTGCTTCTTTGATTTGTAGAAATTAACTTCACCAGGTTTACCTGCTCTCATCGGACCCTGCACTATCGTGTTGTTTGCCGATGACTAACGACTCAACTGGCTTTGTGAAATGGCTGTTTTATTGAAGCTCCTCTTTCAGATGCGAAGGTTTTGGACTCAAAGGAAGTTCCATTTGGAACTATCACAGATTATTCAATTTATGTAACCTTTGTTGGCTAACATGTTATGGTGAAATTTGCCACATTGCTTAATATAATGGTCTAATTCTTCCTGAATGTTTGTTTGTTTGTTTGTTTTGCTCAGTACATGTACCAGAAGAAGAGGCAAAGAACATCTCAGTGATTTTTAGTCTGGTTTTATAATACAAGATTTCATTCTTACTCTTTAATAATTATAGGATAATCAAATGATGATGGTTATTTTAAGTTAGATATTGAAAAATTGAATTGACGGGGTGAAATGCTGGATATACTATAGATTGTATTAAGAGATGGATGGCATAAAAAAAATCCCCTTAAGCAAAGCCGAAACACTTAACACAAAACGAAGCTTCCTCCACTGACAGGCTGCAGCATCAGTTACAAAGCCTGTTTCTTCCATTTAAACAGAAGAGACTTGAGCTTAATGAAGCTGGTAAGGGCTTTAACATCATGACAGTCAGCTCTGATGATAAATGCTGGGTGCACTGGATTAGCAAAGAAGAGATAAGGTTACACTGTAGACCAACCTTCAGGTATCATTGCTGTTTTATCATGTGTTTTAGTTCATGGAGGAGGTCAATAGCTCAGTTCCATCTGAAAATTACTACTTCAGAGATTCTTGCTCCAAAAAGGTCACCAGGGCATGATGTCAGCGCCCATCAGGGAAGTTAATTGATTTTTTTTTGGCAGGGAATGGTACAACAAGAGGAGGTTGAGGGCTCCGCCCTCCTTTGTACACAACAAATAGATTGTACTATCATTGATGAGTTGCATGACAATATCTTGAGTAACCATTTCTTTAAGATGAATTTTAAAAAAAAAGGATTTTTGAAAAAACTATTTCAAAGTGATCATTATTGAGCTGAGTAGGCTCTGTATTATGGTACGACCACACCGGACGTGAATTTACGTCGAGATTACATACAAAGTCAATGCAAAGACGGGTTTGGACGTCAATTCCCCCCGGACAGCGTGTTGGACGGGTTTGGGGCGTCGGCACGTTTAAAGCATCGGCGCATTTGGGCGTCAGAAGCCTCTACGCTCAAGTTGAAAATATTGAACTATCAACGCAAATTCACATGAGGCTGTGCCACAGCAGCCAATCAGTGATGACATTCCTCCACGTCATTGCTTTGATGACATGGGGGGGCGACTCCAACCCAGCTGGAAGATGGAGGAGAAAATAATCTGTGCAGTGTGTCATTATCCAGAGTTATAAGATATGACGTGTGTACTCAACAGAGACCGGAAAAAAAGGAGCAGGCTTGGGTGAAAGTCACCGAGGAGACAGGTTCTGAAGTTAAGTTCTGTAAATATTCGTTTCCAGCTGGATTTGCCTGCACGGGTCATCACTGAGTCTGACTGTGTTTTTCAGTGGAGAACATGGGTCGGGGGGGGGGTCTAGGATGAGATAGCAGGGAACAGCCAGGCAGGGCCAGTGGAGGTGGATTACCAGGGAGAGGCAGCAGGTCTTGATTGTGATCACCAAGGCTTTCACACACTCTCCTGTCCTGTCCTGTTGTGCTTTTGAAACCACAGCTCATTGTTTTTCAGATGTTCTTTTGGACTCTCCATCTTTAAATACTCGGGATCTTTACTCCGCCAGCACAGTGACGTGTGTTCGCCCCTCAGCTTGTCAAAATAGTCCAGTGTCCAGACTCAAGCATTTACGTGGCGCGTTAGAAGTGTGACGCGTTTAAATTCTCCAATTCGCGTCTGCTGTGGCCGCAGCATTAAATCTGTCCTTTGAGGTCAGTAGGAGCTTGGAGATCTCTCTTTGGTCGATTCAGTTTCATTATGACTACATGCTTAAAGGTGTCAAGTTTGCAAAGCATATTATAGCACTGACACACCTTGTATTTACCCATCTGTTTTATTCAACCTTGATGTGAAATATGTATATAAATGTGTATACATAAACAACTGAATCAAAATATATAATTATTATCATTATTATTATTGATAATACAGCATTTTAATTTGAGTTAAAAGAACCTCTGTTTGCAGAGTTATTGATGTAAATAAATCATCCCCTCTTAATTTGCAGTTCATCTCTGTTTCTATGTAAACTGCTTGTGCTGATGGGAACACTCTTGATTTGAAACTGGAGGAACTGGGGTGAGAAATTAAGTGTGAGCTCCGTGTATCTAATGAGTGTGTTTGGGTGAAAGTCCCAGTTGTTAGGGTTGATATTTTTGCCTGTTATGAGCACAGTTGATGCTCTAACGCTGGTTTGCAGGGTGTTAATCAGGACACCCCAACACTTCTCCAAAGTTACATTCCTGATGTGTGTCTCTTAGCACCTCTTGTTGGAAACAGTCTATTAAAAGGGGGCTGTATTTTATTCATTTTAAGATAACTGTTGCAACATAAAACCCATTTTCAGATAACAGCACTCACTAATACATGGCTTCAGATTCAGCTGACAACTGCCTGCATTGTTTTTATGCTCACAATAACCTAAAGCTGTCTAAGCTTACAGTCAAGTCCTGGGGCACAGAATTTAATAAAGCGAAGTGAAAAACAACAGTAAATTGCTTTTATAAGCTCACGTCACGTTGAAATTACCCATGGAACGCACTTGAGGCTTCCACGCAGGATCAAATGAAGTCATTTCATCCGTTTTCCCTTTTCAGTGCTGTCAAGAGCAAAATTATACAATCACACGCATCTTTATTAACCTCAGGGCAGCCAGGAGATATACAGGGGCTGCCTGTGTCGAGTGCTGAAGCTGCTCCATGTTCAGGGTGCCAGACACAACAGTTTCTCTTCAGATGTATCTCACCAACAGTGCTCCAGGATGTCCAGTGAGTGTAACTTTGTTACAGACATTTTCATCTTCAGACTACCACCACTAGCAAATTCAGTGAATTTTTAATTTTTGCAGCAGGGCAAAACTCCAATGCTACAGCATCTGGCTGGTGTAGATACCAACGTGTTTATCAGGACCTGCTGCTAGTATAGCCTCACTTGCTGCAAATAGCAGCACGTTTTAGCTGTGAATGCTAATCTGACAGGGTGCATCAAGGTTTTCTCACTGATATTACAATATTTTCTGTAACATTGATAGTTTTTAGCTGTGTAGGATGTTTCGTGTAATGCGTAGCTGAAAACCTTTCTATAATCACAGTTTAACCCAGAAAAATTTCTTGGACATTAATAATTCACTGTTTGTTTTTTAAACCAAACCAAGATTTGCACTTTAGTCACAGAAAAAACTAAATGATGCATTATTGACAGGCCATTCCCTGTTTCTCAGAATCTAGAATGTTAGCCAATAAAGCATTTAACTTCAATTTAGAGGATTCTTAAAACCACACAAAGTACGTGTACTATTCAGCTACCTCACAACACAGATTTTCTTTTTAACTGATTATTCATTTTCAAACTAAAGCATACTAATTCAGTGGTTAAGCCCATGTCATGATATTTCCCTAAGCCTAGCATGCAGTTTTGGTTGCTAAAGCTTAAAAAAATGGAATTTATTTGGGGGGGGGTTGTGCATCTTTCAGACTCTGGTTGATTTTATGCACCAACACTACCAGTAAGGATTGGTTCCTCTGCTCTGCTCTGCTCTCTCCATGACCTGTGCCACCATATGAACTTGCAGCCGAAGGGAAGACTTGTTTTTTCCACTGTTCTCAATGTTCATTTTTGCAGCCAGCGACAGAAAGTCCAAGGGGAATATTTCCCTTATTGAAGACACTCAGAGCTCTGACGCTCAAGATGACATGGGCTGACTGGAGCTTACATCCACTGAGGAGTAAATGGGCCATGAAGAGTAAATTCGAAACTGCTTTGGAGAGCTTTACCTCTGTGTCCTTTTGTGACTTGCATTAGTCAGCACCAGTGTCACCTGCATTCATACTCTGTGTCTGTAATGACATGTATTATTCAAAGGTAGCAGGAGCAAAGGAAAGGAAAGACATGATCACTGTTGACATAATTACCTTGTGACAGTTAGTTAAAAAGAGCTGTTGATATTTTTTAGGTATTGATAAAGTGGTCTACTGGATTGTCTTCATCTTTGTTAATAGATAGATATAGATATAGAATAGATATAGGAAGCTGGAGCAGTTTGAATGACAGCCTGATGAGTGGAAACAAATGGATGAGCATACGTATTGAGGGAAAAACAATCTTGACTTGATTACCCTGATTACAACAATCCATTTGATTGTGTACCATGCAGAAGATGACTCAGTTTCTTTGGGCTTATCGGAACATAGTATTTAACTTTTCTGTTGTTTCATGTGTTAGTCTAATGGTCCTGTATGTTTAACAACCCAATGCGCATATGGGCCCAGATTATTAGCAGTGTAAACTTGGACTGATAGTGTTGGACAATTTTGATTTGCAGAAAACACATTCAGTTAATTAACATCAGGGTCTGTGGATCTGAATTTAACAGTGTGACAGTAAAGTAAAGAGTCTATCAAGAAACTTGGCTTAATTGCATTAACTATAAGTATAATGTATACAATAAATACTTACCTACGTCACACTTCATCCAAGTAACCAGAATATTCTTTACAGGATCCAAGTTTGTGAAGTGAAAAACATATCACAAATCAACCAAACATTGCGCAACCACTGTTTAAGTAACTTCAGAAGCTAATGTTGTCATTATTTAGCAAGTCGCTTATGACAATATTATGAACAATCAAGGGAACATTAGCATTGCCATCTTCTCATTTCTCGAGGTGGAATAAAAATACAACAAAGAAACATTTTATGCTAACTTGTGACAAGATGGTAAGCTCAAATTTGACATTTCGCCATATCAGCCTTTAAATCTAGAATTGTTCATGATTGAGCTCAGCTGTGTTCAAGCAAGCACAAAGCCAGTAATGCACGGCATCCTTATTTCAGCATCTTTATTGTTCAGCACTAGCTAGCAGTACTACTATCAGGCTCTGAGTTTAGAGTGTGCATTAGCTACAGGGCTAATATTTCGTATACTCCCTGTGGTTATACTATGCCACATCCACACAGATACATAACTTTTGTTATGTATAAATGATCTTTCACTGGAGAAAAACAAAACAGCTTGTATCAGTGATAAACTTTACTACTGTGAGACCTGGAGCACTTCTGCTGTCATATCTCTATTTGTAACGTTTTTCTCTTATACAGGTTTTCTGTGTTTGCACAATTTTGGGTTTGTATTGTTTATGCCTTTGCAGCATGTTTGCTGTTTATGCAATGTCAGCTTAACATGTAACCATGTCTGCATTGTTTACATGTGAAATCAGCTGTTAGTAGCCTGTACCATGTCAGTGCTAACTGGTGTGAGGCCTGATGTTTACCACAAGGTGAGGAGAAGGAGGTGAGGACGACGCGCTGGTTCTCAGGTGTGAGCTAAGAAGTGACGACATTGACCCGTCCTTCCATGGTTATTGGGAACGTAAGATCTATCTCCAATAAGATGGACGAGCTAGCTGTGCTAACCCAGCAACAGAGGGAATACCAGAGGGCAGAGTAGCATCATGCTATTCACAGACATGGCTAACAGAGCTTACATCAGACACCAACGCCACATTGGAAGAGCTTCACCTGCTGTGAGCAGACGGGATCCAGGAGACAGAGACTGAACAGACTGCTGAAGAAGCTCAGTCCTGGACTCTGTGGAGGTGGAGGCTGGCTGAACTGGACAATGATGGACAAGCTGTCATCATCTTTTTTCCTATGGACCTTTTTGCACTTTCTATACACTTTCTTACATTTGTTTTCTTGATTGCTGCTGTGACTTCAATTTCATTGTACTTGTTACAATGACAATAAAGTTCTATTCCATTCTATTCTATTCTATTCTACAAGCAGATCCCTATCAAACCAACTTTGGAAAACCTGACCACTTAAGGCCTACAGTGCAGACTTTCTATATTCGATAAAGTAATTCTGCCTGAAAAGTCACCATGGTGCACTCTCTCATTTCTCATTTGTTCTCTCCAGGTATGTTTGGCCCTGAGTCAGAGAGGGAAATGCACTTGACTTGTCCCCTGCCGTATCAGCGCAATAGAACACCCTTGGAGTAGGAAGCAGCCTGTCACCTCAGCCCTCACTCAGCACCGCTCACCTCACATCACCGTCCGTCTGCACTTCTGGCCCTGCAGCATTCAGTTACTGTACAGCTACGGGCTAAAGTGCCTCTGTCTGACCTTGGACATGTAATAGATCCCCTGCAAATGAACTTAAGACCTAGTTCACTGCAGAAATCTAAGGAAAAGACAGTCTATTAAACCAGGGATAATGTTCAGGGATGCTGTTAATAGAAGGGGATGGTGTAATCGATCAGGATCTGTGTATGACAAGAAGGTTGTTGGTTCCATTTACATGTAGAACATTGTTTTGACATTCAAAGTAATGTGCAAACATTTCATAAAAAGTTCTTGTGGTGGGTTGTTTGAATCTCTCATAGGTGGATGAATAAAAAAGGAGAGGACAGACTTTTGTCTTTGAAACGATGGGGAGTGAAGGGTTTCCTATTCATGTTTTCATAGCATGGCGCCTCAGTCCTGCATCTCTTCCTCAAAAAACAACAAAGGAAGCTTCACAGGCTGTGGTACACGCCTGCAGACTTAGTCAATACCATCAACCAAGATCTATCAATATAATCATTATGTAGCTGGAGGTAAACTCAGAATACTGAAGATACACAACAATGAGGTTGACATGACATTCTAATGTGCTCTAAGCCGACCTGTGGTTAAAACCACATGAGACCTGGGCTCATGGCCCTGTGAAAAGGTCAGTGACACCAATAGAAATAACAATTTACTCAAAGATAGATGACTTCTTATTGAGTTTGGGCAGCATTCCAGCTCAGTAGGTGTTAAAGGCTCTCTAACAGGTGTGTGATTTACTTTGGTGAAAATGAGAAAGGTGTGAGGGGAGTTCAAAGCTAAAGTTTTATGTACTTTATTTCTGTCTTTTACAACAGCCAGTGGCTTTTTCCAGTCAAACTGATCGTTAACTTTTCGTCTTTGTCTGCACCCATCCTGCTTTCACACACACACACATATACGCATACACTCACACACTCTAACCACACATAAACTCCATTGATGCACAGTAGAGTGTGCTTCAGGGAGGAACACATCTGTGAAAGAATTCAATGCCAGCACCACCATGTGTGAACCGAGGACAAAGGGTTTTATGTTACTAAAGTCCTTACTGCATACACACACACACACACACACACACACACACACACACACACACAGAAAAAAAAAAGTTATTTTTTGAGCTTTTAAGCCTTTAACTGGATAGAAGAGAGGGCAGTGGATAGAGCAGGAAACACAAAAGTGGAGAGTGACTTGCAGGAAAGAGGACACAGGCTGGTTTTGAACCCTGGCCACCTTTAAGGGCAATCTCACAGAGCATGACCTTATGACTAGGCCATCTGCTCCACGATGCTTCATAGTTAAATGCTTGTTTGCTAACATTGTCAAGCAGATATATACTTTTACTTTCTATACTTTAATTATTAAATATCTGAGAACGTACAGTAGTTTCAACTAGTTCAATAAAGCACAATTGTACATGCTTAAAGACCTTCAAATCTAGCTGCTGATTGTGGCTACCAAATTTAGGGCCTGTGTCCACTAACAGTGTTTTTTGTGCTCAGTAATGCTTATTTCATACCCAAAAACAACACAATTCAGCAGTGTCAGTGCTTGGTGGTTTTCTACTACACATAGTTAAACTTTAGAACACCACTTTGATGGTCAGTATCACATCTCTTTTACTGACCAACCGGTATCAAGTAAGCAGGATTTTGGGTATCAGCTTTATCAACAACACTTAAGGAGAAACAGACCGAACTTGCATTTCTATGGAACAACTTTCAGGCACAGAGCTACTGCTAATGGCAGAATGATCCTCTCTAAATGTTTTCATACTTAATCTACACAGGCCCCTGGTAAACAGTTAGTATTATGAATCAATAACAACTTTATATCTGTCATTATTTGCATAAATAGTTCAAACAGTTTTCCACAAGGTTTTGCTATTTTCTTGTTTTGCTGGCCTGGCTTGATCTGTAAGCTATAATGCTGAACAGCGCCCCCATTACCTTTTGGGGTAACTGCAATGTTCGGTCTTGCAACCTGAATGGGCCACCAGAACAGTGCAAATTAAAGAAAGAAAGAAAGAAAGAAAGAAAGAAAGAAAGAAAGAAAGAAAGAAAGAAAGAAAGAAAGAAAGAAATGTTAACAAAGAATACTATGCATGTGTTAAAGAGCATAAATGAGCCTTGAAAGAACCTTAAACTCATGTAATTTTGGAATAAATCTTGCTTGAATAGCTTTTTATTTTGTGTAATTTGTTTTCTTGTTTTAATAGTTAATTGATTATTTTTTAAGTCAAAAGCTGTGTGGAACCATCCTCAAAATGACACTCTCTTATTACACAGATGACACTGTGTTGTCCTAAAATGACAAAAGGTGAAAGAAGCTTCCCAGCTGAAGATGGGCCTGATTAGAGTCCCACAGATCCATAATACACAGTGTACTTCAGTCATCAGTTACTGTCTTTGGAAAAGTCCCTGGAGCTTGTTTGAAATAATGAAAAATCAACCAAATGACCTCTCTCTGCTTCTTCGGTGTACGTGGGAAACAGTTGAAGTGTTGTTTGTTGTGTCATGTTACATAAAAAGGCTCAGACACTGACAGGATGCATCAGCAGAGCCATATGCAGAGACTTGTCACCAGTTGGAGGTTTCTCTGCAGGTTGCCAGCTGCAGGTGACAGAACAAATGTGATTCAAGCTGCTCTCTTATTTTCTTCCATCATATCTGTCACTCTGCAGAGCTTCGCACCATACGGGGTCCAGGGTGGCAGTCGGATACCACTTTCAGCAGTATTACATCAGCAATAGCTTATAATGGGAATCAAAGAAAGAAAACAGGTGTCGGGCATTACAGGAGCTAGTTATTTAGCACTTTTGTAAGATCACATAGTGACACCTAATTGCAACACAGACAGGGGGCTAATTTCTCCAAATGGGTACCCCTAAATCAACATAATAGTCGCATTAAATCACAAATGTTTACCAAATGCAGCAAAAGCAAATGTGTTGCTGAAGATTGAAATTAATACATTATAACAAAGTGTCAGGATCTCCTTTTGAAGGGAACAGCAATGTAGTAAGAAAATGTTCATGGGTCATTCCATGTAATGCGTCTGGCTACTGTTCTTCTTTAATATAGACATGTTTTCAAGAGCAAACCTCTTGAGACAAGGTGTGAAACAAGCTGCCCAGTAAATGACCCCTCCACCTCTACCTGTTAGGTTGTTCCATGTAACAGGTCACATAAAGGACTAACCGTACAGTCTTTTCGAAAATATCAGTGCAGTAAAAGGAAGCTGGTAGGGGGGCTATATTTTTTTAATCAAATTTAAGTTGTTAAGAAAAGAAAGAGTAAGTTTTTTAAAACCAAGATGAAAAAAATGTTTCTCAACCAAACATCATAGCTCTTAATGTTAGTAAAAAGCTAGCTCATCACCATCCTAAAACCAGAATTTCTGCTCAGCCTTGAGTAAATGAACATCAAAGTTATGGTCATTTCTTTAAATATCAGACCAGAGCAAGACAGCTGTTGTCCACTTCAGGCCAAGCAAGCCACTTCCTTGTTTTGAATCCAGAAAACAGCTATGATAGTAATGTCAGACACAAAGAAGAAGATAAAGCAAAATGTTTTTTATAAAAAAAAAAGAAAGAAAAAGAAAATTCACAGTTTAAGGCGTGTGTGCGGGCTTTGACATATTTCAGGCTTATTCTGTTTTCTGGAAACAGGTTTGAAATTATGGTTAAAGCACGAAAAGCCCAATATCTGATTCTGGTTGAAACATGACTAAGAATGTGCATAAATTCCCCTAACAGGCCATTTGAGAAGAAAAGTAAAACCCAACCACATTATGCTCCCATCCAACCTAACAATGGGAATTGGAAATTAGAATTTAATAGGTATTACATGTCTCAAGTTATTTGATCGCTTAATTGTAGACATTTTATATCCATAATGGCTTCTCACAGCCTTCTTCATGTCAGATTATTGAGAATAATTTTATCAGTAATTTCACACCTGTTCTCCCATTGCAGTAATGACCACATTATGTGAAACCCCTTCTACTTGTTCAAGCATTGTGTGAAACTTTAGAGATGTTAAATCTGGTGTTCGTTTGGCTACAGTGCACTCAAAACAAGGTCTGCTAAATGTGTGATTGTACTGCAACAGATTTTTAGAACAAGAAATGTATGTGACTGTAATCATTTAGCTCATATTTACAATTTAAACTTCCTTTTTTATTTAAACTATGATTTCATCACAAAGCTGGTGGCATAAAAATCTGAAGTCATGCTGGAGCTGTTACAGTAGTGAGTTGAGGAGGCAGAGTTGCTCTCAGCAGCCGGCTGCAGCACTGTGTGGTGCCTGATGTGTGGTGACAGGATGTGAGATGACAGGTGGTACTAACAGGGCTAAAACTCCCATCATGCAGCCTGCTGAGGTCCGGTCCTACTTCTCTGACCAACCGTAAGTGTTCATCTACTCGTCTGCTGCTTCTAACTCTGTGATTTAAAGGCTGGTGGATAGTCACAGTTAGGAAAAGGCTTTAAGGTTTAAGTGAGTCCAATTAACTCGGAACTTAAGCCAAAGGCTGTTTGCACACAGGAGGTATCTTACTTTGAAAGGATTAAGATGAACCAAAGAGACAGATGTTGCATCTTGCAGAGTTAGGGACAGATATGACTCACTGGTCCAGGTTGTTTAGACAGGAAACATCTTGTTGAGGTGTTGCAGACTGGTTTAAAACTTTTTTTTTTAATCTAAAATGTTATTTGTGATACAAACAGACACAACTATTATTATTTCTTGCATTAATTTATTTCCCATCAAAAGAAATGCACAGATCAGCAAAGCTACTACATACAAATGGCCATACAATAGCAATTAAATTTTTGTTCTTGTTTGAAGGTATTCAGTAAATTCATTTTTACACTTTGTACCTTGAACGCTTGCAGTTATGCTGCACTCAGCAAAACATATTAATCAGATCAGACCAATGCTGTTCTCCCATGTTCAAATGAAAAAGATCAGCCACAAACTACAGATCTGGACAGCTACCTGTTACTGCTCCAGGGAAATTACTGTTCTTACATACAATAAAGAAAAAACAAAAGTTTTGCATAGCTTCATTGTAATGTAGATACAGTACTGTAAGGCACTTAACGGACAAATTTAGGCATTTTAAATTCTACTGAATAAACCTTTCTGCCCTTCATTCTAAAACATCATCTCAGTATCTAAGGTTACAACATCTGGAAAAAAAACTTTTCTTTAGTTACATTTTTGCGCACTGTGTAAATCTGCTGCTCTCCTCTTTTCTTTTGGCATTAAGTCTCAAGTTCAACATTCTCAAAATATAGAAATTGGGTTCTTGTGCATAATACGACTGACACATTGTCCCATAACCCCACACAACCCAGTGTTTCAAAAAGACAAAAAAAAAGTTGTGCAATGATTTCGGGGTTATGTGGAGTAAAAGGCAACACGCTGTCAAAAAACGAGTCCCAAAACTGAAAAGAAACCAAATGTCCGGGCAAACTCCACATCCTTTCTACATAGACTGGCACTGTATTGACGTGGAGAAGAGTTTTTTCCCTTCTCGTCATAATTGTTGACGTATCCCTCCTTAGACCAGACTGAAACACTGGAACAGATGACTGTTTAGTGTTGTAGTCCAGCAGCTGTATGGAGGACTACATGTTCCAGCAGCCCACTGATTTTAAACAGAGGTAAAGAGGATGCTTCTGCTCTATCCAAGCTGGTCTTCATACTGTTTTCTGAAGCAGTCTCCAGCCGGGAAGAAATCCCAGCAGCGCTCCTGATACATTTTCCACACATATGACTCCTACAGTGAGACACACGTGAAATAATCAGTTCTAACTAGATGTACCAATCTTTCTCAGAAAAATAAAACAATTCCTCTGAATCTTCATGCACCAGCCCTGACACTCTGATAGTGACAGAATTGTAATTGTTTTGTTGTTTGATTCTTCAGAGAAAGGTTACTGATGTAGAGTTGTGCTGTACCTGGCCGGTGTGCTCTGTCTCATCCTTGTTGATAAGGTACATCAGGAAAAACCTTTAGAAACAATCCCAATGAGACCAAAAAAAATGTCAGGATGAGAAAAAAACAAGTGTACAAGTGTTATCCTCCTACTTCTAAGTCTAGTCAGAGTTTAAACACACAACAGAGAGTGGAGAAAAACGCTTGGGTGTGCCACTTTTTTGTTTTCCAGCATTTGTTAAATGGAAAATGTCAGATTCTGTGTAATCAAGGGACAATTTCACCTCATCTCCATCACCAAATCACCTGATGTCTCCCAAATCAAGTCTAAATGGCAACGGACGGCTGTTCCCTGTATCTCTGTGTGCATCACAGCACGCCAAATAGTGATGAATAGTGTATGAGAGCACGCTATCACAAACCTATTTTCCAATAAAGTTCATGGCATTAAATAGTGATGAAGCAACATAATGAGGTCCTCTCATGTCCTCAGGCCAGCTGACTGTGAGCGCAAATGGACTGAGACTTGCTATTGTCTTGGCTCTATAGAGGAGCAGTAGATGAGCAGGGAGAGCAGGAAGCACAGAGACAGATGGAAAGAATACCTGAAGGGAGCTACGGTTCTGGATCACTGCGGCAATTAGTAACTGTGGCCCTGGTGCTGCAGTAATGTGCTAAATCTATCAATCATGAGTTTAAATTACAGAAGAGGAGGGAACACATGTAGGAGACAATAATAAGCCTCGGTCATCCCAGGAGAAAGATCGCTGGAAGGTTGTTTACACGTCATACTTACAGGTAGTTGGCCAAATTGTGCTCTTGTAAGGTGTGAGTTTCAAAGCCGTGAGGTGTTGTGTCAAAGTAGTCATTGCCGATCCCACAAATGAAACATTTGGTCTGAGGACAGAAGATTAAACATTAATCAGACATCATGTCTTTTAGAGCTTTCAGATTAAACATAACATCTTGGTTAGATTAATGCAGCTATCCAGCCTTTTCCCAGGAGCATTGTGACTTTCTCTCCCCTTTCTTGGAGCCCCAGTTTGCAAAATCCAAAGCTTTTGACTAAAATTAGATTATTGACTCATATTTGAGACTAAATATTTTTCTTAAAAAATGACCTGAGGCTTGCTCTGACCTTTACTGGTTTAACTGACTGATGCTTAAAGAAGTGAAGAGAGATTGATGGATCCTAACATCAAAGTAGGCCACATGTCTTAACTCAAGATGTCCTGAGGAGACCTTTTCTAAGAGACTTGTTAATGCCAGGGGGCTTACTGCTTGGAAAATTTGTAAGAGTTTTATTTCAACATAGCAAAACGGGAATATTCATGTATTCAGTCTCTGGTTATAGCACCAGGGTGGTATTTAAATATACTCTGAGATAACAAAAAACACATCCTTACTCCACCGATGAACTCTGTCTCACCTCCATGTCTTCTTTGACTTGTTCCTGCTGGTCTCTCAGCTCTCCAAAAGCATCAATGATCAAACCTGCAACCACAAAGGACGGCTCTGATCAGTGTACAGTGCATTGTGGGTAAATACTGCATCAATACGTAGTGCTACAAAGTCTGTCATGAGTTTCAGAGTCTTTGCGTTTGTCGACTGTTAGTTCATCCGAAGTTTACCCTGGATGATGGCCAGGAGGATGACAATGACGAAGAAGAAGAAGGTGATGTCAAACAGGATGCGATACAGCTCGTAGGGGTCACCGGCTGGGTCCTCGATCTCGTCCCCAATTCCTCCACCGGCTCTCACCCCCACGTACATGTGGAAGAGGTAACACTGCAACAAACACACCAGGAGGGTGAACATGGGGCCCTTTAAGGCAGACGTCTGGTGTGTTTGATATGTGTGTTAAATACTTACTGTCATCATGTCGTCACACTTCATGTCAGGCTCATCCTCATCCTCGCTTTTGTTGTAGAACTTCCTGAAGAAATTGAAGGCCACCACAGTGTAGAGATAGACCACAACTGCCAGCAGACCCACTGTCAGCACCAGCTGCACACACACACACACACGCACGCACAGACAGCAGTCAGAAGAGCGTCATAACAAACTTTCCATCTGTTCATGCTTTTTGGGGATCAAGCACAGAGGTTAAGCTGAGCCCACACAGGGCTCACAAAGAGGAGAGAATGACTGGCTTCATTTATCAAACTTTCATGTAAACTACAGTCTGTTTGAGTATCTGGCTTAAAATCAGATACCAGCTAATTTACTTAACAGCAAAAATAGAAGCTGCCATAAGCTGCGTTTACACCAGTGAGCTTGTTCTGCTGCAGAGAGCCGAGTGCGGCAGGTGTTGTTGATTCCTAGAGGCTGTGCCATTTAGGTATACTTCCACCCTTGGAGATCGATGTGACATTCAGTTTTGATCCGTGCCTGTGGTCAGATGCCACGGGAGTCCCTGCAAGGACTGACAGCCAGGGCTGGGATTTAAATGAAGGCAACTGAACCATTTGACCTCTGTGAAAAATGTCAGATGATATTGGGTGCATGTAAAATGACATCCATGCATCCTTGCTTCCTTCATTTGCATCCTTTTCTTTTCTATGGTTCTTTGAACTACTGTGAAAAATACAGATATTTAGAGTGAAGACAGAAGACTTCACGAAACACTCACCAAATTTAAATTTAAATTTTTACTTATTATTGCTAAATCAAGCATCAATCTGTTATCAATCACAACATTGTCTAATGAGGGTTAGCTTCAAGTGTGACATCTGTGGACCTCAGAGTGCAGAGAAACAGACGCTTCCTATGTCACATCAAAACAGGTTAGTGTGTAATATTTTTCATTCAGTTAGAAAACCACTGAAGAGAACTTAAGGGCTCTCTTGTTATTGGAGATTTTCTGTTACTTGCATATGAAATGTGTAAAAAGAAGCCAGCAGCCTGTTTAGTTTCTGTTTCGTTTTCCTAAAATAAATTATTGATACGGTGTCCATGTTTCTCTGCAGAGTTCAAACCGGGTCCCAAAAAACGCCTTCAATGAGGCTGATGGGGATGAAGATGCTGTCTCAACAACCCAGCTTTACTCTGACTCTACAGTGACCCCTGCTGCTCAGAAGGAGATCTGCACCCTCACCTGTTTGCCGTTATGTGTGACAGAGGAGAGGATAGTGCGGAGGGTCTTGAAGCCCATGGCGATGTCCAGCAAATGAGCAGCGAAGAAGAAGTTGTTGTAGTGTCCCAGTATGGACATGGTGGTGTACCACACCAGATACAGGAAGGACTGTGGGTAAAACAAATGTGAAGATGAAGAGATTTAATCCGTAAACAATCAGCCCTTCATCCATTCACAGAGCCATTCACAGAGCAAACTTACATTGTCTGTAAACACCACTCCCATTTTCCAGACGTGGTACTTTGTATCGATTGAGCTCAACCTGGAAAAAAGACAAAGATGCAAGGATTTTATTTTTTGTTTGACCTCTTTTTTGCTCTAGAAGGAGTCTGTCTGCTCACCATGACACCAGTGAAGCCTCCTTGGCCACAGTTTCCTCTGTCGGGTTGAAATCCAGGGCACTTTTATCCAACCCTAGCAGTTCTGCTATCCTTTCTGCTCCATACAGGTCACCATACTTTTTAATCACCTACACAAAAAAAAAAAAAAACAGGAAGAGATGATGCCGTTATAAACTTCACAAATTTACTTATTCTGTCTGAAAAATGCATAAAGAGGAGCCGCTACAGCCACTCCCCCTGGCCTGTTTGATTGTCATGTCTAGCTCATGCATTTCAAACAGGAGATCAAAGTATTTACATTTAAGAAAAAAAAACACACAAACATAGTAGGCCACCTACCTTTCGTTTTACAAATTTATCCCAGTAGTTGTTGGGAAAGGAGCTGGAAAAGGCAAAGACACAGAGCTTCAAAAGTGTGTTGGAGACAGATTCAGTAACTAGAGAGCAGCTGACTCACGGAGTATTGATGACCAATCTGTCCCACTGCCCTTTGATGTCATCGTCAGATGGCTGCTCTGTGATGTAAAGGCCTGCAAACTCCAACTTCCTCGCTATCTCCTTCTCACGTTTAAACACCACCAGAGGCACCTTGGACACAAAGAGAGGTCAACTGCTTTATTAAGGCATTAAAGTTAATGACATGTAAGTCCATAGGACAAGGCATGGACAACTGCTGCAGGTGAACGTGGAGCTCTGAAAAATGAGACACTTAAATACTGGGGAAAAAAAAGTTGATTTTGTCGTTATTTTTCATGTGATCTTGTGGAGACATTCAAACTCAAATAAAGCAAAACTCTAAGTTCCTATCGTCTGGTGTTACTGTACCTTCAGGTAGTAGTATCCCACCACACAAAGGAACGATATGATGGTGTGCAGGATAGCCAGACAGCGAAGTGTCGGGGCCATGTAACCTGTGCTTTCCTGCAGCACAAAATACTCAAGTGCACCCTCATCTTCCTCCTCTCCAGCTTGCCCTCGACCGTTCCAGGGGTCTTCATCATCCGAGTAGTCACCAGTTACCTGAAGGACATGAGCGCAGGTACAGGTAAAGAGAAGGACAACAAAGACAATGTTCAGTCTTTTACTTTATGTGACACAGTTCCTTCATCTCAAGCTTACTTTGTAGAAGAGCAGGATGAAGTTGATAGCAAAGGCGACAAATAATGCCAAAAAACGGAGGTTGTAGAAGTTTCTGGCCAGATAATTCTGTTAAAAGAGAAATAATGGATGATGAAATTTTACATACAGACTTTTGATCTTTATGAAGGTAACTGTAGGTAAAGTATCTGACCAGCATCTTTGTCTGGTAGATTTCTAAGCCAGCAAAGAAGCTGGCTGAAAAGGCCTCTGGTGGTTCTTTCTTTGTGCCGAGTCTCTTCTTTGGGGCCTTCTTCTCCTCCACCGAGGACTCTGGGGGGGCTTCATCTCTGGCCTTGTCATGGTCTTTCTTTTCACCATCCTCAGAACTGTAACAGTACAACCTATGCTTTGAATATATTCTCAAACTGTTTTTTTCATAAAAGCAATTTTTTAAAAAGAAATGCAACTCCTCTCACGGGAAACTAGAAACACTTACTCTCCTTTCTCTGAATCTGATTTGTAGTCTCCATTTGACGCCTTCTTCTTTGCTGCCATCTACAACAAATGCAAGTTCAGTCAGTTACTTGAATCATCATTTTATTGTTGGATAACAAACATGTTTGAATAAAAAGTCAAAGCAAATCCTGTTGGCTTTTACACAATACAGTGTAGGAGCATCTAGGAGCACTGACCTGTGCCTTCTTCTGCTTCACAGCACTGGCTATAGACGGTGCATCCCCCACCACCACCTCTGACACATCTCCCAAACCTGGCTCCGTCCCATGTTTCCCCTCCTTCTTAGGCTGTATGTTCAGCAGCTCGGCCATCAGGTCCGCCTCTGCTGCGTCCCCTTGAGCCATCTGACTCATCTCAGCCAGCGCTGACGCCTCATTCGCCTCCATCTTCTCCATCTCCAGCACATCCCCATGAATCCCAAACTGGGTGGGGTCTGGCATGTTCCCTAAAATGTCTGTCACCTTCATGTTCTTTGCTCCTTCAACGAGGCCGCCCCCGAACATGGTGGTCCATAAAATATGGAAAAAGCCCCAGATGAGGCTGTAGATGAAGTGGAAGAGGCCTGTGATGATCATCCAGAAGAAGGAGAAGAAGCCTCGCACCAGCTCTCTCACACTCATCTTCCTGAACTTCCTGTACTGCCTCCTCATGCTCTTCAGAGTGAGCATCTGTCGGAAGTGGCTGAGGCTTTTTCTCATGGAGATGCAGGCTATCGTAAATGCCGAAGAAGACTCCAACATCACACTCTCCTCCTCTTCCTCCTCCTGGTTTTCTACCACACTCTGGTCGTCATCTTCCTCTTCCTCAGGACGCTCCACCGGGTCCGGCTCTGAAATTTGAGAGGCGAGCTGCATCTCAAATATCGTATCTTCACAGAAGTTTACGAAGAGCTCCATCTTCTCACTTTCCCCACCTTCATTGACGACATCAAAGATAAACTGACGCTTCGACTCCTTCACCTGAGGCTTTTCCCACTGCGTACGACTCGACTCACTGATCTCAAAGTAGACTCTCTCTATGCGCTTGGCTCCTCCCATGATCTCAATGCGACCTAAAAAAGGTTCAAAATAGCTGAGGACACTCTCGGCTAGGTCGAGAAAGGTGGAGAGGCGAGCGTCATGAGGCATGTGCTCGGAGAGGTTAGTCAGCAACACGGCTACATTAAAGCCGATATCTTTTGCAGGCTCATGAAATCTCTCCACAAACTGCTTGTAGCTGAACAAGTCATTCTCATCGGCCTCAGCGCAGGAGAGAAGAAACTCGATCTCAGACTGAGAGTACTGTTTCTGGTTCTCCATGGACTTCTGGAAATCCTTCTTTGAGATGACCCCTTTGCTCTCGCAGTCATACTCCTTAAAGCTGTCTGAGGTAGTCAGGTCCTTCAACTTGAGGAACATGTCAAAGAATTTCAAGATCATCTCCACGTTGCTGGAAGATTCCACTAAGGTGTCCACCATTTGTTTGCCAATAGTACCGTTGACAACATTACCTGTGAAGTGGAGGAAAAAAACAAAGAAAAATCACACAACAAGCACAACTTGTGTTTGATGCTTGATGAATTTTTAAATGCGTTACTATCAATCTGACGATATCTTTGCAAAATGATTTGAAGGAACATATAAGATGTCAAAAAGTGAACCTTCAAGTAGGGAGAGCATCATGACAATCATGTCTTTCTGCAGGTCCAGCAGCTCCTTCAACAGTTCAATCTGACTGGAGTCCTATCAGAGAAAAACAAAGAAGGACCATTTATGACTCAGACATCACACTATCATACACTAATACGTTGATCTCACTGTAAGGGTGCAGCTACACTGCCTAATATCCCAGTAAGATCAAGGCTGACTCAGATTGTTGGGACCCACAATGGTCCTGCTGAGGCCCAGAGGGGCCCTCTAGATAACATCCATCCATCAGCACCAGGGTTAATGTTATTCTCCTGTCTGGGAGCAGATGGCAGGGTCAGTCTGACTCATTTAGGGCCTCTGCGGAGTCTGTGTTCAGCATGCTATAAATCTGAGGTAAACTTTGATGCTCTGAATCCAAAGCCCTCCACCTGCTCTTCCCCCTCATCCCTTTACTGTCAGAACGGGCTCTTTCTCATGACCACTGGATAAGGTTACGCTGTTGGACTACCCTGGTGCTGGCTTTCTTGGGGACGGAGAAAATATCACAGATTGAGCCATGCATCATAAAGCTGAGTGGAATGACAAATGTAATTGTGCTGCAGCAGCCAGAGGTTATCTCTGAGCCTGGGGAGACCTCTAGTGGCCAATATTTATTAAGGCGCTCTGACTGACAAAGATAAACTACTTAAAAAAGTATTACTTTAAGTATTGTTTGAGCAGCATAATGGCATACAGATAACTGCAAAAACAAACCACATTATAAAAAAAAAAAAATTACATCACATCTAAGTGGCCTCTTTATTATCATTGTCATTTAAGCAACTTGTGTTCCACCCATGTGTATGAAACCATGCACTGTTTGTCTGAACTGCTTTGCTTTCCCTCGAATTCTATATCAGTATATCACCCTCCTATGTTGTTGTGCCTGGTTTTCTCAGACATTATCTAAATCTAAACACCAATGATTTAAAACTGACAAAATTGCAAGGCCTGAAGAAGGTTTTTCTTTTAATTAGTTAATCTAGTAGTTAATGTTAAAAAATGTAGACTCTAATGCACACTTTGTCTCTATTTGTACCATATTTCCAGTGTTTTTAGCATTAAAACAGCAGTCACTTAATTGGAAAACAAAACATCAGTGATGTCGAGAAGAGGAACACAAAGGAGACTTTAAAAGGTTTCCCTTTTCACAAACATATAGCAATGGAAAAGTTTATGGAGAAGAAAGAACAAACCTGGGATAATTTCATCTGCATGTTGGCAAAAACATGCAGGAAGCCCACCACAGCGTCCCACAGCCTGCTGTGAGCAAGACTCTGCTGGTTCCCAATACATGGACCCTACAGCAGGCAGGATGAAGGAGTTGATACAAAGAGGAGAGAGATCATCAAAAAGCACCAATTTCAGATCGCTTTTTTTTTTTTTTTTAATTTAGTGCAGTGTGCTGTGATTTAGTACCTGTATATACTCTGTCAAAGAGTTGAAGACCTGCTTGGCCACAGCAAATGCTCTGGAGAAGTTTCTCTGGCCGGCCTCATCTATAATATCCTTACCAGAGTAATACCAGTAGAAGTCGCTGATAGATTCCTAACAGAATAAAACATGGTTAAAACCTTTAAAGCACATTTACACATCAGTGGCAGGATATACCCTTCAATCTGTCTGGAACAACGTCATACCTGCAGTCTGAGTAAGTAGTCTACAGTACTTATGATGATGTTGACAGTTGTTGTATTTCCAGTCTGCGTCCTCAGAAAGTTCTGAAAATCTGGAAAACATGACATACTCTGTTGTAGAGGAGTGTGTTTGGCTCAAACTTTTGTTCAGCTTGATAAAGTCCACCTACCATTGTTGTGGCCCTCACAGAGAAGCTGCAGAAACCTGAAGAGATCCGTAGTAAACTCGTCGTTCTGCAGTACCTTGGAACCTGGAGAGAGGAAATGAGATTAACTGTCCTGTTGAGGGATAGGAGGGTCAGACACTCATCATTTTTATGTCAGAACAGGCATCAGGGCTTGCTTAGCTTTCACTTCCTCATAAAGCTGCTGCCTCGTTGTCAAATGACATTAAAATAATATGCAGTATATTTGGGGTTCAGAACACACAGACAGGGAACAATGCATCATTTCATAAAAGAAAACAGGGTTTACAGTAGGTATAAAACAGAGCTTGGTTGTTTAGCACCAGCAAAGCTTTGTTATGTTGTACAAACAAAGCTTTAGGAGATTTACTTATTATCATCTAGAGTTGGTTAGTATAAGTTATATTAGTAAACGCAAATGACAAGCAATGATTTTTTTTATTAAGAAGGTAAAGAAAAGTGGAGAGATTTGAATCAGTTTGGGGCATCAAGCCTGGACTGAACAATCTATCCAAATGTCACTGGAGCATGCATGCGTTCTTTCAGTCCAAGGTACAAAGAAGGTGGTTGTTTAGCATTCAGGGCAAGGAAGGAGGAGGAGTTGGGAGGGAGATAGGAGGGAGTTGAAAAGAGCAATCAGGATGTCAGCATTGCATAGGATGAGTAGAATCTAAACTATGTATTTACCCCGCTCACTCACGTTGACTGCGACCGATGACATTAAAACATGATCAGAGGAAAACAAACAAACAAAACAAAAGCAGACATAAGCAAAGGAGAAGACATTTATATTCAATCAGAAGAAGTAGGAACAGGAGAGAATGATAGCACTATAGAAATATCTTTACATACTCACACTGATTTGCGACAGACATGCGGTACGTTTAACAAGGTCTTAAGTACAGTCTGCTCGCTGGGGAGGTGTTTGCACTACTGAGTACCAGAATATCAGTAACCATCACTTATGCCTGAGCTTATGAAGTGACAATGAACTGGAAAATGTATGATCAAATCATAATTATTTACTGTATGCTACCCATCGCCTCACAATTAATGCAGATTTTCATGTTTGTGGATGTTGTGTTATGAGTGCTTTTTGGTGGCGGATAAGGCCGGGACAGGACTTGGACATACAGTAGGCACAGGTTCACCTGTCTGACAATGACATACAACATGGTACACGAGACACACATGACATGGAAAGGTGTTTTTACAACGACAAACTAAAGAGTGGATGTGGAGTCAGGCCGTTGCTGGCTTGTTGTCAAATTACAGTTACAAAGCCTGACTTAAGAGCAGTGAGCTGACAGTGAGCCTGGAGGAGACACAGAACGTCACACCGAGATCGGATTGTTGTCACTTTCATTTAGGTCACGTGTGTAACACTGAAGTTTACCATCAGTACTGTATTCTCTATTTACCGTCTTTATCATCCTCACTTACTTGATCCTTCTTCGGTAACCATCCCCAGACCTTCAGCTTTATTTTGCCTTTCAAAAGCATTCAAGTCGAGGACACTGTGGGAGATAAGAGACAAAACCTGACTGTGAATAAAGTATCTCATTTGTATGTAATATGGATTTTTAAGCCTCACTTTACCATTTTAGTGTTCTAATCCATTAAGTTGATGTGATCAGTGCAATAGTACAAAGTAAAATGGCTAAAACACTTTATCATTCCTTGATGTGCAGTTAAATTTCAACCTGGAGAAAAATCCTTCATTGTCAATAAACCTGTTTACCAGTAACCCAGATATCTGTGTACAATTTAAGATAAAGCACAAATTCTGTGAATAGTTATTTGAAGATTTCTTACCTGCATGACATCATCAGCCCAGATAAACTTTTGAAAAAGCCCACATCTCTTTTTTCCTTCAGGTAGTCGAGCATTTTCTGTGTGAAGACAAAAGTTGTACAATAAACATTGGCTTAATGTTGAGAGAGACACATGTTCTGCCTGCAGTCTCTCCCTACCTGCTGGACCAGTATGTTTCCCCCGTTGAGGACGGAGATGCCCAGCTTGAGGGTGAAAGTCACCATAGCAGCGAGTCGACCTGTTGAGCACAAATTACCTCATATAGACTCGAAATGGCAGATTTTGGATGACACAAGAATGAACATGTATTTCTTGTACCTTTGCTGGCACTGATCATTTGCAGCACCATCTCAGCAGCTCCTCTGTCATGAAGTCTGGCCTGCTGATACAGCATCTTCTGCTTCTCCATTTCCTTTTCCTGTGTAAATCAATAACACAGCAGCCACAAAACCTAAATATGAATCAAAACAAACTGGAATAGAGAAAGTATTCCTGAGAAGTCAATAGTACCTCAAATGTTTTCTCTTTCTCTTCCTCTTCTTCTTCTTCACCTTCAGCACAACTCTGAAAGAGATAAGGTTTAAAAAACTTAAAATGTTGCTGAACTGTAAAATTTTAGTAAATGCAACGAAGCATAGAGAATGACGTACCTTTGCCATCATATCTGCATATGCAATATACAAGGGATCCTCCTCCAAAGAGCTAACACAGAAAGATAGTAAATATATGATGGTTCAATGATGCAGAGTACAATCACAGCTCAAGTTTCACATGTAACTGTGAAGTATGATCCTAAACAGCTTCCTCCTGGATTCAGATACCTGACAATGTTTGAGCCCAGTGCATCTCTTCATTAACCAAAAAGCCTGCCAAAACTGTTATATAGCACAGATGGAGCATAGTGTGTAGGTGCCAGGTCGACAGGTGTGTTTACCTGCACTCAGTCAGAGCATTGTGGCTGAAATGCAGCACGAGCTGGTGAAGAGGGTCAGGCTGCTTTCTGATCTCCTCCTCTTCCTCTTCCTCCACTTTGGGCTGTGTTTTCTGGACAAACCCACACAAGTTAATCTCAGGTGTTCCATCTCTAAGTGAAATAATGGAAGTACCCACTTACCTTAAGAAAGTAAGGTGTATCAAAAAACACAGCAGTGGGATATTCTGGTTGCATGCAGAAGACAAACAAAAACCCCTGACACAATAATATATGCACATGCATACACACACTTACACACACTTGCGCATGCTCACACTGAAGCTAATGATCAGCAGTGTTAGAAGGTGGAGGCTGAAGATAAGCATGACTTTCCATGAGCCTCAGATTTCACTTTATCATAGGCTTCCTATGATAAACCATTCATGATAGCAAACACATTGAGACATAATTCATGAACTTAAGTTTGGACCATAAGTTTTTTCCTCTCTCTCAGCCTTAACCTCACATGTAGAGCTCTGTAGCCTCGGTTTTAAACACTGTGAGGATAGATGGGGCTGTAAAAAGAGCTAACAGAAGATTAGATTATGATAAGTTTTATTAATTTAATTTTCATCATTTGAAAGGAAAAATACCCACATCTGTAGGCACTGTGGGGAATGTCTCGTTCCAGCATGCCTCCGTGGTAGAATCTTTTATCTCTGTTTCATAAATCCTTGAGGCGTTTTTAATCTTTCTCTGCATATGGTGCTGTCATGAGAGATAAAGTGCAAAATATTTTAAGCACCTCTGTGAAGTTGTGGAGAGAGAAGTTTATTTTTCTTTCTCTACAAGCACAATGCAAGATTGTGAGTTTTATGGGAAATTCATGAAAGATGCCCATCTTTCAGAAGTTTTATTTAAGTCCAAGCATCTTAAAAAAAAGATGCCTGTCTTTAATGGGACACAGCAGTCAAAGTACGTCAGTCAGCTCTGACATCAGAGGTGATGTCATGCCTCCTAAAAATGTGCTTTTGGTTTCATCGTATGAATGACTGAGTGGGATAAAGTGGTCCTTGGTGGGATTGACTGCTTTTAAGCACTTTGAATACTAAGACAAAAAAAGGAAAGGAGGTGCTACAAGGTGGACGCTTATGACGGCTCTGGGGGATGACGCAAGTACTTACTGCAAGATCCTGCACTAGTTTCTCCTCAAAAGAGTACTCCTCTGTTTCTATCCATATTCTCTGATAGGCCAGGAGGAAGAGGTTAATAGAGCGATGCCTGAAGAAGGGTGAGAGGAGATTAGCCTGGGTTAGATAAAAGCAGAGCAGCAGAGAGAGGGAAAGGAGAAGTCATCTCTGAAGAGGTTAGTACTGGTTAGCTTGGGATGCTGGCACAGCCAACTGGTCATCACAGAGAGAAATGTCATGTTGTGTAGAAATGCAGAGGAGTCGGCTTGATACCAGACTAATCTGGTCTAGATCATGAGACAGAAACTTCAATCCCAGAATACTTTTATGCACAACCCCTCAACATGCACATTAGAAACAGTTTGAGGAGTTTTTCAACGGGTACACAAGAAGATGACCGTCCTGCTTTCTTTGGTATAAAGCTACTCCTAGCTTAGCATAGATAAGTATAAAACAGTTAGCCCAGCTCTGTCTTAAAGTCAAAAAAATCCAAACAAGCACCTTTAGTGCTCACCTGTTAAAGCAGAGATTCAAGTAATACAGCAAACACCTGTTAGACAAAACCAGACTGGCCTTTTCCACCTGCTCCAGCACTTTAGCTGAGCTAAGCTATCATTCAATCAATAATTTCTAACTTATATTTAACCCACAGATGGTGTAGTTTTTGTTAAAGAATAACTCCTTTAAAAAAAAAACTAGCTACATTATTGTACAGACCAGAACTAGAGAAAAAAAATCAACATGCAAATCTGTTTGGTAAACTAAGAGCACAAGTCGTAGCTGTGGAGAAGCTGGGGAAGCTGGGTAAGGTTTATAATGCAAAGGCATACAGTTGCAGTATTGTATCAGCACTACATTACCGTCAGCATGGAGAGCAGACTGTCATAGTCTGTGTTCTCATGCATTATCTCCAGCCAAATATGTCGGTAGGCATTCAGGAAGTAATTATTATTTGTGTGCCTGAGGGGATGAGGTACAAAAGAGTGTGACACTGAGCAGAGAAAACGGCTGAATAAAGAGATAAAAGAGAAAAGATGACATCTGAATGTGTGAAACTCAGGAGGCTTGACATTATCCAGAAGCTTCACATCAAACCTCCAGCACAAATCAATTAGTCCAAACAAGTACAATAAACTGCGTCTGCATTGTGAAGACTGTCTAATAATTATTAGCTATGCTGTGTCGTATTTCACTGTCAACAACTCTGAATAAATGAGTCATGCTGTCAGGCGGGCGGGCGGGCGCCACAGCCTGAGCACATATTGAAGATGGCCACCCCCAGGTTGGTCCTCATAATTGTTTTCTTCCCTACTGTAGCTCTCTGCCTGACTTCCTGTGATTGAGTTACAGAGCAGCAGGGCATGAAATTGCTAGTGTCCCTTTTTCTACTCCTTGATAACAGCCGCAGGCCAGACATTTGTCCTACACGTGGAGGGAGGGAGGCTGTGCATTAATGCAGGGTCAGAACTCACAGAGGGAGAAAAATGAGAGTCTTTAGTCATAGAGAAAGAGAAGAAAGAGCGCCAGCATTTGTTGACTGAAGTTAATTTAACAACTATTGCAGTACTGTTGCCTAACTGCTGTAGTACTATGGGAATCCACATCTTTGACTCATAGTTAAAGAACTTTTTGGCAGAATTCATTGCTGAAATCAGAACAGCTGAGAAGTACATGCTGTAGGTGTGAGGCAGACAGTTGTACCTTGGCAGATTATAAAGTGGAGCCATGCGGAAACAAGCAACAACCGCTCGCTTTCTCTGCTTGGACAGCAACTTCTGCCACACGCATTTCTTTGATCTCAGAGGTTGTTCAACCTATTTGGAAAGGACGAGGAAGTCAGTGGTGAGAACAGTAGATCAACATAACAGGTTACCTAAGGAGGGAAAAAAACATCTGACTGTCAAACTTGAGCATCATAATTTAACAAAATGAAAAAAAAGATAAGTAATTTAAATAAAACACATTGTGGTAGAGACCTCCTTTGGTTACTTAATCTTCTCTTTGCTTTTCAGACTCAAATGTTATTTGCCCCTGACATTGTAGGGTGTCATAAAGTTTGAACCCTGACCTGTTCCAGGTTAAAGACAGCAGCAGAGATCCTCTGGATTCGGTCCACCACTCTGTCCGGGTCTGGGAGCCCCTCACTTTTCATCGCTATATCCTTGTACAGGTTTAGCTGCCACCTCACTGCTGGGTCCTCTGACTGAGAGTGTATGACACAGAAGGATGTATAAAAACAAAAAAACAAAAAACAAAAACGAGCACAACATTTAGAAGCTGATGATAAGATGATGCTAAATCAGACAAGTTCACCTTTTCTCGAAGATGCAGGTTCTGCCGGATGTGATCTTTGACCTCTTCATCTGTGTCTCTCTGTTGAACAAAGAATCAGGAACATGGACTCAAGCACTGTTCTATTAAACTGTAATGCGTCAAATATGTGATCATGTTTAGGGGGTAATGATATATCTCTACATTGACTGTAATCCAGTGAGTTAAGTGTAAAATATGTTGCTGATGCATGATCCCATGAAAAGTCTTACCAGGAGGTAGCGAGTCTTGGCGAGGGAAATGAGCTCCTGGTCTCCTGGTGTGCACATGTTGAGGCCTATAGGCAGCATCTTCTTCAGAGCAGCCACGATGAGCGAGGTCTGAATGGAGTAAAACTCACCTCGCCTTTTCTTATGTCTCCTCTCCTGGTCTTGTCCTCCAGACTTAAAACAAAAAAAATCATACAATCAGTCTCAGACAACATATAGTGGTAAAAAAAAAGGCACGGCAGGTTAAGCTAGTTTTAAAAGCTAATACCCTTATCTTTTCAGGCTATACATGCTACTTACCTCTTCTTTCTTTTATCTTATCTGCACTTCTGCACTCCTTTTCAACTTGAAATGGATACCTTCACTGTATTTAACTGAATAGTAGACATACTCACTTTGTATCTTAAAAAGTCAGCCAGCTGAGGCATTTATTTTTCAGCCCTGGCAAAAACACTGACAAGACTGACTCTGTGCCACTGAAGCATTACTACACCAGGAGTCAGCTGAAAGTGAACTAGTTCTGGCTCTAGTGTTACCATTAAGGGGAAACAAACTCTCAAGCCAATATGAAGCAGCTGGCAAAGTGAAAACACTTATTTTCATATTAATGTACAAACACGGACATAAATGTTTACAAACAGTTAAACAACATCAAACACAACATCACATAGAGAGCTTCTGGGGACTACGAGTCAAACACACCAAGATAAAACAATCCATCAACTACAAACACACCGGTCACATGTAATCACATGGTTTGCGACAAAAGAGGAGAGGCTTCATCACTCAAGAGACACGATCCGCCCAAAAGGAAATGAGGAATGATGTAAGTTGAAAGTCACACGTGTTGATGAATGTAGGTCACAAATAATAAGGAACATTATGTTCAAAACTATACTACAGACTATATAGCACAGCGGCTCAAGCTATTGGCTTTTCTGCACGGTGACTGCAGCATTCAAGCCAATAAGCTGGCAGGTAAACGGCTCATGCACTGCATCACTCTACCTTTTCCTTAAAGGACTGTTTGAGACAGAGAGGAGGACAGAAAGAGAAAGAAAGGTCGAGGAAAAAGATGAGGGCGGGGTTAATGGAGGCACGCAGTCCTCGCATGGATGTGAACTTCAATGAAAACCATTTGTATGCCTTTAAACCACTAATCCAGGCAGACAAGAAATAAAAAGCTCTTGTTGTGCTTAAGGTGTGGAGGAATATTTGCCAAATGAGAGATGCTTGTTAGTTTTGTCATGTGTGGTTGCATGCATGTGTTGTTTCATAAACTCATACTCAAGCACACACAATCAAAAGTCAGGTCAGACATGATCCTGCTGGTTTGCGTTTTTCAGGTTTGTCATATTAGCAATGGGAACATCTTTTAATAATTAAAGGTGTCCTTAAATGGTAAATTTGCTTCCATAACAGAGACTTAATTGTGGGAGCATTTAGGCAGAAAGGAGCACAAAGCCTACCTTTGACATCTTTGTTTTATTATCTCCAGTCAAGAAAGAGAGATTGTTGATTTCATTCTGGACTACAAAGTTTTGCTCTTCTCTTTTAAAATTCTGCAGGAAGACAAATGCAAATAAGACATAGTCAAGTTCTGTCAGTTTTGACACAGTTTTTTTCACCAAATGTGTGGACAGAAGAAGCTTACATGTGACTTGCACCAAAGTATAAATATCTCAGCAACCATCCTGAAGAGCTCATTTGAGTCAGCATCTGGTTCTTTCAGCCACCTGGACCTGCAGAAACCCAAAAAGATAAATATGCCCTCTTTATCTTTTCTGCAAGCACTGGCATCCACCTGATCCCCTCCTAAGTACTTCCTGAAAACAATTTTACCCCATGTGTTAGTGAGCTAACCTGTTGTTATCCACATAACGGATGAGCATGGGGTAAAAGGCGTACAGGTCTCTGCAGAGTACAGCAAACTCATCCAGAATGAGCAGTTCAGCCTCCTGAGTGTCTCCTTTACTGTCTGCTTTCAGCAGCTCCTCCTCAGCCACCACCTTCACCGTCTTCTTCTTTAACTTCTCCAGTGTAGGCAGGAAGTGACTCTTCAGCAGGTCTGCACGGGCCTTACTGATGATGGGCTGCACATACACTGAACAGGAGTAAGGAGTAAAATATTACTTTTTTAAGTTCATTTAAATTGTGCTGTTGTGTGACAGGATTTAGGGAACCTTTTTTTTCAAAAAGTCAATGATGAAGAGTTTTTTAATGTTTTTCTGTTGCATTCTTGAAACCTAGAAAACATATAAAAGGAATGTGTTGGTAGCACTATAAGGCAACCTGATGTTGCTGCAATAGATGTTTTTCACTGCATTTCTTCTAACTATCCTAAGCTCTTGTGGAAACCTCGCACCCACCTGCAATCCTCTTCATCCACGAGGCTTCATCAATGCCCAGGTTGTTGTTAAGGATCTTGAGGATGTTGCCCAGAATGAGGCTCAGGTGCTCTGAGGTGACAGTGGTGCAGCAGACACTGCTGCCACTGGCTGGCTGGTTCTCAGGGCCCCTCTCCCACCAATAGGACAGATAGTTACACAGCATGGGCAGCACCACCTCGATGACATGTGGCATTTCTGTGTACCTTGCTCCAGATTCAGCCATGTCATTGATGTCCTTCATCAGACCATCCAGACGAGGCATACCAGGACACATTTCCTCCACTGACTCTTGAATACCAAGGACTGTAAAACACCCAAGATGACTTAAAATACAAAAGCATTACCCATCAGATCATATTTGAAGACTCATTTTTATAAAGAAGAGGGCTGTCTGTCATAGATCTACACACAATGTACAAAGTGTATCATTACATGCAGGAACAATACAAACATCAGCTTTTATTAAACTGTAATACAAAGAGTACATAATAGTGGCAAGGTAATTTTTATAGACAGTTACCTCATCCATAAAAATAGTAATTTGATTTGCCAAGTTGGTCCACCCTTACTAATGAAGTCTTTAATTTAGGATTATTACGAAAGACTCACTGGCTCGTTCTCTGGTGCTCTTTGTGTTGAAGACAGAGCAGGGGTTGTACGTGTTGAGCAGGGGCTCCAGGAAGGCCACAGGCATGGCTCCAGCCAGTGTGGCCAGACACTGACCAAGAGCTGGGAGCTGTCTGAGAGACACAAAGAGGATGAGGATTTGTAGAGAGTTTTTAAATATCTGTTATTTTTTTATCTCATGAAATTTAGATACCTCTCAACATAGATGTTTTTCCCCGTGCCCAGAGCATAAAGACTAGTCAGGATTCGATAGCAGGACACTTGAACGTCATCCACTGGAAAGAAAAAAAGATAAATCACATAAAATAAAATCTAATGCCATCCTATCGCTTCACCAGAGCCTCACCTAGGTGAAGTGATACAGATATGCCAATACCATCACAAATGTTGACACAAAACTGATGTAAAGCTTTGTTCAACATGTTTTTGAGCTACATAGTTTAGCCTGAGGTTATGCTACCTAATAGGCAAGCTAATTATTCTCGAAGCAAAGCTGAAGCTGGAGAGCTATTGGTTTAGCTCATGTGTTATAAAAAAACCCTTAGGTTCAACTTTCTTTTATACAGTACTTTGGCTACAGTGATGAACTCAGACATGTAAAAGTCATTTGGGATTTTGCTAATTCATCTGATGAAGGTAACTTAGTGTTCACTTGTGTTGGTAAGTGATAAATATGATTGTTGGTATCAGGATCTAAGATGTCATCACTACATTACAAAAACATTATCACTGACACTCCACTTCTTCAGCAGCCTCTTGCACAACATTTGATCATTTCTGTGCTGTCAGGACTCACAAAGCAGGTCGACTCCAAAGTGGTGTTGAGTGATGTGCTCAAACAGAGCGGTTAGAATGGGAAGCAGAGCTACAGTGGTGTAGTTGATATTCTGTGACACTCCTTTCATCTGCGAGCGGGAGTGAGTGAACTTCCCCAACTTAAGGTTCTCAAATGTCTTTTCCAGATCCTCCGCTGCGTTCTCAAAGAACGTCCTCAGCCCCACCCTCACCAGCTCGGAGCCAGACTTCATCACCGTCCTGGTGGAGAGAGTGTGATAAATGACTGAAACCAAATGAGGGAATATGCAAGGGCAGGGTTATGATAAAACACCGGATACTCCTTGGTATGCAAAGGACAACACTGTTGACCCAGAGTAGGACACACTCACATATGCAATTACTTCACTCTCACAGTCTATGGAGGTTTTCGTTCATGAAATATTATGAGTTACGAGTATCAACCTGACCGCCCTTAAAATGTAACATGATTTATACACTAAATCAAGCCGATATGTAAATGTAAAGTGAGCTTGCCTATATTGGGGCTTAGATGTATCATATGACACTCTGAAACAGCACAATGCATTATTATAATTAGGCTGTCCATTTTCAGCATTTCACAGTTCATAACATTGTTAAATAAATTAGCCATTGATACGCCTCGATGCTTCCCAGTAGGAAGGAGAAATGAAAGACAGAATCTGTGAGCATCAGCTGTAGCTCTTCAGCAAAACAAGACACAATAACAAAGTGCTGATTTAGCCTCATTATGTGTGAGCTGCATTAAAAACAGTACATTGTCTTGTAAGAACACTATAAGCCTCAGGCAACGTGGGGTGCATGAAATTTTCTTTGTTTATCCAAATGCTAAAAGATTCTTCCTGTTAAAGTCAGTGTATTCTATAAAGAGCTAAGTACCAGCTACTAAAAAGAAGAGGCTCCTGACAAATGTGCTCCCCTTGAAGGTTCAACACAGGTGAGATCATTCGTCAATGAAGGGAAAAAGCAGTAAGGTGGTTTCTGATGCACTTACTGTTGAGGCAGTAAATATAAGGCCAAGGCATATTTTTGCAAGTTGTTTTCAGGATGTTTATGACTTTATTCCAAACCCACACCCTCAAGGACTGATGTTAACACTTCAAAAAAATGCCCTCTCTGATAGTTTATTTTGAGTCTTAAGGAAAGCTACACTGCCAGCCTGGAGTGCTGCTGGCTTATTCATTCTCACCTGGTGTCTAGAGTGTGAGCCAGGATATGCAGACAGCTGACGATGGTGGTGGCATCACTCCCTGAAAAATGACAGTAACACCAGCTGTCAATAAAAATGTAAACATTTCACCAGGCAGTGAAACAACAAGCTGCAAAAGAGTCTAACTTATATTATTTTTGGCTAAAAGATCCCTTTGTGACCATGGTTGGTAGTGTTTTACATGATTTGGTAAGAAAGTTGAATCTTAAACAATAACTTAAGTTTTTTGAACAGTTTTACTCATTCATGATATCTAACAGAATCTCAAATAATCAAAGATCAGTTTGGCTGAAGTTGCTTTTTTGGAATAAAGATAAAAGATACAGATAATAATTTGGGTAGAAACGCATAATGTTCTTTGCATTATTGAGGAAAATCCATACAAGGCGTAACCAAGTCCTTATGTCTGTATAATAAATATGAAGCTACACGATCTGACTTGATGTAGCTTTGCATTAAAGATGCTGATTTTAACATGTTATATCTGCACAGTAACATGCTATCCTAATGTTTAAGACCAACAGTGATAAAGTTTTACAATAGGAAAACTCAAAGGGCATCCAAGAAAATCAGCTTAAGACATAACAAAACAATAAGCACCCATTTTTACAAAGCATACAGACGCACACACCTGCATCCACACTCACACAGTTGCTCAGTCAGTTGTAATCAGCTTACCAAAGAGAGAAATCCTATGTCTGACAAGAGCTGCCAGTTTACAAAACAAGCTGGAGATATGATGGATAGAAAAGGGAGTAATTTAGACAGTTAAAATGAGTAAATCTAAGAAGAGAAAATTAGTTGAGAGACAGTGAAAGTTTGGTGGCATGCTATATTCTTTTAGAATAAAGAAACCAAATGTTTAAACTCATTACCTGGTAACCATCTCCTTCTCCTTGTTGGAGGCGTAACCGCTGCTGCTCAGGTTTTTGTTGGGGGAGGAGAGAAAGTAAAGGGAGTGGTTCTTGAAGTACTGGTCGATGAGTGGAAGAAGAACCTGAAGAAAGGGATTATTAACAACAAGATCAGATCATGTGTATGGATTCTGAACACAAAAGGTGTATTAACATCACTCACTTTTGCAAAAAACTTGATTTCTTGTTCATGAGGGGACCGGTCTGTTTTTCCACTGGCAGCCATGGCCTCTGGATTGACATAAAATTGCATTTCAAATGGTCAAAAACAATCCAGGGTGAGCTTTCTTCCTGTCAGGTTTCATGTAATTTATCAACTTACCCAGGTGAGCAATGAACTCTTGAGCAGAATCAACATACTTCAGCAGCTTTTTGAGAAATTTGTAAGCAAACCTCTTCTCCATGGAAGAAGAATCCTGCTCTAAATCTTTTAAACCTCTGCAAAACAATAAGATATACACTCAGTGAAACTGGATTTTTTATGTTTTATTTTTGTTGTTTTTGATGAAGATTAGTAATTTTAAAGAGTAAAGTTTCTTCAAGCTATTAACATGATAAAAACCTTGTGATGCTGTAACCATTGATCTGCAGGAAACGGAAAAGGTCTTGAGCCTTCTCTCGGTCACGAGCCTTCTCCTTGGCTGTCAGTGTTTCATATGGCACTAACAGAGGGTGTGTCCCTCCTCCTGTAACAACCGACAGCTTTTTGTGAGACTTAATCAGCCATGCCTCTCTTGTTTCAGTCTGTATAACTGCAAATTGTGTCATCAATTGAATTGACTTTTCATGAGAATCTATCAACTCAAGATCAGTGAAGGGAAACACGTAAATACTCTGAAGTAAACACAGCAACACTTAACATCCACTAAACCACACACACTTTTCCTCCTCTGTGGTTTTGCATTTGTCTGTGTGATATACGTGTCTATGATTCACTTCATTAAGGAATCACCTCTGCTGCCGAGGTCACTCTTTTTCTTCTTGGCCCAGATGTTATGGTAATTTTCAGCTAACACCTCCACCATCCCCTTGGACCAAAAGACAAACAGCACATCTTAGTGAGGGGCATGACTCGCCCACATAACTCATTCACAGCCAAGAAATATAGCTTTCATCTTGATCCAGGGATTGTTTGATGTTGAAAAGAAAAAAAATGCATGAAAACAAATTTGAGGTTGCTCACCTGCAGCTCTCTTGACAGAATCACATTGCTTGTGTCTATAGGGCTTGGATTGAAGCCATTTGCCTGAAGTTGTTGAGAAAGATGCATGTAAAATGTGTGGCACAGAACAGAAATAGTTGCTAAGAACACTTTGATAGCACAAGATTTAGGCTTTACTAGCATTTGTTAAAGGATTAGTCTGTCTTTAGGCTGTCAGTCTATTATGCAAGAAGATTAGCTACAAAAATTAGCTTTCCGTTTTCTAACAGATCCGTTTTAAACTGATGAAAGCTCTTTGCACTGAGGGCAGTTTTAAGACCACACTAGTTATTCAGCCTAACAGCAATAGAAAACAGGATACAAAATTAAGCTTCAAGTTTTTCTATAAGAGGACATATACAGCCATAATAAGAGTGCACATTTTTAAATCTTGCACAGCAGCCCAAGTCAGTTTTAACATATAGGAAGAGTGGATGAGCCAGAGGAGACTTTGAAATAGAAAGAGTATTTAATACATAAACTGATGCAACAGTCTTGTCAAACAGCACAGCAGAAATTGTTAGTAAATGGTTGAATACATTAAGTACAGAGCTTAAGATCAAAAGGTGTTTAAAGAAAAGTATTACACATAAGGGATAAGCAGGAACAGTTAATGTTAGCAAAAATAGTCTCTAACAGCTGAAATAGCTCAACTACGCTAATAATTCACAGACAAAATAATTAACACTTTTTTTAATAAACTAATGAACCTTTTACACTTTTTAACAAGGAGTCATGTTAAATCTCAGTAATTAGAAAAAGACAGACACAACTATTGAGAGAGTTTGTTTTAAAACTTAATGTTAATTAGCATTAGCTTGTAAACGAAACCAACTACCTGACATTGTTAGCTCAAGCTATTTAAGACAGTTGATTAAATCTAATGTTAAGATTAAAATGGCTACAGGTATTTTAACTGTGAAAAGAGTCCAATAAAACAGCATTTTTGTTTTGAAACACTGAACTTAAGCTAGAGGTGAAACACTTCGATTAGTTAGCTACTAGTTAGCTTACTACCACTGACAATTCTTAAGTCAACCTTAGGCAGTAGTAATGTGCAAAAGCAAAATGTACAATGTAAATTTGTTTGTTAGAAACATAAATTATCAACTGAAAATCATGAAGCTTACTCTGTGTGTCGCACTGCTCACTCTTTGCTCTTCATCCCCTATCCCTGTCCTAACTTCATTTATTAGCTTCACTCCCCATGTTGGGCTCTTTGTGTTTGGATGTCCTTAATACTTGTTGCTGCCTTGTTTTTGTAGATATTTGAAGTTTCTTTGTTTCTGACCTGATTTCAGGCACATTTTCCAGCCTGCTTCTCATTACCTGTTTGCCTACCCTCCTGTCATCAAAAACCTGCCTGTTAGTTTTTTCACCATATGAATTTAGGTTTTTTTCTTCTGCACTCCCAGCTTTGAGAGCTAAGAGTCCCTTCTGGCTTTGAAGATTAGCTTTATTTGTTAAATTTAAACCTGACATTTAAGTCATTTCCAAGATAAACCAAACAATCCAAAAACATTAAAGGATTAGGATTTTTAAAAATACTTTCTTATGAGCTAATCATCACTCCTGAGACCAATTCAGTGGAAAAATTGGCATAACTGTATGACCATTTCACTCAAAACAAGCACTTTTGATGTTTGTGTGTGTTAATGGAGTACTGTCTGCTCTGTACCTGTGAAGTCTGAGAGATCTTTCGCATTTTCTCAGTCTCCCTCAGAGACATGGTTTCACCATCTTTTGTCCTGTCGATGCTCCAGCCCATTGCCAGCATACTCTTCAGGGACTCTCTAATAGGCCATCTGTAAATCTCTTTCTCCTGGTGCACACACACAGGGATGGGGGACAAGCCCAGAATCCTCAATCTTTAGGTTATCTCTCTGGTGTTAACTGTCTTCACAAATCACATATTTAACATTTTTACCTTCTCTGTCAGGGCTTTGTAGGTCCTGAGCTGAGGGTGTGTCTTAGCTTTCTCATCCACACAATCTCCATATTTCCATCCAAGCAGCACCTAAGGCAACAGTACAGAGGGATGTACAAGGGTGAAGGAATATTCATGGCTTTCACAGTCCCCTGAGGATGTGATTTAGTATTTGAAAGACTGTGTAGGAGATTAACTGTGCATCACACATTATGGAGCCATGGTACATTCAGTTCCTGCTGTCCTCAGCTTTTGTTAAAATTCATGCCGGATGCAACAACGCAGGCTATGTAGTTGGCACAAAAGAAAGCAGAGGCCTGCCACACAAAGACTGGCACAATTATTGCCAGGATACCCAGAGGACCTCTTTTAGAAATATAAAACATTTCACCAAAGGAACCAGTCCTGTGATAATAGAAAACAAGGACTGATTTGAATTTTCTTGTACGTCGATACAGCTGAAGTATTTCCTGCTGGTTTTGTAAGCAGTATATCTTCACAGAGGCTCTTTAGGTGTCCTCATTCTCTAACAACACTCAGACCTTGTTCCAGGTCAAGTGCTTTGCACTTTTCTATCAATTTACCCAGAGGAAAGGGTTCACATTTGGCCTTACCTTCTCAGCTGACCATTTTTCATGAGAATGTTCTGCGTATTTGTTGACAAAGTGTTCAAGCTTCTCCGGGAGAGCGATGCTGGAAAAAAATCGACAAACAGTCAGCTTGTGTATGCAAATTAGGTCAACTAAGTCATGTACAGTCATGCACTGTGCATATCACCACATGTGTGAAACGATCAAAAGAGAGTTCTTATTGACATTTGGCTACATCTTGGCTTACTTAGCAGTATTGATTGGTTTGGGGTCAAAGTTGCCCTGAGCATCTACAGAAACAGGCTTCTCCACCGTGGTGCTGATGGAGGCATCCACGTAGTCAGGCGGCAGAGCTCCAGCTATGGCACTCAAACAAGGCATGGCCATCTTGAAAAGCTCTGCATCATATTTCTAAGAGGCAAGAGACAGAAAATCACTGAGTTCGAGCAAAACTAAGTTCTTCATGTTCTATTTTAGGCAAATTCATATTTAAAGAAAGCATGTAATGTGTTTAGCACTTCTAAAGTGGTACTTAATAGAGCTACACAGCTACTTCAGCAAAGGGGAGGGGAGTGTTAAAGAATTATTCTAAAAGCTGAAGAACCGAATTGCAAGAGGCTTTGGATCAATGATGGTTGTCGAGATATTGATGTTTTCAGGCCGGCCCTTTGCACAGCCTCCTTTCATGAGTGTGCATTTAGCAAGATGTGCTGAGTGCAGCCATCTGCATCATGAACAGACCTCACAATATTAGTGCCAGCGAGTCCTTCACATACACACGTTAATCAAGACTGTGGTGAATAAGGTGACCTATTTAACTGTTTGTCTCTGCAGGAGGGCATGTGTGGTGTAACAGTCTCTTACAAATTGCTTTTTATGAAGGAGGAAATGTCAGCCTTTTGCAAAATTCAGGTTAGTGGTTATTGCTAAGAAAATGATGAAGTCACACTGGAAAGGATGCTGATGAAAATCCTTCCTCACCCTCTGGGACAGAGAATCAAACACTCCCCAGAAGATTTTCTTGGTGAGCAGCAGTTCATCCTCTGAAGCTGTGCCATAGCTCCCCCAGCCTGACGGTAGGCAGTAGTACTTCCAGTTCTGCTCATAGTGGTTGGTTAGCAGCTGGAAGAAAAGAGAAAAAGTCAAACCAAGTAATAAATAAACAGAATTTAACACACAGCATGCCCCTGTATTTTAATGACAGGCAGCACAAACACTGTGCTCCTAACACACTGGCACTGGGACATGCAGGAATAGCAAACAGCACCCAAAAGGAAATCAACCACCCACGCTCAGATCAAATGAAATCCAAACGTGTACACAGAGCTATAGGACAAGTGTGTGTGGAATCTCACAGGCTGGTCACAATCTACTACATCTCCAGTTTCTCTCCTGTGAAAGGCGGATGGAGTAGAGCAGTGGAGCCAACAAGTTTGTAATCACACTCTCCAATACTTCATCTGCTTGTTTTCCCTCCTGTAGCTGCCCACTGCTTCCTCACCGGATGATTAACACCCTTAGTGTACTGGACATATGCACCTGAAGGTGTGTGTAAGACTGAAGGTGAAAGGGGAAAAAACTACTTTAAGGCTGAATTTGTTGGAAATAAGCTGTTGATAACTCCCAACAGAGTCTAATAAATAAAAGCCCCCACACAGATGTTCAGTTGGATTATATATAAATGAAAAAGGACAGATAATGAGGCAGACAGGAAACAATAAGCAGAGCAACAGGCTAAACAGACTGTGAAAATAGCGAAAAAAGTAAAGTAACTGCTGCCCACCCTGAGAGGCATCTTGCAGTAATCAGAGAGCAAGGGCACATCAAAGACGAGGCGGCGCAGGAGCTGCTGCAGCATGGAGGGGCGAAGGTGCCTGCAGAATAAAGTGAGAGAAAGTAAGAGTGAGAGATAAGAGCTCTGCTGCCCTGAGCTGTGTTTAACCAGAACACCTTTACAGTCTGACCACATTTGTCCCAGAAATTTAGCAGGATTTTTTGTCCAGCCTTGAGCTATTAGGTTTTTGTTAGAAAGGAGACAAAACGAGCTGTTGATCTTTCCTGTTGCCGCAAGGTGGGTTACCACAGTTGTTCAGTTTCTTACAAAAAATAGATTTTTTTCTCCTTTTGACTGTGCTGGTAGTTCTCACTTGCAAATGGACAGCAGGCACTCTTCTATAGCGTCTCTCTGGGCCTTGGTCAGTGAGCGACCCTTGGACAGGCGGTAGATGGTGTGCAGGGTGGAGTCGATGAGGGTGGCGTAGTGGTCCGTGCCGGCGAAAAGAGGGGCACAGCGGGTGAGCAGGGGAAGGAGGGCCGAGCCGATGTAGCGGTTCATGGCCAGGGCCGTCTCTGTGGTGCACAAACCCTCCTGCACACAAAAAGAGACGAAGATTAGAAAGCATTGCATTTCTTTATTAAAGTATATGACTGTAAGACTGACAAAGCTAAGTTTTATGATGCTGATGAGGCTGTAACCACTGTCTTTCCTGTTCTGGTATGACTAATAACCTTCTTTTTTGTTTCATCCACTTACAACTCCACACTGTGTTTATAAGCAAGAGTTACGTATAATTACTGCTCTATTGAAGAGAAACTTGAACCAACGCTCAATGAGAAGCTCCTCATTAGTTTAAGAGATCGTCCAATACTATTGATCCTTAACAGCCTTGATGAAGTTTATGTTACAGGAGCTGGTCATTAATCACATCCTTGCCTTGTGTCCAGCATAACCCACCGTATCAAGAGATGTAGCTGCTCTCAGATCAGGAAGGAAGCCCACTTCGAGCAGGTGAAGCAGAAAGCTCTGATCCTCAATACCATAAACCCTGTCCAGGAACAGCACCATGGGGGCTTTGTGGTCTGGGCAGAAGCAAGCTGACATGTCTGGCTCCGTCACTGACCCATCTGAGAGAGATTCAGACATGAGAAGAGAGGCGCAACACACAAAGTAAACCAGGTGTGGAGCAGCGGCGTGTCCAGGGACCAGCCCACAGTAAATAATGGAAAGTCTTTTCTGATTAGGGGAGTCATGTGTATTCATTAGGCAGCTAGCAGCAGCACGGAGATGAGAGTTTTCTGTTGCTGGGGCTTGTTGTCTTCACTCTTGGCCTGCTGACAGAGCCTTTGCAGCAGTGCTCAGGGCAGCAAATTCAAGAGGCGAGCCTTGCCATGCTTACGCCGATCAATCAATAGAGCATGACGGCCCGCTATAGAAATGATTTGGCTTACTCAGAGCTGTGGGAGTGTGCAGTAAAGCGCTGTGCTGATTAAAAAGGCATGAGTGGTGAAATTAAATCAATAAGGTTCTGCCTTGCACTGCCTGTGCAGACTGTGGTAACCATTGTATTTTCATGTGAGTTAGACATCCTGTAGAAGCATGCAAATAAAATAACGGGATCTGTATGAAATGCTCCTGTTGATGGATAGGTGAATGTCCTCACCTTTGTTAGTGATAGGCATTTTGAGAGGTATACTAATAATTCCCACAAGGTCTTCTGTAGGCACCAGAGAGCGTAGAATGGCACGGATACGCAGGGCTTCACCTTTCCCCTTGTTGATGAGCTAGAGAGCAGATAAAGATGAAAATAAAGACATATATCTGAGAAAAAGTACAAAAGACTTCACGCTTTCTGTCAAACATACATGCATCTCTGGGGCACAGCGTCCCAGCAGGTCAATGAGCGCAGAGTAGAAGGACATAATGGCATTGCCCATGTGCACCACCTCTTCCTCATCATCCCCATCAGCAGACCTAACAGGGAGAAGAGCAAATACACAAGACAGGAAGGATGAGCAGCTAATCTCAAGTTTAAGCCCTCTGCATTGATTTCATAAGTGTTGCTTGATCTCATTTGCTTACACATCAGAGCTGACCCCATGCACAGAGCCTGGGAGGTCTAATGCTGGTGTCTCCGAGATCTTAATGGCTTCCTTCATGGCAGCCAACAAGCCATTCCCTCCTTCTCCCCTCAGAGCAGGTCCAAAACACTCTGGACGGCGGATGAGCAGCTTTACTACAACGTTAGAGTTCTCCTCCACGCTCTCACCTGTGACACAAATATGAAGTCGTATGAGCATAGATATAAACATTTTCAGATTTAACATCAAATACTTTCCTTAAAGCCCTGGCAAACCTCAGGCATAACTCAAGCAGAAAGAGGGATGTGATCAATGTAATCATACCATTGACAAAGACTGCAAACCGCAAGAAGGAGAGGTAGCGCTCCCCCTCTATAGGGTTCCAGCCGATGTCTGGATAACCTTTAGCCAGCAGCATCGGACAACTCTGGAGACCACAACCAGCAAGATAGGTGACGACCTGCAAGCACATTACACAGACAGCAGCACACACAGATCACTACTCATCCAGCATTAAGATATCCTTCCCATTTATTCTCAAAACAAGTGTCTCTCTCTCACTTTAGAAACCATGTGTACATATGAAAAATCACTGGTTCTGCCCTAAATCAAGCTACACATAACAATGGCACCAAGTCTGAGTCTTACCTTGTCCAGATCAGGTTCTTCCAGAGCAAGAGCAAGGCCATTGTTGTCCATCACAGAGGATGCAGCTACATCTAGAGGAGTGGAGCCTCTCATTGCTGGTGAAGCTACAAAACAAAGCAGACGTTCATTTCATTTTTTTAATGTCACCTGTTTAATGAGGACTCTGTGTATGTGTGTGTGTCACTGGGTGTGTGCACACTCAGAGGACACAACCCCTGACCCCAGTAGGGTGATCTATGAGATTGTGGCACTGTCATCTTCTAACAGAATGGGGGATGATCGCTTTCTCTCTACTGACACATTTTCAGTACCAAGACTTGCAATTACACCATAGACTGTATAAAACATAGACGTAGTCAAGCCAATGTCACCCGTCTGTTTCTGAAACGGAAAATGAAGCACATCGGCTATAGCGGCCATATTGGTAGTGGCAAGGGCTTCACCTACAGCCTACTAGTTACTTACTGGTTCATGCTGCATTTTTACAACAGAGTGCCCACAGGTATATTTAGGTCGACACAACACCAAATAATGATACAAGATGATAGGGCATTTTACGATAGGGTATCATAGGATAGGACGTGATATGATAAGATTTGATGTGATAGGCTACAACTGGACTGTCCAATTAGGGGCCCGCGGGCCAAAGTTGGCCTGCAAGCGTTTTTTTTCGTCCCACTGCCCATGTTTGAATTTTATTACATATATATATTTTAATTACTGTAAATTAATTTTGATATATTAGTCATTTATAGGGAAAAAGTAAAGCAGGAAAATACACTATTTTGGTTTCATGGGAGCATGCTGTGTCTCATGTTGTTTCAGGTTATTCTGCACTAAATGTCTCTGAAGACATATGCCTAGTATTTTTGCCATATTGATGTTTCGTGCTGTGAAATACAGTAAAGAAAAGTGTTTTCATTTTCAGAATTACTTCTATGAGTATTTATTTTGCACAATTATGCTATAGACATATTTGATATCATGCACTGCATCATAAATGTTTAGTATCGGCCCGCAACCATCCACCCTGATTTGTTTTTGGCTCTTCACTGAAAAGAATTTAGGCACCCCTGGGCTACAATTAGATATAGGATACCAGACCACATGATATGATAAACTAAAACATGATACAATAGGATGGGGTACGATCTGATACAATATGATATGAAAAACATACCCAACTTCAAACACAATAGCGACAATAAATAAACGCTTTAAAACAATAATAATCCAATGCAAACATGAACTAACTGTTGGTAGGTGTTGCAGTTTAACAGCTAAATTCACGTGGTAGCTTCTACATCTTGATTACTTCAGCTGATATTTGTGTAAAATGACAGATGACAGAAAGAGTTACAGATAAATGAAGACAAGAGGGGGGCAGTGAGATGTACTCACCAAGGCCCACACTGCTGTTCTCCAGCAGGTAGCTGAGGTGGTCGAACATGGCCTTCTGGTTCTGTCGGCTGATTCGGCAGAAGTAGCACAGAAAGCGACAGCAGCTAGCTACCATCTTGGGAAAGGCAATTTCCTGTGGAGAAACATGCATAAGGTAAAGTCAAATATCTGGAGTCTAAAACAGGACAGTTGTAGCTGTATTACAGCATAGACTTCTATACTTAAAAAATAACACAGAAGTATAACAAACTTCATGTCAAGAAGTTCCTTAACAAGCTCTCACAAAACAAAAAAAAAAATGTTTGATTAAAGAGAGTTTGGAGTCTGCCTCTACATTTTGGAGAAGTTTATTCTAATGACTTTCTCCGGGCCTTTTTCTGTAAAGTCCCCAGCATGCTTTGTTCCTAATTAACGTCAAAAAAGCCTGACACCTTCACACACTGTCAGCCAGCCAACCAGCCACAGGCTGCCCTCTCTGCCCTCCCTCCCAAACTCTTCTGCCATCATCCTGATGAGAAAGCCCACCTACTGGGACCACATCTTCATTAACACACTCACCCTGCACCCATTTTCTCACACAAATAATAAAAAGCAAAACTGGACGTAAACACAAACTTTCTGAGTGAGGAACAACATTTCTGGTGAGGTGGGGCGCTACAGGTCTACATGAGCCGTTATAAGTAAAGATGCAGAAGTAATTTAACCTGAGACTTGTCTCCTCCAAGCACATTGACCATGACCTCCATGACGGTCTCATGCATGCCCAGTATTCTCATCAGGTTGGGGTGCTGGTAGAACACTTTGTTGTTCATGATGTCTCTGAAGAGGAAGAAAACAAGGGGTATCAAACATTTACCAAAATTTATGGCAACAAATTTACCATGAAACAAGTTAAAGTGATTAAAATGACTGAAATGTTTTGAACACTTCCTACCCAAGTCCATCAATCATGAGCTTCTCCTCCTCTTTCCCCATTCGGACAGACAGCAAAGATCTGATCTGGCCAAGAGAGGCCAAGAGGTTGATGGTGTCCTGGACGGATGCACCACTGATGGTGTAGGTCTTTCTCATTGCGCGGAGCAGCTCCCCGATGCTGTCATACTGCCTCCTCAGCAGGCTGAACATCTTGCGAACCAGCTCTGGGTCCTGGATGTGACACTCTTGGGCCCAGCTCACCATCGTCTGAGAAATCAGCTCCTTCAGGTTGGCTGTAAAGATAGTTAAGTGGAGGAATCTTACTGTAACTGAAAAAAAATAGTTTTGAATTCACCTAATATTAACTTTCTGGGGCTGACTCCTGCAGATTGTGGAAAGATTACGGGTAAGATGTTTTTTCTTAAAAAAAAAAAAAAAATACATTTTCTAACACTCTCTGATCAAACTGTTTGAGAGGTAATCAAATTTCAATAGAGAATGACAATAATCTTACATTTTTGGTTCCTTTCTTTTCTTTTCTTTTTTTGTAAATCTCTAAAAAGTAGTCTGATTAAACCTCCCTTCAGTAACTTTGAATAGTGTTAGTTTTGGCTCCCCCTGTAGACAAAGCAATACCACTTATCCCATATCACACACAGTGGAAAATGTTGATATGACACTGGCCCCAAAGCAGCTGCAGGTTCAGGTATTAAAGGTAACATAATAAAGATAACTCTGAAGTACTCATGCACCTTTGATTTCTCATTTGGTGTTTTTCATTTACCTTACTGAAAGTCTACCAAGACTCAAGGCTCTGATCAGATGTTTTCTTGTTTGCAAAATCAAAACAATTGGCTAGAAGATGCTAAAATGGTCAGTAGAGCTGAGAAGAGCTGTAAACTTGAATTTTTATTCTTTTTTCATGCATATGACATCAATTTGATAGATTAATAAATGAGACTGAAGGAGTAGCTTTGGTTTAACATTTAGACACTTGTATCAGTAAATTCAGCTCTTCAGAACATTATGTCTAATTACAAGTCATAAATAATTGTATTATTAAGGACAATTTTTTTTTGGTCACACAGTGGTACAAAACTAAACAGCAGACTGTTTAGTAATGTGGGCAGCATGTCTATATCTCTGCCCTTTGAGAGGCATGAAGCCTCAATGTTGCTCCAATGGGCACAAAATCACAATCACATGATCAAATAATCAATTCAAAGTGTATTGTTTCGCAAAATAAATAATGGTATATGACTCAGTGGAAAAAGAATGGTCTGTTATACTGGGCTTTAAGACCTACTGCAGTCAGTCACCAGGGGGTGCTTTATTGAAAGTTTTGGCTTCACTCTGGGGATGTTAGGGGCTGTTCATAATTTCATGCAATCCATGTACTTTTCCAACACAGTACCCACACACACACACACACACACACACACACACACACAAACAAAATCTTGCAAGACTGGTGCTACAGGGGCATCCAAATGACCTGGTGCTTCAATTTTTACACACACAATTTAACAGAGACATCCCCAAAGTGTCTCAGCGATGCCACATGGACCTTAAGCTGAAAACAAAAAGACAGGCAGATCCTTCATCGTCTTGGAGGGGGGTTGAGTCATGTTAATGGGACTACACGCATGCAATCGGCCACCCTAACAAGCCCCTGCTGTTCAAGCAGAGGTAATCAGCTGTGATTTAGTGTTGAGTCATTTCTACGTAGAAGAAAAGCTCACTGAAAAGGCACATGTTCAGCAGAGCGTGAAGGAGGCTCTATTATGCAACAAATTAGAAAAAGGGAAGTGGACATTGTATTAATAGTTCTGTGCTGTATTCTTCTTCTTCTGTGGTTTAATTTGAGACAATTGTTTGGACAGCTCGTGGGTGGGGTACCCTCAAGGCCTTATTAAAACTGGATCAATAGGATGTGAGTTATTTGTGTGTCCGTTCTTTGGGGCTTGAATACACAGAGGAGAGGAAGGCATCAATTAAACAACAAAGAACCATAAAAGATGAAGCCATTTATGTGTAATTGATTTCCTTTAAAGTATTGCAATTAGGTGATTGTGTTTTTAAGACCTATGTGCCCCTTTAGGTGATTGGAGCTGTTGGCTTTTCCAAAGACTATGTGACACTGGGCTGTCTATCAACGCCGGGCTGTGTGTGTGAGCGGTGAAGGGGAGGCAGCACAGTCTCACAGTCAGCAGTAAGCAATCCTGTGGCTGTTGAGAGTAGTGTGGGTGTTAGAGAAAGGGCAGAAGAGCCAGCTTGTTCCAAAATGAGACGCGACATTTCTTCCTCTCAGCCAAGATGCTTCACAACACCGGACTCTCATTCAGTTGCACTATCAAACACACTTGTTCATCCCTGACTATTTGTTTGGCTCTCGAACACACCCTTCCAGTACGTTCCCCTCACCAAGACATCTGACCACCCTACAGTTCCACTGATGGCAGCCGGAGATTTATTTGGTGTCATATTGCTGACACACAGTCCTTCTGTTCTCACTCACACATTTCATCAGCTCTGTGCATTAAATGCTGCTGGTGGATAAACCATTCATCAGCGCAGGAAAAATGCATTCTGCACTTCCTTCCTTTTACTTCACCCCTGTGAAATAACAGCTGAGACAAGGCACTTTTACCATACCAGTCTCATTCACCCACCCACACCACATTCACACACTGATGACAAAGACTGGTAAAGGGTAGACTAGCATTAGCATCTCATTCATACACATTCACACACCACTAATCAACAGAAGGAGTAGTTTGGTGCTCAGTGTCTTGCTCAAGGACACTTCTGCTTCCAACAACTTGACCACTGAGCCACAGCTGCCCCAGAAACATATACAGTGCCAAACAAATTCATTAGACCAACACCCAGAGTAATATGTTTGCCAACGCTGCCCTAAATCAACAATACAGTGCTGATTACCGTAAGATTTTTTTAATGTTTCTGTGATCAAAATCACAATTATATATTTAATGCTACAATATAATCAACTTTGTTATCCATGAATTTTCAAATGTACTGTTTTACAAACAGCAGAAAAAAGTAAAGCACATTATTATTTTTTGATTACCAAATTACAGCCATTTAATTCAATTCCTGAACAGAACACTTTGCGCTGGCTCAAATGTGAGAACAAAAATGTGAATTCAGTTTAAAAAAATCCACTCCTTTTCAAAATGATGAAGCGTAGGGAAATCAGAGAGAGAAAGAAAGAAAAAGTCAGAGTCGAAGCATTTCCTGATGCTGGACGGTTTTCTTTTTTCTTCCTTTTTTTTTTTTTTACAATAGTTGAGCTACTAAATGAGTTAAGCCTTGTATATTTTACAATTAAAATGGAGTAGAAAGATGTATTTGCACTCTTTTGAACCACTCCTGAAAATCCTCCAGTTGTAAAAATTCTTCTTGTTTGCACCTTGGCATTGGCTTCATTTTTCAACACAAAAATAAAGCACAGCAGCTATAGCGGCCATATTGGTAGTGGCAAGGGCTTGGCCTACAGCCATAGGGCGCCGGCCGCCACGTGACCCTCAGCTGTGCCTCTTATTGGGGGAGCTTGCGATCTTAATAACCTCTGAAAGGCCGAGTTAAAAAATTAGAAAAAAATTCACCCCCCGTACAGTGGGTGCCGGTAGTAAACTTCGCGACTCAGACAGGAGACGTTTTTTGAACCGGGCTGTAAATAGGTTAATTTCTCCTTTGATAACGGCTTTTTTTGGCTTGGTGTGTATGTGACTTCCTGTAGTTCTGGAGCCAGCCTCAAGCAAACACTCGAGAAACAGCAGATTTTAGCACTTCCGCATTGTCTCATATTCTTAAACCGGAGGTTGCCGCTTGATCTGGACCTATTAGTTTGCAAGCATTAGCACTGGTCTGCCAATACAGCCCTGTCTTTAAAATGTAATTTTCTGAATATCAATCAAAGAGACAAATTCTGTATTTTAGCCAACTTCTAACAGAATTTAAAGACAAAAAAAGAAAACACATGGTTATGATACCACAAAAAAATTCTACCAAAATCAAGCTGTAGCACTTACTAGCAACATAAGATAAGATCTAAAATGTATCAAATGTTCAGCATATAAGCAGATAAAAGGAGGTGAATTTCATTGTTTTCTGCTCTCATTCCTCTCTCTAACAGTCCCAGCTGTTTCAGTTGTAGATGTGATGTTCTTGAACTGCAGCTGCCACTACAAAGCAGCCTACTAATCAATCAACATTCACACAACACCCTGCAGACACCACTGGCAACATCAACAGCCAAACACACTCTTTTAGGGAAAAACACACACTCCTCTATTTTCATCTAGCCCTGCTCCTTTTGGATCATTGTCGTCGTTTACGATACACGTCAGGGTCACAGCAAATCCCTGAGAGGATATTGCCTTCCTGCAACACATATTTCAAGCAATTCCAGCACACTTTGTTGCATGCAACACTCAGAGGAACAGTAGATGGTAAGGTAGCAGCGAGATTCTCAGAAAGCTGTAACTGGATTACAACCCTCTCAAATAGAGTATTTATTGCAAGAAGAACTGGAATATTTTTTTTTCTCTGAGGTATGGTTAATATTTTCAACCATACTTCAGTGAATAGGTGAAAATCCTTTAGTGAGACTTGTTGGTTGGTCTCCTACAATGAATTTTACAAAAATTGAAAATTTAGATGCAAATTGTTGACATTGTTGAACATTCCTGTTGGTGATTACTGTGATTTAAATGTTTCTTGTTCTCTCTGTGTGGTCCTATGACGGGGTAATGCACACCAATGTATCTATGAGTTAAATCAGTTAAAGTAGCTTTGGTTATATATACCCTTTTTTCCACATTCTTTTTTACTCTTGCCTTGTTTTCCTTTAGTTCCCAGAGCAGCTGACAGAAGATGTTCTCCACTTTAGAGTCTCTCCGCCACCCAGCTCCATATATTACCATAATAAAATTGAAAGGGAAATTGAAATGGAAATGACTGCCACCCAATGACACAGTCCACATGACACCAGCAGACAAACAGAGGCAATGCTGAGGGTGCTGGGGGTGCAAAACAAAGGGTTCTGTTTTTTTTTAATTCTCTCTTTAAGCGAGGAACAGACAGAGAGCTAGTACGAGAAGAGGTGAAGAGATGGTACAGAGCAGAACGTTGTGGGGAATAAATGAGTATTGTGTGAAAGGAGCCTGCACAAGTAACAAATGTTGTACAAGCTGTAAAGAAAAAGATGCAAAAAAAATTGTCTTGCTCAAGGATGGTACTTGTTGCCATGTGGATCAATGTGCGTATAAAAAAGCCTTCATCCACGACTTTGAGCCAATCAGAAATAAGATCTTCAGATCACCCAGACCCTGATGCTTTAAAACATTTCAGCCTCACAAATATTAGAAGTAAAACAGCTTTCTCACATGGTGTGGCTTGCTCCTTGTTGGTGGGCTCCTCTGCCTTGTGAGCCTGCCCTTTGATCTTGTTCACCAGCATCAGGAGGCGACCTCTGATAGATGTAGCCTCTTCATCCTCGTCTTCCTCCATAGGGATTCCTGCATGGTACCAACAGATCGACACACTATATAAACATGGAGATCAAAGCTTATTAAAGCTATATCTCTTCCCAGCGTGGCTTCCTGTGGGGTTAGCAGACATGTCATGTATATAGTTCACAGTGTGGTATATCTGATATTTGCAGTTTCTTTGCAATTTAAAGCCGTATGTTATTGCTCTCCATGTGGCGGGTGCCATGACAGGTCGGTGCTTTGCGGCACGGCTGAAACTGCTATCAGATCCGTTGTACCACAGAGAATTGGGCAATTCAATTATTTATCAAAACATCAAGATGTCAGAGCAATCTGAGAGGCACTGAACTGTAACTCTGCTGCTCAAACAGGGAGAGAAGCTGGAGGAGGAAAGAGGGATGCATATCAGAAAGCAATTACTGACAATTCAGCTGATGTAGCACAATGGAATAAAAAGACAGGGTGACTTAAATTCTTTATGTTCTCAATAGCTTCTGTTTGATTCATCTGTAAAGATATCAATTACATATTCCACAATGAGTAATATTAGAAAAATGTATCAAGTTAAACACATTTAGACATGTTAATAAATTATGATCAAGTTTCTTAATCTCACCACAGTGAAGCTGCAGTTGGTTGTGAAAGATGTACAGTTCTCCCTGGATGTCTGTAGGACACGGACAGTCCTCTCCTGTACTGAAAGTCAGCAGCATGTTGATCTAAAATATGGACAATATGAAAGCAGAAAGATGTTAAATAGATGTTGATTACTCCCAGTTTTAATTTAAAAAAGGAAAAATAAGGGAAAAATAAAGAAAAACAGCTTAATTCTACATCAGCACTCGCAGGCCGAAGGACACTATGACAAGTCATTAAAGTAGCAGTGAAGCACTGAACTCCATCTCCCACTGTGACCCTTAAGGGACTCTGTATGTGTGGTTCAGTGTGCACTCTCACTGGAGCAATGACACCACAGACAAGAAGGATGAATGAGCCTTGAGGCTTTGTTCAACACACACGGACTCACAGAAAGAGACTTTTCAAGGACCAGCTCTCATTCACTCTCAAACCAAAGCTAGAAATTTCAGCGATACAAAGTTTTACAAAAAAAAAATACTTTAAGGTTGTAAAAAGAAACTGTCCTTGTATGTTGGAGACATGGCCTTACATAACATCTCTCAATGAATTATCTAGTTACATGCATCATTTGAAGTGTTGAGCCTGCAGGCTGTGTGTGTGGTCAGATGTGATAGATTTTAGGAGTTATCACTAATGCACACTTCCTGGCATTTGCCTACCATAGCTGACTTGCTGGTTTATTTTAAGTCACATTAGTATTAATTGAGTCCCATGCAGACTGTGTGAGAGATCACACACACACACTATGTCAGATTCATATGTGCAGGGGTGTGAAGGGCTGTGAAACTACTGGAGTTAAGATATTGCAGCTGCAACTTTAGAGGGTTAAAAAGTGGGTCTGTCACATAACTTCATCAAAAAAAAAAAAACATATATTGGAAAAAATATGTTAATCTCTTACTTGTTGCTTTGATATAAAGATTGCAGACCTATTCTAATTTTGATTTACAAAGAAATAAATGTCATGATTTGCTGATAAAAAAATGGTCCCAAAACAAGCACTGACACAATCTAGACTGAGACACCATCCCAGTCTGCTGCAAGAATAATCACTGTGCATCGCCACCGAGAGCATAAAACTCATACCATTATCTGCATATATGTTTATGCAAACATTCAGTTGTTTTTAGTTCAGTGTAATTATATAAAAATGAAATTAAACCAGTCATATACCTGGCTTAGACACCTGGAATAAGTGCAGAACTGTAAACTTCAGTCTCTGGCACAGCAGACAAAGAGCCACATTTGTTTACACGTCTTCCTGACCTCTGACTACCTTTCCCAGCAGACATGCAGTGACTACAGCCTCCTCTCACCTGTTCTTGAGGGGGTGATCTGAACTCTTTGGTCTTCTTTGCAGTGACAGCAGCCGACATGTTGAGGGCCAGCATCAGCTCATTGTAGCGAAACTTTTGGTTGTACTGTAGTTTGGAGACAAAAGTGTCGGAGAAGGACACAATGGCCTCGATCCGGTGCTTCAGCTCGCAGTCACAGAAATAATGTAATAGCTCACACATCTGGGGAGCAGACAATGGAGGAAAAAAAAAGCAGTTTATCTCTGTCAAACAACTTAACTGGAGAGATGAACTGTTCAACATGTGGAACAGGTCTGTGATAGCCCATCAGTAATGGAAGATGTAGATAAGTGGACAGGTGACAACAGCAGATGGAGATGTTCATTGATTTCACATTTACCTTCAGTGGTTTACGCACACATTAAATGAGTCCACATGGTTCATATATGCTCATAATCACCTGTCGTTTCACAGGCTCAGGCAGCCTCTTCTCCAGTAGCCCTTTTATTGGCTGTTTAGCCTCTTTAGCTGCCTCCTCCTCTCCAGCCTCCACAGCCTTTTCCTCAGCTCCTGTGAGTCCTTCTTTGTCCGTGGCTCCTATGACCCCCTCCTCACGAGTCTCTCTGAAAACATTTGGGTCAATGAGCAGTAAGATTTTATGAACTTCCTCACTACTTAATACGCCCATAGTTAGCAAAGTGCTAATGAGCTTCAAGATTGGCACAAACTGGTACTCCACACATCCTCCTACAGGGTCTCGTATGTGGTGCCCCCAGCCTTGAACAGCCTCTGTCAGCATTGAAATAGCTTTCTCTTTCAGAGCATCCAGTGGGATTTGGGGACTGTAGAGATGCTGCTCCCGTTTGGTGCTGATGAAACAGGGTGGAGCAAAGTTTAAACGGGGTTTTAGCGATGTGCTAAGCCCCACCCCTGGTGGGAGGTGCTTTTTGGAGGCATCAGAAAAAAGTCGGATGGAGCGTGTCTCAGCTGTAACAGGGATGATGAACTCATCTTTCATCATTAGCCTCGCTCCTTTGGCAGTCTCCAGGTGGATGCTGATCAGGACATTGTAGAAGCCCTCGCGCAGCATCCCTGACAGGTACTGATTGTCGATGGTGTATAAGAGCTGGGATTGATCCAGATGGCTGCAGAGGGCGTGGGCCACACGGGTGTTTCCCAGAGCGCAGAGGGCGCAGTAGAGCTTCAAGGTGTGGAAGTGGAACTTCTTCATGTCCTCCTGCTCAGATAGCTCCATTATGTCCACACACCTGGAGGAAGAAGTCAGACTGGTTATACAATTTCTAAACTGGAAAAGTTAAGCTTCATTATAACTTTCCCACCTTAATTCTAATTCTGGCTAGTTAACACTAAAGCCCTCCAATTTAACCATCACCACCAGTTCAAAGTCTCATGCAGAGGCTAAGATGACCTGTGTCACAAGGAGCATTGGTCATCTAACAAATGTCCAAATGTCTTTAATATTCAGACAAATAAAGTCAAAGACATTCCATGAAAAACCACTGGCACTTTCCAAGATGTGAAAAGAAATCTGTAGGGGCAATAATATCAACCTTTTCTATGTGAGATCACAATGTCAGAGTTACTTCCAGTGTTTTTGAAATTTGAAAAAACTGACATGATGAGTAGTTGTAGCATTTTGAGATAGGGGAATCAGACAGTAAGGCTGGTATGGGACATTACTCATTAAAGAAAGAGGCAGGGTTGCTGGAGTAGAATCAGAATTAACATTCTGCTTAACTTGGAAGCTGTGAAGAAGTCAATTTCTCATAGAAGGCTGCTGGTTTGAGCTTCGCTCCTGCAGCCTTGAAGTCAACATGTCCATGGGAAAGACACTGAACCTAAACTGTTCCTTAAGGCAGAATCATCAGCATGTGTGTGTGAATGTGGTTAGTTAATGAAACTAATCGAAACTCAGTGAATGAATGTGTTTGAAAAGGTTTTTACAGAATCCCTTTGAGCATCTAAATGCTACAAAAGTGCTTCATGCAGTCCCTTTTACCAGTTAATGCCAGCTAATCAGCTCCTGATTGTAGCGTGCAGTTTCATCCAACTTGTGTTTTCTCTGTGGGCTCCTTTGCCCCATGAGGCTGGCCTTTGATCTTCAGCAGTGTTCATGATTGCTTTCTTGTATCTCGCTGGCTAAACTACAAATGTGCTTTTTTCCCCTATAACATTGCTTTGTTCATTCAAATCAGCTTAACTCCACCAATTAGATATATCACATAAGCCGGTTACTCGTGTGCCGCACCTGTTTTCCTCAGGTATGTGTACAGCCAACATCTGCAGGGGCTCCACACACTGCACCACCCAGCCATGTCTCTCGTTGACTCTGGCTGTTTCTACTTTGAGGAACGTGTTAGGCATGCGGCTCCACAGCACAGCGTTGATGGTTTGGACATCAAGACGAGGAGGACACTGAGGCACTGGGTTCTTATGTTCACTCTTAAAGACAGCTGACGACAGAGGCATGGCATTCTGGGGAAAATGCAAAATCATAGTTAGTATTAGAAGGTGCTTGTTGAAGTTGGAGTGGCTACATGAAGTGTGCTGTGGCTGCATCTCTGAACATGTGAAGTAAAATAAAGCATTGTGAAAGGGTTGAAATCAAAGGGAGCACAATGTCAGGACTAAAAACAGCATTTTCTCAACAAAACACTGACAATTTGTGAGACTTATTATTTTTGTCCTTGCAGATGTGAGATGCAATGACAGATTTAATACCTTAATTTTAGCCAGCTCAAACTGGAAGAGGTTTGGGCTGGTGGGTCGCACAAACACTGCAGGGAAAAGCTTGGTGTTTGGTTCCACCTGAAGCAGGAAAAGAGAAAACAGGAAGTACACGTCAGAAGCTTGAGGTGCAGCAAGAGAGCATGACTTGCGAAAAGCAGCTTAATGATGCATCATGAAATTACACCACACTGCTTAGTGTGTGGCTCAGTGTGTGTGTGTGTGTGTGTGTGATCACTGAAGGGTGTTGGTTGGCAGGATGACTCAGAGCTGGGTGAGGCGTCACAGAGTTTCAGTGAAGGAGAACATAAGAAGATTATACCCCTCTAAAGGTTCTGTCAGATTTGGTTCTCAGAGTAAATCTGAGAAGTCTGAATCTCCACAGAGCAGACGTCACGACTCTGTTTAGAAATTATGCAAAGAGGAGAGGCTGGTTTTGCCTGGTTTTAGTTATTCAATACCTGATAGGATGTAGATATCTCCTTCCCATTGACTGTGAATGTCACCATGCCCGTGGCCAGATCTATTAAGCAGCCAATCTCCAGATCCACGTTGGTACGGCTCGAGGCATGAGCAGTGTTCGTCACGTCACCACCCCACACCATGTAGCAGTTACTCCTCCTCACGCTACCAGAGAAAAAAAACTTAGACTCATTTTGTCTTTACATAAAATTGGCAGCATCTAGATCTTTTTGAGTAAAAGAGATAAAGCAGATATCCAAGGATTTTTAAACACAATATACTCAAAAATCATGCTGACAAGTGAAACTGTTGCTGATCTCACCTCTCATGAACTCTTCCTCGCTCGTCACCCAGTGTCACAGTGACTGTCCTGTTTTTACTGAGGTTGAAGTTGTTGCTATAGTAATGGTAATCAGGGGTGACCCATCCAACCCACACACCTGCTGGGTCCTGACCAGCGAAGACCCTCACTGAGTGGTAGTACTGTGGAGGCACACATGAAAAGTTGATGATAAATGCCTATCACTGACAAAGAGTGTAAAAATGAAATATTAACATGCTGATTTTCATCCTTTTAGAAAGTATTCAAATTCAGGGTCAATATTTACATTTTATGGCTTAATTTTTTAAAGTGAAAAAGATGCTGAGCCAGTGTCACAAACTGAAGTACTGTGAAAAAGAAATATCTATCCAGCAGCTTACTGCAACACAGCTCATAGATTTGATGTGAACAGAAGTCCCTCCTAGGACAAGTCAAAAAGTTGAGGTGTCAATCACAGTTCAGGATTTTGTCAATCAGACACTGGACAAACTCAAAACTTAGCTTGTATTTCTGTCTAATTTGTAGCCAGTAAGTCTCATTAATCTTATAGAACCACATCCATCTACTAGTTCTAGAAATTAGAAAGAAATTATAAGACAGAAAAAGCCCAAAGTAAAGCCTGAATTAGGGGGGAAATGTTGCTAATGGGATTGAAAAAAACACTTGTTAGTGTCTTAATCCAAGTGAATTTTTTGACCTTGTTGGCAGACTCTTTTACTTAAAACAAGAAACACAGGTCTCAGTTTGGCCTGTTTTGTCTTAAAATAATACATTTTTTAGAGTTAACAGGTTGATGTGACTTATCTTATGCTTAAAAGACTTTTTTTTTCAAGACATTGTAGAAAACCTAATTTTGAATTTTTGCAGTACATTTCAAAGGGCCAACTGAATCTGAAAACATCCTGTGATACAAAAGACGTGCTGAGATCTGAACGTGTGAATTTGGATGTAAGCTTGGGCTCACGTCTGTATGTGTGAAGAGAAGTATATCTGTGTGTTTATGTATGTTTTGGTATAAACATATATGTTTTGTTGGTGATAATAGTTTATTTATACATGAATTGAAATGAGGTATGTTAAAGCTCATAAAAATGTACATAAATAAATCCATCTATGTTCAGTGTGAAAGTCTATGTAAGCTAAAAATTGGGATTGCGAATCCAGCCTAGCTGTTATGTCTCTGCTCCCCATTGTGTCTTATGTCTTTTTTTCAGTGAGTGTGATTAATTGTATGAAATGACATTCAGTACCGTAGTGATGCTGCCATAGTCGACTCGTCTGCTCTCCTCGCTGTGCCTCACTGATCTTAACGGATATCTATGAGGAAACACATTTAACAGGTGGTTAAGTATATACAGCTGAAAACTGAAAACTTAGCATCTTCTTTCTGATTGGCTGAGAAAAGCTCAAAGCCACCTCAGAATCTCTGGAGGAAAAACAAAACCAAACTGTATCATAATAATTTGAGAAAACTTTCTATGACACTGAAGAAAACTGAACTTCGTAATATAAGTATGATGATGTCAGCACCTGTGTTTGACTTTAAGTGTTTCCTCCTCATGAACCCCGTTCATGTCCACAACAGGGTTTGTTTTGAAGACAGAGTGAAACTCTACAGGCATGCTGAGACGACAGAACACCATGTCTGCATTACTGTTTTGTGTGCCAAATGACTTGTGGGTAACTTTGAGACATGGGGGGCTGTCGACAGTGCCATCAATCCTGGTTACCTGCGAACAAGAGGAGAGTTTCTGCATTAAGCAACTGACCATTTTTAACTAACATCAACCAAAAAACCATTTCAGCGTTTTTGTCCTTACAGCAATGTGGTTGTGATCCTTTGGCACATTGACAAAAGTGGGCAGCCGCTTGCTGAACCACATAGTGACCTCTCGGTTCATGTTGACGGCAAAGGGTTCAAACCCTTCCTGGAGGCCGCACATGGTGTAGTATTTAAAAGTGCTGGCGTCTTTTCCCAGATTCATTCGCCCCACCTGAGCCAGGCCAAAGCTGCACACTGGAATAAAACCTGAAGGACGGCCAGAGGAAGTGGAGGAGTGAAGCAGAAGGAGAGTGGAGAACACACACACACAGCAGGAGAAGAAACAAAATCAATCCTGCTTTTCCAGAAGGCCAATTTACAAGTGCCACATTAAATAAGGCTGATTTTGTTGCTGTGAGCCACTTATTTTTCACTTATATGCCAAGTGTGGTCATTATAGGTTAAAGCCTAAGCTCAGCCAGTAAGAGCTTTATTAAAAGATGAGTGACCTACAACTCTTCCTAACATCACCTTATCAGTCTCACACTCTTTGACCTTAAGATTCTGGCTCTATTACCACACAAGCAGTTTCCAAATTTACAGATTTTCTCACCGTCCTCAGTTTCAAAGTCAGTAAAGCAGAGCTCAGATCCTTTGGTGGTGATGAGGATCTCTCCATTGAGGGTGAAGATCATGGACTTGTCCTCCATGTTGATCATGCAGCCCACAACATCCCCGGCATGCCAGCACCGCCCAAACAAACGGCTGCCCGTGTTCAGACAGTGGCCCTTCACGAAGCACAGAAAAAGAGAGAAAAAGCACTCAGGATAAACTTTTGTCAGTTGTACAACTTTGATTGTGATGTTAAACAGACACAGCATGTTGTGAAAAGCTCACCCTGTATCCATCAAAGACAAAGGCAAGCTCATCTGTCCCAAGCTCCACATCCGGCTTACATCCAGGTCTGGCCCAGCCCACTCGCATGTCTCCTCCTGTCACAGCCTCAAATTCAAAGTACCATTTCCCAGTCTTCACCGCGTATGTCCTCTCCACTCTGAAGAAGCGGATCTTGTCAATGCTGAGCCGCTCAACCACTTGTCCTGATGAATGAAAGACACAAGAGTAAAAAATCTTTGAAATCCATCAACAGCAAACTGAAGAAATCAACAGAAGCACTGAATGCAAAAGAAGTCAAGAGGTGAGGTGAAAGGCAATTGTTCACAAGTCTGTCCCCACTACACAACACTACATGGAAAGGAGATGTGCAACAAGATCTGTTATTTGTTCCATGAAATCACAACACATTTGCCAGGACAGAACGCTTTTCAGTATCATAAGTGTGTCAAACTCACCACCTTCCTGGTCAGATGGCTCAATGTTGTATCCATAGCCAATCAGGGTGCGGATAGCTTCCCGCAGGCTGTCTCTGTTGGACTTCTTGGTGCGCTCATCCAGCAGAGCGTAGGGAACCAAACGAGGGTTACGCTTACTCTTCAGATCCTGCAGGAGGGAAAAGAGAGACAGTAAAAAATTATTAAAAGCACATAGCCAAAGTTATTCTTAAAAGGCATATAATATACCTATATATATAATTATATATAACCTTAACACCATACATTTTTTAATGAACACTGACAAACACATTCTGTGATTTAAACCCTTGGTCCCACAAGGGAAGTCAAGAAGCAGTGACATGCACAGCTATGGAGCCCAAAAAATGACTTTAATGCTTGGTATTAAAAATAAAATTTGTCGTTGAAAAACGCACCCTGAAACCGAAAAAAGACACATCAGCATCGAAAAATATGTTTTATAAAAAATGTAAAATGGCATCAAAACAAGTAATGGCATTGATAACAGATAAAGTTAAAGTTAAAAACACGGACATTAAATGTTTTCTACATGTGAAGTTGCACACAATTGTGTTTTGAGATTAAAGTGTATAGGCAGGATCTTTGAGTGATGGAAAATCTAAATTACTAGTGTAGTTGTTATAAAACATATCTGTTGTGATGAATAAGGTCCATGATTTTGTGTCAGGCTTGGGCATCAGTATATCTTTTAATTTTTTTATTTGTTCATTCTAAATACATCTTTCTGCCCCTATACTAAAAAGGGGATTGAGAGTCATTGTTTGATTACCCTGAGTTTTCTATTGACATAAATAGTGATAAAAAAAACATTATTTATCAGACATGCAATGCAAACACATTTCCCAACCAGCCCTTGTCCCAGTTGAAGGCTCATAACACATCGCACATAGCACTGTTGTGTCTGGAAGGACCATACTGTCTATCTCTGTAAATGAGATAGTAATTGGCTATTTAATTGCAGTGGGCTGTTGCTATGTAGTGCTTCCTCTATGTAGTGTCATTTCCCGAGGCAGTATCTCCTCTGGGGTTTAGAGGACAACCATGGAAGTATCTTATTAATACCAGTTAAGCTCGTTTACAGAGCCTAATTCCAGATCTTGTGCTGATTATGTAGATCAAAGGCTGTTTGTTTGGTCTGGTGTGAAGCTTCCCCTGATTCCAACAGAGCATGATTAAAAACCATGTGGTGTTATCCTCAGTCCTCATCATTAACCTGCCATCAGCCTGGACTCTCACTCTACTAATTAAGCAACAACTTTTCCTCTTTACAGGGTTATGACAATATAGTTCAGTTAATTATTCAGTAAACTAAAGGTCGACTGAAATTTTCATTCTGTTGTATTAAATTGATGGATGCAAAAGATCCTCTGCTTTGCTTGAGTACGCAGAATACTGTAAATGATTCAGGTCAAAAGATGACTTCAGGACAATTCAGACCTTTGAAAATACCCCCAGACCAGAATTTAAAAAAGAAAATATATGTCAATGCAATATAAGCAAATTAGGGGCAAATGAATACTCCTTTGCACATTTATGAATCAAGATTTGCCGAATGTAGTGATACCTTTGCAAGATGCATAAAACTCTTTCTCCATCAAAGCTTTGGAAAAAAACTAACTGAAAAGAAAGCATCCATTACTGTTTTGACTATGCTTTCTAGTAATATGCCACATCTGATCTGTAACAAAAGAATCAAAAGCTACCTGAACAAGTAACACAAGCTAGCAGACAGTGTGTGTAGTTTCAGCACTTGTTCTTTCAGCAGATGTGAGGAGACGTTCTGTTTCAAAGTGTTCGGCACAGTATGTTCTGTGCCTTGTTACCCTTTAGAGCAGAACATCTTGCTGCATTCTGAATATCGGCACACAGCTCAGAAATGTCAGGATACACATAACGTCTGACGTGTGCACTGGAAAAGTATAGAGTGTGTGGAAAGTGCATTGACGGAGCATAAAGGACAAACACAATCACAAAGATTGGTGGGTAGGCCTGTTATCACAACATCAAATTAAGTAGTGGTGTTGTTGCTAATTACACTCAAACATTTATCTTAGATACTTTTTGATCCAAGAAAACTGCGCATGAACACATCCAGTGTACCTGCTGAATGCCATAAGTCCAGCCCTGTTTGATGCGATCCTTGGCCCAAACATTGTGTGCATTCTCTGCCAGTTTGTCCACCAGCAGCTCCTGACCTGGACTCAGTTTGATGTCAGACAGGTCCAGAGGAGATGGCTTGTAGCCGTTGGACATCATGTAGCTATAAAAGAAACAAACTGTGCTTGTTATGCAAGAATAAAAAGCTCAAGGTTATTTTTCCAACACTTAAAGCCTGATAAAAATCATTCCTGTACACACTGTCAACTTCTAGTAGCTGATCTAAAAAAAAGGCATATCAGTTCACACTCACTTTTTGGGGAGTTTTATCTTTTTGAGGGCGCTCTCAGCATTTGGATTGACCTGAACCACACGACAGCCCAAGGCCAGCAGGGTCCTGAAAGAGGAAACACAAAGTGAGTATAACAGTAAAAAAGAATACTGGAAACCAATTTCTAATGTTTTATGGCATATAAAATCAAAAGCAGCAAGCGTGGAGGTTCAGAGGGTCCAAATGTTACAGTGACAGGATAACTTGTGCAAGTTAATCTATCAGAAGAAAACAGGCCATGGATACCCAGAGGAAAGGCGCCACTTGTGAAGTGCCTTTGACAAAATCTTTTCACACCTTCTGAGGGGACAAAGTGACAGTAAAAACCAGTTTCATGTCACCCTGACAGCCATCAGTGTCACCTAGATGTGTCTGCCACAGCGGCAGATCAAGATTAATCACAGCAACCTCAACTTTCTCCTCTATTATTAAAGGAGCAGTGATGTAAAGCACTTGTAATAAATCTCACCGGGACCTTTAAGAGCAGGGCTGTGATGAGCGCACATGGATGGGACTAAAAGGCTTGGTTGGTCCAGGAACACAAACCCAAGTCTGAGAGTCAAGTCTGCAAGTGTTTGTTTTGATGTTTTATACATTACATATTTCTCCTCCTCTATTTCGGTGTCTCCTAATGGCTATTGGTGTATCCTTACATTTTACCAGAAACAAAACACAACACAAGCGGCAGGAAGATCATTCTTGTACAGCAATGGACAAAGATGATATTTTCATCCTAATTCATCCTGAGGTTAAAATCATTCTAATTTAATTGTCTTCCCTCACTTTTATAGTTCTTCAGTCAAGGACCTGGACTCAAGACAGAGCTCTAATGACTTAGGGTTCAACTTGGACTTGAGCACTGACTGCTTTTCTGCTTGGAAGATGGAGAAAAGGACTCGGACCTATTTCTTGAAATTATACTTCATATTTTTTAATACTGGTTTATCATTTTGTAGGGTTTTTAATAAGAGGCTCAAATAGTTCATTCAGTTTCTGCCAGGTTACTCAAAGAGGTCACATGAGTTGTGAGTGATAATACAAAACAAAACATGCTGTGTATTACAGTATAATCAAGAAGAAGACCTAGCCAGGCTCAAACTTTTTTATGCTTAGCCAGCTAATGGTAATGTTAGCCTCAAAGGGATCACTTAGGTTTGATTTGTCAAAAGTTTGATTAAAAACTCTGTAGCATTTTTGGATAATCTACATCTCAAGATGAAAGGAGGATCGGCCGAGAGGGATCTGTTGTAATCTTATGTCTATTGTTCCACACGGTCATTCAGAACTCACACAGTGAAAAGTTTGGAGCTCCTTTTAATGATAAATGGTAATATTTTTAATGAAGATTTAACTGTAATTCTTTCCTGAGTCTCAAACTTGACAAACATTTTGGCACATGCCTCTGTTAGTACTGCCACTGAAAGCAGAAAATAATTCCTGCAGGGGCAATCAGAAATGGCTGTTTCCTGTTTTTTCATTTCACAACAAATGCAATGTAAAATCTATAACTACATGATAATACAGGGTTAATTTACAGATACAGGAATTAAACTCCAAGTACACATGATAATGCAAACTACTCATCTGAGTAACTACATCAAACTTTGTTCTCTATCAGTGCCCTCAAATGACAAACAAAATTAATCTCCTTTTGTCATTTTTGTCTGTAATTAATCCATCCGTGTGTCTCTTTGGCTCCATCACACACTGCCTCTCTTCTTCTTTTCAAACACTAAAGCACAGAGAAGAAAATCAGCTCATAATACTCAACATACTTTAGAGTTTCTGTTGACATCTGCAGGTTGTAGTTCTTTTCAGTTTCTGGCAGTTTAGAGAAATCCACCAGGCAGGGATGCTGCCGCTTATTATCATCCCTTATCTACAAAGAAGAAAGAAGAGTCACAGAAATCACATTTCAAATCCTCTTTATTGCCTGAAACTTAGCTCCACACTAACTCTGTATGCATGTGGGAAAGTTTTCCAAATATATGCGTATGAAAGACACAGCCTTGTAAGTCAGTGTCACTGTGCACCAACAAGGAGAGGAGGATGTGCTGTAAATACAGGCTGCAGTGATAAGACAGTCTACTCTAGTGCACATGTTATGAAAGAGGAAGAAGGGAGCATGTTTTCTTGGGGGAGATAGAAAGGTGCACGACTGGAATATTAAGCGAGAGGTGTGAGTCGTCTCTCGAGGCTGAACCTTGTGCCAAATAATCCCTTTGGCTATGCTGCTCAGAGGAGGGCGGCATGGCAATGGCGAATGTTTACCAAGAAAACATGCAGGGCTGTGTGCAGATATGCAGCTGTAAGTGTGTATATATGTGTGTGTGTGTGTGTGTGTCCCTGTTTGAGTGTGTGTGTGTACGTGTGGGTTCAATGAACACCAGCCAGCTCTTTTGTGAATAGTACAAGAACTCTACAGGAAATCTATTTCTCCGGCGGCTCTTCCTCAAACCGAATCACATTTGTGGAACAGATGACAAATAAAGAAGATATTTTTATGCAATGACGAGTCCAATAAAACATAGCTCTGCTTGTGCATCAGCTGTGTGACACCTACTGTGAAAGCTGATGTAATTAATAACACTGAATGACAACTACACAGCACAGACTGAACTCCAGTGTAATAACTTCCAAATGTGAACTGAAAGCTACATGACACATTATCAGAGCCTCTGACCCTCTGTGGTGGAGCCAGAGTTTTCTATACATGAGAAGAAAACCTGGTCAGATTTAAGTTTGTGTCGTACTGAAGCACTGAACGGCAATAAAAGGTAAAATAAAGCTGGATATGATGATTAAATACTATTAAAGGGAGGATCTGATTTGTATGTTTGTATTATAGACATAAGAGCTGTGTTCCATTCTGTTTTTACTTAATCTACCTCTTAAAGGGCAAAACAGGTAAATATGGTATCATCCTTTAGCCAGAGCAGCAAGCAACAAACCAGAAAGTCATTGATGCAGGTAAAAAGGTTATTTTAAAAAAGAAGGTTTTGAGCATAAAACCTGCAGGTATTAGGAACATTGATGTCCAAAATCTTCCAAATATAACACAATATAACGTATTAATTTCTATTAATTCAATAATTGCAACAAAATTGTATCCAATAATGAGTTCCAACAACAATTTAGTCAACTATGGAGAATTTGAATTTGATTGTAGGATAAACATTTATTTTCTTGTGAAGAGTTCTTCTGTTTTCTGCTACTTGTTCTTTTCTGTCATCTCCAGGAAGGCCATACCTCAGGAAATTAAAAGATGATGATGAGCCCTCCCAACTTAGGGCTGTTCAGTCTCAGAAGATGGAAAATAAACTTTTTAGATTTTTTTTTTTATTTTCAAATATGTAAAAAGCTGAAAATTTTGTTTCAGTAGTGACACATGAAATTTGGCACATTTGGTCTGGCAACACAAGTAATCAGCAAAAACTGATGGTACTTTCAGCTTTACAATTTTACCTACTTCACTATCAGGGAAAAAATGTCTGCTCTCATGCTTCTCTTGCTGGGTAGAAAAAAAAACAATTCAAAGAAGTTTATTGTCAACATCAAAGGTCTATATAGTTATGAAAACTTTCCTGGGTTAAAATCTTTTTATACCTTAATATAAGACATTTTCCCGACTTGTCTGATTGGCATGGCTTACATCAAGTCAAGTAAGACATTATTACTGAGGAAAAACTCTTGCTTAAATTTCACTTTTTGCAGTGAAGCCAAAAAAACTAAAAATAACTTAACCAGGCTTAAGACCTCAAATCAGAGTGCAGAGTGGGATTAGCATACCAGTAACTCTTTATATATCAATATGTTTTAAAAAAAACATTGAAGACTTCTAGAAAATAAATTAATGCTTTTACTTGAGCTCAATAAACTGTGCTTGTTCCAAAATGTTAAACCCAGTGCACATGAACTTAGGCTGTGAGCCAGTGTTTGATATTTCAAAAGTGCTGACCAAACTATCACTGTACCACAACTTATTGAATCTTCTCTCAGTCAGGTGGACATTGTTTTTAAGTTCTGCTGGCAGCCAATCGCAGCATGCTTTCTTTGGTTTAGTGCTAAATGAGACAGTGGCTGACTATATGTTATATCATATGAGTATGTGCAAGGTTTTTAGACTAGATCTACTGAACCAACGCAAGCAAGCAGTGTTCTTGGATAAAATCAAAAGCTAATCAATCCGTGCCAGTGTGTTTATAATTTGACAGTAGCTCTAGACAAATAGTGCTAAATAAATACAGGTAATATAGCTATTAACAATGACAAAAAAAACATCAAAGACGAGGAAGCACTTTCCTCCCCATGTCCACTTCCCAGCTTTTGAAATTAAGGACAGCACAGAGAGGGGTGAACAGCTACCCAAACTCCCTCCTCAGCATCTCCTTCTGAGGATCTTAAGCACACTAATTAACACTTTGTATCTCATTTGTCTAATCCCTGCTTACAGTCTGGAGTCTGGTTGTATTTTCGACCTCTGAACGGAGCCAGGATAGTCTCTGTGGTAAACTGAGTGAGACTAACAGAGTAGCAGTGATCTCTCATAGAACTCTCAGCAAGAAAATGAGCAAGCATTTGTCCAAACATGACAAATCCCCGTTACTTATTGAAAAAGTCACCTCTTGGTGTAACTTTAAAAAAATATCTCCTGGAGAAATATAAACCAAGTGTGGATCAATAAAAAAGACTTTCTCTTTAGTTCATTGCTACACTGACACTGCTAAAACATGCTGTTCTGCCCTTTCACAAACTATTATTTTGTTTTCATGAATTATATTATAAACACAGACACAATGACTCTGCTAACTACAAACAAACTGTAATGGAGCATCTAAATGAATGGCGTGTAGAGCATTGAACATGAAAAATGAAAGCGTTCTTTCCACTTACCCTCTTTTTGGTGTGAACCGCAAATTATAAAAGAGAAAGCAAGATGACGAACAGGCCTTTGATGGTTAGATTTGAATATTGCTATCAACTAATGCATTTCAAGCTGCTTTTAACTCTAATTTGTTCAGAAAATGTGTAACTTTGATGTTCATTTCCAATAAAATGGTAAAATGTATGGATTATGCTTTCTGATTCTGTTGTATTATATGTAGAAAGAGGAAGTCGACATGTTTCTCACCTTGCCGTACGACCACCCAAGCTCAATTTTGTTCATGCCCCAAAGTTCGTGGATGTTCTCAGCGAGCTTGTCTCGAACCTTCTCCAAATGATGTGGCATTACAATCTGAGGAAAAGAGCAAAGAAAAGTAAGCCTGGGGGTCAACAGCAAATCAGTCTACAAATCAGTCAGCTGTATGTACTACAATGCACCAGTTGTGATAAACATTTTCCACTTTCTTACACTAAGCTGTTCCACTTCAGAGTGATAGTTTTCCCTTCCAGGTACATGTCTTAAAAATGTTTCTTGGTTCATTACATCCTCTGGACAAGTGCCTATTCATTTGCTTCTGGTGAGTCATAGTTTCACTGTAAAGAGTAGCTAGAGGACAAGAAAACAAACCTTTCACAGTCTGGAAATCTAACCACTGAGTTGAGCTGGTCTCAGGAATAGGTACACTACTCTTAAGTTACATTGATTTACCTGGCTGGTTTCAACAGGTGTTGGGATGAAGGATGCCTGAGACAGGAACTGTGCAGTACCCAACAGATCTCTGACTCCCTCCACATCTCTTTTGTACTCTTTCACCGGCTCCACCTTCATCTTCTCTTTAGGAAGCAGAGCTTCGTAGCACGGAGCGTAACTCGATGGAGGCAGGAACTTGAAGTCCCCATGTCTCCCACCCAACAGGAAACGCACTCTGTGAAAATGAAAAAGGATTTTTCCCTTTTTTTATTTCAAGAACTTAAAATCTTGGAGAAGAAAATTAATTGGGGCTCAAAGTATGTCAAAATAAATTGCTTGTTCAATCACAAGTGTTAATCAGACAGCTGTTAATGAAAGGAGCAGACAGTAAATTTAAAATCATTCATGCAGCCAGCAGTAACTTGCTTTTCCTGCTTTTCAATCAGTTCCTGCTCCAGCACTAACAGGGACAAGTTTAGCTCTGTGACTGAAAAAAACAACAGTCTCAGGCCATCACTGTGGAGAGGCTCTCCTGAGGCCGCCCAAAATAGCAGCTCAAGTAGTAGTGATGACGCAACTGAGGCCATTCTGACTGCAGCCCTCAATTATTGAGCAGTCAAGATGTGTCTGTCATCTCCTGGCACGTTTAAACCCGCTGAGATGTTCTCCCTGTTCACTGGGTCAGATTCAAGAACAAGGCCGGAGGTGTCATAACTGGAACCACAGCCGTCTTACAGGAGCACACTTTGTATGACTTCTCATCGTTAGCTTTGAGGAGCATTGATGCTTCAGATGGACCAGTGCAAGCATCAGTCATGTCATTGATACTGTGAAATAACCACTAGCTATCTGTGTAAATGATTTGTTATACATTAACAGCCACACTGCAGGAGCACTACTTCAGAATTAAAGAAGAGCAGAGGTGTATAAGAAGAAAAAAGTGTCATTTATGTATTTTTAAAATGTCTGCATTACAATAAAACACACATTTAGCAGTGGCATAGCTACAGAAAGTTATACAAGGTAAAAGTTTGTAGTAGAAGTTACCAGGAGTTGTTTGCCCTCTTAAAAGTGGAGAATTTTCCAAAAAGTTTTAAGCAATCAGGCAGCAGTTCCATCATGTTGCTCCTCTCACAGAGAAGCCAACTGAGTGAAAGATGAACTACAGGATAAAAGTGAATCTCTTTTGGATCTGTAATCCTTTTGTGTATTTGAGAAAGGCTGAGGAGCAAGTCCATTTAAACACTGAAACACAAACTTAACATATGGGAGATGAGCAGAATTTGCACAACTTCAAGTGTTGTATTAACTTAAAAACGCAGCAATTATGATGTCTTATTTGACTTTTCTGTCACAAATCTTCAAGGCTCATGTGTAAAAGGCATTCTGTGGCTTTGATTACTGCCTCACTGGATGAGGACAAGGCTGTTAAACCACTGCACAGATATGAGAGTATTAAGAAACAAAAAGGTTTGTTGGACAAAACTGAAAGTCTAATATCATCACTGATACTTCACCACTGTCATGTGTTCAAGCTGTTTACCTCTACTCTGACGTGAAGTCATCTGTTGCCGCTCTAAACGGAAAACAACAAAACAACTGAAAAAGATGGGCCCAGAGACTGTTCCATGGGGGATTCCTTTTCTACTTGTTAAAATTGATCACAACAAAGCAGCTTAATGTGGATCAACCCATGAGAGAAACCTTTAGAAACGTATCAAAGGTTTTGTAAATAAAAATGTAATCATGAACTGGATATTTCTTTTAATCCAATACACTGCTCCTATATTTCCATGGCACACCGTATGGTTTATGTTTACGGGTGCAATTAATACAAGGTGTTTATTTAAAAAGTTTATTAGAAAGGCAATTGATGGGGTATCTTAATCAGATTTGTTCTATGTTCTCAGGAGTAATCAACGTTTTTAATAATGTTACATTTGTGTATTTCAGGTATCATGTAAAGAAGTATCGTTAGATGAAGCCCTGAAAGATGGCTGCTCCTCAAGAGGCGCAGTGGGTTTATTGAAACAAAATCAAATATGCTGACTCAGCAAAACTACAAAACTAAGTATGGAAGAGATCCACCATTACATCCGGCAATGTGTGCATGGCACAAGAAATCTATGGCGACAGAGACAGTGTTGGATAAAAGGAGGAGTGAACAACCAGGAACATGAAATAAAAACATTGATAAAGTGAGACAAGCCTTTCAGAGTTCTACAAAGTTAGCTCTTCTGTTAAATTAGTTTTAAAAAAATAAATAATGTCTACTTCATTATTTTGTAACAATTTCAAAATATTTGTCTGTTCATTTACTTTTGTGACACATTTTTTACAGTCTAAAAATACTTTATGAACACCCTGTAGTTTGTTTCAAGGTTGCGTCACTTTTTTGGTAACTTTATACAGAACTTTGTTTTAAATAGTTTGAATTAGGGAAAAAAACATCACTCCATCAACTTACTAGTGATGAACATTCAACTCATGCCTTTTAAAAGACATATGAAACTGTATTTTAGAACTTTATTTTTAGAGAGCAGGACATTTTGTTTGCCCAAACCAAAATTTTCCAATAACAGAGTGATAAAGAGTAAAGCAGTGATCCAGTAGTAAATGGGGGGTAATTTACAACAGTGGACTCAGAATTCATTTGCACAACAATTTTGAAAACAATACAAACACAAAAAAAACCCTCACTGGTGTGTAATACTGTAAAACTTTTTTTGTGTGCAAATATTCAATTAACACACTAATCCATAACATTAAAAAAATGCTCATTTAAGGTATTGCAGCACTGTCCTCATAACCATGTTTTTAACCAGCTATAAGCGTTAAACTAACCTCATATTTGCTAGCATAGCTTTGGTCACAGTTTACCTGAAATCGCCAAATTTCAGTGACCTCATGATGTTTCAGTGTATCAGGTGATACAGAGTGACTGGTGGCCTTTCACACCTCTGAGTCAACCCTGCTTCTCATACAGAACAACATTTCCTGCTGGTTCCTCCAGGTCTCGTTCCACTGCTCACACCTCGTCAGGTACCGTATTACTTTTTTGGAATTCATTTTCATCAAGCAATGAAGACTGAATTCACTTTGAAGAAGCCAACATGAGTGAATAAAATCAGACTCTCTGCGTGGAGTGTCTCCGGGCTTCAGAAAGTCAAAGCTGTTAATGCAAAACGCAGCTTTGCTCTACAAAGTCAGAGTCAATCACTGAATCATGGAGAAACTACTGGGGCTTGAAATTCCATTTGAAAGTCTTGTCAATCACACTATCTGTCCTCACCATGGCAACAGAGCAGAGTATAAAGCCAGCCTATTTCACCTGTGTCCAATCTTAGGGCCTTGAGGATTAATGAATTTGGACCAGAATGAGGAGGTGGATTAGATTGATTTCACGCCAGCAGTGTTTGTGTGAGTGTAGGTGTGCAGTGTATATGTGTTTATATTTCTTTTGGCGTCAGTTTTCCCGTCTCATCTTTCTGTGTCTCCTCCCAGCAAATCCATCACAGAGGAATTTTCTCTATGACAACACAGACGAGTAACAAATCAACACTCACTTGACCCCTGCAGAGAAGCTGACGACAGGGAAGAAGAGCCCGTCTGTGTTGAAATTTTCAAACATGCCCTGCACCGGCTGTCCGTTGATCCTGAAAGAGATGCTGGGGGCTCCCAGGTCCAGACAACAGCTCACCACATCCTCTGAGGTCAGGATATGCTGGTTCATGGATGCAACTGCCCGCGGGACACGACCTGTCGGGAACAAACACACAGACACACACATACACACACACACAGAGTTTTGAGCCAATGAGTGATGCTGGCACAGATCATGTATTTCACACACAGGATTTCACACACAAACATGCACTCACACACAAACACACACACTCTGGGCAGGGAGATGGTCCCTGCAGGGTGCTGCTCCTGTCTAGACACAACCTGGCCGTAGCCCAGGGTTACCACTCATCTTTATTAGATTAGCTTATTAAGATATGAGCTGGGTTATGCTATTGACTTTAAACAGAGACAGATGACACATCTCCAACACCTCGTCCTGACAAAAATGGAGCCAAAACAGCTCTCGACTATAGGTGCTGACATCTTGCACATTTGAAGCCAATGTCTGCAGTGAAGGCACCAACTTTAAGAGAGCCAGTCACTGGCTACGAAATATATTTAACTTATTAATAAAAGCAAAGCCAGCATTTTTTTTTCTTCTAAGGCAGAGACAGCTACAAAAAGTTTAAAGAAAGGGAATTATTCTTTCCCATATTTTGAATATGAATATAAAGAAACAATGCTGGTTATTAAGCAGGTGCAATGTTTTAAACAGATACATATTCACATGTCTTAAATCTCTGAGTTCATCCGTGTAAAAGTCTCAGAATGGATTCATGACACACTGGAGGGGCAGGCCTCAAACATCAAGGTCTTGTCATAGAGCTCTCAGTGAGGAGACCTCTAAATCTTTGGCTTCACTTTCTGGCAGCTGAGACCTCATCCATCTTTTAAACAGTCTTTGGGCATCACAAATACAGGATTCTCTCTTCCACTGACCTGACCAGAGGTGAAGTCCATCAAAACCAAACGAGTAGAGGTCGTCTCCCACTCCATTGCCACCCCATCCTTCTCCTCCTCCAGGGTAGGGAGCATAGCCTTTGGTGTTGGCCCAGCCCACCCTCAGGTGTGAGGGCTCGCTGGTCACAAAGTGGTCCACCTGGTCAATCATCAGCTCATAGTACCACTTCTTGTACTGAGCAGAGCCCTCACTCACCCCCAGGAAGATGTTGGGTCTCATACTGACAATGAAGTAAAACAAGAAATCATTAGTTATGCCTCACAGGAAGAAAACGGATATTATCATGTTCATTTGTGATGTTTTCCCCTTAAGAATAATGAGATTCTGTGCCCTTAGGACCAGATAATTAAATCTGCTTTTAAATATTTGGTAAGAAAAGTGCCTGCTCTGAAACAAGGCAGGGTACCGCAGATCACTGAACTAGAGTAAGAAAAGGTTGTGGAGATATTTCTGAGATACAAGTTGAGAGATGACATGAAAGTAGTGAAAGATTCAAAGGCTAAAACTGAGTTAAGCATTCAGTTGCCCAGAGTGGATGTGGCTTCCAAAGTGAATTACTAAACCTGCTACATTCAGAGATTTACTGTCAGTCAACTGGTCACCAGTTTGAAAGGTCGAAAACAAAACAAAACTTTTAGAAAAACTGAGCAACATCTGGATTCCTTGTCTCACCCAGTTCACACTTAAACATTTAAAAAAATAATCTCACTTAAAAAGAGCAAAACTCAAAATCACACATAAGTTCTGGCAGAGGGCAGGCACAGATTGTGTAAAAACATTTTGCTTATCTGAGCTGTAGCTTAACAAAAAGAAAAATAAATATCTATAGTGACTTTCTGACCTCTGGACGTCATTGACCAGCTGGGTTTGCAGTAGCAGATCTCTTTTGGGCAGCAAGTGATCACAGATCAGGTTCTGATTGGTCCTCACAGCTACTCCATTACACACACACAGCGAGCAGAGGACATCAAGGATCTGAAAGAAAGAGAGTGGTGACAAAGGGGGTAAATCATGGCCGCTGGTCAAGAGAGATCTCAACACTGACACAACAGCCAATTACACACTGACCTCATTGTCCTTATTAAACCCTGGAAATGAATCCATACCTTCCAGTGATGACTTATTATCTTTGTACAGGTTGTTGCTCTAGGGACCAACTCATTCCACACAACCGCTGCATAATTTCCAAAGATGCTTATTGGGGGCAAAACATGTCCAATAAAATCTCTTTTGATGCTTAACAAAGCAGAGAAATTAAATGAGTTAGGAAGCTTCGCCAAAGGTGACAGCCCAGAGTAGCTGTGCTTTATGTTTGGCTCTTTTTCTCCTGCCTTCATCGCAAATGATACATTCAGGCTGATTTATGCCCCAGTCCAGCTGACTGCCCGCTTCTGATCTCTTTTCACTGTTAAACTGATTGATTCATGATGGGGACACACTGCGGCCAAACCCACAGGAAGCCTCTGTCAAACAGGGTTCAGAGAAGAAGGTAAGAAGTTTGTGTGCTGGTAGAAGGTAAACACACCGAATTAGTAGCTAAACAGAGGAAGTGGTGACAAAGAAGCCCAAAGGGAACTGTTATGGAAATGAATGTGCATCCAATGAAGCATTTGGGTGAGCCTAATGAGGAACGAGACTGCATGCAAGAGAAACAGGCACTTTCAGTTGAGTTCACTTCCATTTCAGGCTGCTGTGGGGTACTTTTGCTTGAATACAAATTTTGAAAGTTATTTTAGTGCACATCCAAGAATAGTTCGACATTTTGGGAAATAAAAAAAAGTTTGCTTTCTTGAGAACTTTTTGGTGAGGGGAGAGACACAGAACTATCAATGTGAGGAGAAAACTCAACGTAAGCTGACCTTGGCATGAACAGTAATCTCTATTTATTGTTTCTACATCAAGCACAAAAATATAGAAAACTGTATCTGAGTACGTCTGGATGTTAGTCACTGATGTGTTCTGGTTTTGGTTTGTTGTAGTGTTTGCAGTCTAAGTGTCAGTAGCTTTAGAGCGTGAAAGAAATAATATTCGAGCAGACAGCAAAAGCAGACAGAAAGCAATCGGTGTTAGAGACATCCTAGATCCGATCACAGGTATTTTGACACTGTATTCATCTCTTTAAACAGATATCTGCATTAGAGTGGATCTAACAAAACAGTTTACAAAACCAACAAATAAATTAATTAATAACTTAGTGGCAGATCTTCTTTTTGGTATCTATCACACAAAGCACAATCAACAGTGAGATTTCCCAACTCCTTGGATTGTATCAGAGCCTCCATTCAACAACTGAGTACTTATTCTCCTCTTAGAAAAAAGTAAACAAGCTGGCATCTGCATCATGATAGTGATAACACCTTCAAACTGCATGTAAAAGTGATTCTTCTCACAAGTTCGTTCTACTGGAGTCATCAAAAGTGAAGCCCCTGACTGACTTACTGTTTACAGTGAAACTGAGACTGAGACACGTTGCCACGGTAACTGGTGCTGAACGCCAAACCTGGTCCGGAGCAGGTTAAGTTCCAGGATAAGAGCTCACGGGGTGTGACAGACCGCCTGCTGACCAATTGGCTCTCTGGGGCGGGCATAAAAGACTGCTCAGTCACCAATTTGCTCAACAGGAGTGAAGTCCTCCGGCGCGGGACCGCCCCTAACTTTTTGGACCAACATTTTTTCTTATGGGGTGCGAACAAACAATATCTTACTGATCATCATAACTGAGACATTGTCAGGGAAAAGTAGAAATGTGTGAAGGATGTTTTTATATTTTTTTTTATTTGCTCCCGCGTCCTTTTTCCCCCACTGCTATTGCATCTGCAAAACAAATTTACTATAATGAGCGTTTTCCTTGGGATTTGTAGGAAAGTGGACTCTTTTAATTATGGGGTCGGATATGATGCTGATCACACACACACTGACTGACAACATGAATGAATAAGGACCTAACTGCCCATGTCGTCACATGATGAGATAGGTCTATTAATATCAGCATTTTGGAAATTTACGCGTTCACAGAGTCGCAATTTTTTGCCAGCAATCCCTCCGGCTTCTTGCTGCCGCTGTCATGTTGCTCCAGGCCTGGATAATACTGCGGTACTCCTCGTGTTTTTGCAGGATTATTTGCAAAGTAGGCTGCTCTCTTCTCCATTGTGGAAAATGCTCCAGGGCCGCCAACCACGCCCATTTTATGTGTGTGCGCACAGATCCCAGCCGGATTCGCTTATCGAGTTGATAATGAGCCTCGTTGTACAGCAGATCTGGATGATGGAGATCCGGTGAAGTTCAGCGAGTTGTTGCACAGTTATCCTGGATGACTTAATCCAGCTTCGTAGTACAGGCCCCAGAAAGCTCTGACTTATTTGTTGCTGATTAGACTGTAAACAAAACAGCTTGCAGAAAAAGAAGTCTTAGCTGGAAGCTGTGCACTGGAATGCCATTGAACCTTGCCAATCCTACAGGAAGCAGCTGATGTGTTCTTGGATTACATTCACTCCATCATTACTCTCTACAGCTGAGCTGAGATTATCCACAGCAACCTAGCCTACCTTTGAAGTGAACCAATGAACAGGTTAATTCTAATTTGTTTAATCCTAACACAAAAAAGTGTATCAACGACAAAGCCCCATGGTAGACTTTTCTTTCCCCAGAAGCTACTAGTGAACATGCAGGTAGTCACCCTTTACAGCAAAGTTGCAGATTTATGTAGAAAGATTTATTTCCCTCTTTTTCCATCTGTTGGGCTGAGGTAATTGGCTTCTGGATTTAGCTGTTTACATAACATGTAGCTGTCTGCAGAGCATCAAAACTCATATCTACCACTCAGCAAGTTTAGTGTGCTCTTTTTACTCCCTGAGCTCTGTTTTTACTGCGCAGTTTCTTTACGTACAGATAGACTGTTCACCCTTCATTGAGAATTTTCCTTGTGCGTCATTCACAGATGTGTCAATGTTTTATATCCAGCAGAGACGGTGATACTCATTAGCACAGGTATCCCGGCTGCTCACCTTGTGGTTGCGTCCGTGCTTGTAGAGCAGCGATATGATCGACTTGATGTGTCCTCTCTGGATGATGTTCAGGGCCTCGGGGCTCTCAATTAAAATGCAGTGCAGAACTTCCAGAATGCCTGTGCAGATTCATCAATTAGTTAACACTCATGGAAGAGAGAGACACACAAGCACACATAGAGGACACCTGTCAAAGAGACATGCAGCCCTGCATAGATCAACAGAAACAGAACTGGAGCTAAGTCTTCACCATACTGTACATCAGAAAAAAAGAGGTCGCTATCAAATTTGAAGCAAACTATGACTTTTTGCAACTTTTATGACTCACAAACTGTTGAGAACTGCCACAGAAGAAACTATATAGTTTAGAGATGTCTCATCAAGGGAGACAACTGACTTTTTTGACGACAAGATAAGAAACTATTTGACAGATAATCATACCTGAAGAAGACTCCAGTCTCTCCAGCTTACTAACCAGCCAGTCCAAATTGTTGGAAAACTGCGTGCAGTTATTTCTGTTCCCTCTGATCAATGCGGCTGGAGGTAAGAGCAAGAAAAAAAATGCTTTTATTCAAATATTTTAAAAACATAGAGAGTGTTGAAGTCACAAAAAAATCTTCATTAGTGCACAATATCAAATACACTTAGTTTTCACGCCAAAAGTGGAAAGAGGAGAGACGTTCTGGTTGAACACTACCATACATGTTAATTGGGAAGATGCCTTAAGACAGAGGGAGGGGGATGAGAAAAGACATAAACGCTCAGGGACAAACACACCCACATATGTCCTAGCAAAGGAAAAAAACAGGGTCACCAAATGCAGTCAAGACAGAGAAGAAAAGAGGGCGGCATCCTAAATCCACTTAGCGCTACACTGGAGCAGGTGGGTGGAGGTGGGAATGGGGGAGGAGAGAGACGTGTGTGGAACACTAATACAAGCCAGAAGGTGGTATCAGAGTAAATAAGAATGTGAAGGACAGACTTGGTAGGGAGAGGGGCTTCAAAGGAGCAGGGCAGAAGATAACCTTCACATACAGACTACAAACAGTCTCCTTTAAGGTGATTTATTTATCTAAAACAGGGAGAAAATCTTTACTATTGGCGACTGCTTTGCTCACAAATACATGTGACTCCAGACAGTAATGACATTTAGCAGATGCAAGAAAGAACAGCAGGATTCCAGACAGAGAAGGAGAGTAAAATATGCAAATGTTTTCCCTGTCAGATCATCTCAGGGAGATACGTCCATATCTGACAGAGCATATGCCGGCAAAGGGAAAGGTTAAAGTGATATTGCAAAGGGAGAACTGATGACATTGTGCTTTTAGAGAGCACAGCAACCGTAAACACAGAAAGAAAAAGAACAATGATGAAATGACTTTTGCCTGGAGAAGCAATCCGGCCAACAGAAGAAAACAGAGCATGTGTGTGTGTGTGTGTGTGTGTGTGTGTGTGTGTGTGTGTGTGTGTGTGTGTGTGTGTGTGTGTGTGTGTGTGTGTGTGTGTGTGTGTGTGTGTGTGTGTGTGTGTGTATAATATCACACAAACCAAGAAACTCTCTTGTAAGCAGTGGGCCTCATGCTACTGAGTCCTGTTCAAACAATGGGAGTGTGTATTCATGGGGTTTTTATTGTTTGTGTTGTGTGTCTCTGTTCACATTTCTCTGCCTGCATTATGGCGACTTCAGACTTCTCCTCTCCACAATAAGTCTGTTCATGCCTCTTTAAATATCATCCACACTTTATCGTTTAGCAGAAACTCATCTGTAGAGTTTGGTTGTGTATGTACCCACCTAATAACACGTACATGTGTGTGCTGGTGCAGTGTCTTACCCAGAAGCTCATATAACAAGTTGAGGATGTCTTTCCAGGCTGCTCCAGCCTCTGATCCAGCACATTCCCCAAAGTGGGCAGCACTGTTGTAGACGTTCAGACGGTCGATGCAGTTGGAAACCAGCGTCAGCATGCCCTGAGATGAACGCAGTGATAAAATTAATGAGCTCAGCATGACCACATACACACATCCTCTGTTCAGTTCATGCTCCTTGGTAAACTCTTTCAGCGGTGTTAAATTTTGTAACCAGGATAATAATACTTATTATACTTTGTTATGAATTGAGATCCAGCATCACAAGGTGCCACACAGGCTGGTACAGTGCTTAGAGTACAAACATACAAACAAAAAAAAAGACCATGAGATAAAAATAATAAGTACAGAATGTCACATCAGTGAGATTTCCTCGGCTGCCCTGAAAGGTCAGGGGCCTGATCACCCCTGGTTAAAAGGCAGAATTCAGGAATAATCGGAAAACTCCTGCCAGATGATCTCTAACAGCTATCAGGCACAGTAAGGGTTAAAAAAGATTACAAATACATGGTGGTACCTGGCCATGTTGAGTTTTAAAACAAGCAGTTAAATCTTAAAATCAATGTATACAATAACTGGTAACTGGTGAAGATCAGCAAGAGCCTTAGTGATGTGAAACAAGTGAAAGCTGAGCAGCAGCTTGTAAGGGATAATGTATGGTGAACATGTGGTTACTTGTATTGGAATCACAACAGCATGAGACTGGAAGAGCCTGATGTCCATCCAATCATTAAACACAAACCCATTTATCGATTTAATTTTTTATAATCTAAAATTATTCATTAACGAAGTTGAAAGAAAAGAGGCCCCCAGATTCAATAGTTGGCAGCGAGTCACCGGCATACTTGGCAGCCAACTTGTGGATCAACACTTTTATTTACGGTAAAGTCAAAAACTAGCATTTTAAGCCTGGAATCTACATCTGTGTCAAATTGACAGTCTATCCTGCGCTGTAGATCCAAGTAGCCCATTTTCAAGGTAGTGGCCTCTGCTCATAGCCAACACGCACCCCCTCAAAAATGTAAATACAGACCACTGTGATTGGTCCACTAAGCCCCATCATGCTTCCTGTATTGACAATAGTTGGACTCACCAAACATTGGCTGTAAATTTAATCTCCCAATGTCTCCTCCCTACAGTTTTTTTTGTAATAATTGCTGTTTAATGAACAGCAACATGAATCAACACAATATATATTACACTGCAGCAGCATAAACCAGGCTCTAGATGCCGAAAACAACAGCAGCACCTGTATACAGTCATCTCTACTGTAAATTTTCTGTGAGCAATTTTCAGTTAAAAAACTAATCCTTTTAATCTGCCAAAGCCAAACCGGTGTCACTTTGTGTCTGTTTTCTTCAATTTGGCTAAAGTCTCTTTCACTCAGCACAGAAACGACTGAAGGACACTGATACACATATGAAGCTGTTTTATTCTTCTTGTCTTCTTTTCTCTGCTGATGACAGCCAAGCCATTAACCCCAAATCTTAAGTATTTTGCTCTATTCATTATTTGAGAGTCCTAATAAACATATATTCAGAGTTGTTCACCGATACTAACGGACAGTAATACTTTGCCACATTGTCAATAGAAGTCTAGAGTGTTTTGATATGTGTGTGATCTGGCTGTCTCTGGGGTAACAATTGTTTTGTTCTTGGGTTTTGACCCTCAAGAATCGAGCACAAACAGGTGATTAGGAAGAAACCCAGGTAGTCTTATGAATAAACTGTGGCCCTCTGATGTTTTCCTTTTTGTTTCAGAACACTTAAAGTTACAGTGATCAGGTCTAGTAGTGAATTTTTGAATGATCTTTTCTTAGTTTTGAAATGGAAAGAAAGGCTCCAACCTTAGAAATGAGTCTGCTACAAACTCTATGTCACCCACTATGGAAACCTGGATGCTGAATAAGAGGCCATAGAAGAGGACTGCTTAAAGACTCCAGGCCTCCTCTGTAACATACATTGATAACAGTCCTGGACCACCACATTAAGCAATAAATAAAGATTCAATTAGACTGTCAATTAGGTGACAGTCCTGAACGCAGCTCTGTGGTGGAATAATGGTGATTATTCTACACAAAGAAATATCTCTGGTGATCAGATATGCTAAAAGAGGGAGTAATACAGACAAAATGGAATTTGCTGATGAGTAATGATGCCGGGAAAACTCATGAGTCAGCTGCTTGTGATGACAAATTGACCTTCTACCCAAAATATGTCAGAGGGAGAACAGATATAAGCTGTTTCAGTGTGTTATGATAGGGAGCCAGACAAACATGACAGAAGATGAGTAGCTAAAATGTGCAAAATTTGACAATATGTTTTTTGATTTGGTTAATTTACCCTTGTTAATGTTGACTTGAGGAAAAGCATTGTTGTAGTTTTGTAGAGTAGAGGGGAGTTTTAATATTTGACATCATAGGCCCACTCAGTGAGGCAGCTGACATTTTGTAATTGATGAAAGCAATTTAAGTCCTAGAGGCTTAGCAGAAAGCTTCAGTGCACTCGTGCCAGCTATGGGAAAACTTATAACACCAAAACTGCTGACGCCTCCGAATGCTGTGCCTCCCAATACAGGATGGCATTGAAACACACCACAAAGAATCAATCCCTTCAGCCTTTCTTGTACTTTATCTTCTGCAAATTTTCTCTCTGCTCTCTTATATGTGGGGGCACTTACTATAACTTCCCTCAATCACAGGTCCAAATCTTAACTCTGATGGGTGAAGGGAGTTCATATTTCGCTGCACTGCAAAGCGGCAAACCCCTTCCCTCTTTGGTGAAACTTACTTCCTGTTTGAAAAGGTTCTGTCGGTTCTTGAGCGAGCGCAGCTTGATCTGCCTCTCCTCGTGCTCCAGCTCAGCATCAGGGAGCTGGAAATACGCGATGAGGTCATTGAGGGTTTGAAGCACCTCCTCGACTGGTAGCGCAACCAGTGCTCTATTCTTAACACCCAGACAATCCAGGTCTCTGTGAGGGGGAGACAGAAGCACAGACACAGTCACAAAAAAAGCCTCATTCAGAAAGATGGGAGAGCTGTGATGCTTGTGCTCATGTTTAGTTTTCAAAATGACTCCCATTCATCACGAATACATCAACCTCCTGGTAAAGATGCTCTAATGGAGCAGCTGAGCAGACTTAAGGAGGCTGTGATGACTAACACAATGTTTAGCCCACAGGTTCATCCATGCTGAAATGCTGATTTCCGCTGGAGCGCTAAAAATAGCTCCTGTCGTAAGTGTGGGAGGGGAGCAGGGAGATGTGTGTGTCACAGCCACGGGGGAGGCAGACAGATTCTCACATGTTCCCAGCTTGACGGGCCCCTGAGCCCGACCCTGGGGGACAGCAGGCCGTTTGATAATAAATAAGGGCAGTAGGAGCATCCATTTACGTGCTCCACGGCTTGTTTTTTTTTTCATAGCTGGTCTTGCGTAGCTGAGACAGGGCTTGCAATGTTTGCCATTTTGGAAACGCATGAGTGGATCACTGAGTGAGCTGTCTGGGGCTTTGGCACCCCACTCAGTCAAAACTCACAGCCCTGGAGCTGAACTCTCCACTGAGTGCATCCACAATCAGGAGGGACGTTACATCACCATGGAGTTGGCTGTGTGAGAGTCCATGAGGCTTTATAAATGTTACTTTTTTTAAGTTTCATCGCTAATTTGTTGATGTGGTGCATTTGGGGACTCTTCGTTTTATCATCCCTGTTAATTATGCTCTACAAACATCAGTGGCACTTACGTAACTCAGAGATTTTGCAGGTCACCCTTTTAATTCACCCTTCTTAATGTGGCACAGGGCAAACGTGGACAGTAATTTGGTTTAATTGGGCAGTTTGTGCAATCATGTCATTCCTCAGCCTGTCTCAGTGAGGAAACTAAGAGTAACTGGAATGTTTGGCATACCTGATAAAGCGGTTAAAGAGTAATGTGGTGTTGCGGATGATTCGTGCGGCACGAGACTCCTCGTGCTGACAGCGCTGCAGGGTCAACCCGTCATCCATGTGACCTTCAGCGTGTAGGCATGCCTACAGATTTAAGAAAAAGAAACAGTATGAGACATTGGTGGAAGCTGATTAAAGGTTAGTTCATGTGTTTTTCTGTTTTTGAATTATTTGGACTTATGAACATTTTTGGAATCAGCATCATACCTAAGTTGTTAGCCTGTTACTATAGAAATCACTGGGGTTGTTGCAGCTCAGCCATCATTACACCAGTGGACACTGATACAGCTACAATGTCAGGAACACAGGTGCTAACTCTACAGGCTATCTGGCTCTGTTAACATGCAGGGCACATCTTCACACTCACAGAAACGTCTATCATTCCCCACACAGTAGCTGAGGGACAAGGTTTATATTTAGTGGAGGAAGAGACACAAACTAATAGACAATCATGCTTACTCAATCAAGCTCATTATCCTCTAAATAATTATCCGCTCCAAGACCTCTCATTTATTTATTAAATTTGCTTTATTTCTATATGATAGAGAAAACTGCTGGTGTGTGTGCTTGTGTTTGTCTCCTCTCACTCGTCTCTTGAGGGGACCCAGACGAGCAGATTTGACATCAGGTGCCTGGTAGGAGAGCCACAGCCCTGTGGCCACGTGCATGATGAAGCAGAGCGAGTCCCCGTATTTAATCTCAGCTACCCCCATGCCCTCGATGTCCCGCTTGGGGCTCTGCTCCAGCTTCTCCTGCGTAGAGGAAAGGAAAATGAAGACAACGAAAGCTGTCACAGCCACACACATTAGGTCTCTAGCATCATTACAGCATTCACACATTAAAGGCACACTGCATGCAGATTTGCTCTTAACCAACAACCAACTGTCAGATGCTCCTGCTGCTTGTGGCTTCATCCATCACGGCGGGATGATTGTATTTGAGTAGTTATTTGGATCAACCTCTTATGGAAAAAAAGACTTAGGCGATAGATGACTTTATTAACATTCTACAATATATGCTCTAAATCCATATTGTAGGGGTCACTACTTAGCCACATTCATTGGTCATATCAAGAAAGTCCATTATGTAGAGTAAGGCTAAATGGTTCAAGTCTGTAAGTTCAGCTAAATTAACCCCATGATAGTGTTGCTAACACTGCCTCAATGATTCTTGTTCTTTTCATTGTCCTTGACTAAATGATCATTTTCCAGACTGACGGGAGTGGGCGGTTCATTTGTGAAGGTTTTCATAGACAATCCTTTGATAGCCCTATACAGCTGCACCTACCCCTGGAAGACCTGAATATAGAGATAAATGAGTTAAAATAAAGAGATTCCACTTTTTTTTAATTTAACGTAGCACAAAGATTTCAAATAAGACATAAACTTACAGCGTTGTTTGCTCATTTTACACCTGTTCATAGTTTTTAATGGATAACAATCACAGGTTTTTTTTTCTTTGAGCGGATCATTTTAATTTAATTCCAGCTGTTAGCTAGCAGTGGACTCTTTCACTGGAAGGACACATTGTTTCATCACATTTCTCAGCTTAATCAGCACATTGGGAGAACGCTGGAAGACAAATTTAATGTGCTAAAACATTATGGGTATATAAACAGTCTGTTCCAAGGAAAGTGCAGGAAGTACTGCTTGACCCATCTCACATCCTCTGCTCTCATTATGAGCTCTTACCATCTGGAAGACAGGTTCCTCAGTGCAAACTGAGTTTTCAAAATTTCTGAATCCTGGACCATGTTTCTTAAGGCTGCATGAAAAGTGCAATAGCAATATTTTATTATTTTTTTCACTTATTTAAGCTCAGAGTGCAATGTAAAAGTTTATCATTGTAGTTTGCAAAGGTATGTGTTTCTTTTACTCATGGATTATGCTTTGGTTTTGTTCTTATAGCACTGCAACAGTGGCTGCAGCTAATTTTGAGCATCACTGTATCATGTTGTGCCATATTATATTGCCTCATATCTTATTATAATCTCTTGTATTGTCTTGTGTCCATTATTCTACCTTCAGTTTTGTATCACATAGTATCATATCGTCTATCGTATTGTGTCATACTTATCATATGGTATCAAATAGAGTTATTTAATATTTTTTACATTTTATGGGCTGAACTATTGCACACTGGTAACATACCATATGTTTTAATACCACATTTTTCATATTTTGTGATATACAGTGGTGTCATATCCTACTAAATCACATTTTATGTTGTGTCAAATCATGAGATGTTATGGTAAAACAAATATGACCTTTCTGTTTTTTAACCTAGGATGCTATAATTGTAACACTGGGTCTCACAGGGTTTAATAACTGTGTGTGTATGCTTTATCTCATGTGACACAGGTCACCTTAAAGAACAGCAGGGAGTAGAGAGCATTCGTTCTGTGCCCTTGAAGCTATGCCTGTGCTAACCTTGGAGGCTCTGAAGCAGAAGGCAGTGGCAACGGTGTCAGACCTCTCCCTGTCCTGCAGCACCAACCCCCTGTCCTCTGTCAGAGCCAAGTAGTGACCTGTGGTCAGGTGCCGCAGCCGGAAGGGCTGCCCCCATCGGATGTGGCTCCCGCTCCAGCTGCAAAGGGTGCATAACACAGATTAAAATCAAACAAACGTGGGGTAAATGTTGCCTTTTATAAGCTCCGGGAGCCTAATATCTGCTAATTAGTTGTTTTTAACATTGCTGCCAGCTGTCAATTATCCTTGTGCCATGCCGTGGAATAATTAGATGAAAATATTTCTCTGATTATGCACTTTGTTTCTGCTCAGGAAAGTTTTAACAATCTCAGGGTCAAATACCCAGGAAATGCGTCAAATATCACAATTGACACAAGTAAAATGGAAAAAAAAGGAAAGGCTGCATCCCAGCGTGGCTGTGAAGTGGCCAGGATCAAAGACTCAAAGGGAGAGGGAGGGAAAGAAGAAAGAAAAGGGATGGGGGGGCTGATGAGTAAAGAGACGGAGTGGCCTCAGCACCAGTTCAAACAACTGGAAAAGAGAGAACAGATGAATGGGAACAGAGTGATAACAGAAAGAGAAAGAAGTAGAAAATGATCAGGAGGAATGGAAGGAAGGGAAATTATTTTTAAAAGGAGGGAAGACACAAGAAGGATTAGATTGGATTAGAAACCTGATCGTACAAAACTCAGCCCACCTGATTCGGAGTGGCTCCAGTCTCCACAAGGACCTGGCCTTGGCACCTGCTTTACCCGTCTCATAGTTGACTATCCTGAAAAGAAAACAAATGAGTGGGTGGTCTGTCTGTGGATGCTTTAGTGTCTAGCCACCACTGATGCTGTGGAGGCCATCCATTCTGGCTGAGGAGAACAGCTCTTCTCTTTACCTCCACCTCTTCACTCTCTGTCTCCAGGCTGATATTCACCTGGAGGATGTTCGACTCACACACACTCACTGAAGCTCAGGTTTGTATTTACTCTGCCGACTGCAGCGTCACATCCTTCAAAAAGCGACATGTTCGCCCTGATAACCTACAGCTACACTGTCTATCAGAGATACGGGTGACTGGGTCCAATGATAAAAGAAATCGCTCATCGCCCCCCCCTGCTGACAGCTTGGAGTGTGTTTGATCTGCCTCAGACAAATTATAGACCTCTAAAAATCTTTCCCCGTCTGAATTTCAAGGGCAACAGTAGGAAAAAAGTCAGAGCTGGATATACACCCCACCCCTATATCGGCCGTGCTCAGTTCTAAAAATAGACTCCATGTGTGTACATGTACTTGTGCCAAGGAGGAAGACACATCTCTTGGCACATAGATGAGTGTGAATGGGCCTCGCCCGCTGAATTGACCCAATTCAGGCCCATGTGTGCCATTTTTCCAAGGCAGGCCTTCACTGTGTGGGCAATAAGAAGCTAAGCTGGAGTTAAAAATAACACAGCAGCCATTTTGGCTCCCTGAGGGCAGAGTGTCACATCGGTCAGAGGCATTAATATGAGGTACGCTGGGAACAAACTCAAAGGTCAGTTAACTTCTCATGTGCTACATAACTGTTCAAAGTGTGACTCTTCATGCTGCACAGGAAGTGAGTTTCTTTAACGCCTGCTGTGTATCGTACCTCTGCTGCTCTGCACTCTGGTCCGAACCCGGGATGGCAACCACCTCGTCATGTCCGTGGAACAGCCGCATCACATGACCGCCCAACAGGTAGCCTATCAGAGAGGGGAGGACATGAAAAAGAGAGTTGTTATGCTGTTGTTTTTGTGTCTTTCTTTGTCCATCTAGTGACATTTGACATCTCCAGGTGTAAACCCAGTGCTCACTCAGCTAACAGCCTGCATAACTGTATTTTTATTTCTATGTATACATGTATATATAATGTAGTAGAGCGTGACGTGTGGGGACAGCATCTACCTTCTTCTATGTTGCTACCGGAGCAGATGGGATGGACGTTCCACAGGGTTTGCATGAAGGAAGCATCTACCTGGATGTTACCATTAGAGATGGACAGGTGCTGCAGAGAAGAAGAAGAAAAAATCACATGAAGGGTTACTGATGTGTGGGATCCCAGACTAGTGGAAGTGCAAGTTGGATCCAAATGTTGTTCATTGATCTATGAACTGCTACAGGATGATCAGAGAAATAGAAAAGAATGACTCTATGGAAAATAACACCAGATGTCTAATTCTGAACAAATCTCTCAACATTGCGTGTGTGAAGTGACTTTTCAGGCAGAGCTCAGCTGTGAAACATAAGAAGTCAGTTTTTTATTGAGTGTTGAGGAAACTGTAAAACTGACAGCTGCCGTCAGAGTCTGGGGGATTTATACCGTCTGGAAGGCAAGGGATGTTTGTATGTGTGTGTGTGTGTGTGTGTGTGTGTGTGTGTGTGTGTGTGTGTGTGTGTGTGTGTGTGTGTGTGTGTGTGTTTCCACACTTTCTGCGTGTCAGACTCTGGAAAAACAGCCTTTGGGTGCTGTCCCTGCATGCCGCTGTGTGGGTGACTGCACACTAGCAGGGTGACATTGGTGACTGTGAAGGGGTAGCGGTCATCTGGCCATGGCCCCTGCAAACATGTGGTGCAGACCTCCTGGCTGCTGTCACCAACTTCATGGATCACGAGGGGAAATGTTTTCCAGGTTAACATAGTGAAATGCAATGAGGCCAAACAAAGAGGGCAGAAAACGATGCTTCACAGCTGTAAGGTCAACGTGTAAGTAATACAGCTACATTGGGATGACTGTAACTGGCAGGATGTAGGAATGTGACGAATCCACCGACCCAAATATTCCCTGCGTGGATCAGGTTTAGTATAATGTTATTGTTAGCAGTCTCGCTGTCATCCAAGAAGAGGACTTTGTCACTTTTAATGTTAAGCCTCCTGTAAGAGAGAGGTCACAGCTTGAGCGCGGCATGTGGTAACCGGATTGGGATAATCTGAAATTTTGTCACATCAGGAGAAGCAGAGATGATGCTCTCTTGCTAAGACTGTATATTATGCACACACAGAGAGAAATATACACACTTAATGCAGCTGCAAGGATCAAATTCCTGACATCAGACTTACGAGGTATCGCTCCGAGGACAGGCTGACAAGGATGAGGTCATCACCAATTCGCACCTTCTCTCCTTCAGATCTCTGTTTGGAGGCAGGGTGGATTGTCCACCAACAGGCCTCACCTACAACAAAGACACAAACATTGAGTATTGAAACTGTCTCCATGTTTAAATTCTTGCAGACTGATAGAGTGGTGACAGCTTGGAGAGAGCGCCACATTGCTGCAACCCAAATGTCACCTGTTTTGCTTTTAAAGCAAGTAGGAGGCAGAAGTTAAAATCTTGACGTATGGGTTCACCATGGCAACAATCAGCTGCTGCACAGTGGGACATAAATAACAGTACAAATAATAAGAAGCAGACCAAGGTTACAAAAAACAACAGCACTGCAACAAAATCCACAGCAGAGATGAGATCAGCACTGATAAAAGAACCAAACGATGCGTCTCCAGTGCTCCATGGGACTTATTAAACACAGAGCTGAAAAAATACACATTGAAAAACTTGCTCATAAGCAAATAAAGAGCAAACAGAGAGAGATAAAGAAAATGAGGGCTCAGAGACAACAGTGAGAGAGATAGACAGGGCACAAGAGACAGAGGAACAGAAACTTGGACAGACAGAGAGACAGAGCAATAAAGGCGGATGAAAGCATCCTGTGTCCGTGTTTTTTCTCTGACCTGTTGAATCCTCCTGCAGGCCGACATCAAAGGACAGCTTATCTGTCTGTGACCTCGATGTCTTCAAACAGGCCAGGTACTGTAGTCAACACACACAGGGCAGAGCTGTCACACACTCCTCTGGAGAAGATTAGGTCACACGCATAAATCACTAAAACCTAGGGATGCACTGATGTGAAAATTCTGGCAGATACCAATATCTGATATATATATTGCTGTTAAAGCCGATAATCAATGTTTACCAATATTAATATTGGTAAAAAAAAAAAAACTAAACAATCTGAGATGATGTGTCAAGATAGTTCAGAGAGAAAGACCGGCGCAATTGTGAGAAAAGACGGCCATGGAGAAGTTTAAAGGAAGGAGCGCCCATCAAAAAGTATGTTTTGTCTTTTTTTTGGATCAAAAACATGAAGAGAGACATAAAAGAAGCGGATCTACCCTTCTTAGGTAGTTTTAGTGTTTACAAAGTCATAGAAAACAATACTATTTGGGTCTTGAAAGATTGTTCAAAATTCTCTGAAAATGGACGGCAGCCAATGAGTAAATATTGGCCCACTTTTACACATCGGCCAATGCCGATATGTTAAAAAAATGACCAACATCGACTGATGCCAATATTGATACCGATATATCGTGCATCCCTACTAAAACCCTTTCAGTCTACCATCAGACGATGTGATCCCAGCAGTCTGTTGATTACAACTAACTTTGCTGCATTGTTTTACAGTGCAGATGGCAATTTGACAAACTTTTTACGTGTGTATTTCTGTATGTGCAATAAGAAACATTCAGGAAAAAGTCTTATCATCTGTTGCTGTTTGGTCTTAGTTTCATTGCAACAAGTGAGTTACTCTTCAGACTCTGGCTTCCTGACCTGACATTTCCCCTAAAAACAAACTGATATTCTTGAAGTGTATTTGTTATTAACTGATCTTCAATTTACTGAAATAAGAAAATCATGTTGCAGATTTGTAAAAAGTACAAGCTTAGACAGGTCTGTCCTACAGAGGAGATTTAGATTTCTGCTGCAGTCTAAGTTGAGAAACAACAACACTGAATTGTCTTTGCAAAATAGCATCACACAATTTGTTGCCAAGTAAAAAATATGGATCTAAAATGCACTGGTGACTGCTCTTCCATGCAGCCATCTGTTCCCCAGAGATATAAAATACGTCAGATTATCAGTTGCCAGGATGCTGGATAATGCTTCTGTTTTGACTGTTTTTTTCCAGGATAGATCCATGAACTGTATAAAACATGGATATAGTCCCGTTAGTTTAGGAGAGACGTTTGGAAGCCTTACGTCAGTGGATTCCATTGTAGAAAAAACACTGACTCAAACTAATTTTTATAACTTAAACACTGACAAAAAGGTGGGGCGGGGGCAGCCTCCTAACATTTTTATTTCTGCTGTGTAGATGGATATTTTCACAAAGGGGTTTCTTTCTATTTTGTGACCAGTCCCATTCAAAGATTCACAATTTTCTGCATTTCAACATTCGTCTCATTTTCAAACTTCCACAAATTCTGCTCAGAAACACCAAAGTCTGCTCATACATTATCAGTCGAAATTACTCAGACCACTAATAGAAAACAGAACATTTCTCATGCTAAAGCCCCGACCCTTGCTTTAGATTCAACATTTTGGTTTGAATTTGAAAACACAGATTGGTAATGCTCAGATCTTCCTACCTTGTTAACAAGGTGTGATTTTGTTTCATGGGAGCTCTTACCATGGAGCTGAAGGAGTGTCGCAGGAGGATGGCATGTCCATACAGTAGAGTCTTGTGTCCGCCGCTCTGCGCTGCCTGCACACACAATTCACACACACAAAGGGCACACAAAGACATATTTACACGTCAGCTCCATCTCCTGACAGAACAGCCCCAGTGGTCTCCTTCCAAGAGCTTCAATCCACCCCCGACCTCTGGCACTCAACATCGACCTCAGCCACGGCTTTCTCACCACCAATGATGACCTTAAGCTCGGGAACACATCTCCTGGGGAGGCTTTTCTTTGCCATCCCCCCCTGTTGTGAATGAAGACATGCAATCTGACTTCCAACAGGAGATGGTGATTTCTGGCTCCTGTATCCATGAGCGCACCAGGATACGGCCTCATCTTTTCCAGCACTCCAACAACAGGAATGTGGAGAGGATGCAGGGTCTCCAATGGCTCTGATGCATATGTCAGAATTAGCAGGGACCAACTCCACGGTTTATGGTGTTTGGGTTAAGATGCAGGTGGGCAACTACTCTACTGTTAGGTGCAAAAGAGATGAGGTCTCTTTGTTTCTCTGCAACAAGCAACTTCAGTGCAACTCACCTTTCTTATGAGCCTCTAGGAAGCATTAAGGTAAGAAAAAGGATCATTATTGGGAAAGGACAGCTTCCTTTGCCTTTCTTTGATCTTTTACGCTAAATATACACCACCCAAAGGCACACGAGTGTCCAAACATATTTGTTTTATGAGAGTGGGGGATAAAAGTTGACCCCATTTCTTTGGAGAAAGTAGCACTGCAGGCTCAAGATCCAACAAGTGAGTTTTAGCTAAAAAATGAAAAATGAAAATTAGATTAGAGTCCTTACACTAATCTGAGATGTATGTGACTCATAGCAGTGTTTTGTGAAAGCATCCTACCATAGCATAGCCTCCTCCTTCACTCTGTTTCTCTTTTCCCCCTCCACCCCCTCCATGTGCTACTGGGACAATTGGCGGCCTGTGATTTGATGCAGTTGTTTCGTGCAGACTGCAGCACTGGCTTCCAGGCCTCTTCTGTGCTCCTGGCTACAGCTATATGCTGGCTGAGGTACTGAGCTTAATGCGGCGAGGCACATCCAGCTGCAATCTCCCCACAACCGATAAACCCAAGCCTTCCGCTCTCTTTCTTATCCCACGGCTGGGCAAAGAGCTATACACACGTGGCTCCAATCAGCGAAAAAAAGAATGTTCTGCATGAAATACACTTTAAAGGAGTGAAACTCTGTTACCCCGAGCTCATTGAGCTATACAAAAACACAAAAAACTGAATCAGAGTACAGAGCTGTCTCCTCTGTCCAGCTGTTGACCACAAGTGTCAGATCAATTTAAATGGCATTTAGCTGGATGCAGCCTCCTGCTGTTTGTGCCCTGCAGCAGATTACATGTGTGTATGTGTGTGTGTATGTGTGTGTGTATGTGTGTGTGTATGTGTGTGTGTGTGTGGCCACAGAGAAGAGGAAAAGAGGGGTTGAAAAAGCCACAAGCTAACACTAAGATTAAAAAGAAGAGTTAGTAGCGATAGCAGAGGACAAGAGACGAGAGCATACAGGGTGTCGTCAGAGCAGCTCTGTGTCTTTGACTGACTGATCTCATTATGTGACCGCTGACCCAGAATTCAAACAGGTCAGTGCCTTTTAGATGGGCGATAACAAATTCACACAGAGTTATGGCCGGTGGATTCAGCTAAATGTGGATAGCATTTATGCAAGTTTAAAAGGTGTTGTCCTTTTGCAGCCTTTTTGGTCCCCTCTGTGTCTCAGAGTCTTCCGGCAGAAACAACCCGCACCACCGATTTGCTCCAGCCACTGTCTATTGATAAGCCCATCTGTTCAAAGACATATTGATTTCAGAGCCTCAGCTGAGACGAATTCAACCTCCATTTCCCCTTTAATGGCGCTTCCTCCAGTGACATTTCAGCGCCGGCGACGAATGATGAATAGGTAGACAATATCGAAAACAGATAAATGTGAGTGGAGGAAATACAGTGAAAATGGGCAATCCAAACCATTTAAAGCCCTCTGGGGTATTTGCTACAATTTCACACAGTGTGAAATATTGAGGAAGAGATTTTGGGGATGAAACGTAATAACTGAAATAAACAATATATGACAAAATTCAAACCCAACTGTAGTCACATTAAATCCTCTCCTTCGTTGGGACAATACTTCTTCAGGATTCTCAGTTACAGAAGGCTGGCTCTTGTCTGTGATAGATGGATAGCAGCTTACAGGCTGAGCTTCATCAGGGAAGCAAAACAGAAACGTGAACTTGAGCTTAAGCAGTGCTGTTGAAGATTTGAGGGGTGGAACAAAGCAGAATTTAAAGGTGAGTTTGTTCACTTTTCACAATGCAACAGCTAGCTAGATTTAAAACTTTTATTAGCAGGGCTTTTCATTCAAGTTTTGTGATACTTGTGTTCACGGGGGTACATTCATTTACCTGCCCCTCATATTAGGCTAGTACACTGAAAAGACAAAATGTGTCACCTTTAATTCCTGTAACCATATAAAGCCTGTGTGTCTGGCGTTGCTCTTGTTTGGCTAGCAGGCTACTTTCTTGAGCCTGAAAAAGCCATGAGCAAGACAGAAAGAACTGAAGCGGCATGAAGAGTGCTAGTGCTGTGCATGAAAACAAAGCAGTGAGCAGCTACTTTCAGATCATGTTTTCAGATCTTATTTTCAGATCAGTTCCCTCTACACAACACTATTAAGCATGTCTATAACTTTAAACCAGTCTGCAGGAGTTTTACACAGCTCTTTATACTGCTCAGTGTGTCTCTCTGCTCTTTTCATTATGCCCTCAGTCACTGCTGACGGTATTTTAAATTAAAGAATAAGAAAGATCAAAGAGTTAAATTTAAGATGAAGAAGTTAAAAATCCTGTACTGTTAACGCAAAGTATGACTTTTTGACTCATGTAACCTGATTCGTGGTATCATATCATGAGGTGCCAATACCAAGCCCTAATCTAAGTACGTGAATACATATAAGGTATTGGGTTGATTTCTTTGATTCAACCTTTTCATTTTACTTTCATTTTTTTCCGAAAATATGTTTAAGGAACAAATTATCAATTTACCTGGACTATGAAGAGCTTGTTCAGGTTTTAAAAGGGGTTGATGCAATATTGATTAATATTAGCAACTGTGTAGAACAGGGGTGGGCAAACTTTTTGATTTGTGGGACACAATGGGTTCTAACATTTGACAAAGGGGCCGGACCAGGAGCAGATGGATGGAGTACTTGTTTTTTAGTTCTTCTGTTTTAAAACCACAACGGAAAAACGGAATTACAGAAAAACAGAAAAACCCGTTTTTTCTGTCCTTGTTGTAAAAATTAAAAAACAAAAAATTATAAAAGATTGTGTCAAAATTGTTTGTGTGATATTTTGATATTAAATGTGAACATCTCTATAAAAAAATTAGACAAATAACTCACATTGAAGGTTTATACAGACATGTTCCTAAGCTTTTTTTTTTTATAAGTAACAGATCGCTGATGATCCACTCCATCTTATCCGCGCGCATATGCGCACTTCCATGTGTTTCAATGAGTTTTGTTTTGTCCACTTTCCTTTTCTTAGGTCCGTTCATCTTTACAGAAGGCCTGATGGGTCAGAGGGTAAAGTGCAAAGTGGAGTAATAGGCCTACGCTTCACCTCAACAAAGTCAATGTCTCTACAGTGCGTCATCTAGTGGGAAAACATCAGAATTGCAGGGAAAATAAAACATTAATAAGGTTTATTCATTTAATTTTTTCAAGTTCGGCGGGCCAGATTAAAACGTTCAACGGGCTGCATGTGGCCCCCGGGCCATAGTTTGCCCATGCCTGGTGTAGAAGCATTTAGATGCACCAATTCTGGTTTTAATACTGGACTCAGTGTCACGAGCACCCCTTTTCTCTGCCAGCCAGCTTTTACTCTCCCCACAGTGACAGTGGAACCAATGCTCTTAACTTCTGCCCTTCTGCTGCAAAGACAGTCCTACTGTAGCCTCAACGCTCTAACCCTGAAACATCATTTAATCTCAGGGAGTCAAGTCAAGCAGATGAGCTTTAAAAACCTGAGGATTTATGGGAATTGCCACCATCATTAGCTACATAGCAAAAGAAATCGTGAACCGGCTAAAGCTAACTGAGTCCACTGAGAGACGCATAGCGAATTCCCTCAGGATTATATTTTGTCCTCTTGTAGAATTTGTGGTTTTCGCCATTTGTTGAATACAGCTGAGTGGAGAGAGTAGAAGTAGATTTTTTGATAAATAAGGGCTTATTCCGCGTGGAGGGTTTACATAAAGAAAATGACTGCGGTGACCATACAACTGAAAGCCCATAAGCTAACATTAATCAGCCTCTGATCCAGCCTCTCCAGCTGTGAAACATGAGTTGTGTGTGAGCTGATATGTGTGGAAAGACAAAGTCTCTACCAAACTTTAACCATCTCTGATGGCTGAAACACAATCTTTTCTCCTAGTGGGCACAACAAATCCATACCATGAGTTACTGGATTACAAAATATGGGTTGTGTACCATTTCTTACATAAAGACAAATGTTGGAAAAACAGATCATATTGAAGAGAAAATGTATGAGGGAGATAGAGGGATAGGAGGACAAATTGAGTATGGTGACTTATCTAAACCATGCATTAAAAGAATGAAAGAGGGAATGCTATGAGTGGTAAACATACCAATCGATCCAGGCCACGAGTCTATCATGCAGAAGATGAAGATTACACACAGAAAATAGAAGATAAAGGTGGGAGAGTTACACATCTGTCACAGGAATGAGAGAGAGAGGCAAACACACTTGCAAGAAGACAACAGAAACTGTAACAGAAAAATCAACAGCCACATACCAAATGCAGATTTACCAAACCAGATTTTTACTTTATTATCATACTGGATGTCAGTGAAAAAGGCAAATGTTGTGCTAGCTGCTCTATGGGCTTGTAGCGTGCTTATTAAATGAAAGAAAATATGTAGCTAAATGATGCTATTTTCCTTCAAGGCTTGTTGTTAATCAAATGGGCAAAAGTGCATGCAGCACTTGAGGAAAAGCAGCAGTAATGCCAGGCATCCTCATTGATATTCATGGAAGCTTGGACCTCTGCAGTCCGGGTCCCCAGGCCTCTGTAATGGGCCTATTTGCCTATTAATCTCTTTATAGTGACTGAACAAGTTAAGAGAATTCAACTGAGCTGACTGCGTTCATTGCAATTAACTGTTCAACAGTCTCGTCTTCTACACATCTAACGGAAACAGACAAACAGTGTGTGACTGAGGGAGGGCTTATGAAGAGTTGAAGTATGGAGTGTGTCTGATAGTCTGTGAGTGTGTTTGAGCATCACTCACCCCCTCACTGTTCTGACCACTCTTAGCCAGCATCTCCTGCAGGGCCCGCACCGACAGAGACTGCTCCAGCACAAAGGTGCAGATGCACAGGTCTGGAGGGACATACTGAAAAAAAACAGAGAAGCTAGTTAAAAAGGAGCACAGCAAAAAGATCTTTAGAGTGAGCTTTAATGACACCTCTATTGGTTTTTCATACTTTAATTGAATTTTCCTTTCCTTCGTTTCTCTGCTTACAAGTCTCAATAAAATAGTTTCAGGCAGCATGAAAGAAATGTTGACAGCCTTTAAAACTTCAGCTATCTCCTCAGATTAAATCAAAAGATGAGGACATCAAAGAGTATCTCACTCACAACTCATTCCTGAAGATGTGTGGTTTCAGAAAAACACAAATATGTACTAAGAGTCCTTTATTCTCTCTCCAGTGGCTCTGTTTCTGAAATCTAGTAACTCCTAAAAATATTACTTGGCTTTTCAGCCATTAAGAGCTCCACTAGGGTTGCTTGGGTAGTTGTTCGCTTGGCTAGCCCTCTGTTTGGAGACAGTACTGTGACTTTATCTGAGCTGAAAACTGCTGCTTGTTTTCAATAAGAACACTGCATTTAGGAGCCTGGACCAAAAAAGTACAGGAGCAAGCCACAGCTAACCATAGCCACTTGTGGTAGGCGGCAAATCAGCCAGATGCCGATAACCGCGTCAGTTACACAAAAGCGTTAACGCCATAACAGGGTGACAGTGTACCCCGCTAATAAATTAAAGGAAAAAGAAAAACGCAACATGACAAAAGCCGTGTTTCCACCAAGCAGTCCGGGTCGGTTCAGTAAGTTTGGGATGGTTTGATACAGTTAAGCCTGATCCCGTTTGCGTTTCCACAGCAAACTGTGCCCTCTCGTGGTGGGCGGCGTGTAAGCCGGATGCTGACAGCCGCAGCGTTAAACAATAGCACGACGCCATAGTAGCTTACCCCGCTATTAAATCCAACAAAGAAGAAAAACGCAACACAGTAAACAATGAGCACAGATGGAAGACATGCAGCATTTTGTCCTCTCTGTGATAGGCATGTAGCTCTTTGATACAAAGTGCAATCAAGCTTTGTTTCAGAGAAGTCTGTGTGCCACCAGGAGAAATGCAGCCGCTGTCAGGGTAAGTGACGATTCTTTTGACCAATCAACGGTCTGCAGTGTGTTGCTCTCCCTTTCGAGAGTGGATCGGTTCAGTCTGGCACTCATACAGAAGGGTCCCAAAAAAGTAGGCCGGCTCGTTGCGGTTTTCGGGGATTTGTCCCGGGATAAGTCAGTGGAAACGCAAAATATGTGCCGTACCAAGACGAACCAAACCGGTCTGCTTGGTGGAAACACGGCTAAAGAGAAACAATGGGAGACATCCATCAGTTTGCCTTCTTGGGGTTTCTGTGTGGCTCTTTGTTACAAAGACCAGTGAAACACTGTGTTCCACCAGGAGAAATACAGCTACTGTTTCACAGTAAGTTATGATTCTTTCGACAAATCAATGGTCTGCAGTGTTGTAGCTCCGCCTTCTGGGACTAGAGTGGTATAGTTTGGCACACCCACAGAAGGGTACCAAAGAGAGGGATGGCTCATCTTGGTTATATGGGGATTTGGCCCGGGATTAGTCAGTGAAAATACCACAAAATTTATAGAGATGTGCCGATGTGCCCGAAAATGCTGAATATCTGAGTCTTTCCATAATAAGCACCAGCCAATACTAATTACCTCTTTCATATCAAAAGGTCAAAATACTGAGCAATAACCAATCGCTATCTGATAGCTAAAGAAACACCAATTGCAATTTATTTGCACAATTAAAGTTCCTTTTTTCGAGGTCGGACCTGCTTTCCTAATTTAGCTGAATTCTGGTTTTCTTGACACGAGGCCAACCCAAACATTTTCTGCAGTACAGGTGTCTTTGTATGTTTACATTCAATATAATAGAATAGAATAGAATAGAAAAGAATAGAATAGAATAAAATAAAATAAAATAAAATAAAATAAAATAAAATAGAATAGAATAGAATAGAATAGAATAGAATAGAATAGAATAGAATAGAATAGAATAGAATAGAATACATCTTTATGATCATAGCATAATGTACAATGAAACTGGAGTGGAAATACTTGATCAGTGCTGGTAAAGTGAAAATGAGACCATAGAGAGATATGAATAAATAAGTAAAAACACATTTAAAACAATAAAGTAAAAAGTAGCGCACCCACACTCCCAGCATTCAAACTAATAAATAATGTATTAAATTATCATTTCAAATCATGAGTTGGCATAATGTCACACATTTAGTATGGACACACAGCGTTGTTACTTTACATCCATCTATAACTTATTGGGAAACATAATGCCTCAACCAGGGACTTTTTTATTAGACTTCTGATTCAAGTGTCAATTTGGGGGAAAAAATAAATTCATTCAATTTTAGAATGAGGCTAAAACATAACAAAATGTGGAAAAAGTGAAGGAACATGAATACTTTCTGGGTTTCACTGTAACTCTCTGTTTTGTCAATGAAGTGTAGGAGGCACACAGTGGAGTCTGCAGTCTCTGCTAACAGTGACACACAGAGTGACAGCTGACTCGTTTGAACAACTCCGGCACAGGTACTGAGCGATTCAGTAGATCCACATCATACAGTTTCATGACTGTTCAAAATTATTTTGCAGGGAAATGGTCTCTATATTTGTTCTGGAATAGGTTTATAACATTTTTGTGTCTGCTCATGACACCTTACATTCATGCTACTGACATGTTAGCGTGTGTGTCACTGTGCTCTTCACTGTAATGGATCCTATAATGTAGACGCAACACAACATCAAGCACACCCTGATGAGTCGCTTTGTAGGCGTACAGTCAGTGGAGCTGTTGTTTCTCTTTTAGTCATACTGTCTTTAAGTGTGTCGAGTCACAGTCCAGACCTTGTAGCGCTGCTCTATAATATAATGAAGCTTCATGTACAGAACACTGTGTTCTGCACAGCAAGACCACATATATTTAGATTTAATCTAACATTCAAGATGAAGTTGAAAATCCCTTTCCTTCTGCATTCATTCTCAAAATTATTTCAACAGCTATCTGCCCTGTCTTTTTCAACACTGATATGATGAAAAATCTAAATTATTTTTTTTTCCATGAGTAAAATATCCACGTAATGCCAGAGAAGTGAAACCTCCTCCCTGGATCTACAGGGATATTCTGATTGGGTACCCATAAAATCTGCTTACTGCAGCATTTCTGCCTCTCTTGAACCAAGTTCGTCTTAATCAAGAGGCTGATATTCATTAAAAGGTACTTAAAAAAAACAGATTAAGCACTCCCAGGTCAGCCTGTGCTCAGATAAGCCAGGTCTTGGAAAGAGCTTGAGTAGGCAAATGAAGAAGATGCCAAATCGCATCCCAAACCAGGGCAGTGCAGGATGGGACAGCAGAGGATGGAGGTGATTCGCTGACAGAATGAGGAAACAGAGGAAGAGATATAGTAGAGTATGACATGATTAATTATACTAACACGAGCACCCTCCTTGTCCTCCTTACTGAGAATCTAAACTCCAAACAAACTGGTTCAGTCACGTAGGTAAATCTAACCTCATTTGCAAACTTTGTACAACCCAGTTTCAGGGTAAAGTCACAACAAATTTAGTACTAAAATGACAACTCCTGTACACAGCCATGGCAATCTGTTCATTAAATCCTTTGTCATGTTGAAGCACAGATGCTACAGGGAGGGGGACTGTGGAAAGGCTTCAGTGAAAACAAACAGAGATGATTTAATTTAAGGCGACACGTGCCAGTGTGAGGGAATCTGAAGACAGAGTTTACAGACTGCCTGGGCTGCTGACTAAAGGCACACTCCACAATGGAGAAACTATTTACAAAAATCTCCTTAATGATTTGATTTATTTGTAGGGGTGGTGTTTTATTCTCATCATAAATGTCTCATTGACTTCAGGACAATATAAAACATTTAACACTCCCATAAATGCACTTACAGGATCACAGTTTGGTAAATATCTGCTGTCTTGCCATCAATTCAACTCTAAAATCTGCCTGTTAAAGTGACCGTCATCAATACTCCTACATTATCAATGTATCATATCCCTAAGTGTGACAAATTCAAAGAGTTTTACCCAAGTCTGCATTTTCTTTTAGATCAGTGAACTTTTATGGCCATTTTTTAGCTCAACTGGTCAACTAGACAAAAATATTTCTACTAAATTTTAGCCACTGAGCTCTGACATCAACATACTGGAGAGAAACTAAAACCAGCTGTGTTTTAACTGGACAAAAAACAATCATGTTTTTTTTCTGTATGAGTCATTAGAAGCCAAAATGAAGATGAAAATGTGGTCTGTTGTAGAAATGTTTCTAGCTAGCATCTAAATTCATGATGCTAGCAACTTTTTAAGCTAATATTGTCATATATGAGTTAGATTTAAAAAGATAACTTAGCATATCTTTACATTAAGCCTAGACGTAGCAGGAACTAGTGGCTGGTCTCCATCCAATGATCAAAACAAGCTCCAGTCGAAAGCTAATTCTGGTTTTCTTGACCACAATTACATTGCTATATGGAAATGTCAGACGGAGATGTTCACCGTTAACATCTAAGCTAACGTTACACATGTAAGCTAGTTTTTCTCAGCTTTTGCTCGCTGTCTAATGAGTTGACTTATTTATAAGGCTTATATTCACTGCCACAAAGAGGATCAAAAGGGAAAAAACACAGGTGTTCAGAATTATAAGTACAACTATAGCTAGGTTACTAGCTTAGCTTTACATAATGACTCAAAGCAGGAAAAACTGCAGGCTGTCCAATTACCAAGACAAGCTTGGGTGGAAATTAATTCCCTCCGAGCTACATTGGCTTTTCATTTTCAAACAACAGATACAGGAGTAGTATCAATCATTTTCTACAGTTAGTGTATTAAGTATATTTCTCAAAAGACACTACAGATTATTATTTAATGTTGAGTCTCAAATTGCCACTAAATTTATGTAGGAATAAATTTTACTTTAATGTGTCAAAATATAAAGTAGGTCCCAAATTTTCGGAATGGAGGTTCACTTCCTGTAGTTCTGACTGTGTGTGTTGTTACAGCTCCTGTGTAAATGATTTTTAGTCTGTGTCAGTTTTGGCGTACCCTGTGCATAACTAAGGAAATCAACAAATACTCTGTTTATTTTATCCTTCCCATATTGTTTTCTGAATAAAAAAATCATTCTTATTTATTTCAAACATCACATTTTCACTGCAATTCTTTGTTGTGGAAATGTATTCAAAGGCTGTTTGCTATAACTCACTCTGTATGGCATCTGCCCTGTGACAATGGTTAAAGAGTATTTCAAATAGTCACATAGAAATACTGAGGCATACTCAAACTGGGGCATCAGAATTAATTTCATTACCAGATTCAAACTTCTTACAGGAGAGTTAAGTGTTGTCCAATTTGAAATTAATGAAATAAAAAGTCCCCATTCTGTGCATCCTTCTCCCTCAACCAAGCATCTTTTGGGTCAGAGATGCCTCCACCAGTAATCCTTCACTCTGGGAGTAGAGAAATCATCATAGAGTGGTCTGGTGGGAGGCAATTCAGCCCCGCCCTCATCTCTGTGGGTGACTAACAGCTGACCTTTGCTCTCTCTCCAGCGTAGGGTCGTAACAGTAAGTGGGAAGTCGACTCTCATGACAGTGCAAGGCAGTGAAATAAAGGTCTCAAAGATCCTGAGGGGATGATGAGTTTCCAGGCCTGCCAGGATGTGCTCTTACTAGGCGGATCATGAAGACATCTTTACAGTGGCCTGGCCATGCCCTTACATTTGCTTTATGGCCAATAGGGTGACGAGGAAAGGAGTATAGTTAGATGACAGTAGAGGGTGGATAGTTTTCGTTTCTGTCTCTAGGGACAGAGTCAAAAGGGTCAGAGCTGATTTCCCTTAGGAGGTTACCTCTTATTTCACCATTTATTTCCAGCTTAATTGGGGGGCTGCTCTGTTGATTGAAGGGTTTATAAAATAAACCAACATCAACACTTTTGCATAGATCAGCGAATCACAGCTGGTTTCTTGATTCCTTTATCACACAAACATCATTGCATACCCTCCTGTAGGCGTCCCAGTGAAATGCTGACAGGCAAAAGCTGCTGGATGTATATCACAATCACCCGGCTTCTCATTGGCTGATTGGTGCCTCCATTTAAACCGTGCTGTTTTTACAGCAACCTAAAAATGTCATCTTGGTTCTGCGCACCATCACTTAGCAAGTCCACCCAGAAAAGGAGGCTTGGACACCCAGTTCCAAGATGCCATCTTAGGTTTTCTCACCTCTCTGTCATTGATCTCAAAGGTTGGGTGTTGCCTTTTTATTAAAAAAAAAAAAAAAAAAAAAAAAAACGCCAGGCAATTAGGACAAAGTGCCAGATAGGGAGAACATCCATCACACCTGTCAGCTGTAATTACCATCCAATATGGGGTGAAAGCCTCACCTCGCTCTGTGCACAATAGCTCCATACACACACTGCCTATGTGAGGGCAGGAGAGGTTCAAGAGGAGAGCAGATACTACGATCCAGGATGGATATTTCATTTATTCTTTCTCTTGTTTCCATCCTGTATTGTCCCCCTTTCTCTAAAATTCATCCTTGTGTCTCTCGTGGTTTTACACTGGTGTTGCAGCTTGTGAGAAATTTATCTCAGACAATACAAATGGATTATGATTAAAAGACAATCAATGCGGAAAAAGCCCATTAGGCCTTTTGTCAACAGGCTTTCCGTGAAGAAAAACATTAATACCAGATAAGCAGCAAAGCAACAAGAGCCAGTAAAAGGTGAGAGTATTTTAGGGTTGTAACAGTTCTCTCTCAGCCAGTCATCACAAAGATATTACAACCTCATAGCTTGACTGCTTGTTGTGCAACATGTTAAAGAAAAAGCCTGAGGAAGTGCTTTGTAATTTGCATAATTTGTTCACACAAAAACTTAATAAGGTGGCAGCCTGCTGATTACAAAGGCAAACAATTGAATCTAACTCAGTGCTCGTAATTAAAACTTTGCACTTAGTTGCACAAACCAGAAAATGCGTCAGCAAGTACAACGGTGATGCTCAGCTGCAATAAAGCTGTGGGCAATTAAAGGAGACGACGGCGCAGTTTATGAAACGATCCATCAAACAGTCCAGGGCGTAATTTCAGGGAATCATAATCTGACGATGGGTCCCACAGAGATGCGTCCCATGAGCTCTCAGAGGAAAAGCTCATCTAGGAGAGTGCGTGGATGTGAGATGATGTTCCTGCTTTGATGGCATGCTGAGCAACAATTCTTTGCATCTCCTCCTCACTGCATCTGCAGTGAGGACCTGAACGAGAATTAAGTGAAGGGGTTTCTGGTTTTCACGTAGAGAGTGCACTCTTTTATCTAGTTCAGTTTTCTGCATTACTTCTTGAGAAATTTAGGTACAAGTGTGTGAAGAAAACTGATTCTGTAACTTCAGAGAAGAAAAAATTCTAGATGTTAATGGAGAAAACATCCAGCGCAAACAGTATGGATCTCTTTGATCTACTAAAAGTGATTTTGATCAGAAAGAATCCAAACACACAAATGGGGAGTAACTGCTCCTACCTTCGCCTCGGACGTTGGCTCCAGGTAACACAGCCGATTGCCGAGCCCCTCGGCAGCCAGGCAGAACTTGCGATTCTCCTTCTGGATGCAGGCCACGCACTGGAGCACCACTTCATCATCCTGTCAAGACAAAGCGTACTTTAGATCGTGTGTCTGTGCATGTGAATGCAGACCCTGTAAGTGCACGGGTCATGTCCTGAGAGAGCACCAATTCATGCGTACACATGCCCACCATTGTCCAGGGAGCAGCGGAGACTCTCTGGTGCCACTCATGAGCATTTTCCCCACAGCAGATAGAGGCACAGGACATGAATGAAAGGATTCAAGACTGACAACACTACTCTAACTCAAGTCGCTTTATCCTAACAACAACAGCATAACTAGTACAGTGAGTTTTTAACGGACTGATTAAAAAAAGAAGACACAGAACTACACATTCAAGAATAAACTGGAAGCTAAAAAGTAACCTGACACTGACATTTTTTTAAGTGTTCTGAGTAAGACATGGTAGAGCTCATGAAATATGAATGTGAGTCCAAAAACTGTTTCAAGCTGAAGCTGAAGTGATGTTTCTATTAGTTAAAAAAATATTCTACAAGTAACTGAGTGAAGTTTATTATAAACAGCTCATTTTAAAAGCTTACATTAACTTCCCCGCTTTAAAAGTGATAACGTGTACTCCATCTCTGTGAAGCTAATTGGGAGTTTTACCCTCCAAAACGTGATGATCAAACATAGACCTTCCACTGCTAATGCCTTTGAATCAAACTAATCTCCTTTGGGCTGTTTACTCAGCACAAATGAGGCAATTGATTAGAGCGTTACACGTTTAAAGAAGAAATGAATGCATTCATGTATGTAGAGATAAAAGGCAAGGCACAGCTTTGATGCTGCATCAGTAATTACAGGACATTAAGTGAGCCTATATTTGACCATGTGTGCCTATAAATGCCAAATTTATGGGCATATCTATTAAGGAAATATCTTCTCTGACTCAGCGCACTAAGATTTACTTCTTTGACAAGTCCGAAATATAAGCATAGTGTCACAGCAATGTAAATGCAGCCTTTGATGGGTGAAAATCTTTATTGCCCATTACTCTGTACTCTTGTTGGCTCATAACTGTGGAACAGACTTACATTGATCCGAAGTTTTTTTTTTAATTTTTGGCAAAAATAGGAGTGTAAATAAAGAATTTAAATTCTTAATGTCTTTTACATTTGTTTCAATTGTAGCCGTTGTGTAAATCAGCAAAGGCAGGTGTGACAGAGAGTAATCCCCCCAATAAATGTTCTTCTGGGAGCACACTGACTGAAAATAAACATCTGATGCTCTGGTTGTGTATAAATGAGATGATTGTGTTTAGAGCGTTGGCTCTGTAAATGCTGAATTGGACATAGTTGCTCTTTGCGATAGCAGAGCGAGTGGAATTCTGCTGATATGGGCTGCAAAGGAACGTGGGAAAGGGAGAGGGAGGGGGGCTCCTGCACAATGGCCAGCTGCATTATTTAATGTACAGGGGGAATGTGCTGAGAGCAGAGTGCAGCAGTAGTAGTAGTAACAGTTAAGCACTCCATTACAGTGCAGCATGACGCACAATACAGAGAGATAGAGGCAAAAACAGAGGAATTAAGATGTGTAGCATTTGTGTTCCTCAACGTGCCCAACACTGTATGCAGAGAGCTTTTAGTTAACGTTTGTGTGTTTAGAAGCCCTGCATGAAAATCAATATGACGTGCCTCAGGGCCAACAAAATGCCAGCATGACACATTTTCGTGCTCCGGTTGTTGCTCACGTGTGCCTTGGATGTGGCTCATTCTAATTCTAATGCCGACCTCATTGTAGAGATCAGTTTATTAAACAACACAATCACCTCAGTGAATATGCTGCCAAAGCCATTTGTATGGTGGTATAATTTTTTGTAAAATGATTATAATTTCAAGTGCAATGCAATGTCCCAACCAACTTCTTTAAAACAAGATATTTTGTGAAAAAAAAATGCTTTTAATGATACCGTCTTTGAGGTAAAGTGAAGTAGTCCCATACACCAATATGACCAATATACTAGTGCTGCACGATTATCGCAATCGCAATCGCAATCGCAATGTCAGCACATGCAATTCAGATTTTTCTCCATGATAACCAAGCAAGTCTGTAGACTCATCATGACACAACTTTTTTTATTAAATCACAAGCACAATCGCAATTGCAATATTGTCCACCTAATCGCAAATCGCACCTTTTCCCCAAATCCTGCAGCACTACAATATACTAGTGCAACATGGTGTTTCACCCAGAAGATGTGGCTCAAAGAGGAGTGGGGTCTGTTCACTACATGAAGCATGCGGAATATATATAGAGAGGCTGACCAGTCTCGCAGCTCTACTTTTTAAATTGTTCTCTCCTTTATTAGCCTTGAGAAAAAGCAGCTGGTTCACTATCAAGTAAATAAACTCCATGGAAAGCTGGTTCCATGAGACTCTAGTTTAAGTCAACACAGTAACCAGTAGAGGAGGGGAAGGGGACTGGTCTCAGGGAGTGAGCAGTTGACGAGAGTCCACTCACCCATAGGTAGGGATGGGTACCGCATTCGGTGCTTTTATAGGTACCAACCGAATTCTGTCAAAAGTACCAAGTATCAATTCACGTAAAATCGAAAGGTACCATGTTTAGGTACTTAAGTGCATCCTTGTGACTGGAAGGGAGAGGTTTAGTAGGCGATTTTCCATGCTGAACATGAACACAGCATTACAAGTTTATAAACTGAAGATTAAATAGATTAAATTGAAAAAAAAAATAGTTTAAACTTTGAAAATTGATATTTATAGCCACGTAAACTCAAAAAAGTACCAAAAATTTGTACCATTGAGTACCATTACCGATTGCCATGTACCGGGCATCAGTACCGTATCATTTCAATCGTAGAAGGTACCCATCCCTACCCATAGGCTGGGCTCATGGTGCGTTCCATTTACATCGGAACTGGAAAGTAAGGAGCAAGAATGACGTCTCCAAGTTAGAAGCGTTCCAGTTGACATAACAGCAATAAACATCAAACAGTGCAATGTATACAGCTGATTAAGTGTCACAAACACTAGTTAGAAATGCTGAGATAAACTGAACATCACAGGAGCTTAATTACTGTTACACCCCGGGTAGCCATCTTTGATTGTAACTCGGGGGTGGTGTGGATCCACTGAGTCCCCAGGAAGAAACTCAGACCTCATGGGCGGTTCCAGTGGACATTTCCCACTCAGAACTCGTAAATTCCACCTTCCAAGTACAAAGGGAATGCACCATCAACTACAAGTGGCTGGTAAGATTACAATAACGGATGCTTCAAGAAGGATGAACACAATAGAAGTCTCCATACTTTTGAGGCTAATGCTAACTGCTACGTTAATTTCCGAGTAATAATAAGGACTGAGAAACTGACTTTTAAAGCTCTGCCACAGTATACGGGAACTTGCTTTTAATATGATAGATGTGCCTGTTGGCAGAGTGAAGCTACACAACTGTCCTGACGAGCATATGAAATAACTAGGCCAAAATATTTGTAGAGGGATAAAAACAGTGGGACATCAGTTTCATTCAAGTGGGAAACTCTGGAGAGAGAAAACTGTATTTATATGTCAATCAACAAAACATGACTTGACGTGCACTGCTTCTGATCTGCAAGTGACAAAAGAATATAAAACTCTCTGTTTCACATCGAGAGCATTTTTTCATAAAGTATGATACTGGTGCCTGAATTACAATTAAATATAAATGCTTAGCATTTATATTTAGCAAAGTCAGTGTTGAAAGACATATACTTACATATACTAACATAAATGTTCTTTAATACTCACACATTCAATATGATAACAATAACTATGTGATGTATTGGTGGTAACTTGTTCAAAACAGCAGTGGAAACACACAAGGAGTCATCTGGAACACATCTCAGTGTCGTTTTTTTATTAGTGCTGGGCAAGTTAACGCGTTATTTTCGCGTTAACCCGTCAATCTATTAGCGCCGTTGAATATTTTATCGCACATTAGTGCATGTTGCTCACATGCTTTTATTTTGTAAATGTCTGTTCCTGACCGCAGTGGAACCGGAAGTGAAATTGGCGGAAAAACACGATGAGTAACCAAAACAAGCATGGAGAAGAGGGGCAACGCCACGGAACTTAAAGGCGCTCGCCGCTTAGTGTATCAGTCCACGAGCACGGCGTGCCAGATATAAACAAACGCAGGTAGTCTGCCAGGACGAAGAGACACGGTGAGAACTAGAGCCTTATTTAGCGGTGTTTTTGTGTGAAAGTAACGCGCTGAAAATTCTCTAAATAAAGCGCGAATGCAGACCGATGTCAGAGTTTTTCGGTGGGAGTCTGTTTATTTGTGTTTTTGATCAAGTAAAATATGGCCCCGTCTGAGTGCAGAGGAAACTGGCAGAGGAGCAGGGAGGGGGTGTTTGGTGTGTGCGCCCTGGGCTTGTGCTGCACAAAAACACTGCTGTAGGGGTAATTTCTGCCCTAAACTTTGTGATAGGACCCAACTTGTTCCATCCCAGAGTGTCACTTTAATGCCCTGACAGTGGCAATAAGCTTTAATTTTGTATTTACATTTTGTAAATTTGATTTGCACTAAATATGTGATTTAACTATTACTGTTTAACAAGTACTGATTTAGTGTTTGCATGACAGCTGTTATGGCACTTTCACAACGCGATTAATTATGATTAATCACGGAAATAATGCAATTAATTACAATTAAACGTTTTAATCGTTGCCCATCCCTAGTTTTTATGTCAAAATATACTCATCAGATAAGTATTTAATGATGATCTAGAGCTGTTTGCAATCCATCTGGATGTTGCCAGTACACGGAGTCGCTGTTCAAGTCCAAACATTGGTGTAACCAAGAGATAAGCTCACAAAGACCCAGGATAAAAAGGTTAAAAGAAAAACTAGTGAGCATGTAGCTGACTACAGAATGACTTTGTCCAGCATTAAGCAACAGTTACATTAGCGTCGCAATAACTCAGTGAAGCTGTTGCTAGAGAATTTGATGAACTTAACACTCCAGCTAACCCAGTCTAACATCTAGCAGTAGCTAAAACATGCTGCTTTATTAACAAAGTAGCTTGTAGTATAGTCACATCTTTGTTTCTATTAATACAGGCTACTAACTTTGTATCTTCACCAGAAGTATTGTCTCACTTGTATCATTACTGTAGACTACCTGCTGCTGTGGCCCTGATTGACTCCAGCTGCTTTAATTACTATCAGTCTTATATGATCATCATTATAGTTGTTGGCCCTGTTTTTATACAGCAACATACTTTTATTATTGGGTCTGTGCTTCGCAAGCATTACACACATTCAGACGACTTCATTTGCAGTGTATCCATAAGACTCTTTTTATCTCTCTTTTAGCCCCTCTTCCATGCCACTTTCTCTGCTCTGCTATTTTGATCATTTTTCTGAGAATACATCTGCTGTGATCTGGGGCTACATGATTAAAAAAGGAATGACGTATTGAGTGATTGATCCCAGTTCAAGGGTTTGTTTTCACATTAATAATGTGATTAAATATGTCTACTTGAATAACTTCAAAACCTGCATTAGCAAATCTACATCTAAATACACACTGATAAATACAGTCTATGATTGTAGGAAACATGTACCATTATAAGAATAAGCAGTAGACATAATAGAGACAACACTGACACCTGGAATTGATCGTTGCATTCACTGGGCTGTTATGGGAGAGACTCTGGATAATGCTAACAGTCTTGGATCAATATGAAAAGGTTATTCAGCTGAGATGCAGATTGAAATGAATAGCTCTCTATGGTAAATCAACACTTGGCTGAGCTGGAACATGGGATCAGTCTACGTGATGAGAGAGCAGGCACAGGGCTGCACCGTGCCGTATGAGGACAGTATCGATCCACACACCCCATTCATGCCTGTCTGAGTGCCAAGATTCACACGCAGGTGAGCAGCACACACACTCATACACACACACACACTAAAGTGTCACTTTAATCAGAGAGGCTAACTCATGTCTCTGCCTCTGTCTAGCTCACGACTGGACCTGTTACCTTGCCTCACCCCCCGTACTGTGGTAAGAATGTGACGTCTCTCCTTCTACGTCTGTTCCTCCCTTCATCCCCAGCCTCTCTCTATGACTCCCCTTTTGCATCTGACTGCTCCAGAGGAGGAGGGGGAGGCACTCACTGCTATCAATCATTCATAAAGCAAAGCACTAAGTGATGTTAGCCAGACTGCAAGGAAAGAGGATGCTCTCCTCGATTTAGGAAAGGTTCAGTTTACAAAAAACCTGGAGAAAACATCAGACTTAAGGGAGTTCTGTGACTTTAGGTTGACTCTTTGCAAAGACCCTGCAGCAACATGTAGATAGGTCAAGAAAAGAAGTACAGATAACTTTTTTACCACTACATCAATGGGTTTACAAAATTGTATGAGGACATTTAATTAACTGGTTTGATAAAACCTTCAATCAAATCAGCAGTTTACGTACAAGTATCCTTTTTTTCAAAAGGAAAGAAGACATGGCAACACTTGCACATACAAGGGTTATGGCTGTGTTTTAGTATTAGTTTGCTAATATGAATTAAAAATGCATGCAGGGTATAAGGAAATTATGTGATGTGACTTCACTCACTGTGTTCATAATACAATATAAAGTGTGGAAAAAAAGTATTAAAAATGGGACTGTCATGTTTCCCTATATATTAAACATTAATATAAAGTCACAATTGTGGACTTATTGTTTGTAAGTTTGCATACCACTACAACAGAAATCCCTGAAACTGTATGTACTCATCTTAATTTTTTTTTTTCTAAAATTTGCACAAGAATTCACAAGACTTGCTAAAATGATAAGGTCATTATATGAAGAGCTCCAAGCTAGTTTGTGGAAGGTTGGAGGGGCCACAAACACCATGGTCTGCCTATAGCTCTGCCCCAACATGCCTCTTGAGGGCTGGCCAATCAGAGGGAAGACACAGCTGCTCCAATGAAGTGCTTTGGATGTCAGGGTGTGAGAAAAAACGTTGTTTTTCTCTCTTTTTTTTTTTTTAGCTGGGAATCAAGTAAAGCTTTCCTTCTTTTCATTACAGCTCCTGTGAGGATATTCAGCTGTATATTGCAAAGAGCAAAATGACAATAATGCTTTTTGTTCACCTACAAAGCAACCAAAAATGTTTGACAATGTTATCATTTTAATGCCTGTAAGGGCTGTGACATGCGTTTACACACAGGTAAACACAAGTCACAGCCAAGATGCCAGAGTTACAGCCAAGATGCCAAGGGGGCAAAACTTACCATGAGCTTTTGATTTCAAAGATTTTACAGTATATACATGCCAAAGCAAGAACAGTATCAAGTCAAGTCAAGTCAAGTCAAAGTTTATTTATAGAGCACGTTTAAAAACAACCTTGGTTGACCAAAGTGCTTTACAGGGGTACAAAACAATCTCTCATACACTTTATATTAAGGAGCCAAACATTAAATATGCATAAAAACAGAAATAAAATAAGATAAGGATAAAAACAATAAAAGTAGAGTAAAAGATAGGAAAGGGAATAAAATGTAAGGGATTAAAGATAAAAAGAGATAAAAAACCAAAATTACTCATTTAGTTGGTATCAAATGTTTGATTAGTAAAAGACAGGGGCAAGCTCAAACTTTAACAAACATTGGTCCAGGACGCATCCAAAAAGTAGGTGAGATGCTAAAGTTAGCCTCCTTGGACTTTAATTACATTACTGAGAGCAAGCTACAGCTGAGTATGAGTTTCTATGCACCCAAAGGTTCCCATACAGTAAGGCCAGGTCCATACACAGAGTAGTTCAAATGTGATACATCAGTCCTCCTGATAATAACAGTAATATTAAGACGACAGACTTTAAAGTGACCCAGATTCTAGTTTGGAAACTCTGTCTCAAAACACTGAGGAGTTGAGTCTCAACTTCATGTTTCATGGCAGAATAATCTGACTTTACTCTCTGGTTAAAATGTGTGTATGTTGCTAAATAGCCCTAAAGACAATTTCTGGCACTTTTTGTATGAGTGACTGGCATTATTGTGGCGTATTTGTGTTACATGTTAATGGTATCATGATGTATTGAGTCTATCATTTTTTATTTATCTCTCAGTCTCATGTGCTGTGCTCTGACCTGCTGGGAGCTACAGCTGAGAATAAGCCTTAAAGCAAATTCTGGCATGTTAACATAGCTGTTGTGCTGAAAGGTTCATTAATTGACATGTTTCCTTTAAATAAATAAATTAATTAATAGATAAATAAATAAATAAGAGGGACTACTTTGTCAACAATGGGGGCTAAAATCAACACAAACAGAAACTCTCTCACAGTAGGATTACTGAGAATGCTCAAACTATAATAATCATAAATCTCCTCGTCACCATGTAGCCCTGAGGTAAACACAATGTTTGTGTCCAAGGTTTAACTTTCCAATATGTTAGCTTGTGAGTTAATATTGCATATAGATACTAATTAGTATCAAACACAAATTTCTCCTGATAGTGATATTGTTAGGAAAGTACTTGTTTCCCATCAAAAAGGACTCAAATATTTGAGGCTGTTTTTTAATCCAATGGTGGCAATTTGGATGAAAATTCTGAGGTAGCTATAATAATAAGAACTATTTTTCTGAACATCCAGCTCAAGGAAAAATGATTTACCTAACCGTGACATCATTGCCTCAGCTCTCTATAGATTTAAAGAAAACAACTGCTCTTTAGCATTGTGGGAACTGAGCTGAGTCTCCAAGGGCACCTTGGGATTGAATTCCCCTTCATCATTACACTCCCTCTCTCATGGTCCCTCACTGCTTTGTTCTCTGTAAATCCAGGCATTTGTCATCTCCACTGTGTAAATATATATATGTGAGTGTGTGTGTGTGCATGTGTGTGTGTGTGCTGGTGTCTGCTCAACAATAGAATGAAACTCCTATGAGACTTGTGTGAGTAACACTGAAGCATATCAAGTAGCGGGCTGGTGGGTGACATCACAGCTTGTTTTCTTGGTTTCAGCCAATAGCAGACCCCTGGTGCACCAGGGAAGAACGGTATTGGTGGAAATGTTTTGCATAGTGACAGGTAGGCGTACCAAAGGTCTCCTCAACAAGGGTGCAGAGAGCCAATCGCTGCTCTGAGCTGCATATGGCTCATATGAATGACATGTCTTAACACCAGAATCCAGCCAGTGCTGCCCTTGAGGTTTAACCTTGTAGTAATGCTGGCATAGGCTGTGTTTAATCACAGAAAACACAGCTTGTGATAAATCATCATCACAGATGATAGCAACAACAGATTCCAGGGTCTAGACACAAGTAGGTAATGGGTTGTTAAAGCATGTAAACAAATTATCCTGGCATTTTATCTCTTGTAGGTATGCATTTAGTTAACAAGCAGCTATTTCTCTCCCCTTTTTTCTCCCTCTGTGCATTTTTTATCTTCACCTCTGCATATATCATTTGGACTCCAGGCTTTGAGACAACAAAAAGGAGTCCTGAAGTTTGTTGAGTCTAACTTGGTGTTTTTCTGCTGCAGGGTCTCTCCAAACTACTGGAATGAAACAGAAGGAACCTGATCCAAAAAGCTTTCAGGAGTCCAAAGTATCTAAGCCTGTGTCTGAACAGATGTTTACAGCGCTTTCAGCAGGTAGTGCAGTGCAGTGCAGTGGGTGCCATTCCCTCATGGAAAGAGACTCCTGCCACCTTATCGTGCATTTTGCAGAGCTGCAGTGCTTTGGCAATGTATTCTCAAGTACATCCTGGAGGCGCTACAATAACTACTGTGAAGCTGGAGTCACAAACGTCTCACAGTCTCAATAAAAAAAGAGGCTGGAGCAAGAGAGGAAAGAGCAAAGTACCTCTCTGTAAGAAAGTCATAATGTTTCCTGTTTCTGTGCATGCCGTGAGCTTGGGTGGGATGGCAAGTGAATTGCTTCAGTATTTCATGTGTTGCTCCAACACCTCCCAACAGGCCTGTATTACCACTGCTTGCACCATGTTGCACCAAGAAGTCTTCGCTGTAATCATTCATCATCTCCTTTGCCAGATATTTTACCTCCAGTTAAAGGCATCAAAGCTGCACAGATGGGAACAAACAAAGTGGGGACAGGGGTTACACCTGCCTGGGACAACAGGACAAATCATCTTTAATATTTCTTAACATGCATCTTTGGAAACAACTTTAAACTGTGGTTTAGTTCTTACTTCCCTACAGTAAAATCATTAACTCAAACTAACTACCAATTGCCTGTTTACATACAAAAGGAGTGTGAAACCCTAAAGGAGTCCATAAAGAAAAGGCAATTACACCTCCTGTTAAGATGAAATTGCCACTGCTAAGTGTACCCCATCAAAGTAAAGACTTGTGGCGATAAAACCCACACTCAACTCTTGCAGCTGCTGCAGCTCTCCGCTCTCTGCATCGCTCTTTGAGGTCAGATTTGTTCCATCTTTTTCAGCTTGATCGTGTGCCAAAAAAACAGGTGAATCAACAGCAAATTGATCCGAGGGTGGCACTGAGAGGCCCTCTGGGAGGAAGTTGAAGGGTACAGAAAAACAAGCAAGAGGAGAGGTGAAGGGATTAGGGTGGAGGGAAAAGGAAAGGAAAGAAGTATGTTGAGTGCTGATGGAAAGACCTGCAAACAAAGCCAATGCACCACAAACAGACACAGCAGACCTCAGCACTTGCCTCCACTTGCCTGTGTCCCTGTGTGACACCGTTTTTACAATGTACCGGATAATGAGTCTCCATCATCACCAGGGGCCTGCTGCTGCCAGTCAACAACCACACACAGGCTGGATCACACACCGAGACTTTGTTCTGCACAGATTGATACAGCTGGTCAGGCAACAAGGAACAAAATACATCTGGGCAATGTTTGTACCCCCTACAAGCTCTCTTCCAACCTTGTCTCTCCCCCGATATCCACACACAGAGCGGAGCAGAAACAGACTGGGTGGTCCGCGGGCATTAGCTACAGTGGACTGCAATCTAATATGATGTAATGAGGCTTCCTAGATATGACAGGTGCACATCACACATGTTAATAGTTATATAATTTTCAATGGAGCACTTTATCCTTCACACAGGAGATCCAGGGAATAATTAATCTCCTAAAACACATACAGAAAAGGACCATACTTCTACTACACTGTGGCCCTTCATGGCTCCAACTTACAAATCAGGGGTTAGCTCCCTAATATGTTTCACTGGTTTACAGTGCATTAAAAACATGAAATATTTTAACCAAGCTGGACACACAACTTTTAAAACCATTAAACAGAGGAAGCTTCCTTTTACAAATCATTGTAGTAAAGTTCGGACCACAAACAACAGTTAGCTAACTGCATTAGCATTCTTTCTGATCTTATTTTACATTATCCATAACTTTTGATTCAGAAGTTGTTTAGCCGCTAATTCTATCAGTATTTTGGGTTGCTAGGTGCTGCCCTGTTGGCTATGGCTGCCTTTTGCAGCAGCCCTCTCTTCTTTGTCCGTTTCTTGTCATTCTTCCGTCTCTTTTGTGTAATCTTTGTATTTGGAGTGGACCATTGCTTTGTATGGCTCATTTGTTGGTCATGGACACCAAACTTTTTGTGGCTCCAGTGATATTTTAACTACTTTTTCTCCTGTGTTTGTCTGGAGATCCAACATGTAACCATGGCTGCATTGTTTACATGTGAACTTAGCTGTTTGTTGCCTGTAGCATGTAACTGCTAACTGGTGTAAGGCCTGATGTCTTCCCACAAGGTGAGGAGAAGGAGGTGAGGACGACGTGCTGGTTCTCAGGTGTGAGCTAAGAAGTGACGACATTGACCCGTCCTTACATTCATCGTTATTGGGAACATAAGATCTGTCTCCAATAAGATGGACAAGCTAGCCGTGCTAACCCAGCAACAGAAGGAATACCAGAAGGCAGAGTAGTATCATGCTATTCACAGACATGGCTAACGGAGCTAACATCAGACACCAACACCACATTGGAAGAGCTTCACCTGCTGTGAGCAGACAGGATCCAGGAGACAGAGACTGAACAGACTGCTGAAGAAGCTCAGTCCTGGACCCTGTGGAGGTGGAGGCTGGCTGAACTGGACAATGATGGACAAGCTGTCATCATCTATTTTCTTATGGACCTTTTTGCACTTTCTAGCTTTTGTTTTTTTTTTTGATTGCTGCTGTGACTTCAATTTTGTTGTACTTGTTACAATGACAATAAAGTTCTATTCTATTCTATTTTATTCTATTCTATTCTATTCTATTCTATTCTATATTAGTCAACAAGCGAACTAGCCAAGACTAGCTCAATCTCAATGATGACTGTCTGCATTTAGCACTTGCAGCTGCTGTTTTCTATAACAATTGTAGTTCAGTGTTTTCAGCACTCAGCTTACCATGGTAATGCCCCCTATTTCACCTGGTTTTTAGCACTGCACTCACAGCATACTCGTATTAGCTCATAGCCACACTCCTTAAAGTTGCTTCTCCTTTATCAACCAATCAAAAGCAAACAAGGGCGGGATTTCTGTGATCATCTTCGTGGACAACAGCAGAGGATAAACCAACTAGTCTTCTCAAAGGTACAACTTCCATGTTTCGTACCACTTCTAATGCTATGACACAATGTCCATCAATTACTTTTACATTTTCTATGTAAACGGCATTACATGAAGTTAAATATGAAGCATATAGTATTTTACAGTACTTTACATGAACTCAGTCACAACAGAGAGAAGGCAATGAGACAACTTGTGTTGGTTTTATGCCCAGGTAAAATTAAGGCTGCTTATGCAAAAACAAGGTGGTAAAGCCGAGAAAGGACTCGATTTTATTGATTAGAGGAAGCTGGTTCAAGAAGATTTGATCAAGGTCACTTTGACCTGAATCCATAAAAACATTTTTCATAAACATATATTTAAAAACATGCATTTCCTTCACTCCTTCATTTTCTGTCCTTCATTATGCAAGGAAATACTGAAGCATTTGTTCCAGAATATTCTGGTAGAGATTACACATACTATCTGCTGGCTCCCTGTTGCAGTGATTCATAGACTTGTAGCTCAGTGCTCTCACACATTGTGCGGTGACACCAGCGGACACTGAAGAGAAAGAGGAAAAAAAGTTGAACTAGAGGAGCGAGGCTTTCTGTCATGACTCAGTGTTGCTGCGTAAATGGGAGCGCTAATGCTCGTCTCGAGGCACAGTGCTAAACATGCTGCCCCCAGAGTGCGTGCACACACACACACACACACACACACACACAGCAATGGAGACAGAAAAAGAGGAAGGCAGAAAGAAAAGCAAACTGAGCTACAGAGCGCACAAGGACCTCACACACACAAACACACACACACTCAAAAACACACACACATCATTAAAATCCCTGGGTCAGAGTGACACCATAAATGAATCTCGACATATGCTTAAATTTCAGCCTCCTTAAAGGCTTTCCCCTGGGTGCTGAGGATGACAGCTTTACTGCTTGTTATTGAACAGTGTCAGTGGCCAGCCCTGGCTCAAAATAAAAGCAGCTGTAGTGAGGACTGCACTGGGTACAAGACAGTATGATGTTGGAGGAATCATTAAAAATATTCAGATTATTTCAAACTTAGGATTTGCACTATCAGCTGCAGTCTGTGATGTTTATTTGCACAGATCTTTGCATCATCTTATGGGGCCAGCATCAGCAGAAGTTCATCAGCTAGTCCAATCTGTATTTACCAATAGCTACAGCAGTTTTACTTTCAACTGGTTTATGCACTCTGAAATAAAACAAATAGGGAAAGAAAACAGCAAAGCGAATATTTTGTCTTATGAAATTGGCTGTAAGCTCCATTGATGCTCAGTCAACTTGCTAAGAATAAATAAACGGGGAAATTTAACTAAGGCTCTCAAAGATAATCTAACGTGCTGGTTCAATAGTCCCATCCATATTTGATCCTCTCCGGTTGTGTGTGTGTCAGTGTCTGTGTGTGAAACCATCATCTGGCACATATTACACTTCAGACCTGGACTGTCTAATCACTGCAGGCAATCTAATTACCCAATCACCATACACTCTCACTATACAGCTGTGAACGCCAGCTACCATATGGGCCCAGGCAATCCATCTCAGAGATTGGACAGGTATGGCCATCAATGCGAGGCAAATAGCTCAGGGAGAAAAATGGCTACACCTTAAATGACACGGGATGTTTGTTGCTGCTGGAGGTTTTTCAATGTGAGGGTATACTGGGGCACAGATACAAAAAAAGTCAAAGCAGCCGCCCATTAAAATCCAGGGCCGCTCCGGGTCATGTGAGGAGAGAGTTCATGAAGCAAGTGTTACTAAATGAGCCCTGTGAGCTCTTCAACCCCCTCCCTTGTCCAAAGTATAAAGTCTGTCTGTGTGCTTCGGCGCAGGAGGAGGAGACGAGGGAGGCTGTAAAGTGTGGTTCATTGCAGTGCAGCAATGTTTCTCCTCCCTGGTGGTGGGTTTAATATGAAAGGCCAAGTAAGCATTTTTATCACTTCCTCAATTATTGTCAGTGATACTGAACAAAACAGGGGAAAAACCTGGCAATGAAACATCCCTGTAATGTTATTAAGTATCATGTGATGACAAAATACAGGGCTAGTACACTGGAGTAATATTACATTTGCGCCTGGATATTGGAGTGTTATAATGCACTGAAATCACATTACACAGGTCACGATGCTGGGCCCACAAAACAGTATGTATTGTTGGGGGTGAAGATAACCCAGATCAAGCTTTAGAGAAGATATTGCTTCATATACTGTGACGCTTTCTTGGTGCCGGTGTTCTTCCTGTTGGGAGAAATGCTTTCAAGGTTCCTGGTAGGAGTATTTATCATTAGTTCAAATTTGTTGAACTTACACATGAAGAAGCACAAGTCCAGAGATGTTGTCTGTTTTATTATCTGTTGTATTGTCTGTTAAGCTCTGTTAAGATCCTGGTATTGGGTATATTTGATACTGACTCATAAAATAATAACTGTACCAGTGACAAAGGGCAGAGCTACTAAACTCAGCAGTTTGCTCTTCTATGATAACCACAACGTGTGTATCATGTCATCAACACCAGTGGATAATGGATAACTACAGCAGCTATAACCTGCTTGTTTCATCAACAACTCTGATGGTAACTTGCAATATGTGCAAGTTTAATTGAGCTTTTTTTTTTTTTTTTCAAATTCACCCTCATATGAAAAAAAGAGAATGTTAAATATCAGCCGATACATGGAGGGTGTAGAAATTGAAAGAGTGAATAAAAATAATTTTCTAGGAGTGGTAATAGATGAAAAAAATCTGCTAGGGAACTCATATTAAACATATCGAATCCAAACTGTCTTACAGTATTTCAGTCCTAGTCAAAGTAAAGCATGTTCTAGACAAGAAACTACTCCACATTCTATTCGCTAATTCACTTTTCATAGAGCTAAACAGAGCAATCAGATTAATTCATAATGCTGATTTTCATGCACACACAAACAAATTCTTTTTTTAAATCCAAAGCTCTAAAAATTGGTGACTTGGTGGATCACAAAACAGCTCAACTACTATACAAAGTGAGGAATACTTTGCTGCCAAAAACATATAGAAAAGGTTTCATGATAGAGAGGGGGTTATGATTTAGGGGAAAATGCAAACCTAAAGGTTAGAAGTGTGCATACAACATCAAAAAGTTTCTGGGAGTTAAACTGTAGACCAGACAGAGTGCAGAACTGAGGTTTAAAAAGAGGTTTAAAGAGATGATTCTCTAGAGGTGCATTAATGGGTAAATATCACAAGGTGTCAGCCTGTCTTTATGTCAAAATTTTACAGGTTACTTTAAATGCATTTGGGAAGAAGACATGGGTATGAGTTTATTTTTCTGTATAAATAATATGTTGTATATTTACCAGACATGTTCAAAAATTGATAGTAAATAAAAAACAGTGTTATAATTGTAGTAGAACACAGTTCAAAGAGGTAGAACTAGATAAGTTAATACTTTTTCCTACTCCTTTTCGCTAATGTAAACTGAGAATCTAAGAAAGTGATTGTCTTGCTTTGTTTTCATTTTTTTTCTGATAATCATTTAATTGTATTTTTTTCAGCAACATGAACAAAATAAATTCATTCATTTATTCATTTATTCATACCAAAGCCCAGGTACCAGTAATGGTACCAGGACCTAAAAAGTTGGATTGGAGCATCCCTAATAACATTGTTTTTAATCTTGTCCATTACACAACCAGTTACTTTGTTACATAAACTTTAACATTATCAGTTGCATTGTATTTTATGCTAACCACTATGTTAGTCGTTGATGTGATTTTTGATTCATTTTGATTCATTCAAAAAGTCTTTTTAAACTCTTTGAAAAGGCATTGTATAAATAATGTATTAAAAATTTTCCTTTAACAGCGCCTCATGTTGTCTGTTACATTTTTCTTTAAATTGTCTGTTATGTTGTTACACACATAGAACATTGTCTGGTATGTTATTGACTGCCTTTCACTTTTCTGCTGAGTAGGGATGGGTAAGTACTGACACCAGGTGTTGGCATTGGGCTGATGTCGGCCTTGTTTCTTGATACGGGAACTGTGACAGGCCCTGTGCTCAACAAGGATGCAAAATTTTCAACCTTGTTGAGCAAGAGAAGTAAAAAGGCAGTTTTTATGCAATTAAAAAAAGAATTTAACAACATTCTGTCTTCCATCCCACTTATGTGAATCCTTCCTCATCCATAATGACTTTTAGCTGTCTCATAATTAACTGATACACAGCCTGACTAACCCCATGTTGTCATGGGGGATGCTCAGAGGCAAAATGTGACAGTGCTTAAGCCAGAGCAAGACATTTCACACTCTCACTCCCTCAGCCACTTTTTCTTAAAGTAGCCCTCTCCGCTGAGGGAATTGAGACTGTTTGTGGCAGAACACTGAGAGGGGGAAATAGGCTGGCTGAACTTCTACTTTTGACAAGCAATGTGTTATATATTTAGGGGAAGAGCCTTCTTGGAAGTCCGAAGGGAGTGCAGCGCTAACAGGTGCATTTGTAACCATTCTGGGTCCAGGAAGTGAGGCGTAAATTCTGACTCACCATTTCAATTGTGTGACGCCTGAGAGAGAGCAGAGTGGTACAGAAATGGAAATGCACTCTACTTTCAGGTCAAGAAAGAGGAAATGCTGTTTGTGACCTCGTATACCAAAGGCAGCAGCGATTGCAGGTACAAGTGACACAGCCTGTGCCCAAGACACAAATTCAGTATGCCACTGTGTCATTTCCTCCAGTTCAAAGTTGGCCTGTCCTTTCATATTATTTGTTTTATGAGGGAAAAGGTATAGATTTTATTTCAGACTCATTGAATAAAGGTCGATACCTTTCTTGTGTCTGACCCAAGCAGCAACCCCCAGTCTAAGCATATTAAACAATGCTGAAGTGCTAAAATCTGCTGTTTTTCCAGTGTCTGCTTGGGGCTGGCTCTGGAAGGACTGGAAGTCACCTACACACCAAGCCAGAAAAAAACTGTTTTCACGGCAGAAATAAACTCATTTACAGCCTGGTACAAAAAACGTCTCCTGTCTGAATCACTATTTTCACTACAAGCACACATTGTATGAATCCTCTAAACTTGTCAGTTTAGAGGATATTAAGATCATAAGTTCAGCCAATCAGAGGCACAGCTCAGCTCACGTGACTGACGGGTGCCCTATAGCTGTACTCGAAGCCCCCATCACTTCCAATATGGCCGTGACCGCCGATTTGCTTAAAAAATCTGTTTCAGAAACAGACAGGTGACATCAAGGGGACTACCATTAATACAGTCTTTTGTCTGACCACTAAACATGCAGCTGAAGCAGAGAAGTAAGCCCAGCTTAAACTAAGTTTCAACAACCCACAGTCTGGGTTATATGCTGTCTTGGCTGTTAGTAGATTTCATGAAGTTAAGCCAAACCCCAAGGCTTCTCGTAGTTTATGATGTTAATGAAACAAACTCAGTACAATATGTTAGCTAGCTTGACTTTCTCTGTGATGATCGGCAACTTGTCTTCCTCTGTTGCCTCTTTGTCTTGTGGAGTTCCCCAGGGCTCCATTTTGGGCCCTTTGTTATTTTCTCTTTACATGTTGCCACTGGGGTCAATTATAGCGAGGCATCATTTAACATTTCACTGCTACGCCGATGATCTCCAGTTATATTTACCTGTGTTTCCAGACAAAAGTGGTGCTCTTCAGTCTCTGACTAACTGCACCAGTGACATCAAGTCGCGGCTGGTTTCCTCCATTTAAACGAGGACAAGACTGACTATGTTTTATTTGGTGATAATACTCTTGTGGCCTCAGATCCTTTGTTCTTAAACCAAAAACCGTTTGTAAAGAACCTTGGCGTCATTTTTGACAGCGGTTTTACTTTTACCAAACAGATATACAATGTGGTCAGAACATGTTTTTATCAACCACGTCTTTTATCCAAAGTAAAGCCTTTTTTAAATCCAGCTGACCTTGAGAGGACCATTCATGCTTTTATAGCTCACGCATAGATTATTGTAAAGCTCTTTATGTCGCTGTTTCCCAGTCTGCCCTTAGCCGCCTTCAGTTGGTGCAAAATGCGACAGCCCGTTTCCTCACAAACCCCCTTGAGGTGCCATCACATCACCCGCCTTGCACCTATTTATTTGGTTGAGCTCCTCTCTGTTTGAAACCCCAACAGGGAGTTACGGTCTTCTCATCAGCTGCTCCTAGAAGTTCCTAGAACCAGGTATAGGCAGTGGGGTCATCGAGCTTTTTCAGTCGCTGGACCCAGACTCTGGAACAAACTCCCCCCGGACAAACGCACCATTACCAACTTTGGTCTTTTTAAAGCCCGGCTTAAAACATATTTGTTTAGACTGGCTTTTAATACACAATAATGTGGTGACATGTTATTTTATTTTGTCTTGTTTTATCAGTTTTTATCTGGTTCTATTTTCCTGACGTTTTCCATTGTTGCTTTCTTTTAATCTGCTTTTATTTCTTATTTTACTATTTATTTTATCTGGAAAGCACTTTGGTCACCTCGAGTGTTGTAAAGTGCTCTATAAATAAATTTTGATTGATTTTGATTGATTGATTGATTGATTGATTGATTAAGAGGTAATGTTTGTTTTCGGTTTTCGTCTTTCGGTTTTGTTTCCCAAAGCTCAAGTGGGAAGGAAATTAAATAATCATATCATTAGTCTTTCCAGAAATCTCAGAAAAGCAGGATCATACATTTTCATAAGTAAGCTTAGATATGTTGGTAGAAGTCCACTTTACTTTTGTTCAGGCGAGCTGTGTCTCCCTAATGATGCTAAACTAAATGTAAATTCACCATCTGCTGGTTCCAGATTCATTTTTAACACACTGACATGAGAGAAGTAACAATTATTCCATCTAACGCAAGAAAGCAAAAGCAAGGACATTTCTCATTAAATGTCAACAGTTTCCTTTCCTGTATTTTTTGAGAGTTATCATACTCATTCCTAAGGCATGTTGGGTAATGTGGGTGTGATCCAATCACTACATGCCCCACAATTCCATAGGCATATTGTCCATTAATTGCAAGATTAAATATTTAAGAACCCAGACCCAGACAGCAGAACTAGTTACATGAATTTCATAAATGTACCATATGAATTAACAGTCTTGGCTCCTCTGAGTTTAAAAAAATGTGTGGATCACACATTTGTTTGTATAGTTTCAGTGGGCTCCTCTGATATAGGAGAGAGTAGAGATTGAGCTGTAGCCATGACGCCTCCATGTCGAACTGTTTGTTTAGGGACTGATGACATGGTCCAGGTGAGGGGTTCTGGTGTCAAAGATGAAGCACAGCTGAGACTTAGGAAAGGATCAGATGAGAAAATAAAGAACAGATAGAGGCGAAAAGGATGCTGCAACACAGATTTGGTAAGAATTATAAAAGTCAAGAGGAAATGCATTAACACTAGAAACATGGCATGAAAACAGGTGGAAAAACCAAAGCTGTTGTGTGCTTAAAAAATTGCTGTTTCACCTCTTGGAACATGTCAGAAGACAAACTCTCATCATACAATTTTTACCACCACAAATATCTAGCTGCAGTAAACTGATTTGTCACATATTTCAGTAAGAAGGCCATTAGGAGCTTGGTGGGGGGCTTTTAAGGTGCCAGCTTGTCAGCCAAACAGTCACAGAAACACTTCTCCTAAAGAGGAAGCAGTGCGCTGAGAAAATCTCAGCAGTGCTGCAGAGGTAGTCGGCCCAGTACGGGTATAAAAAAACGCTCCACTGTCTCAATGTGTTCTCTCACCTGCAGGGCTAACCTACCTATAAAAGTTTCCCCTTCGCAGCAACACTGCAGAGTCCCAGAAGAAAGTAGCAGCAAAAAAGCTGCAGGAAATACAAGTGCAAATATGTAGCTCACTCATGAACTCGTGAAGCAAAAGTGGTTACAGTATGTGTTGGAATACACGTGTGCTATTATCTACATCCTGAATCTCCATCTTGATCCCTGCATGCTGGCAAGGCAGGATAGTGTGTTTTTTTATTACACACATCATTGACTCTGCAGCAACTAAGCCCAATAAGAGGGTGATATTGCCTCGTCTGTGCTGGTGTAGCGCGATGCAGAGGTTGTTAAAGAGGTATGAATCTTTTATGAGGTGGAAACGTCACTGTTGTCGATATCAGATGAAAAGGCTGGGACTTTGGCATCTGCCCTGGGGGAGAAACATCAGTGGATTTTCTCAGTAAGGCAATCGTTGTTACGTCAGGTGTGTTAAGAGCCAGTAAATGACATCTTTACACACCCTTAGTTGACTTGAATTCTTCATGAACACGCACTGGTTGCACCTCACCCATAGTACAACGATCATCTTTCTATGAAGCTCCGTAAACTCAGAGAAAGGCGCTTCACTTTCTCATATAAAGTGAGCCACAACAGCAGCAGATTGCAGCAGCAAACACTCCTCTAAATGGCCTATTAGGGCCACAGTGGAGAGACAGAACATTGGACATAATTACAGCAGATACCAGAGCTGCTTCATGTAGGAGGAGAGTGATTCACAGGAGGTAAAGAAGTGAAGGTTTTAATGATTTTTATCCATGGTAATATGTCAGAATCAGTGGTTTCTGTGGTAACAGGTGCACAGGTAGAGAAAAGGTTTAGAAACTTTCAGAAGTGAAGCGGCAGATGCTTTGAATTGTATTTGCTTTCTGTGTTTCTTATGTCATACCATAATGTGTCCATGATAGAGTCTATCCACTCGAGTAATGTGAATACAACTGCCTCAAAGCTTCTTGCTGGTTCAGACTCAGATCTGAATCAGAAAGTTTGAAATGTGCCGAGCTTTTTCATGTGAGATGGATCCAGTGTCATCACATCCCAGCAGCTGATTAGAATTGAAGAGGTGATCCTCTGGTTTGTTTTGGGTAATACAGCAGATAACAGTGACACCTTCGAGGATGATATAATTGATGCAGTGCCTCCCAACTGACAGTGTCATTTCCAAACGAAAGAAAAAAACAGAGATAAAACAGAAACAGACCAAACTGATGGCCTTGCTAGCAAAAACAAGCCTGCTTTCTGATCAACACAGACCCCATGAAAGCTAAGTCTTCCAGCATCTGTGCTCTCTTTTTGTTCCTCTGCCAGCTCCGAATCAAGATAAACTTGATGCATCTGTCAAACATTTAGGGGAATGTTCTTATTTGCTCTCTTGCCAAGACTTTGATAAGAAAATCCATAGAACTGTCATGTCTGCCTTTTGACAGGTAGCTGTACAGACAGCAGGTGGTTAGCAGAGTCGAGCAACAGCACAGAAGAGAGGGTAGTTTTGCTCCTGCCGGAAAAAAAATGTAAAAAAAAAAAAAATAATAAACCAACCAACAACTCTCAAGCCCACTAAATCAATTAAAGATGCTTATTATTGTAATAATAGACAATGGCACAGGGGCTGGCTTAAAACTTGACCGGACCAGTTCTTTCGTCATATGGAGTGCTCTTATCAAATACTTGTATCTTGCTGTGTGGATAATGGTGTAGCTGCTGTTCTCCTTGCTTTATGACTTTCGGCATACTGTTTCAGGTGCTGTCTCTTCAGGTGGTTGGATGATTCGTTGTGTTTCAGTCAGGAGTAGAAATGTTCTCAATGCAAACTTTGCAAATGTCTGTTGCTGGTGTTGTGTCGCAACATGCAATGGACCAGTCAACCCAACATACTGTTTCCCACAATGCATGGCGCTAACGCTGTTGGTCAATGCACATGGCAGGTTTCGGTGAATTACTGCCAACTACTGGAATGAGTTTGCATTATAACTACAATACAACAACACTAAGATTACACAATACATGAGATAGAAGCGAAGTGATGAGAAAGAAACTCTGCTGAATCTTGTCACTTCTAGTTACAGTGAGTTAGAGTTCTAGTAAGAGGTGATTACTTCTAAAAATTCATTAAAGCCCATATAAACCAACAATTACCTTTTTTTAACCATACGTGGATTATTGGAAGTGTTTTTTCCATTAGCTGTAAAAATAAAAAGTCAATCCCTTCCAGATTTTTTTTAAATAGGCAATAAAACATTGGTGTAAGATTAAAACCAAATATGATGTTTCTGCTGTGGTATGATTAAAAAAATAACTAAAATATCACATTCTACCTATAGTTTGTTTTGTACTTTTTAATAAAGGCTAAAAAAAAAATCAGCAGCTGTAGCTCCGCTGTCTGAAACTTTAAACCAGAGTATCGTACTACAAAACAGACCAAACAAAACAGTCATACTACATACTACATGCAAAAGCAGTAGGCAGTATGCAGTGCCTACTACACACTACATTCACTCGCAGTATGTAGTGGGCAGTTTGTAAAATAGCCACTGTTTCTTTAAGGGACCAACTCATCACTTTCACTTTCATTCACAGCCATGTTTTCTCTCACATAAGTGGGGCTCAAAAGGGGAGGGAGATTAACAAACCAAGACACCGATCACAGCTCGATCTGATTGGTTCATTGGTGTGTCTGTAGTGCCAGCACAAAACAGATTAGCAAATGATGTGATTCAGCCAGAGGCTGCATTAATTTCAGCAGAGAAAAAAAACAACTTTGGGTGGGACTGTGCATGGACACGCAGACATATGGCACAGACAGCATTGCAAGGGATAGAATGTGTACATTGTCATAATTCTAGTCTAGTCTAAGATTTTCATATTGCACACCCCTACTCTATTTGTTCTTCCTCTTTAAGAAATTTATTAACTTTTGCAGCAGGGACCACAATAAAAGAACAATCTTTTTTGGAACCAATTGAATTCTGGAGGCAAAATGATATTTTTTTCTTATCTGCCCAAAAAGAGCTTATTTCAATGACCCAAATACTCTTTTTGGTTTTTCTGTAGCTTCTTTTGTGCTTCAACAAACTCCTGATATCAGCAGCTGGCTGCTTTGGACCACCAACAATGCAGTGCAATTAATCCTGCAAGCTCCACTGACAGTAAACAGCAAACATGAAAAGATTCCTACGCACCACTTCTGCTTTTTTCAGACTTTTTATCAGCATTTTAGCTTATCAGTTGTTGTATCCTGCCTCTCTGTGATCTGTGAAACATCACATTTTCCATAGCAGTGCTTCAGACATATGTTTAGCAAAACTCTTGTTGTGCCCTTAGTTTTTTTCACTTCTTACTCAGCTCAGTAACTGTTACCCACAAAGCACTTAACACCATAAGGCTAAGTGAACACTCACCAGCAGCTACGGTTAGCCCTGTTAGCACCATCGCTGCTTCTCTTTTCTCTCCTCTTGGCAGTAAGTGTGTACTCACACATTCATGGTTTTATTTGTTGTGTTTTCTGTGGCTTTTCAATAGCTACAGGTTGAAGAAAATCTGTTTTTCACACTTAATCATCCCTCTAAATTTATCAAAATGTAATTTCAAAAATCTTTTTCTCCAGACCAGAAAGTTAGATAGTTGGCCAAAAACTTGAGAGTGAAAAGTGCTGCCCTTACTGCTGACAATATTTTACTGTTTTACTGTTAACAAGATGTATGTTGCTGGTAATCTCATTAAAGGTGGGAGCATTTAGCCTCTGTAAGAACAAATTTAAACAGAGTTTTGCAGCAAATCGTTGTCTGCGGCCATATTGAAAATGGGACGGGCTTGAAGCCTCCTCACTGACAGCTATAGGGTGTCCACCTGTCAATCAGATGAGCAGTGCCTCTGATTGGGTAACACCCCCCCCCAGTGTGTGCCATTAGTGAAATTATCTATTTAAACAGAAGTCCTTTTTTGTACTGGGCTATAAACATTTTTTTCAGCTGTGAAACACTCAACAAACTTCAGATTTTGGTACAGTTGAAACAAAAACATTTTTTAAAATTTTATTCCTAAACTTGATGATGTGGGTTTTGAAATAGTAAAAAAAAATGTTTTCTCTCTATTCTTGGGTCAGTTCTTTTAAAATCATTTTAAGTTTAGTTTTTACAGTGTAGTAGACTAATAAAATAATGATCATAGTCATATTCAACACAATTTAAGATTTTTTATGAGTAACATTGGTTACACCGAGTGGCATTTATTAGTTTTACCAACTGACAACGTCTTTCACCAAATTTTTTTTTTGCAACATCAGTTTAATTTCAAAGTAGTTTAAGTGACAATTTTGGCACACTCTATGTTTTCAAGTCAAGCGTATGAACAACTGCGTCTGACTTTCATTATTTTTCATTATTTCATTATCGGAAAAATAGTTTTCAATCAAAGAGTTAACTGTGTAGAACACACACACACACACACACACACACACACACACACACACACACACACACACACACACACACACACACACACACACACACAAGTATTAATCAGGTTGTTGGTTTGGTCAAGTAAGTTTCTTTTTGTCAAGGCTTTCACATTTTTCCTTTCCGTCAGCTGAAAAAATAAACGATAATGGGAATAATTTGTTGCAGACCATGGCCATTTCAGGGTGTTGGTAACAGCCCAATTGAAAAAGTCAGTCGTATTTGAGTTATTCTATGGTTTGAAAGTTTAAAACATGAGCACCAAAGATGTTGGAGGTTGACTATCAAATAGAGCAGGACAACAGTGTCTTCTTTAGGTGGAAGCATCCTACCCTACCTGATTAAATATTCATGCTCTGAAACAGCAGATCAATCAGGCCTGCTTACTGCATGCCACTGACATTACTGAGGAAATTTCTTCATTTGGTGGCACGATCAATAGCTCATTACAGCAGCTTTACACCGGGTTGTCTGTGGGCCGGCCGGCTGGCTTAATTCCCTCTACATCACTGGCCTATCTCATCTGTCCATCTTCATCACAACACACAGAGAAACAGGCTCCTGCAGAACAACACAGCACATTACAGTTAAAACGAACTTACTTTTCTAAAAGTGCAATATTGAGGAGTGTGAGTTAGACTAATAAGAGATATGAGGAAATCAATACTGTGGTAGCTTATATGTATGTGGAAGTATATGAAGTGTGCAGTGCAGGGAAAGATCCAGGATCAATACTGTGCAGTGTGCACGGTAACTCTGCATTCTGAGCAGTTGAAATGCAGCTCATTCAGAAGATCATGCATATGATCAAGACAATTTCACAGACAGCTGAAGTAAAAAGTATTTTACGAATATATAAATCTATCATTTTTCCGCATCTTTGCAACAGCTGGTAAAAAAACAGATGCCAAATACACACACTAAGAAAAAATCTGAATAAAAGTTATATGCATGAGGAGAAGAATGATTCCTGGTTTGATGAAATGAATTGTTTCTTCATCAGAGAGAATCTTTTCACTCAAATCTGCACCATTATTCTCAAAACGCCTGTGGTTGCTAATGAAGCTGAGCTATTACTTTTTGAATCCAACCATGAAATGACAGCAGAACCTCATCATAATAACATTAAAGCTCCTCTCCTTAGTGTCAAGAGGATTGCAATGAAGTGCTGAACTGAACTCCCATCAGTGGGAATAATTTCATGGTAATCTCTAATAATTATACACAGAGCAAGTGACTGACTAAGAGAAGGAGCAGAGAAGTGTTTTGGGCTTACTTCTAGGGCTAAATTCACCAAAAAAAAAAGTTGGATATTGGACGTTAACTGGAAAATAGGTGAGCAACAACCTGGAAAATTCTCCTTCAAGATGCTCCCAGTTTCACAGTCAGGAGACTGCATCCCAGACTGCACAGTGCACATCAAGGGCACCTTTGGCTGCCTCTGGGCCAGTGTGGAGCAGCAGTTCGATTCAGCCACCCACCATCGTATAAAGCCTTTAACTGGAGGAAGCATCCTCCAGAAAAATACAGCTCTGAAATATAGATTCACAGACAAGCACAAGCTAATAATATGCAAAGGAATAGAGATAAAAGAGGGAGCTAAAAATCAAAACCATAGGAAAATGAGAGATGCTGAAACTGAATGTGTGAGGGAAGAAGAGAGGAGAGATGCAGAAGGAAAAGGAGCAACAAAGGAATAAGCCAGCAGGGTATTTGAAGAGGAAGAGTGGGTGAGGAGCTCTGGCACTGATGTCACCAGCAGATAGCATAGCCAAAATTAACCCTTCACTGCTGCATGCTCCTGATCTTCTTTTTTGAGCATTTCTTTCCTCTTCTGCACGTGAGGCTGCATGCGTTCCCCCTGTGATGTCTCATTAACACTCCTCACCCAGATGCAGAGTGCAACCAGCACCTTTCACATAAACATCATAAGCACCGGCTGCCACTGAGCATTAGTCAAAGACCCAGTCTGGCCTTTTCAAAGTGGCTACACCCACTCAAACTGATAATAGATCATCAGGATTTGATGCACGCCTGGCAGGGGACCTGGCAGCAGAGGAACTCTGCATGTGGAGGCTCACTCTGAATGCTATACCAGGTTTGTACCGATAAGTTGAACTCATTCAGAGTAAAATCTGCATGAGTAGAACAAAAGTTTTTCATGCGTCCCTCTTTCTCCTCTCCTTTCTGCCTGCTCTAATGACACAAAGCAGCAGTAGGCAAGCAATTCATTTAGAAAACAAGCCTTACATAATGAGCAGCTTGAGCTATGTTACCATAAGCTGATATTTTATTCAGTATACTGCTTATAATGAAGCTAGTGAAGATTCAGCTGGTGCATCTGAGGACAGATCTGACTTCCAAACACGCTGAATGAAGAAGAGTATGCAGTCTTATTAAACTCTCGGTGCAGACCCTTGCCCTCTTCGATATTAATCCGCAGTTTGGGGGGAGGCTTTCCTTTGAGTCTCCTAGCTCCTCATCAGCACTGTTTCTCTCCCTGTAACATCAAATTACCTGTGGCTGAGGTATCCTTGCTCTCCTCCCTTCCCTTTCCTCCCACTGAGTTGAGGTTTATAGGCAGCAGTCCGGCAGGGGTAATTTCTGCTTTCACTCCAGGGAAATTACTTTGCGTTGTTAGAGAAAAGGCAGTTTGTAGACTGCTTTTTCAAGCTCTCTGGCTTTAATAACAAGCTACATTTGGGCTCCAGCAAGAAATATTGCCTCTATGTATCCTAGCAGGCTTTTTTCCCACCTATTGCTCTTGGAAAAGGCAAGTTTAAAGCAGAGTTGTACAGACTATCACACCAGCATCCCAAATTCCTCTAAAATCAATGTACTATCTCAGAGTACACCAGTGCTACTGTACCATACTTGTTAGCCTGCTTTGACTAGACTGTACAGTAAAACTAAGCTCTATAGTAACCACTAAAAAATCAGCCAATTCTGTTTAAAGGGACAGTTCAGTTTTTTTGAATTGGGGTTGTATGAGCTCTATGTGACCACTAAGGACGTTAGATACAGTAGAAAGTTGTCTCCTCTCCCTCAGTAAGACACAGACTGTAATCAATGGTGATGAGGAAATAGGCGCTAACAGGGAAATACCGTACCAAATTCAAAGGCTATTTTCTCTGCCCACAAGAACTAAAATCAAAAAGTAATACCACAGTTTAAGAGTACGCTACATAAATTATTGCATTAAGTCTTCGGAAATATAAACATTTATGTCTGTAACTGGCCCACGAAGCATAGCTTGTTTACATTCCCTACAGCTGAAAGGAGGAGGGGGGGGGCGGAGCACACTAGCGCTGTGAGGAAGGATACATGACCAGTTAGTAAGGTCCGGATAAAGACTTAATGCACTTAAAAATTATTCTATGTGGCATACTGTTAAACTTTGGTATTACTTTTTTGATTTTAGTTCTTGTAGGCAGAGAAAATAGCCTTTGAATCTGGTACGGTATTTCCCTGTTAGCACCTATTTCCTCGTCACCAGCGATTACAGTTTGTGTCTTACTGAGGGAGAGGAGACAACTTTCTACTGTATCTAATGTCCTTAGTGGTCACATAGAGCTCATACAACCCCACTTCAAAAAAACTGAACTGTCCTTTTACGGCAGTAATATGTCAGAAATGATCTCTAAATGATCAAAAACAGCAAAAAACGGTGTAACACTAGTCAGAGCTAGCAAACACATTTTTCAGCCTCATGTTTTTAAAATTCAAACTAGGATGCTTTAAGCATGCTAGCCCTGTTACGAATGATAAAATGAAGAAGCTTTCTAGATTGTCAAACTCCTGCTAACACTAACATGTTCATTGGTACCTAGCATAGACTTGATGGTAACCATAAAGATATTCAACATGATAGCTCCCCAAAAGTAAATGTAAAAAATGAGTACTCCCCTTGTTGACAGGGTTTGATTCCCCAAAGATCAAACAATTAGCCTGTTAGCAAACAAGAAATTGGTCAACCTTTTAGATAAATGTCTGAGTGTTTTTTTTTTCTTAGAAATGCATTTAATTTAGCTATTCCATGCTATTAAAATGCAATTCAGTGATGAGCACTGTGTGCATCAGGTTTGTCAAATAGATGAGAAAGAGTGAAAACAGACTAATCAAACTCAAGAGTTATTCAACCCTCCATTTATATCGTCTTCAAACTCAAGAATTGTCATAGTCTGTGTCAATCTGATGAATCAGTGGCTCTTTATTGGTGAGATTAATATGTCTTTTGGTGGGACTGGTACATCGGCTCAGAGGCTCCACCAGCTGATCCCTACTACACAGACACTGCCTTCAAATGCACAAAACATTAGTGCTGTTTGTGAGGTATTTTGGCATCTCTTTAGGAAGGAGGTAGGGACAAGTCGTCCATCTTTACACACAGTTAAAGATTTCAAGCTTGCTTTTTAATTCATCTCTTTAAATTGTCCCAAGCCAGGCTCCACAGCTTTTTCTATTACTTAAAGAAACAATAAGGTCAAGGTCTCAGAAATTGCATACAGAAGAAAAAAACACAACATCACTCGTTAAGAGCAAGAGTATATGCATGAATGTGTTTTAGGGAAGCATATGTGTATCCAACTGTGCTTTTGTTTCTGCAGGATTGACTTTCATCAAGCTAAATGTGGGCTTGTATGTGTGTGCATGTTCATACTCATGTGTATCTGTTCTGCTCCTCTACACTGAGTGGTTCAGCTGTGCCTTGCTTGGCCTGATGAATAATTTCTGCACTGTGCTCTGCTGTGGCACGTCTGGTGCAGCCTGACTGCACCACACAGCTACAGCTCCGCATTTGCATTCAACACACACACATACAGACATACACACATTCACACGTGCGTACTTATGCTTGAGTACAGGCACACACACACACATATATACACACACACACACGCACACACTTATACCCTCATAAACACCAAACGTGCTCACTGCACCCTCATACCAACACCACCCAGCCAGTCAGCTGCTTCCCTGTGTGGAGGGATGCAACAAGCTGCTAAGCCCTTTTTTAAAGCAACAGCGGTTCTCTATCAGTCAACGTCATTTCATTTCTACTCCCAGGGTTACGTCTACGGGAAAAAAAGAGACACCAGCAAAGACTTCAGCAGTCAAACAAGCAAAAACAGACTCAATCAACAACTCTTGTGAAGCTTGTCTCTTAACATCCTGATTGTGGATTGCTGGCATTTAAGTTGGAGCCCAGAAAAGAAGAGAGAAGCGATGCTGAAATGTCAGCTCTTTTCTGGAGTGGCAGGCATGCTGATGTGGTGACCTCTGTGTGCTGTGGTTAAAAGGTTGGGGGGCTGTAGGAAAAATAGGGAGGAGAAATCAGCTTTTGCTGAGTGAAAGGAAGGGACATGTTAAAGTTTGCTGAGAAAAGGTAAGCCTTTCAGCTCAAAAACAGTCACTAAGTCAAGAATCACTCAATTTTGTCGTTTGATACCCGAAGTTAGAGTCAGACTTTTTATAAACACAGGTATTATCTGCACAATTTCTTTCAAACAAGCCTGAACAAAGTACATAGAAAGAAATGCCACATAAAAAATGCAGTGAACATAAACATGACAAAAACCCCTGCTCTCTTTCCCTCAAAGTAAGTGGCATGTTGTGCATCGGTGAGCAGCTTAATATAGGGAAACCACAAGCAGCAGTGCCAGGGATATGTGCAATTCAACACCGCCTACTGTCTCGGGGTCTGTCTGGAAGAGCTCCAGCACTCTGCCCCTTCATTTATCCTGGACGCGTGAGTATTTTCAGATATGACATGTCACTCAATGCATTTGGCCATACATGAGCCCATAATGTCATCATACATCTTTGTCAAGAGAGAAGAGTCTTCCTCTCTCTGCTGTGACGAGTCATTTCTGATCGTAGACACGGCTTTTCAGCACAAGTGCATTGTCAATAAATATTCTACTGTAGTGCAGTACTGTAGCCAAGACTAGCAAAGACTGTACATAATGTTTAATCCCAAATTACAGTCTCTTTAATACATTACAGTCTATTGTTGTATATCAGCTTTTGTTCAACAAGTAAGAGGCATTCCAGCTGGATGCAGTGATATTGTATTTATGACAAATGTTCTCAGTCCATTTGCAGAGACCTTTGCTGCTGCACAGGAACCCTGGGGTGACTGTCTGGACTGGCAGCCTACACTGCCCGGCTACCACGCTTGAATATATTATACAGCATGCTGCACGCTGGCTTACAACTCCCTTTTTCTCAAAGAGATTTGCTACAATGTTGGACTTTTAATGCTATGATATTTTCAAGTTGTCAAATCACAGCGTTGAGGCCAACTACCACACTCTGTCCAATTGTTACAGACAAGCAGATACACAAAGGTGCAGCAAAGTGCATGTGTAAGTTTTCCATGGCATGTGGAATAGTGCTGTCAACTTCTAGAGACAGAGACTGCAGAAGAGACAATAGCTGTCAGTGAGCCATGCGCAAAAACAATAGAGCACTATCACTGCCGCCAAGATCTGCAAGAATGCAGGGGGTTATCAAAAGATACAAGATGAAATAACCTGTGTGAATTACACCAAGTGACAGGCAAAATCCCACACACAAGGCAAAAGAAAGCTCCACATTTCTCCAGAGCTGCCGGAGCAGCGCTTCAACTACAAGCGGCAGGAAATGTACTTACCGTCCTGAGGAACTGAATCTCATCCTCTCCTTCTCCACCTTCAGCCATGGCTGCAAAGGAGCCTGTTCAGACTCGGGAAGCCTCCGCTGGCTCCTCTCTCCTATCGATATTAGCATATATGGCTAATCCACGGCCATTCAGTGGGGTAGACTACCGCAGCATGTGTCTGTCAAGCCCCTGTGCTCAAGCCCCGCTCGCCGCCCGGAGGAGGAGTGTGTGTCAGCATCGGTGGGCTGGAGCGACTGGGGACGGTGAGGCGGCAGGGAAACGAGGAGAAGCCACGTCGTGTAGCAAAGAGGCAGCAGCGGGGTCTTTATCTTCGACGTCACTGGCAGACCTAATAGATACAACAGTGAAAGCGGGAATATTTGAACTCAAGCGTGATAATTGCTGTTACAAAAATACCTACATAACGCGTATCTCTCTTGTACTTCGTTTTCCCGCCCTGTCTCTAAGCGCCAGCTGCACAGCTATCATACTAATTGGTCAAAGCTCACTCAGCATCATGTCAACTGCTGTTTCCAGTGCTGCTCAAAGTTCAGCACCATGGTCAGCACCCTTTGGCAAACAAATGGATTGGTTGGCCGTTCAAATTCCGGGAGAGAACCCTCCTAGATGCATTTCATTAACACTGTTAAGCAGAAAAGAAAGAACATTTTAATCCAATTATGATTCTTGAAAGTTCAAAATATTTAAGTTACTCTTACTGTTTCCTAGTGTTTGTGATATAAAATAAATAAATAAATAAAGTATTTTCTATTCTATATAACTCTCCCTGTATATTACCTACCAAGAAGATCATGTGATACCTCTTTTAATGTCTTAGACGTTATTTTAAAAAGCATGAGAAAAACATTTCGTTTGTTGAAATGTTTTTATACTATAATGATGAGGCGACATGAGATGGGAGACAAGGCCAAAAAAAGGCACTATATGTCTGTGATCTCCAGGCCCTCGGGTGGCACTGTATGAAAGAAAAAAAAGACATGACTCTCTAGAGTAAATCGTTGCACAGGCTCAAAATCCATCCATCCATTATCCTCAACACTTGTCTCTTTTGGGGACATAGGGGGCTAGGTTGCTAGGGGATATGCTTAACACCCTGAACAGGGCTAACACAGGGCTAACATGAGACTGACCAGACACACGCACACCCACATCTACAGGCACTTTAGATTGACCCACTGACCTGATGAGCATGTTTTTGGACTGTGACAAGAAGCTGGAGTACCATGAGAGACCTGTGAGACACAGGGCTAACTACTGTGCCATCGTGCAGTCCTCAGACTTAAAATAAGTAACACTGGATCAAAGGATGTAGTTTAAAACTGGTCTATTTGAGTTGTGGTGCCTCAAGGTGAACATTTTCCAGATGACGGATTATTCAAAATTTGTAATTTCTTTTGAAAATGGACACATTTTCCTCTGTTATAAAAAAGGAGCGTGACAACTACTTTTTTTAAAACAAGCATACAGTTCATGAGCTGTTATCTGTGATTGTGTGGTGATGGGTGCCCATGGCATGGATAGCTTACACACTTGGGGAGGTACCATTAATACTGGACAATATGGGCCTGCATAGTTTACCAAGGCAATGCCAAATTATATATTGCATATAATGAAACTGCATGGCTCTGTGGTTGAAGAGCTGTAGTGATCAACTGGGCTGCCTGCAGTCCAGCCTTGTAAACCCACAAATTAAATTATTTGGTGTGTCACAAAACTTATTTTATATTGTAAGGTGTCCTTGAGTGTCCTTAAAGGTGCCATTAAAATAAAATTTATTTTTATTATTTTCATTATAATAATAATTATTATTATTATTATTATTATTAGTAGTAGTAGTAGTAGTAGTAGTAGTAGTAGTAGTAGTAGTAGTAGTAGTAGTGTTATAATAACAATAACAAGGAATTTAGACGTTTTACTTCAATAACCTTAACACTAACATGCTTACATCTCATTTTAAGTGAGCACATACTTCTCTATTAACATACATTTATACAATCAAATTTTAAAATTGAAGAGTTTTTCTTTGTATTAGTTTCAAATGGGGTTGAAATGAACTGAAACCCATCAAACTCTATTATTATCATCAACAATTTATGCAGCATCCAAACTTATTCCCAATTGCATTTGTGGTTAAATCAGAAATAAAATGCCTGACTTCAATGATAATTTGTTTCTCTTTTTTCTACAGGACTGTTTCCAGTGACAGTGATCAGTCTGGTCCTAGTTGTCCACAGTTGAGTCACAGTTGACTAAGCCATGGCATAAAGAAGCCCACTCACTGGATTAAATAAACACATACTCTCCATAACTTTGATGTGATGGCCCCCTCTAGTGTCCACACTGTATGCTACTCCTCCTCATGGTGAATGTTTCCTTCTTTCATTTATCCTCTTTCTTAGCGCTTCATTCTTCTCTTCTTCTCTTCTTTTCAATTAGGTCCCTTGTCCTTTTTCCTTAATGATGACAAATGATCTACCTCCTGTCCTGTCTTTATTGCTCAATTAACAGCCAGTTGAAACAAGCAGTCTAATGATAACATGCATATTTCAGTAGCCCTTGTAATATTCATCTCAAATATTCCAGTTAATTTATGTAGGCAATTTCAACATCAGCTGTGTTATACTCTAAACTCTGTAATGCACTCTGGATATTGATGTGGGAACCCTGTGCTAGAAGTAAATGACCCTTAATGACAGAGCTTTAGTTTCTATCAGATTTTAATTAAAAACTCATAACAAATAGACAGTGGATATGAATGATTACATATGTAGTAGCAGATGCCTTCGAGCAGACGGGCATGTCAACTTTAAGTTTACTAGTTTTTGATGGCAACAACCACTATCAGGTTGTTTTCATGAGATCTCAACTCAACAAAATGCTATTTTTCTGTGATAATGACTTGGTTTCAGTCATTTTTAACTATTTCTACCTTGTAAAAAGAAAACAATGCAAGTTTTACCATTTTAACGGATAGATTGGTCTCACTATTTTAAATAACTAGCCTTGTGGAGCCGTCACAACTTTACACAGATATCAAGATTTGTTAAGGTAACATGAAAATTGAACTGAGATTTGAGAAAAGTATAATCAAGTGGTAATCACAGAAAACCAGCGTTGGTTGTTTCAGATGACAAGATGAATAGTGTAAGCACTTAAGAAACAACTGGAAATAACTCATCCTCTTGGGAAAGAAGATAAAGTTGTATGTGTGTATGCCTGCTGCTATTGTGTACATCACCAAAAGAATTAAAGAAAAATATTTCTGTGGGAACACACTTGTATTTCAAAAGCTTAGCTTGTGTAGTTTATATTGGTTCTGAGGGGGTAGAATATATTCACAATTTTGGAACAAAAATAAAGTTCAAACTGTTGTTCTCATAGACTGTCTGAAACATAGACGTAGTCTCAAAGACCTGACTCTTACACAGCCAAATTAGCGTTTCAGAACCAAACAGTTTACTAAACCAAGCCGTAAATTTGCTTTTTAAACCTGTAAAAAAAGATCATTTGTTTTGGCTGGGTGTGTATGTGACTTCCGGTTTTCCTGCAGCCAGCCTCAAGCGGATCCTCGATGAACAGTCCCTTTCGCACTCCCGCATAGGCTTCATTTTTCTGAACCGGATGTTGTTCTTTGGTCGTCTTTAATTTTTTAAAGTTAATTATCCACCTTGTCCTGTTTATATTTCATCTGGAGTTTTCCCTATTTTCATAAAACGTTCAACGAAGAAAAAAAAATCAAATATAATACACAAACACATGGCGTTTCCTCTTACCGAGATACAAATGCAATCTGAGCTAGACGGATCAATAATTTAGGCAATGCCATACTTATTCAGCCTAAGAGCTAGTGTAAATGCAGGCAGTTTACATATATGTTAGCCGCTAGATGTCTCTGTTTTGTAACAAATCACACATCCAAGGACCTCAAAGAGCAGGTGCTTTAAGAGACACTTCATTCTGTAGGCGTGAAACTCCGTGCAAATGTTTGCCTTCGCAATGCCGTTCAGTGTTGAATACAAACATACCCATTTCAGGCACACTTCCTTTCTGTTCGAAGGACACGCTGCAATCGATCACACGGCCTACCTGAGGGCTGCAGCTGCACTGGCTCAAATTCTTGGCTGTGTGTGAAACATGGAGAGCCAATCAGAGAGCAGCGAGCCGGCGCTGTGCCCCGTCATTGGTCCGAAATTCCCGTCATTCATTGCGGTACCTCAGTGAAGCAGCGGTGTGCACTGGCTGGCTGGTGGCAGAGCAGAGATGTGAAGAAATACTTGCCATGCACCCACATCGGGTAGGTAACTGTTTATCTCCTGCTAACTGCTGCTTGACTTTTAGCCTAGCTGCAGGTGTAGTTTACTGAGCCACACAGCCTTTTATGAAGCATACACACCAGGTAGATATTTGGCTGCTACGGAGTTAATCAGTCATTTCATTTAAATTGCTGATAAATTAAGCTAAATATATGTTCTAACTTGAGATGTTGGTGAGCTGCAGAATCCCTGCTGGGTAGTATTTTGTTGACACTCAAATACTGATCTTTGCTCTCGTGTTGGTTGCAAGGTGACAGTAACCCACGGGATTATGTTGTGATGTAAACAGTTCAGACATGTTGTGAAATATTAGGAGAAAGCACTAGAGGACATATGAAATACGTGCCTGTTTAGCTGGTAAACGCACATGAAAGCGACAGCACAGGGTTTTGCATGTGTCGTCACCTTGTTTGACACTCGGATTTTATGCGGCAGCTTGTGAAATGTTGATGAATTGCGGTTTAGTAGTGTTTCATGTAGTTATGCAGCAAAACAGAGGACGAGGAGAGGATAGAGCTAGGAAGGTAAGTTGACATATTACAAGTATAATGCTGGGTTGCACATCTTCAATTTTTAATGAAGAAATGGGTTTGGTTTGATAATATAAAGGGCCTAATCCTGGAAAAGGAGCAGTTGTAATCGTTAAGCACCAAAACTAGCTTTAGCCTGCAGGGTTTTTGGATATGTCTGTTGTATTTTTAAATCTTTGAAAATGTTAATACTTCTAAAACTTCACTCATAGTAAATCCTAAACAGTCTACAGTGTGTAAAAGTCACTAGTAGCTCACTCATGTTAATCATGGCTTTTCATCAGATTTACAGCCCTGTGTTACTTTCTCTCTGACAGTATCTGGACAGGCCAGGTGATGAACAGCCGGAGATCCTCCTCTGCAGTCCAAGCCCAGTCTTTCAGCCTGGGGACTGACCACTCTCCTTTCCCACTGTGCTCGAGTGATTAACATGGCACCCATCATGGAGGGCACACATACTGTGTTACTTCTATACGCACCCATCCGTGAGCTAAGCCACATCAGCTTGTATTTTCCCAAGAGGCGGGCCCCGTGCTTCAAGTACAAGAGCCGCGCCCCTCATCCAGAGAGGTTCACTAATGACCATGTCTGGGGAAAGGAGGATCTTGCCGTGTCCAAACAAAGAGGCCAGTCTTCAGACTCCTCGGGCCAACTCCTCGGCTCTCAGCAGGCAACAAAGGAAGCAGTCGCAGAGCTCTGCTGGCTGGCGGCAGAGCATCACCAGTTGCTCGCAGACCTCTTATCGCTGTGTAGGGTTTGTGCTAATAAAGTCAGGATGGGTAACCAGGATGGGAAACTCCAGGATTACATGGAGGGTCAGGAAGTTCTATTTGGAGGTCAGGAGATCAGCAGCATCAACTCACCTCTCGCTGGGCCACCAGAGCAGAAGAAAGTTACATCCAAGGGAAAAAAGCTGAAGAAGATGGGTGGCAAAAAGCTGGACGGCGCTGAGGATTTTCTGCACAGCAAGGTGAAGAAGAAAGTTTCAAGTGGAACATCATCAAAAGTGCTTCCTTCTCAAAATGATTTGTCTAAACCTTCCACCTCAAAAGTAAAACAGATCCCAGGTGCTCTTACCTCTGTCCACGTCTCTGACAGCTCAGTCACTGGCTCTTATGTCAGTGCGGTCAGTAACCCCATCCTCCCCATGGAGGAGCCTTTCCAAATTGGGCGCGAGGGTTGGGACTTCATGGAGGACAACAAGGCGTTTGAGCCTGATATGGATTTCTGCACTGACTTCTCTGAGTATGATGGTGAGCTGGGTTATGAGTCATCTTTTTGCAGCTTGATGGAGGGTCTGACGCGGCGTGAAAGTGGCAGCAATCTTAGACCAATTAAGATGTTTGATTCTTTAGATGAAACATTATCTGATGACACATCAACTGCCAAGGCAGTCAACCAGGCGAATTCAGGGGTCAGGGTGCTAGCTAAAGTGCAGGATGTGGAAGAGAAAGTGCAACATGTCAATCATACAAGCCTGGACAGGAAAGGACCACCCATGCTTAATTCAGGGCCGTGCAGCTCACAGCAGGAGAATGGCAAGTGGAAAAGACCAAATCAGGAAGTAGCAAATACAGAAAAGACTGGTCGAAAACTCTCTGACGGGCTTCGGTTGCCCCTGTCCCACACAAACGAACCTTACCCAACAAAATCCCACCTTAAGAGCCCCTCTTCACCTTCTCTTGCTGGCGTCTTCAACGCCTCTTTTCCTGCCTCCAATAGTCTCCAGAGCATGTCCCCAGTCCTGTCCCCTCTCTCCTCCAAGCAGGCAAGCCCTCAGCTCAATCACCGCATTGTACTGCTCTCAGATAAGGATGTAGACCCTGAGCAGGACAGCTCCAGTAACACAGATGAGCTTAAAATCTTCACTGAGGTTATCGACAAGAACGGCAACAAGCGCACTGTCACTCGTCTGGATCTGAACCTCAGCAGGCGGCCGAGCAACTCAAAGTGGAACTCCTCCAGCAATTCCACAACAACAGGTGAGTAGTTCTGAGATCTTACAATGCTCCTGTTTGAACACTCGCACTTTTATCATCTTAGCAGGGTAAAACGGCTGTGAGAACACACGCTTCATCTGGCAGTGCTGATGCTGGGTTTCAAAAAGCAGAACAAGAGGAATGCCTTGAGAGTGTGTGTTTCTGTGTGTGTCAGACCCACTGCCTCAGGTTATTGTTGAAATGCTCTAGCTGTTGTCTGTGCAGAATTGTCATTATAGGTTCAAACCCAAATGTGATCCAACCAGACCTGTAACTCATGCTATCCAAAATGTCTTTTTTGTCCACTCTTGGAGTGCTGTGCTGAAAATGTGTGACCACAAATTAAAAACTACCCTACAGAGTTGCACAAGGGGGCAACCAGAACACTGAGAATAGAAGAGATTAGCATGAGAGTCCCAGATCAAAGGCTCAGTTGACACAGAGTTTGACCTGATCAGGGTTCTCATGAGCCCCTTGTTAACTGAAGCATTGCCAATTTGGATGTTCAGGGATCTCCTGCCCCTCCTTTAAAACCCCACATCCTGTCCAGTTCACAGCAAACTGACAAAGGATCACGAATCGAGAAGGCACAAGGGTTTTAGAAAAAAGGATTAGACTGTTTTCCCATTTCCTCTTTCTTCAATCTTTATCTTGAGTCACCAGTAATATTATTGTTATGGTTAACCATACTTATCCATACATGGCACACACTCGCAGTGAAAGATTGTGCCCTTCTATTTGTCATCTAAGTTCATACTTGATGTTTGATTCTTTGACATATTCCACATCATTATGCATTACCTTCTCTGATGTTTTAATCATCCTTCCAGTCATTATAACACAATATTTTCTGCAGCAGTAAACAGACCATCCTGAATTGATTGTGTCATTTAATTATGGACAGAGGATAACAGTGCCTTTTAAATTTTAGTTTTATTCCGATTTTTACAGCTATGGTGCATTTTTGGGATGCTCAAAGGTGTGTAATTTGTTACATCACAGAGAAGCACTGTGCTCACACATACAGCCAACACTGCTGAGCTCAGCAACAGCCAGAGGGAGAGCTGAGCTATGTGAAGCTAAGCTAACAGTAGACAGGATGACCCAGCTTTGCTCATGGCAGGATAATTTGGATCAGTTTTTTTCTAAAATTAAACTGACCCTGTGTGTCCTCACTTTTTGGGCATACACACAAACCCCTGCAGTCATTAACATTTTCACACACCCACACACATCAGATTGCACCTCCTCAGTATTGAATCCATTGTTATTTCTTGAGCAAGGGTGCAGGAATACATACCAGTTTCTTTCCTGTATGAATATTATCACCCATAATCTGCTTGAATGAAACTCTAACAACCCTGTACACTTGCATTGTTGCTTACATCAAGCTAACCAGATGGTCTGTATTGCACAACCTTCATTCTACAGGCTTAAACCTCTAATCTTAAGGGAAAAAAAGCCCTCTATCGATTTGTCTTAGCTGTTTTCTAGATCATCCCTGTGCAGCTTGATAATTGAGCTCACTTCAGATGTTAACACAGATAAATAGACATCACAGGGTCCAGCTGGAAGGACTAAGTGGGTCATTGTGATGCTGGGCCTTCATGGCTTGCAAATGCTGAACTAATTATGATTCGGACCCTTTAATCTTCCCAAAGCTTAGTGCATATTAATGAGTGTGATTATTATGGTGATAGGAATGGTTGTTTTAAAATAACATATCTTTTTTTGCTTCATGTGCTAATGCTCTTACATCACAGTCTGTAACCTTATCAAAGATTGTGTGCTTACACAAGCTAGTGAATATTCCTGTCTCATAGCAATTACATTTCTTGTTCTCATTAACATCATTTTAGTTGAGAGATGTTTTCTTTTCACCTGTATGTAGAGTTTTATTTTTGTTTCCCAGTTCATGAACCAGATCTTGCTCTTTAGAGCAAGATCTGGTTTGTTTAGCAAGAGAACAAACATTAGTTTGTTCTCTTGCTGGCCACCACAATATAGTAGTTGTTGTAGCAGCTGTGATAACAAAAGTAGCAGGGATGGAGTAACATTAGCATTGGAGTGATTTTTTGTTTTATATTTAATATGCCTCTAGATTTGCTATTACTTTCCACCAGCCCTTTTTTAAAGCAATTTTCTTTAGCCCCTAATTTCTCCATTGAGTTGTGAGGCTTGTCACTGACAGTTGTAGTCATAGAGGAGGATGGAAGGAAACTTGTACATGTGTCTTTAAAAGGTAGCAAAATCAAGCTTTAGTACAATAATCATTATCTTTTTAATGGTATAATGAAAACCTTTATCAAACCATCGTATTTGTACATTTAGTGTGGATGCAATTTAAATATCACCTCTGATTTGCTTTTATTTTCACCTGGTAAATTAATATCCCTTTATTTCTGTTATGCACGTTATTGAACTGTTTCAAAGGTAACAAATAAAATAAACTGTGTTCTCAAGCTAGCAGTTCAATATATGTATTCATACTAGTAGCAGCTCCACAGTAAGTTGGGAACCAGCTCACATAGTCTTTTTGGCTAGCAAACACTAGCTACACACACATCAAGTAATTATCAACCTGGTAGGAACAAAGCAGCATTAGCATTAGTTGAAATCTTTTTTGTTGCACTTAGGTAAATGTGAGCCACATTATTTCTGTTTCCCATTGACAGAAGAATATAAAATATGGCTGTTAAGCTGCTGTGTAAAACACTATTTTCAGCTAGACACCAATGGTAGTAGTTGTAGAAATGCAGTGTGGGTATTTTGAGCCTTTTTTAGCCTTTGATCAAAAGCAGATATGACAGTTGAACCGATCCCGGATAATTAACTACAGCTACAAGTAGAACGTGCCATTGGTTGATAACTATTGCTAAAAGGGGTCTTTTGTCCTTACATGAGACTCAGTCATTTTGAGCTTTATTGTAACTCAAAAAATTATTAAAGACTGTCAGTCACTCAGTCAGTTTTTCTCTCTTTCAGTCTTTATTGACAGACTTATGGCCGGCAATACCATAATCAAATTACCCTACAAGTACAAACACGGTCATATGAAACTGATCAGTACAGAGAAGGAGTGTTTCTCCCTGCTCTCCCTGCTTGCTGTCATTCAACAGAGTGCCCTGCTATGCAACATTGTTCAACCCGACAAGGACAAGGGCCAGCTTTATTTAGATAATGAAGTGGATTCTGCCAAAACAGGCAAAGAGCGCTTCTCTCCCAGTCTTTCTCATGCTGTTGCTCTCAGCTTCATTCTGCATTCAGAGGAACAGAGCACAAAGGTCCTGCTTGTATAACCTGTAACTTGTTTTCTTTAATATATGACTGCAATGCTAACGCTGTGGTAAATGTTAGCTATGTTCCACCTCGTGCTTTTTTATGCATGGTTTCTAGTTGCAGGCCTTTTTGTAATGTTTCACTATTTTAGACACAAAGTGGACTGGTGCAAACGTAAACAAATTTCCCCTCTCTCAGACTCAGTGGAGCTCTCTTCCTTAGCTCTGTAAAAACCTATCAGCCTGCAAAACTACATTTCAGATGACTAATGATGACTCTGTGGGCATCATGTCAGGCTACATTACCACTGTGGACCTCAGAGCACTACAGCACTCTTCCCTGAGCTTCCACTTGTAGCTGCCCCTTTACCACTGACAGCCAGACCAGTAAGCCCATCACCCAGCCTGACAGCCATGTAGCCAACGAGCCAGTGTGGAGAAACAGCTCAGACAGATGCCAGAGTGAATGGGTGATTTGTAAACCCTGCATTTTTCATGATTAATGTAAAAATCTATGATCCTGGCTAAAAGTGATGGAGTGTTGGGTTGAAGGCTGTCAGATACATTAAACATGCTACATGGCCCAGTTTATTTTGTACTTCAACTGATGGGGTAATAGATGTTGAGTGGCTAAAATATGCCATGCTGGGCTAAGCTGTCTGAGAGATAGTAATAAGAGGGGGAAATTTAAGAGAGGGAGGGGTCGTGTTAATCTCTAAAGACTGTTTTGCAGATGGATAGTTTTGCCTTGTCCGGCCTACATTAGTCTCATATAAACATCAAAAAATGTTCAGTTTCACTTGCTTCTGCTTATAAACACCTCTGGTGCCAAACAACTTTGGCACCAGAGGTGTTTGGTCTTGTGGTTATAATGTGTTTGGAGTTTCAGCAATATTGACCAACGATGTATCAGGAAGCTTTGACTGTATGTAGTAAAATGGTCCAAAGGAAGAGCAAAAAAGGTGAAATTAGAATGGAATGGAATGGAGTAGAATAGAATAGAATAGAATAGAATTGAATAGAATAGAACTTTATTGTCATTGTAACAAGTACAACGAAATTGAAGTCACAGCAGCAATCAACAAAACAAAAGTAAGAAAGTGTATAGAAAGTGTAAAAAGGTCCATAAGAAAATAGATGATGACGGCTTGTCCATCATTGTCCAGTTCAGCCAGCCTCCACCTCCACAGGGTCCAGGACTGAGCTTCTTTAGCAGTCTGTTCAGTCTCTGTCTCCTGGATCCTGTCTGCTCACAGCAGGTGAAGCTCTTCCAATGTGGTGTTGGTGTCTGATGTTAGCTCTCTTAGCCATGTCTGTGAATAGCATGATGCTACTCTGCCCTCTGGTATTCCTTCTGTTGCTGGGTTAGCACAGCTAGCTCGTCCATCTTATTGGAGATAGATCTTATGTTCCCAATAACGAAGGATGGAAGGACAGGTCCATGTCGTCACTTCTTAGCTCACACCTGAGAACCAGCACGTTGTCCTCACCTCCTTCTCCTCACCTTGTGGGAAGACATCAGGCCTTACACCAGTTAGCATTGACATGCTACAGACTGCTAACAGCTGAGTTCAAATGTGAACAATGTGGCCATGGTTACATGTAGGATCTCCAGACAAACACAGGAGAAAAAGTAGTAAAAATATCGCTGAAGCCACAAAAAGTTTGGTGTCCATGACCAACAAATGAGCCATACAAAGTGATGATCCACTCCAAATACAAAGATTACGAAAAAGAGACGAAAAAAATTACAAGAAATGGTCAAAAAAGAGAGAGCTGCTGCAAAAGGCAGCCATAGCCAAGTTGCTACTTGGACAGTAAACAAAGGCAATGTTGGAAATGTATCATTTTCAGATTATAGCCAGTTGCTGAGTTGCAATTGTAAGTTTCCAAGTGATGGATAGACAGGCTCTGATAACTGTGTGAAGCCAGTGGAGGGGTGGCATAGACCTCCTATGGTCAACTCTTAAAAAGATATGTCAGGGGTGATGACAACTTGCATTAAAAAAACATTTTTAATTTTATCGTTTAAGTTGTGGGAACATAAGGGTCGATGAATAGCTTTTTGGTGTGTTGTTTGCCTTGATGTTCACACTACAGCCTTCACAGTGCTTTCTGTGACTGCTGGATGAGTGATGAGCAGGGAACAGAGTGACAGGTGGATTAATCCATCACCATTCACAACACCCCTGCCTGACAGGATTGGACATTAGATGGGTCTCTGAGCCGCCCAGAACACAAATACTCCACTGTTGAAACGATAATGCTAACGTTAGCACAAAGGAAGCTTTGCTGACTGACAGCGTCTCACTCACACTCTGTGATTTTCACTGTCAGATCAGTGCACTGTCACTCATCACCTGCCTGTTTTCACTGAGAGAACACCTGGAGATGTCTGAAAAATCCTTATAAAACGACTGTGACTTTGCTATGGAGCAGGTTTTCAATACTGTAGAAGCAGTATTTGGTGTGGCGGACTGCTGTTGTCTGTGGTTGGAATTATTCAGTTAGCAATGCATTAAACACAATCCTATCTACAGCTGGTGTCCCCTCTATTATGGATGGACACTGTGATTTAGCCCTGGCTTTTAGAGCAGCAGGGAGGGAGATTAAAATGCAATAAGCACACAGTTCTCCCTAGGGCCAGTGAAGTTTAGCTTACTGTGTGTTCTTGCAGGCAGAGTTGAGTGCCATTACATAATGCATTTAAAAGTTGCCTCTCAATATCTGTTTCCTGTCATTTCACGGCAGTTTTCCTTTCTTAACCGTGTCTTATTAAGAGCATGCTGTGACCAGAGAGCTTTGCTGCAGTGTGGTTAACAGGCCAGTTACATGCATTATCTTTTCTTACCAGGTGGGGGCAGTGTGGGTTAACTCGTACATATTTTATGAAAGCTGTCGTTCCAGGTAGCAAGGCTCACATGTATTATGAGTTTAAAAAAATAAAATTTTGCAAGTCATGGAAGGACACAGTTAATGTGCTGCGCTGCAGCACACCTTTTCATTTAAATAGCTGTGTTTGTAGCAAGAATTGTTGAGAGAGCTGTTTCAGATCACTCTTTTCTTGGCCTGCACTTGGCTTCACTCTGAGATTGGAAAAGGCCCAGGCAACAGTCAGCAGTTCCCGCTGCGGGTCCATGCAGGCAGCATTATGATAATGAAAAGTTATTAATCTAATCCTTCTTTTTTTCCCTGCTGCCCCAGTCTGAGATAACTGAAGGGACTGCAGGCGCTGCTGCTCTCTCCTAATGACTGATAGCGACTCAGGCTGAAAATCGATGCTCCAATTTTTTAACACAGCACCCTCCCCTCTCTTGTTTGTGTGCTTATGTGTGTGTGGGCTCTTATAGCTGAATTAAAAGCATTTGGCTGAGACTTAGGCTCTGTGGAGCTGTACAGGGGGGCTCCCATATCCTCAGAAGTGGCTTCTATTTCAGTATTACAGTTATATTCTGTGCTCTTATTATTGATACTGAAAACAAAGGAAGCTTACTGGAAACTTAAGCTGATCATCAAACTGAAAGTAACAGGATTTTTTCTGAGGTTTTGAGCTCATAATTCTGCTCAGGCAGGTCAAGGTGTTGTCTTACAGCGGGAGGAAATCGAGGTCACCTAGCTTCAAGATACCATCCCCCCTCTCGCTCCTTTTCTGTTGCTTCCTCCCCCTCCACCCTCTTTGTATACCCTCTGCTCTTCTCTTCCTCCACTGTTATCTCTGAACTTGTACTTTTTCCTATTTTCCTGCATGACTGCGTCTCTTCATACAGTCATGAATCAAATCAAGATATATCATGTTCCTTTGCATATGAGAGGAATGTGTTGGCAGCTGAGCCTCTTTCTCTTCCTGAAGTTGATACCATGTGATTTGTGCAGCACTTTGCACATGAGGAAGGCTGTGTCTGCAGTGTCACTGAGCAGTAAATATCAAAGGGCTGATGCTCTGAAAGCACAAAGTGAACCTCCCCTGCCCACTGCTGCAAACCAGCACATAGCGAGGCATTTTCTTTGACATCACCTTGTTGTAGCCATGTTTTCAAAGCCATTTTTATCATATCAAACTCATAGTCCTCTGTGTGAATGTCTGACCAAGGGAGAAACACACACCCATCTGCTACTGGCATCAGTGTGGTACATTGTTACTGCACAGAGCACATTTCTCAAATTCAAATCAATATGAGACTGTGGTATTTGCTTTTTGAGGCCAGAGCTCTGTGGCCATTCTTCTTTACTGGATCAGTAGCTCTATGCTGTTGGCAAATGGAACTGGGCCGTTTAAGTGCAGATAAAAATAGCTGTTTGCCCTCAAGCCCGAAGGAAACAAGAGTGACTGATGCTGAAAGAGTCTGATGTGAGCTTTCCACCTCTTTTCACTTTAATCACTCATACAGGTTACACAGGGAAACATTGAGCTTCAGTCAGTGCTGCTAATATAGCCTTTATGCTAATATACTGCATTTGCATCAACTTAACGATAACAAGCAAGTCAGTCGCATTTATAGCAGACTCTAAGTTTTTATTGTGTGGTGTGTTAGTAAATATCTATTTATGTTTCAGAGCTGTTTGTTTTTGTCATTCTTTTTTGCTTGTCACATTTTTTAAAGAAGGGCATTTCTTTGAAAGTTGTTTTGACATGATCAGCAACAAAATAAGCGAATACTGTGCAGTGATGGAGGTGCTATACCTTAGGTCCAATAGTTGTTGTGTATTTTACATTATAATGATCTTCAGTATTTCAAATGATGCCATTTTCTAATCCTAAAATACAGCATAACAAATCTAAAACAGTCAGTGCTTAGTGTCTAATACAAATTATATTGTGATGCATAGAATATGCTGTCTGACATAAATATTAGTTGTGTTTGGAATTTTAAATGTGATGTGCTTCTCCATCTACTAAAACATGGTGCTACCGAGGAAAACCATTTAACCATGTTAGCTTGTAATGTGCAAAACACAATGGATGATAGTGGCATCTAATACTGAATTACCACAAGCTAAAAGTTTGACTTGTTTGATTGTAGAGAGTAAAAATGCCTGCCAATGCAGCATGCACTGTTTTCTGAGCAAGTTTCTTCAGTTAAGTACTGCATCATGTTCAAGTAACTTGTCAAGAAAGTGTAGCTGTTTTGTCAGCCATCGTTACTGATTACCATGGACTACATGATTTGCATCTATCAGGCCAATGTGGCTTAGATTAAATGAAATTAGATTTTTTGTTATTATGTCTCTTTAAGTTATTTATGGGGAATTTTGCCTCTAAAGAGACTTAAAATGAGGGAAGTGGAGAATAGGTGATGACACGCTGCAAATAGTCATGGCAGAGTTGAACCAGCAACTGCAGGGATACAGCCTCTGTTTGTTCAAACTGCTATACCACGGCTCCCCAACTTAACTGTTATTCCAAACATTAACATTTAACAAAGACTGTTATTTTCTCCATCAGTGCATGCCTTGTTCTTCTCCACCTAGTTATTTTTAAATTAAGGCTTACATTGTTTGGCTCTTGGGAGGTGTGTTAACACATCATTGTTATTATTAGCCTGTTTCATAACCAGCTGAAAAGGTATCACAGAAGCTTAAATATAATGATTTGGTGGTTGTATTTTTTGCAGAGGACTCCCTCCTGCGCCAGGATGACATCTGGATGCTGGATGGCGATGACCCTCAGGAGCCCCTCTCCCGCGTTCCCCGCCCAGATCACCTGGACTTCCTCCGCATTACACCGCCTGAGGATGACATCATTGGGGACACGCCTTACATTCCCAAGCTTGAGCGCACGGTGAGAAACCCTGAGTGAAACAGCACACACACTTTTACAGATTGAGATGTGAGGCCATGCACACTGAGAGCAGTTTTTCACATTTTTTCACTCAACCTTTCAACCACCTGATCATGCACTCTTTGAAAACAGATTAACAAGTCAGGGATGATTATCTACAGGCTGGGCTCTAGAGCCAAAACTGACAAAGATCATTTCACTCTACCCTCTATCTCTCAAAGCTAAAATCTCTCTTTCTTAGCACTCTGAAAACATTTTTAACCTAATTATTAGTCTTCTTGGCTATTAGGAGTCTTAGTGATTTTGCATTGTTATTGTGATAATGTTTTGCTGCAGTTCATGTGACCAGTATAATCTCATTGTATTGTATATTTTCTATCCTCAAAAACAAAAGCTAGCAACAAACAATGCACTATTTGTTACCAGTTGTTTGTTTTTTTCCTTCTGACAATTACAACAATTAAGGAACTAGGGTAATGTATTTCTATATCCTCCAATAGAAAGCTGTGAAAAAACATTTCTAAGTCTGTCTGGATTCCATTATGCTGTCTAGCAGAGGCATTCCTGTGTCAGATGAGGCAAATTACTTAGGTGTGGTTTAAGGCGGGTTGTGTATTAACGCCAGCAATGCATTGTTCTCCCAAGACACAATAACTGCCCTGACTGTGAGCATGCTAATCTAACATACCAGTACAAAGGCCATGCAAGACAGAAGTAAACACTGTGTTTGGTTGTGAAAATGACCACCAGCTTACATACTTGGGTGTAACATGTTTTCATTGTCATTTGTTTCCTTATTGGATAACAGCATAGCTCTAAATAACATAATGTGTTGAAACAGCTGACTTACAGATTATCATTTGGGATGACCACATCTGTGGGTTTGCCATTTTTTCCCTGTAGTGTTTACATGAATCACTGCACATCTATTCTAAGCTCATACTTGTTAGATTTGTACATGCGTCACTCTTTGTCCATCAGTGGTTCCCTCTTTCTAGTACAAACCTTGAGGGGGATTTACTGTCTGTGCATGAAAAGCCAATGCTATTACATAACTAATACCTCAGACACACAAGCCCCTTTCCTATTTGTGGCTGAAGACAAAAATAAGCACCAGTGCTTGGAAATACTAATATAGATATGTTTTTGTCACACTGATTATTATTTCTTTAATTTATCTTTTCTTCCAAATAAATATGTCTTATGGTAAACAATTCCTACTAGGAAAAACATATTTTTCATTAACATAAAACACTTTATTTTGTGAAATACAAGTCAAAAGACAATGCTTTCAAAATATGTTTGATTCAGAGGAGTCATATGATGAAACTTAAAGCTTTTGTAAAGCACACTGAAAAGTAGTTCAGTGGAAGCGTGCCCTTTAGGTGCTCCAGTTAAGATGGTGCTCAGTCAAACAGGCTGAAGGAATGTGTAACCCTTGGTTGCCAGGGGCAGCAACAAGTTGAATACTGTGTGTCACTTTACTATCCTTATATTTAAGATAAGAGTTGTCTAAATGAAGAATAAGATCTACAGATAAAGTTGTTCAAATCCAACATGTAGGTTTGTTTTTTTGTTTTGTTTTTTTCGTTTCCACTAATCGAATTGTCTTTGCTAGCTAGGAGGATTTAGCTAACATTGCGTAAGAAAATCTGTTACAGTTTATCCCAAAAGTAGATTCAAATAAAAACAAGGTCAATATAAAATATTGTTATAGCACTTATTTATTTAATCTGTTTATTATACTTTTTTGCAATATTTTTAATCTACATTTTTTTTAATTGACACAGATTTAATTTTTTGTTAGCTTGCAAAGTGTTGCTAATATTTGCGAGGAAGATTCATGAGTTTTATCCTAATAAGCTAATCCTTTAAGCTAATAAGCTGTCTTAGGTACAAAAAAAAAGCTTTAAAAAACAGTTTGACACTGAGTTTTTTTTCTACTTTTCAGTTTTCAACTGTTTTTCTTAAACACTGCTCATTTCAACACCCACTGTATTTAATATGTTAGCTTGTTCGATTGAGTTAACCTTAGCTTGAAAACTTACTGAAACTAGATTCCTGTGGAAAAGTTTCCTCAAAACATGACCCTTGGTTTGAAGTAAAACATTTAGTATTGATTTTAAAGAGGGTTAAGGTAAGTGTATTAAAACTTAGCTTATTATTTTTCAACCCTGTTCTGTCTGGGTGTCCATAAGCTGCTAATCGCTCATTCATGTTAGCCAGAGCTGACCATGTCCAAGCTGCTTAATCACCCCGTGTTAAGCCCTGGACTTCTTTAGCTCACACCATGCAGGGTTAATGGACCTCCTCAACTCCCCACCTGACCACAGACTGCCTTCACTCTCCCTCTGTGTTTCCTCTGTTGCGGAAGTGTACAGAGGTAATCAGACACCTGTAGTGCTGGGCTCTGCAGGTTCCCTCCCAGGAAGGGAGGGACCTGAAGGGAGGCGTCCCCAGACCGGGCAGACCAGTAAGACACTTTTTTTTTTCAAACTGAAAGGTTTTTCCCACACCAGTACAAGAGTTTTGTTCCTATAAACTGAGGACATGTTAAAGAAGACAAATCTAGAGGATCTGTCCTGCTCTGGACTTGGAGCTTCATGCCAAACTTTGTGGATATAAATCTCGGCGTGTTGGAGCAGTTGGAAATGCTTTAGTGAAAGGCAGGTGAACTCTGCTCTCCCAGGGAGATTACAGCGGGACATGCTTCCAGCCACTGAGCAGCTCGCTCACAGCGTCATGGGAATATTGCTCTCACAGAGAAGACTTAACTGGACTTCTGACAACAGGCTGTACACTCAGTGGTGTCTTTGTTTGATAGCATGAAAGTCTACTTTATGCAAGCTTTCTGTGTAAAGCTGAACATTAATACAGGGTAGTGTTGTTATATCTGGCGCCCTCCTGGAGAAGGTAAGAGGAGCTGGGGAGATTTGTCCATACAAAGACCTTTTGTTCCCAGCCAACTGGAGAGGTGGAATACAGGCAGTCTGGAGGTGGGGGACGAATCGTTGGATTTCTTTATTTTGCTCTCAGTTGATGTGAACCAGAATGGACTGCACCAGCGCTAACTCAGAGGGCCTGGTAAAGCAGCCGAGTACTCTCCTGAATGTCTTTGGTGGTATCTTTGGTCTTAATAGATCTGAAGATACGGACCCGGCTGTGCTGGTGGGATTTAAGGACCTGCCAGATGAGGAAGGGCAGGATAACATGGATGCTCCCCATGACACAGTGCAGGGAGCTGAATCAACAGAAACCTGTAAGGAGACCAACAACCAAGAAAAAAGAGCTGCAAGAGTCTCGGCTGACCTTGATCTGGTCCAGGTCACCAGGGTGGAAACACACAGCGACACGGAGGATGAGGAGGCAGCACACAGAAGGACTAGTTTGTCAGAGGAGAAGAAAACTGGGGATCCTGAAGGTGAAGATGAGCATACAGATGCCAGTGAGGCGGAGTATGAAGTGCCTGTGTTTAGAACGCACAAACTTACAGAGAGATCTCGCATAGAAGATATCCTAAGCAAAACTCTCAATAGGAAAGTATTATCAGCTTCTACACAGGACACCAAAGAGGTAAAAGAAACCACCGCAGAAAACGCCAAACTTGAAACTGAAGAGAACAAGAGCACCTTAGAAAACTCCAAACAGGAAGAAACAAAAGAGAATGACACCAGCAAGTCATTAGGTGTAGAAACATCTGCAATTGGTGAAAATGTCACAGGAGGAAAGGATGACAGTGATGATCAAATTGGTATAGATTGTTCTCTGCCTGTTCCTTCCATAGTCCCCACAAAGGATGCAGTTGGTAAACAGACGGAGGCAAAGAAAGAGCATAAAGGTGATGATAAAGAGGAGACTGCAGAACCTTCCACAAGCCAAGTATCCTCCTCTGTTCCTTCAAGTCCTAAGACACTAGAAGTTCCTGTTCAATCTCCACCCTCCCCACAAGAAAAGTCAGACTCAGCTGACACTAAAAGTCAAACAAAGACATCCAATCCTGATGAAGCCCCAGGTGAGATCAAGGAAAATGCTAGCCCTTCCTCCCCCCAAAAAACTGCTCCAAAGACTCCAGAAACAAGCAAGCCATCCTCATCTTCATCTGTATCCTCCTCTCCCTCTTCCACTTCGTCCCCACCCAGGGATACAACATCTACTTCCTCCCCGTCTTTTCAGATGCCGGCTCTTTTCAGTGGGTTGCGGGTGCTGAAGAAAGGTGCTGTGGGTGAGGAAAGGGAGACGGTGTCAGAGATTAAGCAGAGAGAGAAGGATGCTGATCTGGCCCTTCTCAGCCTGAAGAAGACCGTAAACAAAGCTAAGCTCTACCCTGAGCAAAAAACTGCCACCCCAGCTAAAAAACAAACAGAGCCAAAACATATCTCTGACACTAAAAGCACGGTGTTGGCACAGCTCAGTCACCTGCGAACAGGTAACAGCCGCAGTGAGCTCAAAAAGCCAAAGGAAAAGCAGGAGGCTGATCCAGACCTGAGGAAGGTGGTCTCAGAGAAAGTTGGGGAGGTTGTGGAAGAGAAAAGTCCAGGCCCAAAAACACCCACATCCCCATCAGACACAAAGAAAACCTCTGACCTGGCGTATGAAACCTTCAAGAGCTTCTTTGGCCCCAAAAACCTCAAAAAGGAGAAAGCAGAAGATGTAGATCTTGAAGCTGTAAAAAAGAAAATCAAGAATGACAAGGAAAGTCTGAGGTCTATCTTTGAAAGGACCTCAAAATCTCCAAGCAGGGAACACAAGAGCCCTACAGACGCTGATGTATGAACCCTTACATGCTCACATCACACTTTTAGGTCACCCCTTTTCTCAAACCTGTACTGGTTACTTAATGCTGTTGCTTTGTTTTCTCCCCACAGACAGAGATTGTGTCGCCTTCAGACAGTGAAGACCGCACTCCAGGGCGTTTGCAGGCTGTGTGGCCTCCACCCAAAGCTAAAGATGAGGAGGAGAAGGTGGGGCTCAAATACACAGAGGCAGGTAAGAACCTTAAACTTGTTACTCCAGAGACGTTTGTCTATATTTACATCTGAGATTAAGAATGCTGACAGAGTATAACACCAGTGAAGCTTCAACAGACACACCCTACACTGATTTGTTTGTGGATAAGAGCTACTGTAGACACATCACTGGATAAATATCATGAACAAATCTCTGTATCATACTTCAAAGCACTCTTACTTTGAGAGGATCTTACAGAGAAAGCTCAGCATCAGCAGTAATGTGTAAAACATCCTTTAAATCCATTTAAGAGCTTTAATGTAGCTGTTTATCTGGTTACTGTTTCATGTCACCAAAGGGCAGCATTTGTGGGTGTTAGCATAGAAAAAAAACTTTAATGAAATCAGGTATACTCCGGGCAGCACGCCATGTCTGCCCACTGTGAGTTCTGAAGCGACCCAGAGAGAGGTCAGAAGCACACACAGGCTGTCACAGGGATGATTGAATTACTAACTGAAAAGCTTCCCCTTCATGGTCTGGGTGCAGGGAAATTGTGTTGATTAAAAGTGTAGAGACATTGGAGAGCAGGGAAACAGCTGCTAGCTGCTCCATGTGGTGCAGCTTCATCTCAGTGAACAGATTAAAGAGACCAAGTCTGGATTATTACAGTGATTTGTGCTCTTGTCTCAGAGAGCAGAGTGTGGAAATTCAGAGCAAAGTTCTGACTGAGGGCAATATAGATAAACACAACACGTGTGTACATTGATACGACATCTATATCTTCACATACTCAGTTAGAGCATTGATTAAAAAAATACCAACAGACTAGGGCTGCACTGATCCAACTTTTCTGGTTCCGATTCGATACCAATACCTGGGCTTATTGACCAATACCGTTACCGACCCCATACCAGTGTTAAATGATAACCTGCATGCCCTACTGTGGGGTAAGACTGGTAATGTTTTCTGTAAAAGACAAAAAAATGGCTATGGAATTAGTGAAGTGAATATTCATTTAAACTGTGAAATATTTACATGTTTACCAGAAAAACAATTCTTTAAAATGTAAAACAGTTATTTTCTATTGTAAACTTTTATACCCTGATAACTGGTAACACAGCAAAAATCAAAGAAAGTGCATCAGAGGCAACATTTCAAAAACAAATAGCAAAGAACAACATAAAAAAAAGCACCAAAAAGGTCTCTTTTTTTAAAAATTATAACTCAAACTCAGAATTGTAAATAATAATCCACTCCCCCATCCTGGTCTGAGCTACAGTGCCACCTTGAACTGGATTATTTTATTAGTTTGGTGGATTTTAAAACTAACATTGAGAATCTTTTAACTGGTATACACACGTCTCACTGTGGATTACTGCAAATGTATTAAATGGCATAGTGGTTACTTGTACTACTATTGTATCATGTGAGCTTTTGGTTCCATGTAATGAGTTTTCAATATGTTGCGTTTTTACTTTAAAGAAAAATATTGGACTTTTTCACAGTATTCGGTTTAAAGAAAAATTGGAGAGGGACTACATAATTGTTTTGTGCTTTGTCTTTTACATCTACATTTTATTTACTTTTAGCTTTAGTGTTTTGAATCCTGCTGCTCCAAATTGTCATGAACCAGTCAGGAGATCCTCATGTGATGACCACATCGTTTCAGAAAGTCTCACAAAGATCTCATGCTAATTTCAGAACAGATTGTTTTGAGCAGTCATCAGTTTCAGAGATTTCTGCAACACAGGAGATCAAAAAATTTGCATATTTGTAGTTTAGACGTCCTGCATTGACTTGAAATCCATGGTTAAATTTCTGGGAAAACAGAATACTCACTCTTTATTTAAGCTCAATTAAGTCTTATTAAATCAATATCATTGTTTACAGAGTTAGATTCTGCTTATTGCAATATGCCATAAAAATAGTTATTAATACCCTGAGATCATGTTTGTTTATTTAGTAATTTTAAATGTTCAAGAACAAGATTGAAAATAAATCTTAGGAACAGAGGAAGACACATTTTTTAGGACATCACTCATTAGAACACCTTGGTTCTCAGGCTGTTGGGAAAATCAAATTAACCGTCACCTCATGGCGTCTGTAATCTGCAACATATGTGTTTTCTAACACTTGCAATCCATACCCTTACTGATGTTGAGCGAAAAATATGCAGGCCACCTCTCCTGCCTTCATCATATCATTGCAAAGACAGAAGCAGTCTATATAGATTTGTAGTAAGACCTGGAATAAAGTGTGTTGGCTTTCATGTCAGCCGACAATATGATGTAAAACTGGTTGGCTCAGTTGTAAATTCGTCCCTTTCAGTGAAAGTGACCCGCCCATGTCTAAAAAAAAAACAAGGCCTACATCTTGTTGAGATGTCTCATGTCCTGCCGACCAACTCAGTGGTGATTTACCACGGATAGTTCCAGAAAACATATTTCTTACACCTTTCCCTTTAACACACAAATAAAAATAGCATTAGCTGTCTGTGATTACTGTACTGGGCGTGCAGTGTTTGTTTAATAAATCACAGTGTGTGTCCTTGTTCTGCTTCTTTTCAGAGCACCAGGCTGCCCTCTTGCAGCTGAAGAGGGAGTGCAAGGAGGAGCTGGAGAGGATGCATGTAAGTCATCAAAAGCCTGAAACAGAGATTTTAGAATTAATGATTACTCCATAAAGAAAGTGGAATGTTAAAGAAGTCAAGTGAGCAAATTTTGAAGCGTGATATATACAGACAAAAAATTCAGCCATGGAGTTGAGGAATATGTTGTCTGGTTTATACTGCAGTTGACTTTCTTGAACACAAGATGGCACTAAGACAGCATGAAATGTTCAAGGCAGCAGTTGAATGAACATCAGTGGCTTAAAGGAGCATTTCCTAAAAGCGTTGGAAGATGTTACCAGATTGCCGTTCTCTTTTTAATCTTTTGGATGTGTATTAACCTGTCAGTCAGGTTCTGCTGCCTCATTAATGATGATCTTCATCTTCACCTCTCTGGAAAAATATAACTTGAGCGGGAGTGTGTCTAGTTTAGCAGGAAGAGTTTATGCCTAACAGAAAAAAAACTGTCTTTAGTGTCCGTTGTAGTTTTTACACTTATTAAACAAGGCACAGAGTCAACAACATATGCATGTATTTCCAGTTTAAACATTAGGAAATAAAGGTTAGACAACATTCAGCTTATTAAGTACATAAAAGGAAAATCCATAACTGCAGTGAAGGTTTAGTCTTGTCAATAAAGTAAGAATAAAACTTAGTTCAAACCAACTACTGGAGCACAGAGAGATTAGATCTCCCACAGAATGAAACCTTTTGCAAAAAAAAAAAAAGAAAATAACATAGTTTTTTTAAGTTCAGTCAACTTTTTTTGGCTAACAATCCATGAATAGCAGCATTCTTTGGATTAATTCTGTCATTTCCTTTTTGTGTTTACTGTTAATAACATAAAAAGAAGATTCCTGGTTCCTGGTCATTTTAATATTACCCAGGACAAGTTCCAGTTTCAATGAATGGGGTCTGCAGCTTTTTGCAGTTTGCGCATGTTTTTCACCTGATTATGACTTATATGAGCTGACACACTCTGCAGAAGTGCGTTTTGTGCTTTCAGCTCAAACGCACGGTTGAATAAAGAGGAGGAGTTTGATGTGACATAAATTTTACAGTTTTTATCTTGTGTACTTCCTGGAATGAGCTAGGAAAAAAAAACAAAAACATCTTGTTCAGATTAAAAAAAAACAAAACACACAGTTATGCATATACAGATAGTACGTACTGACATTGAGCCAGCCCCAGACTACTTTGACCCCTAATTATTATGGTAATAGAGATGATACAGTGCTGCTAACAGACCTTAAGTTCAGATATGCTGTTGCTAGGTTCCCATTAGATGGAGTTGTGAAATGAAAGTAATGTGTATGTACACTACTGTGCTGTTACTTCCATTCTTAGTGAAATGATACTTTGCATCAGTTCAGGCAGAGCATGAAACTCATCCACCCCAGCTGTCATCAGCTAACAGGCTGCTGATTGATTCGTTATTTTGAATCACTCCCAACCAATCACAGCTCATTTTTACAACGAGGCTGTCCATTTAAACACATCTCCCCCCTAATTAATCTCTGCAACACCAGTGCTGCCCACACTCTGCTGCTGCCTTAAGCCTTGCCTCCTCCTATCTCGTCTAAATGTCTGTTTTTACCCTCACAGGGGATTTTGCAATGTTGCATGTTATTGTTCTGTGATGGATGTGTTATGATGTCCAACCCAAAACTCCATTTAAGCTGTCAGCAGTGTTTTATTTGTCAAAAGTAGAGGGTTGAACTTAACTCTCATACCTCTTGATAACAAACAGGACAAATCTCTGGTCCTGTTTTGTAATCTGTACAGCTGATAAATTGCTGTATGGACTGTTTCCTCGGAGTTTGACCTCAGAGTCGGTTTCTCGGTCTGTCTCCTTTAAGCCTTTAATTTGATGTTGCCCTCATCCAGACTGATGCTGACTTTGAGGAACATATACCGCAGTCAGCCCACAAGAAAGGGTGGGAACGTGCCTAATTCTATTTCTGCACTGACACAAGCTAACTGGGAACATGTGTAAGATTTATTGCAAAACAGTGTTCTTTCAGCCTAAATCAATAACTCACTTTGGTTGGTTTGTTCTTGTTGTTTGAGTTGTCACAGGAAACTGGACCTCAAGGGCTGATTATTTGCTTTTCACAAATTATCCTCAAGATTGGGTAAAAAAGATATATGAGTTTGGTTTGTAAACAAAGATAATTTCATCATTGTTAAACCAAGAATCCCTCTCATGTTGGCCTCATGGATTAACAATTATACACTCCACGCCAAGGTCATTTAAGGAAACACATTGTTTACCACTTCCTATGGGTTTAATTTTACCTTGAGATAAAAAGGAATGAAGTTAATGAAACTCTTGTCTCTGCTCCTTTCAGTCGGACTTTGAGCTGCGGATCTTCCAGCTGAGAGGTGAAAATGCTGTTTCCATGTCACACCTGGAAGGTGTCATCACCAAGATGCAGAAAGATCGCTCATACAACGCAGGCCTGGAGCGTGGGTTCTGTGATGTTGCTGTGTCCACTGACGAAGATCCAGTTCCCAAGACATGCCGCACCGTGGGGATCCAGACTGACAGGGAGACCTTCATCAAGAGCCCTGAGGGAGACCCCAGTGGGCTGGCTCAAAGCCCCGGCCAGAATGTCCCCAAAAAACTCAACTTGGACTCTGTTGGATTAAACAAAAAAGGTGAAGCTTCCTCAGTGCCTCCTGCACCACCTCCACCACCTCCTCCACCTCCTGCCCCTCCCCCACCTGGCTTTTCTGCACCTCCACCAGCTCCTCCCCTCCCACCAGGCCTCTCAGGACCTCCACCAGCACCACCTCCTCCTCCCCCTTTTCCAGGTAGCATAGGAGCACCACCACCTCCACCTCCTCCACCTCCTCCTCCTCTCCCTGGAGGTGGTCCGCCTCCCCCACCTCCTCCACCTCCTCCTCCTGGCTTCCCTGGAGCTGGTCCTCCTCCTCCTCCTCCACCTCCACCTGGCTTTGGTGCACCACCTCCTCCTCCAATGGGGGGCTTTGGTTTTGGCCAGAAGGTGGAGAAGCCCCCGCGGAAACCTGCCGTGGAGCCGGCGTGTCCCATGAAGCCTCTGTACTGGAACAGGATACAAATCCAGGACAACAAGTATGTGCTTTAAATTACAACCAGTTTCTTATTTTAGTGTTTTATCCATCAACTAAGGTCATGATAACAACAACAACTCACCCAGCTTTGTTATCACAGAGATCTAGTAATGGTCAGCAATGGTCTAAAGAACTCCCAATAAGGCACAAGCTGTCACATGGTGTCTAATGATTCCAGGTTAGCCAAAATAAACTGAAAGTAAAATTTATAGCTTTGTTCAAGGTTGAACACCAGGTTTACCGTAGTTACTATAGTTTTGTGCAAAAAAAAAAGCAAAAGAAACTCTTGTGCGAACAGGATTATTGATGACATTTGATCAAAATCTGGTTACATTTCTGCAAACATTTTCATATTTTGATAGAATTGTTTACGTGCTTTTCTTACATCTGTGTTACTTTTACAGAAGTTTAACCTAACTCAATAGCAAGCACAGGGCTGGAAAAGCCTCAGTGTTTGTTTGTATTCATTATTACATTAACACCATTTTAAAAGACAGAGACTCAGACGTAGGCCAATCTTAGCTTCTTTGCACATATTTAGCTGTCTGTTAAAACACTAACAATTAGATAACTTGCTCATTTTATGACTTTTTTATAAGGGATTTGCTCCTTTAATTGATTGAATGATTAAACATCCTCCCCCTGAAGAGTCAGTGCCACAGTTACTCGTCAGTTAAAATTCTGTTTTTCTCATATTAGCCTTAAAATGCTGGTCATATGTTGCGTCCACTACTAGCCAGTCTTTTCCTCCATTCACTGACTTTTGCCATAGTGTGTAAACGAGCACTGATACCAGATGGTCTCTCATTGCAACATGTGGTTTGGCAGTATATTGACTTCATAAGTAGTCACAGTCACAAATTTGTTTGACACTGTTCAACTTCACTTTCTGAAATCTAATGTTTAGTTGTGGTATTTACTTTAGCTAACTTGAACTTTTTTGAGAGCGTCTCCTCACTTAATGCATCAACAGGCGACAAGCTGTTTTGACTTACGTATAGATACAGAGCTGTGTAAATTCTAAGGTGGTTTAAATGTCAATACTACAATGTTAACAAAGGAGTACAGGCTCTCCCCTTAAAATGACACCTCCTTTGACCAACTAGGTTGATCTATCATCTCTCTAGAGCCAGTAATATCCACAGAGCGTGACATGGTGTTAACATGTTGCAATTTCTGTTTTTTTCTGTATTACTGAATTGTCTTGGTTAATGGATAATAATAAAGGATGAGAGCCTGCACTGCAGTGTTGACGCTGTTGTTGAGATTTGAAACACTTTGTAGAATTTACGAGGCTCCAAAGTCAAATCTAAGTTGAAACTGCTTCAGGTTAACAGGTTAAGACTAACTGGTTAGTCAGAGTTCAAATTTCCATCTTAACAATGAGGAAATTAGTTGCTACAGAACAGTACCATTTACTACCATGCAGTGTATCATCATGAATCAATTTTGAAAATTATTGTAATGGTTTGTCTTATAATAAGAGCGTGGAAAGTTACTACTGGGCTTTTAACTTGTATATCATCACAATACCACGATTTGTAGTAAACACTATTACAAAACATAGTTTACGAGGCATTTAATAGAAAAAAAACGAAATCATTCTGTTTCTAAAAATGTGTATTGCACCAAACATGCAAACGTTTGACCAATCACACTCAACCCAGAGCACCACAGCTATGCTATTATAACACTGATGCATTTAGCTGTTTGCTAAGCTCAGATTTATGGGTGTCATTTGGTGGAGACTGCAAGTTTGGAGCAAGAAACTTTCAGAATGTTTTAAAGAGATCTGGCTGTAAAGGAAAACAACACTTAAGGAATGAGGATGTATGGAAGATACTGTTACTGTTCAAAGCATTCCCAACCTTTATAGTAGCGCCTGCACATTATTGGACTACGACAGATTTTATTGGGTGAGACAACAATAACAGATACATAGTATAGCGTTGCAGTCGTGGAAACTGTTGTCTCATTGCTGATGGAGTTTTAAGCTTTACTGACCACAGTCCAATGGTTTCTCGGTGTAACTGGGAAAACTGACATATCATAGATATTGCTGCTGCACCAGACCCTCTGTAATTGTAAGTGGATTACACGGCCCATTTCCAGTGGCTGTGGTTGTTGCCTCTGAGTTCCAGGTTTTATGGCCTTGTATTTCCATGGCAGGAATAAAGGTGGAGGCTGAGTTGGAGTTTGCACTCTCGCTGGTTCTGGTTGGTGCTGGAGGACTGACTGACGGCAGTTTCACATCAGCTGTAAATTAAACCGTAAAAGACCAAGTTGAGGGGCATTAAATGGGTCAGATGTTTAACTGTAGTTGGATCAGCTGTGAGATCGCTGTTAATGGTGTGAGGTTCTGAGTTATGAGGGGGAACAGTGTAAGGTTTGAAATGATGCCAGGTGTCTGAATGTAAGCAGAAACATGTACAGTCAGCAGCACGGGACAGACTCTCTCAGGAGACTGGAAGCAGAGCTTTAAGGAGGATACTAATTCAATTATAGCCATGATGTGCTCAATTAGAAAGTTTTCTTGCGTCAAATTATTTCTTGAGGTTTTAAGTGTAATTTTCTTTTCCGAGCTGAATTCCTGCACAGTTAGGTTTCAGGATAAAGGCTGATCACTGTGCAGATTTCCCTCAGTCTTTCCCTTAGAGAGGGATTTTTAGACAGTATTATTATATCCTCAACAGAAAACCTCTGTTTCCACTGCAGTAGGAGACAAATACAACCCCACATGTACTTATATGACCCTGATGCACTTGATTATTCAGGTATTTTACCTTCAATAAGCCAGGGAGTGTTTGTGCTTTGATTTCAGGTTTTCTTTTTCTTACTAAATGAGCCTTGACTTGGCATAATGGACTTGCCGGCCTCATGAGCTCACAGATGATGTAAAATCAGTAAACTATGACCTGAGAGAACAGCTGCAATGTGTGAAGAGCAAAAGGAAGCCAGACAGCAGACATATGCACTATATTAAAGATGTCATCATCCTAAAATCAACGGTTTTTGTCAGTAAGCCCGGTGATTATGCTGTTCATGTCCATTTGATTATGAGATTTAAGGCAGGAAAGCAGAGACAGATGTTTTGAGTTTGAGCAGACAGAAATGTAGATGTGTTAGAACGGCACAGAGCTCGAGCTCCTGAACGTCCTCTTCCTTTCAGACACAGTTTGTTCCTCTGTTTGTTTTTTCCATGTTACTCAGCAACTTCTAAAACACAACATCATCTCCCGTATTCTGGAAATGGTCATTTATTAGAGGAACAAGCTTGTCTTAAACTTTTGTTATTTTTAAAACTTAGCTCATAAACAGAACTTTTCAAAGTTGGGAATCTTGGTATTCCTGCCAAGTTTCTTTAAGACAGGGAAGTAAAAAAAAGGAAACAACATCACCACAAATGGCTTTAGTAAGCGTCCACAATAATAAACAATCGAACCCACATTTTATAAGATAAAGATAGTGAGGGATTAGGCATTGAAAGTGTTTGAATAAATTTAAAATAAAGCAGCATGAATACAATCACAAACTAAAAATGTCCTCTTTTTCCAGCAACAACACACTCTGGGGTTCTTTGGAGGAACCATGCATTGTTAACACCAATGAGTTTGAGGATCTTTTTTCCAAAGCAACTCTGCAGCCCAAGAAGAAACCCCTGGCGGATACCTATGAGAAGAAAGCCAAAACTAAGAAGGTAAACCAGTTCCTTTCTTATTTTTTTCCTGAATGCTGATTGTGTATCAGAAGCCCCCGAGGAGGCTGTTAGTGGTGTTTATGATCAGGTTTTGTTCCAAAGGTGCTCTTTGTTTGCTACCACAGTCCATCATAAATCAGAGAAATAAACACAAAGTGAAATGGAAAGAAATACATTTTACTACTCATTGGGTTTCTCTCCTGAAGATAATGGTCACCAAGTTTTGCACAGGGCCAACACAGGCTTTAAGTTAATCAGTTCACTCTCTCAAATAAAAGCAAAGCTAGCTATATAGGATTGTGACATAAAAGTCAGTGAAAAAAAAGAAGAAGGTATAGACCTGATTAATGCCAGAGGTAATGCTAAATGACTTCTGCTGTGATCTGGCGCTACATGGAAATTAAAATTGATTTGAACTCTAGGGGGGCGGGTGTTGCCTTTGGAGGGGTTAGGCCACCATTGCTATTCTCGCAATTCCGTTCTAGTACAATTTTTGGGGTGCAGATTTGATTTTAATTGCGATTCTTCGATATTTATTATTTTTGTGAGTTTTAGTTTGATTTTTAGTTTTAACCCCAGACCATGTGAAAAAGTTAAATGATGATGATAATGTCTACAGACTATATCAGGAGCCATATTTTCCCATAAAAAATGCACATCACGTGAGTCAGAGAGAAACATTTCACCCTCTGGAGAAAAGTGGTAACTTTTCTCCAATCCAGTTTCAAAACAAAAACTGAAATGGAAAATTTGTTATTTGAAATTTAAAAAACAAATCAATTTTTGACAAAGAATTGCAATTTTGATGTTGTCAAACAAAAAATCCTGATACATCAATTTTTGATTTTTCTCCCACCCTTTTTCAATAAGCGCCCCCTACAGGCCTGTGGGGGTTTGACCTTAGGACTTAGCTGTAATGCAGTTGCTTATTTGCAGCTTGTGTCTATGTTTTGCATCTGTTTTGCAGCGTAAGTGACCATTACAGCATAGCTGACCCTTATAGGCCACTGTAGCTGTCAGTTTACTCTTATGTCCCTGCAACATCGAAACATGCATTGTTTTTTTTAATCTGTGCAAGACTTTAAGTTAATTTTTCAGTATAAAACAAGTAAGGGCAACAGTTGAGAGGTGTTTTTGTGCTGGTTTGATCAACTGTTCCTTCAACAACCCACAAAAGACAAACTCATGACATCTTGTTAAATCCTGCAATTCTGCACCTCTGCTGCAGCCAGCGCTGCATCAGCAGCCTGGCCGCCCGTGGTGCTCACTGTGGCGTCCGAGCAGGTAAAAAATCAGCCTCAGCCTGAGACTGCCCTCTTTAATCCATACAGCTCTTCTAATCTGATCAATTGGTTAAGGCTCCTCTCCACTCCAGAGGGCCACAGTGTGTATGTGTGTGATCTTCATGCTTACATCTCCACTCAGTCTGGTCACTCTAAAGCGTCAAACTGTCCAACATTTGATCCAACTCAGACGGCCACATCCAGACACGAATCCTTCCAACTGTCTCCTGTCTTTGCTTACGTCAGCTCGAAAGATAAACTCATGGAAAAAACTGCTGAAACAAATTCATATCGAGGGGGGACTTCAAGTCCAACATAACATTTAGTGTTTTTTATAGCCTTGAAATATATGTTTAGACATTTGTTCCCATTACTTTTATAATACAGGATTCTTAAGTTTAATAAAACGGTCTGTGCTTGGAGCCAGCAAGAGCATTCAGACTCCAGCTCCAAATGAATATGCAAAGGCATGATTGTTTTCAGTCCAACTGGCTGGGAAGGTCGTCATAATAAAAGAACCATGTTTATCCAATAATTTTTTATTCCTCAAAGTTTATACTGAGAGTTAAAGAGGAGAGGAATCATCTGAATCACCAGCTGATGATCACTTCCAAGAAGTTCAGCTGGTTAACGGCTGTGAGGAAAAGGAGGGAGACACAGACGGAGAGTTCTGGAGAAGTCTGAGGAGGACTGGATCAGAAAGGTGGATGAAACATGGGGAGGGAGTAGGTAGAGTGGGGTTGGCAGGCTGTTTATGGGGGCACATTAACTAAATGCCCAACAGTTTTTAATGCCTGTCCTGCTATTTTTTTGTGTTAAAAACATGAATAGTGGAGTCGCAGGCCAGGGTTTGCCTTGTTTTCATGCACTTTTTGAATGTTTTAAACTCAGATTATCAGACCTTTCAGTTTGCTGCTGTGCTTGTTTTGTTGACATAGCAACACAAAGAATGTAAATAAAATTTTATAACCACATACTTTAAACCAGTCATATTAAAAATCTAGAAATGAAATATTTCGTGAAGGCTAATCTATCATAAAGATCCTGTAAAGAGGTATTTTTCACCCATATTCTCATGCATTTTAAGTGTTGTGATTAAAATCCTCAGAAGCTCAATAAATCTGTGGTCAGGGATCTGTGTGGCAGCCTACACTGCAGAATCTGACCCCACAGTGGTCGGTGTCCCACTGGTGAATCCCACCAATAGTGGTCGCTCCTTGAGACTGCCTGTCTTCTGTCTCTGTCAGCACAGAACTCACCTGCAGAGTCTTCATCGACTCGGCTCACGAGTCTGTGTGAAATCACTGGTTCTTATCACCATGTGTCCTGAATTAACATAGTTTATTCTATTCTATTCTGTTCTATTCTATTCTATTCTATTCTATGTGTGTGTGTCTGCGTCTCCCTTCTGCGTATGTGCGTCCATGTTGCCTGAATGCCTGTGTGTGATGACAGCACATCCTACAGAGTCATTACACACTTGCTCAGAAAGTGTTGCCAGATCATGCTAACATCACAGCCCAAGGGGGGGAGGAGGAGAGGAGGAAGAGGAGGAAGAGGAGCAGCGGAGGGGGGTCTGCGAGGAGATGAGTCCGAGTGAAAGGAATGTGTGTGTACATTATGCATATGAGCCACTTCCTTACTCCACATGCCATAAGTCGAAACTCTGGGGATGTAGCTGACGCCGACATGAGCGGGTTAATCTGTATCATGTGTGCCACAGAAAATTCAAAGCTCTTGTTTACTCTGGAGCCTTTCTCTTAGTGCATATTAGCATATCAAAGCAGAGGAGATGACATGGAAAAGGGCAGAGCAGACCGGACCAGGCCAGGGGTATAATTGCAGGCATGTGGCTTCACTCCAATCCACTGGCTGGAGGAGGCAATGAGGATGAGGGCACCTATAGGAGCAGGAGGACGGGCATGTCTGTGCATTCTTGATTGAGGGATTCCAGGGGAAGAAAGAGGTGGCTAGAGGTGAAGAAATAAGTGGAGCTGCAAATATGCACATCAGTAAACACAGAAAGGACAATTTCCTCTTCCCACACAAATCAAATCTGAATCAAGTTTACACAAAGCAGATCTCCTTAAACAAACAGCTGCTTTAACTGGTTTATGGGAAGTACTTATGAGCAATCACAGAACGTTTATTAAAGACATATTTGTCGTCCTGGCTCTGACGTTGGAGAGTGGGTGTAAGACTAACATGTCTGGGTGGTTTTGGGGTGTGAAGTAGGTGGTTAGTGATGGGAAGTCTTGAAGCAGTGATTATTGTACAATCTGCTTGAAGGATTCCAGAGATTTCACATCATCAGACTGGCAGACCACGCAGAGCCGGCTGGCTGCTCAGCCGTAACTGTGTAAACCTGCATTCTCCTGCTCACCTTGCCTAACATCATCCACCTGCTTTAGCTCACACTGTCTCCCTCTATCATTCTGTTTATTTTCTTTGCTTGCTCACTTTTTTTCCTCTCCCTCTCATGCTCTCACTTCTCCTCCTCTGAACACCCAGCAAAACCTTCACTTCCCTTCTTCTCCACAAGAGGGAGTTGAAGGCTGTTGATGCCTACCTGTCTCAGCATCAGCATCCAGCCCGAGCTGTTTGCAGCCCAGCATCCAGCATCAGTTGTCTTTTCTCATTAGCGTAACTGTTTGGGCTAATTGTGAGCAGAGAAAGGGTTCCTGGGCTGGTTAATTAGAGGTGTTGGGAAAGCCTGCCTCTCAAGTCTTTAGAGTGGAAGATCCCCAGTGATCCAGGTAATAGAGCTGGAAGCAGCATGGCACCCACTTACGCCCTGTAATGCAATACCCACTTCTAAGGCTTCTGCTCTCCAGCTCCCACTGGACAGCCCAGTAGCCGACAACGCCATAATACCTAATGAAGAAGCGTGACACATTAACTTTTAGAGCAGGGCTTTACCTTGCCAAAAATCTCTCTAGCTTTACCGCTAATTCAGTCATTGTGTAATTGTGACCATGTGTAGGCACAAATAAAATCCTGTGAATTTATAGTTAGTTATAAAACACCCTGCTTCTTTTTGCCTTGCTCTATAGACTGTCCTTTTATGGTGCCACTTTTGCCTTTGTACTTTCACTGTGACTTGATATTTTTCATTATATCTCACACATGTTCTTTGGTAAACCAGAGGAGGTACATTTCTGTAGCTTACTTTGCTTCCTCAATGATGTAACCTGAATCAAAAGGGCTATAGACCAAATATCATACCAGGATATTTTATACTATAAAGAAAAATATCCCTTCAGCTTAAACCTTTCAAACAGAGTGTCTTGTGGTCTGATGCCTTTTTTTTTTCTTTTTGACAAATATCAATTCATTTAGTATTGCATTTATCAATGGCCATGTGAAGTCTATGCCCAAAACTTGGCATCCTTTTCATCTTGTTGGGTTGCATTGCTTTGACAGCATTATTCCTGTCTTTGTTTGAGCAACCAGTCCCATTGGACTGGTGGCGGTTCCAGCTTGTGGGGACATCCCAGTGTGATAACTTATCTGTAGTCAAGCTCTTTTCACCCCCCATCACATACACTGTCCCTGCTGGACCATTTTAGGGTGATCTGCACAAAGTGATACACTTTTATGATATGAAAGGAACTATCAGATTTTGAAGTCCATTTTTGGCATCATTTCTCTTGCACATTAATTGTAACAGGGTAACTGGTACCTTGGACAAATGTCCAACAGTTCTAAAAAGCTCTTCTGTTCCACTTTGCGATGTCTGCCCTTAATTTTTCTTTTCGTAAGGCCCAGCACAGGGAAATGAAGATTGCAACATGCATTGTTTGAGTGAAAAAAGGCTGCAAAAACTTCACACGAGAGGGGAGGGGGAGGGTTTTTGACTTAAAGTTATGCTCAGAGTGGGTGAGGCAGGGCGGGATGACAGGGGGCAAAGGTGACGGAAGAAATAGGCAAATTGGTTCGCCCTGTTTTAAGACAGAATAATAATCTTAGGAATAATATTGTCTTCCCCATATTTTGTTGAAAATTTTATATCAATCTTAAAAACTGGATATAATGAAGTCCTAATTGATAATAATTTTGTGAATCCCATGTTTTCTAAATCGTTTTCATTTACATGGTGACAGGTTTTAATAAAATATGTTGATTAATGGTTGATAATAAAAGTAATGTATTATATTACAAAGTGCTTTTGGTCCAAGAAGCTCAGTATGTTCATGTCTGTCATTCACTTCCACCTGAAAGTGTTAGTTACGTGAAGTTTTCGTTAAATAAATGAACTTTTTATTTGACACTTTTTGATCAATCATATGTCTGTGTAACCGAAGGTAAAAGCAGGACCATAGTTGCTTACTGGACCCTGTTTTGGGCCATACATTACACTTTTATACATTGAAAACAGAGGGTCAAAATAATTTTCCTAATAGTGTAATGTGTTAAAAAAAGGTTTTACTAAATGTTTAGTGCTTTTAACAAAATATATTACTGGTGTGACGTTTTCTGAAAGATAAGGCAGTGAATCCACTGAAACTCACACTGATTTAATTTTCACTGGACTGTAAACAATTCTAATCTTGTTTTATGTCTTTTTCCAGCTAATCAAACTTCTTGATGGGAAGCGATCACAAGCAGTCGGCATCCTCATATCGAGCCTGCATCTGGAGATGAAAGACATCCAGCAAGGTAAGACAAATGTTCCAGGAATGATCTGTTCTATGATATCATTCAAGTCTTTGTCAAGGACGGAGCCCGTATTTATATTCCACAGTCATAAACTGAATTTATACTCCCATTTAGTAAGAAATTGCTAAGGCTCCTGATGAAATGCAGATGTAGTTATTTTTAGGGATGAGATAGTGAGCCCTGCAGCAGAGATTAATGTCCTACCTCTTGACAGCTACTAATTTGTAACTAGTCACACTGGTCTTTAATTCATTTGTGTCACAAGTGGAAAAGTGGATGATTTTCCATCCACCCTTGTGGTAGAATAAATGCCTCCGTTTGTCAAAATGTGAGACTTAAACACTGGGTTGAAAGCAGCCTTTGTTTTCTGTCACACTGTGTTAAATCCCTCCTACACTGCTTAAATCAAATTGCAATCTCCTTTATTTGAAGAGCTGCATGGATTGATTACATGCTTGGTTGTTCTGTGGAAAATGCAGGCTCGTATGTGTGTGTAAACACATAATGTGTGTGTTGTGGACAGCGCAGATAGGCCAGGAATTGGTCCTGTCGTGGGACTGTGGCAGAGAGTTCCTGCCGCCTGTTAGTCTGAGCATGCGGCCAGCAGATCTGTTTATTGTAGCCAGTGACGGTTTCCACAAGCCTAATGGGACTGACACCCCACTAATGATCTGAGCATGTACAAAACCACCTTCCACAGTTAGCAGACACTGCGCTACCACATAAAACCACCTCAAACACGAGCCAAGCAGCTCACAGCTCCAGGACGCCTATTTTGTTTAGATTTTACCCACTTTCTTTGAATCCTTTTCTCTCTGTTCCTGTGACAGCCTGTAGAGGTAGTTTGATTTAAAAAAAAGTCCTGCTTACTCCCAGCATGAGGCTGCTTCCTTGTGCCTTAATGGGTGGTTAATGTGAAATTAAGTATTTGAATCTGACAATGAAGGACAGCACCTTAATAAGCACTTCTAAGGGCTCTGGTCCCTGGCCTTGCCTGCTTGCCTCCCCTTTGTTGCCAAATTAAAAGGACATGGGACATGTAATGTAATTAGAGCTACTAGGGAGGGAGAGAGGTTAGGAAGGAGGGGAGCAGGGAAGGTAGCGCTCTAGTTAAGGCAGAGAGGGGGTCAACTGCACCCACTGGAGTGACTGGGGGACCTCAAGGGCCACCATGGTTCAAGGGCAAAGGGAGGCTCTCCCCCACACACCAACTACAAACACACATGTATGTGCATGTTCACACACCACACATGCCCTTCCACACCAAAGCTGATGAGTGAAAAGTGGAAGGAGAGGGTGTGAGGCGGTTGGCAGGCCAGCTTTGATCTGTCGGTGTGGAGAGATATCCGGCTCCCCTCGGATCAGAGTGCTCTTGTGCACACTGGAGCAGGCCCCCCTTTGGTGTGTGATTGACGGCTGCATGGCTGAGGGACTGAATAATCCACTCTAATAAGATGTAGGAAATGGACCTCCAGCGATCTCTCTGATCCAGACATCAGGACCACATTGACAGCTTTTTCTACGGCAGGAACAGCTGGGAACCAGAATGCAAAGCATTACCTTGTTAGCTTGAAGCAGTGATTGAAAATACCTGCGCTGTGATGTTGTTTTAACCTTTACTTTTACATTGGCTACTATAATAACTGAAGCTGTGTACTTTTTAACTTTCTAAACAATTAATATGTCCTACTGTCTAAAGCAATTTTATAAAACCAAAGACTTGTCTTAAAGAATCACATTTTTAATTAAATAAATGCAGCACAAATAAAACATCTGTATAAATATCAAAGATAATGAAAGCTGCTGTTATTTGGCTAAAGGTGCCTGCTGAAAGTTTGTTATTTGCTGCTTACCTGAATTAGCTTAAGACTTACAACCTTTTACTGCTGCTGTTGAACTTTAAACTGCTTGATGTTCTTTTTTTATTGTCACATCAAGTTTGACCAAGTTCCACTTTATCTATCCAGCTATGACTGAAGCTAGTTTCAGGATGTTCTCTGTTTGTGCAACAGTTACTCTAGTGGAAGCTTTCTTCTGTATTACTTGGGTATTGTCCTGAGAGTGGCAGGATGCTAATACAATGCTAGCTAAACTACTACTGGCACTTTACATTTAGCCCTTCTCAAACAGCCAAAGCCATTTTGCCACTGTTTAGTGCCATCATTTAATTGTCACTTGTGGTAGCATCTGCTAACATTTTAAAAAATGTTTCCGTTTTGATGAACATAAAAAGAATTTAATGCAACATTAGCGAGAGCCAGCAGGCTGAAGCTAGGTTTTGTGTTGTATACAATATTCCTGCAATTGGGTTGAGACTTTTTCCCCTATGTTTGATTGTTATGCTACATTTTATCATTTATAGTCACCTTGAAAAAAGTAAAAAGTGTTTGTTGCTAGGGGTACTTTGCAAAATGATGATGTCTAAACAAAAAAGGTTTTTTCTAATTAATGACTGATCAGTCAGTCAATACAGTGTGAAGGATTTGATTAAAGGAGGAAGCTCTTCTCTGCTAACACCAACCCAAACCATCAGCCGATCCAGCATCACTAGAGCCTTCTTTGCCATCTTTTCTCTTCCTCTTCTCTGTCTTCTTTTTTTCAATGTTGTGGTTGCATTAAGATTCAGAAAATATCTGGGCTATTATTTATGTATTTCTCTAGTGAGAAAAAAGTTGGTTCATTTAACAATTGCAGCCCATGATTGGCAGATTGCTTTGGCCAATATGTTGTCTTTTTCCAAGACTGACTGCTAATTATGAATGTCTTTATTGTTTCAGCTGTCCTTAATGTGGACAACTCTGTGGTGGACTTGGAGACTATTGAAGCGTTGTATGAAAATGTAAGTATGAAGGCTCAGGCTAACTGTTGCTCTGTTGTCAAGAAATAAAAACAACATAATGTTATACAACAGCTTGATAAAAATAAAGTAAAACGCATCTGTTGAATAATTTTTTTTTAATATTGAGTTGTATCTTTATTTTGTTTTTCTCTTATTATAAATAATTAGTTGTAATTTTATCATTTGTGTCCTTTTTTACAGAGGGCTACCAGTGATGAGATGATGAAAATAAAAAAACATTTTGAGACGTCTAAAGAAGAGGAAGCCAAATTACTGGATAAACCTGAGCAGTATGTATTTAAACTCATAAATGACATTTTTCAGATGTTTTTCTTGTGTAGAGAGAGGTAACATCAGGGAATTAAAAAAAAAAACATTTATAACTGACTGGTTTTCAACCAACTAAAAACTAAAAATGGCCAAATTTAACTGATCGGCGACAATTTAAGTGATATCACAAAACGATTTAAAGGTGGTGCATTGTTTCATTTTTTTATTTGATCTTCTATATGATCAACATTAAAAAAATATCAATGTTGTTTTTTATTGTGAATTAAAAAGAAGAAAAAAAGTTTATAATATAGGTAACACCAAAAGTTGAATCCATTTCTCACGTTAAGGTCTTCAGTTTTCATGAGACCTTCCACACACGAGTGAGAAAAAAATGGATTCATAGACATTGTTTTGGTATCTCAGTAGTTCCTCCTGTCAGGGTTAAGTAGTCCCGACCAGTTAACGAGGCCCGGACCCAGCGGTGCCGCTCAGCCTGGCCTTCCTGTTTCCATGTTTGACCAGAGCTGTCACTATGGCTGCCAGAGTCATCCTTACTCAGTGTCTCCTTCCATCAGAAGGGCCTAATCACACAGGATGTTACCGCTCTGCTCCCCTCTGACACGGCACTGTTTACATAAGTCGTCCCACATCAGGCAAGAGCTACCTTTGATCAATCTGTGTGCGCCGCTCTCTCTGCTTTCCTTCCACCCCGACCCCGCAGACCCCTCAAACCCAGCAGAGCAGCGCCGCTCATGACTATCAGCTGCCTGTGTGCTTGTGAACAGCAACATTGACTCAGCCAGACTCGGTGGAGGAGCAGGGCCTGCCAAGAACCCAGAATAGTTCTTCCTTTTAGACGTTTTGTTTAAATTTGTCATAACACATCACCCCCTGATCTCTTCCCCCTCCCTGTTGTTTCTAGGTTTCTTTATGAGCTCTCCCAGATTCCTGACTTCGCCGGCCGATCCCGCTGCATCATCTTTCAGTCAGTGTTCCTCGACACGATCGCTTCCATCCGCCGCAAGGTGGACATCATCTCCAACCTCTGTAAAGTAAGAGCAACATGGCAACAGACACCAGTCCAGAAAAGTTACTAAGCCACACGAAGGCTTCTTCACAAGAGTGTGTGTTTGTGTGTTTTCAGGAACTGTTAGAGTGTGACACTTTGAAGGATGTCATGGGTCTTGTTCTGGCCTTTGGGAACTATATGAATGGAGGGAACAGGACGAGAGGTCAGGCTGATGGCTTTGGCCTGGAAATTCTCCCAAAACTTAAGGATGTCAAGAGCAGGGTAATAAGAAGCAGGCTCACATTTACATCAAATGCTGCCAAGTACAATCAGACCACAGGGACCACAACATGCATTTTAAATTCTGATCCTCACAGCTGTGTATTTCCTCCATAGGACAACCGCATGAATCTGGTGGATTATGTTGTTTTGTACTACCTGCGCTATTTTGATAAGGTAAGCTTCCATCAATCTAATTTCCAGTCTTTCCTTTCACACCGTTTTCCCAGCACTCATAAACTGTTCCATGTTGCAGCATGCTGGCACAGATAAGAGTGTGTACCCTCTGCCGGAGCCTCAGGATTTCTTCCAGGCAGCTCAGGTGAAGTTTGAAGACCTCACCAAGGACATCAGGAAGCTGAAAAAAGATCTAACCAGTAAGTCACATAGCGCTGTATGAGTACAGTCACTTTAACTGTGGGTTACACGGCTTTAACTGCACACCTCAGTCAGTCAATGTGATTGCATTTATGAACATCCTTCATAAGAGGAGCTGAAATGTAAATTTAAATGCAGAGAGAGGTTTGGGATGTATTCAAAAACAAAGAAGGCCTGAGGCAGCTTTTTCCACTTTCCAGACATTACATCTTCACAGCCCTGTCATCGCAACACCACAGGCATTCCTGTTTTAACAACAATGACAGAACAGTTAGCCATGAAGCATCCAGACTGCTCAAACTGACTCTTAAGAAAGAGCAGAGTGTAGAAAAAGCAAAGTCCAGCATACTGGGAAAGCATCAGAGGGGAAAAAAAACTGTTTTTGGTGTCCTGCATTTTAAGTGTTAGGGGCGCTGATCCACTCAGTAACCAAACCAGCCAGCCAGTCAGTCTTGGCCAGGGCCATGCAGAGGTTAAAGGCAATGCACCCCTGTGCCCCTTGTGTCTGTGGTTATTTAAATCAACCAATAATACGGCATATGAAAGCAATTAGATATGCTCTGAAAGTCTCCCCTACGTTTTTTAGATCACTGTTAAAGCCCTCTCCTTGCTGACCCTGGGGAAAAATACAAAGAGTCTACTAAAACACCCAGACCCACCTACCTCAAGCTGTCACTCATTTATTAGGAAAAATAGAAGACCTGAAGACAATAAATGCAACATAAGGGCCTTCGCATTTGATCTCTGCTGCAGCACAGTCTGGCACAGTATTCCTTGGGGGTATTAGCATCACAGGGCGAGTGTTGGATTCTGCATGTTTGGTGAGCTCCACCTCTGACTCCCTCCATTTTTATCCTCTGCAGACGCCAGGAATAAATATTTATGCCCGGCTATTATAAACCTGCCTAAAGAAAGCAAGTGGTCTTAATTATGTAGCTAACACAGACCGCTTCCACCCACGATGTGGATTCTGTCAGAGAGGTTCACACTGAATCACATTTTACTCCCTCTGCGTGTCTGAAACAAGCACGCCTGCCAGGCCCTCACCTGATCCTGAGGTGGCGACTGCATTTTCTTGCCCTCCAGGCTTGGGGTCAAAGGTCAGGAGACTGTGTGCCAACAGTCAGAAACTCACCTCTTCTAGCTTAACCCGAGATCCAGGACAAATCTGCGAGTGTAGCTCAGCCTTTCGGGGAAATCTTGGTATTTTGGGCTAAAATTAGCACAGAGCTGTGTTTTTGCACTGATCACACACATCTCCCAGTTTGCTCTGTGTGCATGTTCGTGTGTTGAGTCTAGTCAGTGATGCTCAAGAGAAAGTCCCCGTCAGTTTGGCTGCCCTCTCCTTCACTGGCTTGTGCAGAAACATGATCCTCTTTTGATGGGGCTTCCTGTTTGGGGAGAGGGTGATGACCTCTCCCTGAGCTCCTCTCAGAGGGAGAGAGATGAGTGGGAGGCCACGAGGAGTTAAACCCACTGTAGGACTCCTATTAAGCAAAATATCTACTGTTCTGTTCCCGTAACTGAGACTTTTACCTTTAGTTCTCAGATCCTGTAGAACAGGAGCACTCAGCTGCCTTTCAGACCTGAGGCTGAATCTGTAGATCAGACCAGTGACTAGCTACATAAAGATCCATTTAACTGCCGCGTAATTGGACTTGACAGAGAGGCAGGGACGCTACCGAATGAAATAGGATCAAATAAAAAGAAACAGTCAGAGCTCATTTGCTGCCCAGGGGAGTTTAGTGTTTCACTGAGGGCCTGGCCCAGGTTAGGCATTCATCACTGTGGCAAATCAGACAGTGTCCTGATTTTAAATGGCCTTTAATGTCAGGTTCAGGCAGGGCCTTTAGCCTGAGCTCTGCTTTACGACGGAGCCTGGGCTCAGAACAGCATGTGCTGAGTGCTGAAGTATCGCTCTGCTCACCTGACCAAACAAATCATACCTTAAATTAACATGAGGGAGAGTTCAAGACTCTTCATTTATTCAACTCATTTTTAACCAAATTAGCTTTTTCTCATCATGGTAGTAACTTTTCTATGAGGCAGCAGCTTGGGGATTTTGACATTCCTGAATCCAATTTTGTTCAAGATTTATAGTTGAATCTTTGTGCGCTGTTTCTACCAAACTGTGGAGAAGGCTTATAGTTTGATAGGTCCCAGTTGAATCTTGAGGAATGGAAAGAGGTGAGAGTATCTTACCTTTCCTCACTGAAGCAGCTTCCTGGCTGGCCTCACAGGGGGGATCATCCAACAGAGAGCTGAGCTGGAAGTCTGACAGTCTGCTGGGTTTGGAGATAATTGGGGATCAGAAAGAGAATTCACTTTTCCAGGTATAAATTATTAGCATGTGCCCGGGTCAGAGCACCGCACTGATTTAGCCTCTGATAAATAGTGACGCAAAGCCAAAGTTCTGTCTCTCTAAAACATTCTTTTTTTACATGTGGATATTTGTCAGACTGGAAAATAACAACATATGACATTAATTAATTTACTCACTGGAACTATGGTTCTGCTGGCAACTGTTGAACAACAATGAAGTCACCAGTGTATCCTCATGTGTTTCTGTCTACTGCTTTACTTCCTCAGTGTCAACTTTTAATAATGATCCAGAGCTACAGAGACAGGAGGTGGCGAGGCGTAGAGACAGAAACATTCATCAAACAGCTGGTTTAGTCCCTGCGTCTCTCATCCACTGCTTCAGCTTATTTTCTAATCCTCTCAGAGTTGTGCATTGTCTTTGTGCTGTGATTTCCTGGTAGCTGCTGCGGGGGCTCGTGCTGACCGCGGTACAATCATAAGTACATACTCGCATCAAAGTTAACCACACAGGGCAAACTCTGGAGCACAATTCTGGCTTTCTTGTTTGTTTTTCTTCCCGTTAAAACAGCTGCCCCTCCTTTACCCACAGCTTGTTGTCATGTTATCTTATTTTAAACAATACATCGCCAACTCAATCCTATTCATACATGATGGGTTGGGGAACCATTCCTCTGGAGATATCAAGTCGATGCACTTTTGAGGCTTCAAATTTTCACCATCATAGTTTTGCTTTCACTTTATATTTTTGCATACCCTATTATTGATCTGTTTTTTTACTTATTTATAGAAAATAGGACCATGATTCAGGTAATTATTCCAAAACAGATATTGCACCATACATATACTGATGAAATGCTGTGAATCTGTAGGTGTATTTGCATTATTCTATGATCAGTTCAACATCATTTATAATTATGTAAGAGTTAACAATAACAGCTGAGAACCTAATCTATGTTGTGCTCGTCTAATGAGATTAAATTGTTTTCAACTTAAATATTAGAAATTTTTTGATTATTAATAAACTGCTAGATTAATTACCCACAGTAATATTATTGTGTTTTTAGCTCATTGTTAGTTAAAATGTGGAAGTAGACAATGCCTGATTTTTACCATTTCTTTTTGAATTTTAAAAAATTAAATCATTTTGTGAAAATCATGATACAATTTTTAGAATATGAAAAAAGGAAAATTTAGACTTCTGCAACATGACTGTGTTAAATCTGACATCTTAATTTCTCAATTTATGCTAACCCACTTGTTTTTGATTTTCTTTAATTTGATGATTTTTTTTTTTTTTAAATGGAATTTTTAAACTATATACGTCACAAAAGTAAATACTCTTCAAATTTTCTCAACAAAAAAAGGAGTAATATTTAATTCAATTTAATGATATTCCTGGCCCAAATTAAAATAAATAACAAAAATAAAAAATAAACAAAAGACCTAATCTAAGATTTCTCTTAACTTTTTTCTATGCAGCCCAAAAAGGTTGAATCAAAGAGACATTTTCTGAAAAATAATTCACCCAAATATACAAATCTGAAGAGATAAAATTGCTCTGGCTCCCAAACACATAAAAGCATTGATAGAACTTTCTCTTTTCTTCTCCTGTAAACTTTCATTTTTTGTTTTTAATTTTGGCAAAGCTCATTAACTTTATGGTCTCCCCTCTCAGCTGATACACGTTGTCTGTCATTTAGCTTTAGGAGAATCCTCCCTTACAGGGCACGCCTTCTAAAAACTGTGTTATCACTCTAAGACAATGTCTCAAACTGGAGCTTTTGGTTTTTTATTCTTTACAGCTGCTGTGTTTTTGTGGGCTTCCTCCTTGCGGCCTTTGCTGTCTGGACCACATTTGGGAGAGAGCCGCCTTTAAATTGTAGACTTGCTGTTTTGAGCGCTGTTTTTAATGGGTCGTTTTGAGTTGGGGGATTTCTGGTGAGGAAACGCGGTTTTGTCCAAACAGGATATTTTGGTCGTCATGTTTGGTTGCTGATCTCTGGTTTTTATTTTGATAACTGCCGTCTCTCACTATTCACAAATTTTAAAAGAGTCCTGGAATCCAGACACTGAGGCTGTGCGTAGTTACTCCTCAGCTTTAATGCTCAGACGTTGTGTTTCCTGTCTGATTTATTAACACAGCCAATAAATAAAAGATGTAATAGACTGAGTTCACTGAGTTGCAGGTGCAGCTGCTCTGCATGCAAACATTTGAGAGCCAAACTCAGATCTAAAAGAAGCCTCGCAGAGAAGTGAGACTGCGGCCAGACCTGTTAATGCTCTTGTTGTGTTGCAGAACTATTTAGCTATGCAGTCATAAGCAAGTCGAGGTATTTATTGCAGCCATTAATGACTTACAGGTTGGAGCAATGTGCCAAAGTTCTTTTAGCAGGCGTCTGTGTGTATATTAACCCGGGTTACAGTTGAGAGGAAATGGGGAAGATTCGGCTGGAGCACGCTCGGTCACAACTGTTTCCTCTCAGCGCGTGTGAGCTGGCTCATTTGGCGTCGTGCAGAAAACAAATCCACAAACAGCAAACACACATCTGCTGCACTCACGTGTAAATTATTAAGACACAAGGGAAGTAACAAGATGTAGAACAATACTGAAACACTACTGATTAGTTAACCATCGGATATTACTCACCTATAAAACCAAATCATCAGAGCTTATCAGAGCTTATGACTGAAAAGATTTCATAAAGCATTTTTTTTTGTTTTGTTTGTACAGAAATTTCACATCCCACTCACTAACTCAAAACACATTCATACAATGATGGCAGAGGCTTCCAAAGTGTCCATCACTATTAACTAGTCCCACTCACATACTGCTGACCCCGGCTTCTCCCACTGAGCTACTGGTACTCCCAGAAAAAAATGTAAAACTAAGACAATGTTCCACAAAAGCTCACCTTTGATTTAACTTAATACCTTAATAATGCAGTGTGTAAAACAACATGCTTATGCTGCGGGATAAAAAATACACCAATCAATCAATCTTTATTTATATAGGTCGTAGGGCTGCACATTATCCCATAATCGATGCACTGTGCTGCGTCATTACTGTACTGGTTTGTCTTCAGTTTATTTGTCTTCTTCCTTTTTGTTGGATTATTTAGCAGTCGGCAGCTAGCTGAAGGTGCATTACCACCACCTACTGGACTGGAGTGTTTGAAAACCACAAGGAGTTTATCAAACCGACTTTAGCGTTACAGATACAGATAGTGGTAGGGCAGAGGGAGTGAACTGTTTGACCTGCAGGTGAAAAGATTGAGGATACTTTTTTTACTAAGTTCTTAATCTTATGACATAGTATTTTATCTATTGTTTTGCCATTACTGTTGATTCTGTAAGTGACAATACATTCATATCACTTTTTATACATTATAAATGTAGCATCAGATCAGATAAACTATGTTCAAAAGTGTTGGTTCTTTGTATATACCTTTAAGCAAACAATGCATGTTTGGTTTTGCAAATTTTACTATCATGCATTTCATCCTTTTTCCGCACCTGATTCATCAATTAAACGCAAATATAATCGTCAGAGTAATTGATTACTACATACTAAATAATCATTAGTTGCAGCCTTAATATGTTGAAACCTTGAGTAGAAGCCTTGCACATGTAAGACATGGGGTTTGAAAAGGGGACAGAGGAAGATGCAGATCCTGATATCTTATATATTCCTCAACATATCAAGATAACACTTGTCTTGTTCTTAACCGTTGTCCCTTTTTAGAGCCTACATGATTCATCATTTCCATTTTTTCTGTTTCCTTTACCAGCCTGTGAGAAAGATGTACAGACGGTGTGTGGCAACTCTTCACCAGAGCACCTCGAGCCCTTCAAGGGGAAGATGGAGGGGTTCATCTCTGCTGGTGAGTCAAACTTTTTTAAGGGTGAAACTTAGACTGTGTCCTGGCAGCATGGGATGTAGCCTCTTCACTAACAGGTACACTTTGCCTGCCTGTCAATCAAACCAGACATTTCCTTAAACTGTCAAAACTTGTAAGTTGACTTTGAAAATAACAAAATATGAAAATATTAGTTCTCGTACTTTGTGTGATGACAGAGAAATGAGATATTCAGTCCAAAATATTTTTTTGAACCAGGCTGTAAACATGTTTATTTTTCTTTGGAGACAGCTTTTTTGAATGGATGTGTATTTGGTTTCTGATGCCTCTGCAGCCAGCCTCAAGTGGACACTTGGTGAACTGCAGTTAGCACGTCTGCACTGGCTTCATGACAAAGAGTGGTCTGTTCATGAAGTTTAGATTAACAGTTACCCCTTTAATACCATCTCACTGTACAGCAAATCTAAGTGGGACGTAGCTGAGAAGGAGACCCTTGCAGTAAGGGGAGTTTTTTTTTTTTTATTGATTTAAAGCTGGCTCTGTTTCTTTTTACATGATATCTCACATATGCTGTTAGTATGAAGTGTTAGCAGAAACATGATGAGCCTTAATGGGCACAAATTGAGTTATTTCTAATGGCATTACTGTGTCCTTTGGTGTAGTCTATCTTGATCATATTGTAATAATGGAGAAAAAACAGTCAGAAATGACCCTTCAGTATCAGAGGATACTAACAAATGACTTTAAAAATCATCCTTTTAAATTCTAGCATTCTATTTCAAAATAAATATTTCTTTTTTTGTGTTCTTATTAGACTTGATCTCACCTTCTGTGAAGTCATCGTTTGCCGTAAAGTTAAGGGAAGCCATAAATAGTATTCTCTGCCAGCACCCTCCCCTCAATCCAAGCACAATGACACACTTAAGGCCTGACCAATGTGTGCCCTTACTCCCACCCTCTGGCTGGCCTGTCCCATGTCACGCTCTTAAAAGAGCCTGAAGAAATTCTTGCTGTCTTCAAAGATGAAACAGTACTTTTGACAGAGGATTTACAGCCGAGGAGATAGTCATTAAAACTGAGCTTTCAGAGCAAGAAAAGCCCCGTGTTTGCCCCGATGCCCGGCATGGGACCTTTAAAAAGAGGAAGGTATAATTATGTTTTTTGCCGTGTCAGTCAGCTGGGTGGTGCAGATTCTGCCTCTCAGTGCATGTGTGTGTGTGTGTTTTGTTCTTGCTGGGAGAGGGCGTCTTGGTGCACTGTAAGACAGCATGAGGACAGGAGTCAACAGGCCTGTAGAAGGGATCACATTGCCTCTAACATGGTTCTCATGTACTCTCAGCTTCCATAAAGCTGGCGGGACATCTCTGGCTGCTGCCTTGTAAAGGCTGGCTGGCCTCAGTGGATCAGGCTCAGGGACCACCAGGACTGGGGAAGAGCAACCTCAATCTTACTATCTAGTCTGTCCCCTAACCCAACTGGACTCCTGATTTGGTCTTTTGCTTGCATTTTGTTGTTTTTAGCTATTAATTGAAAATATAGCACAGAGTATGTTCATTTTGAGCTATTTTAAAGCATTGCTACTGTTGTTTTCTCAGAAGCAAAAACACAACTTTATAAATAAGTAGAGCTTCTGCCATCATCTAAGTAATAGTCCACGGTGGCCAAAAGACATCCATGCTGCTCTATGGTAATGTTGTTGAAACTTTATCATTCAGAAAGACAGTACAAAGCTCAAACAGGCACCACACCTCCTCTTTAATCAGTTATAGTGGCAAATTGCAATCTATTACTACTCTCATTTTTGTTTTAAGATGTTACAAATTTATCCAGCTACCAAAAAACAAGAAAATTAGGTACCAAGATACTAGCTATGGCTAAGTCACAGAAGTGGTACATGGTTTGGTGGTTTTGGTGGAAGATTTCATTGTGCTCCAGACTTGTTTGAGTTTGACTTGTTGAAAATCTTTGATGTTTAAAGCTAGGGTCTTCACTTGTTAGTAAACACAAATTCAAATTGGGCTCCTCCTCCTTGGCTCAGTGCCAGCGGCAGCGCACACCTACAGCCCTAGACCATGACTATGTGAACACATTCACCAGCCCAGCAACCACTGGCAGCATCATCAACCACAGGTGCAGCCGTGCACCTGACTTAGCATGTTAGCTAAACACTGGGTTATTTAACTTATACCTAGTTAGCAGAAAGCCAACTTGTGTCCCTCTTTGACAGAGCTGCTCTCCAAGTGCCTGAAAGTGATTAAAAGTCCAGCCAAGCTTCACCCTCTTTTAGAAAAAAGCTTATTTTGTTTGGCGTTTGGTTGTGCTTTTCTTGCTCCGTGCTATGTCATAGCCATTCAGGATAGCCTTTTCCACTAGCCAATCAACATGCAAAGTCACTTGCACACTGTTTGCAGGAACTTTCTAAACAGCTGTGTGTTTTTGCATCCAGAGTCTGTGCTGCTCTTATTTAAGTAGATCCACCACGCCATTGTTCTCATGAGTTTATCCACCATAAGTCACCCTGAAATTTTTCCCAAGCTTTGTTCAGTATCACTGAATATTTGAAAGCTATTAAAACCTCTGTGACTGCCACTGGCTACAAATTAGACCTGGTTTCCAATGGTACATCTTGAACATAAACTTTCCAATGGAATACTTGTAAACCTCTCTATCATAAACAGAATTCCTCGAGCTGTTGCTTGTGCGTCGGTGAGAAGCAGTGTGTAATCATTGTTCGTGATGATTCCATGACTTCAAAAGGCAAAACAAAGCAACAGTCCTCACATCAAACACAGCTGAAGCTCTTAAACTCTGACTCATCGGCAAATGCGTGAACTTCTCATGCAGGTAAATGTTCCAGAGTCCGACCGCAGACTCATGTGTTTGACACATGATTTTAGATATCATAATTAACTATCAGGAAGCAGCGCTGAAAACGACATCATCACAAAAACAGCCATTTAGCTTCTTCCTCTGTCTAGAGGATCAAAGTATACCAGTGATCAACACTTTGTTTGGAGACTTGTGGTTCTGAGTAGCACTGACCTGTGACCCTGTGGAGACGCTCACAGCAGGAGCTGCAGGTGAACCTAAACGCCCTGCATGCTGCTTTTTATACTTGCCTGTGTGATCTCTCCCAGATCTAACAGGGGATACCTTCAGTATCTAGTGATCTGCTTTTCTGTAAGGCTGTTACTTTGTTCAGTGCATCAGTGCTGCTACTATGGTTACGAGCAAAATGTAATCTGTAAAGTAAACTGAAACCCAGACAAAAACAAACCCTTTAGTTCAGACTGCTGGTCTCATCATCAGACTTATCACCTTTTGTTTCCTCTTTTTAATAAGCTCTTTGAAACCTCTGGGGATACCCTCCGCCACATATTTTCATGTTGAAAGCGTGCCACGTCTCATTAAAAACAACTCTCCTTCATTCAGTCATCCAGCTCTGTTAGCAAGTACACATGTATCACCACATCCTCACACTTTTTTTGCTGTCAGTGAGTCACACTGAGTCCCACTTGTCCAGATGAGCAGGAATCACGTAATTCAAGCAGAATCCACAGACACTGACTGACTGAAGAGTCTGTTTTTTAAGAAGTTTTTGAGGTGGGTTGAATAAAGACAGTAAAGGGAAGCAAAATGGATGCTTCATAGGGGTCTTGAAGGTCCCCAGCATCCCTCTTGATGATGTTGTCTAGCTGCCAGGTAAAGCAGTGGTTTGGGAAAGTGTGTCAAAATTTTAAAGCCCTAATTTATTATCCCTCTCAGCATGCACATCTCATAACTTTCTAGTTAGCGACTACTGGTTTCATGTTTACACAAAGAGCCGAGGAGGAGAAACTTCACACATCCTCCCTCTTTCTCCTCGGCTTCCCGGCTCCAGTGCCACCTCTGCAGCGTTGCATCAGAGGGGTACCTCAGGCGCCAGCCTGACCCCTGCTGAGACTAACGCCATTGGTCACGGCCCCTCTTGTTGCCCCCCCTCTTCCTTGTACCCCAGACATGGTCACAACCTCCTTCATTAGGTTTACCTTCTTGCCCACATACACAAGAGAAAAAAAGAGTAAAACCAAGTGGGGTGGTTGGTTGGAGGCTTAAGCTCACCTTCTCCCAGAAGACCCCCAAACCTCTCTTTGAACAATTTTTGGAGACTTCCCGCTCTTAAATCTTCAAGCAGAAAGGTCCCCCATCATTGTAAAAGGGATGAATCTGGAAAAATGCAATAAATCTGAGATCACAGGCTCTCTCTGGCCCTAGATAAATTCTTGCACCTCGGCCTGGCCCGCCGCACACATCTGCCTTGCATTTGTACACTTTTACATGGCAGGAGTCCACAGGAGCCTGCAGTTCCCAAGCCTCCATGCTCAACCCTGCACCTCTGCTACAGCTCTGCTCAGAACATGCACATGGATGTCACCACAACACACACTTCTACTCCAACACACATCTCCACAAACAGACCCCTGCTCCCCACCCTGAGCACAGGCGTCACAGGCTCACACTCTCATGCGTCAACACACAGAGGCAAATCAAACTTTACAATGTGCTGAACTGTCACTTGGAACAACACACTTGCTGCTAAATGACATCTTAACCCAGAGTCTGTCTCCTTCTTTTTTTTCTCCACTAACAACTCAGACAGGCTTTTGAACGGAGCGCCCCCAACTGGGACCAGACTTTGAATCTGAATCTGTTTTTTGAATCAGTGAAAGTCCCATAATGTGCCCCCTTGACCTAAATGTGTTATTCTCTCTCTGATTCACAGCTCAAAAGGATCATTCAGCTGAAGAGGACCGTCTCAATAATGCACAGAAAAGGTAAGAGAGCAACTCACAGGTTTAGTGCACTCAGAATTTCAAATAAAAGTTTTTGAGTTTGTCACTTAGACTGCATTATATAGCTGGTAAAGAGTAAGAGTTAACCATTTAAAGGAATATTCCTGCTCTTTGTGGATCATTTCTGCTCTATTTGTTGAAACAGCACATTTCTATCCTTCCACCTGAAGCACACTGATTAGCTGTGGGTCTGCCGGCTTCAAAAGAGACAAAAATACAGCTAGTTTAAAAAAACTAGAAAATCACTCAGAGAGCGCAGACCTCCATCAAGCATATTGTGATTGTCACCAACACTTTAGTCCTACTTTAATGTTATACTCCCTTTCAGCAGACTGTCTGCTACAATTTGGTGTCAGTTGCAGGTTTGTACTATAATTTGTTTCCTAACAGTGTTGAAAATTATTATGAAAACAGCCCTATCTCACAATGACAAAGAATCCTTTAAAAAATCCTGGATCCAGACGTTGATCCAGACCACCTCCAAAATTTAATCACTTCTTCCTTATCCCATTTTGAACATTTTCTGAAAATTTCATCAAGATCCGTTTGTTACTTTTTGAGTTATGTTGTTCACAGACAGACTAACAAACTCTCCCAAAAACATAACCTCCTTAGTGAAGGTAATGAATCTGACAATGCCATGCTCTCAGTGAACCGTAAGGGACAGGAGAGAAGTTTCTGTGTTAACAGGAAAGTATAAAGATCCTGAGTTACCTGGTGAGGCAGGTGTTTTAACTCTGAGCCAATGAACTGAGAGAGCTACTGCTCTATCAATGGGACTTGCTATAACAGCAATATTTCAGGACCTTTTTGAATCAGAGGATACCAGTGGATCCCATGCGCTGCAGTTTAAATCACTCCCCATCCACAATTCTTTACCTCACGGAAAGCTGCTGTTTCACCAGATGTGCAGCAATTCCAGAAGTGTTGTGGATACAGAAAACAAGATCCCGCTCAGCAGGTTTGTAGCCCATGTCATTTCAACCATGGGTCTCATCACGTAGTTATATTTGTGAAGAGGTGCAATCCAGGCTATGCATGTAGGCTTCTGCATGATAGAGCTACACAGTCCTACATCGCTTCAGTGTGGAATTATAAACAGAGCTTTAGCTGTTGAAGGGAAGACTTGACTAAAACAAACTCCACAGTCATTATTCTGTCAGTGGGATAATGAGCAGCATAAAGTTATGTCAAGCTGAGATGAAAACAATCAGAATATATCAGTGTACTTTGTGAAGTTAGGTCGACTTGACAGCTGATCAGTGCACTGCAAAAATACCTGAATAGGGCGTATTCTTTCAATGACATTAGTAATTGGATCGAAGTTTCTTGAAATTGGCTGAATTGCGTGCTGGAGCTGACCCCTTGCCCAGCTTCTGTTCCCGTTCTCCAGCCAGTTTCTCAACAAAGGGGCCGGGCTGACTGCAATCCCCTGTGGGTTATACTCTCACTTTTGACAAGAACCTCATACAACCCCTCGTACAGAAAACAAACAAACTGTCCCTTTAAGTACAGATGATGGAATTCTCCACAATTTGCATTGAAGAGAAATAAACAAGACGCCAGTGCTCACCAGAATCACAGCGGACTTTAACACACCCTCAACATGCTTGAAAGCCCAGCACTTCCTCCCCTGCAGTTCCTATCATTCTTATCTGCCATGTTTTGCGCAGAAGACTCCCAAGAGATTTCTGAGAGGCATCTGATTTATAGGCATAAGACACGCTGTCCGAGTGAAATCATATCTGGAGCACTTCATATTGGAAAAAGATGGTGGAGCAGACAAACAAAGTGAATGGATTATTTTTGTCATGTTTGGATAGAGAGCAGAGTTGTTTGCCTTATTTTCTAACACTCCCACCTTGGAAATGAATCATGAAAGCTCAGGAAGGAGAAAGTGAAAGACGCTGGACACAGAGAAATGGAAACCATAAACAATTTAGATATTGATAGCTTTTGACAAAACAATAACTCAGTGAGTGTTTCCAAATTCTTCATTTTTATTTTGCTCTTTTTAAGCCAAGAGGACTGCTGGGGGACTTGTGCAGCTCTCACTGTCAGTCCTGGCCTCTCAGATATCACCATGGACTTGGACCTCCACATTTCTGGGTGTTTGTGTGTGCTGCCTCGTGCCAGTGACACCACTGTAATGAAGGCGTTGAACTTGAGGTGGAATATTGATCAAAAGGGCCCAGCAACTGACAGCACCTTTGTTTTTAATGAACTTTTCCTTTAATTTCATCTAAAGAGGGGGCTGGCTGACTGGCGCTAGGTAGAGCAGAAGTTAGGAGGGGAATGGGTGGGGGCCTTTTTTCTCAGGTTCCCACAGAGTCACCTCGTAAAAGTGACACGCTGTTGATGAATATGGGCGTCAGCGGGCTCACCGGGCCCTGGGTGGGCTCACACATCTGCGCTGGACGAGGGATCCTCATACACAGCAGCAGCAGAGGTCCACAAACAATTTGGCTGGGTGTTAATAATTTAAATAGACAACACATCTTCAGTGTTACCCAACACCCCTGACACGTCCTCTAAGTGTGGTTTACACGCCTGCAAGTCAAAACAAACCAACATTTAGGAGAATCAAGTCTCACGACTGGAGTCAAAGATTATTAAGGAAATTAGAATAATAGATATACTCATTTATAAATTAACAAGTATTTTCACATAGAAAATTTCATTTTGTTTGAACAGTAAGTGTATATATATATATAAATATATATATATATAAATATATATATAAATATATATATATAAATATATATATATATATATATATATATATATATATATATATATATATATATATATATATATATTAATATATATATATATATATATATATATATATATTAATATATATATATATATATATATATATTAATATATATATATATATATATATATATATATATATATATAAATATATATATATTTATATATATATATATATATATATATATATATATATATATTAATATATATATAAACAAACAAAAGAGAAAGTGTTCAAAACTGATAAATAAACCATCACATCCTGAAACTAGTATTTGGTAGCCCTGCCAGAATAGAATAGAATAGAAAAGAATAGAAAATACTTAATCTATCCCCAACGGGAAATTCAGGAGGAGTCACAGCAACAATCAAGAAAACAACAGTAAGAAAGTGTATAGAAAGTGTAAAAATGTCCATAAGAAAATAGATGATGACAGCTTGTCCATTATTGTCCAGTTCAGCCAGTCTCCACCTCCACAGGGTCCAGGACTGAGCTTCTTCAGTAGTCTGTTCTGTTTCTGTCTCCTGGATCCTGTCTGCTCACAGCGGGTGTAGCTCTTCCAACGATGAATATGGGCGTTGGTGTCTGATGTTAGCTCCGTTAGCCATGTCTGTGAATAGCATGATGCTACTCTGCCCTCTGGTATTCCCTCTGTTGCTGGGTTAGCACGGCTAACTCGTCCATCTTATTGGAGATAGATCTAACGTTCCCAATAACGATGGATGGAAGGACAGGTTGATGTCATCACTTCGTAGCTCACACCTGAGAACCAGCACGTCGTCCTCACCTCCTTCTCTTTACCTTGTGGGAAACATTCGGCCTTGCACCAGTTAGCATTGTCATGCTACAGGCTGCTAACAGCTGATTTCACATGTAAACAATGCAGCCATGGTTACATGTAGGATCTCCAGACAAACACAGGAGCAAAAATAATAAAAATATCGCTTAAGACAAAACCAGTTTGGTGTCCATGACCAACAAATGAACCTTACAAAGTAATGGCCCACACCAAATTCAGAGATGACACAAAAAGAGATGAAAAAATAAAAATTGTCCCATTGTTCTTGAATTACTGCTTTTAATTCTTCTTTATTTTGGGGTTTACTCTGTTAAGCAGACTTTTAGATAATTCACCACAGATTTTCAGTGGGTCTCATGTCTTGTCTCATGATCTTGTTGAACATCCAGATTTTCCTTGACGGAACAGAGTGTGCGCAGAAGGGAGTATGTGAGTTTGTAGAATGGAACAATACTCATTAGAGTACATTGTGCAGCACTTGTGTATCCCCAAACCATGATACTGCCTCCACCATGCTGTCAGTAGGTACTGTACCTGCTATAGAAATGCTCCACCTGGCCTTCTGTAATTTAAAAAGACAGAGCAAAAATATTAAATATTTTTAGTCTTAGATATAAGATTAATGAGGAACTTTAAATGAGTCTGTAGATGAGCAACAACCGTACTGAAGATACTTATAATGTATATGGAAATACTGGTGATAGCATTTGCCCTGTGCTGTGTTGATACATAACAAATCTATTTGCCAAATTTGTGCAACAGATATTCAGTTCAATTTTTAATCACATTTCTTATTCCCTCTTTTTCCACTAATTTGACCCTGGAGAACCAGCCTGCTTTTTACAGGCCCTGAATAAATCCCTTTATGTCTGGAATACAACAAGAAACACATGTGCATAGTTTACAAATACAAATTAACATGCTGGTCTGGGTAAGATGGGGTTTTCTTTACTCAAATACACATGAAAACATGAGATCGTCTATGTTCAGGGTTTAAATGCCGACATATGTCTGAGATGATGCTTTGTTGTACCTGCAGTGTTTTCTTTTTTTAACTTTCACCCAAACGCCACATGTTGTATTCTGGCTGTTGATCCAGAAGAACCAAAACGCTACCAGGCTGTGCAGAGAACAGGATGTGTTCAGCTGTAAAATGAAACCATCAGAAAGCCTTTTGAGAGAAAGTTAGTTCTGCATTGTGGTCCACCCGAGTTGATGCTGATGCCTTTTCTTCAACATGTAGTCTTAATCGGTCCCCTCCATGTTTGGGCTCCAGTGAGGTTTTCTGGTTCTGTCCTCAGTTCCGTCTCATTAAGTTTGCTTCTCCCACATCATGCTCAATTTCATCTGGCCCCCGCAGTCACCATGCAGTTTATGGTTTCAGAGATGCCAGTTAGTTTATTATTCTGCTCGGGTATTGTGTGAGGACTTGGTGCCTCAGCTGAATCAGACAACAACACAGTGTTAACTTGTGTAATCTTTAAACTGAGGAAACAGAAGAATCCAGTGATGACTGTTTGACTATTTCTCTGATTCTCATGGCTGATCATGGTTTTGTAATGTCTCCTTTTTTTCTAGCTGTCAGTGAAGAATGCCAGCTGTGGGTGCTGCAGTAAACCATCTCACGGCAATGGCATCATAATGTAGATTACAGAAGTGTGTGTTTGTTTGCATGTGTGCACAAGTGGAATTCCTCTGCGCCTGTGAATGAACAAAGGTCTGCTTGATTGTGTTTATGTTTTGTAGGTACACTCACATGTGTGGGTGTGCTTGCATCTGTTTTCAGTAAATCTTTGTGTATCTGCTTGTTGCACATGCTCAGAAGGGGAAAAGGAAAAGCACGGATGCTTGATTTGTGCGTTCTTTGACATGATGACCCAGGGTCAGGAGAGGAGCTGATAGAGAGGAGACCCTGTTCATCATGCCAGACCTGACCAGCTGCAGCAAAGGTCTGTTTGGTCAGTCTAAACGTGGAAGAGCCTCTGATTTCTTTTGTAGCGTACAGAATGATCTACAGCGAAATGACGCATCACTGGGAAATGTGAAGCAGGCTCACGCAGGAGCCCTTTTTGTCTCCAGCTTTCAGCAACGCCGTCTGGGCAGCATATTGTACTCTTTGACTTTCCCTGAACATGTCTTGGATTAGCGTCGCCAAAAGCCACCTAGCATCTGGAGGTCAGGGCTGATCGAGGTGTCAATGGGACGAGGAGCATTTCTTGAATCATAGCACTCTTTAATCAGCTCTTTGACAGGCAGGGCTTGAAAATGTCTTTCATGTCTGGGTTTGGGGAATCTGAAGGAGCAGGCTGGGTTCAGGTTTGCTTACAACTGCTTCTGGGAGAAGAGCTGGCCAGAGTCAGATCTGTGAGCAGAAATCCAGAAGCTGTTACTCACAAAGATCCATTGGATCTTTATGTTTTTGTTCATGCATATCTGCCTGATTGGGCTCACATGTGTGTGTGTCATATCACATCTTTGATTGTCTGCTAGTGAATATGTTTCTGGAGATGTACGAGTTTAACAGTAGTGTGTGTGTTTTAGGGTCTGTATGTGTGTGGAGTGTGGAGGAGCAGCAGCCTTTTCTTGGCTCTCTCTGCCTCCTCTGGCAGTCTCCTCCTGTGGCTGAGGAGGTCAATGTGATAATGGAGTTGCTGCGACTGGCTCTCCCCTGTGGCCCAGCAGGGTGGACACTCTCCCTCCAGCTCTCTTTTTCACCTCTTCATCCCACTCTCCATCCATCATAATCTGTGCCTGTGCTGGATCCTCGTACCCTCCATTTGTCTCTTTCTCGCTCGTACGCACCTTAGCTCCCCTGTTCTGTTTGACCTCTCTGTTTATAACTTAACTTGTGAATCTGGCTCAGTTTCCTGAAACACTCTGTTGTTTATGTTTGAGATTATTTATGAGTGATAAGACAACACTGTTTGTGCCTCTGCTCTGTTTCCACCCACAGTTTCCAGGACATGGTGAGCTTCTTCGGGGTTAAGCCAAAATCCGGGGAGAAGGAGGTGGTACCGAGTTACGTTTTCATGCTTTGGTACGAATTCTGCAACGACTTCAAGAACGCCTGGGTGCGACAGAGCAAAAATATCTCCAAAGAAAGGTGGGTTAAAAGCCGAACATAAATTTTATTTTGTATGTTTAAGAAAAACTTGGATTAGTTTACATCTCAAGAGAAGTGTTGCACAACCTATCTGGAAAATGAGCCTCATGATGTCAGATTTGTAAGACATGTTGAAAGACACATGGCTGTGTTACAAGTTTGAGACGAGGCGTGCAAAGAGTTAATATTTCAAATTGATCACTGATAGATCTGAGTTGTATTGTAGGGTTTGTAGGTTGAAGTAGTAATCTTATAGGCATATGTGTGCAGTTTTTGTGCATAGGGGTCAAATATAAAATAATAGAATAAAAAAAGCACAAACTTTGATTTAAACAGCTTCAGTGTGAAACAAAATAGCTCCGATGTGACAAGCTACTTTAGCATTGTTGCTTTAGATTAGCTCTCTTAATTTCTCTCAGAGCTAGCTTTGGTGTAGTCGTTTTTTTTATGTTAAAAAAAAATGGTCTGTGTCCACCTTTTTTTTTTTTTTTTTGAACTGACAGTGCCTACTCTATTTTTTTCTTATATAATTTATTACAGTTTAGAGTTTTCAGCATCCTAGGAGCAAAATCACCCTCATCTGTCAAGATCAATGGTTCCAAGACAACAGTGAAACGTGATGCAGGAAACCATGTGGGTGTTGTTATTTCTGAATAGATGGTCTAGGGTTGTTTTTAGTGGAAATCAAATTAGGAAGGGCTGAGACCTTTAATATCTACAAAGTCAACAACAATAACCAAGGACAAACTATTCAGATTTGTATATTTAAGAGACAGTCTTTGGGGTCTGAGCTGCTCCTAATGCTAGAGCAGGATCCTTATCCCTTTCTTTAGTCTAATTTGTAGAATAATCTTTCATCATAGCAAGCATAAAGCACACAGAATAATTTTGAAAAGACTTGTTTCTGTCTGTCAGGGAGCTGAAGTGTTGCGGTAGGTAAACTGTAAATGTGGGTGATGAGCTCTCATAATCCAGGGTTGAGGTCAATACCAGCTCAAAAAAACACAGTCAGTGAACACAGGCCCTTGTTAGCAGCTTAACTCACGACACTTCACAAACAGCTTTCCAAACATTTCCAGTTCCTCAGCTCACTGGGCACCATGTCAAATGAGCACCCATGACGCTGGAGTGATGAGAAGTTGCTGGTTAGGAATTAAATCATAGGGGGAGGCCATCAAAGAGGAGGCGAGCAGGAGTAGCCGAGGCCTCAGCTCTTTGTCCCAAGGATTGAGGCCTGAGGCCGCGTTTACACGACACCGTTTCATCTGAAACGCTAAAACGCAGCGAAAACGCAGGACTGAAAACACTGTAGTGAGAATGCCAGGCCTGTAGTTGGCGCTATAACTGTCTTGTCAAGAAGCCACTTTTGGGAGACCGCCACTGAAGTAGAGTTGAGCCGATTATCTGGTGTATCGGGGAATACCAAGTGCAAAAGTGTAGCAACAGATGCACATTTTGTTTGTCGACAGTCAGCAGATCGAGCAGCACAAGCACAACACAGTAGTTCGTTACGACCGTAACAACGGTACTGTTGTACTGCTGCATGCACTCGCGTGAGGCGGAGTGTGACGTCAGCGTTTCCACTGAAAACGCCAGCTTACTGCTTACACGGCAACGGTGTCAGGAGCGTTTCAGAAAATTCCCACTCTGGAGGCCGTTTTCAAAAGTTAGTGTTTGAGGTAGGCTGAAACGCCGTTTCCGTTTAAACGCAAGGCTGAAACGCAACAAAACTTTTGCGTTCAATCCTAAAACCATTGTCGTTAAAACGGCCCCTGATGTATGATGTTTCCTCTGACCTGAGGTGTCATGTTGGGGCTGAATTCCACTGAGGGACAGCAGACCCTCCTGGCTGCCGCCTGGGTTTACTAGTCAGCGGACTGAGGGCGCGCGGCCCTCGTGTTATCGTTGAACTGATTAGCACAGTAATAAGCTGTGAGCCGGACACTCAGGACAGCTGCACGTGCAGCGATAATGACAGTGCAAGAGCATAAACCAGGAGAGAAAGTCACATCAAAGTGTAAATACAGTGTGGTGCCTTCATGGTTCATCACACTGAACACGCTGAAAAACTTAATGCCTTCCTCTGTGGATCCACGCACCCTCTCTTAATTGTACACTCGGTAATTGTGCCTCACATTACTCCCAGCTGATTGTGCTTACGTACAATTAACTTTATTTTAAATGGTGTTGCGCACCCATAAAAGCCAAGTGTTTTTTAAAGGCTGCCTCATTATCTCATCAACCCACTGTCATTCTCTACTGCCTCTCACTTACAGGGCTTTCACTGACCACAAACTCCTCAGAGGATCAGTGTGTCTTCCCGTGTGTGTGTGTGTGTGTGTGTGTGTGTGTGTGTGTGTGTGTGTGTGTGTGTGTGTGTGTGTGTGTGTGTAAGACTCTGCATGGCTCCATGACACGGGGTGCCCCAGGGAGATACTTAAATGTGTTGCTCTTACAAACAACTTCAGAGGGTCACTGTGATGAGAGGCTTCTGACCTTACATTGTTTTTATGAGTTGCACAAGTCCTGATTTCATGATTTAGCTGCAGAGCGCTAAGTGTGGGCTTTAAGTTGAGAAGGGGCCACGAATGTGAAGAACATGTGAATTTCTACTCTTTTCAAAGGTTGAAGGAAGCTCAAGAAAACATCAAGAAGATAACGGCGGAGAAAAGAGTTGAAACCAAGAAGATCAACGCAAACAGTCTGGTAAGAAAAGATGTGTTCACAGCAGAAAATTCTTCTTTCTTCACTTAAGTCAGTGAGCTGAACTTTCTTGTGATTTTTGCCCACAGAAAGAGAGGCTGCGGCAGAAAGAGGCCAGCGTGTCCTCGAGCTGATTGAAAAGAGAAGATTGCAGATTAAAAAGTGTTAAGGCCTCATCTCTACCATGTACAAACTGCCTCAACAACTTCAATCCCTCCTCCTTTCCTCCTAACACTCATAACCAGACCTCACCAGACTAACCATTCCCACTGCCACATCTGTACCCTTCCAACCTCCACCCGTCCCCACCGGCCTTTCGTCGATCCTCTGCCACACAGACAGAAGCTGGGTCTGCAGCGAGAATGCATGGCTGACACCACCGCGGTGATGAGAGTCTGAGGGGCCAAAGGTTGATCTCATTCATCCAGCGTGCTGTGACCTCTCAGTGGCCAGCTTGTGAAAGGTCTCAAGGGGTCAGTGGGATCCAGCTGACACATCCATGAGTTTCTATCCAGATCTGGAAGAGCTGAGACACTATTTTCTGGACATTATAGAGCAGAACATGTTTAGCGTTACGTTATCAAATAAACAGCTTAGAAAGAAAGATATCTCTGAAAGTGGATAAGATTCAGTTCTGTGTCCTCATCCACCATGGTTCATTTAAAGTCTTGTAAATACGTCATGTTGTAGGGACCGTGCAGCTTATGATGAATGATCTTTCCTCGCCTTTCAGCACGGATGAAGACACGTTGTGTATAAATGTGTGCACACTTATCAGAATGTGGTCGTTTCGTGTAGCACTGCACCAGATTGACCTCTCCTGGGTGTGAAGCAGAGAGGAGCAGGACCTGGTAGCGAGCCCTTGGCCCTGTCACACAAACACGTAGTTAAAAACATCAGAGTAACACAACAGGATTTTGGCCCTGCACTCACTCACCCCAGATATTAAATATGCATTACAGAAACGTGTAGATCCTTTACAGAGTGCTGCACGGCACGATGTGTCGTGCACACGTTGAAGCACTTTACCGCTCACAGAAGCTGTTGTCGTAGCTCGCTTGTCGCCACACTCCCCTTGGTTTGCCAAATGTGTTTTTTTCACATCTTGCACTTTTTTTGCACCTCGTTTCCTATGCAAAGGTTTTGTTCCTTGTTGTAACATTGATAAATTGCATCGCTTCAGGTTTAGATGTTTTCAATGTCTAAGAAAATGTGTTTAGCTCAGTTTTATTTTGCATATGAACGATGAAACCATGCTCCTGTAATGTTAAAAAAAAGTCTATTTATGTAAGGAAAGATTTATTTTAAGCCAAAAACGTCAGCTGTGTTCCCTTTGAGGCTGTATTTTTTTATGAGTTATGGTTGGTACTAAGAAGCAGCCTGATTGTAAAGTCAGTTGAAAGATATATTTTCACAAAGAGATCTGGAGTTATTTGCATTTATTTGAAATTATTTTGGAGAGATGAGGGTCATATATTTTGTGTAATGAGAACATTTAATCATGCCACCTGAAGCCATGTGAGTTCTTATACCTCAGATAAACTTCCAGTATCAGAGTTCCCATAAACCTGCACCTTGAATTACTTTTTTACCCTCCAAAGTCCTTCACCTGTGCCATTTATTTTGTATAAAATCTAAATATTTCATAGTTTAAACTGCTATGTTTTACTTCAGAGTAAAAAAAAAAGAGGTGAAGAATCAAAGGACCTGCTGTAGCCTCGACTGTACATGTGTCGGTTCATGTAACCTTCAGTAGCTCTCATGTAGGTGCTCTGTAATTTTATGGAATTGTTTTAAATTTCAACAATAAACTACTGGATGCGGAACAAACTGGAGTAATATTACTTAAGTTTTCTTAGTCAACGTTTCCATGTGAGCTGCTTTTAAAGCCCGGAGCTGCAGCAAGCAGATGTGATATTTATGGCAGAAAGCAGTCTTATGGAGAGGATGTGATGAGTCATAATTCACAGCATTTTCAACTAACTGTGAGTCAGAATAAAGGTATTCAATCAAACCTTTAAAACTTGTGCAGAAAGAAATAAATTAAATCCCTTATCAGGAAGATTTTTTTTTTATTTGAGAGAACCTATACTTTAGGGAGGTAAATCTTTCAAAGAGGTTTTTTAACTGTTTGGCCTGTTTGTGTTTTTTGTTCTACAAAATTCCTCCTGGATCTGGATCTGTTTAACACAGAAAGACGTTAAAAAGCTCCATCAAATTGCATTGTGTGGTGCGTTCACGTTCATTACAGAAAAATCACATATTCCCCGCTCGTTCTCCACTTTTTTAATTGTTAATTTACACCTGTAGGGCCTCCAGCTCAGCCTGTTTTTTTTTTTTTCAAATTATCAAAACAGTCACACAGAATGACCGTTATGATAAAGATCAAGGATTTGGAGGAAATTCAGTTTTTAAATGTTACATCCAGATCAGAAAAAAACCCTCGTAAAATCTTCGATCTGTTACAGCAGATATAGATCTGTAAAACTTTTTTTTTTCAAGGGTTAGAGAAAAATTTTCTTAAGTACAGGGGAAAGAAGCAGATGATTATTTAACAGACTGTGACACCTTACTTTACATCAGATAGAGACGTGTGATCTGACCTCATTTCGATAATACTTCATTGACCGTTTATTTAAAGTTTCAGGATAATTTAACCAAAGGCAAATCAAATGGGTTACAAAGTCGGCTGTACATCGAACAACTATTTTATCTCGATACTGAAAAAATCACGACTGTACATTTTTCATTCAAACTTAAAAAGTAGCCTATTATAAAACTCACAGGAGTTAACTTGATTTTCTTAAAAAAAAAAAAAAAAACTCAGACAGATAAATTCACAGGGAAATAGGATCACATTTTCTATTTACAAATATCACCACCTGTCCATGTAATTCCACACAGTGGAAACATCTTTTCAAACCAAGAAATATGCACACAATAATAAGAAAGGAGACAGGAGAGAGTTCCTGTCGCGATAAAGTTTGGAGCAGTGATGTATTAAATAAACCGGGTGATGCAGTCCTCTTGGGGTAAGGAAGCCGTGCGTAATACGTGCCCAACTCAGCGTTCCCGTGCAGTGATGCTTGTTCTCTAACTTTTCAAAGAGGTGAGTGCTGAAATGTTCGTTGTGGTTCAACATCTCTTCAGATGTTGTTTTATATCTTTAACACATTGTGCATGTAGAGAATCCGTGTGGCCTACGTGTTGGATGCGCTAACAGATGCTTCCTTATAGACAGAGACAGGCACGTGCTCTTGACTGTGACAGCTTTTCTTCTACCAACAATCCAGTCCATAAAGACACACAGTGCGTTTCTGAGCGTCGTTAGTCCAGGTCTATGAATATACAGCGGCACTGCTTGACGCGCTGGATGCGTTTCTTCTTGGTGGGAGGCTGCTGGTCCGGACAGTTCAGAGTAAACGTCATGGTGGTGAAACGCTTCGGCTTACAGAACGAGCACGACTGGAAGGCCCCTTCCTCCCTGCGGCTGTGCCGCGGGATGTAGAAGGAGTTGCACTGTCCGTAGCAGAAGCGGTTGAGGATGGTGCGGCTGATGCAGCCCTCCTCGTGGATGGTCTGCTTCAGCGGCTGCGTCTTGCACCAGTCCCGTTTCAAATACTGGCGCTCTGTCACGTGCAGAGCTTCCTGGCTGGACTCCAGAACCTCGTCGGCTGGTGAGGATTGGCCCTGCCTCTGTCGGGACCCGGAGCCCGCCTGCGGAGGCTGCGGTTGCTGCTCCGATTCGTTTGGGTTGTTTTTGTCAGGATGAGGGATGGCGCCTTGTGAACCTCGGTTTCTTTTGGAATCCACGGGAGAGAAAAGCAACCCGATGATGAAAACCATACTGTAGAGGATACGCGTTGATCTTGCCATCCTGAAAGAGAGGAAGAAAATAATTCATCATTTACACCGTTTCAACTCTGGGCGTTTAGCGCACAGCTGTCAGAACTTTTACGCTGCGTAAAAACGCACAGACGAAACTGGCCTTTTGGAATACGTTTACAAAACAAGACTAACGAGTAAAAACAATGTAACTTTATCCTTGAATTACCCAATCTAACTAATTGTGAGTCATTTACTATTAGAATTACCACAAAATTTTACGGGACCCCATGTTATTCATTACGCAAATGGAAAGACCTTCTATCAAGCCAAAGCCAAATCTTCCATTTCTCTCTTTCTCGAGTGTACAATTCACGCATTCACTCTGAAAACAGTGAATAAACACATAACATTTCATTTCTATACACAGTCATGTGAACGTATGTCAAATGTTATTGGCTAATAACGTCACGCGTCCAAATTTCCTCACCTGCGCGAGCCTCCTCTGTCACAAGAGCGATGATATGATTCTGCCAGTCCTCTGCGGCGCCCTCCGGCGTGATCAGCACCTAATGATGTCGATTGTGCGCTGGTGGGACTCCTGATGGGTGGGAGACCAACCGCTCCATAGACAGGGGCCAGGGAGTTTAATACAAATTGCTCCAGCGCCGGACTGTCTCCCTTTTAAATGTCTGCCAGCTGAGATGTGCACAACAGTTCCTTCTACATTATTGGCCAAGCGAGATGTGAAGAAAATCAAAACTATCCGCCCCCTTAACACTTTCCTGAACCCACTTCAAGAACATGGACAAGCGAGCGGAGGGAAGGAGGGGTGGGTCTGAATTTTCTGCGCACATGGAAAAAGTAAAACATTGAAATGTTTGATCCAGAGAATTGAGACAAGCTAAGAATAGTTGGAATACTTTGCGTTACGGAACCCCAGTGGAAATATGGATCGAGCGGACTGAAATATGAAACCAGTTTCCGAAATAAAAGTTTGTTTAAGAAATAGGGAATGCACTCTAGTGTCTTGCTACGTTAAATAACAATATCTGTTAAACACTTCTGGATGCGCGTTTATTTGCGCATGCCAAAACCGGCAGTGAAGTGAAGTGAAGAAATCAATCCATACATGTCTGCACTGTCGTAACGCACATTTTCACCCCATAATCAAAGATTTTTATTTTCACTCGGCTTTTGCTTAAAAAAAGAAACAGTTAAACTCTCTTTTTAACTTTACTTTATAGAGAGTAGGTTGTCAAATATCTATTCAGCTCTCCCTGTCTTTCGATCAAACGCAGATACGAATCAATAAATATTTCCGAGGTATTTAACGGATTGTTAGTCTCTACTTCATGACCAAAATCAAATTCAAAAAGAGAGAAAAAAAGAAATAAAGCGTCACATTGAGGAGAAGGATTTCAATAGCCAGGTAACTTCATATCAAAAATGGATATCTGGCACATAAACATTCCAAAATGCATTTTAAAAGTTAAAAAAAAAAGAAAAGAAAAAAAAAAAAACAACAATCAAACCAATATTTTTATTTAGTAAGCTAAATGCCCCCTCTTCTAAAGAAACCCTTGTTTTATTATATTGTGGAATATAACCCCCAGCAGTTGATTACATCGAGGTTTGAGCTCATCAGCATTAACGCGCCTCTGCCAAACGGACTAAAATTGATGACTTCTTCGTTTGAATCTCTAAAAAATGTTGATGTACGTCTTATTTATTCGGAGATGCGAGCGTTTGATTGCTTGGCACCGTAAAATGAACTCATCTGCTGAGCACATGGCCTCGGTTCAGCGCTCCGGTCTGCTCTGCTTCAGCGTTATTACGCAGCGTCTGAAGGTGGAAAGTGAAACCGCTACAATCACAGCGCAGATAATGATAAGCTGCCACAGTAACGGGGGATTTTAACCTTTTGTCCAGGTCTAATCTATCCTGTTTCACTTGAAAAAGCCGAGAGACTCCCAACGGGCTGAGGAGAATAAATCTCAGGGAATGATTCTGACCTCCACCCTCTCGCTGTCTACTCTGAGGATTCTTTACACAGAAAAAAATCTCTTCTTTAATGTCAACACCAGTTTTAAGGATCGGGCTGAGAGCACTGAACCTGATCCGGTCTGTCTTTTAGAAATTTGTTTAAGGATTATTTTCCTTTGTTTTGATGTGCTGCCGCGCAGAGGATGATGTATTCTGTAAAGGACTCCAGATTTAATATTCTTACTATATCGTTTAATCAAAACGTTTGGCTCATTTGATTTAGATGTAACTGCAATAGTAGAGTCACAACTCCTAAAAAAAAAAAAAAATAAAAAAATAAAAAAAAAAAAGTTCCTCAGTGAAATTGTGAGTCTGATGTCATTAGTAGAGCAGTGATTGTGTGGCTCCCCCATGTGGCTCTTAAAAGTATTACCATCTATCCTGAGACAAATCAACTGCAGAGACTGACAGGTGACATGCTGCTTGTTTTTATTGGTCTGAAGCAGATCACATAGAAAAGCATTCAACTGTACTGTGTTCAGTCTGCAGTAGACCAAGAATTTGATCAATACTGTTTGGCTTTGATTCTTTTTTTCATATAATCCAAGCAAAGGTGCTTTTTTTTCCTATTTTCTCTTCAGAACAAATGGTACAAAATAATCTGAAATAAAAACAGCCACAGCATAGGTAAACTTTTTTCTTAAGGAAAACTAAGGATTGGATATAAAATGCATAAATAGAAGAATAAGACTAAATCTAAGCATTTCCAGTCATACCGTCTTCACATTTCAGATTATTTGGTCTGCACACTACACCTTAAAACATCTGACATAATCTTTGTGCTGATGTGTTGAGTTTTAACTTGTAAACTTGTTTTACTGGTGTACAGTAAACATTAGGCATACAAACATCTCCCATTAAGGCCCCAATGTAACACAAACAGCACCTAGTAGAGCTACAAATAAATAAAAACCCCTGAAAATGTGGATGATAAGAGGGAATGTTCAGAGTCAAGTCGCCAAGCAGATAGACAGCTGCATAGTGAGGAGGGAGAATCAAAGATTCTGGTTCAGAGGTCGACAGGCTTGGTGGCAGACAGCAGGCGTACTTGGTTCAGAGGGTTTCTGGGTGAGCCTCTGTAATGGTTCATGTCCTTCTCTGCTACCCGCTGTACCAGAGGCTTCTGAGCTGCTGCTGGATCAGAGACAGAAGAGTCCACTTTGGTCTTTGCTTGGACCTTGTTGGTCACATCACCCAGAGCGGACATTTTAGCTTTACGGGCCAGGGTGCTCTGCTTTTTAGGGGGGACAGGAGGTGGGATCTTTTTCTCTCTCTGCAGGGTCTTCAGCTGTGGGTGTGGTGAGAGGCCGCTCTCCAGGCTCACTGCCTTCACCACGCGGGTGCTCTGGCTGACAGAGGGATCTGTGTTTCTTGTTGGTCTCTTGCTCTCGTCCAGGACAGAGTTCATTCTGCGCACAGTCTGACGCACCGGGGTGCGCTGGAACCTCAGCGGTGATCTGATGAGTTTGGCTTTGGGTCCTCTGGGAGACTGCAGGGTGAGCCTGTTGAAGTGTTGAATGTGATCTGCCACGTGGCGTTTTTCGCTCTCCAGGCTACCAGGTGAGAGGGGTTGCTGGGATTGAACATTAGTACCAGTCTCAGAGGAAGCTTCGCTTTCATCATGTACCACACTGCCACTGATCGTACCAGCTTTAGTAGGCGTACCAATCCTGTCTCCAAACTCAAGACCAAGCTTGTACGGAGTGGACTGCAGCCCTGAGGAGACGCCCAGTTTAAAGAGCGCAGGACTGTGGATGTCCAGAGCATCAATCAGCCTGCTGCAGTTCATCTGCTCCACCTCCCTCTCACTTTCTCCAACCATGGAGCCGTTGTGGCTGCTGATGGCAGCACAGACAGAGTTCCCATCAGCCTTTTCTGCTGGACTGAATGTACCTGTCTCAAAAACTACACTGTCTATGTGCAAAGGAGATAAAGCGGCTATTTCAATCTGACCAAAGGTAATGTTCTGATCATCAGCCAAACGACTCTGCTGAGCACGGAAACATGGGGCTTCTGCATCCACAGACAGAACACTGACTGCAGGAGTCTCTGGTGGAGGAACTATGATGCTACCTTGTGGTTGAGCTGCGTTGATTTCCATGGAACTGCAGGGATCCTGTATGACAGCTGGACTGACGTCCTTTATTTTCAGCAGGGTGGGACCGGTTTCACTCACAGTTGCAGCGACAGAGCTGTCACTCTCCAGGCTTTCAGCACTGGAAGCACAGCAAAGCTTCTTGGGAAGGCTGGCCACCACTGGAGGCTTAGATATGACGATGACTGGCTCTGACTTGTAGGTGCTCTTCAGGCGCATGTTCATGGGCGTGTCTGTGAAAGATCCTCCACCTGCAGGGGTATCCATACTCCACAAGGTCCCGGTGGATCTTGAGTCACACTGGGGGGTGAGCAGGTTATCTTCAGACTTGCTGATGTACTTTGAACCTGTAATGTGAGAAAATAACACATTTTACAACTTTGAGTTAACTTCAGTGTGTATTTGATACGAAAAAAAACTAACAGATTAATAAAAAAACTTTGATAAAACCTTTGTATTCCTGCTTTGTTCTTACTTTTAGGTTCAGCTTTCCTCGTCATGACACAGGGACTGAACTCAGTCTCTTTGGTGAAACAGAAACCGGAGGTGCTCTCCTGTGTGGCAAGTCGCAAACCAATGGCCTCAGACCCCTTTATCACCAACATGGAATGAGAAATGACAGATGAAAACAAAAGCTTAGAGGAGGATTAAGCTTTTAGATATTACTTTGTTAAAAAGGACCCCACAGATGTTTCCCAGAATGCATCATTAATGTGTTAACTTCATGCTTGCTGGGGTTAGTTCTTCAGAGGATGATAAAAATCACTCAGAAGAAACAACATACTGGGTTTGTTGGTCAACAACTTTTTATTAACTCACGTACACATGTATCTGAGAGCATTAGAGTCATGCACTCTGAACCTTTAAGAGCTCATCAAATGTACCTGAAACAGGTTACATCACAATATTTGTATATACTAAAAAGTAATTACATTCAGGCACCTGAGTGTTTAACAAAGTAAACCGATTAAATCTCTGCACCATCCCTATCACATTGTACCAAACACCATATTTTTTGTGACATAATAAACATCAAAGAGCAGATTAAACAGTTTTAACTCATTTTTTAACTGTGCAAGCATTATTCTTAATATGTTAGCTACCGAAAGGAAACTTAAAATGTTACATAATAAAAAAGTGCCACTGTGCAACAAGCAAAACAGCCCGTGTGCAAATGTGTTATTAGAGTTTTAATACAATTTATTACAGCATATGCCTGTAAGCCTCTTATTGACAGCATCTTGTCATTGTTTTGTGACAAAAGTCAGAAGGATGTGAAGTCTATCTGGTGACCACACTTACAGCCTCTTTGCTGCTCTTCCCCAAGCTAAAACGCAAGCGCAGAGATTTGCGTGGAGCGTCTTTTTTATCCACTTTTGGAGAGAAGCAGCCAGCTCTTCCAGATTCCACTCTGAACAAAAAAGCACGCAGAAAAGAACACATGTAAGTGAAGTGGTTAGCAAACCGGTGTGATGAATTAACAACACATGAGCTGTCAAAGTGTGTACCTGTGAACAGCGTGTCTGCTGCTAAGTCGTCTGCTCTTCCTCCTCACAGAGGTAACCGACTGCCTCCTAGACCTCCCCGCTGAAGACAGGGCATTCTGGGAAGTGTCCAACACCCCAGAGGCACTGTAAGCTACAACATATAAAAACAGCACAGCATAACTTCACCACAGCTCAATGAGAGATCAGAGGAGTTAAAGCCATGTTGGTCAAATCACTGATACCTGATCCAGGAGTGGATGTCCCGCTGAACAAAGAATTAGGGAGTAATTCAATGCCAAGATTCTTTTTGACTGATCTACGCTTCTTGTTTGAGAATCCAAAAGAGTGACCGGATTCCAGAGGCAGCTTTCGCTTTGAGGTCGGCGTTGCAATCACAGGAGTTGCAGAAGAAAAGACTGGCAAAATCATAAAAGAACTCATTTCAGAAAAAGATTCAAATTTGCTTTTTTAAAACCTGAAACCATTAAGAAGATGACTGTTAGCCAAGGTACAGAGAGGGGTAATCAGAGCTGAAGGAGATTTGCAGATAGCAGTTCATGCAAATGGGACAGACAGGCAAAGAGCAGCCATTGAAGTCATCTACACCAGGCGACAAATCAGAATTTAAATCATTTCTGATCTCTACATGCAGTTTGCATTTATTTCATTCGAAGGAAAGCAAAGATTAAATATGAAATCAGATAAAGCTACAATCTATGTACAGAGCAGAAAGTTTGTCCTCAGTGCACAGCAGATGGATTATTTTTCGAATCACCATGCTTCATGACGGTAACATCATCTCCTCTGACCACAGTACATACCAAGACTGTCTGACTGCGTGGCATTTGTGGGCGTTCTATTAGTTTTTATCTTATTCAGAGCCTCATTGACCATATCTGTAACATGAGACAAACCAAACTGCTTACACAGGATTTACACATTACATCTGCTTCAGCACTACATCTGGAGCTTTAATGATCCTTGGGTTTGTGTGCCCACAGCACATTGATCATTCAATATATCCTGTATATCTGTGTCAGTTAAGGACAGAAACAGCTGCTTATTTCATGATAAATCTTCTGTAATGTAGTCTCACCTCCGAAGCTGCGTCTGTGTCTCTTCTTCATCCCTGAGTTTAAGTCAAGCTCCTCCAGTCCACCATGAGAAGGAGACAGAGCTCCTGCCTCACAGCCCATCATGGCTGGAACTTTCTCTTGAAGATGTTGTGGTAGTACACCTGTGACACCCAGAATTAACAACAATTAGTATGAAAACAACAACAACAACAACATGTGGGCTGATAAGTAGACAAACCGCAGGTGGATGCAACAAGTCGTACCAAAGCTGTGGGCGTTCTCTATGAAACAGTGAACGATGGCTACTTGGAGCTTGAGTCGTTTCTCAGTGTTGGCGTTCATCTTCTCTGTGCCATCGCCAGAATGAAGCAGGTTGGGGGCCAGGATTACAGACAGGTTACTGCTGTCCATTTTGTTCTCTGCACTCCTGTAATTCAGCAAAGAAAACTTGTATATATGTCCCTGTCAAACAGAGGTTAAAAAAGACTAGCAAATACTACAATCGATAATAACAACAAAGATACAAGAGCACAAAAATAATGACTCATGATTTCATTCTGGCACCTTTTAGAAACACTGTTGAGGAAGTCAAAAAAGTAGCGCAGCACACTCAGGTTCCTGTCAGGAAGTACACACGACAGCAGCATGGTGGCAGAAGTCCTCTCCTCCTCTGTGTGGAGCTGCTGGGCTTTGAGAAAGGCCTCCTGCAGCTCTGTGGGAAAAACTGGCTCTGGAAGCTCCCTGAAGAACTGCTTCACCAGACCAGCCACGTCACAAGGAAGAGCCGAGGACAGGCACTCCTCTCCTGCATCCAGTTTAGTCTGCACAGAACAACAAAACACAACTTTGCTGTGTTAGTCCTTTTTTCAGGGTCAAGGCCCCTCAGTGACTGTGAGGTCAGTTCAATCCATCACTCACCCTGAGTGCTTTCAGACGGATGACAGAGCCAGACTTTCTGAACAGGCCTTCTGTGTCCACGTGTACCAGGAGTTTCATGCATGCATCAACCAGAAAGCTAAAAAAGAAAAAATGTTGCCAAAAATGAAAAACTCATGACAATCACTTTGAGTTCAAGTAAATCAGCATGTCCACTTGCCTTGGCACACTGCCACACTCCATATTATAGTACGGTAAGGTCTCAAGGGACACCCCGAAAACCTTTGTCTGGAGGAACAATCAAAAAAGGAAGAAGGAAGAAATTACGTCAGCAACATTTTTGAATCATATCAGAGAGGCAGTACAGTATGCAACTGAGCCTACATAAATCAAGAAGTCTCTTTCAAATCTGGCATGACAGAACAAGTTTCCCCCTGTTCAGAGTAGGGGCTAGAGTAACCTGAGTTTCTGAGCAGCTGCTCTGATGACAAAGTTTGCCAAACATCCTGAGCTTTCAGAATAATAAAGAGAAACTGCCATTATTTCCTCTGAAAAAACATCCTAAATAACTTTGACTTATTCTGTTTTAAGCGCTCAAGTTTTTACCCAAGTCCTTCAATTCTCTACACAGACTGTGTATTGTTCTTGTCATTGCTCTGACCACATCCTAAAAATGCAGAAGTTTGAAGTTTCTTCAAAAAGATAGTCACTGGCAAGAATCCCGTGACTCTTATTAGGAAAGTAAGACTGACGTTCACAACAAGGATCAGATGATCTGTTAACTGCCGCCAAATTCAGTATATGTCTACATTTTTTTTTCAAAATCTCAAGAGTTTAATGCAAAATGTCCCAATTCGTGTCACAATCTAAATTTGTCATAAAGATTTATGAGAAAACATTACTCCTTTGTGCTTTGTCAGACTTTCTTTTAGAAATTTATGGTGTGAATAATCAGGAGAGCAGCCAAACAAAGCTTCAGCAGTGACTGACATGGGTGACAACAGCCTGTGAACAAACGGGTCTCATCTGTGGGGGCAAGCTTTCACTAAAATGCTAATTTCATTGAGCAGACTAAACAATAGCATGTCCAAGGGCTGATACTTGAAATGTTCTCTGCCATAACAGGCAGTTTCATTCACTGCAAATGAAAAGTTAACAGCTGTGAGAGTGGTTAACAGCTTTGTTGTTACTTACCGAGTTGCTGACTGTTGTCTTGCAGCTGGCAGCTTTGTTTTTGTTCCAGTTCTTTGTCTTTATCCCAAACGCTGATCGGAGGTGCTGCACAGCCATCAGGCGCATCATGTTTTTCTCCATGACTTTCATCTTAAAATATCACTATCTTTTGAATTAAATTCTAAAAAGTCGCCAAGTCTACCAAGACCTGCCACCCGCTGTCGTCTCAGAGCTGCCCTGACCCTAACTAACTTGATCACTTTCTCCAGACTTCTGCTAAGTCATTCTCACGTGAATCCTTGATGCTCACGAGACGCCAGTTCTCAACCGCCTGATGGTAACCCGACAATAAGAGCTACGAACCTACAAGGACCTGAGAAAATATCGATGATCTGACCAGCCTTACATTTTTCGGGAGTGTGACTAAACGACTGCAGATGCAATGCAGTTAGCTAACTAACGTCAGCAAACCACGCTGGCTCATAAACAAGCTAACTGATACACGAAATGTACAAAACAGCCCAGCGGCAGCAAGACGTTAAAAGATGTCACCCAAATCGGTGAATTATATAAACAACACACTGTTCAGAACGTTAGTTAGCTACCTGCATTGTGCCGTGGTTAGCTCTTCATGTCGGTTGCGAGGCTATCTGTTTCCGCAGAGCATTCAAACAGCGGCGCTCCCTACGCTTTGCGCTCTGATTGGCTGAAATCGTTTCGAACGGCATTTGTGGGGATGCGTGTTTTACATCCCACCACAGCCTCACTGGGCGGGACGGTTTGGATGCCGCACTCCCCTAGTATCTGGTGGACTCCGAAATTAAAACCAATTGCACTCTCCAAAAGGAAAACGCACATCAGCATAGAAGCAACTGTTATACAAACGAAATGAGAGATGTTATGATGATTATTTCTGTCACTATCATAAAAAAGTGTAGTTTTTTTATTTTATTTGCTATGATCAATTTAACTTACATCTGACTCACTTATTTGTAGCATTTGATAGTGCTTCAAACAAGATTGTATAAAACAGAAACAAAGCACTCTAACTGGCTATAATGCATCAAACAAATACAAGACTGTAAATTGAATACCGTAGTTATTTACTGCCACAAGAGACTGCCGCCACAAAGCTCCTGCGTTTTTTAAATGAGACGAAGTGAAAGTGGACCAAATTGTTGTATGGCATGACATATGCTCACTTACACTGTTGCATTTGCGTCGAGATATTATCCTCACACGGAGCTAGTGCGGGAGCAGCCTGTTTCACCAAAGAATGCTAATTGCAATTTGGCAGTAAATTGTATTTAACTGTCTCGCGTGCCTGCTACTTCATTCCTCGACCACCAGGAGGCGACATGTCAGGAAAAGATCACTCACTAAAGTGTGGACCAAGCTCAGACACCAAGGGATGTAGTTGACAAACCTCTGCTGTCTGTGGTTAATGCACTTGAGTTGAAGCATGTCAGTGCTGCTCATCATTTTGTGTCTATATTGCCTGACTGACCGTGTCGATGGTAAGAGGGTGAAAAGCACTTTAAAATCCCAGTGCCTTTGCATTTGATGCAACACTGATGTTTATGTTGGTGGAAGGGATATGTATTGCATTATTTTAAGAAATTCTGCAATAATCTCTACCCATGTCTTTTTTCTTCTTGCCAGAAATCACTCAGAGAGGGTAGTAGATACTCTGACAAGGGCTTATCTTTATTACAGTAGTTCATACACATATATGTACAGGAGGCAATGACATACAAAGGTGTGGACAAAAGGAGATTTGTTGTGTGTTTAGAAGCATTTTCTGTGGACAATGGAGGGGCCGGCCTCATCGTACTCCTGCTTGCTAATCCACATCTGTTGGAAGGTGGACAGAGAAGCCAGGATGGAGCCACCAATCCAGACTGAATACTTCCTCTCAGGGGGAGCGATGATCTACACAACAAACAAAAATATTTAAGTTGTATGAAGTGTTAATGTTGAATTCGATGACTTATTTCCTTTGCAGTGTTCTCACCTTGATCTTCATGGTGCTGGGGGCCAGGGCTGTGATCTCCTTCTGCATACGGTCAGCAATACCAGGGTACATGGTGGTACCACCAGACAGCACATTGTTGGCATACAGGTCCTTACGGATGTCGATGTCGCACTTCATGATGCTGTTGTAGGCAGTCTCATGGATACCAGCAGACTCCATACCTGTGAAGGTAAGCAGAACTCATAAGATTTGACCGAAACTTTACTTAGATCCATCAAAAGTCAAAAGTCAAAACAAATCTAAAACTTACCAATGAAGGAAGGCTGGAAGAGGGTCTCTGGGCAACGGAAACGCTCATTACCAATGGTGATGACCTGACCGTCGGGCAGCTCATAGCTCTTCTCCAGGGAAGAGGAGGAAGCAGCGGTGGCCATCTCATTCTCAAAATCAAGAGCCACATAGCACAGCTTCTCCTTGATGTCACGCACGATCTCACGCTCAGCTGAGGAGCAGTAGAGTTTAGGAGTGAAAAATTAACACCATGAAACACACCTGCACAATCAGTTTAAAGAACCAATGTTGTTTAGACATACCAGTTGTGACAAATGAGTAGCCACGCTCAGTCAGAATCTTCATCAGGTAATCAGTCAGGTCACGACCGGCCAGATCCAGACGCATGATGGCGTGTGGCAGAGCATAACCCTCATAGATGGGCACATTGTGGGTTACACCATCACCAGAGTCCAACACGATACCTTTAGCAAACAGAGAAGAGGCCATAGTTAGTCATGCATTCCAGTGAGAGTGAGGATTGGCATCCATTAGCCTGGCCCCTCCAAGTATGTCTCACATCATAAACTACACAATGCTGCTGACATCACTTGACAGAACTCTCTAGAATGGGATTAACACCTTCCCCTGACAACAAGACAGGAATGTATCCAGGGTCCAGTTGTTCAAAAGTAATCTTGTGGGTGTAAAGCTGTTAGGTAGGATTATTTTTTAAATCTTAAACCAGGGTGTCTTAAAGTAAGGCGAAGTCAATTAAACCCAGTCTTAGTGTTTTTAGATCCTGGATTAACTTTGATTCTGTGTTATTAAAAAATATTGAGTAGATTTGAGATACTTTTATCTTATTTGAATTAACTTAATTTAAACTGGGGGCTGGATTAATCAGGCTATAAATATATTATTATTAATTACATGCATATTAAACCTTTTGAGCACTCAGCCTCATATGACTGACATTCTCAGACAGAAATATTCCTCTTTCTTATATTGCACTTTCCTCTTATTCTAAATTGTGAATGTTTCAAAGCAAAAGTGTACTAACCAGTGGTACGACCGGAGGCGTACAGGGACAGGACAGCCTGGATGGCCACATACATGGCAGGGACATTGAAGGTCTCAAACATGATCTGGTAGATAAGCAAAGAGGTAATTTAATGATTTATTTATTCATTTATTATCTAAAAAATAGCTGTAGAAAATCAGAAACCTGTATGTGTTAAGTACCTGTGTCATCTTCTCCCTGTTGGCTTTGGGGTTCAGGGGGGCCTCAGTAAGCAGGGTGGGGTGCTCCTCAGGGGCCACACGCAGCTCATTGTAAAAGGTGTGGTGCCAGATCTGACAGAGGAAAAAAACAGCTGAAGTTAGAACAGAAACAAACAACTCTTGTCTGAAAAAACAACAACAACCGTGGCCTCTAAATAAACAGCAAACTAAACACAAGCAGCTTTTACAACTGGCACTAGGCTGTGAATTCCTCAGGATGTGAAACGGCAGCTGCCATGAATGTTGTAAATGAGTAAGGCTGTCAACACACCTTCTCCATGTCATCCCAGTTGGTGATGATGCCATGCTCGATGGGGTACTTCAGGGTCAGGATACCCCTCTTGCTCTGGGCCTCATCACCTACGTAGCTGTCCTTCTGACCCATACCCACCATCACACCCTGGAGAAGGAAACATGAGGGGGAACATGAGACAAAGAGAAAAGATAGCTTAAGTTTTTCTTTGGTTAAAGGACGTGGATTTAGACATACCTGGTGGCGGGGCCTTCCAACAATGGAAGGGAAGACAGCACGGGGAGCGTCATCTCCGGCGAACCCTGCCTTGACCAAGCCAGAGCCATTGTCGCACACGAGGGCGGTGGTCTCATCGTCGTCGCACATGATTTAGGCTTTACTGGGGGGACTGGTCTGAAATACAGAGACAGATCAGACTGGGTGTTGGGAACAGCTGTCTAAACTGACCACCCTAGAAGAAATAGCATGAAGGCCTGTTATAATGAAACAATCACAAACACTTTATCACTGAAGTTTGTGATAATGTGATGATGTGATTAGATCTGCTATATCTGGAAAAGTCAACAACACAATCACCAAAGACCTGGTATGATTACAATTTCTACAAGCTGTGGTATAAAGCCCTTTGAAGACCTGCCAACACTCTCTCACAACTGCTTTACAGGTATTATCACATTCAAACCCTGATTTAACCCCACTCCAGGAGCTGCTATCTGTAGAGAGCTAATTAGACATGCCTTTGGATGCTATTTTGGAGGTAACCTTGCTGTACAACTGCTGATACTATATCTCCACATGCATGATTGTTCCTGGGACTTCTAAGAGCTGCTGAGGTAGCACCAAAAAGGGGCATAACACAGAGACCTGAGATCTATTTTAAGCCCAGCCACCTCCTGCTGTGCTTGACAGGGTGAAACAAGTGACACAGGGATATCCTGCTATTTCAGGTACTGGGGAAAGTTGTCTGAGAGACAGGCCTGCACCCATCTGTCGCCCCACTGTGACACTTTTGTTTTACTACATGGCTCAGTGCCTTAGCTGCTTCCTCACTTCATTCATCAGAGTTCAGTCAAATTTGAACTCTTTCAGACTGGATTTTTTGCTGCAATCCATGTAAAACAGACACAGTGCGTCTGAGGCAGTTAAACAAAGTTTTTCTATGTTACTCCACAGTAGTTTACAACTCCAAGGAGAGTCATTTAAGCTGGTGAATTTTAACATCCAAACATGATGTTCACCAATGAAATAAACAACCATACTCTGACTCTGCTAGCTATCCCAACTTTTGAAAACAACTGCAGTTTCATCCATTCATTCATCCAAGCATCATCAGCTCAAGCTACACAGTTCATCAAATAAATCACACATACAGCACAGATATCCACAGTGGGTCAGAAGAGCATGCAGTTAAGTGTACTCACCAAGGTGCACTGGTAGACAGATGCTTCCACTGGGACGAAGACTGAGGGAGAGACGAGCCCCTTAAATAAGACTTACATGAGGTCCAGGAACCAGGGGCGGGGCTGGGGAGTTCACACAAATCCAAATAAGAGCCTTAAGCTAAAAAACTTGCATGCAAGTTTGTTCTACATACATGGACAGAAAGCACTAAAATGACACAGTTTGGGAGAAAAATGGGGAGGAATCAAAAGTTTGTGAGCTGTTATGTTAAATGGAATAATGTTGGTAGGCTTCTTCACTATACATTTTTTTTGTAATAGAAAGGAAAATTCCCCCAAACAGAATGTTGTGTCTAAAGACATATTACTATTCTGCACTTATTAGAAGGGAGATTATTGGATGAGTTGTATGAAACATACAGCTATATGCATTAAAACTATACTTAAATTAATGTGTATACTATAATAATTTCTCCATATCCAATATAACATACAACAGCAAAGAAGGCAACTTGTGATTTTAATGCAGAGTTTTAAAATAGTATATCATCTAGTACTCTGAAGCATAATGTGCCTCTAACACACATTATTAACCAGTTTTAATATTCTTACAACCACCCAGGAGGCACACTGTGATGACCCAGCTATAGCAGCATCACTGGTGCCTAGTTAAGGAAATGAAAACATTGTATATGTGTGTGAACCATGCTGCTGGTATGTGAGCTGAGCCTCCTCAACACGTGGAACAGCTGATGGTAATGCCAGCCGGTCTCTGCGTCTCATCATGCAGTCTGAGTGGCCTGTCTGTTTCAGTGCTGCCAGCTGATTGGCCCAACTGTCTCCTTGTAAGGCTGTGGAGAGCTGCGGAGTCATGACTGTGCAGCCACTGAGGTTGCCGAGGTGTGAGTTTGCATCAAGAAGCTCCATATTTGAGCCACTCACTTTTATATATGTCAACCTACATATTGTACCTTATGGGGTAAAGCTTGTATCAGGAGTTATACACACATTTCAGAGATTATTGTTTTTGCAACCTCACTGAAGATGAAAAATCACACATCAGTAAATCTTGAGGAATATCTAACATAAAGTCCAGTTTCTTTATGTCACAACCCTATTTTTAATAATTGGGTCACTGAGTAAAATAAGGATAAAACAGATTTTGATGGGTGGCAAATCATTGTATCCCTATATCTAACTGAAGTGACGCAAGGTAACTTAAATATCAGACATATCTAGAGTTCAAACTGAAAAATGTTTTTGATTCATGAAGAATATTCTTATTGAAATATTGTTGCCAGCCACACATTTTCAAAAAGATGATACAAGGAAAATGAAAAAAGAAAAGTACAGTTTTTTTTAAGAACATTGTCTAAATCATTGGGACAATTTGGCGTAGCCCTCTGGTGTGATTGCATTAAAAACTGTCTTGACTCTGCAGTGGAAATCAAACCACTTCCAAAAAAATAAAAACCCTGGTCTGTGGGCACTGTTTGTCATTGCATACAGCTTTAAACTGCAACATGCATAGCAGAAACTATCTCTAAACTTGATCCAGGAACACAAGTGGGTTCTCTGAGCCCAAGCCCATTGATCTGACATTATTCTTCGTGGAAATGGTGAAAGCCTCATCCTCTGCTCTAGAGGAGACCAACCAGCTAGCATGTTTCTTTGCAAAGTACCAACGCCAGTGCCTGTGGTAGTATGGGGATGCATAAGTCACTATGCATGGTTAGCTTATACACCTGTGAAGACACTGTCCATGCTGAATAATATAAACAGGGATTGGGGCAACTTGTGTTGCAATCTAGCTAATGAATTTTCAGGGGAGACATTGCATTTATTAACATGACATCATCAAACCACATTCTGCTTATATTACAACATGACTCTGCAGTAGAAGATTCTTAAACTGGACTACCTGCACTCTTGACTTGTCAGCCACTGAAAACATTTGGTGCCTTGTGAAATGAAATACAGGACCAATGAGAAAACTGATGAATAGACTTTGTCGGGTAAGAATTGGAGAAAATTCACTTTCAAAATTCCCATAATTGGTTCCCAACAGTGTTATTAGAAGAGGGAATACAGCACACTGGTACAGCCAAGAACATCCCTGTGATAACTTTTCTAAAATGTGTTCAAGTTTAAAATTAGCAATAACTTTCTGTTTAACATATTTTTTTGTTTTGGCATTTAATCTGTTGCCTTTGCACTATTTTTAGTTTAATTCAAGGATTTAATGATTTGCTAGATATCAAAATCTTGTTTTTTTGTACCAACATTATATGCACTTTTTTGGGGAATAAAGGTCTCAGATCATAAGTAAGGGGGAGCATTCTCTGCTGCAGGCTTTCCATCCAGATATGAACCTTTCTATTTATAGCCAAGTCTATCTCCACAGATAGGAGCTGAATGCAGCTGAAGCATCATCTCTGGGTTATTGAAATGCCAGAGAAGACTTTTATAGATTTAATTAATATTGTTTTAATACGTTAATAAAGGAGGTGTGACTCACAAGCTGGATTTTCCACCTAGGAACAATGGGAGACGAGTCATAGATTTTGAGGATTAGCACATACAACATCATTGGGTACTGGAACACTGACTAGCTTTTCAGCTTGAGTTTGAAATCATCACAGATCTCATCTTTATTCATACTTTATGTGCATATTACAAAACAAAGGCTTGATGCCACAGCTCAGTATGAAAATCCCTGACAATCTGCACTTTCTTTGTTTGGTAAGCATTAAAAAATTTCCATACAAAATAAAGAATTGAACAATATTATACAAATTGATAAAACGTTACCAGAATTTACATTAACTTTTCGCGCTATTGTCAAAAATATTTATAATGTTTATAAATAATGAAAGAACGTGGTCACCACTGGCCACATCATCAGTTTAAGATGATTGCTGCCCCCTAGAGGCTGATTTTAAAAAAGCAACGTGATGACGTTTTCACCTGCGACACGCAGGCAAGAGCCATGCGTCAGTTGCAGCGTTATTATGATCGCGCCTGTAATAAGTTGAATATGAGGACTTGAAGCCACAGTAAAGTATATATTTGTTATAAAGTTTTATAGTTTAAAAAGGGACTGAGGAGTGGGAGGGTGGTGGTGGCTTGGCGTGCTGTGCGGACCTGCTTCCTGCTTCTGTTTGACGGCTGATCAGAGAGAGAAGCAGAGGACTGCCATGTAGCTGAGGCAGAAGAATGAACAGTCAGCACACTCCAACAGATGGGACAGACGACCACACAGTCCAGCAGGAGAATGAGCTAGAAGCCCTCGCCTCTATATTTGGGGATGATTTCCAGGATCTGCGGAACAAAGATACGTGGAAGGCAAGTTAGCTAGAATTGAACAGGACTGTAGGGCTTTTTTAAAGACTACTCAAGGGCTATAAATACTAGCTGTGATCAAAACTGAACGTCATAAATCACGGACTGTATTTTTAGGTTAAAAGACCTCCAGAGGTGCACCTCTGCCTACGGCCCAACGGCCTGAACACCGGTGATGAATGCTACGTGACTGTAGACTTGCAGGTCAAATGTCCACCCACATACCCAGACGTGTGAGTACTGACCCCTTGTGCTTGCTTTGTAATAACTAATAATATAACTTTATTTGCCATGCAAATTACAGTCACCGCAAATTATTAGTGTATTTTAAAGTTCATCGTTAAGTGTGATTCACATGGGCACACCCACCTCTGTAAATACTAAGTGAACAAAAGGGCAAGAGTTTTCTTGATGCTTACTTTCTACTTTGTACATCTACATTGTTGTCCTGAAATGTACTGTATTACATACATTCTTACATTGCAGCCGCCTTTCAGAATAAATAAACTAATCTCAGATTTCCAAAAGAGGATGATACAGCAGCTCAGAAACATATTACTGATGAATTCAGCTGATCTGACATTGAATTCATGAACTCCGTTTAAAGTCTCAAAGGGATTCATATTCCTGATTTTACTCAAACAAACAAAAAAAAACAACAACTGAGCTGCAGACTCTAAATTTCTCTTGCATGTTCGTGTGTGTGTGTGTGTGTGTATGTGTGTGTGTGTGTGTGTGTGTGTGTGTGTGTGTGTGTGTGTGTGTGTGTGTGTGTGTGTGTGTGTGCGTGCGTGCGAGCGTGCGTGTGTGTGGGTGGGTGGGGTTTTAAAGAAAGGAAAATTAAAAAAAACACATGATCCCCCATGACTGGGAAAATAATGAAAGCTGCTTCTTCTCTTTTGATTTCTAAACTGTGGCTTGTTATAACAGCTTCATATTCCTTATGTAACACTGTAACAAAGACGCAGACAAAACAAAGATGTACTGTGTGGCGTTGTAAATGTCATCTGAAAGTCCGCCTGAGATTATAGTGACTTTTGTTTTCGGAAACCAACAGGCCTCCGGAGATGGAGCTGAAAAATGCCAAAGGTTTGTCAAACGAAAACCTCCAGAACCTGCAGAGTGAACTCACCAAGCTGGCTGCTGTACGATGTGGAGAAGTGAGAACAAGCGCATGGCAGCACACACCCACATGTAAATAAACAGAGTGATTTAACATATTTACCTCTCTCCTTAGGTGATGATTTACGAACTAGCAGACCACATCCAGGGCTTCCTGAGCAAGCACAACAAACCTCCATCACGCTCCTTCCATGAGGAGATGCTGAAGAACCAACGGAGGCAGCAGGAGAAACGAGACCAGGAGGAGCAGCAGAGGATGGACCAGCGACGCAAACAGGAGGAAGAGATGGTGAGAAATATTTAAAGCTGAGTTACATGACTTCAAAGTTACTGATTTTAAGAGGGTTATGATGCTTTCCCATATGATAAACATGTCCATACCAAATGTTTGCAGATTTTCAGACGGCTACCTACTCATGTTAAAATGGTCTGTTCCAAAACTAGCACAATACTTGATGAAATGATGAGGTCATGGCGTATGGCTTTCCTAAGTGGTTCATGATACAATGGAGGGGTGGGCCTCGAACACTAAAGCCCTGTTTCCTCCAAGCAGTTCAGTTTGGTTTGTCTTGGCTTGGCATGGCACGCATTTTTTGGCATTTCTACAGACTAATCCTGGGACAGATCCCCAAATAACTGAGAGAAGCCGTGCAACTTTTTGGTACCCTTCTGTCAGGGAAAGCGATTCGATCTTGGAAGGTGGAGCTTTAACACTGCAGTCTGTTGATTGGTTGAAATAATCACCACTTACTGTGGTACAGCAGCTGTGTTTCTTCTGATGGCACACAGCCTTCCCTGAAACTAAGCTTGATTTCGCTTTGTAAGAAAGAGCCACATAGAAATCACAAAAAAGGTGAATAGCTGGATATGTTGCTCTTCATTTCCTCTGTCTCATTTTTCTTCTTCAATGGATTTATTGGCAGGGTACAATGTGTTGCGCTGCTATAGCATCACACTTTTATGTAACTGATACAGCTATTGGTATCTAGCTTCCACGCACTTACCACTAGGGGGCACAGTTGGCTGCGGAAGTGCAAACAGGACCAGGCTTAACTGATCCAACCCGTACCAAAGCATACTTAAGTGTGCCCACAGCTTTGCTCCTGATGGGCCATTAGAATGCTGGCCAATCCGAAGGAAGGGGTTTTCTGGAGCTGGAGGCCTTAAAGAGACAGCAGGAGAAAAAAAGTGTTTAGATAGGGGAAGAAATAAGTGTTTTCTTAAACGTTAGCATGAAAGAAATATCAATGTTTTGAGCTGCAAATCATGTAACGCTACTATGGGGTACCAGAGATACGGTAAAAACCCTTGAAAAAACTCAATACCACCATGTCAGTTTTTCATCGAAAAAGCAAACTCCCAACTTCTGGCTTAAACTATCTTTAAATGTTTTGTTTTTCCATTTTCTGTTTTATAGGAGAAGGAGATCATGGCTGAAATCCAAAGAAGGGAGGAGGAGAAACGAGAGGAAAAGAGAAGAAAGGAAATAGCAAAACAGGTCTGTGGTGCACTTTTCCAGGGATCTTCAAAGAAAACCCACAGTTCATATGTGTCTTTTAACTGGAGGTGTTTTACTCACAGGAGCGTCTTGAAAGCATGGAACAGTCAGTTTCTGCTAACCCCACCCTCTTGGGGAAGAGCCCACCCAGCCCAGGTGGAGCTCCTCCTGACTTGACTGAAACCAGGAGAGTGGTCGGTAACCGCCGTCGGACTACCTCAAATTCTCGTCACAGGTATACGGTCTACTAACGCCATTATTAAAAAGCTTCTATTGGTAAAAATACCTTTTAATAACTTTTGGAAATGTTCATCCTCTCGCAGACGTGACACAGTCAATGAAGAGAACAATCGTCCGCAGGAGCTTCTTCATTTCAACAGCAGCACTTATGGAGAACTTGTCGTACACAGAGGCAAAAGTTTAGGTGAGAAGAACCAGAGTATAATACATCTTTAGTGTTGTGCAAAAATCACTTAACTCTTAATTCTGTTTATCTGTTTTTACATTTGTTTCTGTGTTTCTAACTCTGACAGGTGAAAGTGAGAGGCTCCGTCGCACAGTGTACTATGGATTTGAAGCTAACTCTGGAGACTTTGCTGTGATCTACGAGTGGTCTCTGTGCTGGAAGAAGATGAGCAAGTTCTTCACCAGCCAGGAGAAAGGAAAGATTGAGAGCTGCAGAAAGCAGGTAAGTAAAGAAGAGAGCGGTTATTCTTCTTTCATATAATCTTGAAAATAGTTTACCAGTTTTAAAGGATCTGTAGTACGCCCTCAAATTTCTATCTATACATCACTTCTTTGTAGATCCATGCGTCAGAAAATGAGTTCAACTCCCTCCTGCGGCTGGATCATCCAAATTTGGTCCACTACATGGCGCTGAGCTCCACAGAGAAGGAGGACTCCCTGGTTGTAAACATGTTGACAGAGCACGTCGCTGGCACTAACTTGAACCAAAGCCTGAATACTCAGACTCCGGTCTCTTTGGATAAACTGAGCCATTACACAGCCCAGCTGCTGGCTGCCCTCGACTACCTTCACTCAAACTCTGTGGTCCACAAACAGCTGGGTGCCTCTAGCGTGCTGCTGGACTCTGAGGGAAATGTTCGACTGACGGATTATAGTTTATCAAAGAGGTTTGCTGATATATGCAAAGAAGACATTTTCGAGCAGGCACACGTGCGTTTCTCAGAGGAGACAGCGATGCCGACCAAAACGGGGAAGAAAGGAGACATATGGAATTTGGGGCTGATGCTGTTGGCTCTGAGTCAGGGGAAGGAGGTGAGGGAGTATCCAGTGACAGTGCCCACCAGCCTGCCTGCCGACTTCCAAGATTTCCTGCACAAGTATGTATGCATGGATACCTGACCATCTTCTTCAAGTTTTCAGCTTGTTCACTATATATAATTTGCTATTATAATGTACACACTCACGCATCTTCCCAAACAGACCATTGTCTTTTAAATTTCTGTTCTGTTTTTCTTACTCCAAACCATCTCCATTCACTTCAACACAATACAAAAGTTCTTGCTCGTACAATGAAAAGCAGACATAATGGAAATTGATATCTTTGTAAAAACAAACGTTTTTATCTTTATTGCCACATGTAGAATAATGAATACTGTGTACTTGATTCTGATTGGTCAAATAGTCAGAACATTGGTCATTTATCCTTATTAGGCAAATTTTACTTGTGGTAAAAACATTCATGTCTGTCTCAGAATCAGAATCAGGTTTTATTGCCAGTATATCTGCACAAACAAGAATTTTGACTGGTTTAACTACTCTCTTTGTACAACTATTGTAGATAAACACTAAATATTACAAAAATAGAAAAAAAAGAGCTGAAGTACTCAGAAATAAAAAAAAAATGTAAAAAAAATTTTAATGACATTTTAGATGGTAATAATAACAATTAAAGCTGCAAGCAGCGTTGAACGGGCCCTCGCCCTGTGCACGCCAGTCGGAGTGTGTCCTAGCCGCCACATTTGCTCGCCCAAGGCTTGCCAATCAGAGCATGCCCCAGCTGCCGCATGAGCAGGGAAATGTGGCTCAGCCAAAAGCCATAGGTTTAGGCATGAGGGTTAAGCCCAAAACTTTTGATGCCAGTAGCTCAAAGTAGCCGTACGGGCTGCAGATGTGAGCCCCTGGGTGGTGCTATGGAACGTTCATTTTTGGGCAAGCAGTGGAATCACGCGATTTTCGCCCATTCAGAATTTTGGAGCTAGGCGCATTCACATTTTTTCCAAGCGAAAGGCACGCAATTTGGGGCTAAAGGCGCACAAAGAAAGCAGAATAATAATAATCCAAAGGATTCCAATAGGGCTCTCGCCCAACCTGCGGTTGGCGGGCTCGGGCCCTAATAAAGAGGGGAAAAGTCAGGCTGGCCTCACTGACCTGGCCGTGGCAGTAAAGCCGATCAGTTTGAAACAGAGTATCTTACAATGTAAGCAGCACTGATAAAACAGCAAACCAAAGGGAGGAACTATAGCTGAATGAGTACAGAGATGGTAACATAAATAACCCTGCAGAGATCCTGTTAAGTGTCTCTGTCGTTACCTTTAACAGAAATGATCAGTACTACAATTCATAAGAAATCAGCAGACAAAGGTGTGAATTAACGTCACCCGTTTAGTGTTGGTCCATACCACATATAGACTTATAAGAAGTGTTGAAACGGTGGGAATGTTTTCTTTCACTGCACTGATAAATAGAATATAGTCATTAAAATAGTCTAAATATCAAACAAAACTCAAAACATGTTTACATACAAACTGCTTCAGTGTTTAGATGTGTGCTTTTAGGAACAGTCAAGACGTGTTGTTTGTTTTGAGTGTAATATTTAGGTAAAAATTAAACAAGCCCTTGTCATTTAAAAGGGTTGACTTTTGAAATAATGTAAACTAGTGTCATAAGGAAAAATGTAACTAAACTCTGTAATGCATGTGGTAACCATACAATTTGTGTCAAATATTCAACAATATTCCCACAACCATGATGTCCTGTGGTCCTATTTTAAACTTTCTCTGCCTGCTCTTTTTTTCTGTATATTTCTAATCATTGTTTCAATAATACGTCGAACATTTAGACTTATTTCTACTTGACTCAAAGCTCCTGTGCGGAACCTGTATTAGTTTCTGTGTTTTTCATAACCAGATAAGAAATCGTGACATTTACTTTAATCTGTGGATTTTAAAGTTAAGTGAGATCTGTTTGTTTTGTCTCACAGTCTCTTCTTTATGTTGTCAGAGCTGCAGATCATATTTTTCCAGCTCATCCTCAGATGTATCTGCATTCTAAACTGTTCATTACACTGTTTGTTTTTCATCACAGGTGTGTTTGTCTGGTTGATGCTGAACGCTGGACCACTCAGCAGCTACTAGAACACTCCTTCCTCAAGCCCCCTTCACCCAAAAACCTGCCACATTTCCAGGAGGCCAGCCCAGAAGGTATGTAGGTGGAGTCCTTCACCAGCCAAAACCCTAAGCACATTCTGCTTATCCTAAAATGTCACCCAAAAAAGGAAACGATCGGACTAAATAAGCGTTTTCTGTGGGATAAACTAACCTGTTTGAGTGTTGTGGTTCTATAACCTCGCTATTTACTTTTTTTAATTCAGCCATTTAGCCTCTGAGATCGCTTATCTTAGTTCTTGTTGACTAATTTCTCTTTTATTCATCAAATCACTTACTGACAACTTTTCCAGATCTGCCTGAGGACTTTCCCTCCTCAGTCATCCCACGGAGCCACATCCTCAATGCCCCCTTCAGCCCCGGGGGGCAGAGGCAGTTTTCTCGCTACTTTAATGAGTTTGAGGAGCTCCAGATGCTCGGAAAAGGAGCCTTTGGAGCTGTGATCAAGGTAAAATCCTACATTTCATTGTCAGAACAGCATTCTATTGATCCTTTGTGTCGTCCTAGTCTGTCCTTTTCCCTCTCTTCCTCCTCCAGGTTCAGAATAAGCTGGATGGTTGTTACTACGCAGTGAAACGCATTCAGGTAAACCCGGCCACTAAGCAGTTCCGACGCATCAAAGGCGAGGTGACACTGCTCTCACGCCTCAACCATGAGAACATTGTCCGCTACTACAACGCGTGGATTGAGCGGCACGAGTCGCCCACAGGGGGAGTCTTGAGCAGCACTGACAGCTCTGAGCAGTGGAGCCCCGCCCACAAATCTCCACAGGCTAAAGAGCGTCTGCAGCGCCTCAACGAGCTCGGCCTGCCTGATAACGTGGAGGACATCGCCCCGCCTCCAGCCCTGTCCAGCTCTGTGGAGTGGTCAATGTCCATTGAGAGGTCCTCCAGCGCCAAGTGTAGTGGACACCAGTCAAGTGATGAAGAGGATGAGGATGATGAAGAGGATGTGTTTGGGGCCTCATTTCTGTAGGTTTTTATTAATCTAAAAATTGTGTGCAAGAAGGTATGAGACATTCTCTTCACAAACACTTCATCTTCTCTTTTTTTGTATTAAGGAGACAATCAGACAGTGATTCAAGAAGTGACATCATCTTCGACAATGGCGATGAAAGTTTGGACGAGATTTCACAGGTTGGATCATTTATTCTTCATAATTGCATCACAGTTCACCTTTCAGGGTATAAAACTTTGTGTTTCCGCTCACAGGTTGAGGCAAGCAAAAGAGCCACAACTGAAACAGAGACCACGGACTCAGATCGACCTATGCTCGTTGCACATCACCTCTACATACAAGTAAGCCTTCCCTGTATGGCCACAATTCACCACCAGATGTCTCTGTTTTACCACTAATGCATGTTTTCCTCCTGACAGATGGAATACTGTGAAAAAAGCACTTTAAGAGACACCATTGATCAAGGCCTGCACCAGGATCAAAATCGCTTGTGGAGACTTTTCAGAGAAATTCTGGACGGGCTTGCTTACATCCATGAACAGGTGTCAATTAATTATTGTCTTTTTTGATCTTTTTGGATCTGCATTAGCTAAAACCTAGGTGGCAGCTACAAGCAAGAGCTTGTGACGTACTTCTATAAATGAATGAAAAATGATCCACACTGTCAAAGCTCAGTAAATAATATTTCTGTCGACTGAGACAATGCTATTTTACAGGTTTTCAATTCATTATTTAACATTTTTTTATATCATAACTTAAAGCTGTGACTTTATTTCGTTGTCCTGATCCCAGTAAAGAAAGATAAGTGCTAAAATATTATTGTATGCATAAAATACTGTGCTGCTTTGAGAAGTTTACATAGTCTAATCTACAGTTTTGCACAGTCCCCTATCAAGTCAAACATCATCAATTTTGAGCTGGGAATGTAAATCAACGCCTCTCATCAAATTTGGCTCCAACACACTCTGTATTTTTCATTTTATTGAATACACATATAGACTTTCTGATAACAGGTTAAAGTCAGATGCTGGTGTTTGAGAAGTTTTCTATTTTACACTTTTCCATGTGTTACTGTAGCTAATCAGTAGGTGGAGCTCCTGCTTTTTTTAGCTTCACTTTAGGGGAGCTGTCGAATCATCAATCTTTTTGTGAAGTCTGAGGTTTCAGTCCTATTATTATTTGAAAATAACCTAGGGTGACCATAACACCAAGTTTTAAACGCAGACATCTAGTTTACCTGGTTTAAACGTGTACCATGTTTGCAGTCACCCACGATGCAGCTGGTTAGCCTCATCTTCTTTTCTCTGTCTCTTGCAGGGCATGATTCACAGGGACCTTAAGCCTGTCAACATTTTCCTCGACTCACAAGACCATGTGAAGATTGGAGACTTTGGCCTGGCTACAGACCACCCTGCTAATGTGGTATGTCCTACCTGCTGGGACTTTGCATGGTAGATTTACTGTCATGTTAGTGTGTCAGGCTGTGTCTCAATGCTTTGCAAGCTGTTTGACCTAAATATAAACTCTGTCATACTGTATGTGTGATGTAGGTGTGCATTGTGGAGTAACTGTTTCAATGTCTCAGGCTGCAGGGAAATTTGAAGTGGAGGACAGCGGCTCAGGAATGATAACTAAACCAGACCCATCAGGTGCAGAAGTTTTAACCAACTCTATGCAGTCTAACTCTGGTTTCCTGATATTCCTCTAAAACTTAATACTTCTGTTATTATTCTACAGGTAACATGACAGGCATGGTTGGTACTGCCCTCTATGTAAGTCCTGAGGTTCAAGGAAACACCAAAGCCACCTACAACCAAGTGAGATTTCAAATATTCTGAAACATATTGCAAAAATTGTACACTGCACAGTTTTTAGTGTACTGATGTTTTCTCCCCTCCTCAGAAAGTTGACCTGTTCAGTCTGGGGATCATCTTGTTTGAGATGTCCTACCGGCCCATGACCACAGGGGCTGAACGTATCTCCGTCCTGAGTCAGCTACGAGCGGTGCGTTTAAGCTCATCATTGTTTTTTCTTCTTGTGGGACTTTGAAGTTGTCTCTGTGACTCAACTCCTTTCTGTCCTCACTACAGGAGCCCACCACCTTCCCAGAGGACTATCATGAATATCAGCAAGGAACACAAGTGAGGGACCTGGTAGTTGGGGCAAAATTATTCCTTTGAATGTCTGTGCACATCTCACAGCAATACACATCTCTGTGTCACTCGTTTGCGTCCACCAGAGGAAAGTGATCGAGTGGCTGTTGAACCATGACCCGGCTTTGCGCCCAACGTGTCAGGAACTGCTGAAGAGCGAACTGCTGCCTCCACCTCAGCTGGAGGACTCAGAGCTGCACGAGGTGTTGCAACACACCATGGCCAATATCAACGGCAAAGCGTATCGCACCATGGTTAGCCAGCTGTTCGCTCAGTACACGTCTCCTGTCATGGATTACACCTATGATATCGACCTGCACAAGGTAAGAACACTGCTGAAGATTAACATGCTTTGATAGGGCCACAATGCTTCATGTTCATGAATAAGTATTAAAAAGTTTAGCTTAAGTTATGGCCTCTTGATTGTTGATACAAACTAAAACTGATTAAACAGTTATATTTTAAACATATCTTTTCAATATTATCAGTGAAACTTAAGTACAGTGGAATATAGAGCAAACATGGCCAACTTTAATTTTTTATTGAAATATAGCACAAGCTAATACAAGTGAGATTTCTAGGGCCTTGGTGCTGATGTTGATTTATTTAAGATAATGTTAAACACTTTAAATGCTGTTTTACATCGTTCCTCCTGACTCTGCCTGAAGGTGTCACTGTAGACATAAGTATAGCTGCACTGACCCCTCCATGCTGCTGCACTCATCTGGTCTGTGTAAGAGTCCAGGGAGGTCTGCAGTTGCTTAATCGATGTCTCCTGAACCCTAACAGAGGCTGTTTGTTTTTGCTCTCCCTCCAGGGCAGCTTCAGCTTCAATGGTGCCAAATTGCAGCAGTATGTGCATGAAACAATCACCAGGGTCTTCAAGAAGCACGGTGAGTACATGATGATTGTCTGGTGCGTGTGAGCCCGAGTCTTTGTTGACTCTTTACTACTCACTGCTTGGACTCCTGACCTGCTGCAAGCTCCACTTTTAGGGACCCTGACATCTGCCCCAGTGAGTGGCAGCTAAACAATAAGCACACTGTTGGGCAGTTTGGATTCTGTGCAGGTGGTGGGGCTATTTTTGTGCACACTGCTGATGCTGTCCAGCTGCTCTTATTTGTTTATGTTTTGTGTGCATCTGCTCACACGCATCAGCTCTTCAAAGGTGAGGTTAATGTTATCTTATGCATATGTAGCGTTAATGCATGCTGTTTGTTCTCAGGTGCGGTGCGTCTCCAGACACCACTGCTCCTCCCCAGGAACAGAAAGCTGTACGATGGCAGCGAGCCGGCCTGCTTCATGGATCACAGTGGAATGCTGGTTACACTGCCCTATGACCTGCGTGTGAGCCTCACACATGATCACCTAAAGCACACATAAACACGCAGGTGTGCAGGTCTGAACTTGCACACCAACACTAATTACACAACTATTTGCATCAGCGAATGCAAACACACATCGTGTGAGGGTGCAATCAGCAGCCTTCTTCAGATCCTGCTACTTCAGGAAACCCTGAGGACTAAATGGTTGTTTCCACACTGTGATTGATTACAGCTTGGTATGCACTGACTTCACTGTCATTACACTAATGCACCCGAACCAACATAACTCTGTTTTCACTCTAGATGGCGTTTGCAAGATTCATCGCCCGCAATAATGTAACCCATCTGAAGAGGTAAAGTTTCATAATCAAACATCTTTAATGAGGCTTGATTAATTTTACCTATTACTTCAAGTGTCTTTTATAACCGTTTCACAACTAATATTGTGACATGCAAGGAACAACTTATTCCACTGTCATCCAGTTGTATCTTATAATTCAATGTTCTCCCTTTTATAAACTAGAAAACTGTTTGCAGCTGTGCTTCGATTCCAAACATAGAAGTGTGTTTCTTTTTATCCAGTTACTCACATCTTTTACCATTTATACTGAGAAGAAGGAAAGGGGTAATATTTTTAGGATATGGTGATAACATCTATAAATACCAACTCAAAACATCATGAAGGATATTTTTCTTATGGTTTTATGACATAAGTCTTAATTCCCCTTGAGGGTAATAGTCTTATTTTTTTAACAGAAGGTCTGATGATTCCAGGAGTACAGCAAGCGGTTTTGCTTCTGTTGTCAAATGTTTGCTTAATTTTCTTTGTCTTTCTCAAGGTACAGCATCGAACGAGTTTTCCGGCCCAGGAAGCTGGATCGAGCTCACCCACGGGAGCTCCTTGAGTGTGCCTTTGACATCATCACGCCCGTCACTAACAGCCTCCTTCCAGACGCTGAGACCATTTACACCATCTCTGAAATAATCCAGGAATTCCCCGCTCTCCAGGTTATCCATATACACTGCCTGTTTTATATATAATCCAATGAGTTTTTTTGTGGTGCCACATTGTTTTGATTCACATTCCTACCCTGCAGTCTTTGTTGATGCATCATTGTTCTTTTTCCTGCGGAAGCCATCATCCCAACCTGTCCTGTTTTTGTTTTTTCCTTTTTTACTTTCCACTCACATTCCCAGCATACCAAAGTATGCGTAATCCTGACAGTTTTACACTGGATTTATTATTTACATAGTAAATCTGTTCTGTGCAGCTCTGTCCACTTCCGCCCATGCCTCCCAGTACAGTCTATTTCCTGTCCACATTTTCCAGTGCTGCTTCAGTCTCCAGCCGCAGCTCTTCAGCATGTTTCATGAACCGGCTCGACCCGCGGCCTGACCTCAGATTCATCCTTTTAAAGTTAACATTTCTGATCCTCATGCAGCCTTTTGTGTGAAAGCTTTTAAGTGTATGTGAGTCAGGCAGAATGACAGGGCAGCCTGACATGTGCTTCATTATTCACTGAGAGGCTCACTGTACAGTAGTTGTCTGTAATTGCAGCTGAGAGGGTTAAAGGTGTGATTGCGTTTGTTTTTGTGACCGCAGGAAAGGAACTATAACATTTACCTGAACCACACCAGCTTGTTGAAGGCCATCTTGCTCCATAGTGGAATCCCTGAAGACAAACTGAGCCAGGCCTCCAACATACTGTGTGACGCCATGGTCAGTGCAGGTCACATGTGCACCACAGATGTTATCCACATCGCGTGTCTGTCACAAATATCCTGGCATAAACATATAAAGCAGAATCATTCCCAAATAAAGCACGGGCAAACTTTCTATGACTTTCCTTTCTTTCCCTTTTTCATTTTTACTGCAGAGTGAAAAGCTGACCAAACGTGAGGTGGAGGCAAAGTTCTGCAACTTTTCACTGTCAACCAATAGTGTAAGTGTCCAAGCGGCTGCATGAGCCTTGTGTCAAAACAATCAGTGCAGCAGCAGCTAGTTTTCTCCTGGCTCATAAACACTGAGCTCTCTCCCCCTCCCTGCTGCGTCCAGTTGCAGACGCTGTACAAGTACATAGAACAGAAAGGAGACCTGCAGGACTTGGCGCCGCTGCTGGCATCACTCACCAAACAGAAGACTGCTGTCACCCAGCTGGCCAAGCAGGGCCTCAAGGACCTGGAGGACCTTACTGTGCTGCTGCAGAGACTGGGAGTGAAACTACAGGTGACTTGAATTCTACGGCCAGTTAAAAACGACGTATGTGTGTTTTTGACTCATTAAAAATGTGTCCTCTCTTCAGGTGGTCGTCAACTTAGGCTTAGTTTACAAAGTGCAGCATCACTCTGGTGTCATCTTCCAGTTTGTGGCTTTTATCAGGAAACGCAAGCGTACGGTGCCAGATATAGTGGCTGCTGGAGGGCGCTATGATCACCTGGTGAGTTTACGACTATCTGCAGCTGTTCTTAAAAAGTATGGATGGAATCATGCATGTGCTTGACTTATCACCAATATCCTGCTGCTCTTCATCCTGTATTTACATAAATCCACACTATGCAGCATTTATGAGTCACTTCACCCGCTGTCTTTCTGTGTTTTCCCCCTGGTGCTGCTAGATCCTGGAGTTTCGAGGGCCTGCTTCCACGGTTCCAGTGCCCTCTGCAGTGGGGGCCAGTGTGGCTCTGGACAAAGTCTGTGCTGCTATGGCCAGCATGGAGGAGCCAGTGAGAGACACACACACGCACACTTTTAAACAAACAGACATAGACACCAGGAACTGACATTCCTAATTATTATAATGGAGGAGCACCAGACAGGGCTACATATTTAATGATGCCTTATTGCAGAAGTCTGCTGCTGCTGCTGCACAGCCAATTTTTAGAAACATCTTAATAACTATGATCAGTGTGACTCATGACGCCGCCGAGTTATTTTTGGTAGTCTATCATTTTCTGCATTTCTTATTGAGAGTGTGAAATGATGTGCCAAGTAAAACTGCATGTAGGACTGAGCAGGAAGAAGAGCTTTCAATATGTGATTTCTTTCAAACCACTTTTTTATTAATGAAGCCTCACTGACTCTTTGTGCACTTACCAACTGATATATTCTAACATATCCTTCAAAACTGTGTCTGCTCTCTGTTTTAGCCATCAGTAAGCAGCTGTGATGCGCTGGTTGTCCCAGTGGGGCATTCTTCCATGTCCAGAGCCATCAACGTTGTGCAGAAGTTATGGAGTGCCGGTGTCTCTTCAGACATAGCCTATGATGTCTCTCAGGTTAGAGCCCAGCTGACATTGAGTTCATTAAATTTAGATGTGCACTTTGAGACTTTTTTGGTAAACAGTGTTATGTTATGATCATGTTATTCACCAAAATGCATTTTAGTCTATTCTTGTGACCAAGCAAAAGCTTTCTTGCTACACTGCCAACATGTTAATTATCTTACAACTGCTGACAGGTGAGAGCCTGGTCTATACTTCTGTCAAACTGACTGCATAGTTGTTCTGTGTCAGTCTTTTTTGTAGCAGAAGTCTTCTTAAGTAGCCTGGAGTGCACTTCCTCCAAAATGAAACTACCCATTGAACTGACTTGGACCACAGCCACTGCAATTGGTCCATTAGGCAGCGTTGTGTTTCCTGTATTCAAAGCATAGACTGTAAAAAAAAATGGACGTCATCTTGCTTGGCTCGAAGTGAGGTTGCCATGAAAACTGCTCCCCCTGGTGGCTGGCTGCAGTGTAGGTAAAAAAAATCTGTCTCCCCAGTCATTCCAGATGGGCTGTGGTCAAACTTTAAAAAATGAATACACCTCGTAGAAATGTTTCTCATGTCTGATTGTTGTGGTGATTTGAAGATATCATTTGGCATCTTGTATTCAGGTCCTCTTTTACCTGAAAAGATTTGTCTTCATTAGTTATAATAGGTTAAAAACAAGGCTTTACGTAACGTTTAAAGAGTATTGACAGCTGCCGTTCTTGTGTATTTTTTTCGGGGATCGTAAAATATGTCGGGAGGTAGAGTCGAGAAGTGTTTAGACTCTTGAAAGAAAAAAAAAATACTATTATTTTTGTCACCCAGCTCCACTCAGATTCTCCCAGAATCCCTCACAGTCTCTACTGCGCAGACTGGCTGCACAACTGTTTCAATTGCTGCGCCCCTGACGGGGAATTTTGGCTTCAAAAGCGTACAATGGTAAATGGCGGAGCCATGCTGTCCACCACGTATACAGTCTGTATACAGTCTATGATTTAAAGTATTTCATGAATCGACGCACACTGGCAACAGGTGTCAGTTTCAATTTAACATTATATGCTTAAAACTGTTAGTGTAAAACAGGCGATCCCACAGCGTAGGGTCAGTGCAGAAGAATAAACTTGGTTTATGTGCACATCATTGGTACTAGTTAGCAGGTAGACTTTGTTAGGCTACAAGTGAATATTTTATCCTTCCAGTTGGTGTGTTGGAAGTTTGACAAGATGAGCTAGCATAAGGATGTGAACAATTTTAACAAGAGCAAAATATGATGGTCAGAGCACCTAAAAACTGCAGCACTAGTTCTAAATCTAATCCAGCAAGTTTGGGATGTGCCAAACAACCGATTCTGATCTATGGCCAGATACCAGATACCACAGCACACCTCCAGAGGTCTGGAGGAGTCTGTATCATGATAAATTGGTGCTGTTTTGACCCTGACATTGGTTGACATTATTCTAGGCAGGTGGTCATGATGTTATGGCTGATTGGTGTGAGCCGTATCTCCATCATGAGAACCAGATGTGTTTTGAAGGATTGAAGCTTCCAGGTTTTTGATGTAAATCCAGGAAAATGAGTCTTTCTGTTTGGGCTGCGTTTGTGCTGGAGAAAGAAAAACTAAAAATACTTCACTTTAAGCAATGATAAAGTGATAAAGTGAAATGCTGATAAACTACATGGCTGAGGTCCACTTATGTCAGCTGAACAGAGCAGAGACCATTTCTCAATGACTTAGTTCCTGTCTGTGGCTGCTAGAGACAGAAAACACAGAGGATTCTCATTGTGCTTTACAAGAGGGAGGATTTCAAAGTTTGTGATCGTAAACTTAAATGAACTCCTGAGGTTTGTTTATTTTTTTGGCCAACTTCAGGTGCATGTCTGACATTTAAAATCCCCAAACAAGTGAATATCTGAACACCCCCATCTGTCCTTTCTGTTGTTTGTCAAACTCTAATTCAGAGGGTAACACCAACATACGTGCTCTCATCTGTCGGCCCAGACTTATCGAGACAGCATCAGAAATAGTAAACATCCCAAAGAATGAGCTGCGCCTTGTGGTTTTATTTGAAACCAGCTCACAGGCCATATGGGGACAACATGCCATGGAGTCATTTCTTGCAGTAATTAACTTTGTCGTCTGTAAGACTGTGTTCCAGTAAAGTTTCTGATATGTTTTTGTTATGGAAATTTGGAGTAGGATTGTAGAGCAGCCAAGTGAGATCAGTCTCTTCAAAGTGAGCTTGTTATCTCCTGGTCCAAACCTCCTGATGCCATGCCTCTGTCACATTCTTCATGCTTATGTGACGAACTGATCTCAGCCTTGTGTTTGTGTAAACGCCCTGCCTGCCACTTCTCTGTGCCCACATCTAAACACTCCTGCTGTTTTTTCCTCTTTTACTCTTTATAACCTATTGTTTGAACTTTCCTCCTCTGCAGTGCATTAAGGTTTGGTCTTCATTGTCTTTTGTACTGGCACAGGACATAAGCTATTGGCCACCTTCGTTTCCCCCCGGATTCTTAGAAGCAATTAAGAAAGGTTGGCTTTGGCTGAAAACAAGCAGCACTGTGTCCAATTTGTCAGCACTGTTTGTGTGTGTATTTGTTCATTAGGTATGCGGTTGGTGCCTGGGTTAGTGGCGAGATGCTGAGAACACCTTGTTCGAACCTTCTCCCCCCGTCACTCGACTTTTGTTAACACCTTTCACATACTGGCCTTTTAACGAGCTGGATCTGGCGCTTTAATTCAACCTCAAGGAGACCGTTCCACTCTTTTAGCTTTTATTATCCAAATATGGCAAACCCCTTCCACATGCCGTCAGCACCAATTGGCCTCTGGAGAACAGCTTACCTTTGACTTAATTTGTGCTGTCATTGAGAACATTGTGAGAAAAGAGGAAGATGTTGAGCTTATGTGATGATAGAGCAGAGACACGCACACATTTGAACTAAAAAGGGTTTGTTCTGTGCCATGGCTAGAAATGTTGAGCTTATGGTTACCTCACTTTTTAAGATTTTACAGTCTTTGTGCTTTAGCCAAGTGGCATCTCTTCCATGCCCTTTCTCGTCTCTTTCAACAAACACATCAGCCTCAGTGAGAACAGGGCAGCTGGTACAAAAGTCCTGTAACTTTTTCAAAGTTAACTCATGATTGGTTTAGTTTTTGATGGAAGAAAACAGGATGCATGAGATGGTGCCTGCTCCAGGATTCCAGTTAACACCTAGTTCTAAAATAAACCCATGCAGGCCTTCTGGTTGGCATCTGGAAAGCCCATGACAAATCATGACAAGTCATCAGCAAGCAAGAGGAATGATGAATTGAGCAGTGAATGGATCCACTGTGTTGTGAAAAAGAGAGTTGTTAGATAACATTTTAATGCACCCTTAAATCACTTTCAAACTTTTGATTGAATCAGCCTTTTGTCATATTGTGTGTTTAGTCACAGGAGACATTGTTGGAGCATTGCAGGCTCACTGGAATCAGCTGTATGGTCCTGGTCTCTGACAAGGAGGGAAGCTATGTGAAGGTAAGCCAAACTCCAGAATGGATGCTGACTAATACATCTCTATCAAAGCATCATACTTAGGTCTGCAGGCAGGAATTGAGAGAATGAACCTTTTTTAACAGAATATTTGAATCAGGGAAACTAGCTTTGGGTGTTAAAAAGTTGCAGCAGATGTTAAAGGGCATCAAACATGGTGATCAGAAAAATAAGAACAATGTATAACTAGAAAAGCAGTCAGAGAGCGCAGACCTCCACCAAGCATATTGTGATTGTCACCAACACTTTAGTCCTACTTTAATGTTATACTCCCTTTCAGCAGACTGTCTGCTACAAATTGGTGTTAGTTTCAGGTTTGTACAATAATTTGTTTCCTGACAGTGTTGAACATAATGATGACCCAGTACATATTTCATATTCCAGATCTTAGTATCCAGAATATTGACAGGATCTCGATCGTACTTTTACATCTGTCAGAAATGATGGTGATCTTGTCTTGTATTGTTTTCTCAAAGCAATCCGACCATTTATGGTGGAGTTATATACACATATGGTGAAAACAGCCCTATCTCACAATGATAAAGAATACTTTTAAAAAAATCCTGGATCCAGACGGTGATCCAGATCACCTCTTAAATTTAATCCCTTCTTCCTTATCCCATTTGGAACATTTGCTGAAAATTTCATCAAGATCTGTGTGTTAGTTTTTGAGTTATGTTGTTCACAGACAAATAAACTCTCCCAAAAACACAAGTACAGTAGCGGCTTGGTCAATTGTGGTCACAGTTTTAAAATACTAATTTATGTAATCCTTGAAATGTTTGACATTGAAACAAATATATATATATATATATATAAAAATCCTAAAAAAAAACCTGCTGCAAAACAGCCCACATATCTGATTCAGGATCTTGATCTGTCAGATTTTAAGTGGGCCCCAGTGCTCCCTGGCCACCCCCTGAATCTGTCTCTGCAGGCCAGACAGAATTACCCCAAAACCATCCAGCTTATTGTGAAGTACTATGCACGTGGATGCACCTATTGCGCAGTATTATAGACACTAACACAAGTTTGTTCAGCTCACCATCACTGGCTTACCTCGTTCACAAAAAGCCCTGTTTTTGTCCATCCTATGAATGACCTGATTGAGAGCTGTAACCTGCAAGTTCAAGATTATGAGCGTGGTGAAGAGATGAATATTTCATAACAAGAATCTGTGGTTTAATAAAAGCATTGTTTGTTTTCCTTCGTAGAAGAGACTTGAGTCTGCAGCCTTGTTCTTCCATTTCACTGATAATCTACAGAGCAGGAACAACAGCATCGTAACACAATATAAGAGCGGTCCATAGAGACCTGCTCCATCACTGTCAAAATAATTTGAGTTAAATAGCACTGTATGTGTTCAAATCTCTAGAATAACAGGTATTAAGAAGTTAAATTTGACAGCCCTGAATGTATCATGTTGTTTGATAAAGCCATGTAGTAAAGAAAAAAGAAGCTTTCTAAGAGCCTCCTGGGTCATGTTGCTGCGTTTTACCCCACAGAAGTCTCATTTCTTTCAGGCACAAAACTTTATTTTGTCTGCTGCCATGTCCATGTCTTCATGCCAATCAAGACTCACCTCTAAAATTTCTTTTATGTCTGAAGTGCTGCTTTTAAATGCTACTATTAGCCTGCAGTTAGCCTGTGATTTTCTGAGAGAGACATATGGAAAGGTTGTAAAGAGCAGCACATGTTTAAGTTATTAAATGTCCACAGGTAAAATCCTTTGAGAAGGACAGGCAGTCTGAGAAAAGGATCCCCGAGTCGGACTTGGTGGACCACATCATCCAAAAATGTCGGACCAAGTTCTTTGAGGACAGGAACATCAGGTAAATAAGTTTAGCATAATGTACAGCTCAGATGTGTGAATGACGTAAGAAGCTTGTTCTTATATAATATCCCCTCTGTGCCCCTGCAGAGAAATCTCTGAAAGCATGTCTCTCCAGAACCCTAAAGGATCACTGCTCAACACCACAGGTACTGTGTTCAGTCTCATTCCTCCAGTCTGCCTCCGTAAACAGCTTAAACTTTATATTTGTGACTCTAAAGTCTAACTGCAGCCTGCAACAGTCACACCTCTGTTTTTATACAGTCGTCCTTTGACTCCACTTAAGTCCTCCATGCCATAAATGTGCTGAATTATGAAACAGAATATTGGGAACTATGTGTGATCAGCAGTGTATGACTGATTCAAGTGTTGCTTGCTCTCTCTTGGTATTAAGCTGTTTTTCAAAATAGTGTACAATCAGTGCAACAGAAAATTTGACATGCAAATAGACTGCTACCAAACTGTTGTGATTGAAATAAACACCAGCCTAAATCTTGTTAGATTATGCATGATTAGCTGTTGGATTAAAATAATGTAAATAATACTTATAATTGGATTAAATGGATCTTATTTTTCTGCAACAAGGTTCCTCAGAACAGCACGGCGGCAGCAGCACCATGAACGTTAGTGTGAATGTCATCAGCCCAGAAAAAGTCTCCGCCAGTGCAAGACGACGCTATGAAACTCAGGTTTGTGATGCATTTTACACACACACACACACACACGCATGCACGTACGCATGCACGCACGCACACACACAAATGGAATGTTGAACATTTACCTGCAGAAAACATTTGTCTGAAGAAGTATTCAGCTTGCAGGCCGACCTGTTCAGATTGTCTTTTATTATTATAACTGAAAGGAATGACTAAGTGCTGCCAAACATTCTGTTGTGGTTCATCAAATTAGTTACAAATGTTTTCCATTGAGGCAAAAGTGGAGTTTGCATCTGGACCTGAATTTTCAATCATTTTATTTTAGCCTTAAAAAAACACAATGAAGTCCCTAATTTGTGTAAAAACATGGCAGTTCTGTTTTATTAATTCTTTATTGGATATTTCGTTTTTTGGACACAATGACGAAAAGGGTGACACTGGATTTGTAGCATTTGCGTAATTCTACATGTAGGAATGGATGAAGCCATCAGTTTTAAACAACACTCCTGGATTTTGGGATCTTCACAGGGACAGCTTACATCTCTAAGGGAAATGTGTTCAGTGAAAACCAAGCAGTCATAGACTCACAAAAACATCATCTTTTGTAGAACTTTCAGCTGCCAGGTCTTAACTTTTGTGAACCAGTGTTGGTCTCTGGTGGTAACTGTCTTTGTTGCCTCTAATTTGTAAGTTTCAAAAAATACTTATTAGATATTTAACTTCTCTAAAACAGCTTAAGCTTGTTTGTTTGTTGGATGATTGCGTGATGTATTATTTCCTTTAGTTAATTTTTATCAAGGGAGCAGCAATCATTTTTCTTCCTTCTTACCTAATTTGTTTCTCCGAAATTCTCTCTTTCAGATCCAAAACAAATTACAGAATCTCTGCGGCAATTTGCAGAACAAGAGCAATGACATTGAGGTTCTGGCGGTAAGTCATTTATTTATTTACCCCTCCCAGTCCCAGCTCCCCCTCTTTTTCTTTGCCCTCCCATCTTATCTCTTGAGCTCATGTGTGAAATCACACAGCGAGGAAAGTCCTTTTGATAGCTAAAACAGCAAACATCTCTTTGGAGCAGCCCTTTTATAGCAGCATGCCTTGCGCCAAAATCCCCTGCTGGAGGTTAAGATGGCTGTGAATGCGTTCTCATCGCTACAGAACAATGAACACTAAACAGAGAGCAGTGAGCCAGTCATTTCATGGGATGTAAATGGCTGCCATATTGAGTTTATTTGTGGTTTGTGTTGTAGATTTATGGCCAGATATTCTCAAAGTAAATCAACCCTGCTTGCCTTATTTACCAAGCCACTGCATATTCCAAATAGGCTTGTCATCTGTGTAGAGGTCTGCATTGCATCAGTGGAGCAGTAGTAAATAGGAGTTATCAAAGCAGCGATAATCACCTTGATTCTGGTAAGCAGAGGAGGCCTGTAAGTCTTAGTTCCCGTTTGACAGCTGCATGGTCGTCTGTCAGTCAGTGAAACTGGAACACCAAAGCGCTTGTTTCTCAATTCAGACCCAAGAGGCTGTTAGCTGCTTCCTGTAGAAAGGACATGAGGTACTTTCAGGCCTCTGTAGAGCAGTGTGAAAGTGGAATGCTAGATAATTTGTAGGGATGGCTGGATTGAGAAAATCTGGGGCCAAAAGTGTAAAAAAAAATAACACTAAAGAAGAGAAGTGGGTCAGAGATCCATGATTTTTTTGTATTTTGTTTCTATTTTATAATCATATCCAGCTTAACATATCTTATGGTATCTTTTTTTATTTAATTGTATAGCACCTACTGTATTCATATCACATCAGACTTTATTGTGTCTGGTCACAATATATATCAAATGGTATGAAATCGTTTCATGTGGTACTTCATTGTAATGTACCAAACTGTACTGTTCCACATCATACCGTAGTGTATTATTTCATTTTATGGTCTCATTCATGTTAAAACACAGTGCACCACAGTTTGTTGTGCATGGGGCTGTGTAGTTGCAGGCTGTTCAGGGTGTCCATGCTAACCCCTGTACCAGTAGCAGTACTTAGCTGACTGCATCCCTGGTCATTTGTAGCAGAGTGGATTAATTTTAGTTTGCATATTTGTTAAGCCTTGTGTTTAACTGTTGACTACTTCACAGTTGTTTGCGTTAGGATATCATTTTCCATTGCGCGTTTGTGTGACGCTGCTTGTTTTGTATCCCACAGGTCGACCTGCAGAAGGAAACGCTGATCAACTTCCTGTCTCTTGAGGTACTGGCTTCATATTTGGAGTTAATAAATAATTACCTTTGAATAAAAGGAAGAAAGGGGAGAGGAAGTGGAAAGAACGGCCATGAGAGGTCGAGATCCCAGACAGGAAGAGGGGATCCCGTCTGCTTCCTCACAGTCTGATGAGGAGCGCAGTGAGGGAACACCCTCGCCTGAGTCTAACTCCCTTAACAAGGCTCACAGATTGAACCCACACGTACTACAGTTAACAAAACGCATACTTAAGAGGTGTTAATATTAACATTCCAAACTGCTGAGCAAAGCTGTGCCCATTAAAACCTGCCTCCAAAGAGCAGGAGTTAAAAAAAAGGCCTTAATTATGTTTCATGAAGTAACATGGAGCTGAAAAAGGCTTTTAACACCACCGTTATACAAGCTCCATACATGAATGGGCCACCTATACAGTCAGCCACACAGCACATGTGTCAAAGAAAACACGTTTGGTGAATAAAACACACGACAATACACAGTGTGTATGACAGGCATTATCCTGAGTCAGGACTCCATAAACCCAGTGTAGGTTTGCTGCAGTGCTACATTTGACTTACCCAAATATACCCTGAATCTGCAGCTGGAAAACCCTGTTTTTTCTCTACATCACGTCTGCTTTGAGAGTCTGAAGTGTGTTACAGACATGAGCAGAATAACATGTTATGAGGTGTTATGTTGGTCAGTCCTAGTTTTGATGGTAAAACCATATCTGTACCAGACTCGGTTTCTATCTTATATACAGCATTTTACAGCCTTGTCATGACTCTTCATGTCTCTCTGACCTCTGCTCTTTCGTTTTCTTTCAGTTCGACAGCGAAGAGCAGTTTAACAGCAGTGTGAAGACTCTGCTGTCCCGTCTTCCAAAGCAGCGCTATCTCAAGTCTATCTGTGATGAGATCCACCATTTCAAAATTGCAAAAAGGTGGGTTATTTTTATGCCCTCCCCCACATATATGTATAATCCTTTACTCTGCTGCTGTTTTCCTTTTACTCATCTACACCCTGGAAACAAGTATTGTTTCAAACTCCCTTTTTCCCATGCACAGATTTGTCTGAAGTGTCAGAGCGTTTCAGTTTTTCCTCCTCAAAAGTGAAAAACAAGGGACTCAAACTGTATTGACAGTTTCCAAACAAGCAGTTTCAGACGTGGTGTGTCAGCGGGAGCCCCTGTGGAAGATGAGTCAAAGGACCCTGCAGCCTCTCTGCTCACTATCACACAATTCATTCCACTTCACATTTTTTCCTTCAACTCAACCCAATCCACTCTGTTTCTAAATTACAATTTGAAGACTTACTGAGTTCTCCAAAGGGAGCTTTTATTGAGAGGATAGCCCAGATGATGGAGAAGGCTGCCCACTCTGTATAAGGGGTGCACAATTTAACCACTAAACTAAACCAGTGCCTAGAAAAGCAGAAATAAAAACATTGGGAAATACATAAAAGTACTTAAGAATATTGACAAAATAAAATATACTTTCAAATTAAAACATATAATAGCCTATAAAGCACATAAAATACAGAAAAAAGTGAACAGCAAGACAGAAACCACAGAACTCTCATACTGGGTTGAAAGCCCAGGGATAAAATTAACTTTAAGACGGGATTTAAAAACTGGTGAATGTGGAATGTGCAAATGTGGTTGGATAGCTTCCTCAATAATCAAGGGGCCACTGCAGGAAAAGTGTGGTCACTCCTGGTTTTCAGCCTCTTTTAAAGGCTGACAAGAAGCAGCTAACAGATGACCCCGAAACTCGAGGGGGACAGTGTAGAGAGTGACAAGGTCCAAGACGTAACGAGCTGGGGTCCCATTTGGAGATTAAAGATACAAACAATAAAACCTTAAAATGAATCCTCAAACCCACAGGGAGCCAGTGAGGGAAACCAGGATGTGAGTAATAGTTTGGAGCTTGTGAGCGTCTGTTAAGAAAGAGCAGCAGACCTCAGTCATAAAATGGTAAAAGTGACCTGATCTGTGAAAGATACCTTAGGCCCCGTTTACACAACAACGTTTCATCTCAAAACGCTAAAACACGGGGAAAACACAGTGAAAAAAATCTGCGTTTACACGGAAGCGCTGATGGACTGAAAACGCTGTAGTAAGTTTGCCAGGCCTGTAGGTGGTGCTATAACTATGTTGTCCAGAAGCCGCTTTTGGGAGATCTCCACCGAAGTAGAGTTGAGGCGGTCATCTGGTGCATTGGGGAATACTAAGTTAAAAAGTGGAGCAACAGATGCACATTTTGTTGAAAGACAGTCAGCAGATGGAGCAGCACAAGCACAACACGGTAGTGTGCGACGATTGTAACAACGGTACTGTTGTCCTGTTGTATGCGCTCATGAGTAGCGGAGCGTGACGTCAGCGTTTCCACTGAAAACACAGGTGTTCTGTCGAGTTGTTCTACCCATTGAGACGTCCTACTTTGCGTCACTGCGCATGCGCACAAGTCAACAGCATCACCTGAACAACAGCACAGAATCGTCCTACCGATCAGCTGTTTATTAAGGAAAACGGTGAAAACTGCAAGATTTTAGTGTTTTCTACAACCTAATCCCAATTTCTTGTATTTTTCATGTTTGCATGCGTGTCAGCTAGCCTTTGCATGACATTTTTTTTGCGTGTCGGCTTGCCTCTGTATCGTGTTTGCCTGTCGGCTTAAGGAATGAATGAGAGCTTTATTTCGGACACATCCTGATGGTCCATATCATACAAAACAACAAACATACCAAAGGCCTAAGGAGCAAATTAACTTAATATAAACTACCCTATTGCAGCGCCCTATTCAGCATGATTTGACAGGGTATTTTTAACTGTCAAATCATCCTACCTGCTAATATCTATGTGGAAGTGTGATTTGACGGGGTTTTTTCTCCCGCCGAAGCGTCATACACATAGATCTATGTGGAAGCACATTCTGACTTCCTGCTTTTAAGTGGTCTATTTACATGAAAAGGCCTTTGAAAAGAACAGAAACTAAGACAAAAGAAACAGGAATCGCACGTTAGCATTTTCTAATGAGGTAGGACAGCTCGGCAGATAAGTCTGTCATTTCATCCTACGGGTAGGACGATTCACGGAGGTAGGACAACTCAGCAGAACACCGGCTTACTGTTTACACGGCCCCTTAAATGAAGATAAGAGATTTGAGCGAAATTTGACTCATTCACACACGTGTTAAGAGATTTTTTTAGGGAGATGGCAAAAAAAGGAAGCGAGGCCCAAGAACTGAACCAGTGAATGAAACCTGCAAACATCAGAATACATTAAAGACCTCTTTAAGACGGCAGAAAACTTCCTTTCATGGGCAGCTGCCACTCCAAAGTTCCCACCGAGCCCAGGCACTCCAGGTGTAGCAGTGACAGTCAGCCCTTCAAAGGGAGCTTTTTAGACGGATAACTACTGCCTTACAGAACATCAAATCCCCAGCTGATCCCATTTCCTGAGGTAAAATCTGGAGAAGGATTAGCCTTGTTTGGTCCTCTGATGTCTGCCTCCTAACACCAATGTTTGATTGACACTGAGATTGCAGTGCACTGGAGGCGGGTTAGCTTCATCCTTTAGTCTGGATGTGGATGTTGTGATTGATATTCCCAAGCTTCCCAGCAGAACGTTTCAAAGCTCAGTAATTCTTCTGTGTTTGAGCTTCTAGTGTTGTGACGCCTGCTAAAGCTCATGGAGAGCAACCCTGTGAGGGACTTGGCTGTTTTCTCTGCCATGAATGGGATGGTAAAGGAAAAAAAATCAAAGCTTCTCTTTTTGGCTTCCCGTTCGCCTCACTAGAGCAGTTGGTTTTAATTTCCTGTTTCTGCGTTTCTGTGTGTTTGATTTGCCATTCAGAGCGGGGAACGTCTCAGCTGATAAATGAGCAGCACAGAGGCAACAATAGGCATATTCATATTGTTTTTGTTGTGTTGTTTTCTTCATGTGTGGGAATCAGACACCTGAAGCCAGATGAGTGGGTTAAAGGGCTCATGCAGTCACCTGGCTGCAGCAGGACTATAAACTAAACATATCCTGAGGACTTCACAGTCTCTGAGCTTTTCTTTCAGCATCAACTACAGTAGGCATGTGGGAGGAAACCTGTGTTAAGGCAGTTCTAGCAGGTCTGCGGCTATGCTAACAGCTCTGTGAGGCTACAGCCCGGCATGAGTTAGCTTTGAGCTTAATTTCAATATCAACATGCTAACACATTCACAACAAACAAGTTCAGGTTTTTCTGCAAATTTTAAAGCCTTGATTTTGTGACTGAGATGAACAGCCATGTATCTGCTCTGCTGCGTAACGGTAATCTGTCTTAGCCTGACCACATTGTGTTAAATCTATATACGATGAGCGAGATAGAGTTTTGAAGACTGCACACCTTTGTTGATGAGTCAATTTATAATAGATGCAAGCTAAGCTTGCTTCCTGGTGTAATTTAGAGAAACGCAACTCACTAAATGTCTTTACATGGATGAAAAATTAAACTGCGTTATGCATAATGAGCCTCAAGAACTAGTTTAACCCCCGATTGTTATAATAACAGTAACGTGACAGTGAGTGCTTTGTTAGTCCTCTCAGAAGAGGAATTTTTGTTTTGATCACTAAAAGATCCCAACGCTAAAACACTGCATCTTAGTTTCCACAAGCTCCCAACACACAGTCAACAGTTCACTCTAACTGTGCAAGCCCGGTAGTGCTAATGCCTGTGAAATAGATATTGTTTGCAACAAGACAGATTTGAGGATAAATTGGCACATTTTGATTGCTGCAAAGAGAGTTTGCTCTGCAGCATAGTAGAAACATTTAACCCTTTGCGCGTGCATCGTGAATTAGACGATCAAAGGCTAAATTCACAGACCAACTTTTTGATCACAGGAGGCCCTGTCCTTAGCACTCTGCTTACCTCAGGTTACAAAATCAAGCGTAGCGTCAGTTCAGGCAGACCACGACGACATCAAGCTCTGACAGTTACGCTGTCATCATCAATGCAGATCAGCTGATTGCTCAGCTGACTCCTGTGTCTGCTTCCTATTGGAAAATTGTATTCAGAGCGGTCTATTTAAACAGCTCTTGCCCAGCCTCCTTCCTGCTTCCTCTGCTGGCATTTTGCAACCCACCTCCACCCCACCTCCTCCAGTCAATGTATTCATGTCGATTGTTCTGCTCTGTCTGGGTTTTTATTTTGCTGCTCCCTGCTTATGCTGTTAATGATGGCTTGTGATAGGCAGGAAGGTGTGCTCTTCCTGCCTTAGGCTTTCCACACAAGTGGATGGAAGAGCAGGGAGTCCCAGAACAGAACCATGCCGCCAAATGAAACTGTGCAAGTTAATAAAGATCATTTTGACCAAGTGGTCCTGGCTGAAAAAGGATTGTGTAGATTCTTTAGAAGACTAGAAAGTGGTTTTGTCCATAGACATTAAAGGATAAGAACATAGTTTAAGCACTTACTCAATGTTGTTTTCACTTCATGATAATTGTTTCCTGGTCATACCTGGATGTACAAAACCTAATTGCATTCTTTGGAATAGTTATTCAAAATATTTCACCCTGGCTGAACTTTTCAATGCATCAAAAGTCTCTCTGAAATTAAAAGAGTCTTTTTCTAATAGCTCTACATCCCAAAACTTTTTTTTCAGTGACTTTAATTTTCTACCCCAGCAAAATGAGGCAAAGATGTCCCCAAAAACCAAGTGACCAGAGTTGTTTGGTTGGAAAAGATGTTTCGTGTTTTTATTGTAAGAGATGTGGATATACTATAGACACATACCAGTGTTGAAGTATTAATAGTTTCAGTGTAGTACTGTTGTTTTTACTGTATTGTCCTGGTGATAATCTACTCTAAAAAAACATTAGATAGGGGATTTTTTTATTCCCTTTGAGGTATGGGACATTTTTGAGCTACAAAATGGACTCTTGGCAACAGCAGTGACCTCTCAAGCGCAATAATCTATGACTTTGGAAACCCTCCCAGCTGAGTTTTCATTGTGCTGATTTTCAGCTGTCGCCTTAGCAAGTTCTCAATTTTTTTGCGATCTTTGGAACCTTATAAGTGACAGATATTGTCTCCTTCCAGGATGGCTGTGGTGGTCTTGTACAGCTACAAGGACGACTACTACAAGATCCTTCTCTGAAGCCGAGGGGGTTCCTCCAGCCCAGGAGATGTGTATCCCAAGGCTAAAGCGACTCCCAGAGACTGTTTCGTCCTTGGACCACAGGAACGAGCTGAACAGTGACAGATTTACATCTCTTCTACTTGAAAGGAGAGTTTAAACGACAGGAGTGATCCATTATTTTTTTACCATGATGAGTGGTAATTTAGCTTTTTGATCTGAACTCAATGATTTCCCCAAAACTTTCCAGTGTTTTTGTAGTCTTTCTCAAACTCGAGGGAGAGAAGAGGTTCACTGGACTTTATTGCCTTAATAGAACTGTGAAGGTTGAGAAAGGGCTTTATAGTGAAGATTGTGTCATAATACAAATATTTTACATTTTTACTCTGTAAAAAGGATGAATGATAAAATAAATCATGTTTTCCCACATGGAGCTTTGGTTCTGAGCATGTTTTGAATCTATGTGTGATTACAGTACAGCTACATGTAAGATCAACTGTGTGAATATTGAGTATTACTGCATAAGCTTGTGCTTATCTTTATTTTAAGGGATACTTATGAGTCAAGCTGGTGCTGAGCTAAGATAAAGGCTCAAAATGTTTGTGGAGTTCTGAATATATCTCAAGTCAAACATCCCTGCCTTTGATAGTCTGAAGGCTTTGTGCTACACTATTTGGCATTTTCAAGGCCTGGGAAACTGACCCTAATGTGTGCTTTATTGATCCTTCCGGCGAAGCTTCCTCACCTTGAAGTTTATGAGCGAGCTTTGTGGGACAAGTCAAAACAACAGCAGAGTCTGCAGCGAGGATTATTCAAGTTTCCAGATCCAGCCTGCGTGTCATCTTGGTGTGCTTCTGTGTTTTATTAGCCCCCATTGGATGGACCAGGTCTCCTCGCTTGTACTTAAGTCTCAGAGGACCCCCCCCCCTTGGAAACAAAATACCACCACTAAGCACATCTGCAAGTGCTACTGAGATAAGAGAACAACCCATCGGTCGGTAAACACAAGAGAACGATCAGATTTAAAGGGACTAAGAAAAAACAAATTCCCATTTGGAGCACAACTCCAGAACCAGATGTGCATGAGCCTGCAAATGTGCAAGTGAAGTAAAAACCAGCAGCAGATACCATCTGAGATGACATCAGTGCAGTCCACAGTTCAAAGTAGCAGAAGAGCCAGCTGCTTTGGTTCACACATTTATTTTCAAAATACATGGAAATGTTACACTTCATCATCTAGGAAACATATTTACAAGGTTTGACACGGTGAAATAAATAAGGTTGAATAGAATATAGCAGATAGAAACGGTAAATAGTCTACAATGTACAGCAGCTTTGGCTACCAAAAGTTCATTTTTCAGAAAAACAAAAACTCAAACTATAGTATTAATAAATAAAGCTATGTGAAAAAATAAATAAGGTACTCTTCTGTCCTAATTTAAACTACTTTTTTTTTTTTTTTTACACTAAGAAGAACAAAGAACTGCGTAAGATTTTACAGTCACCTCTTCATTTTAAAGCACATGGTCATGATTCAAACAGACACAGATCTACTGAGTATCTAAAACACTTCACTATAAATTGGTCTCCAACCAATTTTGGCATCAGAATGGTCTTTGTATTGTAAAAAATTGGCAATGGATTGAGAACTCTGATCCAACACTTTTTTCACTCTATTGAACCCACATTTTGTTTCGTAACACTTCTCAGATTCGGTCCTTCCCCTGTTCTGATCATATTCGTGTGGAGCCTCTGCTGCATCAGCGTGTTCAACATGTCTGTGTACTCAATATGCCCATCAAATCCCCAATCAGGGTCTGTATCCCTCCAAGAATCCTGCAGGATGCTTTCTAAACTGGCTCCAAAGGAAAGTGCCATGTCTCTTTGACATACTCAGAAGGTGTGATGTACCATTATGTGCAGTTTCTGTCCAGCTCCCATTAGACACATACATTTCCTTATCCCATAATTCTCCAGTATATGAAGGGTTAAGAAAACAACAATCTCTCCATCTTAATATTGGGTGAATATGTTGCAGTGATACAAACTGTTATTTTATGAAAACAAGATACTAACAAACAAAATGCATTAAGGCTAGAGACTTAAGGCTCCTTAAGGCCTGTGTCCACTCAAAGCTTTTTTTTTTTAACATTATCAGCGCTCAGTGGTTCACTCATGATGTCAGCAGTTATTTGTCACAGCGCCCTCAGTTACAAATAGTTTGGAACAGCACCACCCTCATCAATAACTCTCCTCTTTGACATTTGTCAGTAATAGCAGCAGAAAAACTAACCACTTATGGTACAATTTCCATGTCTGGATTTGCCACAACCACCAGACAATTCCTCTCAATAGTTTTTGTTTTCTTTGTAAAATTTCCTGAAAAAAGGAAATAAGAAGGCTCCAGAAGAAGTTATAACAGACTCTACGTCACAACCAAAGGAAGCTGGAGAGCCCAAACATAACTTTTGTAGTGGCGCTGGTTAAAAACACTGGATGTGTGGTTGTTGGTGCTGCCTGTGTAAAAAATAAAGCGAGTGGTGGACACAGGCCCTAAACCAGAGTCATTACTCACTACCTCTAACGTTCAGTGTGAGCAGGCGCTCCACACAATCAGTATCAACATCACATTTTCACTGAATTCCTGTGACTTTGAAGATGATGAAGCACGCCTGAGAGAAACATGAGCCTACAGTACGTGTACTGCGGGTGAGTTTCAGGGAGCAGATTCAAACGTTTCCTTTAGGACTGTGGTTTGTTGTCTGAGTTTTCTGAATGGAATGACTGGGGTCATCTGAAGGTAGGCTATTATTTGGGAAGCTTGTCCTTCCTGAACTTAATCGAGGGGAATGTTTAGACTGGTATCTTCAAAATATTTCATTCTGGCCCATAATAAAAACAAGAGAAGGCCAAGAACAACACTACAACAAGAACAAACACTAGAAATATACAAAAAGGAAGATGGAAACCACACATTCTAAAGCAGGGGTTTGGATAAGGGGCTCTATATAAAGCCTGTTGACTTGTTATGGTTTGGCTTCTGAGCCCAGTTCTGATCTGAGAGGATTATCAGTTCCTTTGGCCTCCCTGCTGATGAAGATGATTACATCCAAGAAGCACTGCTGGGTAGAGAAGAGTGTCCTCCAAACCCCCGACCTAAAGCTTTTTATGCTCCTCTTATTGCCTTGGAGTTCCAGTTTCAAAGGAGGCAATAATGAGCAATAATTTTACAGAGTTCACAGTCAAAGTCTGATTCTGACAGAGGAGCCTCTGTGGCTACCTCCTCTTCTGGTTTTAAAGCAGAGCCCACAGCGGCTGTGTCCTAAATAAGTACACCCGTCAAGTCCACCTCCCAGCATCTCGCTTCACCCAAAAAATCCAGAAACAGATGAAAGTGGACAAATGGAAGAAACAGAAGTTACTTTTCATCTCTTGGAGAACATCCTCAGTTTGCTGTCACACAGAGAAAAAGTTGAGGACAAGGCGGTGTCCAAGGAGTTTTATCTTGGATCCAGCAGTGAGGGAGAGAGGAAGCAGCTGGACAGCTCTGATCTGCAGGATGGGAGCGGTGAGTTGTGGTGTGATATTTAGCGCGGCGTCCAGTCGTTGCCCATGCTCAGCTTGGCCCTTGGGATGGTCATCTTGTCCACGCAGGAGGAGCTCATTTCTGGAGAGAAATGGATGATGCCACAGTCGTTCTTCACGTTCTGAAACTTGTTCTCCTTGGAGGGCTCCATATAGACGACTGCGTTCTTGTTCACATGCTTCTTGAGGATCACCGTCTGAGCAGGAGAAGGAGAAACAACATGATCCCTTATTATCTGATAGCCTCATGATTCAGCTTGACAGCAGGAAGGTGATGAAAGCTTACTTTGTTGATGTCAGCTTGTGTTCATTTTCTGACATAACAAACTCATTTTATGGTGGATTTTATGGTGGACCTGACCTTTTAGCAGTCCAAAGAGCAAAGGGAAACTACATTAATCCTCAAGTCATGACAGCTTTAGCACTTGTTGTAGCAGGAGCTGGAAGATCAAGGACCTTTAAAATCCAAAGCGTCATCTAATGACCTACTTTATGTGATTTACAGACTCACCTTCTTTGGTGCACTGTAGCAGGACATCTGCACCCACTTCTTTTTTTTGTTGATGAGCAAAGCGACAATGAGAAAGATGATGATGGCCAGGAGGAGACCTGCCAGGATCCAGGCAGCTGATTGGTAGATGAGGGCCATCTCTGTCTGGCTGGGGTAATTCTCCCCCAAAGGTGGCTCATCTGTGGGGAACAAACATTGAGATCAGACATTCATTGCAAGTCAAAAAACAAAACCTTCAAGCTTGTTACTACAAAGACCAGAGATCACAGAGATTTAGAAGGGGTGGTTCAGAATAGTAAACAACTTTGTTTTTTATTAAAAGATCTAATCTGAAAAATGTATTACTTATTTTTAAAACTTGAGACTTGCCAATTCTTGAAAATTTAAAAATACTATGAGGAGAATCTGTTTTGATTGCTCTTCCTCGCTACCTTGTGGCCTGGAGTCTCCACACTGTCGTGAATCATTTTTAGTGAGGCGTGCGTTTGTTTTGGAATTAAATGGAGATTGGATCAAAACAAATTTTCTTTTTACCGGATACAACGTGCCGAGGTGGAGTATTATCAGTACAGTTACTTAACGCTACAGTTTGAAACCTGAAATTAAGCCGGCTATATGTTAGCGACATCGGCAGCCCAGTGCTCGAAGACATGGCTGTAATGTGTAACATCAGTGAATCCTGGTTAGCTATGTCCTGCCAGTCATCTACCAAGCAGAGCTAACGTAACCTCACTCTTCATTTTATTGATAGACTCTCAAGTTTGAACTGACCACTGCAGAATAACTGCTGACTGTGGATTGGGATGAAGATTAGCACAAACAGTTTAGCCCCTGTGTTATAGAGTGATACAGCCCGAGCTAGAGGCTAACTAGCCTTTAGCTAAGGCTCAACTTTATTCCCTTTGTTTTTTTTATCCGTAATCCAGCCCTATTCCTCTGTCGTACCCTGAGTTTACAAAATCTGAAAAGATAACAGCTAATTCTTCTTTTTTAGTAGTTAGCCTAGCTCAGAGTTTAAAGCTCCTGTAAGCAACTTTTAGCGTGCATCAATTTTGCTGCACCCTCCAGGCAAAGACCTTGTTACTCATCAATGGTTGTGTTTTCAGACAAATAAATCTCACCTGGCTTTCTTTTGACAGTTTAACGTGTCGTTCATTGTGAACATCTGAATTTAAAAAAGACTCTTTCCCTTGATGGGCCCCGAAAACATCAGTCCTCTAGCCAAACATCTTCCAAATGACGCTACAGAAACAGTCAGTCTGGATGCTGATGATCTTATTCAATTTAACAAGTCATAAAGAGGACTCAGTATAGATTTCAATCTATTGAAAACTCCTCACAGGTTTAACATGAGCAAATGAGCCAAAGAGGACCAAGCCAGTGTCCATTTATCATTATTGTTTAGCTTAGCTTTCACTTATTTATCAAGGCCTTCCAAGCACCTAACATGAGAATAAACATCCAGAGATTGGCGCAGAAAGTGCATAAATGATGCCAGCAAAGAGCATGAGGTTAAATCTAAACAGTGTTAAATGAGCAGGTTTCAGGTTACCTGTTTCAGCGATAAAGGGTGGAACAGTGACAGTAGTGACCCATACTGCACTCTCCACTGTCACTGTGGCCGTTGTCTTTGGAGCGTTGGTAGAAACCATAACCGGCACTGCAGTTGTTATTTCTGTTCAAGCAAAATATAAGATCCAGTATCAGTGACGTAATCTGAAACATTTGAGACATAAACACTTCTCACACAGTTTGTGTAAACCCCCCTGTTTCATGATTGATAAGTACTGTTTATAAGAGCTGCCCGCGTTACTTCCAGGGTGCTGCTTTGTGAAGGCATTACGCAAAAAGCTCTGTTTTCCTCTGGACCAATCACACAAACAAAAGCCCGGTGAAGCAGCTTCATATCAGGCTGAACAATGGGAGCCTATGCTGAGGTTTTCCTCTATAGGAAAAGCTGACATGGAGCTTTGCCTTCCTGTGCTGCCATAGAGAGAGTGTTGCAGGGCCGATTCAGCCGGGGACAGGAAACACGTGTGAATGTGCGGATGCTTGAGGAATGTTTTTGCTCTGAGTCGACGGTGTGTGTAGGTCACATGGAATGCAGTTTGAATGTTTGCCTATGCAGCGCCAGAGTGTCTATGTCTAATGCACAAACAGATGCACACACACGTTCAGTCTGGGAACTGGACTTCCCTCAGTGACGCCCTCTTTTTGACAGGTTGCATTATGAATTATAAGTTTCCCAACAACAGGCTGAGCCTTGTTCCAGTGGTGCCACCTCCGGCTCTGCCTATCAGTTTGTGGGAATGTTTCATAAACAACACTAAAATTTGCACATCTAGACTGAACTCAGAGTTACTCAAAGTTGTATCAAGTGTAATAAGTAAAATGAAAAGCTTATCTTTGACAGTGTTTTGTTTTTGTTTCGAGAACTCACCGAGACAGTGTGGGCAGCACTGGCCCTTGCGTAAGACGGGCACCCTGCAGTTGGCAGCTGGACAGCGCTGGGAGAAACACTGAATGGTGCCGTTGTTGCAGGTGCAGCTGGTGCAGGCGTTGGCCTTCCAGGAGTCTCCAGCCAGCAGCACGTCTCCATCGCTGGTGATGCAGTACTCCTGCTGGCTGTTGTTCACCGGCAGCAAGGGGCTCAGCGTCTCCTCTGGGGTTGTATGATAGAGGCATAAAAGGGTTAGCAATGGGAAAAATGTAAGGGCTGTGCTAGCCGTATTTTAGCCTTTTATTCTCCTGTAATGAGATTCAGCAATAGAGACTAAATGAAGCTTGTAGGAATGAACCATCTTCAAAGCAAAAGCCCTTTTTTCACAAGTTTTACTGATCTCTTTAAAAATCAACCCCTGCTGTATAACATTTCAATCAACAGAAGGCCTTCAGGTTATGTTCGAGATAAGATGTTTTACTGTATGTTAAACACAAACACAAGTGGCTCCATATGGCAGATGTCAGCTCTGAAGCCTTATCTCTCTGTCTCATCAGACCTCCACAGGCCTGAGACCTGTGGCCTTCTCATGACCACAGAATTAGTTAGCATGTACACTCTGCGCTACCCTGCAGTACTCATACATCTTAGGGCCTGTCAGTGTGATGTGTATTATTCCCACATTCCTGGTGACCAGGCCCATACATATATCAAAGGCCGGCCTCTGACAATCTGCTTTTGTGAGGGGAGATGCAGCGATAAGGCGGGTCGGCATTCTCGAGGAGCCGCTCTCAGGCGCAGTCATGCATTGCTGATTTGAGGGCCTCATGCTTGGGAATACTTGGGATCTGTGATTGTGAGCGTAAAGAGAGCGGCCTGGGTGTTTGGGTACGAGTATAAATAAAACATGTGTGAGTTTACAGAGATATTTGTATCGGGGTTTATTCCCATAACCAGAGGAATAGCACAGTTTGAGTGGAAATTTGTGACATTCTTGTCTCTCAGGCGAGAGGAGAGTCAGATGAAGCTCTTTGCTGTGGGCTTCTGGGTAAAGGCAGTCCACATGTGCTGCTGCCTGCCTGGTGGATCCCTATGTAACCCCAGCCGGTCTTGGCTGGTTTTTTTAAGAGTCTGTGTGCCTAACATAAAACTGCCTGACAGAGTGTAACATACAAGACCTTCCAAAAACCACATGCTGATAGTACACTCAGAACAGCTTTGTTCCTCTCTGCCCAGTGCCGAAGCTCCTAACACCCCCTGTGGTTGTTCTGACATGTCCCTCTTTCCCTGTACCTTCACCTTTTTTCTCATTACCTGGGCATACGTGGCAGCAGGTGTCCTTGTTCCTTATTGGCGTCTGGCAGAGAGCTGGGGGACACACTTCAGCGTCGCACAGGACACGTCCCTTCCTGCAGGTGCAGCGTGTGCACTCGTCCAAGTTCCAGGTCTCCCCTTCTACATAAAATTCACCCCCAGGAGCTCTGCACACCACCATGTCCATCCCCTCTGGCTGACCGCTGCCGGACTCATCTAAAGTAAAGAGGAAAGTCAGGAAACAGTTGTAAGTCTGCTATCAAAATCACATCATTCAAGCTGTAAAGGTAATGATGAAGTGAGAAACTGATCAAGAGAAGGGAACAGTCAGAGGTTTCAGGAATAAAAGATGCATGGGAAACCACGATCCATTAAAAACATCCATGCAGAGTGGGATGGTGTCCAAGATGTGTTTGACACCAGTTTAGTTAAAAACATCTTTCTGTCCGGCAGAGAAGCAGACATCTGCAAAACGTTATCCTGTTGTCCCCTGACTGCAAAGAGTGAGTAGCTTCTGAAAGTTGTACAGATTCCTCCACTCCTAAATATTTGAACAGCTAACTGAGTCATTCCTCCGTAAATATCCTGCATGAGTCGGACGGTGGTGGATTTAAAAAAAGTGTGGGTGTGGATCACTGTGCTCTTCTAGAAAAACAGACAGCCTGTATGTCAAAGAGTTTAACTGGGTAGAGTCTCGGGCATAAAAGCTCTCTTTGAACAAGCTGTTACAAGACTGTGCTGTGTGTCAGCAGAAGTCTGTACCAAAAAGTATCGCATCAAAAAGTATCATCATATTTTACCAAAAATATGGAGATAAAAGAATTGCTTCTAAATTTAATACAGCTGCATTTGCAAAGTTTAAGATAAATAAATAAAATTATACTGCGAGTGGATGGGCTAGTTCACCTTCTACCCTCATTAAAAACATTAGATTTGACGACAGTAACACCAGTTTTTTCCTTTTAACTGTTGCTCCTCTCTTGGCATGTATGATAGCTTTAAACTTTAATTATCATCATTTCATACATCCATTAAAATTTGATATATGTGAAAATCAGACAGTATACAAAGTATCAGCTTCACAGAACTTCAGGATCCAGCACTGATTGGTCTGTACAGTGTTTCCTAAAGTAGATCTCTGACCCTAACTGTAAGCCTTGCATCATAGCACATGACCCAGACCTGTGTGTATTTGTTTACCTGTGCGTAAGTCAGCTTGTGCTTTAACTACAGTTGTTCTTGATCTTTTTCAAGGAGCAGTGAGTTACAAAAAGTTATTTCAGTTTTACAAAATTTAGTATGTTGTAGTGGATACATTCAGGACCTGATTCTCTACATGGACAAATAATTGTCTACTTCACAAAGCACAAAGGGTCAAATGCGCCACAAACTGCAGAGTGATAGAGTCCTTCAGTGTGTTTTTTTTTGCATAAATTATGATGCGTTTTTAAATATTCACTCAAAGAAAAAAGGAAAATTTCCTTATGGGAAATAACAGCTAATTTATAAACAGTAGCTCTGACAGCCCCACGTGGTTAGTATGAAGTATTTACTGCCAGCTGAGAGCAGGTGGTAACTGTGCCACTGTGTTTTTAAATGATGTTTTCCTCACATTTTATGGCGATCAACACAACAATTCAACCTCTGGATGACATAAAATTAACACATAAAGTTGTTAAATTTACACTAAGTTTACTATTATAAAGCCAATCAGGGGTTAAAGTTATTCTGGAGCTGGCTGAGAACCAACTCACATACAGGCAGCACACAACACAGTTTTATTTATTTATTTTCTAATATGAATGGAGAGGATAGCTGGGATAGATGATGCTCTTTTCTTGGTGCTACAAGCCGCCGCTGTCCTTTCTTCATTAATTTCCCCTTAAAGGGGTACAATCTGTCTCTGCAGTGTCAGTTGGTTTTCAAACACTGGATGGAAGACTTGTTAAAATGTTGGAAGTCCATACTGGTGTCACAACATGAGATTCACAAATGTTGGCATGATCTGTCGTTTTGTGTTTTGTTGATTCAGTATGTCTCTGGAAGATGCTTTTCTCAAAGACAAAGGCACCAGAAAACCGTGGGAAGCTTTTATGTTTTCAAGAAAACAACGGCCACAACATAGCTGTTCGTGCCCAACCCGTCACAACTGACTCTTTTGTAAACAAAGGCCAGAGCGAGCTGGATTTATGTCTCAACTGTTACTTTAACCTGGGGCTGTACCATCTATAAAGGCCTTCAATGACGTCTTGGAACCAAAAGCTGTGAGAAACACAACAGCGAGTAATATCACCATAGCAAACTGCTCACTGCTGCGCGGGGAAGCTAACGGCTAGCCTTAGATGGTTTCTGCAGAGGCATCATTTTTGAGTGGTTTCACATCAACAAAGGTGTGTAAACAGTGATATCCACAAGCTGTATCTAACTTTCTATCACTGGAAAAGCAGAACAAAACAAAGTGTTTCAGGAAGAGGCTGAAAAGAGCTGACAAAAGAGTCATGCAAGGTTACTGCTTGGTGTCCCCAGCTGACATACTGAAAGGTGAAAACGATATTCACAAATTTCCTTTATAGCTTTATAGAGACGGATATTTTATAGCACGATTCTGGATGACAAATACTTGGAGCTTGTTATTGTAGCTTTGGCCTATATTTATTGGTTAGTGTATATATTCTCACATGCTGAGCGCTAAAACAGCACTGGGATTTTGGACCAATAGAGCAGTAAAAGTCTGACACAGCTCTGTGTTAAAGGCAAAAGCTCAAACCAGGAAGTCAGTCTATTAGCTGTGACTGATGTTATAATGGAAAGAAATTCACCAGTCCCCTTTACTGTCTCTTTAGTAGATTTGAGCTTGAACTGAGGTTATGAAACTCCATAACTGTGAGATTTTTTTTTATTGGTTCTCTTTTGCGCAATGTCCTGGATTCCCAGATGTCAGTAATTAACTTGGTGAGTTGTACATCATCATGAGAAGAGAAGTGACGGACAACAAAACAGAAAGAAATGTATTCAAGGAATTACTAACCAAGGAATAACTTTGTTAAAGCAGATGTACAATAAAGACATGGGAACACATACCCTCACACGTGGGGCAACACTGGTACGGCTTCACAACGGGATTAGAGCAGCTGGGCACAGGGCAGGATATGAGCACACACATCTCCCGTCCAGAGTGACAGTAACAGTCCCGACAGCCATCATGCCAGCTGTCACCTTCCTCGTATCGATGCCCGTTGGATGTGAGGCAATAGTCGGGCATTGGTGCTGGAGCAGCAGTGCTCGGGTCATGGCCACTTTCTGGGGACACAGACATTGTAGGTAAAGGCATTACTGAGGTGGCTATGAGCTTGTGGAACAGCTGTTAAAAAATCAACACTGCCTCCTCAGGCGAGGTTGTAAATCCAGTGGAAATGTCATTAAACACGTTTATGATCTACTGAAAATGGGGTCAGTGTTATTGTCTTAGGTCCAGTTTCATTGGAGGCTTAAGCTTGGGCTATATGGTATTTTCATGTAGTGGGATTCAGCAATCATGAATGTATGATCCTGTTTATGCATACTCTTATATTGAATAGTTAACCAAATTTAACCCACTTTTTGTCAAACACAGAGTAAAACTCTCAGCTGTGGGACACAGAGAGCTTATGAAGGGAGAAAGTTGCCAGTAACCAGGTCCCAGCATGTGTGTAACTCAGCATAGCTCTTAAAACTGCAGATCTACTTGGATTAGAAACAAGGGCGGACACAGTGAGCAGCACCAAGTTCATGCAGATGTTTGGATGTCTCTTCTCTGTTACGTATTTCCAAACACCTTTTCCTGCACTTTTAAAGTAAACAACAAGGCTAATAGAAGAGATGAAAATCAGGTATATATGAGCATTTTCCAGTGGAAGCTGCGCTGTTTGTGTCACCATACAGGAAAACCAAAAGTATATTTGAGTCAAAAATATTTTTAAAACAGCAAAACAAGCAAAACAAACATCACATTAAATGTGGCTAGGCATAAATATGGGATCTGAAAACTGGCTTTATACGTTGGGGTTAAGGGAATCTAATTAAAGCAGCACGCTCAGACCCTGCATAAAGATAACACCAACAAAAACTAAAACAAGCCCATATAAAACTCTCCACAGCAGAGCAGCAGAAGGTCAGAGGAAATCGAAATAGTGGGTTAGTGGCAGAAATCCAAATCCCCTAACAAAGCCCTCCAATGTCAATTCATCTTCTACCCTTTGCACCGCTGTAAAATTAAATTAAGGGATTATTCTTGATGCAAAAGACATGAAATATATCCAAGTGGAAAAATAAATGACTTGTGGATTTGTCATCCATGTGTGCAAATTGGCAAAACACTTATGGCAGAGGGGAGATTCATTATCTGGTAGCTTCATGCTCAAGTAAACATGAACGTTCAGTTCTTTATTTCCTGTGACATTGTTGCTGAATAGTAGAGATAGAATATTGCTAAATTTACTAAGGAATCTAAAACGATTGATTGCTGTGGCTACTTTTAGCTAACATTAGCATAGCCAACATTAGCAGTTCACCCTACTCTTAGCTAAAACAAGTACTGGCAAACATAAAATGATACAATAGAGGAATTATATGCACATTTTGAGCAAATGTTTGTGCCTTTTTAAGCAGAAGGGTAATCCAACAATTAGCTTAATGCTAACCAGAGTTTTTGAAACTGTTCATGAGTTCATGAGTTAGCAAATATGTAATTTTTAGCTGTGGCCAATAAACCCTCCAGATTTTATTATTTATTCAAACATACTGACATATTCCACAATATTTTGCAGGCTTTTATATCTATTTTTGAAGTCACGCACCTTTACACATGCAGATGGAGCAGCCCTTCTTGTTCTGTCGATAGCCTTCACTGCAGTGCTTGTCACAGGTGAAAGGGGGACACTTGACGCAGCGACACATCTCACAGCCATGCTTGTTTCTCCTGCAGGTAGCAAACAAATAAATGCGATAAACACACATACAACACATAATAACCTGGAATTTTTGGAAGGACACAGAGCAAGCTGCAAACTCAGAACTCTGGTCGAAGGAAGAAAAAAAATGGTTACACAGAAGTGTCTGCGATTCCTCAAGTGACCACTGGACACTGGCTCCAAAAACGAGTCAGTGTCCAGTCTGGGCCATAGAAATGTCCAACATGTTCACTAACAGGTACTTTAACAGTATAGAAGCTATCTCAACAACTGACTAGATTTAGCTATTTAACTAAGTCGTATATTATCTTTAGCAACAATTAGCATGTTCTTGTAAGCTTGGTCAGCTTACTAAAGAAAGGACACGTAAAACAGTGGTTCACCAGCTTGTTAGCCAGCAACTAAATATACAACAAGCACAGACAGTGTTCCTTTGGTACCAGTGCTTTATCACTTTATCACCATGACTCCTATCCTAGAGCATCTCTTTGTCCAAATACACCAACTGTGTATTGTTCCACAAAACCAAAAAGATGATGGGAAACAGTGAAAAAGCACAGGCTTTAACTGCCTTTGACAAACCAATGTGTGACATCCCACTGGCTGGGTCAATCCTTTCCTAGTCCATGTCACAAAGCAAAAATGGATTCAAGTTGAGGATCCCTGTGAGATGAGCAGAGGCCTATAGAGCAACACAGTGTTGTGCAACCCATATGTCCAAGAGCTGTATAATCAACATCTGGCCTTGCTTTCCTTCTCTTTCTATATGCTTCCTTTAAAGAAGGGCCCAATAAAAGGCCAACACGTGAGATCCCCGTGGTTTGCACATCATACCAACGCAAAGGCTCTGGAAAGAACGCTCCTAAGCCAATTCAGATGCTTCCAATTCACTCCGTTGCCATCCTTATTGCTTCAAAAGCCTGAAGCAGACATATAAGAGCACCACAGAGCAGCAGCAAAACAGGAGACATGAAGGCATGATGATTTTAGATTACAGGAGGGCAGAAAAATAAAGCTTTGAGGGAGATTTAAAAACTGAAATGGGTGATAATGAAGTGACATTTCAACTGAAATGGCTTTAAGTGAGGTTTGAAGACAGATATCAGGAAAATGCAACATTAGAGGAACATTGTGATGAGAAAAGAGAGGGACAGTTTAGATAAAGGAAGCTGTGAAAGCTGGAAATAGCACAGTTGGATGCAATTATCTCCCTAATAAAACATGGATGAGCTGCTGGTTGATAAATTTGAAAACCTACTTGAAAGAATGACCTGAGTCTTGTTCTTGGCTTTCTCTGTCCTTCCCTCACAGTAAATGATGATACCTATTTTACAGAGCAGCAGCCTCATTAGACAAGGGTAATTACTCTATTAATCTTCATCTGCCAGGGTAGCAAAAATAAAAGAAGCCCACCAAACCCACAGATGAGTGCTGCATCCCATAAAGAGGACAGAGCAGGTTAAGGCTCAGCAAACAGAGCAGCCTATCTATGCTGAAGCAGCAATAACAGCCAGTGAAACAACACTGAGAGGGCTCGGCCAGTGCCTCACTGTACAAATACAGAGACAGAGGCTGCTGCGACCTTAGAGCAAGGCTTTGTTTAAAGGTGGTGTGTGGAATGCCAAGCAGCGCTTTGGGCTCCAGGGGGATAGAGGGGCTTGGGGAGGCACTGGGGGCCAAGCCCTGGGACTGCTGGCTCTGCACAATTTCCAGTGTGCTGCTACTGTGATGGCCAGAAGAATGCCATTCATAACCTGAGAGGATGAAGTGATGACTTTAAATTACGAAGGACGGTAAAGTAGACTTTGTCAGTAAGCACTAACAGAGAGTGTTCACAGGATGAGAGTGTTCCACACATGGTTGAGAGTTTACAGGGTTTACATTCATGCTGCTTTGGAGACGTGTGCTGTCAGTTTTGGATATGTACGTTTCAGTTACCCACGGGATGTCATCAAGCAAGCAGCATAAACACAGAGATCCTTTGTGTCTTTTGTTTCAATGTGAGAGGATGGATCTGCATTGTGAGTCTGGCCAGCATTCAGAGAATTTTACACATCTGAGGCTGAACCTTAACAGCTGCTCATAAGGGATAAAGACAAGACTTCCTGTTCTTTCTTTCCTCCACAGAGTCGCCATCATCCTCTCTCTTCTTCTCCTCTCCTGTGGAGGCATATCAGGCCCATCTCGAGCATGGTTGGGATGTCAGAAGATCCCTGACTGTAAAACATTTCATGAAGGCTGCTTTTGTCCTGATGTGTTTTTGATCATTGTTTTGAGATGGGTTGATGATTTATGGAATGAGAGTGGTGCCTGGGGAGCAGGCGTCCCGGTAGAGAGCACTTCCAGATGTTTAATTGGGTTAAATGGGATTGAGAGGAAAGGATTTTCAGGGGGCTGAAAGGCAAGTGACTTCACAGTGAATACTCACCACAATCATGCACACTCAGCCTTGCTTACTCGCTTACAGACCTGGGACTGACCACCAAGGTTGGCACTTTGATTTTTGATGCTAAGTTTCTCCCTTTCTCATTCCCTTTGAGCTGGCCTCTGAACTTCTTTTTGACAATACCCTAATGTAGGGCTTCCTTACACTCCAGCTGTCAATGATGTTAAGTCATTGACAGCCACAGAATTCTTTCAAACACTCAGAAACAAGAATGAAAAATGAGTCTAGATGAAGATTATGGAACACAAACTGGGTGCACTTACACATATCCATAAGGACAGGTCTTAGTGCAGGTCAAAGGTCGACACTTGGGCATGTGGATGCTGCACTCACACACCTCACAGCCATAGTCATCTCGCTCATAGCCCATTGGACACTGCAGGGAACAGTATGTTTCCAGGTCAGGGCAGGTATCATCTGAAAGAGCAGAGGAAGAGGTCATTTAAAAATGAGCATCAAACATGAGGAGGAACAAGCTGCTTGGGCCCACTGACCAAAATACAAATAAGCTCCTGAAAAAATAAACATGTTCTTTTTTTGCCAAAGTTTTAAGACATCATCCCCAGGAGAAAACACAACACTGTGTCCACTTTTTAGTATCCCAGAAGAGATGTATCACTCATTGTCGCCACTCAGGACCAGAAAAAGGTGAATGAAGCACACTTACTGGTGAGACACTGGCAGAGAAGACATCCATTTTTGTCTTGCTGGAAACCGTAGGGGCAGTCAATGCCTGAGAGAGAGCAGTTCTCCAGGGGAGGACAGAGCATGGGGCTGACCGTTTCATAGGAAGGTTCTGGAGGACCAGAGACACATTGTAAGGTAAGGATTTGAATGAGAGCATCAGTATTCAGTTGAAACACATAAGAAATAAACAATAAATTCTCTTATAAAAGTCTCTGTTTTGTGTACAAGTGTTCAAGGACCCCTTCAGGTGTAATACCTCCATGCTTTTTGTGCCAACTGTAATAGCTACCTATTAACACTGCTCCTATTTTCGAGTAAACAGTGATTATAGATAAATATAGAGCAATTACACCAGGGTGGGTCGCACTGCAAGGGGGATAAGGTCTCTATCTTATTGTGGCAAACTGTCTACCATTCATAGGTTGAATGTGTCCTAACAGCTCGTCTGTAGATCTACCATTATAAATAATTGTGTCCCCAGGACTCCAGTGAGATGGCATCACTGTCCAGACCCTCTTGAATACAGGCCAGCATTACTGTGAAACCACAATAATAGTTTGGAAAAACACTGCCACTATTCCCGTCAAACATCTCTTGCCATGTTCAGCGGGAAGAGCAGCCCAACGAGCCGTAACTAATTACACTCACAAAAAAAGAGATCCACTTCAATTATGCAGTGTCCTGTGTTAAAAGCGCAGCCCCACACGCACAGGTGGGTCTCATTTTGGCGGGCAGCGGTAATAAAGGAACACAAAGAACCCTGCAGCTTAAAGAATGCTCAGTGGCCTCTTCTTTAATGAGCCCATGCCGACACGGCCTCTGTGGCAAATCTGCGGGGCCACTGGAGCCTCCTTCATGTGGTATGTGGGCTAAAGTGTACCTCATACTGTAAAGAGTCATATATCAGATGTAAATAAATAAAAGAAAAGTCCTTGTTAGTTTGGTGACCAGCTCCATACCTTCACAGAAGGGACAGCACTCTCCTGGGATCTTGACAGGGTTTTGGCAGCTCTGTTTGCAGGCCATCGCCGTGCAGTGTGGGTCCCCATCCACACACTGGCAAAAGGTGCAGTCATCCTCTTTCCACTGCTCCTCATGGGCTCGCAGCTTATTATTCACCCAACAACTGGCCTTAGTGCTATCCATGGACAGTAACTCTACATCTGGGAGGGACACAGAGACATGTGTTAAAGGATGAAGTGGAGGAGAACCTTTGATCTGATTCTAAGCACATGTACAAGTCACATGTATACTTTGGTTTGGCTACCATGAATGGAATTTAAAACCAGAGCTGCAGACGTATGTATCTTATACAACATCCTTTACTGTAATTGAATTAACAGAAGACAGAGTGAGAGCAGAGCTGAAGGGAGCAGGATACTCCACAAGGGAGCTAACAAGATATGGAAACTGGCTCGTCACCAAGAGCTACGAAGAGAACACAGTTGAATGTTGACGTCCTACCTACATTTACAAAGGGGAGAGGCCCCTGGCTTTGTGACAGTATACACAGTATAGGAATTTACTCAGAAATGAGATGGCTGAGTTTTAGGGTTTCACTGTGTCATCCCAAGAGAGATGTGATCATCGGAAACACAGCGAGGGTTATGACACTGAAACTGCCAGACCTAACAGTGTCTGTTTACCTTTTGGCTGAAAACTCATACATCTGAGTTTCAGCTGTGACCCCTGAGGTTAAAGGCTAGGTCAGTGTTTGATACTATAAATTTCTCTCCAAAGCAATGAACAGCCCTTTAAAAAAAGGAGATCTGTAGCCATTAGTGCTTAGTAGGAACCATAAAGTTCGAGACAGTTTAAAAGCCAATCTTTGAAACCATTCTGCTCATTCTGCACAGCATGAGGCGACACACGAGGTCTGAGCCTGCTCTAAAACCCTTTTTTCCATTTTCCATAAAAACTTTTAATTGTTTTTATGTAGGTTTTAGTGGTAACAGAAGCAAGTCAAAAGTTAGTCTCAGCATTCTGTTCTTTCTCTGTGTTGTAGTGTTGCTGTGGCTTTAGGAAAGTGTGTCAAGAGGGGTCCTATTTGTCCTATCTGAGCCAAGCTGAAACTCTGCAGCTGAAGGTACATCCATCTGGCTGTGGTTAGACTAAACTGACTTATCTCTTTCTCCCCTTCACTGACTCTCATTGTAAACACTTGACCTTACATATGCTGTGCCATTACGGCAATGATAAAACTTAGAACTCCTGTGGGGAACTTTCTAACTGTGTCCATTTTGGTGCCCCATGTGGACAAAGCAGTATCTCTTATCTTTTTGCTTATTTTGTCATATAAAAAAATGGTGACACATTAAGTAAAACATCATTAAAAACAGATTTTATTGGATTGTTTTTGCATTCCTGAAAGGGTAATCTCTCTGGAGTAAAGATGGGAAAAGCTTTACTAATCTATGAGCAATTGTGTGAGTAAATACTTCTACAGTTTCTGAAAAATGTTCCTTTGCATCAAATTCATAAGAATTTGTAAGGTATTTTTTCAGCTACATTTAAAAATATTATTAAAAGATTTGGAGAATCTGAAGGAATCTCTGTTCAAAAGTAGGGATGCACCAATCCAACTTTTCTGGTTCTGATACCGATACCGATACTTGGGCTTTGGGTATCGGCCGATACCGATCTGATGCCAGTGTTAAATGATAACCTGCATGCTCTACTGTGAAATAAGACTGGTAACGATTTGTGTAAAAGGCAAAAAATGAATAGATTTAATTACTTAAGTTAATATTTATTTAAACTATAAAATATTTAAATGTTTAGCAGCAGTTTGGTTAAAACAAAGCTTCAGAATGTACATAAATGCTGTTAAATTATAAACTTTTATGCCCTGTAGACTGGTAATGCAGCAAAAAAGAAAAGCAAGTGCATCAAAGGTAACATTTTCAATCAAGTAGCAAAGAGCGCTGGTAAAAAAAAAAAAAGGCATAGAGCTGGTTGCCTGGATCGGCACCGATCCATACCCGATACAAGATCAGTATCAGTGCTTCCCTATTAAAAGGGGACACGGTCAAAATACTAATTAGCTGTGATACAGTGCCACCCCCACATTGAAAAACAGATGGACCCAACCATTTTTTAAACATGACCCAGGAATGCAGGGAACTTCGGTTGGTCTGAGTTTATTCCAGATGGACTGAGCTAAGTGGCAAGCTTTCCTGTGGTCTGACAAGTCAAAATGGACCATCTTTCTGGAAAATCATGGACACCAATCACCCTCCACTTAAAAGAGGACAGGGAAAAGCCAGCTAATTATCAGAACACAGTTCAAATACCAGTGTACATTTGAGGGAGAGGATAAATTAGTGCCCAGGAAGGCAACATGAATGCTGAACAATAGATACAGGTTTTGGAGCAACAAACGCTGCCATCTAACAAAAATATTTCAAAAAGACAACGCAAAAACATATTTTGCACATTTCACAACAGCATGGCTCTGTAGTAGAAGAGTCTGGTTGGTAAACCATTCTGCCTGCAGCCCCGATGTGTTACCTAATGAAGAATTGAGTCCCACATTCATCTTTTTGGGGTCTGGTTTTGGTCTCCAGCAAGTCATGATAAAAGTAGTTGGCTTTTCAAACGCTATACCACCCTGTTGTCGTCTAATGTCTGTTGCTGAGTTTGTAGCCTACAGTGGATTGATCAAAGCCTTTTTCACTAAAACCAGCTGCCTGTTGTTGCTTTTGACACTGATGAGATTGGTAACAATGGACCAAAAACAAATTTATGGACTGTAAAACTAGAACAATTAGCTGAAAGACACTGGAGCGCTCTATGAAGTTCAGAGGGACCACAGAATCTGGTAAACATTACAAGCAATCCTTTAGTCATTACAAAGTCATTTGATCTACAGTTGATGGAGAAATATCGATCAGTTCAGCTTGAAGTATAATGACAACCAGATAGCCCTAAAAACATCTCTTAATCCAGATTAAGAGTATTAAAGGAAATGTCCTCTGCAGTGAGCCATGCAGTAAGTAAGAGCAGCTTTTCCATAAGAAGATGAAAGCATTCCATACCATCTAAATGCCTCCATATTCCAGGTGTACTTCCAGCACTGACCTAACATGATCCTTCTGCAGCCTTGCTCTTTTCCTCCTTCACTTTCTGTCTCGCGCTCGATCAACTCCAGCCAATGAAGCAGAGGCCAACTGGCTACCGTCTCCATCCACTGGCTTTTGGCAGACTGTAATGTGGCTGCCATATGTGCTACAACCCCAGTTTTTAACTATCCTAAGTGCAAGTAGCAGAGTCCTCTACCTGGCTTTGAGCACATGTGTTTTTGAGAGTGGGTCCCCCCATTAAGCTGGAGCCATTTATAACAGAGTCAAGGCGGACACTCAAAAAAGAGCTTTTATGTCCTTCAGTCCCCCCCAGTGGAAATGAATCCACTAGGGGGGAAATTTTGCTTCACCTCTTACCAGGTATGTCAACAACTGTGGAAGCAGGTAATATGAGGGAGTAATTTAGTTAGGGTCACTGCAGGTCAAAGTCAGGCAAGCTGGATTTTGATATCAACTTTACCTCCTGCATCCACGTTACAGTCTGCCAGCCGGCTATACAGACCTTCAACTCTACACCACATCAGCAAGTCCCAAAACTCTCATTTTTAAAGTGAAATGCTTGGCAAGAAGATAAAATACTATCCCATTTTTTTAACAGAGTAATGAGGTTAATGTGTTTACCTATGCAGACAGGGCAGCACTCGCCATCAGGAATGTAGAAGTTTTCACAGTCCAGCTCAGCACATTCTGCCTTGGAGCAGAAGGAGATTCCACCTCGGCACTGACACAGCCAGCAGGGGTCCATGCGGTACACCTCTCCCTCGGAAAACTCCTTCCCATTGTGAACACACTTGGGTGAAACTGAGGGGAAGAACCAGAAAAAGAAAGTCAGACAGCTGTTTGTTTAATGTAGGGGTGAGAATTCTTAACACACTCTGGGCTTCACAAAGAGATCGATGTGACCTGTCAGGTGTCCATCACATTTGGAAGAGACAAACACAAGGATTTTCCTTCACGACTGAATGCAGTGTGATCTTGAATGTCAAGCTTGATCAGTGAGACTCTTTCACTACCATACACAATTAATTACAGAACCACAAACATGCATTCACTTTCTGCTAATGATGACTAAATGATGATGAGGTAAACGCTGGTGGCCTACGGGGGAGGAATGCGTCAGACAATGAGGCCAAGTCTTTGTTGAGGAATTTCACAAGGATCTGTCATTGTTCTGAGAAGGCATTGGACTCCTGCACTGCACTAACAGAAAACAGTGGTGGGTCTGAGGCTTTGGCAGAATCTGGGCTCTGAGTGTTGGTGGCAGGTGGAGAGAATCAGTGCTATGGTTGGCCTCCTAAAAGCATCCCAGCACTCAAAACCTCTTTTAGCTGTGTTTCCTCTATTGTACGTTTAAATGAGCTTAGTTACAGCACTGTAGGTAAACCACATCTAGTCCCAAGTATACAAAACAGGCTCAGTAAAGCTAGAGTAGGTTTGGGAAAACCTTAATCTACACGTGCATAAATATGACTGATCAAACCAAATAAATGTTTTGGTCTTTCAGAAGTATAAGGGACCTGAGATAATGGTAGCATTAGTTTGTATGGCTCATTTGTTGGTCATGGACACCAAACTTTTTGTAGCTTCAGTGATATTTTTACTACATTTCTCATGTGTTTGTCTGGAGATCCTACATTTACATGTGAACTCAGCTGTTAGCAGCCTGTCAATGCTAACTGATGTAAGGCCTGGTGTCTTCTCACAAGGTGAGGAGAAGGAGGTGAGGACGACGTGCTGGTTCTCAGGTGTGAGCTAAGAAGTGACGACATGGACCTGTCCTTCATCCATTGTTATTGGGAACGTAAGATCTATCTCCAATAAGATGGACGAGCTAGCCATGCTAACCCAGCAACAGAAGGAATACCAGATGCTACTTAAAGAGTAGCATCATGCTATTCATAGACATGGCTAATGGAGCTAACATCAGACACCAACGCCATGTTGGAAGAGCTTCACCTGCTGTGAGCAGACAGGATCCAGGAGACAGAGACTGAACAGACTGCTGAAGAGGCTCAGTCCTGGACCCTGTGGAGGTGGAGGCTGGCTGAACTGGACAATGATGGACAGGCTGTCATCATCTATTTTCTTATGGACCTTTTTGCACTTTCTATACACTTTCTTTCTTTTGTTTTCTTTATTGCTGCTGTGACTTCAATTTTGTTGTACTTGTTACAATGACAATAAAATTCTATTCCATTCTATTCTATTCTATTCTATTCTATTCTATTCTATTCTTTGATTCCGGCATGTGGCTTGGTTGTAATCCTCATGCACAGGGGTTTTGGTGACTCAACAATGTAAGACCTCAGCTAACCACACAGCAACCTTTCATCCATAACACTCCACCATGAAAGAGGGACTGCTATGTGGTTATGTAAGAAAGCCTCTAAGCTCATAGAGAAGCAGCTTTACTAGTTACACCAGTAGGTGTATTACACAGATGTAAGCAGATGTTGGAGCAGTGGTTTCCATAAACGAGAGCGGTGGTAAAGACGACATCTGCACACCATATCTTTGAGTGCAGACTCAAAGTGTCTGTGTAAATGACCCCATGCCTCCTGAAAAGCCAGCTCTGTGCCATAACACAAAGCAGGTGGGCCAACTGGGTTGAAAGTAGATGGAGATTTGTTGATCTTTTATTCTCCTCAACACCACCTTCCTCTTCCATTCTTTCAGCCTTCCTGCTGCTCTGCTTCGCGTGCAGAAAAACCAAGCAGAGAAAATGCAATAAGCACTTTAGCTGGCCGAAATCAAAAGACACGGCAACGTTTTTTAACGCTCACAGAAGCAATAGGAAGTCACATGAGGGGATGCTCACATGTGATTTCCGCAGTGTTTGTTAATACTAATCCCTAAAAAAACTTACAGCACAGAGTCTAAATTCCTATCATGCTTTGTGATGCTCAGTCTTCTCTAAATTGAGGTGAGGATTGGATGTGGGGATGGATGGGCCATAAAATGCTGACCTTTAGCTAGTCTAAATCATCCATAACAGGCAGTCTTATTGGTGCTTCTTGTGGTTTACTGAGGAATAAAGCCAAGAACCACAGGAGAAAGCTCTGACTTTTCCCATAGAGGAATACTGATGATTGATTAGAATCAACTTCATAGTGATACTCTTGATCAGTTTCAAATGACAAATGACAAACAAGACATACGACCTATTCCAATAACACAGCCACTCATCAGCCTCTAAAGACATGGTTTCTGTGTGTTTAGAGCAAACCCAAACTGAGATTCCTGAGAAGCAAATGAAATGACTTCAGTCATAAATCTCACAACGATGTACAATCCAAAGCCTTCTTTGTTTCCAGAGCAGACGGACACAACATTTTCTAAATATGTGTCAGCTCAAGTGTTGATGAGGACCTGGCTGCAGCTAGAAAGGATCAAATGAGTTGATCTGTTGCATCAGATGACATTAGATTGTTCATTGCTGCCAGGTTTGGCCTGAACTCAGCTACAGCCGACAGTGGAAAGAGTCTATCGTCAGCGCAGGCCAAAACACACAGGTGGGACTCATTGTCACTGCACACACTGACCCTGACTAAATGTGAGCCCTCAGCCAAGAGGGCAATGGAAACAAGTTAATCAGTCCAAGCCTGACACACAGAGACAATGGGGGCCATGTGAAGGGTGTTCCATTAGAGAGGAGGTACAACATTTGAAAGTAAGTTCAGCTTAAAGATACAGTATTTGTAGCCAAAGCTTTCAGGGCCTCCACGGGACAGGAGAGATGACGAAGGAGCCCAATGTGTGTGCGTGGATGTCCATGTCCTTGTCTGTACAGCTCTCTGACACGGTGCGCAGTCATGCAGGCCTAACGGACGGTAGGGGCAGCACAAAAGGCATCAAGCCCTGGGCCCAAAGAGCGGCAGACACTTGTTATCAAAACACTGATCCCATGGCCCCCGCGGCTGCCATTCAGCCCCCGCCGGCCTGCCGGACTTGATTACCCTCCCCACTGGCAGACTGGAGCACATAAAAAGCATTCCCATCAATGAACTGTTGAACCTTTTCCCTTTGGACGTGTGACCAGACAGGAACCCTTTGACACTGCACTTCTGTTGAGCAAATTCGTAGCCTAAGCACTTTTCTGGTCACTGGGCTCGTTAAGTCCATTAATTCCGGGACACGGCACACATTTATGCATGTGGAGGGGCCAGAATGGGAATTTGTTCTGTTGGTAAAACAGCGAATATTTGTTGGGAGCCCAGAGCAAACAGACCAATACCGCAGGTCCCCTCCCTGCCTTCCTGACTCTCTGGCTGCCTCTGAGCTCAAAGTTCTCTCTATATGTGATGGACATCTCTTTCACAGCATGTGAGGGAGTAGTACACAAGCAATCTGCTTTAAAGGACCAATTAAACTGTATTAATATCTCTTCAGGCAATAGGATTATTTGTGGAAACACCCTTGAAAAAAATGTCTTTGAACTGTGGTCTTAACCCTGGGAGGCATCGGCTTAGCTCGATAAACAGCCCAACAGTAATTATCCAATCAGCAACTTTCCTTTTCATGTGTGGACGTTTGGTCAGCAGGGAAGAAAGCCTTACTCCGAGGAAAATAATTGCTTCCTTAGAGGCGAGGAATCTCACACCAACTGTGCTATTGCTACCTCCAGCGGGGGAGGCAATCGAAACAGATCTCGTAGTGTGCGGTTCAGAAAAATCACCTTTCTGGCACTCGAAGACATCACAGCAGTCCCCTGGCTGACCACTGGCCTGGCTGATTGGCACAGTGCGCTGACCACTTGGGCACTGGAGCTTGCGGCAGGCACGGAGGTCGCAAGTGCACTGGGGTGGGATTGAGGGGCAGCAACCAGCAGGGGGTGTGTAACTTTTGGTCAGGACTGAACCCTTGGGGCAGGAGGGCACCTGCAGGGCAGGACACGTCACTCCAGCACACTTCAGCTCCTCTGAAACACACAAAGACACAGACGTTTACATTTTGATGCATATACAGCGTTAAAAAAATAAGCTATGATTGTGTCTTGAATGACAATCCGATTAGCTGCTCATAGCTCTGATTGTGCACACCCTGTTCTCCTCAGGGAAGGATGGCTTTCTGTTCTGGTGTTTCTGTGTGTGTGTGTTTTAGGTCAGACTCTTCATAGTGTCAGTTGAGCCACTTAAGAACAGCACTACTCGTGTTACGCTCTAAAAGCTGAGTTCACACAGTCACCCAACACATACTCCTTGCGCAGTCATCAGATCCCCACTTCAGTCTGTGACAGCTTCGCAGCGTACTGTCAGAGAAGTGCAAGCAGAGCTACATGACAACCATCTCTCTGCATATCCTCTTGGCCTCTGATCCTAACCAGCCTGGCTCCTCTGGCTCACAATCCAAACACCCCCTTTTACACTAAAAACAGTCATTAATACAAGCCACCCATAACAGAGCTTTCCTTCTTTGCCGTTCAGAATCTCCCCTTCACTTAGCATACCAGGATGTATTTGTCTGCTCATTCACTGGAGCCTACATAATAGCTCTGATGCTAGGTGGGAAAGAGGTGCAGAGGTACTAAAAAACTGGGCAAGGGGCTCAGGGGTGTATTTTGGAGCTGGTTCAGGAAAAGAAAAGTGGAGCGCCCCTCTGTACAGACATTGTATGAGAACAGTAGCTACCTTACAAAGATTGGATTACCAAACCAAAGGGATGTGTTTATTTTGGTTCTCAGAGTCACTGTAATGTATACAGTGCAGGCAGAGGAGAGGGAGCAGGGAGAAAAGACCCAAATCCTGTCCTATAATTGTTGATCAGTAAGTAACTTTCAAGCTTTCAAGCTGAAAGCAGGAATAATACGCACTCTGCTGCCCTTTGACAGCTGAAAGGAAGAGTGGAGAAGCAGCATACACCAGCATCAAGATTATGGAAGAGAAAGAGGGAAATTTGTCAATAAGACACATACTTTAAATCATCTCTGACAGTTAAAGGACAAACTGTGTCAACAGATGACTCCACCATATGGGAGTTCAATTAAATGGGCGATGATTTTAAGTGTTCAGGATACTCTACAATCTTCGCATACATATGGTTTCTGAGGAAAGGGAAGGACACAGGCTGAGGTTGCGTAACATTGCTCAGGGTTTTGGTAGTGTTTCCAGAAGCTGAGTTTTGTTGATGGTATTCCCAGACTGGTGCTGGCTCCAGCCCCTAAGAGGATATGTCTCATCCCTGATATTTGAAGACCTGTAAGAGGATCCTTCTGGGTTTGCCGCAAGATGTGGAAACTGAACTGGGGAACAGTTTCTTGTCAAGACTTCTGATACCACGATAATGTTTCTGCTTTACCAGTCCTCAGCTTCTTGGAGTGGTTCTGTGTGATCTTTTCCATCACAGCCCTTTCAGATAAACTCTCTGATCTGGTGCTCTGCTGGCATTGCACTTGAGTCTGTGTTTGATGTCTACCTGACCCAGAACAAACATGGGGTAGAGCAGCTGTACAGAGTAGCTGCTGTATTTTGTGGTGGGTGGGGGTAACGTTTATGAGAGATGAAATTGAGGATAAGGGAAACGTTGGGTTTTTCTGGCTCCAGATAAATAGAGCAGGAGTGTGAGGTATCTGTACTGTACTGTTTACTCTAGCAACCTGGGAACAGTGAGGACTGCCACAAAGCTCTCATTGATAAACTTTGTAGCTGAATGGTGTCATAGAAAATGAGGGGAAAGCCCCTGAATTAAGGGAGGCTACAGCCCTTTTAACGGTTTTGGACTCAATCCTGAGCTTCAGTTAAATAAACTTCAGTTGGATGCTCTGATTGGCGAATGTTTTACTTCCAATAAAGTCTAACGTAGTCTGCTGCTGCTCATTTGAAGACTGATTTTGCATATGAAAACCTAACACTGCTTAAAGCCATAGAAAACACCCTGGGACGATCTTGCACAACGTTCTGCACTGAAAACCCCTTTTTCTGTGTATTGTATGTTTCCCAGAGGAGGCTGATTACTCTTTCAGGAGTGATAATGGCGAGGGTTTGAGTGGGCTGGGAAAGCAGCTGGCAGACATACTATTGTCATTCAAATGAATTGAATTGTGTCCATTTGTGGAACTGGTCCAACCCTTGCAGGTCCAATTAATGTAATTTTCTAGCCGGTGCATTTATAAGCACAATAGGCAGGCAGCGTGGATGGAGAAAGTCAGCAACAAATGGATTTTATCCTGTGCTGTTTGTGTCCCATCTCTGAGCATAAATGACTATAATTAGTGAGTCAGAAACCGCTAAACCACTCTGCGCATCACAATGGTGGCCGTACTCCAGCCTGCATGAACACAAAAAAGCCTGATTTGGTTTGCTTGATAAATGCTCTTTGCAGATTAGAAAATATGAGCTCCTGTGGGACTGTAAGATAGCAAAGAAGGGAAAACCTTTGACCTAAATGCACAACCTGCAACAATACACACACACACACACACACACACACACACACACACACACACACACACACACACACACACACACACACACACACACACACACACACACACACACACACACACACCTGACGCTAGTTTAAAAGAGGTGGGAATACGGAAATTGCTTCATTACCACAGAATGGCCTCTTTTGTAAACAAAGCATATTTCTGGCATCTCAGCAGCTCATTGAAGAAAGAAAAACACCTCCTATCTAAATGGGCTTTTTCTTCTCTTTAAGCCTGCGTACAAGGAGCACAGTCTTTCCCCGAACCCGAGCGGCTCGGCCAGGCAGAGGAGGCTGTGTTGACAGCCTGAGTTTACTCATGGAAAAAGCACACAATGTGAGTTCTGTTCACCGACTGACTTTGGAAGCAAGTCAGCTGAGAACAAAGCTGTCTCAGTCCAGCTGCCCTCCGTGGGTTTCTGGTCCGTCCTCAGGTTTTATAAAGTTGCTCCGCAAAGGGACACATCAGGGCCGTGTCTCACGTAAAGCTGTGGGGGCCTGGCCAGGTGCCCACCAGCAGTTACAGCTGAGAAAGTCAGCATTGTTGGCCATGTGTTTCAGCATGTGCAAGTATATGTGTGAGGACTGTGGAGCTGGTCTAGAGGGGGTCGGGGCCCAAGGCACAGACAGGGTCACGGAGACAAAACACTTGATGGGAACTTCACACTATGGTCAGAGGCTTGAGGTAGTCAGCTGAGGTATGCAGGCTGCAGGCCTTGCTCTTTGCTTTTTAGTTAAATATTTGCAGATGAAAAACGTGATTTCAGTGTCGTAAGTAACGCCGCTGCAGCTGTGAATGAGCTATTTGGGTTAGATAATAAGAATGTCGGCATGAAGGTGCACATTTGTACAAAGAGTTTTCATGTTTGTGGGTGTACAAAAGCATGAGTGCATTCCACTGGAACACACCCTTCCCTTGCCATCAGATGGCCAATAAGATAAGGCCTCTGACAGAGCGCATAGGGGACTTCTTTCTGTTGTGAGGGCCTGTCCCTCAGACAGAGCTCAAAACCATACCCAGAGTTTATTGTCATATCTGGCACTGGATGCAGATGAATAGGGGAACATGCCCTGCTCCAGGGTAGAGTGCACAAAGCACTGGAATAAAAAAACTGCAAAGTTGTCACGTGCATCGTCACTCTGAGGACACAAAACCAAAAAATACCACAGCCCTTATGTAATAAATTTAAGAAACAAGTCTGTGGGAGACATTAGGCGTAGACAGCTGCTGAAGAAAATGTGCAAAGGCAGTTGAGTAATGTATGGATTTTGGCCATATAGATTTGCTCCTTGCAGGGAGAAGTGGAAAGGATGAAGGATGATTGAAGAAATGTGCCTGGGAACAAGAGGTGTGGCTTTAGCTGCAGTCAGAGTGTCTTTGATTCGTCAATAGTCATGGCCAGGTCAACGAGCTGAGGTTTTAGATCCAGATTCAGTTAACTGACTGAGGGTTGGAGCAGGATATTCAAGACCTGTGAGTGTGTGTCTTGGCTTTACATGCTGGCCTTATGCTGGCTGGTTTGGTCAGCGGCTGACCAAGAGTAGTGGTCTGAGGTTGAGAGCAATCCCAGCATGCCTTAAAGGGAAGTTCTTTGTCTCAATCTCCACACAAGAGTTTTGTTTCCTCTTTGAAATCACAACCCACACTCCTATAAAATACTCACACACTGGGAAACGAGCAGCTTGCAGGGTACAACAGGGCCACAGAGCCACTGAGACGTCTCACGCCCCCGCCAGCCAGCCGCGGTCTGGCTTGGCCAGTAATAGCCTTGCCACAAAGAGGCTGCAGCCAAGCAGAACTAACGGTCCTTTCACAAGCGCAGATTGAAGCAGGATGGAGGTGGAATAGGTGGGTAGATTTGTGGAAGCAAGGTCAGTTTGTGCTCTTCCTATTGGCCTTTTATTCTCCCATGACTGTAGTATCAGTAAGTACAAGGGTCAAACAAACATCATAACTAGCTGAGTACAAATGAATGATCATGGAATATTAACAATCAATCTATCGTAGCCCTGAAACACCAGTTCTAACTTGTGTCTTATCTATGGGGCAGCCACCTGCTTCAAGCCAGGGCTGCAGCTCTGTCTAATGGATACTGCAGTAATGCTTTAACATTCTACTACCCAGATGCAAACGTGCAAAGATGACATCAAGTGGCATGAAGGCTGGTTAAACCGGCACGTGACCCCAAGATAAGTATAACTAGCACAGGACTTGTGGAGGTTAACCTAACGGGATGAACAAAGTCTGGTGGTGCTAGCTCTGCTAAACAAAAGCCTGACTCACATCAAAGGATCGAGGATCTCAAAAGATTCCGAAATCGGATTGTATTGCTCACATTCTCAGGAGGATCTTCTCAGGTTATCTTCTCTCAAATTGTAGACACCCACACTACAGGATTTGAATTAATAACCAGCATATACTACAGGATTTCAACAAGATTATCGGAGCAGCGGGAGCAACGCACCACGGGGACCTGTAAACAATTGTAAACAAGGGGCACAAAAAATGAAGAGTAGTGGGGTTCTGCCGGCTGAAGCCATCACTTGCAGTGAGAAAAGGAAAGAAGATGTTGAGCATTGGAGTGTGAGCTGTCTTCTTACATGTGGAGAATAAATAATGCTTCCCCCTATAACTTTGGAGTGTTTCCTAAGGCCAATACAGCCGTTTTTTTCTTACTACTTTGACATAAAACACCACCTCAGGTACAGTGTCTGCCTGCTATGCTCTTCATTAACATAATACAACTGTCATCTGCTCAACTAGAAGATAATCTGGGCTGATCATCTGGGCCAACCTTGGTACCAGATTCAAAGTGCTTTACAGCTAAAATAAAATAAAATCGCGACAGGCAAAATAAAATCATCGCATAAAATCACATCATAAAACATTAAAATTGATTAATTAAATTAAAAGAGGTGAGTGCAGATAAAATACTTTCAGCTGTCATATGCTAAGCTAAACAGAACTGTTTTCAATCGGGATTTGAACATTGTCAGAGTTGAGGCCTGTCTCACATCTTCTGGAAGACTGTTCCAGATTTTGGGGGCATAAAACTGGAATGAAGCCTCATCGTGTTTAGTCCAGACTCTGGGCACCAGCAGGAGACCCCGCCCTGAGGTTCTCAGAGACTGAGTTGGTTCATATGGTTCTAGCATGTCAGAGATGTACTTGTCTATTCTCTGAGCCACAGGAAGCCAGTGCAGAGACCTGAGCACTGGACTAATATGGTTGTATTTCCTGGTTCTGGTCAGGACCCGAGCAGTAGCGTTCTGGATGTACTGTAGCTGTCTTACGGCTCATTTTGAGAGTTCAGTGAGCAGGCCGTTACAGTAATCTAACCTGCTCGAGACAAATGCATGGATCAGTCTCTCCAAGTCACGTTTAGACACTATTCCTTTAATCCTGGCAATGTTTTCAAGATGGCAAAAAGCTGCTAATGTTATTGATTTAATGTGGCTGCTATAGTTCAGGTCTGAGTCCAATAACACCCCGAGATTTGTAACCTGGAAGATGACTGATAACCCTTTCTCTTTGTTTCTGTGGGCCACAGGCAATGGTTTCAGTTTTATCTGAGTTCAGCGAGGAAATTATTCTGCATCCACACACTGATCTGTTCAACGCAGCGACAGAGTGAATCTACAGGCCCGTGTTCACCTGCCTTCATTGACACGTAGATCTGAGTGTCATCAGCATAACACTTTGGAAACCAATTTGATGTCATTTACCTGCAGACTCTGTGGTCCCATCTTAAGTTGTGTGAAGTCAGTTTTCACATTTTCGGAGTGTTTTTACATTTAGACTCGTCATTACTAGTCATTTAAATTTCTGATCAAAAGACTAAGAAATAACTTGCTTTATAACTTTAGCAGCAATAGCATTAGCCAGTATTTGTACACTCAATACCTCTGTTTCATCAGTGGTGTCAAAAAAGAAGAGGTGGTATTGGAACAACTCTTGCACATTCAAAGTTATCTTGTTACAAAAATGTGTATTTTCCACATATCCTAAATATCATCAGACCACTAAGACGACCTGACTGCTCTAGCATACCTCGGCTTCTCAGCTCTCACTGTTTCAGCAGATGTTAGTATTAAAATGCTGCCATGGGTATGAATCACCTAAACACTTAAAAACATGCACTGGCTGCTGCTGTTTGTTCCTGTCAGTGAGCAGCAGCAGGGGAATTCTGCAGTTAGATGCCTTATCATGAATGAAGTATGCAAGCCACTCCATGGTGTAAAATTACCAAACGCCACCCAACCAATGCCATGGGGCCTGTACTTGACACAATTCCCTCAGCAAAATGCTTGGTCTAAGCTGTGGTTTCCTATCTTCCTCTGTCTGTCTGCCTTCCCTCCTCCCTCCCCTACACTTATCACATCCTCTTTTCCTGCGTGACGGTAATGCGTCTGGAGGACAACTTTGCTTCAGATTGGACATTTGCAGTGTCGTGTAAACCTATAATTGAAGTTATACCACTGAAACAACAAGAGGAAACATTTACACCAACTGTGATGAGGCCAAAAGATGTTGAGCTTTAACAGATCCCAGTGAGTCACAGCAGATGGATGAGCTGAAAAAACTACTCAGTGCGTCAGAGAGAAAGTAAGAGGGAAAACCATTACCATGTGTGACCTCACAAGTTTAAGGAAGACAGTCTATATTCTGATAGAGCTCCCCAAAGGTTTTCTCAAAGTGTGTGGACACAAGGTCTGCTTTAATGTGTATGAAGACAAGTCTGATCGTAGAGCTGTCATTCTTTGGATGCAGTTTAGCAGGGCATGCTAACACAGATCTTAATAACTGTTTGTGTCCAAAGACACCTAGGTGTTGATAGAAACAGTCACTGTAAGATTCTAACCACAGAGTCCTCGACTGGTTGCAGAGGAAGCTCTCGCTGGTGACAGACAAAGGAAATTCACCGCCGAGACATCTACACAAACAAGATAATTATCACACACAGGCACACGCACAAGCAAAGAGCACACATGCACGCTCAGATGCCCATTCATATGGGTCTATCACACACATGGGATTTGGTATATAAACATTTACAAACATGCATGTGTTCTTCTTTCCAAATGCACATACACAAACAATTTCACACACACATACACACTAGTGTCTTACTTAAAGAGGGGCCATCAGAGGGGTGGGTGTGTGTTGCAGTGAGAACTCATAAGCTGCTGAAAAATGTTGTTTACAGTTTTCACTTATGTTAGTTTAGACTGTCATCTGTTGGGCTCAGGCTTCGAGGTGAGTGAGTTAGAAACAAGGGACGACTAACAGTAGATCTTTCGCTGTAATACAAGTAAATTTAACAATGAAACATTTTCATTAAAGAATATTTAATCCACAAACTTTCTGTTGGATTCACTGTAAAAACAGCTTGAGACTAACACCTACACATATCTACATTTTCTGCAACAACCTCTGTATTGTTCAAAGAGTAATTAATTATAAAAATGCATGACAGTTTTACAGTTATAGAGATGGATATCTTAAGCCATAACCTTGTGGCTAAGACAAGGAGAACTTTGAAAATCAAAGAAAGCAGCATGTAGATTCATATGTAAAAGTCACAGTCACATGGCTTAATCAGTTCACTACACCTCACGTTTTTATGTTAGGTTTTCTGGTTTATGGCTTTGAAAAGCAGTTAGACGTGGTTTATCATACGTTCACAGAAGTTCAGTAAGTTCACTCGGCAGCAGCCCTGTCCTGTTTTACAAACATCACTCAGAAGGCAGCCGCCACTTAAGGCTTGTCTATCCAAAAGGCACCTCACAATCCAAATGAGGACCCAAACCCTGTGCCAATAACGGTTTTCACTTTGAGGTGTCAATCAGTGAGGCTGCTAAGAGTGGAAGTAAACACAGATCCTTACATGAGCTCACATAGTTCAACGGATTCCATTTTTTAATCTCGAAAACACAATGAAGGCATTCATCTTACACCCTTTAAGGACTCTGTCCTGTGGCTAAGGATCTCCACAACTCTATAAGTCCGTCATCAGTCTCTTAGCAACTCTTTTTTTTGCTTCTCTGTCTCTCTGATGACATCATCTTCTTTTCACTTTCAATATTTTAACTTATCCCATTTTCATTTCTTTCTCCTCTTTCCTTCCCAAACCCCTGATGATTTACTTTCACTGTTTTTCATGTTGTGCTGGAGTGCTGCGGGTTCTTTGTATTACTCACACAGAGGTGTTCTTTGGATTTTTCATCTTTGCATCAGACACTGCTAACAATGGCCCTGATGAAGACCTGAGTGGGTGGTAATGTGTCTGCTTTTATAGAGACATTTTGCCATGGAAAGTAAAAACATTTTAAGTCCACACAAATGCTTCTGTATGCCTCGGTGGAACTCTGAAGGATAGTTGCAGTCTTCGTCTTCTGATTATTTTATTTTTACCCATGTGAACACACCTTCACAAGAAGAATTAAAGCGTCATGTGATATTACTATTGCCCCTTTAAGTATTTACAATAGTATAAGACTTTGTCAGAGGTGACACTTTACAAAAGAGGTTGACTGCTCCTGACGAGAAATATTTGTAGTTTGTAGTATATCTCATAGCTTTCAGGTTATCACTCCTCAGGTCACTGACTTAAAGCTCCTGTATGGAGTTTTTAACTGATTGTGAAACAGAGTGAAATAAGTATTGGAGCTTCTGATTACTAAAAAAATACCCATAACCACAAAAAGCCCACCAGCATCAAGGCTGATAACTTTTATTTGTTCGGTTTTAAAGCTTGCATCCAGTGCCTTGGGGTAGGTGTCAGGCAAACTGAGTGACGGCTAATCTCCAACACACCCACTCACTTTGCTTGGTCACAGCACCTGAGTGTTGACTTCCACTGGCTCTGCAGCTCTGCTCTGTGGGGTTCCAGCTCTGTTTCAGATCTGGCAGGCCGTATTCCCCTGCAGCTGATACGCATGACTTCTATTTTTGCTGGATGCCAGAGCAGAAAGTATCAATCAGCACAAAGCAGATTGAGGACAGGAAGTCAGACACTGAAACAACGTTAAGGCATCTGGTTTTCAGAATAAAACACTCGGTGGTGACACCAGATCATACTTCGCTTAACTATAACAACAAACATCTGTAATGAGCAGAGCAAGGCCATCAGGTTTGCAGGTCAGAGGTTTTCAGTGGCCAAAGAAGACAACATGAAATCCTTGGTCACATGACTCCAACGGTCCAGCACTATGAAAATGCAGCCAGTTTGTGCTGGTTGATTTTTGCAAGAAAACATAGATCTTAAGGTGTTGCTTACTTCATATGGATGATTACATTAAGTATGTGACATGATGCTGAAGCTTTGTGGTACTATCAGTCCAGACTCAGCCCTCACCTTCACACTAAATAACTCAAGCTGACTAGAGCCACTGTTCAGTCGCTGCGGTGTTATGTGTTCCAGTTGCGGGTCACTCAAAGTTTACCTGCGGCTTCCTGGCACTGGCTGCGGTTGATGTAGGCAAAGTGGTGGTGGCAGCTCTGAGACTCACACACACAGCCCTCGGCGGTCAGGTTACACCCAGAGAACATGCAGGCCGGGTTGGATGGTCCCACATACTTCTCTCTGTGTCTGTCCCTGTGCTCGTGCCTGCGACCCTCTGAAATCCAACCACACACACACACACACACACACACACACACACACACACACACACACACACACACACACACACACACACACACACACACACACACACACACACACACACACACACAGAAACACACAGAAACCACAGTCATCAATGAGTCACAGACAATGGCACCTCTCAAGGGTGAGCTGGGACCCACTTGACAAAGCCGTAGCATGTGTGTCATCACTATGATATGTAAGTAGCATTAGTCACCTCAGAGCCACATCTGTTATGGATTAGCTCCTCTCAATGGACAGCATTATTCCCTTTGAGTCCTATTCTGTGCATGCATCTGTGTTTCAACATGTGTGATGGAGGGAGATTGCTTACCTGATTTGCCTGCTTTCATGCAGCTTTCTTGGTCTGGGTAGGTGAAAGAGCCCAAGCAGGAGTGACGGGCATCACACACACACTGACCTCCTGCTCGGTCACAGCCTGTCATCAGGGGGCAGCGCTCATCCTCCAGGCCGGCCTCCGGATGATCAGGCAGCACTACAGAAGGAATTAAGAAAGGGGAAGAAAGTTCACTTTGAACTTGGACTGTTTCGTCAATTTCACCCAGTTTTCCTGGAAATCAGAGGACATTGGCTAGAGTTACAGATACAGCGTAATCACAAGCCCAAAAGTGCCAGTAACCTAGATTTGTTTCCCAAAAGTGTACTGAGGTTAGCCAGCTTACAGCCTCTCTTGCAACACATAGCCCTGGCACCAACATTACTGAAGTGTCCAGTGTATTTCTGGGCCGCCATCCCTCCTCCCTCCTCGTCGTGCCACGCTACTTCAGCCATTGAGCCCATTTGTTTGCTTTTGTTCCACAGCATGGGGCCCTCCCAGGGTTTCAATCTCTGCTGGCTGCTGGAACGCCTCCTCTGTACCAAGGCCACTTGCACCATACCCACAAATTGTTCCTTCTTCGCCTGGTGAGGCCTGTGCCCCCTCGGATGGCACCATGGGGCTTATTCCAACTTGGATGAAAGCTCACGATAGGAAGGAATGTGTCCAGTTAGTGCCATGTGAGCTGAATAAGCACCAGAACCCTGGGATTAAAGGGCCCCAACGTACACATGGTCCATAGTATTTCTTTCACATGCAAGCCTGAATAAAGCATGCATATAGCTCCAAATTAGCCCCATTCACAGTAGTCTAATTGGGTAAGAGAGGCAGCAGAGTAAACAGGATGAGACTCACTGTAACACTCAGTAACTTCTTCCCAAGCGTCTATATCTCTGGTCTTAATCAACAATGATACTCTGCTTTCAAGTAGTAACACATAGGAACTCCATAGAATACTTCCCCTCCTCCTCTATCCTAAAATACACTCTTAAAATAAAATTAATACCATTGGCAGTCAGGGGTTAGAGAAACAATAATGGGATGACCCAAAGTGACTGGAAAGATTTGGGATTCCATGCATGGCTCTGCTTTAAGATGCTATAAATCACAATGAAACGCACACGTTGATCCATATTTATCCAAAACAGATTTTTCACCATAGGAAAAGTATTTTATTGTGAAACATATTGCTTTTAAAGTGAATCAATGTGACAGTTGAAAAAAGCATCCCTGCAAACACTTTCCCAATCTTAAACTGTGTCATGTGTGTGACTCCTCAGTGATGTATGGCTGTCAGCAGCACAACAGTGAACATCAGCCAGTGAAAAAGGTGAAGGCTCTGTAACACTGCTTTTAACCTGAGCCAGCCTGGGCTCTTAATAGCTCTCCCAGACGGCCAGCAAGACTGGCAAAGCACAAGAAGCCTTTTCAATAAAGCACACCAAAATTTTCCCTGTGATTTCCTTTCACCTTAAAATGATCCGCAACTCCACATTTTTTCCATCCCGAGGCTTTCCTGTGCCTGGGAGGGTGTTTTCATTTGAGGTGATGGTGGCAGGGGCGCCTGTCTGTGTGGGGTGCTAAATCTGGCATAATGAAAGAGAGGCAGAAGTCAAAACAATTAATGAAAGGCTCAACACTACAGGCATTGTCTTGTTGATTTATTTTTTCACTCTGCCTTCTCTCAGCTAGTCTACTTTGGCCTAGACCCTTCCAGTCTGACCCTGCTCTGGTCTTGACTTGCTATCTATTATCTGGCCTGGCATGACTCTAGCCAAAGTCTACGGCTTCATCCCTGGGGATTCCTCTCTCTGCTACTGAGACTGCTTGTCTTGGCATCCAGAGCCAGGATGGGAAAGCTGACCTCTAGAGGCCCTCTGGCTGATAGTGAGCTAAAAAGGAAGTCTTTGAAACATTAGATAATACCAGAGGAAGGGAGAAGTAGACGGCATGTGAAAGAGTGCAGTGGACATAACGTCCCTGTACGACTGACATTCTGTTACGTGGTATGTTAAGTGCCTCTAGAGCTCGGGGAAAGTTGGCGTGGGTGGACAGATGCAGGAATACAATGGGAACATCAAAACATGACATGTAACTGCAAAACACTGACTCATGTCGACTGACAGACAGACTACTGGGTAAATGTGATAAAGTGAAAGGCAAAGATGACTTCTCCCCAGATCAGGTACCTGGGTATGCACAGGTCAGACTTAAAGTGCATCTACAAGATTCAGATCACAGAAAACTTCTTTTGATTTTGGCTGTTAACTTTGTCGTTGGTTAAATTTCCAGCAGAAGACCTATTATCCCAGTTAGAGATGCTCTGTTGTCCCACAGGTTGCTCTGGATCCATGCTGTAGACAGCCTGCTGCTGCTGTAGAAACAGCCAGATTCTCCAGCTGCTATAATTACTAAGCCTCACTATTATTAGCCCTGCTATTATCATCACTGTTACAACACTAATGCTAATTATAGAACTTTAACTGCTACAGACCACACTTTCATTTCAAACTCTATTATGAATTGTTTTAAACTGTAAATGCTAATATGAGGCCTCAGTATTACTTTCATATTCATTACCTGTATCATATTCACAAGTCCGAATGAACTGTTTTCAATGTTGTTGATGTTGTAGTTATTGTAATTTATCTCTGTCAAGGTAGATGGCTGTCTAACATAAGTCTGACTCTGCTCAAGGTGTCTGCCTATTTTAGGATTGACTTCCTCGCCACTGTAGTTTGCTCAATGCTGCACAGTGCTCTGTAATCCCTAGACCTTCATGTGCATGGTGGCATAACAACAAGTATGTCCCTTGACACAGCACTGTATTATATTGTGTTCTACCTCATCAAATCCTGTTCTATATCATACTGTATCACACAGTGTTGTATTTTATGGTACAGTATTTGAGCATAACACATACTTGTGCTTTCAGAAAGGATGAGCGATCAGTGAAGAAACCCACTAACAACTGCTTGTGCTACACAGCTAAAACCCCAAGTCTGAAGATAGATGGGCAGCAAGTGCCAGACTGTCACAAGGGTTATCAAGTGGGCCCCTCATGTCGCTTGTGTTTCGTTAAGTTAGACCCATGACACCTCGCAGACACTTAACAGTTAGCTTTGTATCCCGCAGAAACATCCATCTGTACCAGCTCTACCCCATTCATCACGTTGATCCCAGGCTCTGTATGTACAAGCTCCTGGTAGTAGGGCTGGGCGATTATGGTAAAAATAAGAATCCCGATTATTTCAAGTGATATCGAAATTACAATTAATATACACAATTATTCATTCATTCAAAAACTTCAGTACTGATTTAAACACAACTTTAAAGAACCAGCAAGTGGCACATACAGTATTATTGCTACACATAAGTCACACACACTGGCTGTGGCTGCACATGGAACACAGAAGAGCTATGAAGCACAGGAACTTGCATACATCTACACTGTGTGGCATATTAATTGTTTTTCTTCAATTATATTATTTTTATGATTGTCAGATGGCAAAATTGAAATCACGATTAAAATCCAATTAATTGTCCAGCCCTACCTGGTAGTGACAACTAGGGATGGGTACAAAATTAGGTACTTTCATTCAGTCAAACATACCGGGTACCGATTCACATTAATCAAAAGGCACCATGTTTAGGTACCTAAATGCATCCTTGTGACTGTGAGGAAGTGGAAGAGAGGCAGATTTTCCATGCTGGCTACAAACACAGCATTGCAAGGTTATATATTTTTTTTAAAATGAGATTTTTTTAATAAACAAATTTATATTTTTTACCACACAAACACAAAACAGTACCGAAAATTGGGTACCCATACTGATTGCCAGGTACCGGGCATCTGTACTGAATTGTTTCAAATGTAAAAGGTACCCATCCCTAGTGACAACACTTATACTGCCTCCCCTAGCCTTAGCTGCTCCCAACCCCCAGTTACTCCCTCATCTCTTATCGGAATCTGCATCATACTGTATCAGGCTGTATTATGCTCTACCTGTCTTTTTGTCTATTAACATTTTAAATTGCATGATACTGTTTGCATATTGGATCTTATCTTATTGTTGAACTGTACTGTAGAGGGATCCCAGCAGAGGTTGCATCCCATCTTGGAAAGCTGGGACATTTCCTTTGGTTTTTCAATTCAAAATTATTTGTTATGCTGGTTTTTATACCAATGAAAGTAGTGAGATGTCATGGCAAGAAAGCCCTCTTTTCAACACTTCCTAACATGGATTAACTTGTACATTATGCAACATTTCCTGGTCAAAATGGGTGTAGTTGGAGCCATTTCAGCAAGTTTTTCAACAAAAAATGGCTGAACTGACTAATGTACCACCAAAGTTCATCTCTCATGTAAGACACAATCTGTCACCTCAGGATGACAACAGCTTTTGACCACCCAGAAAATAAAAACTGTGAGCAGTGAAAGCAGGGGATCAGAAAGCGGAAACATTTACCCCCTACTCCTGATTGCAAGTCTAATCACTTTAAGACCCTTGCAGCTCGAGGAGGGAAATCTGGGATCAGCCTCCAGCAGCCTGCCTACTGTGGCCCCTGGTAACACACTGGGAGGTGTTGATTTACCCCCACCTAGACCCTCTGGGATATTGAGCTTTGTGTGTGTACGAGTGTCTGATTTAGGGGTCAGTGGCGTGCTCCAAGGCCTCTGGAGCCACAGGAGCTGAGGCACGACTTAATCAGAGAAGCCATTAGGTCTGCGGCTCATTCCAAAGCTGTTCATTTGCAGAGATGTCCTCCAGACGCCTGCTTAACCCGTACCTGAGACACAATCAGCAGCAACAGAAGCGTTTCTTTGGATGGCCCGGGGGTTTGAGACCCCTGCAAAACCCCAGTGGACCCCTGACTAGGACCACCCCACAGAGGGACAGAGCAGGGTCAGGGGATCCAAACACCCACTGAGTGCTGCTTACTCTCTACCGCAGTCATGTCAGTCCCTTTCAATCATCAAGAAACCCACCAGAGACAGCGCAGGTGGAGTGGCTGGGGGGTCCTCACGGCAGTTATTTGTTCCTCAGGGGACACTGTTGTTTCTTAGTTCATTCACTGTGAGGAACCTGACACCCTGTGCATCTCTTTGAAGTTCTTCAAGTTGCTTGAATTGTGCATAAAATCATCAGAATGCTGGTTCAACAGCTCAGCTCTGCTTGGCAGGAACAGAACAGTGCAGCGCTGTTGATTCAGAGTTGAAAGTCTCCAGGGGACTGCAATTGTACTGTCACACTATTATATTTGAGTTACACACTGGAAGCACATGGTGTAAACACTACAGACAAGCTAGGGCAGCAAATTTATCATAATACACTCAAAGTCCAAGTCAAAACACTATTATGATTTTTTTTTTTGTCACGCTATGGATTTTGCACAACTTTGCCCACCCACAGATTTAAACACTTATTTGGGTCTATTGTCATCCCACCTGCCTTATCAAAAATGTGTTTTCTAGTGGTAAAGCAAAGAGGTCAGAGCCTACGAAAAGTGTAACTTAGAGCCAGTCACTGCTGCCAAACTTATTGTCATGCCTCAGAGCTGAGAGTGAATGAAGCTTTGAGAGGAAGAAAGAGCAGCTGAACATGACTCCTCTCCTGGCAGTCAAGAGCCCCTCAGACCTGAGGAGCTGCTGCAGGCTGCCAGAGACAAGCTTAACACTGACACAGTCACTTCAAGCAGGACTTGAGTGACGTTTCAATAAGCATACCCTCCAGCCACTTAAAAGAGATGAGGATTGAAAAGAACCGACACCCACAGTTCCTTTATCAGACTTTTTAACAACTCCATAATGACACTTTAATTCTCTCTAAACTATTTAAAGTACCAGAGTTTCTTTTCACGCAGGTACTCACCTTTACACACTCCAATCTCAGGGACTGTCGCTGCTCCTGTTTTGTTGACGGACGCGCAGGTCAGCCCCAGGGCGCAGTAGCCGTGCGCCCAATCCTGTCCCCCACAGGTCTCCCATTCCAGCCGGGTACACTGGTCACAGCACCCACAGGGATCCTTGGCCAAGGTCCGGCCACCCTCGCAGCCGTGCTGGGCTTTGACGGGACATGTCCGGAGGTTACACGACGTGCACTCGTGCGCTGAGAGCGCCCTTACCAGAAAGAGGACATTCAACAACACAACGGAACACTTGCTGAACATGTTCAAATAGAAACCTTCCTTAAATTCCCCAGAGAAATAGTCCGATTCTGTCAGATTATAATGAATCACATGAACTTCCCACTGTGTGCACTTTGGATGTAACTCCCAAAGTTCCTGAAGTCTTCTTCAAAGTTCTGTGTTGAGTCTCCCCCTCGGGCGTGCAGCTCATTACACAGCAGCTCACTTCAAAAGCTGGAAAACACCACGAGACTGAAGTGTGCGGATGCGTTTCAAGTGGCAGCAATATCCAAATGTGAGGCTTTCAGTGTACGCAGGTAGACGCACGTCTCAAGCGTCTCCTGTGATTCCGTAGAAATCCCTGACAGAGCGAGACGGAGGACGTCCACTGAAGCCCGCCGCTGCTGACAGCCACGCGCGAGAGCGCAATCTGACTCTTAAATTGACAAGAAGGCATATAGAAATTAGCAGAGCACCCCTCCCCCTGACTGACAGGGGAAAGGACCAGTCACAAGGAGGGAAAGGAGGGAGGATTTGAACTGATTTATCTCCTCTCGGCAACTCATATCGCTGTTGCGCAATGATGCAACTTTGGATGCCAGGTATGCAAGTTGCCTTTTCATCGTTTAGTTTTGACTTAAAAAAAAAAAACACTGCTCTTTTCAGGCAACTGGATAATGGTTTTGAAATTTTAATAATTATTTTAAATTAAAAAAAAAACAAATAATAATAAAAAAAAACCTTTACATGGATGAATTCACTCTAAAAAAACGTAACATAGATCATATATTACCCAATCTATAGGTCCAATCCTTGTCGGGGTAAATATTAGAATACATGGTTCAAGTTGCTTTAGGGCTTCAAATTATCATATTATTTCCAGTTCTGCCTTTAAACAGTGTCGTGGAGTTATGAAGTGTAGGGAAACATCCAGAGAATGGATGTGTAAACTGTAGGTAGAACATCATAAAAAAGAATTGGATTTCAGACCTCAGAGTAAAGTGCTAAACATGTTTTAAAAAAGCAAACCCTTGCATTGACATTGCAGAGGTTAAAAGCTTTTGATTTGGTTCTCCAGATGGTGTCTTGATTGTGCCTGAGCTTTACTTTTGAGAAGTACCTCATACAACCCCACTTTAAAAGCAGCTAACTATTCCCCTTAAGTGTAGCTTTTGAAAACAGAGCCCTTATATCCCTGAGTCTTTTATATTTCCTCCTTTATTAAGATAAACCTGTTCTGTCAGGGTGCATTTTATGCAGTGCTGATCATGTTCTCGTCTCTGTTCAACAAAGTAGCCATTAAGTCTGTCAAAGCCACACAATAAAAAAAAAGTGGTTATCAAGTCCACACATCAGTCCTCAGCTTTACCTTTTGTATGTGGATGACTGTGTGCTTACCTCTGATCGTAGCTGTCAGATTGTGTGTATGCAGGTGGCTCTGGAAAGGTAAAAGGTCACCGGATGTTTGTCGAGGCAGTGTTTGTGTGCTTTTATTGGCAGATGGATTGTGTGTCTGTGTGTGTGTGTGTGGTTGTTAGTCTGTGTGTGGGCAGTGGGCACAGCTGGAGGCTGATTGTGACAGTGCCACAAACACAGTGGAGAGAATGAAATACTCACAAAGCTTCTCATAAAAACACTACTTGTGCCATTTTTTTCTGTTGCGAAATTGAGCAAGAGTGAATCAGGCAAATGTTTTTTTTTTCCCACAGTGACATATCATGTAGTCTTTAGCGTGATGGTAACACTTAAGTGTGCTTTACATAAAGCTGGCAGCCAGCTCTGAGAAATAATAAGGGTTACTGGAAAGTAATTGATACAATAATAGATATCATGTATCTAAAACAGAGTGGAGGGTCCAGTATTTTTCACTGTCCCTGGAAACGTTTCCTCTTCAAAGCTCAATCAGATGTCATCCGGGGTTGATTTTCCTCACAATGTCAACACACAACAGCACCTCCTTCATTTGCAACATCTGCCTGGAGCCGCCCGCTCCAACACAAACACAGCATCCAGGAAACCAGCCCCACAGCACGCATAATCAGCCCTTGCAACACAACTCAGCTCTTGTCCTCTGTCTCTCCCTCCGCCCGCTCTCACTCTGTCCCCTCCTTAAAGCTCTTGTCAATCGGGCCGACCTGCTGACCGCTGGCCTGGCTGGACACCCACTGCTGGTTGACGACAGATCAGTCTAAAGGACCTTGGAGAGCCCCGCTTTCCATTTGCTTCCTGAGATTGTGGCCCAGCAGCAGCAATGACACATTTGCCTGGACGGTGGGCTTTCAAACGGGGCCAGCTGGCCACCTTTGGAGGCCTCTCGTCCTGCTATCATAAACCAGAGGTTTGTTTTTGGCCAACGGAAAGGTCACAACAGCACCTTCTCCTCTTTCTGTCCACACAAGTAATCTGATGTTTTAAGTCTCCTGGGGATCATAACAGGGCTGTTATCTCTCAGATGTCAACCACAGTCAGAGGTAGACATGGTTGATGGGGATGTGAACTTTCATGTGTTTTGGACACAACATGAATGACTTATGTGTCCAAGACACACACCGACCCTCAGTTACTCTGTATCGTATTGAAAGACAGAGAATTGGCAGTATCGGTAATAATGAGGATTCTTGGTGAGAGATCAGGCATAAACATGATTTTAGCAGACTTGACAGTGTTTTTGGGAAGAGACACGTCTAATATCTCTTTTGTGGCAAAGGGCAAAACCTTAGTGAGCTGCCAAAACCACACCATGTGCCAAAATGAAACCGAAACAATTTCAGCATCAACGACAATTACTGTGACATTGCTTTAACCAAAGACGACAAGTCTCCTGGGAAGAGTTTGGTAAAAATCTGCTAATGCTGTGTAACATGTGCCTACCAAACTTTGTATTTATGGGAAAAGCATTAACGATGTAGCTGTTTTAAAAGCTGGGAATGTGACAGGATGGAGATTTTGTGCCATCAATCTAATCTTGTTGGTTGTGATCATGAGATGAGTCACACAAAGCAGACTGATTCTCTGGAGCTGTTTGGAGCAACTTTTGTTGACAAATTTGGTGTATTGTGATGTGTGCGTGCCTGGTTTCATGAGCTCCTAATCACTCTTTGCTCCTCAATCAACTTTCTGTTTGGTTGGGAGGTTTCGCAAAACACTGGATGAGACAGAAATCCAGACACTCCCGAATAAAACTTACAATTCTCACAATTATGCATGGTGAGGGGCTCAAAAATTATGTACCAATATTTCCTACAGCTCTGCTTTACCACCAAGCTGGATCGCATCAAGTTAAAAACAATCATTAAAGGATAACAGAACAAATATCCGCACATGAAAATGTCTAAGATTGTTTTTTGCGTTGTATTAAACATATGCTTCTTGGGGTTTTGTGCTCCTTTGTCAAGCCGGTTCCCATGAAAGGTGGTCATGAAATACCTGCTTGACTAGACAAACAATGATTATTGTTTTTCCTTCATTTATTATCACTTTACACTTATTAATGCTAGTTTAAGTTATATTTCCACTACTATTATTGCTATATTTCTTTAAAACCCAGCACAGCTCTCTTGCTTTCCAAAGCCTACCAAAGAACTTTGGATGTTACTCCATTCTCCTTGTTTTCCTACATTGATTATTTCCCTTCTATCAGCACATCTACATCTATTGCCTACAGTCAATACAGAAAACTGTTATCCAAACACTCCCAGGGTCAAACAAACAGACTCCCAGAGCTCCCAAACTGAACTGTCGTCAGTGGTTTAAAAGATCAAGTTCAAATTCTCAGCCTTGTTTTTAAAGGCCTTCATGTTCAGGCCCCAGAGTGTTTGACAGAACTCTTTCACCTTAACTCATCAGCTTCATCCCTCAGGACCAACTCACAACACATGCTGCCCGTCCCACCAACCAGCTGTAAGACTGGAAGTGATCAGCTTTAGAGGCAATAGCAGCAAACTCTCTGCCCACGTCTTTGTGTTTCTCTGACTCTGCTGTGTCTTTCAAAGAAGCAGCAAAACATGTATCTGCTTGGAAAAATGAAGCCCACTCAAACAGTCTGCATCTGTGAATGATCTATTTTTATTCTGCCATTCACTGTACGTGGTTATTTCATTGTTGGTCTTAGGAATTTCATTACGTGACTCAGAGGAGATGCCTTTCATTTATCAATTTTGTACTTCTTTATTTTGTTGGTGGAAAAAACATGATTTACAGTCCCACATAAATCAAATTCACTTATTCACTAACTTACTTGAGTCTCTGTCTCTCTGACTCTTAATATAACCAATTATTAGTCCATATGATATTTATATTAGCCATGGTTGATATTTACGATTCTTGGTTGAACTGCCTCTCAGAAAATATGTGCAATAACAAGTGAGAGGAGCAGACTGGGTAATGTTATCACCAAGGGGTAATAGCCCTGTTAACATGGGTTGAAAAATCCTATTTACAATCAGATTGAAAGGTCAATCAGACTTAAAATGTCTCATGTAAACACCTTAACCAATCTGATTCACCCGGATCTGATTGTATTTCGGGTCAGATTTTAAAAGGCAGTCTACATCGATTGATAATCCGCTCCATGCTCCATGCTCCATGCTCCATGCTCCATGCTCCATGTACACGGCTGAGTGGAACGGCTTGGATTGATAGAGAGGATTGTTCGGTCTGCACACGCACTCCCTAGTACGTAAGAGGCACGTAAGTGATGTACGCAGAGCAACACGCGGCCAAACGAAAACAAACATGGCAAACAAACAGAAAAACTGAACACAATAAGTGTCCCCAACAAAACACAACGTGGATCCATCTTTCCAGAAGTAAACAGGAAGTAGGAAGTGCACCTCTTCTTCTCTTACAGAGTGACGTAATGCGCAGGTCAAAAAAATTAATACCATCGGATTCAGGGCCATGTACACGCAGGTTGAACGTGGATCTCTTTACTTAAACTTCATATACACAGATCAAATCCAATTCACTTAATCCGATCGATTTCAGTCAGATTGAGGAAAACTACCCATGTAAACCAGGCCAATGTTTCTGTTCTTCAAGAATCCCCTTGAGGCTGGCAGCAGAAAGACCAGGAAGCCACTTACACGGCAAACCAAAAGAATGGACTTTGACGACGTTTAAAATCTAATTACTGTTTTTTTGGGGGGTGAAATTTTTTCTTACTCAGCTGTTCAGAAAAGATTAGGATCAAGAGTTTGTCCAATCAGAGGTACAGCCCAGCTCACGTGACTGACAGGTGCCTTATAGCTGTTAAAACGGAAGCTCATGAACACACTGGCAAACCGTGTCGTGCTTTAGCACCCTTCACTTATCTGCTTTGGCACTCTTTGGAGAGGTGGGCTTTGGCACGGTTTACTTCACGCACAAACACAAGCACGCGGACATGTATGATCACCACAAGCACATCTCTCGACAATCATTTTAAATGAAGCAGGGTTGTCAGAGGGCTGTGTCGGACCAAAGTGACTTACTTTAAGTCAAAAAGTCCCTAAAAAGTTGTAGCAGTGCTCTCTGTGTCTCATTGTGCTGACTGATGATTTCGCAATTCATGTAAACTGACGCTTCACGATGACATAGGTGGGCCAAACGGGCTGTTGATCGGCTTCTTTACTCTGCATCAGGAACAGACGGGTGACGTGTGAGATCCCAAGACTGTCATGTTAAAGTCATCAAGTGTGTGACAGGACTCAGGCATATGGTGGTGCTTGAGGTGTCTGTTCGTTATAAAGATGTTTCTTCTGCACATCTTTGCTAAATTGGTTGCTCAGTTTTGGATTAATATTTGCTCTTTCTAAGTAACCCAACAGTTTCATTACCCTAATCATCATCATCATCCTCATCATCATCATTCTCTGCAGTGCACTTCTGAGTCACTTTGAGCTAACCATGCCAAGACCTTGGCACCACTGAGGTTCAGGCTCCAATGAAGCCTCATTACACTTGATACAAACATATGCCTCGTGTCAGTGTTACATGGACTGGGCATTTGGAAAACTTCCCTCTCATCAAGTCTGGCATTGAACACCACAGTGACACTATCCACCATTAAAGTCAAGTTTTTCATTTCAAATCAGTGCCAAATTGGGTCCATATAAAGGTAGTTATATTGGTTGAGTGCCAAGTTTGTAAAAACCACAGCATAATCTGCTACACCATGTGCTGTGTGTGAGTCTCCTGATAGAGCAAACAAGGGAAAAGGTGGGTCAGTGAAGGGCGTTTTGCACTGCCTGAGTAACAGTGGAGTGTGTGTGCTAATGATGTTCTGAGTCACAGATCCCTGGGAAAAAAAACAGAGGCAGCAGGCTTCCCTGTCTCCTACTCCAGAATCCCTGGTGTGATGAATTGATTTTGTGAGGGCTCCTGGAGCCAGGAGCTGGATGTCCTCTCTCTGTCCTCCACCCCTGTTGCTTCTCGTCTTTCCACAGCGTAGGCAGCTGAATTACACCTGACAAATGCAGAGGTGTCAAGTCGGTATCCAGGAGGTGTTTTCTGGGACGTAGATGGGTGTGAATAATGGTTTGGAGGTGACCTTACCAGCAGCAGGAGAACAACGCAGAGTGTGATATGGAGTGTTGAGTGTGTGCTGAGAGGACAGCGTACGACACACCTGATTACAAGCCCCCAATATGTGCTCCAGAGTTTTTCCGCTGGGGATCACCGCACAGTGTTGGTTATCGCCTTAGCTTAGCTTATCTGTGGGTGCACAGTGCTGGACTGAGCTATACTTTGCAGATCCAGGCCAATGGGTGGGGATAATGAGGTGAAGGGGGTGGATATTATGACAATGCATAGTGACAGTTGAAAGAGTTTCAAAGCCCTTTAACACATCAACTAAAGAGCAGAAACATGGAGCATTAGTGCCGAGGCTGAGTATCACACAGACTGATGAATGGCTTGTTTAAAACTCAGAGTAAATGAGATCATCTGTTTTTCTATATATGACGCCAAAGAAAAAAAAAAAAGATCCATAAAAGAGGTGTGAGAAAACAAAACTTTTCCAAGAACTTGCCAAAAAGATAAAAAGGTGAAATGACTGGACAACACATTGAGGTAATGATCAATGGAGATGATTACTCTTCTTTTCCATTACTGCCATCCAGAGGGACTCACTAGTTGCTTTTGTTTCTCACTTTACACCCTCCTTTTGTGGACCTTTGGATTGAGACTTCAGACACAGCCTGAGGAGTCCAATAGAAAAAAAAATATCATGTTGCAGAGGATCAGAGATGAATCCCAGGTCTGATTTACACAAACACTGCTCATCACTCTACCACAGCCTGTGTCTTTGTCTTTCTATTTTCTTTCTGCTCCCTCATGCTGTTTTTCCTTTCTCTCTCAGTGAGGGTGGTCCAGTTGCTGTTTTCCAAGCGGGGACTATAATAATGTGTTTTGACACCATCAGGTCTCCTGCAGTCTTCTTCTCTGTCTCTTGCAGAACCCCCAGAGTCATCACAGCATGCAGAGTACTAACACAATGATAACCCCCTCTAGTTCCTGTTTTTGATCAGCACAACTCTACTTGAATATTTAAAGGTTAAATGGGTTCAACTAGTCAGAAGAGTTGGCCGCAAGAGAATCTATTTGGCTTTGCAAACTGTCATTCATAATCCTCAGAGGAAGAACCCCAATGACTTAAGCATTTCAGATTTTCCTTTACAGCAGGTCAAAGTAATGTCTGACCCTATTGAGGGGCCATTTACATGACAACGGTTTCAGGGTGAAACGCAAAAGTAGGCCTATTGTTGCGTTTCAGCCTCGCGTTAACACGGAAACAACGTTTCAGCCGACCTAAAACTCAAACTTTTGAAAACGGTCTCCAGAGTGGGATTTTTCTGAAACGCTGCCGACACCGTTGCCGTGTAAACAGTAAGCTGGCGTTTTCAGTGGAAACGCTGACGTCACACTCCGCTTACAGCGCATACAACAGAACACCAGTACTGTTGTTACAATCGTTGTGGACTACCGTGTTGTGCTTGTGCTGCTCAATTTGCTGAATCTTCTAACCTTCTTCCAAAAAAATGTGCATCTGTTGCTCCACTTTTGCTCTTAGTATTCTCCAATACACCAGATGATCGCCTAAACTCTACTTCGGTGGAGATCTCCCAAAAGCAACTTCTGGACAAGACAGCTATAGCGCCACCTACAGGCCTGACATGCTTACTACAGTGTTCACTACGTTTTAGCGTTTTTGGATGAAATGTTGTCGTGTACAGGGGCCAAAATATCTCAAATGTGCCGTTTTATTTGACACTATTTTTCAACCACTTTCACAACACCAAGAAGATGTACCTTTGTGAGAGATAATCCAGGGTGTGTCTATGGGGGGGTAGGGGTGACAATGTCCTTCAGTTTGACTAGCTAACCCTCATGCCATCCATTAATCCAAATTTTTACCTTTCTACTAATTTTTTTAATGGGAAAATAAGATGCATGAATGCAAAGTATTTTGGAGCGATAACATTAGAAAGCACCATCTATATGAAGCACACTTTCTATTGTTAGTCGCTAGAGTTTTTATTTCAAGCAGATATCTTTTTTTTTAAATCTTACAAAACTAAGCACAGGGTTATGAAATGTTTCTTGTGTATTTTTCTGAAATTAAAAACCTCGGACTTCACTGGTAGAGTAGGTACCCCATGTACAGAGGTTACAGTAATCTTAGTGCCAGTCATAAGATTGATTCCTGGTCGAGGCTGCTTGCTAAGAGCCTGCAAAACTAGCTGCAAAACCAGATAGTGGCTTTGGTGCACATAATAAATCATTACATAATCCTGGTAATGGAGTGTGCTGGCATGTTGAGACTCACATTTACCACAAGTTTTTTGAGACCAGCTTCAGGGAAATGCTAGCATGACTGTACATCATATCTGTAAGGGTTCAGGGTTATACCAGCCATGAATATCAGTAAAAATAACAAAGTCAAAGTAATAAAAAGTTAGTAATAATACACTTCAAACCACTCGGTGTTGATACAACAAATCCTGTTACCAACTACATCAACAAGATTTAAAAGCTCTGCAATGACACATAAGGTTTTTGGGTTCGATTGGCATCGAGCATCATTATGACTCACACAGGACCCTTACAGTAATGGCTCAGATCCTTTGGCTGCAGATTATGCTCAGCCCTGGGCCTCTCTGTCCTTCCACCCCTCTCTAACCGGAGATTCCTGACCTTGTGGAGCGAGTGGCGACCAGCTTGTTTGACTATTATAAGTGGCATACTTTCTTACCCCTGTTGTTCTCTGGTGGAACGTTAAGTGAACCTCTCAGAAGATTTAATCAGTAAATCTACGTGATCTATGTGATGATGGTGAATTCCTCAGTGGATTGGAAGCTAAAAGACCCCTTGTGTCCCATTCGCACAACACCTGCCTGGTGTAATCTCCCCTCTCATACATGGGATCATTGAGACTATTGAATGAGAAAGCCTTGGAGGGTCTACGGTTACAAAAAATGAGAAGAGGGCAGGGCTGTAACCCAGATTTCTACCTGCTCATAAAGTGAGAGGGTGTAGCTGGAAATTTGGAGAAGAAATTAAACTCACAAATGTGTGGATGTGTGCATGTGTAGCTCTCATTTAATAGTTCCAATACGCTTACAGTGCACTATGAAAGGTTCACAATAACGGGCAGGATTTTTGGTAGTTTGTGGTGTCACACAAGAACAAAACCAAATTATCCTGCTTTAAGTTTCCATGCTTCTTATTTAGTTAATGTTGAAACCAAAATCTTCAAAAGCAGACTTCAGCCTCCTTTGGGTTTCTGACGTCACCTGAGGGAGTCATTGGCAGTTAAGCTGTTAAATCTGCTATACTAACCAACTACAGTGAGATTTTATTGGTGATGTTTAGAAAAACCTGGTTGATTAAAAGGAACTTGCAAATTCTCTTGGATTTGGTCCTCCTCTCCTCCCTCCTGTATTCCTTAGGCCTCTTGGAAGGAATAAAACTAAAATGTAATTTCCCTCGGGATCAATATAACATTTCTGATTTCTGATTCTGATTTGGTACAACCAACAACTCATGTTTTAGTGTATGTGATGCTAACCATTACTTTCCAACAAATTGTTCAATATAGTTGCAGTTATAAAGCACATTTTATGAAGGAAAATTTCAACTGTATTTGAATACATATCAAATTGGCGCTTGCTATCTTCAAAATTAGCTTAAAAATCCTAAACCCATCAGCATGGCACTGGGTTTTTGCCTTCCAAAGAGGTCTGGTGTCAGTTTGTAGAGCTAGTTTTATTTCCCTCTAGCATTAGCATATGTTACTGAGGATAAAAGAATGCATTTTGCCATAATGCAATTCTTTCTGTCTTTTTTTCTTTGAACTTTTTATTTGGATTTTTTTGCAGTTTAACAGTTTAAAATAGAACACTATCTGAGACAGGGTCAGTGATGTAAAATGGAAAATATACTACATACAAAACATATTGCATACATACAAAAATATTGCTGCATATCATGCAACTGCACATCTGATATACTTCATACAATGCAATGTTACAATGAAAAAAAAATGCCATAATGCAATGCTAGAACCCATTTTTGATTCTATAACAACACTACAGATGTTAACTGGAAAGGCAGCAAACTATTCACTCCTTCTCATTGTTGCAAAACATCAATCCCCCCCTCCCCGGGACCCCCTCAAAGACAAGATGGTGCATCTCAAGGGGCTCTCCCTTAATAAATTCAAATTCAATTCCAATCTAATTTTCAAACTTCTAGTCTGATTCAAACCAAAGATGATGCATTAAAGGATAACTTATGTACTTAAGACCTTTAATTGCTAACTACAGGCTACTTTGGCACTCATAATAAGATATTACCGAATGCCAGTTTAAGGTGGGATGTTTATGCCCCTGTTGATCCTCATCTAAAAATGTAATAAAAATGTGGGGCAAAAACATAAAAAAATTAGTTAACGAGACCAAAAGGGGAGAAGAGTGTTGATATGTAGCATCAGAACCAGCAAGGTGGATCGTTGTTTGTGTTTGCATGTCTGAGTACACATATATATGTGTGTACATGGGCTCCTACTGTGTGTTTAGTGGGACACTTACATTAAACCACTGTGAAGTTAAATTTGCAAGAACAATGGCGCTGCGGAAGCTAATGTTGTTGTTAGAGGCCTGCCAGTGGGCTCCATGGCTGACCAATTGGTCTTTACATCATAGAAAAGATAAACTCATACAAACATATTTCATTGATGTCTTTCAAACCATCTTACCCGGAGAGGTTTTTGACTTGCTTTTTTATCAGACTTATTTTTACACATACACCTGTGTCTTCATATGTTGGTTCTAGAGGTTTCTGCGTGGTTTCTTTGGGCTCTAAGGGGAGGATCCTCAGGTAAAGGTGCCAGATTTACAGGCAGACCTCCAGCTGGCAGAGGAATGTCACAACCTGTGTTTCAGCTGTAAATTCTGACATAATTATAGTGCCACTAACTCAAACATTGAAGTGAAATAACTACCTTGCAGAGAGAAAATGATCACGTCTTAATGTTATGTCTGGGACACAGATTTACTCCGGTCTTTGTGGAGGGGGGCAGGTGGTGGGAGCAAGAATGTAAGAAATGTGTGAGTTCTCTGACCTTTACGAAGGTAAAGCAACCAGTTGACATCATTACCATAGTCGGCATGTGTGCACTTGCAGTCACATGGCTAAAGGAGAGTAGATACAGGTCAAACCGGGGGGGCTGTATGCTATGTACAACATAAATACTACTGTAAATTCATAAACCACATGTTTAGTTGACATGCTAAACAAATGTTAGAGATTGCCAATTGGTTTAAAAACATTTTTTTCTGTTGACAAGAGGTGAGAGTAGAGACATGATGTAGAGACATGATGTAGAAACATGGATGCTATTCTTGTGTTTTCTTCTTAACTAGTGAGAAGAAGAGGTGATGTGGTCACAAAAGTAGATCCTTAACAGTCTTTTGGCTGGACGCTGGACGCTTTCCTTAATCTGAAGCTACAAAAAATAATTTTACGGTGAAAAAAAGTTTCATTTTATTTATTTTTTTTAATTTTTTGCCTTTTTTAAAGAATTGTGGGACCCCTTCTGTCTGATAAAAGCCAGGCTCACATATTTTTAGTTTCTAATTCTTAACAAACTGGTTTCTATTAGCTATAAACACAGTTTGAACAAAGCAGCGATCTCTGGCACAGTGAAAATTATATTAACATGGAAAAAAAAAACAGCTGTCCCCCCAACTGCTGATGTAAACTGTCTCCAAAAGCCATTCAATCCTCATTCAGACGTATTTCATCTTTAACATGTTTGATAACCAATTCACTACTCACTGTAAAAAGCTAAAGTTAGCATAATGATGCTTGCTAAAATAGATTTAAGCAAGTGGTTTTTGTCAGCTGCTGTGCAACAGTGGCTCAATGGTTATCAAATAAATGGTTTTATTACGAGCTTTAATATTCCAGTTAAACATAAACAATTTAAGTCAAATATAAAAATGGGATTTTATGCCTTCTTTTAAGCTAACAGTAATGTTTGTTAAAATGTAGGGGATTGCTGCTATTAATAAATGGTCATCCATCATATTTTCTTACTTTCACAAGTTAAAATATGTCGAACAAACAGCATGTTAGGTGATGTTAGAAACTTTTTGAAGTTAGGAATTCAAAAACATGGCCTCATTTTAGTGATAGTGTCTCAGCTCACAGTACCTGGCTTTTTAGCTTTACTAAATTATGATGGAATAAGTAAGTTTCTGAAATAACCTTATATATATATCAAACATTAAAAAGTGAAGGGTAAGGGCTTGAGATCCAGATGAGGCAAACAGGTGCTGAATTGACTTTTTTTTGTCTCTTATGTGATGCTGCCCCCGTGTGGAGGAAAGTAGGCACTGCAGAGAGACAACAAACCCACCCCATTCCACATTATGTCTTTACTTTTTCAGGACAACAACTTAATGACCATTCTGTCTGCCTGCCTGTCAGCTCATGTGTGAAAGAAACATCTAAGAGCAGGAAGCCTTTATTCTTCCTTGGCCAGCTTTTTGTTTTACAGTCACAGACTCTTCCTGTTTTTCTCCCACCACTAACCACCAACAAACAATACTAGGAAGGGGTCTGCTCTTTGTCTAGACAGCAGCTAGTCAGCTGTGTCTGATCTGACTCAGTGTACAAAGCAACAACAGCCGAGATGACTGACCTGTCTGGCCGAGGTCAATGAGACCAATGAAGCAAACTTTGGCGCAGGTGAAGTCTGAGGTTTCCTGCTCTTTGTAAAGTTTCCCAGACGTTGAGCATCATGTGGAGTTGTGTGTCTCCTGTTTGTGTTATTGTTCTGCATACAGAAGAGAAGGTGGAGAAGATAAAGTGAAGTAAACCTTTTCTACTACACATTACAGAGTCAAACATGCACTTAAAAATTATCAATCTAAATTATTCAGAATGAATCGATCCTGTAGTTGCATATTTTTTTCAACAGAGGGCAGAATAATATAATAATCTCACATCTATGGATTCTTTAGGGCCACTTTAAGGAAGTTTACTGTGATTGTTGATTATCTGTAAGGCTATTTAAGGGTAGAATAAAACATACATCAACAAAGAAAGTGTTAGAACTTTTATCATTCTCCTGGAGTAATGTTTTCCTAGCAGTAGCAAGAAGCAAATTGAGCATAAACAAAATAATATTCTACAATGTATTAAAAAAGTAACAGTATAAAATCAGATATCATAAACAAAGGGCACAAAACTTTGTAGTGCTTTGGGCAACTTTGTGCACCTTTTTCCTGTTATCCCGTTCAACGCTGAGGTAAAATCTGCAAGAACATGTAAAGTGTAAATGTCAGTGTTGAGGCCTTAAGGGGGTTCCTCCATTTACAAAACATTTACAAGGATATTGGCAACAATTCACTCCTTTTGAACTTTCAAAGCTCCTCTGACTAATTTCTTAGATGACATCTGACATGACTGGTCCTCCATGCAGGCTGCTGATGACTCAAATCAAAGCCTGTGTGTGTGTGTGTGTGTGTGTGTGTGTGTGTGTGTGTGTGTGTGTGTGTGTGTGTGTGTGTGTGTGTGTGTGTGTGTGTGTGTGTGTGTGTGTGTGTGTGTGTGTGTGTGAGTGTGAGTGTGTGAGTGTTATGAGAGAGGGAGAGAGACAATGTCAGAGAAGGTATGGGGGCAGACTTTCTGGAGCCTTCTACCACATGCCCTCTGACTACCTGTCACTGGTCAGACCAACCTCGTCTCTCTGAGCAGATGATGCGATAAGAGCAGCAGGGAAGCCAAGAAGACAGAGCCAGAGGAGCCAGAGGGGAGAAGGAGAGACAGAGACAGAGAGGTGATGGGAGGGATGGAAGACTGGACAACACAGAGTGTAAAAGTTGAGGAGTATGACAGGCAAAAGTCTGAGTAAGTGAAGGAGGGTGGAAGAGAGAAACAAAGGAGAAGTGGATGAAGAAAAGGAAGCGATTGGCAGAGAGAAAGAAAGAGAGAGACGGAGGCAGAGGGAATAAAGGGAAGAGGAAGAGGGAGAGAGCATAAAGTCTTGCCCTGAGGCGTTGTTTCTCTGTCTGCACTCGGCACAGCGTGGCCAACAACAGTGTCATACACAGCTGAAGACATTCACCAGCAGCCAAGAAGCACATCTGGATTTCTCATAATGAAATGCAGTAGGCTGCAAAGTTTTCCTCTGCAAATATACAGCAGAGAAAGAAGTCAGTGTGCATGACAGTTAATAAGTTTGTTTTTAAAATCCCGAAGCAGAGCTTTAACCTCATGCATGTGAGGATGTAGAATTCAGTAAGTTCCTTAATTGTTTTTATGTTGTCACGATCTCTAGACACTGATGGATGAATGAATTACCATTAAACTGTCAGCAGGTGAAAGCAGTGTTTCTAATTCTGCAAGCGACTACCACTGCCATAGGAGAAGGAATCCATCGTTTCATGGTCCTATTATGTATCCACTGCTTCCAAAATACACCAAACGCACACACACAGAGACACACACATCAGCACACAAACTCCCTGCCAAGCTGTTCAATCCTCTGCATGTGCAACACATCCTCCATTTTCCCCTCCTCTTTTCAACATCCTTGCACAATACCGAGGAGTTGCACTCAGGTTACACGTTCAGGTTGGACCTCTCGATTGCTCCCTTGGGCTGTTAGAAAGAGAAGAGGTGGAGGAGGGAAAAAAAGAGGAGATGATGGAAGGAAGGTCCACAATAACAGTCTGTTTCCTCACATGTCAGGGCCTGCAGCCTAACCTACTGCACCTGTTGTGGAGGCTCATGCTAGCTGGAGAGCGATACACATGAAGGAGGCCGGGTTGGGGGTGTGGAGGTTTGGTTGGTGATCTAGTGTGGCACCTGTAACACGGTCCAAATCCAGCTGGGAAGAGGCCAAGCCTGGACACAACTCAACGAACTTTATCAATGTCAACTCACACTCTCAGTGCACTTGTCGACCCCTGTAGCCTCCTGCTAACCCCGTGTGCATGTCCACATATTTATGACTGTGTGTGTGCCCAGTCTCAGTAGGTAATTGGGTAAGTGTGTAATAAGGTTGGTCATGGGTATCTGCAACCAGGCTGGAGTAAATGTGACCCAGGCTGCACCAGCATTTGTGGAATAACTGAGGATCTGTTTATGATTTGGAGGAGAGCTGTGGGGGAGGGGAGGAGGGTGTGTGTGCCTCTGTGTGTGTGTGTGTGTGTGTGTGTGTGTGTGTAGCTGCAGTAGCGATCACATTTAAGTTTGGTTCAAGCTGCAGGCCTTAAAATGAATCACTCACATCCCCCAATTTACTGCTTTCTGTGTAATCACACTTTGTAGGAGTGTGTTTTCCTTAACAGCCTCAGCAGCGTTTAACATGTTACAGCTTGTTGTGATTTAAGCATATATAGCCAGTGAGTCTTTATGACTTGGAGACTAGCTGTGCATACCACAACTCATCTCTCAACATGACACATAACATTGCACGACATTCACACAGCGGCCATTTTTCTCCTGAATATGTGAGAGGCAAATGTAGTTTGCTGTGCTATGTGTGAAAGTCTGAGGTGACATTGTGCTGGAGAGTAACAGCCTACCACAAATATTGTTCCAGTGAAGCTAACAGTTCCTGAAAACCCATTTGCTACAGCTAATGTTAGCATTTAACCCCTGTCTATCAAACATTACACTAGTTAAGAATTTATTCCTTGTCTACTGCGGCATGTTTTTGCTAACTAGCGCATGTTAAAGACTTTGCTTTTGTTTAGCTGTTAGCTTCCAGCATCTTTCATGCTAGTAGAGGAGGAAGTGTTTTGAAGCTAATGATAGCTTTTGTATGCTCAAAATTCATCATTTTAGCATAACATTTACCCAGATCAGTGACTTATCAACCAAAAAGTAATAAAATTATGATTACATTGGGGAATAATCAAAAGAAAAACTGTTGAGCTAGATTTTTATGCTAATTAGAACTAATATTGGCATGCTGATTCCAAAATTGTAGTCAGCTATTTTCTAGCACGTCAAGTTTTTTTTTTCCACAGATTACCCTCCTGATAAGCAAATTTCCACTGACTAGCTGTAGTAAAATTTGCCAGCTAATTATGATTGTACTCATCTACAGCTACATGGAAACTTGTTTGTGCAGTCACAATTGAGACAGCGTGGTAAGAGGTGTGTGAAGCTCCCAATAGGTCAGTACTATCAATATCTGCTCACAGAAAGCTAGCATAGGAGGAATTTAGAGGATTTGTGCTGCTTTTCTTAACCTTGTAACCATGGGCATACCGTTGGAAGTTCTACTTTGTTTCTTATTTTTTAAAAGCTTTTCACTATTCAATCTTAGTGTTTTATTTACATAGGTATATATTTGCTTTGTTCCAGATCATGTCTTGACCCTCTTTTTAAAACTAGGACCACTCAGGGAGCAAGGGCCATTCTGGAAAACCCCTTAAATCTTCTACACTCAGAGTTCAAGCTTCTCGTGTCTAGGAGAAGGTTCACTTTTATCTGCAAGGCTAAAACAAACAGATACCTTAAATCATTCGTCCCTGCGGCCATTGGTTACTCAAACAGGTTGTTGGCGTTCCAGATTGAAATGAGAAACCGGTGATAAGCTCTGACTCTGTATCTATTTTTTTCATTTTTATTTAACCTTTATTTGACCAGGTAAAAGACCCATTGAGGTCGGGACCTCTCTCACAAGGGTAACCTGGCCAAGGGAGGCAGCAGCACATGTCACAGTAGACAAAACAAACAGAGCATTTCATTTATTTATTTAGCTGTATTGAGCTATACTTGTTTTTTAATGCTTTTCACTGTGTTGGGTTGTTGGAATGTATGTTTTAACTCCTGTTGCAAATCAAACTGCCCTTAGGGGACATTAAAGATTTTCAATCAATCAATCAATTAATCCTGTAGCCCCTACAGTAGCCATACCCTTTGTAAAAACATAATTGTGTTAAACAAACATTACAGCCATGCCTGTTTCTTTCATATTTCCCTGTATGTCAATATTTGAAGATTTTTATAAAACAAACACATATCTGTTCAGTTAAATATTTTTCATATTTTTTAGGAAAACAGGATCCTATAGTTCAAAAACTTGATGTGATAGAGAAAAACTGAGATCAGTTTTGGATTCCAAAACCCCAAAATAAGTAAAAACAGCTGTCAGAACTAACTATGAAAAAAATGATAAATAAATGAACAAACAAATAAATACATAAATAAAAATACAATGTACAACCCAGAACACAGCAGTTTGACATTTTAACTACACGTTAGCTTCTCACCCTGAGTATGTGGTCACGTAAAAATGGCCGCTCTTTGAACATGGCCAATTGTCTGAAAGGATTTTGAAACCCTCTTGGTGAGAAAGATGATCTCTTCAAGTTTCAGAACAGAGTGTCTTGCCAATAATCCTCAGGGGACTGTCACTTTTATATCTGACTGCCACTCTACACCACACTAGATGAGTGGTTCAGTAAAGCCATCACTTTAGACAAGAAGATGAACGATCTCGCTCAGCGTTTTGCAGTCTTGATGACATGTTTTCATCTCTGGCTTCCTTGTTTTCTCTGGAGGGACAGACTGAATCTGGACTGAAGTTTGGATGTAGTGATACAGCTCTCTATCTTTGCACTGTCTCGCTAACTCTCGTCTGATTGTTGTATCAGTACGATTGTGCGACTAAGAGACGTAAGTGTGGCGGAGAGCTTATTATCCCTCATTGCCTCCACTAGCTCAGGAAATGAACAAAGCGAGGCCAGGGGCTGTTCCAGGGCATGAAACCTCTGAGGAGCTCGCACTACAGTGATTACCCGACTTTTTATAACAACTAACCAAAACACAATTACCCAATTCCCTAAACTACATAAAACATTTGTATAATAGGTTGCAGTTGGTTTTGATCTGCTGAGGTAAGTTTGATGGGGAAATTTACAAGAGTGCTTGTTTTGGGTTTTATTTCAGTCTTTATTTTTTTTTTCTGACCTGATTATGCTGCAATGAAAGAAATGAAATTCTGATTAAAACTCTGACTGCTTTTGAATTTATGTCACTAAATTTGAGTGATCATTTAAGTAACTTTTTATCTTGGAGTTTTATGTTTTTTTTCTCACATAAATTTTATTATTTATTTATTCATCAAATTGCTCTATTAAAGCTCCTGTGAGGAAGGTTTGGTGAAGTCAATTTTTGGTGCCCCCTGTGGACAATGTGGGTTAATATACCTCAGTTGGTCTTGCTCTAAACATGAGTTTTTCCTGAAAATCCATAAATTGTATTGGCCCTGAAAATAGGAAAAATCTGATTTGAAGATAACCCTGGTCTTTTGGAGATTAATTTAAACAGAAAGACTCTTTGACAACACTGTTTTTAATGACATAAAGTTGAAAATAATACAAAAAATCCAAAAACAATGAACAAATCAAGTTAGGCAGTTGTTTTAAAATTATTTTGTAACATTCAATCAAATATCTGGACATTTCTAAATGAACCACTGTAAGTATCTGATTTTTTAATATGACATTAAATAGAGTAAGCTGACAAAAGCTTTGTAGGAATAAATAATAAACTCACTTGGGACCTCGTTACAGACTAAAAACTCCTCACAGGAGCTTTAATGTCAACTTTTCACGTCATTTATTGCTTTCTGTAAAGCACTTAAAGTTTCTTCTTTCAGTGCCATGTCATGTTTCACTGCCTTGCCTCAAGTTGTTCTTGACACATTTGATGAGTTTTGCTCCTATTCCAGAGATTATGCCCGTTGCCACCTGTGCTGTCAGCTGTCAGACAGATACCTGAGATGACTGACAGCCAAGTGTTGGGTAAAAATGCAGCTGAAGCTGCCAAGCCTGATCCAGGTCGACATATAAACATGTCTTCATGCTGTTTTCTCAGTCTCATGAGGCTGTCAAGGGGCATTACTGCTAACCAAAACCTCTCCTAACCCTCTTTTCTTCTATTTTCTCCTCCTATGTTCTCCCACCAGCAGCAAATTATCCTCCCCTGGCTTTCAGGTCCCTGCATCCCGCATGTCTCCTTCTATTAAATGGCCTCTCTATTATTCCATTTATTATACAGCATACGTCTCTACCTCTGTGTCCCTTTCAACTCTTTATTCCCGTCTCCCTCCTCCTTTTTCTGTTTGACCAAGTCTGTAGTTGTTGTCAGACAAGGCGGTCTCTGTCTGAGCACTGCTCTTGTGTGAATAAGTGCATCTGTGTGCGCTTGCAACTGTTGATATCTCTGAGCGTGATCATGTTCAGTGTGTGTGTGTGTGTGAGTATGTGTGTGTGTGTGTGAGTATGTGTGGGTGTGTGTTTAAGCACGCCTGGGCTGAGCCTTGGGGGCAGTCCTCCTTTGTCCTCCCCACCATTTCCCAGAGATGGATGTGTCTCCAGGGAATTGGCCTCAGAAGAAAAGCACCTCCAGCTCGTTCATATTAAATTCTGCTGAGCAAATACAATCTACCAGCATGTTTTTTTTCAGCCTTTTCTCTCTTTATGAAAGGAGCTAAATTAATGTGCCTGTGTGTGTGTGTGTGTCTGAGGAGAGGATGGAGAGAAAAGTCGCTTTAAAAATTGATTTTGGGGGAATATGCGCATGCATCTTAAAATGTTCATGTTGTTAAAAGGTTTGTCTTGCACACACTTTAGTGTAAGCTAAATTGAAGCCTTTGAGTTACATTGGACGAGTGTACGTCAGTGCACAGACATGATTAGAAAATGCCTCAGTTCCTCTTGTTGACACATACAGATGTCACGCTATCCCTCTACAGGCTTTTCCATCCTATTCCTGTTTGAGGCCATTTACTGTTATGGGGTCATAAAAATGAGCGCTGGCCCTTTTCCCATCCTCACAAGACAAAAACAGACTCCTCTTCTCTTTCTTAATGCACACACTTGCTTCTCTCTGACTTTTTTCTCCTTCCCTGTCCCCCACCCAGGCTTACAGCACGGCACCTGTGCACCCCTCCCCCACCTAAACTTTCTCACTCACCCTCCCTTTGGCAGGATGCCTGACACATTCACACAATCACAGCTCTTTTTCTCTCTGCTTTGGACTAGGGTTTGTGTATGAAAATGAGGAGGAACTTTTGATGACACATACCCCCAGATAAAGTAGCTTTCACCTCTTAACTTTTGTCTCTTGTGAAAGCCTCTCAGCCTTAATGACTACTCCTCTGCACTTCTCATCTTGCTACCACTCTGCTTCATCTCCTTATTTGTCATCACACAAACTATCTGTGCATTTTGTTCTGATGTGATTTTACAAGTAAAGGGAGATCTGAATAGCCTTGCACCTGCTCTGCAATAAATGGCACTATAAAACAGCTGGGGATGTAAAACTTTATTTCCACATCCCCATGACCGAAGTCTGCCAGGCCCTCCCCTCCACATGCATCTCTGCCTCTCCAACCTGGATTCTTTGTCCCCTCTCTCTGTGATTAAAGCTCTGTGCCAAAGTACGCAGGCTAGCAAATCACCCTACCATCTCTCCTTCCTGACACCCACTGGTGCATGGCACTGCCCCAAGCACATGGTTTTAATAGCCCGTCCTTGCTCGGTCTTTTTCTACTGCTTGTTTATGCTTGTATATCTGTTTCAGTGCACATGTGTACATTCACACGCTGTAACCCCATACCAAGAGGTTTCTCAACGGAAACTTAACTTTAAGGCTGTTGTCACGGAGATGTGATGGATTTTCTCTCTGCATGCAGTCGCTCCTTAAGGCATGCGGCATTGATTGCACTGTTCTGATCCCACTGACAGCCCAGCAGTCCCTCAAGGTTAGGCAGTAATCTATCACTCACAGCTTCATGATCGTCCACTGTTTCCACTGCACATCTTCCCTCTGGCCGTGTATGGTTTTCATAAGCAGATGTACTGCCAAGAGCGCTTACTCTCAAATGTTCCCTTTAGTTCTGACCAGTGTATTTATGGACAGGCTGCATCTGCTTTTCTGCAAGAGATGATGTTGCATAAGAGCTGCAGAGTAATAGCATAGACAAGAAGCTAATCCATCACTTAGAGTTGCTGGACATAAAAATAAACAATGCATTAGAGCTGAAACAGTCACCAGAACCAATAAAGAAAAAGTGAACAACACAGAAAACATGAAACCCTGCTAGGGGCTAGCTTTTGTTACAGATGCATTTCACTCCTCAAAGTTTCAGGATGCATGTGTAAATTAAAACAATCAAAATTCCCCCTTGAACTCTTTCCTCACCCGCCCCTTACTAAAAAAAACACAAGAAGTAAAAAAACTGATATGTGTACAGCTAAAAGTCAGAGGATGGTGGAAATGATATTTAACATGCAACTGACTGGAGCAATTTTTGTGCACATAATAAGGCTGCTTCATTTTTTTTTACTTTGCATGTTCGTTTTCATTTTCACTCACCTGTTGGTACTGTGAATATCTTATGCCCTGTTTACACAACAACATGTCATCTGTTTACACGGAAACGGCGATGGACTGAAAACGCTGTAGTAAGCATGCCAGGCCTGTAGTTGGCGCTATAACTGTCTTATCCAGAAGCCACTTTTGGTAGATCTCCACTGAAGGAGAGTTGAGCTAATTATCTGGTGTATTGGGGAATACTAAGAGCAGAAGTGAAGCAACAGATGCACATTTTGTTGAAAGACAGTCACACACAGAGACAGCACCACACGGTATAGAACACGCCGACTATCGCGAAGCGAAGTGTGACGTCAGTGTTTCCACCGAAAACACCGGCTTACTGAAATGCTGTCGGCAGCATTTCAGAAAAATCCCACTCTGGAGGCCGTTTTTTAAAAGTTTGCGTGTTTTAGGTCGGCTCAAATGCTGTTTCTGTGTAAACGCGAGGCGGAAACGCAACAAAACTTTTGCGTTTTTACCCTAAAACCGTTGTCATGCAAACGGCCCCTTAAACACAAAAGATGCAAATCTGACAAAATACTACAGATGCACAAAACAAAATAATGAGTGATTCTGACAGGGCTGATGAAATGCCATATGAAACACAAGTGGAGCCAAAACCATAGACTGTATATAGAGTAGACAATGTGGCTCTGCCATTTACCATTGTACAGTTTTGAAGCCAAAATTCCCCGTCACAGGTGCAGCCATTGTAGCAGTTTGCAGCCAGAGGTTGATCAGTACATCAGAATCTGTGTGATCTTCAAACAACCAACACTGACCATGAGCAGAGGATTCTCCCACATCTTGTGACCAGAAAGCAATTTAAGAGCAACGTGAATGAATGAAGACCGGTAATTAGAGCAGCAGATCTTCTGCATCAAAAGAAGCCCAGGATGAGACGCCTGCTTTTGAGTCATGCTGCCTGCTTTAATCTCACTCTCTAATTAGGCACCAAAAGGGAAAAACACACAACCTTAAATGCTCTGAGACGACTGGTACATAAAGATCGATCTTCATGTGGCTGAAAAAGCAGCACATTGTTGTAGTACTGTACACGAACAACAATTACACAGCGTGTTTTGGTCTTTGGCTGAGGAAAGTTTTCACACAAAGACTCAACAGGCGCTGCCAAATGCTGTCAGCTGGCTACTTTCCAATGAGAAACTGTGGGCCAGACACACACACACACACACACACACACACACACACACACACACACACACACACACACACACACACACACACACACACACACACACACAAACACACACACACACACACACACTACAATCAGCATCCGCTGCCCTCCTATAATGTATTACCTGGGTGTTGGGTAGAGGCCAGCAAAAAGCCCCCACTGAGAGAAGGGATTAAGGTTTTCTGAATAACCCCCTACGGCCAAAAGCCTCCTAATGGGACTGTGATTACACTAGTTGAAAATATAGTGCCAGTGACTGGTGGTACTATGCTTTCAACTGTGAATATGTAGGTCTTTGTAGCCACATGTGAATATGTCTGAATACTCAACTGTGCTTGTGTGTACATATTAATGAATATGAACTATGAACCCACTGTGAACTGACCCCCAGTTAAACATTTTTAATGTACTCATATAAAGTAGGCTAGACTTCTGTGGCGTCCACTAGAGCACAATAAAAATGTGTTAATGGTACCAAAACAGTTGTATAGGCCTATGTCTAGATTTTGTGGACTTCAAGTCTTGAGACATCTAGAGGTTTATAGGTCAAGAGACAAGTCTGCCAGAGTGATGGATGCTTTCTTCACTGTATGTCTTTTAGACGGCTGATTTAAAGGATTTGGATAGTGACTTTTATCTGAATTGATATCCTTTTTGTTTAGTTGGTCTTTAATATGAGTTTTAAACAAAATTTCTCTTTCCAGAAACATTTCTTGCTATGCGCCGCCCTGTTGGCTATGGCTGCCTTTTGCAGCTCTGTCTTCTTTGTCCGTTTCTTGTAACTTTTTTGTCTCTTTTCTGAAATCTTTGTATTTGGAGTGGATCATTACTTTGTATGACTCATTTGTTGGTCATGGACACCAAACTTTTTGTGGCTTCAGTGATATTTTTACTACTTTTTCTCCTGTGTCTGTCTGGAGATCCTACATGTAACCATGGCTGCATTGTTTGCATTTGAACTCAGCCGTTAGCAGCCTGTAGCATGTTCATGCTAACTAGTGCAAGGCCTGATGTCTTCCCACAAGGTGAGGAGAAGGAGGTGAGAATGACGTGCTGGTTCTCAGGTGTGAGCTAAGAAGTGACGACATTGACCTGTCCTTCCATCCATCGTTATTGGGAACGTAAGATCTATCTCCAGTAAGATGGACGAGCTAGCTGTGCTAACCCAGCAACAGAGGGAATACAAGGAGGCAGAGTAGCATCATGCTATTCACAGACATGGCTAATGGAGCTAACACCAAACACCAACGCCACATTGGAAGAGCTTCACCTGCTGTGAGCAGACAGGATCCAGGAGACAGAGACTGAACAGACTGCTGAAGAAGCTCAGTCCTGGACCCTGTGGAGGTGGAGGCTGGCTGAACTGATCAATGATGGACAAGCTGTCGTCATCTATTTTCTTATGGACTTTTTAGCACTTTCTATTCTAGAAATTTTGAAAAATTACACCTGATTAGTGGGAGAGATCAATACGAGGAGTAGGTATCTTTATCATCATCTACCCAAAGGTTTGAAAACAAAGATGCTACAACTAAGTTTTTCATGGCAGATGGGGGTCCACAGAATAAAGAATGTTCTTTTGGGAGAGGCTTACTTACTGGCACTGTATAGGGGCGCAGTCACACTGGCCATCCAAACCGCACCGTGCTTAAGCACAATTGCCCCCCCGCAGCGCTGTTCCCCAGCTGGAGAGTACGGCCAGCGGTCACACTACCCCAATATCAACCAGACTTTAGCAGGTATCACTTTCTCCACTCTTTAGACAATTGTTTGCACTCCCCACCCAGATTTGCAATAATTTTTGGTGGTCAAAAGCATATGAAATGTTTTTTTCTTTGGTCCGACCAATTAGTGCAGCAAAAAAAAAAGCGGGGATAATGTACCAATTTGTGCAACAATAATCCTTTCTACCCGCAAGCTCAATTCTGTTCTACTGTGACATGGTGGAGCTCAAGTTGATTAAGTCATATGACAACACTCTATAATTAACCCTTGTTTTCAGGTTTAACACACTCCTGTACAACACATTTACCAAAACACAGAGTGACCTTAGGATTCTTTGATATTGTTTGTAAAGGTCAACTGAAAATGGTATTAAGGTCATGCTCATTATTGTCTTAAATGGATGAGAAAAATAAATACACATTTGTGCAAGCAAAAAATTACTTTGGGTATAGCTGGTAACTCAGATATTCGACACAAGCAGAAAATAAGACAAGATATGACTTAATTGATTAGAGGGGGGAAAACTGAGTTTGTTGCAGCATCACAACCATGGTAATGCAGGAAATTATACAATATGTGCATTGTTAGCTCAAATGTTTGCAGCCTGTGTTCCTAAAATTCTTGTCAGCTCTTGTCGGTCACAGTTATAAAAAATAAAAAGTTATCAGGCACTAGCTTGAAAAATTGAATTTCATTTAAAAACAGTTGCTAACTTAGATCTTTGACATAAGGCAGGTAATGCAATGCAGGTAGTTTAAATATCTGTTCCTTTTATCAAGAGATTAAACAAGAATAAATAAAACAAATGAATAAAGCAAATGAATTAATAACTGGATCAAATCATATTTAATTTGATAGTTGCTGCCAATAGTTTAGAGTTCATTTGATTTGTCCACACCTCTCTGTGCACAACACAAAACCTCAGAAACATGTGACAACTGTCACATGTTGAGAATTGAACCTTGTCTGTGAGGTCTGGTGAAAAAAAATCACCCACTCTCATTATTCCCTTTCAGACTTTCAAATATCAGAGTGAGTGCGTGTGTGTGTGTGTGTGTGTGTGTGTGTGTGTGTGTGTGTGTGTGTGTGTGTGTGTGTGTGTGTTTGTGTGTGTTTGTGTGTGTGTGTGTGTGTGTGTGCATGTGCGCGGTAAAGGTCCAACCACTGGTGCCAGCTGTGAACAGTCGTCCCTCATTAGCACTATTTTCATGTGACCAAGCTGCCCTGCAAGGACACACACACACAAACACACAGGCACTTTCAAACAGTCTAATAGAAAGTCACACATGTGTGCATACACACACACTCACACACACAGACACACACACACACACACACACACACACCACATGACCAGATGAAGAGGAACCATTGTTCGGCATCACAGGACCTCTTCACACAGACACACAGGATTCTCCTTCTGCTCTGTCTTTCGTCGTGTAACCACCAGACTCACTCTTGTTTTAATATTCTGTGGCTTACATGCTTTTGCATGTTTCCACTGCCTGTAAACACACAGATCCTCAGTGTTCGTGTCTGTAACTATAGCTCCTGTGTTCATGTGCGTCTTTAGCATAACAGACATCTGTTGTCACACTAACGCGAGATCTCAAGCACACAGAGGAAACCTGCCCCTTGGCCCAGCTCTCAGGCTTACCCAGTGTGATGAGGCCTCATAGAGCTGTCAGACTGTGGCAGGTCTGTGGCAGTGGCAGGCCATTAGCCCACTGAGCAGAGTCGGGTGAGGTCAAAACCTTGACCTACGAGTTCGAGGTCTAAATGGGACCCAAAGAACAGGGGTCAAGAGGTCACAGGGGTGGAGATGTTTGACCAGTTCTAACCCTCATTCTTCTTTCTGTGGAAACCAGTCACAAGACAAACATGCTCAACTGTTATTTATGAGCTGATAGACTTTTGACACTTATGGCCTCAGACAGCTTCTTTTTCTGGCTAGATATTTATGACTTTAACTTTCTAAGTGCATGTAAAGTAAAATCTGTAGCTGCACTAACTATACTCCATCATTTTATGTTTGCAAGGGACTGCAGATATAAACCAGCTTTAAGTTAACTCTAGTACAATGCATTAAATGGTAACATTTATAGTCAGTGTTGCGGATATTTTTATGATGAAAAAACAAGTATTAATTCTTTCAGTGGATACTGCTTCCTACAATAACATTTGACATGACTTGTGACAAAACTATTAAACACATCCATTTGTTAATTTTCTTCCTCTCTACTGTGTCTCTGGGCAAGTGTGTCAGCAGACTAAACAAGTGTAGCCCCACACCATCAAAGTTTTCTGGCAGTTATGAAACAAACTGAAGTATTTTACTACTCGATGAAATATATCATCCTTCCAGCATGTTCTGTGCCTACCCCATGAGCTTCTGTCAGCTGGACTTGCCTGGTAAATCTCCAGCAAAGGTTCCTCGGGGCATCCCAATCAGATATCTGGACAACCTCAAATGACTCATTCCCTGAGCTCCCTTCAGATATCTGGGTTCTTTTGACCAACCATGACAAGGAGGAAATCCATTAGGGCTATTCACGCTCATTTTTCCATCTCTATCAAAAGATTTCAATCTTAAGAAAGAGTCCCAGGAGTAAATTTAAAAAAAAGTGTTTTCTCTTAAGCGTCAGCTCCTGCCGCAGCATGAGTTTGTTGGATTAATTAAAGATGATGAGAAATCATTCCATCGGTTGATTTCACCATCCTTTTCTGACTTTCCTGACTTCCCTTGTCAACAAGAGCTTAAGATACTTGAACTTCTTGGCTCTGGGTCTCAACCAACTCCCATCCCAGAGGGAGTTACTCACCTTTTTTCTGGCAGAGAACCTTAACCTCAGACTTGGAGGTGCTGACTGGTCACCCTGACCACTTCACACTCGGCTGCAAACTCCCACAGTACACACTGCAGGCCATGATGAAACCAATAAAAACATAATGCATTGTTATAAAAAAAGAAAAGGTAATGGTTGTTGGCTTCTGGTGCCTTTTAAAAAGCAGAATTGAGTTTTCAACCCTTTAGAGGCCAGTGAGTGGTTTGCTATCCCACCAAGAAGACAATCTCCTGGTTCGTGTTAATAACCTCTAAGTGTGTACGTGTGTGCCACTTCTCCACATACTCTAAAATCTGTTTGGTCACTCTTCTCTGAGAAACTCCAGCAGCTGTTGTCTCTCTGTTACAGGCTGAACCCAGACACACACAGCTGTGCAACTTGTGTGTAAAACCACAACCACTCAGTAGAAATGCACCTGTGACAGAGTGAGATTATCACCCCCTGTCTGAGTATGACCTTATAACCACATCCCCTCTCCAGACGTATCTGTCCCAGGCGTCTCTCTCTGCTGGTGTACTCATGCAGTTCCACAATGAATCAAAGTTACCAAAGTAAAAGCAGCTGAACTCAGCACTATCTCAGGGTCTTACTGCAGATAATAACACCACCTACTGCAGTTGATAATCCTTGAGTACGTCATTACAGTTCCTGTTTTCGTTGAGGTGCACAGGCATGTGTCACAACATCGCCTCATTCCCTGTGAAAACAAGCAAGTGCCACACTGTCACTTCCCCTCTTGCATCGTGACCCCCGCTGGCATCCTGAGTCAGAGTGATAAGCAATCCCCTGATACCTCCTGGCCCCTTGCTGAACAAAAGAACCACAGGAAGAGGTCAGGCACTTGCCTCATAAGCCTGCCAAGAAATTATAGCTCTCCATATGTTTCAGGTTGAGACTAACTCAAAACAAAACCCTTGACTGCACGGTTCCATCGTGTACGATTAGGAGAAGAACAACTCACTTATAGGGGAACTGGTGTTGTTTGGCTTAGGTAATGGTGATTTACCTGCATGCTGTCAAATACTGTCAGTCTGATCATCCTTCATCAGTCCTCTCTTTGACCTGCTAATTGCATTGTTTGTTGTGACTGGGCACACAAGCTGGACCTAAGTTTGCACTTAAAGGTGCAACTCAGGTCAGAGGTAGATCTCAGCCACTGCCTTGAACCTGATTCATTACATTTATGGGTTTAGGTGTTAAGGAAAGGCAATTCATTCAGGATCAACCATGGTAGCAACAAAAACATGGGTGACAATACAGCTCCCATAGTGAGGCCAAAACACTTGAAGCTCCTTCCAGTGACAGTCATATAGCTCTTCTCCTCTGTCTCTGTAAAACAGACAAACTAAAACTCCTTCAATAAAATATTTATCACACATGCTTTTTTCCATTATGCTTGGTTGTATTATGCTAAATCTGGGACTTTTTTTTTTAACTGAATATACACTCACTGGCCACTTTATTAGGTACACCTTGTGAGTACTGGGTTGAACCCCCTTTTGCCTTCAGAGTTGCTTTAATCCTTCATGGAATATATTGGAAATTAGACTGGAAACATTCCTCAGAGAGTTTGGTCCATATTGACATGATGGCATCACACAGTTGCTGCAGATTTTTCGGCTGAACATCCATGATGAGAATCTCCCGTTCCACCACATCCCAAAGGTGCTCTATTGGATTGAGATCTGGGGACTGTGGAGGCCATTTGAGTACAGGGAACTCATTGTCATGTTGAAGAAACCAGTCTGAGGTGATTCCAGCTTTATGACATGGAGCGTTATCCTGCTGGAAGTAGCCATCAGAAGATGGGTACACTGTGCTCATAAAGGGATAGACATGGTCAGCAACAATACTCAGATAGGCTGTGGACTTTAAACCATGCTCAGTTGGTACTAAGGGGCCCAAAGTGTGCCAAGAAAATATCCCCCACACCATTACACCAGCAGCAGCCTGAACTGTTGATACAAGGCAGAATGGATCCATGCTTTCATGTTGTTGACGCCAAATTCTGACCCTTCCATCTGAATGTGGAGCAGAAATCCAGACTCATCAGACCAGGCAACGTTTTTCCATTCTTCTATTGTCCAGTTTTGGTGTTGCTGTGTGAATTGTAGCCTCAGTTTCCTGTTCTTAGCTGACAGGAGGGTCACCCGGTGTGGTCTTCTGCTGCTGTAGCCATCTGCCTCAAGGTTGGGCGTGTTGTTCATTCAGAGATGCTCTTCTGCAGACCTCGGTTGTAACAAGTGGTTATTTGAGTTACTGTTGCCTTTCTGTCTGCTCCAACCAGTCTTTCCATTCTCCTCTGACCTCTGGCATCAACAAGGCATTTTGCCCACAGAACTTCCGCCCTCTGGATATTTACTCTTTTTGGGACCATTCTCTGTATACCAACAGAAATTTGGAATCAACACTGATTCCAAATCTCCATAGCTGACCCTAAACGTCTATGTACTAAAACACCCGTCTGGCGTTTCCTTTCACTTTGGTTGTATTTTTCTTTCTCTGTGCTATGTCTACTATCAAAGCCACTCAGAATAGCTTCTTCCACTTGCTAATCAACATGCCGAGTCACTTGGACACTAGGTGCTCTGTGATTGGCTGATGTAACTATGCTTGCTCTCTGCCCAGAAACGTCCCAATACAACCAAAACATCAACATCTTAGGCAGAAGAGGGGGTTTGAGGCAGACGTAGACACTGACAAACATGTACAGAGTCCCATTGGAGATGACTGAGCAGGGCTATTCCTGTAAAAGTTGACATGTTAAATCTTGTTTTTTAATGTGAGTTTGACACAAGAAAAACCTGCATCTTATTATAAAAAATAGTTAACACTGGTGGTCACATTGTGGTGGTGTCTTCAAAGGTCTCCTCACCTAAACAATGACATGATCCACTGTGGTCTCTTTTGTTTATTTGTCCTCGCTGCCTAAAAGGCTGCCTAAAAAACAGAACAGGCGTTTAAACAGTGAATGTTGATTTTGTCACCTGGCCCTCCCTCTCATGAGTGCAGTGAACACCAGTGGGCTGAGCGATGTGGTGAAAAGCAATCTTCTCTTCAGCCAAACAACAGCCTGTTGAACATTAATCTGACTCAGTGCAAAGACAAACACCCCCCAGCTGGATCTGCAGTGCGTGCTCTCCCTCCTTGCTCAGTCAAACGCGAGACTGTAACTTTATCACTGATCACCAGGGTGTACCAAGAGCTGATTAATAAAACTCAGAGCAAATGGAGGGCAACACAAAACAGCTGTTTGTGCCTGCATGAACCCATCAGCAATGGCTCATGAATCCTGAGAAGCCAGTTTCTTTTTTTGGTTGGGGCATAAAATCTGAAACTGAACCTGATCCAAAGTAAAGCAATGCCAAGCTCCTTCCACAACAGAGGGAAGACAGATGTTGGATCGTGAGGGAAAGAGAGCTGCACTTGTCAGAGGGGTGAAAAAGAAAAAAAGGGAGTGTTGCATTTTTAAGTTATTGGCTACCTCAAGGTCAACACGGTCAGTTAATAATTTTGACAGCAGAACACTGAGAGCTATAAGTTACACAGATGAAAATAAAATTTAGCCATAAACCGACTCTGGACCTGTTGAATGTCAAAAACAATAGCAACAGCGTCCTTCTGGTAGTTTTTCAGGAGCCTTCAGTTATATCAGGTGACTGCGATCATTAACAGAGTTTGTGTTGTGGCCACATTTGGGCAGCATAAAAAAACTGTATTTACACTATAACATATTATTAACTAATTAAGTATGCATAGCATTATGATAGCATACCCAGACAAATTCAGTAGACAAATTAACATTGATTTAAAGATGAGGTTTCGCTACATAAGAGTTTGATTATGAGTGAAGTCACAATCAGATAGACCAAAGACAGAGCAAGATTGCTTCATAACTACAGAAAACAAAAATAAGAGTAACACGATAAAGCATCAAATATGACTGAAAACTACTGATTTGAAGTGTCAAAGGTTTGAATCTAAAGAAACTGCCCCTGATATCATAAGAGTAGAAGAGCGATAAGTTAAGACAAATAAGCTGAGTTAAGTCCCGATGTGGCTGCACAGTTCAGTCAGCTGTATTTAAAATAAAACTTCAGATATCATAGAAAAGTACAAGGGAAATTGCATAATTGCTTTCCTTTCAGCTCTAATGTAGCCTCCACTAACTTTGGAGCAAAGTGCTCCAACTATTAGCCCTTTGGCCACTTGGTGGATGGTAGGTTTACTGGGTTTTCTACCGTTCTTCTGAGCAATGGCAAGCTGTCTGGTGGCTGCTAATGAGAGCTGTGAGAGCAAATACTTTGTGGACTGCCAGAATCAAAACAATGTCCTGAAGGACCCTTAAGTGACCAGAATTGTGGGCAAGAAAAGTGTTTTTTGCTAATATTGAAGTCCTCATGTACAAATGTACAAATACCTTGACACCACGATCACGGGACACTCACTGTCGAAGCTAACAGAAGAATTATCTTCTCAACATGTCGACAACTCTGCTTCTGATTAAACTCTGTTAAATTCATCATTCAGACTTCCTACCTTTTGTTGCTGATAGTTACATTCCAGGTGTATCTAATGAAATTATCAGAAAGTAACAAAACAGGGCTAGCCAGCTTAACTCAACTAACAATAGCTGGGTTTCCAATACACCTAGAATTGCGCAAAACCCAAGTATCGCAATAAAGAAACGGTAATGGAAACACCACATTTTCAAAAAACCTCTCAAATTTCGATAAAACGTTTATATGCCCTCATGAGGTGGTTTTTCAGACATTTCGATACAGAACTTTGTCGCAAAAGTGCAATGGAAACACCTTTTCCGTATGTTGTCAAAACAACGATCCTCCCTCACCTCCTCGTACGCATCCACTGCCACACAAACAGACTCCAGCGTTCATATTTTATCAGCTCTGCTCTTATTTATATGTTCAATGCAGGGTTAGGGTTGTTTGTGTTTTTGACCGACACTTGTGAAGGCATCAGGACGGCTGTGAGCCGGTCAGAGTCAGAGAGCAGCAGGAGGGAGGGGCGGAGGTGTGTGTGTGTGTGTGTGTGTGTGTGTGTGTGTGTGTGTGTGTGTGTGTGTGTGTGTGTGTGTGTGTGTGTGTGTGTGTGTGTGTGTGTGTGTGTGTGTGTGTGTGTGTTAGCCTATGTTAGCCTATGTGAGCTGGAGATGATGATCTTCATTCAGTGTTTTGTTTGTGCCTGTTTTGAGTTAGCGTGATCACGGTCGACAGTTTGAGCAGTGAATAAAAACACAGATGTTCAAGAATCTGCATCATCATGACTGCAGTGTCCGAACGGACATTATGTTTTACTTAAGTAGTGCGCATTTCTGGTCGTAATGGAAACACCGGCAAAGCGAAATTGTTCTCTATCAAAACTTCAGACAAATTGCTTTTATTTTGCGAAAAGGGTAATGGAAACCCAGCTACTGACTGTGAAATGAGGTGAGACACCACAAAGACGCTTACAAACCACATTGCAAACGCAACTCATCTTTGAAAATACTTAATTTTGTACATTTAACTTTTTCAACAGAGACTTAGATTGTCTTCTCATTTATACAATTACTTTTGTTGCAATAGACAATGAGACAATGCTGCAATGAGACCTGAAAATTGTAGTTAATATGCTTGTCAATGTTCGACTGCAGCAGATGATAAGTCATGCTGTTAAGTAAACGTTACAACCACTGAAAGACAGAAACCAGTCAGCCTACAGCTAGTACAGTGATAACAACTGATGCAATGGTTGCAGATAACATTTTAGAGTCATCCATTTGGCAACTAGTGAGTAGCATGTCCCTTACTGTCAATGTGGGGTTATGGCACACATAAGGTCAAAAGATACGTTACTGAATCTACTGTCACTGTCAACAGGTTCAGTGCTATCAGAAACATACACAACGCTGGACCTGGAGCCTTAAGGCAGAAGGCCTAATGAGAAAGGACTACAAATAGTCTGTAACACCTCTCACACACTCCTTAGCCACTACAGACACTCACCTTCAGAACACAGTCACAGATCTGTCCTATTTAAGACAAAATGGTCTTTTCAATCTTTGTGCCAACTTTCTTTACATTCATTAACAGCTGAGTCTGGGTGCTTGAGCTACAATATTGGCAAAGTTATTCAGATCTGAAATGCTCAGAAAAAGGTATTTTCTTAAATTGCAAGGAGAAGTGCATGAAGTTTATACATTAATCTTTAATTTTCCATGATTTGTAGTACATTTTATCTGGATGATTTATGTCTTTGTCTTTTTTTTTTTTAAAAATGCTCAAATGTAACTTTTGACTTGTGAAAATGTCACGAACTTTTCCAGAGTCTGGGTGAATCACAGACAAAAGACGAGGAGGAGAGATGAAAGGCTAAATTGCATTGTAGATCCCTCTTTAGAACATCAAACAGAGAGCGGTTCTCCCAGCAGTCAGCGGGGCTCCGGGGGGACGGAGTTGTAATTTCCTGGCAGAGAGGGGCTGGACATGTGGGCACTACTCGACCAACTTCAAAGACAACAGGAGGACGCTGACTGAACACACACTCTTTCTGTCTCTGTCTGTGACATCTTTTTCCTCGGCTTTGCCTTTTTCTGTACTCACACATCTGCCCCCTCCTCCCTCCCCTGCCTGTGTTTTCCCCACACAGTTACATCTCAATGGTAGGTTTGCTCAATGTAGGTCTTAGAAAAGATGAAAGCTGAGATTCAAAACTGTGAAAGTGTAAACATTTACCAAAGCGAAACAAGTATAATGGTAGAAGTATTTTCAAATAAAACATATTCCGTTTGGGTTTTTTCTTTCTGATCAACATTTTTCCTTCACAATTGGAAAAAATAGCGCTACACAACTACATATAAAAACATCGCACTGCAACAATTTGGGGTTCAGTGTCTTGCCCAAGAACATTTTGGTACGTGACAGCAGACGCTTTATACTCTTTTAACATATAGAGTATGTGATGCCACAGCAGCCACTAATTATGAAGGTTATGACACTGAAGCCAGTGTGGAAAGTATGAACTTTCACTGAAGTTTCTGCAGAAGAAAACAGAATCCACGAGTAATCACATCCCACCACAATACTTTTGAATTCAAGAAAACTGAACTTAGAAATCAGGTCTTGCAAAAAACATTGACAGACTGCTTTGTGTTTCTGTGATGAAGCAGTAAAGTGATGTGAAATGATGTGGTGCCTGAGAGCTCGTTCAGGCAGCCAGCTGCTCTATACTTTTACAAATGCATCATTCTCAAAGTCTTCTGACAAAGTATCGTCACAAATTGTCATTCTATGTGATGCTTCATTTGAGCCCCACCACCTCCCCAGCATCTACCTGTGGGCTCTGCCTTTAATCAGACTCATGATATTATGTCATCGCTCTTCAGTTCCTGCATGTGAAGTTAATCTGTAAGGAGTGATGAGGTTCAGAGCCCAGCACAAACACAAATACACACAATGTCATGCTGCTAAAACAGTGATTTCAACTATACAATTTGAGTTGATTAAGCTAAGCTAAGTTTAAAGGTCAGGATAAAGGTAAGAGGAAAAGCACTCATCTCATTACTCTCTCCTCTTCCTTCATTAAAGAAAGTGTGGGCAGAGGTAGAACCAAACCCAGCAGGGGTAAGCTCTTGCCTGAATGGGCTTCTACCCAATGATGGGAATTAAGGCTGTTATTAGTGATTCAGATCATTTGGCGCTGTACAGCTCAGCAACAAGTGTCGACTCTTTGGACGCCCCAACGCTGCATCCAGTCACTTTCATGGTAAACATTTGGCACAGTATTCAGTGAGCGTGATGTGCTAGAGGTCAAGCAGAGAGAAGATGGTCACTTTATTCTGTCTCTTATCAAAAACCAACAAGTACAGTTTTAACATCGCTTTGATGACTCTTTCTTTGTTATCTTTCTCTTTAGCTTTGTTCTTCCCTTATGAAAATGACAAGAATTAATAAAAAGCACAACCAAAATGTTCATTATTATACAACCATAGTTATGCACAAAGCTGGCAACACACTACAATTTGCAAGCCAGCTACACGGCCTGATATGCCTAATGACCTAATTACAGATTATTCATCCAAATGATCCTTGAGTGGATTGTGTCAGGAATATTTAAGCTGTAAAAAATAATAATCATAAAAAAGTATAGTCTACCTCCGTAAGGATTATCATAATGCTACAGGCAATGGTATTTTGGCCATTTTTTCCGGGAGAGTCATTTGGGATTTTCAAGGAGTTGTGGTAAGAAACATTTCAAAATTGTTACTTGTTATTTTTCAGACTAGTCATGCCTTTAATCAGAGAGGATAAGACAGTAGATAGAGTAGGAAACAGAGTGAGAGTGGGGGAATGACATGCAGCAAACAGGCTACAGGATGGATTTGAACCCAGGCCACCCGCTCAAGGGCAAACCTTGTGGGGTGCTAGGCCATCTGTACCCCAAACTGTTTCGTTTTGTAAATGGTTTTGCCATTTATTTGGTGGGTCAGGCTTTACAGGGTTAGCCAGGTTTTGCAGCCAATGTAAACAAAACTGGACACAGAGTCAAGTGGAAAATCAAGATGTAAAGTAGCTCATCGCACTACTATCCAACCACGCTGATCGCCCTCCCTGTTTTTTCCTCATCTTCCATAGTCACTTTGGATCATACAAGTTTCTGTGATCTCTGAAGCCCATGTGAAATGAGTGTATGCTATCCAAAGATAGTCATGTTGAAATTCAGGATGAGATATCTCATTTAATTTGAGTTGATTTTTCAATTGGTTAAAATCAAAAACTCATCTCATAAATGTCTGGCCTATATGATGATATATATATGCTGATTTGACTAATGGTAGGCGGTCGGTTGTATTGTAGGCTGAAGTCGACCTCAACACAATCTCCTTGATGGTCTAGCTTAGCCACAAATTGGACTCAGCTTTTTAAATACGGTGACTTCTACCTTTGGGCTCTGTAACATCACAAAACCATAAGGTTATATCACTGAGGTAGTTTCCAGCTTTTAATACAGTTTCTGCTTTTTCCTGACTCACTTTTTATTAAGAACCAGCTGGAGGTCTTTTCTTTTCAAAAATGCCACAAAATAAAAGTTCAATATTTCCTGTAATAAAAAACAGGAAATTGGGCTACATGGTCTGGAAAAGGAAACTGTGAATAAAACGAAAGGATACAGTCTTGTATATTTCTAAATCTGGTTCCATACACTGCTGCATGTAGAACATCCACTGTCAAACTGTAAAGCTGATGAAGTTATGCTGTTGTAAAGTAAAGTGTGAAGCTTGTATGAATGCCTGAGGCATCTTCCCAAAGGAGTACACAGCAGCATTTACTGCTGCAGCCATATTACAGGATAATTACAGCACAGCTTTTTCTGGGGGCAAATTGTCCAATGCTGCTGGAGCTGCCGGACTGGAACACTCTGTTCAAAGATAAGTGGACCAAATCTCTGTGTTGGTACCTTTTGTTTATGTGTAAAGCAAAGCGTCAGCTGCTACATCCCTACACACACGCGGCCTCAGGCAGTGTGAACCAAGCAGGGCTATAATTTAGGAGAGCAGGCAGGGAGGGATGCAGCCTCTTGGCCCTGACTCGCCTCAGGTAACAGCTAAGCCCATAGATCTGCGTCAGGCAGCTCCTGAGTGGAGCGGACTGCCAATTTGCTTCGCACAGGGGCTCTCCGGGAGGACTTGAGCTGTGGGAGCAGCTGGGCTTGTCAACAGATTAATGCATCAACCTGAGTGACAGGTCAGGACCCACCTCCCTTCAGCTCAGTGAGAAGTCTCCCGTCTTCCTCTTTCACTTCAACTTTCCTTATCATTCCTCTGGGACAGAGAGCTCTTCCTGCACAGCCCCCACCCCTGATCCAAATCCACCGAGCCAGGTGGCAGTGTTGTTGTGGCCTGGCTCTGGGGCTTGCTGTTTTAGGATGAGGGTAGAATTTTTCCACTGGCACACTTAACATGTCTCCTCATTGCTCCTCGCAAATCAGAGCCGTGCGTGTCAGCTTCCCTCCTAATGCCGCCCAGATGGGGCGAGGAGAGAGGGATGAGGAGGAGGAGGAGTGTGTAGAGGACTTCATGTTGAAAAGTGACAGGACAGGAACCTGAGGAGTGTGAGGGAAATTGCAGCGCTGCAGGTGTTTGAGAGGAGGGAGAAAACAGACCCTCACACTCTCCTCTCTCCTCCCTCTCTGTCTCCTCTCCCCCTCAGGCTGTGGTGAGACAGGTGACCTGCAGAGTCATACCTTGTAGTGGAGCTTGTTTAAAGTTCTAAGTCATGGCGGTCAAAGCAGGTCACTCTTGCCAAAAATTTTCTTTGATGTGTCCATCTTCAAGGAGATTTTTATAAAACCCAAGTATGTTAGCCAGGGGTGCAGTGTGTATGTGTATGTGTGTGTGTGTGTGTGTGTGTGTGTGTGTGTGTGTGTGTGTGTGTGTATGTGTGTGTGTGTGTGTGTGTGTGTGTGTGTGTGTGTGTTAAATGGAGGGAGGTCAGCTTCTCCCTTTAAAGATGTGTTTGTGTCCTGCGTGGATCAGTTTAGTCATTTTTATAGACTCGCTTTTATGTGATACCGTCTTCTTTTCTTTTTGTCTTGTCTTTTATCTTTTATCTCTTTTTTTCTATCTTACCTTGGTTTTACTATCCTGTTAGCTTTTTTAATTGTTTTATGTCTTGTTCATTATTTTATCATCACTTTTATTATTTTATTGTTTTATTGTTCTATTAACACGCTTCACCTTTTCTTTTTATGGCTGTCCAGGGCCCTGTTCTACGAAGCAGGATTACTGCCTAGCGAGGTAGCTTTGAGGATAGGTTTCGGATTCCCTGTTCTACGACACGGGATCACTCCTCAGCGAGGTGAGTCTCCATGGCAACGTACACTGAACGGCTAACCTGCTCCTGGGCAGATTAGGTTCCAGATTGAACTCGCGGATTTAAAACTGGATTTAAAACCCCGCCCACTGACCAATGAGCCCTCACGAAAAAATGACTGTTCTTAGAGGATCCCGTGGACATAGGAGCCCGACCCACTCTCTTTTTCGGATGACCACCTTTATGATAGTTACCGGATTTCCAGGGAGGGGTTGGTAGTATATGACACTTTCTACAGGTAGTTAAACAGAATGAAGAACTCTCATTGCTGTAATAAGATCTTCAATGCCAACACTTCTGTTCCATGACAATATTTTATTGGCCGTATTAAAATTGTGACAGGAATTCATGTAGGGCTCATGTGGGCTACATATCACACAAAAAATATAAACACGATAGGAATGAACAAATGAATAAATTCATGTAAGAAATAAATTAGGTATGTTGCATGTTACAGTAAAAGTGCATGTTGAACAGTGCTATTTCAGGATGATCATAGCACAAAAGATTTTATTTGCACTACACCACTACACTTACGCATTTAGACTGTCAGCAATTTTCTGCCAGCACTCCTTCCGTGCTTTAGCAGCGGCGACGGTGTTGCTTTTAACGTTAATTATATGTTTCACCTCGTCATACTTCCTCATGATCACCTCCTGCCCCTTCTCTCTCCAGCCTGCTCTGACGCTCCAGACTGCTCCATGTTCGCGATTGGTTGGATGCAGCGGGCTCCGCCTTATATGTGTGCACGCGCTCATTGCCTAGCTGGATCCACTTATGAGGTTGATAAACAGCGTCGTAAAACCGTGTAGCGAGACCACCGGCTACCGCGCTCAGTTCCGCGAGGTAGCTCCAAGGCTATCACGCTAGGCTGAACTTGCTTCGTAGAACAGGGCCCTGTTCTCTGCTCCCAACCCCTTGTACTGCTTTTTATTATTTTTTTTTCGTTGGTTGATGTTTTTAGCTTTTATCTTGGTGTTCATACTCTCATTTTATAGTGCATGGTTCATGGTGTTGCCTGGGTCGAAGATTGTTTTCCACATTTGAAGCTTGTGTTTGATTTTATGTTGATTTCAAAGCACTTTGTAACTTTCTGTTTTCAAAAAGTGCTATATAAATAGTTATTATTATTATTATTATTATGATAATTGTTACCTACAGCCATCTCAGGCATTTTTGCTTTTGAGGTTTGCCACAGTTATTTCACGCCTGAGAGCAGAGTTATGCTTTTATAGATGCAAAGAGTCACACATATTTGCAGACTTGTTTAATCTATCATGCCACACCCCAAAACCAAAAGCAATCTATGCCAAATGCAAAAATCGTAATATTCTTCTCAGATGCTGTGACTGACACACTCCATATATTATGGCATCCACACAGCTACACCAACCTCAATCAGTGTCAGTTAATAAGGCAAACAAGGATAAATAACAACCTTGTGAAACGAAATCTCTGTGCGTTAAAGCAGAAAGCCCTCCCAACTGTCCATCACACCCACACACTCACATACTGCTAGGGTTGATGTTTCTAGCGGCTGCCGTGTGGATGGTGTGCTTTGTTCTGAGCGCTCTGACAGCAAGAGAGGGTCTCAGGAGGCGCTTGTTGAAGTTGAAAGCTCAACAGGCTCTCTGAAGTGGCTGGCTTTTATGTTTCACATTGTGCTGGAGCTGCAGGAGAGGGCTGCACCAAGTCCAGCACACAAATAACTTTCAAAACAGCCAATTTAAGCATGCACACCTTTGCAAGAGCTTCTTTTCATCACAGGTGTTTTAAAAATCAGACACTGTATGCCCCTGTGTAAATGAGTTCACACTTTAAGGACTGCCTAAAGCATCAGATTGCAGCCACTGCAGCCTTTCAGAGTCACAACTTATCAAAGTGTGGCTCCATGCCTCAGGCTGCTTCCCCCTCTGCTGAGGTCAGGGTACATGTCAGGACATGCACGACGCTGTGTGACTGCTAACTGTACAAGGCTAGAGATTTAATAACCAGTGTGTGTGTGTGTGTGTGTGTGTGTGTATGTGTGTGTGTGTGTGTGTGTGTGTGTGTGTGTGTGTGTGTGTGTGTGTGTGTGTGTGTGTGTGTGTGTGTGTGTGTTCTCTGTGCTGAGTCACATTGTGGTTACCACTTCTGCCATTTAACAGCCCCCTGTGTAATGACTCTCGATATTAGATGCTTATTATGTTAATTGTGTTCAGACGGTGACAGGCTGCTTTAAGAGCAGCTTGATGAGCCAATAAAATAACACAGCTGCAGGTTGAAGGCTAGAAAAAAAAGAGTATTTCCATGCCTACTATGTATTAAAACAACAATAAAGTGGTCCTCTAATGACATTACAACTTTCTTTCTTACATTACAGAGCAAAGAGTACACAAATGCCTGTTTGCTCTGGGTTGAATGGTTTCTCTTCCCATATTTGTAGTTTCACTTCACTGAGACACCTCACCTCCTAGTCATGTAATAAAAACAATAGATTGGTGTTATTAGGTGTATTAGTTAAGGTGTTAAAATAGTGGTGTTACTAACGTTATTACTAACAGGTAATCTAATTAATTACTATTATAAATGTAAAAACGCTGTTACTGTTACCAGCAGTGAAGTGTGGCACGTCACTATGTATCCAAACTGGCTCACTAAGCCAGGCACAAGAGAGGAGCTGCAAACAAAATGTGGAGTAAAGCAGGTAGACACATAAGTAATGATGAGTAAAATCATGCTCTGCAGTCAGAGAGGATCTCTCATAGAGCAGCTTTGGATCAAACCAACTAGAATGAGAGGGGTGTGTGCTTTTAAAGGTTTGAATGTAAGGCAAAAGTAGCTGACTTGTTTTTACTTGAAAAAATATCTGCAATGACAGGACTGCACTTAAGAATGATGCAAATTCACCAGATACGTCTGCAGTCTGACACCGTTCTATTGCGTCTTGACGGCATTTGTCAACTCACACCTGCTGTGTGTTCAGTCTATAGACTGTATATAGAGTTGACAGGGTGGCTCCTCCGTTTATCATTGTATGGTTTTGACGACAAAATTCCCCCTTCACAGGCGCAGCCATTGGCAGCAGTTGCGCAGCCAGAGTCTGCACAGTAGAGACTGTGAGGGATTCTGGGAGAATCTGAGTGGAGCTGGGTGACAAACATAATATTTTTTTTTTCTTTCAAGAGTCTTATCTCTTCTTGACTCTACCTCCTGACATATTTTACAATCCCCCCCAAAAATACCCGAGAACAGCAGCTGTCAATTATCGTTAAACATGGCGTAAAACCAAGTTTTAAACCTTGTATAACTAAAGAAAACAAAACTTTTCAGAAAAAAAGAGGACTTGAATACAAGCAGCCAAATGGTATCTTTCAATCACCACAATAATCGAATGTGAGAAACATTTCTACGAGGTTTAATAGTTTTTCAAAGTTTGACCACAGCCTATCTGGAATGACTGGAAAGCCAAATTTTTTAACCTATACTGCAGCCAGCCACCAGGGGGAGCAGTTTTTATGGAGACCTCACTTCGAGCCGAGCAAGCGGATGTCCATTTTTTTTTACAGTCTATGGTTCGGTCCGACAAGCTGCATGACTGACAGACAGCTGGAGTTGCGAGACCAAGAAGTTCCTACACTTCCCACTCCACTGAGAAGTCTCTCTTCATTCATGTTAAGCTGTAAAACCTGTTATGTCTGTTAGTCGGTGTAGTCAAGCTAAATACAAACTGATCTTGACGTGCTGTTTTATTTTGAAAGTCATTGGGTGTTTTTAGGTAGTTTCCAGTCACAACTTCCTGTCCTGCTTGTTCTTCCCTACAGTGAATTTATGTGTCACAGCTCTGCGTCAGACAAAAATAGTATGGCTGGGTATTACCTGATTACGGACCAGCCATGCAAACAGACTGCAACAAAATGGATCCAGTGTAAGTCAACATATTGACTTGAATGGAAATATATCTGATCCGTTGCTGTGACAGTGCGGAGACAGACTGGAGACGCATCTGTCGTACTTCAGCCATGAGGGGGTAATCAGGAATTACAAGTTGGGAGTAGAGTGGGACACAGGGTTAAAAAGTGGGAGAATCCCTTCTTAATCGGAGGGGTAGCAGGTCTATTAGACCTGACTCACTCAGTCAGACACAGGACAGCAGCTGCAAGTTCAATATGCACAAGTCTGGAGTGGTCTGTCAGGTTAAAACTATCATTTTCAGGATGGAAGTAAACAGACTCTACTTCAGCATCATAGATGTAAAAGGCAAGGCAATAACATTCGTGTGAACAGTATGTCCAAGAGCAAAACCTGCTCAAACACTGAATTGTTTTGCAAAATTGAAGGTTTTTCTAAATAAAAAAATACGCACTTTCCCTAGTAACTATAAACATTTATGAAGGAGTAATTGTGTTACTTATTCAATTTTTTTTCAGAAAGTAACAGTTAACTATAACTAAAAACTTTTTTTAATGAATTATTAAAGGAATGATTCTTATTTCCTCCATACAGCAAAGTTAGCTTTTCGAAACTTGTTAAAAAATGTGGGAAGGAAATCTTCAACTTTGAAAGCAGCACATTTGGATCCTAAACAATGAGCCAGCCTCTTCTGAGATCTGTCTGGATGACACAGTCATCTCCTGTGACTGTTCACATGGCTTGAGGCGCTGGAGAAATGCCAGGAGGAAGAGAAGCAGACGAGACAGAAGAGTTATGTATTGTATATGAGGCAGAAGTGGCCTGGAGACTAGAAAAACAAGTAGAGACCAAAAGGCCAAGTGTCACCCCCCCTTTCTTTATCTGTGCTGTGATGGAAGTCAGCTCCTCACCCTGCAGTGGAAGAAACTTTAAGTCAAGTAAAACAGAGACTGCACTGATGTCAGTCTGGATAGCCTTCTTTTTCTAACAGAGCTCGAAAAAGATATTTTGGCCACTTGGGGTCAGTAGAAACAAGGTGCAAACAAACTAATAAAATATCAAAATGTATAATCTAGCAAAATGTTTGCAAATGTTTGCCAACTTACACGAGGTGAATCGAGGGTACAAGTCAAACATATTTTTAGAGTTTTGGTATTGTAACTCACTAATCACTTTGAAAATGTGTTGGAAATCAAGTTTTCTAGAGTGATGAGCCATCAAATATAGCTAGCTGGTTACAAACGTCATCTGTTTGTTGGGCCGAGGGTGTTTACTAAAGTCTCTGTTAGGAACTTCAGTTTAGTTAATTTTGGCGCCCCCTGTGGTAAAGGTTATACCTTTTATCTCCTGACCGGTTATGCCTTGAGTCATGTTTTCTGAAGATATATGTCATCCTACTGTGTTATAATATTCAATTGAAGAGGTCCAATGTTTGTTCCAGCACCAACCTTGTAGCAGCTCTCAAGTACCACACATATTCATAATAAAATCAGCAGAGAGATGTGATGAACAGCTTTGTCCACAGGAGGCACCGAAATCTGCACAAACTGAGAGGCTGTTGAAACTGAAACCTATTTATCAAATAATGGTAAGCTATTCTGCATTTCAGTGATATCTTTTGACAACCCTGACCCTTATGTCACAGAGTAAACAGGGGTGCTATGAAAACAGCTGTTATGTCATAGTCCTGTTGTAAAAGAATGACACAAGTGAGCTTTAAAAACACAAAAACCCCTTCAGTGGGTTTACAACAAGTGAGCTTGTCAGCACACTGGCTACGTTTACATGCAGTCAATATTCGGATTTCTGAAACATTCAGCACTGCAAAAACTGAAATCTTATCAAGTGTTTTTGTCTTATTTTCAGTAGAAAATTCCTTTTTAGACTCAATATAAGCCAAATTCACATGACCAATCCAGAAAAAAATCTTGTTTAAAGTTGTTTAAGGACAAAAATGAGGTTTGAATTGCTCGTAACCAGTAAAAAAATCTGCCAATGGAACAAGAGAAAAGTTATTTGTATTGAGACATTATTCTAGTCTCAAGGAAATTTTCAAGCAATTTTTTCTTGTTCCATTGGCAGATTTTTTTACTGGTTACAAGCGATTCAAACCTCATTTTTGTACTCTGATAACTTGAAACAAGACATTTTTCTGGATTGACAAGTTGAAAGTGGCTCATATCGAGTATATTGTATAGATGATTTTTACTTTAAAAAAGACAAAAACACTTGATAAGATTTCAGTTTTTTGCAGTGAGAATAACCCATTAACATGCGTGAGAAAACAGGGTTATTCCTGTTTACATGGTGTCCCGATCAAAACAGCAGCGTACAGACAACATGTCAACGCATGAAGAACATCATGATGTGCATTGCCATTTCTGCTTCGTTTTACTGTATCCACAGCAACAGCAGCAGCAACAACAAAAACAACAGCAAGGCAGACTTCCTGTACTCAAAAGACCAGATTCCTTACAAACAGAACATGCGTAGAAAATTGATGTTCCTTTCGATGGGGATATCCCAATAGATGAATGTACACATGACCAAATATTCAGGTCAGAAAAGGAGTAACCCAGGGGTGATTTTCAGATTCATTTTCAGAATATTGAGCACTGATTATTAAATGTTGGTGAGGGTTGAATGATACTGTTGCAGTGATTAATTGTGGATAGCTATGGCTACATTATTCAACACTTCTTGCACCTAATGGCAGCACCTGAAGCCAAATAACTTGAAGAACTTTCCTTCTGTCTTATTCATGTTGTACGTAGCTTTGGACGAAAGTGTGTGCTAAATGAAATTGTAGATTTGTAGAAGTTTTCAAGTTTGGTTCCTTTCCAAAGGACCAATATCAAACATTTAGAAAAGAAAAGGCAGTTTTTATATTTTCCACATGGTGAAGTCCTAAAACTATCAGGTAAGAGGAATTGTGGAAGTGTGTGAAATGTAAACTAAACAATAAAAACTTTTAGTACATGCAATGATGTATGAGTGTCTTTGTGGGTGAACACAGGAAGCAGGTAGTACTACCAGTAAGACTGGTTAGCAACATGTAGTGACAAAATAATGGAATGTGGTTACACTGAACAGACAGAAATAGTATCTAAACTGGGCTTTGATTTGAAAGCTTTAATCACTTTAGTGAATCCCTTGAAACCTCACTCAGTGATGCTGCTCTTCTGTCATTTTACAACAAATCTGCACCGAGCCAGAGAGCTCTAATTAAAAACTAATGGGAATCTCATGATGATGATGATGATGATGATGATGGGATGGTAAGCTGTGTTGTGCTTTGCAGACAGTGGCGCCAGTCTTAGATAATGACTTTTTATGTGGCTCAAAGAGATCTGTGTCATAGTAACTTTCAACGTAAATGGAGGCTCCTTAAATCATGTTGTGTGAATGATTGAATCTGAAAGGTCAGAATGTTTGTGGAGGTTGATTTAGCTTTGTGTGCTTCACTCTGCATTTGAAAAATTACTGTGACCCTATCAGGGCTTAAAAAAGCCATGACGCCTTGTTTTTCAAGAAACAGAGCTGTGTGTAAAAACTGATTCATCATGTGTAATTTCATTTGAGGGATAAGCACTGAACCATGTAAATACAGAAAGATTAAGATGTGAAACCCCTGCATGATTCGCTCTTTTGATCCAGAGTTGTTATCTAAACTATGGGAGGGATTTAGAATACAGTCAAAGAGTCTCTGTGGGGCTTTATTAGCAGCAAAATGTAAAGGGGGCCCCTGTCCAGATAGGAGCCTCTTTATAGATGGTGTTTCCTCACGACTGCAGACCTCAGGGCTAGCCTGGAGATATTAGATGGCCGCACTCTGGAGCCTGCAGTCCTCAACCCAGCTGTTCACACAAAACCTCCACACACACAGGCAACACACAGGCAAGGGGGGCACACAGGAGCAATAAAGCTGGGTCAGGTGCAGGCAGCATGCCAGCACTTTGACTCCAGTGTGTGAATGTGTATGTGCTTAAATGTATAGGGAGTTCACACTGCTGGTCTCATCTTTGAGTGCTCACTTATTCTTCATTTTTTCTCAGAGTTTCTTCCAGAATTTTTTGAAACTTTGAATTTATTAGACTGGCTGATGCACATACTACATTTTTATACTAAAGTAAATATCAACCACACAGAGTGACACTACAAATCGTAAAAACATGACAATTAGAGGTCGACCGATATAGGTTTTTTGGGGGCCGATGCCGATGCCGATGCTTTCCAAATTTGGGCAGCCGATGCCGATATGCATAGCCGATTTTTCCAATTTCATATTCAGGCTGATAGTTAAATAAATACATATTTATCACATTTTTGTGAAACGCAGCAATTTCTGAGCAACTAAACGAAATCTATTACAAGTCATGTCCAGTCCTCTGAACATTTATTCAGCTTTCAAAACAATGAAATATTTTTTCTGAGTAAACACACAATGTAACAAGCAGTAGTAAACATTCACACTCTTCTTAAAATGTCAAAAAAGAAATTTAAACTTATTAATATAATTTGAACAAAAGTATGTAATGTATCCAAGTGGTTCCACAAGTTTGAGGTGCTCATCTTTTTTGTGCCTGATCAAAAATTGCGTCATTTTATACAACGGATCAAAAATCGGCTTTTTAAAAGCAAATACGGCCGATGGCCGGTAGAGACAAATGTCCAAATATCGGCCCGATATATCGGCCGGCCGATATATCGGTCGACCTCTAACGACAATGCAGTGCAGAAAACAAAAGTTCACGCCTCGACTTATGGGATATTAATGATGTGACTTGCATAATTACAGCAAAAAAAGCAAAGAGCTAGGTGATAACACAAATCTGTGAACACTGATGAATGATCAAAGTAAGCACAGAATCAATTTCCTCCAATTTTGGTCGTCTGTACAAGAGCCCACTACAGGTAAATTCACACTTGAAATATCTGAGAAAAACAAAAGATCACAGTTCTGAAGACATGGCGGCTTTTATTTTGGTGCAGCGGTGGGCTATGGTCATTTACCTGTAGCGGAAACCCTGTTTCTTACTACAAAATCTGACACACTGCTCTTTGATATGAAACATTGCATGTGTGTGGGTCTATAGTGTTTTTTCCTAACTGTAAGCTGAGCACAGACACACACTGCAACATGCAAAAGCCACAAATATTAAGACACACAAAAACTGTACATTTGCAATGCATTCACTATTGAGACACACTATTGTTATTTCCCTACAATCCTCTTCAGGAGTATCCTGGCCAAGACAAATGAAAGCAAATGTTCACTAAGCTCTGGCTCTGCAGCAGAAAGAAGAGGCCTACAACCTGATGAATGTTGTGAGTACTGCTAACACTGAAGAAGAGACAGCCAGCGGTGATAAGAGGACAAGTTATGAGCAGGTTTCATAACACTCAATGTTCCACCTCCACAGAGAGCTCATTCAGACAAGTAAGGGCACGGCAGGATATCCTGACCAGGCATTTGTGTTGTGTTTTGCCTCAAGATTATTTTCAGTTACGCAACAAGTAGTGAAAGTCACCACGACTAACGGGTGTTAGTGCACAGGATGAACCATGTGATACAGAGATGGAAAGCAGCAGCATTGTCTGTGAGAAAACCAGACAACAGCCTTGAGTTGAATGAGTGCACTGGCCCTTTAAGAGCAGTGGATGAGCGCCCCTCAGGGGGGGCAGAGACTGGGGCTTTTTGTTTAAAATCGACATGCTCCAATCTGCAGCAAGACGCTGACATCGGTAAAAGCTGGGCTGAGGGGGGGTGAGGCTGCCACTCATCTGCTGCAAAACCAAAACAGTTTGGGCAGACACTGCAGGATCCAGAGGAGGAAGACGAGAGGAAAACAACCTGAAGGACACATGGGTTGCTTGATTTACAGTGAATAAAGGGGTGCTTGAATTTCTAGCTTCTTGTCTAACCTGCAGAGCTGATTCAGTCAGTTTTTCTGTCTCTTCCTCTGTCTTACCCTCTCTGCTCAAAGCACAACCTTCTTACTATGACAGTGGTGGCCAACCAGTCAGAGACCAAGAGCCACAAAAATGACCATCGTACTACAAAGAGCCACATCACACACATGGTCTTACAAAATGTAAAATGAAAATCAGTGCATTTCCATTTTTTATAGCTGTGTGTTAGTGTGTTTTAATTTGTATTTGGAGCCGTGTCAAAGACAAATTTCTGTTTTTACTGTAGAAGAGACAAAGTTCCATCAATCTATCTAGATAGATAGCTATGAGCACATGAGCAATTGAGAGGAGCACATGTAGAGAAGAGAAACTGAAACTTAAGTATCAGTCTCATCACCACAGTATTGATCAATGCTGATACCAATGTTGGTATCAGTATATCAATATTTTAGATTGATTTATCAGCACACCACTAATCTCTCTATACATCTTTCTATGAACAGATTTAAGAGCCGCACACTGGAAGGCGAAGAGCCACGTGTGGCTCATGAGCCACAGGTTGGCCACCCCGTACTATGAACTTTTCTCTAATACTCCAACAGCACCTGAATAAAGTTCTCCCATCACTATGTTGTTGTTCTTACAACTCATAATGGCATTATATCGGCATCCCAGTGTGTAAATTCAAACTACATTTTATCCTGGAGGTGCAATAACAACAAAAATATAATAATAGTAAGATTATGAAATTAGAAATTTATGAAGAAAATTATATAGAAAATTACTATTACTATATCGCCCCTGTCTTCCCTGCTTTGTGCCTTTGTTATTACCTTTAAGGTAGGTGCCCGAACATGATTCCTCAGTGTTACACACTGCAAGTGAGGGAAACTGGAGTCCAATCATCATCCAAATTTTGTGACAAATTTTTCCCCTAAAATTCATCAACTTCTATTATTCACAATCCTCTGTCTGAGACAAGCATCACGTTATCAGTGTAACAGCATTAAACTACTACACTTCTTTTAGACAGCAGGATGTGTCCTGTGTGGTGGCCAATCCTCGTAGCAGTTACAGACCTTACAGGAACACAGTGACCAAACCTTTTAAAATAAACAGAAACACACAGCAGGTGTTGAACAGTTACTCCATCTCATTACACATGGCACCAGCCTCCAGTGATACTTTGCTCCAGGCACTCCTGCACTCAATACTCTCTTATTATTTCACAGATTTTAACCCAAAATACTATACTTCTGGTGTCACTTCAATAAATCTAGTCTGGATATGGTTTCTGTGGTAGAGTCAAGGAGTTAAAAACAGTGTATGACTCAGGCTGAATCATTGTAAACAGCACAGATTAGACAACATCTGCAGAGCCAAGTGTGACGATAAGAAGCCGTCTACAAGACTATAACCTCTAAGTCAACTTCAGGTCAGTAAATCTGTGTTTTAGAAAAACCTGAGATGTGGTGAAAGGCGGGACTAACCACACTTGCCCCCCTCTAACAAACCCTGCAGATGCACACCACAGATAAGAGTCTCTCCAAGTTTCTGTCGCTGAAGGATGTAAGTTTAACTAGGTCGACCTTGCCTCTGCAAAGAACACACACGTTAGCACGTACACATATCCAGATTCATATCCAGGCTCTCTCATACACACACACTCGAGCACACACTTTGGTTACTTGGTCACTGAGGTTGTTCACAGCACCATCCTCTTCAACAGCTCTCTCCTTCTGACTACTGAACTTTTAAACCCTGACATCCACACAAGTGGCCAACATCACAGCCTGTCTCACAGTTTAAGGACAGTCTCAACACCAGCACTGCCGGGATTTCTCAACGACTCAAACACAGAGCCATTAGAGGCTGTGTTTTGCTGTGATTTAAAGACAACAAAGAGCTATTAACTAACATAAAGTGGAGTAGCATCCATGGTTAACTTTGTTTGTTTACTTGGAAATTCACTGCTCTTTTCAGTCTACAGTAAATCTTCATTCCGACAGGGAGGAGAGTGCACTGATGAGTAATGTTGAAGATTTTTTTTAACAGTGGAGGAAAAAGTATGGGGATCCCTCACTCATGTATTATCACACAGTAAATACATTTCCTCACTAGAAAAAGGTGCAAACTGGAGCTACTACATAGATGAGCATGCATTTAAGAGCAACTGTTTTGCTTTAAGGTTTTACAACTACTACTTGTAAACAGTACAGAGGATTGGTGAAAAAATGTTGTAAACAGTGTAAACAACTTTTTCTACTCCAGTTTAGTTTGGTAAGTGGCAGTTGTGATATGCTGCCCCCTGCAGATTGGGAGCAGACGTCACCCAGAGTGATAAAGTGTACAAGAGCCACATGAGTTCTCTTGTGTTTATTCCTCATGTCTCAAGGGGCATTTACACGACAATGGTTTAAGGTGAAACGCATAAGTTTTGTTGCGTTTTGGCCTCATGTTTACACAGAAAACGGCCTCCAGAGTGGGATTTTTCTGAAACACTGCCGACACCAATGCAGTGTAAACAGTAAGCCAGCATTCTCAGTTGAAACGCTAACGTCTGCTTCGAGTGAGCGCATACAGCAGTACAATGGTACCGTTGTTACGATCGTCGCGAACTACCATGTTGTGCTTGTACTGCTGAATCTGCTGAATCTGCTGACTGTCTTTCAACTAAATGTGCATCTGTTGCTCCACTTTTGTTCTTAATATTCCCCAATACACTAGATGACTGGCTCATCTCTATTTAAGTGGAGATCTCCCAAAAGTGGCTTCTGGACAATACAGTTAGACCCCCCCTACAGGCCTGACATGCTTACTACAGCGTTTCTGTGTAAATGCAGATTTTTTTTCACCACGTTTACACTGCGTTTTAGCATTTCAGATGAAACGTCATGTAAACAGGGCCTTAATTCCGTGCGTCATGTTTGTGCGGCCCTCATGTGAGCCTTTAAACTGAGAAAACTGAGTCCGTTGACTTGTGCACGCTAAACCCAATTAGCTGATGAGCGAGCTGACTTTCTGATGTCCAAGCACTGATCATTTCTAAATATAGTGTACACCTACACCAACTTTAGCGTAATTAGCTCCATTACCTGGTAGTGTTGACCCTGTTTTTAGCTGATCATAGCCTAGCTTCTGTTCTAGTTCTCCAGCCAGATTCACATCAAAGAGGCCGAGCTAATCAGCGCCCCCTGTGGGTAATACACCTAGTACTGAAAAGTTCCTCATACAGACTCGCTTCAAAAGTCTTCTAAAAATTCTGTACAGCTGTCTATTTTTGTTACCACTCAGGCAAACCTCCTGCTTTCTGGGCCCAAAAGCTCTTAATGCTATTCCAAGTGTTCACAGTAGTGAAACACTGTTCAACGAAATGACACATAACCACCTGTGTGGGTGGCTGTTTTGTGGTCACAGGTGTGTATTAGTGGGTGTTTTACAATGTGACTCAGCTGATCAGACATGAGGACCAGAAATTGTCTTTTTATTATAATTAAAATAAAGAAGAAAAAGCAGCCGTTCAGGGGCACACGGGTGATGTTTTGGGTAGTAGGGGGTTGTCAGGCAGAGAATAATGATGTAGGAGAGACAGGGAGAGGAAAATCTGGGGATCAGGATAAGATGGACAGCAAAGCAAGCAGGCAGGCACAAACAAAGTCTGATACATAAACACACAAGTTCACACACACACACACACCCAAACACATGCACACGCCCACGCTGTGATTCATGTAGACAGAGTCAGTCTCCAGCAGGGATCTGTCCTCACCAGAAGGCCTCTAGGGAAAACAGACAGAATATTTAAGACAGGCCTCTCTAATCCCTTTAGTAAGGTCCAATGTACGCACACACACGCACACGCACACACACACACACACACACACACACACACACACACACACACACACACACACACACACACACACACACACAAAAGATAAGACACACACACAAAAACTATATTTAGGAAAGGAGATGCAAAAGAAAACAGGATATCACCAAACTTGTTTGCTTGCTTACATCTGTGTTTGCTTTTGTTTTTTTTTTTCACTTGAGAATTTCCAAAACCAGTTGACATCAGAGAAAGGAGCTGCCTTTTTAGGTCCAAAAATCTATAGTCACCACAGCCATGAAACAACTTTAGCGTAATCATTGTGTAATCATTGACATATTAATATGACGCGAGCTAATCTGCATGGACCAACGTTACAGTTTCTGAAGAGCTGAAGTCATGTCAGGTCACTGATTCAACGTGTTGTTTAAACATGTTGTTTCTTGTGTGTGTGTTTGTGTGTTTGGTGTTATTAAGTAGCAGGGGCATTGAGAGGTACCTCCTGTTGCTTCTTTTACTGTTTGACAGTTTGTCTGAGCGTGTTTGTGCATGTGACAGAACAAAAGGTCACCAGTCTAACATTGTGGTCACATGAGTCCCTCGGACCCTCGATTCCACAAGTGAAGCATCTGCAAAAACTGCTGCTACCCACCTACACAGCCCAGCAGAGATAAACACTTTTACTCCCCCTCGCTGCTCTCGGCTGCTCTCCTGGCTTGATGAGAGAGTTGTTATCGTTGGCAGAGGGCCGGCTCCTGACTCCCAGCAGAGGCCAGATGATTGTTTTTGCTGCCTGGGGTCCGGACCCGTACCTCTCCAGATCCCGTTACTGGGACTGTGGACCTTTTTATACGGGGCACCCACTGAGAACGGGACATAAAGAGAGGGAAAGGGATCAAACTGAGTTCTAGACACAGAGATGTTGATGGTTTACATCATTTATAAGATTGTCTTTAAACTATGAAGAGCCTGAGTGGAGTAAAAGCAGCAGGGGACAGTGTCCATGTGCAACAGATCTAGTGATGTAGTTAAAAACAGGTTGGAAGCACTAATATTGTCATTATGTGCAACTGCCTACTCTTCTCAAAGAAATAAAGACTCTCGTTCTGACTTATTTTCATATGAAATGAACTCCATGTATTTCTGTTTTGTTTACATTCAGTGTTTTTAACTGAAAGGCACTGCAGTGTTACCTTGAGGCTGAGCAAACTTTTTAAATGTACATAAAACAAAAACAAAAACAACTCCTCATAAAACATTGGCAAAGCTGTTTTTTTTCTGTAAAACTATTTAGTTTACATGCTTTTTTGGTTGCATGCAGTGTAGCATTGTGCAACCAGCAAATAGCTGCACTTCTCAGAGTGTTGATGTCACCTGTAGAGGAGCTTAAGAGTGAAAGTGTTGGCAAGGGTCAGAACAAGCTAAACAAAGACACACATCTAAAAACAGAGCACAAAAGTGCTGCTACTAGCAAGATATACAACAGATTTCACAAACAACAGATATACACTCACAAGCCACTTTATTAGGCACATCTGTCCAACTTCTGTGCAACATCTGTGCAACTTTCTAATCAGCCAATCACATGGCAGCAACTCGAGTGTCACTCAACCTGGCATGGTTGTTGGTGCCAGACGGGCTGGTCTGAGTATTTCAGAAACTGCTGATCTACTGGGATTTTACAACAACCATCTCTGGGGTTTACAGAGAATGGTCCCAAAAAAAGAAAATATCCAGTGAGCAGCAGTTCTGTGGTCAAAATGCCTTGTTGGTGCCAGAGGTCAAAGGAGAATGAACAGACTGGTTGGAGCTGATAGAAAGGCAATAGTAACTCAAATAACCACTGGTTAAAACCGAGGTCTGCAGAGGAGCATCTCTGAACACACAACACGTCCAACCTTGAGGCAGATGGCTACAGCAGCAGAAGACCACAACGGGTGACCCTCCTGTCAGCTAAGAACAGGAAACTGAGGCTACAATTCACACAGCAACACCAAAACTGGACAATAGAAGATTGGAAAAACGTTGCCTGGTCTGATGAGTCTGGATTTCTGCTCCACATTCTGATGGTAGGGTCAGAATTTGGCGTCAACAACATGAAAGCATGGATCCATCCTGCCTTGTACCAGTTCAGGCTGCTGGTGGTGGTGTGATGGTGTGGGGATATTTTCTTGGCACACTTTGGGCCCTTAGTACCAACTGAGCCTGGTTTAAAGTCCACAGCCTACCTGAGTATTGTTGCTGACCATGTCCATCCCTTTATGAGCACAGCGTACCCATCTTCTGATGGCTACTTCCTGCAGGATAACGCTCCATGTCATAAAGCTGGAATCATCTCAGACTGGTTTCTTCAACATGACGATGAGTTCCCTGTACTCAAATGTCCTCCACAGTCCCCAGATCTCAATCCAATAGAGCACCTTTGGGATGTGGTGGAACGGGAGATTCTCATCATGGATGATCAGCCAACAAATCTGCAGCAACTGTGTGATGTTGTCATGTCAATATGGACCAAACTCTCTGAGGAATGTTTCCAGTACCTTGTTGAATCAATGCCACCAAGGATTAAGGCAGTTCTGAAGGCAAAAGGGGGTTCAACCCGGTACTAGCAAGGTGTACCTAATAAAGTGGCCGGTGAGTGTATAGCATGCACTGTTGATGCATAGGTCTAAATTAGACCACAGAGATACATATTTGCACAACAACCATTCAAAGTTCACTTAATTGCTGGATTTTGAGTTTGTTTGCAACTTTGCAGTGTGTGACACAGAGAGCAGAGGATAATGTACGGCCATGCACACAACTACAGAACCACAAAACAGCAATGCTCTACAACCAAATAGTACACTCGCACTTTCCTCCACACATACACACTCATAGGTGAATGTATGAACCCAGCCAACCAACGTATGGCAAAACAAACACCTCAAGAGACCCAGTTAAGGCTTTCAGGGGGTCTTTTGTCAATTAAGGGGTCTCAGACCCCCTTAGACCTCCCATATTTCACACACTGACTGTTATCATTGCATAAGTCCGTTTGGCTTCATTTGCCAGCATACTGTCAACGTGATACCGTGACTTATGCATCTTAATTTTGATGACATGTTCTGCCCCACAGGAAGCAAATTCAGAAAATTATAGGGGTAGAGCTCCTGGAAGTTTCTAGAAAATGTAAACAGTGGCTATGTGAGGAGGGTCTTACCTCTTTTCTCAAATAGAAAATGGGAATATTTCCTCCACTGTGAAAAATAGAGCCACACTATTTTTAACCCAATCTTTCATGCTAGCCCTGTGTCGCTAATTCAGTATATTTCTCCTCTATTTAATGTTATCTATCATTTCATCTCTGAAATGAAGCTTGCAACACACTTAAGCTTACATCAGACACACACACACACCTGTGTCACATGTGTGTGTGTGTGTGTGTGTGTGTGTGTGTGTGTGTGTGCGCGCGTGTATATATGTGTGTGTATATGTGTGTGTATATGTGTGTGTATGTGTGTGTGCGTGCCTGTGTGCGTGTGTATTTTTAGCGGCCAGGCTGAGCAGCTGTTTGCCATTACTCATATCAGTGTGCGCTCCTCCTCCTCTCTCCGGCACAGTGTTATTCTTTCTGAGCCACTGGAGCTACAGTCACTGTATGACTGTGTTGGTCTAACCCTGGCAGCCTGTTTTTCCTGCCGCTGTGGCTGCAGCAACTCATTTTAATGCTTGTCTAGCTTGATCATTTCCCACTATCATCAAGTGCAGAATTATTAATCATATAACTGCACAAAGAGGATCTGATTAATAACTTATTGTCCAACACTTTTTGTGTATAGATGTGAAATTAATAACGTCAAGACAAGAGTGTGTGCTCAACTTTTTCAGTGTTTTTTTCCTGATGGTGGTTAAGAAAAGAGTAACCAGCGCAATAAATGCACACAAAATCATACAAGTGTACCAGAATAGGCACATTTTCTTACACAAACACAGAGCGGACAAAAACAATCAGCTTCGTCTTTTTTTATTTGAGGATTTGTGACGAAGAGGTGAGGATGAAACGCGATACTGTGTGTAGCATGCTGGAACCTCTAACTTGACCCAAGTGGCGAGTCGGAGATCAAGTCAGGGTCAGTACATCCCAAAAGGCAAAAATAGAGCTTTATTACCCTTAATTAAGATGGCATTAATGACTTCCCTCCGGACCTGGACATAAACATCCAGTTAGTGTTTTACAGAGTGCAATTACCTCAGCGGTGCGATTACCTCAGACCGGAGCTTTTGCTGGCTTCCTCTACCAGTAAAAGCGAGCCGGGAAGACATCAGCTTGTTTTGTTTAGCTCTGCAGATCAGGGTCAGACTCACTAAAGGATAACAATGAAAGACAGAGCCAGGCAGAGGAGGTGAGGATGAGAGAGTCAGGCAGAGAAACAGGCAGAATGTGCTGTAGAGTTTTTTTTTATCTAAGCAGATGCTCTGATTAAATGTAGAGGCTGTGAAGAAAAGGCTTTAGGCAAGAGGTCACTGTATGTGGTTTAATCAGTAATCACCATTAAAAGCCTGTCGATGCTAGTAAGGAGCTGTCATCACAAGCAAATCTAATCTGCTGATCTTTTATTTGTGCAGTCAGAAGAGTATTGGCGGCAGCTCGAGATAATCAGGATACTTAGTGATCCAGACCAACAACAACACTTATCCTTAATCCTGTTCAGATTGAAGTTTGTCAGTGATCGACTCAGAGAGAAAACAACCCTGAGGCAGAGTTTTTCTCTCTTCTGTTTGCTCATCAATAATCATTGATTTTATAATCAATGCTGAGCATGTTCTACTTTCTACTGTTGATTTTACATTACCATCAGTCAAAGTCATCCTAATGAACAGGGGCTGTTTTATGATCTGAATGGAGAGGCGAGCCCTTCACCAGCTTTGGTCTGACATTAGCATCCCTATCACACCACCTATACCTAACCAATTAGCACACATTTAATTTTTTAATTAGTTTTTTCTTCCATATTTTTAGTTCTACTGACATACATTTCTATTGGTACTACTTGTATATTTCTGTATACATACTGCATAACCTTACATGTAAGCTATATATCTACAGAACACTAACTGATTTTACTTTTACTCAGTTTTGTTTTTCTCAGTCTCTTGTTCATATCTCCTTTATTTTCATTAGGCACACAACGACGGATGAAAATTATTGCTATTTATTGCCACTATTGCTAAAAAGATTGGCGTCACCTAAGTTAATTCAGCCACTGAACACGTTTGTGTTGAAAGTGCCTCGTTGCTTTTAATCACACAAGTATTGTTCATCCACCCGGGGTGAAAAAGACCAGGTAGGTAAAAAGTCAGGTATGGAGGGATTATTTGTTAATCAACAATGCCGAATGCCCGCGCAACTTGGGTTCAAAAGCGCTGCAGAGTATAAAGGTTTGTCAACTGACTGAAGGAGTTAACCACTAAAAACAAATTTTCTAAACTAAATAGCAGCACTTATATGGACAGAAAACATCTCCCAGATTTGTGAAATGGCAGTGAGTGGATAGAAGAGATCAGTGAGTGGACGGATGTTAGGTGGACAGACGTTTTTACCAGACTGTGACAGACCAGGACGTAAACATGTGTCAATAAATCAGAAACCCTCCCAGACCAAAAAGAGCACACAGACTGCTGAGTTTTAGACCCAGTTCATAATAAAAGAACCAGAAAACTACATCCAGAATTAATTACTTACCCACAGACATCACTGGTGTTTCAGTGTAAAGTGTGACCCTGTTAACTGGTGACTCTCGGCTGTTAATCACTGATGCTGTCGGCTGAGAGTCAGCAATTAGCATAGTCGCTATTAACTCCAAAACACTGGTTGCTCTGTGACGGTTGAAACTTAATAGATGTTGCCTCTGTTGCATAGTATGCTTTTTAAAAACTGTCCACAGAACAACCGTACATTTTGATGCTTTTAACAGGTTCAATGTTGTTTTTAAAAAATGCTAACTCCTCTGAATGAATGGAGCTGAACGCTGCTTCTGTGGTCGAGATGCGTGTGCATCTTTATGATGATAATCCTTCTATAAGTTTGTGGCTTTCACTTTAGAGAGAGCCTTAAGCAAGGGGCAACATGCGGTTTAGAAAAATGAAGCCTATGCGTAAGGAGTAAAAGTCGCAAGAATTGGCTTGAGGCTGGCTGCAGAAAGATCGGATGTCACATACGCACCCAGCCAAATTACTGACTTTTACAGCATAAAAATAATATTTACAAACTGGTTCAAGAGCAGACAGCTGTCTGTGTGAAAACTGTAACTCAAATTGTCCCATCAACTCATAGCCATCCCAGCAGAGATGTGGTTGAAGCAAGCCTGCTAGGCTTTACATGCCCAAGTATCTTCATCTGATGAATAAACATCCCTGGCTTGCTATCTAACTGCATCAAACATGATGGTTAATTAGCCCATTATTTGAGAGCTCCATCACCACCCTCTGATCTCTCCTGGCTAAAAAAAACCAACAACATAGTGACTGCCAAAATGCAAAGCTCATGGCTCAAAGAAAGCAGCTGGAGAAGCAGGAACTGCTTGCCCTGTGACTTTTGTTATCATTTATAATACATTATTTTACCCATCCAACAAAACACAATGGAGAAGAGAATGCAAAAGCTCACCAGGAGTCTCAAATGTACCACCACTGTGCTGGAAATGATCATCTTAAAATCATGAATCTGCTTAAAGACATGGATGTTCCCAGAGCAGAGTTGTTCGAGGCTACAAACACATCACTGTCCTTCACTTGTTTCCTGCTTTGATAGGTGAAACCCCACTGCTCAAGTATGTGACTGAACTGTGGTTGACACATCCTCACAGGCCTTTGGGCAGCAGGATTGAGGTCAACTTGCACACCAGCTAGTGTGAAGGTGTTTGTGGCTCTGCAGCCGATAAAAAGGATGACTTGGGGGATGGATAGATGTTAAGTGGAGGCTGTCTGAACGCTGGTGAGCAAAGGGGGATCTAAGCTGCAGATGAGTGCCACTCTCTGAGGGGGGTTTTCCAAGCATGATTTACCCAGCGCTGCTGAGGTCAAGTCATTAACCTTTTATTGATAATTCTTCGGAGTTCAGTCCTCAGGCATAAACACCCAACAGTCATGCACTCTCAATAAACAGGCTTACCGCTGTTGATATAGGCAGCCATGTGTCACATGTTAACAAACCAGCATGTTCATTAACCATACATGAAAGCTTATTTCAGATTACAGCGCATTATGCACAAGTGTGAAGCCTACATTACAAACACTGACAAGGTCTCATAGGGTATCCTCTTAAACACAGCGTTAATGTGCAATTTCTTGCTGATAATCACAGTAATTCCAACATAAACCTCCTTGTCAAACAGCAACATGAGCAGCAGAGTTGGCTCTGCAGTCTACGGAGAATTGGTGCGAGCCATTGTATCATACTCCAACCTTCTGGGCGTAATTGAAAGCATGAGGTTTTGGGGTGTGAGAACCACGTGAGAGAAGTTGTCGAGAGGGACAAAAACAGAAAAAGGAGAGAGAGCTCCACAGAAAAGGGAGACAAGGTCTCTTGTTTTCTTGCTCTCAGAGGCCCAGCTGCTGCAGCTTTCATTATTCAGCATGACACTGAATTAATACAGCCACTGGTAAACACTGCAACATGAGGGCTTGTGCAGCAAACACTGACTTGGCTTGTGCTCCTAATGCAAACACGCCGCTGTAGATGAAGAAAAGTAGATGGAAGGAAGGAAAAACAAGCAGTGAAAACACACTGTCAGCAACTTGGAGATTATAATGCATGCAGTTATAGGGAGATAAAAAGTTGAATGAAAACAAACAAAAAACTGAATTTAAAATGTACGGTCTGACAAAGATGAAGGTAAACCAAAGATTAATGTTTCATAAAACCCAACCAGCTGATTGCTGTATGACGGTGTGTTTCTAAAGAAAGTCAGAGCTGTTTCACCAAAGATGGATGGTTGTATGATGTCAAATTATAATTGCTCAATGCCTGCAGTGGCCCATGTTAACCTAATTGTCTTTCTGATTAATAGCCTCACTTTCCTGGCTTATATTCTGCTGCACTATCTCCATATGTAAACAACTCCGCTGACACCACAAGCCACTCCCTGTGAGTGGAGCTGTGGGTTAGCAGAGGTCACTATCGAGCAGATGACCCTAGGGTCACTCACGGTGGAGGAGGGGCTGCAGGCACTGTGGGTACTTTGGTCCCACTCTCTACTTGTGATTTCGAATGTTTCTAATCCACAGGGTGCGTGAGAGCAGGGGATTGCCAACTTCCCTTCCTCCCCCACCAGCCCTGCACTTCCCCCTGGGGAAAACTTTGAGCTGCGCAGGCAGGCAGGCAGGGCTGGAGTGGGTAAGACGATGTCCAGACTCTCACCACTCACACTCATTAAAACAACCATCATGAGAGGCGATTGTTTGCAACGAAACATCACTGTAACAACAAAGCCATACAGGATCCCAGGTTTTTGTCCTGGCTATACTAACAAACTCACTGCCAGCTTTAATTGCCATGAGCCTGACAGACAAGAAGTGAGATGGACAGATATGAAGAGACGGGGTGAGACTGATTGCCTGCTCTCTTGCCGTACATCTGTGAAAAGTTCAAGAGTTCAAGATCATATCAGAATACTTTGTCTTATGTTTCTAACCGCTCCACGCCACTCTGCCAACCAATGCTGGTTTGGGGTGACTGACCATGATACTTAGATCATAAAACCTCTGCAGGACGAGGCAGTTCAGCCTGAGTTCATGGAGGTACTCTGACAGCACACAGAACGAGAGTAAAGAAGAGGAGAGGCAGTGCACCAAGCTCTACACACCCCTGTCCAACTCCACCTCTGCTGCACACTGATCTGTTGAGAAAGAAATTGAAATAACAAGCCAAAAGAGAAACGGTAATACCTCATGCAAAGTGTTTCATGAGCCGAGAAGAATCCACTTTTTTCCACTGCCTGTTAATGAATCAGCAGATTTGCTGATCTGCATTATGTTTGTTGTGCCTTCTAATCTAAACATCCCAAAGCAAAGAAAACAAATGTTCCCATTGGACCAGTAATGAATAAATAGCTCCCATGTGACCACAGGCCAAGTCCCATTTTGCTCCATCCTCTGTTTGTTTTCCCCACCATTGTAATTACCCCTCCCCCCCCGCAAAAAAAACCCAAACTACCCAGTGGTAAACAAACCCAACAAACCCCGGGACCCTGACTCAGACCCATAAAAACAAGACACAAGAGAGCGGAGTGAGGAGGGGGTTGTAGCTTATGGGGGCAAACATGGCAGGGCAGCTTTGGGCATTCAGTGCATGTGTGTATGTGTGTGTGTCTGTGTGCAAAGGAGCATTGCCTTTCCCCCCCTTCCTCTGGCTCTGACCCTGGCCCCCTGCCAGCAACAGTCACAGTCTAATTACTGAAATCTGTGTGCCAGCTAAAGGCATTGTAGGAGTCAGTATTGTGTGGGGGCCCATGAGAGCAGTCACCATTCATCCCTGGTTGCCCTCTATTTACTGAGGTGGTACAGCCTTCACAAGAAATCTGTTTTTTTTTGAGGGAACGAAGGATTTGAATGAGTTGTCGGAGACTGGTCTGCTAAATGATACAGTGTGATGGTGTGACACTCAGGGAAACCTGTATGAACAGCACCAACTGTGGCTGAGCAACATCATAACCAATGCTGCCACAGCTACACTTTAAAGCTATTTAGAAATGACTAGGGATGGGTACTGAATGGGGTACTTTTACAGGTACCGACCAAATTATGTCAAAAATACCAGGTACCACGTCATGTACAATCAAAAGGTGCCATGTTTAGGTACCTACACGAATCCTTGTGACTTGTGACTGTGAAGAAGTGGAAGGGTAGGCAATTTTCAATGCTGGACATGAACACAGCATTGCAACCTTATTGACGGAAGAAAAAAAAAAAAGAAGAAAAAAAAATACATACATATATATATATATATATATATATATATATATATATATATATATATATATATATATATATATATATATATATATATATATATATATATATATTTAACGTTTATTAACCAAATTGATATTTTTTAGCACATAAACACAAAAAGTATTGAAAATTGGTACCATTGAGTACCAGTACCAATTGCCAGGTACTGAGCATCTGTATCATTTCAAATGTGAAAAGTACCCACCCCTAGAAATGACTTAGCATTGATCACAGACTATATAACACACACACACAGTCTCAGTGACGACACCCACTGATGTGGAGGTATGGTTTTGAAGCATATTGATAATGGTCACCCTTTTAGAAACAGTGACTCAACCTAACTAAGGGGTGAACCATCATGATGCAAAGCCTTTAGCATCTTGCTAACAGCTACAGTGTTCCCACTTGTTAGTCAGGTTAGCAAATCTCATCACCTAATATCTTTAAAATTTTGAGTGACAAAAGTCAACATACTTGTACAGAGAAAAGAGCTATTCAGACAAAAAACAGGGACCAGGTTGTAAACATGCTTATTTTTCTGTAAGGTTATTTAAGTCATTCTTTTGGGGGTTTATTTCCTTAAGCAGAAAGGACGGTGGATGGAGCAGGACACAGGGTGAGAGCGGGGAGTGACATGTCTATCAGCACACACTACACAGAGTGTGACTTTTTTCTGGCCCAGCAGTTTGAAATGATTAAGATTTTAAGTTAGTCCAACCAGAGACACAGCTCAGCTGACTGGCTGGCAGGTGCCCTGTAGCTGTTAGTGAGGAGGCTCAAAGCTCGCCCCATTTCCAGTATTTTAATTTGCTTTAAGACTCTGCATTAGAAACTGATGGTGATGTCATAGACACTGTGTCCATATGTTTTACTGTCCACCAGCATCCAATATCATAATTTTATATAGGGCTGGATCATAAGAAGCTCACAATTCGACTCAACTTCAATTCTTTAGGTTGCAATGTTGATTCAGTAGGAAATAGAAATACACAAACAGTTTGCATTTCTGTTGACAATTTTTCAATGTTTATTCTCATGCTCTTGGGAACATAGGAATATTATCTCGCATTTTTGAGCAATAAGCAACATAAAGGTTGAAAGAGTTGGCTTCACGCCGCTGCTTGCTTTGGCTGCCATTTTGTTTTTGTTTGGTCTAGTGTCCGTCCATACAACACAAATAACAAGCACAGCGCCTCCAACTGGCCAGGAGGTGAACTGATTAAGAGGATTTGCCGGATCAATATTGAATGGGGCGAAGCATCGATTAACAAACATTTTTGCGCACTCAAACTTTTTTAACAAAGTGTGTATGTGGTTTCTGGTGCTTTTGGAGCCAGCCTCAGGTGGACACACGAAGAACTGCAGTTTTGAGCAGTTCTGCATCCACTCCACTTCTCAAGACCAGATGTTGCTGCTTCCTCTTACAGCTGTAATTTTCATTCAATAAGGGAACATTTTCATTCTATTGTTTCAATAAATAAATCTAAAATGTTGATCTGTTTATGTTTATTTCATTTACTTATTCCAAAATTATACAAATATTTTTAGAATAAACTGAGTTGATAGTGGAAAAATCAAGTGTTTTAAGGAACATCAAAATGTGGGAAAAAATTAATCATGAGGCTTTTTTCTTAACATTTCCAACATTCTGTGAATGTTGTCTCACACCTTCCCCCAGCAGCCTTTAGAGGCATTATAAATGACAGTGGAGGAAGGTTCAGTCTTGGTGTTGATGGTCTCACTTGACTTTGTAGGTCATAGAGCGGCATCAGTGTTAGTGTCAGTCTGTTTCAAAGCCTGAAAAAAAAAACTCCCTATAAAAGCTTTAATGAGTTACCGTCCACACATAACTGTCACAACCAGTCATAGCTGAAACAAGAGTTGATGTAGCTACTCGTGGTTAAGTGTTTGCATTCCATTACGATCCCTCTGGTGCTTCACATAAATATATTCACCATTATTGCATCTGTTTTTCACCTTCACTAGTAGAGCATTAGAGCTGATGTCATTTCTTCCCAGCATGAAATCCCTGTGCTGGTATCCAGATTATAGCTCTGTGCCTATGTTAGAGCCCAGCAGGGAGGGATTGGCTACGGCTTAGGTTTCCCAGCTCAGTCTTTATCACGCCCATGACTGGATTTATTAAGCCTAATGCTGTTAATCTGGTTGATTTTCTGTATAAACCCATTAGGGGACAGGCTGGAGGTAAGATAACGACAAGGGAGGATGATAGAAAACTCTCCCTGTTTTCAAGTCTGAGCCCACGTCTGTGGGTCCATCAGACAGACTGTGATCTTGTCAAATGTCCACAACTGTCATAGGTCGGGCGTGCCAAAACAATAGTCTTGTTATCACTACAACTGTAGACAGGGGTTATTTACATGTATGTTATCTTCTGTGAGACAGATCATGCTTGTCTCTGTTTTCCCCGGGAAACCTTGAAAACAGTATCAGGAGGCTTTCTCATCAGCAAAACAACCTCAGTTTGTACAAACATTTGCAGGAGAGGAGGAGACTCCCTGTTAGCAGACATCTCTACACTGCAATTGTGACAAGCTGGCAGCTCCATGCATATCCAAACCCCAAATGATCAGCCATGTCATAATGCTCAATAAGATGTAATAACATACTGAGCTGGTGGCTTTCAAAGTGGTCAGGCTCCAGTTGAGAGCCCCTGCCTGCCTTTTGCCCCGTGTGGTGAAGTTCATCTGCCACAACTCCGTCTGCAGCAACCGCGCGGCTCACCACCGTCTCTCTCTGGCGTCGCAGTCGTTGGGTAGGCAGGGCCCGAGTCTTACCGCACCTCAGCGCACCACAACACAGCGCGCAGCCACAGTCACATGAAACCCTCACAAGTCTGCAGAGCTGCTTGTTGTGTCTGCCTGTTGTCACTGCGCAGAGTTCCTCTTTGTACGCGCCACAAAAAGTACATCAGTACTTCACAACTCATTTACATGGTTGTTGAGGGAGTTTCACATCTTCAGCGGTGGATTATACAGCAGCTGCTGCTGCTTTGTGGTGCTGGGCTGGAGGAGTATATAAATGCTGCATGCACGGTGTAAGAGATGGGAGACAATGGACAGATGTCAGCTTGTTGTGTCATTGACAAAAGGCCTGATCTTCAAATCCTGCCTCCTATTATCAATAAAACTGATGAGTTTGTTTTCTTAAAATTAAAAGGGGAAGTGTGCATGAGGTCAATGTTTGGTAACCTGCTTGTAAAATTTAGTGATTTACAAGTTCACCTATCCTAAATATACAGAAGTGCAAAAAAGAAAAGATTAGAATAAAATAAGACATTAAAAATACATGTAAAGTGAACTGATGGGATAAAAGAAACTACTGTAACCTGTAAAAGGACCCCATGAAATTGGAGCATCTGTAAATTCTTATCACAAACTGGAACTGGATTTAGTTCTCATGTAAAGCCTCCAAGCTGGAGGGGAAGATGTTTAATGTACTGGTTTTTCTTCACAGAATTCAGTTGGTAAAGCTCCACATTCAGACACTATAAGAGGACACTGAGGTGTTATGTATCCACATGAAGCAGTTATTTGAGCTGACTGCCTAAGAAAGCTACTCCTCAGCTTTTACTTACTGTGTGAAGATGAATGCTCAACCATACTGAATCAATGATGAATGAGTGGGGAAGAAAATTCCCGTTTATCCGGGATAGCGCGAAGGGGTTGGGATATGCTACGTGCACATTTTGTCACAACATATCAAACCTTTGAAAATCTCCCTAATTCTGAGGTCTCAAGGTTGGCAAGTATGGTCGGGTATGGTTTGGTACGGGTTGGATCGGTTAAGCCTGATCCTGTTTTGAGTTTCCACAGCCAAGTGTGCCCTCTTGTGGTAGGGGGTGTGTAAGCTGGATGCTGATAGCCACGTCAGTTACGGAGTAGCTTGACGCTATAGCAGCGCAACAAAGTGTACCCCGCTAATAAATCCAGCAAAGAAGAAAAACATTACACAGTAAACAAAGACCAACATTAGGAGCCAGGAGAAATACAGCAGGCACACAGGAAGTGACAATTCTTTCAACCAATCAATGGTCTGCAGCGTAAGAGCTCCACCCTCTATAATCAGGTTATTTAGTCTGGCACCCCAACAGAAGGGTATCAAAAAGTGGGACAGCTCGTCTTGGTTATTTGGGGTCTGTCCCAAGTTTAGTTTGTGGAGATGCCACAAAATGCGAGCTGTACTGTGGCAGACCATACTGAACCGCTTGGTGGAAACGGGGCTAAAGTTTTCTGGAATGGTGACCTTTTCTTGGTCTATATCACAACAGGTGTAAGGATGTTTCCACAATGCAATAAACAACAGTAATAGAACTTTAAACTGATACATTAGGGGGGAAATAGTAAAGACTATCATCGTAAGAAATTTGGCCAAATGCCACTTGCGCCTGAATTCAAGTGGCAAGGGTCAAATTGCAGGCGCCGCCCTGTTGGCTATGGCTGCCTTTTGCAGCAGCTCTCTCTTCTTTGTCTATTTCTTGTAATTTTTTCGTCTCTTTTTCGTAATCTTTGTTTTTGGAGTGGATCATTACTTTGTATGGTTCATTTTTTGGTCATGGACACCAAACTTGTTGTGGCTTCAGTGATATTTTTACAATTTTTTCTCCTGTGTTTGTCTGGAGATCCTACATGTAACCATGGCTGCATTGTTTACATGGGAAATCAGCTGTTAGCAGCCTGATGTTTCCCACAAGGTGAAGAGAAGGAGGTGAGAATGACGTGCTGGTTCTCAGGTGTGAGCTAAGAAGTGACGACATGGACCTGTCCTTCCATCCATTGTTATTGGGAACGTAAGATCTATCTCCAATAAGATGAAGGCTAGCTGTGCTAACCCAGCAACAGAGGGAATACCAGAGGACAGAGTAGCATCATGCTATTCACAGACATGGCTAACGGAGCTAACATCAGACACCAACACCACATTGGAAGAGCTTCACCTGCTGTGAGCAGACAGGATCCAGGAGACAGAGACTGAACAGACTGCTGAAGAAGCTCAGTCCTGGACCCTGTGGAGGTGGAGGCTGGCTGAACTGGACAATGATGGACAAGCTGTCAGCATCTATTTTCTTTTGGACCTTTTTGCACTTTCTATACACTTTCTTACTTTTGTTTTCTTGATTGCTGCTGTGACTTCAATTTCATTGTACTTGTTACAATGACAATAAAGTTCTATTCTATTCTATTCTATTTGCATTTACACGCGGAGACAAAATGGAAAAAGTCTAGAAATTTTCAGGAGTTTTGTGTTTGAATGAAAGTGGGTCATTTAGTGTGAACCTATGCAAGTGTATCATAATACCAGAAACATTTTTCCCCAACAAGAAGGTCACTGCTAAGAAGCCTATCATCTTTAACAGGAGTTGATATAATCATCACAGGGTCAAGTCAACAACATCACATACAGTTAGCATGCAACAGCTCACAGCTCTGCATGAAGCACAAAGTGAAATACCAAGGAATTAAGGTCAGCCCTGCAGGCTGTGACAGTAGGTGAACTACTCCACAGCAAACAGCATCAGAATGAAGACAGGGAGCTATTTTCATCACCACGGCAGCAGTTTAAATGAGTCTAAGTGTTGGGCTGGACTTGTCAAAGACAAATGTTGCACACGACTGCACATTATACCGATTGTTTGTTCTCCAGCCCACCCTCATCTCTGTCTGCATTTGTAATTCATTCAGCTGCTTGGAAGAGAATTATTTATGAGCAAATCTGTTCATTGGAATGGTTTGTCTTGTTTTTGTTTCACCGTGCTCCCCTGATGCAGCTCTTCTGGGACCGCCTGTCAGAACCACCGATTTTTTAATGCAGCTATTGTGCCAAAAGAGAGTAAACAAAAAGTTTGTTGTTTTGAAAAACAGGAATATAATTACAGCTGCATTACTGATATCACCATAATCCTCGCACAAAATACCCGCCCTCCCATTTCCCCAAAGTTATTAGTGAGATTGTGAGTGTCTGTTGTTTTGTTAGTCTTGAGCAGGGTTTTCATGTCCTCCCATGCTGAGAGGGAGGTGACCACAGGTTAATGATGAGCAGCCAGAAACCAGACGACCGGGGTGAGTTTGTTCTCTGAGCTTCAGTCCCAGGTGGTTCTCTCTTTGAGAAGTACGAGTTCAAGAGTTTACTCGTAGTCCTCTGGGTGTCTGAGTTAGCCAATCAGCTTGCAGGGAAGGGGACAGTTGGCTGCGGGCGGCCAGTGCTGAGACGGCAAAACTAGTCAGTCAGAGTCTGGACTTTCATCTCTGAGGGACGATTAAGGACAGAGGAAAAAAAAGGAAAAGAGATAGGAATAGATGCAGAAGTAAAAGTCGGGGCTGCAGTAAAAAAAAAAAAAAAAAGGCTTTGCTCGGCTATTTGGATGATTAATGTGGAGTCGTATGAAATCCCAGCAAGGGTCTCCCAGGGACTCGTAAAGGATAAAATGTAAAGAATAATGCTCTTAAAGTTTAGAAGTGATCTAAAAGATTGCAGGAGAGGAGAGGAGCCAATCTACGACTTTGTTTATTACCATCCAAACTTGGCTCGGCCGGCCAGTCGGCCCTCATGCGATTGTTTGAGATGAGCTGGCAGGCTGCCAAACCTGGAGTAAATCAGCACTGTCAGTCAGCAACAAGAGCCGGCACAGGAGTGGGAGGAGGGGAAGGAGAGCACGTATGTAAAGATGGAAGGGGGGTTGTGAAGTTGTGTGTGTATGTGTGTGTGTGTATGTGATAAAAATACAGATAGAGAGGGAGGGCAGAAAAACAGGACCAATGAGCAAGAAAAAAGTTGTGGAGAAGTGAAGAGATGGGGGATGGGAGCAGGATAAGTGAGACAGAGTATGAAAAAGGAGGGAGAGATGGAGGGAGTGCCTGGTGCTCTGTTGTGAAACATGAGCTCGGAAAAACTGCTCCGAGTTTAACACTCAGCCCAATGTTTTTGCAGTTGTTACTGTTTGGAGGAGGGCCATTGCGTGAGCCGACGACACGCACAGAGACCTACACACACTCCAACACACACACCATCGTCCCTGAGCCCCACCCCTGGTGTGCTGGTTGTTTTTCATCCCTCTCCTCACACTCCTGTTATCAAGGTGAGGCGTGCTAACAAGGCACGCTGCCTGCCTGACGTGTCTGGCTCCATACCAACTTTCTAGGTTAAAAAAAAAAAAAGAAGAAATACGCACCCTCTGAATTAGTCCGGTTCTGTGGCTTCAAGGGTTTATCCAGAGCTTTGTGCCTGATTGGGAAGACAGTGCGTGTGGAAACTGGGCATGAGGCGAGCTCTTCTCTCATTACCGTGCACCTACAGAGAGGGCTCCTCGTGTGTCCCCAGGAAATCACAGTGGCTGCTTATTTTTATCCTGCTACATGAACCTTCTCCCTGCCAATTAGTCTCCAACAATGACCCTGTTTGTTTATGTACTGTCTTTTGAGTGACATCCCCCTTCATAATTAGGCCTGTGTCTTCCTTCACTACATGCCAAGTGCATAGATTTTCACACATGGAGAGAGACAGCTGCTCTCTGCGTGCAGGCTAACAGGGTGCACCTTCCTAATTGGGTCCAAATGGACGGATAAGTGAAGATTTTGAAAAGAGATAAAGTTGGAAAAAGTAGAGGGGGCAGAACAATAGCCAGCAAGAGACGGAGAGGACAAGTTCAGCAGGTTCATGCGCTGCGCTCCGAGGGTTTAAATCCCTCCCCCTTGACCACAGGATACTGCTTGAGTGTGAGTCAGAGATTTCAGTTCTTGTGTGTGCGTGTGTGTGTGTGTGTGTGTCACAGCTGTGAGGAGCCCGGGAGTGACTGCTGCTCAACAAAGCACTGCGCTCTGCTGGGTTGCTCTTGGTAAACAAAGGGAGCTCACAGAGCTTATAGTGATTGCCCAACCTCTCTTTTAACAGAGAAAGTAAAGAAAAGAGCCGGTTGAGCTCAGTAGATTAAAAAAGACTTAAAAGCCAGAGAGTTTTTAAACGTGAAAACTTTTAGGGTTTGATTATCACCTTGCAAGTAGCACTGATTTCTGCACCCTCTCCTCCCAGCTGGGGTGGAGAGGTCGAGCAGAGTGGAGCAGTCAGGAGGAGGTGGGGGTCAAAGTCTGTGTCTTTGCCAGAGGAGGTCAGCTGTGTTCAGTCAAAGCAGAGACACAGAGGGATGGTGGGCTAGGAGATGGTTGCTGTGCCCTCAGCCTGCCCAGCTGAGCCCTGTTCACCGATTCATCTCCCCCTGCACAGCAAAATGTGACGTTGTTGGCTTAGCTTCTTATTCCCATGACAACTGCCCGCCTGAGCACCAGATGTTTGCACTGAGTGGGGACGGAAGAATGGGAAATGTTCAAACACATCTATGACTGAGGCGGTGATGCTCTCTGTCTCCTCAGCTGTGATTAAAAAGAGTTCAGTTTCGAAAGTACACCAACAGGATAAAAACCTGCACCCAGCTTTGTCACAAAATGCTAATGATAGAATGGCTTAGTTCCCTGTTTCTTGGACAAATTTTACCAAAAGAAAACCTCAACTGACCATCCTCATAAATAACCAACTCATCTAACCTGTACTGAACATGCTCTCCTTCTGTTCTGTGTATCCCACTTTCTTGGTCCAGCGAGTAGAGGAAGATAACTGCCCACAGATGAATCTGGTTCTGCTCACAGTTTCTGCCTGTTTTCCTTCTGTTTTCAAGTGTTTGTTCACCAGTGGATTACTTTTTGGTGTCTGTAGGTGATTATACAAAGGCCATGTTTTTACTTAGCTTTAACATCTGTCCTAGTTGATCTTACCACAAGTGGACAGCTGAAACTACAAGTGGAAATGCACATCAATGCATCCTGAGGATTGTTCATCACTCACTCATGCAAAGGTGATCTGGACAACAATTCTCCACACTGGTCTGGTAGTGTGTACCCCAAGGAACAATCTAGCACTGACAAATTAAGGCAAAACACAAGGAAAAAGAACTGCAATTCCTCATATGTCCACTTGAGGTTGACAGCTAAAGCCCATGAAGTCCCATTAATACCTGTGTCAAAATATTTACAATGGAAACTAGAAAAGCAGTCAGAGAGCGCAGACCTCCTCAAAGCATATTGTGATTATCACCAACACTTTAGTCCTACTTTAATGTTATACTCCCTTTCAGCAGACTGTCTGCAACAATTTGGTGTTAGTTGCAGGTTTGTACAATAATTTGTTACCTAACAGTGTTGAAAATGATGATGACCCATTACATATATCATATTCCAGATCTTAGTATCCAGAATATTGCCAGGATCTGGATTGTAATTTTACATCTGTCAGAAATTATGGTGACCTTGTCTTGTATTGTCTTGCAAAGCAATCCAATGTTTTATGGTGGAGTTATATACACATATGGTGAAAACAGCCCGATCTCACAATGATAAAGAATCCTTGACAAAAATCCTGGATCCAGATGGGGATCCGGATCACCTCCAAAATTTAATCAATTCTTCCTTATCCTATTTGGAATATTTCCTGAAAATTTCATCAAGATCAGTTCCTTACTTTTTGAGTTATTATCCCAAAAACATAACCTCCTTGGTGGAGGTAATAAAAAAGTTTACAGCTTGGTTCAGAAACAGTTCAGAGTCAGAAATACGTGTTATAGTTATACTGGCTGTTATAGGCCCTGCTGCTCAAAGTGCTACCTCAGTTAGCCAAGCAGCCTGCTTAAGCTTTCCAGGGAGGTAGAAGGGCAGTGAAGGCAAAGAATAACTAGCAGCAAGGTGGGTTTATTAGGGATCAATGAGGGGGGTGTTTTAATACACGGCTGTGTTAGAAGAAAGAGCTGTGATTGGTTGACTGGGACTGGAGAAAAATGATTGAAACATCAGCCAGTCAGTTTGTAACACTACAAAAGCAAAGATTATACCTCAACTTGTATAGAATAGAATAGAATAGAATAGAATAGAATAGAATAGAATAGAATAGAAAATACTTTATTTATCCCCGAGGGGAAATTCAGGAGTCACCGCAGCATTTAAGAAAACAAAAGTAAGAAAGAATATAGACAGTGCAAAAATGTCCATAAGAAATTATATATATATTAATATTAATATTAATATATATATATATATATATATATATATATATATATATATATATATATATATATATATATATATATATATATATATATATATTAATATTATGTATATTAATTATATGTGTATATATTATGTATATTAATATTATGTATATTCAGAGAAATGACCTGTTTTGGATCCAAAAAGGGAAATTTTGCTAAAAGGTGACAAATATATATCCCTACATTAATCAAGAGTTGAATCTCACAGATTATTTTTCCACTGACACTAGCATATTCTAGGATTGTGATACTCAGAAAGTAGAGCAGTACTACCGTTGAGAACAAGAGGACAAAAAGCTTTTTAGGAAATACAAATGATCCTACACTTTTAAAAAACTGAATATCAGTCACGTGATGTTATGTTCAGCTACATTCATTTGACCATTTTTTGCTGAATCAGGTCATAGATGCAAAGACATGCAACAACTGTTATAAAACACATTTTCCAATCAAGCTAGGTGGGATGCTTCTGAGGAGAGGTGAAGGTGTGCAGAGGTCAAAAGTTTGGCTGAGTACAAACCTTTGGCCGTCTTCACTTTCTTCATCTCCACAAAGCTGCTTATATCGTCGTCCTCCTCCACCCAAAGCAACTTGGAATCTCACCCAAACTTTGTAGCAAGTCCCCAAATTCCCAAATTGTGATTTAATGTGAATATCCGTGTTCAAATCCGCAGAGGCACAGGCTAGCTAACTGAACGAGTTCACACTGGGTTGTATGTGTTGATATGTTCAAGACAGTCGGAAAAATGACAATTACGCGAAGGTAAATGAAACAACATCATGATGTGTTCAAATGTCGCGTCAAGAAAATGAAAAATTAATAGTGTATCAAAACCACAGGTGATGATATCTCAAAGCATCTTTTCCATGAAAGTGGGGCCAAGTTATTTCTCACTTTTGGGGTTTTAAGCAGGAGGCATCACAAAAATTACTGCTTTAAATGTATTAAAGCTTGAAAAATGTGCCTTGAAGGTAAATTTTGAGGAGATTAGAAAATGTGTACTTAATTTGCATTTAATTCTGAATTTACTGGCAGAGGCCTAGGTTGGTAGTCCTGGTAATAATACAATCCAATGATAGCAGCTCCTTTCCTCAAATTAAACCTGTACTGACTTATAGCTCAGTGACCATGGTGGGCTCACAGGTGATAATTTGGTAATTGCCAGTGTTTGCTTGAATGAGGAGACACTTAAAATGGTCTCCTACGAGGGGGCAGAGTGTGCGGGTGTGCACAGCAGGTGCTGAGGAGCCTGTCAACACTTATTTGCTGTTATCCACTCTCACACAGCTACTTTCTTCAGTCAGTGACACGACACAACAGGGTAAGAGAGACAAACTGAGGCTTTAGTTCAATGTGTTGCAGCCCTACAGCTCTTGCAGAGCCAGGCAAGTAGGAGTTAACAGCGTAGGCTGCCGTGTTTTGATTGGCTTTGCAGACATAAACAAGAGCCGTACTTGTGTGTGACCCTTGGGCCTGACCCTAGAGATAGACGCTTCTCTAATGGGTGTCTCTTTCAGCAGGCAGCCAGGCCAGGGGAACAGAGGAGCCATTGTTTGGGCCAGGGAAAGCCAATGCTCTCCCTATTAAAGAGCTGAGCCTATAGAGAAGGCAACTTAGGAGCCATGAAGCCGAGGTAAACAGCCAAGGAGGCAGGGGATATCCTTGGCAGACTGACACCATATATAAAAGAAAATATCTCCCAAAAGAAAGGAATCTGACGTGTTTTCTCACACGATCTTTGTATGTTTTCACAGTTGTGTAAACAGCACTGTTGATTAACCTCCATTAAGGTTCTGCTTAAAAAACACGAGGTTCAGGATTAGGGAGGAGAACTGAACAGTTGTGTACGCCAAACCAACCGTGACTGGGGAAGGAGCTGTTGTTCTGTTCAAACCACATCCCCTGACACACTTCATTGTGTGCATGTGTTGGGGGGCCACAAGGCATGGGACTGTTTTTTTTTTTTCTGTCTTTCAATTTTTTGAACTGGAAGTGGCCAAACAGGTGAGTCGGGTGTCAGTGAAGTGTGAAACTGTACCTGGCACGCATAACAATAGACGTGCCACGCGTCAGCCTCAAGGGAGGTGAGTTGTCTGCTCAGCTGAACAAAAGAGCAACAAAATCCCAGGTGTGACTGTAAGCACAGTTTAAGAAAAGTACAAGAACATTCTGAGTTTTCAGAAGAAAAAATCTATATTTCTTTTATTCAAAGACTAAAAACTCTTTAAACGCCTCTGTCTGAATGCTCTTCTGCACTCAGTAGACATATAAACGAACTTAACTTTCATGTTTATGTGTGTCAAGAGTAATCAATCACTCCCATCGCTCAAGGGCATCCATGCTGCAGTGTAACTAATCTGCAGGCTCAGCAGCATTGGCTTTAACCTTTCAGGAAATAAGGGCCATGCAGAGTGAGGTAACTCTTCTCATGTGCTCAGTACATAAGTTCAGTTGTCATGAAACACAGTAGAGGTGACAGTTATTGGAGGAGGGAGGAAGCCCCCGTGTTTACACCAAATGAATCACTAAACAGCATCAGGGATGTGACGGGCACAGTCTCTGCCAAACGCCTGGCCTGCCTCAGACACTTCTCTCATTTGTTAATGGCTCACTTTTTACAATGGTGCTCGGTCAAAATAAGAGCTGGGGTTTCAGACAAAATGAGTTTTAGCTTACCATGCAGCTTTTTCTACCAGTTTCAGAAAAACTAGCTGGATTAGTTTACATTTATAGAATCTTTACTTTTGTCTCACGTCATCTAATCTAACTCTTGATCTTTGGCTATTTTCTATGCTTTATTTGTTGCTAGGCGCCGCCCTGTTGGCTATGGCTGCCTTTTGCAGCAGCTCTCTCTTCTTTGTCTTTTTCTTGTGCTTTTTTTTTCATCTCTTTTTTGTAATCTTTGTATTTGGAGTGGATCATTACTTTGTATGGCTCATTTGTTGGTCATGAACACCAAACTTTTTGTGGCTTCAGTGATATTTTTAGCAACCTGTAGCATGTCAATGCTAACTGGTGTAAGGCCTGATGTTTCCCACAAGGTGAGGAGAAGGAGGTGACGACGACGTGCTGGTTCTCAGATGTGAGCTAAGAAGTGACAACCATCGACCTGTCCTTCCACCCATCATTATTGGGAACATAAGATCTATCTCCAATAAGATGGACGAGCTAGCTGTGCTAACCCAGCAACAGAGGGAATACCAGAGGACAGAGTAGCATCATGCTATTCACAGACATGGCTAACAGAGCTAACATCAGACACCAATGCCACATTGGAAGAACTTCACCTGCTGTGAGCAGACAGGATCCAGGAGACAAAGACTGAACAGACTGCTGAAGAAGCTCAGTCCTGGACCCTGTGGAGGTGGAGGCTGGCTGAGGTGGAGAATTATGGACAAGCTGTCATCATCTATTTTCTTATGGACCTTTTTGCACTTTCTACACACTTTCTGACTTTTGTTTTCTTGATTTCTGCTGTGACTTCAATTTCATTGTATTTGTTACAATGACAATAAAGTTCTATTCTATTGTATTTCTTTGTGTTTGTATGTTTTTAACCCATCATCCTAACAAACTTACAAAGCCTGGACAACTCCTTCTACATCTGAAGAAAAGCTAGTCTACAAAATAAGTCTTTCTTATGAAGCCTATTTTTTAGTCAAGCATATAATAAACAGGCTATAAACAACTTGACACCTTCAATAAAATTTTATTGAAAAAAGTACCAATAAACAAGAAAATCCAGAAAAAGATTTGTAGAGCAAAGCTCTGTATGTACAGCATATTGCACTACATAACAAATTGTCTTTACTTCCTTATTATATCAACAACCAAAAATATATAAACACAAAAATGAGTGCACAGTAGAGTCTCGAAAACACACAGTCAATGTTTACAAAAATGCTACATTTTCGCTGGGTCTCAATTCTTGGTATACAGAGAGTGTGTGATAATCAAGACTTCATTGAAACTGAGCAGTTAAAGGCATATTCCAGGGTTTAACAAACACATGTACACTTTATCTGTTCTGCAAAAAAAAGGGCAAGTATTTCATAGCTAAAAAGCTCATGAGCCAAATTGACCACAATTATAATTGAGTTTGGTTTGATGAGTTTATACACCACGATGAGATGTGCAAGGAATGTTGTAAGTTCATTCTTGTGTAGAAAAATGCCCTCGATCTCATGGACTTCTAAAGGATCCTACTCGTATTTAAGATGATCTTACAGAAATGAACTGTCCTTACAAAAGCAGACCCCTTTGTCTTAAGAAAATACATCTCAAAAAGTTAAGAAAGACCATGAAGAAGACATTGTTAAAAAATGTAAAATTAAAAACCTTCCTCAGAAAACTTCAAATTTATATAAAGTGGACTACAAAAATTCAAGACACTGACGGTTTCCATAAAAAACATGTCCCACTCCAGGGATTCTCCACCCTCACATGTAATGTGATGAGTGCAGCTTGGGAACCTCAATCTAATAAAATTACACAGGACACAGAGGCGACTTGTTTCCCTTTACAATAAATCAAACAGGCCGTCAAACCGAGCCTTCTTGGTCGATGCACAGATATACGTCTGACACAAGAGAACAATCCAGAGTATATACTATATGAACACACAACAGATAAGGGACCCATGGGATCTACAGGAACAAAGTACTTTCCAGTGCATATTGATTACAACACAATGATCAGGATTAAAGAAATGAACACAAAACCCAAAGACCTGTGACCCGAGTGGAATAAGAAGGCATGTCTGACACCGTGTGTATAATGAGCAACAGGTGGGATGGCTGATGACTCATTCATTGTAAAGGTAAGGTCACATCCTGTTCGACTGTTTAACCTCATCCAAACGGCTGCTTCACTAAAGCACTTAGAGTGAATGTACAAGTACTGATGCTACATGAAGGAAAAACATCTGGGATTTAGGAATAGAGTTATAAGATTAGGAGACATTGGACTGCTCTTAGTTGAAACTTCACACGCTGCTTCATTTTCCTGGTTTTAATTCAGATGGTAGGAGTATATTCCTCTTCCCAATGATATTGACCAACCTGCTTTTTATTTTGAAAACTACATTATCGTGATATTTTCTCATAGAATCGAAAAATCATTCTCAACCTAATGAGACTCTATTCTCGGTATCTCAGATTTTTTCCCCTCTTTTCTTGAACGTGGTCTTAATACATGTCTGTGTGAATGTACCCATAATAACTTGTGAAAAGTCTGAATTGTAAAGTGAAAACCTTGCAGGTGAAATACTCAATCCAAAAACTGCTGTTTTAAGACCCAAACACTCATCTAGTAAGGAGTTGGTATGAGGCTTGTTGTTTGCAGAGGAGTTCATTGTGTGATCGAGTTTGTCAAAATGGTTTCGATATAAACAAATATTCAAAGCCAAGAATGTTCGATCGGAAAGTATGATTTCACCGTGCAAACGAGTCTCTGACAGCCTCCAGCAGATGAGCGGTGCTAAAACAGCAGAGTTTGGGTTGAGTACCCCATAAAACAGAACAATGGGTCAATGCAGTCCAACCTGCTGCACATAAATGTCCAAGAGTAAAGTTTCAAAAAGGGAAGGAAGAAGTAATTGCACACACACACATGTATACAGTAGAAATGGGCAAAAACATTTACAAATATAAATAAGAAGGTAAAAAATAAATTACAAAGAAAAAAGTGAACCGATGAACAATACCCATGTGTTAGAGGAGCAGCACAGAGAGGAAGCCGGGAGCCCATGGTGAGACGGGGAGCTACAGGGACTGGCTCAGCGTTCAGGATCCGCAGGAAACTCTAACCACAACCACGTTCAGTGCACCTCACACGCCTACAACTACACGCTCAGTAGCCCCCGCCGGCACCACAGACAACCAGACAGCCCCACACTCCTCAGTCAAACTGTACCTTAATGTGTGTGCTTAAAAGAAGAACTTTAAACTGAAATGTGAAGAAGAGATTTCAAAAACCTCCTGAGTGTAAATAAAGGGGTGAAAACACTCCTCTTCTGCTCGCTGTGTAACAGATTCTCAAGGTTAGCAGTAGCCCACAAAGTCCGTCCCTGAGACATCTTGGAGTAAATGAGAGGACACATTGTAAAGATGGAGTGATTACAGACCCCTGATATGTGCTGCTTTGTGGGTAAAAATGTCAGCCTGGGTCAGGAAAACGGAACAAACAGCATCTTCAACAGTGTCTTCAAACATATTCATATTTCAACAATAATTACAGTCATTTTCACTCTTGTCTTTTGTCGTTTGTCTGCTGAGTCATTGGTGATTATACGTGTTTAAAAATATCCCAAATGTGGATCCAAGCACCACAGATGGTAAAGGATCACCCAGCAGAAGATAAAATGGTGTGAAAACTCCCCTAAGAGTAGCCTGAGAAGATCTGGTTCACAGATTGATCATGCAGTTTGCTGGGTGAGGCACATGGATCTTTTTGTTACTCTCATAACCTGAAACTTTAATGCATGCAGTTTCCAGATTCGTAACTGTCAGGTCTCACCAGTGATCGCTCCGTCTCGGGCATGAGAGTGGCAATGCCTGAAATGCTGTGGCAAGAAAATGAGCCTTAACTGAAACCTTCACACAAAGTCAGAGGTTCGCTTGGTAACCATCTGAACTCTGGAGGGTTGATGAGGTCTAGTGCAAAAACAGTGGATCCACAGTTCCACTTCAAGGGCATGGAGGTCTGAAAACAATCACATGAAACAAACACATCTGACACACAGAGGGACTGGGGATTTGAGGATGGATTTGGGAGCTAACTTTGACTGGAGTATCAAGGCTGAAACTCTTCTAGATTGAATCATGAGATTATGAAATCATGCTGGTTTACAATTAGGTGCAAAAGTCAGCACAACATAACTTGAAAGTAAATATACAGGAGATGATAAAGTAGTCTCTCTTTAAATTTAGGATCAGCCTAAAACTTTAAAGATCTGAATTTGATTAGCCAATCCTACTGTTAATAATGTATTTATATCTGATTGAATGGACTAAATGTGCTGGATTCAGCAAACAGAAGCCATCAAAATGTTCAAATTGTTGAAAATGAAACACTAGATGTCAGAAAAGATCAAGCATCAATACAGATTCAAAAAGATATTTAGCTCCAAAGTCAAGTTGCGCTGACTTTTCTATAGTTAAGGACTTAATCTAGCTCCCCTCCCTCCCGGTTTTGACTGTTACTTGGGGATCGTGTTCAAACTGAAAACCATACCACAAAAAATGGAGGAGTGAAAAAACAAAACAAAATAAAAAATAGAGAATGAAAAATAGAGCTATCTAAAGAAAAATAAAATTTTCCATTGAGGTGCAAAATGCTTTGATCTGAGAAGTGGCCTCTTTGGAAATCAACTTGCCTGGTTGCTTGGAAAACTTCAGAAAAAGAAAACCTCACACCGCATTTCCTTTCATCCTCTTAACCATCTCGTCAAGCCCGTCAAGATTTCTCAATACTCTTTCTGGCAGAAGACACTGAATAAGGCATTCCCAGGGTCTGTGGAGGTCATTTAAGATGGATACATGTTGAAGTGCAAAAAATTTAACATTGTACTGTACAAAATTACTTCACCACACGTATACCAAAATATGGACATTGTCCTTAAGAGAAATCTCAGAGGATCATGGCATCTTCTTGGAAAGAAAAAAAACTCAGCCTTGTAGAAAAATTGGTTGTCTCCGTCCCGCGGCGACTTCTACTCTGCTTCCTTCCTCCCTCCCAAACAATCAGACCCGTGTTAAATTTGACAGTGCCATCAGCAGTCCAGTTCCTCAGAGAGACGAGGAAAAAGGGATTCACCTCCGTCCTGCTCCACCTCCTCCAGCGATGAAGCCCCTGTCAAACAGAAGGCTGAGCAGAGCTGCACCCAGACGCCACCACAGAGGCCCCTGGTTCCTTTGGTTTCGATGATACTGAAACAATAAATAAAGAAGAAACATAGAAGTAAGTGCAATCTCCTGAAAGTAGTTAAAGATCAAACTGTGAGTTTCAGTTTGTGATGTTTGCTGACTGACAGCCAGCTCACTGCAAAGGGTCAACTGAGCAGAGGGCAAGACAGAACCAGACACCAGAACGACGTGGATATTTTCACAACAGTCTGCTTCTGTCCCTAACAATACGTATGATAGAGGCCTCCCTTTGTGTGCAGGATCCCTTCACAGTCCCAGACAGACTTCCAGAGCCATAAACACAATCGTCATACAGGCACGCTTTTTATCTCTCTGGAGGAGAGCAGCAGCAGAAGACTCCCTCAGGTTTGTGAGCCAATTGGATTGTGTGCGATTAGAGGGATAATGCTATCTTTGTCATTGAGAAGCTGAGATAAGATAATTGTGCCAAATGGGATTAGGGAGCGCTTGATGAGAGGCAGGGAGCCTCTGGAATACATGAGTCTGCACGAGAGGGGTACAGTGGTCCAGTCTGCAGACGAAAGGCAGACTCCAGCACACCTGATTACTCTGGAGCTATTTCCAGTTCATAAAGGCTGTAAGCTGAGGAGGCAGTTTTTATACAGAAATGCACCAAGCTGCCTGTTCTCTGCTGCAGTCTAGGGTTGTTTCCAAAACTCAAAATATCCACAGGCAGAGATAAGATGTGCCATATTTACACGACTGTTGAGGTGGTGTCCAAACACTGACCTAGTTAGAGCCAAGAGCCTCCTGTGATAAGCCTCTGGGTGTCTATACTCTTATCACTCTGCGGTGAACGTTGCAGGGCGTTGCATAAGCTCTGCCAGGTTCAGACCAGCCCGTGTGGCTCTTACCTTTTTACTCTTTCTAAAAAATAAAAACAAAACAAATCTTTGCAAAGCCTTCTGGGAATCTTGATAAAACCGGTTCTGTGCTGCATGACATATCTAATTCTTCCCCGGGGAAGTTTTGATAGGGACATAATAATTGCATAATGTCTGCCTTACATAAACACAGACAGTACTTTTACATGCAGGAGAGTGGATGGGCCAGCAGCCAGCATGGCTCTACTTAGTAAACACCAGCATGATTTAAGACTTTCACATTTACAACCCAATTATACTGGAGAAAACTCAGGGATTACAGGAGACAAAGGGGATTTTTTTCTTCAAGGTCAATATTAGTAATAACTTTGTGCTCCAAGTTTGCTCTAAATAGTAAACACTGCAGGAGTACAAAGATTTATCACTTGAAAAATAACACTACTTGTGTGCTGACTTCAAGCTATAGAAACAGTTTTCCTGAGCCAAGACCAATTGCCTTCTGCTATTTTAAGCTCAGAGAAAGACCTCACCACAAACAGCAATAAAGAAAGTAAATGAACAAGAGAAAGAGGTGTGCACAGGCCTGTTGCAACTTAGTCATGAGTCACGCCACCAACTGTCAAAATAAGACCGGCTAAATTTAGCCCGCGATAGAGAAGCAGAGTCCAGCCAGATGCTCAGTGTCGTCACTCTGACACTCGCCTGATGTGTTTCATACGTGTCCCACGCGGGCTGTCTGTCCAGCCAGCTGCTCAGAAGCTCTGCCTTATCTCTTGAGCAAACAGTTCACCAGCAAAAGCAAGAAACTCTGGATTAGTCACATCAGGGAGGAGAGTGGCACAGGGAAATCAAACAAACAGAGGTGGTATGAGATAAAAAGCAGCTATAGAGTCATTCATGCGTATAAGAATCATCACAGATAAAACAATGAGATGTAACTGTCAAAAAGTTTCTTCTTGTTTTAATCCTCACACCTCCACACCACCCTCAGTCCAACAGTGAAGTGACAAACACAGCAAGTGAGCTCACACTCACACCAGCGATATTCAACCCTGCTTTCAACACCTCCTATCGTAAGCACCAGGAGTCGTCTCTCTTAAAAAAACATGTGGATGAAACCTAACTCTGCTCCTTGCCCTGTGCAGGCTGGGGCCATCTTCCTGCTATTGTGACTGTCATTACTGCCACGTCTCAAATGGCGGGCCGGCTAATGTCAGCCTTCCTCAGGGGACCTCAGGGTCCCCTCCATCCCACTCTGACTGAAGGGCAATTTATCTGTCAGCATCCACCAGCACTCCATCGCTACCTAATCCCTCCTTTCACCAGGGGCCATGGGCTCCCATGGAGACCACTCGCAGCCCCATCGCTCCCAGATCCATCAAGAAGATGACAGTCAGAGGCACTCAGAGGGCTCAGAGACAAGTGTCTGCACTGAATAACTGCAATCATCTACTGACAGGACTGAGAACTGACAGACATTAACCACTATTACAGGGTGAGAGTTTCTGGACTGACTGGCAGACAGAGGAGCTAGTGTGGGTGGGTTCATGCATGAGCATGTGGACACCAAATACAATCTAATGCACAACCAGAGCCTGAAATAGCAAAAACACAGTCTACACTGGAAACATGCGTCCAAACCCACACATCAGGGCTATAAAAATATCCTGCTGCAACAAGCACACACACACACACTCTCTGAACTCTCTCTCACACTCACACACAAACTGGCAGAAACTTAGTCATGCTCCACTTCACCTACAAGTGTCAACAACAGCCTGGCTGCTTTGTTAGCTATAAGTTATAAGCATTAAAAGTTCCATTACTGCTCGCAGTGTGATCGAAAATATCATTCTCTTCTTCTATTCATTGTCACAGCATGTGTGTGTGTGTGTGTGTGTGTGTCCTGTCACTTGTAGCTGCAGGATGTGACCTCACAGAGCAGTTCTCACTCTGACTGTCCTCCCTGATGTTTACTCAACCTGCAAAAAGAGCAAAGCCACTTCCTCATCCACTGACCCAGGCCTGCCCGCGTTGTGCGTCAGTAGATCCCAGCTGCACAGACAAAGACACACACACACACCTCAGATCCTCCTGTCTGACCGTCTGGTTGCCTGTGTTGCATTTGCCTCTGTCACGTTACATGACTCATTCTGAGCAGCGGGAGTAAAAATAGCTTTATCTCGCAAAGCGCCTGAGAAAATCACAAACTGTCTCACACTTTCAGAAGAAGAAGAAGAAATGTAGGACAGAAGAAGGTGCGTGCAAGGGGAGTCCAATTTTCTGAAAGAGAGGTTTTAAAATGACTGAAATGGTCCTGACATTATCATTTGAGGCTCATTTCCAAACCACCTTTCCTTATGTATGCCACTTTCATCATTATAACCCCCCCACCACCCCCTCTGTGTCTGTGCAGACCTCTTATTTGGTTCTCTCCTGCGGCTGAGGGTAAGGGGCTGACTAAAGACTCCCTGGAACCGCAGCTGTCCCCCTCGGGGCTCACGCGCTCAGCTTCGGGTTACAACATGTTTACCTTCTCCCGCCACTTCTGCTTTTTCCTGGATGTATCGTTATGTGTGGATGTGTGTGTTTAAATGTGAGAAAAAAAAACATGTGTGATGACTGTTGAGCACTTGTGCAACAAGAGACTCACACTTTGCAGAAAGCTCTTTAGTTATTTTTTGAAAGTGAAACAAGTGTGTCACAGCTTTGTAACACTCCCACATAAAGCAGCAAAAAGCAGCACACAGACCCAGCAGACAGTGTCACCCTGACCACACTCGTGTGTTGTTTAAGGCGTCCTCTAATGCCTCCAAAGCACAGTAAAGGAAACAGGGGAAAGAGAGAGAAAGAGAGAAATAAACAGGAAGAGGAGGCAGGGGGAGGGCCTGGGCTCGACGGGGGTGGGGGGAAGGGCTGCCCTGGTTCAGCAGAGTCCTTGGCTGGAGGGTGAGGAGGGGTGTGGGGAGGTGAGGCGCTGGGCTATCTGAGTTCTGCATAAGCAAAGCCTCTCCAAAACAAATACGGGGCAAACACAATAAAAGGAGCCAACTTTGGTCCCACCATAAATCTTTGTCAGATCAAATAAAAAACTGTGTTGTTGATGTGTGGACTGCACTTTTTCTGCACTGACACTAAAAACCATGGCTGTAATCCTTGCACATGCACATTTTCACACACACACAAAGAGGAAAAGTTTGATGGAAGAGGGGAGAAAGTGTAACGTGGAGAAGGGCTTCAGAAAATATAAGCTGTGGGCTTGTCTTTAAAAGACTAACTAAAGCAACTGATTTAATGAGTCACAGCTGCTGCCATCATGTCAAAATGAACTTGAGAAGAAATATTCCTTCTTCTTTTTTATTGTCAAGCTGTTAAAAGCTGAAAAAGAGGTTTTTATAATGTCTTCCTTTAGCATATATCTGTAAAACAAGCAGTATGATGACGACTCCTCCTGCATCGAAGTTGATCAACTTGGTTTAATTGTTGAAACTAGTAACGGGAAAGAGGTTTTTTGGTTGTTAACCAGGTCTGACCTCATGCAAACCTTCACAAAGGCCACATACAGGACACATAAAGTCAGAAGCTGAAGAGTGAGTAGGGTGTAATAATTCCTCCTCACCAGTTGTAGGTGTTCTCGGTGAAACTGGTCTCCTATCAGTTGGAGTTTCTGGCCGATGCAGGCCTCCACACTGCGTGCCACAGGTTGTTGTCGGGGTGGCTCCATCCTGCTTTGCTGCTGCTGCTGGCTTTCTTGTCTCCTCTCCTCCTGATCCCCCACAAGCTCAAAATTTGCCGGGAAGTGCAATCGAAAACCTGCGTTACCTGCAGAGTGTGAAGCCGGAGAGTTATATCTTTGTCAACAGCACAGAATAAAAAAAGTAAGTGCACTGATAACAGACTGGTTGTTTAGCTCACTGTGATTACATGAAGGCTGATGATAGGACAGGTACAAAGAGCAGCAGTCTGATCAATGTGTCTTTAACAATTCAAACTCTTTGCTTTACCACAGCTTTCCTGCTGCTGAGTTTCACTGTGATGAATCATTCAACAGTTTCACACTACACAAGCACCTCCGTCACAGGTCGCACAGTTGTTAGGAGCTACTATGGAATGACTTCTTGTATGTGATACCTTTATAGCTGTGCTGACACACTCAAACACACAGGTAAGCGCCTCTGTCACATCCTTTCGCTCACAGTGCCAGTCTGGCGCCTTTTGAATGGCAAAGCAGCTGGGTACACTTCATACAGACCATAAAAACTGCTGCGATCACGACTATCAGGCGCCAGAGGTGAGATCAGTGCAGCAACAGTTCTCACAGTGAGTTTCACATTATAGTTTTGCGCTTCAGTTTTATAACACTCCCGTTATCACGCACATGCTTGTGATCCTTGTCTTGTGTGAAATACAGCACGTCATCAGGTTTACCGTAGAAGAGTGGTCTGGGCTCCTCTGCGACTCCACAGGGCAGCATGCCGTTGTTGGGTGCCAGGGCCGGGCCAGGTGTCTGTGTGCCCCGATCTTCACACTTTATCTCCCGGAATGAGGTGCGCCAGCAGTGGGGGTCCGGCTCAAACACATCATCCTCCTCATCGTCCATACGGGGGCACTGTGGGAAGAGCAGCCTCAAAGTTAACAGACTGGAAAAGAGCGGTTATAGAGGCAGCTGAATATAGAACAGTATCAATCAAAGTCATCCCTCATTTCTGTCGCTAATGACGGTAACCTCAAACTGTCTGCATCAGGCCTGATGAGATGATCTCAGACACATTTATAATACACTCATTCCTTCATTGCTTTCATTATTGTTTAAGACAACCTGTCTGGTTTATGAGACGTGCCCCAGAATCAATAAAACCACACAGGACAAGTTGGAAAGAGAAAATTAGCCTTCACTTGTGGCTGTGATCTCAGTGCACATGAAGATAAATGGCTCTGTTCATCTCAGTGATGAAACCACACGATCCTCTGTGGTTAGGAGACTGTTGAGCCACATTTACATAAAGGAGAGTTCAGTGAAAATCTCTCCTCTCTGAGCTAAACAGGCACAGGACAGGAGCCCTGCTTCTTAAATAACTGACCCATGATTATAATGGTTATTATAAAACTAATATTATGTTGTTTTTTTACTGTAAACAATTATAGATATCACTGTACAGACAAATATTTGAATTCAACCAGATGACAGGAGTAATAAAAATGCATCACATCTCACTGACATATCCTTCCAGTTCAATAATGCATTGCACTTCACCCTGGATCATATAGTGGGTCAAGGAGTTATGAAAATATGGGTGAAATTCAAGTTGCTTCACCAGCAAATCCCCAAGTCACCACTGAGTTGTAATGCAGGGTTAGACTACTACCACACTTCCAAATTAGGGTCCAGTGAAAAGAGTAATGACAGTCTTTGAGGAAAATCCTAAGCCACTCTCCCTATCCTGGTCTGTCAGCTTGCCAGATCCTGGAGAAAGATATTTAAGAAGACTGGTCTGTCCCTTGCATGGACCTCACCATACACTGTGTGCTCACACAATACAGCAGGTCTGTAAAACCACTTTGTTTTGACAAACACAGAGTCAGAACATGGAAGGATCAGAAAGAAAAAAACACACACACACACACAGTCTCAACTTCCAGTCAACCAGAGTTGCTTTCCGTACAGCTCAGTGAGTGTGCAGGTATTCAGCCGTGCTTGTGACAGACAGTGGCTCCCCCTGCTGAGAGCTGCACAACCAAAACAAACTGGAGGAAGAGGTGGGGGTGGCGGGGAAGCGGTGTTTTGACACAGTTTTTATTGTAGCGGCATCAAGAGCTCCGTATCGCACCATCTTTGGCTACACACAACATTGTGCACCAAGTACTTCACTATACAAAACACACTACAGCTTATATCATAGTCTTAGGGCACGTTTTCATGTGTAAAGCTCAATAATAATCCACCGGCTTTGACATCTCGTGTAAAAATGTGTTAAATATGTCAGAGGGGATTCTATCCAGATTTTATACTAACTCAAAAGACAACATAACCAGTAAACACATGTGTACAGATTCCCTTTTATGCAAAAACATGTTTATATGAGCAAATTATTTTAATTCATATAGCAAAAACTGCATTTACGTCATGTTAATACCACGACAGAAACACGCACCACCGTTAAAATCTGCAGTCCAATGTCCATTCACCGACTGGACTGTAAACCGGGAAAGCCGGTACAATTCAAATCTGTGCTCCGTGAATGCCACGATATAACACCGAATCCTGCTGTAAATGGGCATGTGCTGCGTTCCTACATTCATACACGGACCAAACGTCAAAAGAAATGTAGTTGGAGCGGTTAAAATGTCAACAGTAGCACGCTGTTTGTCCTCATAGGGACGCGGTTGTTTTACTGTAAAGCCCGTGCCAACAAGACGGTGTTAACTGAACTCCAACCGTACAAGGACTTTAAACCGTTTTTAAAGAACTTACCACAAAGGATGGCTTCGTTATAATAAGTGGCCAATATTGAGAAAAAAACAGGGCGAGTTCGATATCCTTAAAATTCAGGCGAGATTAGTCCGTTTCGCCTCCTCGACTACTTCCATTCTGTGAGGAAAAGTGCAACCAGGCGTTTTCATTTCGCTGACTCCACCACGGGGCGTGGTGCTGCTCAAAGTCTGAAAGTTAGTAAATAACCCCGCTTAAGGAAACAGGTGTTTCTGTCGTCCTAGCTCCATACTCTCTCGCTAAGGCAAAAGTACCTCCCTTTAAGAGTGCTTCACACGTGGTTATTCTAACCAATCGCTGTGTTTGTTTTCATCCCGCCTCCTCCATCGCGTATTCAGACACGTGGACGGGAAATTCCCCGTGGCACGAGACCGCTTTTACGCTATCATCTGGTCTGAAAACTGTGAGCTGCTGTCATCAGACAGCCTCCCATGCACTGTGACCTTAAAGAGAAATTAGGACACTCGGGTTTACTGATTAGCTTCAGGAGTTATGCAGAATTATGTCATATAATAATGCACTAATAATGCCATATTCAACTAATCACTGGCTCACCCCTTAACTCACTACATGAGGTATCTGTCCGTAAAAAAAAAAAACATTCATTGAGTGTTTGGGAATCTCCTAGTAAGGATTCTGGCCGTATAGAAGTGTGGCAATCCTATACACACATGCCTGATGTACTGCAGGTGCACTGAAAGATTTTAGTCTTTTACAAACATTTTAGTCTAAATATACTCTTCCTTTTAATTTGTTTGACTTTTTGTAACCTTACAGTAGAAGGTTATCTATATCCTTGCCTTTCCTAGTGATATGCGGGGCAGTTGCTGGTGACCTGCCCCCTCCCCTCTCAGCTATCACAGATCAATAAAACCCCCTGGACAGCTGGTGCTGAAGACAACTCATTGCATTCTCTCACAGATCCCATCCCTGCCCCCTACCCCCCTTTCTGTCTTTCTTTCTCCCTGAACGTCAGGTGATCATGTCCCACCACTGAGCAGTGTGAGAAGTCACGGGTCCCTGCCTCTTCTGTCCAGCATGAATTAGATGGACCTTTTGGTTTTGGCACACCTGTGGCCTCTCTAAAGACATGGGGATGCACTGTTGGAAGAGAGATTGGTTTCTTCACTCAGTGTGATATTGGAAACGTGATCATCTCTTGCATGAGTGAGCACTGGAGACAACAAAAGGGCACAAAGATATGGGAGTGTTAGCTGCAGCTTCCTTTTGTATTCAAGCTAAACAAAGGAGATCCCCCTGCTTAAGAGGCTACACCTGTAATTACTTAAGAGACTGTAGGAATCTTCATAGGGACGGGGCATTGATGCAGTCACAGTATTGAAGTGTTGCAGCGCAGAAAACAAAGCAAAGTATTAATCTTATTTGTAATTCTGTACATTGACTAAGTCCTGAAATAAAATATTAATGAAGAACTCATGTGCACTGTATTGATGGCAGTACATACATCTTAAGGAAACAGAGCTAAGTTATTCATTAATGTGCATTAAGCTGTGATGTATTAACATCTGAGAGCAGCTGCAAAAATCACTGAGGCTATAAGGCAGCTCTCAGTGGGACTCGTATAAGGCCTCTTTAACATAAATAATGAAAATGAGCACACCCACTGCAGCTCTTAATGCTACATAGGAACATAAATTATATATATAATGCATTGTTGACTGAACTAAATGAACCATGTCTAAATGAATCTGGATTAGAGCTTTGTGTTGATATAAGAGATGTGAAGTCTTATAATGGCACACCTGCAGACTTTCTTATCAGCATTAAACCTGTAATAAAATGAAGATACATTAACAGAATACCTATCTACCCGGCATGTATCTTAAGTGTTTCTTTGTCTCTTGGTTGCTAAACAACACCATCGTGTTGTTTTTGCATCGGGAAAAGCAAGTGTTCATAAATAAGTTCCCACAGTCGCCTGAGAACCCTGGGAGAGAGGAGGCATCAATTTGTGTTACATCAGAAAGCTGTTTCTGGAGAGCAGTGCCTGCAACGCACACACACACACACACACACACACACACACACACACACACACACACACACACACACACACACACACACACACACACACACACACACACACACAAGAAGTATATATGCACACATACCCGTGCGCACACTAACACACATGGCTGCACAATCACATGCCCTACTTCCCCTGTAACCTCAAAAGCCCCTTCTCCCTCTTCATATCTCACTCTCTCATGTGCATCTATAAGAAACACACTCACACACACACACACACACACACACACACACACACACACACACACACACACACACACACACACACACACACACACACTGTCTTCCACCAAAACATTCTTTTGTTTGAATCCTGCCTGGAAACTGGAAAAGAGATTTCTGTTTGCTCCAACTGGACACGTTCCATGGCAACCGCGTCCTGACTGTGAGCCAGTTAGATGAGACATGTGCGGCACACTGACCCAATGGCAGAGATCAGACTGGAACAGTGACCTGATAACAAAGCGGAGCTTGATTCTTTGTTGTTTCTGGCACCTCTCATGTCAATTCCAGCTTAAATTAGCCCCCAAGACATGGGTTAATGTTGTATTGATGTCCTTTGCAGTCCTGTGATTCTTGTACTAAGAGGGGTATTCCCCAGCAAAGTCAGATTAGGTCTGAGGAATTTGACAGCTTCTGAGGCTGAAAGCCTGGGATGCACACACATGGATACTCCAAGGCATCTGTTAAACCTCATGTGGGAATTGCCTGAGGTAGCTTATCATCCCCCAAGTCGTCTGTTGTTGTTTTAAAGTCAAGTCGGGTATGCAGAATCTGACTTTCCAGATCCTTTCTCATCAGCAAGCAATTTGTTGCTGGTGCAAGACAGGTTTACAAATGGCCAATTATTGTACCAAATAATTCAACACAGTGTTGGACAGTGACTTATCTTAATGTCCAGAAGAGCTTTAATCTTTAAAGACATCTGGGAGGGTTCTTGTCACAGTTAAAGACACTGTTGCTGTGTATAAGCAGTGATGATTCATTTCTTCCTAGAATAGGAAAACCAGTAAATTAACATATTTAAAAATGTTTAATCATTAATTTAAAAATGTTAATTATCATTTTTTACTGACCATAATGAAAAAGCTATTACAATTTGGAAATTGAAGGTTTCAAACACCTCTTGTCCTTTTGCAGGTTATATCCCTCAAATATTTAAGTTGACCTTTCCCCCTTTTTTGATATCACTTTTTGGGCTTATTTTTTAAATTGTTTTCATCATTATCAATTTATTTAAAAAGTATGTTTAATTTTTTAAATTAAACAGCAACAGAAAGTGATGGGAAAGTGGGGACTGGCATACACCCATTCCTGGAATCAGCTCCATGACCTGTGCTATGGTCACATGGGTGCTGAGCTCAACCTGCAGCTTTTTCAATAGTGTTTGTTCAAAACATTTCATCATGCTATCTTTTTAACAGTGAGATGGATCACTCACCGTAGATCTTTGCTTTGGGAAAATTAGGGGGCTTCTTCATCAGCGCGCTATGTATAAAATGTCTTGTGTAACACCTCCCCCTTCAGAATCTGTCAAAACTCCTCACTTTAAATTATTCAAGCCATAGACATCCACGCACACGAGTCATAGTGCTAAACATAAACAAACATGACGAAATGATGAAATGTAATAGTAGAAGTAAACAGAGGAATTTTGGAATAAATAACTCTTCTCTTTTGGTGAACAACAATTTTTTTCATGTGGCATGTCATAAGTGATTTAATGCCACAGACGGTGAAAGTGTGTTTGTTTGTTTGTCAGTCTTTGACCCCAAACAGCATCACTCAGGAGAAAACTAGCTGAATAATGCAGCAGGTGTTCAGAGGCTTAGCGGAGTAATTTTGTGCTTGATCCCAGCCTCTTTTAAAAATTGTGAAGGTGAGGCCAGTTATGAAGCGGCGACACCTGATCTGGCCGCCGTAACTGAGAGCACAGCCATCAACGGCCACCTTTGTGGAGGCTGTCTGGTAATCATACAACCCTGTCTGGCTGCAGACTAGCAGCCAATCCTCACACTCTCAAAGTGACTCAGTTACAAAGCTCTTTGTTGTCGTGGGGGAGCATCCAACACTTCACAAAGCTAGGCCTCTGGAGGAATAGAGACGGAGGCTGCCAAAAGTGTTTGGTGTAAAAATATCCAAATGTGGTGTCTTTAGTGGATGAGCTCATGTATCGGAGTTCCTTACAGTAAGGATCATCCCTTTTCTTTGTGTTTCCTGTAGCTGAACGATGACTAAAGACACCATTACTCCATATTTCCCTTACAGCAAAGGCTGGTCATGTTTCAGACATTATTTTTGTGGAGACATTTCTTAAAGAAAACTAAATTCAGGAAAGCACTGCATCAAAAGCATCAGTGTTATAAATCTTAACTGTTCTGGATTAACTTTTAGAAAACATCAGAGAGTATGATATATTACCAAGGCATGAATGGTGTGGTTTTGTTTTAAGTCAGCCAATTATACACCATCCTCAACACGTACACACCAGAAAATAAAGTGTGCTACTTACTGCTGTTTGAACGACGTGCGATAAAAACTTTTTTAGGTGATGTTTGTGGTAATAATTTGGGCTTTTAAAAAATTCAAATAAATCTATAGACTGATTTTCTTACTGTATTTTATATTCAGAGAAGATGAGAAAGATAGTGAACCTGTACAGCACTGACAATCTGCCAGAGACAATGGGACTTATTCATTAATAAATGTATAGAAATATTTTCATTTTGTGCATAAAATAAGTGGGTATGCAAAATCACTGTCAGATTCTTGAAACGTGTACCAGACAATTCTGTTCTGACCACCTTGTAACTATTAGTAAAGTTAGGATAATTGTAAATTGGGTTGATTATTTCATTAACATAAATAATGTGACATTTTAATGTGTAAATTAGTGTATCTTTATTTTTGAACAAAGTATTCAATTCAAGATTTAATGTTTTAGTATAACGGTGAAAAAAGTGTCAATTTTATGGTGTTTTGACACATTTAGTTTCAAATTGAATTTTATTACAGGCTTTTATTGTCATGCATTTAGTTTATGTATGTGTTTACATTTTCTGAGAAAGTTGGTCATCATCATTTGTGCATACACATGGTCTGATGAAGTTCTTTTTCTGTTTGCAGTGTAAAAACAAATTCAAGTAAGAAAATATTGATGAATCCCAGATTTTTGCTTCATACGTTCATACACACGGTTTAAACACATATTTGTGCCTATGCACTGTAAGTGAATGATGTCATCTTGTTAAATTCTTCATCACTTGAAAAAATGCAGATTTGAGGTTGGAAATTTGGTGCAAAGTAAATTTTGCAACAACATACAAGGTTTAATAGGGGGTTAAACACAGGAATGATGGAGACACTGACCTCTAAATGTAATTTTTGAAAAAGTCAGAAGGACATCATATTCTGCCTGTATGATGATCACATTCTTCACCTGTGCATCCAGGCCACCAGCTGACCCCATTGTGACAGCATGTTTCCAAGCACAGGCCGACATTTCAGTGCACAGTCTGCAGCATGAACATGTTTATTTCCTCCTCAGCTCATGGAGCCTCACTGTTCTCTGTGGGAAAAGAGGGAAACTGAAACTGTTGTGACATGTGTAACAGCACATTCACTGACCCTTTCCTGAACCGCCCCCCATTTGATCTTCACTGCAGGCGTCGTAGCAAAGCTCTGTGTGATACGATGTATCTGAGGTCTGGCGGCTCTCCGACTGCAGGTGATGCTTTCATCATGTCAAGCGAGAAGAATCAATTGTAAGGCATAAGCCTGTCTTCACGTCTCGCCAATATTTTGCCCGTTGGCTACTTGTGGGCAGGAGTGGTTTCTGAAACTCCGGGCTTCTCTTAATGAGACTGTCTGGTGTGTCAAGCTGCTCTGCTCACTCTGTGAAGGAGTATTAGTGTGTATGTGTGACAGTAACACTCCAGCACAAACATGCACACAGCTGATAAGATTGGAAAACTGTGTGGGAGAGCTGACCAGTTATCCCGCTTCACAAAGACACTCTGTGTAATCTGCACATTAAAGCTACGGCACCTCAAAGCAGGCATGTCCTAACAGCTGTGGACATGACTCCATCTCTCCCTCTGAAGTGATGCAGCACAGCGGTGTCCACAGCCGTGCTCGCAGGGAAGGCGAGGATGAAGAGTGGGAGAATGAATGAGTCAATCTCACACCAGGGTTGTGACAATCTAAAGAACCCCAAAACCAAACACAGTCCTTCAAGTGGGCACAAAGGGCCTTTTTTTCACCATTAAAGGCGCCACACTGGTCCTTCGCTGCTTTGAAATGCTTATTGTGTTTTCTGCAGGGTTTTCATCATGTTTTCAGCATGGAGTCCTCAGAGAAAATAATAAGAGGTGATTAAAAAAGTATAAATGGCTAAATATTTAATCAGAGTTGATCATTAAACGGTTTAGATACGGCTGATAAGAATCAAAACAAGAGAAAAACAGCAAATCTTTATCAAGATTTATTTATTTCCTACTTAATTAACTTTGCATGGCTCAAAGGCAGCATGCTGCTGCAGCGTGGAGGTCCAGCTCAGAGGCCTGCAAGCAGCGTGTGGAAAAGCAACATTAATGGCATCTATCAGCAGCTACTAATTATGCTGCCTGTAGGCCTGACTGGATCCAGTTTCAGCTTTGGGCTGCAGCCACCAAACACTTAGCATTCATATTTAATCACTCCTCATTATCCGCAAACAATGTAGGAAGGAGACAGAGACCTTACCTGATACGCCAGACAGACACGGCCTACACAGAAAAGAAAATCTCTCTCATACACACACACACACACACAGACACACACAAAACCAGCAGAGACACACAAACGCCCCTCTCCATCAGTGGGTGTTCGAAAGATTTCCCTGCTCTTGAAGTGACTCAAACTCTTTGATGAAAGGTAGTGCCCCAATTCTGTGCTTTCTCAGCAACTCACTCCTTTCATGTGAGATCCTTTTCTTTTCAGACTTTTCTGGTTCAAAGAGCAGCAAAAGCAAACGCCAGGCTAATCCTTTATGCTCACAACAACTGCTGGTTTGTTGCTGGGTTATCAGCTTAGAGTCATCATGATGTCACACCCCTCTCCTCAGGTGTAAGCAGTCTGATGTTGGACATCAAATATGACTTTGGTCTGCTCAGGCCACCTGTCTTTGTTGTTGTCATGAAGGTGAAACAGAATCCACAGTGTCACGCTCCACACTTATCATGCAAGGGGTGACAGTTTCATGATAAGCAACCATCTGTGTGTTTACTCGTCTGTCAAGTGGTCTTTATTTGCATGTATTTGTACAGGTAAGAGGTTGTCACTGCGAGTACACGGCCAACAGGAGAGTTACTGAATCTGATGTACTTCAGCAAGTCCTTTCAAAAGCCAGTTTGTGTAATTTGTAGTTAACACTAATGCGGATAATTATCCAGCACTTGTTCGTCCAGTTCTAGGACGCTAGCCAGCTGAAACTGGAGACGCTCCTGAAAGATGCAGGAGCTATTAAACAAAAAAACAACACTGCCATATCCCTTACTCCAAGCTGTGAATCAACACATAAATCTGGCTCTTGGTGACAGATTTTTCCCCTGTGAATCTGGGTCAAAGAAGAAGTTATTACATTGTAATAACTTATCACAGAGTAATAACTTAATGATGTTACAGCTTTAAACCTTATGGGCTTTTTCTCTAAATATACTGGAGTTTTCACATGTCTGAACCCAGAGAGTTAAGTTTGTGGCCCTGATGTTTTTTTTTTCCTCTAGCAGTGAGTCTGAGTAAAACTTCTCTAAGATGTTGGGATGAGCTGATAGTGGATGCATCAAGGGAATGATCTTTTCTCACTCATTCCTCCATTCTGTGTGAATATCCACTTTTTTAATGTCCTGCATCAGGGGTAGGCAATCTTTTCCGTGACTCATGCCGCTTTAAAATTCACTCATGCCCAAAGTGCCAAGACTTACTTCTTTAATAAAATCATTGACAGTCAATAAGAAAGTCTCCTTAAATGGTTTTCCATGCTTAGCTATGCCATGAGGAATGCTATAACTTCCTTACGTTGCCTGGTTTTTAACAGTACAGAAAGTTTTGAATGTGTTGCTTTGTTTAACATACTTTGCTAACACTGTTTTGCTGCTAAATAAATGCGATTGCAAGCTTGCAGACTGACATCCCAAGGGATTTGCATTGACGCACTTGCAAGACACATTTGCACACTTGTAGCATCAGAGATTTAAATTTGATATTTAAAGTTATTTGTTTAATTTTTACATAAGGACATCTATAGTGTGCTCAATTTCTTGTTAAGTGTTAAATGAAATACAAAGCAGTAGTTTTACAATATATTTATTTATTTATTTTGTCCTCTGTCTCATTGTAATTATTTTTTGAATGTCAACATAAATAGCCTCGCATGCCAGCTTTGGCCCCCGTGCCGTAGGTTGCATACCCCTGCCCTACATTAACGGCACATCAACCAAAGGAAAATGATTAAAGAAGCAAATAGTTCACAGTATGTTTAACATGAAGCTAAAAAATATATCAAAAACTTAAATTTAAAAAAAAAATTACCAAGTAGAATTTCACAGTGCACAAGTTCCTGACCAATAAAGAAATAGTCTCTCACTTATAGGACTTGTAAACTTCAACAACAGGAGCGATCAGAACTTCCCATCCTGTCTGAGTAAAAGACGACAGTGGTGAATATGTTCGTTTTTGATACGGGATCACAGGAGAAGTGTTTACTATGTATTTTAGGAGGGAATCACTATACTTGGGTCAGCGCCTAGTTGGGCTCGTAAAAGTGTAAACAAAACACTTAAAAGTCATTCGACCCCGTGTGGGGACAAGTAATCAGTATGTGACCTCAGACACTGCCGTCTCTCATTTCTCATCTCAGACAGCCAGCCAAGGGAGAAAGTCCTCAACAGGCACATCTCCCTGGAGACGGATCAAAGAAATGCATATGTAAATGTGGATCCATCTATAAATGAGCCAGTTACTAAGGAACAGAGGTAAAGTTAGAATTGAGCAGAGATAGATTCCTCTTCCATTTAATTAGACCATTTTGTGACAAATCTGACCATTTTGTGATATTAATTTAAATTCTGACTAACCCTGTGATATAAAGTGTGTAACAGAATATTCTGAAGGTGTCACAAGCTATGACCCTGAATTATTCATTCAAGAAAAGCAGCCTGTTAGAAAATCAATCATTCAGCCCTGATCTGATACACAGTCTGCTGAAATATTAGCTGCTGAGAAACAACCTGTATCAGCCCCATGAATGCTCCTTAATGTATATTCCATTAAAAATTTACACTCTGGTCTGAGAGTGTGTCAAGTGTGTGTGTATGTGTGTGTGTGTGTGTGTGTGGGTGGGGGTCAAGCCATCCTGTGTCTAGCCTCGGTCTGGTCTGTGGACAGCCTGTCACTGGGGCAGCCAGCAGACAGGCCGGGGGGTCACATGGGTGTAGTGACCTCCAGGCAGCATTACGTGAACCCCCCTCATGGACGGTGATGAAGTCAGATTGGCTAATCCACGGAAAACAAAAGTGCTGTCAGTCAGGCTGCACGAGCATCAGCAACAAGCAGCAGCGACTGAGAGATTCACCGTGACGGCCGGCTCTCGTGGTGAAGATTCAGCGCCCTCCACTTATGGGATATTGATGATGGAGAGATGCTCAGCTCCTACACTACTGCTGCTAATGGTCTCTAAGTGTCCGCCAGTGAAAATGTCTCTGCGTCTCTTCAGTTAAATAGGATATGCTCATTAGGGCTGTGCTCTGTGTTTTATAGAGAGTGCTTTGGATGATTGGTTTCTGAGTGTCGAATAACAATCAATGTGGAGGACCTAAATGTATGAAATGTATTTAGATGGGAAGAGAGTAAACAAAGGATTTCAGTGTTTGCCAATATGTGTGGATTATATAAATCTCCTGTAACTATAATCCCCAGCACATGCAGTGATGGTGTTCATCATCCCTCAAAGCACTCTCCAGCACTTCTCCAAAGCTCACGTGTAACTTACAGGCTTTATTCAGGCTTCTTGTTGCTAAATTCATCCAAAACCTCCATTATTTCATATTGTTTCCATGGATACCATCATTTTCATAGCTAATCAATCCCAATATAATCTCAAATGTTTACCCTCTGTAAGCAGTTGTTTGTTTCTCAGCTGGCGATAAGCATCTCCAGTGAGCTGTAATGAGCTTTATGAATGAGATCATCATCTGCTGCACAGAACATGAGACCGAGCAGCTTCTTTTGGTGGAACCCCCCTTCTGTTTCTCCCACTTCAGATGATGTCATTTTAGCAGCTTTGTTTCTCTTTGTGAATATTCAGCCTTGGTGCTCAGACAGGAGGAGGTGTGCAGAGATGTGATGGTGAAAATAAGCTTGAATAGCTTCTTCTTGACCACATTCCAGGAGTATGAGGTGACCGGGCGTTGACTGCCCCACGAGGAATCCCTTTGATAGTGCTCCTATCTGCCCTGGCGATCAATACGTAGCCTGGTGCTGATAAAAGAACACAACACTGCCCACATCAAAGCCCGTCGCTGCCACTATGAGGGGGGATAAGTAATAAGAAGTCAATTATTAATGGAGGGGAAGGGTCGCCTTTCAAGTGGGAGAGAATTTAGATAATGAAAATCAAACAAAATCTATCTTTCACAAATAACATCCTCAAGGTATTCAAATCCTGTCTGGATCAGTACATTTTAAGCTGTTTCACCTAAATAATGAAATCTTTTGTAGCATAAAGTTTTTGCCATCGGAGAAGAAACCAGAGTTGAAAAGATGTACTATTGGATCAACAAAGGATACAACCTCCAGATAAAAACTCCACAGCTGTGATGATTTTGACCCTTGCACCTTTACCTCTAAATAACCCCGGCATCTGTCCCACCAAACTATGAATGCACGGATCAGATTCATGTGCATCTGAACTCTCCACACCTCTCTGTGGCACTGGATCAATACTTTCCCCTATGGCGGCTTTGTTCTTTCATTTTTTCGACCCAGGTCTCCAACAAAGTTTTTTTAAATGTTTGATTCCTTCTCACTTTTGAAATATATGTCTTTTGATTTCTCTTGTCAGAACTATGATTTATTGATCAGGGTGTCTGCTGTAACTGTGGAAAGTGAAAGGCTGCTGCTGCACTTTAGGACCTCTCTGATGTTATTAAACTATGTAAAGCCTCATCTTATATCCCTCACTGTGGCAGGAATGTTAAATATTCATAGGAAAAGGCCCAACATATGGATTAACATGCATATTTTATACATCAGTGGTCCCATATGGTGAAGAGATGAACTGTAAACGCCAATAGGCTTCTCTATAAAAACATCTTCCCTCTCTGTTTCTCTGCCCTTTTCACTCTGCCCATAGGCGATCTGTTGCAGTCTCCTCTTCTCTGTGGTGGGAAAAAAACAACAAACTTAGTCACTAATGAAGCTCTGAGAGCCACTCTGGGTCATTCCTTCCATGAAGTTCACATTAAAGCAGTTTTATTGATTTCCTTCCTCTATGCTGTGAAGTTTTCTTTCTTCTCCCACCTCAGTCCTCACACCCCCTACCTCTGCTGCAGGAGCCTCGATTGAAGGTCATGCTTGTTTATCTCCGTCCAACTGCTCGGAGAAATTAGTCTCACTGTTTGATTTGCCTCATTACCTCTCTGAAGGTTGCTCAATGAACTGGTTGACATCTAGCTTTGAATATTAATCAGACTTTTCCTTTATACATAATGCAGGGCTACTGTAAATATACATCTCAGCATGAATTAATCAAAGCTAACAGTCTTCAAACAAGAGACAAAACTTAGAACAGCAACAATCCCTGAGGCTCAAAGAGTCATGGCACTACTTAATAAATAAATCCATCCTGATAGTGCTTTAAAACGGAGCTCTAATCTTTTAGTAAAACAATCATAAATGTCTTCAGCTGTAAATCAGCAGCTGTCAGCAGACAAGTGACTCATTGGAGGGTGCCTCCAGCCCTCCCTGCTTCTTAATCTGCCCCCTTTCTCAGGCTAATGTGCTGACTCTGGGATTCTCCAGCGCTCAGCAGGGAGCTCCTGACCACCTGCAGCTGAGGACAGAACAGGAATTATCACATGACTTCAAACAAAGAGACTCCCACAAAGGTCAGGCAGGGCAGCCACAAGTAGCTTCCTTACAGTGATCCCAGCAGGGGGTTGTGGATTCCTTTCCATTATAGCCTCTAGACTCAAAAATGGGGACACAGAGTCATTTTGACTTGATTTAAGCACCTGTTGTGTAGAGCATGTTAAACCAGTTTGTCCAGACCTGATAAACTGATAAAAAGTGAGACAGAGTTAATCTAGATTTTCCTCTTGAGCAAGCAGGCAGGGTGATGATGGGTCAGGGCATTTTGAGTTGAGTTTTACTGCTTGTACGGTAGAAATCCACACACAGGTAGCAGTGGTTTCATAACAGGACTACTTCCTCCGAATTAGAGTGTGTCCAGCACTGACAACTTCCTGCTTTGGGCTACTGTCTGAGGAAATGAATTATTTGGATGTCCTGAAATTGCCCAGAAAACACCTGGAATTCATTTGTGCAAGGTGGTTTGATTGAGGAGGGGCAAACCTTGCAGGCAAAACAAAAAAAAACAGCTGGCAACGAAAAGGGTCACACTGTTTAAGTGTGACACTTACTAAGTGACAATACCTATAATTAGAAATAATTGTGCGTATGGACAGAAAGATCACTTAGAGCCTCAGTTTTACAAGTGGGCTGCAATTCAAACAATGGTGACATTTGAACATAAAGTTAAATATCTGTGTTGTTTCATGACGTTTCTGTGTGATTATGTGCAGCTCTTTATAATAACAGGTTCAGTCAGCGCTGCAGCACTTGTTTCTGCCCACTCGTCTGACACAGGAGCTGCTCAATGCACAAACTCTCCCAACAACTTCTTGACTTCAATAGTTCATGTCCTCACTAATAATCGCAAGTATTTTTCACAGGCTGGGGACACATGAAATGAAGCTTTTCACTTTTTACAGAGAAAATCTGAAACTAGAAAAACAGTCAGAGAGCGCAGACCTCCACCAAGCATACTGTGATTGTCACCAACACTTTAGTCCTACTTTAATGTTATACTCTCTTTCAGCAGACTGTCTGCTACAATTTGGTGTTAGTTGCAGGTTTGTATCATAATTTATTTCCTGACAGTGTTGAAAATTATGATGACCCAGTACATATTTCACATTCCAGATCTTAGTGTCCAGAATATTGCCAGGATCTGGATCATACTTTTACATCTGTCAGAAATTATGGTGACCTTGTCTTGTATTGTTTTACAAAGCAATCTGACCATTTATGGTGGAGTTATATACACATATGGTGAAAACAGCCCTATCTCACAATGATAAAGAATCCTTTAAAAAATCCTGGATCCAGATGGTGATCCAGATCACCTCTAAAATTTAATCACTTCTTCTTTATCCCATTTTGAACATTTCCTGAAAATCTAATTAAGATCTGTTCCTTACTTTTTGAGTTATGTTGTTCACAGACAGACTGACAAACTCTCCCAAAAACACAACCTCCTTGGTGGAGGTAATAAATAATCAATTAAAAACAAATGTAACTGACATTCATATAGTTAGGTTGTATAAGTAGGCCCAGAACTTTATGGGGTGGCAAAACTAGTCTCTGCTTTGATGACATCAGGAGTTGTTAGTAATCAATTTGAGTTTTCCATACATCTGTAGCTGATATCTCGTTACCTTTTCCACACCAAAGTGATGTGTCAAAGAACAAAAGCTGACCCTATGACTCCTCCACATAACTTAACAAACTGTATTTCAATCCAGAACATCTCACCTCAGCTCTACTCCCAGCAGACCTCCCAATGACCCGTTATCATCTGCACTTCCATGTTGCCTTTCTTTTGTTTCCTCTTTTCCACACTCCTCTGAGACTCATCTCCTCGTTCACACCTCTTTTGTGACATGGATTCAAGGTTTGTTATCTTAAATCCCACCCTGGCTCTTCACACCTTACTGTGGACTCCACAGCCAACACCTGATAGGAGATTAACTGACCATTAGCTCCCTATACCAGGGAGGAGCACACACATACACCTTCTAATTCCTCATCGTGCTGTGGTGTGGATGTATCTCCTTGCCGCTGTGCTTTACCCCCCTCTGAGTGACCTGCCTCACAGTAGATAGCAGGGTAAAGTTACTGCAGGAAGGTTACTGACCGACAAAAACAGTTGCAGTTATTGGGTCAGTGGAAGGAGAGAGAGACACCCCCTACCTCGATGCAGACGCTGATGTCATGGCGAGACGCCTCAGGGATGAGCTGCAGACTGGTGATGTCATAGTCTGCTTGGAAGTCTGGGGGGTAGCTGGTGGAGGAGATGGGACATGACTGTGTTTAAACCAGGGACCAGCAATAAAAAAAGACAACGATTAAAAGTTGCATTATCATTCCAGGCCAGCAGGAGGCGACTTAACTGGTCACAAAAAAAGACTGGATGATTAGACTTTAGACAAATGGCCTTTTTTAAGTTCATGGTTTTCTGGTGTCAAGCTCAATAAATCACAGTCTTCTTAAATGAAGAATAACTTTCGAGGATAAAACTCAAGCCCCTTTCACACATGCACTGCAGTCCTGAAAATCTCTTTTGTGGTTAAGAAGGCTGCATATGTGAATGCAAACCGTGGGAACAAGAGGCTAAAGCCATGTTTCCACCAAGCGGTTCAGTTCAGTTCCACCCAGCAAGGCGCACATTTTACAGCATTTCCACTGACTAATCCCAGGACAGATCTCCAAATAACTGAGACGAGCTGTCCCACTTGTTGGGACCCTTGCGTATGGGTGCCAGACTAAACCGATCTGAGCCCAAAAGGTGGAGCAACGACACTGCAGTCTGTTGATCGGTTGAAATTGATTGGTGTGTGTGTGTAATTCCATATGTTATACATATATAACAATTCCATCTGCAGTGCAATAAAACACACCTAAAGACAGCATCACTTTCATTATGAAGGGGAGAACTGCAGTGCTTCGCACTAAGATAGTGGCTTTTCTCCCTCTATGTTGTAATTTTTGTTTGAGGCCTTTGTTGTTGTTATACTGCCCTCCTCTGGTCTGGTGGTGTTTTGCAGGGACCTGTATTTTTTTTTCTCCATACGTCATTGTCCTTTTATCTACCCAGATCTTCAACCCTGCAGTCAAGCCATAGACAAACAATGTGCCGCAGAAATAGTCTAGTTCTGGGGAATGTTTACCAGGAACTAAAAGTTCCAGGACTCCTCGTGGTAACGGTAAGATGTCTGCTAGAAGTTAGTATGAGCACATGCCTGAAGAAAGCAGATGCAAGTCAGGGGAAGCATTACTCAAGAGAGTGATGTCTTCCATTGAGCAGAGTCTGGCTGCTGTTCACTGACTGTTTCTCTAAGTTGACAGTTTATTGTTTTACACTTTAGTATTGCCTTGTGGAAACAAACCAAGACATACATCAGGGATACAAACTCAGAAACAGTTACTTCTGAAGTTCTTCTCACTCCTGAGCAGTTACCTTTCCAAAACTAAACCAAACAAGAGTTAGAGTAGTGAGAGCATGTCTGGCACAGAACTCTGACACACTGAAACTGGGCAGCAACACTTGAATGAATCCATCAGTGCATCATGAAATGATGTAATAATTGTGCCTCAGTGTGGGATTTTACACCACATTGGTGCCACTCAGCAGCAGAAGAGACACAGGGTATTAAAACACAGAAGGAGCACATGAAGACACACTGCCCCACCAGTTACAACTCTACACATCACTAACTTCTCATCCCCATCCCACCCCTGTTACTGCCTCTGAGGGGGGATGAGAAGTGGAATGATTTTACCACCATAGCTAACACATTACAGACAAGGTGTAAATGTCGCAGCATGAAATGGGAATATGTAGTAGCCGACAATCCCCGCTGAGAGGTGCATGAGTAAAAATGAAGTCATGAAAAGTGTCAGAGCCTGAAAGTCAAGTGTTTAGAGATGTACAAAGCCTACAGTCCTTGTTGTAGTCCCTTACAGTAGCCGCTGGTTCGACTCACAGCCTGCAAGTCTTACCCCACTTTCCACTCCATGCATGTCCTGCATCTCCTCAGCTGTCCTATCAACTAAAAGCAGAAAATGCCAAACACTGCACATGATAACAAAATACTTGTGTTTTAGCAAAGGTTTTTTTCTTTCTTTCTTTCTTTCTTTCTTTCTTTCTTTCTTTCTTTCTTTCTTTCTTTCTTTCTTTCTTTTACCTCTAAAGTTGTTCCTTCCAACCCATTGATACGCTATTAAAAAAAATCTTTATTTCATCAAATTTAGTAACTTCTGGCTCCAATACGAAAATTTCAAAGCTTAAAAAGTAAACTCTAGGGTCACATGGTAGATATTACAAACCAGTGTCTTAAATTCTGGTAGCCACTGATTATTTTTTAAAAAACAATTAAAATAAATACAAAATAGATAATAATAATAATAATAATAATAATAATAATAATAATAATAATAATAATAATAATAATAATAATAATACTTAAAATAATGATAATAATAATAATAATAATAATAATAATAATAATAATAATAATAATAATAATAATAATAATAAGACAGATGTTATTAAAGTAAGAATGACCTGACATATTGATTCATTTGTCCTTGTTTGTCATTCATGTAAGACAATGATCTCATCACAGGCAAATCATGGAGACAGGACTATAGATAAATGACATTTTCCTGTAATATATGATCAGTACAGACACTGAGAACAAACGCTGTGAAGACCTTACATAACCAAAATCCTCCCATTGTCCAAAGTGACCTTGGATGAGCCTCTTGTAATTAAAGGATAGTGATGAATGCATTTCTGTCAACCACAAAGACAAGATGTTCCGCCTCAAACTGTTCTGCTCAGGCCGTCCATGTTTCTGACTGTTCGTTGTTTGACGAAGTTCTGTGGAGGCACAGCACCACCTGGTTTAATGTGCCACGTGTGACCTTAAGAGAAGTGATGAAAAATTAATGTGAGGAATTCGAGCACTTGTTGTCTTTTTCAGAATCTCCACAGTTCATAAATTATGTTTACTCAACCCCCCTCCACACACACACACGAACGCACACACACATGAGGAAACATTCAGACCAGAGGCTGAGTGCTGCAGTTACAGCTGGGTAACTAAAGAAGGAGGTGAGCTGCATTAAACTGATTTATATCTGAAATATTTCAGCCACATGCCGATCAGGTTTAACAGCGTGGCCGTGGAGCAATCAGGGAGATCAACACTCCACCACATCAGTCGTGGCGGTGCGGGGCGAAGGAGTCAGGCACAGTCACTGATGCTGTACGGTTCATTTAAAGATACCACAGACAGGATTAACTTTGGCGTGTGGTTCCTGTGTGTGTGTTTGTGGTGTTAGAACTGAGTACCACTGACCCCTCTCTGTCCCCTTCATGCCTCTGGCTGACTGAGCAGATCCGAAATAGCTGTGTAATGTGAGGGGCAGCTGTGATTGTGAATACAAGTTCAAACATGCAGAGACAGTGGAAACAGGTGCCCTGATCACACACACACACACACACACACACACACACACACACACACACACACACACACACACACACACACACACACACACACACACACACACACACACACATCAGACATACACATAATCTCTGATATCCCACATTCCTGCACAAGGCTGAGCCCGCTCCTCCTCTCCCTCACACCCTTTATCTGCAACTCTTGAGGCTCCTAAACACTTTGATTGCAGTATCCGTTTACACTAACATGCCGAGAGTGAAACATTAGTGGGAGGTAAGGCTCCATCAGACAGTTATGGATCGTGTTGTGTAGGGGATGAGGTCACCAAGCAAACGCATTGCTGCTCTGCCTCACTGTCACTTTTCTAATTGGAACAACAGGCAGGGTCATAATGTTCCCAAGTTAAGATCTTAATCTTCCTGACAGTATCGATGGTGACAATGTTTGCGCCCTGTTGATGTATTGACACTTGTACCCAGATGTATGTGCGATGAAGTATTGACATCAGGTGATCTGCTGACCTTGAGGATGATAACACATGGAGAGGGGATGCAGCTGCATGTGAGGGTTGGGTGTGGATCTGGTACACTGTGTTCCTGCATCACCTCCAGTTGTCTGCATGGTGAGCTTTACAGCTCCAACTGGTATGATGAAATCACAGGCAGCTGCTGTGTGGCACAACCAGATTCACCAGGAAAGTGCCAGAGAGGATGTCGGTGAGACAGCTCCACCACAGGCCAGTGCTGAGCGTGGTGGGAAAAACAGAGCTCCGGCACGAGGGCGAAGGCGCCATTAAAGGACATCAAATATTCATTTGCCATACGGCACCGAGCCCCATGGCTGTATCCCCACAGAACAGTGCAGCAACCCACCAGGAAAACTGCTTCTGAAGACAGCAACAACAAAGTGCTTTACAATAAGCAGTAAAATAGGTAAAAAGGAACAGCAAAAGATAAAAAAAAAGAAGCAGCGACGCAATAAAAGATAAACTAAATAAAAATAAAAACCAATGTAGTGAAGTGAGATAAAACCACAGAAAAAAGCTTTCATGTAAAAATAGATTTTCAGTCATGAAATAAAACAAGGAACTAATAGTGCTGTCTGATGTACTCTGACAGGTTGTTCCAGAATAGAACAGAATAGAATACAATAGAATAGATATTTGTTTTCATTGCACTGTATACAATGAAAGTCCAAAGTTTGAGGCTCTCAGAAAAAGCTTAACACCTCTAATTTATCTGGACTTTGGGACAGCCGGTAGAAGAGGATCTTAGACTGTGTTCAGGCTCATATGGAGATAAAAGCTCAGTTGCTAGGCGCTGCCATGTTGGCTATGGCTGCCTTTTGCAGCAGCTCTCTCTTCTCTGGCCATTTCTTGTAATTTTTTGGTCTCTTTTTCGTAATCTTTGTATTTTGAGTGGGTCATTACTTTGTATGACTCATTTGTTGCTCATGAACACCAAACTTTTTGTGGCTTCAGTGATATTTGTACTACTTTTTCTCCTGTGTTTGTCTGGAGACCCTACATGTAACCATGGCTGCACTCTTTTAATGTGAACTCAGCTGTTATCAGCCTGTAGTATGTCAATGCTAACTGGTGTAAGGCCTGATGTCTTCCCACAAGGTGAGGAGAAAGAAGTAAAGACGACGTGCTGGTTCTCAGGCGTGAGCTAAGAAGTGAGGACATCGACCTGTCCTTCCATCCATCGTTACTGACTGAAGAAGCTCAGTCCTGGACCCTGTGGAGGTGGAGGCTGGCTGAACTGGAGAATGATGGACAAGCTGTCATCATCTATTTTCTTATGGACCTTTTTGCACTTTCTATACACTTTCTTACTTTTGTTTTCTTGATTGCTGCTGTGACTCCAATTTCGTTGTTCTTGTTACACTGACAATAAAGTTATTTTCTATTCTATTCCATTCTATTCTATTCTATTCTAAAAGCTTGGAAACATAGAAAGAGATGCATGTTCATGTATAGAAAGAGATGCATGTTCATGTATGGCCTTAACTGATAGTAAAAGGATATAAGAATTAATCCTAAAAACAACAAGAAGCTACAATTGGTGTGACGTGGGCACATTTCCTGGTTTTAGTTCATAGCTGAGTCACTGCATTTTGGACTGTTTGTAGATGGAGGATTGATGTCTTGCATATGTAGAGAGAATTTCAAGATGGAAGGATGTGAAGGTGTGAATGAAATTTTTCCATATAATTGTAGTGACATAATTGACTTTACCTTTGCTTTATTTCTGAGCTGATAAAAACACGAGTAAATGATTCCATTTAAAATACGTGTTACTCAAGAAACAGGTCCACAGGTCAAAATAACTACACCCAGGTTTTTTTAGCTGAGGGTTTGACAGGAATTGACAGAGTTCCTACATTGGTAATGGTAAGATTTCTCTTTGTTGGGGTCCAAAAACAATCATTTCAGTTTAGTGTCATTAAGTTTAAACAAAAAGTTGCCAGACATCCACAATTCTATTTAAGCTAAAGGACCAGTAGTAAGGAATGGTCTCCTGCGAGTCTTCTAGGGCTCACTCCCTGGGGGCAAGTCGAAAACCTGGTTGAGGGTTTTTAACAAAAGCTTTGGGATATTGTTGTTAATGAAATAAGAGTGGAAAAATAGGCTGTTAGCACATCATTAACTGAGTATTGTTAGCTTTTATGAAATCTTTCATGTGTTCGTAGTACACACAAAGTTTACCTTCCGTAACCCTAACCCTCTGCTTTAAATGCCTCTTTATGATGGAGAGGGTATTATTGTTGAGCCAGAGGAAGACTCAAAACATAAAAGACATCTCTGATTATGTGACCAAACACCAGCCAACATGACTTAATGGCAAAATAGAACTAACCAAAGTGCAGCATTCAGTTCTTTAAATTTAACTAAAGCATTGTTTGTTTACTGGGTAGTGAAGTTTGAGATCACCCTTGACCACAGCACATCGCTACATAGCATAAATAACTCTGTAATGGCCACACAGACTCTGATGAGAATAATGATGACATCATCAGACTGACCACGAGGCTCAGGACGTTGAGTTAAGTCCAAACTGTCAATAAAAAGTCCATCAATGAACCCGCTCAGGCCTATCCAGACTGGGATCAGCTCTTAAATGTGTTTAGTGCGGCTGTCAGGGGGGGTAATTCTATAAGCAGGCTAGCAGGCTGCCTGTGATGACATTATCAGCCTGTTAACAACCACAGAGGAGCTCCAGTAAAGCCTCTGTCATCTGTCAGTCTGTGTGAGTGGCAGTGTTCTTCATCTATACTGTGATACGCTAAGGCTCCTCATGTTATGTTTGCATGTGCTATCTTCAAGTTCACTTTTTTGTAAGTCTCTCACAGCACAAAGTCTTCCCTGGATGATATTGGATGAGATCAAAAGCGACAGTGGACAAGTAACAGATTTACACTATAATGAGGATTCTTGCAGACATCTTTACAGCTCTCATCTTGAAATGAATTCTGTGTCACTCGCCTCATTGTACATGCCCCCCTCCCAGGCTCAAGTCTGTCACATGACACTCCCTCACATTGATCAGGCTGAAGTTTCCTCAACATGTCCTGCTGCTTTCTCATAGAAGCTCTGACTTCTTCTGAGAGTTTAACTGTGGGGCTGGAGGGAGACATTCTGTGTGAAATTGGTGTGAAACGTTCTGCTGTTTTTCACACACCAAACCAAACCAAAACAGGAGATGTTTTCAGGAGTTTTCATGCAGCTCAAGATTTTGCTTTTACTTCAAATGATCAAAAATGTGTTACAACCACAAACATTTAAAGGACACAATCATTTTGTGAAAAACTAATATGTAAAGCTAAGGTGCCAAAAAGCTACTGGGAGTGTAAAAATTGAAATTGTCACCAGGGGGCAGCATAAACTCATTTTCTGACAGCCAAGTCACAAGTTGAATCTCTGATCATTTAATTTCCACAGCTGCTCTGTTAGGTACTGGTTGTTAATGATGCAACTCTGTCAATAATGATGATCACTAGAAACAAAACTGGAATTCCTCCTTTGACTTTTTATGGGCCTGTTTTTGTTGCTTTCAGTAAATTTTCATTTTACTTTATATTTTTATTCTGGTTTACTTATCATTTTTCACACTCAGTATAAGTTCTACAACTTGTGCAACAGAGATTATTGCTTCAGTCAGATTTTTTTTTTTTTTCACTTAATGTTGTAGATGTTTTCTAGAAATACACATCTCTGTGATTCATGTTGTAATCTTAAAAACATCAACCATTGACACCTGAAACCAGAGTTAGATCCTGGTATGGGGAGGGGGGTTATATTCATGGCACAAACACTTTGACATGTAGAGTGATATTTTATGATAAAAAGTCTGTAAATAACTAGTCCTTGTGTGTTATTTATTGGCCACAAAACAGAGAACGATGGTATAGGTAATTACTCTTTATGTATTAACAGTGGTCAATGAAACAAACTGTTTTTCACTCAAACAAAAGAAAATTATTTTCAAAGCAATTGCTCAAAAATCCTCATCCATTCATGTTGACAAGTTGGAGCGACTTAGAGTAAGGAGGGTAGCTCTGGTCCGGCTTAAGACCTATTTTAGTAACAGGATGCAGTTTTTACAGATGGGGTCCCACAGGGCTCAGTGCTGGGACCCAAATTATTTACCCTGTATATAAATGACATTTGTACTGTGTCTAAGAAACTTAAATGTATTATTTTTTGCAGATGATACTAACATTTTTTGTTCTGGTGAGAACTTGCAGCTGCTGGTTAATGCAGTCAATGAAGAGTTTAAAAAAAAAACTTGGTTCGATAGAAAACTAAGGTAATGTTATTTTTTGCTGGAGTGTATGTTCTTTTTTTCGAATTCTATGTGAATCAGGTGTTATACACTAATAAGGGTTACAATCTCTTTGTATGAGGAGGCATGGTAAGACTTAATCATCTGTGTTTATGTTCAAGGCATTTTTGTACTTATACAGTTTTAGCCAGTTTTTTTCTTTTTATCTATACAAAAGTAAAATGGTTGATAAGGGCAGGTTTCAAATTAGTATTAAGCTTCCAACTGTCTTGTCTCAAAAATTGCAGGAGCTTGTTTTATTTTTTTGCTTTATTGCTATACAATTTCTCTAGATTGACGGATATTATTGTTACATTAGGTAATGAATTGTGTACCTTTGTTGTTTATTTTATGTTTGAGATAAATAATGATTGAATCAAATTAAATCTTTTAAAATGTCTCCAAAGCCAGAATATTTAAAATCCTGCAAATGTAAATGCAACAACACATCTCTTTTGACTGTTTCAAAGATGTAAAGTATTATCACTCATGTTTTTGTGGAGATGGATCTTAATGAAAAAAAAATGTTGACAGAAAAGGTATCAACAAGAGAGATCAAAATATTTCACAGATGTCCTGGCACTGGAAAAAACTTTACCCATTTATATTTATTTGCTTACTGGTGGGTTGGTGAATTGATTCGTGGTAGAAAGACACAAATGTACACACTGTTTACATTCTGTCACAGTTAATAAGAACAGCGATGATCCCTTAGGTCCCTTTCAGCAGCTTACCAACTCACAGTTCCCCTTCTTGTGTGGTGTGACACTATACTTTGTTTATTCTATTTGCATTATGACATCCCACTGATAACAAGCTCATTCTTCTGCTACATTAAAAAAAGATCAGATTTGCATGAAGACTCGGATGTTCAGTACCATGCAAATCAGTATGTTGCACTCATCTTTCTGCAGAATTCTGTCAGTTTTAAGAAAAAAACAGTTATTCATTCATTTTTAAAACAGTTCTTGTCATCATTCCCTATCTCTGCTAAATGTTCTTGTCTGAGCCCTGTATCAACATCAGGTCACTATTTATTTACAGCATAATGATTAAAATTTACATCCATGACACCACCTATTACTGGCTACACTTAAGTCACTTTATGTCCATGTAACTCAATAAATAGACTGGAAACTGGGTGTCTATAAACCTTGACTTGAAACTTGGAAACGTTTTACATACCTTGCAATCGAGATGCTTCAGGAAATGGGTGACACTTTTGGATCAGCAAAACAGTTCAGTCAGACAACTCACATTTGAATTGTTTATTTAGCAGCACATATATTTTATGTTTGGCGTCCAGGCTCCGGCCTCATCAACCCTCACAATAAATTTACATGGTGACATTGAGGAGTGATGAGCAAAACATACTGAACATAATCCCCCCCGGAGCCTGCAGGTGGTGGGGGCAAAGAAACATGCAGCATTACAAATGCAGGGCAGCCAAGGCATTGACAGGCGGAGAGGGATGGGAGACTCCTGGTTTGAAAAGACCGCCCAATTGAGAGAGTGTGATAGCAAGATGGTTATGACGTGTGAGACACGTGGTATGTGCATAGCAGTGAAGCTCGAGTTGACTGCCTGAACTAGCTCGCAGGCTCACCCCATTGTGGACAACAGAACATTCAAAAGGTTTTGCAATGATTATAAAACTTAGAGAAACTTTTCTTCTTTATTTGGGCTCATCTGTGAAATCAGCTGTTAGCAGCCTGTAGCATGTCAATGCTAACTGGTGCAAGGCCTGATGTTTCCCCACAAGGTGAGGAGAAGGAGGTGAGGATGACGTGCTGGTTCTCAGGTGTGAGCTAAGAAGTGACGACATGGACCTGTCCTTCCATCCATCGTTATAGGGAACGTAAGATCTATCTCTAATAAGACGGACAAGCTAGCTGTGCTAACCCAGCAACAGAGGGAATACCAGGAGGCAGAGTAGCATCATGCTATTCATAGACATGGTTAACGGAGCTAACATCAGACACCAACGCCATTTTGGAAGAACTTCACCTGCTGTGAGCAGACAGGATCCAGGAGACAGAGACTGAACAGACTGCTGAAGAAGCTCAGTCCTGGACCCTGTGGGGGTGGAGGCTGGCTGAACTGGACAACGATGGACAAGCTGTCATCAATAACTTTTCCCCCCAATGCTCTATAAAATTCAAGCAGGAATACAGTGATGAATAAATATCACTCTGTCCACAGAGTCCAGCTGCTACTGCAGACTAATTCCCTGATTAAAGTGTTAGGTGCTTCATGACACAAAAATTACAGTAACCATGAACTGTCTGTTGCTCAGCTGAAGTTCCATTTCAGGCAAGACTGAGACAACATTTCAATTCCAATACTCCAGAAACTGACATTACTGTCCTCAAAAATTTCCACAGTGATGTTGAAAGAAGAGGTGATGACATGAAATGTTGAACATGCTTCTGTCCCAGGTGTCTTTTTTAGCACGTGTTGCTGACATCATACACCCATCGTTTGCCCATCAAGTTTGAACTTTCCTTCCTTTTCCATTGAAATGAATGTGATTTGCAAACGATATGAACTTTGTAATTCACATTGTCACAATTGTTTCAAGAGGAGTCGTTCCAACTTTATGGGCAACAGTCGTGTGTGTGTGTGTGTGTGTGTGTGTGTGTGTGTGTGTGTGTGTGTGTGTGTGTGTGTGTGTGTGTGTGTGTGTGTGTGTTTGTTTGTGTGTGTGTGTGTCTAATTTGTATTCAGTTCAGTTGACTTCAGCTGTTTCAGTGAGTTAGCACCCGAGATTTTAAGCTATTTTAGTTGGCATAATGCGGCTGTGCTTTGAAATAAAGTTAGCATTTAATAAGCAAAAGTAATGCTACAAGTGTTGAGCAGGCATTGTTTTTACATAAAACGTTATCTTAGCTCTGCAGGTGAGCATATGAATATTTGCTTAAAGGAGTGAACACATATCTTTTTGATGTACTCTGACTCTGAAAATCCTTGAGGGCAATCTAATCAACTGTGATTAAACACAACAATTGAACAACAAACTCTTTCCTTCTTATTTTAAATCTCAACTGTTTTCTGTTATTATGATATCTGTTATTATGATATCAACTGAGCAAAAAAAAAAAAAAGGAATTCTAGTTTTAGCATCTGTACCCTGAGCTATAGCATGCCTCTGTAACAGTCTTTATCTCCCTGTGGCATCTGTCAGCTGTTACTTAGAAAGCAATGTGAGAGGCAGGCACACTGTATTTGCAAGGTAAATCAGACTAGAGGTAGATCAGCGGTTTATCTATGAGAGCAAAATACTGTGAAGAGGATGTGAGTCCCTCCCGGCAGAGCAGGACCACACAGCTCACAGAGCAAACACAGGTAACAAGCTGTAGAAATAGAGAGGCATTCATCTTCAAGTAAAGCTAAGAAATCCTTGTTTAACGTTGAATGTCCTCACTGCCCAGGATGATATTGCTGCAAGATAGAAAGCACTGCTGGATACCTGCATGGGAGATAATCCTGTTCTGTGGGATATTCTTCATGAACGATGCATGTGAGAGCTCTGGTAAGAAAACAACAAAATAATATATGTATTTCTCAAGACATATCTTAAAAAGCACCTGTTCAGTGGATTACTGTGTAATAACCACTGTTTTTACAGAAAGAAATGAGACCTGCCAACTTAAAAATGTACTGTTTATCAGCACCAAACCAAAAATTACTGATATATGTTATTTTCCAACAGGTAAGCTTTCCAACAAAGAGAAATAAAGATGTTTTTAAGTCAACATTTGGAAAAAAAAACTAAAAGAGAAATTTCATATTTCAGATGCCGTCCAGGTCAATGGAATGAAACTTTGTTTCAGTGTCCACAACAACAAAACACAAGGAGGTGCTGTTGAACTATAATAAAAAAATGACCATCTTATTATTTTGTCTGATTGTCTAATGAATTAAAATGTTAACCTTGTTTTTTAAGGCTGCTGTAATGATACAGAATTCAACTGCAGCTTCAATATAAGTTACAAAGACAACTACTACTCCCTAAATGTGAGTGAAGAGGTTCTGTCCATGCAAGACATTGTACTGATGAAAACACCCGAGTACAATTTTAATTGTACACCATCAAGGTTCTACAATAAATCAGGTAGTGCATACATACATGATCCTCTTGGTTTGACCTGAATCAAACTAATTTAATCCAGTTGATTCTAAACTAAACTCATGCTAATCATCTTTATACATATGAAAATGTTATTGTATGTAAAGGCTTTTTTTCAAGAACAGTCCTTTCAGAGTATATTTATTGCAGTAACAGGTTGCCCCCTACTGGTTTAAGAAATCTTTTTCCAGGTTTCCTCCCTCAACCATTTGTCTTTAAATCTTTACAGGTTCCCTGTTAAACATTCACAAGTGCCTGGATATAGGTATGGTTAAAAATCCTCCTCAGCTCTTTCTTTTCACATCAGTAAATATTTACACAAGAGTTTAACCCTAACCCTTCACTTAATAATGTCATGTATACAAATGTTTTAGGTGCTCAGAATATTCGACTGAGCCAAAGCTTCTGTGGAAAAAACTCTTCACATGACCAAGGTGCTATCCAAGGTTTTTTCTAATTTTTTTGCTAACTTAAAGTTTTTGAAACTGAAACAGTCATGTTCAGTAAATGTCGTCTTTGTATGTTTTTGACTTGCAGGTGTTGCAGAAAAGCCCAACACTCTCTACGTCGTGAATGGGAAGGTGCATTGTGACACAAGAATTATCCAAAAGAACTGCAGCACTGTTGAGTATGGACAATGTGGGTCATATGAACCACCTGGACAGGTACTGTGTCCTGACCCAACTCTAGAGAATGACAATGATACTGGTACCTGGCTGGAGGCCACTCAGTGAGTGTCTAACACATGCACTGTCATGCAGTTATTTGGAAGAAGCAGCAACATTTTGATGTGGCATTGTAAGAAGTAATGACAAGTAGAGAATTGGATAACAATGATAAAATGTTTCTGTTTCTTTTTCAGAAATACCATCAAAAATACAAAAACCCTGTTGGAGGGGATGACCAATTGCAGCACAGTCACCATTAAAACAGACCAAATCAGAGGGATCATCACTAAACTTCCCTCGAGGAATAATGACAACATCATATTGGGCATCACAACAACGACTATCGCTGTTTGCACTTCATTCGAGTTCACTGATTTCAGTATAAAACAGAGGTCTGGTTAAATATTCTTGCTCTGAATCTTTGTTTTGAATATTTTCCAGATTCTTGGGGACAACACTGATTCCACGGCAGGAATGTCTCTCTGGGTGAAAATCTCTGGAGAAGCCAGTGAAAAGGCTGTAAGAGGAAACGGTTCATTTCTTGAACTTTCTATTTCTGGAGGGCCTCCGGTAAACACAGGGACATATAGTAGTCATGTATTATTCTTTGATAACATCAGCGGAAGCATGATAACATTTTTAAAACCAATCTAACAACTCTAAACAGTTTTCCACTCTCACCAGGGCGTTCCTGGCTTCTCCCTCCTGAACAACAAGGTTGTAAGAATTGAAATGGGAGCAAAAATATTCAATCTCTCAGAAACCATAGACATCCATTTCAGAAATGTGGACAAGGTAAAAGACAGCTGATACATACACAATTAAGATAAAAATTCATCCTTAGAGAAGTATTCAGAAAGTAATGAGATAATATTAATTCTGTTTAACTGTTCTGCTAACAGAAAGGAAATGTTGCGTCGTGTATGTCGTGGGATGGCAAAGGTAATGTGGGAATATTTACTTTTACCTTGACAATTATTTACGAATGATGTCTGGACAGCAGAAAATAAAGATGTGACAGCTCATCTTCATCACAGTCACAACCACACACGAGCAAAATTTTTTCCCTTTTTACGTGATATGAGCCACATTCAACTGGTTTTTAAGTTGTTTAAAGAATAAAATGAGGTCTGAATTGCTTGTAACAAGTAAAAAAAAATTGCTTAAAACTAGAATACTGTCTTAAAACAAATAACTTTTCCCTTGTTCCATTGACACATATTCTTTTTTATTTGTTACAAGCAAATCAGACCTCATTTTAGTCTTTGAATAACTTAAAACAAGACATTTTTCTGGACTGGTCAGGTGAATGTGGCTCATATTAAGTCTAAAAAGACATTTTTTACTGAATTTAAGACAAAAACACTCGATTAAATTTAAGTTTTTTGCAGTTTCCAGTTCAGCCCCATCTCATGCAGTAATATGCTGAAGTGTCTTTGAGTAAGATATGATCCCTAGACTAACGTGAGGGAGTCTTTATCAGTGTGTTAATGTGGCATATCCCAAGTACAGAGCGCTGTGGGAGCTGTGTTTGTTTGCAGAGCTGTCAACCATGATGTTATTCGCCTTTAACGGTTAAAAGAATCAAAACTAAGCCTGGGAAAACATCTGTTTATCTGATAATTGTTGATTGTTGACAGGCCTTTTTTAATTAACAAACAGAAAATTTTTCATGGGTGCAACCCAAAAACTCAGTCAAGCTCTGGACTACTTGAGAAGAAGCATTTAGCCTGTGTAGATTTGAAGTAATACACTGACTATGGAAATAATAAAACAATACTGTATGTTAAAGTAGCATGATCTACATTTGAAGGAGAAGAACCTATCTGGGTCAAAGATGGCTGCCACACAAACGAGACAAACGATGGCATAACCTGCCAGTGCTCACACCTGACATTCTTTGGCATTCTATTGGTAAGAGAGACAAGTTTCAAGTGATGCCATCTCTATGGTTTCACACATTATCTGACCTTTCTGTCTATGAATCAGTCCCCTCCACCTGGAAACATCAGCTCCGCAGATGTGACGTCTCTGACTTACATCACAACCATAGGCTGCAGTCTGTCCATGATTTTCCTGGCGGTGGCTATCTTCATGCACTGTCTCATCAGGTGAGGAGTTCAAATGCAGTTTTAAATTCACCAAAACTTTCTCTAACAAAGATTATATCACTTGACAGGAAAAGGAAAGCAAGCCAAGCCACTGAGCTCTTGATCAACCTCTTTGTTGCCATGTTCACCCTGAACCTCTCCTTCCTGGTTAATGACAAAATCGCTGACACCAGGAACCTTGCTGCGTGTGTGGCAGCTGCAGCATTGCTGCACTACACTATGTTGGCCACTTTAACTTGGTTTCTGATGGAAGCCCTGCACTTGCACTTTATTATGTGGAAGCTACCATCTGAAATCAAACACTACATGATGAAGATCTGCATCACAGGATGGGGTAAGAGCACTGAGCATCACTGATACTACAGGCCAAAAGCTGCTTTATCATCCACTCAGTTATCGTCCTCTTTAGCTACACCAGCTGTTGTGGTGATTCCTCTTCTTGCTGTGGGTAAATACGGCTTCTTGGTCATTTCTACTGATGATGGGACCTCAGCCAAAATGTAAGTATCTCTCATTGTCTGAAAAAAATGAAACGAAAAAAACGTGTTTTTCTACGTGGACTGTTATTCCTGTCAATTGTTGTGCAGGTGTTGGATCCCGGACGCTGCTGTTCACCAGGGGATCAACGTTGGCTATTATGCCATAGTGTTCATCTTCACCTTCAGCATTTTCATCCTAACGGTTCGACAGATTTGTCACCTTAAGCCAACGCAAGACAAAACTCAGGCCCTCAGATCCAACTTGTTCTCCATCCTGGGCTTGCTCCTGCTGCTTGGCATCACCTGGGCTTTTGCTTTCTTTAGCCATGGACCTCTGCTTATCCCCTCTTTCTACATCTTCACCATCCTCAACTCATTTCAAGGTAAACCCAACTCAAAAAACCTATCTGCCAGATAAACACACATCAAGCCTGAACATAGCATGTGTGACTAGATTAGAACGCTAAGTTTTGTCAATTATTACAAATATCTCCCAAACTATCTCCCAAACATTGAGGTATACAGTATATGGTTTTAAATGCACAACATGTAGATTACTATTATCTTAGTCACAGAGTGAATACTTTAAACTATATTTTGGAATAACCACAGTTAATGATGCTTTTCCAATGTTGAATCAGAATCAGAATCAGAATCAGAATCAGAATCAGAATCAGAATCAGAATACTTTATTGATAAATATGGAGGTCTCTGTGATATTTTACAATAGATGATGAGTGCATGGTTTAATATAAAATATAACCCTTATTTTGTTTGTAGTTTTTGATTTTTGGAAGGCATTTCACAATCCTCTAACAGTGTTTTGTGATCCCCAAAGGGTCCCGTCCCAACCCTGGTCTTTATGAATACGTAGTACCTTGAGTGTTTGGTCGCCTGAAGCACTGTCTGTTGCCATCAAGTGGCATGTAATTAATGAAGCTGATGTACATTTTTTAAAAGACCAACATTTTTCTGTTAGTTGCAATACTGCCACCTGGACAAAAGGTGGAGGTACGGCACCACTGATAAATTTTATGCGCTTTTATTTGATAGATAGATAGATAGATAGATAGATAGATAGATAGATAGATAGATAGATAGATAGATAGATAGATAGATAGATTGATGGATAGATAGATAGATAGATAGATAGATAGATAGATAGATAGATAGATAGATGGATGGATGGATGGATGGATGGATGGATGGATGGACGGACGGACGGACGGACGGACGGACAGACAGATAGATAGATAGATAGATAGATATACGCAGATAGATATACGCAGATAGATATACGCAGATAGACAGATAGAAAGATAGATAGATAGATAGATAGATAGATAGATAGATAGATAGATAGATAGATAGATAGATAGATAGATAGATAGATAGATAGACAGACAGACAGACAGACAGATAGATAGATAGATAGATAGATAGATAGATAGATAGATAGATAGATAGATAGATAGATAGATAGATAGATAGATAGATAGATAGATACTATCTAAATACAAGTTGTCTAAATACAACTTGTTTTTCTATTTGTTCTATTTATTTTCTATTTTTATTAACAAAAAAAACTGAACGAACAACAAAATAAACACAACTTTTGGAGCTAAAGTGAACATTTACGTTCAATTCATCACACAAGGTCACTGCTTTCTTAACAACTGATTTGTTGGTGAGCTAAAGAATTAGTTTGTGGCCAATATATACAAAACTGACACCCTTTCCAGACGTTTGGGGCTTTACATGTGTAATTAAGTAGATTTTAGACTTGAATACCTGGCATGTTTGTATTTTACATTCCTGTATCACCACAGTATAAATATTTTATCCATTGCAGATTCAACTACTCTTCCTGACCGCCTTTAGTTAACATGTGGAAACATTGCTGTAGCTGGACTTCTATACCAAAGAAACTGATGCTTTGAAAAGACGTACTTTCAGCCTAGTTCACTCCTTATACTGTGGTGTTTCTTAGATTTTACAGCTGTACAATGTCTAATGCTAAAACTTTGTTTTTGCAGGCTTCTTTCTGTTCATCTACTACTACAACTCCAGTAAAGCTGTTGGAGAGAGCAGCGGAAGCAGCACAGCAACAAACACAGCAGTCACATCTCTGAATCACTAAAGTGCTGAGCATGATCATTATTTTGACACAAGAGGGCAGCATTTCCTTTATGTAGCTAAGTAGATTGCTCATACCTGCAGATCTTCCTAACTTGTGTTGCTGACTGAGTTGATTCTCTGAGTTAAAGTTGCTAATCTGGATTACCTTCAGTGAGAAAACAGACAGGGATGTTGTAATCATATGGAAGTCATTTGTGCGGGTGACGTTGCGTTTCAAACAGAAGCCCTGTGTGAGTCACTGTGACACTTGCAGAGAAGGTTGTGATTCATTCAGATTAAATCACAGAGCTCATAAATTACAGCTTGGTCATGCACAGGAATGCTTGTTTAAGGAGTAAAACATTTCCTCTTTATGACTGATGCAGCTGTCATGTGGAGTGAGGATGGTAAACTGTAGGGGGAAAAAAAAGGTGAAGGGACGGCTTGCCTTACACATGCTTTACAGCATTGGGATCGGAGCTAGTCAGCTAGTGCTTTGCGTGCCTGCAGATAATTATGTGCCTACAGAGAGCAGTATCCACTTTGAGGGGAGCCTTAAACAGCTAACCAGAAATGAGCTCATGGCTACCTAAAGTGATAAGAGGCCTGGGGGGTAAACCATTATGTTTATGTATTGTTAGAAGAAGCATTTATATCTTTGAATGGCTTCATTGTCTTTTGGCTGATTGCATTACATTTTGAGCTGTTCTTTTTACCTGTGCATTTTTTTCTGGTATGACTTATACTCGTGCTTTTAACAATATAAATGTTAAAATTTAAAATTCATGCAGAACTTTTAGATACACAAAGGATTTTTGTAATATTTTAAGCTTATTGTTATCATGGTAAGAGTTGCAAAGTTGGCACAGCCTCATTTGAATAATATCACTGATCACTATTACAAGACTTATTTTTTGATTCAATATCTCAGTACCAAACTGAGCAGTTTGTTCTATGAATAAAACTTGTGAAATATGCAGAAATAAAGTAATATAATCTTGAATTCTGAATAGACTCTTGGGTAATCTTTCCTTATGCAGCACTCCTGGCTCACAGGGCTGAGGAGTGACATTCAGAGAGCAAAGACTGTTTGTTTATCTATGACTGATTAATCTTCTAAATGACCTCAGTGTGCCAGCCAAAAACCAGAGTAATTGCTACCATACACATCTGATCTGTATGGCCTGGGAAAAAAAGCTCTTTCATGCAGAGCACAGCAGGCCTCTATGATGTACCTGTATGTGTCAGAGTGTCTCAGCACAGTCTCCATCTGAGGTTACCATGCAAACAGTGATAACAAATCACAGCTCTGTGCTACATGACGGTCACATTCATCCTCTACAAGAGATCTCACAGCCAAGTATACAGACTTATTTTAGCTCATACATCAAAACAACTGCCTTTAATTGGTTAATTTATAAACTCAATAATTAACAAAGCTGAGTGTGATTTGAAGCATGGTTTCACAGTTTCCCTAAAAAGAAACATAAATCCAGACATCTCTTGTACAAGTATGTAAGGAAACCCTCAGTGCTGACACTTCTGGGAAGACTTCACTAAGTTTGCCAATCTAAATCATTTCAAACTGGATGAAGAGCGAAGAATGTTCACTTTTCACGTTATCCCATAAAACTGTCCGTTACAGACTGACAATGTGGTCAGCACAGTGAAATTTTAACATGTGTGGATGTGTTTCTTCTTAAGATGACACTAAGGAGAGTTTTAATTTCTATCAAACCATGTGTACAGCCATGGCTTGGAAAAGCAACAATCATTAGAATTAATCCTGAAAAACTGCTCAATGACACAAAGCACGGGCTGAAAACAACAGTGAGGAAAATGAATTTTGAAATACAGGAGTCTTGAAAAGTCATTATAGGTCCAACCAGAAGGATAACATTTAGAGATGGTGATTTACTCCACCTTGCTCGAAATATGTAGTAAATGTGCAATCTTGGTTACTCCAGATGAAAAAAAAAAAAGAAAAAATGAGGATACTCTGTCTTTGAATTACAAGTAATAAGATAAAACATCAAAATATCTCAGATGCCTTTCAGGTGGCAGTTTACAGAATTCTATCATCTGATTATGCGTGTACAGTACGCTGAACTACTCACTTTTTAAATGTCTACATTAGAAACAACATTAAATCTTGTAGAATTGTTTCTCCATATAAGACATGTTATCGATTATGTATTCATTATTTTGTTTTTCCTTTACAAAATTAAATTTCCAGCATAAAATGATTGCATAGATATTTGTCACATTACAGTGAAAGAAGTGTTTGATGGTTAATCTTCCCAGGGAAGATCCCCCATGCCCTGTTCTAAGTACTCGTACCTCAGTGGATCAGCTGTTGTGCAACTACCCTCAAATCTGCATTACCACCATGACCTGGTGTAGATCTGTACAGTATGGCACACAACTATTAGCATTTCACTTATAATAAGGTGAAAAGGTACCAACATTTCTGCAGAATAAATAACCTGATCTGTCAATGTGCATCTCGAAATCAAATCAAGCCATTTGTGAGGCGTCATGAAGGCAACACAGGCTTTGATTTAAAGTAAGTGATGATTCTTTCGACCAATCAATGGACTGCAGTGTTGTAGCTCCACCTTCTGGGATCGGATAAGTTTAGGGTCCCAAAAAGTGGGATGGCTCGTGTCAGTTATTTAGGGATCCGTCCCAGGATTAGTCATTGGAAATGCCACAAAATGCGTGTCACGCAGAGACGAACCAAACTGAACTGCTAGGTGTAAGCAGGGCTTTTATGTCCCTCTAACCTTGGTCCTCTTTTGATGAGAGTTCATTAATCTTCGAACAGTCAGGAACAGTAAAACACTGTTCATTATCACATCCGCTGTGAGAATAGATTTGGTTTTATAATTGGTGTACTTCAGGTGCAAGAAAGGAGCCATTGGCTTAGCGTGTGTTTTATTAAACAGAGTCTGGACTGAATCCTGCCCTGTTAAAGCCAAACTGCCAAATCTCAAATGACCTATAAAACACAAGGTCCTGTTACTGGACCTGGTTGTGTGTCTCGAGTATTGTGATTAGTCAATCAAACATACCAATACAGCTGAAGGTGTTATTTTTATTTAACTCAGTATTTTGGATCTTTTTTTTTTCAAACAACTTTAAGAAAGAATGAATAGCTAACTTTGACCATATTTTGCCTCCTCAGGGGAAAAGAGTGCTAACTGGACTTCATTTTACACCCCTCGGCTTACTTTTTTCTTCGGGTCAAGGACACATACTTCCTAGCACCCCCCTTCTCTCGTCTCTGTTTTCATAAATCCTCAAAATGATTTATTTCCTTGTAACTCTGCTCGTGAAATTGATGTGGACCTGGGGCCTTTGTAGCGTCTGGTTTCCCTGCCGGCTGCAGTAAAATCAGGCAGAGGTCCAAGCGCGGGGCAGCGCTTGCGTGACTGGGTGCCTCCGCCTCCTCGCATGTCATGATGTGGCCCCCAGACCCTGAGCACTCGGGGTTGATAGATTTGAGGGCCCTGAGTTAAGTGTGTAGATTTATGATGGGTGGTTGCAGCATGTCAGAGGAACTGTGTTACTTTTGCAAGAAGCACGGAACGAGGCCTCTTTGACAAAGGAAAACAAAGAGGGAAATCCAAGGTGCTTTCAGGTTACTGGCCATGACTTGGAAAAACCCGAACAAAAATCAGGAGGGGGGACCAGATGGCTGCAGGCTAACTTACAGCACCTGACTGAGATGAACTGTCTCGCCTGGGTTGAGGTCTGTCTTTGCTGTTCATCAACATCTTTCACCGAGGGGAGATGATGCAGAGGGAATGAAGGAGGTCACGGAAGGGGAGAAGAGCAAAGGGAGCAGGAACAGACCAAGGGCACGACCTGTTGAAACATTCGGAGTGAAAACTTGACCTCTGGATATCAAGCTTCTCCTCCCTGTAGTTTCCTGTCTCCCCTTCTTACGCCATGAGCAACAGCAGGAAGGATCGTTTCCCTTCCTGTCACGTAAAGCGGCTCTCTGCGTCCCCCTGTGACCTGAGCCCCTCCTCATCACTCACTTACCTCTTTCTGAAACAGAGGGCCTGATAAAAAATGGGAAAGCTAAAGACTTCTAACACATTCAGATCCGTCAATCAAATGTCAGAGAGTTTATCACAACCACTCCATCACGCAGACTGAGAGCTGAGTGTTGTTCAACATCCTGCATGCAGCAGTGCAAAGAATGCTGTGGTAATTTTGTTTCAACCATCAGAAAGGACACATAATAATGGACTCAAGATGAGAATGTATGATGTTTGTTACACTGAGCAAAAACCACAAGCAAAGTAACCTTCAGTGGTAGAGATAAAAAGTTGAATTTCAGAGTCACCAGAGACCCCTTGGAGCAGGCAGAGTAAATAAAAACAGCTGTCATCATCTAATATTGACAACACGTGCAATCAGTCTCTCAAATGTTTAGGTAATTCAAAAGTAAGACTCCAGTATATCAGTCATGATATCATCCATCGCTCTTGAAAGACACTTGCGCCAGTATTCTGAAGTGTTTCCTCCTTCAAGCAGGATTTAAACAGACCTCATAACAACCAGTTTGGTCCCACACTTAAAGGACATGAAAGTTTATGGTTAAGGAGCTCAAGTCGTCTGGATTCACTCATACTGCGCCCAGTTTGCTTCGCTGTTGACTTGGCTGTCCTTCTGCCTTTAAAATTCACACTTGGTGAAGTTGTGGTATTTGCTTCACACAAATGGTGCAGGCTTTTCCACAGTGCTTATTGCACAGCATTTATTACAGGGGCCAATTTAATGCTGCAGGAAATCTGAACAGGTAGAGAACTTACTGAACAGAGTCTGGAATGTAATCTATGAATTTAGACAATGTTTATTGAAAACAGTGCAAAGACAACAAAAAGACAACGAAGGTTGAAACTGAAATATCTACAGTTCTACCGTTTTATTTAGCAGACGCTTTTGTCCAAAGCTACGTACAACACAAGCAAGAATTTAGACAGAAGGAAAAACCTGGTTAGTGCGACAAGTGCAGCACATTTTTCTCTTCTCTATACTTCTCTCTCTCTTTTTCTTTTTTTTATTTGAATAATGTAGAATCATCTAGCTAAATAACCACAATCAATTGCTGCAATAACATACTTCAACCTTCAAGTAAAGTTCAGTAATTGGTGCTGAAAATTCATAAAGAGCTGGGTCTGAGACCTTCTGGCTCATTCTACCCCTGAGGACAAAGAGGAGAAGAGTCAGAGTGATGGCCCAAGTGTTCCCTGAACTGTCTTTAGACATCTTTTAAAGTAGAAAGGGAACTCTGCGGATCCTATAGAGTTTGGTAATTCATTCCATCATTTGGGAACAACAGAGGAGAAGAGTCTGGCTAGTGATTTGGAGCCACGCTGGGCAGGGAGCACCAGGCGTCTTTCACAAGCAGAGCGCAGTGGGCGAGAAGGAGTGTAGACCTGGATGAGGGATCCCAGGTAGGAAGGAGCTGTTCTTGTCAGTGTTTTGTAAGCCAGAAGAAGAGCTCTGAATTTGATTGGAGCTGCTACTGGAAGCCAGTAAAGAGAGATGAACAGCTGGGTGACGTGTGCTGTTTTGGGCAGGTTAAAGACCAAACGTGCTGCTGCATTCTGGGTAATCTGCAGAGGTTTGAATGTACACACAGGGAGACCTGCCAGGAGGGAGTTGCAGTAGTCGATGAGTGATATCGCGAGGGCCTGTACCAGAAGCTGCGTGGCCTTTTGTGTCAGGTAGGGTCTGATCTTCCTGATGTAATAGAGGGCATATCGACAAGATCAAGCAATCGAAGTTACATGAACCTTAAAGGTCAGCTGGTCATCAATGATGACACCCAGATTTCTGGCAGAGTTTGTGGGCACAAGTTCACTGGAATCAAGCAGGACACTGATCTGTGCTTATGTCCTTGTTTTGTTAAAAAACTAATATAGAGAGTCAAAAAACACTGAAAAAATTGTTAGGAGCAAAAAAAAAAAAAAAAAAAAAAAAGTTGAAATACCTTCCAACTAGTTAGGCTATTTTTTCAACACTTAAGTACTTTTAACACTCTCCCTTAACTTTCCATGGGAAGTTAAACTTAAAAAAAATTGGAAATATTCTGAATCGTTTTATCAAAACTTACCTGACTTTATTAACACATCAAGTGGTGCCTTTAATGATCTTGTGCTGGGCATCATGCACAGTGCATGTATGAAGTGTGCTGCATATGCCACATGTTCTAAAAGAAATGGGCTCTCTGACAAGTTAAAGAGCTGACAAATGTATATCATAACATAAACTAATTGATAATCAAAATTTAGCCTATTTTCATTTGTTAATAGTCTAGACTCAGTATCATTGTAACAGTTTTTCAATAAAGCGGTCATTCTAATCGAGATCCCCTACTTGGTCATTTCTTCATATAATCCAACTTAAAATAGAAATGAACTATCCCTGTGGAGTTATACATTTTTTATTGGGCCAATCCAATGTGTAAAACAAAGTTTTGTCAGTATAGCTTATGTGTATCCCACAAAGATCTGATTTCAGCTGAGCTACACTGTTGCACGAGCGTGATAAACTCTGTCTGTTTCCTCCATTTTGTTCCCTGTGGAGCCGTTAATCACCCTATAGTACTTCCCTCTACACATCCTGGTGTGAGAATAGTCTGTGAAAATAAATGAACTTAGATCACATGAGGAGACGAATGTGGTAAGTATCTGCTCTCGTGCAAATCTTAATCAAATCTTGTTTGTATCTGTGTGTTAGCGTTGGGATAAGTGGCAGTTTAATGTGAGGGACCACCAGAAACGCTTGTTTCCTGGAGCAGAAGGGGAAGGTTGTTTTTTCATCCCCTCATGGCTCATTTTAATGTCTCTTATTGTCGTTTATGGTAGTCTCAGAACATAAGGAAGTGGCTCTTCTGAGTAACCATGTATTGTCCCAATATGTGGTCCGGCTCCTTTACTCAACTGTATTGGACAAACCGCACAATTTAGTCTTGATGAGAGTTCCTTTAGAGAAAATAAATCTTATCCTGCTTTGAACATGTCCATTAAGCTCGTCAGGCGTGCCTGTGATGTAGCAGCCAGTCTGAATAACGTGTTAAATCATGATCATGTGAAAATTTCACTACTCCGTGCTGGGAATATGAGTTACACTGACCAAAGAGACCAAAGAGGCGTGCGTCTGGGATCTGCTCCTTCCTATTGCACGGCTCCTCGTTTCAGACGAGTGTCTGTGTTTACGACCAAAGCATAACTTCCAACTTCCAGAGCCAGACAGCTCCAAGTGGTTCCATCCCAGCAGAGGTATTGACTGAAGCGGTGGCAGAGGTTAATCTGGAACATACTTGTGACTATGTCGGCTGTGTTATCCTGCTGTCCTGACATCCTGCTTGATTTATGGGCCTCATCTTGCTGCTGTTCACCATGTCTCCTCTCTGATTTAAGATTAGTGGAAAGTGATGCTGCTAAGGTTCTCTGCTTGTCTGTTTACACTCATAATTTTCCACAAAGGTCTGTGTGTCAAGGCGTCCATATGTAGACGTTTGCGTGAGTCTGTGTGTGCTTTAACCTACACCAGGTGGAATTAGGCGCCTTTAATCAAACAAATTATTTCCCATACCTCTTCTTCACATAAACACCATCTCCTCTTCTCATCACGCTGACGTGTTGAGCTAGTGATAGTGTGCTCAACACTGTGGACAGCAGAATCAGCACAACCAGTGGAACTCCAGACAACCAGGACCTCATGTGCTGAAATGCATCTTTCTCCTGCTCTCAGCGTCTTTGATCTTGTACTTGTTGAGAATGAAAAATAGCCACATACCATCACACAACAACCACTTGAGGCTAAGCGACAGTTCCATATACGGAAGTTGTTGGTTTATTGTGGAGTCAATTTAGAGAAAGTGGGTCAAGGATAAGACCATGGATGTAACAGAGTCAGCTCTGTGTCCTTTGAACAGTTTAGAATCTCAGAGCCAAATTCCACCAGATCCATGTACAGTCCATCTCCACTTCATCACAGCACTGGAGCCAATCAGTTTTGATCCCATTCGCTCTGTTTCACTTTATCCTGACGCAGTTGCAGATTAGAGTCAGAATGAAATACTTCAAACTGACACCAGATCAGATATCACTGAACAACAACAAACCGTCAAAATGAGCAGTCAGGCCTATTAAGATAACCTGAATGAGGAGAGGCTCATTGAAGGGCAAGGAGCAGCCGCAGTCATGTGATTCCCACTGTCATGCTCTGTGCCTTGACTACGGATGGGTACCAAATTAGGTACTTTTATAGGTACCTACTGAATTCTGTCAAAAGTTCTGGGTACCGATTCATGTAAAACCAAAAGGTACTATGTTTAGGTACCTAAATGCATCCTTGTGACTGTGAGGGAGTGGAAGAGTGGCCGATTTTCTATGCTGGACATGAACACAGCATTGCAAGGTTATATACTGAAGAATATATATATTAAATTGAAAAAAATCATACTTTACTAGTAAACAAATTGACATTTTTTACCACACAAACACAAAAAAGTACCTGGCAATTGGCACCGCTAAGTTCCGATACCAATTGCCAGGTACTGGGCATTGGTACCATATAATTTCAATGTGACAGGTACCTATCTCTAACCTTGACAAATGTGGATGTAGCTTAATTACAATGGAGCTGAGACGGATTGGACACGTCTTGTGGAAGTTCAGCATCAGAATACCAACCATCAGCGCAGGAGGTGTGTGCCAGACCTGCCAACACTCCCAATCTAGGCAACAAGTCTCACGCTTCCCCTGTTCTCCCACTAAACTCCTAATTTTTTTTTTTTTTTCGGATAATCTCCTGATTTATCAATAAAAGACTCTTTCATAACTACTGTGTGGGATACATCATAGTGTCAGACCTGGCAACCCTACCTTGCTGCGACAAGCATGTGTAGTTCACTACCTGCTGCACACATACATATCCTCACTGAAGTAGCTCTCTCCTTGGTCACTCGACATCACCCTATCAAGATTGCTGTCAAAGATGTTTGAATCAGGTCTAAAGAAGATGACACATGCCTCCAAACTCAATTCAACCAGGTCAAGAAGATTTTGGCAGGAATGTGAACTGTACAAAGCATGGATTACATGTTGAGGCACAGGGAGCAGGGATCTCTCTCTTTGTCAAAGTCCACTGCTGGCAGGTATGGTGTGCATGTTAACTGGCACACCTGAGATTACGAAATAGGAGGCTGGATTAGTAGATGGGCTGGTAGCCCATATTTTATATTTATTGTGATAATGGTCCAAGCCTTGGTCTCCACTGCCAATACAAGATGATCAAATTACTGTTACTTCTTGGGTCTGAAGTGGTTAGATGGAAGCACTAGACCAAAGCTTTAAAAGACAATATGTGACAAGTTCAAGTTCATATTCAGGTGGTAGGTGAGTGACTCTGCAAAATCTGAGAACTGCTGAGAGAGTAACAACCCTAGTTTTGGCCAATGATTTATTCCCAATCTGGCATCAGCCAGGAAACAAATGTATGTTTTATAAAATGTGTGAATGTGGTTTATTATTTAAAATCTACTTGATGATAACCCTTTGAGATGAACCACCTTGTTATTCATAAGAAATAAAGACTTCCACAAATTTTTGTTTTTTTTAACTTTGGGGAATATCTTTAAAAAACAAATGATACCTGCTTCCTCTTACGTGCTTTAAGGCCTCATCTGGGTCACTAAAGAGCTGGACGACAACTCGTAAATGTTATTCCCCTCTCTGAATGTTTTACCTGTGCTGATGTTACACATAAAAATCAATTTGAAATAGATGCTGGGGTAAAGCTGCAGCTGTGGCTCTCCCAGTATCAGATCTCAATGTAACACATTTTATAACTCCTTGAAGCATGATCAAGTGCCTTTGAGTTAAAAGTTCTGTTTCACATTTATGTAAGTTTTTCGTGCCTCTGTTCCGTAACAGTGTGTTCCTGAGGAGAGCCGAGGATCAGTGCAGGGTTCAGCAGCAAGTTCAGGAGAAGTCTTTAAGTCCAGTCACCTTGCCTGAACCCAACTTCACAGATTCGTGTTAGCCCTGTCCCACTGCTCCAATCTATATTTGTATACCCACTCAGAGTACAATGGAGGGAATTTGGCAGGAGAGAGAATATGCAGAGACATGAATGTTAGCGTGAGCATTTGTTGGATTACATCAGTGGGAACAAGTGAAATCTGCCACAATCCTCCTGCTCCCTTTTCTCTGGCACTCTCAGAGGACGACTAGCGGGACGGTAAACTCTGAGTGACCTGCCTGTGCATGCCATTCCTCAAAAGCAGATACAGTGGGGCATATTTCCCTCTGACCAGGCAGGGATGTCACACACTCACTGAGATGTACCAGCACATTACCACGCACATGCTGCTCATCCTACTATCCCCACTCGGATTGTCTCCACCTCTGCTCGCATACACCACCACCTCCACCAACACCTCTGCCACTGCTCCACTCTAAGACGAGCGTGGTCGAAATGTGCCTTTCACACGGGCGGCTGGCCAAAGCAAATAAACTAGCCACATGCCAGCTAACGAGGGCATGAACAGGGTCAGAGGGGGGGCTCGCCAGGAGGTGCCAGGAGTGACAGAGGGAGGGACATGGTCACGCAAAGAAAACAAGCTCAGCAAGAGTGAGCCAGCCTTCTCACGCAGGGGCCCAGACATGTGTCTTGTCATGCAACAGCCACCCCATCAACCCAAATTAGGGCTGACGGAGGTAATAAAGCGAGGGAGCAAAGGAGGAGAGCAAGAGGAGAGGAGAAATCATCCTCAGAGAGTGTAAAAGTGAGAGTGAGGATATATTGTTCACCTTATGAAGAGTCTTACAAAACATCCCCGGCGACCTCAGTGCACCTCAGAGTGGCTGCATGGTAAAGCTCGAGCAGTCAGATATGTCTGACTCACACACGTCATGTCCTCAGTTAACCTTCAGAGAAAAGCCAGCTTAATGTACACAATGTTCTGTCTCAAGTTTCTCAGCAGAAGTATGGAAAAGCTCAGTTATTTGGCCATATAAAAGCATTCCACCCTGAATCCTACTGCCAGTATTTCTGCCTTTCTGTTCCAGTGTTTGACAGCTATACGTTTCACAGGAGGGACAGAATTTTACAACATATAATCTTCCTGTTTGATTTCTCACGTTAGCACTACTCGATGAATGTAGTGTTTATGGTGTGACCAGAACACAGTGTGCCTTCAGTTCATCTGGTTCAATGTAAGCTCAGAATGGTCTCATATCTAAATATATCACGGTTACAAAAGAGTAGATTTACTATGGTGGGAATCATGGATGCTCTGATACTGATTGGTGGTATCTGCTATAGGTGTATCAGCGCCCCTCAAAGCTGGATCGGTATCAGTGGGAAGCGATCCATGGTACTGATCCAGGCAAACAGCTCTATGCCTTTTTACTTTTTTACCAGTGCTCTTTGCTACTTGTTTTGAAATGTTGCCTCTGATGAACTTGCTTTGGTTTTTGCTGTATTACCAGTCTATAGGGAATAAACCTTTACATTTAACTTCAGTAATTCCATATACTATTTTTTTTGTCTTTTACCCAAAACATTACCAGCCTTATCCCTCAGTAAGGGCATTCAGGTTATTAATTAACACTGGTATCGGTATCGGTATTGGTATCAGAACCACAAAAGTTGGATCCGTGCATCCCTAATGGGAATCATCACTTGTCCTGTGCTGTATTTCTATGATACTTGCAATAAATTAAAGTATTATCATCATATTTAAGTCAATAAGATTTATCACTATGCTTTCAAAATACTTATGTCACAACATATTATCACAATATTATCACAATATTATTTTTATACTTAAGTTACAATGCGGTATCATAATATCAGCATAATTGTTATATTTTCAGACACTTAAGTCGTAATACACCATTACAACATTGTTATGAAAATTAACTTGTTTATGACGATACATGAATCAGAATAAGATATCACAATATTATCAAGTCATCACATCTTGATGCCCGGAGCACTGATACAATATTAATGCTATACTTAATGCACATCACAGTATTATCGGGATACTGAAATCGACAATGTCATGAGCTTATCAGAAAAAGAGACATTATGCAAAAAAAAAACCAAACAAAAAAAAACATTATCCTGTTTTATCCAAACAGAAAAGTTCTCCTTAAATATTTAAGTTTCTACAAATTCAGACTGACCAACAATCCTACAGTAAAACTAGCATACACCTGATACACTGAAGTGTTTGTATTACCGAGTAGTCAAACTCAGTGCAATCATGGATGACTGTGCTATTAAACAGTTTATTCAAGTCTGACTGCTCATGTACTTCTGCTGCCAGTTGTCATTTGAGTCACATATCACATATGACTCCCTTGCAGGCATGCAGTCCATCACTGCCTGGGAAGTCTATGCACGACAAAGTGAAGCCAACCCTTCTTGCTGGAGTCACACTTTCTAAAGTGCTGATTAAAATAAGGTAAAATAAAGTCCCAACACAGTCAAATACACAAGTGCTAGAGTTTTAAGTGCTTCCCATGATGTAAGTAACACTGGACTTTGTAAAGACGTGGGAATGGATTGTGCTATCTTCCTCACAGTAAGTTCAAAGCAAACTCTGACGAGCTCTGTGTCCAATGTTTGCAGTTATTTAAGTGGGGTTGCCTTAGAATTTGTTTGCCCTATTCAGTGAATGCCGTCCGAGTTGGGCGATGAGTGAAGTGAACCCTCACATTCCCTTTAAATTTCCTTTTGCAGCACTCTTTGAAAATCCAAAACAAGTATAACAGTATGATATAAACATGGCCAGCTCTTTCTTTATCTCTTTCTATGGTGCAAAAACTTCAGCATCAACAGGGATGGGGTCACAGATTGGGCAGACTGTTAAAAACAGAAGACTCTGATAATACACGGCTTGACTAACAGGCCATTTTCTCATACAGGCAATCTCCAGAGAATCAACTCCAGACATTGTCCTGACTTGCCCTTTCACACATGATCCGCATGTGTGACCTTGTCCATGTGTGGGATTTAATCCTCAACTACTGGAAATGCTCTGTTTGGTTTAAGCAGGCGCTGTTGGTTGGGTAAACCAGCACTCATTGACTCATTCAGACATCACCTTCTTCCAGGTTTGGTTGGAAAATAAACTCTGAATGTCCAGATTAGCTGTTTCAGATATTTGCAGCACTCTTAGGTTATGGACACATTCAAAAGAGCTCAATGTGTCAAACAGGCTGTAGTCACTCAACCTTCCTTGATGGCAGTGAAAAACAGAGGGGTGATCAGAACATTTGGGGTGGATGGTAGTCCTCAGTTGCCTCTCTTGCTGTCTGAGGATGTGTGTTAGGAGATCAAAGAGATCAGCAAAAACAGATAGGACTGTGGCTAAGATTCAAAGACCATTTGTACATGGGTAATGAGGAAACCACTGTGCAATCATCCTGTAATTCAATGAATAATAGATGCACTACCATTTAGTGAAAAAGTAATGTCTCCATTATCTCTGATCATAGCCAGATAAACCCCTAAATGTGGAGCAGTAAAGCAGGAGATTGCTGATGAGGCCAGCTTCTTTCTACTGAGAGGCAGCCAGTCTGATAGTCTGAGGAGGAACATGTCAGCTAGCATAGGTGGTCTGTGCCAGATGTGAGGTACAGGGCGCCTCTTGGCCACTGAGCAAGCATATGGAATACATTGTGCACGGGACTCCTCTGAGACCATTCTCTCCAAAGCTATTTGGGGTTTGAGACGGCCCCCTCCATTCCCTGCAGAAACTGTGGGGTTTGGAAATGTATCACCTTCAGTGGAGGGTGCAATAAGGTAAAGGGGGCAGCAGAGCATGTAGCGGGACAGGGTAAAAGGTCAAACTTTAACGTTGTTTTTGTCTGGGTCTGTCTCCATGGAAAGCCTGGGGATGGTAGGACTGCAGTCTCAAATGGCACCGTTCACAAGATTACCATCAGGCCTACTCCTGACAAAATGGGATGAATACAGCCTAAGATGCAGAGCCTGAGGTTTTATAAGTAATGCTGATGACACCAAGAGGCATATGATCCAATACGAAGTGTAGAGCCATACCAATCTTTGCTGCATTTGTCTTCGTACTCATACAGAGAGCATGAAGCCTATAGGGTTTTTTTAAGGTCAGATCATCTATAAACAGATCAAACTACTGTCAAAAGCAGCGGCCATCTGTCCATCCAGTCACTTATGCTCTAATTTGAGAAAAACTTGTAACTTTAAAAGTGACAAGTTATAAAAGGAAGTTCACCTGGGCAGTGTGTGCTGATAGAGAAAAAAAAACTACTCATACTTTTTTAACCAGGCTGTAAAGATGTTTATTAATGCTGTAAATTCTGCTATTTTGGTTTGGTGTGTACACATGTGGTTTCAAGTCTTTTTCCAGCCAGCCTCCATCAGAATCTCAAAGGGCTAAAGATTTCACAGGACTTCATTTTTCATAACTAGAGGTTGCTGCATGGGAAAAACTCTCCTTATTTTCCCACAATGCCTTGATTTTTGAAGTTGCATTCAGGACAATTTATTATGATATGGCAGTAACTTTCTTTGCTCAAGCATGCGGTGACATTTCAATGGTAAAACAGTTGTCATCAATCACACTGGCAGCAGGTCAGCTATATAAAATACTGAATTAGGTTATGTAGGGAATAATTCCTCCTCTCATCTGCATCCATCCCTGTCCCCCTCTCTCTGAACAGCCAGTGTCTGTGTGGGAATTAGGCACCTGTTTTTTACAAGATAATAAACAATATAGTAAAAAAGAGAACTGCCTGTCAGATGGGTTATCTTGGCACCCCAACAAAGAGGTAAAAAAAATGTGACAGCACCTCTTTTTTTTCCAGTTTTTGACAGTGAAAACACAAATAATTGCAATTACAGCTTTGTTGAGAGGCAGCTTACAAACCTCATTAATGACTCAGGTCCTCTGAGAGATCACCCGCTTCTTGTCCATTCTAAAAACAGGCAAAAGAGGAAACGTGTGTGGGCTGTGTTCCTCTGTCAGGGCTGCTTGTAGCCAGCCTGGTGACAAAAATTTGCTGTCTATAACATGACATTAAGTGTACTGACTAGAAGTTCAAAAAGGTTGTTTGATTTTCACTGTTCACTGAGGTAAATATCATATCATCTTGGTGATAGAGGTGGTCAAATACTATCACAGGGTTTTGTAGACAAAAAACACCTTTACATCCTACGTCATCATAAAGGTGTCGACAGGGTCACACTTTACACTGTGGGTGTAAACCATTTGATGTAATTTAAGTATCTCACCTCACTTAACCATGTTTGACCACATATAAGCACTGTAAAATTCCAAAATTCTAAATCCACTAAATCCACTAAAAATCTACTGAATCAGTGTTCTGTTTGGACCCAAGGAAGTCCAGCTTGTCACCTTGGTGGCAGCTAATAGGGATCCTTTAAAACAATGAATAAACATTGAATTATCATTAATGTAAATGTATTTCCTGTTCAAAGGAAAACCACAGTGTTTTATCAAACCATTAACTCTGTCAATCCCTAAAATACAGAATCATCATTATTTTGATATTTGCTGCAGTTTATTGTCTGGACGTATCGTTCTGGCCCATTTATTAGATGGGTATTAGACCCAGGTCTAATAATCAGCAGTCTGTGAGCTTAAGTTAATGATTGGTTCCTGACAGTCCACAGATAATGCGGTCAGAATCATTGATAACTTGTGTGCCTGAATCCCTCTCCAGTGTATACACTGATGTCTTCCATTCACTCACTCATTTCTAACAAAGCTGGCAGTCGTACTCATAGACTGTATAATAATAAATGGACATAGTCTCTGCGACGTCACCTGTATGTATCTGCCACAGAGTTTTGATGCAAATTGACAACCAGGGCCATTTTGGAAATGGGGTGGGCTTTGAGCCTCCTAAATAACAACTGTAGGGTGCCCACCTGTCAATGTGCTGAGCTGTGCCTCTGATCAGGTATACTCATAATCTCAGTATCTGTTAACTGCTGCATCAGAAGAAAAATTCAAGCCCTTACAGCGCATGCTGTTAAAGAAATAAGCCTTTCAGAGTGTGGACATTTTTGTACCAGGCTGTAAACATGTTTATTTTTGTGAAGATGGCTTTTTTGCTTGGTGTGTTTGTGGTTTCTGGTCCCTCCAAAGCCAGCCTCAAGGACCCTTGACAAACTGCAGGTTTTAGCACTTCTGAATAGCCTCATATATTTAGACTGAAGGTTTCCACTTGATCGTACCATTCTTCAAAGGGAGTTTTTTGAGTTAAATAGTCGTGGTATTTGGTGATGAACCCCTTGCGTAGCTTAAAAACCATTGTACTCCTGTATGGTTGTTGACTTTTCTTGATTATTTCAGATAAACAGGCCCTTTAATATTCCACTCCTTGTTTTTTCAGTCGGCCTCATGTGGACACTCAAGGAACTGCAGCCTGCACTTCCACAGTGGCTTCATTTCCTTAACGCTGGGAGTTTCTGCTTGGTTTTAACATGATGTCCAAAGACAAGAAACTACTGATGGCTATTGGTCTGCAAACAACTTGGTGTTTACATTCCCCCAAAATGACAGTAGCAACAAGAGACAAGGCCTCATGTGGACAAAACCCACAAAACAGTGCAACAGACCTTACACACCCCCTACCAAAGAGGATGGCTGAGATGAAATCACTGTTTGTGTATTTTGTTCCTCAGTATGGAATTTATAAGACCCACAGACTGACAATGCATGCAAGGGAATGAACAGAGATATAAGAGCATTCAGTCGGCCGCAAACCTTATAACACGAACAGCATGTGTCTATACATGGATGACTCCCAATGTCTGCACTGCATAAATACATATGCATGAGAATTCGTGTCAGTGCAGCTTGTCTTAGCCAAACATCTAAACATGTCAATGGTTTCAGGTTATTTCCACATGGGCTGGGCTGCAGGGTGTGCTGCAGTCTGACAGAGCAGGCCTTGACAGCACGTCGGGAGCAAATAAAGCTGGGGAGCTAGCATTTGTTTGTATGAGATGACACTACAGGATGCATCAAGTTAGTACGTATGGTTCTTTTCTTTACGTTTTGGATCCCAAATAAAGGTTTAAGTCACTCCAAAACATTTAAAGTCTGACATCAGTTCTAATTTCCCTCCAAGAGCAACGACTAAATGTAGTGTAGAGTCATCTGATTCATTCAGGATTTAACTATGACATCAACTTCAAGAAGTTAACTTCTCCTTTGTACCACTCAAATCAGCAAACGAGTTACCAGTAAAAGTCACAAAGGAAGGCAGAGCAGATACATGAGACCAAGATCTCACTAATTAGATGATGGTGTTAATCACTCTTAACTAAAATAAATAAAAACATGAGGATTAAATCTTCACTGGACAGAAATATTTATAAAAACTCCCACTTTGGAAGCGTTTTGTGCTCCTCTCTGCCTTTTAATACACAAAGATGCTCCATGACGCAGAGAGGGTCTGACCCTTAGACAGGAACTCATGGCCATCTGTCACCTAAGCCAAACATGACAGCTCTCACTTTCAAGGAGGGCAAGAGGCTCCCAGAGTTGTGTCATCTCCAAGGATCACACTTTTATTTTACGTCAGCTTGCACTGAGAGCTGTAATCACTCTTTCTACATTCGCGGACACAAGTGTAAACACTTCAGCAGCTTGTTCCAGAGATGTCTGCTCCTCAAGCAGCAGCCGGGGTTTCCAAAGTCTGCACTTCATATGAGATTGTCAGTAAGTGACAAGTGAAACTGAACTAATACAGATGAACTCTGATAACTGAGTCGACAACCAAGACAGAAAAGTTTCCCCCTGCTGGATTCCTACCAATCAGAGTGAGCGCAGATAAATGGAAGCAGATGAGCTGCATGAAATATTTTAAGCTTTGAGACAACTGAAATGTCAATCAAGCAAAGGAGCCGCAGCAGTGTCAGAGCAGTCGGTGAGTGGAAAAGTCTCCCTTCTCGATATATGCCTGAGCGTAAGCCACACTTCAAAATGAGATTATCAGCACCAATATTGCTGGTTACAGGTTATTTGAAATTGCTACTTCTTAGCTTCCCAAACAGGTCAACCAGGACTGGATTGATCTACAGCACGTCTAGGTCTCTATGACAGCACTGCGCCAGCTGACGAAGTTTAATAAAGAAAAGAGATAAAACACAGAGATCTTTGTTTTTCTCTGCTGAAAACGTTTTCTGTGACTAATTTTGTAGTGATGGTGGAAACAGGAGCCTAACTGTCAGACAGAAAAAGGACAGAAGAGCGGAAGAAAGATAAACAGAAGAGTGATACAGCCTGAGCTAAAGGCTAATTAGCCTTTAGCTTGGGCTTTATTACTCTGCTATAACACAGGGGCTAAACTGTTTGTGATAATGTTCATTCCAGCCCACAGTCAGCAGTTATTCTGCAGTGGTCTGTTCAAACTTGAGAGTTTATCAATAAAATGAAGAGTGAGGTTACGTTAGCTCTGCTAGGTAGGTGACTGGAAGGACATGACCAGGATTTACTGACTTTACACTTTACGGACATGTCTTAGAGCACCGGACTGCCAGCTGCGCTAAATATAAACGGCTACAAAACTACTTACAAACTGACAGTGTTAAGATGTTGTCACGCTAGCCTACGTCGGAGCATCAGGCTAACATATAGCCGGCTGCTACAATGTTAGCTTGATGTCACATTTCAAACCGTAGAGCTATGTCACTGTACTGATAAATACCAAGTTAGAAAAAAATTCACCCCCGTACAGTGTGAGCTGGTAGTAAAACTAGAGACTCAGACAGGACACGTTTTTTGAACCAGGCTGTAAATAGGTTAATTTCTGTTTTGAAAATGGCTTTTTTTGGCTTGGTGTGTATGTGACTTCCACTACTTCTGGAGCCAGCCACAAGCGAACACTCGAGAAACAGCAGATTTTAGCACTTCCGCACTGTCTCTTATTTTTAGAATGGAGGTTGCCACTTGATAAATACCTTACCTCAGTGCCTTGTATCCAGTAAAAAGTTGTCTTGAACAAAGAAAATTTGTTTTGATCCGATAACAGATACCTCACTAAAAATAATTTATGATGGTGTGCGGAGACTCCGGCCACAAGGTGGCGAGGGAGTGCAATTAAAACAGATCTTCCTCATAGCATCTTTAAATTTTTTTAATTTTTTTAATTTTTTGATCATTTTTCTTTCTCTTTTGTTTTAATTCAATTTCTAAGTTTCTACCCTAATACCCCAGACTCTTCTGTGTATGTAACAGTGAAACTGCTGCAGAGCTGCTCAGGACCTGGGACAGTGGATGAACTCTGCCCCCTCTAAGGTCTCTGTCCCACTGTTGTGGTGATACCATCGGCTCATCTGCAGAACTGGAGCAGTGAAGGGGGGCAACCCGACCGCTAGCTGACCCGGCTTCATTTTCAGGATACTAAAATGCACCGAGCTGCTCAAGCGGAACATATGGAGGTGCAAAAGAGAGGGAATCACGGAACATTATCCGCCCAATTACACAATGAGAAGAGCAACCCGCTGGTAGTATCCATACTGCACGTAATGTTCACTGAGCCATCGTCCCCCTCAGCCCTGATCAGACCAACTCAGCCTCCCCACCTGCAGGGGTCCCAGCCCGGGACAGTCTGCCTCACAGAGAGACCGAGACAAAACAACTCATAAATATGTGAATGAGTTAAAAGAATAAAGAGGATACGGGAACATCCTGTGTCATTTCCAGAAAGAAAGAAAAAGAAGCAACCTCATGTCCTATCAGAGCAGACGCTTCAAGGATGATGTGATTTCTGCTGGTACCAAGAGACAAAATGCTTTCATGGTGAACCGGCTCCAAGTTTAATGAAGAAGCAAAAGCACATTCAAACTTCTCGCATGTATTGTATTGCGAGAGTAAACACCAACATTCTGCACGGCAGCCTCTCATCTTTCCTAGTTGTCATGAGAATACCAAGCAATGTTCCAATGTGCAATGACTTGACACATTATAACACGAACTCTACCCTGAATAACCTGAGCAGGGTATGATGGGAGAGACTTGCATGCGTGTTTGCTGAAATTGTACTTTCTGTGAACTTTGTGAAAGACACTTATAGTAGTTACCGAGTTACCGAGTTGCATTTAAAAACACATCTTTGTGATTAATTTGTATTCTTTAAAGATACTTTAGATAAAAATTGTTGATTAAAAAACTTTTGAGCGAGACTTCCTATTGAGCATTTATATGGTACTCCCTGAAATCCTATATCTTAACTCTAGATTACAGCCCTCTCACCCCACCAACATAACCCATACCCATTATCAGGTGCATCATCTTCCTCAAATCTCTGTTTCTTATTGTGCAACAATCACTTTAAGGGCAAAACATTTCTATTTAAATGCAGGTAAATTTATAACAAAATCAATGTCCTACCGTACAAAATACATTGAAGCTGCATGGTAAGCATATGAACTGAATTTATGAATATGGATTTCCTGCAGTGTACCTTTTTTTTTTTTTTATCATGCACATGAACTTAATTGTTACCATACATCTTCTACCATGCAAAGCACAGCCTTTATGTAAAAGTGTTTTTGCTGTGCGTTATACTCTTTCATCATGTATTATGTATTATCTGCCATGCAGTATAGACTGAGCTGCTTGAGTGAATGTCCTGAGCTTGAGGTGAAGAATATCTTAAGTTCATTGTACAAAACAAAGTGGCATGAAGGATTTATTCTTTTCTTTTCTTATAGTTGCTTTGAGAATGAAATTTTAAAGACTCTGGCTGAGATCAGTCGGTGCTATCATAACTTTTGACAGAGCTTCAAACCATCTCCCTGTGCTCATGACTGCAAGACATTTGTTTTTTTTTAGCAACTCCTGTTTCCAAGGTCACTGGTTCAAAAACAGAGACTAATGCCAGAAAGAAGTAGAGAAGTGAGTGGAGCAGGGTGGACAAGTAGCTATAGGTCTGGAAAATCACTTTGAGTGCTCTGTCCAGAGAGACTGTAAAGATGTGGAATAGAATATTCCACAGTTCCCTACGTGAGTTAATCTTTGCCACTCGTTTATGAACTCTTTATTACAAACTTTCTGAACAGCAAAGGTCTCAATTTTTATTTAGGGTCTGTAATATAGGTTTTTTTTTCTCAGTAATCCTTTAAACTTTTTTTTGTCTCCTTTAACATAACCTGACAAATTTTGGTGTTCGAATTGGCCTAAAATGAAACAACCTACTGCAGATAAAATCACTTTAAAACCTTTTTTAAAATAAAAATCAACAGGTGTTTTCTCTCTCTTCCATCATTCTGAATACTGTGATTAGTTTCAATGTGGGTTTTTTTAATGTAAAATCAAAAGACAATATCTTGACATATGCTGTAAGTCAGTGACAAACACAGAGAAACACACCCCTCACACTAAGTGGTTATCTAAACCCTCAGTGTCACATCACTTCAGGGTCATTGGCCAAGTGGCTGAGAGGTAAAAGAATCTGAACTCTATAAAAAGCTTTCTTAACTTAGTTTCAACAACATATTGCCTGAATTTAACTTGGTCTCAGAGTCTGGTTCAGAAGTAGTGAAAAAGTTTAACTGTAGGCGAAAAAAAAGAAACAATCCTCTAACCAGGGGCTTGCTTAAAAAGGGAAGAGCTCTCCAACTACTCAAAACTCATACCATCAGTACAGTTAGTAGTCCAGTCCTCCACATTTATTGCTTTTTTAATGGCTCAGATTTTCAATTATTGCATGTTCGTCACATAAAATATCCACAAAAACACTAGAGTTGTGTCATAGCCTCTTTATGTTTTCATTAAGTTTGTAAAATAATGTGTCATGTAAGGCGTCATTTTATTCTAACAAATAACAGCATTATTGACATGTCTGATTGTTCTATAACTAAAATAAAATAATATTGCAATGACTTTGTGATCTGATTCAACAATTTGAAGAGTTTTCCTTGTCTCTGCCTTACAACTGAGTTGTGTGGGAATCTTTTCTAAAATCCCTCAGCAAACAGGCATATAAACACAAGAAAACCCCTCTTTGGGTGGTAAAACCAAAGACCTTTTAAATCATCTTAAAACCAGTATACAAAAACTTTTGGTTAGAACAACATAGAATTAGCTGTGTCATGGTACCACACAGGTTGGTAAATAATCTGGATGACGGAGCAAAAAAAAAAAAAGAGAAAAAGTAGAAGGACAGCAAAAGTTTAAAGTAGGACTTCAACATGTCGCATAAGGCACAGATTAAATTGAATTAAATAACATTTGTTACTTTTAGCGTTTTAAATTTATTTAAGAAATCATATTTTTCTCCTGATTTGGACTCTTAATGCGTATCACCGCTGCGCTGGCCTTGTGGGACAAATAAGCTAATGTCGTTCTTTCATGGGACAGGAGGTGGGAAATGTGTCCCACCGATTTGTCCGCCTAACTTTGATGAGCTCACAGAGACGGGGTCATCTGGAAGCCATTTCTACTTGTGCTTTCTCCCTCGTCTCATTTTAATCTCTCAGTGCAGCCCCACACCTCCCCTCTGCACATCCCCCGCCCCCCGCTCCCCGGGGAAGCCGGAGTTCAGTGACCGAGCTCCGCGCACGCCAGGCCGGCATGGCACGCAAGCTCATCCCCGCTCCGCTCCCCTAGCACGCAAAAACTCAACGGGATTAGAAACAAATATCCCTTTACTGTACATAATACATGGCTCCTGTCCTGGGTGCCACATTAAGTGAAAATCTATCACGCAGCCTGCACACAGTGAAAAGAGAAACTGTCCGGTTCTGGGGAAGTGTTGGAGAAGAAAAAGGCCATTATGTTAATAATTTGCTCTTGATAATAAATGATCCTTGTCAGCGGTTCCCTTATTATCTGAGATGAACTTTCTTGTGATCCACTGACAATTTATTGCCTCATGCTGTTCCTTCAGTTTTGGTTTTATATTTTTAGGGGATGTTAACTTAAATCTGAAGCTGGTTTCTCAGAGTGCATTCAAGGACAACCTTGTAACCCCAGGAGCTTCAAAGAAAGGACGGTTTGCAACTCAAAAACTACTTGATTGACAAATTTTCTGGAACCACGGAGGAGTTTTTGATATTTCCTTTAAATTAACAGTGTACAAGATGTTGAATGCGTTTTTTAATCTTCAAAATGCTGCTTTATTTTACAAAACATCCACATGAAAGTGCAGTGTGTGAGAAAATGTTGTAAATCATACTTTTGAGAATGGTCTGAATCCTTATTTTTATGATTTGACCAAAGAGCTTAAATCACTTTGGGGATGCATTCTTTAAAAACAGCACACTCCTCCTTCATGTGGTCTGTTTGGTATTTCCTATGGAGACAAACCTTTGGTCACATGAGGTCTAACTCAACTCAGCCTTCAGAGATAACCAAATGTCTTCGCCTTTATTTTCTATATTTTCCTTAAAATCAAAAAGGACAGGGGACATCAGAGTTGCCGTGATTCTGAAATTTGCCCCATCTTACATCATTTCATATTGAGACACATGAATCCCTTGAGGTTAGACAAGTATACTAACAAGAAACTGGATTCTGAGTACATAATTCAATCTTGTTTTGTATGTTGGGGGGTTTTTATTGTGCTGTTTGTGGTGGGATTCGTGTGTAACACAATACCCACACTGCTGTCATAGTGTACAAATCCTGCATTTAAAATGTCCTCAAAAATGTTGTTTCTGACAAAAATCAAATATTTATTTGGACTATGATCCTGTTTAAGCATGCATCCAGACCGGGGCTGCCAAAAGATGAATGTTTTAAAATTTGCTGATTTCAACAATTAATCACTTTTTCACTCACATTTTAAAATTCTATTTGACTATCATCCAAAAAAAAAACCCCCCAAAAAACAACAACCCATACTATCAATATAAAGCTAGTCTTAACAGTCTCTATTTGAGAATCAAATCAACACATTGTAATAAAAATTATGATCCTGAACTTTTTTATTATTCAAAGAAATGCCACACTGCTACACCACTGAGGTTTGTAACCACGACTTAAAGTGAAAGACGGTTTTATTCCCAGGTCTCTGTAACTCACACACTAAAAATTAGTGTTTGACTGGCTTATAAAGCAGTTTTTCACATCAAAAGCCAGCCAAGCATAGGAACCTTTGTTCAAGTTGTACTTGGATACAGTTTGCATACCTGTATGTTTAGCTCATAGGTGCTAGCTCAAACTCAAATTCAAAGAACTTGCATTTTTTTAGAAAATGTATTTTTTGTTGATTTGTCAACTGAACTCTCTAGCAAGCGAGCTGTTTTTGTTGTTTTTAAGATAAATGCACCTGGGTTGGGATTTTTTCCCATCATAGCACAAGCAGCAGCTGGAAGCAGGAGGACACTGCGGTGACTTGACTATGGTCTGCCATAAGGGACAAAATAGCACACAATTTAGTGAAGTACCCTCATTTTTCTCCTCAACCAAACTGCGTCACAGCAATAACTCAGACAGTGTCCTGTAGGTCAAACCCGAGCTCAACAAAATAATATTTAACACAATGTAATATTTCACAGTCTGGATACTGGATCAAATCAGTCTCCTTTGACTTTTATTTCATAGTTGCCTGTGTATCAAACACATTCCTGAGCAGTGCTTTAAAATGGAAAAACAATGACTGAATGTATATTAACCCATGTGTTTGAACACAAGGAAGTGCTTTTACATTACAAATCATAGACTTGCTAAGTGAAAATGTCTAAATTGAGAAGATTACCACATTTGCATCAGTTTCAGATCAGGTCTCTCATAGCTTGATTTCTCTGATTTAATTTTTTACAGTCTTTATCATTTTAATGAATCACTAAAAAAAATCTAGAGCTGAATCATTAACAAAAAATGATTTATGAATGATTTTTTACCTCTTGACATTGTTGTTTTTAGTCTGTTCAATTGGCGGTGCGTGTGCTGAGGGATCAGTCTGATGGAACCAAAATCCTTTTTAACTTCAATCGCTGTTCCTCTTCTACTCTGTTTATCCAGAAAGAAACACTGCAAGAGCCTGCATTTGTCGACAGAGCTGCCAATCAAACGTTTTTTTTTTTTTTTTTTACCATCAACTGAATATGGATAAGGTAAAGTCATAATATGAACTAACTGATGAGAAATGCATTTTAGGTCTATTTCATTTCAAACCTGACCCATCATCCATCTGTCAACAGGTAGGCTTGAGACCTGTACTGCAGCTGGTCAGCAGGGGGAGCTCTAAAAGTTCTGATTTCACTCAGATAGCTGGTGTACTGTCCATTTTTAAAGCAGGTCTAGACAGTCCAAGCCTGCAAGGTGTATTCATCATGAATCTTTTATTTTTTTCACCAAGTTTATCTGTTAAAAGTAAGTTCTTTTGTTTCTGCTGTTTTTTTATGATGAGTAAATTTTGAGTCTCTCTAAATCAAGCATTGTCAAACTTTTTTAGACCACACCTTTCAGGTGTGACATTCTTCCAAGGACCCTCTTATTAACATAACATTGATTAGCATCATATTCATTTTGTAAAAATTGACTTTATAGTACTTTGCAATGATACAGTTAGGCTACATTTAAACCTTCCAATTAATTCATTTTGGTAACTTTGAGAAAATGTTGGCTTTCTTCTTTTCTATTTGGTTCTACACTGTGAAGTGGTGGACCTGACAAAATCATACCAGAATTGATCCCATGACACAAAACTAAAGTGGGTGGAGCCACTGAGAAAAAATAGTCATTTTTAATGGTGCAAGAGATCCCAGTTAGCTGGCATGCCTTTTTCAGTAATACAGCACACTTTTTCAATCAATTTAAAATTATTCCACAGACCCCAAAGCTATGATTTGCGGACCCTTGGGGTCCTGGGACCCCACTTTAAGAATCAATGCCCTGAATAATGAGATTTAAAGTTCCTTGTTTTTTTGTCCTGTAAAAATAAAACTTGAATTTTTGACTGGTCATTTTGTAAGCACTTGCTGGTCAAAGAGTTTTGCCACGATTGAGGGATGGTGCTAGTTTTAAAATGCTCTGTGTGCAGAGGCTGTCGCTCAAAATGGTGCACAACCAAAAATTTTTGAATACTTTTGAGGCCTGTAAGTCCAAGGCCCTCACTTTCTTCCTCAATTCAGCTCCCACCTTCCACTGTCTCGCTCTTTCAATGTGAAAACGCTCAAACAACAAACTGAAAGACAGTAAGGGAGAATGAATCAAAACATCAAAAACAAAGTGGAGTGACAGAATTTTTACACTTTGAACGGTTTTTCTTTGATAAATGAAAAGGGGCCTCTTCTTGCTTGGTGTGACTTGTAGTGTCCGTTCAGTGAATGTGTGTGGATATCCTCTTCCCTTTGGTATCTCCTTGCAGGAATGAAATGAGCCTGTGCTCGTCTTTTCTCAGGCTTTTTACCCACAAACAACAATCAGGTCAGACAGCGACGTTTTCCCAAGAATCTCCCTTTCTTTGTGGTCTGGCAAGCGAAGCACTCTCATTTTAAACATCACCATCTCTAACTATCAATGTCCGGTGGTTACCTCCTGGCTGCCCACGATGGCGCTGGCCCAGAGGATGTTTTGTTGGTTTGTTTACTGCTTTGTTTGGTTGTCTCTGTCCGCAGCTCTTTTGGTCTTAAACGCACCTTTCTTCCCTTAAAAAAATGAGATCTTCACACATATTTCTGATTTTTCTTTGCTCTTTCCTTTCCCCAAATCCCACCAGCTCCCCAGCTGCCTGTTGGACCCCTGGCTCTCCTCTCCTTACTGCTCCCCCCTCTTCCTTTACTAACACCCCCAAACCCCACCTCCTCAGCCCCCCACCACCTCCCTCCCCTCTTCCTTCCTCCCTGTTGGTGCTGTGCGTGACAGTAGCTCACTGAAAAGTGGAAATGAGACTAGTAAACAATGATTAGCTCCAGAGCCGGGCAAGCCTGGTCTACCATAGGTCCTGTCTCCACACAGCGAGCGCCCACCCGCCGGCACATGACATGCGGCGGAATACACAGACCCCCCCATCCCCGCCTCCACCCTCCCCTTTGACTACCTCCCCCCTCCTCTCAGCCAGAGTCATCGCAGGGTCAGGGCCAACCTTTCACAGCCAGGTTACAAGGGGTAATCATAGGCAAACACAGCAGCCACACGCAAAACGCACACACGACACCCCCATCCCCTTCAACACAGGCCTCCATCCTCTCCCACACACATACACACAAACGACAACCCCCTCCCAACCCAACCGCCCCCTTCCTCCACCACAAACCTGGCTCTGATTAGCGTGATGGGGATGCGAGTGGCCACATGTGTATGAGGAGCAGACTCAGGCGAGGAGGAGGAGGAGGAGGAGGAGGAGGAGGGGGAAGGGGCTGCTGGATGTGGATGTGAAGGTGGAGGGGTGGTAGGATTCCCTCTATAAGAATAAAAGAGAGAAGAAACAGTCATCCCCAGTGCAGGCAGTGTATTCGAAGACGTTGCTATGTCTCTGGTTAACCGAGGAATCATTCTGGAGGCTTTGGTGCTCAGCCACACCGCATTGCTCAAGACAAACAGCTCTCAGGCAGAGCTGCGAACCAGCACGACTCCTGCCATGTGTTAAAGGCTGTTTAAGGACCTTTACTTAGGTTCCTTTTATTCTTCATCTCTGGTTGCATTTATTGAAAGATTGGGATTAATTACCATTTCACTGCAGGGTTGGATTGGGAAAGTCTTAATAAACAAAAATCTTTTTGCTTTTGCAACTTTTTCACTAAGTGAGGCACTAAAATACTCAAAGAAGTGTTTAATCTGAGTAAACAGACGGTGTATGATCAATGCTTTATGGGGAGATGACAGATGTATGCAGCGTTATTCTAATTTCTGACTTTAATGGGATAAATAAAGTATCTGCTTCCTTGTCTTCAGCAGTTGTGTATGCCTAAAAAAAGTAAAACTGACTCATATGTGTCAGAATATAAAAAAATGTGTTTTATTTCTGAAAAGACGTGTTAGGAAGTTAATATCTTATCTTTTTTTCAGCATTTACTATTAGCATCCTCCATTTCTTGTCCTCAAATTCCACCACAAATGCTTAACTGTGCCAGTTTCTGTCCCTCTGATGTTTTGCCTTCCTACGGAAATGTTCAAATGTTCTAGTACCTTTAATTAGAGCCATTACCCCCCTTCAAAAAGAAACCTGAAAGCTAGTGAGAAAACGAGAAACAAGTTTACTCCTCCGAAAACAGAAGAGAGGAGTCTTATCTTGGGAAAAAAGGTCACTTTAATCTGAAAATCACTAGAATAATAGATTTATCTATCCATCTATCTATCTATCTATCTATCTATCTATCTATCTATCTATCTATCTATCTATCTATCTATCTATCTCAGGACTTGCTTGTTTTCCCTCTGATTCGTGCACTTTGCTTCATTTCCTTCTGAATGCCCTCATATTTCTTGGAACTGTCGTTGTACTTTCTACTTAAAAGTACAAACACTGTTGGTGGGGTGGGGGGTGGGGGGGCTCCTAAAGTTTCACTGTGATGTAACCCAGAGTGTCTTTCTGCAGTTCATGTGTTGTGGAGGGGGGAAGAAAAAGTCACAGCAAATTCAAATATCAATATTTAATGCTTTCTCCACACTGACTTATTGTGCTGGATTTGTCATGCGAGATTTCACTCAAGTTTTCTGTCACTGCCAGATGCTGAGGTGAAAAATGTGTCACAAAGAAAGAAAGGTGTTATATTTCCAAATTGATGATTCAGCTGTTTTTTTTTTCTTATGGGGTTTCACAGCTAACCCGAAACTGCTTTAAAGTCAAAGGTGTGCTTTTTCTCCCTCTAAGGCATGCTTATGATGAGGTTTGCTACTTTATGGTGACCAGTGTTGAGAGACTGTTTAATGTTTATTTTATTGATTACGAAATATATCATTAAAGACGGACTTTCAAACAATCAAGCAATACAAATTAAATTTAAAAAAACATTATAGGACACTGGAGATAGGCTGCTGTTAGGTGAGCAACTTTTTTTTCTCAGCTTTAACAAACTCTGATTACATTTTTTGAACCATCAACCACATCATATACTAAACATATTCTACAGGTTTTTATAGAAGACTCAGAGGGAATAAAAAGTCCACAGTGTTTAATAATCACTGGGACAGTTTCTGTTTTTGCAACGTGTGAAGCACATCTGCACAAATCCACTTTAACTTTCATAATAAATTACGCAGAACGCGCGAGCATGCAAGGTTTTAAGAAGATCAACAAACATGCCAGAAAAATAAATAAATCGCGCGCACGTTACTAAATTAGTTTAGAATTGATTTTAAAGAAATTTAATTAAAATATAAACTCCGTCCAGAGTTTGACAAACCGTAACCAAACACTAGCCAAAGAGCGCACGCCGAGTCCTCTGCAGTGTTTAGAAGAAACACTTTAAAACGTGCAGAATGTGCCAGTCCTCCAATTAGTCAAATGAATTGGCTCGTCACGTTTCCCTCTGATTCGGTCACCAGTTGCTGAGTCTTTCTTCCCTGCAGTGGACGGTGCGCTCACGCTGCACGCTCACGGTGTCCCGGGACTCACACAAGTGCGCGCCTCCAACAGCGAGCGACAACAGAGAGATGATATAGTGGGGTCTACAGGGCTACCACAATGGGAGGAGTAAGAAAGTTACCCTGAGCCCTGCCCACCTACTGCAAAACATATAAGACGCTGGAGTGAGGCAAAAAGCAGGCACTTAAGCCTTCAATCTTGATGAAAAGAGAAAAACTTCTACCTTACTCACTTCTTTTATCCATGATTCAACTTTTGATTTTAATAATGACCTCACTGACTATCATGGATTTACAGAAACTTATTTGATTTTTTTTTTTTCAATCTAAGCTTAAAAACAGCAGAAACTTTATAAAAAGTGAGGATCTTTGTTCTTCTTTTAAGAAAAAGCTGATCTGAAATTAAGTCATCATGGCACTGGACTCTGACTTTGGTGTGAAGAGCAGCAGCATCATCAGGGAATGGAGTGGACAGGTCCAGCCTGCTCTGGTCGCCTCCTTTGTTTTCCTCTTCTGTCTGGAAGCCTGTCTGTGGGTCAGGAACCTCAGGCTCAAGAAAAGACTACCTGGACCCTTTGCCTGGCCGGTGGTGGGCAACGCCATGCAGCTGGGCCAGATGCCTCACATCACCTTCTCCAAGCTGGCCAAAAAGTACGGAAACGTGTACCAGATCCGGCTGGGCTGCAGTGATATTGTGGTTCTGAATGGAGACAGGGCGATACGTCAGGCTCTGATACAGCACAGCACTGAGTTTGCAGGCAGACCAAACTTTGTCTCTTTCCAGATGATCTCTGGAGGCAGGAGTCTGACTTTCACCAATTACAGCAAACAGTGGAAAGCACACAGAAGAATAGCTCAGTCCAGCCTCAGAGCCTTCTCTTCTGCAAACAGTCAGACCAAGAAAGCCTTTGAGCAGCATGTAACAGCTGAGGCCATGGAGCTGGTGCAGGTATTCTTACGCCACAGCACTGACGGACGTTTTTTTGACCCTGCTCATGAATTTACAGTGGCTGCTGCTAACGTCATGTGCGCTCTGTGCTTTGGGAGGCGGTATGGACATGAGGACCTGGAGTTTAGGAACCTGCTGAAAAAGGTGAACAAGTTTGGAGAGACAGTGGGGGCAGGTAGCCTGGTAGATGTCATGCCCTGGCTTCAGTCTTTCCCCAACCCAGTCCGCAGCGTCTATGAGAACTTCAAGAACCTCAATGAGGAGTTCTTTGCCTTTGTGAAGGGTAAAGTGGTGCAGCATAGGGAGTCTTTTGACCCTGTGGTGACCCGAGACATAAGTGATGCCATCATCAATGTGATTGATTATGGAAAAGACAGTGGGCTCTCCAATGAGTTTGTCGAGGCAACAGTCACAGATCTAATTGGGGCAGGTCAGGACACAATGTCAACTGCCTTGGAGTGGATCCTCCTACTGCTGGTCAAGTACCCGGACATGCAAGCCAAGCTGCACGAGCTCATCGATAAGGTCGTAGGACGAGACAGCCTCCCCTCAATAGAGGACAGAATCAACCTGGCGTACCTGGATGCTTTCATCTATGAGACCATGCGCTTCACCAGCTTCGTCCCCGTCACCATCCCACACTCCACCACCTCTGATGTCACAATCGAAGGTCTCCACATCCCCAAAGATACAGTAGTCTTCATCAACCAGTGGTCAGTCAACCACGACCCTCTGAAGTGGAAGGACCCTCATGTGTTTGACCCCACGCGCTTCCTGGATGAAAACGGGGCCCTCGATAGGGACGTAACCAACAATGTGATGATCTTTTCATCGGGTAAGAGACGATGTATTGGCGACCAGATCGCCAAGGTGGAGGTGTTTTTATTCACAGCCATCCTGCTGCACCAGTGTAGCTTTGAGAGCAGCCCCTCTGAGCCCCCCTCTTTAGACTGCTCCTACGGCCTCACACTGAAGCCGCTCCAGTTCTGTGTCAGCGCCAAGCTCAGGGGAAAGCTGCTTGGCTTAGTTTCCCCGGCATGAACAGCACGTCCCAGTACTGTGACTCAAGGCCAGCAAACTCTTCTCCACCAATGACGTTTAACAGTGAGTATCAGAATCTAAATGTTGGAAGGTTTTCATATTTAATGATGATATTTAATGCTTATCTGAACACAGACTGTATTTGTATTGTTTGGGACATGATCTCTAAGGTTTGCTACAGGATGAATCTGAAGTTTTGTGGCTGTGGGGATAAACTTCAGCTCACATGATACTCTATACTTGATCAGATGTTGTAAATAATTGTGAGTTGTGCTTGATTTACATCCACTATCATGCATGTACATGTATTATGTGTATGCAGGAATTAGCTACTTTCCTTACATGTCAATCTAAACTAATACAACGGTGTATGAGATGCTTGTGAATGTTATAGAGTCCCTTAATGCTCTTTATTTGAATATGTAAGATGATATTTAACCTTTGCCACTTAAAGCAGTTACATTTCTTTATTTGTTATTTCAGGTATGACAATAAGTGTAATGAATTTTAATGTATTTCACTATCTACTGTACACAAAGTATATGAACACATGAAGTAAAGAATGCTTATTGAAGTGGTTTGTTAGTGAAGGAGGAAGTCTTTACTCAAGAGACATCCATCACAGTCTGGGAGATGAAGGAAAGACACTGCAATGAACCTTGAAGACTTCACAAGTTTTTTTTTTTTTTTTTTTTTGCATCCAGGGTTCCGTTTTTACTGTACAAGCACTGCAGCTACACGATGCTAAACACACACATTGCACAAGTATGAAACACACACACACACACACACACACACACACATACACGTGAAGCAAACTTCTTCCACTCATTCTGAAAAACATGTTTGTTTACAATGTCACTTTGTCAAAGCTACATGGATGTGAGTTCACTCACTTTGAGCCTCGGCGTTAAAGAATTGATGTAACAGTGTCCGAGGCCTGTGCTCCTCTGTCTCTGTCAAGGCAGCAAATTAAACCCTTAAAGCCTTGAATGTTTCAGTACACCCTCACAAAGGATGTGATCCATGTGTTGGCTTTATATGATGGGAAAATAAGCTATAACTGAAATAAATAAAGTGATGATTTCTCAATGGTGAATGTGTCCTGTTTGATTGTTGTTTGAACACTTCTTTAAACCTGCAGTTAAAGCTCATTTTAAACACTCAAAGTAAATGCAAGCGTTAAAATGTGCACACAGTGTGATATTAGGCTTGTTGATCTTTTAGTATGTCTATCATCGCTCATTTTGGCAAAAATAGAAAGTTCTTGTCGACTTGCCTTGTGGCTGAGTATCACTAAAACCAAAACTGATGTTTTTTTAAGTTCCTCCTTTTGTTGCACAAGAAGCCACATGAGCTGATTTATAGCTCAACTCCTCTCATCTGAAGTCTGTTTAAAACTATTTTGATGCAGCAGCCACAACCCTAACAGCTACATTATCTCAATGACCTTTGTTTAAAAGGCTATTATGTCTACAGTAATGTTGTATATATGCTTTATTGGGCATTATAAATTGTTCACTTTGTGTCTGTTTGGTGTTTGGAGCTCAAACCTGCCGTTTCATGGTGATATCCCAGAGCCCTTTTCCCCTGCATGGTTATAATTAACAGCTTGGCTGTAAATAACAGAAACCAAATCATGTTTAGAATGGCCACGGAAAGTCCATAGGAAAGTGCATACGGCAAAGTCATCAAACCTCAGCGGGAAACACAAACAACTCCAGATTATTGTCCATTACGTGTGCTATATGCTCCCACACAGCACAAACAATCCACCCTTTTCCATGACACTGCTCAAGTGCATCATTGTTCAACTTAAACACATCAGTAACTTTTTTTTTTTGTACAAAGCATCTCTCAGGCTATAAAAGTACATGAAGTTTTTCATCTTTTTAAAGTTTCACAGTGATATCTGTGACGCGCTCTACAAACTATAAATCTGAAGTTTTTGGCAACAGGGCCTATTAAGTAGCTGCTTTCCCCTTTCCCTCATCCTTGGAGGGACATTGCTGGCAGAAGGCCTGAGTGGGAATAGGACTAAGGTCTGCAGGCTGTGGTCAAAGTGGGAGGGGAGAGATAATAAAAAACCTGAGTGGCTGACCCCTCCCACTGAGGAGATACATATAAGCGAAGTGTTAAGGCAGCAAGTGGATAGAAGCATAACTGGAGGATACCACAGTGGCTCAGATGGATGCAGACTTTGGTGTGAAGAGCAGCGGCATCGTCAGGGAATGGAGTGGACAGGTCCAGCCTGCTCTGGTCGCCTCCTTTGTTTTCCTCTTCTGTCTGGAAGCCTGCCTGTGGGTCAGGAACCTCAGGCTCAAGAAAAGACTACCTGGACCCTTTGCCTGGCCGGTGGTGGGCAACGCCATGCAGCTGGGCCAGAGGCCTCACATCACCTTCGCTGAGCTGGCCAAAAAGTACGGAAACGTGTACCAGATCCGGCTGGGCTGCAGTGATATTGTGGTTCTGAATGGAGACAGGGCGATACGTCAGGCTCTGATACAGCACAGCACTGAGTTTGCAGGCAGACCAAACTTTGTCTCTTTTCAGGTGGTTTCTGGGGGGACAAGTCTGACTTTCACCAATTATAGCAAACAGTGGAAGATGCACAGGAAAGTAGCTCAATCAACCATCAGAGCCTTCTCATCGGCCAATAGCCAGACCAAGAAAGCCTTTGAGCTGCAAATTGTGGCTGAGGCCACAGAGTTGGTTGAGATTTTCCTGAAACTCAGTGCTCAGGGCCAACATTTCAACCCTGCTCATGAGCTGACAGTAGCTGCAGCTAACGTCATCTGTGCTTTGTGCTTCGGGAAACGTTATGGACATGATGATGTCGAGTTCAGAGCCTTGTTGCAGAGGATAGACGAGTTTGGACGGACAGTTGGGGCTGGCAGTTTAGTAGATGTGATGCCTTGGCTTCAGTCTTTTCCTAATCCTGTGCGCAGTATGTTTGAGAGATTTAAAAACCTGAATCGAGAGTTCTCTGGATTCATCCGGAACAAGGTGGACAAGCACAGAGAGACGTTTGATCCAGAGGTCACCAGAGACATGAGCGATGCTTTTATTGGTGTGATTGACAAGTCTGACGGTGACAACGGACTCACCAAAGCCCACACAGACGGGGCAGTGTCTGACCTGATCGGAGCAGGCCTGGATACTGTTTCCACTGCTCTTCACTGGATTGTCTTGCTGCTAGCTAAACACCAGGACATACAAACCAAATTGCATGAGCTCATTGATAAGGTCGTAGGACGAGACAGGCTGCCATCCATCGAGGACCGGGGTCATATGGCCCTTCTGGACGCTTTCATCTATGAAACCATGCGCTTCACCAGCTTTGTCCCCGTCACCATCCCCCACTCAACAACTTCAGACGTAACCATCGAAGGTCTCCACATCCCCAAAGACACGGTGGTCTTCATCAATCAGTGGTCCATCAATCATGACCCCCTGAAGTGGAAGGACCCACACATCTTTGACCCCACGCGCTTCCTGGATGAAAACGGCTCCCTTGACAAGGATATAACCAACAACGTTATGATCTTCTCAGCAGGGAAGAGACGATGCATTGGGGACCAGATCGCTAAAGTCGAGATATTTTTGTTCTTTGCAGTTTTACTCCACCAATGTAGCTTTGAGAGATGTCCCGAAGAGGATCAGTCTTTGAACTACACCTATGGTCTCACACTGAAGCCTTTAGATTACAAGATCACAGCTAAACTCAGGGGAGAGTTACTGACATCCCACTAGTTAACTGTTGGGAATAATGTCTCATCCAGTGAAAGACCTGCAGCACAATAAAAAAGGTATGTGTCCAGTTGGATTATAAGCATAAAAAGCAAATGATAAGCCTCTTACTTCCACTGACATAAAAAGAAATATGACCATAGCCAACTTATTTACTCTGTAATCCTAACAACATGCAACTTGGAAACTCTTGAAATATCCCTCCTGGCTCTGCTGCATCATGTAAAAAGTAACAAAATCAATAAAATCTTTGATGTGGTCACGCAAAGCCACCATTTATAATAACCCTTAACTATGCATTGTTATTTATGTGAGGGTATTTAGCCAAGTCATCCTAAATTGCAAAATAAACGGTGGTGAATAAATTTGAGTGAAGCGTTCTGCTCCTTTCTTCGCCGGTGGGAGGAAAACATGCGCCAGCTGTGTGGTCTCAGCTGAATCCACAGTTCACTTATTCACCCAGACTTTCATTTATCCTCATGTGTACTGAACTCTCTAATGTCTGACTTTAACCAAACCTGCTGTCGTCTACATTCATGTACCCATACATCATGACTATTACTGTTTTTTTCTCATAATAATTCATGTAACATTTGCATCTTGTTTGATTGTTGGTTACACTGTTGTAATATCCATGAGCATCACTGAAAAAAAGATTGAACAGAAATATTGCATCTGAAATAATAAGCTGTTTTGAAAAAGCTCATTTTTGTTTGAACTGAAGCTGATAACGAAGGCACAGTCTGTTCAAAATGCTCTGTGTTAATGTGTGACAAAAGCTTTGAATCCAGAATAAACATTTTATATTGATCTGTGGCTGAATCTGTGTCATGTATCAGTCAAACCGACCCAGGTTTTGAGGATCACAGAGGCTAATTGGGTCAAAGAGATAATACATCCTGATGTCTGGTCTCAATGCTGTTGTGAAAGATTAATGTAGGTTACAGGCCCTTCAGGGTCTTTTCCTCCGACCCTTACGAGCAGGTTGTGACTCAGTACATCAGCACAGCAACGGTAAGCAGCCACAAAGTTCACTCGTCAATATTTTAACATGGAGCGTGCTGTTCTTTTGGCTGCTGTGTCATTTTTCACTGTGGGAACACATTTTTCAGTGTCAGCCAAGTCTGAGCCGTCTTGGCTTTATTGATACACTGAGCAGCTTTTCAGCTCTGAAAATGACATCAGAAAAACTTGGAAGACTGGGGATATAATACATGAGTACATTTTGATTGGGGTGGATCAAATCATTTAACACCTAGTGGGGAGACTCAGATTTTCAGATCAAGAATGAGAAAGGAAGATTCTTCTTAACCCTTTATCGGACAAGGAACTGTATTTGGTGACTGCTGCCCACACTACAAAATTACAAATTTTGAAAAATGTAGCAAAGGTTAACAAAAAAGTAGTATCCTTCAAAAATAACCTCAGATTGAAATTTTGTTTTATAAAGCATTTCAGTGACTGTCCTATGAAACCAGTAGTGTAGTGTTTTTTTTTTCATAAAAAAATCTCAGACACTGATCAATCCCTTGTAGTTCCACACAGGACACAAGATTTAGGCTTTAGTTGTTATTTTGTTACAATAACAAGAGCCTGAAACATTATATCTTGAAATGTTCTCTGTACTTTTCAATAAATCGTGTTTTTGTTAAGCCAAATGAGATATTTCTACAGATCTTATTACCTAAGGTAGTTTTATGAAGTATCTCCAATGTAGAACTTTTAAATAAGCAAAACAAAATGCCTGAAAGGCATGCAACAAGTAAAAATACTTTCCAACTGAAGTGATATTTTATTCTCTTGTAATAAGATCTAGAAACAAGAAACAGCAAATGTTTGCGCTGGCAGATAATTTTACTCATTATAGCATCTTTGTTTCTTTTCCTTACTTGTAATATCTCATGATTGGCTTATATGGGAGGAATACAAAAAAATAACAGATTCACTAATTAAAAGTTCAGTTTTTGCAGTGCAAGAACACTATATCAGTCACAGGGGGGCTCATTCCCACATTATTATCCCACAGTAAAAGAGTCCTGCATATACTGTATGCTCATCTTCCTGAAAGTATTTTTGGAGATTCTTGCCTTAACAGAACCAGGGCTGCAGAAAAGACTATAGTTGCTGTATATGAAGAGGACATTTTGACCGCTTTGCTGACCCACTTTATGCATCTTGCTGACACAATGCTAAATATATGTATCTCTAAAGTTTAGATTACAAAAAAAGTTATTTTTACGTGTCCCTAGGCTTTTTTTTTTTTTTTTTGCAAGAAAATTTTTTAAGATATAAAAAACCAAACTAATGAGTACCAAACATATTTCAAGACATCAATTGATGCTTTTAGTGACATCCAGCCAACCTGACATGAACCATGTGTTTGTAAAACTTGGTGCTTTGCTGATTTAGTGTTCCACTGTTTTCACTCTCCCTCTGCTTCAACAAACAGTCAACAAGCTTCAAAACTTCCCCCTCTCCTCTGACTTTCTCAAAATGGGCAAACCAAAACCACCCAATACTCAACATTTATCTTTGCTGCAAGCGTGGTACATAAATATTAGCTTAAATGTGGGTTAACAGCTGATCATTTTCATCCCTCCTCTTGCTTTAATCTCTTCTTCCCTGCAGTGTTTGCTCAGCGAGCGTTCCTACCCTCCAGAGTCTACCTGCGCACTTGCAGGAGCAGCTCTGTGTCTGAACTCTGAGGGAGGCTTGTTTTCAGAGGTTAGTGTACATCAGTCTGAAGACATTCTGTTCAGCAGCAGGCCCTCTCCCCCTCTCTTTGCTCTGACACCACAAGGACCCTAGAGGGAGGAATGGGCCGCCGAACCTCCCCGGTTTCCATCACTGCTTCCCAAAACATCCATGAAATGCGTCCAGCTGAAAGACTCCCTTTCACCCTGAGTCACCCGCTCTCTGCTCTCCACAAACCCCCGCAGCCCCTCGACCTGCACAGTTTCACTCCTGAAAGGAAAACAGAAAAAGTGTGCAGGCCAACAGTTTTTCAGCTCTGAGGTTACTCGCATTCTGCACGTACACGGAGCCACAGAGTGACCTCCCACAAGGTTCACTCCCCCATACCACAAGAAACCCAAAACCCTGTCTCCTCTGCTGGAGGTTTGACATGCAAACTGCAGTCCACGTTCTGGGAGATGTGACACGGTGAGGTGGAATTACTTGGATGCAGACAAATGCAATGCTCCAGAAAATCTCTTCCCCTGTCCGCCGCCATCATCTCCCGAAACACAGCGGAACATTGTGTCAGAGCATTGGCGGGAAAGAGGCCTCATGTTCTTATTCAGCAATTCTTTCCTATAACACCAAAACACTGACCACAAGTACACACAAAACCCCAAACCTTACAGACAAAAAATACGACTGCAATTTTGCATGCTCTTCCTTTTGACCCGGGCACATCACACATCAAAGCTGGTCATTAATCATTTGCTGCAATAAAAATGGAATTAAGAATCCCAGCAAACATATTTTTTTGACTAACAAGGACGAACATCCCAGGAGGGAGGATGGGAAAGGAGCTCATGCAAAGTAACCATGAATCAAATTTTCTCTGTGTGTGAACACATTGTACAAGGGTAGCATTTCCAACAAGTCAAATAAAGTCATTGTCAGCAGGTCCACAAAGAATAGTCTCTATTTCCTTTTTTTACAGAACACTTTTTAAACTTCTGTTTGTTTTACTCTCTCTGTAAATGTAGCTTCAAAAGTGAATTACAGCTGTTGCCTGGCACTTCTCCTAATCTCTAATTCTCCGTGTTTGAAATGACTTCAATCTGTCCAAAATAGAAGTGAAATAGTTGTAATTTGTCTCTGGCTTTGGTGTAATATATTCCAGGGTTTTTTGAGTGATGTTCCATTTGTAAGTTTAACAAATGTTTCCCCTCCTTTGAAGCCCCCTGTGGAATTATGTCATAGACATAAACACTGAGCAGAACCTATAAAAATGTTCCAGTTGACATTATAATCAAGTCATGCCACCTCTAAAGTTTGCTATCCTGTTATAAACTCTGAGTTTCAACACATCACTGACATGCAACTCTAACTGACCCTTCAGCACAGACATGTAAAGTGACCCCTTTCAATAAACAGCTACCCTGCTCGTTATTACAGGGAGGGACGGTTAGTGATTGGTGTTTGGTCCATTCTGGGATTATGTTTTGGAGAAGAGCTTTGATACAAATAAAAATGCAATGTACAGTTTCCCTTTTCACATTTCCTTCCCATAACAAATCATCCTCTCTTCCAGGAGGAAGTGATCCGTGATGGTCAGTATGAGAACATGGTGAGCATGTGGTTTTGGTTCATGGATGGGAGTTCACTCATGGTATGAAACAGTCATATTAACTATGTGGAAGTGGTCATTTGTGTTTGATATGGAAACTGAGAAACCCTGTCTCCCCTGATTTATGTCAAACGGCAGTGTGAAGTGCCAATGCAGGAAGAGCTGTAAAGTGAGATGTGAATGATGTGGAGGCTGTGATGGAGGAGAAGTTTTCACCTTCTCTCCTCTGCTCCGCCAGCTAACATTTCTCAGACGTCCTGATGAGGAGGCTTGAGTTGTGCCAGGATTTTCACATTTCCTCTTATTCTCTGAAGAGATGTTACAACCACATCGTTTCATTCATAACACGGATTCCCACAATTCAACTTGTGTCTAAGGAAACTGAGTGTCACACAAACTCCTGCTCATTAAAAAACATACACACTGTCATTATTCACAGCTCCAGGCCTGATCTTCTAACCACTGTTAGGGCCAGTGCATGTAACACCTTATTTCTGCACACATTAATACTTTTCTACGTAAATTTAGACCTATCAGTTTAGTCTGGCCTTTATGTGAGGTTTCATTATGTTTAAACTTGAATTTTCTTTGTTTTAATTTTTTATTGACTCATACTCTCTTTAGCATTTTGGTATTTTCTGTGGTTTCATTCATCTTCAACTTTTATCATTGCTCATTTTTTTTGTTTGCACAATTTAAAATCTTTCATAAATCTAAATTCAGATGCATAACTTATTCTTAAGATACATCATATTTCTTTTGGTGTGCATGAGTGTCTACCTTAAAATCCTTGCATATCTTTTGTCATTATTTGATTTCAAATATTTTTCAATCACTGTAAAGAACTTTGAAGTGTGTTTAATTTGTACAAAAGGTCCAATAAAAATAAAGGTGGTTGATACACAGATTTCTGCAAAGTAGGAAATCTGCTGTATTCTTCCTTTTCATAACTAAAATTTGTGACTCTAAAAAAATGCATGTTATTTCTTTTATCACCACACTAAAGAAAATGGAGAGGAGAAGAGAAGAGAAGAGAAGAGAAGAGAAGAGAAGAGAAGAGAAGAGAAGAGAAGAGAAGAGAAGAGAAGAGAAGAGAAGAGAAGAGAAGAGAAGAGAAGAGAAGAGGAACACAGTGACGTCTGTGTTTACGTATGTGTGATTTTAAAAATAAATAAAATCCTCTTTTAATTCAAACTGAGTGTCACCTTGTTTGTCCCTTTGTTTTGTAACTAGATAATAAGCAAGTTGGACATTTTGCAAGTTGGTTGAGTTGGTCTTTTTAAGAATCAGAATCTCTCAGGGTGAGCCAACTACCTGCTCTCGCAGCAACACTTTCTTTAGCCGCGTTTCCACCAAGTAGCCCGGTTTGGTTCAGTACAGTTTGGCACAGTTTGGCACAGTTAAGCCTAATCCCGTTTGCGTTTCCACACCAAAACTGTGCCCGAAGAAGAAAAACAAAGAGCATAGATGGAAGACATCCAGCATTTCATCCTCTCTGTGATTAGCATGTGGCTCTTTGATACAAAGTGTAATCAAGCTTTGTTTGCGATAAGGCTGTGTGCCGTCAGGAGAAATGCAGCCGCTGTTGCAAGATAAGTGATGATTCTTTTGACCAATCAACGGTCTGCAGTGTGTTGCTCCACCTTTCGAGAGCGGATCAGTTCAGTCTGGCACCCATACAAAAAGGTCCCAAAAATGTATGCCGGCTTGTTTCGGTTTTTAGGGATCTGTCCCGGGATAAGTCAGTGGAAACGCCACAAAATGTGCGCCGTACCGAGACAAACCGAACCGGTCTGCTTAGTGGAAACGCAGCTTTAGTAATAGGTTGATACTTGCAGACTTGGGTTTCCTTGTTAAGAAAATGCCCAGCATTCTCAGGTATTTCCCCGTTTGGATAATGTATTTATTTATTTGATTCATTTATAGAAGGATCATGTACAATATTTAACATAAATGTCACCCTTTAATGTATTGAACCAGAGTTAACTTAAAACTAATTTACATCTGAAGTCCTTTGAAATCATTTCATTGCTGTAAAGCACGCACACATACTACTGTCATCTTAATGCACACATAGACTGAAAGTGATAAAGTGATGACCAAAAAAGTGTTGTATGCCTCCTGTGTTACTTAATATAAAAAGTGTGTTCTTCAATAAAACAGCTGACAACACTGGTTTTGGCTGCAACAACAGAAACTAACTAGTTCTGTCCCTTGAATCTGATCACATTCAAACCATCCCCATTCTTCAGCTGAACTCCTTTATTTCTATCAGAACGACAGGAGTTGGCATCGTTTAACTCAAGCAAACACAAAAACTCCCTCTTTACTTGCCAAACCTAAAAAGCAAATTAGATTATCAAAGTATGTCTCCAACAAATAACTCATGATCTCATTTTCATGATAAACCAGCTCTGGTGGGCCTCAGAGTGAGAATCAGGTACTTTCCTGTAGGTCCAGCACCTTTAAGAGGCCATCAATCTTGCCAGGCATCACAGATAGCGGCCTCTGCTCTGGAGATAAAGGACCACTGGCACCAATATTGTGCAACCCAGACTGGAAGCCCTTCAGCAGGAACATACAAGTGTCTCTGAGAAGCAGACAGATGTGATTTGTTTTGAAAAGGAGGAAATAAATCAGATTATTGCTCTGTATATTTGTGTAAGTAAGATGAGAACGTTGGAAACACTGAAGGGAGTGATATCCCATGCATGCCTGTGAGAGAGATGAGATATGGAGAAGACTCAAGGATAAGACCTACTTTTATCTCAGTCTAAGAAAAGGTGTTGGTATATTCAAGCTTTTCTTTAACAAAGAGAAGAAAATAATGTGAGAAAAAGCAAACAAAGCTAAGTTATTTCTTTTTCTAGAGCACTTTGCAACAAAAAAGCATAAAAGAGGTCATAAAATGAAGCCATTAAGTTGAAAGGTAAAAGTTACAGATCTGTGTGATCTTATGAAAAGCTGTGGTATTCTGCTCCAAAGCCAATGAGAGAAGAAGAATGGCATATCACATACCAGTCAGAGAGTAAACATGTCTACTTGGCAGGACACATGAGCCTGAACATTCATCACAGCTCATCATCACATTAGGTGGAGTGAAGGGACTGGCATATTCCCAGACCAGCAAAACACAACAAACTAAACAGTGAGGGATCAGAGAGCATGCTCCAGTGGACGGAGAAAACTACCAGGCATTTAAAGTTACAGAGTTTGCACTCATAAAAGACCGAAACATAATCCCATTGTTCTGCCACTGCTTGCTTCAGTGTTGGCTGAGCCTTAAAGAATCTACAGGGCCGTGAAGTACTCAACAAAAAACCCCACATTATAAACAAATCATCATTTTGACACTTGAATGAATTATACCAATCAGTGGGAGGTGGTGTGTTAATTTTGGAGCTTTGAAAATGCTAGCTGCTAATATGACCTGACTGAGTGAAAACTAAGTTTCTCTGAATGTTGGGCTTGAACAGAATATTTCACTGTGCTGTGATTGAGTCTTTATTCTAAAGGCAACACCAGGAGCAAATTGATCCAACATATGTCAGATTTATTTGTGTGAAGAAGTTCTGGTCCATCTCTCTCCTGCATGTTCTGAAGCAAAAAATTAAGCTCTATTGACATTCAATAAACTGGAAAACAATGTGACAAAAATTGTGCTTTCTCCATCTTTGGCTGCTCTTAACAGGCAGGAAACAAAGGAGGCACCAAGCAGCAACCTCAGGTCTAAGAATATGAGACACTGCTGTTTCTTGAATGTTCGCTTGAGGCTGGCTCTGGAAGTACAGGAAGTCACAAACACACCAAGCCAAAAAAGACGATTTCAAAGCAGAAATTAACCTATTTCCAGCCTGGTTCAAAAAATGTCTCCTATTTGAGTCACTAATTTCACTATAGACACACACTGTACAGGGAGTGAATTTTTTTCAAACTCGGCCGTTCAGAGGATATTAAGATCTCAAGCTTTCCCAATCAGAGGCATAGCTCAGGTCACGTAACTGACAGGTGCCATATAGCTGTGCATGAAGCCCTTGCCAATACCAATATGGCCGCGATTCCCGATGTGCTTCATTTTCCATTTCAGTAACAGACGGGTGACGTCGGAGAGACCAGGCCCATGTTTTATACAGTCTATGGGAGGCACAGATGTGAGAGCAGCCCTCAGCCTTATAAGGAACGAGATCCTTGCTGATCACTGAGATGAGCAAAACCTTGATGTAAAAATCAGGAACCTTTCTCTCTCTATGTAGAGCATTGCTTCTTGCAGTATGACACTATACAGTCATGAAACAATGGGGACACAAAGTATATAGACCCTTAAACATAAACAGAAGTCTGTTGGCAAGAACAATTTGCTTCCAACCAAAGGTATTCTACAAGTTGTTGCTGCAAATTTGAAAGCCACTGAGGACTTGTCTCAGAGTGATGCAGAGAAACTAGTCCATGCTTTCGTTTCTTCCAGGCTGAACTATTGCAACTCTATTTGATGTCCTGATAAGTCTATTAAGACTCTTCAGCTGGTTCAGAACTCTGCAGCTCGGGTACTGACTAGGACCAGGAGGAGAGAGCACATCTCTCCAGTGTTAGTGTCTCTACACTGGCCTAGGATAGAGTTTAAAATTCTTCTTCTGACTTACAAAGCTCTTAATGGCATCGGGCCATCCTATCTTAAAGAGCTCATTGTTCCATATTATCTGTCTAGGTCACTGCGTTCTCAACATGCAGGTCTGCTCGCTGTACCTAGGGTCTCTAAAAGTAGTATGGGAGGTCAAGCCTATAGTTATCAGGCTCCTCTTCTTTGGAATCATCTCCTGGTTGTGTCATGTCTGTATTGTTTCATTCATTTCTGCACATTCATTTCAGGCTTTTATTTTGGAATCACTAACCCTTGTCTCTGTTTTAGATGTGTTCCTGTCTGCCCTGCCCCAGTCTGGCCACACCTGCTCCCTGATTGTTCCTCCTCACCTGTTTCCCATCGCCCTCATTACATCTTGTATTTAACCTCATGTCTCTCACTGTCTTGTTGCCAGTTTGTTACCTCACAGTCTTCATCCCAGCCTTCTTTCATAGTCATAGCCTTGTCGTGTATTGAACCTTGCCTGTTACCTCACATCTGCCTATTACCTCTGCTTGTTTTGGACTGCCTAACTGTGTACCGACCTCTGCTTGAATATCGATTGAAACCCTTTTTGCCCTTTGAACTCTGGTTTTGGTGTCCTGCATTTGTGTCCACCTTTCTGTGCTCAAGTTCATGATCGGTTGAGGACCAGGGGATAGACACGGTCCCAACCTTTAAGAGTAGACTTCAAACTTTCCTTTTTGATAAAGCTTACAGTTAGAGCTTGTTCAGGCCTGAACAAGGTCTTAGTCATGTTGCTATAGGTTAGACTGCCGGGAGGAACTGACACACAGGGCTCCTGTTTCCCTCTCTATCTGTCAGTCTAACTTTTAGTCTTAATGTCCTGTTATAGATACTGACCATACACATCTCTGGGAGGCTCTGGGTTTGTCTAATAGGTTCCTCGGGATTGGCCTGCTGCCATGGACCCATAGTTTCACCTTAACCATCGCCACCTTGCCAAACTATGGACTGTGTGTCTGTTAATGTTTTGGAAAGTATCTTGAGATAACGTTTGTTATGATTGGATTGATTGATTGATTGATTGACTTAAAAATTGTGTACCGTGAAAAGTATGTCTATCTCAAAGCAACATACTCTAGGAAAAGGTTTCTGTATACCTTCATACATAACAGATAAAGGGTTAACTTTAGTCTAAACATCCTGAGTCAGTGCCAGCTCAGTTCAAGAGTCTGTTTGTGGTCTGAAACAGTGGCCTTGGCACAGAGCAGCAGGGTGATCATCTGGAGCCACAGTGAATATGTAATATTTCATATTCATTGCTGAGAATAAGGGAGCAAGTTACTGCCATCACTGACAGAATGGCAAATCAAGACACAGTCCTTCATATTGAGTGTCAAAAAAATAACAGATGAGTCAGACATGACTAATTTGAGCAATCATCACTTTCTGTGATGAACTATGGGGAATAAAGAACGTGACATGACCTCCATCTAACAGAATCCGCCTCCGTGTTTGTGAAATCTGTACTGGAACATTTTTTATACATTTTCTGTCAAAAAGAATTGCACGCTCCCATGTCAGACAAGCTGCCCATAATTCTGTTGTCCATTGTGGCAGAACCCCTCTCCTTCCACCCCTGGCTTTCAGGCCATCCCACTTCAAGCCCTCTCTTTTTGGCAGCGCTTCACTCCAGACCAAAACAATTCAGAAATAAGCAATTTGAGTTCGTAGGGATACATTTTCAGTTGTTTTGCATTCTGCTTTTGTAGTGGGCTGTGATTGCCTGTCAGACTTTCCCCACTCACTGAGGGAGAAACACTTTGCTGGAGCTGACCACTTGACTGAAAATACCTCAGTCTGTTAAGACTTGGAAACATCCAGGCCTGGAACACGTAGGCCTGCTGACAGTGTGAGATGTTATATTTCAGGTCCTGTTATCCTATACGGCAGTTTCACATAGTCTGTGTGTTGTGCCTTTTTGAGCCTGTTTGAACACTGTAAAAAAAAAAAAAAAAAGAAAGGTGGAAAAAAAAAAAGAAGAGAAGAGAAAAGAAAATTTGTGTTTAAAATTAGTGCCGGTATAGAAAAAAAGAAAAGAAAAAAAGAAAACGTTACTTTCAGCTCTTTTTTAAAAATTAGGTTTTAGGGTAAGTTTTGTTTTTTAAGTGATGATGAATTTGAATGCAGAAGCTTTTAAAAGAGTTTTTAGATGTAAGGCAGTCCTACAGCATAGACCGAGGTCAAAACAAAGCCCCAGGGACATTTCAGCTTTTTAAAACATCCTCATTAAAGTGAGGAACTTTCTCAAAGTACAGGATCTTTGGTTTTGAAATTGCAGGGCTGAATATTCATACTTGCCAATATTTCACAACATTTAGAAGACGGCTGTACTTCAGAGGACAAATTAGCTGGATTAGCTTAATTTCTTACTAACGATTGTCAACAAACTTTTGAAATGTTGATTCAAACAGAATCTACTGGTTTGTGATCTGTAATAATATATTTTTTTAATGTATTTAACATCCATGCACTGGTGACCTTACTATGAAGCTGCAGTACTAACTGTTGCCTTTATTGAACATATAGATATAATTAGCAAAATTCCTATACTTAATTTAAAATGGTGCATATTAAAACCAAAAAGTGTTATTGTTTAATGAAAAGAATATTTACTCTTTTTACTTTTGATGTCAGTAACACGATTCAAAATTGTTGGGACAATCGCCCCTTCTTTAAAAAAAAAAAAAAAAAAAACTGTAAGTGTTTGGGAACTAACAAGTTTTTGGAGGTTAGAGAGGGAAATGTCCCATTCTTGCCTGATTGAGGATTTCAGCTGCTCAACAGTTCAGGGCTGCCTTTGTTTTATTTTGAAGATGATGATGTGCCACATTTTTTTCAGTGGGTGACAAATCTGGTCTGCAGGCAGGCCAGTTTTTGACTCAAACTATTCTCCCATGGAGCCATGTGCAAAACAGGATTTGGTATTGTCTTGTTAAAATATATGAAGCCTTCCCTGAAAAGGGCATCACCTGGAAGGCAGCTTATGTTGCTGCAGACCCTGTAGGTGCACGATTCAGCATTAATGGTGCCTCCCCTGATGTGTGAGCCACCCCATACTATCAGAGATGACGGCTTTTGAACTGTGTGCTGATAAAAAGTTGGGTGTTCCCGCTTCTCTTTAGAGCGGAGGCATCCATGAATTCCAAAAAGACTTTTACAGTTTGGCTCATTAGACTATCAGGCAGCTTTATACTTTATTTTCGTTGATCTCAGTAGGCTTGGGCTTAAAAAAAGTTCGAATGATGACCTGAAGTTTCTTCTTAGAATGGATCAGTCTCAACCCGAGCTCATAGACAATGCTTTGTAAATGATTTTAAGTCAGTGCAGTGATTTCTACCACAGAGCCTTGCATATTTTTAGTGCAGTGTGGCATGAAAGCCTGAAGATTATGATCATTGTTTTTTTTCCTTTTACCTTGTTTCTTTTGTTCTGTGATTTCTTCAGATTCTCTGAATCTACTAAAGATGAGGAACATTTTTCTGAAAACGGTTGAGCTTTTTGCTTACGCAGTCTTGCACAGATTAGTGAACCTCTTATTTATTTCTGAGAGACTAAAGAATACCCTTTTATATCCAGTCATGTTACAAATTAATATAAATAGTTGGGCGACCTTCTTTGAGTGTTTTTTTTCCTCCTTTTTTTTCTCTTGAATTACACAACTTTTCAGTGTTTTGTTGTCCCTGTTCAAACTTTTTTTCAAACATGTTGCTGTCATAATTTATTTTTTTTTAAAAGCACACTTTTTCATGGATCAATAAAAGAACAATAATATTTTTCATTTTTTGGTTGTGCATGTGTTTTTTTATGTGTTTGCAAACCGTTAAAATCTTAGAAAATATCTCAGACAGCAGAGGTATCTGAGCGGTTGACCCTTTTTTCTCACCTCATCTCACTTCCTGCTAACCCGTGTGTCGTACCTATAGCTCAGTTCTCTGAATCTGTTCATGTGAATTTGTGAGTGTTAATGGGCCAAATATTACATAATTATTTGTTCCTGCATCACATAGCTGGAACTGGAAGTGAATCAAAAAATGTTCACCAGGGGCAAACAAAGTCCAATAATCTAATCCTCCATCTACAGGCTGTTTTCAGGGACACACACAGGCGCCACTAATATTCAGTTAGACAAGCATCCAGCAATTCCTAGAAAACAGATGTCGACAGGATGTCAAATGTGTGGGTGTGCTCCTTGACTCTGCAAGTTTCCCTCACAATAGCTATCAGCTGGTGTTGCAGGAGAACACATCCGGAGTACCCCTGTGCGGGACTCCGCTCTGTAAACCAGCATCAGAGTGGGTTCAGGGGGCCACTCAGGACAGAGCCAGAGGTCCTGGAAGACGGCATGAGCTGGAGCGGAGGTACGGATCATAAAGAAAAACAAAAGTGGGGATGAAGGGCGCTTATGGAAATGCTGGGGCTAACACAAGGTTCCGGAGACACCGTTTACTCAGCCTGCCAGCATTAGAGGACTTGACTTCACGTTCTCCTCTGCTTCTCCTCCAGCGTGAGCAGCAGGGGCTCAATCCCACCAGAGGAAAAAAGACGACAGGAGCCAATCATGTTTCAAATGTTTGTGCGGTTGTATTTCATCCCTTCAGTATCCCAGAGAGGCATTAATCAAACTGGTCACGTCTCCAAAAATAGGGCGACTTTATGCAAACCTCTTCCTCACACTTGACTGGGTGCTTGAAGAAAGCTGCACCGCTCACTGGAGTGTGAAGCCATGCGATGCCACTGATGACAACAAACACCTATTACAGCATTAAACCTTTGCAGGGTGATCTCATAGCATTATGTAAGGCAGCCATGCCCGTGCCAGACCCTCAGACAGTTGAGTGCAAGTGAGACATTCAGGTGCATGCTGCTGAGCACGCAGCTCTCCTCTTTGCCTGCCATACTTGGAAATGCTCTGTGGAGCTTTCTCAACTCGATTACCCCAATAATAACCCTGAACCAGGCCTTAAAAAAAGATGGAGTCATAAAATGTTCAGGTTTACAATAAAAGAAAATCATAAACAGTTTCAATTGCTAAGCAGCTTTGAATCAGTATAGTATCCCCTGCTGGTTACATAATCCAGTTTAGGCATAGAAAGAGTTAACACATCTGTACTGAGCTACCTTTATTTGAACCATAGTGACTGTGAGACCTCTCACACAAGGTTACAGCTCAGCTTTCAAACACAATTACATGTTTGTGCACATTTTACCCCAAACTCATACTCACTTCAGGACTACGAAGCCTTAAATGAAGATAAATGATGTGATTTAGAAGCATAAAAACTTGATAGAGGGCTAATTTGAGGTTTGATTTCCCTCCTGTGGTTTTAAAGTGTGAACTAAAAAATGGAAAAAGGACTGAGAGAGTGAGACACACACTGCAGCCAAGCAGATTTGGAGTAAGAGTCCAAAAACTGCTGCACAGAGAGTGGAGACATCTAACAGGGTATTTAAGTGTATGTGAGATCTTTCCAAGAAACTTCTCTTCTTTAAAGAAGTGTGAAGTGTGCTGCCATCCCATTAGAAGAGCAGTTTTACTCAGAGGGGTTAAAGCTTGGATCAATAAGGCTCCGTGATGACTCAGAGGAGGAGGAGTGACTGAGCTCTGGTATGAATGACAGCTAGTGAGTCAGATTTCTGCACACACACACACACACAAATACACACATAGTCACAGCCTCTCCTGTGACAAGGACACATCAGAAGTGAAGAAGCATCTAGAAGCCTCCTTCCTTCTCAGTAGGCACAGTGAGTGGAGACAGGAGTCGGGGTGTCTGCTCCAATTCTCCAAACTGGGATCACATAGCAGAGGAGAACCCATTAAGCCAGTCCTGGACTTTGGCTGACTCCCCTCATCAACCCCCCCCCCCCCCCCCACCCCCCACCCCCACCCCCCCCATCCCTTACTTCATCTCCAACCCTGCTCATTCACTCTCACTTTCAGTCCTCCCTCGCACACTCCCACCCCCCGCTGGCTTGGGTGCAAGGAACAAAGATGTATGGGCCTCTGCAGAGATGGCCTCCAAAGTAGCACTTCTCTCGTCTGCCAGCAAAAATAAGACATTCTGCTCCCTCTGTCTCTCTGCCCCTTGCTCTCAACACAAGTCCCTCAGCATTGCAGCGGTCAGAGAGCTGCCAGAAGCTGCAGCCAACAGCTACACTCTCCTCCGCCCCCCTCTTCCCCCTTCTGGCTCTAAGAGAAATTTACTTTGCCCCGGGAAACTTTGGCAGATAAAGGCCTGCCAATTTCTAAAGGCAATGTGTGTTCCTTGAGATAGGTTACACTTTACACTGGAGCAGACCACTTGTTGCATTTATTATTGTTGGGCTGAAAATTGGCAATTACATGGGCTGTAGACGATCTTGGCTGTGTTCGGAAACAGATAGACAAAGTCCAAGATTGCACTTTGAAAAAAGATTGAGCCAAAGTTTTTAGCTGAGTTCAAACCTATGAGTAGAAAAATAGAAATACAAGAACACAGAGACACTTTCAGAAGAAAGTGCACGCACAGACTAAGTGGTGTGGATGTGTAATGACCCCAGAAACTAAACCTAACCACAACAGTGGAATACTCTTCTGTAATTCTTGCAGTGACTCTACCTCGAGTCTAATTATTCCTCTGTCCCAAACCCCTAAATCCATAACAATCCTCTTTTCAAAATAATGGCAAGACTTTCTAATCTTAGAAGGATATAAGTTATATTTTTTGGAAACATAAAGCTTAAAAAGATGAAAAACAACATAAATGTCATTGTGGTTCTGGGATATTTGGTAAGAATAAATCAGGATGTCCTGTAACATCACAGTTCATCACTTTTGTCCTCAAACTAACTGAACAATCCCTCTAACCTATGATTAGTTTAGCATCATGTCTCTGCACATTTGACTGACTCTTACGTCCAGAGAGTTTCTAATGAAAGATCTAAAAGCGATTACATGTCCGACATCCTCCGTGTCGCCAGGAAAAAGTGAAAAAAGAAATCTGTACCAGCTAGCAGACATGTTTTTGACATCTGTCTTTGTGCTTGTGGTAAGTCACCAATATCAGGGCAGACAAACATGATAGAAGCGTGAACGTTCACTGACGTAATGGATACATCTGTATTTTAGGTCCACTGCAAACATGTGGACACTTGAGTGCAAAGGGACGGCTGCCTGCGTCCTCCTGAGTGGTCCAGCTGAGAAAACACTCCTGGCAACAGGCTCCACAACGTAAAAAAACTGACCCCCGAAAGGAAAAATTTGGATTCCATCGCTCACGTCCCAAGACACCCATTTGGTTTGGCCCAGAGCTGACATCACACCTACTCCACGTTTCAAAACATACTGCAGGGGAAGAGTTTAACATTGAGTACCTAAAAGGCTGATTTATGACGAGCCATAAAAGATAGGAGCGACTCCGGAGCAGCATGTCAGATTTTGAGTGAGAAAAGGAAGAACGTCAGGTGATTTTACAGGAAAAGTATACTTAACACTGCAGCTCAGTCACTTTCAATTCAGTTCTTAGAAGTGGATGACATGGGAAAATACACTGTGGAGCATTACTATGGTAAAAACCAACCCCCTCTCAAAATAACTCAAGATAAAAAAAAAAAAACACTCAGAGATCAGAGATCTTTAAACCTTTTGTGGATGTCAAATCATAATCTACCTTATCTTCTCACAGGAAAACACAGAAACTGTCACTATTACAGCTGGGGGGGGTCACTTAAAGTTTTGATTTAATGACCCCGGAAATATAATCTTTGGTTTAACACAGACTCTGTCTCTAATATTGTTTGCCATTCAGGCATTATGTTGTTTTTCAGCAAAATCCTAAATACAAATAATTAAATTAATTAATTAAGTAATTAATTAATCAATTAATTAATTGATTGATTTATCAATAATAAAAAATAGATGAATAGATGGATAAATTAATTGCTTAAATTAAATAACAGAGACAAAATGTAAGTAAACATAATGGAATACAAAAGCTAAAGAGATAGTTTCAATGAAGTGAGTGGAGACCAAAACAGGGCTTGAATGAAAAGTCTGCTGTAACACTTAATAATGTGATAAAATGTGTGTCTGTACAATAAAAAGCTAAAAAAAAAAAAATTATATAAATAACCCAAAATAACCTTCTTTTTGTTTTTTCCTGTTTAGCTTTTTGTTGTCTTTGGTATTGAGGTCATTAAGCTGTCAGCTCACTCTGTCTTCAGTTTCATGCAGCTCTGAGCTCTTATCATCATCAACAGTATGCTACATTTAAAGCCAAAACTAAAACTAGCTTGCAAACAAGAGAACTGACCCGCCTGATTGAGGGAATAATATATCCTCAGCTGGCGCTTCAGTAAATAACTTGTGGTATTCTTTATCTTAATGCTTTAGTGACTAGCTGCTCTACTGCTCCATCATGCTGTAGGAGCCTTTTCTATGTACGGCATACGGCAGGAGTCGAGGAATATTCTTGACTTAACATATAATTGATTTACTAAACTTTATTCAGAAAGCTATCCAAGATGTAAAATCAGTACATTTTGATTTTGGATGGTGAGATGAAATTCAAGGATGCTTCAGCGACCCAAAAGAGGGGTCAAAAACTTTCTTGGCAAGCCACATGATTTTAGGTGTTGGAAGTGTTTACTTTCTTGTCAGTTCAAATAGTATTCCCTACTCACAGTTCAGCAAATGAGGCCTGTTTTAAAGGCAGAAGAAAAAATGCTTCTGGTATCTTAGCTTTCATCAACCCAACTGTCAAAAACCACCAGGTTACTTTTGGGACTGTAAACAAGAGGAAAGAAGTGTGTAAGTTGCTTTTCTTCAACAGCTGACCAAGCAGCGGTCAGGTTAAGTGGTGATGTCATACCTTCACCTAAAACTGAGTTGAGTCCAAACAGCTAACACGTCGTATTTCCAATAAGCTCTAAAACTGAGTACTTCACTGTTTTTTTAACAGATCAGAGACCTGCATAGTAAAGTCATATACAGCTCCCTTAAGTTAGCCTACCCTAAAGCTATGGCATCAACAAATATGCAAACTTTGTGCAATGATATGAGTGATTTTTGAAGTTGTAAACAATAATAAAAGTTCAGGCTTTAAAAAATTTGTCACAGTAACAAACACATGCAGTCTGTGCCCAGCTCTTCTCCCTCTGCGGATGTCATATACTGATAACTTCTGTTCACCTTCTTTGTGAATGATCAGTATATAATGAGATACGGGTGACACATCACTAACAATGTCACACTTAAGTAACCATATACCAGAAGATGCAAAGTAGATTCCAAAATAAACCTGGTAAGTGAAATTAACATCACTGGGTGTGAATCACACTTGGTAACTGGTACAATCAAAGGAATGGCAACAGATGCCTGTGGTTTGTATCTGTACTGTAGTAACAACAGAACTGTATACTACCAGAGCTCAGACATGAGGATGCCTCTGAATCAACATATTGAAACCATCCTCAAGGAGAGCTACATATGTTAATCACCACTAACACTTGTGCTTTGCTTTTATCCCATGATGCATCTGTTTTACTAATGGCTGCGGTGGCTTGTGGATGACCATGTCCCTGCTCATAAAGCCTGTGTGGTCACATCCTGGTTTTACTAGCATGACATGGATGTTATCCATTACCCTGTGGCCTCATTCAAAAACAAGCATGATTTGATTATATTAGCTTATGAAACACTCTATCATGTTCTCCTGCACACACGCATCACATTTAAGAGGCAGAAGGTAATTAGAGACCAAGTCCTTTCACTTAATTTAAAATCCCTCAAAACTTTGTGAAAAAAAGATGGATAGGATGAAACAACACGACTGTAAATGCAAGGAAACAAAAGCTGTGGACTAAACAAGAACATCTGAATTCCCTTAGAAATATGGGGATTATTTCCCAGGTTGTTTGTTTTTCTTACAGTCCAGTATTTATATTTGTGTTAGTTTCAGAGAGATTATTATCAAAGTGGGATTGATACAGTACAGAAGAGCAAACATGGACATCAATGAGGGCAGATAGAGGTTAATGCTAAATCAGGGTGACATGGGGAAGCTAATAAAATGAATTTAAAAAACAAGTTTGGGAAAATATACACTGAACTTTGACAAAGTTAATATGAATTGAAGAGTCTGTAAATCTGTTTTAAAGGAGGTATTTTATTTTTTTACATGGTTTTCCAATTGAGTGTGTCATTAAGCTTGACGTGTCTGTGAAAGTTCTCAGTCATACAGGTCAGGTTCAAAGCATGTCAAGAGCACGGAAACCAGCAAACACAGTAAATGTTTTTCTGTGTTGGCATGGCTTAGGACATTTCCATCGAACTTCCACTTATTAATTTCCAAAGAGACAGCCCCTGTAGTCCAGCTCTAAACAGTTTGTCCAAATGTTAGGGTGATAATCTAGATACAGAACTCTATAATCTGATAAATAATTTCCATATGAGTGTTAGCTAAAATGCATGTTTGTTCTTAAAGCTTGAATACATTGCAAATTATTGCTCATTCACATTAGCTTGAGCCACTTAGCAAGCTAGCTTTTTTTGCTTTCTTTTTTTTTTTACTGGGTGAATGCAACATTTCACTCCAGTATTTTCTTACTTGTTGGTGCAAAAGAAATCAGAGAGTCAAAGAAAAGTGCTTTCTGAAGAGATGAATCAACTCAAACTATTTAAAGATGGCTCAGTATGAGGCAAGCCAGACCATCCTTTTCTCATCCCATTTCCAGGAACTGCACTTATTCATGCTGTGATTGGAAAGCAGCAGACATTTGTTTAGCAAGAGGAGTGTTAATTTGTCAGAACACTAATTACATACAAGAAGACATTGTTGCTTAGCATGCTAAGCATGCCAACTACAACACACATGGGAAATGGTACACTCACTCTGAGGAAATGACTTAGCCGGATTGATGGAATTCCACAAAGGCCAACGACATTTATCACTTGATGTATGAAGAGCTAAACACTGAAGCAGCTTGGTGCCAATGCAGGAATCTATGCAGCCAAAAGTGCTGATTGAGTAGACAGAGGTTTTGTGGTGGAGGGCAAGGAAGTAACTCACATAAAAGTCTACAGGAAAGAAAAACCTTGAGGCTTATTTCACTTTGGCAGATCCTCACCTTGGTAATATAAGAACAGCGGACCAGCAGAAGAAGAATTTAGGGTTTTCAAGAATCTGACAACATGACCAACAAGGCATGTTGCCCGGTGTTTTCTTTGCATTTGGACAGAAAATGCTGCACTTTGCGTCTTTTCTCTTTGGGGCAGCTGTGGCTCAGTGGTAGGCTGGGTTGTTTCCCAATCAGATGGTTGGCATATTGATTCTCAGACTCTGCAGCACACATGCTGAAATGTTCTTAGGCAAGACACAGCGAAGACACAAAACATCAAACTGCTCCCAAAGGCAGCAATATGCAACTGTGGGAGAGTGTTGGATCAGAAATGAAGCCTGGCGCTTGGCAAAGCAGCATGTGCCTTTAGAATGTGTGAATGTTTGCAGCCAATTTGTCAAATGTGACATCTGACGTAGGGAAATCCAAATATTATGAGGAGTCATCTTGTATTTGCATTAAGTTATTTTAAGACACAGATGTATCTTTATAATATTTCTTTATCTTCCTTGAAAGAAAGACAGCTGACAAAAGTACATGTTTAACCGGGTGAGGCAGGTTTTCTCACATGAAGCATTTCTTGTATTGCATATTTTGTTTGCCAGATGATATTTAAGGGTTGGTGTGAAGTGGGCAGGTAGTAAGAATCCTGACAGGGTGAGCAAGACCCTACCACAAAGTAGTAAGGCCTTTTCCTGTTTCATTCTTAACTGCATCACCACCTGCGCACCATACATTGTCTTGCTTATTAAAAAGTTACCAGTTAAAGACATCAATGAGACAGCTGCTTCATGTGGATTAGAATGAGCATTATCATAACCAACTTACTCCTTTTAGCCTTTAGCTTGGGCTGTATCACTACCCTGTTTATCTTTTTCTGCTATTCTGTGCTTTTACTGTCTAACAATTAGGCTCCTGTGTCCACCATCACTACAAAATTAATCACAGAGATCGTTTTCAGCAGAGAAAACACAGATCTCTCTTCTCACTTCTAAGCTTCGTCAGCAGGCATAGTGTTGTCATAGAGAATCAGTTGGGTCCTGCTCAACCAGATTGGGAAGCTCAGAAGTAGCATTTTGAAATAACCTGCATTGGTGCTGATAATCTAATTTTAAAGTGTAGATTACGATCAGGCATCTAGAGGGAAGACTTTAGCAAGATCACTTAGAAACTACACAGCCTCCCTGTAGAACCAAGAAGTTAAAGCATTAGACTATTTAGTTTTGTAAATTCATGTAAATTTGTAAATTTTCACTGAATGTAGAAATAAAAAAAGAGGCAGAAATGATTTCTGTAGAAATATTTATCAATGTAAATATGTATAATATTCAACATTTCTGTTCTCATTAATGTGTTTGTGGCCTTTGCAGTTACACACAAGCATACAAACATAAAATGGGACAAATGTCATGACTTCTCACATTGTGGCTACCATCACTACTGCTTATGGTTTGATATGATGCACGTCCCTGGTGAGCTTTAGCTGTTCAAAATTCATTACGATTGGCATGGGGTTTTGACCATTGACTGTGTACAGAATACACAACAAATTCATTACCACCCACTCATTCATCGGCAAAAGACCACTGGGACGAGTCTTCACACATTACACTGGTGCAACCAAGGCAGTGTCAAGGAAGTGGCATTACAACTGCACTGCTAAACTTTACAATAAAAGCAGTCAAGGTGGATTTCTGCTTAACAAGAATCTGGTTCTGCCCAAGGTTTCTGCCTGTTAAATAAAGTTTTCCCTTGCTATCGTAACTTGCTAAATGTTGCTAAGTGATGATGGGTTAAAATGAAATATGACTCCTTTTCTTGTCTCTATGTTGGGTCTAGTAAAACAACACTGACAGGACTACACCTGTTATTGCTTCAGAAAATATCTTGAGATAATGTTTGTTGTGATTTGGCGCTATACAAATAAACATTGATTGACTGTTTGATTGAACACAACGTTGAGAGAACAGAGTCCACAGCAGAACAGATAATTGTGTTTATCTGAAGCAGACATTTTTATGGCTTTGGATACTTCAATGACTCTTGTGTTAGTGTTTGTTACACTTTCTCACTGATTGGGGCTAATGTTGTACAGAGTGCAGTGAAAGTCTACATTTCTCTACGGAACTGTCTATCATGATGTTAAAATCCTGTTTATTAGAATGAAATTTAAAAAAAGAGTAAATAAAACTAAAGTTTTCTGGAAAATAATAATTTGACCTAAATTAGCATGGCAAGATCTAAGAGAATGATAGAAACTATGTAAGAGTTTAAAAAAAAAAAGTTTGGATGATTGCTAAAATTTCTTTGTTTGGCTTCTTTTCCCTCTGTTTACAACAACGAGGCCAGGTTTCTGATTCAAACTGCAGCCAAAAGAGGGAGCTCTAAATCTTTCAGCTTCAAAGCAACAGTGCTCATATAGCGTCAATTGTAGGATACTCAATAGTCTTAACCATTCAGAAAAAAAAGTTTTTAACACAGTTAAAGTTAGCAAAGACCAAAGAATAACAACACATTTCTTTGTAACTGTCCATATTGCTCATTGCAACTCATAAACAACCAATCTGGAAATATGACCTTTAAAAAATGACCATCAGATGGGCGCATGAACGCAGCATAAATCTCACTAATGTGGGGGAGAAGCTTACGACTTCAGTCGAAGAGAAGTGCAGGGAGGAAACAGATAAAGCTTTCCATGTGGAATGTTCTTTTTCTGGCTCCTTCTTTGGTGCGGCTGCCAGAGATACCTTAGTTTAACAGAATGGTACAAGGAGGACAAGGGGGAGTGAATGCATGAACTGAACGTGCATGAAGTACAAATAAAGTCTTCCACAATGACCATGAAGACCAGGGACAGAATATGTACACGTCTGGGAAAGTGGCCAAGCCAAACATCTACAGGGGGGCAGAGGAGAAGTCATAGCTAGGAAAAGAAAGAGTTCAAATAAAGTATACAGGGGGTGGATGGAACAAGGCGAGACGAATGCCATCACAGTGCAGAAATGAAAATCTGAGCAGCAAGGAGGTAGCTTGGGATTTGGAGGAGTGGGGCAAGGGGGGATGAGGGTCTGGCTGCACAGCAGGACGGAGCCACCTGTTAAATGGGGCCTAACGTGCACAAACACAAACATGCTGCACACAGGAAAACATACTGTATACTGTATCTGCCTTTCCCTTCTTTTTCCTGTACACACACACACACACACACACACACACACACATACACACACACACACACACACACACACACACACTTGATGACCTTTGGGGTGCTGTGTTCCCCACGCTATGCTATGTACTGCCAAGTCACACAGCTTGAGCAGCAGGGAGGTCCAGAGACCCAGAGGGAGAATGTACGTGACAAAGAGCAGGCTGAGAATGAACAAGCTCAGGTCGGAAAGCAAGAGGAGAAAATTTGTTAATTCTTGTCAATCTAAAGGTAAATGTATACAGGACAGGTGATGGTACAATATCTGATTTTTTTGTGTTTATAATGCAAAAAGTATTGATGATTTTCACGATTTGTTGCTTCATGAGGCCAAAGGCTGCTATTAGAATAAGAATACAAGAGGCACAACACACAACTTAGCCTTCTATGTGGTGCTTTATGTGTGTGTGTTTGTGTTATCCAATCCAATCCAATCCAACTTTATTTGTTAAGCACTTTAAAAAACAACCATAGTTAAAACAAAGTGCTGTACAAGAGAGTGAATAAGATACAAGATAAAGGAATAGACATAAAACATAAGTAAAATGAATTTGTCAAGGACAAAGAGCAATATAAAAGACATAAAACAAATTTAAAATGAATAAAAACACAGAAGAAGCAAAATAAAATAGATAAAATTAATAAAAATAAATAAAACAATCGCCAGCTACTGTGCTTCAAAGGCCAGGGTTAGTAGGCACGTGGACACAAACTGTCACTAGGCTCCACCAAAGAGAAGAGAAGGCACATGAGCTTAAAACTTGCATCAATCGCTCCAGCCAAACTCTGAAAGTGATTTTCTCGCCGTATCTTAAAGGAAATGATTCATTAAGCTGTGGCCCGCTCTGACAGAGAATAAGAAGCAGCTACTCACCCCAGGCTGGTGCATTTGGAGCGAGGACCGAAACGAAGGGGAAGATGGGAAGCAGCCCATGAAGGCCAAGACAGGGGGAGCATGAGGAGGGGGGTTAATAAGGTAGGAAAGGATGCAAACAGAGGGCTTAAAGTCAAAGAAGAAGAAGGTTTGAATAAAGGAGATGCACAGGGACAGAGAGGAGGGAAGAGGGAGCCTCTTTCAACTTCCAGTTGTCTTTCCTGGAACACCACAGGAGCGTTCAGCATGACAGAATTATACAGTGTACTCATCTTTCTGAGGCTATTTTGTGCATAATTTAAGAAATAAATCTGATATGAGATGGATTTATTTAACACCACCTATCCACAACACTGCCTGTTCAAGTCAAGTTACTTGTAAGAATTTTGAATAAATGATGTTGTCCCCTGTTTGAATATCTGACCCCTTACCTCTGTCATCCCCAGCGTGTGGGTGTTAAAGATACGCCCATGTGATGCTGAACAGCTGCGCCTCCCGGCTCAGTTTGATAAATAACCCGTTACAGATTACACACAGTTTTCAGTATTGTGCCACAAACTGACCTGGAGTGAGTAATTCTAAACTACTGGATGCTATTCACAGAAGAGAGTTGCCTTTTCTCGTCTTGCATCTGCTCACCTCCAGGGATGATTGAAAGACATGTTCATGCAGTGCTGCATTCAGTATTCCAGAAACTAAATTTTGATGCCTATTTTCTCCATGTCTGTCTCAAATAATGTTACTGCTGTGGAGTAACATTGTTACTTAGAGTCCCATTTCAGGGGTAAGATCTTTCGAAGGATTGTTGGCTGCTTCAACTAAAATGAGATAGTCTGGTCTTTGATAAATTTCCTGTTTATGTCAGCAGATATTCCCACAACAGGTAGGTATGAAGCTGAACCACTATCAGTCTTTTTTTAACCTTTGAGTAACTTGTAATTCCAATGAGCTGGTTTCCAACAGTGTATTACTCCGCTGCTTGAGAGCCTGCCACCTTATTTGAATGTGAATGCAGAGAACCACAGAATATGACACAAAGGACACACCTGCATCCTTCACAGCTTAGGAAATGAAGGGTGTATTTTTCAGCTGCGTTTCAGGGAGCCTTTGACACGACACAGTGAAGCACTCAGTGTGTCTATTGAAAAATGAAGCTTCTAAGGTTGCAAAACGGCTTCCAAAATAAAAAACTATGTGTTTATGTTTGCATATTTCAAAAATCATTGTAAAAGTATAAACAAAAAAGGTGTTGAATTTTATATGTAGCCATGTAAATAGAAAATGTTTGATCTGCTTTTGTTTCTTTGTTGCCAAGAGACCAATATCAGTATCAGTGACGACTGATTAGTTAATACAGAGATCAGTGGTGGCTGCTGGTCAGTCAAGGAGGGAAAGCTCGTTTTTTTCCAGCCTACATCATAAATTTGTCTATTTATTCAAACGTAAATTCTACCCTCTGTTCCTTTTCAAGAAAGTGATCTGTGACCCTGTCGTACCAACCAGGTGTTTTTTCCAGGGATTTTACTGGTGTTCTCTCATCGCTCGTCATTTTTAAAGAAAGGTAAACTCGCTGGGGATCAACAAAGCCTCTGGATCGGTCCAGAACAACTGAGAAGATGCTCCAGTGGAGGGTTATACTTCAAGATCGCTGACTGGCTCATTTCACTGTCAATTAAAAAGGGATTCGGCCTCAGACAGATCATCCAATCATCATGCAGAAGCCCAGCGTCACGGCAAGCCCACTGCCTCATAGACCCCCAGAGAAGCTCAGCGTCCAAAGGGCGGGACAAAGCCCATTGTTTATCCAATGAACGTCCAGTTTCCACAGTGGAACAACCCACTCCACGCTTCCCCGCTGAAGTCAGAAGACGCCCAGCGTTCAACTGTGTTAAAGCATCGAGACGCTAAGGATGAATGAGAAGGAGGTTGAGCCAGTTACCCGTGATAGGTAGCTGATTCTGAACAAAAGATGAAGGAATTCTAACCCATATTTTGTCAATAAAATGTACACACGGCAGAACATATCACCACTTTTTGGGGGGACATTTTAGGTGAAGCTGAGCTTCTCTTGCAGTCTTAGAGCAATCACCACTGATAGAGATATGGATGGTCTAATTTTACACTGATCAGCTCAATTAAGTGTCTTATGAATTAATTGTATTTTTTATGTTTACACAAATTTCTACTCACATAGCTAACTTGTAACTCCTTTAATGGGTAACTGTGCCCTGAATCACTGCTGAATGCAAGCCCTGTGATTGGTCAGAGTAGTATCAAGTCAGATTTAAGGACATTTAATCTTCTCCAAAGTCTTCTCTCATTTCTTCTGTTAAATGCAGTATGATTGATCACTGCCCAAATGCCCTTGAATAATAGACTCAGGGTCATCATACTGTCTGTGTCCATGAGTAAATGAGACTGAAAGCTTGCAGTATGACATTTGGGCAGAGCGATGTGGACACGCTGACGCAGAGGCATGTAGTGCTCTTGGCGGTGTCGGCTACTACAGAGTAGTCACATCGTAAAGTCAACTTAAAGGGTTTAAAACAGGCTTATAATGACCGATGATTTTATTGTGGTATCATCTATTTTGCCTTGAAATACAGGAACATTTTTACAGCTAGACCCAACACAAACACTCAGTGTTCCCGAACTCACTGCAAAAAAAGAAAATAAGTTTATTGTCCTTGTTTGCAAAAGCATGAAGCTCAAAGTTCAATCTACAGGGACGGACCAAACCCATACTTTTTTAAAAAACAAGTCCACCAGAGGGGAAAACTTGGTGCCAAATGAGCAGCCAAGTGCTGAAAGGCTACAAAAGAGGATCCAGAAACTACAGCTTTGCATCTCTTCTGCAGACCAGGTTTTATTTATTCAAAATGATAAGATGTTGTGAGAAAAAAACAAAAACAAAGAGAACTTTGTATAAAGTCAGTGAAGAGCTCTTCTGATGTTACGGATGTTAACTGTGCTGTCAGAAGTGGAAGAATACATGGGAACCACAACAGAATGCAAAACTCCATCCGGGACAAACAAAATCCAAAAGTCACCCACAAACACGAGTGCTGACAGGAGATAAGGAGGATCTGAGTTATGGGGAATGCAATTTGGATAAAGTTGAAGAGAGGAGTGCTGGCTGATGATAAGCCAGCATTTTCCTGGAAGCAGTTGGAGGTAGGAGGAAGAGTGAAACTGAAGAGGAGAACAAGCAAAGATAAGAAAGGGAGGTCTGGATTACATGTTAAGCCTCATTACTCAACCTCCCACCCAGTCTTATCCAGCAGAGAGATGGAGACAGACAGAGACAAAGGGTGACAATACAAACACAAATAGCCTAATGAATATAAAATGCATCCTGCGTGTGTGTAGCGATGTGGGTGTTCATGTCTTCCCTGTGACCTTTAGCTTTAGCTGCAGCTTGTAGTAAAAACAGCAGCGAATTATGAATTAGATAAGTGTCAGTGAGCTATTGGTCTGGGAACATAGCAACCAACCGAACCGCAGTTCATTTAAGAATGTGACTCTCTGCCCTCAGCTCCATCTATCATCTTGCAGAAGCATAACAATCCCACTTTCCACTGAGTTACTCACGATAGTCACGCCAGCCTCGACGTACCTCAAAACCCAAAAAACGTGTCAAATGGTCAAATTCCGGATGCATTCCCGTCATGGATTCAGACCCAAGATGGTAATTTACTTGTTATCTGTCACAACAAGACAATAAAATCACTCAGCCAGATGGGAATTCATTGCTGCAGTTGTGTTGAAACAAAGTTTTGCAATAATTTTGATGACACTCATTGCTGATAGGATACTGAGGTTTATGGTTTGTAAAATTGTTTGTCTGTAATTTGTACCTGTCACCTGTACTTCCAATCAAACTCCGGGAAAACTCTGTGAAAACTCAGTCAAACGTGAAAGAAAAAGGCCGGGGAATACAGCGAGGGAGCCCCACTAGACATATGGCCTCGATCATAGCGAGTACTACCATGACATCATTGTCACATATTTGACTCTCATGGACCGTCTGTCGCTCTTTCCTTTTCCTTGCTGAGGTTTTCCTCTTTCACGTGATTATTCTGTTGACTGTGGGCTCAAGTATTAAAGGCCACTCTGCATCTGGATTTTCTGCTCACACACTTTGTCTTTCCAAACCGGATATTTAGCAGACAGTCGGGCTCTTCGTTTCAAGGACGCTCCTGATTTATTAATGGAAATTCACGTTGGGCTAAGACTGGGACAAAGAAACGTCTGCTCCTGTAGCTGACGCACAATCCTTAAGAATTTAAAAGCTCTAGTAAATCACAAACACCTGAGCCCATGCGTTTCAGGAGAAGTTCAGGTTTTGTAAAGGTTACCTATCAATACAAAGTACTTCGCATACAATATATGACAGCCTCCTGTATTAGGTGAAGCTGGCTGGAGTTAGTGCCAACATCTTCCAAAATATTCTCTTGGTTGTGTTTTGCTTATCTGATTCAAGCTGTTGCACACACTGCTCAACACTGCCCTAAGGTCCCTAATGAAACTGCAGTGTTTGATATCTGTAAACTTCCAGATAATGCATGGTCTTTTAAAAAGTGAAAGACAAAAAAATATCTAAAGTGCATCATCTATCTACTATCATGAATATGTTTTCTTGCACACAAAAAACCTCTGCACACAGGACTTGGTATCAGAACAGCTGCTCCAGTCAGAGGTTAGCTAAAGAGACAACAAACAAGAGAAAATACATTCTTACTGTGAAGTGCTTTTCTTGATGGAGGCGGAAAACCCAGAGGGGTAACTCTTTCAGATGAGACTGGGGGACGGAAGAAAACCACTTGTTGCTTTGTGAGTTGTTTCATTCATTTATCTCTTTGGTGAGAGTCTACTGGGATTAGTTGGCATCTAGAAAAATAATATGTTGTAGTTTTGCATTAAGCATACATTTTAACTTTTCGTTTGACCAGGTTTTCTTGTATTTTTGTAAGTATTAACTGTTTTTATGGCATCTTTGTCTTTGTGACACTTTCTACACAGAGGGACGGTGTTTGCTCCTCCTTGTGTTGGGTATCTTCATCCAGGGGAGGCTTTTAACAGCCTGACATCCCTGTTGCTCTTCTTCAAGCTCTTTCTTCAATTTAACTCTTGCCAGCAGGATGTTGTTATTTTAGACTATAGTTGACCAAAGTTTACAAAAACAGGTGTTGCCATTTTTATGAAACTACGATCGCATACAATCAATTACCACATGTGCCGAGTCTGAGATTGTATGGACACAATGCTCTGAGACCACACTTGACACAGAAGCTTCTACAGTACTCAGAGGGACTACTGCGCCGGGTCACTGGTGGTTCTATCCCAATGTGGTGCATCACCAAAATTACAACACATACCACCCACAGTTTCCCCACATACACTTCTCAGAGCAGGATACAATTCTTTCAATCACTGAAGAGACCCAGCCCACACATTCAACCCCGCTAGGCCTGGTGACCCCGACTCGAACCAAGGCTTTTTTTTATTTATTTTATTTTTTAATTTTATTTTTTGCTTGTTTTTTAATTGATTTTCATTTTTAGAGGGACTTGGAGGGGATCCTTATTTCTCATATTTCCCTTATTCCTTGCTTATTTCTTTAACCTTTTATTTTCCTTATTCCTTATAACCCCAATTTCCTTTTAACCTTTTAACCTTTTAACCAAAATTCCTTTTCGGCAGGACTCTAACCCCAGATATTAAGATGGGTCCCCTACCCCCTTTTTTCCTTCCCTTTTAATAATAACATTAAAATGGTAAGCCTTTATGATTTTCTTGACGTCTTGTTTTCCCCTAAACTACGACATCTGATTGTTCGATGACAACAACATCTTTTAGAAATTTCAATCAATAAATAGAAAAAAAAAAATCAGTGTCACCTAATTGGTGTCCAGATTGACACTTCGTTTGAACAGGCTGAGAATACTCGAGTTCAATTTCTGTTTGTGTCATCCAGGAAACTGGCTCAATCAGCTGACACACAGAATCTGTGCATACCCTCATTCATATAACTCTGCCCCCAACATAACCTGGGTTAAATGTTGAGAACTGGATATTTATACAGACCCTTATATTAAAATCTAAACTATCTCTTTAAATTAAGCTGTAGATACTTTTCAATAGCAGGTGTATTACCCAGGGGCAGAGTATGCATGTTGCGTTTACCAAAAGTTGGTTTCCACTGGCAAATAAGGGGGTCAAAGTGTCCTAAATACAGTGTACACTTACATTGTCATCAATGTTTGGGTCAGACTTTCTATAAATTTAGCCAATTATGTTGCACAACTGACCCTGTTTGCAGCCGTTAATAACCTAACTTTTACGCCATTCTCTGTCCTGTTACTCTACAAAGAGGCCGAGCTGACCGGCATGGCCTGCAGCAAATACACTTATTGCTGAAAAGTACCTTGCGTAACCCAGCTTCAACAGAAAAAGAGAACTACCCCTTTAAGAGACATTGACAAAGGAGCCATACATTTGAAAAAGATGAATGAAAAAGAATCCAACCATGAGTAAAATCAACTTCCACACCAAGCAGCTGTTTCTCCAAATGTCATTGAACACACAACGCCATACAGCTGCAAGGAATGTTTCAGTCTAACCCGGTGAAACCTCTCAGAACTCTCTGTAGGATGAAATGCAACTTTCAGGGCAGCATTTTTGCAGTCCTGCTGTTGTTGTGATGTGTTAAACAAAGTCAAGCTGTCTCTCGGCGCTTTCCAACCTCATTGTCGTAGTTATTTATCTAGGAGCGGCCATTCCTGGTGTGGAGAAGCCTCAGTGATACACTAAGCAGATTACCTCTGCCGAACTTGTTCATAAACAACAACCACATGCTGCAACATATAATAAAAAACATGATAATAACCACAGGCCTGATGGTAACCATGCTGTGACTCAGTACCAGTGGTATGCATGCATGTTGTCATTCCCCTTCTCTCTTTTTTGGACTTTTCATCCAGCTTTGTGTCCTTACATAGAACCTTTTAGAGACGTAAACATAATTTGACTGTGCTAAAAAACAATACTCTAATGTAAGTCAAGAATTTTATTTTAAACACGATTGTGAACTACTCATGTGACTAATTTTTAAAATAAATCGATAAACTTATAACTTTACTCTAGCTCTAACTTCAGATTACTTTATTAAGGATTATACTTGATCATAGTAAGTAACTCTTTATGATCAAGTAATCAAAAGATGAGCTGAAATAAACCTTAATAACTGAGCTAAAAAGTAATGAGGAATGGGGTCTTATGAAAGAGTTTGCTTAGATCCAATTTTCAGTAAGCACACTTTGTTTCCTAAATACTCCACAAGGGTGGAACAAAATACTGATGAGGCAATAAATTGTCCTGAGAGGAAAGGAGAGGTGGGAGACAGGTGAAAAGATGCATGGAAATCTGCAAAATGAGTTTCACTCTGCTGAGTTCTTTGTTACAACTATTGTCCATTTTGTTAAAGATTGGAAAATGCATTTCTGAAAATGAGAGGTGCAGAGGTAGACTGAAAAGGAGTCAGCTATAGTTATACATGTTGTATCACATGCTCTGTTTTGAATCATGTCATATCATACTCGCTGCATTCTTATATCATAGGGCCAGGAATAGAATCTCACTGTATGGTTTAGTTCTGTTGAACTATGTCTTATTGTATGGAATCATGCAATGCAACCTAACGCAACATGACGTAACGCAACATGACGTAACGCAACATGACGTAACGCAACATGACGTAACGCAACATGACGTAACGCAACATGACGTAACGCAACATGACGTAACGCAACATGACGTAACGCAACATGACGTAACGCAACATGATGGACTGAACATGATGTTACGCAACGGAACAAAACCCAATGTAACGAAACGCAACACAATGAAACATAATGCAATGTAACATAACATGACACAACGTAATGAAACAGAACGCAACACATCAAAACAAAATTCAAAGCAACATGGCATAGCACAATGTAACAAAATGAACGCAACGCAACGCTAGCAATGAAACGAAACGTAACATAACCCAGCGTACCCACGTAACACAATGTAACACAACATAATACAACGTAACACAATGTAACACAATTTACCGTAATGTAATACAACCTAACGCAATGCAATGCGGCACAACATAGCGCAAAGTCACGTAATGCAAAGTAAAATAACGCAAAGTAACATAGCCCAAAGTAGCAAAGCAACGTAGCACAAAGCGACATAACGCAAAGCGACATAACATAACATAACATAATGCAAACAAAATGAGGAATAACCCACGGCAATGTAACACAATGTAATACATTAAAAGCAATGTGACATAACTTACCATAACGTAATGCAACTTAACGTAATGCAACTTAACTTAACGCAACGTAACACAAAGTAACATAACGCATGCAACACAGCACAACATAACATAATGCAAAAATAACGAGGAATAACCCACCGCAACGTATGTATATAACGTAACGCAATGTAAAGTAACATAAAGTAAGGTATCACAACACAATGAAACACAGCATAACGAGACACAAGGCAACATTAAGTGAGGCAACATAAAGCAAAGAAACACAATGTAACACAACACAGCAAAGCACAACACAACACAACACAACACAACGATACCGTGTTACTTCCTGTTGCATCATGGGTACTGTATCTTAATGTACAGTTTCCTGTTGTATCCTATCCTGAGTCATCTGGTTATTTCCACCACTGTTCACTACTTTCCAGGAGGCACTGGACTTATTGGGTAAAAAAAGTCAGGCTAAGGCTGACAGCTTAAATATAAACTAAACTTGATTCATCAGAGTTAGAAAAAGTGAGTGATTCATTTGTTCATTTATTTCTTGCATTGAACTGAGATTACCCTTTAGGGCAGGATAACTCATATTTAAAAACAGGATAATTATTTCCTCTTAGGCAGCTCTACTGTATCTAAGTAGGAATAAATAGTCTTAAGAAATGCACATAGCTGTGGTCAAAGTCACTGAAAGGCATCACAGATAACACATTAAGCTCTGTAGCTGATACATGCTAAGAAAATGTCCCCTGTGTTGATTAAGGATAGTGGTCGCCTAAAGGGACATGAACTTGCACAAAATGAAGCCCAGAATCATGGGGATCAGAGGAAAGACACAACCTCAAGATAACGTGTCTTTGCACATTTCTGATAGCATTTGTCTTAATCACTGAGAGAAAATCTCCCCAAACAAACCCTGCCAGAATCTTCAGCCGCTGAAACCAAATCCTGGTGTTTCTCAACTTAATATTAACCTGGTGACAGTGCCTGAAATTTCACACTGCAATGTAAGGACAAATTGTTGTGTAATTCATAAAGGAGACGGTATCATCTATCAGTGAGCGCAGCAGGGGCATGAAGAAAGAGAGGTGAGGTAAGGTGAGAAAAAAGACAAAGAGAGGAGGAGGGAAGAAAAGTTTGACCTTGTGGAGGCTGCTGGGGAACAATTCTGCCGTATGGAGACACTTTTTGCAAGCCGCTGGCTGTATCTGGAAAACAGCAGAAAGAAAGGAGGTCAATGATATATCTTCTCCACGGAGAACAAGGCTGCACAGGCAGACACAGACACGGAAGATGAAATGCACAAGTATTAAAGTCTGAAGAAGAAATACGCAGTTCAACAATGCAGTGATTCATCATTATTAAACAGCACTGTAACACCTAATCTATCAGAGAGAGCATGTCTATCTGCCCTCCCACAGTTTAACGCTCTCTGCTGAATATCGCAATATCCCTCTAACATGCACCTACAGTAAATCATCACACACATACACACACACTGTCTGCTGCCACTGCTGTATTATTCATTCCTATTCATTCCCCACACAGTGATTTAAAGTGATTGCTTTAGCAGTGCAGATTTTCACCCACACATATTCACAGCAAGTAAATCCATCAGACATATCTATCAGAAGAGAGCTTTGTGTTGTGGGTGGGATGTCTGAGCAGGCAGGAGAAGTACTGTTTGGACACAACGTTTTTCCGTTTTCCTAAAAATTATTTTAATTTTCAGCCTTAATGGATCTAACTTTTTCCAGTGAGGACTTTTTGAGTTAATCCTCAGACAGCCTGAAATGTGAGGGCACCTGCACTTAGGAACAGCCAGTTGGAGTTACTTCTCCCGGTATGTCAGTACATGTGCCTGTACCATAAATACTGCCCTTTCTTCCTTATCCAAATGACTGGTTTCAGGTTAATTTTCATATAAGGATAATAAACAGCGGTGTCATTTTCTCGATAACTGAGGCAGCAAAAAGCAAGAGGATGTTACAGCAGCTTAGACACACTGTGAGAGCTATGTGTTCAGCATTGATGGCAGTCATTTTTGGCAGAAATCTGTTTTTTTTTCTGTGATAAAGACTCCATTTCCCATGAGCACCATCACCCACTGTCATTAGGATGTGACTCTTGGTAACAAATGAATGGAGGACAACATAGCTTTTCTTTGGAGGAAAAGCAACACAGTGATTTTTTTATATATATAGTTATGTAGCCCTGCTGTTTGAAATGTGACATGAAGCAAACTTTCTAAACTCTATTTGCACCATACCTCAGTTTACCGGACTATCTGTTTAGTGTTCCTCACAGCCTGGTGCTCTAAGGTTTGTCACATGTAATGTTGGTGAATCTTTGTTTTGTCCTACAGGTGCTTCTCTACCAACTCCAACCTCATCAAGCAGAGCTAACGTAACCTCACTCTCCATTTTACTGATAGACTCTCAAGTTTGAACAGACCACTGCAGAGTAACTGCTGACTGTGGGTTGGAATCAACATTAGCACAAACAACTCAACTTGTGTTTTAGCCTTTAGCCTGTGCTCTACCAATCTCCTGTTACGCTTTCCTCTGAACTTCTTTCCTCTTTCTTTTTGCTAGTCCAGCTCCAGTTTTCACCACAACATAAATCAGAAAATCATTTTCAGCAGAGAAAAAGGACAGATCTTGCTTCTCACTGCTAAACTTTGGCAGTTGGTGTAGTGCTGTCTTGGGGGCTTTCTATCTATGTGCTGTGAATGGATCTGTGCTCAGCCCAACCACAGATATCTAGACATTGAGAAATAATCAATTTTTAGGGGTGCACGATATATCGGTATCAGTATCAGTATCAGTCGATGTTGGTCATTTTTTAACATATCGGCATCAGCTGATGTGTAAAAGTGGGCCTATATTTACTGATTAGCTGCCGGCCATTCTCAGGGCATCTTGAACGATCTTTCAAGACCCAAATAATCTTGTTTTCTCTGACTATGTTAACACCAAAACTACCTAAGAAGAGTGGACACTCTTCTTTTATGTCTCTTTGATCACGGACGATCCATCCTTTGATCCTCTCCATGGTCGTCTTTTCTCACGATCACGACACTCTTTCTCTCAGAACTACCTCAACACATCATCTCAGATCTTTTTTTTTTTTTACTTCCAATATTGATATCGGTAAATATCGGTTATCAGCCATAACAGCAATATTAATATCAGGTATAAGTATCGAACAAAATTTTCTTAACGGTGCATCCCTATCAATTCTGGTCCTTATAATCACAATTTAAATCCTGGATTATGAACAGACAAATATATAAAAGGAAGGCTATTTATCAATATCAGTTACAAAGTCCCAACAGGGCCTTTAATCTGGGAATGTCAAAGAGGGACTAGGTAGCATGCAAGTTAAAAAAACAACTGTGACCTCAGGCTTCAATTGCATCATGCTTAACACTGACTGCGCTAATTGAACCCTTTCTGAAACATCTTCAGCTTTTATCCCAAATTCAGTTGGACAGGAGGAGAGGGGTTAAGGAGGAGGGGTATGACATTTAAAAGATGTTTAAGTCTACTGTTTCCAAGATATTTAAGATGGTGAGTAAAGCAGGAACTGACCCTAAAATGACTTTTTTTTGTCTGTAATATCAATACTATGTATAAAAATAAGTATTGAGAGCATCTGCTTTGATACACATAAAGATCAATGGTCACATGATATAAGCAATATCATGGCAGGGAAACTTCTTGGTAAAGTCAGGGTGAAAAATTCTGTCGTTAAAGTTCACACATGTTGCCCACCCCAAAGCGTCTAATAATTTTTAGGCATTTATTGAATGTGTCAGTAAATCACTAGTTCAGAACTCTTCAGGAATTTTAGAAGACATTATTTGTTTTTCACAAGTATGGACCAAGCTTTACATAGTTGAGGTGATGCAGCAGCTGTTTTGGTGATAACAAATTTGTCTTTTCAGTAGCAATAAAACTCTCTGTAAAATACTGGTAGGTGATATGACAGAAGCTGTCCTGCAACAGGCCGTGACACTGAAGCTGAGAAGGTGAAGTCAGAGGCCTCATCAAAAGATCAGACTGCTTCCTGTGGACCCACCAAGGACGAGCTCCACTGTTCCCCACAGGTCAAAGAAGAGCTGACCTTGCCCCCCAATAACCAACAGCAGATGAGCCAGTGAAGGGAGGCGCTGCGGGACTCCAGGAAGTGGCTGGAACATGTTTGTAGAGAGTGGTTTTGATGCAAGAGGGGGGTCTCTAGTTTATTTTTGGGGCCTTGGCTGCAAACCCTGCTGCTTTCCTGTTTTCTTTTCCTGAAGCAGGTCTCGGGTTGACAGGGACAGATAAAGCAACAGACAAGAGATATTTGTCAGGAAGAGACCTTTTTTTCATGAAACAAGTTACACATGGGTTGCCTCATTTATGACAGTGGAATCATGAATGTTTTTGAACAGAATAAAAGAAGTAATTGTAAAACCAGGAGGCTAGTGGCACAGAGGAAGCCAGTAGGTGGCAATCTCCTCAGCTGTCCCTCAGGGCATCTGCAAACAATGCTTCAGATCATCACTGTCATGGGAGACACTTCCCTGCAACTAAAACAACTGCAGTGATGTAGTCTAAACCAGGGGTTCCCAAACTTTGATAAGCCAAGTCCCCTCAAACAGCATTTGCTTTCAGCTGGGGACCCCCTTTGGAAACAAACAGACTACACTGCAAAATATGTAAATGAGCGTCAACGTTAACATTTTTCTTTCTAACTTTTATTCACTTTTTTATAGTTATTACATTCACATTATTACATTGTTGCTAGGCGCCGCCTCGTTGTTGCTGTCTGTTACAGCAGCTCCCTCTGGAACTGCTGCCAAACTGGTTTTGTCTTTGGTGATATTTTAACTATTTTTTCTCCTGTGTTTGTCTGGAGATCCTACATGTAACCATGGCTGCATTGTTTACATGTGAAATCAGCTGTTAGCAGCCTGTAGCATGTCAATGCTAACTTGTGCTAGGCCTGGTGTTTCCCACAAGGTGAGGAGAAGGAGGTGGGGATGACGTGCTCGTTCCCAGGTGTGAGCTAAGAAGTGGCAACATCGACCTGTCCTTCCATCCATCGTTATTGGGAACGTAAGATCTATCTCCAATAAGATGGATCAGCTAGCCATGCTAACCCAGCAACAGAGGGAATACCAGAGGGCAGAGTAGCATCATGCTATTCACAGACATGGCTAATGGAGCTAACATCAGACACCAATGCCACATTGGAAGAGCTTCACCTGCTTTGAGCAGACAGGATCCAGGAGACAGAGACTGAACAGACTGCTGAAGAAGCTCAGTCCTGGACCCTGTGGAGGTGGAGGCTGGCTGAACTGGACAATGATGGACAAGCTGTCATCATCTATTTTCTTATGGACCTTTTTGGACTTTCTATAAACTTTCTTACTTTTGTTTTCTTGCTCGCTAGTGTGACTTCTCCTAATTTTCCCCTTGGGGATAAATAAAGTATTTTCTATTCTATTCTTTTTGTTTAGAATAACAAATTATATACAAACAAAGCCAGACTCACACAAGTAGGTTGTTGCAAAAGGAAGAAGGCATTTCAGAGCTCATTTAGTTTTTTTAGATAGCTTATTATCAGGCTCAAACTACCAGGTCGACTTGGATCATGACATTGTCATGCGGAAAGTTGCAGCTGTCACAGGTGGTGCAGTTGGCTACAACTGGAAACTTGACAATCCAACGATTATGGCTCTTCACTTGTTGCATGTTAAGAACAAATTGTTATTAAAAAATAAATAAATAAATTCTATTTTTTTCATCCCCTCCAATTTTCTGAGGCTCTCCTCCTGAGTGCCTCCTGGCATCCCCCACTTTGAAAACCACTGGTCTAAACAATGCTGAGCTTTTTTAAATAAAGCGACAATATCTGAAAGTCTGAACAAAACACACCAGGATTTTTTGTCCAGCATTTATCGTGGTCCTTTGGTTTGCTTTGATTCATGTCTATCAGTTATCAAGTTACCCAGCTGTGAGCTCAGATGCTACAACAGCCTGACATGCAGTCTAAGTGAGTGTCCATAGGGTCCTCTGCCATCAGTTGGACATTAACACTCATATTGCAGATTTTATCAGAGTCCATTGTTGAGGTCTTTCATTTCCCTCCCTGTCACAAGGCTGGTCCAGATTTATTATTGCTGTGATGAGAAGGAAATTAAGACATCTTTGCAGGGGAAATTACAGCTCCAAACAAAGAGGTTTCAATCTAATATATGCAGGTTTATTTTTAAAGTCAATGTGTTGAGTAAACTGAATCTGTGTGGCTTTATGATGGGATGGCCAAACTGGAACATGTGCTTAGCCTGTTTTCCTCACTCCACATTTTACTGAACGGCTACTCAGGTGAAACCACTCATTACCCAGCTGCAGAATGATGATGTACAAAGGAGTTTTGTTCAGAGGATGTCAATCAGAAGAAAATACACAGGGTAGGGTGATTAAACTGGATGATAAACTGTTCCTGTTAGCTGCGCATAAAAAAACACTTCCTCTGGAACATGCACATTTGCCAACATTTCTCATGTCAACAAACTGCTGATCACAACACCAGTTGAGCAAGACAGTCTGCACCAAGCAGCACAAGCATAGACTGTATATCGAGCGCAACACAGATGCTGAGAGCAGCGCTGTGATTGGTCCGCAGCGGTGGGTGTTTCCGCATTCCGCAAAAAGCTGTCAGCAGAAGCGCGAGTTGGAGTCGGGGACCGTCGCGTCTGAGGAAAACCTCCTCCGACATTCCCACAGGAATAGCGGGCTGTCGCCAGGGAGCAGGGATGCCTTACATGTTCATCAGTACGCAGATCCGGTTGGTGTGTATCCTGCATGTGTAAACTCCTTGTTTCATGCTTTTTGAGGGGGGCGCGCCAGGGTTAGAGTTTCTGGGTTTATTTAATTTGGCGGAACAACACAGCGCTTCTCACAAATCAATCACGCTCGACACTTGCAGATTATAGTTTGACAGTTGTTTTTAATAATCTGCATACCGGAAAACAACAAACAGTCAACGGTACAAGCGGAACAAGCACCGCGCGGATTGATGTTTTCTCTATTTTATTACCACGGGGCTCTAAATCAAAAACACATGTTGCCCACTTATCAGCCTCTTGTTGCGCATGTTCAATCTATCGCCCTCAGACTCAGGCTACATAATGCTATACAGCCTCTGAGAACGATGGATGAGCTATTTTTAGGCTGTGCAGTTAGAGATTATGATCAGCACCTGCCAGAGAGATGCAGGTTGAGCCAGAACTGCGCATGTCACACTCAATAAAAACTGTTTTATCAATACAGTCATTTCTCCGTGAATCACAAGGAAAATGATTAACCGTATGGTTAAGTGTCTATTGTTTTTCTACAGGAGACTGGTCCAACTAATGTGGGAGATGAGCATTCTGATCCAGCTGTCATGAATTACCTAGGGGCAAGGAAAACAACCATGCTGGGAAACAACTTGTAAGTAGGCTACTGAAAACCCATTTAAAAAAATAATCCAACAATAAAATATTTCTTTTCTTTTTTTTAAGTGTTTATTTACTCATTTACTAACTTGCAGGTTTTGACAGGAACTGAAACAAGCACAACCGCAACAAGCTAACTACAAAACTTGTATTTCAGTGTTTCTACTTGCAATATCAGTTACTTCAAGAGGAGAATGAAATTATTCATTTTAACTCAACAAATCTGTAACAATACCTGAAAAAGCATCACAGCAATTACATTTTGTTGATGAAATACAAAGCAGCAAGCGCTCAACAGAAAAATATTTGAGGATTACAGAGCAACCATTGACAAAGGGATTGAATTCATGGCAAAAAAAAAAAAAATTGCCTGCTTTTTGCTGCCTTTCAATCAGAATACTATCAAGGCACTGCTAGTTCACAAAATGCAGCCAGCAATTACCTTGTGGTAACACCTTCCAAAGCCTAAGCTGTACTTTCTGCATACATCTGCACAGGACATTATGCAATTTTTATTTTGTGAGCTACACAGGAGCCTGCAGATACATAAGAGTACCGAGGTGCCGATAGCGCTACATATAGTGGTCTACTACAACTTTTTCTTAATGTCACATTTCAAACCATAGCACTTCGTAACTTTACTGATAAATACCTCACCTCGGTGTGTTGTATCCAGTAAAAAGTTGTCTTGAACAAAGATTTTTTTTTCAATCTGATCTCCATTATATTCCAAAACAAACGCACTCCTGGTTAAAAGTCATATCTTTACAACACTGTGCTTGAAAATCTGGGCCAGAACTTCTTCTTTGCTCCTCCAAAGCAGCTGGTGGAGATGAGATTAATCACAAGTGACAACACATGCAACTTGTTTCTGTATTGCAGCAGTGAAGAAGAAAGACTTTACGATTCAAAAAGTTGACTTGTTTCAAGACGAAAATTTAAGGTATCCAATCAGGACACACATGGTGTACCTGCAGAGACCAATCCTGCATTCAAAGCTGCATCAGAGGCATTTCTGTCATAAGTATCAGAACAAATCTACCAGCGAGAGCATTCATGGAGATATGTTAATTTATGGAAAACACCTCAGCCATCACATTGTAAACAGGAAATGGGAACCTGTAATGGCACTTTTGGAAAACTGCTCAGCAGACACATGCAGTACTGACTCCCTGATGTAATCAAATTTCCAAATTTAGGCACTCAACACCAGAGTTTCTTTCATTTTGGCAGCTAACTTGTACGTTTTGACAGTAGAGCCGAGATCAAGTCACACTGAGAAAGGAAAAAAAGTCCCAGTGTGTTTGAGAAAGGCCCCTGCTTTGCAGATTTAGGATAAACCATTCAAGCTGATGGAGTGCAGATCGAGGCAGTGTTGTCATTGGCAATCTGACTCAAATGCTGCTGGGAAATGAAGCAAGGTGTGGAAGGAAGTGAACAAGCACCAGAACAATTAACAGCATTCTGCTTTGCGAGGAAAGTTTATACTGAAAGAAAGAAAAACTCAACATCTGTGGAAAAGGAGAATTACTTTGTGTTTATGCTTTTGTAGTTCTGAGTACCATGTGGACGACCCTCCACGCATGGTGCTGGACAAGCTGGAGAAGATCGGCTTCCGCGTGCTGACGATGACCGGGGTGGGACAGACGCTGGTGTGGTGCCTCCACAGAGACATAGAGTGACTGGCCTTGAAGCAAGAACTGACCATCCAAATACCTCCAGAAACCTTTGAGGGTTAATACATCGTCACTGAAGAACTGCACGTTAAATTCTGTTTTTCTGCTCTTTTTTGATGACAAACTTGCTTATTGTAAAGGGATAGTAGAGTTCTGAAGCTTATATTGTCCCAGGTGTAAGTACAGATAGGTGATAGGTCAACACTTTCAGGGGAATACCAAACCTCATTCCTGTTTTTTTCAGAACGTTTGCCAGCATTGTTTTTTGGTTACTAGTGGGGACCAATTACAGGGAATGAGGGCGGGTTGTACTGTTGGCAGAAGAGCTTAATTGAAGACATCCCTATAAATTCAGTCTCTGTCCAGGTTTATAAAACACTATGTTTGGTAGAGTTGTACTTAGAGCTTTGTGTAAAGAAGATTTTGTACATGTATGCTTGTGATTAAATGATGTAATGACGAGGATTGTTTGTGTACTCCTTGATAAATGAAAACAATCCCTATGGGATCTGCCAGAAACAAAATGAGCATCAGTAGCCTCGAATAATCCACCAACAGACACTTATCAGACACAAATATCAACAGTTAAACTTCCGTGCTCACAGCTCTGCAGCACTTGAGAGGGATGCTGAATGTCCCAGGATGAGTAACCACAAATACAGCGCCTCAAATTGTGGGTGGTTTCACTACAGCCCCAGGTCTTCCAGAGCATGTCTGGGGCCAGCCCAGATCCCAAACTAAAAACTCTGCCAACATAGCAAGTCCTGCTGCCTCACACATGACTTAGCTCCCACCTCCCTGATCGAGATCAAAAGGTGGCGGAGCTTCCTTGTTCTGCACACCACAAGGATTCCTGATAGTTTGCACACATGGATGTGACAGGTTTGTCTAAGGACAGAGGGTAAAAGGAGAGCCCATGAAGACTGCGGGGCTCTGCTGTAGTTTATGATAACACAGCATGCTGTAGGCTCATCCTCTCATCCTGAATTGCATGCAGTGAAAGCCACTGTGGGCTCAGGGCCGGGTTGGTGGTGAATGTGTTTCCTGTAATTGTATTTCCTCTGTTGTCATTTGGATAGAGTTTGTGTGTTCCTGGGCTCTTTTTTTCACATTGCCGGGATATGAAAAGGGCTACGCATAAACAAAACCATGTGAAGAGGGGATTTCGCAGAAGGAGAGGAGCAGATGTCTCCAACCACACCACACCGCACCGCTTTGCTCCACAGCTGGACATTGTGTAACAGAGTCACGGCGAGGAGTCGCACAGAGATGGATGACTGTTGTGTAGCAGCCATGTGGCTCCTAAATAACACAATGACAGGGGGAAGCGCCACCACACAGGCCCACAAATACAGACACACGATTGCTCTATCGTCCCCCATGGGACAGAAAAATAAGACTATTTGCATGGATGGATGTTCCAAAGGCAGGGGACTGTGTTACAAAAGTCAGGGTGACCACAACATTTTGGTGCTCAAATGTCTGACTCAATGTGGGTCACATCACTGTAGCGTGTCACTCTGGAAAGCATAAATAAGCAATACTGGGTATCTTTTATGCATCTGTTACATAAGATTATTGTGAAACAGCTAAGAACACACTTTAACTTAAGTCAGACAAAATGTGCCGAGGTCAGTATCTTGAGAAAAATGCAGAGAGCTCTTAAAGCGATAGACTGTTTGTAGGTTTAGCTTTGATAACAGCATGTGATAGGATCCATCAGGTCAGAGGGAGGGCTGACCTAAATGAAGTGTAGAGGTGTGTATGCTTTACTTTGACCTCGATAAAAGCCATAAGAGGAAAAGTTGTTCTCTTTGCTACAAGTGTTGCTGGGGTTTTGACTTCTTTTCCCTCTCTGAGCACCTTGGAAGTGAGTGAAGCTGTGCCAGAATCTTCTACTCTGCTCCTGTAAGAATTTTTGGGTATGCTTCTAAATCCAGCATCAGCAATTTCTGCAATGTCATGCACGGGTGAAGAAAGCACGCTCAAGCACCATTCTTTATGAAGTGTGGCAGTTGTCACATGGCAGTCATTCAGAAGTTGCTCAAGGACTCTGAAATTAAAAAGCTTTCAGTTTGGTGATTATAGCATTGTTGGTTTTTGCTTTAAGAGAAGAAGACCTCATCATTAACTGGCTCCAGCTTATTACTGAATAGACAGAAAGTCTATTTCTCTCCTCATGTAAAACTCTGCAGGAGAGTAAATATGTTTGTTTACAAGAGTGTTGAATAGGAAAACATGTCTGAAGCTTCTAATCGCGAGTAAAGTGCTGAGTTTTGTTAAAAAGCAAACCGTGAGGAAAAACTCAGAGATAAATTTTTTCTTTTTTTTCGAAACAGAGATGCGCTTTACTTTAGTTTACCAAATAGCTTAGCTTGTTGCTAAGTGTGCCCTGTTGTGTCAGCGTCTTGTGATTTTTTTTGTCTCTTTTTCATCATCTTTGTATTTGGAGTGGATCATTACTTTGTATGTTTCATTTGTTGGTCGTGGACATCAAACTTTTTGTGGCTTCATTGATATTATTTGACTATTTTTGCTCCCGTGTTTGTCTTGAGATCAACATGTAACCATGGCTGCATTGTTTATATGTGAAATCAGCTGTTAGCAGCTTGTAGCATGTCAAAGCTAACTGGTGCAAGGCCGGATGTTTCCCAAAAGGTGAGGAGAAGGAGGTGAGGATGACGTGCTGGTTCTCAGGTGTGAGCTAAGAAGTGACAGCATCAACCTGTCCTTCCATCCATTGTTATTGGGAACGTAAGATCTATCTCCAATAAGATGGACAAGCTAGCCGTGCTAACCCAGCAACAGAGGGAATACCAGAAGGCAGAGTAGCATCATGCTATTCACAGACATGGCTAATGGAGCTAACATCAGACACCAACGCCACATTGGAAGAGCTTCACCTGCTGTGAGCAGACAGGATCCACGAGACAGAGTCTGAACAGACTTCTGAAGAAGCTCAGTCCTGGACCCTGTGAAGGTGGAGGCTGGCTGACTGGACAATGATGGACAAGCTGTCATCATCTATTTTCTTATGGACCTTTTTGCACTTTCTTTACACTTTCTTACTTTTGTTTTCTTGATTGCTGCTGTGACTCCTCCTGGATTTCCCCTGGGGATAATTATAGTATTTTCTATTCTATTCTATTCTAAATAGTCTTCTAGCCCCTCATTGTTACCTTTGGTGCCCTCAGAGAGTTTCTATCCCCACTTTGGGAGCTCCTGAGCCTAACAATTTCAAACAGTGTTGTGAAATAAATGTTTTGCATGAAGTTCAAATACATCTTGAAAAGTCACATCAAAAACAGAGGTCTGAACAAAGAGTGGTGTGTTCTTATTAAACTGTGAAGTCTAAAAGGCCTCTCTGGTCTGCAGCACAGCTTTAGCTCTATTGTACACAAACTCCAGAGAGCAATCATCTAAACCACCAGATCTTTAATGGAGGGTCCTCTGAGTAGGTTTGATTTTCATCAGAGGAGACCACAAGAATTCCCATTAGAGCCAACCTAGTGTTGCTATCTCAGCTAGATTACTGTTTTATCATGTGGGAGAAATGATTTCCATGTAGTCACATTGCACAGTCTGCGGTTATGATTTCTACAACACTCATCTCATTTCACAGAATAACTGAACAAGTATGCAGACAACAGGGAGGAATTTTTATGTGACACTTCTTGGCTGTCATAACAGGACAATGTGCTGTCGCTGTTATTCAGACAATAACTGACAGATGAGAATTATAAATCAATAAATTATAAAAACACAGTTTGAATCAGCAGCATAATTGCACGGCTGATATTCTGTTTCATCAAAACAATGAATATAATAAATGTATAATTACTGCCTTTAGAATACACAATCAGTCTACCAGGAAAGTTGTGATACCACAGCATTTCTCTGAGAGGGTTTTAATTAGCTGATGCAAATTTAATATGTGATAAATAAACTTTATTCAATTTTCTAAAGATTATTTCTGCTGTCTCTCTCACTCTTAGTGTGTTTGTCATTGAATGCAACTTTTGTGTCAGAAGATGTTTTGTGCAGCAGTATGGTGCTACAATGAGGTAAACCTACGATCTCCAGTAAATAAAATGACATCATCTAATCCTAGCAGACACACCTGGTTAGTGTTATGTGTTATGTTAGTTAGTAGTGCTCTGTTTCCTGAGTTATAGCCCTGTTTGGTTCAGTCACAGTGACCCTGACATCTAACTGTATAAATTACTGACAGTCTTAAATCACAAGTAGGTTGTTATAACACTCAAACACAACTCACTGTAACAGCTTGTTTCAGACAGACTTAGAGTCCTCATTAATGACTTAAGTATGATAGATTGAATCCTGAACACTTAATCATGTCATAAGAAAACTAAAACAGAACTTTTTAATCAAGTTATAAATTATGAGTGCTGCTATCCTATCTTATATCAAACTGATGCAATCATGCACTGATTATACTGTACTGTTTAGTAATTAAACAATAAAAACAGCAGTGTTTTGTTTTGTTTCACATCAGTTTAACCTGAGATCACTGTGTCAAGGTCCACAGCTTAAGTACATGAGACACATGCCCAAACTGCCAGGCCAGCAGCGGTGCAGTAGTCAAAGGCGCTAGGCTAATGTGAGGATCAAGTATAAAAATAACCAACTAAAAAAATGCACTGAGAGAGCGCAGACCTCCACCAAGCATATTGTGATTGTCATCAACACTTTAGTCCTACTTTAATGTTATACTCCCTTTCAGCAGACTGTCTGCTACAATTTGGTGTTAGTTGCAGGTTTGTACCATAATTTGTTTCCTTACAGTGTTGAAAATGATGATGACCCAGTACATATTTCATATTCCAGATCTTAGTATCCAGAATATTTCCAGGATCTGGATCGTACTCTTAGATCTGTCAGAAATTATGGTGACCTTGTCTTGTATTGTTTTGCAAAGCAATCAGACCATTTATGGTGGAGTTATATACACATATGGTGAAAACAGCCCTATCTCACAATGATAAAGAATCCTTTAAAACAATCCTGGATCCAGATAGTGATCCAGATCACATCCAACATTTAATCATTTCTTTCTTATCCCATTTTAAACATTTCCTGAAAATTTTATGAAGATCTGTTCGTAACTTTTTGGGTTATGTTGTTCACAGACAGACAAATACTCCCAAAAACGTAACCTCCTTGGCGGAGATAAAAATAACCATAAATATTAGTGTGTTTGTGCTAAAAACACGTGGTGCTGTGCAAATATAACGAAATCTTCTCATCATGAACTTTTCATTTTAATAATACTGTTAAAAAAAGGTTGTGTGTATCACTGATTAATCCCTCAAGGCTCAGTGTTAAAACTCATACCTCTCTGACACCACTCAGCTTAGCACTGAATCCTACTGCAGCCCACACGTCCTCTCTACTCAGCCTCTCCCTCACTCCCTATCAATTAAAGAAAAGACAAAACACTAACAACCACATACAAAGGAGAATTTTTTTGTCTTTGACTATTAAAAAGATTTATTTGGCCACACAGTGTAAAACAGAACAATAAAACAGTGAAGAGGCTTTATGAAACTAAAGCCTGAAACAGATTCATTTATTAAATAGTTGCAGGCTGGTACCGAGTGTGGTCCTGCTGTTTATTACGACCCAGCATCTTCATCATCTTCTCTCTGCATTTGTTCAATAAGTTTCTGTCGCTCAGCAGCCTGCCTCATCTTCATCATTACCACACTCTCATAGTCACGCTCGTTTGTCAAGGAGCTCTGCAAAAGACAGAAACATGACACAAGAAAACAGAGGGGTTAATGTAAAAACAAAACATGTAAAAAAAAACAACAACAACATGCATCAAAAGTACGAGGTGAAGCAGATGTTCTCTGTTGGACATGCTTACACATCTCAAGATATTCTGTTGGATTGAGGAGAGAGGCAGGTAGGGATTTAATTGTGAGGGTTACAGGGTTGTGTTAATGCTTCAGGTCCACTAGACTGCACACTCTCACTTTGTTGCAAACATCGGCTGTCAATAAGAAGACAAGAGAACATCATTAAGCTGCACTCCTAGTCTTGATATGTGAACGCAGAGGAATCACCCTTTAATCTTCAGGCTTATTTGATTTATGCTGGCATTAAGTCACCAAAAAGTCAAACTCATGTATTTTTCATCATAACAACAGTGACTCAGGGCAGCACATGGAGCGAATGACACCACTGTCACCATCCTCTGTCTGTTTGCTTTCACGACGGGGCCTGTGGGTGCTCTGTGGATGGAGGAGAAGGCTTTGGATGTATGCTCTCATCTCATTTACCATCAGCTTGACAGCAGGGTGAACATGCATGAGGCAGAAGCCAGTAGAGCAACTGTGACAGGGTAATTCCGCTGCCTGAGGTCATTTAACCCAAAAATGAGGGCTGAGATTAGGCCTGGCAGTTGCAGTGGGGTTTTACTGTGGGTGATTTCTACGATGGATTTGGGCTTGGACTGCTACGAGGAATGATGCTCTTACTGTGGGAGCAAAAAGGGGAGAAGGCAACCACGGGCTAATGACTAATCAGGCAGGATGAACCACAGGCCAGATGTCTTCAAGACACAGGTCAAGATCTGTGCACAAATGTGGACCTGGGGTTGCATTTTACGTGCATATTTCTACAAAACACACACATGCACTCATAGAAACCATAACCCATATTTGGTCACTTGCCCTAAAAATGGGCAAGACTTTTATAGTAATAGGGAAGTCTGCAGGGCCAAGGAAGTGTCTCTTTAGCAAGACAGTAAGCTGCAGGAGAGAGCAAGTGAGTGTGAGCATGAAGGACTGCGACAGGGTGAGAGGCTGTGAGCATGAAGGACTGAGCGAGGCGGCTGAAGTGAGCGTGGAGTAGAGGTAGGTTTTTGTCAATGTGCTCCCTGAGCTGGGGCATCTGGAAAACATCACGGGGGACTCCAGCATCCATGTGCGGAGAGAAAGAGGGGAATCATGCAAGAAGAGGAGAAGAGAGGCGAGGAGAGGAGAGGGTCGGTGAGGGGAAGTTATCCCCCTGCCCCCCCACCCCCTCCTCCATCCTGCCTCTGGATTGAGGAAAGCTGCTATTATCATTCCAGTAATGTGAGCTCAAGCCCTCGTCTGACACGTAACTCTGAAATATCACGCGAACGCCATTAGGTAAATAAACAGCCCTTGCATCTTTAGATCAAACCAAACACAAGCAAGTACACAAGAACTTGATGAAAATGCTTCCTCTTCTGCAGTGATTATATCTTGACTCTGCTATGCCCTCTACTGGCCACTACACTGAACTGCATCTTAAAACTTTAATATTTGGACCTGGGGAGACTTTCTCTGTGCTTGGCGTGGTGATGTGTGGACAGCACAGGCTTATAATGAAGGGGAATTTTGAGCATTAACAGGTGCTTTATGGGTAACGTGACGCATTTCTCCTCTAGATTAGGAATGTTTCCTTGCCTCGGGTGTTGACTTATGATGTACATGTTTAGCTAGTGCATCACTGTAACCAAACACTTGATTGTGCTCGTATGCATGCATATGTATGAGTGAGTTTGTGTGTGTGTGTGTGTGTGTGTGTGTGTCCAGGGGACCAGGGTGAGTAGGAAACCACAGAACACAAACAATGGGCCCCTGCACAAAGCCCAGAGAGGAGAGCATGAGGCCACCACAGAGGTAGGATGGTAGTAAAACCTCACACGCACACACACACAAACAAGCTAAAGATTAGCGATGTGACATCAGCACATGGCGAGGCCTCCAAACAGCACACCCCAGTCTGACCCCGGGCCAGTAATGACATCATGAATACCACCAGTGCTGTGAGTCAGGGAGTGTATCACACAAACACACACACACACACACTCTCTCACACTCCTTCCCACACACAGCAGGAGGCATCTCGCAGCACAGGTGGCCGCTGAGTTCCCCCAGCACAAGCTGTCAGATCAGCTGCACATTACACCATTCCAGCGTGTGTGTTTGTGTGAGGATTGAAGCATTTTAGCACAAGTGAGAGAGTGTGTGAGGAAATAAGTGTGTGTGTGTGATGGAGAGGACAGTGTGTGGACGAGGGCCACTGTAAGATCAGACCTGCTATCTCTACAAAACAGGAAAAAAAGGATCCACTCGCAGCAAATTATTACAGGAAGTTATTTCTAACTCCAGAAAACTTCAGACATGTACAAAAATAAGAATAGATGTGACACATACTGACAAACCAGGAGAAACTGGTGTTAGAGGAGCTTCAACCTGACAGCTTACTGAGATTATAACTCGTTGTTGTAGAATACGTTTTAGCTTCCAAAACAAAATGATAATAAATTTCCTGCAAGCAAATGTTTTTTATTAAAGGCTACAGTTTTATGTTCCTGACATGTGAAAATGTTTTAGTCCTGTTTGTCTGCTGCAAAGGGCCACTTTCTCACAACAGCAGAAACAGAAACTGAGCTTTCAGGTAACTTCATTAAATCTTAACCAGTTTTAATCCTGTAAGATTTTGTATTTTTTTTATTAATCTTTGGCCTTTTTTTTCTGATTGCTGGTTTTAGATGAACTTGACTTCTAGAATTGATTCGTTGAAGATTTAATTATTGTGAAAACATCTTTTTTTCTGATCATTCCACAGCTGTGTCTCTAGATTATCATTTGATTATGTGTTAGTCAAAAAGTGCAGAAACTGCTGCGCTTGCTTATCGAGTTTTTAAAAAATCTGTTTCAAAGGACTTTATTAAATGGTTTCAAAAACATATTACAGCAGCAGTGGTGTCATTATCTGATTGGGAGCTTCAGCTCTTTGTGTAAAATATAAATGAGTGTAAATAAAACAAAACTGAAACAGAAGGGCATTTAAAACCCATAGCTGTGCAGCAAACTTAGAAACAAGATAACACCTAACTGGACACCCAGCATATTTGCTATTTGACATTTTTAATATGAAGAGATCCCATTTTTCTTTCAGGCTTTCTTTGTGTAAATGTGAAGCTCCTTTGACTCATTTTTGGAAAGAAAACACTAAGGATGCACTGATCTGATCCTGGTATTGGATATCAGCGCCCATCCAGCCACTCAAAGCTGGATCAGGTATCAGTGGGAAAGGATCGATCCAAACTTGACACTAAGGCTAAAATATGATTTGGTCTACAAGGTATAAAATTTTACAATCAAAACAGTCATTTCTGTAAATTCTGAAGCATTTTAATAAATGTTAACTTCAGTAATTCCATATGTACTCATTTTTGTCTTTTACTCAAAACATTACCAGTCTCATCCCACAGTAGAGCATGCAGGTTATTAATTAAAACTGGTATCAGATCAGGATCGATATCGATCGATACCCAAAGCTCTGGTATGAGTATTGGTATTGGGACCAAAAAACCTGGATTGATGCATCCCAAAAAAACACCCAATATTCCATTTTGTATTCTTTATATCACTAATAATGACAGACTAATCCCTCTGGTAGCTGTCTCAACACTGACGATTGTATAATCATTATAACGGTTGTGTAATCGTTTGTGATTGTGACTCCAGATTAAAAAAGCTCAAAATGATTACCTCTCATAAATCATTTGGTTGACTGATACCTCCTCGCTGTCAGTTAACATTAAAACATTTTTTACACAATTTTTTTTTGCGTGTGTAATTGTAGTTTCATACTTGATGTTGCAGTGTGTGAGGTTACCATTTTGTATTTGATAACTGGATTAATTATGACCCTCATCAGCCATCAGATTTCTCTAACTACAGGCTCACTGAGCCAAGAAGAGATCTGTGCTGCCAAGAGAAAAATGGTCTCTTTAAGGAAGCCTCCTCTGTGGTCCAGCCGAACATTTCTGCCTCTAATGGACTCTGGTGAAGTTAATCAAGGAGCTATTTATCTGCAGTGTGTGTGGTGGTGGCACTGTGTGTGTTTCACTGTGGATGTGTGTGTCACAAAGACTTGGAGTAGGTGATTTATGAGAGGCGAGCACTTATTTAGAGACTGTTTGTGTGTTGTGTGTAAGTGTAAGGGAGTGTGTGTGTGTGGCCGTGCACTCGCTAACTCAAACAAACAGGCAGCGGGCAGTGGTACCGCACATGCAACGCTGGAGCCCAAGGTGAAATTCTTCCACAGACAAAAGTGGAGCTTTGCAAATGGAAGAAGATTAATCATCATTTATTACAAGACTCCGCAGACATGAAACCTCAAAGGTCTGCTCTATTATACTGTTTTTGTTAGTGAAGAACAAACACCACACAGAGATTAAGACCCAAATCGATTTCCTGCATTTAACCCTTTACATGCACATGTCCTGACATCTGGTTTTTGAATGAAAGTACGAGACAAGACCTCCTTTTATTAGACAGTGAAGGCCATGTGTCTGTGGAGGGAAATCTGCAAATCTAGTCTTGGTAAGTACATCGACAGATCACTGATTATGACAATTATCTGACATGAAGCTGTAGGATTTACAGACATCCTGAAAACTATACTGGGAAACATATCCACTGTGTAAAATCAATAATTATAAAAACCCTCAGAGTCACTGAATTTCCTCAACTCAAACTCTGATAGTCCTCTGTAGAGGTGACAAAGTATACAGACGATTCCCTAAAGGCACCGTGAGGAGGACTTCACTTATTTTGTAAATGTCTCACTCTCGTGTTTCACTCTAGTGAAGCCTCTTCATGGCCTACACAGTAAAATGAGATTATCAGAGAGAATTATTAAGAGTGGGTTTTAGCGCCTAGGTTCTGATTGTCTGAAAAACACAGAGTTGATAAATGGAGCTTGAACAGAAGTGTCTGTTTGGAAATCTGGTGGTAAATTTTGGCAATGAGAACTTATTTAGCAAGGAGGAGGTGTATTTCTGGTTTTAAGATAATTTTCTTTGATTCACCATTCTGTACTCTTGGATGATTCTTGTGTTGGGTGAACAAAAAAAAGGACTTTTTCTGTTAAGAATTTTTTTTAGATGGAGAAACCAAAACCCGGGCTTAGCTAGGTAGAATATTTATGAATACCACACCTCTCTTTATCCGAACTACACTGAAAAAAAACTAGGGCTGCAGCTATCGAATATTTTAGTATTTGAGTATTCTACTGAAAATCCCATTGATTAATCGAGTAATCGGATAAAATACATTTTTGTTTAGTTAAAGAGTAGTTATTTTTCATATGAAATTTTTTCTCTTTAAGAAATAGAATTTTCCGATACAGCATGTCAATAAGAGCACTTGCTTTGGTAGCTCCAAAATCTGTAAACACACTTTGACACATTTGTTGTGACTTGTACATCTCATCAAATGTTGCGGACCCAAATGGCACCCGTTTAGAATGACCCATTAGTCTCCAAACTCCAGGAAAGAAGCTAGATTTGTTGCTAGTTGCTATTTTGTATAAGAGTTAGCTTGAGGGGTCTGAAAACGCTCTTAATATGGCCTCAGCTCTATTTGAAATATCACTCTTTGATTTTTTTAAAAATTAAACGATTCCTCGAGGCATAAAAAATTACTCGAGTAATTTTTGTAATCAAGTACCTCGAATCATTCGAGGAATCATTTCAGCTCTAAAAAAAAACAGAAATTTTCCCAGGTATTTTGTCTTATTTTCAGAAGAAAATGTCCTTTTACACTTATTATGAGCCACATTTACCTGATCATCACAGAAAAATGTCTCATTTAAAGTTATTTAAAGACTAAAATGAGGTCTAAATTGCTTGTATCAAGTAAAAAAAATCTGCCAATGGAATAAGAAAAATTTGCTCAAAATTTGCTTAAAACTAGAATAACGTCTCGATACAAATCACTTTTCTCTTGTCCCATAGGCAGATTTTTTTAACTTGTTACAAGCAATTCAGACCTTAATTTTGTCTTTAAATAACTTGAACATTTTTCTAAACTGATCAGTTGAATGTGGCTCATATTAAGTCTAAAAAGACATTTTCTACCGAAAATAAGACAAAAACACTTGATAAGATTTCTGTTTTTCCAGTTTACTTTACTGATTCCGCGGGGAACTTTAGTCGGGAATCACAAATAGTTAAACTGGGGAGCAGATTTGGCCTAGTGGTTTAAGTTCAAGTTGGTGGCCCAGGTACAAATCCAGTCTGTGGCTTCTTTCCCATGTGCCACGTCCGACTCTGCACCTGTTTCTTCTTCCGCTGACCTGTCCCCAAAACACAAGTTAAATAAGTTAAAAAAAAAGAAAAAAAAATCCTTAAGATAGTTTAACTTTGCGCATTTTTAGGTTACTCAGTCAGTTACTTGGACACCAGAGCACCCATCATGTTAGCCGGGCTGTGACAAGTACAAATGAACTGGTTTGTCTAGTCACCTTTTTAAAAATTGTCCTTCACAGCAAAAAATACTAAGATCTGTATTCCATTCATTTGCTTCTGCAACAAATGCATGCTTGGACCAGGGCTACCTCTTGTCCACAGTGAAATGCAATCTTCACCCCTGAAAAAACAACACTACTACTTTCATCCAGAGAGGCCAACACAATCAACACAGCAGAAAAGTTGTTCAGAATTTATATGTTTCTGGGGTTCAGTGACATTACAGAGTTTCCACTAACTCTGAGTGCACTTTATAAGCAGACCTTTTATCCAAAGGTTAAGTGAAGGGGAAAAAGTCAGCAGTGGATGTAAAGGGCTATATGAGTAGGTGTATACGTGTGGAGGTGTATGCATGTGGTTGTCAGTGGTCACGGTGTTGAACAGAGATGGAGAGTGTCTTTGGAAACTGCTAAAGTAAAAGAAATAAACAGTGAAAAGAGAAATGGCAGCAAAGAGCTGAACTCCCAGTGCCCTGGCATTTCTCTTTATGATGGATGAGCTCAGGGATCCTAGGATGGAGAGATGTGGGGGTTTGGCCTCTTTAATATCCAACAATACTTCGTTGTAAAAGCAAAATTATGTCTTTCACATCCTGGCCTTCCGGGAAAATCCCTCTGATTGCAACAGATCTCACGTTAAAACAAAAAGGGGCCACAGGACTGGTGTAAGAATGCAGTCTGGACCTTGGAGATGTCAGAAAGAGCTCAGGCAACGTGACGAGAGAGAGAAAAATGAAATCAAGGTCTCGAACAAAATATGTAAACTGTCTGCACTTTGTCTAATGTACATTAAGTTCCCATATTAACACGGCTTCTTATCTGCGTAATGAGCAAAACAACAGCTGGCTGAATGTATTCTGCTGTTCACTGTTCACATCATATCATGTCTTCAAAGAAATCCAAACACTTCAGGTATGATTATATAACCACTAATGACTCTCTGCCAGCCTGCACTGACTGCCTGCAGTCACTGGAAAAAAAGTAAAATGTTATGAGTTGTGCCTGTGGATAATTTTTGTAAACTGTGAAAACTAAAAAAGTGAGATCCTGAGTTTCCTCTGTCCAGGCAGTCTTCTACCAGCTCTGTTAATCTACAGCAACCAACAGAACCAGGTCTCAGGTACGATTAAAAGAGCAAAGGACACACAGAACTTTTGACACAGACACAGAACATAACAACATTGACTCATGCAATATCAGGTCATATCAAGCCAATACTGAAAGGAGTCCTGCATATTTCACCTCTGCTTGTCGTAGCAAGAACGTTAGCTGCCATTAGCATAAATTTCAGATCCTGTCCTGCATCCAAGCAGTGCCAGCAAATGAATTAGCCTCTTAAGTTCTGCAAAACTGCTTAAACCAAAAGCAGTGGTGATTAAAGAAGTGATGATATTCTCTGGGTTGATCTTTATAGGTGTGCCAGCTGTCCAACCTGTTACCAACTGTCAAGGGACCGCAAGGGGCAACATCCTGTTAGTAAAAATGAAGCCTATGTGGATGCTGAAGTGCTAAAAGTTGCTGTTCATGGAGAATCTGCTTGAGGCCTGGTGCAGGAAGACTGGAAGTCACGTACATACCCAACCATAAAAACAAATTTTTACTAGTGCTGTAAGGCGATTAAAAAAATAATCTAATTAATTACAGGATTTGTAATTAATTAATCTAATTAATTGCATTTTAATCTCATATCTGCTTAAGGTTCCAAAATAAAGAATTCGAATTCCAGGAGATTAAAATTACATTAAAAGACATTTAAAAACATGTAAAAATAAGGTGGGAATATATACAACACATTTATTTAGGTACCCTGAGGCATAAGGAACACATGAAAAAAGTTTTATGGTTCTATCTTTACAAAATCTACACAGTCCTGCACCTAAGATAAGCTGATTTGATTTTTAAGACGTTTTTTGCTTCTGTTCACATTTTTACTCAATGTGGACTCAATTTTCACTGCAATATGAACTTCTATACTTCTATGAGGTCAGGAGAACCAGGGCTAAAGGCTAAAAACTGTGAGGCACTGTGTACAAAACACTTTATTCAAGTCTTGGATCAAAGAAAAGTGAAGTATTCTCAGTTTAACATGCTCTGAACACACAAACTGTTGCTCATTGGTGCAGAGCAGCCCCAAGCTGAAACATGACACCAGGAAGATGGAAGCAAATTTTCAAAGAATTCTGTAGATTTAAATACGAGACATTTATCGATCATTCAGGGCTTGTTTAATGCAGTAAAGAGTGAAGAATTATCTGTTTTTACAGAATTGAGCTAGAGCAAACTAGGTTGATTTTCTGTAGATTTTCAAAAAGGACGTGGGAATAAACGAGATGTCGACGGCAGTCCCCTTAAAAGCACGGAAGTTTTGTCTTTTTGACAGAAGAGAATGAGAGGGGGGGGAACACATTCAAACATGATTTTGCAACTCCATAACATGAATGCTAACAAGCATTGCCCACTGAATTTCACATTTTAATAGATTAAAAAGTTAAAAAATGTTAATATTTTGTAGTGCTAGAAGGCCAACAAAATCTCAAACATGTAAACATGTAAATGACGAGGCTGTTTTACATTGTTTTAGCATTTAGGCTGCATCTCTGTGGCTTAACGTGCCTACTACACTCCCTCCGTCTTGGATCTGGTGAGACCTCACTCTGCTGATTGGAAGCTTCTGTAGGCTTTGTCATGTGTTAATGAGTCTGCACTGTGTGTTGTATAACATAACACCTGGACTTTGACTGCTGTCAGGTCTTTGTCATGTGGCGGTCATAGAACAGACTGTCAGCATTCTCCTGTTAGCAGACAGACGGCCAAGTTTCTGTTGGAGAGCTTTCAAAAAGCTCATCACTGAGTCATAACTTTAAAGACAAACAGTGACGACAATGGTTAGGATGATGAAAGGATATGGCAAAGAGTGACTCTGAGTGGAAACTGTTTTAGAGACGGACAGATGGAATAGCAAACATTCCAATCTAAGTAAGAAATGGACCGCTCAGTCCTTTTTTTCACACTGAGTAAAAATAAATGTACAAGGTGAATTTCAGTGTTCTGTGTTTTTAGTCATTAAAAAATGTTTCTCATATAAAAGAATCAAACAGTTCTTGTCCTAAATCCAGTCTAAATGCTGGCTCTCGAAGAACCTTGATACAGCGGAAGCTTGAGAACACACAACAAAGAGCCAGAGGAATATCCACCAAAGCCTCAGTTTGGGCTTCTAGCGCCAGTCAAAGCAATATCTGGAAACACTTTTTATCCTGCAACAACAAAAACACACAGCATCCCAGATTTTAGGCCCTACATAGCAGCATCAAACCACACTGCCCACTATGGTCAAGCTTTAGAAAAGAGGCTTACACACAAATCCAGCCAGGGCTAAACGCACGGGCCCAGAGACTACATAGCATGACAACACAACTTACAGAGTAAGCCCAGCTCCGGTCAGACGGCAGGTCTCATGAGGTCATTCCTAAATACTGGATAAAACACCAGCTCTTCTCCCTCATTGTCCACTAGCATGAAAGCAGCTCTGCAGTCTAAGGTGCAGGAAGGAGGGGGGCTCCTCAGAAGAGAAATGTTCAAAAATGTTCTGTTTCAGTCTTGAGTAAATGTTATGATAATTTCATTTGCGTGAGTAATTGTGTCTGGTCCTGCAGACTGCTCTGGAGAGCTGAGCCGAGGAGAGGATCAGGCGGCACGCCTAATGTTTATTGGATCAATTTAAAAGGACTGGAGGAAAAGTGAAAGATACCATTTGTCCATTTCCTTCACACAATGCATGCTTCAGTTTAGTAAACAAGAAGAAGCAGTGAGATTGAGAACAGCTATGTCCTTTTTTCTGCTTGAACACAGCAGATTATGAGACTTCCTTCAGAGCAGAATGGCGTTCCCTGATTTTATACATTTGTTTTGAAACATAGGATTGCAGTGGTTTAAAAATTACCACAGTTATTAAAGTGCATAGCTTTAAAAAGAGCCGAGCAGCGATCTGCTCTAACCCTGCCGTTTTAACACAAACAAATTCCATACGGCAGGAAAAAAGTCTGCCAGTGTGACACAATTTCCATTAATGTTTTGTTAAAGCATTCCAAAGGCAAAGGCAACACGCTGGAGGCGTGAGAATTGGAAATGCAACAAGTTATCTCACTTGTGCAATCCAGCGTGCGTGTATGTACATGTCTGTGTGAGATAGGGTGCTGTGACTACATAGAGGAGCTATAGGCTTCCAGTCAGGCAGAAGGGCCTGTGGAGTGGGCTGGTCTCTGGGGCTTTAGACAAGCCGACAGTAAGCAGGAAATCAGGAAATCAGCAGAGCAGAGGAACAATGACATGGAGATTAGAGATCAGTTAACCCCCTCCTCTGACCTGTTTGCTCAGTGACTATGACTTCCTTTTAGACACAAGCACACAATCTATGAGACACACACAGACACACTCAAACACAATCACCTTAACCTCTCTGTCTGTCCCTCTCTCAAACACATTCACACCATTTCTCCCTCATGTCAGCTTTTCTCTGTATCAAAGCCATTAAATCTGCAGCTCCCGCTTTGCGCCCACTTCTGTGCTGATAATGGGCGCAGCCAGTCACCCAGCAGGACTCAGTGTGACACTTATCACTAAAAAGCCAACTCATATTCCAGCCAGGGTGATATCATCTGAAGGCTGGCAGCCGTTTTAAAGGAGGATTACAGCAAACTACAGAAAGCCTGAAGGAAAAAAAAAAGTGAGGGAAAGCCTCCACCTGGATACCTCTTGTACTCTGACCTCACCTGGCTTATCTCTGACAGAGGACTTTCACCAGCAGCACACCTGGAGGGGTGTGCAATGCAGCAGGGAGTTTACTCTGGGAAGGATCACTGAAGAACAGAGAACAAGAGGGACAAAATATTTATCTGAGGAGACGCAAAGAAAGGTGACAAGCTGAGTTTTGTTTTGTAATTCTTTAACTAGATGTTAAACATTGTCTTGTTTATGGCGCTGGGGGAAATACAGTTTGAAGTGACCTCGTTTCTTTCTCTCAAAGCTGCACAACCAGGTCTTCTCAGTAACTGTTGAACAAGCCTGATCATGTTGAGGAAGAGTTTGCCAGGATGTGCAGGTAGACGCTGCCCTCTTTCCTGACAGAGACTTGTGTGCATACGGGGGATTGTGCTATCCTGTATTTGCTCAGTAAGACAGGTAAGAACGATCTAATCAATCTTTATCTTTTCTATTGTTATACATCCTGTGATAAAGAACAACTCTGAAAATGGCTACTTTTAACCCATGGCAAGAGTTTTCATCAGACATATTCCTCATCTGTCTGAAAGATGGATCATTTATGGCAGCCTGCTGGAGGATAATTTAAGAAACGTTTCTTGGCCAATGTGTTTTTACGGGCTTCTTTAATTTTGACTTGGCCTTGAAATGTTTCCTGAACACGATACTCATGGCTGAAATCCTAGGACTCCTCCTTGGTCAAACTGACATGTTTGGAAAGGAATGCTGTTGTGTCCGCGCTCTCCAATCTCCCGCTGCTACTAAAGTGCCGGTAAAACCTTTACAGGCCAACAAAACCTGTTTGCTGTAGTGGCTTACAAATTTACAGAGTGAGTGTTTCAAGTCACGAACACAGAGCTAATGTGGGCAAAGCTGTTTGGCTGTGTGAGACCGTAAAATCACATACACTTAGCAGATTATCTAATCAGCATGCCTGTGTTGATGAACTGGGTTCTGTTTTACTTAATAAAATGATTACAGGTCACGGCAAGCATAAAGATCTCCCTTTTTCAAACTGTTTATCTGTAATTGTTGTGTTATTCATATCTGATGAGAGATTTCCTTTAAAGTTGTATCAGTGGTTGTTAGTTTAATAACATAAAAGCCTCAAATCACATCCCAAAAGTGATAACTTATAAGCGATAACTTCAAATGTATCAGAGTAGAGTGCAGTGTTATGAATGCTTAAACCATAACTCATTCTCAACTTCCACATCAAAAGTTTCTGCATAACTTTCTCACCACAGCAAAAGGAACTAATTGCATCCTTCTTATTTGTATTTTTCGCAAAATCATAAACATGTGTTCTAAGATGTTGTAGTCTTGATATGTGACAGAAGTTACGGTAAAAACCTCACATTCTGCCAAAACAAAATGTGAAGAGCTAGATTTTCTTACATGCAGGAAAACAATGACCCTTTGGGGATCTGTGTTTTTCTTGTTTTACTTACTGGAAGTCTTTAGTAGGCTAATATATTTACTCCAGAGGACAGGCTGCAGACCACACCTGCACTTATGCAAAAAAAAAGGGTTTGGGAAGCAAATATTTACAGATGAAAGAGTAAAAGCATTGTGATAAAAACCACTGAAGCCAAATATTATAGAACTGCATTAAATCAAATCAAGCAGAGCAGGTGCAGTCCCCAAACATGGCTGCTGATTCACATCAAGCTAGCTGATGAAGCACCGTACTCACATCTGGTGCTAAATTACACAACAAGCTCAGGCACAGGCCTGCTCCATTTTCCAGCGAGATGAGATTCAGTGCAGTCTTGATTAAATGAAACTTGTTATCAGACCTCCTTTTTCTAATTTGCATGTGTTTTGTTGCAGAAGGCAGAATGTTTCCAAGCTTCACCACCACATAAAGATTTTCTGATGAACAGAAGATTCACTTTTGAGGAGTTATAAAGGCATTAAAGTCCATCTAAAACTGATCTTCCAAGATGCCGCTTAGAACATCACTGTACAGGAAGCCGTCCTCTGGACGCTGGCCCAGCCGGAAGCGCAGGGAGGTGCTGTCTGTCAACATGATCAGCCTCCCACTGGCTGATTTCCGCCACATCTCCCATATCGGCAGTGATGCCCATACGGACAGCTTCGGAGACCTCTCCTTCCTAAAAATGGGCCACAGCTTGCTTCTGCAAAGTTCCCAGAGCGAGCAGAATCTCTTCATGGCCTGCTCGCCGCCACCCAAGCCTCCACGTCTTAACTTAGATGAAGCAGAGGGTTCAGAGAGCCCAGACTGGAGCGCAGGCCACCAGAGCAACATGTCTCAGAAGAGGAAGAAATGCAGCTCCATGCCACTCCTGGACAGCGAGGAAGGAGACGAGGAGATGGAAAAAGAGGATGAATACCAAAGAGGGAAAAATATGCCTTCAAGTCAGACTCACCGGTCTGGATGGGGAAGCCTGAGTTCAGACAAGGACGGAGACTCAACAGACACCTGTGACACAAGTGCTGGGCAGCAAAAGGACGAGGACAGTGGCTTTTCCTTTAGCCTGGACTTGGGCCCCTCGATCCTGGACGACGTTCTGCAGGTGATGGACAAACTTCACAACTAGACAAGACATCTACTGCAAAGGGAGAAAAGCTTGACAAATCATTTGAATTACAAAGAAGAGAAGACTTCAAGCTGATCTTAAGGACATATCTATATCCCTTCAACCCTGGATGAAATCCATAAGGTGAAGCTTTCTGACTTTTAGATCTCTTTACACCTTTTATATGTTGGAAGTAAACTAAAACTTACAAAAGACTAAAGAACTTTTTTTCCAGATAAAAAATGCATGTCTTGGTTTTTGGAGCAGTTTTTAAAAAAGAGGAACACATAAAGTTCTTCTTGAAGGCAGCTTTTGCTGAGGTGAATATCAGGTTTGAGTAAATCATTGAACTCAGTCAAATATTAAACTCAAGCTGGACACTTTAATCTTCTTTTACTTTCCTCTTATTCTACAATAATCCCTAAGACCGCAGAGCACAGCACTGGAAACGGCTGTTAAGACTTAAGAGTGTTGTGTTTAAGAAAAGAAAAGCCGCGGCTGGAATCCAAGGTCCTCGAGCTGCGATGTCTTGGCTCTTGGCGTGCTTGCCAATCTATTGTGTGCACAGGGCAATTTTTCCTCCGCACGCATCCCAGAGGCCCCACTCAAAGGTAGAGCAAGGTACCCCCCATCTCTCATTCTCAACAATGCAGTGAAAACAAACACTTAGCTCTGCTTCCAATAAAAGCCAGCCCGTGGTGGCAGTTTGGGCTGCGGACCAAGTCAGGCCACAGGTCCAAGACCTCAGAGGAAAAGAAAAAAAAGCAGCAAGAGCAGGCTGTTTTCTTAGCTGCAAATCAGAGTCTGATGCTGTGGTGAGTGGCACACGAGAAAGAAAGTGGTAAAGGGAAACGTGATACTTCCACATATGCAGGGGGTGTCGAGGGAGGAAGACCAGAAACATCCATTACCGCAGCAAAAAGTCCTGATGAGGGTTTAAACACTACAGTCTGAGCAAACAGACCCCAACACCAGAGAGATACATGCATGACTCACATACAGTGTCTTGCATGCATGATCGTTTAAGCACGCATGGCTAAACTGAGAAAATTCAAAGTTGACTTTCCTCAGGTATTTAGAGGACATAGCCTCAGTCCATGCCTTAGCGGGCAGTTGTTAAAAAGACTGTGCAGACGACACAGAGTCTGTCAAATTCCAAAGTTTCCCACGAGTAACGTTACAGAATATACGAACCACAAGTGTCCTTCTTCGAACAACATATTTGGAATTGTATGTTTGCTCAGAAAAAGCTATGTTTGTGGGTACGTCTGTGCTGTACATGTGTTTTAGCATCTCCTATTTTAAACTGGACTACAGTGCCTGGTTTTTCTTGTAAATCTTAAGACAGAAACTTATTGAGAAACTTTTCCTGTTCATAAAAAATGTACTGTTTGGTATTTTGGAGGAGTAAAGAGAAAATATTTCAAATTCCAAAACTGGTGGTTTTGTTAGTGGGAGTGCTCACGTCAACATCTGATCTTTGACACTGTGTACACACACTTTTTTGTGATGGACGGATATTTATTTGGCTTTTCAGTCAGCAGCCACTGTGGGAGCCATGAGCCTTGTCCGTCACTTAAAGTCGACAGCGTCTGGAGAAGTTATAACCTTGAATTATCCAACACAACAAGCAACACAATAGTATTTGGAGGAAGACAGACACACAAGCCTAAATTAGACAGGCATGCCAAGCAGCATTTTGTGTGAAGGCACAAATTTAGTAGTACAGCATCTGTTCATTTGTTGGGCCTGCCCTGCTCAGAAGAACGCCTGTATCATAAAGAGTGGCAAAATAAAGGTATGGACAAACACAAGACTAACTCATGAAAATAATTTTTTAAAGTGCAAAAAAGAAGCTCCTCAGTCACACGTAAATGCTCTTGTCAACCACAAAGGCTCTTCATGTCAAAGTGTCATTGGTTAATAGCGGAACAAGGTGGTAAAGGTGTCTATGGAATATAATATAATATATTGGAATGGAGTAAAATACTGTAAGAAATGTTAGAATTTGCTTGTAATCACCTGATTTAAAAAACTGACTTTTAAAATAAATAAATAAATAAAGTTTATTATATCAACATTGGGGTGCGTCCCCTTTCATGGAGGCTGTCAACATTTCCTCTGCCATGTTCCACTACAGCATAGACCTGACAAGCAAGCAACATCAGTTGGAAGACAAAGAAGAAGAGAATGGTTCAGTGCTAAAAAAATTGTACTGAAAGACTTTTTGATGGTAAAAACTTGACAAATGGTGGCTTAAATTCATCGTCATAGATATTGCAAAAATATCCCTGTTTCTTTACACTGTACCTCCAAAGTTGATATTATATGAATTTTCTGCTCGAGGTAACATACCAAAATGGAATTATATCTAATACAATATCCAGTACAAACACTTGCTTGCTGTAGACAGGAGTCCTTGGTGCAAAGAATCCCAAAACATTTGACTAAACAAGTGCCCTCCAAATGGCTGATGTGAGGAAAAAAGAGGAAGTAACTGAAGACAAATTATCTTGTCTTCACTGCACACACTGGCCGAGCTGTGAAGTAACACAATCACATCTGGAAACGCTTAACTTCCCCCAGAATTGAAATTTTGGTGTCATAAAAGTATCGTGAGGACCCCTGTCATCTCACTGAGAGGAGGAGCTCCTATGAGTTATTTATTTTGTCAAGTACACACTAAAACATCAGAGATGTTGTTTTGGCTAATAAAGAGGTGTCAGACACTGTAATTGCATCTTCCAGAAAGACTTTGAAGATACTTTTAAAATAAATTGCATGATTTCACATGGCTTCACAAACAGGAGGGCGGTTTGTGAAAATGATAGTCTTTATGTTGTCTGCTGCATGTCACAACATAATATCAAGTAACAGACAGTGAGGGCTAAACTAATCCACAGCTGATCGTCCCCCTCTTGACACCTGATGAATTGTGTGCATCTGGGTGGAACACAATAAACTCTGGACATACTCCTCTCATAGCAGGCGATTCATACAGTCTTTAATCATTAAAACCAAATCATGGATTTCAAGCCTCCCTGATTTTTAATGATGGGTTTCTTCTTTTGTATGACGCCCACTCCAAGCGCTCAGCGACAACTAAAGGCAGCACTCATTCCGTTATTACTATTCTGTGATTGGCCAACGACTTCTTGCTTTGTTGATAGATGCATACAGAATGGTGCTGGTCTCACTCCCAGAGGTCTGTCATCTTGAATCAAAGAGAGAGTCAGGCCAAAGGGGATAATGCCAACAGCACGGCCACAAACAGTGAATCTCCCAAAGACACAGGCTATTTTAGGTGAGAGGACACTTTTTAAGCTCATGAAAACTGTCTGACTGGAAAAACAATCCTAGAATAGCTGATCTGAAGCATGTGGTTTTTGTTGTGACAAGCATGCCATGACTCTTCAGCTCTGGATGGAGAAAACAGGCGTATAAGACTTAAATTTATATCCTTTACAACAGTCAATTTGCTAAGCTAAACTATGTAATAAACCATGAATCACAACACAGTGATTAATGCTGGCATTAAATCTGAGATGACACAAACTCCAGGCCTGCTAAAGACAAAACGGATGTTTAGACCGTCATTACCACATAAAGTCTGTCTAAGAGGTGGGATATGATTCATTATTTTGACTTTGTGTTACCATAAAGGCAACCACACACAGTGAATCATGTGCTGACGTACCAGCTATGTACGTTTCTCATTAAACAATGCACGAACTTTGTTTGAGCCATTAAAGAGGGGGTATTAGCCCTCAAACTGTTTTTACATTGATATTAAGTCACAATACCAGATGTTCATTCTGAGTGTATGTGACATGTATGTTGCCAGACCTCGTACATGTTCACATGTTTTAGAAATTCTTGAACCCATCTGTTAACTGTATGAAATGGTCTGTTCCAAAAAAATAAAAATAAAAAACTAGAAAAGCAGTCAGAGAGCAAAGCACCAACACTTTAGTCCTACTTTAATGTTATACTTCCTTTCAGCTGACTGTCTGCTACAATTTGGTGTTAGTTGCAGGTTTGTACAATAATTTGTTACCAGACAGTGTTGAAAATTATGATGACCCAGTACATATTTCATATTCCAGATCTTAGTATCCAGAATATTTCCAGGATCTGGATCGTACTTTTACATCTGTCAGAAATTATGGTGACCTTGTGTTGTATTGTTTTCCAAAGCAATCCGACCATTTATGGTGGAGTTATATACACATATGGTGAAAACAGCCCTATTTCACAATGAGGAAGAATCCTTTAAAAAAAATCCTGGATCTAGACGGTAATCCAGATCACCTCCAAAATTTAATCACTTCTTCTTTATCTCATTTTGAACATTTCCTGAAAATTTCATCAAGACCCGCTTGTTACTTTTTGAGTTATGGTGTTCACAGACAAACGGATAAACTCTCCCAAAAACATAACCTCCTTGGTGGAGGTAAAAACTGGATGCATAAGATCTCCACAAGATCCGAGACTTGAGACTGCTGCATTGATTAAGTTATCATTATCATTTAAAAATCTCTTCACTGATTTATGACAAGTTGGTGGTACAGGCCTAGAACACCAAGGTCTGAGAGAAAGGCCTCCTTAGAGCTGGCCAATCAAGGGAAAGGGGGAATGTGGTGCATGAAGCCTTAAAGAGACAGCAGCTAAAAGTATTTTCTTTTAGACAGAAGCTGAAATAAGGGTTTTCTAAACCACCTGTGTAAAAAAAGAAGGTAGCAGGGGGATGGAAAAAAAGACTAAAAAGAATCACAATACCCCCTCTTTAAACCTGAATTGAGCATTTCTTCTATGAACGTGCCATCTCTCAATCTCTCTATAAGAATGTTTATTATGTCAAAATGTAAAGAAACACTGAAGAACAGTCAGGAGAGGAAACTAGATCCTTTCCCAAATGAGAGGTCTGGATTACGTTGGGAGCGTGGGGAGCATTTCCTCACAGTGAGGAAGACATGACCCTTAGCCGTTATGAAATTTTTAATATCCATAGTGAGAAAACTGGGTGAATGCAGCAGGGGCCTAGTGTTAATCATGTCATATCAGCTTTCTGGACAAGCAGAGTTAATGCAGAAACAACAGTGCAACAGGTCACCTCTGTGTCTCTGTGTGAGAGTGATGACATTCACACACACTGAGCCACAGTTAGCATTACGAAAGTCTCAAACCTGGAGGGGAATCGTCAAGGTGGAATTGTAGCCTCCAATTTGTTAAGCCCTCCAAAAAAAAAAAAAGATTTACACACTTTAGCAAAGCAAAAGATGATTTATCAAAGGTAGGATGACATATAACCCTGACTCCATAAAAGATAAACTCTGCTCTATATTTCCACTAACAGCCCTTAAAAATAATGACACAATCAGAGTTAATATCTCTTTTCTCGACTGTCACACAGAGGAAATGGAAAGTAACATTGTCAAAATCACATTGAACAAATCTCTGTGAACTGTTCAGTATCTACTTGGGCTTCATACCAAACTCTAACATTCAGAAAGGCGGAGGGCCTGTTGAACTCTCCTCTTTGCTGTCATTTTGTTTGTTCTGCATTTTGTCCTTTTGTCAAATCAATGACGGAAATCTGTAAGATCCTTAAATGTCGCTTAACTAAAGTGGTAGCTGTCAGTAGAGTGTGGATCCTTGTCCTGTTTTCAGTTTAGCGTGTTATCCAGAAACCTGCAGAGGTTATTGACAATAAGAACCCTGAATTTTGTTTGTCTTTCACATTGGCCCTGAATCCATTTCTAAAGCCCAGCAGAGCTGGAACCGAAGCTGAGGCTGAAGTCATCCGTCTGTTTCCCTTAGCTCCCTGTAGTGAGACTCTCACTCTCTGAGCTCTGTGTTTGGACTGATGAGGTCAAAGGAGCAAATCCTCACCCAAGTGGCTCAGATGTGATTGCAGCTGGCCGGCGTGGGGGAGTGATGGAGAGGTAGACAACAGGAGAAGAATCTAATTTTTAGATTTTAGATAAAGACAGAGACAGAGAAGGACCTCCAAGGCTCTTGCTTCTTATTACCTCTAGCCAATTCTACTGACCCCAGGCCAGATGTGGAACAACATTACTAATATCTACACCAGTTAACCCATTATGTCATGTTTTTAGAAATATTCTTGCTGAGGGCTAATGCGAAAATTACCCGGCCAAAGTAATGTTTTTGTTCTCTGAGGCAGGGCCAAAAAAAGGGAAAAAAATGAAGCAATCAGTTTTGGATATCAGTAAGCTAAGACGGGTTACCATAATAACATTTAAAGAGATTAGTGTGACAAGTCCCAGTGTGCAGACTCAGGTCTCACATGCTAGCCTTGACATGGGGCCTTGAGACTCCGGACTGGGTTTAGGGGTGAAATGCCGTTCAGAAGCAGCTCTGGGGGCAGAGATAAGTAGACACAGAAAGTCTACTGATCTGTAATCCCTCACAGGTAAAGATCACAACACAGGAGAAGTCAATGGACACTGTAGGGGGAAAAACATTACTTCATACTAATCTAATGACCAGAAAGAAAAACTTTGTAGATTCTCAGTGGAAATAGCTGAAATGTGATTATCCTTGGACAGGAAAGGAGTAAATGTGTCTTTGGTGTATTCATGTGTGCTGACAGCGGAAGACAAAATATTGGGCGTGCAAAATCAATTAAAAAAATGGAGCTTACAATACAGACTACTGTGATGTCCAGATCACAACAGGAAACACATCAGAGAGGAGATGTTTTAAGATACTTTTTCTAAATAGAGCATTCCAGTTTCCTGCTTCAAACGTTTGGCCGGCAGAAAGTTCAGCTTTCAAGTTTCAAAGGAGAAAGAAAAATATTAAGACGCGACATCTCATCAATCAAAAAGGCAGATCTCCTGAAAATAAAGCTTCATTTTTCAACAACAATAAAGAGACATAATGATTTGGGCATTTATTCAGTTTTTCGTCCCAGTCTACCTTTATCACATGTTGCTTTGTGGATCCCAGCATTCCTGGGGTCTCCCAGGTCAGGCCCGTTAACAAGCAGCCAACCAGTGGCCTTGAGCTGGTGCCGGATCAGCATCACAACACTCCAAAGCAAATAAACTGAGGGTCACTTAACCAAACACATTGTTCTAGACTAGACGAGGGGAGTGCAGTATTTGCACCACTGATATGAAAATAAAACCTCAGAGGGTTTACATACCTCTTTTTCTGGGACAGTGTTTAGGCAACAGTATTTGTGTTGGAAGCTGTGCACATGAGAAGCTCTAGTAGTGTAGGGCTAACATGCTTGACATGCTTCATGGGAAGGTAAAAGGGAGCAACATGTTGTAAACATACCTGTGAAGACATGAACTGTCCTGGTTGAGCTGCTGTGGTGATAACCTCAGGTTGTCCTTCCAGCCAAGAAATCTTCAAGGGGTTTTCACTCAGGCCACTTTCATTCTTAACAGCAAGCTCCTAAAAATAAAACATCATCTGTTAGCAGATCTGATCATGTCTCTGCCATTGAGGAAAGAACTGTCTCTTTGTCCTGAAATCTGCATTATACGGGTGTTTCTGCAGGGCCCGTATGGTATAACAAACACGTGAAACACACATGCAAACAAAGCACAAAGGTGAATTATAACTGAGCCAACACCCAAAGCAAAACTTGGACGGATCCATGGCCAGGCAGAGACCGCAGAACCTGTGCCCAGATCCCAGCAGACAGGCAGACATGTTTGCTGGACGGAAACCACACGCCGTGGTGAGGAAGCCACAACATGAAAGTACAACATCACGACAAACAGCCTAAGGATCCAGACAATGTAGAACAATGGGTCCTTCCGTCCAGTGGTTCCCATCAGCACATAGATCTCCACACACCACAATGACAAAAACATTAGCTTTGGCCACAGAAACTGTCCCAAGGCATGCAAGTCTATAAGAGGTGTCATATTTAGTAAACTCAGCAGGTGACTGGACACAGCAGGACGTTTAAATGATAAACAAATGCTGTCTATGCAAATGTCTGCTTTGTCAAAGATTTTCATTGTTAGGCAAAAGGAAGAGGAACGCTGACTGGGGGACAGTGAGGTACTTACAGCTGCTCTCACGGTTGCAAATTCAACCACAGCACTTCCTTTCTTCTTACTGGAGACAATCAGGTTTAAAACATCTCCATACTAGAGGGAAGGAATCAGAGAATAAAAGAAAAAGGAGGAAGGGAGGAAAAGGAGACATGCAGAACATTCAAATTAGTATTTCCTTTCACAGTACAACTAATAAGCATGAAAACTCAAAGCATGTGCAGACTAAAAAAAATCAAAACAACAGGGAGAATAACAGACCTCTGGACCTTAGGTTAGGACTCAATATGTGTTTGATGACTGAAGCTAATCTTTAATGATTGGCTTTGTGTTTTTGGGAACTGGCAAAAAGAGTGTTACCCCCATGCCAGTTCTCAACGGAGACTCCTTGTGTAGTGGCAATATTTGGTAAACTGTATCTTTTGTGTGGAGACTTTAATTGGATGTTCCTCCCAGCCAACTCCTGCAGATCTGAACAGGGAGGGAAAGTTGGCTAAAGAGGGGAGCAAAGCAAAGAGTATTTCAGGCATTCCCTGATGTCTGTCCCAGAATGATGAGGAGAAGATGAGAAAGGCTAAGAACTCAGATGAGCAGCCATAAGGGTTTTTACTTATTATTCTTTTGAGAATCTTATGTTGTGAAAAGTAGCTTTCTGGGAACGGGAAAGTCCTGGAATGCTAATGATTACTACACTACTAAGCAAGCCAACAGTGACAAAGGAGACTCTCAAAAGGTCTCTGTTTCACAGAATATAAATGTATTAACATGCTTTTTTAAATTCTGTTGTATTTTCTTTAACGGCCAAAGTACACAGGTCCAAACACGTACGCATACAGAGACACATACTTGACTCACTTTCCCACACAGCAGAGGCTATTTCTTCTAGCCAAAACCATTAACTGTCACTCATTGGAGCCTGCCATCTAAAACAACATTTTTTTCCTGAAGTGTGTTCCCTCAAGTGAAAGATTTAAAAAGGACCAACACAGTGTTTATTTTGACACAGCCCTCCTGTCTGGGATCATACTGGCTAAGTTTATGCAGGGGAGAGAACTCTAACGCCTTTTCCGAACAGTTTGACGTCAGCGACTCTCGCCCCATTTCTCATTTCGGGGCCAACCTATGCCCCTTAAACAGCCCTTCTGACGCATCATTGCATAAGGTGGTTCTGGGTTGCATGAGAAGAGCACATTTCCAAATGCCTCCCTTGGCACTGCTTAATCACCTGGTAAGAGGGGCACAAACAATGGCGTGCATGGCTTTAAAAGGGCACTACAACATTGCCCTCAGCACTTTCACTGCAACAAAACTTAATGGGCCTTGTTTAAGGGGAAGAATAAAACAATCTACTGCGCTGATGTCATGCAGACCTCAAATATGGTCGGACTGTGCAGGCAGGTTCGTTACCATGGAGCTCTACTTTTGGACAGTGAGGTTAATGGGATTAATTTCTTTCTTTAAAGCGAATGTGCTAATTCTTATACAAGAGAAAATAAGACCCATTCAGCAAATTTATAGACATCATTTTAAAAATTATAAAAAAAATCCCTAAATTAGGACGTCTGTTTTTGATTAACTTAAAACTCCACATATTTGTTGCACATTGATAAAAAATGTCTACTAATCAAAAAGTCCTGTAAGCAGTCATTAGTTTACAACATTGGCTGTAATACGCCAATAAAGAAAGTTACATTGAGGGAAATGCTATAACAGTAGTCACAAGGAATAAATCAGTGTATTACCAAAATAAAAACAAAACCTAAAATAGAACATTATTGGAACATTTACCTGATAAACAGACCTACAGTTATATATGATTTCAATTAAAATTAATGGTCTTCTAACACTGTTGATTTCCAGAATGTGTACCTTTTGGAGAAGTCTCAAAAGAAGGTCTTGTGTGTAGCTTCCATTCGTCTCGTCATCTTTCCTACACTTCCACTTTAACTGTAATAAAAAGAAGAAAAGAAAGGAGAAGCATGAGGAGATTTAAGTATTTAAGAAGTGCATGATAATGTCCAATCATTAGAGCACAACTGATTAAAATCAGCTGATGGGGAGACAAAGCTTGCCACGCAGGCTTGGCCCTCAATATAACACAGGAGAAAAACATTGTTGAGCTGTGTGAACATCACCCAGGCACCACCTGTGAGACCTGCAGTCAATTTCCATTCATAACGAGGGTCCAGACAGCTAAAAGCAGAAGATTAGCACACTGAGCTCTGAACCAGTAAATCTCCAATGACTCACCTGCTAAACTAGCACTGCACCGATTACAGCAGAGCATCAGAAACTTAAGTGGTGAGACGTTACAAAGACGGGCAGTGCAACAGCAATCTGTAGGCAACGGGAAGACGGACAGTCGTCTCCTCTGTGTTGCGACCACATGGTCAACAAATGATTTTTTTGTCTTCACTTCATTCACCATGATTACCATTTTGCAATGTGTCAACCATTGCTTTGAAATTCAAGCTACAGCTGAAAGAGTTCTAAGAAAAGTGTCCCTAAAAGAACATTTTGTAATTTTATTTGTTTGGAGTCTATCACTACACACTTGTGTTACTTCTTGTATTCTTCACAGGAGATATTATGTAATTTCTCAGACTCAGTAGTAGTTACATGACCAGCACTAAGAGTTGACACCGCTCCAGCATTCTGCTCACTGTCAAGAGAAGGATTTCTGGGAATTTGCATGTCTTCACTGCCTCTTTTACCAACAATTACATTTAGAATTGTACTTTTTCCTGCCAAGAGCCTGTCTCCAGCACCCACCGATAATGTTCGTATCCATTAATCTTTAAAAAAAAAAAAAGATGTTTCTTGGCCTAATGTGATGTCAATGGTTTAAGAAAACAACCCTGACACATTGCTATGTGGTCTTGTGCCTGGTTTAAATAAATAAACAGATGAAAAATCATGGAAGTGGAGCCAAGCCTAATTATTTCAGCTGATTGTGAAGAAAAATGTATTTGGTATTGGTGAATAAAGCCTCTGAGATAAATCTAAACAGTAAATATTTCTTTTTAAATGACCTGTGATGCTGTCAGTCTTACTGCTGCTGTTTGTTTTTTTATACTGGATGCACAAATGTTAAATACACTTCTCTGCACTAGACAGCTATCAATTTCAGACTAGATTTAATGTCTAAACACATTAGCTAACATCCCAAGTGTCTGTTAATGTGCACAGGCTTGGCCGTTCCAGGAGGAAATATAATGAGCCTTCTCTTGGCGTAGTTACAGGTCTCCCGACGACGCCTTCTCCTGAGGAAAGGGCGTCAGAGCAGCCTGTTCGCTCAGCGGTCAGACGGCGTATGTGGTCTCCAAATAATGAATTACAAATGTTTAAAGTTCAATCAAAATCCCCAATGAGACTCTGCCTGCACTTTCACTCAAACGGAGCAGTTCCTCCCGGGCTCCTCTTCCTGTGCAAGTCCCCAGAAACTGCAGAACTCAACCCGGCTCAATCTTCCAGATCTCATCCCCTGACTAAAACCTCTTTGCTGGGAGACTTACCTTGAGTTTAGGGGACACACTGCTTTTAGAGCATCTCTGCACTCCTAAATCTGAGGAAGACAACACAAGGGAGGGATGAGACAATGCAGTTAAAAAACTAGAAAACAATAGCATTTAAGATAACGGTCATCGTGGGACCCTTGGAGATAGACCATGGATTGAAATGGGCTGTCACACACTTAATGTATGGCTCTAGCTTCAGTTTGATTGTCTGCAGATTGCCCCTCGAGACCTAACAGACAAAGTGCTGATCCAGAAGTGGGCTGCAGGGGCCTCACTCTGTACAAATAGTACCAGACTCAAAAGACATGCTGACTATGCAGCCGCAAAAAGAGGGCCAAGAATCAGTGTTTAACACTCAAACACTCAAACTTTCATAGTTTTATTATACAAGACTCTTATTTCTATGTCTCCAGAATGTAGCCTTTCATCTAAAATATTATCAAAAGGTTAAAAGTTTGATGGATAACCAGTGTGTGCATGACGCTTGGTATTCCTATGTAACTTTGCCAAGTTGTCTTCCCGCCTGGAGACTAAAATAGACTTCTTTACAGTGTTATAAAGCAGAGAAAAAATCAAATATGCTATGCAGTTATTGTTATGTGAATAATATTTGGTGAACCACAAGGGGGGCCTGGTGGCTGCTGTGGTTGGACTGACAGCATAATGGTAGGGAAACACAGGGGTTCACTCCGGCTTTCAGGATAGTAAAAAGGACTCACATTGGGTCAGACTGATTCATTCAGGCAGAACAGCACTGAGCTGAACTGTTTTGGTAAAGCTGGACTGGAAGCAGACATACTTCTCTGAGAGTAGCCTCCTGCTTGTTGCTGCTGCTGAGCCTCTCTTTCCCTCTGGATCTGCTCCCTGATGAGTCTCTGTTCCTCCTCAAGCTGTCTGGAGCCCTCCTCCCTCAGACGGGCGATCTGGTGGAAACAGACATATAGAAAAGTAAACACATCAACAGATGTACTGGTTTTCAGTGTCCCAAAATTATGCATCTTTTCTCCTTTTTATGAAATAAGCCATCGTGACTCTCCTGCACTGACTCTGGGAGACACACACAACCTGCTGGGGCAACTCCACCTCAAGATGAGACAGAGAATGGAACAGTGCCATCTAATGGTTTACTCCTTCCCTGTTTTGTGGCACTGGTCCACATATTGACATGCATTAAGCAGAGCACAAGTCATGACTCACAGTGGAAGCATGCACACAATTTTTATTTATCATTGGCTTTCTCAACAAAGTGCGTAAAGTCATGCAATATCACCTAATGGATTTACTGATAACTGTGATACGGCAGTGAAAAAAAGCCTTTCTGTTAAAGCCTTTGTTCCTGACCCAAGTCTTCAGAGAATTCAGACAAAAAGGGGAATTTGATAAAAAAATAAAATAAAATAAAAACAGAAAAGAAGCACCTGCATGTGCTTCATAGTTTACCAGATGCACTTTGATACCCAGTTGAGAAATAGAGTAAAGTAGAGTAGAGTAGGGTATGGTAGGGTAGGAAATGGTACAGTATGGTATGGTACAGTATGGTACAGTACAGTACCATACGGTAGCATAGTGTAGTATAGTATAGTGCAGTGCAGTGCCATGCCATGCAGTATAGTATAGTATGGTATGTTATAGTATAGAATGTAAAAGTATGGTTTGTTATAGTATTGTATGGTATTATATGGTCTAGTTTAGTCTAGTCTAGTCTAGTCAAGTCTAGTCTAGTCTAGTATAGCACAGTATAGTACAGTATGGTGCAGTATAGTATAATGCAGTGCAGTATAGTGTAGTACAGTATAAAACAGTATAGAATAGTGTAGTATAGTGTAGTATAGTATAGTACAATAAAGCACAGTATAGCATGCTATAGTATAGTATAGTATAGTATAGTATAGTATAGTATAGTATAGTATAGTATAGTATAGTATAGTATAGTATAGTATAGTATAGTATAGTATAGTATAGTATCATATAGTATCGTATAGTATAGTACAATACAGCACACTATAGCATGGTATAGCACGGTATAGTTTAGTACAGTACAGTACAGTACAATACAGTACAGTTCAGCACAGTATAGCATGGTATAGTATAGTATAATATAGTATAGTTTAGTACAGTACAGTACAGTACAGTACAGTATAAAACGGTATCGTATAGTATAGTATAGTATAGTATAGTATAGTATAGTATAGTATAGTATAGTATAGTATAGAACAGTACAGTACAGTACAGTTTAAAACAGTATAGTATAGTATAGTATAGTATAGTATAGTATAGTATAGTATAGTATAGTATAGTATAGTATAGTATAGTATAGTATTGTATAGTATAGTATAGCACTGTACAGTAAAGCACAATGTTTATGTGGATCTGCTAGATCTTGTCCTGGCAGGGTTAGGTACTGTAATATCACTCATGTGGTTTCTTTTGATCATTGATTGATCGTCTTACCTCCTCTTCAAGTGTACGTGTGATTTGCACCTCCTCCTGGGTTTGAGATTCTGCAAGTCGTTCTCTGGCTTCCAAGTCTGTAAAGGCAACGTGCAGCAGCAGCAAGTCTGTAGTTAGAAGTCTGCATAGCCTTCATGGAGTCATTTTACATAAGGTGACTGTATATAACAGTTAAAAAAATATTTAAGCTAGGAATACACAATACAATGAATATAACATCAGTACTGGACTAAAAAAGCTGTACAGCTCATTATTGAAATGAAAATGCTCACCAATTTGTGTGACAGGAGACACATTATAGAACATTTTCAATTTTAAACAATCTTGGAAAAAACAGTTGATTAGTATCATATTAAAAATCAAATGTAAGCTCCTTATATGACTATTAGAATTCAAAGTATCTCACCTAGTTTGATTTTCTTCCTCTTGTCATCTAGTTTCCTGTGTCTTTCTTCTGCTTGTTTCTTGGCAGCACAAATCTTATCATAGGCAGCCTGAAAAACAGCATGAGACAGCAGGATGGATTGTTTTTGTCAGGTTGTGTGTGTATTTGTGTCTCAGTTTATTATGACATGTCTGCAGGCATTAGTGATTTTTACCTTGGCAGCAGCATCAGTTAACACTTCAAGAGCCTGGGACAGTTGGTGGAAGAGCTCAGCTGGAAGAAAGAGGCGGTAAAGTGAGAAAGCAAGAAATTTTGCTGCTGAATGCACATTAAGGACTATTCATTATGCGTGTTTTATGTTATGGCTTTAGGAAACAATGTTTTCTGTGCAGAATGGCTTTCAAAAAAGGTAACTATTTCATAAATATATGAAACAGAACTGTCAATTTGACCCCTGATGCAAACGATTTAGAGGAAAAAGAGATCTTGGAGCCGAGACAATGAAGAAAGCATGATGTTTGCTGAGAAGCTGTGCCAAAAGAAGCATTGTGTGATTGGCACGATGTCTTCCAGATCAAGTTGGGCGATGGAACTGAGACAAACTGAGACAGTTTATTCATTTAAAAGGTGCTGAAAGTCTTACGAAACCCGTTTCCTCTGATAAATGTGCTCCATCTCCCAATCAGAGCATCTCGAGGGACCACTGTTGCTATTACCACTGTCATGAATCAGACAAAAATGCATACAGGGAGTCTACAATCCAATCCCATCACACAAGTATCGCACTGGTGCACTAAACTGGCCAGGTTTAATCATTCACTTATGGGAGGCCAAGCGGACAGATAGAGTTACTCCCTGCGGGGACTGGCAGTGCTCACTAACAGGAGGCTTTGGAGATCCTGCTGCCAGCAGAGGCACTCAAGTTACCTACACGCAAATAATGGTCTGGAATGAAATCTGACTGAGGGGACCTGCCATACCCACCGGGCAGCTCAGAGTGTCACAACATGGGGGGCTGAGCAGGAATAGCAGAATCTTCGGTCAGGGAGGAATCATGACCCTCCAGTCACCTCTTACATGCAAACAAGCTTCCCCTGAGGAGCAGGGAGTCCTAAGACTTACTCCGCTCTCGTGCGATACAGCCCAAGTCTGTCCATGTGCGGGTTCAAGTGTTGAGGCCCTCCAAACCACTTGGTTTCCATTTCTGGGAAACCGACCCCCTGCTTTTGTGTTATCCCTCTCAACCCCTGAAACCCCACCAATTTCCCATTTTTTTCCCCCTGACATAATCAGGAATTGTCTAAACCCTCCAGAAACCACAGAAACCTCACTTAAAACATGCCTTGTGATCAGTCTTTTGTCCAAGGTGCCTTTTTTTCCTCTCTCTTGTTGAAAAGCTACATTAAGATTTCCTAGTCTAATTGTTGACATGGTGGTTGGCGACATCCCAAGGAAGGTCTCGTAAAAACCGAGGAGCGTGGAAACTCTGGTGGTGCTGGTTGTGTTTGGCTGGTGCTGCCCGGCTAGAAAGCCAGCGGGAGAGTGGGGAGCTGGTTAGGCTTCATACAGAGTTCACAGGCTCGGCTGTCACTACATCTACACCAAAGCATTTATTCTGAGCTGAAGCTGGATGGATGCTGGATCAGATGGCACATCCTAATCCTTCTGTAAACACTGCAGAAATTAAATTAGCAAATAATGAACTTTGATCTATTTCTGCTGTGACTGGCGGAGGTCTGTGCTTTCGATGGATTGTGGTTGAAGATTAAAAATCGCATTCACTCACCTGCTTTTGGGTTGTCTGGATTCTTGTCTGGATGGCATGTCAAGGCTTTCTGTCGATAAGCTTTCTTGATCTGGAAGAAAATCAAAGAGAACCCCTTAAGTTATGCCGTGTGGATACTGTGATTAGGACAAAGAGACGTCTAATCATCTTCTGAAGCAAAGACCCTGGCCATGTGAAGGTTAAATTCTTACTGTGTACCGTCCTTGGCCCAGAAAACCAAAGTCTGAGTAACCAGTGATGGTCCCATTGAGATAATGGCCCTAATGGTAACAGTCTGACATGAAAGCACTAGGGCTAAAATGTGGTGTGCATTTAAATGAGAATCAGGTATTGTAGCGTTTGGATGAAATCAACACCTGAGTCGATCCTCTGTTTTGTGTTCTTTTGACATGTTGTTAATGGAATCTAACCACTCTGCGCAGTGAATTACCCACGCAAGAATACAAAACCCTTCTCAGGCCAGCTGCCAGGTTCTAAGATAAATGTAGCCCGAGTTGAAGCCCAGCTTCAGTTCATCTTTATTCAAACTAAAAAAAAAGTTACAATAACATACACAAACAGAGTGCCATTGTCTGTAACAAATCTGAGAAGGCAGCTATTAATATTTTAGGCTGGTCGCCAGAACTTTCAAGGGGGGGTTCAGAGAACCAAAGTGGAAAAACGAAACAATACTTCAGAGTACTGTAATGTCAGATGAGGTTTTAGTTATGGCTGGTTTTTTAACTCCAGGTCACTGCTTGGAATGTTAACCATTCATTGGTCCTTCAAGGGACCAGTTAATGACAAGGTGGTTTTCATTAGATCTGTGCTCCTCTGGAGAAAAGCAGGAAAACTTTCCGTGGAGACCAGAGGGGGCTGCGGAGGGAAGTGAAACTGCTTCACACACACACACTCATATATATGTATTGCATGCTAAGGATTTGGCACATAAATCCCCCATACATCCAGGCTGAGACAAAAACACACATACCGACATACTCTTTCTCACCAGCCTTAATCAGCCGTGCCAATGTGCTGCATGTTTTCACATACCCCCCAGACACAAATCAATCCCCTTGCCAGTGTGCTATGGGCCACAGAAATTGGGAGCTCCTTTTGTGATGTCTGGGAAACGTTTGCATTGGACGCCTTGTCCTCTGGCATACACATTTCCCTGTGTGTTGTTTTGCACAATTTTATCTCCATAAGGCACGCCAAAACATACAAAGCTAACGTTTAACTGGGAGAAAAACAAAACACAACTCTGAGGGAACTGAGCAGTGGTGTAATCCATCAGTGTCCAAGTATTCTTAACAGCAGCTCCAATAAGTGTCCATAACAGTCAACTTGGACACATTGGGCAGGATGCCATTTGTCCGGGCTAGAAAGTGAAGGCCTCCACATAATTATATGAAAGAAAGAAACCTCCAGTGAGTCCTCTGGAGATTATCATGGCTCAGACAGCTCTTAAATGTCACCAGTCCTTTTTTCTATCTCTTGGTCAACATCAGATTTTTTTTCTCATTATAGCTCCAACAGTAAATGAGAAGGTGGTTCATTGAGAGGGCTTTGGGAGACTAGACTTCATTAAGAGATATTTAGTCTGGCTGCTTGGCACACAGAGCCTTCCTACAGATCAAGACTGACACACAGGGCAGTGGACTGGTGCCAAACACATATGCTTGCTGTTTGCCAAACCCTTCTTCCTCTTTTAGCCTCCCTTCGTCTGTTTTCCTTTTTCTTTTTCTGTGTTTGTTGTCCTTGATTCGTCCGGTTCTTGACAGGGGCTTCTGGTGAGATCAAGGAATAACAACAAGAAGTTCGAAGGCATTTTTATACTCAACCGTCCACAGGTTTGAAGTTGGGCAAAACTTTTTCCCTGTCTCTAAAATAAGAGATTAAGAAATTTTAGAGAGAGTGAAGGAGTTTCCCAAAGAATAAATGTCAACTTTTACAGGGATAATCCTACTCAATCTTCACTTCTGGGCTTCTGTGCATGTGTGTCAGTGTCTGGGTCTGCCTCGAACCCACGCCTCAACCTGTTTGTTGATGTTTTGGTTGTATCAGGACGTTTCTGGGCAGAGAGTAAGCGTGGCTGACCTCAGACATTCACAGAACGCACAGTCTGAAGTGACTTTGCGTGTTGTTTAGCAAGTAGAAGAAGCTATCCCAAACGGCTAGATACTGGACATAGCATGGATCAAGAAAAACAACCAAAGTGAAACAGATAAAAACAAACAGATAAAGCTTTTTCTAAATGAGGGTGAAGCTTGGCTTCACTTTCACTCTGTTTCAGGCACTTGGAGAGCAGCTCAGGAAAAGGGACACGAGTTGGCTTTCAGCTAAGCAGGTATGTGCCAAATAACCCAATGATTAGCTTGAGCTGTCATGCCAAGTCCAGTGCAGTGAACTCGAGTCTCCCTCACGTAGAAACACAATGTTGCCGGTGGTTGATAGGCTAGTGAATATATTCACATAGTCACATAGTCACAAAGTCTGAGGCTGTGGGTTGGTGCTGCTGCTGGCACTGAGCCAAGGAGGTGGAGCCCAGTTTTAATTTGGGTTTACTAACAAGTAACGAAAATCCCTGCATAATCTACCTTTAAGTGTAAATAAAAACTGTTTTTCTGCTGTATTCCCACTTCAAAGAAAATAGAAATCTGTCTAAATGACTTTTTCTTGGCTTTTGAAGTCAGCCTTGAGGAACAGCAGTTTTGCACCATTTGCTTCAAAGCCTAATACAAGTAGGGATGGGTACCAAATTAGGTACTTTTATTGGTACCGACTGAATACTATCGTTTTACCATGTACAGAGTCACATAATATCAAACAGTACCATCATGTTTAGGTACCTAAACACATCCTTGTGACTGTTCGGGAATGAAAGAGTAGATTTTCCATGTTTGACTTGACACATTATTGTAAATTTATATTTTGAGAAATAAATATGTTAAATTGAAAAACTTTGAGATTTCCTTATTAAAATACATATATATTTATTTCCACATAAATACACACAAAAATACCAAAAATTGGTACCATTGAGCACTGATAACGATTGCCAGGTACCTGGAATCAGCACTGTATTATTTAAAATGTGAAAAGTACCCATCCCTAAAAACTAGTATATTCAGCAAGAGAAAGGGATCAAACACAACAAATGCTCAAGAAGGCAAAAAAAAGAGAAGAGATTCAGAAAAGAAAGCAGTGATGTTTTCAGCCATGGGCTTCTGTTTCAATATCATATAATGGAGTGAACTAACTCTTCCTATGGCCCTTTCAGAGCCCAAGTGTGTGTCCTCAGATCACACTCACTTCACTTTTCATGTTCTTCATCACCTCCAGTCAGCTGAAAAGATAAACATGTCCTCACATCTGTGTTAAACACCCAGATGTTTGATGGCGTCAGAACAAAAACCTAACCCGTTGAGCTGTGTGATGAGTACACCCTGTCCTCACTGATGCTCCTCTGGTGCAGCCACCACGGTTCAAGTCTTTACCTCACCAAGTTAAGTTAAAGGCTAAGTGAGCACACAAACCACTTTGCAGTTTGTTTAATTATCCAACTTTCCTCTTAGTTTTTTTCCTCCATCTTCTCCTCCTCTTTCTTTTCCTTTTAACTTCCTCTAGCATCCTTCACGATATCTTGTCTCTCCTGAGCCTCTGGTGCTGTTCTGATAAATAATACATGATTACTCCCATCAATGCCCTAACACGCAAGCCTTAATTGAAGCTGGAAGACCCTGAAGCCCTTTGGTCTTGCAAACTAGAAGTCACAGCAGGCCAACTTTTAAAAAGGTTAGCACATGTGTGGATGGGAGTTCTCGGATCGAGTGGCATCTTCTTCAAGGACTAATTCAGTCAATTAGTGTGCAGTGAACCTTTTTCAGTTCACCAAGAACTTTTAGGGTCAGCTCTTAGATCAAGAAGTCTTAGGCTAAAACCAAATGCTGTACTAGATTTGCAGATGAGATATATGTGCGTGTTTTTCTATCTGTTTCATTTTATATTTATCATGATTATCACATGCATATTTTCAGAGTCCCTTACATGAGACAAACTCAACAGCTGAAACCTCAGTGACTTCCCATGCTTTTATTTACAGAGGGAGGAACAAAGAAATCTGTGAAAGACCCCAATCTTGTAGCAGACGGCCAACAGTAGCCCAACAGTTAGTCGCTGGTAAAACCAGACTATGTGCGCCTCCCTGATCCCAGCCTGCCGCAGATTTAACTGCATGCCCACATCTTGTCTTCATTACACCAGTCTTTGGTGCCAATTATAGTTGACAAAACTGGTTCTGGTGTAAACGCAGAGCAGCCTGATTGGCCCCTAGCCCTATGTAGCTGATTAGCTGCCTGATCTGCCATGGGCCCATCCTCCTTAATTACAATGTTCGGCTATTTGCAGGACATTATCAGCTGGAGGAGAATAAGTACAGGCACGACAGGGAGAAGGGAGGACAGAGACAAGGGGGACAATGCTGAGAGAAGAAGCTGAAAGTAGAAAAACTTGAAAGTGAAAGTGAAGGAAAGTGGTGAGCGGCTTTGACTGACTTTTCCTGCATTAGTGTGCTTCTGAACATAACCATGGCTTTTCTTGACCAAGTGGCAATCTCCAGTGTTAAAAGAAGCCAACATAGAAGTGTTAGAATCAACAATGTTGGCCTAAATGTTTTTGAATATAGCTGGGTTACACCTTTTTATAATTAGGCATCATTTGGGTCAGGGTTCACTGTAGCTATGACAGGAGGCATCTTACAGGTCAACAGAAAGTTGGGTGAAGCAAGCATTTCCATTAAGGCAACCATCACCATTGGCAGAAACCAACAGGTGACATAATAACATCATAACTGAAACTACAGCAGGGATTCAGACTAACATATTGTATTAGTTGCAAAGGCGCACCTAACTTTTTTAAGGCATCAGCTCAAAATCTAGGTGCACCCAATTTTTTTATTCATTATGCTTACTTTAGATAAACCCGGACAGTAGCAATAAAAGAAAAGTTTCCTTCGCAACTCACGGGAATAGAGTTATTGGCACAAGTTACAGGATTCTCCAAACCTTCACACATCTAGAGACCGTACACTTGATAACAAAAGACTGATTGCACAAGATCTCTCTCTACTGATCTTAACGTGTGTGGTCTGCACTCCAGAGCACACCACACACTATAAGATTCTTTGGCAGGGTATCAGCTTCTTCACACTCAATATTCCAAATCTACTGAAGCAAAACGTGACTTTGATGTAAATAAAAAAGGCAGACAATGGGTGAAGCAATGATAGTTGTTTTTGGCCTCTTAAATTCAAAAATAACACACAAAAAAAGAGAAACAATTATGGGAAAAGTTACAGAGATGGCAGGAATGTGGTTTGTATGCATTACAGTGCAAGTTGGTGGTGAGTAAAGTCGTCACAAGTGTTACAGATAAATTTCTTACTGTCGTTTACGCGACAACGGTTTTAGGCTGAAACGCAAAAATTTTGTTGCATTTCAGCCTCACATTTACACAGACACAGCGTTTCAGTCGACCTTAAACGCAAAATTTTGAAAACGGCCTCCAGAGTGGGATTTTTCTGAAACTCTGCCGACACCGTTGCCGTGTAAACAGTAAGCCTACGTTTTCAGTGGAAACGCCGACTTCACACTCCGCCTTGTGCGAGCACATACAACAGGACAACAGTACTGTTGTTACGATCGTCGCAAACTACAGTGCCGTGCTTGTGCTCCTCAATCTGCTGTATCTGCTGACTGTCTTTCAACAAAATGTACATCTGTTACTGCACTTTTGCACACCAGATGATCGGCTCACTCTTCTTCGGTGGAGATCTCCCTGAAGCTGCTTCTGGACAAGACAGTTGTAGCACCACCTGCAGGCCTGGCATGCTTGCTACAGTGTTTTCAGTCCCTCAGCGTTTCCAAGTAAACGCAGATTTTTTTTCATTGCGTTTTCATTGCATTTTAGCATTTTCAGATGAAAAGTTTTCGTGTAAACGGGGCCTCAAAGGCCTTTGGAGCAGCTACGACTGAACAAAATCACTCTTAACACACCCCACACCACAGGACAATCAGACACTATGGGATTTGCAGACATCAGACAAATGGGCCTTTCCATGCTTTGATCGCAAAGGGGAGATCGGGACAAAATCACCCTGATAATCCTGTTGCATGTACCCGCCTTTAGTTGATGACACCTATCTTCTAACAATGGTAAATGATCAGAGTAAGTGCAGAAAAATGTTCTCCTCTTTGTGTCTCATGTGCACGCATCAGGTCAGAACTCCACTGTGCACAATGCAGTGAGCTGAGAGAACTGTAATACGACTTCGAGCAGAAAGTGACCATATCACTGTTTTCACCTGGGCAGTGTCAGTGCCACCTGTGTGACCTAGAAAAAAATGATTAGTCGCCCTCTGGAGCCTGTAGAGCCATGCCTTATGCAGTCTATGATTTTGTCTATTCTAATTTACATTAATAACTTTTAACAAGGTGGTAATGAGACACATTGTGTTATCATTGTAATACACGTTGGACACCACATAAAAGTCTCAAAGCAAGTTAAGAAAAAATATTTTGATCAGTTTTTCGTCTTCATTTAATGTGATGAACAACTTTAAATTCCCTGTTTCAGTGTAGTGAAATCACCTGTTTGGATGCTCTAACTGGAAGTAAACACACTGCAACACATTAAGTGCACTTAAATTTAAGTAGCTGAAAAAACCACAGGAACATTTGTGTGGTCTTGGCTGTTGAGTATTTTACCAACAAATCTGTGGTAGGTAAAAAAACACGCAATGAGGTAAGAAATTTCCGAATCCTGCTGATATGCATGTGTACATCTCTGTCGAAATAGGCCTGCCTTCAGCTAGGCTCCCCAGGCACGATGAAAAAATGAAGAAAAGACATGAAATCATGGGCTCTAGCATGCAAGCTTTCAAGAATACTGTCAGTCAGCCAAGCTCCAAATATGGTCAGAACGGTGATAACACAGTAAGCTGCTCGATAAGATGACAATCAATGCAGAATGCAAACCTCCCTGTGTTGAAGCGATGTTTTACAAGCCGTGGCTTAGCCCACATTAACAGGCTCTTGGATGAGCCTTTTCCCCTCGCTCTGTGATAAACAACATGTCTGAAAGTGGTGGTCGAGCAGCGGTCAAAACAATTGGGATAAGTAGCCTGTCTGATGACATCTGTCTTCACACGATTGATTTTTAGGCCCTGCAGACTCAATTCTCTCTACACACACACACACAGCCTCACTATCATTTCAACCATCAGCAGACCTCACAGAACCAGCCGCCTGCATTATGGAGCCTCCATTCTACCCCAGCCACAACCACAACTTCCTCCAGGATTATCCTCTGAGGAGGACAGGACTTTGAAATCCAATTAAGAAATTAACTTCTTCCCTCATTTTGGCTGCAATTTTAATTTCCCATCAAGCCTGTGGATTTAAGATGCTGGAAGTTATGAGGAGAGGTGGTCGCAGGGGAAGGTTGGATGCAGGACATCATGTTCAAATGCACAGGGCTGGGAAAAGAAGAAGAGCGTATGTGAAAATTCCCAGAGTTGATTTTGTAACTCATAAAAGCAAAATGACCCTCACTCAATCAACAACCCAAAGCGTATTAACAAATCGGACCGTTTACAACTAGGCTTTTTATGGTATACTTTATATATTACAAGGGATGTCTTGGTTAACATTTTTTTATTACTTCCGATCTGATCCAATTTTTCCATTATATGTCTTGCCGATACTGATTCGATACCTTTCTCTGATAAACCCCACACTTTATCGGGTGATTCCGTTGTAAATGACTAAGCATATTTGTTTTATCAAAGTGAGCCCTGTTGGTACCTCCTGTTTTACTATCATTGCTTTCCAAAGAGAAGTAGTCCTACACAGCGGAAATGTTTGCAACGTGGTTTGATTTACAGCAGCTTTAAAGCGTGACAGTGCTAAATAACACATGAAAACTGGATCGGTCCCGATCACGTGACGAAATCTGATACTATTCAATCCTCCAAAAGTAGCCATATCAGGCACCAATGCCGATTACTGTGTCTGAGGTTGAGACATCCCTATATGTTACCACTCCTAGCTTGTAAAGAATTAGTTGTAAAGGTCAGTTATATCACCCTGATTCCCAAAAAGTAGCAGATTCCAATAGTTTGCAAATGATTAAACCCCAAAGATGTATTTTCAAGTGAAAAATACTAGATTTGATGCATTACACCATTGAAAAAGTGACACTTTGTTGTCTGTAAACACAATTCATTGCTGCTTCCACTAATACAGGTTAAAACTTTACCATGAAAAGAAGAAACTATAAATAAACGTGAGCCAGGATTGCTTCTGTTGGCCTGAACTTATTTAAAGTGGACTGCAGTGACGTTTGGAACTGTCCTGTGGGCTGACAAATTAGTATTTCACATTTTTTGGAAACCATAAAAACCTTGTCCTTAGCTCCCAATGGGGCGACTAACTAACCCAGCCTGTTTTCAGCACAGTTCAAAAGCCAACATCTGTAAAGCATGGGGATGCTATGGTGCCAATGACTTGAGAAGCTCACAGATCAGGGGAGGTACCGTTATCACATAATAAATCCATACAAGAACTGAAATAATTTTCCAATGAACATATATAGTGGCTAATTCTATCATCGGCATGTATTCTTTTGACGATTTATTGCTTCCTTAGATGTTTAAAGTCGTGGAGAGTGAGCGTGTGTTTTTCTATATTATTAAGGCGTTCATTTAAAGCCATTTTTCTCTCGCTCTTTTTGAATAGTGTCCATGCATGTGCCATTGAATTCAAGTCATTATCGTTCTGAAGGCATTTCGTGTCAATTTTCAAAACGCACAGAATGGCAGCATTTGGTACGGTGCAACGTTGCCTCTCTGTGGTTGTTTAAGGGTATTACAGTATGGTTTGGGCTGTCATAAGGCACATGTGCAAGACCTTAAATTGTATTTTAAACGCTGGAATTGCTGTACTAGCTTCAGTCACTTACCTGTTGTTGAAGCTAAAAAAGCAGACTCATTGTGAGACCCGTTATTACAGGTACCAACAGCGCACAACCTTCAGAGCAGAGTTATAGCAGTTAGCATCCACTTAATGAAAGGGTGCACAACGTGAAACGTAGCGAATCTGACATTTAAATCGATCTTCAGAAAATTGACATTTAAAATTTACTTGATACTTTTTAAAAAAAAATGGTTCTCTGTCAAGAGTGGCTTGTGTTAATTGATTAGTAATGGCTTTCTGGCTAACTAGCTTCACAGCTAACGTTAGCCAATGCACAAACCTCTTTTGTTGTAGCAGTGCTGTCAATGCCGAGTAAACCATACAGGTCCATCTGTAGGATGTCTTTAGCTTTTCCAGACATTTCTATCGATGAAGGTTACAGGGATAACAGGAAAAAACGAAACTGCAAACGTAAAGTGCACGTTTAGCTTGTGGTTTGTTGTCATCCAAGCTTGGGGCGGCATGAATTTAACGTCACAACCGGGATGTGGAATCCTGGGAGTTGTAGTTTTTATGCAGCCAATTTTCACAAGACTGAAAGTTAATTGCAGTTAGAGCCTATTTTTCACGTTTGTACCATATATTTCGTCAGCTATGGTGATTTTAGAGCCTGGCGTTCTATTTAACAGTTTTTGGTCACTGGTAAAGAAAGAAAAAATCAATACTGCACCACCTGCCTATCACCCTTTTGCTCCTACACATACCCCAACTGTACTTAGGGTCTGTGTGTAGGCTATGTGTCAGCTTTTCTGTCACACAGAAGATCAGTAAAGCACCAGGCCCAGACGGCTTGTTACCCTAAATTGTAAAAGTCTGTGCAGACCAGCTGGCACTCTGCTTCACCAAGTTCCTCAACTGATAATAGGAGTTGTCTGTAGTCTCCTTCTGCCTTGACACAATCATCAGAGTGCCCAAAAAATGCTCTATCTCAGTATTCAGTTACTGCAGGCCCTACAGGTCAAAGGATAATTCAGCCAATATCACATTACATCCTGCAATATGTGTCTGGGATTTTTTTATGTATATATTAAAGAAAAAGTCATCCAAAGGCCAGACTGATTAATGTACTTTTATCAGACTCAGAATAACGCATATAGATTGTGTGTGTGTGTGTGTGTGTGTGTGTGTGTGTGTGTGTGTGTGTGTGTGTGTGTGTGTGTGTGTGTGTGTGTGTGTGTGTGTGTGTGTGTGTGTGTGTGTGTGTGTGTGTGTGTGTGTGCAAGAAACTGGTTTACAAGGCTTTCTATGTAAACAAACTAAATACATTTTTAGGCAATAGCGCTGTCACCCACCATCTCTGTGAGACATAATCCACTGCCATTTATACTAAATATAGACAGACATTAATGCACTGAAAATAACATTAGACTACATGTAGACTTCAAGTACATCTATTTTTGGGATATTTATGACATGTATAAATGCACAGTTTTACATTATCTCCTCATGTTTTCAATATCTGCACAGTATTTTCCGAAATTTTAACTCTAATTTTTTTTGTTCTTTTTTCACACAATCATTTTACAGCTCTTATCTAAGAGTTAAATATAGACATACAAAGTTATTAAGTGGGACCTCGTGAAATTATCTATTTGTGGTGTAATGCATGTAGTTAACTGTAAAGGTGGCTGCACAGTGCCCTCTGCTGGAAAATGATTATAACCCCAATACTGTCTCCACAAATAAACTCAAGCTGTTTTGCTATTTAAACATTACATTAACCCTTTGAAAATCTGCTAGAGTAAAACAAACGTTCCCCAAGACAATATTTGATCATCATAACACGGCGTGACAGTGAAACACCTTTTCTATAGTGATTACTGCAGGTGCTGATCTTGTGCTGTTTAAATTTGGAAGTTTGACTACACCTTGGTTTACATTTGACTCATGTGGTGTCCTGCTGTAATCTTTGGTGTTACTTAATTACACATGGCAACACCTTGTACACATTTTAAAATGCAAATAGAAAGGTCTTTATGACCGTTCTATCATTTCCCATGACACTATATTTTACTTGTTTTCTTATGAAAGTTTTCTTTTGATGTATGACCGTTTTTCTGGCCTAGTTTAACTTGTAGGGTTTGACATCTATGGAATTTTAAAGGGTCTTCAAACAATATTGTGATCAAACGTCAGAAGAGAAATATTTCTAGTCTCTGCATCACCTTTACAATACTAAGCTAGCTGGACAAAAGCCTTTGAACATTTGCTCTTTTTTGCACAAAATGTGGACTTTTCCTTAATTCTCAATGCTGGTACATTTAGGATTGAAAACAAACCATGTTTTTTTTCCTTGTCCAGATCTGCCTTTGCCAAAATAATCAACATTGTCAGCATTTCCTGGCAGGAGAATCCAAAATAATGAACAATTAGGAACACGTCCTGACATGTCTCAGAGCAGCTCTCTTTTTCGTGGAACTGGTGAATCAATGTAAAATAAACAAGTCATTTTCTTCCTTTTTAGTTCATGATTTCTGACACTTCCAATGGCTCAGAAATACTGGTGTTCCAGTATACTGATGCTAAAGAGCTGCGTCACTGTATGTAGTTCAGTTCAGCCCCTTATGTCAGTTGTAATAACCTTTCTCTTTGCTCCATAATACCCTAATCCAATAATCTCTGACAGAAGACACGCCCTAACAGAGACTCATAAAGTTGAGGTTTTGCAGTGCTACCATATTTGTGGCTGACACCATTCAAAGAGCACTGGTCACACAGAGTTTAATAAAAACATGATGATGATGTTGACTTTTTCTTTGATGTATTAGGCGCAAATGTTTTTTATGATCCTGCTGGACAAGCTCAGCAGCAGATTTGTAGGCTATCTATGATGAGGTATAATGTTTGCTCAGTAGCTTTTCAATAGGTCTCATGTGTTGCCTTTATTGTCACTACAACAGGATGGACAAGCAGGGATGTTGCATAGAGGGTTGAAGCTGTAACTTGAGTATCCTTGTTATCGGACTCTCAGTGGTCCCTCTTATAGAAGCCCCAGTTTCCTGTAGATTAACAAAACATCTTATGGGGTTGACACTTTGGCTCAGGGGACCTAAAGAAGTACAACAATACAATTACTTTGTAGACAGAAGTGAAACTCTAGAGAAAAAAATTCACAGGGGCAGGGGGATAAAAGCTGTACTGGAGCAACATTAAACTAAAAGTTCTCACCAAACTTATCTTGCCTTCAGGGAGAAGGGCAAACAAACTCAAAGTGCTTCTAAATCCATGAACTTTCTCTTCTTTTGTTGCTTTTGTTTTGTTTGTTTGAGCTGACAATCGAATCACCATTGTAGACTACTATGTTTGAACTAAACACTGCTTTGTGCTAGAAAAGCTGAGAGGGCAGAAACTGATGAGTCTTTAAATTCCAGCATGATATTTAACAGTATCATCAATGATTTCGAAGACAGTTTATGGTTATATTAAAATGGGCCTGAAATGTGTCAAAAATATGTTTGAGTGTGTTCTGATATCCCACAAGTATAATTAGGCTATCATACTCTGAAAGCTCAGTGACATCTATAAGATAAAACCTAATTATTTCAGCAGTATAAAAGATTGTGTAAAAGTGTCAGGCAGCTTGTGCTGTCCAGATGATTAGGGAGCCCGAGTTAATTTCCCTCCAGCAGCGACAGCCTGCCCGAGGTCGGATCCGTCTAATGGGATGGGGAGAGTGGGAGCAGGGCCCGACCACTGGCTGAGTTCAGCATCACAAGCAGTTTAACAAGCTAGACAGGCCCACCCAAACCGGAAATACAGTGAGATCCCTTGTCGAAGTTAAAGCTACAAATAAAACCCTTTAATAGCGTGAAATGTTCCAACAGTAAAAAGACATCAACGGTCAATGCAGGAGGTGAACCGTTGCCAGGCGACAAGTTAACCCCTTTATGAGAGACGGTTGAAAAGGTCTGTTGAACATCTTGAGATCTGCTGAGTTCATTCATCAAAACCACCAAAATCAATTAGTTGGCAGGCATCTAAAGGAGATAAGATAAACACTTTTTTTTTTTTTTACTTGTGTCAAGGTTAACAATTTAAGAATCGATTTCTTTTGAGCCACTGTCTTTTATAAGGTAAGCTCAGCTAACTGTTAAAGGCTAAGTGTTTCGGTAACTAGCATCTTAGATGTAAGATATGGTTTCCCCTTTGATTCATATTCATGTGTGCTTGTTTAATCATTTTCTGATATTCTAGACAATAGTAAATAACTTTCAAAGCAGGATTCACAACTGTTACTTTCTGAAAATTTAGCAGGACTAATGAAGTTTGCGTTGTGGCTAGCTAGCTTAAGGCGTGAGCGGAAGATTGACTTTGTGGTATTTTTTTATTTCTGTATATTTCATTTTCATTATAAATATAAATTTTATTTAACTGCTTTATTCTTTGAATTTGTTTGAGGTTCGTCTACTTACGTATGCTTTAAATTTTTAAAGAATATGGAATAGTTTTTCAGTCAGGGGTTGTAGTGGTTTCACTTCCTAAGAGGGTACTAAAATTACCTAAATTATTATTTTTTATTTATTTATTTATTTATTTATTTATTTTTGGTAATCAACTATCTATTGGTATTTGGGATTTTTTTTTTTTTTTTTTTTTTGAAGCAGTCAATAAACCGTAGTTTAGTTTTAACTCCAGTTTAAACTATCATGTGTTGGCTGAATCTACACCATGGAGCTACACACGTTTTAATTTGAAAGAGTCAACCGGATGCGTGCGCCTTGGAATACCGCTCTTTTCATACTGCCAATCTCCCTGAAGTGAGTGAAAGCCCAGCTGCATTAACGATTAGAAGCGGTGCCATCCGCATACCACACGGGGTTTCACCTGCCACACAGAGCAGGGATTTTAAGGAATTCATGTTTTATCTTTATTTCTTTTTTTAATGGCAGAATGAAAGGTGGTCTGGGTGACTAAAAAGAGACCCCCCTTTTGAAACAGATCAGGAGGCATTTCTTTCAAGTGCACATTTATGGAATAAAAACAGGTAAGATGTAACACTCAGCTTATTGATCATCTGTTTGAATGTAATAGTATCGTTCGCTTGGACGTGTATTTAGCTGAAGTATGTAGCTTTTTGGTTTTCTCTACTCGCTGTCTTTTACTCGCCACAGTGAGGTGACCAGTCCCGCTACTCCTCGGAATGTGGGCAAAAAGCAGCGCAGTGTACTGATGTTGCACCGTTAATGTCGCTATTCCAGGTCCCCCCTGTTGTTATCATGATGGAGGAGTGCATAATGCAGATAGTAAGTCGCATACGAGTTGTGGTGTCACATCCTTAAATACTGACATCCTGGGAATGGTAATGGAGTGTTCCCTGTAAAACCTTCTCGCCTTGGCGGAATTAGACTGAGCAAAACACCTATTTGGCACAAATCGCTACAACTGATGGTTCCAGCTTCGAGGCTGTTTAGACTAAATGAGCGATTACTTGTGTTAATGTGAATGTGCTGAATCAGTTTCCATGAAGCTGAAAAAGGCATCTGATTGTGTGGGAACAGCGGAGACTGAACAGCAGCAGAAAGAGACATTTCAACTCCAAAAATGTGCTTGTGGACTTTGCAGACATCTCGGTCACTCCCTTAAATAGCAGAGAGGGGAGGAGAGGTGGTTAGAATATCAGTTTAATGTCTACCAGATGTTGCCTGTTGAAATTATTATTATGGATAAAGCTTAGATCCGTAAGCACACTGTAGTTCAACAACATATGTTCTGTACCATGAAATCATTATCATCATAACTACATGCTAACAAGCTAAAATCTAATTTAACAACATCCTTCATCTCATTATGTGGGGGGAGAAACAAGATGAGGAAAGTGTGCAGTTTGTTGCCTGAAGCGTAATTCATCTCTTCTAGACCTATTAGTTTGTTAACTCATTAGTTAATGCTGAAAGAAGGAGAAATTGTACAGTGCATAAGCTTTTGCATATGTCTCAGAGGAAATAAATCCAGGAGCTGTTTCTGCATGCTCACAAGTGTTGATGCTGTACAGTAGCAGTGGGCTGCTGTGTGGGCGGCTTAACAAGAGGACAGATGAGTAGGCTTGTCCTGTGTTCAGTGAATCAGCCTGCTATTAGAGGTATGTGTAGGAGATCTGGCAGACAGTGTCTGTAAGTAAGAGTTGTTTTTATTCGGGGAGAGCATACAGGAGAATAAATCAATAATTTGTCCGGGGTAATTTGACGTTGCTCAACATGTAACCCAAATGTTTGTGCAAGCACAGAAAATACTGACCTCAAAGCCATCAGACCAATATCTTTAGGAATGAAACTGAAATTGCAGAAGAGGAACACAAGCTGTCATACCAGCATGTTTGTCTCGAGCCAAGTTTCCTGTCCCGGGAAAGCCCAGCCCTTCCTTTTGAAAAGTTCCTGACCCATGCTGAGTTGTCCGTATGACACACACACTCACACACTCACCATTTCCCTTCATGTGTCTTGGTCACAACTTTCCTGGGAATAAATCCATTTCACCAAACTCTTTCAGTGAACTGTGCTATCTTCTCAAGTTTCCATGACTGTGAAAATTCTCCAGATTACAAGCATCAACTTGAAGCTTTGGTTCTTTCCACACATAAAAAAAATGATGCACGCCTGAATCAGAAAAATGTTTAAATGGTGTTTCTCATCAGCTTAAAGGGGGCAGGGAGCATTCCATCTATTTTGTGGCTAATGAACACAGCTCTTTCAAGAGTCCTGAGAAGGCCTATTGTGAAACGCCATTGTCAGCCTGCTTGCTGCCACGGTAACACTCTCACACTGGCAGCAGGAATAAAATGCTGCAGTCAGAGCTGACAAATGCCTTGCCAGAAAATGTGTGAAAAGGGAAAAAAAAGCTTCACTTCACCTTGACTGTACTGAGTGAATAAAAATCCAATTTGCAGGATTTTTCACAAGTCACTACTTCTGTTCCCTGTGAGGGCGGGAAATGCAAGATTGTCACAAACGGGTTGTAACTGTGTGTAGTTGACCAACGAAGGATTTCTTCTTGTATCATAATTCCTTCCAGGCTAGCTCACTTAGGAGTGTCTTTGCAGAGCATTATGTTTGTGCACGCTCATGCCCTGATGTCTCACTTGTATATATTTCTTTTACCAAGTAAGACATCAACAACAGGAGACACGCTGCTCATTTATCCTGGATCACCTAAAAGGAAAGCTCCAGCTCAGAGAGAAAGTATTTTTAGATGAATGAGGAACTTTTTCCCCTTTTTTGGTCTGAAACCTTATCCTGTTGATTCTCGTAGCGTGTGGGAACATGTTTATACTAGTTGCATGAATTGCCCTGGTTCGTTTATGAAAGCTTAGAGGTGAGGCTGCCTGGTTAAATGAGGCAACTGTGCTCTGAGGTCATGCCAGAAAACTTGAGGCTTCTGGGATCAATGCGTGAATTCAGGTCAGTGTGAGATATGTTGCTATGGTTATTGGGAAATATTCCACTGAGTTGTTTCTATGAAGTCATTTTTACTTTCAGGTTTAAATGTTTTACCTGAGGTGTAAACTTGATATGAAATGATTTCTACTGTAAATTGTGGCAGGTGCTGTCCAGACAGTGCTGAGCCATGCTTTGTGGAGAGTTTTGACGAGCTGGCTGTGCATCTCTTTTCTTTCAAGCAGGATTAAGTAGGAATGTTTGGCAGTGCTGGAGATAACTGGTCTGCTGACATGAATGTGCAGAGCTATCATTTCCTATTCTCTTCTCCTTTCCTTTCTGATAAGGCCTCATGTTGGCCTGTTTCCTGTAGTCTGGATGGCAACGGTGACACTGTACACCGGACAAAAAGCGTTGGAGAGCTCTGCTAACAGACACCATCTGCAGTCCATAACAAGATGATTTCTTTAATTAATTGCTGAAAATGATCTGCATATATAAACATTGACTAAACACTGTTCGCATCTCTTCTCTGCAGCCATCATGTCAGGGAAGTCGGATATAAAGAACAAGTGGGCGGCAGTCCGGGGCCGCCTTGGCTCCTCGCAGGACTCGGACACGCAGCAGGAAGCCAACTTAGAGAGCGCTGATCCAGAGCTCTGCATCAGGCTGCTGCAAGTCCCCACTGTGGTGAACTACTCGGGGCTGAAGCGTCGTCTGGAGGGCAGTGACCAGACATGGATGGTGCAGTTCCTGGAGCTGAGCGGGTTGGATCTCCTCCTGGAAGCCCTGGACCGACTCTCGGGGAGGGGATGCTCCCGTATCGCAGACGCCCTCCTGCAACTCACCTGCGTCAGCTGTGTGCGGGCGGTCATGAACTCCTCTGCAGGGATCCACTTCATTATAGAGAACGAGGGATACATACGGAAGCTCTCACAAGGTTTAATCACTTTTATAATTAAAAACTCAGAGAGGCCTGACACATTCAAAGAGCAAATATATACACCGTGTCAAAGATCAGTCTGTGGGCTTTGATGCCTTCATCTAAAAGAGAGGTCTGTGGGTAAAGTAGTATGCAGCAAAGGGTTGCACAGCTGCTTTGAACTTGGGCCACACTTCTAGTTCAAAGAGTTAAAGCCTCTGAATTTCTTCAAGATATTTAAATCAACTTAATCATTCAAAAGAAAGTCTCAGAGCTTGAGGCTCTATTTCTCACATTTGTAGGATTCAGACAGAATTTTCAGAACTCAGGGGATCAGCTGGTTCTTTGTGACTCATTCTCCTGACCTTAATCTTCCAGACATGTTTTTAGCTCTTTGTGCTGAGATGACTCATTAATGGCTGCCTCACAATATCCTTAAAAATGTATTATCATGCTGGGTTTTGAATAATGGATTTTCACACCTTTAAATAAACAACACACTTTTTTCTACATCAGTTCTTAAGGCAGCAAAGTTCAAGCTGAGTTACCTTAAAGGCGGGGAAGCAAAACATTGCGCCTCAGACAACACTCAAGATGCTTTGTTTAGAAGGAAACAGATAGTTATTTTCTCCAATTTCCCACAGCCTTGGACACTTCCAACATCATGGTGAAGAAGCAAGTGTTCGAGCTGCTCGCTGCCCTCAGCATGTTCTCAGCAGAAGGCCACCGCCTGGCACTCGACGCCCTGGATCACTACAAGGCAAGCAGAACAACATGTAGAACAGTCACACTCATAGCATCTGTTTTTGAAAAAGTGAAGCTGCTTTTGGGATTACCTCACATGACCTTATGTCATTATTTCTGAGTTGATCAACTACCCTTTACCGCCCTCTGGTGGCTGATTGAGGGCACAAGTTTTCTAAACCCACAGACTCTTTTCCTTTCTTTCTCAATGATGCTTACACTGACTGGATTTCTGCTTCAGGGTGTGAAGATGCAGCAGTATCGCTTCAGCGTGATTATTAACGAGCTTCAGGCCACAGACAACGTCCCGTACATGGTGACGCTCCTCAGTGTCATCAACGCCATCATCTTTGGGACGGATGACCTCAGGCAGAGGGACAAGACGAGAAAGGAGTTTATTGGTGAGCTCCCTATTCTGGTCTATTTAAGAATTTATCAGTACTTGTTGCACTGTGATAAACAGTCGACCCTGAAGTGAGCTCAGCTCAGAGCTCTTTTACAAATATCTCTATCACTGGGTCTGTCTAAGAATAGTCCGACCTCATTCTTACTTTGACAAACGCCTGAGAAACTCAGCAATCCTCAAGTGAGCAGCATGGTGCATTTTTGAATTTTAAATCATACCTATTTAAAATCAAAAGCCATCACCAAAGAAGAATCATTCCTACTCTAAACACACGCTGACTTATACTGATGAGTTATATTTCTGAGATATTGAGCTGTGACACATCCCTTTGCTCTCTACATTTGAGTTTTACTGCCTGTGAAGTCTTTTCCAGCATACACCAGACAAGACAATGGACTTACAACTCCCACACAAGCTTTTTTCCTCAAGGCATCAGTATGCAACTTCCCAAAGATCAGCAGAGCTATGATATGACGAATATGTCATCTAGAATTTCTTAAGATGCTTCCCACCACCTTGGACCAATCAGCCATTCCTTCAGCCACTCCCCTTCTGTGATTGCTCACCTGTGACTTCCTGACATTTCTCCAAAAAACTAACCCAAGCCTCCCTAGCAGAAAGACACAAGAGACTTTTTAAGTGAAACTTTCTTAAAAGCTGATAATTGCTTGTTGTGTTGTGATACTGAAGGCTTTGTGTTTGGTTGTTGCCTTGCAGGGCTTCAGCTGCTTGATATTCTGCCAAAGTTAAGGTGAGCTCTCCTTTTGCTGTTCACATTTCATTTTGTCCCTCCCTAAATCATTAAAGCTGCTTTTATGCCACGAGGAATCTTTTAAAGGTTGCTTTTAAAGTTCATTATCATTTCACGTTAAACCGGGCTTTCAGGAAAAAGATGGGGGCAATTTGCATCCATTAATGTGTGATTCATCACCGCTTTCTAAAAAGTGAAAATGGCATTTCAATGCGGCAAAGTGTCCCCAGCAGTTATCTGTATGTGTGTGTGTGTGTGTGTGTGTGTATTCAGGGAGCAGGAGGATGAAGATTTGATAATTCAATGTGAAGCTTTTGAAGAGGCAATGGCTGAGGATGAGGAAGAGCTGCTGCGGGTCTACGGGGGCATCGACATGAGTAATCACATGGAGGTTTTTACTACACTCTTCAACAAGGTACCACTGACCGACTGAAAGCAGCTCAGAGCTTTATCTGATTTGAGTATTTAAACACGTCATGACTGATTCGGGCATGTGTTGCTGTGCAGGTGAGCAGCTCGCCGGCCTCTCTGCAGCTGCTGTCCATCCTGCAGACGTTAATGGTGCTGAGTCCGAGCCGCTCAGATATCTGGTTGGCTCTGGAAGCCATCACTGACAGAGCCACACTGCTGGCCCAGGACTGTGAGTAAAGAATGAAAAAACATTACACTCACTTGGCTCATGGCAAGACAATGGCCTCCTCAGTGATTCATGTGCAAAGAGGAGAGATTATCCATGAGAACAGATCCTGGGGATGAAAGTGAAGCAGGTGTTGACACAGGGGATGAAAGCTCTTGTTCTTTTCAAGTAGTGTCACTCAGTGTGTGTGTGTTTGTGTGCGTTTGTGCTCCAGCTCAGATGGAGTCGAGTGAGAAGATCATGCAGAGGCTGATGTTCTCCAAAGGGCAGAGCTGTGCTGGTCATCACGAGGTTGACGGGCTGCGTCTGAAGGTGGATAAAGCGGTTCAGACTGACCCCGATCAGCAGGACGGAGAGAAGACGGACGAAATCATCACATCCTCTCAGAAGCCGCTGTGTGCCCCTCCTCCTCCTCCACCCCCACCTCCACCTCCTCTACCCCCTGGTATGACTGGGGCCCCACCTCCTCCTCCACCCCCACCTCCTCCTCCACCACTTCCTGGAGGATTTGGCAGACCTCCACCACCTCCTCCTTTACCAGGAATGGCGCCACCACCACCACCTCCACCGCCGCCACCTCTTCCCGGTGGTCCGGGCATTCCTCCTCCACCCCCGCCGCCTCCTTTGCTAGGAATGGGTGCCGGACCCCCGCCGCCACCTCCTTTGCCTGGCATGCCGCCTCCACCACCTCCTCCTCCGGGCATGATCGTGGCTCAGAGCAGCTACATGCTGGGTTGTGCTGCACCTGTAAAGGCGAGTCGATGCCCCACCCTGAGGATGAAGAAGCTCAACTGGCAGAAACTGCGAGCTGTAACAGGTGAAAGGAGAAAGTCATTATGAAGCTTCCTTTTTTTATTAAGGCTGAATCTAACATCAACAATATCAACAAGTCTTTGATGTATGTTCTTGAACTATGAAGTAAGTTTATTTTTTTGAAAGCTTTCTCTTCAGGAAATTATCATCCCTTCAGGTTATTTATGTTTAAACTGAACAGTAAAGTGAAAGTGTTTTCAGTCAGGCACCGTGGTGAGGAATAACTGATGGGGCTGGAATGTTATCATGATCAGCACTCTACCAAAGGAAACTAAACAAGCCATTATTCCACTTTGGGATGTTGTTTGATGAGGCGATTACAGAGGATTCCCCCGAGTTTCAAGAGAGGGGATATTACTTTGAAATGAGTTTAGCCTTGTTGTGATGTCAATTCAAAAATGGAGCCACATTAGCTTATGGCAGGTTCCTCTCTCCCTGCACACACACAGATGGTCACTCCATGTGGTCCTCGGTTCAGAAAGAGCCTCTTCCTCATGAGCCGGACTACAGCAGTATCGAGCAGCTGTTCTGTCTCCCAGTGACCGAGCACAAAGACAAGGGGGCAGCTGCTCCTGTCAAGAAGGAGCCTAAAGAGGTGTGCTTGGTCAACACTCCACACGGCTCCTCAGAGCCGTCACGTGTTATCAAAGCTGAATAATCCATACGTCTCCCTAACTTCTCTTTTTTGTCTGTAGATTACATTTATTGATCCAAAGAAAAACTTGAATTTAAACATATTCCTAAAGCAATTTAAATGGTGAGATAAAACGCATCATTCTAATGGTTTCAGGCACATTTTGGTGACTTTCCAGCTGAAACTGTCTTTTTCTCCCTCTCCAGCACAAATGAGGACTTTGTAGCCATGATTCAGAAAGGGGACCGGTCTCGGTTTGATGTCGAGGTGCTGAAACAGCTTCTGAAGCTCCTTCCTGAGAAGCATGAGGTTTGCACTCTTAATGATCCACCTCTCCATCTATTTTTTTTCCACTCACGTATCTGTCATTAGTGGTGCACTTTAAAATGGCAAGAGTATGAGTCACTGTTTTGTTTTGTTTTTTGTTGCTGTTTTTTTATAGATTGAAAATTTGAAATCATTCCAAGGAGAAAAAGAGAAGCTGGCAAATGTCGACCGTTTCTACACCCTCCTGCTCACGGTGCCATGGTAACTTTTTACTTAAGTGCTGGTTAATTATATGCGTGTGTTGTATTCTTATAAAAACAAATACCTCTCACACCTGTCATCTTTTTTCTGTCCTTTGATTTCTGGCTTGTTTGTGCAGTTATCAGCTGAGGATTGAGTGCATGCTATTGTGCGAGGAGACCTCATCAGTCTTGGAAATGCTTAAACCGAAAGTAAAAGTGGTGGAGGAGGCCTGTCAGTGTAAGCACACCTATGACTCTCAGATTTATTCCCATGCATGCAGCAGGATCGTCTGTACACCGTATCGTGCATCTTTAATTTAATGCTGTATCGCTCATTTTCAGCCCTCAGAGAAAGCACGCTCATGCCCAGTTTCTGCAGGCTCATCCTTGACGTTGGGAATTTTCTCAACTACGTAAGAACCTCTTTACTCTCATGTTTATTTCACTGAAGCTGACATTTAGAAGGAGCTTGCATTTTTAATTATGGTTCTGCTTTCAGGGAAGTCACACAGGGAACGCAGAGGGCTTCAAGATCAGCTCTCTGCTCAAGCTTACAGAAACGAAGGCCAACAAGGGCCGCATCACGCTCCTTCATCACATCCTGGAGGTACGATAAACACCCTTATCATTTCCTCACTCATTCATGAAACTGCTTAATCACATACTGTGGCTTTTTATGCTTTATTTTCAAAGGAGGCAGAGGCGAACCACCCGGAACTGCTGGATCTTCCAGATGATATTGAGATCTGTGAAAAAGCAGCAGGGTATAGAAACCTTTATCATTCGCTTTACCTCATGTTTTGCTGTTTTAAATAATTCTCAGTGGATCCACAACAGAGGCATAACTAAAAGTTTCATGCTTTTCCTTCAGAGTTAATCTGGACTCTATTCAGTCAGAAGCCAGTGCCTTACTAAAACGATTGAATGAGACGGTCAAAAAGGTCTCCAACTCCGCAGAAGAGGTGAAGGACCAGTACGCCAAAGTTCTTGAGGTAAGCTGGTGATACTCGCATCTGTTCCTTCAAACAGAGCCAACACTTTGACTCAGTGTGGTTTTCAAGCTTGATCCAGATCCCAAAATTCTTTCTTTGTCTGCTGCAGGAAAGTGCGGAGGCGTGTCAAGCTTTAAGTGAACGGTTCACTGCGATCGAGAAGAAGAAGAGCGAACTGGCAGTCTATCTATGCGAGGACACCAATCAGCTGTCGCTTGAGGATCTCTTTGGAACCATAAGGACTTTCCGGGGACTTTTTATCAAGTCACTGAAGGTCAGGAAGACTCTTTGTTGTTGTTTTGTGATCTATTTACAGACTTTATACGCTGTATGTTTAGTGTGTGGTTTATTAAACCTGCCAGATGCTATTTGAGACACTATATGTAGAAAGTGGTCTGGTAGGGGGCGGTGTTATCGCTGGAACATAAAAAGCAAAAGACTGTGGGAAAGCTAGGGGATGCTAATAAGCCTCTGTCTGAATGATACAAAGACAAATTGCTAAGTACATTTTGTGCTTGGCAGTGAGTGACATCCTGACTTACATGATAACAGGAAAACAAAATGAGGAGAGAGCAGGCAGCCAAGGCAGAGAAGAGGAAGAAGCAGCTGGCAGAGGAAGAATCCAAGAGACAGAAGGGAGAAAATGGAAAAATAAGTAAGCAATGAACAGCGCTCCTTTCTTTCACTCTTCTGGAAATCCCTCAGTAAGATTCAGTTTGAATTGTGTGTCTCTTTTTACCTCTCTTTACCAGTCAAGAAAGGCTTTGTGCCACAGAACGACGGCTGTATCATCGACCATCTCCTGGCGGATATTAGGAAAGGTTTCAGCCTAAGGAAGACCAGGCCAAGGTGCGATTCGGAAAGCCTCCCCTCTAATGAAAAGCGTAGGGATACCTGCCTGTCTGGTAAGGACAAGACTGTGGCCTCCATCTGCAGCTCGAGCGCCGCTCCTGAGCCACTTTACTGCAAGCCACAGCACAGCTTCGCTGCTTTATTTAGCCTCTACTTTGTTTGCACTCTAAAAGCACTGCTATCTTTCTAAGCTAGCTCCACAGCGCTTTGCTTTGCTATGCTGCAATAGCGTTTGCTTTCATGGAAACTGCTTTATTTTCATCCATCTATGTCACTAAATCAAGACTTAATCTCATTGACAATAATAATCATAATGTGTTTAACTTCACAACACCCAATACCACCCACTTCTCCCCTCAGGATCAGGTGTGAAGCCTGTCGAAGAAGAAGCCGCAGAAACAGCCAACATTTCCGCTCCCTCCAAACCTCAGACAGAGGATCACCAGGGCACCGCAGGGGAAGTGAACGGCTTTATCAGCCCTTCAGAAGAGGGTCCTCCAACACCGCAGAGTGCACTGCAAGACGGACCAGCTGCACCTTCCAGCACACCCCCAGTAAAAGCAGCCATGGGGGTGCAGACACCCCTGAAAAAGCCGACATCGCTGCAGGAGGAGGGACACCCACCGGAACCTACACCTTCACCGCTAGGCATGACACAATCTCAGCCACAAGCTGAAGAGGAACGTCCACCGTGTCCCCCCACAGCTAATGGCTTCTCGCCAGATTCGACTGTGACCAGCCCCCTCAGCCCGTTCTCCCTCTCTGACTCAGACCTGATAGAGGCTGTGTTAGACAGCTCGACACCTGAGAGGCTGATGCCTGAGGAAACAGCAGGTTCTAGCTCTGGTGTTCAAATCAAAGAAAGTTCTTTACCTGAAACAGACTCTGTGAGACAGAATGAAAGCAATACAACAGGAGAGGGGAATAGTGAAACTTGTGATGAAATAAGCCATTTAATAGAGACTGCAGGAGAAGAGGAGCAGGCGCACATTATTGTAAAAACACAAAACCAAGATGAGGTGGTCAGCACTGAACAATCAGTCCCTAAAAGCAATGTGACTGCTCTGAGTGAGGGCACTGAGGGATGTGATGTCCCAGACGGACTGGAATCGGAGATTCAGGATCTGCCATCAGTATCTGAAGCAGCGTCTCCATCCCCTCAACCTGAACCAAAGAAAAAAGGGAGCATCTTTAAACGAAACAAAAAGAAGAGTAACACAGGTAATCTGTCCTTATACATAAATAAAAGTCATGTTTGGAATGCTAGTCGCTTGATGTGTCTCAAAGGGAAGTCCTTACTCATTTTGTTTTTATTCCATTTAACATTTTATATCTTATGTATCGGCTATTTTAGTGTATATTCCTAACTACTGAGCATGTTACATGCATTTTATTAAAAAGTTGCAGTCTGAAGCCCGTGTTTTGCAGATTGAATATTGAATGGATGTAAATATGGCCAGTCTGTTTGAATGCTCTGTTTTCCGTTCTGAAACACAAGGTAACAGTGGGAAAGGACACACTAAACATAAAAAAGGCTGTGTGTTGCAGTGAGGTAGGTCAAAAACGGTGGGATGGCAAACTGTAAGCAGGAACATCATCCTAATGAGTTCAATCACCGTCAAAGCTTTGTCCTGAATAACACATCATTTGTTGGTCTAACTGGATTAACTGGATTTCATTTGTGTCTGTTGTCCAGCTTTAACACTTGCTCTCTTCTCAATGCTTTTGCAAATCAATAGTGGTCAGGCCAAAATCCTAACAGCATTCAACCAAATGTGTGTTGAGGTGATTCTAATGCCCATTAAACAGGGGAAAACTAACCCTGAAGGTTCTCTTGTGTGAAGAAGTGAATCCTCTTTAATCAGCACTGTAGAAATCTAACACCACAGTTTTCTGATCTTGAGCAGCCTTGCCGTTTGTGAAGTCATTGTGCAGTCATCGTGGACTGAGTTTTTTCATAAAAGTTGTCACTTTTGTGTCTTTACTCCCATATTTTCTTGTCCATTCCGCAAATCTGCAACAGGGACTGTTTAACCCACTAACACAGTCTCGTATGCTTCTTGTTAAACTGTGTTTGAAATGTTGTGCTGGTTTTAATGAAAAGATTCTGTCACACTAATGTTTTATAAAGTTATTCATAAAGAAATAACTTTTAAACAGTTTAAAGATGATAAACACTTATGTATCCCCTGTTCCTCTAACTGCACTATTTTACCCCACTGTAAATGTATTACCCTTCTAAGATTATTAAAGTATTTAATATTTGAAATGTTTTGATTCAATCCATTCATTTGAGTTTTTGTTTTTCCAGGTGACTGCAGAAAAAGAAAATCGAGAGGAAAAAGAAAATTCTAGAGTCGCTGAACTGGATGGACTGGATTGTATTTTATTCAATGAAAACATGAGATTTGACTCCTTGGAGTGGATGCAGAAGTCTTCCTTTTGCAATGAGTTGCTTTTCAAGGCATAGAAGAAGAAGAAACGCACCAAAGGCTGGGATCTGCACACGGATGTTAACATGTCACTTTATGTAAATGAGTTGCAGCTTTTGTGTATTTGATTGCTTTGGATCCAGAAAAAAATATTGAATATGCTTTCTATGTTTTGTAAAATTGTTGTTATATGCAGTGAATGTGTTTTGCTATAAGCTTTAGTGACTGGCACCTTTACAGCAAAAGATGCAGTGTTTGGTGCAAAATAATTTATCATCACAAAACTGCTTTGAAGTTATGTCTTAATTTAAGATTTGTATATTATCCAGATGATATCTAACAGGATATGAGATGAAAAAAAAAAAAGATTTAATGGATTGTAACTTTTAATGTTTAATATATTTTAATAAAAGTAAATTTACTGTTGCCTTGCTTTTTAATTAACACAGCTGAGCTTTACGGCACACAAAATACATTACACAATACAAAACCTCACCAGAAGAGCTGCCATAGTTCAGATAGATGTTATTGGTTTCTAATTGCATAGTCCGCCGTCATACGTCATTATTTTACTGCTGTGTGGAAAGGCTGTTGTCTCGTGACAAACAGCCTTGGAGACACTTGCCCGCGCGCAGCGACGTTCTTTACGCGCGTCTGGCTCTGACATCATCAGCGCTAAGGTTACAGATATGGCAAAGCCGCTCTTGCGGTCCAGTCTAGTCGTCTTGAGACGGACGGACTAAAGCCAGCGCCATCATGTCGCTCACCTGGTCAGCGAAAGATCACAAAAACCTGAGTCAAACCGCTGCGGCAGGACAGAAACGACCGCGTAACGAGTCGGTGAACAAAGTGACGGTGGTTCTCGGTGCGCAATGGGGAGACGAGGGGAAAGGTAAAGTGGTTGACTTACTGGCGACTGAAGCGGACTACGTGTGCAGATGTCAGGTAACGGCTTTGATTCGTGATTTTAGCTGACTTATTCACAAGGGCGTGTCCCTGGGTTCATAGTGAATGTCTTTTTTTATCCATTACAAGCCTCACTGTAAAACCAGTCTCTAACTGGCAGCTTGGTAGAGCGCAACAGGTGCTCTGAGTAAAAACTCTTTGAAGCCCTGTGATTTTGGGAATGATTAACAGAATGTTGTAAACATAATAACGGGAAATCTTTGCGTAATGCAAATGATAGTTGAGTGTGTGGTAGATTTTTAACAGGGCTGTCAAGTATTTTCATGATTGGATAAGATAACTGTGCCACTTGATTCGAATTGATAAGATTATGCAGACACCGAGCGAGTCCCTTTTAATTACCTTAGCAGTAACATATAAAACTCATAAGCCTTTTTACTCTATTGATTCTCTCAATCTCCTGTAGAGTTGCTGTAAATGACTCATTCATCTGATATAAAAAAAAAAAACAGGTCATGGTGAACCAGTTTGTTTATAAATGAATTAGAGTCATGATAAAGTCCAGACAGGTCACTAATGTCCACTTGCATAACACACACACACACACACCAGCGTCTGGTTGGAAATCAGAGGTCAGTCAAGCAGTGGAACACACGGTGAAAGCTGCCAACAGTTGCTTCGCAGTGTTGTACTTGTACTTTCCTCGCTGAGAGGACTAGCACCCTGTGTTCTGGAGGCCTGGGAGCCCCACCCACCGGGCTACCAAGAGGTCACATTCTCGGGGTGGCTTGATATGTGAGAAGGCCAGGTCTTAGCCAGGAGGGAACAGAGCGGGGGATCCATCAGCACCAGCCAAGTCTGTTAAAATAGATGCTGGAGAAGTTTGGTAGATTTGGGAAGAGGGTGGCTTATCACTGTCTGGAGAAAATAAAATAAGACTTGTGAATTCAGATGTGTTAACATCATTCTGCAGCCTATTTGAACACATCATCATCAACACAGTGTCACATGCTGGTAACACTATACTCCACCTTGATTTCCAGGGAGGTAACAATGCGGGTCACACAGTGGTGGTGGATGGGAAGGAGTACGACTTCCACCTTCTGCCCAGTGGAATCATCAACACAAAAAGCATATCTCTTATTGGTAAAAGCATTAATTTCTATTTTTTCCACATCAAGTGTTTTGACAAATACAGTGATTTGTAGTCTTAACATTCTGTTACTCTGCTCTCATAGGAAACGGTGTAGTCATACATCTACCTGGGTTGTTTGAGGAGGGCGATAAAAATGAGAAAAAAGGTAACTAAAGGAAATCTACCCTTCTTACACGATCCGTTTGCATTAATCAAGATTTAGTACTCTCACTTATACCTGTTCTTTGACCAGGTCTGAAAGGTTGGGAGAAGAGACTAATTGTCTCTGACAGAGCTCACCTTGGTATGTACAGTACATATAATTGTTTAAAACAGTTAACCTTATTCACAATAGTGTTTAGACTGTATTTTAACATTTGTTTGTCATCTCTTTGCAGTTTTTGATTTCCACCAGGTTGTTGATGGCTTGCAAGAAACTGAGAGACAAGCACAAGAAGGAAAGAAGTAAGGGGAAGGGAGGCAGTGAAGGCACGAAAACATGTCAAAGATAATAGGTCTCATCAAAACAGTCAGTCAGTGTAAAACATACTTTAAAACCACCTCGTTTTGTTTTTTGTTTTTTTATAATCAAGTATTGGAACAACCAAAAAAGGCATTGGACCGGCATACTCCAGCAAAGCATCACGCACTGGCCTACGCGTTTGTGACCTGCTGGGTGACTTTAAGGACTTTTCTATGAGGTGAGAAAGGGGGGGCACTGATCAAACTCTGATGTTAAGTGTTGTAACATGACTCATGACAAACTGCTCTTTCAGATTCAAGAACCTTGTCCACCAGTATCAGTCCATGTACCCATCCTTGACAGTTGATGTTGAGGACCAACTGAAGAAACTCAAGGTAGACATTTAAGACCAGTACTGTTGCCAAAGTATCCAACAGAAAAAAAACGATAGATAATGAACCCCTACTTATCGCAAGTATCTAGTCTTACCAACCTGTGAAGGAACTTTTAAACTGCTTTCCTATCGTTCACATCACACTCATTGATGGCAGAGAATGCTACAAGAGGGGATCTTCAGTATTGACAGAAAATTCTATGTGGTTGTTGTTTCTCTACTGTAGGACTACGCTGAGAGATTGCGGCCAATGGTGAGAGATGGAGTCTATTACATGTACGAGGCTCTTCATGGTCCTCCCAAGAAAATTCTGGTTGAAGGGGCCAACGCTGCTCTCCTTGACATTGACTTTGGTAGAGTCAGCAGCAGGAACATTAAATGCTGTTTGATTTTGCAAATTCTGGAAAGGAGTCAATGTTGTATTCACACGTAACAATGTCCTCTTCAGGTACATATCCCTTTGTGACATCATCCAACTGCACTGTGGGTGGAGCATGCACTGGCCTTGGCATCCCTCCTCTGAATATCGGCGATGTGTTTGGTGTATCGAAGGCCTACACAACAAGAGTGGGAATCGGAGCTTTCCCTACAGAACAGTTAAATGTAAGAGCTTAAAGTATCTTGTGTTTTGGTTACATGGTTTGTTTGCTTCACTAGCTGTCATACTGTATGGAGAGATACACAGTGTGTTATGTAACTCAGTGATATCAAGCCCGACATGTACAGTTTATTTGTGATCATGTGGCTGACACACACACAGCAGGTCTGTTGGAGGAGAGAGCTGGGAATGGAAGGGGAGGGGTTGGGTTGTTCTCATGCTAGGTGCAGCTGTCAAATTTTGTGAGAGACAGGCTCTTTACTTCTTATGCAGATCACATGTTCAGAAGGATAAATTTAGGGCCAGAGTCGGTGTTAAGGATATATTTACTGTGTGAGCTGGGGTTATGTTACTTGTCACGGGAACTGACCACAGAGGCACAGGTCAAGATGTTAACACTTTACCCCTCCTGCCCATGTGATGTGTTATTGTACTCAGCTGGGTCTAAGGCGGGGGCACTGATGGTGTATTTTTAGGTTTCAGAAGTGAAGCCTGAGATCATGAATGTCAGAAAAAGTGAACTAAAATGTAGACCTGTATTTATCTCTTTACTTCAGGCAGTAGGAGAGCTGCTGCAGACAAGAGGTCATGAGGTGGGTGTGACCACAGGAAGGAAGAGACGCTGTGGTTGGTTGGATCTGGTTATCGTCAGATATGCTCATATGATCAATGGCTTCACCGCGTGAGTTGCTTAAGAAGATAAAGCTTTTTATCATGTGCTGTGTGGTTTTTTATATTAGACAGAAAAGCACGCTTACTCTTAAAAAAAAACACATTTCTTCTACACCACTCTACATCACTTTTTTGTATGATGGACACAAATGTCACAGTAAATACTGAACAGTTCTTTGACATGTTGCCTGTCTTACAGCATCGCTTTGACAAAACTTGACATTCTGGATGTGCTTGATGAAATAAAAGTTGGCGTTGCTTACAAACTCAATGGAAAAAGGATCCCTCATTTCCCAGGTAACGTAGGCAAAAGATTCGCAAAACAACAATCAGCCTATACTGAGATTTATACAGAAGATTAATTTGCAGATTGGACAACTTTTTTATTTATTTTTTTTAACAACAGCCAACATGGACATTTTGCACAAAGTAGAGGTCGAGTACGAGACCTTCCCTGGTTGGAAGACTGACACGTCTGCTGCTAGGAAGTGGAATGACCTCCCAGCCAAGGCCCAGAACTACATCCGCTTCATTGAGAACCACATTGGAGTTCCCAGTATGTCACAAGAAAATAAACTCTGATTGTATATGATTTGTATTTTTGTAGCTATGAAAGTCATGGTCAACACTACACCTCTGAAGGCCTCTGAAAAAAAAATGTTTGCATGATGGAAAAAGATTTTGTTTTGATGGTGCTCTGACACTCATACTACCAAATATTTTCAAGCAATTATTGTCAAAATGTCTTGAGTTTCTTCAGCTTTTTAATCTTCCTCTTTGATTTTGTCTCTTTTCAGTCAAGTGGGTTGGCGTTGGAAAGTCCAGAGAGTGCATGATCCAGATGTTCTAGAGGAATACGTTTTCCTCCCCTCTTCTCGATGGAAGCACAGACCCTGTGGCACCTGTCATCACCTAAATGATCTCCTTAGTTGCAATAAAAAATCCATCTATGTGACCTTGGAAAGTTTACTTGGGTTGTTTTGTTGCAATTACACGTCCCTTGTTCATTTATCAATAAAGTTACATAATTTGAGTGGTGTTAGATCAGTCAACAAATAAAGAAGCACTCATCATATGTGACAAAACATTGCTATCATGCGCAATCAGTTTATCATTAATCTCAGTGACCGGATTTCTCAAATCATCAAGTATCAATGTTTTATCTGATGCTAGGGGGTAATGTCAGTAGGCTATATAAATCATCAGTTAAATAAAACAAACCTCCCTCTCAGTTTAGTATTCATTCTTTTAGAGATTACATAGCACAAGCATTTTTACATATAACATTATTTTAAACGTGCTTCAAACATGCTTCCTCCATAGACTGTAAGTTACAGGGTCCTTCCTGCCATGGTAATAGAAATTTTAATGTTTACGACGGACCTCAAATGCAGCATGGCAAGAGAGGTAACGATAGAGCCCAATATAGCACGTGACACCAGAGTCGTTTTCTGATTGGCTCTAAGGATCCGTGTGACAATAAAGCATGCGTGTGATTGGCTCTTTGCATTTTCCTTTGCATTTTTCCCGCAACAAACAAGTGTGGCGGAATTCTGGAGGAGCTCAGCGGGACTTTGAGGAGCAAAAATGCCGAAACGAACTTGTCCTTTTCCTCAAACTTTTTCCTCCCAATACAAAATCCACATCGGCCAACAGGAACTCAACAATTACGGCGTTTTTGGCGACAAGTACAGGCGAGAAATACACGGTGAGTACATGTCAGCGGTAATGTCTGCGTTTATGGTTAGCTGGTGTTAGCTTCGTCGGTTAGCACTTTAGCTTACAGTAACTACCATAAACGAAGAGAAATACTCAGATAAGCCTCTGCTATCGGTATTTTTGGTTATTTTTTGTTGCTTCCTTAACCACTAGTTGTTTATGTTGATTGTAATCCCCTTTTTGTGGCCTGATTACTTAAGTTCCTGTTTTGCCTTTCTCGACCTGACTTTCAACAAACCTATGTTACACAAGAAAATGCAAATATACTGGCCTATGAACGTACTCCGCTCAATGTTCATGCACACAGCGTTCACTTCATTTTTGAATGGTTGTGTTTTCCTTTCTCAGAAAAGACAAAAAACCTGCTTTTTAACGGGGCCAAAGCAGTGATGGGGAAAATCTGGACAGGAGAGGAAAGGTGCATTGACCCACAGCCGACAGGACAAATAGAGGGACCCGCACACAGCCAGACTTTACTGAGAGGACAGACACTGATCGGATATGATGGAAGACTGTCAAGATCAAACGTCACACCAGGTGAGCTTTGTGCAAGAAGAGCCTCCGTCAAAGCGTACAAAAGGATCATATCAGGGAAATAACCAGCCATTCAGTTATGTTTTTTAAAAAAAACTCAGATTTTGTAGGCACTTCAAACTCACGAACATAATCAGTAACAAGGCGGAGTTATCCTATCTGATAGGGCAGGTAAGTCCCTAAAATCTCAGCGAGGAAAACTAAATTAGTAAATAACGTGGAAACAGTGACCTCTACTGACGGATACAAAGTAGTGACAAGACTGAACTAAGGATGAAGGAGCTATAAGGAGTTTCTCAATAAAGTAGAGGGGTTGGCAATGATTAGAGAGAACAAATGAAGATGGATCCTATGGAGTACCTTCAATGGGCTGAGGACTTTCTAAGTGATCTTGAACAAAGAAAAGTAGTGACTAGAAGGAATCACTGTCCAGTCATTTGCTTCAAGAGTGATGTACTTGTGTCAGTGAGTGCAAGTGCACATGGGAAACAGAGTCTTTAGCCCTGAAAAACACTAGGGCTGTTTCCCAAAGCCAAGGTATCTTGCCTTGCCTTGGCCTGATGTGGGCGTAGGGTGGGCGTGGGCAGGCATCCACATAATCAGTCGCTGCCCAAGTGCTGTACCAATGTCCATGTCCTCCGGAGGCATATGTCCTCCGTTTGGTTAGCATGTGGCTAATTGACCAAGGATACACAGGTGTATCCTTCGCTGCCTTGCCATGGCCATAAATACCCAACATGCAACGCGTGAATCTGTAAAAAAGGAAAAAAATGGAAGGAAAAGACGCACCAGCGGAGGCGCGTGGTAAATTCCAATTTAAATGTAAGTAACAAAATACACCTCTGAAAATAACAACTTATACCATGTCCACCACTTAAATCTTTTGTGTGTCACTCACATAACTATAATTACTGAGAAGCTGCACCTGCAGAGTGTCAATGATGTAACAATAAAAAAGCAAAAAGTGTAGAAAAGTGGCAAGCTATGACAATATTTGTAGCCATCTGAGCTCCTCCCAAAATATGCCTTTGTAGGCTGTTCCAGTAGCATCTCCTTTTGAGCAGAGGCAGGACATTTGCCTTGGATGGGAAGGAAGTGGCTTCGGAGGCACTGCCTTCCAAGGCAAGGCAAGGTACCTGGGCTTTGGGAAACAGCCTAGCTTTTCCACATAGTCCTCACAGCCCCTTTAAGGAATTCCACAAAATAACAAAAGTGGATGTTGAAAAATTTTATAATTTTGTGTTAAGACAGTACAAAACATGGATGTAGTCGCCGATTTCACCCGTCTGTTCTTGATACCCTGAAATGAAGCCAAGGCGCAGACGCAGCCACATTGGATATAACTCTGGCTTTGAGCTTCCTTTTTAACAGCTATAGGGCTCCCGTCAGTCAAGTGACCTGAGCTGTGTCTCTGATTGGGCAATCAAACAATCCCAATATCTGCTAAACTGCAGAGTTAGAAAAATATTCACCTACTGTACAGTGTTTGCCAATAGCAAAACCAGCGATTCAGATCCAAGCTGTTTTTTAAACCAGGCTGCAAACATGCATTTGACGTCTTAAAAATTCTTCGGCTGGGTGTGTACGTGGTTTCCAGTTTTTCTGCAGCCTCAAGTGGATCCTCAATGAACAGCAACTTTAAGCTCATCTGCATAGGTGTCATTTTTCTAAACTGGATGTTGCCCCTGGGTTAAGATTAAAAATTGCTCTAATGATAGTAATGATAACTTAAATTGCAATACCCTGAATTATAACTGAATCTATCAGAACAATGATTTTATCCGTACCTTATATTTGATAAATGAGATGAGTTTCTTACCTGACCTGATTTGCTTTGGATAAGTCAGCTGTGTTCATTCCTTAACTCTGTACCTACCTTGAGCACATCTTTCTTCAGAAGGTTGAAACCCTGCAGTACTTCCAAAGTTCAGCTGAAGCTGTCACTTTGTATTTATGTGCAAGACTGGAGGAATTGAGTGGGTAACTTCTGCTGTAATTTTGCACTAGTGTCTCCCTCTAGTGTTCCAAACAAAAACTGTGCCTTGTGTAGCAAAAGCAAAACATGAAGCAAGTTGAGGATTGCTATCTTAGAAGTGTCTTCTCAACTTGCTTTTATCTTACTGTATATGTTTGAACAGGAGTGAGACGTGGATGCAGAAGACATCAAGAAGTACAATGCACCAAAACATATTTTAATTTCCATTTACTGACTTTGTGTCATTTGAACATTGGTTTCCTTTGTCAGTTTTTCATGGTGACAGTGATGGACCTCATGTTGATTTTAATAAGTGTAAAGACCTGTATTGTGTTTATCTACCTCTTAAATTATAAGTAAGTGACAGGTATGGTATTTAAATTGCTGCAGGTAACATATTGTAAGCACAACATTGTCAATAACATCTAGCTACATGTTAACTGCAGGTCTCTGTGCCTTAGTGGTTACATCTGTTTGGAGTAAACCAAGCTTTAAAAAGTGTAGCTCTAAATATGAATATACCACGAGAGGTCAGGTATTACTATAATTACTTGTAGTGTGAGGTCACGAGGTGAGCAGACTCTGAACAGACTATCAGACTGAGCGCTTTGAGAAGGACCATATTGACTTATCTCACTCTAAATGGTTAAGTGAAAACTCAAGGAAAACATCCTGACAACGTTTTTTTTTTTTTTTTTTTGTGAAATGTCCTCTTTGGTTTACTTTGTGGGTTCAGTTCAGGCTTCTCACCAGCAGGTGTCAGGGTGGTCACAGATTTTGGTTCTCATTGATTTTTATTTTTATCTTCTTCACTTGTGTGTGCTATTCTAAGTTCTCATCCAGTGTGTACTGTCTCTCTCTCCAGGTACAGCAGTAGCTTGTGCAGGCTGCTGTGTGTGTCAGAAGAGCCAGGGAACCAGGACAGCCTGCTCCCAGTGTGAACGTCTAACCTGCTCCTCATGCACTCGCCAGTGCTCCAGCTGCTCCAGCCTTTGCTGCTCTGTCTGCACCATTATAGAGTAAGTGAACGCTCTGGTGCCATTTTTGCAGGTAGTTTCTGAACCTGATCTTGGTGTTATCTCTACTCCATTTGTTTGGATGAAGGTGTTTTTTTTTAATTATTATTATTTTTTTATTTTACATTTACACATCAGCCGTCTCTGTTAATTTATTCTCTTTCTCACTGTCATTTTCTGTTTTGTTATGTATTTTTTAAACTGTGTGGGATCATTTTTTAAAATTTCTGTTTATACGTTTTTTGTCCGTATATTTGTGAAAGGTTAAAGGTAATTGATTGGTGCAACATATTCGTAGGTCAATGTTAGTAGACAAACAAATGAGTTGTATTATTTGCTTTTTACGTCTCTTCTGCTGGGAGAAGAGCAGCTCAGAAATTACTTGTAATGTTATCTCAACATCACCAAGCATTTTGTTGTTGTTCTTGTATGCAGTCTTTCTGTTATCTTTGCCATGCTTCTTCAGAAGTACTCTAGGTCATAAAGATTCATGGAGCAGCATTAAGTGACTGTAACAATTTTTTTTTTTCTCCACAGTTACAGCGGACAGTATGATGAAGTTTTGTGCTGCGGTTGCTCCACATAGAAACCAACAGAAGTATCTGGATATCTTGAACAAATGTATTTTCCTCACATGATATTACTAAGACTGCATTTCATCGTATCTTTTTATGTCCTCTCAATCCTACCTTGTATATATGTATTGCCTCATGAAAGTAACTGAAATAAACTTGAACACTTTTATATACAGTCAGGTGTGGGTATGTCACCTTTGTTAGCTGCATGACAAGCACACAGCACAGCAACTTCACAGAAGTTTGGAAAAAGACAGCAGACTATAAAAGTGCAGAAAAAAATCCACAAGAGACTGTGTGAGTTCAGTAATTTTAGAATCATGTTCTTCAGTGTCACCGATTTCCATTGGAGATTTTGTCATCTACAGTAAGCAGTATGGAGAGAATCTAGAGGGATCCTGCACAAAAGGGACAAGACCTGAAATCAATACTGGTGTTACTGCATTACATACATAACAGGCATGACTGTCAGGGAAATCACAGCATGAGCTCAACATTTCAAACAAAATCCAGTAATGTGGGCAGTTTTCTTGGCTCATGAAGAGTGAACTGAGGTGAAGCAGACATTTTTCCTTTTGTTTGATGAACCAAAATTTGACATTAAATGTGGAAATATGGACACTGCATCCTCTGTTCTGGCTGTCTCACCACCCAGCTCAAAAACCAATAATGATGATAGTATAAAGATTTCTTAGTGACCATGGTATGGTTCATTAACACATCTGGTAATGCACCATTAATGCTGAAACATACAGTACAGAGGTTGTTCAGCAACATAAGCTGCCATCCAGACAACAGCTTTTTCTGTTTTCTTTGGCAAATTTTCAGTAAGACAATGCCAACCACATTCTGCACATATACTAATAGCAGCATTGCTCTATCGTAAAAGAACATTAAAAATATTTAACGCATCATGAAATGAAAATTAGCACAAAGCAGATCCTGAACTGTTCAACTGCTTAAATCCCCATATCAGGCAAGATTCAGACATCATTTTATTTTTCAAACTCCAGAAACTGTCCTCTTTGTTTCCCAAATAATCACAAAGTGTGCTAGGAAAAAGAAGCTAACGCAACAATTGATAAACACGATCTGCCCAGCTTTTTTTTTTTTTTTTTAACATAAATTAGCATATTTTTTATCCAATTTAGCCAATCTAACACAACTTTCAGTCATATGTTATAGTCTTTAAGTAACTTGCAGACCCAACTAAAACTACCAGGCATCTGCTGACTTCTGTGATGTGTTGTAGAACAGGCAGCAGATGGCAGCACACTTTAAGGACTCAGTTAAGGAACATAATCCCTCAGACTGAGCCTCATTCAGAGAGATGCACACACCTGAGGTTGGTTTAGCCCACCTGGTAAAGTGGCTGCTTTCGTCTGAGTTTGGTGGTTGAAATAAAAAGTTGAGGTGGTAAAAATGATGTCACTGACCTAATGGTAGAATGACTACCCTTTGATGAAGGACTGAGCCTCTCTGCTCCCTATCATTCCTTGTCTCTTTACAGCAACCCCGTCAAGTAAAATCCAGAAAGTAGCAATAAGATTTAAATAATACACATTAATTCTTAATTTTATAAACACATCTATTTCAGTAGGTGTGATCTTCACAGAACCTGTGTGCGTGCTCATCAAATTGAGATTCTGCTCCAGCCTTTCCCACTGACCTTGAGAACTTGTTATCAAATTTATTTATTAAAACTCCAAGCTCCAGAGGTTGCACAGAGGCAGGCCTCTGCTGTGAGACACTTTGGCTACAATTATCCCCGCTGGACGTGACCTTGAGCTGCAGTCATCACTTTGTCTTGGCTACTTCTCATGGCCGATGACGACCGGTTTCAGGGTCAGGTATTGTACGCTGTGAGTAATTGTTCTTGGTGGCAGAAGTCCTCAGCACTGCTTTGGAGAAAATCAATCACATGACATGGTCCTATAGACATTAGCTTGGATGAGTGCACTTCCTGGAGCTTATTGCAAATGCTCCTATGAGCTGTTGAGTCACATCCCCTGCTCAGCGGGCCAGTTGTGGTTCTGCTCTTTGGGGAGCTCTGCAGTTGGTGTCCGGGGGCACCGCTTGATTTCTGGCTGAGTGAACAGACAGCTGCTGGCAAGCAGGGCGTCGAGCTGTCTGCACCATCCTCGATAAGACTTAAAGAAACTAAGAGGTGGGCATAAAACACTTGATAGTAACACAATGACTTTCATTCAGCTTTATCACATTAGCAGAAGACAAACTATGGAAGAAAAGTATGGGTTGTTCAGAGAGCCGGGGTTTGTTTCAAGTGTTTTACAAAAACATAGTTGGAATGATAAAACTGGACTGATAAATCCATGATAGATTTACATTTGTAGGTGTTTTTGAGAAAACAGAGCTGTGTTTTTCCTTTACTGTCAGTCAAACAGTTTTAAGATTTGTCTGTTTCAGAAAGTTAAAGAGTGATCTTTAATCTCTATCTTTTTGTGATCAAGTGTTTGGGTCAGGCTTTCTTAAAATTTGCCAAATCATGTTTCAGAAGTCAAAAAGATTGTGTCCAAAGTTACAAATACAAATATGTCAACAGTCTAAAACATAAGTTTCAAATGTTCAGAAACATGGCCACCTGATATATTTTTGAAGTTAGACAGAAGTTAGTTTGCTCACATGTGTAAAGTATGTTTCAATCACTCAACATACTAACACGAGAAAGGCACATGGCTAACAGCTACAGGGTGCTCATCTGTTAGCTAGTGTAATAACTTCAAAACAACATCATATCTGTGCTGTGTGTGCAGACAGAAAAATAAGCAGTTCAGAGCAAACTTTTTTCTCAACACACTGAATTTTGCTGCAAAGATTATAGCTCCTTGGGTGTGTACGTGGTTTCTCATGCATCTGCAGCCAGCCCCAAACAGATGCTTGATGAAATGCTGTGTTTAACACATCTGCATTAGCTTCATATTTTTGACGGGATGCTGCTTGATTGCATCACAGTCATAGACTGTATAAAACATGGACGACGTCACCTGTCTGTTCCTGGTACCGTGAAATGAAGCTGATCCGAGAACGCAGCCACGTTGGATATGACTCGGGCTTTGAGCTTCCTTCCTATAGAGCGACCGTCAGTCAGTCCCGTCAGTCCCGTCAGTCCCGTCAGTCGCATGAGATAGGAAAAATTCACTCCTGTTCAATGTGTGGCAGTATTGAAATCAGTGTTTTAGACCCAAGCTGGAAATATGCTTTCTTAATGACATCAAAATCTGGGGGGTATTTTGGCTGGGTGTGTACGTGACTTCTGGTCTTTCTGCAGCCAACCTCAAGTGGGTTCTCGACGAACAGCAACTTTTAGCACTTCAGCAAAGGCTTCATTTTTCTAAACCTACGTTGCCCCTTGATCACAATCCAGCTTCCAATTCTGACCCACCTCCGATGAAGGAATTAATAGTTTGGGATTTGGGGGTGGCAGCAGGGGTGGTTATATAGGTTTTAAAGGGGGTACATGCCACCCCTGGCCACCATCCTGGAACCGCTCCTGTCTGAATGACTCAGAGCCTTCGTAGAATTTTTAAAGTGAATGAAGTTCACTTAAAAAAGCATCTGGAGAGATCACCTCCACTTTTTGAGTCTTTCTTTCTTTCTTTCTTTCTTTCTTTCTTTCTTTCTTTCTTTCTTTCTTTCTTTCTTTCTTTCTTTCTTTCTTTCTTTCTTTCTTTCTTTCTCTTACAAATAACTGATACCAGCTTTCTCAGCTATGCAGCCAAAACTGATCCTTTGATTATGTGGAACAATCCTTTAAACTCACTTTAGAATGTTCTGTTTGCTTTCTGAAACTTCCAGGTGTTTACACACAGAGACATCTGACAAAAAAAGAATTGATTTCAGTCCATCTATTCTCTTCACTGGTGTCAGAATGAGCATCCCAGTCCCAAATGCTGTGTGAGAAGAGTTTTTCTCAATCAGATGAGCAACTGTGTTGGGAATCATGAGTCAAAGTGATGAACAAACATCAAAAGCCTTTTTAGATTAACAAATGTCTCTTCATTATCCAGCTGTTCTGTCAGCGCCTTGTGATCCATGATTGGATCACAGCTCCTGTTCACTTTTCCTGTAAAACAGAGGGAGGATAATACATGGCAGAAGAAAGACTGTCAGTGATAAAATACATGAAACATCAGATATATTTTTACAAGTGACTGTATGAGATGTGAGAATCAGCCTTGATTTGAGTCTGTCTGGGTTGACTTCTTAAGGATGCTTTCCTCCTCCTCTCAAATAATGATGTGACGACTTTACGTGCCTTCAAAACATGGGCTGTCAAGACTTTCCAGACATCTTAGACTCACTGCCTCTCCACCCGTAGTCTCCAGCTTCTCCCCAGCCTGCTCCATGTGTGGCTGGGTGTCAGCGAGGAGTAAAGGGGGCCACATAATCACCCACAGCGCTGCAGACAGGACCAACTGCAGTCGGCCAGCGGGAGCACGTGGCTTTGTCTTTCACCCATTCTTTCGGGGACCAGCTGTGGTCTGAGTGCGGTGAGAGGCGAGCGGCGGCGAGCCCAGTGATGCTGCTGCTATAAATATGCGTCAACGAGTGTGAGTAAGTGACAGCTGTACAGTGGACCAAGGACACAGTGTCTTGGCACTGTTAGGGTGAGCCAGTCCAAAAAAGGCAAACCCAGTGTGAGGGCACTAGTTGATATGTATTTATGCACTTGTGGAAGTTCATACGTGGTGCACACAGCTCAGATTGAGGCTTTAGACCGTCTTTAAATGCTCCTTGGAAAGTAAATGTAGCTGTGTAAGTTGGCAGTAAAGCTCTCTTATTGAGATGTTTTGACTCCTGACGTGAATTTGCTTAATTGGGAAGTGATTTTTTAATTCTTGGTGTTATTTCCTGAAAGTCAAAACAGTGGCTCCTCCACGATTAAGTGGATGATAACTATATGCAAGTGTGAGGGAGGAAAAGAAATCTGCCCGTGTGTGTGTGTGTGTGTGTGTGTGTATTGTCTGTACACAAGCGCATGTGTGGCTGTTTGCGTGCCCTTTTCAAGTGTGACCACCTGTCTTTTGTTAAGAAATAAATAAATAAACACAGGCCACACCAGCTGTCCCTGGCAGTCCGTCCCCTCAGAGGTCAAGGGCTCCCACCGCTGGCCTTGTTGAGGTGGTGGACACTTACAACTTTCCTCTCAACTTCTCTCAAGTACCTCAAAACACACACAACAAAAGCACACAGGCACACACAAAGCCACTCATGGCCGAATGAGCCAGGCTTTGAGCCTCAGAGAGGAATGTTTTATTACACCATCGAGTTACACTGCACATATCCCGGCTCGTCACCATGCAGCTAAGCCCTATCACATGGCTATGACTTTCCATGTGAAGGTTTGGGCCCTTAAGAATCACACACACACACACACACACGCACATTCACACACACATGGGGCAGTCTAAGCTCTGGGTCCCGTCAGGCAGATGTGAGAAGCTGGTGCCAGCGAGGGCACTCTGAGGCCTGCTGCTGGGGATGTTTACAGTGTGAGGTGGCTGCAGTGTTGCAGAGGGAGGGCCCTTATTTACTGCGAGCCTGCCGGGGCTGCTCAGGGTGTTTATGAATGATCTTGGGAGGACATTGTTTTCTTTATGTTGGAGCTGCCTGGCTAGCGCCGCTGTGTCGTCTGTTTGTGCATAAAGTACTTGCTGGGGAGCTGGGCCAGACAATAGCCTGGCTGAGCTACTACCCACGCACACAATAGAGCGTGGGGATGAGGCCGAGGTTTGGGGGCCGTGGTTTTCTGGGGCCTGTGGGGGTGGATGGATGCTGCTCTTGTCTATATGGTGTCTAAGAATGGGTGAGCTGGGATTGGGGGGGAGGGTTAGTGGGAACCTGAGCACATCCCTATTGGGATCACGTAGCAGAGCAGCTGGATTTCTTTCATGGTGCAGCCGGGAAATAATTAAAAGTTCTCGCCATTGAAACTGCCCACTGAATCGGCATGACATGTTTTTGGTGTGTGTGTGTGTGTGTGTGTGTGTGTGTGTGTGTGTGTGTGTGTGTGTGTGTGTGTGTGTGTGTGTGTGTGTGTGTTGTTGCAGATATAATCAGGTGAAGTTTTGGGAATAACTAGGTGAAATCAACCAGCTTTGTTGTCGTGGGTTATCTCCTCTTGGAGAGTAATGGCAACAGGTCAGACACAATAGGAGCCCCTCTCGTCCTTGAGCTCAGTTTATGGTTTGAGAGGGACCGAGCCTGTTTGACCTGCAGTATTATCACATTCTGTTGTCTCTGTACACAGTGAATCACACACACACACACTAACTGTGTGGCTGATGCTTTTGCTGTGCGTCACACAAGGGCTCTTCTATTATGCTCTTAAGTTGTTGGCCTAGAAAACTTTTACTCCCTGACTTGTGGCAAAAGTTTGTGTATATGAGTGGGGAAAAAAAAAATGCAAAACTGACATCTGTAAATAAATGAAATCCACACGATGCATGAAAGTTGTTCCATTTATTCTATGCATAATCTTAAGAAAGACCTAAATCAAGATTGTCACATTTCCACAGCACACACACACACACAGGCACACTCCAGAAGCGCAAACAAAGAAAATGCACATACAGTTGAAATTAAATTGCCTCCGTATCTAAGCAATGTCAATTCTGCATAAAGATTGTCCTCTAAATCTCTACCCCACTAACACTGAAGCAAGTGATTACTATAAAATATACCTTTCTTATTAAAAAATTATATTAAATTCTAATGGCACTTCTACAAATTCTATTAAAAAGATCTTCTTTTGACATTTAGAAGCTTTTCTTTTTTACCAAATTAAAACTGAGACAGTCAAATGTTGCACAAGAAGCAAATGCAATAATAAATATTTCTCATGATTATACACAATTTCACAGTTGTAACCTGCAGAGGACAAAATTCCAGTCGTTTTTAGACCCACAGATCATACAGCATGAGGCAGGCGAACTTAGCCCTCCTTCAAGAGTAGCACTGTCTCCATTCAACAATCAAAATCTCAGTGTTTCACATTCAGCAGTGACGTTAACCAAAGGAGCTGACATGTTAGTTCCCAGTAGTATTGGCTGACTAAAAGCCAAATCACAAAAATGCTTGTCTTCAGTTGAACATGTCCAAGAAACATATTTATTCACAGAAACAAAAACGGTCAAATAAATCGAAAGAAAATGTCGATGTAATCTCTCGCAAAGCAGCAAAAAATGATCAGACTGAATCTTTGAGTTTTTCTTACGTAACATTTTGATATGATAGAAAGAAACAACAGTCAGTGGGTAACCACAGCTGCTATGATGCGAACTTTACCACGGCAGTTGAGGGCAAAATGTACAAGATAGAAAAAGGGCTTCTCCAGATGCAACACCTATCTGTGTGTCTACAAGGCACATGTGGTGACCATCCTGGAGGTATAAATAAAGACTGCAACATTTAAAAAGAAAAAAAAAATCACATATTGTTAGTTTTTCTACTTCTGTACACATGTACATTACAGAACCAAGCTATTCATTTTGCACCACATAAGAAATGTTCAAAAAACTGAAACAGCAAAAAGGAAAAACAAAACTACATTCCTGTGTGTTCTGATCGAAATGTACAATATTAACACCTCATCTGAAACATGACTAACAAGAGGGACTGAAGTTGTGAACAACAGGAGTGTTTGTGCAAGTAATCAGGAAGCCAAATCACATTTCTTACAGAAATTCACACGAGCCGAGGTTCTCTGGAGCCCCATACGGGAGGAGAGGGAGAGATCGCAGCAGCTCTGAGGGAAATGGTTTGATTCCTTCTTTACTTGGGCTCCTCGATTTAAACATTCTAACAAATAAATGCAAATGAGATGTGAATTCATTCCTGTCCTGAAATGCGTCTGGGAGAGGATGGAGAAATGTAGCGGTAGTCAGCACCTACATCTAGCTTTAATCGTTCAAGTTCCCAGACTTGCTGTTGTCTGTCTCATGTGGAAATCAATACTCTGATAGTTCTGATATTCTCTCAATAGATGTGCAATCAAACCACCGTGGCATCTCCTCCATGTAGAGAAACAATGAAGCGTTTATCTACTGCATGCTGGGATATGAGGAGGGGGGGGGTGTTCTTTGATGCCTCAAACAATACACCTGTTTACAGTGTCCTTGCTCCCCTTTTGCCAAATACATTTCTCACATTCCAACAGCTCCATTCAATACAGGAAAAAAGTGCAAAGAGAAAAAACTGCACTGCTTTTCCTCCCCGCAGCTCCGAGGGAGACACACAATGATCCCTTGAGAACTACCTGGGACTCAGTGGGGAGTATGAAAGGGGGGGACAATGCCCGTATTGTCTCCTTTCTATAGGTAGCCAGTGCTGTATCAGTGTGGCTGTGCTTGTGAACAACTGTCTCCTGTGGGAGAACAGCAGTCTGAGCCGTGTTAGCTGTTCTGATTCGTAGCGGGTCTGATGTCGAATGTGGAGAAGCTGAACTTCATGTGGAGAATGTGACACTTTAAGAGACTGCAGCTGTAATAAGACACCTGACTCTCTCCACCTCAACACGGAAAACAAACAGTTTGATAAATAGATTATATATTTACATTAAATATACACATAGTAAGAAATAGCAGCCTAGACAATAGTGTTGAAACTATATGCATGCTAAAAAAACAAGTGCTTCTCTATGATCCATGTGACTTGAACACTCTGCAGCAATCGCTCTACACTGAATATTAAAATGTGATTACAGTAACTTGATTTGCACAGAGAAAATGAGCCCCAATACCAGATAATGAGTACCAAGATCGCTAGGCAAGACTGGAGGTCTTTCAAGCTTATAGAAATAAAAACTACGACTACAGTAAACCCTGAACCAAGTCAAACTAATAAATAAATCTGATCAAGTCTTCTCAGGACAGATGAGACAAAAACATCATGAGCTTTCAGTGCTACGTCCCCGCTAAGAACCCACACAGCATCCAGAAAAAATCCACCCCAGACCTGGAGATTCTTGCAGCGAGAGCGTCACTAAAGGCTCCAGCTTCTTCAGTAGTAACACAGACGATATGATAATTCAACAAAAGAAAGGTCAGTAGGTTTATCTGGATGGCACGAGGAGTACAGCGCTATTCATCCACCTGTCTGTTCCCTCCCTCCCCATAGCTCAGTGACAGGGGACTCTTACCATCATACCAGGGAGCAACAAGGCAATTTACTGTAAAATATGTGCTTTAACTCAAACAAGCCAATAAAAACTTTGTCCACAAGAGTTTTGATGACATTCTTCAAAATGATTTAAGGGCACTCACTCCAGAGTAGACAAATACTTCTGTTAGCACCTGGTATGTGGAGTGTCATCCTGTTCATACTTCTAAATAAGGCCTGAAAACGAACTGATTTGAACAGAAGGCATGATGATATATATTTCATCCTTGCTTAGCTAAGCACACGAGGTGGAGTGTTAAAAATTTCAGTAGGCACCAGTGTTCCAGGCATTAGCTTTTAACCACAACTCCTCTGATTAGACAACTTCTTTTAAAGGAGCAATTACAGGATCATCCCATCAACATGTGCTCGCTCACGTTGGCAACCAAAGAGCCAGCGGTGCTCCCCGAGGCAAGAAGAAATGTGTTGGTGTGATGGTCTGCTTGTCTTTTGTTATCAACAACTTCATTTAAACAGGACAAAAAAAAATCTCCTTCCAATAAAAAATAAACTTCCAGTAGTCAACTTCATTAGTTTTGCTGCCTCATGATAGTTTACATGTTAAGGACTAAACAAATCTCCAAAAAATAAATAAAATATTAATAATAATAATAAAATAGGAGTTAAAAATCATATATTGCTACTCGCGGACGGTTCTGATCTCACATGTGCACAAATAAAAGTCTCAATCTCTCTGAAGATTGTATTAACATATGTTAGCATTAGCTATCAGCATTTAGCCCATAGGGTTTAAACATAGATTTTTTTTTTCTTTCAGCAAATAAACTCAACAGATTGACACAAACAAGACAGAAACTGACAAGTGCATCATCTGATTTGTTCACCTTCATCAACAGCAGATCCAGCATGAGTTTCACAGCAGCCATGTTTCTCTCTGACCATCACGTTCGTCTGCGCACAGAAAACAGCTCCAGTTTTACAGTTGCTACATCTTTAACCCAACAAATGCCACATGGGGTAGAATCCAAATGATATGTCTCCAACAAACTGAAAATGAGAGTGTTTTAATAAAGCACTGTTCAGTAGTAGAATTCAGTGTACAAAAAGACATTCTGTCTCAGTTTGTGGCACTGGTGGGAGGTGTTTTATCCGATGGCAAGAGTCTTGACAAGGCCACAGTGAAACTTCCTGATGTGGCGGTACAGGTCTCCGGATTGGGTGAAGCGCCTTTCACACCACTTACAGGCGTGAGGCTTCTCACGTGTGTGAACGACAGCGTGCCGACTCAAGTTATGGGAGTACTGGAAGCTCTTGCCACACTGGCCACAGGTGTATGGCTTTTCGCCAGAGTGTGTGCGCTCATGGCGTTTAAGTGTGTACATGCAGGAGAAGGTCTTGTTGCACTGCATGCAGGTGGGGACCGAGCCGTCAGGGGACAGCTTGGAGCGGGCGCCGTCCTTCTCGCGGAAGTGTGAGCTGAGGTGCAGTTGCAGCACATGGGGGCTGGGGAAGACTTTGCTGCAGAGGGGGCACACACACACCTGTTGGCCTGGAGGCAGGAGCACCCCGCTGGAGGTGGAGATGTCTGAAGAGGCCAGGTCGTCCTCCTCCTCCTCCTCGCTGTCCCCCAGCAGTCTCCCCCTCCTCTCCTCCAGCTCCCTGCCCGGGGCGCCCTCCCTCCCCCTGCACGCCTCCCCCTCCTCGTCCATCAGGTCCTCCTCCTGGGAGAGCAGGGCGGCTGTGGAGCCGTTGTTGCCTGGGAAGAGGGCAGCGAACCCTGTCACCACCGAGCTCCTGGCACTATTCCCAAAGCGCTGGCTCTCAGGGCTCATCGGCTCACTGTCCTCCTGCTCTGACAGCAAGTCGTGTTCGTCTTTAACAAGTGGCTCAGTGCCCTGCTGCTGGCTGTCGAGGGCCAGCTGTCCCGAGACGTAGGAGGGGTGTAAGGGATCTCTGCTAGACAGAGGCTTGAAAGACAAATCCAGTGCACAGTCCATGTCATCTGAAGCCCGGGACCTCTGGGACAGCGATACGGTGGAACTACTGACATCAGCTTTTGTTTTTCCAGCTGTTTGGACGCAGGGCTCGGCCTCCGCTGACACATAATTGACACCTACAAGGTCCGGGGACCTGCCAGAGTGACCGTTCGCCTTCTGCCTGCTCTGTGTAGACCTATCACAATCTGTGACAGCCAGCCTGACTTCGCTGTTGTCTGTGTCAAACTCCTCTGCCAGGGGGGGCCTGTGAAGCCCCTGAGACTGTGTCTGGGGCTGTCGCCGGATGAGCTGCTTACTGTGCAGCTCGCCATCTGAGGAGTTCTCCCTGTCCAGACAGCTGAGTCCCAAACCTTCGCTCATCTTTTCATCCAGAGAGGAGAGTTCCTTATCTTTCAGCTTGCCTTTGCACACTTTAACAATATCATACATGTGGAGGTAACTGGCTGCTGCCAGGACATCCTCCACCGGGAGAGTGCTGAATTCCAACTTCCCCTCATACATAAATTCAAGGAGCAGACTGAAAGCCGGGGCTGTCACAATGTCACTGTTGAGATGCACAACGTCCCTTTTGTCCAGCTGGTCCCTGTAGAAGAGATGGAAGTACATGCTGCAGGAGGCCAGCACGGCTCTGTGCGCTTTGAATCGAGCCTCACCGACGAGAACAGTGCAGTCACAGAGGAAACCTTGGTGACGCTGCTGACTCAGACACTGCAGCAACTGGCGGCTATGGTCTGGGAACTCCATTCTTCCTTCATAACCTGATGAAAAACAGGAAAAACAGGACACTGGATAAACGAAATGAAGCCTTTAATAGGGCAGAGCGGAGCTGCGGTCGCGTATCAAAGACAAACACCAAGTCCCCGAAAGGAGAGAAGGGATTTAAGGGAAAACTTTGGCCAAATTAACAGAAATCATTTAGAAGAATGAGCAAACATGTGACACTTTAATCCCGTTGAGTTAAAATTTTTTAGTAATTTAAACGATTTCCAATTTTGCAACTTTATTCAGAAAATTTTAACACATATGAACAACATCAATAACTTTATTCAACTTGAGAACACAGATCCTACATTCCTTCCAGTGGTGCAGGATACGCTACGCTGCGCTCACCCACCCATGTATCTCAACGTGAACGGATCCACTTTCCAAAATGATCCAAAGTAGTCCGGTTTGGAGCAGCCTGTCGATACTTCCCGAGCTTCCAAATTTCGCGAAAAGTGACGCACCGGCGCGTTTCCCAACGCACTAAAAACTGCAGCGTTCACAGAACACGCTGGGAGCGGGACTGGAAGTGATTCCCTTCGTCCAAGAAGGAAGGAGGCTAACGTGAAAAAATAAGCCCTGTGCCGAGTGAGTAAACTGGTGCTCTGTTTGCTAATTACACTGCAAGCTGTGGAGTCAGCTGCTCTGACATCACCGCAATGGAAACGCTACCTCCAGCTGTGCTCCCCTTTATGCCATATGTTAACTCTGGGCAAGAACCAGACACAGGACTTGTAAAAAAAAAAAGACAGAGAGGGAGATTTATTTAAGTCACAAGATGACATGAAATTTAGAAAAACTTTTAAAAGGGTTAGTTATAAGTAATCAAAAACTGCAGCCGAAACCCGCGGATGAGAATTAAACGCTTTGTAGCCCTCTTCACGCACTTCAGAGGCACGCGCACAACTGTGAAATATTTGTTTAAAGGAGCTGATTCACAACACAAAACCAGATGGCGGAAAAAACTAACGTGAAATTGATATTAAAGTTGGATGCCGCCGAGAACAACGTGCTTCAGTATCGTTTTACGCGCATTAGCTGTATTTTTAAAAGGGAAATAAAAGTGTGATTATGAAGCAGGAGAGCCAAGGGCGCAGTAAACCGAGCTCCATGTCCGTGTTGGGAAACGCATTGCTGGGAGCCTTTTAAACAGCAGAGGAACTCACAGCAAAGCCAACTGCGCTGAACGAAGCGGCGAGGGGGACACTCTTTTAACTTTAGCTTCCTCTGTTTCAAAGAGACAAAAGCACTCCACTTACATTCACTCCCCTCCGGTATCGTCGTCTTCTTCGCTAAAAGCCCCGCAGTCCTTTCATGATGTTCGGCCAGATGTTCGCTTCTCCTTGTCGTTTCTTGAGCTTCTGTCCGACCCTGGCAAGGCAGGCTGCACTCAGCGCTGCTGTGTGTCAAGCAGGTTGATAATGGCACAAGTCTCGCGATAGCGCGCCGCCACAATAAGTTCTGTACTACTGCGTGAATTCACACAGCGGCAGCAAGTAGCAGAGTACACTGAGAGCAGCAATTGGGTGTTTGTTTAAAACACCTGCCCCAGGGAAAGAGGAAGGGACTCACACTGTGGTGAATCCTTACGTTATATAAAAGAAGGAACTTCTGACGACACTGAATTAAAGAGAAATCAGTCTTTCAGTAAAATTTAAAACTTTATGTTTTGATTTATAATTTAAGTTTACAGTAAAACTGTTATTTAAGCAGAAGTTAATTGAGGAATTGCACTCCATTTGACAACTTTGTTTGAATCTGTTTGTTGTAAAGGTAATTTAAAAGTTTAAATCCAGAATAGAAGTTTGATTTTCAAGCTTCCAGCACTGTTCCTGTGCTTTAACATCTGCTGTGGGTGAAAGAACAGTTCTGCTATTTAAAGATACAAATTCCAAATCAACAGTCTACACAGAACGATACAGAGAGTTATAAATCATGCTTTCTAATTTGGAGGGTTATTGGACTATTGGGCCGTTCTCTCTAATCCTGCTTTGGGTTGTGGAATTCCCTGGCACCACACCACCCAGTGCCATTGTTTTCCCAGACCACACCAACTCCTGGCTCTGATTTCGTTAGCCTTAATTGTCTTAAGACAAGAATTTTAGAGTTTTTTGTGGGGGAATAAAAGTCACGTATTTGTTAAGGCACTTAAAAAACACTTCACTGGAGACTGCCTTGCAATTGTTAAAGCTTGAGATGGTGGCATGGTGGAGGAACAAGGGGCTTGAGGTTGCAGCTGCTCATCTCGTGCCCCCCTCCTCCTCCTCCTCCTCCTGTCCCTGCCTGCGCTCCCCCAACTGCTTCAGTCACCTTTGCCCTGTGTTCCAGCTGCCGTGTGTTTTGAAAAGGCCATTTGCAGCTCCTCACAGCCTCCTGACACAGAGGGGAATGAGCAATGTGACGAGAGGCGGCAGCCACTGGTCGGAAGGGGCCACTGGCGAGATTCTTATCCACTTACTGCTTTATTCCATTTTTAGTCTGGCTGTTACTGTTACAGAGAGAGAAATGTGCTCTGTGGTCAAGTCCAGATGATCATGAGGAAGACAGAGTCATGCTCCCTGAATAAAAAGTTTATTTGCTCCGGTTAATTGGATTTTAGGTCGAAACTCCTCAGTTAATTACTTTTTTTAATTCAGAGGAATCACCTGTAAGTTTGAGCAATAACATGTGCCAAAAGAAAAACAATTTACCATTCAGATCCCAACTCACACCATCCATGCATGCAGGGGCAGCGATGTGGATAAGAATAGGAGCAGTGGCCCTGTGTTTCTCTGGCCCTGGCAAATGTAGGCGCCCAGTAGAGGAGGGGTGTGTGTTCACAGGGCAAGACAAAGCAGTGGTTGTGCCTGGGGACGGTGGCCTCAGAGAGAGGGGCTCAGCACGGTGAAGGTTCTCACACACAGAGAAAGATAGAAAGAGAGAGGGAGAGAGAATGGGAGTGGGAGAGTGGGGGAGCGGGAGAGGGAAAGAGAGAGGGAACACTTCCTGGAGGTTCTTTCTTCCTCTCTGCACTCATCAATGGCATTCTCCCCCTGACCCACTCCTCTCTCTCTCAGACAAACAAAAGAGCCCGCATTCCAGTGTAGCCTGACCGGCCAACCAACCAGCCAGCCATCCAGCCACCGAGTGAACCACATCACATCACATCACTCCCCCAACTGGACCAAATTCACACAAGAGGAAGGAGGGGGGGTCAAACCCCAGGCTGCCTGCTTCAGGACTACGACCTCTGTACACAGGCTGCACAACCTAACCGCAAACCAGTGCCCCAGAATTTTATATGTTTTTCAGGGAAATTTGGCCTAAAATTATTGGTTTCAGTTTTTCAAATATTTTTCTTTATTTATCTTTTTCTTTCAGCTGACTGTCTGCCACAATTTGGTGTTAGTTGCAGGTTTGTATGATAATTTGTTTCCTGACAGTGTTGAAAATGATGATGACCCAGTACATATTTCATATTACAGATCTTAGTATCCAGAATATTGCCAGGATCTGGATCGTACTTTTACATCTGTCAGACATTATGGTGACCTTGTCTTGTGTTGTTTTGCAAAGCAATCTGACCATTTATGGTGGAGTTATATACACATATGGTGAAAACAGCCCTATCTCACTATGTTAAGAATCCTTTAAAAAAAACCTAGAGCCAGACAGTGATCCAGATCACCTCCAAAATTTAATCACTTCTTCTTTATCCCATTTTGAACATTTCCTGAAAATTTCACAAAGATCTGTTTGTTACTCTTTGAGTTATGTTGTTCACACACAAAGGGACAAACTCTCCCAAAAACACAACCTCCTTTGTAGAGGTGATAAAATAATGGTCCCTTTTTTTTCTTTTGCCTTTTGGTTATCTTTATATTCATACAGTATGGCTACACACTCTTCCTACTGCTGTACATCATACTGATGCTGCATATATCAACACATATTTTCTATCATTCAGTCAATGCAATATCCAAAATTAGTTTTAGTGGTATTAATTGAAGCCTGCATTGCATTTCTTCCCAGAGAGTAGCAAACAACTAATGCAATGCATCAAACTCTCTTTGTATTCAACATTGAGTCTTTGAATCTGTTACTGTGCATCCAAAGCTGCATAACAGGTGGATGATACATCCTGGGAAATAATGTGACAGTTGGAGCAACATTGCACTGCAGTTGCTGGGAGATGCTGTATTGGTCAGACCCCCCACCACTTCCTCCCTATTATGGCCCTCCTGCCTTTCTGTGTCTAATTGTTGCTGCTGCGTGTTATCTATTCTCCTTCAACAGCCCATTAAGCTCTGCTCTGTTCGGTTTGTTACATTATGAACTGATACTGCAGGCAGACAAGAGAGGAGATCAGATGAGCCTTTGGCAGGAAAAACGTTATTAACTCACTTTGACTCTTTGATCTGGTTGCTTTAGCTTTGAACCTGCAAAACAGCAGCTGACAAGGAGGAGGAGGAGTGGAGGGAGGGAGGTAGGGAGGGAGGAGGGCACCACACCGAATAACAACAGCAGAAAAAGTGGGATAACCTCACTCAGCTCTGTTTGTATGACAGGAACAGCTTGGCAGGGCTGACATATAGTAGCAGAGAGGAGCACATTATGCTGTGAGTGACAAAGAGGGGAAATGACAGCAGAGACAGAGGGCAGAGGCCACTAAGTTTTTCATCACAGGGAGAACACTGGAAGCTGGCCCCGCTGTCCTGCTCAAACATTTTTTTTTGCAGTACCGTGCAACCACTCAGAATCTAAGTCTTGCACTTCTCTGTTCCACATATATCTCAGTGTACTTCTTTCTGGATCTTCACTGTACAGAAAGATCACACACTGGTAGTGCCTGTGTGGAGTCATCCTCAGGCTTCATTTGATACAGAGGATCCCTGACTTCCTCCACTGAGTAGGCCTGTCTGTACCTGTCCTAAACTGGTTTAACTCCTGCTGTTCCAGCAAGATGCTCTTTGTTTCTGTTGATGACTTAATCTGAAATAATCCTGAATAACTTCCTGGGTTATCCTTTGTTGTGATTCCACAGATCAACCTAAAAGCTTTAATATTTCTTCCGTGCATGTCTATCAGAAGTTTTTTTTATTTTTAATAGCCATTCCTGGTATTATTATGGTATTTTGTTGCTGTGTTTCCTCCAATTAGCACAAGTGATGGCTTTTCCTGCTGTCACATAGTCTTGCCATCAGGTGGAGATTGCTCATCATGGATGCAAGCTCAGTTTTTTTATTGTTGTTGTTGTTTGTTTTCACTCCACCTGCTGATTAAGACTTTGCGATGCAATTGTAACTTGGGAAACTTGTTTAGAAGTCAGAATGGGTAAAAATGATTGGCCGAATCGTCAAAATAGAGATTGTTGTTCTAAATGTGCCTTAAACTGGGTTTTTTCTCACAGAGTAAGACTTTTAAATGGTTTAATTTGACTCCGATCTCAAATTCAGAGAAAGATCCTGCCTTTGATATGACAGACTCATAACACCCTTGAGCGAAACAATATCATTTTTATTATTATTATTATTATTGTTATCAAACTTGTTTGCCAATGTTATTTACACGGATGTTGCCAAAAATAAACCTTAAGTTAAAGAGACAGTGAGGACTTCCTAAGTGATCTTAAAAAAGTCTCACTGCTACATATATGCCTGATCATGATCTGCAATTTAAAATGAGACTATCAGAGCAAAAATTCAAGGTAATTTCTAGTTGCGATTTCTCAGCCATGCGATTGGGTAGTACAGGACCAACACATCAATGTCCCTATGGCAACACCGTACCAGCTGACAAAGTTAAGCAGTGAGGAGAGTGGTCTGTGCTTTTTCTCTGCTGGCATAGATTACTTTTTTGTGATGGTGGACAATAGAGTGAGACTGGATAAAAAGAAAACTAAACAGAAGAGTGGTAGAACATAGGCTTGAGACTAAAAGATGGACTAAACTGTTTGTGATCATGTTCATTCCAACCCACAGTCAGCAGTTACTCTGCAGTGGTCTGCTCAAACCTGGGAGCCTATCAATAAAATTAAGAGATAGGTTACATCTGCTTGGTGAGACTGTACACACTGGTAGGCCACGACAAAGATTCGCAAACACAAGTTACATACATGTCCCAGAGCAATGGGCTCACGCTAAATACAGCCAGCTACTAAACAACAGTACTAACTGAGTTTACCCAAGAAGACAGTCTATCATGTTTTAACCAGCCAAAGGGCTGTTTCATGTATTTTTTCCATCCAAGAGGGTAGTTTAGTGTGTTTAGCCAACCAGTAGGTCCACTTCAGCGTGCTTTTTGGCTCCCAAGAGGGCACTGTAGTACATTTTTCAACAAATGGGCCATAAGGGGGGTGACCACCCCCCTGCACCCCCTCTGTGCACACCACTGGATTTGATTTTATTATTATTATTATTATTATTATTATTATTATTAATAATAATAATAATAATAATAATAATAATAATAATAATAATAATAATAATAATAATTTTTTTGATGATTTTCATTAACTTTTTTATTTAGCATCTTGGAGGAAAAACAGCATTTATATTTTTTTATTACCCTTTTCTGTACTCATTTCTAAATGATAAATTTTAATTTCTATTATTCAAAAAATGCAAACTACTAAAATATCAAGTATCAATATAAAATATCGAACGGCCAATGTTTCAGTTATTGTTGGTCAAACATTTTGATATTTCTTGTGTTTTCATAAAAAAAAGTTCGATGTGGTATTAAAAAAATAAATAAAATTGAAGGATTTTTTTCGCACATGATCAATACAAGATCTGATCTACAGATTATGGTGGTAGGACAAATATTCAGCCAGCTAATAGGTTGCAACAGATGAAAATAATACAGTATCTTGAGTTTTTGTTACCTGGAGTTAAAATCACAGACATCCCTCGGTGCAGTGAAAATTCCTCTCCAGCTCCCAGGACCCCATTTTGGGAAACACTCGGTACAGATAAAACAGCACAGGGTTCAACAAGGCCACGCAGCCCCGCATAAGCCCCTATAGAAACACTGCAGGATTTTTTTCAATGGGACGGCTGACAGCCCACTATTCCTCTATGAGTGTGACTGACAAACGTGGACGGCTTTAGGACCCGGGAGAGCGGCTGCCACAGAGGCATTGCAGACAGCGCGTTTGGGAGGTGTAGTGGAAGAAAGGCAAAGAAACGGAGTAAATGAGAGCACTTTTGTCCAGATTGTTGAAGGACTTATCAACTTAAAATACCGCCGAAACTGCCCACTAGCATGAGACGGACACATTGTTGAATTCCTGTCCAGGTAAATGTCCGCGTTTCCTTCGCATGGTTAACTACAAGAGGTCGACAGCTAGACAGGGTAGGTCCCCATTGTACTTACATGGGATGCGGTTATTCTCACCCAGGCTGCCCTGCTAGGCCCCATATCCTTTCTATCGCTAAATGCAAACCTAAAATGAGGTGCTTTCCTGCCTTCACTTCGCTGTAGAAGTTATTTAGCAGAAAACTGATGAGCTTGTAAGCGTCCTACAGCGATTTATAACGCGATGTTGTTTTTCTACAAACAACAGCGAGCCTCTCTTCAGATGTTAGCCATTCATTTTTGACAATGACCACTTTTGAGACAGCCCTCAGGGCCAAAATATCTGCAGTCATGTTACTTTAAACGCTTCCCCTCTGCGAGAAAGTTGTTTTTTTTCTCGTACTTAGTGGCCCAGCAGGCAAATGAAAACAAACGAGCTCAATAAGAGAGTAGCTCATTCATTGTTATGAACTACCACTGCGTTTGTTTACTCGTTTGAGTGAGAAATTTATTGCCAGACAACATTGCGCTCAGCTGCGCTAGCTCTGCTAGCTTGTTGCTGCTCTGTTGTAGCTCTGCTGCATCTACAAAGTAGTGGGCTACATCTTTGTTTTGACTTGTTGACACCCTGTAGTGGCTTTCAAAACGGGGCCCAAGGGATATTAGCTCCAACGTTTGGACACTGGGGAAGTCATAAAGAAAGGTTAACGTGTGTTACGGTCTTATTCTTATCCCTTGCAATTAGTGCAGTTGTATTATACATGTGGGTAGCTGTAATGGTTATAAGTTCCTCAACTGTCCATTACAATCCCACAATGATGGCAGTTATGCATTTGCTGTCTTCTGAAGTAGTAGTATGTAGTTTTTATTTTGTTTGAAGCATAGTGGAGATAAACCTAGATTTGCTGATGTTATTGTAGGTTTGGCTTCATTTCCTTAAGGTTGTGTATGCGTAAACAGTCTGCAGAGAGAACATTTTCCCTGGGCATGTTGTATCAGTAATGCCTTTTAGTGTCAAAACGTTCTCAATAGTCATGAGACTACATGTGTCCAGTGTGTGTACGCAGAGTGACTTGGCATGTGACCCGAAGAAGACGCAACAAGCATGGCGTAATGATGCACACAGTGACTTTCTGTGGCTTTCCCTGTTCTATTTAGAAAATACCAGCCACCTCCCACCCAATCACATCACAGCCCCGTTGACGCAAATGTGCCACCAGTTGCATGCAGAATCTGAGGAATGTTGTTTGAAATTGTTGTCCCTGTACACAGGCGGGCTTATTGTGCCTGCCCCCCCCCCGCCTGCGCCACAGGAGTTCTGGTTGGGATACGGCTGTAGTGATGCTAACTCATCATCAGAATCACATGATGGTACCCTGCTTGCCTGATAGCAAAACACTTTTTGAGTCATTCATCATTTTTAGTATTTGCTTGCGCACACAGGCACATCATTTGATTTGGAGCATTCTCAAAAGGCAATAGATTTTAAAAATCACTCCCCCTTTTAGAAAAGAACAGGACTAGCATGCTGCTATTAGTACATATTTCAATGACTCCATCTTTCAGTCATGAAGGAGTTACTGTTCACCTCTTCACAGGATCGAAACAGTAAGTGCTTGTCTTTAAGGGTTACAGTAACTGTGGTTGTGTTTTCAGTTACAATCACCCACAATATCCTTATCACTGGCGGTGTGTTTTCAGGGAACTTGAAAGAGGAACTTGTGTTGTAGATCACTCTGGTACTAGTTCCATTGTGGCATTTGAACACAAACAAGTGTTGCTTCAGGGACTGTTTTTCAAGCTACAGGTGAGCATGATATACGCGTTCATTTAAGGGATTGAAATTTGTGAGTGTTGTGTTTTCTCTTTGTAACTGTAAACCAGCTGCTGTTTCTCTTGTTTACACAAGTAGCACAGAAAATAGAGCGAAAACAGGCTTGTGTGTATTGATCTGATGAAGGAAGTAGTGTGGTGATATCGGCCTGATTTTCTGCTTCCTGCCATAAAAACATGGGACTGCCCTTTGTGGCTCGGTGACAGGCGCAGTGTGTGGCATCCTTGCTGCATGACACTGATTTGCATTGAATTGGGTGGCCCCTGGAGCTTGAGCCAGAAAGATGAATGATTGAAAGCTGCACTGACAGTAGGGGAGGCAGGCAGTGGCGGCCCAGAGGCCTGAGCACCATGTGACCTGCTGTCAGGGTACTGGGTTCATTCAGTGGCTGCTGGCTGCAGCGCTGGCAGCAGCCCAGCTTTTCCACACAGGCCGCAGTAGCAACAGGTCGCTCCCATTAAAACAGCAGCGCTCTGTTGTGGCTCCAGAGCCGCTCTTGTGCATGTGTTACTTTTTTGGCTGTGGTGTGTGCGCTCAAGTTTGTTTGTGTGATGTATCCCGATGTGTATATAATCTGTGCGTACCAAGATGCCGAAAGGATCCGACGGTTTGTGTGATCCTCTGTTTGAATAGCACTCAGTGTGCTTTTTTCAAATCCCACTCAGCGATCCTTCCAAGATGGACTGTGTGACACAAGCACCACAACCCCAGAGCAATAAACAAAAACAGTGAGCAAAAATAAACCCAGCTTCATAAACTCACTTTGCTCATTGATGGGAGTGAGCAGAATGGCAGTAAAAAGGCGTGTTGCTCGTAATTTCACTGACTGATGTACTGGAGCCTGGGGCTGTGCTGATATGACTCAAAGTCTGTCAATAGTCACATCCACTTCCTGTTGTTGTCCCCAGCCGCACGCTGGATGAGGCCACTCAGACAGAGCTCTCTTTTGATGGCCGCGCTCTGACGGCGCAGCAGCAGGGAAATCGATTTCAGTCGATGGTCAGATATTGCCTGGTGCAGTATGTGACATTTGTGTGAACAAGCCTGGCAATTGATCATTCTTTTGCTGATTCAAAGCTGTCTTTATTTCATAAGGAAGCATTGAATGAATGAGAAGGTCAGGCAGTTTTGGTTGTGATAGCCTGCAGGTTTGAAGCATGAGCCTCTGATGACAAACCTTTGAATGTGTGATGGATTTCAGCTTCAGTAAGCATCTCAGATGACTGTACACATCTTTTGTCTTCATACTTTTTGAGCTGAGCAGGAGAGATTATTACTCTAACATCTTCAAAAAGCCCCTTTCACACATTTACAATGTAACTGTGAATGCTTTATGTGTGACTAGGTGCGGAGTTGTTGTTCTGTAAATACACCAGGGTGGCTGACGGGAACTAGTTGCATTTCCGTCAAGCTCCCACCACAGGTCAGGTGTAAATAAACAGCAATACTAAAACATGCCGCGCACAAAGGTTATCTGTGGTCATAAACATTTGAGTCTGTTCATTCCTGCAGAAAACAACATGCACTGACTTTACAAATCTTTCAGTTTGTTTTGTCAGTGCAGATTACCAAACCTAGAAGCTTGGTGCTTTCCATCAGATCAGATCAGATCAGAGCTTGATAAGTAGAGGGAGTTTTTTTTGTCTTTGAGTCAAGTGATTCAAAGTCAGCTTAATTGTTACGCAATAAACAAAACACCTAAAAGTATTTTAGTAGCTCTCCTGAAGCTCTTCTGAATCTAACTGACGGGTATTTGATTATTAGAAAAACAAACAAGCTGTGAAACTACTTGATTATTGAGAAGAGGCGGAAACAGCAGCACATGAAAACAATATTACTGATGCAAGAGATAAAACAAACCAAATAACAAACTAGATAAGAAATGCTTTCAAATGAAAGAAGACATGAAACATATTTTAAAAAGTTATCCTAAACTTTTTGAAGTACCCCTCAGTGTTGTTTTATTATCTTTTATATGATTCTGAGTCTGTGCACCTTTTCCTGTTACACTACTTCCAGTTCAGTATGGAACAAAATGTTTAATAAAATCTGATGAATGTGTGAAGACCAAGGTTATAATAGTTAACTAAAACGAAGCTAAAAAGGAAAACTAAAATTTAAAATACATTGCAGTTAACTCAAACTAATAGAAACTAGAAAAGAAAACAAAAACGATAAGTAAACTAAAACTGTATCTTGTGTTCCCAAAACTAACTGAAACTGACTGAAATTAAAGACAAAATGTCCTTAGTTATCGTTTCTGACAATGTTAATAGCCTTTAGGATTTAAATTAATCCGACACATTTTCCCAACCAATTTTACGACAGTTTTCGGCAGTTGTCAGCGCTGTACGGCACCATCACAGCGATGTACTGGGACGTGCTTGTTTACTGCACTGACTGGCTGTGCGCTGTGCTGCGATGAAACGTAGAGGAACAATGAATCAGAGCATCTGTAATAGTTTAATTTCATGTGAGTCAGCCTTTATTGTTACAGAGTCCAAGTTTCTAATTATTAAAGCTCATATTATATTTTTTAATAAAATTTATGTTTTCATTATTTTTTTTTAATTTTTGTCAACATTATTTTATATAATTTATGTTTATATTTTTATACTAAGTTTATATTATTTTCTTGTGTTTAGGCAGCAGCCAACATTTCAGTATCAGCATTGACTGAGCAGTGAGCACTATGTTTAACTGGAAAATAAACACTATGACAAAATATTTACTCTGACCTTTTTGAATCCTGCACTTGGTTAATAAGGTATGAAAAACTAAAACTAAACTAAACTAAAACTAAACTAAAACTAAGCCTTGTTGCAAAAATCAAACTTAAATAAAAACTAGAATGCCTGCTCTAAAACTACTTAAAATTAGGGCTGCAGCTATCGAATATTTTAGTATTTGAGTATTCTACTGAAAATCCCATCGATTAATCGAGTAATCGGATAAAATACATTTTTGTTTAGTTAAAGAGCAGTTATTTTTCAAATGAATTTTTTTCTCTTTAAGAAATAAAACTTTCTGATACAGCATGTCAATAAGAGCACTTGCTTTGGTAGCTCCAAAATTTGTAAACACACTTTGACACATTTTTTGTGCCTTGTACATCTCATCAAATGTTGCGGACCCAAATGGCACCCGTTTCGTAGAATGACCCATTAGTCTCCAATCTCCAGAAAAGAAGCTAGATTTGTTGATAGTTGCTATTTTGTATAAGAGGTAGCTTGGGGGGTCTGAAAACTCTCTTCATATGGCCTCAGCTCTATTTGAAACACCACTCTTTGATCTTTTTTTAAAATCAAACGATTCCTCGAGGCGGTGAACATTACTCGAGTATTTTTTGTAATCGAGTACCTCGAATAATTCGAGGAATCGTTTCAGCTCTAATTCAAACTAAACTGTAATGGAAAATAAAATGTCAAAACTAACTCAAACTAAACTATAATGACAAATCCAAAACTATTATAACTTTGGTGAAGACAACTCTTTTTAGCACTCTCATGTTTTTGCAGAAGTGTGAGGAAGTAAATGGACCTCCTGATTGATTTGTCTTTGTACAGAATTAAAGATGATGTGGTTTTCAAGCCTGAGTGGCAGCACTTCATTACAGCCATAATTCAAAACACAAATCTTGATGTCAGGTATCAACTAAACCCCTCTTAAAATCATCCACTTAACTCACATTACTTATCAAACAGCTAAACAAGACCTCAGAAATGTTTCGCTTCCAACAGCTGCAAAGTTTTAAAGCGGAGAGTTGTGTAATGTCTTTGTTTTTTAATTCCCTGCTGTTCTGGTCATTTGTGGAAAACATTTCAGCCATCAGAAGTTTGCTAAAATATTCAGTTTGGGAAACTTTTCTGAATTGTGAATTCCAGAATCAGGTATTCAGGTGATGCATTGGTGCAAGTTTCACAGGAAAAAGGAGCAAAAATGCAAGATTACCAGGCCATAGATGATGTCTTTTTAACTGTTTACCTCAAGGTTAATTTTCAGACAAGAGGAAAAACAATCCTCTACCTCTAAATGTGGCTAATCTTTACTCTTGTTCACAGAATAGGTAACCACCATTGAGAGGGCGGCTGTAAACCCCAGGACCTCGTCTCCAGGCCCCTGCACAGGGTTTAGTGAAGGACACATAGGAAACACAGCTGTGTCTCTCCCTGTGGGAAACCTGGATCCTCCACCCTGCCCACCAACATGACCAATGTGGTGATTGTCAAGGAGGGATGGCTGCATAAAAGAGGTGAACCAACAAATACAGTTCAATCTAAAGTGACATGTTTAAAGTTTAATTGTTGAAAAGTGTCAAATATAAGTGCATTTAAACACTAACAGTACTCATTACGGGGTGGCATAAGCTAGCTGTACGAACCATACTTCTTTTGGTTTTTCTTTTGTGTCTCTCACAATTCAATTAAGACAAAGCTGAGTCATCACCACCCTTGAACAATTAAGTAAACTTGTGGTTTAACCAAGTTGGCAAAAGCAAAAAGTCTGCCTTGAAATGTGCTGCTTATGCAAATGTGTCAGAGTCTCTTGTTCATACTTGCAAAGGAAACACACTTAATATGCAAAACTGCTAGTTTCCTATGAATACATGCACATGCTAGAGTTTTTTTATTCTTAATTGGGAACACAAAATCAACTCCATTTTTTTGAAATGTTGAATTTTCTTCTGGCGATTATGTTTTACTCTCCTATTCGAGGTGCTTGGGTTGGCAAGAGTAAGAAGTTGTGCAGTTATTCACAGATTTGTTTTTAAATGCAGCAGAAATGCCTCAACTTCATGCCACATGTTCAAAATGGTCGATCAATGTATAACTGTATTTAAAGATCTTGTAAGTCAAACTCGGTGCGCAGAGTTATCCAGCTGCAGGGTCCCCAGTGGGCCCCATTTAGCTCCTCTGACAGCGCTGTGCTGCGTGGCGTGGCTCTGTATCGGGCGTGAGTCCTGTTGTTTGGACGAAGAGGCATTCCTCACATACCTGCTGGCTTTGAGCAGCTTTGCATACTAGCTCTGCCTCACGGAGCCCACCCCACCAATGCCGCCTCCCCCACCACCAGGGGCAAAATAGGATAAGGAGCTTCTCCAAAACCAATGAAGGCTTTCAGGCCCAGTGCCAAGGAACCAAAGCCTTTACTGGAAGAGGAGACACAGAGTGTGACTCAGGGGATAGCGTGATGGGAGCAGGTCACTGAGAGAGTTTCTTGGATCCAGAGGGAAACAGTGTACGCTATGGTGTGTTAGTACGAAGGTTTGCCCCTCCTCAAGGCCTCTGCTGGGAGCACAACAGGCTGCTGTTAGGAGAGGGTCAGCCTGGTTCAGCTCAGGTAGACACACCCTGGTGCTTCCAGTGACGGCACGGACAAATGCTGGCTGCAGTTAATTCATTTGCATGAACCCAGTGGAGTTTAGGCTGTTGCTGCAAAGTAGAATATAAGTAGTTTTATTGAGACAACCTTGGATCTTCACAGCCCTTCATTTAAAAACATTCAGTACATCAAAGTGTATGAGTATTAATGTGTATCATGCTTCAGAGGCAAACTGTGGGGAACATTCTTTGTAAAGGATGGTGTAAAGTCATGTTAAGCCCAAGCAGCAACCTCCAGTCTGAGGGGTCGTTGACACGATAACGGTTTTAGGGTGAAACGCAAAAGTTTTGTTGCGTTTCAGCCTTGCGCTTACCTTAAACGCAAACTTTTGAAAACGGCCTCCAGAGTGGGATTTTTCTGAAACGCTCCCGACACCGTTGCCGTGTAAACATTAAGCTGGCGTTTTCAGTGGAAACGATGACGTCACAGTCTGCCTTGCGCGCACATACAACAGGACAACAGTACCGTTGTTACGATCGTCACGGACTACCGTGTTGTGCTTGTGCTACTCAATCTGCTGCATCTGCTGACTGTCTTTCAACAAAATCTGCATCTGTTGCTCCACTTTTTAACTTGGTATTCCCCAATACACCAGATGACCGGCTCAACTCTACTTCAGTGGAGATCCCACAAAAGCGGCTTCTGGACAAGACAGTTATAGCACCGCCCATAAGCCTGGGGTGCTCACTACAGCGTTTTCAGTCCATCAGCGTTTCCGTGTAAACTAAGATTTTTTTCCACTGAGTTTTAGTGTTTTCAGATGAAACGTTGTCATGTAAATGGGGCCTGGAATATGAGACAATGCGGAAGTGCTAAAATCTGCTGTTTCTCAAGTGTCCGCTTGAGGCTGGCTCTGGAAGTACCAGAAGTCACAAACACACCAAACCTAAAAAAGCTGTTTACAAAGCAGAAATTAACCTATTTACAGCCTGGTTCAAAAAAATCTCTCCTGTAGCTTGCCCATTTAGAGGCTGTACGCGAAACCCCCGTCACTTCCAATATGGCCACGACAGCTGATATGCTTCAAAAGTCCGTTTCGGAACAGACGAGTAACATCAGGGAGACTACATCCATTAACTATACAGTCTATGATTGAGCCAAAGTGGAAGTTTTTGGCTGACTGAATTACTTTGTGACTGTTAATACAGGTGTTTGTTTCCTCCGTCAGTTTATCGTGCTACAGATGTAGCTGTTTTTGACTCTGTAGGCAGTGCTGATGTAGGTGAAACATGATGAAGTGTAAAATATACAAAATAACAGTTTCTAAACTGTGACTGATAGGAAAACAGTGGGGTTGTGTAGTTTTAGCACACACACATACACACACAGAGTTCTATCAGTGACACCCTTCGAGTTGTGACACACACACTCATACACACACTAAACAAACAACCCTTCAGGAATAGTGAGTTGGCATGCTGTCGCAGCCCAGCAGCTGTGCCCTGTGAAATGTCACCCAGAGCCTCTGTGTTTTGATTGGAGGGCATCCACCTGCCTCCTTGACAGAACGGCTTCTAGTGTCGCGTCACTGTCACACAGACTTTGCCCCAGAGCCACTGCACAGAAGGTGAACCTGCAGCAGCCCTGTCTCACTGTCCATCACCTCAGCCAGGTAGCCCCCGCTCAGCCACTAATGTCCCATGTTGCACCTTGAGTGGAGCTTGTTTGTGTGGTGGCGCCACCCAAGTGACTCACATCTCTATGTAGGCGTAATAATAAACGGCTTATAGTGCTTCTAAGTGTGTGCAGCATGCTCATTACTCCCATGTGTGCAGTCAAAACAATAATTTAATGTTTTACAAAAGATGGCCCTACGTACATATTTCTGTCAACATTTTGTGTGTGTTCTGTTGACGGGATCTAACACAACACTACACTTTATAAAACACAGGAAATGTCCTGGTACCTTTCAACTCGTTTCTTACCTTAGCTTGACTTCATTTAGCTTGTATGATAACTGCAGTTAAAAAGAAATCTTACTGTTTGACAGCTTTGTTATTCAAATACATGATGTGTTTTATTGTAATCTGCTGATAATCCTTACCTTAGGACAAACTGAACTAGCGCTAGCAGCTGCTGGGCTCAGCAGGTACCAAAACGCTTGAGACAAACTCCAAGCTTGTTTTTAAAGATAGTGTGTTGCCTGTTTTTTGAGGTTACGCAGAGTGAGAGTGACAGGAAATGCAGGGAGCAGAGAGAGGGGGATGACGTGCAGCAGAGGGTCGTGGCTGGGAGTTGAAACAGGGAATGCAGTGATGAGGACTGCAGGGTAGCTTTAGCCCTAAGCTAAACTGGTGCCCCATGCTTTTAGCCGTCTCTTAAACTTTTTGGTATGGTTGCTGAAACGTTAAGATATTTTTTCTTTACCTAAAACACTTTGAATATGAATCCTTTAAGTACCAATTGTTGATTTTATGTTAGCCTTCATTGTTATATCATCTTGTAATTATTCAGCCTGATTTCAGTTCGTCTTTGTTGCCAGGGCTGCTGTTTGTCAGATTAAATGGTTGAAATGTGAGAGCCTTGTAAATTTTAGTCTTGCATTGTTTGACATTCTTGCAAAACAATAGACCAAACAATACTTTTCAGCAGTATTTGCGGCATTTCTCATTCTGGTATCACATCAGCTCTGTTTAACGATGATTCATTATGAAGTCATTTGATGTTATGGCAGCCGCAGGCATAGAGCGTGTCAGCTGAAGTTCTCCATGCCACTCACTCTCACTCTTTGATTCCTGTTTGATTAGTCATGTTCAGCTTGGTTGTGTAAACTGTGTTGAGGCTCAGAAAAGAGGGTAGAGCAAGCACTGCGCTGCAGAATCCTGTAAACCCCCCAGTGGAGCTAATCTGTCATTAGAGCTGCAGATTCTCAGCCTTGGATTGCTGTGTACATTTGTTCCAGACAGGCTGAACTCAGTGAAGTGATCTCACTCTGAAGGACACACCTTCATACTTTCTCTTGATGCCTTGTTGCTGCAGTAATGTGTCTGGACTGTGGACGCTGCCTGCGATGTGTTGTTGTGGTCGTTATCTGGAAGGACAGTTTTTGGAATGCAAGAAGAGGCAGCTGCATAGGACGTGGGGAGTGTGTGTGTACGTCTGGACATGCATATGCAAATATGTGAGAGTGTATGGACGGTGGGATGCATGTTTATTCAGGAGTCACATTGCCAGCCGGACATCACCCAGTGCCCTTACGCATAGACCACAGTACAAGTACAGGCTTGCAGAGACACTGTAACTTTGTTGTAACTATCACAACCAGTTGTTAGGCGTCTGAAATGATGATCCTTCACAGGGCGCCCTACACACTGTGTATGTGCCTACGGCCTCTAGTGGCCACAGAGACAGAGCAGCATGTTATTTCTCTTTGTGAGTGTGTTTTCCCAAAGTTTCCATCAAAGCCAGAGCATCATCAGACATCAAAGAGGCAGATTGTGGGTTCCCTAGTTTCCAGGGAAGAGCTGCGGCCAAGAACCCAGTGAAGCTCAACAGAACAGCACTCACTTGTCCTCCCCTCTTCCCTGGCCCTTGTTTGTTTGACTCATTTGCTCCCTGACAAGTATAAAGAGCCGGCCCCTTCGTTAGGCTAACGAAGGCCACAACAACTGTTGGATTTGGGTAGCACGCTCAGCTGGCTCCAACTCATGAGAGGAGGGATGAGGGGAGAGGGGGAGAGGGGGAGAGGGGGTGAAAGCAGAGGGCACACCAGTACAGATAGAGAGGGAGAGATGAAGGGGCAGCCATACAGAGAGGGAGAGACAGAAGTTGAGCAGCGTCTTTGTGATGTTCCCAGAACATTGCTCAGTGACCCAGTCGGCCTCAGGAGAGCGGATGGATGTTGTGTGCGACATGCCACAGAGAAAGCCTCTCGTGGTTCGGTTTGGAGCTCATCAGCTGATTGGCTCTTTTGCCAGTCATGCGGCTGAAGGACACCCATGAGCCGCTCCTCCAAGCGAGACCTTGTTGGTGGTCCAGAGAAGTGCATGAGGCACAGAGCTGAGAACAGGAGGAGGGGGGGAGCGGGACGCATGCATGGTTTTTGTAAAACTCCAGACAAAGTAGTCAGTGTAGATTGTATTTCCTTTCTTTTTTTTTAACTTTTGAATTTTTGTGCTTTGTGCATCTGGTGTCCAGACCTCCAACATTCTCCACGTTTGTATTTGTTCTTCTGTGTGAGGGAATGCACTGTTTCCTGCTCGGTTTAAACACTCTTCAAAGGAGCAGACCCACCTGATACAGAATGTCTCAGGATGCTGCATTGCTGACTGTTTCTGGACTTAGGGACTTTGACTGACTGCCAGCTCTGCTGCTGGGCTTGCACAGGCTCCTGCAAGTCCACTCATTATGGCTGTCACGGGCCACACACCGCCTCTGCAGAACACACACACACACACACACACACACACACACACACACACACACACACACACACACACACACACACACACACACACACACACACATCATCTACTGCAGGACTGGAGCAATGGGTAATCCAATTTAGGGATATTTTTTATCGTTGTTGTGAGGTTTTTTACACAAAACAAGCCTTGAGTGCATAGAAAATGACTGATCCTGTTAATTGTGTCAGAGAGTGATTCTTCACCTTGAAGCCTTAGGAGAAAATTTTGCAGTAGATGAAGGTAACAGTTCACAGAGCCATTCTGCAGTGCTTTACTGCTTCCTATTAGTAGAGAGACTATCTTTCATCCTGGGTTTGCAGTTTAAATGCTACATTTGAATCAGGGATGATACTGGTATCAGTATCAGGTATTGGGCTGATACCAGGCTTTGTTCAAGATATCAGTACTCGCGAAGACTGCTGACACCAGCAGCTGATAATCAAGGCAAAAACAACTTTATGTTGAGTAAAGGCTGATTCATACGTGGCGCGTCCACAGGGTCCGCGTGGCTTCGTGCAGACGAATGACGTCATTCCCGCCCCTATGCCCCCCGTCCTCCTCATCAATATTCCTCATGGATGAACTTGGTGATCTTTTCCGATAAAAGTATCCAATAACATAGCACCTCATGCTGTGAGCTGAACTATTAAAATTTGCGTCAATGAATTTTCATTATTGACTAGTCAATTATGTCAACTAATCGTTGCATCCCTACCTTACATACTTGAAAATTTTTAACCTGCCGGACAGAGATGCAAGGACAAGATGGGGGAAGAACAGGATCTCCAAGTGGTCCAAGTGCAAAAAACACAGGCATCTATTTGACTCCTCACTCAGAGATCCCTGTGATAATCGAGTGGTTAATAATTCACAGTGTGAAATTGCGGCCACTTTCGACAGAGAAGAGCAATCGGTTAAAAGAACCTGGAAAAAATCTCCGGGACAGATATGTTATGTTGTAAACAAGGGGAAGCTTATTCGACTCTCGTTTAGTACTCTGGTAGGCGTACGTTTGTGATACCCTGCCCCCTGCAGTTTGGGAATGGACACCAGCGGACGCCGCACGTGGTGTCTAAAAGCACAAATAGCCTTACGGGTTCTCTCGTGCGCATCTCGTGCGTCTGATTTCCGTGCTTTGCGATCGTGAGGAAAGCATAACACAGCCTCAAGTCATCCTCGCCATTAGTTGCCTCCACTTGTTGAATATATGAGTCGGGTCCTGTTCAGACAACCAGGGAGAGTTCTCAGTTAAACTGCTTTATTCTGCACTTCTCTTTATTTCAAGAAAATACTTAAACTCTGATAGTTATTAGTTTTATTTTGTGCTTTTGTTTATTTATTTTAAAAAGTATTCAAACTTAGAGAGAATTTTTTGTGTTTTATTTTGGAATTAGAAGCAAAATGATCTCTTACTGTGAATTTTTATTTAATGTAACAAAAGTACTAGTAGTATCGCTACTCGGTATCAGTGACTACTCAAAAAGGAGTACAGGTATCGGTCTAAAAAAAAGTGGGATGGAGCATCCCTAGTTTGAATAAGAGTTGAATATCTTTGAATTGTGCATAATTATCTGCACAGTTGAACATTTTCTTTATCTTTTTTTATTGTGAAGTCTTGACAGACAAGTTTTCCTCCTGCATGATAGACTTTACAATGAGCAACTGGAACTCTATTATCAGAGCTGATATAAGCAGAGAATTAAAACATGCATCATACATTTTAGGAAATTGTTTGAGTTCCTGGACATTTGTTGACAAAAGTGCACAAACATGAAATGGAAAAAAAATGAAACAGCATGTGTGAGAGGAAAAAGTTATTGCAGTGATAAACACAGGATGTATTTAATGATGAGATAAACCCAGTGATGGTGCACATGATCCATTTCTTCTGTGGTTTGATCACTAAAGTTAGGGTCAAGTAATTTGACAAAGTTTGCAGACATCACCCAGCTGATGGAGGCTCCAGGCTGATCTGGGAGAGGAGCCCCCGTAGGCAGCGTCCAGCAGCAGAGGGTGTCTCACTGGGAAGCCAGGGCTCTGGCCGGGTGTCTGGCCGTCAGCACGGACCCCCTGCTCCGGGTAATGGGAAGCAGTCTTCCTGCTAAATGTGCTGGAGAGAAGTAAATTAGTCGGGTGCAGCTGTCGGTGGGCAGGCTGGCTGGCATGTTGGGGGGGACCAGGAGGCTGAGGGAGGTGGCACCTTCACTGCTTCCCTCCTCTCACCGCAGGCCCGCTGTGTGCTTACTTTGCTGTGCAGAGTCCGCCTGCTCCAAACAACTGTGCTCTCCATCTCTGTTACTCTTCTCCTCATTTCTCTGTTGTTTCCCCACTGTCCTCGTTCCAGTCTTCCCACTTGTTTTTAATTCTTTCAGCCTCATTCTTCCTCTTCTTCCTTCTATCAGCTCCTTCTGTCCTTACCTCCCCAGTCCCCCCCCCTACTTCCAGCACACAGTCTTCACCCACATCCCCACCACCCTGTTGCTAGGATAATGACCCTGCTGAAAACTCAGACCCATGGCGGAAGCAGCTCTGGACCAGCGAAAGCTCCCAGTCTCCGACATCAATCACATCACTGGCACCTCTCTCCAGTTTGGGAAGGGAAGGGAAGTGAGGGGGGCGCAGAGAGATGGAGGGGATGCTCAGCTGTCTGCAGACTAAGAGTATCTGTATGCTCAGATATGTGTAACATTCTCAACATTAGCACATAATGTAACTGAGAAAAAGTTTTTAGACTTGTTAGAAGTAGTCTTTGCCTTTTTCCAACAGCTGGAGGCAACTTCCCCTCCAGAGAAAAAGATCCTCTGGCGTTTAATGGGTCCTTATTGAAGGTTTTAGATCAGACGCTGATCATTAAGAGTTCATTGGCACTAATTTTCTCTAAATAATGTGTGTTTATTTGTTTGTCATGCAGTAACCCAGTTAACTAATCCATGGACTGCTTGTTTACCCAGGGAGAGGGGGCAAATCTCAGCCCCTGTGTGGCAGGGGGGAACTTCCCACAGTGTCTCTATGGTAATCAGCAGGTGTCACTCACCACCGAGAAGAAGTGAGGGCTTTCTTACAAGCGTGAGAAAGAGGGGCAGCCTCCATTGCATCCCCCCGACTCCCCAGCCCTTCCCCCTAGCTTTTTTTTCCCGTTGGGGCAGCAGCGGCGACAGCAGTGACACAGAGAAAGAGAGAGGGATAAGGAGAAGAGACATAGAGGGCGACATTGGAGGCCAGGACAGCCCTTCCCCACAACAGGTTAATGCTGCTGCCAAATCCCTGGCAATGGAGTCCCCCATCCAGCTGCATGGCAGAGAGGGAAAGAGGGGCCAACGAAAAAGAGGAGTTGTCAGGAAGACATAAAGAGAGGGGGAATAAAATGAAAGAGCCCAAATTCCTGGACAGTTTAGGATAGCTTGTGAGCCTAGTGCTGCCTTATATGGTCACAGAGAGGGGCTAACGGAAAGATGGGTGTCTCTTCGGGCAGCACGAGGAGCCCGGATGAGTGCTCGGCAGTGAGAGCAGGGAGTGATATAAGGTGGAGTTTTGTGGTTGCTGGGGCTCATTGGTGACCCCAGCATCAGGGAGCCCCCTCTCCTCTGGAGCGGGCGACCCGCGTCTCATTGAGATGCAGGGCACAGGGTGGCAGGCCGCAGCTGCAGCCTACAGGCAGAACCCGGCAGAAAAGGGCCGAAGGGATGGCGGGGGCGGCTGAGGAAAAACCAACAAAAGACGCAGCCTGCTACCCCCCTCCTCCCTCGCTTTGGAGTTCTAATTCCCTAATCCTCAACCTCCGCCTACCTCCCCTTCTCATCCGATTCTCACCACTCAAACACTCCACACACACATGCAAAGTTCAGGCAGCTACCACTGGCTCCCTTCCTCTCATCCCCAAGCCATGAATGGCCAGACGGGGACAAAACCCAACAGCAGCCCCCTCAGGAAGTCCAACCACTGGGTTTGGGCACTGAGAGGCACATTTTGTCTGACCCTCTCTTGGTTCCTCACACGCTGTGTGTGCGCTCACATCCAGGCTGAAGTCATGTGAGGGTGTGTGCTTAGTTTGACTGGGGGCGGATGACTGAGGTGGGCCTCTCCGTTTCAATCATTGTTCCTGAAATTTTATTAAAATCCTTCAAAGAAGAAAAACAAAGCCAAGAAGAGGGAAGAGAAAGGCATGACACGCAGCTGAGGTGTTAGTTTGGTCACACTGTGGCCTCTCCTTTTAGGGGCTGCAGGATGAATGTTGCTTGATGTGTCTTATTAAAAGCCAACAAGCCACAGCAGCTGGGACCTCAACATTCCTGCCGTTGCCACGTAGAGACGGACAGGGCGCCTTTCGGAAAGAGCCACTAACCTCTGTCACTCCCTCTCCCCCCTTTGGTCTAAAGCCTTCCTCGAGTTTTTTTCTTGCATTCATTGACCCCTCAATGGTCCTGCATGGCCAGATCAGCCAAATTTACTCACAGATGGCTTCAGTGCCAGACAAAAATAAACATTAGAGAATGTGTCAGTCCCTTAAAATACTCTTTCTTGTAGGGATGGTTACCGAATTGGGTACTTTTATAGGTACCGACCAAATTCTGTCAAAAGTACTGGGTACCAATTCACGTAAAATCAAAAGGTACCATGTTAAGGTATCTTAAGCTGCGTTTCCACCAAGCAGACCGGTTCGGTTCGTCTCGGTACAGTGCGCATTTTGCTGCGTTTCCACTGGCTTATCCCGGGACGGATCCCTAAAAACCGAGACGAGCCGGCCTACTTTTTTTTCGAAAGAATCACCACTTACACCGACAGCGGCTACATTTCTTCTGGTGGCACACAGACTTCTCTGAAACAAAGCTTGATTACACTTTGTATCAAAGAGCTACATGCCAATCACAGAGAGGACGAAATACTGCACGTCTTCCATCTGTGCTCTTTGTTTACTGTGTCGCGTTTTTCTTCTTCGTTGGATTTAATATCGGGGTAAGCTGCTACAGCGTCACGCTATTATTTAACAGCTGCGGCTTCCGGCATCTGGCTTACACTCCGCCTACCACGAGAGGGCACAGTTTGCTGTGGAAACTCAAACGGGATCAGACTTAACTGTACCAAACTGTACCAAACTGAACCGACCCGGACTGCTTGGTGGAAACGCAGCTTAACTGCATCCTTGTGACTGTGAAGGAGAGGAAGAGTAGGTGATTTTCCATGCTGGACATGAACACAGCATTGACGGCATGTTTATATATTGGAGAATAAATATGTTAAATTGAATTAAAAAAAAATATCATCAAACAAATTGATATTTTACCACATAAACACAAAAAGGTTCCAAAAACTGGTATTGTTGATAGGGATGGGTACCTTTCACATTTGAAACGATACAGTACCAATGCCCGGTATCTGGCAATCGATGGGGGTACTCAACGGTACCAATTTTCGGTACTTTTGTGTGTTAATGTAGTAAAAAAAAATCAATTTGTTTGATAATTAAATATATATATTTTTAAATTTAACATATCTATTCTTCAATATATAAACTGTGGACTGTGTTGATGTCCAGCATGGAAAATCACCTACTCTTTCACTCCCTCAAAGTCACAAGGATGCATTTAGGTACCTAAACATAGTAGCTTTTCACTTTACATGAATCGGTACTTTTGTCAGAATTTGGTCGGTACCTAAAAAAGTACCTGCTTCGGTACCCATCCCTAATCGTTGAGTACCGGTACCGACTGCCAGGTACCAGGCATAGGTACCATATCATTTTTAATATGAAAGGTACCCATCGCTACTTTCTAGTGGATCCTTTAGTAACTAGTTAACAATTTTGATGTAACGGTGCTATGTTCATGTCAATATCTGAATTAGAAGCTCTTAAATCGAATAGTCGAGATGCTATTAACGAGTTTGACCTTTTTTTGAAGGCAAACTTTAGTTTACCTTAAGGATCACAAACTAAACTATTTGAAATGGCACAGTTTGTACACACAGTCATATGAGCAAACAAGGCCATGCTCCACATGTACAGCTGTGACCTGTCCTGTTCCCTTCCCTCCTAACTCATTGTGTGTGTTTTTGTGTGTGTGTGTGTGTGTGCGTGTGTGTTGGGGTAGAGAAGGCGTGGCAGTGGCAGGCTGGAGCTGTCCACACACCGGGCCATGCAGCAGTTGGCAAATAAAGATGAATTCTGTTGTGTTTGGCAGCGGTTCTCCGTTCATTATTTTCCACTTTGCCCAGCGCGCATCCCAGACCTCAGCAGCTGCTTGTCATGTAAAGACACTCTATCAGGCCCTGACAGCTCCTCCCTTGCACACACATGCGCATACACACACACACACAGTACGCATGGATCATACACACTCCACTTGTGCTCACAGTCCTACATATGTAGCGAACATATGTAGTGATCTGTCTCACTCGCACTCCACTCAGCACAACTCTCTGCACACTGCACAGCTTTCTCATCTTCCCTCATCTCTCATCTGGTGTCAAATCAGTCTTCCTATTCTTTTGTCCTCCCCTTAATCTGCTTCAGTCCAGCCACATGTCGGCTGTCACACTTCACTTTTATTAGAAAAGCTCTGACTTAGTGATTTCCTTAAAGCAGTGTTTGTATCAGCATTTACAGTCGGACCTGAAAGGGTTTTTTTATCTTATCTAGGTCGTGGTCTGTCTGTCTGTTGGGCAGCTTCCTGTTTTGGAGAACACGTAGACAGCAAAAGGCTGGAGTTTACATCAGTGATGATGTACCGACTTAAAAGCAGAAGGCTCTCCTGTGTTGTTATTAGGCCTATTGTCCTTTCCCAGCAGTCTGACACACTGCACACAGGATGTATTTGAGGCCTAATCTGAAGTCAAATATTGAAGAGAAAGCTAATATAGAGGAAGTGAATAGATCTCTACTTGATTTATGTTACATCAAGTGTACAATAAAACTGAATGCTCTTTAATATATTCCTCTGTGTTCAAGCCAGAAAAAAAGGACAAGTGCAGCTGTCAGTTTCACTTTCTCGTCTTGTCAGTGCTGAAGAAAGGCCACAGTGTGGAAAGTTGAACTGAATAAAAGCAGAAGAAGGGGAAATGGGTGTAAATAGGAAGCTGACAAGGGTCATCTTTGTTGTTTATGCTCTGAGTGCAGACTATTGCGGGAAAGGGGGGTTGCACTACACACAAACAGACAACCGGATATAGCTGCTTCCACCGTCATCATGTGACCGGGTTTGTGGTTGCAGACGAGGAAGTTGCAGTGTCTAGAAAGAGCATGCACCAGTTAAGGATGTGCAGTAGACATTGATGACGGGTAGAAGAATTTCTCTGCGACTGTTTCCTCAAAGATGTGAACAACTTTACACCCTGCAAAAATTATTTTCATCCCTCCACATTTTGAAAGAGTGACTTTTTCAGTTTAACTGATCTGAAGGGGGGTTTAAAACCTCTGAGAGACCGGTCATGTTGCCTTTATTGTCACAGTTACATCATTCCAGCAAGAGGTAGTTGTTGGTAGTTGTTCAAGGAGTGTAGTTATAGAGAAAGCTGAGCCGGTGTTGTCATCTTCCCGACACCCATGTGACCGAGGCCACCTCAGCGTGGGAGAATGTCCCAATGATACACGCCATGCCATGAGCTGCTGCGTCATGCATGACCACCCATGCTACTTCTGGTGGGTGCTGTGCGTCAGAGGAGCTGGCAGGCAAAGCTCAGATCCTTCCAAATGGGATGGTGTTGTAATCTGTTTCACACAAATACCTGTCAGTACCTAAAAGCACACACACAGCTATATTTACATACAAGCACACTCATGCAAACACATAAACACCTGTCTGTGCCTTTGAGAATCGGAGTGCTGTAAAGTATCAAAGGTCTTTACACAATCTGGAAGTGATTTGCTGCGTGCTTGCTGCCAAACCAAAACTTCAGAACTGAAAGTTTAGTCTCCACCAGTGAGACCAGCTTGTATGTTCAGCTCTGTCTGGTGTCATGGTGTCAGGTAGGGAGCTCATTATGCTCCTGTTGCATTGTGCACATACTGTCCTCACTGTGGGCTGGCATGGACTATAGCCAGGGGATATGGGTCAGCCAAAACCTGACCACAGAGCAAGGCACCAGCTGGGGCCCCAGCTGAGGAAAACCAGGCTCGGTACGGAGGCCTCCGGAGACTTTCTGGCTGCAGTGTGAAAGATTCAGACAACTTCTGTTCTGTTTGTGTTGAACGTGCTCTTGGTTTAACTTCCAGCGTATACTTGTTCAGCTACATGATTTCTCCTGCGTTTGATGGTTTAGATTTTTATGCTGAAGGCGGCTGACTGGTTCTCCTGGAGGCCTGTGATGAATAACACCACGCTGTGTGGATTCTCTGGAGAACAGCGTACATGCTTCGGTGACTGATGTGAAAGTTGATTGGTGAGGCTCGTAGTTTAAAACAGACAAACGACTTACCCAAGTAATTGTGTTACATTGAAGCAGGCATGAAGGAGATCCATCTTAAAGATGCCTGCCGGTGTGAATTTCAATTAGGACGGAACGTATCTGATGGCTGACGAAGCCGAGCTAATTTCTAAACGAGGTATGTTTGGTGGGGAAAGACTTACTCGGCAGAAAGCAGGAAGAGAAATCTCCTCTGTGCTGTGATGAAAAATGTTTAAACATATTGGACATCTGCTGTTGATTGAAGGCTTAAGTCCAGCGCAGTCAGGCAGATGTTTCTTTCAGTGAGGTGATAGAGCCACCACTTCACATCATGCAGTCACAAAGGGTTTTTACACCGAGTGTTTTAAGTTATGCTGCTTTGCTGATGAGTGTTTTACAGATGTGTGTTGTTAACTGTAAAGACCACTTCCTGAAAAGTGTCCTTTTCCTTTCCTTTTATCTTGACAGAGGAAGCCATGTGGAATCTGTCTTATTAGGAGTCGCAGTTCTTGTCATCACTTTCTCAGAAAGATGTAGGAAAGTCGCTAAAAGAGGAAGTTCTTAATATAAATGTGTTGTAAGTGACAAATCTCATCATCCAGCGGTGTTAAAAAAGCCGGGCCTGTCTTTTGATATGAATCTATGAGGATGCAAACTGAGCAGTGCGGCATTATTAGCAGCTGTTTGATCTGTACTGTCTCAGAGATCAGGTTCATCAGTCCATGTAACAGAAGCTCATACTGACAAATCTGCTACCTCTTCCCCGCGCACACACACCATCTCATTCACACACCCCTCACTTCTGTGTTAGAGGAAATGGGGCAATTAAGGACAGCTTGCCACAGCTCTGCATGGGGTTAATATGCGGCTCCGTAATTAAAAATAAATTACACTTTTCCTGTATAAATATTCAAGTCCCACTCCACTGTGCACCACTGCCTTGTTATGGTATGTAAGCTATTTTTTCCCCGTCTGCACAACATCTGGCGCGACGTTTCCTGGAGCATCACCGGAATAAATTGGGTTTTGTCTGCGTACGAGGGATCATTTTGTGTGATGCAATGTGAATTAGATGGATATACACGGCTTGGGGGTCAAAAATAGCAAGTGTGGGGAGTTTTATTTGAGAATTGAGGATTTGACAAACCTGCTGATGGTACAACATTTTATCTGAAGGAGACACTTCATGAGATAAAATTTTGTTTTAATTTGATGAAGAGAATTTTTGTTTAAACAGGTTAAGAGTATAAATGCAAATGAAAAAGTTGTATAAATCTTGCTGTAGCTTCACAGACACACAGGATTGGATGAATGTGGACTCAGTAGTCTGAATTTTCAGCATGAGAAGTGTTCTGGTTTCTGTTTGTTGTACTCATTCAGCCTGGGTGGTGTTTACCAATCAACAGGCTTTGGTGCATGCAGGACACGCAGTCCATACAGAAAGCGAGAGCAGGTAGAATGCAATCCAACGAAACAAAATCCTAGCTCTGTTTTTTGAAGGTTAATGAGTGTTTAAAAAAATGTTTGTACGTTAGTAAGTAAGCAAGTACTTAAAAAGTTGAGGACAGTCCTGACAAGTTTTGTTGGTTATTTCTCAAATCTGACAAGTTAGAAGTAGTTACAAGAAAATTGCCTGATCTGTTTTTACCACTGAAATGAGCTGAAGGCCTGAAGCAGTTGTGCTGGGATTGCAGAAACACATCAGCTCATATGTGATGGGTTGGCTGATTGTTTTAATGCCAGTAGCTGCTAATTGAGTCTAGAAGGTATGTCCTGTAAATCTTACTCTTTGACTGATGAGATGTGTTGGTTAACACAAGGACGCAACTGCTGGCAGTGATGCACAAGAGGCACACAGATTGGTGAATCTCCTGAAAAGAGCATAATAAATGTGATACTTACCAAATAACATCATCCTCCTCTGCTCTGAGCTGATGGGTCAGATTTGGAGTCCATAACATACAGCCATATTTTTTAGAGATAGACCAATATGGGTTTTTCCAGGCTGCTACTGATACTGACTATTTGTAGCCAAGGAGGTCGATAACCGATATTTGAAGGTGATATTAATTTGCAGTCAGAGTGCAAATATTGGTGTCAAAATTTTGAACAATACAAACTCCAAAGCCTAACTTCATTCAAATACCTTTAAGCATGAGTGTATTAAACAGCTCCCAGGCTTAGCAGCATGTTTCAAAAAGTTAAATGAAAACATAAAAAAATAAATAGCTTAAAGTTTTCTACAGTAAATAAAGTTTTCCAAAATTTCAATGAAACTGCAATAACTGTAATAACTGCACTGCTGATTGGCTGTTACCAAAGCCATGGCTCTGCTTGTAACCAATCAGATGGTACTGTGGGTGGGACAGAGCTTGGGACTGAGTAGTGACTGCAGACAGCGGAGCGGCTGCATCAGAGCTGCAACAACACATCGGCCGTCGGATAAAAAAAAGGCCAATGCCGATGTACCTCAAAATGCCAAATATTGGCCCCGATAATCGTCCCGTTTGACAATCAGTCTATCCCTAATATTTTTTAACTTTTCACTTTGAATAGAGTTAAAGAATTATGATTCATGGTAACAGTGGAGGAGCAGTGGAGTGGACACCTGCCTGAAGTGAATTTTTAGAGCCTAAAATCCAGCATAGTGCCCCTCTTTAACTTTAAAGCTGGAGATTTTGCTCGATCAAACACCAGTTTGAGGAAACAATCAGGGCTTAGAAAAACTTTAAGGACAGTTCGGATGTTCCCTGTGAGTCCACATTGAAAGTGAGTGCTGCAGAGGGGACAGACGGGGCAGGGCCAAGGGCCCTGACTCCTTCTAAAACCACCATTTGTCCTGCAGCTGACCTACACTAAAGAAAAGACGGTGACAAGATGGTCATTTCAGGGCGCACCAGTGAACAGCATGGTAATTAGATTGCAGGAAATGGGTTGTTCCTCTGGGAATTATAACAGAAAGAGAAAGGACAACACTTCTGTCATTAATCATGAAACCCTAATGTATACAAAATGCTTGTGCAGCTGTCAGCACTTAAAGAATGTAGAAGCACACTCTTCCTCTAACGTTTAGCAGGGAGCACAACTCTCTTTATTAGTGAGGAAGTGTTTTCATTCTGTCTCTGATAACTCACCATTTTTTTTCTCTTTTTTTCATCTTTCTCATATCAGGAGAATACATCAAGACCTGGAGGCCGAGGTATTTTCTCCTGAAGAGTGATGGTACATTCATCGGCTACAAAGAGCGACCGCAAGATGTCGACCAGCTGGAAACCCCCTTAAATAACTTCTCTGTCGCACGTGAGTATCTGCCTCAGAGAAACCACTGCATTTTTCTCTCTTGTTTCTTGGCAGCTTGTTTGAAACTTTTCTTTGTTTACTGCTTTCTTTTTTCTTGTTACAATCTTCTCCTACTTGTTTATCTTTGGGGGTGATTTGAAAAAACATTTAATACCAGGAAAAATTTAAAGCTCACAGGCAAAAAAAGATGAACATTCATGGTCGAGAGGTTAAAGTGTGAAAGTGAAAGTCATCTGGAATAATATGACCAATACTATTCATCATTGTGTGCCACTTTAAATGATTATGAATGGAACCATTAGTAAATTGGCTGTAGTGTCATCTCCACAGCAAGCTTCTTTGAATGGAGGCGTCGCTCCAAGGCAAAACAAGCTCAGCCACAGAATGTGCACGCAAGATGTCTGCCTCCTAACATTAATACATCAGATGTCATTGCTCCTCTCTGTGTGTCTTCCCCAAACTCTGTTTTTATTCTGTGATGAAAAATAATAACAACAACGACACAGAAAAGAAAAAATGCCCAGAGCAGCTCAACCCACTCTATCTTCACATCAGAGAAAGTTGCTGTGATAAGCTGTGCAGATGACTGAACACAGCAATTAGACAGCATACTGTTTGTTTAACAAAATGTTTCCTCTCCGACACTCTTGAGTTATCGTGGCTATTAGCCGCCTGATTTCAAGTATTTATCTGGGCTCAGCTCTGAGGCTCTGCCTCCATCAGCGGAGGCTCCACTTTTTGTCACCACGGCGACCCCACCGCAGAGGACACATGGAGCGTGGCTGCTGACGGGGCTGCTGCAGCTGGATTACACATTCATTCTGATGGAGCCATGTTGGATCTCAGTGGTGGTCCACTCCCCTGTCCTCCATCCATCAGAAAGAGGCTATTTTGTGTCACATTGTGACATATTTGCTGACATGTTTCATTTGGGAACAGATGTTAATGTGAAGGAGGTGCAGATGGAAATCTCTGCTTTCTAAATTCAGTTATTAGACTGTCGTGAATAATTGTTTTGCAAACTGCTTACGAGACAATTATTTCACTAGAAAAGTGCGATAACTGAGGGAAACAAAAGAAAAGGACTTTTGGTTTTTAAGTTATCCTTGATGAGAATAAGTTTAATCTGCTAGTTCTAAAATCGAGTCTCTGCAAATATTGACTCTTGTTTTTTGACGCCCTTTGAATTCTTACAGACTGTCTTTAAACATTTAATATTTTTTTGTTTGACTTTATAAACATAAAATCTTCAAATTCAAATCTTAGTCAAGTAATGGTAAACAACTGGCAGGTACTTTAATATTTAAAGTATTTACAGCCCAGTCTGTAAAAATTATGTTTTTATTCATCATGTTCATTTTTCCTTGGCTCTGTGCTGCACAGTTTGTATGTCATTATCAAAACTTTTAGCAGCTAGTTTTGGCTTATTAAAAGGGATGACAAGTTAAGGATCCGGGTTGTTTTCCTCCACCAGAGTGCACCTGTTCTTTTCCAAATTGGCCGACAGTGTCTCTTAGGGTGGCGATAAAGATAAATGGCTATAACTGTGGGTCTGTCTCTCCCCTCTGCTCTCCAACACGTCGGCTCGCCGTCTCCCTTCCCTCCCTCCCTGGCTGTGGTCAGAGTGCCAGCTGATGAAGACGGAACGGCCCAAGCCCAACACATTTATCATCCGCTGCCTGCAGTGGACCACTGTCATCGAGCGCACCTTCCACGTGGAGACCCCCGAGGAGAGGCAAGCGAGCAGCACGCACACACCTCACGACTCACAGAGCAGTAAAACACAAATCATTTACGTGCACTGAAAAACTTTAACAGTTTAAAACTCTGCTTCCGTAACATGTAGAGGGAAACACAACAACACACACACATTCAATCATTGTTATGCACCCGTGCAAGGTCCACTGGCTATTGGCAGAACTCACACTTGAAATTGGCTTCCTGTTGATAAGAAGACAATTACATGATTGGGCTGCTGGGCTTATATGATGGTAAATGGACTGATGTAATCTCTGTGCTGCCTGCCTGTGCCTCCCTCAGGGAAGAATGGACTAAAGCCATCCAGGCAGTGGCTGAGGGCCTGCAGAAACAGGAGGAGGAGATGATGGACTCCTCTCCGGACCCCATGGACATGGAGGTCTACCTGACCAAAATCAGACACAAAGTGGTACGGGCAATTTACACCTGACTGTGTCCCTCCTTTTTCCTGCTCTCTCTGTGACAACCTGTCACTCCACCAGCTGTAGTCCTCCTCACCCTGAGTGTGTCCTGGTCTCCCAAGTTGATCCTGACTATTTCCTGAACTGTGTCACCCTTCCTTCTCTTCCTCTCCGCTCTCTGCTTTCCTTACATCAGCCTTGTGTGGCTTAGCACCATATAGCATGTCCATCAGGTTTCACAACCCCCACGTTTTTCATGGCATAAAGGTCCAAGGCCACCGGATTGGATGTCCCTCACACAACCATTTTCAACATTCTCTTTAGCGCTGGGGTCAGAGGTTAACTGAGACACAACCACATATAGGCTAAAGCATTAGCGCAGTGGAAATTGCATGGTGGGTGAAATAGTGCCTTAAATGCTTCTGTGTTGTTGTCAGTGGGGTTGTGTGTCCTGGCTAGTTAGAGCACAAGTTTGCTAATGCTCCTGTGTGTAACCAAATGCCACTTTCTCTCCTCTGGCTTTTCAGACTATGCACGACTTTGAATACCTCAAACTCCTGGGTAAAGGCACTTTTGGCAAAGTCATTCTGGTAAAAGAGAAGGCCACAGGACGCTACTACGCCATGAAGATCCTGAAGAAGGAGGTGATCGTAGCAAAAGTGAGTGGATACCAGTGGCGGAGGAAAAGTGGAGAAAAATACTCAGAGGGGAGTGCAGGGCAGCAGAGTAATGACTGATACCTAAACGGTTAGCCATTGTGAGAGTTACACAAATACCCTTTTTATGGCTTTTTTTCTGTTTTTTTTTTCAGGATGAAGTGGCGCACACACTCACAGAGAACAGAGTCCTTCAGAACTCAAAGCATCCGTTCTTGACAGTAAGGAGCCCCTTCATACACCTAAACCAAACCTTATTTTAACTCACACAGATCCTTGGGAGCCTCTTCAGTCCAGCCCTGCAGCAACCATTCAGGAAAAAAGAGGCAGTTTTAGCAGGAATGTTTTGAAGAGCTGTTCTTACAAAGGCTGTGGTCCAGTTCAGCCTTTTCTGAGCAACACTGGATTTATTCTTTTTCTTTTTTTTTTTTTTAAGTTAACCTTTTTTTTTCGGAAGTGAATGAGGTTTGTTGTGAAAAGCCCCCCACAATGTTAGGTGTAAGTGCTGGGTGGAGTCAGCACATAATGTGACATACTGACAGAAATGAATGTGGCTCATTTAAGCTGTACAACAGTGGTCAAAAAGCCCGAAAATACTGGATTAAAGATGTTCTTTCATTTTGTTAAGACAAAAGTTACAAGTGACGAATCTGACAGCCAGGTTATGTTACATTATGAGCTCACGATAACAAAAAGCTAGGGGTGCAATAAGTGTATTTAGCCATTTTTGTCTAAAACTGGTTTGATCTTTAACAATAAGAGTGTTTCTGTGGTTTCTTTTCAATCCACTCCAATTTCTTTTCTGTCTTTAGGTTTATTTCTGTTCCGTTTATTTTTGGGCTTTATGCCTTTATTGACAGAGCTAGCTCAAGGACTGTAGTGTCAGTACTCAGGACTTACGATTTAATTGGGAAGCTGGACCAGGGCCCTGTTTCTCTTCATTGTCTGTTATATTTTTCCCACTTGTTAGATGTTGTAATCAAAAATGTGTTGTTCAAAGGTTATATTCAGATTAATTCTTGATTTTGCTTTTGAAATGGATGTTTTTAATAGCAGAATAAGAGTTTGTATTTATTTATGAAGACAATTCTTATTCATACAACTTAATTTTTAAATGTGAGTGCAGACAAACATTAAATGGCAGTGGCCAGTGTGGAAATTTATGCACCAACTTTCAGCATCCAACCTCAGAAAAAAAAACAAAAGAATCTGCTCTTCCTCTTCCTCACAAGAAAATATACATATCAGTGGCTATTGAGTTTTGAACTTTCCAAATGTTTATAAATGTAACTCAAAGATCCTCCATGCATGTGATACTTCATGATACTATCTGTTAATAAATGTCAGCTTCCTCTTGAATTAGCTGAAAACATCACCAAGTTCTGCTTTAAGGCCTATGGTTCTTTCTGCAGGGCCTGAAATACTCCTTCCAGACACATGACCGCTTGTGCTTCGTCATGGAGTACGCAAACGGTGGCGAGGTAAACCATTTTGATCATCACTCTGCACCTTTTGGCTCCTTAATAGTTCAGCTCTTTTGCCTTGACGTGAACTTTCTCTGTCTGTTTCTGCCCCAGCTTTTCTTCCATCTATCAAGGGACCGTGTGTTCTCAGAGGAGAGGGCACGGTTCTACGGTGCAGAGATTGTGTCAGCGCTGGACTACCTGCATGCTGAAAGAAATGTGGTCTATCGAGATCTAAAGGTAGAAGAGTATGAAGATCCTGACTCCCTCTCATCCTCGCTGTCAGCTGCTTTCTTCTGTCTTTCTCCTCTCCCCTTCCTTCACTTCATTTCTCCCCTGGCAGGATATAAATAGGCTTTGCTTCCATCCAGAGCAGTGTTAGTGGCCAGGTCTTATTGATCTGCCTCCCCCGGATCAGACTCCAGACCTCACTGCAGCTGGAGGAAGGCTCGGCCCATTCGCTTACTGCAGCTAGACAGAAATAACCAGCAGTGCTCTTTGAACAGATTGCCACTGCCTCCTGTTATAGCATGTGTTGTGAGAGGGAGATTTTTGTGCAACTTTGACTTAATTTGGGTGCTGTTGGTACAGCACTTCTAGTTGTCCCAGTCATTCCCCTCCTAAGCTAATGAAGTTGGTTTTAGCCTCTGCTTCTTCCAAGAATCTGAACACAACTCTAATGCTCTAAAGATAGGACCAGGGACAGATGCTGCAGACTGATAGGACATTTTCTGGGCTTATGGGGGCTGTGGGGGGTTATCAGTGTTGCAGTGGGCATCTGTAGCCCTACTACTTCCAGCTGAAAAAAAAAACAGTCAGGTCAGCACAGCACTCTCCCTCCCTCCCTTCTTCCCACCCTCTCTCCCTTGGGTTTATGAGGCAGGCTCCCAGCCTGCTAGGGTTCTCCTGAAAATGCCAGGGTAGCAGGATTGGAGGATGTGCTGACTCTGGCCGGGCGCTTCTGGCCACGTGTGAGCTACAGCTGCCAGGTGACTTTAACTGAGGGTGAGACAGAGGGGGAGGACATGCTGATATTAAAAGGCTGTGCAATCTTAAGTCATGACTCCGCATGATGCACATCCTTCAGACTATTAGAGCACTTCACTTGTTTGTGAAATTACGAATTAAGTTCCCATAACGTTTTCACTTTCAGAAAAGTAAAAAAGATAATTAGCTTGGTGTTTTTTCTTGTTTTAAGAATGCAAAAACTGCTAGAAACAATCTGTTTATTGTTAGTCTAGTGTCTGGCCACTAAATACACAATAAAATTATTATTCAGAGGATTAAAGTTGTTACCAGTTTTGCTTGTAGGGATGGGTACTGAATTAGGTTCTTTTATAGGTACCGACCAAATTATGTCAAAAGTACCGGGTACCGATTGACATAAAACCAGGAGGTACCATGTTTAGGTACTTAAATGCTTCCTTGTGACAGTGAGGGAATGGAAGAGTAGGAGATTTTCCATACTGGGCATGAACACATCATAATAAGGTTTTATATTGAAGAATAAATTTGTTACATTGAAAAAAATATATAATTTATCAATAGACAAATCCATATTTTTTACCACTTAAACACAAAAAGTACCAAAATTGGTACCCTTGAGTACCAATACCAATTGCCAGGTACTGGGCATCTGTATTGTATCGTTTCAAATGTGAAAGGTACCCATCCCTGGTTGCTTGTGTGATTCACTGCAGGGAAGCCATCATTTAGCATCACACATTGAGGCCCCGTTAACACGATGTTTAATCTGAAAACGCAGTGGAAAAATCTGCATTTACACAGAAATGCCAAGGGCGCAAAAACACTGTAGTAAGCATACCAGGCCTGTAGTCAGCGCTATAACTGTCTTGTAAAGAAGTCGCTTTTGGGAGATTTCAACCGAAGTAGAGTTAAGCCGATCATCTGGTGTTTTCGGGAAGCGAGATCTTTTTCCCTAAGATGAAATCGGGAAATCCACGCCCCCAAACCCATGTGATTGGTTCCTGCAAAGTCTCTCACTTTCACACACTTCTACCTCGAATGCTCGAATGGTTTTTAAATTTTCACTGCAGTTACATCGCCACTCCCACCGCGCTGTGTTGAAAGTGTTTAGTTAATGAATTGAAATTTAACATGTAGTAATTCTATAGTACTTTAAGTGAAATTTTAAATGCTATTGATCTTTGACGCTTTTTTAGTGTGATACTTTTACTTTTCATAAAAAAAAATCTGCTTAATCTTTTCTTTTTTCTGTTTAACTCTGAAACACTTTGAGCTGCATTTCATCTCATTAAAAGTGTTCAAATAACAGGCCTAGTTTTATTATAAATATGTACACTTCATCATCACGATTATCACCACCATAACTACTTACCCAAATTGCATAACTAGATAATTATGCATAAATCTTCAGTTAATAGGATACTACATGGCTTCCTTGAAGTTGGACCACCAACACTCCATCAGTCAGAGCCATATGTAGCCGAAACGTTTTGAAGGAAAACCGCATTAGCTTTGGAAGGTGGGCGCACAATTCCACTAGATGCAAAATAGCATACAGATGATGCTGTAACCGAACGTGATTTAAGTGCAGGATATTTGACTTTAACATAATTTCTAACCTCCAAAAGCGGACTTTTCGAGTTTTCGCCTCCTGGCCGCTTGCAATGCTGACAAAAGACAGCCATTGCAGCAGGAAAATATTCAAAATCTGCTCGATTTTAGCTTTTCTTCTTGTTCTGATTTGATATATCATTATCTGATTGGTAAATGTGAACTACCTTCAAAAGTTTGTGTTTTAGGTCGCCTGAAACAGTGTTTCCGTGTAAACGCGAGGCTGAAACACAACAAAACTTTTGCGTTTCACCCCAAAACTGTTGTTGTGTAAAGGGCCCCTGAGTTACATCACGATTGATCAAATTTCCATCATACAGGGTCAAATCATTACTAAAGTTATCACTATACTGTATGAATGTACCAATTAATTAACTTACAGATGCAAGAAGAGGATTTACTAATCACAGCCATCAAAACAGAACAACAAAAGTCATAATTTACACTTCTGGTGCTTCATTTATCGTGTCATTTTGTCACACACTCCATATTTCACAAACCTTCCCCTCATGCTTCATTCTGAGATAAACCCATGTCACTGATACCTGTGCTCTGCAGGTATGCTCCTATCACCTCTGAGAGTAATAAACTTCTCTTATCAGTGAGTCATGGTGTGATGATACTAACATATTTCATCTCTGTTGCCCCACCAGCTGGAAAACCTCATGCTGGACAAAGACGGACACATAAAAATCACAGACTTTGGCCTGTGTAAAGAGGGGATCAAAGACGGCGCCACCATGAAAACCTTCTGCGGGACACCGGAGTACCTAGCACCTGAGGTACCCGCTCTGCATGAGACCCTAACTTTACTCTGCCTTTAAACTGTGTCACTGTCATGTACGATGTGTGAAGCAACAAAAACAAAGAGGGATCAGTTCAGCGTTGAGATGTAAGATGAATGATTGATAGTTCAGCGTGCAGGATATGAGCAGATTCCAGCGTGTGATGTTGGACATCGGTTGATGAGGAGCCTGTAGAGGAGGAGGCAGCTGTCCTGGATGCCTCTCTAATCTCCAGCTGAAGTCTGAGAGTTAATGAGCGTGCTGTGTGCCCAGGGCAGGGCGGCCTGCTCCCATGTTTGCCGTGTGGAGAGAGGTGTGGCTACTCCCTGTTGCGTGCAGGTATGACAAGTGTTTGAGTGGGCTGTGTAACCTGATATGTCATTGTGAGTGAAGGCGCTGTGTGTGTGTGAGTAAGCACACGAGTGTTTGCGCTCGCCCCTCGCCTGTTGCCATAAAAATGTTTTCCCGAAGAAGGGTGTCCGTGTTGACACAGTTGCTGTATCGTTGTTTTTAGCCTCCATTTGGAATTTTCTGGTTAGGGCAGGAGGAGGAGGAGGAGGAGGGGATGATTGGCTGGCAGCGCTTCAGGAAACGTGAGCTTCCGCCTCTGGGAAAAAAAAATGGAGAGACCACATTGGCTGCAACTGTTGTGTGGCACAAGGGGAACCTCAGCACCAGAGCTGCTTTGGATGCCCCTCAAGACCTGATCAGAGCTGTTGTGAGCTGCTTTCCAGCTGAGTCTCACAGGAGCACACTGTATCCCTTTTTTTGTGTCCAGACTGAACTTTCTCAACTCAGTCAGGGTATTGTCCCTCACACCTGGACAAACACGAGAATATTTCTATTTCCTGTACCTCCACACACCATTTCAAAAACATTCCTCTGACTGCACCACCTGTCCATCCTTAGCTCTGTCCACTTACTTTGCTTCTCCGCTCTGAACCCAGTCAGCCTCTGCAGTGAAGAGCAGGGAGACATCAGGGGGTGTTGCTATGGCTACAGGGTCGCTGGCGAGCGTCTCTATGGAGTGCGAGCCAGGCAGTGTTACAGGTTGTTCTGCAGTAAACAATGACCTTGTTGTGTGTGCTGCACAGGAATGCTGTAACGTCTGGGAATATTCCACCCAGAGCAGGAGAGCGAAAGAGGGGAGAGGTTCAAAATCCTGAGCAGAGTTTGTCTCAGGGGAAAACAGACAAATTCCCTTTGTCACTTTTATTAAGTCTTTACAAGAAGAAAATCATTATTGGCTAAAGAGAGTTAGAGGAGTTAGGGAAGGACTACAAAAGCTGATTAGGATTTATGAGCTTGGAAGATTTAGATCTGTTAGAGCTGAACTTTCAGGGCACCAAAAGTGCAGAAAAGAGAGTGGAAACTCCAGAGCAGCAGCAGCAGCAAGTGTTTGTGCTTTCATCTGCCCCCCCCTGCCTCTGCTCCTTTGGGGCAGTGTAACAGTATTAGTTTGGGGCTGGGGCCCAAGCAGTCCTGGTTACGTATATGAGGGATGAGTTTGGCTCCTGCGCTCCTGGCAGCTTCACAGCTGTGGTGCTCTTCTACATATATGGGGCAGCTGCGGGCCCAGCTGTCGCACGGTGTGAATCACACGACAGCAGCGCTGGAAATAGAGACGGCCCAGTAATCCTAGCCCCACACCGGCTTCACATTACTCCCTCCTGCCCTCCTCCTCAGTGCTCACCGCAGCGCCAGGCCCTGTGCCCACAGACACGCGCGACTGCATACGGGTGCACGCGCACACAGACACACACATTGGTTGTTCGTCCCTCTGTTTTTCAGTACCCTCTCTCGTCTTTGTGCTGTTGTACATATCTAATTCTATTAATCTGCCCACGTCTTTTTACCTCAGGTTCTATTCTTAGATCTGAATTATGGAGCATCACGCTGCTTGAGGTTTTAAGAGAACAGACTGTTCTCATTGTCTTGATTTCACCTTCAACATCCGCCTGGCGAGGAGGAATCCAGTACATGTCCCCAGAGACCCTTGAACAACTCTGCTCAGCAGCACATTAGTCATGCAACAGGTCGGCTGTTCAGTAAGCACAACACTGGAGTTAGTCTCATTAAGAAGTTTGAGAAAAGACATCCTATGGATAAAATAAGGCTTTGAATTTATCTGGAGGTGGCTCTGGTTGTCTTCATTAAGAGGTTTGTTTTGATGCAGGTCTCTGTTTGTGGCCTCACATTTGCTCATGGAGGCGACCCACACCTCTGCTGCTTGTTGATCTGGATGTGTGTTTGTGTATGTGGAAGGCACTGTGCTGATTAAATATGCAGGGCTCCAGGGGAAACTCTATCCTGGCTCTTAATGTGAGATGTGAGTCAGTGTTGGCTGGGGCGGCCTCAGAAGGCCCAGACCCGGGGGGGAGCAGGTGATTTTGGTTTGGGGGGTCGGGTGATGGGGAGCCCGACTGCTGCTGTATTCACCAGCGTCTGATGCACCAAAACAACCTCAGAGTGTAAGCGTATGTTGGCATGTTTTACAAATAATCTGTTAAAAAATGTATGAAGTTGGATTTTGCACCATAAGTTTGTGATGTCATGTATAAAAGAATAGCTCATCAACATCCCAACAGCTGCTTGAACTGATTTTTCTTTCTCCCATCATCCCTTAGGTACTAGAAGACAACGATTATGGCCGTGCTGTGGACTGGTGGGGTCTGGGGGTGGTGATGTACGAAATGATGTGCGGCAGACTTCCGTTCTACAACCAGGACCATGAGAAACTGTTCGAGCTCATCCTCATGGAAGAAATCCGCTTTCCCCGGACGCTTGGCCCCGAGGCGCGCTCCCTGCTCTCTGGCCTCCTCAAGAAAGACCCGATGCAGAGGTGAGGAGGAGGAGAAGGAGGAAGAGGAGTGTGTCTTTGATGACACAACTGAAAAAAGTTGGCAACTGATCCCATCTTTCCTCGTCCTGTTCTCGTCTTCCAGGTTAGGTGGCGGGCCTGATGATGCAAAGGAAATCATGCAGCACAAGTTCTTCGCAGGAATTGAATGGCAAGACGTCTACGAGAAGAAGGTCAGTGTCTAAAACCTCCATGGGGCTTTATTTCTTCCCCCTGTTTTTTTTTTTTTTTTTTTCTAATGGACGTCACTGAGAGGTCCCCGGGCCCAGGTAAGCATCATTTCCCCCTAAGGAGCGATAAAAGTGACATCATGCGAAGCGCAACCATCTAGAAACCACGCAGCCTGTCAGCAAGAAGACAACTGTTATTAAACTGATTGACGGCGCTGATGTGCTGATATGTTTGTGTCTCCTCTCCCTCTCCAACAGCTGGTCCCGCCGTTTAAGCCCCAAGTTACCTCGGAGACAGACACACGATATTTTGACGAGGAGTTCACAGCACAGACCATCACTATTACGCCACCCGGACAAGGTAGCACCAAACCGTACACGGTCACATCGGCACACGTACATTTAATCCATGAGAGATGGTATTACACAGCTTCAGATCATCAGAATGTTCCTTTTTATGGAGGTTTGTGGAGTTGTGTTTTCAAGTGACAGACTGAGAGCTGCTGACTGTGGAGGAGGGGTGAAGTGCAGTATTGACTTGCAGAATAAAAATCTCCTTAAAGACTTTATGAGGTGAAAGTAAAATCCCACTTTTGATAGAAATAGATTTTTTCCATTCACAGAAGTGTGAAAATGTGAGAAGCTGAATTTTTTACCTTAAATTCTCTGATGTAAATTATAATGTAGGCTGACAATCAAGAGAAACTAAGTTTTATTTTTCCTGTATTTGTCTTTCTGTTGCGACTTGTAGATATATATTATTGACGCTCATAAATGTCAGGGGGAAACATTCAGCTGGTGTCCACAGCTCTCCTTAGAGGAGTGTCCCCTCTCCTGGAGAGCTGGTGTCAGTAAAAACAGTCATCCTGTGCCAGTAAACAGCTGTCAGTTTGTAGGATCAGAGATTGTAAAGTGTTTTAATTTGATTTAATACAAGTACAACCTTAACTGTCGTGTCACACAGCAGAGACTGTGGTCTAGAGAACTGTAAAGTGGATAATACCAGAGTGAGGTGAATGAATTTAACAGGCGTTTGCAACTGTTTTGACACAGTCCTATAAGACAGGTTGGTATTTATTAAAGGGGATGATAAAGAGGGAAGATTCCTCAGTAGAGAAATGTTTCTGTCTAATGGCACAGTTTTTATTTGACCCATTATTACATCAGGATAAGAACATCTCTGCTCATCACTGTGGCGTAAACTAAGCTCTACGTCTCCCCCTCTCCTCAGATGACAGTATGGAGTCCTTCGACAGCGAGCGGAGACCCCACTTCCCCCAGTTCTCCTACTCTGCCTCTGGGACGGCCTAATCGTCTCTAATACATTCCTCTGGTCCCAACATCTCCCCCCCACCCCACCCGACTGCACTCTCAAAAGACTGGGGGTCTGCAGCCCCCCGTCCTCCCTGCATTGTCTGCGGATGCTGTTGGTGGATGTAACATTTCCAGTCTGCAAGTTGTGTTTCTTTTTTTTCCAGGAAGGAGGAAATTCAAGACAAAACAAAGATAACCGTGGTTGGCCTGTGAGGCTTTTGAAGAGCGACCACGCTGAGTTAACACTACTCTGCATTTTCTGGTTGTTATGTTGTATACTGAGCAGGCATCCTTACACCATAATAAGCAGGGAAATGTAGTTTGTTATGCAAAAATTAGGCCATTGATGTGAATTTGGAAAAAGGGCCATTTTTGGATCAAAAGTAAACCTGAACATCAATCATTTCAAACAGAAACAGACAGACTGTGGACCAAAACCACCAAGCGAGCAGTGAGTGTGTTGTTTGTGGAGTGGGTAATGAATCCATGTTTTCCTCTTTAAGACTCCTGAACAATTCAGAAACCATTCAAGACATTTTTGGCTTCAAAGTGAATGTACCGTATCAAATAAAGTCGATCTTTCTGCATACTTATGTGGCTGATTCTCCTCAAGACTGAAATCTTCTGGAGAGGATTTTTTTTATCACTTTTCTACTTCCCTGATGCAAAACTGACACCAAACGGTCTGTTGTATTTCCATTGTACACCGTGATGAGTCTGATGAATCAATTGTGCAATACAGTGTGATGTTAGGAGAGAATGCAGAGTGATCAATCATTAAGGTAAAAGCTCTCCTGCTATGGATTTCCCCTTTACTGTTGCACATCAGAGTCACAGAGAGACCCTCAGTTTCTGTTGAGAATCAAAAAACTCCTCCAGCCCCTTCTCCCCCCTGAAGTAAGTGCTTATATCTCCTGATGCCTTCCTCTCTGGATGCTGCAGACTCCTCCTGGTTTCTCTCTTCTCTTCTCGGGTTTTTCCTCCATGTACAGTTCAGTATTGGGTGTTTTTTCCCACCCAGTGCATTCACAGCAGCCTCAGTGAGGTCACTTAAACATAATTCACTTCTTTAAGAAAACTTTGCAAACAGACTGGGCTTCAGGGGAAGAACAGAAAGAGTCATCTATGATTTGTTACTTCAGGGAACACGCGTCCCTTCATGAGCTTTTTGAGTTATTTATACTGAGACCAGCATTGACTAAAACATGTTTAACTGTGCCAATGATATGCACTTTGCTGCCCCAAAATGATTGTATTTGGACTCTTATTTGTATTTTATGGTTGTCAAAGACTAAATTAGTGTCTTCTTATGGTGTAAATTCAAATGTTGTGGAAACGAATAAAACAAGAATTGCTTAGTTGAACGATTGCCCCCTTTTTTTTTTCTTTTTTTTTACAGACAGCTAAGGTTAGACTCGGAAACTGAAGCTCTTATTTCAAAGTGTACTGAGAAGTTTCTGAGAGCACTTCAGTATTTTTGTAAGATGACAGATAATCATTTGTCAAAAAGTGCATCATACGTTATTGAATGTAATGGTTTTTATATTGTTTCCACTTCAGTCGTTTGCAAGCCTGATGTTCAGTTTTTGAATCTGATTGTTACTTTTTTCCTATGCACGCTCACCCTTTGCTGTCATCTTCTGAAAATAGGGAAATTCATTTTATACTTTTCGTTTTTTATCTTGACTTTTTTGTACCTGCCCTCCCATATTCCTGAGACTGAGGACACCAGCTTTAGTAAACAAATAATATAAACTTTGTACACTGTTTTTACATGTCTCTCTCAAATTGATGAAATAAAAGGTCTTAACAAAAAAATGACTGGACTTTCCTTTTGTTTTAAAATATCAGTCCACTAAGCTTGCTTAACAAACTGTATTTCCACTTTGAATTTGTTTTATTAGAATGGTTATTTTTCTTGCGTAGTTACATTTTTCAGCATCAGTGTGAAGCTGATACAACTATCCAGAAATTTGTTAATCTAAACCTAACTGTGATCGCGCTGTGCAGATTGAACTCGTATAAGTGTGTGAGACAAAAGTCCCAGCGCTCAGCGGCTCTGACTGTGTCTTGGCCGTGTTCTCTGCCTCTGCAGGACTGCTCAGGTCCACGTCTGGGGCTCTGCAGCTGGTCTGAGACAGGAGAGCTGCTCCCCCCGGGGCCCCTGGGCAGATGGTTGAGTCTCTGGAGCAGATGTTGACAGCCAGGGCTCACAGTCTGTCTTTTTTGGCCAGCTGCAGCACGCAGCGGCACACTGTGAGAGCAAGGCTTGGCCCAGTGTGGAGCTCACCTGACAAACCATCCCTGTATAACCCGACTCCAGCTGCACGGCCCCAAACAGAACGCAGATCAGAGCTGGAGGCTGCAGCTCTGCCACCAAGCTCCCCTGGGTGATGTAGTGTTTGGGTGTGAGGAGTGTGTCACTCATGAAATCCTGCAGGAGCCCCCCTCTTTGTTGTACTTTGTATTTTTTAACATGAGATAAAAATGTTGAATCAGGGGAGGCTTACCTTGACAGATACTACGGTGTAAGGTTTTTTTAAATTAGGACAGTAATAACCTAAACACAGATAAAAGGAAAAAATCCATATTTACCAGTTTCTACCTGAAAAAAGCCTCATGAAAGGTTTTTGTTTCTGTTTAGTGCACATACAAACCTGCAGCATCTCACTGTCCTGTTTATTTTAGCATGCATTCTTCTCCTCTTACGGTCTTCACCACCATCCTGCAAGAAAAAGCATGCAACCATAACCAAACAAGATTAACTAACAAACAAAACAAACTGCAGGAGATAAAAAAGTGAAAGCAAGAGGAGCACACAGGACAAGATAGAACATTAACTGCCATTTAGATCACATCAGGCAGCATTTAAAACCATCTTCTTCTGCAGACTGAGAGGTTGTGTGTAAGTGGTGTCATGAATGGTTAAAGAGTGTTGTTTTTCCTCATATGAGAGAGGGGAGTGGAAGTGTGACAGAGGTCAGAGCTGAAAGAAACAGGTCCAACCTGTTGGCTACAAGCCCCCTCACAAGACTGAAAGCAGAGGTGAAGTGGAGGGTAAACTAAGACCAGGAAAAGAAATATATTGTGGAATGCTCCAGCTCAAATGATCACTTTAACAAGAACATGTGGCCATGTGAAATGGCTCCAGGTCATCTTAGATGTACCCCTTTCCTTTGCATTAAACTCCCTGCTGTTGTCAAATGGTTTGACTTATCCATCCATCCATCCATTATCTTTGCTGCTTTCCCAAACTTCACATTATCACCTACTCATTTTCTAACCTACTCATCATTGGCACTATGACTTTCAATTTCAGTTACACTGTGCAGATGCTTTTCTTCACACAGACTCAGCATCATTATCCAGCCTTTTACTAATACATGTGCTTTGGTATCTCTTTATGAGATACTTTGGTCATCTTCTTAAATGGGGCTGGAAGATATCAAACCAATTGATTTTGAAGCATTATTATTCCGTTTTTTTCTAGGTTTTGGCAACAAACGCAATATAAACAAGTATTAAAAGTTAGCCTCTCCAGCAATATTAATAAGGTGATATCAAGTGTTGGGAATTTAAATGTAATGTAGACTATTTCTACAGATTCCTGTGGCTAAGGCTACTTAGATAAAATATAAAACATACAACTATGTTTCCACTTCTAACTGCAATAAAGTCACAGATCTACAGTGTGAACATTTCCAATGGTCATAAAAGTATCATAAAAGTTTGTAGAGCTGAAGTCACATGCGGTAAATTGAAACTGGAGCGCCATCTAGCGGCTGTGTGGCCATATACATTTGGGCACGAATATTTTCAGTTGGATTAATATCCCAACAACAGAATTATTTTATGGTATGCCTAAAAACATATTTTGTACAGTACGTTTACAGTGTAAATTGGTATAGTCTGTATCTAATGGGGTTACTGGTTTCTGTGGCGCTCTGAGTACTCTATTTTTCGCCATTTTCAAAATAAATAGCTAATTTTTGGTAAGCTTTAACAATTATATTTTTCCCACCGTAACGTTCAAAAAAAAGAGAATATTTTGCTTTGTACTGACACGCTATCCTCTTAATGTTTGAGCCTGCCAACATGAAACAGGACAAACAAAGTCCTGTCGGGTTGTGGATAGTGGCAAAGATCGTCTAAAATACAGATGAGTCACTAGGCGTAACATTAGGTTATTATTTTCTCCAAGCGAATGCTAAACTGGGCTACTACAACTTGTGTGTCAAAAACTATGCATTGCCTGACCAACAGTGAATTTTTCCAGTATTCACATGTTTGTCTAAAAGTGGTAATTGCAAACAGCAATTTTCTAAACATGAACACAAAATATGAAGATGTGCCCACACCATGCATGCTTTTAAACCCCATAAAGATTGAGTTACCCCCTTACTTTGAGTAACTTTAACATAAAGCTAAAGAGGTTAAAGAAAATGGTTATGTCTAAATCAGAATAACAAACTACTTGGAGTTTAACTTAATGAGTGGTGACCATGTTTATTATTATTATTATTATTATTATTATTATTATTATTATTATTATTATTATTATTATTATTATTATTATTATTAACAAGATCCACCAAGTCCTACATTCTGAAACAGAAAACAGTTTTCTTGGTGGATAGATTGTAGTAATATATAACTCGGTTGAATTCAGGTATTTTGGGACAGTTTTTGGAATCTCACCTTATGGTTGAATATTGTCAATGGCATAAACTACAAAACATAACCCAGCAGTTTGTTCGTGGTGCCTCCTTTGTTTATGGGAAAATATTATTTTTGTTTTATTATTCCTAAGCATGGCTTCACCTTCTGATGTAGTAGACACAAATTTATTATCTTCGTGATGTGTCTAGAACTTTGGGACGCCAATAATATACCATACATTATAAAATATAAACACATCTTGAAAATATTTTTTATTATTTTTAAATAAAACACAATTCATATTTGTGTATGTTTTTCATTTGCAGTATATTTTTTCGTATTTTTATAATATTTTATATTATTTATTTCTATCGTTGGTAACTTTTAACCTGTTTTTGAATGTGTATGTGTGTGTATGTACAGCTGCTGGACAACTGAATTTCTCCTACGGGGAACAATACAGTATTTTATCCTTTTTTCCCTATACTTATCCTTTTGCAGTTTAATGCTGCCCACACCCTCCACCATGATGTCACACCCATTATTATCTCAGGTAATTTTGGTCACCTTTTTCCAAAGCAAAGTCTTCTGATTTTGCCTTTAAGTACAAAGACACTGAGCTGTTTCCTTAAGCTCTCCCAGTTTACCTCCCAGTTTACTTGATATCCCAGTCTACCTGAATCCACCTTACATTACCTCAAACCTATTGGGAAGTTTTCTTTTTTTGTGTGACTCTTTCATAAGATAACATTTAATAATCTTAATAATGCTAAATTTTACTTTATTAGACTGGCGTATAGATTATTGTAATTGAAATGGAAAAGTTTTTTGCTTTGTTAGTGTTTTTCACATCACCACAGGGATGTGAGCCTCTGTGAAACAAAGAGAGTGGGAGCTCTTACCTCGTCGCACCTCTCAGCTCAAACTCGTAAAGCGTTTGATGGGACTTGTCTGGCTACGTCATCGTGTCGGCTGAAGAGGCGTTGGAGGAGAGTTTCAGCCGCTTGTCATTCCCAGTGGAAGAAGAGGGTGTGAACGACATTTACCTGTCCAGTGTTACCTGGTGCTTTTATTGTTCATGTCGGCCGCCGTCGAGTTTCTTCTGCTGTAGGACGTCACACACTGGCTTCACTCAAGAGTAAGACGGAGAAGGCGTTAAAGGTACGTCTTTGTTGGGAACTGACCGTTGGAAAAAGCTTGTTTCGGTGTCACAGACGTTAGCTAAACAACCTCTGTGTCAGCGGCTGACCCGAGCACTACACGGTTTAATTTAAATGGACATGGGTGCTGTCTTTAAAAGGAAATAAGCACTTTTAATTCACGACACTTATACTGTTTTCTTGCTTCTAATTCAGTGTCCAAAGTGTTGAGGTAGCAAAGGTGACAGGAAGTAAAACAGAGACTGTGGAAGTTTAGGTTGGAAGCTAGCGTTACTCCCAGGCGCCACTTTGCAACAGGTTTCCCAGCATGCTTCGTTAAAACGTCACTCTTTATGAAGTCATCTGTATAGGCTGTATGATGAATTCAACACGGAGTAAAACATGGTTGTGTTGACGTACTAAATCATAATGAAAAGTGCACTAAAGAGTGCTGCACTAGACTTTTACAGTTCTCTGAGTTTCTATATGTAATATGAAAGTACAATACGGTATTATTATTTCATATTACCTGTCATACAAGCGCCATATTGTTACTTCCACCTGCCCTGCTTTGCATTGGAATAAGTATGTATATGCATGATTTGTCAAGTTTTATGTTATTTATATTAGCCTCACTTCGACAGAGCTACAGAAAATGATGTGTATATCTGCTGCACATTGACAATAAACGTATTATATTCTCACCTATTGACTCAGAGAACCTGTCCATCCCTAACCTGTCTGACCCGCCAACATCAAAACATATTCAGGGTGATTATTCAAACAAATTGTTAAAATAGAAATGCAGAGCTAGACAGGAATTTGTTGTGTAAACAGATTGAACTTGGGGTTTGTGATCTCCTTAGAGAGAGTCATGCTTTAACAGTGGCGGCTGTTCCTGAGGATACCTTGCATTGTTTAAGAACAAAGGCATTGAGATAGATAGAGCTCTTAGATGCCACCAAAATCACCTGATGTAGATGTTTGATAAGTTTCATGTTGTCTTTCCCCAGGATGCAAAGAGGATCCTGACTCGTGGCCCCAACATGAGTGTGACATCATGGTTCCTGGTCAGCAGCTCTGGCACACGCCACCGGTTGCCACGGGAGATGATCTTTGTCGGCCGGGATGATTGCGAGCTAATGCTGCAGGTGTGCGACTTTGTTTGTTCAACAGCACAGCTGAAAGGGAGTGTGTGTTTACGCACGGTCTCGTGTCATATGAGCTCATTGTGATGTGTCAAAAATGCTCAGGAGCCTCTTTACCCCTAACTGATGTGTAGCAGGGCAGCAAGTCCCACAAATGTGTGAAACAGCAGTGGGAGGCTCTCTGCATGCTTCATGTGTGCATTACTGAGTGTGTAACCCAGTGACGGTGGCTCCACACAAAGTTGCCCCTGACAGCCTTTGAAACAGTGACTTTAAACACAGCTAAAGAATTCCGCTGTGATGTTTCCTCGTGCAGTTTCTGCCATCAGCGTAATTTCTCTGTGGTCCTTGTATAAGCTTTCCCAGCCTATTTTCTGCTCCCTCTGTATTTATACCAGTGAAATAGGAATGTCAGTAGAAGTAGTTGTTTATACTTGATGTAGTCAGTGCTCTTTGCTCAGGAAGCTAACCACAGAGCCTGGCTGAATTGAAAAGTTGCTCATGTCCACATTTAGGCGTCGCCAGATCCAGGAAAACCTCAGCTTCTCTCTGTCTGACGTGACTCTGAAGCATAGCTTTCTGCAGCCCTGCCTAAGTGCTCAGGACTGCTCCCTGACTTGGCACACACAACTTCCCTCAGCTTCAATTTGACTTGAACCCTTTAATCTTGTGTTTTTCTGTTTTGTAGCTCGATGCATTTTTTCCTATTTAAGCTGTGGTTCTATTTGTGTAACATGAGGATCCTGTTTGGCGTGAAAAGCAGGGAATTATTGTAAGAGTGGATATATCAAATAGCATAGCTAAGGGCTTGAATGTTTGGACTTTCTATGACAACTGGTCTCTGACCAGCGTCTGTGTGTACGTGATGACTGGTAGTTAGACCAGAAGCCTCACACAATCACCATGTGTGCTTTTTGTGTATTTGGAGTTGTAGATTTATTTCCTCCTGTGTCCAATAGAGCTAACATTTTATTTGTGATAGAGTGAGAGCTGACGCTTAGAGCCACCAAAGTAGGAACGTCCAGCTACACAGGTGATGTAATCAGGTAAACTCACTGATAAAGCATTAATGTGAAGTGGAGTGTTTACAGAAAGTTTCCTTGAAGTCTACGGGCTGAATTTTCAAATTCAGACTGTGAATGTGTGTACTGTGTGTCGGTAATGAAGAAGCATTTCTGACAACCCTGTAAATGGAGCATTGAAACACAGCAGTTTGAGTCGGCTTCAATCTTTGAGAACTGTTGTGATGAGGGGGCCCGGTGTGACTAATGAGCAGAGACACTGAGTCAGCCTGTATCACGTGTATGGTTTGAACCTAATTGATGAAAGCATGCTGAGAAGAAGGCATATTTTTTTCCCACAGTGAATGTGAAAAAGGACCTGAGCTCTGCGGGTTAGATTTGGCAGATGAGGAGCATTTGTTGGTGTTGTGTTGAGTGTCTTTCTGTCTTTTACGTTGCAACATGTGTACACAGGAGGGCTGCACACAACTCCTTTTTCGTTATCACTGCAGTTTGAGCATTTACTTTAAATTCACTTCATACTTTAAAACTCAAGACGTCAAGTTGGATATGATGTGCTTCTGATGAACAGCTCACTGATATCGCTCTGATCGTGTTTGTCTGTTGCAGTCTCGCAGTGTGGACAAACAGCACGCTGTTATCAACTACGACACTAACAGAGACGAACACATGGTGAAGGACCTGGGCAGCTTGAATGGGGTGAGCCAATCCGTCTTCAGTGTCAGGCTAACAGCCTCAGAGCAGAGTGACAAAGGAGCCAGACTCTGGGCTCTGTAAGGATTCAGGTCCACAGCAGTCTCAGAGTACCACACACCTCTGCCTGTGCTCCAGAGACAGAGGAGGTTGAAGGAACATTGATTATCAGGAGACTGGATTGTCCTGCTAGTCTGGACCTCCTTTTCACCATGTAGCCTCCCTCCCTCCCCCTTCCACTAACTGCTCTGTTGCCACTTCATTTCACCGTTATCCCAGTAAAATCCAGATTGAGCAGTGGGAGAAACCCCTCATTGTTCTCAGAGAGTTTCTTTTGGCTTCAGTAACTGCAGTCAGACCAATCAGAGCAGAACAGTTTGGGATCCTGCAGCAGAAATACTTCATTTTTTTCTCCAGTTATCTTCATTTTAACTCTTAATAATGAGATTTTCTCCACGTTTATGTCCTCTGCACACCTCCAACATTATCTTTCTTTACATTCATTGTTCTGATAACAAACTGTGTCTCACAAAGTGTGAGTTCAGGCAGATGCTACGCTAACTGATCACCTAGCTTACATAAAACATGCATGTATTTACTTCTGTTTGTCCTCATGGATTCAACAAAAGCCAAGATGGCCGTTGCGTAACAACATAATCTCATCAGAGTTTCAATGTGCTAGTGGATTTACTTTCAATGGAAAAGGGTAATTTCTAAAGCCCCTTACGGTATCTGGACACATGCCACGAGGAATTAGTGAGCCTTTCACCTGTGAGTCAACACATTCACTCCATTAATTACTTGTGAAAGTAAAAGCCCTACATGTGTTTTTTCTTTATTTTGCAGACATTTGTGAACGACTTGAGAATCCCAGACCAGACCTACATCACCCTCAAGCTCTCTGATGTCATTCGCTTTGGCTATGATATCCTTTTTCTATAAATATTAAACTGTTTGTGAGTTTGGCTTCAGATTAACTGTGTGGTTATGATGCTGAGTATCTGTCCTTCAGTCAGAGCAGTTGAAAGGGGTCATTGGCAGAAGCTGCTTTAAAAAATGTGTTCCATTTGATTTTTCCCTCTGAGGCCTTCAGCTCCATCGGCATGTTAATCCTTTCTGGTTTTTCAGTCAGGGGTTTTAGATTATAGTTGACTGTGGACTGAAAATCTCCTGCACCCTTTGACCCCAGAGAAGAAGAACTCCTAAATGGAGAAACTAAGTTAAGAAAGCAAGGGGGGGTTCATAGTGAGGAATGTTTTGACCAGTTTGTGGTCATTAAAAATTCACATTTCAAGGAGTGGGACCATAAGATAGGAGCCTGTTTGTGTTGCAGCAGGTCTGCACTGTTTATCTACATGCAGACAGAAGAAGAAGAAAACACTTGACCTGTGAAGGAGATGAGTTACAAACTGTGCCTCAGAGGAAAAACTTTGTACATTTTCTTTGAAGTCCCTGCACAGACAAACATGAAGCAGTGAAAATAAAGACAAGCATTATCAGAATATGTTCTAGAATTATACTCACGTGGGTTTTTCTTTAACTCCTCCTGCACATGCTCATGTTTATATCCTGGAGAGGAGTCAACACAAGGTACCGGAAGAAGCTCTCAAAGTAAGTAACACAAGGGGTGTTTCAAAGGCAGAGGAGAAATGTTCACTATGAGTTCTCATTCAAAACTAATTTTCACTCTCAAACTATTATTGATTGATTGTAGGGATGCACAATATTATCGGCACAATATCGGTATCAGCTGATAAAAAGCTTCAAAACACGTTTATCGGTATCGGCAGATATGAAAATTTCTGCTGATAGGCACAGCCAATAAGGTGCTATTCAGTTAGGATTATTATTATTTTCCATCTGAAAAATCAGCTCCTTAAATAAAATGTAGCACTTCATTTATTTGCACTGCAGAGCTCTGTGTCTGTCACCAGGTTGTTACAGTAGCTCTAAAATAATCAAATGCAACTTGGTTATGTTTAAAATGCATTGTACATTTAAAGTTCATGTGAGCTAAAGAAATTGTTTTTCTGTATTTCAATACTGAATGTCTTGAGTTTGAAAAAATAATACATTTCTTATTTATGGTAAAATCAAATGTTTTTGTCTTGTTTTATGTGTGTTTCTTAAACAAATAAGACCGTCACAATAAGAGTAACATACAAATTCCAGTACAGGATAGACTTAGCTTTTTTACAGTGAAAAAACAAACAAACTTGTGATTATTGGTATCGGCCAAAAGGGGTTTCCATATATCGGATATCGGCAAAAATCCAATATCGTGCATCCCTAATTGATTGTTTTATATTAAATTGAACAATTATAGACACTGATACATTCATGGCTCCAACACTTTCAAGACTTTCCTTTTTGCCAGAAAAATTCTAAACTGTGCTTTTAATAACCCACTAAAGAATTAAAAAATAAGTTGATAAGTTTTACACAAAATGATTTGTAATTAAATTTGTCAAATTTTCCTGTCCTGTTTTTGTAAAAGATTTACAACAAACATTGTCCAAGAGCTCAAATTAGGAGTAAGAAATGCGTTTGTTGTGTGTGACCTCAGTTAGTCAGGTTCATTTGAGGCTTTATCTTGTCTGGATCTTGTGCCAACAGTTGTTACTTACTTCTCTTGATCAGCTTCACAGCTTTACAACTGATTGGATGAAGAGTGTCAGCGTGTAGCAGCAGACCTTAATTACTGATGTGGTTTTAATCATGAATATTTTAATGCTTTTCTGGGTCCTCCTTGATGTATCGCCTGTAACTGTAGGCTGCTGAAAGAGCAAAGTTTACTCCAGAAATGCTGAATGGACTCAGAGAAAGAGTCCATCTACATATATTTTGTCTTTTTTTGTGTATTTTAGTGTAAAAGACACTGTGTGAGCTCATGCTGTGAGGACAGCTCTGTAGGATGTTGTTCCTTATGTTGCACAGTGAATGTCTGATGATGGTTGCAGCTGTACTGATTGTTGGTTATCACATCCTGCTTCCCTCCTGTCTGTTTTTCCTACAGCATGAGAAGTACACCAGCCAGCTACAGATTGGTATAAAAGCCCTGGAGGCCAAGGCCAGGGAAAAACAGCACAGCCCAGAAAAGAGCAGAGGCTCCACTTCCAGCGCAAAACAGCAGGACAGAGCTGAGCGGAAAGCCCAGTCTCTTACAGGTAACCCTCTTTGTTCATCACAACAAGTTACATATGGAGTGAGGCAGCTGGTGTGATAACAGGTGAACTGTTCTTGTTACCTGAGAGGAACTGTTCCAACTAAAGAGGATTTGGGTACCATATCTACTCTCACACAAGGAAGAGGAAGTCTGTATCATCCTGTGCTGTGTGACTTTGGCTGCAGATCACTTGATAAGGCGGTTCTGGCATCTTTTATTAAGAGCTTCCCTGGTGTGGGATTAGGCTGAGCTGGGAGGTTGAAGAGGGTGTAAGTAAAGAAATAGATCTGCACATCCCAGAGTTGGCAGAATGAGTAAACATGAGTACGAGCTTACCACACAAGCCAAGGGGTGAAGAGTTAAAGACAGCGTCTTATCTCTGTCAGCCATGCCTGAGGTGGGGTGCTGCCAAACACGGCAGTGATGGTTTATCACGTGTTGTAAAAGACACACAAAGGTGTCAAAGCTTTCGCTAGCCTGGGTGGCTCCCACAGTCATGTATCCAGGGCAGGCTTTGTCGCTTCCTTTATTTACAGTTGCAGCAGTCACCTTTCAGCCTTGAACTGTGCTGAGTAAATCCTGTTGTACCGTACAGAATACAGTGAAACTCTCATAGAATTGTAAGTTCAAAAGCAGCACTCTATGAATGAAGCTCATTCACGCTGACAAAACCCATTCCAGCTGTTGTTGATTTAGCAATTCTCGTGCTTTCTGCTCCACAGTCACCCCCGTGAGCTACAACTGGTGCTTAAACAGGGCTTTTCCAGCACTACGTTCTTACCCTGCTGCGAGAGTTACAAACAAGTGATTGAACTGAGGAACTGTGGGGGAAAAGATCAGGTCTTGTTCATGAACTTTGTGTGGTTGTATGTCCTGCAGCTATAAGCTCAGCACAGTGATCCTGTAAGCGTGTGAGTGTGCAGTCTTTTGTTGTTATGGGGCCCATGCAGCTCCTGTCTGTGTGTCCTGTGTTCAAACCAACGAGATAACTAGAATATCCTGGGCTTTCTCAAAAAGACAGGGCCTGCATGCCTCTGTCAGCTTCATTCAAATTGTTCACTTTGACTAAATTTGTTTGCAGTTGCACTTTTCTTTCTTGTTTCTCTATAGCTGGACATTAAATATTGTTTTGGTTTATACCTTTCACTTGTTTTTTGCATTACGTCTGAATTATCTGACTGAAAAGGCTGGGAGCGCTGTGCATGTCTTCTCTGTGTGCTCATGCTTGTTTTTCCCTGCAGCTGTACAGGATGTGGAGTGTGTCCAATCCTTCAGCTGTCTGCAGGGCAGGACACTTCACTTGTGCAGTGTGTGACTCAGTGAGGCCTACTTTACTCTGCCAGGACCTGGGGCAGTGTAGTATTTACTAAAAGAGAATGAATTGGATGGTTCACAGGGTTCCTGATAATTATAAATTTCTACACTGCAAAAAATTGAAATCTTATCAAGTGTTTTTGTCTGTTTTCAAGTAAAAATTGTCTTATTATACTTGATATGAGCCACTTTCAACTTATCAATCCAGAAAAATGTCTTGTTTCAAGTTATCAGAGTACAAAAATGAGGTTTGAATCGCTTGTAACTAGTAAAAAAATCTGCCAATGGAACAATAAAAAATTGCTTGAAAATTTCCTTGAGACTAGAACAATGTCTTAAAACAAGTAACTTCTCTCTTGTTCCATTGGCAGATTTTTTTTACTGGTTACGAGCATTCAGACCTCATTTTTGTCCTTAAATAACTTTAAACAAGATATTTTCCGGATTGGTCATGTGAATTTGGCTCATATTGAGTCTAAAAGGGAATTTTCTACTGAAAATAAGACAAAAACACTTGATAAGATTTCAGTTTTTGCAGTCTAAAAGTTTAAACTTTTATGAGGAAAAACAATACAAACGGAAAAAGATATTTTGAGTAATTCTGTCTCATCCTACCTTGGCAAATTTAAATCTAAAAGTTTAACTTGTGTATATCTTAAAAGATTGTCTTCAGTCAGACGTCAACAGTGTTGAATGGGGTACTTTTCCTGGCGCTCTGTTCTGTTCTTTTGGTTGAATTTCCTCATGGATTAAGTATTTACTCAGTACAATACTCAGTGTTGTTCTTAGTGCACCACAGCGTCCCTCTACAGCCACACTCACCCATGTTTTCTTAAGCTAGAAGAAAGGATTGGGTAATGGGAAAAGGAATTAGTAATGTGCCACTCTGCTTCTTCGGTCAGTGTGTTGATGTCTTATTGTGTGAGTGTGTCCAAGGCAACAGTGGTGAAGTGCTGTTGATGCTTTGGATTTCAGTGTGGAGGCATCATGGCTCTGTAAGCTTGCTTAGCTTATGTATCAGCCTATAATCAGCTTTTAGATTCAAATTGTCTGATTGATGCTGCAGGCTGTCTGGCATGTGTGGACTAGCTGCTAAACATCAGGACGGACACATCAGAGCATCCACTCTTATTTCACTGAGCTGTGTGCACAATGTAAACTGTGATGCTGTGTACAGAAAACAACTTTAAATGCAGTTTATTTCTTGTGTCCTGTTGTAAATAATTTTTTTTGGCTGTAAAGATTAAGATAAGCTTTGTCCTATTTTACATGAGAAGGATTATGTTTTGGTGGCTTGCGAGATGCAGCTGATTTAACAGTTTGCCCCTCACCCTCTCTCCTGATATGAACGGGAATGTGCACGAATAGTTAAATGCCCAAAGCCTACCAGCACTGCAAGGCTCTTTTCAGCTCCAGTATTGAGCAAGGTTTTGTTGTTGCAAGGCTGAACCATGTCACAACATCATGCTATCATGTGACGTACATACAGTATAGCCTCATTCATCAAGGAGGCTGTATAAAATCAGTTCTTAGTTGGCACTTTCCTCTTCTCTCCCGCTGCTCTCTGTGCCTGGGTGTACCCATGTGCCTCATGCTGACTGCCTGCCTGTGTTTGTGCTTGTTTCTGTGCATGGTACTGTTAGGCGTAGCAGATTCTCCGATATCCAAGCCCACTCCTCTTTACGGCCAGCCATCCTGGTGGGGGGAGGATGAGGACCCAAACAACAAAGAGCACAACAGAGGAGGGAAATCACCTGAACATGGGTCTCCAGGTAAGAGAGCGTGTTGAGTATTTTCCTATGTTTACAAGCCGTGAATGTAAAATGTAAACATTTAAACTGAACTTAATATTATTCAGAGGAGTTAGTTGAGATCTATGTTTAAAGATGTTTCTCTTTGACACTGTGATCTGATGCCCTTCATGGGTCTCTGAGAGATGGATGGTGCTGAGCTCAAGGCAGGTCTCTGACTGCCAGTTTGGGACTGTTAGCACGGCTCTACCATGCCAAGCCATCGGGCAGTGCCTGTCTGCCTCGTGATGGATTATGTCCCTCAAAGCTGCAGGAGGGGGGAGGGAGAGGGAGGGCAATTGTTTTCCTCATGTTGCCCAGGCTGAAACAGATTATTCCCGCTTAGCTACCCTCCTCTGGACTCTGAGCTCCTGGAGTGATATGTGACCACATCCAACTGGCACCCAAAAACAAACTGGTGGAACTATTTTGTTCGTCTGGCTGCAGTATTCAAGCTATTTGTGGCTCCAAATTAAGGATATTGTGCAACAGTGACATCCCAGTTGTCTGAATAAAGTGTTTCAGCTTTGTTCAACTTAAATATGGCTACGAGCTTCAGAGAGGATATTTTTCTTCTGCTAATGCAGAGGTTGTTTTTAATTAATTATATGAAATCAAAACTGATGAAGTTGTTTCTGTGTTGGCTATCCTCTCTTCTCTTCACTGCTAACAGAGCATGCCAAAGACGTGTCCCGATATGAGGTCAACGGCTCTCTATCGGACAGCCAAGCCAAGTCCATCCTCTCCTACCGCCGAGAGCCAAGTTACTTTGAGATCCCCACAAAAGAACTACAGCAGCGACCTCACAAGAAACCCGAAACACCACTTCACGAGGTTCCCACAAAAGACACGTCAGATCCCTCAAAGGTTGCCCTCTCCACCCCCACCCCCCCTGTGGTCCAAAGCCACGCCTCCTTCACGATCGAATTCGATGAATGCACACCAGGTAAAATGAAGATCAAGGATCATGTCACCAAGTTTTCTTACCGCCAGCCGCCCAGTCTACCCCCCACAGAGGCTGTTACAACACCTACTGAGGTGATGTCAGCAGAGAGCAAAGTTGCTGATTGGTTGGTTCAAAGTAATGCCACCATGATAAGAAGGAGGTCACAGGCTGAGGACATGTATAGCTCAAACAGTGACCCAATAATTCACAGTAACAGAGGTGAGTCTATCGAACAAGATCTGTTTCATTCTACCTGCGCTGAACGCTATAACACGCTGAACTCTCAAACTCTCTGCTCTTTCTGTTATCAGCTAACCTTGAAGACAGCCCTCAGAGTGATTCTGGAGATCCTGCAATCAATGGAAGCTACCTGCTGCAGCCAGACCTTCAGACTGGTTGCAGGTTGTCTCCGCAGCCCCTGAGGACCTCCCCTCAACACTACACCACCTCTGACTTTAAAGACCCCTCATCCTACTCCCCACCAGAGCATCACTCCCTTCCTACTCAAGGGAAGGCCGAGCCTCATCAAGCTTTTGTCATTGAGTTCTTTGACGACAACGCGAGAAAGAAGCGATCCCAGTCCTTCACCAATAACATGGCCTCACCTGAGCCCTCAGCTCTCAGGGTCCAGCTGGAGAAGGCAAGGAAGATCTCAAGTCCCACAGGGGAGAGACGAGCCCAAGCCCGAGTCCCCAACACCCCCCCAACCCAAAGATACACCATCCCTCTTAAGGGCCCTGCTTCTACTGGCCCCCAAAGAGCAGGCTCACTCCGCAGGGAGAAGACAGATGACCGGATCAGCTCCGGCTTCTCCTCACGCTCTGCGTCATCTGCTTCTGTGAGGCCCTTTAGCAGCGCAGGCCGTAAATCTAAAATATCCCAGGACTTCACTGCTGAACTTTTGAAACAGTCGAAGGCATCTTCCACTGCCACTTGGGAGAAAAATACATCCAGTTCTTCTGCAACTCATAAAAAAGAAACCACTAAAACAGAGACAATACTAACCCAGCTGGGTCCGCCTGCATCCTACCAGCCTCAGACCTCTTCTCCAATCCGCCAGCCTGTTCCCCTCAAGCCCCCCGTGATGCTGCCAGCAGCCCAGAGTTTGGAGGTCAAGAGCCCCTTGAACAGCCCCAGAATTGAAGATGATGACTGTCTGAGTGACGCAGGAACATACACCATCGAAGCAGATGTTCAAGACAGAGAAATAGAAGAAGCTCGGAAAAAGATTGGACAGGCAAGTTTTTTTTCCATCTACTGACTCCACAGGAAACATTACTGCAGCAGTCATCCAACGTGGTACTTAGAGGAAATACGTGGGATTTGAAATTCACCGTTTACCTGGAATCCTGCAGGACAAATAGCCAGATGTAACTGTTGTTGGTAGTCTTACTTTTTCATCCACTTACACTGCTCTGTTCCTGACAGGTATTTGGTGTTTTTGAGAGCCCAGAGCGAGCCAACCAGAGTGAAGCAGAAACATCATCAGCATTTAGGCCTGTAATTGCTCAAAGGCAGAATAGCTGTGGGGAGGTGAGGCCAGCTACAGGGCAGGGACAGAGTCTGGTGAAGGTAACCCTTCCTGCTCAGGGTGGGGTTAAGGATTCATAGTTCTGAAGTCAATCTATTAACGCCAGAAGTTTAACCAGAAATCATTGTAAGAATGTGATTTTCTATCTCGGGATTTCTTTTTATGTTGTTGGTGATTCTCTCTGTTGGTTACTGGAGCAGGTTTCTGAGATCTTTCCTGTGTTGGGTGTTCTCTCTTACTAAATATGAAAATAACAATGGAAAAACAGTTTTACCACTTACTGAATCATGAAGCTGATCAAAGTTTATCTTCAGTCTCTCTCGTCAAATTAACTGTTTCCCACTAAGAAAATCATAAACAAGAACTAACCCTTCAGAATGAATCATCCAGCCTCTGCAAAAAAACAGAAATCCATTCAAGTGTTTTTGTCTTATTGTAAGTTGAGATTGTCTTTTATTCAACTTCTCAATCCAGAAAAATGTCTTGTTTAATTTTATCCAAAGACAAAAATGAGGTCTGAATTGCTTGAAACAAGTTAAAAAAGTATCTGCCAATGGAACAAGAAAAATTTGCTTAAAACTAGAATAAAGTCTTAATACAAGTAACTTCACTCCTGTTCCATGGGCAGATTTTTTTTACTTGTTACAAGCAATAACTTGAGATAAGACATTTTTCTGGACTGGTCAGGTGAGTGTGGCTCATACTAAGTCTAAAAAGACATTTTCTACTGAAAACAGGAGAAAAACACTTGATGATGTTTCAGTTTTTGCAGTGTGCTCATTTTGGAGGAGATATTGTTAAGGTGTATGTTATCTCATGCAGGGCCAGCCAGCAGGTGGAGTGTTACAAGGGGCTCCTAAGTGGATGTCTTGCTGGGCCAGCCTGGCAGACAGCTACACAGAATCTGGCCCCTCGTCTGGCCTCTTTGACATTTCTTCCCAGATGGAGCCGTCAGGAGGGGGTAAGCCACCTGACGAGACACCAGTCTATTTGAAATGATAATGAGATGCCCCAATGAATATGAATGATGTTCAGTTTCAGTATGTGTGGTTAATATGCATTAAAACTGTTTCCCTTCAGCGCGAGGCTCAGCCGTCCACAAGGCCACGTTCACCCGAAATCACAACCACAGCGCTGACTCCGAGAGAGCTCGACACATCCTGCCTCAGGCGCCACAGGGGGAGAAGGCTGACGTGCCAACTCCCAGCATTCATGTTCATTATGACCCACATTCAACATTTGATGTAGAGGAGAATAGCCTGGTGGTCCCCAGGGCTCAGGATGAGCTCCACAGGTTATCAGTGCAGGATGACGTAGAGCCAGACAGCCTGAGTGATGCCAGCAGGTCTGATGATGGATCCATCGTGGAGCAAAGGAGGAGACCACTGTCAGACTCAGAAAGGAAGACAACAGAGGAAAAACCCAAACTCCCAGCCAAATCTACGTCCTTCTACATCGGTTCAGAGGAGGTTGTGTCAAAACCAGAACATTTGAGCTCAAAATCCAGCGCTCATAAGGTCGAAAAGAGAACAAATAAAACTTTCTCAACCGCCACAATGACCAAAACAAAAAGTAACCAGGACTCTGGAAAAGTCAAACCCAGCATCTCAGCCCCTGTCACTGACCAAGAAAGACAGAGTCCAGAGTCCAAAGAGCGCACTGTGTCCCCGTTAATCAGACAAGAGAGCTTCACAAAGGAGCGGCCAAGCAATGCCAGACTCCCCAACATCTCCAGCCAGCCTGTCCAGAGAGACCTCGATTCATTCGAGGGAGTGTGCAACCAGGACACTCACTCTTTCCTCAAAGAGACGGAGGATGTTCTGGCTGTTCTGGAGGCTAAACTAAAGTCAGGTCAGCCTGATAAAACTCCCTCTCCAGCTGCTGACTCTCTGTCTGGGGAGTCTGATGTGGATACCTCAAGCACAATCAGCCAACATAGCAATAAGACGGGACCAAACACACTCACTAAAAAACCTTCCATCACTGGCCTCCATCGGGAAACCTCCTCAGCAAGTTTGGCCAGTCAGGACTCAAGTCAACAGTCAACTCCGTGCAACAGACGCCGCACTCAGGGATCAGATAACAACAGTAAGACTGAATCTGTCAGGAGACCCACCGGACTGAGACACAGTGTTGGTAAACGTGGCTCCACAGATTTTAGTGACGATCCGCAGAGCTTACCTCACTCTGATCAGGAGACCTACAGCCTACAAACTCGCAAAAAGTACACGGTTCCCCTTCAGAAGGAGGACGGAAAGACCTCCAGAGTGTCCCAGGCTCTGACACGAGCAAACAGCTTGTCCGCTCCAAGACCCACCAGAGCCTCCATGCTCCGTCGAGCGCGCCTGGGAGACGTTTCAGACAACGAAGCATCAGAGACAGACAGGCTGTACCAGGAGGCGGCCAACGCCCAAGCCAAGCAACAACAGGAAACCAAGAAACTGTCCAGGCTGGACATGCTCGCCATGCCCAGGAGGAGAACAAGCTCGTTCAACACACCAAGTGACACCGAAGCTTCTTCTAAGACCCCTGCTCCGGGGCCCAAGCCCATAGAGAGGCCTCAGAAAGCAGCACTCAACAAGGCGCCGGTCACTCGAGCACGTTCAAGTAGTGCCAAATACGCCAGCAGTACTGCAAGTGAGTATACACACACACCCTTAAAATACCTGCTTCATTTAGTATAAATCATGTTCACATCCCAGCTCAACCATTTCCTCTTGTCTGAGTCAAACCGAGTGTTGATGAGCAGGATGAGATTGTGCCTGGAAGCGTTACAAGGTCTGTTTGAGAATCACAGTGGTGAATTGGTTTGATTCTGTTTCGGTCATATGTTTAATTCTGTTCCAAATAACCCCTGGGTTCTGTTTACAAACAACTTTTTTTGATCAAAGTGTCACTCTGGGATAGATTCTCAAATTTTACTCACGTCAGAAACACTAACATAAATTTTGACAGTGCAATGGCCAACGAAAGCAGCTATTTATTTCTGTTCTTGACTAAAATAGTCAAATTGAAACCTCATCTGCTTCTGTAGCTCAAAGTGTGAGGTTGATGAAAACCATAGACCATAGGTTCTACCATAGACTGTAAAAAAATTGGACGTCACCTCACTCCGCTTGAAATGAGGTCACCACAAGAACTGCTCCCCCTGGTGGCTGGCTGTAGTATGGGTCAAAAAAATCTCCCCAGTCATTTCAGATGGGCTGTGGTCAAACTTCAAAAAATTAATACACCTCTTAGAAATGTTTCCCACATCTGATTGTTGTAGTGATTTGAAAATATTATTTTATTCAAGATCTCTTTTTTTCTAAAGAGTTTCGTTTTCATTAGTTATACGAGGTTAAAAACGAGGCTTTAAATCACGTTTTAAGATGATTGACAGCTGCTGTTCTTGTTTTCGTTTTTTTTCAGGGATCATAAAATATGTTTGGAAGTAGAGTCAAGAAGTGATTAGACTCTTGAATTTTGGCTTTAGCCACGCTGTTCACTCTAAATACAGTCTATAAACAGTCTATGGTTTCTACTGATGCTTTGACATGAGCTGACACCCATGTGTCTCTACACTCACAGGATCAGCTCACTGAAATTTCATGAATTAAAAAAACTGACGTCTACTTGAAGATGTTGATTTGCGTTTTATCTTTCATTTGTCATTGCACTGGATAAGTCAAAAAGACTGCCATACTACGACGCCTTTAACAAAAACTAGTTTTTCTTCATCTGCTCTTTAGTCTGGTTCAGTTCATGAGGGTTTAATGATGGAGATAAGTATCTATGTAAAAGTTGTGCAGACAGTCTATACAGCCTTCTCTAAACACTCCTAGTCTGTAATTAGCTGCTTTACCGTGCTGCTGTGGAAGACAAGTGCTCATTTCAGTTTGAATGATTCTGAATGTGTAAAAATCCAACCCAACCATCCAAATGAACTGCAGAAGTGAGCACTGCCACAGCACCGTCTCTGTCTCTTGTTCTGGTGAGAGATGTTTGGTGAAAACATCTGAAGATCTTAGAGGTGCTGTCCCGTATTCTTTGATGGTATATTCCCTTCTCTCCTATCTTCCCGTCTTCTCTATCCTCTCCCTCCACAACTCAAACCAATTCACGACGCCAAGGCTCCAGGAGAAGACAGAAAGGCTCTGACTATGCCTCTACCTCAGACGAAGAGTACGACTCAAACCAGAGCACTCCTAAACACAAACGCTCCCAACCTTCCTCAGCTTCCAACAGCACACGAAGTCAGCCTCGGCCACGGCCTCAGCCGGTCGTTGCCCTGCGTCCCGTGTCCCGGCCCAGAGACTCTGAGGAGGAGACCCAGGAGGGAGACACCTTCCATAACTGGTCCAACCACAGCGCTGAGATTGCAAGGTAAGAAAAATCAAGACCTGAGGTCATTTGAGGTCGTTAAAAGATCCAAAGATTTACTGATAAGGAAATCAACATCACATGAATTCCTGCTGTGAGAGCTTTTAAATCTGAAACTCTGCATTTTTTCAGACTATTTCTGTTTTTAAAAGTTCTGATGGAGATGAGCAAAGCGCTCACAAAATGTAGAGGTTTTCAAAATCAGAAGAATGTTATGTCAATGTAAAGTAAGTCTCATACCTGTCAATTTCCAACCCCTGTTCATTTCCATCCAGATTGAGTCAAGACCTAGCTAAAGACCTGGCCATCTTGGCCAGAGAGATCCACGACGTAGCAGGTGATGGGGATCCTCAGAATCCTGCCAATGAGAGCAGCACACCTGGCTCTAAAGTGACCGCTCATGAACAGGTACGTTTCAGAGAAGTTAAGGGAATAAATCTCAAACACTCATATATAAATCCTGATGGGGTTGCTTCTACAACTTGAAGCTATGCTCCAACAAGATGAAAAATGTTTAAAAAAAGGTTTTACTTTTTTTGGATCTCATCACAGCACTAACATTTTTGAGTTTGTGTTGCAGCTGGTTCACCATATTCCAGAGGCTGGATTAAACTACCGCAGAGTCCCCCCTGGTACTTCAGCTTCAAGAGAGCCCGACCAGAGCTCGAGCGACCGGGAACAAACCTCAAAGGAGCGACAAGATGAGGTCTGACAGCAACACGTAGCTTCGCTTCAGCCTCAGAGCCTTTGGGATGTCTGATATCATGTTGATATGTTTTATTTTTGTCCCCAGATTGTGATTGACAATCTGATGCTGAATCCAGTGTCTCAGATCATCCTGGCTATCAAAGAAAACACTGAGCAACTTGCTGAGAAAATCAAGTAAGATCTTCAACATTCTTGGTGCTCTTGCTAATCAGGGATTCATGGAAAGTGTATTGATCCTGTCTGATAAGCAGACAGCACTGAGCCAATTATCTTATTAAACTAATGGACCTTAGTGAGGCAACACACATATTTATTCTCTGACTGACAGTTTGGAAATAAAAGCATTTTGAATTCAATGCCACAGAACCATTTTACTTTGAAACGTTTCCATGTGAGTGAGCCAAAAAAATAAAGACAGCAGCCTTCTGTGTAACATTTTCATCTGGATCACAGGGTACTGTTCCAGGACAGGATGGATATCTGGCAGGACATTGAGGCCAAAGTTAACTCTGACAGTGAAGTTCCTGTTGTTAAAACCTCTAACAAGGTTAGTGAATTGAAAAGACAGTTTTTAAGTGAATAATATGCCAGCAAATGCTTGTTCGGTGGGTTAATTCTAATATATATTTCCAGGAAATCACTTCTATCTTGAAAGAACTGAGGAGGGTACAGCGGCAGCTTGAGGGTAAGGTGTCTGACCCAAAATCAAAGGTTAAAATACATGACTATGATAAATAACTGTTTATTTTGAAGAAAAGCTCCAAATGTTTTTTTGTTGCTTTCTTTTTTCAGTCATTAACTCAGTCATGGAGCCCAGCGAGCAGGCTGAAGCATCCAAGACCTCAGCGTCCTCCACCTCGTCTTCTGGAGCTCCACCCTTCAGAGCCACCTCCTCACGAGACGTGAGACCAGTCTACTCCGCCACCAAACGGGGTGGTGGCCCGAGGCCTGGCGACGGCGTGAGGAGAGCGTATGTGACACCTGACGATCTCAGACAGGGATATCTGGTGTGAGGTGTGACACCAACTCACAGGTTCCTCTTGTGCTGAACTTCTGCTGTAAACCCACAAACAGGTGTCACTTCATGGTGCACAATGAAACTAAGAGGAGGGAAGTGATACACAGGTCTGTTATCTCCTTTACGCTCAAACCCACACACTACTGCACTGTAAGCACTACACTCCCACACAGGGAGAAGTCACTGATGTCTGCACTAAAGTAGAGTAAGCTCAGTGAGAGGCCTCTGCATGCGAGATGAGGATTTAAGGAAGTACCAGAATAAATCTACCAAACTCTTCATGCAGGTCTCAAAACTTTACTTGATTCTCTGTTGTTGGTTCACCACTTTGTTTGCCAATGACCTACATAACTGATTTTATATACCTAAATGGATTATTTGAAAACCAGCCTGAGCAAAAGCATCTCAGGGAAATCTATTTAAAGATAGAATTTGTTTGCTAAGTGACAAATCAAACTAGCTCATTGATGTGTGTTTTGGGTAAAAACTGAAAATCTTAGTGCTCTTTGTATCCGTAGTTGATCTATTCATCAAAAACCCTGACACGTTTGTTTTTATGTGTTTGTCTTTCTTCCCCACCTTTCTCTCAGTGGACCAGATTTATCGAAGAATGTAAAAAGTATTTATTAGGGGTCTTTTGTGAGACTCTGTTACCTTGACAACCTGACATTGGGAGAGGTTGTAGACTCCAGTGCCAGATTTATTATTTTGAAGCAGAATTACTACCAGCCAATTTATTGTGTATTTATTCCTCAAAAAAAAAAAACTTCCACTGAAAAATGTCCAGGGCTTCTTTGGTAAATGGATGTTAAATTTTCTCTATGACAAGAAAGAAAATAATCCCTCAGGAATGTGTGACCTGGATTGCACGAGGGCTTCATCTGCGAGCACCCTCAAACACCAGCAGCAGCAAAACCCAAGTTTGAAGCATTCCTCTCTACTTTTTACAGATGTCTCTGATTATTTGTGTCAAACACGTTTCTGGGGCTGAATACTTGTTTTCATTGTGCTGTTTTGACATCAAAACATCACTGTTAGTGTTGACAAAGATGATCTCTAAAGATCTGACAGTGTTTAAACTGATGCTAAAATGTGGTTGAGATATAAAACATGGTGATAAAATTTAAATATCAATATATTTAACTACAGGGTCACTTCTGTTAGGTGCTGACAGGACAGGAGAATAAGTGTCTTTTAGCGTTAAATGCACACAGTGGAATGAAACTAGATCTGATTGTTAGTATGCAAAAATCTGTTTTTCTATATGTACCCATCATGATATGTCCATTCCCTACAAATACCTCTCAATCTTGTCTTTTGCACTAATGTAGTCCAACATTTTCCTGACTTGATATGCTGCAAACTGAAGCCTTCCCTCTTCTCTGATTGTCATGATGTAATGCCGTCAAAGCAGAAAAGAAGACGACTCAGTTCACCAGCAGCTTTCTCTTTCCCTCCTCTCAGTCCAGACTGGACTTATGATTGTCATTGGGAAGTCCCTACAAGTGCCACTGAGCCCTGTGGGAGGATGTCGTGCTTGTTTACAAACTCATGCAAAAAAAAAAGAATGTTTTTCTGTTGGCTCAGAGTGTTGCTGCTATTCTTTTCTATGAGATAAGTGTTCCCTTGTTGCTTTATTCCCTCACCTGAGTCAAAGCTACAGCAGGTTTGAAAGCTGAAATTTAATTCTCTTTATGTCAGATGTGTTCCCAGATTTTTGATATTCTGTCTCCTCCTTCCTTCTGATTTGGATGTAATCATGCTGTCTTGGTAACTGGTATTTATGTTTTGTTATTTGTGTCAATTGTTAGCTGATGATTACAACTTTTTCAAATAAATGTATAAAGCAAAAAGGTTTTCTTTCTTTTTTTTTAATCTTGGGCAAATATGCCTCTCAAAGCAGAAATGAAAGTGAAAACAGGAACTGTGCCGCTATACAAAGCTGTTAGGGCTATCACCTCCGCTCAGTTTCAGATGAAAGCTGTGGAGGAAGAAGCTGTTGTGGAAAAATATCTTCTTGAGTAAATGCTTTGAAACTTATAAAACAAAATTGCTTCTCTGGCATTTGTAAGTGTGCACCAGCCTTGAGGCTGAAACAGCTTTGACTCTGAGACAAATATTTCCTGCTTGTAAAGTTGAACAGGGCGAGGACGGCTTGAAGGAAAAATGAACTCTTCATATTCAAGACTTGATGATGGCTCTGATTCCAACAAAGGGGTAAGTCTGCATCGATTGTTCCCCAGCATTCTCTCTCTGTTTTGTATGAGTCATCTCACTCTTCCTGTGTCTTTTTCTGTGAAACTGAACGGCAGAGGTCGACCAGCTGTGTGACATTAGCTGTAGTTCTGGGCTGCCTGACAGTTCTGGGTATTATTCTTGCCATTGCTGTGCTGGAAAGACCATCGGCCCCTAAAGATCACGAGACACTCCCTGAGGAGGCTGCTGGGAGCGATTTCTCTGCAGACCAGTGCCGGTAAATGTGTTTCAAAGACAAAGAGGTTAAAAAAGCTCATAAACTGTCCTTTATTCATTAAATAACTGCATGTTTTACATGTGTAAATGTAAACTTTGACAGGGGATGATACAAACTTGTATTACATTCAGTTTTCAGAGTTGATGTAGAGACACTGTAGTGAAATGATAAACTATTACTCTTCAGGACATTAAATAAGATGTAAACAAAACAGAAAACAGTGTTTTTCAGAACAGTGTACACCCACATTTAATTAAAATGGCATAAAATAACAAATCAGGTGTTAAAACAAAACTTTTTGGGGAAGCTGTGTGCCTGATATGAGTTTCATGTTGGCAGCATGTTTCAAATGGTGGAAAAATGTGAATAAAAGACTGGAAAAGCTTCAAAATGCTAAAAGAAATACCTGATGGAGAATCTCTAATTTGGCTAAAAAAAAATTTAGAGAATGAAAGTAATTTGCCTTTGAAGGGACAAGACTCAAAACCAATACTGTACACCTTGGACTTTTGCACCCTAAAGATACACCACACTAAAAAACAAACATGACTCTGTAGTGGAAATCACTGCATAGTCTCAAAAACACTATCAAAAAGCATGCAGTGGTTTAACATAGTACACTGTTCATTTCTGCATTCACAAATGGAGGTTAAAAGTGAATGATGATGAGATAAAAGCAGATTTAGAAACGCTGTCTCTGTGCACAACAGTGTTTAAGGTGGATTGAGGTGAAAGAGAAAATCGTCCTGAAGTCTGATGAGTCAGTGTTGGAAACCCTTTTTGGAAATTATGGGCAGTGTGTCCTCCATTCTGAAGAGCAGGAGGTGAAGGGACGGTTGTATTAACAGCTTAGAGTCTGAGCTCTGAAAAACCCGGCTGTACTGACTCATCACACGTTTTAAATGTTGGCTGCATTGTAAAAAGTCATTTCATGTAACAAAGAAAAGTCAGTTTCAACTCTCTCTCTGTTTGTTTACATCTCAAACAGCTTCCCAACTCTTTAGAGGCTGGATTATGTAATCTTTATTTTGAATATTGTTTGAAAGTTGTTAACTAGAATTGAAAATAAGTTTCAAAAAACCTTCAGTTTCTACATGTCAACACTAAATGACTCTGAATGTTTTTCAAATGATCATTTCCTCCAGTTTTCTGAGCGTTCCTTCAGCAGATACATGTTTCCATCTCTCAGCATGATCCTGGTGGAGAGCATCCCTCAGCATGTGAAATATAAAGCCAATGCAACGTTTGGTATCCCTTTGGAAAAAGCCTGGAAAGATCTCCTCTCCATCGCCAAGTATCAGGTGGATGTGGTCTCTTTCTACTGGACCCTAACGGGGGATGACATCAATGTCAACTCCTCCTCAGACATAGCTGTGAGTTGAGAACTAAACAAATAAGAATTAGAAATTAGAATGTGAAACCACTGTTGAAAATGAAAAAGGAAGTATATTAAGTTGTTTTTCCTCATCAGGGGAGAGAGATCCTCAAAGCTCTTGGAGAGTTGCCCTCCAGGAACGTGTCTGTCAGGCTGGTGTCCAGCGTTCCTGGTGTTCCAACAAACTCTACAGATTTTAAGACGCTGAAAGAAAAAGGAAAGTCACTGTCCACTTCTTGTTTTCTGCTCTTGTTTTGTAATGCATTGTTTTCACTGTCTTCTCTTTTGCTGCTTGCAGGAGTCCAGGTGAGGAAGGTGAACTTTGGACGCTTGACCAGGGGCGTCCTGCACAGCAAGTTTTGGATTGTTGACAGAAAACACATGTTTATTGGAAGTGCAAACATGGACTGGAGGGCTCTCACACAGGTAAACGATAAAATCCATAAGCACAGCTGTCAGTTTGAAACATGAATACACTCTGCAGGACAGTTTCACAGTGTCGACTCTGTAGGTGAAGGAATTGGGAGTTGTCCTCTACAACTGCTCCAGTTTGGCAAAGGACCTGCATAAGATTTTCCAGTCCTACTGGGTGATGGGGCTGTCTAACAGCTCTCTGCCACAGCCCTGGCCTGCACAGTATGACACTCCCATCAACAAAGAGCACCCCCTGCTGGTGAAAAGTGATAACGTCTCCAGCTTGATCTACCTCTCAGTGAGTTTAGGTTTCAGTTCCTTTTTACTAAAAATTGTTTTCACTGTTTTCTAAGAAGTGTCTGTGGGGTGTGTGAGTCATAAAACCAGCTCAGTGTCATGACTTTAGCGTGTCTACTGTTTTGGCTGGTGTCTTCACATTATATTTGTACTTCCCTCAGGGTTCTCCTCCACCTTTCTGTCCTCCATCAAGGACTCAGGATCTGGAAGCTATTCTCTCCATCATCTCAGAGGCTGAGCGCTTTGTTGATGTAGCTGTCATGGAGTACTTCCCCACCACACGCTTTGAACGTCCTCAGAGGTGAACCTTAACCTCAAAAGAAACCTTTTTACCCCCTCCTTTTTCTTTATTTGTCATCACTTACTCTTTTCTTGAGCAGATACTGGCCCTTCATTGATGATGCCATCAGGAGGGCTGCTTTCGAGCGGGGGATCAGGATCAGAATGCTGATAAGCTGTGGGAGAGACTCTGATCCAGCCATGCTGCCTTTCCTTCAGTCTCTGGCAGCGATGAATGACCCACACCATCATATCAGCGTCCAGATAGTAAGATGTGACACAGAATATCCCTCCTAAAAATCCATCCTCTTTGTAGAGACTAAAGTCTGCACCTCTTGTTTTTTTTTTTCTAACCAAATCGTGTTTTATTTTACAGAAAGTTTACATCGTACCAGTGGGGAACCATTCTGATATCCCTTATTCCAGAGTTAACCACAACAAATACATGGTGACAGATAAAGTGACCTACATAGGTGAGTAGCTGATCACCTCCAGGTTTATTAAAGAGAAACTTCTTGTGTATCAGCATGTTGAGGAGGAGGAGTTCATTTTATACAAACTGGTGAATTATCAGCTACATGACGTGTTGTCGTTCCTCAGGTACCTCCAACTGGTCAGGAAATTACTTTTTGACCACAGCTGGAGTGGGACTGGTGATTTCCCAGCATGCTCCCCACCCTATCTGGAAGGCCAAAGCTCTGCAGAACCAACTCAAAGCGGTCTTTGACAGAGACTGGTACTCTGAGTTTGCTGTGCACCTCACTGACCTGAAACCCCACCCTGACTGTGCACTGTCAAGATAACACACACCCCTGCAGCACAGCTTCACCTTCATCTATTTTCCTATTAAGACAAAGACGTGTTCTCTATCCTATGATTTAAGCTGTACAGGTTTTTATGATCAAAGGCTGAAAATGGTTCTCACTGGAAGTCTTAAGTTAGCCACATATTTTAAAATCTGTTCAAGGCATGAGAGAAAACAAGACGTCAGGTTGCCACTGACTTGAATTTAGCTCAAGATCATTTATCAGAGCAGAAGATATAAAGTCAGTGCACATTACACATCTAGATGTTGACATTTACTTTTAATATGACTGATTTCACAGCTGTCTTCATCTCTCACCTGCTCTTCCCTCTTCTGAAACCACCTCTTTTCTCTCATCTGTCTGGAAAATATCAGATGGCAAGAGGGACTTGGTAAAAGATACTGTGATCTGGAACAGATATTGGGACAGTTGTTGTATTTTATTGTTCTACTGGCTTTGTGATTCCTTGCCTCCTGCTAGAGTCATTGTTGTGTGTTCTAATTGTGCGATTGTGATTGAGCTGGCATCGTTTGCAGTGTTGAATATAAAACTGTAAAATAGTTTAGTCTATTCAGGACTTTTGTCATACTATCAGCAGTCATGGAAGACTTCTGCTGGACTGTCTACATTTTTGCTGTTTGCAGTTTATTTGCTTCACAAACAACCAGTTTGGTCCAAAGGGAATCATGGTACACACTTTGCACGTCTTTAAAAATAGTTTTGATGATTCTGTAGCTTTATTATTTATTCATGCTTCACACAGTTGTCAGATCATTCAATCAAAGTGTCTAAACCCAGTAAAACCCTCGCTTACCGCTTGTAAACAGAGCAATAGTATTTCAGCCACTTTTATGGTATGTAATAGCGTCAGATGAAGGGTTTGTTGTTCCCTCTAAGAATTCTGTCTTAATTTGTTGCACTTAAGAAGATAAAAGACTGAAATTTCCCAACTTTACATGTCTAATGATGATCTTTGTGTCTGTTTCATCAGATAACAAATGACTGATGATAATGGTATTAACTGGCCCAAAGACATTCTTTCACACAGGTTTAGTTTGTGTATGGTTGGAGGTCTTTTATTCCACATCTGTGTTCTACACACCCAAGTTTATTTCACAACAAAGCAAGCGTTAAGAGCAGTGTTTATGGCTGCATATTTTTAAAACAGATCACGAAATTAGCTATATAAATTATTCATGGGTTTTGTGCATTAAAAATGATTTCAACTTGGTTTTGTTATGCTAGTAATAACTGCAGACAATGCAAATAAAGATGAATTTTCTGGTAGTGAGATTTCTAAAGCAACTATATTATACAATCATTATAATCCTTCATCAGGTGTTTGAGTCTGCAACAAATTAAGAATACTCTTTAAATTATGTAGAGAATATCATTTGATAATCAATAATCTGTTTAAAGGAAAATCATGCTGAAGAGAGCGGTATGTCTTCATATGTTTATTTGATATTTTTGTATTCAGAATCATGTATCTTGTGAATATTAAAAGCATGTTTGAAAGTGGAAAGTAATGTTGGAAGGAGCGGTATGATTGGGTGAAGGAACGGTCATTTAAAAGGGCTAAAACTGGAAAATGTCAATTAGTGCAACTAATGTTTTCATTAAAAAATTGATATTGTGCAAAATAAAATATCATGATTATGATCTTAACAGTCTACTCCACTGTAAAAATGAAATTAGGACACTTTTAAACCAAATGACCCCAAAAAAGAGAAAACATTGATGTCTATGACGCACTTAATACAACCAAACGCACATTATAAAGTTCAGAAATGAAAAAGTTTAAAGATACTCATCAATTGAATAATTAAAAAATAACTTATTTCATCAGTAAACTTGCATAACTTCAGGCAGGTGAATTATTTAACACTTTTCATGCTTTCGTGGCCACATCATTTGACAGTTGAAAGGGACTGATTCTTTAATTAGTTAAAATGGTAGAAATTTATATAAAATATCATGATACAAACAGAAATACTAAATACAAATTTAAACCAACATTTAAAGTAATGTTTTAACAAGCGTAAAGCATATTTTTGATACCAGACCTTATTTGCCCTCGACCTGACTTCATGTTTGTTGTGTATTTCCTCCTCCCTGCCTGTTGGCGGCGCTGTGACAAAAGAGCTCTGCGCACTGTAAGGGGGGCAGGGCGGGGCTCCGGCTTGTGTGGTACGTGTGCTTCACAGCAGATAGCCTGGATCAGTGGAGCAACGCTTGTGTTGAGTCGAAGACAGAATTATGGTGCTACTGGAAAACGACTCGGTAAGAATAATAAACGCTGTCCTGACAACAAGACGACTTGATGTTGTTAGCTACACTGTTTTAGTTTCTGCTGTCGAGTCACGCTTACAGTCATACAGCTAGCTATTAGCTTCTGCGGTAGCCCAGCCAGCCCTCGGCTGCTAACGTTAGCTTGAAGCTAACACTGTTTTGTATTCTGTTCGTAGATGATTTTCTCTGGAGTTTCTTGTATGTTGAAAGCCTGTTAACTTGATTTTTAGTATTACAGTTTTTTTGTATCACATAAAAACTAAATGTCTGCTGCTACAACCTTTGTTCATTGAAACCTACAGTCAGTTAACTGTTAAACTCGAGTTTAAACTGTTACAGTTCTTTGTAGTGTGGTAATCAACAACATGATGAATCATGTCCGACTTAAGTAAACAACACGCTGTAGTATTTTAATGAAGTTCAACAGTTGTTTCAAAGAAAGTATAAAACCAGCTGAGTGTTTGGATCAATTATCATCTCTGAACCATGTCATTGAATGATGAAGCATTACATGTAGCTAGCATTTTGAAAGAAGTCTTCTCATATGTTTGCTAGTGTGGTTTTAAATGAAGAGGGAAGTCAGAACATTCATTTCTAAATCAGGAAACCTCAACACAGGCAACTCCAGTGACTGACAGAGTTTAACTTTGTTGAAGAGGGATGTTTTAAAGAGAAATCTGAGAATAATATTGATTGTAAAAATATCTCACTGTGCTCTGTTGTCCAGTTCCTCACAGAGCTCACTCGGCTCTTTCAGAAGTGCAGAGCATCTGGCAGTGTTGTCATCACACTAAAGAAATGTAAGTGGATCAAAGTTTTCTCACAGTTGATAGAATGTGCTTTGATGAGAAGCTGTGAGATTTTCAATTTAATATTTGATTATCTTAATTGCTTGTGTTTGTTCTGTGCAGACGATGGGAGGACCAAGCCAGTGCCTCGAAAGGGCCACTCAGAGTCATTCGAGCCAGCAGACAACAAATGCCTCATCAGAGCATCTGATGGCAAGAAGAAAATTAGCACAGTGGTAAGCTTTCCTGCTGATCTGTTCCTTATCTTTTAGGTGATTAATTGTCGAGTGTAAATGCTGAATTCTCTTTTTTTTTTCATTTCAGGTCAGCACAAAAGAAGTAATTAAGTTTCAAATGGTAGGTTGAGCCTCCCTTTGTGCCAAGTTCACATCCTGAGTTTCTATGATGTGTTTGATTGGGTCTTCTTGGTGGGATTCAGAGACTTTTCAAATGTAATCTTTTGATTTCTTCTCTTTGATTAAACCAGCTGTCCAAGCCTAATCAGAAAGTGGATCTTCTCTTTCAGGCATACTCCAACCTCCTTAGAGCTCACATGGATGGATTGAAGAAGAAAGATAAGAAAAGCAAAAGCAAGAAAACCAAAGCCACTCAATGAGAAACAGACTCTCTCCAGCATCTTGGGCACCTAAACTGGCCTGTACTATCTGAGGGAATGGGAAAGACCTTTACTAGGTCCGTCACCCCACCTGGCTTCCTCCTGCTCACCCAAGGACTCAGAAACACTGTTCATCCACCAGGTGGCTGCTTTGATATCACACCATATTGTGCATGGTTATGTCTCATCCTCAGCGGCTTGGTGGCGTTGGTGACGAGGAACAGAAACCCTGAGGAGAACACCATCATTTGTTCTTCAGAACCAGGTCTACAACAGCTGTGTTACATCTGGAGTAAAATCTGTGGGGCCCAATCATTAGCTGCCTTTCAGTCTATTTAATTGTTAGAGTCCATATTTATGTTGTATTTACAGCTGACAGGTGAGCTGTGCTACCATGTTTTAATTTGATGGGAAAAAATGTAAATGTGTCAGTTATGACCCTCCATTTCTTTTTTTATGTCAGTGAATGAAGTTATTGTAAACCTGAGTGGAAAGAGATTGAAGAATCAGATTATAGTTTGTTTTCTCTCCCCAAAATTAAATTTTTCTTTTTCCCCTTGAAGAAAAAGTAATCCAAGCTCTCTGCTCTGTTTCAAACCACCAAAATGTAAAACTTGTAGTCTTAAAACCTGGATGGAGATGTATTTTTCTGAGCCGGGACAATGACGCAAAGAAGGCTCAAAGTTCTGGATTTACTGAAAGGCATGTTTTAGTTCTGAACAGAGCGTATTGGCTGTAACTCTGATGAGGTCATTTCTTTTCATCACAGGGCAGGATTAAGTACACCAGTATATATTCTGTTCATTCTTTCTGACGTCATGTCCATCTCCTGCTGAGTCCTGCAGAGGAATTTAAGTTCAGAAATAAAGTGCATTGTTTGATAAACATTTTTGAGCTTTCTTGTTGTTGCTTTTTGTTCGTTGTGATAAAAGAGCAATGATTGTGTTAAATATGAGTAATGTAGAAAAGAAGACAGTAAATACATTATAAATACACTATATACATGAACACAATTCTGTGCTGAGTCAGGAAAACAGTCTTGTGTGTTGGTTTGGAGAAGATCTGTTTCATAGCGCTGTGTGGCTCTTCTCTGGTCTCTCTTTAGGGGAGAGGGTGAGGAGGTGCTGCCGTCTGCTCTCCTCCTGGTATCCCTGCTTCATGAGGCTTGTAATGTACAGGAACATGGTCTGCAAGGAAATGACAAATCCTTACTAAGTTTAAAAACAGTTCTCTGAATCCTACCTGTTAGAGTCTTAAACATCTTATCTGCGCGAGTCAAATTTGTGTTTTGGTAATAAGATTGTGTGGAGTTGGCCAATACCAGCAAATCAGCTCCTGTTTTTATGACATACCTGAGTGTATTCAGGAATTAACCAACTAGTCATCATCACCGCATTCCTGCAGTTGTGTCACAGTGGTCACATTCTCCCAACCAGCTATGGCTACAGTTGGTTATTTATCTTCTAAAACACAGGTTGTCCTGTAACATGCTCAAAACTTAGATAATCGAAAAGGGGCAGCAGTGAACTTTAACTGTTTGAGGGGATTTCTTGAAATTTTTTATGACAAAATGAATTTCACTGAAAAGAAAAGAAGCAGGCCAACAACCAATGAATTGGATAAATAACATGCTTCCGGTCAAAATGTGTGAAAATATTGGTAAATCTTGATTTTTATGAGATATTCAATTGATGTTCAAATTTATGTTATATTAGTTCCAGGTAAACATATGTCTGCACTTTTTCAAGATAATTCTTGAACATAGTGGTAACTTTGAATTACATGGATACACCACTAGAGGGCGGTAGAGGGCATTATTTTTGTAAACGTAAACTCAGATTCATAGGTGAGTTTTGGTTTAAAACTCTTCTACAATCATTGGAATACAAAACAATGCAACAGTTATGTTGAGTAGAGCTGAAACAATTCCTCGAATTATTCGAGGTACTCGATTACAAAAAATGATCGAGGAATTTTCTACGCCTCGAGGAATCGTTTAATTTCAAAATAGATCAAAGAGTGGCATTTCAAATAGAGTTGACGCCATATTTAGAGAGTTTTCAGACCCCTCAAGCCACCTCGTTTTCAAAATAGCAACTAGACACAATTCTAGCTTATTTTCTGGAGTTTGGAGACTAATATGAAAGCATGTATTGATCTGCATCAGCTGCTTGTATCCCATATCTCATCAGATCGCACGGAACTTGGAATTTATCACCCAAAGTCACTTGATTTTACACTTGCTTGAAACAAATTTTCATTTGAAAAATAACTGCTCTTTAACTTAACAAAAATGTGTTTTATCCGATTACTCGATTAATCAATGGAATACTCGAATACTAAAATATTGGATAGCTGCAGCCCTAATGTTGAGTATAAAATGTTACTGCATCTTGATTTGAGATTTATATGGCTCAAACCACATCATCTCACAAAATCTATAGTGGATTGCCTAATATTTCTGTCCTTCACTAATGTCTATATACAAGTGATGGGTGTAAAGGGCATTTCTCTTGTATGTCTGTATTAATAACACTGGACATCTCAAAGTAACATGATATAATGTGACAAAGCTCATCATGTTTTGCCCATGCATGGTTCAGTGACATGTGCATATCACATCAGTCAGGCGTCAGTCACACTAGTTTCCATCCTGACATGTTCAGAACTCTGTCGCTGCTATAAGCTCGACACAGATAGAGGTCTCTGATGTTGACTCATGCAAAATGATACACAAAGTCTGCACAATGTCCCTCACCTTCCACGCCTCCTCCAGCTCCTGTGTCCACCTCTCTTTCAGGATGGGCTGCACAGCACAGATAAATTCTGCTCCCACGTACTGGAAAAGTGTGAGACAGCCGATGAGGGCGTTATCATTCTTGATGAGAAAAAGGGCTAACATTTATGGCTCAACTTTCTGTGATATTACTCCTTATAACGGTTTGGCTGATCGAGTCTGGTAGATCAGTGCAATCTTACACTGTAGTATTTAGGTGGTGCGTTGTAATGGTAATGGCTCTTTCCCAGCTCCAAAGCCAGAGCTTCCAGTCTGTCCAGCTGATCCAGTCTGGCCACGCTTTTCTCAATGAAGGACATCACCCTGAAAAAGAGGAGGGGGAAAGAGACTCAAGCCTCACTGATCCATCAGTTAAATATACAATTACAGAAGGCTACTATTGAATATAAACATTCATAGTTTGAAGTACACTTGTGACAGTTTAAAATCCCCCCTAAAACCTTTGATGACCCTGCAAATAAACACCACAGCATCATTTTCCTTTGTTTTTGAGCAGGTGTGTGAGCAGAACAGAAGCTGAATATGGAACAGAGAGTTAAAGAGGGTTTTTCTCTCTGATCTGTACCTCTTTGGAGGACCATTGGGCTAATACATTATTGCTGTGATGCCACACTATCCACTGCCTGCACTGTCACATCCTCAGCCAGTAATTGGCTTCTTTGGCTTCATGTTTAAAGGAGCACAAGGAGGCCCAATGCACCCTGGGAGATTGCCAACAAGAGGCTGTGATAGATTCTACAAGCTGTCTGCTCTTCATTATAATGATGTTACAGTCTGAGGTGTGTAGCTTCGGTAGTCCAAACCGTGATGAAAGAAGAGAAAAGTATCTAAAGGCTCTGGGCAGTGCAGAGCTTGTGTCTGACCGTAATCCGTGTGCCCTGAGCTCCCGGCTGGTACGCAACCTCTCCAGGTCCTCCACGTCTCGAAAGAGGAAGAAGACATCCTTACATTCAGGATGGGTTTCAAATAATCTGTTACCAAGACAAAAAACAAAATCATTTGTGGGCGTCCAAAAGCAGCCTGTCATTTATTTAACACCAAAACAAACTAAAACACTGAGTTCATTGACACTGTCTGTCTTGTAAAGCATCTCACTCACACAACTATGCTCCTGTGTTATGGTACATAATAATATATAACAATGTGTAACGATCATACACTGGATAATTAATGGACGTAGACCCTGACATCTCCTGTCCATTTCTGAAACAGTTTTTGAATCAAACTGTCTATCCAGGCCATATTAGAAGTGGCAAAGGCTTCATGTACAGCTATAGGGCGCCCGTCGGCCACGTGACCTGTGCTGTGCCTCTGATTGGGCGAGCTTGTGACCTCTGAACCACCCGAATTAGAAAGAAAATTCACCTCCCATAAAGTGTGCCAGTTGTGAAATTACCAATTTCAATGGTTTCAATGGTTTTTTGAACCAGGCTGTAAAGGCTGCTTCAAAAGCCACTTTTTTGGTTTGGTGTGTTTGTGACTTCTGGTACTTTTGGAGCCAGCGTCAAGTGGACACTCAAGAAACAGCAGATTTTAGCACTCCAGCATTGTCTTATATTCTTAGACTGGAGGTTGCCGCTTGGTAATGATACTGAATGATATTAGGGCTGCAGCCATCGAATATTTTAGTATTCGAGTATTCTACTGAAAATCCCATCGATTAATCAATTAATCGATTGATCGATTAATCGAGTAATCGGATAAAATACATTTTTGTTTAGTTAAAGAGCAGTTATTTTTTGAATTAAATTTTTTCTCGTTAAGAAATATAATTTTCTGACACAGCATGTCAGTAAGAGCACTTGCTTTGGTAGCGCCAAAATTTGTAAACAAACTTTGACACAATTTTTGTGCCTTGTACATCTCATCAAATGTTGCGGACCCAAATGGCACCTGTTTGGTAGAATGACCCATTAGTCTCCAAACTCCAGAAAAGAAGCTAGATTTGTTGTTAGTTGCTATTTTGTATAAGAGGTAGCTTGCGGGGTCTGAAAACTCTCTTAATATGGCCCCAGCTCTATTTGTAATACCACTCTTTGATCTTTTTTGAAATTAAAGATTCCTCGAGGCGGAGAAAATTACTCCAGTAATTTTTGTAATCGAGTACCTCGAATCATTCGAGGAATTGTTTCAGCTCTGTATGTAATGATACATAATGACACTAAAAGATACAAAACTATACTTGAAGATATGTCTTGATGATCGTGCTAGCTTGACTTAAGTTAGGCTGAGTCTGTTTTATTCAGTATAGAAACTGCCAACTAAAGAATGAGTGATATCATAGAGAATATTTCCATGTATCATACATCAGTCTAAATTAGCAGTCTTCTGACCATTCACAGCTCTTTATTCTACATATATTCATTTCCTGATAAAAGATGATGCTGTTAACAGTGCCAATCATCAGCAGGGATAGTACTTGAATGTGAGTTGTCACACTCTTTATATCTCGCTGTCTCTGGAATTGTGGTTAGGAAATTTACAGAGCTTGGATCAGAGCTCACCTGCATATTCTTTTTTGGAATGAGACAGTAAGACAGCTGAACATGAAATGTGAGGACTTTTTGTATTTTTCATGTCAAATTGTAAACATTGGGCTCCTCAGTTTTGTCTTCTCAGCTTTAGCACATTGAGTTTGGAACAAAACAATTATCATCCTTAAAAACTGTGAAGGGAAATCTATAGATTATACTTCACAAGCTACATTGTTCATCTTGAACACACACTATAAGTGATAAAGTGAAATTGATAAGAACACCATGACACTGTTGCACAACCTAAACGGCCTCAACAAACATCCAAAATTTTGATTGACCAATGAGTTTTGCGTTGTACTCAACTTAAAGGAACAAGTTTCAACTCATCAACAATGCAATCAGAGGTGTATCTCATCCTGTATACAGTCGCTTCATCTGACTCTTTGAATGGAGATCTGACTATGCTGATCCTACTCTGTTCCTTCTTATCTACCCCCTGCTCGCAGTGGATTTTGAATCAAGCAATCAGGCTGTGGTGGATCTGCCATCCGTAAGCCAGGCAATCCATACCGTCTTAACTGTGACGACTGTGCAGTCAAAACTAGGATGGAGTTCAGCTTCAGTGAAGTCACCACTCAATCGACAATTACTCTTTCTTATTGGACCAAAACCAACTTGTCTTTTTAAGTAGAAAGTCTGAGCAGGCTGTCATCAAATCGAGCTGCCTCCGGCCTCCTGCTGAGTTACCTGTTGTTCCCTGTGCTACCAGACTGCAGCCACCTCCTCTGGATCAGACTTACATTGTGCTCATAATGAGATGCGGGGCTTATTGTATTTTCTACTTTTGAGTGTCACATCTCTGAGTGAAGGAAAAAGGAGAGTGGAATATGGTGATGAAAGGCACTAGAGGCTGTGAGCTGGTCACAGCGAACGTGTTTGAGTGCAGATATTAACGCCTCTGATGTAACGGCTTTTATGTGAAATACTGATTTAATTTCTCCATATGTTCATCAATTTATATTCCCCATTCAAGATTAGTCTTATTGATTTGAGCCTTGTGTTTTAACACATGAAACACAGAGCAGGGTCATTTAAATCAGAGCAGTAGCTGTCTATAAGACCTCTCAAAGATGGTTAAATGGAGGTGTTAGAGAAGGGTTACGCAGCCTAATAACTGCCAAGCTGAGAGCTCCAGTGAAATGTTACATATGTGGACTCTAAACTCTTGTTTCTGTAAGAAGGTGAGTAATTTCACATCCAGGCCCTTCATCTTTTTAAATAAGATGGATGAAGTGTATACAGAAAGTGTTCACAGTGCTTCACTTTTTCCATATTTTCTTATGTTTCAGCCTCACTCCAACATAGAATAAATTCGCCTTTTCCTCAAAATTCTATACACAGCACCCCATGATGACCACGTGAAAAAAGTTTTGTTATTTGGGGGATCTTTTTAAAATAAAAATCTAAGATATCACATGTACAGAAGTATCCCCAGCGAATGCTCAATACTTTGTAGTTGCACCTTGGGCGATTCAAGTCTTTTTCGTTGCCACAAGCTTGGCACACCTATGTCTGGCCAGTTTCGGTGCACAACTATTTTCAAATCTCTCTCAAATTCATGTCTGGGCTCTGGCTGGGCCACTCAAGGAGCTTCACAGAGTCGTTCTTAAGCCACTCCTTTGATGTCTTGGCTGTGAGCTTAAGGTCGTCCTGCTGAAAGATGAACTGTCGCCTCCCACTGAGGTTGAAAGCACTATGGAGCAGGTTTTCATCCAGGATGTCTCTGTACATTGCTGCATTAATCTTTTCCTCAATCCTGACTACTCTCCCAGGTCCTGCCGCTGAAAAACATCCCCACAGCCTGACGCTGACACCACCATGCTTCACTGTAAGGATGGGATCGTCCAGGTGAAGAGCGGTGCCTGGTTTCCTCCAAGCACTGCGTCTGGCATTCATACCAAAGAGCTCAAACGTTGTCTCATAAGACCATGGAGTTTTTTATTTTTCTCACTGAGACCTTCAAAGCAGCAGAAATGTTTCTGTACCCTTCCCCAGATTTGTGCCTCGAGAAAACCCTGTCTCGAAGGTTTACAGACAATTCATTTGACTTTATACTTGTTTGTTTTCTGACATACAGTGTCACCTGTGGGACTTTATACAGACAGGTGTGTGCCTTTCCAAATCATGTCCAATCAACTGCATTTACCACAGATGGATGATAAGTGAAAACAGGATGAACCTAAGCTCAATTTTGAGCTTTGTGGCAAAGGCTGTGAATACAGAAGTACATGTGATGTCTTTGTTTGTACTTTAAAAAGATTTAAAAAAAAAAAAAAAGTTTACGGTTTTCATTATGAAGTATTGTCAGGTTAATTTATTCCATTTGGCTGTACCAAATCGAAATGTGGAAAAAGTGAAGAGCTTTGAATACTTTCACTGAATGAATATTTCACAGCCTGTCTGAGCTCATAAAACTTAAAGAGAGAAAAATGATATGACAACACCCAAAAAGTGAAGTTTCAATAAGTGGGGCAGTCTTTTGAGAAGTTAAGTTTTAATTTATAATTTGATTTTAAAAGTTTGGTAAAACACCATGATGGACAGCCGTGGCTCAATCCTCTAACGCTTTTGATAGCGTGAAGCACCTGATCCATTATCACTGTTAGATCAATGTGTGTTCTGGGTGTTTTGTCAGCTCAGTTGAATTATGATCTAACCTAATTACAAGTTGCAGTGGGCAATTATCCTCTTGCTATTCACACCTCATGTTTAAGACCCACTGATGGGAAAAAAGAAAGTTGGCTGCTCTTGTTTGTCTAAGCCTATAGGTTTTTGTTCCCTGCGTGTGTCCTATACAATCATGCAGCTCAATAAACACCATGTGGAATTTTAATTACTACTGCTTTCATGTTGTGTTCATGACTGTTTTTACCATTTTCAAACAGCCTTAAGGGGACCTTATTAATATAAGAGCGCCCCTTATCTAAAGATGAATGTCCGTTTCAGTCAAAGTAAACACACAATGAAATCAGGTGGCTTTTATTTTCTGTAACAGTAAGTGTTCAGTTATGAGATACAGACCCTGACAGGCTGGATGCCCTGTGGACGCCCCTGACTCATAAGAGGCCCCTGTACTTCTATGCTAACATGTTAAGGTCAATCTGTTTAACTGTTAGGGTCGCCCAGGGGACACATGGCATCAACCGGGCTCTCAGCCATAAGCCTGGTGGCGACTTTACTGTACATCCAGGAGCTACTCTTTATTTGTTGGATTTATGCACCAAAGGCTAAATATGTTATCCTGGATACTGGTTATCATACTAATTGATAAAATGCATTTTCCTGTTGGCTGGTGCCCTTTAGTTTGTATTACCACGACAGACCTGGAGCTGTGTGGAGTGGACCTATTATGTAATGTTGTTAAGGATGTGATATGGAGTGATAAGAGGAGGAGGGGCACTGCTCAAAGCTCTCAATGAAAAAATGTGGAGCGGATGGCAGGACAGAGGGTTGCAGCTGAATCTATGGTAACCATCAGCATCCTTATTTTTCTTTCTTTCTTTCTTTCTTTCTTTCTTTCTTTCTTTCTTTCTTTCTTTCTTTCTTTCTAATGCATTTTAGGTTGTCTGGATTGGTTAAATTAAATGGCCTAAAGTGTATACAATTTAAAAAACACATGGCACGTGTGGTTGGAGAAAGTCTGGATCTATTTTTTCTTTACCTCGGATTGTCTTTGTCTGAATAGAAAAAAAATCCTCTGCAAACTAAAAACCTTATAGCTGTTTTAAAGCTAAGGAACGGCTCTGTCCATACTCAAGTGTATTCAGTGCGACCTTACAACACTTCATCAAGGCTACTGAATCAAGAGTCACTGATGTTCTTAACACATAACTAACCAGTATAGCTACAGATTTCCCAATATGCAATAAATTCTTAGTAAGAGTGCAGAAAAGTGAAAGCATCTTACCTTACGAACATTATAATTCCAACCTTAGCAATATCATCCCGAATAACTTGCCACGACTCTTTGATCTTCTGAATCTGATCTCCGCTGGGACACACAGCAGCAGTGAAAGTGTCTGTGTTTCTCTCTCCAAACTCCGCTTTTTCAGCCAGACCTGATATTGCGCAGCCCATTCTTAATAAGAAAAATATATAAGTGTCAAAAGACAATATTTTTTTGCGCCGCTCAAGGAAGTGAAGAGGCTTAATTGATTCTGTGACAGAGGACAACTGATGCTGCATCTGGTGTAAAAGCCCGACTCCGACTGCGTCATGAACTACACTCCCCTGGCCCTGTCATGATTCAGTGTCAAGTGAGCGAACACGAAGCGGTCAGGATGCCGGTTGTAGTAATTGGTTCAAAATAAAGACCCTACTTAATGAGGGCAATTTACAGGAATCGCTTTGTGAGTTTCAAGCTTTTATGTTGAAGGGTAATATTTTAACTTCCGGTCAATTCCCGCAGCTTTGAAAGGAAAACGGCACGCGCTCCGATAGAACTGTAGCAACCGCTAACTTGAGTCTAAAGGAGATAGTGCAATGTCATATTTAATGATAAACTAAATTAATTATATACCTTTCATTTTGACTCGTAATTTAAGAAACAAATAAACAGGAAAGCATTCACTGATACACACACGCAAACGGCTACCTTTTATATCTGTCGATGCATTTAGCAAGTTCCTACTACTCCTCTTTAAGCCCCCAAACACATTTTATCAACTATATAACCGTTGACCATTTAAGATTTTTTATTTAAAGATGATAACTTAGTTTTAAATTCCCTAGTTAATTGATTTAGGTGCCAAATTAACCATGTTATATATGTTCAATTAGCCCTACCAAACCAAAATAGAGTAATGTTTCTGCTAACTTCCGTTAGCCATAAAGAGCAGAAATGACGCATCAAGCTAAAAACACTTAACTCGGTTTTCTTACAGAAAGAGTCATGAAGATTGAATGTGAGGTTAATCTCTTATCTTCAGCCCAAATCTTTCAGTCACATCATATATGCATAGATACTGGCCTAGATTAGATAAACTAGTGGTTTTGCTATATCCTGTTTAACAGAAACATGCCAATTGAAAACATGTCTTTCACTAATGCTATAACTAGACTGACCCAGCTAGTGAGAGTGGGTAAATCCTCATAGGGACGCACAGCTGGATACAGAAGAAGTACGTGTGAAAATTTAACCATTTCTTCTTTTATTGAAAATTTTTGAAACTTCAAGTATGAAACAATAGATTTTCTGGAATGAAAAAGTAAAGAGGGCTGCTTTTGGTACATATTTACACGAGGTTTATCTCTCCCAAAATATACAGTTTTATAAATAATATTCAAGCAAATATACAACCTGTTGAGAAAAATAAAGCTCCAGTGATACAGTATGTGTGAAAACAGTTTCAGAAGCAACTACAGTGTCTGTGTCGAAGCAAATTACAGCTGTGACCACATGCATTAAAAGTCAACAAATACTAAAAGGAAACCCTCTTTGGTGTTGCCAGTAAGACAGCTTCTCTTGCTTCTCCCTGAAACTCAATCTTACAGTAAATAGTTAAATGATAATAGTGTAATAGTGATTATGTCAGGGATTATCAACACTGGAATGAGACCACTTAGTATATTATTATACAGAACCTAATCTTCAGTTCATTAAGGGACTATATACATACTTTTTTACAAACAGTTCAGTCAAAAATGTACAAATATTGCAATACACCTTTTTAAAGAAAGTATGCTCTCCCACAGTGATTATTTACATCCCTTTTGTGTCACACTGGTACAAACATCACCGTGTTTTTAATGTTGTGATTAACTCGTGCTAAGAACAACTTGCATTCTGTTTAGGGGGAGAAGAGGGGAAAGGGACGAAGCATCAGGTTACTGGTGGAAAATGTTTCCATGTGGTGGTCCCTGACAATAAAAATATATATTTCATGTTTTCACGAGCCTGTGCTTAAACTCTGGAACTTCTCTCGTAAGCTTTTGACTAGATTACTCTCTGATAATTTTAACTTTGTGGCACAGTCTGAGTCTTGGAGAGGGTTGTCAGTTTCTCTGGTTATCAGGGACACCTGGCTGGTCGTGTAGCAGGTCCTTGCAGGTCCCTGAAGGTTCTGAACCTCATGCAGAGGTACCATGTGATCCAAGGAGCTCCACCTGCACAGCAGGGGCTGGAGCTGAGGCTGAGACTTCTGTTGAGTCTGAGGCCAGTCCTCTACCACAGGACTCCCTTCTTTGTTTACCACTCCGGGATGTGTCCCCGGACAGTTGTTCAGAGCTTTGTGAAGATCTGAGGAGCTGCTGTACTTGCTTCTGTCTGTACAGAACTCCAGCATACCGTTTGGCACGGTGCAGCTGCGGGTTACTTTGGAGTGGGGGGTCTCTGTGTATTTGGTGCGCAGCTCCTGAACATCAGGCCAATGAAAAGGGTCTGACTGAGGACTCTGTGGGCCAGGGACTGTGCTCTGTGAGCCAGCTCCAGAGCTGGGGGTCTTGATTGGGCTGGGAGAACGTTCTTCATGGATGACCTCCTGATCACAAGTGTTCAATGGTAATCTCAGGCTGGGTTTACCTGTCAACATACATGCACAAACACAAACAAGAAAACATACTTGAGTTCACATATTCTTACCCTAGAAAGCAACATGTCAATCATTTGTGTGTTAATTACCCTTTTTCCTTGATTGCATCTTCTCCTCAAGGACAGCGGGCATACTCTTCAGGCTCTGCTGCTGCTGTAGTTGTTCTCGGCTCCTCTGCCAGATCATAGGTCTGTTGTTCTTAATGCGCTGGCTGTACTGACGAGCCAGCTGGAACACCTTGTTTTTCATCTTTCCCATGTCTTGTAGGATCTGGTCTTCCTCCATACTGTTTCTGAAGTTGATAATCTTAGGCAGGTGGCCTTGGTTTACTTGGATCTTTTCATCAGTTACGGGGGTCTTGGGGTCCTGACAGGATCCTTCCTCCACTGCTGGAACAGTTTTGACTGGAGATGAGATGGAGGAGGCAGAGCTAGTTTCAGAGGTCTCTAAAACCTGAAGTGGCTGCTCACTGGTTTTCACATTAGTAGTGTCTAAGCTGGTTTCCTGTGTTGCTTCTAACTCTAAAACATTAACAGTCTCATCTGCAATCTGCTGCACTTCCTGGTCTTCCTCCTTTGTTTCCATTTTCTGCCAAACCTTCAACATGTCTGATGAGGGACTGAACTCTTCTTCCTCTGTGGTCAGGGAGCTTGTGATGCTCTGAGATCTTGTCTTTTCTTCGTATGATCCCTGTGATTCTTTCTTTGGTTGACCTTCGTTTTTAGCGTTTTTATTCTTTTCTAAGCCGGGGAGGTCGAACACTGCCCAGGAGGTGGGGCGGGTCCGAGAGAGGTCTCTCCTGTGGACTGGGACAACCTGCTCTTGAGGGGTACTGTTGAGTTGTCTGCTCAGGTGTCGAACCAGACCTGCAGGGATGTAGGAGAGACTTTCTCTGCGCTTGATGCTGAAGTTGGCATCTTGGTGCTCAGCATGCTCATAGTATCTCCTGATTTTGTGGATGAGGAGGCGGTCTTGCTTTGAGAGAGTGGACCTGCACTCCTGGTCAGTGAGGGCATTCAGAGCAGGTTCCTGTGCAGGTGTGGACAGATCAACCTCAGACGTCTCCTTTGGCTCAGAGGATGAGCTGGCAAACATTTGGCTTTGTTTTTCCAAGTCCATGCAGGCTGAGGGGCTTTTGAAGACCTCATTTTCTATTGAGGGTGAGGGGCAGGCAAGAGGACCCAGGTCCTCTGAAACCAGACTGCTTCGTCTGGAGAGGCTGTGGATGAAGTGCTCGGCTATCACACTTGCCTGGTCCAAGACAGAGGAAGGTAGGATGCTTTTGTTGTCTGAAAGCACCTCCTCTTCCTCCTCTGAGAGTTCCCCGTTTGTCAGCACGCTGGTTTCCTCTACGATGAGAGCAGAAGAGTTACTCTTCCTTTCTTCTTCCTCCTCTACACTTTCTCTCGAGGTGTCCTGAGGGTCTGGTGTGACTGGCTCTTGTTGTGAAGGGGATTCAGGAGAGTCTGGGCACTGGGACTGCTCAACTGGCTGATCACCCATGTTTGCTTGAAGGACACAGTTCACAGGGCGCAGCTCCTCCACGTGGAGCTGAAACAGAACAGGAGGGTTTGGGATATTATTATGGGATGTTATCAGTAAAAAGGAGTTGATGCTCCATTTACCAGAAACTAAAAAGACCTTTTCAAAGCCAACCAAGCAGTTTAAAATTTATGATGCACATCTTTCATTTCTGAGGTCCAGTTGAGCTTTATTACCCAGAGATGTTAAAAATAACATTTTGGTAAACATTTAGGAGAAATTGTGGTGCCTTTTGTTGCCATGAAGCTTTTATTGGACCACTTTCAAAAACCTCAGTGAGTTCACAGGTGAACACTGCGTCTTTGCTGCTTGAATAGTTTCCAAAGTGCTGATAAATTTATTTTCAGGTGTTGCCGGCTCTCTGTGGAGTGCCTGAAATTGCAGAAAGTGTAGCCTTGAGCTGTGTGGTGGAGATAAGCCTGGGGAGCAAACAGCCTGCACTCTGCTCTTTGGCTGCTTCACACAGTCACCATGAGAATCAGGTAAGAAATGCACCTGGCTCCCAAATCGGATGTTGCCCTTTTGCTTGGAGCTCTGTCCAAGAAACAACTATGTAGTTGTGTTTTTTCCTGTGTTTGTGTGTGTGAGGAGTTTTAATTTGTGGGCACTGATATTGCTCCAGGCATGATTCACACAGGCCTCAGAGAAAATGCTAGGTGCGCTGCAAAGGGCACTGATTTATTATTGAAGTCTTGTGTAGCTTCTCTCATTACCAGGATTAAGATCTTACAACAGCAAAAGTCACTGAAAGTGTTTCATTCAGAATATACAACAGCTGATAGAAAACAAACTTTACAAGCATCAGAAGAGCTGTGCGTTCTTTGACAGAGGAAATTAAGTCACGGTGATTCTCTCGGACATGTTGCATTGAAGGAACAAGTTTTTAATATATCACAAAGCCTTTTTAATACCTGTACATCAGTTTCTTTCTCAGGCACGTCAATGAGTTTTTCCTCTCCTCTGTGAGTTTCTACCTCCTCCCTCTCTGTAGATTTCTGTTCAGCCTGCTCTCTGTTCTGATCATCCTGAAAAAACAAAATGTCATTAAATAAGCTTTAATTTAAAACATCTTAGAGGAGGCAGCATTGAAAAAAAAATCTATCACAGTAGGCAATAATTTCCTAGACACTTGGTGTGTGTCATAACAGTGGTCACTGAATTTAAAACATTATTGTACAATGAACCATGAGAAAGAGTTTCTAATGATGAAAAATCAAAGGACTAATATGATCACAAAACAGGATTATGAAAGAGCACAGCTCCTGTTATTGTCATGATAATTTAATTAAAAGGCTTCATTAACCTTTAAAAACAAGTGAAATCTAAAAGAGGGTGAAGCCTCTTGTTCTGATGCAAATGCAGGAGATCAGAAACATGAGTTTTGAGATTCTGATCCATGCCCCCCAAAAAGATCAGATAGGATCACAGAACTTTGAATGCATGAAGGTTTGACTTTTGTTTCAAGAGAAAATGATGAGAGTAAAAACATGCATTGAAGTTGATGTTAAGGTTTCACCATCGGACGTGTGATAGAACTTCAGTCCATGCACTCAGTTAGCATGACTCAACACCAGTTATTCAGTGTACAAAGTGCAAATGGTAGCAGGTGTTAGTTTGTTCCGATCATGGTGAAAAAGAGGAGGGTGAGGGACGAGAGGCGGCGTGGGAGAAGGAGTGGCACAGAGTAGTGGTAAGCCAGCAAACAGAGCAGGAAATGGGAAACCCGTGGGTGGTAGAAACCCTCACCGTTGTGAAGTGAGTGGAAAGCAAAGCCCTGGCTCTATAGTGCCAGCAGGAGATGGCTGCCAGCACTGAGCTGGCAAAGTCGGCTACCTGGTCGTCTCCCATCAGTATGTCTTCCTTGTAACTCTCCCCATCTTCCTCCTCCTCTTCTTCGTTTGCCTCCTTTGCCCTCTCCTGATCCAGCTCCCCTTTACTGGGTGGAGAGCCCAGTTTAGGTTCACTGTCAGTGAGGCTTAGTTGCTCCAGAGAGTCCCCTCTGAGAGTTAGATCCTCCTCATACGGACTCTCAGCCTGGGGCTCGCCTAAGCTGGAGGCCAGTGTACTGACACTAGTAGCTGGCTGAAGGGAGCACCTCTCCCCCAGCAGTGCACCCTCACTGTCTGCATGCTGTAGCGTGAAGTCACAGACATGTGGTTTGTTATTGCAAGACCAGTGCTAGAGCCATGATGTGATTGCAAGGCTGTAAATGTGATGGAATCATCGTAAAGCTGCTTTAGCTTCTGGTGAGATGTGATTTTTGTAACCCAGGGAAAGCTGAAGTACAGTATGTTCTGAGAAGATTAGGTTTGTACTTCAAGGTTTTTCTCTAGACTTAAAAAGAGAGAATGGAAGTTTGTACTGCTGAGCTGAAAGTTTAAAAACCATATCTCACCACTGCACACTCTACTTAAAACTGTTATGATGAAGTAAAGTGGAAACCCTTATCAAAAAACACCACTACATTTGGATTTGAGTTGCTTACCTTCAAAACAGCTGCACGGAGAACAAAGATAAAAAGGAAAGGGAGAGATAAACAAATGAGAAGTCAGTCGTGGTAAAATACTATGCTTTACTTGAACATCATGACAAAATGAGTTGAACAGTGCATGCATCTTATTCACTTATGGTCAGGACAGTCTGCAGAGGCAGACACGGAGCCAGGCGGCAGTCACTCTGGGCCAGACTTCGGGGAAACCATTTGATTAGATAAATACCAATTGGAAACATCTTCCTCTCAGAGGCTCAAACTGAACATGATGCAATTAGCCAGGATGTGATGACCTACTCCCTCACTCAGATGGGAAGGTTGACATGAAAATTGCTTCTCCATTGCATTGGTTAGAAATATTGATCCAGACTGAGCGCTAAAGAGAGAGATGGGGACAATACCACTGAGGTTTCCTCTTTGATAAAAGCCAGTTAGAATGAACGAGAGGAGGAAGTTGGCGGGGCAGAATTTGCCTTTTGAAAGAGCGTGTGTGACAAAGCCTTCAACCAATGAGGCATATAATTTACTTGTGATTCAAGTGGAGTGGGAGTACGTGTGTCTTTTGATCTGTTTTCCAGGTGTCTCTGAGGGCGAACAAAGCGGAGATGTAAACAAGCACAAAAATAACCTGGGTTTGGGGACTGTGGGGCTGCAGGGCCATGGAGAGCAATCCACAAAGCGGATCAAACTGACACATCATGATGAATATAACCTTTTGGCTGTCAAATGTGACTGAAAAATCCACTAATAAAACAAAATAGAGGATGTGCCAACCTTTTGTGGTCCTTATGATTTGTTTAGCTGGTTCTAAAAGGAGAGAAAACAAAATGTTATATAACCCAATGCTGCTGCAACTTCCCATCAGAACTATTTTTTTATTATAAAACATTTAATTAGTAACAAATACAGCTCTTCAACCTGATCTCCTCCTCCCATTTCGCCCTCCAAGATGGAAGTCATCAGCTCGGCAGTACTCGGCTTTCTTCAGCCTCTCAGGGCTGTAGTGGTACATCCCTGGATCTAAGCAGCAGACAGATGCATCATTAGACTTAGACCTGCAATTATTAAAACAATTTTCTCCACAAACATAGAGAGAGGAGGTTGTGTGCTAATATTTCCGTAAATTAAAAAACACTCTTCATTTCCCACTGAAAATGAACCATCCTCCCGTTTCAGTGCGCAGCATCTTTGGTTGCTGTGGAAACAGTTAAATGAGTCCACTCATAACAGGGGTTACTCACAGCTTGAATTGTCCAGGATGGCTTCTTTTGCCTGTGAAGACAGAGATGATGTTTTTAAAAGGAAGACTGTTTTCAGAGCTGAGAGACAAAACATTTAAAGGATCATTTTTGTGTTGTTTACCTTCTGGGGGACAATGGTGTTGTGGTTCTCAAGTATGAGCCTCTTAATGTGATGGCCCCAGATACGCTTCTCCTCAACAGATTTGGCCTAAAACAACAAGTGCGTGTCATTTTAAGAGTCAGGAAGGGAAATAAAGCAGATACACACGTTTATAGGATACAGAAATACAACATAGACTAAAAGTTACTCTTTTCTTGAATTATCTAAATAGAAAAACTACAATATTGTGAGTTGTGTAACAATGAGAGACGATGAAGGTTACTGGTGTTCATATTTACCTGAACTGTATGGGGTTGCTTGGGATGCTTGAAGTGAATAACGCTGAAGAGCAGAGGATCCTTTGCACTGTCCAGCAGCATCAGAGTGGAGCACTACAACAACAACAACAACAACAACAAGAAATGTAGCTATGTAAGGATTTCGCCAGGGCTTAACCTAGTGAAGCTGACTCTAAATGTCAAAATTAATGCTGACATAAACTTTTTCAAACAGAAAGTAATGTTTTGTGGTGTTAACTCTCACATGCTAATATCTCTAATCACTATTCATGTATTTCATAAAGCTGTTTAATCACGAATCAGTTCAAAAACATACCGAGATGTGAGTTTTGTAGACGTAGTGCTCCCCTCTCTTCTTGGTGATGAGGAGCATCTTTTCAAAGAGGAAGAGTGTTCGGGTGTTCTTTGCCCGTAGAACATGGAAGGTTCCCTCCAGCACCAGCTCCCCATAGGTGGTCAGGTCAGGACCCTTCCAGTTGATCAGAAGAGACTGGATCTCCTGTGGATTCACATGACAGCACATTACCTCCCCCTCCTACACACACACACACACACTTAGTCTTAGCCAAGCTCATTCAGCTTGAGAAAAAGAAAATGCCAGCCAAGAGTCAGCTGTTATTTGTGATCATTATAAACCAGTCGTATAAAGAAATCAAGGAAGGGGAACGACCACACAGCCAGTGTATCAAACCAAGGAAACTATTAAAAAGCTGTTTGCCTTAAGCTGGAGACTTGAGAAAAAAGGCATACAGATCGATACCAAGTCTAGATTGTTGATGGTTTTGAGAAATAAATCAGTTTTGAAAAGTTTGAAACTTAAAACTTGTGTAAGACTTGGAAGTCTCTGAGGACAGACTGGTCAAGAAAAAATGTTAGTAACATTGCACGGCTAAGACACAGACAAGCCTCTTTTTGAAAGGAGAGAGACATGAATGCACAGTTACTCCAGCCCACCTGTACTCTGACAGCATGTTCGTGTTTCCTCTTCATATCGTTAATGTACCAGGCCACTCCGGTCATGGTGTCTATGGCCTCTTGAACAACCTCGTAGCCCTCCTCATCTGGGTCAAAGTGCTTTGCAATTTCCTTCAAAAAAGATCAGGAACATTATTTGACAATGTCTCATCACCAGCTACGGGAAATCAGGTCCCTTTAGTAATGAAATGTTTCCCAATCAATGTTCAAGTGTATTTTCCAGTAAAAAAAAAAAAACAAACTCCATGGCTAAAAATTACTCAATTCAAAGAACTGTCCAGTTGTCAGATGGAGTATTTAATAATAGTTGATACATAACAGAACCATTGAACTGATGCCAGCAGTTTTGGTTCTAAAGAAAAGCTAAATCAAAACAAATTGACCACTGAGCAAATCTTGTACCTGAAGCAGCAGGTGATATTTGAGGATCCTCTGGACAGGCTTCAGCAGATAGGAGCCTAAAGGGAGGGAGCGCTTCAGAGCAGCCTGACGATCCCGGAAGAACTTGGCTAATGTTTTACTCCTCATGCAGTCGGTCAGTGCTGCCACAGAGCTGAGACACAGCACAGTTATTTTTATGGTGTTCATGTTGAGCTTTAATGACATTTTCAGACTCTGTCATAGATACTTACTTGGGGTAGTTGGTGCAGTACTGAGTGTATATTTCAAAGTATTCACTCTGAGGAGACACAAAGCAGACAATCACATCACAAGTGTTTATTTCCTTGGGCATCTGATATCACTGCAAATCAGCATTAAGAAGTCAGTTTCTTACCCTTACTACGAAGCATCGAGCGACAGCCACAGGATCGTTCTCACACATGTCTAAGGACTGAAGCAGCTCACTGAGAAAAGCAGAAAGGGGAAACAAAGAAATAGACTCACTGACTGGTGGAAGTAAGAAGACACAAAGGGAAAATGCTCAACTACTCCAACCCTGATGAATACAGCCACTGGAGGGCAGCAAACACTCTGAAACACCACCGTTGCACGCTCTAGGTGTACAGAACATGCATTAGATCTGATTTTCTCCAAGACTTCAGCCCCAGCAGAAACAACATTAGTACCAAGCTTGTGAAAGCACAACCTGTTGTGAGGTATTTTCATGGTTTATTACACTGTGTGACATCATCTCCATAAATAGTGCATGACGGATGGCAGAGGCATCAAGGGAGGGCCACGGTGGGAAAAGTACATCCATGAGAAAAAAACATCACCAATCATCACAGGCACTTTGCTAGAATGCTGCGTAGCTGAGATAATAAATAAAAATGTCAAACACAGCATTCCTCAACCCTGATCAAACACAATGTCAGCTCAACTGAAACCCAGCTCTGGAAATATGTCAACATGTTCAAGGTACAATGAAAGAATTTAGACCAAGGAATTTATTTCACATTCAGTGTCAATATTTGTTCAGACTGCATGATTGCTTTCTCAGCTACAATCAGGTTAGGAAGTGGGTTACATGTAGCAAAAAACACATAAATGCCCATTGGTATAAACAGACTAGTTGAGAAACAACAAATTAAGGTTTAAGTTGATAGAGCTTCCGCAAAACAAAGCAAAAAGAACAAATAACGCCAAAAAAAGTTGGTGAGATAAAGGGATTTAGGGTATATGATGTGACCCCCTGAATGGAGAACATCAGGGATTATTTTTATTCAACAACAATAGAAAGTGAAAAAAAAAATTATATATATTTTTTGCTTGAACAACTTGTTCCCTGTTCTCAGTCCATTACTATACCAGAGCTCCCCAGTGCCAAAAACAAGTGGATAATCCCTGAGAACAGAGACTTTAGCTCCAAAATCTGTCAAAATCTCCTCCGTAAAGCTGGCTTGAATTGAATTGGAAGTTAATAAGAATCAAATCCTCTCCATTTGTGGTTCAGAGCTGTATGATGGCCTTGGCATGATGAGGGGGTCGTCTGGCTGTGAGATGAGACAGGAATGCTAATGTGTGTTTTGGCAGAGAGCGCGGTCAACAATGAGCACTTGCTGACAAAAAACGATGAAATCTTCAAGCTGGCAGCACTACCATTTCCCTGGATTTGACTTATTCACTAAAATGTTTTCCCTGAGGGGGCTTACCTCTTAGTTTCTCAATGTATCTGTTTTGTGTCTGTGAGGAAATATAATCAGCTGTTGTGTCATGAATTTTTCACATTCCTCATTGTTGTTTCATCATACTTTGGAACAATGTTGGACATTTAACAGCACATGAAAACATTCTCGGTTAGCTTACATATTCTCAAAAGCAGCTCATTTTCTGCCTTTCTAACATTTATCCTGTTGTTTTGACTTTTGTTATGAAGAAACACAAGACAGGGATAGAGATTTTAGTTGTCGGAGTGTGTGTATGTGTTGGTGTAGGTTACCTGTTGAACTCGTAGATATCTTCTATGTTTCCAAAAAGCGCACACACTTGCTCTGGCCGGATGGGGAGGTTGTTCATATCGATTATGTGAGCCAAGTAATCCTGGAAAAACAGCAGATATGGAGTTTCAGATGAAAGATGGGCTTACATTTCAAAAGGTCACATCAATATTTGGTGACAAATGTGACTCATGTGTGATACAGGCACTTCTAAATTCTTACCACTAGAGGGAGTCTGTAAACTAGAAAAACATTTTGACATATGAGTTCCTGTCGTATCCTCTGTAATTCAGTCTTCATTCAGCTTTTACTTTGACACTACTGAACTCTATAGCTGTGGCACAGCAGTGAATGACATGTACTGTACAGAAATAGAAAAGTGTTATCTAATAATCACAAAGCTCACGCCGGGAAACAATGCTTTCTGTAATTCGTGCATAATTGATGTGATCTTTAAAGGATCCTTTTAAGGGTTTGTTCCACAGACTGGAGGCCCGCCTGTCTGGAAGAGGGTCTGATGTACCCGGACCATAAACGTCGGCACAGCCCGTTCCACCAGACTCCCACTGGACCCCAGGAGTAAAAATATCTAAATAACAGAAGCCAAATATGCCTGCATCTGGTTGAACTCAATCATACCCTCATGTGGCAAACACACAGCTCCAAACAAGCAGAGGAGTACGTTGACGAGAGACAAACACACACACACACACAAACGCGATGACTATATAAAGCAAATTCAAGTCAACAGCCTGTACACACACACCCAGGCTCTCAGACGATTGGTGTTAAAACACACACACAGATACACACTCAGCAGAGGCTTGAGTCAACCCATCACACTACTGAATGAAATGCAGCCTGTTATAGACGCAGAATTCCAGCACAGTGAGAGCAATGCTGACCTGCAGACAGCAGGGCGTCTCCTCGTCTCCTATAGGAGAACTCGCCATAAACATGTGACCTTCAGCAGCATGAGAGATTTAATGCCATGTATGTAGCACCACAAGCTCTGCTTTTTAACAGAACAAGTCTTACACAAGAATCACTCAAACTAACCTTCACCAAGGCCTTCCTGAATCCCACCCTGACCACATTCCTCTCCAACAATGATGAGAATGATTATTCTGGGTGTGTTTGGGCCAGGTGCTGGGGATGTTTGTTCACAAACAAGAGCAGATGGATCAAACAGCTGTTCTCTGAACTGCAATTTATGTAGGACAGTTAAGACCTGAGATCTGAGAGTGAGATAGACTTGATCTAGAAGCAGAGTACACACCAACGTTAAAATAGTTAACTAAAACGAAACTAAAAACGAAAACTAAAATTTAAAATACCTTGCAGTTAACTCAAACTAATAAAAACTAGAAAAGAAAACAAAAACGATAAGTAAACAAAAACTGTATCTTGTGTTCACAAAACTAACTGAAACTAACCAAAATTATAGAAAAAATGTCCTTAGTTATAGTTTTTGACAATAATAATAGCCTTTAGGATTTAAATGAATCCGACACATTTTCCCAACCAATTTTACAACAGTTTTCGGCAGTTGTGAGCACCGTATAGCACCATCACAGCGACGTACTGGGATGTGCTTGTTTACTGCACTGACTGGCTGTGCAATGTATTGCGACAAAACGTAGTGGAGCAATGAATCAGAGCATCTGTAATAGTTTAATTTCATGTGAGTCTGACTTTATTGTTACCGAGTCCAAGTTTCTAAGTATTTAAGCTCATATCATATTGTTTTATATAATTTATGTTTATATTTTTTATATTAAGTTTACATTATTTTCTTGTGTTTAAGGCAGCAGCCAACAGTTCAGTATCAGCATTGACTTAACAGTGAGCACTATGTTTAACTGGAAAATAAACTATATTACAAAATATTTACTCTGACCTTTTTGAATCCTGCACCTGGTTAATAAGGTATGAAAAAACTAAAACTAAACTAAAACTAAGCCTTGTTGCAAAAATCAAAACTAAATAAAAACTAGAATGCCTTCTCCAAAACTAATTAAAACTAAACTGTAATGGAAAAAAAAATGTCAAAACTTACTAAAACTAAACTATAATGAGAAATCCAAAACTATTATAACCTTGGTAGACACATCTTTAACAGCTGCTGGGTTCAGAGTCCATATCAACTGAAGCTTTGTATTAGTTTGCTGGTGAGACAACGTCAAAGTGAAGGAGGGGTGTTGCATGTCCCTGTCTGATTCATGTTTCAGTGTGAAATTACAATTAGCTGCAGGGAATAAATGTGATAGAAGCCGTACTGCATGAAAACATAGAGGAAACATCTGTGTTCCCAAACTGTTGCCTATGGAAAATCAATCACTCTCCTTTAATCAGTGTTGTTTTTTCAGTGGGAGCAAAGATGGAGGTGTTTGTGTTGGCAGAGGGAAGCCTGAGAGCCGGGGGCGAGGACGGAGCTTTCTCCAGAGCCTGTGTGACCGGGCCTGGACCAGGCTGGGCTGCTGCTCCTGTCAGCTGATGGAGTCAAAAGTCCTGGAAGTGTTTGTCTGGAGCAAGTCGTTACTCAAGCTGCGACAAGGGCCTCCCTCCTTCCCTCCCACGGCAACAGCCAGTGGCCAGCCCAGCCTGAGACAAGGTGAGGAGAGGTGCTGGCTGCTTTGCTGCCAGTCAGCCGCAGAAATGCCTCACGTGTTAAAGTCATTACCATCAGTGCAGTGCAGACTGTTTGACAGCGCGGTGCTGATGTAAACCCCAGAGAATATTAAGAGCTAGACAGAGGTTCCTTTCCAGACTACAGAAGGTAAAATAACACAATGAGATGTGATCGGTCTTTTGAGTGTTGAAGTCGTCCTCGGCCCATTTTTCATGCTTTATCAGATCAGAAAGCCCCTGATTTGATCCCAGCTTCAACTCCATGTTTGAACTCCAGACAGGAGCATCCTCAACTCTGGCTACAGGCTGTAAACTTTCACTGCGCTGTAAACAAACAGGAAGGGTGATACACAAAACTAGCCGATCATTAACTTCCTCACAGCCTTCATCTCAGCACACACCAAGCACATAAACACACACAACACAACTGCCAGATGTCAGGCTGGCATTTTTGTCCACTGACAGTAGTGTTTAGAAATCTGAAATGAAGTTTTGGTAATGAAAAGGAAGAGAAAATTCCTCTGGATGTTTAACAAGTGCCAGGCTGGTTTGTGGCCACAAACAGCTGCTCTGAGCAAAGTGGACATTATTTTCTCTAAACAGCCGTTCAGCCCAATCCCCCTCTTTTGGCTCCTTGTTGGCCAATTTCAGTTAATCACCTCCAAAGGGTTCAGCAGACATGAAGTCACTGCTGTGCGTTGCTCCAAGTCAAACATGTGCTTTAAATGCACAGAATCTAAATGATTGCTCTCTATAACATCAATTCTTTGGCGCTCCATGAATACTTGGCTACAGGTGAAACTGGGACGGAAAATTCAACTACAGCCCTGACAGCCACTCACCTCCACGATGCTGCGCAGGTCTTTGACGTACATACGCTCTGTCTCGATGATCTCCATGACAACACGGTCCACATAGGTCAGCTTTGGGTTTGGCGCCATGGCACTGGTAATGACCGGCGAGGCAGTGACGTCGAGTATTTCACCTCTTGCCTTCCTGTCAGAGGTGGCGTTGTTGTTGTTCCACTGGTTGCTGATCACCCTGGGCTCCAGCTGTCCCTGCCAGCGGCTCCTGGGGCTGTTGAAGGTGGGACTCTGGTCCCCTGCCTGGTCTCTGGTGTTTCCAGCTGGACTCAGCTCCAGGTCGATGTCTTCCTCGTTTTGTACGGGTGGAGTGGTAGAGGAAGGAAGGGCTACAGTGCTACCAAAAAGGCTGCGACTATCACGGGAGGAGCCCGAGGACAGGGTGGACACCAGGCTCACTGGACGCTCACCCTCTCTGTCCAGTGGCTCATCACACAGCTGGCTGTAACAGTCTGGGCCCGAGTCGGTGTGTTGCTGGTCATGTTCGCCGTTGGGGAGGGGCGAGGACAGCTGAGGAGATTCTGGTATAAATGAGAAGAACACAAGCAGCAGATAAAACTTCAAAGTTAAAAGACACATGATCCCTTTGGGTGAAGTTCAAAGTACAACACTTTTAAAACCCAATTAAAGTCTTATCAGGTGTAGTATTTCATGACTCAAACAATCAGTTTTGGTTTCAGTATTATTATAAAATGACTGCTCTCTTATTGGTTTGATTGGTGTTCTTATTTGACACCAGTCATTAATACATTCACAAGTATTCATGCACCAATCAATCAGTCGGCCGATCAATCGGTGCTGATTTCTTTAATTTTGGGGGATCGGTGATTGGCCCATCCTTACACATGAAACTGATCTTATGCTCTATGAAGGTCTGACAGTCAGCCGTTGTTACTTTTTGCTCTGAGACCTAAAACTCAGGACACTTTATTGGTTGTTTAAGTTAAAACATCAAGATATTATTGTCTATTGTTCAATGATTTTCAATAAAATAAGATTGGAACAATAAAGGTATATGCTGTCAGTTATAAAAAATAAAAAATAAAAATCGGTATCGGCCCAAATCAGTATCAGCAGGTCAGGCTTTTTAAAGATCAGTGATTGACCAGAAAATTGTGATGGGTGCACCCTATTCACAAGTAATTTAATAGAAATTTAACAAGAAAGACAATGCTGTTATAAATCAGATGCTCTTTTAGGGCCCATTTAAGCTCATTGTTACATACAGATACTGATACTGATACTGATACTGATACTGATACGGATACGGATACGGATACGGACGGAGCCTTCTGTCCGTTCTGTGTGTTAATCTCCGTGTTTCTGCACGTTTCCATGAAACTTACCGATACAGACTAAACGGAGCAGTACCACTGGAAACCATGGGGGCAGTGTTGCTGTTACTACCCACTACAAAGCTTTAGTGAGATACGAGGAAAAAATAACAATGGCGGAACTTTTGCAATGTAATTAACTGCCTCACCGAGCACCGCCTGCAACGACGCTGCCTTCGTTTTTGTCTTTTTATGCAAGCTTTGCATTATCAATACTTCCTCCACAGTCGCCATGCTTGTCTTTGAGTTCCGCTGTCATAAACTTTTGACCCTGCCCCCCCCTGGTGGATGTATTGGTCAACTGCAATGCCAACGGAAAGGACGTATGGAAGGATGTGAGCAGTGACGGTAACATCGTTTGAAACAGACAGGTACATTTTCGAACATAAAGGGAGTATAAATGGGCCTTTATGTCATCTTAAATCAAACCACAAGAAAAGCAAAGCCAAGAGATAACTCCAATTACTGTAATTCTAACAACAGTGAACAGACCCGTGCTCAGACATCAGTAAGACAGCTCAGATCTGTGTGATCTCCACCCAGGATGAAATACACAGCGATGGTTTACAGTAAAAGGCCTCGCTCAAATCATTACTGACACGGCCAAATTACAGCACTGCATATTCTATGGAAAACCTGGTCATTTCCTCCTCTTCTCCTGACTGCTGAAGGCTGGAGCTTGGAAAAACAGAGAGAGGGAAAACTGATGGGAAGAAAAAAAAAGTAAGGAAGGCAACCAGGAGCTTTGTTTATGTGTCTTTTATGAGCTACATATGAATCCCAGAGAAATGGAATCCATATTCAGTTTCACATCCGTCCTGGCTGGACGGGGAATTTTCCTCGCTAACCAAATATATGAAGTCATGTTGGTGTGAGAAAGGAGCACTGAGTGGCCACTGTGCAGAGAAATACATTTCCTTAAACATTTGCAGGGTGAAGAGAGTCAAAACCGTTTTACCCAGCCGAAGAAAAGCAGCTCTCACATGAAGTTTGACTTCGGACTAATAAATTGAAATCCACCGGGCAAAAAGCGTCATTAAGACGAACAGTGAAATGACTCAACTAAGTATTACTGCCATATGGGAATGGAGGGCATAATTTGGTGTTGATAGCTCACAGATGTAGCTTTTTTCAAGGGCTTGGCTTACACTTTCCTCCACTCTTGTTGACAAGCTTGTAGCCTACATGTACTGATCATAACATGTTGTTTAGTAGCCAAGAGCTGATAACACAAACCTGATGTTGGGAAAGGGAGCTCAGGCGATGTGTCGGAGCCTGTAACCAATCTGATTCCCTATTAACAAGCATACTCACTTGACTTATCTCTCGTGTAAAGCGTAATGCAGAACACACAACCTCTAACAGCTCTCCTCGGGGTGTGTTATGGTGAACAGGACGTATTTCACATGAGAAGGCATGGGAAATGCCTAAAGTTATTGATTTATAGAGTCTGGTAGAAGTGTGACATGCAGCTGGATGATGGGTTTCATCTGGAGATTTCAACTGCCTTTCTATTTGCTCGTAAATACACACACCACACACACAAACACAGTCACACACACACACACACACACACCTTCTGGCATTCTGAAACTTTCCATGAGTCAGTCCTGAGCTTTTGAGTCTCACTCAGGCTGCAAAGCTTGCTCAACACTCCACAACACGACGACACAGTTCCCATGCAAAACCTCAGCAGGAGAAACAGATGAGACTCTGCAGGCGGGAGCTGACCACCACAGCAAACTGTTTACACATGGTGACAAATCACAGGGTCGCTGGTGCTAAAGGGTGTGTAGTGGTAAGCTATTACACCCAATACAAATTAGAATGAGGCTTCCGCTTCCTCTGCTGGATTCATCTTTACGTTTGGTTTTTCGGCTTTGGCGTCCAGCATGTGAGACTCCCTTCCTCCTTCCCTGTGTTCCTCACACCCAACATCCCTCTGTAATAAAGCAGCTGAGCTGCAGCCTGAAGTCAAGGCCAAGCTGGAGGGAGTGGGAAGAGCAAAACAAATCACCACGTTTACACATCAGGATCAGGGCCTCATCATGCCGTGCCAAAACAGGAAGGAGTGAGCTGTAAAATCTGCCAACACCAGAAAGTAGGTGATGGCAGCAGTGTAACACTAGCAGAGGGATCTCAAGACTTCAGAGCACACTTGACTTTGATGGTCTACACTGTGCACAAGGCCACTATCTGTAGGTGATACAACACCTCACGTGTTTAAAGGGAAAAACAGAAGGACCACTCACTGACTTTGTTGAAACAGGTCATGCAGAGGAATGCAAATGACCTGGTCAACATGCAGCTTTAAGATAAGACCAGCGCCTGCTCCCATGCAATGCTGTGCAAAGTGTTTGCATCCGGTTTGTAGCTGTGGATGAAGACAAACTGTGAACCCTCTTCTTTCCAAGCATGCACAGGCTGAGAAGAATACGCATCTCTGTAATTGTTTCCCATGATGCAGTTCTTCTTGCTACACTAAATAAAAGCCAACTATAACCATGATCAGTTTAAGAGCAGGATGTCTGGTCTTTCTCAGTGACATAGAGTCTCCTCCACATCTGTGAACACTTATCACAGATCTCTGCTGGATCTGCAGCCCAGTGACAAGGCCATGCCTGCTGCTGTGCCACTTTTCTCAGATGTGGAGATTGTAGTGTCATTGGTTTTAGCTTTTTAAAAATGTATGTGCAAATTTAACTCAAGCTTGGTTAGGAAAATAAGACTGTGAATAATACTGGTGCCTTTAAGTCAAAGACAGTCTGCAGTGAGCTTGACTATTAGCTTGGCTGCTACCAGGTTGGAGTCTGTCGGTTCTTACAGTGCACACCATTAGTGACTCTGAAAAAATTTACAGCGAGTGTCAGGTTCCCAGGACTTTCTGAAAAAAAAACAGTGTTTTTCCAGAGTAAAGACGCCGTTTCCCATAGTACCTTTCACATTTGAAACAATACGGTACAAATGCCCAGTACCTGGCAATCGGTATCAGTACTCAACGGTACCAATTTTCTGTACTTTTGAGTGTATTTATGTGTTAATGAATATTCATTTGTTAATTCATACAATCTCAATGTTTTTTAATTTAACTTGCAATGCTGTGTTCATGTCCAGCATGGAAAATCGCAGTTGCAAAGATGCATTTAGGTTCCTAAACATTTTGATTTCAATTAAATCATACTCGATACTACGAATGGAATTTGGTCCATGCATTTAAAAGTACTTAATTTGGCATCCATCCCTGGTTTCCTATGAGCAGTAGCACCCGCTACCGTGAAGTCATGGCTCTTAACAAGGAGTAGGTTTACTTGAAATTAATGGAGAGCAGATCTTCTTTGTTTAATACAACTTTTTACCAGATACAGATCCATGAGGTAATGTATTTATTCATGGTTAAGTAGTGCTACTGATTGAAACTCAGTTTGTACCCTAGTTTAGTAACTGGCCATGTGTGGATCACAGCCTGGTGCTCTGAGACGTGTCTGTAACATGTAACAACAATAATCCAGGTTCTGTCCTACCAGTGATCATCTACCGACTCCAACCTCACCAAGCAGAGCTAACGTAACCTCGTTTTTCATTTTACTGATAGACTCTCAAGTCTGAACAGAACACTGCAGAATAACTGCTGACTGTGGGTTGGGATGGACATTATCACTAACAGCTTAGCTCATATTTTAGCCTGTGCTCCATCACTCTCCTGTTTAGCTTTCCTCTGCTCTTCTGTCCCTTTCCTGTCAGACAGTCCAGCTCCTGTGTCGACCATTACTGCAAAATAAATCCAAGAAATCCTTTTAAGCTGCAAAAATTGCAGATCTGTTTTCTCGCTGCTAAACTTTGTCGGCTGGCATGGTGCTGTCATGTAGAGTTTTACATCAATCTGGTCCTCAAAGACCCAAATAGGGGAACTGAGAAATGGCATTCAGAAATCACGTTGATAATCTCAAATTAAATTGTAGATTACGAGCAAGTGAAAAAGGTTCAAAATCACTCCTTACATGGACTTAAAAGGCAGGAGGAGATTAATTTTATCCACCATTTAAGTCAGAAAATAAGATTACCACACCACACGAGCAGACATGTACATTAAATTAAAGCTTATTATGACGGTGTCAAATGAAATGAACTGATTTTTGTATTTTCCTGTAAAATTTAGTGAAGTTCATGTGTCTCCAAACATGTATTTGCGTGTAACAGCTGTGTCATGTTGGATTGGTTTCTGTTGGCTGTATGAAGCGGATTGCTCTGAAGCATTAGCAGCCATGACGATGGGAAAATGAATCTTGAGTTTCATGTCTTTCCACTGTCAAACATTCTCCCTTTTAGAAGCCTCAACCAACCAAAAACAAAATCTAATTTGTCATCAGCGATTTAATGATAAGACAAATTGTTCTAGTAATATGACTTTTAAAGCCAAAACACCAGTGATGTTTTGGCAATAACTGGACGGAAAAGTCCATAAAATAAACCACTGTGAAGCAGGCAGTGAGTTAAATGCTAGTTAAAACCAGCTGTGCAGCTCTGTGAAGCTCAACTAGCTGGCTGGAGAAACCATGGATAACATTAATATCCACCACTGGATATGTTTTTCAAACCAGTTGTCAGTTTACACACAAGGGTTCATGTTAGAGGGATGGATCTCTTCTACTCCACATCGTTGATACAGGCTTCATGACTGCTCCATATCTCTTGAAACAGACTTTTGTAAGCTGCGTATTTTTAACTCCATACAAAAAAAGACCTCCCACCTCTTACCCAACAGCCGGGTGGACACACCTGTTAAATCACAACTTGCATAGAAAGGCTGCACAGCTAAGTATAAGGTCTGCAGCAAAATATTCTCCCCAGCCAAGCCATGGATTTTCACATTCACACACCTCAATTTCACAAAGCACCACAACAAAACACAGCACTCCTCTTTGTTAAAGCACTGCAGCTCAATACAATTGTTAACTCTCACACATAACCATTAACCAAGTCAAGGCTCCAGTGATAGTGTAGTATTTGGAGCGCTCCAGAGGCAGCCTCTTAACCTCAAAAACTTAAAGTGGATTTTCTAAATCGATTTAGCCTCAACAAAGTCACAACCTAGTCAGTTCACAAAGTGTTCAGAGACTGTCTGATCCTTAATGGATCATATTATATAAGCAGCTTGTGTGTGAGAAGATTACTGATGTTTTTGCAAATGGGAAAATGGTTGGAATTCCAGAAAAAACTCCTAACCCCTCATTGTAATTCTTTGAATTCCAGTTTCCTGGCCGTTAAGCCGAGGTTAACATTTACAGACAAAGGTGTGCTAATGCTACAAGCATGACCTTCCCTTCTCTCTTTTTTTGCTTCTCTGACACCAAATCCCCTGGACAGTGGCTCATTTTAATGCAGCGCAGGCTTTCAGTAACCATGGAAAGGTAAAAGTTGGTGTAAGATTAAACGGATGTCAGTAAAAAAGTCCAGAAAAAGTGCTGCGCAGTCTGAAACTCTTTGGAGAACACCTGTAAATATGACTTTAATGTTCTGGGGATACGACAGGTGCTTTAGGGGAAATGCTTTGTCTGCCTCATCGCTGAAGCAGACAGGACATTCACTCACTGAGGGGCTCGCTGACTAATCAGTCTACAACTAATAAAGTAAAGTCTGCACTTGTTTCTATTTCAGTCTGAGCTCACGGTGCAGTGAACAATGAAGACCTGTCTGCCTCTGACATCATGTTTCTACAGCATGAATGACGAGCGGTGCCTAATAAGGCGGTGTAAGAGATGAGCAGAAACACTGAAATGAACACTCCAGCACCTGGTTGTTAACTTTTTTAAAGGGCTTCAGACACACGTGATAGAGAGATGATCTGTATCTGTCTGCAGTTGCTGGTGTTCGGAGCACAAAGCATTCCTCTTTAAAGAATATTGCGCAAAAACAATGTTTGCATGCTCTCTAAATATTACCACCTGCTTTAAGAAAGCGATAAGTCACAGCATGCAGATATGACGTTTGTTGTTGGTTGTGAAATCCCTGGTTCATATAACTTCCATTTCACATCCATGCAAACCAGGCTCCATGCAAATCCTCAACAGGGGTAAATTTAACTTTTCCTTTACCTGATCTCTGAAACTGACCAGTCCGAGTGCCGAGCTTAAAAACTTGTGTTTCTCACTTACGTCAGAAAAAAACTTTGGCTATCTGTGCTCACAGCATTGCATAACACAGTGTCTACTTAAGGTATTGGGAAACAAATGTGTACAAGGGTAATAACAAGTCAGTCCATGTTAAGAAATGATGGTGCGTGATGGAAAATAGTTCAGGCATCAACAACAGATAATAATAATCCCTGGTGTGGCATACCTCAGAGAAGGCCAGTCACGACAACAAATTTTGCAAGCCGATAATTTTCCAAAATATTATTGCCGATAAACAATATTATTGTCAATATTATTTTGATTTTTTTTCCATTTTTTCATAAATGTAATTATGATAAATGGGATAATAAAGTGAGTATACCATATCAAAAGCAAGAGACTTTAATTTCTTAAGAGTATTTAACTGTAATTAAAAGGTCAGGATCTTTTAAAAAAAATAAATTAAACAAAAAATATAATAAATTTAACAAACAAGAAAGAGAAAAAAAATACAATGAAAATGAAATGGACGCTCTTTTAGAAAAAAATACATGTCAATGAAAATAATTAACACTAATCAAAAACAATTAAACATAGACCCTGTCTCAAAAGAAAAAACGAAACTCCCCCCAAAAATAAAAAAAACTATAAAAACTATAGCCTAAATAAAAGGGAGTTTATACAGTTCCTGAATTGTTTGTAACATGTACTTTTTCCCAGTCAATCCGTACTGTCTGTCCAACATTTTTAACATTTCTGGCTTTCAACCGTATTGAAGGGCTGCATTTCTTTGGCAATGTAGCTGTCTTTGAGCGCCCACCATTTGGCGCTTTTATTTCTATTTACTTTGCAGACCAAAAGCCTCAGTAAGAGCGGATTGTCAAAGAACAAGGCTCCGCTGCACCTCCCCTTCTTCTTCTTCGTCGCCACTATTTTCAAACTAATGGGACATATCAGCTCGTTGGTGTTCATGAGCTCACAGTTTGTTCATTCTGATAAAAAACAAAATATTCCCACACTGGGACTGTGGCAGGCGGCTTAAGAACTGTATCTTTCGTGCCATCACTCATATTAGTGTGTTTCCTCCTTACCCCTCAGGATGCTCGCTTCAGCTCTCTCCATGTGTACGCGCGAGCAGCCCCGTCTTCACCCCAAAGATCGCATTTTTGACAGATGCTCACTCCGCTATAAATCTGCTAAATCCACTATAGAACCTTTGCACCCTGATGTTAGGAAAGATAGACGTAGTGAGCCATCTTCTCATTCAGCCTCTTTGGTCAAAAGAGAGGAGGAAAACAAACATGCATGCACGTGTCAGTTTATCGAGGCTTGCAAACTTACCGAGGACGTTTTTATTTATTATTCAGTTAATCAATTTATTGATTATCATGACAGGCCTACCTCAGAGACAGCAGTGAAGAGATGTGTCCAGCACATGAAAGATTGTGGTGTTAAACTCCAGGTTATCCTCTGGTGATCAGACGTTTCACATGATGAGCAATGCGTGTGTGCTACACAATAAAAGAGGAGCTCTTTCTGGGAAAGACACACCTTTATGACTCTTTCAGGTGAATCCTCTAAGACCCTCACTTCATTCGAATTGTCATGTTACTCAGAGTTTGGGCTTCAGTTCCTCCTGTGATGTTCTGACACACGCATGGCCTTTGTTTTCTAACCAAATCAGGGATCAGAAACAGGAACAACACAGCCTGTATCTATGTTCAGCATGCAAATGTTTATCCTAAAGCAGCCGTGACACTGATCACACTTCACAGACTGACTCTCTTCACTGGAAACAGATAACAGAGGACACTGGCTGCTCATGTTTTCCTGCCTGTTTCAACTCTGAAGTTAAGTAATTTCTAAGCAAAGATAACAAACACAGTAAGAGTAAGAGTGACGGCACTGTGGACTGAACAGAACGAGCCTCTGCCTGCCCTCTTTGTAACAGCTCACACAGCCGCTCCTGCTTGATTCACGCTGACTCATCTGAGAAGTGGTGATGAATCTGAACCCAGTGGACAATGATTCACACTTTAATTCATATCACCATATTCCTCTAGACACCAACTTGATCAAACCTGCTGCAACTGCATCATATCAGATGGTAGAAAATAAGTAATATTTGTAATTCAGAGCTCAGTTTCCTCACATTGAGTCACCAGAAGAGGTCATTCCTTGTTTCCTGGTGCCTGGTATGTCTTGGCAGCTTTGCTACGTTATGTCAGTTCCCTGAGGATAAAAGATGTCTTCACAAGAGCTGATAATTTAGGATGTGTAGTTAAAACTTTGCTTACGGAGCACTCTTATCTCCGTGTACAAAAACCATAGTTTGAGGCACATTCTTGTTGTCTTTCACCTGTTTTCTTTACGTTATTGTGGAAATTCCACAGGCAAAAAAAGAGCTTTCAGCTCCAACATTAAAGCCCGCTATAAAGCAGGCTAAACCCTCATCTCCTAATTGGATGATTAGTATGTTCCCCCACAAGCCTGAAAAAGAAAACAACTACTTCAAACCATCTCTTAGAGCCACCGCTGATCTTCACAGCACAATGCAAAGTGTGTGTGACCCTTTTTCCACAGCAGGGGAAAGACAGACTCATGTTTTGAACAACATATCCTAGAAAAGCCCTTCCGCTCCTCAAGATCCACTCTGAGCCTCCATCACCGTCACCCCTCCTCAACCACTGGCAATCATCCCACCTCGGATGTTGCGAGACAGTGAGTTTCGTGCTGATCCCCTTGGGAAAAACTCCTCCCCACCTGGCAGCAGTGAATGGCTTTTCCTCAGGGGGCCAGGAGGCACAAGCATAAAAGGTGCCTCCGAGGATTAGGCCCAAAGTCTTCACAGACCATTATCAAACAGCGTGAGTCAGAACATTGGAGATTAGAGCAGAGAGCGGTGGCCTGAACTGATTTCACTTCCTTGTGATGGAGGGAAGAATTTAGGCCACTATAAAGTAAAAGGGAAGTTTGATTTACAGCTGCTTTTGACCTCACAAGAAGCTTTTAATGCTGCATTAATAATTAGCCTGAAGGTCAGTCAATAGAGGTTAGTCCACAACAGAGACTGAGTACACACCAACACACACTCACACACACACAAAGTAAACCTGCATTCCACTCCAGCTGTCAAGGTCAAAAAGCAGTGCTGGGAAGGTTTTAGGGAAATTCTGGCGTGTAAAAGTGAAACTGTTTAGTGTGGTTGACTATTTCCCTCCGTTTATATGAACATCCATGTTGGTTGAAGAATCATTGTTAACAATAATAGATTCAGAGTGGGTTTATACAGTTTAAAGCAGGATGAGAGATTGGACAGAGTCACTTGACCAGCTTTAGAGAGTGACATGTTTCTCAAAGAACAAAAAGGACAAAACTCATCCAAAAGCTCAAATTTAATCCTGTGAACCTCCCCTGTGCTCGACCCTGGCTCAAAAAGGATCCAGCCGTGCCAGCTAACCTCAGTGCATAGGCATGTGATGATCCACTTAGGAAACTCCTCCATCAACATACCCCCCCCTCAAAGGGCCCTTCAGGCACTGACACACAGAGCCAGCTTTGGATCTATTCACCTCTCCTCTGCACAACATTCACCATCTGGGCCCTGAGGTGTGAGTCCTTTGTAAACTTTACCACCAATTTGACAGTCTGCAACCTAACTGCTGTCCTGTTTGCGCCCCTGTGCAGAGTCCACATGGGCTGGAAGCAGCAGCACAGCTGTGTGAAGTGTGCTGGGGAGAGGGTCATTGAAGCACACTTCATTTACTTTACATCAAAACGTTAATGTCACACAGTGCTATAAATTAGGGATGCACCAATATGAAAATTTTGGCTGAAACTTATATCCAATATTAATATCACTGTTGTGTCCAATAGCAGATATTTACTGATATCAATACTGGTTTAAAAAAAAAAAAAACTCGATACAGTTGATGTGTTGAGGTAGTTCAGAGAGAAAGAGCGGCACGATCATGAGAAAAGTTGACAATGGAGAGGATCAAAGGATGGAGCGCCCAAGTAGTCAAAAAGTAAACTTTGTTTCTTGGATCAAAAACATGAAGAGAGACGTAAAAGAGGAGGGTCGACTCTTCTTAGGTAGTTTTGGTGTTTACAAAGTCATGGAAAATAGGGCTGCAGCTATCGAATATTTTAGTATTTGAGTATTCTACTGAAAATCCCATCGATTAATCGAGTAATTGGATAAAATACATTTTTGTTTAGTTAAAGAGCAGTTATTTTTCAAACGAAATTTTTTCTCTTTAAGAAATATAATTTTCTGATACAGCATGTCAATAAGAGCACTTGCTTTGGTAGCTCCAAAATTTGTAAAAACACTTGAAAACATTTTTTGCGCCTTGTACATCTCATCAAATGTTGCGGACCCAAATGGCACCTGTTTCGTAGAATGACCCATTAGTCTCCAAACTCCAAGAAAAGAAGCTAGATTTGTTGCTAGTTGCTATTTTGTATAAGAGGTAGAGGGGTCTGAAAACTCTCTTAATATGACCTCAGCTCTATTTGAGATACCACTCTTTGATCTTTTTTAAAATTAAACGATTCCTCGAGGCGGAGAAAATTACTCGAGTTATTTTTGTAATCGAGTACCTCGAATCATTCGAGGAATGGTTTCAGCTCTAATGGAAAACAATATTAATTGGGTTTTGAAAGATCGTTCAAGATGCTCTGAAATGGCCTGCAGCTAATGAGTAGATACCGGCCCACTTTTACACATTGGCCGATACTGATTTTGATACCGATATATTGTGCATCCCTACGAGAAATTATATCATACTTTTCTCCCCCCAATGTTTGCAGCTAATATTTTTAATGCTACAATAAATGAAAAGAACACCTCCTGAATTACATACAGTTAATCCCTTACATACAACAGCATGTTATTAGCATTACTGAACAGCTAATGCATTTGGTGTCAGGTCTGTACTGTTATTTAAATAAACCAATGGACTGTTTGCCTGATTACTCAACATTAACTGAATGTGAGGCGCTATGAAGGCAGAGTTTTATGGATTCAAATCAGTTTCTGAGAGGCCGTGTAACAGCAGCAGCAAAAGCAGAGAGCCTGTAACTAATGTGGCTAATTCAGCGGAAGAGCTCTATAGGAGGAATGTCATTGTAAGAGGCTGTAAAATCATTTACATTGAAATAAAATCTTTTGAGAGGAGCTAAACAATGAGATGAGATACATTCAATGAGGAGTTCTTTTACAATAATAGCTCTTGTATTTGGTGATTAATATAGTCTTGAGAAACAGCAGTAGGATGTGTTGGACTCTCAGGATAGCGGGGCAGTTGGGAGTTCTCAGTGACTGTCAGTGCATGTCTTTAAACTAGAACAGGAGCCAGACTCACCTGAGGCTGGCTGTGATTAACGCCACAGGCTATTAGGCAGAAAAATAGTTCCAGTCCAGGAGCTCCCACTCAGAGACGCAGCCAACCATCCCTGCCATTATATATCTATGTCCACAAGCCTTTGCCCACTGGTCTGGAAAAGCTGCAGTGAATGGAGATGATCCGTCCGCCCCCCTCCAGAACCCCTTTAAAGCTGTACAATCTGCACACACAGCTACATTCCTGCTGGGTGAAGTAGGTCAGAGGGAACCCTTATCTTAAAGAGAGATGCTTCATGCTGCCTCAGGACTGTTGGCTTGACAGGCTGAGCATGCACTGACTCTTTTAACCATAAATTAACAAGATGTGTGAATGAGAACGATTAATATCCCACACAGGATTTGTATTATAGTATTCCAAACAGCAGCTCAGGGTCTTAATATCTCCTCTTCCTCTCTGACTTTGGAGTCACTGACAAATTGATACAAATTAATGGGACAGTGGTTGACAGCTAGCTGGGGCTTCATCTGATTGGGTAAATGATGCATGGTAGGTGGCCTGTTAGAGTGTTGTGGTACAGTACATCCATCAGGGTCTACTGCTCAAATATGAGTGTAAAAGTTGTACACAGGATGGTAAAAATGGGTGTATTCCACTGTTTTAGAGATGCATTTATTGTGACTGAAAATCAAATCTATCATGTAACCTGGCTCATTGCATGCTTGGCCATATTTAACCCTGGTATGTCTTGAAGCCAAGCCATAAATATTTACCTTTTTTAACTTTTGTTTCTGCATATTTTTTTTTAAAGGGAACCCTGGCTACCAGAACGTCATTTTCCCTAAATGATCAGTTTTTTTACCAGCTACATAAGAACGATAATAAAATCTCTCAAAATATCTTAGTTTGTATAAAATTTGAAAAAATATTTTCACTCGTCGGTCGCCATTGTTGTTTACGCCGCAATGACCTCTGGGTAGTGATGTCATATGGTTGCACCGGTCTCAATCTCATGTGGGATTTAACCTCACGACGCAAAGTCATGTCGTCTGTTCAACCATTTCAGTTTGAACCCGAGAGAGACGCAGTGAAAATGATAATACTGAAAACAGACAATCAAACAAACTTAAAAATGAAGACAAACGAGGACGTGAAGAGGCCAAAGTCGCTGGTGTGCTTGCGGCTGCTGCGTGGCTGTGTCAACGGAGAGGGAAGAGCGTCTGCTGTAAGGAGGTTCACTTTCTGTCATCAGCCTCTCAAGGTAACAATATCTAACTGTCCTTTGATTAAATGAATGCTATCAAAATATTTTCAGTCTCTAGAATCCTTCACTGATGTGCTTTTTACATGAGGATGACCGACGACTTGATGTTGTCCAATGGAAGTTGTTTACGCCCACAAGCGATTTCCCACAACATCCTACTTTTTTCGTCTTTTGGGAAGCTGTGCAGACTAACATCAGTCTCCTCGTTTCCTTTGGACTGAAAAGTGCACCCAAAAGCAGCGCAATGTGGCATTATAATAGTTTTTTCGCTCCTGAAACCTAGTGACTAGTAGTGAGTAAACGGCGAAATCCAGACGCCGTCACCAAGCAACCAATCTGTTTTAAACTGTATTTTTTTAAAGAAAAAACAATTCATTATGTCTTTTAACAACAAATTCTTGTTTGAGACAAGCATTTAAGCATTTTTATGCCTATTAGTCCTTACTGTCGGGGTTCCTTTTAAGTGTTTGAACATTTAGGAGAACTGGCTCTGGATAGTCACCGAAAGCTTTTTACTTGTTTACCCTGAGCAGTCTAGGGGGCTTCCCTTCACCATGTGCATTCCTTCTGCCTGTTAACCACATCCAATCATCAGCTCACACAGATTACCAGGAGACCTGCCCCCTTAATTACCATCCATCCATCCACAGCAGGGGGGACAGATCGGTCACACTTTAACTCAAACTGATCTAAAGACGAGATCAGTCTGAAAATGTTTTAGCTGAAAGTGAGGTTTCTGTCATGCCACAGTGATTTCACACCAGACGTCTCATCTTCAAAATGAGCTGTAAGAACATGTAGTCAATGCAGAGCGGCCTTTTGAGGAAATAGAGACACCATTTTTCACGAGGGCGGCACACGTCTTCCCCAGCCAAAAGCCTCCGCTGGCCAAAGCTGAACTAAGCGGACAGGCGCAGAGGAAGAAGGGAACCATTCACACTCTGGTATTCTTCAGCCAAAGTAGAAGCCCAGAGCCAAATGAGTTCAGTAGAGAGGAGAGGAGGTGCGGGGGCAAAGGAGGAGGGGTGAGGTTAGAGCATGCAAACAGATACAAAGGAGCCCTGTGTTAATGCTGTGGCTGTGAGTCTAAAGATAATGAACACTAAAATAATATGTAATTTGAGTTGCCTCCAGCATACAAGGTCAGCAGCGCTGGCTAGACCAACCATCCTGGCTGTCTGTGATTCTGACACTCTCTGGTTTGATGAGCGACTGTTCAGGGAGTTTCAGCTGCATGAAAGGGGTTGGCCCAGCTCCACAGCCACACAAAGAGCCTCTCTGCCAGTCTGGCCTGTAGGAGGGGAGTTCATTGCTCTCAGCCCTGCCTCTCAGAGCCTCGACATTTCCTCTTTTCTTCCATTTCAAGCATTCTTTCCATTTACCTCTGCTGTACTCCTGTGTTATTTCAGTCAAACTTTCAGGGTAAGCAGATACACCATTAGGAATACAGAGATGTATTTAAGATTGGTTAATTCATGAGGGGCTAACACCAGAGAGTGGGTCGTACTGGACATGACTGCAGTGATCTTACCTTCCCCCATCGGGCCCTGGTGGAGAACAGAGTGGGACCCCTCTGGCATGGCACTCAGGCCTCTGGAGCTGACAAACAAAAAATGTCGGGTTACACAGAATCCACACACACACCCACAGTACATACAGCATGGAGTTTTTGATCGTTGACAGTGAGAAAGCTTTGGTTTCTTTACTTTTCATCAAGCGGTTTCACTCTTCTGTAACGTGAGCCATCCTTTCTTTCCTGGCCAAGCAGGGAGGGTAAACTCTATTCAGGTCTTATATAAAAAGGAAATTCTTCTCATTCTCTTCTGCTTAGGCTCCTTCCAGCCACTTGCTAAAGTATGGCAAAGCAGGGGTGAGGGGTGTACAACAAGGCAGAAGAGAGGGGGAATAAGCTTAACGTTTTTTTGAAAGTTAAAATATTTAACTAATACATCTAGGCCTGTCACGATAACAAATTTTGCTAGACGATAATTTTCCAAAATAATATTGCCGATTAACGATATTATTGTCAATATTATTTTGATTTTTTTTCCATTTTTTCATTGATGTAATTATGATAAATGGATCAATAAAGTGAGTACACCATATCAAAAGCAAGAAACTTTAATTTCTTAAGAGTATTTAACTGTAATTAAAAGGTCAGGATCTTTTCAATTAAATAAATTAAACAAAAAATATAATAAATTTAACAAACAAAAAAGAGAAAAAAAATACAATGAAAATGAAATGGACTCTCTTTTAGAAAAAAATACATGTCAAAATAATTAATACTAATCAAAAACAGTAAAACATAGAACCTGTCTCTAAAGAAAAAACACCCCCCCCCCGAAAAAAACCCAACAATAAAAACTATAGTCTAAATAAAAGGAGTTTATACAGTTCCTGAATTGTTTGTAACATGTACTTTGTCCCAGTCAATCCGTACTGTCTGTCAAACATTTTTAACGTTTCTGGCTTTCAACCGTATTGAAGGGCTGCATTTCTTTGGTAATGTAGCTGTCTTTGAGCGCCCACCATTTGGCGCTTTTATTTCTATTTACTTTACTACCAAAAGCCTCAGTAAGAGCGGATTGTCAAAGAACAAGGCTCCGCTGCACCTCCCCTTCTTCTTCTTCTTCTTCTTCGTCGCCACTATTTTCAAACAAATGCGACATATCAGCTCGTTGGTGTTCATGAGCTCACACTTTGTTCATTCTGATAAAAAACAAAATATTCCCACACTGGGACTGTGGCAGGCGGCTCAAGAACCGTATCTTTCGTGCCATCACCCATATTAGCGTGTGTTTCCTCCTTACCCCTCGGGACGCTCGCTTCGGCTCTCTCCGTGTGTACGCGCGAGCAGCCCCGTCGCAAAAGATGCCAAAGATCGCATTTTTGACAGATGCTCACTCCGCTATAAATCCGCTAAATCCGCTATAGAACCTATGCACCCCGATGTTAGGAAAGATGGACGTAGTGAGCCATCTTCTCATTCAGCCTCTTTGGTGGAAAGAGAGGAGGAAAACAAACATGCATACACGTGTCAGTTTATCGAGGCTGGTAAACTTACCGAGGACGTTTCTATTTATTGTTCAGTCAATCGATTTAGTGATTATCGTGACAGGCCTAAATACATCAGTCGTGCACGACAGACCATAACAACGAAAATACTAGCTGTGCAAGTCCCCTACTTTTTTAAAAACCTTCTGTGTTTTTATTCAATGTGTTGAGTAAAAGTTTGAAATAAACCCATGTCACATCAAAACTCAGCTCTCATGACAGTCACACTGCCCTGTGACATTACAGGGTCACCAGTGGCATGTATTATCGTAATCCCTCATGCCAGGCTGCTGCTCCGTTAATGATGGATTGTGTCCCCTCAGAGAAGCAGCGCTGCAAGGTTTTTCACATCACTGCCTCTGTGGCTCCTTAAAACAAATTAACATGGTAGACTATGCATGAGAACTTGTACTCTGTGATTCCTGGTGAGCCTCCGGCCTTTTAAACGTCGCATTCTTGGGCCAGCTAGATCAGAGAAAGTACGAATTCTTCAGGGATTAGGATGGGCATTGTTCTGGCCACTGTGCCGAGCTGACAGCCAGGCCAGGCGAAGCCAAACCTGAGCCCAGTGGCAGGAGTTTCACCAATTAAGATGTTCAGGAATGCAGGGAGAGAAATCCCAGAGCTGGATCCACACCAGGAGCTCTGCAGCAGCAGCATGAGGCTGTTTACTGGACACGAGAGGCAGGGACCAGGAACCTTTTATTTCTGCCCACATCAGATCACAACAGGTGAAACAGTAGTCCAAAGCAATAGGGATGGGACAAAAAAATCAAAATACGATATATCAGGATTTTTTGTTTGACAGTATCAAAATTGAGATTTGTCAAAAAAACTTTTTTTCAAATTCAAATTCTTTGTTTCAGTCTTTGTTTACAAACTGGAATGGAAAAAGTTACCACTTTTCTCCAGAAGAGGGTGAAATGTTTCTCTCTGATTCATGAGAATCAGAGAGATTCATGATGTATATTTTATGGGAAAATATGGCTCCTGATATAGCCTGTAGACATTATCATCATTATCTAACTTTTTTACATGGTCTGGTATAAAAAAAAGCAAACTAAAAATCACCAAAATTGTAAAGAACTGCAATTCAAATCAAATTGGCACCCCGAAAATCGTAATTGAATTGAATTGTGAGAATAGCATATCGTTCCAGCCTTAAAAAGTAACCTGGACTCTGGACTCAGAAAAAAACTGTTTTTTTTTTGTTTTGTTTCGTTTTCTTTTTGTAGTGGGACACACATTTGTTTCTATCCCTTTATGATATTCTAATGGTAACAGGTGCTGAAGCAGCAAGTTACATGACAATTCTACAATCAGGGTAAAGAGGTTGAAGACTTTAAGCTGATGGAAACAGGTATTAATAATTCAAAAATAGAAAAAAAACCTTAATATTCAGGGGTTGAAATGTTTTTTATGACGAGAATCATTGCAGCATATTTACTCACAACTCCAGGCTGTAACCAAATTTCACAAGAATTGATGTAAACATGCAAATCACTGATTTAAAACTTCTAAAGGCCATAGGCTAATTCTAAGCTAACTGAAGTGTAAAGATTTGAAGAATCTCAATATGAAAAATAAAAACTCTACAAACTTGCACTGTTTTCCTCAAAATGTGATTCATTAAATTCCCTTACCATTTCAAAACTTGTTATGTGAACATCAAAAATCATTTTTCTCAACTTTGATCTGACTGAGATCAAGTTTAAGGAGACAGAAAATCCCCTTGGATCCACAGATTTCCTCTCAGTCATAGCAGCTCTGTTGCAATGACATTCTTTGAGAGTGAAGCCTCCTCAAAAGGTCTTTGACAAGGCCCGGCCAATTGATTCTCAAGTGGCGGGTTAGTCCGTGTAAGCTGCAGGAGAAGTATACATGTCCAGGGTCAGCCTTTGAACTTGTGTTTGTGAACAGTGAACTAATAAAATCCTCTGAAAATCCCACCCACCGTGACCTCTGAGCTAACCCCGCTTAATGACCAGACTGAGACTACGGTAAGCTTTCTTTCACCGAGGGGCTAGACGAAGAGTGAGGGCTCAAACTGTGACATGATGTTGATGTCTGCGTTTTATGAAGGTTGTCCAGGGTCTTATCAAAAGCGTTTGGTCGGTGCAGAAAATGGATCGAGTGGAGAAAGTGAAAATATTTTTAAATGTTTGCAGGATTCAGTGACGCTGCATTACCCATAATCCTAACACATCTGGTAAGACCTCAACAATCATAACTCATTAACTTTCCTCCTGTTTGCTGACATATGGCAATCCCAAATCCTTGTTTTCCTAAGGAGGGGGCACAGCTAGATTTCAGATCCTAAAGAAAACACTAAGCACAGGCTAACATTCAGGCCACGCTGGCCACCTGTGCTTGAACTAGCTGCTACTTCACACAAATGGACAGCATTTGGTTCCCACAGCTGATGACTGCACTACCCGCAGCATGAACCTCCCCGCATGGGAATCTGCAACTTGCCCCTTAATTGAAGACAGATGCAACAAGAGCCAATTTGATGGTTGTTAAAAGAAAGAGCTGCAATGGATCGCTTCTTCAGATGGACTGATAAACTTCCTTGTTCCTCTAATTGCCAGGATTTGCACTGATCCAGACGGTCAAGGCCTGAATTCCTCCTTTTTAAACACAACAAACAGATGACGATGTAGGGCAGATGCTGGAAGGAAACGACACACTCAGATGTATTCAGTCCTCACCAAGGTTATAATACTTAACTAAAATGAGACTTGAAACGAAAACTAAAATTTAAAATACATTGCAGTTAACTCAAACTAATAAAAACTAGAAAAGAAAACGACAACGATAAGTAAACTGTAACTTAATCTTGTGTTCACAAAACTAACTGAAACTAACTAAAATTATAGACAAAATGTCCTTAGTTATAGTTTCTGACAATATTGATAGCCTTTAGGTTTTAAATTAATCTGACACATTTTCCCAACCAATTTTATGACAGTTTCCGGCAGTTGTCAGCGCCGTACGGCACCATCACAGCGATGTACTGGGACGTACTTGTTTACTGCACTGACTGGCTGTGCGCTGTGCTGCGACAAAACGTAGTGGAGAAATAAATCAGAGCATCGGTAATAGTTTAATTTCATGTGAGTCTGACTAATTGTATTTGTGTCTGTCTTTATTGTTCCAGAGTCCAAGTTTCTAAGTATTTAAGCTCATATTATATTGTTTTATATTGTTTATGTTTGTATTATTTTAATGTAATTTATGTTAACATTATTTCTATATGATTTATGTTTATATTTAATATTAAGTTTGTTATTTTCATGTGTTTAAGGCAGCTGTCAACAGTTCAGTATCAGCATTGACTGAGCAGTGAGCACTATGTTGGACTTGAAAATAAACAGCATCACAAAATATTTACTCTGACCTTTTTGAATCCTGCACCTGGTTAATAAGGTATGAAAAAAACTAAAACTAAACTAAAACTAAGCCTTGTTGCAAAAATTAAAACTAAATAAAAACTAGAATGCCCGCTCTAAAACTAATTAAAACTAAACTGTAATGAGAAAAACAATGACAAAACTATTATAACTTTGGTAGTCACCACAAATGTGTTAAAAGCTTTACGAAGAGAAACACCCACAGACAAACCTTGAAGCAAGACCTCGGGCCTGACATGCTCAAAGACAAGTGTCCTCCAGTGGGTTGTGTACATTTTTTCAACTACTGACAGTCGGTCAAGGTTACGGGAGAAGTGAAACCCCTGAGTGTGTCAGTGTGAGGAAGGGGAATAAACACCAGACTCCTGCTCTTGGGGAGACTTGCCACCGTCTCTGTCTCTTCAGGAAGGATACAGAGAAGTCAGTGAGCATCTGACAACGCTAACTTCATGAAATACCAAAACGACTGCCAAGGAATGACCTGTTTACACGTTTTGTTGATTCCAGAGAAAACCTCCATCTACAAGCTTCCAGCCCTGATGCTCACAGGTTGTTTAAAGGCCCAAACAAGCATCCAAATACAAAACAGGAACCTTAATCTAATTCTTGCAACTAATAGCAGCAGCAGGGATAGATTTTTCCTCATTAGGCACAAGTTGATGGGAGAAGAAGCTATAAATAGTTCAGAGAATTCCTGGAGCACTTCTCCCTCTCAGCCAGAAACCCACCACATTATGTTGCATTCACTGTCTGGCCCTGAAAGCCCCCCTAAAAAGGGCATCTGGATGTATGACATAAGCCCCCTGGGAAGTCTCAAGTCAGACAAATTGGTGCAGATCGCTATGAGACGGATGTTTACGTTCAGAACAAATAAAAATCCAACCTGGCATGGTAGGCAGAAGACCAGGCTCCAACAGGCGAACTAAGACAGACTCTTTATTATTTCGGCAACGGTGCCATGTTTATCTTACAAGACCTCTCCCTCACCCTCTAACCCGGTCTACCCCAACAAATAATATCCCCTGACAAACCGGCTTTCTGTGAGCGCCCTCTTTCCCACATTACTCCTGCAGTTTGTCCCCTGACAAACAGGCCTTAAGAGATGAACAGCTTTTCATTCAGTGGGGAAAACAATAAACCCGCTCAGCCCTGCTTCATCTCAATCCAATCCACAGCTTCCACAAAAAGGGCCGCCCTAACCCATGACTCCCCACAGACACTCAACATATGAGCCTCTTATTTTAGTTCAATGCGTTCTGAGCACGCTGCTTAGATGTGGCGATAAGTGATCCATCCTGATGAACACCCTCAAGGCACTGTGAGGAGGCTTGCCCATGTGGTGCGCGTACACCCCAGCCAAAATAGCCCTTAATGGGAGAATAATCACTCCCTGCTGTGCTGGAAAAGGAGAAAGAGCAATTTTCACCTTCCAGTCAGTGACCTTTAACCACAGAATGCATACCTGGCAAGAGAAGCTGGCAAGTGCCATCTCGACTGGCAAATGACGGGCAAACGCCTCCAGTTCTTTAGCATCAGAGATGGCAGAGGTCAGATAAGGAGTTATTGAGGAAGTAAACCTTCATTGTGTCCTGCAGGGTCTGAAAAGGAGTTTAAAAAGTTGTCGAGTAACACTAGATGTGAAGTCTTCAAATAGAATTGGAGTGTGTCCATTTAAAGGTGCAATGCAACACATCTGCAGGCGAACAGCTCCCTTGTGCCTTGTGGCGACGTGTTAACATCATAACAACAAAACCAGAGTCAGACCTCCCTCGGGTGTCTGGAATGCTGGACCACTTACAGCCCACACTCTTCACTTAAACAAACACAACGTCACTTTCAAAGTGTAATCCTATCTGTGACTTGAAAGTTATAGGAAATATGGTTCCCAAGCAACACTAAATCAGCATCACTTCACTGACTAAACAATACTATTATAAAAAGCCCAGATGCAAGTTTTTAAAGTTATGAGGTTTCTATAGATGAAACCAACCTTGAATTTTGCAGCCATGGTAATTTTTCGCACAGCTGCAGACTAGGGAGGAACGGATAAAGCGCCAACTCTGAGATCCAAGACACACTTGGCCAGTTTCCTGTCTGGACCACCTTGAAGAGAGCACCGTTCATTGCATTTAGACAACATTTATCTGAGATGAAGTTGAGACCGTATTGTCTGAGAGGTCAAGTGAGGTCAAATGAGAAGAAAATAGAACTTTTCACTGATAATTGATTGATTTTGTTGCATTCTTCTTCATCAGCTGGTGGGGAAAGTCACTGACCTATGAACAGGCTGCATTTAAAACCTCACTGTGTCTCAATGGGGTGCTCATTAGAAAAAACAATTAGGTTTCCCGGGGCCAAGTATGGGCCCCATGGGGGGGATAGATGGGACACAAGCAAAGGGGAAATAACAAATGATTCAAGTTGAGCAAGGAGGTTAGTTTGTCACACACAGATAGGTCAGACCTCAGTGCTCATGTGGAAAATTGTCATCCTCTTCAAAAAAGATCAGGAAAAACACAGACTCCAGCAGCTGATCAAAGTTCAGTCAGCACAGAGGGTTTTTTACAAAGACAAACACGACTTATCTGACTGAAACTCCTGTCCCGTGCATGGGATATAGATTGGAAGTTGTGAAATAAAAGGAAGACAAAAAGCTCGTCACATCTAAATGCAATAACTCTATCAATGCACGGTCAATGCAAGGAAAGAAGTGCTTATTAAAAAGAGTGTGCTAACGTTTTTCATACGAAGACTTAAAAACGCGTGTTTCTACGAGGTGCAATGTACATACACATATATGTAGACGTGTGTCATTCTGCTTGGAGTTTACTTTTTTGTTGATAGTCATTTTACATCTTTGACCGTTTTATAAGGATGGCTGAGGACATGCCTGACAAAGCAAATAATTGTGTTTTTGCCCACTCAAAGTCGAAGACATACGAGCAATGCCAATAGAAAAAAAAACCGCCAAAGGAAACTAAATACAGTTAAACCCAGAGAAACCTGCATCAAAGCTAAGTCCAAATAAGCTAAAACGTGTTAATGTTATCTAAAAGCAGTTCACGTTACTCACCAACTTCGCCAACTTCTTTCGTGTCGACTGTTGTCCACGGTCGAAACTATTTTTCTGCTGCTCCTTGCCGTTATTGATAAAGTTACTCCCGTAGTTTCATCTTTTCACATGTTAAAAACTTCTCAAGCTCACAAACCCCTGCGTAAGTCATCGGCTCTAAATGCGTCCGACAACTGAATCGTGTTGCATCTTTGAAGAACTGTGAAGACTGGCGCTGCGTTCAAGTCGTGTCCGATATACAGAAACTACAAATGAGAAGCGACTGCTCAGCGATGTAAACATAAAGAGGGCCTCGTCGGATGGTGGCAAATCTAGTCGAGAGATGCGTGTCTAATTTTTTATCTCTCCTTTATTGATCTCTTTTTTCAAAACGTGTCTATAAGCTGAGGATACGTAATGTAAGAAGTCTTGGTTGTTTGGAATTTCTAATTTACTAGGAGCTCGTGAATGCACCAAAGGACCGCCTGTTTTTGACATGCCACTGGTTGTTTGGTGAGTAAATCGATTTCTCATATGAACATCTGTCCTTCATATGCAGAATTTTCTAACTTAACAATTTAATATTTTTGAAGTGAGATTAAAAAAAAATCTAGTGAAATGGATATCTCCTTTCAACGGGCTTTGTCATGTATGCAAATCAATGACAGGCCAGTGAAAGGACATAACAAATGGTAACCCCGTCAACTAACATTTATGACGGCCAGGTCAGTAAATTTGGGGGCTCACAAAGAATGGCTCTAGAGAATCAATTGGCTGGATGCTAATTTAAGTGTTGCTTATTAAACAGAGAGCGGCGCTTTTGCTTTGCACCACCCCCCTCTGTCCTGCTCTTTATGTCTCTTGAAAGATTCCCATTCATGTAGAATGAAGAAAACAATATGCTGGACGACTTAGTGATAGAGTGACCAGCTGAAAACACTGCTATAGCAGTGTCCATGCACGAGAGCTTTGTTAGGCTAAGCTTGCTCCTTCAAACATATTGTATCACTTTAATGGAATCGATTGTGGAAATAAAATACAGTTTAAATTATTCCAAATGAAAGAAAGATGTTTAAAAAAGTTAAGTTTTTGTTGTCTCTTATAATTCCTTTGTGTCTGCACAGTGCAACAGTTTTGAAAAACAAATAATTCAACGTCGCCATCTGGTGGTCATATGGGGAAGTGTCTGTGAAAGGTCAGGGCTGGCGTCTGCAACATGAATGCTGAGATAAGATAAACCTTTATTAATTCTCTGGGGGAATTTTCATGTTTTGTCACACTTGTAATAATAAAATATGACCCATAAAGAGAAAGATATAATTAAAAAAATCCTTTAAAAATAAACTATTCAAAGTATTAAAAGAAGTGAAGAAATAAATTACCAAGAATTTCATTACCCATGTGCTTCTTATGAAGGTTATGAATCCAGGCTCCTGTAAGGAACTTTTCATTCATGTTGTCCTTGGCATCCCTTAAGGATACAGTGGTAGGTTTCATTCCTTTGCTGATCTTATCTTGTACATGTTCGGGTTTTGTTTCCTGACTTAAGTGATAAACCACTTTTTCAAACAGTCCAGTTTAACACTCATAATAAAAAGTTGTTTTGTCTTCAGTGCACTGTAAATTGTCTCACCTGACAGGCATTAAAAATAGTTTTCTAAAAAAAATAGCTAATCTTGTTGACTGTTCTGGTTTGCTTTTTGGGCACATAAAGAAGCAACCATATGATGTTTAATCTGTTTCATACCCTGCTTATATATTACTATATGGAACAATATGTGTTAATGAATGATCAGAACTGCTGAACAGAACCATACTGCGACAGATTCACATGTTTGCTGAACTAGTTCAGCCTCACCACAGCCCTGGACAAAGTGTGACTGGGTTTACAGCATTGCAGTTTGACTGAATTTAATTTTTTTAACAAGTGGACATCTTCCACATGACAAAACTCCCCAGGGCATCTTTTTTAGTTAATATTTTTATTTCATACAAACAACACAATATTGTCAGAGTTATAGGAATACCTACATCAGGTCATATATACAAAGTTTAAAAATTGAAAATTCAACATTGTGACTGCTTTATATTTCCATAAGCATCATTGAATGTATGCACTGCACCTGTTCTAAAAACACTGAAGAAAATCATAACAAAATAAGCTTCTTGTGAAAAACTATACTTTCTCACAACTCTAAGTTTATATATACAACATTAACGATGTATGTGTAATTCACTGTAACATGGGTGTTCAACCAAATAAAAAATAACAAAGTGACAAAGTGGAAACGCTCATGTGGTATGATTCAGGAAGACGAAGCATGGGAGTCTTGACTTTGAAGTAACAGACCAATGTGGAACTTTTGACAGTTAAGGGTCTGGCATACAGCAAACAGGAAAAACATGATGAACTCAGACTCATACACTGGGAAGAAAGTGTCTGTTATCCAGTGGTCATCTACCTCTGCACTACTGAAAAGCCTTCCCTTTGAACCTGAGTACAAACTAACATCCAACAGCCTTTTTGAATAGGTCACGGCATAAAAACAAGCTAAAATTCAAATCTCACAATATCACATTTCATTATTGAAGGCGGTCTGCCCTCAGTGTATATCACCCTTACAAAACACATCCATATATGGACGAATAAAATCAGATCCCCTCCAGTCAACACAGCGTTTCCTCTCATCAACCTGAGTTTGATCAGTGATAGAATGCGGCAGCATGAGGGTCAAAGGTCAGGGAGTGGGGGGTCAGATGGGCTTGGTGGTGCTGTTGTAGACCAGACGCTCTCTGTCTTCGAAGCTGACTGGGGCGTTATTGACGGCCACACGTTGGTGTTGTTGAGATTTCTTCTTTCCCTTCACAAGGCAGAACACCAGGATGCCCAGCAGGATGAGGATTGCCAGACCCAGGAGGGCTGCTATTGCAATAATACCTGACAAATCAAATAAAGTGCAGGTTTCAGAAGTCAGTAACACACATAAAAATAAATTTTAGTTATTTCAACTTGAAGCAGATGTATTTTCAATCCAACTCTACAGATAAACGTTAATATACCTGTCTGGCTTTCAGACACTCTCCTTTCAAATTCATTCTTTCTTGCAAACACGTCCTTTTCTGAAAAGATAAAACATTTGTTTGAAATTTTGAATTTCCACAAGAAGACCATAAAACATAAAAGTAGGCATGCACATATTTCTGGAGACAAAGTGAACCTGCAATAACTTATCTTGGCCACTTGAGAGTGTAATATCAACCTTCCCCTTTAATTAACGTTGCATGTTGTTCCTAGTAGCAGCAGCAGGGCATCTTAATCTGTGTTCTTAGATTGAGACGAGTAATTTTAAACAACCTACGACTTTGTGCCACTAAGATTTTAATCTCAACGAGGCTTTTTAGGTGGTTAAATAAAAAATAATCATACCATTTTAACAGTTAAAGCTTTCTGTTCCAGTTATCACCTCTGCCGAGGAGGTTATGTTTTTGGGAGAGTTTGTCTGTTTGTCTGTGAACAACATAACTCAAAAAGTAACAAACAGATCTTTGTGAAATTTTCAGGAAATGTTCAAAATGGGATAAGGAAAAAGTGATTTAATTCTGGAGGTGATCTGGATCACCATCTGCATCCAGGACCTATTTAAAGGATTCTTTATCAATGTGAGATAGGGCTGTTTTCACCATATGTGTATATAACTCTGCCATAAATGGTCGGATTGCTTTGCAAAACAACACAAGACAAGGTCACCATAATTTCTGACAGATGAAAAAGTAGGATCCAGATCCTGGCAATATCTGGATACTAAGATCCAGAATATAAAATATGTACTTGGTCATCATAATTTTTATCACTGTCAGGTAACAAATTATCGTACACACCTGAGTGCTTTTCTAGTCACATGTTTATTTACACATGGCACAGAAAAGACAAGTGCTGACAATCTCAATAGCAGTTGCCAAAGATGCACGCCAAAACAAAAACCCTTTCATCAAGAAATTGAAGCAAAAAACATATCTGAGGATGAAAATAAGCTGACTGCATCTGCTAAGTGTGAGAGATGCCTAGGATGTGTGAATTGAAAATACAGTTATGAGTTCCAAGGTACCTACCTATATCAGCAAAATTTCCACCAAGCATTACTAAAACCCACCTGTTACATCTCCGCAAAACTTCATACAAGCGTGGTTGGAGTCAAATCTGTTCTCATTTCCTTGGCAGCCACCGTAGTTGAAGCGGAAGCAGGCCTGATGTACAGGGTTGTAGTACCATTTGGTGATACTGTCTCTGCAGTTTCCTGTTTCAGGAACTTCTGTACACCTCACTGAGAATCACAAAAAGGGGTAAATTGTATTACTAGATGGTAGAGGTTGAGAGATGTGAGAGTGTGATTGGTCATGGTGACATAAACAAAAACAGGGGTGCAGTTCTAAATCACCTTTTTGTTCATTCACTGGAATCTGCAGGAGGATACGGAACTTGTTGTCCACTGATAGATACACAGAACATAGTTCATGTTAGTATCTCTTTCAAGGAAACATTTTATCAGTGTAACGTCAATGCTGGATTTATTACTCCATGAGTCCACAGGAAAATGAGATCTAGTTTGCATAGCCACTGCTTACAGTCCTCGCACTTCAGCTCATCTGAACCGTCACTGCACTGTGGGCTTGCATCACACTCCAGACCAGGATCCAAGCAGCAGCCATTTTCACAGGTGAACTGCTCTGTGGTACATGGGGCGCCACACTTTTCTACTGTGGAACAAAAACAAAGGACAAATAATGACTTAGACATCACCTCAAGTGTTTTCTTAAAGCAGCCACTGTAAAAAAAAAAAAACACAAAGTCTCACTAAAACCAGAGAGTGCATTAGCTTTAAAGTGCTTTTACAGCTACTTTCAGCTCATTTTTGTGCTTTTGCTTACTTGTTGCTTACTTAATAGAATAAAATCTACAGAATACAATAGAAATGCAATAATAAAAAATACAGTGAGTAGTACAGTGGATACAATGAATAAGTACCATAAATAAATAAACACAGTTGCAGTAAATTACAGATTAACTATCAGCCCAGCTGATATGTGTGATATGCACTGAAAGGTTTCTGTAATTCACTTTGCAAATATGTCATACATACATATTTCAGCAGCAGATGTACGATATTTAGAGTTCACCTACCTTTGTCTGGAATTGGCAAACCTCGGCCAGCTTTAGAACTCTTTTCTGTATTAAAAAACAAAAAAAGTAGCGTTAATAATCCATCATTTAGAGAAAAGTGAAACATTCAGGGTTAACAAACAGAAACTCCAGGAAGGAAATGACCCAGTTGTGGGCACATTACCCACATTGATAACTGTCGTTTGTACGGTTCAGGCTTGAGAACGATTGAAAAACAAGATCATGCACTCATGAGAACATTTAAGAGGTGCTAGTTGTGACATTTTATCAGCCTCAGACAGAGCTAGTTTTTCAGCAAACTTAATGTAACCAGGGAGACATAAAAAAGCCAGTTAAAAAATATACACATATATAAGGTCTAATGTCACAAAGGGACCTTTCTGTTTCATTATCACTGCTTCAGTGTAAATATTTCCACATAAGAATACAGGTAGTGTAACATGGAATATGAAACCTTTGAAAACTCATAAACAAAAGCACAGGGTATAGATACCTGAGCCATAACAGGCGTTGGTGCACTCATCCTTTGAAAGATAGTTGTTGAGATTCTCCCTGCAGCCCCCGAACATGAACTCCTCACACTTCTCAGACGCAGCATTGTAATGCCAGCGAGGAAAGGAACCACGACACGGCCCTATCTTCATGGGAGCCATGCAGTGGTCTGATGGGAAAACAGGAAAATCATCAACTACAGATTTTATTCCACTCCCTGAAAAACGGAGATAATTTCGTTCAAGTCACTCCAAATGTCACTCATCATATTATCACAGATGCTGCTGTGAAGAGTTTGAAGTAAACAGGCTGCAAATAATTCAGATGGCTCAATTTGACCAAGAACAAGACCACCAGCAAGTGCTGCTTAAGGAGAGCACAGCTACTTAGTCGATACACAGGATGCAAAGATCACACCAAATATATTTCTCAAATAATTTCTAAACACATTCAACAATCCCAGTCTTGGCTTTGATTCCACTTCCAATCAGACGACACAGCAAATTGCCATTATGAAGGGGAATTCACTTATTCACTCACAGGTTTATAGTACTTCATCTGAGACGTCATGCACTTGGTTTTAGTTGGAAAGCGACTAACTGATGGCTATCTGGTTACAGCTTATCGTCACTGTCTGTGTTCTGTGTAAAGCTATCTTCTTCAGTGGTTTGCATTCATACAGTTAAACAATACCCTTGTATTGTGCTCCAGATAACTTCACAAGACACTTGACATTGCCACGTTAGTTGCTTAAAAGCAATAAACCACAGTGAATCACCTTTTTTACTTCTGTCTGATTTCTGAAACCAGAAGCGGTGGACTTCTCGTCTCTCGCTTTTCTAAACTTCCTGCATCTGGTGTCTGTCTCGTGAGTAGACAGACAGAGACAGTGACACACAAAGTGGTTCTACACTGAATTATGAGACTTAAAAAGAAAGAGGTGATGTGCTCTATAACCAAAAAGATCAAGCCGTATCAACTGTCAGCTTATGGTCAATGATGCAAATTCTAGTCAGTACAGGCTGCAGATAGCAGAAATATTAATGTGCCAAGGTTGTCATGTTTCAAGCAGACTTGCTCTTCATCTTGTCATCAACAGCCTCATGCGTTAAATTTTCTGCTCTTTGGAGCCCTGCAGTGTGTGAGCCTAACTTTTCTCAGTTTTCAGTTGTTTTAACTGTCCCTTCACAGCTGCAGTGGAAATAAGGCGACTTTGACGTGTGGAGTCACTGCCATGCCCCTTCCACTGAAACACATTCCTAACACGATTCAGGACACAAACTGTTAATCAGTAACTGAGCCAACAAGTGGTTTTGGAGTCCTTTAGTATGGCAGTCCACATTATCCCTGCAAATTCAACCATAAGGAAAGAAAGAAAATTAAATAATGAATCATAAAGACTTTCAATCAATACAGAGGAGGATCATGGAGGTGACTCGCTGTCTTGTTTGTGCAACTCAGGCTGAAACCAGAATGACAGGTTTCGTTGAGTCGGGGGAGGAGAGAGTGGGATGGTTGAAGTGGGAAAAAAAAGCACTACTCACTTCCGTTTCTGTAGAAACTCCAGACATAAACGTTTAATGTTGAGGGAGCTTCACCGCAGCTGTCTGTGTGGTTTGTAATGGAAGTGATTCTGAACGTGACAGCGGGACTGATCAAACAGCTGCCTCACAATAAAGATACAACTAGTTTTAAATTTCTAAAGCGTTTCACCCGAACAATAACAGAGAATGTGCTCTAATCTTAAGAACATGAGCTTTTATCCCTCGATCTTACCACTAACCACTGTTTCATCATTCAGTCCAGAGGAATTAGACAAGCATGCCTGGGCAGGTTTAATCACAACTAACATGGAAGAGCTCACGCTTATTCCAAATGCTAAATGACGTATGGAGTTCCTTTTAACCAGGAAAAAAAAAGTTATGCAATTCTGAAATGTCATCAAACAATACGGGGGAGGGCACTGTCCTCCTTTATCTTTGTCCCAACACCAAACACAAAGCAGGTGACTCTGATTAAGTCAAAGAAATGTCAACACACACAGTGGACACATGACTCATGTTTACCCCTGAAACTCCACCGTCTGCCAAGTCGCCCTCTTTGAGCCCAATAATTAAAAGAAACTAACATACAGCAGCCAGTATTAGATGTGGTTTGTTTATTTCTGATTAAAGCTTTGGCTATCAGGATGACATGTTCTTCTTGAAAGTTTTTTTTTTTCAAATGTGTTTAAAATGAATTAGTATTTGTAACTGATGCCAGAAACTTACGCTCAGACTGCTCCGGTGTCAGGACCAGGACGGTGACTTTGGTGGAGTCTGACTGGCCGATGGTGTCTGTGACAGTCAGCTGGAACTTGTACACCCCAGATGTCAGATTGGAGACGATAATCTGGTCATCAAAGTTGGTTTTCTAAAAGGATTGAAAAGGCAGAAGTTTGTCATTACCCATGAATGTGAATTTTGAGAGTAGATTTAGAGACACAATAAGAGTTATTCAACTTGACATTTCCTGGAATAAAGACAAGGGTAAGGTGGGCTCTGTGTTGTAATCTCTGTACTCACTGTAATAACTGCATATTGATATCCTGTGAGCATTTGCCACTGGTAGGATGCGATCCCCTTGTCATCTTTGCTCTTTATACCATTCAGTGTTACTGCATCCTGGGGCTGAACCACACGATCCTGGCCGCCGTTTGCGATGGGTGGATGGTCTGAATCATCTTGAAAGGAAAAGAAGCAGAAAAGAATCAGTGTGTGTCAAATCAAGCCAAGTTTTGCAATTTTTTTTTGCGAAGTGTCAGTAATGAATACTACTGGAACTCTTGAGGAGGCACGGGCGGGAGGAGAAACCTGAACCAGGGGGTCATAATGGTCCTGCATGTGTGAACATGCTGGATTGAAGGCTTGTGCCCCAAATCTGTGGTCTCATATATTCTGATTACAAACTGGGTTTTACTACAAACCACAAAAGCATTTAAGAATAACTTACAAGTTTACTTAAGTCTTCAAGCAAAGATTTGTAAAGCCTAAGTGTCCAGATGGGGCTCCTTTAGAGACACATTTCTTTAAAACTTTTACCCCTAGACAAGAATGCTGGTAATTTAATCATTGAGTATGACAAACCACAGTGTTTTCTAAAATTAAAGTAAAATCTCCCCGTCCATCAGCAGGGAGCCAAACTGCCTTAACAGATCGCCTTGATAAGAAAAACAACAACATGCTAATGAACTTAATGTGATAAAATTTATAAAGGGAGTTTCTTTTCTTACCTGGGGGGGTATCCACTTGTAGATAACTCTCATACACAGAATCCAAGATGTAACTCATGTATCCTTTCTTCCTGACAAAGCGGCACACATACTTCTTTTTGTAGAGGCAGTCAAAGAGAAAGCAGGAGCTGACCAAGCCCTCCTCTGCTCCTTTCTCCATGAAGGCGACGTTGCACCGCGGCTCTTTGCAGCACGCGCTCACGCAGTCTTTGTATCGATCCAGTTTCGGTGATGAAATGAAGGTGGCCCCGTCTTTCACAGACTCGTCCGCATCGAGAATAAAATCCTCCTGGCCTGGTTTAAACTTGGCCAGGCATTCCTCTCCAGCCTGGCCTGAAGTGGAGCCTAAAAGCAATAAAAGGAGCAGCACAGACGCTCCGTGTCGTCCTTTCAGGTGGGGAAACATTTCAAAAGTCCTGTTTATATTTCAGCGCTAAAAAGAAAAACCAAGAGAAGCACCAGGAATGTCGATTAGGTTGGTGAAAAAAATGTGAATTCAGTCAAATATAAAAAAATGAAACTTCTCCCAGGTGTGTTTAGGCCCCTAAATCCCGTCTTTCTTTTCACTATTCAACCCTCAGTTAAATATCAAGATAGCGCCTGACTTCCTGCTCAGCACACACAAATGAATTAAAAACGTCCACACGGATCTACCCTCCTCCAAATCTGAGTCTCTCACGACGATTTCTCCCTCTGAAGTCGACGAAAAGTCGAGCTGTGGACGACATGACCCAGGTGAGTCACCTGAGAGAGATACAGGAAGTGAAATTCCACTCCCGAGTCACCACTCCCTTCTGCTGTTATGTGTCGAGGCCCCAAAACACAACAAGGACAATGCTGTGAGTGCTGTGACTGTTTGAATGTGAAGCATCATTGTTAATACATAAAGGCATGAACAGTATTGCACCTGTTTGATACTGGGAGCTGGTTTCACAAAGCGTTTTTCTCCTGCATTTTATTCTTATTTACTGATACAAATCTAGAATATATGTAGTAGGCTGTAATTAAGAGTGATTTATAAATATATTAATCGAAAAAAACAACAACACAGCAGTAGGTCGTCTATGATAGTACATATAGCCTACATAAAAAAAACCTAATTACATGATATTTTTTTAATTTATTCTCACTTCTCATTTTTCCTTACTCTGTTCTGTTTTTCACTCTTTCTTCCTCTTTTCTTTCCCATTTTTCCTCTATTCTCTCTCTTTTTTAATTTATAACAATAATACATATTAATCCAAGGCTTAACATTTAAATGGGCTAAATTAATACACAAAACAAGGTGAACAAACTAGGTTTAAAAAAAAAAAAAAAAAAAAAAAATATTTTAAGACTGATATTATAACTGAAGAGCTTTGTATTCTACCAAAACTTTCACCAGAGTAAATTGTTTTCCCTCTTTTTCTTTTTTAAGACTGATTGTTTTTGTCTGAACAGAGGCAGTCCATCTTGTGTATGTTTTTGGGAAACTTCTCCTTTTGAAATTGAGGTTTTTTTCTTGCCTGGAGAAGCCTCCGCAACCTCAGCACTGACCAATAAATTAGTCATGATGGAATTTCTTTCATGACAAAATAATCCTGCTTTGTCCTACATAAATAAGTGAGTATACAGTCAGGCACTTAAGGATAATGAAAATCAGTTACCCAATCAGAGTGGTAGTGGTACAACAAGCTTAACGAAGATTATGTAATAAAGTGGAATGAAAAAGTAAATGTGAAGTAAAATCAAAACTATCTTTCCACCTTGATACCAATTATACTGATTATCTTTATCATCATCTTTTTAGTTTTAATGAGATTTTTTCTCTTTGTTAAACAGGATGACTGAAGAGAGACATTAAATGTAGGGAAATATGGAGGATGGCATGCAGCCAGGAATTTCATTTTTCAAGACTTCATCTAGCACCAGTCCACACGGTGGCAGTGTGACCCCATCCAAAGCTGAACAAGCGCCTTGATGTAAACTGCTGTTTTTTTCCTCTAAGCAGTGTTAAAAAAAGGTTTTGGCTCTGTTTTTTTCTCGCAGAAAATCATTAACATGACCTATATTTCAAACTAACAGATCCTATGGTGTGTCTTCTTTTTCGTAATTGAAGTGATACTGAGGTGATTCAGGCGCTTAGTCATCCAATTCCACTATGTGGTGAGTCATTAAACCACCTATGAGGATAAAACAAGTCATAGTAGGAGTAAAAGGAAGTGGTCTCTTAAATTAGGTACGAGAGATGTAGACTGAATCATAGTTCTGCTAGGGGTTGACTGATTTTTTTATTTTACAATAAAACAAAATTAGTATCCCCAACTTCCTGTCAGTGAGATTAAACATTTTTATCCTGTTAGGATTACAAAACTGTGAAAGTCCAGCTCATCCTCCACCCCTGCTTCCCCTCATCATCCGTCCAGGCCTGAGGTGAGAAGACCTTACTCTGGCCTCTCTCCTCTTTTTGGACGACCCAATGGGGCAGAACCGAGCCGCATAGGAGGGGATGAATGAATTTGTGTGCCTGGAAAGGTGAGCTGCTGGAGGCTCTTAATAATTTAGTGTTTGTAACAGACGGTGCATCAGTGGGTGAACACGCTCAGTGAGGGCTGATTGATAGTCCCTGCCAAAACAAAAAAGTGAACCCCATTCTTCATATCGTAACTAGATCTGTGGAAACTCAGCAGCCTGTTGTGTCCGTTGTCTTAACTGCAATAATCTGGCACTAGGACGTACAACTGTGCTTTTTTGACAGCGAGTTAATTGCTGTTGTTGACATTTTACTTAACAAACATGAACAGTTTGAAGCTTTTATTTGACTTTTGACTTCTAAGCAGACATAAATAGTGCTCTCCTGCTTATCTATTATTCATGGGTACGTAACTGAGGCCAGTTGGACCCCAAGGCTTACTGAATGTTACACCTGATAATGTCTGTTAGAAAGGACAGGGCAGCTACAACAGTAGAGGAACCCTGGATCACCTGTCAGGGGGGACCCAGCTATTGTTGGATATGTTTGTGAGAAGAAAAACCCTTCATATGTCAAACCCTTGTGTCTTGGTGAGGCAAAATATACTTTAAATACTCTTACAAGAGGATACAAACATTTTTTTAAGCATGTAAGTGTTTTAGATGATTCACATTCCTAAAAATCCCATTATACAGGCATGAGTACACACACATTTCTATGTTTGATGCCGTCATTTCTGATTTTCTCTCTGCAGTTGCCCTCTCACCCTGTCTCCACTTTTTATAGCTGTAATTGACCTCTGCCCCCCTTCACCTGCTATTACACAGAAGAAGAGAGCAAAAAGCAATCACACACCCTATAAGGTGCATGTGAACATACAAGAATGCATGCACAAACTCACACGCGCATGCACAGAGGCATATCTCATTACCGTCCTTCTGATAGTGCAGCCAGTGGGTGTTGCAAGAGGAGGAGGGAAAAGAGAGCAAGAGAGAGCAGAGAGGGAGGACAGGGAGAGAACCAGAGGCAGCATTATTGAGAGGCAGAGCCTGAACACTCAACAAGATAACAGGAGATACGTGAGGGGAGACGCAGCAACAGCAGAGTAAGAATAGGAGCAGAAAGAGCCTCTAGGTCTGTGTGTATGTGTGTGTGTGTGTGTGAGTGAGTGTGTGTTTATGTGTGTGTGAGCTTAGTGTGTGTGTGTTTCCACGGTTCTCCCGAGGGCCGTGGCAGCCATGGCGTCAGAGCCCAGCACCCAGTCCAGGGTGATGTTCCAGGCAGCGGACAAAACGCAGGAGCCGGCACACCGCAAGCTGGGCAAGCTGACGGTCAAATACGACCGCAAAGACCTGCAGAGGAGGCTGGATATCGAGGAGTGGATCGACGGGCAGCTGCACCTGCTGTTTGACTGTGAGGTAGGGAAGGGCTGCACACATACACACACTAACACACACACACATTGAGGTGGAGCTGAGGGCACTGAATGGCTTATAGGTGTCTGTCTGTGATGGCTTTTCTATCATGTATGAGGGAACACAGAGGCGTAAAGGAGGAGAGGATGGGAGGGGAGTAGCTTCTCTTCACAGCTGCACATTTTGGCACTCAAGCTCTCATGTGTCATCAACCTGACTGCAGTATCAGCTGTGCAGTGAGCACGCTGGTGTTCCACCATAGTGATAAGATCATTTCCAAGATATTAATGTCTTCTTATGTCATGAGGAAGTATTTTCAAGCATTTGGCAAACCTGACAAAACAAACAACTTTACCACTTTGAACATACGGTCAGCAGATGGCTTTACTTTCAATTTAAAGTTTGCTTTAAATAAAAAAGAAAGATACTCAGATTCATAAAACAGGAAGGAAGTCAAAAGGAGGAAGCAGCAGCGTAATATTACTGTAAATCTGCAGTAAAGTGATAAAAACATACCTGAAAAAGCATAAAATTTAAAAGCTCAGGCGTGGGATGCACACAAGGCATTATGTCATAATTTTTGTGCGTATCTGTCTTTCTGTTTGTGCTCACACACTTCTGGTCCTTTAATAATTATACATGCATATTGATTTACTGCCCTCCATCAGAGATATGGATTAATATGAGCACAGTGCATGTAAAAACAAGACTTGCAAAGTGGAAATGTGCACTCATTATTTCAATCCTCTTCCTAATTAATGAGCCTCATTACCTTGATGCTAATGTTTAATATGTACAGGGGGATTATGACAGGATACCAGCCAGCACACACACACGCACACACATGCAGCGACCTCCAGAACTCCTCTCCTGTAACGGCAGGACACAATCCAATTATGTCAGAGGCTCCATATTGACTCGCTTGGCATTCTCGGAGGGGAAACCATGGCAACAGATGTCTCCTCGCCCACATGAGGCAGCATGGCATGGCGGAATGAGGGGTGTCTCTTGAGGAGCATGATATTGCTTATGACGATGCAGATCGGATGACAACAACGCCTCCGTTATGGTGCTGGAGAGGGCAGAGACAAACTGTTTCTCATTTATTTCTCAAACTGAACAGAGACCCTTGGCTGCAGACAGACTTTAATCACCTCTCTGTCTGGGATTCGCTAACACTACAAGGGAGCCCATCGCATATGGCATGTACTTGTTCTGCAGAACGTGAGCTTGCATGTCTTTCAAACTGGTTTGCTGACTCAAAGATCTTAGCAGCAAATCTAAGTTTACCTTTTTTAAAGTCACATTTGTTGCAGTTAAAAGAAAATTGTAATGTTTTGCTTCTGTTTTCCTCATTACAATGTTATTTTATAAGCTGTATTTTATTTAAATGCCAGGTCATGGTCCCTGTAGTAATCTATGCTGATATTCTTGTGAAGCTGAGGGTGGAATAAATCACAATGAATTCTTGATCTGACAAGATCTGGTTCAAACATCACCCAGCACAAGGTTAAATGTATATACAATGTACATTTGCATTAGCCAGCTGTTTAGAATAAGTCATGGCTGGTCCATGTGCGCCGGCGCAGAGTGATGAATTTTACATGTGCTCAGGGGAAGGTTTCTCTGTTGGTACTCTGAGTCTTCCGCGTGGAAGCATTTACCATCAGTCCCCTGTGTCACCACCTAAATTATTTAGCCCCATCTCTAATTCATACAAGTGCGGCCTTAGTCTGGAGTCAATGCCTTCTTTGAAAACTTCACACCTATGGAGAATAGGTAACTTGCTAAAAAGTAACAAAAATGTCTCCAAATGTGCACATAACCTCACCACTCATTTGATTATGGCTCAATTGAAGACAAGTTGTATTGTAGCCTGATCAACACGTTTTATAAATTCTCATTCCTAATAAGGCATTAGCCGGCCCTTTTATAACCAAACATGATGATCTGGATGTGTTTGGCCTCATTAAGGCAGTGATTGGGTAGCTCGTGCCTCTGACAGGAAAAGGAAAGTAGCTGATAAGTTCAACACACACTGGCATCTCTTTGAAACAGCTGACTTTCCTGGGCATGGTTTCCTTTGTGTTACAACAGCAAAAACAAAGTGTGAGTGTAATGAAGCCACAGCAAGATAAATGTTGATGTTTTGCTGTACTTTTATCCTCCACCCTAATACCTAAGTGGGTATTATAGCATGTTTAGCTGTAAGCAGGGAATTTTCTTCCAAAACCTTTAAAATAGAAGTTCTATATTGGAGGGAAGTTAGCTGTTTGATGACCTGGTCTTGATAACTCTACCTTTATAAAAAATTAAGAGGTCTTTTTTTAACTGTTATTTTGTTAGATCAAAATGAACAGTGATGCCTCTTATGAGCCACTAAAGCAAACAAGGTCGTTCATGACAAAAGTGATAATTCTACATTATTAGATTTACTTCCCATCACCACTAAGAAAATCAGCACAGATGTAGGAGGTACTGCTGCGTCCAGAGAGAGCTAAAATTAACACATACACATTTTCAAACAGGACCTTTTGGGTGAAGCTACATTTAGCAGCAGGTTAGCCCTAGCTTAAAATAAGGACAGCAAACAGTAGAAATTAGTTGGCTTAGCTCCTTTTATATTATTATATTACAGCTTTTATATCTCATCATAAGAGCTCTGTGGTATTGCAGAGTAAGTTTTGTAGGGATTGTGATTGTTTCTGCTAAAGTGTTAAAGTATACCAGATACCAAGAGGACATATGGATATATGACTTAATCAGCTCTCTCAATCCTTTTGGTTGAGCTCTTTAAAGGGGACATATCCCTGATTTAATACTTACATTTAATATAATAAATTTGAAACACCCCCTGAAATTTCAAAAATTGTAGTTTTTCTGATATCCTTCAATGAGATTTGATGCCTCTGAAAATAGGTCATTGCCAGTTGGCCGTGAGATTTCGACCTTCGTGACGACACGAGGATCCTTTCTTTTTATTGGAGTAATCTGATAAAGCAGCTCCTCCTCTGTGATGTCAGTTAGTCACACAACCGCCACCGAGGGATACACCCACCAAGAGCTGAGTATCCCCTCTCAGATGCTGGATGCAGGGACTCTGCTCTGCTGAGCAGCTCGGCTTTACATGGTGAATTAGCAGTTAAAACACTGTAGTTTTAGCAGACGTCGTAGTACTTGTGAGACTGTGATATTTGCATGCTTGTTCTGACATACACTGTGAACCTGGACCACAATAATGCTGCGACAATAACATAGTGACAAACTGACGGTAGAGGCGATCTTTAGACTACACTTTCAGCATGATGGATAAAACAGACAGAGAAAAGTGAAGGAGCAGGATGGAGCCCTGTTATAGAAATAGTTTATTGGTGAAGTCTGCCTATATTTCCACGTATAAAATATACATGTTACAGTACCGCTTTGACTCGCCACACTGAAGCGTCCTGAGATGATCTGTGTCGAGGTGGATTTTCTTCTTCCTGAGCTGCAGAACCGTCCAGGTCTGACTTGGGGTCCAATACAAAAGGACGTATCCTACATTCTACCATTTTATTAGTGCTATCAATGCCTTACAGTGAAGTTTTGGCAAACAGCAAACTCGCTCGGTCTGCTCCATTCAATGTGGCGGTTTTGTAAATACTGCCATGCTGCAAAAACCGCCCCCCTGGCTCTACCCCCTCCACCCCTCTGATAGAACTGACCAATCAGAGCACAAAGGGCTGTGACGTTGCAAGGTTACTGGAGGTCATTCTCTAAACGGAGCGTTTCAACGAGATCTTCAGAATGGCCTAAAATGAGGATATTGAGAACGCTATTGTGGGGCAATGAAAGAACTAAATGACTTGTATTGAGGGCAGAAATGCTTTACAGGCATCCTAGTCTGGCATAGTGAAAAGGAGAAACAAGCATGATATGTCCCCTTTAAGGCTGAAACCCAAGGTGAATATTATGGTGACCTGGAGGATAGGTTCTTTGCTGGACTTTGGTCTAGGAATGTGGTCCTGGTGCCGGGTGCTGGGTGCTTGATATCTTAAGTAGCCATTTATTTGCAAAATAGGCTCAAATTTCATTGAAATTGCAGCTGACAGGGGCACAATTTGAAGATCATCTTGCTTTAAGCTAAAAATCACTCTCTCATGAAAACTATAGTGTCTCCCCAGTCTGTGTGTAGTTCTATTATACAGCACCCCCTAAATACAGAAACTAAGTCTGCTTTAAAAAAAAGTTGAACAAAAGCCCTAAAGCTGCACAACAAAGAATTAAACCAACTTTTAAGCACTGCATAAATAAAAGGAAAAACCAGGTCACTTCATACTGATGAGTCTGAATTTTGAATCCTAGTGGGATCATGTAATCTTGATAACCCAACTTTTTATTTGGGCTGCATCTGTATCCCTGTCTAAACTGCAATCCTCAGAGAACTACTTTGCTATTCATGAATTCCAGTGATTAGTGCCAACATTCATTTTAGCTTCAGTCCATTGCTTTTAACTTCAAAAAGTGCTGCTGAGACATTTCAGCCCGCAGGCCTCATTAAAATGCTCTTCTGCTCTGACAATGAAGGTAACTTTCAACAAGCTGGAAATGGCGGCTGTGTTGAAAAAGAGAGACTGAGAAGTTACTGGAGGGGTCATCATATTTTTTTCTGAGTATGATCCTCTCATTGACATTCAGTGATGCTCTGAATGGCTCTGCAGTTCAATGCGGGCAGAATTTTTAGAGGAGTTCCCAGCTCGTATCCATCATTCATGGAGTGGGAGACAGGTTTTTACTAGGATTGTATTATTAATCCTCATTAAGTAGTTCTAAAGACCAGCTGAAGGTACCTATCCTTATACACCAGACTATTAGAGCTAATGTGGTGTCATACCAAGTAAGAAAAACTAGTTTGATGGCATTAACAACATTGTTATGATTTGGTGTGGTGTTAGCAGAATAATAGTTGATAGGATGGTATAACTTTATGTTGATTTGGTCGGCAACATTGTATCTACACTACTTTGTAAATCAGTCTTTACTTATAGGTTGCAAGTTTATCATGAAGAAGCATTATTTCAATACAATAAACTTAAAGAACTGTCTGAACTATAATCTTAGTCACATTAAGACTACAGATTTGCAGGAAAATCAAGCCTTTTAACAAAGTGTATTTGTTGTTTTCAAATGTATTTATGGTCCAAAGTCTTTCCTAAAGTATAGAAACTGCCAATTAAAAGAGGAATCAATTAAATGCAAACTAGAAAAATAAAAGGCATAAAAAACCAGCCTGCAGCCTTACACAGTCAATCTTTCAAGCTGAATCCTGCACAGCAGAGTAACATACAGCAAAGACTCGACCCCGCGTGTGTCCTGCAGACATCAGCAGAATCACGCGGGGCCCAAACTGGCAGCAAGTATCAATTAGAGGGGGCACAGGGGACTCTGAAGGTGGGCCCATCTATTCCGCCACTCAGCACTTCCACATTGATTAGCTCTCTCCTCATCCAGAAAGCTGTGCAAGCCCCCAGCCTCAGCAGCCATGAAAACTCCCCAACCGGAAAATATTCTCCTCAAAAAGAGGCGCCACTTGTCAGAAATAAGTGTACACCTGCTGACGCCAGATATCCGAGTGTTCAGGATTCCTTCTTCGCTGAGGACAGTTCATTTGTTCTGAAAATGTAGGGCAGATTAAAGCTACTGATATGGATTGATTACTTTCCTATTTCTGAGCTTCAATAAAGAAGACTGAGCATTTACTTTTTACACTCTTGAAATAAGAATGGCACTAACTGTTCAATGCGATGCTAGTTTAGTTATTTGGTTTTGGATGTAACTTTCTTGCAGCAAAAATGAATACATTGTTTAGAAAACCCTTTAAGAACTTCTCACTACAGGGTGAACTGAATACTAGCTGAGTAAATCATCCATGAAATCTGACCGTGGCATGTGGCAAGTTCGTCCTCATTGTGCCTCTCTGCCTGCATGCCTCAGTGCTCCCCCGCTTCGCTTATGGGTAACAAAAAGCACACCAATAAAAAAAATTCAAAGACATCAGAAACATTGCGTTCTTATTTTAAAGGTACACTGAGCGCTAATTACTGTGGGAATCGACTTGAGATAGATACAAACTTTGTAATCCAACAGCCTATACAGCCTGTGCTGCAGTGCTTGCTGTGTTGCATCACCTCCCAGGTCTCATCATCCACTCTCTTATTCTTCTGAATGGCTCTGCTCAGTGGTTTGGGCACTCATACACCAAAGAGTGAAAGGATGGCACGAAGCCCTGGATATACAATGTTTGCACAAGCTTTTGGAGCATGAACAAGCACAAGTGCTGGCGATGAAGTAATGGAGGATAACTGCCTCTAACTTTTTTTTCCCTCTCTCGGCTTGAACAGGAAGAAGAGATTCCAGAGTTAGAGATCGACATAGATGAGCTCCTGGAGCTGACAGATGAGGGCCAGAGGACCAGGCTGCATGTAAGATCGTAAAAATGGTTCACATTGTATGTTTTGTTTTTTGCATTTTCTGAAATGTGTTGCTCTGAAGCAGTGGAGCTCTTGAACCAAAGGTCAACTAGACTTTAAAAGTGACACACTGCTAACATACCGGTCTACTTGCAATGTGGGTTAATAGCTTAACAAGCACTTGACCCTGGCAGGAATCCAGTGTTGCACTGTTTGAAGTTAAAAAGCAGTGTTTAACTTGTTACATCTTATTTGTGTTTGTTTTTGTTGCTAGGAGTTGTTGCAGGAGTGCGGGAAGCCAAAAGAGGTAAGACAAAAATGGAATTCCTTGAATAAAAATACACAAAATCATGCATCAGTTTTGCTTTTGACAAAGCAAAGACATAGTTTACTTCTCCTGTTGTGCAGTCTGCAAATGCTACATGAAAATCTATCAAATCAATTTTCTCCATCTTCCCCTCAGGATTTTATCAACGGGCTGCTCTACAGGATAAAGGGTCTACGCAAAATGTCTGGTCCCTTGAAGAAATAATCAAAGATCAACACAAAAAAAAAAAATCGAGACAACGTGGAGCCTCTTATCTTCCCAACACCCGTTCATTAACTGTTTGGATGCCTGTATGTGCGCTTCATGTGTCTGTGGGACTCTTTCTGCCTCCTGTCCTGGGTCAGCATCATCAGCCTCACACCAGAGCAGTCAGGTTTTGAATGGATTTTTTTTATTATTTAATTTATGGACTGCTATTACATTTTGTCTCCTATACACATACCAATAATGCACATCAGATGAAAGCTGTACTGACTGTGACTCAGACGGACTGTGTTTTGTTTTGTGTAAGACTGTCCATTTTCAGTTGCCTATTTATGTACATACATTTTTGCTCTGATAACAGTGTTGTATGTTAAAATAAAACCCAATGTTTTCAAGATGAGGCTGTTGACAGTTTATGGAAATTGATACATCTGGTTCCAGACAAAGAGGCTGACAGCACTACTATGTCATTACTCATCATACTACAGACAAACAAATATTGACATGTCCATTATGCTAAACAATTTACAGTACCAATTAAACTATCCTGTTACTACACTTTGCTTTTTAAAAGGATTTAACACTTTAAAGTAGAATAATCTCCTACTGACAGAAAGACCTTACAGTAACATGGCCGACAGCAAATCTTTCCCAGAACTCAAGCGTTTGTTTTCTGGTGTCAATTTTTCAGCGGATCGTTTGAAACAAAGGAGATGTTGACATGTCAGCTCTAGGAGTAAACACAGAGAAATCAGCAGCAGGAAGGGTCCATTAAGCATGCATCCATTACCCCCATCCATTTCCTCTCTGTGGTGTGTGTCTGACATGGCCAGAAAAGGCAAACACAGTAACAGCCTCCATGCAAACCTTAATGGAGCAAAGCCCCCCCCAGAGGAGAGTGTAATTATGGTTTCCTCTCCTTCAGTTTGACAGTAATGCACGCTGATGAAACAGCTCTCTGGCCTTCTCTCTGTCATACACAGAGGGTCTCTCAGCTAAAGGCTCCATTATCGTACTCTACTTGTTTCGCCTCCATTATGATCCTGCTTCTATGACACAGAGGCCATCCATATGGTAAGACTTCCTGCCAGCAATGGAAGGTTTTTGTCGAGTGACGACATGACGGATCAAAAGCTAAAATTATCACTTCCTCAACTAAATATCCATCAGTATTTCCCGGCATTTCCTATCAGAGCTGTGTTTGGATAAAACAAGCTAAAGCTTCATCATTGGTCTGTATTAAACATGCAGTGCTTGTTTTGACCAAAACAGAGCTATTGATATTGTTTAGGTTTACTTTGAATATTACCCTCTGCAATTTTCTTCTTCTCTATTTTCATTTATGCCAACATGTTGTGAATAAAGATAACTGATCAATCAAGCAAACTGCTGTAACTGTGGCTGAGATGGAAGATATATTAATACTGAAACATGAAAAACACAAATAAGGTCTACATTTAACAGAAAAACTACGACAATCATTTACAGCAGTATCATGACATCTTGTGAATAAACAATCTTTGATTTTCTCCTTCTTCCATTAGCTCAAACTCATATATGTGAGGCCATATCCATACGTAGCTGTGTATCTGGAAAACCGCATATATTTTTATGTTTGAGCCTGTCGTCCACATTAAAGCACAGTTTTACATCACTAAAAACAATGTTTTCTGAAAGCTCAGGCCAAAGTAAAGATTTTGGAAAACTCTGGTTTCATGATTCAATCAATCAGTCTCAATTTGTATAGGGCCAAATCATAACAAACATTATCTCAAGACACTTTCCAAAAACATTAACAGGACTTGTTGATATTGATAAATTTCTTTTGCAGAAACCCAACATCAAGACAAGATAAGGAGTCTGATCTCATCTTAACCCACCATCGTTTCGTGTAGAGGCCAGGAAATAGAGTTTTTGGTTCCCAAACGTCAAAACGAAAGTTCATTCTGATTGGGTGGCACGGGTTTCATGTCTGTAAAAACACCGCCAAATACGGGTTTGGCATTCTTCAGCGGCTTTTCCCAGTCCGTGTGGACGACAGTGTTTTTAAGAATGAATGAGGGGGATATATTCATTTTTGAAAATGCCTGGCAACGTGTGAACAAGGCCTGAAACAAATGCAATAAGATGACCCCTTTGGTTTGATGAGATTTTGCTTTAATGAGACTGAAGTAGACATTTGATTAAACAGGCATTTACCTCTGATACCCATAATGTAACCTTGGTGCCAAGTTAGTGCTACAGTTTAAAAGGTTTAGGTGTTTTAAAAGTATCACTTCAAGAAGTTGTATTCAGGAGAGAAGGCCAGGACAGTTTCATTTCAGAACAACATGATGCTTCTGTCACTGGGACCTTTTTTTGCTGTGTTGTGCCTTGGGGGCACCTTTCCTTGCCAATGAGCCAAACCAGCACTTCTTCTTTGACTTTTTATGAAATCTTATTGATTTACCACGTCATGAAATTATTACAATTATTTGTGTGAAAACTTGTTCAATAAGCAAATCACATCCTGAGCACTGGTTAAAGGAGGCCACACAAACTTTGACCTTAGGGTTAGTTCATCTTTCTACTCAAGTTGAAGTTTGTGTCGTAGTTGAAGAAAATCTCTCCAGGCATTCCTGAGGTTTGCAAAAATGTGATAGAGGTGTCTTAAAAAAGGATTCCAAAGCAGTACATTTCCAGCCACGGCTGTCACCCATGCAGAGGCAAAAAAAAAATCTTCAGTTTTAAAAACACAACGAAAAAGACTTGCAGTGATCCTCCAGAGACGTGACACAGCACCTAACACTTCTCCATCCTTTATAATGAAATTACACACAAGGACAAGAAAGGCAATACTCATGTCAGACTTGCAGCCAAACATAGATTACAAGAGTGACTGCAGAGGCTGCCAAAAGAAAACAAAGCCCTCAGTAATCCCTTTAAACAGACTCCTCTATGCTCCTTCAACGCAAAGCCTGACAGTCGTCTGGGATCGCACATCATCCCAGATGAGCACATGATGTGCCTGCTTTTAGTTTGCGATGTCATGTTTTTTGTTTTTTTTTTTACAAAAAACTCAAATGGTGACAAGTGCAGTGTGCGTCTGGGACGAGCCTTTGTTGCCTCTGAAAGTAGGACAAGTGAGTTAAAAAAAAACTTCCAACTTTCAGTGTGTAGTTTATTTAATCCTAAAACTGCAGCAGCCTCTACAAAACCTTTGAACAAGACAAAATAAATAGCTACAGGTATTTTTGTCATATTTTATACATATTTAAGTCAATGGCTTCAGTTATCTTTTACCACAGATGATACTCCTTGTTTGTTATCTGTTAGTTGTGTCAAAAAGCAGATTTGTACCTTTTTAAGGATATTTCTTACAGACTACAGTGATGTAACTCATGGCCACTTTGGCCTGAATAAAGCGATAAGCAGAGGTCAAAATGATTTCAGGCCTGCTCATAATGATAGGTAGTGATTCATCTACTGGGACTCGGTTTAATCACGTATAGGTCACTTAAGTCTAAAGCACAGTTCTAACAGTTCTACCTGACCACAGATTGATAAGGCAAACACCTGAGCACAGTCTATCAGGCCTTCCTCTTCTTTTTTGGTGCAGTGTAGCTGGTGGTGTGATGCTCCATCCTGTCATATTTATCATGGCCTTCCCTGGGGGGGAATAATGGAGAACAGATTGATAATTCATCACTCTAAATACTTTATATTCATGCTGCCTAACAGTATGGCAGCCACCATCCTTCAATCTATCTGGGTCATGGTATGCATTTCAAATCACAGCTATCGTTCTTGGGCATCAGTGCAAAGATTTCAAGGAAAAGCCCTCCTGCTGAGCTGTAAATACGGTATCATTTCTGTTCATTAACAAGTAGCCCCACCTGAAGCAGCGGTTGCAGTACAGATCTCCATCACAGGTGTGACAGCGAAGGGTGGCGTCCTGGTTACAGATGCAGCACCAAGGAAGCTCTTCATCATCACTGTCTGATGGCGAATATGCAACAGCAGCAGGTGGAAAACGACTCTTGGGTGCTGGAGCGTGGGCCTTGAAACACATCACAAGAAAGGTTCATATGTCATTCAGACGAATAGTGGGAGGCATAATTTTTTTGTTATGAGGCCAATGTATCATACTTTTTTTGAGGTTTTCTTCTTTTCTGTGTTCTTAGGTCCACTGTGTTCTAGAGGAATGTTGTAACCACTGGCCTCATCCAATGCAGCCTCCTCAGAGAGCTAGGAAACATGGTGGAGACAGAGGTTTTTCACAACCCAGTCACATAACAAATGATTAAATTGGCATAATAGCAGCCCCTTGTGGCCTCCTGTAAAGATCCTGGTCACTTCAATTATCTTTAAGAATGTGATATGCACTTACTTATAACAGCTTTATCATACGATAGGTATCATCATCTACTTTACATTGTGATCTCTCTTTTTGGATAAGGCCCAAACCTGTTTTAAGACTCTTTTAACGGCTTCTTCCTCAGTCTCCTCCTCACTGTCAGGATGTTGGAAGTCCTCTTTAGTGACTACACATAATGTGAAAAGAATACAGAGCCAGTACTTAGTGCTCTGGTCATATTTCCTGATATTCTGAGTTAAGAGGAAAACAAATAAGGTGAAGAAAGTAGAGCACCAAACTGTATGTGCTATGTGTACCTTTGTCTGGGTCTTGCCCCTTCAGCTGTGCCAGCCTCTTGGCCATGTCGAGGATCTGATCCTGAGAATGGTGGTCCCTCCTCAGCTCCTTCATGGCTTCCTCCAGCAGACGGGACTTCTCTGCCTCAAGCTGCCTGACTGCTTCTTCATCCCCTTCCAAATTCTCAGTCAACGTTCCAGCCTCCCCCTTGTTGAGATCATTAATTTGGTCATCTACACCTGTAAAACAATTAATATAGAAGGTTTATAGACGGTAAATATTACATTGGATGTTATTGCACAAATACTATGCATGACTAAGATTATGTTATGACTTCACAATGAATTATTAATTTAGTATTGGATGAATCAGTGAGATTAGTAACAGCATACCGATCTCAGGATTTGATTGCTGGTTGTCAATGGCAACTTCATCTGTCATCTGAGTAATTAGATCATTGGCCTGCTCAGTTTGAGTCCTGTTATCCGGGGGCTTGTGCACCTGTACAGATAAACACAGAAGTGCATAAAATGGCAAGAAATCATTGCAAGTGTCTGACAGACAAACCCAATAAGGTGTGAGGAATGAGGGAGGATCTCAGTTTACTGGTAGAGGGGCTTGAGACGGTGGAGGCTGACCCCTTAGAACTGCCAGGCGGTCTTCCATTTCTCCAAGAGAAGGCACTGGCTGGCTGGGAGCTTTCAAAGCAGCGAGGCGGGACTCGATCTCTTTCTCAGAGGGGATAGACTCTGGGAAGTTGAGGTAATGAGCATATAATGACTTTTGACAAAATATGAGATTGTGGAATTTGTAAGATTAAAAAAAAGGTAAGATATCTAACTGCATTACTTGGCTTAGTGTCCGCTTTCAGTCTTTGAAGTCTTTCAGCAATAGCCTGATCCTCTGCACTAAGGCCTCTGGTCGGCACAAGTCCTTCTTTTCCATTTCGGTTACCTTGATGGGCAAGGGGCTGAGAGGATTGTCCCTTCTGTTTGGCCTCATATGCAGCCACTCGCCTAAGAATAATTAATACCTCTAGACATCATCAGGGCAGCAGTGTTGATAACTTTTTAATAATTTTCTGATACTCACTTTTTATAATTTTCAGGTGGGGACCATTTCCCAGCATTATTTGAAGACGATCCGCTAAAATTAAAACAAATTATCATCTGAAATGCCTTGCAACATTCAGTCATATTTTTTCGCAGAGTCCGACCTTTACCTTGTCAGATTACCATGGCACTGTTTGCAGACCTTCTGCTGTGTGTTACCACAGCGAGGCACCACAGCACTGTGAGTCAAACAGCTGGAGCAGAAGACGCGGCCGCAGTTCTTACAACCCAGCTGTGAGGATATAACGGCTTTAAAACAACGGTTCATAAAAACGTTATATATGTTTTTTAGTTCCAGAATATCGATGTGCCAGTCTTACCTCCTTCTTAAAGATACTGAATTTGGAAGTACAACAATAACAGCGGTTATCCATGCTGACACGTGCAGAGAATCACGTGGTAGACGAAGCCGATCAGCAGGTAATACTCTAACGATAAACATGAGAAATAAAATGACTCTATGTTCAATCAACTGGACATTGTCTTACTGTTTCAGACTTTCAACGTTGGTCAAGTCAAAACAGGAAATATTCCGGAAGAGGCGTTGTGTGACGCCCCTCTACAACTTCCGGTTCGATATTCCTCCTATCAGCCCTCTGCAAATGGTCTCGCGGTCTTTGTTCAAAACACACAACCGACCGCGGAGCGACGTTTCCTTTACAACCAGGACACAAGGTTGTAGCTTTATTAACCTGAAAACGAGACAACGGAGGCTTGTTAGCGGTAAGAAATACAAAGTGTTTAGATCACAAGCTGTGATTTTATGGATGACTGGGAATGTATCATTATAAAATCGTACAACGGCAGAAACTGTTGCTAATGCTAATTCTGGCTAGCAAGTCTGCAAAGTCCACCACGTCATTCTGTCATAAGCGTAAGAAAAGAAGTTACTTTTGAAAGTGAATAATATTTATTATGCAAGTTCACAGCAATGTTTTGTTATTTTGTTTTTTCTATCCATGTTTATTTGTTTTATATTCATGAGGTCTGGGAAAAGTAAGTATAGCTAACAGCAGTTTCCGTCAATGCGATTACGCCCCCTATAATTCTTTATACGACGATAAGGTAATAAGATACATTTTGACACATCATCAGCATGTTAAGAATATATTAATAGCGAAAGTTGCTTGAACGGTGTAAATGAAAAATTCCAAACGTGTGTCGTTAAAGTGTACTTTTGATTTGTTTATTTACAGGTTTAGAGTTAACAGCAAGAGGCGTAGAGTTGAGACCTAGATGTTTCAGAAAAACATGTGCTCCAGTCTGTACACAGGCTGTATGGATACAATGTGTTATTACCTTTACTAATATTCAAATCTCTAACTGACCTTTAACAAAGATAATTGGATAACAATGGGTAATAACAATATAAGATAAGACAATCCTCCATATTCTTTATTTAAAGTGTTTATATTTGATATTTTAGACTGTTTATATTCTCTATTTAAATCCTTTATTGGTCTTTGACTCTGAGAGAGCCCCGCACAAGATTTTCTTTGTGTCTGGACTGTTGGTCCATGGACAAATGGCGAAATAAAAACCTTAAATGTTGAATCTGTATGTCCTTCAATGGGGAAATGAACAGGATGAAAAGTGAATGGTGCAAACAAGATTTTGTTTTAATCTAAGAATGTATATATTAGCACAAAAAATGAGGCTTTGAAATCAAATTTTGTTTAAAGAAAAAAAGCATCAGACTAGAGAAAAAGAAAGAAAATATTTGATGAAATGAAAAACAAATGCACATGTTTCTGTTTTTCTCCAGGTTTCATATTGTTTTAACTTCCACAATGGCAGAAGGTGGAGATGTCGAATGGGAGCTTTGCAAAGAAAACATCCAGCCACTTCGGCGGGGCAGAGCCATATCAGCCTTACATCAGGCCCTCAGTCAACAACAGGATGGGCTCAGCTCTGCCGTGAACCAGCAGCGACAGTATGAAAGCTCTTCACAACATGGGCTAGAATTTATATCATCATAAATTCACATAAAGTTAAATACTTGCCTTTTTTTCTCTAGAACCTTTGAATCTGAGCTACGGATGTATGATGGAGAGGATCCTCTTGATGTTTGGGATCGGTGAGTCAGATATGTTGACAAGTGTGGTCTTGTGTTTGTGCTAACTCTGATTTTAAAAGGGTTTCATTTCACATCCTGTTCTTGCATTGATTTCCACAGATACATTAAGTGGACTGAGCAGACATTCCCGCAGGGAGGGAAGGAGAGCAATCTTTCCACTCTGCTGGAACGAGCTGTGACCAAATTTACTGAGGAAAAGAAATATCACAATGATCCACGCTATGTAGACTTTTGGATTAAGTTTGTATGTGTACTCTGACTCTTTTCTTTGATTTATCAAAATAATACATCAGTAATAACTGAACTCTGTGTTGTCTGGCATGTCATCAGGCGGAAAACTGCCCTGAGCCCTTAGATATTTACAGGTACATGCAGGCACAAGGAATAGGAGTGACTCAAGCATCGCTCTACATTGCTTGGTCAGAGGAATACGAGAATCAGGGGAACTGCCGCAAAGCAGACTTGGTCTTCCAGGAGGGATTCAAAAAGTGTGCTGAGCCCCATGAAAAGCTCCAGCAGTTTCACAGGTACATATTTTAGCGTGATTGATTAATTGTTTGAATCACAAAACAAATGCCTTTTATTAACTTCTGTATCATTTTCCAAAGGGCTTTGCAAGCTCGTGTGACCCGGCAGGTGATGATGAATATGGAGGAAGATGACAGCGATGATGAGCCCAAACAACCTGAGCGGTTTTCTCTTGCTGACCTTAAACACAGAGGGAAGAAGAAAGCTGTTGCTCCTGTAAACAGAACTGGTTCTGCAATCAAAAGTAAGCACATGAATGAACTTAATCTGTGAAATTTTAAACTGGAACGATTATTGCTCCAGCACCTTTTGATTTTGATGGTATAATTAAGACTGTGTCTTGATTTGATGTTGGACTGTTTTTGTGAACAGGTGTTTCTGGAGGCCTGCAGTCGCATGGCGCCCCAATTTTTGGCACTGCCTCAAACAGCCGGTTGGTCATCTTTGATGAGAACAAGGCTCAAAGCGCTGGCCCCTCAGAACCTAAGTTGGAGTCATGGGTAGCCCCCCCAACTTCTAGGGCAAAGGAGAACGAACAGAGGCCAGAAAGATGGTGTGATGTCAAGGTATGAGACCGGCTTGTGTTCTGTTTATTGATTCAGATATCTTTTTTTTGTAAACAAGTGGTGTTAGTGTTGATGTATGGATTAACAACAATAATGATGTAATGTTCACTTTATATAGATGCCCCAGAAGTCAAAGTTTGGACACACTGTTATGGCTCCGCCGCCTCCAAAACCAACATTTCAACCATTTGTTGAGGAGTTAGACCAGCCTCCAACCATGTGAGTGATGACAAACTTGTTTTTATTGAAGAACACTTTTTAACACATTAAAGTTGCAGGTCAACCTGGGGATGGGTACCTTTCACATTTAAAATGATATGGCACCAATTTCCGGTACCTGGCAATAGGTCCTGGTACTCAACGGTAGCAATTTTCGTTACTTTTTTGTGTTTATGTGGTAAAAAATATCAATTTGTTAAATCGTAAAATATAAAAAAAATAATATGACAAATGTATTCTTCAGTTTATAACCTTGCAATGCTGTGTTCATGACCAGCATGGAAAATTGCCTTCTCTTCTGCTCCTTCACAGTCACAAGAATGCATTTAGGTACCTAAACATGGTACCTTTTGGTTTTTATGTGAATTGGTACCAGGTACTTTTGACAGAATTCGGTTGGTACCTATAGAAGTACCTCATTTGTCTGTTTCATGTACAGTTTGTGGATTTTGAATGTAAGGGTTGGATTTTTTTAAGCAGCAAGAAACAGAATCAGTTTAACACTGATGCCACAGAAAAGACTATGACAATCCTTATTTCTTTATATATTTAACAATAGTTCTGCTGTTGGGTCTAAAGTTAACAAGAAAGCTGCACAGCCATTTAAAGGCAGGATCAAAGAGTCAAGACATTTTTCTGTCAGCACACGGGCCCTAGAAATGGACATAAATCAATTGTTCCTTAATATTACTCAATGGTTTTATTTAAAGATAACAACATGTAATTTTATTTATTTGTTTTTAGGCTGTAACTGAACCAGGTATTTGACTTTCTTAAGTGTCATTCATCTCATCCTCAGGACTCCATGTAAGATCAACCCGGCAGTGAACACAGTTTTATCGGCTCGTAAGCCCTGCAGAGAGGAAACTCCCCTGAAGAGACTCCAGGAGCATCATCAGCAGCAGAAAGAAGCAGAATCTGGAAAACTACAGGAGCAGAGTATGTACTGTAAAGAGCTGCTGCTCAGTGGCGCCACTGAGTTTTGCTTTGAGGAACTGCGTGCTGAACGCTACTTTAAAAAGATTCGACGGGACTCACAAGAGGTCAAAGCTGAAGAGGATCAAACTTGTGCCAGTGGTTCAAATGTGTGCTAAGACAACGGCTTGACAGACTTTTTAAATAGATATTAACTTTCTTTTAGAGAAGACTTTCTTGTAATTATCATGTAACTACTGCTGTGTGTTTTTGTTGCGCTGCGGTAAATATTTTGTGGGATGTAGTTCTCAGAAAGGTCAAAGGAAAAAAATAGGTACAGCTATTTTGAAACCCTGTGAGAAGAGGTCACAGTGTTTCAGTGATGGATTCACTGAAAAACAGTCGGCTGATGAAACGATTGAAACATCTGTACTGTGTAGATGAAGCCAGTATAAAACAAACTGAGGACAGAAAAGACTTGAACATCTTTACATCTTTAACAAAGTTTAGAGCTTGAAATAAACTACTACTAATACTTAATGCATGTTTAACAGGAACTTTATGTGCTTACTCATTACAGTTTCATACAATTGCTCAAGTCATATTTAATTTTATTCTTTAATCCATTCATCTAATTTTCTCAGTTTGATTCGCAAAAGCTGTTTTTATTGTGCTGGTTTGGTCTTGTTTTTGAACATCTGAAAGAGGGCTTTAGAGACTGGATTTGTTGCTTTTTTGTTTGACTGTAATGTCCCTTTAAAGCCATTTTTCATTGATGTTCAATAAACTTGGTTACATGTCTTGCTAATGACAAGCAGATTATTTTTTATATATAGATGGGTGGGTTGTAAGGCTGCACTGCCAGCAGGTATCATGAGGAAAGCATGAGTCGTATTATATAAAGTGATGGTTGAATTACATATTGGGAGCAGCTGCAATTTGCTAACTAACCTTTTCCTGCAGTTTTAAGAGTCAACACAGGTAAGCACAACTAAAACTGCAATGATTGTATTAAAAAAAGTCATAAATGCATCATCAAGACTACTTTTTCTAATCTGTAACTTAATTCATCTTCCCTGCTGCAGGAAATCCCTGTTCCTTTTCATAACACCCAACAAATAGAATGCACAAGTTTAGCTAAATGTTGATCATTTTCCAGATGAGGTTACCCAGAAGCCTCCTCACTAAAGCAGTGGGAGTAAACCTAATCTACTGCGATGATGGGATGTATTTCACACAGGCAGCTCGCAGGGCAGACTTTGATGAATGGTTTGAAGATAGGTGGATGCCTCATTAGCAAGTGAAATCTACACTTTGCAGTTGTGGGCAGAACAGGACTTGGTTATCCCCAGGAGGTCAGTCACCGTCCTGATGTACTGTGGCACAGAGCGCTGCTGCTCTACATGCACTCAGAGCTCTGGAGGTACAGACTGTAATCTCATACTGGAAATACGACACTGCCAGCAAAGATCATCACAGCTGGTAAGTTCCCAAACTGTCTACTTTAAATGTTGGCTTAGCACAGAGACACTTAAATCCAGTGATAAATGATCGCCAATGTGATGTACTCCCATTATAATAACACAGTATAACCACATCATAATGCATCCTCCACAGCCTGCTATTTGGCAGGAATTATTAAAAGCTCATCTCACTGAAGCAAGCAGCCACTGAGTACGATTTTAGCCTCAGACAGAAAATCTTTAGCACTCTCTTTCTGCAGCAGACAGATGTACACGCAGGCTACCTTTCCTTAATGTGCTTTAGACAGGCCCTCGGAGAAGAGCTTTTGTCCTGCACTCTTACTTTGATGGATAAGAACACTCGGGGTCTGTGCTGGCCAGGTTTTACAGTCTGAGCTCTTAACCTATTTGTACAGTTTGTATTTACATGCACCAGTTCACAAAAAGTTTCCTGCCAAAGTGACTAAAGTACCTGACTCAGAAGTCCAAAGACTTTTTAAATTGAGGTGAAGTAGACTTTGTTTGTTGTGCTTAGAGGTGTAAGAGCCTTGAGCAGCAGCAAATCATTGCACTTGTTATTTTAGAGCCTGTTTCCCCCAGGAATAAAAAAAAAGTTATTTTACAAGCTCATAATGTTGGGGTTCAAAGTTAAACTTTTTGGCTAACATCCAAAAAACTTGACCCTTGTAGTAATTAAATAACAACCCATGATGTCCATAATTCTATGGTTGTGATTTTAGTAGATTAATGAATAACTTAAAAATGTGCAGATCATAATTTTCTTGTCAAAATAGCCTCCTCTACAGTAAACAATGTGAGCTTTGCCTTTAAATCTACAGTAGCCTCTTCACTTTTTTGGAATTAAAATGTGTTTATAGGTCACTGGTAAATGCTAATGGCTTTAAACAAGGTTTTACATTTACATCATCTGTAAAGGCTGAACCCAGATGACCCCTGCTGTAATCCTTAAAGATTTATTCTAAACAATAGAGTAAATTGAAATGCAAACAATGAAGGCAGTATCACTTCTGCAGCCCCTGGGCTTTCATTTTAATGAGACCTGGATTTAACACTTTTCTCTGTCACTGTAAGCCCTCTTAGGTCCAATCATTAGGTCAAGTAGAGCTGACAAATACATCTGAAAAAAGCTTTTTTGACCCCTGATAGCTAACATAAAGCTTTGTTAGCAATATATTGTATTTACTGTATAAAGCAAAATAATAAAAGCTTAGTTAACCCTGTGTAAAGAGAGGCAGAGTTTTACATATTTAACTTTTGTCACCAGATATGTCCGAAAATTAAGGAGGTAAAACCTAGTTAACAGTTTAGCTGACCTGCATTTTGATGCTGAAATTTTCAAAAATAAATTTAAAAAAGTTCTTTTGGTTCAATTGAATTTTAAATTTATAGTACAAAAGGGTTTGAGATAGGGTTGAACAATTAATCCATTTTAAACCGACATCGCAATGTAATAGAATGCAATTTTCAAATCACAAAGGCTGCAATTCGAGAAAAAAAGTGTCATCATGTACACAGATCTGGAGGGAATATAGTAACTTATATTTGTTCTCCCTTAAAACCAGCAAAAGTCAAAATGCTGTTGTTGTTTTTTTCTGGCAAAAAAAAAAAAAACCCTGTGAGCCACAAAGATCCACCCAGTAGATTGCAGAGCCATACCCCTTGATCACTTTATTTTGTATGGTTTGTTACTCCTACATGTTATTCATACTATAAAAGACTCAAATTTTGTGTCAAGTGAACAATGCAGAGGATAAAAAAATAAATAAATAAACAAAATAAAAATAAATAAATAAATAAAAATCAAAATCAAAATTGCATGCTAAATCGCAATCGCAATATTGAAAAATTGCAATCAAATTAGTTTCCGAAATCATTCAGCCCTAGTTTGAGACCAGGGATATAAACAATTGTAACCCTCTCACTCTGTCGCATGGTATTTTAACCTTGTCAGTTTTATTAAAATAGAGAGATTTATCCTGATTTCGATCATTTTTTAACAAGATGTATTTTCTTAGGTGTTACAGACCAATGTGACAAACAAGGTAGTCCATTACATTGGGAAAAAGTGGGTGGGAGATGGAGAGGAAAAAAAACATACAATAGTAAACCCAGCAGGTTAATGTTTTCTTCAACAAATTAATTACTTGAACAAAATACATTGGTCTTTTTAAACTTCCCACTTTCCCTTAGGATAAAAAACAAACAAGTTTGATTTTTGAAGTTTGTGAGGAAGACATAATTTGTTGAAACTGTGTTACTTTTGATCCTTTTGATGACTCAGCAGATAGCCAGAGCAGACAGTTCTGTTTCTGTAATAACCTCATTTCATGTATATAAAGAAATCTATTTTAAGACCTTTTTATTGCTGCTCACTGCCCCAAACTCAAAGGAATCAGGAAAATCACTGGTGTGAGGCAGGAGAATATAGCCCAGTCAATCATAAATATCAGTAACAATAGTACTGACAGCAGAGGTTGAAAGAGAGGGTGGGTTGGGGATGGGGGGCCCCCCAACAGTCAAATCTATTATTGTTATGTAGATGAGTCCAGTGAAGCCTTTGTGACTTTATTTGATGTTTGAAGAAGCATGTTTTGCACCTCTTATATAAAAACATCATGTATAACATATTTGCCCTGAATCTGGATCAGCCATTTCTGCTCAGTTTGACCCTAATACATTTTCCTGCTTTGTGCCTGTTCTTAGCTGATGTATGAATTATTCAGGAAACGATTGTGGTGAAAAGAGAGGGGAAGGTTTAGCCAAATAACGAGTGTGTTAGACTTAAGCAGTGTCAGAATTGACTTACATTTGCCTAGTTCACAGTGGAAAAAGGAGAATTTTAACTGTTTTAACTCACAGAACAACCCCTCCTGCCATCTGCCATCCCTGACCCTGTCTCTTCCATGGATAATGCATTTGACTGAACAGCAGCACACTGGGTGAGCACAGCACCCTCGTGTTCTCATGTCACCCACATTACGTGCAACAGAGACAGAGGGAGGGAGGGAGGGCAGGGAGGTGGGTGAAAGGTATCCCAGGTGATGAGGTGTGGAGGAGCCTCTCCTCTCCTTACAGTCACCAGAAACCATCTTTAAAAAAGACACATACACATGCCGCTATCAGTTCTCTCGCAGCCCAATGAGGGAGTGGGAGGAGGCAGAGAAGGAGGGAAGTGATAAAGAGAGAGAGGAGAAGGGAGGTGGGAGGGAATGTGTGTGTGTGAGGGAGACAGCGAGCAGGAGAAGGAGAGGGAGAGGGGGATGGAAGGAGCTGTATGGGGCCGTGATACTCTCTCCTCCTGGATGCTGCCTTTCCTCTTCATGGCTTTGTCCCTTTCTTTATCCGCTCACCCTGTGTCCCCAGGAGCAGGCAGCGCTACGCCGACCAGCACTCAGACACCGAGCAGGGGATGAATCAGCCCCAACAAAGAGCCTTTGAGATGGGAATGTGTGCTCCTGCCTGGAGGGAGGAACGCATCAGGCTTTCCCAGGCAAGCGGCAGCCTGCAGTGTGCGCTGGCTTGAGAGCCAGCCCTCCTCCTCCTCCTCTTCCTCCTCATCGTTGTGTGCATGACAGAGGGAGAGAGCGTGTATGTCCGTGTGTGTGTGTGAGAGTGCATGTGTGTGTGAATGTGAGTGAGCTTTTGTATAATAGTGTATGAGCTTGAGTGTGTGCACACTCTGGCTTCCAACCCTTCCAGGAGGAGAGAGGCTCTCCTCTTCACCAGACGGCAAAGGTAAGGGGGATGACTGATTTTTCCCCTCCTCCTCTACTAACAATGATTTATCCCTCCAGAGTCCTGTTTCCTCTCTCCACACCAAGCTGAGTGGGGTAAGGGGAGGAGGGGGGGATAAAAAGGATAAGAGGCTTAACGTCATTGATAAAGAGCAGGCTAGTGTGTGCATCGGCAGGCATCATCGGTGGTGGAGGGAGATGGAGAAGAAGGAGGTGTAGAGGCTATGAGGAGAATGCAGTGCAGCCAGGCGCTGATGTGATGGAGAGACGGAGAAGGCAGGAAGGGTTGCTGGATGTATTCATTGGGATGCATCTCAAAAAGCCTTCACCTTCCTCTCACCCCTCCTCCTCAAAATTCCCACATCTCTGCCCCTGTGTCTCCTTCGCCTCTTTCCTCCACCTCTTCTTCGAGAGCAGGACACAAAGATCTGTAAACTGTCTCCTTGTAGATCCTTCTCTACAAATAGAGTCTGTGTCTCTGCTGTGGGGACTGGACAGACGCTTCCTGCTTGTGCCGCTTTGTGTGTATGTGTAGGTGTTCTCAGGTGATTTTTTTTGGTCCTACCTGTACTTGAGAATTCAAGCTGCTACTGTAAACATACATTTGAGTGTGTGTAGAAATCAGGCACAGGAATGAAGATGATGTCACACATTTTCTTACCTTTCATCTGACAGCTTGCGTAAATGAATGAGGATATGTTTGATTTGGGTTCTATTTGTGTCTTAATTTCAGCTTTGTACTGTCAGGAAGAGGATGTAAAGTCTCCCTGCCTCCAAACCAAAGTGAGAATCAATTTAAAGCTAAGGCGTCTTAAAGAAGAGCATAGATTTTAGCTCAGCACTTGCACTTATTCTCATTGACTGAAGCACAACAATCATGAACTTCCTTGAGAGTTGTGACTTCACCTGGCGATATCCAGGCTGTATCAGCAACTTAATGGTGCATTTCATAAGTCTAAAGATGAAGTAACTGAGGATCTGCACTCATTTAGCCACCGTGTGTCTGTGTCTCAAGCTGCTCATTGATATTCAGGGAGGAGGAGGAGGGAAAGGGCAAAGGAGGTGACAGAGAAGGTCTTTTTGTTGCATGCATACACAGCTGGATATGTGCTTCTGTGAAGAAGAAGTACACACTTTGGAAGCTGTTTCATGCTGCCCATCTTTGCTTTCACGCTCTGACAGGCTCATGGTGCAACCCAAACTGGCAGTGCAGCTTTTTCAGTGCATGTACTGGTGCACTGACGGGACAGGGAGTGAAAGGAACCACTTCAACGCACATGCACTCAGGTGTAGATGGTTACACATCCTTATGTGCCCCACTGTGTCCACGATCGTTTTCAGGGATACTCAAGTCACGTTAGTGTCATCCAAAGGAACCAATGGTGAGAATTAGCAGCTTAGCATCTCCGCTGGCAATGAGATGTCAAGCAGCAAGGATTAAAACAGCCTCTGTGTCCAAATTGGGACAGCATGACATGACTCTCCTCTCAGGGCTGGAACAGCACCCATGCTGTGTGACAGAGGAGAAGAGCAGCAGAGTCAGGGCAGGCTGATACCATGGAGGAGTCTGAGGTTAAAAATGGTTGGTGCTTTGTCCCTGGAAGAGACACGCTGAGGCCTAGGCTAAAAAAATATAAATCAAAGCTTTCATAAGCACATGCGCGTACAGTAAAGCTTGCTCTGAAGCCTGGTGCATCAATAAATTAGACCCAAGAGAGAAGAGTTGGGCTTGTATCATTGGTCCAGGCTGATCATACGTTCCTATCAGCGGAGCATCAAATTGATCAAAGCACTTGTAAGAGCAAAGAGGATCTTTAATTAAGCAGAGTGTTGGTCAGTGCTGCATACCCCTACACTCCTGACTCCAGCCCTTAGTACACATACTGTTACACTGCATACTTCCGGAGTTAAGAGAGTATTATCCCAGTGATGTGTCAGCATCAGTAGAACATCCCATAAAAGCCCCAGGACACTAGAAGTGTTGCTTTTACAATCTCATTATGTTAAGGTGTTTGGAGCAGATAGAGACGATAGCTTTTACTGTGCAGTTATGTCCTCGCTCCTCTCCGCAGGGCAGAATAAACACATTTTCTTGTCCATTTTCTCATCCGTGAGAATCGGTGCCAATGTGTCAGGTGACAGAATGATGTATGCGCTCTGTCGATGTCCTCAGATCCCCTTTACTGAGGCTTGTTTACTGCGAACAAAGCTTCCCAAGACGATGGAGAAAGGAGGTTACATCTTCAGAGCAGAGTGAGAGATGCTTTTCACAACACTGTGCCCCTAAATTAGACAGGGGGAAAACATTAAACATTTATATTCAGGGCACTGGCAGTTTAAATCTATGTCTAGCTATTCTGCATTTTCATTTCTGTTCTTTTTTTCCCTCTTCCCCTTTTTCTGTCACTGCTCTGAGCGTCCTCTTTCCCTCCACTCTCTTTCCCTCCTTAGCTCCTTCCCCTTGTCTTGACCTCTCATTTCTTGTTCCATCCTGTCAATATTAACACTAGACTGATGTGCACTCCTGCGCCCATGTCTGCCCTTGAAGAACTGACAGCCCACATTGTCGAGCACAGACATCTTATTTTACTTTACACTTCCAAACCTCAGGCTGCTTTTAGTCATTCAGCGCATGAAAAAAATGACAGACAAGTTTTTGATGTGTTGACTTTCTCTGGATAGTTTTTCTCTGTGGCCTCAAACTGTTTCTAACCTGCACTCCTTCACACAGAGGTTTGAGTGAAAGCCTACTCATGACTCATTGCTTCAAATCTGTGACACAAGATATGTCACTATCAATGAACTCTCTTTGAAAAATATGGGTCACCGTCTCAGCTTTATGCTCGATTTTACAAACAGAAATTTAAATGCAGAATGTGAACAAGCTGTTCCACTGAGTATTATTCATCTGTGACTATTTGTTCATCATAGTTTCAACACTCTAACTGAATTATGTTGGTACTTTTTACGTCAAAATCTATAGACTAAAAATAGAACACAACACATTTGCTGTCACATGACCTTGGGTATGCTCTACTTTACGTCCTCACCCGAGTGAAACTTTCCTCAGAAAAACAGATACCTTCAGGACAACAAGGTTTTTTGACCCTGTTAGAAAAAATGTCATGATAAATTTCCTTGTTTTTTTGTCCTCTGAACTTCTGCGTATCCTACATTTCTTCATGAACTCCTGTAGCAGCATTAATTTTCGAGCACCCATTAAAGTTTGAGGCCACATTAGCAGCTATATACGGTTAATGCTTTCACATGGCTGTGCACCTAGCTAATAATTTTAGCATAGCAACATACTCATACAGCCAGTGCTAACTTGCTGATGCTCAGCAGGTTAACAGTTGTTTCATTACCAGCTGGTTTCTTCACATTGTAGAGGGTTGTCTGAGCTGACTGCCATGGAAGTGTGCAGTGGCTGTTAGGAATGACATACCACGCAGCAAGATGAGCTAATGTGGAAGTGCTAACAACAGCAGCAAAAATAAATATGCGTACAGTCTGACACAAAAACGTAGCCCCTCTGAGTAGCTGATTTCTCCAACAGCACAAAAAGGGGTGAAATTTTTTCTGGCAGTTAGGAAGATATTCATGAGTTTATATCATGATTTTTCCCAATCAGAGCCACAGCTTAGCTGGTTGACGAGCGGGCAGCCTATAGCTGTTTGTGTGGAAGCTCAAAGAATGCCCCATTTCCACTATGGCTCCAACGATTTGCTTCAAACACTGTGTCAGAAACAAATGAAGAGACTATGTCCATTCATTAGACAGTCTATGGGACACTAAAGACCTGTCTCTGCTCCCCCTCTGTGGTTAAGATGTTTGTAAGCTGGGTTCATTTAGTGTTTCCAAGATGTTGCCTCTTGCTGTGTCCCAAATCCCTTACTCCTATAAGTACCCGTGCACTGCAAACACTCTGCGCTAACTGAAACAGTGCAAGAAATCTTGCAGGGTAATCCCACTCCTTCCTCTACGTAGCCAATATGGAGAGTGTGAGATCCACTGTACCACACTCAACATTTTGACCGTTTTGATGCAGCAGCTGAGAAATCAAAGTGCACTGTGTTTTTCCATACGGTGTGTGAACACACTAATGCACTCACCACAGTGAGTGTAAGTGCAGAAGTACACAACCCCAAAGAGGCTATGCCCATATTTAATACAACACCCACATTTTAATGAAGCATGTTAGCATGCTAACAAGCTAGTTTAGGTATGTTCTCAAAATGGTAACGTTAAAATGCTGATGCTTGGCAGGTGTTAAGCTTCTCTTAATAATATTTCAGCTCATGCAACTTCAAACAAGATGAATAGTGACACTAACAGAAACACATCTATAATGACAATGCTTGCATGCTCCAGTGTTTTTTTTATATTCTTTCTTTAAATTTTTCCAAAATTATAAATTCAGAGAGCCCTGCACAATAATTCCTTTGTGGCTAATGTTCTAATGTCAAAAAAAAACCTTGAATCCTTGAATGCTAACCATGTAGCATCATATTGTTTTGACTATATGGCAACATTTTCATTTTAGCAAAGCTAGATATAATGCTAATGCTCTGCATGTATTGAACATATTAGTATAACAATTTTACTTGAACATGTTAGCATGCTTTTAGGCATGATTATCTCTGCATGCTAACACATGCATAATAACAGTGCCTACATGCTGCTGCAGTATTACACTAAGTGTGACAATGAAACAACCATGATGCTAGTGTAGAGTAATTGTTACAGAAGTTGGGGAGATTGACTGGAATTTAGTTTTTTTTCTTTCAGAATTAGATGGTTCTGTATTTGATACTCACTGGGATCAGTCAACATATTGTGCTCTATGTGAGTACAAGTGAGGTTAAAAAGGCAAAAGAGTGCTCAGTGAATCCCAAAGAACCCACTTTACTGAGACCGTTAGCGTGTGCCATTCTCCAGTGTTCCGTTTATTCCAGGCACTTTGTTGTGCATGATGTATCAGACCACAAGCATGAAATATGTATAGCAGGAACGTGTTATTCCATGTCATTGAGTGCAGCCTATTACATCACTTGCCTCCTATTGACAATCTCTCCATGTCTGCAGAGGTGACTTCAAAGAGAAAGTAGACATCAACTTAAATCATAAACACCCCTTTTGTTCTGTCCAGTCACGTCCAGCCCTTGTGTACCTTCTTTATGCCCTCAGATGTGCATCTGTGTATGTGTGTGTGTGTGTGTGTGTGTGTGTGTGTGTGCGCGCTATACAAAGGAAGAGATGACCAACCAAGATCCCCCTTCTCCCCCCTTCAGAGGCAGTCTCATTACACTCAAAGGGCAGAACGGTCATCATAATGAAGCTGATAGAAGAGCAATCTCTGAGCCCTTACACTGCACAGCATGGTCCAAAAACAGCCGTTAAGACCTTGATGCTACCTATGCCACTCTGAAAAGATATGGCTTTCTGTAATTCACGTTAGCTGGATTATGCTTATACATCCATTGACAAACACAAAAAGAGGATTACCTCATCTCTATCATCTCCCACCCTCACCTCACCATTTGACATTAATCCTGTACAAAATAAACATGCGTCTGGTGCTGGAGAGGAGTGAGTGTGTGTGGGGGGGTGGGGGGTTGTCCTAAAATTAGATCAGTAAAGGACCGAACACCACGCTAATCCTGCGAGCACAGTCACCTGCACACTTTCTACATTCCTGCTCGCATGCCAACAAAAAAAGATAGAAGCAGAAATCAGGGCAAATAGAAAAAAAAATCATTCAACAGAGCTGGGAGCGCTAACATCGAGCAAATCCAATATCTCTCTTATCTCTAGATCCCCTCCCACTCATCCACGACTCTTGCTCAGGGTTTGAACATGAGAGGAATGTAAGCATGCCCTTACCTCTCACCTGTCATGTCTAAAGGAAGCATATGGATTGCCTTGTTGTATTTCTGCATGACAGAAGTAGCTCAGTAGCATCCTCCTGTAACTGGTGAATGAGGCTGTAACTGGATCTTTATTTGTGTCTATAATAGGAATTTATGTTATTGCGAAGTTATGAATCTGCAGAAAAAAGAATCTTATCGAACATTTGGCTCAATTTGCATGCTTCTATTTTTAAATGTTTGTGTTTAGTCAGGCTTCACAGCAGACTTGTTACAACAGCTTTGGGCCTGTGCTCATGATTTTCATTTAGTTTTATTTTGTTCCTCAATAACAGGATATTCGAATTGTCAGGTCACGCGTCCGGATTAAATTCAATTTTTGCAACTGCACACGGTTGTAGAAATGGAAATTCCTCATGTAGCACAGTTTTGGAGTGACCTCATCCTGTTTGGTTCTTCATATCACTGACAGCAGCTGGCTTAGTTTTGCCTCAGCACTTTGATAGATTCAAGACAAGCCACTGAGGCATAGGGTCAAGTCCCTGCAGTGTAAAGGGGATGTGACCAGAAAGCGTGATTATGCGTGCAATAGTGTGCAAGTTCCACCCTGGCATACTTACAGCCCGACTGGGTTAGGAATCAATAGCATATTGTTACCAAGACAGTCATATGCTTGGCGGAGTTGGAGGGGTCAAAATAAGGCCAGTTGCATGTGATTAAAGCTTGTTTATCAATAATTGCATCACTTTTCAATTTATTTTGCCCAGGCTTGTATTAACAAAGCGTGTGTCTCTGATTTCCTTCAGTATCACAATGATTGGTTTGTCTTTCCAGAGTCTTCAGAGGGAAACTGGTGGAGGATGAGTAACGAATGTCTTAATATTTTCTTTTCTCTCCTTTAAACTGAAGAAGTTTGATAAACTGATGCTGGTATCACCCCATTATTTCTGTCAGTAAAGGACTGTAACAGTCTGCATTTGACTTGTGAGTAAATATCTATCGATCTGCTTGTCAAAGGATACATGTGTAAATATTTGTTTAGGCAACACCAACATCTGCACATTGAACAGATATCTAAGAAGAAAGTCCTTCGTGCAGCAGAAAAGTAGAACAAAAAAACTGAGTTCACAATCTTCTGTTTTACAGCTTGTTTCCTCAGGCGCTCTTTATTTCAGAAGCAGCTAAAATGGGGCTTAAAAGCCTTTTTGTGTATGTTGGAAGGAAACTGGGTCCCTGTCTCTCTAATACATCCAGTGCTGGCTGTAATCATGGCCCCAGCTCCTCTCTCTGCACCTCCTGAGAGCCCTTGCACCATAATGTCCCTGTCAGATGGAATTAAAGTCCTTCCCAGCATCACATTATGTACATAGGGAGAGCACATAGTGATACGCTTATGCAACACTTAGCCGTGTGATTGAACTATCCTTGGAGGGTGACATATCCCCCACGCCTCCATCCTTACCCTGCCTTTCCAAAATGAGGCAGGTTTAACGAATGTGACCAGTAGGACTGACCTCCTTTTACCCTCCTGTGATGCAGCAAGACGAAGGGTGCGTGGTAGCCTCTAATACAGCTCCTAACAGGCGTGGCTGAGGCCGATTAGAGGCGTGCTGCTCTGAGGGCGGAGGTGGAGAGAGGAGAGGCAGACAGTGTGATCACCTGCTGAGCTGTGAATGACTACAAAACTAATTTACTCAACTCCCAACATTTGCAGTGCATGATGGGAAGTTGCATCTGATAGCCAAAGGAGATCTAGGCCTCTGCTACACCATTACATCTCAAAATCTGTGGTAAACAATCTTCAGCTAAAAACATACCTGAGCTAATTTTTGGTGTATATGTCAAAGAGAGAATGTGAGAACATTGACAAGGACAAGGAAGAGGAAGTTCCCCCTCTACACACACCTGTGTCACTGGGTCTGAATTGCTATTCATAGGCTGTCAAACTATAAATAACTGGGCAATGAAAATTAAAAACATCAAACAATCTTTATTTTGGATTTTAACAGCTAACTTACCTTTATTAAAAGTCCTGGGTCAAAATGACCCTTAACATCTTCTTTGTATAAAAACTGTGCACAGACATTTCCCAACACAAAGAATGTGTAGATTTTATACCCAAGTTCATCACCCTAATTGAGGAATACAAACAAAATTTCATGAAGAAAAAGAAAGGATAGCTTGTACTTCGGTCAACATGAAAACAGAAACAGGTCAAATTGACCCTAAACATAATACAAGGGTAACATCATTTTTTTAATGTAAGAAGATGAAAAATCTGCCATCATTTCTGAGGAGTGGTTATGAAACCCAAGTATGGTGTTCACTGTTTTTGAAATGCTAACTTCAGCTAGCTTCTGGCTAACCTAGAAATTGGGAAAGAGAGCAAGCTAAAATGAGCAGCTACAAGATACTCACTCATCAGTCAAATCAGGCACACCCCATTATACACAATTATTATTCATTATTTAACCCTTACTTGGGTTAAATACATTAGAATGTTAATATTTGCTAATTTGGAGGATGCTTAGGTTCTTGCATTGATAATCCTCCAGCCATGCTCATCATTACACTTAAGCATGTTGACATGCTAACATGGAAGTGATAAGAGATATGGCTATAGAAATACATCTACTGGAGACCACAACTTACCGCACCAAGCTCCCTAAAAACCTGTCCATATTATACCAGAAAAGAAGAACATTCACCATCAGTCACCACAAACACAAGTTCATTTCATAAACTTACCATGTATTCACATCTAGCACAAGTGGATACAGTTCATGTAGATAGTTATTGGGCTAACACATGTGTATGACCAGTGACCTTGAACTTCCAAAGAGTAGCCAGTAAAGTTTAACTAACAGACAAATAGCCATCATGTCCTTTAACTGTGCTCACATATGTGCTCAATGGGTGTCTTTGCAGGGGCAATAGATATGTGCAATCCTCCAGTGTCCCTTGTATTTAAAGTGCTTTGTTGTGCATGATGTATCAGACCACTAGCATGAAATATGCAACGCTGCAACGTGTTATTCCATGTCATTGAGTGCAGCTTATTACATCACTTGTCCTCTCCTCTCCTGTCATGGTGGGGGGAGCGACCAACAAACCAGCAGTACCTTCCCTAGAGGCATGCTGCTAGCATGACTAGCCAGTACAACTTCCATACTGTGAGATACAAGAAACAGCATTAATTCCAATAATGGGACTTCAATTTGAGTGATTATCTCCCCATGCAGCTGTACAGTTGAGGAAACGAGATGTATAAATGTATTTAATTATGTCCCTACACTTGAATGGAAATAAAGCTTAACACAGTTAACCCGAGTTACCATCAAAACCACCCATCCAAGGATTAAATGGTTACCCTTCCTAGTATCAAGGGCAAACAAGCTACTAATCATGTGACGTAAAAGGTTATAAAGGCTTTATGAAGGATAGTCTCCCATAGTATATCTGTATTTGTGTGTATGTTTTTGTGCACCAGTGTGTGTCTGTGTATTTCTTGTCTTGCTAATGCACTCAAAGCCTGTGGGTGCAGGCCAGCCCAGCTGAGTGCTCATCAGTTAAATGGCACGGAGAATGAATAAGCCTTAATTGACCAGATATCCTTCATTACACATGTGCTTACAAATGTATCCGCTCTCCTTCCAGCCATTCTCAGAGGCACAAGCTTGTGACAAGCAGCGAGGCAGCATGGGACATAAACATCCCAGACATGGAACAGCTTCTTAGATGAGCTTTTTGTAAATTTTCTCCCATGTGGAAAGATTATCTGCTGTCACATTTTATTTTGATACAACTGGTCAGGGAGAAGATTGTAGAGGACAGTGGTCTAGCAGTGGATACATTGTTGTAATCACTAGAGCAGAAAAGACTTTAATGTACTCAAAGGTAGAAAAATACAGTTACTCTAGCATGTGCTATATATTCGGTGAGTGATGTTATTAAAGGTTGAATAATCTGTTTTCCATAGGGACAATTTAAAGGAGACAAGCTGTCACCCTCTTGGACCTGAGGATGTTTCGCAAGAAGAAAAAGAAGAGGCCTGAGATATCAGCGCCAAAAAACTTCGAGCACCGTGTCCACACATCATTTGACGCCAAGCGGGGCTGCTTTGTGGGCCTCCCAACACAATGGCAGAGCCTGATAGAGAACCTGCGCAGGCCCAGGCCCATGGTGGACCCTTCCAGAATCACAGAAGTGGAACTGAGGCCAAAGAAGGTAAACCAAACCATCCATTTATTGATCCTTAGACCTTACCTTGAATGGATCACCAAGTCACACCCACCAATCAGATGCTGTTTAAGCTCTTCCAATGAGTTATCACCCTGGATGTTTAGTGTTTAATCAAAGTGAGACTGATGCATATGCTGCTGCTTGTATTGATGCAGAGGGATTCTGCTGTCTCAGAAAACGCCATAATCCTCTGATGACAGCGCAAAAGGAAGGCTGGCTCCCCTCCTCATCTTTTGCATCCGTATCTGTCCTGGGGCTGAGCTAATGACCCTGCTGTGTACACTGACACTACAATGTTGAATACTCAGAGGGGCTGCAAGATTTATTACACCATGCAGGCAATTAATAACAGTCCATGGTGCCTTCCCACAGATGTCAAGCAGAAGGGATAAAAACTGCAGGTACAGCAGTGGAAATGCCAGTGAATGATAAAGGCTGCAGATCTAAGGATTTCTACGCTTCACAGAGCTTACTGTCGATGCTGTTTGTGACCCTTCAAATAAAAAAGGAAAGAGCAATCGGCAAACATTTCAGCAGAGGCCTGATGTGACTCGTTCAGTGTGGGAACCATCATTTCTGCACATAGGTCATATCTGGGGTTACAGTGGCACATAAAGAGTAATAGGATGTGGTTGTGACTGAATTACTCAGCAGTTGAACAAATTCAAATTTTTATTATGTTTTATTTTTGCTGGGGCTGTTGCTCCACTTCTTTGCTACTGCCTTAATGCAGTGTTCTACTACCTGGAGGAAAACAAGCAGAGATGAGATCAGATGAGATTTCCAGTGATGGATTTAAATGATGTTGAAATGTCTCAAGTATTGGTCACTTTTAGACATCTCTAACCGAGCTCATTCATTCATTCATCGTCTACCGATTATCTTGTTTAGGATGGCAGGAGCCTATCCCAGCCTTCTTAGGGTGAGTGGCGGGGTAACACCCTGGACTGGTCGCCAGTCAATCATAGGGCCAATGCACAGAGACAAACAACCTGTTACACTCACACTGGGCAATTTGTAAACTTCAATTAACCTGAGAAAGGCCCACTTTGCCCGAACCAGGATTTGAACACTCTCCTGCTTAAAAAATGAAGACAAAGTAATGCACACATCTTAATGAAGCCGTACTTGCTAGGGATGGGAATCAAAAACCGATTCCTTTTGAGAATTGCTAAGAAATGTTTCAATCCATCGATATCGTTAGCCTTTGTGCTGAATGATTCCCTTATCAATTTTTTACATTGTGTTGGAGCCGCCGGGCCTTACATCAACTAATCTGCTGCAGCTATCTTAGCTTAGCAGTTCGATAACGTTTCCCAAGAAAATTCTTATTAAGGATTTTCAGCTTGAAGTTTTCCTGAAGAACTGACTTCATAAAGAAATGTACATTACTCTCTCTCAGGAGATTCATATTCAGTACATTCCAAATGGTATAAATCACTTTATTTACCAAAGTAACAAAATAGCGCAAGCCTGATGCTAACGTATATGGGAAACTGCATTGATATGCTAGCAGTTAGCATACATCAGTATAACTTTGGCTTCAGAATAGAATTTCAACTTTCATCACAGAAACATATCACAACAACTCTTTGTAAAAAATACTGAGAATTTCAAATGTCAAAAGCTAACAGGCAATTGAAAGGCTCATGGCTGACTACATAACTACTGAAAGCTTCCAGACAACTGAAACCATTGTTATAACCACTTTGAGACACTAGATGGCCTACTTGAATTATTAATATATTACAACACTGTACATCAACGTCACATTGTGTGCAATTTTTACTTGTTTCTGTATAACTATGCCCAGAAATATCCAGACTCAGGGACCAATTACATTTTATTCACTTACAGTGTAAGCTCAATTAAATGTTGTTGACACAGAAAACCTGTAAAGCTACTTTTTTTTACCAAGAAAATTCACAACAGGAATTGATAAGAGAATTGATAAAGAATTGACAAAATATCGGTATTGACAAATCTCATCAATTCCCATCCCTAGTACTTGCTCTAAGCTTATTTCTTACATTAGCATAGTAATACTCTCCCCAGGGTAATGCTAACATTTTTACTATATTAGGAAATAAACTGGCATCATCAAACTATTATCACAGCATCTTCTGAAAAAGGACATCTCACAGACATCAGCATAACCCGCCATTCCTCCCTCTCTAAGAGGATTTACCACAGGTGAGGTGTCATCCGACCTCGGCCCCCTGTGCACGGGTAACAGCACCCAGAGAAACAGGAGAGGCTGGTGACTGACTGTGAACTGAACATGACTCCGCGCAGAATGAGCCACAGTGCACTCTTTCTTTCAACAGCAGAAACATAGTGCCTACAAAAAGAGTCTTCATGTTAAATCATTTTCTGCCAGGACAAGCTACAGCTTCTCCCTTTGCATGCCTGCTAGGTATGCATACCACCCCTTAAAGGTTAAACAAACACTTATCTGTAATGCTTTTCAACACTAAGACTGTTGTAAAGTCTCTTTCTTTGTATTACATATCTTGAACCATTTCCTCATATATTTGTCACTGTATTGTCAGAAAAAGCCACTGGGGAGATGATTTAAGACGTTCTCTTTGAAGAATGACGAAGACGTCCTTTACAGATTCTCAAGTCTAAATTTAACTTGCCTTTGAGCAACGATTATATCAGCCTCATTTTTCCTTTCAGCTCTTTCTATAATGTGATCATGGAATGCACGATGTGATTAAGATGAACGCCTCCTCTCTTTCAGACCATTGTGCGTGGGAGCATGATCGGTCACGGGGACTACATCGCAGCCATGATCAACGACATGAGCCGTCTGTCCGTGACCAGCTCCAACTCTCTGAGGAAGAGCAGTCCCTCTGCAAGGAAGAGGGCCCAGTCTCTTGGGCGGCTGGGGGAAGTGAATGAGGGAGATCCATACCAGTATGAGGGCCTGACCCAGGACGAAGATGAGGACGAGGATCCTTGTGAAGATCCCTGGAGGGAAAGAGCGAGGAACATCCACAGTGAGACCAACACTCCCTACCTGGGCATGAAGAAAAGCATCACCCTGCAGCCAAATGGGATTTTACCAAAGGCCAAATCCACCTATGAAGTCAGCTTCGGCTCCATGGAGGGACCCTCACAACCAGCTCAGTCCCAGAACAACCCAATGCTGAGTCAGGGGGCGTATATGTGTGGGGAGGTGGGTAGCCCCCAGGAGAGGGTGATATGGAAGAGAGAATTTCAGCTGCCCAGGGGGGTACCACCCAGTCAGAGACCTATAGCTTGTTTTTATAGCCCTGCTATGACAGTTCAGCCACCTCATGGAGATCATGGGACAGTCACCACAGAGCTTCGGCCAAACCCTCCAATGTACGTGCACCCACAGAACAGCCCTGGGAGGCCGTTCTCTTCCTATGACCTAAAGGTAAGGATGACATTTTAACACTTCTTTCAATATGTGGCTGTGAGATGCATAGCTATCGCATTCATCTCAGTAATGAACGACTTATGCATATTCCTGCTTGAGGTATTGACATCCTGTTATTATCGGCTTGGTTTAGCATTAGTTTTGCATCCATTACATACAGGTTTTTAAGGATCGTTCCCATGCTTAGCTTGTGGAAACTAAGCAGGGCAGCATATTGATTTGCTTTAAACTAAAGGTGATTACAGTTCCTGAGTGGAATATTTTTTAATCCCAGTATTAAATGATGGGATGTGGGTTTTAAGTGTTAGCAGTGTTGTAAAGTTGAGGGATGGTGCCTTTGGCAGGATTCCAGCAAGACACTTGGGTCCTTACAGCAACATCTTTACATGGGTCGTGTCAGGTGAAGTGGATGCACAGCAAAAGAGGAGAACTAGATTTACTTTCACTTTAAATACAGGTCTTCAACCTCAGGCAGGCAGCCAGCTCTGCTTCAGCTCTCTTTGAATGTGCCTCACTCTTGTTTTTCCTCATCCTGCAGGCAGAGTCGGCAGTGAGGTACCACTCTGGCTTCCTCCCCACTGGAAATAGCAGTCCTCTTGTAGGCGGCATCAGACCCCAGCGGACTGTTCGCTCCTCTGCGAGCTACACGCTGGGCTTGTCTCCTAACATGGGACTTAGGCCGAACGGACCTGACCCCTTCCTCAGACACTCTGGTTGCCCAGCCCCACCCTACCCCCGGCAGGACAGCCCTTCCCAGCCTCGCCCTTCCCCAACAGGCTCTCTTGCCACCAGTCCTCCAGGAACTTGCTCTCCTGCCTTTAGACCCCCACAACATCCTTCACCTAGACCACCACCGGACCCGCCTAAAGTGACACATGAGCAGTTCAAAGCAGCCCTGCAGATGGTTGTAGACAAAGGGGATCCTCGGTCTTACCTGGAGAACTTTGTGAAGATTGGGGAGGGTTCGACAGGTGTGGTGTGTATAGCCACAGAGAAGCACAGCGGGCGGCAGGTGGCGGTAAAGATGATGGACTTGAGGCGGCAGCAGAGGAGAGAGCTGCTTTTTAATGAGGTACAGAATCCAACCTTGAAAAATGAGATCTACAAAACAAAAGCAGCTCAAATCGCTTACGCACAATGCCTTCAAGGCTTTGCTATTTTCTGCACTGCTTTTGAATAATTATTCCAGATTATTTCAACCCAGCATCATTTCTGCTGCTGTGGCTTTCATAAAGTGTACAAAGCATAGACTGATTCTCAGCGACATCCTCCCTGGTTTTTGAAGAGATGTTACGGTGCCCAAAGATGGTGGCAGCCATATTGTAAATGCTGACTCTGATAGGCTTCAGGCTGATTCTAAAAACTGGCAAAGAGATGAAGATGCAAACAGCTACAGCAGCCTGTAAGCAACTCTCAGCACCACTCCCGTACAGTTGTCATACAGCCTAAGTGAGTACTTGCGGAGCAGCAGATTTCGGCACTATCATATTGCCTCCGTACTCTGTGCAAAAGCTTAATGATCTATTGTAGAGACTGTGCTAAACAAGGTTTCACGGTATAGTTTATTTAAGGGTAAGCTGGGGAAGCTTTCAACAACTTATCCTGATTTGATTTCCAGTTTGTCCCTGCAGCAGTCATAAAGAAATCAATTCTCCTTGGAGGATGTTATTTAACAGAGGAAAAACAAGCTCACACAAGTAAACAAACCAACTGGTGAGGGAGGATGAATATGCAGAGCGGTTGGGTCAGCCACAAGATGACCTAGATGTAGATCTGTAATGTGGTTAGCCTTAATATGCTCTCTTTGTGGCTACTCTCTGTGTTAATTATCAGTCTCACTCTGAGGGAAGCATTTGAAGCAATTAATTTAAAGGTCCCATATTCTGCTCCTTTTCTGCAGTTTAATATGGATCACTTATGTCTTCATGAAATGGTAGTAACATATTTTGGTCCAAAAAGCCAATAAATCAAGCACAGCAGCATTGTTTCCAGGCTCTCATAGCCCCTCTGTTCAGAACAGTCTGATCTAGTGGGCGTGGCCTTCATATGTAAATGAGCCACCGCTGATACCGCTGCTCTTCCGCGTCACTGAAAGCGGCGCCACGAGCTCCGAGTGCACAATGTTTCGAAAACAGCGAAGTTCGTTTACCGTAACATTACAGGCTAAAACAACAGGCTAACCACAGCTAAAGTTAGCATCCTGAAGCTAACACAGAGACAGGGAGGACACAAAGGAAAAGCTCTTACATCTGCTCCACAGCACACAGCATTTAAAATACTCACATTTCCAGGGTCCCAGGTTTGTTGGAGGATGGTTGGTAATGCGCCTGGATTCAGGACCAGTCTATTCGCTAGTCCTCTGTTGGACTGTCCAAAGATGGAAAAGCAGTCAGCTGTGAAGTGACATGCACACACATGCACAATATGCATGGGACCTGTAAAGCCTGTCACTTATTTAAACACTGAAAGAGACTCTTTGGTGCTATTTCTGTTTGTGCTCTTAGTATCTACAGAAGAGGTGAAAAGTTAGCCTGGTCTATTGAGTCAGAGAAACACATAACACTTGAATAAGCTGTAACTTAATGCCCACATGGAGGCACTGAAGGGAAATGGTCAAACACCTGAATTTTTATTTACTTCTTGAAAGAGCTTCTCCTGCTGTTTAGATAAGTAGCTAGCGCCTCATCCAATCTTAAGGACAGAAGTCTGTTTCACTGTATCTGCAGCACTGACGGTGACAGATCTGTTTATGAAATCTCTCCCAACTCCTCTCCTTTACAAATGTTCTGCACTTATCTGCTTAAATTTTGAAGAGAAAAAATGCAGCCTCTAGGCTTCTGTGTCATTTTATCTAATTTATGTTCTGACCTGTATGCTTCCTCCTGCAGGTGGTCATTATGAGAGACTACCAGCACAGGAATGTGGTGGAGATGTTTAAGTCAGCCCTGGTGGAGGAGGAGCTGTGGGTTATCATGGAGTACCTGCAAGGAGGAGCACTGACCAACATTGTGTCTGAAACCAGGTACAAACACCATTTCTAAATCAACTCAGTTTGACTGTGATATCATCTTTAATAACTACATCAACCACAAGGGGGTAGTGTGGTATCAAACGCCGAGTGATAAGTGCTGAAACCAGCTGCACAAGCACTGACAAAGACCTCCATTCAGCCTTGTCTCATTGGTTTTCTCCAGGAGAAAAAAAAACGATGATTCACTGAATTATTAAGCTTGTGCATATTTAGATGCAACTGGGGAAGTCTAATTTCGGTGTTAAATGTCATTTACTACTCCTTCTGTGCTGCTGAATTGTAATCAAAGTAAGAAAAACATATTGACCGGCAGCAGGGAGTAGAATCTGTCGTAGGATATTTGCCATGAGCTGTCATTGTGTCGTATCATTAGCAGATGGCTGGCTGGATCCTTACAGCAGGACCTCAGGGTTAGATCACTGATTCAAAAGGATGAAAATTTTCTCTCAAGCCAGATGACACATTGAATATGCCAGCTGTCACAGCCACTGTTTGTCAGACACTGAGACAATCAGTTTATGGATGGAGTGATCAATACCAGTCTTAAGCTGGCTGCAGAGTTGGTGACTTTTTTATGAGACTTTTTCTAGACATGTCTTTGAAGTGCATTCAACACGGGAAGCTCTAGTGGTTCGTTGCGTAATGGTTACCTCATGTTATCTTTGATTTCACTGGGTGTCTAACCTTCGCTGCTGATTGAAAAAAGGGCCTTTTGTCTCATGTCTTTGTATTTTGCTTGTAAATGACTGAATCCACAGAACATTGAGTACTGAATATTTTGTTTTTCTGCCATGTGGGGGTTGTTTTGTTGAACCCTTCACTCTTTTACATTGCCTTGAATGTGTGATGGTTCATGGATTCAGACTTTTCTCGGCTATTGGTTTGTTGTAATCATTAATGGAAAAGTGTGAAATGTTTCAAATCTGTCTTTATGTGTGAACTTGTCTGTATGTGTTATCCTTTAGGCTGAGTGAAGAGCAGATTGCAACAGTCTGTGAAGCTGTTCTGCAAGCCCTGGCCTATCTCCATTCACAGGGAGTCATCCACAGAGACATTAAGAGCGACTCCATACTACTGACATTAGATGGAAGAGTACGGATTCTTTTCTTTTTCTTCTTCTTCTTTTATTTTTTCTAGTAATCCTTAAACGTGTAATGTGACATCTTTCCCTCTGCCCCCAGGTCAAACTTTCAGATTTTGGCTTCTGTGCTCAGATTAGCAAGGACATCCCAAAGAGGAAGTCCTTAGTGGGGACACCCTATTGGATGGCTCCTGAGGTTATCTCCAAATCACCATATGGCACAGAGGTGAGCAGGCACACTGTCAAACCCCCTCACGCTGAATCACAGTGGTCGGCTCTGTCATGTAGTGTACGTGCCAAAAGAGGCAATCTGTCCTTTGAGATCTGTTACGTAATGTGAATGTGTGGTGATGCACCAGGTGGATGTTTGGTCTATGGGTATCATGGTGGTGGAGATGGTGGACGGAGAGCCCCCGTACTTCAGTGAAACTCCTGTAGCAGCTATGAAGAGACTGAGGGATGAGCCAGCTCCGACTGTTCGAAATGTCACACAGGTGAGAAAACAGATTTATACTCTACCTCTCCATACACTCATAACTTCTCCTTCTTCTTCTTCTGACCCTGTTTATACATATGACAAGTAGAGTTGGTTTAGAGTTAAATGTTTTTTTTCTTTCATTAATTTGTCACAACCAAAGCCTTTTTTACTTTCATAATGTGGTTTGCTCCTTTGTTTGAAATTGTTTGTTTGATGCATCTTTAAAGCAGCCGCTTTAGGGTAGATGTCCAACAAGGTAATTGACTGCATGTTGTCAATGGAGAGGCAAGACGTACCTTTTTATCCACAGAAAGCTCTGAAATTAACCTGAAGTGCCTCGCAGGATTCTCCATTGAGAATCCTCGATGTTGGACGATTAAAAGATTTAAAAGGACCCCACCACCACCACCACGAATTGAAAATCGATTTATTTGCAATTTTCAAAGCAAGATTCATTGTGTTTGTGTGTTTGAATTTGTACTTGGAGAGGAGACAGAGTTCCATCTATCTATCTATCTATCTATCTATCTATCTATCTATCTATCTATCTATCTATCTATCTATCTATCTATCTATCTATCTTTCTATCTATCTATCTATCTATCTATCTATCTATCTATCTATCTATCTATCTATCTATCTATCTGCAAGTACACAACGATTGAGAGGAGCACATGTAGAGAAAAGAAATTGAAACTTAAGTATCAATCTCATCACCCAAGTGTTGATCAATACTGGTCCCAATGTTTGCAACAATATATCAGTTTTATGAATGGATCGAAGAGCCGCACACTGAAAGGCAGAGAGCCACATGCGGCTGGCGAGCCACAGGTTGGCCACCCCTGTTCTAGCCTGTTTAAATTATTGGTCTGCATTAGCCTGACTGGTGCTATTCCTCCTCACATCAAAATCTTTGCAACATATTTTAGTTTATCGGTAATGAACAAGCCAAATTTCATTTATTTGTTTATTTTAAGTTGCCATACACAGGGAAAATTTTAGCGCTGAAAAAGAAATGTTATCATACTCAACAGACACACGAACATTCCTCAGAGCACAGGAACCATCACACTTGTTGAAAGTTAGCATGGCTAAACGTTTTCACCCACAATATCTGATACAGTCGACACAATTCAAACAGATATGTCTGTACTGTTCTACTCCATGTAGTTGCAGCTTGAAACAATTTAGGTGAATTAAAATGACAAGTTTTCAGGATCTTTGGAGTATGAATAACATTTTATGGCTTTCTTGTTTAGATCTCTCCAGTTCTTAAAGACTTCCTGGACCGGATGCTGACTCGGGAACCCCTGGATCGAGCCAGTGCCACTGACCTGCTAGAGCACCCGTTCCTGCTGCAGAGCAGCTCACCTCAGTGCCTGGTCCCATTGGTGGAGCAGTATCGCAAGCGCATGTCCCGTTGCTGACCCTGTGGGGGCTCTGGCTCCCCAGCATCCTACCTTCAGTCTGACCTGACCAGGTCTGAGAAGATAAGCAGCACCCAGGTCCAAATCCTCTTAGACCCTGGAAAAGGGTGATAAGCTCCAGAGAAGAGGACCCAGACAGCGTGTTGCTGTTGGAGGGATGATGGAAAGATGTCAAGATTGGTTAACACGCAGCGCTGCATGGTCTCAGGCATGAGAGAAGCACTTTAGGAGTGAGTTAAAGGCAGCATGCAGTTCCTCACATCTCAACTCGGTTTGATCTGAAAATCAATAAGCTTCCTGTGACGTTAAGTGGGTTTCAACACAACACAACACAACACATCACAATGGTGCATATCAGCTGAAATAAGTATTCCTTGTGAACCCGCACTACTCCTATGACCATTTATTATGTTCATGGTGGGCAGTATGCTAACCATGTGAAGCTTCTGAGGCTCAGAGTAGCTCATTGTGACACTGTAAAGGAAGGATAAAGTTACCTCTCCACACACACACACACACACACACACACACACACACACACACACACACACACACACACACACACACACACACACACACACACACACACACACACACACACACACACACACACACGCACACACCTGACTGTGGAAGCTGGACAAAAACCCCGGCCAGCACACTCCACAAACACTAGCTGTCGACTCTTTGCATGGCCAAACGGGGGCACACCTGGCCTGATGTGAATGCTTGAAGATGAACCAAACTGGGATGTGAAAGACAATATCCTTTATTAGCATAATAAGTGGGCAGATAAAAGCCCAGCTGCTACTACTGAGCTATTGGAAAATCCCCAGTACCATATTTCTCTTTTTCATATTTATTCCTTATTCCCTAAAGGTGTTGTTGTGGGTTGTTTATATGATGTGAAGTTGAAAATAAGGTTTCAACAATACGTACGGACTTGAAACATAAGCAGATGAATTAATAATGTAAATAAAATATTGGATATTAGGTCTTAATCCTGCTGATCCCCTGCAGTAAATTATATGAGATGAAGTGAAAATTTTACTTTCTTTACTGAAATGTGAGTGTATTGCTGTATGTGTGTGTAAAATATGTGTGAGCACATGAGTGTGTGTGTGTGTGAGGTGACATCTCAGTGTTTGCTTCTGATAAAGCCCACTTTGTATTGTGACAGACTTTTTAAAGACCACGATGTATGTGTGTGTGTGTGTGTGTGTGTGCGTGTGTGTGAGTGTGTGTGTGTGAGTGTGTGTGTGTGTGTGTGTGTGTGTGTGTGTGTGTGTGTGTGTGTGTGTGTGTGTGTGTGTGTGTGTGTGTGTGTGTGTGTGTGTGTCTGCATTTGTTTGCCTAGATAAAGCACACAGGCCTGGCATGTGATGCTGCAGGACGTCCACCTGCTGAGAAACACTTTGCACATAGTCTTTGTATTCTGACACAGATACATGTGAACATGTTTCATGTATTTCTATCTCTGTGTGGATCATTCATGGAAAAGAGAATTACACATTTTAATTTTGTATAAATTAATAAATGATGCATACTGAGTTGGATTTATTTGATCCTGAATTCTCCTCATTTACGCATACAAATATGGACACTCTTATTTTGAAGTATTTATTAGGCATTGAGCATGAATTAAATAGTGCACAATCACAGAACATCATTGAGCAAAATACATAGATTTTTTTTTAATATATGAATGTATATATTTATATACATAAACATTCCAAATACATTTAAATCATACAATACAAATGTTTCATGTATGAACAAAAATAATTATCTTAGCTCACAGATTAATATTATAATCATTATAAGTCATTTCAAATATAGAGTAGAAACATTTTATAGAATAATTTAGCTTTAATATCCTATTTTTTAGATAAACATTGAAAAAATGCAACAAAAGCAAAAGATTATTTTTTTCCTCTGAAGTAGATTATATTATGAAGCAAACATACTGCACTGTGAAATATAAGTGCTCTAATAATTTCCCAATCTGCGTCTTACTGTCTTTATTCTAACCAAGAGTGGACTGAGACGAGCAGCTTTCAAACTCACATTTCACTCCACTGATGCTGTCCACGCTGGGCTGGCTGTTCACCTGCTGATGTGTTTGAGAGCAGGGGAAGGTCTCAGAGCGCGACATCCGGCCTCGCCCGTTTGAGGAGCCGGGCGAACAGTCTATCACCATCCTCATGAACTCTGGTGCCGTGAATCGCCGCAGAAGCCGGGTCCCCAGGCCCATGAACCCAGGCGCACGGCTGGGAATCTTCCCTGACTCCATCTCCCCTCTGGCGAACAGCAGCTTGTTGTGTCTGCCGCTCAGGCCCAGGCTTCCCCTCTTCTGCTGCTCTCTCCTGCTCGGTGGAGCTGTGTCACTCGCCTCTTCTTTCTGGGACTGGGCGCTGTCCTCCTGTGGTCTCCCTGGCTGGAGCTTGCTGTTTAAAAGAGGTTTTGGCACCGGGACAGTTTTGTCAGCATCATTTGTCTGGCCATGGGTGTTCCCTTGACATTCAATCTTGTCTATCAGGCATCTCTCATCCTGTAGCGAGGCTCTCTTTAATTTGCTGGCTGACAGGCTCATGTCACACACATCACCTTGATAGGACTGCTTTCTTCTGTTCAGATGGTCCAGGTTAAACGACTTTGCTTTACCCCAGAGAGGAAAACTCACTGGTGTTTGTTCTTGGAGTCCAGTGTCTCGGCTGACATCTTTCTGGCTCGGCTCGGGCTGGGAGTTTCGTGGTTTTACCCCTCTTGAATCTCTAAGAGAACAGTTTTGCAGTTGTTTGGCGGTGAAAAGATCCCCTTCAATCTTGCTTTTTTCTATCTGAGGAGGCAGAGCCCAGCTGTTCGAATGGTTCTCCTCTTGAGACAGGCTCCTGGGACATCTGAAGCGATTCCAAAGCCTGCTGCTGTCTCCAATCTTTAGCCGTCTCTGAAACACCTCAGGCAGCTGGTCCTCACTGTTGTTTAACTGCTTTGAAAACCTCTCCAGGAGATACCTGGGGAGTCTGTTGGGCGGCCGGTTGTCTCCATCACCACTGGAGAGTGGATCATCTGTGCAAACACTCCTCCTGAAAGAAAAGTTCAGAATCTGCACACATTGATTGTGTCCAAAGAAGCTGGCCACTTCAATGGCAGTGTGACCAGCGTTATTGGTTCTGTCCAGCCTCAGTCCTAGTCTTTTGAAAGCACGAACCAAGAACTCCAAGACCTGGCTGTGCCCAGAGAAAGCAGCATACATCAGAGCACTGTTACCCCAGGCATCAGAGACATCTGGGTCAGCATTGAACTGCACCAGAAGCTTCACCACATCCAGGTGACCCATTTCACAGGCATGGCTCAGGGCAGTGCGACCGTCCTCGTCCTGGCAGTTCACGTCAGCTCCTTTCTCCAGCAGAAGTCGTGTGAACTTGGCCCTGGTGCCAGCGTCTTGTAGGCAGACGGCGTACATGAGCAGGGTGCGGCTGTTTTCCGTCTTGGAGTTAATAATGCGCCCATCCAAGGCGTCCAAGATGAAGCGTGCCAGGTGAACTTTTCCACCGTGCATGGCATCCAGGAAGGTCTTAGTGCCAGAGCCCTGGCGTAAATCTTTTGGTCGCATCATTCTTGAACAGCCACTTGTTGAGTCGATCCTTCAGTTGAGCTACAAATCGAGAGAGAAAAGTGAGTGTAACAAGTTCTCTGAGGCTCCCTGTGTTTACAGCGAGTGCATTCACCTCAGAGTAAGACTCAGAGAGGAGCTGCCAGGGATTTTATACCTCCCTCTCTGCATGCCCTCCCCACGTTGCCTAGGAAACAAACGTCTGAGGACCATTATGTGGTGGCAGCATCCATTCAGCCCGGGCCCTCTCTGCCTGCAGAGAAATATATTCTATTTGAACAGAATAATTACCCATGGAGAAAACCACAGGCAGTGTCTTTTATGAAGGTCCGAGGAGTTATGCTCTGTGTTTTAACTTTTCTTTGAGGCTAGCTGAGCTAATTTATAAAAATTCCCACTGTAATTATTAGATGTGGAACAGTACAACCCAGCATATTGTGAAATGTATGAATGGTGCATTATGTTGAGTCCCATTCAGAATGAAGAATACCGTGCTTGGGATGAATACAAAAGGTTTGAGGTAATTTTGAGGCCTTGAGAGGTAGAGGGGGTGGGGGGAGGGTTCATGAGTACAACTGAAACCCGCTTTCCTCAAAACATGTCTTAAAGTGCTGCATCCAGATATCTACACTGCAGCCCTGCTTTTTGCAGTGCACGTTCAAACAGACCCTCCCGATGTGCTCTGACTGTCTCAAGGTTCAATAATAATGACTTCACCTGAAGTGTTTTTTTTTCCAGTGTTACAGTATTTAAAGGGAAATGCAGCATCTTGCTGATGTGATTGTACTGCTTCTCGTCCAGCAATCTGACTCTGTCAAGATGTTGCTGTTCCCACAAATTTGAACAAACTTGAGCATGTTAGCTCAATTTTTGAGAGTTAATTCAAATTTTGAACTTAATTTGATATGAAATCTAACAAGATAGAGGCAGCAGGGAGAACAGGTGCACAGGTGGGATGAGGCCTTGAGGGGGGGCTTCCTCAAGGCACGGTTGGACAAACAGTTCCTGCAAAGGCTTGGCAGCCTTAGCACTGATGTGTTGGGCCATGTGCACCTCTCACTCTCTGGTGACTCACAGTCCATGCTGCTGCAGCTGCTGCACCGGGTGTTGAAGGAGCCCGTGACGCTGCTTCCTGCAGACCTCAGGTAGAAGCCCCTGGATGAAGTAGAATGTCTGGTCAATTTTCTTTGGAGGACTGAAGTTGCTCAGTCTTTAGTCAAAGGTAACTCAACACAAAACTTAAAGTAAAGGAAGCAAAAGGTGGGTTTACATTTCCACTTCTGATGAAATAAGAATTGAAAAAGAAAAAACACAATCTCACAAAAAGACTGAAACAACATGGCAGTGTCGGGTGTCTTTCTAGACATTCAAAGCAAATGAAACATTTCTGATCAGCCTGACAGAAAATGAAGAATGGTTAGTCCAACAAAAACTGTCAGCTTCTTCATGTCTCTGCATTATCTCAGATATTTCCAATGTAGATTTTTTTTTCACACTGCCTCATTGGAAAACAAGATGACAGCAGAAGCCACTAATCTTCACAACAGACACGCAGTATCATCTCCTATATAGTGTCATGTGTTAGTGGGCAACAATTTGAGCTTCACTACTGTTATGTCATGTTACTGAGGATGTGACTGATGCAATGAGCACATAAACAACAGATCGGGACAGATCATATCCCTTTGTCAACAGATGACACTGACTGTTCAACTGGAAAGATTAATTGGAATAGAAAGTGGTTGTGTTGACCCGCCTTGTGGTTTAACCATCTATTGTTTTATAAATTTACACTGAAAATAAATTAGATTGGAAAACAAATCCTCTGAAGTCTTATTGCTAACACCATGGATTGTAATAGTGTTGATCTGGACAGTGTTAGGGTTTGAAGTGTCCTTGTTGTGTCTCTGTGCTCTTTTATTCACTCTTTTTTCTAAAAATGTTTCTATTCCCCCTTTTCTGATTTTCTTATGATTTACAGTTTCCAAAGCATTCACTTCAAACACATGTCTTGGCATCTTTGTTCAAAGCTCATTTAGAAAAACAGACAAGCACTCTTAACACAGCTCCTTCTCCCCCTCCACAAGACTAGACTTTAATTTCAGTTGCTAATATAAATCACAGCTGGACCCAAACTGCACCTTCAAGCAGAGGTGAGAGAAACATTGCTGGGAACTCGCCTCCCTCACTGTTTACCATCCGGCCTCTCAAACCATTATTAAGTCCTTTATACAACAGCTCAAGCTATTCCCTCATTTAAACATGGCTGCGCCTTCCTGTTCGTCCAGACATGACAGTCAGACAGTTAGAGTAAAAAAAAAAAAACAAGGTATAGAGAAACAGCTGGGTGACATACAGGAGACTACATCCATCTATTACACAGTCTATGGTCCACACGGAGTTGTGTGGACTTGTGGCAATAACAAGCTTAAAACCATGGACTGTAAAAAACATGGATGTAGTCTCCCTGACGTCACCCATCTGACTCTGAAACGGAAAGCGAAGCAAATCAGCTATAGCACCCATTTAGGCAGTGGCAAGGGCTTTGTGTTCAGCTATAGGGGGCTACAGGGTCACATGACCATGAGCTGTGCCTCTGATTGGGCGATCTTGTGATCTTAATATCCTCTGAACGGCCGAGTTAAAACCCCCCATACAGTGTGTGCTGATAGTAAAAGTAGTGACTCAGACAGGAGACGTTTTTTGAACCAGGCTGTCAATAGGTTAATTTCTGCTGTGAAAACAGCTTTTTCTGGCTTGGTGTGTATGTGACTTCTGGTTCTTCCAGAGCCAGCCTCAACACTCAAGAAACAGCCGATTTTAGCACTTCTGTCTCATATTCTTAGACCGGAGGTTGCCACTTACTTAAAAACGACCTAATGCAAACGGACTTTGAAAAAATAAGATGTGGCTGTTACATAGCTTACTGAGCCTACTTCATCTTTATTTACAGCATGATACAGCTAATTTGTGGCCTTTGGTGCTGATAATAATAATAATAATTTGTGGAGGTTAGACATCAATTTCCTAAAGTCACGAGCAGATTCCCACTTCGCCTGACTCCAGACTTACTCTTAGCAGACTTTTAGCATAATTAAGTCCCGTTTCCACCAGGCAGCCTGGTTTAGATCAGTACGGTTTGGTACTAGTTTGATCAGTTGAGCCTGATCCAGCCAACCAGGCCCCCTTATGGTAAGCGGTGTGTAAGGTGGTTGCTGGTAGCCGCATCAGATAAATGATAGATGCCATAGCAACGTGACACAGTGTACCCTGCTAATAAATCCAGTGAAGAAGAAAAACACAACAGAGTAAACAAAGTGAAAATATGTTGTAGCTCCACCTTCTGGGATCTGATCAGTTCAGTCTATCATCCCTATGGAAGGCTCCCAAAAAGTGGGACGGCTTGTCTCGGTTATTTGGGGATCTGTCCTGTTCCCGCTTAGTGGGAGCAGGGCTTTAGTGAGGAGATTTTTGGCCTCACTTATGAACAACAGACCCAGTTGGAGGCATTGTTTACCATCTTGATACACGGAAAATGATACTGACTTGTTTAAGTTCAGAAAGTTCAGTCTCTACCGCCTTCATCTGGCGTTTTAGCTCGGATATGTCCAAGTTAGTGCTGGACAGTACAGCTCAGACTAAAGATTAGCATTAACAGTCATAACTCTGAGAATTGGACAAATTGACATTTTGAAACAATGGTGGAAGTAGATGAAGAGTAAATGGAGCTGAATGTCTGACACAAATTTCATGTTAATTCATCCATAGCTGCTAAGTTGTTTCACCCTAAAAATGTCATGGATCAGAAAAGTCATTGAAATTCTGGTAATGTCTGAACAAAATATCTGGGCTGGCATTCTGATAGCTGTTAAGATACTTTTGTCTGGATCAAGAAATGGGGAAATACTCTCATTCAGTGTCTTTATATTTAAAAATTGTGATGTGTTCCTTTGAAGACTACATTCAAAGAGTTGCATTTCAGTTGAGTCAAACTTGTAAACACTACAAAATTATAACTGGTGTACAATGTGCCCCTCTAAAATCTTTTAAGTAACTGAACTTTTGGTCATGTTGCTGGAATGATCTAGCAGAGATAAGCACTGGGTTTACTGACCAGCTAGAGATATGCAACTGAAAATGAATAGACTGGCCTTGAATTGATTCACATATCCAGTGATATATTACGTATGATGGCTGAAACACTCCCATCACCACTGACAGCTCTGCCTTTATAATCTGGAAAGAGTAATGGATAGAATTCTGTGTATCCTGACAGAAAATGAAGCAGCTTTATGTAACTATTTGCCTCAAAATAAGAGCTGCATATATGAAGCTTTGATGATACTAAATGATGGGGGGAAGTTTTTTTTAAATTATGGACCTCCTGCATAACAGAACTCTATGGGAGTTATAATGATCAATTATAAGAAGCTGAGGTATAGAGGGATTATTTGTTTATCAACAACGGCGGATGCGCGAGCAACTTGGCTGCAGAAGCACTGCAGAGTATAATGGTTTGTTAACCGCTGTGGAGGAGTTAACCACCAAAAAACACATTTTTTAAACTTAATTTCATCACTTTGACATACGGCAAAATGCTCCCAGGTTTGTGAAATAGCTGTGACAGAAGAGATCAGCAAGTGGACAGATATTAGGTGGACAGGCGTTTTTAGCAGAGAAAAGCGTGTATCCAGAGAGGAAAGACAATTCTCACTCAATGCTCATGACTGCATTATCTGTGGACACGTATCTGTGACAGGCCAGGATGTAAACATCGTTTCATAATATTTCCTCATTTTACTTTGGTCATAAAATCCGTTTCTGTTGATCATAATTTAAAGGTTCACTCATTATTACCTGTCCATATTGAGTCCATGTTTGGTCAGAACCTCAGCCCCAAACCAACAAAGTCAAATCTGTATTTTAAGTATCAGTAGTTATTATTGTTTGTTTGCAAAACCTAGTTAACTGAGATTGGTAAAGAATACACATTCAATAACACACAGAGACGTCGCTGGTGTATCAGTGTAAAGTGTGACCCTGTTAACTGGTGACTCTCGACCGTTAATCACGGCTGCCGTCGGCTGAAAGTCGCCAGTTAGCATGGTCGCTATTAACGCCGAAACACCGGTTGCGCTGTAACGGTCGAAACTTGGCAGAAGTTGCCTTTATTGTGTAGTATTTTTTTGACAGCTGTCCACGGAACAACCGTACATTTTGATGCTTCTAACAGGTTGAATTTAGTGTTTAAAAAACGCTAACTCGTCTAAATGAATGGAGCTAAATGCTACTTCTGTGGTCGATATGCGTACGCATTTTTATGACGTAGACTGATAATCCCTCTTTTTTTTCCTGAATAAAGGCCTGAATTCAAACTCCTGCTGGAACCACTCTCTACCACTGGGTGCTCAGCACAGATATGTGGTAGAGGCAAAGATACCAGGCAGATTATAAAAGGAGAAACTGACTGAGCACGAGGTTGGACAGGGAGACATTCTGGACTGGTATGACTTTCTGAAAGGTGAGTGAACCGCACTGGGAGATTGCCTTTCAGATTAAAGCAGAAGAATAGTTCCTGGTATAAAACTTATATTTTAAGGTGTTACACATTATCTTTAGCTTCTATAAATGTAATGTGTTGTCCCTCTGTTAGCCTAAATGAGCTTGACTGTATCCAACACAGTCACAATATGATTGCTTGCCATCCTAATGTAACAGGGCTTTACATTTAAGATATTCATATAACTACCACTGACTGGAGGTGCTCCGTGTGGTTATGTGAAACATGCATGTTAACAAAGTGACACATCATATGTTACATGATGGGGCTGATTTTTTTTCTCAGATCACCTCCTACAGACTCCGACATACAGCCCACACTGCACACTGATGAGGCCATTCTGATGGCATTACTCTTTGTCTGTGATTACTCTGGAGGCGAGCTCGAGGAGGTCTGATGGTCTATAGAAACTGTCTGAAAAACATCTCATACGAGACCAGGAGAAATCACAAACTGAGACCCCAGCATCAGCTCAGTACTCAGGTATCCCTCAAGAAGTAAAGAAAAAAAAAAGACATGTATATATTTTTTAAAAATAGGAGAAGTTGTTAAGCAAGCATTGAATGTTCCTTAATGCTTCTGATAGCAACGATTCTCCTTATCAGGTGTTACACTTTGGATGCTCTGAGAGTTTGGCTGCTTTTCTGGATATGTTTCATCCAGAAATAGACCTGAGCTGCCTGTACTGCATGTATCCACACAGGCAGGCTATGAACTGTGCTCAGGTTATTGAGTTTGCACATACACTACTTACACTACTCGTAGATATCACTATTTAGGATCACATTTTCTACTAAGGCTTACAGTTTTGACATTCAAAAATAGACAAATATAACCCTTTGGTCATGGCTTTCTGCACAGTATGTGACCAAGTATACAATACATTTTTGAAACCAGAGCCTTTGTCAAATATGTCAGTTAGTTTTATAGTGGAAATAATTTTTTAGTTACTTAAAATTGGCTGAAAATACTGTGGAGAGGGTCTTATCATTTCCAAAAAATAGCCAAAACAATGATAATTTTGTAGCTGGGAAAAGAGTAAATTCAAGGATCAGCTGTTCTTCCCCTGTTCAAGCAAAAAAAAAAAAATCTTATCAAGTGTTTTTGTCTTATTTTAAGTAAAAAATTCCTTATTATACTTAATATGAACCAAATTCAACTGATCAGTCCAGAAAACTGTCTTGTTTCAAGTTACTTAAAGACAAAAATGAGGTTTTAATTGCTTGTAACAATCTAAAAAAAAAAAAATCGAATGCTTAAAGTCTAACGTACACTGGAAAAAAACTGAAATCATAATAAGCGTTTTGTTTTATTTCAGTAGAAAATGTCTTTGTAGACATAAGATGAGCCACATTCACCTGAATAGTCAGGAAAAATGTCTTTTTCAAGTTATTTTAAGACAAAACTGAGGTCTGAATTGCTTGAAACAAGTTTAAAAAAACCTGTCAATGTGTATTAAGACATTTTTCTAGTTTCAAGCAATTTTGTGAGCAATTCTTTTTTATCCCATCGGCAGAATCTTTTTTTTTACTTGTTACAGAAATTCAGACCTCATTTTTGTCTTTGAATAACTTGAAACAAGACATTTCTGGACTTGTCAGGTGAATGTAGCTCAAAAACCCTTGATAAGATTTCAGTTTTTGCAGTGTAATGTCTCAATGCAGTAACTTTTTTTCTTGTCCCATTTGCAGTTTTTTTTTACTTGTTACAGAAATTCAGACCTCATTTTTGTCTTTGAATAACTTGAAACAAGACATTTTTCTGGACTCGTCAGGTGAATGTAGCTCATAGCAAGTTTAACTAGATTTTTTTTTTAAATTTGAAATAAGACAAAAACACTTGATAAGATTTCAGTTTTTGCAGTGTAATGTCTCAATACAGTAACTTTTTTTCTTGTCCCATTTGCAGTTTTTTTTTTTTACTTGTTACAGAAATTCAGACCTCATTTTTGTCTTTGAATAACTTGAAACAAGACATTTTTCTGGACTGGTCATGTGAATGTGTCACATTTTGAGTCTAAAAAGACATTTTCTACTGAAAATAAGACAAAAACACTTGAAAAGATTTCAGTTTTTTCTCGTCTTTACATTTCTTACAGACCAATAAACTAAAAAGAACCTCATGTCATCAGAAGAATCAAACATTTGCATGCAGTAAGTAATATTTGGTGGTAAAGCTCTGGTCTGGTTGTTGCCCTCCCTTCCACAGGCCATGAAAGCTTGAAGTGGGGAGGGCACGGCTCTGCTCTCTTTTATTTGCATACATTAAAGCTGTGTCTTCCAGTCTGGCCACCTCAGTCACAGAAGTTCAAACACACCCCTGCCTCAACTCATGACATAAAACCACTCTTCCCCCCATTCAAGCAAAATTAAAAATGGACAAAGCAAAGCTGAATGAAATGTGGATAAAATGTTCAGAATGTGAAGGAGTTGGTACCATGAGACTTGCTAATTATAAAGATGTATGCAGTAAAGCAGACATGCCATGCTAAATATGTAATCTCCCATTCATAGAGCTGCTGGTCTGGGGACAAGTCACCTTGAATGCTTGATCAGGAATTAAAGCTCATGTCAAGTTAAGGTGTTATCCAGAGCCATAAATGTCCTAATTAGCCACAGGGGAGAATGCAACTTCAGCGCCATCAAAGCAACAAATCTCTGAAGGTTCTTTGAAAAGTCTTGCTAATGGAAACATGACACAGAGTAAGACTCCCCGTGGTAACTCCACTTAGCTACTAACACCTGGGACTGAATTAGTGTGCTGGAAAAAAGTTATCTCTGGACTCAACAAGATTTTTTTTTAAATGTAACTAGCTACTTATCCATGACTTAACATGCCTTCCCCCTCCATGGACTACTCCACCTTCTTCACCTTAACCGAGCCCAGCAAAATCATTTCATCAAGCTATCACCTGCTAACAAAGTGAAAAACAGGAAGCTCATTGCTAATTTTCCATTCCTTGCTCAAATCAAAATAATGCTTTGCCTGACAACATGCCACCTTACCGGAACACATCAATATTACGACATGCATAGGTCCAAAGATCAAATCGCAAAAAAGCAACAACAACAACGACAACACAAAAAAAACACCTGTTAATGTGTCCTCACAGTTACGTAACATCTTAACACAGGTAGCCCTGTCATTTAGCAGCAGGGAGTAACAACTCCTACAGGGACATGAAGCACCAAATTGATGTATTTGTATTCAGTGAGAACAATTGTGTGTGTGTGTGTGTGTGTGTGTGTGTGTGTGTGTGTGTGTGTGTGTGTGTGTGTGTGTGTCCTTTTTGGTTCCTCTAATGCCCTTTGATTTGATACAAGGACACAGCAGTGGAGATCTCACATTCATTCCAAGAAAAAGACAGCAGCTGGCCGGCTGTCACTGTGGTGTGTATGGTAGTTAAGGTTGAGGTGAGGTCACTGTTGTTGACTCACAGCAGAAAGTTAAAGCCATGATAACCTGCAAATTTTATTTAAACTTCAAATAAACTCAAACATTAACAAAAGTAGTTGTTCTCAGCTGAAATTGAGGATTAGGACAAAAAAGAGAGCAGAAAAGAGGACAATTACATGGAGTTAAAGGGCTGCTGCTAGAGACCCTGACAGCAAACCAGGAGCTGCCACTTACAGAAGCCGCTGATATGTTATTGACCATGAGACGGCCCCCTCAATGACTTTGCTTTCTCTGCCCTCATCAATTATCCCTCTGACTCAGGCCTGCCAGCCTGCCACAACCAGATGGTAAACAGTAGGCAGTTCCTTCAGCCTTCACATCTAAGGAGCTTTAATATCGGTTGTCAGGCTGAGACATTTTGACAACTGAGAATTAGCACCCACAGCGCGACTGTCCTCTGTTGTCTTGCCATGGCAGTAAGGGGAAGACAGTGGTGCAAAGGGGAAAGTGGCCCTGCAGGGGAATCAAATCATGAAAAAAATATTGGTTGACTTAACAGATAAAAACATGTCTGATGCTCCTGTTAAGGTGAGATGTAAAGCTGAGTTTGATACTACATTGTGGCCCCAGTGAAAAAAAAGATGCATCAGCAATAGTAAGGAAAAAAAACATCTGAAAGAAAGTTTTGATAAATTGGAAGATTCAAGTTGTATCAAATAACTTGAGTCTGACTTGCTTATTTCTCCAACAGCACCCACTGTGCAGGGAGTGAATGGTTTCACAAACCAGCAGATTATAATTTTTACCAATCAGAGGCACGGATGACCTGATAGACAGACAAGCAGCCTGTTAGTAAGGAGGCTAAAAGTGACAGTGACAGATGACATGTCATACAACTGAATGACACTAACTACTGGCACATGTGTGTTATGGATCATAGCAAATCAGCTAGGAAGAGAATATATATGAAGTGTCCCATCTCTCATACGTTAACGTCAGCTTCAAAGGTCAACCTGGGCTTCCAGTTATTTCCAAACTTCATGCATGCTTATCAAAATAAATATACTTCCTGTGTAAAAAGCTCAGAGATTGCTCAGAGGCTGCTTTCCACTTACTGGAGTTTCCTGTGGAGACAATCAGAAACTGTAAACCTACAAATGTGCCAAGGAGTCATTGAAATTTCTATAACCACCACTCTCTGCTTCAAATCAACACGAGAACCTGTTCTGTTAAGGACTGTGTCCACCTGAGGGATCCACTCCATTTATGAGTCAAATATAAGTTAAACGCCTTTTAGTCAGGAAAGAAGTTTGGTCCACCAGCCATGTGCTGAATTATGTCACAGGCGCCTCTCAGCTCCCACTGAGGAGGTATTTTGGTTTGATTGTTTATACTCTCTTAGCTAAAAATGACCCTGCTGCTACAGTACAGGTTTTCTTTTCTTGGACCACTTTTGGTGGGTCCAACGATTTATAAAACACATGTTTTATGATTAAAGCCATTACTGACTGATTAAATGCAACATTGTTAGACTCAACAGTCATTTACACCACAGGAACAGGTTGACTGTGTGGATCATTTTGTTGTTGTTTGCTGGTCAATCAGGCGTCATTAGAGTTGTATAACAGTGCAGCTATAGTTAAATAAAGCAACAGCCTCTGTTCTCTTAACTATGGGGTGCTGAATGAAAAATTAAGTCACTGTAAAATAGGCAACATTTCATGAAGATTAAGTTCACTTTCCTCACATTTAGCTTGTTTTTCTTTTATTTGAGACGGAAATCCATGCAAAACAGAATGTTCTATATACTTCTTCAAAATACAAGTGAAAAATAAATTTACATGTAAAATCTTAATACTTAATCTATATCTAATGGTTAAATGTTAATCTAAATTTGAATCTCAATGTGAAATCTAAATCTATATACAAATGCAAATCTCAATGTTAAATCTAAATGTTGGATCTAAATCTAAATCTAAAATCACTTGCAAGTGTAAAGCTATAAAAATGTGTACACAAAACAAATCTTTACAATCAGCAAGTAATTTAGGATTTAGTTTTAGATCCAATACTTAGGTTTAAAATTTAGATTTAGATTTAGTATTTAACTTAAGATTTTACATTTACATTTGGATTTAGTATTTAAATTAAGATTTAACATTAAGATTTGGATTTGGTATTTAAATTTAGATTTTACATTTAGATTTATATAAAGTATTTAAGTTTAGATTTTAAATTTAGATTTAGATTAAGTATTTAAATTTAGATTCTAAATTTGATTTAACATTAATATTTAGATTAAGTATTTAAATTAAGATTCAACATTTAGATTTGGATTTAGTGTTTAACTTTAGATCCAACATTTAGATTTGGATTTAGTATTTAAATTTAGATTTAACATTATATTTAGAATTTAACTTAAGATTTTACATTAAGAATCAAATTTAGATTAAGATTCAAGTTTTAGATAAAGATATAGATTTAGATTTATTTTTCATGTGTACACATTTTTAATGGTAAATAAAACATTCTATTTTGCATAAATTTCCATCTCATCTCATGAAAGAAGAACAATCTAGATGTGAGAAAGTAAACTTATAGCTATGGTCTAAGATTTGGAGGCTTGGCGATTAATAATAACGCAGTTTATGAGGCTGTTATGGTAAGATGGTCTGATCTGCACAATTTAAACGGCAAACAGAACAAGAAAAACGATTCAGTACATCAGCTGCAAAACAACATAGAAATTGAAGAATCCCAACCGCCGTTCCCCTCATTTCGGGTTTGTGAGAGAGTCTATCCAATCCCCTGTCTCCCCTGCTCTGCACCTTCCCGTCCATGGTCCTGCCTCATGCTTCCCCACTACCCCTCTCACGTCAGCTAGCTGCTCAGCTACTGAATGGTCATGGAGCCGGGAAGACCGAAACCAGGAAGCTGTTACTGTTACCCTCCACAGCAAAGGGAAGAAAACAAAATAGTTTCAAGGAAAAGGCTGAAGCAAGGAAGAATTATGAGCGATACAGGTGCCAACAGAGACTGAATATTGGAGAAATGTACGACCGGTGGAAAAAGCTGCAGAGGGATTTTGGAATGAAGACTGACGCTAAGACAGCTGAGTTTCTGTTGAACAGGTAATGACTTTGTTTACCACAGTGGGAGATGTCAGCTGAATAACTCTGGTTAGTCTGTGCCTGTACTGGCTAATGACTGAACGCTGCTGGTCGGAACGTGTCGGCTCTGTCAATAGATTTTAGCATAAGTTAGCCACACATCTTAAGCATTGTAATCAGAGCTGGTGAAGACACACTGAGAAAGGTAAAGTCTCAACCACAGTCGGCTCTGCTCTGATCAGCTGGCGGTGGCAACGCCAGACCTGCTCCACCGGCTAATTCATGGTTCAAATGAAAAAGCTACCACTGTGTGTTACAAGGAGAATGACTGTCGTGTTTGTCAAATTTTCTGCCAGCCGGCTTCTTGCTCTGTCGGAGGGGATGTAGCGCAATACAAGCTGGGGGGCGGGATCTTGGAACACGGAGGGAGGGGTGAGTGAGGGGGTGTTAAGGAGGGCTGGCTGCGTTTTTCTAATGTGTCTAATCTTCCCAAAGTGACTGAAGTTTTACATTTGGCACCCCATACTTAACTCACTTTAAGGCAGATGCTCTCACCACAGTGAGGCAGCAAGGTGATGGAGAAATCTTCAGAAAATATAAATCCAAATGGTGCAAATAGCCACAACAAATCACTAGATCAGGGCCTGATAGCTTAGTTTAAAAACTACATGATAAATGTGAGAGTACCACAATCCAAGTATCAGAGCTAGAGTGCTTTCTGGAGATAGCCTACGGTATGTGGGAATCTTTATGTGCGTGTGTGTGCATGAGTTATTTTTTTCGTATTTGTCTAAATTTAAATACTGTACCCTGAACACATGTAGGAAGTTCAAAATTTGCATCAGTGAGAAGGTGGAGGCACCTCTGAGCGGCTTGAAGTGCTCATGTGACACCCAGAAGCTGGTGACTGACTGCTGTGAGATGACTCCTCTGAGGATCTCATTAAGCTGCTAATTTATTGTTACGACAAGCTTTGAATGGGATTATGTAATGTATCCATGAATCCTAAGCAGCTGTTTACAGAGATCACGCAGCTGAATCAGGTCTAAAGAAATTAATATGTTATTACATTTCTTCTCCTGGTAATGTTTTTCCCCCTCTCTTGAGTGCAGTGTGCAGCCCACACAATGATCCAACACCTACACCAACACACACACATGCAGCCTGTGACAGAGCAGCCTCAGCAGGTGGTGTGTGTGTGGGTGGTGTGGGTGCTTAATATCCATCCAGGATGGCATCCACTTGGAGCCAAGATGGACTACAGATCATGACTCTCCACCTCCTGCAGGTCAGGCTGGCTTTCTCACACAGGAAACAAGAAGAGAGAAGGATCTTCATATCTTATGTCCTCTCAATCATCTCAGCAAAAATACACTGTTTCTTTTCTTTGGTAACCATGTTGTCAAGACTTAATCCTACCCACTGCTGTGGAAAAATGTAAAAATACAAGATGAAATCGGAGGATGTTTCTGAATTATTTAAAGATTAAAATAGATGGCCTGAAACAATCTGCAACAGAATAAGATACTTATTTTTAACCAGTGGCACTGAGGAGGCACTTAATTCTGTATGTTTTTTAGAGCACTTAAGCACACATATTGGCCCCTAAAGAGAGCACTCCAGCACATGTTTTGGCTCCAAAAGGGGCACCTTGGTGGGCAATTTGGCACCCAAGAAGGCACTTAAGTGCACATTTGGCTCTCAACAGGGCACTAAAATCTGTGTTTTGGAACACAGTTTGGGCCTGAGAGGGCACTTTTGCACTCAGATTGGGCCTAAGATGGGAACTTTTGCACACAGATTGGGCCTAAGAGGGCACTTTTGCACTCAGATTGGGCCTAAGAGGGCACTTTAGCACACAGATTGAGCCTAAGAGGGCACTTTTGCACACAGATTGGGCCTAAGGGGGCACTTAAGCACACGGATTAGGCCTAAGAGGGCACATTTGCACACAGATTGGGCCTAAGAGGGCACTTTAGCACACAGATTGGGCCTAAGAGGGCACTTTTGCACACAGATTGGGCCTAAGAGGGCACTTTTGCACACAGATTGGGTCTAAGAGGGCACTTTTGCACACGAATTGGGGCCTGATAGGGCTCTTTAAGCGTGTGTTATTCAAAACCTTTTGGTCATGAAGGGGGGTAACCGCGCACCCTGCCCCCTTCCTGTGCACACCACTGCTGCTGAGGTGTTAACTCAAATGGATGAAAAGCAATTTATAAAGAGAAATGTTCACTAGGGAGCTTTGATCTGACGAGTAAATAGGTTTTATTTATGAAAGGGGAGACATGGACTGGCCAGGGCAAATATATTCCCTTAAACCAACAAGGTTTATAGTAGCAAGATGGAAATGAGATGACAAAGATGGATTGGTGATGGGAGAGGAGAGAGAAAACTCACACTTCTTCTGGGGCCTAAGCAGGATTGTTGACCGAATCATTCCCATGAGGTCAGAGCAGAGCCTGTTTTTCTTTTGAACTTATTCGATATCTGCAGCATTTTTTATTTAGATGTCAAATTTGCCCTAAATTCAAAGCACTTTCTCTCCTTATACGTACCCTGCCTATTCTATGTTTCCTTGTGTGTGTTGTTTCAAACTCTCTCTTCTATTTATTCTTTGATCCACTGCCAGTTTTGCCGTGTGGTTTCAGATCCTGCACAGGCCTTCCCTCTCCAGCTGGTATGAGAGAGATCTGCTGGAGTTGTCTTCATTTTATGTAAGATTATCAGTGCTGTGATCCAAAGCTGACTGGGTTCACACTCTGAAGCTCACAGTTCATCTGTGTTGTGCATGAGGTGGCAGGACTCTCAGGCACAAGCTGTGTCTCCAAGACGCCATCCTCAGCTTTAAATGTCATTCATGTGGTTTGATTCAGAAGATGGCTGAGAAAAAAAAGAAGAGACAGGAGAAATGGACAGATTGCTTCGTCTGGTGAGTGAGACAGACAGTCTTCATAAATAAATGCATGCACGTGGAAGTTAAATGCAAAGAGCCTCTGATTAATGTCAGATTGCTCTTAGTCATGTGATGGATGGTGTGTGAGGCTAAAATTAGAGGCACAGGTCTCGGTTTGTCTTTCAAACTATCTGCATTCTCCCAGCTCATGTGCCTTGATTGTGACTCTGTTTAAAAAAAGCTCTTGACCCTCACAGTACACAGCTGCAATTATGCTGTATTATGAGTTTGTTCCTCACTGACAGAGAAGAATCCAGAAACAGAGCTGAGAGACAGAGAGATCAAACAACCCTGAACTCATGATCTTACCTCTGATTGACTCTGGACTCCAAAATCTAACAACAAAGAGCCTTTGCCCTGATTGTACCCCTGGTTCATTCAAGTTTTTTCTATGCTTGTTTGCATGCTGTATCATTTGGTAGAACACTTCAACATGAATCAAAGGGGTCCTAAGAAGCTGTCCAGGCAGGAAAGTGATTTTCTTTAAGACTTAAGTACACATTTTTTTTTCTTTTTTTTCTTTGGTAAAATATTGTTTTCTCTTGCATGGTCATAGTAATCTTACAAGTAAGACTGAACAAGAAAAGACATTACTCTATAATTCTGTCTCTGTTTTCTAAGCAAAGAAAGTCATTCATCATCACCCAGCTGTATCTTCCTGGTAGAGATAGTTCCTACATTACAAGAGGTGAGAACTTTTCTTTGGGCCAGATTGCCTTGATGATGCCAGAGTTCAGAGGAGAAAGAGCAGACTGGTCTGAAAAGACAGAAAAGCAACATTAATTCGAATAACTTCTCGTTACAACAAAGGTCTGCAGAAGACCATCTCTGAACACACAACACGTCCAACCTTGAGGCAGATGGGCTACAGCAGCAGAAGACCACACCGGGTGACCCTCCTATCAGCTAAGAACAGGAAACTGAGGCTACAATTCACACAGCAACACCAAAACTGGACAATAGAAGATTGAAAAACGTTGTCTGGTCTGATGAGTCTGGATTTCTGCTCCACATTCAGATGGTAGGGTCAGAATATGGCATCAACAACATGAAAGCATGGATCCATCCTGCCTTGTATCAACGATTCAGGCTGCTGCTGCTGGTGTAATGGTGTGGGGGATATTTTCTTAGCTCACTTTGGGCCCCTTAGTACCAACTGAGCATGGTTTAAAGTCCACAGCCTACCTGAGTATTGTTGCTGACCATGTCCATCCCTTTATGAGCACAGTGTACCCATCTTCTGATGGATACTTCCAGCAGGATAACGCTCCATGTCATAAAGCTGGAGTCATCTCAGACTGGTTTCTTGAACCAGATCTCAATCCAACAGAGCTCCTCTGGGATGTGGTTGGATGGGGGATTCACAACACGGATTTGCAGCCTACAACACAGCAGCAACATATAAATAGAAATGCTCAGTGTGTTGAACACATCAGTGATTGTACATGTGAATGTCATGCCCTGATGTCACATTTTGATGGAGTGTGAGAGAACTCCAGAGGGAAATGGACTGCTGCTACATTAACAACAGTGATAGTGTGCTGATGTTTTCAAATAGGAAAGAGAGACAACACATATCTATATTTCCTCCATACACAATAAGTCTCAGCAATTAAAAACTTTAAAGTAAGTGTGTTTAACATAACTTTGTTAAAAAAAAGTTTCACCACATCAAAGAGTTTGTGCTGACTACTGTTACATGAATTGCTTTGCAAAAGTTGTATCTACAGGTGCACTGATAACTGTTCCTCCCTCCTCTGTGTGTGTGTGTGTGCGTGTGTGTATGTGTGTGACTTACCCCATTGTTCAACCTCAAGGACACGGTTGCTCCTTTCTGTCCTGCGACACTCGCTGCAGATTTCTGTAATTATTGACTATCTGTTCACAGTTCTTTACACGTGTTTTTTGAGTTGACCTTCTAAGCTAGGCAGGGCTTTTTTTCAGACTGCTGCTGTATTCTGTGAAACCAGCCTCTCTGTTGCTTGAAGACTTGTTTAAATACTCACAGAGACAAACTTAACTCAAAATCCACAGCAAAAGAAAGACGACACATATACTGTGCAAATATATGTTTATTCAAAACTCAGATTAGACAAAGTCACAAATCCTTATAAATATTGTGCCTTTATAACAGTGCCACCACAATTAAGTGAAGTCTTTACAACCATTAAACACCTTAATCTCAGAGTGAAGAGAGATGAGGTCTTGTGTCACTCACAAAGCGCTGAAAAGTGACAGATGGACTCATTGTCTAAACCCAGTCTGCAGACTCTGATAACCCATTTTCTACAGCTAAATTTTCTTGCTTCATTTATTCCAAAATTTTCACTTATACGCACCAACTAAAGCTTTCAGCGGCGGGCTTTCACCTGAAAGATACTCGTCGCTTTGTTGGAGTGTTTATCCGCAATGAAAAGGAACAGATAAAAAGAGTATAAATTGGAACAGTTATTATTTCCAAATCATCAAACCTTTGGTCAGAAGGACACACATGAAAACATCATTTTGGCGTTAGGTTCCCTCAAAAGCTTGAATAGCACCTCTAAATTAATATTCCACACAGAACACCATCGGCTGAATGATTTTTTACTATTCTGCTGCTACGCCGAGGCTTTAGGTTATGCAACAGGGTGAAAAATAAGATGAAAAGCAGTTTTTTAAAAGTAAGAAAGAGGTTATACATAAGAGTTATCTAACCCAGGAAGACATCCCCGTAGAAGCCCACTCCCTCCACCTTCTTGCCTCCAGCTTGGTCCACCAGTTCAGGGAAGTGAGCCCCCACACACACGTTGACGGCTTCCCTCACCTCGGCTGGTAGAGCTCGTGTTTTCTGAGCGTGCTCCTTCAAGGCCTCCTGGTTGAGCTGTAGACACAGGAGCCAGAGGTTAGAGGTTTGTTTAAAAGGACACTTGTGTTTTTCTTGTAGCTTCTTTTCTGGTCCATGTGTTTATCATAATCTTTAGAGGATGGATCTGCACACTGGCACCAGCACAAATTAAAACCAGCTGGCTTCAACCCAGAGGCATCGACTGGCTTGAAGTCAGAGTGATTAAGCTTTTTTTTTTTAATGATGTAGGTGTTTAAAGGAAAATGTCTCAATCAGTGATGTTAAACGCATTCAGCGAGCAGCAACCTCTCTCTTTGGAGTATCAAGTTGTCCTCATTTGTGCCTAAATCTTACAACACTCTCTTGTTTTCCTCCCACTTCTCCCTTCAATATCAAAAACCGGATTGAAGCCAAAACTATTGATGAGACGTGGAAACACACATCCATCTGGCCGACAAGCTTCAGCATTCAATCCATGTAACACCTCTCTTTCTCAATTCTAACTGCCAACGTTTCACCCATTCAAAGCAGAGCATTGTCACAAAAGAGCTCTGACATCATTTACAGTGGTGGGAGCGTGGTCCGCAGTCTCAGTGGATGTGTCACTCATTTATTACGTAGAAGGATTAAATGGACAGATGGCCACTGGTTTACCATATATTAAACAAGCGGGGATTTCTTCTTGTTGTCGTAGTTCGGATGACAGATTTGTGAATGCGTAAAATGTTTCTCACTTCTATAAACTGGGACAGGCCTATGACTGAGGTGTTTAGTCACTACAATAGGTCTAAAAGTGGTGAGGTGTTTTCCTCACAGGAACTTTCAAAAGGGCCAAAACATTTCAACGTTCTTTTGTTCACACCAAGAGTCGAGGACTTGAGTTTCTTTTTGCTCAGTCGCAGTACTGATCATTTTATTTTAACAAATTCATCATCCCTCTGTGTTAGTCAGTCTTCACAGATCCTAAGGTGCATTGGAAACACAACAAGGGATGTGTTAAAGGGGACTCTAATCCTCACTAAAATTGGCTTTAGAGAATTAAAAAACCTTTTAATTGGAAAGCTAGGAGCGTCAAGCACCCACAGATACTGTTTTACAGATTCTGCATTAAACTGCAAATTTACAATACAAGAGCTGTTTTTTTTTTCAACAGTCTGTCCAGTAGTGCAGGTCTAAATGCCATTGATGATCATCGATCATCTCACAACGGTTTAATTCTGAATCAATGTCTTTGAAACAGCCAACTTCAGTCCTGTTTGTCAAGGTGCTAGTTTCCTCCGCCAAATCACCGTCTGGATCCAGGATTTCTTTAAAGGATTCTTTATCATCTGTTTTCACCATATGTGTATATAACTCCACTATAAATGGTCAGATTGCTTTGCAAAACAACACAAGACAAGGTCACCATAATTCCTAACAGATGTAAAAGTATGATCCAGATCCTGACAATATTCTGAATACTAAGATCTGGAATATGAAATATGTACTGGGTCATCATAATTTTCAACTCTGTCAGGTAACAAATTATGGTAAAAACCTGCAACTAACACCAAATTGTAGCAGACAGTCTGCTGAAAGGGAGTATAACATTAAAGTAGGACTAAAGTGTTGGTGACAATCACAATATGCTTGGTGGAGGTCTTTGCTCTCTGACTGCTTTTCTAGTTCTGACTGTGAACAATGTCAACACATTGAAAATGAAGTCTTGACCTGAAGTCTGTTACTTTTAACCTCTGGCTGTAGCTCAGACTCTGAGAAGTTGCCTGCAGCTTTGAGGCCATTACCTCGTTGGGTTAAAGCCAGCAAAGCATCCACTAAAATCTAAAAATTGATTAGGCCATTTCCCAAGACCATATTGTCTTGGCAGATAATGGTCAAGTTGACACCTCTCAGGCTCAGCTGTTACAGAAGCAGTTACACCGTACACTGGGATGTGTTCACATATACATTTACGGATAAACAATTATCTTTAAACAAATCTCTAAAAACTTAGTGCTCCACTTATCATTTGTGAAATAGACTTTTGTGTATGCAATAACAGCAAAAAAAAAACAACCAAAAAAAACACATAACTTGTGATTTGTTAAAAATTTATCATAAGCAACAAATCCAGGAGAGTCTCTGACATTAGAGCCCATTTGAATGCATCAAAACGGATAGATCTGAGCCCTGTTTAACTAACATTCATTCCTTTCCTCTTGAGATCAGACCTGAAAACATTTGTATTTTTACTTTTTACAGATCTAAACTGTAACATTATTTAGGTGAATTTATTAACCCTAAATCTACAAGTGGATTGACTTCTTTATGGATTTATACCACTGTGTGAGTGAGTGAAGCATCTTCTAGCTGTCAGTGGAACTGAAGAGTGGGGGATGTAATGATGGACAGTGTTTACTGTGCAGATGTACACAGCACACAAAAGAACGGCCCAACTAAAGATGTGTGCATTATAATGACTACACTAGAATTACAAGGAAATTGGCTTCCACTTCCAAAGGCATTCCTCATCTTGTAACGAGACATACGATAGACACAACTGCTGATGGGTTTCCAGATTGCTATAAATGCAAATGAAGCTAAACTGAGCCAAAGGTCAACACCCGCAGCTGACTAAAAAACCACCTATCACACACACTATAAACACCAACGGGGGTTAATAGTTGATGGTAGTCAATATTCATCACGTAGAAGCATTAATGATCACCTGCTGCCATTAACAGTATTGACTGCTCCACCCTCAGCTGGAGGTGGCCAAAAACACCAATGTGTTGGTTTCTTCCAGTTACAGTGAAGGTCAGTCGTCAGAGCTGGGACTAATTTCCAGTTTTACACTCATGCAACTCAGACATTTGTTTAGCCATTAGCTCCTGTTGTTGTTAACACGCAATGACATGATGTTGGTGGGCCAAAGCCATATAAAGACATTTCTGCACATAGAATTAACACAATACTGTTAGTGTCAATTTCATTACGCAAAACAAGTTATCAGTAAACACACATATTGAAAGTACTAATTAGAAGGGGTTTTGATCATAGACTGTATAAAACATGGACGTAGCCTCTGCAACATCACCTGTCTGTTCCTGAAAACATTTAATGAAGCCAATCTGCGGACGCAGCCACATTAGATATGACGCAAAACAAAATATGTAAAAACATGTTCAAATGTTTTGCAGAGTATAAAAAGCAATAACTATTTTTGTAATTACCAAAAACTATTATTATATTTATTTGTACAATAAATTCAAACTTTTTTATGTGTAAAGCTCCAACTGAGTTGGCACATCTGTAACTTTCTGAAAAAAAAAAAAAAATTAAACATTGGAGAAAAAAAAATCATGTCCCAAGAAGAATTAAAACAATTAAGAAAAAATACCTTGACGAAGGTTTTTATATATTAAATATATAGTGGCATTAAGTGAAAATATTTATATGGCTCCCAAGCTCAAATGAGCTCCTATCCTATTTAAGCACACACCCACCGACATTAAAATTGTCATATGCCTTCATAGTTTGTAACATCTTTTAGATGATCATGAGACCCCAGTTTGCATAGTTAAAGGCTCTCAGGATTCAGATATCCATTTTTTATTCCTGTTTTGTTAAAAGCAAGAAAGCAAAGCCACAATTCCCACATCCTCTTCAGTAAGCAGTGTCAGTGTTTGTACCTGGTTGGTCAGGGTCTTTATCTCCTCCAGGGTAACAGCCTGCTTCTTCATCAGAGCCTCTTGCTGTGGGCTGTAATCTGAAGACTGCAACGATACAACAAAAACAAAACTACAGAACAGCGTGTTGCTGCTGAAAACACCATCGATCTGTGTTCGTTGCCTGCTGGAGTGTGTTGATGTATGAACATGTGTCAAGTAAGAGATACAGACTGTTTGTATGTCTATAAGCACTTCATCTGCTCGTGTTCCTCCCTGTGAGTGTATGTGTGTGTGTATATCTACAGAGTAGAGCACCCGTGGGATGCAACCCGAGCAAGAGAATCAATACATTTGAAGTCACAACAGGTTGAGCCTGTCCAATTTGATTACACAGCTTTAACAGCACTTGGCTATTCAATACAGAGCCTGTGCTGATTAAAAGGGTGACTGTGGTATAAATAGTTGCAGTAATTAATGGGAAATGCTGATTAAGGAGAGCAGAATGAGCTGCAATGGGACCATAATGTACAACAAAAGGATGAGAGGGGTTTGCTGTATCCCAGGCAGAGCTGATTGGTGAAGAGCAGACGGGAAGCGAATGGTCGAGTCTTTAACCCAGAAACAACAGGTCTGCATGTTGATGAGAGGAGCGAGAGGAGTGAGCAGAGCGCGGTGACTCATCGACTGCACATGAGTAAGTCTGCTCGGTAAACAGCTTCTGAATTATAGACAGGCTTGGCCTATGGTCAAGGCCTGCTGCACTTTACTAACCGTGTGTGTGTGTGTGTGTGTGTGTGTGTGTGTGTGTGTGTGTGTGTGTGTGTGCAAATGTGCATGTGTGCATGTGTGCATGTGTGTGTGATAGAGAGAAAGAGTCGGGTGGGAGGTTTCAGGGTGAGCGGGTGGGTGTACTCACGTGTTTGTGTTTGTATCTATTAGCACGTGGGTGTTTGTGTGAACATGTGTGCAGATGTATGAAAGAATCCTTTGACATATCTGATATTTTTCTTTTTTCAGCTTTAGAAATCTGCTGCTTCTTGGTAACCATAGTTACACTGCTGGGTACAAAAGTGTGCTGATAGACTAAGTGGATGGTCTTTGTGCTCTGAGACATAAATATTACTGAACATGTGAGCACGGTTAATGCAGAGTTCATCCTATGTAACCCCAAAGCTGTGTCAAATCTAGGTGGCGCTCTCTGAGGGAATTGATCTTAAACAATAGGTATCTTATTTTTATTTTTGCAAATGTAAAGACGAGAAGTTTGATACCATACACATGTATGTTTGTTAAATACAAGCCTTGGGTCATTAGCTAGTTAGCATAGCTTAGCTTAGCATGAGTTGTTCAAACCATGCTGGAGAAACATAATAAGATGAGATGATACCCACTGGTATAAGAAATGCTTGACATGTGGTTGACAGGTTGAATTTTTTCCCACTTAACTCCATTTTGTGACGAGTTTAACAGAGTTTAAGATACATTAATTATTTGCATCTATGTTACATTTATTTTACTGTACTGTTTTGGTATGAATTTGGCTGCTTTTGCAAATCAAACTGCCCAAATTGGGACAATAAAGACTTTTTAACCCAATCAAATGTCAGCTTTGTTTATAGATTCTGTACTTAAATAAAAGTGGAATCAAGCTGCTTTTCTAGCCACCCCTTTACATCCAAGCGCTAAGTGTCTGTAAATGCTATGTTCAACAAGTTAGAAAAAGTACTTACAGCAGCACCAGACTGACTCATCTCATCCAGCATCTCTGTGCTCATCGCCTTCTTCAGCCTTAGAGAATACACATATGATTTTCAATTACAGCTCTTGAACATAGTGATCAAAAATACATCATGATGTGCAGATGTGTTTGATAATGTGACAGGGTGCTAAGTGAAAGAGCTTCTTATCATTTGTCTTATCAGATTTCATATTAATGCAGATGGACCTGAGGGGAACAGAACAAATGGGAGAAAACAGAAAGTGACTGAAGGACACACTGTGAACTCACTTTGCTTTCTCTGAGGATGAACCTTTCAAACATTTCTTCTTGTTCTCTTTTGATTCACTGCATCACAAAAAAGATGGAAAGTGAGGACCCTAGCCTGATTGAAAATCAAGAAATGAAAAGTGACACCCTTTAAACAAGAGAATCTTCCAGATGGGGACTGGGATAACTAACACATGGCACACACACACACACACACTGAAGCACCACAAGCCAGCCAAGGACATCAGAAGACCTGCTTATTTGGGTGATTCATTCTTCATTTGAGGTATTTTCTTTCCTAAATGTCAAATGTTTCACCTCAGAAAACACACAAACACACACAATGTTGCGCCACATTCTCAAAGCACAGACTGCACAGACTCAGCAAAGCCTGAGTTTATCTCTCAGTGTGTACAGCATGTCCCAAATGTGTCATATGTGTGTTCTCACCTCTCAAGAGCCTTCAGCTCACTGGCGTGTCTCTCTGTGGCCATCTCTAACAGTTTGGCCAGTCTCTGTCACAACGGAAGGAAGAAGTGGCACAATAACAGTCAAACTAAAGCTCGAAATTAGACTGAGTAGCTCTAAATAAAGTCCATAAAGTGGTTCATTAAAGCCTTTGTTATTCAAGCCAGAGAAAAGTTGCTTATTTGAAAGAACTTTTGTGGAATCCACTCAGCTTGAGACCTGTATTCTAGATGATGCTAGCTCCCACCTGACTTCACAGCACTTGTAGAGTACAGTTTATACTCTGTCTAGTGAGGTGACAACCCTTAAATAATGACCTGATTGACCCCTCTGTCTAAAGCAGATTCAGAGCTTATGCTAAGAGTACCCCCGAGCACCTGGGTCTGCTGTTTAATCAATAGGGACTCTAAAGTGCTGGCTGCTCGCCCGCTGTCCCAAACAGACAGCACAGTGAGGGGATATCAGGTGCTTGGAGAGAGATGTGAATGTAACCACTGGATGTGTTAAAAACATCAAACTGGTGGGTATGAGGTGCAGGCGCTACCTGTACCTGATGACCACCCTGTGTTGTACAGTCAATACAGCGACAAGCACTACGGCATTGTAGGCTCTTTGATTGTCAGATCTTATGTTTTCAGCAGAGAAAAACACTGATCTCTAGTCTCACCTCTAAACTTCGTCCTGACCCCATCAGGAAGTATGAAATAGTATTTTGAAATAACCTCCACCCGCCGGCCACTTTATTAGGTACACCTTGCTAGTACCAGGTTGGACCCCCTTTTCCTTCTGAACTCCCTTAATCCTCTGTGTCATAGATTCAACAAGGTCCTGGAAACATTCCTCAGAGAGTTTGGTCCATATCGTCAGTGACGTCATCTACAAGCCCCTGCCGCCATTTTGGTGGGTAAACGGATGTAAACAATAGAGGTAAACGGAGAGGCAGTGAGGAGCTCTATGATATTATACGATATTATACAATGTTAAAACTAAAAAAAACAAAAGCCAAACGAGCGGAAACCATATCGAGATAAGCTGACGAAAGATGCCAGGGAAAGATATTTTGAAAAATTGTCAACAATTAACAATATTGATCGGTGCATTAAGATGCACTGCGGCGTTTGCGGATGTGACGTCACCTGACAAAGACCGATTGACATGATAGCATCACACAGTAGCTGCAGATTTGTCGGCTGAACATCCATGATGAGAATCTCCCTTCCACCACATCCCAAAGGTGCTCTATTGGATTAAGATCAGGGGACTGTGGAGGACATTTGAGTACAGGGAACTCATTGTCATGTTCAAGAAACCAAATTCTGACCCTACCATCTGAATGTGGAGCAGAAATCCAGACTCATCAGACCAGGCAACGTTTTTCCAATCTTCTATTGTCCAGTTTTGGTGTTGCTGTGTGAATTGTAGCCTCAGTGTCCTGTTCTTAGCTGACAGGAGGGTCACCCGGTGTGGTCTTCTGCTGCTGTAGCCCAATGATTATTTGAGTTACTGTTGCCTTTCTATCAGCTCCAACCAGTCTGTCCATTCTCCTCTGACCTCTGGCATCAACAAGACATTTTGGCCCACAGAACTGCCGCTCATTGGATATTTTCTCTTTTTGGGACCATTCTCTGTAAACCCTAGAGATGGTTGTTGGTTAAAATCCCAGTAGATCAGCAGTTTCTGAAATACTTAGACCAGCCAGTCTGGCACCAACAATCATGCCATGTTCAAAGTCCCTTAAATCACCTTTCTTCCCCGTTCTGATGCTCAGTTTGAACTGCAGCAGATCGTCTTGACCATGTCAACATGCCTAAATGCATTGAGTTGCTACCATGTGACTGGCTGATGAGAAATTTGCATTAACGAGCAGTTGGACAGGTGTGCCTAATAAAGTGGCCGGTGAGTGTATATTGGTGCTAATAATCTCATTTTAAAGTGTGGATTAAATTCGGGATACATTCTGAAGGGAGACTTTTTCAAGATGACTTGGTGAAGCTCGTCACAGCCCTTTTAAAGGTACCACAGGAAAACTAAAGTATTATACATACACCTGTATTGTCTAACCTCTGTAGCAAACTGCTCCTTTTTCTTCTTCAGCTGATCCCACTGCTCCGTCCACAGAGCCTGCAGCTCAACCTGCATTTTTTCCTTCAGCTCCTGCACCCGCTCTGCATTCACACCAGACTCAGTGGTGTTTTTTTCTCCCCTGCAAGAAACAAAACATTTTACAACATAACAAGATAGGAATTAGATTATATCTACCTGCAACCAGTGCCTCTAAAAGGCACAAAAAGTGTATTCTCTCTCTGTGGTTACTGAACAACATTTGTCCTTGATTACCATGTTTTTTTTCTTTTTTTTTTTTTCTGAAAGCTTGTCCTGTGGATGGTTGTGCAGAAAAAGCTCTGCAGAACATTCTCATTTAGCTGCTTCCAACATCCTCTGATACTGTGCTTCAGCTAGAAAACACATTAACAGAGGGATATTCTCCATGCTTTTAAATGAAATCTCATTAGAGAAACAGACAAAAACAACAACAACTTCATTAGTGGGTCAGAATTAATATTCTGTACAAATCACAGATCTGTTTTTGGTGATTGACTAAGCAGAAACAATTGGACAGACGGGTGGTAGTACTCTGAATTAATCACATGACACTCCTCCTCCACCTCTACCATCTGATCATCTTTTGTCGAGTGGTTTCTTCTCAAAATATTTTCCTGACTCTGGCAAAAAGCACACAGACAGCACAAAGGTGGTATCCCCTCACTCTTTTTTCTTCAGAGAGGCTTTCTTCTTCATGGCTTTGAAGGTGTCAGAGTGTTTCTGAATCAGATCCTCTCCTTTTTTCTGATACTTCTTCTCTGCCTCCTTCAGCTCCCGCTCCTGACGCTTGGTGACCTTCAGGTAGTTCTTGTGCTGTGTTAGTTCTTCAGTGGTCACAGTTGCAGGCTCTGCAGCACAAACACACCAGGCTCTGTTGCTAAGACTACTTCTTTTGCAGTGGATATAACACCGATAACCCATCCATACAACAAGCAGAGCAAAAAAACAGAGAATCTCTTTGTATTTTCCAAGTCAGACCTTATCCACTGTGAAGTGATTATTTATTACCTTCAGTAGATGTCGCTGGCTGAGAGGGTTCATTAGATGGTGCAGGATCTGGTGGTGGACTTGCTGGACTGGGGAGGACCACAGCAGCAGGTTCTTCAGCAGCCTCTGTGTCTGCTTTATCATCTGGAAGAGGCTCTGGGTTTGTAGCAGAACCATTTATCGTCTCGTCTTTGGTTTCAGGAACTGCCTCTGGTTCTGCAGTAGGCTCAACCTCGGGGGTTGGATCTTCAGGAGTTGGATCTTCAGGAGCTGGATCTTCAGGGGTTGGATCTTTAGGGGTAGGATCTTCAGGAATTGGATCTTCAGGGGTTGGCACTTCAGGAGTTGGTTGCTCAGATGTGGGATTTTCTGCCGCAGGAGCTGGACACTCAACAGACCTGTCCTCAGGAATTGGAGGAGAAGGTTCTGCAGTTTCAGGAGGGTCAGACTTGTTCTCTGTCTCTTCTTTCGCTTCCTCTTTAGCTTCTTCTGCACTTATCTCTGGAGGCTGCTGTTCTTCCCCATCGACTGGGTGTGAAGCGTCAGAGTCTGCTTTTTCTAGGGACAAAGAAAAAGTTCATCTTTCTCATCCTGCAGCAGAAGATCCATATCCTAATCCTGTATTTCATAAAAATTAAACTGCGTCCTCTTCTTGTACCTTCAGCTGGGGCTTCACTTTCCTGAGTGTTGACTGCCGGAGTTTGGGCCACAAGAGGCAGCTCATAGGGAGAAATGTAGTCAGAGGATGACTGTGTGGGCACAACAAAGACAGGAACATCATAATTTAAGAGGGACAGTCATCTTCCAGGAAATAAACTAGGTCTGTTCAGGATTCAAGGGAAAGTGGGCGACATTATTGAGATTTCATTTTTTGTAGATAAAGACGGAGGAAGTGACCTTAGATGCTTTGTGTTACCTCTTTTGGGGTCTTCGTGGTTTTCTCTGTGCCCTTTGTTGGGTTGAATAAGGCATCTGTGAAATCTGGGGTAGTATCAATAACATTAGTGTACAATGCAGCCACAACACAAGCAAATAGATTAAATTCAACTGAGCTCCACATGTTTCTGACTAAACCACATCACACCTGACTGACATTCAAAAATAGCATGCATTCATTTGATGCAAGATTTCTGTTTTTGAATACGTAAGATGATAAAAGCCAAGCACCAGCAAAGGCAGCGGGGATGTAGTCCTTGACCTCGATGTAGACAAAGAGAGCAGGCAGAGTGAGCGGCATGTTGCTCTCACTGCGCAGGCAGATGTGATGGAAACCTGCAGGGCATAAAACAAACCCTGGTGAATTAAAAAAAAAAAAAAAACACAAGGCAGCAGCTCCCTCTTATCTAGAAAGAGGCACAAACAAGTTAGAAAACACTCAGAGGCTTTGGATGACTCAGCTGTGTTAAACATGTAAATTAGATGAAGCGTGATGTATTTTTTTCCCCCTTTTTTCAAGCATCACTGACCTGATTGGATGGCATCAAGCGGGATGATCCTGTGTCCCAAGAATTTACCATTTTCTTCATGGACCACGATTCTTAGAGAGGCCATTTCTGGGAGCAGGATCTGTCCGTCACAATAACAAATATATTAAGACCTTTGAGATGTAGGAGTTTAGCACACATAAATGCAGCTTCCCCACACCTTCTCAAAAACAAAAGGCTCCTCGTTCCACACTGGGTTAATGGCGTTGGGTGTTGTCGACCACTTAGTGCGATATTTCTTCTTTGGGTCACCAGGCAGCCCGATCACCTCCACCTCCACTCCTGTTTTTACACTCTTATCAGACAGAAACTGGCCTGAATAGATCTATAGAGACAGGGGAATAGGATCAAAATACAGGCATGAAGTGGTTTCATCATGGATGCAGATGCTCCCAACTGTGCGTACATACATGTTCAGAACATAGTGGGAATATATAAAGAATCTGACTCATGCAGAGCTGGCTAAATACCAGGAACCATGTATCAGGCTCAGCAGGAAGCTTGAATTATCACACACTCTGAACAAGCTGTAAAAGCAAGAAAACGTGGTTGCACATACACAAGCTTCAAAGGCGGGTCAGGTCCGTTTATGGTCAGTTAAGAAAGAAAAGACTTTTGAAAGAAGCTTGTTTTATCTTTTCTGTTATTAAATTATCAAACTAGTTTATTAAGTTTGCATGAATTCAAAGCAGCACAGGGATGATTAAGAGAGAAAACCACAACAGTAACAAGGCTGTGAACCTGCCTTTATGGTCAATGTGCTTGCCACGACTGTGTCGATCCTGTCACAAAATGGGTCAAACTTCTTGTCACTGCGTCGCAGCACATCATGCTTCAGGAGGTAACCCGTTCGACCGTTGAATTCAAACAGAGACATGTTGAGCTGCATGGGGAAATCTGGAAAAGAAGAGGACAGAGACGGCTCAGTCATGCCCCCTGTCTTCTGCACACGTTGGAGCAGAGGGCTGTGCAGCTCAAAGAGGAGCAACACTGACCTGCTGTGGTGAAACACAGCAAGTCAGGTCCACAACATGCACCAAGTGATCAAAAAGGATTCACTCTTCATGTGCTGAAACACGTCTTTTACTGTGCTTTGTGTGTGCATTTCTAACCCATTGTCTGGTAGTTTAGCGCCACCATCTGGCAGCCTGCATTCCAAAAAGGCTGAGGGTTGTAGTTGGATGAATCCATTCTTGTTCCTTTGGGGTAAATTCTGCTCATCTGCCTCTTATTGTACCTGAGAAAGAAAGTTCAGGAGGCAAAGATTTGCATTTCTTTAACGGTGTTTGAACAAAGACAGACTCAGGGCAGTTTCTGAGTAATTCAGCTCATTTAATATTCAACCGTGGTACTTTTGAAGGATACTCCACAAATTCCACAGCAGTCTTGGTGATCATTGCTTCACCTTTGGTCTCCACAAAAGACGAGACGACATAACTCTTGTTTTTCTCTGTGGGAGGAAGAATTGCACCACTCACTTTGATTTGTTTACCTGTGGTTTTTCTAAAAGTGCACAGAAGTTTAAATTCACAGAGACATACTTCTGGCGTTGTCAAAAGAGATGAATTTGTTGGGCTGGATGTAGTTGACTATGGATGACATGGCCTCGTAGGCTGTTACTTCTTGTCCAGCTGTGCCCTGTGGGGAATTGACAGGAAGTTGACTGATGTTTCGAAGGCTCGAGCTGGACATGGATGATGTACAGCAATAAAACTGTCATCCCAGCTGCCAACTCTACCTCATCTGATGTCTTCATCTTCTCCTCATCCTGTTCATCTGTCTCTTCTGTCTCCTCGTTGTCCTCCACAGCTGCGTCCCCCTCTGGTGAAACATGTAAACATGGAGTCTAAAAATAACCAACAGGCCTGTCGTTAATCTGAGACAGTTCGTCGTTGAGACAGTCTACCTGGGTTCTCCTGGGTGCTGGGTGCTGGGTTAGCAGGATCCTGTGGGGTGGTGTTTTGGTCCTGGGTGGGGGAAGCTGCGGTTGTGGTCTGGTCAGTGGCAGCTGTGTTAGTTTTCTTATTCTGGGCCGGTTTTCCATGGCTGCCCTTCTTGTTTTTGATGAGGATCTTTCCCATGAGCTCAGAAGGACTGGGAATCTGCTGGCCTGGCTTCAGCTGTTACATATGAAGAATCAGACAAGTGACACACAACCTCGGTTTAACAGTGACAAAATAATACATGCTCAGGAGGTAGAGAAGTACTTTTCAAGAAATCAATCAACCCCTTCATTTGTCTTTTATTTTTTCTTTCTAATTGTTGCAATTTTTGAGCAACAAACTTTTGAAATTCATGATGGTTATGCAGCTATACCTAAAATCCAACAGGCCAGGTTTCACGCTATGACTAGAAACTTAAAAAAATAGACAGCTAACTTCCGTTGACAACAAAAGACCACAAGTTTCCAGGATGTAACAACTTGCATTCATGCTTCTGCTTTGGTAGAGATAGACGAGCAGCTTGCATCATTTTTCAGATTTCAGGATAAGCTAGGCTGACCAGCTGCCCCTGGTGTCTTGCTGCAGTACACAGTAAGTCTTTGTCATTTCATGTTGAAAAGATGATACACTGACAGCTCTGTAGACAAATCCTCTCCTGCTGCACAAAAATGGGACAAAAAACACAAAACAAAACAAAACTAAGACTTACATAGGCCATAGAAATTTCCATAAATATGAGTTTCTGTTTCAGATCAACACAAGAATCAGTTCTGCTTTAGACTGTACGCGATCATGCCAAATGTATAATATTTCATACATGAGTTTCATAAGTCGCAGTGAGAACAGCATCTTAATTGTTACTCATTTTTTAAAATAAATATTTTCTGCATTGAAAAAAATGCATATCTACTAAAAACGTCACTTAACAAGTTGGCAAAACCAACCAATCATTGATTAAATGTGACTCAAAAAATACGTCATAGACAACATAATGTAGCAATATTCTTTTTTGGATTTGGCTAAAGGGTTACTTAGAAAAGCTCTCAGAGAGCGCAGACCTCCACCAAGCATATTGTGATTTTCACCAAAACTTTAGTCCTACTTAAATGTTATACTCCCTTTCAGCAGACTGTCTGCTACAATTTGCTGTGAGTTGCAGGTTTGTATGATAATTTGATACCTGACAGTGTTGAAAATTACGATGAGCCAGTACATATTTCATATTCCAGATCTTAGTATCCAGAATACTGCCAGTTCTTTTACATCTGTCAGTAATTATGGTGACCTTGTCTTGTATTGTTTTGCAAAGCACTCCGACCATTTACCGTGGAGTTATACTCACATATGATAAAAAACAGCCCTATCTCACAATGATAAAGAATCCTTTAATAAAATCCTGGATCCAGACAGTGATCCAGATCACCTCCGAAATTTAATCACTTCTTCAGTATTTCATAATGAACATTTCCAGAAATTTCATCGAGATCCGTTAGATACTTTTTGAGTTATGTTGTTCACAGACAAACAAACTCAAAAACAAAAGCTGTTGTCCATTCTGCATAAGGTCAATGCTTTGGGCTGCCTATCAGCTTCTTTTACTTTCATTTTTTTTATGTTTTATCTCATGAAACAAAGCTTATCTGTCCATATTAAACTCCTCTGATGAACTTTCAGTTTGTGTATGAGTTGCATTTGTGTGAAGTTCAGTTAAAGTCCAGCTTTTCTAAAATTCTGGCTCCAGTTGTGGTTTTATCTCACACAGTAAAACGTGTTCTCTTTTTTTTTTTTTTTTTACCTCGGAAACACAAACACAGCGCACAGCTGAGAGAAGATAAACAGACATTCACTGCTGACATAAACCAGTTAGATGTGTACAGGAGCCTGCGAGGGCCATTTGAGGGCAAAGACAAGAAAGATGACAAACAAGAAACAATAACTTCTGTATTTATTGCCTGCTACGTGATGTCAGACTGCAGAAGTGAGCAGGCTCACAGTAAAACAAGCAATGTGTTATTTTCCTCGTCACAAACAGTGTTGGACGAATCCCCAGGCAGCACATAAACTTTATCTAACACTATTATTTTGTCAGCGCTGTGTTGCTGCAGTGTACTCACAGGGTATTTGTCCAGGGGTTCTGTTAGAAGGGCATCACCAAATATGTTTTTGCAGTAGTTAGCCATCTTCTCCTGTTGTTTCACCCTGTGACAGAGCAGACCTGTTACTGTGTGCTGCGCTGACTGAACAAAAGACTCAGTAACATCAACAGCATGTTCTGTTTCAGAGTGTTACTGAAACGTGTTTATAATTCCACATGACATGATTAATACAGATAAGTCAAAAAGTCAGGGCTTACGAGTCCACGTGGTTCTCGAATGAGAGGATAATGGGATACTGTGATGTCTTGAAGGCGCTTTCATTAATGGCTTCAATCACATCCTGTCACACACAAGACAGACTTTTGAAACACTCATGGAGACTTGTGTTGAAACTGAATGCAGATTTAAGAGCAGCAAAAGAACAATAAGAACAATACAAAAATACAGAAGTAGAAATTAAAGAAAATCAAAAAATTGCACAAGAAATTGAAAATAACAGATAATAAAAATCTCTTTTTGTCTCCAAACATGAAGAGAAAGAACATGACAATGTGCAGAGAAGAAGCCCTGCAGTTGTCTCCAGAGCTCTCCCGTGTACAGGCTGACAGTAAACTGAAGTGAGGTGTTGTGTTTGGGGCCCCAGGGACAGCAGAGCTCCAGCTGCCTTAAATGGAAGTGTTGAGTGTGAGAAGAGAACTGTGTGTGTGTGTGTGTGTTATTGTGTACTTTGAAGCCTTCACACACTTCCTCTCTACTTCTCAAATGGACATAAAGACAAAGTTATTGATGACTTGTCAGGGCTCATTATCATACCCCTGACGAATGCCTGCGCTCTGTTGTTGCTGGACGTAAACACAAGGATGCTTTATCAGAACGATGCAAACTATGTTCACAGAAAACTGGGGTTGGTCTCTTAAATGTTTAAAGGCTGAAGATTTAGGACCACAGCTTGGAAAACTCAGCAGAATGGGGTTCAGCTCACACCAAAAAGCTGTGTTAAATCATCCATATTAGGTTAAATGGGTTTCAACAATTCCCAGAATAACCGCCCCCAGAGTATTCTGACCTTTGCATCTGAATTGATAAAAAGATAAAAGGGGGCGTGTGCTTGAGTTCTCTCTCCAAAATACAACAGCTATTCCACAAGGGCCATGTAAAGTGTAGATGAAAACAGAATATGCTGGTTTGTGAATCATTCAATTTCTATACTCACTTGTAAAAAGTCTAAAGAGAAGTGTTGAAATTGAATTTGAAGTCAGCACTTAAGGAAAAAAAATGTTAGGACAGGTGGCATGTGTACTTTTTACAACACTCTACATTTGGGTATTAAGGTGAATTAAAATTGCTAAGAGTGAAATATTGTCCCATTCTTGTCCGGTCATTCTGTACTGAAAATTCTCCAGTTTCTGAACTTGTTCATCATATTATGTAGTGTAAACAATAGATATCTGCAGTTTTATTCAAGATGTGGCTTTTTTCCCTTCTTTTTAAATTGCTGAGCTATTTGTTCACACAGTCTCTCACAGAGAGTTGGACTTTCAATTCTGTTTTCATCATCATTTAATCATTTTCATCATATTTTCATCTCTAGTGTGCTTTTGTCTTATTTTACATCCTGTCATGTTACTCCTGTCATGCTATCAACTTGTTTTGACAACTGTTGCCTCTAAAAAAAATTTTCTTCCAAATTTTTTTTTTTAAATTTTATAACACTACACAACTTTTCAGTTTATGGCTTCAGTGTTGCAACCATCTTGGAGAACTGTTCCTTACATTAAAAAATAAAAATAAAAAATGCCTTTTTAAATTTTTCATTAAACCGTAAAATCAGCTTCAATATCTGACATGTTTTTTTGCTCTATTTTTAATTAATTGTTGGTTTAAAATCTTCTGATTTCATCAAACTTTTTCCATAGTGTCCCAACTCTTGTGCAATTTTGGTTGTAATTTAAAAATCACTGATAAGAGGAGTAAAAAAATGAGTGTGAAATTGTTGCTGCTTCTCGCCCAATTGGGAAAAGATTTTTTTTTTAGCTGGAGGAGTATTGGAAAAATTAAAAAAAAATTCTAACAGGGCTTTGGTGTTGTTTTCATTTTGCACTTTTCCAAAGGAAGACTATAGATTCAGTTAAAGGAGACCCAGTCACAGCAGCTTTAAACATTACACATAAAAAAGAGAGAGTTTTGAATGTAAAAACATTGTATTGTATTATTTGTGTTACCTCCTGATTTTTTAAGGAAGTATATGTATGAAGATTAATAAAAATAATAATTTGTAAAATGTAAGAAGAAATGTGAAAATGTTCCTAAATCTATGAGTAACCACCTTGAAGAGGATCTCGGTTGTCATGGTGAACCCGTGGGTTATGATGGGCTCTTCGTCTGGAACTTTGCCCTTCCAGCAGTCGAGCTCCAGACAGCGGCAGCCAGACAGCAGACACTGACGGTACATCTCCGGGGAGGACACGCCCGAGAACTGACCGGCTGCAGAAGGACACAGAGGGAAAGAGACAGTTTCAAAACAGTTCTGTTGATCTGATCGTTTATGATCCAAAAACATCTGAGAGGTTTATCTGACCTGTCAGGTACGTGTTGTGGGAGGACTTGATGAAGTAGTGGGGAATTGGCTGGGTCATGTCTTGGCTCTTGGCCAGTCTGTCCTGCATAACAACTGATGTCTCCGGCCCCATCAGGAAGAATAAGAGACCCTCTGGAGAAATCAGGTCTGCAGGGTGAAAGAGTAAATGTATTAATGTGGCACAGTTCATTAGTCCTCCATGAAACGAACCACTCATCACTGAATCTCACTTCTGTTGCAGTTAGCAGGGAGGGGTTCATATTTGTCAATGAGAGCTTTAATCTGGTCCTGCCGTAGACGTGGAAACAGCTCCTCGTTGAGCCGAGAGTCCCTCTGCTTCTCGTTAAGGAACTTGGTGAAGTTGTCCTTTGTCATGGTGGGTTTGTTGGAGCTGTGGGGCACAGAGACGCATGACAAACAGGTAAGAGATGCATGTCATGTTGGCGTGATAGACGCCACCTGAGCCAAGCCTCTAACCTCTAAAAAGTGAGGTGCTTTTTTTTTCATTCGTTTGCTTTTGGGTCACACATTCATGAGCCTCAAAAATGCAACTGCAGCTGCAACTAAAGACCAATTTACATTTTTAACTACTTGGTTATATATAAACTCTTACGTCTAAATTTGAACTGATAAGAAAAGGTTGATTAAGTCTTATCAGGAGCAAATCAGTGAATCAGACTCACTAAGAAGTAAAGATCTCGTAGATCTCAGGCCGAGGGCAGAGATTAGTCAGGAAAGTCTTGAAAGCAGCTTCGGTGAAGACATCCGGCTTCATTGAGTCATACTGAAAAGTAAAAGCATGCTGATTATTATTATTATACCAAATAATTAAAGGTATATGCTGCTGGTAATAAGAGAGAATAGTTGTGTCAATGTGAAGCAGGGAAGTGGGTATCACAGGCACTTACACACTTGAATAATGATGACAAAAAACACAGTGAAAGGAGAAAATTACAATAATGCAGAAAGGTTTTTTCCTGACCTTTCCTTTAGGGAGGTGAGCTGCTGCTAAGGCGCTCTCCACCCTCTTCTTATCCGCTGGGAACATCTTATAAATACTGAGAGAAACACATGTTGAGGAGCAGACATGAAAAAAAACCTCCTGTGCAGACTCACCATCCCACTCCTTCACATGACTGCACTGTCACCTACTATTTCACTGGAATCTTGCCGTCCTTGTTGGTGTGAAGAGAAATGCGCACGTATCTATGATCAAACACAAATGTTTTAACAGTTACAGTATGACCATACAGTGCTGTGTGTTTCTTCAGAAACAATATCATCTTTATGAATCATGCTCACTCACATCTTCTCCAGGAAGACTTGTCTGCAGGCGTTGCTTCTTGAAGCATTGTAGGCTATAGCAAGAATGTCGTTAGCCCAGTTCTGACAGGAAAAAGAGGGGAGTATATGTTTTATTTACAAATGAGCTTAAAATATCATTCTCAGTAAATGAGAACAAACCTACCACTAGAGGGCATTAATATTCAAGCACTTCAGGAAATGAGGGTAGTGCATGTTGCATTTGAACAAAGCACAACTGTGATTTCATTACAGCCGATTACACCCGGATATTGGAGTCATTCAGTCTAATAAGGGCTGAAAGGAAGAGAAAGGGCGCCATTTTTGGACGTTCAACTCTTCATATGATGGCTAATGGCCTGTGGCTGGGCTTCAACAATCAGACGGCTGTAACCAGCTAGAGTGGACACAGACACACACACACAGACACACAGACACACACACACACCACATCACCTGCGTCAGTTTTTCCTTTGAGGCAAAGAAGTTGTGATAGGTGAGATTCACCATGTCTGGACCTGAGACGATGGTCAGAGTTTTGGCGAGATGGTTGCTGTCCGGGAAGTCCAGGTTGAACACGTTGCGGACTTTGGGGTGCTGCAGAAAGAAGAGAAGGGGTTAAATCAAGAAGTTACTCTGAAGCTAGTGTGACATTTTTAAAGACGAGGAGTTTTAGCTGATTATGAAACAGTCTGAATTTTGTACTGATGCCTTCACATGACTGCCAAGACAGATTTGTTTTACTTTTGTCCATGACACAGTTTCACACTGAGTGATGGGTTTGACTGTGAGAAGACTGCTGGGTGAGATTCACTTAACTCCATCAGAAAGGGGAAAAAAAAGACACTTTGTGCTTATAGATACCACTTTAACTCTGTAGAGTAAGTGCCTGATGTATGAAGACTACAGTCCATGTTGGAATCCTGGCAGCAGCCTCTTAGATTCGATAATTTTATTAATCCCACATGGGGCAAGTCGTGTGGAGCAGCTTGCACAAGACAGATACACAAACAGAAACAAGGACAAGTTTACGTAAAAGCAACAGTTAAAAAAAAAAATCACAAAGACTAAAGGAGACGATGACACAGGGCAAGGTTAAAAGTCAGTCCAAATGAATAAATACAAGTTCAAATGAATAAATGAGGTAAAAGATAGATCAAAGACAAGAGATAAGCAGCGCCAAGATGAGGGGATGAGGGGATGAACAACTCAGAATTTGTTTAAGAGGACATGAGTTGAAGAGGCTAAAATATGCTCAGCCTTTCTGATTGTCTGCTGGTTGCAGAGTGAGTTCAAGTCTCTCTGTTTCACACTGGTTATCTTGGAGCAGATTTTAACAATCCTTGTCAGACTGTTACAGTCTTTGACAGAGTGCTTATAAAATCAACAGAGAAAAGAAAAACAAAGGAGACTCTCAATAAAAAAAACTGGTGAAAATGACAAAGTATTCCAAGACTGAATGAAAAAGAGTTCAGTTTCTTTAAAGGGTGAATTCTCTGTAGCCTCCTCTTCAAGATCGCCTCAGTGTTAACATCAAATTTGAGTTGGTCGTCCTAATACATACCCAAGTATTTGTAAGACCTTACAATCTCCACATTAGTGCCGTGTATGATGCACTCTATGGCTTCATCTAAAATCAAAGACAAGCTCCAAGAGATGAAATCAGGGAGCGCAGTCTTATGGTCATCTTACCTGCGTGTCATGTATTTCAGAGCTCTGTGCCTGTGATGCTTCAATGATTTCTGGCTCTGTCTTTTTATTTCATGCTAACTTGTTATGTGTGTCATAATCATTATAAGGCTTTAAACTTGTTTGATAAAAGATAAATACATATTAAATTTTAGTTTATTAATATTAATATTGTTTTCCTCCTTTGATCCCTTAAAGAGGTTAAGTCTGCAGCACTTGTTCTTCTCTATGCTTGTTAAACATAGGCAAATCAGCCGACCCAGACATGCAAACATACCTAAGGACATGTGCACATGCGACCATACACACATATAATACTGTAGCCAGAAGACCACTGCTCCAGGCCCCACATCCTGTGCCACTTCCCCTACAATCAGTCATTTCTACGCTCCTTTCAGATGAGCACAGTTAAGACATCAGCGTCAGAGCTGCTTTCCCAAAACTCCTCAGAGGCCCCGGAGCAGGATGTGCTTCCATCGGCACCCCAGCTGGGATGGTGCTGTGCTCTGCGTTCTGCACTCTCTCTGCCGGGAACAGATTTCAGATTTAACCTCTGAACCCTCAGCGAGGGATGACGACGGCTGCATACTGCAACTCTCCGTGGAGGCCGGCGAGGAAGCGGAGAGAAGCAGCGACAGTCAGAGTCAAGGAAAACAAATACACAAGCTAGCTCCCTGAAATCTTAAACCACGACTCTGTGTGTGGTATAAAGTGTGTGTTTGTTTGTGTATTTGTATTGGTATAGGGACGCGGCCTGGGCGCATGTGTCCATTGCTGTTTTGCAATTCAAATCTGCCTTTCATGCTAATGGACAGCGAAAGGGTTTGAAAGCAGATTTGCATGCCCAGATTGATGTAAAAAAACAAACCAGTGGGAATTAATTTGATCTGAAAGAGGGTTATTATATTCAGTTATGATTCTTTACTCACTTTTGGAAGTTTGGCATATTTTCCTGTTCTGGTGTCTCTGATTGTAGCAACATCCAGGAATGTTGTCTCCTAGAAACAAGAAGCACAAATTCATCTCTAGTACGGATTTCAACATGTAGGCGCTCATCCAAATATGGATTTAGATACATGTCATCCTTTGGCAAAGTACAACAAACTAGTGGATTTACTCTTTGAAGGTAATATCTCCAGGCATTCATGTAGGAAACTTTTATGATGCTTTCCATCTGAATTTCACACCAACATTTGAAGGTTGGCAATGATTGAGTCCAGACACATGAGGCAAACATTTGATGTTCTGTTGTTACGATGTGCTGGAAAGCAGAACGAGCCTCAATGAGCCAGAGAGAGATGAAGCAGAGAATGATCGCTGTTAAGCTGCACGCTGCAGCAGGATGGAGCCCACATCAGCACCGATCGATAATCTCCACAAGCTGCTGGGACCGGAAGGTGTGATTGCAGCTCTGAACAAACACACAGCTTTGGCAGAGCCCCATCTCCTGCACTCTACACACACTCTGAGAGTGAGTCACTGAAACACAGCAACCTCTGTTTGATATGCTGTCAGGTTGTGTTTGTCTGATGTACAAAAAAGGCTGTTTTTCTTCTATGAGCCACTGAACAGGAGTCAACACCTCTCCACATCTATGACACGCTGATACTCTGAGTATTGATTACCTTGCTTTGGTTGATCCAGTAGACATAAAAACCTTTGGGATCCATCTTCATGGTGACGGGATGAGTCTTTGTGGAGTCCTGGATGAAGACAGAAACATTTTTGAACATTTATTGAGTCTGAATCAGAGCTGCCAGACACCTACATTAAATAAAGTTACAATCAAAAGAAAGAAACTAACCTAAAGTCACCATTTGAGCTGCACAGATTCATCAACACATGCAACATTTTTACTGATTTAGGATTAAAACTGATTTAAAACTTGCATCCCCTAAAAGATTCACCCACCTCTGACCACTGGGTAAATCTTTCACCTTTTACCAGGTAGTCTTTGACCTCTGGAGGCTCCAAAAAGTGCCGCTTCTTATTCATTTTGTCCTTTTTCTGTTACAATTTAATGCTACAACTTGGATAAATCAACTTTCTGCACGCACACCATGGTCATCTCTCAATCTACTTCCACAATGCACACTAAGATGAAGTTGTGTGCATCAACTCTGACAGTCCTTGGACACACCCCGACAGATATGCATTGCAAATAAGGACGACAGAAAACAAAGCAAGTGACATGACAAAAGGTGAAGGGCTTGTTCTCAAGCTACCCTGAAAGCAACTGGTTTAACACAGATATAAATGAGTTAGCTTACCCAAATTACAGAAAGAAAACTGTTTTTTTATATTTCTGGGGCTGTAAATCAGAGAAAAGGTTTCTGTGTTTGTAGCTTACAGATGAAAAAAAGTGACGACTGAAGGATTGAAGTATTCTGGTATTTAATCTTGTGTAGAACGAACAGTTCTCTTTGAAGGCTACTGTATTCTGTCGACAAACAGAGACAGCATTTTTGCTGCATTTTTAGAATAATCATCCTTCTATAAAAAGAAGTATTGTGTGAACAACAGGGCAGTAGAACTTGTGGAGGCAGAAATAGGACATACAGATACCTCACATCCTGCCAAAATCTTCAAAAGTATCTGATTTGGCCAACAGGTGAGAAAATGCTGTAGTTGTAGTTTAGTAGCACATTTCAAGAAGTGTTTTTCACAGGTCCATTCCAACACTATGACTATGAACTTCTATTTCCTATCAGCTTAAAGAAGTTTGGTGGAAAGGTAAACAAAAAAGGGCAGCAACTAGACTTAGTTGAAAAAAAAAACAGGATGTAGTGCATAAATAAGCGCACACTGGTGCTTTTAAGGTACTGCTTCAATTGTTTCCTTCTGGTTTCTTCTGTTAGCTTTTGAAGTTTGGGGGTTTGAGTTGGTATTTATTTTTCTTTTTTCTGTATTTCGTCCCTAAATTGGTAGACAAAATTAAAGTCTACAGCTGTTGCCTGAACAATAAACCTGGAAGTAACCAGAATAGAATATATCTAACAAAACTGGTCTGCTGCTTCAAGTGCATCAATGCTAACACAAACCAGAGGTGAAATTAACTGATTACATTTACTTAGACGATGTTACTTGTGTATATTTGTATGAATTCTTGTACTTTTCTATGTTTTACATTGCATCAGTTACTGCGTTGAGAAAAAGAAGTAGAAAACACAGAAGCTGTCCATCAGCTGTGTGACTGCCAGCTGATTAGCTGACACATATCATCCAGTGACCAGGTGAACTAACCGACTCACAGGCTCATTCTTCCCAGGTCAATAACTCATTAGTGAAACATTTTTCTAAGCTGACACCTCTTTCCAACCATGTCAAAAATCAGATAAAATATGAGCTACAAACTGTTTTTGATTAGCACAAGCTGTCCTGCAAACCAGACAATTCACAGTTAAGTCTTTGCACAGCAGGCTGTGATCGGAGGACAAAGTGCAAAATAAAAACAAAGATGAAACATAAAAAGTTCAATAACTTCAACATAAACATCTATCCTCACATGAATGCTCTCCTGCTGGTGTTTCTTCAACAGTTAGCACAGGAGGATTAGGTCAGAGGTCATATCTAACCTACACTGAACAAAAACGTAAACAAAACACTTTTGTTTTGCTTCCATTTTTCATGAGCTGAGCTCAAAGATCTGAGACACAAAAGGCTAATTGCTCCGAAGTACTGTTCATATTTTTTTAAAAATCTGTTAGTGAGTAATTCTCCCTTACCAAGATAATTCATCCACCTCACAGGTGACACGCTAAAATGTGCAGTTTTATCCTGCAGCACAGTGCAATAGGTGTCCCAAGTTTGAGGGAGTTTTATATGCACAGAGATACTGTGACAAGTTCTTGAGGTCCATTGGTGTGCTTCTCATTCGAGACCATCATGTCACCCCTTTAAGCATGTGTGGGATGCTCTGGATCAGCGTGTTGTAGCTCCTGCCAATATCCAGTGATTTGGTGCAGTCATATAGGAGGAGTGGACCAAAATCCAACAACCTGATCAACAACCTGATCAACACTATGCGAAAGAGATGGGTAGCATGGCGTGAGACAAATGGTAAAAATGGCAAAATTACACCAAAGTAACTGTAGTGGTGCTTGAGAACAATGTTATTTTGTTTCCTCCATCCCTAGCACAATCAATGAATCCCCCAAGATTTATTTTATTCATCAGCTGATTATTTGATCAAATTTAGCCTCAGTCAGTCAGGGATCGTGATGTTGTCATTTATTACTCAAGGCAGACAGTGACGGCTGTTTCAACAATAGATTCCCAGTCATTTGGATATCATTCAAATAAACCTCCAGGTCTTGTAATATCTAATGCAAACACTCATCTAACCGGGCAACCCGCGAGTGACATCTGGTGAACCACCACAGACTCAGGTTATTAAGGATTCTGATATTTGACACATCATAACAGGGGAAAAAAAGGGCCATTACACGACAAATACACTCACAGGTTTGTCCTCCACAGGTTAATAATACATCAGTGAAACCTAGATTTTGCAAAGCTGACACCATTCCCAACCCTAGTCATGCAAACTATCATGTACAACCTGATTTCATCAGAACAAGCCACCATGATCAGGATCATCCTCCGCCTGTGCTCCACCTCATAAAACACAGAGATGTAAATAATGAAGCCTCATAAACACCTCAGTGTGTGGGTTTTGTGGGATGACCGCTTGTGCAACCTGTCTTCAAAATCCCCCGTAATGCTGTTAGTCACACCCAGCACGTGCTTTAGTTATGCGACAGAGGTCGAGGATGATTTGCTCCAGCGTATCAATGCTTATTATAGCATTACTTACAGGCTATACAGCAACAAGAAGCATTGATAAATACCATGACATGCAAGTTTGTTTTGTTTAACTTATAATCCTGTCAGTTTGTCCCTTTTGACGCACCATAATTAAGCTACTTCAGCGTTGTCCTGCTTCCTGGAAAATACTGACACCAATGCACTTGAAGATGGCACCTCTCCATTTTGAAAACTCAGAGACAGCTCAGATGCCAAATCGAAGGTAAAACGCAATCAGAATCATGTACAAGTCAGAGGAGCATCTTTGAGCTAAGCAGACAGATGTAGTTAAACAGAATGTCTCCAGGCAACCACATTACAAATCTGGTAGAGTACTATTTTGGAGTCTACAAATCACCTCAGTCATGTGGATGCAACACTTAGAAGCTGTCTCCTACCTCGAAGTTGTAGTTTCAGGCCACACTGGTAGCAGAGCAGCTTTTAATCTTAAAGATAAATCTCAAAGAACTGTGATGTATTTTTAATATGGGTTTCATAACTGTTTAAACAATTGAAATAAAAAATTAAACCTGCAATTAAAATAATCAACTACAAGTAACTATTGGAATTCAGAAATTAATAGAAATTCTGTGTTGGTACAGGAAATTAAGCTTTTTGTTTTCATGCTTTGGCAAATGTTTCAGGACTTTTTGTGGGGGGTTTTTAAGGTCTTCTTTGTGAGCATCTGTGTTTTGTAAAACTGCCAAATTGTGTTTAACGTGGTGTGATAAATATATGAAGATATGTGCTATTTGTGAGGTGTTGTGCATTTCAAAAAGTTGGTATGTGAATTTTTTTTCGTACACATATCCATGTTGTTACTCATCTGGTTATACTTCATGAAAAGTAGGTGATTTGACCTTCAGGGCCACCATCATTGTGCAAACTTTAGAATAGGGCAGTTTTCCCAGCTTGGTAGCAATATAGTTTATTACTTTAAAAGATAATGTAGGACTGTTAAAGAAAATTACGGTATGTCTACCTTAAAGTGTAAACATAACTGGTGGCATGCTTTTGCCCCTTCACCCTCATTCGCTTGACCTCTACAGCCTCCTACAGGGCATGCGCAGTGACGGATCGCTGTCCAATGTGCTGAAACGCTCCACAGGTACATGGTAAAAACACCGACCCTAAGTGGGACAAATATCTGTTTTTATTTTTAAGAAAAGGGACAGGTTCGTTCGAGGATGGGATGAGTGTTATATAATTCATAAATTCTGGAGAAACGTTATCAATCATCGCTTTTTGGCTCGCTGCACTTTTCGAGGCGCATCCTTTCCGCTTGGCTGCGCGCAGCCCAATGTAAACACTTTGCAGCGTCACTTTGACAACTGCTCATCCCCGCTAACATCAAGCTCTCCATGTGCAGCACATGCGTCATGATGTGTGGACGTTTTTTGTCTTCTCAAGCTGCTGCACAGCTGCTGCTTCTTTAAGAGCCACCGCCCGCCCCCTCTCCTGTATTTTTAGCTGAGCCAGCCACTTCATTTGCTGGATAAGACGGACAGTTGTGTACCGTATGATCTCACTTTATCGTTTTAATAAATCAAATCTTACACTGCGGATTTGCTGAGGGCCCACAGCCAGCTGTTCCCTGGAAATGTCGCACAGGTTGGACATTTGTCCCGCCGCTGTCGGATGCTGAAACGCGCAGTCAGTCAGCCTGTGGATGCTTGATGTCCATTATGAAACGCAATGCTGCACTTGGTACCGAGCATTAGGCGCTGCGTTTCTCACATCAAATGAATCACAAGAAATCAATTTAGCTGCAAAATTCTCTGGTGGTGCGGACGGTTCACGGAGGTCCAGCATCTTTCTCTTTAGCCTCCTGTCTTCTCTTGGATTGTGGATAACAAGAAGCCTTCAAGACGGAGGGGGTGGTGGAGCATCGAGGAAAAAATAGGGGCAATATGAGAGAGCGGGACTTCATGCCCAATATGGAGAGGGGCAAACCTGCTACTTACACGGGGGACAAAAAGGCTAAGATGGCTGCTAAGACGAACAAGAAGTGGGTGAGACTAGCCACTGTTTTTGCATATGTATTGTCCGTTTCTTTAGCAGCCATTATCCTGGCAATTTACTACAGCCTGATCTGGAAACCGACCAGTTCATCTTCTTCCGTGGGGAAGCCGGGAGTGCCCGAGGAGGTCACCCCCACTGCAAACATCTCAACTGACATATCCTCAAGCAGCAATGTCACAGAGTGGAACTCTACAGGGCTGTTATCTGTGAACCAGAGCAGGCAGGGCACAGACACCCCGCACAATCAGCCGTCTCAGTGGGACGACAGGGACGAGAACGTGGCCGGGTCTCTGCGCTCCGGAGCTGGAATTGCGCACACGCAACAGCAGCAGCTTGAGGAAGGACGATACTCGTCTTCCCACGGTCACACAAGCACGGAGAGATCAGGGAGAGAGACACAAGGGTTTGAGTCTAGAGTGAGCCACTTTACTCCGTCCACGAACAGGGAGTCTGGAGAGGAGGAGGAGGAAGAGGGGCAGAGGGGGGCGCACAGACGGAGTGACGGGAAAAAGGACCAGCGCGACCCAGATGCTGCTACTGGTCCTCCATCCTCCGCACCGGGCCTGAGAGGAGACTGATCAGGCCTCATGTATACCACACTCACTCACACACATGAACTGCCCCAACAAGGAGTGTTTAGAGACTCAGAGCCGCGGGTCGGATAAGACGCAGGTCCTCTTTGAACTGACTTTGCCGAGCTTCTTACGGAGGATGAACTGCACATTGACAAGTACCTGACTGAAAAAGAGAAGACCTCGTTCTTCACTGTTCTTTCAGTACTAACTATGCGTTTTTTTTGTTTTAGGCCATCTGTATGCCTTAAAATCAATGTGTGTCTACTCTATACCTCAGACAGCTTCTGAGACCAATAACCTGCCTGTACCTGTGGACAAAACAGCATAGATATTTTGTTAATTTGAAGGATACAGGCTCCACAGATGCTTTGTTCTTGCAGGATTTAAAAATGTCTCACAGGCACTCAGCGCTTAACATCACTGCCATTCATCGGCTGGTCTAAATCAGTTCTGCATTATTGCGTTTTTAACATTTAGGCTGTGTTTTTCTGTCATGGATCGAGCCTGGATTCCAAGTAGAAGAACCTGCATTATTGAGTTATGCTCAGGTATGTGCATATAACCATGTAAATGTACTGTGATTTGGTTATGTACATATAGGGTAGGCATACATCTCTTAGGCCCAGAGATAAACTAGTGTAATTAGATGATTTTTATTAAAGGTGCATTATGTATACTATAGGTATAACAATATAACAAGGTATAAATAAAAAAAATCCTTAGAAAACTGGTTTTTATGGTTTTATAATAGATCCATGTAAGTCATAAACTAACCACTGATATTAACCTGTATGTCAATGACGTTTTATTTATTCAGAGCCGAAATGGATGAGATATATTCAAATAAACATTAGGTTTTTCCTAACATCTAATATCTTCTGTCAGAATGAGAAGGTAGATGATTTTGGTGGCTTATTCCTGCTAAGATAAGTGAAAATTATTTTTTAAAAAGTCACTATTTTTGATAGACACAAAGCTATTGGTTCATTTGAAATGATAAGAGTACTGTTGAAAGTCCAAAGAGCGCTGAATTGATGGTTGTTCTTGTGATCTGGACATTTTACATATTAAATTCGGTGGCACTTTAATTACCTGAGTGACCCATCCTGTGTATTTAGCCCTCGTGGGAAGAGCAGCATTCATCTCCCAGTCTGCCACAGTTCAGTCGCTGCAGCTCTCACTGAAACCTCTTCACACAGTCACATGTGGTGAACTATGAAGTGGAAATAAGACCGAGCACCCCGTGCGCTCTCTCAGCAGCATGTGAGGGAGGCGTATCGATTCGAGAGCTCTGTTGTTGCACTGTACAAAACAAGAGAAGAACACATTACACAATGCTGTTGGTGCTATTTTGATCCCACTCTCACTCTCTCAAAGGGACTCGCTTTGCTTGAAAGGTTTGGCTTCCGAGCTGCCAGTGACAAGCACCATTCACAATCACTACGAGGAGAGGAGCACTTGATTTCTGCTGAGCAGCCAGTGATGTTGCACTGTGATGTAAACAGTGATGACACACATGGTTTTGTTGATATGACAGATTTTCAGATGTGAAGCCAAGGTATGTGTCTACTGAGCTAAACAGGAAGGAAGTCTATTTACCAGGGGAGATATAAGACACAAACAGCTCTCATACTTACAGTATAAACCATGTGTGCTGGAAAAATGTAATACTGAGTGTACATAACACAGTGACAGGCCTGTCAGTGCGGCAGCTGCAGCAGCAGCCTCAAAGTGCAGCCTTGATAGATGTGTTTCCACTGCGTCTTATGGCTTCTTGTGAAATAGAGGAGGAGTAATGAGTGGCCTATTGATAGAGGAGTTGATCATTATTGACAGTTATTACTGAAACTACGTCAAGCCCAGGCCCCTGACCTTCTGACTCCTGAACCCCTTCAACCATAGATGATTATCTGAAGTGAAGTCACTTATCTTGCTTGAGCTTAGGATGGGATTACATCACTAGGCCGGGAATGGATGGGATGGCTTTTTTTGAATGATTAAAAAAGAACATTTATTCATCAAATCGTAAAAAATGTGACAGGTACTGTTGTAGCGGTTTATTTTGCTCTTTTTTTTTTTTAGCAAATTCCTTCATGGTGACAAAGGAGGAAGACTGTAAGTTTTCTATCATGATATTATGGTTGATGATGCTCAATGTTTAAAGTTGAAAAACAAACATCTGGTGAAGGGCATCTTCAAAGTTTTGCTTTTCTGAAACATTTCCCTCATCAGATTTGACGGGTTGGTGGGTGACACACTACATCATGGAGACCTTTCAGACAAAGACGCAGGGAGGATACAAAGCCTTTTGATATATTGTTGTTCCATTATCGCACCATCACAGGAAGTTTGGAAGTAAGAGCATGCTCTGTAATATAGAAGAAAAGAGAGGAGGCAGCAAACAAAGCTTTTGCTTTAAAACGGGCAAAAGTGTGAAGTTTTGCATAATCAAACAAAAGTTAAGCTGTGGTGAAAAAAAAAAGGCTGGGGTAAAATGAACATGTGACAAGTTTGGCGTGTTACTTTCAGGAATATCTTTACATGAGCAATGTTTTAACCAGGGTCATCTTCGTACCCTAAACTTTGTGTGACACTGAACAGAGGCTGGTGGTCAAGGAGGGAAGATCTGTTGTATAAGAATAGAACTCTCAGCTCTATTGTGTATCTATGAGGTGTGACATTTTGTCTTGCACATTGATAAAGTGTAAACTGATTAAGATTCACTGTAAAGGTAAAATCAGGTCACGCGCTAGCTTCAATTATAACTGTTACCCAACAAAAATACACCAGTGTGGTGAATATTTATATTTTTATGCTGTAGAAACTGAAAACACAGATTTTATTTCAGATAATGTGGCTTTCATAATTTATTACAAGCTGAAACATCCAGCTGTGATTGAAGACTGTTACTTAGTTGTATGTTCCCTTTTTATTTAAATCAAAATGTTAGTTATATACTTGCTGTAGAGACAGGCCCTCCAAGTGGTTAATTAAATGATGCTAACAGACTGACCTCAGATCAATAGGCTGCTGCAGAAAGCACATGGACGTGTTCCCAGCTTCTGTCTCCAGCCCCCTGATTTCAGTCTATGGAGGGGGGTGGGAATGGCTCTCCTTGATGAGGACAGCTGCTGAGGCGTGGTTGTTACATCCTGAGCCGTGGCAGGGGTTGGTAGACTGACGTGCACACTCACTGAAGACTGCTAACGTGTTTCTGTGTGAGACTCAGGGTCGCAGGTCCAGCCTTGTTTCCAATTAGCCTTCATCCGTCTGTTGTAATGAAACACCTCGTCAGTTAGCCTCCAACCGTTAGCCAACCGTAAGCCAATTGCTAGCTTAATGTTTTTGAAGCGAGGCTAATACCAGGGAGGCCATTGCTTAGATTTTAGCTCAAAACAGACGAAAAGCAGTTTGTTTATTTTTACAGTGCAAAATGTGAACACCCCTGTCATATTTGTGTGGTATATACAACAACAGTTAGCTGACAGTTAGCTAGCTTAGCAAAAGAAGGGAAATAGAAACGAACCATAACCTGTCTGAAAAAGTCTGCCAAACACTTCCTCCCAAACTTACCATACAGGCCATAGGAGTGGGCTTTTCATTCCTGAATTACAGTTCTCCCCTTGTTCCTCTTTCAAAGTCATTTCTGTACCTGAAGATAATTTTAGCCCCACAGCTGGATTCACATCAACGTTTTGAAGCATGGATTTAAAAGAAAGGCGCTTTTCTCCAAGCTACAAATTTCAAACCCAGAACTAAAACAAAACAAAAAAAAAAAACCAAAACTACTGAAAAAGAGTCCTGTTTGATCTACTTTGACAGCACTCTGCACTACCTTGCTGTGGAGCGGCTTTGACCAAAAATTGAACTTTTTTTGATTTTTCCTCTGAAAGCTTCTGAAGCTTCTCTGCTGCAGAGTGCAGCTGACATAATCCTACACTGCACTTCAATCCTCTAACAGCCTACAGGACTTATTTCCATAAAATCAACACCCCCACTGTAGTGTACTATTGCGTCAGACCCTTCAGATTATTAGCTACCTTAGCACCCAGGTGAACCAGGAGTGTTATGGACTGTGTTTAATAATATCACTGGCAGATATCAAATACCTCTGACTCTGACCACAGCTCATTTTTTAGGGAGAGTGAGGCCACTTTGCTCTGTGTAAAGCAGGTCAGGTCCTGAAGCCTGTGGCAGGCTGCTATGGAGTTCGCCTCAGGAAGAGATAATTAAAACAGTGCCCCATGGGAGGTCCCACCTTTGGGCCTAGGAGGGAGCTGTTGCCAATGTAACAGACCTGCAGGGACCTCATCTTTGAAATTAATCAAAACTGACAGGAAGGCAGGCTCAGTGGATGAGATGTAGCTGTATGGACTGTCTATGCTGCAATATGTTGGATATTTCTGTCATATCTATGCACCCTCCAGAGACAGGGATTTTTCAGGAGATACATCCCTATGGAGACAGTATCCCCACATATTTGTGGTGTTATTGCAGGTGCTTTTGTGAGAGTAGGGGATGAAAATGATGAGAGGGGGATGGTGAAAAAAATAAACACTGTGATGAATCAAAGGTTTGAAACACAGAGCAACTTTAATGACGTTCTATATCCATCCTTCCAAAATGTTTGACAGTAAAAGAAGCTGTGTCACCAACAGATTTAAATCAGAATAATCAGTCCAAATGTACAAGGGTAAGATCATACATGAAAACACAGTCATTCACAGACGGCCATCATTAATCCTTACTTATTAGTGCATGTAGAAAGATGGAGGACAGCAGCAGACACCCAGGGGAGCTGAACAACAACAGGCACCTCTTAAATCTGACATTTCAGCAAAGTGATTATGCAGATGTCTAAGAGCTGAATACTGAACAAGAACACATGTACAAAAGCTTCCCGGCATTAGGTCCTAGATCGCAATCACTAAAGTGAATCCCATATGAATTTCAAACATTGAGGTGAATTTTTAATTCCCAACCATACAAACTCCATAAATGAAATACTGTAGCGCCCCATCAGACACGTTTTTTTACCTTGATGGTTTGACTGCTCCCAGATTTCAGGACTCTGTTGGTCTTCTTAAATGTGCTTTGTTTATTTTGATGTTCTGTATTAAATGTAACCACCATCAGAGCTAACAAGGCCCTGCAGCTCAGAGCATATCCACTAATGTTCTCTACTGATGGTTACATAACTGCTTACTGTAGCATCGAGAAAAACCAAAACCTCTTTGAAGAGTTCTTATAAGGCTTCTTATCACAGTTGTCACCTGACACTGGAAAATAAAGAAATAAAGTAAAATAAATAAAAACAGATCAGTACGTGTCACAGAATTAAAGTACTTGGCTGCTATAATGCACTTGGATGTTGTTTAACAACAGTTTTAGATTTGCTGAATCACCTTACTTGACATTCTCTTGTCTTAATGGAGAAGCAAATAAATAAAATCAATATTGGCCCTACACTATGAGTGCATACATTCAACAGCACAGCATGTTATGATACAATGATACGAATATACATCCTCAGTGTTTGAAGAAGGCAATATGCAAGGCACAAAAACTGGCTAAATTCTAGGTAATGGAGCTTTTCAAAAATATTAGTTTTTCTGTTGTTTCAAAAGACAAAATACAACAACAATAACAACAACAAAAAACAAGGCTGGTAAAATGCTTGCCCTCATGGACATGGACTTATTTTCAACATCTCATGTGCGTGAATCTCATAGGGGCAAAAGCCTCAATGGAGGAGGAGGTTAAAAAAGCTGAGTTGTGATGAAAATACCTTTTTTAATTCTGAACCTTCATTTGTAAACCTCTGAATGTCTCATCTCTGCTGCTTTTGTTTAAATTAGTAGATAGGTTACAAATTGACCCTCATACCAAACTAAGCTGATTACTATAGTGGCTGTTAGGTGTCAGATGATTTGCAAAAGCCACAGCACAACAAAAATACAGCTACAATGGAAGTAAAAAGGTCAACTTAAGCAGTTTTCTAACACTTTCCAAATTAACAGAAAAGAGAGTATAAATTGTGAAATGCATCTTCTGATATTTAGCTTAAAAAAACAGTAATCCCACAATGTTAGCATATAGCGTTATATCATAGCTGCAGTTTAAAAAGAAAACAATGTTTGACTTATTTCAATGACTTTCCTGTGTTTGTTGGGATAACCAAAATCTGCTGAAATTGACTTCTTTTTACCACCTTTGTTTTGTGGCTTTTACATTTTTGTTGTGGCACCTACCAGCCACCATAGAATACTGTCAATGAAGCTAATGGATTGCCCTGTCATGTTTTTCTTATTAACAGAAACACTTTTCAGTAGTATCATTTTTAAATCTTTCACTGTCTTCCACATTGGCCAATATTACAAAAATTCTTAAATGTGCAAAACAATCATATGATTGACGTTTGTGGAAGGCTGATGCTGGAAGCAGTGCATGAATTATATCTAGTCATTTATTTGAGTCTGGAAACAAAGACTCTACTGTCCGTCTGTCAGAAATGGAACAGACTTCTTTTAATTTTGAAAATACTGCTAAGGCAAAAATCAGTAACTCAATAATTTAACTGTGGCTGAAGTTTAAGTTCAAGAACTACCAGAGTGTAGCTGATAAGTTAACCAACTTGAAATATCCAAACATATGTAAACATTCAATGATATTGCACTCAAGTAGCATACTACCATTCTGAGTCATGTGTCAGTACACACACTGTCAGCCTCATAAAGTGCTTTGATGTAACACTGTGTCAGCAGGGAAAACATGTCATTCCTACTTGAACTCAAAGGTTTCTGAAAACTTCCACAGTTGGGACATGCCTCAACAGAACACAACCACAGTGCTGGGTGTCATCCACAATCAGGCATCTCAAATGAGCTACTTCAACAAAAAGATGCCTCCAAATATAAATAGGCAAGTCTCAGTATTGTTGTGATTTGGTTTCAGTATTTACATCCCAAAATGTCAATCAAACAATCTTCCCATGCTCTCTTGCCTGCAAGAAAACACAGAGAGAAAGAAAAGACACAAAGCTTATTAGTTACAACTGGTTCCTGTTGTATAATTCACATCGTCATTTTATGTCCCAGGCCCACTGTGTCTCTTTTCTATATGAATGGTTTAAGCAGACAGTTACATATATTATCATGCTGCTTCAGCGGTGGTGAGATGAAAACACATTTTCTCATGAGACGGTTTCCCCTGCACTGCAGCAGCCCTCAGAGGTGGTGAATACGTTTAAAACTAAATTGGATATCACGCAGCAGCTGTTCAGACACACTTCCTGTTTTCCTCTCCCTCCTTATCCATTTAACTCATCATCCATTTGCACTTTCCTCCACCGGTCCATTTACACATCTATCGATTTTCTCAGCCCTCATCCTGTCTCTCAAACTGACCTTGTCGCTGCTGGTGGAGTGTGTTGGGCGAGTTTCTCCTGACTCCAGGCTCAGGACGGACAGACCAGAGTCTATAAGTTCCTCTTTGGGGAAAAGAAGCACATTGTTAAGTCAAATAACATCCATGTGTTCAGTCAGTGGGGTTATATCAGTCAGTACATGTATTGCCTACCTGTGTTTGTGTTGCTGATGTTGCACTTGGCGAGCTCTACAGGCTGGTCACAGCTCTCCTGTAAAGAGGCACAGGCTTTTTCAGAGGACAGGGTGCTGAGATCTGTTGGGGAGTTGGTGTCTTTATTTCTACATTTAGTTGCAGAGTCCATCTGCTTGGCGTCAGGAGCTGGACCTCCTTCCTGATGCTGAAGACTACCGTCATCCTGCCTGGCACTATCAAGAGGCTGCTGGGGTCCGTGCACTTTTTGTTTCCGTTTCGTAGGAGAGGATGCTTTTAAAGAGCTCAGACTTCTTGATTCTGAGCCAACAGAGTCCTGAGAGCCTGAGGTTTGCTTTGTATGAGCCCCCTGAATGAGTTCCTCTGAGAAGCGTACTTTCTTCTCTGATCCCCGAGGGGATGAAGCCTCTGGCCTCTCCTGAGAAGGGGTGTCCTCTCTCAGGATTGCAGCTGACACTTCCTCTGATGTATTCAGAAAATCCAGGCTAGGCGACAGCTCTACCTTAGACTCCTGATCCTTTTGATCTTCTACTTCAGCATCTGTGAGGGCGTCGAGCTCCTCTAGGAATTCCTCGAGAGTTGTGTCAGGGCTCTGGGGGACGAGATGAGAAAAATAAGGTGAAGAGTCTCCTTTAGTAACCTATTCATACACACACGTTTGAAATCTTACCTGTAGGCTCTCTCCTTCTTCATTTGTCTGCCATCTGAAAAACAAAGGGCCTGAGTAGTCAGGAAGACAGATACTGCTGCTGTATAACAACACTGAAAATCAAGCTATAAGCATTAGCTTGTAAGGCTATCCTAGCTTAGCATGAAAACAAGGAACAGCGAGACAGGCAGCTAGGATTACATGCTTGCTAATGATGTCATGTGTCCTATGTGTAATATTTAATCCTGATTTAACCAATCAAGGAACAATCAATACAACAGTCCCCAACATAACACTGGAAAAAAACATCCGATCCTTTATTTTTTTATTTAGAATTTAAATAGTAGTGTTCAGATGCTGCTTATGATATTTTGTTACCTTTGTAAAAGCAAAGTAAATTGTACCCCTCAGTGAACAGTCATCAGATATGTGATGAGTCATACCTTATATATATTTTATCACCTTGATCTCTTTTCTACTACCAAGCTGTGCTTATACTTTATTCTGATTGGTCAAAACCCCAGAACAATAGAAATTTCTTTCAAATAGACAACTGTTGTGACATCTTTTCCCCTTTTTTTTCTCTAATGTTGTAAATTGTTTGGCTGAACTGAACTTTGGATCTCATCTCTTGTATTACCTTTAATTTATTAGGAGGTCAAAAAGCTTTAGATTCATGATTAATGGCTGACCCGTCAACAGCACAGAGACCGGGGAGGGATGTTAAAACACACAGCTGGAGCTCAGCCAAATGGATTAACTGAGAAGACAATCCAAGTAATAATGTAGTTTAATGTGACTTATAATGGTAATGAAGGCACGTGTTGAGACAATACTATTAATTAAAAAAAAAGATTTGACCCATAACTAGTATAGAGTCTATGGGCATTATTTCCTGTTAACATACATATGTTTTAAATCAATAACCTTAATCTTGTTTTTATCTCAAATTGGTGGCAGCCAAGTAATAGTTGCGGTCTGAGTCTTGTCTCACCTTATCACGGGCGGCATTATGGGTGGGCCCAAAGGTCCCAGGCCCACCCACTTTCAACAGGCCCACCCTAAACTTTAATCAGTCAAAAAGGATTTGTGAAATTTTATCACTTTAAGTTTGTTTTATAATTGTTAGATGTCCTGTCTTTATAAAATGAGCTGAGTTTGGCGGTCTTTTTAGTCAGTTGGAAAAAAAATGTTGAACAACTATGAAACATTTTGCCTCATGTAATTTGAGCAGGACTAGAGAATGATTTCAGCCAAGACTGTTGATTGTCTTTAATTTAACCGTGGTTAATGTTGCTGCTCCCACAGCCTGTAGAAAATGGAAAGTCATAGCAGTGCAGCCCACTCGGATGTTACAGCACCACTCTTTGGTTGGTACCATGGAGAGGGGTTGCAGGTAGATCAGTCTGATGCACAAAAGCGCTTCAAAAATGCAATCAAATACTAAAGGAGCAAAAACAACTAAATACGCTTTAAGTCCACAAATAGTAACAGTTGTACATATCAGTCAGTTGTTTTCAGTAATTTAAACAAATACCTATTAACTAGTGCTGTCGGGCGATAAAAGAATTAATCTAATTAGTTACAGGGTTTTACAGGATTTGTAGTTAATTAACCTCATAAATTGCATATTAATTTCATCTCTTCTTAATGTCCCCAAATAAAGAATTTGAATTCTAGGACATTACAAAACTGTAGCGCATGACTAATCAAATGAATACATCACGAAGAGAGGTTTCATGAATCCATATTTTTTTTAACTGGCAAATATTAAAATGTGTGTGTTCACTGCCATTGATGTCTATAGACATCAGTGGCATCATATGATGCCATCATATGTGACATCATATGATGGCAACCATTTACCATGTCTATAGAAGAAGGGGGGGTGGGGTCTGGTGGAGCTTGAGAATCAAAATCCTGCTTGTAAACTACTGTTGGTGAGAGCGGCGCGCTCTTTGGATGAGAACTCAGCATGGATATAAGGAGAAGATGTGAGATGACAGAGGCAAAGCGAGACACTGCAAGTCAGAAAAGCTCAGGCAGCTCACGCTCCAACTGAGGATATGTTGCGGTTGTTCATAATAAAAGAGCGGTGCCATTGTGAGAAAAGACAACGGAGATCATGGAGAGGATCAAAGGATGGAGCGCCCAAAATGAATGCAATCAAAAAAAGTATGTTTTATCTGTTTTTTTTTCTGATCAAAAACAGAAGAGAGACATGAAAGAAGAGACTCCACTCTTTTTAGGTAGGTTTTTTTTTGTTTACATAGTCATAGAAAACATTATTATCATTCATTATTTGGGTCTTAAAAAATTGTTTTACATGCTCTAAGAAATGGCTTGCAGCCAATTGAGTTAATCACGTTCATTTTTTTAACGCATCAATTTGCGGTGTAATTAATTCATCAATCTAATCAAAGCTTTAAAGTGACAGCCCTACTATTAACTCTTTTATTTAAGGCCTGTAATGGCCTACCCAAAAATCTTGTCTCTGTCTCTGCCCTATCAGGATTCTATTTTGCATAACCACCTGCTCACTAAACATCTTCCTCTTGTCTTTACCAAACATGGAATAATTCTTTAGAGCCTCATGTTCAAACAAGAGAAGGACAGGGAAAAGGAATAAGGTAAGCTGAGCTCTAACTAATGGCCTGCTTACTGACTCACACTACAGCCCTCGCCTGGCTGCTATTTTGGACTCTGTGTCCCTTCTCCCAACCATCCATCCACCAGAGACAGAGAGAGAAAGAGAAGAGGAGGGAATCATCTGGCACAGAGAAATTTCACACTGGAAGGCTTTAATCCTGTACTTCCAGGTCATTGGCCTTGTGGTTTTAGTTTTATGATCAGCGCTGCTTATGTAACAACACGCCCTGACAGTCTCTTTACTACACAGCACAGAGGTTTGTTTCACAACAGAGAAAAAGCTGCAGGACAATAATGAATGTAGTGAGAGCTCAGAGACTTCAACATGAAATCTCATGACGTTCAGAGCGATGAGCATATTAAGACACGGCGCAGAGAAAAAAAACATCTTTCCTGGTTTGTGTGATGTATTTGTTGGCATGTTTTCTGATCACACTTGAAAGAGGCTGTGGTGAGAGGACTTACCTCCTGGCTCTCCCAGTCAGACGATCTATGCCTTTCGCTTTACTGCTCATCACTGGCACATTTTTTGCTCCCTTCTCCTTGCCTCTCTTATCATGACCTGCGCCAAAAAATGCCTCAAGTTTAAACCACAAACATGGTATTTCACATAAAAAGCAACATGAAAAACATTGATTGTTGCGGAAAGTGAAGTAAAAAGGAAACCTCTTGAGTCAGCGCCTGCCCGTGATTGTCCTCTTCTTGCATTTCGTCCGCCTGAAATATTTCAACAGTAGTTGGATTTTAAAGAAAAAGGCACGGGTAAAAATAAAAGCATAATTTTATCCTCAAATGCTGATTTTTGTCTTCATGAACTCAGACTGAAAGTTTGTCCCACCTCTGTTTGAAGGCCCCCAGTCTCTGTCAGGGAGGGTTTTGCCTGAAAACCTAAAAGCAGAGATCCACTTTAGACAGACACACAAACTAATTCAAGCCTTGCTCATGCCTCATTTATCATTTTTTGTTCTGATGACATAAAACCCCCTCTCGACTCACATCAAGAAACTCTTCTGGCATTAAAGTGTCCTTATGGTTTATTAAAAATGAGCCTAAAAGTTGAGTAATAATCAGAACCAGGCAGAGGTTTGTGCTTCATCAGTCACATCCATGCACTTCACAGGCAGTGATACAATCTAAATTGTTGAATCAAAAACACATTTCCTCTTCTATTCTTACTCCAGAGTCTTGTTTAAGCCTCACCAAATAAGGTAAGGAATTCCATCCCTTATCCCGAGATAAAAATAACTGCTCCTCCTTTGTCTCTTTACATTTTGATTCCCCCAAACAGGAAAATAATTTACTCTGCAGCTTTGTCTCTCTTTGCGCTACAGGCTGGTTTGTCAAACATCTATCAGAGACTTTAAATAAGTGTGCTGTGTTTTAACTGCAGCAGGCTTATACTGATTTAGACATGTTACACAAACTTAAGTCCGCTGAAGGAAGTTGCTCGTAAAACAACCTCAACATGAGGCCACAAGTCACAGTAACATACCATTAAAACCTTTTGAGTTTTTGAATTATACAATCACCTTCTTAAAAAAAGATGTATCATGATGCAATCATTAGGAAACATCCTGTGACTTTATGTAGTCTTGTGATCATGTGGTCAAGAAACCTTGTCGAATGTAATTTTACGCAAATTGTACGAGACAGAAATAGGCTGTTCTTCAAGCTCAGTTTGTCTCTTATCTAATTCAGCACCTAAAGTGAATAGAGCTTTTCACAGACTTCCAAAAAATGCAGAAGAAGAGAGAAGAAACAATTCAGTGACAAAAATAGCTGCTAGCTTGGCTGGAAAGAAGCTAATCATGATGGTCACTTTGCAGACAGCAAAAAAAAAAAAAATTGCTAAAATATGTGCTATCAAAACTGACAGAATGACAGAAGACACATGAAAGCTGCAGCAAAAACCTTTTTTAATATAATTTTGACTTTCTTGTATCAAAGCCATATTTAGAAACTGAAAGGAATGGTACTGGGCCTTGAGAATTAGTAGAATGTTTAGTAGGGAAACTTTTGGACACAATGTAGCAAAGTTCCAGGTCCTAGCTTTTTTACAACTGTCAGGCTATCAACAGGCATAAGGGTGGCACCTTTTTCCTTAAAAATAATCAGAAAAGAAATAAAAAGAGTATCTAAGCACATTTCCATCCCAAACTTTGACTTAAAAAAAATCTCGAGCTGCAAAACACGCCAAACAGTTTAGACAACAGGAAGTGAAAGGAATGAGGGATTCTTATTTATACTATTTGGATGCCTAAATGAGGAATGATGACCGTGTGAAGCTGTGCAAAGTTGGAGGAGATTTATTATGTTGAGACATAATGGGTTCCTGTAGTTAAATCACTGTGTATAACCTGTGTATATGAGTACAGCCCTTTGGTAACTCTGATTTAAAAGCATCTGTTTAAATAAAGTAATAATCATAGCCATAAATCAGTGTGAAGCATCAGCAGATGAGGAAGTGCCTCAGGCAGGCTGTGTGCTCAGAAGTCTTACATGTTCTCAGTTTTGTCCATGTCCCACGCCCGTCTCCACTGGCCCTTGGCGTTCTTGTGGCGGGCCACTCTCTCTCTGTCGATCTGCTCCCGCTCTTTCTTCCACCGCAGATACTCCTCCTGCTCCTCTTTCGATGTGGGGATGTTGAGATCTGTGCAGGCCTGCAGGCTCTCAGGCTCCTTATTGAACACATAAAAAATGATTTATTGCACAACGATAACAAAAGGCATTGACATGTGGCTGTAGTGTACCACGATACTGTCCACACACCAAGAATGAAGATGGCAAAATCAAAAACGCCACATCACTCAGTGTCACATTTTCATCCACACAACATTAAAAGCAGAGCGATAGCCTTACATTAACAAGACCAGTATCTCCTCTCCAAACACAAAATCAAACAGAAATAGGGTAAAATAAAGGTTCAAAGTAAAAGAACAATCAAAGATTCATTTTGCATTACTAGAAATGCCAGCCACTGTCTCATATGAAGATGTCCTGTAGGTGTGGATTTGTTCCAGTGTGTTCCTCTTATATCAAAAAAAGCTGATTGTCTAACACCAAAGCTGCAAACAACAATAAAACCATTACACAACCTCTAAGCAAAGCAGGACTGTGCATTAAATACAATCAGGCTGAATTTGTCTGTTCCCCTCATCACCTGTTTATGTGATGAAAGCAGAAAGTATTCCTTGTTCATACTAAAGGCTGACCTGATGCAGGCTCTTTAACACATCAAAGGAGACAGAGGCTGAGCTCTACAAAGCCCAGACCAGCAACACTAACACTGCTGTGCTCTGGGGGAAAATCACGTAAAACACCAACAGAGAGACTTTAGCTTTAAAGTCTGGTTTGTTTTAAGACAGCAAGAGAGAGAAAATAGTGCTGTCAGAGAAAAAGTGTTTGGGACTAAAAGAGCAAAGTCTACATCCTGCCCTTCACATGATGTCACGCAGAGGGAAAAATAAGGACGCTACTGCTTGGCGAAAATTTCCCCTCAGGTGTGAACCAATCACAGCCAAGTAAACATGTTGCCGTCTTTGTACAGATTCTGGTGAGCATGGCATCTGAGCTCATCCCTCTGTTTTTCATTTCATCTCCTCTCACTCTCCTCCGGCCCCCACGGAGGACATGGAGTGGCCACAGGGGAGAGTGCCTCAGCATGTTGCAACAGGCCAAGTGCTGCCGCCACCCCAGCCGCTCTGCTAATTAGCACTTTTCAATTTTTCACCTTCATGAGGCCTCACAGGGAGACTGTCGGGTCGCAAAGCAGGTGAGGTGGATGTGACACAGTGAAACTTCACAGAGCTGATAGAGAGCAGCACCTGGACCCAGACACTGAAACCATAGGCAGACTAGAGACTGAGACTTCAGAGAGCGCAGACCTTCTCTAAGCATATTATGATTATCGCCAACACTTTAGTCCTACTTTAATGTTATACTCCCTTTCAGCAGACTGTCTGCTACAATTTGGTGCAAGTTGCAGGTTTGTACCATAATTTGTTACCTGACAGTGTTGAAAATGATGACGACCCAGTGCATATTTCATATTCTGGATCTTAGTATCCAGAATATTGTCAGGATCTAGATTGTACTTTTACAGCTGTCAGAAATGATGGTGATCTTGTCTTGTGTTGTTTTGCAAAGCAATCCGACCATTTATGGTAGAGTTATATACACATATTGTAAAAACAGCCCTATCTCACAATGAAAAAGAATCCTTTAAAGAAATCCTGGATCCAGACAGTGATCCATAGCACCTCCAAAATTTAATCACTTCTTCCTTATCCCATTTTTAACATTTCCTGAACATTTCATTGAGATCCGTTCATTAGTTTTTGAGTTATGATGTTCACAGACAAACAGACAGAAAAATCTCTCCCAAAAACATTACCTCCTTGGTAATAAAAAATTATATGGCTACATATTTTTCCAAAAGTCAACTTAATCAACATAGTTCTACTCAACAGTTAAAACAATTCAACAGTTCAATTTTAAATTATCTAAACATGCACAAATAAAATCTGAAAAATTCAAGAGAAGAGAACTCCAATCAGCAAAAAGTCACTAGTTTAATCATTGTACTACCAATAGATCATATTTCAACTGCTACATTAAGATATTAAAACAACCATTTTTTGGCATCCATATATCATTCATAAAATAAAGGTTTATCAGCCCCTTTGGATTTTTCTGCAACCCCTGATTAGGACTGATACAGATTTTGTGAATATTGAACCAGAGTGACTGCTCCCCCCTCTTTACCCAAAGATTTACTAGTTAGTGCCTGAAGAGCTTTCCATAATATTTGTTAACCAAAACAGCTTACAGAGCCCAGAGTTGTGACCTTTACCCCTTACACAACATCTCATAAAATCTAGCTCAGCTTGGTGTTTTCTCAAGCCATCGCTCTGCTCGAGCTGCACAGTACGCTCACTGCAGAGAGGCATGAACAGCATCACTTGTCATGTGGCGTACTCGGTGGGGCCTTTGAAGCCCGTCCCCCCTCTGACTCCCCTGTTAGTCTGTTTATCGCACGCTTGATCTGTGAGACAGCTCTGAGCTACTCCAGCAACATTTACACGTGAGCCAGCGAAAGGCAGATGGGGACAAGTGGTGGAATAGGTGGGAGTGTGTGTGTGTGTGCGTGTGTGTTTGTGATGAGGGTAAATTTGCATTTCTCTGTGATTTTGTGTGCTGAGGTGGTGATCTGGAAACATCGGTCCCTTGCAGTGACACACGTGAACGTAATGAGCTGGAGACACAACCACTTGACTAATCAGTTTCTATTAGATCCTGAAAAAGGTGAGCTTCATCTTTTTGTTTGTATGTTCTGTGTGTTTTTGTGTAGGTGTGTGTCCACCTGCACATACCTGCTCTGAAAGCCTGTGATGCTCCTCTGTATGCTTCTGTTTAAGATCATCCTGTCAGAGAAAGAGAGGAGAAAGGAAAGAAGCAGAGTGAGCACAGCAACATTCAGGATGACAAAGCAGCCTTTTGTGAGCCAATTAAACATGCTTGCAAAGGGTCACATTACTGCTGCCATTAACAGTAAAAGCACATCAAGCAAGAGCACAGTCTCATCTGCTGAGATAAAGAAGCCAACACTGCCCCCTAGTGGATTAATAGTGTTATAGTATATTGGCAGCTGTGGTTCAGCTTTAAAGATTCACTCTGCAATGAGGTCATCAAAACAGAAAGCCGAGTGCAGGTGGGACTGAAACAGGTTGGAAATCAAACTCATCAAACCGAAGGTATCAAAATGTGTGAATGTTGCCTCTTGTGTATTATTGACTGCAGACATTTGCTTTGATGAACCAGGGGATGAGTCATGTTACCATTAACAGCAACACTTGAATGAGCAGCCAAGGGGGGTAAAGAAGAAAATAAATAGTGGACAGAGGGCTTCATCACACCTACAGATGACAACATACACACTCCTACCCACACACCAGTGCCGTCTGGCTCGAACACAAAAGAGCCCTGACTACCTTGTTTCTTTTCTTCCTCCTCCTCTTCCTCCATGACCATTTCCTGGCACTTTGCCAAGCCGTCACTTTGGCGGCATAATGAGCGTTTTCAGAGCAAGAAGGCAGTCGAATGTTAATTAGATCAAATCGGCCCTTTCAGGATGGTGGGAATGGGGAAACAATCGTGCCGGAGGAGAGCAGACCACTTAAGGCTTCGCGGAGGGGGAAACGAAGGCTGGAAACGGGCAGAGGAACACCTCCTCTAATCTGTCGCTCCTATTCTTTGCTTTTCTGTTTCCTTTTCACTGACTGTGTCTCGATCTCGTGAGTGTGAACTGATAGTTGAGTCATAGGGTTACAATCTGCCTTACACCCTGTCAAAAAAACCACGCCCCTGTCACAAAGTCAGCACGTATTCCCACACACACTCACTCGAAATCTTCCAGAGTGCAATATGCCATATGTTTTCTCCCATGCGAATACCTCGCTAACACTTGCCAGATATATCCATGACATTCCCTCTCCCTCTCATAAAGTAAGTCAAATGATATGGGTTATGTAAACAGCGAGCACGTGGAAACACCAGGTCTGTGGCGTGGGATTCACAGCTGACGGGTACACCAGAGTGCTGGTTCAGGTTCAGTTCAGAGATTTAGTGCACATTAACTGAGAGCAGCACTCAGTGAATCAGCCAATCAGGTGCAGATGTACACAGTTAGACAAAGGCTCTATTGGTTTTGTGTCTGTAGATCCCTCTGCAATCAGACTGTCTGTGTGTACAGTGATGAGGATCATGGGTCTGTCTATCAGCTCAATAATCAAGCAGCTTGTTTCTGTCTGGGTGCATGGATGTGTGTGTTGGAGTGTGTGCGTTTGAGCAGCTGTTTGAGAGTTTCTGCATAACTGGGGGGTCTAAGGTCAGTGACAGTGTGGCATTTCACAGCCCAGCCAGGGGCAGTGCATGTGCATTTGTGTCTTTGCCTGCGTACACTGAACTTGCAGTATTATAGTTCATAACGTAGCTTTTTGCTAACGGGAGACTTGACAGCATCTGGCTATATTTAATGGTGCTAGTGGGACTCTGTGAACTGTACAGACTGTTCCACACACCCAAAGGCATCTACAGTCAGAGGCTGAGTGATTACTCTTTCTCTAAAAACTAAAAATAAAGTCTGCCTGTAGGGGAAAATGAAATATGAAACAGATAGTAGGGATAAAACTTAAAAGATTAGATTTTTTTAAAGCTTTCTATCTTTAAGTGGTTTGTAAGAGTATCCATTCAACCAACTGCTCTATTAGCAGACCCCCTGCTTTAATCCCACACCAGTCAGTCACAGCCCCAGTCCACCTCCTGTCCACAAACCATTGTGCCTCATCACTGGGTGGGTGTGGCCAGCCGACATGTCTGACATCTATGTAAAACACGCTGAGCCGCCGCACCAGGGAGTGAACAAAGAGGGGTGTGGGAATGGAAGCAGACCAGAGGGTGCATGCTGGAGTGTGTCTGATTCAGACCTGAGATGGTGCGTCTCTCTTGGTCATGTGAGGTTGCTGCTTCCCCCTCCCCGCTGACTCCACACGCCTCGCCTGTCCGTCATCTGCAGGGCTCATGACGTCTGCAGGACCCTGTCTCTTCTCTGGTCTCTCACTCACCACCCTCTTACCCTGGAGAGAAAGTTACTCATATTACAGGTTCATCCCTGTTACAAAGTGCATTGGCTGCTATAAAACAGCTGATGGACTGAGTTCTTCCCATATGTTTCTCATTTCTAAAAAGTTATTTCAAACAAGAGTCCAAGTTGGTAATCCTGTTGACATTATTCCTGTAAAAGGATTTTTATATCATTTTCATCCTGGACATGATAGCTTGCAGATGCTCACTTTGCACTCAAAGCAATGTGACTGTGTCTAAGAAGCATTCATCAAATATAAAATGATGATGCCCAAAATCACAGTTCCAAAAATGGCCACTAGTGGCTGGCTCTAAAAACAGATCAACTTCAGATGATCCTGATGATACCAAACTGCACAGTAAGAAGTGTTAGCATGTTTATAACCTGACAGAGAAAAACATTTTCATGTCGTTTCTATTTCACGACATTTATAAAAACATGTAACTCATGCCTGTTAATCATATTAACCCCCTACTGCCTGAATTAGTTTATTTTAAAATATTGTTTTTGTGTATTTTGCATTCTTACAGATGATAAATTGAGTGGAAGTGGATTTGAATATAGCACGTACAAAAGTTATTATTAAGTTTTATGATGTGTATAGATGAAACAAGTTCACCCTCTGACTAACATATAGGGACATGGTGCATTTGATACGATCCTTGCCATGTGTAGTACATGAATCAGTTAGTTAGTGGAATTCAAAGGTCATCTCAGCTGCATTAGGACCTGGCGGGCATGTCGCAAATTTGCATCAAGGGGTTAAAGGTTGATGTGCATTATTAAAGGGGTGACTGCTCTGAGTGAAGGCAGGGGAGGGTTAGCACAATTCAACGGACATGTCCTCTGGGGTATCCACCCTCTGGTCTAAATAGGGGCTCTTCACTCAGGAAAAACAACAGGTTGAGGCCACAAGGCCAAACTCTGGTTGTCTACAAAACAATGGATGATGTCATGGTGGCTCCACCAACTTTGGCTTGGTTTAGGGGTGACACTTAAGCTTGGTTGAGCAGCAAACGGGTGTATTTAGCCATGTTAGAAAACTACACCATGACAACTCCAGGTAGATCTATTAGAATCCAGCTTGTGTCTGAGTATTAGCCCATTCATAAACTGTTCAAATTACAATGAAATATCATGTAAATTCTCTTGAAATGTACAGTTAAGAGCTTGGAAAGTAGTAGAAATAAAGTATATGAACAGAATAGAAAAGCATCTCTTATTAAGCTTAATAAACTTTACATATCACTCTCTACCAAGTCCAGTTATATACATGAGCATTGCTTTTTGATAAGGATGTGCATTCTTGTAAACTTTTCATTTATTACAGTAAAATTATTCTTCACTCTGAGTTAAACAGCACTGCAGTGTATTTACCTTTTTGCCTGCCATGGTGACCATCAGCTGCTTCCTGTGGCCTCGGCCAGCGCTCTGCGGTGGTGCCTCTCCCTCTCTGTCAGGCCCGGCCTCCTGTGGTTCTTTCCCAGCCGGTGAGCCACCGCTGAGTGGTTTTGTCACCACCACACGATTATCCTGCTGACCAGAGACCACAAAATAAAACCATCAAAAATTTTACAGCATCCTTTTCTTAAGAGAGGGACTGTGAGCTGTCTGTCAGGAACAACAGCAGGGCTCTGAGGTGCGACTTGTGCTGAAAACTCACAGTTGTGGACTTGCTGATCGTGATGGAAAGATCATCAGCTTTGCCCTTGCGGCTCTGCAGTGCCATTCCTTCCTCTTCTGCCCTTTTTTTGTCTTCCTCCACTTCCTACATGAAACCCAAAGAAAACAACAAACCAATTAGGAAGCCTGAAAGAGCTTGAGGGTTTCACAGTGCAAAAAACATCTTATGATCTAAAATTCAGCTTAAACTTTTGACTCTGCAGAGGTTTCTTCACGTTCAGGTATTTGTCCTCACCTTGTACCTTTTCATGAGCACTTCATTCTTCCGACGAAGAGCCTCGATTTTCTTGTCGAGCTCCAGGTCCCGCTCATGGTCTCTTTTGGGCATCATGTCCGTAGAGGTCTGTGAGGAGCCACATCAATGGTATATACATCATATTTTTTATCTTCCTTTAGAGTAAAAAAAGTATTTTCATTTTATGACAGAAGCTCAGAACAAACAGTACAAATACTCAGCTTAAATAGAGCGGCTTAAAACTGTTTCCAGTTTGAAAGTTTAAATCAGACTGAGCAAACAGATCAAAACGGTGGTACAAATCTGACAGACTTTGTTTTGGACACATTTTATTGGGTACAGAAATTATTAAGTTAGTCTTTTTTTAAGTTAACTACTCAAGTATTAAAACAAAGTGCCCAGCATTTCCAAACCACTGCATGTGTTACAATAACACACACCACTAACACACGCCACAGATGGGGCATTCATTACAAAGCTCAGTTACACCAGGAGAATGCATATGCAAAGCATCCTTAACATCCCCATGTGGTCAGCACAGCATACCTCCATAACAAGAACCTTGCTCTGCTCTCATGGAACAGCTATTAGGTGTTTGCTAACACTGCCTTTCAAGAAATATCCCTCCCAAGCTCATCGCACCAGCTGCAGACAAGAGAGCTGCTGAGATGAAAAATATCAGCAGATACACCGAACAGGCAAGATTAGGGTTTGACTTCAGAATTATAATGGGATGGCATTACTCCAACACAGATCTCATTTCCTTTAGCCTGCAGTAACTTAATGTTCTGTATCTAATCTGGTCTGTGTAGTCTTCTTTCGGTGTGTGAGAGAGAGTGAGAGTTGGGAAATGGTTTCTTTATTTTGGGGTCTGAGTTTTAGGAGAGGGGGATTGGTAGAGTATGTCAGGAGCATGTAAGACATGATAAGAAACATTAAATAAACAACAATGAAGGCCTCTATTTTTTAACATGTTTATTAACTTACTTACAGAGTGTTCAACAAGAAGACTGATACAAATCTTATCTGTTAACATTAAGGAACAGCTAGCAGCCTGTTAGCTTAGATTAACAAACAAACATGGCTTCGCAGAAATAATCCAGCACATTCATAGCTCATTATTGATCTTTTTAAATGATTCATGTTATACAAGACGGTGCTCAAAAGAGGCTAGTAGCTGGATTTTGCTCAGTTGAACAGTGCCAAGAAAGCAGTTTCTACCTGTTTAGATTTCCATTGTTAAAAATAAAAGCCAATTTAGAAGAGCAAAAAAAAATTCAGTGAGCAGAAGATTTGCTAAGCTACACAGACTTGATATCAGATGGTGACATTAAAGCTTTATTTAGTAGCCAAAGGAAGGTTGTTAAGAGCCATATCAAAATTTCATAAATGGAAAAACTACAGCCTTATCCAAATAATAATAATAATCATTATTATTATTATTATTATTATTATTATTATTATTATTATTATTATTATTACTATTAGTAGTAGTAGTAGTAGTAGTAGTAGTAGTAGTAGTAATATTATGAAAACCAGGTACCTGTGCAGTATTTCCTTATTCATGTTAGCTATACCAAAACTATGTGTAATTCAGAATAAGTTATGAAAAAGAGCACAGCTGATTTGACTACAGCCAGACACATTGTAAACTTTGGGTCAACCTTGACCCAAAGTTTACAATGCGTCTGGCATCTCGGGCGAGGCTTTAGGCCTTCACGCTAACAGCCACAGTTCAAGCCAGCCATGCCCCCAATCTCGTAATAACCTCAAAAATAATGATTTATACCCCCCCTGAAATGTATGCATAAGGAGAAATGAGCTATTTGAAACATTTCTAAACCAGGCTAAACATGCTTGATTTTTGTTTTACTGGCGGGCTTTTATAGAAGGCTTCTCATGGTTTAGGGTGGTGCCTCTGGTGGACACTTAAGGAAATGCAGTTTTTAGCACAACTGCACAAACTTCATTTCTTGAGACCTTTGCTGCCTGGCTTCAGGGCAAAAAAAAAACAAAACAATGCTTTTTCTCTAGGGTACATCTGAGGCTGACTCCAGAACCACAACAAGCCTGATACAAACAGAAAAACGGACGAAAAACAATAGTGCCCTCAGGCCGAGGACCCTAATTAAAAAAAGGTTATTTTTATGAGCTAACTCCAAAAGTCAAGGACAAGCCCATATCTAACCTGACACGCCATACGGACAGTTTCATATACCTGCCACGGAAATATTTCACGACTGTTCTGATTGACACACTCACCACAGACCAATCCGCATCAAGCCACGGTATGACAAAGCTTATGTTTGCCACTGCTGAGAAACAATAGACAAACAACTACTGGAACATGAGAAACAGCTGTGATAATGGCGTTAGACGACTGCTGCTGTTTTTGTAAAGTTAACTTAAGAATCAAAGGAACACTGACAGGTACGAAAGTCTGCTGACGTCACTTACGCTGCTCTCACAGCTCCCGCCTCTCTTCCCTGATTTGGCCGGTTAGAATTTAGCCGAGTGAAATCGTTGGTCAATGGAACCTGACAAGATGGACCTGCAGGAGTTCAGAAACTGAATCAGGCAGATCCATCTGCTCTGCAAGGTTAGCTCATATCATATCAATGTTACAATGCTCATTTTTAAAGTAAATCAAACTAGAGCCTTGTTCAAAGGACAGTTTGGGGTATGTGGGACGCCTCTCTATTTATACACAGAGGTGAATTTTCCTGTTATACATCATAACTGTTAGGGGGAAGATCTAATTGGCCTCCACAGCATCCTCAAATTTAAAATGAGACTGAGGTCCTACATCCTGATCTTGTTATTTTCGCAACAAGGACACCTTGTTTTAGTTGTGAGTTTTGGGCGGTTCCTTAGTTTGAGAGCAGCATGTTTTGTTTCCTCCTGTTTTTGTGTCCTGACTTGGTTTGGTTAACACATTTTTGTTCTGTTCCCTTGGTTCATGTTAGGTATGTGTTTTAGAAAAGGGAAAGTTTGTTTTGTTTGTTGTTTTAGGACTTAGTTAACCCTGAGTAATCATTTCGTTTAAACTTGTGATTGCTGTCTTTATCGACTTTTTTGGCAACGTCTGTTGACTGTGGTATCATACTTGTCATGCATACATCAGAATAGTATTAAACTCTAATGAAATAGGAATATTCTTGAAATGATGACGGTTAACCTTTTTCTCTCAGTTATAAAGATGGATATGAAATGCCAGTATGAGAACTGGTCCCTTGGTTGAGCTCCTACTTTATTGACATGCAAAATAATCTCCTAAAGGCACAAGCCCCGGGCACAAGGATGATGTTAACAGGAAAAATCATTTCTGCTCTCAAGCACTTACTTTATATGGCCCCAGCCTGTAGCTTAAGCAGAGAAAGATAAATAAATTAAAAACTTTAGAAATGGGTAGAACTCTGCTCATGTCATAAGAGATATTTAATCCAGCAGATTAAACTCACAGATGATAATAACTATTTCAGAATCTGTTTCCTCAGTTTGATGAACACTAGCATCATCTGTCGTTATTCACAGCTGAGTAGACGTGTCAACAACACTGTCAAATAGAAAAGTTGTCGATGCTTCTTGTTGAAGTTGTGGGAAAACATAATGCAGTTTGAAGCATCACACTCTCCACAGGCAAAAATATAAACCGGGGTCAAACCATCTCGACAGATACAAGGAGGAGATGTGCCAGAATGAGTCAGTCATCCTCCACTGTTGCTCCAGTGACAACAAGAGACTCAAGGTGGTTTTTATGTGATAAAACCAGATCAGGATGATGACTCACGGCCAGTGAGCACACAAAGACCATCACATTAGGACTGCAAGGAATTCTTTCAGGCTATTTTCCATCGTTGCTGCTGTTATGGCTGCAATAACTGGTGCAACTGCGATGTTTTCAGAGTGAAACGGTCACACTTGAAGGTTTTATCATAAAGATCTGATATCTTCCCGAATGTAATGTGTCAGCAGAGATTTTCTGGTAAAATACAAACCAAAGGCACTGGTGTCAAACCTGCAAAGACATAGTGAGTGTGAGAAAAGTTGTGACTCACTCAGAGCGAACAGAGTCCAGCAGCCTGGAAAGAGGCTACCTCACAGCTTCTAGTTGTCAGGGTATCCAAACACAACAGACCATGAGGACATACCACCAAGAATAGGCGCAATGGAGAGACACGCTGCCGACTCCGAATTTAAGCAACTCCGAAACCTGTGGCGAAGACTGAAGTGAATCCCAGGCTCCTCAAATCAAAGTGGGGAACAGTTTTCTTCTGGGTTCCGCCGGCCTGATCTGTGATTGTGCGGCGTAAACCCCCAAAACACACAGAGACGTTGTGGGTCTGCCAGCCATGCCCGGACAGGCAGGCAGGCAGAGGGGAGAAGGGGGGGGCCCTGCAGAGAGAAAGCTGCCAAGGCTTCCTCTCTACCCAGCGTTCCTGCCACCTACAGCAGCTCCAAACAGGGGAGGGAGAGCCAGAGACACAACATAAACGCTGCATGTAGCCACAGCTAAATCTGCGACAGAGCAGGAGAGGAAGAGAGGGAACCCAATATCAGAGCGCTGGAGTGGGATGAGAAGAGAGAGGGAGAGACAGGGGAAGGACGCACTTACGGGTCTGTCCATGTCAGCGGTGGGAGCTGGGCTGGGTCCAGGCGTGAGGCAGCCGAGGCGGCGGAGAGGGCTGCCTGGAGTCGACGATCATGCCTCGATTACAATGAGCTAAGTTGGGCAAGCAGCCAAGACGTCTAACAAATGCACAGAGCTCCCCTGTTAACAGATTTCACAGCACCCATTCGCTTGTCCTCTCCCTCCGTCTCCCCCTCCCTCGATCCAACCCTCCCACCCTACTGAACATATGCTCTCTCACTCCCTCTGCTTCTCTTTAAAGCACTTGCTCTTTCTCCACTTCACTTGTCCTCTGCTCAAAGCTGGCTAGTTAAATCCTGTTACCCTCCCTGGGAAGACATAATGTTTAGGTTCGTCTAGATCTCTCAGCACTCAAGGATGGAAAAAAAAGACCTGCATTTTTGTACATCAGTCATCATGTGCTTGTTGGCCACAGCTAAAACAAAAAAAAACTCTTTGTTTTGTTATTTAATCATTCATATTTAGTCTTTTAAAGCCAAATGATAGATTTAGAAAAACATGATCTGAGTTCCCAGCAGGTAGTTCATGGAGTATGGAGATTTTTGATTTTTTGTGTGTGTTTGTTGTAGGTATGTAGAAAAGTCCAGCTACTGGTGATGTTATTTGTTTATGATACATAAAGCATTCTTCTGTGACTGAGTGTTTTTAAAATTTGTGTTTTGTCTTTGTGTCCCTTCATGGTAAATGTGTCCTTAGACATGTCATAAATGAGATGCGTGTGTTGTTTGTTCTCTCTGTGGTTCCAACAGCTGCGTCTCCTACAGGCTGCAGACTACATGTTTAGAGTACTAAAGAAGCTCCCTACACACTGGGGGGGTTTAGGGGGGGTTGCTTGCTGCATTTCCCACAACTCTTCATGCATGGCATGCTGCCTGTGGACAAACCATGTCTGAGAGCTAATGACATGCAGCAAACAGGCAGCCCGGCAGACAAATGCCACAGACGTCTCAAGGAGTGCAGGAGGGATGAAGTCAGTCACTTCATACTCAGAGTCAGAGCTCTGCAGTTTCCAGGGCATTAGGGAAACAATCCTATCTTTGAAAGTTACATTCTGAGCTACATTGTTTTGCCTCCCAGCTTCACATAGTTTACATTCTACATGGATCAATCCTAAGGAGCAAAAGCTCTTTACCAAATGTTGTTGCCTACAAGTAGATACTTAAGTTATTTAGAAATTATGTCAGAGACTTCTTGCAAAAGATCTGTGTACAACGTGGCCCTATGACATGTTAATACCTTTAAACACTGCACTAACTTGTAAAGTAAGCTGCTGAGTTTTAACCTTGTGATCAGGTTTACAAGCTGCGGATGCCACTGAAGTGTTTATTTGATTGCTTACAGGGCAATGTCAACTGACTAGAAGTCATAACGGTAATTCCACATTTAAGTTGTTAATCGATTTAAACTACTGAGTGAAAAAAAAACCTTCAGGAATGCTACTAGCTAGCAGCTCCATGAGGCTGTATATTGGAGGTGAATTGAGCTAATGCTAAAACATTTACTTGTATTGATGAAAACAAAGCATAGCTTCAGATTTTGTCACTACTGTTTTCTCACATGTGTTTTATGGATTGTGAGATGGACTCTGGGCCTGGGAGTTATAGCATGCTCAAATTCACCATTTTTTATCCACTCATTTTGGGGCTTTTTGTGACCAAGTAACACGATTCCTCTTGTTTTCCCAAAACATATTATCTTGGACAGAAAATTATTTATCTGCAGTTTCATAAATCTACACAAACCACTTTTTTTTTTTTTTTTTTTTTTTTTTACCAACAATGGCACAGCTAACAGTTTCGAAATGTAACGGCTAACTTGGCCAGAGTTCGACTTCGTGTTTGTTTGATGATTCGTTGTGTGTTAGTTCACCAATGCTATTTTTATTCATTTAGACCCAGATACTTGGTTAATTGATTATTCAACACGCTCCAGTTTATGAAAATGATTGTGTTTTGCCTGCAGTGTAGGCTGTGACTAAACCACAGTGTTTAATAAATTTAGATGCCCAAACTAGTCATTTAACTAGTCCTGTTTCGCTTTTTATGTACTTGAATCAGACGATGAATACAAATTTAATGAACTTACCCCCATTTAAACTGGTTCTATCATCATTAAGCCAACACCAGAAACACACTGTGAGTTTACATCTTGTCCGATAGGGGGCGCCAGATACTTTCTCAACAGTAGGCAAGGCAAGGCGTTTATCTGGAGGACTCCATTTATACACAAAGCAATTTAAAGTGTTTTGCAGCTAAAACAAAACAAAGTCAAAAGAAGCCAAATAAATGTTTCCATAAAATAATAAAAAAAAAAAATCAATTAAATTAATTGAAGTGCAGATAAAGTACTTTCAGTTGCCATATGCAAAGTTAAATAGAACTGTGTTCAGCCTAGTTTTGGAACATTGTCAGAGTTGAGCCCTATCTTACATCTTGTGGAAGGCTGATCTAGATTTTAAGAGCATAAACCTGGAATGCAGCTTCACCATGTTTAGTGGCTCCAGGCACCAGAGACACCAGAGGGAGACCCCTCTTTGAGGTTCTCAGAGCCCAAGTTGGTTCGTATGGCTCAAACATGTCAGAGATGTACTTTGGCTCAAACACATTGATAAGCCTTTCTAAGTCAGGTTTAGACTCTATTCTGATAGTTTTGGCAAAAAGCTGCTGATTTTACTGATTTAAAGTGAGTGCTACAGTTCATGCCTGAGTCCAATATACCCCTAGATTTCTAACCTGGTTATTATCATTTAGAGGGAAAGCCTCAGGGTTACTGGAAACACTGTTCTCCTGGTTTCTGTGGACCAGTTCAGTTTTGTCTGAGTTTTTCAGGAGAAAACTGTCTTACATCCATGCACAAATGTTCATTAGCTGGTGTAATGGAAACATGAACAAACTGAACAATAGGGGTCCAAAGATTGAACCCAGGGGAACCCCACAGCTCGTAGCTGTTTGGTCTGCGACTCTGTTACCCATTTCGACAAAGTACGTCCTGTTCTCAAGAGAAGAGTTGAACCAGTTTAAAGCAGTACCAGGGATTCCAACCCAAGTTTTCTAACCTCTGTAATAAGTTCACATGGTTTTAAAAGCAGAACTAAAGACTGAGACTGTGCCTGCGTCTGTGTTCAGGCAGTTATCATTTGTCACCTTGATCTGAGTCTTGGTGCTGTCTAATTGGAGCCTAAAGCCTGATTGGAAATTCCCAAAAGCATTGTTAAAGAGGAGAAAGTCAGTAAGCTGTTGGTATACAACTTTTTCTAGGACTTTGCCTTAGAATAGCCGGTTTAATATAGGCTGGTAGTGGTTGAGTACTGTGGCATCAAGACTGCTTTTCTTTAGAAAAAGCTTAATAACAGCAGCCTTTAGGGACTTTGGAAATGCTCCAGTCTGAATTGAGTTAATTTAACTTTGAGTGAAAATTTTATTAAGTCATTTTCAATGATTTCGGAACTCAGAGTTGCATATATAATGGTTATAACTGTAATCAGTGCCCTCTGGTGGTGGAGATAAAACCAGCGTATCGACTGAGTGACAGCATGCCCCGCTCTCCCCTACAGGCAACCTGAGCACAGAGAAGTAAGGCAGAGTCTTGCCTGTAAATCCTGACTGTAACACTTGTAACAGTGCTGCAAGTAGTTAAAGCTACAAGTTATTTTGCAAGTAACTAATTTTGTTTGACAAGGATTGTAGATATACATTACTCTGTCAATAATTCATACAGCTGTAGAAAATGGCTGACAGAACAGTATAACAACGAACTCCTGCAAAAAGACATTTCCTTCATGCCTAACTCTCTCCTTCACCACAGGCATTTGTCTGAAATGTACAAACACACTGGACATTAGAAAGTTAATTTCAAAGTGAGTCAGGCCATTGATCATGGTTTGATAACATTAAGTCCGTTATCCTCTAACCAAATGTACTCACAAAATATGTTATTTGCATAGAGGTACCCCAAACCTCAGTCAGTCTATGTTAGGAATATATGAGGTAAAAAAAAGAAAAACTTAGCAAGACACAAGCCTGTTCATGTCAAGCTTCACAGTATAACTGCTTGTGTCTAAATCATGTGGTCTTCAGATTTGACATGAGAAAGATGAAAAAGAAAGATAAGGGCAGAAAAAAAACTCTGTAGCTCAGAACACTAAAGCCAGATCATTTCTGTTTAAAACAGTTCTCATACGCCTTACCCTTTCGCATTTGCATACACCACACACCTCTTTGTTTTGCTTTTCTGTGAGTACACTTCCCAGATCGTCTCAGGTGAACCTCAAACAGTAACAGGTGTGTCCTCAAATTGTAACGAACATAATTACTCTGTCATGTCAAACCACAAACTGTATCTGAACTTTTCTTTTTGTAGGCATAGTCAATGAGTCAGACATTCAGTGAAGGTATTTTTACTGCAGTTAAAGCTCTCACTGCTTGTTACCGTGTATAAAAAAGCACGAGTGCACCAGTAGACGGATGACCTGGATCCTTCATTTACTCAGAATCAGAGTGAACCAAGTAAAAGTAAGCGCTCTGATTTGTTTTAAATCAAGATACTTCACCTTAAAAAGTCATGTGACACTCAAACTTTGAGTCCTTTTATGTCATACTGCTGTTGCTCAGCTACACAATGATCAAGTTATAAGCTTTTAGACACTCATGTCATATGAAGTGGTTATGTAATACAGGTCAAACATGTTTACACACATAAAACCTGTCTCTGAGTAGTTAAAGTGTGAACACACCTACAATAATTTGCAGTCTCAATTCAGTGAGTTACAATTAAGTTAAGTTAAAGGGCAAAGGCAGTAAGAAGAGACTGACTACTTGGCAGAGAAACTATGTGGCTCCGTCTTTGCTGGAGGTGTGTTCAAAAATCGACTTGTGTGAAATAAAAGAAGCAAAGAACTCACTGTATGTCTGGTTATGACCCATTATGCACCTAATTTTAAGATGCAAAACAAACCTTCGGGTAGCTTGAGACTTAACTCTTTTCATCAAAGCTCATGTAGTATTTTTTGTTTTATGTCATTATAGACATGTTTCTAAGATTAGACCATTTCTTTCCTTCTAGGAAGGAAGAAAAGTTGTTCCACTAGAGGTAAGCACATGATTCTTTTAAAGGTTACTGCTCAGTTTCAGAATTGATTTAAGAAACATTTTCTGCTTATTTTTACAGCTGTTTATGCTCAGGCACCATCTTATAAATGTAAACTTAAAGTATTAATGTATTTGATCAGCGTTACAGATCCTCTGGCAGGAACTTTCTTACCAGGCCCAAATCCTGTGCCCTAAAGTGATCAGGCCTTTGTTTCTCAGGCCCCTGGTTCCCTTACAGAGGATTTATGTAGAGGCCCCACTGTGGCTGCTCCCTTGTGATAAAGAGTCATTAACAATCATACTTCTGAGGTCATGAGGCAGGGCTGTCAATCACTGTCATGGAGAAAAACACTAACACCCGTTTCCTGGACACACCCAAATCTTTCCTGTCCTGCTACTATCAAACTGTCATATTTCATGAATGCATCTCACAGCCACCCTATAAATACAGTGTGAGCGCGTTCATCTCACATCCGACACTGAACTCTACGGCAGGTACGTTGTGGGTGTTAAGTCATTTGTTGGTAATGCCAAAAGTTATGATTTAGAGATTAATTTTCTCTTTTACTTTAGGGAGATTTGCTGCTGCATCATAACAGGTCAAAACGAGTAAGTCTTTACTTTTGTGTTTTTTTTCCACTGACCACATTCAGTTTTTCATTAGTGAGGGTGATTAAACACTGCTATCATGGATTTTAAGTTGTGCATTTTATTATCTGTGCAAACACAAAGGTCTTCGTGGACTCAGAAATTAAAAATTCATGTTGGTGTTTTCTTCTTTACTGCAGCCTTTTAACTGGAGCCTTGTTTTCATTCCTATCATAACTTACCATTTTGCTGTTGTTAATTTGCCCTTTTTGTCCTTTCATCACAGGTTGTGAAGGAGTGAGTGATTTCCTTACTTTACAATCTTTGATAATATGTTAAATTTCTCATACAGCATTAAACACAAACAGGATTAGAACATGGTAACTCATGAAGTGCGTCTTCTTTTGTAGATGGACTTAACGGATGCCATAAACCCCGAGGTAAGATTTCTTTCAGCTCCCCAAAATGTGCTTTATAATGTTGAATCTATCTGTTCTTGTGTGTTGGTTGTTTTTTTTTACTTTTCAACAATTGATTTACTTTTAAAGCTGATCAGCCCGTGGCTCTGTTCTGAGCCTGAGTCATGCTTTATGTGATCGTTCACAGGGGGAGGAGGTACAAGGGAGTGGAGAGGGACCTGAGCAAAAGGAAAAAAAGGAAAAAAAAAAAGATGATGAACGTGCTGATGCTCCTGAAGGTGATGCAAAATAGAAAACTTGATTTATTGTGGATATAAATAAATGTATAAAATAGGATGTCAATTGTTATTTTTTGCAGGATCAAAATACGAATGTGTCTTATAAAGATAAACCTGTAATTTGAACTTTTTATGTTGTTCCCTCACAGGAAATGAGGAGGTGAGAAATGTCTTCATCTGAAATACTTCAGATCTGTGAACACAGCATACAGACAAGTTGACCTTACTGTGCTGGTTTCATTTCTTTAAAAAAGGGTGATGGAAATGGCTCAGGAGATGACACTGGAAGTTCTGAATCTGACACGGAGTCAGATGAGGTAAGACATCTCATCTACTAAAGTTTGCTTAATACTGTGTTCATAACTTTGCAGTACTTGTGTGTTTTTTCTTCACATAATTTTCTTTTACAGTGTGGAGGAAGACGCAGTACAGTAGGAGTTTTAATTTTGTATTTTTTGGAGTTTAAACTGTCGCTCCATTTTTTCTTTTTAGTATGCTGACAGTTTCCTTCATGCTTTTTTTTTCAGGGGAAACGACGAAAGAAGAAAAAAGGAAAGAAAAATCACCCTGGTGGTGGTGACCGTGGTGGTGACCGTGGTGGCGACCGCAGTGGCGACCGCGGTGGCGACCGCGGTGGCGACCGTGGTGGCGACCGTGGTGGCGACCGTGGAGGTCGAGGTGGCCGAGGTGGCCGAGGTGGGCGAGGTGGTCGTTAAATAGTTCTGTAAAATGGAGAAATAATAAACATTCTCTCATTAACCAATATACAAAAAAGTCAGACTGGTTTGTTGTGTATTTGGACTTTTTGTCAGAATTTGATGCATTTCTGTAAGGTAGATGACCTTTTGTAAGGTCACAGCTTTTACAGGTCTGAAGTCTTTGAATGAGATGGTGACAAATGTGCAAGTAAACACTGCCTGATATAAATACATTCCAATGGGAAGATTCATATTGTTGAAATATAGCATAATAAAATTGTGCAGTACAACTTTTTTCTTCCACATTACTGCTATTTGTAAAACGTATGGTGACAGGCAGCAGGACTTTCAAGTTAAAACAAAAACATGTTGCTTTAGATATAATATGAAGTTCAATAAAACTGTATACCCAGTAAGCTCAAAATATGATGTGATGGTTTTGATTAAAAATTATTTTACAGCCAAATAAAACCACTCACAGGAGCTTCAATGGGATTATGAACTTTAACTGTTCTTTTTCTGGCTGCTTTAACTCTATTTGACACAATAATGAGAAATGATAGGACACTTATGTTTACATACCAAAGCTGGAGATCTTCTCTGCTTTAACCACTTTCACGTCACGAGCACACTGAGCCTGATGGTCGGTCAAACAAAGCAGGATATCACCCTGAGGAGAATAAGTTTAATAGTGTGTCCCAAATCGCATACTTCCATACTCAAATGCTCAAAGTTTTGAGTAAACTGCGTCAAAATGAAAAACAGTATGCATAGTATGCAAAAGATGAGTATGCAAAAGTACATGGATGATGTACTCAAATCTGCCTGGATTTTGAATACCTGTGGACACTCAGCGCACTCATTTCCTCCTCTGGCAGCAATGGCGGAAGAGAGCTGTGGCAGTTTGCTCAGCACGGTAAAAATACAAGTAAACAATACATACCAGGACATCTTCAGCCAGTAGGAGGAGGAGGAGATGTTGTTGGCGCCGATTACGGCGTTGCAGAAATGCGCTGGAAGCCGGTCACAATTAGACAGAGAAGAAGAAGAGGTCAACATCATGTCGTCATTTCCAGTAAGTACGGCGCTTGGCAGTATGCGATTTGAGACAGCACTACACCCTCAAAATTTGCGCACTAAGCCAGTGAGTATGTAGTTTGCTTAGTACACTTGATTTGAAAATTTTGAGTACACAGTATGGAAGTATGTGATTTGAGACACACTGTAAGTCTTTAACTTATTGTTGTAATCCTTGTTTGCTGATTATGAAGACAAAATAAAAATGGTAGTTAGTCCGTTAACTTATCCAGGGTGTACCTGGTTTTTACTTGATATGAGCTACCAAATACTCCAGCTCTCCACAACTAATAAGACTTCAGGGTAGGGTCTGCAGGAATTTCCTTACTTGTTAGTAAACACAAATTCAAAATGGGCTCCTCCTTCTTGGATCAGGGCCAGCTGCAGCACACACCCACTAGCTCCAGCCCTGACTAGATGAGCACACTCACTAGTTTGAAGAATAGAGTATCGAATTGGGATGGAATAATCTAATTCTTGGCTAAAATTGCTGATGTGCAATCAAAATGTCATTATGGGTAAAATGTATTTAAGCAGTTAAACATATGTTTCCATTGGAAAGTGCAGTCTTCTGAAAAATGAGAAAAGACCTATTTGGGAGCAGACTTACTATACACAATAGTGTAAACTCACAGTGGACTGAGTTCATCACCTACAGAGATGATACAGGTAATAAAGCAGTCCCACTCTCATGTGTGGCTTTTTGTACAGGACACTTTAATTGATCTTTTCTGGCAAAGGTGCACCATGACAGTCCAGTTTCACAGCAGCAGTGATCCTCTGGCAGAGTTCGGGATCAGGAAAGGCTAAAGAGAGGATCTGACAGAGGATAGGCAGTGTTGAAATACAGATATTGGTGATGGTAGCTGTTAATTTAGGCAGAGCAAGTTCAGCAGACTAATACAGACAGTGGTTACAAGAAATGTGTGACAGGCAATGTAAACAAAATGTTTTCAAAGGACACTTAAACCTTACAGGAACTCTTTTTTCATGAACTCATGGGGGTAAACTCTCCTCTGATTGATTCATTTATTTTGTTGACAAGAGCTCTGCGAGCATAGCAAATTAAATATTTACAGCTGTCCGTGTTTGTTTAAAAAAAAAACATGATCAGAGCCAGCAGACAAGCTCAAATGGCTTCCAGTTATTAGCCCATCAAGTTTTACTCAGGTCCAGTGAGAGCTGCTGGGCTGTCTCTGCAGAGCAGGAGGAAAAAAATAAAGATTACATTAAAAACGGCAACCTCCTATCTTTAGCTCTCCAATACAATTGGTGCACATCATTTGTGTTTACATTTTTCTCTGCTCTTTACCAGTTACAAGCAGGAGCAGTTAATAAACAGGACTGATGAATTGTTATTAAAGTTTTAGTTAGCATTCCCTCCATTACCCAGTACAGCCCCTTTGTCTAAATCTCAGGTATTTCTAATCCCTGTTTGCACCCTTCCTTACCGTCTTACAACAGAGTTCTGCTTCAGAAGAGCCCATTGACCTGTTCAGTCTCAGGGTCAAGGTCAATGTCGTAGAAACAAGGCCTGGTGGGCAGACCGGGGATTGTTGGCATCTAGAAGAACAGAGACAGACAGTGGTTATTGATGATGGGCTGTTAATTGAAACTTAAAAGGAGTTTTTTAAGTCAGTCATTTTGCCAAAATTTAGGGAAAACGTTGCACTTTTCTAGCCATACCAGTGCAAAAAAACCTTACTACTCACAGACTATGCTAGGTTTGCCATATATTTAAACTTCAGTACCCAACATGCAGTTTGTGCTCCATCCACTGTCCTATCTCTTTGAATGAAGGCATAAAAAGCCAGAAATGTTTTCATTTATAATTACTTGATACTCGGTTGGGCACGCTGCCTGTCAGACTGCTGACTTGTTTTGTAAGCCCAGGTTGCTTTAATAACAGCCTTCAGTTTGTCTGCGTTACTGGGTCCGGTGTGTCATCTTCCTCTTGGCAGTAGATTCAGGTCCAGCAAGCTTGCTGACTAATTAAGCACAGTAATATAAGCATTTAGCCAGCTTTTGGTACTTTTGGCAGTGTGTGAAGGTGGCAAATACTTCTGAAATAAACTTTTTCACAATACTACAATTCAATGAGTTGCACCTGTGCAGTCCCACACCTATCCTGCAGCATGCAACCTGGCATGACCCTTAGACATGCCCTGATGTTTTAATAGCATCTACTACTCTACAGTAGAAAGATGAATGTAGAAAGTCAGGTTGTGAACACTGTCATGGATGCTGAAAGAAAAGGTAATGTTTTGTCAACACAAAGAAAACGTACCGTGCCAACCAGTGGGAACAGAAAGCCAGCGCCGACGCTGGCTCGGATGTCTCGGATTGGCAGGATGAACCCTGTGGGCACGCCCTTCTTGTCAGCCTCATGAGAGAGTGACAGGTGTGTCTTTGCCATGCACATTGGCAGATTGCCGAAACCCTTGGGGAAGAAGCAAGGACAGAGAGAATTCGTTGGGTTTCTCACAAAGGGCTATTCAAGCATGTTTTAATGTGATGATTCTGCTACAGCAACAGCCAACAATCAGGCCTGACAAGACAGACAAAAGAGACAAATTAACGTGACCTGTGGAATGATGCCGACCTGTTTGGTGTAGAGCTCCACCTTGTGTTGAGCCTCTGGGAGAAGTTCAATGTCGTCAGCTCCGTAGATCTTCTGAGCAATGATACGAATCTTATCCGCAATAGGGAGCTAGAGAGGAGTCGGATCAAAACTTCATGTAAGACTTACTGCAGGAGTATCTTCTGTTTGTCACATTTGTGTTGCTGATGTTTTTACCCCCCATCATTTTAAAATTCCAAGACAAAAGCAGAAGAGTGTTGATCTTTACCTCCAAATCATAGAGGAACTTGAAGTTGCTGGGGGCCTCAGAGGCCCTCTGGACAGCCTGACCCAGGGCCACAGCACCAGCTCCACCCTCAGCCCAGTGGGAGCAGCGCACGGCATCAAAGGCTCCAGCAGCTTTGGCCATTTTACAGACCAAGTCCAGTTCAGCCTCAGTGTCTGTCCTGCAAGCCGGTCAGTAAATAAATTCAGTGTATCCATATTTTAGTTCATGCTGACCTTTGCATTCTCCATTCAACTACCCCATCACACACCACTCACTTAAAACTGTTCACAGCCACCACCACCGGCACTCCAAAGTGCTGAGCGTTCTCAATCTGTTTCTTCATGTTGCTGCAGCCCTTCTCCAGCAGCTCCAAGTTCTACATGCAGGTAAAAAACATGAATGCTTTATCATTAACTTAACAGAGGAGGAAGATGCAGCAAAATTCTCAGATCAAATGAAGGTTTTGTGTAAAAAGGGCAGATATATCACCTCTTCAACATATTCCTTAGGCAGTGGCATCCCAGCAGTGACCTAAAAAGATACAAATAATTCTGCTTCAGTCCAAAGTATTTGACAGTGAACAAGCAAAATGTGTGTGACGTCTGCTCAGCTAAAGGAGACATCTTGAAAACTTTCTTGCAGATATTATTTTATTAGATTAGAATAGAATAGACTTCATTAATCCTCAAAGGTAAATTCATAGTCACAGCAGCAGTTCAACAAAGTGAAAATTAGGATGCTGAGGGAAACTCAGGAAAACTCACAGTTGGTCCTCCTCCGTGCATCTTCAGTGCTCTGACTGTGGCCACCAGAACCACCACATGAGGTCTAAGGCCGGAGTAGCGACATTTGATATTGAAGAACTTCTCCATACCGATGTCAGCCCCGAATCCTGCCTCAGTCACTGTTTGGTAGAATTAACAAACAACAAACAAACATAAACTTAAAAAAAGAAGAGTAAAAGAATTATAACAGTGGGGAATACTGAGCAGATTCTAACCACAATATAGTTTAAATTTATGTCATCAATTTTATTACCAACACAGCTACTGTGGCTTAAATGCAGTACAGCATGTTACTGTAGAGCTCCACTCACCTACAAAGCCCTCAGGTCCAACCAGCTTCAGAGCTATTTTATCTGCCAGGATGGAGGAGTTTCCATGGGCGATGTTGGCAAAGGGGCCAGCATGGACAAACACAGGAGTTCCCTGCCAAGACAGACATCTCACATGTAACTTAAAATAAAACTTAAGTCAACAACTGATAAAATCATCAGGAAAGTTAACTTTCATAACAAATAAAAACAAGCTTCTTTCCAGGCAAAGGTGTTTTTTGTAGCGCACTTAGCATTTATTCCACTCACCTCCAAGGTCTGCATCAGGTTTGGCTTGATAGCATCTTTCATGAGCACAGCAAGAGCCCCACTCACACCCTGTAGAGAAAAATATCAAATTGTAGCACCATGGTTGTTTCACATGTATTGGCAGTGACATGAAGGACTTGTGAGACCACTGACCAGGTCCTCAGTGGTGATTGGCTCTCCACTGCGGCTAGTGGCCACAACCATCTTGGCCAAACGCTGTCTCATGTCCTCCAGGCTGCTGGTGAGGGCGAGCACTGCCATGATTTCACTCGCCACTGTGATGTCAAACTGGGCCTGAGTGAAAAAAGAGGTAAGATGAACTTTTGCATCAAATGCAACAACGTAAATCAGGTGAAGACAGAAATTATTTTTTACCAAAAAAATGTGTTCACTCATTATCTATCGCTTTACCTCTCTTGTGTATCCTTTTTCAGTTGGTGACTGGCCGATAGTAATCTTCCTCAGGAATCGATCATTAGTGTCAAGCACTGAAAGGACACGACAAGACAACATAAATTCTGTATCAACATAAAGCTCAGTCAAAACCAGACAAGCAGGATCGGTTCTGATTCCCTTATTTTTGGGGGGTCGGGAATCAGGGATCGGTGATCAGCCCATCTTTACATATGAAACTGATCTTATATACCTCCAGGAAGGTCTGACAGCCAGCCATTGTTGCTTTTTGCTCTGAGACCTCAAACTCAGGACACTTTATTGGTTGTTAAAGTTAAAACATAAAGATTTTATTGTTTCACAGGTATTTTTCAATGCTTTTCAATCAAAAAAGATTGGAACGATCAAGGTATATGCTGTCAGTGATGAAAAAATAAAAATCAGTATCGGCCCAAATTGGTACCACCAGGTCAGGCTTTTTAAAGATCTGTGCCTAGTGATCGGCCAGAAAACTGTGATTGGTGCACCCCTTGTCAAAACACTTACAGTCACTAAGATAAGCACTCCAGGTTTAAAGAGGCAGACAGCATAAGATGATTTAGAGACATTCAGGGTGTTCATACCTCTCTGCCAGGTGACAGAGCTTGGATCCATGTCCAGGCGAGCAAAGCGGGTGATCTCTTCTTCAGTCAGCGTGACGGGATCAGTCTTTTCTATTCCCAGTTTCTTGGTAAACAGAGAAAAAGTGATTGTTGGGGGAATTCTTTAGCCTGGACTCTGACTTTCCTGCAGTATACAGACACCAGCACTTACTTTCAGTCTGTTGATTTGAATAGGAGAGAACTTCCTCTGTCCTCCACTGAGCGGCACTAGGCGGTTATATAAAGCCTAGGGATACACACAAAGACTAGTGTAAACAGTACAATTGCAAAGTTTAAGGTAAATTAGTGTATTTTCAAAAACTAACAAAGATAAAGATCATACCTTGTCGGATTGTGTAGACTCGTGGAACATGCGAGCGTCGATGGCTGCAGCCACTAAGTTGTTGGCAGCAGTGATGGCATGAATGTCACCAGTGAGATGGAGGTTGAACTGAAAACATCTTAATGTTTATTAAATTTATCAAATCAAGAGAAGTTTTTTTTAACTTAAAAACAGAAGTGAAGTACCTCCTCCATTGGAATGACTTGAGAATATCCTCCTCCTGCAGCTCCACCTGCAGACAGGAAAGAAAACAACAGTTAAAACCATCAGTACGAGATTTAAAAAAGTGTATTTCAGCAGTGTGTAGCCAGTGCAGATTCTCCTTGTTTAATATGTTTAATCTCACCTTTAATGCCAAAGGTAGGTCCCTGAGAGGGCTGTCGGACACAAGCGAACACATTGAGCTTCATGTGGGCTCCAAGGGCTTGGACCAGGCCAATGGTTGTGGTGCTTTTTCCTTCTCCCAGAGGAGTGGGTGTGATGCTACAGACAAATAACTTATTATTAGCATCAGAGTAAGAATATCTGATAAACGGAGGGTACACATTTAAAAACAATCTCCTGAAACTTAAATCCCCTTCTATACAAAAAATCCATATGAAAACATAAAGTTTTAAACTTTGACTCTGACGAGACGAAACATGGAAAAAAACATTAGGAAATAAATATAAACAATACTAATAACAGTTTCATGTAATATGCTTGCCAGGAAAATTTTCTTGTGATTTATTATTTGTGATGTCTTGCTTATATAATATATACCTAAATAATATACTCTTAAATCACACACGTTGGTGTTCTGAGAGATTTTAAAGTGCTTGTGAGTTGCTTTAGCCATGGTTAACAGTTGTCAAGACAGAATGTATCACTAGAGAACAGACAAAATAAACAAAAATCATAAAAAGAGCCAGGGAAACACACAGTACAGTAGATAAGATAACAGTTTTGACAGCTTACCCTGTGACCACCACATATTTGCCGTCTGGTTGGGCCTGCAGCCGTTTGACAATGTTCAGCTGGACCTTGGCCTTTGTCTTGCCGTACAGCTCCACCTCATCACAGAGGAGCCCAACTTCTCTGGCTAGATGGTCGATGGGTTTGGGCACACAGGAGCGGGAGATCACAATATCGCTGTTGGGGTCAAAACGAGATAATACAATTCTTTACAACAGAGAACAGACGGATACATTAATGATTTGAAGTGAGTCCTGTTATGAGGAACATGCCTGTCCCATTGTGGATCACTGGATTGATGTTTCACAAATTAACAGAACACATGACAAACTGACAGAGACAAACCTTGGCACGGGCTTCTGAAGGTTGAGTTTGGTGTAAGAAATGTCCCACTTCCCTGGCTGGTGGCTCTCTAGGAAACGCTTTGCACTCAGCACTGTGTTCTGCACCCAAACATACACAACCAGAGTCAAACACACTCTTCAAAATCACTCCATTTAATCGGACTCTCGCTAGATGGACCTTACCGACATCAGCATGGCCACTGTCATGGGTCCAACACCACCAGGCACAGGTGTGATGAAGCCAGCCTGCTCTTTGGCTGAGGCATAGTGAACATCGCCCACAACTCGCTTCCCACTTGGTTTTGTATCGTCTGAAAGATGAAGAGAGAAACTTAAGAAGGCATCCAGCAGTATGTGGACTAAGAGGCTTGAACAGTTTTGGTGTGCAGTCTAACCTGGAATGTGGTTGATGCCACAGTCGATGACCACTGCCCCTTTTTTGATCCACTCTCCTTTCACCATCTCTGCTCTGCCAATGCCGACGACCAGGATGTCTGCCTTTCCCACCTAGAGAGGAAAACAACCATGAACAATTTTGGAAATGAGAAGAGTAGATGTATCCATGATGTGAGTCTGGATGAGCATTAGTTACTAAAGACATGAGAGAAAACCCCAAATCAGGTGAAATGTGATGTTTTTGATTACACCACAAGATGGCAGCAGAGATCTGTGATCCTCAGGGAGTCTGCCCTCAACAATTGTTATCAGAGTTTGACATAGCCCAGGTTAGCTCAAGCTAATGAACACTCAATCACATTTTCACTTAAATATATTATAAACTAGGACAATTCTGGAGCACAGAATGGTAAAGACAGAGATAATAAAAGAGTTAATGAGAAGAACTGCAGCATTAGAAAGTAGGATCATTGTCACACCTCTCCGGCAAGATCAGCTGTTTTAGAGTGGCAGGTGGTGACGGTGGCGTGGTTCCACAGCAAAAGGTCATGCATTGGTGCGCCCACAATTTTACTGCGACCAAGCACTACAGCTCTCTTCCCTGCCACAGAAACACCTAAAGAGAGACAGAAGACCAATCAGTCTATTTTTTCCTGCCTATCATTAACTTTTAACATACAGATCTCATAGCCTGTTTCTTGTAACATGTACCTGTCTGATTGATGAGTTCCATGCAGCCATTTGGTGTGCAGGGGATGAAGCAGTCGCCCAGGTCTCCACGAGACAGTTTCCCTGCATTTATGCTGGTGAGACTGTAAATAGACCAAATCACATTTCAGTTAGAAAGAAGAGGCAGAAAATGTCATGATCAGAGCAGAGCTGCTTTTTCTCCATGCATACCCGTCCACATCCTTCTCCGGAGCCACAGCGTTGGTGATCTTCTCTGTGTCAATCTTGTGGATTGAGTCTAACGGCAGCTGCACGATAAGCCCGTGCACTGACGAGTTCTCATTCACCTCAGTCATACTATGAAGAATCTACAGACAGAAACATGTTACACTCAGATGCTTTTAGTTTTTCAGTTGCAGTTTTCACCTCACGTTTTAAACTTCCTCTCACCTCCTCCTCTGTTGCAGTCTTGGGAAGTCTCAAATGTGTTGCATTTATTCCAATCTGTGGACACAGGAAAAAGATTAGACGACTGAGTGAATCAGTGGAGAGAGTTACAGTAAGGTGTACAAACTGCTCTCTTTTACCTCAGCTGCTGCCTTTAACTTCATGCTAATGTAAAGATTGGAATCATCACGGTCGCCAACCTGCAAAAACACACACGTCACATCAACAAAAAAAGCCTCCTTCACAGAAAAATGTGTAATTTACCCTCTGATTGGACAGGGACACACACGCAGCATAAATAAAGTAAACCCTGTATTGTCAAACGTTTCCAGAGGAAGCCATAAGAAAAGACTCGAAATATCAGCTTTAGAATTAAATGTGAAGCTATTTTGTACTTAAAACCTGACTGTACTAATTGAACACAAACCTGCAGAACCACAAGACCAGGGCTGAAGTTGGGATCCTGCAGCTTCATCTGTTCCACATCTTTCTTCAGGCGCTCTCTCACCTGACTGAGAACACAAGAAAATCAAATTATATCAGTCCCACATTTAGTGTGCTGCATTAATACAACAGAAGAATATACCTCCATGAATCACAAGGCTCAAATTATTACCTTTGGTGACAACAGCTAGAGATCACTTGACCACATACATGCCATTTGGGCATCTCGTGTTTTCGTAGGTAACCATTTTTCAATTCTCTTTCATAAATATGAATCATAACCAACATTAGTTCCTGCTTAATTTTTAACTGTTGAATAGTTAATTAATGGTACTTGTTGTTGGACGTGACTTAAAAAAAAAAAAAATTGACATGAAGTTGTATAACTTCAGCTCAAGCTCTTGAACCTGTCCAAACAAATCAGAAGTCGAAGTATTTCTAGTCATTCCAGTTAAACAATCAATCACACAGCTTGTCAGCGGTATTACTTTATCAACTGTGGTTAAAAAAGCTTTACAGATCTCCGAATATAACCATCATGTGATTAAATGGAGTGACAGCAATTTGAACTACATTTAAAGTATCTTTAGATTAGTTTCCCAAGTTTTCTCTTGACTTTTTTCTTGAATATAATTAATACGTATTCAGGACAACTATAACCCCATTCATAATATAACTAATATACTGAAACTTGATTAAAAAAGAATGACCCACTATTTCAAATATGTTATTCAGGTGTATTATTTTACATCTTTTATTCTGTGATTTTCTGCTCTCTGTTCCATCTGATCTTTGGACCAACACCTCTGAATAATAGGCTGTAAAGACCATATGATAAGCATTTAGAAAATAGATCTGATCTCATCTATTGACCTCTGTCCACACAGGTCACTTGCCCAGAACAGTCAATACTTGTGTCAGCCTTTTGAAAGCCTCAGAGATAATTAATGCAAATCCTCCCATTCAGGGTCCTGGAGAACTAGCAAAAGGCTGTATAGCCCATTTGTGTGACATAAATTAATTTCACTAATGAGTTCTGCAAGGACCAGCTAACAAGGTGCAGTCCTCATGTCTTGTGACAGGCACATGCATTTAATTGTCTTGTTCTGAAGGGAAAGTTTTATCTCAGTGCCAATCACATTCCCTCAAACTTGTAGTAACAATCTCTGATCTTCCTGAGTCCAAAGTTTAAAACACTTAAACCACTAAAACAAATTTGCAGATTTCCCTTGAGGTGTTTGGCTCTTCACCTCAGGTCACCGGACCGACGGGGCAAAGATCACATCAATACAGCAGGTTGTTACATAATCCTATAGCATGTACAGGGCTTTGTTCCAAGGTTTCAAAGACCTATCTTTAAGATTTACTATGGGACAATAAAATGTCACAAGTCAATGCAACTGATTTGTTAAAACTAACTAATCTAATTTTACATCACAATAAATAAAAAAAAAGTTTCATATCAACTTGTGCAAGAGTCCACTTTGATTTCTCACTCAATCCCACAACAGAAAAGGTTGTTGGCACACTTCATTCACGTGTAGGGCAAAATGTACAACCAAGGTTTAAAACAGATCAAATAAAATAGTTCAAAACACCCAACAGCTGCATGCAAATTAGAGCTGATATCAAGTTCTCAGGTTGTTTATTACTTAAACAGCGTCAACTTGTACCTTTGATTAAAAAATGAAGTTGCTAGTTAGCTGGAAAGTTAGCAAGTGAGTTTCACAAACGTGGTTTATTAAGTTGTTACGCTTTCTGGTGATACATGCATCCTAAAAAGTGCAAAGTGAAAAATGGTACTCACGCCGAAACCTCTTTCCCACTTATGATTTGAGCTGACATCTTTTGGTCCTGAAAGTCCGTTTCCTAAGGTGCTTGTGGTCTTGTGCACGCACACTGCCTGACAAGAAGAGGAGCACGCTGACCACTGCCAAAAACTTAAGTTTACTCAAACTACGTCTAAAGTTGACGGTGGTGACGCAGGCTTCATAAAAACGTTAATGACTACCGCCAAAAAGCTGGCGTAACACGTTTCTAGAATAGCATCATTTTGCTAATGTAGCCTTGCCAGGGCTGTACGACGCAAGAGAGAGGCGGGGCTATGAACAATCTGTCAACGCTGGCAGCCAATCATACCTCGAATAAAACGTGCCAGGAGAACGCCAGAACCAATAGGAATCTTGCTTCTGCTGCGCTGCCCACAACCGGAAGAGGTTGAGGTAGGGTTTCGGGGGCGGTAGTTTCACCGAGGACCAGCAGGGGGCAGCACTCTGTAAACGCTTCCGTTCAAAATAAAAACACTAGTAGTGTTTACGTGCTCTGCGTGTGATGCCAACTGGAGATATCTCATGTACCAGAATCTGCTAGAAAACTCCGCACGTCAAACACTTACTTTTTAATCTGAAGTAAGACATGAAGGCATACAGAAAGGTATGGAGAGTGGATTTTGTGTTCTGAGCGACACCGAAGAGCTCCAAACGCTGATTACTAACACCGAGAACAATTTCCTTTTCGAAAGGTAAGAGGAAAAAAACAGCCGCTAATTTTTAAGAATGCATGTTTTTTGATATGTGTATTCAATTTAGGACAAAACTCACGGTGATTATGTGTTGCTGTCAAAAGCTAACTTAAACCTATTTGTGCGTAGCCTTGTAGTGCTAACCGTCTCTCCATAAATATCCAAAGCGATCAGACCGACAAACTTAACTCAACTCGCGTCCTCGTTTGACTCATTTACATGTATATCTCCTCAGGTCCAAGACACTGTTTGAAGAAATCCGTGCCTCTATTAACAACAATGATGAGGAGGACCGCTCCTTCTGGAGGCCAGTGCTTCCATGGGGTGGCGTGTTTACCATTAAAGCAGGACGAAAGGCCATATCCTGTACGCCTTTGTACGTCAAAATCAACCTAAAGAACACCTGCACCATTGATGGTTTCCTTATGATCCTGTATGTGATTCTGCGGGATAACCAGAACTTTCATAGAGAGCTGGCTGTTTTCCTGGGCAAGCAGTTTGTGGAGTATTTCCTCTACCTGATGGACTCCTGTGACTACACTACGGTTAAGATGCTGTGGATCTGGGACAGGATGTCCAAAAAACAGTACCGCTCTGAGATCCGTAAGACAGCACTGGAAATTGACCTGTTTGGAAATGAGCATCAGAACTTCACAGAGAACCTGGAGAACCTCATGTCCACCATACAGGAGAGCCTATGCACCAACTGGAGCTGCCCAGTCCGTTACCAGGAGTTCATCAAGACCACAATCAACATCAGGTATGCTGCACAAAACAGGTAAAATATCCCAATGCTACAAAGGGAACTTAATGAAACCTTTCTTTGTTGACTACTTTGGACACATACAATAGTTGAAATTGAGTGGGTCCAAAGAACTAGTCCTTGGATAGTATCTACTCCTTTTGGCAGTAAAAGAGCAAGTTCACATCTGTTTTAAATGTTTATATAAATAGACAATAAAATATTTTTGTTGGAATAAAATACTGTATAAAATTGGAATATTTTGGAGAGAACTGGCAATATTGCTTGCTATTCATGATTTCCATTTTTCAACTTTCATCATTTGATGTTTCACCTTCCCAGCCCACCTCACGAGCTGCCTCACAAGGACCCCATTCAGTCAGCTGTGGATGAATACTTCTGTCCTAAACTACTCCTCTGCTCAGAACTGGGGTGAGACATTGGTAGAATGTGAAATATTTCCATATTTGGGTCAGTCTATTTCCCTCTGTCTTATTTTTGTTTTTCCACAGGTGCGGTGGCCTCAGGGAGTTTTCACAAAGAGTTTTCTGCCATGGACCCCCACCTTTTGTCATTCTTAACATGCAGCAGTGGAAATCAGAGGAGCTGTCCTATGTTCCCTACTACCTGGCTCTTTGCCAGCACAGGTATGAAGCCTACTCTGTTTGTAGGCTTGCACCATGCAAAAAGGACTACATCTTCAAGTTTTGTCCCTTCTGAATAGATTTTTAGCCTGAGACAGGTGCCCAACTGATCATCATAATATAGTTTAAATCTTAGTTCCTGTCTTGCTTTCATGACAATAATTACCGAGACTAGAAAACTGCTTATTTACTTAAAATACTAAATTAAAAGCACAAAAACATGATATTTATGTGTGATATGACCATTATTACATGGTTGTTATGTGAGAAGATTAACTTAATTTCTCCCTCCTCCACAGGTACCTACTAGAGGGCGCCACACTCTTTAACAAAGAGGAGCATCACTACTCCGCAGCCTTCCAAATCGATGGGTGCTGGATGCACTATGACGGCATGAGGAGTGACAATCTGATCCTGTTACACAAACCACCAGAGCTCCTTCTGCTGTCTTCTCTGGTCTACATCCGAGCGTCTGACAAATGAACCCGTCCTCATCACAGCTGGGCACACTGAGCACAAGACATAAAACATTCCTTTACGTGCATATTTGTCATGAACCCTTGAATAGCAGTAATGTACTGTTGTCACGTTACCATTGTTATTGCCTGATTGGAACTCTTTCATGTCAGCTGTTTCTTTCTGTTACTTAAATCAGGGCTGAATGATGTATAATATATCACATGGATGCGTGCTGAAAGCTTACTATGCCAAAGGAGAATTACTTCGTCTTCGGGCATGCTTGGAATCCAAGACTATAATGGACTATACTAGTTCTGGGTTGATGCACATACATGTACATGGCATTGATAAAAATTTACCTGGCAAAAATGAGAAGGCTTTTGAAAATATAATGGGTGCTAAGTGGGTCACTCTGTGAGGATGTTTGCTAATAAGACGCCTTGAGTGAGATGACTGTTTGAAATATTTTCCATTCCTGTCACTAGACTGTTTAATTCGATGTTCATGCACATCAGCCCTTTCCCTGAATTTAAAGTGGTGCTTTTTCTTTTGACACTGTAGTCTTAAGGATAAGAAACAAACAACCAGGCTGAGGGCTATGTCACTTTAATCCTATTTCTTCCTGAAGATTCAAATTATGTGAAAGCTCTTAATTTGTTGAGATATGATTTAAAGGTTGATGGTTGTATGAAATATATAGTTTTCAGATTCAAGAAGCTTAAACACGACTTATTTTCCCACAAAGCTCAAAGCTAGCAGTTATTTCAGTGAATAACATTAAAGTGTTTTAATGCTGTCTCGGTACACTCTACAGTTATAAAACATGAAATATGTATGTTGTATGTAAATGCTGTTTTTGAATAGTTTTGAGCAACAAGTAATGTTTTCACTCAGTGCCTCAGTAAAAAAAATTGTGGAAAGAAAGTCCTGTAGGTATGAAACTTAATTCTTGTTGATTTTATTTTTCTAAGCTGAACTCTTCTCTAAAATGCAAATACAAATATTTTGGGTTATACCTGTGTTGGTTTATTTTGTTGCACTTGTATAGATGAGTTATAACACCAGCCACATGAAAGCAGACAGTACCTTATAAGGCAGGCATTTATTTTGAACTGGGTACAACTGCACCACACAAACTGACTTAAATGTATGTAAAATGTCCTTAATCAAAACATGATCAAATGTGAAAAGCTACAGTTTCTACACTTAAGGTTATCTTGTACTTCCAGTATTAATCCACAGGATAGAAAATTCAAGATCATCACCTTATTCCAGACACACTATGGGAAATGTAAAAGAAGCAGAGTGGTCATTTGGCTAACATTGACATCAGTTTCAAAGGATTCCTCTTTCAGACAAACATTAGGGTGGCAGTCCGTTGCAGACCAGGTGTTAGTCATCCATCTGCTTTCTTTGAACAAGCACTTTGGTGAGAGTGGTGGCAAAAACATGACACTGGATAGGCCTTAATAAAAATGCATACAAACTCAATTCCAAACATCCCTTCATTTTGCAGATTCACGTTTGCAGATTTTTATCAGTGTACCTCCAAAGTTCACTAAAGTAGCAGTTAGTATTCACCTCAGAAATCATGACATGGTACGGAACATTGATGCTGGATGAATGATGGCGGCAGCACATAATTACGCCAGCGTGATCTGTGCTGTGGCTGCTCAGTGACTAACAATGTCTCAGACAATAGACTGAACACAGAACAAGTCAGCGAATTCAGGTTACAGAACATAAACAATACAAATTATAATAATTATTATGGTCATAAATACAACATAAAACATCATTCACACTTCTCTAAAAACAAAATAACACATACCTTTGCATGACCCTTTCAAGACAAAGCAGAAATCTAAAGTAAAGTACTTTACATGATGATCAGCAACTAACAATTTCTCACCAGAGACCAATTAAAAAGGCAAATGTCATTCAAGTTCCTGTTTGTAGAGACGTTAATCATTTTAAGAACACATTAAAGATAGAGTGCAAGAGAGAAGTGGAAGAGCACCTGTCCGGTCAAGCATTAGCTTCTGTGAATGCTAAAACAAAAAGTATCTGATTTCATTCTAAAGGTCTGTACTTCAAATTTGGCCTTGATTTCAATCTATTCATCTCAGACTGTTACAATTTAACGAAACTTGTGGAAAATCAACAAGAATGTACAAGAAAGAAAACAACAAGTGGGATGAAGTGAAGTACCACTCAAAGGTACCATTCAAAGTTTCAGAGTAAACAAACAGACATGACATGTAAAGATCTGTTACAGCAAGATGAGAGGCCTTGGCTTCTTAAGGAGACAAAACACAAAACAGTTTCATCCACAGAGAAAGCAGAAGTCTTATTGCATTATCTAAATGCCATTATCCTAAACTAAAACGTGTACAAACTACAACATGTATCAAATAGTTTGGTAAGTGCAATGCAGAGCTCGGTTTAAGTTTCCACTTGTGTGCAAACATCAAACTAGACTGGAACATAAACAGCCATTCAACGAGACACACCACACCCAGGCCCTCCTTGTCCAGTGCCCCCTCTATTGCTGTACATTGCTTGACCTGTCCAAAAGCCATTAGCTCAGGCTGCACAGAGATATTCCATCTGCAAGTCTGGAGTCAGATGCACTCATGGGAAAACTCTGGTGTTTCCTTCCAGGACGTGGAACAGGTGACAGTGGCGACATGGCCTGAGTTGTCCAGCACAGCCCTTAGTGCTTTATCATCCCTACACATTGCGGCATGGGTGGAATGCTAATACATTAGCAATGAGGGCATAAAAATGTTTTGACTGTGGCACAAGAAGGAATATGTGTCCAGAATTGGAGGTTGGAAAAAATGCAAAAGAATAGTCAGGATTTGGCACTTCACATGAAGCTGTGAACAGATTAAAGGAGACCAAGGGCACATGACAATCACGTTTGGTGTCAAGTGCAAAGAGCAGGTGTTAGGCCTAATAGCAGGCAGGCAAGGTCTTAATCAGAGCTATCAGTGAATCTGTACTGGGAGCAGGCTCTTAGACAATAACAAAGCATGCTTGTGTCCTGCATCAGGGACACTGTGGAAGAAAGGGGCACACTAACTCAGCTAAATTATGGATCATGAAAGACCACAAAAAAGACAAAATAAACCTGATCCTACTTTTGTTATCCGATCACAGATTTCTCTGTTCGTAGTGCCAAGTGTTATTGCATGATTGAAAGAGTCTTAATTGGCTAATTAAAATGCACATAAATAGAACAGCTAATGTAGTAATGTGGCAGAGGCTGAAAAGAGGCTGACCTAGTTGTATGAGGCAACACAGACAAACAGCTGAATCCTGAATCCTAAATATAGCACCAGTTGGTATTGTGTACAGACCAAAGGGTGAAAGAGAGCCAAGGTCGATTTCAGCTTTTGCAAAGAGAAGCAGGTTCACTACCTGACCTTAAGGAGATGTAACAGAAGATGGAACGCAAGAGTGTTTGATTGCTCTGAGGATGACGCAGAGACTTGTGGCAAACACTCTCAGGAGGAGTTGTAATTCACCTCTACATTGACCCTTGAAGTCAAACCAAACACACATTCATACAGACATACGCACACTAGTGACCCAGTGCAGAAAAACATTTACAGGCAATGCACTAGAGGATATATTCATATCTATATATTTCATTTAGACTATTTACAGGAGAGAAAAAGGCAGCCCTTTGGAGGAAATAGAAAGATTGAAACTTCTCTTCTTTGTGAAGCACTGATTTGGATGCAGAACTCCTGCGTCGCTGAGCCCGAGCATCAGTTCTGCACACGGACACGTACCAAAACAAACGTTCCTATCTGACATGCATGTACCCCTCAAGCATACACACGAACACACACGCTACATGGCCAACAAACACATAGTCATACAGACACACCAGCAGACTGTGGTGCTCTACAAAAACTTGAACACGTGGTTCCAGTTGCAGCAAGGAAATAAAAAAAAAAGTGTTCAACTTAATTAATAGCATGACGGACGACACAAAATGTCTGCTAACATTATTTTGAAACAAAAGTGACAAGATTTCTCCCACAATCCTCTGGGAAATGGCTCAGAGTCCTTATTGTGGTCCAGCAGCGGTAGAGCAGTCGTTTCTTGGGTCCCATGACAAAATTCTGATCACCTTCCTTTCTATTCAGCTCAGCTCCATCGTCCTTTCTCATTCTGCTACTATGCCTGTGGTCCCCGTTTAGCTGGCACGCTAACCCAGCACATCCATCCATCCAGCAGGCACTCTCCCTCTCTCTTCTCCGGTGTTGACATCCGTGTGCAGCACTCGTCTGCATTTAGAGGATGAATGTTGGGGAAAGGAGGAGACGAGAAACAAAAGAAATGTCTTTGTATCTAGGTTCTGTCACAGGGTCCTAGCCGGCTGGGCCAAGGGTCAAAGGGCAGTCAGACCAAAGTTGCAACGACAATACATCATGCCGCTAGAGTCCAACCAGCTGTCTGAGATGGGGTCATAGCGTTGGACAGTGTTCAAGTAGGATGACCCAGAGTGACCCCCTACCACATAGAGGTAGTTGTCCACGATGGCAGAGCCCACACCTGAAAAACAAGGTCATGGTTACACTGGGCTAGTCACATGTTTCTACAAACAAAGACAGAGCCTTCAGCTAAAACATGACGTAAACTCACCAGTCCGTGGTTCATTCATGGGCCGACATGCTGTCCACTGGTTCTGATGTGGATCATACCTCTCGATGCTGGACAGGTGAGACACCCCGTTGTGACCCCCCACCACAAATATGAAGCCGAGCATGACGCCTACTCCGAAGTTAATCCTCTTGTCTGCCATGGGGGCTACCATTTCCCAGGCATCCTTGCTGGGGTCGTACCGCTCCACACTGTGTTAAAGAGATGCGACATGGTCAACAAAACAATATGTCAAGAGTTTGAAACATTAATTCAAATGAAAGCTTGTTACATTATTCAGCTGCGTTTATGTTGGACAACTGCAGACTTTTATTTTGAAAGTCAGATCACTTCATTGGTGCAGGAAAAAGACGTGCCTTATACTACTAAAGTGCAAACTTGAAATAAAGAACTTCATTAGAAGACTAAAAGTCAACTTTTAGAGTTTTTCAGTTTAGCAGATCTAGTCACAGGCAAATAGCAGTTCTCTAAATTTAACAAGACTCAAATGAACCACCAGGTGATGATTAGAACACCAGCAATCTGGGATTATTTTGCAGCATGCAGGAACATTAAGTCCACTGGGCATAGAGAAAAAAGTAGTCCCCAAAGATTTTTCATCCAAACACATTCTCCTGAGGGGTTTCTGCAGTCAAGGAAACGAGCAACAGAGACACGGCTCTCTGGAGACTCACAGCAACAACAGAAGTCTAACCAGCAGCACACAGTCAAGCACCCTCTCGCTAAAACTTCAGCAACCACTTCAGTTTTTACCCCTCTTCACTCATTAACAGGGCCCTGCTGTTTTCTCAGCAACACCTGACATCCTTCACTCGTTTGCCAGATCTACAATGAGCCTGACAAGAACTACTTCTATTTCAGAGAAGAAAGTGTGCAGAGCTCACAGTGTCATGTTAATCAAATCATATGTCATCTGTCGGAGTAAAGAATAGTTTTAATATGAAGCTCTATGTTGCTGTCTTAACATTAGGCAGGAACTTTAAAAGAAAATAAAATAAAAAGGGTTAGCTAGAGGCAGAGCTGCAAAAAATTGAGATTCCTCATCATGTTTAATGTAAATAATCTGACATATAGTTATAAAAAACCTCCTTTAATTACAAATTCTATTCTTCTAAGCTCGCTCTCTGTGGTATTACCTGTTCATATGGGCAGGACCATAGCCTCCAATAGCGTACACCATGCCATCCAGTACAGCTGTAGCAAAGCAGCTGCGGGACTTTGTCATAGGTGCCACAGGCTGCCACTCCTTCAACTTTGGGACGTATTTCTCCACCGATTGGAGGTAATACTGGCCGTCATAGCCTCCGAGGGCGTACAGTTCACCAGCCAGGACCACCACCCCTAATGTGCTACGGCACTCAGCCATTCGCTCCACTGTAGACCATGTGTTGCTTTCAGGGTCCCAGCTCTCCACTGTGCTCTCGTGTCTCCGATAGCTGATGCCTTGTCTCATGTGAGTGGCGATACCTCCAACCACGTACACTTTGTGGTCTAGCACTGCCACTCCAAATTCATAGCGGGGAACACTTAGAGGGGCCAGTCCTATCCAAGAGTCTGTCTGAGGGAAATACATTTCCATGCTGCAAGAAAAGAAAAACATACTGTCAGTTTATTTTTACTTTCGAAGCATATAGATGGTATAAACAACTCATACGTTATTACCTTTCTAATGTAGCAAACAGTCCTGCCTTTCCTCCCACAGCCAGCAGCACCTTTGGGGCACACCTGGGTCTTGCTGACAACACAGTCTGATAGGAGAGCCGGTGCTCAGGCATAAAATGATATTTGAGGGCCTCGTTGAGCAGGTGCTTGCATGCGTGGTCATCTCGTATAAGATGGTTGGCTTCATATAGGCGGGTGAGAAATTTGACGCTGAGGAGTGGAAGGCGGACACAGTGAAGCAGCTGAGCCAGATGCTGCTGTCTCTCAGTTACATCATATTTGATCCATGACTCCAAAGCATAAAACACAGTCTCCTCTGTGACCACCTTTAAGCAGTCATTGGACACAATTTCATCCAACTCTGCTCTTGTCAGTTCGAAAAACTCCTCTGTCTGACAAACCTCCTCAAAGTTCTCGCAGATGAACTTAGTTGCAGCCAAGCACAGTTCATGACAGCCATATGTCTCTGCAAAGCGGGAGATACCTATACAGTTTCCAGCATCCAACTGGCTTTCTAAAAAGGAGCAGCACTCTTTGAGTACAAGCTTAACCTGGAGTAGGTTGGCAGCTGGTAACAGAGATTCCACTGTTTCTTGGGAGATAAACACCGTCCCAGTGTAAGCATACTCAACAATGGCCTGGAAGGGAGAGAGAAGCGTCACATTAACAACAGCTACAGTTCAGCCACAGTACATCAACCTGGCTCGATGTGTGCAGGTTAAAATCATACCTGTAATGCAGTCTCATCGATGCACTGGAATTCCACTTCAGATGTCTCCTTTTCTGACAGGTTACCTGTGAACATGGCCTTAAAGTATGGGCTGATGCTAGCCAGCACTACTTTGTGGGCATGGATCTTGGCATCACCCACACGCAGGACGATGTCACATAGTTCATGATCTTGCCGCAAGAGCTGGAGGCCTTGCAGCAGCTGTTCTGAGTGAGGCCGTTTTAAACTGGCAAACATATAGGACTGGTCTTGCTGGTCCATCTGTGCATGAAGGAATCCACACATAAACATAGGATTGTTTTAGTTATTTGATATGATTACAAGACCAGTAGCAATTATTTACTAACTCACATGTGACAATAAATCAGTGGAAATATTGTTATCACTGAGTGAACCACTATCTGTCTTGTTTGTGAGACTACAAACGCACAGGAATTAACACTTAGACAAAACCATGCATATCATGATGTAATCACAGCATGGATGATGCATTCAGGGCTGTCGTATAGTAAGAAACAGGTTAGCATACACTCTAATGCAAGCTACAGAAGCATCATTTTCTTAATCCACTGCTAGCGCTGTTAGAAGTAATCCGACGGCACTAGCTATGAAGCAAACAATATAAATAAACTTCACACCGCTGCTTTCCGTTTGCAATCTATGTGACACTTACTGTCAACAACGTTACACGAAGGGTTGTCGACTGTGGCCTAGTCTTGATTTCTGAATGGAGGACATGGCCAGATCACAACTCGATAGCTACCTCTTAGCTTAACCACAGCAGAAAGTAGCTTCAACGCTAATAAACAGCACTGAGAAATCCGGGTAACAGACTCACTTTACGGGTTCAAACATCAAAAGAGACTATGCTTGAAATCGATATTAACAGGAGCATAGTATCGCTGGAAAAATTCAGGAAAAGCAAACAAACAGGGCCCAAATCTCTGTTTCGTTGCACTGCAGTCAGCGAAGGTTAGCTGCTAAAAATAAACACGGTTACTGTGGCTAGCTGCATCATTGATTGATATACAGTTACATGGCTGACAGACACAAAACGTGACGTTACAGACAGCTGAAATGTATCACTTTCTCGTTAAGAAAAGATAAAACAAACCTGTAACCTGTAGTCCGTTTGTTGTGCCGCCGTAATGACCGATTTTGCAGAGGCGGAGTTCGGCGGCGACGAGTGAACCCCGGGCGGCTATCAGGGAAAACAACCTACTGCCAACCTAGCTACGGAGCTACAGCTGAGCTCCTTTAATAGAGAGCTATCAGAGCAGCACACCCACTTCCGCTGATGTTAAAATAAAACTATGTTTACAAGGAAGTGCCACAATTATGTCTGCCAGAGACAAACAAAGATAATCTGTTTTTACTTAATTAAATACATTTCAAAGTATTATTGAACAAATAAAAACTAAATTCCAAAATCTATTTTTAAAAAAGGTCAACACAAACCTGATCTGTCTCTATTATCAATATTATCTGGAAGTGGCAATATGATTACTGAACACAACAGGCAGAAGAATAATTAGGATTATAAAAACAATGATGATGGTTGTTGTTTTGGCCATAACATCAGGGGCTCTTTTCCTCTTTTTGTGATAGTGAAGATTCAAATGAGAGCACTTTTTTAATAGCAGTAGTAAAAAAATGATAAATGTGCACGTTCACTCATCAAACTATTTAAATATTTTATGTTGTTTTTGTAAATCATCATCATAGAAAGATCGGCTCTGTCCAGGGGCGTATTTAGTCGTTTGGGGGCCCAAGGTAAACCCAGTCAATGGGGCCCTCCATGTCCTTGTAACTGATCTTCCTCAGAGCTAGACTGGCCTTCCTGGGTCCACTGTCTCTTTCAGAGAATCAAGGCATGAGACAGTGCTAATCTTGTACATGGTAACTTAATGCAACTAAATGCATTTCCTCAAGTTCTGTACTTTAGTATGATTTAGAAAAAAGTGAATACATAATTTAGTCCACTTTGTCCTGGATTTGAAATCTTTTATGGTCAATTGACAGCTTATTTGTCCCACAGTGGGGAATTTACAGAGTAACAGTAACAAACATGAAAGTATGAGGTGAAAAACATTTGAATAGGTCAATATTGAAAAAAATAATTTAGTAAAGAAAAAAAAATGTAAATATCAAGCAGAACATAAAACTGGAAAAAAATCTACTGAAAGAGGTGATGTTTAAAGTTACCATACTTTTTGGTACTATTATTTTAAAGTTAATGCATTTTTATTTGACGGCCTGTCCAGTGAGTTATGTATCCAAAAAAGAGATTTTGTACAATAATGTTTATCACCAACTCAAAAAGTTTGATTTTGAGAAAATTATCCTGTTTCCTGGGCTAGATAAAGTCCTTAAAATCCTAAAAGTCTTACATGTTTATCTCAGATCTCAGGGCAACATTGTTTTTATGTCCCACTTGGTTGAAAATAAGAAAAAAATGGGGGAAAAAAGTGTTTTTTACCACTTTCTTCCTGAATCAAATTTTCAGAAGTTGTAAAATGGAATAGCCCGTTGAATAAGAAGGGAGGGGGAGTACCCAAAACGATCATTTAAGATTAAGCCTTTTGATGTATTTTGAAGCATATGAACTAAGATTTAGAAAAAAGAAATGCTTTCAATTGAAGAGAACTTCATAAATCAGTTTTTTAAGAGATGCTTTGGGGGCCCCTGGGAAACTTGGGGCCCCAGGCAACTGCCTGTGTTTGCCTAATTGTAGCTACGCCCCTGGCTCTGTCACCACTCACCCCTGGCATGCCACTCTGACGTCCTGTCAGAGCGTCTTCAGTGGTAGACTTATACCACCAAGGTGAACAACAGAACACCAAAGGAGGTCTTCTCCTACCTGTGGGAATCAAACTCTACAACTCCTCCCCCTTCTGCAGATGGGGCGACACATAACAGACTCTGGTGCATATAACATGTTCATTGATTTACAATATCGTCTGTTTAGTTTTTAATATGAAATAGTTCATATCATAAGCAATAGTTTGATTTATAAACGATTGAATGTCCTCAAGTGCTTCAGTAATGTGCAACTCAATTTTTACTTGTGTGACTGCGCTCATTCATTTATCTTCTTACTTTAGACACTTTATTTTGCATTTGCTTTGACTTTAACACTTTTTTGGCTTTTATTTGGTTCCATGTATTTCTTTATTAGATTTTTGCTTTGTAATGTATTTTTTAAACTTATCAATTTATTATATGTTATAGCAATACAAACACATTAAAAAGAAAACAGCGAGTATGACGTTTATTCAAATGTCGTATAATTCATTTTATTTATTCATTTATTTATTTACATAAGGAGTGTGTCGACTGAGCTCAGTGTATATCATAAAAAGATGTAGCCTCTTTCCACTTCATGTCAGGGTGCGCTGCAGCTCTGTGGTGATGTTACCACCTGGAGGAGCCTGGAACGCGTCACCATGGAAGCGCTCAGTTTGCGACATGTATTCGCCATTTTGCTGCCTCGGTGTGTGCGTGTGTGGGCTCCTCTCTGTGTGAATACCTCTGTAGCTCACAATTATTTAACACCACAGACATTCGCATGAAAACTGTGGAATATGTCTGCATTTAAGGAACTGTAGCTACTGAAGAATGTCATGGAAATGTGGACTACGTAGCGTTTAGATTGACTCTTCGAGCAACCAGGACGATCGGGAGCTATGCGAGGTCTGTTTTCTTGCTGTTTTTCTAACTTTGCTAGCCCAGACTACGAACACAAACCACTAATGCGTGTAGCGGAGTAGCGAGTTAGCTTAGCACCGTTCAAACGGTGTTGTAGTTAGTGAACTATAAGGTCCCGTGTAGCTTCCTAATGCTTGTTAGGCTGCTTAACGGTAATATGTAGGGACTGATGTAAATCCACTGCAGGCATTTCTTACTACAACTTACATTAGTGTACAATTGATGCAAATGGAGTTCAACTCATTTTGTGTCGGTAGTAATGACTGCAGTTTACAGCTGTACCGTTAAAGGTTACCTCAACTATTCTGTTGATAACTGACGTTGCCGTGCCATACAGCCACAAGTGGTTGTTTCCATTCGCTCTGCCATTCATAGCCTGTTACATGGTGCTGATAATGATGTGGAGCAACAATAAGCTCATTTAAAGTAGAGGCGAGTTATATGGTTGTTATAACGTACTTTTAGTATTCGTTTCGTTGAACTAACTTGCATCTATTTAGTTGTGTGTGTGTGTCAACCTGTGTTAATCTCCCCTGATTTGTATTCACAGCTTGACAAACAGATGAGTGGTTTTCCATCACCAACCACTCAGGATGAAAGCAAGAAGTAAAGAGGAGGAATATCAATATCCTCACAGGATCGTGGTTGTTTATTTGGCTTCTCAAATTTGACCACATCCACAAGATCACTGAAAATGATACCTGGATTGATCACCCAGGAGTTACACCAGCAGCTACTGGACCTGAAGAATTACCAAAACCGCACAAATGGAGTGGAAGAGCTCAAACATATACTGTCAGAAGTGGACATGAAATCAGTCCCTCCTGGCAGCATTGAGGAGTTAATCAATTTTCTACCACGGCTTCTAGATGACAGTAATTTCAAAGTATTTTATGGCACCTTACAAGTTTTAAACCTGGTTATTCACAAGCTAGATGGAGATGTTGAGAAATATTTCAAACAAATAGTCTTAGTGGCTCTTAAAGCCCTAGGGGACACTCGCACTGTCACCAGGAGTGAATATATGAATGTGTTCCAACAGCTGATGAAAACTGTACCACCGCAACAAATACTGGATCTTGTTATTGGCAATCTAAAACACAAGAATTCAAGGGTCCGGGAAGATGTACTCAACATCATTATGGCAGCCCTGCTCACTCATCCGAGAAAAGATTTCAACATCCCGAAGCTTTGTTTTGAGGTTGCTCCTTACTTGGCAGACAGCAAAAGAAAGGTTCGCCATGCTGCCCTTGAGCTGTTTGCTGTTTTTGACTATTGTCTTGAAACAGGGAAAAGGCAGCCTCTCATGAAAGCTGTGGATATGGTTGAACTGAATGAGGATGCAGAGGGTCTAATGGCAGCTGTACACGCAAGACGAGCAAGACGTGTCCTTCCAAAACTCTCCTCAGATGGGACAGTGGAGTATGGCTTGGTGATGCCTAAACCAGGACAGAGGTCCTCCTTTCAGAATGGTTCAGCCGCTGACCTGGACTGGGTGATGAATGGAGGCCGGGCAAGTAGTGCTAGGAGCCATCGGACCGAACCGGACAGCGAGTGGTTTTATAGCTATGGCAGCTTAGGTTCCCTCACTGATGACCTTCCACTGCAGAGGAGGATCGTGAGTGCGGGTAAAGGGAAGAACAAACTACCCTGGGAGATGTCCAGTTTCTCATCCACAGATACTGACCAGCAGTGCAGTACTCCAAACGGGAAGATCGCTGAACAGGTGGAGTTCATCATCACTGTCTGCTTGCCATATTCTCACTCATCTCTAGTGACCAACAAGCCATCTGTAGAGTTAGCAAGTGCCGGTACCAACTTAATGGCTCTTTAAAAATCACACACTATCTACAGGCGTGATCTGTCAGCTGTAGCTATATTTACTCTGTACGTAGAGGGAAATTTTACTCCTCTAGTTGTCACTTATTGACATTAATGAAGCCTCTGTGGAGTCAATCTAAAAATACTCTTTGAAAATGAATGTGCTGAGAGCTTAATCAACCTTGTGTTGGCTGCACTGAGGCTCTAGAAGCCTCTGAGTGCTTTTCATATCGACTTTGAAATTGCAGAGCATCGCAGCGGCCGTGCTGATTTGCTCCCAATCAGTGAGCAATTAGGGTCCTTACACAGAGTGTTCAAAGAGTGGTTATTTTAGTGGACATGTTTTATCTGCTTCCCTGTAGTTTTGCTGAGTTAATAGTGGAATTAAAAAGCCTCAAGGTTAGACACTGTATCTCAGGCCTACAGGTTTTGTTGCAAGAAGACTACTGAAGATTGGAGGAGGTATTTTAGTTCCTTATCGTATAGTGTTATCTCTCATGAAAAATAGTGCATGGAACAAGTAGAAAGGGATATTTAATGTCATGTTACATCAGCAATATTCTCTTGAGTCACTCTAAGCTAATGCATGTTTGTACTCAGTGCATTTTTAGACATATTCCTGCAGAACACATTGTCTCAAAATTTGGAGCTTTGGCTTCTATTTCATTAAGAATAGAGTGAAGAACAGAAAGATTAATCCCAACCTTATTGGAAGATATACAACAGGTGACTCATTTTTGCAGTGCAGTGACACAGAGATGATCTATTGTCTCTGTAGTAGTCATAGAAAACAGCTGTAACGTGTCAAATGTTAAGTTAAGTGCAAACAGTATCTTACTTTATTGACTCACAAACTGGATCGTTTCTCAAAATGAGTGTGTCGTAGCTCTATTACATAATGCCATCAACTGTGCTGAATGTTTTAAGGGGTATCAAATGACATATTTTTCTCTTAAAAGTATGACCAGCTAATGCCTCCATTTGAGCAGCCCTCTGTTTACAGCACAGTCTGTTTCCCAGCAACCCCATTAGCACACAGCACACTAACTGAAGGAGATGTGAAACATAATTGGTAATACCACAGGGTCAGCTTGTAAAACCTGGCTTGTTTACAGCTCTGGTTTTGATTGCATTCACACCAAGTGTTCTTCGGTGATTGCCGATCAGATTGGAGGCAGAGGGACTGACCTCAGCCTCTGTCTAACAGAGTGTAGATCGATGCACTGATGAAAAATGTTTTCCCACTTAGTACATTGTGCACCACCATGTCACAGGTTGCAGGATGGCTTTAAAACCTTCTTGTTAGACGTTATGTTCATTCTGCTGAGTCTGTTTACAGTAGCAAGAGGTAGCTGAATGCCAGTGTCCTCCATCTGAGCGGGCCAAGTCTCTGCCTCTTCTCTTTGTTCAGTTTTGCGGATGGAATTACACAGACACTCCTGTTGTTTACATACGCTCTTTGAACTCCATCCTCGATTGTTTCTATGTAAGGAAATAATTCTCTGCCCACTTTCAGATAGCCTGTGAGGATTTCCCTCCTCTGGCCAGGAAGCAGAGTCAAGAGACCTACGTACCTAGTTTCAGTAAGTTGCTGTGCTCACTTCTGACACATTCATTCCATCATGTGTTCAGTACAGTTGTGGTTATACTGGTCAACTTCCCCTGGACTCAAATTAGAGTAGATTCAAATTGGATTAACTTACCAAGTCAGAGGTGTCTCTGTGCCACATGCTGGGAAAAGTCTTGGAAGAAGAATGTTTTTAAAGCTACGTAAGGATTACTGAAGCCTCACAGCCATCCATGTGAGACTGTTACCCTCGATTACACAGCTATAGTTGTGTTTTCTACAGCTTGGTGGTTTATTATGAACATTGAGTCCAGAAAACTCATCAAACTTATGTTCATGTTTAGCCTGAAATATTAAGATACTATATTATATAACATAGGCTCCTGAAGAGGTCCCCTGAATCTATACTTAGGATGCTAACGGCGTTGGAAATAACAGAAGTTTAACAGAAGTCAGTCATATTTTAAAACTTTCCTTTTTACACTTTGGGTTTTGATCTGTCAGACTCCAACATTTTAAAACATTAAATAAAAGGTTGGAAGACGCAGGATCAAGAAAAATCTTACTGCCCATATTTTTCAAACAAACTTAATTTTACTCAATAACAAAAACCATGTGTGACTGATGTCAGAAAAGTCTTTTCTCTATTATTTTCTTCCAGTATCTAAGTAATATATGTTAAATACAGCTCTTGATTTTGCAAGTTGTTTAATTTGTTGGAAAGGGAAATTGTTATGCCTATGTAATTTTTTTGCTTTGTAAAAAAACTATCACATTTATAAGGCAAATACTTTACATCCAGGTTCTGCAGAGCTCCAGAAGCCACAAGCCTCCCGAAGGAGAGCGTCCCCGGCACGCCTGAGAAGAAGTGGGAGCCTTAACTTGGAACCTGACATATTTAAAACCAACTTTTCTGATCCAGATATTAGTAAGGACTCCTTTATTCAAGATGATCTGCTCTGTTAACCTGCATACATATTGTTTTTTTTTTAATTGAGAAAGAAATTGAAAGGACACAAAGAAATTGAGCCCTTTATATGTGAATCACCTGTGACTGCCTTGTCTTGTAACAGCTCCCAAAAGACACACACTCTCAAGGAACCCAAGTGTCGAACGCACATTTTCCCTCCCCTCAAACTCCACCACATCCGGCTCCTTCCTACTGCCCTCCTACCCACTGGCTACACTCCCAGGAGGCATGCTTACTCCAACACTGTCCCGCCGCCGTGCTGACTCTTCACTCTCGATGTCCAACACATGGCCCAACAAGAGAGAGAGCAGCCCTCACCAGCGGGACACCAGCCCCTGGAGAGACACAGCAAGTGCACCTAAAGGTAATGTGTTTAACCTTAAAAACATACTCATGAGGGTGAAGGTAAAGATGATGCAGCCTCTCAGTGTCTTCCCACTTGTCCCACATCTTTAGGAGATCAAGCCTCAAGCAGATGCTCCCCCTGGCCTCTACGTGCCTCTCTTGTGAGTTCTTCCTCCACTTCATCGTTTCGTCGAGCTCTGACCAGCCCGAGAGCTACCCTCTCTATCTCGCCAGTCATCCCTACAGCCGAGCAGGTCCAGTCACAAAGCAGTCAGATATCCACCGCTCCAGGCAGCCCTCAGAGGCAGCTCGACAAGGACTACAGTCTGGACCCTGACAACAGCAGCACAGCGCTAGATGCTCAAGAGGATGATCCTCTGGACATGCAAGAGGTCACTATGTTTTCTCCTCCTTGAACTCTCAGCGTGTGAGAGTCTACAAACTTAAGTGTTTGGTGTTCAGTGAATTTTACTGAAATACATGAAGCAACAAACAGGGTTAATATTTGATGCCATTAATAATATCTTATACTATTTGTTTTGCAGATGCAGAACTCCCTGCGCTCACTTCGCAACAGTGCTGCCAAAAAGAGAGCCAAAGTGAGCCTTGGCAGTTCAGATCAAGACCCTGATAGCCCTGACTCAGCTGTGAGGCTGGACCTGGGTCTGGACTCCCCTTCACACACCTCCTTGATGCTTCCTGAGAAAGACAGTGAAGAGAGTGGTCTGTCCAGTCTGAGCTCTGCTGCCAACTCCAGCTTCAATGGGATCAAAACCAGGTAAATGATCCACTTCAAGTTAAATTTTTTCTTCCAGCACTACATGTGGAATTAATACTTGATCAAACACTTTCTACAAAACAGTGGTGATGGCTATATGCCAAAGTGTGTGATTTGATGAGCAGTGAAGGCATCTTCAGCCTCATAAAACATGTTTTCAAACACACACTATTTTATAAAATATTCATTTATATATTGGTTTCAAGAAATTATATGACCTTTTTTAAAATTAGGGTTGATTTTTATTTTGTTTTCCACCCTGGCACATTTTACTTAATTAACTATGTTGGTTGTGATTTTTTAATTTTTGACCCATTTCTGTTATTTTTTGTCTATTTGTTCTCTAATAGCACTTTGGCCTGTATGCTTAGATGTATTAAAGGTGCTATTTATGGTTGAGTTGAGCAGGGTCATATACTTGTTCATATATTTCTGTTATATGATTAAATGTTGACACAGATCTACTGACAAACTAAACACTGGTAACATTGTGCCAGTGCAAGTTCAAGTTCAGTGCAAAGCTGTTTTGGCATAACTTCTCACTCCTCTTATCTATCAACAGCCCCAGAAACTCCACCTCTTCAAGAGTGAAACCTCATAGTGCAAGAGTGCCTTCAGCAAAACTGAGGTCTTCAGTGTCCACTGACTTCAGCTGCCTTCAAGGTAAACCTGAGAAATCTTTCTGCCTCATCTGTTTTTGGTCATAAAGTTTGGTTTTTAATGCTGTTGTGGATTTTTTTGTGCACCAAGGGTTGGCACAAAGAAATGAATTGCATTCGGAGGTGGGTGTTGTTGGGCAGAGGGTCACTTACTCCAATGGAGCGAAAAAGACTGAGGAAGAGATAACTGTACCGTCCCCACCGTTGGTCAAAGGAGCCGTCCATGAATCAGCCAGAGCTCTGAAGGCTTCCAGAGGTCAGGCAGCATTGATGAAACAAAGATGAGATATTTTTATAATTATTTCTAGTAACAACATTGTGTGTTTTTATTATTAAACCCAGCTGCTATCATTTTTTTCTTACACTAAGGTTCTCCGAGCCACAGCAGCAGGAACTCACCTGCCACAGATATGCCTGAAGGAGTCATTGGAAGAGGTCAGTTTATGTGGTCTATCTGTCTATCTATCTATCTATCTATATATATATATATCTATATATCTATATATATATATATATATATGTATATATATATATGTATATATATATATATATATATATATATATATATATATATATATATATATATATATATATTTATATATATATTTATATATATATATGTATATATATATATTTATATATATATATGTGTATATATATATATATATATATATATATATATATATATATATATATATAGATAGATAGATAGATAGATAGATATATAGATAGATATATAAATAGTTTTACTGTTTAATATTTTCCGCTGCAGGCAGGTTTTAGTGAATTTTAGTGAATGCTTTTTACAACAGATTGTAAGGATTTCCGTAGAAACATAGCCAAAATCACAGTGTTACTTCCTTTCCCCAACACCTCATGCTAAATATTAAAACATAGACAGCCCAACTGTTACAAAATCCTACACTTTAGCAGGTTTTTTTGTCCACCTTTCAGTTAATACATTTAAATTCTCCTAGGAATGTTTGGCACTGCAGTATCCTCCAGCCGCCCAGGAGCTGCTGTGACACTTGAGCAGGTGGATTCTCTGGCCACCTCCCCCACCAATCCCCCAGCAGGCATCTACAGCCATGTTCGCTTAGACGGTGATGACAGCCCTCGTCTGGATGAGGTGAAGGTTAGCAAGACCAAACACAGTCGTAAATCATAGAAAGTCTGCATGCAAAGTTTCTGCACACTTAAGACTCACCTGGTGCCTTTTCTGCCTTCATTGTCCAACAGAGGGTGAAAAATACAAGGTTTTGCCGGGACAGAATGTGGCTTCAGGGTCTGGATCAGCAAGAGGGGCAGCTTTTGCAGGAGGACCAGAGGCGGGAGAAGATTCGCCATCGAGTCAGACAGATGCTTTGTGACTCACCCACAGAGCAGAATAGAGCGTTGAACATTAAAGGCAAGATAAAAAGCCAGAACAGTTATCACTGGATCATGTAACTTGAATGTGTATTCCCTCTTAAAAGGAAAAAGAAGAAGAAAGTTTATCATCTAAACAGCATTTAAAATGTCTACATCATTTACAATGTTGATTTTCTCTGATACAGATCTGCATCTGAACGGCAGCACACTACCCACCACCAAAGCAGACCTTCTCTCCGATGAGTCCCCTATTAGCCCCACCAGTCCGGTCAGCCCAGTAGGACCCCAGAGTCCCCTCAAGTGCTTCACTCCGCCCCACCAGCCAAGCCCCCCTACTCTGCCCCCCAACCCTAAGAACCTGTCACGTGTTAGGAGGGCTCCCAGCCTCAGCAGAACAAGACCATCACTGTCCCACAGCTCAGGTTGGTGATTTAATGTAGCTGCTGCACAGAGTCATGTTTGATAGTCTGCTGTTCAAACTCCAGAAATATCTCTGTATCTGCTCCATGTTTCCATGGTTTTTCTGTGCTGACCTGACACTAGCTTGCAATTTAGCTGTATTCCACTGCATCATAAATGGATGAAGCAGAGCTGTCACGGGGTTTGATTATAGAAAATGTTGCACATTAATTAGGCTGTCAGAGCATCAGAGCATGGGTGAAGAAGATGTTTGCTTTGCTTAATGCGCCACAATGCTTTGTTTTGACAACCCACTGTTAATGCACCAGCGCCCACACACACACTGCTTGTTTTCTCACTGATAGAGATGTAACATGAGACCTAAACTGTGTGTGTATGTGCTGTGTGCTGTGTCTGATGGGCTGTTCAGATGAGCTGTCTCCTGGTGCTGTGGGCCAAAAGAAGAATCTCTCCGAGCCTCAGGAGCTGTGTCCATTTTCCAAGCCAGACCTGGCTCTGACACAGAGCTTCAGCCTGCTGAGCTCTGAAGACTGGTGAGAAACAGCTTCACTGTTTGGGAGGAGAACTGTATTGATAACTTAAAACCAGGGCTCCTTTTATTAATGGAGATGAACTGATAAAATGAAGCTTAAAACTGCATTATTGGGTAATGCTTTGCAAAGATGTATGTTGTTTATATTTGACAATGAAATAAATCATAACATGTGTTGTGATTTCTGTAGGTTAAAAAATCATTCATTAAAATATAAAACATAAATTAGATTTAAGAGGAACTGTATCATTTAATTTGGTCTGACAGCTCATTAAATTTTGCTTATCAACTTTTGTTTAAGGGAGAGGAAGATCGAGGGTCTGACGTTCCTACGCAGTCTGGCTCACTACCACTCAGACACACTCCATGGCAGGCTTCATGAAATCTGTCTGTGTCTCATTCAAGAGGTAGTGTGAATTGTTTAATAAGACTCCCACAGCATTTTCACTTGTATTCATTTCACTGGGTTAATCCCTCTGCACTCAAACTCCTTCACTGTGATTTATGTATTGAAATCTGATTGGATGCTGGCATGATCTTGTTTTTAATAAGGCAGTAATAACATCCTTCTTATTCAGGTGAAGAACCTGCGATCAGGTGTGTCCAGGGTTGCAGTGTGTACACTAGGCGACCTGTACACTCACCTGCAGAAGGCAATGGACCAGGAGCTGGAGGGGACGGTTAAAGTTCTGCTGCAGAAAGCCGGGGAGACTAACGCCTTCATCAGGCAGGATGTGGACGCAGCTCTGGACTGCATGGTTCAGCACTGCACACCCACTCGTAGTATCAACGCGTTACTTTCTGGTGGACTCAGGTCAGTAAAGGCAGATTGTCTACACTGAACACACACACACACACACACACAGCAAAGTGCTGTTTGGGTATTTAAAGACTAAGCATAGTTTTACTTAAAGCACGACATCAAGTTCCCCTGCCCTATCCTATCAGCTGATTACTTTACATCCAATTAGCAAATAGTGTAATGGGCGTTCTTTTTAAACTGATTTAGCCTGCCTACCTACTTCTTGCAGCGTCCTCTGCTACCCACTTTACAACCCACCTCCACTTCAGCTCCTTCTTTTTATGATCTGCCTGATTTTACCAGCAGGACTTGTATTGTCCATTCTGTACTCCTGTGAGTCTTTGCTGCTGCTCTCCCTGTCTTGGCTTTTCATGCCTTGTGACGTCCCACATAGGCATAAGCAATACTACCAAATTTAATTTACTGCACACAAATGTTTAACTTTTTTGACTTTATGGATATTTTTGCTCATTTTAAACACCAGACATTTTCTTACAATGAAGAATAAACTTTGTCTCCTGTATAATTTCCCCTTCACTTACAGTCACCTTAATGCAGTGGTGAGAAAATGCACGGCCCAGCATCTGAGTAATCTGGTGGACAAGGTCGGTGCTGCCCGTCTTCTGTCAGGGGGTAAAGATCTCACTGACAGAATCTTACCTGCTGTCACCAAACTTGCACAAGACTCCTCACAGGAGGCCAGGTATGTGAGGTTCAGTTATGTTTTCTTTTTTATACAAAAGATTTACAGGTAGATAGACTAAAGTTAAGACAGGTTGAACTGCTCACCCTGGGAGAATGCTTTAATGTGATTGGTTTAAATTTTGACTTATGAATGTAAGGGAGTGATTCCATAATTAGAGGAACATTTCATGTCCATGGGAAATACTTATCATTTTTACTAAATATTAATTTCAGGCAATGACCGATATTACAGTGGGTCATTTTGGTGATACTTTTGTTGAGTACAGAAAGTGAACAGGTTCCATTATTTATTCAGCTAAAAATGCAAATCATGTGTTGGAGTTTGCAGTTTTTGTGCTGTCCGATTTCTCAAATGCCAAGTTTTCTCTCCAAAATTAACAACATAACACATGTTTTTGAATATTATTTTCAGTATTATTTGTTTTAAACAGTCATTCAAATATGACAATTGTGCTTTAAAAACTTTTTTTTTTTATTACTTTATTTTTTCAATCAGAGTCAAAACTCATCATTTATCAAATTGAATTGTCTCAAATAACAATAGTAATGAAAACAGCACAAACAACCAGAAAAAAAACAAAACAAAACAATACAAAAAACACTGAGGAGGAATTATACATATACATACATATACATACATATACATACATATACATACATATACGCATTTGATAGATCGACTTAATTACTGTATTCATCCGTTTTAGTCTTAGTCCTGTAGTAGTTCATTGTTTTCGTTAATTGGTTATTTCTTTATTAAAGAAAAGGAAAAACCACAAAAAGTCTATTTATCTTAATGTGAAGTTTTGTTGGCAAGGAATATGATTAAAACTGTTCTTTTTGTTTGTTTTTTCCTTCTTCCTCTTCCTTTTTTCTTTCCCTTTTGTTTGATTTTTATGCTAAATTAATTTGCAGCAAATTTCTTTTACATACCACCGTTTATGAAATAAAAAACTAAAAAAACTATTTTAATAATTTATATGGATAAAATAATTCACTTTTGTTGTGTCTGAGAAATCTGCATCAGCTGTGTTATCCATTGAAAAAACCCTATAAATCAGCAATGGTTTGCTCCAAAGTCACATGACAGCTCAAGGGACAAAAAATGGAGAAAATGTCAACCATGTTACCCATCACAAAATTTAATATTGTAGAGACAAGTTTGTCCTGTCAACCATGTAACATGTGATTTTTGTGCCATAATTCTTTTAAATTGTGGCTAAACTGTGCTATAAATGATGAGGGACATTTCTAGGGAGTGTAGTCTTGCATAGAAAGGTTGAATAACACTAAATTCAGTATAATTTGGATTTATGTTGGAGAAAATGGTCACAACTTTTGTCCTTAAAACAATCAACAAAATTATGCTCCAATTTTTTTTACAACCTAAATACTTTAGAATTCATTAGAGCTGAAGCTTGCAAACTAATGAATTGAGTACATACCAGAAATGTCATTTAAAATCAAATAGAATATGAAACAAAAAAAAAACATATTTTTTTCACTTTTTTTTAAACCTGAAATGTTAATTATAGAATCATTCAAGGACAAAATTATACCCGTGGTGCTTTCTTTTGGGTTCCACCTTCTACTGAGTGGTGTATTATCTTGTGGTTATCAGATGGATGAATATATAACATTTTGTTGTCCTGTGAATTATAATAGGTACAAAAAAAATTAAGTAGTCTTATATATAATAAGCATATACGCTACATATGTAACAGATAAATTGTGCTGGTGTGTGACAGGTACTTTGGGCGTCGAATGCTGCTGTCACTGTCATCCCATCCTGACTTTGACAAGATCCTGGAGAAATACATTCCAACCAAAGACCTGCCGGCTGTCCGAGACACTGTCTTCACTCTAAAAACAAAGGTGCAGTATTTTTCAGTACACGTTCAATACATCGAGGTCTACTAAGTTTACCAAAGTTTAAACTGTCATCTAGCCATGAGGTTAATATCTGTTGGTTTTTTTCTTTTAGGGTCTGGGAGAGATGCCTCAAGACACACAATCAGCCAGAGGGAGACGCTCTCTTCCAGGCAGTGGTACAGTCAGAGCCTCATCTTTAACCAGAGAACCACCTAATAACAGGTGAGGTGGAAACAAAGTCAGCTCAGCTGCTTAAACAAACCATGTTACAGTGCATATGGCCCATGTAGAAAAGTGTATTTTTATACCATGCTTAGGTTTTCAAAGACATCTATTTGCTGTCCTCTGTATTTCTACAGGGAGTCAAACAGCCATTACAGCTGCAGATCACAGACTCAGAGTATTGCAGACAAGAGTGAATACATCAAGCAGATCTCAGGTCTGCTGAGTTCAAAGGACTTCAGAGAGAGGATCAAGGGAATCGACCAGCTAGCGTCTGACTGCCAGAACAACCCCAACATGGTCATCAATAGTATTTTTCCCGTCAGTACTTTTTCTCCCTAAGCCTATCAGTATTTATTGGTAATGTGCTTTGTCATGGATGTTTGTTTCCCTCCAACCACATCCTGTTTCATCCCCTTTTTTTCTGCCCTCAGGTGTTTGATGCCTTCAAGGCCAGACTGCAGGAGTCCAACAGTAAGGTCAACCTACATGCACTCGAGTCTCTGCAGAAAATCATCCATTTGTTAAAAGACAACCTGTCCCAAGTGGTCAACTTACTGGTACCAGCAATCGTAGACAATCACCTCAACTCAAAGAACAACGCCATCCACTCTGCTGCTATTGGAGCCATTAATGCACTTATTTCAAATCTTGGTACTCGTTTTATTTTTCACTTTCCTGGTTGATTTTAAATCACAAGCTTTGTCTGTTTGGAGTCATCTTATATGACCTGTGATTTTCTTTGTTTCCCTTGCAGATAATATGCTTCTTCTTCAGCCATTCTGCACCAAGGCTCAGTTTTTAAATGGCAAAGCAAAGGTAGATCTCATCGAGAAGGTTGCTGGTATGTAATAGTTTTCAACAGCTTAAAACACCTAGACTTTGTTTTTGGTTGGCTCATAAGTCTGACTGCTTCCTGTTTGTCTTTTTTTATTTCAGACCTTGTCACAGAGCTCTATCCTCGCAAGCCCCAGATGGTGGAGCAGAAGGTGCTCCCCTTGCTGTGGCACCTCCTGGGTACCTCTACCCACAGCGGCACCATTCATGGCCGGGGTGGCAGCGTGAGGGGTGCTACTGCCAACCTGTGCCAAGCCCTTTACGCCCAGATGGGGTCCAACCTGACGGAGTGCGCTGCCTCCCAGCCTGCCAACATCCACAAAGGTTTAAATGAGGTCCTAAGGACCTTATCCTAAAGGTAAAACAGGATCCAAACACATCTGTATGTTGGAGAAACATTTTCACTGACTTTACTTGAAGACAGAGATGTTGTACATTTCTCATAGTGCCTGCACTTTTATACCAATAAAGAGAAAGTCCTTAAAAAGTAGGAGCTCTTATTCTTATCTCAGTGAGATGTCCTCTGGTACAGACCGTAATGACATACTGACATCAGGTCTCACACATACTCAACCTGCTCTCTTTGCACTTTGAAAAGGTAGCTCATTACCGTGATAGACTTCATAACTCTAACGTTTCATCATCTCATGATTGTTCTTGCTTTTTCTTTCAACATCCAAACATGTACTGTAGACAAATCAGAGACACTTTTGCAGAATGTAAAATATTAATGCACAAAAAGACAAAGAGGACAGGGACCAGAAAGGTGTATATTTTTGCTGTTTCATCAAATGTTGTGATATCTTCAAACTGTCTTAAGTAGTTGTTTTGAAAATTTGTGATTTGAAACTAACATGTATGGAATACTTTTGTACAGCTCAGACGTGTATTTGCACAGTATTAGCTTGATCTGTATGCTGTATGATGGTACAGTTTTTATTTATCTATTGTGTAATGGTTTTAAAGTCCTGTTGATGATGTGCTGAGTTGGTACAGTCTTTTTTGCATGACCAAAATTCACTGGCAGGATTCAAATGTGTATATTTTTGCAATGGAGATATAAATATATGTACACTGATGCCTAGATCAAGATTGGTTCCAGTCCGCACTCCTGGGTTGGGACAGTGTTTGAGGGACCTCAGCTCAGCTTTGCTCCAGTGGTTGCCTGAGAAAGAGGAAAGGTCCACATCTGATTGTGTCTCAGTATAGTGCCAGTCTTCAAGTAGCCTTTAAACTCATCTATTGTTAAATTATATGAACTTGTTTGTGAACAAGGCAAAGACAGATTGATATATTAATAAACTGTTTTATTTCTGTAAAACTCATTTCCAGATGTCTCATTCTACTTTTATTCAAAATCAAGAGTTAACATGATGAGGTTATTTAGTTATATTTAAATGCTTTAAAAAGAAGATCATAGTACATGCAAATAAAGGAATACATGTATGCTTTTTAATTTTAAAAAATGATTTTATTTGTGGGTACAGTAACTGAAAACACAAGATCTTTCACAAGCTTTCTGATGCTCTTAAATTAAGCTAAATGTTTTTAACCCAAGCACTACTTTAAAAATCAAACAGAAAATAGCTGACCGTGGATAAGAGCTGCAGTAATTAGTCATTTTAAAATTCACAAACTTTTTTTTTTGCAAATGTTTCCCTTTTTCTAAATAGCATCATGTTTTCTGTATTCTATAGCTGCTAAGAGAATACCCTTTGGTGCAGGACTGCTGGTCGGCAATCTTAATATTTTCTGATGCATATTTGACTCAGAATGATTAGTGAAAAAAAGAACCAGTAAGTCAATCAGTTTCACAGTTGTCACTACTTGCAGCCCTTCTGCGAAGGATCTTTGTGTTACCGGAAAGAGAAATGTTTCATGCAGCTGCAGAGGCGCTCTAGGTCAAGGCTTTAGAAAAGAGGTAGGCTGAGCAAGCAGTAAAAATGACTCACACTATGGGTTAATTATGAAATGCACTGATGCTTTCACATGCTTAACCGTCTCAGATTGATCTCTAAATTCGATTGTCAGGGATTGCTTATTTCAGCCGAGATGTATCGCTGACAAGTTGGGAAAAAAATAACCTCAGTGATGAAAGTAGCTGCCATTTGGAGCCAAGACTCTGCAGAGACTCTGTGAATGTGCTGTCCAACACAGTGTGACGGGACACAGTGAACATCTTCATGTGTCGTACTGGACAGACTCCCTGTGTTCTTAATGTTACAGTCAGGGATTTTACAGCATTTCAGTAGCAGGGTGGACTGGCTTGTGCTTGGAGGGAAGCTGCTAATGAGCCCACTTTACAAAAACAAATCCTTGAAGCAACCCTGTTTAAGAAAAATAATCCTCCAGTAAATTTAAAATAACAGTGACTACAAATGCAGTAGCTCTGCTGCACATTGGCAAAACATCTTTAACAATTTAAGCCATTCAAACAGACATACTGTACAACAATCTCCTCACTTGGGTCCTTTAAAATGCACTGTACAAAGTTTCAGCCAGTTTTAATAAATCCAGTCAGTGTGCCAGTATCAAACTTCAGATTAAAATCTATAAAACAATGAGGGAGTATATCCAGAGTAATAGCAAAAGTGAAAACTCCCAGTAAAGTTCAAGGCTAACCACAGTGGTGTCAACAAGAGCCAAATATGTATGCTACTCCAGTTCAGAGAGATTTTCTTACCTTACCTTTCATTAACACAAAGAAAGTGATGAAAAGAGCAGGCTTATTATATGAACAATGTAAGTTGTTAAACAGTCATGAAAAGTCCCCTTTGTGATGTAGAGCACAACAAACAGAACCAAAGATTCACATGGATTTGATTATTTCTGACTAGGTGATGTAACCACAAACCAGAGCCAAGAACTTTCTGAAAACCTGAACACATTTCATCAAACAGAACGTTTCATAAACCCTCTGATGGGTTTTTTGTGCCATGAAAAGGAGGTTTATCATTTTGGTTGAGTGTTCATTTAATGCTCTGCTGCTTTTGAGTCAGTGCATTGTTCCCTCGGCTTCACTGACCAAATGGAAAAAAAATAGGCCCTCCTCCTGTGGATCTTTCCATTCTGTTACTAAGGCAGCTGGATTAATGCCATGGAAACCTGGACTGGGTAGATGCTGGGAGTAGATGGTGGTCATCTGTCCTCCTCTGCACCTCACTCTGTCAGGGCCCAGATGTCTTGGGCAGGTCCTGGTTCTCTGCCAAGTGGAGCTTTTGTCTGAACGCAGACACATTAAGGAGTCACACAGAGAGACTTCTGGATGAAAACAGATCATTTAAATCTAGTGTCTGTGCCTGGAGTGCTTTGTGATAACCATAAATAAACTGTTATTTAATTTGGAAAGGATACATTGAGGTGCTGAGCTCCTCTAGCTGGAAGGACAAACAGAAAGAAGACAAATTAGAGGATGGTTTTCAAAACTAGAAAAGACCGACCATCAATGTGATCATATTACGTAACAGCCTGTGCATGTGTTGGATCAATAACTGAATCAAATTCCCATCATCATACTGCACTGTTTACAAACTTCTTTTCCTTTTACTGGAAGCTCAGTCACTTCACAGCCCATCTGCACTGGAGAAAGGATTACACACCCCTGCTGCAGCTACAGAGTATTTCTGGCAGCAGAATCTGTGACGAGCTTTTTCTCACCTCCCTCACACATAACACTGCAACTTCCCCACAGCCTGCATCACGGCCCCTGACACGAATAACCAGCCGCCATGCGTGCTAACAATAGAGACAGCAACACATGAATGTCACACGAGAAAATCAGCTGAACACTTAATAAACATTAAGGGGTGGTGTGGGATGTTGTTAATTGTTCATGGATATCTCAGAATGCAACAAGTTTTTAATGGATTTTTAATTCATGGAATAGAAAAACAGATTTTAAAACATGACTGATGCAATATTAAACCACATTACTCTATACATCATAACAGACTTTATATTAAAATCAGTCAGAGCTGTTTAAGATTTGATATGCTGTCATTTCAGATGAAAAATGTGTTTTTCTACATGGAACACTATTTGTTTATTTTCTTAATGTGAGCGCAGTCTTCATCTGATGCTAGTCATTTACAGTTCATTGGTGAGTGATGGACTCGATCAGTCAACAGGTCCATCTCTACTTGTCAGGAATAAGTGTGTTACCCTCAGAAATCCACATCAGCACGGCTCATTTGAAGACAGCACAGCTGAAGAACCAGAACAGAGCCTCTGCATGTGGGGCTAACTTTAACGAGTAATTTAGCTCAAATTTTACAAACTCTAACCAAAACATCAACATTGGTTTTAACTTATGATACATCAAGATTTTTCATGGTTTCTTAAGATATTTTTGGGCCTTTGAGGCAAAGGACAAGCATTGATAGCACTCAGAAAGGAAAGAGCTGTAGGTAGAGCAGAAAACAGTGAGTAAGGCTGGGATGATACTCTATTCTCGCGATTCCATTTCGTCACAATTTTTGGGGTGCCAATTCGATTTAAATAGCGATTCTTTGATATTGACGACTTTTGCAATTTTTAGTTTTCTTTTTTAACACCAGACCATGTGAAAAAGTTAAATGATGATCATAATGTCTACAGATCACAGACTGTAAAAAAATGGACGTCATCTTGCTCTGCTTGAAATGAGGTCTCCACAAAAACTGCTCCCCCTGGTGGCTGGCTGCAGTATAGGTCAAAAAATCCAGCTTTCCAGGCATTTCAGATGGGCTGTGGTCAAACTTTAATAAATGAATACACCTTGTAGAAATGTTTCTCAGGTTTGATTGTTGTGGTGATTTGAAGAAATAGTTTGGCTGCCTTGCATTCAAGTCCTCTTTTTTCTGAAGAGTGTCATTTTCATTAGTTATACAAGGTAAAAAACGAGGCTTTACATCAACAACAAGGTTTAACGATGATTGACAGCTGCTGTTCTTGTGTATTTTTTGGGGGGGTTGTAAAATATGTCAGGAGGTAGAGTCAAGAAGTGATTAGACTCTTGAAAGAAAAAATTATTATTATTTTTGTCACCCAGCTCCACTCAGATTCTCCCAGAATCCCTCACAGTCTCTACTGCACAGACTCTGGCTGCACAACTGCTACAATGGTGGCACCTGTGAAGGGGAATTTTGGCTTCAAAACCGTACAATGATAAATGGTGGAGCCACACTGTCTACTTTATATACAGTCTATGCTACAGACTTTATCAGGAGCCATATTTTCCCATAAAATACATATCACATGAGTCAGAGAGAAACATTTCACCCTCTGCTGGAGAAAAGTGGAAACTTTTTCCCACTCAAGTTTATGAACAAAGATTGAAATGAGGAACTTGAATTTGAAAAAAAAAAACAAATGATTTTTTCACAAATAATCCAGATTTTGATCTTGTCAAACAAAAAAATCCAGATATATTGATTTTTTTTCTCCCACCTCTAACAGTGAGGGTGGGGATTGACATAGGCGAAAGGGCCGCAGGTTGGATTCAAATCAGGGCTGACTGCTCAGGGGCTAAACTCACCCCCCCCCCCAAAAAAATGCTTTATAGTAAATAAATTGTTCAGCTTAAGATAAAGTTAAGTAAAAATGCATAAAATAAAAAGTAAAACAATCAATGTCTGGAACGTGCAAGAGAATGTATTCTGACATCTTTATGTCCACTCTTAGCAGATATTCATCCAAGGAAATTGATCCACTTGGATCTTGAGTATAAAAACCAACTTGCAAAGAATCAACTCCATGTAAGATTTTACCTCATAGATTTACGTAAAACGTCCCACCAGAAACTTGTGGAGACGGTTAAAGTTTTGTGTGAGTTCTTCTGTTGGTAGCCTCAGGCCTCTGGGTCTATAAATAATAACAGTGAAATCTGCCTCACTTGAAACCGGCCAAACTATAGGCCACATTCTTAAAAGAGATTAGACACTGATTTCTGGGATTTTAAGCTATATTCATGCGCTAAATGTGACTTTAATATTACCTCACTGTTAAGAAATGCATACTGGATTAATACCTGGTGACAACTCAGATTCTACATCTCTTCTTATCAAAGAAAAACCTCAGCAGAGGTAACTTATGGCTGCTTTGGTTTGTCCTTACGTTACACAGCAGGTGCTCCAGGTTGTGGTCAGAAGCACACTTCCTCTGATCCTCTGAAAGCTCCTCCACGTGGCTGTCCAGGCTGAAGTGCAGTCGAGCCAGCTTCTCCTGCATCTCACGCACATGCTCCAGCTGCTCGAAGGAGCACACCTTACCTACCAATCAGAGGAATTCAACCCCATGGGTAAATCTTCTCTCAAGCCCATTTTAGCATCTATTTTCTTTGCAACGTGATTACAGCAAAGTCAAAGTATCTTCCTGGCAATAGATGTGCAGAAATAGCAGCACAGCGAGTTGATTTTAGCCTGATTGGTGTAACAAAGCCACCTTTACTCTCAGCCTGTAACAGAATATTCCCCTGGTGGCCTCCCCGATCAAGGTTATCTTACCAAAAGCCTGCAGTTTGCCTGAGTGGAAATCATTGAGGAGGTTGAGCAGGCCTCCTTCCATCTCTCTCACGTCTGACACGTCTGTGAGGAAGGAGTGCTGCAGGGGGGAGGACTGGACCACTTTACTGGGTCCTGCTGGCTGGGGGGCCCTGGGCTTCTCCTTGTGAGGCCTGTAGAAAACAGAAAAGAAGCATCTCATGTTATCAAGGACAGAACATCTTTTTAATTTGTTTTTTTTTTCTTTAAAGGGAATCTTGTAAATATTTGTTGATGTTTCTTTGGGTGAAATGCTACCTGCGTCTTCTTTTCTTTTGACAAATTTAAAAAAGGAAAAAAAAACAAGTCATTTCACACAGCGGATGCAGCTGGGATGAAATTACTGCACTCAGTACATGTCTTAGATTATTTATTATTAACTGGTTATCTGATGGCTGAAGAGGAAATATGCAAAGAGCTTTAGCAGCAGGCTTCAACAGCAGCTTTCTGTTACTGTTAATAAAAACACAAACCTGGTGATCTTTGGTGGGGCTACGACGGCTGCAAACACCTCTTTGGGCTGCCCCGGTGCTCCTATAGACCTCTTGTACTTGCCTCTGTTCTTGGGGGAGGGGGGCTGCGGCAGGCCGAGTGAGAAGGTGGCACTTTTGCTGGCGGGCAGGACAGAGAGTTTGCGGGGGTTGATGGGAGGAGGAGGGGGCTGAGGGAGAGACACCTTCGGGCTCCGCTTCTTGCGTTTGTCCTCCATTATTCTTTATTCAAGCTGAGCTCTCCAGGGTAAGATAAGGGGGCACCTTCTGTGTGGTGTTCAGGATGTCCTGAAACAACAAAGGTAGGAAGTTCAATACTAGCAGAGCCCCACCACCACCACCACCACCACCACCACCACTCCACCTCCCTGAGAAAAAAAGGATCTGAGGAGGATCCTGACTCTGCCAAATTTAGTGCTGCAGCGTAGGTTTCTCTGCTCGGCAATAAAAAGAAACCCTCCGCATTAATTTAATTTACTTTAACAGCATATCATTAGTCAAACCCAGATCGAATGTGTTATTAGAATAAACTGACTGAGGAGAAAAGTGCAACAGAAACCCATCTTTAAATAGGATAAAAGTTTTTAATGGAAGCAAAGTGTTTTTTTTTCTCACGATGATGATGATTATGATGATTATTCCCTTAGAGTAAAAGCTGGGAGTGAAACATCAGCCTAGAAAGATATTTTTAGACCTGCCTCAGAGTGAAAAGACATTAGAGAGTGTGTGTGAACAGATGATGGAGCACATCTCTGCGTTGATAAACCAACACACATATCACACACACAGTCCTACTAATGCACACTGCTGGAGGCATTGATATTGGCTTTTACTACATGAATGCATGGAGGTCCTAATGCATGAGGCTCTTGGATTGATGGCTGAAGAGAAAATCAATACACTTCACTAAGACTGAGACTTATCTATGGTGGGATGGTCGAGCTTATCTGTTTACACTGAGTGAGTGACCTGAAAAACATCTTTACAGGAAGGAGCGGCCCTACTTAGTAGAACAGTTCTCTAATACACTAAAAAGTCTTAGCTTAAAGGAAGAACATTTTTCACAACCTTAAATTTAGTTTGTGTTTGCTTAATTTAATACCCTGTGATACATTTCAAATGAGGCTCTAAGCTGGTTTTAGTGGTAGCACTCCCAACCATGTACACTAGTTGTGTATACAATAGACCAAGCTGTAATTATTATCTCTACACTGTGCCTTTAACCCGTCATAATGGATGGGACTGCTGTAATAACAGCTGTTATCTCCTAAACATTGCGCCAGCCTCCGTTCAAAGTAGAATACAAAGATGGCCACTACAGTAAAACACAATAGCAACTTTATACGCTGAAATACGTTATTGCTTGGATTAAATCATTGCTGTAGTAACTCCTACACGTAACAAGCAGCGTTTTGTTTCACGTTTTCGCTGAATTCAGCATGAGAGACGTCGTTTGTACAGATTTATCGTCTACATATGGTACAAATAAGACTTACCGCATCAATTACGCACCAGAGAGCAAACCAGCAACAGAGTCAGCGGCGTCACATTTCTCCTGCTGCCGTTCAAAGAGACAATGATGAATTCACGAGAACGACCCCTTTAAGGTGGAAAAGATGTCAAATATTTCCGCAGCTCGAGTGTAAATTACCGATAAAATGTAAAGCGCGGCATCGATGCGCTCGGCTCGCGCGGACTCGTCTTTATCCTTCTTAAAGGGCCAGTCCGCCTCATCGGGACTCATCACTGTTTACTCTGCGGGCTGTCATACAGGTTCAATAACCAGGATGCTGTGCCCTGCAGCTCAACACAAGTCATCTCATCATAGTCATTTGCATATGTCCTACTTTTATTCCATATTATAGCCGAGAGAGTGCACCATGGAATTGTCTCGACATGAGTCTACGAATAAGATTCAAACAGGCCACAAGGGGGCGCCAGTGAGTTGAGTTTGTGTTCCCACTTTCATCACTTTGACTGAAATAGTGAAAAAATAACAAGGTTAAGCATTTGTACACATAAGAAATCATCTCCCTTCAAAATTAATATATATAAGGAAAAATAAATGAAGTTTACCAGGCCAAGTCAATCCATTTTTTATGTATAAAAACTAAAGACCTCGCTGATAAACTGGGGTTTATCATTAACTTTCTACATGAATGATGGGAGCTCTGGGATGTCAGGATTTATCTACATTAGTTTAACTTAAAATGTACCCCAGCCAAGTACTTCATCTAGTGTTTTGTTTTTAAATTGTTTTTATTGCCCACCTCTCCACTCCCATTTTAATTATTGTTTTTAATTTTCGTTTAATTTGTTTTTGTTGTTGTTTTTTAGCACTTTGAGATCAAATTAATTAAAAAAGGCTTTATAAATAAAATCTATTATTGTTAGTGTTATTATTATTATTGTTATTATTATTTTTATTATTATTATTACTATTATGTAATGTATTATTTTTGGAACCATTGGTGTCCTATGAAGGACAAAATGCATGCTGGTACAAAAAATAAGTTCAATTTGATTACTTTACTTCTTATTAAAAAAAACAAACAAACAAACAATGCTATAACCTCAGCTTAATCTGAGTGACAACACTCAGAATTTGCTGAAGATTCATTGGATTAATTTTATTTCTGGCCTAGAGTGTTAAGAATAAACTCTTTATGCCTTCATTTTAATCTATAGGAGTTATTAACACTGAAACAGTATTAAGCTTTAGTACAATTTTCAGCAGTCAATTTTAAGCAAGTTCCAGATTCAAATTTTGAAAACACAGATGCCTCTTGTGGTCAGACAGTAAAACACATCAAGAACCAAACAAAACATGCACATTTACAGTCATACAAAAATATTTCTTTTTATTATGGCAGACCAGAACAAAAATGTGACACAAAATGCAGTTTGTAGAAAAAATACAGAGCTCTTACGCATGTTTGTGTTGTTCCAAAGTGAAAGTGACCAAAATTAACTTATGTCTAACTAACTTTCTGGTCTGATGAGCTGTTTGAGTACGAGTATGCCTTTCCGAGGACTATTCTGTCTCTGAGCAGCTTGAAGAAGGCGTAATAGTTGCTGAAGAGAATCAGAGCCAGCGATGTTGTCTGATGCCACTTTTCTGAGCATATCAACGAGTAGAGCTGGTAGAATATCATGGCCCCTTCCAAGATAATGAGTATGTTCAATATCCGTAAAGGCTTGTTGAAAAAGAACTGAGGGAGAAAGAAGATAGAGTCGATCAGAGGATTAAGTAGGGAATGCAAATGAAGACTACTTCTATTCTCGCTCTAAGATTAACATGTACTGTTTTTTACTTACATAAAAGCGATAATGAGACACATCTGATGGGACTGCGACATTGTAGTGGCCCATGGCCTTGTAGACATTCTTATTATGTTTGACCAGGACTCCTTGTGGCCACATGTATTCTTCAGTCCATCTGTGCAAAGAGGGACAGCAAAGTGAGTTTGACTCAAACGAGTCCATACAGATCTAGAGCACATCAACAAACAGAGAGCTGTACATACATGTGCTGAAGAACATTTGAGCACAGCGAGGGGTCTACTTTCTGCCAGCAGCCCAGGTGAGCTGCAGCTTTGTGAAGTAGGTCACAGTATCGAGGTGGTAAAAGGTGCCTCATGAGGATGACTGACGTACTGACAGACACCAGGATGAAAAGCTCACAAGACCATCGCTTATCGACATACTGTGTGCTCTGTGGGGTAAAAACAAGCAGAAGAGTGTCAGACTTCAAGAGGCATTGACACATGATGCAATTACAGAGTCTGACGGTCTCTCACCTTGACAAACCAGACAGGCACAAAGGCCACATAGTAAGCGCTGAGCATGGAGCTGACCAGCACCTCCTTCATCCTCCAGTTGAAGTCCATCTTGAGATATTCAACCTCCTTGCGGATAAGATCCGGGGAGAGGCAGCAGGCGTGAGTCGGCATGGCCTGGACGCCGTAGAGCTGGCTGGTATGCTGCTTCCATGTCTCCTTCAGCACTGTTAAGTAGTCCCGGCCCCTGCCCACACTGCCAACCTCCTTGGAGCCAATGCTGGCAATGGGGGAAAGTGGACCTACCCGCTTGAAGTCACAGCTTAGCCGGAAAAATGGAATATACATCCCAAATCTGCAAAAAAAAAATAAATAAAACAGTAGCAGTTAGCTTATCTATAGCTGAGACCTGAATTAGCGCTCACTGCTGTTTACATCATGGGATTTATTGTGTTTTAAACCTGCATGGTGTTCTGAAATTTCTATACAAGTAAATGTAACAAAATAGCACAACACGACAAACAGCAAAGTTTGAATAACCAAAATGAGTTCAGACTATTTTTACACAGTATTTCCGACCTTAAACAGCTTGTTTTCAAACACATTTAAGTAGGTGTGTATTCCGATGCCAATGAGAGATGGTGCAACTATCAACAGAAAATGTAGAGAAGCATTTATTATCTATTTATTGTACAATTTCCACTTTTTAAGGTTTAGCCAGTTAATTCTTAATGTATCCAATTCTCTTAATTACAGAAACCTCTTTTGTTTCTTTTCTTTCTGAAAATTAAAGGCAAAATTAATAACTGGAAAAAAAAGACTATTAAATGTTCAAAGCTAATGCCGATTACATGACCATCTTTTGCTCAGATCTCACCCAGAAAACGTAGAGCCGTCAAATCCCTCATTGTGTATTGAATACTGTTATGCCATCACTGATAATGAGTGTTTTTATATATGTTATGTAAAACCAAAGAAGTATTTAATTATTCATTTAATAAGTTAAAAATTAACAGCAAACAGAGGACACAAACCACATGGTGGGAACACGTCACTACCACAGTGTTTTATGTGGTAATTTAAGCTCTGAAATGTAACTGTTAAATTGAAAAATGTTTCATTTTTTTGAAATCCTATCTCATTATTCATATTGACCTTTTGAAGACTATTTAACTTAGGGCAGGGCTCTAAGTCTCAACTATCCATGCTGCACCTCAGGCTGTGTAAAACTTGTTTAAGTTTCTCACAAAGGAAAGTAAATTGAATGTGTTAGTTTTCCAAACCATACTGAAAATGTCTTCAAAGGACCTGAAAGAGCTGCACTGAAAGAGGTTTTTTGTACCATTACATTGAACCCCCCCCTTTTGGCCGGGGTGTGAATCTGAGATCAGAAAAGAGTCAGGTGTATTCCAGAGGTGCTCTGAGGACAGGCAGTGAGCCTGAGGACAAGATCATGGACATGTGGGTGACTTGCACTTAGTAACAACACCGTTACCAGGAAGTTCAGAGTAATGAGGCTGATAGTGTTATAGCTCCTCAGTGAAATGTTGCTCTCAAAACAATACTCTTTGCTCTCTTCTTAAATACTCACGGGTAGCAGAGGAAGAGCAGGCTGAGGACAGAGTATGTCCTGAAGAGGTAAATGAGGGAGCGACACAGGCTCCAGCCCGTCAACGTTAGGACAGCAAACCGAGCCATTACGAGGAATATTGAATGAGGAAAGGAAAGTTTCCCGCTCTGTGACGCCTGGTGGGGGAGACAGACACAAAATGCATCAAAACAAATGTTGACTTCACCTTTAGTCTACTCAGAAAATACAAGGCTGTGTTAGAGAAACAGAGCACAGCTAAAGCACTAAGCGTTCAGTGGTTTCAAATCATTAAAACATCTGTGAGGGCGTATTGTCACTGTACTAACACGCGCTAAGAATGCTTATGCTGTAAAATGTTCATGTTTTATGAAAACATGCTTATTTAAATTAGATGCCACATCATGTTACAAAACATAGGGACTGTGGCATGTTTACCACTGTGTTCCACCAACTCTTAGATGAACAGCTCTTAGTATCTGCTTGGAAGTGCAACGTTGTCCCGTTCTTGTTTGATAAAGGATTTCAGCTGCTCAACACTTTAATAATCCTTTTATAGTATATTTATTGGTAACAAGTCAGGTCTGCAGGCGGGTCCATTTAGCACCTCGGCTCTTCCACTACAGAGGCACGCTGTTGCATTACATCACAAAATTTTGGCTGGCATAGTCTTGTTGAAATATGTCTCCCCAACAAAGGTACTATCCACTGGCAACCTTCCCCAAAAATGTTGGCTACACAAGTCATAGAAATGCGCACACCCATGCCAGCTCAGATGCCAGCTTTGGACTCCCACTGCTCTTTAAAGTGAAGAGCTAGTTTGATTCATCAGATCACAGGTCTGTTTTCATGTATGTGTCTGTTCACTCTGAAATTAGACTATGCATCATTTTTAAATTTGGTTTCTTTGCATGATGCAGTTTTAACTGACATTTTTGGATACAGTTATTTATTAAGCTGACAGAATATGATATTGGAGAGTGATTTAAATCCCATGCAGTGATTCCCACTACAGAGTCATTCATGTCCCTCAATGCAACGATATCTGAGGGCTGAGGATCCTGGCCATCCAGCTTTGGTTTTCACCTATCCCTCTCTTGTACAGATTTCTTTGGATTCCCTGAATCTTCAAACTATACTTTGTACTGTAAATGATGAAATCCCGGTAATGTTACAATTTTACACAAAACAACATTATTGTTTTTTCACCCACTCTCTTCAGAAAGCTTCTTTCCATCTTGACCTTAAAGCTTCTGCCTCTTCTGAATGTCCCTTTTAAACCCAGGCATGTCACAAAACTGTTTTACAATTAACCTTATTATTTAGGAGATAGTCCTCTAGGAGTTTTTTTGAGTATTACACAATGTCTTGAGACTTCTGTTGACCCCATCTCAACTCTTTTAGAAACAAGTTGTTGGCACTGAGTTTAGAATAGGCAATTGTTTTAAACAAATATAACAAATTAAATTTGTAAAAATTGACCATTTTTTCCTTTTTTATTCATATAGTTTGATTGATTTTGAAATGCACAAAAATCAGTTAACATTTTACACAGCCACAAACTTTGTATTTCAGAGCTTAATTTATATTCTTACCTCTTTTACAATTGCTGCTATCAACCTCCTCGCCAGTATGATGATTGTGAACACCAGCATATTATAATCAATGAGGTGGAAGTTCTGTAAATAAATGTTAATGTAAGATTATTATTCCAAAAAACTTACACGATGAAATTGGTGCAGCTATACAAACAGGGGTATTGCAGGGTAACAAAATAACACATCATAACCATGACCAAAATAAATAAATGATAAACAATATCTGAGCTCACCAGTGATGTGTGTGAGGGAGGGTGTGATGGGGGGTACCACCACACAGTCTTGTAGATGTTGACGTAATGGACAAAAAGGGCGATAAGGTGGCAGAAGAACAGGTGGAGCTCAAACAGCACGTTACGATCCATGGATAAATCAGGGATTTTACAGTGCTTCAGAGGAACTACTGTTTGTGCAGCCAGCGGGGGGCTGGACATGCATGTTCCTGAGCCGTTCCTGCCAAACAACATTTGTCATATTATAATTCAAACTGCAGTATTCTAAGATAGACTTGAGTTAGACACATCTGTGTTAGAGTACGTGCCTAGATGGGAGGAAATCCAGACCTACCTTGTGCGAGATCGCACCCCTGTGACCGGAGAGCTGGTCGAGTGATTTCCATTGCTGACCGAGCCTGGTTCACTGCTCAGTGGAGGTCTGCAATATGTGGTGCGGTTCGCCCCTCTCCTTCCACCGGCCATCACAGACACACCCACGGCTTAAGTCTTCAAGCTTTCTGTCTGGTCTTCTGACTCCTTTCCTTGATCTTTATCCTGACAAGAAAAAAGTGGCAGGTCAGAGGGTGAGAGTGAGAGAACTTATGTGCAACATTAAACAAATATGGCATAAAAATGTTTTTGCTAAGGGTGTAAATTATTCAAATAAGTATATGGCATGTATCTTGAAGGAAAGAGTTACTTGTGCATAGTTGAAAATTAAATTCCATTAATTTAGCTAGTGACTAAATTGCACGCAGGACTGATTAAGGCGTGGTGCATCAAAATATAAACAAAAACAGGTCAATCTTTGCAACCCTTTGTTAAAATTGCCATTCAATGCACATGCAGTGCTAAATCCGTGCAAAACGTCCCCCAAGTGAAAATGCAGCACATACAGACGGTGTGTAAAACGTTTATTTCAAGCTGCATCTCATCCTTTAATTTGATGCTGCTTTGCGGAAGCACACATTACAAGCTAGCTTTGTGGCTATATCGTTTGCTTTCTCTCTGGTGAAATATCTGACTGAAGCCGTTTTTACTTCAGACACGAGGCGAGAGGAAAACAACGTGGACCAACACAATAAGCGACGGACAGCGGTCTGTCCGCCAAGACCATGCTCGATTAAATACAAAGATTGAGGCCTAGGCTAACAGTGTCTATGACGAGCTAACTAGCATCCAACCACCCTGACAAACAGGCTAGACAAGAAAATGTTGGCTTACCAGCGACAGGGTCTGCTGTGTGTCTCAGTTAATGCTCTGTTGCATGAATAAAAACCTAAACGGAGTACATTTTCTTGGTATTTGTTGAAGCACTGACGTGTTTATCACTGAAATCAGCGGAGACAGTCATTGTTGATGTGAGCCTAGCCGCTGATAGAGGGGGGCGCGGATATGTTTGCGTCCAGTGGGAGGAGTGTCAGTTAAAGACACACTCCGCCTTATTCACGGCAGCAAAAAGAAAGCTTTCCTTTTGAAAAAGCTGTACACGGTTTTACATTTACAGTTATACATTTGTGCTCTCCTACAAATCACTTTATTTTCGTTAACAGACTCAGTGATAAGAGGCTTTAAAATATATGTACTCTCAACTCAACAGTTAACGAACAGCCAACATTTCTCCAATACTCGAAGTCTCCTTTCGTGCTTTCCCTTTCCTCTTGAATTTCAGCATACCTCCTAAACTATTTTACATGAATCAGAACTGTGAGGTTCAATCAAAGAAAAAATAGTTTAAATTATATTAAATTTACTAAAAAAGATCTATAAATAACTTCATAATACAATCTATTTATAAACATATGAACTGATAACTAACCTGTTATATATGAAGCATAACCTACAAACAGTAATCAAGCTATTTGTATATCACTGAGTGTACAAACAGAATGAATACAAACACAATCCAGTTTAAAAAATTTATTTTCCATAAAAAAGCAGTAAAAAAGTCTTTTTAAAAAAACAGTGTAAACACAGACAATCGTTTTTAAAATGAAAAGTATTCAGTTTCCAGTTCAGCTGGAGCCATTTGTCAGCAGTGATTGAGACAGCACCCAGTGCAGTTTTAAAAACACAAATCCTTTAAGGAATTTCTGTATCAGAGACACTGCAAGGCCTCTGCTCTTTCCAGGAAGTTTGGATGGATCTGTTAAGAGACAGAGAGAACCGTTAAATAAATCAACAGCAGAATAAAATGCTTATTTTCAACAATTCCTGAGACAATCAATTTCAATCATTTACTTGAAGAAATTTTTTCCTTGCTATGATGAGATGTGTATTGTTATTCTTTGATATAATAAATACTCAATCTGGCAAAAGGACACGTTATATCATAGAACAACTTCCAGCAACTTGAAAAACAATGAGCTAGTGGTTGTGATATGCTAAACCCATTATAAAAGGCATACCATGCTACAGTTGCCAAACAAAATGCTAAGTAAAGTCTATTTCTTTTTTTGATTTGTGCTTTTGTTACTCTAGGCACACAAGCTATAATCAGAGTTAAAGTGGAGTAGTCTTGAAAACAACTAGATATGTGAGAAAACGAAACAAAAAGGACTTCAGTCAATGGTTCCCACTATCCCACTGGTTTGTACTAAATAATTTAGACTGACCTTACATCCCTGGTAGGTTGTAATTCAATGATTTTACTGCACCTATACAGTTCACTGACAACCTAAGAAGAGAAAGAAAAGTGAGATCTTGGACACCAACAGTGCCTCTGTGTGCACTGTGAACAACACACATGCAGAACTATCATTATACTACAAAGTATCATGCAACTCAAGCTGAAGGCTTTTTGTCCCCCAATGGGATATTTAAACGCTTTAAGTGCAATCTAAATTTTCATTAATCTGCATTAACAATAAATTGTCAAGATGAAAATTTGTAAGTATTGAGTGAAATGAATGGACCATTACTGGATTTATTTGAGCAAGAGTTGCATCACAACTATTTCTCATTGTTTTTACGGCTCATTTTGCTCGGATATCTACAGATAGCATAATTTTGTACTTCAATGTTTTTGATGTGTTTTGGATGACTTGAATTACTTGATGTTTTGTACAGAAAACAAAACAAAACAAAAATCTAACAAATGAGTGTTGGGGTTAGTTTTACCTTCATGTGGCGATCTTTAGGCTTTTAGAATCCTCTCCTCTGCGATTTTTTTCTTTAATAAAAACCAGCCAGCATGACTTTGCATCAAAGTCAAGTAAGGTCCCTGCAAGCTTGATTTGAAATACTGTTGAAATTCAGTTATTTCAAGTGGCTGAAGATACAGTGCTCTCTCGAGAGCTTGGGTAGATACACTAACTAAAGGTTAATGACAATACATGTTCAAGCACTAGATCACTTTCAAGTAAAAGATATATTTGGCAGCACATTACCTCAAGGAATGATGAGCTTTATTTGTTTTTGATGGTGACATTACAGGTGTCATTAAGATAAGTTTTGCAAAAAAGTGAATAAAGTCATTGTAGAAACACTGCTTTTGATTTTGTCAGGCTGACGGGTATACATACAGCTTATTCAGGGTTGTTGAGAAACCACCGAGGACCACTTTCACAAAGTGAAGGCATTCCTTTGGTACAACAAAGGCAAAATACCATGTTTAGATTGGTTAAAAAGAAACTAGAAACTTTATTGAAACACGAACTGCAGAAAGACATTTTGGGATATATTTAGTATCCTATTTAGCCAAAAGGTACACAGGCATTATGCATTTTAGAGACGGCACGGCTTGAAGCACACACACTTTTCCTATGGTTATGTACAAAATTGAGTTGGCTGCAGCTTTTCTAACATACAGTAAGGATTGGAAATCCCTCAAAATTAGATTACCAGTAAAGATTTTGCAGTAATAGTTGGACAGATGACATACCAATCGTAAAAAGTGGCAAAAATAGAAATTTTTCCTTGTAAAATTTGGTAACATTTTACGAGATTGGGTAACTTCTCATAAGACTCGTTTTGTATTAAAATCTAGATCAATGTATCAGACTTTTGTATTGAGTCAAAATGGTTCAGGGTTGTATTTGAGTTTGCGACTTAATCATCATCTAGTTAAAATAAAGGCGAGTCAGTGAGTATAGTTTTGGTCCAGTCAATACAGGACTTTAAAAAAATGAAATCGACGTCAGAGGAGTTTATCGCCACAAACACAATTTTTTTCATCAACAATTAACTTAAAATGCTAATCATCAAATGTCACTAAAACATTGCTCTGGTTCCTTTTAGGTTTAAGTCACTAAGACCCTAACTGCCATCTACGCAACTGAAAAAAAACATATGGAAACAGTTAAACAACGAAAATGTCTTTCACGTTTCACCTCTGGCACTCTAAGATACATCCAACAAAACGTTTAACGAGTTTAAAAAACAAAAGATAAAATAAACCATAAAAAGGGTGAACAAACAAGAGGGGAAATTACTTTGAAAAGTTCAGCGAGTTACAATCTTAGACAGTTGGCAGAGCAACTCTCTACCAGTAGCCGTTCAGTATCTTCCATAGGGATGGTCTCTATAGTTTCCCTTCCCCTGTCTGGACATGGGGGCCTTTCCTCCTGCTCCAGAGTTGGACCATGAGCTGTCCCAGTCATCTTGAGCTACAGAAGAAATAAAAACAAGAGAACAAACAGTTAAAGGTACAGATAAAACACATGGGAGTTGAATCAGTACTTCCCAAAAGGTCTGCCAGAGCATATGCTCAGCTTCACGGCAAATACTTACCATAGGACTCATATGAAGCTTCCTGGGCTTCCCCGTGTCCGTAGTCATAATATTCAGTGTCCCTAAGAGCAAAAAGATAACGTAAATACTAGGTTTATAGTGCAATTCAAGTAAAGAATTAAAATGAATACATGGGGAGACAATCTGCAAGTTATTTTGACTCACGCAGCTGCAGATTGCTGGTTATAATAGCTGTCATATCCCTCATAGGCAGGTTCAGCATACGACTCTTCATAAGGAGGCTGAGAAAGTAGAGAAGAGAAATTTAAGGACACAATGGACCCAACAGCACCTTGAGAGACATGAGGCACCATAAAATCAGAAATAAAGGTTAAGACAACTTACATAGTCTTCATAGCCCTCAGATTTTGGCTGGGACCCAGAAGGGGGGCCCTGGTGCTGCTGGTGGGACATGCCTGCAGAGGGGACCATCCTTGGAGCTCCTGCTGCAGGGGGTCTGGAGCGGGGATTAGACCCTCCTCTGTTGGGGGCAGAGGGTGGTCCACCCCTGCCAGATGGTGCCCCTCTTGGAGCATTGCCTCTACCAAGTCCTCCACGTGGAGCTCCACCACGCATTGCTCCTCTGGGGCCACCACGTGGCATTCCTCGACCCCTGTGAATTGTCAGTCATGTTAAGTTATCTCTGTACAAAACTCAGCCAGATCGGCTACACCATACAGTTCAAGTGAGTCTGGGCCTCACATTTTCAGTTAATGCCACTGTGTGGCTTGGTGAATTAATGTTAAAGAGTGTGTTAGGCTCTTACATTGGTCCAGCACCAGGTGGTCCCCCTCTGCCCCTTCCAAACTGACCACCTCGTCCTCTGCCTGAACCATCCTGGGATCCGTTCAGGAAATGAGGGTCCATGTATGGTTCATGCTCACCGGGTTCCTATGAATTAGAGGATATAGTTCAATAAAAGGTGAAATTTAGTCAGCTGGAGAGGAAAGTTGTAAGTTGTAAGTAGCACTTATGAACTTTGAGTGTTACTTTCACACATACCGGAATTAGGAACTTCTTGACCTCCTCCATAGCGTGAGCCATGCGCAGGTAGGCCTCAGGGATTGGTGCCATCACCTCAATAAACACATGCAGCTCCATGGCCAGGTGAGCATATTTGGCCTCACCGCCCTTCCTCAGCTCCTCCTCCTAATCAAGAAAGTTGTACAAAAATTATTTTTGACACAGAAGACTTCCTCTGTGTGGAAATGACAATACAATGTGATAAAATTCTAAAAGGCGCAACAAGGAAAAGATTTCTATACATACCTTATTCTTGTCCCTCATGGAACCTTTGCCCAGAACTGAAATCTTGGCACCAGTATCTTCCTGAAGTCTCTTGATTGTGCTGCCCTGCGGTCCCAAGAGCTTTCCGACAAAGTTGACCTGTTGATAAAAAATTTGGCGCATTTCAACACATAGTGTGAGCATCATTCTCAAATTCAAATTTGTCTCTACTTGGAACCATGCTGTGGAAGTAGAGCTGACTGCCACCCTTTTGCATAGCCTTTTTTAGACCAAGGCCAATTTATTTGGGCAAAATCCTGCTCACTAGGGCAGGAGGCACATGACTTGACTCATGTCTTGTATGTTGAAGCTGGGGAGGAGGGGGGTGCTAATCAGGTGGGATTAATTGGAAATACGCAAACTATGGGTGCATTTCAAAGTGAAGCAGAGGAAAAGCAGCCACTCAAATTGTTTTAGACTGGGACTAATCTGACTGGTTTTATTAACACAGGTTCCTCTGCAATAATATCAGCTTGGCATGACGCCCCCTGGGAACTACATGAAGAGGTGAAGCCTCATACAGGAAAAGAAAATACTTACCCTGGGGTATTGCTTGGTGGGAATTAGTACCCGCTCTTTGAGTTTGAGGTTCTTTGTGGCAAACAGATCAAGGTAGGTCTCTTTCTCAGGTTCTTTCTTTGTTTCCCCTTTCTGGATCCTCTCAATCTCTGCAGGAAGGTCAAAACATTTTTGCGTCAAGTTTCAAAAACGCCACGTCTTTCAATTTAAATACATGTTTAACAGAGAAAGGGCTTTCAACATTTTAACATCAGAATAACAGAATACGTCACGACCAAAATAGATAAGCGTTATTCAAAAGTCTCTTTAACAGCAGGTAAAATATCTATCCATGTATTAATGCATAGACAGTAAAGTAGCTTGCAAAAGCGGTTCAGGTCCTTAGCAGCCGAGCAAGGAGCTCTGTTGCCAATGTCTGAAAACAGGCCAAGTAAACACGGAACTTACAACGTAACAACAAATAACCCACTATTTCGAAAGGTTGCTCGCCATTGTATCGAAATAAACATATTTTGTTATACAAAAGAGGCCTGACCCACATCGCGAACAACCACGTGTTAATTGCGCCATTGTTCAGGCCTCTGAGGTCTCCGTCGAAGGAAAAAGGCACTAGGCCTCGCGCCATTAGCTGGTCTGTTAGCCTCTGACACACAAACAAAATTCCTTTTTTTACCTGCAGAAATTAGCTTCATGGCGTGCGTGAACGATGAATCCAAGCTGTCCTTTTCAGCAAGGAGCTCCGGGAGGTATTTAGTATCTTCCATGTTGATTTTCTTCTGTGATTCTATGACTGACTCAGATTTGATTCGATTACCATTCGCTTGGCTCATAACGTTTATGCAAAGCTATTTGTGCAGCTTTCCTCAACGAACGAAGCCTTGTTCAGTTCGTTAACTCCACAAAAACTGCAGCGTCTAGGTAAGGCGAAATGAACGGGTTTGGATCCGAAGCCGGTGTCACGTCGCCGCAGACCGTGCCTAGCTGCTCAATGGACAAAGGAGGAATGGCGCAGCTGCATTTGAGTGTGATGGGAGGAGGAAACACGGGAGGGGGTGGTGACGTCACCAACATACAGCCCAGAGCTGAGAGCAACACTGAGGGTAATGGTCTGAAGATAGTTTGTATCTGTGCTGTATTATTTGAACCTTGAACTCTCCTGTCTTCAGCATTGACCTTTTTTTTTTTTCTAAAAGCGAATTTCATGATTATGTTGAATTGGAAGCACCTGCAAAAGCTTCATCTCCCTTTACTATGGAACATGTAACAAAACTATAACTATCTCCCCTTGTGACATGTACCAGACACAAATCATGTCATAACAGCTTCAGTACACACCCCATTCTAAGTGGACGTTTTTTATTACAGGCAAGCAATGCTATGTACCTTTTCACGTTTTTTTCTTTACAGCATGGCCTGAAGAACTTGACTAACCAGCCTTTTGCTGGATGTTTGAAGCCCATTCATGTATTAGATCATAAAAGCACCATAAAACACGGGTCCTTCCTGGGTACATTGCACAAGAAGTTAAGCACACGATCACCTGCTCAGACAGAGAAAGTCATATTTGAATTAAATCAAAATAATAGCGTATTATACTTAACAATTATTCATTAGTAAAGCAGGATGGAAATAAACTGAAGGAGCCGCCGTGAGGTGTAAGCTGATGGTATTTTCTTTATAATCTTTTCAAATTTCATATATTATAATTGTTGCTTTTATAGCAAAAGGATCACACAGTCAAAAATTATTCAAATTAACATTTAATTCAAGACAGAAGAAAAATATATATGTTGATTTATTTACAATGATGAATAAGGCATCTAAGCAGTTTCAAATGCATTGTAAACAAAATTAAATTAACAAAGCAGCATTGACAGACGTGTTTAAAAAACATTTCATGATTTTTAAGCAGCTTTCTTTTCCCAAATAATAATTAAAAAGGATCTCTTTCTATGTTCTCTGAAATATTAGAATTTATAAAACATCACCTTATTACCACTCTGAAATGTTTTGTCAGTGTGCCAAAAATAATCCTAAACGGAGGAAAATGTTTCCCTGAACAAACAGCTGAACCATTCAGTAGAAAATCTGATTAGAAAAGTCAGTGCTTTACAAATAAAAGGCCTCTGAAACCAACCTTCCATATATACTTGTTGCAGTTCACTGAACCAGGAGAGTGGTCTGCCTTTGGAGTTCTTGTCAGATATCAACAATGGCAAATATCTCTGGCTTTTCTGTATCATAGATCTGCATTGCTGAGTAGGTGATGGCTTTCACCTCAGTCCCCTGGATGACAACAAAAGCCAAACCAACATTTAGAAAAAAAGCACTACAAGTACAATTTGTAATAATATTTTAATATTTGGGTAAACTATCATATCATGAGACTATAAGCAATATCATTAAACAAGTTCCTTTACTTGCTTACCTGAGGATGTTTTAGGATAGAGAACTCCTCACCCCAACTAAAAAAAGGAAAAAAATGCCCAAGGTGAAGTGTTACACATATGGGGGACTAGAAAATGTACAAGACAACATCAAACATGACACATGAGATGGATATAAAAGTGACATTCACTTACCCAATGGAACGAATCTTGAAATGCAGTCGGTCAATGTGTACAACTTTGACTTCCTAAAAGACAATAGCAGCACACAACTGCTTTATTAGATCAACCAAGCAGTCATAAATAGACATTATGTTTATTCCAGGCAAATGCCAACTGACCAACATACTCACCCGGGGAACAAAGAAAAGATCTGCACAAAACTTGTACAACCAGTCATCTAGGAAGTGGAACAAAAGGGACTCCATGTCGTCACCTTTTGGAAAAAAAAGTATGCATAGAGTTCAATTTCTGTGATATGGAAACATAAAGGCAGACAGAGTAAAGGACGACTGGTGAAGGCGTGTGTTCAACAGACTACAACAAACTACATTTGCTCTCACCCTCTGACTCCACTTCAATAGTGTCAATGGGTTCCACTGTCTCTGTATCAGTCATGTAGCCGAACATGCCCATGGCACACTGCTCAAAGGCTTCCTCCAGAGAGTCTCCCCAGGAGTGAATCCTTGGAAGACAGGAAAATATGACTTATATGACAAGTGTACAACACATATGAAACAACTTCCTCAAAATAGTTACTCTGAATATTAAAACACACTCACTGGACGTCTGCCGTATGATCCAGGTCTGTAAACATGAACAGAAAACGCGATACAATGAGTGTTGTAGTTCTATCGGAGCTGTAAAAAACAGCCCGAATTACACATTAATTATTCTAATACTGTATGACATTGACAACAAAAGGGGATAAACCTTTTAAGCTAAAAGAAACATAAAACACGATGTAAGACACAGTAAAATAGATCACGTTTAGTCAAGTTCATTTACTGACAACTCTATGAAGCGAACTTACATTCATATTTCTTGTTTATAGGCGGGTATTTTGACTTGATAGCTATCTGTTCCTCTGTCAGGTCAAGTTGACGGTCGTCCATGGTAGTCGTGGGTCTTCTCAACGATGATTAAGATGTTTAAAACAGATAATTATCATCAGTGTGCCACAATCAAAACTGCTTACATCCGATTACAACATGGGGGAAGTTCTTCTTCGTTGGCGCTTTTTCAGCCTCGTTTACATTAAAGTGTTTCATTACCGCCACCTATTGGACTGACATTGCGACTAAATTTCTTGCTGATTTCTCGTGGCTTCTTAAATTTAAAACAGAAAAATGAGAACTAAACAAATCTCCCGATGACACAACATTTCAAATTTTTCCACAAAAAGGACCTAAGCCCTCTCGATAGTCCTCTTCTCAGCTCCAGCAATCCCCTCATAGGAAAGTTGTTCCGGATGCGGTGTTGCTTTCCGGGTTGGTGATCTCTGATTGGTGCGGCTTGTTGTATTCAGTTGGCGCCATTGCACGCCTTCGTGCCATCTAGAGCGTGTTCTTTTCACAACATTACTCCTTTTTGCCAGTAATATCTGTATTACTGCGACAGAATGGCTGATAAAGACGGTGAGAGTAATCTCTTATCTTTAAAATCGATTAAATACACGTTTGTGTCATTGATAATAACAGAAAGAGGAACTGGGGACCGGTGGATGTTAACGCGCCAGCGTCTCCTTTCATTGTTAAGCACAGGCCGGCTAGCTGTAGACTGGCGTCTGGTGCTAGAAAGATGGTTTTACTGAGTTACAAATTCAAAGTAGCATGTTAAGTTACTGATTTACTTGAAATAATGCGCTGCTCAATATTTTCTTGTTTGTTTTTCGTCATATCACTCACAGCATGAGCGCGGGATTATTGGTAAAAGAAAAGGGTGTCTCTCCAGGGTTACTCAACTCTAATGTCAAACTTGCATCTTCTTGTCATTCCAGGGTAATAGGATGATGATGTCTTTAGCTTTGACAGTTATAATAACAAATTTTTGTGTTTTCTTCTCAACATTGCATTTGTAGCTGCGTTTGATGACGCTGTGGAGGAAAGGGTGATCAATGAGGAATACAAAATATGGAAGAAGAATACACCTTTCCTATACGACCTGGTTATGACTCATGCTCTGGAGTGGCCCAGCCTCACTGCCCAGTGGCTGCCAGATGTCAGCAGGTGAGAGGAAGTCTACAGCACACAAACCATAAAATCATCAGACTGTTTAATGACTGGATCAATGACATATCTTTTTTTTCAACTGTTAAATATCTGCAGACCAGAAGGAAAAGACTACAGTGTGCACAGGCTTGTTCTGGGGACACACACTTCTGATGAGCAGAATCACCTGGTAATCGCCAGTGTTCAGCTCCCAAATGATGATGCCCAGTTTGACGCTTCACACTATGACAGCGAGAAAGGAGGTGAGGAAAAGCTTGTTGTGATACACTGTACTATTTGCTGTTAAAGTCTGCTTACAACTCAAATCTTCTTTGATTAAAAATTCTCTTTGTTGAATAGATTAACTTAATTTTACTAAATTCTTTCATGCTTTAGACATTTTAGGTACATATTTTGTTTCAGATTATATTCTGGTGGCTTAAGTGTGGAGAAGTGTAATTTTTTGTTCAAAATATTGTTCATCTGAATTTTGTTTGTAAATCTGTATGTAATTATAATCATTTCAAGAGTTTGGAGGCTTTGGGTCAGTAAGCGGGAAGATAGAAATTGAGATCAAGATCAACCATGAGGGAGAAGTGAACAGAGCACGCTACATGCCTCAGAATCCCTGCATCATTGCCACTAAGACACCCACTTGTGACGTGCTGGTTTTTGACTACACGAAACACCCCTCTAAGCCTGGTAGGTGGACAACACAAACATGTTTTCTGAAAAGTTCTAGATCCATCAAACTGCAGGTGGTGTTAAAACTCATTTTATAACTTTTCGCTTTTTCTTTCTTTCTTTTTCTTCTTTTTTGAAGATCCTTCTGGAGAGTGCACCCCAGATCTGCGCTTGAGAGGCCACCAGAAAGAGGGCTACGGCCTCTCCTGGAACTCAAATGTCAGCGGTTGCCTCTTGAGTGCTTCTGATGACCATGTGAGCAGCTTACGCCACACTTTCATATGCCCAGTGTTATCACTGTTATCTTCATTATTTTACCCTCCTTTACTCTTTCTCTTTTGCAGACCATCTGTATGTGGGACATCAGCGCAGTACCTAAGGAGGGGAAAATTGTGGATGCAAAGACCATCTTCACAGGCCACACTGCTGTGGTGGAGGATGTTTCCTGGCACTTGCTCCATGAGTCACTCTTTGGCTCTGTGGCTGATGACCAGAAGCTTATGATGTGAGCCACTTGAAAACATATTTCTCCAATGTCTGCAATGACTCACAAGACACCAAGTTGTTTACCAGGGTGACCTTTCATTTAAACAATGGTGCTTTTGTCTGGTTTGGCACAGCTGGGACACGCGGTCCAACAACACCTCCAAGCCAAGCCATGCAGTGGACGCACACACAGCCGAGGTCAACTGCCTCTCCTTCAATCCCTACAGCGAGTTTATCCTCGCGTCTGGCTCTGCAGATAAGGTAAATCAGCTCTTTTTCTTCTAACTGTTAAATGGTACTTTGCCCTGCAGCTTGGATCTACCCTGGTTTTATATGAGTTGAAACTGATCCTTTTTTCTCACTTTTTAGACCGTAGCTCTTTGGGACTTGAGGAACCTAAAACTAAAGCTGCACTCGTTCGAATCTCACAAAGACGAAATCTTCCAGGTAAGAAGCAAACATCCGTGCAGTGAATGTGATCTCAAAGACTCTGTAGTTTGGATTTTTGTTTTTAGTGTGGGCAGGATTGAAATTTTGTCTAAGTCTTGCTGCTTGTAAAGATGGTCAACAAAAGAACAAAAAGAAAACAGAAGTTTTAAAATGTCAAGTATAAGCAGTGCTATAAAGCAGTGTTTTTCAACCACTGTGAGATACTGCAAGGTGTGCCATGGGAAATAATCCAGTTTTATTTAATTTTTCTAAAAATACTAACATGCCATTGTCAAGTTGCTTTAAAAGTGATGTATTGTCTTCCGTGTCAGTAGGTGGCAGCAGGTAACTCATTGCCTTAATACTCAGCTTTAGTGATGCATGAGACAGGTAGCTTTAACAGTAATGGAGAATTTGAAAAGAAATAGTCCAAACTCCGAACAAGGCCTGAGACAAAATTCAGACCCTGATGAAGGCTCTAGTCTGGGAGGTAGTCAAGGAAAGCTAAGATGTTGAACTCAAGGCTGTACAGTGAAAGATGTCTTTCATTCAGATTTTACCAGGATGCAATGACACCACCTTCAGTGTGCTTGGTGTGTGGTGAAAAGCTATCAAATAGTGCCATGGTCCGAAGTAAGCGTGTACGCCATTTCCTGATGAACCATTTGATGCTTCAAAACAAGCAGGTTACGATCTTGTTTGCCTGTTGAAAACATGGTGAAACGGCCAACTTTTTTGGGAAAAACCACAGAGGATCAAGCCCTCAAAGCTACCTACCATGTTGCTGAACTTGTTGCTGAATCGAAAATGTTGCACACTGTAAAAGAGTTATTAACACCACCTTCCTGCAAAGCTATTGCTAAGGGGGTGCTCAGCTTTGACGCGCTAAAAGAAGTCAAGATATCAGCTTTGTGTTCATCTAAGCAGGCCCAGGTTTCGCAGTGTATGAGTGTAAGAGACTATACTGTTATTAAGAATGGGTACCGAATCACGGACTTTTATAGGTACCGTTCGAATTCTGTCAAAAGTACCGGGTACCGATTCATGTAAAACCAAAAGGTATCATATTTAGGTACCTAAAAGCATCCTTGCGACTGTGAGGGGGTGGAAGAGTAGGTGATTTTTCATGCTGGACATGAACACAGCATTGCAAGGTTACATATTGAAGAATTAATATGTTATGTTACAAAATACATATATATTTAATCATCAAAACATTGATTTTTTTTAACACGTAAAAAAAAGTACCAAAAGTTGGTACCGTTGAGTTGGTTGCCACAAACCGGGGATCAGTACCGTATCGTTTCAGATGTGAAAGGTACCCATCCCTAATTTTTAGGGTAGAGAGTGTTATTTTTTAATACTTGTAGTTGGTGGTGTGCCATGAGACTTTTTCAATGTTAAAAATGTGCCATGGCTCAAAAAAAAAAAAGTTGAAGAACTCTGCTATAAAGCACCATGTTTCTTAGCTATGTAGTGTATGAAGTGCACTTGCTGGTCTTTTATTTATGTAACTTTCAGCTGTACACCATTAGGATATCACACATGAGGCAGTCGTTATCTGACTGATTAATTCTGATGATTCATTGTAAAGTGGAAAACTTGTAACAGGTTGACCAGTTCTGTTTCAGAAGCAAACAAACCTGACTTCTCAATCCTTATCTACAGGTTCAGTGGTCCCCTCATAACGAAACCATCCTGGCCTCCAGCGGCACAGACAGGAGGCTCAACGTCTGGGACCTAAGCAAAATTGGAGAGGAGCAGTCACCAGAGGATGCTGAGGACGGTCCTCCTGAGCTGCTGGTCAGTTTATGTGCATGAGTGTGTTTTTTTTACTTTCACTGACTGTGACTTTTTAAAGAAATCCTCCCTGCTCTTTGTCTCTCTTCAGTTCATCCACGGAGGACACACAGCTAAGATTTCAGACTTCTCCTGGAACCCCAACGAGCCATGGGTCATTTGTTCTGTATCAGAAGACAACATCATGCAAGTCTGGCAGATGGTAGGAGCCTTTGTTTACTTCAGGGATGGGATTGAGGTTCATTAAAACACTGCGATCAAAAAAGGAAACAGAAGTAAATATCAGACATAGCATGGAGGGACTTTCAGAAAGCATTTATTGAAATTGAATTCCAGAGACGGTGATTATATGATTTATTTTCTCCAGGCTGAGAATATCTACAACGATGAAGACCCAGAGGGTGCTGCAGACTCCGAGCTCCAGGCATAAGTCCAGTCTCCACGTCTCCTCAATTGACCTGCTTGTGAAAAATGGATCCTTCATCCAGCGCTTGGTGAATAAGCAGTGAAGCGCGTTTTCGGCAGTGATGATTTTAGTTGGTTTAAGAATAAAATGCTGCATCTTCATCATGTCGTGAACTATTCAAAGTGAGTCTGTATCAGTCTGATTTTTAGATCTTTTTTAGTTTTTCAGACTTCAGAATTTTTAATCCACTCTGGCTCAAATCAGACAACATCCAGTATTCAGGTTTACTGTTTGATGCTTTCACTTCTTGCATCTTGTTTTGTCATGCTGAAAACATTTTTAAGGTCCATTTTTTAATGAAATTGTACATACTGATCTCTTAACGTGACATTTTTAGTATAAATTTTTCCAGACTGTGTGAGTTTTCTCTTTTATGTGTTTGTCTTTTCCTCATGTTGGTTTTCTGTGCTGCATCTGATCTCCTGTGTACTTGAGCATATTCATAATAAAATATTTACAGTAAATCTCTTTTAGGTTCTTCGTGTAGCAAAACTAAAGAATCAAAGTATCAGAGTTGTAATTTACATCACAGGTGAATCATTTTTCATCTCTCTGATACCAGATCTGACAAAAATGCTGTGGTTTCGTCTTGTTAGGATCATGGCGGAGTTTATGGCTCCTCCTCTTCAGTGGTTCCTCTGGGTTCATCGCGACCTCTGGAAAAAAAAAAAAAACCCTGATGAATTTAAAAATCCTGTATACATTTGTATTTGTTAGTACGGTTAAACCTTTTGGTGGTGCACCCTGCCTTACCTCAGAAATGTCAGTTCTTTTAAAAGACCGTCCCGGAAATCCTCCAGTTCCTTCTTGGATTTTCTTTGAACCTCAAACTCCACCTGTAGTTCTCTCAGAGTCTCCTTTAAAGTCTCTATAGTCTCCTGTGTAAATGGGACAAACATCTTGGTGTTATTCTTTAAAAAAAAAAAAAGTCTTCTCACTAGTTTTTGTTTTTGAAGTCACTGTACCCTGTGATGTGTGATGCTCTCCTCGCGCTCTCGCTCCATCAGACTGATCCTCTGCTCCAGACAGCTGCTCTGCAGCTCCAGTCTCTGCAAGTCCTCTTTCAGAGGCCCCAGTCTGGCCCTTAGGTCCACTGCCTGCTCTCTGCTCTTCCTCAAGGCGTCTTCTCCAATCTGCCTCCTCTTCAGCAAGGCCATCAGTCGCGGCTCATACCAGCCCTCTAGAGCCTTCACGCTGCCGCTGAGCCGGCGCTGCAGCCGGGCAGAAGCTTGGCGGCACTGGCTGACGTCACTCATGGCCCGGGGCCTGAAGGGTCGGGTTGACTGGTCCTTGAGAGAGTTTAGCTGGTTCTGGTAGGACTGCTGGAGCTGGGACAGCTCCTGGGTTAGATTCTGGATGTGGGCTTTGAGCTCCTCCTGTAGATGGAGCAAAAACATTCAAATATTCTCAGCTGCACATATGATCATGATGGGTTACTAAAAAAAAAGATTAGGCAAAAGAGACCATCATAAAAGCTGACATTGAGAAAGGACCTGCAACAACTTTTACAGAGTAAAAATAAATAAGACACAGCTGATTGTCTTTCCTGTTTTAGACTCACATTTAAAGACTTAAGCACACAATTCTTTTTTATTCCTTCCATAAAAATTAACTTAAAACTTGACACATGATTCAGACTGGTTTAACTGCTTCCCACACATTTAAAGCCAAATGTGGGTACTTGGTGGATGGTTTCACAATTACAAAGTGCATTGATAGGCTCAATGACCTCATTTTTATAAGTCACAATTATGGATGAATATGCAATATAGAATAAAATAGAAACAATAAAGTAGTTTTTGATAAAGGCAAAAATGTTGACATGATCATGACAAAATTTAACTACTAGTTCAAATGAAAAGTCAGATATCACACATAGAATATGAGGTGTGTTTTTCTCAAAGACAGTGTGTTTGTATTAAGATAAGATCTATTTTATTTATTAGGATTTGTTCAGAGAAGTTTATTATGATGATAGAATTGTGTGAAGAAGTGTGATAGAAGTGTGTGCTTTATTTACATGTTATAATTTGTTTAAAGTAGATTTTATGTGATAATAGTGTTGGTATTTGCTAGAAAAAGAATGATAAAGGACAAAACATTGACTGGACGACCCTTCATTCCTCCAGGTGTGCAGATTGCATCATTTCTTACCTGTGTGACAGCAGACTGAGCCACCTCGTACTCATGTGCAGCCAGCTTCACCTGGCTCTGGATGCAGTCCCTCGCTGTGGCGAACAGTTTTCTTTTCACCTGCTTCACCTCCTCATAAACAGCAATGTAATCCAGCTGAGCCAGAGTGAGCAGCCTCTTGGTCTCCTCCAGCTTCCCCCTCAGGTGCTCCACCACCCGCAGCATGGGCTCCTGCAGGCGGATCAGCTCCTGGATCAGCTCGTTTCTCTGGGTCTCCAGAAGGGACACCTGCTGGATGCAGTGGTTGAAAAGCTGCCCCAAGTCGTCCATGATGGTCTGATCTGTTTGGGTTATGTGAGGAGGATCACTCTCATCTATGACTGTCTCTGTTTCAGGGTGATTGTGGCCGTGGTGTGCATCCTGGACAGATCTGTGCTCCATGGCTGAGTCCTCCATAGATGTAATGTCTTCCCCACTCCCTGCAGATGTTTGGCTGCTCATTTTCTTCAAAGGAGCAAGCAAGAGGAGAAGAGCTGTCATTAATCACATCACATTAATCAAATATAACTGATGAGATCTAGGATTAAATAACCCTTCAAACTGCTCTCTTTTCAGATCATTCATCATACTTTGTAATCTGATGGCTACAAACCACAAAAAACATCAACAGATGGCACACAAGCAGTCCCGACCACCTCACATTAAAAATCCCAAACTCCTGAACAGATCAGTGACAGTTAACGCTAACTTTTACTCACTGTGTTTGCAGTTGACAGTCCAGACAGCTATGAAGACAGTTTGCTTTTAACCACAAGGACAGCTCTGCAGTGGGTCTGTCACTAGGAAAACAGAGGCACACTTTGTGTTATTAATAACACTGGAGGCACAGGGGAAACTCAATCTAAGACTCCCACATGCCCTCATGGGATCCCAAACTGTGTCAGTGCAGCCCACATGTTCTGGATGCATCCGCTAACACGTCTGGGCCTGGGTCTCGGAGAGAGCTATATTTATACAGTTTTACAGCCTGTTTTTATGCTCATTGGAGTAGGCAGTGACATCATGGTTGAGGAGTGGGCAAGAGCTGCCCTGAAGATCCTACCTGGAAACATTCACCTCAGACTCCACCACAGGCAGGGCCAGCCACATTAACAGATCTGTTTTTAGCTCCCCCAGTGCCTCAGCTCAGCTGCTCATCAAGTTTGCATCGCTCATGTACTGTATTTGAAGTGTTTTGCATGCTGTCCATGAATTACATCACACACAAATGGAGGCCACACACAGAGATACTGAGGGGGAATATGATAGTGTTTGACAGTGTCCCTTTTCCTGATGAAAGTGGCTCTAAAATACATTAAAAGAAATCACAAACAGGAAGCTAAAACATCATATCCTGATATGTCTTTATATCCATTATGACCCTGGAAATAAGATTGACTATAAGAAAGTGTTTGCTACCAAATTTGGTGATTTTATGGAATGATGGTGATATTATGTAATACTTTTTTTTGTCAAATGTCACTTTTCTCTTTTGTTTTAAATCATAAAAGAACATTTCAGGTATACAACAAGTAAGGGACACATAGGCTTATTCCCATCATCATTGAAACATAAAAACTGGAACACCTTTGGTAAATGAAGGACAACTATGTTCATTTTATGACCATGCATGCCAAAATATTTCTTTAAATACAAAATATTTCATGAAACAAAAAAGAAATCACAGAAAGTAGGGGGGGGGGGGGGGGAATCAAGCATAGAAACATTTTATTGATCAAAAATATTTCACAAAACATCAAAATGTGTGATTGTAATAAAAAACACATCACATTACATAAGATTTACATATCAGAAATGTAAAGAGAAAATATTCCATAAAATAAAATCTTTATTCCCAGAACATGCATTTATATTTTGTATGTTTATTTACTTCCAGGACCACCATGACTAAAAAAACTGAAGGGATCTAAAAAAAAAGTGAAGGACAAATTGTATAATTCAACCATTTCGATTTCCTCATTGGCTTGTTGTTCCACCATCTCACCGCTAGATGTCCCCACTTCACAGCGACTGCAGCCACCCGCTCTCACCTGAGCACGCGCAGCCTCCTCCTCCAGGTGGGAGCTGCTGCTGCTGCAGGTCGACGGCGAATAAACTTCTCTACATTTCCACTCACTGCTCCACTGGAGCGTCTACAGCCTGAACAGCGAGGACAGGAGGAGGTCAGGTCAGCGGGCATCCGAGAAAACGGATTGTGCCCGTGGGTACAAGCTAACCCAGACTCCGCCAACTTCCTGAAGTGATTTTTGTTCACGGACATGCTTCACCTGAAGTTTTCCTTCGGACGGTGAAAAGTTTGGCGTTGGACAGGAGAGGAAGCAGTGGAGGAGTAGCTTCAAATGGAGAGGGGCTGAACCAACCCATCCGGACCAGAAAGTTCTACAAGGTATTTCCTTTTCTCTGTCGAATTTTACGTTTTAACTAAACAGTTTTACGCACCAGTGATGTATTGAAAAACTGCATCACTTCTAGTGAGTCAGGCATTTAAAATATTGCTTTTCTGTTTTTAAAGGTACAAAACATAAAGTGTCATAATCTGAATAAAAGTTAAATTTTGGTCAAAAATAACAAAGATAACCCTCTGAATCAACTTTTAGGAAACTACAAAACGTAAGCACAAGTGTTGATTTAAGTTGTTTGATAAATTCAGCAAATGTGGAGTTAATGTGTAAAAGATCAAGCTTCAGAAGTATAGAAAAACAAAGTTCAAACCCAGGGTCCTGGTGTGTAATCAGGAATTATTGGGTGGCATCAGATCCAGGTTGAGTACAGACATGTAGGAAAACTAGGTGTGGGAGATTTGCTCAGCTTGGCCTTGAGGGCTCCTCAGCACAGGTAATTTAAGACCTGTAGTGCTTCTCCCAGCAATGGAGCTGATCACAATGAGCTCTATTGTGTTGTCACTGTCCCGGTAGCAAATGACTGCTTGACAGCACGGGCACTGAGTTTAATCTGTGCGTGTGCAGTCCATAATGCTGGTCTATAGATCATGTGATTGCTGATTAACCTGACTCAGATAACAGGACCACCTCAGGACCTCTTAGTGAGGGGGTCCCTCCCTCCTCTCTGTTTGTCCACATGGACTTTGGACTGGAAGCCAGCTCCAAATCCAAACTTTTCAGGGTCATTGTCCGCAGTGTCTTTAAACTTTTTCCTTTAAAGCTTTACCTCTAGTACCCTCTGCTAGGTGAGGCAGAGACATTTGTTTAGAAAGGGCGTGTCACATTCTGGTGCTCCTTCTTCGCCAGCGTGCCAGGGCTTGTACCCATGGAGATTACAGGTGTGTTATGTAAGCAACGGAGGAGAGGTACAGCAGAGCCCGATGGATACCTGAGATCCAGAGGAAGATCAAGGTTGAGACAGGATGCTAACACAGCGGCAGGAAAGACTGGACATGCAGTCAGGTGGGATCACTTGTCTGAGCCGTCACTGGTGAAGATGCAGAGGGGGAACTGCGAGTGAAGGAGGACCAAGCGATGTCAGAATGGATAAAGACATGATGGAGGTTATTGAGATTGGTCATGAGTGAGTGGAAACTGCTTCATGATGAAAGGGACACAGTGTGCTGTTAATCAAGAGGATTAGCTGATGAGTAACTCATCAATGGGCCTCATCAGCACCTCTTTAAGACCCGATCAATAGCCTTTAATGGTGTAATGGAGTTTGCGTGTCGAAACTTGCTCTCATTCAGGATCCTCTTTTTTCTACTCTCTTTGAAAGTTCACATGGTCTAAACTGAGGACCCTGTTCCATTCCCACCTGCTGTCCCCTGATGTGGTTATCAACACAAGTGGGTTTAAGGTTTAAAAGGATTTCCAAGCAGCTGCAGAGTTTTTGTTTTGACTGAGACAGACTCTAAGATGCCAGGATGTATTTTTACCCTCCCTGAGTGTCCAGCTGTGTTTGCCTAGGCTCATAGCTGGTCACTGCATACTGCTGCACAACACTTTCTTTTTTTACTCCAGGCTGACCTGTCGGTTCAGAGGTCTAGAGCTCCTCCACAGAGGCTGCAGTCCTCAGTGAGACCCCTGGTAACCCCTGGGTCAGAGCAAACAGCACACTGACTTTACAGAGCTCTGTGACTGTCTCCGCTGGCTGCAATCTCAAACAGACCGCTGCCAGAGAAAAGTTCAAATACTCTGATTGTTTTCTGTCCTAGATGTAGATCAGCTGGATGCAACAGTTTATGCTGCAGGGACATGATTTAATCTAACACATTAAAAATCTAATGAAGATGTTTGCAAAGCCATCAAATAGATTTATATCCTAACTAGAAAAACACTTTAGTCCTACTTTAATGTTATACTCCCTTTCAGCAGACTGTCTGCTACAATTTGGTGTTAGTTGTAGGTTTGTATGATAATTTGTTTCCTGACAGTGTTGAAAATTATGATGACCCAGTACATATTTCATATTCCAGATCTTAGTATCCAGAATATTGCCAGGATCTGGATCGTACTTTTACATCTGTCAGAAATTATGGTGACCTTGTCTTGTATTGTTATGCAAAACAATCTGACCATTTATGGTGGAGTTATATACATATATGGTGAAAACAGCCCTATTTCACAATGATAAAGAATCCTGGATCCAGATGTTGATCAAGATCACCTCCAAAATGTAATCACTTCATCCTTATCTCATTTTGAACATTTCCTGAAAATTTTATCAAGATCTGTTTGTTACTTTTTGAGTTATGTTGTTCACAGACAAACAGACAAACTCCCTCAAAAACATAACCTAAAAACAGTAATTAATCAGCCAGAAATTAAACACACAGTAAAACTTTTTTAACTGATTCTGAGATTGTACACTTATACTGATGTCTCTTCGTCACCTAAGGAGTAAAATCTGATCAACAGCTTCGGGAACAGTTTGTTCATAATACCCTCATGCACTTATCAACTCCACAACAATGCCAGATCAAAGTTCTGCCATCCCTCTATCTTGACATTTAGTCAATAAATCCTCCATCATGTGTAATCAATTGTAGAAATAACTTTGAACAGGTTTAATTTGTTTGAAAACCATGAGGAGCTCATTAAACCAACGTTAGCATTAGCGTTAGCTGCTACAGCTAGTGGTACAGCAGAGGGGGTGAACTGTTTGACCTGCAGGTGAAAAGATTGAGGACACATTTTTATTTATTTGCTTTTCTGGCCTACTAAGTTTTTAATTTAATGACATCACAATATATTTTCTATTACTTTGCCCATACTGTTGATTCTGTATGTGAAAATACATTCATGTCATTCATATTGTTTTTTTCCCCTGATTCATCGCAAATATAATCGTCAGAGAAATCGATTACTAAAATAGGGTTAGGTGTAGCCCTACTGTCATGTTTTGGGACTCTTGAACACACATTAAGTCAGTGAGGCTTTGACAGGTAAAGCTAAACTGGTACATCTGGTCACCTTTTGTAAGCTAACTGACAGAAATATGTCAGAGTTTACAGAATGTTGTTACGTTACAGTTTGTTATTTTACTTTCTTGGTATTAAAATGATCATAATCAAACTGAATTTTGAGAACTCCTGTAAACCCTGAGAAAATATTTCTTGTCATTTTTGATGGATTGTTTACAAACTGACAAACAGGTCGATTATAAATGGAAATGATTGTGAGTGACACTCTATAATAGAAGGATTTTTTTGGTTCAAAAAAAGGGAGAAATTTACAATGTAATTTAACAAAAAAAAATCATCCGTCACTTAAGCCAGTAACACTTTTATCCATGTGATGAGATTGATGAGAATGATGACAGAGCTTTTTGGTGCTTAAAAGAGGTCAAACAGTTGTTTCTGCTCTAAAAATAGAATACACAGTCAACATTTACTCCAGCATCACATGTTATCTGAAAATGACTCTCATGCACCAATCATTATTCTTTATTTCATTGCTGTCCCTCATAAGTGATTGTGCTGTATGGGAGAGGGAGAGTGGGCTGGGTGAGGAGTGAAAGGGAGAACAAGAGGAGGGGATGAGAGGCAGAGGAGGAGGAGGAGGAGGAAGGGGGTGAAAGCAGATTTGGAGTGAAGAGTTCCTCAGCCGGTAATTATGAATCTCTCAGGAATGCAGTCGCTGCTCTTACCAGGCAAGCTGCTGCATGGCTGCAGTGGCCTCGCAGCACGCCAACATGTATTACTCCGTCCATGGATCTGTGCACTGAACCACTGCACACACACACACACACACACACACACACACACACTCTTTAACCTTGGCTAGATGAGTTACATAGTGTTCTGGTAGATTTTGTGTCATTATTGCCTTACAGTGTTATTGTTGTTTATTTTTATCTCTGTCATTACCTACATGGCTGTTTTCTGAAACTGAATCCGTCCAGCAGCAAACTTGGAGACCACAGAATGTCAAAGAAGCATTGTTTTCAGTCCAAGTTCTGTGCCACTGTGTATTTATCCTGACATGTTGCTGTAGAACTCAAATGTAGGAAATCTTGTAGCTACCTTAACCCTCTGTATCTCAAAATCTCATTTTAATAAGCTCTTTGGGTACATTATGTGATTTTTGGTTACACGTTACATTTAAGTTCTCCAACTCTTTCTGATCTGCCTCTTGGTGGCTTCAACACTCGTCACAGTAAATGTCGTCTGCACAAGTGTTTGCACATGAGTGTGCAGTGTTGTAGCCCAGACGTGGTTGCTTAAGTCTTGAGTAGCAATGCTGTCTTTGTTTGATAAAGCACTGAGAAGACAGCCAACGCCCTGATTGATGCCTTCAGGTGCCGCGCAGCAACACCAGTCTCACACTGCTAAACACTCACAGTGTAGTGATAGAGTTCATATAAGTCTGGTTAAAAACTGTTGATGTGATCCCAGCAGGAAGACTGGATTGGCTAAACATCCCAAAAACATAAAGAGAGTATAATTTTTCTGTCTAGACAAACCACATTTAGCATGACTTTACCCTTGCTCACTGACAGATAAGTCCTGCCATGTGAAACTCGGCAGCTGAGCGGCCTCCTGGTTACACAGATCCAGTCCTAATTCAAACAAAGGTGGCGGCCTGTATCGCTGCCGCTCCCTCTTGGTTTTGCCTTATCCTCATGAGACATTGGAAGTCTGCTCAGTCAGCTTCCTGTGTGACTCAACAAAGTCAAAGTTACAGTTCCTGGAGATCCCCCCTCCCCCTTTACCCCATCTCCCGCCACTGCCTGAAAAATCCACATTGTTCATATGTGAGAGAGGTGATGAGGGCGTGATTGCTGGAGCATAAAACCAGTATTGTGAGTTCCGCATAGGTTTTGTAACTAATGAAGGTCACAGCATTGTTTTTGTTTAGGTTGATGAACTCTGAATCCAGATTAAATTGTGTTTAATCTCCTTCTCATGTTAAATCTATCTCTTTCTGACTATCATCTGGCCACTTAAGATACACAGATATAACCACAAATAGAAGTTTTTTTTTGTCAGTAAAATATCGACTTGCTTCCAGCACATCGTCAGTGCATGGATCTGAACCCTTACCTCTTTGTCCACCTGAGTCATCAGTAGAGGTAGAGAAAGATACAGATTGTGCTCCCAGACCGGATAGACTCTGTCATTCTTCTCAGTTCTGATCCTGCTGTCACAACCAAAGTGTCATTGCGCAAGACACCGTACCCTAAATTTCTCCAGCTGTTGGACGGCAGTATGTGAATATGTATGATTGTTTGTATTTCATCAGTTATCCCAGAGTGACTCTCATGGGCTGTGCATCATAGTGCACGTTAGACTGGATTTCCACCCCAGTCACCAGCTTCCTTATTCTCAGTGCAGTAGTATACAACGCCGTGATGGTTGTCTTTAACATAACTTGTGGTGTAAGGATTCACTGATCTGAGTTAGCTGCTGATACTCATGTACATCTGAGTGTGCCAGTATGTGGCATGCTGGATAAATGATTGGTTGAACTATGATCGGTTTCTCTGAGGTTTTGCTGTATTTTGTTTGTTTTTTCCTACACCCAGCATCTCCAGCTTTGTCAGACTGGATATTGACATTTTACCTATATGAGAGTATTTTCCTTAGATCACTGGTGAAGAAGCGTGTGCTAGCTCATCAGGAGAAATGTAGACTTCTCATAAAGGATGGGAACTTAACTATGAGTTGGAAATGACACAGAAAGGAAACCCTTCAGTGGGTATTGAGCAGCTGAATAAATGTGTTGCAGAGTGATGTAGAGTTAATAGTTCCCACTACTGCATGGGCCTCCACAGTGTAGCCATGGGGTAACATCAATGCAGAAGTACATGCCTTTGCAGCAATTGCTTTGTGACATGGTTTATATGTTTAATCCTAGTTTCCAACAGACCCCAGTCAAACAACTTTAGTGTGAGTGAAATGTGTCTTCACTTAGAATGAGGTTAAACAAGAATATAATGAGCAAGTGAAACTTACAACCATGGCTTTAATGTCTTCACACATCAACATTGCTCCTCTGTCTGACGTGTCAAGATGAGCTCTGTCATCAAGCGTTTGTTTCCATCCACTCTACTTTATCTGGCTTTTATTCCTTAACTTTGTGGAAATAAACACTGAGTCTCCATAAAGTTTTTTTTACAATTCAAAACATTTTACAAAGTTTATTGATTAGATATCGTTACCAGATTTATTCTATGTACTCAGTAGTTTTTAATCTCTGTGTTTGTGTATTCCAGGTATCTGTTGGTGAAAGAGTTGGTGTTAAATGAACGCCTTTAAAAAAATGGCTACTCCTCAAGAAAGACACAATGTGTCACAGTTTAATGAAAAAAATCAGATACACAGACTAAAGGAAACAACCGGATTATGTTAAAGATAAAGTGCATCGAACAAAGATACGGAAGATCACCTGAACCTGCAGTTCCAAAGTGCAAACAACTTTTTCCAATGAATTTATCGTAGGATGTTAGCAAACAAACTACAAAGACATGTTAGCAAAGAGCTTGAAGTTAGCCCAGGCTAGCCAATGTTTATATTATACAAACACACTAGAGAGATTCCTCAAGATAATGTTTGTTTATCTTGTTTTAAAATGATGACTTCTTAAACGTTATTATTATTGCCCACACAGGTTGACTGGTGCAAGACAGTTGAAATTAAAACAAAATGGGAAAATTTTACAACCCCACTGGGAGCAGAGCAGTTCTTTGCTAACAGAAACAGCATCATGTAAGATAGAAAATGTTCCAAGAAAAATTCTAAAAGTGTCAAAAAGTGTTCACCGTCATAGGAAGTTAATCCAAAGTCAGTATCTGGACGCTCTTGTGGAAGAAATCCTATTTTCAAAGGATTCTGCAGAAGACAAACTGAAGGTTACCTGTTAATTCCTCTTTGGCATAGATCTGCTGAGGGTGTGTTCAGGCTTAAGTCACTTGTACTTACAGAAGTTTTCACACAGAACAAAAACTGGCTTTACCTCTTTCTTCAGCAGACCAGGTTGTCAAGGAAAGGTACAGTAGAGCTCAGTTAAGATGGATTTCTTTGTTATATCTGTGGATTTGGTTTGAGATTTTCCACAGTAATCTGTGCTACTGTGTATAGCTGTAGGCAAGGCAGGTGTCAGTGCTCTGCCGTGCTTTCACTGTGTGGACCCGCCTGCAGAGGTAAAGAGCAGATCCACGTTTGCTTTGGAATTTATGCACTGAAGCCCCGGGACATTTAGCTGTCAGACATACACAGGTCATAAATGTCTTGTTTCCACATTTTCTGATTTTCACAGTCTATCTTTTGACAGTTTGTAAACTATGATCAGGCGCCGTTCACTCCATAGGCGCGACACGTACACACTGCTGACAATGTCAGATAATCAGCCAGCGCTGCAGGTATTGACACACTGCATTGAGGGTTTCTGTGTTTGAGCGGAGCCATCCTCTCCTGTGTGAGAGCCTGCTCGGCGTCTTTTGTAAAGGATAAGTAAACAGCGTGTTGGAACACATGCCTGCTCCAGCAGAACTGGGGCTGGGCTGAAGAAAACCACAGCCGGCTTAGTGTGTGTCAGCGGAGAGGCGAGCAGGGAAGGCACAACTCTCTGTTTGTGAAACAGCTTAGGACACATGACGATCATAGTCTTTATGAAAATACGATACACCCGGATGTGGGGCTGTGAAGGGAAAGCTGCTGGATGTGTGTAGCTGGGTTTACACTGCAGATCAAAAGTGAATTTTGATTATTTTGTAGCTATTGTTTGTGTGTAAGTTTAACAAAATGAAAACTGTTGAAAAGCTTAGTGGAAGCTGGGGCAGTAAAGCAACTCTCAGATCTGGATGCTTTTACTTTGAAGAGATACTGAGAAACTAAAGCTTATAAGCCTTTCAGACATTTAAGAAAGCCTCATTTTCCTCAATAAACACAGAAGATGTGACATTTTCCTGTAAATCCGCAGCCTGATTGTAAAAACTTTACATGTTTAAATTGTAGTTAAGTGGTGATGCTTTTAAGGCCACTCTACTGTGTGCGTCACTCTCTTACATTTGTTTGCAAAGCTGAAGATTGCAGGTTGTTACGTGTAACCACAGCAAAAGAGGCATGAGTCATCTGCTGGGTACAAAAGCAGTGGTCTGCTGGGTGGTCCTGTGTTTTATCCCAGAGTCTTTAGAGTTTCTCTTGTCTCTCTGTGAGGAAAGACAATAATGTACGGTCTTCAAGCACGCTCAGTGGCACGTGTGTTGTAAATGAATGAATGAATGAACCACCCTCCTGATTATTGGTGACTGTGGGCAGTACAGATGCACTGGTCTTAGTCATGACCAAATGACTGTAATTTAGAGCAGCACAAACACAGGGCTTAGTGCAGGGAGGGGCCTGGTACTCTCCTCCAGGGACGGATGCTCGTTTGGTTATTGGCCTTTCACTACAACTTACTACTTACATCTTTCTTCACACATTATTGCTACAAATAGGCTTCTTAATATTCAAGTCAGTAAAAAGTTAAGCTTGGGTTACATACAGAAAATGTATTTTCTCAAAAAAGATAACACACTTATTGAAGAAAAAATATTTAAATGCTTAAAAGTACAAATCTTCAGCCTCTCACATGGGCTTACTTAGTTTGTTATACTTTTATTTAAAGCCACATGAAACCATGAAACTTTTCACACACATTTGAAGTAAATTCATGCAAATCTGGTCACTTTTACCCACAAACCACATTGGAATCTTTGTTTGTCCGAAACTTGGGTTTAATGACTAAATAATGTTAAACTTGCTGCTTTCGTTGGCCTCAGCTGTGCTTTTTGTGCTAATAAGTAAATATTTGAATCCTCACATACTTTCATAAAACAATGTTATGGTTCATCTGCTATTTTTTAAATGTTGGTTTACCTTCTAAAACAACATTTAATTGGTTATATTTTGTATTTGATAGCATGCTAACACTAGCATAATGCTCTGCTTATGCTAATTGTGGAGAGCAGCTAGCATGGATGGCTGTGGGCCTTTTTTCTTGCTGAAGAGACTTTAAGCCACCACCTGTGTCAGACACTACTCTGATTCATTAGTTCACAAGGTGAACATGCTGTAGTTTAAGCTAATGCTGTCGAATATATTGTGATTGGGATAAACTTCAGTTTTTTTAAGAGGGGTTTATTCAACTCTTCATTATTCTTTGGAGATGTGGTTTTTTTGCTGTTAAACCAATGCCTGTTTTATTATTATAAGAAATACTAAAATCAGCTATTGCACTGTATTAAAAAGGTTTCATGATATTTTGACCCCACTGCTCAAATACATTAAGGGATACAAAATATTAGAGCAACTCTCAGTGAAAAGCCCTCCAGTATACAACTATACCAGCCAGTATAGCTTCAATAATAGTTTTGCTTTGCATTGTATTGTATATGTGTTTTTTTCAGTTGCACTGGATTGCACATAAAATCCTAGTTAGGGCTGATCAGAGTTAAATACAAAGTGTAATAAAGTCGATTCTGAAGGATCATAGGCTGTAAAATAGACACATGAATCCACTGTGATGTCAGCCATCAGTTTAACTCCCCTTTGAATACATTTTTGTTCAACATTTTGGCCATCAGCACTTTCTTAAATCCCTGTAACCAGTGTTTGCATCATGTCTCTGCCCTGATGATATTGTGCAGTTGTGAAAACCACATGAGAAATGATAAATCCACTTCCTTAATGGTTTAGGATATTCAGCAGGGCTTGATTCACAGAAAGGATGACATGATTTTTTTCCCTCCTAACCCATGTAAATAAAATACACTCTCTTGCGCTCAGAAACTTTAATGCACCAGAAATTGCGCCAAACACCAAGCAGCATGTCTGTGCACTGGGACTGTTTGCATGTATTCAAAATAGGATGCCTGTTCATTATTCTTCAAGATGAATGAAAGGATTAAAAAAGAAAACGATGTACTGTACATCCTCTTTGTACCCATGGTTCACATCACTGAGTTCATGTAACTCTCCCAACTCCTTGTAGCTGCTGCTCTGTGTTGTAGCGATAATTCAGGACAGAATTGACCATTTTTAGACCTGACAGCGCTGTGGTTGAGTTAGTGAAGCTGCACCTCAGTAATTAGAAGAGATATCACACTTGAGCTTTTATTTACATGCTGTCTTCTGAGCCAAGTCAAAGAAGAACTTCTGTCACCTTTGGGGCAGATGGTTAAGTCCTTCTATCCGTCTATTTCTTTTGAGCTTTCCAGTTTTGATCACATCTCCAGTTTTGTACAGTGAGTCTGTTTTTTACTTTGACATGTCTATCATTAGAAACAGTAGCTTAGAGTAGTCTGGGGTTGTCCAAAGCGCCACCTTGGCACTTGCTTACACAGTACGATATGGTACTAGGTACCTGGCAATCGGTATGGTACTCAACGGTAACAATTTTCAGTACTTTTGTGTTTATGTGGTAAAAATATCAATTTGTTCAATAATAAAGTATATAATTTTTCAATTTCACATATTTATTCTTCAGTATATAACCTTTCAATGCTGCGTTCATGCCCAGCATGGAAAATCCCCACTCATCCACTCCTTCATAGTCACAAGGATGCATTTAGGTACCTAAACATGGTACCTTTTCAATTTTACATAAATTGATACCTGGAACTTTTGACAGAATTTAGTCGGTACGTATTAAAGTTCGTAATTTGATACCCATCCCTATTCAAGAATAAGTCTAATACTGCACAATAGACAAGAAGATTATCACAGTGGGAACATCTCACTCAGAGAGGATTTGAGTGTACAGCATTGAGTGGAGATCTTTGTTAACAATTAGGCACAAAACAAGAGCAAACTTCAACAAAATACAAACTGTATCAGTGTTTTTGCACCTGAATATCATTTGCACTCTTGCTTTGTGAGTGGACAGTTGGCCAGAACAGATAGAGGCAAATAATGTGCAGTTCTTGGTGCTATTAGAGGACACTATCTGATCCAAATGAAGTCCCATTTTTGATTAATTGGAAACCAGCTGAGTTGCCCTTTGATGGCCACAACAAAACATGCAAGTTTGAGATACATCTGCATTAACTTCACACCTGAAATCTAAGACTTGGTCTTCTCCCTGTTCACTGTCTGTGTCAGAGTCACTGTGGGACTGCTGTATTAGAGTGTATGAGTGTAACCTATTAATCTGACTCTGTACATTTCCTCTTCTCCTTAACACAAGAGACTCTGTAATCCTCATGATTGATCTGATAAAAGGTGCATGCATGACCACTGAGCAGTCTGTGAGACATCTGGCTCTGAAAACTGCACATCTGCCTGAAACTTTTCCATATGATTCATCCAAACCGGAGTTACTTATCATCACCCCCTCCCTGCATTGCACACCTCTTTGATGAAAAGGGTTCATTTATAAAAGTCACGTTTGTAATCATGGGAGAACACGGCAGACATTGCTGTGGTATTATTTCACGTCTCTCAGATCTAGGGCAGTAAGCACGTTTGCTGTTTTATTGCCCAGACGTTACTCGTACTAAAATCTGTGTGCTGTGTTTTTCATCCATGACAGCGGCGTAAGGTGGGAGCCAAAAACTTCTCATGAACTTTCTTGGCAACAAATCCCCCGGGGATTCATTCCTCCCTGTGTCTGCCTCGGCTCCCACCTTCCTCCAGTCTTTGAGCGCCTGGTTCAATCTCTGATGCCTGTCAACTGAAGAGGCTGTTCCTACTTTTAGCCTGTGATTTGGAGATAAGTATCTAATAAAGTACGCAGCTGGAAGAAGCCCAGTTTAAACTACAAATCCCCAGGAGCAAGGCTGGGAAAACCGCCTCAAAGTGGAAGAGTTAAGAAAGGTGAAGGGGTGGAGGAAGGAAGGAGACTGGGTGAGAACGATGAGCTCATTCAGCTGAGGGTGAAAATAATGAGATAAAGACAGACTGGATGAGAAAACAGACACTGCGCTGATGAATGAATGAGCCTATCTTCTTAAAAACACCTTGATGCATGTTGGTGGCTGTTTATTTTTTGATTCTTCATATCTTCTTCCTCGTGTGCTGTTGTCCTTCTGTGTAAAAGTGCACGAGCCTTGGGGTGCGGCTCCGTGAATTATGACTCCATGTTGTGGAATGAAGGGAGCGGTGCCAGTTCTTTCTGTGCAGAACAGTGAGGTTTAGGAACGGGAGGGGGGTCAGCGTGAGTTGAATGAGCAGTGTTCACGGTGAAACACACAAATACACTACACACACACACACTCAGTTGTGAATTTGTAACAACCACGTGTCTGTTGCCGTTTGTGTTTGTCATATAACTGGATGAGTAGAGCCCTTTACTGCTCGTGCTTCATGCCACTCTCTTCTACCCAATCCTGTCTATTTAAGGCTAAAATGGCTCAAAAGTAACTTAAAATTACCTTAAGTAATGTAAGAGTTTTGCAGCATTGGGAGTCTGCGAGGAATTTTGAAAGAAGCTAATTTCTAGACACTTTCACAACTTACTGCAATGAAATCAACAAATGTAAAGTTTTTGGTCAGATTCACCATGATGGATCACCTGATGCTGGTTTTCAAGGGACTCTAAGTCTGACGCAGCCCTTGAAATTTTGTGAACTTGTATAATTGTTTGGTGATTATATCTTCTCGAATGTCTCAGATTTCTCAGATCAAATCACAAATTTAATTCCTGCCCCCTGTCCTCTTCCTCCTCTTCATCAGGCTGTAGCTCCCGTGTGAGGTGCCATGTCAAACCGTGACTCCCTGGGGTTCGGGGAGCTGATCCCCCAGGATGTGGTGGATATTTTTGCCCAGGAGAAGCACAGCACCAGGAGCAGGAAGAAGCGCAGCCACTCGCTAGGCCGCGCGCTGGGGTGGCTGAAGGGAAAGAAGAGAAAGGATCTGAGCGCGAAGGGGCAGAGTCTGGGTCTGGGTACTGCGCTGGACCTGGCTTTCGATGGAAAACCTGCTGGGCATCAGGGAGGACACAAGGGAGGACAGAAGTCAGGGAGGCAGGCTCCACAAGGTAAAGGTCATGTCAGGAGCCAGTATGATTCTCTAATGACTTTTTACCCTTTTTCACCTCATGTTGCACAACATCCAGCTTTCTGGAGAAACCCTTAGATTTATTTCTCCTCTAGAATTATATACAGCTTAGCGCAACTTGAAGCCTTTTTGGAGGCTCATAATTAATTTCTCTCACCAAACTTTTTAGGACTTTTTATCAGTGCAAGCTTTTTTAAGTCTCAATTTAGGTGAGGAACCAAATCAGTATTGTTCTGCTCATGAAGCCTGTTTTTGCTCCTCTGATGTAGCTCAGTAATATGTAACAAACAGAAAACCTGTTTACATAGCGTTTGGATATTTAGTGAAGCATTGGCTCATTACAATTTCCCAAATTATTAGCACTGTCAGGACTGTAATTAATTAAACACAGACTTTGTGATTTATGAAATTGCATTCATTCAAATATAGCAACAACGTTAAGCGAGTGAAAACAAGGAGAAAATTTAGATCAACTGCATTTACCCATTTTCAGGATACTCACTTTTAACTTCCACATTTACATTTGGCTTCAGCCTTGTCTCATGAAGAATGTTTGTGCGTGCATCTCTAGGTAGCTGTCGTGTTTAGATTTGACAGTTACCAGAGGGAGAGGAGGAAGAGTGTTTAATTAATTATGGATTATGTTTTTTTTTTACACAACTTCAAAGCAAACTATATCATATTAATATACTTTGTATATTATTAGTTACACTAAAACGTCTATATATATATATATATATATATATATATATATATATATATATATATATATATATATATATATATATATATATATATATATATATATATATATGATGTATATTTAAGAAAAAAAAAGGTAAATAACATTGACAACCCAAGTTTCATAATTTTCATTCATTTAACCAAAACTGTAGTAATGTTGGACAGTCCCAAAAGTCTCCAACAGGAATTACTTCTGGATGCAGAGTATTTTCCCATCCGGTCCAGAAATACAAAACATTTGTGGAGATTTAAAAAACTGTTGTATTGTGACTTGTTATTTAGTTGAATTTAGAGTTTTTGCCCATACAAAGGCATGGCTGACTTGACTGTAAGTGGACACCCTGTATCTGTCTGTAGAGAGGCTAGAAGTCTGCCTCTTTGCCTCATTCAAACTTGAACAAAGCTGGGATGAGTCCTGCAGCTCCAGTACAGCCCCTGTCAATGTTAGGCTTCAAAACTGACTGTTACTGAAAGCAGCGCATCTACAACCTGATAAATCAGAGAATATACTGAAACGAGTTTCTATGCTGTATTATACTTTTACAGTGACTTCATATCAACTTTAGTTTAAAGTCCCAACATCTTAGACGAGTTTTAGGAAGTCTCTGGGAGCCAGTGGAAAATGCTGCTCCTTGCCTCACAGGTCTGTGTGTTTGTTCACTGGAGGGATGTTTGAACAGACTGACTCCCCACTCAACTCCTGACCCTCAGCTTGCTTTGTTTGCTGTGAAAAAATCTCAGTCTGTCCTGTTCTGTGATGGTATCACATCACTTACCTGCCCCCCAGGTCACGTTGGGGGCTGAGGTGCAATCCACACGAGACAGGCATGAAGTTTTTACCTGTGAGCAGCTGGCTACACATCTATACACAGTCAAGTCATTAACTCTTACATAATGAGAACATTAGACAGGTTGTTGAAACACTGAGGCCTGAGGAATCTTGTAGTCTGCACATTGGTGCCCATACAGCACCATGCTAAATCATGCTGACTGAGTCCTAACAACAGTTTTCCTTCCTCGCAAATCTTACTCTGATGCAGTGAGATCTAAAACACAAAAACATCTGATAAACCAAACACAGCGAGTGTGTATCAGTCAGTGCAGGAGACCTCGCCTGTTTCTTTTGCTGTGTGTTCTTCAGAAGGGTGGAGGGAGTGAATGTTTTGGGGATTTCCACAGGATTTAAACACATCCATCTAATACGGTCCAATGCACTGACATTACATAAATACGTATGAAGAACATCTGTGGCTTTGCACAGACAACACACATGCTCAGACAGGCCAATCAGCAATGACTAGGCTATGTGTATACACTGAGACAACATTACACAAACTCTCCGCTGCCACATATGTTTAGTGACTACTGTGGAGAGTTTTGTAAGAGGGTGAAAAGAGATAAGTTTGTTTTTCCTCTGCCAAGGTCAGCACAAAGACTGCCTCCTGCTTCAGCAAAGGCCAGAAGTTCGTCTCCTTTGCTTTTCCACTCATCTGCTTAAAAAAGTAAAAGTTGCTTCTGTCTTAAACATTGTAGTGAAGGAAGCCACAACCTTAAGTCTTTAAACCCCATATGATGGCTCCAATTATAGAAAATATGACTTTAAGGCCTCAGGTTTTGACTGTTAAGTGCCATTAGAGCAGCAAACTCATTGGACTCCTGCAGCTTTTCTGCAGCGTGCCCCCACAGAAGGTTTCCTAACCTAGGGACATGGTGCAGTGTAACACTCTGGTCCAGGAAAGTCCAGTCCCTCCAGCCCTGATGATGATGATGATGATGAGTAATGGTGCCAGTGGGGCCTCCTACGCACTAAACGCCTGGTATGACAGGCACAGTGCCAGTTCATTAGAAACTATGCCAGGATGGTTACAGTGAGGGAGGAACAAGGGGTTCTGTTTTTCCTGACCCCTCCACTCACACTGGTCTTCCTCCCATTGAAACCCATACAGCATCACATGGATATGCATAAAAATGAGACCATGCTTTTTGAGGGGGCTTGTAGCCATCGCAGTCAACAGACCAGTTTTTGGATTGAGCAGCTGCTGAAAGCTGGTGTGAGGAACTTTGGTTTCTGTAGGCAGAGGCAGTGTTTTGCAAAAGAAATTTTTTCTTTTAAGAAATGCATTGCATGTTGCTTTTGAAAATCTGAAAAACACTGTTTCCTCAGCGTGCCGCCAGTGGTAGCAGTAATCTAATCAACACCCCCCTCCCCATCTCCATTGCATTTATCGACCTTCTTAATATCATAACCAGTTAAAAACTCCATACAGAGTTTTAACAAAAATGTAGGATGTTTTGTCATCACAGAGCGCAGACCTCCACCCCTCATATTGTGATTGTCACCAACACTTTAGTCCTATTTTAATGTTGTACTCCCTTTCAGCAGACTGTCTGCTACAATTTGGTGTTAGTTGTAGGTTTGTACAATAATTTGTTACCTGACAGTGTTGAAAATGATGATGACCCAGTACATATTTCATATTCCAGATCTTAGTATTCAGAATATTGCCAGGATCTGGATCGTACTTTTACATCTGTCAGAAATTATGGTGACCTTGTCTTGTATTGTTTTGCAAAGAAATCCAACCATTTATGGTGGAGTTATATACACACATGGTGAAAATGGCCCAATCTCACAATGATAAAGAATCCTTTAAAAAATCCTGGATCCAGATGGTGATCCAGATCACCTCCAAAATGTAATCACTTCTTTCTTATCCCATTTTGAACATTTTCTGAAAATTTCATGAAGATCCATTTGTTGCTTTTTGAGTTATGTTGTTCACAGACCAACAGACAAACTCTCCCAAAAATATAACCTCTTGGGCTTTAGGAGAGAAATTCAAGCATTTAATTCTTCCTGGCAAATTTAAAAGCAAATTTAAAATTGGTAAATTTAAGTGTCAAATTTGTTATGATATCCTGCTGTTGACAAATCAGAGTTAACCACCACACAACTTGTTTTTCTGTATCAGAGTGTTAATTTCCTCTTCTATAGATTACCCAGATCCTCCACCGAGTAATCTCACCCTTTGCTCTTAAGGTTTTTGGTAAACACAGCCAGTGAAGTTTGACCACCAAAGGAACTGCACAGTAGTGGGGTTTTTTTCAAGATAAACTCAATCTTTCAGCATGTTAAACACATTAACCCTGCATTTTCTCCATTGATTACTTGATCAATGTCTCTTCTGAAGTCAAACAGCTGAGGAAATCTGTTGTCACATGTTAACTCACGTCTATTTGTCAACTCCTCACAAGGCTAATGTGAGTCTTGGCGTAGCAGTCTGACAGTGATTAATGTCTCCTCTCATGTTCCTCTGTCTCCTCAAAAACTGTCCACACTTTGTTATCAGCTCAGGAGGAGGACTACCTTAGGTTTAATTAAATGGAAATAGGTTGAAGAGAAGACTGATGAGGTCATACAGTCCTGCCAGGTACACTCAGAAGGTCACCTGTTTGCTCGAAACTGGCTCCTAGAGATTCCTCACATTCCTGAGCTTTATAAAGATATTTCTCTGAGGAAGCTATAAGGAGCGCTTTGTGTGTGTGAGAGTGTGTTTGACACCGATGCCAGGTGACAGATTATATGAGTCATTGTTATTTGACTTAGCAGAACATTTTGTAAAGACACTGCTTATTTTAACATAGATTGTAAACATTAAATGTCAGTTTATCATCTGCCATCAAAGCTGTGTGTGGAGGGTTTGGTTTTTGGAACAGTGGTATGAAAAACTTTTCACGGGTTCATCTTCAGGTTGTTTCTGTGAATGATCTGCTGGGCTATTTTTAAAACAGGATGGTAGATAACATTAGAATATAACTCGGAAAAAAAGCAAGCATGTTTTCAAGAAAGTAGAGCTCCAACTTTTGGCTACGGAAAGCAGAAAGCAGAAGATATAAAAGGCTCCAACACATTGAAGAAATCAAAACACTATTGTTAAATAAGAGTCTCTGTGATAGTAACTTTGGTGGCATTATGGGAAAGATGTGAATGTACTGAATAAAGCTAAAGCTCTAAGAATGAGACCAAACATCACATCTACCTTTGTCAAATAATCTATAACTGCTTTTTTAATTTAACAAGTGTTATCGTTTGTATCACTGTTGTTCAGTCTGGTTGGGCTTATGTGACACAGGATTATTGTCTGTATTTTTTTTGTGATGATGACACACTAACAATGAAGGGCAGGAGAACAGGTTTGAGACAACTGACATCTGATAGAGTTTCACTTTCCTCCACTCATGACAAGAAGGAACCAACCGACCGCTTTCTCATACACTGTCACCTCAGGGAAACATCTCTTTGATAGGGATCTTAAACGACAAAAATACTTTTTGATTACGCCTGGTACTTTTGTAGATAAGAACACCTAAGTGGAGGGGACATGAGGTCAAAATCTTTGCCTGTTTGTTCGTTTTTTTTAAACATTTTTTTTTGTAAAAGTTGACTTTAAAGCTGACACAAACAAGCGCTCTACTCATGTTTTTTTAATCTGATGCTGACGTTGTGGGAATCTTCTCAGGTGAAGACTTGAAAGTCTGCTTAGTAAACAGCAGCCCAGATATGTGTTTATAATTACAGAGTCGATTTGGCATTTACAAGGATTTCATCTCAGTAGGTGAGGAACTGCCACGCCCTAATGGCAGAAGAGATCATATTTAGGTAACATGAATGGTTGAGAAAAACTAACTGTGCCAGTTTGCCCTCAAGTCCCAACTGAATTATCTGCTTCAGTTTCATTTAATCAAGTTCCTTTTATTGCTTAAAGTCTCTTTCTGTATGCTATCAGTGTCACTGAATCAAGCAGGACAGCCAAAAGCATAAAATCATGCATTGTTTTATTATAAAGCTATGCAGATATGTTACTTTTCACCAACTCCAAGTGCTTTTGTCATGAGAGGAAAATGTTTGCCAGCACACTGTGACATGTCGACACACAGACTGATAAATATGTGCTAGGAAAGTTTTGGGTCACCAGTCGTGACTGTTTTTTTTTGTGAGACTGGGCGTATTTCAGGCATTCAGAACTCAGTGAAAGAGTGAAATCTTTGTGGAAATCTGTCGTGAAGATAAGACTGTTTGTTTTTCCTTACCAGCTTAGCAAAGTTCAGTAAAGGTGCACACTGTGTTTGTAAGTCATTTACTTTGGTTTTCCTTTCTTTAGTGAGACATCTGGCCACTTCATTCCAGTAAAAAACGTTTTAACGTCCAGGATTTCAAGGGAAGTTGTTTTGTTTATAAGTATGTAAAATTAATAGTAAGGCTCACAGTTAGCATGCTAGCAGTTACATGCTACATGCTACTGCTATTGATTAAACTGGTATATTCTCTTGCCTTTGCTTATATCAAACAGGCACTAGCAGGCCTGAATATTTAGCATTCTCCTGTGCATTTTTTATGGCAGTTCATTTTTACCCACGAGGATCTAAAGAGACCTTAGGGTTATGGGACTGTTAGAGCTCAGAGATTGTCCCTCTTTACTTTTTGTCACAGTTTTTTAATTTACTGTTAAATTCAGTGTATAAGAAGAAGCATTTTTTATAGCTCAAAGCTGTGTTTTTTTTGTATTTCATCCAGAAGATGTATGCTTGAAAGCCTTAAACGATCATGTGTGCTGAATACAAAGAGAGGTGGATCAACAGCACAACTTTTGAATGCTTTTCTCCCCTATTACATCAAAATTATGCATTTGAATAAAAAAGGTGGTATGCTATTAAGTGAACTCGTCGTGAGGAGCTGGTTTAAATGACAGCACTCTTTACTTCAGGATAACGGGTGACAGGTAAAAGAAGAGGTGGGAGTCTCAGTAGTGATTCTGTCTAAACACAACTGTAGGATGAGCTCAACAACTATAAAAGCAGGTTAGAATAGAATAGAATAGAACTTTATTGTCATTGTAACAAGTAAATCAACGAAATTGAAGTCACAGCAGCAATCAAGAAAACAAAAGTAAGAAAGTGTATAGAAAGTGCAAAAAGGTCCATAGGAAAATAGATGCTGACAGCTTGTCCATCATTGTCCAGTTCAGCCAGCCTCCACCTCCACAGGGTCCAGGACTGAGCTTCTTCAGCAGTCTGTTCTGTTTCTGTCTCCTGGATCCTGTCTGCTCACAGCAGGTGAAGTTCTTCCAACATGGCGTTGGTGTCTGATGTTAGCTCTGTTAGCCATGTCTGTGAATAGCATGATGCTACTCTGTCCTCTGTTACTCCTTCTGTTGCTGGGTTAGCACAGCTAGCTCATCCATCTTATTGGAGATAGATCTTATGTTCCCAATAACGATGGATGGAAGGACAGGCCGATGTCGCCACTTCTCAGGTCACACTTGAGAACCAACACGTTGTCCTCACCTCCTTCTCCTCACCTTGTGGGAAGACATCGGGCCTTACACCAGTTAGCATTGACATACTACAGGCTGCTAACAGCTAAGTTCAGGTGTAAACAGTGCAGCCATGGTTACATGAAGGATCTCCAGACAAACACAGGAGAAAAAGTAGTAAAAGTATCACTGAAGCCACAAAAAGTTTGGTGTCCATGACCAACAAATGAGCCATACAAAGTAATGACCCACTCAAAATGCAAAGATTACGAAAGAGAGATGAAAAAATATCAAGAGGCGGACAAAGACGAGAGAGCTGCTGTAAAAGGCAGCCATAGCCAACAAGGCAGCGCCTAGCAATATAGTTTCCTAGCAATTATAGGTTGTTGATCATGAATAGTACTTGAAAAGGCTACACATCTGCACAGAAACTGCACATTTCTGGATGCATTTCAAGTCTTCATGAAAAACAGATATTTACCAATTTATTGAAGAATACTCTCAGCCAGAGTACCGCGTATCCAAGGCCAGGGTGTGGATGTAAATCTGTTGGGAGGACCTGAGGCCAGTGGTGCTATCTCTGCTAATGCGAGCCAGTTGAACATTTCTTACCCACAAATTCTTCTCACCCAGTGATTATTTTTTTAGTCATGTTAAATAAATAATGCTGGATCAATTTCCTTCCGGTCACTTCACCTTTTGACCATTTGGCAAGTCTGAATCGGTGTTTCCATTAAGAGACTTGGTAATTAGTCACCTCGGAATATCTTTAGGGTGCTACCAAGTTTAAGGCAGTGTTGGAGGCTTTTTGGAGGGTGTTGAAGTTTGAGCAGCCCTCTCTTAACCCTGACATAACATATAAACCATACAAGCCTAAACCACACACATAGTAAAGCACATTTTTTGTAACATGGTTATTTTTATACAGGTATCTGATCTGTGCTGGTCTGCTGATGTGTGTTGTCTGGCAGTGAACTGGAGTGTAACCCTGCGTGCTGAATGATGCAGGTCTGACACCTGGATTGTCGTCTCTGTATCTCCCACATTTCCTCCTTTTTCGGCTGTGATGGTGGGGTGTTAATATTTACCAAAAACTTAGATAATGAAAAAAACTGTAGCAGCATGCTGGATTTGACCAGGAAGTATTAAATCACATGTTCAGTGTATCCAAAGAGTGCAAATACACTCGGTGAGCTTCCAGTCTTTTTTCCCACTGTCATCTCAGTGTGTTGGGTTGATTTTGTGCTGATTAAAGAGGCTTAGGCACCTGGCAGACAGCACCCTCAGATCTGGACTGACTGTCTTTGCACGGCTGTCTGCCTGCCGCTGCAAAACAAGAGAGAGGGGCAAGTCAGGGCAGGGACACACACAGAAGGTGTGTGTGGGGGAATTTGCCTCTGTTTGATTCCCATGATGCAGTTTAAGACAGAGTCACATCAGGTTTGTGTGTGTGTGTGTGTGTATGTGTGTGTGTGTGAGATCTAAGGCAGAGGTTTCAAACTGGTGCACTCTACAAAACAAATGTGATTGTGAGCTCTGTGAGGCCTGGGAACTTGTCTGACTCTCACATTTCCTCTTTCTTCTCTAGTGTTTTGCTGTGTGTCTGGAAATCCATGCACCTTATCAGTTCTCTTCATAGTGCTGTTGTCTGTACGGGAATTTGGTTGAGAAGAAAGCATTTTTGCATGAGGCACAACCACAGACAGGATTTGGGATGTTGCAGAGCCAACTTTTTTCCTTGTTGCTCAAACAGAAGCTTAAATCTGACCTTTAAAAAGTCTTGGCAAGGAAGCACCTTGAAAATTGAACTTTTTAATTGACTTGATGACCAGCTTTTAGTCCTCCTCCCAGATAAACATCCAGATCCAGTCACAGTTAATTTAAGGTTACATGTGTGATGGGAACCTACTGTCTCATCCATATTGGTTTCCTATTTCTTTGATCAAGTACTAACATGTTATTTTAACCAGAGAGAATAAACTTGATTTTCACTTTCTAAATCAAAATATTTCTAAACAGCACCAAAATATGAGATTCCCGCTCTCATCTGTGATTTTTTACATCCAGGTAGTAGAGCTTTATAGCATTTTGGTAGTAACCCTTAAACAGTATTAAAGCCTCAGCTAGTGAAGAATGGCTCTGTTACATAACATATAGCGGTCATTTCAGCCTTAAATATAAAAATTATTTAAAGGGGACATATCATGCTGATGCCTGATTTAATACTTACATATTATGTTATGAATTTGAAAACAAGACCTTTCACCCCCTGAATTTTCAAAAAATGAGACATTGTATTTTTTCTTATATCCTAGAACGAGATTTGATGCCTCTGAAAATAGGTCATTGACATTTGGCCGCGAGATTTCGACCTTCATAACAACACGAGGATCCTTTCTTTTTATTGGAGTAATCTGTGAAGTCAGTTAGTCACACAACCACCACCGAGGGATGCACCCACCAAGAGCCGAGTATAAACGTATAGACTATACATGTTACAGTAACAGTTTGACTCACCACACTGAAGCGTCCTGAGATGATCTGTGTCGAGGTGGATTTTCTTCCTCCTGAGCTGCAGAACCATTCGGGTCTGACTCGGGGTCCAATACAAAAGGACATATCCTACACTCTGCCATTTTATTAGTGCTGTCAATGCCTTACGGTGAAGTTTTGGCAAACAGCAAACTCACTCGGTCTGCTCCATTCAATATGGCGATTTTGTAAATACTGCCATGCTGCAAAAACCGCCCCCTGGCTCTACCCCCTCCGCCCCTCTGATAGAACTGACCAATCAGAGCACAAAGGGCTGTGACGTTGCGAGGTTACTGGAGGTCATTCTTGAAACGGAGCGTTTCAAAGAGATCTTCAGAATGGCCTAAACCGAGGATATTGAGAACGCTATTGTGGGGCAATGAAGGAACTAAATTACTTGTACTGAGGGCAGAAATGCTTTACAGGCATCCTAGTCTGGCAAAGTGAAAAGGAGAAACAAGCATGATATGTCCCCTTTAAGTCACAACCACCATTGCCAAAAAAGTAAGTTATTTTCATATGATAAGTAATATTTGGTGGTATGGCTCTGTCCTGGGAGCTCCCCACCTTTCCATGTGTATGTAGAGTGCCAAAGCCTGAGGTACGGAGAGCACACCCTCGTTCATGTGCATGAAAAGCTGAGATAGGGAGAGCAGCAGCAAAGACCTCAAAGGAAAACAGAACAGAGCAAGAGTTGGTGACAGTATGACACTCGTTACCTGAATTAAAAGTGGGTGCTGGGGTAAACGTGGGTTGCAAAGTTGTTTACAGCAGGAATAGGAAAGTCAAATCTGTTTAAATAACATATTGACTTTGCTGTTTGCCTGTTGGATGCATATATTTAAGTCACTGAGATGTCAGCTGTTATGGGCTGGAGTAAAGAGCAGCTGATGGATTGTGGGCCGAGCTTGTCTTTGTGGCCTGCCTAAAACTAACTCTTTGCTTAATTAATAACGTATTCAAAGGGGGAGTAATTGTGAATAAAACATTCCTTTTTTAATAGAAAAAGGGCTCAAGCAACCTGGCAGAGGTTTCTATCAGCTCAAAATCCCTAAAGCAACCCCTGTATGTGTCTGACAGGATTAAACCAGATATATGAGGTCAGATTTGGCTCTGTGTAAGTCAACTGAAGAATTACAGGAGGTCGCAGCTATAAAGTCATCTTCTGGCTGTGTGAAGTGGGATTAAAAAACCAACACTGTCCATTCTGTAAATAACAAAAAAGAAGAAGAAGAAGAGTTCGAGACACTTGTATCTTGACTCCTGTTCTTGTTAATCTTTTAGTCCTGCCCGTGGTCCTGGTGTGACTCTTTTTAAAATTTTAAAAGCCTTCTTGAAAATAAAATTTTTATTCTGAAATGAATTAGTTAAATTAAGTTAAAATGAGGAGAAATTCTTCAGGCTCTTTCTCAACTTAATTCAATTCTCCAAATCTCAAACAGGCACTTATGGCCAAACATTTCCATGGTTGCTCATAATAAACACTCCTCACCGCCGTCTCTGTCACTTGTTGTTTACAGCAACAGATGACGTAACATGTCTCCTAAACCCTTCTGTCTCTCCTCATTATCAAAGAGTATGTATTTACTAAAACAATCTTGTCAACAGATGTTTGCTTATTTAAAATATTCCACGTTTAATCTGCTGTTATTTACACATAATTCTCCTCTTGAGCTGATTTATTTAGCATGTTGTTTTTCCTCTCTGAAGGCTGTACCTTGAATGAAATGATGACGCAGGATTAGTTTGTTTATCCCAGTTGGAGATGTAAACATCAGTTTGAGGGTTCACACATGATCGCCATGCGCCTAAGTCCAGCAGCTTCCCACAATCCACCAGTGGCAGATGGTGTGTTGAATATGCCTGTGATTAATATGGACACAATTACAATGTGATCACAGCAGCAGTGATAATATGAGCCCCTCATTAACGTGCCGCCGTGCCCCACCCATTGCTTCAACAACCACACGCCTCTCCAGTTGAGTGTGCGCTGCTATGGTAACCAGATATGTGTTGTCCCAGACTGACTCTGCCCGACACTCGCATAGCAACTTACTGTTTACATCTACAGCTGCAGGTTTCTACTCAAGCCGAGGATTCTGCTAAAATATTGATCTTTTTTTTTTCCACGTTACCATGCACCGCTCACACATGTGACTTATTTTCCTTTGTGGTAAACTTCTTCACTTTGAGTCACTCGGTGGGATCACAACCAGGGGAATGTTTTCCATTTGTTCAGATGGCACACACATCATGTCATGTCTGCTCAGCGCACCAGGAAGTGAGAAAATGCAGCATGCCGATTAGCTTGAAAGTGCAGAGGTAGAAAAGATAAGGAAATAAACAAAAAGACTAACTGAAAACAAGAGAAAAGAAGCTTCACACAGAGATAACTCATAAGTAGAGATCCAAAGGAACAAAGACCTTATGTCATTGTCGATCTTCTTAATAAAGTGAATGTAAAGCTGCTGGAAACAATAAGGAACATTTTTCACATGTGTGACCATGTGCTGAGGAGCAGCAGCCCTCTTTTTAAACATGTTTTTAATCTTGTTTTAGACAGATTCCTTCAATTCAACTACTCCCCCTTGTGGCAAAACAGTGAAGTTAAATAATTTGTTAGAAAGTTTGCAGAAAAACACAAAAATGCTCTGCTAAGACTCCTGCAGTTAAAAATCAGTGCTGTGTTATTTATTAAGTTCACAGCCAAAGGATTGTCTGAAGTGATGCTCTCCAGCTTCACATTCCCTGACAGCAGCTTTCTCTCCTCATCAGTGTTTACATCTACCAGCTCGATTTGATCTCTACCCCAACCGACCAATCCGGGGCGACCTTCCCTCTAAACGGGGAGCAACAGTGGGATGCTGGGTATCTGTCAGTGAGTGGGGGGAGAAACATTAAAGAAGGATGGCAGGAATTAGGCTGTGGAGGATTAGTCTCTGAGCTCTGATTGTCTATTGGCTACAGAGACCCTCTCTGCTCCACATGGACCTCAGCGGACAACAACAGCCTCATTCAAAACAAGCAAGACACTCATCGTGCCCTGATCGTTCTAGCATGATTTTTAATTTTACCAGCGGATATTACCTTTACACCTAACTTTTCCTTTTCATCCTTTTCTAAACCTTTTTTTATTTTACACACTTGGAATAAAACACATTTTTAGAGAGCATGGTCCTCCTCCTGACTAATAACTCAGGTGCTAATTTTGACTGTTTTCCAAGAGTCTTCAAGAGGAGAGGTGAGTGAAAGCAGCTCAAGTGTTTGAAGTTATGAGGCTTCAGACTTTATTGTTTTATGAGTCAGTCTAACTGCTCCTGCACAGATTGTTTAAACTGCTACTCAAGTATGACCAGTAAAAGCCAGATCATCTGGCTCTCCTGAGACCAGCAATAAAGTCATTATGTGTGGTATTGACTGCAGACCATAAAATATGATTTAGTGTAGCTGCGTGCTGAGATTTAGAGTGTTTGCTCAAATAACATGAAAATTAAACTAAATCAGAGTAAGTCAGTATGCATATTTTTAGATAATTGCTTTTGGAGATATTTCTACCACCTGTAATGCTGTTACAAAAGAGACAGTGTTAATAATTAGCAGTGATCACTGAGCACATGGTGGTCCGGGCTAATTCCAGCATGGTCAGCGTGGACGGTCGAGTACAGTGGAGGGCTAAATGTGGAGCAGCTGTTACTATTACATAAAAGTGTCTAAGCCACGAGATCCCAGACCGTGACCTGGAGAAACCTCACGCCAACACATGCAAAGTCACTAAAGTGCTAAATTTAGCCTTTTACTTTGTGTTTCTCAAGTTTGATACCTTCATTTTCAGCAGAAGTGAATTTTATTATTCATACCTTAAAGAGGTAAAACAGTCATTCAGATTACACCCATGGCTCATGATGTTTGCGATCAGCATTAAATACTTGACGATGCTCAGTGATGTAACTAGTGTCCCCCTCTCAGTGTTTCATTAAATGATAATTAGGCTTAAAGGAAAAACTAGGGAGCATTAAGTTGCCAGCAGTAGATTTTTGTGCAATAATCTCATTTGAAAATTTGGTGTCAAAGTCACTGAAGTTTAATCCTCCTGGAGTAGAACTCTTCATCAGTTTAATTCACCCTCTTATGTTCTAACATATTTACACTTCATCTGCTTTAAGTCTTCGTCTGACACCTGAACGCCTCATCCCATCCATATGGCCCCCTTATCTCCTGTTACACCAACACAGAGCTTTGAGCTGATCCAGGCTGATCCCCTCTTCCCTCTCTCTACCTCCAGCTGTCCAGAAGCGAAGCGATGATGATGATGACAGGAACCCCGCTACCCCGCTGTTCCAGGAGAACGTGTTCATCGAGGCCAGCAGGCCCAAGTACCTGGAGAACCTCCACACTGAGGCCCTGGAGGGGTTAAAAATGATGCAGCAGGAAGGTACAAATCACTTACAGTCATGCAGAAAACAAGTAGTGTCTCATGCCAACCTGTTAACATCTGTCTGCATATTACTGAAGAGGATGTGCAACAGATTATACACACACACACTACAAAAAGAAAGTTTAACCAGCAGAGTAAACTGTTATTCTCTTTGCAGAAACCAGTAATGGAGTGGAGTATCGAGACAATGAAAGCACCATTGTAAGTCAAATATCAATCCTGGAACAGCAGGTTTGCACAGCCTGCAAATGCAAAGTTGTTGCACAAGTGTTTTGCTTCCAGATGACTGTGTTTGTTCTTTCTCCAGTCGAATATGACTGTGCACACTGACGGCGAAGGTGGAGGTTTTATGACAGACAGCACCATTGCTGACTCTACTTCTGTTGTCTCTGTAAAATCATCTGTGTCCACACGATCGTCCCGCTCTGGACTTACCCGGCAAGGTAGCTGACCCAACTATAAAAACGCTATTTGTCCCTCATCATCGTTATCGTGTTTCACATGGGAGGGGACTTCTGTTGAAATATAGTGGATACTAAGTAGAGGGCTTCTCTTGTCCACATTTCCATCCAGAATCAACTTTCAGGCCCTTGAACTCTGGAAAAAAGTCCAAGACGAGGAGAAAACACAGGAAGACAGTTGCTGGGATCCCGCAGCATGTTCAGAGAGAACTGGGTAAGCAGCTCATCATTTGAGCCAATGACCATATAAAAACAATGCTTCATCCACAGAAACATAAGGATGTTGTAACTCTTCAGTTTTCTGGATCATTGATGTAAACTTCATCTAATGACTTCTTGTATCTCCTCTCAGGTCTTGACAGAGTGGGTTGGACACTGGCTCAGGCGATGAATGAGGATCAGGTTTATGACGGGGAAACTGATGAAAGCCCAGTCACTCCTGGTCTGCAGCTGGTATCACAAACAGGGGCCAGTATCCCCGTCCATCCCCTCAACAAAGAGCAGCTGGATCAGCTCGCTGCCTCCCACGCCGCCCATGGAGATGACCTGACCATGCTGCACCGCCTGGACCCCAACAGCCTGCAGTCAGAGCTTTCCAGTCCCGTCATAACCACGTCCCCGCAGGCCGCCTACATGTCCAAGATCATCCCCAATGCTGTCCTGCCTCCCTCTATCGACGTGGTGGAAATCAGCCGTGGGCGGAGCCGCAACAGCGTCCGCACTGTCAGCAAAAGCAGCCTGGTGATGTCCAGCCCTGCAACCTCGAGAGCATCCTCAAGAGCCTCCTCCACAAGAACCACTTCCTCCAAAGCCTCCACCATCACCTCAGCCTCCCAGCAGAACCCTCCTAACATGACTGACAGCTCATGTTGGAGCAACTCTGAGTCCTCTGAGACGTTGGTGTCCGACTCCTCCACCATCTCCAGCAGCAGCACCCCCCGACAGAAGAGGTCTCAGGATGGAAATGTGTCTGCCAAAGAGGACAAAGTCAGTGTCCACTCGTCCCTCAGCAAGGCATCAAAAGGCACCTCTAACGGCAAGGTCATTAGCAAAGGAAAGGAGGGGAGTAAAGATGGGCAGTTTGTGCGAAGCCTCTCTGTTATGAAGCCAAAGAGGGCTCCGCCTCCTCCAAACCGATCTTACTCTCTTCACAAGATGAAGAGACGTTCGAGGGACCTGGCAGAAGTTAGGGTCATTCCAGTGCTAGTGGTGGAAAATGAAAAAAACAAACCAGGATCTTCTCCTTTGCCCTCAAAGCCAATAGACAGTCCTGGGTACAACGCTGACACCAGTTCCCTGGATGAATCTGCAGGCTCTGCATCGTTCAGTCCCGTCAGATCCCAGCTGAATACACTGAAAGAGACAGAAGCTGCAAAGGCGGATGAAAGAGATTCCAAAGATGCTCCGAAAGAGCAAAGCAAGATCGTCTCCCCGTCCAGTGGCTACTCCAGCCAAGACGCCACATCAACCCAGTCTTTGAAAGAGTCTCACAGCTCCTCCCCGAGGCACAAGAGAGGCCTCCTGGCGAAGCTTCAGAGGCTTTTTCCTGGTTCTTCTTCTTCTGCATCACCTCCACCCCCTGCTTCACGACCACAAACCCCCGGGAACACTAAACCCACCCAGGACACCTCGGTCGATGCTGCGAGTCCGTCTGTGAGGGCATTGAGAGAGCTCTTCAACATTCCTCCACACCCCAAAGTCCATGCACCTCCACCCCCTCCTCCAGAGGTGTGGGTTCACAGCCAGAGGTCCATTGAGCTGCTGCTGGGACCTCCAGTGCCTGATAACGTTTACGCTATAATCAAGAAGAATCCAAAAGACAGGAGACCGCATAGACAGTCTCCATCTGCATCCACAGAGGGCTCAGTGAAGGTGGAAAGAAAACACAAGACGGAGACGAAGAAGGTTCCAGAAAGTGTGATTTTGAACGCAGAGGTTCACAAAGAGAACGATGACAGACTGACCGCGCAGAGAGTTGATTTGAAAGTGACAGAAAAAGACGAGAAAGTTCGAGCAAGTGACATTTTGAGTGGGCTGCTGGTGAAAGCTGTGGTGAACAGAGAAGAACGACTCGCAGCAAGAGAAGAAGAAGCTAGAAAGAGCTCCACCCAAACCCCAGAGGTAAAGAGTAAAACAGATGTATCTTTACACAGTCCTCCATCCTCCAAAGTGACCACAGAGGTCGTGTCTCCAGAGTCCTCCTGGCCTCCACCCCCTCCACCTGTTGGACAAATCGTCATCACAGATGAGATGGACTTCCCTCTTCCGCCTCCACCCATGTTCAGCGGGGGGTTGGTCCTTCCTGTTCAGGTGCCACCAGAGAGCTCCAATCCTGGTGGAGGGTCCACTTCTTTAACCACACCCCTAAATATCCCACCGCCTCCATCATACTCAGCCCCGCCTCCACCAGTCGGACCAGTAACCCCCTCCACTGTCAGAAGACCCTCTCCACTACCACCAATTCAAGAAGTTCCTGCTTCACCCTCGCCCATAGTGGTTTCTCCACCTCTGCCACCACCACCACCACCTATAGAGGTTTCTCCTCCACCCCAGCCTAAAGACATTACATCTTCTCCACCTTTCAAAGAAGCTATTCCACCTCCACCACCTGTAGAGGTTCCTCCTCCAGCTAAAGAGGAATCTCCACCACCACCCAAAGAATTTGTTCTGCCCCCACTACCTGTAGAGGTTCCTCCTCCACCTCCAGAAGTTACTCCTCTCCAACCACTCAAGAAAGTAACTCCTCCACCCCCACCCATAGAAGTTATCCTGCCCTCTCCACCTGTAGAGGTTTCTCCTCCACCACCACCCAAAGAAGTTATTCTTCTCCCACCACCTGTAGTGGTGGTTCCTCCACCTACAGAAGTTACTCCTCCACCTCCACCTCCACCCATAGAGGTTCCTCCTCCACCTAAAGAAGATCTGTCCTCTCCTCCACCACCAAAGGAAGTGTCTCCACCCCCTGAGGAGGTTTCTCCTCCCCCTCCACCTGTCATTGGCGTGTCCACCACACTTGTCACGGTGAAATCTCCTCCATCATCTCAAGAAGCTTTACCTCCACCAGTTACCCAGGTCTCCACCCTGCCTCCTACAGAGACCTCCAGTCTGTCCACTGCGGAGGCTTCTCCGCCATCTTCTCAAGAGACTCCTACTGGTTCTTCAGGAGTGACACCACCTGTCAGTGCACTCACACCACCTCAGAGTATCCCTCCTCCACCACCTCTACTGACACCACCACAACAGGAGAGTGATCCACCACAGGACAAAGTCCAGTCTGAACCTGAAACTAGCATCAGTATTCTGGCTCCTCCTGAAAGTATTCCTCCTCCACCTCCTGCACAGCTTCAACCTGTTGAAGACAACACTGGGAGTCCAGCACCACAGGAGACCTCTCCTCCACCCCAACCTGAAGCCTCCATCCCACCAGCTCCTGCAAAGGCTGAAGAGGCTGAACCACTTGCACCTGCAAACATTCCTTTACCTCCACCTTTACCCAGTGCTGAGCTCCAACCAAGTCCCTCCAGCACAGAGAAACAGACTCCAGAGCCAACCTACACCCCTGTTGTAAAGGAGGATCCCTCTCCCATGATCACCCCCTCCCTCCTGCAGATGGTGAAGCTGCGATCGGTCAACAGCAGCCCTGAGCCTCCTAAAGCCCCAGAGCAACCTGAGGAGGAGGTCACCATGAGGAAACAAGTCACAACCACAACAACCAGCAGTGAAGCTCCTCAGAAACCCATCAGACGGTCTCTGATCATGATCTCACCCTCATCACCCACCTCCACCTCTCCACCTGCAGCAGTGGTTCCACAACCCACTCTGCCCAAGACCCAGTCTCTAGTGCTTCCTGTCACGTCTTCCTCCACAGCCCTGTCCCCTACCAAAAAGTCTCCCCCTGCCGTCTCCCCCTCCATGAACCTGCAGGAGGCCATCCGCCTGAGGACAGCTGCCAGGTCAAAGGAAAACCCCCCATCTCGCCTCAGCCTGCACTCACCAACATCACCCCTAGACGTCCACAAGTCCCCGTCCAGCACTGCCAGCTTCATCTTCGCCAAGAGTAACAAGAGGGTGGTGATTGAGACCAGACCGGTGGATGTTTCCTCTGTGACTAAAGTGGAGAGTGAAGCAGAGTCCGGGAAGAAGGGAGTCAAGGTGCCGCCACCTGTCGCAAAGAAACCAAAAACAAAAGGCAAAGAGACAGAGGCAAACGAAGGGACGGAGCAAACTGCAGGACAGGAAGAAAGTAACAAAGGTAAGACGTGCACATGAACCAACCCATCACAACAAGCTTTAGTAAGACACTGTACAAAATCTGAGACACTCTGCTAAAGAGCTTTTTTCAATCACCAGTGTGAGCTAACAGAAGTTTGCCAGCTCTTCTGTTAGACTGCACTCAAGTACAGAGATCCTCTCAGCTGAACGCAAACACCAGCAGGCAAAAGCACTCATATTAACTCTGCTCACATGCTGAGATTCAGGTCACCTTCACGTTGTATCATTGTGACTTGAGTTATGAGTAAGAGAGGATGAAAAGCAGTAAGATCAGTTTCCATGAGGTACTTCTAAAGCTTCGTTTCCACCAAGCAGTCCGGGTCGGTTCAGCACTGTTTGGGACAGTTTGATACAGTTAAGCCTGATCCCGTTTGCGTTTCCACAGCAAACTGTGCCCTCTCGTGGTAGGCGGCGTGTAAGCCAGATGCCGAAAGCTGCAGCTGTTAAACAATAGTATGAGGCCGTAGCAGCTTACCCCGCAATTAAATCCAACAAAGAAGAAAAACGCAACACAGTAAACAAAGAGTACAGATGAAAGACATGCAGCATTTCGTCCTCTCTGTGATTTTCATGTAGCTCTCTGTTACAAAGTGCAATCCAGCTTTGTTTCAGAGAAGTCTGTGTGCCAACAGGAGAAATGCAGCAGCTGTTGGGGTAAGTGACGATTCTTTTGACTAATCAACGGTCTGCAGTGTGTTGCTCCACCTTCCAAGAGCGGATCGGTTCAGTCCGGCACCCATAAGGAAGGGTCCCAAAAAGTGGGACTGCTCGTCTGGTTTTTTAGGGATCTGTCCTGGGATGAGTCAGTGGAAACGCCGCAAAATGTGCGCTGTACTGAGACAAATCGAATCGGTCTGCTTGGTGGAAACATCTTAAATTAGAATTTGTGGATTATCTGTCACTGAAAACATCCCTGTCGTCTGAGGTTCACCAAGACTAAAGGTGCTATCCAAATAATATCAGTGTTAATGCTATTTAATATAATTTATCTTGCTAAAACTCAAAAAAAAATATTAGATAGTACCTTTTTAGGAGATTTTAAGAGATAAGAAAATGTGCTTTTTTGAATAAGATAAGACAAGAGAAAAACAGCTAAACATGATATTTTTATTCACCAAACAATAAGAGTTGAAAGAAAAAACAGTGGTTAAAGTTTGAATAATTATTTTCAAAATTGATTTTTTTTTAATGTTTTGGGCTTTTTATGCCTTTAAATGGATAGAGGAGGAAACAGGCTGAGAGTTGGGAGTGACGCGCGAGAAAGAGGCCACAGGCTGGATTCAAAGCTCATGGAGCACAACGTAAACCAATACGCCATCTGCGCTCCAAAATATCTTTTTAATTAAGTTACACACCAACTTTGGAATTATAGGAGGTTTTCAGAAAAGAAAAGATGCACCTGACCAAAAAAACCTTAAAGACGAGTTTAAAGATTAAAAGTCAGAGATACTTCTCTCAGTGTAACCCTGGGGGAGGCAGTGTGTGCTCATGAACAACTTTCAAGAATTTCTGACGTTACTTGGAGGTGTTAGTCTAGACAGCAGCCTGGTTCAGATGACTGACAAAGCGACATCTTGAAAATTCAGATTAATTTATTGACACTATACAGGTATGGTGACATTAGAGCAGTCCTGTCCTGTCTATTGCATAATTCAGCGATATGAAAATAATAAAAGATACAAACCTGTACAGCTACACAGTCAGCATGTTATTGCAGAAAAGGTGGTAGAGTCCTATCTAAATACAAGCAGCATAGGAACAATAAACATACAGGAGTGCAGGTGCCAAACAGGAAACCCCAAACTTGTTTTTGAGTGTGATGCTGATTTGCTCACAGTCTTACTGATGTTGCTCATGTTCTCCATCCTCAGATGGTGCAGAGAAGACCAATGGAACAGCAGGCACTGTTGAATAAAGGAAGACACAATGCACCTGATTGAAAAGACTTAAGAGGGACTGGGAAGGACTCACAGATGACACACTGAACGTATGAGTGTGTGCTGCATATGAAAAAGTTGGATTTTGATGTAAATGGTGTAGGTGTTAATTTTCTCTGATGCTCATTTAGTTTTTCACTGAGAGTGAATTCAGTGGGTTTCTTTTCCCTGAGGGTCTGCGGAGCTTTAAAGGTGTGAGAGATGCAGTTTTAGCGCCCTCTTGTGTCACACAATGATTACTCTTCTGTCCTGCTGAATCCACGCTTTTAGTCTAATGATGGGACTTTTGGGTGCACGTGTAAATAAACCAGATTTTGTACATTTAATGTCTCCAGTACTGGTGGATCTGTTCTACAGAGTTCTGTTCTGTACTTTTTTCAAAAGAGCTTCCACACCGATTATATTTGTTGAAAAATATTAATTATCTTAAGTTATTTGTTCCTGTTTTCTGTGCAGGGAAGGGTCTTCGCTGTTGTTATTCAAGAAATATTAGTTGTATAGCTCTTAATCAAATCCAAATATTTTCTATTTCTCAAAAATCTCACTTCATTGTTTTATGATTGAATCAATGTGTGTGACTATTGCTGTTACAGAAATATCCTGTAAAGCAGACTAGAATCATGCTGGATTCACGTTTTCAGCTGCTTTAAGTTTCTGATAACGAAGGTGATGCCTTTCCTCACACTTAGAGCTCAAACACAGGTTTCTCTGTTTGGACTGTCGTATATTTGAAGTTGTCAGAGACTTATGTTCTGAACGATTATTCACAAATGAATGAATAAAGCTGTATGGACGAATCAGTTGTCTCAAAATTTCTTTCACTGATGCTTTTTTTATTTTGAGTCACAGAAACCATAAACGAGTTCTGTCTGGTTTGATAGTTACAGATGTGGATTTCTACTATTTGACACTATAGATCCTGGTTTGCCAGAATTCTTTCTATATCCTTCCCGACAGCAGGATGATGGAAAGTTATTCTGTTTTTAATTTGTAGAGAAATGAAATACTCCAATGAAAACTCACTCCCAATAAAAAAGGCTTCTTAGCATGTGTCCTGTATAAGTTTTACTGATTTTAATCCAAGAAAGGTTTACTTTAGACAAACCCAAAACAAATCTAAGTTGTAATGATTACTGATTGTGATGATTACTCTCCTGAGAGCCACAGTTCCCCCAGCAGCTGTAGTCAGAGACATTAGCACAGGCAGGAGTGGCCAAGGCATCTACACACACAAACTGATGACATTCACTCGCTCTGTCTTCACTGAAAATTACCATAAATACACACTGTGTAGCTGTGGGATTATTTAAAAACATCTCATCAGATTCTTGATCCAAAACATCCTCTTCCCTTTGCTCTTGTCTAGCCGGACAACTCACACCATGCCAATTTTAGCATCCCTACATTGGCTTCCTGTCAAATCAAGAATAAGTTTCAAGTTTCTTGTCCTTGTGTACAGCTCTCCATGGTCAGGCCCCTGATTATATCTCTGACATGCTCCACCCTTACCTCACCTGTAGGTCACTCAGGTCCTCTGACCAGGGCTGCTGGTTGTCCGTTGAGCCTGTCTAAAGACTAAAGGGGACCGTGACCGTAAATATTTGTTTAGCTGTCTTGGTGGTCATTTTTAAAAACAACTTTAAAAGACACATTTATTTAAGCAGCCTTTGACTCTCCTTGTCTACAGTCCTTGCTGTTTGACTACATTTTTAATGTTTTGTGTGTGTGTGTGTTGTTATGATCTTATTTTATATTTTCCGTGAAGCACCCATAGACTGTATATGGAGTGGACAGTGTGGCTCCGCCATTTACTATTGTACAGTTTTGAAGACAAAATTCCTGTCACAGGCGCAGCCGTTGGAAGCAATTGTGCAGCCAGAGTCTGCGCAGTAGAGACTGTGAGGGAAAGAATACACAAGAATGGGAGCTGTCAATCAGCGTTACACTTGACGTAAAACCTCATTTTTAACCTCTCATAGTTACTGAAAACGAAACTTTTCCAAAAGAAAGAGGACTTGAATACAAGACAGCCAAATAATATCTTCAAATCACCACAACAATCGGACGTGAGAAACATTTCTATGAGGAGTATTAAAATTTTAAAGTTTGACCACAGCCCATCTGAAATGACTGGAGAGCTGCATTTTTTGACTTATACTGCAGCCAGCCACCAGGGGGAGCAGTTTTCCTGGGGATCTCACTTCACGCAAAGCAAGATGAGATCCTTTTTTTCCGGTCTATGGAAGCACCTTGTGAGTCTGTTCTATGAAAGGTGCTATACTAAATAAAATTGATTTACTTACTGTATATTAAAAAGAAACATGGCTGAATTTTTTTGTATAACTCTTCTTTGCTTAACTCTTGAAAGGATAGAAAAAGGTGTTAAGTTGGTGTAAAGTTACAGCTGAAGGCTTGAAAACATGAATGTGCTACATTTTAACATGAAAATTTTTCTCTGACACACACACTCACAAAATTGTTAAAATATACTGCTCAATAATTTTGAACCATCTTTTGCATTGTCATGTTTTTATTGAGAAGAGTCTTCAGCAGAGCAGCTTACTGAGAGATTCATCAAACTAATATTACCTCCATGAGAAAAACCAGGTCTGCTCTTTATCCTTTCCATCATCATCATCATCAGTTCTCCACTCCACTTCTGAAGCTTCCATTTCTACGTCCTCTTCACCTTGACCTTTCTGCTCAAAGTTTTCCTCCTCATCTTCAGAGACGGCTTGCTGCTGTAGCTCTGTCTGCACGCTCACCTCTGTTGGTAACATTTCCTCTAACTCCACCCACTGACGTATCACCTCAGCTTCCTCCTGCTGTTTGACAGAGACGTCATCTTCTCTCCCTTCCTCATCCTCACTCTTGGTAGAATCCAGGTACCCAGATCCTTCATCTTCAGGCAGAGGTGAAAATCTGACTTCAGGTCTTCCCTTTACCTCCACTGACAACCCATCTTCTAAATCTGGTTCAGTTTCCTCAATGGTAACCCAACCATCCTCTTCTTCATCTTCATCTACCTCATCGTCTTCATCTTCATACTGAACAACACCCACACTCTCCAACAGATCCTCAGGTCCGTGCAGCTCGTTGATGTAGTGACTGATGATGGCGTGGCCGTCTGTGCTCCTGCTGACTGAGGAGGACCAGGCTGATGGAAAACCACCTTCTGCTGTCTGCGGCTGATCTGAGACCAGCAGAGAGCCACTGCTGACTGAGCCTAAAGAGCAGAGGAGATACTGTGTTAAAACATCAATCTGAGGGAGGGCCACTTTGGCCCCGTGGTTAAGTTTCATGGTTCATGTACAGAGGCTACAGTGCTTTAACAGGCAGGCAGTGTTTGATTCCAAAAATCCACGCCTCTAAGAGCACCGTCTTTTTTTCTGCCTCCAAAATAGAAAATCAGGCTTTCCTCCTAATTTCATATCCCCCATGTCCTGTCAGCATTGACAGATGTTTTCATAAAGGATGCCATTTTACAAGCATAGAATCCAGTGAATTTTTATTTTTTATTTTTTATTTTTTTAACTCAGCTACAGGGTTACGTTAATGTATCAGAGCTTAGTTCAGTGCATCAGAAAAAAAAGTCAAAACTGCTTCATAGGGAAAGTGAAAGATTTTCTCCCCTCCTGCCTTGAAAAATGAAGCTAAAGCACAAGTGCAAAAGAAAAAAAAACTGCAGTTCCTTAAGTGTCCACTTGAGGCTGGCTCTAAAAGCACCAGAAGCAACAGCTAGTTCCACAGAAAAAAATAGATGTTAGCAGTCCAATATAAACAATGTAGTTATATGTAAATGCTTCATTTCTGTGACCAAACACACTAAAGAGGGGATTTTTTTTTTTTTAAATAAACAACCTTGTGGTTTAGAAGGTAAAGTGAGGTTGAATTCAGCATTTCCAATATGGCACCCAGCAACAACGGGTTACAAAAACTGAAGAAACAGAAGGGTGTCATCAACTGTGCACTGTATGAGCTGATCATTCAACCCCTTTGGTGGTGTCTGTGCGGTTTTCCTTTCCTGCTCACCCAATGAAATAAAGAGTCATGTAAAATGTTCTTACATGTTGCTTTTCTGATTTTTAGGGGATGAAAACTAAATATTAATTGCGATTGTTCAAAAGTCCTGATTTTTTAGATTTTTAGTTTGGTTATTTTTTGACACCAGACCAAGTGAAAAAGTTGAATGATGATGATGATTATGACTACAGACAACTTCAGGAGCAATATTTTCCCCAAAAAGTGCACATCACGAGTCGATTTTTAAGATTAATTTAGGGGACCTCACATTTCAACCTTTTCTAACCTAGCTTATGATTAAAGACTAAAATGAAGAATTTAAAAAATAAATAAACAAAAAAACAAAACAAAAACAAAACTTGATAGTACAATAATCAACTTTTTCTCCCACCTCTATTTTGAACTTGTAAAGGGTGCAATGGAATGAGGCTACATACCCTCCATCATGGCCCTCTTTGGTTTAGACGTCACACACTGTGAATCACAACATTCACAAATGGAGTCGTCACCAGTCAGTGCCTTCCACCTGTGATTTAAAAAAAAACATACTTAAACTGATGGGAAAGAAGAAAAAAAGTCTGTCTTTGTGCTGTCAGTTAAAACTCACCTGTTTCCTATGTAGGTGCAGGACTTGTGAGCAGGACTTGGATCTTCAGATGTGACGAACAGTTTGCAGTGGATGCTGACCTAAAACAGAAAAACTGTTAAAGTCACAGTCAAAAAACAAAAAACAAAAAAAAAAAAAAAACACCATCAGGATCCAGAGTTATAGGTCATACTCACCTCAGTGTCAGGGTCAGAGGTGAACTGGAAAGCCTTCAGGGAGAATCTCAGGGTCTTATCTGTCCGGGAGACAAACTGAGAGGCCCCTGGGTCTCTCTTGCTGTCTATCATGCAGCTGTAGGGACAGCACTGGTGTCAGGAACCAGAGTCCACAGCTTCATGATGTTCTGTTAGATGAAAGAAAACTCACCCAAAGTTGTCAATGATGATGTATTTAAGGGAAGACTGAAAGCCAGTGGATGGTGCAGCATAGCAGCTACTGATGTACAGTTTTCCTTTGGCTGGAAGACTCGGAGCAGACACCTGGAAATGTACAGTTCTCCCGAGTTGGTACACCTGCAACCCTCTAGGTTTGCTCCATGAATCTAAAAGCCAGTTGCAACATATGATAACAAATGAAGCTTAGCTAACACTCTTAACACACTTATTTTCCACACTTCTTAGACCGTACTATCCATCAGCTGCATTTGGAAGTCACTTGGATTCCCGTTCAGCCTTTTACGCACGACAGCTGTTTCCCAGGTGGGCTGCACGGTCAGCTGGTAGACGTGATGGTTCCTGGACGAGAGTTGGGTTTTAAATAAAGGTCGTTCTCGTTTAATGTGTTAAAAAAACGTCGCATCTAACCTTTGATAACGGCACTCAATGTTGACATCGATATGGTGCGCTCTGCTTGGGAAACGTTTAGATGAAGGCTCATAGTGGAGGATGAATTTGTAGACCAGGTAACCCGGGGGCAGCTGTCAAAATGAATCAGCAGTCATCTTTTAAAGATCATGTCTGGAGCTTTTGAACAAATGCACGCGTGGAGAGCTCACCTGACGCACGGCATCGCACGCTGTCAGTGGGTACGTGAAGAGCAGGTCCCCGTATGGACTCAGAACTCCGTTGCTTTTACAGGAGCTGCCCAGTTTCAGCTCGTCTGCCTCCGCGCCCAGGCCGTAAAAAGCAGGTTTGACCCGCACTACGAAGTCAGACGTGGAGCAGGACACAGAAACGTCTGGAAGGTACGCAAAACCCGACCCAGACTTCGTCAAGGGCTCCCTTGATCGAGGTGCTGCAGGTTTCTGAGGAGGTTTTTGCCTTGGGGAGCTGAGCTGAGGCAGCGGAGCAGTGCTGTCAGGTGACCTGTAGGAAAGTCTACTACTGCTCGATGGTTTTGGTGTACCCAGTTTTAAAACCTTTCTACCTTTGGTAGGCCTGATTGGAGATTGAGAAGTGTCGGCTGCACAGCTGAGGAGGCCCAGTGATAAAACACTCCATAAAATATAGAGACACCACTTTGCTTTCATCGCAACAGACTGCAGTGCTTGTCCCTTTCTCTTTCAATCTGCGCGTAAAGGCAGCGCTCACACACGGCTGCAGGTAATTAGTGGAGCGGCCTGTTGTCAAACAGGTGAGCTGACAAGGTGCTGCGTGGTGACAGAGCCCAGAGACAGAGAGGAGCTGTGAGAAAGGATACAAATGTGGTAAGCTCGGTGTTTGTTTCTCAATGATTGTGCAGTGACGGGCCTGTGGGCTGCAGTTTTAAAAATTAATGTAATATGAAAGCAGCTAATAGGGTTGCATTCATTATATCTCGCCAGCAGAGGGCGCTGTCTCTCAGATTGTGGTATGGAAACTCCCAAAACTGGAATGAGAGCACACTCATATTCCTCTGTGGAGTAAAACTGCTGAACTTAAGGTAAGACGAAATTTTGTGCTTTTAATGTCAAATTGTAAACATTTAGCTTCTTTTATTTTAGGCTTTTACACAATGAGTTTACAACAAAACAACTGTTACCCTCAAACGTTTGATGGGGAAACTATAGATAAGATTATGTGCTAGCTAACTGGCTGTTAACCTTGATGCTAAGCAAGAAATTCCAGGTGAAGTTAGTTGCCACATATGTACATGTTCAATACAATAGCTAAAGCGTTGTTTCCTGTTCATATTCCTCTCTCATTTCGTGTTAAAATGCATAAAGTGTCGTATTTGTCTTCTTACTTTTTTTAAACAATAGATTTTTCCTAATGAAGTAACGTTGTAACAAACAACCCCACAATGTGTGAGAACCATCCCTGTGTTGGGGTTGGTTGTCACAGTCAGTCAGTGTCTGTGGTAGTTAATTACCTGTTTGTTAGCCAAGCCAACATCTTAAGTTTTAATTGAATGTAGGAAAGACTATCTAAGGATGTTTTGATGAAGAGTACAGCCCCATTCTCCCCTATTACAGGGTATATGCTAAAATCCTGAGGTTGATTTCAATACCTTTTCAAAACTTTTTCAAAAGCTTTTCAAAAAGTTTTAAGACTTTATTGCAACTTTCAGTTGTTGTTGGCATCCACTTTTTAACAGTTGTAGTTTACATTTTTACAGAAATGATGTAAGCTGAGGCAGAAACTAAAGGTTTATTGACACTCCCACAACAAGAAACAGCAGTTATTCAAGGCCAACTTGCGGAAAAGAATGAGAAATTATTTAACCATTTGTAAAATTTAGGACATGTGTCTGATATTATGTTATTTGTTGTAATGTTGTATTTAATTTCTCTTTTTGAAACTAGAAGTGACATTAATTTATAGCTGGTGTATATACCGCTCACAGTCCTTATTGTTATATTGTATTGTAACTAGAGTCTTTATGTATTTATTTTATTTTATTCTTTTTCAGTTTTTTTTTCTACTGACTCCATCAATTTCTGCTGTTAGCACAACAATTTTCCAGTATAGGATTAATAAAGTAACTCTATTCTTTTCTATTTTAGAACTTTATCAGCAGAGCATTTAATGTCCCAATCAGGGGACAGTTGCAAGGAGGAAAATAAATATTCAGGGATATTTTTTGAGTCAAAGCTTGAATACCTATAAAATTTAATACCTCATAAAACCACAATTAAGACTTTTTAATACTTTTTAAGGGCCTTAGTTTTCCCAAAATTGATTCATCAACTTTTAATACTTTTTAAGACCCCGCAGACACCCTGTATTAGCATCTGTTATTAATTTCTCAGGAACAAAAAAAATGAGCTTGCAGTAGTTTCAGTGCACTGCATTAGAATAAATGTGCTTCATAGTCAGTCAGAAGTTGTTAAAAAAAAACTCCTGATGCTGCCATGAGCACTGAGTTTGAACTGCTTTACTGACATGATGTGTTTGTTAAGGTTTGGATCGCTCTTTCAGTGAAACCAGGCTGTAGTGATAACTCAAGTTGACTCCATATATGAGTTAAACAGACCTCTCTACATGACGTCTTTAAAGGCTGGGGCTAATGGTTTAAATAATGTGATGAGATCAGAGCTTTTTTTTATCGACAAACTTTATTCACATCCATAAAATTAAAAATATACTACACCAGTTCATCACTTCATTGATTTATACAGTACACTGCTCATCAAGGTCCAACTTAGAAAAATATTTACATATTTATACACACAGCAGCTTATTAACACCAGGGACAGATGGGATATTCTTCATCTAGTGCAACTTCAGAACCAAAACAATGTCAGCCATGAGGAAATATATTACATTTTTATCTTAATAACTTAAGCATAAGGATATATGATCATCTGGGTTTGAATCAAGTCACATAAAGAGAGGATAAATGTATAATTTATAATAATAGAGCTGCTGTTTGAGTCACTTCTGTAAAGACAGCTGGTTTATCACACCGCAGCAGCTCATCAGACTTTTCTCAGAAAAAGAAACGTTTTGATGTTTGACGTTCAACCAACAACCAGCCAATGTTTATACAGTATTATACACATGTGCCTTCATAAGTAATCCCTTCAATAGTTAAATAAATAGTTAAATAAAGCCTTTCCTTCCTCTCAGGAAGTGAGAGTGTGCTCTGTGACATACTGAAGTCGATATAAAAGCACATTCAGAAATGTCCTTTTAGCATCGTAGTGAGTGGCTGAAATGTTAGAGCACATAAAGATGTGATGAAAACTCTTCTCTGAGGAAGAAGAAAAAAGAAATTTGAGAAAATCTCAAAGCAACTATTTACAGAAGATATGTGTGTGTAAGGCAGTGATTCAGCCCACATACAGTACATCTTTCCACCCTCAGGAGATTCAAGTACACTTCAAGTTATTTCCTTCATAAAACCATCTGCAGGAATCAGCTCCATCAAATTCAGAGTAGAAATAGCACAGCTCTGTACAGCTTCAAAAGTAGTGCTGGTAAGCCCTTTGGCAATCAGGGCGGACACTTTACAGCATGTAAACATCAGAGGTAACACCAAACTCCAGTCTGCACGAGTGAAGGTCTGAGCTCCTAAACTGGCCGATGAAAACTTCTTCGACAAAACCACAAATCACCAGCTGTGTCCCACTTCAAGACGTTCAGTGTGTGCACACTGCAGATATGGTAAACATGTATGAAGGCTCATTTCCCACAATGCACAGCACAAAAGCAATGAAGGAGGCACTGAGAACCATCTAAGTCAATAACGGATCAGACGGCTACAGGAACATCTCTGTAAACAATTCATCTTTGGAGAAATCCTTGACTACAGCTTCAATGATTACAAACCTCTGTCTTAACTTCCTCTGAGTGATAAGGTGAGCCGGTTTTACTGTCAGTTTAGTGATTGTATCCATCCAGGTTAAGTGCAAACAGATCCCAGTGCTGTGCTTTTAGAAAAGAAGAAAAACAGAAACTAACCCTCCATTTTGGCTCTAATCTGCAACATGATGACACATCATGGAGATCTTCAAACTTTGTGCTTTATATGAAGTATTTTTAAACGCAGTTTTAACTGGAACACAGCTGCAAGTAAAGGACAACAGAAAATAGTTGAACACAAGTTATGACACAGACAGGCCACTAGGGGGTGATGTAAACCTGTGTGATCCACCAGAGGGAGCTTGTTGGAGCAGCAGTGCTGGTCTGTGGTCCCTCCTCTGTTTGTCCAGACACTCAGTGGTTTGTCCCTCAATAGTTTGTGCAAACACATGAAGCAGCCGGGGTTGGCTTGTGCACACTGCTAAACGCTGCTCCCCAGAGCTGAAGTTTCAGACTCTGAATCAGCCTCCGAGTCCCTGTGGAGGACGGGAGAAGAGCCAGGGGTCAGACACAAAAGACTTGGCTTGTCCACACAGGTGGAAAAGGGGCCAACATCAGAGTAAAACTGTTTTTTTTTTTTTTTAAGTTTCTATTGAATCAAACTCAGGTAGAGAAAGCAGAACAGAATTAAAAACCCACTGGTTTATTTGCTGTGGTCACGGATGACTAATTATTGCGATAAAAAGTATTTTCTTTGTCAAATGGTTATTAAAACAAGCTACACTTCTGTTTGCAGTGCTTATTTGCATGTAGATTCCACTTACAGCATTTCCTGCAGCAGTTTGCGGTTGCCCTGCCTCCTCTCCTCATCGATTGGGTAAGTTTTAAGTATCAAGAGTCCAACAATAATAAGAACCACAGGCACCGGAGAAACCAGCACCTTCAGGGTTAAACTGACCGCCTCAGGTTGTGTGCAAGACCCAGTCACGTAGCCCGCAAATCTGAGAAAAAATGCAGATAGACGGAGAAAAACTTGAGCTGCGAGTACAGTTAGTGGAAGATTATGTGATTTCACACCACATGACTGCTGGACTGATGAGCTGTAATGAGGAGCTTATCTAAATAGCGTTACAGATTAAGGCTGTACAGACATGAACTGAGGGATGAGAACAGATTAGGGATGATAACGGGTGAAATATGCAGGCACATGAGATGAAATAAGATGGGTGCATTAAAGAAAAAGGGATCAGTTCGCTTACTTCAAGCTGAGGGTGGAGACACCCAGGGAGACTCCAGAGGCAAACTTGATGAAGAAAACATAGAAAGAGTAGAAGAGCGCTTCATGGCCGTGGATCCCCGGGTTATTCACCTTGAAGTCGTCAACCACATCAGGAAGCATCGACCTGAAAAAGCACACGTAATATTAAAAGGCGAACTCAGAACATAATCAAAGAAAATCCACTCTGAGATCCAGGATTATACTTGTCACATAAACTCACCAAGGCAGCAGGAAAGCTGCAGCCACGCTCACTCCTGCCGCCACTGAGACCAGGTAAGAGATGACCAAGTTGCTCTGGATGCTCACGATCAGGATCATGAAGGGTATAGCCCACTACAGAGGGAGAAGTATGTGAATGCATGTGAGTGGTTGCATAACAGCACGTCCTTGAATGAAGGCGTTTGTTGTACTAACAATAAAGCTCTATTTCACGTACCGAGATACCGCAGTAACTTGCTGTTTTTTTCCCAAAGCGAGTCAGAAACCACTGCCACCACGGGATGGTTAGAGTCCCAGATAACTGCAAAGGAAAAGAAGTGTGACAAAATTATGATGATGTTTATTTAACACATTTATCTGTATAACCAGATTAGAGCAAATAATAGAGACAGATACTTGAAATCATCTGGAAAGTGGCGCTCTGCTCTTAACAAGAATATTTCATTTTTTTCCTACTGTAATATTGTTGCAGAAAAATGTACAACTCCTGTTACAAAGTGAAATAAAAAAAGAAGTGGGACTTAAAAAAAATAATAACAAAAAGAAAAAGGATCTTCAATCCTAGAAGTATTTACCATTTATATTTAAACATGTACAATCTTTATTTTAGGGGGAAAAAAAGACAAAAAAATTATTCAAAATTAAGAAATACTTATTTAATGGTTATTTTTCTTTCTTTTTTTTTTTAATTTAAGGCTTCGAAACCAAAAGACAAAAACCCTTTACAATTAACAAGTAATTGGTTTTTAAGTGATCTGATTGATTTTTTTCAACAATCAGACTAGAATAAATCTTGAAAATGGATGTGCAGCTTGACAAAAAATAATAATTAAAAAAAAAAAAATCAGATTAGATCAGAAAATCCAGTTTTGTTTTTTGGATTGCACTGAAAAGAATCCAAAGGAAAGAATAATTCTCAGAATACTGGATTTAGGGATTTCGTCAAAATGTCTCAGATCATCAACATATTGTGTCACCAAATTAGCAGGATGTTATTCTGGACACAACACAGGCACAATATGCTTTGTGTGGTCTTGACTTTAGGGGGTATCCTAGAGGGGCAGATGACCTTTGACCTCAAGGCCAAACTTGGTCAACTGATGTCAAATGACCACACAAGAACAAGCACAAACTTTACAACCTCAACCTGAGGAAACATGGAGAAAAATCTCCTCTCCGCCTGCACTACCACCTCTCCCAGTATGACACAACGTGGCCAAAACTCTTTCCACTCCTAATCAGCGGGAGGCACCGGAGCAGAGAGTGGGCAGGAGGATGAAACAGGGAGACCTGCTAATAGTGGAAGTTCCCATGGTGGCAGTGACAGATCACCAGGGCAACAAAAGCTCCACTGTGTGCCTGTCTCTCCCTCCATTCCCTGCGAACCCTGGTGAGTGTGTGACAGGGCGATAGGTTCCCAGGAGCCCAAACAACATCTCCCCTCACCCTGAAAATCTGCCCTTTCAGCCCCTGTGCCATGTGTCGCTTCACGTGCGGAAAGACCGCAGAGCATGGACAGGAAACACGACAAAGATGGAGTTCACTCTGTGCTACATGGACGGTTTTCTGCTGCTCTGCTGTCCTCTTAAATCTCAAACTGATCACAGTGTTTACGAGAGGTTTAAGGGTCATTCAGCAGGAAATAGAAACACTCACCATGATGACCAGGAGAATGTTCTGGTAGTCTTTCCGATGGCCAAGAGCGTAGGTGATAAAAAGAGCAAAGTTCCCCTCCAGCAGCTATAAAACATCAAATAAAGAAGTTACATCTTTGTACAAACCACAGAAACAGACAAACAGTTTGGCCTTCAGGGTACACACTCACACCTGTTATAAAAATACATGTGTGTCTTTATCTCTGAAAAAGAGCTAAGCTAATGATTTTATCTTGCCACTTGTCTTAATGCTAAGCTAACTGATTTGTTGACTCATTCTTATCTGTGAAATAAGAGCTGTATTTGATAGGAGGCTGATAAAACAGCCAATTAGTACCATAAAGGCGAGAGAAGTGAAGAGGAATCCGATGACCAGCTTGATGTACGGTCCATGGCTCATCACCAGCCACAGGCCCTGACCGAAGCTGAGGGGCTCCGTTTTTTTCCTCCCACTCTCTGTAGGCAAACACAAAGGAAACAAGGACAACGGTTAAGACAGCTGTTAAAAAATAAGAAACAAACACAGCACAATGTTAGTGTGATGAGACACAAAGTTCCTGTTTGCGTCATCCGGCTGCATTTTTGTATCTTTGAATGATATTTAGCGTCTGTGGCTTTCACATTTTGAAACATTTAAGACAAGACGAAATGTCTCCCAGGGACAGCAGATACAGACTGATACAGTAGAAGAAATAATACATTTTGCAAGCATTAACTAAATCTTAAATACTTTCAAATATTTTTTAAATGACTTCCTTTTTAATCCAGAAGGTTTGACTCCAAGTGATTGATTTTGTCAAGTAGAGTTCAAAGTGATCAGAATTCTAAGTTAAGTCTGACTCCTTGTTAAGTCGTAAATCTCATATTCAGAGCTCAACTTTGCACATTATACAGTTCACACCCATCATCTCTTTTTGAATTCATACCTTTTTGCTCCTTTACACCGACAAACAAGACTGCAGCGCAGAGGACGTAGATGATGCAGATGACCCCTGATGCAATCAGGTAAGCTTGTTTCTAAAGACACAAAAGACCGACTTGTAGATTTACCTCCTTTATTGACTAATAAGTAAAACTCATACATCTCCAAGCAAAGCTACAAACACTCACCGTCTCATCCAGCGTTACATTAGATGGGTTGATATTGGTCAAGTTACTGCTAGATGTAAGCTCATCAGGACAATTTGAGGACCCCCCCACGATCTGTCCCTGGATTGCAGTGCCCAGAACTGTACCCAGCACTTCCACCATCATACCTGAGAGCAACACACAAGTTCAGAGTGAGCACACAGGCCACAGCAGAGAGTGTGATAACTTATGATGAACACACAGCTCTGACGTACGGTAAGCAGTGGCGGAGTCCCGCTCCTTCTGATCACTGCTGATGAACATGGTGAGGGCTGAATATGGCACATGGAAGCACTGTGAACAGACACAAACACAAAGTTAGGCTGCTGTTGACAGTGGGACAAAAGGAACAGAGCAAGTGTCAAAGTGTGATACTGACCGTCTGCATCGACTGGAAGAGGCAGTAAAAGATCAGGTACCAGACCACCTTCCCCTGCTCAAAGGGGGGCACGTACCAGATCAGGAAGTAGGTTAGCACTGCAAACGGAGTGGACAGAAGGATCCTGGGGAGACAGGGAGGGATGGAGGAGAGTTAAGAAGAACTTAAATATCAATATCAAACACTTCTCATGATGAAATTGATCAGGAGACGGTACAGAGAATGGGGCTCTTTCATGTCAAGTCTCTAGGATGGGGTTTCACTTACTGCTGCCCAAAGTCTACAGCCTACTGTGTCCCACTGCTAAAGACTGTGCTTATTGATTCCTGCCAACTGTTACTGTATTTTCCCTCTTTTCCCTTACTCTTCTTGTATAATCTCTTTAATCAGCCTTGTTAGAGCTTTGTGCAGAAAAAGAGCTCAGTCTGGGCTGAAGACGGAGACATTGTGGGCTGACCTGACCGTGTGGCCCCATTGGCTCACCCTGCTCTCACCCTGCTCAGTCTGAGCAGCCTTTCTCTAAGCTGTGTGTGCCCTCCAGCTGACTGTGGACTCAGGAGCTGGTTCAGAAACTTAATGTGAAAAAAGGATGTCAAAAAAAAAAACTGGCACCATGGATTGTATGATAAATGGACATAGTGTTGTGATGTCACCCATCTGTTTTTGATACAGAGTTCTGAAGCCTTTTGAAGTCAGAAGCCATATTGACAGCAAACAATATTTGGGTTAAGGTCAATATTACAGTTTCTGAAACATTCAGAATAACCCATTTACATGCGTTAGCAAACTGGGTTACTCCCTTTTATGTGGTATCCCCATCAAAACAGCACAAACGGACAAAATGTCGGCGCACAAACATCACAACACGATGCGCGACCTTTCCGCTTTTTCCTACTGTATCCTTAGCAACAACAGCAGCAACAGCATGGCAGACTTCCAGTACTCAAATGACCAAGATTCCTAACGAACATTATTTGGGTTAGAAAAGGAGTATCCCATGGGGTGATTTTTTGGTTTAAAAAACGTAATATGAGCATATTTTGTTTTTAAAAAGAGTTTACGGTGTTAACATGGTCTTGCACAACTGGGTTAATGATGTAGCCAATGTTAAACCAACTCAAGAGGCAGGCTTTAGCCTCCTCACTCTCAGCTACAGGTCTGTCAGTCAAGTGAGCTTTTCCTTTGAATGGACAAATTTATGACCTAAACATCTCCTGAATTACCGAATCACAAAAAGAGGTCTCCCTGATTCCAAAAATCATCTTTTTTTTTGGGCTTGGCGAGCATTTGGTACTTCTGGAGCTAACCTCAAGCTGACACCCAATGCATTTCAGTTTTTAGCACTTCCTCACAGTTTCATTTCTCATGACTGGAGGTTTCGGCTTGATGAGCACTCTGTTTGATATTTACACAAGCTTCTAACTGCTGCAAACACAATCCCCACAGCTGCAGGCAAAGCAGAGACACTGTACAGGTAATGTTTTCTCAGCACCTACCCAACCCAACTGAACTGTAACAAGAAGCAATGAAATGAGTCTGATGAGAAATAAGAAATACTTCCAATACAATAACCCAAAATATTCTGTAGTTTCAGCAACACTTGCCGCTTTTTTTGTTTTAAGGACAAAAATGTCTTTGCAGGTTTGGTTTGTTGTTTCATTTAGAAAGAATCCATGAGGGTGTCTGAAATTTATGATCCTGGAAATTTTTGATTGAAATTTGTTATTGACTGAGCAGACAATAAGCTGTGGCTAAGCTGCTAGCTTGAAGACTGCTGATGAAGAGTGTAGTTATGACCTACACTGGCTGAAATCCCCATGATGCAATTCCATGTTTTGGCCTCGATGTAAGATAGATAAATGTAGCCCATCACCAAGAGCCTCTGACTGAACGCAGGGACAATCTATTATTCAATCTGACACATGTGCGCTCACATGTGGTCATGTGAAACCCCTCTGCCCCCCTTTTTATGAGACACACAGGGGAAATAAGACAGAAAGCCCCTCCTGATTTGATCCAATGTGTGAAATGGGTTAATGAGGGCCGGAGAAAGAGTTCAGCTTTGACTGTAAGACACACAGACGAAGCTGGGTGGACAGATTCCTCATGAGTCACATTTGCCGCTTTAACACAGAACATAACCTTGAAGAAAACTCACTATTTTTATTCACAGACAGACTGAAAACAAGAAGACAAGCAAACATGTTCCCAGGTTTCTAGTTACAGTTTCTTTATGCTTGGGAAATTCAACATCGTCAGCAGCAGTATGAAAAAATTATATAGACATACAGATGTCTGTATGTTCTTTTCTAACAGCTGCTTCCTTCTCTTCCATTGGACAAGCTTCGGAGAGGATCATGTACATGTTGCAATTAAACAATGACCTCCATTATTTCTAGCGGGCATGCCTCTTAACCCAAGGTAACCTCTTTCTGCTACTGTGAAACCCCCCTCTCTCTCTCACACACACACACGCACACACACAGCCTAGGAACTCAAACACACACAGAAATGGACACACCCCCATTGGTTTGAGGCTCATGGTGTGTTGTGGGTTGGACCAATCGCAGCAGAAGCCGGTAGATTCCCCCCTCCCCCTCCGCTCATGCAGCACACAGCCGGCATTTCTGACTCAAACACCCACGGTCCTCAAGATATCATCGTGACTTCACATGGGAAATAAGCCCGTTAAATATTTAGATCTGTTCCTCAGCAAGTTATATCATAGCAGCTGTCAGCAATGAGAATTCCAGCACTAGATATTTCTAACAAGGACTTTTCCCTCTTCCCTCCTCATACACACACATCTCAATCTGCCAGCTGAATGTGAAGGTCATCTTTCTTTACAAGCTGACTCTCCACATGCTCAACTGTCAGCTCCACCTGGCCCGACGATCTCTGAGGGTAAATTTGGTCAGCGGACGTCCTGTAACTCAGCAGATCATTTGAATTTTCCAACCTGCACCTTCTCGAACTTCCTGATCAGCATTTTACTTCTCAAGATAAAATACCCCAAAAGGAAACCAAATTATTATTTCCTTTTTTGTTTCTTCATCAAGAGTAAAGACAAACTGTTCACAGATTGCAGGCTGGTAGCCAGAGTATCACATGCACAAGTTCCCACTTTATACTCTCAGTCAGGATCAGTAGGTGAGGTTAATCTATCACTTTGGGTGACTCTGCCACTTTCAAACATCAGATACCTTGGTTTGAGATACAAGTTTTGTGAGTTTAGCACAGTTCTGGCGTTACTTCATTGATTTGTAAGCAGTGATTAAATGGACTACATTAGCAGGTATGGGTGTTGTTTTTTTGCTGCCATCTCATTTATCCACAGTCTATGTGCAGGTGTTTACATGAAACATTGTTGGCCCCATAGACAAGAAAGTCCCTGCAGCTGCTTTTTAAATTGATTATGAATGAATGAATGAATGAATGAATGAGCCTTGGTGCAGCTAAGATAACTTGGTCTAACTTGGACATCACCTCATGACTCTCAAGATCTATTCTCTTTTTTAAAAAAATGATTATCCCTCATCTGAAAAAGCATCATAACAACCTCAGCACCAAACCAGAGGCTTCAAATCAGCTCTGCACCACAAAGAGGTCACGTCACAGGAAATACATCCTCTCTTATTCACAATCAATGCAGGAAACACAGCTGAGAATCAATGAACGCAGAGGAGAAGAGGACCTCTTAGAGCTATTCAGCTACAGTTAGAAGAGCTTTACCAGCTGTTATACTCACTGCTGAGTAGGGATGGTACCTTTCACATTTGAAACAATACGGTACTGAAATCCGTAGCTGGCGATCGATATCTGTACTTCACAGTAACAATTTTTGTTTCTTTTATGGGTTTAAGTGGTAATGAATATTAGTTAGCTTAGTAATGAAATCTTAAGTTTTTCAGTTTAACATATTTATTCTCAGTAGGTAAACTTGCAATGCTGGGTTCATGTCCAGCATGGAAAATAGCCTACTCGTCCACTCCCTCACAGTCACAAGGATGCGTTTAGGTGCTTAAACAAGGTACTGTTTGATTTTGCGTGAATTGGTACTCCCTACCACAGACGTTTTTGCACGATACACTTTCTTACTTTTGTTTTCTTTTATTGATGCTGTGACTCCTGAATTCATACTCAGGGAAAAATAAAGTATATTCATTTCTGTTTTATTCTATTCTAAAAGTACCTGATTCGGTAACTTTCCCTGCTGCTAAGACATTTTTATTAAAATCAAACTTGTGGACAAAAATCAAACTTGTGTTTATGCTGTAGCTGCTGTTTGAGCTCTAGAAAAGTGATTTCTGATGCACACATGCATATTCAGCTGGACCAAATTCCCCTATACATCCTCTGTCATCGCTTCAGCACTGTTGCCATGGTTACTGCCAACTGCTCTTGAGCTGGGTTCAGTTGGTACATTTGCCTCGATTTCCTCACTCAGCTGAATATCTACCCATATTCAGAAACCATCACTGGTTTACCCTCTTTGCTTTGTGAACCTGGACTGAAGTAACGTGCTCCAGAGACATTCAGACACCTACCACGGCATCATGCGACCGATTCTGGTCCATCTGCTCCGGCTCACCAGGAAACCCACTGTGGGGTCGGTGATAGCGTCCCATGCCCGGCCCACGAACAGAATGACTGAGGCATGGGAGGGATCCAGCTGAAGGGCGAGAGTGGAAAAGGAGAGTGAGGCATGAAGCTGAAACAAAGAGGACGCCAAACACTACCTCATATGGTGCTGCGAGAGAATGACTGAAAAAAGAACACACACACAATGAGGTTATGGAGACAATTTGAGGCTTGGAGTACAACACCCGACTGTATTGTTTGTTTAGGAAAAACAGACCATTCAAAGCCTCTCTTATCTCATTTCTCGAGCTGGGAGGTCTTTTCTTAAGTTTTCAGTGTATAGTGGAGGGGTCTGATTTGTTAATTGAGTAACAAAGAAAAGCAGCAGGAGGTGAAGCTAATGCGCTTGACCAGCAGCTGCAGGGGGAAACTGTTAAAGCGATCCGAGGCTGAGAAGAGCGTACACTAACTCTGCTCTTTGAGATAATCAGTATTTTGACCCGTGAAGAACAGAGGGGAAATAGGGGAGTGTGTGTCTGACATATGAAGACAAACGGATCATATGTGAATGAATAAACAGAATTTTATCCTGCCATGTGTGGTATCTCGTTCCTGATGAATAAATGATTCATTCCACAGTGGTTTTATGTGTCTAATTTTAGTCACCTGCGCCACATCGAGCAGGTAGATCTGAAGGAAGAAGCCCAGAGCGCTGCCTGTGATTTGATAGGGAGCTCCACCAATGGCATAGCACAGTTTGCTCCAGACAGTCAGTCGATTTCTCCGGTCCTTTGGCTGGAAATGAGGAGGAGAAAGAGATTTTATGCAGTGAGTTTATGGATCTGTTGATACAGACATGCTATCCCCACAGGAGCTAGGATTTAAGGTTACATGATGTAGGCGGTGGTGCGCAAGGAGGTTATTATCTTCAGCTCCCCTCTGTAGACTTGGGTTTGTTAATCCCTGTTTTTCTGCTTGAACTTCCCTCATCCAGCCCTCTGTGAAAAATCCCCAGTAAAAGTGATACTGTGTTAAACAACCTGCAAACACAAGGGCTTGAGATTGGCTCAAGTTGCTCACCCCATGGCTTAGAATGTCAGATTAGAGGCAAATCCCCTCTGATGATGTGGTGCGATGTGTAAAACTATGAGGTTATTGTAGTGCACACTCTCACTCTGCATCACACAGCGCCCAGCGCTGCTATTGGCTCTAGAAATAGGATGTTGGCTGAGGTGTGACATTTCATGCTGAACAACCAACAGTCAGCAGACAGTCTTTCGACTTATCACATCCCACAGCCACGGCCAATCATCTGAGCCCTAGAGTCCGCTGCTTTTGTCAAAGGAGGACAGCACATCATGACATGAAAATCAGCATCACCTGAGCGCTTATGGGGAATTTACAATATGCTCTTCTCCAACACGTCAGTCCTGATCCATGATGGAAGAGGGTTAAAATAAAACTCAAGCTGCATTAAGACAAACTATTTTTAATGTTAGAGGAAACCTGATGACAGGCGGGGAAACCCCTCAAAGCTTTAATCATACATTATAAATCCTTCAACTAATCTGTAAAGGTGAAATGATCTGAGTTTTTTTTTGTGTGAAGGATCGTGTAAGGTTCTCAAATAAAACTTTAATGCCAACGACTGAAACACAAACCAAACATCTGCAACAAAAATGAGTTACTGAAAGCTCCCAGATTTTCTGAATACATATGCAAGTCTTGGTTTGAGTGTTTCAGAGTTATAGCCAAAATGCTGCTGAGAACTGTTAAACATAGATTTCATCTTCTGCTCTCAAACCAAAGGATGATTCATGCTTCAGCTCTGGAGCAGCAGTAGGCTAACACGTCACCTCCCTGCTGCACATCTGTCATCACTAAAGCCGCTATATTTGACGGAGCGATGCTGTTAAAACAAATTTGACCAATGTATCAGCTGTAATGAGGCCACACAGCGGCCCCTTTAAAACCGGTATATCTGCCCTGTGAGCAGCTGCCCAAGGACAGGCGGACAACGGAAATTTAAATATCGACGACAGGCAAGGGGGCGTTTAGAGTGCTGAAGGAAGTAACGGCCACATTTTATCTTACGTTGCCTTCAATTTAGGCGCCTTTGTAGTTCCCCTCACACTTCATTCAAACAAAATCCCAAAATTTTAAATGTAACCGCTGCCTCTTACCTTTGCCGCCTTGATTTCTGTATTTATAGGTTTCACTGACAGTAAACTCGCCGCGTACTGCTCGGCGCCTTCTCCTCGTGCCATTGTGCTTTCAAGATGTCTTCAGTTTTGAAATAAATCCCCCCGTTTCTGAAATGAATGTACCAGAAGAAAACCCGCTTCACAGCATTTTAAAGCGCCCTCCTCTCTATCTCAGTGCTCCGGCCGTTAGTCAGCCAAGACTCTGTGCTCTGCTCTCCAGCGACTCACTCATCCTACTACGACTGACTGCTTTATACGACACGTCACAGCTCGTGACGTTCAAATCGCGTGTTCCTCACAGCTCGAGCTCCCTCGAGCTCTGTGGAAGCTGCTTCAGGTACAGGAGGAACTATTTCTTCCTTCATCGTGATGGCGAAGGTACTGACCTTGAGAAAAGATAGGAGTACACACCCCACGACATAGAAATCGTGTGAGGGGGTGATTCAGAAATTCACGGCAAATATTCTCACAATATCGACAGACAAGAGAGATTTTTCCTTCAAAATTACACCTAAAATAACTCAAAATGAATCATCAGTTGAAGCTTCATTTTCTCCATATTTGGGAGCCAAAATTTTACACAGTGTTCCCTTGGGGGCAAAAACGTGGGCTAAACAACTCCCTGATTGGCAAAACACACAAGAGTCCTCATTGGCAGAAAAACACACACTAAACTGCCTCCTTGACTGGTTGGAACATGATAAACTGCCTCTCAAGAGGTGAAAATGCATGCCATAGTGCCCCAAAACACTAAAACTTAACACCTTCAGTGGCAGGAACGTGCTGTATCTGCCCCTTTTGCCCCTGCCCTTCAAAAAGTGCACATGCCACTGGCATGTATTGACAAAATAGTTAAAAGGCACAAAAATATCAATAGTTCAGTAGTTAAGATAATTGTTGAGATGTGGCCTTTAGCTAGGCTACCTTTTTCAGTTTGTATTGATATGCATGAAGTGGAGAGTTAAAAATCCATCTCAAAATTATTCAATGCTCATTATAAGTTAGCTTTATTAGCTAAATCTACAATTTACAGCTTTTTGCAATAAATAAAACAAACAATAACAACTGAAATAATCTGACAAAGCTAATAATTGGAAGTGGTTTCTCAAACTTCAACTAAGAGGCCACTTTTAATAATCGTTGCAACCCTAAAAATCTTTGGTAATTAGTAGAGTCTCTTTTTGTTCAAATGAAATGTGGCAAATGTAATGTATAGCCAGATACCATTCCTTAGCAATCTTAGCCCATTCCTCAAATGCAAAGGCCTCCAGTTCACCGGTATTCTTGGTTAGTATGCCTCTATCACATTCTTCAAATCCCACCAGTGATTTTCAGTGGGGTTCAAGTCAGGCGACTGTGAAGGCCACTGTGGGATATACCAGGATTTCATCTAAGACCAAGCCTCGGTGGACTTCGAGGCATGCTTTAGATTAAATTCTGGTTCAAACAACCAAAATAACGCCCAAGCATCAGCTTTCTCACCGACCGCTCAACCGGTTCTCCAAGGATTTCCTGATAGTTGTTGTCTTGTCCTTATGTCCTTAGCACATTGCAGGTTCCCAAGGCCAGAAGAAGCTAAGCAGCCACAGAGCATCACAGAGCCACCGCCATGCTTCACTGTAGGCAGGGCGTTCTTCTCAAAATATGTTTATGTTATGTCCCGTTCTGCTGATCCACAGGCCCAAAATGTGTTTCATTGCTCCACAGATCAAAATCCATGTCTTCAGCATGTAGTTTGCGCAAAACTGTGCAAACTGTACTTTAGTGCCATCTGAAAGTCCTCATGCAAGTCTTTTACAGTTACACTAAGGTTGGTTCCCTTCCTCTTCCAGAATCTGGTGAAAGCTGATGATAACTTCCTCTTCCATCCATGTCTAGGAAGCGTAACCACTGTTCTTTCAACTTTAAATTAGCAAACTATGCCTTCAAGTCTATCTCAGTGCCTTCATTTTGTATCAATTTCATGTTTTTTTAAGGCAATAATATCTTCTCTCAGCCAACTTAATATATTTCTAACATGCAGTCATATGTTACAGCCAACAAAAATCCATTGAGTGTGGAAAGAGAACACCAAATTTGCAAATGACAATTCAAATAAAGTGATTCAATACTCTGAGGATGCATCAGTTATTAAAAGTGGCATTTTGTTTTGAAATTTAAGTAACTACTTGCTAAATAAAAGGTTAGTTTGATTTAGTTACACAAAATAGCTACAATTTTGTGAATTTTGTAAATAAACCCAATTTGCAATGGGGTTGAGTAATTTTGAGTGCAACAGTATATAAGAGAATGTATATTTGTGTAAATTCCGAATTGGGAAATTGGATACTTCCTATTTCGAACAGTAAATAATACACCTGTTGAGTATCTTGTTGTTTGCACTTTGTTTAGTTAATGTTAAAAAGCAGTGAGAGGGAACTTGTTTGAGTGAGGCTTCCATCCAATATGCTTACAGCATCAATATATTTGACCTTTGTACAAACAATGTCCGCCAATGAACAAAGTTTATATGTTTTTTTTCTCCCATTCTTTTGCTTTTACTGTCAGATGACACAAGCTTTTGTTTTCAAGAATAATTTATAAAGGATTTAAAATAAATCTGTCTTTGCATTCTTTGTCTTTTCTACTTTTAAATGTCACTTAAAAGAAAACAACAAAAAACAAAACAAAATAGCCTTTATTGTTTTAAGCACTCACCCTTTCACATTACACCCACAGGCTGACAGTGCATAATAATCAGATTCTTGATTTATTCTTATTGTACCCAACTCTCTGCAACGGCATTCACTAAACAAATATCTTGAAAACTAGCCAGTTCAGACCCACAGAAGAGAGGCTGCTACATACTGTGTCTTCAGGCTCCAAATCAGCAGTCCAATCGAGGACAGGTCGGAAATGTATAGTAAAGAAACAGTCTTTGGTCTTGGTTTCCAGCTTGGGACAGTCCTCTGGGGTAAAAGTCTCTTTATCTCCGGTAATGGCATGCTAAATGAAAAAGAAAAACAAAAAATCAAATCAATAAAATTCTTATTTCATGTTGAAGAATGAATACCAGACAGTGCCACCTTACCTGGATTTCCAAACTCAGCTGTGTCTCAGGATCTGCATGAGAAGGGGGATCAGGAGAAGTCATGGTTAAACTGTTAGGACTAGAACGAAGGTGACAAAGTCCACACCTACGTGTGTGATCAAAGTTTATCTTTATATGTTGTCTGATATCCATAAAGAGTAATTCTGCTTGAAGGCTTTCATACTGAAAGACAAAACCTCTTTTCATTTGGCTTTGTGAATCAGAAATGTAATTATCTAAATGTGTCTATGAGAGAACCTCAAAAACAAAACAGAGAGTGAATCTGCCTATATTCAAATATCTCTGTATAAAGCAGATGAAGACATGGAAGTGGAGTTTACAGTGTGCAGTTCTAGAGCAGTTACTCCCAAAGCGTGGCAAGTGGTCCTCAGAGGTATGGCAGATGGACCTTGGGAGAACGGCAAAAGAAGAAGAAAGATAATCATGTTGTTTCCTTTTTGTGTTTTCTATTAAGCATAGTACACAGGCCAGAAAAATAAACACTTACACAAACTGGACACCATGGGAGGATTCTAAAGGAGAGATGTCAGGTACTGCAAAAAATAAGCTGTGAGCCGTTTGTGGTTCTGTGTTTTTCTATGCACCTCAGAAGAGTTCAGGAAGTGAACTGCTACCTCCTAGCAGGTAACCTCCATTTCCATAAAATGCAAAATGAAAAACACTATTGCTTGGTAACACATTCATCAAATTTATGAGATGGATTATAATAAGGCCCAGGGATATTTGATAAATACCGCTTTCCTTTCTAGCTGTTGTAGATCAGCAGTGGGAAAGGGTCCTGCTGCTTCCAGAAACAGCCAACACAGTCAGCCTTATCTCTTTATGTAACTCCACACTGGTGAATAGAAACAAGTGGGGTCCCCCAGGGCTCAGTCCTCAGTCCACTTCTTTTCAGCCTCTACATGGTCCCATTAGGAAGGACCATCCAAACTGTAACATCTCTTTCCCCTGCTACGCTGATGATACACTGACCTCCCCTTCAAAAAAAAAAACAAAAAAACAGCCAATATTACCTGAACTGTATCCAAGATATCAAGGACTGGCTAGCTCACAGCTTCCTACAGCTAATGAGAATGAAACAGGGGTAACTGTTCTGCTTCTCCCATCATACTGCTGTATGAACGTCAAACACCTCTCCACTTTCAGATTTTATTTCAGTTCCTTCAGTTGTTGACAAATCCCTCCATGTTCTTGCCCCTTCCTATACCTTAAAACTTCTGCTACAATCATGAAATAAACTTGAAGATGATCCACTGACCATCAGTATGGAGGCAGTTGCTTTTACTTTCACTTACTTTTTGACCAATGTGCATCTATTATTACCGTAAGGAGTACTTCAGAATGAGTAAGATCTGTCTGGCTCTACTTTGTCAGTACATTTTTCCCTAACAGTTGCATTTCAGTCTTACTTTTTCCATTAATGGTTACTTATTCCCAATCACTCCACCCTGTCCTTTTAACAAAAAAAGAAACTCAGATTAAAAGTGAATCTCTGAACCCAAAATGCTCATATGAAATCAGAATGTGATGCATATTCAAGAATCAGCTCTTCACACAAAAGTACACGCTCTGTTTTAACAAATAGATGTCCTGTTTTGTAAAATCACAATTCTTAAGGTGCCATAGTCGTTCATAAAGTTATATTTTAGTTATGTTTTGACTTGTGGCTGTGGCTCATTGGTAGAGTCGTCGTCTCTCAAACAGAAGGTTGGGCTCCTGCCGCCCACATGCCGAAGTGTCCTTGAACAAGTTACTGTACCAAAAATAGCCACCACTGCTTTCCAGCAGTGTGTGACTGTCTATGAATGAGATTAGATAATGCTGATGGTTTCTCAATATAGAAAGCCTCTGCCTTCAGAGCGTGTGTGTGGTGTGAACGGGTAAATGAGACTAGCAGTGTAAAAGTACTTTGAGTGGTTAGAAAGGTGCAACATAAGTTCAAGTCCTTCTACCATATTTTCATATGGGCCATAATCCATGTGCACATTGAGAAATATTAATCCGTATTCATATTCCCCCCCTGAACAGACTGACATCCCGCCAGAAGGCAAACATAGACAGACAACAATTCACGCACATGCTTACATGCAAATTAGAGTGACCAATCAACTTAAAGAACATGTTTTTTTTTTTTTTAGCTTTGAGAAGGTCAAAGGTCAAAGGCATCTTTATTATCTCCACAAGAAAATTTAGTTTGCAGCTCCACATCAAGTACATATAACATGAAACATGAAGTCCAGCAGAGAACCCACACATGCACAGGGAGAGAATGCAAACTCAAACCACAAACCTTTATCCCGTGGGGCAACAAAAAAAACAACCAAGTTTGTCATTTAGGCAAAGATTGTTGAAGACATCAAAATGAAACTACAGTCGTTCTTGTAATTAAAAAACAACAAATAATTGTTTTTTACTCTTTAAAAGGGAGCTTAAAGAAATATAACAGTAATAATAAACCTGTTTACCACAACTTTATGTGCAGTCTACATGAACCCTCTTTTAGAATACCTGATCCATTTCTGGCAGAATATCCAGAAGAGTAGAAACTGTTGTTTTTTAGACTGCCATCAGAGAGTGATCATCAGGTCGACACAAATGTTCCACTCTGTGAGAATACGTCTGTGGCTGAGGAGTGCAGAGTCAAAGTGAAACCAGCCTGGAAATTACTCTGTGACTGGAAGAGAGTGGAGAAAAACCTGTGTCTTTGAAGTTACTGAATGTTCTGTCTGTTCCACTTTCATGCATTAGACTTTAGAGAGAACTGTGAGGTACGTGTTAAAAAACACTGAAATGTAATTTCATTTTTTGTTACTGTGAAAGTGACCTGGGGTCTATGACTTCACTTTTACCTCTTTGCTGAAGTACGATGAGTGGTGGACCCAGGTCGTCAGAGAGGCAGATGTAAAAGATCTGCTTGTGATGCTGAATTTAGGGCAAAACAAATAAAAAACGCAAATCTAATATCTGTGTTTAAATAAAGTTGTATAATCAATGTTTATAATGAAGCTTGACCCAGAAAACAGTCCAGTTTATTGTGGACTATTATCGCTATTGTCATGAGGCTCTGCTGTTGTGAGAGGATATGATAAATCAATCTTTTTCAATGGGAAAAACAAGCTCTATTAATCAAAGATAAACCAGTTGAGATTTCAGTGAAACAAACAGTGGTTACGAGTTATCACTGGAGAATGGACACATCATCTGTGGCATGTTTAAAGGGAGTGATCCTGGCCCTGTTTTAAGCTGCTTTTGTACAAATGTATTGTGTAATTTTTTGCTATTCTCAGCAAATCTTACTTTCTCCAACTCTCTGGAGGCTGAAGAAATGTGACCCTTGTGGCACCCTTGTGTCTTGCAGATTGCTTTAGATCTAAAGGAAGAAACTTTTATAATGGCGCCATCTCCTGGACATCAATGTGACACTGCAGAGCCCTAATATTTGATAGGTATGAATTTAGGTTTAATCTTGATTAAAACAAATATTGACAGTTAAATAAAAAATCGTGGTTCTGTATATTTTCTTTTCTTTTCTTTAGATTGTGCAAAACAAATGTAATTTTACAACATCTTACAAGCTGTGAGCACCAAGATATCTCATGTGTGATTAATATTAAAAACTGCTGTTGCATTTCCTAACAGTACAACTTGTTCTTTGAAATGTTAAGTTTTAAACAACACAATATCTGCTCACAAGCACAAAGTTGAGTTTCAGGGGTCAAACTGAATCCAGGTAAGGTGATGACCCTTTCTCATGTTGGGTGACATCATTGTTAAAGAATAAAGAAATGAAGGTCTGCTAAAGCAGGTCAGACACAGACATCAGGCCCTCACTGAGGCCTACAGAGGACTTGTTGAAAGTATCATCACCAGTTTGGAAACACTTCTCTAGCTGATGTACTGTTACACATCTTTGAAATAGCAGTGACTCTAATCGACTCTTACCAGAGACACTGCATGCCAACAGGTAGGGCAGGCAAATTCTTGGGTCCTGGGCCAAAAAGGAGCCCCAGAGAGCTGACCAACTGTGAATCATTTCTGACAACTGACAATGAGGAGCTTTTGCAATGAGGAGCTTTTGCAATGACTGCGCCGGCTCCTCAAAGGGCCCCACCCTCACCTCTTGCTCTAACAGCAAGTAGGTGCTTTTTAGAAAAAAACAAAAACAAAAACAAAAAAAACAACATTTCTTTAATGTTTTTTATAATAAAGCATCAACAGTAGACACAAGAAAAAACAAAACAAAACAAAAACAAACAAAAACAAACAAAAAAACGTAGCAGCCCATCTGACAGATCTGTTCATCAGTCCAAATCTCATTTTGTATTTCATTACCCTCCAGGAAGTTATAAAAATTAGTCCATACTTGCCAAAGCTTGTCATGTTTATTTTTTGAAAAGTAGCTTATCCTTTCAAGAGCAAGAAGGAGAGTCATTCCTTTTAGCCACTGAGAGACTCCATGGATTGTCTGGTTTTCCCACATGGGAGCAATACATCATTTCACATCCAAGAAACAAACATTGAGCAGAAAATTGACATTACTTGAAGGTGTATAATCGTCAGGATAAATATTAAGAATACACAGTCTAGGGTTTAGAGGAACCTTTCTCCCAATAATAATAAGACATCCAGCACCTCTCCCCAAAAGCAGATTATCAACAGGCATTCCCACAAACAGTAAAAAAGAGACTCCTTGTGGACACCACATTTGATACACAATGTCTTTGGGTTGAAGTGATTCAACTTTGTTGGTGTAATGTACTGTCTAGTAAACCATTTGCATTGTAATAATTTGGAGTGTTTATTAATTGTTAAAGTTTTAACTAAGAAGCATGCCACTGCCCACTCTTCATCTGTTGTATTTGTCCCTAATTCTCCTCTCCAAGCTTGAACAATATTTTGCAAGGATTCTTTAAAATGTTTAACCAACATGTTATATAATAAAGATACCTGTCCCTTGGATTCAAGATATCCCATATAATGCCCTCTAGAGGTGGAAGATGGGGAAGCTCTAAGCTATAATAAAACTCCTGAGTTAAAGATATTTGAAAAAGTGTTTATTGAGATTGTTATATGTGACTTGTAGTTACTGAAATAACATCAGTTTATTATTCTTGTAAAGGTCAAGTAGGTGCTTCTTACTAAAAGATATGAAACATTTTGTGTTATTGTAAGATTATTTACTGGACACTAGTTGGAGGGGCTCCCTGTGAATTTTGCCTGTAGGGCCCCAAGGGACCATAGAACGGCCTCTGGCTCTGACGTCACATTCATGAACACGGGGTAAGGGGAAAGCTGCAGGAAAAACAGCTGAGCATCCTCAGAGAAAATATCACCCAGCTCACACTCAGATTATTAATCTATTAATTCATTTTGTTTTTACTCGACTATTTTAAATTCTACAAAGCTTACTGTGGGCGTACAGTAAGGCATTTACACGCTCCAGTATATAGTCCTACACCTGTGAAAATGCTCATTGGCTTATTTCATACTCAGTTTTATTGTATTAGAAGTTGATTTTCAAAGCTGCAGGAAATTATTTGTAGCTGTATTTTTCTTGAACTTGCAACCATCAGACAATCTATCCGTATGACATGTCAATACCTGAATGGACAAAGACATATTCTGATATTCAACATGTGATTAATTCTATGCTTCATTGTGCAACACTTGTCTAATAAATCAAAGGTCAGTGGTTGAATAAAAGTTTATACAATAAGAAGCAAATGTTAAACTGGTACAACTATTTGACATGTAATCATTTCAGTTTTCCATTTTTCAATTCAACTTATTTCAGGTGAGAGCATTGTATATTCCAGATTTAAATATATATATATATATATATATATATATATATATATATATATATATATATATATATATATATATATATATATATATATATATATATATATAAAGTTGAATCTGATTACTTAAATATCCTTGGAATCTTTCTTGAAATAATGCAGAGTCTACACTCTTCTACCACTGCAGGAAATAATCAGAGATTTGCACAGAAATAAACAGCAGGGGGCAGCCTAAATCAGTCCATTTGCTGCCGCAGTGAGGCAGTAGTTGTACCCAGTCGCATCCCCAGTTACCGTTTCATGCCTTTATTACCTAACACTCATCTCTCCTTCATTGTTTGATGTATAAACTTCTTGTTTCATGCATAAAGCATGTACCATGCTATTCTCAGTTTGCTTTGAGTTCAGACATATAATGTTAAATGCATATTCCTCCTGAGCAAACATTGCACCATGGTCAGCATATATTTATGGCATGAGTATGTCCTTCATCAATGATGAATTCACACATGAAGTTTCCATCTGAATTTAACAGCAGGTATGCATAATTTAAAGGTTAAGTTGGGTCAGAGAGCTCAGACTGAAGTCGTGTTAAAATATGTTTTGTAACACAGAGTTTTGCTGAGGGAGGAGATATAAAGACGGCTGATAACACCAGCTGTAAAATTTTAATGTTGCTAGATTTAGATCTGTGGTTTGTGAAAGCTGTGCACAGGTAAAGCTAGGACTCCCTGCTGCTCATACACTCACGGTATTTTTCGCAGGGAGTGTCAGACTATGCTGTTTTACATCCCTGGGGAGCAATAACACTTGCATGAATTATTTATGTTGTCTTTTCTCATCTGCATGGCTTTTCTCTGAGCTGCGGGTCACTGGTCCCACTTTCAAACCTGCTACTGTGTGTGTTTTTTCCTTGGGTGGTTCAAGGTCAGGGGTCAGAGTTAGTGGGTTTCTGTGTCACAAGAGGTCGTGGGGAAAAAGAAGGACGCGCCTTCATGTTGCGCACTGGGATAATTCCAAAGACAGTCACTGAAACTATTCAGATTCCTGCACTGCACTGTGAGCTGAGTGGGTTTTTCATGAGGAGACTCTGCAGAGGTGGATTCAACCCCCCAGCTCCCCCTCTTTACCATCCTCACACATATGCTACAATGACACTAAAAGACAATGATGGGTACTTGAAGTTAAGCTTGGGAGATGACTTGAGAGTGGGCTATTGTTGGAGTTAAGCATTGTTAGGTTGACAATGTCTCGGCTGAGGAAAAAGTTTGAATAAAGGAAAAAGAGGAGGAGGAGGAGGAGGAGGAGGGCCTCATCTGAATTTTACTGGACCAAAGTTGTTTCTTTCTTTCTTTTTTATTCACACCAGAGCAGATTTAAGGTGGATCTCCTGTGTAATCATAAAATCTGCCAGCTCCGCTGAACTCAAAAATCACATCCCTTAGGTTCAGAGTTAGCTAAAAACACTCTTTTTACCTTCTCCTCTTGTTTAAACAGACCATTTAAACAGACACTATTGCAGGGGAGCCACAAGAGCCACAAAAATGACCGTGGTACTACAGAGAGCCAAATCACGCATGGGGTCTTACAAAACACTTCCTCTCAGACATAAAAAAAGACATAAAATGTAAATCAATACATTTCCAATTTCCAAAGCGAGGTTTATTTTATTTTTAAGTGTATTTAAATTCATACTGTCGAAGAGAAACTGAAACTTCAGTATCAATCCCGACTGATCCCTATTGGCATCCATTTATATATATATATATATATATATATATATATATATATATATATATATATATATATATATATATATATATATATATATATATATAGTTTAGATAGATCGGCACAACACTACTCATAACTAATATATTTTTTATGAATGGATCAAAGAGCCACACACCGAATGGCAAAAAGCCACAGGTTGGCCACCCCTGCACTATTGTATAGCTGTGCACAAGACTCTCAAGTAATTTAAAGTATTTAAATAAACTCAAAATTTCCCTGTAATTAAGTCTAAAGGTTTCAAAATTGCTTAAAACTCACATACATCAATTTTAAAGCTGTTGATGAACTACCGAAGCCAAAGCAACAACTAGCACAGACACTAATTACTTCTATTTCTAGTTATTATTTCCACATTTGAAATCCTTGCTGAAGGGTAAACATCAGGTTAAGTGAGTTACTGAAAGAAGACACATTTTTTAGGTCATAAAACTCTGCCTTTGCAAGTAGAAAGCCAAATCAGCAGAGAGAAAATATGTACTGCTTTGTCCACAGAGGCATTAAAGTCAACATAAACAGAAAGTTACTGACAGGAGCTTTAAAAGAAATAGTAAAAAATCTCTCTTCATTGGGATTTTGTTCTCACTTTACATCAGAGGAGACACAAGTAATGGAGGATTTTAAAATCCTCTACGGAGGCATCGAATAGAAAAAATAAATAATCAAACAACTAAAAAGATTGATATGAAATTTTTAATTTGCTGGCCTACAGGACAAAATAATTGTTAGGCAAGTTATAAATTAGGCTTATGTCTTGGATATGAAAATATCAGTTGAGTCCCAAGTGAAGACTCTTTGAGCTCCTTTGAGGAACTTTCAGTTTGGTGCGTCCCATGGAAATGGTGATTTTTGCTGATTTTGATGATCAGTCACACATGTAAGTAATGTCTCTTAAAAAGTATGTTGTATCGCTCTAAGATTGAGATTCACTGTTATCAAACTTCAGTAAGTGGTATGATGCCAGACATTAAGGGAAGCGTGTTTAACCCGAGGCTGGACGCTGACAGCAGATGTCCATCACTAATCAGTGTCATCAGCTCGGCATGAGTACGACCTGAGGTGCTGCAGGTCTTTTTTTGACCATACACCAAGATGCTTAATTAGGACGTAGACGTTCACGCTAAGGACCAAACCGATCAATGTGTTAGACAGGAGGAGGTCGAGGTCACAAGCGGGGTCTGATTTTGACCTGGTGCTGTTTGGTCATGAGACGTTGGCGAACTTTGACCTCTTGCTCGCCACTTAACATAAAGCATTTGTTCCAGCAAGGTAGAGAAATAATGTGTTCACTTAATCATTGCCTGCTTCAATGTGCTGACATCATGGTAAGTGTTAAAATAATTGATTGTCATTTGCTGCACTAAAATTTTACAAGGTGGTCTCCTTCTTCTCTGGCTGAGCTGCAAACAAAATTCTAAGACCAAATATGAAGTGTTTGTCAAACACATTAGCTTGTTTGTTTCCGAAGGGGCTCTCTAGTTGTAAAGAAGTTTACTCCCCTCACCACCTGCAGATGTTTCGGTGGCTGAATGGTGAGTGTTTGTGAACTCCTTGTCCTCTTTTGTACTCAAATGCTGGTCGTTTAAAGATGCACTCCACCCTGCACTGTGAAAGAGTTTGGTATTTTGGGACAGAAGTCACCTTTTAGCACTGAATAAACTTTTTTTAAGATGCTGATAAGGAAATAAAAGGATTTCTGCATTGACTATCTTTTGTTACACAAATATGTCACAGCTGGTACAACAAATCAACAACTTTACACCACAACACAAGTAACTCTCCAGCCACTTTTGTTTTGCCTTTCAAACAACTCTGCTGAGAGTTGGTTATCAGCAATCGTCGACGGATTGAGAAATAAAAGCACTAGAAAGAACTCACACATCTGTCCCACCATGTACAGCTCACTTCTTACATTTAAACAAAAACAAACCAAAAGCAGGAGCATGCATGCTTGAGCAGATTAAAGTTAGGAAGCCAATTAGACTCCTGATCTCTGATTTCCATAGGATTAAGCAGGAAAATCTAAAGTTTGGCGTCAGGGTTGAGACATGTCAGCTTTATGTCAGGCTTTGGGGCACAGACAACAATGAAGACTTCAGACTGGACATGATCGATGGGCCAGAAGAAGAACTAAACTGACGAGCTCAAATGCAAAGATGTAGTTCTCCTGCTCTTTGCAGGTTTACTTTGTGAATCAGCAATGCAAGTACAAGTCATGAGTTTAATGTTGCACTCATCTAAAAGTACTGTACACTAAATGATTTAAAGTATGCTCCATTATGTTTTAGAAACTGGCTGCATAAACTGATTTTTTTACTCCATGTGAAAAAAGACAACCAAAAATACCAAAAAAATTGGGAACCCCCCCCCCCTTTTTTTTTTTTTGCAACATTTGAACCCAGTTTGACTGTGCATATATATCTTTTTGCATTTTTTATTGTTAAGCATCGTCTCACCATGTCCACAGATCATCTGTTAATTATGTTATTTATTTATTCGTTGATATGTGACTATATATGTGAGGACTTCTTTGGGAAAATATTTAAAAAGGTAGTTTATTGCTACATTGACGTAAAAAAATGTCAGCATTTAAATATTAAACTCATAACTGATGATTTCGTGCTTTTATGCGTCAGAAACAAGCATTAAGATAAGACAACACCTGCTTTATTAATCCTAAAGGAAATTGTGTTTCTGGATCACAAAATACAAAAGTCAGTACATACAAAAATACAAACTTTTAGTAAGTAAACGAGAAAAAAGACACAAAATACAAGAGCAGAGGTTTCATTTAATAACACAAAGTGTCTGAAAATGGAAGCTCTACATAAAAAGTGTTGAAGTGTATTGCAGAAAGAAAGTGCCTACATAATACATAATATCAATAACAGCACATAATAGGACCAACATTGGTACCAATCTCAGTGTTAGGGATGGGTACCGAATTAGCTACTTTTATAGGTACCGACCGAATTCTGTCATAAGTACCAGGTACCGATTCATGGAAAATCAAAAGGTTTGAGGAACTGGAAGAGTAGGTAATTTTCCATGCTGGCCATGAACACAACATTGCAATGTTGTACATTGAAGAATAAATATGTGAAGTTAAAGAAATTTGAGATTTGAGACTTTTATTAAATTGACATTTTTTATCACATGAACACAAAAAAGTACCGGAAATTGGTACCGTTGAGCAGCGATACCGATTACCAGGTACCGGGCATTGGTACCGTATCGGTTCAATTGTGAAAGGTACCCATCCCTACTCGGTGTTTTTCATAACCAGGTAAAAATTCCACAAAGTTGCTCAAAGTTTTGACTTCTGTGTATTATACACTACATGAATCTGAAAACAATTCAGAAAACAAGCAGCTTTAAATGACTGATAAAGAGTAAGGAATGACTGGTTACTCTGAGCGTGTCCACTAGCTCTCTAGTAATGTTAGTAAATACTAAGTATTGTACATTAATTGAGCCTAAGGTACTTCAATGTCTTGTTTTGGTCATCTGAAGCTGAAGATCTCTCTTTGACATGAGGAAAGGGCAAACAGAAAAAAATCCCCACAATAGGGAAGCAGAAGTAATGACACATTAAAACTAAAAACATAAGTTTAATGCTCACAATAATGTGTACATTTTTACATGCTCTTTAATAAATCATATTTGTAATATATTTATATGTTTTTAATTAATGATACATGTGTTGAGCAGCTTTATTTAGCCCTTGTGTTGAAATCTTGTGTAAAGTGCAACAAAAGTTCTGGTGTTGAAAGGAACTATAGGGAATTGTTACACTTTTGGATACAGTTAGATAAATGAAATTTGGAGGAGACTAAGCTCAGAGAAGATTAAAGTGAATGGAAATATCTTTATATCCCTTACAGCTACAGGGATCAACAAATCCCTGAGAATTGTCGGTCACACTGTGACCATAGCTGGTATAAGGGGCGGGGCTAAGCGCCTCCCCCCCCCCTCTCGTGCAAACGGAGGGGCTTACCCGGATCTACTGCAGATATTTGCGAGGCTCCTCCCTGCACTTTTTATCGCCTTATAACAGGATATCTCACTGGCGCGAAAAACGCACTGTGTGGCTTCTATTACACATCGTGGGGCGGACCTTGAGCCTGCTGTGGGAGCCACCGGCTTTTGTGTTTTTGTTTGTGTTAAACTTACAACTTAAACAGAAGTAGAAGCAGCGTCGGAACATCTCATCTCGGTGAAACCCGGCCAGCTTTTATCTGTGTGATTCCTGTGCGCCGGGTACACTTTGATCTTTTAGCCGCGGAGTGATTTTCCATGCCCTGAATTTCACTGTGAGGTTTCAGGGAGAGCTGGTGAGTCTTTTATTTAATTCCTGAGTCTGACTGTGAAAGTTTTGAATGAGGAAACAGGGGATTGTGCGAGTCCGAGCCCACTCTTTCCTTCTTCACATGACTGCTCTGATGAAACAAAGCGCTGCCTACATTTCAGGAAACGCAGCCTTGAAACACTGGGTACTTTTACACCCCCAAAGTCCTTGAAACCTGAGTCTGTTCGCCGTTAAAATGCGAACTGGATCATAGCAGATCCCGATAGAGCTTATTCCTACATTATGTAAAGATCGTGAATGTCTGGACAGATGAGTCCATCACTGCAAGGAGTGCATCCGCAAGATCCGCGATCAATTATTAATGTGGTCCCATTTGGTGAAAGTCTGCTGTGATAAAGAGCCTATTCAAAGGGCAACTCGTGTGTTACAGGAAGTTTATTTTATGGCTAATCTTGGTGATGTTTCCCCTCAGGTTGAAGGTGTTCACAGGGAACGTTTGATCAGCTCTGGGAATTAACTCTTGAGGATTTAATAAACTGGAACTATGGAGTTCGACTGTTACCAGCACTACTTTCTCGACGATTTCGACACAGAGGAGGATTTTTACAAGTCGACCGCACCAAGCGAGGACATATGGAAAAAGTTTGAGTTGCTGCCCACCCCTCCCATGTCCCCCACCCGGACTCTGAGTGGCGCTGCCCTGCACCTCTCACCGGGGGACAAGCTGAACTGGTTGACCAAAGTTCTGGGTCAGGACGAGGAGTGCGAGGGCCAGTTCGTTCCGGACAGTGAAGAGCTGTTCGGCAACCTAAGCTCCATCATCATCCAGGACTGCATGTGGAGTAGTTTCTCCGCCAGTAAGCAGCTGGAGAAGGTCAGCGGGAAGGTGGTGTCGGCTGCGGCACAGACCGGCGTCTCCCCGTTGGCGCAGATCTCTGTGAGACCGAGCAAAGCGCAGTGCGTCGCCGCCGCCGGCGCGCTCCCCACAGCGGCGACAGACTGCGTCGACCCCGCGGCTGTCCTCACCTTCCCCGCAAACAGCTGCAGGAAGCCGGCGTCGTCTGGATCTGAATCCCGCTCTGATTCCTCCGGTAAGGAAGCAATCACGCTGTAAATTGCCCCACCCTTCCCTTGCCTCGGGATTATATTACTCTCTAACAATGCGTAGTTGGGAGAGCTGGGCTGCTGTTGCATAACAGTGATCTGTGGTGCAGCGGGGTTATCAAGTACAACAGCCAGTCACTTTCTTTACCCGGATTTTTACGCACACTTTCACATTGCGCCACATGTTCTCCAGATTGTAGCGCTATCTTTTGAAAACCGCGCCCCGTCACTTTTACTTGAATTTCTCCATCTTTCAATACCTGCCACTGGCTCTGCATTACAATCAGAGTGCGGCAGAGGGGCGGGGTGACCAAGTCCAGATGATTTATTACTACTACTACTACACACACACTCGCAAAGACACCAAGAGTGAGGGTTACTCTTTCAGGTTATCCGATTTAGTGAATGGCTCCTGACACTAATTCAGCTCATCTGAATGGTTGATTAATGGTCAGTGCTTGATGACAAAGCCTGAATTCCTGCAGGCTTTGGCATGGGCGACCACTTAACACCTCAGCCTCTGCTTAGAGGGAACTCATTTGCATATCAGTGCTGGAATGCACTTCCTTATGGTCACTTGAGTTAATCTTTGATTGACTCTTTTCTTTACAAAAGTCTGTTTTTTTATTTGTCACTGACCACATTGACACATGAGTCCTATCAAACCTGTTTTCCCTTGTATTTTACTGATTTCTTCCTCCTGTGTAATCCCAGATGACGAAGAGGAGATCGATGTCGTCACTGTGGAGAGCAAGCAGAGCCGAATGCGTCTGCTTAACGTCAGGAAACCTGTGACCATCTCAGTCCGGGCTGACCCCTGCCCAAAACGCTTCCACTTGTCCGTCCACCGGCAACAACACAACTACGCAGCCCGCTCCCCAGACAGTGAGCCAGAGCCTGAAGATGATGATGAAGATGATGATGATGAAGAGGAGGAGGAAGAGGAGGAGTATGGAGAAGAGCCTCAAAGCAAGCGTACCTGCACAGCATCCGCACAGAACTCTCCTGGTCGTTACTCCCAGCCCACTTCCCCCTCAGAGACCCCCCAGAACTCTGACGCAGAGGACACCGACCGCAGGAGGAACCACAACTTCCTGGAGAGGAAGAGGAGGAACGATCTGAGATCTCGTTTCCTCGCCTTAAGGGATCAGATTCCTGGTTTGGAGTCTTCCAAGACCCCAAAGGTGGCGATCCTGACTCACGCAACTGAATACCTTGTTGATCTTCACAGCAGAGAGAAACGACAGCTCCAGGAAAAGAAACGTCTGAAATCACGACAGCAGCTGCTTCTTCGCAAATTATCTGAGCTGAAGCGCTCCTGAGACACAAACGAACATGCTTGTTTACTTCGAACAATAATCTGCCTCATTCACCGTCAGGAACTCTGCTCCCAAGTTCAGAAACTTTCAGTCTTTTTTTTTCTCTCACACCATGCCTCATGTAAATAGCGGTGTGGTTTGTGTGGTAAGAAGTCATATTAGGGTGGGCTTCCTATGAACTGACTGCATATGAACCTGTGAAGGGGAGGAGCAGTTTGTGTGCTGTGTTTTCATACTTTCTTTGCACACCGATGTAGTTATGAGGAGGGAAAGACTTTGATTTTATCGTTAAGGGTTTTCCTCGTGTTGTGAGGTTTGGGGCAACAAAAAAACTTCTAATATTTTAATAGTTGACCTGTGCGATCACAAACATATGTAGCCTTCAGGGTGTGTGTGTGTGTGTGTGACAGCTGATTAAGGTGTCTTAATTTGAATCATTGCACACTTTTAATACAGAGAGGTGTGGAAGCCTGTGTACATATTTGAAAGCGTCTGTTTCCTGTGTGTGTGGACTGTATGACTGAATGTTTGATGTACAAAATGTTCTGTAAATAATAGCTTATCCCTTCTGATGAAGGAGATGAAATCAAGAGTCGTCAATGAGCTTTGCTCCTCATTAAGAGAGGCCACCAGGCATCAAGGAAGCTTTATTTTCTTAAGAAAACTGGAAAAGGCAAAAAAAAAAAAAGAGTAAAGGCACTGCTGTACTTTATATACACACATGTCACTTTGTGATTTTAACGCTTCTGATTTTGGTTGATTTGTGTTTTTAAGCATGCTCTCATTGACAGCAACATTAAATTTTTATACCATGTTTGCAAAAAAAAAACCCTCAAGTCTGTTCTTTTTTGATTATCACAAAAAGCAGCGCACTGGCAGAGGATGTGAAACCATTACTTCGAATAATAGTTATGATATATAAATATTCCCACAGTCAAAACTTGCTTATCTCAAATAAACAGAGGAATCACTCAATGTTTATAGTAGACATAAATACACAACTTAATATTCCTCACAAGCATCACATGAAATCCTGCTCTCTTACAGTACCAGATGTACAAATGTGTGTGTCTTGTGCACCAGCTGCTGGTCCACACAAGGTTAGACTGTGAGAGTGTGTGTCCTTGAGACTTACCCTTGAGGAGTGTGTGTGGCACTGTTGTGGATCCACCCCTCTGCAGTGTTTGCTGCATGCTGGGCACCTGATGTGCTCTGAAGTAACACACACAGACACACACACACACACACACACACACACACACACACACACACACACACACACACACACACACACACATACACAGAGTGAGGGTTTGGTATCTTTAGAACAGTCCCATGGGTTTGGAGACTGGATTTTGTGAACAGCTACTTGGATCCGCTGCGGCTCTTCACGCAGGTACAGAGTTATGTAAGCTGCAGTAAAACACTCTCTTAAAGGAAAGGTAGTAAAAAATTGCCGCTCTGTGATTTCTAAATAATAGGATGACACCACTCTTTCTGCTGCCCTGAGGTCTGTATTTGACACTCAGCAACCTTTTCATCACCTTTGTGACACTATTAACTCTATGCCTATGAGGCTTGTCTATGTGAGCAGACTGCACACTACTGACATACTGCTGCTTTTCCTCAAAAAGCTACTTTTCTTATAAAAGCATAGCAAAGATATAACAAAATTAACTCACATGTACTTTGACTGCACATCGGTTTTTGCCACACTGTTCATCACTAAAACAGAGTCAAATTATAACTTGAAAAGCAGTCAGAGAGCGCAGACCTCCACCAAGAATATTGTGATTGTCACCAACACTTTAGTCCTACTTTAATGTTATACTCCCTTTCAGCAGACTGTCTGCTACAATTTGGTGTTAGCTGCAGGTTTGTACGATAATATAATAATAATATAATATACACATATGGTTAAAACAGCCCTATCTCACAATGATAAAGAATCCTGTAAAAAAGTCCTGGATCCAGATGGTGATCCAGATCACCTCCAAAATTTAATCACTTCTTCCTTATCCCATTTTGAACATTTCCTGAAAATTTCATCAAGATCTGTTTGTTACTTTTTGAGTTATGTTGTTCACAGACAGACAGACAAAATCTCCCAAAAACATAACCTCCTTGGGGGAGGTAACTAGCATTGTAGCACATTTTGGTAACCTTCCTCTACTGACTTATTTTCACACTATCAGCTATGAACTATAACACCCCAAACTCCTAAAAAGTTGGACCTCGTGTAAATCTTAAAGCCTAATGGAACACAGAAAACAATTAAAAGGTGTGAGCAGATCAAATATCAAAACTGAAAATATGTAAAATTTTAAAAAAAAATTCTTCAGATCTGTTGCATAATCAAAAAAAAGGAACATTCCACGACTCATAAGATTAGGTTGCAACAGGTAAGTTACACTGATGGGGTGCCAAAAGGAAGTCTCAGAGGAAAGATGATAAGAAGCTCTACACTCTGTGAGAGACTTCCTGAGCAAAGAGTTCAACATTTTGGGATGATAATCCTCAGTTCAACACTATCAAAGAATTTGAGAATTCATTCATCTTCAGTGCATCACATGTTGTATCATATTGTATTGTACTGTATCATATCACATCATATCGTATCACATCGTATCATATCGTATCGTGTCGCATCATATCGTGTCGCATTGTATCTTGTCGCATCGTATCGTGTCGCATCGTATCGTGTCGCATCGTATCGTGTCGTTAGAACATTCTGAGGATCTTAAAAAACTTCTGCAGAAGTTTGTCTTTGCTGAACAATATGATCGATGTTTAACTTTTTCTCAGAACACTCTGAGATAACCTAAAGGAAATCAGGTCTTCCTGTTTCACATGAAAACTGTGGTCACCTTTACTCAAAAACCTCTCAACGTTCAGAATTAGCTGAAGAGTTTTGGACATCCTGCCCTATATTTAGCTCAGTAGATCAACGTATGAAGTAAAAACTGGGGAATCTGGTTTAAAATTGGACTAAATGTGGGCAATATATTGATCCAATCAGGCTTTTATCTCAAAAACTCTTTCTGGCTGTGATTCTATATTAAACTGAGCCAAATACCTGACATGTACTAACTCTGCTGATATATAAATTTCCTTACATAAAAAAGTGAGTTTGTGTCCCGTTGATGACCTCACAGACGAGTCTCTACAAGCCTGGATGATTGCAGTTTGCGCTCCAGTCAATTGAAATAAAACTCAAACAACCATTCGGTTCAAGTACAGCCTGACAGACGAGCTCGGCACGCCCTGAAGTCCAACCGTCTCTCACCTCACTGCTCTTTTGTTCAGGCTGGTTGCTGTTTCACCTGCCTGTGTTCACTCACTGGGCCTCATTTTCACCCTCAAGGGCACTTTTTTTTCGGGCACAACTGAGTCTTTCCTTTGTAGAATCATATTTGGTCACAGGAAGCTCCACAGAGGGGAAAAATACCCCAGAGGATAATATAAACTACAACAATACTGATTTAGCAACATTCAGTCAGTATGATTTCAGCAGGACTCCCACCCTTGGAGTCATTGTGTTTCTTTAAAAGATTGAGAAACTATCAGCTAACTTATCTGATGATACAAAAGTGTGGGACTAAACAGCAAAAACACTGTCGACTGAACCTGATGCAGCTGCTTTGCTGCTGAATCTTCACATTGCATTAGGAAGTGAAAGAAGAAATCAGATATCAGGTTTAGGACTGAATTTCCTGTTAACCTCTGACCACAAAACTCATCTGCAGTGAGTGTAAAGAGCAGAAAATAGATGAACAGCTGAATAATGAGCTGAGGATGTAATACTTCCTCAATATCAAATGATTTGCAGGTTCATTTTAGGATAACTAACACACACACATGCAAAGTCTTTGGACTACAGTGTTTTTGTGGGGATGCAAATGAGAATATTGTGGGTGTCTAGGTCAAGAGTGTGCAAGGATTTTGTTTTCAGGAGTTAAAATGACAGAAAAATCATCTCGAGAGTCAGGAAGAGCATCAGCAAATCTACTGAAGCCAACACAAACCACTCATTGGTTGTGCTGCTGCTAAATGTCAGGGGTCTTTCTTCAAAGCGTGAGGAAAGAGGATCTTTTTCTCAGGTAGGATGCTCAGCTGTGACGGTTAACTCACCAGACCAGATTTTCTACTCTCAAGTTCATGCAACGCCCATGCTGCTTTTCCTCTAGAGAGCATGTGTGAACACTTTCTTAAACACATGTTCATACCGAGCTGAATCCTTCTACCCCACGTGTGTTTTATTCTCTCACATCTGCAGGCCTGCCTTTATTTCCTGCTATTAAAATAAGCCTTTCAGGCCATCAACAGCTGCACCCTGTCCCATACGATAAATACTATAAAGTGTGTGTTTAAGAGAGAAGTCATTCATGGTGGTGTCACAGAGGTCTGTGTATTCCCAGGGTGTGTGGCGGTAGGCGACGGTTTCCCTGGTGGTCATACAGAAGTGTGTGTGGAGAAGTGATGATTTAGCTGGGTGGAGTGCAGACACTGATTTATATTTCTTTTTCAGACACACTTAAGATAAAAGCAATCACATAAATCTTTCTGATCATATTTCTACGCCTCTGCGCTGTTACAGTAAGGAGGGTGTGGAGACGTTTACAGACCTGTCAGAATAATTCTGAAAAGCCTAATCTTAACCAAATACACCAAAGCATGCAGCATTAGAATCCTGCAATAGTTGACTTGCACAATGAAAAGCAAAGGAGTTGTGCAACTTTTTATGTGTGTACTCACTTTATGAGGCGGCTCTATTGTTCAGGCTTCAGTGTCACACTTTTTTTATTATAACAATAGCTGAAGAGTACATCCGTAACCTTATAACATAAAAAAAAACTGAACTGGTTGGCGGATGAAACACACATTCAGATGTCTTATCTTTGGCAAGTGTCCCTGACAAAAAAACAAGACTTGTCATACTCGCCACTCTGGTATTTCTTGCTCATTAAACTAACATCAAGGTTAAACGGTCGTGAATCTTGGCTTTGAAACACATGTCTAAAGACTTCAGCTTACCTTAACTTGTTTTTTTCTCATTGAGCAATATACGAAGAGTGTCTGCATTCCTGGGAAGTGGGAGGACAAACTTTTGCAACTGAGATCCCCTTACTGTCACTGTGATAAATCTCTTTACTCTGCACTTTAGTGAGTGAAAAAAAAAAAAACTACAACAGACACGTTGAGCAATGTTTCCACCATATTAACTGGTTGTGTCCTGACTGGCCTAGTTTGTATGGCGTGTGTACATTGCGTGTTTACACAGCGGGGCCGTGGAGGAAACGGACCATAAACACACCGCACTGGTTTGTGATTCCAAGAGCACGGCTGAACTCGCTGCTTATCTCTGACCTAGATGTGTGTGAATATGGGACAAAATAATAGTAGTAAAGGCAGAGGGGAAAAGGGCTTATATGAGGATGACCTTTGACCTCCCCTGTGGGAATCAGATGAAGTGTAATTGAAAAATCTCCCTTTGAGGGATTTCAGACAGCTTCATGCTCTGAGGGAATTTTCAGCTGTAGGGAGAAGTAGACTCATTGTCATCCTCCTCTTACCCAACACTCCACTCACACCCTTCCTTTTATTCTGTTTTTAAAGGACTGACGGTCAGGGAGGTTTAGAAAACACAAGCGGGAAGAGACGCAGTTACACACATCTTCTTTTGAGGGCACACACACACATACACACACACACATATACACACAAATGCTCTTTCCTCAGTCGCTGTCTTTCATCTCTCTGCCTACTGACCCACATTCCTGCCTGGTTGTGTCACTGGGACTGAGCCAGAGCTGCGGCCACTACTGTCCATCTGATCCTAATGAGGCTGCCACAGAAAAACCACACGTATGCACTGGCATGCAAAAGATCTCATTCTTTTGCTCCCTGTTTCTCTTTTTATCTTTTTCCCCCATTCTCTCCCTTTAAACCTCTTCATCCCTGGAAACCACCCCTGTGAAACAGCCTGCTGGTTCCTGCCCTCCCCTCAGGTACTTATCAGCACCATTTGCTGATCTAGGTCAGTCTTCTTAGCTCAGTTTCTCTGCCTCTCCCCCTCCCCACCCTAAGAGCAGTGTTATGTAACAGCGATGATTCAGTTAGAAAAGCGTGTGTATGTGTCTTTCTCTCTCATCTTGGAGCAGCTGACTGGTGTCATAAAAGTGCCTTGCTTTAAACTTCTGCCAGTGAGACAAATTGGCCTGTCCTTCCAGCCAAACAAACACCTGAGGCATGAGGATTTCCTGTGCGGCACCTGTCGTGCAGAACAATGTTTTGTTTCCACCCCTTTTTTAGCACCTTCTTCCCCCTCTTCATCCTTGTTGTTTTGTATCATCTGAGGTTAAATTTGGGAGGGTTAGCGTGGGGCCAGGCGGTCGTGCCGTGTTAGCAGAGCAGGCCTTTCAACTTGTCTGTCTAATCTGGAGCTAATCTTAATCCCGTTAGTGTAAACACTGCTGCCATCTGGACCAAAACACACCACGGTTCTGATTATAATGAACCCATCAAAAGATCCTCAAAGCGTCACGCTGTGTGTGCTGTCAGCAGCTCGCGTTAAACTCTCTGACCTGAGCTTATGACACAACCGAGGTTGGCCAGTCCCAACAGCTGAGGGGTAAACAAACACATGCATGACCAACACTGGGAATAAGCTGATCTCATAAAGATGGTAATTATTGTGTGAGAGCGGGAAAAAAGCCATGAAAGTGTGTTTTAGAGTCTACAGACTCACGCATTAGGAATAAGTCTCTATAGGGTCTGCGGTCACTGGAGCATTAGCTGTGATGATGTAACCATGGATGGTTAATGGATAAGCAAGAGAAGAGGGAGGGGGTCAACTGCTGTTTTTCCCAGAGATGGGTAGTTTGTTGACATGAACTTTGGTTCATCTCTGTTTGCTTTTTTAATAAAATCAAAGGTTTGGTGATTTGACCCTGGTTAGTTTCTGACTGTCTGGGTTTAAGCAGACATGTTTTTGACCCTTTAGTTTCCAGCAACAGACAATTTCAGAGCCTTTAAGTGCTTTGTTTTGGATCATTTACTTCTCACATCGGCCATGGTTTTAGGTATAGTTGTTGTTTCTTTGTCCGGTCTTATTCCCTTTTAGTTTACTTTATTAACTTTTATTTTATTTTATTTTTCATTCCCATTTATTTGTTTTTATTTGTGTTTAATATGTTTTCTTTTACATGTCTGTTTTTCCTCATCTGTTTTTATCCTTTTAATTTAATCCACCTATACAGCACTTTGTTTACAGATGTGGTTGTTTTTAAAAGTGCTTTATAAATTAAGTTGGTAGTTGGTTTTTTAGAACATAATTACCACTAACAACTCATTGGCCATTAAAATGCACTGAACCCTCAAAAGGAAGCAGCCCCCTTTTTCTCCCCACTACAACAGCAGCGTGATGAAGCTTTCCAACTGGGGATGCACAATATTATTGGCACAATATCGGTATTGGCTGATAAAAGCTTAAAAACACGTCTATCGGTATCGGCAGATATGAAAATTTCTGCCGATATGCACAGCCGATAAGGTGCTATTCAGTTAGGATTATTATTATTTTCCATCTGAAAAATAAGCTCCTTATATAAAATGTAGCACTTCATTTATTTGCACTGCAGAGCTCTGTGTCTGTCACCAGGTTGTTACAGTAGCTCTAAAATAATCAAACGCAACTTGGTTATGTTTAAAAATGCATTGTACATTTAAAGTTCATGTGATCTAAAGAAATTATTTTTCTGTATCTCAATACTGAATGTCTTGAGTTTAAAAAATAAAAAATAATACATTTCTTATTTATGGTAAAATCTATTGTTTTTGTATTGTTTTATGTGTGTTTCTTAAACAAATAAGACCGTCACAATAAGAGTAACATATAAATTCCAGTACAGGATAGACTTAGCTTTCTTTACAGTGAAAAAAACAAACAAACTTGTGATTATCGGTATGGGTATCGACCAAAAGGGGTTTCGATACATTGGCATACCGGATATCGGCAAAAATCCAATATCGTGCATCCCTATTTCCAACACATCTGAACTTTAACAATGGACTCACTTACAGTGTTCACTACTGCTGTCACACTGCAAGTTTTTATTTAATTTAATTTCATTAACCAGGAATATTCCCTTTGGTATGCAAAATCTCTTTTACCAGTGAGTCCTGGTTAAGACTGCAGCACAGCAGTTTCACACAAAGAGAAAAACAATTAGTCAACAATAACAAATAACCTCAACATTAATCAATGAATGAGCCGCTTTCAGCAGTAAAACATTTGAATACACAGGTCAGATAATCTTTAATCCTAACTGTATTAGCAGAACAAGTTTGCCCCACTGTCAGGCCTGTCTTCAAAATTTGGCTGAAAGAGGCTGAAGTTGATAGTTCAGTCATGGCAACGTTTAGAAAAACTAATCACTCTTAAGAAACCTGGTGAACAAGATCCTCAAAAAAAGCATCAACAATGTATGGCACCAAGATGTGATGTTTACAAATCTACTCAAAAGATTTCAGGATCATTCAATCAATCTCTATCTACAACTGATCGGGACGTTTCACAAAAAGAGCGATACTGCTCTCTTTGTTTCTGTTTTTTCACTGAGACGGGATCTGATTCAGTCCCAGCATACAATATAGACTGGATAATCTCATCTATATCCAGGTGCAGAGCATTAGCAGCGTTAAAGTCACAGTAGCAAAGAAAGCTTCCTTTATCATGCAGAAAATTGGAGCAGACTCACATCACTGAGATTGTGTTGGGATTGGAATGAGGGGTTGAGATGGATATGAACGTTGAAAAACCTCAGCAGAAAATATTCAGTGACATTTTGCATTGAGCTGGATGAGACTTTAACAAACACTTTGTTAAATTAACAAAGTTTCAAACACAAAACCACGAATGAGAAAGCACTATGTAACAACAGCTAAACTAAAACTTCAGGCAGAAACTTTGATCATATTCTCACAGATTGGTGAATCTTTTTCCATCTTTACCAACCGTTGGCCTCATAGCAGAGTTTTGAGAAAAGACACACTTTTTCAGTGCAGATTTTTTTGCAGTAATGCATACAATGTGTATAGGTTTTAAATTATTATTGTTGACTAATTTATTTCATATAAAATTCTTTGACCTGGGCATTTTTGCTATGAGGCTGACATTACGAAACTCTTTTTATACCCTGTCATGTTACTGATGTGTTGCTGACTGACAAGTTCCTACAGGTGTTCTCATTAGAATTACAAAACGATTTCATTGATAAGTTGTATATGTACCAACATTTTTTAAGCATGTTGCTGGTTTTAAATTTAAAAAGAGAAACTACGTTTTACAAAGCAATGATATGTGCAGTTTCAGTACATGATATCTTGTGGATATCTAGGCTTTAGATCAGGTGTTAGCATCTTTTTTGAGACCAGGGACTACCTCAAGGGCGATTAGTGGTACAGAGGGCTACTTGTCTGATACAAATTTCCTAAACAAAATTTCACAGATCTGGTTTTAATAAGTGAGAAAAGAGAAGAGACTGCTCACATGTCAATGTTAATTATTAATCATAATATTCTTTTTAAACAACACGTGACACAGTGCAACAACTCCAAAAGAGGATAAGGAGACTCAAGGATAAGACAGACTGTTAAAAAATATACTTAGAGATGCTGTGAGGAGGATCTGTTTTGATTGCACTCTCTCACCACCTTGTGGCCCGAAGTCTCCGCACACTGTCGTAAATTACTGTTAGCTAGGTGTGTGTTTGTTTTGGAATTAAACGGAGAGTCAGCAGGTGTTGTCATAAGCCGCGTTTCCACCAAGCAATCCGGGTCAGTTCGTCTCGGTACGGTGCGCTTTTAGCGGCGTTTCCACAGACTCATCCCGGAACGGATCCCTAAAAACCGAGACGGGCCGTCCCACTTTTTTGGGACCCTTTCGTATGGGTGCCAGACTGAACCGATCCGCTCTCGGGAGGTGGAGCAACACACTGCAGACGGTTGATTGGTCAAAAGAATCGTCACTTACCCCGACAGCGGCTGCATTTCTCCTGGGGGCACACAGACTTCTCTGAAACAAAGCTTGATTACACTTTGTAACAGAGAGTTACATGAAAATCACAGAGAGGACGAAATGCTGCACGTCTTCCATCCGTGCTCTTTGTTTACTGTGTCGCGTTTTCCTCTTTGTTGGATTTAATCGCGGGGTAAGCTGCTATGGCGTCGCGCTATTGTTTATCAGCTGTGGCCACCGGCATGCGGCTTACACGCCGCCCACCACGAGAGGGCACAGTTTGCTGTGGAAACGCAAACGGGATGAGACTTTACTGTCCCGAACCGTCCCAAACCGTACTGAACCGACCCGTACTGCTTGGTGAAAACGCAGCTATAGAGACCCAGACGTGCCTTAGATCAATCTGGTTCAGCTGGAGATGAACTGGAAGCTAGGAAGTAGCAATTTAAAATTACCTGTAACCAGCAATATTGGTGCTGATAATGTAATTTTAAAGTGTGGATTACGATCATATATATATATATCTAGGGAGACTTGTTCAAGATCACTTTCAAACTCCTCACAGCCCCTTTAAGTTAAGTTTCCAAATAGTTTTACTTTGTTACGGTCTGCCTCTCGTTTGTTGATACCATGATCTCAGTCAAAGTTTGAACCTGCTGCCTCTTTGGGAGTAACAGTTTAAATCAGCCTCTGCTGCTCTCTCAGGCAGCCAGCAGATGTTCCATTGTTTGGCGCTGTGGTGTAAGGTTGCTTCAGTTGAAGTTGGGACACTTGCTGCATCTTTTGAATTTATCCCCATTGAGTGCCGTCATCAGCCCCCAAGCTACCCCACAGAGGGGCTTTACCCCTCCCCCGTCCCCTTTAACCCCCTGCAGACCTGCTCCACCACCTCACCCCCGTCTGCATCCATGCTCTTTGTCTCCCCCTCAGTCAGGCCCTCAGTAATCAGCATCCCCCTTAGCACACACACGCACACACACGCACACGCATACACACACACACACACACACACACACACACACACACACACACACACACACACACACACACACACACAAAAGCCCAGTTTGATGGCCCAATTACATCAGTGTGAGAATGTATAGTGAGTAAATTTGCATAAATATACATTACAATGCTAAAATACAGCTCTGCAGCCAGAAAGACTTGCACTGTGTGTGTGTGTTATCAGAGTGTGTGTTATCAGATGCTGAATGTATAGTGCACAGGAAGCCTCTGTTCTTCCTGTATGGTTACAATACCCTCTTTTCAGTCTTCATCTGAATGTATCTGCTGTTGTTGTCAGGGCCAGACTGACCACCACTCTGAGGCTTATGTAATAAACAGTGCTCTGCTCTCCTTTTCCCTCCGTCAGACTGTGTGCCTGTGAAACACTGAGAAAGAGAGAAGGGGAGCTCTGTTATAAGGCCTGTAGGAAACTCACACAGGCAGCACACACTTCCTGTTTTTGCACTGAGCCCACTGGAGGCAGGAAGTGAGAGGTACCGCTGCTCTGCTCTCTTTTCTCTCAGTGAATTTTTGCCAGATGAAATGATGTTGAAGCTTAGTCAGCGACTACACACTCACTCACTGATATTACCAATCAAGAAGGTGGGCTGACTCTGAAATCAAATAAAACAAAACTCAATAAAGTCGCTTTAGAGAAGCAGAGGCTGCAGTTAATGATCAGTGGTGCCACTTCAGCAGGTAATATTCATGCTCAGTCAGCAGGAAGAGGATGAAGGCCTGGAACTGTGTTATATCAGTGTGTAGTGTGCATGTGGTTGTGGTCTTCAAGAAGGGAAGTCAAGAAAGAGTTTTGAGTGAGAGGAACCGCAGTTAGAACAAAGAACCTGGTGGAGGCAAACATGCCAGAGTGGTTGCTTTGAAGGACTGATTAAGGTTATAATAGGCATCAGCCTTGCCTTGAGCCTTCAGGCTGTGTGTCGGGGGGTGGGGCCCGATAAGAGGTGGTGGTAGTGGTGGGGGTTCAGGCTGTTACCCTCTTTGTTCTTACCCTCTCCACTCATGCCTGCTTTTGTCTCCACCCACAGTCTGCCACAGAGAGAGCATAATCTCTCCATCCGTCTCGCGCCAAAACAGAGAAGGGGCGTGTTTCTCCTTCTTCCTCCTTTTTCTCTCTTTCAGTCCTCTCTCTAAGGTACACTGTGTATCAGACACATTTCCAAGGCAACCAAGTGACTGCAGGTACAAAGTAGATGTGCAAAAGCCCAGTGGGTGCAGTCCCTGTCTCTTTCCTTCTCTCTGTTCCTGTTTGTCTTCCTACCCAGCATTTCCCGCCACTCCAGGGTGCACAGGGCGGGGAGTGAAGGGGGGAGGAGTGGTGTCACAGCCGGTATGAAGAAAGGCTGGCTCCTCTGAGCCTCGCGCCAAATGCCGGCGTTATTCAAATCAGCTCAGTGGGTGCGGCCCAACTGTCTCCATGTCCTGTTAACCCCCTCTGAGCTGCAGAGCAGACACACAAAGACCAAGGAGAGTGTGTGTGCATAGGGCTTTGTAAAATAAAAGTAAATGTATCATTGATGCTTTAAGAAGCCGAGCGTGAAGCCTCAGTGGAAAAAATTACACAAAATGTTACTAATGTGGGAATTATTTCCAAAAAGCTTTTTTTATGAATTAAATGAAGGTCTTCAACAAGGAGTGGAGCTTCAATCTAGTATCACTTTGATTAAAACTCTTGAATAAAACTAAATGTATTTGGTTTTATATCTGAAACGGGTCTTTTTTGTTCTATAACATGCACGTTACCAACAGTTGTGATATATTAATTATATTTATTATTTAATACCAATATATGTTATCTATTTATTGTATATAATATTATTTAGTAATATAATGTTATGTTAATTCGGCAACATACTTTAAAAAATAGACTAGATCATATCTACATTTTGTCTTAATAACCACAGACACTGAAAGTCAGCATAGAGAAGTCAGATATACTGTAGCTGTTAACGTACACCAAACTTTAGGAGTCAACCTGAAAAACTTCAATTTTTAGCTCAACTTCCTCTCTTCCTCTCAGTTTCTCTTTCAGGTCCTCTTTGTCTCTCTAACACCCAAGGAATGAATGAACCTGAAGAGGATTCAGGACCCCACCAGATGGCAAAGATGTTTGCCTATTCTCTGCTGCACTCTAGTGGCCACCAACAGGAAATGAAAGAATTCAAAGTTGCTGAATTAAAGACCTTAAAATAAGAAACAACTTGAGAGGAAAATATAACTGAGGGTTGAATCTTTTTAATCCCACCAGTCACAGATTTGTTATTCATGCATAATGTTGGATGGCGCGCACTGGTTGAAGTTTTATGACCTCTTTACTCTTTGATACTAGAATCATTCAAGTACCTGGGAGGGTACTTGTGCACCCTGTAACGGTGTGGGTCTACACCTCCTCAAGTTTCAGAGGGTAAACGACACTCTTTTTTCATCCTTCAGCTGTCCTCATGAAATCGATAAAGCTCTTTGTGCCTGGTCTCTGGAGACCCTGCAGGAGGGTGTGGTGTAACAGCCAGACACATCATTGTAGCGGTGCAAAATGTCAATTTCATATTAGCTGCTTTTAGTATTGAATAGCTAAGAATGATGGAGCTGTCCTTTTTAGTAAAGCTATACAATCTTCACGTTAATGCCTAAAGGAGGAGTTGAATAATTATTATTTTTTATTCCTCAGGATAAAATAATAATAAATAAATATTTATCATATTTTATATTCTTAAATATATTTATATTTATTATATAATATATGTAGTTAATATTATTTTAATAATAATTAAATTATTTTTAATATTTTATATATATATATATATATATATATATATATATATATATATATATATATATATATATATATATATATATATATATATATACACAAGACTGTGATGGTCTTAGCAAATTTTCTTTCTTACACACAACTTTTGGAATTAACAGTCAGTATTTGCTACTCTTCGTGAAGCTGAAGACTGTGAAGAAGGGTGTATTCACCTGTGTTTTCTGTCAGTCTCTGCAGGGACGTCTGCTCACTATCCTTCTCTGGCAAAACATCTGTAGTTACTAAACTGCCTGTTCAGGATAAAAGCAAAGCTTATTCCATTTCTCAAGCTTTCATGCTCTTCAAAGCGTAAACCTGGACTTTCATCTTTCCCTCCTGCATCCTCCCTGCATCACCAGCCTGTTTCTCACTAATGCCATACTTGGGGGGCCATATAAGCGGTGTGGTGTCCCTGCAGCCAATCAGGTCGCACATGTGGGAGTCCCTGCCTGTCTGACTCCCCAGCCGTTGCTTGGCAACTGGGGCTGCTGCTCCCGTAATTCAATCCATTGAGAGATCCTGCAGGGGTTTACATGAGGGAGAATCATCATCAGGTGCACAGGGGGGTGGGGTGGGGTGGTTGAGTGACCAAGGATGGACCTCATTTCCCACACTGCTGAGCAGAAAAATGAAAAGAAGGCACTCAAGCAAGTAATAGGAGCATGTGGGAAATACTGTGATCAGCTAGTTTAAAATCTATACTTAAAACAGAAAATAATCTCTGTCTCCCTTTAGATTATCAAACAAACCAGTGATTACTGCTCATCATCTTTGCTCTAATTCCACCTCAATTAGGAAGAAATATGCACAACAGCTTTACGAGCATCACAGCACCCAGTGTTTGACACACCGGCATGTTTTATCAAACATGGTGCATCAGCTACTTGTCACACACATTAAATCACATGCTCTACTACTGCTCCTGCTGCTGCTGCTGATGCAGGGAAAGGGTTAAAAAAGGGGGAGGATGCAAGATGGCTTGAAGTCAGCAGTGAGGAACACAGGAAAGGACAAGAGGAGAAGACAGGAAGGAGGAATACATCACGCATGATGCTGAGGATAAGATGATGTGTTAATCAAGCGTGAATCTCTCTGACACTGCGTCATCCCATCCCTTCTCTGCTGTTTTTCCTTTGATGCGTTCTGCTGAGTGCCTCTGCTGCTGCAGTCAGCCTGATCTCATCTCCTGAGTGCACCACCACTGAATTCAAATAGTGAATGTGCAAGAGTGAGTAAGGACTTTTTTTTTCCTGGGAACTGGGACAGTAGAAGAGAGAGCTTTCTGGGAGGACACACTGTGGCTCAGTGTGGACCTGGGATAGACAGGAGAGTGGCGAGCTGAAGAGGTACGATGAGCGTTAACAACAGTCAAACTCTGACCGTTAGTGGACAGGACAACCGAGCTCCCTGGGAGGATGCTAGGGTGGTTTTAAAGCCCTCAACCCCAACCAGGAAACCTAAACCAGTGAGTATCAAAACAGATTTCTAATGCAGCAGACAGCTACAATAAATGTCCATTTTAGAAGTATTGTTATTCTCAGTACACAATAACTGTGAAGTTATATTTTAATGTCCTCTCGACACCACTTTGGAGCTACATTATGCTGCTGTCACCTGTTAACTCCTGCTTAGTAGCTGCTCATTTCCCAGGATTCTTGTCACACGACAGCTGATAGATGAGAGAAAACAGACACTGAACTTTATCAAAGTCGACATCCAGGTAACAACAGCAGGAGGGTTAAAACCAGAAAGTTACAGAAGGTGTTTTCAGCTGAAACGTGATACCGAGGCTCAGTTGAGGTTTTGGGAACTGAGTAAAGCAGGCAAGGCTCTTGTTTCAGGTCAGGTGCATGCCACTGTGTAAAGTGGCTCGAGTTAATTTCTTATCTCATAAAAATGCATCAAAATACAAAAACAGACTCTACAAGTTAGCAACTTTCAGGGTGCAAAAGTGGTCTTCATGAGAGGTTTTTTGAAAAAGTATGTAGCTGCTATTTTAAAACTGTTTAACCCTGCAAGTATTTCCAGGACTCAGCCAGAAATATTAACACTTTTTTGATAGTTTTAATTTTTTTAATCATCTTCACTTTTTTGGTTTATTTATTTTAATTAAAAACCGACAGATAGTCTCATGATTAATACCATCAATCCTGTTCAAAATGTCGTGCTTTATAAACACTTCCCAGTCTCCAAAGAGTTAACAGGTGGCACTCAGTCTGGTATGTGTGTCTGTAATACCAGAGGCCTGCAGAGGAAAGTGTTTCATGTCAAACTGTCGCTTCTATTCAGTCCCCTCATTCCCCTCAGTTTACTCTCAGTCGTATGTCAGGCAGAGGCAATAAAAGCTTCATTAAATTATTTATTTCAAACTGTCAAAAGCAGAAAATCAGCAGGCTGCCCTCCAGCACTCTGACATAACTCCTCCTAAAAACATGAGCTCTCTTGACTCCAATAAGGCAACAAGAGAAGAAAGCTGGATGCAAATAAAATTTCATTAACTCTATCCTCCAGCCAAAGCCTGAGAATGCCATCACCATCGCCGTGTCAGCCCGCGTTCTCTTCAACATGGAGAAAGAGCAACAGATCTATGAGCAACAAGGCATGGAGGAGTACATCAAGTATCAGGTGGAGCACGAAACGCAGCCTTTCAGCCCTGGACCAGCCTTCTCCTTTGTCAAGGTCAGAGTCCAGGAGAAGGTGGAGAAATGGACACACACACTACATCAAACCCCTGTAGAGTCCGATCTTAGTGTCACTGCTTTATGCTGGGCTGGCTCGTGTCTCTGGAGGCGGTGAATAAAGAAAGAGGATTAAACACCAACGCACACTCTCACTCTCACACACACAGGCATTCTTCCATCCCCACTGCAGTGATATTGTTATTTCTATGTGACTTGATCCTTTGCTTGTTGTGCTGCCAGGCTCTGGAGGCTGTGAACACCCAGCTGAGAGAGCTGTACCCCGACAGCGAGGAGCTTTTTGATGTAGTGCTCATGACCAACAATCACGCGTACGTGGGCCTAAGACTCATCAATACCATCAACCATCACCGTGAGTAGCTGAAGCACATAACAGCAAAAACCTTTCAGGCATATTTGATAAATAACTCTGTGTCCCATTAATCAATGATCTTCCTTCAGGAATAAAACAAAGATGGGAATATTTATCAGGTTGCAACTTTTGTAGCTCAGGGGTAAAGTGGTTTATCTTTTAATTGGTAGATTTGGCGGTTTGATTCCCACACACCTGTAGTGCTAAAGTCACCTAAGGCAAGACACTGTATCCTAACTTCTAGATGCCATAGCCGTTGATGAATAAATACAAACAATGGGCACTGTGTCCGCCACAGACTGTTTAATGCCATCGCCGTGACATCACCTGTCTGTTTCTGACACAGGGGCTGTTTTCCAAACCACCTACTACACTAGCAGTGCCTACTATTTTGGCCGAAATTCAGTATGTAGTAGGTAGCATGCAAAAACTTGTGATTTCTGCAGTATATCAAATAGGGATGGGTACTGAATTAGGTACTTTTTTAGGTACCAACAGAATTATGTCAAAAGTACCAGGTATCGATTCATGTAAAATCAAAAGGTACCATGTTTAGGTACCTAAACGCATCCTTGTGACTGTGAGGGAGTAGAAGAGTAGGCAATTTTCCATGCTGGACATGAACACAGCATTTCAAGGTTATAAATTGAAGAATATATTTGTTAAATTGTAAAAAATATATATTTTTTATTATTGAACAAAGTGATATTTTTTACCACATAACACAAAAAAGTACCAAAAATTGATACTGATTGCCAGGTACCGGGCATCGGTACAGTATCGTTTCAAATGTGAAAGGTACCCATCCCTAATATCAAAAATTCCTGGATGTCCTACTGATCCAGGAAAATTTCCCAGTATGCTACGAACCAGTCTACCAGGCATACTGTTTCCCACAATGCACAGCACTAATGCTATTTGAGCCCTGGCAGGTTTTGGTAAATTACTGCCATCTACTGGAATGAGTCAGCATTACAGCTACAAAACAACAACACTAACGTTAGACAGTCTGTGATATAGAAGTAAAGACATGCGAAAGAAACATGGGTAAATCTTGTCACTACCTGTTGTAAAAGAGATAGTTACGTCTACAAAATCATTAAAACCCATATAAACCAATACTTCACTTTTTTGAACCATAAGTGGATTATATGGAAGGGTTTTTTTTTTTCCAGAAGCTGTAAAAATAAAAATCCCTTATTTTACCCATTTTGGACTAACAATAGAACTTTTGGTGTAAGATTAAAAATCAAGTATGATGATTCTGCTGTGGTATGGCTAACAAAATAACTTAAATGTCAAGATCTACCCATAGTTTGTTGTGTACATTTATTGCAGTTTTTGGAAACTTTAAACCAGAGTAGTTAACTACAAAACAGACCCAAAAGAACTGTCATTCTATGTGCTACACGCAAAAGCAGCAGCCAGTACGCAGTGCCTACTACAACAGCCAAAGCTTTGAAGTACATCAGCAGCCATATTTGGAAATAGGGTGGGCTTCGAGTCTCCATACTAACAGCTATAAGGCGCCCCCTGTCATTCAGCTCAGCTGAGCCTCTGATTGAGTAATCTTAATGCCTTCTAAACTGCAGATGAAGAAAACATTTCGACCCCTGTACAGTGTGAGCTGTTAGAGAAATCAGCTGTTCAGATGGAAAACAATTTCTGTAACAGGCTTGAAAATGTTTATTCTTGCTGTTAAATCTTTCTTTTTTTGCTTAGCGTGTTTGTCATTTCTTGCATTTCCTGTGCCAGCCTCATGTGGACATTTAAGAAAGAGAAGATTTTAGCATTTCCGATTGTTGTCCACTCTATCCCATCTCCAGAAGTACCACAAACCAAATACACATCAGGCCAAATTGGGGATTTTTACAGATATAAACATGTTTACAACCTGGTACAAAAATGACTTCAAGAGTGCTTTTTTTTAATGGGCAGTATAGAAGATATTAGGATTGGGAGTTTCCTCAATCAGAGGCAAAGCTCAGCAAATTCATAGGTAGGAGCCCTATAGCTGTTAGTGAGAGGGCTGAAAATCTGCCGTTATGGAGCGCAGATGGCCTGGTGGTATAGCTCGCGCAGCATGAGGTTCACCCTCGAGCCGGCTGGGTTCAAGTCCAGCCGTGGCCTGTTTCCTGCATGTTGCTCCCCACTTTCGCCCCTTTTCCTATTCTATCCACTGTCCACTCATTAAAGGCATGAAAAGCCCCCCAAAATAACTTTAAAATAACTTCCATTTTCAATATATTGAATTGAAGTTATTTGTGATGAAGATGCTGTCTGTCATCTTCTTGATAAGACACATTAATGGTCAACATTTTGGCTGAAATTAATAAAGTGTACCATTTGCTACTTTTGCTTTCCTAGCTAGTGATTGCTGACCCCTTTCAGGTGGTCCAAACTGAAGGTCAGGAGACTGAAGATGAAGTTAATTAATAGGTGGACATTCAGTAATTTCTGACCTTCTGAAAAAGAAGTAGAAATAAAACAAACATCAAAGCCTGGTGCTGTAGCCTATGCTGTAGGTCTGAATCCCTCTTTTCCAAGACAGATCCCTACCCATGTAGCTGCTGTGAGTGTCTCCTCCAGTGTCTCCTCTCTTTTCTTCCTTGTAACAACTGCCATATGAATGATGACAACATGCATCAGCTCTAATTTAACATCATTGGCTCTGAAAAGATTCATGTCACTGTGAAAAGGAGACCACACTACCCACAAGCGTTAAGGCAGAGTATTGCAGAACAATTCAGACATGTTGATACAAAACAACATGGTGCTTACGACTTCTTCGGCTACTATGGCACGCAGTCAAAGCAGAACCAGGCTTCAGGGCAGTCTTGAATCAAACAATGTGCTGTCACTGTGTTGAGTCTCCTGCTGCTTGACACTGCTGATTCTCTCTATTCCCACACTGCGTGACTTTATGACCTAGTTTCCTTCTCGCGTACATGTGAGTGAGTAAATGATGTCTACTCACAGATCCTAGAATCTTTGTTGACCCTTTGAATAAAATAAAAAAGACAAACGTGAAGGAGATGGCTTACGTGGGCTTGATAAAGAGCATGGCTGAAAAAGGGTGAATGGAGTTAGCGTCTCTAGATTTCTAACATCAAACTGCAGTACACTGAGTTTATTTCAATATTATACTTTGGGAGGATTACTTGCATTTATTGTGCATCAAGCTTGGGAGGGATAAGATATGTGGGAAGGAGATTGGGATTGTGAATACAGCCTCTTACAGTATACTGGGTTTATTTCCTGTGTGAAACACTGGGTACTGACAGATTGTCACCCAGTTCAAGGAGCCGCTCTGTCCTTCAGCTGGGTCAGGATGTACAGGGACTGACAGTAGTAATGACGGGATCTTTCTCATGGTCCACACACCACAATGTGACCCCAGGGGATACGTGGTGGGAGTTGGGATCTGCTTGTCTTGACTCTTTGCAGAAGGTTTGGCAGTCTCACACTGAGCGCACACTGATGCAATAAAGTGGAGTGGAAAAATCTGCACCGCCTGAGACAAGATGTCAGGCTCTTTCCTTTCATGTCACTCGGGGGTTCTCTTCCCTTTTTCTTAATCTGTCTTCATAAGCCACGACAACTGACAGCCAGTGTTTGCATACTTTCAATTTTACACCACTCTCTCAACTTTTGATGTCTCCTCTCTGCAGAGCTGTTCATCGAGCGCTTTTGTATGACGGGGGGAAACAGTCCTATAGGATATCTAAAGGCCTACCACACAAACCTTTACCTGTCTGCAGACCCCACCAAGGTTCGAGAAGCTCTGGAGGAAGGTACGATACTGAGGAGTTTTCTTCTAATCCAATGAGGGAAATTCTATGTATGATGCAGCGATGTAAAGCTAGCTTTCAACTATTAATTCAGGTATTGCCTCAGCCACCATGTTCACCCCTGAGAAAATCACAGAAGTATCGGACACTCAGCTGCGAGTCGCCTTCGATGGAGATGCCGTCCTCTTCTCAGATGAGTCAGAGCGCATTTACAAAGCCCACGGACTGGACAAGTTCTTTGAGCATGAGAAGGCGCACGAGAACAAGCCTCTGGACCATGTACGGCACCCACACACACACACACACACACACACACAGTGACATCATCTGCTATTAAAGATTTGGTGCAGGTCCTTTTGTGCTCTTTTGCACTAATATCTCTTGTACATGATTAGGGATAGGTACCTTTCACATCTGAAACGATACAGTTCCAATGCCCCGTACCTGGCAATCGGGACCGGTACTCAACGGTACCATTTTTCGGTACTTTTTTGTGCCTATGTGGTAAAAAATATCATTTTTTTATAGTAAAACATATTTTTCAATTTTACATATTTATTCTTCAATATATAACCTTGCAATGCTGTGTTCATGTCCAGTATGGAAAATTGCCTACTCCCTCACAGTCACAAGGATGCATTTAGGTACCCAAACATGATATCTTTTGATTTTACATGAATCGGTACCAGGTACTTTTGATAGAATTTGGTCGGTACCTATAAAAGTACCTAATTCGGTATCCATCCCTATACATGATGAAATCAAAGATCCAGAGGTTTCTGTCTTAACTTCACCAACTTCCAAGGTGCATGGAGAGTAAAATGAAGTCTAAAAGGATAAAAACTCCAGCAACACTTGCAGGAAAGAGAAATACTTTATTTCCGGCCAGCGCGTTTGATATTCATGATGACGTCATTCCAAAAAAATCCTTTGTGAAATTAGTTTAAATTATCAAAAATTGTGAAGGATCAATAAATACCAATCAGAGAGGCGGTTGTTTGGAAACAGATTAACAAAAGATCTACAGCTAGATGTAAAAATAATGTTGATGAGCACAATTTTCAAGCTGGCCCTTGAAAAAATGAGTCAGAGAGTCTCAGACCCAGCTTAGTGAATATCCAGCTGTGGTTATTGGATGGTTTTGAAGGTTAAACCATATTGTTGCAGTGCTTTCAATTGTGGTCAGCTATGGCTACATTATTTTACATTAATAACAGCACTTCTTCCTGCTCTTAATGGCAGCACCAGCAGCAATTAGCACTTTGTTGCACTAACTAAGGTTTTCTCTTCCATCAAAAATCTTGCTTGCATTGTATGCTGCTTTGGAAAAAAAGCATCTAAAATGAAATTGTGGGATTGTAGAATTGTTGAAGTAAGAAAATAGTGCACACCAAGTACAAGAGGAGAAATGAACAAAGACAGCTGCCTTAATCTGTAATATGAGCAATAGGGGGCTTTGATTTTTAACGTTTACCTACAAATATCTGCCTTCAAAGCATAAATCGGGTCAATTCGATTACACTTAACCCTTTCATCTTGTTTGAAGTGTAATGTATTGCCACATTTTGGGAACTACTTTCTATAGATTAGATAGATATCAACTGACTTAGCAGGGTTAGGGTAGCAAGCCCACACACATGACTAGATACAATTTATCCACCATAACTATCACCAGTAATCAGATATGCTTTGAAGATTTTATATTCCTGCTTATATTTTTTTTAACTTTAAAAGTAAAACTTCTTTGATTGATTATAAGTTAATGTTTTTTCAATATAAAAAATTATAGAACTAACCAAAAGAAATTTGACACTTTGAACTGCAAAACAGAAATGGCTAAAAGCCCTAACATAGATTTTAGGTGGCCAATAAGATTTTTTCTCATTATTAAACTGTTGTAATAAGGATTTACCTCACATTGACGTTTGAAAAGTATCCACCGAGACACAAGCCCACTTTTCTTATGCTATAATCTGCAGGGGCCGCTAAAGGGATTCTTGGAGGCGTTGGGAAAGCTGCAGAAGAAGTTTTACGGAAAAGGCCAGCGCATGGACTGCCCTATCCGGACCTACTTGGTGACGGCTCGCAGCGCAGCCAGTTCTGGTACCAGAGCCCTAAAAACTTTGCGTTCATGGGGTCTGGAGATTGACGAAGCTCTGTTTCTGGCAGGAGCACCCAAGGGGCCCATGCTTGAGAAGATTAGGCCGCACATTTTCTTCGATGACCAGATGTTTCACGTGGAGGGAGCAGCAGAAATGGGGACAGTAGCGTGCCACGTGCCCTATGGGATAGCTCAAAGAATCACTAAGATAGGAATTAAAGACAGAGAGATGTCTTCAGCGCCCAAATAGCCTGAATGTCTCTGTGCAGAGGTATGGAAGCCTAAAGGGACATGTTGTTTTGGCTTTCAGCAACTAAGGATGTCAGGAGTGTATTTAAAATAACAAAAGTCTCCTGAGAAGTGGGTGACAATGTTGTAACACCCTGAGTGATGCAATATGATGATGTGATATTATAGCCATGAGATGTCACTTTAACTTTATTGACGACATGCCTATCATAAACACCAAATGGTATGTGATGTCAGAGCGTTGACAGACTTTCAGAGAAGGAACCATTTCATGACAGATAATAACTTACAAACATGACTTTATATTTATACAAGAATAGTTGACTTAGTTGTACTGATCAGTTGTTCACCATTAATTTGGGCTGCGTTTAATTCGCCAGGTTAGAAAAATAACTTCTCATTGGGCCATTTGGCAGAGTTTACTGTGAAAAAACATTCAAACTGTGTCCCAGTGGTTTACAAATATTCATAACTGCAATGTTACCTAAATACAGAGGAACACCAGCCAAAGATAACCCAATAACTCTAAAACAATCTTTAAATTGATCAGTTACAACTTCTGAAGTAATACACGGAGCAAACCAGCAACTTCCTGATTTATTTCTGTATTTATTCACCTTTTCAAATTTGTTGATGTAACCCATGTCAAACAAAATATTAAAAAGAAAATAATAAATTAAGGAATACGTGTATAGGTTCTCAATATTTACTCGGAGGCTGAGTTCCTGAGCTAACAAGATAAGAAGCTACGCAGCCTGACTGAAGACATTTCTTCTCACTTGATTTGAACTTTGAACACTTTACTTTTGGTCTGTGAGTGTTTTGAATTGGTGCCTTTTTCTCCTCACTAGTGCTGTCTTGCATGTTATTGGTATGTTTAGTTGTAAATGTTCGTTTTCAAAAAAATTAAATTGAATGTAATTTAAAATGTTAAATTTAAAAGAGTTTATTCACAAACTGGTTATATATACATCAATATATATTATTTGGGGTATATTTATTTAAAAACGTGTTTCATAGCATTATATATATATATATATATATATATATATATATATATATATATATATATATATATATATATATATATATATATATATATATATATATATATATATCAGAATTTGCCTCTGTTGTTTGCACTTTTGTCCCTTAAGTGCCGAAAACTACTTGTCTCCCTTGTTGTTGTTTGTCTTATTTCAAAGCTATAGGTGAGTTGTTAATGGTACGTTGTTTTCCTGTTAATGCTTGTATGTAAAAAAAAAAAAAAAAGCAATAGTTTGGATTTTTCTCAACTGTGCAATCTGTGTCGTTCTGGACAAAACGAACACTGTGGACTGTTATGCAATCAAATTTTCTGTTTCCAGACTGTAGTAAAAATGACTGTTTAAAAAGTATCTTTTTCTGTTTCTTTTCTCTACAAACAATCAATCAAACTATCCTCCTGCTGCAGATTTGAAAAAGGCTTTGATTTTGGTTCTCCATTCAGAGAGCAAAAAAAAAAAAAAAAACAATTCTGACTCTTGCCACTCCAGAGTCATCAGCATTGGTTGGAAATTTGCCAGTCTGGGATGCAATGAGGCCTCTACTGACTCCTGTAAAACAGACTGCAGACTACCAGCCAGCAGGTGGCAGCAACGTGTAAAAACATGAAAACACGTAACTATTTGTGTGGAATCAGTTTAAGCAGACTGTTAGTCTAGCTGATTCACATACTTTTTCTTGCGCATGTAGTTTTTAAAAGTTATCACAGTTAGTTCAGATTACATTTTTAAACACAAAGGAGCTCTCTAGTTTAACGCTTACATTTCAAAAAACATCAATAAGTTTCATTTCCTCAGAAATGATTCTTATGGCTTCCTACAGAAGCTCAGCCCACATCCTGTTTATTATCTCATGCAAAACAGGTGAAGCCAGGTTTATCTCTCCTCGTACAGAAGTCACCCACTGCAAAGCTGACATGGCAGGATTTTGTGAGTTTTCATATTTCACTGATTAACTTGAGTCTTTCAGTTTAATGAGATAGAGACCGATCAGTTTGGTAATTTTTCTCCACTTTATTTGTTTCGTTAACAGGTGATTACCTCTTTTTTAGTTACCTCATTGACGTTTGTGAGTATTCATTTCCTCCATCATTTCTCTTCCTTTACACTAATCAGAAAAAAATTTAACCAATGCATTTAAAACAGAACAGCTGAGGGGAGCCTAAAGAGTTTTGTGTGTGTGTGTGTGTTTCACCAACAGGTAATGACATTTATGAAGTGCGTGAGACCGTTTGTAAGTTCTAATTTCTTTGATTCCTACAATCCTGTTGCTCCCATAGTCTGTCAGTGTTTGCATAGTTAAATAAATTAGCAGATGTTAGCAGCATGGGCAGCTCAGATCACGTATTGCTTTATTTGATTCTGTTTTGTGTTTTTTGAACAGGTAAGTGTGCAGTCGTAGGCGCAGGTGAGAAAAACTGCACATCTTTTGGACATGTGGCATCATAACCTGTGGCAACACTCTTATAATAATTAAAGCTGCAAGCAGCGTTAGACGGGTCCTCGGGCTCCTGCCGGTTTTCCCTCCAATGTGTCCAACAAAATAAGACGAACATTTTGGTGGTGGTTTCATCTGTCTACAACATTCCTAGCCCCAGGTTAGGGCTGTTTTGGTGTGTGTAGGCTGGAAATGAGCCTAATGGCTCTGAGAGAATATTATGGGATGTCTGGGAGTCAGTTGATACCATGGCAACGTATCCTCTGCTATGCTGAATGACATCACCTGCTGCATGCTTGGAATTCTAATTAGCGTGACAGAACCCCAAACAGAGTGGAGACTGAGAGTTTATCAGGCATGTAATGTAAAGAAGTCCTCACAGAGTCCACAATTTTAACCCAATCTGTGTCAAAAATATCATATTTGATAGTAGAGCTTGTGAGGAATCCATTTTTGGCATTTTCAAAGCTGTACGAGTTATACTTTTTTCTCTAGAAGCCCTTATGTGTCACAACACCGGTGAAAGAGTGCTCAAAATGGATTTTTTTATTTTAGAGACATGTCTGAACTACTTGTCCTGTAGGCCACAATGTTGGCTTAATCTGTGTAAAAATATCATATGGTTGTAGGGAATTTTGTCAGGAATCCAACCATGTAATTTTTAAAGCTCTATGACTTTTAGTTTTTTGTCTAGAGGCCCAAATGCGGCACTAGTAGAAGTACTAGTAGTGAGTGTTTTGACCTGAAATCTGTTCTCCTCATCTGCTAACATGGAGAAATCCTAAATTGGCCAAAAGCGGTCGGCGACTTTGAGGGCTCGCCATTCGAAAACCGGGCCCGAAACAACAACTTCCCCCACAACTTTTGGAGAGCAGGGTCTGGTCTGTCATGTGATGGTAGTCTCAAACCTGTACCATTTTTGGTTTTAGAGGAGAAAATTTTTGCAGAAAGGTTTAAAAAAATTTTTTTTTTATTTTGGCGGGCAAATAGCCGGCTTCCTGTTGGAGATAGGTCCAGGGTAGCAGCGTATGATTTTTGGGTCTCGATGACACGAACGTTTTGGTGTTGGTTTCATCTCTCTACGACATTCCTAGCCCGAGCTAGGGCCCTTAGCGTGTGCCTAGGTGGCGCTGTTGAGCTTTTTATGGGATGTAGGGGGTCATGTTTGGTATTTTCTCGAATTTTTCCGCGTTCCTGATGTGCGTGCCAATTTTGGTGAGTTTTTGAGCATGTTTAGGGGGTCAAATTAGCATTCGTTGCAGGGCGGAATAATAAGAAATTAAAGCTGCAAGCAGCATTAGACGGGTCCTCGGGCTCCTGCCGGTTTTCCCTCCAATGTGTCCATCAAAGTAAGACGAACATTTCTGCGTTGGTTTCATCTCTCTACGACATTCCTAGCCCCAGTTAGGGCTGTTTTGGTGTGCATAGGGTGAAAGTGAGCCTAATGGCTCTGAGAGAATATTATGGGATGTCTGGGAGTCAGTTGATACCATGGCAACGTATCCTCTGCTGTGCTGAATGACATCACCAGCTGCATGCGTGGAGTTCTAATTAGCGTGACAGAACCCCAAACAGAGTGGAGACTGAGAGTTTATCAGGCATGTAATGTAAAGAAGTCCTCACAGAGTCCACAATTATACTCCAATCTGTGTCAAAAATATCATATTTGATAGAAGGGCTTGTGAGGAATCCATTTTTGGCATTTTTAAAGCTGTACGAGTTTTACTTTTTTCTCTAGAAGCACAAATGCGTCACAAGACAGATGGAAGAGTGCTGGAAATGGATTTTTTATTTATGAGAAACGGCCCAACTACTTGTCCTGTAAGTCACAATGTTGGCTTAATCTGTGTAAAAATATCATGTTGTTGTAGGGGATTTTGTCAGGAATCCAACCATGTAATTTTTAAAGCTCTATGACTTTTAGTTTTTTGTCTAGAGGCCCAAATGCGGCACTAGTAGAATGTGTGTTTTGACCCGAAATCGGTTCTCCTCATCTGCTAACATGAAGAAATCCTGAATTGGCCAAAAGCGGTCGGCGACTTTGAGGGCTCGCCATTCGAAAACCGGGCCCGAAACAACAACTTCCTTCACAACTTTTGTAGAGCAGGGTCTGGTCTGTCATGTGATGCAATTTTCATACCTGTACCATTTTTGGTTTCGGAGGAGAAAATTTTTGCAGAAAGGGTTCAAAAAATTTTTTTTTAATTTTGTGAGGCAAATAGCCGGCTTCCTGTTGGAGATAGGTCAAGGGTAGCAGCGTGTGATTTTTGCGTCTCGATGATACGAACGTTTTGGTGTTGGTTTCATCTCTCTACGACATTCCTAGCCCGAGCTAGGGCCCTTAGCGTGTGCCTAGGTGGCGCTACAGAGCTTATTATGGGATGTCGGGGGTTTATTTTTTTATTTTATAAAATTTTCGGAGCTACACAATATGTGTGCCAATTTTGGTGAGTTTTTGAGCAAGTTTAGGGGTTCAAATTAGATGAAACGCGTAGGGCGGAATAATAATTAAAGCTGCAAGCAGCGTTAGACGGGTCCTCGGGGCTCATGCCGGTTTTGCCCTACTATCATGGTATTGGCCCCACTGTGTCCAACAGAATAAGACGAACATTTTGGTGGTGGTTTCATCTCTCTAGGACATTCCTAGCCCCAGTTAGGGCTATTTTGCTGTGCATAGGTGGAAGTGAGCCTAATGGCTCTGAGAGAATATTATGGGATGTCAGGGAGTCAGTTGATACCATGGCAACGTATCCTCTGCTATGCTGAAGAGAAATAGCCAACTTCCTGTCTGGGAAAGGTCAGGGTGTCAGCAAATAATTTGTTCGTCTTAATGAGATGAACATTTTGATGTTGGTTTAATTTCTCTAGGACATTCCTACTGGCTGCTATAGCTGTTTTAGTGTGTCTAGATGTGGACAGAGGGAATATTATGGGATGTTTGGTATTATATTGAAGAGTTTGATGCTTGAAATGTGTGTGCCAATTTTGGTGAGTTTTTGAGCATGTTCAGGGGTCTAATAAGCACTTTAATGGAGTAGAGAGTCATTGGTGCCTCTGCTGAGTCATGTGACCAGCTGCAAGAAAGTCCTAATCAGTGTGTGACATCATCACAGGAATGCAGCAGCCCTGGGGGAGGATTTCCGAAATGAAAGAACTACTCATCCTGTAGGCCAGAATGTTGACCTAATCTGTGTTAAAATATGATTTTCTTGAAGAACATTCTGTGAGGAATCCAACCATGTCATTTTTAAAGCTGTGCGACTTTTACTTTTTTGTCTAGAGGCCCAACTGCTCAGCGAGGGCTGCTCTCCCATCTGTTAACATTGCGTGGTCGGCGACTTTGAGGGCTCGCCATTCGAAATCCGGGCCAGAAACAACAACTTCCTCCACAACTTTTGTAGAACAGGGTCTGGTCTGTCATGTGAGGCAATTTTCAAGCTTGTATCATTTTTGGTTATTGACAAGTTAATGTTTGTAGAAAGGCTAAAAATTCTGAAAACTCTTATTTTGGCGGGCAAATTGCCGGCTTCCTGTTGGAGCAACGCAAAAATACCTCCTATATTTTTTGTGCGTCTCAATGAGAGGAACGTTTTGGTGTTGGTTTCATCTCTCTACGACATTCCTAGCCCCAGCTAGGGCTGTTTAAGTGTGTGTTTTAGAGGTTTTTGATCTAGAGAGCTTATTATGGGATGTTGGGTGTTAATTTTTTTATTTTATCAAATTTTTTGGCACTCACAATATGTGTGCCGATTTTGGTGAGTTTTCGAGCATGTTTAGGGGGTCTAATTAGCGTTCAAAGCGCGTGTGGAATAATAATAATAAGAAAGAAACGCAGCAGGAACAATAGTGCCCTCGGCCTTCGGCCGAGGGCACCTTCTAGCCCTGCTAGAAGGTGCCCTGGCTCAGGCCGAGGACCCTAATAAGAAAGAAACGCAGCAGGAACAATAGTGTCCTCCGCCTTCGGCAGAGGGCACCTTCTAGCCCTGCTAGAAGGTGCCCTCTGCTCAGGCCGAGGACCCTAATTAAAGCTGCAAGCAGCGTTAGACGGGTCCTCGGGCTCCTGCCGGTTTCCCCTCCAATGTGTCTAACAAAATGAGACGAACATTTCGGCGTTTGTTTCATCTCTCTACGACATTCCTAGCCCCAGTTAGGGCTGTTTTGGTGTTCATAGGGTGGAAGTGAGTCTAATGGCTCTGAGAGAATATTATGGGATGTCGGGGAGTCAGTTGATACCATGGCAACGTATCCTCTGCTATGCTGAGTGACATGAGCAGCTGGATGCGTGGAGTTCTAATTAGCGTGACAGAGGATAAGTAGAGTGGAGAGGGGGGTTTAAGAAAAACTTCTGGTGATGAAATCCTCACAGAGTCCACAATTTTACCCCAATCTGTGTCAAAAATGTCATATTTGATAGTAATTTTTGTCAGGAATCCATTTTTGGCATTTTTGAAGCTGTACGAGTTATACTTTTTTCTCTAAAAGCACAAATGCGTCACAATACAGATGGAAGAGTGCTAGAAATGGATTATGCATTTTAGAGAAATGGCCAAACTACTTGTCCTGTAGGCCACAATGTTGGCTTAATCTGTGTAAAACTATCATGTGGTTGTAGGGAATTTTGTCAGGAATCCAACCATGTAATTTTTAAAGCTCTATGACTTTTAGTTTTTTGTCTAGAGGCCCAAATGCGGCACTAGTAGAATGTGTGTTTTGACCTGAAATCGGTTCTCCTCATCTGCTAACATGGAGAAATCCTAATTCGGCTGAAAGCGGTCGGCAGCTTTGAGGGCTCGCCATTCGAAAACCGGGCCCGAAACAACAACTTCCTTCACAACTTTTGTAGAGCAGGGTCTGGTCTGTCATGTGATGCAATTTTCATAACTGTACCATTTTTGGTTTCAGAGGAGAAAATTTTAGCAGAAATTGTTAAAAAAAAAATTTTTAATTTTGTGAGGCAAATAGCCCGCTTCCTGTTGGAGATAGGTCCAGGGTAGCAGTGTATGATTTTTGCGTCTCGATGACACGAACGTTTTGGTGTTGGTTTCATCTCTCTACGACATTCCTAGCCCGAGCTAGGGCTCTTAGCGTGTGCCTAGGTGGCGCTATTGAGCTTATTATGGGATGTCAGGGGTCATGTTTGGTATCAAATCGCAATTTCACGCGATCCTGATGTGTGTGCCAATTTTGGTGAGTTTTCGAGCATGTTCAGGGGGTCTAATTTGCGTTCTCGGGGCGGGTGGAATAATAAGAAATTAAAGCTGCAAGCAGCGTTAGACGGGTCCTCGGGGCTCATGCCGGTTTTGCCCCACTGTCACGGGATTGGCCCCAATGTGTCTAACAGAATACGACGAACATTTTGGTGGTGGTTTCATCTTTCTAGGACATTCCTAGCCCCTGTTAGGGCCGTTTTAGTGTGCCTAGTTGGCGCTGTAGAGCATATTATGGGATATTGGGGGTCATTGTAAGTATCATATGGGAATTTAGGGCGCTCAAAATGTGTGTGCTAATTTTGGTGAGTTTCTGAGCATGCTTGGGGGTGTTATAAGCAATCAAAAAATGTAGGAATGGGAAAAAATGTGTGGAAATATTTCTTTGAAGAGAAATACACAACTTCCTGTCTGGGGAAGGTCAGGTTGTCAGCATATAATTTTTTCGTCTCAATGAGATGAACATTTTGAGGTTGGTTTGATCCCTCTAGGACATTCCTGCTGGCTGCTATGGCTGTTTTAATGTGTCAGAATGTGGACAGAGGGAATATTATGGGATGTTTGGTATTATATTGAAGAGTTTGATGCTTGAAATGTGTGTGCTGATTTTGGTGAGTTTTTGAGCATGTTTAGGGGGTCTAATAAGCACTTTAATGGAGGAGAGAGTCATTGTTGCCTCTGCTGAGTCATGTGACCAGCTGTGTGGAGCTCCTAATCAGTGTGTGACATCATCACAGAAGTGCAGGAGGATCAAATTCCGAAGGGACAAACTTCTCATCCTGTAGGCCAGAATGTTGACCTAATCTGTGTAAAAATATGATTTTCTTGAAGAACATTTTGTGAGGAATCCAACCATGTCTTTTTTAAAGCTGTGCGACTTTTTTGTCTAGAGGCCCAACTGCTCAGCGAGGGCTGCTCTCCCATCTGTTAACATTGCGTGGTCGGCGACTTTGAGGGCTCGCCATTCGAAAACCGGGCCCGAAACAACAACTTCCTTCACAACTTTTGTAGAGCAGGGTCTGGTCTGTTATGTGAGCCAATTTTCATGCCAGTACCATTTTTGGTATTGACAAGTTAATGTTTGTAGAAAGGCTTAAAATTCTGAAAACTCTTATTTTGGCGGGCAAATTGCCAGCTTCCTGTGCGAGATAGGCAAAAAACACCTCCACCCTTTTTTGTGCGTTTCAATGAGATGAACGTTTTGATGTTTGTTTCATGTGTCTACGACATTCCTGGCCCGAGCTAGAGGCATTTTTGTGTGTTTTTGTCTGTTTTTTAGAGGTTTTTTGGCTCTAGAGAGATTATTATGGGGTGGCGGTGGTCATATTTGGTATCAAACGTAAATTTTGGGCGCCCATAATGTGTGTGCCAAATTTGGTGAGTTTTTGAATATGTTAAGTGGACCTAATAAGCGATTTACTGGAGTGCGGAATAATAATAATAATAAGAAAGAAACGCAGCAGGAACAATAGTGCCCTCGGCCTTCGGCCGAGGGCACCTTCTAGCTTGCTAGAAGGTGCCCTGGCTCAGGCCGAGGACCCTAATTAAAGCTGCAAGCAGCATTAGACGGGTCCTCGGGGCTCATGCCGGTTTTGCCCTACTATCATGGTATTGGCCCCACTGTGTCCAACAGAATAAGACAAACATTTTGGTGGTGGTTTCATCTCTCTAGGACATTCCTAGCCCCAGTTAGGGCTATTTTGCTGTGCATAGGTGGAAGTGAGCCTAATGGCTCTGAGAGAATATTATGGGATGTCAGGGAGTCAGTTGATACCATGGCAACGTATCCCTCTGCTAGGCTGAAGAGAAATAGCCAACTTCCTGTCTGGGAAAGGTCAGGGTGTCAGCAAATAATTTTGTCGTCTTAATGAGATGAACATTTTGATGTTGGTTTGATCTCTCTAGGACATTCCTACTGGCTGCTATGGCTGTTTTAGTGTGTCTAGATGTGGACAGAGAGCATATTATGGGATGTTTGGTATTATATTGAAGAGTTTGATGCTTGAAATGTGTGTGCCAATTTTGGTGAGTTTTTGAGCATGTTCAGGGGGTCTAGTAAGCACTTAAATGGAGGAGAGGGTCATTGTTTCCTCTGCTGAGTCATGTGACCAGCTGTGTGGAGCTCCTAATCAGTGTGTGACATCATCACAGAAGTGCAGGAGGATCAAATTCCCAGAAAAGGGACAAACTTCTCCTGCCGGTTTTCCCTCCATAGTCCAACAAAATGAGATGAGCATTTTGGCGTTTGTTTCATCTCTCTATGACATTCCCAGCCTCAGTTATGGCTGTTTTGTTGTCAATAGGCTTTAGTGTCAAAAATATCATATTTGATAGTAGAGCTTGTGAGGAATCCATTTTTGGCATTTTTAAAGCTGTACGAGTTACACTTTTTTCACTAGAAGCACAAATGCGTCACAAAGCCGGTGGAAAAGTGCTAGAAATGGATTTTTTACTTTAGAGAAATGGCCGAACTACTTGTCCTGTAGGCCACAATGTTGGCTTAAAAATAATTAATTATAGACGGGTCCTCGGGCTACTGCCGGTTTTCCCTCCAATGTGTCCAACAAAATGAGACAAACATTTTGGCATTTGTTTCATCTCCCTACGACATTCCTAGCCCCAGTTAGGGCTGTTTTGGTGTGTGTAGGCTGGAAGTGAGCCTTATGGCTCTGAGAGAATATTATGGGATGTCAGGGAGTCAGTTGATACCATGGCAACGTATCCTCTGCTATGCTGAATGACATCACCTGCTGCATGCTTGGAATTCTAATTAGCGTGACACGAGTGTGACTAGTGCCTTGAGGGAGTTTTTATCAGGCATCTAATGTAAAGAAATCCTCACAGAGTCCACAATTTTAGTCCAATCTGTGTCAAAAATATCATATTTGATAGAAGAGCTTGTGAGGAATCCATTTTTGGCATTTTTAAAGCTGTACGAGTTATACTTTTTTCTCTAGAAGCACAAATGCGTCACAAAAAAGATGGAAGAGTGCTGGAAATGGATTTTTTATTTATGAGCAACGTCCAAACTACTTGTCCTGTAGGACACAATGTTGGCTTAATCTGTGTAAAAATATCATGTGTTTGTAGACAATTTTGTCAGGAATCCAACCATGTAATTTTTAAAGCTCTATGACTTTTAGTTTTTTGTCTAGAGGCCCAAATGCGGCACAAGTAGAAGTACTAGTAGTGAGTGTTTTGACCTGAAATCGGTTCTCCTCATCTGCTAACATGGAGAAATCCTAAATTGGCCAAAAGCGGTCGGCGACTTTGAGGGCTCGCCATTCGAAAACCGGGCCCGAAACAACAACTTCCCCCACAACTTTTGTAGAGCAGGGTCTTGTCTGTCATGTGATGGTAGTCTCAAACCTGTACCATTTTTGGTTTTAGAGGAGATAATTTTTGAAGAAAGGGCAAAAATGCAGAAAACTCTTATTTTGAAAGGCAAAATAGCCGGCTTCCTGTTGGAGATAGGTCCAGGGTAGCAGCGTATGATTTTTGCGTCTCATTGAGCTGAAAATTTTGGTGTTGGTTTCATCTCTCTACGACATTCCTAGTGGCGGCTAGGGCCGTTTTTGTGTGTTTTTTTATATTTTTTTTAGAGGTTTTTTGGCTCTAGAGAGAGTATTATGGGATGTCGGGGGTCATGTTTGGTATTTTATCGAATTTTTTGGCGATCCTGATGTGCGTGCCAATTTTGGTGAGTTTTTGAGCATGTTTAGGGGGTCAAATTAGCGTTCATTGACGGTGTGGAATAATAAGAAATTAAAGCTGCAAGCAGCGTTAGACGGGTCCTCGGGCTCCTGCCGGTTTTCCCTCCAATGTGTCCAACAAAATGAGATGATCATTTTGGCGTTGGTTTCATCTCTCTACGACATTCCTAGCCCCAGTTAGGGCTGTTTTGGTGTGCATAGGTGGAAGTGAGCCTTGTGGTTCTGAGAGAATATTATGGGATGTTGGGGACTCAGTTGATACCATGGCAACGTATCCTCTGCTGTGCTGAGTGACATCACCAGCTGCTGCATGGAATACCTAATCAGTGTGTGTCATCATCACAGGAATGCAGCAGCCCAAGGGGAGGATCAAATCCCCCAAACAAAGGAACAAACATCTCATCCTGTAGGCCAGAATGTTGACCTAATCTGTGTCAAAATATACATATCTTATATGAAATTCCGCGAGGAATCCAACCATGTCATTTTTAAAGCTGTGCGACTTTTACTTTTTTGTCTAGAGGCCCAACTGCTCAGCGAGGGCAGCTCTCCCATCTGTTAACATTGCGTGGTCGGCGACTTTGAGGGCTCGCCATTCGAAAACCGGGCCCGAAACAACAAATTCCCCCACAACTTTTGTAGAACAGGGTCTGGTCTGTCATGTGAGCCCATTTTCATGCCGGTACCATTTTTGGTTATTGACAAGTTAAATTTTGTAGAGAGGCTTAAATTTCAGAAAACTCTTATTTTGGCGGGCAATTTGCCGGCTTCCTGTTGGAGCTACGCGAAAATACCTCCTATATTTTTTGTGCGTCTCAATGAGACGAACGTTTTGATGTTGGTTTCATGTGTCTACGACATTCCTGGCCAGAGCTAGAGGTATTTTTGTGTGTTTTAAAGGTTTTTTGGCTGTAGAGAGATTATTATGGGATGTCGGGGGTCATGTTTGGTATTTTCTTGAATTTTTCCGCGATCCTGATGTGCGTGCCAATTTTGGTGAGTTTTCGAGCATGTTCAGGGGGTCTAATTTGCGTTCTCGGGGCGGGTGGAATAATAATGAAGAAAAAAGAAACGCAGCAGGAACAATAGTGTCCTCCGCCTTCGGCGGAGGACACCTTCTAGCCCTGCTAGAAGGTGTCCTCTGCTCAGGCCGAGGACCCTAATTAAAGCTGCAAGCAGCGTTAGACGGGTCCTCGGGCTCCTGCCGGTTTTCCCTCCAATGTGTCCAACAAAATGAGATGATCATTTTGGCGTTGGTTTCATCTCTCTACGACATTCCTAGCCCCAGTTAGGGCTGTTTTGGTGTGCATAGGTGGAAGTGAGCCTTGTGGTTCTGAGAGAATATTATGGGATGTTGGGGACTCAGTTGATACCATGGCAACGTATCCTCTGCTGTGCTGAGTGACATCACCAGCTGCTGCATGGAATACCTAATCAGTGTGTGTCATCATCACAGGAATGCAGCAGCCCAAGGGGAGGATCAAATCCCCCAAACAAAGGAACAAACATCTCATCCTGTAGGCCAGAATGTTGACCTAATCTGTGTCAAAATATACATATCTTATATGAAATTCCGCGAGGAATCCAACCATGTCATTTTTAAAGCTGTGCGACTTTTACTTTTTTGTCTAGAGGCCCAACTGCTCAGCGAGGGCAGCTCTCCCATCTGTTAACATTGCGTGGTCGGCGACTTTGAGGGCTCGCCATTCGAAAACCGGGCCCGAAACAACGAATTCCCCCACAACTTTTGTAGAACAGGGTCTGGTCTGTCATGTGAGCCAATTTTCATGCCGGTACCATTTTTGGTTATTGACAAGTTAAATTTTGTAGAGAGGCTTAAATTTCAGAAAACTCTTATTTTGGCGGGCAATTTGCCGGCTTCCTGTTGGAGCTACGCGAAAATACCTCCTATATTTTTTGTGCGTCTCAATGAGACGAACGTTTTGATGTTGGTTTCATCTCTCTACGACATTCCTGGACCGAGCTAGAGCCATTTTTGTGTGTTTAAGAGTGGTTTTTAGAGGTTTTTTGGCTCTAGAGAGATTATTATGGGATGTCGGGGGTCATGTTTGGTATCAAACGAAAATTTTGGGCGCATAGAACATGCGTGCCAATTTTGGTGAGTTTTTGAGCATGTTTAGGGGTTCTAATAAGCGATTCACTGGAGGAGGGAAGAAGAAAAAAGAAACGCAGCAGGAACAATAGTGCCCTCGGCCTTCGGCCGAGGGCACCTTCTAGCCCTGCTAGAAGGTGCCCTGGCTCAGGCCGAGGACCCTAAAAAGAAACGGACGAGGAACAATAGTGCCCTCCGCCTTCGGCGGAGGGCACCTTCTAGCTCTTGCTAGAAGGTGCCCTCTGCTCAGGCCGAGGACCCTAATTAAAGCTGCAAGCAGCATTAGACGGGTCCTCGGGCTCCTGCCGGTTTTCCCTCCAATGTGTCCCACAAAATGAGACGAACATTTTGGCGTTTGTTTCATCTCTCTACGACATTCCTAGCCGCAGTTAGGGCTGTTTTGGGGTGACTAGGCTTTAGTGAGCCTACTGGCTCTGAGAGAATATTATGGGATGTCAGGGAGTCAGTTGATACCATGGTAACGTATCCTCTGCTATGCTGAATGACATCACCTGCTGCATGCTTGGAATTCTAATTAGCGTGACACGAGTGTGACTAGTGCCTGGAGGGAGTTTTTATCAGGCATCTTATGTAAAGAAATCCTCACAGAGTCCACAATTTTACCCCAATCTGTGTCAAAATATCATATTTGATAGTAGAGCTTGTGAGGAATCCATTTTTGGCATTTTTAAAGCTGTACGAGTTATACTTTTTTCTCTAGAAGCCCTTATGTGTCACAACACCGGTGGAAAAGTGCTCAAAATGGATTTTGTTATTTTAGAGACATGTCTGAACTACTTGTCCTGTAGGCCACAATGTTTGCTTAATCTGTGTAAAAATATCATATGGTTGTCGGAAAATTTGTCAGGAATCCAACCATGTAATTTTTAAAGCTCTATGACTTTTAGTTTTTTGTCTAGAGGCCCAAATGCGGCACTAGTAGAATGTGTGTTTTGACCTGAAATCGGTTCTCCCCATCTGCTAACATGGAGAAATCCTAAATTGGCCAAAAGCGGTCGGCGACTTTGAGGGCTCGCCATTCAGAAACCGGGCCCGAAATAACAACTTCCTTCACAACTTTTGGAGAGCAGGGTCTAGTCTGTCATGTGATGGTAGTCTCAAACCTGTACCATTTTTGGTTTTAGAGGAGAAAATTTTTGCAGAAAGGTTTAAAAAAAATTATTTTTTATTTTGGCGGGCAAATAGCCGGCTTCCTGTTGGAGATAGGTCCAGGGTAGCAGCGTATGATTTTTGCGTCTCGATGACACGAGCGTTTTGGTGTTGGTTTCATCTCTCTACGACATTCCTAGCCCGAGCAAGGGCCCTTAGCGTGTGCCTAGGTGGCGCTATTGAGCTTATTATGGGATGTCGGGGGTCATGTTTGGTATTAAACGAAAATTTTGGGCGCATAGAACCTGTGTGCCAATTTTGGTGAGTTTTTGAATATGTTTAGGGGTTCTAATAAGCGATTCACTGGAGGAGGGAAGAAGAAAAAAAAATTAAAGCTGCAAGCAGCGTTAGACGGGTCCTCGGGCTCCTGCTGCTTTTCCCTCCGATGTGTCCAACAAAATGAGACGAACATTTTGGCGTTTGTTTCATCTCTCTATGACATTCCTAGCCCCAGTTAGGGCTGTTTTGGTGTGTGTGGGGTGGAAGTGAGCCTAATGGCTCTGAGAGAATATTGTGGGATGTAGGGGAGTCAGTTGATACCATGGCAACGTATCCTCTGCTGTGCTGAATGACATCACCTGCTGCATGCGTGGAGTTCTAATTAGCGTGACAGAACCCCAAACAGAGTGGAGACTGAGAGTTTATCAGCCATCTAATGTAAAGAAATCCTCACAGAGTCCACAATTTTACCCCAATCTGTGTCAAAAATATCATATTTGATAGAAGGGCTTGTGAGGAATCCATTTTTGGCATTTTTAAAGCTGTACGAGTTATACTTTTTTCTCTAGAAGCCCTAATGTGTCACAACAACCGTGGAAGAGTGCTCAAAATGGATTTTTTATTTTAGAGAAATGGCCTAACTACTTGTCCTGTAGGCCACAATGTTGGCTTAATCTGTGTAAAAATATTATGTTGTTGTAGGGGATTTTGTCAGGAATCCAACCATGTCATTTTTGAAGCTGTATGACTTTTAGTTTTTTGTCTAGAGGCCCAAATGCGGCACTAGAAGAAGTACTAGTAGTGAGTGTTTTGACCTGAAATCTGTTCTCCTCATCTGCTAACATGGAGAAATCCTAAATTGGCCAAAAGCGGTCGGCGGCTTTGAGGGCTCGCCATTCGAAAACCGGGCCAGAAACAACAACTTCCTACAGAACTTTTGTAGAGCAGGGTCTAGTCTGTCATGTGATGGAAGTCTCAAACCTGTACCATTTTTGGTTTCAGAGGAGAAAATTTTTGCAGAAAGGGGAAAAAAAAAATTTTTTTTATTTTGTGAGGCAAATAGCCGGCTTCCTGTTGGAGATAGGTCCAGGGTAGCAGCATATGATTTTTGCATCTTGATGACACGAGCGTTTTGGTGTTGGTTTCATCTCTCTACGACATTCCTAGCCCGAGCTAGGGCCCTTAGCGTGTGCCTAGGTGGCGCTATAGAGCTTATTATGGGATGTTGGGGATCATGTTTGGTATTAAACGAAAATTTTGGGCGCCCATAATGTGTGTGCCAATTTTGGTGAGTTTTCGAATTTGTTAAGAGGACCTAATAAGCGATTTACTGGAGTGCGGAATAATAATAATAAGAAAAAAGAAACGCAGCAGGAACAATAGTGTCCTCGGCCTTCGGCCGAGGACACCTTCTAGCTCTTGCTAGAAGGTGCCCTCTGCTCAGGCCGAGGACCCTAATTAAAGCTGCAAGCAGCGTAAGACGGGTCCTCGGGGCTCATGCCGGTTTTGCCCTACTATCATGGTATTGGCCCCACTGTGTCCAACAGAATAAGACGAACATTTTGGTGGTGGTTTCATCTCTCTAGGACATTCCTAGCCCCAGTTAGGGCTATTTTGCTGTGCATAGGTGGAAGTGAGCCTAATGGCTCTGAGAGAATATTATGGGATGTCAGGGAGTCAGTTGATACCATGGCAACGTATCCTCTGCTATGCTGAAGAGAAATAGCCAACTTCCTGTCTGGGAAAGGTCAGGGTGTCAGCAAATAATGTGTTCGTCTTAATGAGATGAACATTTTGATGTTGGTTTGATCTCTCTAGGACATTCCTACTGGCTGCTATGGCTGTTTTAATGTGTCAGAATGTGGACAGAGGGAATATTATGGGATGTTTGGTATTATATTGAAGAGTTTGATGCTTGAAATGTGTGTGCCGATTTTGGTGAGTTTCTGAGCATGTTGAGGGGGTCTAATAAGCACTTTAATGGAGGAGAGAGTCATTGTTGCCTCTGCTGAGTCATGTGACCAGCTGTGTGGAGCTCCTAATCAGTGGGTGACATCATCACAGGAATGCAGCAGCCCTGGGAGAGGATCAAATTTCCAAGATGAAAGAACTACTCATCCTAGACCAGAATGTTGACCTAATCTGTGTAAAAATATGATTTTCTTAAAGAACATTTTGTGAGGAATCCAACCATGTCATTTTTAAAGCTGTGCAACTTTTACTTTTTTGTCTAGAGGCCCAAATGCTCAGCGCGGGGCTGCTCTCCCATCTGATAACATTGCGTGGTCGGCGACTTTGAGGGCTCGCCATTCGAAAACCGGGCCCGAAACAACGAATTCCCCTACAACTTTTGTAGAACAGGGTCTGGTCTGTCATGTGAGGCAATTTTCAAGCCTGTACCATTTTTGGTTATTGACAAGTTAATGTTTGTAGAAAGGCTAAAAATTCTGAAAACTCTTATTTTGGCGGGCAAATTGCCGGTTTCCTGTTGGAGCAACGCAAAAATACCTCCTATATTTTTTGTGCGTCTCAATGAGACGAACATTTTGATGTTGGTTTCATGTGGCTACGACATTCCTGGCCCGAGCTAGAGGCATTTTTGTGTGTTTTAAAGGTTTTTTGGCTGTAGAGAGATTATTATGGGATGGCGGGAGTCATGTTTGGTATTAAACGAAAATTTTCAGCATCCATAATGTGTGTGCCAATTTTGGTGAGTTTTTGAATATGTTTAGGGGTTCTAATAAGCGATTCACTGGAGGAGGGAATAATAAGAAAAAAAAAAAAGAAACGGACGAAATACAATAGTGCCCTCCGCCTTCGGCGGAGGGCACCTTCTAGCTTGCTAGAAGGTGCCCTCTGCTCAGGCCGAGGACCCTAATTAAAGCTGCAAGCAGCGTTAGACGGGTCCTCGGGCTCCTGCCGGTTTTCCCTCCAATGTGTCCAACAAAATCAGACGAACATTTTGGTGTTTGTTTCATCTCTCTACGACATTCCTAGCCCCAGTTAGGGCTGTTTTGCTGTGCATAGGTGGAAGTGAGCCTTGTGGCTCTGAGAGAATATTATGGGATGTCAGGGAGTCAGTTGATACCATGGCAACGTATCCTCTGCTATGCTGAAGATAAAATAGCCAACTTCCTGTCTGGTAAAGGTCAGGGTGTCGGTGTATTTTTTTTTATCTCAATGAGATGAACATTTTGACGTTGGTTTAATCTGTCTAGGACATTCCTCCGGGCTGCTATGGCTGTTTGAATGTTGTAGATGTGGACAGAGAGCATATTATGGGATTTTTGGTATTTTATTGAAGAGTTTGATGCTTGAAATGTGTGTGCCAATTTTGGTGAGTTTTTGAGCATGTTGAGGGGGTCTAATAAGCACTTTAATGGAGGAGAGAGTCTTTGTTTCCTCTGCTGAGTCATGTGACCAGCTGTGTGGAGCTCCTAATCAGTGTGTGACATCATCACAGATGAGATTCCCAAATGACAAACTTCTCATCCTGTAGGCCAGAATGTGGACCTAATCTGTGTCAAAATATACATATCTTATATGAAATTCCGCGAGGAATCCAACCATGTCATTTTTAAAGCTGTGCGACTTTTACTTTTTTGTCTAGAGGCCCAACTGCTCAGCGAGGGCTGCTCTCCCATCTGTTAACATTGCGTGGTCGGCGACTTTGAGGGCTCGCCATTCGAAAACCGGGCCCGAAACAACGAATTCCCCCCCAACTTTTGTAGAACAGGGTCTGGTCTGTCATGTGAGCCAATTTTCATGCCGGTACCATTTTTGGTTATTGACAAGTTAAATTTTGTAGAGAGGCTTAAATTTCAGAAAACTCTTATTTTGGCGGGCAAATTGCCGGCTTCCTGTTGGAGCTACGCGAAAATACCTCCTATATTTTTTGTGCGTCTCAATGAGACGAACATTTTGATGTTGGTTTCATCTCTCTACGACATTCCTGGACCGAGCTAGAGCCATTTTTGTGTGTTTAAGAGTGGTTTTTAGAGGTTTTTTGGCTCTAGAGAGATTATTATGGGATGTCGGGGGTCATGTTTGGTATCAAACGAAAATTTTGGGCGCATAGAACATGCGTGCCAATTTTGGTGAGTTTTTGAGCATGTTTAGGGGTTCTAATAAGCGATTCACTGGAGGAGGGAAGAAGAAAAAAGAAACGCAGCAGGAACAATAGTGCCCTCGGCCTTCGGCCGAGGGCACCTTCTAGCCCTGCTAGAAGGTGCCCTGGCTCAGGCCGAGGACCCTAATTAAAGCTGCAAGCAGCGTTAGACGGGTCCTCGGGGCTCATGCCGGTTTTGCCCTACTATCATGGTATTGGCCCCACTGTGTCCAACAGAATAAGACGAACATTTTGGTGGTGGTTTCATCTCTCTAGGACATTCCTAGCCCCAGTTAGGGCTATTTTGCTGTGCATAGGTGGAAGTGAGCCTAATGGCTCTGAGAGAATATTATGGGATGTCTGGGAGTCAGTTGATACCATGGCAACGTATCCTCTGCTATGCTGAAGAGAAATAGCCAACTTCCTGTCTGGGAAAGGTCAGGGTGTCAGCAAGTAATTTGTTCGTCTTAATGAGATGAACATTTTGATGTTGGTTTGATCTCTCTAGGACATTCCTACTGGCTGCTATGGCTGTTTTAATGTGTCAGAATGTGGACAGAGGGAATATTATGGGATGTTTGGTATTTTATTGAAGAGTTTGATGCTTGAAATGTGTGTGCCGATTTTGGTGAGTTTTTGAGCATGTTCAGGGGGTCTAATAAGCACTTTAATGGAGGAGAGAGTCATTGTTGCCTCTGCTGAGTCATGTGACCAGCTGCAAGGAACTCCTAATCAGTGTGTGACATCATCCCACAAGTGCAGGAGGATCAAATTCCGAAGGGACAAACTTCTCATCCTGTAGGCCAGAATGTTGACCTAATCTGTGTCAAAATATGATTTTCTTGAAGAACATTTTGTGAGGAATCCAACCATGTCATTTTTAAAGCTGTGCGACTTTTACTTTTTTGTCTAGAGGCCCAACTGCTCAGTGAGGGCTGCGCTCACATCTGTTAACATTGCGTGGTCGGCGACTTTGAGGGCTCGCCATTCGAAAACCGGGCCCGAAACAACGAATTCCCCCACAACTTTTGTAGAGCAGGGTCTGGTCTGTCATGTGAGGCAATTTTCATGCCGGTACCATTTTTGGTTATTGACAAGTTAATGTTTGTAGAAAGGCTTAAAATTCTGAAAACTCTTATTTTGGCGGGCAAATTGCCGGCTTCCTGTTGGAGCAACGCAAAAATACCTCCTATATTTTTTGTGCATCTCAATGAGATGAACATTTTGGTGTTGGTTTCATGTGTCTACGACATTCCTGGCCCGAGCTAGAGGCATTTTTGTGTGTTTTTGTCTGTTTTTTAGAGGTTTTTTGGCTCTAGAGAGATTATTATGGGATGTCGGGGGTCATGTTTGGTATCATTACGCAATTTTTTGCAATTGTGAGGTGCGTGCCAATTTTGGTGAGTTTTTGAGTATGTTTAGCAGGTCTAATTTGCGTTCAAAGACGGTGCGGAATAATAAGAAAAAAAAAAAAAAAGAAACGCAGCAGGAACAATAGTGCCCTCGGCCTTTGGCCGAGGGCACCTTCTAGCCCTGCTAGAAGGTGCCCTGGCTCAGGCCGAGGACCCTAATTAAAGCTGCAAGCAGCGTTAGACGGGTCCTCGGGCTCCTGCCGGTTTTCCCTCCAATGTGTCCAACAAAATGAGACGAACATTTCAATGTTTGTTTCATCTCTCTACGACATTCCTAGCCCCAGTTAGGGCTGTTTTGGTGTGCATAGGGCGGAAGTGAGCCTAATGGCACTGAGAGAATATTATGGGATGTCAGGGAGTCAGTTGATACCATGGCAACGTATCCTCTGCTAGGCTGAATGACATGAGCAGCTGCATGCTTGGAGTTCTAATTAGCGTGACAGAGGAGAGGTAGAGTGGAGAGGGGGGTTTAAGAAAAACTTCTGGTGATGAAATCCTCACAGAGTCCACAATTTTACCCCAATCTGTGTCCAAAATATCATATTTGATTGAAGGGCTTGTGAGGAATCCATTTTTGGCATTTTTAAAGCTGTATGAGTTATACTTTTTTCTCTAGAAGCACCAATGCGTCACAAAACCGCTGGAAAAGTGCTAGAAATGGATTTTGGATTTTAGAGCAATGTCCGAACTACTTGTCCTGTAGGCCACAATGTTGGCTTAATCTGTGTGAAAATATCATATGGTTGTAGGGAATTTTGTCAGGAATCCAACCATGTCATTTTTAAAGCTCTATGACTTTTAGTTTTTTGTCTAGAGGCCCAAATGCGACACTAGTAGAATGTGTGCTTTGACCTGAAATCGGTTCTCCTCATCTGCTAACATGGAGAAATCCTGAATCGGCCAAAAGCGGTCGGCGGCTTTGAGGGCTCGCCATTCGAAAACCGGGCCCGAAACAACAACTTCCTGAACAACTTTTGTAGAGCAGGGTCTAATCTGTCATGTGATGGTATTTTCAAGCATGTACCATTTTTGGTTTCAGTGGGTTTAATTTTTGCAGAAAGGCTAAAAATGCCAAAATCTCTTATTTTGGCGGGCAAATTGCCAGCTTCCTGTTGGAGCTACGCGAAAATACCTCCTATATTTTTTGTGCGTCTCAATGAGCTGAACGTTTTGGTGTTGGTTTCATCTCTCTGCGACATTCCTGGCCCAAATTAGAGGCATTTTTGTGTGTTTTTGTCTGTTTTTTAGAGGTTTTTTGGCTCTGTAGAGATTATTATGGGATGGCGGGAGTCATGTTTGGTATCAAACGTAAATTTTGGGCGCCCATAATGTGTGTGCCAATTTTGGTGAGTTTTTGAATTTGTTTAGTGGACCTAATAAGCGATTTACTGGAGTGCGGAATAATAATAATAATAATTAAAGCTGCAAGCAGCGTTAGACGGGTCCTCGGGCTCCTGCCGGTTTTCCCTCCAATGTGTCAAACAAAATGAGAGGAACATTTTGGCGTTTGTTTCATCTCTCTGCGACATTCCTAGCCCCAGTTAGGGCGGTTTCGCTGTGCATAGGTGGAAGTGAGCCTTGTGGCTCTGAGAGAATATTATGGGATGTCAGGGAGTCAGTTGATAGCATGGCAAAATATCCTCTGCTATGCTAAAGAGAAATAGCCAACTTCCTGTCTGGGAAAGGTCAGGGTGTCGGTGTATTTTTTTTATCTCAATGAGATGAACATTTTGACATAGGTTTAATCTGTCTAGGACATTCCTCCGGGCTGCTATGGCTGTTTGAATGTTGTAGATGTGGACAGAGAGCATATTATGGGATTTTTGGTATTTTATTGAAGAGTTTGATGCTTGAAATGTGTCTGCCAATTTTGGTGAGTTTTTGAGCATGTTGAGGGGGTCTAATAAGCACTTTAATGGAGGAGAGAGTCATTGTTGCCTCTGCTGAGTCATGTGACCAGCTGTGTGGAGCTCCTAATCAGTGTGTGACATGATCACAGAAGTGCAGTAGGATGAGATTCCCAAAGGGGACAAACTTCTCATCCTGTAGGCCAGAATGTTGACCTAATCTGTGTCAAAATATACACGTCTTATATGAAATTTCGCGAGGAATCCAACCATGTCATTTTTAAAGCTGTGCGACTTTTACTTTTTTGTCTAGAGGCCCAACTGCTCAGCGAGGGCTGCTCTCCCATCTGTTAACATTGCGTTGTTGGCGACTTTGAGGGCTCGCCATTCGAAAACCGGGCCAGAAACAACAACGTCCTGAACAACTTTTGTAGAGCAGGGTCTGGTCTTTCATGTGAGCCAATTTTCATGCCGGTACCATTTTTGGTTATTGACAAGTTAATGTTTGTAGAGAGGCTTAAATTTCAGAAAACTCTTATTTTGGCGGGCAAATTGCCGGCTTCCTGTTGGAGCTACGCGAAAATACCTCCTATATTTTTTGTGCGTCTCAATGAGACGAACGTTTTGATGTTGGTTTCATGTGTCTACGACATTCCTGGCCCGAGCTAAAGGCATTTTTGTGTGTTTTAAAGGTTTTTTGGCTGTAGAGAGATTATTATGGGATGGCGGGAGTCATGTTTGGTATCAAACGAAAATTTTGTGCGCCCATAATGTGTGTGCCAATTTTGGTGAGTTTTTGAATATGTTTAGGGGTTCTAATAAGCGATTTACTGGAGTGCGGAATAATAATAAGAAAAAAGAAACGCAGCAGGAACAATAGTGCCCTCGGCCTTCGGCCGAGGGCACCTTCTAGCCCTGCTAGAAGGTGCCCTGGCTCAGGCCGAGGACCCTAATTAAAGCTGCAAGCAGCGTTAGACGGGTCCTTGGGCTCCTGCCGGTTTTCCCTCCAATGTGTCCATCAAAATAAGACGAACATTTCGGCGTTGGTTTCATCCCTCTACGACATTCCTAGCCCCAGTTAGGGCTGTTTTGGTGTGCATAGGGTGAAAGTGAGCCTAATGGCTCTGAGAGAATATTATGGGATGTCTGGGAGTCAGTTGATACCATGGCAACGTATCCTCTGCTATGCTGAATAACATCACCAGCTGCATGCTTGGAATTCTAATTAGCGTGACACGAGTGTGACCAGAGGCTGGAGGGAGTTTTTATCAGCCATCTAATGTAAAGAAATCCTCACAGAGTCCACAATTTTACCCCAATCTGTGTCAAAAATATCATATTTGATAGAAGGGCTTGTGAGGAATCCATTTTTGGCATTTTTAAAGCTGTACCAGTTTTCCTTTTTTCTCTAGAAGCACAAATGCGTCACAAGACAGATGGAAGAGTGCTGGAAATTGATTTTTTATTTATGAGAAACGTCCGAAGTACTTGTCCTGTAGGTCACAATGTTGGCTTAATCTGTGTAAAAATATCATGTTGTTGTAGGGGATTTTGTCAGGAATCCAACCATGTAATTTTTAAAGCTCTATGACTTTTAGTTTTTTGTCTAGAGGCCCAAATGCGGCACTAGTAGAATGTGTGTTTTGACCTGAAATCGGTTCTCCTCATCTGCTAACATGGAGAAATCCTGAATCGGCCAAAAGCGGTCGGCGACTTTGAGGGCTCGCCATTTGAAAACCGGGCCCGAAACAACAACTTCCTGAACAACTTTTGTAGAGCAGGGTCTCATCTGTCATGTGAGGCAGTTTTCAAGTCGGTCACATTTTTGGTTTCAGATGGTATAATTTTTGAAGAGAGGGTAAAAATTTTTTTTTTTATTTTGATAGGGTTAAATAGCCGGCTTCCTGTTGGAGATAGGTCAGGGGTGTCAGCGTATGATTTTTTCGTCTCAATGACACGAGCGTTTTGGTGTTGGTTTCATCTCTCTACGACATTCCTAGCCCGAGCTAGGGCCCTTAGCGTGTGCCTAGGTGGCGCTATTGAGCTTATTATGGGATGTAGGGGGTCATGTTTGGTATTTTCTCGAATTTTTCCGCAATCCTGATGTGCGTGCCAATTTTGGTGAGTTTTCGAGCACGTTTAGGGGGTCTAATTAGCGTTCATTGACGGTGTGGAATAATAATTAAAGCTGCAAGCAGCATTAGACGGGTCCTCGGGCTCCTGCCGGTTTTCCCTTCAATGTGTCCGACAAAATAATATGAACATTTCGGCGTTTGTTTCATCTGTCTACGACATTCCTAGCCCCAGTTAGGGCTGTTTTGGTGTGCATAGGGTGAAAGTGAGCCTAACGGCTCTGAGAGAATATTATGGGATGTCAGGGAGTCAGTTGATACCATGGCAACGTATCCTCTGCTATGCTGAGTGACATCACCTGCTGTATGCTTGGAATTCTAATTAGCGTGACACTAGTGTGATTAGACTGTAGAGAGAGAGTTTATCAGCCATCTAATGTAAAGAAATCCTCACAGAGTCCACAATTTTACCCCAATCTGTGTCAAAAATATCATATTTGATAGAAGGGCTTGTGAGGAATCCATTTTTGGCATTTTTAAAGCTGTACGAGTTATACTTTTTTCTGTAGAAGCCAAAATGCGTCACAAACCGGTGGAAAAGCGGTGGAAAAGTGCTAGAAATGGATTTTTTATTTTAGAGCAATGTCCTTACTACTTGTCCTGTAGGCCACAATGTTGGCTTAATCTGTGTAAAAATATCATATGGTTGTAGGGAATTTTGTCAGGAATCCAATCATGTCATTTTTGAAGCTGTATGACTTTTAGTTTTTTGTCTAGAGGCCCAAATGCGGCACTAGTAGAAGTACTAGTAGTGAGTGTTTTGACCTGAAATCTGTTCTCCTCATCTGCTAACATGGAGAAATCCTGAATTGGCCAAAAGCGGTCGGCGACTTTGAGGGCTCGCCATTTGAAAACCGGGCCCGAAACAACAACTTCCTTCACAACTTTTGTAGAGCAGGGTCTGGTCTGTCATGTGATGGTAGTCTCAAACCTGTACCATTTTTGGTTTCAGAGGAGAAAATTTTTGCAGAAAGGGAAAAAATGCAGAAAACTCTTATTTTGAAAGGCAAAATAGCCAGCTTCCTGTTGGAGATAGGTCCAGGGTAGCAGCGTATGATTTTTGCAGCTCGATGACACGAGCGTTTTGGTGTTGGTTTCATCTCTCTACGACATTCCTAGCCCGAGCTAGGGCCCTTAGCGTGTGTTTTTTTGTTTTATTTTTTGAGGTTTTTTGGCTCTAGAGAGAGTATTATGGGATGTCGGGGGTCATGTTTGGTATCAAATCGCGATTTTTGGCGCTGGCAATGTGTGTGCCAATTTTGGTGAGTTTTTGAGCATGTTTAGTGGGTCTAATTTGCGTTCTCGGGGTGCGTGGAATAATAAGAAATTAAAGCTGCAAGCAGCGTTAGACGGGTCCTCGGGCTCCTGCCGGTTTTCCCTCCAATGTGTCCATCAAAATAAGACGAACATTTCGGCGTTGGTTTCATCTCTCTACGACATTCCTAGCCCCAGTTAGGGCTGTTTTGGTGTGCATAGGGTGAAAGTGAGCCTAATGGCTCTGAGAGAATATTATGGGATGTCTGGGAGTCAGTTGATACCATGGCAACGTATCCTCTGCTGTGCTGAATGACATCACCTGCTGCATGCTTGGAATTCTAATTAGCGTGACACCAGTGTGACTAGAGGCTGGAGGGAGTTTTTATCAGCCATGTAATGTAAAGAAATCCTCACAGAGTCCATAATTTTACCCCAATCTGTGTCAAAAATATCATATTTGATAGTAGAGCTTGTGAGGAATCCATTTTTGGCATTTTTAAAGCTGTACGAGTTGTACTTTTTTCTTTAGAAGCCCTAATGTGTCACAACACCGGTGGAAGAGTGCTCAAAATGGGTTTTGTATTTTAGGGAAATGGCCGAACTACCTGTCCTGTAGGTCACAATGTTGGCTTAATCTGTGTAAAAATATCATATGGTTGTAGGGAATTTTGTCAGGAATCCAACCATGTAATTTTTAAAGCTCTATGACTTTTAGTTTTTGGTCTAGAGGCCCAAATGCGGCACTAGTAGAATGTGTGTTTTGAGGTGAAATCGGTTCTCCTCATCTGCTAACATGGAGAAATCCTAAATCGGCCAAAAGCGGTCGGCGGCTTTGAGGGCTCGCCATTCGAAAACCGGGCCCGAAACAACAACTTCCTTCACAACTTTTGGAGAGCAGGGTCTAGTCTGTCATGTGATGGTAGTCTCAAACCTGTACCATTTTTGGTTTCAGAGGAGAAAATTTTAGCAGAAATTGTTTAAAAAAAAATTTTTTAATTTTGTGAGGCAAATAGCCGGCTTCCTGTTGGAGATAGGTCCAGGGTAGCAGCGTATGATTTTTGCGTCTCGATGACACGAACATTTTGGTGTTGGTTTCATCTCTCTACGACATTCCTAGCCCGAGCTAGGGCCCTTTGCGTGTGCCTAGGTGGCGCTATTGAGCTTATTATGGGATGTCGGGGGTCATGTTTGGTATCATTACGCAATTTCACGCGATCCTGATGTGCGTGCCAATTTTGGTGAGTTTTTGAGCATGTTCAGGGGGTCTAATTTGCGTTCTCGGGGCGGGTGGAATAATAATAAGAAAAAAAAAAAAGAAACGCAGCAGGAACAATAGTGCCCTCGGCCTTCGGCCGAGGGCACCTTCTAGCTCCTGCTAGAAGGTGCCCTGGCTCAGGCCGAGGACCCTAATAAGAAAGAAACGCAGCAGGAACAATAGTGTCCTCCGCCTTCGGCGGAGGACACCTTCTAGCCCTGCTAGAAGGTGTCCTCCACTCAGGCCGAGGACCCTAATAAGAAAGAAACGCAGCAGGAACAATAGTGCCCTCGGCCTTCGGCCGAGGGCACTTTCTAGCTTGCTAGAAAGTGCCCTCTTCCTTTGGCCGAGGACCCTAAAAAGAAACGCAGCAGGAACAATAGTGTCCTCCGCCGAAGGCGGAGGACACCTTCTAGCCCTGCTAGAAGGTGCCCTCCGCTCAGGCCGAGGACCCTAAAAAGAAACGGACGGAAAACAATAGTGCCCTCGGCCTTTGGCCGAGGGCACCTTCTAGCTCCTGCTAGAAGGTGCCCTGGCTCAGGCCGAGGACCCTAATGAACGCTTTTTATTTGTTTGTTGCAGGAGGAGTCGTGACTGTTACCTTCACTCCTGTCTTACTGGCTGCCATAGGTTTCACCTCAGGTGGAATATTGGGAGGCTCCATCGCTGCCAAACTGATGTCTATTCTTGCTGTTTCTAACGGGGGAGGAGTAGTAGCAGGAGGCCTGGTTGCATTTTTACAATCAATAGGTAAACTTAAATATTCATTTCTATGTTCCTTTTTAACCACAATCTGTCTGTAGTCAGCACAGATATTCCCACAGATCCAGAAAGAATGTGTTAGAAAATAAAAACATGTTTTTTTTAAAAAAATAACAGACTTGGTCCTGAGTTAAACTCAAAGTCAAGAGGTCTCAGAAAACAATGATATTTTTTTGTATCAGTGTCTATATTTAGAAAGTAACTGCTGTCACTGGACATCTGAGAACAGAAACGTCATAAACAAATGCCCTCAAGTGTTAAACCTGCTCTACACTGTTTTCCCAAATCAATGGAAACCATTGAAAAGAACACATTTTATCCAGATACACTGAGCTTAATGTTAAGTGTGGATTAAACACTTGATTTGTATAGACCAAGCAGTGTCAAACAGAATGAAAGGTCTGCAGCTCCTGAGTCTCATATCATCTCCCTTTAGGTGCTACAGGACTGACAACAACTGCCGCTGGAGTGGTTGGTACATTTGGAGGAATAATTGGATATCTTCTGTCAGGCATTTGTGGCCAAAACGAAACTCAACCTTTACCCCCCTCAGACTCTTTTTGCCGTCCTGGTGTCATCTGTCTGTAATCAGATATTTAAACACAGATCTGGAGAGAGTGTGTTTAAAAAATGGAACTGCTTACATATTTTTGTTTGGTGAAATAACTTCGATTACATTTAACCTAAAAACACTAAGTGGTTAATGTAAATGTAATTTGCCTTATCTTAATCCAATCATTAAAAATGGTCATTTATCTTACAAACCACTTTTCTCTCCTTAGAAAATTCTGAGAACAATAGTAATCTTTTCATGTGCTCATCTACCACACACATTCACACATTCACACATTCACACATTCACACATTCACACATTCACACATTGATTAAAGCATCTTTAACGGGGCAAGCTAAAAGAACTGACTGTGAGCAGTGATGTATAAGGGTTTTTCTAATGCAGATTTGATTGGGTGACACATTTTGATCAAACCTGAAACCATTGAGATGACGACTTTACTAGATTTTTTTTTTCTTATGCTGTTTCGTTCTGCAAATGAATAAAATCAATTGTCTTTAAACTAAATCAACTTTTCTGTTATTTTCATTTCTTAAAGTATCACTAAATGATCTACTCAAAGGTCTCTGTTAGGGCTGAGCAATTAATCGAATTGAAACCGACATCGCAAAATAATAGACTGCAGTTTTCAAATCGCAAAGGCTGCAATTCAAAAATAAATGTACACAGACCTGGAGGGAGTACAGAAACCAGAACTCTTTCTTCCTTAAAAAACAGCAAAAGTCAATATGCTATTTTTTTCTGGCAAAAAGACGCTGTGAGCTACAGATACCCATCCAGTAGAATGATCAAGACTGGCAGAGCCATACCCCTTTTTCACTTTATTCTGCATCTTTTTGTTACTCTTACTGACAACTGAAAGCCACTAAAATTTCACAGAGTTCCTTTTTTTTCAATTAAAAAGTGCAGAAAAAACTTATTTGTTAACAGTATCCTTTGTTGTGTTGGTCATACTATAGAATGACTTAGAGCTTTTGTTTAGCTAATAAAAAAGAAGAAATGCCCCCCCCCCCCAAAAAAAAAATAAAAAATAAAAATAAAATAAAAATAATAATAATAATAATAATAAATAAATAGTATGCTAAAACACAATCACAAAATTGGTCCAAAAAATTGCAATTCAATTATTTTCCGAAATCGTTCAGCCCTAGTCTCGTACACTGAGTGCTGTAAGGCTGAACATAGGCAGTGTGGTTCTCTGCACTTACCATGTAATGCTAACGTGTTAATCATGACAGAGCTGACATGCTCATGTTCAAGAAGATGATGACAATGTTGAGCCCAGAGTGTCAAATTGCCTTACATGATCTTGCTAATCCAGAATGTAAAACTTGTACTTTTTTTAGTGGAGTAAGTGCATACCCTTGTTTGTTCCTTTTACATCCAACACATCATTTTCACATTAAAAACAAAAATGAACCAACACAGCCAGTGATGGATGAGAAGCTCAGCTTCTGTAAGACATATCTACTGTTTTTCTTAGTGGAGTTTGGGGCTTTTAAAAAGAGAAATGCAAAGTATTTTTCTCGTTGAGAAAAAGAATCTTTGTAAAAGGACATTACCTCAAAAGTGATCCCTCCTGTAATGTTCTGTAGTGAGGTCAGTTGTAGAAACGAGCACTCACTCTTTCTGAGTAGCTGATGATGAATCGCTGATGCCTCCATGACTCCATCAGTATTAGATACTTGTGGTTAGATTTTCTGTGGAGAAAAAAAGGTGGAGGTCAAGTTTTACAGTGGAATGTTAGTTTGCAAGCACAAGAAGTTTTTTCTTCTCCTGCATTCTAGTGAATATTTTAAAGAGCATTTGAAGAGGAACTCAGTTATTTATTGTTTAGAGTGTGGTTGACTGGGTAGTTTAAGCAGTAGTTTCGTTTGATAATAAATTACTTCCTCAGATATTAAATCTTAACCACAAACTTTGCACAACAACAACAACAACAACAACTACAAAAGGCAAGTTAGAAAAATGGGCACTTTATCACATTTTATATTTTGCAAGGGCATCTAGACCACACATTTTTGCATTTGGTCCTCTGGGGTGAATTTCAAAGGAACCTTTGCAGCATTAAATTCTCCACAAGTGCATACAGGGAGCCTTTTCTTTGCATGAAACCATCTGGCCAGCTAAGAGAGGTTAATTTTTTTTGCATTCAGTCAGTTGTAGAAGTACTTTTTCAGAGTGGGATCACTAGTAGGCCATTTAAAAGGAACTTGTCTGTATTTTACCCACTGTAGGGTCATCCATGAGGTATGAGGGCCCCTCTGAATGAGGCAATTTTTAAAGGTAATTTTGTGAGAAACACGTTGGACAGCCCACTGAAGGGGCACCAGAGAAGTCATTTCATAAAGTTGTATCTACTACCGTGAAACCCAAGACAGCACCTTAGTAGCTCTTCGTTAAGGGAAGCTGGAACGACACACACCCTTCTGAGTGCACCACCACCTAAAATAATTAAGTTAATTCCAAAGTGTGAACTCTTCACAGCTTTTCGGGACAAACCAGTTAAACTCTGTGAGTCGTACACCTACATTTAAAAGGAGCACCGGAGCACAGAGTTACCTCCTGACACAGCCTATGGCTGTGACGCTAACAGATTGCCTACCTGCAAGCTAATAATGCTTAAGCTGAGTTTCAATGTTCCTGAGCTCCACGTTATTCTATGTAGCCACGGAACAGCAAATTTACCTGACTACTCTGCTTCAAACCAGATGTTGTCTTGAACAAAGAAAAGCGGTAGTACAGAGAAGATCTGTAATCTTGATGCACACGTTGGTACTGGTTGGCACGAGCGGGCTTAATGACAGTAGTGGCGCTCATGGGAAATGCAGTCCCCGTTGAAAGACCGTAACACGACACAACTAATTGTGTCCACAGGGGTCGCCAGAAAACTAGCATGACGATTCCTCTTTTATTTATTCAATTTATTTTTTTTTATTTTATTTTCCAGCGTGACAACTCCACTTATTGCCTGTTTGGTTTGGAAAGATGTGCTGCACCGTATAGGCTATATGCAGTATTCAACATAAGCTTTGGAGTTTTTCAGTTCATTTAGTTTATGTTAAAGCTCACAAATGACAGTAAAAGCCCTTCAAAATATACCCACTAGAGATTCATACATTGACTTTATTGAATAAAAAACAGGGGGAAAAAAGAGAAATATTTTCACACAACGTGACACTTGTATCTTTCTTTATTAATGATTAGTTGCACAAAAATATATTTCAGCTTTGTGATTGAGTTAAAGTGCGTTTGATGGGTTTAGTTTATAAAACTGATGCAACATGTTTTGCTTCCTTCATATGATTTAAAACAAAAACAAGTCATGGTTTTCAGATGAGGACTGCAGCCAGCCCTGCAAGTGTTCCTCCAGCACTGGCCACAGCTGCCGTAGCGGTTCCTGATAAACCAGCAGCACCTACAGCAAAACACACAGGTGGGTTATTATTACTGTGTGGAGCTACAGAAACCAAAAGAGCAACACTACACACAGTGGTCAAATGACCACACTGTTCCCGTGGAAACACTAAACTCCAGCAACAGGAATTTTCCTACTTTTATCTCGGCACCAGTGGCGTTGTTAGGCCTAATTTGAGGGGCTGAAGCCCCCCTAAAATATCATCAAGCCCCCCTAAACGATTTGAGGTGATTTTACCGAACTACTCATACCCGCTGTGGTTTTCGCTGGAGATGTGAAATCGCGAACGACTCGAGTCTTTTGTATAGCTTTTTCAAATGAACGGTGAGAACTGATTCACAGTTTTGAGTGAGCTGTTCGTTCTGAAACGTGCAGGCAATTTGTATTCCGTAATGGCCTGCAAACAAAGGGCTGACACAGAGCAGCGAATCAGTTCTTTTTGTTCACTGAAAAGCGCTGTTCAAAAGAGTCGACTCGTTCGAGAACGCCCCATCTCTCCCTAAAACCATCCCGGTCCTGGTACAACTAAAGTTACGAAACAAAGACTCTGTTTAGTAGTGGAAGGAGATAACACTTTGATAGTAGAAGTTAGCGTAACTAATGAGGTAAAAACGACTCTCAAAGGGCACTCAAGACCGTTTGGAGGGCTGAAGATTTTATCTGATGAGGCAGAGACAGGCTAAAGTTTCATATTGACTCCCAGCGTTTGAGCTAAACTAGGAGCGGTGGGCAGGCTTTATCCGTCTCTTCTTCCTTGTTACTGGACGGACAGTCAAAAGGATGGAGTCTAGCTTCTTGTCTTGGACTCAGGAGTAAAGCAAGACACAAGAAGTCTTTATTTAAGCCATCAATGTAGAATGGATATCAGGGAGTTTTTCCAAAAAGTAAGTATTTATCACTGATGGTAGTTAACAATTGACTCCAGCCCCCTGCTAACAGTAGTTTATGATTATTATTATTATCATCATATTATTGTGATGAATATAACAATAATAATACATTAACAATAATCACTCCGCCATCCCTATTGATCTGTAGGAGTCAGGGCAGAGGAGCACAGGGAATGAGAGGGGAGAGAGCTCCACTGGAAAGGTGAGTCTAGAGATAGAGTAATTTGTTTGTAGGACACTGAAAATAAACAAAATTAAATTTGAATAAGTAATATGGTAAACATGAGATAGCCTAACTCGGTGGGTTATAAAAACAGCTAAAGCAGATCAGGTCATAAAATTAGAAGTGATAGATCTGGTCTAAAAAGGAGAAATAAAACAGGTTAAGAGGATTTAAATAAATAAAATAATAACAATAAATTATACTAAATACAATCAGCTGAAAGCCAGACTAAAAAGGTAGGTCTTGAGTTTACTTTTAAAAAATATGAACAGTTGGAGCTACCCTCAGGTCTTGAGGTAGGCTGGTCCACAGACGGGGGCCATAATAATAACAAGAGGCCTCCCCATATGTTTTAGTTCTAACTTCAGGTACCATTAAAGACAACTACCTGAAGACCTGAGAACCCTACTTGGCTCAAATGATAAAAGCAAATCTGATAAATATAAAGGATCAAGACCTTTAAGAGATATTTTAAACTAATAAAAGAACCTTAAATTCTATTCTAAATCTTTTCTAGTTACTTGTGTGCCAAAATTTTATCAATCTGACTTCAAAATACAAAACTATTATTGTGTTGTTTGTGAAAGTCATGGCATTAGCCTCTATGATGAGCAGTTATTAACTCTATGTGTTGTTTTTCGTTTGTTACACATTTGATCATTTGCATCTCCTGGGGCTGAAGCCCCCCCGTCCCTAAATCCTAGTGACGCCCCTGCTCGGCACTAAGCTTATTTTTCGTTTGTCTAATGTACTCTTAAAACAAAAAAGACCTTCAAATCATCTTGGTACACAAGTTTGAAAACTTACATTAACACACATTTTTGATGAAGTATGGATTTTACCTGCTGCCTGTAAACCAGCCACCAGGCTTCCTGCAGCCACCCCTCCTCCGTTGGCGATCGCAGCAGCTGACATCATTTTGGCAGCGAGTGTCCCTGCAGCGATCCCAGCCGAGGTGAAACCCACCACCCCCAGAACCAGCGGAGCTGCAACCACTGCCCCTGCTGCTCATGGACATGAACAGAGAAAAACGTTAGACTCTAAAGCGGTCAGCTAACGGCCACCTTAAAACATGGATTATGCCTGCATTTATTTGGTTTTCGGTATAGAAATCCATTAGGAATAAACACGGGCGATCCTACCTCCTCCTCCAACAACCGCGGCTACTGTCACTAAAAGACAAAAAGAAAAAAGAAAAAAAAAAACAGTTTACTATTTTTTCTTCCTTGTATTATGATTTAATTTTATGAAATCAGTTTTACAAAGAAATCTAAAAGACTTATTCAAAGAGACTGCGTACTTACAGAGACCCATGTCGTTCTTCTACTGTGCTCAGAAACGAGTAGGTCAGGTTTATATACTGTGAGGGTTTAGGTATCATTTCAGGAGAAACGAAACTTTGGCTACAAGGGCGTGATTTGGGAATTTTCGTCGATCACGCCATATAATCCAAGTAATAAACATTTCTAAGGAGGGCGGTTTTTCGTTTTCATTTCACACACAACCCTGCACAGTGAATATTATTGTCGTTACTGATTTAGGTCTCAAAAGTTCAGCCTACTGAAGTATTGTTCCTCTTGGACCCATCCAACTTCGAGGTTTCATGCAAATCAGACCAGTACTTCCCCCTTTCACCAGGTCTGTGGATATTCCGATAAGAAAAGGCCTTCAATTAAAAAAAAACAAAAAACAAAACAAAACATATGGACAGCATTCTTTTGTTCAGTAATAGAGAAACAACAAGGCTGGAGAGACTAGAAAAAACTAACTGATAATAAATGATATTTCATTACTCCTAAACTGGGAGGAGTAATGAACCCTGCAGAATGAGTTATACAATATTTGCCATATCATAAAGCAGACTTTGGAGCATTCATTTCCATTCACTTATGTTGTTTCTCTTTATTTAGATCACCTGTCAAATAACGCAACAAGATGCAACAAATATCTTTTTAAAATATTTTATTCCTGCAAAAATTCAAACATGTAAATGTCAACAGGTGTATTCACCCACAGGACAAAACTGGCTTGACATCATCACTGACTCTCCAGTTAAGATCACAAACAGATTTGTCCATAGGAAAACTGTCTACAGTTGTTTGGTGGTTTGCACCATTTCCCCTCACTGCTGAGAAAATCATTACTCTCCACTTTAATGTATTGATACCTTGATTTTTTTTTTCATTCCTTTTGCTGTGAGTTATTACTCGAGGAAGAAAAAAAAAGAAACAAGAGGTAAAGAAAGCCAATGGTTTGGGAAGTATCAGGTGGGTTCTGAAAGTTTTTACATGCCCTGCTGTGACAAATACCTTCCTATTGACTGCTCCAAGAGGAGTCATCAACCACACACTTGGAGTAAACCTGGGTAATCTTTGCAGGAGTTTGAGCTAAACCCAAAGTATGATAGGACGAGGATGAGAGGATGAGTGTTCAGTGGAGAAACTCAGCAGCTCCCTCCACCTCATACACAGCAAAAAGAAAGAGGACAAATGGAGAGATGGTGTCACAAGATCCCTTTTTTCCAGGATGTGACCCGCAGATAAAGTCACGTAAACAGCATTTCTAAGGCACTAAGTCTTAGACTTTGAAACATTGTGGACAGATGACAAACACTTAAAGGTTGATAAACTAGTTTTGTGGCTGCTACTTTTAATCTGCTCTCAGGAAATCAGACTGGTGTGTGAGCACACACACACACACACACACACACACACACACACACACACACACACACACACACACACACACACACACACACACACACACACCATCTACCAGACCATACGCAAATCCACTGACCAGTAGCAGGCAGGAGTTTGTGGAAGGCAACAGATGTCAACAAATTGGCAGATACAAGGCAGCACGCTGGCTCCCCCATGTGGCACCATGAATACTAACAAGCAAGGATCACTTACTTTTACCACGGTCATTGGATCAAGCTTGGAAGTCTAGGGCAGGGGTGGCCAACCAATCAGAGACCAAGAGCAACAAAAATTACTGTGGTACTACAAAGAGCCACAAAAAACGTGGTCTTGCAAATGCACCTCCTCTCACACATAAACAAAATGACACAATATAAAAATCAATACATTTCTAATTTTCAAAGAGAGATTTATTGTGTTTATAAGTGTGTTTAAATTAGTATTTGGAGCTGTGTCACAGACAAATTTATGTTTCTACTGCAGAAGAGACAAAGTTCCATTGATCGATCGATTGATCGATCGATCTATCTATCTATCTATCTATCTATCTATCTATCTATCTATCTATCTATCTATCTATCTATCTATCTATCTATCTATCTGTGAGTGCATGAACAATTGAGAGGAGCACATGTAGAGAAAAGAAACAGAAACTTAAGTATCAATCTCATTACCCTAGATCCCAATGTTGGAATCAATTTATCAGTTTTATGAATGGATCGAAGAGCCGCACATCGAAAGGCAAAGAGCCACATGTGGCTTGTGAGCCACAGGTTGGTCACCCCTGGTCTAGGGCATCTTGTATTTACTACATTAAACTATCAAACATAGTAATAAAAAGAACAGGCTTAGGCTGTTTTTAAGGGGTTGACCTTCAAAAACAAATTATATATCAAAAAAATCAACATTATTTCTTTATTCTATAGTTCTTGTAAATTGCGACTTGAAAACATTGAAAACCACTGCAGTAACGAGCATTATAATAGGTACTGCTGCAGTGGCCTTTACAAAGCATGTGTTCACTGAAACAGACACAACCACAGGTATGTCAACAACTGGATTTAATGTAGTCAAAATAGGTCTTCATATAGACCATAAAGCCTGCTGAAATGAGGTCTACTTTATCCTCTACAATACTATGATGCAGTTTTTCAAAGTCAGGTTAAAAACAATCCTGACACAGGCTTTCAGCAGGACCACATGAATGCAAACATAGATTAGCAAGTGACTTACAAAAACAAAAAGAATTTTTAAAACAATGTAATTTTTTTGCAAATTGAAGCATCATTGCCCACTCCCATATAAAAGTTAAATCAATGGTTGTTCAAAGTCTTAGATTTTAATTGTTCATGTTAGCGCCAGCCAGCCCACAGCTGCCCCAACACCAGCCACAACTGCCTTGGCAGCTACTGACAGGCCAGCTGCACCTACAGAGAGATCAGAGGTTAGTCAGTTATTTAGCTCCCTCTTCTACAGTATGAATCCTTTTCTCCTTAAAAACTTTTACTGTACACTACAATACAATGTAGTTTATCAGGGAAACTCAGAGTCACAGCAACAAAACAAGTGTAATAAAGTATATAGTGTGAAAAAGTCGAGAATACATCAGAAAAATGTAAGTTTCAACTAGAAAAAAAAAACCTAATATAGAAAATAAAGTAATGTATTGTAATGGTATTTACCTACTGACTGCCAAAAAGAAAACCAACTTCCTGCTGCCACTCCTCCTCCATTAGCAAGAGCAAGCAGTGACATCACTTTGGCAGCAATGGAGCCTGCAGCTATTCCAGCAGAAGTGAAACCTACTGCTCCGAGAGCAACAGGAGCCAGGACCACAGCACCTACTGCTTAGAGAACAAAATTACACACGGCAGTTTCATGTTTAGTCTACTTTGAAAAATTATTTTGGTCCTGAAAGAGCAAAGGCAATATTTAGCATTGATGGATTTAAGAAAAATAAAAAGCCTGTACATAAAAAGAAAAGATGTTACCTCCTCCTGCTACAACAACGGCGGCTGTGACTGACACACAAAATGTACATTCACGTCAGTTAGAGCGTATTTAATTAAGTTTTTCTACATCAAGAATTGTGATTAACTGAAAGTAAATCGAATCATAGTCTGGAGTCCTATCTGTAATAATGATCATAAAGTAGAGTGATACTCACAAAAGTCCATGTTTTTTAGGTGGAAACTAGCTTTCTTCTTTCTGTTACAGTGGAACGCTGGGCTGGCTTTTATACTGGAGCTGGGTTTACACCTCCCATAACAACCCAACAAAACACACCCACTCGCAAACACACACACACACACACACACACACACACACACACACACACACACACACACACACACACACACACACACACACACACACACACACACACACACACAGATGTGTCAGACTTCATTCAGATTCCACCAAACATGCTCTAAGGACAAACTGTTATTCATTCATCAAGAAAATGCAGCAGCTCTGTGGTCTTTACCTTTTGTTGTTAATTAACAAAGTAATATTTACATGACGATGTTTAGGTTAATATGTAGGGGATTATGATGTGTGTGTTACCCTGGAATGTAGGGTTTGCAGTGCCATGGGGTTCATTATTATTCATCCTTTTTGTCGAGCACCATCAGCTGGTGTGATTTAAGGAGAAATGAAATGTCATAATAACAAAATATTCATGTATACATTGGCATAGCAAGCCTTTCCCCATGCCCCTTCTTTCATTTAGATAAAGACATCAACTAAATTTGCAAAAAACTTGAATGCACTACAAATCTGTGATAGTTGTGAGCAGTGTTTTCCTGCAACAAGAAAGGAATCAAAGCCTTTTCTTTTCCAATATAATTTTTAATGACACTGAAATTTTCTTCCGTAGATAGACGTCTGACATATTGTTACTTGAGATCCAGGACCGACATAGTAACACTTTCATGGGTGTCACTGTCATCATCACAAACATCACGACTGTCACCGCCCTCACAGCCGCCACCGCTGTTATCGTCGTTGCCACTGTTTGACAAACCACCCCACGGATCCTCCAACACTGGCAACAGCAGCTGTGGCAGCTCCTGACAAGCCAGCTGCACCTACAGAGAGTTTACATTCGGTTTTATCGAGTCAGAAAGCTGCAGAGAAACAGGAAAACACTTGTTCTGAGGCCAAAAGGCTGAATTATACTTCTGATCTTTCCTCCTTCACGCTTTATCTGATGACATCATTAGATGATAACTCACCTGTTGACATTTATCATTTATATCTATGTTTATATTGCACTGTACTGTTTTTTATTGTATGAATATTGCTTTCCACTGCTGTGGCAAATCAAATTGCCCAAATGGGGGCGACGAATGCTTTCTAATCTTATTTGATGAAATACTTTAAAATAACCCTTTACTCATTGTCTCCACATGACATGTTGGTGATTTTTTTGTCAGGTGTTTACCTGCTGACTGCAAAGTAGCCACCACACTTCCTGCTGCCACTCCTCCTCCATTAGCAACAGCAGCAGCTGACATCATTTTGGCAGCAATGGAGCCTGCAGCTATTCCGGCAGAAGAGAAACCTACTGCTCCGAGAGCAACGGGAGCCAGGACCACAGCACCTACTGCTCAGAAACGATAAGTCAGTGACCGGACAAGTTATAGTAAAGGTTCAGCACTTAACATCAGTATTTCAATTAAAGGATAAGGCTTTCACATTCTGACCTGCTCCTGCTCCAATGGCGACAACCAGTCCTAGAACAAAGGATAGAAAGCAAAACAGTATTCACACTGGGTCTGGTTTGAAGAAAGTGTTTGTTGTAATTCTGTAAAAATGAGGAAGAAAGAATTGATTCATCAGAGGAATTAGTGACACCTACCAGGGACCATATTTCTTTGTGAATAGCGAGGTTTTCTCTGTCTGAACCGCGCCCTTGGAGTTGCCTGGGTTTCTTCTTTTCTTTGGGGTGTTTGAGGTTGAAAAACTCCTTGTTGGTGCAATTCTGCCACCTACTGGTAAAGAAGGTGAATCAGAACATCTAATGTTTCCCATCCCAGTAAAGACATAGATAAAGATAAAAATGTAAGTAAAAACAACATGAATAGCTAAAAAACAGGAATTACACAACGAAATGTTTTCTCAATTAACTTACAATGTCTGAGGTATTGAAACAAAAAAACTGGTACACTTATTTCCAGAGCTCTGCTGTGAAATGTCCAAAACAAACAAGTATGCCTTCACTCTACTCAGGTAGAAATAAGCTGTCTCCTCTCTTGAAAATATGTTTGACAATATAAATCACATGCTCTACTTGGCTATCTTGTATAATGTACTGTTGAAAATATCAGTGTGTCCAAACTTTAAAGTTATTGCTGTTAACTTTAGCCTGTTGAGCCTTACACATCTCCTTTTAACAACTGGTGAGAGCATTATGTTAAACGCACAATAAAATAAAGGGCAGGGGCGTCAATAAAGAGGCCGCAACCGTCAGTGTGGTTTGATTTGTAGACTTTGACCAGTCATGTCATTCATTTACAATATTAAAACTAATAAAACACAAACACAAACACAAACAGAAGAGATAGATAGTTGTTCTACAGTTAAGATGATAACCATCCAATGAGGATAAGGCTGAGAGTACGCTGCCTAGTGCGGATTCTAAACATAGGAAAAGAAACTAAAGTATACCTCAAAATAATCCACCATACAACTGAGAAAAAAAGCAAGATCACAAACGCATCTACAGTGAGTCAACTCACACTATCCTAATCACACCAAGGGATGGAGACCACCAAAGCCGCAGCACTAGAGGTGGAGAATGGGAACTAGACAAAACAATAAAAACAAAGCTAAAAAAGAAAAAAGGTTGAAAAGCAACTCTAACCTAAAAAAAGGTAAAATACACTGCTGAAACAAATGGCAATCAGTGATTTGCCTGGAAACAGATAATCCACATTTTAATTACTAGTATTTACCAACAATACCATTTACCAATTACAATCATAAATAGTAATACCATTATTATGTGTAACTTACATTTAGAATAAATAACAATGCTAGTTACACATATCTTGTCTGCCACTGAATAATGTTGTTTTCCTTTCTTTTTTTTCTGCCTTTCTTTTAAAAAAAAAGAAAAAAACAACATTTTTTCCACCCCAAAAGAATGACAGACCCAAAAGCTTACAAATGATTAAAATACAATTACCTCGGGTGTTTAAAACCCTTACCATACAAAATTAAAATATGTACAATAATGATTAAAAACCCCGAAGGACTGACTTACCAGAGCCACACTTGAGTTTGGACAGGCACTGGACCTGAAGGGATCGCTATTGAGGAGCTGCAGCCTTACCTGTTGTCTTTCAAGCTCTGATCAGCTCATTCCTGCTTCTGATTGGCTCTCACCCTCACGTGGTCCAAGTGCCCCTCTGCTACAATCGTAACTCATGATTCTAATGACTGTGTGGATTTTGATACCATTTCGATTACAGTGAACTCTGCTCTGGTCTGCCAGGCACTAAAGGTGAAAATTAGCTTTATAGCTAACAAAATTATACGGTCTATGGGCGCAATACGAAATGAAGACACGAGTAAAACTCACCCAATTAAAATCTTAACAAAATAATAAGGTACAACTGTTATCAGGCAAATTGTGTACAAGTTACAATAACAACAACAACAACAACTACATTATTATTATTATTATTACTATTATTATTATATGGATGCAAGCATTATTGGAAGTTATACTGCTATAACGGTCACCAAAGAGTGAGTGTTGTTTGCATATTTTATTGTTTTGTGTGAGAAACGGGCTCGACGATAGAGTTAAAAACAGTTTCGCAGAAAGCCTCCAACGTTCAGTCGTTGAACAGAACTGATCATATGACCTGCGCATGCGCAAGGCTTTAAGGGTCTGATGGAGAGATGATGCCCGTTGTCATCAACCCTGCGTAGCGCAGGAGAGCTACAAACCGGCCGGATTTACCGCAGACTCCGTTGTCTTTCAGCACACCTTCATGGTGTAGACTGACACAGCAAGCCTGATGTCTGTCGCAAATGCGAAACACTCTGTACTGAATCCGGTAAGACGCTCTTTGATTTTGTTATTTTCTGCATCAGCTCATTGCTGACAACATACGTTGATCAGTGAGACCCAGTTTTATTGTATAACACAGCCGAAAACTAACAGCAAGCCGCTGGCTCGTCAGAAACAGTCTGTACATGGCCTGCACACAGGACGTTAGCTCATGAGGCAGGCATTGTTCAGTGAAGCTAATAAATGTGACTCAGAGGCATCTGGGCAGCATGACTGCAGGCATTGTTGGTGCACGTAGAGCCCTCACTGCAACTCTCTGCCTCAGGTGATCCCATACACAGGTCCCATACCTGGAGGCCTGCACCCCGGGGAGATCATCATCATCCAGGGTACTGTGCCCCCAGATGCTGACAGGTAAGCTGAATATGATATTTCTGAAACTGATTTACAGCATCATTCATCTGATGCTTAAACTTGGAACTTCAAAGTCCTGCTGTGTCTAAACTAGTACCATGGAACTGGCTCTGAAAATAGTTTCCTCTGTGGATACATTTGTTCATGACTTAGTTTAAAAGAATTTCTACTGATAAAACTCACAATATAACTTTGGGTTCAAGTCAGCTCAGCTATGATGGTCAGAGATCAGTAATTCAATGCATGGCATCTGTAGTGCCTGGTCCTTGTTGATATTGTGTTTTGATTGAGTCTCATGTCATGTCCAGGGCAGATTTTCTACTTTACCTGGTTATCCTTCCAATCCAAGGTTTCAGATTGATTTGTCGAGCGGCTGCAGCACCAAGCCTCGCTCTGACGTTGCCCTCCACTTCAGCCCTCGCTTCAAAGGCTCGCCATGTGTGGTCTGTAAGTCCCTGCTGCAGGAGAGCTGGGGCAAAGAGGAAACTCTTCATCAGCTACCCTATAAACGTGGAGCCCCCTTTGAAACCATCATCCTGGTGCATGAAGATGTCTTCAAGGTTGGTTAACATGTACTGTTGAAGATAAAGGCATCAGACGGCTTGTGTGGTCCCTTCAAACATCATGTTCGTTATGTCTTAATAATGAGGTTACTAAAATGCTTTTTTTTTTTTTTTACAGGTGGCTGTAAATGGTGCTCACCTGCTGGAATACAAGCACAAAATCCCAATCAACAGGGTCGACACATTTTCTATTTCTGGGAATGTCAGGGTGCACACCATTGGATACATCCCAAACTCAGTGAGTACATACCAGTCTCTCTTCCATACTTTATTCTGCCTTAAAGTACCTATTTTTTGTAAAAAAAAATCCTAATAATAAAAATTATAACAGATCTAATAATTCTGAATGTGTCCTTTTTCATTTAGGCAATATATTCAGAATCAGGTGACTTGGTGAGTTTTGTTTTTTGTCATTTACACACACTTAAGTTTCAAAATGAGCCCAGTCTTGTGCAGTGCCATAAAAATCGTATTAAATCCCCTAAATGATTCCTTTGCTTGTGAAATGTGGCCAGTTCATTCCAGCTTTCAGCCGTCAGACTTTCTTGGAATTCCAGTTTGTTTTGAAGCTTTTTTAAAATCTGGAAAGACACCAGGCGGAAGGTGGTGTGCCACAAAGCACGATTCGAATGAAAGCCGGGTCTGTTACGCCCAAAAGTCAGAGCTTGCTTTCTTCTGACCTAGCTTAATTACAATACTGACTCATGTAGAATTACACCCTGCTCAAGTCTTGGTTCAGCGTCATGCCTTAAGTCCTCCTCCAAAGTGCTGTTCTTTCTCACCTGACAATATCCTGCAGGTGGTACTTATCCTCAGCTGAGGTATTCTAAGTATGGAGATGTAACATGAAGTAAAAAAGTACACAGACTGAAGCTTTGCAGTGACTGTGATGCAGTTACTATACAAAAGCACAAAAGCTCAGGTGTACGTGCATTCAGTTGGAGAGGAATAAAATCCCCTCTCTTCAGCCTCCCTCTGTTTGCTTCTGGTAACATGAAAACTTTAAATTCCATTTGATCACACTCACAGTAAAAGACCAGTCACAGCCACACTACATTTCACTTTTATGTTGGATCCCAGTAACTAACCAACCCAGCTGGCTGATTCTGCAAGAAAAACAGAAGATGAAATGGACCAAATTCTGGACTTATTACGTCATTTTCAAAAAGTAAAAGCTATAAACCAGCAGTAAAGATGATCTACACCAGATGATTTGATGTTAGAACATGATGAATCAACAGCTAGAGTTAAAGGCAGCCTTTACTGCACTGCACCAAGCAGCACCATGCAGAGCACAGAAGTAAGTAAACTGCTTGGATTTCCCTTCATCTCTGCTTCATGTGCTAGAAAAAATGTTGTCTTGAAGTTATTTTGGCTGAATGGACCCTAAAACTGTAACACTTTGCTTTCCTTTCATCCAGGCTCATAGCGTTACATAGCAGAGGGCCTACTGCTTTCTTCCAATCTTTGTATCCACTTGAATAATTATTACCATTTGCAAATCAATCATTAGAATGTGAATGTGCATTAAAGTGAAATTTATTTACATGAGACATTGGTTTGGAGACTTGGTTTTCTCATACATTTATGCTTTACGACTGTTTTAACTCACAAATACAGTATTTAAATTATGACCATCAGTGTGTTCATCAGCATCTAGTTTTTGGAACAGAATCATGTTTAGTCAACACATTTTAGCCACTGAATTCACTCCTGGTTGACTTATCTCTGCTGTAATAACTTCTCAAGCACTGGCAGCCTTCTTGAAAAATTAAGCTGATCCAAAAGTACCCACACTTTTAGACAAGTAATATTGCTCAACTCTTTTGGCCCCTGTCTTAGTTTATCTGAATAAAGAGATTGAAATAGCTTGATACATATCACAACACTGCCATCTAATGGTAGGAGGTTCACAACATGAACCACTGCCACAGATCTTTGTTGGTAAACTAACTATTGAAGATACACCCAGTATCATGAAAAACATATTACTCTTTTGACATTTAAGTTTTTTTTAAGGAGTAAACAGTTTTTGTGCTGAGAATTTAGTGTTTTTTATCGTGACTTTAGATCTTATGATGAATCAGATGGTTGCAAATCGTCTGTGAATCAATGTACACTGAAATTTTCCAATCAACTCCATCCAGAGCCTCCCTTACAAAGGCAGTATCCTCAAAGGACTGAGCCCTGGACAGCACATCACGATAAAAGGACAGGTCAGCATGTATCCTCACAGGTAAAGCAACAACTGATGAAACTACCTCACCTCATCAGATTACAGAACACAAGCAGATGGACATGTCTGTCTGTGTGATTTGTCATTTTCCTGTCTGATGTGGTTTACCTCATAATCCGTGCCGTGTAATCCAGTTTTACAGTGAACCTCCGCACCAGCAGGACAGAGAACATCGCCCTCCATCTGAATCCTCGCATGAAGTCCGGTATGTTCATCAGGAACTCATACCTGAGTGAATCCTGGGGTCAGGAGGAGCGGGAGCTGCCCTTCTTTCCCTTCTCATCAGGGGATTACTTTGAGGTAGACACTGCTTCTGCATACCTGCTGGAGCTGTTAAAGACTGTTATTATTTAACCATTTCTTAAAATGTACTTTAAGATGGCTGATTGTTCCCATGTGGTGGTGTTCCTGTCAGATTCTCCTCCTCTGTCAGCCTCATCAGTTCAAGCTGGCGGTGAACGGCTCTCACTTGTTCGAGTTCAGACATCGGGTTCAGGACCTGAGCAGTATTGACCAGCTGGAGATCATGGGGGACCTGGAGCTGACGGATGTGAAGCTGTGGTGACTTGGGACTGTAAAGAAGACAGTGTGACAAATACTGCTGTGTTCTGGTTATCAATGCTAGGTTAGCTTTGCTGCAATGAAAAACAGAAAAAAAACTGTAACGACTACAGCTAGGTTGTTGTCGCAGGATTCAGAGATCTGATTTTAAGCTAGTCTAGCATTGTATGTGACCAAGGACCATGAACAGACCAGGTACAGGGTGTTTATGGTCCATGTGTCAAGCCCTCTTGAGACGACTGATGCATGAGAGTTAGCTGTCCTGGAGCTTCAGGGTGTGAGCCACCATGACTGTTTACAGCTACAGGTTAGGTTTGCCTGGGTTGATTTCTCATACCATCTGTAATTCATCTCTGCTGTGACTCGCCCTTCATGCACTGTAGAATCCAAACAGGGAATATGTGTGCGTGCCATAAAAGTACTCCAGTATTGGCTTTGTTGAAAAGCCAATATGGTCAATGAATGCAAACAATGACTGATACTGAAGGGCTTTATTCTTTTGGAGGATCTACGCCCACTAAAGACTTCTTTATTGTACAGCCAACTTAAAAAGCTTCAAAGCATTTTTAAACCAAGGTTTACTTAACTAGGCTGCGTCATTTCTCCGTTTATTCTTGAGTCTTCAATCCAGTCTGCTTAAAGGTCGCTATCCTCAGGACTCCTATAGACATCATGCACTCAACACTTAAAACCATTCAACAAGTAGGAGTGCAGCAGAACTTGAGCACAGTGCAGTACAAGATTAGGTCCATATGACCGTTCAAAAAACAATCTTGACTAATGTAGTCCTGCAAAACCTTCCTCTGTGACCTTCTTGTTTAGCTAATCTTCTCGCTCTGTGCTGCAACGATCAACTCTGCTCCAAGAGAAAAAACAAACAAAAAAAATCAGAAACATTTCATTTCTTATGCAAATGCTTATTTTGCAATGTCTGTTGTAACTGTTGTAAAATATGTATGAAGAATCTACCCTATGTACCATAAAGGATTTAATAACAAATAAATGTGATTCTGTAATCATTTGGTTTCCAGTGTTAAGTGTATGGGCTGCACACCTTCAGCCTGCTTCAAAAAAGGGTTATCGGTGACGGGTTGGTTACGACCACAGTGTACTTTTACATTTAGAGTTAAAAGCTTGACTTGGATTTGGCCGTTTTTCTTCAAAAACTAATTGTAACATAAAGAAAAAATAAACATGTATTGCTACAAAATGTGTAAAGATTAAGGACAAACTTAATGTTATAAATAAGTCTGAACAAAGGTTGGTGCTATATATGTGTGTGTGTGTGTATATATATACATACACACACACACACACACACACACACACATATATATATATATATACATACACACACACACACACACACACACACACACACACACACACACACACACACACATATATATATATATATATATATATATATGTATATGTATATATATATATGTATATATATATATATATATATATATATATATATATATATATATATATATATATATATATATATATATATATATATATATATATATATATTTACACACACATACATACACATATGTGTATACATAAATATAGCTGTCAGAGGCTGAAAATACAATAAAAAAAAATAATAATCAGGCAAGTTGTGGGCTGGATAATCCAAAAACAAAATTAAAAAAAGCTCATTAGCTTACTTCTGTATAAGCTTCCAGGTTCCTCCAAGAATTTACTTTTTTTCACATAAACATAGCAATATGATCTATATAATAATAAAAAAAAAGAATTTTCTGTTTATTTACTGCATGACACATTTAGCAGGGTGAAATGTTCACTGCAAAGAAAATATTTCTGCAGTGCTTGGGCTCCGCCACAAGGTGGAAGAAGAGAGTTAAATGTTCAGTGACTGCTTCTCAACACCCAGACCTCTTAGGTCAATGGATAAATCTCAATGTCTCCCTAAACCCTGCGTTAAAATTTCTGCGTTAAATGTTCATTTACCCTGCTGTGTTTGCAGGCCTTTCCTGGGAACCCCATATTTCATGTCACATTGCTATGAACTGTAGGTAATTCCCTCATGCTCAGTCTGCAAATATGCCACTTATGAAGCAGGTGCATAAAGGGCTCAAAAAGTCAGCATAAGAGCCCTCATGTACTTTCCATGACTTGGTGGGGCCACACTTTGGTAATTGTGAGTGTGTGGACATTGAGATGGGGCCAGTCAGTCCGTTTACACAGGTACCCCAGAATCCCATCCCATTAAGTACTGATGGAAACAAAACTTAAGGAGCCTTTAAAGCTCTTTTTCAGGTGTCTGCTTGAAGTCAAATCAAGACTTCTGTCTGAACAAATGGAGACCATGTAGAAAAATCTTTACGTATTTAAAAAAGTTTAAAGCAGAATTCAGAAAATCTCCGAAAGTCCAGTACAGGTCACATGAAACACAATGAAGGAAATATTTTCTCCATATGACTCACATCGTTTTTACGTAACCTCCATATAAATGCAGTCATATCTGATAAAAAGTTGGTTTTTTATTTATATCCACAGGAAACATAACTGTAAGATCTGTAATAACCAAGGTACAGTACAACAGTCTCTTATTTTTTAACATAGAAAAAGCAGGATGATATGCAACATGATGACATCAACCATTGCACTGCTGAGAATGCCAAGAAAAAAAAGGCAAAACACGCTGTCCAATCAGCAACAGGCAGAGAGGCTTCAGTTTATCGTACAAAAACATTATCAGAGCTTTAGTCTGTGGACAGAAATCCACCATTTCGACTGAAAAGTCATGTTCCGTCAAAACTTTTTTTTTTGCTTGGCATGGCTCACAGACGCCACTTTGAAAAGAAACTCCTCCGTCATGTTTCCTGGTTTAGCAGATTTAGCTTCACTTAAAAAAAAACAACAAAAAAATCTTTGAGTCCGAGCGATCCAACAGGCCACCACCTCAGAAAATATCTCTCTTAGTTCATGAGGAGTGGTTTGGCAAAATCATTGGCTCAGGAAAACCAGTTTCACTTCAGTTTGGTTAAATTCTGTATAATTCCCGTTCTCCTGCAGAGGGAAGAGAGGAAAACGTATTCAGGATGAGAGTGAGATGGCACAAAAGTGGCACAGGAAGGTTCCAAGGGTGGGCTGCATGTTTTCAGGAAGGGGTGCATGTCCCGTCGTCAGACAGAGCTGAGCTTCACTAGTCCTCTGACCGAGTCCTCATGAAGGGAGTCCTGGCTGGCCAGGTTGTAGAAGCCGGTCTGCACTGTGTGGCTGTGACCCAGTGGGCTGCCGCAGGGGAGCATGCCAGGCGGCGATGGCACCTCCTCTGGAGTGAGAAAGTGATGGTGGGCTAAGGGCTCCTGCAGGGGGTGGCTGTGGTTGTGTGTGTGTCCATGGATCGGCATCATGTCGGTGGCCTCGTGAAGGCTAAGGCTGGGAGTGGATGTCGGTGGGGTGGGCTGGCCCAGGGGGAGCGAGGTGCAAGGGCCACCAAGGCTGAGGGAGGTGCGGCCCGGTACAGAGGCTCCATTTTCCGGGGAAGCTGTCAGGATGACGGGCTCGCTGCTCTGCTGCTGGAGGAGAGGTGTGGCGGCGGCCTGTAAAACGAATTTGGTGCTCTGAATGCACTGGTCTTGGTCACACTGAGTGAAAGCAGCAGAAAGTGTGAGAGGGAAAGAGCAACATGGGAGGGGACGCCAGAGTCAAAGAGATGGATAAGATGCCAGAGGTGAAGGAGGGAAACAGAAAACAAATAAAAGCCAGGAAGAGATGAAAATTAGATGAGGGGAGAAACAACACATGGGATCAAAAAGAACAATATGTGGACAGAGCGGAGGAGGGGAAAGGTGATTGGATAAAGGAGAGAAAAAGAAAGAACAGAGATGTTAGTAACCTTGTTAAAATGCAGAGCCACAAACAGAACCAGCACCAAATCTTTCTCCCCCAGTAAAAGCAGAGCCCGGGTCAGCACAGAGTTATAAAACACCAGGCTATCAGGTCATGCTTCATGGCCTATCGATCTATGTTGCCTTCCTTTAGAGTGAAAGTCATACGTGTAAAACTGGAGCGCGGAAACTGGGTTAGGACACTGCCAATCATCAATACCACACATGAGCTGCAGGGAGATGAGCTTTAACCCGTCATGTAAAAGAGACCAGCGGCAGGTGACAGAGGCGACAGAAGTTCAAATGAAGCTGCTTTCATTTCCCCTCCATCTCACTACAACCCCAAAGTCTGACTCACAATCAGTGTGAAGCGTAACAATGTGCTCTGACATCTCACCTTTCTGTCTCAATCTCACTCCCCTGAAAAGAGCAGATTACAGATGTGATCAAACAGGAGTTGAGCTACCTTTGACAGTCCTCTTATCTGCTCCATGCATGAACTGCTCCTGACTTATCATTTTTATGAGCTGGGCCTCTCTCCAGGTGATTGAGAGGACTAACCTGACCTGTGCTTGTTGGACTGAAATGACACAGACACCTTGCTTACAGCCACGTTAGCGCAGAGCTACGTCATCCCCGACGTGTGAAACATTAAATGAGAAGGACAGCAGGGAAAAAATGTGATACAGCGCTTTTTCATTTTCTACTTTGAAGCCCATGTTGTATAAACAGTCATAACCAGACTGACTCAGCACCATCCATTCCCCACAGCACACACACAAACACACACACACACACACACACACACACACACACACACACACACACACACACACACACACACACACACACACACACACACACACACACACACACACACACACACCTGTAAGTATCAATATGTTTATAGACCAACCTTGAGTCTGCTCTTCAGTGAGTTTATGCTACATTTACTCTTTCTGTGTCTGGGGCTTTATGTTAGCGAACTTGTTCTTTAATTGAGAACAGATTACAAATTTGATGCAAGCGTTTTAAAGATCACACAAATGACATAAAGAGAATGAAAATTTTCCAACAGCTGACACGATCTATGTTCCACCTTGACACGAGTCTTGAGACGAGATGGCTGGATCAAGTTCTGAGATCAAGGTAGACTCTGTTATTCCACAAACACATCACTGCTGGCTGGGATTAGGAGGTGACAAATACTGCCACACAAATGTGTAACACAATAAAAAAAAGATGCTCACAGTCCTCAGCGTGAATTTCCAACATTTTCAGCCAACCAGATTGAAGCCGTGACTCTCACAGCTCCTCCTGGTGACGGGCTGCAGGTTAAGTCCTTCAGCACTTTCTCCATTATTGCAGGTGGAACATGGGTCAAACTAGAAAATTCAAACAGACTCAACAACTGAAGCTGCATTTCCACCAAGCAGTCCGGGTCGGTTCAGTACGGTTTGGCTCAGTTTGGTACAATTAAGACTGATCCCGTTTGCGTTTCCTGTGCCCTCTCGTGGTGGGCGGCGTGTAAGCTGGATGCTGAAAGCCGCAGCTGTTAAACAAAAGCGTGACATCGCGACACACTTCACCCCGCTAATAAATCCAACGAAGAAGAAAAACATGACACAGTAAACAAAGAGCACAGATGGAAGACGTGCAGCATTTTGTCCTCTCTGTGATTGGCATGTAGCTCTTTGATACAAAGTGTAATCAAGCTTTGTTTCAGAGAAGTCTGTGTGCCGCCAGGAGAAATGCAGCTGCTGTCGGGGTAAGAGAGTATTCTTCTGACCAATCAACGGTCTGCAGTGTGTTGCTCCACCTTCCGAGAGCGGATCGGTTCAGTCTGGCACCCATACGGAGGGTCCCCAAAAAGTAGGCCAGCACGTCTCGTTTTTTTCAGGGATCTGTCCCGGGATAAGTCAGTGGAAACGCCACAAAATGCGCGCCGTACCGAGACAAACTGAACTGGTCTGCTTGGTAGAAACGCGGCTATAGTGGCCCTAAATGGACAAAATACACCAGATGACTCTCTGACCTGGCTCAGCTCTGTCTCAGGACCTACAAGTCAATGTGTCAGCTCACACTGGAAGCTGCAAAACAAACCGTGTCGTCTTTAGCTTGACTGTAACGACAAACCGAGATAATGAACACAGCCTGGCCAGTAGTCAACAGGTTGGAGGTTTTACAGCCCAACATGAAGGAGAGAGGCTACTCGGTCTTGTGACTCCAGTTGTCTGGAAGTCCTGCAGCTGGTGTGAGTCGACCAGACGTGACCCTGCTTCGCTTCGGGGATCAGACAAGATCTGCTATGTTCTGGTGGTATGGACGGGAACACCCCTCACCGCCTGTAACGTCTGCCCAGCAGCTCCAGCTGATTATAACCAAGCCCATCACAGAGGTGTTTGCGCTTCAAATCTCATAATGTAAAGGGACATCACATCACACACCGTCACCAACGCAACTACGTACAAGACTTCAACGTACCAGGATGTAGTCTAAATTTGGATCTCCCAAAAACTCCTCAGAAGGATACAACATCGCTTTGATTTCACAAACGTAACCTGAGTTCTATTTTTAGCTCCATGCTATAAATAATGCAGACGAGCCGTGTGACGGGTGTGAGTCAACAATTTAAATGAAAGAGATAAAAATGGTGGCTTGCTCACTTCATCCTGAACGCTGTCACAGCACGTATCCTCAAATGACACTCTCAGGGTAACAGACATCAGTCCATTCTTTTTCAAACTTTATTTAATCCTTGAAATGCCTGCTGGTTGTAAGGAACAATGTCTGAGTATGACTTAAAATGCTTTTGCTCTGATTTGATTTCTTAAAAGATAAAGAAGAGTTTCCTGCTTTTAGTTCAAAATCTGTCAGGCTGGAAAAGTTTAACATAGGCACAACCTTTTCCTGATTTACGTTCTGTTAAAGAGGATGTAAAGTAGAGCACACAAGAAAGAGTGGAACTATAAGATGAGTTGGGAGGACAAGAATGTTGAAAAGTAGTAATTCCCACAGTATTGTTGTGAAGTGTGTGAAAAGGTGCTGAGTTTAAAGAGTGGTCACAAAGTTAACAGCTGACTTGGAATCAGTTTGTATCCGACAACTCTAGCTGCTCATCGTGAGCGCTCTGGAAAACAGATGGCAGTTATTTCTGAATGTGCTAACGTAAGGGAATGTTCCTACAGCTCTCAGCACCATTACAAGTGGTCCACACATTAAGGAGCTGCAGACAGATGACATTCATGTTGGAGGTCTCAATGAGTGATGACAGGGTGAGTTTGGAGGAGAACAACGAGACGACTGTGGCACAGAGGGGAGCACCAGTGAGAGACCTTTAGTAACTGTGTGTGAATAGGCTCTAAATCTAGCATGTAATGTGTGATGCTAACAGCTACACTGAACAACAGAAGACTTGTTGCTTCTATTCAAGCCCCAGAGGAAAAACTGGTCACTGAGGTCAGTGCATTGTCCTCGTCTTGAGACCAGCTCTTTGCTCCAAGACTGTGTTCTCAGCGTCGAATAAATCTGTTTACAGTGTCGTACTTTCTGTTTATACTGCTCTGAGTTTGCAAAAAAAAGGGTTATTACACTACATATTATACGTTCATGGTCCCTTACTTTTTATTAAAGTACAGTTCTAAAGGTAGATTAAGCGAGGCTTAATCTGACACAAGCATACAAACCATATCTGCTCACTCCTTGCTAATCATTTCTGTTAGTTTTTATGTTAAATTGACTTTTATTTTACATTCCATTCTGGTTTCTTTAACATTCTCATTTTTGTGTTTCCTGACTTTGCATAATACACTGACAGCATCTACGCTGCAGTGGGGCGTACGCTCTGTGTCAGTCTTGAATGGCTTCGTTCAGAAAGGTAGCTTGTTAGCCAAACACATAATACCAAGGGCCGTTTGGGATCTGGTTCTTTATGGATTTTATGTGTTTGGATTAAATCTTTTACTCGACCTGGATCGTGGGGACCTCTGGGTAGCAGCAGGAGGGAGGTGGACTGTTTTCAACAGGCAAAGAGTGGAAAACTCAGGCTTCTGGATGGCAAAGTGCCCAAAATAAATCTCAGTATAACAAACACCAAAAAAAGACGAGTGCTTTGGTCAAAGTCTCTTAAAATGAGCTAAATGAAGCGCCTTGTCTAAAGTGAACTTTAGTCTAGCTCATGTTTCCTTCTTCGAGATGTTACTTATCGAGGGGCTGACCAACATCTGTTGCTGAAAGTACAATTACGAGTGACATGCTCACTTGATCGGGAGACTTAATGTTATTTCATTGACATAAAAATACCTGGTTTAAAAAAATAACATGTACTGTGTTGAACCTTAACGTCGTCTCACTGACTTCACCCATTAGTTCCTGAAGGGGGGTTTTGAAAATCACACACACAAACACAGACATGCAATCCTCGCCTCACCCCCTAACCACACATACACACACTCCCAACAAACGCTCACACAAACATAAATGAACCTTCCCTGCTTCTATTGACCTAATTTACTGACAACATGGAGCGACGCATGAAAAATTGATAGCATCACTTGCACGCTCTGCGGTCTTGAGCATTTCATCAGTTGCATCTAGTGGGATGAGAAAACTTCACCAGGCTGGTGTAACAGGGAGAGAAAAAGGTGCAACGTGTGCCCCTTTCTGAGTCTGCACATTTAGAGTCATGAAGAGTGAAGTGAAACTGTTGCGTGACATCATCTGGACTTTGCTCCTTTTGCCTCGGCACCTGAGAAAACACGATGTCTGTCGCCTTAAAGGGAAAGTCAGGACTTTTAAAGCATGGCTGTATCACTAGTATCTGTACTTAGCTCATCAGCCATGATCGCTCCTGTTAGGGGAAGCAGACTGGAGGTCCTACAGAAGCCATTTTTTTTACCACTTCAGATGAGAACCATAAACTTCAGCCAGTTAAGAGTCTCATATTTGACAACACATTGCAGTCTCAGTGATGCCTCTGAGGTCGGACAGCTCTTTCCCTTTTAGCAACGTCTCACACTCTGTTTACACTGAGCGGGGCTGTCTCCATGTGATTGGGTTTGGGGTTATTAAAAGAGGAAACACATACACTTGTAAACTGGGATGAAAATAACATAAGGAAACTTAGAGTTATTTGAAAATGTAATTTTTATCAAACTCTCCACTACTCATGACAACTAAACCTAGATTGTTTTGTTCATGAAGCAGTTCACCTGAAGGAGCATCTTAAATAAACTCCTATTATTGTCTTACCATGTGGCTCTGCTGTGATTGGGTGGCACCGTACATAGTGATGCCATTGGCTGGTGGAGCCATCTGCGGTGTGTCTGACTGAACGTAGCCCCGCCTGTCAATGAGACTAACCAGAGAGAAGAAGAGAGAGGGGAGAAAAGTGTTTAAATTGGCGCATTCAGATGCACTAATACACTGGAAATAGCATAAAAAGTGAACAGATTAAATACAGTACAGCCTTTAAATCAAATTGATGGTTTATAGAGCTGAAAGCTTTAACAGGCAGATTTACCAATGTCAGAACAACTGTTACAGTAAGCTGGATGTACTGATGACCTCGTGTCAGTGGTACCACTCTCTTAATGAAACAAAGGATGAGTGCTGTATTGTTGTAAACAGGCCTCAACACTCAGCTCTACCTCACACACAAGCACAGGCACAGACACATAAAATCAGCTCTTGCTAATAAATCAGTGAGGTCCCGCAGTGGAGCACTGGGGTGAATCATTGTTTCTGTCCTGCTGTTATCGCTGCAGAACTCTGACACAGCTGGTTAGACAACAACCTGCTGAACTCTTGTTACATGCATGCTGAAGTGTGTGGTCATGGGCCAGATACATGCGATAATGGCGATGTATCTGCCAGACAGAGGTGGAGTCTTCACCACACACACACACACACAAAGACACACACAGCTGTGGTGTTAAACAGCACAAGCAGGGTAATCATTTAAACACAGGAGTGCGTTGACAGTCTTGTGGGACTGAGTTGGATTCAGGTGGAAATAGTTTGCTGGAATCACTCAGACAAACTGCGGGAACCTACAGCGGTGGCCTTTGTTGCTGGTAATGAATACCGGAACGTCTGCAGATGCAGCGAAGAGGAAATGAGCATTTAAAAAAAGGATGATGCATTAGAAAATGTGAGTCAGTGTCTCAGCAGGGAATAAAATGCAAAGAGGTTTGTCTCTGTGCCTGTTCGTGTGTGTGAGTTCCAGACAATGTCTGAGGCGAAACATGCCTTTATTTTAAATGGTGGATCTGGATCCAGCTCTATTAATGAGTGTAAGTGACGTGCGCACGCACACACACAAACACATATGGCAGCCACCTGTGCAGTGAGGACTCTCCTGTGCCACCCACTGGAATCATTATCTGTGACTTGTGTCATGTGATAACCAGGTTTACTTCCCTGCTGCTCTGTTTTTACTTTAAATAAACGTTTATTAGCTAAAAATACTTAAACAGGAGAAGTTAGGTATGTGCTGAACTATGTTATATGTTTCCATCTTTCTGATCACGCTCATGCTTAAATTAAGTAAAGGGTTCAGATAAAGTCGCAGTGGCATTGAAAGGGTTATATTCTGGAAATGGGACTGTGGTCAGTTAAGATAAGAACAGATAGTAGGTATCTGAGTCCAACATGAACGTCTTTCAGAAAGGAAAATAAGAGAAGAAGACACCTGCAGGTTAATGCTTGTGTAATCAGAATATCTGGTTAAAAGTTCTGACATGAAAGCAGGTGGGAAGGAAAACGCAATGTGCATTGACAAAATAGTCACAAGTAGATTAATAGAGGTGTCAAAAGATATCCGTACTGCAATAACTTAACTGGAAATTGAATGGAAGTACATGTCTCCTGCACCTCCACTGCAGTAGATGGCGCTGAAGAGCTACTCCGCTGTGTGTTGACCACAAACTGTATAACAAAAATAATCTCAAAGTATTTTCAAAATATTTTATTTCTGAACTTGATGATGTGGTTTTTGATGGCGTAAAAATAAGCGCTTTCTCTCTATTCATAGGTCAGTTTTAAGTCATTTTAAGTTTATTTTTTTTACAGTGCAGTAGACTGATAAAATAATTATTATGAGTAACATTGGTTACACCATGTGACATTTTCACCAACTGACCACGTCTTTCACTAGGTGTCGATATGCTATTCTCGCGATTCGATTCTATAACGATCTCTGGGGTGATAATTCGATTTAAATTGCAATTCCTTATTATTTATGGTTTTGTGATTTTTAGTTTGCTTTTTTAACACCAGACCATGTGAAAAAGTTGAATGATGATGATATAGTCTACAGACTATATCAGGAGCCATATTTTCCCATAAAACGTACATCACGTGAGTCAGAGAGAAACATTTCGCCCTCTGCTGGAGAAAAGTGGTAACTTTTTCCAATCAAGTTTATAAACAAACACTGAAATGAAGAATTTGAATTTGAAAAGAAAAAAATCGAATTTTTTGACAGAGAATCATAATCTTGATATTGTATCTCGTATCTTTCACCCAATATTTTTTGCAACATTAGTTTAATGTCACGGTAGTTTAAAGATAAGATAAGATAAAGATAAAATATACTTTATTGATCCCCGAAGGGAAATTCATGAAGTGACAAAGTGAAGTTAAGTTTAAGTGACAAACTTGATGTTTCAAGTTAAGTGTATGTATGAAACGCTGCATTTGATTTTCAGTATTTCAACCACAATAATTGAGAAGTTGTTTTCAATCTAATAGTTAACTGGGTAGAATATCCCAAAATACCGCAATGTTGTGATAGTGTATTATCGTATGGTTACCCAGTAACATGACGTTCTTGCCAATACTCGCCTCTAAAGATTAAATGTAGCCGTGACAGTCGGTCAGTGTTTTTAATAAACCACATGGACAGCTTAGGGATAAAGTCTAATAAATGATGCTGACTTTCAGCTTGGATTTAGTTTAAGTGGCTACCTTTGCAGCACCTTAGCAGCAGAGTGACGTGAGAAGGCTGCGGGCAGACTCATTTCACAGTGGCTCTTGTACAGAAAGAGATTTGACCGACAGTTCCATTTCAGCTTTGACAGAGTGTTATAAGCAGGCGCCTATGTCATCGTCCTGGCATCTGGGAATGCACAAATCAAGTCATATAAACGCTCATTTAGCACCTCATACCTCGGTGGCAGGGGTCCACACAGCGCTGCACAGCAGTTGGTGAATATATTGCCATGGCTGTACGGGTTATAGTTGTCCTTCCCTCTTTTAGAAGACCATGACCCTTTTATCTGGAAGAGACGACAGAAGCATCAGTCTCAAATTCACAGGGACAGACATCACACAGTTGAGTTTAAAATTATCAGCCCCCCAATGGATTTTTTTTCTTTAAAAATTTTCTTCAGTGTTGTCACAGAGATCAGTGGATTTTAACACAGCTTTTGCAAACAGCCTAGTTTAAGTTTGGATGCTTTCATTATCTTACTTAGAACTGCTTACAAAGCAGAAGAAGGATGACCAAAGTTATCACTGTGTTACCAAATGTCTAGAAGTGGAGTGAGAACTATCATCAAGAAATTCAAAGGAAGAGAGCCGCATAGTACAGAACAGGTCTAGCCAAGGACTTCAAATTGGGCTCTGGAAAGAAAAATTAGCAAGAAAGGGATGTGTGTACCTCTCAAGACCTTAGAACTACCAAACTACTAGTAAATGACTCAGCCAAGACAGGAATTGTCGAAGAAGACAGTCAGGAGAGCCCTGCACAGAAATGGACTGCAGGGATGCAAGACGAGGCACAGTTAGACTCTGTGCTGAGAGCGTCATGCTGTGGGGATGCTTCAGTGCTTCTAGAACTAGGAATTTGGTCAAGATTGAAGGAAGTGAAGTTTTGGAAAGAAAGCCTCAAGCAGTCAGCACCAAAACTGGGTCTGGGTCTGGGTCGTCGCTTTGTCTTCCAGCATGACGACCCAACACATACACCCTGACTTAAACCTGGAGGAGCCTGAAAGATTACGAGGCTGGTATTCCTCATGAGATGCATCAAAGACTTGTATAAACTCCAACAAAACAAGTGTAAGCTGTTATCTGATAAAAGGGGATTCAATCGATTATTAGTTTTTGTGAAATAATTGTGTTGCTATGTGCAAAATAAAATGATATAAGCGTCCAAGATAAAACTAGCATTTATCTGTTTAACTGCAGTTGCAATTTTTGAAAAAACTTGACTGATAATTTTGACCTAAACTACGAGCTCCACTCATAAAGAAATCAAGCCTCTGTGAAACACAGAAATTATCTGTGATGTATGTTTGAGCATATGTTACAGCTCAAACAGGGATTCAACTCACAGACTTGGTATACTGACCCTACTCAAACCACAAATGAGTGAGAAAGACAGAGAGCATCAGTGTGCTTTTTACCTTCATTTAATACAAATTCATTCTACACAAAGGTGTAAAAATAAGTGTTAAAAATATGACAAACATTAAGAAATGTACTTATCTCATTGTTATCTGATTTATTTTAAGCTAGAAATTATAAAAATATTTCAGGTATAACATTCTTTTGACATTAACATTATTCTCAGATTCAACAGAAGCAAATCTCACTTCTTTTCACAGCACCCTGATTATCTGGTGCAATTACAAAAAGAAAAATATGCAAAAATTACAACATAAAAAGCTTTGTACCCACATGAAAAAGTAAAGTCAACTGAGTTTTAGTGATAATGTAGAAATAAAACTGTTTTGAATTTAGTGTTGGTTCAGTTCATACTCACATCTTCATTGGTTGTCTGGTTGGAGCTGATTAGGTAAGTATGGAAGCCTGAAAGGCCCACTATGGACCAGACAGAGAAGAAACACACCACCACCTCCAGCACAGTGACACAGTTAAGTCAAGGAACAGTTGCTGTAGTTTTGTACAGATTACAATGAATCTATTATTACATTTAAAGGAAGAGACTAAAAATGAAAGCCACTCTAACAAACACACACAAACCCGTTTAGAGCCCCACTGGACAAAAATATACAAGCTGGAACGGCGAGCATATTGACCTACAGCCTCGGGCCTGTCCTCTGCTTGCCAATAGTTCCTAGTTACCAGTTCATTTGGCTGGCTATGCAGAACACTGCTCATTTTCTCTGCTCCACATAAAGCACAAAAACATAGACAGTGTCCTACATGAATCGTTCTGACTTAATTCAAATGAAACCTCAGTGACTCATAGCCGTATCTTAGGAAACCGTCTCTAGGATAATGTCTTATTCATGAAATAAGACCTACGAGCTCCCAGACTCTATGCACTAGTTAGCACAGGCACACTACTGAGGACACTTTCAATAAAAAATAAATCACTTGGAGGGTTAGTTGAACACTGCTGTACCAAGGCCATGAGGTGTGTTAAACTGTACTGAAAAATAACCCGACTAAATACCATCACAATCTTTTTTTCTCCCTCCTCTCTGCCCCTTCTCCTCCAAACCTCTTCGTCTTTAGCAAGGACAAAACATGTCATCATTCACTCGCACAAAGGACCGCTCCGATACTATCGAGTCCAATTCTCCTTTATTAAAGTCCTGTAGGACACAGGCTGTTATCAGCTTGGCTCTGCACACTTTTCTCTGCCAGAGAAACAGTTATCTCACTCGGTCGTAAAGAGAAGGGCAGAGAAAAAGGGGCAGTGTCATAGCCCAGTGCTCTCAGCTTGATTTGTGTTTGAAAAGTTATGGTAGGTATCATTAAGATGTCATTACTTTAACCTTTTTATCAATTCTGGAAATTTTAAGATACTTGTTCATATCCTGTAAGATTTTAATTCATAAGTAACATCTTTGTCATCTGGGAACTTGAGCGGTCATGGTCAAAAGGTTTTGGAAAAAAGGGTGAAAAACTGTCCTTATAAGCAGTCTGTTTGGAGAGGAGGTGATGATAATTTAAATTCTTAAATTTAGTAGTGTCCTAATTACTGCCTCAGTTTACACCTAAGCATAAATGTTGTCAAACTGGATTTTCTGAAGCTTTGAGTCAAAGCGTTTGACTTGTCTGGATGACCACAGTCCATATGATCATCACTGATGTTGTGCTGAGACAATAAGCTGACTTAGAGGGTATTTGTAACAGCTGTAGCCTAAGACGTCTTGCACACACTTGGCATCAATCACACTTACAGACACACAACATCAAATCTAGCTCACACAACATCTCTGTAGAGAAGGCAAAGCCCAGTTAAAGCCAGATGAAATCAAAGAGCGACTGAATCAACCACCAAAGACAGATTGAGGAGTCGTCTTTGCGTGCTGTGTTAGCCTGATGAAACAGGACTTATCAGGCACACACCAGTCGTGCAAGGGCCAAAGCTGCAGGAAATGGCAGGAGCACTGAATGGAAGCTCTTTACAGAGACTTGTCATGGTAATGAAATCTAACCAACGTAATAAAACGCACTGACCCTGGTTGAGCAAGTTAGTGTGAAAGAAGTTGTTATGCTCTTGATAAAGACTGTAATTAATGATCAAAGAGATATATGAGCGAGACTGTGGACACACAACAGCAGAACGATTTTTAACAGACACATATCAGTCAGTGCTTTCTTAAAGTTGGATTTCAGTGAGAGGATATCTGGCAGGACTGGCTTTTAGTGCGTTGAGGAACCCGCTTGGCTGGGAGCCTGTAGAGAAATGAGACAGAATCAGACTGCTGTACAATCATGTTCAACATAACAGATGATGAAAAAACTAAATACATCACCTCAGAGATGACACAATACATAACAAAAATGAAAAAATAAGTGAATGTGTAAGATTTCCTTGACTGAAATGTTAAACTCCATAGGAAAAATCTGTGGCACCAGTCATTTGATCTTAATGTTTCCTTTACCACACTTGTTATACACAATAATATTATTAAAAGGAGAAAATCAGTGGGTTTTGGTTTAAAGGTCACAAAAAAGGGAAAATAGTGTGATGAAAATGAAAGATTTTATCACCAGTAACACTCAAGGACTAAAACTCCCTATGATTTGAAGATGAATTTATGAACTTTGTACCGTAAGCCCACAGAGTGGACACATTACTAAGCCACCGGGATGTTCTCCAGCTTGGTTTGAGCCCCATTGGGAGACAGCAAATGAAAGATTTTAACCTGTAGCGATGCAGTTTCACCAAATCTGACAGCACAATAACAATTAGAGAACAGGCCTGTGTTAAACATTGAATTATTACGATTCAGTGTTACGATTTTCCAACACTTCCTGTTGTCCCACATTTTATTAGCAGCACTGCACTGATCCACTGAATGTCACATACGTGAGCACAAACTCACACAGAAGCACACTCACTGAGGGGGAGCCCAGCAGACCACTGCAGGCTCCTGGCTGGAAAGACCGTAACAAGCCAGAACGCTGCAGCTTTTCACAACACCCACTTACAACCTGCTGGCTTCAAACACACCAAGAGCGCAGCCAGCTAGAGAAAAAGAGTGTGTGTGAGTGTGTGTGTGCGCACCACTCCTGAGGACATGTTCCTTTCCCCAGAACCTCTGGTACTTACGTAAAATGATGTGTGTGATGACGAAGGCAAAGATGAAGATGGTTAGGAAGGAGAGGGAGAGGATGAACATGTAGAAGAAACGGTAGTTCCTCCTTCCCACGCAGTTTCCCACCCAGGGACAGTGATGGTCGAAACGTTCTGCATGGGAAGAGAAGTAAGAATAGATTCTGTACATGGTCATATTTCCATCACATGTCAGAACAAACACATCTAGACACATCACAATCTTGTTTTTTTTATGCATCTTGCATGTTTTTTTTTTTTAATGAAGAATCTGCATTAAAAAAAAGTCATCATTAGAATATCAAGAGGGTTAGTTGTTTGGAGCTGTGGGAAACTGGGTAAAAGGGAAGTGCCCCTCAGAGTCTTGGCATAACAATAACATACATTTTTCACATAGTGCAAAACAGGCTATTAATATAAACTTGGCTTTAAAAGTTCAAGTCTGCCCAACATGACTGTGTATGGCTGAAAAATCTCCAGGGTCACTGTGAGACTGTGCGAGGTTGAGAGGGTGAGAGAAGCTCTTTTCTGGGTCAGGAGATAAAATGCCTTCACTAAGAGCTCAATTTAGGAATATTTGAGGACTGGAATGATGTAAAAAAAAAAAAAAAAGAAGAGTGTGAGAAAAGTGAAAGTGTTGTCTAGAGAACAAAAAGGGGACACAGAGGAGTCTCTATCCTCTATCAGGGTTGTAAAAGTTAAAGTGCAGAAATCGGACAGTGTGACAATTATTAAGTCATCAATCATTTAATGTAAAAATGATTTAAGATTAAAATGAGTTTATTAAACATACATCGTCTCTGGATGTGTTGCTCACAGAGTTTTAGTTCTCTTGTTAGGGAAGTTATATAATCAGCCCTAAATCCACAGTTCTGTATCTGAGCGTCGCCTACTTGCTGAGCACAGTGGGACCGACTTAACGAATTAATCAGAGCAATTATTTGTTTAGTGGTGTGAATTGACCTGCTTTTGTCTTCATTAATCAATGCCTGGTCAAAGTGTGTCCAGGAAGCACAGCCTCTGGTGGGCCAGGATGTAAGAGGAAAGCTTTTTGCTCACTTCTGATAGCTACAGCCTTTCCTATGTTTGTGAACATTAAACGAACACCCACAAGAAAGAAGAAGAAAGAGTTCCTCAATGTATCAGTGTAGCAATGTAAGGATGAGCGCACACTCAACTCCAGCCTCATTATGACTGAAACTGGCTAATGCATGTCGTGGGTGGAAGCTAATTGCTCAGTAGCATCATGATCCACGCAGGAAAGTTTAAATAGAGCCAAAAGCTTGAAACCTTGTTATCCAGTCTTCTTTGGCGGGATTTTACTGTTTGCTTACACAACAATGCAGATTTCCTCAGAATGGACATCAAAGCATTTCCTTCTATAGAGTTTAAGCTCATTATTAAAATTACAAGCGGCAAAAATATTAAAAAGTATCACCTGAAGCATCAAATATCAATGTGTGAGCTTCCAATATATGTGTTCTGCATCTACTGTGAGGGAAAAAGGGGAGTGGCCTTTTTTATTGCCTTGTGTAAAGGTAAGAAAACACTCAAAAAAAAAAAAAACAGCCAAATACTCAGCAAATGCTTATTTGATAACCTCCTTTTAATTTATTTACACATAATTAAAATTATATTTTATTTTATGGAGGTACATGTATATATATATATATATATATATATATATTTATGTATTTTTTTTAATGTTTTATAAGTTTCTTTGAATGCAGAGACAATAGGTTTTGTTAGGGGGGGGGGACAGGAAAAAGAGAACATTGTACATTTTGAATTTATAGCACTGTATTTAATTTGATTGTGTCTCCAATAAAAAAATAAAAACAGCCAAAGATTGAGAAAAGTTTTATAAACAAGGTCGCTCACAGAGTCTGTGGGTGAATGGTGTCTAATTGGCTTGTGGAGCGTGGCTAACCTTTGCAGTGCTAACTGTCCACATGTCTGTGCTGGTCCAGGCATTGCTCTGCTGAGTTATTAAGGCAAAGTCAAAGAAATTTGCCCTTGTTTACAACATGTCATATCTGAGATTCTTCCAGGTTCTTTAAACCAATTTCTCTTCTCTGCCAAGAGTGGCTGCAATTTCACACCATGAATTATTTACTGCTTGGTTATCACAGTGATCTCAGTGTGAAGAGTCATACAGATCAGCTGCCTGTATTTCTGCACTTCAACCACTAGGACATCCTGTTCCTCCGCCATCTTGTCTGCATGTCCTCTTCCGGCAGGTTAGAAATTTTTGAGTGTGCCCAGCATGGAAAATTTTCCCTATGAAGGGGACCGTGTGAGGGGGTGTAGGTGCAAAAATGACATCATGTGTCCGCACGAAGCCGCGCGGACCCCATGGACGCGTCAAGTATAAATCAGCCATATGTCTGTTTAACCCAACACAACCTTACCTTTATTTTCTAGATTTAAGTTCAAACTGTGCAGAGCCCATGCCAGCTGCAAAAAGTCAGCTGTGTTTGTTTACACCAACATATGATGGTGATTTCAGGCTTGCACTCATAAAAATATGAATAATCAAGTAACTGGTAACTCCAGTGTCGACTAGTAAGGGTGACAAAATTGAATTATTCAGTTGACCTAATACACAAAAACACACACAAACACACGTCCCTGAAGGCAAATGAAAGCAGTCTCTGAGTCTATGTGGGTGTACTGTGTATCTGCCCCCATCTCTCCCAGAGGAATAACCCATTTAAATAGGAAGTGACTCTACAATAGTCCTATGTTCCGTATCAACCAGGGAGGCCCTCTCCATCCTGACTCCTGACTTATTTAAGCGCTTGTTAGCCCCCCGATGTTTACAGCAGCAGAGGTGGAGACAGAGAACCTACGACTGGGGATGTAATGGCACCGCTGTTCACTGTAATTAATGTCATTAAAAAATTATGTAACCTTTCAAAGAGATTTTAAAAATAAATCCTTGGGAAAGGCTTTTAACTCATGGTAAAGTTTGGTACCCTGCTTATGAATATGATCTAAATCTTTATTTCATTCAGGGGTTTGGAGCAAAGCTAGATAAACCCAGAGCTTTGACAACAGAGAGGAAAGTATTTCTAGTAAGACAGACAGAAAGTTATAAATGACAGCTTTCACTTGAATTTTCACTCATCACTCCTGCCATCAAGGAATCAGGTTTCTGAAACCTCAATGCTCTGTGTCTATATTCAGTGAGAAGCAGCCCTCAAAGCATCTCCTGTAATTGTAGCCATTTAAATCTATCACTCATTTACTTAATCCTGCTTTGTTTGAGACAGGATATCCAGCGAGCTGAAGTGAATCCAAGAATAAGCCTCACCCTTTTCATTTCAAAATTTAACCATCTACTTCAGATACGTGCTGAATCAACCTTTGTGTATTTAAAACGATCTGGTCTGTTCATTAAATCTGCTGTTCAGCTGCCAGTCTGTCTCCCATCCTGCCAGTATAGGCTTCTGCCTCATCTGATTACCTCTTCCTCATCTTTCTCCCCGTGTTTACTATTTCCTCATCTTTGCCTCCTAGGGTTTAAGTCAGCCCTGATTCTGACAAAGAAAGAGACTTTCAAAGAAGGAGCGGTCTTTGATGAGTGAGCAGAACAGAAACCCTGATGAGGAAGATACAGACATACAGGTCTCTGTGTCTCTAACTCCATTTAATTGGCTTGCTGTTCACTTTGCTTTGTCTCCAGGGAAGGAGAATGTGGTTGTAGAGAGAAGCTCCGCTATTCAGATGCTTTTTTTCTTTTTTGTTCTCATTGTGACTATTTTCTTTTTCTCCGCTGTGTCTGTGCCAACTCCTGTCAGCATGTGTGTTGTGTGTCCCTGCAGGTAGGAATAGGCGTCATGAAGTAAACATTGAACTTGGCTCTCAAACAGGTTTGTACAGCTAATCTGAATTCTGTGTGCTGATGTGTGTATAAGCATCTACATGTACCAGTGAGGGGTAGAAAGATCTGTCAACAAGAGTAAACCCCCAATTTAAAAAAAATAAGATCATAAAAATAATTTCCTTTAAAAGCTTAAAGTTAAAGCAGCAGTAGTTTAGGAGTTTACTTGTTAATCTCAAAGACAATTTGTTGAAATACATAAAAAAATGATGAAACGAAAAACTGGATTGGATTTGGTTTGACTATTTATGTCCATCAAACTAATGTCTATAAATAAATGTGGTTAAAAAAAGAATACAGATAGAAGAGGCAGCCAAAAATACAAACAAAGAGGCTTTTACTTTCACTCACCCACACAGTTGTCACAAAGGCTGCAGTGGGAGGCACGTGGCGGTCTGAAGATCTTACAGGTGAAGCAATACTTTAGCTTGACGGTCTGGCCATTAATGACCACTTCCTTAGTCCTGGGAGGAGGCCTGTAGCCCGTGCTGCCATTCGCAACATCTTTGGGAAATAAGAGAAAGAAAAAAGATAAATATGTGAAAAAAAAACAAAGACTTTGTGAACTCGCTCAAGTCATAGTGTGTTGTTAATTTTTTTTACTGAGGCTCTAACGTACTCTCTAACATAACATATTGGTTTTACCAGAATATTAAGCACGGAAAAACATAGCACAGAGGTCATTTGAATGTCATATTTTTCTGAAAAGAATCTAATTTCTTGGCTCTACCTCCCGACATATTTTACAAACCCAACAAAATGCACAAGAATGGAAGCTGTCAATCATTGTTAAATGTGACGAAAAGCCTATTTTTTAACCTCCTATAACTAATGAAAATAAAACTTTTCAGAAAAGAAGAGGACCTGAATACAAGGTAGCCAAACAATATCTTCAAATCACCACAACAATTAGATGTGAGAAACATTTCTACCACAGCCCATCTGGAATGACTGGAGAGATGGATTTTTTGACCTATACTGCAGCCAGCCACCAGGGGGAGCAGTTTTTGTGGTAACCTCACTTCAAGCTGAGCAGGACGATGTCTATGAGGTTAGTGCTCAAGAGGTCAGCCCTGGTTCAAATGCCCCTCACAACTCTCACCTTACTGCACTATTCACCGTCCTACCCCCCAAAACTTAGACTCAACTCCAAGATGGCACAGTTCACAAGTACAAGTAATATGCACTTTGAGTTAAAGCAACCACCTTTGGGCTGAACACACAGGTCCAGCTCAGACTGAGACCACATCACCAAAGCTGGCACAGCAGGTCTGCGCAAAATACCACAGACCTTTGGATGACACTAAATTGAAGAAACAGAGAAAACAAAATATAACTTTGAAAAGGTGAATGTTGTTTACCATGGAACATCAATGACTAATCAAAATGAACACAGATTAACTTCACACCATGTGACACTGTTTGAACATTGTATGCAATCAGGCTTTTTGTGTGTAACGGGGCAATCTTTGAAAAAAGAAATGAATAAGGACACAAGCACTACGTCGAGTTACGGCCTCAGACCACAGTGGTGTAGCAGTGCAGCATGAATTTGAATAACAAATCTAAAAGAATATTTTACTGCATTCATTTGAATCCCTAATCAAAACACAGGTAAAATGTTTGCAATAGACTGAAAAACTGTTTTTAAAATGCAAAATCATTGCAACGCAATAACATGTGTTAAAAACTCAGTTTATTGTGATGAACTGCCTGTCCACACAGAGGCAGCTTTTTTTAATCACCGTGGCCCTGCCTGAAGACCTGAGGCCTGAGCAAAGTTTAAACATTTTTAAAAGCAGACTCAAGAACTGCCTCTTCAGTTTGGATTCAAAATGATATATCTATCTTTAAAATTCAAATTTCAATGTGCTCTAAAGTCATTATTTAAAGCCACAATTTTATTGTTTCAACTTAAATGTTTATCTTTTTATTTAGTTATTCGGGTCCTAAATGCCCCGATTTTATTTTGTAGTGTTGTATTTTATTTTATTTTACACTTAAATCTTTTAGTAATCTCTTACTTTTTGATTATCTTACTCTTCTGCTGAGATTGGTTGACTTAGTTACTCATCTTTTTCATGTTTTAATATCTTGTCCAGCACTGTTTTTTTTAGATCAAATTCTTTGCCTCATATAAGGACTAGAGAGTTATTGTATGCTCACTCTGTTTTATTTTATTTTGCTTTTTACATCCCCAGAGGACATTGTGTTTTTGGGAGAGTTTGTCTGTTTGTTTTTATGTCTGTGAACAACATAACTCAAAAAGTAACAAACAGATCTTGATAAAATTTTCAGGAAATGTTGAAAATGGGATAAGGAAGAAGTGATTAAATTTTGGAGGTGATCTGGATCACCGTCTGGATCCAGGATTTTTTTTAAAAGGATTCTTTATCATTGTGAGATAGGGCCGTTTTCACCATATGTGTATACAACTCCGTGATAAATGGTCAGATTGCTTTGCAAAACAATACAAGACAAGGTCACCATAATTTCTGACAGATGTAAAAGTACGATCCAGATCCTGGCAACATTCTGGATACTAAGATCCAGAATATGAAATATGTACTGGGTCATCATAATTTTCAACACTGTCAGAAAACAAATTATGGTACAAACCTGCAACTAACACCAAATTGTAGCAGACAGTCTGCTGAAAGGGAGTATAACATTAAAGTAGGACTAAAGTGTTGGTGACAATCACAATACGCTTGGTGGAGGTCTGCGCTCTCTGACTGCTTTTCTAGTTTTCTCTGTGCACACCTCTTTGTGTTACTCTCTCATGTATGACAAGTGCTTTACAAAAAAAAAAAGTCTGAACTATTGAAATGCATAATTTCCCAGCCCTGAATATGAAGCATATTTATACATGTAAATGATTGTTTAAGATCACCATCTGGAATCAGTGACTTCGAACAATCTCTCTGTCCCTCACGTCTCAAAAACTTGAAGCTCCTGACACGTTCTGCAGATGATCTGTCGCATGCTAAAAATGACATTTCTCATGCTTCTGTCTTAAAGTTGTGTGCAGATCGTTTTTGTACAGTGCCATCCATGCACGGATCACCTGTTGTGGTAACATTGCTATGAACATTGTCATGAAATCAAGGATTGGAGTTATTTGAAAGCAGCAGGGTGGGAGACGTTACTAGAAGTGGTGTGTGTGTGTTTAATTGAAGAATAAACATATTAACATAATATTACTCACAGTAAGTGGATTTAACAATAAAGAAAGGGAAACGTAGCATTTCTACAGACTGTCATCTTGAATGAAACACTGTGATATCAAAGCTCATAAGTCATGAACACAGACAGCCCACAGCTCATCACTTTTTATTCATCCCAGCAACTGAGCTTTTTGCACAAGTTAAATATTGTTTTTCTTCAGTGAGGTGTCAAACTCCTAAAAACCCTAAAGCTTTCACTTTACTTTCCTGAATCACATAAAGTCAGCTGTTACGTCGATTAAAAATGAAGGCTAGTTCAGAAAAATTCAACAACTGCTTGTAATTCAACTCGTACTTAACACTTTGATCTTCAGACTATTGTAGAAAAAAGAAAATGGTGGCAAACTGCTCTGAATGGCTTTTGGTGAAGTAAGACAGCTGTGATAACAGGCTAAACGCTGAGGATGAGAGCAATGATAGTGATTTTCAAGCCATAAAAGGTAGAGCCTGAATCCCATTATTGCTCTGCTGGCTTTAAGCACTCTCACGCACTCTGAGCGAGGGAGATATTGTGTGTAGGAAGATCATTTGGAGATCATTTACGCAGAAGCCAGCAGCAATGCCAACGGAGTGGTGCGCGTGTGTTAGCAGGGGGATTGCACAGGGACCGAGAGGCTTGTGTGGGTGTCTGACATTTCTAGAGAAGAGCAGAGGAAATGCAGCCGCAGACTTTTGTTCCTTTAAAATCGTCTCTATTGTGATCAGTGTCACAGAACGCCCTCCTCTTCTCCTGCACTCCCACTGCTCCTCTGCTCTGTCAGTGGGCTCCACCGAGGAGGACACCAAATGAGCACAGGGTGAGAACAATTCAGACTACACCTCAGCTACAACAGGAAAGAAAGTTTCACTGTGGTGTGGGAAAAAGATTTATGATGCTCATAACTGGAGGGCTCATGAAGGGTTTTCGAGTGATAATGAAACAGACTGGAATTAATAAGGATGACTCTTTAGGGCCGACAAAAGCAAACAGGAGCATGAAAAACAAGGTTTAAATACATACTCCATCATTTTTAATGCTTGTGAGCACTGTGAGGAGGCAGGTGTCAGACTAAACGACAAACACTCACAGCCAGTGAGAGATTCGACTGTTCAAAGAAATCATGATGGGATGTTTTTGTCAGAAAGTGAAGAAAAAATGCTGCAGCTTTACACACACACACACACACACACAGGTTTTCCAAACAAAGCACAGGAGTTTGCCATTTTAAATTGACTTATGGGATTGTGCTATTGTAGAATAACCGTTTTGTAGCCAGTGAGAAAAAACTGAACCCACCAAAGCACTTCAGGAAGAAAGTTAAACCTTTTCTGTGTCTGTTTCAGGCGACAACCTCTGCCTTTGAAGTTTCATGGATTAATAATCAATGAATTGATTAACCAAACAATAAATTAAAATGTCCTTGGTAAGTTTGCCAGCCTTGATAAACTGACACGTGCATGCATTGTTTGTTTTCCTCCTCTCTTTCGACCAAAGAGGCTGAATGAGAAGATGGCTCACTGCGTCTATCTTTCCTAACATCGAGGTGCATAGGTTCTATAGCAGATTTATTGCGGAGTGAGCATCTGTCAAAAATGCGATCTTTGGGGTGAAGACGGAGCTGCTTGCACGTACACACGGAGAGAGCTGAAGCTAACGTCCTGAGGGGTAAGGAGGAAACACACGCTAATATGAGTGATGGCACGAAATATACGGTTCTTGAGCCGCCTGCCACAGTCCCAGCGTGGGAATATTTTGTTTTTATCAGAATGAACAAAGTGTGAGCTCATGAACACCAACCAGCTGATATGTTGCATTTGTTTGAAAATAGTGGCGACAAAGAAGAAGAAGGCGAGGTACAGCGGAGCCTTGTTCTTTGACAATCCGCTCTTACTAAGGCTTTTGGTCGGCAAAGTAAATAGAAATAAAAGCGCCAAATGGTGGGCGCTCAAAGACAGCTACATTGCCAAAGAAATGCAGCCCTTCAGTACGGTTGAAAGCCAGAAATGTTAAAAATGTTTGACAGACAGTACGGATTGACTGGGAAAAAGTACATGTTACAAACAATTCAGGAACTGTATAAACTCCCTTTTATTTAGGCTATAGTTTTTATTGTTGTTGGTTTTTTTTGGAGTTTTGTTTTTTCTTTAGAGACAGGGTCTTTTTTTTATTGTTTTTGATTAGTGTTATTTTTATTGACATGTATTTTTTTCTAAAAGAGAGTCCATTTCATTTTTATTGTATTTTTTTTTCTCTTTCTTGTTCAATTTATTATATTTTTTTGTCTAATTGATTTTATTTAAAAGATCCTGACCTTTTAATTACAGTTAAATACTCTTAAGAAATTAAAGTTTCTTGCTTTTGATATGGTGTACTCACTTTATTGTCCCATTTATCATAATTACATCAATGAAAAAATGGAAAAAAATCAAAATAATATTGACAATAATATTTTGGAAAATTATCGTCAAGTAAAATTTGTTATCGTGACAGGCCTATTGATATGATTTATCAAGTTTGAATCAACTGACTTCACTCAGCAGTGGTTTGTAAAAAGTCTGTGAGCTCTCAAATTCAACACAACCAATCTGTGATCGAAGGATTCTGGTTTGTCCGTGGTTTGTGCGCACAATCCCCACATCAATAAACAGCTACTGTCTTTTTACACAGGTGACAGCAATATGACTCCTGCACAGTCGGGAGAAGTTGTTTTTCCAATACGCCACAAGCAGATGTTTGTAGAAGAAGAAATGGAACAAACAGTGCCTTTACTAATGAGTTTAACTTGCTCTCTGTTAGTCCTCTTTTCCTCTAAGCTGCTGGTCATAGGCAAAGGAACAGTCCACACATAAACACAACAGTCACAGTGACTGATAAAACACATATTACAAAACCTAATTTCAAGCCACAGCAACAGAATCACTTTGAACAGCTGAATCACTAACATACCACCTGAGTGCCACACGTGATGCACTTTGCAGCCTCATCATCTTCAGCCTAACTCTTTTACTTGCTGCAGTCCATCGTGATCTGCTAACCATAACTTTGTGGATGTAATGTGTCATGAATAATGTAACGTTATATCAGCTCAGCAGGTCCTGGTCAAGAGGTGCAACTTTTGTTAGCTGCAAAATGTCTCACTTTGGTTTAATCTTTAAAGGCTTATATCACTGTTAGGAACTGAAAAGTCATATTGAAATTCACAGGCCTTATGAACTAACACTAAGGTGGAGCCAGATTTTGGCCTGAAGGTTCATGAGGGCTACATTCTACATTTTCTTTTAGCAGACGCTTTTGTCCAAAGCGACGTACAACATTGGCAAGAACTTAGAAGGGAAAATCTTAGAGTGACAAAGTGCTTTAAGTTATTTGGCTGCAGGTGCTGCCATTTAGTGCAAGAAGAATTTTTTTTATTCATACTGAATAATGTAGCCACAGCTAAACATACATTATCACTGCACCAATATAGTTCAACCTTCAACATCCAATAATCAGTGCTGAAAATTCACAAAGAGGTGGGTCTGAGACCTGCCTGATTCAGTTTCTGAACTCCCGCAGGTCCATCTTGCCAGGCTCCATTGACCAACGATTTCACTTGGCTAAATTCTGACCGGCCCAATCAGGGAAGAGAGGCGGGAGCTGCAGGAGCAGCAGAAGTGACGAGAAGACGTGACTTCACCAGACTTTCGTACTTGGTAGCGTTCCTTTGATTCTTAAGTTAACTTTGCAAAAACGGCAGCAGTCGTCTAATGCCATTATCACAGCTGTTTCTCGTGTTCCTGTAGTTCGTCTATTGTTTCTCAGCAGCGGCAAACATAAGCTACGCCACACCGTGGCTTGATGTGGATTGGTCTGTGGTGAGTGTGTCAATCAGAACGGTTGTCCAATCAGCAGCTGCTGATTTTTTTGAAGGTCCCACCTCTGAAAACAAATCCCAAGAGCTGCTACCCAGATGGACTTGTGAAATATTTCCGTGGGGGGTATATGAAACTGTCCGTATGGTGTGTCAGGTTAGGGTCTGAGACCTTCTGACTCATTCTACCCCTGAGGACAAAGAGGAGCAGGGTCAGATTAATGGCCCAAGTGTTCCCTGAACAGATGAGTCTTCAGACATCACTTAAAGTAGAAAGGAACCCTGTGGATCATATAGTTTGGTAATTCATTCACCATTTGGGCACAACAGAGGAGAAGAGTCTGGCTAGAGATTTGGAGCCGCGTTGGACTGGGAGCACCAGGTGTCTTACACAAGCAGAGTGTAGTGGGCTAGAGGGAGTGTAGACCTGGATGAGGGACCCCAGGTAGGTAGGAGCTGTTCTGGTCAGTATTTTGTAATCCAGAAAAAGAGCTTTGAATTTGACTTGAGATGCCACTGGAAGCCAGTGATGAGAGATTAACAGCGGGGTGACATGCTGTTTTTGGGCTAGTGAAAGACCAGACGTGCTGCTGCATTCTGGATCATCTGCAGAGGTTTACATTCAGGTTAAATGTAAAGCTCAAAATACGTAACTGGAACTGTACTAACAAAAATGTAGAAAGTGACCCCTAGTAAACCAACAGAATTTATTTCTTGATGGGAAAGCCCCTTGAGATGTATCATCTCGTTTACAAAGGGGTCCCAAACAAAGATACATACAAGACAGGAACATTCCTAGACAACTGGTAAAAACATTGCAAAATAATATAAGATCAATAAAATAAAAAAAAATGAAAAGCAAACAAAACAAAACACGTAACTTCAAACAAAGAAAACAAAACAAAAAGCTCTCCCGGCCTGACCACTCCCCCATCTTCCACTCATTTAAATATAACCACAGACAAGTTAGCAAATACCTCTGAGATAAATGAAATCACAACACCAACTATGATTACTAAGCAAAGCTAGTAGCAGGAGCAGTGTGTTTCTGAATGAATGAAGAGAGATTTCTTAAAGAGATGAAAAAAGGAAACTGATGTACTGTAAGTGAAATGGGAAGATTTTTCCAGTCACAGGAGGATTGGGGTAAAAAACCCCTGTACCTAAAAAACATGTATATAACTGTCAATACAAACAATTTTATTTTGTTGAATTCAATTAAAATCTTTTACTATTAAATATATCAGTCTGTAATGTGAAGTTGTGTGCTGATGTGTGCTCAAAACTAAGGAGGGTCCCACCTAAGCCTCAGTTTAAACCAGGGAAAAACTTGTTTTCACAGACAGAGACTTCATTTTTAGTAAGAGCTCAGTCTAAAGGTATCTACTGTGAGAACAATATTCAGTGGCACAATACTTCAAGAAGGTGTCTGTTTGTTGTCTAGCCTTAGACATTAAAACTAAAAGGCTGTATTTCTGCACACAACCCTGTAAACCATCTGTGGTCACACTCTGAGTAAGCTTTGTCAACATTCACTACAGCGCAGACGCCTGCAGTAAAGAAGCAGTTAAGCGGGGGTGTCAAAGTAGCTTTTCTGCTCAACAAGGACATTTGTACACTGCCATCCAGGCGGTTAGAGCTCAGCATTACATCAGTGTCTTGTGGGAGATCCATCAGAAACATAGGCCAGGCCTGAAGACTTGAGGCTAATATGAGACCAAGTCGACTCAGAAGTGGTGTAACAGAAATGTTTACAACAGACACACACACACCCTCACGCACAAAGCTAGATGAGCTTCAATGTCAGCCAAATTTTGCTAAGTGTTGCCTGGTGAGGTATAAACGGAAACTAATTGCTTTCCTGCTGTGAGTGAGACGGAGGAAAAACCGCTGCCTTTACCTTCACAGATGGAAAGGTGTATGAGAATGATGATGACTAACAGACACGAGGACTGACCCTAACCTGCCTGCCAAGCTGCAGAGAGGTAGAAGCACATCCTGTGAAGTCAAGCAGCGATTTCAAGGACTCACCAAAAATAGATCAGAAATATAATTTCTAACAGAGTTTGAATAAAAAAAACAACAACCTTTAAATGAAATGTAGGGAATTAAGTTGAAGTTTTCCTGAAATATGTGGACATGCTCTTTCAAAACACTGAAAGACCAAAAGTTAGGTCTGTAAGCTTGACAGGGTTTAGATAAAGAAGCACATGTCTGAAGCTTTCGCAAGAGAAACTGATAAATCTCAAGCATGTGATCTGTTTAAAAAAGCCAGGGTAAAAATCAAAAAAGAAGCAGAGCTATTTTGGAGGATAAGTGAGTTAAAGATTACACTTGGATTGATTTTTGAGTGATCTCTTTGACCTGACTTAAAAAAACAGTGACTTCATAAAGGACTGGGACTTAGTTTACCAGGTCATTAGCTTTTTAAAGTGAGAATAAAATCTAAGCATTTGTGTTGTACTGGATGTGTGTAACTAAACTATTTTTTAAACAAATCTAATTCAAAGTAATTTTAAATTTGGTCAGGATTTTGTCTGAAATGCTCACTTTGAACAGTGTAGAGTAAAAAGGTGAGCTTTGAGAGAGATTTAACTATGACTTTTGAATTAAGCAATGCTGTCTGACTTGCAATCACATCTGTCAACATTCTTGTTCAATGCTGAGTTGGTGACTAAATATGTTAAAAAAGTCACTTCAGCTGGAATGGTACCTCATGATCTTTAATGTTTTACTTTGGGAACGATACTTTTTAAATTTGGAGGTTTGTTTGGGTGGACTGGTCAGTGACTTGAAAAAAAGGTCTTAAAATGAAACATGAAAACAAATGAGGATTAGGGATGGGCACGAGTAATCGAGTAATCGAGTAATTGAGTAATCGAGTAATTGAATCGAGTACTCACTGCTAACCCCATTGTTCAAATAACATTTTTTTTTATTAGTGCACCTGTGCAAGCGCTGATTTTGGACACATAACTTGAACACACACAACATGTGTGATCAAGCTTTTTGTCTTCGCCTAACTGAATATCCTGGGTAGGAAAAGTATTAACGGGACACAAACTTATGACTTCTACGCCCACGGCTTCAGCACACCAGGTCACTGTTTTATGGTAGCTACAGCAGCTCTCTAGGTACATGTCATTACACCCAAAGCAAAAGCATAACAAATGCAGAAGGATCTGCTCCACCTGTGACATGTCAGTTAAGAAAAGTATGGCTGAAGATGCTGTGACAAAAACGATGAAGTTAATGTGCAGCGCAAAATATGTGGCGTTTAACTTGCATGCCACAGAATAACTGGTATGATGCTTAATCACATGCGCGCAAAGCACAAGGAGAAAACAGCGGAGCCAGAGAGTCGCACATCAGGTTTTTGCTAGCCCTGTTAGCACTTGTTGTCCTGACCAGAGCAGGGCAGACCAGCCTGCTAATTAGAGACGGGTACCTTTCACATTCAAAACAATACGATACAAATGCCCGTACTCAACAGTACCAATTTTTGGTACTTTTTTGTGTTTTTGTGGTAAAAATATCAATTTGTTTAATAAGTAAGTATAAATATTTTTAAATTCAACATATTTATTCTTCAAAATAAGATAACCTTGCAATGCTGTGTTCATGTCCAGCATGGAAAATCACCTACTCTTCCACTCCCTCACAGTCACAAGGATGCATTTAGGTGCCTAAATATCATCAATGAAAAATGGAAAAGATGTATGTAAAGACTTTAACTACAGTCCTCGAGGTCCATGTCCAACAGACCCTGTTTTTGTTTAAAATAGAAATAAAAATAATCTGTGAGTGTTCAAATATTTGCTCATTATATATTTAGAATATTCAAGTGCAGGAATTATTGTAAGTTCCCATCCCTAATGAGGATCTGTGAGATCGTGATTCTCCAATAAAAAACTCATGAAATGAAATTTGCCTATCCCTGGGTGAAAACTATTTAGAGCAGATACATTTTCTGTCTGAAAGGACTTGAAAGCAAGCCAAAAAAAGATAAAGCTTTCTGAGTTCAAGCAGCGAAGTGATTATTCTTCAAGGTAAAACCATTCAAAACCCGTTTGTTGAGCGATGTGACACAGGGCGAAACTGAACAGGCAGACAGACCTTTTCAGCATCCAGACCTGACGTACTCTGATGAGGGGTGTTACAAAAAGACAAAGCTTGTTGGATGTCTTAGAAAGTCGTACCAGTGTGTGGGATTTCTGGTTGGTAGACTGTTTTTAATTTGAGTTGCTGCTGAGAATAATTTTTGCGGCCACAGCAGTTAACTGCAGCATGAGTATTGAAAGACTGCGTGTGCAAAACACTTAGTCACAAAGTTTCTTTGAAACTTTTAGTCTTTAAGCTGATGAAACTACTTTCAACAATAAAAACTCTTTATCTTCTATATTTGCATTTGTGAATTTCCGGCGAGTCAAATGTAGAGCTACATTATAAAATACATCTTTTACAGCCAGTGCTGCCTCAGACAAATAAAAACCACCAAAAAACAAACCGTAGTCTCAGATCACTCAATCACACATGCAGAAGAGTTAAGGTACCACAGGGAACAGTAAGAATGATAAGCACTATGCAGCTGCAAACAGATCATAAACAAATAAACCAATAAAGTGTCAAAACTAACATTTTTCACAAGAAATAAAAAATATTCGGGGGAAACCTAATTTGAACCACCTAATGGTATGTATGGCTGAACTCTCAACTGTATTCCATGGAGGACAAAACCTCAGGCTAAATGTCCTCTGCGTCAGTTTTTGGCACTCAGCACTGAGCTGACAAAGACCTTGGCCAAGACCATGAGGGATCAGTTCAATAGTCTGGATAAAGAAATGTGACATCTGTCTGCGTGAAAGATGACAAGTGGAGGCAGGACCAGGTTTTGGATGAGGCTAAAATGTGTCAGCAGAGTGCAGAGAAGCAAAACACAGCTGCTGCTGCTTCACCTTGGACTTCTGACTGGATAATGAGGCCATAAAACACACACACTCTCTCTCTCTCATACACACACACAAAGAAGAAAAGATTGTGGACTTGTGTGCAGCACTAACTGTAAACAGCTACAGCAGTCACTTGGCATGTAGTTAATGTCTTCTTCTTTACATGATCTGATTCATCTACAACAGTGTTCCATGTCAGTCTTCCCACTTGAAACGCAGCATGGACGGTTAAAGATGTGTGTGTGAGAAGGAATGATAGAGGAAGAACGAGTGGAAGAAAAGAAAGGCTGATCTGATTTCTCAACAACTTTGTTTTCATTCTCTTCTTTTGTCTTTTCTCTTGTTTGCTCTGATAAAACGTCTCTACAGTGACAGCTCTATTTCTGTACATTCCTCTTCCTCTCCTCCTGTCCCCCCACAGAACTATCATCTCCAGAGTATCAGGTCTTTATTTGTGTCTTTTCTGTTCACATCACTGTGAGCGTGGGGACAAGCCAACAATAAAACAAGACTGAAGAGGAAGAAGACAGACAGAAGTTATTTTACCTGGGACTCTTTTGCAATGAAGTAGCGCTGGTTGTGTAATTAAGTCAAAGCTATTTCTTCCAAAAATAAAAGAAACCATACAGAGATCAGGTGCCAGCAGAGTCTCTGTCTCTTGCAAGTTGTCAGACTGAAACAGATGCAAACATCTGCTGATGTGAGCATGTTCTGCTGGCTGTGAGTGAAATGAAAGAGCGTTGCATGGGTGATTACGGCAAAAGTCAACATCTTGATGAATCAAACCTTCTACAGCCCATTCAGGTATTGAATGGAGGGATGCACCAATCCAGCTTTTCTAGTTCCGATTCCAATACCAATATCTGGGCTATAGGTATCAACCAATACCGAGCTGATGCCAGAGTTAAATAATAACCTGCATGCTTTACTGTGGGATAAGACTGGTCATGTTTTAGGTAAAAGGCAAAACAAGGAGTTACTGAAGTTAATATTTGTTTTAACTATAAAATATTTAAATGTTTACCAGCAGTTTGGCAAAAAACCATGCTCCAGAATGTGCAGAAATGAAAATTCAATTGTAATATTTTTTTACCCTGTAGACTGGTTATTCAGCAAAAAAAAAAAAAAAAAAAAGTGCATCAGAGGTAACATTCCAAATCATGTATTAAAGAGCCTCTGTAAAAAACGAGCCCGGATCGGCACCATGATAATGCATGATTATCTCAACTCAGCTTATTCTGTAAATATTTGTGTAATTTTGAAACAATGAATTGAACTAAATAACAATTAGAGGTTATTTGCAGAAACAGTGGAATTGAAATCACAGATTGGCTCGAATGGAAATGTTTGGTGGAAAAAACCATCCCTTCTTTGAAAAGAAAATAAATCGTTTTAATACTGCAGTGTTAATGTGGAAAATAACTTTCAACTTATGAAAAAGGTACTCAACTACTTTTTGGTCTACATCATTTTCAGAGAAGCCAAAGTATGTCCAAACAACTGAAATCAAATTTCTTTTGGTTACAAGCTGCTTACGTCGTGTTTGAGTTTTCCACCACGGCGCTTCTCTTCAGAGACCTGAGTCTTGCTGAATCCAACTGCAGCCCAATTGCATGATCTATGACCCAGCTATGCTCAGTCCGTTCTCAGTCTGACTAAGCTGTTTACATGCATTTTAATAGTTTGATCTCTTGCTGACAAAGCTTATAGTCTGGTTTCTTAAGCTGTAACATAAACGTACTGTGTGTGTCACGTGGCTACTTCTTCTTCTGCTGTTTTCCAAGCAGCCTTCTCACTTTCTCACACCTGGCTGCCTGTTGTATAGCTACACAACCAGTAGTGTATTTCAAGGGGATAGGATATTTGTACAGAGAGAATTACAAGGAGGGCAACAATATCTGTATCTGCTGATAAAAGTTTAAAAACATGTTTATTTGTATCGGCAGATATGAAAATTTCTGCTGATAGGCACAGCCGATAAGGTGCTATTCAGTTAGGATTATTATTATTTTCCATCTGAAAAATAAGCTCCTTAAATAAAATGTAGCACTTCATTTATTTGCACTGCAGAGCTCTGTGTCTGTCACCAGGTTGTTACAGTAGCTCTAAAATAATCAAATGCAACTTGGTTATGTTTAAAAATGCATTGTACATTTAAAGTTCATGTGATCTAAAAAAAATATTTTTCTGTATTTCAATACTGAATGTCTTGAGTTTGAAAAAATAATACATTTCTTATTTATGGTAAAATCAAATGTTTTTTGTCTTGTTTTATGTTTGTTTCTTAAAAAAATAAAACCGTCACAATAAGAGTAACATATTAACTCCAGTACAGGATAGACTTAGCTTTCTTTACAGTGAAAAAAACAAACAAACTTGTGATTATCGGTATCGGTATCAGTATTGGTATCGGCCAAAAGGGGTTTTGATATATCCGCATATCGGATATCGGCAAAAATCCAATATCATGCATTCCTACTGGTTTTGATTATTTTTTGAGGTAGGAAAGTGTATATATTATTCAAAACAAATGTCCTGACCTTTTTCAGTATAAGTTGCAGCATCTCTGCACAAAACCAAAAAGTGTTGTTATACTTGTGTCTTACAGTGTGCTTTTACAAACTGGGATAGCAAAATAATCACGACATAATAACATTCCCGTAAGATTTACACACATGGCACTGGTCTGTCCCACCTGGCCCGCTGTTAACAGTGATGTCATTTTAGACATAGTTAGGTCACTTAAACTATTACCTTCTCTACCGCTTTAATGGCAGAACAACACCTCACCATTCAGCCTCCATTTCTTTAACATGAGCAGCAAGGGATAACAGAGGTGTAACAGTCTTATCTCTAACAGGAAATACCATGAGGGATCAATTCAAAGCACTGTACATTGTACTGTATTTCAAAACTTGTACTTGTTTTTAAAGGGTTGGTCTGAGGATGCTAAAATAAAAACACATAATGGTTGATGCTTAGAGGCTATTCAGAGCTAAGTCTCACCTGAACATGTCATCATTCAGCTCATTTTTAATCATCTGCACTTCTTTTTATCTGATCTCTTACCTGCTTCCTTACTGTTTCTGCCCGTCTGTTGTGTTCATCTCTTCCTCATTCTCCCTCGCCGACATGCCCTCTTTGTCAGACATAACAAGAGAGGATAGGCTGAGGTCTATGCACAAGCAATCCCCAAATGCAGAAGTTGAGATGTCAAGTGGCTTAGTAATAGAGCCTTTTTTTCCACTGGCTGAACACTTATTACTCAATATTCAGCCAGTAACAACGAAGTCAAATGTAACTGTGACCCAGGGCATCAGGACACACTGACAAAGGAGAGGTGAGTCACTGTTCCCTTTAAGTACCATCAGAAATAATGATTGGACTGTCATTTAAAAACGCTTTATTTCATTCTTAACGGCAAAGGGACGAGGATGACGGCTGGATGTCAAACAGACGTGCAGTAAATTGCAAGGGCAAAAGAGGCTTTAATATGAGGTAAACAGGCTGCTGCTGAACTACCCAGTCACCCAGAGGGGATTTCAGGAACACGTCTGAGGAGCCAGCAGAGCATTCAGGCTGATTTATTTCACTTTTTTAATTTCTAGAAATGGAGGCCAGCAGGAGGTCAAAATCAATACAACCCTGTGAACTGCACTATCTATGATGATTCCTTCAAACGGTGCCAGCTTTTTGACGTTTAGTGGCATTAAAGAGTGCACTGGTCAGCATGTAAGAGATACAGTGTGAAGATGAGGTAGCTCCATCAGTTTTTTTAACCCTTAAGACAAAAATCAGAATCAGATTTTCAGCTTATTTATGGTCCAATCTAAAACTGCCTTTAGCTGAGGCCAAGTCGACGCTTGGCAGACCTACGAGGTGTTAGAATCCAACAAGCATGTTTGCAGTGTTTTATTGATACTGAGATTTGATGTGATTAAGTTAGCTCCCTTTTTAGACACTGGCTCCTGCTGAAGATGGGCTGTGTTTGAGTTTGGCACCTGAAGTAAATAACTGGCAAGGACTGAGACAAGCAGTCACTACAAAACAGCCGAACAAATTTGATCAACACAAAATACAAACCCTCTTTCAAAAAACAGGAACACTGTGTAAAGGAAAATACAAACAGAGTCTGATGTTTTGTTCATTATTTAAACAGCAGATTTATTTTTGTTACTGTAAAACTAATTGTTCAGAACAAATGGTGTCTTTTTTTAGACGTGAGCTACACTTGCTGTGGAGCAAGGAGCCATCATGATTTCTAAAACCAAGAAAGAATTCTGTATAGAGATTCCTTCAGGTTCTTTAAAGGAATATAATCATTTGTGGACGACATAATCCCCCACAATTTAACTGAGGAAGATTATTCTTCAATTGTGGAACTACTGTGGTTGAATGCAGTCACCCAGAGTGGTTAATCTCTTTTTCATCTTTACCTTAAAGCCACATGTAGGCCTGTCACGATAATCAATAAATCAATTAACCGAACAATAAATAAAAACGTCCTCGGTACGTTTGCCAGCCTCGATAAACTGACACGTGCATGCATGTTTGTTTTCCTCCTCTTTCGACCAAAGAGGCTGAATGAGAAGATGGCTCACTACGTCTCTCTTTCCTAACATTGGGGTGCATAGGTTCAATAGCGGATTTAGCGGATTTATAGTGGAGTGAGTATCTGTCAAAAATGCGATCTTTGGGGTGAAGAGGGAGCTGCTTGCGCGTACACACGGAGAGAGCTGAAGCGAGCTCCCTGAGGGGTAAGGAGGAAACACACGCTAATTTGAGTGATGGCACGAAAGATACGGTTCTTAAGCAGCCTGCCACAGTCCCAGTGTGGGAATATTTTGTTTTTTTATCAGAATGAACAAAGTGTGAGCTCATGAACACCAACGAGCTGATATGTTGCATTTTTTTGTAAATAGTGGCGACGAAGAAGAAGAGGGGGGAGGGTGCAGCGGAGCCTTGTTCTTTGACAATCCGCTCTTACGGAGGCTTTTGGTCAGCAAAGTAAATAGAAATAAAAGCGCCAAATGGTGGGCGCTCAAAGACAGCTACATTGCCAAAGAAATGCAACCCTTCAACACGGTTGAAAGCCAGAAATGTTAAAAATGTTTGACAGACAGTACGGATTGACTGGGAAAAAGTACATGTTACAAACAATTAAGGAACCGTATTAACTCCCTTTTATTTAGGCTATAGTTTTTATTGTTGTTGTTGTTGTTTTTTGGAGTTTTGTTTTTTCTTTAGAGACAGGGTCTTTGTTTTATTGTTTTTGATTAGTATTAATTATTTTCATTTTCATTGTATTTTTTTTCTCTTTTTTGTTTGTTAAATTTATTATATTTTTTGTTTAATTTATTTTATTTAAAAGATCCTGACCTTTTAATTAAAGTTAAATACTCTTAAGAAATTAAAGTTTCTTACTTTTGATATGGTGTACTCACTTTATTGTCCCATTTATCATAATTACATCAATGAAAAAATGGAAAAAACAAAAACAAAATAACATTGACAATAATATCCTTTTTTGGCAATCATATTTTGGAAAATTATTGTCTAGTAAAATTTGTTTTCGTGACAGGCCTACTGAGTAGGTCTCTTACGCAATTTTCTGTTGCTTACGACATTATACATTTTGTCAGAAGGCAAAGAGTCAGGGCACAGTTGTAAGATGCTCAATAAAAAGCTAAAATCTAAAACAAAGGAAGCAGAATCTTGACTTCTTTACCTCGAGGCAAAATCAATATTCGAATATTTCAAGCCTGAGTTGTTTTCTGGACATTCACACCCTGAGAAGCAGAACATACCTCTTTAAGCTAATTTACACACCTTCTATGCTTTACTGAAAAATGAAAGGGTGTAATTCTCACACTTTTGGAACACACTAAAATTCATTCTAAATATAAAAAAGATGGATAAACAAAAGGATGAAGTTGAGCTCTGAAATCTGCGCCTTCAAACGGCCATATTTACTGCCCCTGCAGCCATGAAAAACCTAAAATGTCACCACATCCTTTTCTGATGTGCCCATCATTCCTCAGGCAGCACGAGGCCTAAGCCTTCCAAAATCCATTTCTCTGCTGGCCTTGAGTCTGGATGGCAGCTTTTTTTGGGGGGGGGGTTAGCTGCCCTGACATTCACTGGCTAGCTTGGACCATATTTGGTGGAAGGAAGGAAGCAGGGTAACAGGCAGCTCTGGCCATCTCTCACTCTGATTAATGCTTCAGAGAGTCTTTCAGATTTGGCATGTGGTGGCTGAAGTGATGCCAGCCTGTCTAGTCCTGACATATTGGGCAGGCAGCAGACATGATAGACATCAAACACAGCATGCTGAAGAAAAATCAACTCTTATCTTCATTTCAAGAAGTGGAAAAACAACAAGTTGTGTTACCTCTCCTGACACGATACAGAATCATCCGTCACACACTTCTCATATATATTTTTACCTCTGCACACACACACACACACACACACACACACACACACACACACACACACACACACACACACACACACACACACACACACACACACACACACACACACACACACACACACACACACACACACACACTATATTTGACTCTGTGTGATGTAGGACATCTTTCAGGCCACCCACTCTAAGGCTCCTTTTCACACACATTTTGCAGATGGCTGAGATTTGTGCTCACTACGATGACAGCAGAGGCCTCCCTATCAGCTGTCTCTGCTGAAGTAAAGGGAACATGAGAGACCTTGATGTCTCATATTGTGCAGACACTGAGCCTTCTATTGTTTAGTCAACAGATCAATAGAAGTGATGTTCAACTTCAGTCCAGTAGCACTTTGACTTCAAAACATCATTATTTATTTATGTGGCAGCTGGTGAAATGCAAAAGCTCCAAAGCTGCTTTGGAAGCTGGCGGGAGTCGGTGGTTTTGATCAAGATGAGACGGTAAAATGCACACTGAGATGTGTAAGGTGTAGTAAATGATGAGACACATTGCTTACGTTTTCTATGCATTCATGATCTTAACTGAAGTAAATGGGGTTAACAAGAGAAGTTCTTCCAATAACTAATCACAAGAAGCAGAAAAAGTGTGTGTGAAACAAAGCAGAGTGGTCGTGAAGAGCCATCACTTTAAGCCTGTACTGATGATGTGAATACGTTATCCCTGCTCCCTGAGCCTGTCAGCTGCTTTCCTCTTATCTGTCTGTACAGTTACATAATGAAACATGTTTTAAAAAAGAAGTTGTGAATAAAAATGGACTGTCTTCATCAGAAAAGAAAGAAAATGCAGGGAATGAGATCTGGAAAAAGAGGAGGAGGAAAGTCAGGGAAATGAGGGGCACTTGAGAGGGGAAGAATGCACAAACAAACAAAACCAATTCAATAAAACTGAGCAGGGAGAGCGGATGTTCACCATTTCTGCAACTCAAAACTGCATTTCAACTCACTGATTCAGACAAATGGCAAGCAGGGAAGGACAAGTGGACTGAGAGACACAGAAAAAAAGAGAAGATTGTTCCACTGGTTGATGCTGGGCCTCGGGATGGAGTTGGATGAAGAGGCTAAGTGCTAACAGATGTGCTGCTTAAGACTTGCATACCCCACGTTCAGAACCAAACAACACTACACAGGTCTGCAGGAATCAGGAAAATACTGAGGAGGATGCAGGGTGTTTGTAAAGAAAGACAGAGGGGTGGGACGCGTAAGTGGAGACACTACACCACAAAGACTGATCGACAGTGACAGGTAGAGAGAAAATAGGAAAGAGGACAGAGAAGCAAAAAGTAATTTCCAGAATAAAAACATTTCTACTTTTAATGAGCTGTGAGTAAAAAAGATCAGTGATCTTTTCTTTTGTTGATTTAAATTTAACATCCTGGCAAGTGGAAACAAATACTCTGAAGTTTCTGTATATGAGTGTGAACAAAAGTTAATGGGAAAGATACTTAAAGTCCCAGTGAGGACTTTCTAAGTGATTTGAAAAAGTCTCACTTCTACACATATGCCTGATCATAATCCACGATTCAAAATGAGATTATAAGCACCAAAATAGATGATTCCTAAATGCTGTTTCTCAGTTTCCCTGCCCAGATGGTCCAGGAGAGGACTGATTTATTACACATAGAAGTGAAAAAGTCTATCAATAAAATGAAGAGTGAGGTCACGGTGAGGTTGTAGTTGGTAGATGAGCACTGGTAGGACAAAACCAGGACTCACTAACATTACACGTTATGGACATGTCTTAGAGCACCAGGCTTTGAGTTGCACTACACATTGCTGGTTACTTGACTAGGGTACAAACTTCAGCCCTTGCTACACCAGTCGCATATTTTTCACACAAATATTTTGCACGTTATTTATTTTTTTTCAAACCTACTGTTTTTCAATGCAAGCTTTCACACCAGCAATGTTCTCTTACTGAGCAAAATTGTAGCTTTTATTTTTTCGGACTGAGGTCCATTTTTCCAAAGTTTCACTTGCAACGAGTATACACCCAACTAGGGGTGCACCGATCACAATATTCTGGCAGATCACCGATCTTTAAAAAGCCTGACCTGCCGATACCGATTTGGAACGATACAGATTTTTATTTTTATAACTGACAGCACATATCTTCAATGTTCCAATCTTATTTTAGTGAAATTCATTGAACAAAACCTGTGAAACAATAAAATCTTAATATTTTAACTTAAACAACCAATAGAGTGTCCTGAGTTTTAGAGGTCTAAACAAAAAGCAACAAAGGCTGGCTGTCAGACCTTCATGGTAGGGCTGCACGATATGGCCAAAATCCAATATCTCGACATTTTTAGGCTATATCTCGATACACAATATATATCTTGATATCCTGATTGCTCCTCTAAATCACTATATTAATGTTAAATTTAACCCTTTGATGCATAAAATGGCATCAGTATAACGATTTAAGCTGACCTTTTTCGTTGGATTTTTCGAGTATACGCGATATATCCCCCAGCCCTACTTCATGGAGGTATATAAGATCAGTTTCATGTGTGCTCGTTGTCACTTTTCAAACAGTGTTGCTACATAACTATAAAAAGATGATTGTTCTTCATTTATTGGCTTTAAAACAAGCGCATGCCTTAGTAAAAAAAAAAAAAAAGTCACGTTCCAACAGGTCCTGTCCTTGTGCTCACAGTAAAACAGAGTCTTTACTCCAGAAAACACTTGCTTTTCCAGATATCTTGAAAGCTGTAAAAAGAGTAATATCAAGCTGTACTAGTCTGTGCAAATCCATATTTCAGCATTTCAGTTGAGATAACAATCAACACAAGTGACAGAAAACCCCCTGTGCAACAACAGATGGAGCCACACAGGTATCCAACAAAGCAACCATCACCTGTCTTTGAAACAGTTTTCAGTTCCAAACACTCATTTCCAAACATAATGCACAGCACACAATCTAATTGGGATGAAATAGTGACAAACAGGGGAACAGTTTGGTATTTGGGTCAACACTGTTCATAAATTCAGCCTTTAATTTGTTCTTCCTCTGAATAAACGCTGGCCAACATGACATGGTACTCTTCTGCTGTTTCATCCCAATGCTCCGAGCTCTCTGTACTTTACCTTCCATCCAAAAGCTTTTAAGTCTCCTAATGAGATTAATTAAGCCAGTCTGGAGTTTGTTTAATGAGGCCCCAGCGGCCTGAGGCATTGAAAGGACTGTCTCTGGAAAAAAGAAGCTTCACATACCAAATGAAGGGACAAAAACTTTAAAAGGGGGGTTTATGAAGTTAAACCGCTGAGTAAAGTGGAGATAATCTGTTTAGCTGAGGGGCAGTGAGACACCTTCAGAGACAGGCCTTCCTCTTCTGTGTCTAACTGGAAAGTTGAAGTGTAAATTCACAATAAATGGCCCCTGAATGTCGACTTTCTTCCTCTGAACAGACCTCATGAAGCTGACTACATGAAGCCTCTGACTGATCATCTTTAAGGAGATACATGGTTCAGAATACAAAAACATTTCTGCTCACAAATCTCATAAAATTTGTTTGGATTAGGTGAGCAAGCTCTATTTTAATCAGCTTTTGATTAGCATGTCCATTTTCAGGAGAAAAGGAAGAGCATGTATTTGTCTTCTGAATTTCTTCCTTGCCATAAACTAACTTTAAGACAAACAGCAACAGACACTGAAAGAAATAATAAAAAATGAACAAAGAATTTCTCTACCCCTGATGCAATAAGTTTGAAACGATAACCCAACAATGTGTCTCAATAACAGGGTGTACTGACAGCACACACTGCAGCTTCAGCCAGATGTGGCTCGAGGCGAGCTATCGACAGTGTTGTTCATTCCTTGATTCACAAACAGATCATATAAACAGATCAAAAGCTTTCAGGTCAAACAGCAGCAATACGCCATCTCAGCCTAATGCAGATTGCCATAGAAGGCACTAAAAGCTTAGTTCCCACTCCTGTGGCTGCAGAGACACATCAAATAAATACTTTGGCGAGCTGTTTGGAGGGTTGTAAAGGCAAACACCAGAGATGGCTGTTTACACTTACACAGACAAGAAAAAACTCTTCCTACAACGTTGGCAGCAAAAGAGTTGATGGAAATGGTGTTAGACCAAGTCAAAACCTCACCCCCCAAATTCTTCAAAAATCAAATCAGTCTTACCTATTTGCCGCTCCAGGTCAGCTGCTTCATCCGGAGTGGCTCGGGGCAGCACTCCTGGGTCACTGAAACTAGTTCTCAGGAGGGTCCCCAGTACAAACACAAACAGCACTCCTCCTATGACTGGGATAACTGGGGTCAAGTGCATGGCCAGGAATGGACAACTGGTTGGACAGTGGAAAGAAAGAAGCAGAAAATGAGCAAAAAGAGACACAGGATGCTCCACATTTGGTTATCTGAAAGTTCAAATGGCAAACTGCTGAAAGGGGAGCCGTTTTTTTTCTTAATAAACCTTTTCCTGGAAAAAAAACTGGTCTTCAAAAAACAAGAAACAAGACTTTACTGGTGGTTTATGGAAGCGTGACAGTGGTGAGACAAGCTGTGCATCTCCTTACATTCATTAGACTCTGGTCCACTGACCTGGTTTTGGGGTCAGCACAGAAACATTCTTGACAGGACAAATTGAATAAACATGTGGTCACCATATGTGCCGTGGAATGCTGTCCATGAATGAAAAATAATTATTCAAATCCAAGGTTCACAACACCAAGGCTAAAAGCTCTTTTATTTGCTGATCTGAAAGTGAGTGCTCAACTAGGGATAGTACCTTTTATATTTGAAACGATACGGTACTGATGCCCGGTACCTGGCATTTGGTATCAGTACTCAACAGTACTAATTTTTGGTACTTTTGAGTGTGTTCGTGTGGTGATAAATATTAATTTGTTCAATTATAAAATCTCAAAGTTTTTCAATTTAACATATTTATCCTTCACTGTAGAACCTTGCAATGCTGTGTTCATGTACAGCATGAAATATCACCTACTCTTCCACTCCCTCACAGTCACAAGGATGCGTTAGGTACCTAAACATGGTACCGTTTGATTTTACATGAATCAGTACCTTTAACTACAGACGGAATCTGGTCGGTACCTATAGAAGCTTATAAAATTATACCTAAAAAATTTGGTACCCATCTCTTGTAACACAGGCTGAGGTCATTGCAACTGTTAGAACTGATACACTGTGGTTACTTGACAATTAATCTGTACCCCCAACTTGAGTCAAGTTTCTTTAGTTGAAACATATTTTAATTACTAAAATAATAAAATCTGAGGACAATCCAGACTATCCCAATATACAGTTTCAATCCTCTCTCTTTTACCCATACACTACACAGTGAAGCAGACACTCACTATGTTACATTGTAAATCACACTGCACAATAAATCATTAGTCTTGCATGAATTAAGATTCTAAACTGTAGTTATGAGTTTGGAAAAAAACAGCTCAATCTAATATCTAATCACCATATCAGAACCATCAAGTAAAAGTGCAAATTTCTGTTCAATTAGCAGATTAAAGAGTTGGTAACAGGCTTGCAAATATTTTAAATATGGATTTAAAGTGTTACTGCTAAATGTTCATAGTAAGCAAGCATATCTTTAAACTGCTGCACAATCATATGTTGTGGAAATCCCTGAATCTGTCTGTTAATGGCTCAAAGCAGTGTGTTTCAGAAAAAAACAAGGAACTTCAGAAGGTCTTTATGATCTAAAGCTCTTTTCACTCACAAACACAAAAAAAAAACAATAAAAGCCTCTAGATGAGAAAAGTGAGATCAAAAGAAAAAAAATGTGCTTCAGGTGTGGAAAGATGTCAAACCATGTAGCCCTCTTTAATAAATTACCTCAATGAACTTGTTAATGATACATGTATGAAAGTGAAACAATGTCTATCATCAGCCTAACACACCATCTAACCGGGCTTCAGATGGTAGCTCCCTGGGAGGGCAGTTACATCCGCAGGTCCATGCCAACAACGGTTATCCTGAAAAACCAAGCCAAACTATATTTAGGCAGCTCATGTTGGGTTCCACTAGAGACAGAGAGGATACAGACCTGCAACATTGGATCTTCTGAGCTTTGCTAACTGGGATATAAGCATCATCTGCACAGACCTTCTGCTTTCACCTGAACAACTGTAGATGGATGCAACAAAGTGAAAGTTCAACAAAGAAAAAAAATGTAATTACGTTGAGCTTTCGATATTTGACAAAAATTAAAAAAAAACTGATCCTAAAACAAACACAAAAAACACTCTTGCTGTTTTATGGAGAGTTGAAACAGAGATCAACAAACCGTCAACAACTCAAACTGCTCCCCCACCTGAGTGGACACAGGCCAGTCCTGCTGCTCCTCTACATCTGGAGAGAGACTGAACTGAGCAGAAAACACTGGGATGTCTGGGACATCAGCATGGGGCAGCAGGCAGGACAACATTGCGCCGCACAAACATTCCTCCAGTTAAAAACTTGCTTGGAGTGCCAGAGGTCATTGTTCTGGACACTGACTGAGTCAAAGTGAAATGCGCACAACATGTGTCAGACACTTGCTGTCAAAGTGTACATGTTTTGGTTCTCTGTGGTTCCTCCTCTGCTCTCAGACTCAGGAGTAGACAAATCACCCAGAACAAGGCAGATTTCCAGCTTTTGTTGAGGCAGTGACCGCCTTGTTGCTTTTTATCTTCCAGATCTGCTGGTTATTGTTTAAATGTAAAGCAGCTCTGTTTTCTCTGCCTGTCAAAGTACTCAGACTGCAAACAGTCTGCAGGCTGTTTTAACAGTTGGACATATTTATTTGGCTATTGTTTGTATATCCCACTGCATTACAGGCACACACAAATATATATATATATATATATATATATATATATATATATATATATATATATATATATATATATATATATATATATATATATATATATATATATGTATTCATATCACTTTTGCAAAATATATACTTTGCTTATGTAAATTGTACAATAGATTTAGAGTTCAGTTTATACCTATGTTGTATTCAAGTCATCATAGCTCTAGTCTGACTGAGTCTCGAGTCCTCTGTGTGTGAGTCAGAGAGAAATTCAAGTTTAAAAAAAAAAAAAAAAAAAAAAAAAACAGAGTCAAGGTCCAGTACCTTAGCCCAAGTACTAGAAAAGTCCCCAGAGATTAATGGTTGTGTAAACCTGGACTGACTGTGTTGGACAATACTGATGTGCAGAAAACACATTCAGTTAATTTTCAGTTAATTAACATCAGTGTTACAGTTAAACAGTTAAATTTCGAGTCTCCACTAGAAACCTTGGCTTACTTGCATAGGCTCTCGTTAAATGGTCGTGCATTCACATTTCTACTCTGCTCCTTGTATAGCACACAGCAAAGTGCCGTTCACAGACACACAAACACATGCATGCACTCATACAAACTCGAGCACACTCTGTATAGTGCCCAGGGAGTCTGGAAAAAAAATGTCACAATCACCACAAGAAACGCAAAATAACCCTTTTAAGTGCTCTTGGAGCAGATGGCAACTCTCGCTCTCCAATACAAGTGAAAAAACATAATAAAGGACACGGCAAGAATACTAGCTTTGGGTGTGTGTTAATTATCTCACACGAATTAATAAAACAATTTGTAAAAGCAACCTTAATCTTTCAGCTCTACAGTTATAACAGAAACAATGCACGTGTTTTAGGAGGAACAAGTTAGTTTCAGACCTCTTGGGGAAAAACAAATAAAGAGTGGCAGCTGATTTCTCCTCCAGAAAAGGTAGAATACTCCAGTCATACAGGGAGAGAAAGCTCAGTTCTTTGTTTTCTGTCAGGAGAGTGGAGAGCATGAAAAATGTAACATTATGATCACATGGTAAACGCAGCCAAGCTAGCTGTTACTTATTGGTTAAAAGAGTAAAGTTCTTGTTGGAGCTTGTGGGGTTTTCTCCATTAACTAAAAAATAACAATGACAATCTTGGGTATGACAGAATTAGATTATGAAGGATTGAGCGGGTCCATGATGTGTCAATCAAAATAAATCATTTTACTGTCACAACCTAGCAACTGTTTTCTATTCTTGAACATTGATATTGTCGTCAATAATACTCAAAGTCCTCTGACACAAACCAGAAGCTAAACAAGCAGCAGGTCGGACACATCAAGTGAGTTCTTGAAATGCTTGTGCTGAGTATGAAAACAGCACTAAAGGTGTTTCAAGCCAAACTACTGTTTGATAGTCACTGGCGTCTACTCGATGGTTATTTTTCATTGACAGTGAGCTCTGGCAGGATCTGTTTTAAGAAACAATACTTTGAAATTCTTCCTAAATCTTACTTGTTCATCATTTAAAACCACTTCTATGTTGATTATTTTTTATAATTTGGTTCAGATTTTTTGAATTTATACTTTTGCCAGACTTGAAAAATGCAAAATGAAACAGTGATCTCAAAGAGTGGGGATTGAACTACTACGTTACATTCAACCTACATGGATACTCCACTGTAAAAGCAATGAGGAACTCTAAACTGAGCCTGGCTGATGATGTAACTCCGTTCAGTTAAAATTTGACTACCCTCTACCTTTCTTCTCTGAGATTTATACTTCATAAAAGTAAACTATCAAAGATCTAAAATGTAAAAAATCATCAGGTGTTGGTATCAAGTTTGTTAATGTGAAAATGTTTGTACTCAATGCACAATTCAAATAATTTTTAGGTGTCTTTATAAAATGGAATAAATTAAAAGAGTGCTGCTTTTCACAATTTTTTTGTGGCTTTGGCTAAGAGGGTCTGTTCTTCTGTCTTCGCAGACTGTGCTGTTTAGAGACAGAAATTAGTTTGGTTGTACTGGTTGTACTAAAGGCACCAGGAGAAAGAGGTAATTCAGTACTAAATGTTTCTCTTTAAATGCATGGAATCGGATTTGGTGTTTCATGCTACATCATATTTAACTTCTCAGGCTGCTGCTTGAAAAGTTATGAGCAGGTGGTTGCTGCTGATGTCATTCTTGATTATCTTATTTCTGGATCCTTGTGCTAGATCCTTATTAATGATCCACACATGCTGATCACCAGTTGTGATGATGTAATATTAAGAAAAAACATATAAAAAGCAAGCTGTAATGCAATGCTAATAATTAAAACAAAACCAACATTAAAATGATTTTTAAATAAGTAGAATCAAAAAAGGTCAAAACCTCATGTGGAAATCAGGTAGATCAAGAGTTATGTGATATCTTGCCACAGAAAGTTAGGAAGCCAAACATGCCTGTAAATTCAGATCTGTGCTCTTAAAAAAGACAGTATACCTTGTCATCAGTAAACCTAACAGAAAGGGAGAATGGTAGCAGGTTTGAAATATCTTGGCTGGTTTAGGATCCTCTTCAAGAAAATGTTCCTAAAAATCAATGTTTATCAGCCACTGAAAATGAACAGTGAAGAAGAAAAATCACCAAATGAAACCTTGTTTTAGTGTTTGGGGACAGCTAAAATCTGACACCAACGATGAACTTAAACATTTTCAAAGTTACATCTTTGTTTGCTTTTTGGTTTGATAAAAAGTTGTATATAACTGGGGCTTTGGGGGCTTTGTTGCCATAGAGACGGACGATATCCAATGTCAGACATGGTAAATTTTGAAAGGGAATGTGGTTACCCTGGAAACAGCCACATGAGTGAGCTGAAGCCTCCGAGGAAGGCGAAAAGAAACAAAGACATTCAAAAAGACCGAGACAGCAGGGTGACTTTCATTACAATCACATTTAACGTCAGAACATGCCATGTGGTTGATGGAAACAGAGTTTTCAAACGTTTTCTTTTTTCCCTCCTTCAAATTAGATTTGTTAGATAATTTACAACTTCCAGTTGTTTTTAACGAATAATTTGAACCACAACTATTTAAATAGCTCAACACAACTGATGGTTGGAAAGTTTTTCCTAAATTTCAACACAAAATGCCACTGTGATGACTACGGTGGTCTGAAATAAATCAGCCCCCTGATTAGAATCACTTCTTAGTTGATAGACTGAGGGTTTTATTGTTGCGTTTCAACCTCTTGCTGACACCAAAATGACGTTTTAGCCGACCCAAAACGCAAACTTTTGGACACGGCCTCCAGAGTGGAATTTTTCTGAAACGGTTGCTGTGTAAACAGCAAGCCAGAGTTTTCAGTGAAAACGCTGATGTCACGCTCAACTTCGAGCACACAACAGTACAACAGTACTGTTGTTAAAATCGTTCCGGACTACTGTGTTGTGATTTTGCTGCTGAATCTGCTGACTGTCTTTGACTTACAAGTACCAGAGTGACCTGTCAGTCACAACGAAGGTACAGCAATGAGTGACCAACACTTTGTCCAGTCATGTCACTTCAAACCCCTGTTAAATAAAAAAAGATCCATTTCACATGCGCTAACAGCCTGACAAATGTTGGTAAAGAAAGAGCTTGAGGAGAGTCTAGACTCCAGACAGAAGACAGTCAGTCAGTACTGTCCACAGCTGTGCAAATGCTGGTTATGTAATGTAAGGGAACATAATAAATCTTCACTGTATGGAAGAAGGAATCACTTTCATTATGATTTCCCACTTGTAGGAAGTATCTGGAGTGAGCATCTGATTGTCATCAAAAGAAAAATCACAGACATGGCAGATAATGGGGTGATACTTCTGCATATCCCTTACATTTTAAACAACCAACACAAAAACTTCTCTGAAATTAGGACAGAAATATTGAATACACCCGTCATCGCTGGAGTCATTCCAAAGCTCAGCTTTTCAGCAAATGTCATCTGCGCTGTAGTGGGACGTGATCAAGTCTCATAGAATACCAAGGTAATCTTTCTGCTTCAATAGGGTCTCCCTAGGATCCCGTCTCATTTTCCCCCCAAAGGGTGCACAAATCTCAACAATAATCTAATCCAGATTACTGTTATCACATTTCCCATTAAATCCTTTTAGGATGCCAACCAGTTTTTCCAAAACTCAGCGGGAAGTTAAGCTCAGGGGCCTTTCATCTCTGCTTGATGTAACCACATGTAGCTGGCTTCACTCAGCCCTGCTCACTGGCTGTCCTCTCAGTGTCACCTGAGATAAACTGCCCCCTCGTATTCTCTTCTTCAGCCATTCAGCTCGAAAGCTTTAAATCGATACTCTGTGATGTGCAAAAAAGCTGCTCAACATAGATCATCCATCCTTCCATACTCACGCAAAACTGGAGGCTGCAGCTGTGATCAATAGTTCTCTTGAGGAGGTGTAATATACCCAGAGATGATACTCAAAAGTGATGCTGGAACAAATTAATGCTTGACATAAGCTGAAAGTTGTGTGAAATGCATTTAAAGCACTTAGTGGGCCGTCACTCCAAAGTATCTACTCATGTGGGCAACAGGGACACGAGGCTTTGTCAGCTTTACCTTTTATTACATTTTAATTGCCTTTGATGGCAGTAAGGGGCAGAACACAGACCTCCTCTAAGCAGTCACCCGTCTCATTCGACAGTAAAACCACTGAACATGACACACTTTGGAAAATGTCACATTTTTGCCAAAAGTACTTCATGGGACCATGATTTTCAGCCGCCTTTTGTTCAGATGTCACTCACACACGATGCAGAGACATCAGAGGGTGGTGATGGTCTGACGCACTATTGAGAACCGTTCAGGTCTGCACAGTTACAGTTCCCAGCACATGCCATGCACTCAGGTACCATTTGGACAGAGAGATGTGCCAGCGCTGGAAAGCTGTGCTACAACCAGAAGGTGTTGGGATTGACTGTAAACCTGGATCATGTCAAAGAGAGAAAATTCACAACACAAAACTACAGCTGGACATGAGTGTGTCATTTTACTGAGTCAAGACGGCAGATTTGCCTACAACAAAAACAGACAAGGGCAATAACATTTATGACAACATGTTCTGCTTTAAATTATCATTCAAAATGTATTCAATAATAAATGAGACAAATCTGGCTGGCTGCTATTTAAACACAGTCAAAAACATACTTTGTCTAGCTGGTTAAAAACAAAAATAATAATGCAGCATTTTGCGCCGTAATTTTCTGTTAACATTTAAGTCCTGTTTGTATTCTATTTACTTAAATATGAGTCAGGGAGAAAAAATCAGGTATGGCAAACTTTTATAAATTCTTATTTGACAACATGGTTGAAGAGGAATGTAATGAGCAGTTCTTGTGCCAGGAAACCTTGTCTAACATGGGTGTGACTGTTCAAATTATGTGGACAAAGACTGTTGCAATAGCCTGCCTGATGACACAAAAGCTCAGTTCTTTTTTTGCCTCAGCATGCAGTGAGCACAGCTTCTATTCTTCAGGAATGAAATGCAGAACTAACACTGTACAAGGAAGAAGTCAGTTTCACCACATTCATTTTTTTAACAACTGGAAAGCCAAGAGATGGCTTTACTGAGAGGTCACGAGAGTTTAAGTATTCATCTGGGAAAACAGAAACATGACGTTGATTGTATTTGTGAAGTAGATCTCTCATGGTTCCAAATCTCTTCAAATGGAAAAAAACACGGTGAAACCCCCTGAAGACATTTGACCTCAGTCCACCTGTACATGCTAAGTGTAAAGAATGTTTGACTTAATATTAAACCTGTGGATAAACATGTTTGAGAGCTTCAAAAATGCTTTTGTGCCAGTTTTTCAGTATTTTCTTTAGAGCAACAGCACCTTCAAGTTTATGAGAGTCAAGAGTGGACAGCTGTGGGATGAGTAAGTCTGTCAGAATGCAGTCACATGTTCATTTCTTAATGTTGCCCTGGAGTTGTAGGTGTGACGTTCGAAGTATCAAATACAAGCGATGGCTGAGCTCCTCTGCTGCAACCTCTCACTAAAAAACTGCCAAAACAGCTATTTGTCTGAATCTACACTTCACTGTGAATATAATGTCACAAGGCTCTTTCACAACAGTTTATACCAAAGAAAAATGTTGAGAAATTAAAGGATATGGATGCCGACTCCTTTCTTTGAGGGACAAATGTAAACAAAGTCTTTGTGAGTTCAGAGGTCAGTACAGCCACACAGCGCTGTCTGGAGTGACACAGACTGCAGCAGAGGACTAACCCGGAGCAGACCATGATGGAATATTGGTGAAAAACATGAGACTTTGGACAATTAATGCAGTTTTAGGAGCGGCGGATCCCATTATACGGACGTCAGCTGGATGATTTTGGATCTAAATATCTCCCGAAGCACTGCTTGGATCAGGAAAGCCTTCAGGGTGAGTATTTTGTTCTACTTCATTCTATAAACAATGTAAAAGCTGTATAAACCAAACTTATCCTTAAAGAGATGGGGTCTGAATAATACTTTTTATGAGACAGGGTAGTGGATGCTATGGCGTTTACAGACTCAAATATGGAAAGGGAAACATCACCAGACTTGAGCAGTGGTGAGGTGAGCTGGTTTCAAGATGTAACTGTTGCTTTTGATGCTGCTTTGGGAAAAAAAATGTTTTTTTCACTGAAAGGAAAAAATACAACTTTTAATCAATTCTGGATCAATACTTTGTGTTAAATAGCCAACTTCTCGATTCGTATCTGTGTGATTGGTCACTGAAAACAACATTTGTTTACAATGTTATCACGGTGTTTAAAATATCACTATATTTCCACAACTACAGGGCAGCAAAACTTCACTTTACATGAACAAGGCTATGAGCTTGCCCACTCATTTATTGTTAATGTTCCAGCCAATCACCTGCTGCATTCACTCAAAGGCTCCCTCACATTTCGGGGGAGCCTTTGAGCTCAGGAGCTGTATTCTCTTTTTACATAGTTCTTGTGGTTAAATAATCCAGTGCATATAGTTTTTCTAGGTAACTCTTATTATTTAATTCTATTTTGTATGTTCTTATGATAATGTTTGCACTTAACACTTTCTTGTTTGCTGTTGTAGTTCTGTACATTTTTTGTGTTGTTGGATGATTAAAAGAGTATTATATCTTAAAGGTCCCATATTATGCAAAAATCACTTTATTAAGTCTTCTAATGAAATTTGTGGGTCTTTGGCTTTCCTCCCAGCCTACAAAATGTGATATTTAATGACAAAACCTGTACTTAGTAATGCTTGTGAATGTAAAATCCTGACCTAAAACGAACTGTTTGGAATTTCCGGGGTTTGCCGACGTCAGCGAGTCCCTTTTTGAATAACCAGGAGCAAGTCTGACCTGATTGGTCCACCGGAGCAAATACTTCCCATCTCGGAAGAAGATGAGACTAAGTGGCTCAAGTTCATTTATGAGGGAAATGTGCCAGCAACCCTCAGTAAAACTGTGCATGTGTGTGCTAGTCACTTCATGGCCGACTGCTTTTCCAACTTTGGACAGTACAACAGAGGGCTAGCGAATAGACTGGTCCTGAATCCAGGCGCATTACCAACCATCCTCCAACAAAACCTCAGACCCTGGAAATGTGAGTATTTTAAATGCTGTGTGCTGTGGAGCAGATGTAAGAGCTTTTCCTCAGTGTCCCCCCTGTCTCTGTGTTAGCTTCAGGATGCTAACTGTAGCTGCAGTTAGCCTGTTGTTTTAGCCTGAAAAGTTACAGTAAACAAGCTTCGCGGTTTTCTAAACATTGTGCACTTGGAGCTCGTGGCGCCACTCACAGTGAAGCGGAAGAGCGGGGCGGTGGCAGCAGTGGCTCATTTACATATGAAGGTCACGCCCACTAAATCAGAGCGTTCTGAACAGAGGGGCTATGAGAGCCTGGAAACAATGCTGCTGTGCTTGATTTACTGGCTTTTTGGACCAAAACATGGTACTACCATTTCATGAAGACATCAATTATCCATATCAAACTGCAGAAAAGGAGCAGAATATGGGACCTTTAACTCATCTTAAAAAATTGAAACATTTGTTTATTCATTTTCATTTTTATTTCCAGTGAAAGAAAGCGAAAATGATGTTGCTCTATGAGAAGAAGAAACCTGTCTGTCCTCATCTGAAGCCAAAAGCATCAAATGGAATTTATCACAGTAACACTGTAGCTAACCTGCTAATACAACTGAACTTCCTGTAATCAAATCAGGAGTTGTGCCAATTACTATTTAGATACGCCAGAAACGTCAGGTCAGACAACTACAGATGCAGCTGCGAAATCAGGCATTGTGCTTTCTGCAGTGTACGACAAGAGTGCTGAATAAAACTGCCAGGCAGCGTACAGCTCGCAACAAGCACTATAAATAAACAGTAACGGGCTTCACTTAAGGACATAAATTAGATGAGATTGAATGTGCAGGACTCCTAAATCAAAGACTGACCTATTGTTGTACCACTGAATCAGACTTTTGTTGAGGAGGTGTTCTGGCAAAAGACCCGGGCTTTAGAGTGTCTTACTGAAGCAGTTCTTCATGGCCAACTGTGAGCTCTAGGTGTAGTGTCACCGCTGGAAGAAGTGCAGTTTTGATAATCAACAGATCTGGAATAGACATTGCACTGATATCTACGACCCAGACTGCTCTGGGAGACTCCAAGAGGGAAAAGGGTTCAGGCCATGTGAAGTTTCCATGTCAATGTGTAGCTCTTTCTAGCTGCTACCATTTGTTTTGGCTATCCTGCTAGCTATCCATAAAACTTAGCCTATAGTCAGGGACAGACCAACTGCCCAGATCAATCCAACATGTGTCACACACCTACGCTGGTCACTTGTCGTACATAGAGGAGTCTTTCCAATCAAACCAGCACGCCGCAGGGTTTGTTTACTTCACAGCATACCTGTGTTTTCACAAGTTAAATAGATCACAGGTGAACGCTGTTGTAAGCTGATTTCTGTGCCAGATAAATGAGTGCTTTCTGCATCGTCAAAGTTACTTGCTTCTTCTAGTGCTGTCTCCTGAGATATTACTTAACCCCATAGAATACCTTCCCCCACGTTTCACAGGTTTTATGTTTTGCTCACATGGTGTCTGGACATTTAAGTGGTAACAAGTATTAGAAGTACACCTCATATACCAGATTGTATAGTAAGGTTTGTACGTAACAATATAGCACCACACTTTTACCGGGTGAAAACTTACAGCGACAAACACATTTTACATAAAGGCAAACTTCCAACAAGTCATTAGGTACACAATTTCCTTACAGAGTAACTCTTGCTGTATGCAAACGTTTAACAAACAACAGTTATCTAAAGTAAACAAAGCTCTTTAAACACACATGTGTGGAAATGGCACTCATACCCAGTCACAGAATAGGCAGGGCCAAACATGAAGCTGTGCCACCTTGGTCAATGTTCTCTTTACCTAATATTTCACTGGGACCTGACCTTCAGTTTTTTCTTTTATGCATGTAAGTATGAAAGAAAGGAAACTACAAACTGATGATAAATGTGAAAAATATTTGGTAATTTCTATTTTTGATTTTTGTTTTGTTTGTTTTTTTACCTGACAGAAAAATATAAAGACATGCAAGACAAGAGGAATCATGTGCAGTAAAGGCTTTGGTTGGACTCAAACCAATGCTCTGCTGTCAGGACTCAGCCTCTGTACATGATGCAAGCGCTGCATGTGACCTGCATGAGCACCCTGGGTGTGATAAGTCATTTGTTCAATAAATTGCCTATTAAATTTTAACAGGGACCAAAGTGGCTTTGTTAACTCTGTTTGATCCAACCAGGAAATGCACACAACACACACATGAAAAAGAAAAGACAGGACAGCCGAGGCTCAGAAGTAGTTGGACATGCATTACACACAAGGTCAGTGTCTGTATGCCCGACTCCTTCTGCCCACATATCAAAGTGTCCTTGAGCAGAATATTACACTGACATTTCCTCTGATGGTTATGCAATCACCTAACTTCAATCAGAACATAAATGTGAGCACAGTGTTAATCCCAGCCCTACAATGATCCTTTGAAAAATCCCCAAACTTTACTAATCCAAAATGTAAATCCTTTTCCTGGTGAGTTTAAGATCAATTTTTCTCCAAACATCGGACAGACTGGACTTTCACAAGACATGAGGGAGAGGAGGCAACATGTGCACAAGCAGCACACATGGACGTCTGCAGGGAGCCAGCCACACAATAATAAACACAGCAAAGTCTGCGGGTCACTAACAGTTTATTGTGCATGGCTGAGCACCCCTCAGACAGTCAGAGAAAACAAGCAACAAGAAAAATTAAAACGTGGAGGAACCTCGGGTACACAATATGTGCTCGTCTCTATCCCTAAATACCCGCCATCTGTTGACTCTGTCTGGATTTCACAGATCAAAACATCATCTTTAAATAGAAATAGACCAGGTGTCTTCAAAGCACAGCCTCATTTAAGAACTATAATAGGATACAGAGGCAATTCAAATGACAGAAGGATCCCTCTCAATCTGAACACAGAGCTGTGTCTCACTATGCTGACAAGAGTGTGGGGTTAGAAAAACACATCTAATCGAAACGCATTACAGATAATGACAACAGAAGGCAGCGCGCAGGTCTGCTGACTATCACCCTGTCCAATAAATGTATGCTTTCAGCTGAGAGGAGGAGGAGGGGAGGGCAAGAGGAGAGCCAGGAGGGCTCAGTCAGCCTGGGGACATGGACAGTTGAGCAGGGAGGACAGATCTAAGCTGAAATGTGGCTTTGTGGTTGCGCTGCGTTCCTGAAAAATGTCCCCTGTAGTCACAACAAACAGAGGACAGTACACTGGGCTCCATTGACTGGCCACAATGTAGGAAATGAAGCCATATGAGGGGGAGAGGTATCATCAGGAAGCATCTGGCATCCTCCATTTGAGTGCTGGGGAACATCCAGGTTCACAGGGACAGTGCAGTATGTTTCCCTCCCATTTCAATCATATTTCTACAACTGTTCTCTGCTTTAGGCAGATGTAGTTAAATCCTGCTATGTTGTCTCCCCTGCAGTCTGCCCTTTGCTCATGAGTTATGTCAGTATCTGTGTGGTGACAATGCATTGAAAGAAGAAGTGGTCCAGAGGTCACTGCTGATACATGTGCAGCACTGCATAACTTTCAGATGCAGATAACAATCTGACAGCGGTTTGGAATATGACATAAATTTCTTTTTTAATCTAAAAATTATATTTCCAAAGTACTGGTGAACTATTTATGTCAAAAAAGTTGACAGCTAGTTCTTTGTGGTCTGATCAAGCCCCAGATCATTAAGTATGAAGTGTCTTTACAACCCTGATACTGAAGAGCAGCCATCAACCACAGCACATATTTTGCCCATTAAGCTTTCTCTGGCTCTACAGCACTTTGGCCTGATAAGGACTGCCCGATTGAACAACAAATCTCAAGATGAAGCAGGAATCTTATCTAGCAAAGATGGAGTTTCCAGAATGACAGATGAGAGTGCATTAACTCTCATTATTCCTGAGTAACCACTCTTTCTCTGGTTGTACAGCCCAGCACTCAGGTCAGTGTATGTGTCTGCATGCTGTATCATGCACTCCAGACACAGCTGGGCTAGAATGAGGTGATGATGAGAGGCTGGATGAGACACTGTTAGGAAATACTACATTCTGCCTGTTGATTACAGGTTTGTCTACCAGAGGGACCAAGGCCGAGGGCTCCTTTGGGATAACATGGCTGTGATTAAGGGTTTGTAGGTGGCACACAAAGACACACACTAAAATCCAATCCATACGTCCAAGGTGGATTTTTGACAGCTAAGGAAAACTGTGACATGACCTATGGTTGGAGATCTGGTTTCACAGAAACTGATTGAGACAGATAACAAACACTAACTGTAAATCGACTCTCTGCTAATTAGCATGTTGTTACTATACAGGTCAAATTACACACTCTATACATAAGTGCCATTCTTCCTGGAGGCAAGCCCTTCAACAGGTCAGGATTCAATATCCTGCACAAGGATACTTCAGTTGAGTTAATGTTTGCCCACTTGAGCAATTTAAGGACAAACCCTTTAGCTGGAGGGTATTCTGACAACAAGCCCTGCATAGCAAAACATTAATGTTAAATTTGAAACAGAAACCAACTTCCTACTTTCATGCAAGTGCATGTAAAAGACGTAAATATATTAAAATAGGTAATTCTCACTTTGTAACGCAATGCTAGGGTAGTTTACATCATCATCAGTCCTGGAAAAGTACTGTGCCTCTTGAACAGATACTTTATGATTGTAACTTTTGCATTTCCTAAAACAGAGAAGCCCATGCCTAATCCTCATCCAGTTTTTACTGACATCTCCCTGAGCCCCGAGGAGATCATAGGAAATAAACCCAGTGATGCCAGTGACATAACTGACCCATATCTAAACTTTTTTTTTCTCTGACAGCTGAGCCCATGAAATTAAATCCCTAATCCAAATGTCAGTGTGCAATAAGTTCACAGCTGATGTGAGCAAAAGAAGAGAAGAAAAAGAGCACAAACTTCAGCAATACTTACTCAAAGGTGAAGAAAAGTCCACAAGTCACTAGAATAAGAACAAGGGTGAGGTAGAAAACCCCTGTCTGTTTGGCCATCATAATCCTCCCATCGCAGTAAAATTTATTCCGTCCTGGGAAGGACTCCCACTTCTTCTTCTTTGGGGTCCTTTTCTTATAGGGGGTCTCCATTGGTGTGGAGCTGCGAGTGCTTATTTGGCTGTACTCGCACTCTCTCATGGACTCAGATACCCCGAGATGCATCAACTGCTGCTAAAAATCCCCACAGCTCAATAAATCCCGGGGCAGATGTGCCTCTGTGAAGAGAATAAACGGTTTAGTCTTTTCTAATAGTACCAGCAGTTGGTGTATGAAGGAAAAGTTTGTGATTAGTGAAAGACACACTTCCTGTTATCAATAATATCTAGCTAACTCTCATTGCATTAAAGTAGCGTATTAAAAACACTACTAACTTGGGCTCCAGCAATGCTACAGCTCAAGCCCAGCACGTTTCGCAAAACTTATGGGAGCTAACTTGCCAAATAACTTCACTAGAAGCTCACACATACCTTAGCTTCATGTTAAAAGCGCCTTTGTTAGCAAGCAACCTGGTTAGCATTTTATAGCAACTGAATCGATATTGCTGCTAAAGCTAACACCGCTAGCGAGTTGGTGAGAGGCACTGGTAACTTAATATTACAACGTTTGCCAACTTTATTTTTTTCCATTCAGGGGCTAGCTCGTCACCCGCCCCCAAAAGACATACGCCTTAATTATACTGTTTATGTGTAACGTTTTCCTCGTTACAGAAGCTAAAATGAAGGAATGAGTGAAAGCTGCGCTGTCAACACATAACGTTACAGGCAACACACAGCTTCACATCCCGGCTGTTTGCTGCTCTGCTTCTGAAGCGACAGTTGAAGCGCTGCCTTACCGAAGCAAAGTAACGCTGGTCGTCGTGTCGGGGTGTTGTCACGTAGCTTCTCCTTTCGTTATCCAGGTTTGTTTCGAACCGATGACAAAGCGAAGAACATCATTTTTAGAAGTTAAAGAGTAGAAAATAGTTTGAAATCCACCTCCCTCGTCGTAGGAGAACTTGATTAAAAAGGGAAATCCGGAGAAAGACCACTCAGCGGGGTGTTCTCAGACGAGCTCCAGCATCCTCACGGAGACCCTAAGAGTCTTTGCGCACATAACGAAACAAGCGGGACCTTACAGCCATATGTCCAAAGGTTTCACGGCAACAAACGGCGAAAAAATCATCATAAATATCCCCCATTCAGCTGCATTTTCGGAAAAAGTTGCTGCCTTTCCCAAGAAGCATGCATGCAGGCCAGCCGACAACCCTCCGTGCACATTGTGTCCCTCACTAACACACCGAGCTGCCACCCTCGCAAACAACAAATATCAACATGGGAGCAGAGCAGAGCTTCCCAGCCTGCTCCTCCCCCTCCAACCCAGGCTGAAGTCACTACTAAGGAGGTGCACAGGGAGGACGGGCTGTTAGAGGGGTTCCCAAACAGCGGTCTTGGGACCTCTACGCGTCCGTTCCGGCTTCTTTACAAGCAGGGGCGTGCAAAGGGAGGGCCCTGGGTGACCCTGGGGTACAGCTGAGTAAATAATCAATGTCAAATATTGGTGCACCCCTGTCATAAATAAAAACATCTCTTTTATTTATCTTTTTAAACTGGCTACAAACTTAAAAAACACGCTTTTTTTTTTATTCAAAAAAACTTCTTTGTAACGCTTGCCTATCAGATTTGCTGTTAGGTAGCGCTTCCAGGCTACTTTTAAGCAGAGTTAATATTTAACTGCATGCAGTTGCTTTGTGTCCATTTAGTAGGCGTGCAGTTCTCAAGACCGGTCTTGGTCTCGAGACTGCTTTTACATGCTCTCTGTCTTGCCACAGCATTGACAGTCTAGTCTCGGTCTTATCTTGGTCTCGATACCCTCTGGTCTTGGAAGTGTCTTGATCCCAGTTTGGGCAGTTTTGATTACAAGACTAGCACGCCCATGTCTGTATTTGTTTGTCTCCCTTTTCCTTCACCAGAAAGAAAGTTCTCATAACTCCATTTTCACTTTTTCTTCTTTTTCTCCCAGGTCATGTCAAAGGGTGCTGGTGGCAGAGAGTTGTCTTGTCCCTCCTGGCCTCAGGTTCATCCCTTTTGGTTAGGTGTTCCTCCACAGCAGGGCTGACAGTGTCCTACATTATTTGTTGAAGGCTGTTGGTGGGGTGCTGTTTCCATGTCCTCAGTCTCCCTGAGGCTTCTCTCTGAAATCTCTTGGAGCAGTTGCTGGAGATCCCCCTGTTTCTTCTGGAACTGGAACACTCTTTTCTTTGAAGTTGTCTAGTTCAGAAGTCAGTCTTCTGGTCTCCTTCTTGTCCCAGTCCAGAGCCTGAAGGTCCTTTCTTTTTTGGATAAGGTTTGAACAAGTCGTCCTGAAGAGGTTGTGATTTGGTCCCAACTGAATGCCCAGATGAAGTTCAGTTTAGGTTCGATTTGACTTTCAGATTAGGTTCCGACCAGATGTTCGGATGAGATCTGGATTAGGTTTGAAACCATGCATTTAGATGAGGTTTAGATGGGTCTCGAACTGGACTTCGAGATGAGATCTGGATTAAATTTAAACCAGATGTTTGAGTAGGTTAGATCAGGTTTGAACTGTATGTCCAGATGAGGTTTAGATTAGGTTTGAATCAGACGTTCAGATGCAGTCTGGATGAGGTTTGAGGAGGACTTTCGGATTAGGTTCAGATAAAGTTTGGCAGTCTGGAAGAAGAAGAGGGTACATTTTGGATTAGGTTTGAACCGAACGTTGAAATGAAGAAATGGTACTTTAATGCAGTATTACTTCATAGTGGTGATCATTACAGTTCCAGCCATTCATCAATGAAATGTTCCTTCATTTTCATCTCCCAGCATGCAATAAACTTTAGTAATGTTCCTCAGATGTCAGCCTAAACAGAACATACCATTTACAGGAAAGTGATACCATGAATCATTAAATAAATGTAGGGATTATCATCCACATTAACCTTGTTTCTCCTGACAACAGACACAGCTTGTGCCTCATACTCACACCAAAAACAGTTCTACTGTTTCACAATTTCCTGTTCAGCCTGCACAAGTACAAATGATTTCATCATCAGCCTACAGTTCCTCTGTCATCTGTCCTCCTCCTAACACCTACACGCACATGCACGCGCGCACACAATCAGAGGCAACACTTGTGCACACACACCTCCTCATTTTTAGCTCTGAAGTCACCTGAGCAGTTCAGCACATTCACTCCCACAGCTGTGCAATTATCCATTTTCTCTGAAAAGAAGTCTGGCTGCATTTCATGTAATGTGAGAAGGCTTAATTGTTCTGAATCAAACATCATGCGGGGAGGCGGACATGTTTTTTCCTCTGCACTTTTATGCATTTGTAGCAAACTTATCAGTTTGGAAATGAGAAACATTAATGCTCAATCATTTCAAAGGAAGTGGTCATGTAGAGAACTTGAAATTGGCCCAGTTAAAGCATCTGCAAACTGCATGAGAGCCCGATTGGCCGAGGCTTCAGGGCATGATACAAAGCTTTCAAGGGGCATGTTTCACTTAGTCAGTTGGGGAGCTTTGGATGTTTTAAATGGTTGCTAATGAACTGTAAACCTGCCAGATTAATTCCTTAAGTGCGGAGCTTGTTAAGCAATGTGATGACATACGGCTGAGGCTGTGTTTGTGGAAGAAAATGAGCAGACATGAGAGGGCCTTTGAGGCTGAGTCCAAGAGCAACACAGAGCCTGAAGCACAGCACTCATTCACATTGTTTCATTTAGATAAGCTGAGCGGGATAAAAGAACAGTCTGATCATGAGTAGCCTGTACTGCCATTTTTATTTGACACTCAGCCTGTAAAAAAACACATTCTACATCATGGTTCCCTCACACATATTGTAACACATCCCTTTAAAAGGTCACAGCACTCCCTTTTGTTTTCACCCAGAGCTCATTTATCTACCTACGTTAGCGGTGAGAGGCAGCAGGGCAGTGTACCCGGGCCAGCAAGAGCCAATGACTGGCCCGGCTTCCCCTCAGCCACCACATCCATCCTGTCAGAGCTCGATGACTCAGCTTCTCAGAGGCACAGGAGTGTGGGAGGTTTTTCTCCTGCGGTTGACTGCCTACGTGAAACGCATCCTCCATCACCAAAAAAGTACAGCAACCCACTTTCTATCCAAACTTGAAATAACTGTCTGAAAAGGAAAACACTTAGGTCTGTAGGCTCTGGTGGACATGTTCAGGTGTATACATTCAAAACAGCACTGCGATAGTTGTAGACTTACCTGAAAAGCATATAATAAATAGTTTCTCTATCAGAAAAACAGAAATACATCAGTCTGTAAAACACCTCTGAGGCCTGCTGTGAGAAGTTTCAGGTGTCAGATTTTAATAATAAAAAGATGAGTGACTCCACCATTCTGCAGCCAATCAGCCTTAGAAACTCAGCGTGTTTATTGCTTTCATTTCATCCTCAGGAATTCTATTATTAAAGGCAGCTTAAAATAGGATTTGATACTGTGCCCACATTTCCCCTGGCTGAGAAAATGAGACAGAGAAAAGTGTCAAAATAAGGCAAAAGAGGAAACAGACAATTCTGGGAACAGGGAAACTGAGGATTCTGTTCAAAAAACTGGAATATACAGAGTTAGGGGGAAAAAAGAACAGTTATCAATTCATCAGATTCAGTGCCACAAAAAGTGGATGCAGCCTTTGGCGTGCTGGGGCATTATTCAACATTTCTCTCTTGTCAGTAGATGCTAAAAAAAAAACCTAATGACAGACAGTTTCATGTGTGTGAGCAGTCATCTGCAATTTATGAAAATTAGAACCACAGTTATTAATATAAAGTATACATAAAGCTTTACTTGAAAATTAGTGCTGCTGTTCAAGAGTATTGTCATTGATTTAATATGAAAAGAAATCTAAGAATAAGTGACATAAACCTTTGAGTTAAGTTTGTGAATTATGCAGCAGTTTGTTAAGGTTGGGATCTGATTTTAAGTCATTAAGAGTTATAGTGAGTAGATGGTTATGCTGGGTAAAATTCCATCAAGGTGAGCAGGATTCAGACATGAAACAAGAAGAACTCACCCCATGGGGATTGTAACTACCCATCCACTTCGGCAGAGGTTACATAAAGTATTGATTTCAAGATTAACCAGCTCATTTGTTGTAATTAAAGTGGACATTTCCATTGAAGGTCGTCTCACAGAAAGGGAAATTGGACTTTGGACTCAATTCACATTGCAAATTATGTAAAAAAAAAAAACAACTGAATTTACAATCTTTTAACTCTTTGTTATTAGATTATTAAATTGCACTTTTAATTATTATTGCAATCTCAAAATTATTCGTCACTTTTATGAAAAGCATCTTTGCTATTATGACCTGCAGAGATCTTGAGCCATTCATTAAACAATGGCCTCCAGTTTACCAATATTCTTGAGTTTTGTAGACTTCTTTAGATCCTACCAATAACACAGGGACCCTTTTGCTGTTATTTTGCAAGTCCAGATACATGTGAGTAAGTTTTTTGTGCTTTCATAAATACACTTGGATCTTTGAGTTGTAAAGCTCATGTGTAAATGATATACTGGGATATTTTGCTGTTGTTATTGTTGTTTCTTTGAGAATGCACTTTTTACATGGCCACATTGTTTACATGTGAACTCAGCTGTTAGCAGCTTGTAGCATTCAATGCTAACTGGTGTAAGGCCTGATGTCTTCCCACAAGGTGAGGAGAAGGGGGTGAGCACGACGTGCTGGTTCTCAGGTGTGAGCTAAGAAGTGACGACATGGACTTGTCCTTCCATCCATCGTTATTGGGAACACAAGATCTATCTCCAATAAGATGGATGAGCTAGCCGTGCTAACCCAGCAACAGAGGGAATACCAGAAGGCAGAGTAGCATCATGCTATTCACAGACATGGCTAACAGAGCTAACATCAGACACCAACGCCATGTTGGAAGAACTTCACCTGCTGTGAGCAGACAGGATCTAGGAGACAGAGACTGAACAGACTGCTGAAGAAGCTCAGTCCTGGACCCTGTGGAGGTGGAGGCTGGCTGAACTGGACATTGATAGACAAGCTGTCATCATCTTTTTTCTTATTGACCTTTTTGCACTTTCTATACACTTTTTTACTTTTGTTTTCTTGATTGCTGCTGTGACTTAAATTTGGTTGTACTTGTTACAATGACAATAAAGTTCTATTCTATTCTATTTTAAAGAAATTGTTCATAATGTCTTTCGTTTTTACAGGCTATCTTTTGCACTAAACTGTCTGAACTAACTTTTATCCATTATGAATAATCCTGATCACCCACTGCACCACCTACTGGACAAACAGCCAAGTACCTTCTCCAAAAGACTGATCAAGAAATATATGGGAGAGCTTTCATACCAAAGTTCATAACCCTTTACAGCAGCTCACCTCTAGTGAGTTTAGAAGAGTCATCATAGTGTTAATATCTGTCTTTCCATATGTAATATACTCTGCTCATGTTACTTGAAGAACTCACACATTATACTGATACCACTGTGTTTTGCAGACTAACATCTTTTAAATCAAGCAAATATGTTTACGTTTTTTACATTCAGCTGAAAAGTCAAAAATAATGTTTTATTTAATGTTTCATTCTTTAAAACCAACAGGAAAGCTCAAAAGCTTTAACAATAATTGTCCCATTCAAACATTGACACCATACTCACAAACTGATGGCAGAAGGTGCTAACATTCATGAACCACCAGCTATGCCACCAGAAGCAATCAAGGGCTCAAAGCGTCTTGCTCAAGGACACTTAGGCATGTTCAGAGCTGGATATGAAATGACAACCTAATGCCTGAGAGATGAGCGACTTTACCCTTGAGCCACAGCATCCATACAGAGTGTGGTAATGACACTTGAAGGGAAGCTGTCTTTATCTTTACGGTAAATCGCTTAATGTCAAGCAAACAATGTCTTCAAGTCTTCTTATCATGTGTTCTCTGGACTCATGCATTTCAGTCACTGCGGGGTTGGAGGAGTCAGTGATTAAATTACTCTGAACAAAATCAATAAAGGAGTCCATGTAAGCAGTTGATGTTTGTTTTATTGGCCTAAGATTGTCTGGACATAATGCAACGTCTCCGGTGCGTAACGATGTTCATCGTACATTTATTAGTGACATGTGCAGCACAGAGTATAAATGTGTTTACTGAATAAAAGGGAGACATGGAGTCATATGAAAAAAAGGCAAAGTTTACAATGAGCTTTCAGGACATTTTGAAGGTTCTTTTCACACGTTTCTTTTAGAGCATTATGTAGTTTTAAAAATATGCCCATTGACATGAATGGAGGACAGTAACAAACAGAAATGTGTTCAGTTTCATAAAGTAGCCTCTCCTAAATATCCTCTCACCCTGGCACTTCCATGTTTGATTACCAAAGCGATTGTTTTCTCAGCTATAATACAATGCATACAGGAATTTTACATTGAAACATCAGGTACATCTGCAATGTTCAAATATTTGACCCCATTAACAAAATATGTATAATAACAATAACAAATTTTACCAACAATAAAAGCATTTGTTATAGTCACAAAGTCCCATCTCTTGCTATGCTCAATTGAGACTGAAAGAAATATGTGCGTCCATCGTACGGTTTATATACACAGTGATGGAAAAATACAGACATAACACAAGTGCTTAGGAAACACAAAGTCCATCTGTGAACGCTGTTGAGGCTATGATTGATAAATTAGACACTTCTTTTGACAGACACGCTTCTATTATGTGTTGTTTGGCTGGTGCAATGCTGCCTCCCCATGGCCTTGAGCACACACTGCATGTGTCTTTAAAGAGTAACATCTCCTTGTTCTCAAAAAGGGACAACTTGCTCTGGTCCTATTGCACAGTTTTATCATCCAGCGATGGAGACATATACATTTCGATTTAAAAAGTCAGTGTTTCTCCCCCATGAGTGTTGGCAAAAAAGTTCAAACTACTGTACAGTGTCACATTTTAAATAAATACTCTCCATTAACAAAATGTTGATGAGTATATTAGCATATATAAAACTGAAAAACATCTCAACTACTCATCGACTCTAAAGGAACCACATAAATCAGCACCAAAATCTGGTGGCAGCTTTGGCTGAAAAAGTAAACAAACAAAAACAAATGCCAAACAGAATATCAAACGTAGCAATCCAACACCAGCAGATATTAAATATTTGTATTAAAATGAGCTTTCAAATCCCAAAGCCACTTCTTTTTTTAACAGGGGCCCCAAAGCTATACATATATAGAGATATTTTGTTTTTGTGGATATTTCTTTTAAAAAAACAAACATTTTCTGTCATTTTGATAAATAAAAATAGAAAAACACAGAAATATTCAATGTCCGTCACATGAGTCTTTTCTCTCCTTTTGTCATGACTTCCCTAAGTGAAAGAGAACTTGGCAAATGATGGCCACCACTCCTGTGTTGAGCACCGAGGAGATTGAGAGGTCTAATAATCTGCTTTCATACAGCACAAACTCTGTCTTGTTCTCCTCCACTTTAGCCATGGCTAACAGGCCTTTTGCGGCTCTACACATCATGTTTATGCTGGGTGGGTCCATGGGCGGGTGCCCCATGTGCAGCAGGCTGTGAGTGTTCTGTTGGTACTGTGCCATGCTAACTCCATCCTCCAAGAAGCCAACCAAATTACCCACGCTGCCTTTCTGCATGGCTATGGCTCGTGCAGCTGTTGGATCTCCTTGAGCAAGGTGTGAGAGGACGGCCACGGCCATCTCCCTGTACACCTGTGCCTTTCTCTGACCCACATAGCGGACTAAGACTGTGAAGAGTTTCTCCTGCCGGCTGAAAGGTGGCGTAGCTAGCAGGAGGTCGACGTTGCCGCTTTGGATGCTGAGCTTGCAGAGGCACTCCAGCACCAGCCTCTGAGGTGTGAGCTGGGAGTGAGGGGCTGTTGAGGGGAAGGGGTCCTGGGCTTCAGCTGAAGGGCACACCATCCAGTGAAGCAGGCCGTCTAAGATGGGGAGGCAGATTGTGTCGGGGTAGGAGGAGAAATCCAGCTGACCAGAGATGTTGGCCAGAGTGACCATGGCGTTCTCCCTGAGCAGACTCAGACACTCCCACCACCACTCCTCCTTGCTGCTAGACAGACCTTGCTCCTGCTGCTCATCTCTCTGGTATGTGGGGGGCGACCGGTTCCTCTCTGGGTGCTGGTGGTGCAGCAGGAGCAGCCTGCCCAGGAGGAGAACAAGCGCTGGGTGGCGCGACATGTCACAGTCATTCCCAGGGATGAAGGAGAGGCTCCGGACAATGTTGGAGACTAAGAGGCAGCGCTTAGAAAGTGAGTCCTGCCAGGCGGAGGTGATGGAGAGCGGAGCCTCATCCAGGCAGCGGGGCTCATCCTCCAGCAGGGTGATGTGGTCCTGCTCTCCGTCTGAATGCACCCTGAAGGGGTAAGATGGCAGGGAGCGCGCAGGGTGGGCGTAGGAAAGTGCCTCAACTCGTGCACAGAGAACGTCATCGATGGTGGCGGTGATATGTTTCAGAGTTTTTTCCTGTGCACCGTCCTCCTTGTTCTCCCTGTCATTCTCTTGTCTCGTCTTGTCCTGGGCTCTGATTGGTGGATCACCCCGGGGTTCAAATTGTGTCTGAATGTGTGCTGTGGAATCACCTCCTCCTGCCTGCCAGTGGAGCAACCCACTGGTGAACTCAGTGACATATCCTAAATGCTCTGTCATGTCCTCAATCAGGTCCTCTTTGTGAACAATCTTAACAGGGAACTTGTCATATTTACTGGCTTGTTTAGGTTTGGGTTCTAGCTCTGAAACGTGCATGTCTGTACAGTCCTTTGCACTCTCTGATGCCTTCTCGCACTTTTCTTCTTCTACTTCTTCTTTTCTTTCTTTCTCTTTTTCCTCTTCCCTCTCCTCTTTCCTTAAACTCTCCTCTGACTCCTCTTTCTCACCTTTCACCTCGTCTGGCTCTGCATCTGCACAAGCTGGTACAGCTTCCTCCTTTATGCCTCCATCTTGTTCCACTTCAGTCTCCAGTGCTGGAGCAGGTTCAGGTCCAGACTGGACAGCAGAGTCTGCTTCCAGCTCGGGAATGGCTTCGTCTTTCTGGTCAGCAGAGGAGTCTGACGTGGTTTTGTGAGGCAAGGCCCCAACCTCAAACTCTTCCAGGATACCAAAGATTTCGATCAGACAACGCCGGAAATACTCCACAATAAGCTCAAGGAATCCAGGCAACTGGTCAGGAAAGAGAAACACATGACAGAAATTAAAGCAGCAGGAAATCAAATGTGTTCCCAAGCTAGCTGAGATATTGGATTTCATTAGGATTTATTTCCAGTCACTTTTTTAAAAACAAATTAGAATTGCATGATGTCCCTTTAAAGATCTCCTCCTCTTTGGATCCAGACTACAGACAGGGTTAAACTACAGCATCAGATTCACAGAGATACACAGTGTGCCATCCTGTCACAGTATGTGTTAGCAGAAAACATGATTTCCTCTGTTCATGAGCAGTGATGGTTTTGGTTTTCACCTGGGAGAGGTTAAAGGAGGCCACTGTGCTGTCGTCGTACAGCAGGATGTTGATGGTGTCCAAAGCCCATGTGCTCTCTGCCAGCAGGCCTGACTTCAGAGACATCATCACGCGCCAGGCCTCAGGCGTTCCTGGGATTAAAACAGTGGGTTTTTAGAGCCAAAAGAAAAAAAGGGGATCATACATTGTCCAAACGATGAAAGAGAACGCTGAACAGAGTAGATCAATGTGAGTCCAATGAAAAAAAAAAATACCCCATGTTGTGCTAGTTCTGCATGAAATTTTTGTTGAGCTTTCAAAGGTAGGCATAAAATTGTAATTTCATGGTGTGAAAATACTGTAATTTTTCAACTTTCAGGCTAAAAGCCAAAATTAAACATTTACCACATTAGCATCAAAGAGCTCCATGGATCCAACCATCACAGCCCGTGTAACACAAAAGAGCAACAGGACTCACCAGTGTCCTTGGAGTTGAGCTTGCGTCGAGGCTTCAGAGTGGGCATGCTGGACTCGACTGAACCTGGGGGGTAGTTGAGGTCCCGCCTCAGATTTGGTGGAAACTGACTGAGGGGTCCGCTGCCCTGAGGGCCCATCATGCTCATTCCAGGCTTGTGCATCTTCATGGGGGACATGAAAGGTGCTTTGCTGGGTGACATCCGAGAGTCTATGGATCGCTGGAAGGCCCCCGGGCTCGGCGCCCTGGGCAGGTGGTTTGCCATGGAGGGAGAGTTAGAATACGAAGATGGTTGGCGTGACGACAGGGTGGGCATCCCGCCTGATGACGTCATGTAGGGAGACTGACGGTGCCATGGCTCTTGCCCTGGCCGCCCGTCCATGTCATCTCTGCTCATTGAGCCATACGGTGGCATTTGAGAGGGGGGGCCCTGTCTGTTTGCGTAAGGGTAGCCGAGGTCTGTCCTGGAGGGCCACATGTTGGGGCCTTCAGAAGCATGGTTAGGAGTGGGCCCTCCGCCCATCATATTGTGCTGGCTCTGACCTGAGGGGGCCATGCGGTCTCGGGGGTAGGGGAAGGGGAATTGCCCCTGGAGGGGTCTGTGTTCAGGGCCCGAGTACCCACCACCGTAGTGGTTGTACATGTCCGGCTGCTGGTTGCCGTACTGCATGGCGTACATGTCGCTCTCGTGTCTCTTGGGTGGTGGACCGTACATGCCGTCCATGGGCCGCTTGTAGCCCTGATAAGGCAAGAGAGTGATGGTTCCTGTTTACTTCTCACTCAGACACAGACAAGCAAACTGATGAATTCGAAATGATCTTGCATAGACATCAAATAAGTAAAGTTGCTCCTTTTGTCACAGTTTGTCAGCTTTGTAAAGCCCCCTGCCTTGCAAATAAAGACAGATGGTACTTCTGATTTTTTGTTTAAAACTGAGTTCCAAGTAGTCCTAAATACAGTAAAGTACAGTTAAATAAAACAAAATAAAACACAAGATGGTCAGTTTAATAATTCATAGAAACAATGAAAAAGGAAAGGCCTTAAAAAAACACAACCCAAACCACAGTAAGCTTGATAAAGCTTGTAGAAATGATGCCACTGAAAGGTTAAGTCACAGGGTAAAGAGAAGATAAAGGTAACGATGGTAGTTTAGCAAAAACACAGCATTTTCCTCCTTGCAAAATGGGCTATGAGATAATTGATAAAATATATGATTAAGAAATGAAGCTGAGGTGATTTTAGGACACTTCATGTTTGTATTGATGTAAACTTCTTGTCTTTGTTGGCTTATAAAATACTCCTTCAGTACACAATATCCTAACAAGCTCTGTATCGAAGTGTCATTTCTGAGTTAGGAATAAACAGAGATAATAAATAAAAAAATGAATAGGAATGGGCTCCCTCTCACCTGTTGCTGTGGGTACATCCCTGACGGATGCATCCCGTATGGCATCCCAGGAAACTGCTGACCGTAGCCGTCATGTCTGAAACACCACAAAGGAAAGAGGAGGGTTATTTTACTCAGCATTTTGATAAATGATCAGCACAGTCACATAAAGACACTTCATTTGTGCTAAATCAGGTGCTCACAGACCTCTGCTGTGAAGGGTATCTGCTGGGAGAGTACATGCTGCCTTCACTGTTAGAGGGCCCCATGTTGCTCTGACTCCCAGGGGGACCCATGCTCCCCTCCATTCCCATCATATGGTCTGGTCTGAGGATCAAACACAGGAAACATTTTGAAACCTCCACTAAATGCTGATCCCAATTAAACCTGAGTCCTTTTTTGTTAACCCACTGTGGCTGTTGTCTCAGTCTCAGTTAGACTCTGGTATGTGTGCATTTCTCGTCTTTTTGCTTTCACTCAAACACAACACGCTATATTTACTGATCACCATGGTGCCAGAGAGAAAACAGCAGGACTTGAATGTTGTCAGACTGTCAAGTTTGCACAACAAAAATCAGGAGGAGCAGCAGCATGAAACTTCTCTGATGATCCTGAGACACTGAGAGGATCCAGCACGCAAGCTCGGCATCTCAGAGTCTCCTTAAAAGACTCTGTGAGAAGTTTTGTCTGTTTATGAAACAGAATTAAATTAATAGTGGTGCTAACACTTTAAATGTTTAGGCATTTTTAATATCTAAGTTGGGTAAGGTATCAGGCCATATGATTGATAGAAACTTAAATATTTTATTTATTTGGGGGCGCCTTTCATGACACCCAAGGTCATCTTACAAAAAGATGAAAGCATTAAAACAAAACATCCGCATAAAAGCAAGTGAAGTGCAAAGTGTCCAGTTAAAGAAACTAACATTTTTTTTCTTTTGTTTTAATTTTCTACTGCAGAAATCAACACAAATTGTTGCATAAGACTTTTAAAAGGAAACAACATTAGCTACACGTGTACAAGACGAGATCAACAATGAGATGAGCGGTGTTGCTTCAGAAGCAATGTTTGATAAAAATTATAATAATAATATTTTTCTACTCAACGAAACATAAACATTGTCACATACACTGTATGGTACAGTGTCAAGCTTTGTTCGGGATAAGTTAAAAGTCTGGTTCACACACCTGTACCCCTCAAAAGGCAAAGTGAGTTTATAACTTAAACCTTAGGTTTTAAATTCAGTTTTAAAGTGACATATATCATTAAAAACAAGGCCCTGCTACTCTACTCTAACAAGTGAATCTGTTTGAAGGATCAGATTCAGCTGCAAGCTTCTGGACACGCTCCCGTTACTCCCATAGAAGCAGGAACTTTGTGTCACATGGAAACGACACAGTTTACATTAATAACTATACAGCACACGTATACAAAACATACACATGATGAGAAATACTCCCTGCCTTCTGGCATATATTTTATGGTTATCTTACTTTAATCTGTTGTTGATATGATAATCTGCTCAGGTTTTAAAAAATTTAAATTTACCAAAAAATAATAAAATCACTTCATTATAGTTGACCATGCAGTTCACAAGACCAGAAAACGAGCTAATTATATCCTGCTTATATTTACTATGTCAATGCAGAGATTTGTTTTTATCTTCATACAGGCAGTTTCTGCAGTTTAATTTACAGTGTCTACCATGAGCAGTGATAATCAACATGTAACAGATGTAAACTTAACTATTATTTTTAAACTACATTAATTGTCCATATTGTAATTTGAATTGTTAAACACACAAAATAAACATCCGGCTTCCAACCAATCAGCAAAAAACCTGGGACCTGACTGTGACACAAACACCTTGGGACATGTTGGCCACATTTTAAGTGATACCAAACGTGCTCATTCAACAATGTTAAATGTTAAAGCTCTCTTTTTACTGCCTTCGTGATCTTTCCAGCCAGACACAAGGCCTACACCTGAAGAGGATATTTCTCCCTTCACAACAACAGGTGGCGCTCCAACATCCATGCACAAGGCAGAGATGTTTAAACTTCATTAATTATTTAAAATTCGACTTGCAGTTAGTAAGAGACTGGCTCTAATTATTATAAAACTCACTTCACTCAAAATCAGAAGAAGATCCCCTGCATATCATTATTCTGTTATTGTTTTGCATGGTTTTCCATATACTCAGATACTGTTCTGTCTTTATCAGTTTTGGTATGTCAAAAGTTATGATTTAGGTTTTAAAAATTGTGTGTAATGATGTGTGTGTGTTTGTTTTGCCTGAATTCACAGTGTCACTTGTGTTGTGCTCTTGGGTGCTTTGCACAGGGCGTATAATAAAGCTCTTTGTTTACTACAACTGACTGACTGGATCATCTGAGATGAGAGACTAACTGACTCCTGAGTAGGTCACTCTGACATCTTGTGAACAGAGGACTGCTCTGTCGGGTGCAGGTCAAAGGTGTATGCTGTAATAGTTGAACTATTGGACTAATTTATTGAAATATACAGTAAATAGTAATTTAAAGTCACTGTTTTCTTTTTTTGAAAATATTAAACATTTTCATATGTATGTTTATTTTTGATAAAAAAGATTTTTGATAAAAAGCCGAGCTTATTTGGGTCTACCTTTAGAAATTAGATACTCGTTGTGGATAAAATCACTTTATCTGATGCACACCAGAAGTCTTGTTCCTGGCTACGCTAGAGCTCCAAACTCAAAAGTTCTGGATGGCATTCAACATGGCAGATCCTCCTTCCTATACCATCTGTATTACCAATATTTTAAATCTAAATGAGGCAATAAGAGCCACCTTTCCATTAATCATAAAAACAGGATAAAACCACAGATGCACCACTGTCTCCTGTTGATTTGTGTTCGTACCTGCGATCATAGCCCGGCCCATAGGGATACTGTGACCGCTGGCTCATGCTCAGGGCTGATGGGGGTCGACCATACATGTCCTGCATACCACTGCCTGGGATCTGGCTGGGCATGTAGGGATCAGCTCCTGCCACTGCGAGAAGAGATGAAACTGAATGTGATGCTTTCAGATCATTAAAAAAAAAGATAAATCAAGATGACCTGACCAAAAGTGAATAAATGATGGTTTAAAGGAGAAAAGACTATCAGTGTATGAGAGGTTTAACATGCAACTAAAAGATAGCCCATATATTCTTTACCACCAGGTGGCAGCCTTCCTCCATGAATATTCAGCACTCTCCATGATTAAACCTATTGTTCTGAGGCTGCAACTGTTGTTATGCAGCTAACATCCACCATATTATTCATTCAGACTCCATTCTCCTCAGCCTTCAGAGGAGCCGCTATCCTTTCTCAAACTCCTGTTTGTTCTGAAAACTAAACCACATGAGTTGGTCAAAACAGGTGCTTCTCAGCGGGGTGGAGGGGATGAAAGGTTGGAAACGAGGAGGATGAAAAGGCTGAGCAAAGTTAGGATGAGACGAAGGCTAAGCTACAAGAAGATCAGAAGAACTGCTGTGTTTTCGATAAAGGGACGTGTGGTGTAACAATCAGTTCTCATCTCTTTTATAGTTCTAATAGTAAAACACACACATCTGTCCTGATCTGAGACAACATGGGGACGAGGCAATGAATTAGACCGACGAGACTGATGAAAGGAGAAACGCCGCGGGATGCATTTTGACAAAGAGCTATGCAAGGTGTGATAAAGTTGTAAATTTGAAAGTCTTAATTTAAAGGCAGCGTGCAGTTCAAATGACGGAAACAAGGAAATATATCCTGTGGCATGATGAACACAGGTTAAAGCTCAGTGGTGGGTAAAAGGGTGTCTCAGCTTGTGCTTCACTCACTCTTCCTCATCCCTGCAAAGGGATCCTTGGTGTCGTACTGCATCCTCATCATCATGTCGGGCATGCTGAGGCCCTGCTGGTACGGGGCCGAGGGGGGCAGAGAGGTAGCACGCTTCTGGAAGGCCGGATCGCTCACCTCAGAGAAGGGGTCCTGGACACTCACACTGCTTCTGGACGGGTGAGAAATGAGGGAGGAGGGAGAGTGGAAGCTGTGTGAGAAAGGTGGTGTTGATAAACTACACACACTGAGGAGATAATTATAAATAGTCTTACAGACTTTGGAGGTGTGTGGTATCGTTTAATCGTGTAGTTTTTGATTATTTCATTGATATATTCAACATTTCAAACAGGAAATAGCTAAAGAATAAAAAAATTATGGTAAACAAACCTGAGAAATAAAAGATACTTTGAGATATTAGTTAAGTCCCTATGCAGAATAAGCTTCATCCACCACTGTGGATCCAAATGAAGCACAAAGGTGGGGCCAGATTTTTTTTTCTTTTTTTTTTTTTTTTGTTTTTTACCAGGGGTAGCTAAACCCTTTCTATTAGGAGGCATTTTATCCCTTTTTTGTTTCTCCGGTATTATTTTGACAGATAATATTAAAGTGTCATGCAACACAAAAGTATGGCAATGCTTAATTTATTCTTTTACCCTATGCTTTATTTTTCAAGGCCTTTGAGAAGAGAAGTATGTCCAAAGTAACCATCAAAAGGTGCACTCACAGTGGGTTTGTCCTGTTTGTTTGAGCATGAGTGTCCCATGTGGTGCTTAAGCATGGTTTTTGGCACGGTTGCTCATCAGCACGACACAAGCGTGAGTACGCAAAGTGGGCGTGGCGGGTAATCAACATGATTGTTCCTTTAAAATGACTTTACACAATGGCAGGAAAGGTTTTACACTGGTGCGATAGGAACAACAAATACATTTACAGTAAGGTTGCAGTCATGATTTCATGATTCATGTTGCTGAGGCCTGGTTGATGATGGAGCAATGAGAGAGCAGGACAGAGACTGGACAGAGGAGACGCAGTATGAGGCAACTGGGTTTAGTCTTTGTGCCTTGAAGTGTCAACAAATAAATGTGTCACATCAAAACTTGAGGAAAAGCTACAACTAGCCTGAAGCAAAACCCAATAGGTTCTCACGACACTGACATGGCAATCAGCCAATCAGAGTTTAGGGTTTTGTCAAGACTATCAGGGCGGCCAATAAGATTTCAGGGGGCCTTGATGAAGATGAAGCATTTTCTGTTGTGATTGCACTTGGTGAAGAATAAATAGAAGCACGGGATAGATACGTTAAGGTAAGTTCAAAAGTCTGAAAACTCAGGAACAGTACAAGATAAATGTGTGTTCTGATGTTCATGATGTTGTTTTTTTTTTCATTCACATACAAGTGTGCTCCAGCACAGGTTTTAAAGAAGCTAATTAGACAGTCTTGGAACAACCACTGTAAGAAAAGAAATAACATCCTCCACACCTTATATTACAAAATTAATAAACATATTTTGGCTGCAGACAAAACAGGCAAAACAATGATGCTCGCACCCTTAACAAACGTAAAGTTAGTATAGACAGAGATAATTCAAGACCACCCATAAATAAATAAAATAAATAAAATAAATAAATAAATTAAATAAAATTAATAAATAAATGAAATAATAAATAAATAAATAAATAAATAAATAAATAAATAAATAAATAAATAAATAAATAATTAAAAATAATAATAATAATAATAAAACACTTAAATCTTGTAGCAAAAATGGAGCAAATAATTCTGTAGTCTGTTTTAGTTTCACCTGTGTAAACGTGAACAAAGCTTAATCCTCTTCATTCTTTTAACAAGCAAATATTTACAACCCAGGTTTACACCAAACACCACCAGACTATATTTGTTCATAAGGAGTGGCTTGTGCAGACCATTCATTTGTCACGCTGTAAGTGAAGGCAGCAGTTATATTAATCCTATAGTGATAATAATAATATCAGAAACATCAGTATCTAAGAATCATCACCTCATATATCTGTAGCAGATCTTCAGTGTAGTGTTTTTGCAGAATGTGTGTGCAGTACCTGTTGGGGGGCAGGGGTGTGACCTGTCCCAGAGGGGTGGTAGCAGGTGTGGGGGGTTTCAGATCCCCTGCTGCCTCCGCTGTGGAGCTGCTGCCAGAGGACTGAGGCGTTTGAGGGCCTTGTAGGGAGCCGCCTGAGTTAGCTGGAAAACAAAAGCATCCTTGTGATTACGTCTGCCAGCCAAATATTTCAGAAAATTCAGAGTCAAAACTGCAGGCCTCCCCCGAAGCTTTAAATAAGATCTTGGAGCTGGATTTGAGCTTGAACAGCCATAGTGGGCTTTCTGCTGCAGCAAGGTGCTGTGTTAGAGAGATAACTTTGGACTTAAGGCCAAAGCACTAACTGTGATGCCCTACATGAGAAGTGAGCTTTAGCAAACAGCGGACATGAGGGCAGAGACGAGGAGGACTGTGGGGCTGCTTTACAAGGGGGGAGAGGAAAGGAGGCAGGAGGAAAGGACAGAGAGAGAGGAAAGGAGGGAAGGATCGCTCACTTAAGCAGTCAAAATACAAATCTGTGTTTGGAAACTGTTGGAGGATAATTTTGCAGGCCTTTTTTTAAGGATCTCATGGAATTGGTGAAGGGTTCATGAGGAGGGCTGAGCTTAGGGGCATATGTTTAAAAAAAATTATAATGTATATGTCGACCAGTGGGATTAACACAATTATGTTAGAGCCTAGACTGCAGGAAACGTCTCCTGAGGATGAGTGAGGAGCCTACAAAAGGGTGTGCAGATCCTCACACTGGGGTTAAAAATGGATCAGTGTGCTCTCTTGTTATGACACCACATTTCTATGAATTTGTCAGTTCAGATGACTGAAAAATTATCAGAGTGCTGAGCCACAAGGGCCCAACACATAAAGAACCCCCCACCAGATAAAACCCAGGGATACAAATTCCCAGAAGCAGGTTTAATGGAAAGTGTGTCCCGTTCCAGCTGAAAGGATGACAGAGACGGAGAAAGAGAGAATAAGAAAGTATCCTAATGAGCATTTAGCGTAAGAAGACTTTCTCTGGAGCAGCCTCGCTGGCCTTTGCCTGCACCGCACGTTTCCATGCAAAAAAAAAAAAAAAAAGCAGAGCTTTAAAAATTCATGCCAAGTCTGAATTATTCAATGATACCCCCTGCCTCTACATCATAGGAGATGGAGAGAAAGAGAGTGGGAGAAAGAAACAGGGAGATGATTATCCCATGATGCTGAGCAGAGGTAGGAGAGAGGGCAGAGAAGGAGTGGGGAGCATTAGGGCTCCTTCATTTCCTGGGATATCCCTGCTCCAGATAAACATGAACACGCACACGCATGCACACACACGTGGAGCAGTGCAAACAACGATCGGGTTAGCCAAGGTTAAGAGGTTCACTGTTCCTCAAGAGCAGCCAGGCAGACAGACATAATACAGAGCAGAGGGGGGTGGTGGAGGGGAGGTGGAGGAGAGCGTGAACTCAAGTGGCCTCTGCTCCACATTTAGAGGGAGAAAGGAATGACAGGGGAGGCGATGAGGGGGATAAAAGTGCACGAGTGTGTGTGTGTGTGTGTTTGCAAAAGGCATGTGGCTGGTGTTTGATGTGTATGTGTGTGCAGGACAGGCTGTGTGTGTATGTGTGTCGGCGGGTGACATAATCCAGAGGAGTGGTGGTGGTGGTGGTGGTTAAGGGGGAAAAAAAAGTCAGTCAGCTGAGCCAGTTTTGTGAATGAAAGGTGACGGCGAGGTCGAGTTTGTTTACGTTCCACATTCCAGTCCTCATTAATCACTCCACAAACACACCACTACACACACATGCACTGTCTTTGTCTCACACACACACACACACACACATGCACACACCCCACCAGCCCGCTGGACAAACTCCCTCAGTGACATCATTGGGCTGTCAGTCTATATATAGGCTGGCTGGGTGTCAGCGGGCAGACCGGGCAGGAAAGCATTGATACCACACTGACACAGACGTATACAGAGGGAATGAGTCAGACACTTCAAAGCTTATTTTTTTTTAAGTGTTTCCCCATTTTTGTAACAAAACTGACATGTCATGTCATCAGAATAATTTTATTATAAAGTAAAATAAATGTTGATGTGCAAAAGTTTAAATTCATTTCTGTAGGTAATAGATGTTGAATCACGGAGTCAGATGGAGACAGAAACAAGCATCCAGACAATTCCTCCAGCCATAAATAAGTCAACAATAGTCAGATTATCTTCACTGCTTTATGAGAAAGTAAAAAAAGATTGTGACGGCACCTGAAATGTCATTTATAATTAGGCTTGAATGATTTTCTATGATTTAAAGGTTATCACCTCACAGGACTAAAATCGCTCTTTGCTCTTGTTTTCTGGGTTCGCTCATTGTTAGTTATTCTGATTTTAAAGCATTCAAGCAAACAATTTATCTTGAAGCGAAGTTTTCTTTAATGTTGGAGTGATGTCGCCATGTTTTGATGAACTTAATTTAGTGAAAAAGCAGTTCTTAAAACCACAGTACATTGAGGGTAGAGAAATCAAAGCATCAACAATTCACAATTTGTTGATTAAGCTATAGACATGATCCTTCACCGCAAAGTCATAGCAGATTCTTTCTCAGCTAAAACAAGAATATGAGTCTGAAATTGTGATTTCAAAAATATTTCTTGAACAGGGCTTCATGGAGCTTTTTAGTATTGGTTAACACTGGCTGTAAAGACTAAACTTTTATGTGGACCATATATTCCCATAAATGCTGGTGATAATAAATTTATACACATGACTCTTCTTCAATCAAATGTTGCAGCATAGGCTTCTTATAATGCAGACGTGCATCTCCAATCAAGGATAGACCTCAACATATTTCACAAAGCAGAGATCTCAGCATATGTACAACTGTCTCATCAACTCATGTGAAGGAAATAGTAATTTACGATAATGATTTGGTGAGATCTTCTTGAATAGAGTCATAAAAGTGTTATGAGCAATGGGAAACATATACAGTTTCATGAGTGTGTGTGTGCAAAGTAAAATCATGCATACTGCATATGTGTGTGTATGCAAATGAAGGTAGCTGCTCTTTCCCACCAAGCAGGGAAAGCAATCTGCAGTGTCTCAGGCAGGTGAAGTGCTCTGATGTTCTATTTAAAAGCCAGGGTCACTTTTCTCATCTCCGCTGCAAATTAGAGATGGGACCTTACTGCTCTACACTGCTCTAACTCTATCTGTCCTCCTCTGCTCCTGAAAGTCAGAACTGTGCAAAGACTCAGAGAAAGAGAGAGGGCAATGTACACAAACAGAAGCACCGTTTGTGCTCTGGTGCTGCTCCAAAACAGTTGAACCTGACCTCTAAAGAACTGTTATAAAACAAATGTGAGTCGTGGGTTCCAAATTCAAATATGATTGAATCATGACTCACCATTATTACACTCACCTCATTAAACCAGCAGTAATGTTACAGAGGAGGTACTACGCTTTCCAAAAATTTAAACATGGAAATAAAGTAAATGCTTGATGTCCATAGTTAAAAATGAGCAAATTTTCAACCTCTGCAGCGCACAACAGTCTGTTCTAAAAATAGCACAAAATCTTCACCTCACTTGCTGAAATTTTAAAAAATTAATTCATCAATTAATTTATCTTTAAAAAAAATGTTTTGCTCTGTGTTTGTCTGGAGATCCTACATGTAACCATGGCTGCATTGTTTTCATGTGAAATCAGCTGTTAGCAGCCTGTAGCATGTCATTGCTAACTGGTGCAAGGCCTGATGTTTTCCCACAAGGTGAGGACGACATGCTGGTTCTCAGGTGTGAGCTAAGAAGTGACAATATTGACCTGTCCTTCCATCCATGGTTATTGGGAACGTGAGATCTATCCACAATAAGATGGACATTAAGATGATGATGATGACTCCTGAATTTCCTGAAACTAAGTGTTTTGGATGGAAGCTGAATTAAAGATTTTATAAAACAAGGATTTTTTTTTTGAGCTGTAAACCACACAAAGCTACTACGCAAACCAGAGGGACAGGATATACTCTTCAAAAAATGTTTGCAAGACATTGTACTGTAAGTTCTCTTCAGTGGAGCAGAATTACAAAATCTTTTCCCTTCTTACCTCTAGCTGAATTAGCCGCATAGCAAGCAAACCATCAGAAGTATTTAAACTAATGCAAAATCATAACCCAACAAACAACAGCGGCACATTCACCCTTAAGGCCTCAGTCCACTAATGGCTCCTATTTTCTATGCAAAACAATGCAGCTCAGTGTTAGGTGTCATACACACAAAATGTCATGAGCATCCGCTATTTCTTTATGCAACACTCCAAGATTCAAACAAGTTGACCTTTTTGAACTCTACAGAGCTTGCCAGTGACACTTCTCTGTTTTTAGCCAATCAGATCTAAGAATGGGTGGGGCCTCTGATATTAACTCAGGCAGAGGTGCAGAAACTAAGTGCATTTATTTTTTAAGGGTATCATTTGTAGGTCTGCTGCTAATACTTAAACCCAGTTTCCATAAACTTATTAGACATTTTCTTTGTAGAATAAAAGGGAAAACTTAAAATAAAGACCATTTTGAAATACTACAAAGAGAAATTGAAATGTTGCAACACAGCTTTATAGCCTCACAATGTTAAGCACCAGAAATACTCTGAAAGTGGTGTTATGGGTACAGCTCGTCTAAGAAGAAACAAGATAGGTCAGTGGACACCGAAACAGCCTTTACATTTCTCTTTGAGTCAAAGTTCTTTTAGAGCATGTTTAAGACTGGATTGTGTCTTTGATGTTTCTTCACAAACATCTTTAGATCAGTGCAGTTCTTTAATAATTTCACAAAAAAGGGCATCACATAAAATGTGTCAAAAAAGAGTAGCAGTTAGCCTCCTGGTTCAAGTGTGTGTCTTGTGTGCAGAGACAAACCTTAGAAAATCACCCTTTGTCCATGCTATCCCAAACCCTCCACTTCCCACATTTCCGGTCTCTTTTCAGCTGTACAGACAATAAAGGCCTCCAAAAGGAAAAGAATAAAATCTACATGGCCTTTCTGGAGGTCTTTGGCAGTGCTGGACATAGCTGCTTCGTTAACAGTATTTTTGTCCTGTAATAAATCATTTTACTCCCTAAATCTGTGTTTATTTAATTAAATTCTGTTGAATTTGGCAAGTTCTTCTAATTACCTGCTCTTCTGTTTACAGCAGCTAACATAACACGGCATAGCTCAGACTCCAAACAATACCTCTAACTACCTCAGTAAGTTAACTCCAAAGCAAATAAGCTACAGAAATAAATGCAACTGTTGGTGTAGGTAAAAACTGTAACAGTTATCCCCCAGGTGATTCACAGGGAAAATATACACACCATGATGATCAATCTTTTTTTAAATCTGCACATGTTGCTAATAATCCTGCAGGTTTCAGCTCCATTGCTACACTGGCATGGCAGTTACCTTCACCTGTTTCCTGACTGAGCTGTCTTCATTGTGATGATGTTGTACTCTACATTGTCATGAATACAGATCACTGTCTGATGATTCCTCCCAGCTGCAGTTGATCAGCACCACCTGTTGTTTGGCTGCAGACAGATGTGGGAGTGCTGATCTGTTGTCAGGACTTACCAGGTGATGGTGGCTGGATCTTGACCTGCTTCCTGCTGTCCCCTCCCGCCATGCTGCTGCTGCTGCTGCTGTCTGCCGGTGGCTCCTCCCCCCTCTCCATCTTGCACTCGTAGGCGAACAGATACTGGATGTACTGCTTCTTGAGGGCGCTGGCTGAGCTGCTGGATGTTCCCACGTTTAGATTGGTGGACAGCTCACGCCACTTTTTGTTCTTGTTCACCTGAGAGGTTGAGGGTTTGTGGGGGAAAAAAGACATTGATAGAGTGAAGATCAAAGATCCAAAACTGCAATAAACTGAAATACCAGCAAGTGTTGGTCTTATTTTTAGTAAAAACTTTCTTTTTAGATTTAACATGAGCCACATTTACACACAATCTCCACACTGCAAAAACTGAAATCTTTTTAAGTGTTTTTGTCTTATTTTCAGTAGAAAATTCCTTTTTAGACTCAATATGAGCCAAATTCACATGACCAATCCAGAAAAATGTCTTGTTTAAAGTTATTTAAGGACAAAACTGAGGTCTGAATTGCTCGTAACCAGTAAAAAAATCTGCGAGAGAAAAGTTACTTGTATTAAGACATTGTTCTAGTCTCAAGGAAATTTTCAAGCAATTTTTTCTTGTTCCATTGGCAGATTTTTTTTACTGATTACAAGCGATTCAAACCTCATTTTTGTACTCTGATAACTTGAAACAAGACATTTTTCTGGATTGATAAGTTGAAAGTGGCTCATACCGAGTATAATAAGACAATTTTTACTTAAAAAAAGACAAAAACACTTGATAAGATTTCAGTTTTTTGCAGCGCAGAACAACAACTTATTTCAAGACATTAAAGATTAAAAATAAAACCTGAATCATTCCTGAAATAAGAATAATGTTTAAATAAAAGAATCTAAACAAGACTTTTATCTATTTAATTTTTGAGTATGTTTTACTCTTTAAAGCAAATTGGCTGTTGTTTTATTTTTCACATGTCTTGTAAAGAGACATTTTAAGGACTTGTCAGGTTAATGTGTGTCATATTAACTCTTAAAAAAACAGCAAACAAAAAAAAAACAAGAAAAAAATAGACTGAAACATACTTAGCTATCAGTTTTTTTGCAGTGCTACAAGATTTAATTGATTGGTATTCTTTCTGTGTGTTGATTTTCTCTCTCTGTACAGCCTTAAGTACAATTTTTGGTTTAAGGCCTCAGAGGATCAATGTGTAGGAAAATGATTTTTAAAGTTTCACTCAATTAGATAAATAAATTAATCCACTAAACAGCTCCTGGGGTCATTTCTGTGAGTTTTATTTTACTTCCTTGTAAAGGTCAGACAACTGGATGTGACAAGGCACAAGAGAGTTATGCCTATGTTCAACATTTAAAAAAGCAGTTTTTTGAGACTCAGTGGAGTACGGTGGGGGTGTGGGTGGTGTCAGCTGACAATATCTGATACTGTGTTCATGTCTCAGGAAGTTGCTAAAAGTTTACAAAAACTGTAAGAAGATAAAGACGTATGAAGATTAAGATGATCCATAGGAGGAGTCTTACTGGCCGTTCACTGTAGTCCATTATAACAGGTTGTGGTGACATTTGATTACGTGGATGTGTGTGTGTGTTATTTCCTCTATTTTTTCACTGTGCTCAGAGACCAAAGCCTGCAGTTAAATCCCTTTTTTCAGCAAGTAAATAGTAAAGCTATAGAGGGACTGTCGTGCTTATGAACAAAGTTTTGTTTCCACAGTTTTTTTAAGGTTGATGACAGTGCAGTGAGAAACAGAGAGTGATGTTAGTGTTCCAATACTTTGTTTTGTAGGCGGTTGTGTCGGAAAAGTCAGCACGTATTTTCAGTTTCCTACCACTTCACGCTGTGCGGAGAAGAGTGGGAGAGTCCCTGATGTGACATAATCTGACGTGATGTCAAAAAATATCCTTTTTTGTATCAAAACTGGAAAAGAGCACCCTTTCCCTCTAAATTTGCACCTTCACGTCCTGTAAAACAGAATAACATTTACTCTATCAGCAACTATTTCAGAAAAAGTTATGTGTTCATGTTAATAGGGATGGGAATTGATAACATTTTGTCAATACCTTTGCCCTTATTAATTCTGCTTATCAATCTGATTCTTTATCAATTCCCTTATTAATTCCTGTTGTGATTTTTTTTGGTAAAAAAAGGAGCTTTACAGGTTTTCTGTGTCAACAACATTCAATTGAGTTTATACTGTAAGTGAATGAAATGTAATTGGTCCCTGAGTCTGGATATTTCTGGGCATATGATACAGAAACAGGTAAAAATTGCACACAATGTGACGTTGATGTACTGTGATGTAATATATCAATAATTCAAGTAGGCCATCTAGTGTCTCAAAGTGGTTATAACAATGGTTTAAGTTGTTTGGAAGCTTTCTGTAGTTATGAAGTCAGACATGAGCCCTTCATTAGCCTGTTAGCTCTTGACATTTGAAATTCTCAGTATTTTTTTTACAAAGAGTTGATGTGATATGTTTCTGTGATGAAAGTTGAAATTCTATTCTGAAGCTAAAGTTATACTGATATATGCTAACTGCTAGCACATCAATGCAGTTTCCCATATACGTGAGCATCAAGCTTGCACTATTTGGTTATTTTGGTAAATTAGGTGATTTATACCGTTTGGAATGTACTGGATATGAATCTTCTGAGAGAGAGTAATGTACATTTCTTTATGAAGTCAGTTCTTCAGGAAAACTTCAAGCTGAAAATCCTGAATAGAAGTTTTCTTGGGAAACATTATCTAACTGCTAAGCTAAGACAGCTGCAGCAGACTAGTCGAGTAAGGCCCAGCGGCTCCAGCACAATGTAAAGAATTGACAAGGGAATCGTTAAGCACAAAAGCTAACAATATTGATGGATTGAAACAATTATTATTGATTCTCAACAGGAACTGGTTTTCGATTCCCATCCCTAGATGTTAATTTGTTATGTCAACCTGAAAGTAGCACTTTAATACAAAAAACAACCAATTCCATAGCTACACTGCTTTTGCTTGAGGTCTAGTTTATTGATGCTATTGTTGTAGCATGAGATTCTCCAGACATGTATTGTATGATTATACAGATTTAAAATCACACACTTTCAGCCATATTGTGAATTAATTTCCTGATTTCTCCAGTGAATTCTTCCTTCCTTTTGTATGTAACCGTATTTTCTACATTGTAGCTAAATGCAGACTTCTTGTAAGTATTCTCAAAGCTCTTTGTGAATAATATGTTTGCTATCCTTTAAATGAACTGTGCTCCTCATTCATTACCATGGCCAGGCCTCCTATCTCCCGCACTGAGATGTAGAGCTTCCAGAGGTCCAGCGGCTTCTTGCCCACGATGGGAAGCTGGGCGACAGGCGTGCCCCGCTCCTCCATGAAGTTGAGGTATCGCTCCACCCAGCTCCGCCTCTCTGGTTCCACACCCAGCTCATACAGCCGTGTGATTCGCTCCCCAGTGAGGGCGGAGGAATTAGGGTTGGTCTTCTGGTGAATGAAGAGGATAAAAGAGAAGATAAGTTAGCTGGCTAAAATGGTTGCTAAGATTATTATTAAGATTACGATACAGTTTGAGTAAAACTTAATCATAACCCCTGTTCTCTGTATAGGAGCTTTGTTTGAAGCTTGTGTTCACTCAAGTCTCTGTCTCATTAATTTCAGCCCTCTAAGAGTTCAGATAAAGTGAGAATGGGAATACTCTTACAATCTTTTTTTTTTAGTCAGCAATTGTTTTAGTAGTATTGAGACTTAGTTGCGTAACATAAACTTTAATACTTTCCAATGTGTTTTCTCTTATACATGTATTTTTTTCTGGCGTTCCTTGATGCATCAGTGTCTGCCCACTTTCTTTGTAAAGGTTATTTTTCACTTCAGAGGTGTATTGTAAAAATGTTTGATGTTCTGTCTTTATCTGCAACACTGATAAAGTCTTTTTGCTAAAATTCATCGCTAAGCTTTCAAAACGTAGCTTTAATTACCACTTCCTGGCTACTTTGATGTTTCAAACTCAATGATTTCATTGTTGAATGCTTCAGTAAAACTATAAATGATGTAGCTGTTTATTTTTTCTCATGTCATCTGGCCACAGCAGTGCTGAAAAGGTGGATGTCAGTAGTTTCACCTTCAGTAATATGAAATTTTAGCCCTTAATTTATTTGTAACCACCTGTCCTTATTCAGTTAATAGACACATCCATTAGTAACCACCATGCCAGACTTTCTGGCTCTTACAGGGCTGGATGGGGTCTTCAGGGGCCAGGGGGGACTGCTGATGCTGTCACTGTCGTCTCCGTGGTATGAGGACAGGCTGGCAGGGCTGGGTGAGAGTGGGGAGGGCACGGGCAGGGCGCCTCCTGGTGTGGTTGGCTGGGACACACACTGCTGGGAGCTGCTGCTGCTGTTGTTGTTACTGTAGCCGTCCTGGAGCTGCTGCAGAGACAGAGGGAGACGTGTGGGACTTTAGTTTGCTCTGTATGAAGGCATTTATCATTGTTTGCTCCTCTGATGCAGCATCTCAGTTTCACTATGACACCGTGGTGGGTAAATTAAAGCAGTAATGTCTGCACCGTCAACGTTCTTGATTTCTGAAAAACCAAGAATGTTTCTGCTGCAATGCAAACATCTGGTTTCAGGGATGCAAAGCTCATTATGTATAGTAATGCAATAACATTTCAAGATACTTTTATTAACAATGTGTATGCCATTATTTGTCATTAATTAAGGCAAACTTTCAGTTTTTTATCTAGAGGCATGATGTTATATGTCCACAAAAATAACAAACAAAAAACATCAAAAAAGACCCGAACTGTTTTTAATAAGCCTGTGTTTGTTTTGAACCAAATTAATGGAGATCAGATCTTCTTTTCAACATTACTTTTCTTTGCTCAAGACATATTTTTACACACAGCATGACAAAGTAATATATTTATCAGCAGTTACGTAGTGCTGTTTTTACCTCCACCAAGGAGGTTTTGTTTTGGGGAGAGTTTGCCTGTCTGTTTGTCTGTGAACAACACAACTCAAAAAGTAACAAACGGATCTTGATAAAATTTTCAGGAAATGCTCAAAATGGAATAAGGAAGAAGTGATTCAATTTTGGAGGTGATCTGGATCACTGTCTGGATCCAGGAGTTTTTTAAAGGAACTCTATCATTGTGAGATAGGGCTGTTTTCACCATATGTGTATATAACTCCACCATAAATGGTCGGATTGCTTTGCAAAACAATACAAGACAAGATCACCATAATTTCTGACAGATGTAAAAGTACGATCCAGATCCTGGCAATATTCTGGATACTAAGATCTGGAATATGAAATATGTACTGGGTCATCATAATTTTCAACACTATCAGGAAACAAATTATGGTACAAACCTACAACTAACACCAAATTGTAGCAGACAGTCTGCTGAAAGGGAGTATAACATTAAAGTAAGACTAAAGTGTTGGTGACAATCACAGTATGCTTGGTAGAGGTCTGTGCGCTTTGAGTGGTTTTATGGTTTTAAAATGTGACAACAAGCAAACTGTCATTTTGTACTGTACTTTTGTAGCCAGCTTTACGTAGCACCATTCACAGCCCCCGTGCTTTGAGATGTAACCGTGACATGTAACGTTAGTAAATCCTGGTTAGCTATGTCCTGCCAGTCATCTACCAAGCAGAGCTAACGTAACCTCACTCTTCATTTTATTGACAGACTCTCAAGTTTGAACAGACCACTGCAGAATAACTGCTGACTGTTGGTTGGAATGAACATTATCACAAACAGTTTAGCCCCTATGTTTTAGCGTTGAGCTCAGTTTAGCTTTTCTTTTCTCTTCTGTCCTTTTTCTTTTTGACAATTTACCTCCAGTGTCCAAAATTACCACAAAGTTAATCCAAGAAAAGTTTTTTGACAGAGAAAAACACAGATCTCTCTCCTCACTACTAAAGTTTGTCAGTTGGCATGGTGTTGCCATAGAGACTCTGATGTGCTGTAGATCAATCCGGTCCTGGACGACCCGAACAAAAAGCTGAGAAGTAGCATTTATAAATAACCTTTATTGTTGCCGATAATCTCATTTGAAGTTGTGGATTATAACCAGGCATATATCTAGAAGAAAGACTTTTTCAAGATTATTTAGAAAGCCCCTTTAATGAAAAGTTAAGTGAAGTATAAAATGTCAACCAAAGGTACCTTAAATATTTAAAACTTCAGACAAGGCCTTTAAATTACATTCAACAGAAATGATCTCAACACTTAAGTATTGTAAGAGTGTGTGTTTGTGTGTGTGTGAGTGTAAAACATTTTGTTCATCTTACAGCTGTTTTATCCTCTGACATTAAAGTAATTATCCTCATGCAGGAAATCCTACATACATCAGTTTACTAAAAGATGGACTGTGTCTTTTTATAGGAAGTGTGTGTCTGTGTGTTATTCTCCATGTTAGCTGACATGAGTGTGTGTTGGAAGAATTTCAGTGTGTGTGTGTAAAAGAGACTGAGAAAGAGGGAACAACAGCTTGACAAGTGCTTGTGGTGTGTGTAGAGAATGCTCGTGTCAGCAAAAGCTTATCTTTTTCCCTCTCTCTTTTCCAGTCCTTCTCTGCCTCTCCTTCCTCCCCCCTCACTCTCCTCCTCTCTCCTCCTCTCTCCCCCTCTTTCTCTCAGACAGATCATCTCTTTTGGGAGCACTGGGGGTCTTTCTGGCTGCTCTGACTGCCTTAAATAATTCAAAAGGCCCTACTACCGTAATCAGCAAAAGAAAAGACAGGGATTTGGAGGGAAAAGACGTGTAGTGGATGTGATGGAGGCATGAGTGTGTTTATACACTTCTTTTCCTGTGCGTGTGTGTGTGTGTGCATGAGGAGGGGGTGTTGTTAAGCAAAAACAAGGGGAGGGGGTAGAAAAGAGCAAAGAGCAGACTTGTGTTGTTGCTGAGCTGAGCCAAGCAGAGCTGCAATTGTAGGGCAAAATGAGAAGTCAGCATTGTGTTTTGGGATGTTTGTGAGTGTGTGTTTTTTACAGTGTGTGTGTGTGTGAGCGTGAAGGCACTGAGGAGGTTGTTTCTAAGAGAAATATGGTGTGTGAGTCTGTGTGTGACTTAAAGGACAGTGTGTGGCTTCATGTGTGAATGTAGAATGAAATAAATAAATTGATATGATGTGTGGTATATTATGCACATTATTGCTGCGTTGTGTTTGCATGTGCGCACATGCACGAGTGTGCCACAGATGCCGAGCCCTCTCTATCTCCATGAGTCTCCCTTTTTTTTTTTTTTTTTTGCAGCTCGGGCTGGCAAAACATCAGCAAGACGAGAATGCTGCGGGCGAAAAACAAAGCGAGGAAAACATTAGGAATGGTAAATGTTAAACAAATCATTAAATATGGCGAGAAAATAACAGAGAAGCAGCCCACTGTGCTGAGGCAGCATATGCTGATCAGATTCGGTTTGCTTCATTAGGGGCGAGCAAGATCAAAAAACAAAACAAAACCCAAGGAGGAGAGGGAAGGAGGGATTTGCAGAGGGAGATGTGAGGAGGGAAAAGGTCAGAGGTACCTTTGGTTTGTGAGGCTCGTTGGTGTTGGTGGAGCTGCTGTCGTCTTTCAGGTCCGTTTTTGGTTTCCCATCTGGGCTCATCATCGCGTCCCCAGATGCTCCCACAGCTCCTGCAACGAGAACGAAGACATGTGCTGAGAAATATTTGCACTACACCTTTACTGAAACAACTTCTGAATGAAAATATTTAATGAGAGCTAGTTTTCTGCTTTAGCCGTGAAGAAAAGAATTGTCTCAGTTGAACCGATGTTGAACTTAACATAAGATGTATTTTTTTTACAGAGGCTTCATCCTAGCAGGTATCTTTTCAGTGCAGCAGAATGAAGAGGTGTACTTGGTATCTTTTTGTATTAGGCTCCATTCAGTATGTTTTAACTCCCTAAAATGAACGGTCCCTTCTTTATGAGTGCTGAAAGCAGCCGCATAATAGCTTTCATAATGTCACAGCCGAGTCAGACAATATGAAATAATTCAACGTCTTTCTGCAGTTTTAAACCTTATATTCTCTCTTTCTGTTTTCTCAAGGCCCCTCTTAAGCCTGTCCAGCCGTTCATCTCAAAGGAAAGATTGTGAAAGAATCGTATAAAAAGACTGCTTCTTAAGAAAGACGTGGCAAAGAGAATGAGATAAGACTCGACTAAAAGCGAGCCAGTGTGCTCTTTCAACCTTGCCGGCTGCACGTTGCCGGTGTGGGAGAAATCATCCATGTTCTCACGCATTCAAAGAGACGACAGAAAGGGAAGGTTGGCATTCAAGAGATGTTGGCTGACAAGAAGACTTGTTTCTGTTTTCAAAGACGGTTGTGTACCTTCATGAGATTTCTAAGTGAAGAAGAGTTAAGATCCTTAAGACTACTTTTTTATAGCGCCAGCTGCATATTTCTTATTAACAGAGAGAAAGGGTCCTTGGATGCAAGGCTCTCCTCTTTATTTTTCCCTGTGTGTGCTGCAGCACGGTGGGAAAACTAATGGCTTTTTACCGTGCCCAGGGGCAAACCAGATGAGTTTTCAGGAACCTTGGCACTCTAATTCCTTTGAAGTTTCTCCAAATGTCACGCGTTCTGATATTTGGTTTTGAATAAAAGGCGCCTTTCATTTTTGGAGCCACAGAGCACTCTGAGGTGCGTTTAGCAACAATGCAGCGGGGTGAAGGGCTGAAAGAAAAGGGGATGCACCACATTAATCTTTGCTCACTGGAGGGCCAGCTCTACAGAAAAAAGTAGGAGCTCTGAGAAAGTAGCCAGAGTTCTTGATTTCTTTTCCTTTTGGTATCTTTGCCCCTTCTGGTCCCTTCTCGCTCTGTCTGCCTCTGAATGGGAACAATCCTGACTCAGTTCTGCCGAACATTCAATGTAAACATGTAGGTTAATGCAGCTCACTGAAATGTCTGTCATGTACACGCAGGGCTGTGATTTCTTATTCAACGAGGTCTCGTCTGCATTATCAGAGAGTTTTCTGTACATTGAACTGGAGATAAGTCAGCGGATTCAGGGTCGTGACTTCATTTGAAACTTTTATGTGTGTGTTGATGGAAGGCTGAAGGAGGCTGACAGCTGTGTGAATGAGTTCAGCTATGAAGAGAAACCAAGATCATTTCACTTAGGCCAGCCTCACACTACACGACTTTCAGACCTGAACCGATGGAGTGAGACAGCTCGGACTGATTTTTAACACACACTGAATGATTCCACAGACGTGAGATCTCTCAGGGACGTGTAATTGGATGTGACTACAGAATTTTAACCAACATGGAGGGCGATCAGCATCTGCACCAACAAAAAAAGGTCAAAAATATGAATAAATGGGCGCTAGCTTGGTCTAGAAGTTAGGTCACACACACACACACACACACACACACACACACACACACACACACACACACACACACACACACACACACACACACACACACACACACACACACACACACACACACACACACACACACACACACACAGGCCCAGGTTTTCCAGGGTTCCAGCTTCCCTTTCTTTCTCTTTCTCGCCACTGTTGTGCCCACTCCTAATAAAGGTGTAAAAGCTCCAAAAATGATTTAAACTCAGAGAGCACAGACCTCCACCAAGCATACTGTGATTGTCACCAACACTTTAGTCCTACTTTAATGTTATACTCCCTTTCAGCAGACTGTCTGCTACAATTTGGTGTTAGTTGCAGGTTTGTACCATAATTTGGGACCTGACAGTGTTAAAAATGATGATGACCCACGACATATTTCATATTCTGGATCTTAGTATCCAGGATATGGCCAGGATCTGGATCGTACTTTAACATCTGTCAGAAATTATGGTGACCTTGTCTTGTATTGTTTTACAAAGAAATCTGACCATTTATGGTGGAGTTATATACACATATGGTGAAAACAGCCCTATCTCACAATGATAAAGAATCCTTTGAAAAAGTCCTGGATCCAGATGGTGATCCAGATCACCTCCAAAATTTAATCACTTCTTCCATATCTCATTTTGAACATTTCCTGAACATTTCATCAAGATCTGTTAGTTTCTTTTTGAGTTATGTTGTTCACAAACAAACAGACAAACTCTCCCAAAAACATAACCTCATTGGCGGAGGTAAAAATAGGTAAATAATTCTGCAAGTTTGTCTTATTTTTCAATGTCTGCTCGGCTCTGGGTTTATTTTCACACTCGCTGCCATCCTCATAAGCTGTAAAATCCCTGGGGAGGACACTTCCCAGTCTGCCCCTCTCACTCTGGTTATCCCATCTGTGGCAGTCCAACCAGGAATTGTAAATATTAAACATGTATGACATCAGAAAGATTTTGACACAGTCCAGAACGTTAAAAATTTTACTATGCAATAACTATGCAACATTCTTCAGTAGTGATGATCGGTTGAACTGAGTCTCCCATCAGGTCATGTAAGCAGCAACCTCTGGCTGCAAAAAATGAAGTCAGTGCTCAGGTGCTACAAACTGCAGTTGATCGAGCGTTTGCTTGAAGCTGGCGCTGGAGGAACTGAAAACCATGCACACACGTGTTAAAAAAAAACAACAGAGTTTAGAAAGAAAAACTGAGTTCATGTGTATAACTGAACACACTGTATGGAGGATGAAGTTCCTCCTAACTTAGAGGTTTTGGATTACAGGTTTTGAATACACAGCTAGCTTGATTAACAGGCAGTGTACTGTAGCTGTTAGCAAGGAGGCTCAAGGCCCACCTCAACTCTGCCTTTTTACTTTACACAAAGTTAGGTTGAGTCAAAATGGCTCTGAACAACAACAGACATCAGAAACCGATGAAGAACGCACCAGAGACTACGTTCATGTCGTCTATGGTCAGGCCTCTGGGAGAGGGAAATCAGGCCCCAAATCTGGCTTCAGTGTGTAGCCAGCCTAGCCTTTGCTAGTTTTGTGATTTATAAAGATATTTTTGGGGCTTTTCATGCTTTTGATGGGATAGTGGAGGACAGTGGATAGAGTAGGAACAGGGGCGAGAGTGGGGAGGAAACGGCACAAGAGGGAACCTCATGGAGCGTGACCTAAACCACTAGGCTATCCACGCTCCAAAGACCCAGCTTTGTGTTTTGTTAAACTCTTATGTCTGCCGCTTTAAAGCTTTCACACCTCAGGAAAGTGAAGTTGGCTGACTTTACCTGAAGTTGGCACGTTGTAGGCCGGACCTTGAGCGTTCCCCATCGCTGAACTGTTGTTCCCTGTTGGCTGGCTGTAGGGGGCGTTGGTAGTCATGCTGCTTGCCGGGCTCATGCTGGGGCCTTGGTAGCTGCCCTGCCTACCAAGGAAAGAAAAGAAATATGTGAGAGGGATTTGTGGCGTTGAGATTTGCGATGCAATGTCAGGCTGTGGAGAGATAAGTGGGTCACAGTGAAAGCAGAGGCCACAAAATGGTACAAAGATGGTATTTGGCAGAGTGTCTCCGCCATAGTCCTTTATGGTTGTTGTAAAAACCAAGCAGCATGTATATCTGGAAGTGGCAATAAAAAGGCAGGGTGCACAATGTGCTCCTGATCAAACAAACAGCTTCTCCAAAAGCAGAAGATGAGCGCGTCACATCAGAAACGAAGAACTCTTCCATCCCCTCTTTTCCTCTCTTCTCTGCTACAAATCCCTCCACCCTACTCCCCCTCCCTCTACTCCCTCTTTTCCTCCCTCTCTCCTTCTCCCACAAGTCATAATTTAACTAATTAAGGTGTGCTTTTGGAGAGGATCATGTTATTTGTTGCCATGGTGACAGCAGAAATCAATCCCGCTCCATCTCTCTGCCTCTCTCTCAGGCGGCTCATCACATGGTGTTGCAAGTGACATCAGAAGGGCTTATCTGCAACCTGCTGAATGCTACCCATCCATGTGTGTGTGTACATGTGTGTGTGAGTGTGTGTGTGTGTGTGATTGAAGGCTGCGTCTATCATTGCATGCCAGGCAGGCAGGCCAAAGCCGGTGACACGGGGGCTGAAAGGGAACACCATGTTTGGAACAATTTGCTCTGTCTCCTGCTGACTCAAGATTATCTCCTGGACAACCATATAAAGAAGATTGGGAGAAAGAGGGGAGGCAGATGGAGGGAGAGAGCGGCCTGAAAGACTGACAGAAAAAAAAGGGGGGAAAGGTAAAAGACTCAGAATAACAAAATTAGAAAAGTGGAGTGGGGAGGAAGAGGTGGGAAGGGGGCAGAGAATCCAGGCAGTCAAAGTGTAGAGGAAGACAAAATGTGAGGAAAGACGGAGTGTGAAGGGAAGACATCAATACACCACAAGGAGGAGTGTTCAGTCCAAAAAGCAACACGGTTCTGTGTGGAGGAAAAGAAAATGCTAACAGGATTTATGTCAGTCAATTCCTTCTAACTGGCATCTCTGTCTCTGTCACACACAGACACATAGTGTAATACCTCATGTTGGAACCGATACACATAGCCTAAGAGGAGGGATTGGCTTGGTAAACCTCCACATAATCTCATCTCACAGATGTAATTAGTCATAGAGCACGGCTGATGATACATATGTAATCCCTCTATGGGGGCCGAGGTGCACTGGGGAGCTCCATGGCAAAGAAACAAGCTCACACCAAATCCACACTTATCTGGCCCCGTTTCTCCACAACGGGGGGAAATATAGACACCTTCCTCTCTGCCTACATGTTCCCTAAAAAGCTTTGTGTGAGTCAAGACACAGAAATAAATGTACCTTTTGATCACTGCACCTTCCCTCTCAAGTGAAAATTTATTCTGCATGCAAAAACTCCGGCACGGAAAAATAAGTTTGAAGCCTACAAAAGTCTTTTTTTTTTCCCCGCCCTGCACCCACCTTGTGCAAGAGAAGCAGAAGCTCTCATGTGTATGGTGAAGTATCCAAATCAACAACAACAACAACAACAGCGGTTGGAGGTTTTTTTTTTCTGACTGTGGCACTCTCCCATTATGACTAATTCATGTCATAAAAAAGCCCATTAGAAAGCACTTGATGGAGGCATTGCACAGCATTTAATCACACTTAATATATGCATGTGCCGCTATCGGGGAAAAAAAAAACAAAAAAAACACGGCACAGCGCATTCATCTTGCTCTCGGGCACCTTTGTGCCAGGGAAAAAAAAAAACATCCTGTTGCGGCAGAGAGAGAAAGAGTGAGTGAAGGAGGGGAGAAAGCAGAGAAGAGGGGAGGAAAAGTAGAAAGGAGGCAAGGAGGAGGAGGAAGGGAGGGAAATGAAGGGAAGAAGAAGCTTGGGTAGTGTGTATGTGTGTGTGTGTGTGTATGGGTCCCTAGTGGACCGATGGGGGGCGTATTCTCAGCTCAGGGCCCCTGAGCTGGAGGTGAGCGTTGTTCCATGAGACTGAGCTGAGGGAACAAACGCTCAAACACACACCCTCACACACACACACACACACACACACACACACACACACACACACACACACACACACACACACACACACACACACACACACACACACACACACACACACCCACACACACACCCACACACACACACACATGGGGTGAGAAACAGGCAAACATCCATGTGAGGAGCAGGACAGAGCGCTCTCAGTTTGTTGTCTGGGAGCGGCCTGAGGAGTAAAGAGAGGAGCAGAGAAGAGAAAGTTAGGAGTAAAATTTTTATTGGAAAGAGGAAAAAGAGAAAGAAGAAGAAGAAAAAAAAACGTATAAAATAAAAGTCGAGACCTTTGGAAACATAAAGCAGAACTTACTCCTTTTTCACCTGAGTTTACACCTCAACAATATCTGCTATTTCATTGTTTTTCTCTTCATTCATCTACTGCCCTTCACACACTCACACACTCACACACTCACACACACACACACAGCCCTGTCTCCTTTTTATATTCAGTCCACATGTGTGAAGGGCATCAGAGAAGGCCACATTCACACCATGGGCAGTGTGTGTGTGTGTGTGTGAGTGTGTGTTTGAGCGTGTCCTTGTGTTCATACGCGGGCTGGGCGCTGTTGCCAAGGGGATGCCATGGTTACGAGGTGCCAGCCAACCAGCTGACGGTGTCTCTCTAGAAGTGGCAGCGCCTTTGTCCTTCATTCGTGGTGACAGGCGGCGCTGATGCCTCCCAGCGCCGCTAACTGGACGAGACAGCAGAAGCTCTGGGACTGCAGGAGTGTGTGACAGCTGAGCGTGGCTCCCTATCGATCCCTGTGCTTTATGTGAGTGTGTGTGTGTGTGTGAAAGGAGTGTGCAAAGGAGAGTGAGAGGAAAAAGCGCCAAAGAGAAGCTGCTGGATGGAAGGATGGAGTGGATCGGCTGGAGGCCATGAATTATATATGGACCCAATCTGTTCTCAGGGCAGCGCGAGCTCGTAGCTCCTCCAAACTCCTGACTCCACTCACCACAAGCACACACACACAAACACACACACACATTTATATGTATATAATATATATATATATATATATATATATATATATGTATATACATGTATGTGCACAAAAGAGAGGCCGGAATAAACCTCTCACAAAAATAAAAGGACAGCTTTTAACATATTAAATCCAGAGAAAAGCCTCTCTTCTCCTCTCCCTCCCCTCCTTCCTTCCCAAACATCAAACAGCTCAGGATAGATGGAGGAGAAGCCATTTATTTTGCCCATCTAATGAAAGCAGAGCGCTCCCCAGCACTGCCAAGACTGCGAGCGACAAAGCGCCACAGGCAGCATCCCCCGTTCTTGACATTCAAGCGCTGCTCTTATTTATTTAGCAAATTTACTTACTAAGGAGGTCAGAAATGAATTATTTGGCGAGGATTTGCCTGGGAGCACTCTCCTCTCCTCTCTTCTCCCCTCTTCCAACATTTTTCTCCCTTCAATTTCCCTTTGATTTACGGCTCTTTTTTTTACCCTGAGCTTTGCTCTTCTCTTGCTAAATGCTTATTTTTTCGACAGAGCCCGTTCCTATAGCTCCAGGAACTTTTAGTAGAGTGTCGCCGGCAGCGCTGGAAAGTCATTTGAAAAGCCAATTCCGTCCTCAGAAGCTGCTGCCAAGAAAAGCTTATACCTTTTAATACTTTCTGTTCCCTTCTCTTTCCAAAGAAGAAAAAAAAACAGAGAGAGAGAAAAAAATCCCCAGCATCAATCCACAGACCCTAAAAATGTTGTACGGTACCTTTCGCTCAAACAAAATGGCACCTCCTCCTTGCTGACAGGCCTGACACAGTCCGTGTTATTTGAACATAACATGTCAGAGTTTTTACACTGTAATTCATCACACTGACAACTGGCAGCCTGGAACGCACAAAAAGTTAACTTTCATGAAACCGATGCTAGTTCCCACAAAAATAATATCATTTCAAGATTGACAACCGTCTATTTTTGAAATTGGGTAGCATGGCACCAACGTTCAACAGCAACATCTACTCTGACTTCAATCTGAGATGACTCCAGGTAAGATTAGCATCACATTTTGTGATTTTGTTGTTAAAATAAAAGCCCTGCTTCATTTCTCTTTGGAATATCGGACATTTGAAAAGAGCAACAGTTCTTTTTTGTTGCTAAAACTCTTGTTTCTCCTTAACAAACAATCAAACTGATTAGCAGATAGAAGCTGGACTCTTCCTGGTTCCAGTCTGCCATGGGGAGAAAAAAGAAAACACAAAGACAAGAGAAATAAACCACTCAAGGCCCACTACAAAGATTTAATCACGACCCTCGCCTGCAGCCATGGGACACCAGAGGAAGCCCTCCTCTGCCCGTTTGGCACTTGTTTCACTCTGCATAATGAAGCTAGAGTGGGTTTGCCTGTGTGTGAGGATGTGTGTAAGTCAGCGAGGGGCGGATGTGGAGAATTGGAGGTGGAAATGTAAAAGGTATTTTTAGTGGGGATGTCGTGAAAACGAGGGAATGAAAGCGAGAGCAGACACTGACATCACTGCTAACTAGCCCCTGATTTGGAAGGCCGGTCTGTGACAGTTCACCCGGGGTTTGGCGCATCAAAGAGTGAAACAAGACATTGTTCTTCGGCTAACAACTTGTTTCTCAGACAGAAAGGAACTAGGTCTGAATGTTTCACAATGTTGCGCTGAGAACTGGAGTGCAAACGGGGTACTGGAGCCTTTAACTGCAGGTTTTTCGGAGGCCAATTTTCTCCTGATCTCCTTCAGATGTTCTAAAGTGGGATCTGAGGAAGAAAAACCTAACAAGGCTGTGCTGGAGACGGCGGAGAACAAAAAGCAAATTGGGAGGAAGAAAGTCAGAGGGAGATGAAACAGTCTGGGTAGGATAACAGAGCTGCACAGAGACGGAGAGGGCGATACAGTTGGGAGAGTTGGTGAGAAGAGTGGAACAGGTGGGAGGAGAGAGAACAGACGCAGACGGGGATGAAAGAGGTGGAATGAGTGATGGAAGACAAGACCAACTCTGAGGGTGAGACGAGCAGCGCAGGAAGTATTCTGCAAAAAATGTCCATCATAACAAAACAGCTCGGCTCTTTTTATCACTCAAACGCACATTTTGCCAGAAGACTGATTCCCATTTGTAGTATTAGCATGTTTTTAAAAAGTAAACATCAATTTGAAGAAGAGAAAGCAGATGAAAAATGGTTCAGTTTTGTGTACGCTGAGCTGCTTTGAAAACAAATATCCTCACCTAGCTGGCAGATTATTTATAACATCTAGCTTGTACAACTTCTTTTGTTGTTCTAAACATCCAGCTTTTATTTGTGTTTTCTTCCAGCATGGAGGAAATGATGCTTTGTTTTGGATAAACACAGTAGCAGTATGGAAGTAAGCTCGACCGGCAACAGCCGCTGGAGCTGAGAAAGAGAAAGATGAATCAGATTTCCAGCAGGAAATCAAAAGAAAACGCCATCGTGTGCTGTACTTTTTTTTTTTTTTTTTGACGTGAACGCGATCGGAAAACAACAACAAATTAATGTTGAAGATGGCGATAACAAACAAGAGAAGAAACCCAGGGAAGCTTTCACAGACGACGGTGGAATCAAAGTAAAGATGGAAAATAGTTGAAGACACATAAACAGTTTTTAGACAGATATGTAAACAAAAGGAGAAGGAGCCAGAGCAGCGGCACAGCGAGAGACGAACCTCCGCTGTCTCTAGAAAGTGATGAGAGACTGACAGGCCGTCTGATTGGTCCCAGCAGTAGGGATCATGTCATGCCACTTCTTATTGACAGCACAGCCATCTCTTAATGGTTTGGCCAGTGTTTGTCTTCCTTGAGGTGTGTGTGTGTGTGTGTGTGTGTTTAAACAGCACTGGGCCCCCTGATGCAGGTAATTAATCACATGTCCTGTCAGCGCGCAACAAAAACAATGTGAAACTGATTGTGTGTGTCCATTTGTCATACTGTAGAGTTCACTCATTGTCATCAGGGTGACTAAGACGTGGCGATGATTGTGATGACTGCAGAGGTGATGATGGAGGTGATGATGGTGACAAATGCAGTTCAACTTAGTGAAAAACACATTCAGGCATAGACTGTTTGAATAAGGGGTAGGCAACCTTTTTCATAACTCAAGCCACTTTAAAATACACTCATGCCCAAAGTGCCAAAACGTACTTCCTTCATAAAATCATTGACAAATAGGAAAGTCTCCTTTAATGGTTTTCCATGCTTAGCTATCATAGACTGTATAAAACATGAACACAGTCTCCCTGAGGTCACCTGTCTGTTTCTGAAACGGAAAATGAAGCATATCGGCTATCGCAGCCATGTTGGTAGTGGCAAGGGCTTTGCGTACGGCTAAAGGGCGTCAGTCATGTGACCTAAGCTGTGCCTCTGATTGGGCAAGCTCGTGATCTTAAAATCCTCTGATTGCCGATAGTAAAATTAGTGATTCACCCAGGAGACGTTTTTTGAACCAGGCTGTAAATAGGTTAATTTCTGCTTTGAAAACAGCTTTTTTTGGCTTGGTGTGTATGTGACTTCAGGTACTTCGGAGCAAGCCTCAAGTGGACACTCGAGAAACAGCAGATTTTAACACTTCTTCAGTGTCCCATATTCTTAAAGCCTTTGCACAATGAGTATGTTTTTTTCATCCAAAACTACCGCACGTTAAAAAAAAATTAGATCCCATGTGATGTCAATCATGCTTGCACACTCGATCCAAAACTTTTTTCCATCATTACTTTTTTTGGAACAGGTTCGATTTTTCGCTCTTTTGTCGCATCTGCACCGCTCATTTCCTGGGCAGTTTGACTATTCAGAGAGGCCCCTGGCTACTTGCAAATTCACATTTTCACATTTTCTGACATGTATGTGACGGTGTGTTTGTGTGCCTGCGACTGTGTGTGTGTGTGTGTGTCTGACAGCCACTGCTCAGGATCAACTGCTTGATCACTTCTTGATGATTCCATTTTTCTCGCACTGTGAATTTTCGCAAATAATACAAAATAAATACATCGGAGACAGTGTGCAAGGTGTGTGTGCGTTCCTTTTTTTTTTTTTCAACTACGGATCCAAAAAAGGCATCCGAAAAAACAAACTCAGTGTGCAAAGACCGTTAGACCTTTAGACCTTAGACCTTTAAGGTTGCCGCCTGCTAGCTACACAGTGAGAAATGCTATTACACTCTCCCGCTGCCTGGTTTTTAACAGTACAGAAAGTTTTGAATGTGTTGCGTTGTTAAGCATTCTTTGCTAACACTGTTTTCCCACTTGGCGTGCTAACATTCTACACTTTCAAATCAAAGGGTGCATATCGTTCGATATTCAGCCATCTCTGGCAATAAAACCATACTCTTTTGTCAAATTATGCCAGAAAGATTGACTGAAACTTGGTTTGTTTGCCATGATAACACCGCTAAATACATGCGATTGTGAGCTAGAAGACTGACACACTTGCAAGACACATTTGTAGCGTTATGATTTAAATTTATTGTTTACAGTTATTCGATAAACTGTTACACAAGAACATTTCAATGTGCTCAATTTCTTGTTAAATGTTAAATAGAATGCAACACAATAGTTTATTTTCTATTTAATTAATTTATTTTGTCCTCTGCCTTATTGTAATTATTCTCTGCATGCGAACATAAATAACCTCACCTGCCTGCTCTGGCACCCGTGCCCTAGGTTGTCTACCCCTGGTTTTTAGGTTTGAAAGCTCTCTCTCTCACACACACACACACACACTGAGGGGGAGGGACCCACCTATGGAGCTGGGGATGTGATGGTGGCAGGATGGGTGAATGGTGAGATCTGGGTGGAGGTGAGGATGTTGGACAAGCAGAGGCAGGGTAGGGTGCAGGCCAGTGAGTGGAAGTGGGTTGTAGCGGCTGCGTCTGGGCCGGGGATCTCGCATACGGCGACGGCCTGCAGGTCGGCGTCAACAGACTCTCGACGGAGAAAGAGAAACTGGATCTGAAAAATCATCGCTTGCTCACAGTTTACAGTCTGACTCATTCATTAGAAGGACTGGGAATGAACATTGACAAATGTTAATCTGCCACTTCATGCTGGCTAGACTGCTCCCACGATGCATTGTTAGGAGAGAGCCTGCAACGATTGGATGACGTGTAGAAATTCAGAGTTCCTCTCAGTAGACGGCCGTGTTTTCACAAGCTCCCCCAGCAGGGTTCAGCAAAAGTTTACTGCCCACACAATCCCGCAACAGGCCTGGTCTCCAGCACTACAAACACTCACATATTCAAAGCTCCAACCCTGATGGAGAAATAATATCCCTTAACTCATCCCGTTATAGCATCAAAGAGTTCACTATTTGTGTTAAGGTGCTCGGTGTCACCTCTGTCCCCTGTGTTTTCACAGTTAAAACCTGTGGTTTGCTTTTCCTTCTTTTATGGTTTGACAGCACAGAATACAGCCCATACAGTCATCTCACAAGGCAATATCTCTCTTACTGCAACAAATGGCACTTGGTGTATAGTGCCAGCTATCAAAATGTCAGGCACTTTATGAGATGTGGGAAAATAGGGAGAGTTCGGCAAATGGCTCATAGAGGCGTGGAACCCCTGAGAACCAACTCTCGCTTTCAGATCTAAAAACGACTCCAGCAAAATAGCAAACTCAGAGGCACAGAGACTCTCTGTGGTTCTTTTCAGTAACCCCCCACACACAGACGACCTGCAGAGAGAGAGTCACAAGTGGAGAGAAGCTTTCTGGTCCCTAATTTTAGAAACTAGCATTTCTGGGCTTATTCAAGAATTCTTTAGTTGCACCATTTCTGCTGGCTGTGGCACCATCAGATACTTCAAAACAATTCCTCTTTCTCAGGTTACCATCGTCTTTAGAAACAGAACAACACAGGATGTCTTACTCAGGTTACGCTCATTTAAACAGGAAGTAGAAAGAGTATCTTGTTTCCTGTGCTCTTACCTGTTGTGTGTTGAATTTGAAGATCCTGGCATGGACACAGTAGCAGCTCCTTCCTGGCTCTTGCGGTTAGAGCTACCCAGAGGCGGTCCCATCCCAGGCCCAGCTGGTTGAGGCATCCCAGGGGAGCTTGGAGCCATAGGGGGGTACACCCTGTTCTGGCTGCTGGAGCTGAGGCTGCGTCCTGCAGGTATGGGCTGCCCAGGTCCTTGGCCGTGCATGGGGCTGCTGGCGTTCATTCCCAGGCTGTTGGTCATGCCAGGGCCGGGGCCGCTGTAGCTGGTGCTGGCAGTCCCGCTGTAGTTGGAGGGTCGAGGGTAGTTACCTGGAAGGAGGGAAGGAGATAGCACATAAAAATGAGTCCAGCCCCTAAAGATGTTTTGTCTCACACAGGCAATGTCATTTGAAAGATGAACGTTTCTTAGAGCTTCCCCCGAGACATCTGAATCTGATTTAGTGTTTCTGCAAGTGACACACAATGGCCACTGTGAGGTACTGGAGTCACAAATAAACGCCATGAATCACTTCATTTGAGTAAAAACTGAGCTTTTATCAACCTTTGTTTTTACAACAGCAACACAGACAACTATGTCATCCATCAAGAAAATCACCCTGTAACAGATGAAGAAATGCAAAGTGCAGAATTCCTTCACCTCAGCGGATAGAGAAGCGTCTTTATTGGGTTTAGGTGACATTTTTCACAGCTGCTGGTTTTTGGATGCGCAAGGAACAATTGTGGAGCTTAAGGCTGACTTTATGAAACACATGAGAGGAGCTCAGATCTGGAGTAAACGCTTTGTTGCTGCCCTGCAGTGCCACATGGCCTCGATGCCAGAAGCTTTCTTCAGGCAAACTTAAACCCTCCATTTTGGCTCTAAAAGCTGAGCTCTTCTCCAACACCAGCTGCATTAAGAGATGAGAGACAATCACCATACTGCCAAGACAACATGTACTTCCACTAAAACACACCTTCAGTGCAGCACACTCCCTCACATACAGAGCATACATCAGTGTGCTCGCTCTGCAGGCACTCAACCCTTTCCTCTGTGAAACTCCCTCCCTGGGACAAATCCTTCTGCAAAATAGAAATGGAAAATGTGGCATCCTCTATTGTGAAAGGGGCTATTTATTTTGATTTGATTAAGGGTGCTTTAGTTGGGCCTCACTGCTTAATCCTCTGAGAATATGTCTGGAAAAGGGGATCAAGTCCCTCTAAAACCTGAAGGCTTTTCCGCACGCTCAAACGAGGGAAACTTGAATGACAAGATTCCACACAGGGGGGGAAAAAACGTCTCCGAAAATGGAAATGGCTTCTCAGTGTCCTCGAGCTGCTTCAGTAAAGACACTTTCCACATGACATGAGCCTGCAAGTCCAACAGAGGCAGAGAGCGGGAGTAAGCAGCAGAGGGTGGAGGCAGACTGAGAGGAAGACAGAAAGGTAGCAGAGAAAAACTCCTGCCCCACAACCCCCAAGATAGGATTTATATTGAATCACAATAGAAGTCTTTCCCATAAAAGTCAGCAGCTCAGGTTGAATTTGTCCAGAAATTGTGATGAAATCTACTGTGGGAGATGGGAAAAGAAGAAGTGGATTATTTCTTGGGAGGCTTTGGTGAGCCGGTGAGCTGAGTACGCCTGACACCTGTCAAGGGTTTTGGGGCTATAATAGGGAAGCGTTCAGGAAGAAAGGATGTCTGCTAACGAACACAGGAGGATACCAATGGTGCCCACTACCTGTGTGTGTGTGTGTATGTGTGTGTCCATCTGCTTCTCTGTGTGAATGCATCAATAATACTTTAGAGACCCTGCAACCAGTGAAAGACACATTTCCATGTAGCTCCCACTCATAAGCGAGTGCCTACATGGCTGTGGAAAAACCCTGGGAACAGTTCCCTGCAGTTTCCTCCCACTCTGCTCAGGCGGACAGTTTGCTGCAGACGAACAAGGCCACAGTCAGCGACCTCTCTCAGCCCTCTGTGAGCAGCTGTTGAGCCCTGTGTCATGGCCGCCTGCCATACATTCTTTAAAGCCTGGGTGGACACGTTGTGGTTTTTGGCCCTTGTGACAGACTGAGGCTCCAAAACACCTCCCGGGGAGTTGTTTATATCACACAGTCCCTTTTGGACACTGCGTTATTTTTGCAATGCAGGAGGATCGGCCAAAAGCTCCAAAAAGTGGAAGTGAGTGTCTGGAAGTTTCAATGAGGCTACATTCAACTTCACTTGAGGGGATACACACTTCGCAAAATCTAACTGAGGAGCCTCTTGTAAAAAAAAAAAAAGTGCTATTAAGTCGACATCATACATTCAGAGAACTTATCAGTGTTGATGTACTACCATTCACGATGTTCTGGTTGTGGGCTACGTCTGCCTGGGCTGACAAAGGAAAGACAGAGTAGCTGTGGGACTGGGTTAATGCAGAGCTTTCCTATGAGAGGCTTGCTCTGTCCTGACAAGAGTGATTCACCTCCTGAAGGATTGGTGCTGCGCCAAAGTGCTTCTTCAAGGACAGATAGCGCACTAACCCACTTTTTAAAATGACTGAGAGCTCTACCCAGAAACTCGAGGTGTTTTTGTAAGAGTCATTCACTCTTTCTCAGGTTGTGGAAGTGTCACTTGGATTAAATTAGATGAGGAAGACTGAGCACTATGGGGGCAAAAGATAAAACATTGAATGTATGAAAGACTAAATTAGAAAGACAACAAATTTAACGGCCCCACATGATAAAAAACATGCATTCCTCCTGCCTATAAATATATACTTTTGTCATCCTCCATCCTAAGAAGTAGGTGGAAAGAACTCTGCATTGTCTCTGAGTGCAAAAAAAAAACACTAGGTGCTTTTTGACCTCAGGGACTTTCTCAGATATAGGCCCCTTTTTAGGAACTCTGTGCATTTTGACCAGGAACCAAGGTCTTAATTTAGGGTCAGAGCCTCAACTGCTGAATATTTTTGACTGGTACAGTACATGCATTGCTTTTAAATCAACTGCCATCCACACCAACATTACACACAGCTGCAATTTCCTTGATTTGATAACTGAGTCTTTCCAGAGACAAATGTGTCTCTTCAGCTCCTATTACAGGGGCTGTTTACTCGACAACCGTTTTAGGATGAAATACAAAAGTATTGTTGCCTTTGGCCTCGAGTTAACACGGAAATGGCACTTTAGCCGACCTAAAACGCTAACTGTTAAAAATTGGACTACAGTGTTGTGCTTGTCCTGCTGAATCTGCTGACTATCTTTCAACACAATGAGCATCTGTTGCTCCACTCTTGAACTTAGTATTCCCCAGTACACCAGAGCTGTGTCCCAATTCAGGGGCTGCAGCCTACGGAGGCTGGATTTGAAGACCGATTACGTCACAGCGGTGCGTCGGAGGGTGTCCCAATACGGAGACTCCTCCAAATGCGGCCGACGAATCCGTCCTCCGTTTCGGGGGCCGCGAAGGACGGGTTCGGTGAATCCTTCATAGCCTCACATATCCCAAGATTCATTGCGCATGAATGCCGAACATGATGGACACAGCCGAACTCCAAAAGGAGTCCTGTTTTATTCAGATATGAAAGATTTCTGGCAACAACTATGTGATTGTGTTTCAAAAACGTGAAAGAATATTTTGTTTTTCTGTGACAAAATGCTTTGTTTGGGCAATTTTCAAGTAATATACTAAGGAAAAACAGTTCTTTATAAATCTTCTCATTGCTATATAAAAATATGTTCATAAATGTAAATTCTTTTGGGAAAAAAAACTTACTTGGTGTTTTTTTTTATTTTTTATTTTTATTTTTTACAAGGAATTAAAAAAAGACATTAAATCATTTCAGCAGCTTGTATTTTGTACTTTTTTTATTTATCATCCCCCCAGCACTTGATCAAATGTTGAAAGTGTACGTTAGTGCCGTACTCTCATGTAAATGGTGGTTCTATACTCTATCAATAGGGATAATAATAATAATAATAATAATAATAATAATAATAATAATGATAATAATAATAATAATAATAATAATAACGCAAATTAATAAAAAGTTAGTGAAAATCATCCTGTTTAAATGTGAGGTTTTTGTTTTCGTGTGTTTAAAGGTAATGTAAGCCTGACAGGTGAGGGCGGCGCTGTGTGACGTCGAGGGTGACAAACAGGAAATGCTTCATAGACCAGACCGTCTCAATTCAGTTCGGCCTTTGCAGTCTACACAGGCTACGAAGGCTGGGTCCTCCGAAGGCTACAGCCTCCGTAGGCTGCAGCCCCTGAATTGGGACACAGCTTTCATGATCAGCTCAACTCTACTTCGGTGGAAATCTACCAAAAGTGGCTTCTGGATAAGACAGTTATAGCGCCACCTACAGGGCTGGAATGCTTACTACAGCGTTTTCAGTCCCTCAGCATTTCAGTGTAAACAAAGATATTTTTCTCTGTGTTTTAGCGTTTTTTGATGAGACCTCATGTAAACGGGGCCATAGTTTTAAGACTGACCCTGTAAATTGGTGACTTCCAGCTGAACTAATGTCGCCTGGAAGAAGTCTTCAGGAATGCATCTTAGTTTATTTTTGATTCATATGTCAAAACATCGAATATTATCATTTAATACATATGTATGTTATAATAATCTGAGGCTATATGAGAGGGGTGCATTCTGCTGAAAGGTGCAGTTAGCAGGGTCAGTCTTAGAGCCTAGACACTGACCAATCTCTGCCATGGCTTTAAAATCAGTTTTCCTGGCCAGGACTAATGTTTTTGGAGTTTTGGATTAGCTTCGTCACCAGCGCTCGTCTCCTTCTGGATGACTTTTCAACGACTGTTTTGAACGCATTAAATTATGTACAATCAAAAAGCGCTCAAGCTAAATCTCTATGTTAGCAAGCTAACGTTAATGTTGCATGTGAGGATATCAGCCTGTTGGTCACCTTCTATGGTGCGATCTTTGTTGAATAGCCTCCGTCTTTGTCTTACTGCCCTCTACTGGTCCAGTGGTGTAGTGCATTTTCTTTTACTTTTGCCTCACTGGCCTGATTTGTTCCACAGGCCTCGATGAAAATGCAGAAAACATTGAGCCACAGCAATAATGTCATTCCTCAAAGTGTAGTTTTAGGAAGTAAAAGTCCATGTGAGGATCTATGTCAGAAAGTAGGGATAACATGCAAATTCAAATTTCCTGCCTGTTTTTTTTGTGTGTGTTTTTCTACCTCTGCATTAACTGCCTTTGAACAGCCCTCTCAACATTCAGGCAGCCAATCAGTACAATGCCTTATTATCACAGCATCCCAAGCCACTAAGATCACAACATGGATAACAAGGTTAGAAAATAGCATACTTATTCAAAACCATGATTAAAATACAACAAAAACATATAGTATAATTGTGAGCAGATGCAATAATATGGGACCTTTAACAGACTCACAGAAATAACTGTGTTCAAATTTTGTCTAGTCTAGGGAGAAAAAAATCTTTATTTCAAAAGTTGCACATTTTTCAGCTATAATAACGGCTCTACATAAAGTTTTGTGAGTTGTGAGCGTTTGCTGGCTTTTAGAGGAACCCTAACTTTAAATAATGCTGTGTAAGTGCTCAGGAACTCCACTTACTGTTGTTCAAATGGGCCAGGATTGCAGGGTTGGATTGTTGTATGCATATGTTTGCATTGTGTTATCTCCTTCACCTGTTTTACATGCTACTCATACTGCCATCTAAAGCAATCAAGGGACAGACAAGAGGAAAGGAGGACAAGGAGGATGTCATTTCTTATTCGCCCCTTCTCGCGTCCTTGTGGCTGAGTCTTGGTTTCCTGCCTGCTTCTCGGGCACTCGGTGCCTTTGGGGAGTCTTGGTGATATTTATAGCATGATGGAGGGGAGGAGAAGGAGAAGGAGAGCTCATGGTGCTTCGTTCACAATTTCATGGAAATTCCCGGCACAGTCACGCATTCAGCGGACGCTGTATCCTACGCCCGGTTTAATCCCTGCAGTCCCGCGGGAGAGCCGGAGTGTGACCGAGCAGATTAGCGTCTACTGCTTCCTCAGCAGACTGGACCGGCCAATGCTAACAGCCGAGGCAGTCATTCTCCCGGCTACGGTGGAGTTTGGTATGATGGTGCTCCAACGAGCCCTCGGGATCTGTGAACTCCATCAATAAAAAAAGTGGAACGCAGATTACATGGCTGCATGCTTGAGCTGCCAAGGACAGGAGGAGAGCCGGCTGTCCATGTCCAAATGTGGCTGAACACAAATAAAAGAAATGAATAACAGCATTTTCTATTTTTTACTTTCTTACGTGGCTTAGGTAGTGGTTCAGGGATGGCAGTTTCTGCTGGTTGAGTGAGCAGGAAAGAAATGAGCGGAACATCATGGAAGTTATTTAATTCTGTTTTACTCAGGGTTTACACTTTATTTAGTATGGTTGTTATTATTTAACAACTGTAATTTCCCATATTCTACTTCCTAATTCATCATTTAGTAAAGCAAATTAAAAATACTTTATCAGTAAATTGTTTATTAAGTAACTGCCTTATTTTAAAATGAAACTCAAGTGTCAGAAGTCTTGAGATTTGGCAAATTAAGTGAGTTATGTCAACACAAAAAGGCAGATTTCTTTTCTTTCTTTCCTTTCTGTCCTCCGGTCAAGGCTGAGCTCCACACTGCGGTATACACGTATGACTTGCTGGGTTGGAGTTTCTTATTCTGTTTTGCAGCGTCTTCTCTTGCCAGAGGCCTCCACATCCTCTCACAGCCACCTCAGCACCTTCCCCGGCAGGGAGCCTGAGCCAGGGCAGAGGTTCGCCTTGGGGCTGCAGAGCTCCACACACTGTCAATTTCCTCCCAAAAAGTCCACTCCCTCCCTCGGGCGCTGGCTTTTTTTGGCTGAATTACATCGAAGCTCCAGCAAGGCACCAAGGCTTAAAAGTGCTGTCTGAAGCATGGTCATTACTAGTGGAGTGCTTAACCCCTGGAGGGGGGTGGGAGGGGTAGGAGGAAGCCATGTGAAGGGAGGGAGGGAGAGTGGAACTGAGATAGACTCCAAATCTCTTTCCTGTAATGGCCTGATATCCTCCTCCCCCGTCTGTCTGTGTGTCCTCTGTTCTCCACATGCTGGCTCCGTACCACATCCACATGCATGTCAAGACAACAGCAGCTGGAGTCATTTGAGTCCTGGGAAGCCCGATATCAACACACAGTTTGAGATGAGTTTAACTTAAGTGAAGAGGGCTTTCAAAGGACAACCATAAACATTTAGAAGCTTTAATATTTTTTCTGAAATACTCGGCAGGCCACTCACTGTAAGAGCTCTCGTTTTGACAGAGAGAAAAGGAGGCAAAGCTTTGGCAGGATTTTCACTGCACATCAATCTGGGAGAAAAGCCTTGGCTTCAGTCTCGGAGGCAGACTTTTCTAATCAGAGATCCCTGGAAATGACCACTAAATATTTTAGTATTGTTTGTGAAAGGCCCACATCCTCCTGGAGTTATGTATCACCATAACTGTATGTTGGAAAGAGCTTATGTAGTCGATTACACAAGCTGCACAGAGTCATTGGCCCATGATGAAAGAGCAGGGCTGCAGTCTTTAAAGTTACACAACACCAGACAGTTTTATTTTCTCTGGTGAGCTACAAACTCTTAAAGAGTTGTTGTTTTTTTGCTGAGCATGATTGCCGGAAACTTTGTATAAGAGACCCTGCATGCAGTCACAAAGCCATTTTTACAAAGTGAGAGCTTGGTTCTCCATTCACCAGCAGACAGGCCAAGAAAAACAGCAGAGCAGAGTTCAGAAACTTGGAAGTGTGTGTCTGTGTTCGCTAATGGCTGGCTAATTTGTAAGACTGCTTGAGAGAAGGATGGGAAGCAGCTGGAGCTGTCATTTAGAACAATGAACCAAAGCTGCAAACCATACAGTGACCCCTGATTGGCCCTCACAGAGTTCAGGCCCAAGCTATGCCCTGGAGCATTCGTAAGTAGTTTCCAGTGCTGAAGGTGTTTGGGATGAGGTTTTAATATTTTTTTGATGATGAATGTGTTTAAAAAAAAAATCTCCATAAAAAGTTAAACATATCTTTTAACGAGCTGAAATAAAACACTATGGCTGTTGACATGTTCACATATGCAGCTATCTAGAGACTTAAATGATTACTATTTCCTAAATGATATTTATTGAATGACTTTCCTGCTTTAGTGAAAATCCACATAAAGCCTCGTTCACTTTATTGGTTGATCTAATACAGGCTAATGTAGTCATCACTGTGACCACTGTGATGACATGTAATAAATCTCTGTTTGATCACAGGGCCTAGTGTTCCTTTTACAGTCCTGTGGATTATCATTATAGAATAAAAACTACGCTACAGACTTTCAAAGATCCAAGATCTACATCGTTAACTCACTCTGATGTGGAACATCTGTTTCCTTACCATGCCATGTACTAAAAGCGATCAGGTCACGTCTATGGATGTTGTCATTCACAGCTTGTGGAACCTTTTTTCATTATTTCTTCTCTATAATGGAGCAACCTAACTTCAAAACTGTCCTGTGTAAAAATCCTGTACATCTACGCCACCTGGAAAATAGGCTTCTATTTTTAATCTACATAAGTCATTTATTGATAGCAGGGCAGTGATGGTCAAATATAAATATCCCTATATACTCAGGGCAGGATCTGTGCCAACATCCAGCAGAAACTGTGTAAAGTGCAGACATGATGGTCAGAGTGGCTCTGTTCCCATCCTTACTGTTGGGAAACAGGAGAATCTCTGGAAGGTGCATTAGATTTTGACATGGCAGCAGGAGTGGCTCTAAAGGGGGCCAGTGTGGCCTGGATTACACTTGAATCTGTTGGGCCGGAGCAAAATCATTAGGCTGTGCTGAAACCAAGTTTGCTTCAAAGGCCAGTTACAAAGTTTGATTTGGATGCAAAAAGTGATATGGCTCTGTTCTGGGAGCTCTCTGCCCTTCCACGTGCTTACAAAGTCTGAGGTAGGGAGAACACACCTTCCCTCCTTCATGTGCAGACATTAAAGATACCAAAGGTAGGGAGAGCAGCAACAAAGACCCCCTGGTGTACAGAAAGGAACAGGCATATGGCAGCGGAAACAGGGTAATAGCGTGGGACAAAAACAATTTTGGTCCGAATCTCTCATTTCTCTAACTGCCCTTTTTTTCATTCATTTTTTAAAAGTAATAAAGATCACCAGTTTAGCTGAGTTGAAAGTACCACCACATTGACTGACAGACAGGCCCTATGGAGCTGTCAGTGAGGTTGCTAAAGGACAGTAAACTCCACTCCTGTACCTGTATTGGGTCAGTCAAAGGTTAGGCCAAGCCAACTTCCACAGCCTCTACCAATGCCTTAAAACTGTGCTTCAGGCACCAGTGGGTAATGCCATTGAGGCATTGTCCATGTATAATACAGTCTATGGTGGGGACAGCCTACCAGCATTCTTTGCATTTTAATGAGGCACATTTTGAGTATTTCAGAATTATTGCTTACAAGCTTGTAGAAACTGTGGTTGATTATAATAAAAAAGTGGAAATTACTTGAAGAAAATTAAGCACTGATATTCACTTAAGTGAGAAATTGTTGCGAAGTTGTGGAATTAAACCTGTGGCATTCAGCAGGAAGCTGTCACCTTAACTTTGTATGTATCGTATAGTTAAATCATATAAACTGGAAAATGCGGTAAAAACAGAATTAAGAGTTTAGTAATGACACAATGTTGCTAGGCGCCGACCTGTTGTGGCTACCTGTTGCAGCAGCTCTCTCTTCCTTCTCTGTTTCTTGTCATTTTTCATCTCTTTTTCTTCAACCTTGTATTTGGAGTGGATCATTACTTTGTTTGGCTCATTGTTGGTCATGGACTCCAAACTGGTTTTGTCTTCAGTGATATTTTAACTATTTTTGCTCCTGTATTTGTCAGGAGATCCTACATGTAAACATGGCTGCATTGTTTACATGTGAAATCAGCTGTTAGCAGCTTGTAGCATGTCAAAGCTAACTGGTGCAAGGCCTGATGTTTCCCCACAAAGTAAGGAGAGGGTGAAGAAAACGACGTGCTGGTTCTCAGGTGTGAGCTAAGAAGTGACACCGACCTGTTCTTCCATCCATCGTTTTTGGGAACGTAATATCTATCTCCAATAAGATTGACTGCTGAAGAAGCTCAGTCCTGGACCCTGTGGAGCTGGAGGCTGGCTGACTAGAGAATGATGGCCATGCTGTCATTATCTATCTTGTTGTAGTATAGAATAGAAAATTCTTTATTTATTCACGAGGGGAAACTCAGGAGTCACAGCAGCAATCAAGAAAACAAAAGTAAGAAAGTGTATAGGACCTTGTGGATAGACCTTTTTGCACTTTCTATACACTTTCCTACTTTTGTTTTCTGATTGCTGCTGTGACTCCTCCTGAATTTCCCTTCAGGGGTAAATAAAGTATTTTCTATTCTATTCTATTCTATTCTATTCTATTCTATTCTATTCTATTCTATTCTATTCTATTCTAAGAGAGAGCACAAAAGAGAGTTTTCATATTCATGTGTATTTTGTTCTGGAAAGTACTGTGTGAGGATACAAATGTAGCTGCTCAAGAAGCCCCACTTTGGAGATGCTTTGCTGCGCTGCTGTCTGAAAATATCCTCGAGCGCTGAAGCAGGACAGATGCAGGTCAGTTGCAAGTGTATTAAATTTGAATGAGCGTATACATAAATATATAGTGAATATGTGTGACGAGCAGACAGCGGGCCTGAGCTGTTCTCTCTGTTTCTGATGGGAACATCTCTCCTGTCACCCATGTGAGATTTCACGCTCATCTGCCTCCAGAGCTTCTCTGAGGCTAGTCCGCCTCGCTGTCGCTCTCTGCTTACTTTATTCCTCTTTTTCTGTCTGCTTACTGGGCTGTCAGCCAAGCCCAAGTCACATTAAGAGATAGGAGTGGGTGGAGAAGGGAGACCAAATACCACATGCATTAGGGCTATTAATCAACATTAACAAATGCAAGAGAGAGACCGCAATTTTGGGAAAACACACGCACGGATGGGCGCATTTATCAAGGTGACACATTAAAAACACACATTTACCAAAAAAAATACCATAATGTTTCATCTGGTGTCTTGCCAAAGGCAGAAAACAAAGTACAACAGCAGATGTCAGCGTTTGTTGGATGGCCTGGAGTTGTACGTTGGAGGAAACAAGTAAGTGGAGAATTCTTAATTATCTTAAGCGATCCACTTGTTCTTATTTTTCCTGGAATCTGTAATATCTGTTTTATTTATGTGTTTTTTTAGGATCTTGGATATGTCGCTGATGTGAGTGGCTCTTCAAACAAAGCTGTTTACGATATAAGCTGAAACAAAGAATATAGCTTCATCCCCATGAGTTGGATTGGACTTAAATTAGTCCTTGATTTCATAGTGAGTGTTCATGCTGTTTTTTCAATAGCACATCTTGATCAACCTGGGCAGGAACTGGAGCGATCATACACGTTTATGATGAAATGATCAGTTTAAAAATAAAACACCACTCCTGACTTTACACTAAGCAACATCTCCACCAATTTGTCTGGTTCAGTGCAGTTTGGTTTGGTGTGCAGGTGTCCACTGATAACATTTGGTCAAGGCCATAAAACAACAAATAACAAATGTGAACCAACCTATGTTTTTGGCACCCTTCTGTTAAGGTACCAGGCTTACAGACCCAACCCTAAAGAATGGAGACAGACCATAGACTGTGTGATAAAGGCCCGTTTCCCCCAAGCAGTTTAGTTCAGTTTGTTTCAGCATGGCACACATTTTATGCTGTTTCCTCTGATTAATCTTGGGACAGATCCCCAAATAACAGAGATGAGCTGTCCCACTTTTTGGGACCCTTCTGTTGGGGTGCCAGACTAAACGGATCTAGTCACAGAAGGTGGAGCTACAACACTGCAGTCTGTTGATTGGTCAAATGAATCATCACTTACTGTGCGATAGGGACTGTATTGCTCCTGGCGGCACACAGCCTTCTCTGAAACTAAGCTGAATTGCGCTTTGTAATGAAGACCCTCATGTAGCAAAGGCGTATTGCTGGATGTCTTCCATTGTCGCTCTTTTTATTCTTGTTGGATACACAGCACTGTGTTGCACTGCTATAGTGTCATGCTATTATGTAACTACTGCAGCTATCGGTATCCAGCTTACACGCCCTCTACCACTAGGGGGCACGGTTGGGTGTAGAGATGCAAACAGGATTAGGCTTAACCGAGCCAACCTGTACCAAACTGCTTGGTTAAAATAGGGCTCAAAAGGACATAGTCTTTCTGATGTCAAACGTCTGTTTCTGGAACTGAGTGTTGAAGCAAAATGGCTGGTGCAGCCATATTGGAAATGGGGTGGGCTGTAAGTCTCCACGCTAACAGCTATAGGGCGCCTGTCAGTTTTGTAAGCTGGCTGAGCTATGCCTCTGATTGGGGGAACTCATGTTCTAAAATATCCTCTGAACTGCTGAGTTAGAAAAAACAATTCACCCCTTTTTGTAATGTGTGTGGATAGTGAAATTACTGATTGAGGCAGGATTTTTTTTGTGACTTCCGGTACTTCTGGCGCCAGCCTCAAGCGAACGCTCAAGAAACAGCAGATTTTAGCATTTCATCATTGTCTCACATTTTTAGACCCAAGGTTGCTGCTTGAGCCAGACGTATCCTGTGGATTTCAGGAAAAAAAAAATCCAGGTTGTTTTTACTTTTTAAGAATGTCAGCATAACACTCTTCCATATGGATGACTTTTGAGATGCAGAGGTAACTGGAAGGTACCGTTAGGAACAAGGAAGTTTCAGCTCGTTTGACAAAGGGTGTCCATGGACGGTCTGTGCAGACGTCTGGAGAGCCAACAGAAACTTTAGAGACCAATAGAGAACAAGCTACTTGTTCAAATGGCGGAAATGCAAGATAAATAACTTTGACCTGGGTCGCCAACACCTGGGCTTTTTATTTTTTAACTCGGTTTGTTACAGTTCAAACATTAAACACACCTCAAAGAAATCTTTCCTACAAAACCCATGGTGCAAGCACTAAAGTTGTAATATCTGAATGGAGAGCAAATAATCTCAGAAAGGCTAGGTTACCTGTCGCAAGTTGGTTGTTCTGTTTGTACATTATTATTAATTATTGTTGTAACTCCTACGAAGTATTGCAGCTCTCCTTGACATTTTCTGGATCCAGCACCCTTGAGCTCTGAGCCACGCTTCAGAAACTCTTCAAGGCAGAAGATCACACATAAAGGAGTTAAGGGACTATATAAGGACTACATTTAACATACAAAAAAGTAACAGGTGAACTCAAAACAATGTTTTTTAACAACATATGATAAAAAAGCAATTTGTTTCTAAACTCAAAGTATTTTTTCACATTGCAATTCACTTACATTATTTACAGGATAACAAAAATTATGTGTTTAAATGCTGTACATTTTGCACAAACATGCTAACCTTAGAATATATGAGACATAACCTCCTCAAATGTCTGTTGAAATGTGCATCTGAATAGTCCTCTCATTATATGTATGGATGAGTCAGTGTGTGTAATCGACTGGTGAATGTCTACACGTCAAACAGAAGAAGAGACTGTAAGTTGTGACAGTACATATCAAGGTGCCATGACACAGTCAAAAGCTCCTTTTTCTGTGACCTTTTTTAGCATTAAGTGAACTGTGACAGCCCAGTGCAAACCTTGACTGTGCTAATTAAACTATCTAACATATCTAACACTGGAATCAAACATTCATCTTTAACCGTAATAGAGAAACAACCCCTTCTTGTCTTTTGCATGATTTGACAAACCCTGGCTCCTTTCACCATGACTCTGAGATTAAAACCTTCTGCCTGATGGCAGTAATGGACATCATCATTCAGTGACTAAACCTCGTGATGTATCAGTCTGCCTTGTGAGTCTGAAACTACCTCATAATCTTATCATGAGCAGGGCCAAGAGGTCTGTCCCTGGTTCAAGTGTCTCATGAATATTCTGAGAGTCACACCCTCAGGATGAGCAGTTTTTAATGCCTGCAGTGGGGCCTACTACACAGTACAAGAGAAGGCTGTCTCTGTCTGTGAGTGTGTGTTTGTATGAGAGTTATATAAAAAATACAGAGTTAGAGACAGAAACAGGGTGAAGATGTGTCTGATCAAAACCAGTCTTTTTGTAGCGCTCATTAGCAAATACTCAGAAACCAGTGGCACTGATGTCAAGGCCCTGTGTGGCTGTGAAACAGGGGCCAACTGTCATCAAAAAAGACAAATGTGTCTTTCCCATCTGAAGCCAAACTCTTCTGTAACCCCTCTGAATGAATGATGTTTGCAGCATTCATCACTCCAATAAGACGAATTAGAAAGCAGAGACAGTTAAACAAATCTGGTGTCAGGTGAAAGCCAGCACACTAAATCAGTACAAGGCCTGTTTTTTTTCTTCATTGATAATTCAGAAATCAGCTTTTTGAAATATAAATCTTTTTTTTCAGCAGTGTCTGAATGTTACAACCTTTTTTCAGCAGCAGAGTGATGGGAGTTGTTTTAAACCGTTTCAATCTGATTGAACTCCAAGGACTAAATATTCCAATAATGACATATTCTTTCACAAAGGGAAGGAGCTGAAATTTGAGGCGACTGATTTTTTAGGTGAGTAAACCTGACATTGTAGATCCTCATTTTGTGTGTCTAGAATTTTGTCTCAAAAGCCCAGAGTCAAAGGTTTGGCAAACACTATATGAAACAGACATGCAGTTAAATTTGTGACTACTGAATAGACTGCATGATAAAGTATTGAGGCCTTGCCCTGCCTGCATTTAAAATAAATGAATTTCAGTGAAGTTGAAAAGATAAGTGACTTTGCTAACTGCACAGAGTTCATCTGCATAAGCTTTTAGCTTGGAGTTCAACCTTGGTGAACTTCGAATAGCAAATTTGCGTCATTAACCAATACCTGGCATCTTAATAGAGCTGAGCTTTGATGGAAGAGACAACGCTGGAGTCCAAAAGTTTGATGCTGTCTCAGCTGGGCTGGACCATCCACTGTTTTAAAACCTTTAGAGTCCACGCATCAAGAGCTCCATAAATGGAGATTTTTTTCCCCTTTAAAAAATATTGACTGAATGAATTCTTGTATAACCACAGGAAAAAATGCCACAGTGGCATGATGGGGCAAACTTGTGTAAAAGTTGTGAGTAGGCCGTGATCTCACAGTGTGCGTCAGGAAGTATACATGCTGATTGGTTTGTAACAGGATGAGATGCATACACCATTCAAAAGCTTATTGTCACCAGGACAACAAACCTGCTACACCAGGAAACAAGACACCCAAATAGAACCAGGCACTAACCTTGGTGTCCATACTGGGAGCCTTGAGGTCCGTAAGGGCCTGAGGGGCCGCTCTGTGGGTAAGGACCCATCCCAGGGTACAGTGGAGCCCCAGGTGAAGGGTGGGGGGACATTGGAGGTCCAGACTGAGGAGAAGCAAACTGAGAGCCAGCCTGGTTTCTCTGCATGCTGGACAGAAACCCTGAAACACACAAGCAGAAACAAAGAGCAATGTCAACCCTCAGGAGGTATACATGCTGGACACCCAAAGAGCTGCTCAACAGTGACTGTCCCTGAGAGGAGAGAGGAAAAAGTGATTGAGGATACCGACTCATCTTGTATGAATATAGGGTCTCTTTCTTTTTCTAAAGCTGATCTGTTTCCTGGATACTTGCTCCTTTTCCCACAGATACACATCAGTAAATAATACAGCATGTGGATTATACAAAACACAGTCATAACAGGCTGATTTGTTAAAGGATCTCTGAGAACAAACAAACACAAACAGCGGCTTTGCTGTACTTGACTGATAACAGAAGCTCAAGTGTTTTTCTGACCTTAATGTTTATGTGTGTGTGTGTGTCTATCTATCTATCTATCTATCTATCTATCTATCTATCTATCTATCTATCTATCTATCTATCTATCTATCTATCTATCTATCTATCTATCTATCCATCTATCTATCTATCCATCTATCCATCTATCCATCTATCCATCTATCTATCTATCTATCTATCTTTCTATATGTATATATATATATAAGTGTTTGTGTGCGAATGTTTGAAGGACTGGATACATCTGACTGGAAATGAAGAAAGAAAGAGCTTGGTCCTGCTCTCCACAGAATAAGCCGTCGATTTGACCATGACTACTATGTTATTCTAAGCTGTTCTGTCAATAGACGTGTCAAAGCCTCTCAGGCCCAAACTCGTCTCCACCATTCAAATTGACATTTGGAGTGATTCTCGCTTGGGCTTTGCTCTTTCAAGCCGTCCTGTTCATTTTTAAAACCCACAGAAAGGTCTCCCAATCCACCACGAATGGGGAAAGGTCGCTGGATGGCCATTGAGGGAAAAAGAAAGTGTGTGTGGGCGAGAGTGTTGATGTGTGTGTTGGGGGGATTCAGTGCTGCAGATTAGGTATGAATGGATTGGGCCCGCTCTGCTGTAAACTGTGATAGCCGTTCGCTTTGTTGAATGAGCGTGCACACAGCCTCTCTTTAGTGAGTTTGGGGTTTAAGGCAGCGGCTGAGATAGAAATTGCAAGTTGACACTTGTATAATACCTGTTTCTGCTAAGAGAGCACAAGAAAATGTATGAGAGAGGACAGAGTTTCAAATCAAGTGTGTGTTTTATTATTTGCCAGTGTGCACATACATGCATGAACTTATTTGTTTGTCTGAGGTGTGTGGGGGAGATAACTGGGGAAGAGTGCAATAAACGCTCCTTGTGTGTTTGTACATGCATGAAAAGAAAGAGGATGAGACAGAGAGAGGCAGTGAGAAAGAAAGTGTGTGTGGGAGGGAAAAGACAGTGCAGCGGAGGGAAAGAGCGATTGGGGCTGAAAGTGCTTAGGCTGCGAGTGCTGGGTTTAAGGAGCGAGGACATTATTGTAATGTTTTGCTTCCATTAGGGTAAGGGGATTCTGGAGAGGAGGAGAAAAAAATTACAGTGTGTAATATCGCACTTTAAATTGCCTGGAAAATGGATGAGGAGAGGAACATTGTGCAGACAGTGCTAAAAGCAAATAACACATTCAAGGATTTCTTTCCCTCTCTCTGCTTCGTTCCCTCTCTCTGCACACACACGTAAACACACACACACACATAAACCTTTTTCTCGTCCTGGCAAAGTGAATGAAGCTCTCAGCCGGACAACAACAACAGGCAGCCGGCGAAGCACGCGAGAGACACTAGGGGGGAAAAAAGGGACATTCAACGGATTTATGGAAATGAAGAGTGGAGAGAGGCTCTTAGGGAGGCAGGCACTTGAGCAAAGTGGGGCGTGTGCGTTGGAGAGGGTGTGTGTGTATGTGTGTGTGTGGGGTTAATCCCAGCTAGGAAAACAGCAAAAAAACAACCGGCAGCCCTGTTAACTGTGCTGTGTTTTCCTGGACTGGGCTGGGGAGGGCCGGAGGTTTACAGGCATTAGAGAGCTGCATTAAATCTCCAGCTTGATTTCATCATGTTGGGAAATAACCTTTTACACCGCCCCCCTTTTTCTCTCTCCATCTTCATCCATCCTCTCCCTCAGTCTCTCTCTGATGTTAACTGCTCTTCAGTGGGTGATAGAGTGGGAGCATCACAGTTGTTCCATTAAGGTTACATCCCAGTCGTTCAGGTTTTTTACAATGTTTTTGTGAGGAGGCTGATTTTTTTTTCCTTTCAAATGAGCAACTCGGCTGTTTTTAGTCTCACATGAGAAGTGGCCATAATTGCTGGAAACAATTTCTTGTTTGGCGCTCACATGTGGCCTGTGGGTTAGCATTCATGTTACAAGCTTTTGGAAACGAGCAGTGTCCAACAGTGAAGTGGCTTTATCAAAGGGGAACACACTCTGACTTGAACAAAGCCCAGAATAGATCCACTGAATGTTTACTGTTTCATGTCTGTCATGGTTTTCCCCATGACCTTAGCTGGCTTATAAAAAGACTATTTGCTTAAGTTGCAGAAATTATTGCACTAAATTTCTTTTTTTAAGGACTGATTATTTAAGTAATGAGCAAAGTTTCACCAAACTTTATAGTCTACCTCCTTCAGGGGTCGTCAGAGTAACAACCTGACTGATTATCAGGGGCTGATATTTGGCTTTGGCTGATTATCTTGCTAACAGCAAAAGGTTCAAGGTAGTTTGATTATCAATTCTGCAATATGTGAACACAAACAGAGGATTGAGATTGTGATGCTTAAGGGCCCACAGTGCTACAATTAAGAGTATAAAAATAGAAAACATTCAGCATTAAAAGTAAGAGTGTAGAATAAAGAAAAAGTCAAATATAAAGATATAAAAGAATATAAAATATTAAAACATCAAGGAGAAAGTAAGCATGAGTGCAGAAAAAAATGGTACTGCAATACACGTCAAAGAAAAAAAGTGGAGCACCAAGACACATGAGGTAACAGTTCTTACTAGGGATGGGTACCGAATTAATAATTACTTTTAATTACTTTTATAGGTACCAACCACACTCTGACAAAAGTACCGGGTACTGATTCACGTAAAATCAAAGGGTGCCATGTTTAGGTACCTAAATGCATCCTTGTGACTGTGAAGGACTGGAAAAATAGGAAATTTTCAAAGCTGCACACACAGCACAGCATTGCAAGGTACTGAAGAAAAATATGTTAAATTAAAAAAAATTATACTTTATTATTAAACAAATTATGATTATTTACCACATAAACACAAAAAGTACCGAAAATTGGTACCGTTGAGTACCTGTACCGATTGCCGGGTATCGGGCATCGGTACCGTATTGTTTTAAATGTAAAAGGTACCCATCCCTATTCTTACATCATACAGTCTGTAGATGGCAGTGTGGAGTCTTGTGTAATAGAAACCCCAATGCTGCATACAGCATAAGGTGGCTAATTGGTTAAAGTAATTAAAGTGACCGATGCAACCTGATGCAAAAGAAAGCAGAGGTCGTATTTTATGTTGAAATCTAAGAAACTTGTTGCAAATAGTTATGTTAGCATATCACATCGTTCTCATTTGATTCATTTATTGCGAATGGCTAAAGTTTGTAAAATTTGTAAACCCACCTACTGCGAGCATCAGTAAACTCTGTTCAGGACTTTAAACCATACTGGTCCATATTAAAACAAGATAGAGCTTTTAAAAAAGTATTTCTTTCATTCATTTATCTTTTACTGTTCATCCTGTTCAGGACTGCGTGTGGCTGGAGCCTGTCCCTGCTGTCCTCAGGTAAAAGGCGAAGCGCACCCCAGACCAGTCACAAGGCTGACACACAGGACAAGACAACCTTTCACACACACATACACACACACACACACACACACACACACACACACACACACACACACACACACACACACACACACACACACACACACACACACACACACGCACACACACACACACACACACACACACACCTGTGGGCAACTTAGATTCACCAGTTAGCCTGATGAGCATGTTTCTGGACTGTGGGAGAGCTGCAGTACCTGGAAAGAGAGCATGCAAACTCTACACAGAGGCCATATCCACACATAGCCGGGTATCATCATATTTTCAAAAAACTCAGTTTACCGGCGTCCACACGAAATGATGAAACCAGAGTTTTCCAAAATCTTCACTTTACTTTCATTTCTAGTGACGTAAAGTTGCAGTTTCGTGTAAATGACAGGCGTAAACGTACAAAAATATATGCGGTTTCCCAAATACCTGGCTACGTGTGGACATGGGCAGAAAGGCCCACCAAGTCAATGCAACCACACTAACCGCTGCGCCTCTATATTCATGACTTATTCTTATGATTATCAAAAGAAAAAGTTTGGTTTATAGAGTATTAAAAGTTTTTGAAAAGGCTCATTTGTGCTTGGAATGTCATTTCAACAGTTTTAAACCTGACTTATTTTCTTTACAATGAAAGAAGCAGGAAAACCTTCATTTAAAGCTCTTGCGAGGAGCTACCTGCAAGTATCGACTTTTCAAACCCCTCTTTAATCTCGTAACTTGTTTCTGATCTTGTCTTGAACGTGAACGAGCACTGTTTTCTGACAAATAATCTGATGGCGTTTTCTTTTAACGGTCCAATATTTGCTTTGACATGCAGTCAGTATGCCAGTCTGACACCAAGACACATACCTCTGTCCTGAGCCATGGGTGAACGGGTGTTTGGTGGGTGGCCTCCGTCTGGTCCATTCCCAGTGTTCTGCGGGGCCACGGTGGAACCTGCAGGAAAACACGAGGTCAGGCCGTGAAGACTCAGACATCTCTTTGTTGCTGCAATGACTTGTGAGATTTCACGGTTAGAAAGGGAAAACTCTATCTTGGTAACAAAAGCTGTGACATTCAAACAAAAATGTTCTGCGTGAATTGAGCACCCATCTTTGCATAAGAGCAAGGTCAATCGAGAAATTGATTTATTTTTTTCCCCTGACTGCTTGCTTTGCTTGAAAATGCAAGAAAACTACCAGAACAATAGAGCGCTGAAGGACCACTTTGTTTTCTTTTTCCTGAGTTGATTTCAGAGACACAGAAGTTACCTAGCTGAAAAAGTTTTCTTCTGTTTGAATTCTAAAAGAAAAACAAAGAAACTTTGTATCGAGCTGAAGGTTTTGTTTCAACTCTCCTCGGCTTGGTTCTTCCACCTGAAGCAAAAAGGGCGAACAGTCTTTTTTCAGACACTCCACAGTTCAGCACGATCCCTGTACATGAAGTTGTCTGTGATCCACTATTAGCTAAATGACAAATGCACTTCCAGAGGACATATCAAGTGGTTGGACCCTGTGCCACTTCCTTGTGTGAGCACTAAAACTGGAGTGATCCCCTATAGAAAAGCAGAGCTATCTGAGGGTCATTGATTAGGTGGTGGTGCAGGTCTTTGGGCTGCGCCTGTTCCATTGAAATCCAATAGTGAGTTGAGAGTCTGATTAGGACAATGGCAGACAGAGAGTGTGGTGAATTGATTTGGCCCAGAGGAAGAGGAGAGATGGCAAATTAACCTTTTATCTTTGGATTCAGACTTGAGACAGTGAGGAGGGAAAAAAAAGAGGGAAACAAGGCTGGATGTGTTTATGAGCATGAGGTCAGGAAAATAGGGACTGAACGTAACGTTTTAAAGTTTGCCAAAACATAAAAATGTTGATGTTATTCAACTGTACACAGTCAGTCATGACTGTCTGCATACATTTCTTTAAATTACAGTGTACGACTTGACTTGCTCCTATAGAAACAGGACGATGTGCCAAAAGTAATTGCTTACTCAGGATGATAAATTATAGAGTAAAGGGGTGTTACATTAAAACAGTTTTGCTGCTACAGTGTCTTTAAAAGTCAGCGTGAATATAAATCCATGATTATAAAGAAAGCACTTCACATTATTCAATCACACAGAGGAAAGGGTGCTGCTCCCGAGAGGTAAATGTGTGTGTGTGCATGTGTGTGTGTGTGTGTGTGTGTGTGTAATGTTGTCTGTCCACGGCAGCATTAATACATGACTGGAGGTGGCACACTCTCCACATAAACAAACCCAATTAAGTCAACATAATTGCTTTGGATAAAACTGCATAAACAACATTTCCATACACCCAACCGCCTACACACATTCACACACACATACACACACAGACGTAAAAAGTAATTGGACAAACAAGTATAAATAAACACACTTAAACACACAAGGAAACACTGGTAAGAGAACAAAATTATTCACACACAAACACACACACCACCCCACACACACACCTACATACATACAGACCCCCTGCCTCACACTTGAATGGATCCAGCGGCGCTGCTTCAAAGAGGGAATATTCGATTAGTTAGTGTGTCACCATGTGCCAGGAGGAAAGAAAGAACGTCAAGGAAAAAACGCCGGAGAAACTAGCTCAGTGCTTCTGAAGACTCAAGTATCAGTGTTGGTGGTGAAAGAAAAACTGAAAAAAAGAGAAAAATCTTTTCAAGTGAAAAAGTCAAAGAACACAGGTTGTAATGGAGGCCTGCTGTCGAGTAATACATCTACAAGGATGTTCCAATGTTTTCATTTCTTTCCTGTTCACAATGTAACTATTCATTTTTAATTCAACCCTCTATCTAACCAGGAAAATATCTCACTGACATTAAAAATCTCTTTTTCCAGAGTTTCCTGGTCAAGACTTGACAAACATGAGCAGTCGTGCATACAAACATTTTATGAACGTAATATAAGGCACCTTGAAAGCATAATATAACAAGAAAAGCACTCAGAGAGCACAGACCTCCACCAAGCATATTGTGATTGTCACCAACACTTTAGTCCTATGTTATACTCTCTTTCAGCAGACTGTCTGCTACAATTTGGTGTTAATTGCAGGTTTGTATGATAATTTGTTACCTGACAGTGTTGAAAATTGTGATGACCCAGTACATATTTTATATTCTGGATCTTAGTATCCAGAATATTGCCAGGATCTGGATCGTACTTTTACATCTGTCAGAAATGATGGTGACTTTGTCTTGTATTGTTTTACAAAGCAATCTGACGATTTATGGTGGAGTTATTTACACATATGGTGAAAGTCCTGGATCCAGATGGTGATCCAGATCATCTTCAAAATTTAATCACTTCTTCCTTATCCCATTTTGAACATTTCCTGATAATTTCATCAAGATCCGTTCGTTACTTCTAAGTTATGTTGTTCACAGACAAACAAACAAACTTTCCCAAAAACATAACCTCCTTTGCAGAGGTAATAAAACAACAGAGGTTTGTCCGAGTCGACCAAAGTCACATGTCCATCAGGCAGACCTCTGCAGCTCCACATGTCAGCTTTCAAACTGTTCAAAATCACATTAAAACACAAAATGAGACCTTTTCAGCTTCAGCTCATTCTGTATTTCATTTGGATCATCATGGATTTCTTATCCTAGGTGGATAATCGAGCCTGGACTGTCCTCTCATCACATGCTGCTGCTGGTTATGCTGATCTAATGTGGTGCAAAAGGTGCTCTACACAACAAATACAAGTGATAATCCAAGAGAATTTTCCTCCTCTGAGTTAAGAAACTTAACGTTAGTTTATTGGACTGTGAAATGAAAACACAAACTATATGTGTAATCATGAGTAAAGAGCTGTATTCCACTTTTATAACAGTATCTTACTGTGCATGGGGTGCTGGGCATGCTGGACAGACAATCACTTCATTACGCTCATAGCTGCATCATCGTGCTCAATCATCTGTTGATCAAACTGTGAAACCTCCTGTTAAATACGTTCACTAACATCTCGCCTTGACAGGGAGCTACTTAAGTTAACTGTGGCAAGAAAAAAATAGACAAATGTCAATATGAAATTGGCATTGCACTGGTAGCTGTTTGTGGTTTGTCAGTGATGCACATCAGGAAAACAAATCATTACTGATAATGAGAAAGCTGCATGGAAGCAGAGAGAATTTAGACCTGCTGAACACTTGTTGCAGATAAGCAATAAAAGAGTTCAGTGCTCATTCGATGTGTGTTGTGATGGACAGATTATTTGCATATTATTAACTGTCCAAACTTTTTAGTTCCATCTTATTAACAAAAACAGTAATTTGTTAGACCTTTTCTTATTAGGGCTGTATTTCCTAGCTTCTCTAATAATGAATATTTATTTGTCGTCATAATTTACATTGACACTGTTAGACCTAGGTATTTATTAATGACTGTTAGAGTTAGGATAATTGTGCTCAGTTTATAATTCTGCTTTGGGTTTATGCAGCTGTGTGCTTGCTCTGCTTCAGTGCTTACACATATCCCCACTTCACCGTACTCTTTATGTAGATTGTGTTTATGTGTCAGCCAGGAGGAGCCTAAAGCCTCACGCACGGGTCACGGTCGCTTGTTGCCAGAAGGCTGTTTAGCAACAGCACGAGTTAAGACGGCTGGATGGTTAGTGAGGATGAAGTGCGCTAGCAAGAGTTTAGTGAACCCTTAAACTATGGAAGTCGACCCTACAATACAGGCGAGCCACAGTGTGTGTACGGGAGTGTTTGTGTGTGTGCAGGGATGCATGCCAGGCACCAGGCATGCTGTCAGACTCTGTTTGTTTGGATGGCAGAGTGGTGGTGGCAGCAGCTTGTACTGTGTGTGTGTGTGTGTGTGTGTGTGTGTGTGTGTGTGTGTGTGTGTGTGTGTGTGTGTGTGTGTGTGTGTGTGTGTGTGTGTGTGTGTGTGTGTGTGTATGTGGAGGTACAAATAGGGACCAGTGCCCTCCATGCTCCACTACTCTCTCCACACAGCCATGTAAATTGTCACCAGAGAAGAGACTGATGCAAAAGGTGTGTGTTTGTGCTTGCGTGTGTGTGTGAAGACAGAGTGGAAGAGAGAAGAAGAGAAAAAGGTATTAAACTGAGAGTCTTGATGAAAAAGAAGGAATTAAAAAACAGATGAGAGAGGAGCGGTTCTGTAGTTGAGTCTGACAAGGGTCTGAGTCTGCCTCGACCCCCCTCCTCTCTCCACGATGAATGAGTGAGCTTCAGAACACTTGGTAATTATTTCACTACCAATTACTGTCTAAACAAAAGCGTCTTCTCACATTTTCACACTTCCTCCCTCACTTCCCTCTCTCCTCTGCTGTCCTCTCCTCTCCTCACTACCATTTTTAACAAGGTGCCATTAAGTAATTATGTCCAAATAAAACAAACAGGCTCCACGGTGAGTTCTGGCACGTGTAATCCGAACCATTAATAATTCATACGCTGAATCTTTGACGTGTAGTTCTTCTCCTCTTCTCCTGAGAGAGGGAGCTAAATGTCAGCAGGAGCATTTCTCTTCCTGTCCCCTCTTTGCTTGCTGTGAATGAAAATGTAAAACAAATAAACGGTGAGAAACTACCTCCACCATCCAAGTATTCTTCTTCTGAATGACAAATATTTGTGTTGGTCCTTTTGTTATTTGTTGTCTGGCTTAACTATGGAACATGTATAACTTTCTTTTACATGTGGGCCAATGTATGTTTAATTTTAATGAACTTTTCTATGAAGCCCATAAAGGGACATGGGCAGAGGAAACAGAAATATGTTTCTCGTGCGCATGCAAAAGTTCCTTGTGTGCACAAGTTAGTTTCTTGTGCACACATGTTTATATCCACACATAAACATAAATTTCTTATTTTTACTACCTATGTCCCTTTAGGGGCTGTAACACCGGATTATATAATAACTAGGGATTAACCAATTATCGTCCGGGCCGATATTTGGCATTTTGGGGCATATCGACATCAGCCTTTTTTTTAATCTTACAGCTGATATGAAACCCATTCAAAACTGTTTTGTTTTGGCTCTGATGCTTCTATGCACAGAATTTCTCTCTATCAACACTATGGAAGCCCTGGATGGTCAATTAAAATCAGTCATGTAAAACCAAACAGAAAATTAATTCAACTGCATTACATGCCTGTTACATTACATTCTGTCCAGTTTTATTGCAGTTACATAGAAATTTTGGAAAACGTTTATTTTACTTTAGAAAACTTTAGCGATTTATTTTTTTAAGTTTTCATTTAACTTTATAAAACATGCTACTAAGCCTGCGAGCTGTTTAAAAAACATATGCTTGAAGGCATTTGAATGCAGTTTAGTGTTGGAGTTAGTATTGTTCAAAATGTTTTACGCCAATATTTTCACTTTGACTGTAAATGAATATCAGCTTCAAATATTGGTTATCGGCCTCCTTGCCTACTAATAATCGGTATCGGTATCTGCCCCAAAAATCCATATCGGTCTATCTCTAGTTATAACGCCCCAGTATGTAATAATGTAATACATTTTCATTTCATTATGTAATAACGCTGCATTTTGTAATTGTCTACCACATTTTGTAATTAAATCCTTGAAGGCAATATGTTTAAACTTTGCCACATTATGTAATAAGTTTTTACATATTGCATCACTTATGACAAAATGTGGGTTCCCGTATGTAATACGTAATAACTTGTTACATGATGTGGCAAAGTTTATTGCATATTGCGTTCAAGAATTTTTTCACAAAATGTGGGAGATTATAACAAAATGCTTTGTTATTACATAATGAAATAAAAATTCATTAAATTATTACAGTGATTATCTATGTTAAATTATTACAGTTAAATGTAATTCTAGTGTTTTACAGTACTATAACCTGATTAAACTGTTCATAAACATTCGATTGTGTGTTTTGAAGTTGACAAATTTTATAAATATGCTACAAAGTGGTCACAAAATGTTAGGGTGGAGCTTCATGAAGCCATGTTCGTGTGTCAAAGGTAAGCTCCTGTACTTTCTCAATAGAACTACACCTCTATTGGACGAACCAGCTACTTGAAACTAATGCCTTCATACACTGCTATCAAATCAAGACCAGTTATCACTTTGTTAACTGAAAGAAGAAAACTCAACATAACGCACAGAACTGTTGTGGCTGGACACTGTAATAGGAATGCTGAAAAAACAATCAACCCACAGCTGCCAGGGGGCGCTGCAGCACCCTCAGCACCTCTACTTAGGCTTTGGGTATGTTCATTTCCTTCCAAAATATACCATATGTATTACAACTTAAGGTGAAACATGTGGCGTACTTAAGAAGAAAATGAACATACCTGAAAGATCCTGACAATTTTTTTGGTTGTCATGTTGTCATCCGTAAGAGTTGCTTGTTTGGCTCTTTTGAATAAAACACAACTGTCCATCATCGCAGGTGTAACTACCATTAAGCTGGCTTCATCTATGCTCTCATGACAAAGAAGCTAAATTTTTGATTAATAATTGAATATCAGTTGAATGAATGATAAACAGATTTTTTTTCACCTCTCAACCATGTGTTTTCATGTGCAGAGGCCTGGATGTATGTCTGCTTCAGTCTTCAGTTCTCTGTCTGTTACTTGTGTGCTAATGTTCCCGTAGGTGCTCTGTAACACAATTAGCACATGTAGCAATCAGTGGCGTGGTAATATCTAGCTGTCCCTCAGCTTGCATCTTGATCCGCTTGTCTGCAATTTACACCTCCACAAGCCCAGCTGAGCGCACTCATATAAGAGCACACTCTAACACACAAGTGGAAGTAAATGAAGCAGCATTTAAGAGTTGCTTTGTTTGAACTGACTGTGTGTACACAAAAATAAGATTTGTCATTTCAGATCCAATCCATCAAGCCTTCAAGCTCAGCTCCTTTATGAGATACACTTACTTTTTAAATACAACCATGATCTTAATTGGCCAGATAGATAAAAGGACTTAATTCTTATGTCAAACAACTCAAACAAGCAATGTTTGATCTATTTTCTATTTTACTTTATTGCCACAAGACCCCTAAGACGGCTAAGCCAGGATAACGACAGCGTCAGCAGGGGTGAGTAATTGAGGGGAGCAATGTAAACATGGTTTGTCAGTTTAAGCATTTCAATATTTTTGTTTTTTTTCTTTTTTGGTCTGTTTTGGATTTATTCCCATGGCAGGAGTCACTGCTGTATGACAGCGATATTTTCGAGGTCACATGCTGAAATGTTTGGAAACCTCTGCTCAAGATATATGTCAGCAAAATCAAGCAGTATGCAACTACTTGATGTGTTGGAGGTAAACAACAGACATGGTGACGTTTGAGAGTGCGACTTTTACAGCCCAGGTAACTGGCTGAGGTGGATGACACCAACAACGCCAGCCCTAAACTGAAACTCCAATATTTCTCTCTTTGGATGCAACATTGTTCCCTTTAGTTTTTGCAGGTTTCCACATAAACTTCAGACCTGGAACTTCTCTGTTGAAATCTTTTTCTGCAGGTGTGTTTGTTGCTGTGCAGCGGCAATGACTCATGCACAGATGTGGATAATAGCAGACTTGGTCCGTCAGCCTGTACAGCGTTAATGCTCTCATGCATACTGCCCTTGCAACATGTTGGATTCATTTTAAGAACATGCACAGAAAACACGCACACACCTGAATGCAAGGTAAAAAACACTTATATCCCTGGCCTATGACAGACCAATCAGAGGCCACCAAACTTAAAGTATGATCAGATCGAGTGTTTTAATGACTGAGATGGAGTTTTTCAAAGATGGCACATGCTGGGTGACTAAAGCAAACCAGAAGATATCTGGAACCAAGATGCTCTTTTTGGAATGCAGCTGAAGAGTCAAATAACTGTAATTTCCTCTTCGTAAAAAGGCACTTAGCGAGCACATCCATTTTCTACTCTTTCCTCATGATACAAGGCAGCGGGGCCAAAAGAAACGAGAGTTCATTGCGTTTTTGAAGATAATGCTCCTTGCTAAAAACCCAATACACATTTTTAAATTTCTCTTCCGCGAGTAGTGTCGAGGCAGCCCCGAGTCTCCTTTGAAGAGAGGGAGTGTGGTCTTTGAAGCTTTTTTTCATCAGGGTTTCAAACACAAATGCCGAGGAAGTTCAAAGCCAAGGGAGAGGACTTGTGGCCATATTTCTGTTTTGTTTCAGGGCCCTGGTTATATTAAGCTTAGAAGCTTTATTTCATTTGTGTTTGCGTGTGTGAGTGTGTGCACTGTCAAGGCAGAGGAGTCAACCTGTGAGTCAATAGAAAGGCCTTAATTATTGGCTGATGAAAGGAAGGAGCAGGTGTGCATTAGCTGATGTGTGAGTACATGCTTACAAGTGAGCAGCTCGACTGAATGTTTACAGTAATACCCAATGCTTCCTGTGCTTGCCTTCATGCACATGCACACATTAAACACACGTCCACACAAACACTCCCTGACTGTGTCTTTCTAACACTGCTCTCCTAAAGCAGCAGGGCCCATTTTGGCTGAAGTGAGCTAACAGTGGAAAGTGCTAATAGACCAGTGTAGAATACAGAGAAAGGGCTGCTTCAGCACAATCACTTTAAACAACCCTTTGGCTGTAAACGCACACACACACCTGCACCACCTAACACACAAAACCACACTCACACACCAAGGTAATATCCCCTTCTTGCCATGTCTTTGGGGAAAAGAGGCAGATAAACAGTGGGCTCCAATAATGGTGGTTTAGATCTCAATGGGTGCGAGTCAATGCCTCTCCGAGCCGGGGGCTAATGCCAGTTAACTCTCCCTGTAGGGGACGAGCGCGGGCCTGCAGTGGCTCGCAAAACAAGCGCTCTCCCAAGATCCTCATTACTTCCAATGCTGAGTAGCAACTGTAAGTAAAGCAAAACTGCAGCTTAAGCTAAAAAACAGTCAGAAGGATGTGGGGGGGAGAAAGAGGGAGCGATGGAGTGAGAGAAAGCAGGAAAATAGGTGTCGGGGAGGGAAATAATTGCACACTGTTAGGGCTCGGTTAGACTTTTCCAGTCGGGGAGAGTTAGAATGGGATTTCTCTAAGTGGCTAACGCAGCAAGCCGGCGCCATTTTTTCTCAGCTGTTTTGGCCGACGGTGTGCTTTTTGAATATATACTGTCTGCAGGGAGGGCGTTTTTGCTGTTTCACTTCGAACACGAGCTGCCATCAGGAGGAGAAGGAGAGACAGAAGCAAGTGGGAGCTGGGGATAGCTGGTTTGATGGAGGGAGGAGGGCTGATGTGTGGATGGGGAAGAGGCAAAAAGAAGGACAGAAGTGGAGAAAGAGAGCTGTAGGAGAGATGTGTTGAAATAAGAGGGAGGAACAGAGGCAGAAATATGGATGGAAAATTCAGGCTTGTTCCTCGGTGGGAGGCCTGCACCGCAGCGACGCTCTGAGCGAGGAAAGCAGCAGAGACAAACAGAGATGGGGAGGAAAAGGGTGGGGACAAGGGAACGCAAGACACAAGGGGGAACATAAGAGAAGCGAGCATGATAAAAATAATGAGAGATAGGGAGAGGGACAGGGACAGCCAGAGGCTGTGTTCCCACCATGCTGCCTCTTAGGGAGTGGTGTGACTAGAAAACTCGTCCGGCTTCACGAGGCATAAAAAAAGAAAAAACGCACTTGCATAAAATCTAAAAACCCCCCACCCTCTTCTGCTGCTTTCGTGTAATAACTTCCACCAGTAACAGAGGAAAAATATAAGTTTTGGTTGAGTTTCCCCGTGGCTTTCTTTGTGGCTTGACATTTTTCAGCTCTAAAATGTTTTTTCTGTTTCATTAGGGAGATTTTTTTTTACCCAGGCTGTTTTTAACGGCCACCTTTATCCATGAATTCCTGATCTGAGGCCATTACTCCAGTTCCTTTAGGCATCTGTGTTTGACCTTTGACCTCTTGATGGGAAACAAAGACGAGCACCGTTGCAAAACAGTTGCGTCATATGTGTTTTTCATTATCATATTTAAAGATGGAAATTTGTTTACCACAAGCTGACTTCAAACTACCGGCGAGGCTGGGGATGATGTTAAGGACAAAAGCGAATGTAACCTGGTTGGAGGAGATTCATTGAAAACAGACCCTTGAGCTAACAGACTGGACAGGCCTGGCCTTCTCGCTCGCGCCCCCCCACCTCCCTCCTGCCCTGACCTCTCTGTCCTCTTTTAGACCCTGGAAGCACTTGAAGCGGAGCTCAGATACGCAGCTTAAACTCTCCCGAGCGCTCACCCGCAAGCTCCAATCACCTCTTAAAAAGAAAATAAAAACTTGGAGGGTTGAGGAAAAGATAGAAGAGGGAGAAGAGAAGAGAGGAGAAGAGAGGCCTGGGAGGGGAGGGGGTTAGAGGAAGGAGGGAGGATGAGGTGCAGGCACTGTTAACTGGACCTCAGAGGACCTTAGAGGAGAGCGAAGAATAGAGGAGGTAGAGATGAGTATTTGTGATTTTCTGCAGTGGACGGAGCGAGCAGGGCCATGGACGAGCGTGGATGTGCTCTGTGTCAATTAGCAGCGGCACAATGTGGAAAAGTATTGGAGTTTCGCCCTCAAAGAAAGCAAGCACACAGACCCTGGCACACAGAGGAGGAATATACTCCAAATCACAGAATGGATCTGAAAAAGTCCAAAACACAGACAGTCTTTAAGAAGTTCACCACTGAAACCTTCAGGTCTGAAACAAAAACACTCATCTCTGTGCTGTCGGAGGTTAATAGTTACTCTCTGCATTGTTAGCGTGGTCAATTATTTCAACAAAAGAAACTTGATTGTTGAGGATTCTGTTTTACTGCTCCTTTAATAACTAATTGGTTTGAGGGCATGAAGGGAAACATTTCTTCGCTGAGCGCAGCCCTTCTTATAAAGATAAAGTACCTTGAGTTTAGTCTTTGCTAGTTTTGAATGGAAAAACCTGTAGCCAAGGCTTCACTGTGACCTGAGCTGACTCAATGAAGAAAGGGGAAGTGAAGGGCAAGCTCCTTGTAAAACTTAGTGAGCTTAATAACAAACTAAAACTTCTTAAAGTTTTTATGAATTCATGAAGCTTCAGCAGCACACGAAAAGTTATAACAGAGGATTGGAGCAGGACCATAAAGGAACTGAGAGGAGTTGAACAGAAAGGGTTACCACAATGGGAGCAGCTTGCTAAGTAACAAGCTAGAGATAGACCTATATTGATTTTTCCGGGCCGATACTGATACTAATTATTCGTAATCAAGGGGGCCGATAACCAATATTTGAAGCAGATATTAATTGCAGTCAGAGTGCAAATTTCTGTGTCAAAATTTGAATAATACAAACTCCAAAGCTTAAAGTAATTCAAATACCTTTAAGCATGAGTGTATTAAACAGCTCCCAGGCTCAGCAGCATGTTTTATAAAGTTAAATGAAAATATAAAATAATAAATAGCTAAAGTTTTCTACAGTAAATAAAGTTTTCCAAAATTTCAATGCAACGGCAATAACTATTATATCTGCACTGCTGATTGGCTGTTACCCAAGCCATGGCTCTGCTTGTAACCAATCAGATGGTACTGTGGGTGGAACAGTGCTGGGGACTGAGTAGTGACTGCAGACAGCGGAGCGGCTGCATCAGAGCTGCAACAACACAGTTTTAAATTTGTTTCTTATTAGCCGTCGGATTGAAAAAAAAGGCTGATGACGATATGCCTCAAATGCCAAATAACGGCCCTGATAATCGGTCCGGCTGATGATCGGTCTATCCCTTTAACCAGCAATATTTGGCTTAACATCCACTTCTTCATCTGTTGGTAACTTCCAAACAGACGATGGATAGACCATGAAAAATTAAGCAGATTTACAGTTTTAAAGCTCAACATCTACGAAAATTAGAAGAAATCTGTCAGTGATATGTGATCTGGTGCTACATGGAAAGTAAAATTAACTTAACTACCAGGGGGGACGGGCTGCCCCCCTATACAGTGGTGGGGAAAACACTGTCATTGTTGCTGTAGAAAATTGTTGGGCAATGTTTTACAGAGATGTATGAAGCACTTTAAAAATGAACAAGAACTATTGTTCTGAAACTCTGTATCTATCCATAGTTTTCCTCTTGGTAGGTGAGTAGTTTCACAGTGTTTTTTGTCCAATATCATCAGAATATTATTACCAGAAAATTTGAAAAAATAATCAAGACATATTTATTTTTACTTTTTTTTACTTTATCCCCCACCCCTGATGTGCTCCCCTCTGAGGTGAATCAGTGCTCGTAGGTGAATGTGCTGAATTGAACACATTCACTAAACACACTCATATATAAGAGAAAAGTAAACTGAACTGCCCATTTTGTCACTCATGAACAGGAACTCGAAAGACTGCTTACGTTACAGAAAGATCCAAGAGATATTTAGACATGCAGAGTTACCAAGTGCTGTTTTTGACAGCATCAAAGTTATAGGTTTCAACTGGCAGACGGCTTGACTAATGCATCTAGTAATCAAAATGTAGAAAGTGCTACCTGTCAGGACTGTTGTGAACATTTAAAGCAGTTTCATGAACAAATCAGGGCAGATTCAAACAGGTTAAAAGTCGTTAATGGTTTCAGAGAGGTGCAGCTACTTGAGAATGGGAAATAGTTCACCTGTAATGTTTGTTCACTTTCCTTATCCTTAGAAATATTACTTTCAGGGATTTTCTTTGTGTGTTGGGGTGTTACAGTCAGATACTTTAGCCAAACATTTAGCTGCCAGAGTATAAATTTAAACATGTGTTTCTCACTTTTGAAGATGCAAACTGTTTTCTTTGTTTAACCTTAATTGCAGAACTAATCATATTTGATACATGAGTGTCAACGACCTCAATGTCCTCAACATGATAGTAGTTTCCTTAAAACACTGTCCAAAAAAATTAAAACAAAAAATGTATCCTTCCCAGTTGTGAGTTATCATTCCACTACAAGCAGCTGAAGTTGTATTTTGGCCCTTTTCAAACTATCCGCTCTCATGAAATCATCCACACACAAATTTTATCATAAACAAAATAGTGATATATTTTTTGTGGACTTCCTTAAAAGGGATAATAAACATTTCAGCTCCAAAAACCCAGAATGTTAGAGCCATTAAAAAGCTGTTTGACTGAGAAAACAGCAATGCCATCACCAGACGACTGAGCAATAGATTAAAGAATGCTGTTAATGGCACAGTTACTGCCCAACACTGATGTGGGTGACATGATAATGATGACTAGAGCAGATAAATGTGACAGACTGGAGTTGGAGGATGGCTAAGATGTTACCAGGTCTTAACCCCACTGAACATCAGTTGGTAAAGATAGAGCAAAAACCTGCGACTGACTGTACTTTCACTACTTTTAGATCAAAAGCCAGAGCAGAATATTTCCTCGCGGTGTATTTTGTTGACTCAGAAATAAGTTGAGGGACTTGTGCATGTCTCAGCTTTATCAGCTCCATCCTATCAGCAACAGGATGACAAGTGAGTTTCTGTGCTCTGTTCGTGTAGAGTTTGATTTAATATGTATCAGGTCCCGTCTGGTAATGGATGTATCTGCAACTGATTTTTTTTTTTTTTGGGACATCCATACTAAGGTTGACAGGAAGTGACGCCACACTGACAGGCTGTCAACCTCGGGACAACTTGTCAAACAAGCTCATGTACAAACTAAGCACACGCACTATGTTATCTACATCCAGAAATATCCAGAGGGAGCAGAGACTTGGAGAGCCAAACACAAACAAATCAGAACAGGGACAGGAGTAACTTAAGCACTGACGGCTGAACTTTTTCAGGACCTTTCCTTCTGCACTCTGACTGGATGGCTTCACTTCACTCCATCAGCTCACAGACAGCGACGGAGCTGAAATGCCTGCGGTGGTTACCAGCCCCAAATCCATCCGGATGAGGGACAAATGTCTGCTCGTCTCCGATGTCTAATGGAAGGAGAAAAATATTGCGAGGACGCTCTGAATTGCTTCAGAGACACTGGGAGGAAGGAGGTGTGTGTGTATGTGTGTGTGAAATCTGTTTTTCGTTTGTGTGTGTGCATACAAGGTGGAGGGAGAGGAGGGGTGGTTGGCGGTTGAGCAATGTGATTTCTGCTCGACTGTCACAAATCTAGCGCAACAGGAAAATCAATTTGGCCCTGTGTGTGCCTTTTTGGCTCCGGGAGAGAATCCAAATAGCAAGGCGAGGCCCGGATAATGTTACAGTGTATTGGATTTGCTTCATGGAGAGACAGAGAGAGAAGGGGGTGGGTGGGGGGGTGAGGAGACGAGGGAATCACAGGCGTGCCGTGGAGCTTCGACAAGATAGATTTGTGCGAGTGTATGGGTGTATGATAGGCTGGAAATCTGTCAGTCTCCCCCAACATACACACACAAACACACACACACACACACACACACATATAGGCTGTGTCACTCATCCTCAAGTGAGTGCATAGCTGTGATTCATACGTGACCATGCATACATGTTTCTCATAAAACCCTGGAAATAACCCTTCAGGTGTGTGTTACTGTGAGCTGTTATGAGAGCTTTACCTGCTTCTTTATTTTGCTGTGTGTGAGTGTCTGTGTTTGTTCGTGTGCGTTTGACAGCCAGGTGAAAGGATGACATGATGAAATTGCTCTCCTCTGACCGCTGTCAAGGGTAACGTGTTTCCCGGGAGTGCTCAGCCGTATGACATGTCGCATCACTCCACCGGGTGAGGCTGACCGGTGACAGAGCAACACACACACACAAACACAGGAGCACGTACACTTATAGAAATAAAAATGCTCTACAAAGCTTGAGGTGACATTTCTCGACGCCCTGATACCACTGAAATGCTTTGGATAATAACGGTAGAAGTTATTATGCAAAATGCCGTCTGTGTGTCCATACTGGGAAACCTGCGTTATGGTGAAACTGAAGGGAGCAGGGTGGCAGCTGGGTGACATCTTAAAGGCTTCATATTGCCTTGTTAACTCTCTGGAATACTATGCTCCCAGAATGCAGGCCTGCTCCTTGTACATTTAAAGTCTCTATAAGTTGTATTGGAGGCTTCAGTATCTGGTCTCTCTTCTTTAGAGTCATCCACCAGACAGGGCCTGGGTGTCGGAAATCCCTGTAGACTGCTCTAAATGGTCCATTCTAGAAACAAAACTAGCTGAAATGATGGGTTAACTCCATAATGATCACCTTACTGGCTCAAGACATATTAAGGGGGTAGGCCTCAAACACCAAGGCCTGCTAACGTGTTTAGATACGCTTGAAATACACTGGATACGACTGCAGTGCAACTCTGTTGGGCTGAACCCAGGCGAAGTTAAACAAGTCGGACTACGTGTGTCAACTCACTCCATGTTCAGTCCAGTGGCGTTTTCTCCCGGAGGCCAAGGGAAGCCATGCTTCCTCTCTTTTTTCAGACTGTAGCTGTGATTTAATGAAAATATTCCTTTTTAACAGTTTCGATAATTCTTCTGTGTTTCGTCACTACCATCTCCTCCTTATTTCTCTCCTCTAATTATTGAATACTTTACGATGTGTAAAACAGCGCCTTCATAAATGTTCTGTGGCGAATGAGTGGTGAAAATATGATACTGCACACTGTTGCCTGCAAGGAAGCCAAGCAGAGTTGGCGTCCCTTGGTGCAAAAAAAAAAAGAATGATTTACCAATCAGATGAGGCTGGGGTCATGACACTGCTCACCTGTGATTGGCCAAGGCTGGGTCAAGGGAAGCCACCCCGTCTTTGGCCTCAAACCAATCAACTCACAGTATCGTCATTATCGAGCCACTGAATGAAATCAGGGAGATTAGCACATTAGCAGTGTGCATGAAGCGGCCTGTTGTGCGTTTGAGTGGACGGTTGAGTAAATCAATAAGATATTTAAGCTAAGTCAAGAGGACAATGTACGTGTGTGAATGAGTGACTGAGGATGGGAGAGTGAAAGGGTGTGTGTCAGTGTTCAAAGTAAGTAAAATAAGCGCTCTCTGGGCACTCTAACAGGTCGTTCTGTTACATGAAATAGCGATATACAAGCTGCAACAAAGTCTTTTATGTACCCCACTCCCTAAAAATCATACAGATTAGAGGCTTTGTCTCACTTGGCTTCCTCAAAAAAAAATCCCCACGCCACGCCACGCCACTGGTTCAGTCCAACAAGCAGCATGACTGACAGACAGTTGGAGGCACAGACCGAGAAGTTCCCACGCTTCACACTCCATTGATAAGTCTCTCTTTATTCATGTTAGGCTGTAAAACCTCTAACCTATTAACTCCTGGTCTGGCTCAGCTCATTATGTCTGTTTAGCATCGTAAAGTAAAGACAAACTGATTTTGACACGATGTCTTTTATTTTGAAAGTCACTGCTTCCTGTCCCTCTTGATCTCCTCTACATTGAATTCATGCTTCACAGCTCCAAGTCTGTCAAAAATAGGATGGTGGAGTCATCTGCAACATGACGGACCAGCCATGCAGGCGTGCTGCAACAAAACGGATCCAGTGTAAGTTGACACATTGGCTTGAATGAAAACTATTTGATCCATTTGCCATAATGAAACTGAAACGCACTGCAGGCACATCAGGTGTATTTTAGCCATTAGAGACTAGCCGCTCAGATTAAAATCCTTTTTAGCAAGTTTTTTAGCAAAAATGTTTAAATTTGATTTAACAATATCTTTCTTTCCTTACAAGGGCGTGTATATGGTTTTTGGTTCTTCCTGAGCAAGCCTCAAGTGGACACTTGAGGAACTGCAGTTTTGAGATAACCTTCTCATCAGCATCATTCCTCAGCCTGGTGGTTGCTGCTTGGTTTACACATGGTTCACAAGGAATAATGATTGGTCACGGCAGGTTACGAGACAGGATGCTGACATTCCTGTTTGCTGAGGAGAATACGATCCATGGTACCTTTGATGTGCATGACAGGAAGCTCAGGTACATGCTGATGAAGACCTCCAGAATACAGAGGCTGACATGAAACATGAACAGACACGGTTCCTGTGAAGTACCCTGCATGCAGTACACTCACCTTTGACCACATGTGGTCTCAGAAAATAAAAATCAGGGCATTTTCTGCATCTTAGAGCACGGTCACACTGGCCATCTGTACTGTGACCAAGCACACTTCAACCCTATAGTCCAGACATGTTCAGGCATGATCCGTTTCTCTGTTCTGGCACACTTCAGAGAGGTGTGACTTCATGCAGGAGCACAAGCATACACAACGATCCAAAGTCATAGCCGTGTTCTCTGTGTTCTCCACTGTGCTGATTCTGAAGAGACCATGCTACTTAGAAACAGACACTTCACAGTGCGAGTCTCAGGTCTGGTTCATACTGGAGTAGTGTGACAGCGGGCTGTACTGTCCAGCGGAGGAATGGCACTGCGGGGGGGCAATCATACTAGAGTACAGCACAGTATGGGTGTCCAGTGTGACCGTGCCCTTAGTGATTTTATTCCTTGACATAATTTACCAAAAATGAAAATTTTACTAGTTTTGAAAATTTTGCTGATCCTCTGTGACTGGGGAAAAAGTGAAAGACTCTTAATTTGAATTTTGAAACAGAAAATTAAACACTCATTTGTTTATTTTTAAAATCAGCTGCTGAAAGGGAACCCATGGACTGAAACTACACAGACTGAAAATGCAGATGAAAAGATTTTGACAAGGGTTTGGAAATGTTAATTCTAAGTTATTCACAGATCTACTGGTTGGTCATAGATATGACACTCAGCATGCTTCACTCTTGGGCCAGTCTTTGGTGGCCTGAACTGCAACAACTTCAGCATCATATTATTAAGATGGAACAAGATCAGCAAAGTACATTTGTGTTGGGTTATATTTGGGTATGAATTTTACACTGCAAAAAACTGAAACCTTACCAAGTGTTTTTGTCTTAGTTCAGAGAAATATGTCTTTCTAGATTTAATATGAGCCACATTCACTTGACCGGTCCAGAAAAGTGTCTTGTTTCAAGTTATTCAAAGACAAAAATGGAGCTTGAAATGGTTGGAACAAGTGAAAAAATCTGCCATCGGGGTAAGAGAAATGCCCCTGTCAAGATTAGAATAATGTCTTAATACAAGTACATTTTCCTTACTATACTGGAAGATTTCTTTTTACTCGTTTAAAGCAAATCAGACCCGATTTTTATCTTTAAATAACTCAAAATGAGACATTTTTCTGGACTGGTCATGTAACTGTGTCTCATACTAAGTCTAAAAAGACATTTTTTACTGAAAATTAGACAAAAACACCTGATAAGATTTCAGTTTTTTGCAGTGTAGATGCCCCGAGATTACATGAATGATCAACTGGAGGAGCAAAAATCTGAATTTGACTAATTTCTAATCCCTGGTAACAGCCTTCCTCCTATTACAACATAAGTATGACATCAAATGGGAATACTTAACCCAGGAGGAGAATCTGTTACGAACTCATACTCATCCACTGACAGGAGCCTTAACGGACCAGAATGCAATGTGGCTTCAAGATGATTCTTTGTTTTTGCTTTCTCTTGACTGCAGCTCAAACTACTGCAGAAAACTGTAATCTTTTCACACTAATTAAAAAAAGCCTATTATTGATGTTCTTGTTTTATTATTATTTTATTGAGTTAAGAGGAAAGTGGTGTTCAAACAATTACTGTGTAGTGAACAGAAAACAACTCACACATGAATACATGGTGTGGGTTGCTCTCCCTCTCATGCCTCACTGACTTGTACCAAAGTGAAACAGCATTAACCAAAGTGTCCTAACTTGTGATGAAGTGTTAGAAAGTGAAGCGTTAGTAATCAGATGTGTGCTAACCACATTAGTTCTCCTGTGTCTCTCTGAGGTTGGCTGCTCCTTGATCTAATTCAAACTGATTGTACTACAGCCGCTAAAACATGCCAGATGTTACTCACTGCTCCACGCTTTATCACCATTTATTTGGCACGGGGAATATTTTAAAATATTTTCTTATTAATCACGTCCCAGCAATCGGTTTCGCTTCTCGTCTTTGCCGCCTCATTCCGGATTCTCGTCATGATTCTTGGCACGAGCGTTTGAAAAACTACTGTCCCAGTTTTTCATTAGTGTCAATCACTCCAGTAAGCGGCTGCGAGGAGGAGGAGGTGGGGGGTGGAGGAGGAGCCGGCGTCAGGAACTCACTCAAGACATTTTGCCCCGCCTCGTCACAGTGACTGACAGGCCTGAGACATGCTGATGCTCCGGTCAGCCGTGCAGCCGGGGAGAGAGGTGGCGGGATGACGGGGAGGCCAGGCGGTAACGGCATGCACATAAACACATTCACACGCCTGTCTGAGGCAAATCAAATCCACACTCGTTTATAATGCTCAGTGTTTATCTAAATGGGTATGCGCTCTGCTCTGGCCCCCGGAGACAGACAGACACACCATGCATTGTCTGATAATCCTGCTGGTGTCTTGTTTGGGCTGCCATATCTAAGATAAGGATACAAATCAGATGGGAGGTTCTGCACTACCAGTCCGTCTCAATTCATTAGCACAGAGAATGGAGAGGAAATATCGTCTGGCATATAAATGTTGGAAATACTTGCAATCCACAGGTAGTGGGGAGGTGGACTTTATTGAAATTCCTCTGCAATGTAGGGACGTGTTTCTACAACATCATGATCAAAGACTTAACAAATCCCTCCTATGCAAGGACGAAAACTCTGTGAAGAAAATGAATGAGACATATTCCATGAAGTGCTCTGCGCTAAGCTGTAATATTCTCCGGCGGTCTGAATTAGGATCTGAAATGGGACTTAGATATCACAGTCTAGACGTGCTGGATTGATAATATTTGGTCTTCTGCTGCAGTGTGCACTCAGCTTCATCCTCTGTCCAAACTGGCAGAATGAAAATTGATCTGGTAGGATTATACGGTGAGTTGGAGATGAGGAAAAAAAAGAAATGCTATTAAACCAGGATACTGCTCTGGTTTATGAGGACTACTCTTAAAAGAGGTTAAACTCTCATCATGAGAAAGCAAAGTCTTGATTGTTACATTTAATGGACCGTTTTGGTTAAATTTGGTATGAATATACAACAGTGTCAGTTTCTTTTCTCTATGGCTAAAAAAGCTGTGATGTCAGAGCTCTATCCTATCAATCCAGAAACCTAAAAACAAAACATCTAAATGTTGTTGTTTGTGGAAACATGTATACGTATTCTTCATAAGGGCCGGTTTTCCACGACCTTTTTAAAATCCTCTTTAAATGCACATATTTAGTGATAAATGAAATCAGGCAGGGGTTTTTAAATAGTCAAAAAAGCGTAAAGGTCAGGCTGAAATGGAGCTGTAATGGCTGGTATACTGTATTTCTACGGAAGCAACAAGTTCAGCAATGACACAGATTTAAAAATACAGACTCTCCAGGATTTCATTTCTGAGATTGCTGTAGCCTAACATGCTGAATACGCAGCAGATTTTGAAACAACCAACCAACCAACCAAACAAACAAAAAACCAAACGCATTTTCTTCAACATGCTTTGAAGCTAATCTAGGTGCTCTGTGACCACAAGTTACGGGAAATAATTGGTTCTATTTGAACTAATTGCTTCTTGCATTTTTACTGCTGCCTAGAGTCCCATAAAGTATTTGCAAATCAGACAAGTGACGTCTAGATAAAAAGTAAAATGAATTGCAATACACACCCTGATCTGAAGGGGGCAGTAATACAACAATAGAGGCCCTGCAGCAAAGATGACACCAGAAAAGGCAAACAGGTCTGCATTGTTGTGTACACTATAAACCCCAAACTTCAAATTACTGAATTGGATTAAGCTATGAAAACTTAAAATTTGTTAGTAAGTTTAATGTACTCAAGTGTCTGACTTTTCAGCATTGAAATTGAAGATTTCTGAGTAGATTTAACTTTTGTTACTGTTTACGTAAGTACAACTTAAAATCATTAGTTTCTGTGACCCCGTTTTGTAACCGTGAATGAGGAGGAGACGCAGTGGCTATGAGACCATGATGTAGTTCTAGGTGTGCAGCAGTGGCACAGACTGTCTGTGCTCCATATGACACAGACAGTTTGTCTGTGCATCACAGCATGGACCAGCTGTCTGTGCTCCTTGTGGCATCAATCAGCTGTCTATGCTCAACATGGTGTGGATTGTCTGTCTGCGTCAAGAATGAATAAATATATCTTTTCACATTTTCAAAATTGGCCTAAATTGGATGACTGTCCAGTCAAACGTTTCATTTATTAACATATTAACCATTAGGCGCACACTGCACAATCAACGGGTACAAGACCCTGCGCCATGGAGCACAGACCACCAGTCAGTGCCGTGGGACTCAAACACCCTGTGCCCCCTGAAGAACAATATTTCAATGTACAGCAGGGTCTCATATCTACTGCCTTTCCTCCTCACTCACGGTTACTAGAGTTATGAAATTGGAGCTGATTTTTGTTGTGACGGCGTTTGGAACCATAAGTGAGGAGGGAACGCTGTGGATATGAGACTCAGCTGACCTTTAAAATCTTATTTAATTTAGCTGCTCAGATCTGCTTCAATTTTTTTTTATCACATTTACTTAATTCATAAGGCAAATTTATTGACAACACATCTTTCAGTTTTGAGTAAGGTCAACTTATTAAGTCTAACAATGATATGCAACAATTTTATCATTACTTAACATTTTAATTTGTAAGAAATAAACATCAGGTTTATTTGATTAAAGAAATTCAGTGGAATAATCGTAACTATTTAGGATGTTGAGTTAAATCAACTCATTCCATTACTTATGTTTTTAAGGTAACTGGTTTACAAGCATTTTTCAAGTAATCTCAACTTGTCTGGGATTACAGTGTACAGCACGACAGTTAGCATGTTAATGTGGAGGATATGCAGCTTGTGTCTGTTTAGAGACAAGCATAAGCCCCACAAGGAGGAGAATCTGTTAAGAAGTCAGCCTCTGCAGATCCTGGAGAAAGTTCAAGAGTGTTTGTTGTAAAAGACATTACACCTCCACTGAAGCAACTGGGAAAAAGTTGTAATAAAGCCATCAAAGCAAGCTGTTCCTCATCCGTCAGTGTGCCTATTTACATCCTATCTAAATAAAAAAGAATAATCAGAATGCTTTGCATTATGCAGTATTTACCCGTTGCTACTCATTATTTTGTGTGCAGCACCATTATAAACCCACTGATAAGAGACAAGGAGATCACTATAACACTTTCAAAATACTCTGAGAGTGTAACAGAGCTCCTGGTTGTAGAAAGTTTGGAACAAACTTTGCAATTTGTGAATAGATTCAAAACAAGGCCCTAAAAAGTGACTAAGTGGAAGGCTAACAGGTTTTAACGAGCAGAGGTTGATGGATAACCACAAGAAGACTTGCTAGCTTGCCCTGGATTCACTATTATAGATTTACTGTACACACTTTCTAACGAGACACTGGTTTCAAGTGCTATCAGTGAGCTCTTGTAAAAGAAAGTGTCACACCAAAACCAGGTGAAGCATTCTGCTTCACTAACAAAAAGCAGCTCAGCCCCAGCATTCCACAGACACTGAAGCAGCACTCACTGAACAGAATAACTCAGATCTAATGATGTAATGCAGATCATGTTTTAAAATCGAAGAAGAGAATTTGGTGACACATATTTGAAAGGAAATGGGGGAATGTGATGCTACTAGTCAAAGATGCAAGTTTGCAAAAAAAAAAATCAGGGATTGATTCAAATATGTTTTGGATTAAAATTTCTGAATGTGACTGAATAAATGATGCATGTTGAATTTTTAAAGAACATATTTTAACTGAACCACATGAAACTGGACAATTTAAAATCGTGTAATGCTCACAACTAGTGATGCCACAGTCATTAATTAACACTGTCTGCCAGAGCAGTAAACCTCAAATGACCTGACTGGTGAGGGTATGCTGGGAACCTCCTTGTTGGCCGATACAAAACAATTCAACTACAAAGCAATTTTGAAAATTTCCTGGAATCAAACATGGTGATACATGATATCAAATGTGGGTTGGAGTCTGATTCAAGCAGTGAATTATGTTTGTTTGCTTTGTTTCAACTAATAAAGTTACCATACCACAAGCTGCACCTTTCATGAAGATAAAACCAGATTATCAACATGCATGTGCTCACACTACAGTCTTTGATGGAATCCTTACCCGGTGCCGTGTTGTTGACTGAGGGTCCGCTGGCAGGAGAGATGGGTCCAGAGCCTGATCGTGACTGCTGGGACTGAGTGGAGCCTGCAGGAGAGCCCACAGGGGAGGGAGAGGGCCCGCTCCTCTGGCTAGGGAGGTGAGGGGAAGCGTGAGGGGAGAAGGGGGACTGTCCCTGGTTGCCAGCCCCCGCCTGCTCCCCTTGGCTGCTGCTGCTGCTGCTGGAAGAGCCGCCAGCGCTGACGGCCGAGCCCAGACCGGCCTCCGTCCCGGTGGGGAGGTCATCAATCGAGCCAGACAGATCCTGGAACACAAGAAAGGACTTCCAGTGAGTATTTATGAAGCTCAGCCAGGCATTTGATTAAAAGTGACATGCAGCAGGAGGCCAATGTAAACGTGGGCCCGAGCAGTGATGAAATCTTCCTGGTAAATTTAAAGCTCGATCTGAAGGCTTAAAATGCAAAGCTTAAGTTACGACGACCTAGATAGCCGGGAGATTTCACAGTCTTCCAGGTACAAATAAACTTGTGATGTTCAAATAAAAAGCATCATAGTAATAATTTTGCTCAAAGACTAGATTGTATAATCACTAAAACCTTAAAAAAGACAAAGTAAAACTGGATAGGAGGACTGAAAATGTGCTGAAACACAGCTGACTTTTTTGTGATCTTCCATAATCACTGAGGTCAAGTCTCTGCAGTCTTGGTGGAAGTGTTTAATGTGGCAGAGGAGCAAAACCATTACCCAGAAAAAACTACTACTACTACAGTGGCTGCTGTGGTGAAAATAAATTGTAATGGGCTTTCATTCAGACCAAGGGTGAGTTCATATTACAGTTTTCATTCCCTGTGGTGAGCAAAGAACTGTGTGTTTGAGTGTGTACTTAGGTTCCCCCATCCTGAATTGATTTCAGGGATTCCCTCCCAATCCTCCTGACAGTTTACAGACTGTATAACGATATAAGAAAGCCTATGATCACGAGAAGTTCTGATTTGATGCAATGCAATGTGATGGCTTTCTTCCTTACTAACATGTCACACACATTCAGGCACACACAAGCAGACACACACTCTGGTCTGTGCCTCAGCTGTAGCTGCGTATGGGGGAAGTCACCTGTAAGTGACCCTGGTTTTCTTGCTGGTGTTGCTTGGGGGATGAGGAGCAGAGTTGTGGGTGATTGACAGCTGATCCTACCTGCTGACCCAGGCCTGCTGACCCTCAAACTCCTGTCCCACCTGAGTCCTGTGAAACCATTACTGTCAACTCACAATGATGGGTTTGTCCATCTGCAACCAGGGCTTTATATGAAGTCTCATATCCAAGTAATGGAACAATGCAGCAACATGGTTTCCCAGTGATTTAGAGAATTTTTTAACAATTCTATAATTTCTTAGATAAAGTTTGAAGCTAGCTGTAGAAACATAGATAACCACATTCACACAGATTCAAAAGAGATGATTTTTAAAGTAACAATAAACAAGTTTACAGCCTGGTTCAAAAACAGTTTGGGTCTAGTTACTTCATATATCTATCAGCTCACACCTCAAAGGATTAAATTGTTGTATGGCAGCTAGGGATGGGTACCTATCACATTTGAAATGATACGGTACTTGGTAATCGGTACTAGTACTCAATGGTTAGGGTTCCCTACTTTTTGTGTTGATGTGGTAAAAAATACCAAACTGTTTATTAATAACATTTTTGAACCTAATTAAACATATTTATTCTTTAATTTAAAAACTTGCGAAGCTGTGTTCATGTCCAGCTTGGAAAATTGCCTACTCTTCCACTCCCCCACAGTCACAAGGATGCATTCAGGTACCTAAATATGGTACCTTTTGGTTTTACATGAATCAGTACCCGATACTTTTGACAGAATTTGGTCTGTACCTATAAAAGTACCTAATTAGGTACCCATCCCTAATGGTAGCTGCTGCCAGGCTTCAGAACTCTGTATTAGAAACAAATGGATGACATCATAGAGATTGCCTCACAAAGAAATGTGGGATATCACAAGGTTTTTTTCTGTTGTTGATATTAGTGATAATAAAAATATCATAAAATGTGTTTACAGCAGCTGCAATGTGAAGGTGAATGCTGCCATTTTATTTGTTGATGAAAAGGCTGAAGTGGGGTTCCTGTGTCACCATGTTATAGGACACTGCCTGTTGTTAGAGCTTTAAGACTCACCTGCCAGATCTTAAGTCTTTTACACTAATATCAGTTAATTTTAATTCAGTTTATTTAGGCTAGTCCCTTGCATCTCATTTTCGAGGAGGTCCCAACCCAGATACAAAACATACTTTAAAATGACACACAACAAAAAGGAAAGACACTACTCTATCATTTCCACAACCCCCACACCCCACCCATCCCACCACCAGCTCACTAAAATGACTCTCACATCCTTACACATAACCCCTTTGCAATATAATGCAACATCAGGAGCCACAGAACACCACAGCAATTTTGAATAAAGTGATAAAACAAATAAAACACATAAACAATATCAAAATGTAAAAAGAAAGTTTGTAATTGGTAAAATAAACTTGATCAAAAGAAGAGAAGAGGTGATGAACTTGAGGGCTTTGAACTTGAATGACCTGGGACCTATTTCAATGGATTTTAGGGACCGTGGAGAACAGTGTATTAAGAATGATAAATGGTGACATGATGGTGAAATAATTTTGTTTTAAAATAAGTATTTGGTGCATAATAAGAGAGACAGCCTGACTCCTTATTGTTGAATTCATTCCACTTCACACTTTGAATCCAGTTGAGAACAAATGCTCTGTTTTGACCGTTCACTGTTTTTTTTTCCCCTCTCACCAACAGGAAAGGAAAATGATTGAAATACTAAGACTGCTCATCTTGATGGATTTCTAAAGAAGTAGTTTTAATTCTAACAGTAGTGTTTGACTTCATGATGTTGTATGTAACCTCACCTCAAAATGTTGCCTAAAGTTTTCTTTTTAAGATGCTGGAACACTAAATCCAACACAAGCAATGTTTGCCACACTGTGCCTGTGTCAAATGCACTGAGTGTGACCTAAAAATGACTTAAGTTTCAAGTTTATACAGCTCAGTCATACACTCAATTCAGTGTCAACTAGTTAGTCTGTTTTTCCATGCCCTGTGTTTGTTTCGTATAAAAAGTGAGACAGGCCTCTTCACTCTCTATCCATGCATAGCTTAGCTCATGGAGCAGACAACCGCGTCAGAGCGGTAGTCGGTCCATGGCTGCTTGTTTTGGTTAATGCGATCTCGGCGGTGACACACAAAGGCTTTGTTTTCCATCATGCTGCTGTGAGTGCCCACCCGCTCTGCCAGCCTGCCAGTCTGTCGCCTGGCATTATCTTCCCTCGCTCCACTGAGCACATGGGACCCAAGCTTCCCTCCTTTTCTTCTCCTCTCTCCTCTCAACCCATGGTACCACTCCCTGTCTCAGCCAATCACGTCACCCAGCGTTCTAAGCTGAGTGATGTAATGTGCTGCCTCCACCAATAGGGCCGACTGTTATTTTCAACCTTGTGGCTGCCCTAGGTGCATGCCATTTGACATGACGGGGTTACCGTTGGAGGCAGTGTTACCATGGCGATGACTTTTCCAAAACACTGTGAGCTAGCCCATCGTACAGCTAGGTTGTTAACCCACAGGCTAATTGTGTGAATGGATGGGAATAATTGCATTTCACCTAATTGGGAGCTGTTGCCAGCTTTTCCAGTGGCAGTTTAGGGGTGGGAAAATGCGTACCAGTAATTCGTTTAGTGGCTGTTAGGCTCATTTGGATTATACACACACTTGAGCACAGCTGTGTGGCCCAAGACCAAAAAAGTAGCAGCACTATATAACATGAAAGGGTGGGAAAGCTTAACACCCGTAGACCATAAAAATGTCAATAGTAAATGCCCAATAAAGCCACAATCATAACTTAGGGTTGCAGAAACACCACCGTAAAAAAGTCATTTCACAATGTGCTTTTGGTGTAAATGCATTTATCAACACACACTCACACACACACAATCTCTACTTGTACACTTCATCCTTGTCGAGGACCGGAGAGTATTGCGTTACCGGGCTAACTGTCTGCTACGTAGTCATGTGTAAAGAATCAGAGCCAGCTAACCAGCCAGGCAGGCATGCGGTCGGAGGATCCAAACGCCCAACAATCTGGGGCCCCAATCCAAAGTGGCCCAAATCCAATTTGTTTGGCTCTGGGCTGCAAATTGCTCTGTGCATTGAGTCTCCAAATAGCTGTCAACCACTCCCGCTTGGCGTCCTGTATCGCTTAATTCGCTCCTAGAGCATGTAATTGTCATAATAAGAAAAATATTGAGGTGATAATAACCAGTTACTTTGAGATACCCCCCTACCTTAAGACACATACACACGGACACACACACACACATACACACACATTGTCGCAGATACGCACATAATGGGCCGAGACTGCCATCTACACATTACACACAACATTGGAGAGGCAGTCGCTTGTGACCCTTCACCTCGCTGGTGTTGGCGCCTGCCTGCACCCTCTTGTCTCGTGTGTATGCGTGTGTGTGTGCGTGTGTTTATGTGTGTGTGACAGGCACACAGGATGCTGGGCTGTCACAGCGAGACATGCTTGAGCACTGATGCGACCGAGGGGACAGATGAAACAACACACACACATACACACACACACACACACACACACACATCCCACCCCATCAATCCCACACTCATTCTACTGACCTGCTCTTACTCTCACACAGACACACACACACACACACACACACACACACACACACACACACACACACACACACACACACACACACACACACACACACACACAGACCCCAGCAGGATATGCAGCTTCAGTGTGAAGCAGGAAGCTGTCACATCCAGCAGACTGTGGGACTTTTTCCCCTGACCATGGTGCTGATGTTGTCTCCTCTCGCTGCACACCGGGAATTAATCAAAGTTGCTATGGTAGAAGGCAACAAGCATGTGTGAGAGTGTGTGTGTGTGTGTGTAAAAGCAGTTCTCCGTCTAGACAGGGAGGAGCCAATCACTGCAGCTTCCTGTGGGCTAAAGGAGAGCAGAGCGACTGGAGAAACCAGCGACTTCTATCTCCCTCTTTCTTTTTCCCTTTCCCTCTTTCTGTCCCTCTGTCTCTCACACACACACACACACTCACATACACACACACAACTCTCTCCCCTCCCTCTAACATTGGTATCTATTTGCTGTCGCTGTCTAGTCTGCCCACGTCAGAGGGATCGTATGGCTTAAGGCTCTGCACCAGATGGCTAGCCGGCTAACTAGAGCCTGAAATACAAACTTAAACACAGCGACTGAGCACTCGGAGATGTTACCCTCAACGACAACCCCCCTTATGGCAAGAAACTACATGGAAAAAAAAGACTGCATTGATTCACCCTGACATTTGATTGATCGGCTGCGTTTATCTGATAAAATATGAAAAATGTATGGGTAGCTGTGTCAAAGGAGAAAGAACTATGAGATGACATGACTGAGGTCATTATGGTATTGAAAGAGCTCATCAGTACCTTTAAATCAGATATGTTGCAGTTGTATTTCTGTCTGTGAGCCTTGATATCTATTCACAAAGAAAGTTTTGCTCTTATTTGTACAATGTGAGGAAACTTCCTCTTCCTTTTCTATTTTATTTGTAGTTGAAAAGAATTTGTCTCTGCTCATAGCATTGAAAAGTGACATGGAAAAAAAATCTTTCAGATCTGCTCCACAAGTGAATCTTCCTGAGAGTAAAAAAGTGTCCATCCTTCAAGAAAATCAGCTGATGTGACAGGAACCCTTTAAACATATCATAATACTAAGAACACAGAGGATCGTGGTAATAAGCTATCTTCTCTTAAGTCATTTCACTGACATGACCCTGAACATATCTCTGTGTAATCTTATGTCTCTCCATCTATTAAGCTTGCTCACTTTAATCATGCTAACTTAAACACAGATTTTAAGTTTATCTTTTTTTTCTAACAGGGCTAGCTCAAGACTTAGGGTGTGCTTATTTTGGATCTGAAGACAACCAACTTCATTTTGTTCATGATGCCTATATGGGTGATTCTTCAATTAGGGAAGATTTTCAGTCTCCAGGGTAGATTTCCAAGATTTTTTTGTTGTGTTTGTAAGAGATAGGTTGAAGAATATATGGCAAAATAACTAATTTCAAACGTGCAACATTTTCGCTGTTTTGGGCTTGTCCTTCCAGGTATTTTAACATCCCCTCTATAATAAAGCAATAAAAGTGTTAAATTGATTTAAACCTTCACTCTACATTTCCACATATCAACTTGAAAATATATTTTTTTATTCATATAGTTCACATTTGTTCATTTTTTTCAATTTGCAATTAATTTATAGTTAAATATTGCTGCCCCTTATACTTCCATCATTACCATCACACTCAACATTTTACAGACTGATAAAGTTATTTTTTCCAAAAATCACTGACATTATTGCATGCTAGATAGATGCTCTAGTGGAACATCCAGGACATGAGGCAGAAGCCTGATCTTTTTATGTCCACATATGAGTTATTTGAGATTTTATACACCCTGATGTGAGAGTTTGTTTATTAGGTGTCATTACCAAACAAGTTACTTTTTGAATATTTCAACTAGTTAGTAGGAAATTTCACTTTATTTACATATATTTTGTGTACATTGTATGCTAGCTAACCTGTTGGCTAAGCAAGTCTAAAAATTAACCAACATTTTTGGCAAAAGGTGAAATTTGTCATTACCATTACACAGGTCACAAGCCCAAAACAGTGAAAATCTTGCACATTTGAATTTTCAACACTCAAAAAAAATAATTTAAATATCCTTGAAAAAAAGTTACTTCTTTTCATAACTTCTTCAACCTGACCTTTACAAATTTGTTTTTTTTTTTTTACAAAAAAAAAATCTTCTTGGAAATCTCCCCTGGGGACAGAAAAACTCCCTTAATTGAAGAATCACCCATACACTTGGCCTTGGAGGCTAAATCCCCCCTTGCAATCAACTATTTTGCAAAAAAAACCCTTGCATTTAGATTCTTTGTCATCTTTTGTTTGTGTACAACATGGTAGACTTAGTCCCTATTTGCACTTTTAGCCATCATCAAAACAACAAGAGTCCTTGTATGTGAAGTTTAAAACCTGTTTGATGCAATTTCAAAATCTTCATTTGACCACTAATTCATATTTTTGAACCAGGGATTTGAATGATGTGACTCAACCAGTGATGTATCAATGTGTTAGACCCCTGAGACAAAACAGAGGACTCAGTAAGCTCAAATGTTTTTAACTTTAAGGTTTAAAAACTCATGAACAGGGCCGTGAGGAAGGCTTATAAGCATACATTGGCTTAACATTTGATGAGCAAACCAGTATAAAACAAATCATGTGATCATTTTAAAAAGTGTCTTTTTCTTAAGTTATGTCTTTGCTTTCTTTTAATACAACTGAACCACAAAATTAAGATTTAGAACACAAAAAAAACTATTGAAGCTGCATATGGCTTCAGCTAACATTTACATGTATCAACAAAGTGACGGTTCTGAGTTTTTTTTTTCTTCCTTTTCCCAATCAGTCACATGAGGGAGGGTAGGACCAAAATCTCTGTAATGATTCATACAAGCATGTTAGTGTGATAAATGTAGTTAGTTTGTATTAAACCAGACTAAAAATTGTGAACCTACCCTTTAGTTTTTTTTGGTAAACATTTCCGTATTGATTTTTAATGTATATATACAGAGCCAGTGTCTACCCAGGTCAAGAGTAAAATCCGTTATAATGTTCCACATGGCGACGATTGTATTTCTCTTTACAGCAGTACAGTATATACAGAAATAACACCTCGGTGGGCTCAAAGGCGAGTTTTAATCTCTGTTTCTCTTCTCTGGGTAAATATGATGATGTAAACTGTAATTAACTCCAACAGCTATCGTTTGGAGGCCTGAGGGACAGGTCTGCTCGTGGCAGCACTGCACTCATTTATCGGCTCCGGCCGCCGTGCTTTCTATCTTTATGGCGCACTGGAGACTGAGAGGAAATGCTATTACACAAAGATGTTTTTTTTTTTTTTTTTTTAATACTCCCCCCAAATCGTCGATTGAGGCAAAATCCAAATGAAATGCCATGCAAATGAATCCAAATGGACTGCTGAATGTGTGTGTGTGTATGTGTGAAAGAGGGTTTTAATGCGATGCCCCATGTAGAGCACCAACTGTAATACCCTTCACTAAGTGCTATTAAGTACAGAAAGAAGAAGAGAAATGAGAAGGAGAGAGACTTAGTGGAGGGAGATTTAACACAACACCCACGCTATAATTTCTTTTTTGATGTCAATCAGCTGGAATGCCTACCAAGGCTGGAATGATGATGATAATTGGTGATGATGATGAGAATTGATAGACTTTATGACAATTTAAGCGCTGCACTATAAAATACTGATAAAAAGTGCTTGCTCACACACAGTACTACATATCTACATGAATGTGTTAATAACTGTATGTTAGAATGAGCAAATAGGCCTTGATGGGGTATGTCTTTGCTTGATAATGTGTGTGTTTGTGTGAAACTGGGATATGTTAATGTATGAGCCAGTGTGTGAGGAGATAAGAGTTCTCAAGCAGAGACTCTGCCACCTCCTGAGGGTCTTTGAGTTAAATCCTCAGCGAGGAGAGAAGGCACAAGGTAGAGATACTCCAAATACAGGCAAGGGCACTCTCTGCCATCTGAGGGGAGATGTTTGGCATGCCTCAGGCTTGCCAAAAACCCCATGAGGGCTTTAGGCTAGCGCCCAGCAGGCACTCAAATATGCTAACATGCTAGGCCATGGATGTCTGTGTTGTGCCGCGAGCTCGGAGACTCAATGCTTCCATCTCAAGTGCCCAAAGTTTTTAATTGAGACTTACTTTGTTTTGCACAGAGCTGCCACAGGTGGCACACTGTCAGCTCAGTCTCACAACAACTCAGCTGTTAAAGACACTCTGTTATACAAAACTGACCAAAAGTATCCTTTTGGCTCATCCTTCACAAAACAAACCTGTTTGGTTGGTTTTCCACACACAGCTGAAGACATGAGTGTTCAAACTGTTGCAAATGGCCACTCGCAGCAGGGTAGGAGCGTTTCTTTACAGCTTCTTTCTGCCTGCATCACAATGCCTCCCTGATGTCTCACCAAGGACTTTACATCTCTCTTAGGTCTTAATGCAATGAATCGTGAAAACAGGGAAAATGGCGAGCACTTTCCCTCCTAAGAGGCATGGTGAGTGTTGCACTTGCTGCACCTGCACACACCATAAAACATAGAAGCAAGTCTGTGAGAGTGAACAGCACAAGTTTCAGATAGAAGTTCCAATAAAGCCTTTCCACATCTTTGTTTGAAGCAGGAAAGCCTTCACATTGCTTTGGGAAAAGTGCTGCACGGAAATGACCAAAGACTGGATGTAGACAGTTGCTGTAGATGCTACTCAAACAAGTAAGACACGCAGAAAGTCTGTTCATAGGAAAAACACTGTATTAGTTAGCAAAGCCTGTTTGAACAAACAGCAGTTGGAGTTAAGAGGGGAACTATTTTGTGATTACAAAAACACACTATTTAGGAGGTAACATCATTAAAGGCAGCCTCTTTGCTCTCTCTGTTTTTGTTATCTGGAACAAAAGCAGCCTCAGAACAAAATGTTCAGGGCTTCCCAAAGTTGTGCAGCGGAGAGCCGCAGCAGTGCTGAAAAGCAATTGTGCTTTTCTTTTCAATTCTGCTCCTGCACACTTCACAAAGCCCAGACAATCTCTTGATAATACCGCCGCATCTCGATAAGAGGGAAAGAAAGCTCTTTCTGTTTTTCACCAGCAGCAACGCGCTGCAAAGACTCCAAGCAGTCCTGGAGTCAGGCCCCAGGGTCAAACAGCCACACGGACACCTGACTCAGGCTTCCCATAGATTCACTCAATCTGGTGATAATGCTAACAGTAACTCCAACGCATTAGCAATTATTGCTTGTTGTAAGATAGGGGCTCAGTGAGTGATAACTGCCCCGGCTCTTAAGCCTCTCATAATGTGGAGATATGGGACGGGCCACATTGAAAGGGACATTTGAGGCCCTATTACCCCTAAGCTGTTAAAGACGCCCAAATCTGGCACTGCTTGTCTCCAAACTGGAGGGATTAGTGTAGAGTTTCACTCTGATTCCCCTTGATAATATGCCAAGCTGTAGCAGCTAGGAGTGCTTATCCAGTGGGTTAAGTTAACTTGAAGTCCCACATCTATTTTCTGAACCAATAAAAATAGTGGAAAAGTGTCTGGAACATCCAACACCAGCTGTCAGGTGGAAACATAAAGATGGAGATCGGCTCTCTTTGTGCTTTTAGGTGTTGAAGTCAAAGATGAACCAATCTCGACCTGCCCTGAAGCTCTACATGTCACACAGGGAGCTCGGTCATTGGTATTCCACCTACAACTGTGTATTTAAATTTTCCTTGATTTAAACTGACAGCTTCACAATGAAAAGGAGATAAGCTGAGCTTCCTTGTTCTTTCATTAGTCTGCAAAGGTTCTTCATACTGAAGTTTATAATGCCAGCTCTGAAGACTTAAAGCCTCTGCACTAACTGTTTGTTCTGCACGCACTGGGTCCCTTAATGATTTTATTTATGGCATTCCAGCGTTACATCCTGCCATCCACCTTCCTCCTCCTCACCTCTCCCCTCACCCAAAGGAGAGCTCAAAAATGGCGCATGACAGTGTGAAAGTGTGAATATGTGAGAGTGTAAGAGAGGAAGAGAGAGAGATGGAAGGAGAGGAGGATAAAGAAATAAATAAAAGGCCTAAATTCCTCATTTCTAATTCAGCTGCTCGTTCAGCTTAACCTCTCTCTCCTCAGCAATTAAAGCGCACGCCACATCCTTCACGCTGCGTACAGCCGAGGCTAAATAATGCAGGGGGCATCCAGCACCCGCATCCTTTATCATCCCAAATGACAGCCATTTGCATATCTCCCCAGTCAATTAGAGCGCGGCGGAATAATCAGCCCATAATTGGGGGAGAGCGTCGGTAATCACCCGCCCTGGCACACCGACAGGGCCACTGGAGGAGCGAGGGGGGGAGAGGTTGTGCGTGGGCTTGGACGTATGTGTGTGTGTGTGTGTGTGTGTGTGTGTGTGTGTGTGTGTGTGTGTGTGTGTGTGTGTGTCAGGGAGACAGTCCACTCGACTGCAGCCTCTTCACTTCAAACCAACACGTCCAAACAACCAGCCCAACTCCTCTCTGGTTCCCTCTAATGCTCTCCTCCTCCCCGCTGCCCCTTCCCCTCATTAATTTGCACGTGAAGGCTTTCGTACTCTACTTTCCCCGGACGTTTTATTTCTATGTGATATCTTTCATCAAAATGGGTCAGAAAGGGACTTTTAATAGCGTAAAAAGTAATACATGAATGATGGGTTTCATTCCAGGATGCCATTCGTTCTCAAATGTTATCAAATGTTAATTGCTCGCCATTTAAAAAACATGAATAATGACCTGCTCTTCAGCGTCGCTGCTTTTATGAGTCAGATTTGAGGGTTCAAGATCACTTATGCCATTGATGAATTTGAATTTCATGTCGGCATTTTTTTCTGTAAAAGGTATCAGGTTTGTGGTAATGAGGGAATAATTTCTTAACATAGAGTGCTCTAACTTCCTTCAGAAAATGTGTTTTCTATCAACAAACCTGACCGAGGAGCAACATGTATTTCACCTGTCTGCACCTCCTTTAATACAGCTATAAAAACGTATATCCCATTCCTTTATGTGGCTACAAAGAAAAACGTTAAGAACAGCCAAGAACAACGTGAGAAAGACTGCGCTGAGACACCAGGGGGAAAATCCCCAGCTTGTCCCCTTTAGATGCAGAAAATCAAAGTTGTTTCATGGGAAGTTTTCTGGGCCGCTTTGAAGTGCCGTTGCCGCTCAGCCTCTGTATTTCCCGCTGAAAGGGGAATGACCATTTTTGTGAAACAACATTTCCTTTAATACACTGTAACCTCCCATTCCTTAGATGCTTTGGTGCTGTCCTCTGAACACGACAAATAAAAGGATGACTTGAGAGAAAAAGAAAGAAAGAAAGAGAGAAAGCGGTTGACAGTAATGGGTGCGGTGAAGAAGTGTGTGTGTGGGTGTGTGTGTGTGTAAAGGAACATCAGAGAAACCCAGGCAAGGTTAGCTCCCATCTGCAGCTCCATCCTTTTGTGTTTCCCCAGCTGCTTTCTTTTCCCTCTTGCCTTTGTATTTATTCTACCAAACCCAGTTCAATGTTAGCCAGCGCTGCCTCTGTGCTGTTTCAGGCCCACTGTTGCTTTTTACAGATGAAACACGTGCCATTCACTTCTCCTTGATAGAAGTGGCAAGACATAAAGAAAGGAAGTTAGAGCTTTGGAAGGAGTGAATGGGGAGGGACAAAAGGATAGCACGGGGGATGATCGTAACGATTTGTTTCGATCTCACCTCCACATAAGACTTCAGTCTATTTCAGCTGAAACACACAAGAAAGACGCTTTTGAAGGGAAAGACTACGGAAAACACACAAGTGGCAGCATCCTTAAACAGCTCTCCCTGTCCACAGAGGGAGGAAACATTGATTTTCTTTTTACTCCTTTTTTAGAGGGGGTGTCTCTCTCTGTTTAATCCCCCATTCCTCTACTCTTGGGGGATCTGTGGCATTTCCTGCCAGCCAGCGGGCCCTGTGCTGCAAAGACTTATGCATCACTGTCAAAATGACTCGCATCAAAAGAGAGGAGAGAGGAAGGGAGGGTCTGGTTTGAGGGGTCTGGTTCAGTTTGTGCAGTGTAAAAATCTTCCCCCTTTGGACGGGCAGACTGTCAGAGCATCAGGCTTAGTAATCCATCAGGCCCAGCTGCTGATCGATATCCTGGTTGGGGGAATTCTGGGAGATATCTGGATGTGATCTGGATCATTAGATTTGGGGGCAGTAAAATTAACACCTGATCCTGGATCGGTCTGATTCTACGAGAAAAACTTAAAATCTTGTCAAGCAATTTGTCAGTTAGAGATTCACCAGCAAAGTTTTTTGCAAATTAAAAAAAAAAAAAATCTGTATAGAAGTCTATACAGTGACAAACTTGCCCAAAAATGTTGTATGTACAAGTACAGAAGATTGCAAGTTAGTGCGAAATCAAAGAAGGAAGAATCCCCTAAAACTGCTGTTGACGGTCTAAGGCAGGGGTCTGCAACTTTGACTATGACAGAAGACACTTTGCCTCATCTCACCTGGATTAAAGTCATTGAGCCACAAAATCTACTTTACCTTCACAATAAAAACAATACAGTGGGTTAAATTTTATACAGAGTAAAGATATTTTAAATAATTATCAAACCAATAAGCTATTTAAATCGATGATATTGTAGAACTACATAAAGAATACTTGAATTTGATAACATACATCGATATTGTCGCTAAATTAATCATTTTTGGCTGTTTGCTAATGTTCTGCCACGTATCAAGCATGTATATTACACCAGTACGTTGGCAGTGAAATAAATCCATCCACACTATTCATGTCTATTTTATTCCAGGTTTGTCTTTTTGTAGATTAGGTTATTTAACCAGGGGTGTAAAACTTAAGGTTAGCTACAGATGCATGGAAAGCCACTTGGCTGGGAAGTGAAGTACTGAGGTGGCACGCTTTGTTGCGAGAAGTTTAGTTCAACATAATGTTAAATCATGATTTAATTTCGTGTCAGTCAATCATCAATACCTCCCTCTAAGAACAAAAAACATCTGTGTTCCATAATATTCTTTAAAGCTGCAGTGTAGAGATGGGCCGATACACTTTTTTACATTCCAATCTGATCCGATCTCATTCTTTAATTGTGCAAATACCCGATCGATACAGATACAGTAGGCAACATGGTAATACATAAAACAACCAAATATTCTCAATTTCAAGCCATTTTTTAAATAGCGTTGCAACAACCTGAGTGCAATATGTAATGGCATCGTAGGGATGCACCGATCCAATTTCTCTGGTTCCGATACAGATACTGATGCCTGGGCTTTGGGTATCAGTCCATACCAATACTGATTGATGTTGAATAATAACCAGCATGCCCTACCGTGGGATAAGACTGATAATGTTTTGGGTAAAAGGTAAAAAATGAGTAGATGGAAAAACCGAAGTAAATATTTATTTAAACTATAGAATATTCAAATGTTTAGCACTATTTTGGCAAAAACAATGCTTCAGAATGTACAGACATTCTATTCAAATGTAAACTTTTATACCCTGTAGACTGGTAATGCAGCAAAAAAAGTGCATCAAAGGTAACATTTTAGATCAAGTAGCCAAGAGCGCCAGTGAGAAAAGGCATGGAGCTGTTTGCCTGGATCGGCACTATGGATCAGCCCCTTTCCCACCGATACCGATCCATATATACATCCCTACTGCAAAGGAGTCAAAGAGCTGCAGGTTGCAGACCCCTGGTCTGGGGTAGGGATGCACCGATCTAATCCTGGTATTGGGTTTTGGCCTCGATCCAGCACCTCAGAGCCGGATCGGGTTTCGGTGGGAAAGGATCGGTCCAAACTTGACACCAAGGCTAAACTATGATTTAGTCTACAAGGTATAAAATTTTACAATCAAATGGTCATTTCTGTAAATCCTTAAGCATTTTTTTTAACCAAACAGCTGTTGAACATTTTAACACTTACAGTTTAAGTTTAATATTAACTTCAGTAATTCCATATGTACTAATTTTTGTGTTTTACTCAAAACATTACCAGTCTTATCCCACAGTAGAGCATGCAGCTTATTATTTAGGATCAGATCAGGATTGGTATTGGTCGATACCCAAAGCCAGGTACCGATATCCAGACCAGGCAAGCTGGATCGGTGCATTCCTAGTCTAAGGTTGTTTGATGTTTAAGAAAAGATTGGATTGATTTGATTATGATATGATTTTCAAACCATCAACTTTAATTTTTCAACATTTCTATTTTTTCACAACGCCTATAGAAGTGCAGCTTTTAATTCCCATAATGTACAAACACAAATAATTAATAATTCATCATCACACCTCATAACACAGATTTACAGCCTCTAGCAAACTTTGTTTTTGTTATCCATCCTCAAAATGATCGGCAATAACATTTAGAGCCAACCCTGACCTCTGACCTTCCAGCCTACAGTTGCAGTCAGATGACAACTTACCTTAAGATTATTTAATAGACCTTAAGGTGGTCGTTAATCATATACTGCAGTCATGAAGCAGACACACACACACACACACACACACACACACATACACACACACACACACACTGAAGGAGTCACTCAGGGATGCAGCAGCCCTCTCAGGACAGGCCCGCCGTCGACGTCAGCCCGCATTTCAACGCGTTCAAACAAACTTTTTAGTGGTGAAAACAAATTGGGCTCACCATCAAAGAGACTTTTCAAAAAGCCATTTCTCTCTGCCAGTTCAAAAGAAGCCTGGTTGGTAAACAGGCATGGAGAATTCACAGCGCAAGATATTGTAGGAGGTACAAACGGCTGGAGCTCCACCACAACAAAGGCAGAGGAGAAGGAGTGGAGGGGTGTAATTCATCACACACTCAACAAAAGCAAGTGTGACTGACTGTCCATGACCAAAGAAACAAAACAAAACGAAATGAAGAGAAAAAAAGAAAACCTTCTCCTTAATTGGAGAAGCTGTTGTGTTTTTTCTCATTTCAGACCTGCTCTGTCTATTGTTTTTTTCATCCCTTGGATTTCTTTGCAGCTCTGGATGCCCTTGCCCTCTCTGCCTCCCTGATCTCCCCCTCTCCTCTGCTTTCTTTTCCTTCTCCCTCGCTTTGCCTGTTTCTTCATTAAAACAACTCACTGCGAGTTGCTGTGGCCTCCATCTTAAATGAGAAGACAGACGGAGCTGCAGGAAAAGAGACTGAAGCGAGAGGAAGGGCCAAAAAGAGAAGAAAAAGGGAGGTTGGGAGGATAAAAACCTCCGGCTTTTTCGATGCTTGTGAGATTTCTTCACAAAAGACAGACAGAGGCCTCCCTCCTTACTCCATCCTTCTATCCACCTCAGGCAAAATCTCATTTGTCGGAGAATCAGCCAAGGACCAGAGGATGGAGAGACAGAGATCGAACAGGAGCAGCAGCAGCAGACTGGAGCCCACCCCTCCGTCCAGCCGTCATTAGCTATGCACAAGTCAAACTGCTGACACAAAGTCACGCGGCATGCTGAGCAGGGACTTGTGGGTAGGAGGCAGGAGGAATCCATCCCTCCTTCCCTCCGTCCCTCCACCTGTCTATTGACATCCCTGGCTCTCCCTCTGTCCGCCTCCGGTTTTTGCAATTACAATCAAACGGGCAGCATCCAGGCCCCGGAGCGCTGACTGACGGCTTGGATTAACCGAGACGTGGAGAGGCCTTGGGATGCTGTGTGTGCGTGTTTGTGTGTGTATATGTGTGTGTGTGTGCCTGTCAGCAAGTCGTCTGTTCATCAACGCCTGTATAGTACATTACTCTGTATGTGCAGCATGTTTCAGCATCAGAATCAATGTGTGAGTTTCTGTGTCAGTGTCTCTTCCTGTCTGTCAGGTAAATGTGTGTGTGAATGTGTGTGTGTGTAGTGCATGTCTGTATGAAATGACAGAGAAGGAGTATATGGAGTGGTGCATTAGCATAAAAATGTGTGTGAACAACAATGCAATCACTCATTTCAATTAAATCCCACTATGAGCCTGGTTTGTGTGTTGGCTGGATTCAGGAAGTGTATCATTAACTTTTTAATTTTGGGAACTTTATAGACTGATAGATATTCATGTGATTTCTGCAGAGTTTCAGCAATTAGAGACAATTAAAGAGCACGCTCAGATTTGATTTGCAAAATAATACATTTCCATTGCCATTTTGTTCCCAGTGCTGTACAGTGATTTGCAGAACAATTCAGCATCTGTGTTTTAAAGAAATAACAAAGTGAGACACAGAGAAATGTCATGAAAAGTGACAACACAAGCAAATCTAAAAAATTGAGGATATGGAAAGAAATCACAAAGCTGTCAGGGGGAAAAAAAGAGAAGGAACACACACGTACACCCTTTGAATTAACTTCACTGCTGCACTGCTGCAATCGAGCAAGTCACGTCAAACACGCAACCGAACAGAAAAACGTCCCCTCAGAAGGCGGCGAAGAAAGTGCGAGGAACAAAAACACGTCAATCTGCTTTGTCCAAAAGAATCTGAGCTGCTCTGCGTCTTCTGTGAGATCGCTTCTTTAACTCTTCCTTGCTAGACGCAGACGTCATCCATCACGGGTGACAAATGTGACATGACAGCTCTGCTTGGGAAGCTGCGGTGACAACAGACAGAGAGATACTTACAGCACAGCGGGTGACAAGGGGAAGTTTGTTAAAGTGAAACCAGATTTTCAGATCCACTGATCTTATTGTGTCCTGTTAGTCCTCTAGACAAAGGTCTGCAGGCTTCTACAACACTGACTTTTGAATGTGATCAGTTTGGGAAAGTTTCAGTGAAGGTTAATTTATTTTAGAAAAGTGCTGGAGTTGAAACTTCTATTTTAAAATCCTCATGAGAGCTTATTTATCAAGTTTGTAAATTGACATTATATGACCTTATGAGATCTGAAAGACATTTTTTAAATAGAAAACTGTTTGTGTGAGTTCAATCATGGTAATGCTGTGTTTGATTACGTGTTTTTTTTAAGTTTCTCTCTGTGAAATCCAAAAACACTCCTCATTTGTTCAACAGTTTGGTTTGCTGCATATTTTCCAAAACACTTTCATGTGACTCGATAGTATTTTCTATTTTGCGCCCCCAAGAGAATTGACCCAAAAGGTCAAAGGAGAAGGACATGGAAGATAAAATGTCTAATTAAATTTATTAAAGGCGTTTTAATGCTATATCAACACACTTTCAGATTTAACCCTCCAGTTTGCAAATTCACACTGTTTAGAGTCCTGGTTGCCCTCTTCGGCCTGATGAAGCAGACACCACGGCCAACCAACCAGAACGTCCTCGAGGAGCTCCTGGACCAATGGACGCCTAGCTGCGTGTGCATGTGTGTGTGTGTGTGTCCGTGTGATGTAAGCACAGGGAAAGGAGAGGTGACAGCGGCGCGAGGCTGATCTAATAAAAGGAGAAGATGAAACGCTGTCAGATGCCGTGGCGAGCAGCTCAAACGCCAGCAACGTTTGGTAAAACACACACGTGTATCCTCCCAGACAGTCTCCCCTTGCTCACACACTATCTCTACCTCACACACACACACACACACACACAACACACACAGGCACGCACATTTCTGTGTGATAGACAGTTTCATAGTGTCGTAGCTGAGGTGTTGGCCTATAAAAAGCAGTGCTGATATGATTTAATGGGCGAGTCTTATTATAAGACTGTCGCTGGGCCAGTGTAATCTGGCTAGCGCTCCAGGGCACAGCGCTGAGACACATGCACTACAATACTCCACAGCAGATAATATTGCTATGTGCTACATTGCTATTATAAGATAGAGCCATTTGCCACACTGATACGCCGTGTATGAGGCTGTCATTTGGGAAGGAGTGATTTATGACTGTGAGGCATGAGAATAAAGACAGATTATTTTTATTCATGTGTCTTTAGAGGCCAACTTCATTTCTTTTTTGTTTGCACTGCACTTATTTTTATACAGCATCAAAGGGAAAGCGCCTTCCGTGCAAAAACACACATAACACCATATGGGCTTTGTGGTATTTATATAAGGCCTGTAGAGTCTGGACCACCCACTCAAAAACTGCACAATGTCACTTTGACATTGATTCAGAATCTGCACTTAATAGAACAAGATCCCTCTGTTAGCTGTCTTCCAATTTTTGCTGGGTCTAAATTGCTATTAATTATAAATAGCAGAGCAGCTGTCTTAAAATATATGACATATCTACCAGCGTATTAGACGCTGAGGTGATATTGCCTCTCCTGCCACTTTTAATATCGGCACCCTGGCTCCAATCACGGCCTAATAATGGCTTCTCATTATGAGGGCTATATGTGTGTGTATGTGTGTGAGGAGGAGAGCTTCAATTTCACCACTTAAAAGCCACAGATGACACCTTGTAAAAAGTTAATTTCATTTTAGACATTTATGGAATAGGGCCGTAAATTTAAGCTCTCGCCGCATGCCGTGAGGCTATCAGCTCCGATAATTGAGATATTGAATAATTAGATGTAAGCAGTTCACTCTGTGTGGAAACGCAAGGCAGGTGTGGAAAAAGTTACAACTGTATTCGAGAACCGTGATGGGAAAAAAAAGAGTGTGTTTTTACACGACCTGCTGTTGAGAAGAGCAGAATGAGGTTTTAGTGTGCCCTGGGTGTAATAGTGAGGATGGTCAGGAGATGGCGCTGTGCTTTCTGTGAGCACAGCAGAGCATGTGATCAAACTAAACAACAGAGGAGAGGTGCGTTCAGGATCAGGTTTGATTGTCTGATTGTCTCCTTAATGGTATTCAGACTGCCAACATGCACAGTTATGAAGAAACACTTATCAAATAGGAAGATGTGATGTTTTTTGCTGTATATCCCACCATGCATATGTCTTATCACAGCTTATAAAGATTTTTCCCACTATTTCATCCCTTAAATACAAAAAGTGGAAAATATTATCTCATTTGCAAAGCACGGGTCAAGAATTTTATAATGAGTGTTTTTTTTAGTACATTGTATGAAGTAAAGCTCTCAACATGAGCTCTTTCGATCCAACTGTTGTGTGTAAACAACCACGCACATCACATAAAAAAGGCATCTTCTCACAGCACGAGTCCATGGTCATTGAAATACAAAAACAAAATCTCTTTTTTTTCCGGAGACTTCAGTCTCCCTCTTGTTCTCTGTGCCTTTCATTCCCCAGATTGTCCATTTTTTCTTCCCAACATGTAAAAAGGCGAGAAAGAGACGCGCTGCCAGATCTATCTTTAAACTGCTTTAATTTCTCCCCTTCAGATGAGTCTGAGTTTATTAAGATGAGAGGAGGATTTCCACCTGACTGTCTATCCCTTCCTCTCTGTCTCACACACTCACACACACACACAGATGATCCTAGCTCTTCCTGTTACTCCTCACCCTCCACCTCCTGCCCCCCTCCTCTTCCTCCTCCTCTGTCTCTCCTCTCTCATGGCCTCTGTCTTAATTTCACAGGGGAATCATTTGACAGATATTGCCCTTGAAGAGGCAGCCTGTGCCTCGCCACTGAGAGCAATGGGGGGTTGTGGGGATGGGAAGAGGAGAAATTGAGGGGTGGGGGGGTGATGGAGGAGAGGAAGCAAAAGAGAGTGATGTGGGGAATGAGAGTTGGGGGGGTTGGTGGAGGGTAAAAAGTTATTAAGTGGATGTGAAAATGCAGCGCAGCCAAAAAGGTTAAGTCTGGAATAGGAAATTAAAACTTGCATCGCTTTTGGCTTTAAATAGATTTGGTTTCATTACGGGCGCCAAGGCCAGTTAGAGTCAAATCCCTCTGGAGAGACAGAGAAAGAGGGGAGGAAAGGAGAGGAGGAAGAAAGATGGTGGCATGGGAAAGGAGGCAGCTGAAAGAAAAGGGGACAATGGAGGAGAGGAAAGACTCAGACTATCATGCAGTTCACATTCATTTTCAATTTCCGCCTGTTTTTCCCCAAACCCCCTTCCACAGTCAAGCGAATACCAATTCTACATACCATTACTGATTTAATACTAAGACTTTAACAGAAATCCAAGGCCGCTGCCAAGCATGAATACAAAGAATGTGACCAGCATCAGCTAACAGGTGAGTAAAAACCTTGGGAGTATTTTTTCTCAATCCTCTTGTTTTTATTTACATTGACATTTTACAAGTCCTCTGTGACTTGAGTTAATTTTTTTGACCCTGGAACATATTAAACCTGCCTTTGGTTATTTGAGCAGTTTGCTTTTGCTATTCCAGAAAATAAAGAGGCATGGGCCTTTTGCAGCTTCACAAATTCTTCATATACATGAAAAGTACATGAAGGACAAAACCATTTTGTTTCATTCTTACACTTAAAGCCTGGCTGTAGTGGTTTGGTGGGAGGACACATTTCATACCTATGGTTAGAGTGTACACACACACACACGCTCACTCACACTCACTCACACTCACCCTCTGTGACCCTCTCACAGTTCTGGTTATTGCCTCCGTGGTCTCCCAAGGAGTGTCAGAGTAGAGTAGAAAGGAGCTGGATAAATTGCAACGAAAATGTGTGAGAGGTGGATGAAACGGTGGAGATGGAGGATAAAAAAGAGAAAAGGACGGATACATAAACAGACAGAGAGGAGAGGAGACTATGGGGGATGGAAAATTAGAGATAAATGAAGAGATAAAGTCAAGGGGTGTGTGTGTATGTGTGTGTGTGTTTAGAGGTTGCTTTCTCTTGAGAGATCTTATCATTTGCCACCTCTGGCCATGCAAGTTAACAACAGCAGTAATGAAACACAAGCAGGTGCATACATGAATAAATAAGACGGCGGAGGCATTTCAACACAATTAAACTTGGTAATTGTTGTGACCATTACGGGTCAGATGACTTGTGTTGGCCTGCTCATGACTAGCTTATGCTGAAATAGATCAAAACATGTTACCTGCAGCAAAGGGAATTTAGCAAAGTTTAGCCAATTAACTGTAAATGATCACCTCACATTTCAGAATTTAATGATACACTTTGTCTTCATTTGAAGTGGCTTATATTTGTCTCATCATAATTAAAAATCATCTTAATGACATTTCTGTAAATGACACAAATGATCCAATCTGCCTTTTCTTGATTGACTCAGTATCATGTCACAAATCATACCTGGTGCTAGAAAACAATCTGTAGTTAGATATCTTGTCTGTTAAGGAAATATGTCTGCTTATGGAAGCTTACACTGTGATATATTCAAAATACATTATCTGCAGCTCGAGCATGTTCAACAGTGAAATCCCAGTCTAATCATTTGACTGTGCAGATCTGAAGACCTTGTGTTTACAGAAGTCATTGCTGGATTGTTTTTTCTGATGCAGTTCTTGTTTTTCAGAGTTTAGGCATCTACTATTGGAAAAGTACCTCACTAAAAACAAAAAGTATAGAATGCACAGGAGAAGAGATAATTAAGCAACTACCCAGCTTTCCTACAATTCATCCAGCTGTGTTTAAGACTTGAAAAAAAATTATACATAGCAAGCACAGCGTCAGGGATAACTAGATCACACACTTCATATCAGATCAGTGAGGAACAACATTGCTTTCTCTTACTTGTCCAATGCAGTTTTTTTCCTCAAAATATGGTCCGTGTACCACTAATGGCCCCCTAGTGGTCCCCACAAACAGTCACGCTAATGTTACTCCATCAACGAGCCAACATGTAAAGTCATCGAGTATTGTTGGCTTTACAGGGACATTAAAAAGATATTTAGCATGATATAACATGTATGATGCAAGTTTATAATTCATCAGTTTGCTTTCTGGGCTGTTGTACCAAGGCTATTTAGCTTGGTGGTAAATGAGGGTTTTTTATTTTTTGGTGGGGATATATGGTCATTTGTGCAAAACAATTTGAGAAACACTAGGCTAAGGTGGTTAACATTGTGGCAAAACGTTACTTTCTGTTAGCATGCTTAATCTGCAGATTGGAGAGCAAAGCTGGTAGAGTCGAGTTTTAAAGCCAGTCTATAATGATCATCACATTGAAAATGCTGACCAACCTAATATCTAGTGGAGTTAGCAAGAGACAAAAATGGAGCTGACGTGTTCCCTGGAGCCTTCTTACTTAAAACTATAGCGCACCCTAGGGCTGGACAATTAATTGGATTTTAATCATGATTTCAATTTTGCCATCTGACAATCATAAAAACAATATAATCGAAGAAAAACAATTAATATGCCACACAGTGTAGATGTATGCAAGTTTCTGTGCTTCATAGCTCTTCTGTGTTCCATGTGCAGCCACAGCGAGTGTGTGTGACTTATGTGTATCAATAATACTGTATGTGCCACTTGCTGGTTCTTTAAAGCTGTGTTTAAATCAGTACTGAAGTTTTTGAATAAATGAATAATTGTGTATATTAATTGTGATTTCAATATCACTTAAAATAAAGGATTCTTATTTTTACCATAATCGCCCAGCCCTAGCGCACCCCTAGTTATGAAAAACTTTTACCTCAATATCACTGAGGAAAGTCAAGTCACACTGAGGATTTAGCTTAAAATGTAATTTTTATCAGGCTGGAATCATACTTATCCAAAGACTGTAAAAAAAAAAAAAAAAACTCATCTTGCTCTGCCCGAAGTGAGGTCGCCACAAAAACTGCTCCCCCTGGTGGCTGGCTGCAGTATAGGTCAAAAAAATCCAGCTCCCCAGTCATTCCAGATAGGCTGTAGTCAAACTTTGAAAAATTAATACACCTCGAAGAAATGTTTCTCACGTCCAATTGTTGTGGTGACTTGAAGATATCATTTGGCTGTCTTGTATTCAAGTCCTCTTCTTTCTGAAAAGTTTCGTTTTCATTAGTTATAAGAGGTTAAAAATGAGGCGTCATGTTTGACGATAATTGACAGCTGCCATTCTCATGTATTTTCTTCAGGGATTGTAGAATATGTCAGGAAGGAGAGCCATGAAGGGATTAGGCTCTCCAAAGGGGGGGGGGGGTAGTAAGCTAGATAATGTTTAAGGAACGGATGTTTATGTGAATTTACAACCTTTCAGAGAGAGACAAGCTCCCTCCACATGCATTAGGGTCCTGCTCACACAAACCGTGAGTCTTAATTTACATAGCCACCTGCTTACTGAACATGACCCCTAATGTGTTCTACATAAAGCCAGAAACTGCTCTGAGGATCAAAACTGAGCAAGACAGGGACAATATCGGTTGAAACCTGCTTACTATGCCTCTTCCTTTCATCTAAAACCTCAAAAACACTGCAGATGTTCCCTAACTATTCATAAGACAATAAAAACACCCCTTACAGCAGCATCACTTTCCTTGAAATGGGATGTATGTATGTTTAGTCTGCAAATCTGCAGGTGTGTTCTGAAGAGTCAGGACAATTAGCAAGCTGCCACTAACAGCAGTATAATAAATAACTTGCAGTAGTGACAAAAGTACAGTATTGTAAAACAAAAACAACACGTTAAGTTAAAAAAACAACAACACATAAACAATAGTTGGTATAGAATTCATATCAGCTCTTGAAAACTTCTGTCGTAACATAACACTCCCACTAATAGCCTTTGAAAACACACGAAACCAGCCCTCATGTTCAAGGTGTAAAGATGAGTGAAAGTCAGCGAGGAAGAAACAGACGGTAGCTTTAGGGCCATTTTCTTTTCTTTTACAGTCCTCCTCTCTGCAGGGACGGACTCCTCTGAACGAACAACATGACAGAGGGAGAAAAAACTCTCCTTCTGGTCTTTCTATCTTTTTCTGTCTCTGTACATTAGATTAGGAAAATTAGTGACCCCACAGCTTTCATTGCATATATTAAGACCTGGAAGGACTCATGCTGGATATTAATAAATGAAAAAGGACACATTAAGTGTGTCTATGTGTAGTTTGACAATATAAGACAACCTCATTTGACAGAAAAGACGCCTTACCCCAAACCCCACCCCTTTTGACAAAGAGAAAAAAAACATAAAAGATAAAAAATATATATTTCAATGCTGAAACAGAAACAATGTCGCCCAAATACCAAAAGCAATTTATTATTCCTTTTCTCTAAAGCACAGGGAGAAAATACTTCAAGATATCATTGCATGCAAATCCAGCAGCAGCAGCTCCACGACATTTTAACACACTCATGTCTTTTCAGTGTGAAATAAATGACTCACAAACACACAGTACATCTGTGAATATAGCAAGTTCTGCTGTCATGTTATTTAAGAAGTGTTGAGCATTTGTGTACGTTTTCACAGTTGTCCATGTTTGACTGAATATTAGTCTTTAAGAGTGGATTTGCGTGTGTGTGAGAGCTTTCTCTCTATCACCTTCTGACTGCAGCGTGTTGTCATTTAAAGGGTGTGTGTAGCATCCCTGTGGCTAATAACGGGTTGTTAGCTACAGTGGCTCACGGCAAACATGAGCTGGACTGTTGGAAAAACTCACTCCACAGACAGGAGACAGAAAAAGGAGGAGGTATTACCTTGTTGCACCAGAGTTGAGTGGACAGTTTCTGTGTGAGAAAGTGTCGGAGAGGGAAGGAGAGACAGAGAAAGGTGCTGAGACAGATGGAGGGGGTGAAGAAGAAGAGCTGACAGCAGCAGCAGCCAGGACAGTGAGCATCAGTAACACACTATTTCTGAAAACATTCAACCTTCCAACTGCCTGAGTTACACTTCATAACCCTCCAATGGAACCAAACTTTTCTGGAATGTTCTGCTATGCATGAGGTTAGTCAAATATTAGCCCAGAGTGATATATCTGGGAATTTAGGGAGAGGTAGCAAGCCAGCGAGGTGGCAGCTTGCATGTAGAACAGCTTAAAGGATGCAAAACAGAGGTTGTCAAATTTAAGATGACTTACCAGCTGTTTTGTGAAGAACAATACAAAATTTGTCTTTCATCCAGAGCTTATATTTTGTTTTTGTTTTCCACACATTCAAACCAGGACTCTAGTTTTACTTTTTGAACTATGTCAGAGAGCAGGCATCCCAAACCAAAGACCCAGACAACTCATTAATCTGCCATGGTTATTTCTTAACCGTTCATCCTTTATCCCTCTGTGATGTTTCCAAGATTTTTGGTACGGGAAAAAAAATTAAACATAAACACAAAAGGCCAAAGACTGAGTTAAATGTTCATACTTACACTCTTTCTTATTGTGTCTAATGAGACCCATTCTACGTGGGAATTTCTAAACCAACATTGTTTTGGATTAATGTACCTGAATGATGTCACATAATTTCCACCATAACTCTGCCTGCATCAGTAAAGCAGATGTCTAATCAGACAAAGCAGATGAAAACTGCTCTGCAGGTGAATTTTTAACAAAAATTACTTATATTTATGTTCTAAACATTTTGCCTTCTTTAGAGCAGGATGGACAAAACAGTGAAACTCTTTCTAGACCAACTGAAAATATATGACCTGGATTAAGCCAAACATGAATGTATGTGGACAAAAATACACGAGGATAAATGACAGAAACAGAGAGCCATATTGAGGAGAAAGGTACAGGGATTTATCTTAGAGTTATTTTTATATTGTGTGTTTTTTTTTATTATCAACATTTTTTTAAGTGATTGTTATAGTTAGAGACATTGCAAGTAAACAGAGACTGGATTGGTGTGCACTTTATGTAAATTTGTTCCTTTATGTCTTATACCTTTCTCAATTATTACTTTGCATATTATGTACAATAGTATTATTATTAGTACAGTTGTGAAAGACTTGTGTCATAACAACATAAAATTGCTCTACTACTTAAGTTTATACACTTAGATTTTTCTGATTATTGTTGTCATTTATCAATAGGGATGGGAATCGAAAACCGGTTCCTGTTCAGAATCGATAAGAAATGTTTCAATCTATCGATATCGTTAGCCTTTGTGCTTAACGATTCCCTTATCAATTCTTTACATTGTGCCAGAGCCGCCGGACCTCAAGTCGACTAGTCTGCTGCAGCTGTCTTAGCTTGGCAGTTAGATAACATTTCCCGAGAAAACTTTGATTCAGGATTTTCTTTCTTTTACTGAAGAATTGACTTCATTACAAAATGTACATTACTCTCTCTCAGGGGATTCGTATTCAGTACTTTCGAAATGGTATAAATCGCTTTATTTACCAAAACAACAAAATAGCGCAAGCCTGATGCTAACGTATATGGGAAACTGCATTGATATGCTAGCAGGCAATTTAAAGGCTCATGGCTGACTTCATAACTACAGAAAGCTTCCAAACAACTTAAAACATTGCTATAACCACTTTGAGACACTAGATGGCCTACTTGAATTATTAATATATTACAACACAGTACATCAACGTCACATTGTGTGCAATTTTTACCTGTTTCTGCTTAATTATGCCCAGAAATATCCAGACTCAGGGACCAATTACATTTTATTCACTTACAGTATAAACTCAATTTATGTTGTTGACACAGAAAACCTGTAAAGCTATTTTTTGTACCAAGAAAATTCACATCAGGAATTGATGAGGGATTTGATAAAGTATCAGATTGATAAGCAGAATTGATAAGGGCATTGGTATTGACAAAATGTTATCAATTCCCATCCCTATTTATCCATATGTTTTATACATACTTTACGTTATCCTAATAAACAATTCTTAAAAAAAAAAAAAAAAAGGTATATGTTTTTAATATATGTCAAATAAACATGTTTCCTTACATCATAGTTAGTTTCATGTTCATTTATTTGCATGCTTTCACTTTTTGGAGAACTCTGTGTGTCATGAGTTGTTTGATATTAAAAAGATGATTGACTGACAGGTCTGTTGTTGACTGAAGGCTCCTGCATTGTTCTTTATGAAGAATGGAGAGGTAACAAAACAAATACTGATGCAAAAGTCATCAAGCCTTCAGTTATCCAAAGTGTCTGCTCTCTATTAACATAGTTATCAGTCTGTGTCAATATTTCATTTCATTTCAGTTAACTGAGGCTCAACCAGTCATATCTCATCTCCACCAAAAAGTCAGCAACCATCCCAGAGGTGTTTTGGTTTTATTTATCCCTTTAGTAGATGATGAAGGTGATCTGTCCATGTTATTATACAGTCAACACTTCCTATCAGCACATGGGATATAATGTGTTTGTCATGAAAAGTATTGCTTTCATGAAAAGAAGCAGCATCTAAGACCATGCACATGTAAAATAAGTAATGCTTTATTTTAATTTTGTTGAAATAAACCAGTTTGAATTATATTAATTTATTGCCAGGCTAATTAGACTTGTGGATCTTTCATTCCAGCTATCACTTGACATTCAAAGAAGAAGAAATGCTTTCTTTCTGCCAGTTGATGTCAAACTTTTACACTCCTGATTACCGAGCTTTGAATTCATTCTTGTCTGCAATGTCATCTTCAATTACCTTGCTAGTACTAGTGTATTGAACATCTGTTTACATTTCATTTGCGATGCGTTATAATGTGAAGTGGGCCGATGATATAAAGAGACCTTGCTTACAGCCACCTTGACAGTAGTTGTAAAGAAAAGAAGTGCTTTATTCATAAATGTTCCTCAGATTCAAATTTGTGACCTTCCCGTTACACCTAGTAGATACAGCCAGCACTCTGTGGGCTTCGGGTAAATATGTGATTTGATTTTGGTGAAAAATGAATCATCTTATCATGCAGAAAGGTAAAATTGAATGCTTCAGATGTGAAAAAGAGGTTTTTTGATGTTACCAATATCTGCAAACTCTGTTATTTACGGTGAACCACAAATGCTCCCTTCCAGCATTAGAGTACCATTTATACCCCTCAGCATTATCTGGATACACACACATACAAACACACCAACACACAGGTGCACACAGTCAACTCTCTTCACTTAGTGAGTGCTTCTCTCGTCTCTTGGCATCAAGATGAAGGCCAAAGCCAAACTCTAAGTGCACAGCTTTCCATTTAGGCCTAAAATACGACTCTTCTTCCCCCCGCGAGGGAGGACAGCAATGTAGCAACGATAGTGCACTGTAAAAAAAAAAAAATCTCAGTGGAGTTATCGTGTGCATGTGTGTGTGTGTGTGTGTATGTGTGAGCAGCAGAGAGAGAAAGGGTGAGTGAGAGCAGAGGGTAAAGACTGTAAGATGTGATGGGCTGGCGGGCTTTCAAGGCCCACTTTGTAGCCGGGGAGCTGAGGCTGAGATCTACGCTAATGTGTATGTGTGTTTCTGTATATGCCATACATTTATGTGTGTGTGTGTGTGTGTGTGTGTATGGTTGTGTGTCTGTTTCTGTGTGTGTGTTTGTACACCCCTCATAGCCAAATGGAGAGAGTGAGCACTTCAGCAATGACAAGTAGGTAAACAAAATCATCCGTGCAGAAAATAGAGAGATGAAGATGGACTACAGGGGTAAGGTAAGGAAACAAGGAAGGAGGATGGATGTTAGAAAGCATGAAGGGAGAAAGGAAAGGATGGACAAGATGGAATGAAAAAAAAAACTGTGGAACAGGAGGTGTGAGGGAGGAGGAAAGAAAATAGAAACAAAGCTAGAGAGGCAGGAAATTACAGATAGGGAATAGAGGGGAGAATTATGAGGGGGAGATAATGTGAGACGAGGGGAAAGAAATAGCAGGACAAATTTAACCTCTATGCAAATACTGCCAAGGGCCTAATTTTGCAAAATTCTTCTACTATTATGGATCATAGTTTGAAATGAAGAAAATTGAAAATGAAAAAAAGATGGAAGTAAGGAAGTAATTTCAACAAGAAGGAGGGAAAAAACATTCAACTTAAAGTAAAGGCTAGTAACAATTCAATATCAGCACGTATAAATTATACAGGAGGCTGCTCCATTATGCATTTGCAATCAAATGTAGCAAAACCGCGCTCACTACTTCCCAGTCCTTAGACTCACCACTTTGCATTACAGATATAGCCCATACCGTCAGCACCAGCATTATGGGAAATCACCTTGTGTCTCGAGGTGACCAGCGGGCCTCTATGTATGGATGACGATGTTTTCCAGCCACTCCAACTAAATCACAGCGGAGTAAGTCCGTGTTCATGAATACTGACGCAGGAGTGTTCACGTGTTATTATGTTTGAGCATGTTTATTTTATGTGTGTGTTGCATGTGTCTTTGAACATCTGTATGCACCTCTGCCTCCCTGTGCCTATTCTCCCTCCCTGTTTCCTCTCCATACAGCTCTGCTGTGATGAAGTCCGTCGCAGGGTCCCCGACCCAATATCCCACGCCTAATAAACTAATACATCATTAATGAGAGGGAGGGAGCGGAGGGGGGGATGCAGAGGAGGAGAGATGCACTGGCAGGCTATAGCCAGCTATTGCTCCACAGCTCAATAGGCTTTCTAACAAGGCTCTGTCCTTGAGAGAGGCTGCATACTAAAAACTTCTCCATCGGCCGCCGTGCCAAGCAAGGGGAATTCATAAACAGAGGACAGAGGGAGGGAGGGAGGGGAGGTAAAGGAGGGCAGATGAGAGAGAGGCTCTTAAAGATGGGATGGAAGGAGACAAAAAAGAGGGAGAGAGGAAGATGAATCATGTCATGCTTTAATTGTCCTTCTCCTATCTGTCTGTTAGGTTTGGGTCAGACTGACTGTCTGACAGACTCACTGTAATGACGCATGATCAATAACCAGTTTATTAGTTTGTTTGTCAGACTATTACGGCCTGTAGTTGGGTCTCGTCTACCATGCTGTGTGTGTGTGTGTGTGTGTGTGTGTGTGTCAGTAAGAAAGAAATCCCATGGGTATAGGAAGGTGTTGAAAGAGGGCGCCACTTAGCTTCACCGCACCTCCTCAAAAACTGAGGGAGAGTCCTCTCACAGGTAGACTCATCGTTGACACATTTGCAAAAATGCACTAACATACACACGCACACATGCACACACACACTTACATAGACACAAATGTGTAATTTGTAAAGCGAAAGAGCTGGATGTATGCTTGTACTCATAAGCACACATGCACATGCTCAGACATGCAAGCGTGCACACAAACAGCTCAAATTGGACGTCTCTGAGCAAATAGTGCCGCGGGCCTCATTTGAATAGAGATAATTGAAAATCAGACTTGTTTATCAGGCTTAATAGAATGACAGACACTCACAAAAGGAGGCAGAGAGAGCGAGCTTAGCGAGTATTAGCATAATGTTCATGGCTGAATGATTTCTAGGTCCATTAGGCCAGGGAAGGACATTGGAGAAGTTCACTTTTCATGGCTCGGGCTAAACGCTGAAATATGACTTCATTTTGAGGTGTTACTTTAAAATGATGTATTGGCATTTCGATGCTGACGCAAAGGTGGCAGAAAGGAGGGGAGTGGGGAATATGCTGGAATTAAAAGCAAAGGAGTAGAGAAGGAGAAGAAGAAGAGGAGAGCAAAGGAGGAGGAAAGGAGATGGAAGGTTGGTAGAAGAGCTCGGGAGATTTGGGAAACTGTCCAAGACTTTCATTATCTTTGATGCAAATTATCAGACCCCGTAATTAGGCCTCTCATATCACTCTCTCATTTCTTCTCCTCTTTCTGCCTATCTTCTTGTGATCAATGGAGCACAGTATGTGTTGAAGTGGGGTGCTGTAGCCCTCTTGTGGTGTTTGTTTCTCTGGGGACCCCCTGGCATGGCTTAGTGCCAGGGCGTCCCCTTCGGAGTGAATGCATCTCTGCTTGTAACCCATTCAAGTGGTCTGCATGAGACATGAAACACATGTGATGTAATATCAAGTGTGCGGGCAACACTCTCATTAAAAAAAAACACGAGTGCAGAGCAAGAAATCACTGTTTCTTGCCACCAAATTTCAGTACCAGCTAACATGCAGTGTCCACCTTCATACTATCACAACAAGGCTTTGAAGCTGCTGAAGAAAACAGAAAACAGTGGAAAATAAGTGTGTGCCAGAGCCCAAATAGCCTCAGGACAGCCCTCAGACGATACAACACCGCCCTTGGCCGAACAAATTAGGACTACACACAAAAAAAGGAAAATCCTATTACCTGGAAGGTAAAGCAAAACAAAAGTCTGTTTCGATGCATTTTGCAGCTTAACCAGAGATGATCTGCTTCAGATAACATGACAACACCGGAAAATCAGAAAGCTAGCAAGAGAGTATGCAGAAAATCAAAGACAGAGATAGGTATGGCATACCAATGCTGGAGAGAAGATGTCTGATGTTTTCATAAAGTGAGAGCTGCATGCAAACCACAGAGAGTCCCTCCCTCTGACTGATTCTATATTCAAGGACTTTGCAAATATGACAGATGGTGCCAGAATAAAATGTCAACAAAAAAGTTACCGCACATTTTTAACTGACTGATTCAACATTAGAGAAGCAAAGTCCAAAGACAAATGACTTCCTGCAAATGATTTCCTCAGCTTTATCCATCAAATCTGTCCGACTGATTTTAAAATAGTCTGGTTTTAACCTTTCATTATGTGGTAGAAACTTCTGAATAAAATATCACATTCGATTAGATCAAACAAGCATTGGTTGCAGGAGACCCATGTCTCCCCATGGCTGCTTTCACACTAACACAAAATTCTCACAACTTCCCCAAATTATCAGAGTGAGCTGCATGCAAACAGATGAATTTCTGACCCCAAGGAAAATATATTCCAGGTAAAGCTGAGGTGAGCATATGAAAGCACAGCAGGAAATCACAACCAGTGTTCTGTTCAGTTTTGCTGCTTAGGTTACACAAGGATGAGGTCTGGTTTATATTTCTGCATTGAGCATAAGCCAAAGCTTACACCAAAGCCTACACTATAAGAGGGGCTGCAACTAATGATTGTTTTAGTAATCAATTACTTTGACAATTATATTTACAACTAATCGTTGAATTGGAAAAAAAGGGATGAGAATGCATAATTGTAGAATTCGCAAAACCCAACATGCGTTGTTGTTTTAGTTGATTACTATTGTTTGCTTAAATTTAAGCTGACTAGATGCTACATTTACCAAGTATAACAACTGACATGAATGTATTATCACTTTGAGAATCAACAGTATGGGCAAAGTATTAGAAAATATATCATTATGTCATCAGATTAAGAACTCGGTGGGCCAAAAAGGCAAAAAAAAAAAAAATTAAAACATATCCTCAATCTTTTCACCTGCAGGTCAAACAGTACACCCCTCTGCCCTACCACTAACTGTAGTAGCTAATGCTAACGTTAGTTTAATGAACTCTTTGTGGTTTTCAAACGGTGTGACGATTTAATAAACAGACAAAACGAGTCCTAGAAGACATACCATGCATTTCACAATATATAAAAGGAGTTTACGTGGGATTTTGTAGCTCCTCACCTCACTGTTGAGGTCCCCTGCTCATCATCTATGAGTAGGTGCTGGATTATTGCAGTCGTACTCTCACGCACTTTGTGCTTTTACTCAGCATGAAATACTCACAAACTTGGGAAATTTTTTTGATACTCTGCGGTTATTCGTGTGTTTACTTGTTTCCTCCACCTGCCGGCTACTCCTCCGCCACGCTGATACGTTTACATGTGACGTATACAGCCCCGTGGCCCAGGTAATCTACACCTGAGTCCAGTAGGTGGCGGTAATACACTTTCAGCTAGTTACCAATCGCTAAATAATCCAACAAAACTGAAGAAGACAAACAAACTGAAGACAAACTAATAAAGTAATGGCACTACACGGTGCATCGAAAATAGGAAAACGTTGTCAATGCTTCTACTAATCGATTTTAATGATTCGTCGTTGCAGCCCTAGCCATAGGTCTGCGTAGCCCTTTTCAGATACAGAAGCATGCTTGGCTGGCTGTGTACCTCCTTCTACACATAACAACTATTTAAAATGTTTCTGGAATTTTCATCAAGCCTACATTACATCTTTTATAACATCTCCTCTGTACTCTGCTTTGTAGGAATCTGTGTTTTGTGTTTTAAACAGCCTCATGCATCTGCTCCACTTTAACAGAATATGTTGTGAAAAAGCAAGCAGAAAATGCAGCAGGACTGGGAACAAAACCCACAAGTGTTTAAGAGGAGTACTGCCAAGCAACGCAGACAACTTGACACACACATATGCCGTGCTCAGCCTCATGTCAGTCACTATGGGGTAGAGCAATGGACGTCAACTGGTGGCCCGTGGGCCAAATCTGGCCCCCAGAATTTTACTGGAAAAAACCCACGTAAGGAGAAAAATATGTTACTTTATTTATTCATGTTTTAAAGCGATTGGAAAGAAACACCCTCTGAAAAGTAGCTTGTGCCAAAGCCTGCCTTCAGCCAAAAAGAATGACAAACTCGTTGCATGCAAAGACACACTTGTTGCCCTCTCTTGTTTAGCGGGAGTCTGGTTATTAACTCCACTTGCATGTCATTATGGTAAAAACAAAGCAGATTGTTTTTACCAGACTGTTCAGGATATGACTCCTTGAAGCTTGCATGCATTGCGCTGTGGTGACACCAGATTATATACTAAAGCAACAGCAACAGGTTTGTTGCAGGTACCCAGCAGGTGCAGGGTTTCCAAAAGTTGGTGCAATAAATACACAATTATCAGCCCATCCGTCATGGAAACAGGAGTTTTCTGCACCAACTTTCCACTTGGAGCTCTTTCAGTGTTATTTTCTGCTTTGAATATATTCAAAAGACCTTTCTTCCAGCAGTGTTATCCACAACCTACATCACTGCATTTGACAGTGATGGACAGCTTGACAGCCACTCAAATATGAAACCCAAAATATTGCAATCGCCCTCTAGTGGCTTTCTGCAGTGCAGGTAATATGAGTCTATTAACACTGACAAATACTTAAAAAACTTCAAATTTCAAATTTAAGGTAATATATTAAATGATAGTGTATTACTTGGAAAACAATATTGATTTTATTTATTTACTGAGAGCATCTGGCCCTCACAGTGTCTACTAAAAAAAAAAAAAAGGCCTTTGGACAAATCTAGCAGATGATCCCGTGGCATAGAGTCAATGCAAAAGTATAAACCAGGCTTAAGTGTTCTGCCCAAATAAGACAACCACATTTTTGTACCCATTTATGATACCTTTATTAAAATTTTCAGAGCACTGTATCTTAATAGTGGCTTTTCCTTTATCACACAATGCTCCCAGAATAAAGTCACTTTATATCATGCCATTACTCCCTTTATTTGATTTCAGGGAGCATGCTGACACTCCCTCTATGCTATCACAAAATCCTTAATCTAGATTCCAGGAGAAGTACCCTGATAGACTGATATCCTCTAACAAATAAAGCCTCAGCGGTGACAAGCACCCTTAATTTAGCTCTACACATGTGCAGAGCCGCTTAGGTGCACATTTGGATATGATGCCTTATTAAATAGATCACCAGCGTGAACCCAGAAGAGCAACACATCATGAGAAGAAAAAAATATCAAAAGTGTGAGACTGTCTTATACTCTTTGTTTTCCCCACTCACCTGTGGAACAGTCACACTGTGAGAAGTCATGTGTGAATTGTCAACTTTGAAAAATCTCCACACATTTTCTGAAAAAAGTCAAAGCCGCTGGTTGAGTGTGACCTGCTTAAAACAGTGTGACAGAAACATCTCTGAACTGTGACTGAGTGAAAAAATAATGATCGTGGTCAGGACGTCAGGTTAATGTCACATACTTTAACTATATGTCTTATATGAAGCTGTGTGTGCTCTGAATACAGAGCTAAGAGGTGGCGCAGAGGGTTTAATCAGCTGTGTGTTGTATGTGTGTATTTAGGGGAATCCCCTTCTCATCCTCCGACAGGTTAATGATGGGATTAGGTGTCTGTATTAAAGCAGAGTCATCCAGAGGACGTGCTGTTCTCTCTCTAATTCAGATCATTCTCTTTGCTGATATTTATAGTTTATTAGGTTAAAATATGGCTTTAATCAAAACTTAATTTCTAAAGAGGAAGAGCTTAGAATATGGCAGATTCACGACACAAAAGAGAGCTGAAAATATAATAACCTGAGGGGGAAAAAAGCACATTTATCCAGGTTAATATCCTGGCTCACTGCCCTTATGTCAGGTACAGCAATCTAAAGGTAAAAGTCAAAGTCAAGCACCACATTTCCCCAGTGAGATGGGGTCATTAACAAACGGAAGAAAAATGGAGGGGGGACTGATAGAGGCTCCCATAAAGACTAGGATGCTTCAATAAAGTAATAAACACTTATTTAAGATATGCTCTCATAAACCTGGGGCTGAATTTAAAACTGAGGAAAAAAAAAAAAACACCACTTTCAAAATCATCTAATTTCCGATTACCATTAAGCAATTTGCATTTGGTTAAATTGGCAGTGCAATTAACTTTTAAGGAAATAAACAGCCCCATTTTAGCTACTTAATCCCTTTTAAAGATTGTTTTTGATTAGCAAACACAGACAAGCCACATAAACACAGACACTGTTGACTTGTTGACCTCGAAACGACTTCACAAATAGCAGCTAATGTGTCCGTCCCTGGAACACCAACACAAGACGACGAGGCAAAGGACACAAGGCGGGTGGAGAAATATGGAGATGGGAAAAAAAAGGAAAGCAAAGCAGAGGACAATGACATTCTACCTCCTCTGGGAATGGGAGGATGTGGGGAAAGCAAGGAGAGGAGGTTGGGAAGAAGAGGAGGAGAGGGCAATTTGGTTTCCACTCTTCTCTAATCTAATATGTGTAACTGTGACTGATTCTCTGTCCTAAACCAGGACCCCAGACACCGGGAAAGGGCACCAAACTTCTGCGCTAGCCTGAGGGAGATGAAGCAAGGAGGGAGAGGAGCAGTAAAGAGGGAGGGAGAGGAGGGAGAGAAGGGCAAAATAATGTGTCAGCTCTGGTGAAAAAGAGCAATAGAAGCAATTCCAGAAATGGGAGAGAGATATTCCCAAAGCTTGTGTATTATTGCTGGGATGTTGGACAAAGCAAATATCTAATGCAGCGCAGTAAATCCTCTGAATGTGTTTGGGTGTTTGTGTGAGTGAGGGAGCGCAAGGACTCAGCAGACAAGCACCAAATCACAAAATTTTCACAACACCAAAGGAACATGCTGACTGTAAAGCAAAATATGTGTGTCTCTCTCTTCTCAGTGTGTGTGTGTGTGTGTGTCTTCTAGAGCCTGACAGAGCAGCGGCTGCCGTCCTGTTCAGTGACTCCCTCTGCAGCAAAGCTAAGGTTAGCTATTTGCTCTTTTCACACCTCACAGGGTAAAAAAAGACGTGGAAGCATTGGGGAAATTCAGCTATTAAGACTTCCCAAATCCCCATTTTCACCGCAGGGCAATATCCAGTATGACAAACACCCTCCCACACACACACATGCGCGTGTACGTACACACATAGCCACAGACACGGTCCTGCATTCTCCATTAGCTTATTGATTTTAGGAGGGAGAAAGGGTTTAGGGCAAGATCTCTCTACAGGGGAGCGCTCAAAAGGCAAGGTCAGCAGAGCTATGGAGTAAAAACACATGATTTCTGATACTTTTAACTCAAAATTATCATTTATATGAATAAATATTAAGGCATTGATCACTACGTTTTTATTTCAAAACACAGCCAAGGCTTAATCGCTCTACCCTTACTATGTAACATGTGCAGTAAGTTCTTTATGTAAACGCTGTTTGTGTTTTCTAAATGTTATGAATGACACCGTCCCTTTTTCACAGAACACATGCAACTTCAATAAAAAACCGAACAAAGAGACGAGTGGTGTCGCCCAGTTTTGGCAAAGCGCTTGCACCAAATCCACACATTTACAGCAACCGCTTTCAACAAACAAACAAACAAACACTTCAAACACGAGCCGAGCATCCTGTCTTGGAGTCGCCCATCAAATAAGGACTCAGCAAGCAGTCGGGATAAAAAAGCTATTACATGTGCAAATATTTTCACTGTTCTACCACTACTGTTACTGGCTTTTTATTTTTTCATCTCACACATTCAAATGTGACAACATCTGTGGTGGATTTCAAATCAGTCACTTATTAGCCAGGACAATACAGACTTTTTTCTCTGTACAAGACCAGATTAACCTGTTAGGGGGTAGATAGAAAGTCCCCATGAAAGTAGAAAAGTTCACAATTTTTAATATAGCTTGGATAAAAAAGGCCGGTGATGTATAGAGACCTCATCTCAGTTCAAGTGGCTTGTTAACTTCCAGTGAGTCATCAGATTTGTCAGAGGCATGTCTGGAAGGCAGCCCCCCCTTGAAATCTGGTTGATCATCCCTTGTGCCACCCATCCCAAATAGTCCAAAATGCTCCGTCAGATGTGGCTCTTAAGTTCAAATCAACAGTTTTGGTTGTGTTTCAACAAACTCCCTCAGCTTTTTCCATTCAGCACATAAGATTCTGTAAAGTTCAGACCTTTGCACACCAAAGGTGACGCGATTAAACAACACAAAATTGCAAAAACTTTGGAGGCCTCATATTCAATCTCCTCAGCTATTCTCCTTCAAACGTTATTTTGGCAGTCGCTGTTTTTGTAGTTTTCATGTCTTTTGTTGTAAAGACCCAGGTGCTAGGACACAAACACAATCAGTGTTGAATGTTTTGGTAGGTGATGTATCAACAACGAGCGTTTTGATTGGTCAGATGCGTACTTGTCACAAGCAAAACTGAAAAAATAATCCTCGGTCCAGAAAAATAAAAGCCACAATTTGGCTCAGCTTGCTTTGAAAAACAGTAGGTTCAAAAAAATAAAAAGGGTGCAAAATACTTGTGAGAAAAATACTCGTCTGGTATGCAAAGGGCTTTAGGCTTGTGAATTAAAAAAAATGGAAAAAGGATAACCATGGGTATTACATCTGTGTGATACTTGAATGTTTGTGCTTTGCCTTTCTCAACTCTTTAGCTACAATTCTTTTTCATATGCCGCCCATGCCACATTAAGGGCCCAAGCTGAGCCACAACAGTCCGTAACAGCCATAACAGTAGCCTCTGGCTGAGTACTGAGTACTGTCAGTACTGTCAATATTGAGTACTGTGCTTTTGGGACTAAACTTTACTATTTAACTTTTTTAGTCAATATTATTTAAAACTTTAAGCACGAGAAAAAACGAACAAAAAATCATTGACTAACTTATTTATTTTTAAGGAGGTGGGGTTTTGTTGGAGAACTTCAGTGTTTGTGTTGTTTTTTTCTCAACCTCCAGCTTTGATTTCCAGCTCTGGTATTTCACAGATTTCCTCACATTATGCTCTGTCAAAATGATGAGGTGATTTAGTCAAAATTAATCAAACTGTAGTTGCCAAAGTGACATATCAGCACATTCAAACACTGCTCATCCGCGAGTGGCCAAAATCCAAAACATTCCTAATCCACGCTGGCACATGACAGCCGTATCTCTAACACAGCTCCCACAACCGTCCCTTACAGCCACTCATTCACTCTCACAATGGATTCTCCATGTCAGATCGCAGCCCCATTCCACTCAAAACGTCTGTACAGTCCAGACACAGCCGCTCTTTAGCTTTCAGTGTGAAAAATGTGAAGACACACACTCTTTAGTTGCTGTAAGTGTGTGTGTGTCTCAGTGCATGGTGCATATTCAATGTGTCAGAGATGAGTAGCCATGCACAGCTCTTAGATTATGCCTGTTACGGGGCCCTTAGAGGGACAAGCAGAGTGGGGTTGGTGGAGAACTTCTGAAAGGCACATTCTTCTGTGGCGATCAGAGAAACCTCTGTTCACAAGACCATCTCTCGTCTGGATTGCTCTCTCTTCATCCTATACTTTCTTTCTGCTTGCTTTTTTTTTTTTCTTACTGTCTATTTAACCCATTTTCCCCTCAAAAAGGACACATTTATTCTAAATTTTCTTTTTTATTTTACTTTTAAGTCTTTATTTTGGGCTGAAATGACTCCATGATCTTTCCCTGGTATAGTATTGAGCGTTATCATATGACCTAAATCAGCTTTTATTTACCATTAGTAGAAACCCTCTGGGGAAAGATGAATGTAGCTAAGGATCCAAAGCTGGGTATGGTGCATTTTTTTAATAACATTATCAATGAAAGACAAAACCTTGCTCCAGATGGCTTTTGATGACATTTTTGTCGTTCATAGAGTAACATGTATCATACAGGGAAGGCAGGAATATGTCTGTAGGATAGGGGCAACTCTTGAAACTGTTCTACATTATATGACTTGCTGTGACTGAATTTTATGGCAGGTTTCCTTTCAACTTTAAATATGTTCAAGGCTTGTTATTTAGGGTAAAAGGTCCAGGAAAAACAATAATAATTCTGAAGGTTTTAAGAGGGCCTTCGCTTGTGACTTGCAGTTGGGCTTGGACCCTAATGTTAACTCCCATAGGCTGATAATCTACATGATTGTTTTTGGAGAGTTTGTCTGTCTGTCTGTGAACAAAATGTAACAAACAGATCTTGATAAAATTTTCAGTAAATGTTCAAAATGGGATAAGGAAGAAGTGATTAAATGTTGGAGGTGATCTGGATCACTGTCTGGATCCAGGATTTTTTTTAAAGGATTCTTTATCATTGTGAGATAGGGCTGATTGCTTTGCAAAACAATACAAGACAAGGTCACCATAATTTCTGACAGATGTAAAAGTATGATCCAGATCCTGGAAATATTCTGGATACTAAGATCTGGAATATGAAATATGTACTGGGTCATCATCATTTTCAACTCTGTCAGGTAACAAATTATCTTCAACTAGCACCAAATTGTAGCAGACAGTCTGCTGAAAGGGAGCATAGCATTAAAGTAGGACTAAAGTGTTGGTGACAATCACAAAATGCTTGGTGGATGCTTGTTTTAAACTGTTCCTCCTCATTTCCTAATAACACATGTGATAATAAAGTGTTCCATTATGTTGAGCTGACTCCTTTTTGTTGTGTTGTACCTTTAAGAGACTATCATGAAGAAAAAGATAAGCCATGTTCTTAAAACAAAATTCACTTACCTAAATGTTGAAGGCGCAGCAAGACCAGCAGCAACAAGACATAGAGGAAGAGAGAAAGGCCATAATTAAAATGTGATCAGCAGTATGATATCTCTGTAATTACTCATACCTTCCATAGAATTTGCATATCATTATTTTCACACAAGAACATGCAATTTATTAATTTTACATACTGCATTACAATGGGCATTTGGAATATAATTACATATGTTCCCAGAAATGTTTCCTAACACTGGTGACACTGTACAGTGTGAGTGTGTGTGCCTGTGTGCATTTGTGTGTATGAGTGTGTGTTTTGCTCTATTACAGTGGTTGTTGGATCATTAGGGCTTTTGAGATTCACAGTAGATTTCACAGTCTTATAATGACTGTGTTTGCACATGACAGAGCGGGGCAGAGAGGGGGAGAGTCGCTGTTATTACCACGGAACAGGGCGATAAGGAAATAAAAGAGAGGGATATATAAATACATACCATAAACTTTAACTGTGTGATGAGTACTTAAACATGAAAAAGGAGAGCCAAGAGAGAAAAGAAGGATAAGGGAAAGAAAGTGTGCTCTGATTGGCTACAGGGGTGACTGTCACTTATCTCAGCCAATGCAGCGACAGCGGGCCTCCACTGTTGAAGGCGCATCCTGTATGTGCTCTCTTCTCTTTCAGTATCTGCCTCTCACCCCCTCCCTTCCTCTTCCTCCTATTTTCAATCTCTCTGCTCTCATTTTAATTACTCCGAACGACGGCGAGGAGCCCGCGCAAAAGAAATTAAAAAAGGAAAATGGAGAGCAGCGAGGGGGGAGGAACGTGGAGGAGATGGAGGGAAAGTAAAGAATGGAAGGAAGGGAGAGGTTTTGTAGGTTGAGATGGGATGATAAACAATCCATCCTTTTAAGTGAATTAGAATTGAAGTAGGGGGGATTTGAAATGAAAGGAGGAGGGAGGGGTCGATTTTATCATGATGGCAGTGAAAAAAAACACTGAGAGGTCAATGAGGTTAGGGCAAGGAAAGTGGGACACTTCAGTCAATGCAGGTGTCAATTCAGTCTGTGTCTTTACTACTACTGCTACACACACACACACGCACACACACTTAAAGATATCCCTTGTGGGTTTGGAGGATTCATTTGACATTTTTTAAAACCATTTTTGTCTGTAGAGTTTTTGTGTTTGTGTGTGTGTCTCAAAGGGACGCAGCAACGTGTCCTTCCCCACTCTCTCAGGGTGAATATGTCCCTCTTGTCAGACTGTGTGTGTGTGTCCCTCAGAGCTTTGCTGCTAGCCTCTGGATTTCTATCAGCACATCTGTGTTGATGCCACTGTTAGCCAGGCGTGTAACACACACACACACACACACACACACACACACACACACACACACACACACACACACACACACACACACACACACACACACACAGGCTACGTACTCACACTTACAGGCACGCACGCACTTGGAAACACACACACTTACACAGAGCGACAGGAAGGAAGGAAAGCAACACAGAACAGAAAAGGGGAACGGGGACATGATTTCAAAAGCGCTGAAACGAAATCCTCTAGAGTTGAGATCACAGAAACACTAAAAAAAGAAAGAGATGAAAGCGCAGCGCTCTCTTTTTGAGCTTTTTTAACACATAAAACATCGCCGTGCCATTCGGTTTTTTGGAAGGTATAAGTCTGCCATCAGTTCTGCGATTTTTTTCCCTTTTGAAAACTCTGTTTCGGCTAATACTTTTTTTTTTTTCCAGCCGGTCGTCTTCCTCTTCTCTTGTGTTGGAACATGATTTGCTGCTCTCATTCCCCTGAAGACATTTTAGTAATTCTCTCACTTGTCTTTTCTCTCTTTCGCTTCATTCCTGTCATTCATTTCTTCTATCTCCTCCTTGTTGTACCTCATTTCCTCCAGCCTGCTGACTGCGTCTCTCCAACATTAGTCTGTTATTTCAATATTTTGCCTTTTTACAGTGCAAGGACAAAATTATTCCTGCTAGGTTGTCTTTCCCTGCTACTTCTTATTTATCTCCATCGTGCCTTGTTCCCGTCTTCTGGAAAGTAAACGAGGAACAAAGGATGAGACGGAGAATGTCAGAGGGAGATAATGAGTGGTAGATGGAGAGGAAAAGGATGGGATAGGAAAGAAAAATGTTGCTGGACAGGGAGATAAATTGGATCCAGAACAGGAGAAAGAGATATTGAAGAGGAAAAAAAGCGACCTGGTCAAAGACCTCTAAATCACTTTTCACAAATAGATTTCTGGGAGTCAAACGTGTTTGATGTTGTTTTTATTGTCATCTCTTTCTCCTCTTTACAAACCACAGCCAATCAGAGCTCTGTAGATGGGATAAAGGGCGGGAGCATCGTACTTTCGCCTTCACAGGAAGTCAACTCATAGAAAGTTGATTCTCCCCATAATTTAAATAGTTAATGGAAAAGGGAAAGATGAAATTTTTAAGTTCATGAGAAGAGATGGAGCGAAAAGTTACAGCCTTAGGTATCAGCATCAAGAGGTGAAAGGAAAGAGACAAAATGATGGAGATTTAATGACTGAGGGGAAAAGACAAGCAGGAGGAAAATGATAAAAAAAGACAGAGAGAAGGACAATGATGGAGTGAGGTTGTGGATGTGTACAGACTGCAGCGTGTTGGTTGTTCTGTCTGAACGCAGCAGGAAACTCAATGGACTGGGGTCCTTCATTATGCAGCCCGGGCACGGCTGACTGAGGAGCTGCCTGTTTAAACAGCTACACCAAAGAAAAAAAATGCAGTAGACTTGTGTCACAACATCCAACACACACATATATACAGGATATATTACACACATACATTTTACAAGCCAGCCTTACAGTTTTGAACTCTTTCTCAAATGAACGCACACAAATGTCATAAACACACGTGTTACACTGGAGATGTCACTGATACAAAAAAAAAAAGAGGGTAAGCAAAGAAGCAAAGAAGGGACGTTGGAATAACACAACACAGGATCAGACATCATTGTGTCAGCTGGTAAAGTGGAATGCAAATGCACTACTGTGCCTGTTCTAACACGATTACAAACCATGTGTTTTGTTATATGACAAATCTACAGTCCCTGCTCTTAGCGTCAGAGTATTGTACCAGTCAAGACTTCAGTTGGAACAACTTCCCAGAGCATCTCAATCCTTTCACAGTGAGAACCACACCAGTAAGAAGTCAGAGTGTGAGTGTGACGACTGGGGTACGTGACCCCATCAGGGGCCGTTTACGGATTTGGGGGTAAAACGCAAAAGTAATGTTGCGTTTCTTCCTCCCGTTTACACAGAAACTGCATTTCAGACGACCTAAAATGCAAACTTTTGAAAACAGCCTCCAGAGTGGAATTTTTCTGATTGTTGGCTTGTAAACAGTAAGCCGGCGTTTTTAGTGAAAACGCTGACGTTACACTCCGCTTCGCACGAGGGCATACAACAGGACAATAGTACCGTTGTAACGATCGTAACCTATACTGCAGCCAGCCACCAGGGGGAGCAGTTTTTGTAGAGACCTCACTCATCTCAAAGAGCAAGATGACGCCCATTTTTTTTACAGTCTATGGTATTCACCAATACACCAGACGATCGGCCCAACTCTACTTTAGTGGAGATCTACCTAAAGCTGCTTCTGGGCAACACAGTTCTAGCATCACCTACAGGTTGGCATGCTTTATACAGCTTTTTAAGACCCTCAGGGTTTTTATGTAAACGCAGATTTTTTTCACTGCGTTTTAGCGTTTTCAGATGAAATGTTGTCATGTAAACAGGGCCTTAGTGTGATATCTCTCCACTTACCTCCACCTCAGTTTTTAGGGGATATTGTGCTTTTTCAGGCTGTATTCGGTTCCTTTGGCACCCTAATAGTAATTTTACAGTTTAAGAAAAAAAAAAAACTAAATTCTTCTTCTTCTTTTTTTTTTTTTTTTTTTTTTTTTGCTGCTGTTTGCTCCACAAAGCCCCCTCCCTCTGATTGACCAACCTTCAGAATGCCTGAGTTAGCTGAGACCTGACCTCAACCTCAGATCAAACACCCTTAAATCAACTTCAAAGATATTTTTCAAACTTAATTCCACACGCAAGAAAATAAATTACACAAATATGCTTGAATTGAATTATGAAAATAGAACTTTCTGCCTTGTTTACATATCCTAATCCCTCAGCTTTAGCGGGCGGGCCAGCAGTGGTTTGCTGTGTCTCACTGCTGGCGGATGTGTCTAATGAGCCATCCTTCCCTTCCAGCACTCCCAGTATCAAACGTCTCCTTTCACTCCAGTCGTTTACCCGCACACTCATGTCTATGAAGTCGATGCTGCAGCTTGTTCCAGCGCTGCGGCTTCAAACGCAGACGTGCCTTTTGGGGCTGCGCACATATCTGCTCTCTTCCTCTTCCTCTCCTCCTCTGCCTCTCTTTTCCCTCCTTTATGTTCCCCTTTTCAAGTCTTTCCCAGGCGTCTGCAAGTCTTTGTCTTCTCCCTCTTTCTTCTTTCAAGTTAAGACAGGTGGGAGCAAACAGCCTGGCAGTTTTCCTCTGCTTTTGTATCCTCTTTGTTGTTTTCTTTCTCTGGCTGCTCTTGCTCTCTATCCCTCTGTCTTTATCTCTGTTTTTCCAAATTGAGTTAAGAGAATTCCTTGATCTACCGTTTTGAGGGGGGGGGGGGGGGGGGGGGGGGGTGCATTAGGGAATTTTTACGCATGGAAACAAATACACACAGTCTTATAGATTTGGCCCACTGTATACAAACACCCGACATTATTATTCACAAAAACTGTGAATAATTCTGTGATCCTAGCTCAGTTTGGTGCAATCAACCTTTTATACCACTGATTTAAAAATGCTAATTCTATTTTACCTTACATAAAGGCAAAAGTTTGGCCTGGTCCAAGGATTCGTTTGTGTCTTTTGTTGGTCCTACTTTTGATGTTTTTAATACCACTTGTAAATGTTGACATTAGCTTGTAAATATTTTTCGTTAGAGATTATCCTGAACCCCCTTTCACACTAAACTACTGACATTTTCTAGATAACTCCAGGACATCGAGGCCCTGATATTTTCACACACACACTTCACAGCCGAGATTATCTGTGATGGATTCGCTCTTTCAGCTCCAAATGCTTTGCAAGGTTTGTGATGAGAAATCATCATCTATAATAGGGACTAGGGATGGAAGCATCAGTCCACTCAACAGCTAAATGTTGTCACCATCGCCTGAGAACACCACTGCGACTGGATGGTTAAACAAGTAACTGATATTATTATGCCAGGTGTTTATTGTGTCCACACTGTGGCACAACCACCAGTTATTAACTCTGACAACATCTAAGCCTCCATTCTGTTTAAAATCTAACAAAAGTTAACATCTGATGGTCTGCCAACCAAGTCCTGTAAAAGCTTTAATCCAAATGTATAATATAATCCACCGTAATTCACAGATTGCTTTAAATCACGACTGTATGCTCTTGCTCAACTCTGTGATCCATCTTAGGGCAGGATTTGGGTTTCTCAGGTAAGCATTATCATTCAGTAGTGAGAAGTTTTAACTGCTTTCACAAACTCTCTCCTCTTCATAGCTGGCATTACATACACATACGTTTAAGAAATTATTCAAACAAAAGATGATTGCAAATTACAGAAGTGGGGTGTGAAATTATAACAGGGGTGGCCAACCAGTCAGAGACTAAGAGCCACAAAATTACTGTGGTACTACAAAGAGCCACAAAAAACGTGGTCTTACAAACGCACTTCCTCTCACTCAATAACGAAATGTCATAAAAAGAAAAACAATACATTTCCATCTATCTATCTATCCATCTATCTATCTATCTATCTATCTATCTATCTATCTATCTATCTATCTATCTATCTATCTATCTATCTATCTATCTATTTAGATAGTTATATGCACATGAACGACTGACACATGTAGAGAAGTGAAACTGAAACTTAAGTATCAATCTCATCACCCAAGTATTGATCAATACTGATCCCAACATCGGCATCAATATATTAATATTTTAGATTGATCAGCACACCACTACTCATAACAGTATATAGATCTATATATATATTTTTATGAATGGATCGAAAAGCCACACACTGAAAGGCAAAGAGCCACATGCAGCTCGTGAGCCACAGGTTGGCCACCCCTGAATTACAAGGTTATAAGGTGATTTTGGATGAACCAAGGGTCTATTTCTTAGTTATGTTCACCTCCCTGTTCTACATAAACCTAAAGTAAGCTGAGTAGAAGACGAGTTTGAAAAGGGTAGGTGAAAGAAGCGATGGCTTCAGCCTACACCTTTTCGGCCATGTTTTGTTATTTGTTATGTTGATTTATGTTTCCTTGTTTTGTTGCTGTTTACTGTTTGGTGTTAATGCAGAAATAGCATTAACTCAACAATTGTTCATTTCCACTTCAATGTGTATATGAGTTTTATGTTCAAGGTGACTAAACTAAACCAAACTAAACTAAACTAAACAACTAAACTCAATCAAACATTAGTCAGATGTGTCAGCAGTGTTATCACACAACTGTAGGGAACAGGAAAAATAATGACATGAAAGAAAATCAAATTAACTAAAGTTAAAGTTTCAATATTTTTCCTCTAATGTACATGTCAGAAGTTAATTAAGAAATCAGCAATAACTAGCTATAAATGGATTAGTGGATAAATTGATTATGTGTGCCACACTCTGATAGCTGCTGCTGTGATGCTATAATGCTCTGCCACCAGAATGTAAATAAGCACAGATGACAGATGGCATGAACAGAGGAGCGCAGTTCAGCAGTGTCATATCAGAAGAAAGAGATAAAGTTGTGTGTAGGATGGGTCTTGTCAGACTGGCTCCACTCACTTGGAAAAATTTGGGACCAGCCCTGGCAGGTGGATGTTAATCTGCGAGGAGGACTAAAAGGCTGATGGTGCTAGCTCTGCTAAAGGTAGCAGACCGACATGGTAAACTGGCTCAGTAATCCCATGTTCAAGCCATGTGAAACAGACCATGAAGACCTGTCATTTAGACATTATTTAAATTGTTCTAATAATTTTGTGTTTATGTCACTTGAAACTGTATCAAAGATATACTGACAGCTGAGGTGAGCTGTTTTAAGTATTAAACAGAGAAACTCTTAAGATGAACATCATCACTCTACCCACACACTTGTTCACTGTGAATGTTCCTGACCGTTACCTGCTGCGTTCACACATCAGTTAACCCTGATACCACACAGTCACTTTGTTATGGAAGGTGGCAGAAAGAAGTCATGGTAAAAAAAAAAATAATAATAATAATAATAAAAAATAAATAAATTAGCTCTTAGCATGCAGTTAAAATGGATAAGGTGTATGTTTAGTGAGCTTTCAAGCACAATGCTTCACTACCTCACAGCGTCCTGTTGCTATTACTGATTAACTTTGTGAACTTGCAGTCCCAAAAAACCCTGGTGTGTAATGCAAAGAGGAAAAATTGGCGTTCTCTAAACACCCAACACTTTGCCTCACAAGGCCTCATTTGCATGAAACTCCAGTCTGCGCCTCTCTGTGTTTGTGTCACACACATTGCACAAGGTAGACCGAATGGGGGGCACATTTCAAGGTCAGGCAAACTGCAACATGTCACAGCACTGCTTGTGTAAGAGGTTGCAATAGTTAACAAAAACAGACTGAATGCTCTCGAATTTGAATGTTAAAAACTAAGAATACAATGATGGAAATACAGAGACAGTTTAATAGTGTTTCCCCTTCAGTATTGTATTCCAGGGGAAGCGGAGAAGCCTTTTTAGAAAACTCCATTTTCAGCCGTGCGGGGAAACTCTGGGACATTCTGCATTCATAATAAAACAAACCTAAAAAAATATAATTGAACAGTGAGTGGTCAAAGAGCAGAGTCGGCCCTACAGGAGGAAAGAGCCGAGTTAATTTATGAGCAAAAATCCTATTAGCATGTGTCTAGTGGCATAAAGCCATCAGAAATAAACAGAGAGAAGAAAGCTCAATTTAAAACGAAATGCAGTGTGCGAGGGGGGAAAAAGGCATTCGCTCTGTCTCTCATTGCTTCCTCTGAATCGTTTTATTACTCTCCTCCAAAAATCATCCCAATTACAGCGCTAATTTTAGCCTCCAGTTGGTGTGCGCTTCTGAGTTTTTACCTTTCCAATAGATCAGGAAAAAAGAGGCTTAATACAGCAGGCAGGGGTCGAACTAACTAACCTTTGTCAGCTTCACACAGCTCAGAAAACACAACACTGAGCTGGCAAGCGTGTACGGATATGTGTGTGTGTGTGTGTGTTTGTGAGAAAATGAGAGGGAACAAGCAGTAGAAGTAGCAGCATGCTCCCCCCTCCAAAAAAAGTGTTGTAGAGAAGACGACAGCTTGCATGAAAATCCCTACATTTGTGATTGTGCGTGTGTATGTGTGTGTTTGGGCTTAGTGCATTATGTTGTGGTGTGTTTTTCAGTGTACACAACTGCCAAAATGTCATTCCGGTAACACAACGATCATCAAAGCCTGCGCCATCTATCCTAAAGACCATCTAGTGATATTCATAAAGAGCATAGCAGATAACAGCCTTGTCATGTTAGCTCCTCCATAATCCAGACGTCTAGCCTTTCATCTGCAGCAGCGTGTGTGTGCGTGTGTGTTTGAGTGAGGGAGTCAAAGCGAGGATGATCATATATGCTCCTGTTGTTAAGGCTTATCACTGAGATCAGAGTGATGTCAAAACAACTGTGTGCTGGCAGGTGATGACACACATACACAGGCACACAAACTGTGCTTGCACACACATGCACACACACAGGCCTGTCATCACTAACAGGATGAGCGCAAGTAGAGATCAGGAGGACACAAATGCCAAGTTACTAACAAACTATATGCAGAGAGGTGCATCAGCAGGCCACTCTCTTTCAAAGATGTGCTCAAAGGTCAGAATACAGAAGGAAGTCAGACATTTTTACGGGCTACAGTTACAAGTTTGGAACTTTCAATCACGCAATTTTAGATGATCACAGGGTGCCTATGAAGTCTTTTTATAATACAGAAAAAAAACGTTACAAAAGCAGTTGATAAGATATCTTGGTAACACTTGGTAACACCATTGCACTTAGGTAATAATTAGACAAAGTTTTTTCTTATTTCTTTGAAAGCTCATAACTTCTGTCCAGATTGTGTTTTGCAGTGGGCCTGTACTCACCGTGTCTATCATAATCAGGTAAGGCCAATTTCCAACCCCACTCTTGGTGAATATCACATCTGAAGCCTTCAGTTATATCATGTAATATATTTTAGGCCCAATCATTAAGGTTTATCATTTTACATGTGATCTCAGTTATGCATATCAACAAACTGGGTACTAAAAAACTTGGTGAAATTAAATAACAAATAGCTAACTATCAACTGCTTATTGAGAAATTGAACTATTTACTTAACATTTCAAAGGTAATTATCAGAGGAAACAATGAAGCTAACTTCTGTATTCAAGAACTCAGCAGCTGTTTATCACCTGCTTCTCTGGAAATGGCAGAAATGTTGGGATACTTCTAAAAACATTTTGTGATTTGATTTCAAATAAATTATTTTCTAATTGTCACCTTCTTACCTTGAAATTTGGAGTAAATTTCAAAGAAACTCGAACAAAAAACAGTAACCTAACAGTTGTGACTTGTGACAATAAATTTTGACATTATTTTAAAGAAGTTATGTGCTAAATTTAAAAGAAATAAGATTTTTTTTGTCTAATTATTACCTAAGTGTGATGAAATTTGCAGATCTCCAAAGTAAAGTGTTACTGATATCTTAATCAATTTTTTTCTATGTACTCAGTAGTTATCAAAGTTTTAACCCCATTGCATTCTGTGTATTTCAGGAATCCTGTTGACAAAAGAGGTGCTGTTAAATGAACCGCTAAGAGATGGCTACTCCTCAGGAAAAGGCACAGTGTATGTCATGGTTTGTTGTAACAAAAACAGATACAGGTATGGAAGAAATCCACCATCATGTCCGTCAGTTTGTGACAGTGTTGGACAAAAGGAGGAGTGTAGACCAAGAACATCTGAGGAAAACACTGATTGTGTAAGACAAGCCATTCAGTGTTCTCCTATTAAGCTAGTTAAAAAAATTCAATATTTACTCCTCATTTTGTAACAGTTTCCAAATATTTGTCTGTTGATTTATTTTTGTAATACTAAAAAAAAACTTTAGAGAGACCCTGTATTTAAAATGAAGCCATATGAGGAACAAAAAATGTCTGCACAGTTGTCTACTGGACAGATCAATCACTTCATCCTGGACCAGTGGTGACCAGCTTGCTCTTCCTCGCCTGAACACAAAGGTATTTTAAAAGGTGTGAAGTGTCTAACTCATGTTTTTATTTACATCTCTTATTACACATCAGCAAATAAAACCTTGCTGCAAAACTGCAATGTTGTAAATAATCTCTAAAAAATAACTTAAGTGTGTTTGTCCCTGCACAGATGTTTTATCTTTAAATGCAAGTCTGAGAGAAGATTATTATCTGTCAGAAACTTTTTCCACTTCGATGCTTTGTGACCTTGACCTAATAAGTAAGGTCACACGCACACTGAGGATCATGTGACCCCAATGTCCCACAGACATTTAAGAAACAAACAAACAAAAAATCTCAATGACACTAAGGATCCAGGTATTGAGCCATGGGTGGTTCAAGCTAACTTAACGCACCAGAGCTGAGTAGTTTAATTAGCATTAGCTTAGAGTTTTATAATTTGTTGAGACACTGAGTCAGTGATTAAACAGAAATTAAAATGATTGGTCTGAAAAGATCCTGATCCTGATCCTTTAAAATGACAGACAACAAAAAATCCTTTGCATTGCTGTGTATTTTTGAAAGTTGTGGCTTCTGCAAACACACACACATACACACACACATATAGAGTTGTTTTCTCCAGACAGGTGTAGTAGAGTCAGTCCAGTTATTTGAGCTGTTGTAGCACAGCCAGTAACAGCCTCAGTCTAATTACCTCTGGGACGCCAACATCACGCTGGTAGCAAAAGCAGGTGTGTGTATCTGAGTTTATGTGTGTGTGTGTGTGTGTATGCTGCGAGAAAGTGAGAGTCCCGACTGTGTATTTGTCTCTGCTGGCAAACCAAATTGAAATGTATTTTGAGAGAGAGTGTTAATAAAACCTTGATCAATATTTCACAAACCGCTGCTGATTTTCTTGTTAACAGGTTCTCTGGTTGGCACCCAAAGGTAAAAAATGCATGGGATATTTTTGACAGTAGCGTCCCAATGTGACATTGTATTATGAATAGATGTCCACTGTGGCGCTCTTTAATACTGAGCTGATCAAAGGTTTAACTTTACTGGGGTAAAATCAGAGAGGTGCTGTTTTTCTAAAGCAGTCCTCTGCAGCAAGGACGTGGGGACATGGTAGTTAAAATCAGTGAGCAGTCAAAGAGAGGGGAAAACTCAACTTTATCAACAGAAAAGTACAAGGAAAAGAGGCATCAACAACAAACACATTGATTTCCCAAGAGGTCTCCTGGAAGTGCAGCACAGAAACATCAATACAGGGAAGAAGTCCAAATAAAAAAAAGGAAAAAAGAAAGAAATTGCAGGTTTTCTGTCTTTTTTGTTTTGTTTTATCTTCACATTAATGTTTCTGTATGTACTAGTGCTGCACCGTATGTGTGTGTGTGTGTATGTGCGTGTGTGCATTTGTCCCTCCTCATAAGAGATCAGCAGCAGCCTCCTGCAAAGTCCAATCAATAGCTTGTTACTGCAGCCTAATGTCTCCCAGCAAAAGACATTACACACACACACACACACACACACACACACACACACACACACACACACACACACACACACACACACACACACACACACACACACACACACACACACACACACACACACACACACACACACGCAGGAAGATGAACACGAAAGCACTAAAATATGTTACCCCGACACAGGACAAATGCATGTGACAGGAATCACGCATGTATCTTTACAGATTTATGGACACACACACATACACACACACAGTCTAGGACATAAAAACAAAATCTACGACAACTGTGTGTTTTCAAACTGTGCCTTCCCTTTTGAAACATGCTAATTTCCAAGGTTTCAAGTAAACACTGAGCTCTCATGGGGCAGCATTTCAGTGTTACGGCCTAAACTTAGTCAGCCTGGAGGAGAACAAGATGAGGTTTGAAAAAAAAAGATGCTGGGATGAGATGAAAGAGGAGGAGGAGGAGGAGGAGGAGGGGAGGAGACGTTAATATATGGAAAGAAAAAAAAGCAGGAAATGAATTCTTTCCTTTATCTGCCGACTTCATGAAACCTGTTTAAGAAATTTGATCCGTCATTTTATTTTCCTGGTGTAAGATTGAATGACAGGATTTTAGAAGATGCATCCACAGTGAAACCCCCAAGAGGTCAAAGGTCAGCTCACACCTGGTGCAGCAGTGGTAACATGATACATACAAACTTGAGACACTCAGACAGAACTGTTACATTTTAGTGGTAGCAGTTTTCAGTCTATAACAGCAGATACTGAATGACTCCTCTGCCCTGACTGGACTTAAAGCTTGTTTCTTCACAGTAAATAAGGTGAAAGTGAGGCCGCTGTCAACCACTCACTACAACATAAAGACGAATAGCAGAAAAGAGACTTTTAAGTGGGTCTTATAATAGTAGTTACTGCCTCAAATGCACCTGAAAACCAAATATAGGATCAAAGGAGAGCTTCTCTAAAGATGGTTTTAAGTAAAGACCTCTGCAGCAGTGTAAAATGCATGCTGGGAAACATGATGTCAGATGAGTTCATCAAGTTTAATCTCTCGGACTCTCGCTGATAAAAATGGATTCTGCTCTGCTCTGCTCCAGCACTGAACATGGACATCTCATCAGCTGAACCCAGTGACCTTTGACCTTCCCCTGCAGCCAGCCATTGGAGTTGGCAGTGTATAAGCAGGAATACACATAATTCCACTTCAGACGCACATCCACTTCTATTTCTGTTTCCACTTCTCCACACACAAAACAGTAACACACACCAACACACACACTCACACACACAACAGCAAAGCATCCTTTTGTTGGAGCCCTTGTTTTTCCTTCTCTACTCTTTCCCTGGCTGAGGGTTTGAAAGTGATTACCGATGCGGTCCACTTCATTAGCATGAGAACAAAAACAGCGTGGGGGAACACATTATCACTTCACAGAGAAAGACAGAGAGCTGTCTGCCCGTTTGTTTACGCCGTTGCGTTCGGACATTTTCTGCCGGCGCCGCCGCCGCTGTCTCACGGGGGACGGCGTTTTTCTGCAGGAGGAAGCAGCGGAGCCGGGAGGGGCGGGAGGAAGAGAGCAGCGAGGGATAAAGAGGGAGACAGGGATAGAGGTGTTATACTCTGATATGTGTTATGCAAAAACAAGTGCATGCAGCAGTCAGGGTGTACGTAAGCAGTGAATATTCAGATGCACAGAACTAAAATATATTCTTATCTCCTGCTGCTTTTACTTTCTGTTCAGGGAAACTTGTTTACCGTGTCATCATGTAGCACAGAAACTGGCTTAATTCACATTAAAAAAAAGCACAAAAAAGTGAAATAACTAAATATCAACTGGCAGACGGACACCTCTCTTACTTCAACTAATGTATTGACTTCTATCTTTAGTCTAAAGAGAAAAACAGCCAAAGCTAGATTTAAACTTGACTCAGTGTGTTTCACTGAAAAGAAAGTGTAGTGTGTTTCTTCTCGCCAACAATTGCAGGGTTATTTATTTTTTATTTTTTCAGTTTTCCTGTTTTTTTTTTCCTTGATAACAAGATGTAGTTTCATTCTGGAGGGTGGAAATGTCTGTTTTAGCCAGGCAGTGCTGTCTATGACTAACTAAAGGTTTCATCTTGAAATCTCTTGTGCAGCTTTTCTTGCACAGTTCCTTTCCTGGTTAAAATACCAGGAACTTTATAACTCCTGGTAAAACAGTCCAAGGAACTACATGGCTCTTGGTGTACTGTCACCTCCACCAAGGAGGTTATGTTTTTGTGACAGTCTGTCTGTGAACAACATGACTCAAAACTAATGTACACATCTTGATGAAATTTTCAGGAAATGTTCAAAATGGGATAAGGAAGAAGTGATTAAATTTTGGAGGTGATCTGGATTACTGTCTGGATCCAGGATTTTTTTAAGGATTCTTTATCATTGTGAGATAGGGCTGTTTTCACCATATGTGTATATAACTCCACCATAAATGGTCAGATTGCTTTGCAAAACAATACAAGACAAGGTCACCATAATTTCTGACAGATGTAAAAGTATGATCCAGATCCTGGCAATATTCTGGATACTAAGATCCAGAAAATGAAATATGTACTGGGTCATCATAATTTTCAACACTGTCAGGAAACAAATTATTGTACAAACCAGCAACTAACACCAAATTGTAGTAGACAGTCTGCTGAAAGGGAGTATAACATTAAAGTAGGACTTAGGTGTTGGTGACAATCACAATATGCTTGGTGGAGGTCTGCGCTCTCTGACTGCTTTTCTAGTTTGTCTATGTTTCCACCCAGGGCCAAAGAGTCAAATAGATAATGTAAATCAGACCGATGATGTGCGGCCAGGCTGGGGAGCTCTCCTGCTGGTGGACAGTCTGATGCATTTTGAGGCGGTCTAATATGACTAGTTACACCTTTATTAAAAATTTGGGCCTATCTTGAACATAATATATCTCACATACACAAAATTGTATAATATGGATTAGAATGGTGAACATGACTAGAAAGATAATGTAACTGTTTCAGACGTAGCCTATGTGTTCTATATTCTCATGTAAAATGCATCTTGAATACCATTCATCTGACTGTCAAACATGAAGAAAAAATCTGGCATTATTGCAGAGGGGCTCAGTTTCCATTTAAATAATATACCAAAAATAGAGACGTTATTTACAGGGTTCGATGTGCATATTGACAGAATTTGTAGCCTAAAGGGCCACAGAGCCCAATCTAGTGTAATTTTGAGCCAAAAAGCTATAGAGTGATATCTCATATACAGTTGAAAAGGGTTAGGCTGCCCTTATAAAGAGTTACAGCACAGAAAGTAAAACATACATGTCAACATGTCATTCTCACTAAATATGGATTTTCTGCTCAAATCCAGTAAAATGAAATGATTGCTTGTTTGCCAGGGGCCCTCTGGAGCAATATTCAGGCCCTTTGGGAGAATGTCTACCACAGCATGAGAACCATTTTCCATGTAAACTTCCATTTTAAGCCGTAATCCTTCTCCTTCATCCATCCCTCCTTCCTCTCCCTCGTTCCTCAGCCTGCAGGGAGGTGTGCAGGCAGAGAGCAGAGAAATATAGAGCAAACAAGAATGTAGCACTCCCGAAAAAAGCTATTTGGAGCTGGTTGACCCCAGGGTCAGCTGGCTGGCTGGCTTCCTGGTTAAAGGGGATTGGTGGGAAATGGAGGCAGCTTTGGTTAGCCAATCAGAGTGCGCGTAGCGGAAATCAATGAGGTTCGACGGAAAATGTCAGCCAGGACTGACCTTTTGGAGATTACAGCCTCCTGAGTCAGAGAGGAGAGAGAGGTGAGAGAGGAGGAGGACAGGAAATAAGAGGGGCTGAGGTCGAACGGAAAGAGGAGATCAGGATGAAAAAGATGGCGAGAAATAGAAAAAAGAGGAGGAAGAGAGGAGGAGGAAAAATTTGAAAGGGACAGAGGTGAGAGGAAGAATGAAATAGGAGAAGAAGGACTTTGAAAGGAATGAAATGGAAGAGGACCAAAGGTAGATTTCACATCCGAAAGGATCATTAAGTGTTTGTTTAATATATCTCTTCAGTTAACCCTGAAAGTATCTTTTTTCTATCACTATATGTTCTCTAAACTTCACTGCTTTAATAATACAGGTTTTGCGAATAAAAGAGTCTAAATAAATCAATGTAGTACATCCAAAATAGTGATGGCAGTATTTTTTATGTTACTGAGAGGAAAATTCAGGGATTTTCTTGCCTGCCCTTGTAGGAATATTGTATTCAGATCTTAAGCTGCAAATATCTTTTCAGAGATGAGGCACAAGTTGGCCAAGATTTCTGAGTGGAAATCATTTCAAGGAAGGAAAGAGCGAAGATACAGAGTGGAAGAGAAACACCAGGTGACCTTTACTGTCTCCTGCCCTGCTGCTTCGTTGTCGTACACCAGCCTTTATAGGACAGAGGAGACAGGGAGGGAGGAGAGGAGAGGTACAGAGAGACAGAGAAACTAAGTTCTTCTGCTCTGGTTATCATCTGGCATTCTGTTTTTATATCTCAAAACCAAGAAATTCTGAGTCATTTCCATACAAATGCCACTTCCAACTCTCCTGGATGCCTTTTCCTGTCTTTCCACAGCTCACACATTTGATGAAACTCTTATTTATGTTGTTTACCATACACCCTTCTCTCTTCCGATTCATCCTCCCCTTTGTCCTTTCATTTCTCAGGTCGTGTCTCAAACTGAAAGTCGAACTCGAAGCGCACATGACATTAATCATGTTTGATCACCCCATGCAAAAGTCAACTTTGAATATCACATATTGAGCGTTAATCTAAAGCTGTCAAATGCAGCCGGTCGCTGACCTTTGGGTCAAATGCTCCAATAAGATCCCTGGAGTCTCTGTGCGTGAGTGTGTTTGTGTGTGTGAACAAATACACAAACACACAAGCGCAAAATCATATGCATGGACTGGAAGAAATATCCCTAATCAATGCACACACTGATACCCAAACACTCGTGCTCTGGGTTTAAGTAAAAGAATAATACGCAGCAGGCATGCAAAGGAGTATGTGCCCTTAAAGAGACAAGATACAGCTTTAAAATAACACCATCATCAAAGTTTCTGGGAATCCCAAAGCATCCACAACTTTCTGTGTCTTAGAGCAGAAAATGGACAAGGCACTCTGGGAAAAAGAGGGCACAATAAGTCACACCTGAACGTGTTTCATCCCTATCTGTTACTTATTTTCACCACACGTATGCCCTTACGCTTGGTTTATAGTATTTGTAAATACTAAGAGTGCTTACAGTAATTCACACAGCAATACAAATTCTCTGCATTTGATCAATGGAGATTCACAATTTGCAGGTATGGTTCTACCACTCTGACAAACAACACCCTAAACCAGGGGTTCCCTGGCCCTCAAACAGCATCTGCTTCTGGTCGGTGACCCCCTTAGAAAACCAACAGACCATGTTTCAGAAAATCTAAAGAAATGTCAACTTTAAGAAAGTGTTTTTCAACTTTTATTCACTTTCAGTAATTTTTGCATTTGTTTAGAACAGGAAACTATTAACAAACACAAGCCAGACTCACATAATTAGGTTGTTGCAAAAAGGAGAAGGCATCTCAAGGCTTTGTCAGCCAAGGGGGGGATACTCCTTTCTCGTATGTAGTCAGTAGTTAGACAGGGAAAGAGCCTCAAAGTTTAGTTAAGTTTTCTAGATAGCTTGATAAAAGGCGCAAACCACCAGGTCGACACATGTGGAATGAATTTCCTGTCTTAAATCAAGAGCATTTTATTGATTTCATGCTCAGATTTCCTGATACTGTCTCTCAAAACTCTGCTCTTGGCTCAAATTTGCCCTGCGCGTGCTCAAACTGTGTCCTCGCGCTCGTTATGATGCCGCTCGTGCAGATTTCCTGAGCTCACACTCGGGTTCTTCCTCTTGTGCTGAGGGAATTTCTGCTCACAGATCTCTGTCTGCTCTCAAATTTTTTTTGTAGCTCAACCAATAGGAGACTGATTAGTATTGACCAATCAGATTATCCCTATTTGTTTACGGGGGTGATCGCTGTTCTTCATGGAGCGTCACATACGGGCGGGCACTCTTTCAACCTGGTTTATCGCCCCCTGACCTCCAGGGCAGTAATAAATGTGATTTCTTAATTTTTTGTCCACTGTTGAAATCAAATATTATTCGATAAATACACGAGTGCCCGTGTTTTTCACTGAAATAGTTATATTGTGAAATCATAGCCGCATGACACAGTGCTCTTTGCAGTGTGCTGGTGGAGAAAACAGTGTCACCATCATAAAGCTAGCGGGACAACAGCTCTCATAAAAATGGACCAACAGAGTCAAGAAAATCAGGCAAGTTGTTTTAAATTCATTTTCATGAAAACTATTTTGGGCTGTGTACTGAATATTTGATCTATCGGTTGATCTACAAAAAAATTTGGGAGCAGACAGAGATCTGTGAGCGGAAATTCCCTCAGCACAAGAGGAAGAACCCGAATGTGAGCGCAGGAAATCTGCGTGAGCAGCATCATAACAAAGATCGAGGAGACAGTTTGAGCAGGCGCAGTGCTAATTTGAGCCAAGAGCGGAGTTTTGAGAGACAATATCATGAAATGTGAGCATGAAATCAGGAAAATACTGCTCTCAAATCATTTTAAAATGCTTTTGATTTAAGACACGAAATTCATGACATCATCATGCTGGAGTTGCAGCTGTCACAAAAGGTGCAGTTAGGTTCACTCGGAAACATGTGAACCCAGTACTTCATGTTTTGTATGTTCAGGACAAATGGTTGTGTTTGGGATCAGCTGTCGGGAAATAAAGAAGAATTTGTGACTCAAGAGCAAAAGTGGAAGTCCTGAGAGTATTGATAGAAATGAAGTAGAGTAAAAATCAAAAGTTTCCCTGAGAAAATACTCAAGTTGAGCAGAGGCAGCCATACAAGCTAGCATCCTCTTCACAGGTTAAAGTCAACATACATGTGCTCATTACATAGCACGCTGGTTGAGTTGACTTCTAAAAGTTTAACCTGACACAGTCTACAGACAACCTTATCTCCATTGTTTAGATTAAAATATTATAATCCTTGTTATGATACATTATCTGGCGTCTGTGCTTCTTTACTTCCAGGTAGTTAATCATTATCTGGTTATTGACACGAGATGCTCTAAATGATTTCAAAATGCTTCTTTCAACTTTCAGTAAAGTTTCCCCCAAGATGAAAATAAGACGATAGGTCACTGAGGCGTTAAAATGACAACTCTACAACGTAACACACATCTGTCTCCATCCCTCCTTTTTCCTCATCTCCTCCTTCCTCTAGTTGACCTTGCCTCACCCTCTCCCTCAGTGCTCCTTCCTCTCTGTCCCAGGTTGTTTTTAATTAGGATGGAGGTTGGGTGGGGGTGGAGGGGGGGTTGATGGGAGAAGAACGATGCTGATCCAAGCCTGGCTGCTCTTTGATGGGGAAAGATGGGAGAAGGAAGGGGGTGGTGGGGGGTTGAGCGTGAAGTTAGAGGAGTGCAGCGGCGGGTCTTTCTCTCTTTCCATCTCGAACCCTGCTGTCATTCCTAACAAACACACACACCAGCAGACACACAACCCCACACACGCAAGCACAAGGCAGGCGTTTCTCTTTGAACTGAGTGCTGCAGTGCGTTCAAAGCAAAGACGAGGCAAAAATACGGGGGTGGCGAGGGGAGAGAGAAGGACACTTCAAGGTGAATTTGATTTCCACATCATTTTAGCTCGCACACGCACATACACACACACACACACACACACAAACACAAGTGCAACCTAGGCCCAGCCAGCGAGTAAGTTCATGTTTGCTGAGCTACCTCCAAGCAGCACCAAAGAAACATGCATACTGCAACTGAAACACACACACACACACACACACACACACACACACGCACACCACACACACACAGACACACACACACACACACACACACACACACACACACACACACACAGTAAAGTCTGTGTATGTTTGACCACACACATTAAATTCTGACTTATACATATTTATGAATTTTGTTCCAAACCGAGGATCACCTTTTAACTTCTCTCTACTCCTAACTCACTGTTCTGTTTGTATATGTTTGTGCAAGTGTGTGTGTGTAGAGAATATGCATATGAGTGTGTAGGAGCAGAATGACTCATGCAATGTTGAACTGAGCAGTGCAGAGTCCCACATTCGCTGGACAAAACATCACAACAACAACACATTTTGGAACAACAACTACTAGCCAGAACTGACGTAGTGTGTGTGTGTGTGTGTGTGTGTGTGTGTGTTGGTGCAAATGTGTCCAACCAATTAAAGCAATCAAGTCGAGTGTGTACCGCCCACTGTGCTGCATATTGATAAAGCTGTGAGTGCAACGTGGCGACCTGGGCCACCGTGCCAAACTCCTCTGACCCCTGCATCCACTTCCAACACCGACGCCAGCCGAACCGTGGTGTAAACACTTTACACCACTTAGCTCTGCTGCAGTCCAAACATGAAGACACACACATGCACACACACCCACAAACGCGCACAGATGCAAAAACCAGCTTGACAGTTTGACAAATACTGCCTCCCAACCAGAACGAATGAGGTGACGAAAAAAAAAAAGAAAAAGAATCAACGGCTCATTAGAAAGATAAAAACCTCCTGAAGCCTCGAGGGTGAAAGAGAAGAGAGCAAAATCAAGAATTGAAAAAGAAGAGAGGGAAAAAGACTTGAGAGACGACAAATCACAACAGCTGTAACTCAATTCGGAGGCCCTGCAAGAGACAGCCTTCTTCATCTCTTCCTCACCCTCTCTTTTCTTGTCCTGGTTCATTGCTGATTTTTCCCCCACTAACCAATAAGCCATTATGTGACGGTAATATGGCTGCTAATGGATGCACCGACCTAGGAGGAAGCACACGGCAAGCCATTAGCACAAATGCTATGCAAAGCTACCACAAGACTTTCTAAATTATCCCAACTAAGAGTGTGTTTCCATGGACGTGTGTGTGTGTGGGTGTGAAACCAGCGCTGTCTAAACAGGACTTATTTTTTTACAATACTTGTTATGCTGTAAATGGACTTTGGTCGTTTGGTCAGAGGTACTCAGATTCATCACTTGGAAAAAAAATTAGAGGGTTTGAGACATGTGTATCTGCCAAAAAGGAAGTGATTTTGGACATGTTAATATATTCCACAACAAGTAAAACTCTAGAGTTGCTTGTTATGTTGAATGGTCCCTGGCAGAGTGTTGTTTTATTTCATATATTCAATAATAAAAGCTCATTTTTACCACTTAATCTTTCCTCTTTAAAACTATTAGATTTTGAATACAAAGCCAGTAATAACTACTCAAAAAGAATACTTGAAACTATATTTGTATGTAAAGCTGGGGAACTTTTTCTGTCTCTAATACTGTTCGGAAAAGTATATCAAATCTGTTCTAACACCAATAAGGTGATGAAAGAGTTAAGCCACTAACCAACACATCAAACTTGCATCATCGATTAGGCACATGATCACTTTCAGGACACTAAAACTCCTGGGCCTGTATTCACAAAGCTTCTCAGAGCGCTCCGAACTTAGCCTAAAAAATACTATCTAGGAGTCTTAGCTTAAGAGTAATTCAGGAAGTTGATTGTATAATCAAAAGATCACATAACTCAGCTGTATTAAGAAATGTGTAATCCTAACATTAATTTTACACCATGATGATTAACTCAGCTAAATTACATTTATTGCGACACAGCTACAGAATTTTCGAACGTACCCAATTCCTCCGCTGATTATGTTGATTTGCTTGTTGTTCTGATTACTGTCCATGCTGGTCATGTTACTACTCTATGTGTTTGGTTTTAATGGTGGACGCAGACTCAATTGTCAGCATTTCCTGTAATTACTGGCGATCTTTGAAAAAGCGATTTGGTTTGGCAGAACGACCAAAAAAACCCAACAAACTTGGGAGCACATTGCCCAACAAATCAATGGGCTGTTACCTCTCTTTGTACGCACATTGTGCATGGAAAGCGCTGGTACGTGCTGCAAACCCAAGCAAGTGCAGAAATTACAACACAGAGAGGTTGTTCTCAAAAAAACAACAAAAAAAAAACATAAAACAAAACTTGTTGAAACCAAATTGTGAAATGCTCTAGGAAGCTGATTGGAGAGTCTCAGCTTCACCCAGAATCCCTGTACACTAAATAGTTAAAGTGGACATCAAACTCTATCGTGAGAGATGACTCCCACCCTCTTAATGGTGAGTTTCAGCTGCTCCCATCAGGTGGTACCTGCTTGTGAAACCAGATGCTACAAAAACAGCTTTGTACCAGCGGCTATCCACGCTATTAACAAATGAAAGAAACTACAACATAACTAATGCATTTATTCCTTGTGCGGTTTCTTTCATCTTGTTTTATGAATGGCACATCTTTATCATTTGGCTTGCTTTGACGTATCTTGCTTTTCATCTTAGGGCTGTCCTCTGTTTTTCACCTTAGGAGCTCTCTTAAGGCTTAGGACGCTTTATGAACAACTTTTATCTTATCAAGGGAAAATTCTCAGAAAAATCTTTGAAACTGAGGAACTCTATGATTTCTTTAAGATTGACGTCACTAAGCGTTACTTTTAGCCTTAGGATGCTTTGTGAATACAGGCCCTCTCTGAGACTAACCCTTTTCTTTAATCTCTTCCTTCTGTCGGTCTGTCATATCACTGTTAAGTTGAACACTTCACACTTGGTTTGTTGCAGCTGTTTTTCAGCTCTCCGAAAATAGCAGCAAAATAAAGAAACATCAGCTAGGTGAAGCGTCTAAGGCAACAGTTTGCAAATGAGTTCCGCTTATCAATTTTAAATGTGTCAAATTGTGTCAGCGTTATTTAAACAGCTTGTTCGGACTGAAGTAAAGTTAAGTGGTGGAAGTTTTCACAGATGCTTCAAGAAGCCTCACCACAAAGGTAACCATTTTTATCCCCAAAAATAATCAATTACATACGATGACAACTGATGGCAGGGCGAATCATTACAACTGCTACATTTGCTAACGTAACTAGCATGGTAAGAGGTAGGCTTCATAGAGTCATTCACAGATACATCATCCATACCAGGATGATTCACCTTTCAGCAAAGATAGATAAAATCTAAAAATTAAAAAAAATCTAAAAAATCTATTCTAAAAATTATCAACCTTAACAACCTGAGGAGCTCCATAGTTTCCTTTTCTGAAGGACAGCGTATTTAATCATGTTATTTTCATTTTCTGTTGGCCAGCAGTAACTCTTTACTATTCTCGTGAATCATTTGCCTGATGAATAGTGCAAGAAGTCTTAACACAAGTCAAACACACACACACACACACACACACACACACACACACACACGCACGCACACACACGCACGCACACACACACACACACACACACACACACACACACACACACACACACACACACACACACATTAAAAATGTCACATCTGACTGCACAGAAAGGTCAAGAGGTGTTTGAAACGGACTGATGAATACTCTTCAAATTTTCCACTCGTTCTTTTATGGCCAATGTGAGCTCTGGGGGTCTCAATACATTATGAAACAATTAGAAACAACTCGGTCTGTAGAGAAACAACAATTAAAACTTAATAAGAATCAATTAGAACAACCAAACCTTACTCTGAGTACACAGAAACATTTCCAAGAATTAGAGCTCATAAAGAATCCATTAAGAACAAGATGTTATCTCTGAACAGAAGGGATATTGTGTCTTGGTACATCTGTCCAGAGGGAGTTTTGCTCTAGAATAGTGCCAAAAACAAACACATATTTAGACTCATACTAAGGGATATGTTTTTTTTTTTCTCCATGCTTTGGAGGTCACAGGTTGCAGATAGAGTGTGTGAGGAGTCCTCGGTCACACTGTTGGCTCTTAAACACTCAAACACAGAGGAAGAGAGATGAAGAGGGAAGGAGGGAGGATTCCTTTAATCGTTCAGCCAACTCTGACAGATGGCCGTACACTTCCAAAAGAGCAGTGTGACTGAGAAAATGGGCCATCAGTGACCCTCGCGGTGTGTGTCCTGTATGTGTGCTTACGCATGTATGACAGTGTGACAAAAGCAAAGTATTGTCTGAGCCTGTTTAAAGCACTGCCAAGTCCTGATAGTGATCAGGCTGGCAGGACAGTAAACGGGAGTGAACTGAACAACAGGCATCAATCAGAGCTGAATGCCAGGAGGAGAAAACCCTTCCTCACCTCAATACCTCCTCTTTCCTGCTCCCACAGCCAACGTCTCCTCTCCTCTTTTCTACTGTCCCCCTGAGTCTGCCACTTTTTTGTCTTTTGATTTTTTCCTTTTCTTTAGTCCTGTCTTATTAGATTACCCCCATCTCTTAGTAAAACAGGTCTTCAACATAGCAAACTTGACTAAGAGGCCCTGTACACAGCAACAGTTTTAGGGTGAAACGCAAAAGTTTTGTTGCGTTTTGGCCTCGGGTTTACACAGAAACAACATTTCAGCCAATCTAAAATGCAAACTTTTGAAATTGGCCTCCAGGGTGGGATTTTTCTGAAACTCTGCCGACACCGTTGCCGTGTAAACAGTAAGCCGGCGTTTTTTGATGACATCATGCTCTGCTTCGTGCAAGCGCATACAACAGGACAACAGTACTGTCGTTATGATGGTTGTAGACTACCGTGTTGTGCAAAATGCTCATCTTTTGCTCCACTTCTGCACTTAGTATTAGTGCTGAACAATTAATCGAATTTAATCCAACATCGCAATGTAATAGAATGCAATTTTCAAACCACAAAGGCTGCAATTTAGAAAAAAAAGAGTTTTTAGGTGCATTTAAAAAGTGCACTCCATACATTTACATGTGTCAGAGGTTGCGACAAAACTTTGTTTTATTTACACTTCTGCACTTTAGTTCGTATTTTGTTACTGATGAGAGATCAGTAAGATTTTTATACATTTGATATGTATGTTTACACGCTGTTTCTTTTTCATTTTATAAAAAAAGTGCACTTCACATGTTGACATATTTCAGTGGTTGGGTCAGAAATTTGGTCTCATTTACATTTCTGCAGTTTATTTTGTGTAAAAAAAACAGATGAGAGGATTCATATTTTTCTCAGATTATTGTTCACACCAGACCTGTTGTCCTGCAGTGCTTTGCTTCTTTCTCTGATTTTATTTAAGGAAATTAATGATGATTTCATAACACATCTACAAGTCTTGGAGTTAAGTCCATCAGTCATTATTCTACTGTAATTGTAATAGTTAAAGATACATTATTCATAACAATTCATGCTTCAATTCATCTTTCAACCATAACATGCAAGTCTGGCCTCCAGGAATGACTTGTTTTTGTTGACAGTATCCTTTGTTGTGATGGTCATACTATAGAAAGGTTTATTACTTGTGCTAAATGAATAATGTAGAATATAAACGTCACCCCCAAAAATCGCATGCTAAATCGCAATAACAAGATTGGTCCAAAAAAATCGCAATTAGATTATTTTCCCAAATTATTCAGCCCTACTTAGTATTCACCAATACACCAGATGATCAGCTCAATTCTCAATTTGGTGGAGACTGAAGAGATCTACCAAAAGCAGCTTCTGGACAAGACAGTTAAAGCGCAACCTACAGGCCTGGCATGCTTACTACAGCGTGTAAGCACAGTTTTTTTTCAATGCGTTTTAGCATTTTCGGATGAAACATTGTGGTGTCAACAGGGCCTAAGTAAGACTAGGGCCACACACATTCAACAACACATGCATACACAGTAATAAAGTCAACACTATGTCTACAGTTCCATGTACACAATGCTGGGACCAACACTTTGTAAAATGGGCAATTAACACACTGTTGAACCAGTGGTTACATGAGAGTAGAGCTCAATTACACACAGAGAGAGCAAAGGATCATGCACACACGTGCACGCACAAGGGTGCAAACAAATATGAAGCACTTTGGCACACACAAAATCACACACACACACATATCCCACACACATACACACTCTGGCGGGCGTCCAGACTGAGTCTTGTTGCTTGTGTCTATAAAGCCCTGAGCACCATATCGACAACTGTAATATCTGTGGCTGGCAGGAGAGAGCAGATTACAGCAGCAATCATAGGCCCCACACACATGCATGTCAGCACACACTCACACACACACACACACACACACACACACACACACATGCGCACGCACACTTTTTTCTTTCAGCCAAGACCTCTTTCTACTTTACAGCATATATAAGTAAACACACACACACGCAGATTTTTTCTGGGTCCAAATTATAGTGTGCTCTGCAGCAGTGGACAACCAATTGTTGACACTGTGATCAGCTCCATTATAAGAGGAATATTACTAAAACTCGTCTGTTTAGAAAGACACTCAGCAGGACAGAAGACAGCCCAGTATGGATGCCAATTTGTGCACAGAAAACATGTAGCTGCGGCATTGTGTGTTTAATAAAAGTGAAAGTGCAGGATGAAAATTACTTACCATTATAAAAAAAGGGATTAATTTACAGATGCAAATGTTACTCATGAAATAATTAATGTTGTCATTCTGCAATAAATTGCAGACCTCTTAACTTTCTATGACAATTCAGATTAGTCACAACTAGTGCTGCTTTCACACCCATATAGAAGCAACTCAGACTGAATCTCAGATGGAAAAAATTGCCCTTTCAAGCAACAGAAAGCAGGTGGACAACCAGGCAGTGAAGCAGCATATGAGAAATCCAGTCTGTCTGCCAGCCGGTCAGCCAGGGTCTGTAATAGCATCGCAAGGCCACCGCTGGAAAGTGAAAGTTGGCTATATTGGAGTGGAGAGAGCAGGCTGAGATTGGGGTCAGAACTATATGGTGCACAGGCCAAGGAAAAGAAATATAAGGAGGAGAGAGGAGAGGAGCAGACGTAAGTGAAGATTAGAGGACAGGAGATGACCAGACATAAATGGTGTAAAAGAAAATAGCACAGTTGATAGAATTCAAATTGGCTTTCTGAAGCTTTAGGACACAAATGTCAAAATCACACAAGCCATGAAGGATTCTCCGTAAACGGTTTAGAGTCTGTGGTTGAACACTGATGTCTAAAGTCAACACCAGGACTTTAACACAGCCAGTTTAGCAGAAATAAAGAGGTTTGATAGATGTGTGATGCCAGTGCAGAGAGCAATGGATGCAATAAAGACAGGAATTCTTAATCTTTGCTTCTTCATTCCTCACCTTTTCCTCCGTCTCTTATGAGACCCCATACTTTGTGTAGATGGATTCTAAAATTGCTTGAGTTAAATCAGCGAAGTATTTTATTAAATATATTAAAGCACTGGTGAGATTATTAGCCCCTTCCCTCCTTTTTCTCCTGTTTTGGTGTTTTAGAGATGGTGCTTTAGGGTAAATTTGTGATGAAAAACCTAAAGTTTATGAACAGACTGTAACATAAACAAAGCTCCTCTATCACTTAATGCTTTAAATAACAATAAGCTTAGTGGTGTGCACACTGGGCCTAATGTCAACTTCATCTGAGGACATCACACACATAAACCATCGTCATAGCACATACCTGTGTCTCTCTCCACTATCAGCCCTCTCCTTGTTTCTGCACCATCCCCTCCTTTACTCTTACCCCTCTCTTTCTCTTTCCATATACTCCTCCTTTCTCTCTCCATCAGCCCCCAACCAAGGAGAAGCGATTTGCAGCAGCAATCCGTCGCTAATTCTCGCTCAGCGTTCATGAAAAATGTATAGCAGGGAGACTGTGGGGAGATGCAGATTGGCGCTGGGCCCTCAGCAAGAGCCTGGCTCTGCATTAATGGAACATTATTTTCACCCTCTACATCCCAGCACTCCCCCACTCTGTGTACATCCACCCCTCCATCAGCTCTTAGTTTTCTTTATGCTGTCCTATTCTTAAACGCTATCTTTTTCAACCCCTCTGTTCTTCTTCTGTCCTCTTTTCCCTTCTCTTTCTCTTGTTTCTTTCTCCTCCTCCCCTTTAATCCTTCTATCTTTCTTTGAAAATGCTCTTCATCTCTTCCTCAGAGTTTGATGAAACAAAAGCCATAAATATTCGAGGACTCTGTGGAATATTAGCAGCTCAAACAACCAAAACACAGCTATCTGCAATCTGAACAATCCTGCGACTGGGTGTGTGTGTGTGTATTTGTATGCACTCGCTTGTGCATTTGCCTGTGAGCACAGTTTGCAGCCAGCTAAACCTTCTCAAAGATAATAAGAGGAAAAACTTTATCTTAATCTTTAAAAAGGCGCAACATGAAGTTTGAATCACGCTGTGAAATGGGTCGTTCATGTGTGTGTGTGTGCCTGAGTAAGAGCGTGTGTGTGAGTGCATCTTAGCGTGAACCCAAGATATGTTCATATGCGTGTGTTTCTGTGTGTGAGTGTGTGTGTTTAAAGCACAGGTATCTTATGATAGTAGATTAATAACAGCCCGTAATGCCATCAGGACTAGTCACAGTGTGGATCATGCATATTAACCTCCCAAGGAGTTTACACACAAAACCACAAACATGCATTTGCGTGTGTGTACTCTCTCTCACACACACACACACACACACACACACACACACACACACACACACACACACACACACACACACACACACTTTGTCACTATAGCAACACTAGCAGAGTTGCTGCCCCCAAAGTCAGATGTAATTTCAGCCTCCCAGCAGCCAGAGGGAGCCATGGTGATGACAGAGCACTCCTCCTCTCATAGTTCCTTCTCCCCTCTACTCCTTCTTGAATCCCCTCTCTTTTCTTTCCCTCCATTCCTCTCTTGGCTCCTTCCTTCCTTCCTTCCTCCTCTGCCCAGCCAGCCTGCAGGGAGGCCAGGCATCCAGAACAAGACATAAAAATAAACTTAGAAAGGTTAGAAGTGGATGACTGAAGCTGGGGAGACAGATTGGAGGAGAAGGAGAGCAGAGAGGGGAGAAGAGGGAGGCCATGAGGAGGAAAGGGAAGATGGGAGATCTTGTGGCTGTTGACGTTTTCTTTCTTTTTACAGTAAATCTCTCTTTCAGGATTCATTTACTTCTGTTTTGTCTCTGCTTAAGAAATCAATCATGTGGATTGACGTTGTGAAAAATTTTTGTCATGAGAACTTTAACACAAATATAATATCAAACTAGAAAAGCAGTCAGAGAGCGCAGACCTCCACAAAGCACATTGTGATTATCACCCACACTTTAGTCCTACTTTAATGTTATACTCCCTTTTAGCAGACTGTCTGCTACAATTTGGTGTTAGTTGCAGGTTTGTAAATAAATTGTTACCTGACAGTGTTGAAAATTATGATGACCCAGTGCATATTTCATATTCTGGATCTTAGTATCCACAATATTGCCAGGATCTGGATCGTACTTTTACATCTGTCAGAAATTATGGTGATCTTGTCTTGTATTGTTTTACAAATCAATCCGACCATTTATGGTGGAGTTATATACACATATGGTGAAAACAGCCCTATCTCACAAAGATGAAGAATCCTTTGAAAAAAGTCCTGGATCCAGACGGTGATCTGGATCACCTCCAAAATTTAATCACTTCTTCCTTATCCCATTTTGAACATTTCCTGAAAATTTCATCAAGATCTGTTTGTTACTTTTTGCGTTATGTTGTTCACAGACAAACAAACTCTCCCAAAAACACAACCTCCTTGGCATCATGTATGTATAAGAGTGGATCTGGCATTCATGGCTAGAAAAGTATAAAATCTAGACAACAAATTTAGAGTCGGACAATCTATTTTGCATCATCAAATCTACATTTAAGCTAGTTTTGTTGGAGCCACATGTAACATTGTTTAACAGCGTGGCCTGAGTTTAAATTCAGCCAAGATCATCGTCATCACATCTGAACACTCACGTTTGATGCAACACCTTGAAAGAACAAAGCAGACTGGTACAACACGCAGTGTGTCATGTTCATTTACTCTGCATGTCCAAGCTCACAATACAGCAGCCTCAGCTCTCACACTCTGTCACGCTGTCGACGATGGAACAGGGAGGACACTTAGGAAGGTGTTGATGTGCGTTTTTTTTGTCTCCAAACACCAAAAAGGCAAAATAAACACACGCAGAATGCAAACAAAAATGCACAACAAAATCCTTCCACACAGTCGTCCACTCTTTGTTTCTGTCAGCTGTTTTTTGCAAGATGCTTCTGCGGGACTGTGTCTCTGAACAGATCAGTGAGGTGTGTGTTGCTGTGTTAAAAAGCAAAGCAATGAGCTCCCTCTCCACTGTCCTGAGTTTGAACCAGCGCTCCTCTTCTGTTAGGTGGAATAAGCTCTGACAAAAGACACCAGCCACAGAAGGAAGAAGTGATGGGCAAAGGATAAAAAAAGTCAGTGAGGGGAAACATTTCTCTCCTTCTAGGGTCAGTCCTTGCTTCCTCTCCTCCTCCTCCTCCCTTATCCCCCCACCTCTGTGTCTCTCCTCTGTAGGAGAGGCTAGTGGAGAGGCGCCAGTGGAAACCAACTGGTGTTTTCTTAACCAAGTTCATCCCTCTCCTTTTCCCCCCTCACTCAAATCATGCGGCCTGTCACACACTGGGGTGTGTACGCATGTGTGAGCAGAGGGGTAGGTAGAAGTAGTGCTGTTGCAGAGCTCACACACAGTTGTGCTATCGGCTCTTCACTCTGCTGTGCTGGGCTTCAGTCAGGCTGCCTGTCAGGGGTGGCTGGGCATAAACATGGCCTCCTCCTCCTCCTCCGCAGTTGAGGTGCCTCTTCCCTCTCTCTGCTGCTCAGCCTAGTGTTACCAGTTTGCTTTAACAACCTACACTGGGCAGCATAGTTCCCACTAGGTAAAACAGTGTGTAGCCATCAAATCTCGCCTTAAGATACAACTTAGGGCCTCCAGGCAAACAATACTTTCTTGATCTTTCAGGGAAATACTCCTTTGGGGGATTTTTGCTCCACAGGGGGTGGAAGTGCAGAATCAGCAGAGGAGAGCTCGCGGGAATCACTGTCCTGCGTAAGGACACCTCAGCAGTGTAGATGAGGGCTCCAAAAAAATGCTTTTTTATCATTATTTCAACCTGGACTGAAAAAAGCTGTAAACTAAAGTGTGAAGTAAAGACAGACCGATATGGATTTTTGGGGGGCTGATACCGATACTGATTATTAGTAGGCAACGAGGCCGATAACTGATACTTGAAGTTGATATTTATTTGCAGTGAAAGTGAAAATATTGGCAGTACAAACTTGAACACTTAACTGCAATCAAATGCCTTCATGCATATGTTATTAAACATCTCCCAGGCTTAACAGCATGTTTTATAAAGTTAAATAAAAACTTCAAAAAAAAAAAAGAAAATAGCCAAAGTTTTCTTAAGTAAATAAAGTTTTCCAAAATTTCTATGGAACTGCAATAAAACTGGATGGAATTGAGTTTGTGCTGCCTTTTACAGGCATGTAATGCAGTTGAATTAATTATCTGTTTGGTTTTACAAGACTGATTTTAAATGACCATCTAGGGCTTCCATAGAGTAGACAGGGAGAAATTCTGTGCTGAGAAGCATCAGAGCCAAAATAATGCAGTTTTGTGGGTTTCAGAATGGGTTATATGGCGGCCGTCGGATTAAAAAAAGGCTGATGCCGATATGCCTCAAAATGCCAAATATCAGCCCCGATAATGGGCCCCGCCGATAATCGGTCTATCGCTAGTGTGGAGTGCAGAGAAATCCATGGTGGCTGTTCACCTACAATGTTTATACAACCAGATGCTGCTAGATGGAAATAACAGTTGCTGCAGACACATTTTCAGCTATGATCACAGGTAAAATGTCCAGATCGATGATGCAAAGAGATGAAAGTCATTTTAAAAAGCAGATCAATTTTACTTCCTGTATATCTGTTTTCAAGCCGTAGGGGAACAAATGCTACTGCCCCAGTAACAGCACATGTTGCCGCCTCTAGAGGATCAAAAACTACGTGTTTACATGAAACTGTGTGTGCATGCTAAATGATTCATAAGGAGCAAACGAAAACAGGCAGGCATACAAGCGGAAAAATAGCCCGTCTGCATTTTAGATGAAACCAGGCCCTCTGAATTGCTGCGTCATGATATCCAAGTCCGCAGCGAAAAAACGAGAAACTGAACTGATTCGGACACAAAAATATGAAATTACTATCTCAAAAAGAAAAAAAAATACCACAGATTATTCACCTTTACTCATGATCTAAGTGTGTACAGGTCAAAGAATGGTGTGACCATGAGCTCTCCCCTCCACTGCCTCAGAGTGTGAGGCTGGCTTCAGATTAGCTGTCCTATTCTCAGAGCTGCTATGTGTTCAGAGCGGTGGCAGGGAGCTGCTGTGGCCTTCAGTGCTGCTGACGCTTCTAAGAATAGGCGGCAGGGTCCGGAGAACATCTCGTCTGAGTGTCCCTGCCTCCCCCTCTTCCCAGCATACCCTCCCTTTCTTTTCTCTGCACATAAACATCCTATAACTTCAACCTGACACAAATAAAAGCAGGGTTGATGTTTCTGGATGGAAAAAGCATTTTGTCTGCATATTCTAAATGGTCTCCTAAATATACATTGAGAGGTTTGCATGTGCAGTGTGTAATCTTGAAATGTACTGAACCATATGATAAAACCAACATTGCTCCTTCCTCGTCTTCCTTTCCTTGCCTCCTCTTGCCTCCTTCTCTCCTCACCTCCCCCCTGTAGCACTAATGGGGAAGCTGAATCTAACCCTGCTGGATGACATTACTGTGTGCTGCCTGCTGGCCTGTCTGCCTGCCTGGGGACTCTAAAATAAAACACAGCAGAGGGGGAAGCCAGAGTGAGAGCACATACTGTATAGACAGCCTGACTGACATGTTCTGATAGAGCACACACACACATACACACACACATGCACACACTTGGTGTGTGAAAACGGCTTACACAGGACAGAACGTGTATCAAAGTGTGAGATGTGTGTGTGTGAGTGTGAGGGAAGAGGTCTGTGTGAGAGTGTGTGGTTGAAGTGAGGGAAAGGAAGAGGGGAGGGGGGCAGGGCTTTCCAGCTGTGTCCTGTCAATCATTGCTGACCTAACACAGGGAAAACAGAGGAGGGCAAGGTGGACGGAGAGTGAGGGAAGAGACAGCTGGGCACAGATAGTGCGTATGAATTTTATCTTTTGTCTGATGAAAAATAAGTCAAGGAGAGGCTTTTGAGCAGTGGAAGACATGCAAAAATATTTTTATCTGTGTGTGTGTGTGTGTGAATAACATGCTGCTGCCTGAACCCCATGAATTCAACATCCCTCACCCTGAACAAGTGACAAAAAGATAACCACGTTTCACTTCACCGCTTCACGCCCTCCTTCTCTCTTTTCCTCCCGCTCTTCACCCACCCTTCCCCAGCCCTCCCCTTCCTCACCTCACCCTCCTACCCCCGACACTCTCTCGCTGTCTTTCCACATGGCTGGCCATCCTCTCCCATGTCCCAGAGGATGGGAGGCTTCGCGGCAGCTTGGCAGGCTGTCAGGGGAGCGCCAGAGAGCAGGGAACATGTAGTGACTGGAACGGGGGGAGGCGCTGGGGTTGTAGGGGTGACAGTGGGCGGGGGTTGGGGGTGGGGGTGGGGGGTTGAGGGGCCTGGCATCTCACCTCACTGTGGCAAGTGAAGAACTGGCTCTGCTTAGGGATGTTAGGCAAACAATGCACTTGGCAGAGGGCTTCAAGGATAGGGGATAACACAGAAGTCTCACTCTGCCTCTGTTCTCATGGACCAGAAACATCACGTCCACATACTGCACGAGTTAACAAGCAGCTATATAAAGCAAGTCTTCTGCCAACCTAACATCCCATCAGTAAACAACATGAAAAGTCAGCTTCATCTACTACAAATAATGTGCGAAATTGACAATAACCTGAAAAAAAAATAGAGCAATCCAACTCACAGAGACTTAAACATTGTATAAAACTGTATCTGAATGTTAAGTATTAAGATTTCACAGATGATTAAGTGATGACTTTGTTTTGTGGACAATGCAGTTTCTTAGCTTGTAGAGCTTTGATTTTTGCAGCTTTTATAACACTATTTCATTCAATTTTCTTTCATTTGTTGGCCAATGCACCAACGTTTTATGCTGAATGTAAAATACTCTATGGTGCTAAAGCTGGAATAAATATGAAGTGAAGAAAAATTCAAATATAAATATATCAAATACCTGTAAAATAGTGATGCCTGGCATCTACTAACCTTGGATAAATACAGATGTAAGCTGTGAACAATTTTTCAAAGTTAAGATGGAGACATCTCCTACATTTTCACAATCTTAACAGGAAGCAAAAACCTAAACATTATTTGTTCGTGTCATCTCGTGCAGCTCAAAGATTGAACAATTAGATCAATAAGGAGATACTTTAAAACAGTGAAGTAGTGTCACGATTAACTGGTTTCATCTTCTCAATAGAGGATCTTTGTTTTCACCCCCAAGCTTGAGTATCGTGTAGAACTGGTGGAGCTGGATCAGCCAGACAAAATCAAATCGAAGAAGAGAGGCGGTGAGTGGAATACCGTAGTGCTAATCTTTACACTGTGTTACATCAGGGGCTGTGCAACTGGTGGCCACTGTGGCAGGTTTGGCCCCTGAAAACCTAGAGGGCCCAAACCCGACCAATGAATATAGACTCAGTTTTATTGGTTAATGAACTGCACAGCGCTTTCTCTCATCTTCAGATCACTCAAAGTGCTTTTACAAAAGTGTTCCATATTGTTGTCACTTTCACATCATATTCACACACAGTAGGCACAGCACTGGGAAGTTCTGAGTTATGTGCCTTGCCCAAGGACACTTTGGCAGATGGACAGTGGTGCCAAACCTTCAATCTGCAGTTGAGAGACAACTGACTCCACCTCAAGACACAGCTGGCTCCGACTTTAATAATCCAATGCATGTGAAAAAAATAAAAAAAATAAAAGATAAACAAGTAAACAGAGCAAGCAATATGTGCCAGTGGACTTTTCAAGTGAGCCATCTTACTTTAGTTCTGTCTTTGAGACTTGCATGGTAGTTTTGTTCAAACTTTCAGACCATTTTAAGCTTTTAATCTTTTTAAAATTTCAATGTACAACCTATATTGACGAAAGGATCATGAATCAATGGAAAACTGCACAGCAGTAATTTAAGAATATTCAAGAACATTAGGTTCAGAGGCATCACTTTGAACAAAAAACAAAAAATCTTAACACCAAATTTTCCTGGGACACAACAGAGAGGCCAAACAATGTCAAACGACAATGTTACAAACAAAATTTTATTAAATTAAAGATGCTATGAGGAAGATGTGTTCTGACTGCACTCCCTCGCCACCTTGTGGCCCAGAGTCTCTGCACACTTCTTTTAGTGAGGCGAGTTTGTTTTGTAATTAAGTGGAGATCAGATCGAAACAAATTTTCTTTGTTCAAGACAACTTTTTACTGGAAACAACACGCTGAGGTAAGGTATTTATCAGTGCACATACGTAGCGATACGGTTTGAAACGTTGCATCAAGCAAATGTTGTAGTAGTCGGCTAAATGTAGCAACATCATCTGCCCCATGCTCCGACGTATCTGTGGGCTAACGTGACAACAAGTAAACACTGTCAGTTTGTAAGTAGTTTAGTAGCTGTTTCTATTTAGAGCAGCTAGCAGCCTGTTGCTCTAAGACATGTCTGTAATGTGTAACGTTAGTAAATCCTGGTTAGCTTCTTCTTACTACTAATCTTCGTCAGCCAGCGTGGTAATGTCATAGAGACCTAGACATGCTGCAGATCAGTTCGGTCCCTGTCGACCTGAACTGGAAGCTAAGATGTAGCAGTTTAAACTAACCTGTAACCAGCAATATTGGCACTGATAATCTCATTTTAAAGTGTGGATTACAATCAGGCATATATCTGGAAGGAAGACTTTTTCAAGATCACTTTCACTCCTCACAGATTAAAATCTGTACTGGTTAAAAATTTGGTCAGGTTATAAGCATACCAGGTTAAAAAAAGTCTCAGGTGAACGGTTTATACTGTGTGGTGAAACTTTAAAAACTGAATGTTAAAATGAAAACAACACTTGGTCCTTTTCTATGATCATGAAGAAACACTGAGACAGAGAAGTTAAATAAGGCATGTTGTAGCCACATCAAAATGTCACATTTACATTCACATCAATCCTAAAGCTACAGACGCGTAGGCAGGTGGTCAGCTTAAACTAAAATTCTAATGCTACACAAACAGGCTCGTCCTAAACATTTATTTCATGTTTTTCTGCTTGGAGCAATTAGTTGCTGTGCAATACAAGAAATGCTGCAACTCCAATACATTACATTTAGAAACCCCAGGCGCATTGTGACTTGCATTTGTGATAAGTTACTAAAGCGCCTTTTCCCTTTGGTCTCCCTTCAAAAATCCCGCCACATCACACAGCAGACTCGTCCCAAAACAACAACATGACACTTTGCCGACCCGCGCTCCCTCCCTTCTGACAGAGAGAAAGGGAAAAAAAAGATGACAGCAGCTTTAGATCTGACATCAAACGCCGGCGAGAGAGTGAGAAAAAAAAGAGTTACATCTCTGCCGTGACAGCTTGCTGGAAGAGCCTGGCAAACGCCGAGCGATTTCTCTCCCCTTCTCCCTCTACCCGTCTATCTATCCATCTCTTCCTCTCTGTGTCTCTCTCTCATCAAAACTTGCCGCCGATTAGGATCTCGGCGAGCCATGTGCTTTGGATGGGATGTGAAAACACACGGAGAACCCAAGGGGTAAAACGCCAGGATTAAAGTGGCGAGGGAATACGGGGTGATAGTGGTGCTGGTTCAAATAGATCGGCCCCTGTGACTGCAGTGGCTCCTCGCCTTGCCTTGCTCTCTTGCTCCAGAATTCACACACTGATACATCAAGGCCATTTCTCATTATAGCATGAGGGGGAAAAAAAGCTTTCATGATGCTACTTTAGAGGGAAAGACAGAGTGGGAAAAGAGGAGGGGGTAAAGAGTGTAGGAGAAAAAGGAGAAATGCCAAGATAAAGCAGATGACATACTACCAGTGGTATGTAATGAAAGAGAAAAAAACTGTAAAGGATAGACACAGTGTGATACTGTGTGTGCATGTGTGTGTGTAAAATGAGGAGGATAAGTTGGAGACGGATAAATCAGCCGCTGAATTATAAAAACGCAGTCAAACTGTCAGTGTGTGTTGAAAGATAGAAGACAAGCAGGGAACACAGACTTGAAAGGTATCAGTATATGGAAAATATAATGGTTTAATTTGAGTTCATACACTTAATTTAGCTCCACTAGAAGTTTATTTCTCTGCTTCTGAGGCTTTTCCAAAGTATCTGGTAAATTAAACGGCACACACCTCAAGCAGTGCCAATATTTGCCACCATTTGCAAATATCTATTTATTCTGTTCATGAAAGTGCTGAGGAGCTGTGCGGGGAGAAACGATAGAGGAAAGAAAAAAAGAAGAAAGAAGAAAAACAATTAGTTTGGCCAGAAAACTGGAGCAGCCCACATCCCTCTCCGCTCATAGATCAGCGTGGCCTAGCCGTTCCTCAATTACTCCTCCAGTCAACCTGCTTAACGATTTTTTAGCTTGCCCAAATGCCAAATGCGTGTGGGTTTGCATGTGTGACTGCTGCGTGCATAAGCAGGAATGTGTGTGTCCGTGCATATGCTTTTCAGTGCATGTGGGTGTATGTGTGAGTGTGAGCATGATGCATATGGCCTTTTTGCCTTCAGCATGGACACCAGTCAAAACACAGACATAAGCTCCGAATTGAGGAGTCAAATTCATGTCTGCAAGGTAGAGACATGGATTTGACTCACCCTGTGACCCACCCTGTGACCCAGCAGCGGGTTGCAGAATGATTACCGGCATCAGACAGGACAGGGAAGCTGAAAGCTGTATGGAGGCAGCATGCTGAATATAAAGGAAGAGGAGGAGGAAGAGGAAATAAATGCTTCTTTGATGTGTCATGTGTTTTGGTTCTGCTGCAAAAAGACACCCCCTCTTCTTCCATCTCTATATGTTCAACTCTGCAACAGCCTGCGTTTACTGGCAAAAAAGAAAAAATTGATTACTCACCGGCAGACTGGATGGGCGATCATGGGAAACACCATCCTCATTGTTGGCCTTCCCAGAGTTCCCTGCTGCAGGACCTCTTGAGCTGTAGGTCTCCTGCTGGGTCTCCTAGAAAAATAAGACAGAAAAGCAGAGAGGAAGAAAACACAAAAATAAAATTTAGTTGCAGTGACTTATTCCAGAGAGCACTGCCAGTTTTGTTGCAGTCTGACTTGAGATAATATATGCTGTATGTGATACTGAATGACGTTTATGTAGGAGAAAAAATGAAAGCAGCAGCTCACAGAGACGTATAGTTTTTTCATTTGTATTCTCCTTTGCATGCTAAACATTAACAATAATAATCATAAATCTTTATTCGAGCCTTGAAAACAATCTGTTTTACTCATTTAAATGAAGTTGTGATACATTAAAACAAGACACCAGCAGTGTAATGGTTTGTAAAACTCTTTGACACACAAATCAGATCTTCAGGTTAAGCTGGTACACCTCAAACAAATTTGAAAAAGTTGTGACATTAAATGTTAAAAATCAATTAGATTTTGATGATGTGCCAATAATTGAACCCTTTGTTCAATAATTATAGTTCAAAGATGGCATATTAAGAATGAAGGTATTAAAAAAATGTACGTTGTACATTAAAATTCATGCAGATTTGAAATTTCATGGTCACAACATGTTCAAAAATGTTGGGGCAGGGCGTTGTCACCATAGACTGTAAAAAAAATGAACATCCTCTTGCTCGGCTCGAAGTAAGGTCTCAACAAAACTGCTTCCCCTGGTGGCTGGCTGCAGTATAGGTTAAAATATCCAACTCCCCACTCATTCCAGATGGGCTGTGGTCAAACTTTAAAAAATTAATACACCTCGTAAAAATGTTTCTCACGTCAGATTGTTGTGGTCACTTAGGGATATAATTTGGCTGCCTTGTATTCAGGTCCCCTTTTTCTCTGAAAAGTTTTGTTTTCACTAGTTACACAAGGTTAAAAACAAGGCTTTACGTAACGTTTAATGATGATTGACAGCTGCTGTTCTTGTGTATTTTTTTCTAGGATTGTAAAATATGTCAGAAGGTAGAGTCAAGAAGTGATTAGACTCAGGAAAGAAAAAAATAATTATCATTTTTGTCACCAGGCTCCACCCAGATTCTCCCAGAATCCCTCACTGTCTCTACTGCACAGACTCTGTCTGCAAACTGCTACAATGGCTGCGCCTGTGACGGGGGTATTTTGGCTTCAAAACCGTAAAATGATAAATGGCGGAGCCACACTGTCCACTCTATATACAGTCTATGGTTGTCACAATTGCATGGCATCACCATACATTCAACAAATGAGGACACTTGTAATTGGAGTTGTCCCATTCTTGTCCTTTTTTTGCACAGAGATTTCTCCAGATTCTCTGATTTTCTGATTCTTCAGATTTTATGTCACGAAGATTCTTTGCAATTTTACGCTGGGAGACACTTTTCTGCAAATTTTGAACTGTTTGCTCACAGAGTGGTGAACTTCTTCTGAATTTCTTAAATCCTGGGGCCCACAATTTATACCCAGTCATGTTACTAACAGGGTGCAGTTTTTCCCATAACCTTTTTTTTTTTTAGACATATTGACTCTTAAATTAAAATAAGCATGCATTTTTCATTATACAATAACATTTTCAGTTCCTACATTTGATATGTTTTACAATATGTTTTAGCACAACCTTCAATTACAATCACTCACAGACACATACCTATATATAAACACTGTTTGTATATATACTGTAAATATGAATATATTCAGAAGTTGAACACAAATGTGGAGGAAAGTGTAAAAATATGTGTGGCAGAGATTGTGGAGATGAGCTGTCTGTGGATGTGCCTCAGGTTTAAAGGCTGTAATAAAGACTCTGATCCCCAGTTAGATCCAGTCACAACACAAAGAAGCATGTTTCATGAGGAAATAAACACACACTGATGTCGCAGATGAAGTCTGAAAATCATCCAAACACGCACCCATCAGCACACCATACCCGCCAATTCATTTCAACCAAATCCCAGCCTAACCACCCACTAATCCTCGGAGCATACACACACACATACAAACACACAGCAATACACACACTCAGTCCTATTGTTCAATCTAAGTCATTTTCTTTCCCTCTGTAATCACAAGCCTATCTAGTGTAAACCAATTTTCTCCCTATTGTTGGAGGTGTTGCCCTCTCCCTCTCCCTCCCTCTCTTTCTCTCCCTCTTTCCCTCTCTCCCTCTCTTCTTTTCATTCGCCGCGGAGGTCGTTCCTCCATCACGTTAAGCGTTGGCAGCACAATGGCAACTTGTTAAAGAGCTCTGAGTGGAAGGATTAGTGATAACTGATCGGCGAGACGCGGAGAGAGATCACACGCGAGAGCCTGTGCACACAACATGTGTATGCACGCAGAAACACACACACACACACTTGAGGTGTGTTCAGGTTTTTCCTCTCAAAATTCATTTTTCCCCCACAGTTTGATTTCTTATCTGTTGTGTGATTATACTGTAGTAGGTGGGCAATATCCCTGTCAGCTAGGTGATATAATTTTATAGCACAAGATTATCCTTCACAGCAAGAAATGTATCATGAGAAATGGATCTATTATTAGAGCATTAAACGGGTCGTAATTTGTGCATCCAGGCAGAATGATATGATTTCAGTGCTTGTACATTCTTTTAAAATCTGATATGAGGTTTTACACACACTCTTAACGGTACATTTCCTGTGAAAGTTTCTCCACACACACACTCAGTTTGTGTGCTGTTTTAGAGGATGTGCACACACACACGGAGAAAAAGTTAATGTATTCATTCATCAATTATTAAGAAAAGGTAATGGAATGACCTTAAATACCCTGGAGTGGTCCTTTTAAATCCACAGTTCAATTATAAGCCAATTAAAACTGAGGAGAACTTCAGCTATAGAATATTTTAAATATCTGAATGGTTCCCATAACGTTGTTTTATCTTTGCTGGCACTTACTCAAAACCTACTCACTCTAACTGATCTCAGCATCAAGTAAACATCTCTCAGGAGCAAACATCTCTGACTGGTGTGCCTTACTGGGGGCACTGGTTTATGCAGGAGGCTAAAATTTAAATCTCAGAAACTTTTTTCTGTAAGAACTCAAAAGAAGTTCTTTGTCAAAACACATACAGAAATGCTAGTGAACTCCCTGATGTTGCCTTTCTGTCAAAAATACATTGTATGGCAACGTTAATGTGACAAACCACTTGCTTTGTGAAACAAATGTACAATGTATTTTTTTTTACATTTTAAAGAACAAAAAAAAGAGAAAATGTTTAATGCTGAAACCCTCAGAAAACTAATAACAGCATGTTGTACACAGACCAAACAGTAGGTTTTTATGGTAATATTGCCTCATACAGGGTATATGGCTGCTTACAGTTTAGGATGTTTTGGGAGGCAACCTGGGTGGCCAATCAGATTTCAAGGGGTGGACTGACACTTTAATAAAACTTTGCTCACCTGTAATGTCATTTATTTATTTTGAAGGTTTGTACTTAATGAATTCAGTAAAGAAAACCCTTGATACATAGTGTTTGAAGAGATAAAGAAATTTTATCCTAGGACATTTTTTCAAAACCCAATTAGATTTTTTTTTCCTCTTGTGCAAGACCAGACCAAGCAGCAACCTCTGGTCTAAAAAGATGAGACAATGCAGAAATGCTAAAACCCACAGCTATTTTTGTGTCTGCCAGCTCTGAAAGTACCAGGAACCACATACACAACAAGCCAAAAAACAGGTCATTTTTACAGCATAAACAAATATGTTTACAGCCTGGTACAAAAAATTAATTCTATCCAAATCGCTAATTTCTTCAACACAGCAGTTTGGAAGACATCAAGATCACGAGTTTGTCCAATCAAAGGCACAGCTCACCTGACTGACAGGCAGGTGCCCTATACCTGTTGGTAAGGGTGCCCCATAGACGATTTGCTTCAAAACTCTGTGTCAGAAACAGATGGATGACATCATAGAGACCATGTCAGTTTATGTAAATTCATTATATGGTCAATGAGCTCAATTTGAACATTTTGTAAACATTTTCCTTCCTTCGTTTCAAATTACTTTAGATGTACCAATGTTTTTTATACATAAGAACCATGTATCTGCAATTATGAAGGAGGATTTTGCTTTTTTAAAAGAGATGGTTGAGATTTTTTTTTTTTAAATGTGGTTAAAAGAAGTATCTGTCAATAATAAATTTAAATGTGATAGCCATAGAGGATGCTAGCTTTATGTGGAGAAATGGGATCTATGATGTCCAACTCATTATAAAGTCAATGGGACAGGAAATGGTACAAGACTTATAGAATAACACAATGTGATCACATCGCAACACTCTTATAACAGCATTCAATCACAGCGTGAAACAGCTTTCTTTGTGGTGAGGTGATCTGGATTTACTTCAACAAGCAGGGAGAATCCCACTGAGCATGTGCATGAGATTTGTGTGCCTTGTAGTATTGCATGTAAGTTAGGCTTCTCTTTTAAAAGTCATGTTGTCTCCCCTTTAGATGTTCCAAATACAGAATTACTCACTACCTTCATAATTGTATTCAAATAATTACCTCAATGAGAACCAGATAAATGTAGCCTCAAGCTATGAGCTTGCTGCAATAGTTCCCATATTCAAATGACAACCCCAAAATGATATTACAACCCCAAATCATGTTTAAAGCCAGAGGGAAACCCTGTTCCCCCGGATGTGGTTCAATCACGGGATCACATAACACCCTATAAATGGGTGGGTGCAAAAAGACACAGCGTAGAGTGAAGGCACTATTTTAAAAACAAAGCCACACTAGTTTTCTCGTCAGAGCCCTGGGCGAGCCCTGTGTTTGTGTGCACAGCCCCCGTGTTTATCAATGGGAGCCTGGATGCACGCCAAACGTCAGGCTTTTATTACATGGTCGGAAGTGCCGTGTTTGAAGCAGGAACACGGCTTAGACACAAATACACCTCCACAGGTAAATAAAGGCCTGGGGAAGGAAGGAGGAGGAGGAAAACAAAGAAGTGGAGACGAGTGGTGGCTCTGATAGGTGGACAAGTGAGTGAACACACACACACACACATTTGAACACAAAGAAAATGCACACATGGACAGACAGTTACTCAGACAGTGAAATGAGAAGAGTGGCTGCTGACCCGAGTCCAATATTTACTCAGGCATATGAGTCTGTAGTGTGTGAGTGTGTGTGTGTGTGTGTGTGTGTGTGTGTGTGTGTGTGTGTGTGTGTGTGTGTGTGTGTGTGTGTGTGTGTGTGTGTGTGTGTGTGTGTGTGTGTGTGTGTGCACTCGAGGGGATTTCCGTTTTAAGTGGGTCAAAGTGAGGTTAGCCTCATACTACTGTTTACACTCACGTTCTTACATCATCACTGTCAACTGTAATACGGACAGAGAGGGTTAGAGAGGGGGAGAGACAGACAGGCTGGGACTGGGAGGAGGGAGGGAGGAGAGGAAGAGAAGTTTGGAGACAAACACAGGAGGTGGAATATGAAAGAGATAGAGAAGGAGAAGAAAAGGAAGGGGAGCACAGAAAAAGAGAAGTGAAGAGAGGGGGGGGGAAGGAAGAGCAGGAAAACATCAGAGGCAAATGAAGGAGTGCTGCGAGTGCATCCTTTCATTTGAGTTTTTTTTCCAGTCCATTGTCTCAAAATCCCATTTCCCAGCTAATTTAGAAGCTTCTAAAATACACTCCACTCCATACCTTAAGCCTTAGGCCACAGCTAATCCTGTCTTCACACACACACACACACGCATACACACGCAGACACGCTCATTCATCCTCCGTGCTTTTCAAAAGACTTCATCTTGGCATAGTAGAAACGAATGAGGGATATTGAAGGCAAGCGTTTGAAGTACATGAGGGAATGCTGGAATCAAACTGTGAGTTAAATGCTATTAGACAGCTGTGTGGAGAGGCAGTGTAATATTAGATTTGATTGAATAGATGACTGCTGAATGTGGTGTAATATATAGAGCCAGAGAGGCTTTATGCGCACGTAAATCAATATTGCAGCACCATGTTAATCCAAGCCACTCAGGAGGGGGAGTCAGGCGGTAGGTGTGAGACGTACAGAGAAGAAACATGGCAATGTTGCATGTTGAAGAATGTATATGAGACTTACATGTACACCCTTTCAAAAGAGGTAAATCAGACTTGAATTCCTTTTCAATCCTGAGTTAGAATGATGTCTTTGTGAATACAAAAGGAGAAATCTTCTTCTTCCCCAAAGAAGAGGTCAAAGGTCCTCTTGGGTACAGAAAAGCATCAACTACCTATTGCTTTAAGAGAAATCCAGCGCTCCATACCAACATAAAAAGCTAACAACTGATTTTGAATGCTCTTTTTTCTTTGCCCTCACCTCGACGAACATTTTGCAGTGGCTCTTTTAATTCTGCTTCAACTCACACTTTCTGACATCATATTGAGTGAAGGAGAAAGGTAAAGCTCTGCGCTGCTCGTATGTGTTTGATTGTCTTGGAAAAGAGCAAAGACTCTGGATTGACAGCAAGCAAGCATATTTCACGCCACCGTTTGACACAACAGCGAGCAGAAAGAGCAGAATGAATGACTGTGTTGTAAACTGTTTTAGACAGATATCCGTCTCAATGAAAAGATGTTGGTGACATCAAACTGTAAAGCAGGAATATTTCTGAGAGTTGAGCACACCTGGTTCTTATTCACCTCGTCTCATAAAGAGGTCAGCTTCTCGAATTTGGACTTTTTTTTCTGAGCCAACTGTGTTTTGCCTCCCTTTTACTCCTTCATTTTGATGCCCCTTCTCCTGAAATCCAAAGCTTTTTCTTCATCTCCATCTCCTTCATTCACCTTTCCATGCCAACCCACTTCCTCCATTTCTGTCCCTTTCTCCAACAAGCACCTCCACCCCCTCTCCCTCCATCACTCCCCATCCTCTGTCGTTCTCCTCATGACTACCAAATGAATCAGCCCCCCCACACACACATACCCATTTGCCCCTGCACCTTGGCAGATGCACATCTCCACCAAATCTGACGCTAATGTCATTAATATTCATTAAAAATTAAGCTTAATTGCATGTCTTTAAGAGTGAGGCCCAAACCCTCCCCTTCCTCCTCAGCACAGTACGTTGACACACACATACACACCATGCCTTCCAGCCTTCCAGTGTGCATGTTCACCTTCTTCTACTGCTTCACCACAAAGACTGGGGATTGTGGTGTCCAGTGGGTGAGTTCCTAAGAAGCACATACATGATCTGTGTTTCTTTCATAAACGTGTGCATTTACTCAACAAATAAATTATCACCTATAGCCTAATGTGTCATATTGAGGCTAATACATGTTGCCATTTATCAAATTGGAACTACAAGGGAGAATGAGGTGGAGTGGTTCAAGATGATGAAATGTATGCTGATTTAGGGTTATTCTGGAAATATTTTTCTCATACTGGAACATGATCCCGCTCGGCAATACATTCACAGGTCTTGTGATCCCCATTGTTTCGCTTCATATCCAGGTTTGGAAGCATGTGCATGTCAGGCTATGCGTGTAAAATTCTGCATTTAAAAAGTGCTATGCAGACCTAGGATGTAGGCTCCATTGTGGATTCAACACAGAAGTGTAAACCAGGCTAAAAGATGCTATGAGGAGGATCTGTTTTAATTGCACTCCCTCGCCACCTTGTGGCCCGGAGTCTTCACACACTGTCGTAAATTACTTTAAGTGAGGCGCGTGTTTGTTTTGGAATTAAACAGAAATTGGATCAAAACAAATTTTCTTTGATCAAGACAACTTTTTACTGGATACAAAGCACAGAGGTAAGGGATTGATCAGTACAGTTACATAGCACTACTGTTTGAAATGTGACATCAACCAAATGTTGTAGTAGCAAGCTATATGTTAGCGACATTGTCAGCCTGGTGCTCGGACATATTTGTAAGCTAACTTGACAACAAGTAAACACTGTCAATTTGTAAGTAGTTTAGTAGCCGTTCATATTTAGCGCAGCTGGCAGTCTGGTGCTCTTAGACATGTCTGTAACATGTAACGTCAGTAAATCCTGGTTAGCTATATCCTGCCAGTCATCTACCAAGCAGAGCTAATGTAACCTCACTCTTCATTTTATTGATAGACTCTCAAGTTTGATCAGACCACTGCAGAATAACTGCTGACTGCAGGTTGGAATGAATATTAGAACAAGCAGTTTAGCACCTATGTTACAGAGTGATACAGCCTGAGCTAAAGGCTAATTAGCCTTTAGCTCAGGCTATATCACTCTCCTGTTCAGCTTTCTTCTGCTCTTTTGTCCTTTCTCTGTCTGACAGTTAGGCTGATGTGTCCATCATCACTACAAAATTAGTCACAGAAATCATTTTTAGCAGAGAAAAACAGATCTCTCCTGGTTGACCCAATCGGAAAGCTAAGAAGTAGCAATGTAAAATAACCTGTACTCAGCAATATTGGTGCTGATAATCTCATTTTAGAGTGTGGATTATGATCAGGCATATATCTAGAAGGGAGACTTTTTTAAGATCACTTTCAAACTCCCCACAGCTCCTTTAAACTGTAGCATAGCCAGCCACCATTAGCTGGAGCAGTATACTTCTTTCATAATGTTTTTTTTCTCTACACCTCAGATAAACTATGGCATCTTAAAGCATAGCACAAGGTGGTTTGGACATATTTTGATGATACAAAATTGAGGTAAAGATGTATGTTGGCTGTTATAAGTAAAACCGACTCATAACCACATGATCCAAGAAGCGTGTATGAGCACATGTATGTGGATGCTAACCTGCAAAAAGGATTTGACACTGGTGGTGCTAGCTCTGCTAATGTTAGCCAGATTCTGAAAACCTATGTGACCTGTTTCCTTGCAGACTTAGTGATCCTGTGTTCAGCCTTTTTGAATATCTGCTCGAAAAGCTCAGTTTGTCCAACTTTTGACTTATTCAGACTTTAAGTTTTAGTTCAATAGACTACAGAATTAGCTGCTCAAAAAACAACCTTAGTCATCTTTAAGAAAAGCTTGTGATCCAGCTGTTAGGCTTTGTACCTGACTGTCCTTGTTTCTTCTTTAATACGTGTGTGTATATGATTATGTCCTGTACTTACAGGCATGTAAGAAACAGCCTTCATGTATCAGAGAGAGGCGTAGGTGGTGTTGGTGGTGGTGGTGGTGGTGGGGGAGCAGGGACATCCATATTCAACATCCTGCCTTAACACACCCATTGGTTCAGAGTCACAGATACACACACACACACACACACGCTCACACCAATCAGACTGACTGAGCCATAATTGCAGCAACAATCAGCAGCGAGCGTGAGCTACACCGTGTTCTAGAAAATGTGACAAATCAACATTTGGTTCTGAAACGCTCGTCTTTCATGTTTTCTTGACACTTACATCTTTTGATCCATTTCTGAGTATTTGGGAAACATTGCAGTTACATTGTGGTTATGTCAGATTTGCAGTAAATATAATTTTTGCGCAAATCTACTTTGGTCTCCTGCAACTGCCTTTTAAAACAGTGCGCTGATTAGACTGCATGTAAATGAGGGGCATTTATTTCAGGGTACAGCCTGTTATTATCATCACTGCAAAGGTGACCATTAGAATGAAAACAGCTGTGGAATGTGTATATGTGACTGCAAGCGAGTGTATACCTACATATATATGAGCTGTGTGTGTGTGTGTGTGTGTCTGTGTATGTGTGTGTCCAGTCCATCCTAATAGGTCCATTTGTATCAGGGCCTGTTCTAGTGCTGTGTCCTTCAGATTGGATTCTATCTCAGCAATCCCCCTGACCTTTAGCACAAAGAGACTACAAGAGAGGACCAGAGGTACAACACAGGACACACACACATTTACACACACACAGCCACAAGCCACGATCCATTCCTACGCATTTACTTGTACATAACAGAGAGAGAGAAAAACACACAGGCAGACAAAGAAAGTAAAGCACGTGCATAGCCGCACACACAGCGACACAAACACACTGCTATGTGTGCGCTGTGCAGGCCGTCCCATAGGGATGATGTCAGATGAATAGTGTTAGCAGCAGATGCCGTTGCCAGGGCTTTCATTCCTGTTCCTCTACACAGGCTAATCAAATAAGAGCCAGTCTTTGTACCGTCTTCACTTCACACACTCCTCGCAAGTCTCTGTCACCACCACCGCCCCCATCCGCCCATTCACTTCAATTGCTTTGGCTCGCAGTTAAAGAGGACATCCACCCAAACTGGTGTACACCCACATGACTTTTGCTAAAGCACCGCGGAACAATAGCAGTGTGTTGGCGAACTCGACTTTGACTGTGACATTTTTTTTTTTTTGGTGTTTTCTTTTTCTCTCTGTCTGTGAAGTCTGTATCCAGGAACAAATGTAGCGGCATTTCCTAACAAATGGCAGCTAAATGAGGCCCCTAGGGTGCTGTGCCGCTAACTACCGGCCCCCTTTTTTTCTGAGCCATTATGATTGTCCTAACGGTTCCAAAAACACCTCTCCCGTTCTTGTTCATTTGCATTTGAATTGCAGCTTGGCTGTACAAAAACAAACATAAATCAAAAAAGGGGGGTGAAAAAAAGAAGAAAAAAAAACAGTGGCGGATTCTACTCGAGCAATTAGCGAGTGTCAGTCATCGTGAAGGTAAAAAAAAACACACTAAATTAAAAACATTGTTTTAAACGCACAAAGACACACCATCTCACAGACAAAACCCAGCTGACACACACACACATACACACTAACACACACACACACACACACACACACACACACACACACACACACACACACACACACACACACACTCATATTTAAATACATGAATGTATATAAATATTTTTTCTTTTTTTCATTTTTATCGTTTAGCTTTTGCCTGAAAACTCATCAAGCTTAAGTGCTCGTCAGCGTCGGCCAATCGTAGTGTGGCAGGCCCAGGGTTGCCGTGGCGATATGCGGGGACATTTAGAGGACTCCGATAAACTCTGCCATTTAAAAGGTTATGACAATTAACGCAGCTCTCTGCAAATTACCACTGCCAGACCTTTACCCACGGACGTCTCTCTCTCCCTCTTATCACCCCACACCCAGCCTCACGCTCCCTCTCTTTCGCCTCCTCCTCCCTCTCTGTATGCCCTCCATCTCTGCAGCCTCTCCTCCTCCCATCTCTCCCTCTTTCCATTCAACCCCCCCTCCAGCCAGCAGCACTTTTATTATCCTGTTAATTAACAGAGTTCTTCACTTAATATTCAAATGGTGACCAATTAATGACATTGAACTTTGGGCACCCCACCCAGCCACATGAACTGCACCCTCCACTCTTACCACATCCTATTCATTCTCCATCACAAACACTCCTTCCTGCCTCCTATTTTCTCTGTCCTCTCCCCTCAACTGCTCCTCCCTCCATCCACCTCGTAATGAAGGTGAGCTCCCATTTCCGTGCGAGTCTGTGTGAGTTTTTGTGCGTGTGTTGGGGGCAGTGACTGAGGCACAGAGGATAGTGTACAGCGAAGGGGTAATAAAGTCAGGGGGGCAGGTTGCAGAAAGGCTCCACGGCCTTTTAATTAACCTGGTGTGATTAAAAGCGGGGGTGGTGGAGGGTGAGGAGGGAGAGGGCCTGCTGCTGCTGTTGGTTTGGGGTGTAGGGGTGACAGAGGAAAGAGGAAATGACACAGTGTAAGAGAAAGGACTCCAGTAATCTGCCAGTTTTTACATTAAAAAAATATGAAGCAACTAGAATTTAGACTAGGGATGCACAATATATCAGTATCAATATCAGTATTGGCTAATGTTGGTCCTTTATTTTAACACATCGGTATTGGCCGATGTGTAAAAGTGGGCCGATATTTACTCATTGGCTGCCACCAAATTTCAGGGCATCTTGAACGATCTTTCAAGACCCAATAAATATTGTTTTCTCTGACTATGTAAACACCAAAACTACCTAAGAAGAGTGGACTCTCTTCTTTTATGTCTCTTCCTGTTTTTGATCCAAAAAACAGACAAAACATACTTTTTAGATCACGTTCATCTCGGGCGCTCCATCCTTTGATTCTCTCCATGATCGTCTTTTCTCATGATCCTACCACTCTTTCTCTCTAAACTACCTCCACCCATCATCTGTGTCAAGATTTTTTATTTTTTATTTTTTTTCTAACCAGTATTGATATTGGTAAATACCTGTTATCAGCCATGACAGCAATATAAATATCAGATGTCGGTATCGGCCAAAGTTTTCATACCGGTGCATCCCTAATTTAGACTGACTATCTGAACTTTAGATATCAAAGTTTACCTGTCACTCGACATCTCTCAGAAAGTAACTCCTCTGTAGCCTTCAGTTGCACCACATCAGATATCACCTTAGCCTGAGACGCAACAATATCAGGAACTCAGAAAAATAATGGAGTATTTCATCAACAAAAGAATATTGAAAAATAAAATTTGATTTTCTAAAAAAGGGTAATAAGTTGTGGAAAGTAAACTTGTGCATGCTGCAAACAAGTCCTTTTCAAAAAGTACAGTGTTTTTTTTTAAGAGGATGACATTTGGAGATGTTTCGAGCACAGACATTCTTGCATTTCATCCCAAAGTGTTAAAAATGAGCGGTCTTCTAAACATGAATTTTGTTGCAACAGTCTGCAGTAGTTCTGCAGTAATGTTAACTTAATAACTGAATTAAAAAAGATTATTAGTGGTGGTGATGTGAATATGACTGATGATAGATTTGAAAAGTGGAAGAAGTGAGTGGGGCATGACGTTTGGTGAAGGGCTGTGGGTTGAAATCAAACTCAGTCTGCTTGCTTTAAGGACTTTATCCTCTTTACACAAAGCACTGAGCTCAACTGGCACCTGCATTTTGACTGTTGTGCTGGGATTTATGACAACACTGCTGGAAGAAAAATCAGCTAAATATTAAAGTAAGCCCTACCTCATCAAAAAGTTTTGGTCTAAAAAAACATGAACAGAGGCTGAAGAGCTCACGGCTGGCCAAAGGGTGGGTGGGAATCCATGCATTCATGGGGAGAACATGCAAACTCCACACAAAGGAGGATCTCTTCTATACTCAGTTCTTGGGCTAGGATGACATGTTTTTTTTTCTGATTTGATTCTTTTATGATTTTTGGGGTGCCGATTTAATTCAAAATGTGATCCTTCAATAGTACAGATTTTTGCGATTTTCAGTATACTATTTTTAACACCAGACCAAGTGAGAAAGTAGAATGATGATGATGTCTACAGACTATATCAGGCCATTGGCCATGTTTTCCCCAAAAATGCAAATCACATGTGTGTGAGTTTTTAAGATTTATTCAGGGGATCTGACAACTCAACTTTTTTCCAATCCAGCTTATAAAGAAAGACTAAAGTGAAGGATTTAAATCTGGAAAAAAAGGACAAAAAAAACATGATTCAAAACAGTTAAACAAGAAATCCCGATACTACAATACATACCCCTAATTAGATCTGTAGTTAACCTCTTCCATCAGGATACCTGAAATGCACAAATGCTAAAGCAATTAACAACTAAGTACATACAACAAATCTGATTTGATATGTCATTAATTGCCTTATTTCTAAAAATGTAGAGAGACTTTACGGACACCCTGAATATGCTTAGAATCTTGATCTGTCAGCCTGAGAGTTTCATCCTGTTTAAGTTTACACCTGACAGTAGATACACCCATGAGCATCACTATGCAGCGTCTAAACCGATGTTTCAGCTTCCTTCCGTGCGGGTCCCTATAAAGTGAGCTTGTCTCCTCCAATCAGCTGGGAGCTCCTCTATGCGACCACAGCGCTCCCCTGAGCCTGCTCTCAGACAGGAAGAGGAAACAGTTAAGGCCAATAGAGGAAACGAGCGGTGGGATCAGTTTCACACAGGAGAGCGGAGCGAAGGGTTTTACTACAGGGAGTAAATGTCACCAGGAATGACTTCCTTCTTCAAAGGGCTGCAGTCAAACCAGGCAACTCTACTATGCACCACAACACCACACATAAGCCTTTTCCACTGGACAGATTATATATTACACAGGGAAAATCTATGTTCTGTTAGGTTACATGTAGTTACTCTGAACATAAATTTAAAACACTGTTTTTAGAGGCAACGTGAATCATGGTGCTCGATGGGATATCTGATCAAAGCCGTAACCATGTTCTCACAACATTATGAGCTGAAGTCTGGCAGCCAGCCAGCGCTTCCTCCACCACCTCTCCCTCTTCCCTCTCAGTCGATCCTGTCACACTCCAGTGTATACTACCCAATAAAGCAAACATGCCATAAAAAATAATCTCCAAATTCTTGAAATTACAGCTCTCATTTCTGTTTTTATGAGGTAGAAAGTATTAGACAGTAACAAAATATCACACACTTCATCTGTTATGCGTCAAGTGTGATATAGCCATGGAGAGGAAGAAAGGGCACAGATTTTCTCCTTTTAAGCGATTTGTCTCAGGCTGTAATTGAAGCCAACAATCAGACAAAAAACATTAAGGTCATGATATTTATAAGGTCTGTTAAAAATATGCTTCCAGAAAGAGAGGCCGTGATGTTATGGCTTTTTAATATTTCACAATATTTTTCTTTTCACGAAGCTGAACTGACTGTTTTCATCGCAGTTTTACAGGCAGTGAGCCGGGGAAGTGACACATTAACAAACAAATAACAAGCCAAGTTGTGCATGAGGTCAGAAGCCTTCTCAATCAATTAAGTCAGAGTATATGTCACAGTGTCTGAAGACTACAACTCAAAACCATCAATTTAAAAATATCTGCTGTTCTAAAACACCCACAGCTCTCACAAACCACAGAAAACCACCCACATTATTTCTTTTTTCAAAACCTACTTCGTCCCTGATGCAATATTATATATTTTTATATTTTTTCAGATCAGCCTTGATGTCTTAGAAATGTCTTTTTAGCCTGCTCTGCTTCTTGCAATCAGATGAGGTCACAGTAGTGCAATAGACTCAAAGAAAGACGGCATTTTCTCTTCGATTTGTTACAAAACCAGCTAATAGCGGTCGGTTGCGGAGCAAATTTGGTGTCAAAGGCAGCTGGAATGGTTCCATCAACTGGAGGATGTCCTCTGGCTAGGGTTAATGGGAGTGGAGTGGGGGGAAAGGAACTGCAGGAAAAGCGCCAGAAGAACAAAATAAAGAAGTTTTCAGCTCGGATTTCTCAAAGTAATAGGAGGGTCAAAAAACAGGGGTCAAAACCACAATGACATCCTAATCTGGTGCGCGCCTGCAATTGTGTGTTTGTGTGTGCATGTAATCCCCTCAGTGCGGTTCACGTCATGTCTCATTTCAGCCTAGAATCACAGAAAAAGGTCATCATTTGACCTTTTCACAGCTCAGAATTGCAGCAGCGCGCTCAGCTGATTAGTGTACACACAGACACACACAGACAGACATTTACAAAAACTGATACTCACTCAGAACAGAGGAATGAAAGTAATACAACACTGAGCTGAAAGCACACCGAGGCTTTTGTTTGTAATCTTGGCCAACTGCACTGTGTAAGTTCAATTATCCAAACATGTTTACTCTTGGATCCAAAATCAAAGACAGGGACTGAGTTCCTTTGTTATTTAAATGTATTCTGGTATTTTCTGCGAGTCTTTCCTTCTTGAAATTCCTCTCCTGCTCAATCGATGAACAATTAACTTTGTCTTAATGCCACTGCACAGGCTTGTTTTTGTTATGTTCAAAATGTCATGTTTTTTAATGATCAATATTGTGTATTTTCAGTAATTACGTGGCTATAAAATGCTGAAACAAATTGAGTGCTTTCGCATTTGTTACACTGGATGGAATTGATGTGGCTGGATTCAAAACAAAAATCTCACCTCGGTCTCAGGAGATCCAGCCAATTACCATCCACACGTTTCCATTTACACATATTGGATATATATACACTCTGTTTAGTTCACCCTGAATTGGACGGCAGGCTGGGAGATTGTTCTTTGTAGTCCTCCATTTATAGCTGAATATCTTGTTAAAGCTCCTTTCTGATAGCAAACCAAAGTGTGCAAATGCAAAGTAAATGTTAAAGTATGGGAGCTGGAAGCTTATTAGTGGATGGAGAGAACAGATTTAGCTGGGTCTGAAGCTTGATGGCGAGGAGACAGGAACCAGGAGCGGTGGCATGCTTCCTGCTGTGCCACCAACATAAATTGCTATATAGCTCCACCACACAGGAAGGATTTCTAGATTAAAGGTAGAGACAGCGGGATGCAGCACTGATGCAATGGCGGCTGAACGTATTGTGGCTTTTATGCAGCGTTAACAAGCATGTGCCCTGATTGAAACAGTCTTCCTTAAAGTAACACCATTCCTAACCATGAAAAACACAAGGGAACCAACTCCCTGGTCACTGCAGCAGTTGGCATAGCAACAAATATGGGACCTATCAGTACAGGTGGAACAAGGCTTTAGCCAATCAGAGGGCTTGGGCAGAACTACCTGGTGTATAAATGTCAGAGAGGGTCAATTGCCGCCACATCATGTGCGATGATGAAAACACACCATTACTGTCACAAAATGTCAACGTGGCCATGGATCTCAGCCTCTGCTAGTTAGAGTGAATAATGTTTGTTCAGAAGGCTGCAGGTCTGTGTGTGTCAGCGTGTTAAGTGAGGAAACAAAAGTAAGTGCTTTTTCAGTGCGAGACAAAAGGCGTGCTGGCTGAAACGTTCACTCAGTATGAAAATTACTATGCTACCACTAACGATTTCCTTTTTTGACAACCTGCTTTTGTGCACACAATGGCTTTTTTGTTGGCTGTTTGTCTTAGTGTGCCATGTGATGTAGTGTATTTGTGGCTGTCTAAAGGAGGGTTTAACTACATCTCAGTAAATCACAGTATAAGTACCTAGACAGACACAACTACACCCCTGCCAAATGGCGTCAACTAGTGCAGATGTTAAATAACTCTATCCACATTTGTGAACTCCTTACGGAAGACGGAGTCAAGCAATAGAGGAATGGTTTTGGAGTGGTACTGTCTGTGCTGCTTTGAGGAGAGGAACTGTTCTTGTTTGGACATTCAGTTCTGTCCCATCCTGGAATTTTGGGATGAACTGTCAGTGTGCTGCTTGCTGTTCAGGTTTCAGAACTCAGAGTTTGTCCCAGGTGGAGCTCAAGCAACCTCAGGTGTTAAAAAATGAAGTAGTTCCTTGAGGGTCCACTTGAGACTGGCTTCAAAAGTTGAAGAATCCCCTATAACACCCTTTATTCTCCATTGGAAATGCTAATTTTTACAGCAAAATTAAACAATCTTACAGCTTGATACGAAAAAATCAGAACTAAATTCAGAATGCAGCTTAGTCATGTTTCCCACATGGAGACCACCATTATTGGTCTTCAAAACTTCTCACCGGGAACATCACAGAGACTACAACCATCTGTGATACAGACTATGGTAGGGCTCCACACCACAGCGTACACTCTAGGGTTGAGTATTAAAATATGCAACAGGTCATAAAATTGGTGGATGTTTATTATCAGGTAACACAGAGTCTTATCCAAAGTGTCCTTTGAGGAAATCATAACCAAACCTATCAGTGAATGAGCTGCTGAAGCTGAAAAACGTTGTTAAGAACAGAGTTTGCTCAAAGTCTGTTGTTGCACTTCTCCTCTACTCCACAATGTGGTTCTCTTGTCTGTAATGTATAATGGTCGCGATGGAATGAAACCATGATTTCTTGACATGTCGAACAGCTAGAAAAACGAAACGATATATCCAATAATGATGAATAAAACATGGGTTTATCAGCCCTGACACAGGTCTTGCAAAATTGCTTGGGGCTTCCCTTCCTCACTTATCTGTCTTTCCCTCTCTTAGTTCATCCATGTGTACTGCTTCCCCTCCCTGCTCTCTCTGATCTCTCCTTTCCTGCCCAGTTCTGCTGTAATCTCTGCTGTCTTGTACAGGTCTTTCTCCTGCTCTTTTTTTTCTCTTTTTTTGGTGATGTTGTTGTTCTGTTCTGATCCAGGGCAGGGCTGGTAGCCAGAGTCACTCTGCGCAGGACGATTGATGCCTCTGGCTGCAGAGTGGATGGGAAACACATGGGCAGCCTTCACTCAACTCAAAAACAACTGCGTGAACTCAGCTCGCCAGTGGAAAACTCCTACAGAACATCATGCTGGAACTTGGCAGGGTGAGCTGAGATCTATAACTGTGGAACAGGATCTTTTTCTGTATAGAGGACTGGGTTGTGTTTATTTCAAATAAGAGATTGTGAAAACTCAAGCTTAGAGCTGGTGTCATACTTCAGCCTTATTTCTGCAATGTGTGTGCGTGTAGACATGCGTTTGTGGATGTTTGTGTTTTTCCGAGAAAGTAAGGGAATATGAAAATACTTAGAAACACAGAGAGTGAGATTTCCCCCAAATACTTCCCATGAATAATGCAGGGGAATAATCAGACCCATACACAAGGCATGTTGGACCACCAACACACACACTCACACACTCACGCACAGTTTATCCCTTTAGATGATCTCTCTGATCTCAGCGATGCTGGAATATTAAAATACAACCCATGGAAAATGATTTGGATGAAATCCCTCTCTGCTGATGTTTCACATTTTATTACTGATGTCCATCTGAGAAGTGACGTCTGTATATATGTGTAGCTCATGTATTTATTCAGATCTGTTTTTTGAGTCATGGTAATCATCATCTTTTTTTCCTCACAGCGAGTAAACAATTTGTGTGTGTGTGTGTGTGCTGGTACCTGTTGTGGTGGTGGTCTAGGCTGCAGGTAAGGGCTCTGGGTCGGGCCTGGAGGGGTCTGCTGAGGGGAGCTGAAGTATGGAGGGGTTCCCTGCTGCCCCGCCTGCTGCTGCTGGCTGTACCCGCCCATCCCCTGCTGGCCATATGGTGCCACCTGCTGAAACAACCAATCAGAGAACAGTTAGAGGGAGAAATTAAGGTCATGACCAAAGCTGAAAAAGAAGAAAAGCAGCTGTTGAAATTAAAGGTAATGCAGAGAGGCTGTCAGGTGTACTTGGCAGGCTTTCACAGCAGGTGCAAGGTGATGTAACGTAAAGAGAATTTTCCAGACAGCATCTGTTTGGAATAGTTGGGAAATAGCAGCAAAAACATCCCACTTAGCCTACACAGACTGGCTTGTGTCCGTATCCCACTTCATCTGATGTTCCCTCGGCAGAAGTTCTTAATTTAGCTCCGGCTGGGCTGACACCCATCTCCCAGCAGTCCTCTGCCTAATGAACTCATGCAGCAGAGAAGTCTAGCTTTATATCCTCGAGTCTGCCAAATGCATCCTCCTCTGTACATTATCCTCGTCTCGGTCAGCTCACAGATGGGATGAGGTGTGTTGGATATTACTGTTGGCGCATCCCAGGCCGTAACCCTAATGAGAGACACATGGATGAGCCGGGGCCTTCCAGAGCCATGCAGTTAAAAAACTAACTGGCGAGGGCAAAGCGACGCCAAGTGTCGATGTTGCATTTACACGGTGGTTGTGGGAGAGAATGTGAACAGGGAGTGCGTGTAACAAGCTGGCACCAACACAAATGTAGTCCAAATCCCTCCTTGTCGTTTGTTATGACTACAGACAGCGCCAGGTGCTCCTCGCTCCTCCAAGGATTTCCTATGGAGGCTGGGGTTTTCTCATTCACTCAGACACCCACACACACAAACACAACAGCCAAGAACAGACTATTAAACAACATTTACGACTGCTGGTGAAGCAATATGACAGCACTTTTCATGTCATATTTTTTCCCCATCATGTCATGTTGCCTTTTTTATTCAGTGACAACCAAAAGTCCTGCCACAGACTCATTAAACAAGTACACAGGCTGTAATTTGGGTTGTGTGTTGAGCGTGCAGTGCACCTCCTGCTTCCACACTAAGTCCTAAACTCTGAAATATCCCTTTAAATCTTCCTTGGCAGGCTTGGCAAAGTAAAAATCTCTCTTAGAGTGATTTATATCTCAAATGATGGTATTACAGGGGACTCCGAAGTGACGTAACTCCTACACTACTGTCTTGTTAGATCAAAAGCAAAGAGCACACATCCAGAGTTGTAGTTTTACAGTGACGGTTATTAGTAGGAAAAACTCCTCATAAAAGCTCTGTTAAAACTGATGGCACAAGTAAAATGCAGTGAAATCTGATCTGGCTACAGAGGCCAAGCCGAGATTAATACATTCGAAATAGTTTTGAAGAGTAACTTCCTTTGAGTGGGTGTTCAATAAAAATCTTCTCTTGACTCTGGCAGAAGCTTTTTGACTCTCTGAATAGAGATGATTGGACAATGTCGAATACTTTTCACTTCAATGGAAATCTGATTAGAAAGGACAGGTCTGTGTGTGTGCAAAGTGTGAGTGCTGTGCTCAGAGTGTGAGAGTGTCATTAGGCCGATGAGACAGACAGACAGGGCGAGATCAGTCTAGCTGGCAGAGAGGTTAATAGCATGGCCCCGCTCATGCCAACAGCACCGCTGGATTCATTACTGCCAGCCAGGGCAGCACACACACACACACACACACTCTTTATAGACATCATACTCGCATACCGATAAACTCAAGTGAATGCAAGTAGTCTGTATGTGGGGGATTCGTTCAAGTAGGAAGAACAAACACACTCGCTCACACACTTGCGTATACACACTCTATTGTCATTAGATTTGGATCAAAGCCGCTCTGATAAAACAGCAGCGACTCTATCCAGTGATCAGTGATGACAGGCATGTGTAACACTCAGGGTCTCATCGGGAACACCACTGTTCTGGGATTGGCGAGGATTAGGTCGCCATGGAGATCGAGACCAGACATCCGTGGGTGGGTTCCTTTCTTAGACAAATACAATGACAGGCAGACAGACAGATACAGGCAGACATTGACAGATAGAAGGAGGAGTACATAGATAGGTATAGGCAGTGAGAAAGACAAACCCCATAAAAGAAGAGGTTATCAGAGAATTGTTCTTTGGGTTTGTGCTGCCAAAACGTCTTCTTGGTGCTATAAATACCCTTGTAACAAAGCATGAAAGTCTTATGAATAAATAATAAACTACACCAGTTTCTGTTGTCTTTAAAATTGCTAGTTTGAGCTGCTGAGATTTTATATGTAAAAATACACCTGGGACCTAAATAGCGAGCATGCTGGAGCAAGGAAGCCTTGAAAAACTCATGATATATGCATTTTCTGTCTTTGCTTTATACTGAGATAAAGTTTTTTTTGCTGGCTGGATGGTTTGAAACAAGTGTGAAGTGTAAAGCATCATGTGCCTTATACTTGGAATTTTGTAGTGGGTAAAAATAAACCTATGATAAATCTGTATGCATTACACAATGAGTCAAGTTTTTTTTTTTTTTAATATGAGGTCTTTTTTCAATTTTTATTTATAGTACATGAATTAAGAAGTCATTCATCACCTTTTCATTTTGATGCTTCCAGGACAGCATTGCATTGCACACAGTGGCTCACAGTTATGGCTAACCAGGGCCCTTAAATGGAAAGAAACCAGTGCAACATTATTAATCTAAAAAGCACTGTTAAACCTGTGCTTCTCCTGCCATGACAAGCGAAAATTTCTGTGTTGATTAGCACTAGTGACTTGTTATACTGGAAATTAATCTGGCAATTGTTTCAAGCAGGTAGGGGAATAGTTTGTTAAATTTTGTATGTATGAGCTCAAGATTGACTAAAAGATAGTGAACACACCAGCTCCTAAAAAGTGAAGCCAAAATAAATGAATAAATAAATAAATAATTACAGTTTTCCCCAAATGACTGGCTGAAAGGCCATATGTTTGTCTCCTCCATGTTACTAGATGGGATATGGACTAAACTCTAGAATTAAAATGCACCCAACTTTAAAAACAACCACAACTAAAACAAAATGCTGTACATAAAAAGAAAAAGGCAAAATACAAATAAAAATATGACATAAGCACTAAAATAACTATTTCACCGTTGTTAAAAGCAGTTTAAAAACAATAAAATAATAACCAATAACTACTAAAACACTAGGAGCAGAGTCTCAAGCGGAGTTAAAAGCCAAGGAATAAACTCACAGGACCAGACTTCCTATCCAATCATGTTTTTGTGATGACGATCAATTGTCATCTTCCATGGTACCCCTTGGAAATGCTCCTACCCTTGAAGCAAAATCCCCATCAAGAAATTATTTCAGCTGCATAAAATGTATCATATGTATGTATTTGGCAACACAGGGCTGCTGTACAAAAGATAAGATAGATAAGATAGATAAGATAGGATCTTTATTGTCTCCCATGGGAGAAATTTGTCTTGGACACGAGGGCCCAGGCGACACTCACACTTTGGTCCAATCACACTCAAGCATAAAAAAATAGAAAAATAGAAATCTCCGCCACCAATCCACGCCACCGGAAATAGCCACAACTTCGAGATAAAATTGTAACCAGCCATCATAGTTTCCATGAAAGGATGAACTGGAGAAAATAAGTTAATTCATCTTTTTGGCCGGCAACATTTGTAAAAACAAAATGCTGAGTGCTTCAGTCAAAAATACTTCCTCAGCCGAACCTGTTTAATTTTTTTTTTGTTAAAGATTTGAGGACCACTCAGGTGATTTCTTACTCATATGCTCAGATACAGATACCCTCTGATAATGTTAGGTAAGTTAATACAGTCATGAAATCCAATTGTACTTCTGCTCATCAACCTCCTTTTCAAGCAGCTTTTCATAGGAAAAGCTTCCACAGGGACCTTTAAGGAACGTCCGTTTTCAGTGGATTCATGAAGACAGACTGACAGATATCCCAGCAGCAAGACAGACAATCAGGTAAGCAAGCAAGAAGAAACAGACGTGGAGACAAACCCAAAAAAACAGACAGAAATACCATCAGTCAGTCAATCAAATAGGCAGAGAGAGAGCAGGCAGACTGCAGGTCTAACAAGTAGCAACCTGTCACTGTGGCTTTGGGAGGGAAGAAAGAGTCATTCAAATGCAGCTTCTGTTTGATCGCTCGGGGCGACTGTTTGAATGTACTGTACCTACTGAGTACACACAACCAGCGCACTGAAACCTGATTCTCTTTGACTGAGAATATGTTTAGTGATAAACACACTTGCTGTGCTGTTGCTTATTCCAATAAAAATAACTGCTGGAAGTAGAAAATAAGACCATTTTCTGCCTTTTTCTTCCACTCAGGTGTGTGGAAGCAGACAAAATAACAGGGTGATTTATCCAGAGCGTCTTGGCAGGCACACAGTGTCAAATAAATGTCTGTAATGAAATGACAACAGATGTGAAGTGCTGTAGGGAGAAATGACGCAGAATAGACGTCCTGCGAAGCAAATAATTCACCATAAACTGCAGGAACAGTGTGATGAAAACAAAAGCCTTGGCGGCATATTAAGACACAAAGACACAAACACTCACAAACACCGAGAGCAACTCAATCAAAAATCTATCAAAACAAGAGTCAGATGAAAAGGCAGACAATATCTCCCTGCTCTGCAAGTGGAGAGAATAACTAGCCCTGCTAACCCTCACGCATAGCAGCGGTGTGTGTGTGTGTGTGTGTGTGTGTGTGTGTGTGTGTGTATATGCACACGTGTGCGCCTTAAATCAGCCGTTTAAAAACCTTGCACGGAACAAGGCACTGCTTGTAATTCAATTGGGCCAATGAGCAATGGACAGGAATTTTCATAATTCTGTCAGAGGGGTGATACGGCTGGATGGCGACAGGGACCACAGGTTGCCCTTTTTGAGTGACAGATGGGCTCAGCCAACCAGAGTACGAAGCAGGGCCACCACCCCCACCCCTTAACATATACACACATCCAGAGAAGCATGACAGGAGGCTTTCGCATTAGCATACTGCCATGTTAGCGGGCCAACACAGCTTCAGAAGTCAGCCTGAAATAAAAAAAAAGAAATAAGGACGGAGGTGCAAATGAGAATGAGCTCAATAAGCTGACAAATAGCGAAGAAGAAGTAAAGAAAGGAAGCAATACTGAGCATGAAACAGACATGAGGAGAGGAAAGGAGACTGTGGCAAAGGAAGATGTTTAGAGTGACAGAGATAGAGTGATAGGCGGAAGGGAGATAGAGGGATGGTGTTACAGACGGAGATACTTAAAGGGACGGATAAAGTGATGTTTCACTTGATAAAGACAGAGAGACACGGATAAAGATGGTGATGCAGACAGAGAGATATTTGCAGAGAGAGGAGCGACACAGACAAGTGTAAAAGAGAGGCAGAGGGAGAAGAGCCCGAGAAGAGGGATGGGGATGATGGGATGTAATGATAAAGACAAATGGAGGGAGGCAGAAAAAGGAGAAAGGGCTTCAGTGGAGCTTTAAGTCCTCTTATACTCACATAATTTGAGGCACATATAGGAGAGGCAGGGCTGAGGAGAACGGACAGGTGGATATTATAGATCCTACTGCACTGCCTGTTTGGCACCAGCACCACCAGGTGACAGTAATTAATCAATTAAGGGGGCTGGCCGAGAGCAGCTGAAGTAGGAATAAAAAATGCTGGCTGAGTTCCATTTCTACCCTAATGCTGAGTGGAAATGTCACCAAACTGAATATGTTAGCTCCAAATTTGGAGTATGCATCCCAACAAAACTTATGCAGATTTTAATTGAATCTGAGTCTTTGTTTTCTGAGTGTGTTGTTAATGCAAGCTACAGTCCAAAACTGTGACACTCTGTGGAAATGAGGTCACAGCGGCAGAGGATGTACAATAATGACAGGTGGTGAGATGTCAACAGGAATGTTTTTATAAAAGGAAATAAAAATAGAAAGCATTTACTTTTAACAGGTCACAGCTTGATTAAGAGTTGTAAAAACTGTACAGTGTTTGCAGCAGCAGAATATGAAACTGTGGCTAGCTAAATATATTGTATTTATAACATGCAATTATTATGTAGTACACACCTGAGGCACACTAAGCACATTGAAATATGTTACGGGATTGAACCAGGGGATTTCATTGACCAGCATATCAGAGAAGGACAAAGGGGGAGGAGCCATTCAGTATATAATCTGTATAATCTATATATAATGATCTGTATTGCTAGGCGCCACCCTGTTGGCTATGGCTGCCTTATGCAGCAGCTCTCTCTTCTTTGTCCGTTTCTTGTAATTTTTTGTCTCTTTTTCCTCATCTTTGTATTTGGAGTGGATCATTACTTTGTATGGCTCATTTGTTGGTCATGGATACCAAACTTTTTGTGGCTTCAGTGATATTTTTACTACTTTTTCTCCTGTGTTTGTCTGGAGATCCTACAAGTAACCATGGCTGCATTGTTTACATGTGAACTCAGCTGTTAGCAGCCTGTAGCATGTCAATGCTAACTGGTGTAAGGCCTGATGTCTTCCCACAGGGTGAGGAGAAGGAGGTGAGGACGACGTGCTGGTTCTCAGATGTGAGCTAAGAAGATAGACGATAAGATAGACGAGCTAGCCATGCTAACCCAGCAACAGAGGGAATACCAGAAGGCAGAGTAGCATCATGCTATTCACAGACATGGCTAACGGAGCTGACATCGGACATGTCAGCGCCGTGTTGGGGGAGCTTCGTCTGCTGTGGGCGGACGGGTTGCAGGAGACGGCGATGGAGCATGACTGAGGACGCTTGGTCCTGGACCCTGTGGAGGTGGAGGCTGGCTGACTGGAGAATGATGGACAAGCTGTCATCATCTATTTTCTTATGGACCTTTTTGCACTTTCTATACACTTTCTTACTTTTGTTTTCTTGATTGCTGCTGTGACTTCAATTTCGTTGTACTTGTTACAATGACAATAAAGTTCCATTCTATTCTATTCTATTCTATTCTATTCTATTCTATTCTATTCTATTCTATTCTATTCTAACAATCTGTATAATATTTGGTGAAAACTGGAGAAGAATAGTGATACTGTAACATGTAAATGCCATATTACAGGCCTTATTTGCCTGTGGTCTGATCTTTTTCTCACATTAGCTTAAAATTGCTGCTTGCTGCTGTGACTAACTGAAACATACAACATAGCATCCTACCATTTGTGTTCCCATTTGTTTGCCACTTGAACACTAAATCTTTTCTGTACACAACTGTAAGTCCATTTGAAGGCAGCATGCCTCATGTAATATACACAAGTTTCTTTACCTCAGGGGTCAGTATGAATGAAAAAAAGCATGGCCCAGCAGGGCATGTATAAAACATGTCATCTCAATGATGTTACCCTTCACTTTCTGCAGAGAAACACAGCAGATTTTATACTGAAAACGCCGAGTCATTCTAACTTTCAGTCAGCAGAAAAACAGACAAAGAGGTTGAGTTGAGACAGGCTTCAGCTTCCTGGCAAACAGCTGCACCACAACCACCTGAAAATCCACTCAGCTGCGCTCCTTGTTATGCAGATTTATGTATAACTCGATACATTGTGGAAAATGTCACCTCCTGTACAGAGCGTGTGAATAAATAAATGAGAAACATACCTCAGACTGATTTTTGAAACAGGATGTAATCATGTGAATTTCTGCTGGGGAGCTGGGTATTTTAACATGGGACTTTGGGTTTTTTGGCCTTTGCAGCTAGCCTTAGGTGAACGATCAAGGGACTATAGTTCTTTTGCATTTCTTAACAACACTAGACTTTGATGCTTGCTTGACATGAGAGTAACCAGGGAGGGAATAATAATTTAAAAAAAGGAATAAAAGTAAAAATAATAATAATCCAATGTAATGCTTTTTCCTCCAGAGCACACTGATGAAGGATTAACACAATAAACGCTGCAACAGAAACAGATGAATGCCATACAATCCCTGTGTCTGCCTTTCAAACATGAGCTTACATTACACTAAAAGCCTGACATCATTTTTTAAACTGACACCTTTGTACTTCAGTCCAAGTGTCATTAAATAACCTGGCACCAAGCTAAACATATCTATTATTACTTGCACTGAATGATACAAGGTGGGGATTGATCAAGAACTTGCTGGAGCAAGTTAGGTGTGTTTGTCATAATGACAGGATATTTTACTGGGTTTTTGCAAATGGCAAATAAGTCTCCTTGAACAGCCCTCCAGCGGTTTCAGGTGCCACCCAATGACTTATGTGAGTTGCTTTATAGAGACACAGTACTGCAAGCTTATGATTGTACCCACTGACTGACAAGTGCTCTTTAAAAGAAAAAAAAAAAGATTATACTCACATGGGTTAATCACAGCATCGCTGGAGGGATGGATGTGAATATGCAAAAGCTTTCTAAATTAAAATAATTGCATTTGTAAACAGAGAGCAAAATGATGCAAAGGTTTTTTTTTTTTTTTGTCACACTCAGACTCTCCAGCAGCTCAGTGAATCTGAAGCCTAACTTAAAGGCAGATAATGAAAGGAAATTTCAGCAAGGGAGCGCAGCAGGGAAACAGTTAGGGAGAAATGGCACTGTTGACAGATCTGTCAGTCAAAGGAATGGAAAAGTAAACCAGCATCAAAATAACTCTGACAACTGTGGCAGTCGCCTCGTCTCTTTTTCTTAAGCTTATCTGCCATAGCTGGCTGGAGCGTTTAAATGATCCGACTGTAACATTTTTCATTTGACCTGCATCTTTCCTCTCTGTTTTCTGATCTATCACACCTTAAAAATCTCTGCCTGGGAAAAACACTTCTTTGTTTGGCTGTCGCAGTAAACCCAAGGAGGCAGAGAGTAAGAAATGTTCAGGGGTATTGGATTGTTCTTTAAGGTGCTACATATTCTGTGATGACTGGTTAACAATGTTATGTTTCACTTGAGGGCTTGTATAAACCTAGTGACTGTGCTACATGTGAGGCTAAAAGACAATATTAAGAGTTTTTTCTAATCTCATAGGTTGGACAGTAAAGTCACATTTATAAGCATCTCAATATCTTAAAATTAGTCAATAAAATTCTGTTGAGACAGTTAATGCTCTGGAACAAAAAAGTGTTGGAAAATGACTTTTGGCTCTTCATTAGTGTATACACTTGCAGAAAAATGGTAAAATAAATGTTTTGGTGAATGCATCCTTAATTATTGAAATGTAGCTTTGACACTGTTGTTTATTTGTGATGTTTTTCATTTCTTTTATATGAAAGACAATCAAAAAGAGCAATTTTTTAAAGGAGGGACAAATGGGACCTAATATTTCTTTTCTTGTATCTTTTTTATTTTATGAAAAAAGAGGAACACTGTAAGTTCAACTTGGTTTTTTTTAATCACTTATTGATGTGGAACCAGTTTGGTTTTTGATTTTGATATTGTAGTCTGTTAGAATAAAAAGAGGCCCTTGTTTCATACTGTGAATTTGATGTCTGATGACAAACTATGACCAAAACACTGCTTCTCTGATCCACTTATTACTGCCTAAGAATGGCAATTTAACTTTCTTTTTATCTAAGTAACAAAGCCCTTAACTTTTCAAAAAAAAAAAAAAAAAAAGGAAAAAATTATTAAATTCAAAAATCATTGCTGGAAACTCTGCACAAACTTTGCAACATCAGAGTTTATTCCAGACAACAAGGCAAGGGCTGTTGTGCTGCACATGGTCACTGGCTAATCAGTGTATTTACCCGCATCACTTTTTTCAGCTTATCATAGACCAAAACAAATCATGGTCGCTTCTCTAGCTCTGTGTGGTGATAAGATCAGCTGCTCATCACCAGCACCATGAGCACTCATCTCCAGTATACAGTGTTATATGGGAACAGCGTCCCTGGTTTGTGGATTGCGGGCGAAGGTGAGTCCCCTAATGAAATGTGAGGCGTCGGAGGAAAGGATGAGCATCAACAGGCTCATGATTAAACATAAGGGAAGGAAGAGAGGATGCATCAGCGTGCTCGTCATCACCCTCCTATCTCTCCCCCTCAAGGTGATGGCGCTCCGTACCTCTCTTTGATGTCTCCCTCCTTCTCTTGCTCCTCCCCCTCCTCGTACAGCGGCAGGCCCTTGACACTCCGAGGAATGAGCTGCCCTTGGAGGGGTATGAGAGAAAGAGCGAGTGATATACGGGACTCTCGATCGTGACGTGCCTGTAACCTGAGCCAAGACACTTCACATCAAGCCCAGACTAAATATAAAAATATAGACAGATTGCACTCAGGCAACAAAGAAAATCCAGGCTGCAGATGATTTTTTTTTTCCCTTCATGTGAAGCATGGTGCACTTCATATATGGCAGGGTTTTTTTTTAGTCCCAAATGAAAACACAAGGCTGTCTATTCAAAGATTGTGACTTATCGACCTGCTGATAACATCAACATCACACTGATGGAGAACGAAAGTGAACAGATAGAGCAGCTCTACACTGATAGAAACGTAGCTGTGTTTTTCTATATTTTCATCTCGGATCTTTTTCTGAACGCTGCCAAATGTTGCTCTCTGCCCCCTGTCTGTCTTTCTTTATTTTCCCCCCTCGCTCTTATTCTCTGTTTTTTTTTCTGCTCACATCAATTGAAGGCTGGCTGAAAACTAGCGCTGCCTGTGTTGTTCCAAGCCGAGCTGTAATGGAGACATTTGGAGAGGCAGAGCAGGGCAGGTTAATGCTCTCCATAATGTGTGTGTGAACAGCGAGGGTTTTATTTTTTTATTTTTGTGCTTGTGTGTATGTGTGTGTGTGTGAGGGAGAGAGCCTCTGGGCCCTGTGCCACTAGCTCCAAATGTTTTCCCCTACTAAACTCCTGACCCCAATCTGGGGCCAAGAAAGACAGAGGAGAGAGGGGAAATTGAGAAAGAAGGAGAGAGGAAAAAAGAGCAAATGTGATTCAGGGGGGCTGGAGGGTGGGGGGGCAAAAATGGATCTGAATAAGAGGGAGAGGAAAAGAAGTGCAGCTGCTGATTCTGAAAGAGTTTTGGAGGCTTTCCCCTGACACAGAGTGTGCGAAAGGCAAGTAAACGCATCACTGATCACCTGAACCACACAGTTTCTCAATGTTTGTGTTGGAAATCAAAAGGGAGAATGGTTAGTGCTGGATGTGTTTTAAATATACTCCAGTTTTAAGAGACAGATAAGCATCATTAAATGAGAAAAGTGAGAAAAAGGAAAGACGACTTGTGATACATGTAAACACCACAATTCAGCACCAACTAGCCCTAAAAACGTCTCTCAGATCAATCACATCTGCTCACAGAGGCCTTGGCTCATTTTTCACCGCTTGCTGTGATGACAGGCTCGAACTTGTGTAGGAGTCATGTCAATTACATCTGAACAGGGAGAAAAGGAGGGAGGGGAGGGTGGGGGGGCTTCTAGTTGAAACAGGCTTGTTCACCATTAGCGGTCGACATCAGCTCGGGAGATTATACTCGTATTTTACGTCCCCCTGCTGCGAGGCTGTCTTGGATGCTGACGCTCTGAGGGGCTGCTGTGTTAAATGACAGTGACACAATAGATCGTGCAGTTCTCTCAGGTCAGCGCCGATGCTGTTCGCTGTGCTAAACATGAATCTGTTGTTGGTGAATTGAAGATGATGGGGTAAAAGGGTTACCTGCAGGAAGGCAGTAACACCTTTGGATGGATCGGAACCTAAGACACTATCACTTAACTTTATTTTGCTTCCCTGTGTCAACACGGTGCTGCAGTGTTAAATATAACTCAAACTGTTGGGTGCTCTCGATTCAACTTCATGCTGTTTTGTATTAGACTGAAAAGAGTTTTTATTATTTTGAACACCCCAGTCATGTCACTGAGGGTAGGCTGAATGATAAGACAAACTCGCTCTGTAATATAAACCTACATTTCTATGCACCTACATCCTCAGGAATGACCTTTAAGGTCTGTGCCATAAGAGAAAAACATGTTCTGAGGTGCTATAAACAGACATTAAAGAGAGTATTTTGACCGTAACCATGTTACTCTTCCTCTTCTCTGTGTTTAACACAATGAAAAATAAATTGATTTTGGAAAAAACAAGAGAATTTAAATGAAATAAACATCCACCTGATTTCAAAACCAATCAAAGTGCAGTTGTATCTCTCGGGGCCTGTGTCCACTTACAACTTTCTCTGTGCTGGTAGAGTGTGTGACTGATATGGTTCATTAAAGTCAGCAGTCTTATCCTGTCCAAAAAAAAAAAAAAAAAAAAAAAAAGAAGGAGAAAAAAATAGTCTGACTATCAAATGTTAATTCTTCTTTAGTGACCAATCAACTCAAGAAGAGATTATAAAAGTCTACTCTATCAACAGCAATGTCAGAGGAGGAGCTACACATGGTTTGTCTCAAGCATCCAGACTTGTGTAGGGAACTTCTGCTAATGTCAGGATTCATTTCCATTTATTTATGACATTTCATTGATTAAAATTCCCTTTTGAATAAAGCAAATGTTAAGCATACAGTAAAGTGTGATTTTTTCTTTTAGCCAAGCAACTGTAAACACAGGTAAAACAGGCTCCACAAACTGAGATTGTGGGCACAGCACAAAAAAAGAAAAAGAAAAAAACAAACAAACACTGTAAGTGGAAACAGGCCCTTAATTAGGAACATTTTATCAGATGTTAGCTTATACCTGGCTTGAACTTCCTCTGCAAACATCAGTGGTGTGAATGTTTGTTCATCACACTCAGGCTTCCACCTTTAATAGTGAACATGTGTATGCTTGCTAAATGAGGAGGTGTTGCTTTATTTCTTCTACATTGGAATAAATCAATGATGTTTGAAAAATTGTATCCAAGGACAGTATAAAATTAGTACTTGATAACTCTTTACAACAACTGCAACAACTAAAATTATAAACTCTGTTAGTTGTGGAATAATTGCAGGTCTGTGGTTTTTCCTGTAGCCAGTTATCTCCGAGAAACAGTGGTACAAGATATTGTTATTTTGAAGTTAACAAACTTTTCATTAATTAATTTTTCTTTCATTTAGATAAGACGTAAACACAGGAGCAAATGCCATAAAGATCTCAAGCTTTAATTTAGAAGGAAGTTGATTTTGTTTTGTTTTCTACCTGAACACTTTGGTTTCCTTTCCTTATTTATTCCCTCAATAGTTTGGGAGGAAAGTAAAAACAAAAACTGAACCCGTTCCTTCATGTTGTATTTTCAAAACCAATCTGATAACAGTTGGTTATTGTAACAAATAAATGTTTAACAGTTTTTCCTTTAAATAACAAAGCTTCATTTATAGTACGTATTTGATTATCATATTTATCATGCTGTATATTACACTTTGTTTACAGGTCATCCAATCATTGACTTTTATCCCAGTTAATACAATAACTCAGACATACTTTGAAGTTAGACTCAGTCTGTGCAGCTGTGCTCAGTCTCTATCTCCTCCCCTCACAACGATTTACCATTAAAAGTGTGTATCTAGGTGAAGCCTTGATCATACCAATCTATACCTTCTCAGATCTGTTTTCAAATGTTGATGGCACATCACGTCTCTCCACAAATGAATTCCAGAAAACAAGACGTGGGTGCAGACTTGACCTGTGTGAAAACCTATCTCTAATCTGAAAGAAAAACTCAGATGAATTCTCGGTGAGCCAATTAGAGCAGCGACTAATCCCCCTAGTAACTCTGTAAAGACGTAAAGCATCTCCCTCTTTCCTCTCCGTCTCTGGTACTGGCTCCCTCTGTCTGGCTGCTTTCATCTCCCTGCTCTTTTATCTTATCAATAGCACATATAGAGCAGTGCAGACAGAGCGACGAGCCTGGATCTTTCAAAATCACTCCATTTGTGACGTTTAACAACACTTGCCGGTTTTCAACAGAAACTTTTACCCAATTCCAACATCAGTGCACCTGACTGAGGGGAATGGTGGTGTTAGCAGCTCTTATAACTGATAAACAAGACAGACTGACAGCCGGGTTTGTAATTTAACTAATGGTCCTACTATACACATCACTATACAGCTATACCCAAGATGTGTACACCCTCCTTATCATGAGTGGGCAAAGACTTCACTAATATAACCCTCATTCTGTACTGGGCAGTATTTTATGTGAGCTTTAGCATGTACACACTTTATATTGATATAATTGATAGCATCCCTTCAACTGCTCTTTGAAATGGGAGGGGTCCTCTCCCCACTTTCCAGTTAATGGCCACGTAGCATCGTCTCCACGTGGCGCCTGATTGGCTGAGAGCCACTCCACAGCAGCGGGGTAATAAAAGTTACAAATGAGAGCAGGCTATTAGAGCCATTGACGTGCGTAGGCTAGCTTGCTAATTAATTGATCCTGAAACTTCATCTATTTTGTAGCCAGAGAGGAACCCTTAATTAATCAGCCTTTCCATATCGTTGTGCTCCTTTCTTTCAATCTGTCTCTCTCCCGTTTTAACCCTTCCCTCTCCTCTCCTTCTCTGTCCTCTGTCTCTTTTAATTGTGAGGTGAAAACACCCAGGGTCCTGTGGGCTTGCCCTGAGTGCAGGATCAAAATTGTGAAGGGGATGGAGATAAGTAAGTGTGTGCTATGTGTGTGTGTTTGTATGTGTATGGTTGAGATGTGTACTGTGAACTGCCTCGGATATTTCAAGAGGCTTTCAAACAGGGAAGGGCGTGACGAGGCTGGAGTGGTCCCCCTTGTACCCCTACCCCTCCTTTCTCTCCATCTTTCCTGGCAGAGGGGCTGATTTATTGGGGCTTCCCAGCCATCCGTCAGAGTCTGCAGCGCTCGCTGCATTAACCCCAGAGACAACCCCGGCACCCGGGGCCCCTAAGTGCTTCCAAGTGGCCCTCGCTTTCCCTGCTGCTCAGGAACCCCCCTGCCCAGGCTCAATCGATGTCGTAAATTACCCATCTAACTCCCTAAAGTCGATAGCCTGCAAAATGATGTTTGGACCGACAAGGACTTTTACAGCTTTTGGGTTTAATGGCAACTTAAAGGTCCAATCACTTCTTACCGGCCCTGCAAAGTGCTTCAGTTAGTATTTATTTACAAATTTAACTTTAATTATCAGCTAACAAAGATGATTAGCCTTTTTGAGTCAGTCAGCTTGGAAAAAGATAAAAATTCAGCAAAGCTGAAGTGAATGATTCTGACACTGACAACGAAATGCGTTTGTTGTGAACCAATAAAGACGCTTTTATGAGTTGAAGTTCACAGAGGAAGACCAAGATTCAGCCCACTTAAGGAAATAAGGGAGAAACTTCATGAACAGAGAGAGCCCAAGTTACCTGGAGGTGCAGGTGTGTAAACTGTGAGCCCATGCCCATGAACAAAAAAAAAAGCTATCATGAGTTCCCTTCTGGATCAGAGGATGCAAACTGATCATATATGGCTACAGTCTACACTGCTCACCAACAAGATCCTTGTTTTACCAAAGGATCCTGACCTTCTACCACTTTTCTCAAATAGTCATAAGTTGCACGTTTTCTTTTTTTTAAATTAAATTTAAAATGTTGTTGAAACAGCAAAATCTACAGCCCTGCATTATTTACCTGATAAGCTGATCAGTTTGAGCGGATGAAAATGTTTTTGTAACTTCCAAGAACATTGCAACATTGGGCTTTCTCACTTAATTGTACACTCACAACAAGAACAAAGCTTTAGTTGAAATTTATTGAAATCAATGAATTTCTACTCTTTGTCACTGATGAGATAAAATACCTCTTTTGACAAAAGTAAAAAGTAGCACTTCTAAACTTTCTAGATTGTACATAATTTATCCAATATGGCGAAACATGGGAACACAAAGTCAACAGGTACACGGTCAAACTTGATTTTGGAGTTTAGCCTATATTAGTAGAGCGAGTACCTCCAGCCTTCAGTACTCGCTGCAGGTTCACATCCACATGCCTGTGTTGGCGAAGCTTTTTGTTGGATGAGCGCTTATATACAGTGACCCTGCACAGCCTACATACAACTCTATCACCATTTTTTGATCAACAAACAAAACTCATTGCACTGAAAGGTGCCATCTGTCATCTGTGCTTGTTTACATTTGGATAGTTGAGTATTACAGCGTAATGTCAGTAGTGATTTAGCTTAACTATATTTGTAAATGTATGTATGTATAGGCATATTAGTTAATGCATATTATATAACGTACAACAATGAAAATAGTCATAATTTGTGCACTTGAAGCATAAAAGGGATTCTATTAAAGCTAGAACCTAGCTAAATAGTAGCATTTTAAAATAAAGCACAATGTTATCCCCATCATCAAAGAATAATGATAATAATAATAATAATGGGACAATGCACAATGCATTTGTTGTTTCAAAATGAAATACAATTTTCTTTTGATCCAGCCCCTAGGCTCACTGTAGGAGGTCACTGTGGATGCGCACATGAAAAAAGAACACTCTAGTCCTACTTAAATGTTAAGTGTTGAAATTTATGATGACCCAGTACATATTTCATATTACAGATCTTAGTGTCCAGAATATTGCCAGGATCTGGATTGCACTTTAACATCTGTCAGAAATTATGGTGACCTTGTCTTGTATTGTTTTACAAATCAATCCAACCATTTATGGTGGAGTTATATACACATATGGTGAAAACAGCCCTATCTCACAATGATAAAGAATCCTCTGAAAAAGTCCTGGATCCAGACGGTGATCCAGTTCACCTCCAAAATTTAATCACTTCTTCCTTATCCCATTTTGAACATGTCCTGAAAATTTCATCAAGATCTCTTTGTTAGTTTTTGAGTTACGTTGTTCACAGACAATCAAACTGACAGACAAACTCTTCCCAAAACATAACCGTCTTTGGCGCAGTTTAAAGTAAAAACCTGACCCTCTATAAAAGAATGAAAAAAACAAACAAACAAAAACTAACAATGCAGCAAATAAGTAACAAAGCAAAAAAACAATTGCAACCATACCTAAGCATTTGACTTGCACCAGCTTTCTATTCGTGCCAAACGCAGTCTACCAATCACTCAGCACCAATGATCACCACATTTATTGTTGCTTTTTAAGATGAAAGACACTATGCTGTAGCAGGAGCAGTGCAGGTGTAGCTACGGGTATTAACTTTAACAAAGCTCTGTTCTAATTAAGTGAAGCAGTAAGCCCTGACACTGAGCCAGCACCCTCATACTGAAGCAGTCACCATTAATGTTATTATTTACACCTCAGCTTCCTGTACACTGTGACATACCAAACACCACTGCAGACACATATATTCATTTAACAAAGATTTATTGAGTGTCTGCAACTCTTTTCACAGAGCAATAAAATGCATTGTTCTAGTCTAGTGGTTACAGCTGTTTTAAAAACCACTGTGAAACATGTTATTCTATTGCGTAAATGAAACACATGGTGTAAATAAAAACAAAGGAGTAGAGCCTTGCTGAATGTTGCTTATTATTTGGGAATGCACACAGATGTTGGCCAGTTGAAAGGGATACACAGTTTTTGAAGACCACAGATGTATTTTTTTCTGCTCTTTCTTCTCTTATTTTTTGCTTGCTGTTCATAACTGAATAAAAGTAACGTTGGAAATAGGCTTCAAAAAGAGAGCTCATAAAAGGTAGAAGAGTTGTGGAGTTCAGTGGGATTTTGTGGTTTGTTTGGACTGAACAGGCGGCAGGTCGGCCACATTTCCACTTGACTTTAAATGCTTGGCTTCCATTAAGTTGGCCCGATGTGTAAGGAACAAACAGCCAACACTGGTAATGGTTTCTGCCTGACTCGTTGACACTTTCACCTCCATCCACACACACACACATACACACACACTCCTAACTGTTACTCTCACTCTCTTTCATTTCCCAGGATATATGTTTTTTTCCCTGCTGCTGTTTTCTCTCCCCCTCCATCACCCCTCCTTTCGTTTCACATCAAACACTAATGTTTCCTTCAAATTCCTTTTCCTCTCTGTCTGCCAACTTTGAAATCACAGGAAATTACGCTAAGAATTGGCTGCACTGTTTCTTTTTTCTTTCAACTTCATTCCACTTCCCAAACAGACGTTTTTCTCCTGTGGCATGTCATCCCCAAGACACACTGGCCTCCTTCCTAAACTTCCTCCTCTTCCTTCCTTCCTCGTTTTTTCCTTCTTCTGCAGAAATGTTTGTTCTGGCTCCCGTCGATCCACTTGCACACAGTCACACGCACAGAAAAACACACTCTCCCACACATGCATACTGCGTCTCTCACCTTTTGTGACACCATCAAACTGTCGTTCCCTCACATGCATGTAAACGCTGCATGAAGCTAACTACCTGTAATGCAAGTTGTAGTGACTTTAGCTGCAGGCTGCAAGAGCCATTTTTTTTCCAGACATCAACATTGAGATCGCTGTCTGTGCTTGCCTCCTGTGGCTGGATTAAGGAAAGGAGGCCATGAGCAGAGTGCCTAATTGGTAGTGAAATCACTGTCAGAGAGAGTGTGAGAGTGCTTGTGCGATCACGTCAACATGTGCACGGTGTGGGTAAACTGTGTGTGCAGGCATGCGTGTAATGGTGAAAGTGTAGGAAAAAGCGAGAAGGTTGCACATATAAAAGAAGAAAGCCTGAACAGGTAAACAAGGTCCCCTAGAAACAATGACTCAACCTGGACTGAAGGGTCACGTTACGCCTCCGGGTTACACACACTGTGAGAGTGTTCGCATGTACAGCAATAACTCTGCGGCTGTAAACAACAACAACAAGGCAAAAGTGCAGCAGAGGTGTTTACACAAAAGGTCTTTGTTACATCTTTTAGCTTCTTCCCTATTTGTTCAATTCTTTAGATACATGTTAAAGGTCCCATATTATGCAAAAATCACTTTAAGTCTTTTAGTTAAATTTGTGGTTCTTTGGCTTTCCTCCCAGCCCACTATATGTGATATTTAATGACAAAACCTGTACTTAGTAGTGCTTGTGAATGTAAAATCCTGACCTAAAATGAGCTGTTTGGAATTTCCCGGATTTGCCGATGTCAGCGATTCCCTTTTTTGACCAATCAGGAGCAAGTCTGACCTGATTGGTCCACTGGAGCAAATACCCCTGAACCCCCTCCCTGCCCTCTCCCCTCCCCACTGCTGCTCCAGCGGCCATCACTGCCATCACTGCTCTGTTTTTGGTTGTAAACAGCCAAATAGTTCCAAGCACAATTTTCCCATCTCGGAAGACGACAAGACTTAGTGGCAAGAGTTCATTTATCAAGTAAATGTGCCAGCTACACTCAGTAAAACTGTGCATGTGTGCTAGTCACCTCACGGCCGACTGCTTTCCCAACTTTGGACAGTACAACAGAGTGCTAGCGAATAGACTGGTCCAGGCGCATTACCAACCACTAGTCAACAAACCTCAGACCCTGGAAATGTGAGTATTTTAAATGCTGTGTGCTGTGGAGCAGATGTAAGAGCTTTTCCTCAGTGTCCCCCCTGTCTTTGTGTTAGCTTCAGGATGCTAAATGTAGCTGCGGTTGGCCTGTTGTTTTAGCCTGTAATGTTACATTAAACGAGCTTTGCTGTTTTCTAAAGATTGTGCACTTGGAGCTCGTGGCTCCGCTCTCAGTGACGCAGAAGAACGGGGCGGCTTTTTGGACCAAAACATGTCATTACCATTTCATGAAGACATCAATGTTCCATATTAAACTGCTGAAGAGGAGCATAATAGAGGACCTTTAAAGTTATCCCACTGACTGTGTAGTAATTGCATTCCTGTATATTTAAGGACACAGAAATTATGTTTCTTTCTGACTTAAGCCAGGCCCGCACTAAATGATTTCTTAAAAAAAAAAAAGGCTCACCAGATGTTGAAAATATGAGACCCCACAAATGATGAAAATAACGACAGATTTAACAGTTTTGATCTTGTAGCATGTGTGAAACAAGACAGCCGACACACTAACAGATTCCATTCACCAGCTACCAGAGTTCACACTCCAAACTGGAAATCCTGCAAAATCTCAACTAAACAAACATGGCAGACAACAGGATGGGCGTTGTGCTAAAATGCCAGCTGTTCAAGTGCCAGGTTGTACAACCACATGTTGTAGTAACACCTGTGTTTCTACAACAAGTCAACAAGTGGGTCCTCCATTTCTGACGTTCTTTCAAGTTCATGCCTTGGGTTAAGTATGGTTGCCATAGCTTTGTTTGTGGTGCTCCTTCTTTGGTCAGCTTGCTTCTGGGTCAGCTTTATTCCTGGCTTTCCCACCAGAAATCAGGATAGCTGATCATAAAACATGAGGATGACTACTTCTAATTTCCAATTAGTGCATCCCTGATAATCTTCCGAGCAGAAAAGTGGAAGTCAAATTCCTTCTAAGGTAACATATCACACTGAGGTTTTGGACCAGTTAGAAACAGCCCTAGGCCCTCTTTGCTGCATGGTGTGCTGACATAAATAGAGCTATAGCAACCCGTGAGTGAGTGCTGCAGAGGACAGTACATTACAGCTGCATATGCTTGAACCAGAGTCAGACGCACATACAGGAGGCACTGAGGAAGAAGTACTGAATAGAGTTAATACGTTCCCGCAGTGAAGTTAACCAGCTTTAATGATGAAGTTATAATTATTTTACCTCATCACTTCAACTTTCAACCCACATTCTGAGGGAAAAACATTTCTTTCAAATAAAACATACTAGTATTCCTGTTAGTCTGCGTTATTCGTTGAAGCTTACAAAGAGTTATTACAGGCCTCTTTTTCAGCATAAAGACGTTCCACTTAAAACGTAGGGATATAGATTTTTCTTGAGCATAAGGGCCACTCAGGATATGGATCTTGATCTTGAACTCTGTACAATATGAAGATGAAAAGAAAATAAAGCGTTGCATTCACGAATGTTCATCTTCAAGTTAACAGTTGGAATTTTGATGACTATATAGTCTTGTGGTGCCCTGCAAGTCGCTGCTTTTGTATATGTCTGCCTCAGAACCATTTATTTCAAAATCAAAGCAAGACAGTGAAGTATTACTCATAAAATATGAATTGACACTTCTATCATGTAACATAGTTCCTTTATAAAATGGAAAAGATGCTCTGCAGGTGCATTAACGTTGAAACAAGTGCATCCATCTCATTTGTCCAAGCTCTCAGATGGATTAATTCTGCAGGCTCAGAGTGACTCTTATATAAGGTTGAATGTGAGCCCTGCACGTATATCCTCTGTGGATGAAATGTATGTCATACATTTGTGATTATTTAATATGAATGTGACTTAATTTAAGCTGAACGTAATCACACTAATGAGCAGTCGAGAAAGAGGACTGTCTGCTGAAAAATTGCATCACGCATGCATGTGCACACACACACAGACACGCGCGCACAGACACGCACACAGGCATACAATCACTCAGTTACGGGGAAATCACACAGATAGACATACATGCATATCTTTGTTGACGTCACGTTGCCTGGCAACATCCCAGCATGCTTGGCTGTGACAAGCTGAGGTCTGAGCCCTGCAGCGCAATGCATCATGGGGGATGTGTGAGCCGCGTCTTACATCACCCACAATACCCCTCGCTGATCCAGCCACAGTCGAGATGGTGAGAATTTTTCTTTTTGCAGCTGATCCTCGGACAGTTTTTGCATCATCTAAGGTAAAAAAAAAAAAGAGAGGCTGGAGCCGCTCATTTCTCCTCCTCCAGACATGACTGCAATCATGTCCATCTTATCTGAAAATGTTGCATCTTTTGATATGCAATTAATAGTCACTTTAAGACTTGATATTCAGTAAATTTTGCAGTACACATCTGGGGCGTTCATTTTTAGCCCTCCTTTTCCTCCTCCCTGATCAGACCCCTGACCGCTTTTCTGTAGGTGAGGCTCATTACACTCATCTGAGAGAGTGGAATTAAACCTCCTCCTCCGAACTCATTACTGTGAGCTAGATTTCACCGGCTGCAGATAGGCAATGCAGTGGTGCTGCTTTTAAAGCCAGAGCCAGATAATTAGAAACTTTAGAAGCGCATTTCCCATGGCTATAGCCAGAGTGAACGACTAATTCTATTTGAACTAATTACGTTCCATAGCGCTACGCTCGGGCTATGTAATACGCCCGAGGATTTCATCACAAAACACCACGGATGTATTTTTGAGTGTGTTAGTGACTGTGCATCATTATGCGTTTGCATTACTCTCTTTGCACAGGCTGTCTTCACATCTTACACTCTCTCCCAATTGTGTGTGTGTGTTTTATACTGAAAAACCCCTGAGCGAGCTCAATGATGCTTGTTTGGGAGTGTGTAGACATCATCAAAATGCGTCAGATAGCGCTTAGTGTCTTTTAGCGTGGGTAATGAAGTCTAGGAGGAAGTTTCCCTGTCAGGGCTGCAGAGCTGTGAGACTAGAGACACAGAACTAAAGAACATTTGATGTGGTAAAGTTGTAGTGGTGTGGCTTGAAATAACAATATTCTTAGATACAGCTGAACAGTATTTATATTTTGATAAAACAAAGCTTATAATTTCAGACATCAGCCCACACCTTTTCAGTCACAACTGAAAACACTGAGTAGTTTTAAAGGGATTCAAAGTCTAATTTGATTGAAACAATCTTCATCATTGAACACTTAACCAACTTTCTTCCCGATTACCCGGCCGATATTTGATTCTGAGCGATCAAAACCCCAAAGTTATGGTGATTCTGATGAGTAAGAGCAACACTCAGGACAACAAGATGACACACATCAATCTGTGGTGAGGTTACATTACTAAAGTTATGATTTCACCCTTCCTGTTGACAATGTGGCAAAACCATTTCCACAATGTTCACATTAACATCAGTCACTGACATAAGGAACATTTTTTTAATAATATTGTCACTTTATCAGAGCAAAAGAATTTGGATTGGAGCTCAACTGAGGACCAACAGAAAAAAAAAAAAACATAAGAGGGGAAAACCAGCACAGAAACTAGTGAGAGATGTTAAAATACACAAAGAGCTTTGAGAAAGAAACATCAAAATCAAAGAAAATAAATGTTTAACAACCACAGACTGCTAAATGGTAATCATTTGGGCTGTAGTGCCCCACAGGAACATATCGTCTATTTTCAAAGGTGCCCTGCACAAGTCAAGCTGAACAGAAGAGATCAACCAGGACAGGAAGATGAACGCAGGAGCAGTGTATACTTTCTGTTCAATTTAAAAATAATAGTCATGTGCAGAATCCTGACAGCTCATATCATCCAGAAATGAAACACTTACTGATGATCAATGTAACAAACAGCCATATATCAGCGCTGCATGTTGACCCTAACAGGACAATTAGCCATAATCTTTGACTGTAAGTAGATATTTATATGTAACACACTGTGACTCGTCAAAAATTGAACTTTATAATTACATTAGATGTTCATTATTGGAAAAAGTATTTAAATCACAGAATACTTTCCAAATGAGAGGTAAATAAACCACCAAAGGAGAAAGCAACCTGATGTTTCTGTATTGTTCTGTGTCAAGCTGCTCCAGGCTGCGCTCCAGCCTTCTACCCATGAAAAACACTGATGAAACATGATGCACAGGCTTGCTGTTGACTTTAGCATGTTATAAGAGCTAAATGATAACTCAATCCACAGGTAGGCAGACATTTGTGTGGCGAGGCAACCAACCGTCAGCATGGATTATACTATGGTCTGAGTGAATACTCAATTCTGATTGGCTGCAGGGTGTCTGTTAAACAGTGTTGTAGTATGCCTATAAAAAAGTTCTGGTCAATCATCCTGATTGGTCTAAATTATTGCTCTGGCAAGTGCTAATTGGTAACTTTGCAGAAACAACTGTCCTTTGTTTCACATCGAACTGTCCACACACCCTGTCTACACCTTGTCGGTCATTATCCCTTACATAGTTTACAGTTGGTAGGTAGTAATGCCAAGTAGAACCCCAACAGGGTGAGATAAGACTCACTCTGTATTATCTCTCATATATAGCTGGTACACCTGTAATTTAAAATAGAAAAATATAAAATTGTATTCAGCATAGTACCATCACTGATCATCAAAGTGAAAACTAGACGGTCAACTCTGACATTTTTGTGCTCCTCTCAGTTCACAGTAAGGAATTCTAAGTTAGGTACTTAAATGAGTACCAACTGATGTCTATCTGTAGTACCAAGCACCAATTCATGTAAAATCAAACAGTGCCATGTTTCAGTACCTAAACACATCCTTATAACTGTGAGAGAGTGGAAGAGTTGATGACTTTCTATGCTGGACATGAGAAATACAGAATTACAAGTTTATATTGAGAAATAAATTTGTTAAATTAAAAATCTTTTGAGATTTTATTTTCAAACACATCAATATTTATCACCAAATAAACACACAACATAGGGCTGAACAATTTTGGACAATAATCTAATTGTGATTTTTTTTAACCAATATTGCCATTGCAATTTTTATGGAGGGACTTTTGTCTTCTAAATTTTTCTCTAACCACAACCAATAAATCATTCTCTTGTCTGACCAACACAACTGTTAAAATATAAACATTTCAATCCTGTAGGCCAGGCCTACTTGGTGTGATTAAATGAGATTAGTGCATGCATGAGTTGATACCAATAACACATAATTATTTAACTAGTATAATCAGGGTAGAAAATTGAAAGATTGATTTAACTTCAAGCCTTGTAGAAGTGTAATATTCCTGCCAGAAAAAACAGCACATTGACTTTTGCTGGTTTTAAGGAAAAACAAGTACAAGTTACTATGTTCCCTTCAGGTCTGTGTATATATTTTTTTTAAGTGCAGACTTTGTGATTTGAAAATTGCACTCTATTAAATGCGATGTTGGTTTCATTTCGATAAATTGTTCAGCTCCAACACAAAAGTACCAAAAATTGGTACCGTTGAGTACTGATACCAATTGCCAGGAACCATGCATCAGTACTGTATCATTTCAGGTGTGAGAGGTCCCCATCTCTAGTTAACGGTGTGTATTTACTTTGTCACAAGGTGATGGTTCTTTAAACATACCCGGCCTCTTCATTACCAAATGTAAGAACAGTGTATAAAGATCCTGTCTGCATGAAATTTCTAAAATGTCACATTAATTTTTTCCTCTGCTTCCGCATGTAGGCACATTTGTCCCTTATTTTTAGACAATGTAGGAAGTCTGTCTGTTTGTCCATCTGTGTTTCCCTTCATCCTCCATCTCCCTCTCTCTGCATTCCTTCTATGTGTGGGAGCGCGCTCACCCCAATGAAGTGTCCAAGTCCAGACCGGCAGACCAGGATTACTAAATATAGCAAGCAGTGACAGCAGGGGACACTCCCCCCTCTCTGTGGCTGTGCTGCTGTTTCATTACAATCTACACTGATGGAACGAGACTGTCATAAAAACGCACACACACACACACACACACGCACAGATCCACGCTCTATCTGCCAGAAATGTGGGACACACATATCATCCATGCAAACACATGCATAGTAGTACAGACAGATTATTCCACACACATACATATCTCCTCCTTTCACACACACACACACACACGCACACACACACCCTTCCAGTCCAAATGGGATTTACTTAAGACTCAATAAAGCAGACAGAAGCACTATTGTCTCCAACACAGGCCTATTGTGTCGCACAGAGAGAGTGTGACGTGGGTCGGCTCTGCTGTGTCTATGTTTACTAAGCAGGGAGCATTCCACAACACACCAGCACACATGAATACACACGCGCACAAACATGGACAATCAAAAAGACATGCATACAAAGATAAAATATGCACACACACTTACAGAAGCAGAGCACACAGAATCACGCGAACAAGCGCTCCATCAAAAAAGCATGTGGAGTGAACATGCAATAATGCACGTTACAGTATCTCTCTCACACACACACACAGCATCAAACCCATCCAGCTCTGGTGGGAGTCTAAGGGGAGCTAAGTGATGAACAGGAGTGACACCACCACATGCCAGGGTGTGAGATGTGCTGCCTGGTATTTTAGGCTGCATCTCGAATTGAACACGCCAAGCCTTCAGGGGAAAAAAATCGCTGGAGAATGTTCACAACAAGGAGCAAATGTCCCGCAGCGATATCGCTTATAACACCAGCAACAGCATCTGGATCGTCTCTGCGGAGGGGCCTGACTCACTCATGAGTCACTCAGAGATGTGCGCGAATAAAGATGCAGCATCCGGGGTTTGTTGACATACCTGCTGTTGAGGGTACTGCATTCCGCCCATGCCCATTTGGCCACGCCCCTGCATGCTCATTGGATATCTATGTGAAGCAGGAGATGAGTAAGTCTGGCTTGGAGGGTAGGGCCCACCCCCTGGCTGCTGTGGGGTTGAGTAGGGGTTGTTGGCCATGTTGTACAGCTGTGAACGCTTCATGGCCATGAAGTCCATGGAGGCCACCTGTGGAGGGAAAGAGGGATGATTAATATGTCAGAGCATGTTACCCATCATCGTAGACCTGCAGCTACTTCTCAGTGCTACTTCCTTTAAAAACAACACAAGATAATGTGCATATTTTCATATTTTCATATTTGATAGTGTTGAAGACAACTATGAAAGAAAGAGATCTACATTCACATTTTCAACCAGGAGCTGCTGTGAGAGAAATGGCTCAGAGACAAAAGCCCCGTTTCCACCAGGCAGTCTGGTTTAGATCAGTTTGGTTTGGTTGGGTTAAGCCTGATCCTGTTTGCGTTTCCACAGCCAACCGTGCCCCCTCGTCAGGGGTGGCCAACGAGTCAGGGACCAAAAGCCACAAAAATTACTGTGGTACTACAAAGAGCCACAAAAAACGTGGTCTTACAAATGCACTTCCTGGCACACATAAACAAAATGACATAGAATGAAAAACAATACATTTCTAATTTTCAAAGCAAGATTTACTGTGTTTGTGTGTTTAAATTCTTACTTGGAGCTGTGTCAAAGACAAATTTCTGTTTTCACCGCAGAAGAGAAAAAGTTCCATTGATCTATCTATCTATCTATCTATCTATCTATCTATCTATCTATCTATCTATCTATCTATCTATCTATCTATCTATCTATCAGAACATGAATGATTGATAGAAGCACATGTAGTGAAAAGAAACTGAAACTTAAGTACAAATCTCATCACCCTAGTATTGATCAGTACTGATCCCAACGTTGGCATCAATTCATCAGTTTTATGAATGGATAGAAGTGCCGAACACCGAAAGGCAAAGAGCCACACGTGGCTCACGAGCCGCAGGTTGGCCACCCCTGGCTCAGAGACAAATGTCATGTTTCCACCAAGCAGTCTGGTTTAGATCAGTACGGTTTGGTTCGGTTAAGCTTGATCCTGTTTGCGTTTCTACAGCCAACCGTGCCCCCTCGTGGTAGGTGGTGTGTAAGCTTGGTGCCATTAGCTGCATCAGTTACATAATAGCATGATGCCATAGTAGCGCGACTCAATGTACCCCGCTAATAAATCCAACAAAGAAGAAAAATGTGACACAATAAACAAAGAGCAATGGGAGACATCCAGCAATTGGTCTTCTTTGGGATTTCCACATGGCTCTTTCTTTCAACAAATCAACGGACTGCAGTGTTGTAGCTCCTTCTGGGATCAGATCGATTAGTCTGGACCCCTAAGGAAGGGTCCAAAAAAGTGGGACAGCTTGTCTCAGTTATTTGGGGATCTGTCCTGGGATTAGCCAGTGGAAATGCCATGAAATGCTTGCTGAGCTGAGATGAACCAAACTGAACTGCTTGATGGAAACGGGGCTAAAGCAAACCTTTTTAATGAAACCAAAGCAGTGAAACGGAAAAGAAGGCATCATCATTAGATGTTTGATTTTATGATGCTGTGACAAAGACAAGGGTTTTGAACAAGTTTTGTATTGAAGTTAAAAATCCGGCATCATGCAAACCTTACATCAGAGTGTCCTTCTTTCCTTACATTTCACATTAATCAATTCACAACTGCATTGTGATTGCTGAGAGGTGTTTCTATGACTGTATCAACTTGGCACCACTTGCCAAGTTGGAACCTGTGACAGAGGTCCACTTAGTGCGCACACTCCTAACCACAGTCACTGTTGATTCATTTTATAATTGCACAGCAAGTGAAAGCTTTAAATTAAGGTCTACACATCATAAATGAAGTACAAATGGTTTTCAGCCAGCAGAGATGTTTATTGCATGTCTATCAGGAGCAAACTTTTAAGGCAGAGCGCCAAAATATAATGGTTTAATTAAAACCTAAAGCTTGTATCTCCACTTAAATGTCGGAAAGGGGTTTTAAAGTGTTGTAAATGTTGTTTAAAGTGGTGAGAGGCAATAGCAATAAAAACTCTATGGCCTTGTTCCCGCAACCACAGCCCAGCAGGGCCAATAATCACCGTGGAGCGCTCCCTCTCACTTTCTGTGTTGTTGCTTCAAGCAAACTGGTAGAAAAACTGATTATTACATCTGATTTTATGCTCTTCTGAATTCAAACAGAGAACAGGTTAGGGTTGGGAGTCTTGCAGGGATCCACACTTTGCATTACAATTGTGACAAGGTGTTTCATTTTGCAAGTTTGATTCCCAGGAGGGAACTCAGGGCAGTGAAGCAGTCACAGTACCTGCTCTGAAACCAAACCTTTAAAGCTGGCTTCTTGTGAACACAAAACAAAATCAAAGGAAAAGAAGGTGTCAAGGGCGATTTATTCCAGTGTAAGTATTTCAGGGCTGTTCTTTTACAGGTTGTTTGGGGTCTCTGCGAGCCACTGGAAAATTCCGGTACAGTGCGTTGGGCTAATGCTAATCTGTCACCCGTAGAGGCGTGTTTGTCTGTCTGCCGGGCAGATAATGTGGACGTCTTCTATCTTCGCTCTCTCCACTCATGCTCTCTTCCTTTTGTCTCCGCTGTGTAGGATCATGTGTGATTTATGACATTTTGTTCCTACTGTTTCTTACACACACTTTCACTCCCTCCCTCCCCTCCTCCTCCCTCTTCTCCTCCACCACCAGCTCCCTCCTCAGTTCCCTCTCTCCTTCCCAACTCAATATCACCTTGTCTCGTGTAGAGGAGAAATTGCCGCTGCCTCATATTGCCGGGCTAATATCGAGCAGACATGTCAGGGGATGGGAGCACTTTATTCAGCAGGTTACGTGCGTACGGTTACGGCGCTCCGACTTTAAAGTGGTTTTGTCTACTGAGGCATGTGCGTGGAGTAGTTTGGACTATTTCACAGAGTGTGCAGCAGAAAAAGAGAGGGAGACACAGAGGGAAAAAGGTGTTTTAGTGAAGAGAGGAAGGGAGACAGAGGTGGAGAAAGAAAGCCTGAGAGGGAGGTATGAGTACTGTTGGGTGTCTAAAAGTCATTTCACAGCATGGAGGTGTAGGTGGGTGTACGTGAGTGGAGGAGGTTATCCTGCAAAGGTCTGCATCACTAGGATTTCAAGAGTGTAATCCAACAGAGGAAAAAAAAGTGTTTTTTTCCAGAATGTGTGTATTAATGGATGTTTGTGTTCAGTTGTACTCATTTCTTCGCCCCCATTCATGTATAAATTATGAAAAAGTAAACCCTCAAATGCTGAAAGACAGGGCAGGAGTGTGTCTAGACTGATCTGGCTGAGGGGCCCAACTGGTAGGGATTGAGAGGGAAAAAAAATCAATATATCAGGATTTTTTTGTTAGACAATATCAAGATTCTTTGTCAAAAAAATCATTTCTTTTTTTGGATTCCAGGATTTTTTACAGGATTCTTTATCATTGTGAGATAGGGTCGTTTTCACCATATGTGTATATAACAATGGTTGGATTGCTTTGCAAAACAATACAAGACAAGGTCACCATCATTTCTGACAGATGTAAAAGTACGATCCAGATCCTGGCAATATTCTGGATACTATGATCCAGAATATGAAATATGTACTGGGTCATCATCATTTTCAACACTGTCAGGAAACAAATTATCATACAAACCTGCAACTAACACCAAATTGTAGCAGACAGTCTGCTGAAAGGGAGTATAACATTAAAGTAGGACTAAAGTGTTGGTGAAAATCACAATATGCTTAGTGGAGGTCTGCGCTCTCTTCTCTCTCAGCAATCAAAACAAAAAAATCATATTAATTAGATGCATTAATTAATCCTGTTCTAATTATTCTTGTTTTATTGGTAGGTATACTGCACTGACTTTTTTTCTGATGGGTTTAATTTACCTTATTTTCAGCTACAAGTGTTTCCTCCCAAAACTACCCACTTCAGCGTGATCACTCTCCCCCTCCAACCCACTCCCTTATTTTCCTCCACATTTCTGTTGTCACTCTCCCTCCAAATCAGCCGACTGATTTATGAGTCACAAAAGCTACGTTATCCCCTCGCAAATCAATTTTCACAAGCACGTGAAACAGGAGAAGAGGATTTGTTGTTTATGATGAAGCGCTTCAAAACAATCGACGAGCTCTGCACTTCACACAAACTTAAAACACCGACAGGAGTAGATTAACAGTGAAATGGGAAAGACAAAACTTATCAATGCAGGAAAGGTTTGGCTGTTTGAACAAATCTGTTAATATGTGTGTGTAGGACTTTTTTTGACACATGCAGGGAGGAGTGGATACCAAGGTCTTGTTTACATGAGAATGGCACCGTTCCAAACGTTTTACATCAACGTTTCAACTTTGTGATATAATTTGTAAATTGAAATATCAACTAAGTTCATTATGCTGTTCTTCAAGACAATGATGAGTAAATAGAAAGAAAGAATTTTAAGAAGCCACGGTTGGACAGAGTTAACTTTGTCTGAAAAAGCATTAATAAACCAGCTAGAGGTGGCGCCACAAACACAACTTAGTAGTCCAACATTGTTTATATTTTCTACTCCTGGCTAACAGACTGGGAATGTAATAGGGGTGGGTAAAAATATTGATGAATCAATGCATCAAAATATTTCCCTGCCCAATTCAATATCGATTCATCTCTTAGCAAATGTGGGGAGTGTGCGTGTTATTTGCGTTGTATGGACAAGAGCCACCAGAGACCATACAACAAAAAAATGGCAGCCAAAGCAGCAGCAGCATGAAGCCAGATCCTTGGACTTTAAAGTCTGATGTTTGAGTTGTTTTATTGCTCCAAAAGGTGAGGTGACATATTACATGTGTTCACATGGGGCATGAAAATCGCTAATTGAAACATTTAAATCAATATCGAATCAAATCTATATCGAAATCTAATCGAAACCTAATGAATCAAAATCGAATCAAATTGTGAGATTCTTAGCAATACCCAGCCCGCATCAACATGGAAACAGTGCATGTTGACATCACTGTCTTTACAAGCTCGGGTTGTTGCACTTTTACATGTGGATAGAAGAGGTTGCATTTTGTAAAAACTTCTACTCAAAAACCCAAGTGGACAAGTTGGCTTTTATCCAACATCCAAAACTCCTTTTGCAATGAATTAAAGGACAAAACAGTTGATTACCTGTAAAGATGTTCAAAAAGGAGCTGTACCAGTTACTGATCAAGAATGGTTTTTGTTCTATCTGATAGATAAAAAGAGTTACATTTATAGTGTGTGTTCTCACCATATCTACTAAGCCGCTTTAGACCAGTTAAAGATCAGCACGGTATGAAATTAATATGGTATGAAATTAATATGTTTGCATGATTAATCAAAACAATTTAAACAGCCTCACAATAGATGAATGTTTGACCTTACAATAATTTTGTGGACAGTTTTTGACTGGCTAATTTCTCTCCGAGCTCCCGTCTTATGAAACAGGTGTTTGAAGTAAAACTCCACTATTAAAGTTTCCCAGAAAAAGAAATGTCCTATATTGAAATGCAAAGAAAACTTCTAGCAGCTTGCTGATGGTTGAATTCAACCTGTGTCCTGACTCTAACAAAGAAATCAGACACTCATGGTTCAGAGTTTTTGGGGTGACACCAATCAGACTTCAACAGAGGCCACCCCAGACCGTGGATCTGGACAAACCTCTGCTACAGACACTGAAGAGCAGAAGCAGTGGGGATCGCATATGAAAAATTCAAGCACAGGACAAAACTGACATCTCATCTGACTAAATGATAGCCAGCATTAGAGTAAAGCACATTAGGGAGTAATTAAAGTTATGAACCATTGTGGAGTAAAATCTGTTTAAAACCTTTTTTTTTACATACTGAAGTCATTTGTATTTTTGAAACCAAGATGGATGAACTTGATGTCCAAGACGCAGAATTTGTTTCAGATTGGATCTTTTTAGGAGAGAAAACCTTGACTCTTTGTGTCATTTGTCTCTGCTTTGTGAGATGATGAAGAGCACAGGAATAAAAGTGATCCAATAACGTCATTCAGAAGGCAACTAAAATAGATTTAGTCATTAAGTGTGTCTGAGCTGAGCGATAAACAGAACTAAAGCAAATAAACATCAAAGAAAAGAAGAAGAGTTCTGTTCAAGCTGGCTGTGGTCATGTATGTTTCTAACCGAGCCGTGGTGGTGTTTTTCTGAAGAGCAAAACTGCACATGACCCTCTTAAATGTTGGTACACTCCTCACACACACACATGCCAACACTCATACACAGTAGTATTAGAAATGAAAGGGGGACGCTCTCCGCTTTCTTGAAATCCAGGGCACTGTGCCACCCGTGATATGGGACACACACACACACCCCTCCTCGCCAGCTCCATCCAGTTCACCAATCCATCTCAAGAGGTCCTCCGTTTGCCAAAAATGCTGAGCGCAACCCAAGTAAATCCCCTCACACGGCTGCCAAGTTCACACACACACACACACACACACACACATGCCCACATGCTTGCAAAAAAATGTTAACTGCTGCACTTATGAGGGCACTGGACACAGAAAACAAGCAGAGAGTTTCAGGAGGAAAACATGGACTCCCAGTTTTGCACACATGCAGAGAAATGTGTGTTTGCAGAATCTTGCACTCTCTGTTGAACCTTCTCCCACTCCTGCTTTCACATGTGGGGGAAAATCTGAAAATAAAACAACCTCAATGAAATTATACAGAGCTCTGTGGTACAGCCGTCCATCTTCTACACATGGCATTATCCACACCTGTCCACGGAGGCAAAAAAAGTATCCTCCACCTCCCCGAACGGAGTCTCATATCTGCTCTCATGACAAGTTCCACTAAATGAGATTTCAGCCCACTGCAGCCTTTTCCTCCAGATATGCCTACCATTTCCCTCACACCACCAGGCACAAAAAAACGACAACAGTTCCTGACAAATTGAAACATTATTTTTTTCCCTCCCTTCGGAGAAATGGCTGTACTTAGGAAAAAAATTATGAATATGACACGAAGTGAATCGTGTTTGTGCCAGGAGGGACAGCAGATAAAAAACTAGAGGGAATACGCAGGAATGGTTTTTTATTTTCTTCAAATGTGTTTTTCACTTTTGTTCATCTGGGCATGCCATTCAATGGAGGAGGGGGAGGAGGCATGGGAGACAATAGTAATTCAACTGCTAAATTTAAAATTCAATTTATGAACTCCTCTCCAGCGTTCTGACTCTCGTGAGCCTTTTTTTTTTCCAAAACAAAGCCATTAAAAAGAGAACATGGGTGAAATTACTGCGGGGTGAAACCTGCTAAATTGCTTTTCTGAGCTCAACATTTTTATGTTGCAAAAATGATTTTACTCCTCGCTTTAATGTGCTAAGTTGTTAATCAGAAAGAGACAAAATGCTCCACACAAAAGGCTGGGATAGGTGGATTATGAGACACACACTGGGATCAAACAAACATAAAACAATATTGGTAAATGGTTATTATTCCAATTTCATTTTGAAAGCAGGGAATTATTTTTAAAAATCTTCTGATTTATCACCCCTGGTGAATGAATGTGTTTGAACATGCCCGACAAACACACACATACACACTGTCCCTGTGGCTACTGCCACTCTTGTCCTTCACAGTAGATGACCAAATCATCACTCGCCTGCATCGCCCCTTCATTTCAGTTATTTATTATCCACACACGTACACAGAAGAAACAGTGGCGGACACGCTGCAGCTGTGGGAACAATGTAAGACCAGAAATATACTCTTCCTCAACCTGCATTTAAGGTTCAAATGTTTAAACTTAGGCTGTGAAGACAAACCAGTCGATGATTACTTTCTTTAATAAAATAAAAAAATGTAATGTTCTTACTAAAATAAGCAAACAGCAACAATGTGTAACAAGCTGATTAACAGACAGGGGTGGTGGAAGCACTTAAAAAGATTTTTCATCCCGCAAACAAAAAGAGGAAGACACAGCAAGGGAAAAAGCAAGGTACTGCACCTACAGGGATAATCCAACGTCAGCGCTTACGTCAGCAGAGCTAGCAGCACCAGTCTTTGTTGTCCCTGCTTCTTAAAGAGTGGCTACTACTCAGTGACTTTTTAAAAACATTAATATAAAGTAGCAATGCCTGATGTCCAAACCAAATGTCTGCAGATTTTCGGACCAACACGTAATCACATCTTGATGAGCTTATTGATCGAGTAATCACAAAAGGATCTCCTGACGAGCTACAGGGGTTGGCCCATAGACTGTAAAAAAAATTGACGTCCGCTTGCTCAGCTCTAAGTGAGGTCTCCACAAAAACTGCTCCCCCTGGTGACTGGCTGCAGTATAGGTTTAAAAATACGGCTTTGGTCAAACTTAAAAAAATTATTACACCTCGTAGAAATGTTTCTCACGTCCGATTGTTGTGATGATTTGAAGATTTCATTTGGCTGTCTTGTATAAGAGTCTTCTTTTTTTCTGAAAAGTTTCATTTTCATTAGTTATACGAGGTTAAAAATGAGGCTTTACATAACGTTTAACGATGATTGACAGCTGCCATTCTCGTGTTTTTTTTTCAGGGATTGCAAAATATGTCGGGAGGTAGAGTCAAGAAGTGATAAGACTCTTCAAAGAAAAAACTATATATTATTTTTGTCACCCAGCTCCACCCAGATTCTCCCAGAATCCCTCATCGTCTCTATTGCGCAGACTCTGGCTCCAAACTGCTACAATGGTGGCGCCTGAGACGGCGGTATTTTGGCTTCAAAACCGTACAATGATAAATGGCAGAGCCACGCTGTCCACCCTATATACAGTCTATGGGTTGGCCTCAAACACCAAGATCTGCCCTTAGCTCTGCTCCCAGGCCTCCAGAAGGCTGGCCAATCAGAAAGAAGGGGGTTTGTGGAGCAGGGAGCCTTAAAGAGACAGCAGCTAAAGCAAAGAAATTCAGACAGAGGCTGAAATAAGGGTTTCCTAAAACACCAGTTGGGGAAAATATTTTTTTTAGATTTGAATCCCCCCCTTCTTCTACTACTTCAACAGTTTGGGAGTCTTTTCCTGGTAAATAAATCTGTTAGTTCCACCCAATTTGAAGCTTTCCTTACAAGGCCAATAGATCAAACCTAACATTGATCATCAATAGAAGTGGGTGATGGCATGACAATCAGTAAAGTTTAACATATAACATGTCGCTCCATCCTTGCCTCCTAGTATTGTTGTTTTTTCCTTCCATGTTTTTCATAAATACTGCTTTAACATTAATACCACATTTTCACTTGGCCACAATCATCATGAGAAACCATGATATTGTGGAATCTCTGGTTTCAACTGAAACCTCTTTTAAAAGCTCACAGGCTTCCAAACAAACAGAACTGTTGTTGGAGAAAACCTTCTTTCGAGTGTTTTTAAAGGATACAAGCTGCTTTATCGAGCGACAGCCATCTTTTGAAAGTTTGAACTTTGAAAGAGAAGCTCAGTGAACTATTATTATCCTTAAAGAGCCATTTCAGGTCTGCTGCTGCCACAGTGAAAGCTGGTCCTGCAACTCTTTATGCTCATTTTTTAAACTCTATGTGATAAACAAAAACAGCAGAAGTCATTTTTTCACTGCGAAGTGTACAGCTTGTTTGCAGCCACATGGTGGCTATTATTGCCATGTGAAGATATTTCTGAATATCACCTTAAGAAGAAGCACCAAACCTGATTGTGTGTGAAAATTAGCCCCAAGATGCCTTTTTCTGGTATTGATTATCTTCTTTTTTCTTGGCGCTACTACTCCAGAGCGCTGTCTGGATACCTGTGTAATGACACAGCTTGAGCCTGTGTGTATTTGTAAGGAGAAACAAATAAGGATAATTATTGTCAACGGATCCTGTTTATCCTCTGTGCCGCGTCTGTCTCTGGAGAATCGTCACTCTGCAGCCAGAGCTGACTGGTCTGCTGGGACGACCAGCCTTGTCTTTTATGTTATTTATTTACACCAAGCAGCAGAGGACTCTCACATTGCTGTTCCACGGCCTCGGCCCCAGAACAAAGCTTCACGTTCCAGGCTGTGCATTTTTGGGCCTACGATTTCACATTTAAAAAATATAAAGGATAGAAAGAGGAAAGATAGGAGAGGCAGGGAGGGAAAGAGAAAGAAGAGAAGAGAGACTGCAGCAGTGGGCGAGTGCAGATCGAGTTCCATATTAATGTGTGCAAATTCCCCCGCTCCTGCTGACTAAGATTAGAAAAATTAATTTCATGGATGCAGAGACAATACTGATGTCATCAAGCGGAGAGGAGAGGAGCAGCGCACTGTTAACTCCTCCCTGCCCGGCCTCCGTGAGGAATAGATTACTGTTTAGCATCAGTTCATCACTTCATTTCACTGCCAGGAATCAAACAAGTTAACAAAACAACAACAAAACAACTCTTTCTATCCGCTTTCACCATCCTGAAAAACGGCTCCACTGAAAGTGTGTGTTGGAGGAATTCTCATGCGACGGCTGCATCGCTAAGAGGACCAAATTCAGTGAATTATGTCTTGAAACACAATCTCATCCTGCATCTCAGCACGCACGCCTTGTTAGTAAAAAGTCTCATAACGAATGACAGTGTGAAGAGTAGCAGTGGTCCGCGGGGAGCTTGGTAGAGCCAAATTGCCTTTTCCTCCTCCCAATATGCCTGGATGGCACAGGCAGCAAGGCATGAAGGCTGGCTAGCAGACAGAAGCATGAAATTATCCGAGGAGGGAGAGAAGGAGAGGTGCAGGGAGTGATAAAGGGCACAGGGAGGAACATATATGGTACATTCACAGTGTATGTTTGGCAGTGATGCTGTGAGAGGAGGAATAAAGGCGGACAGCAAGAAGCCAGATAAGAAAGCTGTTGTTATGCAGCCGATCGGCATGCTTTTGTGTTTGGCGCAATGCACGTAATTGCTCTCCCTCCCGCGTCGTCCTCGGAGCTGGTGATCGGTCTGCCCTCTGCTTTTGACACCAATATTTACACCAAACACAAATACATGCTCACACACAAATCAGGGTGCTGGAAAACACACGCTCCCCCCTGCCAAACCCTCCTCAGTGTGCAGGAGTAAAAAGTTGCCGAGCGTTCAGTTCGTCACGGCCGGCACAAAGACGTCATTAAGGGAGAGGAGGAGAGCGATGGAGGAGAAGAGGGGAGGGAGGAGAGAAAGAGGCTGCTTCATCTGTCTCAAGTGAGATTGGGGTCGTGGGGTCACCAGAGCCCTTTCCTTCGCCAAGACTGAGAGCTAAAGAAGCGACAGGGACAGAAAGAAAAGGAGAAAACCTCAATGACAAAATGAGATGTGGCTGACATGTCTGTGACACGCTATTAGTGAATGAAAACAAATAAAATGCAGTTGTCTGCAAACAGTAGAGGAAATGTGTGGGCTCACACATTCAGGACGGTTGTTTCCCACTCTATAACAAGACGTGGAAAAGAAATGATACACATGCAGATTCTTCTTGGGGTAAAGAGATATTTTGTGCTGCTCTTCAAGATCTTTTTTTCCGTTCTTTTTGTAATAAAGCCAGAGTTTTCATGTGCTGAGCATGTGTTTTTAACTCATCTGACAAACTAAGCTACAAATCTGTTCCCTCTTGAAAAAGTTTCTCACCAGGGGAGGAAGAAGCCTGTGAAAAGCCTCTAGGTAAAACCCTGGTGTGGTACAACTATTGCTTTGAAACCAATGCAAATGAAACGCTTCCAGGAAATGGTGGAGGCACCTCTTGCAGCGCTGCACAGAATCTGTTACTGATGTGGAGGAGGAGGAGAAGGAGGAGGTGTTTTTCTATGTTCCCAGTATTTTCTTGTCTCAGTCCTGCCGTGACACTGGGACAGCGAAGGGCTCGCTGAAAAACCCCATTTCATCTAAAGGGCCGGGCTGGAACGAAAGGAATGCGCTCCTCTCCAAGTTCCCGAGTCCGCAGAACCCCATGGAGATGTGCTGTTACACAACCAAATGAAAGTAAGAAAAAAGGGGGCAGGAGGGAGGAAAATAACAATAACTCCATCTGCCCCAAAGAGAAGGAACAGGCTATTTGAGTAAATATGCTGCCCTTTTGCTTCCCTCGTCTCCTGGAGCTGAAATGCCGGTATTAAAAATGCAGGCCAGATTCCTCCCTTATTCAAAGAAATCACCACCTTTGCTAATGGAATGGTATTGGAGAGGAACTGTGTTTTCTACAGCTCGGATAATTATGAACGAGGTCCCGTATCGCCGAGTGTGTTTATGAATTAGCAATGGTTATTCATGATATTGTGCTCAGAGTAGGGTGAAAATACATAAGTGAATACTAAGCGAGCGGACCAACAGAAACGATGCTAAAGGGTCCTGAGGGGGCTTTCTCTGCCATCCATTAGTCTCCCCTGTAAGGCAAAGCTTAACGAGCTCCTCAGGCTGGGAGGCTGGCCATTGAAAGAGAGGGAGCGGAGTAAATTATGAATGCGAGAGCTCCATTTAAAGCAAGACCGCAAGACCCCCCCACTCCACCTCAAACACACTCACACACACACTGTTGATAACTTTTCTACAATTTTCCTTTTTGGCGCAGCTGAAACACAGGTGCACTTTCCAAAATAAAACATAATCTATCAAGAAATTAGTAAAACTTAAATAAACTGCACTATTTATAAAAAGCATGTTTTCAAACTAGGTCACACCCGTGGTGCAGTTAAAGAGGCTTCAAGACAAAAAAAAAAAAATTACATCGAGGCTGTTTGTTTTGGAGCACAGCCCAGTCCTCCGGGGTGGAACCTTCCATAATTCTCCTGCAGGCGATCCATCACTTAAATAAAAAAACACAAATAACAAACAGATATCCTGACCTTCCTTCCTCAGGCGGATATTAGATACTCATTAAAAGTCACCTGAAACAATTTGAACTAAATTGATTTCATTATAGGACTCGGCACGACACATGAGGCCCCGACGTCTGATAGCTCAGCGGGAAATTTACAAAGTTAATTAGAAAAAATTGATTTCCATACAATTTTTTCCCCTCCCCACTTTACTTTATGTCCCTCCACCGTTGTCAAGTGACAAGGCAAGGGGCTGGTTCAAGGACTGGCTGCAGAGGTGTTCAGCGAGGATAGGATCAGAGAAGATTGAACATTGTAAGTGGAGACAGGCAAGATATTTCCAGCTTTCAGTGGTAATAGAATGGTGTAAGAGTGTGTTGTAATGACAGATTGTGTAATAGCATGTCAAGGTAGCAGCCCTCCACCACCCCTCCCTCCCAAAACCCCTACGCACCAGTATCTCTTAACCTCTTCACCCTTTGTATGAATAGACTCAAACACACTCTACCTCACATTTCCCCCACGCCTCCATACAGCAGTCACAGCAGCAGCAGCAGCAGCAGCAGCAGCAGCAGCCGTGGCCTTAATTTTCTCCTGTAATGAATATGAACCTTCCACTCCTCCACCCCGCTGTGAAGGCTTCCCCAGAAATTGGTTCCTCAACCTGGTGTTAGGGGCCCCAGAAATTGGCTTCCCTCCTCCCCACGCAGCCCCTCCAGGTCACCCTGTGGGAGGCCCCAGGCTCTGAGAGCCCAGGCCAGGCCTCCCATCTCCAGGGCCCTGACTGGGAATCAATCATGGAGGCTGGCTGGGAACATGGGGTGGGGGAGCTGGGGCCGATCAATGAGAGGCTCCGGGCCTGTGGGAGCCCTGATGCATGGCCTGACTGTACATACACACACACACACACACACACACACACACCTCTGACTCACACTTGACTTCACTATTCACGTCTAATATTGTTCGGCTCCAGGGCAAGGTGCAGCGGCTGTGTCAGAGCATATGAAAAGTATGAAAAGTATGACTTAGAAAACTGGCTGATATTTTTTTTTATCAAAACGTTTAATTTGGATTAAGAAGTGATCTTATGTCTTTTTTTTTTTAAAGTTTCATTAAAGCTCCTGTGAGGAACTTTCAATTTGTGTTGATTTTGCTGCCCCCGTGTGGACAAATGTATGATTCTAAAGCCCTTTGCACACCAGATGCAAATATTTTGCACGTTTTTAATTTTTTCAAACTTGCTGTTTTTCAATGCAAGCTTTCACAGCAACAACGTTCTGTCACTGAGCAAAATTGCGGCTTTAATTTTCTCAGACCGAGGTCGAGTTTTCCAAAGTTTCGCTTGCGACAAGTACACATCTGACCAATGGAAACACTGGTTGTTGACAAGTCACATTCCAAAACATTCAACACTGATTGTGTTTGTGTCCCAGCCCCTGGTTCTTTATGACAAAAGACATAAAAAACTACAAAGACAACGAACGAGACATCGTTTGGAGGACAATAGCTGCAGAGATAGAATAAGGTGCCCCCAAACTTTTCGTAATTTCATGCTGTTTATTCGCATCACCTTTGGTGTGCAAAGGCTTTTATTCAGGTAGAAGCAATGCTTCCCAGTAAAAAAAGGATCCTACCTTCCTTATTTTTAATCTCTCCATATCGTGCATAAGAAATATATCATACAGAACATAGCAATAAGCTGTTTCATATGCATGCAGGTAATCAATTTGACTGACACCAACCCCACCAGGTGTTTCAGACCTGCAAAAATAGCTCTACAGAAATAATCAATCTTGGCGCTGATGGCCTTGTTTCCTCTGTAGGTCATGAAAAGGCACAAATATTAATTTGAGTCTGTTTGGTATCAAGATAAAAACTCCCCACAGGAGCTTTAAAAAAGAAATGAAAGTCTACATTTGGAAACAGAGTTACCATGTAATATGTCTGAATCAGAGCAAGCTAATCTATACGTTCCATACATACAGCCAGAATAAGCACCATGATTATGAGTCGTTCTCCACTGTGAACCTTGACCGACCTTTATGTTCAGGTTTTTATTAAAGGCCAGACATATTAAAGGAATGAACTTATTTCCCAGGAGAGGCAGCGGATCTGCTGCAACACGCAGACTCCACAATGTGTCTCATTCTGTGATACGAGATGTGTGTGTTTGAGTATTTACAGTAATAGCCAGCAACGTGGCAATGTTTTCATAGTAACAAGTGTACATATGTGATCCTACAGATGCAGATCCAGCATCACAGTGATTTTGATTTTGTCAGCGTGAAAGTGTGGATGTACGGATGCCACAAACACACATTGCTATATTAACTAACCATAACTGCACAGCATGCGTGTGAATGTCTGCCAGTATGAGTGAAACATGTGTATAAGTATTTTGTGTGTGTGTGTGTGTGTGTGTGTGTGTGTGTGTGTGTGTGTGTGTGTGTGTGTGTGTGTGATCAGTGCGTACCATCTGTGTCCAGATGTTGTGTAGAGAGCAGGCTGCGTGGACAGCCAGACAGTTGGCAGGCCTTCTGACAGGCCTGTGTTCCTTATTGATAGAGGGATCACAGAGACAGAGGAGTCAGGCATGCTCAGCTAGACCACAATATTGTCCTCTCTGCTGTTATTCATCCCAGTCAGCCAGGAGAAAATGGGATGTTCTGGGCCAAGTTTATAGCTGTCAGATCTGGGCCAAAGAAGAGTTGAATAGGTTTCAAACATTTGGAAAACAGCACGAGGAACGTTTGATTTGTCATACAGATGCAGCCAGATTTTTGTGCCAGCACTGAAGAATTTCATTGTATTTCAGTTCTGACAAGGATTATAATACACATGATAATGAAGCTGAACCTGAAGTGCACGATTAGGTTCTTTTTGGGTGAACGGCGGGAAAGGCTAACAGGTTGACAGAGCGGTTGGACTGGTTCTTGTGTGTTTTTGAAGGTGAGATTGAGTCACAGTGAAGTGTAACAGAAAATACTTGACTGACTACAACCCCTATTTATGTTTAATCCTCTAAACCTCAACACTAAAAGTGTCAAATAAAAAGCTATACACACTTGAAAATAAAACATGATTATAAGCGACTTCCCTCTGTGCTTTTTAGATCGTACAGCAGGCATCTGTTGACTGCTCAGTTTCCATTATTGCCTCACAGAACTGTCTCCCTGACCTCACACCCTGTACCATCTTTCTTCCCTGGCTCCTGCCAGAGTTATGGAGCTGCTCCGACGTTTATGGAGGGCAGACCCTTTTTCAGGAGCTTTGATCCACAGAGTTCTATAGCCTATAGTTTTGCAGGGGTCATCCAAGAGGAGCCATGTGGGCAGCAGTGTGTGTAAGTGAAAGCACATTGAGCTGCTCATTTTAAGCTGAGCCTCAGTGCAGAGGCTCGTACTAAACAGCCTTGGAGGACCTGTGGGGTCACAAGGTGCATGTTGTGTGCGCATGTGTGTGTGTATGTGTCTGCACAGGCCACACTGCAAATACCTGTTTGGGTGCGAGTACATCAACACTAATGTATGACAGAAAAAAAAAAGTCCTGCAAAAATGAAAACAAGTACCAGGAAACAGTGGATCGGAGGCCAACCTAAAATTTCATCAGGCAATATTACGGCTTTCATATCTGTCATATCTCCTCCATCAAGCCCCTCCATCCCCTATACAAATTATTCATGCCACTAGCTAAATGTATTCATACCATTCTGTTTACTTTATTACTCCACTTTTATTCTGCTCTTTTCCCCACATTTGTTTACAAGAATAAAAGCCTACTCTGACAGAATTATCCCTCTGCACAACAAAAATAAATCACAGCGCTTGCACACACATCATTCACATTCAAAGAGCACAGCTAAATTATAGATGGCCCCTTTCTCCCCAAATATGCATTTCATTAGCATTTCCTTCGCCTGTTGTTTTTTTCCCCTTCTACACGCCTGTGTGCTCAACCTACTGATGTGTGTGTGTGTGCGTCTGTGTGTGCGTGTATGACTGGAGAATGGGAACAGACTTGCAGCAAAGCAGGACGCGTCCCCTTTCCCAAGCCTAATTTAGGATTCAATTACAATACTCTTTAAAAAGCGTCGACTTCGCAATTAATTATTTTAAGATTAGCTTGACAGTAATGGGCCTCCCACTGACGCCAGCCAGCACAAGACTGGCCGCATGCACCTCAGGACCACTTCTCCCCCTCTCTATATATACATACAGTATACACACCTTTCCTCATCCCCTTCACTCGTTACCTCTACCCTTCACAGTCTTTGCACGCCTTCTCTCCATCTCTCTCCTGAGGAAGAAAAGAGATAAATCTTTCTTCTCCTCACCTTCATTCATTTCCTTTGTCCTTTCTTTCTCCCCTCATTGCTGCCTCACACTTTGATCCCTCTCTTGTTTTTTTTCCCTTTTGTTATTTGCGTCTTGCTCTGATCTCCTTGGCGTTTCCCGCGCAATTGATATTTCTCACTACATCGGGCTGCTTTTACGAGCCACGAGGGCCTTCTCCCACGTCCTCCCGCGTCCCCAGGAAATGCTGACGGATGAGTGCCGCGACAACGCGCGCGCACACAGGCACAGAAACATTGCAACTATGCACACATGCACATACACAACCGTCTGTCACCGCTGCTGCCAGGCGTAAGCGAAAAAACACGCCGTCCTCCTCCGCCTGCTTTGATTGGAGCCAAGCGAAGCATTTTTTCTCCCCCGCCGCCGCCTTTCCTCCCACCCTTCACCACTACCACTCCTCCACCCCATGCCGTTTTTTTTCTTTCTTTCCTCGTTTCGGAAATGAATGTCATCATCCATCCCGCTTTTCTCTCCGCCGCAACTCCCCCTGTCACCCCCGGGCAAACCTCAACCGAAGCCCCTGATTCTGTTTATTTAAATATTTGATATGTAAGCAGTCATAAAATAAATGTCAGAAGAGGGAAAGGGGAATGGATATGCTCTGTGTTGGGAAAGAGGCCATTATGGGTAATGGTTTCTGATGTACGTAGCTGCCCCCACACTATAACCCCCCTCCTCAACCCTTACCATACAGACAAACCTGCACGCTGTGACGCCGAGACACATGAAGCAACAGGGGAATAGAAGGAGTGGGGACAGTGAAGTCTGAATGTGTGAGTGTGTGTGCTACAAAGACAGGGATGCAGCTACTACACACTCTGAGCAACACACTTGTTCTGCTAGCGATATGGAAAATAGGCCCTCCCATGCACAATTGACTTCTAATACATTGTATACTCCTCAAACCATCCATTTACCAGGCATTGCAATTTCAGGGACCCTGAAAGAAGCACTTTGCTAGCACTTTACAAAATACCTTAGAAAAATCTCCAGCGTCTACCAACGCTCTTTCTCACTAACTGCCAATTCTAGCATGTCTGCTAAAGTGACAACACAGCCTTGCTCCCTCCTTGCTGTATTGAACATTGCTTTATCGACTTGCCAGGATGTCCATGTTGGACACATGAACCCACTGCTACCTGCTGTTAACAAAGCTAAAAACATTACAGACACACGACCATCTCTTTCTGAATGCGTTTCTCACATGTGAGTCCCCACAGTTAGTGGCACTCAAAGGATTACATAGCTGTGACAATTTCGACAAAGACCTGATAGAAACTGGAGGTAGGCGGGGTGAATAAATCAAGTGCAGCCGCTGAGAAAGAGAAAAAGAGGGAGAGAGAAAGTCTCACAGAGAACAACCTTGAATCTCTCCTTGATAGAGGTGTTAAAATACTGCTAATCAGCACAAAAAATCCCTCAATTAAGGACTAAAATCATCACAAAATGTTCATTAGTGCTGATGGTATATTGGCTTGGCATTTCAGGGCCTTTTATGCTCAGACCTTTTGCCTAACGAGCTCCCAGGCCACTGCTAAGGGCTGCAGGGGGGGCAGTGACATCACTTCAGGGGTTAAAGGTCAAAGAGGAGGTGTTGTCAGCTGATGACCACAGTTTCTTGAAAACAATTGAACGTGCCTAAATTCCCCTGTGACTTACCAATCTGTCAATGTGTGGGAAAGTTGAAGATGCAGTACAACAGATCGTGATGGATAACTTGAACAACCCTAAACAATTAAAACACCTTGTTTTAACCTTATACCTCAAATTCACACAGACATCAGCACAATCCATTTAGTCAAACACACTAATAGTAACAACTGTATGCAGTTTGATAATGCACGGCCATCTCATTTTGTCGCTCAAAAGTGAAGCCAAAATAACCTAGCGTGGTGGGTGCCGACATCTTCATTTGTAACCAACAAACAGTAGAGATGTTGTTTGACAGCTGTCCTGTAGTAGTGGAGTTGGTCTTCTTACAGTCGTAAGGTTGGGGGGTCAGTCCCAGGTCCCGTCTTTAGGCACATAACTCTAAACTTCCCCTGGTACTGTGTCATTAGTGTATGAAGGGTCTTATGATGGTGCTTTTAACTGCAGCTTCTGCCATCAGTGTATGGATGTGATTTCTATCAGATTAATGTAACTTTCAATGTAAAAACTCTTGAGGTCAGAAGATTTGAGGAAGCGTGATGTAAACAACTTGATTTACTATTTACCACCTTATGATGAGAACTCAGGCTCTAATTAGGGATCCACATCAATTGGCTCAGCTTAGCAATAAAAACCAGCTCTTTAGACTTGCAAACAGATATCAAATTAGCCATTTGTATTTATACCTATGACTGAAACCTAAGCATGTTTTTACCTAAGCCGATATTATGACTGTATCAATCCTAAATACCTCTTTTTACATGATTAATAGTTAAAAAAAAGGATATTACACCATCAAGCACCAGTTTCTGGATACCACTGTATCTTATCGGTCTCATGACGCATTTTATAACACAGCATTCAGTCAGTGTGTCGTGTGCCTGTGGTCAAGTGGTAAATGATTGTCCTTCTGTTGTGAATTGAGCAACCTAAAAAGGGTAAAAGAAACCAACTCTCAAACAGGAGCTGACTCTTACAGTCAATTCTCTCTCTCAGGTTGGTCCACTCCAAAGCCTAACATCTTCCTGCTCCAACCCTGAAGCTGTCATTTAGGGCCTGTGTCCTATGTTCCATTCAGTACAAATTAAGTTCATTGTCGAACGACTCCTCGACTCTAACTCTTTTAATTTTAACTCTAAGTTAAATTTGGTTCAACCTTAGGAATATTTGGGCTCATCTGTTCCTTCTAGGCCACTAACAGCCGGGACCTTTAAAACTAACTTTTCAACAACAATGGTAAAGATGGAGAAGGAGAAACTAACCACACTCAGTTTTAGGGGTACATTTTTCAAGTTAGCTTATGTCAAAACATAATCTCTGTGTTTTACAGTTTTTTTTGTCAAACCCCAGACTTAATTGTCATTTCTTCCTCTATTCTGGTAGTATGGTGCCTGAAGCACTTCTGGGGCTGCATTCATCAAGACACCTGTCAAACATTTTTTAACACCATATGACCTACAACACAAAAAAAACTTTATCTGAGCATGAATCAGCCGTTTGAAAACTTTGTACAATGACAGGTGTTGAAGAAAAATTTCACGGACTTGTGTTTTGATTTTATACTTTGTCCCATATTCCATCTGATTCCATGAAGGAGGTGGACTTTGTGACCCATATCACAAGCCAGTAGAGGGAGCGCTAAATATTTTGGCTCCACTTTTAGGGAGCTGTCATGGTGATCTTCTTATACAGCGTCTACTATACACAGAGGCAAAACGAAACTGTATTTAATCATTACTTATAACCATATTCTTTTCCAACTGATGGCTAACATTCTTGGATACATACCTTCTGTATACCTGAAAACCCTGATATGCACTTTTATGAGGCTCACATATACTCATATATACCCAACAGTGGTCAACACGTACAGCCCACTGCCCCCTCCAGAGCTGGGTCAGGGTGCCCTCCAGAGTGCCTCGCCCTCTCTGCTGTTAATTACCACTAATTGGCCCCGCTCGTTTTTTTTTTCCTCTGCTATAATGGAACCATTCATCTTTACTACTTAATGAGTAGGCACTGTAGTCACCAGCCAAGGTCACCCGCAACTAGCATCTAAAAGACAGAGAGACAGAGACTCAGGAACAACTGTGGGGGGAAAATAGTGGAGAAAAAAAAAAGTAGAAATTGATGTGCATGTTTTTGTTTTGAAACACTGAGAAGAGAATGTGAATTAGCTGAAGTTTCCACACATGACTCTGCTTTTTGGAATGTGGCCAATGTGGGGGAAAAAAAAAAAGTTGAGAAATGTCTGGGAGCTGTACAAGCCTGCAGTGTCCAATGCAAACCACATCACACACAGGGAATTTCCAAAGACAGACTAATTAAAATACCCGTTATGTGAGTGAAAACAATGAATCGCTCAGAACAACACTTAAAGCGGACACTCACACAGTCAAACTGAGACGTAAATACAAAAACATACTTTTCAGAATGCTGTGAGAGCCTCTTCTCAGGCTTATGCACACATAATTATCAAAACAATCATTCCAACCGTCAGCACAGACTCCAGCCCCAGCGGGTGAGAGGCCAACATGTTAGCTGCTCTGACTACCATAAAACATCCAATTAACACTGAATGCTTTATAAATTTGTCCAGTTGTTGCTTTGTATTCCTCTTTCCTCAAGTCTCATAAATACAATTGCTTGAATAAATACCCTGCACCGCTTGAGAAAATGCAGATTTTCCAGTAAAATGGAGGATATTTAATCATAACAGGCCCTGGACGGCTTTTTTTTCTCATCCAAACACCAGCACAGGAGAGCAAAAACTCAGCCAAATCTTCTTGATGGGTAAAAATAAAACTCCAGAGGAGCCTTTTACAGCAAATCGGTGCCCAGTGACGTCTCTTCCCACTGCATTATTTGACGACTTCCCAGCAGACAACAAACATTTGAAACATGCAGCCAGCGGCTGCAGGTCAGACACCAACAACAGCATCCTCACATAACTGTGAGCAGTGTAAGCTGTCCGTCTTTGCCTCAGGTGCAGCAGAGGAATGCTCCTCACTCAGGCTTCATAATTTGTCCCGCCAAAATCTGACAACTGGCTATTTTCCTTGGTTATTTTCTCTTTTTTTTCCCCTCAAGAAGTACCATTATGTTGCAGTTCCTCTGTTGAGTCTCGTGCAGCGTAGCAGAAGGAGCAGTCATGTGCTCCTGCAGCGCTGTGGCGATCAGCCCGGCACGCCAATGTTTGTAAATGGGACACTTGTCTATGGATTATGGTAATGTGGTATTCCACACTCCCCTCTGGCATGTGTCTGACATTACAGTAACCTTTGCATGTTTAGCCAACAGTAACTATGGATGTTCATTGAGTAGAGAGGAACACACACGCTCATGCACTTATGCAAACACACATGCACACACATACACAAACACACACACACACAGGTAGGAGGAAAACATCATGAGCAGTATTGATATCCTTTGGTGGTAGGGTGGGTACCTTTCACATTTAAAACAATAGGGTACCAATGCCTGGTACCTGGCGATCAATACCAGTACTCAACGGTACCCTCTTTTGTGTTTATGTAGTAAAAAATATAAATTTGATTAATAATAAAATATATTTAAAAAAATCTATTTAACATATTTATTCTTCAATATGTAACCTTGCATTGCTATGTTTATGTTCAGCATGGAAAATCGCATACTTTTCCACTCCCTCACAGTCACAAGGATGCATTTAGGTATCTAAACATGGAACCTTTTGATTTTACGTGAATCGGTACTTGGTACTTCTGACTGAAATTGGTCAATAAGAGTACCTACTTCAGTACCCATCCCTATCTGGTGGAATTAAAATCTTTACAAAACAAGAAATTTAAACTTTAAAACAGGCACACTTGTGTTGCCTGAATCATATCCAGTTCCCCCAGTTTGTGTCAAAGGAGGAGCTGGAACATAAAAAACGCAGGTCTGCGTAAGATAAGGATCCATGTGTTATGGAAGGAAAAGAGAAAAACTTAAAGAAAAAAATCTGTTCTCCAAACCCTACACAACACTTAGGTACCACATTTTTAATATGCATCACTTCTTTGTAGTATCTTTATAGAGCAGTAGCAAATATGCATGCATGTGTGTGTTAGTGTGCAAACAGTGCATGCCTTCGGACCAGGATGTGGTGTGAAGTTTTTTCCAAAATTGCTCAGACCAAATTGATCTAAATTGAGTAGTGTTCAGCCAGGAGTGACCACCAGTGTCCTGTTGTGATCAGAGTCTTACACAAACACACACTTATACACAAACACACACTCGCTCATACACTCACAGACAAACACAGTCTGCTGTTAGATAGAAGAGAGAAAGAGAGATGAAAGGAACATGTGGTGCCCGGGACAACACACAACTGACCTGTAACACACACACACGCGTGCATTTCAGAGTGTGTGTGTGACAAAGACAGAAAGTGGAACTCAGAGAAAAGCAGAGACGATGCAAAGAAACAGACAAAACTCATCAGCAGAAGCCCGTTGTGTCGTCCGTGTCCCATCGTTTTTCTATTTTTGTCTCTCTGTGTTTCACAGACGGCAGGCAGCGCCTGGCTGGTGCTGTTTGGTTGTATTTTCTGTGTTTTTTTTATGTATCTGAGCTAAATGGTCCCACCGTGCCAGCGCTGATTAGGATCAAGTCAAAGCAAACAGCGCGACGTGTGACTGGAGAGCACAGTCTACGTCTCCAAACAGAGAGGACTGCGGATGCTTTGATGTGTAAAGTGATGGATGATGGAGATGATGCTGATGATGATTCTCTTACAGGCTGCTGAAAAGTGGTAGAGATGGTGGAAGCTGGAAATGTATATGCTGACGCTGATACTGAACAGATTGTACATAGGCTTCATTGGGAACATGCATTTACAATTTAGGAATGATGTGGTTACTTCAACTCTTATGTTTCTGAATAAAACTGCAAAACAGAAACAGATGGAAAAAAGCTAAAAGCACTCTCAAACATTTCAACACAGCTTCAATGATATTACATCTTATTTAACAATTAACAATGAGTGGATAATAAATTAGATCCTAAACAGTTTTTTTGAGTAAATGGCACTCATGTCTGTGTTTTCTGAGTGGAGAATAAAAGACATGAGCACAACCAGAAAGCAATAACAGCTTTGCTTGAAAATCTGCTTTAAACAAAGCCTCGTATCTACCGCTCAACCAACTTTTGAGTCAGTAACCAAACTAACCCAAATAATAGTGAAACATGATGAGCAGAAAAAACTGGGCATAATTTTACAGTGTAGAGATTAAAAATGCCATGCTGACTCTTTGAATTTGCTTTAATTTGCTCATTTCAAAGGAGACTGACCTGATTTCTTTCTCATTTCCTCCTCTTTTGTCCAGAGACGCAGGGCTATAAGCGGGACAATGCTTCAGCAGTAGCCCACAGATCTGTTCAGTATAGTGTATAAATATTCGATAGGATGTGTCGGCTGTCTAAATACCTCTGAACTGACTGCAGGTCCCATGGGAGACTGAGCTAGCTACTGAGAGCCAGGGACATGAGGCAGATAAAAGAGGAGAGAGTGTATTTATGGAAAAACACAGGAAGAATAAAAGGAGAAAGTGAAAGTGAAATGTTTGGTACGAGGGTCCATCTGTTCGTATACAGTTAACTGTACAGTATGGAAACTGGAGGGGAAGAAATAGAAAAGGAGTAAAATAATTCAAATATGACAGGCAAGTTAAACACAGAGGAAATACAAAAGAGGAACAAAGAGGAGAATTTGAAAAGACAAATGTGAAAGAAAAAGAAGAAAAGGAAAAAAGCAAAGAAAATAAAAAAGAAAGAAATCCCCCTTCCTCAGGGATCAGGGGAAGGAGGGGGGTCCTTCCATTCAGCCGCTCCACGTGGCTAATTACCATATGTGAAGGTCAGGGTGGTGGCGGTGGAAGGCTGGTGAAGGGGAGGTGTGGGGTGCCACCACAGCACCCACTGCCTTGAGACCTGGCTCCCTGCCAGCTACACACAAACACAGACGCACACCACTGAGGGAAGGAAACCTAATATATTTATGTGTGTGTGTGTGTGTGTGTGTGTGTGTGTGTGTGAAGCCAACGACTCGTAAATACTTCTTTTTCCTCGCATCGTTCACAGAGCTGAAGCGGGGTGAGATCCAGAGGGAGAGGATTTTAACTATGCTGACATTTGCCAGAGTTCAGATACTGATTCTCGCTCTGTGAGTCTGTCTCTCCCTCTTTCTCGGTCTGTGTGAACTCGGCCGGGCCCATTCCTCAGAAGTCAGCAGCCCTCCATGTGACTCACTTCAAATATCGCCTACATTTCTACATCTCTGGCTCCTCTATACTCCCTCTGTCTCTGTTTGTGCAGAGCGGAGACGGAGACTAAGTCTCAGTGCGAGCGGCTTTATGCAAATCACGACCTACTGGATCACAAAACACAAATTAAAGTGTAATAAATCATCTATATAGAAGTTAATACACCTAAAGCTGATGAAATAACACCTGCTCATGTTGGAGGGTGAAAATCTGCAGACATTATCAATCTGAAAGAGTTTGGTGGAAAAATAAAGAGTAGAGCAACAGATCTGCAGCTGAGACTTGGTAAAAGTAATCACAACACACTCGTAATAAAACTGCAGACCTTTTCTTTGTATTGTTATCATACCGACAACACTGAATTCAGAAGTAAGACTAAAAGGAAACTATTCACCAACTATCTTGACAATTGATTGACTCTTTGGGGCTTCTTTTGAGTAAAAATGTTAAATATTTGCTGGTTCTAACTTTAAATGAAAAATTCCTGCTCCTCTTTGTTATTTAGTACACTACTATTGAAGAGTCTTTGTGATTTGGAGTGCTGGTTTTACAAAGAAAAAACACTCAATTAATTTCACTTTGGGTTCTTGGAAAATGTGAGGAACTTTCTTTCAGGATTTATGAATGATGAAAAAATTAACCAATGAAAACAATCAGAAGATTAATTAAATAACACTCAATAATACCTTGGTGTTCAGACTGCAAAGCTTTGTGCGGATTTTACACAGAAAAAACTTGTTTTGTTTCTCTAACTCAGCTGATAAAAAGCACACTTTCTGTTTGATTACTTTTAGGCTCCGTGCAGCTACCTGACACAAGCACAGGCAGCATCTGTATCTTTAAGTTCAGTTTAATCTACCCCTGTCACAAACACTACAATTCCCAGCATGCCACAGAACTGGGCCCAATTTCAAACATGGTCATCACACATTTAGCGCTCTGCTCCGGATACAGAATACATGAGGGTGAAAAGTGAATTTCAGCATGACTATCAAATCAAATCCAAAAAGCCTCAGACTTCCTCGTCCACATGGAGAAGCTAAATTCTCCCCAACGCACAATTAACTTTCTTCCCCAAAACTGCTTTGGTTTTGATTTCTCTGCTCCCTCCTGACACCGGCTGTTCGGATAAGACCGAGCTGGAAAACAGCTGACACCAAATCAGCGCCGCTCGCAGTAATTAAATCCTTTCTTCGGGGCATTTACACATCAACCTTTGACTCCAGGGGATGTTGTGGGGCCAGGGAGGGAAACTACAATTATTTTATTAGCTAGCTAATAATACATGAGCTTATGTCCAGTGATGCAAATGGACCATTTTTATTGTTTTTTTTTTTAAATTTTATTGGTATTATTTTTAAAAATCAGAATTAATTGGCGTTTTGTGAAAACCGCATGCAGACCAGGGATAACCCCGGTCTGCCAATTACCAAAGCAGGCTCTGTGTTTCATCCAAGAAGATGAAAAACGCTGCACGGGGCCCTTATCGGACGCAACAGAGCAAATTAAAATTTCACTCTGGTGTTGCTAATCAGCGCTGCGCTGGCTGGCCAAGACAGAGATGTAAACAAAACAACATAAACAAACGAGTGATGTGAGGGGGCAGAGAGCAAGAGATGGAAGAAGAGGGAGACGTCGGCACAGGGAAGGGGCATGAGGTTGGACTGCTTAGTGCTGACGAAGGGACTTTATCCTTCTCTGTATGTATGCACACACACACACACACACACACACACACACACACACACACACACACACACACAGCAAGACAGGAAAACAGAGAGAAAGACAAACACTCAAGGACACAGAAAATAAAAACACACACCCTAGAATAAAGAATAATACCTAAACACACACACCTGCGTGCCCATTTTCTGACCAGACCCCATGGGCTGTCCGTCCGATGCAGAACATGAACCATAAATTAAATTCCAGCAGCCACAGTCAAGCCCATCACTATGCACAAGGCTCCCTGAGATAGCCGCATAATACAATGTGACATTGATGCATTGCTCCTATTATAAAGTCTTTGTTCGTATCACACTAATAATTCATAAGAGAGAAATGTAAACAGTATGCACTGGAGAGCACTGCGAGCAGGAATCATTTCAAGGTAAGCACATTACCAAGGATGGGACTGAGACTGCTCTTTGATATGTAGAAATACTGCGCTTTGATTTCAATTGTAAAAATAAAACAAAGCTCAACACTGAGCATAATGGTGATAAATTAGTGGAAACAGCAGATATCCATTCATTCTTGTTTTATTAGGTCAGATTTTAAATGAGTCTCTGCTGTAATTATCTGAGCAACAACGCTGTTTCCAACTTTCCAGGCCCTCATTATTATCTATACTAATGACTTTTATTGTTCTGTGTGTGTGTTGTGTGTGTTCTGATTAGTGGATAACAGTCAGATCTTTGTTACACATAAGTCTATACAGAAATGCTGTTTCACTGACGATGCAAACTCTGTATTTCTGGGGGCACATATGCTGCATTCGCTTTAGGTAAACACTGCATGTAAGCAAGGAAACACAAAGCAGCCAAACATTCACAAAGTTAACGCTGATTATTCCTGTTTTTCCTCGATCTTAGAGGTCACAGTAATTCAAAAAACTAGGACAACACCATCTTTGATGACTTGACGCACCTTCTGAATAACCTATCTCATGTAAACACACATGCACACACGTTGCCTTTATTCTGGTGAGTGGCCAAACAAGTGAGTGTGTTGGAGGGGCGCAGCGGTGTAAATGAGGTGCACTCGTTTCGCTCACAGTGTGCTCCTGAAGAGAGGCAGTGGGGAGGGAAATTGAATTTGAAAGAGGGGAAACTGTGCCAACAGGTGACAGAGGCGTGCTCCGACCAAACGCACTCTGAAGTGAAGCGCAGTCATATCACGGGGCCAATTTGGAGGCAGTATTATGCACTACACCGCTCGCCTTTCTCACACAGCCTGTCAGTGCACAGGAGAGCAGTGCTGCCGCTCCAATATGAATTAAACATAGGGCTTTTGTAGCGTGAATATACTGCTGCTGAAATGTTGATACAGTCGAGAAAAAACATAGCAGCACATGCCCTCAGTGCAAAAGTCCAAAAAACTAGGGAAGAAATGTTTGCACTATAAAATGTGAGACTTACTGAGAAGGCTGGTTTGTAAAACGATCCGCACTAAATTTTAGAGTATAGATAGAGTATGGAGTATGATGAAGATCAAATTTTTATCTTACTAACTAATCTTCACATAATCACTTAATACAACAGCAGTCAGGAGTAAGGTTTCTTTTGGTTTCTGGTGACCATGGCATCAGTGAATAATTTGATACAATCAATACCACAGCAAAGCCTCCCACGCTAAAACATTCACTTCATTTCCCCAGCACCCAATGCAAATTGCTTTTGATTGAAACAATGTAGGCTAATGAAGTGCTTTTGTTTTGCGAGAGGCAGACAGTATAAGCTACGCTCAGCCACCTTGCCCTCCAGTTGTCCAGATGTGCCATCCAGCAGTGCGGATAATTCACTGCATCAAAAACAAACACCGAATAAAAGCTCATCTAGAAAAATGTGTGTTGTTGTTGTTGTTCTGGGGCAGTTTCCTGGACTGACAGATATTCCTTCTCCAGGCTGGATGTTTGCACTCTGTTGGCACATCAGTGTCTTAGGTCAGGGTGCAGGAACTCACAGAGATCTTTGACAGCATCCCATGGAATAGAGAGGGAGACTTCAACAACTAGCCCTCAACTATTACCACTGAGGTGACCTCAAGCAAAGCACTCAACATCCAGCTGCAGCAAAGACAGCTCAACAGCTTGTTCTGTAAAAATGTATATGCAAGTAGTTTTTCAAATTTGAAAATTTTAAATGTATGTGGAGGGGGAAAAATCTGAAAACCATCATCCAACAATAATTTCAAAACATAATTTCCTTTGCACAAAACATTTTCTTTCCCCTTTTGTGAGTTATTTCTATGCTGCAGTGTTTTTGAATTTTCTATTCCATTTCAGAAATTCTGAGAATAATTATTAGAAGCAGCTCAGCCTTTATAAAACTTCAATTATCAAGTTGGACGGCCTCCAAATGTGGAGAATTCCCATAAGACCTGAATGCAGCATCACTCCATCCCTGCAAGATTTTTTTTTTTTTTTTTTTTTTTTGAGTGCAGTCTGCCCAGCGGGGCCACGGGGAGCCAATCAGATGGCAGACTGGGTGTCAACTGTGAGCCGGGAGAACTGAGAGCTTTGAGCCAGTTTACCTCCACTATTCAAATTCTGACAGCAGCAGCAGCACGAGAGCGAAGCAGGCGCACGAGGCGCTCCGGCTCGATGCAGAGCGCGCGGACACGGACACACGGGCTTCAATCGCTGGCCGTCGGTGTTTGTCTTTTGCACAAGTTTCACTAAAAAAAGGGATAATAAACGCTTCAGTGTGCTGATCATTCAACATCTTATCTTAGGAGATTATTTTACTTTGTTCGACGTGCGTCTAGAACTCAACTCGTCCTTTAAAAAGGGCGTTTCGCAACGTGTCTGACACCACGTCGACAGAGAGATGAACACGGCCAGCTTGGATTTCGCCTTTTAATCCACAGAAGAAAAAAAAAGGTCTTCAAAGGGGATTTAGATCCATGAATATAGAAAAGCACTCCCCGTTTTTACTCTATTTATCACCGATGCGTAACGACTAAATCCTGGAAAATAAACTCTTCGAAACAACCCGTTTTTTCTGTCCCCTTTCTCTCAGGTTAATGCTCACAATTAACACAATTAAAAAGTTTACACAAGTTAGAACTGTGCACGTTCAAATGACTGTTATCTGCATGAAAAAATGGAAAACAGTCAATGCAATTTTTCTACAAAATCCATCACTCATTCAAACGCCGTGGCTCCGGTCAGAGGCACACAGTGCGTGTTTGTTGTCAGGACACTGACATAAACACAGACACACAGCACCCAGCCTGATTGTGAGTGACAGCTCAGCTTGGTGTAACCAAAGTTCAGTGATGCACACCGGAGCGGCTCACTGAGAAGTTTCCATAAACTCACCTGTGACCTGCCGAGGCCTTGCCCTCCATTCCCCGGACTCATAGAGTGAGGATGGCTCCTCTGCTGCCCTCCCCAGCCATGTGCCGTGCTGGTTCCGTACTGGGGCCCCACGTCTTTCCCCAGGCCCATGCCGGCTTGCTGCTGCGCCGTGGAGCCGCTGTAGTCTTGATACGCACCGCCGTACCCCCGCATCATGGGGCTAGGAGACGTCAGCAGCTGGTTGAGGGTCGGGGTGGCCCCTGAGGGATGCTGCTGCTGCTGCTGCTGAGGCTGAGTCTGCCCTGGGAACCTTTGAAAGCCCCCCGGAGCAGCACCCAGGGGGGACTTGCCGTGGCTTGCTGAAGAGTTGCTGCCCATCATCATGTTCCCAGGTTGCCTGCATCCTGAAGGGCCCATCATCCCGTAGGCCCCTCCGCCATAGCCCGCGCGGTACGCCGGGTACTGATTGTACTGAGTGTTGTGGTACCCTGCTTCGTGGGAGTTCTCCATGCTGTTATGTGCCGAGGAGTGCGTTATCCCCATCCCACTACTCTGTTGCTGCTGTCCGCCATGTTGCTCGTAGCAGGGCCTTGGAGTGTAATAGTTGTTATTAAACTCAGAGTTGTTGCTAATTGGCCCCAAGTTGGAGTGTTCATACCTGCTACCCATCATCCTCTCCGCGGGTTTACAGGTGAGCTCCCCCTCGCCTTTCCCTGGCATGTGCTGCTGCTGTGGCTCCCCTTGGCCCCCCAACAGGTTCTCCTTGCCTCCGTGGTGTTGATGCTCCATACCTCTGTCCCCTCGGGGCCCCTGGCCGTTGTTATTGGCGGTGTTGTTACTTTGGATCTGTCGCTGCTGATGTGGCGCAAATTGGCCAAATTGCGGCGGCTGCTGCTGCGACGGTTGAGTCTGAGGGGGATCTCCGCTCCCCACACATTTCAGCTTGAGGTTCGCATTAAAACCAGCTTCCATCGAGGAAGTGTTTGAATTTGTCGAAGCCGGGGCGGACGTGAGGTTATTCCCATCCTTATCGTGAGTGTCTGGAGCGGTGTGAGTCGTGGAAGTTGAATGAACCATGTTGAGCTCGTTTCGGCGGTGATGGTCTACATTATTCAGAGTCCCATCTCCGGCACCAAGCATCGGTCCAGTCCGCTGTACGGTCCCTCCTCCTCCTCCTCCGGATTTCCCCGAATTGAGCTCCGGACCCAAACCGCTGGATAATTTCTTATTTTTGTTATTAGTTCTGGTCGGAGCCGATGCAACTTGCGCAGCCATGGTCACTCCAACATCTCAGCGCGCAGTGACAGCAAGCCCCGAGCAGTCTTGCGCGCAGAAAACAAGACAAGAGGGGGAGAAAAACACAAGCTGGAAGGTAAAATATATTCAGAAAAAAAATCAAGCTCTGTTGTAGCGCTGGTGCTGCTGTGGTGGTGCTCAAACGGTACGTCAGTGAGGCTTCATGTTGAAAGTTTCTCTGTCAGGTTTAAAAGAAACTTTTGCTCTTCCCCCCTCCGCCTCTCCTCCATCCCGGTTCTCGGTAATATGTAGCAGCGTCTCCCGGAGCCCTTGTGGCCCAGCATGGCATGAGAGAGAGCGGGCTCTACCAGCTTATCCACCTCCAGGGCTCCGGCGCGCCTCACTTGGAAAATCCGGAGTGGAGTAGCGAGCCATTACGCACACTGCATTTCGATGTTTCTGTGTTCTAAGGTGCTTAACGAGTTGATTTTATAGCAAAGAGCAAACCACACTCATATGGCAGTGTTTTGACAAAACACAACTCCCCGTGTTGTCATCTAAATATCAAACTATCTTCTGATAAATGCTTCCTACGCGGTCAGCGGATTACTCCTCCCGTGGAACATTAAAGTGCATAACACTTTGAGACGAACAATAACCGTAACTGATCGGGCATTTCCAAATTACGCACGGACATGTTTCATGTCTTCCGCACGGATCCTTCAAATAAACACACCAGCAGATGTGAAGTTTCCCCGAGCGACTTTCCACGCGGTTATCCAGATCTGATTTTCCCTCTCCCCACCCTCTCTGTCCCTCGGCTCAAGCCAGTTCTCTGCAGCTCTGACAGGAGTCGGACACGCAACCACAAGCTGTGCGCAATAATGTTACCATCGGAATAAGAATGTAATCACACTTTATAGCAGCTATAATGTTGTAATGTCTGTGCCACAGAGTTCATCCCCCCACGAGCTCCAATCACTTATATTCAGCCGGAAAGGGACTAATGCTCCCTTCAACAAAGAACCACAGCAATCATGTAGGCTAATAAGAGGGAGACCGTGGACATATAACTAAGTATAAACTGTGTAATATTCCAGGACTGGTGTATGTGATAGCAGATTAAAAATGCCATTAAGTATGATTAGGTCACGATATGCTCAAGATAAGTCCCAATAGGAATGTAATATGAATACTATGAATATTTAAGGCATTCTTCATTGGGGTCTTATTTAAATAAAAGGCTACCATCTTTAATTTCCTTCATTAGATTTAATTTATCAAAGAGCAACCTGTCTGTGAGAATAATGAAATAAAAAAGAAGTTAAAAAAAAATCAACCCCAGGCTGCAGTGTAGGACCACACAAAACCAAAGTCTACAAGATACGCAACCCCATCAGTGGTATTCAAACATGAATGTAAAATAGTGCTTAGTAAAGAAGCCGGGGTGTCTGTTGGGACTTGAATAAGCAGAGGGTCCGCTTTGATGAGATCAGATGCATTTGATCAACAGAGGGAGCTGCGGATGAAAGAGGGGTGGAGAGGGAGAAGGGAGGGTGGGAAGAGAAGGATTTGGGGATGAGAGTTGTGCTGAAGATGGCCATGATAATGATGATGACTGGTGCTGCTGGTGCTGGTGGTGGGAACAAATGTGGTGATGGTAATGATATGGAGGATGCCAGCAGTGTAGGTAATAATGCCCACAGTACAGTGCTCACTGTGTTATTCTAACACCTAAATGTTCCTTCAACTCAAATGTTTGTGAGAGAAGTAAGAGTTCACTTTGCTCTATACTTCTTGTGAAGTGTAGGATAATTCACCATGAGGCCATGTCCATGACAATGGGAAGACCCCTGGTGGAGATTTAGTGTCAGTACAAGTAAGAGCTTTAAAACATAAACAAAAACCCAGGCAGAGACAGACCTCGTGTTTTAGGACAGATCTGAGGGGCCTTTTTTTCATCAATGCTGCGACACTTCTCCTGTAACATTAAAAACCACAAACTCATGTTATCCCATGACAGCAAGAGGCTTAATCCTTCCTTTAAAGAGTAATCTTGCTGTTTGGAGACAAATAAAAGCATCCCCAGAAACCTTTCTTAGAGGTTTGGCTTTATGAGCCCATATGGCTGAGAGTAAAAAGCTACAATATTCCAACGGTCCAGCTAGGGTCTCTCCATGGTGTTCACAATTTACTCAGGCTTAGCCTATAGCATCAACAGGAGCAGATGGCTATTCTTCTATAGGACACACTGAACAGAAATGTGAGGGGGAAACTTGAAGGTGACAGAATAGGAGCTGTAACTGGGTCTGTGTATTAGTAAAACTACACGGTCAAAATGTCTTCATGTTGGGGATTTATTGCTGGTCCTGTGCACCTTTGCTGATTAGAACAAGCCTCATCCACACCCATGCCGCTCTCTGTACTTTGTGCACATGACGATTCTGCCTCCCATCAGTGTCCCAGATCAAAGCCTCGGCTCTGATCTCATCTAGAGCAACACTGAGGCTGACAGTGAGGGGACCTGGAGCATTAGCATATTCTATGATGGCGCCCGGCTTTTCAAGCCGTTGCCTCGGCTGCAGCTCTGGGTGTGCGCGCTGTGGCTTTGCAACTCTAATTTCCCTTTCTCTCTCATTAAAAAAAGCCCACTGTTCTCCTATTAATTCGCAGACACACTGATCTGTTTGAATGGCGAGGATGGGTGCGTGTGTGTGTGTGTGTGAGTGTGTGCAGGAGGAGGGAGGTGGAGGAGGGCAATGGCTCAGCGCATTTGCATTTATGTTTAATTTATAACCTTCAGGGGCCCCCTGATGCAGCAAGATTGAAACAATAACTCCAGACAAACACAGAGAAGAGAGGAGGAGGAGCTGGAGGAGGGTGGATGGAATTAAAAATATACAGATCAGGGATGGTATGTGCTTTGCATATGTGTGTGTGTGTCTGTGTGTGTGTACACTGCTAAAGATGCTGTTATATGTGTGCATCCATGTGCATGCTTCTTTGTGAGGATTCATTTGTGCATCTGCATCAAGGTGGATCTGGAATACACACACCCACACACACACACACAGAAAGAGAGGCAGAGGTCTCCAATCCACGGGGGGATAACATGCCACGGTGAGTGTCTGTCAGAGAAGAGAGCTGGAGTCTGTTCCGAGCGAGTCTGCAGGGATCTCCCCCTAGCAGCACAGCACAGAACAGCACAGCAGACAGCAGCAGCAGCAGCAGCAGCACAAGCCTGGCCAAGCACAGAAAGTGGGTCAGCCTAAAACACACACAAACACACACATGCACACAGAGATACACACAGCTCAGACGGATGCAGCCCCGGTGTCACACTGTGGGTGTGTTTGAAAGAAAAGGAGAGAAGAAGCGTGCAGAGAGAGAATGCCTGGATGATAGTTTGTGTACGTGAGAGGGAGCATGGTAGTGTATTTTGCATTAGTGATGTTGAAGGGGAGGGTGTGTGTGTGCATGTGGGGGGGTTCTTGTTTGAGATGAGGGGTGGATGGCTAAGGAGGAGGAGGAGGAGAAGGGGAGTGCAGCTGAGACAAAAAGCTAGCCAGCCATTGTGAGCACACCCTATGGAAGTGCATCAAATTGATCCATAGTCTTTTCATTTCAGGCTTGGGTAAATAACAGCATTTGCATTGATCAGTCTGCAAAACCAGGCAACGATGGGCCTGGGAGCGTACGGTATGTGCGTGACTGTGTGTCTGCGTGTGTGTGTGTGTGTGAGGCTGCAAACAAAACACATCTCTTATTCCTTTCTGCTCCTTGCGGAGTCGAGGGCCTCACCAGAGCCCTACAAACGCCTATGATGGATAAAATGTTTTCAACAACACTTGAGAAGAGTGGATGCTATTGTGTCCGCCTGTATACTGAAACACAGAATCACAGAATTCCCAGGACGCCGCTTGCTCTATTTATGTGTTATGAAAAACATGACTCAAAAGAAAACGGAAAAACAGCTATGCTCCACTTTCACTGTCAGCTATCATGTGAAGTGTGAAGAGGAGGAAGAGGATGAGAAGAAGATTCAGACGAGGAGAGGAAAGCAAGGGAGAGTGATTTTCTTCATCCGCAGATCCTATCCTGGTGGTGACAGGGGACTGGGCTCTCAGAAACACCCCCCGACGCCCAGCCCCAATACCTCCATCCTCTCTGCCCTCTCTGATGCCTGTCACTGCTCCTCTCCTCTCCTCTCCTTCCCTCCTCCCACCCTCCCTTCTCCTGACTGGAGGAGTGTGTGAAGTGTCCCCCGAGAGGCACAGACTCAAAGACGGTATTTACAAGATCCACACTGAGCCCACTTTTAACTGCCTGTGAAGAACTTCTCCCTCCGCCTTTGATGTGCAAACCTAATGGGGAAGAGCTCGCCGGCAGTCATTGCATATGTTAGCGAGGCAATGCGAGCTAATCCGCTAGCATTGCAAGGTAGACTTCATGCTGCTTGCAGTAAGTGAGCACTTCAAATGCTGTATAGCTTTGGTGCATTGCTGCCCTTGGAGAAGTCCCCTTTGGCAGAGACGCTGAAACGATGCATAAACTTTTGCAACAAATTAGTGACAGAATGACAAGCTTGTTTATTTCAGAAAGGAGTCATATTCATGAGTTTATAAAGAAGTCTGACAAAGTGATTACCAGCACTACAGTAAAACGATACGATGTGCAAAGTATAAAAGCAATGACTGGATTATTTATCCAGTTTAAAGTAAGTATATTACCAGATCACCCACTCAGCTGGATGTTTTTTGTTTTTTTTTTAAATAGGGCAAAACATCCGATAGCTTTCATTCTCCTGCTACTTGACATCTCTCCACAGACTGGATGACTAACATCAACAAAGGAGTCAGTAGAGCAACCAAAAGAACATGCCCCCGCCTTCAAGTCCAGGGTCCTGAGGAAGGACGGATGGACACATCCCTGCAACTAGCGCCCCCTGCCTTCTGTCAACCAAAGGGTCAAAGGTCAAAAGACACACTTGAGGGTTAATTAACTTGGTTGCCCACACTTCATGTGTGCACATTTAGCAGAAAAGCAGAGCTGTCCAACTAACTTACTTTGTCTCCAACAAACCGCACAGAGAGGGGAGGCTTTCATAAAAAACAGAGGCATTTGGAACGATTTTGAATCGGGCTAATTAGGTTTGTGTTTTGTTTGTTGTTCAGGAGGCATGATCAAAGTGATATTTCACCAATTTGTGTCAGCTCCGGAGGAGAGGAGGAAGAGTTTGGAGAATGCTGCCTATTAATCTCCTCAGGTTTGGAGCACTATGCATTAGGGACGGTAATCAAAACAAGAAAATTATGAATAATGAAAAGTGTTGATCAGAAATGAAACAAAACAGTAGATTTGTGATTTATTAGTGGCTTATTAGCAACAGGATTTGACTCTATGTGGTTCTTTTCATATTTTCCTGTTTTCACTTCTTAAAGGGGGGGGGTTCAATTTCAATGCATGCGCAATCCTCCCTGCTCAGCCTGAATAGAAGGAGAAAAATCAAAGAGATGTGGATGGCTTGACCCAGGAGCTCAGAGTCTGAGAGCAACTGGCTGTTTTGATCTTATCCAATATTTATGAATAACTTCCTTGATATTTCCTTCGCTCCATGAAGCCGTCCGCTTTTACAGTGTTACACAATGATGTCTTAGAGGGGCGATGACGGAGATCAAACGGGGCCTGGGCTCGGAATACAGAGCGGGCTCTCTCCCCCTCCGTAGCCTGCGAGAAAACTCAGCAGCAAGCTATCTAACGCCGTGTGATTGAAATACAAGCTCCACTAGGCTGCAGCGTGCAGTGTGATGATATTTGTATTTGTGTCTCTGTCAAAGGGATACGGGCACAGAAAGGGAAAACACTGTCACCGTTTGAGCATAAAGATGTTCTGCTTGTCATTGCAGCCTATGCATTTTTGTGCACATGCATGTGTGTGTGTCTGCAATGGATATGATTCCACAGTCTGCCTTTCCACGGCTCTCACAGAGTGGCCCGCCACACAACCATCCAAGGCTGTTTGGATCATAATGGCCTCAGATGCTTTTCACTATCTCCTCACAAAAGTCAAGTGTTCTCAACATGTTATTTGCCCAAAGTGGCCTTGTTCCCAGGCTCTATTGTTAGCCTAATGGAGGCTAGACGACACTAAGACTCTAATTATGGACACCGACGATCAGCCCTGATAATATTGCAAGCAAAGTGGGTAATTTGTGGCTGTTGTGTTGAAGGGTTGAGGGGAGGCAAAGAAAAGAGAAGGGGGTAGACGAAAAGAAGAGGGGAGGTGGGGGAGTTGTTTTCTTGTGTCATCGCCCCGTCGTCCGTCACCCTAATCATTCCCCCAGAGCAGGAAGCCAAGACGTGGGCACAGCAGGAGAATATTAATGGACTGTGTGACATTATGGTTCCCGCCCATTCAAAAGAAATGTTCTATTACATTATGGGCCATCAACAGGTGATTTCTCACCACTCACTGGGCTTCATCCGAGTGTTCCCCTATTTCATAAAGTGCCTACACCACACAGCTCAAGTGCCTATTCGTCTTATTTAATACAGATATTACACATACAGTTGACCTATGCTTATAGATCAATGGCCTGTTTGTCACTGAGGCTGCTGCACAGCTTTCCTTATCTACCTGAAAGATTATCCAATAAAAATTGACTAAGAGGCCAAGGTTTGATAGAATGGATTTTTGCGTAGAGATCTGAAAGGGTAGAGCAATAACAAGTCATTCCACAATAATAGCTACGGTTAAAGGTTGGACAATACTTGGCCTTTAGCTTAAATGCAGCCGGAGGTAAACAGGCTATCACAATCAATACAAAGCAACGCCAGAATTGCCGAGACAGACACCAAAGCAACTCAGCAGGCCCTGTGCCTATTCTGTCAACACTCCGAATCAAAACCCCTTCTCTCCCTTGAGTGATCTGTCCAAACAATTAAAATGGAACCTCTTTGTAGCATCACACTTAACATGTCAGATAGAGAAATGAAAGGAGCCTCGTGTGTTGGCGCTGCACGCCGTGACGCCTCCCGTGACAAGCCCCACAGAGAGAGCGGCACGCCAAAAGCAGTGACGGCACTGTTCAAATTTTAAATATGTTTTGACACAGAATCAAAAGTTGCTCGCCATTATGGGGGAGAGATTTCCCCCCGTTTTCTGTGTGATCACTTATTAGACCCCTAGGTGAACGTGGCAGAAATACTGACACCTGAATATTCTCTTTGCACCTTCTCTGACATTTTTTCTTTTAGCAGATCTGGGAATCATTTCACATTGTGAGCTATCTTTTCATAGGAAGATTGAAGCTCTGATCTCTCCACATCTGAGGCTCATGAAAAGCCACTGGTGATCAATGAGGATTCCTGTGTGAGTTGCTGGGTTTTATCTGCCTCGTATTCTCTCCTCTGGTGTCCGACGCTTCGTTTGCTGCTGTTCTTTTTGGGATTGTAGCAGCATAGGCGGTTTGATAGCGTCATTGTTGCTGCTCTGGGAGTGAATGTTTGGCTATTTTTAACAATTCTAAAAACACACTAGATTAAAATTACTGCAATTTTAGAGTCTGCTTGAAAGCTGATTGTTTTAATGAATCTGATCCCCAAAGCATTCTGCTTGGAAAAAGAAGAATCGGCCGACCAATCCCATCAATCAAAAACGCTGCCATCTGACATCTTTTTTGTCATACAACAATGGTGTTTTGTGAGAATAATACATTTTTCTTTCACATTAATAAGCTTGAGTGGCTTTAAACATAATGGAAAGCAGGACTATTTCATGGGCTTTCACTCTACTCTATACATAATCCTGTAGATGAAATTCCTAATCTTCTACCAAACAGGGGAGAGGTTTTTAAAAGCAAGACCCCAATTATGCCCAGCCGCAAATTAGCATGTTTAATGCAGCAAAATGTTTTAATAAAGAATAAAAGCAAGGCAGCAGAAAACAAAAGCCAACTGGGTAATAAGATTATCTCTGCCAGGCGCCCAGTGCACATCATTGTAGTTCACACAAATGGAAGAGATTATAAGTCACATTCAAAACAGCCTAATCCGTGAAAGACTCCCGATATGATTACTTTCTATTACGTTTGGTGACTGAGTGCGATGGATTTATCTGGGATCCTGAAGAGTCTTTAAAGTACGGTCGGACGAAAAGGCAAAGAGCCAGTTGAAGATTAGTCGAATCCGTCTGTGATAAGCTTCAACAGTTTGGCCACAAACAGAGATAAACACAAATCTCTGGACCAGATGATGTAATACACATCCGACAGCCATAGATCATCTCTTAAGATTAAAACTTTGCTTAATGTATCAGGGGCGTAATTACAAAACACACAAAATCAACTCACGGTTGGTTTCAGTGAAGAAATTGTTTTAAAGTTTTTAAACCGAAACAGATCTGACTCATTCTGTCTCAGCTGCTGTTGAGTGCAGCTCTTCTCTTAGTCATTGTTGTAGGTGGTTCTGTAATGTGTCCCTCTCTCTGGGGCCGATTAGGACCTCCTTCATCCCTGACCTCCCCTTAGTTCCTGACAAGGTCAAACATCTCCCATTAGGGAGAACCAAGCCTTGCCTTTCGCCAGAGAAGTATCCCAGTCTTACATGGTGAAGGTCAGGGGCTGCATAATGAGCTGGAAAATGTCAGTTATATTACTCCCCATTTAAATAGCGGATTTTCCGGTACCGGGAACAAGGGTGATATTTACCCTTTTTTCCTGTGCAGGCTCGGAGTGAAGAGTCCTCTTAATCCGACCAGGGGTGTGAAATTGAGTCCTAAGTGTGAGGGAATGTGATTTCCTGGTTCCAGAGAAGAGTGTATCTGCTGTTATACCAGGGTACAACAAAGTCTTCTTCAACATGAGGAGAAAAACGTAATACCTTCTGCTCTGTGCTTCAGCGGTGCCTGCAGTGGCAGAAACTCTAAAGTGTCACATACTGGTACTAACAGCAGAAATGATGGCAGTGATGATTACAGGAAAACAACAGCTAATAAATGCATGATTGATATTCTTCTAATGCCAAAATATATGCCTACTGAAGTGATGGAGCAATTACTAATTATTAGTGTGATTATTCACATTTCCAGCACATTCACACACCGACAGGAATGTCAACGGCTGCATAAATTAGTGTGAGAATATAACAGGAGAGGCGACAGGGCTGAAATGACAAAAGGGCATCTAAAGGAGAATGTTAATAATGATTCCTCTAAAACAATTTCCATTAATTTTCAGCCATCTCGCCGGGGAGTAATATCTACATGCCTGAGGCAGGTTTAAATTGCATATTCTGCCCGAGAAAGGAGACGAAGCCTCCCCAGTGTCCAGCTGCTCTCATCAGAAAAGGAAGACTCAAGGAACACCCAGGAGACAGCACCACAATGGTGTAAGCTAAGCTATTAGCACAACCAGGAGACAGACAAAGTGGAGAGTCTTTGTTTTAAACCGCGCTGTGTAACAACAGCAGAGCTGAATTTCCTGGTTTTTCTTCTCTCCATGTTTAGACACACTGCCTCAGGTGGACGTTCTGCCAGATTGCAGCTCTATCTATGCTGCCTGCTGCACAGCTAACAGACAATGTCAAAGGTAGGACGTGAATAATACGATCATTTCATATTCTGACTCCCTGCCAGGGAATATGTCAGTTGGACACAGGGTCACATACCCAGTCAGCGCGTGAATGCAGAGCTGGGGCCGCGAGCTTTGCAGAGGAGAGAGGGAAGACAGCCAGCTAATGTCACACATACCCGCACCGGGGATCTTCTGCGTCGCCTCTAAAGTTGTTCTGCGGCTGAGCTGGCTTCGTGCCTCTCTTCACGGCCAATGTGAGCCTGCTATGCTCTGTGACATCGGGCATGTCTCCTGGGTATGGGCACACCTGGCACTCTGTCAGCGGGCACAAGTTTGAAGAGAGGGCAATAAGGATCAGAGAGAAAGGAGTGTGTGCTCTGAGATATCTTTAGGCAGGAGATGAGGAGGTGTAATAAACACACAACAGCACTTAGGGGAGCAAGTCAGCTATCTCTGGCCTTCTGAGTTGACTGACACTGATAGGGCATAGACAGGTGCTTTACTTCATTAGGATATGCTTTCTACAACTGCATCTGTTTAAGAAAATTAAATTTAGGATTCAGGGGTTTCAACCTACTTGTATACAATGTTTTATTACCAAATTGTTTCTGTTTTTTAAATGACTACATTTATTTCTATTTTCAAAATTTCTTGTTTTGATAAGAACAAAAAGAGAGAACATTTCGTCATTATCCTTACAAGTGAATATAGGGAAAGAGCCACTAATCTGATTTAGCTAAATAAGGGGTGGCCAACCAGTCAGAGACCAAGAGCCACAAAAATTACCGTGGTACTACAGAGAGCCAAGTCACATGAGGTCTTACAAGCACACTTCCTCTCACACATAAGTGAAATGACATAAAATAAAAAATCAGTACATTTCCAATTTTCAAAGCAAGGTTTGTTGTGTTTGTGTGTTTAAATTTGTACGAGAGAAAAGAAACTGAAACTTAAGTATCAATCCCAACTGATCCCAATGTTGGCATCCATATATATATATAGCTTAGATTGATCCGCACACCACTACTCATAACTATATATATATTTTTATTAATGGATCGAAGGGCCGCACACCGAAAGGCAAAGAGCCACATGCGGCTAGCGAGCCACAGGTTGGCCATTGCTGAGCTAATTGAAGGTGAGGTCCAGTGACTAATACTTCTAAGACAGGTAGTGGAAATCTATAACTGACAAGTTTACAATGAAAAAAATCATTCCTCATAAAAGAAAAGTTGAGTGAGGGTATCACATTTTGATAATTGTAGGTTTGTGTCCTCCCTGTCCTAATGATGAAATAGTTTTCACTACTCACACACAAACTATCAGTTTGCTTGTGCAATTATTAGATAATCTACCATTATTGTTTTACTTCTGCCTGGATTGATGATCGCGTAAGGTAAAAAATTACAGTTAAGCTTTAAGAGAGAGCTACACATGTTGCCTTTATTACGTCTGGTGAGTTTTACATAATATTTATAAAAAAGGGAAAATATGCTTGACGAATGAGAGTGATTATAAATAGTAGTATACATTTCTCTTATCATAGCACACAAAAAGGCCCTTAAAAGAACCAAATAACCTGCACTAACTTGTATTTTAGCACCCTATTGTTGAGGTACAAAGTTTACCATTCAGACCCTAAAATGTGAAGCCAGACACACTTCAATCCATTACTTGACCATGAGGAGGAGAAAGGAGACATAATACTCTGAGACACCAGCTGAGCAGTGAGAGGGATGCAGAGATGGATGCAAAAGAAGAGGGACATTGCACAAGAAGGACTGGTTGCTTAAACATGGCTCATCTTAAGCCAATTTATTTCATGTCAACCTTTTTCTTATTATCCACTGTGAGCTTCAATAAAGTGCTATGTGAGAAACTTCCAAATAACTAACTTGCACTTTGTGAAAATAAGGGGGAGTCTCTCTACAGAAAGATAAAAAGTACTTTGAAAAGGTATTGCAGACATTTTTCTACATTTAACTATTTGTTCTTGTGAGATAAATATTTGCTAATACCAAGCAAACACAGCCCTAAAACACTCATCATTGCTATCTAGGCTGAGATCTGAGGGTGGCTTGTAGAAAAAAAATGGTGAGCCTTTTATTTTACTAGTCTGCTATCTACTGTATTTCTACAGATGTTGTACAGACATGAGACCCACTGGTAACGTTGGCATTCTGAATGGGCTGAGCTGATATATATACGTGCTGAAATGAACTGCAAACTGTTGAGGAACCATCAGGAGAAGGCCAGAGTAAATGCAAGACAGATCAGGGTTTATCGCACCAAACTGCACCAACCATGCCTTGAACCAAACCGGTCAAAGTGGCTAAGTAAGATAATTAGCTTTTTTCAGACAGTGGCTAAGGAGGAGCTGTTTTTTTTAAATGTAGCCAAGTTTCTCTCCAGATTCTCATCATTCATTTTCTTTAAAGATAGATATTAATCAAAGAGTGATGGAAGAACAGGTTCTTGATGCTTGTTTGGTTCATAGACTGTAAAAAAAAAAAAGGATGTCATCTTGTTCAGCTCGAAGTGAAGTCGCAAGAAAACTGCTCCCCCTGGTGGCTGGCTGCATTATAGGTAAAAAATATTGTCAAACTTTAAAAAATTAATACACCTCGTAGAAATGTTTATCACGTCCGATTGTTGAGGTGATTTAAGGATATCATTTGGCTGTCTTGTATTTAAGTCCTTTTTTTCTGAAAAGTTTCTTTTTCATTAGTTACACAAGGTTAATAACAAAGCTTAACGTAACGTTTAACGATGATTGACAGCTGACATTCTCGTGTTGTTGTTTTTTTTTTTCAGGGATTGTAAAATATGTCAGGAGGTAGAGTCAAGAAGTGATTAGACTCAAGAAAGAAAAAAAATATATATCATTTTTGTCACCCGGCTCCACTCAGATTCTCCCAGAATCCCTCACAGCCTCTACTGCCCAGACTCTGGCTGCAAACTGCTAAAATGGCTGCACCTGTGACAGGTATTTTGGCTTCAAAACAGTACAATGGTAAATGGGGAAGTTATGTTGTTATGTGTTATGTATGTTATGTATGTTGTGTTGTTGTTATGTTGATGTTATAAGAAACAGCTGCTATGTGAATCCAGTCTTCAGTAAGTATTTTTTTTAAGTCTCTGCAACTTCATATTTTATTAGTAATGCAAATTTTTAAAAAAGGTTGTTTCCATTTTGTTTTTTTAATGTTATGACTTTGTGCAAAATACTTTAATACATGGGTATTTAAAATGTATGGTTTCTGCCTGAAAAAAAAAAAGAATGAACACAACATTTGTCACAATAACAACTTTCGTAAAACATTTCAGTTCCATTCTGATGCTCAAAGAGGGTCTGAGTTCGTAGCTTGGTTTCTCAATCAGTAAAGGTATATTTACAGGGACTCAAATTTTTTGTAAAATATTGATCAGATGTTCAGGGATAAATTTTACCAACTCATTTCCAAATGTAAGGGAAATATGAAGACTGCCGATAGCACCAAACACATTAGCATCTCCTCCCACAGTCCCTCACACAAAGCCATATAATGAAAACAAAGTTTCCACCCAATAAAACTTTTCTAATATCCTGTCCCTCGCCTGCTTCTCTGAGGGGTTGGATGTCTCATTTGCAAGTGAGGGCGAGGAGAAGAGAAGGCTGCCCACCAGTCTGTCCGTCAGAGGAGCTCGCTGGGGAGAGTGTGAGTGCAAGCCTGAAGGAGTGTGTGAGTGTGTGTGTGTGTGTGTGTGTGTGTGTGTGTGTGTGTGTGTGTGTGTGTGTGTGTGTGTGTGTGTGTGTGTGTGTGTGTGTGTGTGTGTGTGTGTGTGTGTGTGCGTATGTGTGTGAGGGAGAGAGAGTGTGTGTTGATTAATATCAGGAGGGCAGGGCAGTGCTCGGGCTGCGGCTGTCGGTGAGAGCGAGAGAGGACAGTTCTTTTCACTGCCGCCCTGGGAGAAGTCTGCTGGCGGAGGGGGTAATGAGCCAGAAACAGGCTGAGAGGAGAGAGGAGAAGGCTGAGGGGAGAGGAGTGGAGGAGGCACAAGGACAGGCCGCCACATTCAACTCCCCCCAACCTCCCCCACGCCTCACACGCACGCACACACCCTTCACTCAATCTCCCCTTTCCTTACGCTGCCATCTCTCACTCCCCGACAGCAAGCCAAGCACCATCAAGGCTCCCCTGGATTTTTTTCTTCACCACTTGACACTCATTCCCACTTCCTTCGTCTGGCTCTCTGTCTCCTCTGCTCTGCATCACTCTCTAACTTGGAAAATACATTAACGTGTGCCTGTATGCACATATTCACAGGTTAAAAGCATCCTTATGCTTAGGTGAGGTGACAAGTGCACAAAGCACAATCACTACTTCCATTTACTGTGAATAAGAGCAGGTAACAGAGGTCACATGGTGTATAGTCACTTGGTTTTATTGATGACATGTAGGGATGGGTACCTTTCACATTTGAAACAAGTACCAATGCCATTGGTACTTAATAGTACCAATGTTCTGTACTTTAATGTGTTTAGGTAATTCACTTACATTTGTTTGATAATAAAATCTCAGTTTTTCAAATTAACACATTTTCTTTTAGTATAATACATAATATATAAACCTGCAATGCTGTGTTCATGACCAGCGTGGAAAATCACCTACTCTTCCACTCCTTCACAGTCACAATGATGAGTATAGGTAACATGGTACTGCTTGATTTTACGTGATCCAATACTTGGCACTACAGACAGAAATCTGTCAGTACCAATTTGGTATCCATCCCTAATTACACATCTTTAAAGGAGGTAAGAATTTGAAATTTATTTTTCAATCTATCAAAATGGAAACCTGCAGCCTAACTTTGCATTCAGTTTAGAAGTTAGATGATTAAAAATCAAAACAGAAATTTCACACAAAAGTGAAATGTCTTTTTGCACGTCTTATTTTGTTAGTAAGTAAACATTTTTTTGGCGTAATGTTCAAAAGGATTCATCATAATCTACAGTAAAAATAAAAGTTGACAATGACATTTGTTGTGTTGTGTTGTTTAGCCTTTGTTCGTCAATAACTAGAAAATAAAGGTACGGAGTGTAGAAACGGGAACATTGCAAAATAAGATTCTCCACTAACACAATCCCTTGTTAATCTCTTCAGTTTGTGAAGCAACGGTGGCCTTTGAGGACAAAAAACTTCTGTGATGCATGAGGAGTTAGATCCTTCATTTGTCCAGTTTGTAACATCCAAGGACTCAATCAATCCAGATTCTTTTTTGGCTTCCTAAGACCCTGCATCCACATATGCGGATGTTATGTTTCTGCCTTTCAGACCCATGATACTTCCTTTTTAAAAAAAAAATGTTTTTGACCTATTAGGCACATTTAGGGACAATGCTCACATCATCTTGTGGTGATGCTACAGCGTTAAAGTGAATAATACAGTATACTTATGTACAATAACATGAATAACTAACAACTTATAGCTAACTAATAACCATAACCTTCTGTACAAATACCAGGTTTAGTTATTATAATTTAGGTCTTACTTATCCCAAATGGCAAGGAGAAATCAAGAATGCACACCAGGCCATAGCTCGGGTCTCAGGAGGTTAAGTTAAAAAAAAAAAAAAAAAAAAAAAAAACTCCATTATTCTTATTTTTACTGGTGCTAGATTTGTATATTTTGTGATTTAACACTGATGTAAACATACTCTCAAACATCATATTTCATGTCTAAAACGTGTGTTCTCTTCGATGCTCAAGACTACACACTGAACCAAATTTGTTCACTCCAGGTAGATAAAATGACTATATTTCCAGTTAAAGGTATTTCTTGCTCTCATTGTATTACAGACAGATTTAAGCAGATCCCTTTCAGCAGTGCTACAGCAGCTCCTATTAAACTGTGGGGGGTATTATTCAGGCCCAGATGGGGGTACCAGTAATAGTTAAGTAACTGGAGGAAAAAGTTAATTCAGAGCTAAAATGTCAGAGAAGTTCAGCAGAATATGTAGAGAAAAGCTGAAAAACAGAGCATTTACAGAGGTAATAAAGTAGGTAGATGGTATCAGGAAAATATCTTAGGGAGAGAGAATAGAGCTGGGACTACACAGTGCTACAGTTACACAGGAAGTGAATTAGTCATTGATTGCACACCACCTCTGGGTGAATGTACTGAGCTGAAATCTACCAGAAGTGGCAAAACCACGACCAGAGTGCACACTAGAGGAGACTGTTTGATACCTTTAAGGCACAAAGCATTTGGTCAGTCTGTGTTGTCTGTTGAGGGGGGTCGGATCTGAAAGATATACCACACTGTGGTGCGGGGTGTGTTGAGAGTGATTTTGTCCGGTCAGAGCTACTTGGAAGGCCTTCCAATTGAGACATTGTAGATAATGAACATGTTTAATATTTGGGGCTTAAAAATTCTGTGGTGTGTGGGGTTCCCAGAGAGGGGCTGGGCAGGTACAGCATGCAATGACACGTGTGCCAGGGCAAAGCCAATGGAGCCATGAGCTGACTCAGATGACTGACCAAAGAGGAAGTAAGAAATCTATCTGTGATACTGGAAGACCATAATGCATACAGCTCATACTCCTACCATCTCCATGACTTTTTCTATAACTGTTTTTCTTTCATTTTATTTTTTTTATTTAAGAGGCTGAAACAACCATCATTGCTTCTTCTGGTTCGATCTTCATGTGTGTTCACATTGCAGTCATGTTTTACTACATGAGATTTCAAATACTGGATGTGAAGAACCTGATACTTTGCTAAAGAATCGGTTAGTGTGTGGAGTTCTCACAACACACTTTAAGATCAGAAGAGAGAGATCTTTTGTGATCCATCTTTTGTTATCATCAAGTGTTATCAACCTGTAATGTGTGCCAGCCTTAAGTCTTCCTCTCTAATACCTTAGTATTAGTCACATGATCAAGTCAGAGTTGTGTCACAAGTCCTGAAAATCAGGACTCAAGTGGGAAACAAGTCTGAGTCCTGGGCTGCGTCTCAAGTAATGTACTTCCATAAGTACACTTACATAAAGAGCGCTGCGTACACTCTGCTCTCAACAGAACAGCACACAAGATCTTTCAGGGCACTCTTGTTCCAAATCAAGCACTGCGGCTTCACATTTACTGGAAACTATAAATGCATTTAACAATGGTTAACAGGTGTTCTTCTGCTGTTCATTGGCTACAACCATCAACCATTATTTGATCTGTTCCCTCCCCTTCCTCTACTTAGCCAATGAGAACGAGTGAGGGTGAGAGATGTCCGGGGTTTCATGCTCAACTTTTTGACTGTTTTGATTGTGCCAGCTGAGAAATTTAAGCGCAATATTTTTTCCATACTGTCAGTGTGAATGCACTGATACATAACTGCTGAAGTGCACAATTTGGGATGCAGACCTGAACTCTGCGTCATGTGCCTTCACACCTAAATCACTTGGAGAAGACAACCCAAAACGTTACGTTAGCCTCTTTGTCCCTGTTTGTTTATACATATCTGAACACTTGCATTCTGATGTGCTTCAAAGAAGTGGACCCAACTTGCTTCCAAACAAACCATAGAGTGGCTGCTATGAAAACGGAATCAACCAGAAACTGGAAGGAATACCTGCTGTAATCATACTCCAGTGGTAGGTGAGGTGGTTAGCATAAATAGTGACAGGCTAAACTGTTATCCTAGCTCTGCAATGATGTGTGCTTAAGCTAACTTTATAAAAGTGCAGTGTTAACACATAAAGATCTGAGGAGGAAAAAGTGATGGTGTATCATTTTAGCATCTGGACTCCAGTGTGAACACATCCTAAGACTCGGCTTAAACAGGATCCTAATTGTGCTCAACATCAGCTGATGTAAACAGGCAAACATGTTTTCTCTAACTTTGTAATGTGATTTTGTTAGAGTTTAAGGCTTGTTTTGACGCCTGAAGTGGCCAATATATAAATAAATTAATACAAGGTTCTCTTTGGGCTAAAATTAAACTAAATCCTGATCCTTGTGCGGCCTCTTAAAACTGCTTTGGTCAGAAACTTTGCAAAGTATTATCCAGAACCTGTCTGTACTCGGCTCTAATGAGTAATTCCATACTGCGGCTGCGACTCTTCAAAACCCTGCTATCCTCCTCTAAAGCCCTGAAACAGCTGCAGTAGTTCACCATTATGTGGAAAAGAAATGTTCTGAGGCCCTGTAAATCCCTCTGTCTGCGCCAGCATTCGGACAACGCTCATAACAGCGATGGCCTCAGAGCAATAAGCCATAAAAAAGACACAGCCACGGGAAAAATGGGGCAGCATGTGCCTTTTCACAGTGGCCAGAGGGCTATGAAGTAAACAAGGAGCCACGGGTTGGGGATTAAGGATGGATGCTCTGTGTTTTGGCCGGGTCGTGGTGTCAGGGGCTAGTCTTGCTGTCTGAGAATATTACCCTCAGGATGAGTTTTTGTTTTGTTTTTTTAGAGCATTGTCCACTGAGCTGCGTGTTTTCTGGATGGAGAGCCGTTCAGGGAGTATCTGCAGAGAGGATGAATCCACAAAGACTTACGAGGGAGAGCCGGGCATGGACCGGGAGGATGAGAGGGGGCAGGAAATAACATGAGCAATTTCATAAATGGAAGGGAGAGGCTGTGACTTCCTAAATCGTCTGTGAAAGACAGAGGGAGGGGGCGGGGGTTGTAGGGGAGATGGTGAGTGAAGGGGACGACAGGGAAAAGGATGGAGGGAGGCCAGAGGGAGCGTGACGCAAAGTGTGAAAGAGACAGAGGAGAGGGAAGAGGAGAGAAGAGCCGGGGCTTGGTGGTAAATGGATATCACTGGGCGAAAGAGGCAGGGGCAGAGTGAGAAAGAGGGAGGCTGGAGAGATGAAAAGATGAAGAGGGCAGATTTCCCACCAGCTGAGTGAGCACCTCTATTACCCTTTCTCTCCCCCCTCCATGCCTCCCTCAGCCGTCCCCTCCCCTCCTCTATCTCTGTGTCCTATCAGCCTCAGTGTGGCATCCTCTCACATCAGATTAGCTCCAGCCCAGAGAGACGGCTCAAACTCCTCTGTCAAAGTTATTTAAAACACATCTGATGCTGAGGCCACGCTCCGCTCTGCTCCCTCCCACCATCTGTCTTTCTCCCTGTAACGTCCTTGTCATGGCCCAAACTTGGGCTGAGGCTGGAGCTCCAGCCTTGGCAGCTCAGCTGGGATGCTCATCTCCCCATGGCGTAGAAAGTCACTATCAATCAAACATGAGGGTGCAGGGGAGGACCTAGGTGTGGCAGGAGGCAGGAAGGAAGAGGGACTGCTGGAGACTTGCATAAATCACCAGCCTGGGGGAAAGATGTCATAGATAAACATGACCTGGATATTCAGAGTCATATTTCCTCTTTGAGCGCAGATTAAAAAATGACCCTCCAGAGGAAAATACATTTTAAATGTGATTTTTTTCATCACAGCAAGACAAGTGACTTCAGCAAAACCTAAAACCAGCTTGCTTGGTATTCTCTTTTTATGACTTTTTTCTTTGCAAATCGATAAAAAGCATGTTAGGTGAGAGTGGAACACTGCAATCCAATAGAGCGGTTAAGAGGAGCTTGGCTTTATAGAGGCATGTCTGCGCATTGACCAGCACGCTATAGATGACTCCTGTGAGTGAGAGGAACAGATCACGCCATGAGCCACTGTGTCAAGACTTTATCCCTCCTGATGAGGCAGCCAGTTCAGCATGGCACGGCACAGCCCGCTGCAGCCCATTTTCTGACAGAGACGGCTGTTTGAGCTCTCCAGTCATGGCCTCGGTGATGAATGGCCTCCACTGCCAGGGAAAGAAAGGAAAAGGGGGCCTGGGAGCCCTCCGAGGATCAATACGTACGCACGGGAAGACCTGCTTCGCATGTTAAAAACCCCTGATCCAGCCCCAGCCCCCCTTGCTTGCCTGCTCCGCTGTCTCCTGCATTACTGACGGACAAGCCTCTGGGAGCGAGTGGGCGGGGAACCGAGGCTGAGGAGGGAGCACTTTAGTGTGTATGTGTGGGTGCATGTGTGTCTACATGAAGTGTGTCAGCAGGTTTCTAGAGGGGCTGGCATGTCAGCAAACTCAAGGTCGGCATTGGCACACACAAGCGTAGACGCACACAGATACACACGCTCACACAACTCTTCAAATCCACCCACTGTCGGTGCTCTGAAAGGGGCCACACTGTGACATGGTAATTCAGAGGTGTCTAAGGCGATGGATATCCTATTAATGAGTCCAAAACAATGACTAGACTAATGAGCTTATAATGGGAATATTGAATGCATGGGAATGGGATTGGGCCTTGTGTGAGCCAAGAAGGGGACCATTGAATGAGAGCCAATGCACAAGGGCTAGAGGGCTAAAGCTTGAGACGAATACAAACTGCAAGGGGCGTAGCAGGGGCTGCGAGGGTAGTGCTGTGTGGAGGGGTGCACAGTCAACCCAAATCAATACACCCCTACCCGCCTTGCCTCGTTGGGTTTGTGATATACGAGAGCAGGCGGCTCCTCTGAGCATAAATAAAACATGAAAATGCAACAAATTATCAGGCCGAATGGACAAAGATCTATTTACTGAGTAATGTTGTATTTTTTTATTTGTCAGATCAGTCTGGGGTGGGAGGGACTGATTGTTAGCCTGCATCCAATTTGAGTCAGCCGAGTGCTGAGATGTGATTCAGCTTCTGTTTGTGAATTAATGAATTAATCAAAGACTGGCTGGTCGGGAGGGGGATGAGAAGCGGACCACGCAAACGAGAGAACAGCAAGCTGTGACGGGCTAATAGCTGCAAAAGGAATTACAGTCCAATTGCTCTGTCTTATTCTGGCCCTAATGCTGCAGAGGCCCTTTGCTGCGAGCCGGCAGCCCCTCCGTGTGATTTGATTCCATTTGGAGAGCCTTATTTTCCTCTTGATCTCACACATTAAGGACCTTGCAATCCACCAGAGCAGGAATAAAGGAGGAGGACAGTCAGAGCAATGGAATGGATTAGCACACAGCTGTTGAGACCGGGCAGGTCAATGTTTTAAATCTCTGGCCTTGTCCGGTTAAATCTTCTGGCCTGTACTTCACAGACACACGTGGATCTAAAAGGCAGAACAGGTCTGAGCAAGATGGTTAACAATAAAGAGCCTCTGTGTTTCTGGAGAGTTATCTGCTGCCGGGTTAAATAGAGGCTAAGTAAGTCCATCTTCAAAAGTGGTAAAATACAATAGAGTCCACATGGGAGAGATCCTCACTCATACCGTAAAAAAGCTGGGAAGATGTATGCTTAAATTTAGTTAAGACAAACAATTAAACAATTTAGACGGCTTGAAGTATGGCGTAACTAGCTTTTAATCTTGCGCTCTATGCTAATAAATTAGATACAATGCTGACCTTCAGGTGACAGATGCCTCAGCTGTCTGTCTGTGAGTGTGTGAGAGTGTGTTGGATGCTGAGGTAAGGGATGGAACTTTACCAGCAGTGCCTGTCTGCCCACAGCGCAGTCGGCCAATTATCCCTCTTAATTATCTATTGACGAGGTGGAATTGATGTTTTTGGAGCGCTGATTGGATAATCAGGAATGTTGGCCACAGTTATTCTCCTTGGCTGGTCTCACTCATCTGTCCAATCTGGTCTCCTTGTTTGAGTAATCTGCTCAGTCGCACAACACGGTCCTGCTGAACAATAATTCATGGTCATAGAGAACAGCTAAAGAGATATTTCATTGTGCTACTAGAGGATTGGTGCTGCTGTGGATAGGTTTAGTTAAACACTCACAAGGCTTTTCTCACAATGGAGCAATGTTTTCAGAAGCACAAACGAGGACCTCTTTCATTCTTTCATTCATTAACCTCCACCTTAATCTGCAGACGGACCAGTGCTTCTTACAGGGGCTCCATTTCCAAAACAGACCAGCTCCAAACAAAAGAATTTAGCCACATTAATTTCTGTCCAACCTCCCCCTCAACCTTCTCTTTCACATCAGCAGCCTGTTTTCTTCAGCTGGCACACAACCAGGCAGAAACAGGGTGCGGAAGAGCACAAGAGTGGAGTGACACTGATTGTGCCTCCTCTAATTAAACCCTACCTGACCTCAGTGTTGGGACATCATTAGTTCTCCCTTGTAATCATCACACAGCAGCAATTACATTCTGTTTGGTCCTATTTGCATTTCACTAGATTTCCCTGAACAATCAAAGTTGGATTGGGAAAGGAGAACAACGCAAAATAAAGTAAAGAAGTCCTTAAAAGGGCAGCTCGGTTTGATTCAACACAGACTGCTGCAATGGCTTATGCAGATGATGGAGACTCTTTTCTAAATCAATGTACTAACGTAAGGGATAATGTACAGTGAGCCCGGTGGTTACATGAAGCAGAGTCCCAACAGAGTGAGACTCAAATATGTTATGAGGAGGATCTGTTTTAATTAGACTGCATCGCCACCTTCTGGCCTGGAGTCTCATGCACTGTCGTAAAGATGTGATTTTTAACCAGGCGTGTGTTTGTTTTGGAAGAAATTTTCTTTGTTCAATACAACTTTTTAATCAATACAATGCAACGAGGTAAGGTATTTATCAGTACAGTTACTTAGTGCTGTTATATGAAATGTGACATCGAGCAAAGTTTGTACCATAAGTCAGTAGCCGGCTATATATAGCGCTAATAGTAGCCTGATGCTACGACTAACTGTAGGCTAACGTCTCAACAAGCAAACTGTCTGTTCCTTTAGTAGACGTCAGCGGCTCCTGGTCATGTCCTGCCAGTCATCTACCAATCAGAGCTAATGTAACCTCACTCTTCATTTAATTGATAGACTCTCAAGTTTGAACAGACAAAAGCTACGAAGAGGCTATGAAGTAGCATTTCAAAACAACCTACATAGGCGCTGATAAACTGTGAATTAGGGCTTTATCCAACTCAAAGTGATTCTATATTTGATAATGAACAGCTCATAAACCATTATACCATTCATGTCTATTAACTAAAAAAATTGAAACAATTGAATTTTCTTTATGTTTGTAACACTTTTTAAAACATGGTTAAAATGCTTGGTACAAGTGCTTCACTTTCTTGGTTACAAGAAATAGAAAAAAAAGGTATCTAGGGACACATACAAAGACATGTTTACAAGCACAGTCATACACAACACCAGCAAGAGCCACAGACATGATCTATAACATGCCAAACAATAAAACAAGTTTTTAAAAGCAGCAAAAAAAAAAAAAAAAAAAAAAAATGGCCACAGAAGGTGTTTCAGAGTTTAAGGGTTGCTATTGCTGAAGTCCACTCACCACTGTGTTTCAAATGTGCAAGAGACATATGAAAACCGCCCTGATCAGAGGACCTGTGGGGTTGGCTCGTACAGTATAGACTCAGTTATTCTCTTATGTAAGAAGGAAAAAGACCACGCATGGCTTTGTATGTGACTAATAAGGTTTTAAAATGGATCCTACGGCTCAGAGGAAGCCAGTGAAGAGAAACCTTAATTGGGGTGATAGGGAGTGACGACCAATTGACCAATTTTAGACCAATTGAAGATGCACAATTTGTGACTGTGGGATGTCTGTGAGAAGGGAGCTATAGTCACCCAAACGAGAGATATGGTGTGGACTAAAAGTTCTGTTTGAATGGGCTTCATCTTGGCAATAATTCTTACCCGAAAGAAGCTGAACTGAGTGAGTTTAAAGACATGACATCAGAAATTTAACTGCTGGTCTAACAGAATACGAAGACTTTGCAATAGTCCAGCTGATGACAAGGTCCTCAAGGATGCACATGAAACTCTGTGACATCCACAATGAAACAGTGGGTAGACAGCCAAGATACAAACAAGTTAACACTAATTGATGATGTAAAGATCATTTTATTGATTCTAAAAATGATTTGTGGAGCTCAAACCAAGGTCCCTAACTTTGGGAAATATCAGCAGTTGTGAAAGACACTTTTCAGGTTTGCATTTTCATCTCTCTTCACTAGTATCTAAACACTACTAAAGCTTTTACTGTTCTGCACTTTGTGTTGCTCTATGTCTGTTTTTTTCCGTTTGATCAAAGCCTCCCTAACTCAGCCCCTTGTGTGTTTTCACAGCCTTCACTAGTTTTGGTGCTTATTACCTGCTCCTGTCTTCCTTCCTCTGCAGATGACTGGCCAGACATTATTCTCAAATCTGAATATTTGTGCTCCCAAGAAAATCTGAGAGACATATTAAAATATTCCAGTTTGCCATCAGGAATGAATGTTTTTGCAATAAAGTCAACAGAAAGAGATGAAATCATCAACTTTATAAATGCACGGGACTTTTTCCCTTGGATCTGTTCAGTTTCATATGTTTTATCTGGTGGTTCCTCTTGGCTACAGATTTGGACCAATCAGAATAAAGAAGAATTTAACACAGCTGGATGATTAGTAACATAGTTGAGTAAAAAAAACTACAGGCTAGGAGCCTCATGGTCCAGGGTTGTGGACCACTTCCCCACACAGCATCAATGCCAGCCATATTTTGTAAGAGCAGGAAGGTATTCCAGGAGGGAATGGGACAAAGAAAGTACAGCCACAGTCATTTAAAACACCTAAAAAATATCTCTGATCATCTGAGAGTCTGACATTCTGTCAGAAACCTGAAATGGGTTTATTACAGAAGCACCTGCCTCAATTTGGTAACAGAGAGGGATGGGTGAAGAGAGAAACTCAGACACTAAAAATAATCACACTCCAGAATACTCCACTGCAGCAGCCCTACATTTTTCCACTTGCAGAAAGCACACTTCTCAGAAACACACACAAGCGCAGGATAGAGCCATCTATGCAAGTACATACTTCAGGGGAAGTGCACAAGGGCAGATCCTCCATCGGTATTCTGGGTGACAGGAATGTGTGCATGGGTAGCGCTCCTCTCCCTGAGATGCCGTCTGCACAGACACAGTCATACGTCATAGACATAAAAAGAGGGCCCTTTGATAGCTCGCACACACTGTTGGCATACGAACAAGCCGAAGGAGACGTTTTCCTACCAGTTCCTCTCATGCCTCTGCCGTTACTAAATCTGACAACAGCAGAGTAAGGTCGTTGTGTTAAGAAGAGAGTTATACTGGAAATCCCCCACGGGCATTCTGCTTTCTAGGCAGTGGATGACCGGGCATGCATTCACTTCTTCAAACTGCAGGGGATAGAAATGTTGTCATTATAGATGAGTAAACAATGCAGCTGGAAACAAAATAAAGAAAAAATATACAGATAATATCAGCATGAGAAGACACATCTTACACTATCTTAGCTCTTTTCTCATAGTTTACATCATTCTCATTCAGATTCAATGATCAGGAAAATCATCTTTCCTCATGATGATGTGAAGCCACACTAGTGATGTTCACATATGTGTCATCAACACCTCAGAATATTGGCAGGTCATTTTTTTTTACCATTCCTTCCTGTGTGTTGCTGTCAACTGGCTTTTCTCTCCCAAACCAATCTCCACTCAAGTGTTTCTAATCTCTGCAGAGTCTGTTGAGAGATGCCGCTGTGAGATGCACTCTTAACTGTGACTTGAAACAAGATTATTGAGCTGATATACTGTGAGGAGTATTCATTCGTTTAGAGATGGAGTCTGAGCTTTGGGATTTTTGATAAAGATATACCACAATACCACTACACTGAATGCCATGATGCGATCCTTGAACACAGGTATGTGAACTTTAACCTTTCAGAGGATCAAATGTTGGTTCTGCTAGCTCTGCTAATGTTGCTGTTGACATTGTTTACCAATATATGTTTTGGTACTATGCTTTGCCTTTTTATTTATTTTTTTATTTTTTTATTTGTGTATTTTGACTTGTCTGCAAGTTGTAACTTTAATATCTGTTAAAACAACCAGCAACTAAGTCACTTCAAAACTTCCCTAGTCCAAAGCATGTGGGTCCTAAATGGTAAAAGGAACCCATGTAAAATTGTCAGCATTTTAGAGAAAAACCAGTTAACACTGAATTTCTGCTTCGATCTAAATCTAAGTTATCCACTTAAAGGGACTCTGAGGATTATCCTTTTGAAGTGAATTGCAGTGGCAACTTTTACTGGACTTGCACACTGTGCTGACATGACTCTTAACAAGGTGTGTGTTTGTTTTGAGAAATGGAGATCAGATCTAGGGGCTGCACGGTGGTGCAACGGTTAGCGCTGCAGCCTCACAGCAAGAAGGTCACCGGTTCAATTCCCCACCTCGGCCAGTGGGTCTTTCTGTGTGGAGTTTGCATGTTCTCCCCGTGCATGCGTGGGTTCTCTCCGGGTACTCCGGCTTCCTCCCACAGTCCAAAAAACATGCTTACCAGGTTAATTGGTCACACCAAATTGTCCCTAGGTGTGAGTGTGTGCGTGCATGGTTGTCTGTCTATGTGTCAGCCCTGCGATTGACTGGCGACCAGTCCAGGGTGTACCCTGCCTCTCGCCCAATGATTGCTGGGATAGGCTCCAGCCACCCGCGACCCTAAACAGGATAAGCGGTACAGAAAATGGATGGATGGATGGAGATCAGATCTTCTTTTTACACTACATTAGCTTTGTACAAAACAACTCTTTACCAAATTCACCATGACAAGATAGTCATAGCGTTGTTTTTTTGAAATGTGACAACAAGCAAACTTTGTCAGTTTGTACCATAGTTTACCAGCTGGCCATATTTGGTTGCTCTGAGATGTATAAGGCACTGCTATTCAATCAACAGTCTGTGGCCCACATGTGGCCCGAAAACAACCCGTGAGTGGTCCGGAAGCAGCTTTCAAATGATTGGGATTCAGGTTGGATGAGAAAAGCATCTTATACTAACACTGAAAATTTCCTACAAAAATTCCCACATTATTGCAAATATTGACTGCAACACCTGTCATAACCTAACTAACCCAATGCATTGTGTCATTGAGCAGGTGCATTTGAAAAGTTCACATTAGCAGTCCTACACAGGTGGACATAGCACATCTCCGTCTACCCTAAAACAAAAAAAATCAGCCAGGAAAACCATCACTGTAATCCTGTGTGGACTACAAAGTATTCATTTATTTTATTAAGTCTAAAAACTCAACCAATGTGGTTTTTTTCTGCAACAAGTGTGTTGCTGACAGAGTGTAATGCCTGAAGACATCACACTGGAAAAAATGTCGGAGCTATATTACAATAAAGCAGACTTGTAGAGCTCAGGAGAGGGCCACAGCAGCTTGACTTCACTGCTAAAAATGTGCGGCCCAGCTCATGTCCTTAGTCTGAAAATCCAGCCCAACCGAAATTTTTAATTGAACAGCCTTGGTATAAAGGTGTAACGTTAGCAAATCCTAACCCTAACCCTAACCTCACTCTTCATTTTATTGATAAACTCTCATTACTTCAAAATAAAACAATAATAAAAAAAAATGTCTTCAGCAGAGAAAATCTCAGATCTCTCAGGTTGTCTTTTGTGCTCAGCAGTTCTGTTATCATATCCTAGGTATACAATGATATAAAACAACAGTCTAGTTAAAAGTTGTTTTCTGTGTTCTAAGATGTGTCCACTGTTTTTTTAATACACTTCAAATATTAGCTGTTCTGGTCTCTTACCAGTTTTCAATATGTGATGGTAACAGCATGGCACACACTGCTATTAACTGACAGTAATGAAACAAACATAGAAACACAAACAAAGACATGGAACAGCTCTGGTGAGTCCAGATTCACAAAAATATTTATACGCCTCCCTTTTTTAATCACTACCACATGTCCACAGAGCTCGATCACATATTGTATGTAAACCTTGCACTGCTGTGCTGCTACAGGGTACACAAACACCTACACAAACAGCTCTATATAGGCAACTTCAAGATGAATAGTCAGCCCAATAGCCCCGGAGGAATCATGCCATGTCCACACTGGATGTTGATTAATCCTTAAAAAAAAAAAAACTACAATAACCCATGACAATGAAGAACAAAACTGGGAAATGTAGGTTTCTCTAAGTTTGAGTCCAGTGTGATGAGCATTACAATGAATTCCGTCTTTATATTTTCACTTCACTGCGCCACTATAAGCTATACAATAAAGGAGCCTCTCTTTGAAATTGCAATTACTTCTGAGGAAATTAATCATATAAAGGAAAGGCATGATAAGAACTGCTAACAGGTTATTACAGCAAGCCGTGTTCATCATGGCTAAAAACTTACCTCATACCATCAGGAGGGAACAAAGTGCATTCTGGAGCCAGATTTCACATTAAGCCAATTTAAAATATTCCAGACTGCCTAATTTAGGGGTCGGACTTCTGTGTAACTTAATTCGACAAGATTAATTATACAATTAAATCCAAACTTCTCTCAATTATGTGGAGAAATGCTGCCTGCCTGCTCGGGCCGACCCTTCACCTTTGCTGAGGCGAGGTACCTGATAAGCATAATTTCACCAGGAGCAGGAGAAATTGCTGCCTATTTTGTTGCCGTGCTCGACTCAGCACATTATAGTTCTTAATTGCTGGCAGACTTCGTAACTGTGCCCTTGACAGCAGAAGGCAAAATGTTATGCCATTCACTCGAACATTACAGGACGTGCAGGAGCTCCTCTCTGAGTGACAGGACAATCCGCTGAAACAAAAGGCTTAATTGTGAGTCAATTGATTCCGTAATTACAATTGGCAGGCTTGCCACTTCAGTTTCATTGATTTATCATCTGTGACGAGTGAGCACTTAATGACATAATGTGGTGTTAGCGCTGTAGAAGTCTAATAAATCTCCAAAACGGGGGGTCAGGGGGTCTTGGATGGTGACCTACTATATGTTAGAAGGCCTTTAATTGGCCTCCTCTTTTTAAAATGTAATTCTGTTTGCTTGTTCTTTTATAGACTATTTTACCTTTAAAAGCTGCATTAAAAGCTCGCACACAAAACTCACGCCACCGAGATGCTCCTTTCATATGTATACGGAGTCCATAAGCTGAACCAGAAGGAGTGAGTTACAAAGAGCAGGTGGGCTCATCCTCCTTGACAAGTGGCCATTATCAACACAGTTCCTGGACTGAAAGAGCAAAACCACCTGGGATAGGTGTAAAACCTCTTTCAAAGACCTTCAAAATCCCAGTTTCTCCCCTCTCTCCCTCTCAATCCCTCCCTGTCATCATTTTATTCGCCCTCTCCCGCTCCTTCCAGAGGAGAGGGGGGAAAGGGGGCTTGTGGGGGGGGTTAGGTCTACTTGACCTTAATCTGCCCAGCAGTGAGTTTCAAAGAGATGACATGCAACCTCGTAGGTAAAGGGCAATTGTTTCTCTTTCCCTCTTCTGAGAGCCAATTTACAGCCCCTGGGGACTTTTTTTTTCTAAAGCTGGGAACTATTTCAGGTTCTGCCACATTGTTTCTGATTCACTCAGCTGGAAGGAGCTAAAACAGCAAGCACCTTCTCTTTTTCTTCCTCCCAGTCTTCCCTTGGCCCATTAAACTTCATTCATACATTCTGTAGCAGAGAAGGGTGCATAGCCTCATATTTGAATTTCATAGATATATCTTGTAATGGAAAACGTTTTACAGCTTGTTGCAATGGCTATAAAAAGAAGTCAGCAATAACATTAATCTTGAGAATGCCCATCAGCTGAAATAGAGAATATAAACCCATAAGGTAATAAATCCCATCAGTGATATTCTGTGTATAGATACCCTCAGGTCGTGTATCTCCAGCAGAAAATGCCTTTGAGCATCCAAAACAGCCAAAAGACACAAGGCAAGAAAACATTCAGAAGAATCAAGACAGGTTGATTTTAAGACTATACTGAACTCACTGGCTATCATCTTATGACACAGTGTGGCTCAGGATACGATGGAGAACCACTTGATATTTCTAGTAGAGCCAGCGGTTGGGGATAAACGGCTTCCAGTCAAGACTTCATAAGAGTTGCTGAATTAATTCCAGTCTCGTTAGCGGCTGAAGAAGTGATCGTTTATCAGATAAAGGGAGGTGTTTTTAGCCTTGTCTGTAAAATGTATCCTGTCATTTCTTAGCTCATTTCATCCTGGGAATAGTCCCTGGTTGTATTTTTTTGTGGGTCTCAGTTTCATTGTTAACAGTACATAGCCCCCCATTAGTACTTACTTTAGTAGTGCCAGTAGAAGAAACTTTTTTGTGTTTTGCTTGTAATTGACATATTTGATGAAAAAATGTTAAGATGTAAATTTGTAAAAAAAATTATAATAATAATAATAATAAAAAATAAAATAAAATAAAATTAAAAATATAATAAAATAAATATAACAGAATAAAATAAAATAAACAAAATTAAATAATATAAACAAACAAATAAATAAAAAGCTATTTCAAGAAAAAAAGAAAAAAAAAACATTTTGAACAATTGTAGCAAATATGCAAATGCTAAATGGAAGTTGCATCATCCATTTCTGGCACATCCAGGAAGTCTGGGAATCCAAATACTGATTGGTTTTTGAAACTGAGTCCCTAGCAGATATGTTGCTTTGGTTAAGAAGAACAAACTAGAGGTGTGATAAAGTTAAATTACAACAGTACTTTGTCATTCTGACTTATGTAATACATTTATCTACACACCTGCAAGGGGTAAGCTTCAGTGTCTTAGGTCACATTTCAGTGTTTTTCTGTGATACAAACAAGATGCACAAGTCTAGGTTTTAAAGTTTAGCACAACATGTAGACAGACGATCTAGCTCCAATGTTCACCATTGCTACAAAATAAATCCAAGTAATTATTTTCTTCAGGAAAAGAATAAAACATACTTCCCACTGAAAAACTTTGATGGCTGACATGGTGTAGGAACTTTCAGTCTACATTTAAGTAATTTTGTGTCCTGGACCACTTGGAAAGGGAAACAGAGACATAGCTTTTAGAAATAATCTATTTTGGCACTGATAATCTCATTTTAAATCTTGGAAAACGATCAGGCATATTTAACCTCCTATGACCCAAGTTTTTGTCTAGTGGGCATTTTTTATTTTTACTTGCTTTTGGGATAAGTAAGACCTAATAAGTATAGTAGTTAAACGTGATCTTTGTACAGAAAGTTTGGTTATCTGTGTTATGAGTTCACTTTTTGAAATTGATATCAGCAAAAGATAAAATGAGCTGTGTCCCTAAATGTGTCTGATTGGTCAAAGTTTTAAAAAATGATGTCTTACGTGTCACATATGTGGACACTGATTCTTAGGAGGATAAAGAAGTATATAGACCTTAAAAAGACCTTACACGGCCTTCAAGTGTCATGACCTTAGCATCAAAATCATGACACAAAATTATAAGGTGGACTACCCTAACTGAATAATCTTATTAACAGGCAAAATTATATTATTCTTTTCACTTTACCAATAGTCATTAACTACAGATGTTTTCCACTTGCTATGTTAGCTAGCCCACATCAGAGGACACTGTGCCTTTTGCTTCTCCGACTGTAAACAGAGCATTCATTTACATTGGAATATTTAAATCAGTTTGTCAACAGACAAAACTGCAGCTCAGATTTTTCTAATACAGCAACAAAGCTCTGATAGATTTGCCAAGTGCTCGTACGGAAGAATCGAGGAGTAATGCATATTTAACAATGTATAAAGGCAGAGAATTAACCATGAGACAAGTCCTGCTGAGCCAATGGGAGCCATGAATTAATAATTCAGAGTGAAGTTATTAAGTTATTTGTTAACAGTAAATATTCTGTATGTGTCCCTGAGAGCATGACTTTTTAATAATTTGGAGTTTTTAAACTTTAATGTTTAGCTCCGTTCTGGAAATAATGGTGCTTAGCTGTAATTGATTCTTCCGGCGTGAAGTAATTATGATGGCTATGTCGAAGTGAAGCCTGATCCACTCTGCCCTGGGTGATAGGAGGGAGAGAAAAAGAGAGAAAGAGAGGAGAGAACAGGGAGATTTAAAGACATGGAGGACAGACAATGTGGAGACGCAGATACGTCTCTTGTTGGATAGCCTGACAGAATTGGGGGCAGAATACAGCGTTCTGTCGGGAATAGCCTCCTACCCTGAGCTATCTATCTTCTTATGCTTATATTTTAGGCCTCAATCACTTTATTTTCACTCTATTTGTTTATTTAGAAGGCTACGGAGGAATAACACTCTTTTTTCCCTTTCCATTTCTTTTTTATATTCCTCTATTTGTTACTCTTGCCCCTGACTGTTTCTTGCAGCTAGCGGGTCACTATGCCAACGGCAGCAGACAGAGTCAATCTCAGCAGGGTAGTATTTAATCCATCAGGGCTCAGTGTTAATTACTCACACATCCACAGGGCTCTGTAGTGGGGTTAGGTTGATGTACCCTGGCATTGCTCTTTAAAAAGAGTGATCAAACTACCATGTGCACAATCTTTGTCCAGGACTTCGTCCCTTCGCTGAATGAATATGTAGGACGTCAAACATCCTAAACACCAGGCTTGACCAGAGAATACATCCTGTAGAGCACAGGGTAAGACAGAGGAAGGTAAAACAAACACACATGGCAGACCCCAACCCCAGGTAAAGGTGTATGGTCATCTGCGACTGATGGGACTTCCCACAGGTCAACAAGACAGCGCTTCATGGGGACCGCCAAGAGAAAAATGCCAATTGTCTCTTGGGTCAAGTCCCTATGGCCAACACACACAACACACACTCTGATAGAGGCACACAGGGTACTGTCTAGAGTGGCATAGCAGGCCCTGGTCACAGCTGCTCTCCCCCGCCTCGGGAGGAATTGCTTCCATTTGGCCTGTCACTTTGGCCAGGGCCACTGTGGCTTTTCTCATTTGTCAGAGAGCGGGGGCGATCCTCTAGCTCTCATGGCTAATCTGCAGCCGCGGGCTACACTCACACTCACACACACAAACACACACTCAGTATTTTTTTCTCATCTGACTGACATAGGCTTTAGTTCACAAGGGTCTTTTTACTCCTCCTGTTCAGCGGGGGGAAACAAGAGCAACAAGTTTGAGACAGACCAAGTGAGATGTCAGCCGTATCAAGGTCGAGGATACGATCTCTGGTGGAGCTCCATTTGAGAGGTTTCTCATTGTTCACACAGGCTGAGTAATGATGAGATTATATTTTCACTAGTCATGCCAAATCCTTTTCGCGACTGACTTGAAGAACTACAAACAACACACAAAGGTAATTGGACATGGTCTCTGTAATTATCCTGTGATGGAGGCACAAAACATTGCTTTTAACGGTTACACCGCGGAGTGTGAGATGCTCGTTTTCTTACATGCATGAGCGCTCAGTTAGCACTTGATTAGGAGGGTGATGATTCAGTGCATCTCAGAGAGGGACATCCAGGTCCAAATGAACATGAAATTGCCTGTATTCATAAACAGATGTAGAATATTCCTCGAGCTCGACTTTGTCTTTCCTGATTTTATTACAGTATATTGTGGAATAATTACGACATAACAGCAGAGCAATAGCAGCTAGTAACATTTAATAGCACTGAGGGAGCGGGGCAGTCCAATTAAAGCGCTGTCACACGAGGCTTTGAGGGAAACATGGCCAACGTGCTGTGCCAAAGCCGATCCTATCATTAGAGGCTGCCATTGCTTTGAGGTAAAAGTGCTTTCAAGTTTCTCTTCCGCTGCAGTCAACAGGTGATGGCTCTACTTGATTATTAGTCTGTCTTACAGCTACTATCAATATACAGCTACCTGTGAGATCTATATTGGAATGAAAATGTTTCCCAATGATCAAAGGCAGCTCAAAATTGGTTTGTCCCACGAGATAAAGTCAAGAAAGTGAAGGCTCTATTGATGCTGTTACTACTGAAAGACCAACAGAACAAAACTGTGGGACCTTAACGGGGCAAGAGTTAAAATGACAGTGATAGACAAATTCTATTGATATATGTTTTTACAAGTATATGACCGGGCAGTACCATCTGTTCAGATCCAGTTTGACTTTGATGCTCTGATAACTTCTCAAAGTGAGGCTCAGTGTTTCATTTGTGTAACATCTGCGATGATGTTTCACATTTGTTGTCAACTATTTCTATTTGGTTACTTTCCTAGGGCTGCAGTAAAAGGTGCGCAAGTTCAACACACATGAACCAATGGTGTTTGTTCTTATGTGAAACACTGGGGTGCATAAAATGAAATTAGTTTTGTGAATTTCCATTTGAAAATTCTTGTTTTTCAGGCTAAGACAGAGCTCTGCAAATGTCACTTTTTTTCCAGTTATAATCTATAAATCTCTGGTCACAAGTCCAAGTCCGGTTTCAAGTCTCTAGTCAAGAATCTGAGACGAGTATCTTGTCACAAGTCTAAGTCTAAACCCAAGTCTCTGGTAACAATGCTAAGATAAGTCTCAAGTCTTTGGTCATGGTTCTAAGTCAAGTATCAACTCCAGGTGACAAGTCTGAGTCCAGCCTCAGGTATTTGAGAGCAGTGACAGGTGCCTTTCACATATATTATGGTTTTAAAAATGAGCTAAATTTATAACTTCATGGTCACAAAAAGTTTCAGCTAAAAATGTACTGAGTTTATTTTACATAATAGTAAACATTAACTTTAAGTTTCATTTAAATTAATTGTGCTATGTCATATCCGAATACAGGGACAAACTTTTTGAATAGGGCCACTAAACTGGGGTTGATTTTGCAACACATGCAATAATCATATGCATGTACAGACCATAGACTGTATAGAGTAGACAGCGTAGCTCCGCCATTTACCATTTTACGGTTTTGAAGCCAAAATTCTTCCGTCACAGGCGCAGCCATTGTAGCAGTTTGCAGCCAGAGTCTGCGCAGTAGAGACTGTGAGGGATTCTGGGAGAATCTGAGTGGAGCTGGGAGACAAAAATAATATTTATTTTTCTTCTTTCGAGAGTCTAATCACTCTACCTTCTGATATATTTTACAATCCCTGAAAAAAATACACAAGAACAGCAGCTGTCAATCATCGTTAAACATCATGTAAAGCCTCCTTTTTAACCTCGTATAACTAATGTAAACAAAACTTTCAGAAAAAAAAGGACTTGAATACAAGACAGCCAAATAATATCTTTAAATCACCATAACAATCGGACTTGAGAAACATTTCTACCAGGTGTATTAATTTTTCAAAGTTTGACCACAGCCCATCTGGAATGACTGGGGAGACGGATTTTTTTTTTTACCTATACTGCAGCCAGCCACCAGGGGGAGCAGTTTTTGTGGCGACCTCACTTCAAGCCGAGCAAGCGGACGTCCATTTTTTTTTACAGTCTGTGGTACAGACACACACATATGAGGAGCATTAATTTACCCAGTCTATCTTTAAATAACATCTTTAATCGTAAACACTAAAGTATCATCCAAATTCAATATCCTTGTCTCTAACTTTCAAACTTAAATAAAATAGCACAGCAAAACAGCATTATAGAAACCTTCTTATTGAAATAAAGCTGCTACAAAGTAGCCGAAAAAGTTTCTTTAACATATGTAGGTCCTACCTATGTATTCAGGCAAATAGCCAATCATGGTCTTTAGTTTTAGGGTCCAATTAAATTCAAGGCGGCCAGAGGACCTGCCTAAAGCAGTAGCATATCCTGCCTCGATTCTCATCTTATCTTCTAACAGAACTCATCAGAAAAACACCCAAATAACACAACTCCGGTTTTTAAACTTCAGTTATCATAACAGGTGATCTGAATGAGGATCAAGTTGCAGCACTGGTAAAACAGTTGAAATGTTATGATAAATGTTTCTTTCTCTCTCTTTCTCTCTCTGTATCAGACACATTCTGTAACATACCCTGAAGGTCGATTGTTTGCTTTTTTTTACTCCATAATATTCTACTCAGAACAAAAAGTACTAAAAAGTACCAAATTGGTCTGTTAGCATACTGGAGCAGCAAAACTAGGGTCTCTGTGGAAAACTCTGTCGTTTTCTGTAGAAGCTGCAGGTGATGTGCTCATCATAGTGTCATCTGTTGAGTGTGGCCACTCGAGCCCCAGATACAGAAGAGTACGCAAGGCAAGAAGGGTCCTTCCCTATGAATGATGGTAGGGAGTGACCCAAAAGGAGGGAACAAGAAAAAACTGTGCACGAGTCTCCCAAGCCTCAAATCTTTGAGGGGTGAGACCAACCCAAGCCTCAAGTTCTCTGTCATATTTGATAAATGAGTGCGAAAGACCCCTCTCTCATCAACATGATAAATAGTTTCCTTAAAAAATTATTAAATTTGTACTCTACCCTTTTGAGGATTATCATTCCAATACTGGCAGCTATAGCTATAATTTGGCCCCTGATAATTTTTAAGAGGCTGCAGTGAGAATAACATTTAAATTGTTACTCGTTTTATAAAAATCAGTATTGTCTGCAATGAAAGGATGCACATTCACTAAAAACTTCACTAAAGCAAGTTGCCAAAAGTCTCCAATTCATCAAATGTGGTACAAAAAAATGTGGTTTTATATTAGTGTGAAGGGTGTTAAGGACATCTTGTTGAGAATTATTAAAAGATTCCCAATTTATCATTCACAAATTTCATATTATGCTTTATACAAATTATATCCATTAACTGAAACAGTCTAGAAAAAGACCTATAATCATTTTCACTAAAAAACTAAAGTTTAACTTTAAAACAGAAAGGTATGCAACTCATGTTCTTATAAGATACAAGGTTTCACCAGAAGCCACAAGGAAGTAAGGAAAACAAACATCATTACACTTCTCACTATTTTAATGTAAATGTTATACACATGTTAAAGCTCCTGTCAGTTTTCTGAAATCTTGCTTATTAAAAAATTCCAAATCTGTCACTCACTCTTAAAATTTGTGGGACATAGGATAACAGGATCTGTGGGCGATTAGCTCCCTCAATCTGACACCTACCCTGCTGCAGCAGTTCTGGGTGTTAAAAAGGTGAATTTTAGAAAAACTAACTTAGTCACCGATGGCTTTGTTCGCATTTGTAGCTCATTAAGAGGGATCTCTAACAATAAGTCATTTTTATGACCAACCAAAAACTCCTTGCGGTTGCTTTAAAGAAGTTTTATTAGATGGGATTTGATTAGTTTTACTAAATGCTGACCTTCTGATCTTACTGTTTTACAAAAAATCTGCTATAAAAATGAATAACGTAACATGCAAATATGGCTAATCTATGTTTTCATGTGAATTGGAAAACACGGCTTTTATCATCAGACAATTTGTCATTTTTTTGTGCAAACCATCTGCAGTCTGTCTCTGAACTTGATCCTCCATCTAATGCTTTTACATGGGGAGGAAATTGTATTTTTTACCAGTAATAAAACCAATGACTAGAGTTCCATGTAAATACGACAGCAGAATTGAGTCAACCTGTTGATTCTGCTCCCATCTCTTTGCTGACCGTCAGCATGGACATGTCTACAAGCGTAAAAGTAAAGCAGTACAAAGTGAGAGTTTATCTTCTATATTTTTCTACCTGATGCTGCTTCTGAGGGTTTTGTCACTAATAATTAAAAAACAAAAAACATAGGTGTTGATGTAAGTTGCTAACTATTCAGTTCTTGTCACAAACATTGATCAAAGCCTCATCCTTAATTTACAAATCATTGCAAAACATATTAGAGAAAACATCATTTGAGCGATGGTCCTAACTTTTTTAAGTATTTCTGACAACCTTAATGTATTCCCAAGTTTAATTATTTCTTAATATTGACATTTCTAATTAAGCAGCATAATTGGAAAGCCTGTGTGCAGTGGCAATCATTTAAGCGGGCACTGAAAAATTAATAAAAAAATTATTAATGAATACTACCGCTTTTAATTGCTGTGTACCCATATTCATAATTGCTGCCGCATCCTCCTTGAAATGACATGATGACAAATACAAGTGTCATGTCAGCGCTTTCCTTCTTCATCTCACACCTCAATCAAAGCTAATCCATTTCACCTCGGCTACGAACACTGAAGCAAATTAAAGTCCCATTTCATTTCCAACCTTCATTAATGCATCTTGTTTCCAAGGTTACAATCATTTAGTAACTGTGGAACAAATAATTTCAAAGAACAGCAGCTTTGATATTTGGAGAAGACGACGAGGATGGAGCTTACTGGAAAAACAAATCAGCCAAGAGTTTTAATCCTCCGGCTCCAAAGAGTTCTGCACATGTTTATCACAAAACAAAGCCTTTTTCATCTGAACAAACATTTTAATATTAGATTTCAGAAGCTTATGCCCACACACTAATGTTCATCATTCAAACTCGGCCTTGCCAGTGTTGTACTAGTAGGTACATCCTGTATTTAACAGTGCATATCCAAATGCCGACAGGAGACAGCATGAGCAGTAGCTGCACAATGTCATTATAACAGTAGTGTTTCTTCCTGTGGTGTGATGTGACACCACCAGACACAATGACCCAATTTGGCTGAGTGGCTATAGGAGGGTGCCAATGCTAGGTCGTATCATAAATTCTCTACAAAGACCATCTTACAGGCAATAAATGCAATTTCTTGTAAGAAATGAAACACGGTAATAAAAAATGTCAAATTTTGAGAGTGTTTACACACTGCATTTTCTTCTTTTCTTGCAAATAAAGAGAGGAAAAAAACAGAGCCTAAAGAAATTAAGGGGCTGGAGGTGGTGGGGGCAATGATGAGTTCTCCGGCTAGCCTCTTTGGCATGCAAATCATATCTGAATTTCTCATTAGCATAAATGCATGAGCAACTTTAAATGCTTTTAATTTTCAATCTCGCCAAGCAGAGGAGTAATTTGTCACTGTCAGGATGGGAGACTAAAAGGGGGGGACCAAAGGGAGCCAAGGACTGCACGCTAAACTGAAATCACAGAAAATTTCTGATTTACTAATTGACTGATGTGCAGTTCAGTCAAGTTGCCTTGAAGGTGTAAATAATTCTGTGTATATTCAAATGGCAAAATATGAGAGAGTGTGGGGCGGATGCGGAAAAGCACATTAGGCTACATGATGCTTTTCCCCAGGCCGTCCTTTTTTCTGGTGATTCTAATTCCCAGCTTTTTACATTCCCCCCTCTCTGTCTCCCTCTCCCTCTTTGAAAGGCTGCAAGTCTGCTGTTTTAGTGCATAATCACAGATAATCAACTGGAAATTAAAAGAAAATGTCACATTTTCTTTTACATCTCTTTGCCGTTACAGGAAAAGAGGCAGCTCAAAGCTATTCAGCAGTAAAGCACAAAAACATTCCCAACAGCTTATCTCGTAGGCAGTTTGGAGTCGCTTCAAATTTTATCCCCATTCTTTCAAGATGTAAGATCAATTGACATTGCTCTCAGAAGTCTAAACCACTAATGCCTCATTTTTTGAACAAAGCAGTTCAGGTTCAGGCAGACCTTGTTTGCTAAATTTAGCTGTAGGTGAAAACAGGGAAAAAAGATTTAATAAGCTTCCCATTTAAATGACTAAAACCAATTATGCAAACATAATTAGTATTCAGTAAGAAAACCAAAGACAGCTGCAGCGTGGGGCTAGCTGGTTACCACAAATTTGAGCCCCATCAGACAAGATCTTGTGGGATGTTTTAGTCTGAACACTGCTGTCACTGCTGATGACAGGCAAGCTCTTGGCTACCAGGTTATCAGATCACTCTGCTTTGTCCTTTTCTATGTTGAACACCAGATTATCAAAAATAACAACCTTACACATCCTGTAGAAATTTGTAGACTAAAAAGGGTTTGAAACAGATGGGTAAAATAAGACATTTTCAAAGAGAAATTGTGCAGCAGTTAAGGTTATAAAGAAAACTAAAAATGTCAAGATGCAAACAGTGTATTTAACACAAGTCACAGTAAGTGATATGCAAGTTTCTTCTCTTTACCACACCAAAGAGAAATGCCAACACACACACACATTTAGTTCAGCTTTAACCCTGACGTTTGCTTTTCCTAACTTTATACAGCATTGAAAAGCAGCTGCACACTGTGTATTGTCCTTTGTCTGGTACATCATGATGTTACTCCTCAACCACTGGATACATAATGACTTTTTTGTTTGTTTCTGTTCAAACAATGATTAACTTTTAAATTTAGCTATTTTTTTAGAATTACAAATATATCTTCCACTAAGCTTTGGGTAAAGATTTAAGTTTTGAGTACTATTAAAACGTATTTCAAGCCTTTATGCACGCTAATTAGAAAAGCCTCACAGTTAGCTTGTCTAAGCTAACTGTGAGCTTGTATATTTCACATAAACTCAGTACTTGCGGCTGCTTTAGAACTTTCTTAAGATCTTCACGAACACATCAACAGCTCAGGCTTGGAGTGGCTCCATATCTACACATCCCACTGCACTGACAAGTTAGCTAACAATAAATCAAGCAAGCAATTCTCTAATTGGCCGCTAGTTTTTCAAGGAACACGTCATTTGTGTGTTTTTAACTTTTATTAGTAGTTATAAAACGTTAAACCTGAGGTTGGGGAATTATTTCTGATGTTTTCAAGGTCTCTTTACAGATAGAGCATGGCTGTTTAAATATTTGTCTTGATATGTTGCTAGCAATATGGCTAGATAGCTCCTGTGCTAGTGCAGTTCTCGGATGTTCCAGTGCAAGCATGGCATCAGGCTTAAAGCACTTGAGTTTTTTTGCTTGCTTCACTTTACTTCACATTTCAAGTGACATTACTAAATTAATATATTAAGAAAGTAAAAAAATACATTTTGTGCATTGTATTTGAGAGGAAACTTTTTTTTTGGTCAAGAAAAAAACCCTGTTACTTTTAATTTAAAAATTCTGTGGCTGATGATCATAAGGGAAATCTATTCTGGGCTGTCTTGCTTTTTAAGTTATTTCAAGTGATGTGCCCCAAATTAAAATAAAATCAAATTTTACAACCTTCACATGCTATATGTCTGCCAATGTTCACTCCAACACAAAGTTTACTCTAGCACTGGTAGGCACGGATGTTAGTCTGGCCTTTTTTTTTTTTTTACGTACTGGCTCATACTGCCCTCCAGTGTTAAAAAGATGCACATGCTATAAAGCATGCAGGAAAGCAACTTGAACATCAAAATATAAAACCAGTTTTTAAAACAGGAGCAATCATGTAAAAATAATGTTGGTGATCTATTAATTTAAAGATGGTAAGTTTTAGAATTACAGTGCTTTGTTCACTGAGAAATGAGGATCACACTGATTTGTCTGTTGCTTCTTGCAAAAACTGCATCACAAGCCCCTTACTCTAGTTTTTCCAAGGTTGATGAACAACCCCTGCTTGCTATGGCAGCTTCACCATGTGATGATGATGATGTGTTTCGGCCATAACCTATTTTTCTTCATCCCCTTGCCACTTCAATGAATTTTACAAAGAAAACACAGAAATGATCAAATTATATATATATATATATATATATATATATATATATATATATATATATATATATATATATATATATATATATATATATATATATATGCTCACTCTCTCTCTCTTACATATTGTTTCGATTCAAGGTTCAGAATCTGTTGATCTAAAGTCACAGGGAGGATCGGAAATTGAGCTTCACCTGTTCTTCTAATTTCAAAGTTCAAATAACACACAAAACTTTAACAGTAGTGAGTGTTTGGATTGGGTTCAGGTTGGCCTCTCCTGTTACCTATTTGAGAAAAGGCCCATTTGACTGGAGCTTTAACATGGGTGTAATATATTTATCTTTTAACTGGAGTAATATATGTCCGTGGAAGTTACAACATGGAATTTTAATTTACACATCAGTTAGTATGACAAACATTAAACAACATTACACCTGCACTCACAAACAACGTGAGGAAGGTGAGCATGGGGCTGGCCTTGGTGTGGTATGACTAGCTGCTAATGTTTGAACAGTTCATGCTGCTGTGGGAGTCAGCGTTGTGCTTCTGTGACAATGTTTCATCACCGATGAAAAACTTTTCTCACCCAAAAGTCCCCCCAAGAAATTAAACTTACCCGTGAAAGTTGAGATGTTATGAGATGTGCCGAGGATTAGCATGTCGCCCACCGAGTAATGGAGGGGGCGTTTCCGTGAAGCGCGTATGACGTCAGAAGTTTCGCTGCCCGGCTGTACCACGTGACTGCTTCGGAACGTGGTTCAGAGTTTACCGCGAGGTTTGACAGCGACATAAGCCCCTCAGGACCAGTGAAAATGTGAGCTTTTTGATGGATTGTTGTGGTCACTGTTAGTGTGGATAAAAGCGTTTGGATAGCGTTTATAATTTTGAAATTGTTCTGAATGAAAATGAGGAAAATCTTTCCTGTACTGTACATTCTTCATGTTACACGAGCATATTCAGTGACGCCAATCCCCAAGCACTTTCTATGTGCTCTGCCTGTTTAAGCTCAAGCAGTTTTCCTAAAGCAAATGTAAAACAGTATAATACAACCACACACGCGCGCGCGCGCAGAATACATTCATATATTGTATTACATAAATATGTGATCATTTCTGTGGGAAACTTATTTGGTTTGTCAATTTAAAAAAAAATGTAATTAAAAGTCGAGCCTAAGAGTCAAAACTAACACAACAGTTCAATGAATCACCCCATTATGTGGTTAAGATATAACTGCCTGTGATTATACACCTGACCAGCAGGTGGTTTCGTGTGCAAATGAAGCTTCAAGAGATTAACCTTTTTTTTGAACCACTTGGTTCAAGTGGTTCAATGCCTCATGAGGCTTCATCTCACCATCACTACATGAAAACATGCCTGTAGTTCGAGCTTTCTGGCTTCTTTTCACTTCAGCCTTGTCACCTAATAATGATGTCTGACCTCCTTCTTCTTTGTCATTTTGACAGTTGGCAAACAGTATCTAAGTGCATTATTGCCACCAACTGGTGTGGGGTGTCTACCAGGAAATTCATATTGTCTTAATTAAGTTTATTTACTTAGATGTTTAAATCAAAATCTATAACACTGATCAGCTACATTTCTTTGTAGAATGGCCTATCCCATATTTCCAGATTCATCTGATTTTCTCTTGGGTTCATTTTGAATTCTACTGTTTCAGTCTCATACCTTTGACAGGAAATGATTAGGTGTTCCACCATGTCTTCCTCTGTACAATACTCACATTTACCAGATTTTCTTTTTCCTATCCTGAATGTTATGCTGTTTAAGCTTGCCAACACACTTTCTTCTCTCTGGATCTCATGGTATTCCTCATCTTACTTACTTTACTGTATTCAATAAAAAAACCTTCCTGCTCTCACCTCCTTTCACCTTTTCCACCTCTGCTTGTTTCCATTTCCCCTTATCTTAAATTTAACAGCTATCTTGATCTAGATTTAACTGTACAGCACTGTTAATTCAACCCTGTTTTTTTTTCACAGCCTCCTTTGCAAATTTATCTTCAGCCTTATTTACTGTTTTCCCGATGTGAGCTGGTAAATGATGTCTGATTAAAGAGAATCTTGGGAAATGAAGGAAATTTATCATCTCAATGTGTTGTAATTACCACCTGTGGCCTCAGGGAGGCTGATTTTGTGACAGCCCCCCTGACTGCAGTCTCAATAAATTACAGTCTAACAAAACCAATCACAGTGTCTGGATAAGAACACAGCTTTGTTCATCACACCTGTTTCCGTTTGTTAGATAAAAACATCACATGCTGTAAATACGGCTTACTGGCTGTCCATTAAATCAAGTTTTATGTTTAGTCTATTTTTTTAATTTCTTACAGGTTACCCGGGGAACTTTTTACCCTTAAAACTTAAGGTATAACTTTATTTTAGGCACTGGTTTAGCTTCTTCTAGTTGGAGCAGACGCCCCATGGACAAAGACTGTGGTCTTGATCAGCTCCTAGCCCTGGAGGGATTGGGTGTATGTCATTCCAACTCTCTCCTTGCATTTCCGCCACTTTCCTAAGCTGTACTATTTGATTTAGGCTAAAGGCCCAGAGCCAATCTTTAACTGCTTTATTTTATCATCCCTCCAATAGGTATTGATTTAAATCACAAATCTTATCTTTCAGAGATAAAAGTTCACATCATTGCAGGGTTCAATGTGATCAATTGGGCGCTATTTAAAGTTTCAAGTTAAAAAAAGAATTCTTTGCTGATGATGTTTTCATTGCATTGCTAAATTAAATAGTTTAACATTTTTGTATCCTTAAAATGAAAAGTTTTCATCAAGTTTCTCATGGGGAAAACGTACTACATTGATAAGCTGTTATTCTGGGATTAGTTTGATAGAGGATATCATTACTATAATACTCAAATGAGATTTCTGATTATGGGACACATTACTGCCTTATGCAAATAAATAGAGACTGACTTCCACTACAGATGCAGTTTGCTATGATGAACACAGAAACTAAACTGACTGAAACACGTTGGATCTGTGATACTAATGTAACATTAGCATGCTAGTAAAGACCATATATAGGAAGTTTATATTGTTTGTATTCCTAACATTTATGGTAGGGTTTTCTTGCCACAATATTAAAACATTTGCACAACATGACAATCTGCAGTTACAGTTGAAGTCCACAAGATGGCAGCTCTGTCCTAGAAAAAAAACTGTATGTCGCAATATGGACTTTCATCTATGGGTCACATCAAGGAAACAAAACCAGTCAGACACAAAAGATTTTATTTGAAGCATTTTATCTCGTCTGTTATACAGTATCCAACAGCTAATTTGTTAGCCCACTCGTTATGCCTTAAACAGGAAGCCGTTACTGAGCATTGCATCACTTCACTGTCCATCACAGCAGCAGATCCACATCCACCAAACCCATACAAAATGATCACAAAAATACAGATGGCAGCCAGCAAAATATTAAAATCACATCCATTTTGTCCCAGTCACTTTGACTGCTTTTAGACATTTCTTTAAATGTTATCAAAAGCAATCTGTTCCAAGAATATATTAGCATTAGCTTCCGTACAAAACTCCCACTGTGTTATTGCAGCAAAAATAAATACTGTGATATTTCAAGAAGGAAAATTTAGAGTAAAGACGTCGCTTTGACGCGAAAAGAACTCAGAAGAAGTCAGTTTTATGCTGACTGTTAAGAGTGTGTGAGAAGCAAAGGTCATGACCACGACCTGCTGCTGAACTCAGGTATCTGATTTGACCTCTGACCTAAAGGATCAGTCTGTGAGGAAATATATCTGCTGCTTAGTGTAAAACTACTGATCTGTCCTTGAACGGACTGAGAAAAAAATGATATATCTGCGTGAGTCTGAATGGCTGGATATCCTTGAACTTTAAAGACAGTGACTGTCAGCAGCGAACAATATCTTCCCTTTACAGGGCCTATTGCAAATGTTCCATTCTGACTGAGGTGCTGTCAATAGAAGCTTGATTTCAAAATATCTAATGTCAGTATTACCAGCTTTCTGAAGGACTGCCTGAACCCTTATTCATCTTTGGTGAATGTGCAACAAGCAGAAACAGTGACATCTGGGATTATGCCCCATAAGCAAAATATCATTTCCTTAATCTAAAAGTAAATGTGACAAATGAACTCTTTCAACAGTCTCATTTCCTATTGAGTCAGCAAGACTTGAGAATCATGTCGGTCTTAAGGATTCTGTCTAATAAAAGGCAACATGCTGAAGCTACTGTGTAAATGCTTTGCAAAGAGAAATTCTGTATAAGATATAAACACAGTTGTTTTTCTTAAAAGTAAGATTTGCCTTTGACTGTGATTCGCATGAGGCAGTGCAGATCAGTGATGAGGTATGACTGTAACATTAACTTGGTCAAGTTTTAAAAATAGTTTTATAATCATCAAATCTCATTTTAGTTCTCCAGCATATAATCCTAACATCGGCTGTTTACAGCATCTATAAAGGGGATCTGAGGCTTTCCTGTACATAATAATAAAAATGATGATTTCCATCTTTGGGATTTAGACCTTTGGTCTTCTTGAGGTTCGAAAAAATATATTTTCCCAATACTCTGTTTTTTTGATGACCAAACTCAATTTGATTTATCCCTAAGTTATGTATAGGACATTATTTGCAGCCCTGCCACAAACTATTATATAGCTTCACAGCAGACCAACCTGTATATTCTGCCTGTTTGCATAGACCTGGTGACGCATCATTCATAAAGCCACAACAACTGTTTCAACACATCTTCAACAAAACTCCTCTGTTACCAAACCTGTCTAGTTATTTTCATCTAAATATCTATTCTAAATATAAAAGTGCACTAAACCAAACGGAACACAGGAAATACACTAAATAACCTACAGTCACTGTCATCATGACATTATCTACAGTCGGATACAAATAAAGTCATTCATTCAAAACTAAAAAAAGAAGTTTTCCATTTAAGGCCGCAGACACATTAAATTGCCATGCAAATACACACATTCCACTGCAAGCAGGCTGTGAGACACTGAGCTGACATTGAGGAGTGTAAATAAGGTCTTCTGCTTCTTCCAGTTTTTCTATGACATATTTATTGAGTTATTCTGGATCACACACATTAACGCACACTCACACGCACACATACACACTATGTGACTCTGTCAGGCTTTTCAGGCAAAGTGAGAACAAAAGGAAACAGAACGCCTTTTGCTTCCAGAGGCGCCCTGAGCGGCTCCTCCACAAAGTAGGCGTTCTCCTCCTCCACTACGAACTGAAGAGTCTGGCTTTTGTTCACACAGTAGATGCAGTTCTCGATGACGGCGCACCTGAAGGGTAAATGACTTCCCAGCTTCTGTGATGCGCAATCATGCCACATTTTCACTATGGTGTTGTATTTGAACACGTTGATCCCCTGCTCTCTGTTGACATCAAAGCGGTAAATGAAGCTTTTCAGTGCCACCATGTCTGAGGACTTCTTCCTGCTGTTGTTGTACGGACACTCCTGCCACTCATCTCTCTTGGTGTCGTACTTCAGAAGGCGGTAGAAGAGAGAGCCTCCTGAAACATAAAGTTCTCCGCTACAGGTCGTGGCTTCATGAGCCACAGCGAAAGCTCCCTTAGGTAAGGGGGCCACCGTAGTCCATCTGTCCATGCGGGGGTCGTATTTTTCCACTGTAAACAAACATTCCCCTCCAATGGCGTACAAGTAGCCATCCATAGACACAAGCTTTAGCTGAGCACGAGCCTGGATCAGTGGTCTGACCTCGCCCCAGCGGTTAGTTATGGGGTTATAACAGAAGACCTTGTCAGAAACCTTGCCCTTGTCTCCGTAGCCCTTTATCCCCCCTGCCACGAACAGGTAGTTATACATGGTACAGATCCCACAGCCTTTAGTATTTATGTCCTCAGGCATGGCAGTCAAAGCTCTCCAGTCATTTGCTGTTTCATTAAAGTAGTAAATCATATGACCCTCCTCCAAAGACCCCACAGACAACGGGCTCTGTGGCCGGCTACCACAGCGGCTTGGCGGCCTGCTCCCCACACGGTCAAACACATCATTGATCTCTGCCACCATCAGCGTCTTCCTACCCTCCATCCTCTTCTTCAGGATCAGATCCCGCTCTGATCCATTCAGGCGACCATACACGGCCGGGTCTTTGAGTATCTGGAGGAAGTTGTCGCTCATGAATCCGTAGGCGGTTTCCTTCAGTTCACTGAGTCGCTGCTTCTTGGCGATGGTGAGAATCTCGTAGCAGTTCTCTGCAGTGACTTGTGCCGACATGGAGTCCATGGCGGCCTGTACTGCACAAGGGATCTGGAGGATCTTGGCCCCTGTGATGACATCTACAACATTGTCCTTGGAAACATTCATTCGGGAGGTGTAAATATAGTCTATCAATGTGGACAGAGTCTTGTAACTGACGCCCTTCACCTTGAGGATGTCTCGTGACAGCCTCGCTTTGAAGTAGTCGCTTTTTTCTGCCAGGATTGACTTGTGAGCATTGATCTTCTGCCCGCCCACTTCGATCACTAAATCAGGCTCTTTTTTAGCCTGCGTGTTTTCCTGGCTGCTGTCTCTGCGCTCAAGGTTTGAATTCAGGACTGACCATTCAGTTTCCTGTTTGGCCTGGCTGGGCGAGCTTATGGAGGAGTCCACACTGGGAGACACTTTGGCTCTGGCGCCATTGTGGATGTCACCACTTGTGCAGTTTTGTTGCATGGCTGCAATGTGATTGGTTACGGCAGAGTCAGCAAAGTGAGTGAGTGCTGAAGTTCCTTTATCGTTTGGGATGCAGGAGCCGTTACCTTGACGATGGTCCACGTGGTTATTCTCCAGCAGTCTCCCATCCAACAGGTATTCCTTCTCGAACACAGGAGGGGGGCTGAAATCCTGGGTGTCCTTTAGGAATCCTTGGACATAACCTGGACATTGACTCCCATCTTTATCAGGGGTCGTGATGAGGTCAGGGTTCACGGCATGAAGGATGACGTCAGCCTCCACAGTGATGGCCCCTCCTCCTTGCCTGTTGCCCTGGCTCATCTTGATGTGCTCACTTCTGATGGGAGGCGGCGTGTTCTTCTATCATACTGAGTGGGTGGTAAAACTTGTGGTCTCACTCACTTTCACCTATACACAGGAAACACAAGGAGGTAATTTAGCTGAAAGAAGGGGAAAATGAGCTCTCAAGCTGCAAAGACCTCTGTTTTCTCTAAGGGGCGCCCTTTCTCTAATAACTGCCAGCTTGGGTACTGAAATTTAAAGGAAAAAAAAAAAAAAACTTTGTGCTTGTGTCACAGACTCCTGTACCAATGTGTCATCAATGCCTGAAGTCCAACCAGCTAACGGTTGCATGTGCAACAATGAGTCTTTTTGTTGTAGAGCTGCTCCAACATGCAGCTTCTTGCTGCTGTAAACTACGTGACCTACTGAAATAATCACCCAGCCTGTCCATTATTTGTTAATCTGGAGTCATTAAGAGCGCATGCGCATTTTCTACTGAGCTGACAGAGGAATTAATCTCTAACATAACTGGCAAAGGCCGTTTGTAAATGCAATATCACACATATACAATGCTTGTACATATCGTACAAACGCCTAGGGAGGGGGTTTTCACCTTCATTCATAATATGACGGAAATTTGCGCAGAGCTCATTTAATCATATTAGAATTGACGTCAAGGGTTGTGATAGTCTGTTGACAGTAAACTGTGACTTACCTGTCTATCCTTCATGTAATTAATCAGCTCAACAGCAGCAGTATCCCCAGCAGGTCTCCCCACAAAGCTTGGTTACGTAAGTCAGGCGCAATCCTCATGAAGCAGCCTGGCTGTGCTCCCCAGGATGACTTTCCTTCACCGACAACCGCAGCTGCTTCACGCCATCCGTCCCCCTTTCTCCATCGAACCTCTGCTATGTTGGTTCTGACGCTCCTGCACAGACGCCTGAAACGGAGGCGAGGCAAAGGAGCGATCAAATACTCATTCAAAGTCGCACCTCCTTCAGATCAGCCGTCGCCTACGGTTTTCCTCCCTCCAAAGTGGGGAGAGTCGCTGCGCACGTTCAGCAGTCTTTCCCTCCAGTCTGCCGCGGATGGCAGAGAAACCAGCACGCGGACCTGCCAGGACTGGGATTTTGTTGTCTTTTTTACAGTTGACTACAGAGAGCTGGTTGTCAATGATCTAAACCACGCCCCATCTGTCGGCATTAACCCTACACTCAACAGCAGGAGCACGAGGCTCCATCTGTTGGGCACGCGCTGGATGCTTCCAAGAGATGCGACATTCCTTTACGCATCATCCCTGTCATGGGTACCACGATGGGTGGGAGATCAGAGGATGGGATTTAAGGGAAATCCCCATCACGTGCCAACCGAACATAAACACAACCTTAAATTCTTTATCGTATAAAATGCTCCCTTTAACGTGAGTTACGCCATCAAAATTGTACAGATGCTGGTACAAATTAAAATAAAATAAATACTTCAAACTCTGCCCCTCAAAATGGATTTAATATTACAGCATCTCTATTAAAAATCAATAATGATTCCTTTAGTACACCCCACCTGTTTGTGCATGACAGTTTATCACAGTATCCTTAAGACTTGACTCTAAAAGGACTTGCGTGCACTTTATGAGGAGGTTTAACCTTAAAACAGCCTGACAGTGCTCTGGAAGTATGAATCACACTTCCCTTTTGGCAGTAATCTAACACTATATCTTACTAATACATAAGCCTGAGGCATAAACAGAGCAGATTAAGGCACATTTGTGAAATAGAACCAAAGATGGTGAGCTTTGTGTGGAAAAGTAGCCCTGGGATTGTTGATGTTTGTGTTGATAATGTGATAAAAAAGCACCCACGACATATGCCCTAATGTATGAAAAGGCCTGATTATAAATAGCACAACCCCTCAGGGCAGCAACAGCAGCAGCAAACGTTTTTATCCAGCGTCCGTAACCTCTCCACCGTGGAGTCTGCCTGTCGAAACAACTGGCCTTGAGATATAAAAATAGAGGGGAGCAACCGCAAGGGCATCAAAAACCTATCAGCCCTGTGAGATTACAGAGCGTTCAGCTGGGAGGTTTTAATGCTGGATATTCTGAGAGCAAGGACTCACTGAGGACTGATATACAAAATGAGTGGTCTCCTTGGCAATCTCAGGGTCAGAGGGGAAACAAAGGGATTGCACTTGCAGAGCTGTTCTGAAACAAATGGCAACACCCAGGCAGGCTCACTGATTTCAGGGTTACTTTGTTTGTACAGTGGGACTGAGGCTTTGCTCTGCGTGTAGTCAATAAACAAGAGCTAGAGAGGCTATATGTTATTTTAGGCTTACGTCAAATTGTTAGCTACCCAAGAAATCAGATGAGATAATATTTTGGATTGTAGCTCAGGAGCAACTTCAGCCTGAAGTCAGCTCATCTATTTTTGTAGGAACAGATAACATAGTGAAACACAGTTGTGCAACAGTGAACGTGGGCGTAAGAAGAGAGAAAAAGCCTTGACCCTCTCTGTTCAGCAGCAGCAGGAGGTATGAGCAGCGAAATCCCGGAAGAGCGGTATCAGGCTCAGTTCTTGCAGCCCCTCGGGCACATTGCTAGTCCCAGCATGTACCGATGGCTACACAAGGAGAGTGGAGAATGAGGTTAGTTTGCTGACACTCCAGTCACATCCACAGAGAAGACGCAGGAACAGTTAACGCATACTCTACCGGAGCAGTCATTAACATAAATTTAGAGAGGATAAGTTCACATTTGTTGATATCTCAGAGGAAAATATCCACAAATCTCTCAAAACTTCTCAAAACTTCCAGCATTATTAAAAACACGTTCAGAAGAGGAACACAAGGGTGGTCAATAGAAGTTTATGAAAATGTTAATACAAATAAAAAGAAGTACATACAAATAGTGACAAATGTATAAAGCTTTTTGTGTTTTTTAAATATCCTTAAGTGAGAAAAAAAAAAGCATTATGGGTAACAAAAAACTCTCCTGCAGATAACAACTCTTCCATCCCTTTGAACAGAAACCTGGCCAGCCAGAGTTTCCCATGAGCCTTCTCTAACCCATTCAGTCGTCACAATTTCACTTTTTTCATCCATTTTCTGTCCAGAAGCACTGTAATCTGATTTTATAGAAACACTGAACCTTTCTCTGACACCAAAACTCATACACATATAATCCTGAGTTGTTAAACTTCATATTTACAACTCTGACTCTTAGCGGTATCTTAAGAGAGGCTAAAAACCGTCTCCTAATCCTGATAAAACTTTCATGAGACAGATTCAGAGACTCATCATTACCATATCTGCAAAACTATCATTTCTTGACCTCATTTCTCAACACTGTTTTAAATACTGCAGTCCGATACACACGCCTTGTATGGCGCTAACACTGGAGAGTTATGTATTAGCCATGTTACAGACAAAAACTGATTTCATTGGCGAGTGAAATTAAAGACCTTTCAGTGTTTTTTTTTTCTTAGATAAGCATGTTCCTCAGAAATACAGTAAATCTTTTCACTGGTCTGTAGGGAGTGTTTTTTATGTGGAGCGTCATGATTGAGTGGTTGTATTGATCCACTGGGTTTTCATAGCAGTAGACATCATTAAAACATCATCAGAATACTGTGGATGCTGCTGGATGCACTTCTGGTTTCAAAAAGGCATCAAGTTGTTCTGATCGATCCCAAATGTTCTCTGGAGTGTAACAAGTCGCCTCCATGTGAGCAGCTTTCTTTTGTCCAAACCTAAGCAAAGAGAGAACATGTCAGACTTCTGTTAAAGTTAACACCTAAATTGTCAGTTGTTTACAGATTAACAGTAGCTTACTTGTGTTTAGCGTCACATGTTGAGCAAAGGGATCTGCCAGATCATGATGGTCGAGGTGTTGTCCTCATGTTTGGACTGTTTGGTCTTTTTGTTCACCCTTCTGTGGCCTAACCCTCCAGACACCACCAGCAGAGAGCTGACATCTACCTTGCTGGACCGGCGGCCCCTCTGGTGGTGGGCGGGGTCATGGAGCATGTCATAGAGGGCCCCGTCCTCTGGCCCGTGCTCCAAAGAGCCCTGGGATGGGGCTAAGGAGCCACAGGAGGAGGACAGGGAGTCCTGCAGAGCCATGGTGGTACAGCCCGCCTCCCCCAGCCACACTCCACGACCCTGTGGGGGAGTCGTTGCTGGATCTGAGGAGGGCTCGGTGTTCTCCCCGTCCTCTGTTTCTGTTGGCTGGTTTGAGGAGGGAGTTGTGGGGGGTTGAGGGCCAGGTCGGTTACACACTGCAGCAGCAACAGTGAGGAACTTGACTGGTCCATTGTGAGCGTGTAAGGATACCATACCCCGACCTGAAACACAGACACCCCTTTAAGTACTCACAGACATGGCCTCTGCACACCAGGTCTGTCTCTTTATCCAAAAGTAGCACACTCTTTAAAAGAAAATACCATCTCACAACAGAAACTTTCTCATCATCATTATTTCTAGTGGAGCAGGTTAATTTTTCCTGCATTTTTGACACATCTGTCCAATTCATCGAGTGGTTTCAGCTGAAAAAAAAACATGATCAACCACTGACTGTGATCTTGAATGTCTACCCACCCAGGTGTCTGCACTCTATTTAAATGGCACATTTTAATTTGATTGTGTCCTAATTCAAACATACTGCTATCTGCTGTTCAGGATAGGGAAATTGGTAGTCTTTTGTTTAACGTGTGGTTCCAGTGTTGCCTCAAGTGTATTTCAGAAACTGGACCTCTAACATCCTGAAATATACCTGGAAGCAATCAGGATGATCCTGCAGTTCCTCTATCAGGAGGAAAAATCTCCTTGCTCTAATCTTGCGTCCAACTTTTCACTTGAGTAGTCTGAAAAAGAGCATGTTGGCTCTTCAACTTTAAATCTGATTCAATTTATAGTGAGTGCTGACGTCTCTTTGTTTATTGTATTACACTGCAACAGATTTGATGATTCTCATCACTCTGTTTTACTGTTGCTCCTCTCTGTTATACCAGTGTAAATTTAATATCAAGCCAGAAAAAAACCAACAGTTCGTCTTAAGGTTTTTATTATCATGACTGATTTCCTTTTCAGGATATCCAAAGTGGCCATGTGGAAAGGGAACATTTGCTGCATGTCTGAGTTTAAATTCATAATATGGACATGTTCTGCTGGCTTGACAAAACAGCATTAGAAGATTGGGAATACTTAAAAAACAGAATTTTAGAATCAAAATGATGATTATTTAGGGGCTATTGGGAGAAATAAATCTCTGAAGACGGCTGTAATGGAGATACAACATCATTGTAAGGGATTTCTAGTGTTACCTGTGACTTTGGGGATCCCCTGCAGTCTCGGGACAGAGAGGGCCACAGTCACGCCCAGGTTGGTTCCTACCAGCAGCAGACCATGGCAGACCAGCAGACTGCTCACTGACACTCTCTGGTTCCCTTTGAGGATAAGAAAAGAAACACAGAAGATTAAATTACTCAAATCTTGCAAAAATGAAATTTAGTTCTGTAGATTTAAATGTAGAGAGGCTCAGCTGTGGAATACTCTGAAAATAACGTACTTTAACACTGACAGTTTCAAACCTGACCTGTGAGCTCTCCCACAGACACACAGAGCTCATGCACAGCTCTGTATCCTAGAAAATCAGAAAGAGCTCAGCTAATAGACCACTTGAATACAGTGAGTGGGAGGATGGGAGGGGGTGTATTTTTTTTCTTTTTGATGAGAGTAGGGGTATTTCTACAGCAACAATGTTCCACGAGTATTCGTCTCCAGGGCAACGTTAAGAGGAGCCTGAATAAAAGCATCTCTTTTCAAGTGTCTGAACACAGAAAAATGCCCCATTATGTGTACTTTGAGTCAAACAAACAAACACAAAAGTGTTATGTAACAGAATGACTGAAGCGTAATGCTGTAATTAAGCAAGGAGCTCTGCCTCTGTTGAAGCAACAAAAAGACAATCAGACTTGACCTTTTTCCTTCCCTTCTGGTTAGAAAAACCAGAAGGGAACTTTGCACCGGCACTTTGCACTGTAAAAGCTCCGATTGTTCGGTTAACGGCACCTTTCAACGGGGATACAATAAAACCAGGCCTGCTGAGATCTTCTGTGTTAGCTGACTTATTGTGTGGAATTTGGCACTCATTTCAGAGGTCCCCACACAAGAGCCTCAGGAATAAACTGCACAACAAATGGTACCTAGTGCGACATTTTTATCTTTTTCTTTATGACTGTAATAAGAATCTGGGGTTTAGCAAAAACAGTCATTTCAGACCTGCGATGTGGGAGGCGAGACTGTCATGAGTCATTACTGCTGTAACAGCTTGACTTGAATTTCTTTTCTCAAAGTAATCCTCTTGGGCTTCAAGGAAAAATCACTGCCAGTCTCTCAGCCTGACCCCCCTCCCTCAGACTGACCCCGTGCATGGGGTACACACATGCCATACTGCCACACTTCCAGGAATCATGCCAGATAAGACGGCAGGTACGGTTGATGACTGCGCCCTGGTTCCTGCCCACATGTGCTTCTAATGACGGCCCAGAGTTAGCAGAAACACACAGGCTGCCAGTCGGGGGCCTTGCTCAACTTCCTTCTTTCATAATATTTGGAGTTCCCCACCCAGAGGGTGAACTAAAATAAACCCAGAGCGAATGTCAACATGGCCCAGATCTGGCCCTGATCCTACACCAGAGCAACACTTTGATCTGCACTTAGTCCTGACAACCAACAGCAGGAGGGAGGGGCTAATCCCAAATATTACAATAATACTCTGTGTCAGCCTTTCAATAGGATGACAAAAAGTCAGATCAGCACAATGTGAATAACTGTGCTTTGACCTACCATCCCTAGAATTGAAATGTTTTTAGAATGACTCCAAATGGGCTCAAAACTTTCATGTGAGAAAGAAAAAACAACCCCCCCAAAATTTGTCAGTTTCTGTACAGCAAGTGCACTAAAAAAATGCTCATGTATTTTTCTGAGACAGAATTTTTTTTATAGCTTTAAGAGCTAGGCTGGAGGCTAAAAATGAAGGCTGTAACAAAAGTCTTTCAATGGCATTTATTTATTACCTCCACCAAGGAGGTTGTATCTTTGGGAAAGTTTGTCGGTGAACATAACTAGAAAAAGGAACAAACCGATCTTGATGAAATTTTCAGGAAATGTTCAAAATGGGATAATAAAGAAGTGATCAAATTTTGGAGGTGATCTGGATCACCGTCTGGATCCAGGACTTTTTTAAAGGATTCTTCATCATTGTGAGATAGGGCTGTTTTCACCATATGTGAATGTAACTTCACGATAAATGGTCAGATTGATTTGCAAAACAATACAAGACAAGGTCACCATAATTTCTGACAGATGTAAAAGTACTATCCAAATCCTGGAAATATTCTGGATACTAAAATCTAGAATATGAAATATGCACTGTGTCATTATCATTTTCAACACTGTCAGGTAACAAATTATCATACAAACCTGCAACTAACACCAAATTGTAGCAGACAGTCTGCTGAAAGAGAGTATAACATTAAAGTAGGACTTAAGTGTTGGTGACAATCACAATATGCTTGGTGGAGGTCTGCACTCTCTGAGTGCTTTTCTTGTTAGTTAAAATATCACTGACAAAAAATGGCAAATTGAGAAAATTTTAGTGAATCACGAAAGTCTTAAGGCTTTACGTGTGTTGGTGGTGTGGTGGAATAAAATTAAATACAATATACTTATTTGGATGAAAATGATTGAAGTGATGACTAGTATTTTCCTTTATATAGCAAAGCTGTGACCAGAAAGAAAAGGGTAACCACCATGAGCTTCGAGTTAGCCAGAAAGTTAACCTTACAAAATAAAAATTGTCAAATGTATCTTTGAACTATAAACTGTGTTTCCTCCCACTGATCATCTTGTCTCCAAGGAGATGAGATTTGGACAAGTTTTGACTGGAGCTTCTTTACGCAGTAGCTACAGTATGCTCCTTGCTTCAGTGCTGTCAACTCAAGTTCGTGTCTCTCAACAAGAGAATGCCCATTCATAAACAGGTGTTTGTTACACTGTATGATGTCCAAAAATGATGGCGTTAAAACAAAGCAGAGCTTGAGGTGTTATTTACTAACCCCCCGCCCGATGTTTGTCTCCCATTGGGCCATGCATGGCTGCATATTTAGGTCACAAAGCAGCAGACAAAAGCCCACTAGACCCTCAGCACAGCAGTCAGACAGCTAACCAGCCGCTAACGTCCTCTGAGACATCACCATGGTTAAATGGAGGACGATGATTTAACCCGATCTACTTTCAAATACATTTCAGAGCACATGTATCAATAATATATGTATTAAATATCCATAGGTGGGTTGGTTCAGCTGCACAGACAGAAGTTAATACCAAGCTAATGAGCATAAATTACTCTAACATGAGCCACAAAGGCTTCTTCAATAAACACATGCTATGAGTTACAGAAAAGAGGACTGCTATTAGAGCGTTTTAGCCCAATGACTAATAAGTCCGGACTTAGCAGAATTGTTCCAGCATGCCTGAACATGAGAAGGATCACCCTACCTAAAGCACCACCTGCACTTCAACACAGCACCATTCACAGAGGCATTACCACTCAAGACAACACCCTGTGTCTTTCTTTGTTAGCTGAAGAGTGTGTATGGACAAGTTCAAATTGAATCAGGATCTGTAATGTAATATCCTCTCATAATGCTGTGGACTTCTTGGAGAAGAAGCTTATCAAGAAATCACAGATCACATTTCAGAATGCTGTCGTTTCTTGTCATCTCCTGATAAGCTTGTGCTATTTTTTGCTTTCGTCTCAGTGCATGTGAGGAGGAGGGCAGTGCAGATGGCGGGGCAATCGCATTGATTGAATGCTGTACCTTCTGTCCAAACTGTTTGGCTGGCACATTCAATTACACCAGAGTTTGTGCAGAAACAGCACATTTTTTGGTCTCATTTTGTTCCGCAACAGAGGCCAGCAGCAATAAAGCCCACAGTGGACTGTTCTGGAAACTCACAACAGAATGCAGACAGAGGATCACACAGGTGGACTCCATGGGGCTGCTTTATTAAAAGATCAAAATCAGAATCTTAAACTTCTTATGTTCATGCTTACAGACAGACAGACCACTGAAAGGCGGTGTTATCAGAGGAAGTGAGCGCTTAATGGCGAGGCCCAGACGATGAAGAGCTTTCATGTGTGTTTGACTGTCCCAGAACCAGCTTCCTCTGTGGTTGCATGGCTTCTATTAGCTGATATGGGCAGAGAGATCCTAAAGCAGGCAGTTTATCATTCACATCTGTCTGAACAAAGAAGTCTTCCACTTGTAACTCGAAACAGAAAGAGATCAGAAAGCGTCAGAATGAATCAGAAAGAGACTTAGCTCAAAATATCAAGTCAGGGTTAGAAACTCCAATCAGTTTGTCATCTCTAACATTTGTACTGGGAGACTTAAGATTGTAAATCTGGAGTTTGTATTGCTGCCAGTGCAACATATAAATCCTCTCCTGGAGCTGCAGAAATTCTGTTCATGATTGTGCTGATATGAACAACTCATAGCCCTGGATATGACAAGCTGTGAATGGATGTTGCAGTTTGATGCTACTTTGAAGATTTAAAACACTCCTCTTTGAGCTGTCTCACAAAATTTGACATTTAGTTGATTAAAAAAAAGAGGATAAAAAGAGTTACTTTGTAGCTGAGAATCTTCTTGAATGTTATTGCTACCTTCTGGCAATAATAGAGAAGCCCCTCTGAAGACTAAATGTGTACTCAGTCTAGGCAGAGCTAATGATGCTGAAGATGAGATAGCACAGAACAACTGCAGGCTAGTCATTAACTGCAGACTCCAACACACGCACATTAAACCACGGCTGTCTTCACAAAACAACACTCATATCAAAAGCTCATTTAAGTATCGAAACTCTGCAGCATCCATCTTCAAAAGGAAGGCAAAAAAGGCCACTGTCAAAAAGTATTCATGTAAAACTTTGAGAAAGCCATCGCACAGAATCCTCCTGGAAGTGCAGGCGAAACCCGAGCTGTCTGCATGACTCAGCATGAAAGGAAAGAGACAGAAAGCAGCGGCGATGGGACTGAACAAATCCTGACTTCTTACCAACAGAAGCAGTCTCTGCTCCACTACAGTCATTCTTTTTGGCTGCCAGTTTTGGGGTCAGGCTGATATAACGCAGAAGATTACAAGATCTGAAGCAGCAGGCTGCTCTGATGACTCCGGTCTGGGACGATCGCCTCCCTCAAAGTAATTCCCTTTGACCTGAGTATTCTCTGCGTTAATGTCTGACTTAAACACACATGGCAGGAGACTGTTTCTAATTCCACAGTAACAAAGCTAATACCCCTGATGAAGTACTGTTAGAGCAATAACAGGGGGATACATACAGTCCTTTTTTGCGAACACATTTTTATAACCAGATTCTCAAATTTTTAAAGCCTCTATAACAAATATTTATCTCTCTGCAATAAAATCTGATCTGGTGTTTTACCTCCAGTAAATGTGTCTCATTTCTTCTGCTTTTGGCTTTGTTCGAGACATTTTATGACCTGGCAATGACAGGTTTATGATGCAGTTACGTCACCAAAGAACAAAGGTGAGCCTTCATGGAGGAATGATGAAAGTCAAGTAAACAACTCTTTTAAAGCTGGGACCTTGTTCAGATCAGAACTCACTCCTAGTGCTTGGTAATGACTTAGAATGCAGAAAGCTTGTTTATTTCATACACGGGTAATTTAATTGCAATGACTAGATCAGGCTTGCATCCTATGTGACTGAGGTCTAGGGATGGAGAATATCAATGACATTATCAAGCCTCCTGAACAATCTGAATCTTTACATCTATTCTTAATGTTTCTCTCTTACTTGGTGGAAAGAGATGACAATGGAACTGTTTTCACGTCACTTGATAACTTTTTATTGACTAAAACAAATAATCATTTTACTGACCTGACCCTGAACACATCACAATGTAACCTGATGTCACCACGTTTTATTAGCTACCTAGCTTCTGTCCTGCCAATCTCAACACTAGGTTTTTAGGTGCTTGCTACATAGTTTGAGAATGCTAGGCACAACTGCTTTCAGTGGAGTGTCTGTAACTGTCTCAGGGGCCGTTGACAAGACAACGGTTTTGTTCCGGCCTCGCGTTTACGGAAACGGCGTTTCAGCTGACCTTAAACACAAACTTTTCTGAAACGCTGCCGACTAGGTTGCCGTGTAAACAATAAGCCGGCGTTTTCAATGGAAACGCTGACGTCACGCTATGCTCCGCGCGAGTGCATACAACAGGACAACAGAACCGTTGTTGCGACCGTTGCGAACGACCGTGTAGTACTTGTGCTGCTCAATCTGCTGACTGTCTTTCAACAAAATGTGCATCTGTTGCTCCACTTCTGCACTTAATATTTAACAAAACACAAGATGAGCAGCTCAACTCTACTTCGGTGGAGATCTACCAAAAGTGGCTTCTGGACAAGACAGTTATAGCATCACCTACAGGGCTGGCATGTGTACTACAGCGTTTCTAGGCCCTTAGCGTTTCCGTCTGAACGCAGATTTTTTTTGTTCCCAATCCGTTTTAGCGTTTTTGGATGAAACGTTGTGTAAATGGGGCCTCAGAACAGTCAGTTATTTTTCTTCCTTAAAGAAAGCTGAAGGTTTTAAGTTCAGCTCCAAGGAAAAGAAAGAAAGGCAGAAATTAAAAAGGCACTGCACTTTGGTTTAATGTAATGCACAATGCTAATGTGCTTGGCCATGAGGGTTGCATTAAACTGTTTCTTCCTCCTTAGCTTGAACTTTGGTAAGATGTAGCCAAATTTAGACCTCATAGTGTATCCAACCATCTTTGCAAGCAGCTGACCACTAGAATTTTACTTTGTTGTTTAATACATGAAACAACTGGTTATTGATTTGAATGCATAACACTTTGTTGTTAGACTATTATCATTTATTCATTCACCCAGGGTTTGATTTATACCACAGGACTCAACTCGCACTCTGTTACATTATTTTGAATAAATGTGGAACTGAGTCCACAAAGGAACCACGTTTTGATCCACATTCCTATTAAAGTTACTTATGATGAATATTTATGTGACAGTGATTTTCAAAACAAGCTCTAAATCCATGGTGTCATCAGTCAGAGTGTATCAGATGCTGGAGAAATGTTTTGGAATGCTGAAAGCTAATCTATTCAAGCAGTAGTCCAGATGCTTAAATGCTGTGAACATGATGTTACAACTTATGCATTCTAAATTGTCCCATATTATTTGTTTTTCTTTTCCACAGAGTGATTAAATTGAGGCTCAGACAACACCTGCTGCAAAAGTTTCCTGGACGGTGATTTGAAGAGGTCAGGTGGTTTCTTTATGCTATGGCGAGAGAAAATGAGAGGTTCCTGCTCCAATGTTTAGGCTACAGGGGCCTTTGAATGACAAGCCTGCCAAAACAAGAGCTGTCTGAGGAGCACCTACACTGATGTAAGCTAATTACTGACTGAGGTCACTGGACCTGCATCAAAGTCTACAAATGCCAGCCTGTGTGTGAAGGAGTGTCACAGGATCACAGAATCTGAAATCCAAAGAAAGACACATATACTATACTGATCGTCAAAATTTGACCCCTTCCAACAGGTGTGAGACACACAGCGCCTGTTATCTAACATTTTGACGTTTTTTCCAGGTGATAAATAATATCCATTTTCTGGTGGGTGAATCTGCTTGGATATCCATCTGTTTAGCTGATGCTTTGAAACATAAATACTCACAGTAAGTCTGCTTTTCTCACCCACTGGATGCTTACCAGGCAGTGTATTGTGGACAGGCGTGGCTATGTTTATGTCCTGTAGGTGCTCCAGGGTCTCAGTGTGGAAAAGACGCAGTGTTGATCCAGAGCTGAAGGCAATCCAGATCCCCACCCCTGCCACCACCATGTGGGACACCACCATGCCCTCTTCCTGGTGGGCCTCCAGCTGTCTCTGGATGGGGGGAGACAGGGCAGGGTGTTAAGCTGGCATTACCTCCTGCACATTTATAATCATGCAGGCTGTGGGAGGACAGTTATTGTTGAAGCAGAAATAGCTGAAGTTTTCCTATCATTGGGAGTTCAATACTACAGAAAAGTAAGCTTGCAAGTATGATGATGTGACCTTTAAGAACAATTCAAGACAAATGTGAAAGTGAAAGACTGGGTCCTTCCTTCATTTAAACATAAAATAAGAATCCAGTTTTATGCTTTTCTAATTTAACAGTAAAAAGGTTTTCTTAGAAAAAAACTTGCTTTTAACTATGTGGTTCTAATAAAGAAGCCAAATTGATATTTAATAATTTAAGTTAGTTAATGTTTAGGTAGCTCTTTCCCAGTTTTTCTGCTCACCCAAAGGCTTTGACACACCACAGTCACACACTGATGGCAGAGGATGTTTTCGTGGGGAATTATCAGTGTTAGCTAGTTCCTTCATACACATTCATACTCTGTTAACCATGTCATTGGGAGCAATCTGAAGTTCCATTTCATGCCGAACAGCACTTTGGTTACCAAGGAGCTGAAATCAAACTGCCAACCTTACGCTTGATTGATGACCTGCTCTACCACTGAGCCATAGCCGCCTCATATCCAAGTGTTCAGTGTGATATGAAAGTTGGACAGGCTTTGCAAAAATAACTCACCAAGGTTGTTGTTGACACTTTACACTCAGATTTAATGTAGGGGCAGAAAAATAGAAAATGTTTGGCTGTCATTGAGGCATTAGCATGTCTCAACAGCAGCCATAGTGATGAGGTCACCTGCAGTGTCTGCAGACATTATTTGTTTATTTCTTAAACTGCCTTCAAGGGTGCAGACATTGGCTGATGCAGACTGTTTCACAATGCCATAAACTGTCTCGAACAAGTCATCAGTTAATCTAACTCTTGAAATACTTGAAAGTGGGGCACAGATCAATCATCAGCTAGTCTCAGTTAAGGCTTGTTTAGACAACAGCTGCCAAGGCTGTGTTGATGATTGTTTTGGTTGAGTCAACAGTACTCTGTTATTTCCACTTGCTCAAAAAGAAAAGAAAAATCTAATTAAAAGAAAAAATGAATATACAATAAATCACATCTGAACAGAATTATAAATTTGTATTGAACCTATGCATGGAGCCAAAAAAAGCAGGCTTCTTTTTCTATTACCACTGGTTACATAACCTTACCACACATTATAAGGCATGTTGGTGGAGTTATATTTAGCTAATGACAGTCCATTCACAAGGTTCCTCTAACGTCCCAGTAAATACAACATTTTGTTTTTCACACAATTTCATCATTGTTATTATCTTCAACCTTTGATTTCATATTAAAACTGTGTCTTTGAACACTTCATTTCCATGTCTGACTCAGTCCTTCAGCTACAGTCAGCACTTCAGACTAACTGTAAGATCTTCAGTTAGGAAAAGAGAGCAAGCCAGGCAGGTGGTCTAACATAATAAGCTTAATGAGGCTAAACAGATTATGAGTGAGTGCATGTCAGAGGAAGGTTACTATTCCTGGAACAATGGCAGGTGCTTCTATTCCCTAAACAAGGCCAGAGGATAAACAGGGGTAAGTATTCATATTATGGGTGTGGAAAAAAGAAACCATGAGAAGGAAAAAGATGAACTTTTGTCTATTAACGGTTCCTCAAACTCTCTGTAAATTATTTTTAGAGTAGTTAGATAATATTTAAATGTTTGGAAAGCATTACTGTTCAAGGCTTTCCTGCACAAACTAAACTCTTTTATCTTGTTGTTTCTTTGTGATGAGGTCCCACTCCCCATTTTTGTTAACTTCTTAAAAATTTCAAACATTTTCCTTCTTATACAGGAGAAAAGACACCGTAAAAGAAATTTTCTTTCACTCTTTCAAAACTTCCTTTTTCTTTAAAAGAAAAATAATTCTCTCTTATCATCTTATTTATTAGCGCACTTATTTCATTTCAATCATGAGTGAGATAAGCACAGATTTTACCACCTGGCACAGTTAAGTAAATAACAGATTTGTAGAGATGTAGAAGTGTTATTTACAACACAGACACAGACACACACACACCTGCTGCTCATGTTGCTAACGTGATGGAACAATAATCCAACATTATTAACTGGGCCATGTACCTCCACAGAGTGTGTGTGGCTGCTGATGATGAAGACCTGTCCGCCAGATGACGCCCAGAGGTGCTCCTCCACAGCCAGCATGGCCTTGACCGGTAGGACTCCCAACTTCAGCACTTTTGGTTTCTCGAAGCTCCACAAACCATCTTAAACACAAAAGAGAAAAATATCATCCCCATTAAATATATAAATAAAAGTAATGCATTTCAACAGGTAACCAATAAAAATAGCAGTAAATGCAAGCAGAGAGTGCATATATGACATCTGGTAAAGTTGCAGGGTGATGAAACATAAGCTTCTTCTCTTCTTAAGTGTAACTGGATTCTGTTTTAATAAAGTAAACTTTATCACTCTTCCTGTAAAGGTTAAAGAAAAATGGTTTGGACTTGATACAGCAGACACAGTTACGGTCGCTTCATCTTTATAACTGTCGTCTGAAAAGGTCATCTGCATAAATATGACACTGCTTATGCTGGTAGAGTGGCCATTGATGGTTTTCACAGCCTTTGCTATGAATATAGATGGGCTGTGAAGCGTTAGTCAGAGCTGAGCTCCATCCCACACAAACCTCCTACACACTCTGTTCTACATGTGCCTGGGCACCTGCAGTGCCAGCTCTACAGCAATGTAACACCCCATGCAGTGTCATTATAAATAACACATTACATTTCTGCAGTTATCTACTGGCTTAGATTTCAATCAGTATCAAAGATATGATAGATTTAGAGGAAATAAAGGAAATGTTTTAAACTCAAACTTACAAAACAAGGAATGTGCATCAGCAGAAATGATCCTGTGGCACTGAGTTGAGTATGTACTTCATTTCCTCCAGATACCACATTCCCTGAGCTAATCTAGGCCAGGAAGTGAATGAGGCCTCACCAGTGGTGTTTGTTAAGAGAAGGCACAAAGACGGCTATTGAAGGAGGAGGTGCCATGCAGGGAAAGATCTTCTTTTGGAAGGTACAGTGTAATGACTGGGGAAGTGAGGGTAATCTCCATCTAAAGGGGCTAGGTGGGGTTAGCATTCCAGCAATGCCCTGCATATGTTATTTTAATAATCACGCTGTGTAGGTGAATGCATGAGAGAATGAGTGAGCAAAAGAAGTGTAGACAGGAAAAGAAAACAGGAGTGCCAGCTTGCAGTCTTATGTAAGTCTGCCCACAACTCTCTGTTCTTCAAGTGCGTTCCTTGATGTCAGTGTCAGCTGCACCTTTCTTATCACCAGAGTTCAATCTAATCTGATCGCTGATAAGGGAATAAAAGCTGTTCTAACCCAGTTCACAGGAATGCAGTAACCTGTTGGGTTGTGTATGAGAGTTAAAACTGAACCATTAGCATAAATTAACAAACGCCCCCACATCCCTCTAAACCCTCCAAAACAAAGCTATTCCTCCTTTCCAAAGAGTGGCCTGCACAGCTGTGATATACAGTACACTGTGCCTGCAATCAGCAGCTATCAGTTTAAAGCATAAAAGGTGAACTACTACTTGATTAATAAACAGTAAATAGTATCAGTAGTCAGGGTCTGGATCCAGGATTTTTTAAAGGATTCTTTATCATTGTGAGATAGGACTGTTTTCACCATATGTGTATATAACTCCACCATAAATGGTTGGATTGCTTTGCAAAACAACACACGACAAGGTCACCATAATTTCTGACGGATGTAAAAGTATGATCCAGATCCTGGAAATATTCTGGATACTAAGATCTGGAATATGAAATATGTACTGGGTCATCATCATTTTCAACACTGTCAGGAAACGAATTATCATACAAACCTGAAACTAACACCAAACTGTAGCAGACAGTCTGCTGAAAGGAAATATAACATTAAAGTAGGACCAAAGTGTTGCATGACAATCAAAATACGCTTGGCGGAAGTCTGGCCTCTCTGAGTGCTTTTCTAGCTGTGACTGTAGTCGTAATTTTACAAGAGCTGTTATTTGTTGTGGCTTTGTTGGTTTGTCTTTATCATTTTTATCCTGCACATCCACCTATCCTCCTGTCCCAGCCCCAAACAGCCTCTGCAGATGCTCAACAGAAGTCTAATGGTGACAGTTCAGAAGGAGATTTCTGTCTCTGCTAAATGTTGGGTCTTTGTTAAAGTTATAACAAAGAGAATATGTAAGACCTGCTCTTTCTGTGTCTTGAGATAGCATTTTTTGTGGGTTGGTGCTTTTAAAGTGAAGATTGATCGACTGATTGATTGGTGCAGGTTTTAAGGTGAGTATAGCAATAGTTAAGGCAATCAAAATGTCAGCAATTAATTTATCTAAAGGATATGTTTGGATAAATGAAAATCAATAAAAAAAAATCTGGGCAGCTTCATAATAAAAACTCAATTTTTGTTGGTAAGAGGGGGGTGGAGCCGAGTTGCTGCAACTGTCTGTTTCAGGTTCATTACTCTTACTGTGACGAGACAACAATAATATTGCAATCAAACAGGGAGTGGTGCAAAATAAATGCTAATAACTACATTTTATTAACGCACTGGTGCTGGATGAGTGTCTGCTTTCAGCCATTTTTCAAAATGATAAATTTTAGTCTGTCTAGTGGGAGAAGAAAAGGAATCTGCACATTTCCTTGGAAAAGCCAATTTTTCAATTTTGACAATGACTCTACAACACTCAACAAGAAAAAGTGCATGAGTTATGATAGCAGCACAGAGGAGAATAATGTCCTAACTGTCTGGCCATGACGTGTGACCTTTGTGGAAGCACTTGCCTCCTCTGACACGGTCTGCAGCAGAGGAAATAGCTAGCATGGCAGAATGAGGCTGACTGGCCAGCTTGAGACACACTGCATCTTATGCAGGAAAGCATTTCCATGCAGGATTCCTCAGCAGTGATGGCTTTGAAGACAAAGCGGCATTCCAGTCCCTTCCCTTGTTTTTGAAGCCGTGTCACTATTCACTGCGAGGGTCCCCTTTGATCAGCTGACATTTTAGCATCAAAGAACATGAGCTGATCAATTCTCCTTGCTCTGCTGGCTTTCTTCTCTGGGATGTAAACCATGGCTCTACTTTAAATGCTAATGGTGTAGAGGCTGAGGCTTCTGCTGTGACAAAACACTTGAGCAGCATTTTAACAGAGAAGCCGGGACCAGTTTCCCCACCAAACTATCGAGAGTGAGTCATCATTTTAGCAGCAGGCATCATGTTCCAGTGACAGTGACAGAGCCGTTGATGGAAGGGAATCAAACAAGTTTGACTCAGAAGATTTAAGGCCAGGATTTCCTTCTGGGAATTTATTTGACAAGCCCCAGCGGTGATGAAAGATGAAAAGCATCTACTGAAACTGTTGGAACATTCGGTTGCACCAGCAGCACACCGACTGTGCCAGGCTCTAATAATTGGTGTGTTGAAAAAGAAAGAGACAGAGAGGTGACATGTGCATCAAAACAAGCAGTAATGAGCAGCTCAACAGCACATTCCTAAACGGTTACATACATACATACTACAGTTTGTTTCCCTGGGCAAAGTTTAGCTCAGTGGAAGAATGTGCGAACACTTTTATTTCTGTCTTTCTGACCTCAGGGCATTCTCCTGTCTTTATGTCGCTGATTTTCACTCACCCCTGTGCAACACAAAAAGCTAAAACTGAGCAATAACATTTCAATTAAATTTTCCATTACCTCTGAGGAAGAAGAGAGCATGAGGAGAGAAGAGTATGTGCGTCTGAGGTTATTAAAACACACCTCAAGCAAGGGTTGCATCACGGGGTTGTTCTACCAAAACTAACATTAGAGAGCCAAGATTTTAAAGCACTGCTCTGAAATACCTGCCTTTTTTATCACATGCTGTGTGAGTCATAAAAAGCAGACAAAGACTGAGACAGGGAGATGAGGAAGCACTGTGTTTGCACTGCGATGAAAACCAATAAGAGCCAGAACAAAACAGGGAATGTGAAATAATGTGAGAAGAAAGCAGCCCTGATACTTTCCTTCAGTGTGACTGTGCCTGTCGGAGAGGGAAGACTTTAAATAGGTCGCTGCTAACAGATTGGCTTCTCCCTGACAACTCAGCAAACGGAAACAGAACCTCGACACAGAGCAGAGGAGACCCCTGACCCCAAGCTATGCACACAGACGGAGACGTAGTGAATCGCAGAGGGAAAATAGCCGTTGGAGCAGTGCAGCACAGATTAACTTTGCCTCTATTCGACCTAGAATAGCTCCTTTCACTCACAGTTGGTGAGTGTTTAGCTGTGTCAATGCAGCCCTAAATAACTCAGTATCACAACATGACTTTCTGCTTTTAATTGGAAAAAAGTCTGAAGATGCTAATCTGATTTGGTAAATGATGTCAGCACATGACGCTTAGATGTTGCTTAATTCAATAGCAAAGGTACCAAGTCGGTCATCAACACTGCATCTATTCATGAAAGTGGCCAATTATGGTTAAGGCAGCGAGCACACACCGCATACTGAAGTAAACACTGTCAGCCTACACAGTTAGAAAACCAAATCTAATTAACTAAGTGAATGCAGTTTCTGTTTTACACAATAACAGTAATTCAACCTCCTAACTGCCGTTATTTCAGCTCCTTAGGAGAATCAACAAATATGACAAAGGTTCAGTTATAAACCATGACATCTGAGATAAACAAATACTCAGAACACCCCCCTCCTCTAACACTCACCTTGTGATCTGGAATAGATGGCCACAGAGCCGCTGACCAGGCCGGCGTAGAGACAGTGTTTCTTGTAGACCAAGCTGGTGACAGTGGACTTGTCGGGGGTGAAGAAATGCTGCAGACGGACTTTCTTGGAGCGCTGGCTGCTTTTGTACACAATGATGCTACACAGAGAAGAAGACAAAGTAAAAACAGTGTTTGAATATTTTTAAGGAGAAACAATTCAGGCACATTTTTCACGAAGTAACACTTTGACCTCCATTCTGTGCCGTACCTGCCCTCCTCCATGCCCAGACAAACACTAGGCGTGTCACTGGCCTTTGTTGTGGCGACATGGTTGTTTTCAGGGCCCTTCTCGCCATTTTCCTGCAGCTGCTCTGCAGGGACGTATGCCATGCAGAGGATTCGAGACTCCACATTGAAACACTCGGTCACCTTCGGGCTGGAGTTCTGCATGGCCACTATAGATATCTGTCCCATCTGGTTGGTGCAGCTCGCAACCTGAGCAGAGGGAAAATCACATTATGTTGTTTTCGGTAATTTATCAGAATAAAAAACAATAGAAGGAAAACTGTAACCCAGCAGCAGAAAACACAGAAGACCTATGAAAGTGTTTGTTAAATCAAAACATTACATCATATCATGTTATTACAGACCAATTGTAAAAGAAAATTCATAAGAGAGTTAAACTCAGTGTTTACACTTCAGTTTGACATCTTTCAACAACAGCTTAAGTATTACCTCACTGTATAAATAACCAGAGAGGAGTGTTTATATCTTCAGCAGAACAATGATTTACCCTGATTGTCAAACACAATTCATTAGCTGTGATTACCATGGCCATGACAGCCTTTGTATATTTTGAGAAAGCACTAACGAATCATTTTCCAGCCTTAATTGTATTTCTCAGAGGAGACATTTGATATTGTGATAAATAAACAGCAGAAAGTTAACATCTGTGCTATCACACTATAATGCAAAATCCGCGCTCTGTTACCCCCAAAAGTCAAAGTTCCCCATGGAAAATAAGCATAATGATTTAACGGATACAAACATCTAAAAGCAAACTGATGAATACGTTTTTCAAGAACTAAAATACGAATTCCCTCCTAGATAAGTACTTAAACAGTAACTTGTGGAGTGGCTCATGAAATGTGTGTTAATCCAGTGCTTAGTTCTTAATCAGTGCAGCAGAATGTCTCACCCAAACACAACCATGACCCACGACAGGAGTGTCTGCTGTGCTCTCTGTGTTGATGTGAGGTTCTGGATTATGAACAGCACACTCCACCTGCAGCAGAACAGAAAGAAACAAGAGAGTCAGATGATAGCTTGCATTATATTGGAATTCACCAAGGAAATTAAAACTGTTCTTGGTAAGAAGCCTAATAGATCTACAAAAGCTTCATTCCTCACACAGTATCCAAAAATAAATGCAAACATCTAAACAGAACTCCACACTTTTTGCTGGAAGGAACTTTAACACAGTGTGAAAAGACATTTTCAAGCTGCGGACATTCCAAGGTCAAGTACAAGCAGCCCATTTACAGGTAAGAGAAGGTGGCTGTTGGATCAGATCTAGTATGACTTTTCTTATATCAAAATCTTGATGGCCCATAGGGGATTTAACCCACAACCTTGGTGTTATTAACTCCAAACTCTAACCTACTGAGTTAACCAGCTCTGCCTCTCCCAGTTATTTCATTTCATTACATTTTACATGTCCCTTGTCATTTATCACTCAAAAGCTGACTTACATCTGGATACACGGAAAACAGGACAGTTTTTTTCTTCTTTTCTTATGTTGTCTCTTTAAATCATTCATCATTTCTGTCTGGGTTATACTTACAGACAAACCAGCTACCAGTGCTAAAATGCAGTATCTGAGATTTCAAATTTTAGGTGAATGTTGGCAGAACTTCTCCCACTGACAGTGTTGCATAACTGTTAATGACACGGTGACACTTGTTGGTCATGACAGACACACATACTGAGTGAAATGAAGAAAATAAAAATACAATTAAATAGATGTTCACATCAGTCTGCAGCATAACAACTCTCACATGGGATTGATCCACGACCTCATAATTAGCCACCATGCTCCAACCATCTGAGCTAACTGGTCGACCACTAAAGAAGAGTAAATGTTCTTTTTTCTTTGATTTGATTTATGTGTCATGGCATGTATACAGAAAACAAAGAAACATCGTTATCATATGTTTTATCGCACTTCACAGAGCACAAGTTGGCTTCATGATTATCATGTCACATGTTTAGTCATTAACGTGACCACTGGCCTGGACAAGGATCAATTCTATGACTTTGACAATATCACGCTGATAACACCCTCTTTATGAGGTTTACTCTTATACCCATTTGTACAGGGACAAGCAAATGAGTCTGAAGGACACAGTTTAGAAACACTATGTTCTGGTTGCACATAAAATAATGTATTGCAAATCACATGAGGTAATATCTTGTGATTGGGTTGAGTAGTGAAATATTGACACTGGAAACCTTGCATACCTCTCACATGCTAAAACTTACAGTTCCTCAAGTTTTCCAAAGACTGGTTGCAGGATCATCAGAAAGCACACATACACACAAGCTCATCTTTACAGTGAAAAAAAGTTGACAAAAACCCCTGATTTTGGTCTGAATAGCTTATTTCTCTATCAATAAACGGTGTTCTCAGACACAGAAATGGTTTACAGCAGTTTTCTTTTTAACCCACTAGTCTTGTAGAAACAGTTGAAGACACAGGACAGGTTTGAAGCCTATTGTCGGCAGGCAGAATTCCTTGATATAGGGATTGAATTGCTTCAAAAACAATTTAATGATGTCTTTTTGACAAAACTAAACAGCTCGATAAGGAGACAACTCACTGTACAAAAACTAAATGAGATGTCTCACTTACTATTGTTAGCGTGACTACACTGTAAGCACTAACCCTTACAGGGAGTGTGCAAAACCATGCCCCAAGCTCCAACCAAACAAGCTGACCGACCCAGGATTATCTCTAATTCGCTGACACTTGGGCAGCATATGGGAAAGGGAACTGTCTGACCTTGAATTCTTGTAGTTTTGACATGACCACAGGCATTTGCCGGAGCAAGAGAGGATGCTTCTGCTTCTTGATGTGATTCCCATCATCCTCTGCAAAGAACCAGCCCTGGAGGTTGTCTTCCTCTGATGTAAACATAAATATACACAATTAACACTTCATTCTATCTGCATCAAAGGAAAAAAATACCTTCCAACCTAGAGACTCTAAAAAAATCACATTCATAATGCAAAATTACAATCTCAAAATCTTATTTTAAAAGGTATCATTGAATAATCTACTTATATTCAAAGCACACTTATAATATAGCACCATAACAACCAGTATTGTGGGGATGCACTGATGTGAAAATTTTGGCCGATACCGATATCAATATTGCCGTTATGGCCAATAACCAATATTTACCGATATCAATATTGGAACATTAAAAAAAAACAGTCAGAGATGATGTGTCGAGGTAGCTCAGAGAAAAAGAGCAGCGCCATCGTGAGAAAAGATGACCATGGAGAGGATCAAAAGATGGAGCGCCCAAGATACACGCAATCAAAAGAGTACGTTTTGTCTGATTTTGGATCAAAAACAGGAAGAAAGAAATAAAAAACGAGAGTTCACTCTTCCTAGGTAGCTTTGGTGTTTACATAGTCACGAAGAACAATTAATTAAAATTAATTAGGTGTTGAACGATCATTCAAGATGCTCTGAAATGGCCGGCAGCTAATGAGTAAATTTCGGCCCATTTTTATGCATCAGTCGATATCAATATTGATACCGATATATTGTACATCCCTACAGTATTGCAAAAATTTCTACAATCAATGACAATAAAATAAGGAGAAATTTAAGGCTTTATCTAAGGACAGAGAAATAAAATCAAGATAAAATTAGGATACTAAGGCTGGTGACAGACTTCATGGTTTTAAGACAGATCTAAGGCCTGATGTGCCTCCCCAGTGATCTAGGGTGGGGGTGGGAGTGGGGGTGGGGGTGACCTGATTAGGAGCCCTGTGTTACTGATTATTCGTCCAGATAATCCTCAAGTGTAGTATGTCAGTACAAGTATTTTACTGCTCCAAGAGGCTCTAAATCTGTTATCATGAATAATAAAAATGTTTAATATTCGATGGAATATCCGCAACCAATAAGAAGAGCAGACTGGCAAGGGTCACCAACTGGGTGTTGCAGCTCATGAGCATCACAGCAAATGTAATCAAAGCTGTACACAAAGTGAAGTGAAAACTTGAAAAACAAGACAAGCTTAAAGGATTGTTAAGCCATAACTTTTTCCTCATTGTTTTGTTGCTGCATTGAACACAGGCCAGGACAGCTGGCTGCTGAAGTTGATCATCCTTCCTGTTTGCTTTTCTTTTGAAGTCAAGCTTCATCACGCATCATAGATTCACAGCTCCAAACATTAGATGTTAAGTCTTATGGAATCATTTGAACTGTCTTTTAAAAAACTAGAAAAGCACTCAGAGAGCACAGACCTCCACCAAGCACCAAGTGATTGTCACCAACACTTTAGTCCTACTTTAATGTTATACTCCCTTTCAGCAGACTGTCTGCTACAATTTAGTGTTAGTTGCAGGTTTGTACAATAATTTGTTACCTGACAGTGTTGAAAATGATGATGACCCAGTACATATTTCATATTCCGGATCTTAGTATCCAGAATATTGCCAGGATCTGGATCATACTTTTACATCTGTCAGAAATGATGGTGACCTTGTCTTGTATTGTTTTGCAAAGCAATCTGACCATTTATGGTGGAGTTATATACACATATGGTGAAAACAGCCCTATCTCAAATTGATAAAGAATCCTTTAAAAATATCCTGGATCCAAACAGTGATCTGGATCACCTCAAAACTTTAATCACTTTTTCCTTATCCCATTTTGAACATTTCCTGAAGATTTCATCAAGATCTGTTCATTACTTTTTGAGTACTGTTGTTCACAAACAGACAAACTCTCCCAAAAACACATGCTCCTTAATGGATGTAATAAAAGTCCTCTAGTGAGTGTCTGGTCTAATACAGGAACATTTACAGTGAGACAGTGCATTATACCGTACCTAGAGCCAGCTTTGCCATCTGCAAGTTACTGATCCATGACTGCTTGATGGCCGGGCTGAGAGTGTTGAACACTGCACTGAAGTAAGTGGGTTTGCCAGACCTGCAATAGAGGGGGTTATAAATAAAGACATGTTTCATGAGAAAAAGCAGATACAAACCACTACATTATAGACCACTAGATCACAAGTGAAGTTGAGTATTTTCTCTGTTTTCATATTTGTCTTCATCTATTGTTTTGAAAATGAAATTAATTTCACTGACATGTGATAAGTGAAGCTTTATGAACATATTTATAAACAAATCATATGAGATGTGTCAACACTTCAGGAACCACAGAGGGCTGCATTTGCATAAACATTTTTCTGAGGAGCCCTATTAATTTTACATTCTGTAAACACTGATCAGCTGATATGCATCTTTTATAGTTGGATTTCAAATAGGCTCCAATAAAAAGAGCTTTGTCCTGTTTGAATCCCAGCCTGAGGGAGCATGAATCCATCAATTCAATACTGACTGACTAGACAGTGGCGGAAATGTGATACACGTCAATGTCAATTATCGCCTCTACCGGCAGCTCATGAACACAGAATGTGTGTGTTTGTTGATGTGTGAGTGTGTGTGCTGGTGTCAGAAATGTTGGTGTTGCATGGTGCTGTGTTTTGTGTGTTTTGGGATGGAGGGATCAGAGAAGGAATGACTGAGGCACAGCTGTGTTTCCAAACATACCCATGGATAATCTCACCAGCTAAGTGCTGCAGAGACGAGGAAGTGGGAGAGGGAGAGGGGGTGTGAAAAAGCCAAGACAAGGTGCACCCTTGGGGGACCACGTGCAGGCTATAATAGTGTGTGTAATGAATGTGTGACATGATTATTTGTGTTCAGTAACAGCTGCAGTAACTGGGCAGCCTCTAGTTGCAGACACTGGTGCACATTTGCTCCCTTGAGATTCATGCCTCAGATTAGAGCTTGTGGAGGAACTTGTTTATCCAAATATCCAAATGTACTCTTATAATCTCTCATACAGCTGAAAGAATACACAGCAACTGGGAGGACAGCAGGAGAAAGCAGGGTAACAAGGGATAAAGCCAAACCTAGGATAAACAAGTAATGGGTGGGGCTTGGACTGAGACTGGGAGCTGGTAAAATATTGTATGCACTGCCTGAAAGATTGGGAAAACTAAGGTGGCTATAAATCTGGAGATATGTAAAACACAAACTTGTCATGTTTGCCAGGCAGCTGGAGTTGGATGCGACACCGGTCAGCTGCCCTGATTTCCTCCTCCTTCTTCATTATCAGCCTCTGGAGGCCTGACACCCAGTCCTGGGACACTGTTGAGTTCACATTCTGAACAGATACCGGAGACATGGAGGAAGAAACATACAGATATTAAAATAATACCACAAGGGATTGATAATGATGCTAAGAAATATGACGAACATTAGTGTGGAGGTTTTGCTCTTTGAAAGAAAAAACAGTCTCCTGAACTTGTGTTTTGAAGCACACAAAGTCAGCACATGTGACAAAGGAGAATAATAATTTGATTCTTGACCCTTTGATTAGCTCTGCTATGCTAAGTAGCTCTGATGATCACTTTTATCCTCTGATAAAGCATTATAATCCTGATGAGAGCTCTCCCTCCAGGATGACAAAGCCCCACCAGTCTGGCTCCAGTTTGAGTTTGAAAACAATGTAAATCATATTCCATAACCAACAAATCTCAAACTAAATGAACATTAACTGGAGATTTTGAACTAAGGTGAAGGATAGCACCCCTAACCATAACCATTCGATAGCAAATAAGGAACATAAAAACTGCTTTTTTCTCTCTGGCACAGTGGTACTCCAACTTGTCCCTGGCAGTGTTATGACCCCAAAACGTAACACTACCAGAGACCGGTGACAAGGGGTGGGAACAGAGTTTAGGCCTAGGCCTAAAAACATTGGCTGGACGACATATTGTCCCACAATTATTGACAATAAATGATATTATTGTCAATATTACTTTAAGATTAAATTAACCACTAATATAATGATAATATATTATAATAATGCAGGACACCCTTTTAAATGCAATAAACCTTTATTACTCGTGAGTATTTTTTACTATAGTAATTTCAATATCAATGATTTTCAAATATCCCACTAAAACAAACAAAAAACAATAAAAATAAAATGGGCTCTAAGTCAAAAATTGCACTTGAATAAAAAACTGTGTTAAAAGGAAGCATTTCTTTAACGATGTAGCAAACAACACTTTCTGTGTTTATGTAAATTCTCATCATCCAGGTCAGGGTTATTCTGAATGCTCCAAACCGACGCAACTGGACTGTTCAGAGTCCGAAGACATTTCACTTTGCTCATTTGGTTTGAAGCTGAAATTTTTCTACACCAGGGCTATTGCGTTTGGGTTTATAATCATCTTTTTCCCTCCTAATTTCGATGTTAACCTCCTACGGAAGACAAACATTTCGGGTGACTAACAAGAGGGTTCACTCTGTTCATCATCCTCTACTGAACAAAGGCGACCAGGTGCTGAGAGCGATGCACAGGGTGAACCATCTTGATATCCAGCCTGTAAGGAGTTGAAAGACGAGGAAAACAAACCTGCATGGACATGGTGATATATTGAGGCTGACAAATTATCGAGTTCATTTCATTTAGCGTATGATTAATTGGTTTATTGACTAATGGCCCAGGCCTAACCGAGTGAGTTGGTACTTTAATAAGTACCAACCAAATTTCATCTGTAGTTTGAGGTACCATGTTTTGGTATCTTAACGTATCCTTGTGACTGTGAGGGAGTGGACGAGTAGGCAATTTTCCATTCTGGACATGAAAACAGCACTGCCAGTTTAAATATTAGAGTCAGAAAGCTTAAAAACATTGCACCAATACTCTACTCACTTCACTGGCTTCCAATCTCCACTCGACTACAGTCAACTGACAACAAAGGTTGCTCTCATCAATTACCAATGCATCTACATAAAACCTGTAGCCTTACCTGAAAGAACTCCTCAGCCAGCAAAACCCAACCCAGAATTCAAGATTGGCACACCGAAACCTTCTACACCCACCCAGAAATAAGCACCGGCCCATGGGGGACCGGACTTGCACTGCTGCACCACATCTGTGGAACTCCCTGCCCAGTCACCTCAGGACCCCACAGGCTGGATGCTTTTGAAAAACACTTGAAGACATTCCTCTTTAAAGAGGCTTTTAACTAACAATAGTGCGGAAAAAAAAACTTCTCTTATAGCACTTTGATATTTGTAAGAAATGAAAAGTGCATTGCAAAAAAAAAAAAAAAAGTATTATTTTTAATAGTTTTAAAAACACGTCCTCTTTGTGTTCAGGATGTAGAAGAAATATGACATGCAGACTCACAAGTCAGTCCGTGAGTTTATTTTTGTTTCAAGCCCAAGCTACTCCTTTAGTTTCTGTTTCTCCATCATAAAAACCTCAGGGGTCATGTGGCAAGAAAGGGAAGCAGAAAACTGAGGCCACATTTTCTCATTTCTGTATTTTCTGTCATTTCACCAACATTGTTATTTATGTTATCAAAATGGAACATAAAACATTCCATTTAAAATTATGTCACATTTGTAAAAATTGTAGTTTCTTATAATAAATCATCAGAATTGTTATTTGATCCTGAGTTTAGCAGAGTTTTTATACTGGACTGTATTATATTAGGCTCTACATTTTGAGAAGACAGTCTTCATGAGACTTGTATGTGATCCCTCTGAACATGTTTCTCAGATCTTTGAGGGACATGTCTTTATACATCTGTTGTGAGAGTACTGTCAGTGTTTTTCTGAAATCCAGTGCTGGCAGCGTACAGCTCACACTTCTTAACCCTGCTTCTTTCCTTTCCCATCCTCACACATCTCTCTGAGAGCTCACTGTTACTCAGCCTCCCACTCTGCCTCTGACAGACCTACCAGCACAGCACAAACACAGCGTCACACACTCACGCTGTGTTCTGCAAAGTAAACCTTCATCCCAACAGCTCACAGGCTTGTGTATGTGTGTGGTAAAATGACATGACAGGTTTGAATGGTGCAGATCTAGACTTAAGAGACTCCTGGACAAATTGCCCACGCTGGCACATTCCACAGCTTGAACATTATACGCCTGCATAACAGCCCAGCCCTTCTGGATGTCTGAGGGGAAACACCATGCATGTGATTTTTAGAGACCTGAGGTACACTGGAGGAACATTTGTCAATGTCAATTTTTGTCAAGCTTCCAAAAGTATTAACAGACAGAATAACCATTCCAAGATGTCAGACTGAGTTAAGTAATGTGTAAAACATGCCCTCCGTTCTTCTCAGCACATTACATTAATGACTTCTTAACTGTTTTTAATCAGACTTGACCCTGTCAGATGTGATTAAGTGCTGTTATCTGGAGGAAATACGATGAATATTTGTTTTCCTATTATCATCACAGACACTTAATGAAAAGTACACACTAGAAGAGTCAAGATGATGACACGTTTATCTGGCACTTGGATCATATGTTACCTGGTAGTTTCCTTTGAGGCTGCAGATCATACTGGAGATCTGGTTCACCAGGCTGAGGTCATGGATCAGGTTCTGCAGATCCTGGTATAACTGACCAGGGCCCATGTACAGTTTGTCTACAAGGAAATACAAAAAAGATAGACTTATTTCACACTTTCGTAATTTGATGTGAAAAGCCGAGATCCTACATCAGTAAAAATTGTCCATTAGACCTGAGCCCATTCAACTGAAAGGTTCAGACAAATGCCTTATTTCAAGATATTCAGAGACAAAATGGTTCCTGAATTGCTTGTAAAGACTAAAAGAATCTGTCAATGGGTAGGAAAAAAGTCTATCAAAACATTTTTATAAACAGTAGGTCAAAAAAAATTTGCTAATACATAAGTATTTGCAGTGCATGTCCAATATCTACTCTAAAGGCATCCTCTTAAAACTTCACTTTAAAAATACACAAACAAAAAACTGAATAGAAATCAGAGAAATCAAGCAGAGACATTAAAGCTAGTATCTTTACATTGGATACTCAAGCATCAACGTTTGAGGCCACTCTGATGAGCGAGGCAATAAAAATGAGCAAACAAAGACAAAGATCGATATTGGCCAATCAGTCAGGTTCCCACAGGGAGCTGTGACAGCTCTGCAAACTTGGCAATGAATCACACCAGTGTGCTCACTCATTTACAGAAACCCTGTGATCTCCTGTCAGCGTTCAGAGGACGAACAAATGACGTGGTTTTGTTCCTGCACGTCAGCTTTCATCATCCTTTCTGTTCGTTTTCATGTACAAGTCCATGCAGGCTGCAAGAGGTATGTAGTGAGATGGTCTTCAGAATATCTACACTAAAAGTCCCCATGTGGTGAGATTATTACTGCTTCTGTGCTGCTATTCTGTATTAAAAGGAAACAAGGGCTTACTTTGTGTACATAAAGCCAGCTTCACAGAATACTACCGGCTCGGCATGGCTCATCAAAGGTTTGGCAGCTTTACTCTCTCTTTGCTCAAATCAATTCACTTTTTTAAGGCTTTACCGTCAGAAAAAAACATTCAGTAAAAACATCCTAGAGAACTGGAAAATAAACATAAAGCCCTAAATTATTCAAAAATCTGAAATCCGTATAAACCAAACTTAGTTTATTCCTGTTCCTCTCTTTTTTCTCCAACACAAGCAGCACATTCATGGAATGCATGTCAGGCAGCCAAATCTTCCAAAATTAAATGGTTCATTTAACAAGTACAAGACTCACAAATTAAAGGCTGACTGCAGCAAAGATTTTAGTGCTTCATCCATCCAGAGGGAGCATCAGAGAATAAAGAGTTAAACTTCGTTAGAGTCTCTGGCACCAAAATGACTCTTTGCTTTAGCCGTTCTATTTTCTCTTCTCTTCTCCTCCTCCTCCTCCTCGTCTTCCTCCACAAAAGGCACACACAGTCTGCCGGGTGCTTCAATGCCATGACAACCCAGTGCAGCTCTCTCCTGAAGGTCTCCCTGACAGGGCATCCAGGGGAAACTTTTCATCCCTGTTTTTTTATTTGTAGGTGGTCTCCTACTCGAAAACGTCTCCCTCTGGGTTTGTACAGAGGAGGCTGCCCACAGACTGAGATCCTCATTCTTACACATGCATAAACACCACCAGGCACAAAGAAACACACAGCAGGCCTACAGTCCGGGTTATGGGTTTTTGATTTCATTGATCTTTTTATGGTCAGTGACCTCTAGTTGTGTTTTACTCATGTCACTCGATCAAATGATGGTCACACCACTCTGCATTCACAGCTATTTGGTTTCATTGAACCACTGCTACGAGCAAATGAGAGTGTGTTCTGCTCTTTTGTTGCAATGTTTCTTGTTTATTTTGACTGTCTCCGGTCTCTAATTGTGCTCTATGTAATTTTCATGGCTCATCTGCTTTAGAGAGGCACTGGGGGCTGAATTCAGGTCAGAGCCGAAATGCTGAACAAACCTCTGAAAGACGCTCTGTATTGTGCTACGACAGAGGTTTATTAAAGCCAAAGTGCAATAAAATAGTGTTATCAAGACCCAGATTTCATATCAGGTCATTTAGGTATGATTGATCAATAAAAAGGTCATAAATCTGCATATTTTAAAACATTCTTCTTCATGACGCAGATTCAGTCAAAAGCCATGTCCGTTGAATCTAACTTCTTTTATTGAAGCTTTGCCTCGAATAAAAGCTAACTAACGTCATTTCTTCGTGTATATTATCTGTGCTGAACAACTCAAAGGTAAAAGGAGGAATAGAATCCAGCCATAACTAAACTGGATGTTCCCACAGAGCGAAAACCTGGCTCTGTGTAACCCATTTCAATCTGGATCCAGCTTCTTGAATGGCCCTTTGTGTGGCTGCCAAATGCCATGAGGTTCCCAACAAAACAGACCCTGGAAGCATCACAGGAATCACACCAGTCATCTCTGCAATTACACACCACCTTAAAAAACAAAACACAAATCTACAAATGACACGCTAAGGAGTCGGGAGTGTTTCTTGAAATGACCACTCTGCATGGAGGTCTGATTGCAGTGTGAGGAGAAAGAGGAGGAGAAGCAAGCAGAGAGATGACATCATATTCTGGAAAGTCCTTTCATTGTCTTTGAGCAGGCTGGTCATCGAGCTGCTTCTGGCTGAACACAGCGCACTGAGAGACAATCCTTTCCACTTGTCAAAAGTTCCTTTGGCAATGAGCTGTTTTTATTACACACACACATTCCCACAGACCCACACGAAGCTGACCATAGTCAGGAAGCAGCTAAATCAGAGTGAGTGAACCAAGTTAAGTCAACTAACAGCAAGAGTGGGGACAGTTCAACACTTTGCTTCCACTTTATGGTAATTTTATAAAGCTACCATAAACCCAATGTGAACAACATCTAATTCCTTACACTGCTGCTTCTTCACACATTGACACACAGATAGAATTTGTCAAGCCTTAAAGAGATTGCACATACACTTGTATCATCATCATACTGAGTTTTATCCTCAAGAAAAAGCCTACAGACAGACCAGACGCCACTCAGGTCTGTCTCTACCATCTGTTCAGTTAGTCTGCTGAAGTATCAGAGGGGGACAGGTGGTCTGGCAGGAGATGGGTGCGATGGAGTCCGCACGAAATGTGGCTTAGGAAAGGGGAGAGGGAAGGGGTAGAAATCCAAAGATTCTGATTAATAAGGGTTGAGATTGAAATGCCAAACACACTTTCATCTTAAAGATGAGGACACTGGTGTGTAAATGCAAAAAGCTCAAGATGCTGGATCCACTTCACATGCAGTGGTCTGCATAATAAACTCCTCTCAGCAGGGGGGCTAATGAAATAACAAGAGCACTGTGCAACTACATTTTACTTTCAGTTGACGTTGTAATATCCTGTTAACTAGGGCTGAAATGTTCAGAAAGACTATTAAAGAAGACGTATAAACCATTTCAGAATTTATCCAATGACCAATGTGACACTGTGACACCTGGCTGAAAAGGGCTTAATATTATGTAACAGTATTAGAGACATTAGATTAGAGAGTGATAGAGGGTGAGCTGCAGAGTGCAGTATGCATCTCTGTGGAAGAGATTTCAGTCCATTACTGGTGCGACTGAAAGAGAAAACTCTGACCTCAGCTTCAATACGTACAACTTTTAACAGACCGGAGAAAACACCATGCTAAAGCACTCACCACCTCTATAATGTGTTCTTCCATTGACTGTACACAAGCACATACAAAAGCAAATATAGAAACTGCAGTGCTGTTACCACAATCATACACCCTCATTACGCCTCTTGTGTGTCTGATCTGGGCCTTTAAAAGTGGCTGAGCAGCTGTCTGCGACAGAGGAGAACCCAGTGGAAAGACTGAAATCATTTGAGTCGGCAGCCAGCAGAGGAGAGGACAGCAGGAGGAAAAAACACACATCCAGAGTGGCTTGATGGTCTCTGCAGGGCTGACACCATTTTAGAAATGTTAATCCACATTTTCTGTTGATTTTTTATGTTTTATTACGATCTAAATAACAGAATGCTAATATCAACAGCTCTCAGACAGATACTTACTGTTCTTTCAGACCCATTATAACCACTCATCCTCCAGTTTTACAGAGAGTCCTTCTCAAGCACAAAGATGTTCACCTTTAATTAACCTTCACAACTTAACTGTCCATCATCAAGCAAAAGCAATTCACTGACCAGCAGTTGTTAACTCCTCTGCCACAGAGTAAAGCCCTCATGCACCACAGAAGGATTTAGCTTCATCTACTTGACAGTGTCTAACAATTTAGCCTGTTGAACTCTCCTGCCTCTTCTCCTGGACCTTTTGTCCCTCATTAAAAGAGAAGAACACAGCTGCACAGTCAGATGTATTAAAATAAAAAGGAAAAAAATGAGACTTTGGTTCATACTTGGCTTAGCGTTGATGACCACTTTCTCTCCAGAATGGGGTGCTGGGTAGTGGCTGTTTTCAGCCACATCCTCACTGGATCCAAACTCCAGCACCTCCACGAAGCTCAAAGGCACGCTCCACTTAAGGAGGAACTTCTGGTCAAGTGGGACGTTGCCATTTCCGCTCCCACTGCCATCCTGAAATCTGGAGAGCAGAAACAGATAAGGGTCTGTGTGTGGGTAACTGCTTGTGTGTGTCTAAATAACATGAAACAGACTTGACAAGAAGAAAAATAAAAGCCTCAGTGTGTTTTGGGTTCCATGTGTGTCCCATGTTTGTAAAATCAGAGCTTAACTTCACTCATCAGGTTTTTTTTTTTTTGTTTGAGTGAGTGCACGTTTCCCAGAGGAAGTGTGTGGTGAACATCATGTTACAATTACAGGACAGGAGCTGAAAAGTCCATGAAAGGGGCTCTCCATCACTCTTGGCCAGAAAACAAGGCTTCAACTTAGTCCAAACCCAGAGACGCAGTGTGGTCATAAGTCACTCCTAGGACACCAGCTACTCTCAGTGCTTACCGTCTGTCTCTACACTTGGGAGTTTCTTTTTAGCTTCAGCTAATTCTAGCGAGTGACACTGCTGGGACTTTTTACTGGCGGGAAATTCCAGTTGCAGTTTTTACAGTGGACAACAGCAGAAAAGGAACATGAAGGTTAGAAGTTTCTAAAATACTTAACCTGAGAAAGGTGCCAAAGAGGAAAGATTTGAGCAGGAATGGTTTCTGGTCGGTCTTACCGTATATTGGGTGTGGCACACATGAGGACATCATTGAGCAGGAAGAGGCGTCGCTCCTTTGTTTTGATCATTTCACCACGCTCGTTGTAGACTGTCTCCACCATGTCGTCTGAGCGGATAAGGTAGCGGCTCCCGTTACTCAGAAGCTGATGAAAAGTGTTACAGGTCAGAGATACACTATGAGGATATACGCTCTCACAACAATCAGAATAAGATACGAAAACTCCCATCTGAGGATTTATTGTCTGCAGTATGTTTTGACTCTGGGTACCGAGGTTTTCCCAGGGCCAGTCTAGTCAGGAGACTTCCTTACGCATGGTTATGCCATTTTGGTCAGTCTCTATTGAGAAACCATCTGCTTGGGATAATAGCAAACAATATAAAGGTATCAATGGTAATTCAGAGAAATTAAAGCCCAGGAGAAGTCAAAATCCTCAGCCCAAGAGTAGGCGATCCTGCTAACACATGACTCCACACACAGGCCAGAGTTGGTGGCTACAGATGGGCAAATAATTACACCTTGAGGAAAGCTGGTTTTGTCCATGTGAGCTTAAAATATGGCAAGACTAAGGCAAGAAAATATAGAGGCCAACTGCCTGATGGCCTCCCACTTCACGACACAAGGACACTCTGTGGCTTATGCGAAAAAGGATAAAACATGTTGTAAATTTGCTTGCCAGGGCACACAGACTGAGCAGCGTGCTGACCTTGTTGAGGTAGCGTTCGTTCATGGCCTTTGCTATGTGACGAATCTCGCAGCGCTGGTCAGCCTCCCTCTTCTTTTCATTGAGCTTCTCTGCCAGTGTCTCCAGTTCAGTCAGAGCCATCTGCAGGGGCAGACGGTCTGCGTGACCCACTGGTGTGTTCTTCAGCATGTCCTATGAGGAAGCAAAGAGGAGTCATACGTTGGTCAGTCATTTACTCATGATCCACCATGATTACCCATCTCCTGCTTTATTTTCAGCAGTTTTATCAGAGGCATACAAACACCATGCCTATAGAAATTAAATGTTGATTACAAGCTGTGGTATCAAAAACAGCTTCTTAAATTTGCATTATTAGTCTTTTATGTTTCATTATGCATGTTTGTACTAAAAAATAAGCAACCCAGTGTTCCATATATATGCCAGGGCAAAATTCAAAGAGATCTGAGGAAACCATTTCCCCTCAGAGCCTTCCCCTGGTCCCCCTGGAGGTAAAAAGTTCGATAAACAAGAGGTCTTCATTTATGTGAGTAGCACTCCACCTGCTGGCAAATCTTAAAACTACTCTGTGTAATTAAACTGTTGAGGGGGGATTTTATTTTACCTGAAGGAGCAGAATGAACTGTGGAAATCTCTGGATAGGTTTCATCATCAGGCTGTACAGAGTCACACGGTCACTGCTGGTCTCCTGACGATGCTTTGGGTGAGAGGACAGGTTACTGCAAGGTGGGCTGGAGCTAGTGCAAATTGTAATGGGATCTAACATAACACAATGTATAAATGTCAAGATGCTTATTGGTGTTTTTTTACATTCATTTTAACATCATATGTGTTTGGCTTTGTCGTACCTTAAGAAATTCCAGGAAGCCAGGTTTGGTGGCGCATGTCTTTCTTACAACTGCCATCGCCGTGCTGAAGTTGTTCACATACTCACTGTAGGCATCCAGTACCATGGACTTTGAGAACTGTTTGACAAAATGAAGATGAGTTACATGCTTACACAAGATTAAAGAACAATGCATAGCTCATAGCAGAATTGGAAAAAAAATTCCAGGCAACAGTGATGACAGGACACTCTTCAGTGTTACAGTCCAGAGGACAGAGACAAGAAAAGTATGGACTGGCTCATAAAGAAGTCTTCAATCACAAAGTTTCATTAAAGTCAGAGCATCAGATTTAGAGTTTGGGTTCATTTTGTCTTCTTATCAATACAATCATTAGTGTGAAATCATTCTTCTGTTTAACTTTTAGACAAATCAAACATGTTCTTTAAAATGTTTCCCATTAACACAGATAGCTCAGGTCTCTCTGTGAGCCTTACAGGATTTCACTCTAACCATGTTTTTTCAGATGTACACTCTTTTACCATTAGCTCCGTCTCACTGAACAAACTTTGAAACAGCAACATAAAATACCGTTGCATGCAACCTTTACTGTATAAAGCAAATCAAGTTTAAAACTATAAAAATCACATTCCACCCTCTATCTCTATCACTGGTTTGAAAATGTAGTTGGCCTTTCTCTGAGTGATATTGCAGCATGAGACTGAAAGTGTCAGTTATGGACACTTCACTAAATTTGAACATTGTTAGTTCGGTTGTGAAGGACAGTTTTATGAATCTGCAAACTTTGTTGCAGATCAACAAAACAACCATAGGGAAGAAGGATGGCTTCTGACAGAAATAGAGAAGCTTTGAGAGTGATGTTGCTAAGCAGGTACTATTTGAGGGGCATGCATGGATTTCACATAGATCCTTTTACCTAATGCAAGAATTAAAGCCTTATTTAGACTCCATGTATCGCATGAAGTATTGTTTGAAGAAATATCATTTGAATATTTAAGTTTTATAGAGGAACCTGCATGATAAGGGCTCAGATTTTTTCAATCAGCACAGTTTACACAGTAGTGTAAGGTGTCAGTCATGGTTTGTGTAGTGCCAACAGCTCTGTTTTCTGACAATACCGTTGTGTTTACTGCAGTGGTTTAACACACTTCAGCTTCATAAAATCTGTACTAACCTGGCTGTGATTACACTGAAAGCTTTGACACTTCAGTGAGCTGATCTTTGATGCTATTAAATGCACTCTAAGACCCCCTGAGGGGTTGTGAAATGCTGATAGGGAGTCCTGAAATGCCTTCCAAAATCCAAAATCATTTACAACTGCATATTTTATCCATACAGGAAACCCAGCCATATGCTCACCTAGACAGCTGATATTTCTTACCTACCAGATATTTTTTTTTATGGTTTAATTTGTCAGTTTTTGAATCAGCCAAGTGTATTCTGCGAGTCTGCTGAACTGCTATTATGGAGGCTGTGTGCTGAAAGTTTGGGAATCCAGGAATTAATGTGCGTCAAACAACCCGACACCAGTTTCTATATCAATTGCCAACGCAGAGCTGGAGATAACACTTTCCAGAAACCACTTTTTAAGACTTGCTCATATAATACTCAATACTGGTCCACCTGTGATAGTGAGACAACACTGAGAAAACATCTCACTACAAAAGTTTTCTATAACAACAGGTGCACAGGTGCATTAGATACATCCGTCCTTCAAGTATCTTTTTCCTTTATCACTTTGAATTAATAACTTGATTGTTTACGTACACGCCAGAGGTGAGGGACTTATTTCTGCAGTCAAAACAAGCCCTCAGGGTGTGGGTTCTGTTGTTTCATGACGACTGTGGATTTTGGGGTTAGAGAGGGCAGTGAACAGATTTTAAACAACCCTCATATGGGTCTCATTGCTCGTCTGATGTCATGCCAAGGGTCGATTTTAGAATAAAAGCAAGGAAGTGAAAAAAGTGAGCATGACTTTTAGAGATGTGGTCTTTTGCTTTGATGTTGCCAAGCAGCCAAGAAAAAAAAGGCAGAAGGTTGTGGAGGAAACACAAAAGAGCAGAGTTTGGCATTCGAGTCTGCCTGGAGGGTCTGGTAAGACAGGAGTAAGGTAGCCACAATCAGACAGGACCTGTATTACAAACTGATTCAACTAAATCTGTATTTTATAATATCAGGGAAAGAGCTTCCAGTGTACACATTCTGAGTCCAAATAAGGACTTACTGATGCCACAAACACATCCCCGATCATCTCCAGGCTGTCCCACTCAGCCACACGGCTGGCCAGGGCGATCTGAAACAGGAAGTGGCACTGCAGGATCTCGCGCACCCGATAGAAGGTCATCTTCAGTTTCCTGTCGCTCAGCAGCCTTGGCTCAATCTGGGACAGAGGCTTCTCATATTGCTGATGAAGCAGAGAAAGTGGACTGTAATAACAAACCTTTGAGAGTGGATTTCCCAATCACTGCTCTGCACTTCCTAACCTCTAATATCCTCTTCAGTGCTTCGAGATAGTTCTTCTCACTTTCCAAAATAGATCCCAAGATACATCTTCTCACCAGCTGTAGAGGGAAAAAAGGAAATGATTACCCCCCATGTGTTGTCACTGTTTCCATTAAAAGTTCATGAAGTAGGATACCAGTCATCCAGCATGTTTGTTACCTGTTGCTGTGAAAGACCCTCTGGTGCTGGACAGAGGACTGGCTCAACATTGAAGCAGTCCACCTCAATGAAGAGTTCAGACTCCTCATCTTCAAAACAGGCTGACTTCCTCTCTAAAAGTTAAAGATGAAAATCTTAGAAATTTATTTTTATTAGGGAAGTCACAGTACCACAACATTTCAGTTTGGGTTTTGGTTTTAAAGCCTTCATTTAGTACATCCAACGATAAAATCAACAAAAAGACACAAAATAAGTACTTTCCTTTGTTTTGAGAACTTGGAGACATTTACACATTGTCTAAAGTGCAGTTCAGGCTTGCAGGTCCCTTCAGATTTATTTTTTTAATAATATTTTAAATAAAACACAACAAAGAAATGAGATAAAAAAAATAGAACTGTAAAGTAGAATAATGCAGGACCAAAAGTTAACCCTGCCAAGCACCAAATATAGGAAAGCAGGTTGATTCAGAGGTCTATCTGTCACATAATGGGTACATATATTAAGATAACAGAATTGTTATGAATAAATAAAAGGAAAATAAATACATAATAATAATAATAATAATAATAATAATAATAATAATAATAATAATAATAATAATAATAATAAAAAGTTAATAAATATAATATAATAATACATAAGTTAATAAATAAATAGTAGTTCCTCCTGTTCCCCACTACTGTATATTAGACTAAACAGGAGAAACTCAGCTACAAACTTCATACTTCAACCAAACGTTCTGTTTGTTTGAGTAATACCTGAGTTATTACTCTGAGCTACTGACATAAATACCAATACTGACACCTTGGACCAAATGTCACAAAGGTTCCCCTCAATATGACACCCAAATGATTCAAAAAGAGACCTTGTAGAAGTAGAGATATACTGTTTTAAAAAAGGGTATGTCATTTTTCAAGAAGAGACCCCAAAAAGAGGCCAGAGCTTAAAGGGTTGAATCACATACCTTGACAGAAAGACTTGGTTTTGATAAAAGAGCGCCCCTTCTTCACTGCAGCTTTGGTTTTCTCAAGCCCATCTTTGGTTCCTTCCTTTGCTGCCTTCATCAGTTTTTGCATCTTTTGTGAGACAAAATACACTTTAACCTGTTTTGCATGAATATAAACCTAATATTTTTCCATAATTGCAATGTTAAGTCCAGTGGTTAACAAACTACTGAACTGAGTAGGATAGGAGCAGTGTTAGAGTAGGAATGATGACAAACACATCATAAATGATGAATGCAAAATCAAACAAATGCTTATGAAAACACATCCTTAGCATTATAGCTCCCAGTGCATACTCATAGCAGGACAGGTCAGTGCAGCAGACAAAGAGCTAATGAACTGTATGCAAACCCATCACCAGTACCACCACCACCACCACCACCACAAGCCATTCATATCAGAGCAAGATGTCAGTGAGACACCCAGAGTGGTTAGCTGGACTGAGAGCAAAGGGGTGGAACTACTTTGTCTAGCACAGACAGGTGAGGTGAGCCTCAGGTAGTTTACCTTCTGCTCTTGTTTCTGTTTTAGCTGCTGCAGCTCTACCGTTCCCACTGTATTTGCCATTAGATCTTTCATCTTTTTCTCATAGTGTTCTTTCAAGCGTGTCAGATCTTGAGAGAGCTAAACGAAAGCAAAGCAGGTTACTGGTTATGGTTTTGGAATGAACTTTCACCTGAGAACTTCACTGTTGTCCTGATATGTATCCCCAGACTGTTGATGCAATCCTAACAACATCATGCCATTAAAACAGCTTTTAAATCATTTTGAGCTGACGTTTGATAAGAAGAAAAAATTCACTCGGGGCCCTAATTGCCTTTTTTGCACTGTTTAAATTCTGTTGGGTTTGTATGATCTCCAGTGAGAAGTTACTTCACTGCTTTCAATTGGAGATCAAATGTCAGATGCTGCTGGTTTTAAACTGTTTTAAAGCATAGAGATCTTGCAGGAACAGAGACCTCTTTACTTATGTAGAGGAGAAAACAGAAGGTTGATTGAGTGAGAAGTCTGACAGGAGTAATTAAATACTGGTTCTTGCCTGATTACAAAAGAGGAAATGCACCTTTCAATTATAGGAGTCCTTTATCTTAATGAAAACCAATCCTTGCATGATGCAGGACATGCTACAATGACCTGTGCAGGATATACTACTGTGAGTGTTGTATATGTAGGAGGTATTGAAGTAGCTGAAAAAAATCAATGTTAAAACTACTATTCATAATGGAAATAAAATGTCTTTCCAATGTTTTAGTTCAATCTGAGACAACTAGTGTTTGTAAAGTCTAACAGGGTGCATCAAAGAAAGTGAAGCTGTAATCCCAAAACCACAAGCCAAAACATTACAGATTTCAGCAAGCTGACTAAAGCCACAGTGATTTTCCCGAGCCTGCTGATGCAAACATTTGATTTAGCATCAAATGAACAACTAGAATCTACATCATTAAAACTTAATCCATAAATAACACGCTCAAAGGTCTGAGCACAACCACAACAACAGGACCTGTTTCAGCAAAGATTTTTTAGACTTCGTACTGAAGTTTATGACATTGTGATGATAAATTAGAAGACAAACTCAAGTACTCTCACTAAACCTGACAAATTACACACTGAATGATTCTTTGCTTGGGAATGCTGATGTCTCGTCTGAGAGTGACTTATACACACATGTGTTTTCCTTTGAGGTGGCTTTCCTCTCATGAAGGCATGAGGCAAGCCGTTCTCAGGGCGACCTTCCCCGTCACTGGCCTCGTCGTAGCTTTCAAATTCGCTGGAGCTCCAACCGTTGTCGAGGGAACTGTTGCAGCCACCCTCCTCACCAAGCTCAACATCATCGTATATCATCTCATCTGGGTCTGTAAGACAAGGACGCAGAGAGACACAGATACAATAAACCACACTGAGAAGAATAGTCATAAAATTTACACCGTAACTTCAAATCTTTTTGTTTCATTTTCACAGATAGTATATCTTTTATGCAGATGAAAAAGTGAATTTTACCATGGGCTGTTACTGTGAACACTTCGACAAAAAAGAAACTAATAAGGCAAAAGCTCAGGTTTCACAAAGGTTAAATAAATGGAAAGTTTCCTGGGTTTCAAACCAGAATACCCTACATCTGACTTATATTTTCATACAACCTTCAATAAATATTTCAAAAGTCCAAGTACATAAAAGGCAACAGAAAAGATGAAAGCAAACAGAAGTGACAGCATATGCCCACAGATAGAAACTGAAACACTTCTTTTGTTAAGAGTAGGAATGAAAAATAAATGCCACAAACCTGTGTTGGAGTCAGAGTTCTCTCTGGGCACGTCATCATAAATTACCTCATCTGGATCTGAAGAACAGAACACACGTTCACAAAAATTTGCACACAATTTCTCACACGAGACAGCCCAGGCTGTTCACACCATAAACAGGACGTAGAGAAAGGAGGGATCTAAAAGAGAAGCACACAAGGGTCCGCTTCCTCAAAAGAACTGGGAAGGAAGTGTCTGGGAATTCAGTTGTGTCTTTAAAAAAGAAATGATAATAGCACTCTGCAGGCAGGCTGTGTGCGCAGAAACAAGTTCAGAGAAACTGAACCTTTGAAGTATTTCTACTATAAAAATGATGTGTGGTGGACATGTATTGTGGATGTCATTCCTTACTTTCCATCCATGCAGTGTTGGCAGGATCTGACGCCCATTTAGCCAAAGCATCCTCCTCTCTTATGGGTGGGTAATCTTCACTGAAAACACTTTAAAAACATACCAACATAAAACATTATAGCTTTGCCAACAAATATACATTTTTATTGCTAGATCAATATCAGAAAACTAAGAAGAATTCCTTATTTTTTTGTGTAAATAAAGTGACATTGACATGTGTATTGTCTGACAAATACACAGCTCTTGTGTAAAATGGCAATAGTCAGTAATTTAAACTGCCACTGTGAGTGGAGCATACATGCACATGGTGCTTGGGATACAGCAGTTACTAAGCTCAATGACTGGAGTAGAACATTTCTGGCTGTGTGTTGCTCCACATACCTGTCAGCAGACGTGTTGCCAGGTCCAACCACAGTGACTGAGGGTTAAAGGGAGGAAATATTAAACAAAAATAAAAATATGATATAACTGTGATAGAAATCAGCATGCATGTTAATCAACTCTACGATTTTGGATTTAGCATTGTAGTTCTTATCACGTACCACTGGGTGTCACTAAAGGTACCCAAACAACTACTGTATCTCCTGTGAACATATAATTCATTTAAAACACTTTCTTTGTGCTGTCATTACTTTCACTTGAACTCAGCTTAAATTTAACAATAAGAAAACCCTTCTGCTTTCCAAGCAGCATGTCAAAGAAAAGAGTGCTCAACATTGAAGAATGTAAGTGAAAAGTATATTGTTTACAAAACAACACAAAAAATAATCATTCTCTGCAAAAACAGTTGAGACTTTTCCACAGTATTGAATGAAATGCATTTTCAACCTGCTCTACTGAAACATCAGAGTACTTCAATGTGGTATGACCACGGTAAGATAATTACAGTGTAATCAGACTCTTCAGTGTGCCAGGCCTCAGGCTGCATACAGCAACTGTTAGATTTTAGGGAAACCGGAAAATCCTCACAGCCAACACAGATCTTTGGGGAAGGCTAAATTTAGTCCCTACTTCCTCATGGCAAGGCTTTAGGAAAACAAGTAAGAGAAGAAAAGACAGGCAGCTGAGACAGCATTTACGTGTCACAGCCACATCTGAGCGCAGGAAAAAAAAATATTTCTCTTGAATGAACTAATCCTCTATGATGAGAACTCTTTCTGTTCTGTTCTGGGTATGAGGAAAACATTGTGAAACATCCAATCTACTTTACCGTCTTCATCCACAGAGAGATGACGAATGATGACGGGTGTGGTGTAAGTTGGTGTGATTAGCGGCACACCCGAGGGAGTTGCATAGCCACAGGGCACCGGCACTGAGTATCCTGAAGTGATGCCACCAGGGCCGATGCGGATATCCTGGGAATCTCCCACTCCTTCCTTAGGCTCTTTTGGTGAGGAAGGGGAAGAGGAGGGTCCATGCTGCTGCTCCAGCTGCTGCATTTGGAGAGGAGTGATGTCAATCACAGAGTAAGGATTAACTTTGCCCTGAGAGGAGCTCCTGGAAACAGCTGGCACAGTTTGAGGGTCGTTGATGGATGAATCCTGACCGTCTCCACCTGGAAAAGGCAAGATGACACATTAAAAGATACACCTCAACGATTAAAATTTACACCAAGCTTTGAAGATTATTAAGACACATTAACATATAATCTTGCAATGAAACATAAACTACTTTATTCTTGGACTATTTTCTCTGTATTCATTTTGGTGACCCTGAGACACTTGAACTCCCTCGCTTGGGAGGAAAACTCTTGGTGACAAAGTGAAGATAAAATGGATTAGGATTCCTTAGCCTTATAGATAACTCCAGGAGCTTGGACATCAGGGGGTAGCTTGGAGTAGAGCTGCTGCTCTTTCACAGTGGAGGGAGTAACTGAGGGATGAGTTATATCCCATCTGACCTGGGAATGCCTCTGCATCCCGAGTTGAAAACCTTGCTTGGAAGAGGGGGGTACTGTGTTTTTTTCAGGCTTTACGCTGTCATTTTAGTATCCTCACATAGCTTCAGATGATTTCCAGCATTAAGAAAAATCCTATTTTACTAACACTAGTGTTTTTAAAAATCCTTCAGTTCAGCCTGAAATGATTTCTTTTGGCTATTCTCTCTCTACCCTTCATCAGGTAAGGAACTATATTTGGTAACTTCTGCACTCATAACACAATGTTTTTTTATATGCAACAGATATTTGAAAAAAATATTTTCATTTCCTAAAATAATACTCTAAGGTTGGAATTTTGAATTTCAAAGTATTTAGGGATGGGTACCTTTTACATTTGATATGATACAGTACCGCTGCCTGGTACCTGGCAATCAGTACCGGTACACAACGCTACCAATTTTCGGCACTTTTTTGTATTTGTGGAGAAAAAATTATCAGTTTGTTTAATAATAAAGTATACATTTGTTCAATTCAATATATTTCAATTTTCTTAAATATATAACCTTGCAATGTTGTGTTCATGTGCAGCATGGAAAATTGCCTACTCTTTCACTCCCTCACAGTCACAAGGATGCATTAAGGTACCTAAACATAGTGTTTTTTCATTTTATATGAATTGGTTGATAGAAGTCAAAACCTGTCAGCAGCAGATCTATGAGCATACTCTGGTGTCTAAGACCAGCCAGTAAGATGTGTTAGGAACCAGTTCAGATATCCCTATGTGATAACCATTTCAACTTATTCTGTGAAGATGTGGTGCTGTTTTTATAAACAGCCTGCTTTGAAGAGTTTAGGGACAAATTCTACGAAATATGACTGAGTAGCAGTTCGTATTGTATGGACAGCCAGCATTGTTGCTCTATGTCTATGCTTATATATAGAATAACATCTTTATCCCTTTTTGAAAATATAATGAATGACCATATCATTCATGATGATCTCCCTTACTTTTGTAGGCCATGTAGAAGAATCAGTAGCACTGTAAGTCTGTATCATAATACTGAAAATCAAACAGCTGTTGTGACTACTGTATAGATAAGGACTGTAGTTCCTGTACATGGGCTAAAAAGGTTTGCTAAGGACACCAGTGTCTCTGTGCATCAGTGTTTTTTTTTCATTCATTTAAAAGAGCCATTACACAGTTATTTCAAGTATAACAGGCCGTTTTTTATTCAAATGAGCCTTAATACAACCTGCCAAGCATCCAGACTGGAATATTCGGCAAATGTTTAAATTAAGTGGTTAAAAATTACTCTCTCCATCCAGCTGATCTTGTATATTAAGAGTAAAATTTTGGCAGCCCATCTCAGTAAAGCCCCGTTTCCACCAAACGGTATGGTTGGGATCAGTACAGTTCGGTACAGGTTGAATCGGTTCAGCCTGATCCTGTTTGGGTTTCTAAGGCCAAGCCTGCCCCCTCGTGGTGGGCAGCGTGTAAGCCAGATGCCGAAGAAGAAAAACGCAACACGATCAACAAAGAGAAATGATGGGAGACATCCAGCAATTCGTCTTCTTGGTTACAAAGTTTAATCAAGCTTTGTTTCAGAGGTGACTGGGCCACGAGAAGAAATGCAGCTGCTGTCGCACGGTAAGTGACAATTCGTTGAACCAATCAACGGTCTGCAGTGTTGTAGCTCCACCTTCTGGGATTGGATCCATTTAGTCTGGCACCCGAATGAATGGGTCCCAAAAAAGTGGGGCAGTTCATCTTGGTTGTTTGAGGATCTGTCCTATTAGTCAGTGGAAACGCCACAACAGCACAACACAGTAGATGTAACTTGAGAAAAATGCACAGAGCTGCAGAACCTTGTGGGCTTTCCAGCATTTAAATATGATTTGTGCAGTTTGCTTTGTGAAGACATCACATTCTTCATTAGACTCTGAGACTGAGCAGATGGTGGGGGCAAATAACACACAATCCTTTGTGCTTTAAACAACTGCACTTTATTTTTAGTGAATACTCTCCTGTGTGTGTTAAACTCTTTCATGATATACTCGATGGAAAGCTAGAAATATGTGCAGTGTTTACATCTCTGTATTACTGCCTGCTGCTGTCACAACTTTAAGAGATGAAAGCCAGACATCCTCCAGCACCAGGCAGCCAGAGATAAAAGCTGTCATGAGAGAGATAGACTGACCCACGCCTGCTTCACTCCAGCCTGAACTCAAGTGCCTGGACCACAGCCAGATAATGTAAACAAACCTGACAGGAGAATGAGGGGAAGTTTTGATTGCTTTGAGAAATATCCTGCATATTTAAAGATGTTCCACTTATTTCTGGGTAATACTTATTTTTCTCAAGGCAGCAGTAATATGTCAACACTTTAAGGATGCAAACCTGTTCTTCCAGGATCTGTCTCTTCATCATCAATCAGAGGAGGGGGTGGAGGAAGTGGTAAATCTGTCTCAATGTTATCAGTGCCCTCAGCAGCAGATGTCCTCTCTCCTTCTTCTGTTGTTCCAACTGCTGTGGAGGATTTGCCCGTGGTGTCGAAAGTGTTTAATGATGACGGAGCAGTGTCGGGAATGGATGAAGGTGCTTGCAGGTCTGGGCTTGGGATGTGACCCTCAGGCTGGCTGGCCACCATGTTCTCCTGGCTCTTTTCCTTGTTACTGGGGGCCAGAGGAGGTGGAGGTGCAGGGGGCAGACAGTCAGCCTTAGGAATGTCGTCACTGCTGTCGTCAAATTCAAAGGCTTCGCCCTCATCCTCGTCTGCGAAGGGGACACTGTCAGCCAACACTAGGGACAGAGATAGAGTTCAGAGTTAGAGAAAATTCTAGATGACACGTCCTCACCATCACGTCCCACTCATTTACAAAAATGAAGTCAAAATACCTCCTGCAATGGGTGTGAACGTGTTAGAGGAACAGTCAGCACAGCAGGGATAAGCAGGTGGAGCCACAAGATTGACTGCACCTCTTCTGCTAAGTGAAACATATTCAACTAGTTTGGCAGCATGACAAAATTATCAACTTCTTATGGCCAGATCAAGATCTTCTTAACATTTTTCACATTTATTTTAAGGTAATTTTGCAAGTTAATGACCAGTATAGCAAAACAAATTCACCTATTTTTTAAATATACAGCCACAAAAGAAAGAGAATAACAGACCAGTCAGGTTAATGTTTCTCTTGAACTGATCGGAATCTGTGTGGTACTCTGCCAAGTCCTGCCATGTGCAATGAACATTTAACAAGGATGCTGACGTGGGTAAGACGTTTTTGGACGTTTTTTTTGCCTTGTTGAAAAATGAGCATTCGTTTGAAAAAGTGAAAAATAATAACACTTAAGCTAGTTTGTAAATCTGGCACATCAGTCTACTAATTTCTCTATGTTTCTAAGGTAGCACTCAGTGTGTAGCTATTCATGATAGAATGAATGTCTGGTCCTTTCTACTTAATATTAACGGTCTAGTATGATTAAAGCCTCATGTTCTCATTTTAATGTACTGTCTCTATTTCCTTCTACAGAGTTTGAATATAAGTTAAAGATTGTGATTGTGCAAGTGTGCCAATGTTAACATTTGAGAAAATCTACAAGTATTAATCCCATTGTTCTCTTCCATTTTATTAAGCAGGTAAATTGGAAGTTGTGACCTATTATCAGTGTTCCTTTCAGTTGAACTTCAGCCTAAAACAAAACACCCATTGAGTTCATTATAAAAAAACATGTCTTGTTTCTTTCCCATTGGATGAACACATCCAGTGACTTCAGAGCAAATATTCTGAAAAAGGTACAGATAGTCTAATTTGTGACCATGGTCTACAATAGGTTCCATGTATAAGCAGAGAGCAGCAATGTATAGAATATCAATACCCAAGTCTCTTGACGTAATGACAAACGCCATATTTTTAGAAAGTGTTTTATCCTTTTTTAAATTATTTTATTTTATATTCATTTTATTCAAGACCATATGTCAACATGGATGAGGCAGACAATATGACTTAAACTGCTACTGGCCAGTAGAGGGAGCCCCATATGTCTCAGATTTACTTTTGATGAGCTGTCATATCATCCATCATTTCATACACCGTAGTGTTTCTGTTTTCTGACAAGTCCCCTGTCTAAATGCTGTTTTCAACGGTTTTTACAGAAATTGGGTCTTCAGGTGATTCAAAAAAATGTCATCATGTCATTAATGCAGCAGTGTTTCAACACCTTGTCACAGTATAAGTGGCACAGAATCACAGCCAGGTTAATACTAGTTCTTGCTACATGGGTCAAAATTTCACAAGCCAGATACCTTTTTACAGACATCGGTTCCAAAAGTAAATGGTCTTGTACTAAAACACTTTTCTAGTCTTTCTGACCATGAAGCTTTTTTCCACTGCTAATCACATTCACACCCTGATGAGGACAGGACATGCTACATTAAGGGTCAGTCCAGTGAGGTTTTTATTGTGTTTTATTGTGTGTTGTTTTATCATCTGCTTTATTTATTTTACTGACCCATGCTGCTATATATATGGTGAAACACTGAGCACTTTATGTCTTGTCACTCTGACCAAGGTTTGATGCGTTTGTTTGTGCTGTAAATGTGATCACTGTCTGCAAGACAAATCTACCCTCAGGTATAAATAAAGTTAAGTTGAAGTTGAAGTCCGTATTAATTTGATTCATATCCACACACCACAGACCAACAGCACCAATTTCAGGTTCAGTATCTTGCTCAGGGAAGCTTTGGCATGTGACTGCAGAAGCTAGGATTGAACCCCCAACCTTCCGCTTGAGAGATGACCAAGGATGTGGTCAGCCACAGAGATTCTGTCATCACTGAACCTCTTGCTATCATCATGACTTAACTTGCACTGAATTAAGTTTGTACCTGCGATGTCCTGTGCTACTTTTAAATTTAAAAAAACTAAAGATTTTAAGAACATTTACAATACGGAATGGCATGGCTATATTTCCCAACAAAAACCATGAAAAGCTTTGTATCACCTTTCCCAGTTGTACATAATTCAAAAAAGACAAAATTGGTTTCCAGAAAAAAAACTACACAAATAATAATGGGGGTTGTTGAGATAGTTTTAAGGCTTTATACCCATCCTCTGTTACCATATCCACACTGAAGGCATGGGGACATGGATAACACTCTCTTTAGTGTGTCAAATGCCAAGCTGTATGACTTTGGGAAACTATCTTTGTACTCTCATCAGTTTGGAGACCCATGGATATTAATAAAAGAATGGTTTAATTACAATGTATGAAGTCTGAATGAAAAACATAAAGAAACAACACGAGGAAATAATGACTCAACTTCTGGGACTTTTTGCAGTGTTCATCTGTTGCAGTGGTGAAGCAGATGTATCCATTGAATAAAAACCAGCTTATTTGACTTATAAATAACTATAATTTATAATCAAACATTGCTGTGTGTTTTGGAGGATGTGGCTAAACACAAGAAATATAAAGGTAGGATTTGACCCAAAATCATATTTCACTCAAAGACTTTTTCAGAGAATGTTTTCATATGTGCACCTGGCACCAGGACACCCTAGGTTGCAGTTCAATGATCGACTTTGTAGTCGTGTCGTTGAACTTGCGGCCGCATGTCTTGGACACTCGGGTAAAGAGAGGGGCAGAGCTGTCAACCGATCACCACCTGGTGGTGAGTTGGCTCCGATGGTGGGGGAAGATGCAGGTCAGTACTGGACTGGTAGACCCAAACGTATTGTGAGGGTCTGCTGGGAACGTCTGGCAGAGCCCCCTGTCAGAAAGAGCTTTAACTCCCACCTCCGGGAGAACTTCAACTGTGTTCCGGGGGAGGTAGGGGACATTGAGTCCGAATGGGCTTTGTTCCATGCCTCCAGGCGGCCGATCGGAGCTGTGGCCGTAAGGTGGTTGGTGCCTGTCGGGGCGGCAACACCCGAACCCGCTGGTGGACACCAGTGGTGAGGGATGCCGTCCAGCTGAAAAAGGAGTCCTATCGGGCCTTTTTGGCTTGTGGGACTCCTGAGGCAGCAGACAGGTATCGACAGGCCAAGCAGAATGCAGCTTCAGCGGTTGCCGAGGCAAAAACACCGACATGGGAGGAGTTCGGTGAGGCCATGGAGAACGACTTCCAGACAGCTTCGAAGAGGATCTGGACCACCATCCGGCATCTCAGGAGGGGTAAGCAGTGCACTGTAAACACTGTGCTCAGTGGGGACGGTGCGCTGCTGACCTCGACTCGGGATGTTGTGGATCGGGGAAGGAATACTTCGAAGACCTCCTCAATCCCACCGGCACGTCTTCCTTGGAGGAAGCAGGGCTTGGGAATGTAGGGGTGGGCTCTTCCATCTCTGGGGTTGAGGTCGCCGAGGTGGTTAAAAGGCTAACTTTTATGGACAGAATTTCTAGGTGCAGCCAGGGTGTCGAGGGGGTACGGTTTGGTGACCTCAAGATTGGATCACTGCTTTTTGCAGATGATGCGGTCCTGTTGGCTTCATCAAGCCCTGACCTTCAACTCTCTCAGGATCGGTTCGCAGCCCAGTGTGAAGCGGCTGGGATGAGAATCAGCACCTCCAAATCCGAGTCCATGGTCCTCAGCCGGAAAAGGGTGGAGTGCCCTCTCTGGATCGGGGATGAGATCCTGCCCCAAGTGGAGGAGTTTAAGTATCTTAGGGTCTTGTTCACGAGTGAGGGAAAGATGGAGCGAGAGGTTGACAGGCGGATCAGTGCAGCATCGGCAGTAATGCAGACTGCACAGGTCTGTCGTGGTGAAGAGGGAGCTGAGCTCGAAGGTGAAGCTCTCTGTTTACCGGTCGATCTTTGTTCCCACCCTCACCTATGGTCATGAGCTTTGGGTAGTGACCGAAAGAACAAGATCGCGGGTACAAGCGGTCGAAATGAGCTTCCTCCGTAGGGTGGCGGGGCTCTCCCTTAGAGATAGGGTGAGAAGCTCGGCTATCCGGGAGGAGCTTGGAGTAGAGCCGCTCCTCCTCCACGTTGAGAGGAGCCAGATGAGGTGGCTCGGGCATCTGATGAGGATATCTCCCGGACACCTCCCTGGTGAGGTGTTCAGGGCACATCCCACCAAGAGGAGATCCCGGGGCAGACCCAGGACACGCTGGGGAGATTACATCTCTAGGCTGGCCTGGGAACATCTTGGGATCCCCCGGGAAGAGCTGGACAAAGTGGCCAGGGAGAGGGAAGTCTGGGCTTCCCTGCTTAGGCTGCTGCCCCGCGACCCGACCCCGGATAAGCGGTGGAAAATGGTTGGATGGATGGTTTACAGATACACTGTGGGTGGCAGATGTAGTCTTTGGGCTGTAAAAAGTTTAAAGACTGAGACTCACACACACTTATAATTAGGGGTGGGGTTTACCACAGCAGTGTGTTTTCTCAAAGAATTTCATACATCAAGGATCTGCCCTCAGCTGCTCTACTTTACAGAAACACACACACACACACACCGAGGCAAGGCTACAAGCTATAGTTAGCATTCCAAAGCTTCTAGTTCACATGATAGGAGTCACTTGGCAGTAGACAGGAAGGGAACAACAAACCTCTTTCCACTTTCCACACTGCAATTAGGCTGACAGGAAAGAAAACTGCTTCTCCCTCCAGTGAGAAGTGCAGCCAGAGTTTTGGATTATTTCTGATCTGTTGAATACAGTCTGAGTCTGAGAAGCTCAGTTAGGTGATGGAGTGTGTTAAAAGATTAGACACGCTCAACTCGACTCCTATCAGCTGGCTAAATGTCTTGGTCTGAAGAACTGCAGCAGTGACAGGGGCTGAGTTAAAGAAAACAATCAAAACACTTAATTTGAATTCTATGATGTGGAGATCATTCAAACAGGGTTCATGATGCTAAAATCACTCAACCTGAAAGAAAGTAAAACCACAGCTCCCACAATCCTTAAATTCTCCTCTGTGCAGTTGCTTTGTATGGAAAGCCAACAGTCAGGAGGTCTCCCTGAGTTCACAGCATGACATTCAATCTGTCACAAATTTCTTTGCAAGCATACCACGGATTCTTCGTGAGCACTTCATCAGTAACCACAGCTTGATGTTATTAACGGTGAGTCTTAAGTTTTATTTTCATATCCTCACTGAGCTCACAGGGAAACCCAACAAGCTTCCTGCTTGCAGTGGGGGGGATTTGAGTCACCAGCCCGTGACATAATCTCTATACGCCGAAATAGCTCAGTTGGGAGAGCGTTAGACTGAAGATCTAAAGGTCCCTGGTTCGATCCCGGGTTTCGGCATTTTGACCTCTCCCTTCCCCCCGCCGGCAAGGCACACTCTTTCGCACTCACATACCAATATCCTTTGTGCTTCCCAGACATTTCCAACATTGTTCTCACTGAAGTAGGTCACCCTAACTATTCATGGGACCGTTAGAGTGAGCTGATAAGGTTCCTTTTTACACACTATTACCGTTAAAAGAAGCATGTCCACTGTTACAACATGCCTCCAGGTTTGAGCCGTCCACTCATAGTGAGCAGGTAAATCTTCACTCAGAGAAACTCCCAGTAGTAAACGTAATGACTTTGAAGTCCCTCGAAGAAGTGTACACAACTCTAAATCAGCAGAACAATCCCCTGAGGCTTTGACGAGCGGTCGTTCCACCCTGTAGTCACAGCGTGGGGAAACGCTCTGTGACTGATGTTTCAGGTGAACTCTTTGACCTCTTGTCATCTGCACCTCTGACTAACAATAGACCAGGAGAGAGGTGAGGAAAGTAAAGGTGGACTCAGAGATGCTATCTGTCTTTTTTCCATCTGTGAAATAATGAATGGTTTGGGACTCTGTGGTAAGGCACGGCTCGTTGGCTAATAGCCAGCAGCAGTCGAGGACTTTGGCATGAATATTCATCGTCTATAATCGTCTCAACATGCCCCCTGATCCTCTCTCTGTCATGTCAATGTGAAACACTTGACTGTGCCAGAATAAAACAGAACATGATTTGATTGGATTTGGCAATTTGACAAGTCACAACTGACCACTCAATAGTACATCTGGAGCTGTGTGTAGAGGAGTCCATTGATAGGAACTGCACGCAGGCAGCCTAATTACAGGGTCTGTGCTGGATGCTGACCTTATCTCAAAGTAGTGAGGTCAACATCGGTGTTCACACACTTAGATAAGCAGGTATGTGATGTGATTTACATCTCAACTAAAAAGAATGATCTCTTAACTCCTTTGAACTGTAAGGACAACGTCAGTGTGAAAAGTGACAGTGAACACACACCTTTACATAACATGACACACTAACCCCTCCTGAGGTGTCCATTGTCAATTCACAATCACAATATGGATTTTGTTCTCCACTGTGCCACATTATGATCTGCTCCAATGAGTCACCGGGTTACAATCCGCTCCAGCATCGCCCTGGCAACAAAGCAAGTGACTGGCCAGCTGGAGACGAAAGATTTCTCTGGCCTGTGTCTATCCCCGGAGGCAATGTGTGTCCATCAGTTTGTGTGTGTTGTATGTGTGTGTGTTGCTGCTGGGTATTCAGCATAATACTGAGGCACATTGTCTGGTATTCACAGCGGCAGAGCACATTTTAGCCTCCTCACTCCCTCGTTCCGCTGCCCACACAGTCCACAGCAGTGGAGGAATCTGAGTTGTTTACTCCTACTGTCCAGCTTTAGCAGCTTTCCAGGAAGTGAAGTGTCCACAAGATGACCCTCAGAAGCTAGCAGGTGATACCACTTTTCTATCACAGCAGTTCTTTCAAAAAACACAACACAATTTAAACTGTGAACAAAAATTTTTTTAGAGTTCAGCTCCCAAACACTCAAAAACTCCAGATCAGCTCACTATCCATGTTTCAAGATTTCTCACTGTTTTCTCACCTAGTTTTTTTAAGCAGGGAGGTCCTTAACAACACTTTTTGCCCTCAGTACCAATCCCATTTCTTGTGTCTAATATCTACTGATACCGACTCCCAGTGACAGTGATAAACTTTGCAAAAGAGGTAAGAAAATAAACTTGTGTACATGCAATACAGTGCGCTTAAATCTGAGGCTGCTCTGAACACAACCCTCCTGAGATGATGCGAGACTATGAAAGTAAATATTCGACACTGACGAAACTGCCCAATGTTTGTTCTCTTGTCATTTAAGTGCTTATTTTGCCCCAAACCGGATTACAACTTAAACCAACCTGAATCATCAGAAACTGGAAAGTAAAGGAATCAATTCAGGGTGCTGCAAGGCTCAGCAGAAACATACACAGATGCTAAATTGCTAATGCTAAGCTAACAGACAGTTGTGTGTTGTTTTTGCCTTTTTGAACCATATGTCCCTTTAGAGTTACCGTAGGGTGCTGTAAAGCAGATGTAAGAGCTGTAATGTGTCTGGTTGTGCATGTGTTCGGTAATAAAGCTAAGTGTGGCTGCTCTTATACATCAATGTTAAATACTTTATTTTATTATTTTCTCATTAACTTTACAGGTTGGGCAGACTCCAAGTGCTTGTTATACCAATGAATTAGCATCAGCAAATTGTACACGACGACTACCATGTAAGATCCGAATAAGAACTGATCAATTTAAAAATGTCAAGTTAGGCTCCAATATGATACTCAAGATCCAGTTTGGGACATCCCTAACTTTATGGGTGTGGGTCATTGTGCAGTGGAGTAAATCTCCAACCCTGTCATTTGTCAACAAGTCGGAACAAATCCAAAACATAAAGAAACAAGGTGGCATTGTTGTCTTTCTACTCTGCTCTGCTATGTCTGCAAAATGCATGAATGTGACAGAAGTGTCTTTATTTAAAAATGACTAAATGAATGTCAGTGCTTGCTGACCTACAACTGAGGAGCGTCAGCGGCGTAGTGGCTTTGATCGAGGGTGGGGCAAAGACAAACACAGCAGGAGACAGGAGGAAGCGTGACTTCAGCTGCAAACAAACCAAATCAGGCCCTTCCTTTACATCTGCGTGGAGGTGTGAAAATGTTTATCAGTTCCCAAGGGCGTAACTGAAAATAACTTTTTATTTTCCAGTTTTACAACACTGCTCAACATGTTTTTAATTTCACTCACTGCTGCCTTGATTCGAAAATATAAATGTGGTTGTTGTGTGTTGTTTCTGTCACAGGTTTCTGTATTTTGCCAATTCTATAGAAGGAAAAAATGACAGATACTGTAGTATGCGGTATGAAATATATCAAATTTTCCAGGCTGGATACTTAGTGTGACAGTGTAGTTTGAAAACTGATCAGTTAAAATATTTTATATATTTGATGTGCATAAAAAAATGATCATTTCCTCAAGTTCTACTTGACACTTTGAAATACCTAGTTGGCAAAGCAGGTTAGATCCTAAAAATGTTTGTCTCGCAATCAAGTCACAGAAACATCATCCCCTTTTTTAACTTTGTATTTCAGTGGGTGTATGACAGAGTGTGTACCTTTTCACGTGAATGAATACACACTGCCATGATCATGTATCCCCATTCAAAACCCCTATGGCCCGTACGGGGATTGAACCCGCGACCTTGGCGTTATTAGCACCACGCTCTAACCAACTGAGCTAACCGGCCCTACAAATATCTACTCCTATCATCAAATTTCGAAGTTGCTCTGTAAAGTTAAGGTCAAAGGTACACAGCACGTGGGAGTGAAATAGCTCTGTTGACTTTACCTTCCGGAGGTGGGGGAGGAAAGTCTTCCACGTCCATACTTGCTGCTGGTCTCCTGCCCAAGCTCTTCAGACAGCAGCATGAAGCAGATCATCTACACTGACACACATTCCTAAAAGGAAAAGACATACATAAGTAAACTGCAAAATAAACCAGTTAATGCACACAGTATTTACTGATTTAAATCCAACTAATGAAGGTTTCAATACATCACACGTAACACACTTAAACCATTTAATGCCTGAAAAGCCAGCCTCTCTTATTCTTCAGTGTTGATTTTCTCACAGCAGCACATTGTCAGCCAAGCAGCATGGTCGTGTTTTGTCACGGTCTGGCACCTTTTGTGTCAACAACAGAGTCTGAACCAAAGCTAATCAGACAAATGAACGAGTGAATGAAAACAAAGGAAGCTCTTATAATGCTCCTTGGGGCTGTTGACACAGCCACGTGTTGCTGTGGACATAAGATTCTCATGCTAATTGTGGGTATGTGTGATGTCATGGGAATAAACATGCTTAGCCACTGTATAATTGATGGGTCATACCCTGTGGAGAAACCAGAAGAGCAGAGACCGTTGTAGGGAAGTTGGAGCTATGACCAAGCCATACGAAGAAGTTTCAGAGTGACACTGGACCAGATTATTCTAAAATGTAGGATTTATCTGATTTAACCACAGACTGTGTGATTATTAGATGTAGTCTCCCCAACGTCATCCATCTGTTTCTGAGACAGACTTTTGAAGCAGATCAGCAATCGTGGCCATATTGGAAGTGAGAGTGGCTTCGAGTACAGCTATAGGGCGACTGTCAGTCACTTGAACTGAGCTGTTGAGCTCTGCCTCTGATTGGGCAAGCTTACAATTTTAGTTCCTTCTGAACTGCTGAGTTAGAAAAAAATTCACCCCACGTACAGTGTGTGCTGATTGTGAAATTAGCGAATCAGAGAGGAGATGTAAATATGCTATGGTACTTCTGGGGCCAGCCTCAAGTGGACACTTGAGAAACAGCAGATTTTAGCACTTCCGCATTGTCTCATATTTTCAGACCAGAGGTTGCCGCTTGGATTTTACTGGAAGAGAAGATATGACTTGCTGTGAAACAGGTTCAAAGCTAGTACGGATGTATCTATATGGCCCAAAAATTTCAGAGCAAAGATTCTCAATGAGTCATACGTTTGCATGTTACGTATGAGCAGGATGAGAGGTTCCCTCAGAAACTACTGCTTAACACATGTCCAGGACAAGATCAGCAAAATATAAGAGGTACGGCTTTGTCCAGAGGGGGTGTAATGAAAGACAGGAGGTCAAAAAGCTTCTTTTATTAGCAGAAATGAAGTGTTCAATAAATACAAATAACTACTTATTGGGGAATTTTCTGGATCATGCACAATAAAATGTAGAACAGATAATAAAACACAACTAGAGGCAACCACTAACTCAACCACGTTGAAAAATTGATAGCACACTTCATTATTAAAAAGATTTCATGATACCACAGGTTGTAAAAACAGTGTGATTAAAAAAAGTTCTGATGTCTGCAGATTTCCTTAGGCCATAAAAACTCTGAGGCTTAACCAAATAAATCCCAACATGCATGTGCATCTTCAGGTGCAGCGGTCAGTGTGAAGTTTTGGCTTCTTAACAACCGCACACCTCCACTCAGGGAAATGTCATTAGCATGCCGGGGCAGGAGAGACCTTTGGACCTGCATGGGCATGAGGAGCATCACATTCCTCAGCAGCAAAGCCTTTGTTTGCTGATGAACAAAACCGTATCCAGAGGTGACAGTTTCTGTCAAAGCCTCCCCTTGGATAACTCTTCCTGACTTCCTCAGCTTGTTAATATACACTGGGATAGATAGCAGAGCCATGACATCATGCTGTGACATAAAGCTGCCATTGTTGTGACATGTCAGCAACAAACTACGCCCCATGGGGATCGATATATTTCAAAACAAGCCACAGTTTGAGTTTACAACTGTTGCTTTCTCACCAAGACGAACCCACACCTCAGTAATGCAGAAAACAAGATTGAAAGGATAAGTCAGTGTGTGTCAAAGCTTGTTTTGTCTACAGATAATGTGAAATCCTCTGCTTCTTTGTCCTCCACCTCGTTCATCGGGAACAAGGCCACAACAGTTGATGTGAACACAGGACTAGTGTCTGCAAAGTCAGCGTGGTTGGCAGACAAAGCTCCTGCTAACAGGCAGGTATACCTAAAAAACACAGCCTGAGGAAAGACTGAATACACAGTGAGAAGTGTAAGGGGGAGAAGTAAGTGTTATATAGATGGACAGGCAGCAGGGCCCTGCACAGCCTGAGATATACACTGTATGACACACATGGTTGTAAAATGACTTAGATTGACAACCAACAGCCCAGCCTTGGCAGACGCCTTGAGGGGTGACTCATCTCTGTCTTCAGAAGCATTGTTTCATTTCGAAGACAGGAAGGAAAAGGAAGGAGGAGGTGGGGGACTTTCAGGTGTGCTCATCTCGATACAGGGGCACAGGAGAGAGAAATCATATTTAGTAGTTAACAACAGTTCCCTCTTTCTAAAAAAAGGATTTCTACAAGTTGAATCTTCAATTGTAGAAAGTTGTGATGACAATGACAAACTGGATTGAAGTGAGCTAAATGCAACCCAAAGTACAAACTGCAAAGCCTGTGGTGTGAGTGATTAAAAATGTGGTGTGCATCATAAAAACACTGAAAATTTACATCTAAATAAGACAAACTATTAAACAAAAGAACTCCAAACATCTAAAGCATGTTTGAGTGGCTGGATGTTATCAACAGGAACGCATTGACACTGTGCTAAATAAGCAGAAAAGGTGAAGCTAACCATATAAACTGTAAACCAGATGACAACAAACTACTGACCGTTGTTGATGTATTACTTCTTTTATCTCTTCAGTGTTTAATTACAAGGTGCTGTATCACCATCTATCATTTCACAATGATTGAGAACAGAGCAGAAGACAGCAGATGAGTAAACTCTGCCGTAGAGCTGATGACAGACTCAGCTGAGCGTGTCATTACACGCTGAGGAAGCCTGAGCTGTGCTCTACAGACAGGAAAACAGTCATCTGGTCTGCTGGAGTAATGCAGATCATTTGCTCACCTGTGTATAACTAATAACCTGTGTTAAAAAGACAACGACAAGGATCTAAAGCTTGTTGACAGTGTGTACATTGTGTTGAAACCCAAAGAGAGGAGGATTAAACGAGCTATGAGGGTCTATAGGTCAACTTTATAGTGGTTTGACAGATGGATCTTATAAAGATCAAAAAGATTTAACACACTCGACACAAAAAGTTTTTTTAAACAATATTTGAACTCCTTAAAGGTAGGGCCTGCAGATTTTTCCTAAAAAAAAATGTCTCTGATGGGCCTCTCTACCTGTGTTAGAGTCTGTGTCTGCCTCAACCCTCTCCTCAGCCTGTATGTTGATGTTTTGGTTGTACTGAGGCATTTCTGGGTGGAAAGTATGTGTGGTTACATCAGCCAATCACATTACCCCCAGTGCACAAGTAGGGGTGGGTACCTTTCACATTTAAAACTATATGGTACCGATGCCCGATACCTGGCAATTGGTACCGGTGCTCAATGGTACCAATTTTCAGTACTTTTTGTGTTTATGTGGTAAAAAATATCAATTTGTTCAATAATAAAATAAATATTTTTTACAATTTAACATATTTATTCTTCAATATTTATAACCTTGAAATGCTGTGTTCATGGCCAGCATGGAAAATCCCCTACTCTTTCACTCCCTCACAGTCACAAGGATGCGTTTAGGTACCTAAACATGGTACCTTTTGATTTTTTCGATACCCGGTACTTCTGACATAATTCGGTCGGTACCTAAAAAAGTACCTAATTCGGTACCCATCCCTATGCACAAGTGACTTTGCGTGTTGGTTAGCTAGTGGAAGAAGCTATTCCAAGCGGCTAGGATAGTGGACGTAGCACAGAGAAAGAAAAACACAACCAAATAGGAACTAACTCACTTTTGTGCACTTGTAGAGTAGCAAGAAGAGCGATGTGAGTTGGAATTCTGCTAACCAGGTATGTGCCAAATATCTGTGACTAGCCTGGGCTAGTGAGTGTGTTCATGTTGTCATGGTGTGTGCCGTAAGTGTGTGCTGCTGCTGGCACTGAGCCAAGGAGGAGGAGCCAAGTTGAATGTTGTGTTTACTTACAAATTAGGAAAATTCCTTATACCTTTAAACCAAGAATAAATAACTAAAAATGTGGTTTTCCAGCATTGTCACAGAATTCAAATGGTATGGTCTTCTAACAGACAAAGCATATGCTAACCAGTATAAAAAGACCTTTCTTATTATCATAACTCACATTTTGTGTGTGCTCATGTTGTCCTGATCTCCCCCTAATCCTCTAACAACCGGTTATGGAAGCAATTGAGTGTGTGTGTGTGTGTGTGTGTGTGTGTGTGTGTGTGTGTGTGTGTGTGTGTGTGTGTGTGTGTGTGTGTGTGTGTGTGTGTGTGTGTGTGTGTGTAGCTGACAGCTATTTTAAACCATCCTGTTTTATGGGTGTTTTGATTTTACTGAAAAGGTTTCTGGAGCACACTTAACAACAAGTGACATTCCACACACAAGCTGAAAGTCATAAACAAAAGATTGTAGAAGAGGGTGGTCTGACAGAGAGGGAGAGAGAAAGACAAAGAGGTAGACTTGTAGTCTGCTTAAATTGTCTGTTTTTGCTTTGCAGCTCTTGTGCTGAATGTTTTATTGACTGGTGTGCCTCAGTCTTCTCCTTCTGCCAGGATTACAGTAATCAGGCTCCGGCTGAAAGACAGCACATCCCGGGCATACAAAGAGTGGACGGACGGGCCTCACAAAGTACTGTACAGTGTTTGTGTGGAGGTTCAGGGAAGGACAGGTCAGCACTCTGCAGAATGCTAATGAGCAACAAAGTTTTCTCTGAGTAGACTCTACATCAGGGATGGAAAAATAATACAGTTAGTTTAAAGACTGTTAATAGATGACATGCTGTTTAAAAGTGGAGAATATTTTTTCTTCTCCCTGCATTTTGGAAAATTGGTCACAAAGGTAAGATGCCATATCGAAATCAAAGCTCTATCAGATACATTCTTAACTTCCAAACACTGTGAGCATACCTGTGCTCTGAACAACTTTTTAACAAATTGATTTACATCCACTTTTTTCCAGACAGCACCGTCTGTTTCCTAAATCTTCAGCTCTGAGGCTCACACAGGAACAACCCTGAATCCTTCACAGTACCACACTTTGTGAGCCAACCAGCCTTGACAACATGCCACATTTTCCCACCCACCCTGACCTCAAATGGGTGGGGGAGCTCGCAAACAGGCACAACATGACATTCAAAAGTTAGACTCTCTGTGTGTCTGGCTCATCCATAATGTCAGCAAAATAGAATCAAATATCCTGACAAGCATGACAATCTCCCTTATCACTGCATTTTCTGTTTTTCTGCAAGAAACAAAACTCTCTTAGAGAAAGTTTCACAAGAAAACAACCAGAAGAGCAGAGGGACGAGTCTGCTCTTCCACATCAGTATGCAGTTATAATTACAGGCCTAATGGGAGTGGATGGCTGGGATTACGCTTCAATAACCACGCCTGCAGGGCTGCAGTGTTTTCATTCAATGTCAGAGGTGTGATCAAACAGACGTGAGGGAATTACTGGATTTAGCAACAAGCGCCGAAGCTGTGTTTGTAATGCAAATGCAGTCAATGCTAAGCTACCACCGTTACGTGTAACTCAAAGATAACAATACATCATACTCCCACTGTTTGTATCTTCAGAGCCATGCTTTAGTTATGTCACCATCAGACTTAATATTCTTTTCTTTAATATCCTTTAGACTCAGTTTTAAATCAGATACATGTAAAGGTGCAGCTTCAACAATTGTTTCCGATACGATACCGATACTGCAGCATTGAGTATCGGCCTATACCGATATTAATCACATATGATATCAGCATTAAACATGCATACTTTTATTACTTATTTTGTAGTATGTCTGTCATGTTAGAAAAGGCTTGATTCAGTGATATTATTCAAACAAAGAACAGTAATCAGCAACAGTAGGTATGAGGAAAAACTGACCCATTTATTATTAACCAATGGGTAACAGAAAGTGCTTATATCAGAGATTTTTGATGCATTCCAATACGATACCAATACTTGTTTTTTTTGTTGATATCGGACCAATATCTTATATCAATATCGGACTGGGACACCTCTAATTAAATGTATTCTAGATTCATCACATGGAACAACTTAAATACTGATTCAGTACCGTCAAAAACAATAATGGAGAATACTGCTGCCTTGACAGCTGAGCACTTCATGCATTTATCAACTGACAAGCTTCATTAAGATGCTGATCTCGTTCCAGCAGGACTTGGCACCTACCCACAATGCCAAAATTTCAATGCTGCAGTCTGATTGCTTTGCTAGGGCACATGGATCCACACTAACACTGGCTTAATGTGTGCCTGGCTCTGGGTTGACTTTACCCTGAAGTAGCCGACGTGAGTGTTTGCTTCGCTCTGCAACAGTTGATCAGAACTTACTGTAAGAAAAAGGGGAGACACTGGAGGCGATGAAAAATAATATCAACTCATAACAATACAAGTAATGCTGTTAATGCAGAAAATCACAACTTTACCTATGGACCAATCACAGGGCTTGCAGTCTGCCTTGTCTTCCTGTTTTGTTATATTTTGGACGAAGTGCCTGGCAGGCTATAGTAGACCTGGGACAATAGTCAATAACTCAATCATACGATAAATTAAATATACTTGATGATATATATCGCCATGCATACATGTTAGTTTTCCTTTTCTCTTGCCTTTAAAACGGGCTGGATGTCAAGGGTCACCTGGGCCCATTTGTTCCGTAGCAGAGTGAACAGAGTGAACACTCTTGTCAGTCTTCTAAAATCGTTGTCTCTTGAGGGATGTGGGGCTGTAAGCATCAGGCGAGCGCAAACACACATAGCGCAGAAAGTGACAAGAGGGCGATGCAGGTAAACAAAGTAGAAATTAGGAGGACAAAAGATGATAGTGAAGTGAAACACTGCAGCCCCAGAAATATTTCAGCTTTAAACCCAATGAGCAAAGTGAGCCCATCAACACAGATGAGCCAGTGTGCAGCAACAAAAAAAGGCAACACAAAAAACCCACGCGCCCACCTGAAACATAATTACTGATCCAATTACATTAATAAAAAATACTCCTGAGAAATAAAGGTTTATTGAATTTGAAAAAAAATATAGCATTAACATGATATCAGCCGAGGCCTAGGCTACGGCAGCTTTTGAGTAAAGCTTCAGGGAAACTTGGGCCTATGGTGTATGAGGGAGGGCTGAAAAGTTCGTAGCCTGACTAGGAAAGAGTAATGCCATGGCGATGAAACTTGGCATGCAATATATTTAACAATTTCTGACACTCACAGCATGGTTTATTAGCGTGGTTTATTTTTGTATGAAGTGGCGCTGATGTAGTGTTTCAGGACTTTGGAAAGCAGAACCAGAGACATTTTGTAAATATGGATAAAATTTGGCCCCCTGGTGTTATCAAATATCTGCAGAAAAGGGGTTAACCCCTAAGGACATTCACACTGACATGGTTGCTACATTAGGGGATGATGCTGCAGCTTTATCAACTGTGAATAAGTGAGCGGCTGAATTCAAGAGGGGTAGGGAGAGCCTTGGAGATGACCCAAGGTCCAGCCACGGCAACAACCCAAGAAAATACACACCGTGTTGAAAAATAAACCATGCCGTAAATGTCAGGAAATGTTGAATTTAATGCATGCTGAGTTACATCAGTATGGCATAACTCCTTCCTAGTCAGGCTATGAACTTTTCAGCCCACCCTCATATGCTACGAAGGCATTCTATAAGACTCAGAAGTACAAAACCAGGCAAAAAAAGCACCACCATGCATAAAAAAACAAAGCAGACTGCAAGCCCTGTGCCTGGTCCTCTTGGTGGCAGATATTTCTAGTATCACCACCATCCTGAGTTGTCTGTCCACTCTGATTGACTTTTCTTCCTTGCAGTACAGTATGATCAACATGAACTGCTCAACAGTTATCAGCTCTAACTCCAACATTATGCACTCAGGTTCGCTCGGTGCTGCTGACTAGTGATTTGGCCAAGTACTCCAGTGAGACACAGGCTCTCCATCGACAAGTAGCTCACAGTTAGGAATGGGTACCGAATTAGGTACTTTTATAGGTACTGACCTAATTCTGTCAAAAGTACCACATACTGATTCACGTAAAACCAAAAGGTAACACATTTAGGTACCTAAATGCGTCTTTGTGACTGTGACGGAGTGGAAGAGTAGGTGCTTTTCCATGTTGGACATGAACACAGCATTGCAAGGTTATATATTGTATAATAATTGTATTAAATTGAAAAATGAAATATTTTATTATTAAACAAATTAATATTTTTTACCACATAAACACAAAAAAGTACCAAAAAGTGGTACCGTTGAGTACCGGGACCAATTGCCAGGTATCGGGCATCAGTACCGTATCGTTTCAAATGTGAAAAGGCACCCATCTCTACTCACAGTACTACAGGGAAGCTGCAAAGTTGCATCAATTTAGAAGTTTAAATAGTCTTAAAAGAGTTATTCTGTATTTTAAATCCTTTTTATTGACCTGATATTCAAATAAACTGAGAAACTTGACTTCTCATTTACATGAGCAAAAAGCCATGGTTATAAAAATTCAAACAAAAAAGGGACTGAAGTACAATAAATGCATAGATGAATAAAAACTGTATCCATATTTTGAATTAACTCATGGGGAAAAATAAACTTTTTGATGATATTCTAACTACTTGAGCAGCTCCCATAATGTGACAAAGGCCCCCCACAGGACAAAATGAAAGACTGCGGCAGTAAAATATTCAAACCGTGGTGTCCATTTGAAAACAGAGACAGCCACAGTCTTGGCTGTCACTCCTTACTGGTCTCCACCCACCCAGTGAGCCACACTAAAGCGCTGGAAGCCACACCAGAAGCAGAAGAACACTATCTTGTGTGTAGTGAGCGATGGATGAGCTGCTGCTTCAAAGAGCTTTTGTTTACTGGATGGAGTTAGGCTCTAACCTTTATTACAAAATGAATGGAGGAACTCAATGCTACTACAGTATCATCACAGCAGACATCTGTACTCTTGTAGCAGTACAAGTTAATACTCTGACTTCAAAGGGTGGAGATGCTTTTTGGAGCCATATTTGCCACTGATTCCTGACATTAACTCATCCTTTCCAAGAGCAGAGTCAGACCATCTATATCCTTTCTTCTTCCTCCCTTGTGTCTCTGCTCTTTACAATAAAAGCAAACTTACCATATAACTTATACAAGCAGCAGTGTAAGGTGAGGTTTGTGCAAAAATAAAAAAAGTCTCATAGTTTCTTAATCCACATGACAAATGCTTGGTATGACTGTGGTTTTGTCTGGTATGGGAACAATTTCACACATCAACCTGCAGAGGAGTAGTCGCTTTCCTTCCCCAGCTGTTGATAAACTATTTTGCTAATCCATGTTTTATCTGAGAGGATCCTCAGTGGGGTAGTGACGGGTGGACAGCAAATCCATGACTGCCTTTTTTAGAAATGACTGGTATGTCTTTTTGCTAAACCGCTGTGTCCTCTGACATCACAGCCTAAGTCATGGTAAACAGAAAACTGCCTTTTCATAAATACTTCAGGAATTATCTTTGATTGCTGACAATATAGAAGTTTGGCCAGAAGAATTGAAACTATCTATATGTTTACTTCCCTTTAGTGCCAGAGAAAAATAAAAATAATACACTGAATGTGTCGGAAAAAATCCACTGTAGCAGCTGTGGTTTGACGAGGATAAAATTTATATTGCCTTTTTATTGCTAGCTCAAGTGCGTACATATGGACATCTGAGTAAGGAAAAAAAAGACTTTTCCGTGTGCTACTGCAGTAAGAGGCATTAAGCATCAGTATCCACAGCACACCACCCTGGTTCATTTGCTAAACAAATTTCCAAAGGAGGTTTTTTTTTTTTTTTGAGTGTACAAATATTTGTGTACAAGACTCTATCTATTCCATCTTGTACATGCATGGAGCAAGCAACTAGACAAGCTTCACATCAGTCAGAGCAAAGATAACCAAAGGCCCCTCTGACTTTATACACTTTCTTTAAGCTTGGTTAAGCTAAATGGATTACTGACACCACTTCCTTTTTTCCTGCAAATAAAAGCAGCTCCAAGGGAAAACTGCTTGATTAATAAGGAAGATTTTAGTAGCTGTTTAGACCAATCTTCCAGCTGGCTGAAGCTTTGCAGTGCTTTCATGGAGGAATGCTATGCATGACTACTTGAATTTGTTGCAGGGCAGACTGGTGCAGCTCAAGCAGACATCTATTTGTCTACATTTGTCATACATTTCTCTTTCTCTGTGTGAGATGAGTGACTTTAGCGTGGTTATAACCAAAATAACACACTTGACATTCTTTAAATTCAACATTATAAAAGCTAAGAGCCAACTTGCACCTGCAACAGCATCTCTGAAGAGGAACAGGGGCTTTACTGGAGTTAGGGGGATGTGCTCAACACTAAAACCCCGAACTTGTGGATATAGATAAGTATACTGTCCAGGTAATGTGTCAAATCAAACCGTCGACTAAGTTTTAAGAAAACGTGTATCAAGTTAATTTCGTATTCACTCAAAGCTTTAGATATAGTAAATAATTAAAAAAACAACTAAGGACTGTCTTTCCTGTAGCAGGTAGTGACAGTGTTACTTGGCCAAGTTAGCTGGAGCGCCACGTTATACCATCTCCCAATCCACTGTGCAAGAGGACAAAAATACACCAAAACTTAAGGGAAAACGCAAAAGAAATACATCGTATAACTTTATATCGGATACTTAGCGTCACGTCACTGCTCACCTGTACTACCAGTTAGCAAAACGGTTATGTTAAAGATGTTCAAAACTTTGCCAGAAACTTCAAAAAAATGTCCACGACTTACCATTTAATGACTTTTCTCCAGAAAAATACCGTGTCCCTTCGCGGTAATGCCGTATAAGTGTCAAAAGCAATGCATTTAAAGCTTCAACAATCTTAAACCACATCAAACATATCCAGTTCTCGCCTAGAGTCCCTCTTTTAACTTCACTTTTTTTCGGTGCAGGCTTGTTCCATCCATGAAAACCCTGTATCTCACCGAAGAAGGGGATTGGCCCCGAGTTCACTTGGACAAGCTGTGATTGGCTGCTTAAAACGTCAATCACAGCTTCCGACGTCTTCTCCCGTAGGATCGGCTCCGCTCGGGCGCAGCGGTTCCAAGCTGCCCACGTGACGTGTGAGGTGGCTGAAACAGCTGTCCGGAGATGATGGTGGATTTGAGGCTGGTCCGTGAGTGGAGGGAGTCTCACTTGTGGTTAAATGAATGACACTGTTTGCTTAGCATCATGATTTATATGAAAAGAGTTTATTTGCTAAACGTTTGTGTGATTCCGGGACATGTTGAAGTGACGTACAACATATATGTCTTTGCATGTTCGCTTTTTTTATTGGAAATGACAGAAAGTAAGTGACACTAAAAGAAGAACACCGTTAACACGCACAGAGGCAGAACCAGTAGAGATAAGACAGAGCATTTTCTACACAGGGGCTGCCAAAAGCCACATAAAACTGTGTGATTCTGACAGAAACTTTTTGTGATATGTATTCCTTTCCTGCCACCTAGAGGCAGATTTGACTCTACGCAGACGTTTCAAAATTATACAAGTAATACACCCAAGGAGAATTTTTTTTTTGAAATATTAAAAAAACATTTTATTGTTGAAGCCAAACTCAATGCATTCCAAACACACACAGTATGTTAAGTCTTTTAGTATACAACACTCATTCTTCAAGCAAATACAGCATCAAAATTAAACAATATCTTGTTCTTAAGCTTATGCAACACAGACCAAAGTATCAGGATTTTAACGGAACAAATAGTAGTTTTTTTGCACTTATCTTGATGATTCAATTCACAAGTCTTAGTCATCTGGATAATCTTGGTGAGAACACAGCCTATATTTCTACATCAGCCGGTGTTTCTCAAAAGAATTCTTAAGTTACATAGATAAATCATTAAATCTGCATTTTGTGATAAAACCCAGACAATGAAATGTTAGATGTCTAACACTATTGAAAATCTGAGGCTCAACTGACTCCAAGATTTAAAAAAAAACTCATACTGTTAATACTTATGGTAACTTTTGAATGTCTAAAAAACATTTATTGCCACTATCATCCTTGCTTCAGGACCCTGAGAAATGTGAGTACTTAAAGCAGTGATAACAGAAAAAAAGATCAATCTGTGATATACAACAATGCACAAACAGTAATAGGGCTTCCACCTGAATGAGAACAGTGTATTAGAAAAAAAAAAATCCCATTTGAATCATGATGTAGCCTTAAATACAGCTTTGCTTGAAACAAAATGCCAGAATCCTCATGATCAAGACGATGCTAGGTCAGTCTGTGTCTGTACTGCTTCAGTTTTGCAACATTACATCTACATTTTTAACAAAAGAGCCTTTGTGGTGTGGATCGTGCCAAGCTTTGTCCACCAACAAAGGAGATTCTGTTGAAGGCCTTTCCTTTCATGACACAAGTAAATATTTCACCCTCCTTATTGAAAAGGGATTCACAGTTAAAAACAACCAATGTGACTCATATGAAGAGGTTGATCTTAAGGTTCACTGATTTACCTGTGTAAGCTACACATTCAGTGCTGAAGAACTGCAGTAAAAGCAGGAATGAGGTGTTGGTGACATTAGTCAAATTGTTGGTGTAACTTTTATGGAACTGTTTTGGTATGCCGTTATTGTATCGAATCACACTCCATGAGATGCTACTACACTTCTACTTCTAAAAGATCAACTGGACTGTTAGTATCAACAGAAGAGAGAAGCTGTGGTTATGCACAGATAAGCTGTTTATGGAGGAAGGCCTCGTAAAGCATCAAAGCACAAACACTGAAGTTAAACAGTAAACATGTTCACGCATTTCTTTTAACTTAATTAAATATCCCAAGTGAACTACTGGTACAAACTGATTTTTCCCAATATACTAATATTACACAGTTGCTTGTGCTGTAATGTGTATTTTTCATCATTAAGAAAAAACATATTACAACCAGCAAGGTGGGTGTGTCACACAACACAGTCCCCTGAAGGTGATGAAAACAAGAAAGACCCCATTCCACTGTTCTCCACAACCACACCTATCTAACACAAACTGAGTTAACCCACTAGAGCACTTAACGTCTCTTCTAAAATATGTGAAGCCTTATGCAAAATTCATCAAAAAAGTATCGCACAGGCATAGTTCCCCTTGAAAGGCTGTTTGAAGTATAATTTCCCATGTAGTACATCTGACCTGGTGTTCCCTGTTGTCAAAACAAAGCCAAATTAATCTGACTTCCATCACTGTGAAAGCAACATCATCCTTCCTTAAAAAAGAAAGAACAAACAAACAAAAAAAAAACTTTGGCATCTTTTATGACCTCTTCAGATCACCTCAGCTGTCATGAGGCTTGACAGAAACTGCAGACTGACCCTTCATGGAGCCATTTACAGGTGCAGGCTTGTTGCCAAAGTTCCAGTCCACAGGATTCAGCAACTGCATGGTCTTCTTGTGCGTCCAGATGGGGTTGATGATAAGTGTGAGCAGAGCGAGGCCAATAAAGAAGAGCAGAATTGGGGGTAAGGCCACATGGGTGATGAGCTCTTCCCAGTTTGTCAGAGTTATCCACCACATGTAGTATGTAAGCACCATTCGGCAGTGGAATGTGTGGATCATCACCCATTGGTTGGCTTTCCAAAACAAGGTGTGGGCCCAGCCAGCCTGTCATAGGGGTGAAAAAGATTAAGAGAAAGTTTAGTTTGGGTTGGAGCAGGAATTATTTTCTTTAGTCTATATTATGACAAATTTGAATGTCTGTAGATACCATGCAATTAAGTAAAGTCAGAGAGTTGGAAGAACAGAGAAAGCTCAGCGGCTGACTTTTAACAGGACTTCCTCTTTCAAAGAATGCTATTCTTAACCTTTTTTAATATCACAAGTTGTACGAGACCAAAGAGGAACTGTGTCTGGTGACACTTCCACAGTTTAGAGGTAGCTTGCAAGGCTATGCAAGAAAATGGTTGATAAAAGTAGTACTACTGCTCAAATATAAAAATAATTAACATCTTATGATGAAAGTTAGTTTTACTCAACACAAAACCCTGTAGAGCTCCTACCTTCAGTAACATCCAGGATATACAGGTGAATGGCGTGCTCATCTCTAGCAGGAGAGTAACCATTGGCAGAAAGTGTCCCAGGGAGTCCCACACCACTGCCCCTGCATAACCTGACAGGGCGAAGAAATGATGTGTTGCCAGTGGGAGGTCAAATGACCGGAATACCACACTGGAGGTATGAAGTGCTACATTCTCAAAAACAAAGAAACCTGTCGCTGTAAGGACATTAAACCACGACCAGTCTTCTTGTCCCCTTACTCTGTCTTTGAATAACGCTGAGTCCTCAGTCAGGGCCCTGAGACCAGCTACAGAACTCTGAATCCCAAATACTGCTCGAGTTGCTGCAAGGTTCCAAAAAACCTTCTCTTTAGCCAGCAGGGAGTTGTAGGTACGTGACACAGCCAAAGACAGGAGGTGGGAGAGGAGGAATATTGCTGTATAGAAGGCAAAGCCCAGGCCAACAAGCTGGAAGCGGTAGTCCCATGAGAAGTATTCTGCACTAGGCTGGGGCAGTGTGCTGGTCTGCTGGTCAGGATCCATGGTGTACAAAGATCTCAGGCTCAGCTACATGTGAAAGTGGAATCAAGGGCTGTTGAAGGCATGGTGTAAGTCCCCAACTACGACATAAGAAGGAAGCTAAAGAAAAAGACAAAAAGCATTTATGTCATAAACTATATAAATATGATCACAGCTTTATGAATTAAGTAATTAATTCAAAGATTAAACCGTAGTCTGCTCCCTTTTTCACGCGTCTATGGTTGCACAAACAATGACTTGACACCCGGTGAAAACAACAAAAGTAGTTCGACAGCAAGTAAAACGGTAATTTACGCGGGCCTTATACGATTAATTCATTTCACATAATATTTGTTTAGAGTCTAGCTCCACACTCAACCCAATATTCACTGGCTTGTAACTAGCACATAAACAACATCAACGATTGTGGAGGAAGCGAATGAAGAACAGTAAAGTACAAGCTAAACAAAGCGGTTAAAGTGATTCCCCGGGTTATTGTTGTCGACATCCTTGATACGAACCTTGATTTATCGTCTCCTCTGTACTCGGTGTACCATTGTTGTTGATGCAAGAGCTATATCAGCAAATTCAACTCATACGACTTCAATTTTGGTCATATGATCCCCCCAACAGGAAGTAACACCCACTTCAAATCATTCGGACACCCCATTGGTCAAACCCTAAACGTCTTGTTTTTGTAACAGCCCTCCCTATTGGCTATATTCTAAATCGTTTTTATGTGCATGAAATAGAAATTTGTAATAGCTCGCTTTACCACAAATAAAATTCAGGATTAAAGTTCTGATAAAGTTTTATATTTCTAAACCAAAGTACTGTATCAAAGTCTTAAGGACCAACTCACTGGTGCTGTGCCAGAACTATTGACACGCTGACCATGCTCTCTACAAACACAAGGTAAGCAGCTTTTCAAAGAAGAACCAATTGTTGGATGGTGTAATTACTAGTACTGCTCTCAGATATTATTCTAAGTCGAATTTATTTTAAGGGTTAAAGAAAAGATAAAAAAGCAGTTTCAGAAAGCAGTTTCCCTCTTTGTCCAGTAGAGGGTGATCTTGCCTTGAGCATTTGTGACCATACTACAGTAATTTGGACCAGGCTCAGCAAAGGTTTTTGGACATATGACTTTGATCAATTGTATGGTTGGCAGCTAAATGGCTTAGGATATTTAAATAAAACGGAACGCATAAATTAACTGAGATGTTGGAGTCAATATCTTTTAACCACAAAGAAAAAGAAGGCACTGTCATTTTGTTTCTTCACCTCTAATAATAATAATAATAATAATAATAATAATAATAATAATAATAATAATAATAATAAATTTTATTTATAGAGAACTTTTCAAAAACTCAAAGTTGCTTTACATTTAAATGTTAAAAGTGCAGGTAAAAACAAGTGTACAATAGAAAACAGATAAAAGCAAAAAAGGTGAGGGGAACTCTAAGAGGGGAACAAATCAGAAAACCAATATAGCATCTTCAGCTGTGATGTAATGTTACTTAATGAGATTAATCTTACTGTAGAGTTACTTTATGTTCTGTTATCATGAACAAATTATACATAATTACATCCAACTTTTCTATTCTCGATCTGCAGTGAATTTCTGCTTTAAGACAGCAGTGTAAATGGTGAATACGATGTGTTCATTTAGCACTTCTGATCACTCAAAGTGCCTTTACATGTCAGATTCACCCATTCACAAAACATTTATATACTGATGGCAGAGGCTGCTTTGCGACGCTCCATCAGTTTTAATTAACCTGTTTACACACAAATGGCATGGCACCAGGGGGAGTTTGGCTGGTGAAGAAGTGTCTTGCCCAAGGACGCTTGTGTGGACATCAGGATCCCAATTTTCTGAATGAGAGACGGCAAACTCAACCAAGAAACCTCTTCGTGCATCTGCATCCCAGTAAATCTATTGAGCCTGGTGTTTATTGAATATGGGGACTAATCTGGATATTTTACAAGTGTTTGTTTGATGTTATTGTTCTTCTGTTTTGAGGTATTGCAGGTGAAGGTTACAGATCCAATCCTTTGGTGCTTCAGGGAAAATACAATGCAAGTAGAAATAGAAAATGTTAGCCCATTAAGCCCAGGCCTCTTTTTGGGGTCTTTCTAGAAAAATGACAAACCCAAATTGAATAGAGCATATCTCTGCATCTACAAGGTCTGTTTGAATCATTTTGGTAAGATGATAAAAGGAACATGTGAAATTTGTTTAGAGGTGTCAGTCATTTATCTCACTGGCTCAGATTAATAACACAAGTACTTTTAATGCCTTATGTTGTGGAATGACCTCAAAGTCCACCAATTGGGGGAGCTGAAAGGTTTAAAAGGGTTGAATGTTTATATATATATATATATATATATATATATATATATATATATATATATATATATATATATATATATATATATATATATATATATATATATATATATAACACTGAGGTGTAGATGGACATTTTTTACAAGAAGCAAAATGCAAACTTTCTATTCATGGTTTGGCATAACCACAAGCAGGTAAAGAAACATGTATCATTTTCTTCGACAGTTGATTTTAGAATACTTTAGTCTTAATATTATTGCTATTTTGGTAAGCAGCCAGCATTGAAATATAAAATGCATGAAATGTCAGTAGCTGGTAACAATCTCTTCTGTTTCCTCTTGTATAAGCTGTAATACTACCACCAGGAATACTGCTGTTTTAGAAAAAGTAATGAATAACAGTAAACTTTTTTTTTTTGTGTGTGTGCGTCAGAATGTCTTACATTGTGGAAAAGTTTAGATAAAAAACACCACATGGACAAACTTTTCAAACTTTTTCTCCAAAAATTTAATTGCAGAATTATTTACACTTGATGAACTCAGCACTGAATAAACCACCCAGAGACAAAATCGTTCAATAGCTCAGCTAGTAAAGAATGGAGGGGTAATGCATATGTTTTTGCTAACTACTCAAATAATATCAAAACGAAAAGATGATACAGAAATTAACAGTGAGTTATCACACTGAAAAATGCATGTGTTTTACTTAGATAAAGAACACATCAGTGGGACATTGCCATAAGCTTTTAAAGAAAAAAAAACCCAAAACAAATAAATAAATAAATAAGCCTACATTCAGAATCAGTATTTCGCATGCCATCATATCAGCTTATAAAACAACCATAATAAAGTAAAAATGACAACAAAACAAACAATGCATAAAATAGTAATGTTTCAATGAGGCATATATTATATATTTATTTATATATCTATATATTTCTTTACAAATAATGAATATTTGGCATTATATTTATCCTCACTATAGATATGATATACAAGAGATGAAAATAGTTTTAGCTAAACAACTACCTTTTCATTTTATCTAATAATTATAGAGTGGTTTCACATTCCAAATTCAAGGAAGTGTTGTACCAGTTTATCTTTCCACGGCATGGGTTGGAAAAAGTCCCTTTGAAATATTTCACATCATGGGTTCTAGAGTAAAGCAGATAGACAGTAGTACCAGAGGTGAGGCCACAGATGTCAAGACTAAAATGGCGAGAATGTGATCAGAAATGGGAAAGTGTTGGCAAAAGCAAGAATGTTTTGCTTATCTGAACTTGATATGGGTTTTGTGGTGATGTGGAGTCTTGATTTTACAGTATGCTGGATAATTTGAAAAAGATGGCACTTGTACTGAACTGCTGCCCTCATGATATTAAATGTAAAAATGGTGCAATTTTCTGCAATTTAGGGTTTGCACAATGTTTTGATGGGTGACTCACTGTAAATGCCATAGTAATATAACTGAATAATCATAATAGTTGTTATTTTTTCAAGTGAGGAACCCTGTAATGCTCACAGTATCACATACACACCATTACAGTGAAATTCAGTGAAAAGAGATTCAGCCATAAACAAAAAATAAAGGAGACAGAGGCTTCTGCAGCCGTTTATGCTACAGTGCACTCATACCTATTTGGACAAAAACAGATAAATGAAACACTTTCCAATGATAGAAACCATTTTCACATAGCAATAAAATTAACCCAGCCACTATAGCAGAGAGATTTTCTACTCAGGTTAGAGAAAGCTCTGAGAGAGTCTCAATACCAAGGTAACATCTGTTTTATCTTAAAAGGAAAGGCTTTCAAAGTAAATATATGATTTCTGCACTTCCCACTTCCAACCTTGAACTGAACTGCAGCAAATCTACTTAGATGTCTCTATTGCACAAATCCTTCCCAGCCATTGTTCACCCCTGAATCTGATTTTCACTTAACATTTGAAATGTTTACTCTTCACCTTCAACTAAAAAAGACACTAAATGAATGTCTCTTTGAAGAGACAGATATGTGCTTTAAACTTAAGTATGAGGATAATTTAATTTTTTCTCAGCCCTAAACATTTTGCATAAGGGAGAAACTCCTCTTTTTTTCAGTAACAGCCTTCAGCAAAACCAAATTAGCCCAGAATTACAGATGAACATCCAACGCTGATGCTTCTACAACATAGAACACTTTACAGCCCTACATTTATCGATACAATCTTTGAGGGGCCTCTGCTTGATCTCACAAGGACCCCAAATCTTACATAAGCTACTTTGCTCAGTCAAAGGCAAGCAAAAAAAAAAAAAAAAAAAAATCAAAGAGAACAGCACAGAGCCTAGCTCTCCTCACAGTACAACCTTCCAGCTACACAACTGCAGACAACAAGAGCAGTTTGGGGCTCAGTGTGGTGCTCTCGTCTCCTCTAAGCCAGCATATGTCAGGCCGAGTCTGTCTCTCTGCCGTCTGCCTGCCACCGTGGCAACAGCAGGGGAATGTCTCCGCTCTGCCAAATGCCTGGCATCAGGCACCCTGACACCTTCCAGAAACCTGCTGTCATGTCCCTGCCTCTGGAATAAAAAAATCTTTACTTTTATAGACGAGTGTGCTTTTAAAATACGTATAATCTTACGCACAGCACAGGCCATACCAAATGTGTCATTTACACATTGTACAGTGATTAAATACGACGACTGTGGAGATTGGCTGAACTAAACACACTTCTAAGCTCCCTAAATTTGTTGTCTGAGTTTTGCTACAAGAATTTCCAACAACTAAACATCCTGTTGTGTTTCTTAGTTCAGTAAAAGGTTGGTTTGAACACTCATACTTGAAGTGTTAGGAGCAAAAACAAACCAAAGATGCAAATGATTCAAAATATGATTGAATTCCATTTAAATAAAACCTGTATAATAAAATAAATCATGTTCTATGATACTGTGTCTAATATGCGTTTCTGACTGTGGATAACAGGTACAAGGAGTTTTTCGTGTGTCTGTGTGTGTGTGTGTGTGTGTGAGAGGCCACAGTTTGGTTAAAAAAAAAAAAAAAATCAAGCCACTCTGACTCCATATTCACACTTTGTTTTATGAATATGTCAGCACTGTGCTTGAAACAACACCCAACATGCACACACCATCAAGAAAACACACACACACACACAATCAAAATACTTAAAAAGAAATGTCAATACTGCTTTATGATAAATCTCTCTGGTCCTACCCATAATGAATACTTGTACAACTGCTCAACCTCTGGGCTCTTTGTCATAAAAATAGATATTAAAGTGATTTATTAACAGCTGATTGTGTTGCATTGATTGTTTTTCTAGTACTGTATCTTTTAATAAAAAGCAGCACCTTTATGTCGGTCGGTTGGTTGGTTATCCAAAGTTTCTATCTATAGAATTCAGTCTTTAAGTCTATGGTTTGATTATAACACTGGCAAAACAATAAGTGATGTTCAAGTCACTGATACCGAAGTTTGACGATATAGAGCAGCTAATACTTAACTCGAGATGAGTTAACAGTAGATTAACTTGATTTACCGAGAGTAAAATCCATAACTACTTAAGCTACAAAGGCCACATGATTATAGGTGTTCTACTTTGATATAGTAAAGGCCCAGCATGATATGGCTGCACCAGTGAATCATACATCCATTTGTAAATTGAATGTCACGTCATTACTAAGTGTTTGGCTGGATTCATGAGTTACTAAAAGGGCTCAATAAAACAAAAAAAAATGTTTTGGCTTCTTGGCATTGAGTTAAATGACTTGTGTCGTAGCTAACAATATTGGCACATTTAAAAAATGTATTTTTAAAAGTCATTAACCAAACGCAATTTAAGTAATTTTACGGTGAGATAAACCAAAAATGCTCTGTACTCTTTGAACTTGTTATTAGCTAGCTAATGTTGTCAGTTGTTGGGGTTAGCTAGCCATTGGAGCCTCCAAGTGGGTTTTGTTGACTGTGTGAGAGACCAGACCCCCATTTCATGGTGATTACAACATTTTAGGTTGACTTGTCTGAAAGTTTTAAGAAATAAGGTTTGGTCATGTTTCTTTGAAAATTTGTAATATTTACCAACAGTGTTGTTCATACTGCAATGTGTTAAAGCTGTATTATAACAGACTTATTCTGGTAATACAGATGCAACATTAAAATTCTTCTTCCAGTGTCTCATCTTTCCCTGATGTTACCATAAACTGGCTACGTTGTCTGCTCAAGTTAGCCGTAGGCTAATGGGAACAGATAACATGGCTTCTATTTCGTTCTCATTCAGCTACAGCTTGACTGACAAGCCTTTCTAACAAAGCTTGATACTTTACATGTCTTTAAGTTCCACTTTCGGGCAGCATAAGTATTCCTCAAACTTTTCCATGACCTCACATTGAGAACAATTAAGCTCGGTAACAGATATAACTGGCAGAGTGCCCCGTATGTAATTTCTGGATGTGGAATTTACTGCTTTGAGTTAAGAACTCTGGGAAGTCATATAGGAAGTAGGTTATGTTTTAAGATACAACACGCTGGTGCTATTGCTACATCTCAGCACTGTGATGGATATCAAAGGCAAATATAAATATCTTGCTAACTGTATCATGAAAGCACAGCCACAGAGAGTTCATATCCTGTTCCTCGTGTACTTCCTTTCAACAGGAGATGAGCAAAATCCATGTTATTTTGGACTTCCATCTTGCATCTCTGTGGAATAACTTTGCCCCACTTTTGTTTCAGTATTTTGCAGCTTTCCTAGAGGGAACGAATGGTGTTACATAACTGTTTTAGGAGACTCGAAATAACACAGAATCTTTCAAGAAGTACAAAGTTTTAAATCATTTCCTGGGTAAAAGCAACTGTAATAGAGAGAGTTTGTTCATGTTTTGGCAGTTTTTTCAATCACTCCTCATTAACTGTGGCTGAGGGGCTGAGCTACTTGAAAGGGCCTGAGAGCAATATGTTAGAGTAAAACACAGTAGTGTGGTTTTGTGTGATCAAGCTACTGTATATATGCAACAAACTTCGACTGGTGAAAAGCAATAGAGAGGGCAGGCAAGCAGTGGACATGAGGGAATAATAACTAGGCAATGAATAGTCTTCCTGCTCACAATTCAAAAATACAACAGTACTATTGTGAACTTGGTTATGTACATTTCCCTTAAAAATAGAGAGAATTGTAATAAGTGCATAAGTGCATTAGTCTACACATTTTGATCTAAGGAGTTATATAAACTTTCATAGTTTTCTACTGCATTGACATAATGTAAATGTTGGCACAAGACTTGCATGTTTTTAGCTTCAAGTAAATGTCAATATTTGAAAGTTGGCAACAGGGACATGAGATTTATATGAAATGTGCATGTTAATGAGCTGACAGATGTCATTCTTCCACCAATCCAGACCAAGAAAAAAGTTTAACTACAACCAGATTGGATAGAAAGCTGCATTTTTCAACACTGACCTGTCCAGAGCTTATAAGGGCTGCCTGAATAACCTTTAATGGGTGATCAGTGCCACATGCACATAGTTGAGGTATTTCAAGCATTGGCACTTTTTAAAGTTTTAACTTACAACAATTGTGAGATATTTAAACCTGTAATTAACATTTACCTCACAAGAGACAAAATAAATCAACACAAAGCCATAATTCTGCTTTAAATCATTCAAAAATACTGAAGGGTTACTAACTTTGACCATATTTGAACAACTTGAAATAAATATAATTTACTCTCATTTACTCCTTTTTAGCTCAAAGGCCTGGTTGCTGGTAGGTTTTCAAAGCTGCACTTTTTAAATGGCACTTTGCAAATGCTGAAAAACTACAGACGTAGCCATCCAGGGCATCGGATGAGCGTGCTCGTAGGCTGGGTATCACGCTCAACAGTAAACCAAGGAGAAACCCAGCCTACCCATGTCAGACACACATTTCTGCTAACACTTATTCATGTAATGGGAGAAGAGGCTTGGCACATCCTACAGACCAATGGTTTTTGGCGATGGGCTCTGAGGATGGCTATCGAGATCAGACAACAGATATGTAAAGGAAGAGTAGAGAGAGTAGCAGTCTAGAAAAAAGGCTAGTTTTTAAAGTTGTTTGAATGTGGGTGCAGGGAGGCGTGCTGGCCCCCAACCCTGTCTTCTCAAAGTCTAGTCTGAGCCTCGGGAATATAGATCTCGATGCTGTCTGCTCGCTCCGAGGCTGAGTTCTGCCGGAAGGAGGCTGCCCGCTTGGCTGCCATTAGCCGCCGCCTGGCCTCCTGCCGGTGCCTGTCTGGGAGGTCCAGGGATTTCTCCCTTTGTATCACACTCTTCTGTCGAACTGTCTTCTTTGGTACAGGAGGTTGTTGCTGTATGTGAATAAGAGAATAACAGAGAAGTAAATGATAAATCACTTTACATTATTGGCACTTTCAGAAATATCCAGTGAAATAGACAAGAAGCACTTTTTAGTAAGCATTTTTGTAGACCTCAAAAAAGCATTTGACACCACTGATCATCCTATTCTTAATAAACTTAGTAAATATGGCGTCAGAGGAGTGGCACATCAGTGAGTTAAAAGCCAAATATATAAATTTACATGTGGAGTGCCCCAGGGGTCTGTTTTGGGCCCAAACTCAATAGATTTTAGTATACTGCAAGTCCTATACAAAGCTCATAAAAAAACTGCTAGCAACTATCATCCAGAACTGTTTTGAAAAAAGAGAAAATTGTAATAATTTAAAAGGATGTGAAATTTATTTTTTTTAAAAAGAGAGATTCAAAACCAAGTTAAAGGAACTTTACGTTATAAAAGGGATAACCTTATGGAAAAACCTGGACAAAGACATTAAAGAAACAAAATTCAAGTATATCTTTAAAAACATTATCAAAACCAGTATGCTAAAGAAAATAGGGAAGAGTGTTGAGCTAAATCCTTTTTTGTTTTGTTTTGTGGAAATAAGGGAAGCTAACAAAGGGATCTTCAAAGGATCTTTGTTTTTTGTTGATTTTTTTGGGGAATAAGAAAAAATGAAGTGTAATAAGGCACATTGGCCTGTAGCGCTTTTTAAATGTTTTATTATGTGTTTTGTAATTAATATTTTGTGAGAGGAGGGGTAGACATAATTAGAACCTTTCTTTTTTCTGCTCCTTTACATTCAGATTTATGATTTCCATTTTTGGAATTGAATGTTTTCTTTTTCTTAATGGAATGAAATAAAGTCAAACAAAGAAACTTTATGAGAATCATTGTGCAAAATACATGAAACTGACTGTAGTAACTGACAGTGATGTAATATCCTGAGCCTGTCTGAGAAATCAGAAGGAATCCATTACCTTCTTCTCTGGGCTGTCAATGTTCCTCCAGTTGTTGTTTTTGATCTGCTGCAGCTGGTCAAACTTCATAGTGACGTCTTCGATGGAGAGCTGCAGCAAGTCCCAGAACCCAGCAAGGTCCTGAGAAGTGGGCCGCGGCATGGCACTGGGGTCCTACAACAGACACAGGTAAAGAAAGTTAAAGTTAGCTAAAGAGCATGAGTGTCAGCCCGGAATCTATTAAATATGCATTCACATGCTTAAACTCAGATACATTGTTTTTGTACTTCCACTTTAATCCACTAGATGTCCTTATCAAACCTAAGATAGGCACAGAGACCAGTCGAGAGGACGTGAGTCTAAAACAGGGATATTAACTTGTGATGGGGAACAGTCTTATCTCATTTCCACAAAGACGCTAAGACACAATACAAACAATACCCTCCACTTTATAAATCCAATTTTTCTCATCACCCAACCTTGAAATAAGCAAACACCTGATTGATGAGCACTTCATTGTCTGCGACTGCTCTGCATCTGCTGTTGGTTGCAATTAATCACGAGATGTTGTGCCAATAAAAGAGGTGATTGAAGAATTCAGAGGTCATTTCAAAATTAATATTTCTAGATAAACAAATTGTTTCCCTGTTTCTCATTAAAGCTGTCATGCTTTGACTTGTTCTCTAAATACAACAGCCACTAAAATACAAAGACATTGTGGTGCCAGTATTGGTTCTCAGCTGGCTCCCTCATTCCCAATTTCCAAAGCTTTTTCCCCTCAGATTTGAAAATTATGCAGAAAACAAGGCACTGTGATTCATGTTTCGCTCTAAAGCAAACATTACCAGCCATTAATCTCCAGACATTTCACATCAAAACTCTGCAATGTTTGCTTTCTGTTTTTGAGTGGTGCTGGGAAGTAATTCAAATAATGATGATCCTGAACAATATATGTGTGTATCATTAATACTTCTTCATCTGAAACCTCAATTTGAGTTGGTTTCTGACTAAACCCAACAGTTTTTCAGCAGATTCCTGCAGTTAATTGACTGATTTATGGTTTAATACCAGGCAAATACCCAACAATGTCTTCTAACACAATGAGCTTCTTATTCACCTCACTCCACAATTTATTCACAACCTTTTATTCAAAGTAGTGCTGATAATACCAAGGTCATGGCTTTGCTCTTTGTCTGGCCTATGGACATTTAAGCATGGCATTAAATGGGATTTTCCAACTGTGGCTTAAAAACAGAGCACAGAGAGGTCTGTTCATTATGAAGCCACATGTGTTTCTAGGCCCTATGAGCTATTTGTGAAGAATATTTGTTCTCCTCATATTTAACGCTGAATAAGACAATGCTGGTGGAACAAAAAATGTATATGAAGAAGTTTAGTTTTATGTCAGGGGAGGGAAGGGTCTTAAACTATTCTCCTCATGTAAAATGACATTGATGGCAAGAAACCTAAGGGTGAGAAATTCAACAGTATTTTACAGGTTTGGCAAAAAAGGAGTGTATCATGCCAGGTATGTTTAAGTTATTTGTATATTACGTAAATGATTCATCTTGGTTTGGTTGATATGGAATGGGCCTTTAAATGAGCCTATAAATTTATATAGGAGCAAGCTACCACCCTACACCTATGTTTCAACAGGGAAACGTGTGCTTTTTTAAAAATTGGCCAAAAAACACAAAGTTTTCTACTGGAGGAGGAGGAAGAAGAGAACAGCATGTGGTGTGGGCTATATATTTTTATGACTGTGTATACCTTTAATCAGCGTATACAGCCCATGATACATGTTTTTAATGGTTAAAAAAAAAAAAAAAAATTTCAGACAATAGCAAAATCATTCTAAATATATTTCACAATATATTTTACAACAACATTTTTTTTTTTAGAAACATCACCTTTGAGTCTGTTAATCTAACGGATTGAAAGTTTGAGTTACTTTAAGTTTTAAATTAGCGTAAAGTAGGTATTGTGTGACAATTTTAAGCAATTTGCAGTTTCAGAACAACAACATATGAACATGGTGGTGTGAAAATCTGTACGCTCAGTATTGACATGGAGCATTGTTACTTTAAATCCATGTTTAAAAATAAGGAAAGCAAAATACCCCCTCTTTAAAGTACCGAGAGCTGAAAATATATTCTCCAAACTATATGCAAATATATTTTAACTGACAAAAAATGTTTTATTACCAACGGCATTAATTTGTGAAGTGATTTCCACTCTGCACCCATCTTGGGCAAAGTTTATGAAAATTTTGCAGCGTCCTTTGTCAGTTTTGTAGATGGTCCCTGAACACTCAACTCTGAGCAGGCTGTGCATGGAGACTTGTTATGTCCAAGTCAAATTAAAAATTTGTACTTAATGGATTGCATTGGGTAAAAACAGCTGCTCATGATGCAAGAAAAATGCAATTGATAGTTTCTTGGAAAAAGGTATAATATTCATTTTAAGGAACTTACTACAAAAAAATGGCTTAGAATAAATTTAAACAAGATTTATAAAGAATTTTTTTAGGACAAGGTGGATTATATAGAGTGTAATGAGATATTCTGATTCGAAATAAGAGGCATCTACTTGGTGGGATTTTAGTTTGCAGTGTAGACATCATCCAGTTTGCTGGCTGTTAAAAGTTTAGAAAAGTTTTTAGTTTTTCCTTTTTTTTTTGCATTTTACTGAAACAGAAAAAGAAAATGTTATGTAAAATATAAAATACTGAAGGAGAGGGTTTTATGCTTAATTATATCTTCAAATGGGTTTAAAGTAACAATGCTAGATGTCCAAACTTAATGTGAGCAGATTTCTCCATCCACTCAACATTCATATGTTGTAGAAATCAGTAAACTGCTAAAAATGTCTTCTTCTAAGAATAGATTGAGATCTTCCCCAGACTTGCTTAAGCAAAAAGTTAGTGCATAAGGATCTCCTCGCTACAATTCCCCTTGACAGGCCTCAGGGCAGCTGGCAAATCAGAGACAGGGGGCTTTATGGAGTCAGGAGTGAAGGGCCTTAAAGTGACGGCAGCTATAAGGAAGCATTTCAGACAGAGGCTGAAAAAAGGATCTCCTAAAATACCAGTGTGAGAAAAATAGGGGGTTTCTTGAGCTGTGAACCATGCAAAGCTACTACGGGGGTACCAAAGGGACAGTACAAAGCGTTAATGAAAAGCACAATACCCCCTCTTTAAGTTGAAGTAATGATTTCGAAAACTACTCAAAAAGTTGAAGCACACAAAGAAGCTTCTCAGTTATAGTGACATGAGTAAATGTGATTAGATATCTAAACTGTATGTATGGTTTGAGTTAGCATGAATGCTATAGCTGGGCTGTCATCAAGGTCACCATTCACACATATTTATGACCAAAGCTAATGCTAACCTCTGTTTCATGTTGTCTTTAGTTTCCCCCACTCTGTGTCGAGCAGAATTGCAACTTATGCCTTACTGCGATAACATATCTGTATTCAGACGGCTCAACAGGAAACATTCCCATGCTTTAAACCTCATGACATTTAGATTAGGAGGCTGCAGCTGTCAGCTGGGCCCAAAGATTTACAGTATGATAGCAGTGTCTGCTTTTCCTGTGCTACAGGGTGACATATTACAGAATTCTCACGTTAGAAATCCTCCTATCGGATGACATTTACCAAAATGTACACAAGTGTATAAGATAGTGTCAGTGATTCTGTGAATTACGTTCACAGTGACCTTATCTTATGTTCGGAAACCTCAAGCGGCTTGACTAAAGCTTAAAAATTAGCATAATATTTCTCTCGAGAGTCAAACTTTTGCTTTGATATTTGTAAAGTGTGATGAGATTAGTATAATTCTCCTTTGTACAGCTGAGGATTAATCAAAATTACTCCATATTTCAGATATCATGGTGGCCATCATGTGAGGTAAGCTGGGAACAGATCCCTTTTACCTTATCTTTAATTAAAGAGGCACCACAGCACTTCATCTGCTTTTCCTGACCTGTGAACTGATGATGTTCTTCAAACTGTCTCAGAAGTCTTGAGGCTTCAAATCTCCCAAGCTGGCAGATTAATGAGGAGTCAGTGAGTTCTAAGCTCTGGCTGTGGCAGTGTGTGTTTTTAATCCTAAAATACTTCCAGAGAAGTGTTTGTCTCTCATTTTCGAGCTTATTTAACTCAAGAAAGTCGGCCCATGAAGAAGAGGGAAGCAGACTGAGAAAACACAATTAGACATGCTTTAATCTTCTAATTTGAGAGAATTTATTGGACAAATGAAGCCGATGTATAAGGGTGGGTAATTTTCTCTATGCAGAAGGTATGTTGACAAATTGCACAGCTTTTGGTATTGCAAAAGTTATTCAGAAAACTTAGATAATGATGTATTTTTCAGAGGAGTAGTGTTCACTGTGTCTTATCCCCCTGCAGCTCTCACTCCCCCTGAACGAGCAGTTTCTGCTGCATGTTGCAAAAACCAGCAACACTATCTCTCATAACTCTGCGACAGCTTCATTTGAAATATTGGGTACTTGGCTTGGATCAATAACAGGAGTTGTGAACAGTGCAAGAATATGAGACAGAAAGCCCTGACCCTGTGTGTTCCTGCTCTGGATGAGCAATAAAAGTGGTTGGTGTCTGGATATTTGGGTCTACAGAAACAATGCCTTGGCTCAGCTTGTCTCCTTTAGGGACAAAGCTGCATCAAATACAGCCGCCTATGCTTGTTTATTGTTCTTTCAAAATGTTCTGCTCACGTAAAAATGTGCTATTGATTCTTAATGTAGTAACTCTCCAGGATCAATGATATTCAGGGAGATTTGTTTCAGTTTGATCATGTCAGTTAAAGCAAATGTGTTGAAGGTTGGAGGAGAAAGGTTGTGAGGACACACCAAGGAGTGTGAATCTGTTAACAGTGATAAAAGTTAATTTCACAGCACAGGCTGTGTATTTTCAACTTTAATGCCTCGTTCCCTTTCGACTATGTCATCCTCATTTTTCTACTCCCACTTGAAATTCAGATGTGATGTTTTTTGATTTAAAAGTCGAACCAGCTCTCATTATTTCAATTTTGATCTGGGGCTGACAAATGGGTTACAAAACCCAGTTTGACCTTAATGTGACTTGACTGCTTGGTTTGTCAGTGTTGCCATAAAAATAAGAAAATCTGACTTTTGTGGGCTGAGGAAAGACGAATACATGAAAATACAAGGAAAGGGGGAAATAAAAGTGGAAACCCATCTTTGTTGCTTTTCTCTGCTGTATTCGCCATCATTCATTCATCATTGTACATAATTATTAATACCTACATTTAGACCATTGCTTTCTGATTTTAAACAATTTATGTTCTAATCTTTCGTAACAATTTCATTATAAATTGTAAAAGTATGGTTTCTAAGGAGACATATAATATTATGCAATCCCAGGCTCTGGCAAGACTGTCAGCTGGCCTGTTTAGAGGTAAAATAAATAAATAAATAAATAAATAAATAAATAAATAAATAAATAAAACACTTCAATGTACTTATTTCGTGTAAAACATGGTTATTTTTTTGTCGATTTATTTAAGCTAAGAAGATCTGTGCTCAATCAGTGTTGATAGAATGTGCAGTTATTCAGGGATAAATTTGATTATTCACTATCCCTGGTTAATGAAAGAATTTCCACTTCTCAGGAGTTCCACTACAGTAGACAGGTCCCTCATGTGTAAAACTGTAGACCACGATGATGGTGAAATGTATGACAGCTCACAACCAAAGGGCAAGCTCTGTTTTAAAAATATGCGCCCAGATGTGGAAGTGCTAAAAACTGCAGTTCACTGAGTGACCACTTGGGGCTGGCTGCAGAAATACTGGAAACCTCATAGACACCAAGCCAAAAAAAAAAACAGACTTTAACATAAAAAAAATACATATATTTACAGCCAGGTTCAAAACATGGCTTGAATCTGAATCTGGAATTTCTCTCTCAGCACATACTGTTAGCGGGTGGATTCTATTTGTAAACCAGCGGTTCAGAAGATACTAGGATCACAAGTTTGACAGCTCATGTGACTGATTGGTCTGGCACCCTGTAGCTGTTAGCCCACCTCTTGAGTCAGCAATTCCTATATGACCCCCACCAACCAAAGGCTTCATTACTCTGTTCACAAACAGATGGGTGACATCACAGAGAGACTGTGTCCATACAGGTTATGGTCAGTCAACCTGAGGACAACCCTTCCATTACTCATCCTTAATGCTGACTTCCCTGTAGTTACCAGTTGTTACACAAGTGCTGTAGGCTAATCCTCTCCTTTATTCAGTTTCCTCCACAGGTCTGATGGGACATGCACATCCCAAAATAGGGTTCTACTGAATTTGTGTGGTGGTCGTCCACTTGTCCATCTGATTGAATTCACGTCTCTGCTTAACTTGTGGAAGCCCATACTTAAAATGCTTGAGTAATTATTGGTTTTTACTCTGTTTGACATAAAAGTCATACTGCCATTGACTTGGCAGCTGAGACATTAAAGGGGAAATAGGCGAGTTATTTTTCTTCATGATGACAGCAGGAAAATTAAAGAGGCTTGACTACAGTGTGCCAAAAAGAACAAACATATGTGATTAATAAAAATGATATGCTAATTTGGGGAATTAATAGCATCTTTATTAACACTTAAACACAAATGACCCCGCGTTTAAACATTATGTAATGTTCTGTGTAGGTGTTCCAAATACTGTCACATTAACAGTCAGTCATTGTCAGGTAATCGACAACTTTGCACTGCTAAAATAGACATATTTTCTCAATTAAAAAAACAAAACAAAAGCAAAATAAAAAAAAAAATTATATATATATATATATATATATATATATATATATATATATATATATATATATATATATATATATATATATATATATATATACTCTGTCAAAGAAAAGAAAAGAAGATTAAATACCAAAGTAGGAGCCTCAATGTGTGCTTACCTATGAGCAAAATGCTAATGCCTCAAATATACCAAATACATCTGCAGTCCGACTCCGTTCCATTGCGTGTTTACTCACACCGGCTGCGTGTTAAGTCTGACATGCATGCATGACTGACACACAGCTGGAGGCACAGACCGAGAAGTTCCTGCACTTCCCACTCCATTGATAAGTCTCTCTTTATTCATGTTGGGCTGTAAAACCTCAAACCTGTTGACTCCTGGTCTGGCTTTGCACATTATGTCTGTTTATCATTGAAGTCAAGCTAAACTTATTTTGACACGGTCTGTTTTTTCTTGAAAGTCACTGGGTGTTTTTAGGTAGTTTCCGGTCACGACTTTCTGTCCCGCTTGATCTTCCCTACAGTGAATTTATGCGTCACAGGTCCGCGTCCAGTAAAAATTGGATGGCTGTGTATAGCCTCCATAAACTGCGACATGACAGACCAACCAACCAGATGGACTACAACAGAACGGATCCAGCCTAAGTTAAAACATTGACATGAGTGGAAACGTATCTGATCCTAGCTGTGATGGAACGGAGACGGACTGAAAACACATCTGGTGTATTTCAGCCGTAACACTGCGAGGCTAACATTGCCTTTGAGCTCCAAGGCAGCAACCTAGCTGTAAAGGCAGTGCCAAATTAATGGTTATATAGATCCATGTTTAGTTAGGATTACATATTGATTCAGACCACTTTCAAAATACACTCACACATAAAAGCACATTAACACACACTCCAGCTTTTTAATAGGTTTCTTACCAGGTTTTGCTGACACAGCCAGTAAAATTGCTGGAATTTCTGAGACATAAGCAGCTGAGCACTTCCTACTGCACTTCGGATTTTTCCTAGGACTGAAACACACACAGTACATCAGGTCCAACATGTACAGAACAGCACAATGGAAAAATCCATCTTTAAGTCTGTCGGCACAAATTGACTTTCAGACCAACACTCACTTTCCTCTGACAGGTCGTTCTCCTCAGCCTCTGCCTCCATTTCTTTGCACCAGCCCTCAATCCTCTTGGTCTCTGTGTGCAGCAGCTGCATGAACCAGCTCCCATCCCTCCGTAGAGAGGGAGACGCCCTACCCGAGTCACCAGGTGAGGCCACGCTGTCTCGTGGGGATGGGGGCTCCAGCTGCCATGTGGACTCACTGGTGGTCTCCCTTGGACTTGGGGGCTCAGCAGGGGTACGATAATCCTCTCGGTAGCTGAAGAGGCCTTGGGTTCGGACTGTCCGAACAGCTCCATATTGAGTGGGCGTGCTGGGCTCTGAGTGACGCTGAAAGCCCCCACCAAACTGCAGACCCTTGTCTTCCATGATGGGGAAGCCCTCCAACTCCAAGTCCGCCTGCACGGCTGCAGTAACACTGTTGGAGCGCTTAAACCTGCCCTGTCTGATGTGGAGAGACACAGAAGAATACACACATATACTCACAGACCACAACGGCAAACTAAAGCAGAGGCATAGGGAATATTTTTCATAATAATGAGAGCACAAGTCAAAGATCCAGAATTTTTAATAAGCTTGTAAACCTGCAATCATTATCTCACCCTTTCTTGTCATCCTCCACCTGGATCCCAACAGAGTGGTACTCTCGAGAGCCTTTGCTTTCAGACTCGGAGTCCGTGGCTGCTTCCACCTAATGTGAAGAAATGAAACAAACCAAAAGTGCTTCTCATTATGTGAACATTTCCCAGCGCTTCTGGCTTTATTGGTTTGGGACCGGACAGAACGCCTTGACTGCACACGGCCTGTCAGAAAGTAAACATTGTATGATTTATGGAGGCAGAAAAGGCAACAGGATGAAGAGGTTTCCTGCAGAGGTTTGGATATTTCTATGAAAATCAATCAAACAAATGAATGAGGCTGTGCTGCAGGATATATTGCACAGTGTTATAATTGTTAATGTTCAATTTAATGATAAATCTCCATGGTTTCTGGAATTTTTTGCAATAAAAAGTATGTGAATCAAAAAAGGACACAGAAAGTGACATCTTGTGGTATAATTTTAAATTATGAAAGCTTTTATTTACCCTGTGGGCAGGGTTTACCCTCGGTCAAAGTGGTGCTAATTTCAATTTTCATTCTAACAATGGGTCAAATGGCTGTGAAACAGGAAGGGACACAGTTGTAAAACGAACCCGCAGAGAGTTATCACCTGACTCTGACTGGGCTCAGCTTCAGGGAGGTTCATTTTCTTTTGTTTGAAGGCCAATTTATTGTTCTTGTTCACTTCTCTGATCAGTATCCCTCTGTACACAGAGAGCTTTTTCAAAAATAAAGCTGTTTTTCTTTCACCACAATGGAAATAGATGAAGATGGCAATTTGCTCGTAGTACTAGCATAAAGAGGATTTGGCTAATGTCCTGCTTACAATCACATAGGGCATATATGATTCAGATCAAGAATAATGTAGCTTTCCATCCACTGAGTGTGTCATTAGCCTAATCAGCCTCATACAGAGAGGATATGGGTGCACGCTAGAAGGGTGACCAAATGCCCTCTTTTCCCAGGACATGTCGTCCTTCTGGTTGAGAAATTATATTTGGGGGGATTTTATAAAATTCCCTAAAATGTCCAGGTTTTGCTCAGCTTGTTCACCAGAAAATTAATATCTATTATAAAGCACTGCACTGGGCCACTGGCATTATCCCGATGTAACTACCTGTCAAGATGTGGAGCATACATGCTGCATGCGTCATGGTGTGGAACACCCAGGGCACTACTGCTCTGAGATCAAACAGAAAACATGCTCTGACTGCCTGTGCTGCACTCTCAGAAAAGAAACTGGCGAAGCGTTAATGCACTATTGCGGACGATGTGCAGAAAATGTACCCCTCTTTTTGTTGTGGTTGTGACCGGTGGGATGCATTCTGTACTGTCTGCAAAGATGTTGCAAATAAAGGTTCTGCCAAACTTAGTTAATTTTAATGCCTCAAAATCTTAGTTAAACTAGAACTAAGATTTTGAGGCATTATTTATATTTTTGCACAAAAGAAATATATTTTTTTTTACAATGGGCCACCTCTCTTTTTCCTTTTATTTAAGCATTTTAAGCATTATTCATATTTAACTTTTAGCAAATGTTCACTTCAAACAGAAAAGGAATGTTTTAAATTATTTTAAAATATTTTATTATTTCATATATCCAGCTGATAGTTGCAGGATAATATTCTTTAAACTAAAACACCAACACATTTGTACCCCTGCTTTTAAAAATCCACGTCCTTGTGATAAGTCAAGCAATTTTAACATTTTGAACATTTTTGATTCGTCTCTCTTGCTAGTGCTTTTCTCCTTCAGGCTTTGATCAAGTTTCTACATTTGCTCAGCATAATAAACACATTGAGCCAAATCCTCTCCATGCTAACATGCTAACTGTAGTATTACGCATGAGAATGTTCTGCTTGTCTGTTGCCTTCACTGGTCTCACTTTTTGTCTTATGGCCTTTGTCTCTTTCTTACTCCCCTCTACTGTTCTGGTGGTGTATCACTATTTCGGTCACTGCTTTTCCATCACTCAGTCACTGGCCTGGTTTGCATAACTGTTACAGGGCTTCAGGCATCAGTGAAACACATAAAATGATGGGTCACAGGAAGCATTTAAGCCCCATTACCACCAAGCAGTCCAGTTCAGACTAGTACAGTTTGATACGGGTTGGATCGGTGAAGCTTGGTCCCGTTTGTGTTTCCATAGCCAACCGAGCCCCCCAATGGTAGGCGCTGTGTAAGCTGGATGCTGATAGCCGCATTAGTGACATTGTAGCGTGACGCCATAGCAGCACAACAAAGTATATCCCGCTAGTAAATCCAACAAAGAAGAAAAATGCAACACAGTAAACAAAGAGCAACGATGGAAGACATCCAGCAATTCATCTTCTTTGTAATTGTCATGTAGCTCTTTGATAGAAAGTGCCATCAAGCTTTGTTTCAGAGAAGACTGTGCGACTGTACTGTCGCATGCTAAGTGACGATTCTTTCGACCAATCAACGGTCTGCAATGTTTCGGTTGCAACGGATCGGTTTAGTCTGGCTCCCCGACGGGAGGGTTCTAAAAAGTGGGACGGCTCGTCTCGGTTATTTGGGGATCTGACCCAGGATTACTCAGTGGAAACAGCATAAAATGCGTGCCTAGGTGAACCGAACTGAACCACTTGGTGGAAACAGGGCTTTAGTTTCTGATACTTCAGGTCACGAGGTACCATAAGACACAAGAGGTATTGCTGTCCTCTGGGTTTGCCAATATCAAAAACAAAGCTGCTGAAAGTCTCTCTAATAAATAATTTATGCAGGCTCCTTTGTGAAATTATTTACATATTTAACACCAAACATGTTTCTACAAAAGGCCCAACCTATGTACCTGTGTATATAGTATATATTGGTATTTGTAAAGTGTTTGCAGCTATACCATAGTTACTCAGTGATAGATTGGGTGACATCAGTGTATATCTAGGGATGGAAGGAAAAATGATTTATAAAAATACTCCCTGCATGCCTATGATCCTGATCTAGCTAAACAAGTTAAAAGATGCTTTATTGCTGCCTGGACCTCTCCCAGGGGTCTTGTCTTTCACTGGCTTTAGAAACACTGCCACAGCTCAATATTTTTGCTGTGCTTCTATTTGTGTCTTCGCTTTCTCCAAGTGCTCATCTCCTCCTTCTTTTAATCTCCCTGCTTTCACCTCTCTTTTTCTGGCATTCACAATTTCCTGCTGGCATGTGGTACCAATCCTTTTCTTTCTTTTCCCATTTTAAGCCTTTCTTTGTCTTCTTTTTTTTTTATTCCTGTATCACATCCTTTGTGTCCAGTGAACTTTCCTTCAGTGTTACTGTTCCATTAATGATCCCCAGATGCAAAGATAAAAGCAGAAGGTCTTTGTTTAATTACCTACACCTAGGAGGTGATGTTTTTGGGAGAGTTTGTCTGTGAACAACATAACTCAAAAAGTAACAAACAGATCTTGATGAAATTTTCAGGAAATGCCCAAAATGGGATAAAGAAGAAGTGATTGAATATTAGAGGTGATCTGGATCACTGTGGATCCAGGATTTTTTTTAAAGGATTCTTTATTATTGTGAGATAGGGCTGTTTTCACCATATGTGTATATAACTCCACCATAAATGGTCTGATTGCTTTGCAAAACAATACAAGACAAAGTCACCATCATTTCTGACAGATGTAAAAGTACGATCCAGATCCTGCCAATACTCTGGATACTAAGATCTGGAATATGAAATATGTACTGAGTCATCATCATTTTCAACGCTGTCAGGTAACAAATTATCTACAAACCTGCAACTAACACCCAATTGTAGCAGACAGTCTGCTGAAAGGGAGTATAACATTAAAGTAGGACTAAAGTGTTGGTGACAATCACAATATGCTTGAAGGAGGTCTGCACTCTCTGAGTACTTTTCTAGTTAAACACTTTAACTGTTGTGAATATAGAAAAATAAGATGCAACATACATCTGAAAGAGATTAGCATGTTACTATTGTTGTTGTGAGCATGTTTTTCCCCTTATGTCTGAAATGCTGAGCATCAAAAAGCTGCTGGTGTAGGTAGTGGGTAAATCTCTGTACATGACACCGTTCTTTCTGACAGGATGATAGCAAGAACAATCCAGATGTGTCCATAGAAGGCTTTCAGAGTGTCTGACATTCATTAATCTAGAGTTCAATGTCTTGTTATGGCTTTGGGAGTGAGTCAAAGGCACAGGGTGAAAACAAGGCGTGCCTCTGTTGTGGGGAAATGTCAACCCTTCCTTTGGTGTAGAGTGGTCAGTATTAAAGCTAGGGAATGACATTTTTGGAGAGCCATTTTGTATTCTGCCAGGCCGCTTGGGAGAAGCTGTTAGCGGGGAGGAAATGAGAGTGGAGTGGCTTGCTGAGGTGACCTCCATTACTTTGTGTTAGAGGCAGAGAGAAGTCCACCCCATGAAAAGAGAGAGTTTCATGAGTGATTGATGGGGACTGAGGGAAGACAAAAAACTTTGAAGTCTGTGAGATTTATACCCAACTCCCTTACCTTCTGTGAGCATGTTCTGGTACCAGTAACACATACATATTAATACACACCCTGCATCAGTTATCAGAGTCACGACTTCAGCACAGGTGTGCAAACTGTGAGCATCAGCAGAAACTTGAATCACTTTGCCTTTCATCCAAACACACAAACAGCAGCTGGTGACTTTTCTTAGCCGAGGACCATTTAAGGTCAAAAGCTTTGACTTCCTTTTTGTTCTACCTCAATGATTCGCCAATTAAAAGGGTTTCTGAAAAAAAGATCAATCAGCACAATGGACCATAAACAAGTCTTAGCCTTACTGTATCACAAAAAGTCATTTGAGATGGCTCTCAAGGATACCTCAAGGACTGGGCAAAGTCAGGATGACACCACACCCACATGGTCAAAGATCAAAGATTAAAGATATGTTGACCTCCTCTCAGATAGCGCTATCCAAGAGGAAATGGAGAATCAATACAGAGGCAGTCTAATTCAGGTTAATTATACTTCCAGTAGTAGGTGAGCCAGACGGATTGCCTCTATAATATGATGCTCATGCAGCTGATGCACCCAGCAGTATAGATCAATTGCAGAGTCAATTTGTCCAAAGCATCTCCTGCTGCAACACATTATTGTCATCTCATCTATAGCTGCTCAAATGGTGGCTATACAAAAAGCAGTGGGCAATCACATGGCCTTGTAGTTATACAGAGCTGCCTGTGAAGTGAAAGCAGAGGCAGCGTTTCTTTTTCAAACACGAAACCAACACCTGCTATGATGAATCAAATTGCAGCAATTATGCCTCTAAGTTATCTTAGGAAAATCTGAGGCCACAAACACACTCAGGATGAAAGTCAAGAACGTATCATTATTCATTTTTGAGGGAGATATATAATTTTTCTATTCATTATTCCTTTTTTTGGTAGTTTTTTCATCTGTATCAGGGATTCATCTGGATTTTAACAACTCTAAAAACACTCTTTATCCAATCTGAAATCCAGTAAAGTTACAAAGTGATACAATCTATTTTCCCAAACTTATGGTTCAGATAAGTTGTTCCAAACCTTTTGGACAACCGTCACTCTAAAAAGTCCTTGGAGGCCTATTATTTACGACAGTGAATAGCAAGTTGCAACTTACAGGGATGTTAAAATTTTTGAGCCACGTGAAACTATCTTAATTACCACATAGTCCAGAATGTGTCACTCTCCTTATTCTGTATGTTTTGTTTATCTGAGTTCAGGAAGGTCATAAAGTTAAACTCAGCCAACAGTACATCAGCTGTATCTGCTGACAGATCAGCTGATTACATATGCATCCAATTAGCAAATTGGCTAAATGGGCAGACCAAGTAAGCTGACTTAGCTCATCCTGCTCTTACCCCTTTCCTTGCAAAATGCTCCTTCTTTTATGCTGTGATTAATTTCACCAGGGTTGCCACTGGTTTCCTAACCTGTCACGCTAGGCGGACAGTTTCATCTATCCGCCACGGAAATATTTCACTATTCCATCTGTGTAGCAGCTCTTTGGATTTGTTTTCAGAGGTGGTACCTTCAAAAAAATCAGCAGCTGGTGATTGGACGACTCACCACAGACTAATCCACATCAAGCCCCGGCATGATGTAGCTTATGTGCGCCGCTGCTGAGAAAATATAGACTAGCAACTATAGGAAGACGAGAAATGGCTGTGATAATGGCGTTAGACGACTGCTTTTTTTGTAAAGTTAACTGAAGAATCAAAGGAACACTGACAAGTACGAAAGATTGCTGATGTCATGTCTGCTCGTCACTTTTGCTGCTTCCGCCTCTCTTCCCTGATTGAGAAGATTAGAATTAAGCCAAGTGAATTCATTGGTCAATGGAGCCTGGCAAGATGGATCAGCAGGATTTCAGAAACTGAATCAGGCAGATCCATCTGCTCTGCAAGGTTACTGGTTTCCTGTCTGTACCACAACCCTGTCTTTGTTAATGCTGCTCTTCCTGCCTGGTTTTTCATGAAAACACCTAAAAGCAATGGGTCTAACTACAATTAATTTATTTTCAAAAACCATTTTCATTTACCTTTCATAGTCCAGATTTGTGTTGTTCCTTGTGTAGTTTTTTGTCTTTCCATAAACCCCTACTGTTATGTTATTTTATTCATACTGGTGTGATTCTGAGTGTAGCTATTTTTCCCTGCAGTTGTTGTACCCCATTCTTCAATGAAGTACTACAATGGGCTAAATAAATGGTCTTTGTTTCATCCTTTTGTATTGTAGGCCAGGTGGCTTGAGCGCCATCCAAGTGTGTGGGCTGTTGGCGGGGAAAGACCTTACTCACCTGCACTTCACTGACACATAATTGTGTGTCTGTGTGTGTTATTTTAAACCTCTTGTTTTCCTCAACAATGACACCCTTTTATCCTTTTTGTTTCAGTGTGCGAGTGTGTGTTTATGTGTGTATGTGTTGGGAGTTACTTCACAGTATATCCCCTCACTCCTGAGCAGCCAATACCAAGTCAGCAATTCTATTCTTTCTAATTATTTATTTATTTTTACTGTGCCCGATTTTAGACACAGGATTTTGAGCTTTAGTATATCATAACATATGGTTTCTGGTAACTTTTGCATTTCACATCAACACCAGGGGGCCTTTGATTAATTAACAAAATGCATTTTTTGTTGTTCATTTTATCTCTAAACTGTGAGATAAATAAAGCCAGTCCCTGAGGCTGTGCCCATATTAACATTTGCTGAATTGCCTCCTTTTAACCCCTTACTGCCTGAATCAATAAACAAAATGGATTGTTTTTATATGTGTTTCTGCATTCTTACAGATGTTAATTTGAGTGGAGATTGTTAATTTGAGTATAGTACACACAATAGTTATAACTAAGTTATATTATATACATAGACATAAGAAGTTCACACCCTGACCAATATATAGTGACAAAGTGGATCTGATACGATCTTTGGTTTGTGTCGAATATGAATCAATAGCTAATAATTAGATACAAAGGTCATCTCAGCTGCATCAAGACCTGACAGGGTATGTTGCAAATTTGGGACATCAGGCATCAAGGGGTGAATGACTTCAAGTGTTTCATGTGTTTTTCTCTTTCAGTGATTTGATACAACAGACATGGATCAGCTCCAAATATGACAACATCATTGGACCCACAAGGCTCAACAGCAGAGTGATGAGCTCAGAGGTCCTCTCTTCTCCCTCTCTTCTCAGCCTGCCTGTCACTAATTTTAAATCTTTATGTTTATCTAACGTTGCTGAACATCCTTCCTAGAGTCCCTAAACTGCCTTGTCTCATAGGTTCTGCTGGATTATCGCTGTAGACTGCTGTGGACCTGCCAGATTCCAGGTGCAATCAATATTAGTCTCACATCATCATCGCATGACAACACTAATGTCTACAGTTAATTTTAGATCGATCAGACTGTTAACACTTCCATTCCTACCCCATTTTCAACACTGGAAATTCTGATTTAGGATCCAAGTAGTCAGATCAGTCTATTGACATCAATTTTCTGCAAAAAGTGCACACATTCTACCTCCATTGTCTGTATTTATGTTGGTTTCTATTCATCTTTCTCTTTCTGTAGCTCCCTTTGTTTCTCTTTCCAATTAAGCCGATAAATTCTATGAGCCTGAGTTCTGCTCAAGGTTTCTGCTTGTTATGATAAATTTCTTCCTTATGATGGATCTGCTCATCCAGCCCTGCCTATAACTGGATCTTACCCTGTTTTGATTCTGGGTTTATGTTTATATATAAGAGTTTAGAGTACTGTCGAGATCTGCTATTTTGAAACGTATCTTAGAACAATGTTTGTTGTGTATTGGTGCTGTATAAAGAAAGATTGATTGATTTAATGAATAGCTCAAATATTAGCGATTTCAGTTTTCAAAGGTTTTTGAACCAAGTCCTGAAAATGACAGTTTCTATTTCTTTATACATTTAGCTCTAGGAGGTTTGTTTCGTTACTGCAGCGCTGCTTTCTGATCTTCCATGACATGACTGAGGATCACAATCACAGAACGTGTTTGCATCAATTACACATCAAAAAAATGAGTGGTGTTTGAACCTATTTACATTAACTTGTTATTAACATATCAGTTCTGACAGTGCAGTAGAGTCACTTTGAAAGCCAGTATTTGTCGCTGTCATTCACATCCATACAAACACATACCATACTTACAAACACATCTACCTGCTCTTTTGGAAACTCCTTGTTCCTTTCAGTTTCCGTTTTGGCACCAACAGTGCTCTGCTCATTCTGCTCTACACTTATCTCCCCCACACTCTGATGTGTTTGTCTCTCAATCAGTAATAAATGAGCTCAACCCAAGCTTTGCTTGCTGATTTGTAAAGATTGTGCCTCGACTCAGCATCACCCACCGTGAAGTTTAGTGAAGCATGACAATGAGGTTTAAATGTTGCAGTTCTGCATTTCAAAATTAGCTCTGTTCATTAGTATGGTTAGGTGCTCTGATCATTCCCGCATGACTGAATGTACCCCTGCATGACTAACAGGAAAGAGAAACTGTAAACACTGCATGTGTGGGAAGTGTTCAGCTCCTGAGATAAGAGACCTATCTGCTGATTACAGAAGTGTAATTTGGAGCAGATTAAACAGTGAGAAAATGACAGAGACAGAAACTCTGCATACACAAGTAAGGGAACGAATACTTTGGGGACAGAGTGCAAATGTTAAGTTTCTCTTTTCTATGAGAGTGTTTATATCATTTTGGTTTAGAAGTATAGGGATAATGTGACCCTGCCTGTAACCCCTACATCATTTCCGCTACATTTGTCTCAGTTCTTGTCTAAGTGGTGATTTGCACGTCCTTTGTTGCATAGCTTGTAATGATAGATATGCTTAGCGATACCCCATACCATATTCATGATCAATTTGTGGATCAAGGCAAATAAAGGTCCTGGAGAGAAGAATGAGAATGGCTGTTGGTATGGTAATTTTTTGACCTTCTGCTGTTTATTAGAAAGGTGGCAGCATGCGAAAGGCGAGCCCTACTTTGACCTTCTTGACACGGAGAAGATCTATGAAAGGGAAGATCACATCAAATGCAGCACACAAGAGATTTGGTATGGATTGCAATGACACCTTTGGTCATAGCTCACAGTTTTTGTTTTTCTTCTTTTCTTTCTGAGATAGAGATTCTGTTTCTCATGAGCACCATTACCAATTGATATCAAGACACGACTCTTGCCAAGGCAGTGCATTTTTTTTTGGAAGCAATCGCATGGCGACTGGATCTTCTTTTTTGACACTACTTTCAGTGTTCAAGAGAATTTTTTTTGCAGGATGCAAAGCAACAAAGTAACGTATTTATTTGTAGTTATGTGGCACTATTGTTTGAAATATGACAACAAGAAAACTTTGTAAACAAAGTTTTTCATTATGGAATCCTGGTCACATCCCACACTCTCATATTACTGATAGACTCTTAACTTTGAACAGACAGAAGACAGCAGTATAACTGCTGCATGCCGACTGAAATAAACAACCACAAACAGCTTAACCTGGGGTTTAGCTCATGCTCTATCACTCTCCTACTTTCTTCTGCTCTTCTGTCCTTTTTCTCTATGCCAGTCCAGCTCATGTTCCACCATTATTACAATCCAAGAAGCCATGAATCCAGAAATAATTTTCTTCAAGAAAAAGACCAGATCTTTCTTTGGTTAACACACTAATACTGCGACTGTTGGTCTATGTGCTGTGAATGCTCTCCTAGGAATATCTGAGCAGACCACAGATACTGAGAAACAGCATTTAGAAATGACAGATTTCATTGCTGATAATCTCAATCTCTCAAATTGTGGTTATCAGCAGGAAAATAAATAAAAGTGAGACTGACAGTTGGTGATAGACAGCAGGTTGCCTAACTCTGCTCTCTTGGAAAAGATCTGAAGATAAAGACTCCATCCTCCGCTGTGTATCAAATACAAGAAGTAGCTGCTGTGAAGTCATGGGAGTTGTAGTGTCAATCCCAAATGCTGACCCTGGAGGGCCTGAGTGACACACAGAAAGTAAGGACACAGAATCCCAACCAGCAAAGGTCTGTTTTGGTTGAAAAGGTGGGGAAAAAATCACTTTTGTTAAAACAAACCTTTGCCCTCTGCCTACCAGGATATCAAACACATCAACAACTATGGTGAGTGAGTAATTTCTAAGGAGTAGTGCTCAGTGTATACACTCTGACTCTGGTACAGAGTTTTTCTCAGTGTTCACTGACCTCTATCAAAGGGCACATCAAAACCATTGTGAATTGATAGATGGTGGGAAAAGCCTGTTGGCAACATTCCAACACTTTGACTGTTTAGTATGTGGCCCATGTCATAAGCTCCTGGGTTCTTGGGTCTGTTAATTTGGTCAGACACTGTCTCTCATCACTCTCAAGTGTTCACTCAGAGTTTCATCAAAAACAAAGTGTTGAGTGACCTATGGGCTTTGTCCATCTACCTTCCCTGCTTTGATTAAGCCCAAGGCTTAATCCATGCACTCAGCCTTTGCGCCCAAAGTGGTGGGAGTTGGCCTACGAATATCCCACAGTGGAGCTTTTGCCTTTTACCCACTTCTGTTCCTCTTAACGTTGGAGCAAAGGCTTAACATATTATTCCAAGTAAGGTCTCTGTGTCTGTAAGTGAATAGGACAGTTATACATCCCCAGGAAAGAGGATCAGCTGTTTGTGTCCAGGGTATTTCCATATAAAGACACAACATTATTCCACCGAAGGCTCTCTGACTAAGTTCAGAAATTTACTATGTATGGATTTAGGGTTTCTCAAAGCCCCTAGAGGTTTAAAGACTCATTCAAGCCACATCATGGGCTCTGTCCAAGGTAGTGTCAGTTGAGGACATCTGTGTCGCTACACAATGCATAAACCCTTTCCCTTTTTTGTGCAGCTACAACACTGACTTGATATGAAAATGGACAATGCTGCTCCATCTCCTACCGTTGTAAAATTCCAGCCAAAGTACTTCCCCAAGTGGGGGCTGACATATTGTGACAGTGGAGCCAAGGCAAGGCAAGGGGAGCTATGGGACTAGCATACCACCCCTTCGGCTGGCTAAAACACACATTTAACTTAACAAAGATTCTCAAGAAAACAGATTTTCATAGAAGCAAATGAGGAGAGTTTGATGATCTTGTGTTGCTGATGCACAACACTAATCTGGTCAAGAACACAACAGGAGCCCTTATTTGTCAACACAGCTGTTGGTCATAATTTTTAACACCAGAAAAGTACTCAGAGAGCACAGACCTCCACCAAGAATATTGTGATTGTCACCAACACTTTAGTCCTACTTTAATGTTATACTCCCTTTCAGCAGACTGTCTGCTACAATTTGGTGTTAGTTGCAGGTTTGTATGATAATTTGTTACCTGACAGTGTTGAAAGTTATAATGACCCAGTACATATTTCATATTCTGGATCTTAGTATCCAGAATATTTCCAGGATCTGGATCATTCTTTTACATCTGTCAGAAATTATGGTGATCTTGTCTTGTATTGTTTTGCAAAGCAATCCGACCATTTATGGTGGAGTTATATACACATATGGTGAAAACAGCCCTATCTCACAATGATAAAGAATCCTTAAAAAAAAATCCTGGATCCAGACGGTGATCCAGTTCACTCCCAAAATGTAATCACTTCTTCCTTATCCCATTTTGAAAAATGAATTTGATGTGTGTTTTAGTTTTGCTGCTGGATTTTTTTCTGCGTTTGGATGCTATAACACAGAATTTAGAAAAACCAGCTGACTTTGAAAGGATCATTTATTCCCTGGCTGACTCCTCCTTTGGGAATATCTCACAGTCAATGGCCTTTGTGTAATCTGAGCGTAAGGCTGAAAGGAATTTCTAATTTCTGATTAAGTCTCAGTAAAAACACACAGCAATTACCCTTTACGGTGCAATTGATTAAAGTGTGAAAGAAACTTGACCAGCAACATTTAAACACCTCCTGAATGAGATTAATGAAGTGCTCTGGCTTCTTTTCTTTTCATATATTTGAAAGGACTGAAGTTAAACTTTGCCCTGACTCTGCACATTGGGCAGTCAGCAGATAACTGGGGAAGAGTCTGATGAGAGATTTTAATATGGGGAAGCAAGCAAAAAATGAATGAATGGGCATGCAATTACATCACAGATTTATAAACCAAGCAAAGCAGATCTAGATTTCTGCACAAAACAAAATTCAGATTATAAATTCAACATTCTGATTCCCAAAGACGTTATGAATGACCTGAAACGCCAACATTTCCCTGCTCCATGTATCAGCCCACCTTGAACCTCTTGATTAAGACAGGAGATCAGCAACACCAGAACCAAGAGAATAAGGATGAGAAATCTAAAATAAGATCACAGAGTCAGAGGTGTGGAGTGGCAAAGAGAATAAACAAAGAAAAGCAGAGAGCAAGCGAGACGCAGAAAAGCAGCACGAACACCACGAGATTGGAGAGAAAGAGAAATCAGTGTATTAAATGTAGACGGAGTGAATGAACCGTGGCGTGAACTACCATTCACTAAAACCCAGCCCAGCATGAGCTGAATTTGAATTGACAGGCTGCGGTAAGATGACTCACTAGTGCTATTTTTAGCTGCTCTAAAGAGACCTCTGTTTCTGTTTATGGATGTGTGTGAGCTTTAAAAATCGGAACACTTATTTGAAACCCTGTGAGATATTTCTCTGTCTATTCACAAACACTAACCTGTATTCCTATAGAGGATCGAGGCGTCTTCAAGTACTCCTCAGCCTTGGACACCAGGACGGCCTTGTCACATGTAAGCACTGAGCTGTGGCTGTCTGTGGACGGGTGTCTCTTTCCAGCCATGACCCCAGCCGCCTCCATAGCTATGGTCACAGCCTTGGTGCTGTCCAGGCTGTCAGTGGAGTTATAGAGGCCCCGTCCTGGACCCAACCCCAGGCTGAGGCCATCAGGCGCCCACATCCCTCCATGGAGGTGTCTCCCCTCGTGGTAAGCATCCTGGGTGGACTCAGTGCTGCTCTGGGCCGTGATGGAGATGAGGGGTTTGGAGGTGGTGCGAGGTGGGACTGGAGGAGGGGTCTTCTTGTAGCTAGGTGTGTAGGTGATTGCTGGGAAAAGAGGTGAAGAGGTGAGACGATTAAAAATAAAAGTGAAACCACACCAGAATTTCAACCTGAGTCACATGACACAAACCAGAAATAACTAACCTTGCAGTATATGTATCTCTACATCAATATTTGCTACACAGGTGACCTACATGTGTTATTTCATTTTGCTATACTCTCCTGACTTCCCTACCCTGTCTTTGGTTCTTAAACTCAAGCCTGTTTCAAGGATCATGGATATAATTCTGTCCTGAAAGGTCAATGTGCAGCCAGCGGTAAGTACGTTAACAAATGTCAAACAATGAACAACAAATACAATGCACAACAAATACAATCCATAACATTTAAATCCAGTTATTTAAAAGGTCAATAGCAGCAGGGATGAATTAGCTCTTAAGTGTATTTTTCCTGCATATTTCCGAATGACAAAAGGTGTGTGTGTCAAACAAAGCAAATCAATTTCATTTCATCCTCTTTTAATCCAGAGGTTAAGTATTTTTATAATTTTTATTATCATTATTTATAGTTTAACACTCATCTTATGGACACCAAGGGTTTTAATTTAGTTTACACAGTAATTGATAAAAAGAAAACAGTCTTATTCAGATCTTTGTGGAAGTAGTTTGACTGTTTGTAATCAGTAATGTCGAGGGGAGCTAGCTAGGGTATCACACTCTGCTGACAAAGGTAAGAGCTATAAGTCTGTGGTTACTCCCATTCTATATAAGGTAATGACTATACATAAAACACTATGAGGTTGAGAAAGCATGCAAGTCAGTCTTTTGTTTTTATGATGTTCTACAAAAGAATGATATGTTTTGTGTAAGCTAGCACCAGGAGACCCTGTAGTAGCTATTGTCAACTGTTCAAAATTTACTGCTTAAGTTAGTCATGGAAAGTTTTTTTTTTTTTTTTTTTTTTACTATCAAGTAAAAATGAACATTTATTGATTAGTTAATATTCCTGAAATAAGAGATAGTAAATTAGTATCAGTAGCAAATTAAAAAATACAGAAAATGAGTTGAGTTGAAATCTTTTTAACACCACCTGTGGTCCTGAAGCTGAGTGTGTTTCTTTCCAATAACTGTGAAAATGCTAAAAACTGCATCTCCAAACACGGGAGCAATCTAAACTCCAGAGACAGCGGGCTGATAAGGTGAGCTGAGTTGGATTAATCTCGAAACCATAGCCTGCGCTGATAAGAAAGCAACGTACAAGTAGCGCCTACAGTTTTGCATGATGTCCTTCCTGCTCAACTAAAACTTCAAAAAACACAGTTTGTGCTCTGCTTTCCAATTCATCAGCTTGAGTTTCGAGCTAAATTATTTTCTTAAACAACAAGGTGCTATTGCTCCTGTCAAACTGTCGTAAGTAAGTAATGATAGGTAATTGGTTGAGGACCAAGGGGCAACATCTGGTTTAGAACAATGAAGCAGAGAATCTGCTTGAGGTTGGCTGCAAAGAGACCAGAAACCACCTGCACAACAAGCCAGAAAAACCTGATTTTACAGCATTAAAAAAACTTTTTCACAGCCTTGTTCAAAAATGGCTGGGGTCTGAAATGATAATTTTATGATATGCACCAGGCCCGGACTGGCAATTGGGAGAGGCGACTTTTCCCGGTGGCCTGCCTCCTTGTTGGCCTGGATAGGCCAGCCACGGACTGGCAGGCAGGGGCAGGCTGGCCATCGGGAAATTCAGAACGGCCGGTGCTGCCATTCGGCCGATAACCAGGGGGGTTGCTGGTCTACTGACGTGTCCCGTTGTTGTGGGCACTGTACAATAGGGTGAATTTTTTTTCTAACTCGGCATTTGAGAAGGTATTAGGATCACAAGCTCGTCCAATCAGAGCCACAACTCAGCTCATGTGACTGAAGGGCGCCCTATAGCTGTTAGAGAGGTTGGAAAGCTCAAAGCCTGCACCATATCCAATATGGCCCCTGCCAATAGTCTGCTTCATTACTCTGCATCAGTAACAGATGGGTGACAGCGTCCATATTTTATATTTTTACATTCAGTGTTGAGGACATATAATCCTCATCTGGAAGCCGATCAGGTGACAAATCTTCTAAGCTTGTTCAATCAATAGATCAATCTATCAGTCTTCATGTATAGCACCAAATCATAACAAATGTTTTCCCAAGACACTTTGTTCTGAACTACAACCTCAAATATTTAGTTTATTCACTGCAAAAACAGATATTGTTTGAGAGTCAACTGAGACATAAACCAGCTTAAGACAAAGGCAGAAACATCTTTAATACAGAGATAACCATTTGTAACTGAGATAAGTATTTTGCAGTAAATTGCTGTTTATTTATTTTTCCTTATTGTATAATCATGTCTGGTTTGTTTACATATCACAACAGTTATGATGGGACTTCAGCAACGTTCTTTGTTCAAAGCTTAAAACAGGCATTGATTTTAGTTTCTACGGCTGTATAGTCTTTACTTATAAAATAAAGAAGGTTTACATTTAAATGTAACTTTTCTGTCGTAAAACACGTTGTGAACCATCTTTTCTCTGGTTGTATTTTTGCTAGCAGAGGCCATTTTTCCTCCTCTGTTGTTCACACCCAGTGCTCAGCCATGTGAGAGAAACTCAGGCATCATCTTAAAGTTGCAGATTTCTACATTTCTAAGTAATAACCAAGGCAGCGAGGAGCAGGAACATCAAAGCCTCTTTGACACAAGACACTCGACAGACATGGATGAGGCTGAAAAACCAGTGAAGTAATCAACAGTTCTCATGTGCTGAGGATTGTGGTGGAAAAAAGTGAAGCTCAAGGGCGCCTGACAACTCCCATCGTCTTATTCTGTCCATTCCATGACAGACAGAAGGGAGGATTACTTTCTTTTAAGTGCAAATGAGAATATGGACTTAATCCAGGGAGAGATGGACTGAGGAATTGGTCATAAACACCCTCTAGGCTTCGGAGAGTCTTTATTTTCCAGCATGGCTTTGAGAGAAGAGCTCACACATCGTAGTTACAGGCGGTTACATCTGAAGCACAGGCTGTGTTTAATGTGTTAGGATCAAAGCTGAGAGTGTGCCAGGTAAACCAAAGCCAAGAATAAAAGACAGAATGAAGGTGAAGAGGGAAAAGATTGAGCCAGGCTGCGGGTTAAGTTATGGGTTATTTTGCTCCTTGGGAAAGAAGCAGACCGTGTTAAGCTCTCTGTTTCTGTTTCTGTTTCAGCCTTACTAATGTTTACATCACACGCAGCAATTAAGGAAGTCCTTATGAGGCAAGAAAAGGATCCATTCTGAGTCCTAATGAGCTGCCATCCTCACCCAGGCCCTCCTAAGTTGGTGTTGAATTAATAGCATTTCATCCTAATTACATTGTAGCCTTAACAACAATATAAAAGAACAAAGAGATCGTTGTCTGCAAGAAGAAACATGTTTTCCTTTTATGTGCCCCCCCTTTTAGAAAGAGAGCCTTTTATAGCCAGGATTAAACACATCACTTCACCTGAAACGTGCAACACCTTTTGGCCTCTGCCTCACCCGTGTTTAGGCTGTGTCTATAAATAGCTATGAAGAGCGTTCTGCTCTGAGGGCTTAATGACTCATGCTGCTGTCCATTCACAAAATTTACCTCCCCTGGATGAAGAGATGCATTAGTGAAGAATGACAAAGATAGGGAGACAGAAAAAGGGTTGCAGAGGTGAGGAAAGGAGAGGGAGAGGGGATCAGTGCAGACTAGAGGGAAGGTTAGAGAGACGGTGTGGGTTTGCGTCTGTGTGTGTGTGTGTGTGTGTGTGTGTGTGTGATAGGGAGAAAGGATAAATCAGTGAGCGTAGAGGGACCAAAGGAGGGAAAGAGATGACCCATTCAGGGGGCATGATTCAGCAGGAGGACAAAAATAGAGCCATTATAAGCAAGCCAGTCGTGAAAAGGGGAGTCATAACTCTTGTTCCCATCTTGGCCGTGGCAGTATTACTCAGCATTTAGATTTCTACTGAACCAGACTCAGCCAGTGCACATTTACCCACACACAGTCACTCACCTGCTTGCAGCTAAAGTGTCTGCATATGTTCTGTATGGTGTAGACATCTAATGCAGAAACCAAATCAAATAAAATATGACCATAGAGCAGCATGTACACACACAAAAAAAAAAAATTGGGGGGTTTTAGTTCAAGGACTATAACTGAATATGTAACTGACATTATATCTGGTGCTTAACAACTAGTTATTATTGCAATATGTTGACTTGTTTTTTCAATTACGTGTTATTTGTACCTTTGTTTCTGCTGCTAATCTTAGCCAAGACATTCTTGTAAAATAGATTTTTAATCTCAGTGATGCTTTCATGGTTAAATAAAATGTAAATAAATAAAGGCTGAAATGGTCAACTAAGGTTAAATACAGGCAATGTAACCCAAACCCCAAGGTTCACATTTAGTTTACTCCGGTAGAACAATATTGTAATTAGACTAAGTGCAAATTTGGCAAAGAATTAGATCTCTAAAGTGAATTATCAGCTTGGGCGCAACCTGTTTTACTACCTTGTCTTGTGGTCCTATCCGTCAAAGAAGCCTTACGTTTCACTGAGTTTTATGACTTTAGTAAGAGACAATTTGGGAGTGTCTTTCACAGCATTTATGGCAAAGTTTGGTGTATAAAACACCCTTTCAATAAACTTTTCTCATCTCAAAAATGTCTAAGTAGCAACCTCTTGTATTAAGGTGAAGGAATCCTTACTACATCCTTTGTTAAAATGTCCATTTGACAGCAAGGTTAAACAGTTTGATGCTAAACATAAAAAGGTGTTTGGGCATGCAGCATATCTAGTAATATGTTAACATTTTGCAGTGGGTGACAAACATCATAATACATCCCCTGAGAAAGCATAAAGGGAAGAGTTGTGTGTTATTTTTCATAATCCAGGGTACAGCTAAATTGATGGACAGGTGAGCTGTCCATTAAGCCAGTGAGGTGAAAGTGCACCTCATCTCCACTCTTTGCCTGTGTTGGCTCAGTTGTCAGGGTACGTTAATACTGCAACAAAGCACTCATCATCAATTTGCTTCAAAACATCTCCCTAGAAACCAACAGATGACATCATAGATAGGATGTCCCGACACAGTCTGCCGCTGCAAGCTAAATACTAGCTAAAGCTTTGTCACTAACTAAGCTAGCACAGCCGCTATTAGCCACAGCAAAGAATGTTATGTGACTGAAAACTTTTCCACAGCTTTCCATCCTCATCAGGCAAAACCATGCATTTAAAGAATCATGTTGCATTATATTGAAAACATTAGGGGGTGCTTAGTTTGAGTCAGCAGACCAGTGGAGGTGGGTGGCGTGACTTGCAAGGTAGTTGGTAGTAGGTGAATTGGTCATAGGCAAATGGTCTGTGACTCACGACTACCAAAGTTTTTACAAATCTGCGTGCAACCTTGTTTGGGTGGCTGACTGGATTGTTAACCCGGCAAAGCGAAAATAAATGGTGCCAGACACAGCTACACAGCAGCACAGAAATTGCACTTTGACTTTTCTATCCTCAACTGAAATTATAACAGACATAAGACACAGGACATGAATTTTCTTTTGTGAGCCAGACAAAAACAGACAGCATGTTCAGAACACATGACTTACTTTTTTAACTTTTTGTGGGTTTCTAAGAATGTCACCCCATGGCCAACACCTGGGTATAAAAGATATATGATCCCAGTGGGCTTGTAACGCCACACCATGTAATACCGCCCCCAATATGTAATAATGTAATAAATTTTCACTTCATTATGTAATAAAGCTGCATTTTGTAGTAAGTTCTTACATATTGCATCACTTATAACATGGTATGGGTTCCCACATGTAATAACTAATAATTTTATTGCAAAATACAGCGTTATTACATAATGATGTGAAAATTTATTAAATTATTACATATTGGGGCATTATTACATAATGTGAAATTACAGGGCTGAACTAGGAGGTTTGTTGGTTTTGTTGGACTGTTATTGCTGAATTTCTGTCACTAACTGCATATGACGACTCTCAGCATGTATCCTCTAACACTGTATGCCAGCTGTAACTGAGGCCTCCATTTGCAGAGCACCTTGGATGAGTTTGTGGTCCAACATTTCACTGATAGAGGATTCTTAAGAAGGTAAAATATTCAGAGTTAATACTCTTTAATCTCACTCTTGCTTTCCTACACACACGTGTACAAACAACTACCACTGTGCCAGTGAGGTTGATTAACGTGAGACACAAAGGCAGTGATTCAAGCACTTCATCTCTGTTAGTACCTCTCCATCTATCAGGCCTGGCTTGTATGCTAACATGGGGGCGGGGTGGGTGGGAGGGTGGGGGTGAGTGGCAGGTCGTTAAGAGTCTTTCTCCCAGATTGGATTTATCACTGTAAAGGGAATGCAGCAGTCTGTTTTTTTGCAGCAGGCTTTTAAGGATATGTAAATGATCTGCAGGGAGGAGGAATGGAGAGATGGATGATAGGCTCCATTATTAGTGATGTCAACAGTGATGCAGACCAAAACAATAGAGAAATAAATCTAAAAATAGACAAAAATAGATTAAAAAAGCCAGACTGGGTGAGTCTTTATTCAATCTTCTTTAACCAGCCATAAAATTTAGAGTTTGAAGACGTCCAGAGCATTTTGATGAATCACTGAGAGCAAAACTAGTGTTTAGGCCGTACAAAACAACACTGTTCAGTCAACATTCAATTTCAAAGCCAGTTTCTGTTGATACTTACATAACAGAAACTCTTCCCTACCTTTAAACATTCAGATGTTGACCTTCGAAAACCATTTACTGGCAATTTATCAGCCTTATGTCAGCTAGATGGGCATCTTAATGGGATTGAGGCTAATTAATGAGGCATCCAAAGGGTTGTGTGTGTTTGAATACATGTGTGTTATTACAGACTTCACCTTTGAGATAGTGGGATGCTAAAAAGCAGATTTTAGAGACACTTGAGAAATACATCCAAGCTAAAAAGGTGTGTTCAACAAATGACCTGAAACATGACCACGTTTGCTCAATTTTAGGTGTCTGCAACATGATCCATTTTTTTACAAGCCCAAAAAATTTAAAAACTAGGGACACCATGTAAAATACTCAAAAAACACCATAAACCCTTAATATAGATAATAATAGCCCAAGGACTACATATCATATGCTGAATCTTAAAGTGTACTGCATTATGTGTATGTTCATTTTAACCCATATAGTGGTTGCTGCAGTGGACAGTTTTATCAAAGTCATTTTCTCCTAAATACAATAGTTTCGGTGGTCAAGTCTGTGTCAAGAGTTTTTTTTTTCTTTAAATGTTTTTTTTTCTTACAACATGAAAAAAAAATGTTTTCAGATTTTTGATTCTTTTTTTTTTTTTTCGGAAAGGACCTCTTTCACAATACATGTAATTTTGCCCACAGCCCAATTTTTTGTTTATTGTGTGGTATTTGTATTACACCCAGAGACTCCCAAGAATATACCTTTAGAAAATCCAAAAGTCATCCAGGGCCTGTACTATGACCTATTTTATAATCATTGCCATAGGTGTGAGCCAGGGTGCACACTTTACCCCAAAACTTACTCAAACACAAATAATAAATCATCAAATTGGGTCAAATCACCTTCACTGAAGGCTGGTGCATCTTTTGAAATCAAATGTAAAGCTAAGTATTACATTTGAAAGAAGTTATTGAATTTTAACTCAAATTCCTGTAGACTTTACCTCTAAGTTCATAATGTTTTGCACATGGTTTAAAAAAGACAGAACAAGACAACAAACAAGAGGAAGAGTATTACCACTGTGAGAGACTGCGTAAGCAAATAGTTCAACAGCTTTATAATAGTGTTCCTCAACATCTAGGAGAAACATCCTCTAGACTGACCGCTTGGTTTCCAAATAGTGAGATAAGAGTTTGACTGTAACTGTCCCTGATGTTAACAGAACACCTGGCTCGCACAGAGAGAGACAATGCTCTATATCAGCAAATTCCTCTTATCTAATTTGATTACTTGGGCGGTACAAGCTGCTTTATTAAGAATTATCACTTCACATTTGTCAGTACTCTATGTACAAACATGATGAAGCAAAAACATATAATTTAATTGAGGTGTATTGGAGAAAGTGATCTATTGCCAACAGTAGCACAATACATTTAAGTGCTTTGTGAAATAAAAACAGGAACTAACAAATAGTGCAGGGGAAGGACACTAACCATAGCCCATTTACATGTTTCAAGAAAAATGCCTTTCAAGTGTGCCTCATTTTTTAGACAATAAATTCCCAATAGTGAGTCAGAGTATCACTGCTTCCTCACTGCATGTTTACTTGTAGTTCATTATTCTTTGAAGAAGTCCACATTTTCTTTTCTCAGGCTGTAAATGTGTAGTAATTGGAGAGGCCCAGCATCATTTAAACATGTGCCTAATAGTCTCTGGCCACAGGACAACTCATTAAATTAACATCTCTCACAAATACAGCAATGGATTAGCCCCAGGTAGGAGGTTTACCTGGGGTTTGCTGAGGAGTCCGATCAATGCTGCAGGTAGAGGGGAGGCAGAACTGGATTCCTGAAAACAAGTGAGCGGGGTGGATATTCAGAAAAGTGGGCAAATCTGCCCAAACATAGGGTACAATTATTCAAATTACACAAGGCATATACAAAGTGGATCTAGATGAAGCCCTTTTGCACAGTACATTGTATTGAAAAAAAAAGTTTTTTTTGTTTTGGAAAATAAAAAGGTGAATCTATTTATTAAACACAAAAACAAATGTAGATAGCTTTGAGTTGTGTTTGAATGAAGAACCAATATTTTTTATTGTCTGGATTCAGTGCATGAAATAATAACAGTCTAGACTGGCTGTTTTTTTACAGTGCCATCAGATTACTTTTTGTTGTGATTTGGGACCTTGAAATAATAATTTAGAAAAAAAAAAAGATTTATTTAGTCATACAAATATTGTGTTTCTTCCAATACTGTTTGCTGCCACTCACATTTTTTTTAAATCTTTGTATAGTTTCTAGGATCATGCATATTAGACATTTATAGTTGACACCAGTTACCTGGGTTTAAGTTGGTTAAGATACATATGTCATAAGTATGCACAACTTTCCCTAACTATATGAATCTCCCAACCTACACTCAAGAAGTGCTTTATACCAGTATTCTAACAGAAGGGAGCAACTCCACCTTTGCCAAAAAAGATGTGTAACAGTCAATAAGACATCATACTTGGTTTGAAAATTAACATATATTTAGTTTGTGGGCGAGTATGATTATGCTAGTGTGATTGTGATGGACAACTATCAATGCATCAGTCAATAGTGGACCACAAGTCAGTCTCTATTTGTGTAGAACCAAATCACAACAAATATATATTGAGATGCTTCCCAAAAATATTAGCAGGTCTAGTATAACAAATGGATGTAGTCTCCTTGATGTCACCTTTCAGTTTCTAAAACAGATTTTAGGCAAATCAGTTGGCGTGGCCTTATTTGAAGTGGGGAGGGTTTCAAGTTCCCGCACTAACAGCTATAGAGTGCATGTCAGTCATAAGAGCTGAGCTGTGCCTCTGACTGAGTGAACTCGCGATCTTCATATCTTCTCAAGTGCTGATTTAGCAAAGAATTTGACCCCCATACAGTGTGTGCTGATAGTGAAATTAGAGATTCAGACAGGAAACATTTTTGTACCAGATTGTGAATATGTCTATTTCTGCTGCCTTGTTTTGGCTTGGTGTGTCTTGACCTGTGAATGTTATATCATTAACAGAGACGTGACATTAAAACAATGTAGGAAGTCTTATCTCATCTTAACCCACCATTTGGCAAGTTACAATGGCAAGGAAGAACTTCTTTTAATGGGCAGAAATCTTAGGCAGAACTTGACTCTGCCTAACTGTGTTGGGGTTAGAAGGAGATACAGAAACTTAAGAGGGTGGACACAGCTTGAGCAAATTAACATTGTAGCAATTATAATGGTAAGACAGCAATGACCATAACAGCTGGAGTCTGGCAGATCCACAGCAGGTCTGATTTTTTTGATAGTTAACTAATCCTTGACAAATGAAATTACTAATCAATCAACCAATTAGTCATTTTCACAATAACTGTCTGTGCATGATCTGCAATCACTTTTCAAATCTAGCCTTATTTCTCTTTAGCTTTAACCTGCTGTTTTTTAGTCTTGGTTTTAGCATGAATAGTGTAAAAGTATGAGGTTTTTTTTTTTTGCTTTGAGGCATAAGGAAGAGTTTATTTCACTGCTCAGCATCAGTAGAGGTGGACGATAAGAAAGACAATATGAGGAGAAAAACATGATGTGTTAAAGAGGAAAGATTCAGAACTCACACGGCGTGGTCCTAACTTTAAAGTGTCAGGCTGAATGTAACAGCTGGTCTGGAGAGAATTGATGTCTTATGTCAATTTTTCAATCACTTGTACCTTACAGGAATGCCTTCCAGAAAAGCAAGGTCCCCTTAACAAATTTTGCAGGTCAACTCTTTCTGGTCAGTTGAGAGTGAATTGAGTCTAGATGTAGAGTCAGATAGTGCCACACTGGCTGCCACCACATTGCAATGTTTTGTTAACCTGCCCCTTCCCATTCCTTGTTTTACCATAACTCAGCAAAGATAGTCAAGAGGAAAGATGTCTGACTCTTCAGTTTTATGTTTTGCTATGCTTCAACCTTATTGTCTTTAAAACATAAATTAATTTTGATAAATACAAGGTCAGCCCAGTAACTTGTCTTTGCTCTGGAAACAAAAACCCTTCAGTTAAGCAGATATCATCCTAACTCTCATTACAACATTTTAGTCCCAAAGTAAACAAGTAAAAAAGCTGTTATATGCAGGTATCTTTCATTGCACAAGTAATCCTGATGCATTTTTTTTCTGATTATTTCTTGTGAATAAAAATAACATCAGTGTGACAGGGGTTAATTTAAGTGCCTCTTTTAGATAATAATTTTGCAAATGAAAAATTAAAAACAAGAGTGGCCTTGGACAGAAAAGGGTGGGGGCACTCTATTCCGTGAAACTGAAAGAAATGAATACAATACCAGTTAATTAACTTTCCATCCCTTTGAAATCCTTTCAAATTCAGCCCATTTAGTAAACTTTCATTAAGTGCTCTGCACAATTCCCCATTTAAAACAACACAGGAGAAAATCCTTTTTCTTGCAGCTCATTGATGTTCAGCTGAGATATTCTTTTTGTTCCAGCACACTTTATTAGAGCACAGACTTCAGTGGGCAACTCCATATAAAGCCCATTAATTGGACGGATGGCACAGATGTATCTTGTGATTTGCCTGGCTTTGTAACTATTCATTGCTGGTAACAGAATTCTGCATTTTCATGGGTAAGAAGGCTTCATCCGTTGCACTGTATATCAAAACAAACCAATGAATAAAACTGAATAATTACAATGAGGCACCGCCTATGAAGTGAACAAAATATTTTGGCCACTTGTCATGCAACATTACAACATTAGTATCATCATTCAGTCACATATATTAAAAATAGCCACATGATATACACCTCCTTTAAGAAGAAAAGCAATCAGTGTTACATTACACGTCTCCCCCAGTTATGATACATTCCCAGTCTTTAATTCCTGAGCATGAAGATGATATCTTATGGTAAAAAAATACCATAATACCTTTCAAGAAGACCTGTTCATATTATGGTCAATTTGATTTGATATATATTTGAAATAAATCCATTTTATTACCCATTGTAGAGTAAAAATGTGTGTTAATGTGCTGTATGTGTGGTTGCAATGTGTATTTGGATGTAAATAAAACAAGGTTGTGTAAATATAGAGGCTACATTGCATTACTGTCCTACTTTCAATTTGACTTGAGCTTAAGTTTTTTTTTCTCCACAATAAATCAACAGTACAGTAATCCTGCTGAATTCTAGATTTTGCACGTTTCACGACAAAAGAGTCCATTCATTAGCTCACATAGTAAACAGTATGTCCTTATAGTTATATGATAACTGCCGGGGATAACATCACTCCACACCAGGGTGACAAGAAAAAGAGCTCAAAAAAGTCAGACGGGATTAATTCCATTAGTTCTGCAAAGATTGTCTTGACCTGGTAAACATAAGGCCATCCATTTCATAGTCTGTTACAGAGCTCTAAAAGAGTCCTTTAAAATGGATGTGTACAAAGTTTTAGATGTAGCACATCATGACTAGACATGAACATTCATTACTGACTTCATTGGACAAAAAAGATAAATCAAAATCATCACTTCTGTCCTGGAAGATATTTCACATCAGTGGTCGCAACAGCATCAGAAATGCTCACACTGATTTTGGCAAGTGTTCTGTTGGATAAATGTGTCACCCCTCTGGGGTTTAGCCCGTCTTTGTAGTATGATTAAATCCTTGAGAACAGTTTTTTTGCTGCTACCAGGGCAGTCTTTTTTCTTGGACTCTGTCAGCAGGTTTGTGTATGAGGAAGTCCTTGCTTTGAATGCAATGATCGCATGGCATTTAAGTCTGTGTTTTTTTTTCTACAGTGCATGGGCAGCTACAGACCATGAACTATAAATTTACTCTGAGCTACATTTTGTCTGCTGAGAATGAGGTATTAGGTCACAGTGTGAGAGACACGTATGTGATTTCTGCACTGTTATACTCGTATCTCCCACTCCACAGTTCCACACTGGCACTCCTGTGCATTGGTTCTTCTCTCTGGGCCTTCTTCTGCCATCTGTGCCACAGAAAAGCCTGATCACTTGAGGATCTCTCTGTGCTGCTTGTGATCTCCTCTTTCACAAGCTCCCCACACTGCTGGGATACAGCCGTACACTCTGGTGTTTCTACAAGTTGGTCATCTGATTGCCTTTGTGGCAGATCCACTGATGGCATGTCTTCCAACCCTGGGGGTGATTGATCTGTATCTGTGGCTTGACTTGTTGGTGGAAAGTCCATTTCGAAAGATGTATCAGGAGAAACTGAACTGGGAGGGGATATTGTGACAGTGACCAGTGGCAAATGGTCTTCATGTAAATCTGAAGCCACTTCCTGAGGCATGTGAGCTAAACGATACTCCATCGCTGGATCCAGACAAACAGACTCTGTCGACTGTGAGAGACTCATAGGGGAGTGTGTTGCAGGGTCGACGGTGGGAGGGAGTGTACTTGAGCAATCTAACTGATAGATGGGTGGATCTAAATCCTCTGTGTTTGATGGGGAGTCAACACTCAGATCAAATGGCTCTGGTTCAGGGTCCATGAACACTGAGTCAAGATCATCTTGATCTAAGGAAGTCAGCATGACTAAATCAAAGTGTACCAGATCAGCGTGATATATAGGAGTAGTGTCCAGTGGCTCAGGGAGTGGGGGCCACTCTGGGTCTTGTGATTCTGGTTCAGGACTGGGTGAGGTTTCTACTGCACTGGAAGTAAAGGTTGAGGTTGATGTTGTTTGCTCAGGGGAAGGGTCGGTAGGATAATCTGGAAAGGTGATAATAGGATCTGGATTTGTATCACTGTCAGTTGGACTTGTTGGACTTGTAGGACAGCTTGTGTCGAGGTACTCTGATATTACAATAGATGGACAGCCAGTGGTTGTTTCTAGAGCAGCTGGTGTATCAGCATCAGAACAATCTACAGGTGCATCAAAAACTGAGAGAGGGGCTCGATTAATGGGGTGAAACGATGACTCAATGTCTGATAGTTGCTCTGAATCTTCTGGGTCTACAAGCTCTTGGTCGGATTCTAAACATGGCTCAGGGGAGCTGCTTTGAGACAATGGGTCTGGCTTGTCTACGCTGACAGGATCTGGAGACTCTGGATCTGATACAATGTCAAAGTCATTATCATCTGGTGGAGACACTGTAACGACAGGAACTGGATAAGGAAGCTGTATTTTATCTTTTTCAACTTGCTTTGAGTCTGTGGGTTTCATTTCATCGGGGTGAGATTGTTTGGTATCTGAAAGCTGAGGAGTTGTTTGAAGTTCTTCTTTCACTGTCTTTGAATTCTTAGGGCTCTCATGGGCTGTCTCTGAAGAAACAGACGCTAGGCTGTGAGTTTTAACTGGCTCAGTCATGACTCTGTCAGGTGAGCACATGATTTGGTGATCTGGTACCTCAGACTCAGGCTTTGGGTTAGCCCTTGAGGTTGAAGGAGTTAAATCCATAGTCTCTGCCTGGCCTGCTTTGACAGAGTTTGGAAGTATTGGATCCAGAGAAAGTGGTATGGCACTCTCCACATACATTGACTGTGGACAGGCAAGAATGCTGGGGTCCATAGAGAGCTGTTTTGGCAGTTTATGGCGGGCACCTTTCTTGTCCTCCTTTTCCTCTGGACAGTTGACAGCTGCATCAGCGGTGCTTTGTCGAACCAGGACTTTGCTTCTTGCCTGGGTCCCCACTGACACTGTTGATACCTGGGGTTTCTTCTCTCTAGCACCCCCTGTGCTTCCCCCAGTGCTTCCAAGTCCAGAGGTTCCAAGTCCTCCTATCCCTGCCCCTGCTCTTGGTCCTGTCCCTGTTCCTGCTCCTGCCCGAGCTCCTGCTCCAAAACCAACATCAGCCCCGGCAGCCACACTGCCCCCTTGAGGAGACCATGTGTTGTAATGCTGCGTGAAAGTGTTAAAATTACTGTTGAAAGCACGGAGCTCCTTACAGAGGTCCCTCCTCAGTTCAGCTAACTCTCGACGCATGGCTGAGACTTCTTCCTTCCACTGCATGCTGATAGCTGCTGCCAAGGTAGCTGACTCTTTGATACTGGCCTGGATGGCCTTTGGTGATGGCCGTTCAGGGGCACTAGATCTGGGGGATCTGAAGAGGCTTGGAGAAACTGGTGGTCCAGACAGAGGTTTAGCCTTGGCTCCCATGTTATCTTGTTGGTAAAGCCTGTCTCTTCTGATGGGACAGCCAAGATCATCATGAGCCAAAGGGATTGTGTCTGCCAATTCCTTATGTCTACTGGCCCGGTTGGGTAAACAAGAGTCTTCCTGCACATAATTTCTGTCTGTAAGACAAATGTAGATATGTATCTGTAATTCGGCCACAGGTGTGAGCAGCTGGAGAAATGTGCTTTTTATTGCCACAAAGCAGTAACATCAAATCATGCACTGAATACCATGAGTCAAAATAAGATATTGAAGACATCAAGTGACAAAGTTCTACACCTACAATAATTGCCACAGTTACAACTATTTACATTTGGATAGATTGGTATTTTCAGTGTTTAGTCCAGATTTCCAAAAATCTGTAACATTACTACATGACAGGGTTTGGAAACCATTGGAACACTGGGGAAGTCTTCCCATTTTGACTCATTTCCATTAATGATTTACACTGCCTTCTCAACCTTAATTTGTTGCATGCAGACTTTACATCTTTTCAATGCACAAAGCTGAAACTCCTATCTCCCAGAACATATCACAGAGAAAGGACACTATTTACAATAAATGAGTTGTAGGGACAATCCTTGCATGCTCTTTTACTACCAGTCAAGATAAAGAAATGTGTACTTTGTGCAATTAAAAGAGGCAAAGATGAGCAAAGCTTTCAAACCATTTACCATCAATCAGGAAGTATAGTATGAACCCTATTGAAAATTTGAGGTCCAGTTGATTGAAATATGTTAAGCACCAATTGCCCCATGTCAAAACATCACATACCAAACTCTGTACAAGAAAATGAAAAGATTTTTTTGTTGACTGAGAAAGCAGTGTAAGCAAACATTTGAAAGGTAAGATTAATTGAAATTCATAAGCACATCTCCAGATGGCCACACCTCTAACCCTCCCTGTTTCTGTGGAACTCATGTTGTTTGTTCATGAATCTACAGTGGGAAGAGCAGCGGTCCTCTTAGACTTCTTGTCCAGGCACTTTTTCTTCTTTTCTTCCCACATTCTTCATCTGTACAAGGACATATGATTTCCTCTTTGAATCCAGCAATCATGGGAAGTGTTGAGACCACCAGCAGCTAACAATTTATAATCAAGAGTCTGTATCATAAAAAATGCATGTGCCAGCTGAATAGATTTAGATCTAATGGACCAAGTATGCATGTGTGATTAATATGCCTAAAGACATTTCAATGGCTGGTATATTCATTGTCAGCTTTCTATTATCCATTATCCAGGTCAAGACACAAAGTGTACTGCTCTGTAATATAATCTTGTTGATTATAAACTCTGCAATGAAACAAAGTAACCTCTGTGAAGTGAACAATGTGAGCAAAGGAATTTCAGAATATACACTACTGCATGAATTTGGATTACAAAGTGCACTGTCTACATGTTAGTTTCACCATTTGTCCCAGGTTATAATACAGTAGTGAGTGCATTCAGAAGTGGCACCAAATAACGTGAGAAAGCACTTCAGGTTTCCAAAGTGTTGAGGAAAAGTGATCTCGTCTTTAGTCCGACCTGATTTTATTTCCGTTTGTGATTTTCAATAGGGTTCATAGCTTTACTCTCTGTTGCATCCAGTGGATGAGCAGATGAAGCACTGTATCTGAAATACAGCAGGATGACCTAGCACAGCTCACAAGAGCTAGCTACGGTAATCATAGGTCCATCAAAAACAATGGAAACATACACAAGTGATCCATGCAAAAATATGAAGCTGCTTGGCAGCACAGCCAGTTTGCACTAACTTGTTTCTATCCATTCATGAGCACATGTCAATACCAAATGTAAGCTTGGGCTTTTTTTTTTTTTTGAATACAAAAAAGTTACTAACACCCACATTGTACACATTGTATATGATGCACAAAAATAAAGTCAACATGGCCTTACCTGTGGTAGATCTTATGGTTGATGTGACGGTTGAGGCCATTGGAGGGATACAGTCATCGTCTTGGGAGTAGCCAGCCTGGATGGCTCGCAGGTAGCTGTGACTACGGGTTCGGAAGCAGCCGGGCAGGTCCAACGCCTCCATGGCCTGGGACTCCACCTCACTAAACACTGACTCGCATACTGATTCAAACTGGCCGTTTATTTCTGTTTCACTCACCTGCAAAACATGAAAGCCATCAGCAAGCACTCTCCATGCACAAGTGAGGATTTAATTTTTGTTTATCTGGAAGAATTAACTGGATTAAAAAAATAAATAAATAACTGATTCTTTTCTGTGTCAGTTTCAGATTAAGTAAAATCAAGACTTGCAGTTAAGATCAGTGGATAACTGTTTGATTCAGCAAGAGACAAAAACAGAACGAGAAAGGTTTTTGTACATTTTGAATGATGCTTGGTAATTAGTGTGTAAAGGTTGATAATCTAAGCTTGATTTTGTTGCAGTAGCTCTTGAGATTCACAATTTAACAACCAAGTGACATTAAATGCTCTTAATCATGATGGAACTGTGAATTTTCTGTAGAATGTGGATGATTAAAACTGAGAAAAAAACGCTTGTGTCCTGAGAAAGACCTATATGATACATTGAGCAATGTATGAAGACTATCTTGCTACAAATAATTGTTTACTTTGCAGAAACATTTTGATCGTTATCGCTGCACTCTCATTTGGATAAATCACAAATCAAAGATAAACATCTTGTTCTATTGGGATTTGGAATTAGTGGGGTTTTAGTTGAGCCTTTAAGGCTCTCAACAGATCAATATACCTCTCATTTAAGAGGGAGATGAATATCTTAGAATCCTCTTTTGGAGTCTTTTCATTTACAAAGGTAAACAATGTGCTGTTAGCTGTCATATGAACCATGGGTAAAAACTGTTGTTAAATCTAAAACAGGGTGTTAATTAGGACCTGATGTGGGGGGAAACTATGATCAGGAGAGTCATGCATGTTTAACGAGGAATTGTAAACGAGGAACTCTGTGTAATATATTCAGTGTTGCTGTAGATACCCTTAGATGTCCTCAGGGGTTCTTGTTGAAATGCTGCACACTCACCTGGCTCACTTGGCTAACACAGCTAGCCTGACTAAGGGTGCTGACGGCCCGCATATAGCTCTGGTTCCTGGAGCGAAACTTGGGGGAGTTGTAGTTGGTAGAGGGATCCAGGGCAATGCTTGGATGCATGTCCCTGGCGGCTTGCAAGTGGTAGCTCTGACTGAACAGAGAGAGAAAAGGGAAAGCATGCAGGGGATGAGAGTGCAGCCATAGTGATGACAACTTAAGCAAATAAATTTCATAAAACTTTACGAATGAACAACAGTTTGGCTAATTCCTGCAGGTGTAACACGGTCACAAACACAATCGAGTGTTGTTAGAGGTGGTAGGCCTCCTCTGCTCGACCTGAACTTGAAAGGGAGAGTGGTTTTGACATTGCATCTCCCATTGATGTGTTCACCAGTGTCCTTAAAAGGCAGATCGATTTCTGTATTGCTGAAACATCCAATCAATTCTTGGAGATGAGGGAAATGCAAATCAGGAGCTAGTTAGTGAGCAGGCACTTCAGAGAGCATCCCAGAGTCAGCCAGGTCAATTAAATGTGCTCACCCAGCAGGGCACGAGAGAGCCTGGGCTGAAATCTGCTGGAGAGAAGACTATAGAAAAACATGGAAGATGCTTTCAGGAAAGTATAGAAAACTATGTGAGTCACATTAGGGATTCCAAAGTGAGGTTCTCTCTGCCAGATCTATTTCTAATGACAGGCAGGGATGAGTAAGCAGTTTCTGGGCTTTTTATAGAGATAAACGCTGATGTTTGGCAGTGAGGAAAATGCCAGTGCGATTAAAAGTCCCCCGATCCATCTTGTCATTCTGTAGCAAGGCTGCGTGTATTTGCACAGTAATATTAACCTTCAAAACATCCAAAGACATCCTATGACAGAAACATCCGGAACTTAAGTCTGAATGAAGTGGTTGGATAAATAGGCTGGAAATGAAAGTGTGTACTATCTCTCAGCGTGATTAATCTGTGAAAACATTCTGTGTAACTTTTTGATACCAGAAAGCAATTCGATATTACGCTGGTGTACTGTACAGCAGGCAATCAAATCATATCTATATTATGTTTATCAGTGCCCTCAGCTTTGCCAGCAAGAGCAGATCGCCCTGGGTGACCCTCATTGACTAGCCTTAAGTGTTTGCTCTATGAGGCGTCCATATTGGGTATGTCAGCAGGGCAGCGTGCCAGCTGGCTCAGAACACCTGACCACTGCAACATGGCAGCAACAGAGAGGTACGGGGAGGGGAGAGCCTGTATTCACCTTAAGTCTGCAGCAAAATTGGTGATGTAGTTACGCATGTCACTGTTGATTTTATCCAGGCGGTAAGAGCTGTGGGTAGAGAAGAGAAGAGAGTTACTGAGTCCAACATGTAGGGGTTGGATTGATGTGACGTCACGAGGGAACACGAGTCCGATGGAACTGGTTCTGTGAGGCAGTTCTGGTGAACTGAATGTTTGCTTGGGAGTCGTCACAGAAGTGCTGCAAACATTATTGGGATGGTACAAAATGACCAACATGGCCTTCAGGTAATGAAAAGAGGGAGATGTTTCAATGCATTACGTAGACAGACAAGGTTGTTTAGACACTGGGAAAAATCTAATACATGAAACATGTCCAGGCAAAGAAGTGACTTAATGAGGAATGTGTTATGAGTCTTCACAAAGTAGGTAAGTAGGTGTATACTTAATAAATAATAAATAAAAAGATAGATAATCCATCCATCCATTTTCTATACCGCTTATCCTGTTTAGGGTCGCGGGTGGCTGGAGCCTATCCCAGCAATCATTGGGCGAGAGGCGGGGTACACCCTGGACTGGTCGCCAGTCAATCGCAGGGCTGACATATAGACAGACAACCATGCACGCACACACTCACACCTAGGGACAATTTTGGTGTGACCAATTAACCTGGTAAGCATGTTTTTGGACTGTGGGAGGAAGCCGGAGTACCCGGAGAGAACCCACGCATGCACGGGGAGAACATGCAAACTCCACACAGAAAGACCCACCGGCCGAGGTGGGGATTTGAACCGGTGACCTTCTTGCTGTGAGGCTGCAGCGCTAACCGTTGCACCACCGTGCAGCCCCCAAAAAGATAGATAAATCCCACAATTTTATATATAAAACTATATTTGAAAGAATTTTCAGCACCGTTGTAAATCTCTTCCAATTTTAACTTCTGAGAAGAAACGATCCTGAATATTCTTTCCATATACCCAATGAGCTAACATATCCATTATTGCAAATCAACCTAGTTAGCTCTGAGGTATTTTTTTTCTTTTACTTTTATTTGTTGCTATAATCACCTTTGTAAAACTACTTTTTTTCCAGGAGTATCATTTGATATGTTGCTTTTGCACTTTCTCTAACCAAATAAAGAGTTTAAATGATTTGCAACCAAAAAAAACTGCTCTTACCAATGTCACTTCAAACTTTTTAGGAACTGGAATTGAGTGAATGAGTGCATCTCAATAAATTAGTAGAAGTTCAAGCATTTCAAGCATTTTTTTCTTTTTCTTATTCTTTTAATATTGATGACCATGGCTCAGTTAAAACCCTCCGACACCCAATTAAAATAGAATATTAAATGAGAGCATAAAGAAAGGCGTTTAATACCCGAAAAGTTGTTCTTCTGAAAAGCATGTTCTCTTATATGCACTAAGGGGCTGATCCACGAAGATCCAAAATGACAACCACTAAATTGTGTGTACAAAGTACAAACTAAAAAATTGTATTTGTTATAAGTGGGCGTGTTGTTGGTGATCTATTGCGCACGCCATTGATAACACATGCAAACTGCCCTATTTAAATGAGCACTCAGCGTGTGCTACCGGCTGTTACCATGGAGAGTTTGGGAGAGTAGATTGGCCATGAAGGAAACATGAAGTTCGAAGCCACAGAGTTGGAGAACTTAGATACATGGGTTACAGGATATTGCACTAGAGGTGAGAGCTGTGTCCAATGTGGCCGTGTCCTCCGACCAACGTTGCACACATAAAGTAGCTGGTCAGTGCTGTGGGTGGACTGACAATGACCATCAATGCCCAAGAAACAGCCTGGAGGTCATTCAGTGGCAGTGGTCCTTCAACTGAGCCCAATGAAGAGGAAGGTCCATCTTCTGCTTTTTCTGGAGAGCTCAGGAAATGAATGTTCATTACGCACAGGTGAAGACCAGTGCAGCCGGCTAAAACACAAAGCCCCAGTTGAAAAAAAAAAATTAAAAATGGCATTGTACATAGACGATATGTTTTCACTAATTTTATTTCTGACAGTCCAAATATGTTGATATGCACAATGACATTTGTACGAAACGCTGTGCCGGTTTGCACCTGCTTTTTGAGAAAAACAACCCCGCTTCTATATAATCCTTGTATGGTTTAAAATAGTTTATTATTGGTTTATGTGGGCTTTAATGAATTTGTAGAAGTAAACACCACTTTTACAACTATAAGTAACAAGATTTACCCGTGTTTCATTCTCATCACTTCATTTCTATCTCACGGACCATATAATGTTAGTGTTGTTGTATTGTAGTTATAATGCCGACTCAGTCCAGTAGATGGCAGTAATTCACCAAAACCTGGTACTTGCATTGACAAACGGTGTTGGTACCGTGCATTATGGGAAACAGTGTGGCAGGTAGACTGGTCCGTTGCACACTGAGAAATTTTCCTAGATCAGAACGACACCCAGGGATTTTTGGCATGCTGCAGATATTCTAACTTTTTGCGAACTACATACTTCATACTGAATTTCAATCAAAACAGTAGGGACTGCCAGTGTAGTAGGCAGTTTGGAAAACAGCCCCTGAGATCATCAAAGGCTCGGGAAACCTTTGCAGGTGTTTCCACTTCAGAAGCTGATTAGAGTTTGACAACATTGACTTACAATGTCATACTTTTTTTCCACGAACTCGAATTTTATGAGACACTGAAACATGAGTTTTCATTATCTGTCAGCCATAATCATCATAATTCAAAGAAATAAATGCTTGAGATCTTGTTTTGCTAACAGGATGAGCTTTAATCCCATACAAGCATACATGCTCCATCTGTGTCTGCTGTATGGATGTGTGTAATCTTTAGGAGAGTGAAGGGCGGTGGTTTTGAGAATATGCTGTCACTAAATTAAATCATGCTGGAGCACACTTCGTCTAACATCTCTTATTGGTGCTAATGCACTTCCTTTGTTGGCCAATATAAAGGCAACGGAAGATGAATATCTCACACTTCCTGCCTGGCACATTTCCAGTGAAAGTACCCTCTTTGATAAGAGGGATTTGATTGACCCTCTTCTGTTTTGTGTTAATTTTTTTTGCAAAGAGAGGCTGAAACGAGTCTTTTGATGGAGCAGTGCAAAAAGAAAGAACAAGAAGGATAGTCCTGAAGCAAGACAAAAAAGATAGCTGCAAAGGAGAAGAATTTACAAAAACGGCACAAGTGCACAAGGTACAAACAAAAATATAAACTTTACAGCAAGGGCATGGGACTATTTCTAAACTTTTGGGTGTTTGCCAGTCCAGAATGTGGATTCAGCTGGTTCTTTTCCCCCTGTGTCCCACAAAATGTCCTGTAAAACCCTATGGAGAATAATTACATTCTCAATGGGTTGGATGAAAACAAGAGAAGTTAATAACCATTTGGAAAGAAAACCCTGAAGAAGAAAAGGGGTAAATATTGTGTATTAGTAACCAAAATCATACAAAACTTTTATCATTCAAGCATATTGTGTGTCCATTCCAAACATTTTCAGGAAATACTTATGAGACTAGGGAACCAGGTCTTAGGAGAAAAATGATCCATACTGGTCTTTGTATATAATCCTGTAATGTAGAAAATGTTTTGAAGAAGCCACGCCAATAAAAAATTGGGCTTACAATGCATGACACATCCTTCACAGACTCGAGTCAGTGAACTGGAGTTCTGCTTTAACCTTGAGACCTGATGACAGAAGACTCATACCCACTGCAGTCTGAATGAGTAATTACATTATGTTGAATCAGGAATTATTGAACACTTTGCAAGTGTAAACTTTGATTAATTATGTTGCCTCAAGAAGCTGCTCATGGATGGGTGCAAACAAATGTGAGTTATTTTTGAAACTGACAAAAATGTTTGGGATTGATTGGCTTTTAGTGTTTAGACAGCGAGCCAAAGTTTTTCAAAGAGAGGGAACAGCTGATGGATGTTAATCATTGACAACCTTCTGTGCATGTGTCAACACAAATACTATTGGATGTGACATATCACTACTGACTGCAGCTTCGTGCCATAGTCATAAGTGGCTAATAATGACATTTGCTGGATGTCATTCACTTCATTAATGCATTGGTTAAACATCTTTGGCATGTCTGACTGTTGCACAAAAAGCTGCTTCATTTTCAATTCATAGCTTTTGGCTGTGCAACTTTCCAGACTTTCAGGAGGTTGCAGCTCCTCTGGAGTGGTGTGAATGAAGGGTGCGGAGGTGTTAAATAAGTATTAATTAAATCAATCATTTAAACCCAACTTTCCAGCAGTCAGCTGGCCTGTGACTCTGATGTATTCTTTGTTGGTGACATCAACAAAGAGGCGGCCCTGTCAACCGGGGGAGAGACAGAGTTTGAATGAGGGAGATATGGAGGGAGGTGACACCAACCTGACAGCCTGTTCTCACTTTAACATGATTTGCTTCAGGGAACGGCTGCTGTCAAATTTTTGTTTGGCCCATCTGAATCCTCCATGCAGGACATCAAATTGCTACAAGAGCAGCGAAATCCAACCTACCCCACGTCTGTCTCGAATCCAATCTAATTCCATTTCAACAAGCCCAATGAACCATAATAGCATGAGAGCTCTCATGTCAGGTAGCACTCACATCAGTGACACCTCTTTTGTGTGGATTTAACAGCATCAGACATGGACAACAGCAGAATGGGGCCGGGAATAAAATCTTTTGAATGAATAATGCTGGACTCAGCTTTTCAGTGGACGATTTAACAATGAACTACAAACTCTGAATTTCACCGGAGAAAACTGCAATTTAACTGTAACCATTTGGTATTCCCTTTTGTAATATATAATTCAAGATATGCGAAACATTAGACAAATTCAAATTTGTTTGTCAGCAACACCAAGAACAACCACTGTTCACTTTTCTACTTGGTATTCTAAGAGGCTATTTGATTTGCTTGGACATCACTAAAACTGTGGAGGGCACTGACAGCCTTTGTTATGTACTATACTGTGGTATTAGTGGTATTAAAGGATGACAAGAAATTACAAATATTCACTTTCTGGGATTTTCATTCCCTGCAAAAAAAAAAATAATGTCATTCTCAACTTACAGTATGTCTGTGTATTAGACCAAACAAAGATGTTTCTAGAAGTTGCAGTGTGTTTCTCAGAACATAGCAGCTTCTAAATGAATTTTAATCCCTCTTTATTTTTCCTGTTTGTATATTTAGACATTTGCTTCATTGAATTGTTTGACTTTTAAGTAACTGCTGCTGACAACATAATTTTTTTCTGACATGGCTGTTGAAAATATATAAATAAAAGTGCAGCTTACTGTTTTTTTGTAGTTATCTTGGATTTAATCACTCATCAATTAAAACACACTTTAAAGCAGGTAGACACAAATTTAGCAGCAAAAGAGCGTTGCTGATCATTGTGCCATGGTGTACTTTCTCAGTAAACACTGACACATGATTTGGTTTAAAGGTAGAGTCAACTTTTACAGGAATAATCCTGCTCAATTGTCACTGCTGGGACTCTATACATGTGTGCCTGTGTCTGTGTCTGCCTCAACCCACTCCTCTGTGTATTGATGTTTTGGTTGTATCAGGACGTTTCTCTTCAGCCAATCCCAGTGCGCCCAGTGCGGAAGTGACGTATTGTGTTGATTCATGAGTGGAAAAAGCTATAGATATAAAGCACGGAGCAAGAAAAACACCACTCAAGTGAACCGCAAAACAGATAAAGCTCTTTCTTGCTTGGCTCGACTTTCACTCACTTTCAGGAACTTGGAGCGCAGCTCGGGACAAAGGGCGCCCTAAGTTGGTTCTACTGAGCAGGTATGTGTCAAAAACCGGTGATTAGCTTGTGCTAACATGCCTAGCCAGGACTCTAGTGTCTCTCTCATGAAGAAACGCGATGCTACAGGTGGTTGTTGGGCTAGTGAGCATGTTCACATAGTCACAGTCAGAGGCAGTGGGTGTGTGCTGCTGCTGGCACTGAGCCAAGGAGGAGGAGCCAAGTTTAATTGTTGTGTTTGCTAAAATGTTACAAAAAAATCCTGCAGACCATACCTTTAAGGAGATGGTGAGGCCTTCTTGTAGATCAAAAATTGCACCTTTACCCTGTTTTTTAACCATGTTAATGTTGGGGAAATAAAATATCCGCTGTTTGTGAACAAAATAAAATGTGTGCGTGTGTAAACTGTAAGCAATGGAATAGTAAAAACATTCTGTTGCAACCAAATCTGACACCTGTGGCTTGAGCCTTTCAATCATACACACAATATATTTAAATGGTCTCCATTAGCTGGTAGACAGGAATTATTTTATTCTTTAAGATGAAAGTCCTTGTATTTAATATTTTCTAAAGGAAGAAAGAAACCACAATACCATCACTGTTGTACCCTTTGTTCAGAGAGTATAAAGACTTTGCGGTAATGACACCCAAAATACCAACAAAGCGCCTGCTGCTGTCGATGCCAGCCGCACAGCCTGATCCATGCTGGTCAATATCTCCCTTTCAGTGGAACCTGCAAACTGTCGGTCTAAGCACCGCAAGAGCTATTATTCAGAGGGGCCTCAGAGTACAATAACTGAAAGTGATAGCCCTTCCTGCTGTTGCATCCTCATAAATCATTCACTGTTTACAACTATTCAAAGTGAATGGTCAGGGGAGGCTTTGAAGACACGAAAAGGGGATGATATCTCACTGTAGCTGCCTCATGCATTGCTTTATTCTGAAAGAAATGGTGCTAAAATGCTCAAACAGCTATGACTGATATTATGTTCCAGCTTGATCACAGTCGATAACTAAAGGTGTATAATGTCAACCTATGCAGGCACTTTTGTGGCTCGTGTGTAAAAGCACACTTTCTGTGCTGCCTCTTTCCCTCCGCCTCTTTATCCCACTGAACGCTGCCGTCATTAATTCTGCTGGTGTTTATTCACGTACTTGTTTGGATTAGGGTCAGCTTAACAGCTTCATTGCCAACAAGCAGATTTCAACCATGCATGGGTGAGAGATGATTATGGAACAATAAAGGTGTAGGAATCATCAAAATTTGTCACAGTGCATGGGTGTCTTTGGGTGTGACTGTCTGACACTGCGCACGACAGCTTCATGTCTATCACAGCCACTATCTGCTCACAGGTCTCCAGTTTTTGTCTGATAATGTGCCTTCAGGCCGACACATACTGGGAGCAGAACAGACACACTGCGTGATTTATGCATAAGTTGCAGAGGGTCTGTGAAGGGATATTCTCAGCAGTCTGGCATACATCCCTGAGTAAAACCCACTGCGGGAGAGGGAATAAAGCAATATATACTCACATCATGTTAAAAAATAAGCAACAGAATCCCAGCCAAGACTGCTTCTTATGTTGTCTTTCAGATATGATCCTCACAATCAGACATGTTGTGTTGTATTTATATATTTTTGAAGTAGCCACTTAGTCAGTTTTAACACTTCAGTGGCTTTTTAAAATATTATATTCAGACACGTTTTCAACTTCTGATTGGATAATCACACAATAAGTTGGTTAATTTACAGTTTTCATTCGGTTTGTCTATCAGCAGCTCAACTGCAATCTTTTAATGTAACCTTTTTAAGAGTGGGCAATTCAATATACGACACCGGCTACATTCACATGTGTGAACCCAATTATTCTTATTAGAGATATCACATTTACTGCTTTCATAGACGCCAATTAAAGTCATCTGCCTGAGATGTGTGCATACATGCATTAAGCGTGTAATCAGAATAAAACGTGTGTAGAAATCTGCTGCTAGTGTAACATGTTGAAATAGAGGAAAAACTGGAGATTAACTGGGATATTAGTCTGTTGAGATACATATATTAAATGCTACTGTAAGGTTTCTCAAGACAACATCAAATCATGTCTCCATACTCAGATTTTGGTGTAATATACAGTGGTGGCGAAAATTGTTCGAACACCTGACTGATGTGAACATGTCTTTTTTTTCCCTCTCTTTAATATTTGGTTTGTCCACCTTTGCAGCAGTTACAGCAGCGCATGTCTCTGGCATGGTTACAGTATTTTTCCGAAGAGCTTAAGCACTGTTATCCTGTACCTTAACCAACTAAATCCAAAGGATTTCCTTTGAATATATAAGTCTGTCCTGTTTGTTTTACAACTCGACCAAATTTGCTGAATGGGGTTGAGGTCTGGACTTGAGAGGGACAGTTCATTATTTTCAATGTTCCTTTTCATAAGGAAAATGACTTAAATCCCCAAAGCCCCCCTACCTCTATCAATCACCCACAGCCGAGTTTCACCCCAATGTATCCAGACCAAGGGGCACCATCTGGTCAGTAAAAAAGAAGCCTATGCAGAAGTGCTAAAAGTCATTGTTCATTGAGAATCTGCTTGAAGCTGGCTGCAGAAAGATCAGAAGTCACACACACCCAGTTATAAAAACAGACTTTTGCAGCATTAAAAACATATTTACAGCCTGGTTCAAATTATGGCTTGCATCTAAAACGGTGAGTGAACTTTTTTCTGACTTGGCGGTTTAGAAGTTCTTAGGATTGTATTGTTTTCCAATCAGAGGCACTGCTCAGGTCAAGGGACCGCCAGGTGCCCTGTAGCTGCTCAAAAAAAAAAAAAAAAAAACTAACAGCCAGCATCAAAGTGAAAGTGGTTGCGTCCACGGATTGGCTTCATTTCACGGTCTCAGGAACAGACAGGTGACATCGCGGAGGAGATGTTTTATACAGTCTATGACACAGACACAGACACACAAACACATGGGCGTACACACTCAGATGAGCACATTCCGTATTGCAGACAGAGAGTCAGGAAAAATAATGTCACATCCACCGCAAGACATGCAGAAAAAATCTCTAGATGAAATGACAACAGTGTCTGATAAATCTGTCCTCGTCATTAATGAGGTTGCTCATATTGCCATGGTAACAGAGGTTCAGAGGTTACAGAGGTGTGATCACTACATTGCATTATTTCTTTCAATGTGGTAAAAAAGATATTTTAGACTTTTGATTGGTCCATTTATTGAATTAAGATTTTTTTTCACTTTAACATCCTCAATTACAATTTTGACAACCTCATAGCCTCAGATCAATCTAAGTCCTGGGGCCCCTGGGCGTGAACCACTGATTCAAATACCCTTTTGATGGCTGTACTCTATGGTATATAGAGCATAATCACATAAGGATGGCTTTGTAGATATTTCATTTTTCATGTCTCAATGGCCAATTGTTGTGTTCTCATTATTTTGGCCATCACTGTATAACGTAATTAGGCAACAAGGCAAAAGTACTTCAAGTTTTGTCAAACTTGTCTGACCAATGCAGCCTTTTGATCACAGAGATGTTCAGCAATCCCATGATTTGATAAAGTCAGCATAAAAAGAATAGCATGTTTCTATTCATTCTGATAATAACAGTGGAAATTTGTCATATTGCATGGTGGGAAGTTTAGATTGAACATTTCTAACTAAAACAGGAGGAAATAGCCAGATAAAGTGAAAAATAAATATACATTCACAAACAGCAACTATAGAAGTTTACGTTGCACACATCTGTTCTGATCAGGCTGTTATTCTGGTTATTGGAGGTCCATGTAAACATAACGGTTAATGGAACTAAGCCTTTGCTCTCTCTTACACTTCGACATTACCCGTTGTTTTAAGATCCTGTGTAGTGAGGACGTCCTGAGTTGTATAAGCCATATTTCTTTTAGTTGAATGACATTGTCTATTTATAAATTTGCAATGAATTTGCCTGAGATAGAACTTTAAACGACAACCTTGACTTAAGAAATGCAATTTTCACACAGCAGCATGAATATTTTCAATCTCAAAATAATTTGGGGAGAATAAGTTTTCTTCAGCCCCACTCTCACATTAGTCTTCACTCATTTTCACATAACTCATCAGGCCCCTTCCATCACAAATGTCTGTGTTTGGATGATGTATGCCCATTTATCAAACAGCTCACATAATCCTGATCAAATTCAACAAATACTCTAATAGGCAGATATAAAGCTTCCTACAAACAGTGAAGGTTCTGGCAGTATTAGACCTCTTTCGTTACCTTGTGTTTGAGTGCATGGAGGACATAGATTTAACTCCTGCTTCAGAAAAGAGGATATTTAATTGGTCCAAAAATGAAGTGAGGCCCACAGCTATTTATTAAAGAACTTTCCTCTCAAACCCAACTTGACTCCAGACTGTGCCACAGCTGCCTCTACACGGCTCTGCTCATAAAATTACCAGAAATCGGTTATCTTAAAGCATGCTGTGCTTTTTGGCAGACACCTCTGATTATTACAGACACAGCCTAAAGGGCTTATTAAAGTAACTGGTGAGTTTGAGTTCAAGTTTTTGCATCAAGAAATCAAAGTAAAGAGAGAGACTGCACCTGGCTGACTACTATGAGGCTGCCTTAAAGATACAACTAAAGGCCTTGGAGGTGAAACTAAACTGAACTCAAACCATGACGAGTGAAAGAACTTATCATACACAGCTCTGAAAGCATGGAAGGAGGCAGACAAAAATGTTTTGTGAGAGCAAGTATTGGGTATTTTTAAACTGTCATATTAAACAAACTTGTGAATCGAGGTGGTAATTACTATTTTCCCATTCTGCTGCGAAAAAAGGAGGAACAGGTACCTTTGAAAGGGGTGAACAGTGAATTTTCTTTCTCTTAATATCACCTTTTAAAAAGAAACGACAGCGGAAAAGATGGATCTGCCACACATAATGTCCTGCTGAAGAACTACAACAAAACACCTCAGAGGCACAATAGGAAGCAGAGAGGGAGGATAAGTACATTTTTGAATAGTTTCTTTTATGAATTCATTATTGAATGAAAAGCTTAAAAACTGCGTGACATTACAGAAAAGGTCAGCTTTTAAAGGAAACTCTGAGTACAAACACATCCAGTGACTGGTGGTGGCATCTCTTGTGTTTGTGGTCGGTATTTCCCAAATACCAAGTATAAGTGAGGTGAGCTGGAAATGGCTGGAGACAGGGTATGGGTTGTGAGGTGAGAGGAGGTGAAGCTCAAACAGAGCAGAAAGATAAAACAGGCGATTATCAGGACACACGGCACACAACAAAAGCAGCAGGATAAGAACGGCAATCTGTGTCTGACCTGAAGAGCTTTAGTGTAACCCCTGCAGTGTAACATCACTCCTGCAGTGTACCACACTGTATGCTATCATAATTAGCTTTGCACACAGAAATAATAAGAAAGGAAGATTACCTCAGTCTATGTTCACAGCAAAGAAAACACCAGTGGGGGCAAAATATGACTGAATAGTTTCTCTGCTACCATGTCACTTACATGAGGCTTTATAACTCATTTTTAATGCGTGTGCTGTTATCTCATTTCATCACAATCTCATAGATTTGTAAATGCTATTCTCATCCTCTTGTATATCTCTATTATAGATCTAAGTATGTTTTTTTCTATCTGAAAATCTCTCTTATGAGATTTTCTTCTGATGCTGACTTAGAAGACCGTACTTTATACTTTTCAGGTTTGAGAAACTGATGTGGTAGCTCGTTCTCAAGCTAAAGAAGCGTACAACCACAGCTCAGTCTGAGAGAATAAAGCAAGAAGATAATAAATATGATGACGATCAAAGCATAGGCAAACTGGTGAGTTGGTGAAAACAGTGACACTTAAACTAGATCTTAGTCCAATCCATTTCCACTCCAGCATGTTTTGGCTCCTTCGTCCTTTGTCTGTTAGCTTCCATTGGGGATTTATTACTGCATGAACAAGGACTTTCCACGCTCCCACCCCCATGTCTTTGTTGGCCCTGAAAAATCTTGAAAGGGTCAATAACCTTAAAGGCCACTAACTTTGTTTAGTGTTTCGCCAAACAACCAGAGCCCATATACATGACAAGCCATTAGCGGAAAAAACGGACCATTTGTACTAACGGTGGAAAAAAAAAATGGATTAGTGGTATGCATGAGCCAGGTTAATGGGACAATAGAGCGTTAAGTTTAATGGAGGTATACCCCACCATTACAGGCACTAACGGCAGGATTACTGCGTCTGTTCTGCTTTTTTAAGGCGGACATCGCACAATGCATTACCATTTGAGACAAAATATGCAAAGACAGTGGACAATCCTTTGGAAAGGTGAAAATGTGTTGCCATACAGCTAATTTAGATCAGTGAAGAGATGAATTAAGGGAGACAATCACAGTCTCAAGCTGGTGAGGCTTGCTGCTGTCAGTTTTACAAGTTTGATTCGCTCTTTGCTTTCATACGTCTGGGTCCTTCCAAGATGCATGTGGTGAAATGTTGTAGTTCATAAACTGCTTTCAAGAGTTCTTCATCGAGGTACTGCAGCATTGCTGCAGCGCTTGTTTTGCAAAGCAGCTTTCATACTACTGATTTTATTATTAAGGTTCAGAAACACCACACGTATGTACTCTGTTCAAGGTTGACAAATTTTCCCTTTCTCTTTGTTTACCTGATTGACTAACTGATACTAGCTGTTCATCTATGTGTATTCTTGCAATAAAATCCCCATTTCTGCAGCTGAAATATGGTTTTCTTGATCTTCTCCCAGTCACACCATTACCGCTCACCAGGTTCAGTGCTGTTCATGAGTGGTAGGCATGCGCAGTTTGAGTGATGGGGTTTTCTGGGAGGTTCCCTTTAATTACGATGTAATCTGCACTCGCGTTGCTTTCATGGTGTAATTAGTTAACCAGCTGATTATTTGCAGTCGTGCATACGGCTAACGCTGCAGCCAAACGGGCTGCTTCATGATGGTAGGTTAGGACTATGGTCCCATTTGTTTAATAGCTGCATATGCATAAGGGCCCAAATGATACAATGTTGTCCCAATGCCTTACTTCCTGCTCCCCTCGATCTGCTCTGTGCAAATTAACGCTCCAGCATTCAGCAAAGTAGTAAGTCTTGCATATCTGATCCATAGGGCTCCGACCTGATGGATCTGAAACACAGCTGGAACACAGCAATGCTGAGCCTGTGGAAGGCAACAGATTAACTAGAAGGGAAATTTGTCAGATCCAGTCCATTGAGAAGGACCAGACATGGACCTTGTGGAATTATTTTTCGTATCATCGTCCAGTAAATATTCTACAAGGAGTCAGGGTGAGCCAATGTGAAACGCAGCAAAAATATTCAGTGAAACTCACTATAAGCAGCTGTGTAGAGGTTGTGACATCTACATCATATGACCAATGTGCGACCAGTGTGATTCTCTTGTATCCAATGAAGCTGCTGTATACTTTTTTTCAAGGTCCTGTTTTGAACACGTTTTTTTCATGAATACAACTAAAACAAGGTCTATTTGGCAACAGTGTTTTTAAAATTTTCTCTTTTTTTAAAGCATTTAACGTCATGTCTTGCATGAGTCCTCTTTATCCGGGACAAGTTAGGGAACCACTTCAGAAAATCTGTGGGTTAGCTGCCTTGAAATCTACTGGGAATTTCTGTAAGTGCGCAAGTAAAAAAGGCTTTAGGTATTGAATTTAAGAAAGGTTTACTCTTGGAAATAATATCGTGGAACAGGAAAACAGACAAGAAAATCTGAAAACAATATGAAAAATTTAAGTGTATGGAGGTAGTTGTGTCCACCAAATCATATTGTTTTCAGGATTTTCAGGGATTACATGATTTAAAGCTTCTGCAAGGAGTTTTCAGCTAGCTAAATAACTGACTGAAATTAATAATAAAGCATCTGTGGCGTACAAAATAAAAAATGGACTATCAAATAAGCAGATAATGTCTTAATCAGTATTTTGTATTTGTGCCACCAAATTGATGTCAGATGAGGACAAACAGCAAGCTACACAGCCAGCCTTTGTAAACAAAGATTCATCTTGAGGCATACATAAACATCTTTAAAAGATTATGACTAAATGTTCTTTTTCCACAGGAGGCGCTAAAAATGACACAACCCCAAAAAATCCTCAAAGAAGCTTCAAATATGTCATATTTTAAACATAATCTGAATGAGGTAGTCACAATAGGATTGTTGTCAACAATGATATAAGTACATGACGGAGTTTCAGGTACTCTGTTGACTTTGCAGCATCTGATTTTAAGAGGAGGTTAAAAGGGAAATTTACAAAACCAATTAAAACATAAGAATGAAACACCAGTCCACTAAAAATCTTGCATGTGTGATACCTCTGAGAGTCCAGCAGGTCCCTGGGTCTGATGATGGCCTTGACCAGGGCGTCTGGCCGCACCGATTTCTGAGGCGATGTCTTGGGACTAGAGTCCGACTCTCCACTCTCTTCATCCCCCATGGCTTTGACGTAGCTGCTGCTCCGCATCCGACGACAGGGGATCTCGTCATCTTTCCCATCACCTGGATAACCCCCCCAGTCATCTTGGGGCACCTGGATGGCATCAGGAGGGTGAAGAGTCAGTGCAAAAACAGATTAACTGAACTAATTTAACTAACAGATAGGGCTGGTTTGAGTTATGTTGTGGCGGGCAGACAAACAAATAGCTTCAGTTCTTGTCCTCTTCTGTTTGATAGTGATTAAAGAGAGTATTTTTAATTCAAAAAGTTTAGAAAGTAAAAAGGAAAACAGGAAAAATCCACCACAGAATGCAGATGAATTGTTCACTGTTGACCTTAAACTAATCAAGACAGCGCACCTCTATCTTCTCCCATCTTGAGAGCAGGAGAAACTGCCTGAACAAGCATCATCACAAAATCTGTCAGTTAGTACAGCTGCAGGCCTGAGATGAAGTCACATCCCTTGCGTCAAAACACAGCTTGGTATAAATCCAAATCCAAATCCACTTTATTTATATAGCACATTTTAAAAACAGACAAACGTCTCCAAAGTGCTGTACAAAAGTAAAAAATAGTCCACAGCAGAACAGATTCTTGTGTTGACTGGAAGTTTACGCTCAAGTCCGCAGGAATCTTAATGACTGTTCTGTTATGTTAAGTTTTCTCCCACTTTACTCCTCTACTCTGGAATAATCCAATACAGAGTACTGCAGGAGCTCTATTTGTTCACAGAGCTATCTGTTGATTATCTTTTTTTTACATCAACTCAACCAATTAAAACTAGACTTCTCCAAAAAAGTGAATATCTGTACACAATTCAGCATAAGAACTTGTTTCTCAAAGAGCTAAAAACACCTGGGTGTCCACATCAACAATAAACTGAACTGGTCACATATGACAGACTTCCTGTAAAGAAGGACCAAAGTCATCTGCACCTGAGACTCAGGTCCTTTGTAGTGTGCAGGACACTGTAACGGACTTTATGACACTGTGGTAGTGTCTGCACTTCTCAATACAGTGGTCTGCTGAGGAACAGGGAACACAAAGAGGAGCAGAAAGAGACTGAAAAACTGATCAGGACAAAGCCAGAGGAAATCCAATAGTTGTAGCATTAGTTCCCTGCACATCTGCTGGATACATGCAGTACCTATTAATTAAGACGATGCCTGCTCTGCAGCATTCACTCCACCATGTAATTACAAAACATACTGTACGGATGTAGCATCTTAATGCAAGTTCCCTGTGCAATAACCTGTCTGTGTATATGTAGGTGTTGTGTGTAGAGTATACAGCTCTGGAAAAAATAGGAGACCACTGCAGTTATCTTCTAAATCATCAAGTCTGTTTGTGTTAAAGCCACTTCATTTCAATATCTTCTGAATATCAGCACAAGCACAACTTACTCTACTTAATGAGGTAATGGTGGGGTGATAACCTGAACCAAAGTTTGTTTACTGAGGAAAAATACGAAAAAGAAAAAAAAGAAAAGAAAAGAAAAGAAAAGAAAAAAAAAAAAGAAACAAAACAAAACTAAAAAAAAACACTCAAGAGAGTGCAGACCTCCACCAAGCATATTGTGATTGTCACCAACACTTAAGTCCTACTTTAATGTTATACTCCCTTTCAGCAGACTGTCTGCTACAATTTGGTGTTAGCTGCAGGTTTGTTCGATAATTTGTTTCCTGACAGTGTTGGAAATGATGATGACACAGTACATATTTCATATTCCAGATCTTAGTATCCAGAATATTGTCAGAATCTGGATCGTACTTGTACACCTGTCAGAAATTATGGTGACCTTGTCTTGTATTTTTTCCAAAGCAATCCGACCATTTATGGTGGAGTTCTGTTCACATATGGTGAAAACAGCCCTATCTCACAATGATAAAGAATCCTTTAAAACAATCCTGGATCCAGATGATGATCCAGATCACCTCCAAAATTTAATCAGTTCTTCTTTATCCCATTTTGAACATTTCCTGAAGATTTTATCAAGATCCGTTTGTTACTTTTTCTGTTATGTTGTTCACAGACAAACAGACAAACTCTCCCAAAAACATAACCTCCTTGGTGGAGGTACCTAAACAGTTGTTCATGGGAACAAGACGCATTATAGACAACAAAACCACAGACCATAAGAAGTCAAAAATAACTCTCCTCTGACAGAAACGCCCATTAACTCATTCGATTGTCTCTCAACAACAGCAGAATGATATCATGTGATCTCCAAAAAGAATGTCAAATGGCAGATGGGGTTGAAATGCACAATGAGAATGGTTCAGCTAAGGCTTGAGATATGTAAAGGTAGTCAAAGAGTCCTTCAATAATAAATTATTTGAATTAAAATTTTTCCCACCTCTGCAGTGAATAAAGAGCTCATGTTCTGTGCATTTTAAACTTGAAACATTCCCTTGAACAAATTTAAGAAAAATCTTAAGATGTTGGTGAATGAGGCCTCCTGTTAATCCCAGCGAAGCAACACAGTTTTCTAGTAATAGAGCAATGTTTTGTGTGTGTGTCCCATACTTCTTCCTTAGTTACCATTCAACAGAAAGACGACTCATTTCCATATCCAGTCAGCACGTCTCAGAATCTTCCCCCAGCTTTAACAGCTACTCAAAATTGAGGCTTTTCCATTCACACTTTTGTAAAAACATCAGGCAGGTGACAAACTCCTGAAGCGTGTTGACAAAAACACCTTCTAAAAATCCGACTGTGCCGTTGAACATAACAGCTGCCAGATTAAAGCTTGGAAATGAAGGAATAGAGCTTATCTTTACCCACTGGGACATTACCGTCACAGGCGCAATTGAGACAAACCAGGCGGTTGCATTTTGCAATTTTCTTGCACTTGTTAAACTAGATAATTGAGTAAACAGACATCAGCATCACCATTATCCCATCTAGAGGGAGAATTCTGTGTTCTGCCTGTCTTTACTACATATAGAAAGGGTTTTTACACACTGAAGAGACATCACATCTTAAATGTTGGCTTTGTAGTAAGGAGCAGAAAGACAAAAAGAATACCTTGCATTGGGTAAATATTAAGTCAAGGTTTAACCACTTTCCTTGCCTTAACCAGCAGCCGTGATAAACAATAGATTAACCCATTTCTGCCAGATTTTTTTCAGAGTTGTAAGGCATGTAGTTTAACAGTTGAGTTCCTCTGAATAATGTTATGTATTTATTTTTTCCATTTTGTTCTTTGTTGTGAAGAAAATAAGATTTTTATGACTAGCAAAAATTGTTGCCGGTGGTCACACAGCTTGTCATTCGGTCATATAATAAAAAAATATAAATAATAATAGTTATGATACCAATAAAGGTATAAAAAATAATATAGTCATAATGAATAAAAATAATAATATAGTCATAATAAATAAAAAAGGTGGGTGGCAACTTTTGTTGCCATTCATAGAAATAAGCCCATGAACAAAAAAATATTTATCCCAGGTACATTTTTTGGGGGACGGTTACTCTTGAGACTTGGATGATTAAATGATTATATGTATGTTTGGGGGGAAAATCATAAGAAATTTATGAAAATTGTCTCTTTCCATGACGATTTGCATTCCCCATGTCTTCCAACCGAAGGAGCAGGAAGGAGATGATGTCATGTGACAGGAACCACTTGGAAACTATTTTTTATAGACCAAAATCTTTGTCTAAGTTGTCTACAAGCATATAAGTGGAAAAAGTTGAACTAGAAATGCTAAGGTTTTTTATTGCGAGTAGAAAATGACAGTGATACACTTGGGCAACAATTGCCAGTGGGGCAAAACACAGATCACGTGGAGCATGATTGTTTCCCCAATCATGGTCTTGGTGTGAGGGGAAAATGTGGCTCCATTATCCTTAAGCGATTAACCAACATGTAGTCTGTGTTATAATATGATCTCAATAGGTTTCTATAGTGGAGATGGTGGTGGAGCTCATTAAAAGCTGCTGGGATTATTTCCACAACACTGCAATAAACTGATGGTGATTGTTCACAAGCTCATTACACACAGTAGCACACTTTCTATTTCTCTCTAACTCACTCACACACTCTCGTTTTGTTCAACAGTACTGCACAAACAGTACGACAAAGTTCAATTACTGTAACAGTAATAGCAGCTGAGTCAGCAGCTTTGCCTCTCGCAGCAAACACGTAATGATGATACAGCACAGATGCAGAGACTTACTACAGTCATACAAAAGCACAAACTAAACCTCCTGTCTATCTGTTTCTCTCCTGTCTACATTTACCTTGGTACATTGGGCTTAGTGTGGGACTTTGACTGGACGTACATTTCAGCGGTCAGTGATCAGCACTCATAAAATAGGGCTGTGTCAGAAATCATTTAATCATTCGATTCTGTGTGATATTTGAAGGCTTCTCTGTCACCCTATCCATCTGTCACTCTGACATCCTGGCAGTCGGATCGGCCTTGGCGCCGTGCCAATCCAACCCCAGCTCTGGATTTTCATTGAGTTATATCCCACTAGGTTTCATATTTCTTGGACTTTTCAGTAACTCTGGACCAGAGCTGCGTTCAGGATGAGTCTAAATATAGCCACTCTATGACTATTTATGATTCAAGTGCAGTGAAAGTGTGTGATACTCTTTTTTTTTCTGAAATTTGCTCTGCCAATCAGTGAGTAAGTCAGTACTCACAGGTTGTCTGATGATGGATGGCAGCTGACTGACTGTGGGAAATGTCAGGAGGAGATAAGCTGCATCAAAATGTCACTAATGCGTCAGACTTATGACTGTGATTACCTTTGAAGCAAATGTCATGTATTGGAAAATAACAATTGAAACGTGAAAAAGTGAATTAAAACAAACTACAAATAGAGGTTAGTACTTCTTTCCTCGGACATTAAATTGTTACTCCATATAGACACGAAATTCATCAACCCCACTGAGGAAAATGACGTCCTTGTGACAGTAATTTCACTAACCTCTGGCACCGCACTACGCCCACCCACGATTACATATCTAACAAGTGTCACATTAAATGTAAGTAATTAATCTACAACAGCTTTATTACAACCCACTCCTTGTTAGTCATAGATAATTATGGGTCAAAATGGCCTCGGACACTTTTGTTTCATCTGTGTTGTGGCGTTAGCATGCTAGAAAGCATGACTGATGGGAGTAATCATGAGTGCTCACAGGCTGTCAAGCTCAGCAGCAGATTTCACTGTGAGGCTGCAGTGTTACATCACGAGAAAAAGGTAATGGCAGATTACCACAAAAAAAGAGCACAAAAAGATAACTCCTACCCCATGCAGGCAAGGACACAGGCATGCATAAATGATTGAAGAATACTAATGCCTTCAGTGAAAAACATGCACATACTCGAACCTGCACGCACTGATACGCCACCAAATGCTCACAAAAAAGCACACTCACACGCTCTGATAAAAGTCATTTGTCTCCCCTCCAAAGACAGGCATGCACCAGCTACCAAATGGAGTCGATGGGTTAATTAAGTCTTGGAGGGGTTTGATATTTTTAGACGTCTAATTAATGAACGGAACGCCAGAGGACAGGCACAAGCTGTGGTGAGATTTGTTTAATTTGGATTCGCTGATAAACTGCATAGATTGTAGGGTCCTCCCTGTGACGATAAAGAATCAGGCTGGGCAGCGGCGTGCTCGTATTGACTGCTGAGGAAGCACACACGGTGTCTTGGTGTGTTCAGTGGAGCTGAAACATGGGCACTTGTCAATGTAAAGATCACCTTGACCTTTAGATCTGACATAGGGGAGACAGGAGTGAGCTCGACCTGCCCCTTTCTTTGTACAAATACTTCATCTATTTAGCAGCAAAGTCTTTGTGAATTTGGGCCGAGATTTGTGGGAGCTGTGTGAAACTTCACAGCTGAAGTGTGAAGACTGACATTAAAAGTTTTATTTTCCCATTTGATAGACTAAAGTTCTGTACTTAACTGTATTGTGCTCCAAAAGGACAAGACTTTAGATTAAAATCATATACTTCACATATAAATATATTAGGGGTGGGAGAAACAATCAAAAATCGATATATTTTGAATTTTTTTGTTCAACAATATCAAAATCGGGATTCTTTGTCAAAAATCTTTTTTTTTTTTCAAATTCAAATTCTTCATTTCAGTCTTTGTTTAAAAACTGGATTGGAAACAGTTACCACTTTTCTCCAGCAGAGGTGAAATATTTCTCTCAGGTGATGTGCATTTTATGGGAAAATATGGCTCCTGATACAGTTTGTAGACATCATCATTTTTTAACTTTTCAACATCTGGTGATAGAAAAGCAAACTAAAAATTGCAAAAATCGTGAATATCCAAGAATCCAATTGAAATCGGCACTCCAAAAATCGTGACAGAACCGAAAAATGAGAATAGCATATTGTCTCAGGCCTAAAATATATACAAATGCATCTTGGCAAACGTTGGACACACCCTCAAAAACTCTGTGCGACCCCACTAACACTGCTTTTCAAGTGACACACACACGGGTCCTGAAGGCTCTGAAGAAAGTGAACTCCACAAGGCTGTGGGACCCAACAAAGTTTTACCTAAAGTTCTGAAGACCTGTGGAGAACCACTAGCCGGTGTATATGCTGACATCTCTAACCTGTCGTTATCTCAGTTTGTAGTCCTCCATATCTTCAATTCCACCATCCACCATCATACCAGTCCCCAAGGGACAAGACAAATCCACCTTAGGTGAGCTCAGGCCAGTGGCACTCACACCAGTTGCCCTAAAGTGCCAGGAAAATCTAGTTCTCACACACATCAACCACACAGTCCCAGACACTGCAGTTTGCTTACTGCCCAACCGATCAGTGGACGACGCTGTAGCATTAGCCCTACACCACACTCTGTAACACCTAGAAAGTAGCAGAGCGTATGGGTCAGGATGCTCTACCTGGACTACAGTTCTGCCCTTAAAACTATTCGGCTGGATAAGCTAATTGATAAGCTAAAAGACCTCAGTGTCCCAACTCCCACCTGCAGCTGGATCCTGGACTTCCTGACAGAAAAACCACTGGTGGGGAGAATGGGAGAACAGGTGTCAGCAGAGCTCACAGGGCTGCTGCCTTAGCCCCAAACTCTTAACCCCACGACGTGTCTCCACCCAGAAAAACACAATCGTAACCAAATAGCCTGATGACACCACCATCCTGGGACTCATCAAGGAGAGGGGCGAGTCAGGGTACAGGACCACAAGAAACAACATTCTTGTCCGTGGTGAGAAAAATGACCTCATCCTCAACACAGACAAAACCAAAGAAAGAATATTGGACTTTGGGAAGAAGCCTCCCCCTCTTCAGCCTCTCACCATCAAAGGGACTCAGGTGGAAAGGGCAGACTGCTACAGATTCCTGGGACTGCAGGTTACATCTGACCTCAGCTGGACTCTCAACACCACAGCCACAGTGAAAAGAGCCCAGCAAAGGCTCTACTTCGTCAGGCTGCTCAGAAAAGCTGGTCTGAACCATCGCACTCTCACCCAGGCCTACAGGGGACTGATAAAGCGCATCCTCACCACAGGGACCACTGTCTGGTGTGGTAACACCACACAGGCAGTGAAGAAGGCCTCTGCAGAGAGTCATAAAGACTGTGGAGAGGATCATAGGGACAGAACTTCTTTCCATGGACTCTATGTACATGCAGCGCTGCTGGGAAAGAGCAGAGGGTCTCATCAGAGACTCACTCTCCCAAACACTGCACGGACAGCCTGAGACACAGCAGAGTGGACAGCATCATCACCCACAGGACTGTTTTTATTTCAACAGCTTCTTCCCTTCCACTGTAAGACTGATAGCAAAACAATAACTATTGGGCATGTGTGAAATAACCATTCTCCAACGAGCTCCACTCGCCATGTGTGATACAGTATCATTATTAAAGCTAGCAGAAAGACACTTAAGGAATTGCCTTTGCTTTTGCACTTTAATAAAAGCTTTCTGCATTATGTCATATCTGACATTGTTGCATGACACCATTATGCTTTGATTGTCTCAGGCACTGGACCTGCACCTTAAATGAAGAAAGCCCAGTTTCTGAGTTTCAATACAATGCCATAAACGTCAGTTTGATAAAGTTAAATGGGCTGTGAGGAGTTAAAGTGATCTCGAAAAAGTCTCTCTTCTCGATATGCCTGATCATAACCCACACTTTAAATTGAGATTATCAGCGCCAATATTGCTGGTTACAGGTTATATTGAATTGCTACTTCTTAGTTTCTAGGTCGGGTCGACTGGACCCTGGATTGGTTTGAGCTTAGATGAGAGAAAAGATGAAACACAGAGATCCGTGTTTTTCTCTGCTAACTCTTCTATGCTAAAGGCTAATCAGCCTTTAGCTCAGGCTGTATCACTCTATAACACAGGGGCTTTACTGTTGGTGCTAATGTCCATTCCAACCCACAGTCAGCAGTTATTCTGCAGTGGTCTGTTCAAACTTGAGAGTCTATCAATAAAATGAAGAGTGAGGTTACGTTAGCTCTGCTTGGTAGATGACTGGCAGGATGTAACTAACCAGGATTTACTGGCGTTACACATTACAGACACGTCTTAGAGCACCGGGCTGCTAGCTGCTCTAAATATAGACATAAACTAAACTACTTACAAACTGACAGTGTTTACTTGTTGTCACGTTAGACTACAGTTATGTTGGAGCACTGGGCTGCTGATGTTGCTACTAAAATGTTTGCTTGATGTCCCATTTCAAACTGTAGCACTACCCATAAATACCTTAACTCAGCGCGTTGTATCCAGTAAAAAGTTGTCTTGAACAAAGAACATTTTTTACGATTCAATCTCCATTTAATTCCAAAACAAACACATGCCTCGCTAAAAGTAATTTACAGTAGTGTGCAGAGACTCCAGGCCACAAGGTGGCGAGGGAGTGCAATTAAAACAGATCCTCCTCATGGCATCTTTAAATCAAATCCATAAACAACAGTTTAATGATGCCCGCTAATGCTATAACTTATAGGACTTCAAGGATTCAAGGATTCAAAGGCTGTTTTGGTGCTTCAACTCTGCCACCTAACAAAATAGGTGAAACATTGCACACTTACTGTGCAAAAATTTGATTATTGGTGGAACATATCCAGTTTCACTGTCAGTGCTGTGATTTTTAACTCTGTAGGCAAGCAGGGAGAACTGTGTGTGTGTGTGTGTGTGTGTGTGTGTGTGTGTGCGTGCGTGCGTGCGTGCGTGCGCGCGCGCACTGGGGCTAGGCAGGTCTCAGCCAATGCTCCTGCAGTGCAGCAGTGCATTTCATTGATTAACTCTGCGGCTCTATCTATACACAGCACCTCTCCCACCGTGGAGCATAAGTCACTGCCATTAAGTTAAAAAATAGAGTGAGATAGACAGAGAGACAGAAGGAGAGAGGACAGATGGAGGGGATAAAGCATAGAAAGATGGAGTAATGGCTAAGACAGATAAAGAAAGAGGAAGGAAGGGAGAGAGAGTTAGAGGGCTCTTAGAGGTCCAATCATTGGTAATCCCACCCACCAGCCTCCAGCCCCTCATTTCCTCCCACAAGATTGCTTGGATACGCTGTGTGTGTTGGAGCAGGTGCTGTTTCCTTTTTTCTGTACCTGTCTCTCTTCTATCTCGCTGGGGAGAATGAAACCATGGATTCCTTCCTGGAACAGTCTCAAAAGTAACCACTCTCCCACCACCTATTCTTCTCTTGTTTCTTCTTCACACGCCCACACATGCAGCATTATACAGTCTGTGTTTGCCTTGTCCTCATGTTGTTTATTTACTGACACTTGCTTTTAGATGTTCACATGCAAATGTAAAAGAACAACCTCCATGTTAAAAGGAGAATGATCTGAATTCACACATCCAGACCAGGCAAGGCCAACTTTTAAACTCCTCTTATTAGAGGCTGATTTGCATAAAGCCACAACACAAATGCAAACACCACAACACAACAGAAGTACAGCCGCAACTGAAGTTAGGGGACAGTTTTCCTAACAGACACATAAAAGTTGTGAAAGTAAGTCGATGGCAGTTGTGGCCATACTTACATTGTGTTGTGGCTTTTGCATTAATGTTTTAGCTCTTGCATTCATGTTTTGACTTTTGCAAATCCTCTGACATCCACCGGCCAACGTAGAAACTCCATAAAATGCTGAAGCATGTCAGGATCACATGTTTACAGCGTGGTTTTGGTCTCTATAGCTCGTGTCTTTATTTTTGAAAGCTATGCAGTGGATTGAGTTTAGGATGAGCTCACATAAAGGCCAGGAGTTATGTTTAATTAGTAGCATAGCTGTTTTGACTGACAGGTACATGCAACAGCCTGCATGTAAGTAAAGCCCTGCACCACCACTTTGCTAATGGCTTACATCAGATGTAAAACTCTACTGTAACAGTACAAAACTTCCACCAAAAAGTACAAAAAAGGAACAGAACAGGACAGGACAAGCCAATCTGAAATAAATGGTACAGCAAGCTTTTCAGCCAGCTGAAGCCAAAGAAGACTGAAAAAACAGCAGAAATGAGAAAAACCTTGAGTAACAAGAAGAAGAGGAGCAGTGATTGAAAGAAACTGTTCTGACTCCAGTTGGTTTTTCTTTTGGACACAAAGTACTTTAAACCCACTGAACTGTTTCAGCTGATGCTTAAATACACATTTATTTCCCTCCCCTGTTCAAACTAATTGATATAATCAAAGTAAATGGAAGAAGACATTCAATTTAATAAATAATTAATCAAAGCCAACAGAACTTCCTTCAGCACCCATTAGGTATGCCATTAATGTTAAAGTCAACAACATCCTCTAGTAATTGCAATTTAAGAAAATGTTTATGTTTATGTTATATGTGGTTCAGAGCTGTGCATGTTGAGTATGTTAGGTGTAAGTTAGTAAGCAAGTAAAGAGATAAAAACATAAAAACAACACCTCCACATTAAATGAATAACTTAGTTGTGACATATAGTGTTGTTCATACACATATCTTACAATATTTTGCAAGCCAGGTTGTTAGCATTTATTCTAAAATTATCTTGGGGGGAGGGGTTGAGGCAGACACAGACACGGACACGTGTATAAAGGCCCAGAAGTGATTAGAGCAGGGTTATTCCTGTAAAAGTTAACATTTTATTTTCTTAGCAAACTCTGCAGACCCTACCTTTAACAGTCAAAAAAATTAAACAGTAATATCCTTATAAAATCCCTGTAGAATCAAAGATAAATGAAGGTTTGAGGAAGTAAAACACAAATAGGAGCAGATGATCTCAGACACAATGCCAGGCTGTTACCTCAGGCAGCAGAGATGAGTAACATTGAGCTTCAAAAGGTTGTCTGAACCCTGCGTTCCATGGACAAAATCTTTCTAAGTAGTGCACAGTGGGCTGAAAGCTGTCTGGGAACCCCTCATTAAAAAATTGGAGGAACCTGTGCGTGTGTTACCGTAGCTTTCAATCACAGTGCCGTTTGATTTCTGCTACTTTGCACTTCACTTTTGTAATTTAATCAGCAGTCTTACTGCATCTAAAGCTCCACCTTTGGCAAGCCAAGATGGCAATTAATTGGCTTATTAAATCCCTCAGCAATGCTTTATCAGCAAAACTATCAAAGACTAATCCTCCCTTTGTTTTACTGTACTGTATGCAGGAGAGGAACAGCGTAGCGCTGACTCAATCAAGCCTGAGAATTGTCGGTGAGTCAAAATTATAAGGTGTGGCGGATTATAAGAAAAATGAAAGAGGCACAGCTGTTACTGCAGTTCAGCTGTATTTAAACATCTCATTGAAAGGGAAAGCAAAGGAGAGAATGCAGAATTTACAGTTAATCCATCTAAGCCCAGCAGGGGATAAATGTTTTTCCACAATTACCTCCTTTCATTAATACCAAGTCAACATATAAATTTGGATCATCATTTGAACTCTGTGTGTTTGCTTTCCTGTGTGTGTTTATGTGTTGATGAGTGTGTAGTAATGTGAATGTGTGTTTGTTAGAGGGCAAATTGGGGCTAATTTGTGAAATGACTTATCCAGAGACAGAGAGCGATGGCTAATGCCACGTCTGATTCCCCAGCATTTGTCATTTCAGAGAAAGGGCAGCCAATATAAATCCATCTCTGTCTTCCTCTATGTCCAGTTAATCGATCTCAGATACACACATGCTTTCACACTCACAGATTCACTCTGGCTTTCTACATGCATCCAGATTTACATCCACATACATCAGGCAAGACAAATCAAGCATTTCTCTGCGTCTCGTACTTTGACAACACTTCAAAAGTTCCTTCTGTTATTAACCAAGGACGTGAACAAGGTGAAGAGCACATCATCAAACCATCTGGTACACGAGAAACCAAAAATAAAAAACCCTCCCACACACACTCTCACTCACATGGACAGACTTTCAGTGCACACTCTCCCATGATGCAGTTTACCGCGTTATAGTGCAGACAGTTTCGTGTGTAATTCCAATTCAACAGCAGCATGAAGTGTAAACTCCACAATGTAACCCTTGGTGTGAGAAAAGTATCATCCCTGACTATTTGCTCTGTATCTCTGAGGCGATGAGCGGCAACAGTAGCCATGGGGAGCAACAACAGTCATCTCAGCTCAGTTTCCTCCCCTCTGATTCATAAAGTATCTCAATGGATCTAACAGAGGCACAGACTGTGCTGGTATGTATCATCAACTTTCTCTCCCTCTTTCACTCCTTCTAAACATCTTCCAGCTCTCTGAGAGGGCATCGATCCTCCGGGGAGGAAAGATGTGTCACCCAGCAAGGATTGGATTGATAATGCTGGGCTAAATATAGCCCTGCGGCAGGAAGGAGGAGAGGAGGTTATTTTTAGAAGTGTTTATGGTGCCGCGACTTGGACAGCACCTTCGCTGAATGACCAAATGGAAGTGAGGGCTGCAGGTAGGGGGGCACTAAACTCTGTGACTCCTTCTTTGAGAGATTGCAGCACTTAGTGGGATTGTGGCGTGAGAGTGGATGAGTTTATTTCATTCGTCCAGTTTGAAGGGATATGTTTAAAACTACACGAGTCAGAAAAGAGACTTTTCTGGATGACGTTACCTCAGATCGACTGGTGTCTTTGGCTCCATTGTCTGATTTGAGTAATGTATTGGCTTTGCATTTACAGCCCCCCCCCACCCTGAACACATTCAACACTTCCTCTGCTTAGACCAGAGTCTTCTCTCTCAATGTGCTGAAGTGCTCACTTTATTTTGGCTGCAGGCATTTCTTCCATGATGCTATCAGATATCACATTGTTGTCTATTGAGCTGCATTATTGCAGAGTTTTTCTTCCCTGATTTTGCAATTTATAAGCATACTTCATTCTCACTTTTCCCTTTCTTATGCCCTTCAGCATGCATATAAACTCCTGAGACGCTCCATTGTAAAGTGCTGACTCATACTGAATTGATCCCAGAGGAGCTGTCATGGGCCGAAGCTAAAAGCTAACCTATTCTAGGACTAGAGTCTATGTGAAATCGAAGCAAACAACACGGTAAAGATCAAACAGTGATCTATGGCCTTTTATTCTCATTTTGCCAACTCTTTCCCTCTGGTGCAGATCATTTATGGACTTAATTGATTCGTCCTGCTGTGCTAGCCCTTTCAACTGGCAGCCACATGCTGAGCCATTGGACATGTTCACATTGTGATACACAGCAATGGGACAAACAAAACACAGTCTGCTGGATCAATCAGGAGTCAAACTAAGACGAGTAACTTTTCTTCTTGTCTTTTCACCAGCAATGTCCATCTCAAAAGGATGCTTCATATTGATATAATGAAGGCTGATGATTTTCTCTCTACTGCAGTGCTCAAAGTAGTGTATTCTACTGTGAAAAATGTTGCAAAATCTGCGTCATTGAAGCACCTCATCTCATGAGTGAGGCTTTGAGCATGAGAGTCTCCTGTGATTCAGAGTTAGCAAAATCTTTTTGCTAAGTTTTACCATGATTAACGTTTGCCATTCGAAGTCTTTTGCACACAACTACTCTCTTCCACTTTCTTCAACAGGTGCATTTACTCACTAAATACAAAAATCATTAAGTGCTACCAACCAACCAGAAAACATGGTGGCCTTAAAGGGGACCCACTGATTTGTGGATCCCCAAGGCTCATTCTAACCAAAGTGAATGAATGAAATCGATTATACACTACACAGAGTCTTCTATATTTGGGAGGTGTTTTGAATCTCAATATTACAGTGCAACTATTGTAATCCTTTTGATTGACACCTCATTTGACCAGCTGGGTCAATCTATGGTTCAACACAGCATTACAAGTCTATAATGTTGAGGAATAAATATGTTTAATTGAAAAACTTTGATATTTTATCATTATTATTTTCTAATTACCTGAACCCCCCCCCCCCCCCCCCCCCAAAAAAAAAAAAAAAAAAAAAAAAGTACCAAAAATCTTTACTGCTGAGTGCCAATACCAATTGCCAGGAACCAGGCATCGGTACTGTCAAATGTTGTTTTTTCATGCACAAGTAACAACCTTTCTCTTTCATAGGCTTGGGACCAGCAGACACTTTGACGGCAGCAGCTAGGAAAGACAGCTGTAAGTAGGGTTGCCACCCGTCCCATAAAATACGGAATCATTCTGTATATTGCACTTAAATGTCGCATCCCGTTTTAAATCAATATGGGATGCAATTTGTCCCATATTGCTAGTTTGCCTTGAACGCAGCACCACTCTGCCTGAATTCAACATGTGTTCTTGTCCGCCCACTAGAAACGGCAGTTGGTTGGTTGATTTAAATCATGGAATAAGTGCTCATCATCAATTGGATGAGAGAAAGTCACAGGAAATCACCACTACCGCCCCCCCTGCTGCTGAGGGTGTCCCTTATTTTTCAGCCTCAAAAGTGGCAACCCTTGCTGGGAGTGAGGACTTGTCTGCCTGTGAGTGGTTTTGAACAGAGAGGGGCCCATAGCTGCAGTTGCTGCTTGTTAAGAGAATTATCAATTTATGCTTTCATGTCTCCACACTCCAGAAAAAGTTGCTAGATTTTTTTGCTGGACACTCTTTTGAAAGGGGGTCATTACGGGTCTGAAAACCTGCTTAATATAGTGACAAAGTTTCTAAGGTGGCAACACTGAAAATTCTAAAATTCCATAATAGGCAGGAAAATTGTTTAAGTTGTGAGATATGAAACAATAATTTTGCTCGTGTTAAATGTCCACCTTCCACAGCCTATTGGCCAAAAGGTTGGATTATATCTCTCCAACATTTACCTATCTTTTGCATTTGCCATGAAAAGTCAACAACTTGTCTAAAAGCTAACATTACATTTGCAGCTAGAGACACAGTAACAAGACATGGTAACAGTATTCCAAACTCATGTGTGGCATGTCAAAGGAGGATGGTTTCCTGGTTCATGTAACGAGTGAAAAGAGGCCAAACTCACCTGTAGATAGTGACAGGGCCTGATGTTGGGCTTGAGGTCACTGGGCATCATGGGCTTCTCCAGGTTGAGTGAGGACTTCCTGTAGGCCTCCTTGGCTTGGCTGACAGTTAGTGTTGACCAGGAACTTCTCTTCATGAACTTTCCCTCTGGTGCCATACTTATGCTCTCGCAGGCAGAGCACTTAACATCGTTGTTACTCTTGGATGTCTTTAGCGAGAGGTCTCCTGCCAGGTGGCTATGCATTGAGTCAGGGTAGCAGTGGCTAATGTGGTCCACTGGATGCCGTGACATGACGCTGGGTGTTCTGTACGTGCTGTCACTATCCAGGTTGTCGTCCGAACTCCACCAACCTCCCGAGCGTTGCTTACCGCTGCCCTCAGATCTACGTTCTTTGCTCTTGCTGCGTTTGCTGTGTTTGTGGTGGCCTTGGTGATGGTGATGGTGGTGATGTGAGCTGTCTCGGTGCGAGTCACTTTTGGTACCGTTCATCTTGGAGGACCCTTCTAGGGAGTGGGACTTGGTGAAGAGCTTCTGCACTGAGTGGACTAAGTGGCGTATTCGTCCTGGGCTTTCGTTCCGCTGCTCTGTAGTTGTGGTTGTGGTGGAGGTGCGTTGGTATTGCAGTGTGTGGAAGCCATCCCGGTGCAGAGGCATCTGTTTCTCGAATTGGTCCAGGAGGTTTGCTGGGATTCGGTTCATTTTGCCACTGCCCCCATGTGAGGAAGAGCCACCATCATCTCGGGAGTCCCTGCCGCCAGAGGTGTTGCCGCCACTGTCCCGTGAAGCGCTGCCGTAGTGCATGCGGGGAAAAGTGCTACTTGAGATTGAGTGGTCAGTGGTTGACATGGACACTGGCATTACCATGCACTCAGAGTGGATGGAGCTCCGTGGGGAGCAACGATGGTGACCATCAAGGGGGCAGCTCTCGGTGGGGCTGAGGAGGTAGGATGGGGGCCGTGAGTTGCCATGGTGGGCGTGATGGTCCAGGGAATGGTCACAGTCAGTCAGGCCGCAGGAGTGGGCTGAGGTGGGAGAGGTGAGCTGGAGCTGTGCAGGGCGGCCACCAGAGAGACCCTTCATGTTCCTGGGTGGAGGTGAGTAGCTGTCCTCATCGAAATACTGCGAGGGAGACCATGAATACTGCTGGTCTGAAAATGAGAGAGAGGTAACATGAGATCAGTACAGATTTCTGCCATTTTGGTCCAAGAAAAAAGCCAAGAAAAAACACTCCAAGTCTACAAACCACTGCAGCTGCAGTTCTTAAGACACAAAAAGACAGGAAAAGAAGCAGCTGAACTGAGAAAGTGGATGCAACATACTGCACAGAGAAAATGTCAGTTGTCTTCTTTTCCCCTCTTTTTGGGTTGTTTTGGCATACTTCAGTGAGAAAAGGGAAAACATAGCAAGAATGAAAGGAAGAGAAAAGCAAGCGACAGGTAGGAGACCACACTGCCATTTATCCAATGCAAAGTGAAATAATAGCCTATCACTCTCTGGTGCTTGTGTCATCAGTCAAATCCCAGAGGAGAGAGCTGAGGGGTACGGCCTGATAGGTGTCCTTGGGAGACAATCAACAAATGCACCCACCCTCATTTTCCTTCTGTTGGTCGTGTAGTCTTGGATAAAAACCCACTGCTATGTGATTGGCCTTCAAGGGCAGACATTTCACAAACTAACGAAGGAATTTAATTTCAGCAGCTTTAGGTTTATACCTAAAAGTAGTCACAATTTTAACCCTATGTATCATGTAAGCATGATGGGCACTGGCAATGGGCCAATCAGACTGCTTTTTGTGCTCAGGTATTTGATAAACTTGTTCCTCTTGCTTAATATTTGATTGCTATTATGACAAAACATTGTTTTTTCCTAAGTTATTTTAGAAAAAACTTTATCAAGAACACAGCTAGTTGTATACACATCCTATTTGTAAGTGGGTATGATATTAAACTCATCTGAACATCCTTTAATAGTGATGACTAAATAACAATGATTGAGATAAACACCTGTCATTTTGAGGACTCAGGAAAGCAAATGCAAGCATAAGCTATGAAACTGTTTCTGCACTCTAACTTATAACGCCTCTAACCTGCAACGTACAAGCACACAAGTGTGAAATCCAAGCGGAAAGCCAGGGCTGTGAGAAACAAAGCCATGTGGAGGTGCGAAAACTGCAGTTTTCCAATATTCTGCTTGAGGCTGGATGCAGAAAGACCGGGAACTATGTATGGCAGGTCAAAAAATTCAACTTTTACAGCATTTAAAACCATGTTTACAATCTAATACACAAAATGGCTTGGGTCTATTGGCCCACACCACACAGGGTGATTTTTTTCTTATAGTTTTGCAGTTTTGAAGATCATAAGTTTACCCAACAAAAGTACAGCTTAGCTGACTTACAGAGAGGAAACCCTGTAGCTGTTGGTGAAGAGATGTGAAGCCCACCTCTTTCTCAATGTGGCCTCTGTGGAAAATTAGCTTAAAAATGCTGTATCAAAAACAAATGGGTGACATCACTGACATTACATCCATGTCAATGGTCAGATTGAATAGCGGCATAGCACAATGAGGAAAACGCCTTTTTTGTGTGGTTTTGTTCCCCTCTCAAAATACACACTGAGTGAATTGTTTGTTGAAAAACAAGATGTTTTTTTTACTCTATATGTTTACTGTACCACACAGCAATTAATGAAGAGTTTTTACTCTCCACAAAGGATGTCAAGGAGTTTCCGACAGGAGCATCAGAGAAACCCAGCTCGGGATTTTTCAATTCAGGGGCTTCACCCCAAGCACTTTTTTCAAACTCAATATCAGCTTTTTCTTTTTCACTCTTTTGAAGACATTGATAGCACAATTGGTTTCCCATCAACTAGGGCGACATATTGCTCCAGATCTTGCAAGAGAAGAGTCGTCTGTGTTGCCAGATCTTGTGAGTGTTTCTTGCTAACAGATTGGTCTTGGAGTTATTTTCACTGTATTTCTCTGTCCTAAGAACGTTGTCATAATTTTTTATTTTTTTAATACATAAAATGGTTTTTCGTGCATCGTCTACTTTCACAACTGTCTAAGAGTAGGGTATTTTGTGCCAGTTGCCAAAGTTTTAGCTAGTAGCCCCTCTGGACCCCACTGTTCACGCAGTACAAAGTGTTTTGGTGTGCAGCGCCACCTAATAGACACATCATTTTACACCTACATTATGTGAACTCAAGCCTACATATAGCTTCATTTGTACAAATGGTTGTACCTGGACTTGGTACTAACAGTAATTCAGGATCTTATTGAATAGTGCCAGTGGCTTACATCAGACATTGCAACAACCGGAGTTCCCTTTCTCAAAAAACAAGAAATCATCTTTTTTCTTCTTCCATAATGAAGCAACCAAAGAATACGGTTATCTTAAATATGTTCTTGGTTGGCAGATGAAAGGGAACACTGTGTCGTATCAAAGGGACTGAACTGACTGGTGGCCCTGACAGTAGACTACAATAACTGGCACCTATTAAGAGGATATTCAGTAATTTATCACTGGTAATTCCATATTCCCAGATAAAAACCTGGTCACTGATGAGAGCAACTTACTATGCTGAGTTCAATCTGGCTCAGAGTGGATGTCCCCTTTCATCTTCCAAATTAAATATAATTTATTCCATTCAAACTTCCTTAATGAGGTCTAAAGATCTCAACCCCTGAGATGCAGCCCTGCTCCTTTGTGGTTGTCCTCCATCTGTCCAGATAAAAACAAATTCTCCTTGTTTGTCAGTTTACAAGAGGATTTCTACTTGGCAGCCTGATGCAAAATTAATCCGGGCTATCACATGCGTTCATATGGGAAAAAGGATAACACTCCTCTCCTCAGGAGGGAGGTGTTTCTGCAAAGCTGCCAACACCCATCAAAAACATGATATAGACCACAAACAGGCCAAATCAGGAGAACCTGCCCAGCCAAAATCAGCCCTGCTCATGCTTGCATGTAATTGAAGCAGTAGGATGATCGTGCACTATTGATGGATGTGATGTTGCAATTCTGTCTGAAGTTATGTCAATGTCTTCCTCTATGGCCTTTCCTTGACAGCTGACTATTCCTTGAGGTATCTCTGGGAGCTGCACTGAATAAATTATCTGCCAGCAGAGTTATGGCATTTCCTGGGATTATACGACAGATGACAGACTCATCCGCCCTCCATCTCTCCTTCTCATTTCTCACCTCCTCCTCTGCTGATACAAAAGTTTTGTTAAAGGACAGAGAAGCGATTTAAAAAGTAAGTCCTACACAACAGTTTGAAGGTGATTTTATATTAACACAAGTCGGCTTGAAGGAGGCAGCTCTCTTAGTTGGTGTGCAACCTCCTGGCACGTCCTCTGCAAACAGGGAGACAAGTATCTGTGACATCTGTGGACAGGGAGAGGGCTTGTTGTTTTTACACTGATACCTGCACCTGCCATCACATTATCAGCTTTCTGGCAAGGGTGCCAACTGCTTGGATGGACTGCGAGGATGTGGGGTGAATTTAGAAACTGGATGGCATTGAAATTTTATAAAGCAGGAAGACTGCATTATCTGGGAGTATCAGGCTATTAAACTCTGAAATGTTGGCTGGCTAACAGTAATAGAAATAATAATAGCATCTAGCTTTGAAAAAGAAAATCAGGCATCCAACATAATGTATTCTTCACACTCCAGCCTGTGCCTCGTCTCAAGACACTTACGGCTGTACTGACTGCAGTGACAGTCCAGTCAGATATGGTGGTACAATACAAAGCTTTAGCTACTGAGATGTAAATCACGTTTTACTTGTAACATGTCCCAGTTTTCAAGATTCTTAACTGTGTCACTACTTGTCGCTTGCTTTTATATTCAATATACACTCACCAGCCACTTTATTAGGTACACCTGTCCAACTGCTCGTTCATGCAAATTTCTAATCAGCCAATTACATGGCAGCAACTCAGTGCATTTAGCATGTAGACATGGTCAAGATGATCTGCAGCAGTTCAAACCGAGCATCAGAACGGGGAAGAAAGGTGATTTAAGGGACTTTGAACGTGGCATGGTTGGTGGTGCCAGATGGGCTGGTCTGAGTATTTCAGAAACTGCTGATCTACTGGGATTTTCCACGCACAACCATCTCTAGGGCTTACAGAGAATGGTCCCAAAAAGAGAAAATATCCAGTGAGCAGCAGTTCTGTGGGCCAAAATGCCTTGTTGATGCCAGAGGTCAGAGGAGAATGGACAGACTGGTTGGAGCTGATAGAAAGGCAACAGTTACTTAAATAACCACTGGTTACAACCGAGGTCTGCAGAAGAGCATCTCTGAATGAACAACACGCCCAACCTTGAGGCAGATGGGCTACAGCAGCAGAAGACCACACAGGGTGACCCTCCTGTCAGCTAAGAACAGGAAACTGAGGCTACAATTCACACAGCAACACCAAAACTGGACAATAGAAGATTGGAAAAACGCTGCCTGGTCTGATGAGTCTGGATTTCTGCTCCACATTCAGATGGTAGGGTCAGAATTTGGCATCAACAACATGAAAGCATGGATCCATCCTGCCTTGTATCAACAGTTCAGGCTGCTGCTGGTGGTGAAATGGTGTGGGGGATATTTTCTTGGCACACTTTGGGCCCCTTAGTACCAACTGAGCGTGATTTAAAGTCCACAGCCTACCTAAGTATTCACTGTATTCAAATGTCCTCCACAGTCCCCAGATCTTAATCCAACAGAGCTTCTTTTGGATGTGGTGGAACGGGAGATTCTCATCATGGATGATCAGACGACAAATCTGCAGCAACTGCATGATGTTGTCATATCAATATGGACCAAACTCTCTGAGGAATGTTTTCAGTACCTTGTTGAATCTATGCCACCAAGGATTAAGGCAGTTCAGAAAGTAAAAAGGGGGTGTACCTAATAAAGTGGGCAGTGAGTGTAGGTGTGCAGAGTATTGCCAGAGTGTGAGTGAGAATAACAGGGTGAGCAGACACATGATGCATCATGTTCGAGATGGTAAGAGTGTTTACCAGAAGTCTCATTCAGGAGGCTGCGATGCACTGCAATATTCAAACATTGTTTTTCTGCAGTTGCGAGAATGGAGATAGTTACACAGCCGATGTACACTTTGATGTTCCCTTCTGGTCTAGGAGTTGAACAACTGACCTAAATTTGGAGTGTTGGAGAATAATAATTTTAAATGTCATACCACTTTATTTAGTGTTTTTACCAGTGTGATCACCAAATTTGTTGTGTTTAAGGGTCAGACTGCTGTGGAAAATTCTGCTCCCACACACATACAAAAATATTAAAAACCCACCTTATGAACCATGGAAACTAAAGTGCTACTAAGAGACTTGCTTTGAAATTGTACTTTTTTGACAATAACTCCACCGGAAACTAAGACTTTTAAAAACAGGAATCCAAAGTCCTCCCTCGGCAAAAAAGACACTTCCCCTGAACATCTGACTTAATATCTTGAACCAGTACCAGGTCTTTAATATAGTTTAAACCCTCCGGGCTCCATGGTGATAAACATAACTAATACCTGACTCGAGGTGTAGAGGGAAAGGAAGCGCAGCCAGAGGAAGAGGCTCATTTATTAAGAGCCTCTGTTTTGTGCTACTGCTCTGCCTGCGTGCAGAGTGTGAATAAAGGTCGTTTTGCTCCTCTTAACACATTAGCATTTAAATAGCATTATATCTGCTCTGAGTATCACTGACAGCTCCCACTCTTCCCCTGGCTCAGACCTTAACTGGAGTTGAAAACAAAGTTGAAAGATAATAAAGCGCTGGACTAGACTGAGAGATCAAAGGCATGCGACCTTCAGACTGGCAGTGGATAGCATAGTGGCTATCTGCAGCACTATTTAAGGGAGGATTAAGACAAAGGCCGCCGTGAGGAAGAGTCCCAGTTAAGGGGCAGCACATGAAAGACTTGGGATGATGATTTGCAATTATCATTTCAAAGCTGCCAGGCATCAAACACAAAAACTGCTTTTGGACTAAAACTTTGAGGTTAAGTCACGATCCCTAGCTACTGTCAAAGATCATCCAGTGATTTCCAAAATATAAAAAAGTTGGCAATGTTATCAGTGCTTCACTAAACTGTTCTTTACTTACAGGAAAAGTTTGTTTTTTGGAGAGTTAGTCTGTTTGTGAACAACGTAACTCAAAAAGTAACAAATGGATCTTGATAAAATTTTCAGGAAATGTTCAAAATGGAATAAGGAAGAAGTGATTAAATTTTGGAGGTGATCTGAATCACCGTCTGGATACAGGACTTTTTTGAAAGTATTCTCTATCATTGTGAGTTAGGGCCATTTTCACCATGTGTGTTTATAACTCCAACATAAATAGTCGGATTACTTTGCAAAACAATACAAGACAAGGTCACCATAATTTCTGACAGATGTAAAAGTACGATCCAGATCCTGGTAATATTCTGGATACTAAGATCCAGAATATGAAATATGAACTGGGTCATCATCATTTTCAACACTGTCAGGTAACAAATTATGGTACAAACCTGCAACTAACACCAAATTGTAGCAGACAGTCTGCTGAAAGGGAGTATAACATTAAAGTAGGACTAAAGTGTTGGTGACAATCACAATATGCTTGGTGGAGGTCTGCGCTTTTTGACTGCTTTTCTAGTTTTCAAAGACTTGACAGCTAATGCAAACGAAAGCTTTACAACATGTTGTAAAAGAACAGTGAAGGAGGAAAAAGGGAAAAACTAAAACACGAACAGCCATCTACCCAGAATGTGAACTTTGAAAAATGACAAAGATGCTAAAGCTGAGCAGCTAGCATGCAGTAAGATCTTTGGTTGATAAAAACCCTTATTAATTGCAGGAGGATTGCTGGTGTTTTGAGTTCCTAGACAGTGCAGTGACCGGATCCCATCACAACAGAAACTACGTGTATATCTTTCTACAAAGAAAGGTGTGGTGCACACAAACTCAGAGAACAGCTATTTGAATTTATCGTCAATATTCATTTTCAGACAGGATTAGTTAAAATGTAATGTCAATAAACAAAACATGTTTTAGATACACCTAGAAAACCTAAGACATTCGTTTGAGGTTTGCACAGTAAATATGTTGGCTGAATTGCTGCCACTAATCATTTCATGTCACAAAATCTCATCATTCATTTTACAACACATCCTATGCCGACCTGTATCATTTATCATACTTCTTCCTTACCTCCTTAAAAAAAATACAAATTATTTAATTATTTATTTTTATTTTCTGTTTTCAATCACTTGGTTGTTTTTTTGTTTCTTTATTGTGCTGTTTCTGGATTTCCTCTCAGGGGATCAACAAAGGAGTAACTAATCTTAAATGTCAACGCAAAGAAAATATAATTTAAGAGGAAGTAATAGAAGATTTTTTTTCTTCCTGAAACAGTCTTGTCCAGATTTTCTGCAGCTTCATTTCCACTGACCAAACGAGAGCCACACTCCCCTTTTCTGAGCAAAACAAATCAATAGTACAGCTTTCTTATCCATCTCCCAAAGGTTAAATGCAGTCTCCTAAGAATTCTGGCCTTTCTTAAAAAAATCAAAGGAAAGGGGATTGTGTCCTCTGCCCTCAGGGCAAATCACCAATGGTCTGAGCTATTAGATTGGAGAAGGAGGCGACGGTTAAGCAGCAAATGTGTCAGCCTTGCGAGCCTCACGGTATCCAGCACAGCAGCTCAATTCAAACTAAGGCTCCAGCTTACGGCTTTGGCATATATCCTGCTCACTTGTCTGTCCAAGTGACAGCACAGGACGATTCATGCATACTTTACATTTCAAGTGTGAAATGCAAGATGAAAATGAATGTGACGCATTTCAGTCTCTAATGCATTACTTAGATGACTGAGCTATTTAAAAGTGCTGCGGCAATTTAGAGCCAATCACTTGTCACTGGCATTTGTCACCGTCCGCTGTTAGAGCATGATACCTGAAATGCACATGCTCCTTTGATGTTTGCTGCTGTGACTGATGCTTCGTCCTGACACATGAGGAAACAGCTCCACTCTCCTGACCTTGAAATAAACTTGGAAATCAGGATGGGGTAATTTTGTAAGAAGCCGTTACCACTGAATCAAACCCAGATTTATATGATTAAGTGACACACTGCTTTAGATTTTATGATTCACTTTGTCACCAGTACTGAAACTTTAAAAAACAGTCCCTGTGTATCTGTGAGTCACGCATGACAGCTGAAACTGCTCTGTCACAAAGCTTGTAGTTCATGTGGCTTTTATTTTGAAAAAATCCGACTAAGTGTCCCATTGCATACAGAAGGATATCAGAGTGAAGCATTGCTGCTCTTCAGGGAGGATGTGCATTTCTACGAGCATGAGTTATGACTGCAGACAGGAGAAGAATATTACAGGTGACTTAGCCCAACTGAGGGAACTGATGCTAAGTTGCTAACCAAGTCTGCCTTTCAACTAGGATGTAAAAGAAGCAAAGTGGTCAATTTAACTCGAGTATTTCTGGTTTAAAAATTAATATAAGACCATGGAGGATTTCAAAACCAATGGTTGACGACCACTTAGGTAACACTTTATTTCAGAGGTCTGCAAATTTCATCACACTCAGGTAATAATTAAACAAAGTAATTTCTTATTTCTTTGAAATTACCCCGGAAATTTCATGAGAATTTGGTTAAAATTAGCACAAAACTTCTGAACAGATTGTGTTTTGCAGTGGGCCTGTACTCGCAGTGTCTATCATAATCAGGTAAGGCCACTTTCCAACCCCACTCTTGGTGAATATCATATCTGAAGCCTTCACTTGTATCATGTAAAACATTACAGGCTTAATCATAAAGGTTTATCATTTAACATGTGATCTCAATTATGAATATCAACAAACTGGGTACTAAAGAACATGGTGAAATTAAACAACAAATAGCTAACTATCAACTGCTTATTGAACTACTTACTTAACATTTCAAAGGTAATTATCAGTGGAAACAATGAACCTAACTTCTGTTTTCAAGAACTAAGCAGCAATTTATCACCCGCTTCTCTGGAAATAGGAGAAATATTGGGATACTTTTAAAAACATTTTGTGGTGGGTTGTGATTTAACTTAAAATAAATTATTGGCTAATCGTCACCTTCTTGCCTTTAAATTTGGAGTACATTTCAAAGAAACTGGAAAAAAACAGTAACCTGCCAATTGTGACTTGTGAGAATTGATTTATGGACATTATTTTAAAGAAGTTATGAGCTTATTTCAAAGAAATAGAAAAAACATTGTCTAATTATTACATAAGTGTGATAAAAGTTGCAGACCTTTAGAGTAAAATGCTACCTCTACCTCTTGTCACAGTCTAGGAGGTCACCATAAAAAAACAAACTGTAAAGATATTTTATGGTGGTTAAACCCGCCATCATAGCTTCATTAGAATTGGAGAAGTAAATTTCTTTTAAGGATGCATTCAAATCAAAATCAGCATTCAAACTTAAGATATGGACTCCATATGTCAGTGCAAAAGAGACAATATATTGATGCCAACGTACACCAATGCACATGCTTATGTTTTTGAGCATGCTTGGCATTTCTCACCACAGCCTGTGGCAGTCCAGCTGCATAAGCTGCACGTGGCAAAACCGACACGCTCAAGAGGATGTAAGAGATGGCAGCCAAAGACCTCCCCTACTTCACAACCACCTTCCTTAGCAGTCAAAGCCTACACCTCACTATCTTTCTCCCAGCGGGGTAGAAGTTTGCTTGGAGCACAGCGGGAGAGATTATAGCACGGAGGAGCTAACGCAGGCAAGTGGCTATCATCTACTGAGCTCTTGTAAACAACCTCAATGATTAAGGGAAGACCATTTGTAAGTGAGGGCATATTTTGGGAGCTAACAGATACAGATACAAAGACATGATAGTCAAAGAGAGAACAGCACACGTGCATATTCCTGCATAAAGGAGTTCTGAACGTAAGTCATCATGCTCAGCATTAATCCCTTCAATCATGATTATGCCATTGGCAGTCTGTCCCAACAAATGACAAAACTACAATTTCTGTTCTCGAACATCCAATTTCACCCACTGAGCGGCAAGCTGACGGCAGCCATAGTATTTAGCTGCAGAGAGATTATAGAAGCCAGATAAGAAGAAGCTGCTGAATGTCTGAATACTTATCGTAGGCCCACTAATGATGTAGAGTGTTATCTGCTGCGCTCAGCTCCCCGCTCTCTCAGTGCCAGTCAAAGTGGGTGTGGAACGATAGGTGACAGAGAGAAATTTAACAAAGTGTCAGGCTCAGCATTCCTGGTTCCCTACCAGAATGACAATCCGTCAAGCTTTCAAACTTTCTTTGGTTTTTCAATTTGAACAGAAAAACTAAATGTTTGTTTGCGGTTGATGAAAAAATGTCCTATACAACATTAACACAATTGTGAGACCCACATGATACTACAAAGCAAATGGGCAGTTATTTTTTATTTATTTATTTGTTTTAATTCATTTTTATTGTGTGTATGAGCTTGTTTAGTGTTGAAGTGCTAAGTATTAATATATCTTGTTGTTGTGGCTGCCTGTTACAGCAACTGTCTTTTCCTTGCCCGTTTCTTGTAATTTTTTAAATCTCTTTTTCGTCATATCTGCACTTGGAGTGGGTCCTTACTTTGTATGGTTCATTTGTTGGTCATGGACACCAAACTGTTTTTATCTTCAGTGATATTTTTTCTATTTTTGCTCCTGTGTTTGTCTGGAGATCCTACATGTAACCATGGCTGCATTGTTTACACATGAAATCAGCTGTTAGCAGCCTGTAGCATGTCAATGGTAACTGGTGCAAGGCCTGATGTTTCCCACAAGGTGAGTAGAAGGATGTGAGGATGATGTGCTGGTTCTCAGGTGTGAACTAAGAAGTGATGGCATCTACCTGTTCTTCGTTATTGGGAATGTAAGAGCTATCTCCAATAAGATGGACAAGCTAGCCGTGTTAACCCAGCAACAGGGGGAATACCAGAAGGCAGAGTAGCATCATGCTATTCACAGACATGGCTAACGGAGCTAACAATGGACATGAACACCACATCGGTGGGACTCCGACTGCTGTGAGCAGACAGGAAAGACTGAACAGACTGCTGAAGAAGCTCAGTCCTGGACCCTGTGGAGGTGGAGGCTGGCTGAACTGGACAATGATGGACAAGCTGTCAGAATCTATCTTGCTATGTAACTTTTCGCACTTTCTATACACTTTCTTACTTTTGTTTTCTTTACTGCTGCTGTGACTCCTGAATTTCCCATCAGAGATAAATAGAATATTTTTTTTTTATCTGTAATATACAGTGTAATATTCGGCTCACATGATTCTATCTCTGTATTTCTGGGTGTGCAAAAGTAACAAAACAGTGTATAAATGTAGAGACACTGATGTATGAAGTCTGCGAGAGAAACCAGACATCTGTTCAGTATGTGGGTCACTTTTGTTGAGGTTTTGTAGGTTGATCAGTAGTCTTTGAAGTGCTGCACTGGATGAGTTTTCTTGCTACGAATTCAGCAGGGTGACCACCTGTAGCCTGCTGAAATGTTAACTGTGTGAGAGTGCAGAATATTATTGAGTTTATGTTTCCTACAGCATTAACATACATTTATTGCAGTTAGTTTGAGTAAACATGAGTGTGAAGCACACATGCCATTCAGCAGACAGGGACCAAGTAGCCATTCTGAGCTGATGAGCTTGTATTTCTGTATTCTGAAAGATTTGGTGTAAAAGTGGTCATGAAAACCCATGCAATCCTGGAAATGTTATTATTGTAACAGAAAAAGAAAAGGCCTTTATGCACAGTGTACAGTGAAATTTAAGAATACTTCACCCAAGGGCTAAGTTATTGTTTTTCACATAAATGCATAGAAATGAGATGAGCAGAACCAGCAGCACAAGAAAACAATTTGATTGGCTTTAACACTTTGTAACACCCCGTATGGCGTTTGTTAGCATTCGTTCCCAAACAGCAGGGGGCAGTGTCTCACAAACACATGCCTATCATACTACTAAAACTAGAGTAGAAGTTCTTTACACTGTTCACAACATTGTTTTTTTTGCCAATTACTCCTCCGTCGAATGTGACCGCAGTTTCACATAAGAAACTGTTCATCACACAGTTATCTTGGTGATCTCTGTGTGATGAATCATTCCAGTAAATGCCAGTATTTTTGTACTTCAGACAGGAGGAGCTCCTGTTCATTCATCCATCTCTGTGAGGAAGTTAGAAACAGATGTGTGCGACACATACATTTTCTGCTTGAACAGGACCACACGAGGGGGTGAGGCTGCTGAAATGACGTCATTTGTCTGCAATGTTTTGTGCTTAACCAATAATCAAGCTTAAGCACAAAAAATTCAGGTGTCTGCAGTATCATGTCAAACAATGCATCAATGTGCAGTACAGTAAATACAGACAATATTGTATGTTGTTCATTGTATGGTAAATATGGTGGTAAAAATATAGTGCACTGCTAAAAATGTGACTAGTCCATAGTAATGGAAACAAAAGATGAGGGTGGTGTTGTACAGTTGACAATATAAAGTTTTGCAAATCTTAATCTTGTTTCTCATCAAAGCAATGATCTCCTAAATCTATACCTTTATCAACACCTCTTTTCATCTACAACTCCTACAGAATTCAACCAGGAGTTCTTCAATACCCCTGCATAATCTCGTGTCAAATGTTGTCGATAGCCTTTACATGGAAGAATCATGAATCCTGTGGAGCCAGCCAGCTCTATGAATAAATCATGCTGAATGTGAAATTCTGCCACAGGAAAAGCCCTGCGAGTATGTGTGTGTGTGAGACACAAAGAGAGTATGTCACTGCTTATGTAACAGCCAAGACTGCATTCCCAGGCGACTTGTTAAAGGAAGCCTCAGAACTGTGCCTGGTTGCCACGGCAACACGCTCTGAAGTTCCCATCCTTTTGGTTGTCTGTGCAGCCGCTGAGAGTTTCAGGACAAAATGAGAGATGATTAGATATTGTCACCCTGTTATTGTTTGCAGAGATGACGTGAGTAATAAGTGTCAGGTGTTTTTAATGCTCACTGCAGCAGCGATACATGACTTTTGTTACAGGTTCAAGTCCCTCTCTGGTCCCCTGAGACAATCCCATCACAGAGCTGATTTTAAAAACTCTACAAGGTCCCCTGGGCCCCGCAGGCATCCACACACCTCAGGCTAGAGAAGACAATTGAAACCCTTTTCCCCTCTAATGTAATTTTCCTCTCTGCAGACCACAGCAGAGAACAGAGGGTGGAGGCTAGGCCGTAATAACTTTTTGGATTTGGAAGTGGTACAGATAGTTCAATCTGATCTTTATCTCTCACCCACTCCCCACACACCCCACCTTCTTTTTTTTTCGAAGTTGTTTGGAACATTGGAGGATTCAAAGTCAATGTGTCTAATGGTTTGGACTGATCTGTACGAAATCAGATTGGAAAATTCAGAGTACTGTGACTTTTAGGGTCGGAAACAAAGGGTTCTGGTAGAGTTCTGTGCAAAATTGTGCAATAATTACAAGAAAACCCCCAAATTTAATAAAAAAGTCCAGAACGAACTAACACTGCAACATAGACAGCAACTTCGCTCACCAAAAAACAACCACTATTCTCTTCTCTCTGTCTCATTATGTCATGGTAAGTTAACCACCTTTTGTTCTTTTGGCAGTGTGTGCAGGTGCCAAGTCCTGCTTAATAATGGGTATTAACATACATGTATATACAAACTGTTCTTTCAAAAGATCAAATTCAATGCAGAAGTTTACCAGGAAATTTTGGAGGGCTTTGTGCTTCCTTCTGCTGACAAGTTTTGTGGAGATGCTGATCTCACTTTACAGCAGGACTTGGCCCCTGTCCACACTGCCAAAAACTGGTGGACTGACTATGATATTAATGGTTCAGGGTTACAGTTGGTTGATTGGGCAGCAAACCTGGTCAAAACACCCCATCAGCCCAACTGGTTGAAGAACTCTTTGCCATGTCACAGTAATGCATTACTTAATGCAAAATTGGTCCATACAAAGCACTGAGTGCATGTAAATTAAATGGAAATACTTAGACCAGAGGTAGGCAATAGTGCTGCACGATTTGGGGAAAAGGTGCGATTTGCGATTAGGTGGACAATATTGCGATTGCGATTGTGCTTGCGATTTAATAAAAAAAGTTGTGTCATGATGAGTCTACAGACTTGCTTGGTTATCATGGAGAAAAATCTGAATTGCATGTGCTGTCATTGCGATTGCGATTGCGATTGCGATATCCTCTTTCGCGATTACGTAATTGCATGTGCTGACATTGCGATTGCGATTGCGATAATCGTGCAGCCCTAGTAGGCAACCTGGGGCATGGGTGCAATAGCTGGCACATGAGCCTATTTATGTTGGCACAAGAGAAAAATTACATTGAGGAAGAGGACAGAATAAATAAATGAAACAAACAAACAAATAATAAAACTGTTGTGTTTTACTCTATCTAACACTTCACAATAAACTGGGGACACTATAGATATTCTTACTTAAAACTTAAAATCATGATGTCACAGGTGCACAAATGTGTCTTGCAAGTGCATCACCATATATCTGTTGGGAGGTCAGTCTGTTAGCTTACAATTACATTAATTTAGCGATGTTATCATGGCATCTCTTATCAAGACCAAACATGAAAACAGAGTTAGAAAAGTTTGCGAAACAAAACAACATATGTAAAACTTTCTGTACTGTTGAAAAACAGGCAATGGAAGGAAGCATTTTTCGCTGCACAGCTAAGCATGGAAAACCATTAAAGGAGACTTTCCCATCGACTATTGATGATTTTATTAAAGAAGTAAATATTGGCACATATTGGCTCGAGTCGTGGAAAAGGTTGCCTACCCCTCATAAAGACCTTTAACATTGGCTTTATTCCTTGCATCTGGAGGTTGCCCCTTGACCAAAGCTCAGTGCAGCTGGACTCACAGGCTCCTATGCGGTTACTGCGTGGCACATCATATAAACAGTTGTGTTTAATGTCTGTAATCATTTTCTACTTTGGTAATTTCAGAAAAAGTTAAGAGTTTAAAGTTCTGTTGTGATCAGCATGGAGCAAAAATTTATGTTTTTTTTCTTGTTTTGTTGTAGCTTATATTACAGATATTTGACATCAGTTATTTTTACGATAGAATAACTATAGAATTTGATACACAGTTGGGAGTCAGTACATAATGTTTTATTTTGAAATTTGTCAGGTGCCCAAATCTGCACCAGTGTCTGACTTCCTGTCCAGGTCAATCTGCCAGGTTCAGTCTGACTTGTACAGGACGAGGAATCTGTTCAAGTGGAATGGAGGGAGGTTTTCAGGCAGATATGAGACGTGCCATGGCACGCTTTGTGGAAAGACTCAAGCATTAGCTCCGGTGGGAACTGATCAGCTTGGAGTGTGCCTGGCCCTACCATGTGCATCCACATGAACATCTGTGTTGTAGAGGCTGTTGCCAAATAACACAACGCTATCCACTCAGTTTTACTATTTAGATATGTGCTGGGGGTGTGAATAACACAAACTAAACGAAGAAAAATACAAATATTAGAATATGAAAGCTTGTTAAACAAAACACTTATCACTGCAAAACTGTAAAACAACACAAAAAGAGAGAAGATCTGTGACCAAACCCTTAATTACACAGCACATTATTTAGCATCATCACTGAAGTATTAGAGTAGACTTCTTCCTCTTTCACTGGGCTGGACGATGTTGACAGCTCAAAGCTGGCAGCTTCATTTGCATAAAACCTGAGAGCAATCAGCACCTGCAGGGTGGCGGCAGCACCGTGCTTCTGTCAGACACATGCTGTAGTTTTGAGTTTTAATTAATTCAAACAAGGCCTGCTTGCCAAAACGAAAGTTTGAAATCAGCTCACTGTGTGGAAAGTGTCTGATCAAGCATCACTTTCTCTTGCCTTAATGCCGTTTGATTAGCCCCGTAAACAGGATGATACATTACAACATTTTTCTTGCTCTCTAAAGAACACTTTTTCCACATTTATCATGGTAAATGGACTTTAACTTAGGTGTCGGAGGTACACCCAGGTGTAAAAACAACTGCTGCACATGGCATAAAAAGGATGTACGATTTCGCCCATGTGTACGCTGAGCTGGTGCACTCAGCTCCATCGGTGAAATGGATCCCCTATTCCTGAATAATTCTTGTGACACGACGACAGCCTCCTTATGTGAGTTATCACAGTCATGTAGGTCAGATATGTTCACTGGTATTACATTGATCAGTAATGTTTCTGTAAAGCAATCTGAAGGCTGGCGTTATGTGCCTCTCCAGGCAGTCACTCTTCCCACATTTGTTGAGTAAAAACTTGGTGGACTAAGAAAGTCAGTTTAGACTCGGCAGAAGATTTTGGTGCCAGCCTTGAGTAGAGGATCAAGGAACTGAAGTTTTTTGCCGTAACTATTTTTCAGACCTGGCAAATGCTGCTGAGTCTTCACATGCAGCTCCTCCAGGTAAAATCTGGATATGCTTAGGAGTACAGTGCATGTGTACAACACAAAGCAACATGAGATAACGTCAAAAGCAAGTGTTGGAATGACTGGTGACAGGACAAATGCTTTTTCTGCTCTTGGCTGATATAACTGCTGTTCTCAGACATGTTCCCAGAGGCCTGACTGCAGCCTCTGACACTGAATGTCATCGACAAGCCATTTTTGGGTCTCAGTTAGGTGAGCAGAAGTAATTCATAACTTCAGACAAGCTGGCAACATGTTTTTGTGTGGGAATCCTTGTGCTGTCAGTCGGGAGAGCATGTGAAGAAGAGAGGCAAGCACAGGGGAAATAGATGGTGAAAGAGAGGTCAGTTGTCTTTTATAAAAGCAGAAAGTTTTGTTAGAAAGACTCTCTTGGTGAAGAAAATGTACTTGGATGTACAGGTTGACTTTGTGGTACGATTTGACTCGAAAGGTTTTATTTACCTCACTTGAACAGATCTATACTTGGTAGACTCTTCTTCTATATAACAGCTAGAAAGTGGATGGTTAAACTGCAGACATTCAGAAAACTGTTGGTGGAAATGATTTAGATTCCCTTTGTGTTGCAAAACAAGCTTCAAAATTTTAATTTATGAGCTGCTGATGTGTGCCAATATTTGGACTTACATCAGTGCTGAGAAGTTAACTACTCACGATTCTGCTGAATTTCATTATAACCCAAACACAAATCCCTGACACAACTGTTTCTAAAGCAATTAGAACCCTGTATGACAGAAAACATCCATCCCTTCAACCTCCCACCTCATCAGGCCTCCACAACACCCCTGCACCCCCCTTTTTCCTCCAAGCCCTGAGCAGGAAGTTGCTTAGAAACAAAGCTCAAGCTCATCACAGCCACGACTAGTGTTTCTCTTTGCCTGGGGCCACACAGTGCAAAGGGAGATGTAACCACAGCCACTGGCTGTGTCCAAAGTAAAAGATGGCATCATCCAAAGCAGAGGTGAAACATTACACATCACTGTTAATCTGTTTCTCTCAACCATCTTCATTATGATAGCAGTGCAGCTGCTACCACCAGATGATAAACCTGGAAACTAACATCAAAAAACCAACAAGGAAAACAAAAGCGCTCCACTTTGGTTTAATTTTTCAGTAACAAGATGAGCCAGACGATATGAAATGAATCATTGTGGAGGCTTATTCTTGACATTTGGAACACCTACAGTACCTGGGCTCTACAACTCCGAATTAAGTATGAAACTGTTTTGTTTACCGCTTTTGCGACCAATATCTACAGTAAATTGACTCCTGAAAGTTATCACAGCCTAATTTTGAATAGGTTATATATGCATCACCAGACAGCAAAGACAGATCATAGAGCATGAAGAATTTAATGGCACAGATCATGTCTTAAGAGAAACCGGTCACAGTCTTCCTCTGAGCTTTGGAATGGCCATGTTGAAAGCAATCTATCAATTGATCAGCTTGATCAGGTAAATAATGTAAATTTTAGGCGAGGCTTGGCAGTTCATGTTGCTGCTTTGTTGAACAATGCTTAAGTAGCAGAAAGCATGTTTGCACACCATGGGTCTGAATTGCATATAAAGCTCCTTTAGAACACGTTTGAAGAGGCAGCAGGATTTAACAAAACACCTGATGATGTGATCTTTCAGGTCTGGCAGGTAAATTGTGTTGTCATAAACTGCATAGTTACTTTTGTACCCGTTTTGTTTAGAAATGTGAATGCTCCTGACATTTATAGCCTGCCAGTGTGGTTGCTTTATATTTGGAATAAACAAGAGATTTGTAATAAATTCTGCTCTGCTTTCACTGATGTGTCCTGCAGATATGCACAGATCTTTATCTAGTGTTAGTTAAACTTTTCACTCACATAATATGAATCATGGATGAATGTATACCTGAGTAATATTTTCACTGCATCAGTTGGCCTGTATTCCATCTGAATACAGAAGGTCTATATTTGTATCCACTCTTATTTTTATCCTCACCGTAATCCCACAGACAATAACACAAAAACTGCAAGCTAGCATAAAAAAATAAAGGGACACAATCAACTATCCTAGCATCTTCCCCAGGATTGTAACACAAAGCAGACTCAAAGGAACAATGCAGAAAAGAAAAGATGGAGATGGTCCGCTGGATTGGACACACCAGCCTGCCCACCCACAGCTAAGGACGAGGATTTTAGACAAGGAGACAATCCACAAACGGCTCAACAAACAGGTAAACCAAAAATAAGTTGAAAAGCTGAACAATGTCGAAAATTTTGCTTGGATTTGGACAAAGAAGGATTGGCAGATTCAGCCCTAGTTGAAAACAAGCCGAAGCACATTCTGATGGGTTTTAACAGCAGAGTATACGACGACTTCTTCTGACTAATGCATAGTCTAAGGACGGTGGAGTGCCAAAACACAAAATGCTGAAAATAAAAGCAAAAGTAACAAAGTTAGTATTGAAAAATGACGAGCATGAAGAGCCCATACGCTCTGAGGAAGAATCCCAGTAAGAAAGTAATTCTTAGTTACCTTCATGCTTTACTGCTGTTCTCCACAAATGAACATTATATTTCAGTTAAAGGGACTGTGAGGACTTTCTCAGTCTTTACCACACACCGTTTCACCTGAGAACCCCAAAAATGCTGTGAAAAAATCTGAGTTAACATGGAAATGCCAAGGGAATGAAAATGCTATAGTATGCATGCCAAGCCTGTTGATGGCGATATACTAGAATAAGTCTAGTCAGTTGCTAATAAACAAAACAGAAGAAGTGCACAGGTAGTGCAAAAATGCACATTTTGTTGAAAGTTAGTCAGCAGATTCAGCAGAACAAGCTGTTTTTACTGTTGTTGTCCAGTTTGCACTCTGCAAATTAAGTTGACACAATGAAAAGGGTAACTCGCAAAGTGGAATGTGACGTCAGCGTTTCCACTAAAAATTTGGCTTGCTGTTTACACTGCAACGGTTCCACTCAAGAGGCTGTTTTCGAAAGTTTAGGTTGGCTAAAATATTGTGTCTGTAGAGGCTAAAACACAAAATATGGTTGCATTTCATTCTAATACGATTGTTGTGTAAATGGCCCCTAAGTGAACTTGAAAAAGTCTCACTTCTAGATATGACTGATCGTAATCCACAACTTGTTTGGAGTCATGTCATCATGATAGAGTCTGCGTTTCTGGCCAAAGGTGTTGCTGCAGTCCACTTCAAACAGATGCTTCAAACCTCACAGTCCCTTTAAGGTTTCATTTGTTTTTAGCATGAAACGCAAAAGTATAGTTGCATTTCAGCCGAGAAACAGCTTTTTAGATGACCTTGAACAGAAAATTTTGAAAACAGCCCCCAGAGTGGATATTTTCTGATACGCTGCAGCCACCGTTGCCGTGTAATGGCAAGCCAGAGTTTTCAGTGAAAATGCTGATGTCACGCTGTGCTAACAATGTTGTTACAATCATCACAGACTACCATGTTGTGCTTGTCTGTTGCACCACTTCTGCAATTAGCATTCACCAATACACCAGATGACTACTTCAACTCTTTGTAGATGGAGATCTACCCAAAGCTGCTTCTGGACAAGACAGTTACAGCGCCAGCAACAGGCCTGGAATGCTTACTACAGCGTTTTCAGTCCCTAGCATTTTTTTTTTTTTTTGAGTTTTGCGGTGAAACATTGCTGTGTAAACTGAGTCTAAGTCTGTCTAGTAGAATTTTTTGGGCTAATTTGTTGTTTTATCCCTTCAGAACCAGTTTTGTTAAGAAAAAAAACAGGAGTGTCTGGTGATTTATACACACATGTATGAAAAACAAATGGAGTGACTGCTAGAAATCATGTTTAATATAATAAATAATTTAAAAATAATTTGACTGACTCAGATATGTTCTGAACATCATATAACTTTTTTCTCTTAAAACTATGGAAAAGTGGCTCCGATGTTTCTATGATGTAAGATTTGTATGAGTCATAACAAAGGTGTTTTCTCTTGTCGTGACCCTGGTCGTGACAGGAGCTCATTTGTCTCTCGGAGTCAAAGATGAGACATGAAACAAAAATCTCATCCTAAGTTTCTACGTGCTGTTTAAATACAGGAACACTGTGGCTCTTTAAGTTGTTGATGTGCCCGCTATTATCATTGGCCTTCACAAGATTTGCACACTGCCACATAGAGGCTGTCAGAATAAATGAGCAAACTTATATGTATGCTTTTCTTTTTATATAACAGCACCTGTTTTTTTTTTGCAGTAGTTGCTTATGACGATATATCTTTAAAGGAAATTAAAGAAAGTGTTTTGTAAGATTCTGATCTGGACACAGCTACACAAATGAGGGTATGCATGATCTGCATCATTAATTAGGATGATACTGTTATTTAAACAGTATGCTTTGATGTCACATTCATTTTGAACATTACATGTCCTGTAAAGGGTGTTTCCAGCATTGTTACGGGTGGTCACAGGGTGGCCTGTTTCTGGACAAAAATTAATTAAAGCGCCTGTGATATTCCACACACTCTAATCTCCATATCCAACAAGGCGACCCTCAAGGGTAAGAACTGCATCGTTGCATCACACTGGTTCCTGATTGGTCTCTAATGCTTGTCCTTGAGGCCTGAGCTTTGAAAGCCTCCTACAGTATCTGTGAAGTGTACGCATGATGCAAACAAATGAGCTCAGAACAATTACTCCACCGTGAGCATTGAGGAGCATAACTGAAAGAAGAGCAAAACAGTTTGGGTAATGTGGCTTGTTCATCCTCCTTGACATTTTTTCCCTCCTGTTCCTCATCAGGGAGATTACACAAGTCTGGGGAAACACGAATTACAAAGTATTCAATATTTGCAAGGTGCAATTCAAAATCAACAAACTGTTGCGTGCTGCAGGTCTATGTGTGGGTGTGTGATTCTTCTGTAAATGAGAAAAAAACTGCTGCTCCCACATTGTTTGGAGAACTAAGAAGGAAGACATGCAGGAGAAATGAGCCAGAGAAGAAGAGGATTCAACACAGGACAAGGTGAAGGAAGGTGGACTCTGCAGCAAGGCATGCTCATGATGGATTAATGCTGTTTTGCATGACTTAATGAGAAATGTATGAAACAAGCCGTGAATCTGTTTCACCCGATGGTTGATTTAATGCCTAATTATGTTTCGCTTGTCATACTTGGGGCCTGAACGTGACCAATGAGAGATGGGGGTTTAATTGATGCTGGTCTCCTTCGTTCAGCACTCTGCTAATAACAGGGGTTTTGTCAATCTGATAAAAAGCAATAGATAATTACTCATTAACTTGAGTTATTAACGTTGTATAATTTCACTGAGCGCAGGGCATCACACACTGGGTCCCATCAGGTTGCAAGGTGTGAAAATACGATCACGCAAAGATTAGGAGGGATGCTTTTGTAAACACTGGCTGCAGCTTCATTACATTAACAGGAGGTAAAGGGGCAGGCGAGGTCCACGGAGCTGCAGTATATGAGGATATAAAGTTAAATGATACTGGGACTAATTAAAGTGTTTATGGGTTTTCCCATAAGCTTGAAGAGATGCTTCTGGGTTAGCAAGGGGTGTGTATGCAGCCTGAGTCAATAGGAAAGGTTAGCGTGACTTGACCTTTACTGCTTATGTTTCTGTTTGCTTACCCATCACAACCTGAAATGTGGATTTTAGAAAAAGGAAAATTTCAGCCTGAGAGGGAGCACTTAAAAAATATCATCACAATTTGATCAGTCGGAGGTTAAACTAATAAACAAGGGTTGTTCTGTTAAGTATCCCTCTCTTACGCAGTTCTTTCACAAATGTCAAACTCATCCAGCACTCTATGATTTAACAACAATTAATTGTCCGTGCTTTTCTACCTCTTTACAAACACAACAATCAAAATTATGCTCTGCTCTGTATCTCAGAAGAGAGGTGGAGGACAGGTTTGAGTATAATGCAAAAAAAAAAAATCCTTTCTCTGAAACTTGTATCAATTTGAGTTTTTAAACATTAGTCTGATGAGCTGTTGCACACTAGCTGATCAGAAAGGCTGTTCCAGGGCAGAGAAGGGTAAAATCACAATTAATTAATTAATTACATTAATTTTAACGGGTATAATGTTCACCACCCCATCAAGATTAAGTTGAACATAAAGTGGCAGAGACTGACAAGGCTGATATTTAAGAATTGACCAACCTTCCATGACAGAAGCATTTGGCAAAGTGAGAAGAGCCCTATCCTTATCCTCCTCTGCTGAAAAAGATTTTTTGGATTAATTTTGTTGTGATGGTGGACACTGGAGCTGGACTGTCAGACAGAAAAAGGACAGAAGGGCAGAAGAAAGCTAAATGGGAGAGTGATGGCGCTTAGGCTAAAGGCTAAAACACAAGCTAAAGGCTAAGACATGGACTAAGCTATTTACGACACAGTTTGTAAAAAGAGTGGACAGCGTGGCTCCGCCATTTACCATTGTACAGTTTTTAAACCAATATACCCCTGTCACAGGCGCAGCCAGAGTCTGCCCAGTAGAGGCTATAAGGGACTTGGAGGGGAGGCCAGGTCACAAAAATAAATGTTATTTTTTCTCCCAAGAGTTGAATCTTTTCTTGGCTCTCTCTCCAGGATTTACAAACCTCAAAAAATACACAAGAACAGCAGCAGTCAATCATCTTTGAACGTGACATAAAGCCTTGTTTTCAACCTGTTATAACCAATGAAAACAAAACTTTTCAGAAAAATGAGGACTTGAATTTAAGGCAGCCAAATCCTATCTTCAAATCAAAACAACTGGATGTGAGAAACATTCCTACGAGGTGTATTAATTTTTTAAAGTTTGACCACAGCCCATCTGGAATGACTGGGGAGCCAGAATTTTTGAACTATACTGCAGCCAGCCACCAGGGGGAGCAGTTTTTGTGGCAACTCGCTTCAAGCAAAGCAGAATGACATCCATTTTTATTTACAGTCTATGGTTCATGATAAAGTTCATTACAGCCACATGCTGCAGTTAAACTGTAGTGGTCTGTTCAAACTTGAGAGTCTGTTGATAAAATGAAGTAAGGTTAGCTCTGCTTAGTAAATGATCAGTGGCAGGATGTTACCAGGGTTTGCTAACATCACAAGTTACAGACACGTTTCAGAGCAGTGGGATGTGTATAGAGCTAAATATAGCCGCCAACCATACTAAGCAAACAAACTAAGTCTACAAAGTTTGCTTGTTATTATGTTCCAAGCAATAGCGCTACAGAGCTGTAGATAAATACATTGGTTTGTTTCCAGTATAAAGTTGTCTTGAACAAAGAAAAGTAGTGTTAAAAAGAAACAAACATGATCTTCATGACAGCAAGGGCTCATGGGAGTTTTTAGCGTTAGCACTAGCTTTTACAGAAAGTCCCCACAGCCTCTCTAAGTAGGACTACAAAGTTTTGAGACATTTTGCAGCACATACAAGTTAAGATCTGAATAATCAGAGGACACCTTGCAGAGATGAAAAGATGCTTGTGAAATTTTCCTTGATACCACAGGTTTTTTCTTCTTTACTGAAAAGTTTTTTAAAGACTGTCCTGGTGCTCAAAGTACAGCCAGGGGAACACAAAGTTATTTAAAGGAAACCACAGAGTGTACTGAATTTCTCTTCTAAATGTTTCGATTTGAAACATCTACTGACAAACCAACACCATCAAACCTCATTTATAATTCCATGAAACTATGATGGAATTTTGTCACACTTAGTTGGAAAGAATTTGAGACTGCTACGCAAAGACAATTAGAGTTACATGCAGTATCCAAATTAAAGAATCTATCAGACTTTTTATAGATCAGAAACAAATGACTGTCCTCTCAGCTTGTGTTCTCCCACACTGCAAGAAAAACAACAACAACTCTTGGATCAACCTTTCTGAATCAGACAGGAACTAGAGAGAAAGAAAGAGACAGAGAAACACATGTGATAGTTTTATCCTCCATCCCAACAGAAGGTCTCATCCAACCATCAACATGTTTTTAACAGCTCTGTTGGTACTCAGTTGTTTCACCTCAGACTCTGGCCAGATAAGTGGAACTGTGATAGAAGTGTGGGCAGTTTAGAGAGGTCTTCTGGGCGCCACAAGGAAATAACACAGGTTGCATTACCTGTGCAGAAGTGCCCTTACAGCTCACAGTGATGGATTGTTTGGGTTTGAGACTGAACGTTAAGTGGGACTGGCTCTCAGGGTGTGCAGTGTTTTAGACTGAACCTGAAATAAGTATCTGTGAAAGCACTTGAGGTGAGCTCAAAGGCAGTGACCCTGCTGTTAGAAAATGGGCATATCATTAGAAAGTCAGCGCCGCCTGGCTCATTTTGAATTCACAAATACGCAGACAGGTTTCCATTCTGACTCCATGTCATTCCTGACACTTAATCCACAACCTCCTGGCCTCAATAATGTGACTAATGTGTAAGAAAGCAACCGGGTGTATTAGATTTCAGTAAAACACATGTGATGGAGGGCCATGAGCTTTGGCACACATCCATCATCTTCAGCTCCGCGGTCCTGCTTCCTGCTTGGAAGATTAACCTGATGTGACCTCCACTGAGGCTGGGTGAGGGATTAATGTTTCCCCGAGGTTCATGCTGGATGGAGGCCTTTTGGAAGTTGGGGGCTTTAAGGTGAGGACATAGCACACACAATTAACCCCTTTTCTGACTGACGCTGGTTATCACACACAGACCTAATCAAAAAAGGCGCCTATTGTGTCAGAGGTTAGCTTACAGCAGGAGATTGTGTGATTGAACACAGTCTACGACAATAAAAGGCTGGGCTTGTTCCTCTTTCAGAGACAAAGAGTGAGTTTCCCGGACAGTGACGCCAGATTTGAGGAAATTGCTGCAACAATGAACAGTACCATCAGCTCAACTGCCGTCCTGACAGTAACAATCTACAAATTTCCTGAACTGCATCACCAGTAAATCATTTTGAAATGAAAACTTTTTGGGGAACGGAATCACTCATGGATGATTCAAATATTCCCTGGTGGGGGTCAGGGAGAGAACAAACCCACAGAAATGCAGTTTTGTTGTAATTGTTGCTGGAAATAATGACAGGCCCCTCCAGCAGTTCCTGCTGTGAGCATTATTTCTCTCTGTTATTTCTGCTCTTTGGGTGTGTGTTTTTTTTCTTAAAAAAAAACAAGGGAAAAGCATGAGATGTGTTTATTTTTAGCACTGAAAAGTGTGTCTGGAGCTTTAGGACTGCACCTCCCAGGCATGCAGACACAACTGTCATGGATGGAAATGAGCTGTGGTGTTAAAGATTTGGATTCAAAGTGCTTCCAGGGACGGTTTTCAATGATTAAAATAGTTGAGAAGTGCGTTAGAAGATGCTTGAAAGCTGGGAAGGCAGCTCATCAGACACAAAGCGACATAATGATGAGAAAATTAGAGACTGCAGTCAGTTTATTGGCCTGATTTATTATGTAAGGATTCACTTTTGTTGGAGCGATAATGACGATGTTATTTCCTCAGCGTCATTCCTGGCTTAACTTTTGCTCCTCTGAGCGAATGTGTCGCTATCACGTCTCAGCTTGACTGAAGGCAATGAATTCTGGGCCGGTGGGAAATCTGTCAGACTTGCTCGACTCATTTTGCGTTCACCTGAGCTGCTCTGAGGTTAATAGCTAATAGAGGTGTAGATAAGGTGGTCACTTAAGTACTGCATCCCAAGTTCCACCATAGTATCCAAACACATCATTCTGAAAAACACTGCAGTTTGTGCGTGATATCACTGAGCTATGGGGTCATCCTGCTGTCATTAGGAAACGCAGGGCAGAATATAGAAAATGAGATGAGGACAATGAGGCTTATTTCCTTCAGGCTGCATCCTTTCAAAATCCGATGTCTTTTCCCAGCGCTGCTGAGCCAAATATCTGTCTAAATGAAGAGGCGGCAGAGCATGATAATGTGATTTTGGTGCAGGCGCATGCTCTAGAGAGGAACAAAACAGAGTGAAAGGTAGAGTTTAGAAATGAAACTAGAACATCCTTGAATCAAGTGAAAAAAATAACCTCCAATGTCCCACTGTATGATGTTTTTGTGTTCATTATCTCTGCCGTCATGGTGATTCAGTATCACTGAAAGACTTTCTGTCTGTCACAGGGCGCCGAGGACTGAGTCTCCCTCTTACGTAAAGGGATTGTGCCTCTCTGTGACCTCGAGCTGTTTGAGCTTATCAACTTGTAAACAATGCCACACAATAAAGCGCTGCATGCTATGTCATCAAGCTGCGCCCTGCTTTGTTTTATGATCTGCTTTGTCAAATCGGTGTCGAATGTCAGTGACGTCGAAATGAAAAGGATCAACCCTGCAAAACCCTACCAAAATAAAACACAGCTAAATAAGAAAGGACAACTGTTCCAGCAGGAAGTGTTAAAGAGGTGGAACATTATGTGGAAATTCAGAATGATGAAATAGGAGTGTTCATGATTCACCCAAGCTGGAGCCCGACAGTAGCCATCAGTCTTATACTCCAAAAAGATCCATTCTTCTGGGCACACAGAGCCTATACATAGCAACAAGGAGCTGAAAGCCAGTGCATCATCTGATAACTCCGGCCCTGTCTAACGCTTGGCTACCCAAGCAGTGCATCTGCAGAGACTTCATGAATAAAAGTGCAGCAATAAACTCTGATTATAATCAAAAACCAATGCAGGGCTTAAATATGACAAGTCTGCAGTGCGAGTGTATAATCACCAGAATCTCAAGGTGCAATCATTCTGAAGAGCAATGATTAGTTTCTTTGGTGATCCATACACATGAGGCGTATGATCATATAAGCCAAAGATGACAAAAGTAAAGCAGCCAGCACAGAAATGATTTGAACGGTGACATCTGTGGCTCAGCGAGGGAATTCTGTGAGTCACTTTGGAGTAATTGGTTCCTGTTGCAAAAATCTGAAAGGTTCATGCCTGGCTGGGTGGAACAAACTGGAAGGGAATCCCACCTCTGCCCTTGAGTGTGTGTTTAAAGCAGAAAGAGGTGGAAGAGGAGGAAGATAGGAAGAGGGTTTGGGAGTTTTAATTATCTTCTCAGAAGAAAGAGGCGGCGCCCTGAGGGAGAAGACCTCAGCGCTGATGACCATAGCAGTGTGAAGTGGCGGACAAAGGAAAGCAGGACAGATGGAAGGGAGGAGAGAGAAGACTTAGTGATCAGCAGGCTGCTGTATTGTGTCTGCTTCATTGAAAATGAACTGAACAAATTCCTTAGTGTTTCAGCCTATTCAACAAGCACAGTGGGTGTTAATCTGTTTTCTTTTTTTATAAGTGGTGAGAAAATTACAGCAATTAATACAACACTAAGATGCCATCTTGAGTTACATAACGTAGTGATAGAATGCCTTAAGTGAGAAAGACAGCGAGAGAATACAGCAGCATACAGGCTGGAATAACCATGAAGGACTGGCACCTCATTAAAGATAATCTAACCACCGAGTCTAAATGTTGACAGTCCATTACGGTCAACTCTAGATTTTGACCTTTTACTCAATTATTTCAATGTTTTCATAATGTTCATAATACATAGAAACCGAGTGTCGTCTTCCTGCACATAATACCTGGGTAAGTACAATTAAAGGCACTTAGAAATAGACACTTTATATGCACTCAGAGCATAGCATCCAATAGTGTAAAATATATGCATAGAATGGGTGGCTCAGGTTATTAAAAAAGTGACTGCACTGCTCTGTTTAGCGATGTTGTTGATCAATTTCAGTCTCAATCTTGACAATTAGGTGTCACGGATGTAGCCTCTATGACATCATCCATCTGTTTCTATAGCGATTTTCCCCCTTGAAATCTTGCAAACTACTCAACCCCTGTAAAGTTTATGCCATTATGGAGATGAGCTACCCATACACACATATTTTTTGTAACCATGTTTATTTTGCTGTTAAGGTCTGCCTTTTTGAATTGGTGTGTATGCGGTTTCTGGTGCTTCTGGAACCAGCCTCAAGTGGACACTCAAGAAACTGCGTTTTTCACGCTTCGCATCAGAGTAAACTCTCATGACGGGCAGTTATCTGTTGGTTAAAGAGATGTTAATGCTATTTTTAGCTCAAAACTTTTAAGAGGGTGTAATGTGTTTTTTCCCCCCAGCTTTATCCCGTCTCTTTTGTTCCCCTGTAGTTGGTTTATTTGATCTAAAATTTTAAAAAATGATCTCTGTTCTTCTCATACCTATTTCTTAGAAAATCTTTATTTTAGCCTCAGTCTGAAAAACTGAATTTTAGCAGCTGTCTTTTTAAGGCCCCTTAAAAAGACCCCCTTCTCTCTGATTGGTCTGTAATCTGGAGGCACGTCAGCGACAGAGATAGGGGCACACCTTGGTCCTCCAACGTGTTATGAGCAAGTTGGGAGAGCCTTGTGTGATGACCTCACCCTTTGCAAGTCTTGTGAAGCTTGTGTGTTGTTTTTATGGACAGTTTTGAACAGTTTGCAGACAGATTCAGGGATCTCTACAACATATACATGAAGAGGATTGACAATTTTCACACATTTTGTATGGATGTCCTGCATCAAAAATTTATACGGTATCCATATTTAAAATTAGGGATGTCAGATACCATGTTTTTTTAGGCTGGTACCCCCTTGATACTACTAGTATTCTTGATACATAGACAACAAAGACAGCACAGTCACTCTGCCATTAAGTCCAAAATAAAATACAAACAACTGTCTCTGAGTTTACGCTTGTTTAAAAATAAATATTACAAAAAATAATATTAAAAGTGCAAAATAAAACTAAAAAGTTTCAGAATTTTAGTTTGATTTTTTTTAAAATAAACTGCAGTCAAGTCAGGTCAGACTGTTAGCTCTCCCTGGTTCGTTCTTTTTGTTTGAACAGAGCCTGATGCATATATACATACAATTGAATTTCTCCTACGGGGGATCAATAAAGTATCTATCTATCTATCTATCTATCTATCTATCTATCTATCTATCTATCTATCTATCTATCTATCTATCTATCTATCTATCTATATTTGCCGCTAACTTGAAAAAAGGCTTGTATTGGCCCGATATCAATACCTGGTAACAGAAATTACCCATCCGGATTTAAAAAACTGGAAAGTGGGGCGTAGATGGCATGGCGGTCTAAGTTGCACTCCAATGAGGTGGCCCAGGTTTAAATCCAGTCTGTGGCCTGTTTTCACTCCTCACTCTCACCCCATTTCCTACTCTATCCACTGTCCAATCCTCTCCGATTAAATGTGTAAGAAGCATGTAAAAAAAACTTTAAATTTAATAACATAATAGCATAATAAACCATCTTTAAAAACATACAAAGTGACTGCCCTCTACAGGTCAAAACCTGGCTACTGCAGTTGAATTGTTGTACTAGTTAATCAAATTGTAGGTGACGTGTGTAGGTCTACTTGATAAAACAGGCAGGCATACTGAGAGGAGTCAAATTGACTATGAGAATTATATAAACAAATGTAAATTATAACTTTAGTAAATGAGCAGTTGCTACTGTCAGCAGGAGCTACATTTGTAAACTGAGCCTTCAATCAGAGTATTATACCCCGTGTTTAGCATTCAGTAACTTAAAAAGCATCAGATCCACATTTAGTCTCTTTTTACATCACTCAAGAGTTGAAAAAAGCCTTATCTGTCCTGATCATACTTATGGGCCATGCTTATGCTATCCAAAAGTTGAAATGTCACTGTTTGACATTTTAGCCCTACTGTAAAAAAAACAGCTTAGCTCTGTCTCCATCAGTCCTGGAGTAATGACATATTCTCCAGTCAATTTATACCACAGCCCCAGGGAGCTCTCTCAGTAATGAGACTGTGCATGCCGATGGTCAGTCACAATTCTTATCACCCTGAGTCCAATATCATCACATAAGCTAGGGTAAAGTCAGAGGCAGCTATGAATTCAGAAATACCTCTCATTTTATTGCCTATACCCGCTTCACAACTCGATGCTAACAGATGATTATACGACACACATATTTGGAAGAAATATTCATCTGTGAGTCATGTTCCTGAAAAAGAAGTGTTGGGTTTTTGCCAACAATCCCTTGCTGTGTGACTCACAAACTGGAGCATTCACAAAAAAAAAAAAAAAAAAAAATACACATCCAAGAAAATCCCCTCTGAGTTCGTACAAACTTTCCTCCATGTTTCTGCTGCTCATCAGCCTTTTGCCTGGAGTGATGTCAAGATTTCCCCTCGCTTTCCTAGGATTCTCTGAACAGTGTGCGCTCCCCTGCAGCCATTACAGCCAAACCCGGACAGCTGCTCACCTGGGACACACACACGCGCCAACACAACACACAAGGTCCACCCTCAAGGATTCTGAGCTATGCTGTCTGATTGGGAGAGCTGAGGTTTCTGATGCCACACTGCAGAAACATAATCCTGAAAGTAGTGGTCAGCCAAAGACAGACCCTGGCTCTGATTTTCATTCTTGTTAAGCCTGGAGAGGGTCTCTCACTAGCTCTCTCTGCTAACCCCTCTGTATCTTTTACCTCCTCATTACTCTATCCACCGATTTTTGGCGTTTCTGGTGACTCAGAGGTAGACAAATCGATGGCAACGGAGTGTGAAGAAGGGAGAAACTTGTTCCATTTCAATCTCCAGAGCAGATACATCCCCACACATTTGTCATGCCTGTGCACAAATTGGGGCTAGATTAGATGGCATGTAATACATGAGACAGTGCCAGCCATCTGCAACAACTTTCTCCCTACAGCCTCCTTCATTATGCTTGCCTGATTACGTTATTTTTCTGCCATGCTCCTCATTCAAAGCTTCTACCTGAGGCATTAAAAATTCAATTAAGATGTACAGAAAATGTTATAAATATCAAAGAAGGGGACTTCGTTGCTCGAGAAGACTGTACTGAGTGACAGAACTGCTGCTTTTTCACCGTTTCCTGCGTGAATCTACTGCTACAAAGAGAATGAGAATTCGAGAAAGCTGAGAGAGCATCTTTGGTTACTTGATGATAAGCTCAAAAGATTGACTGCCTGCTGCACTTTTCTCTCACTGCCGAGTGAAGAGAAAAAAAAAGGTTCACTGTTTAAATAGCATGTTTTCTTAATCCCACTTCACTGGACAGCTGCGGGCACTCTCAGATGTTATATTTATTTCTCACTGGCCCTGCTCGCTTCGCCCGTTACTCTCAGATGGCTGTAAGTGACATAAAGCTAATGCTTTGCCATTTCTTCAAACACTAAGCCTCTCGAATGTTATGTTTTTCTCCCTGAGCTGGGAGCTGTGCTACTCTTCAGTGCTGCTCTTTCAGTGGACAGGCTGCTTGGCCATTTAACTGTGTACAGTATGGAGCAATGCCAACTCTGCTGGCAAGGGATGGTAAAACTAGATTTTAACATCCAAGCTAAGAAGCAGGAAATTGATGAGGAAAAGCCTCAAATATGGCAAATGAAGCACTAAATGAATATACTTGATAACAAAACAATGCCTTAATAAAGCTTTTTAAGATGCAGACATTACACTGACATAAAGGATGGAAGCTAACGAGGTACCTCGATAAAGCAGCTCCATCTGTATGGAACCTGTGGGCTTCTCTGTTGTGTTATTGGAAATAATGATCCATCTTTCGACACCTCCTGGCAAAGACAGACAGATAAATATCAAATATGTATCATGTATATCCCTTATTCTAGTGTCTGACCTCTGTCAACTACCTGTGTGGTCAGGGCCAAATACAGAGAACAACATAAGTGAAATACTGATCAGTCTATCAATCCCTGACTCCCAAAGCTTCTTTTAGTAGCCCACTTAAATTCAGATAAACTAATGAATCGATCTGGAGGAGTGACCCGCAAATAACCTTCTCTCCTCTTGTGCGTCATTAATTTAATATTCCTTCACATAAATGATTCAATAAATAAATAAGATCTATGATGTATTTCTTTGCACACCCTGATATAATGCAGGATCACTGTTACACATGATGCATATAAAGGGAGTGGAGCAGAACATGAGCAGTTATCAGAGTGTATTGAAGCAGCACATTAATAAGATTTTACATGGATCTGTGCATGAATGACATCTTTCTTTTGTCTCTTCTTTTGTCCCATGATTGGAGACTTGGGTCAGATATGCCACAGAACTGTAACACCAAAATCAGGCTTCATATGATGAAATAAATTTTAATATCACATTATTACTTCGCAGATGAATGCCCAGTTTGCTCTACCAATAGTACACAGTGTGAGTTTGAGAGTTTTTGATCTCAATATAATGTTTTTTAAAGAGTAATGAAGGTGAAAGGAGATCTGTGTCACGAAAATGGTAGCAAGTGGTCATGGGAGTGCCATGGATAAAAAGTGAAGCCAGTCACTTTTCATGTTCTGATCTCTTAAAACCACATGTTGATGTAAGGTCTCAACAGCAGTAAGACACAGTCCTTCTACTTTTCTCAGATTTCAATATTGCTGTAGATTGTGTTATAAAAGACAAACATCATAGGTGCAAATAAGATCAGGTAATCAAAACACTGCCACAAGTTTTTATCATCTGTACAGGGACATGAATGACTAGGTTTCTTTGTGTGCATGTCAAAACCATGTCCTGAGACTCATCAAACTGAGATAAGGCTCATAAGGTTAAAGCTAGGTTCGTTGCTAGGCGCCGCCCTGTTGGCTATGGCTGCCTTTTGCAGCAGCTCTTGCTTCTTTGTCCGTTTATTGTAATTTTCTTTGTCTCTTTTTCGTAATCTTTGTATTTGGAGTGGATCATTACTTTGTATGGCTCATTTGTTGGTCATGGACACCAAACTGTCTGGAGACCCTACATGTAACCATGGCTGCATTGTTTACATGTGAAATCAGCTGTTAGCAGCCTGTAGCATGTGAATGCTAACTGGTGTAAGGCCTGATGTTTCCCACAAGGTGAGGAGAAGGAGGTGAGGATGACGTGCTGGTTCTCAGGTGAGAGCTAAGAAGTGACGACATGGACCTATCCGTCCATCCATCGTTATTGGGAACGTAAGATCTATCTCCAATAAGATGGATGAGCTAGCTGTGCTAACCCAGCAACAGAGTGAATACCACAAGGGAGAGTAGCATCATGCTATTCACAGACATGGCTAACAGAGCTAACACCAGACACCAACGCCACATTGGAGGAACTTCCCCTGCTGTGAACAGACAGGATCCAGGAGACAGAGACTGAACAGACTGCTGAAGAAGCTCAGTCCTGGACCCTGTGGAGGTGGAGGCTGGCTGAACTGGAGAATGATGGACAAGCTGTCATCATCTATTTTCTTATGGACCTTTTTGCACTTTCTAAACACTTTCTTACTTTTGTTTTCTTGATTGCTGCTGTGAATTAAATTTCATTGTACTTGTTACAATGACAATAAAGTTCTTTTCTATTCCATAACTGTAATTTAAGTCTGTGTAAACCAGTCAGTGCTGATAGGCTATCATTAGCGTTGCACTTGCATAGCATGAAATAAAAACTACAAAAACCAGCAGTCATATTTGGCACAGTCAAAAACAGCCTTCTGGTAAATATTTCAGCCCCAAGATAAAAATAAATATGCAGTATGAGAGCTAGCTTAACTTGCCATGTCTGATGTTTGCTTAACTTGTCATGTGTGTGGAGCTAGTTCACAAGCTGCAAATCAGCATATTAGCTCAAGGACATAATACGAGACATGATACAAAACATTGTGGACAGAATACGATAAAAACAAGGATGGATTAAGATGATAACTTTAGCTAAACAGACAAATGTTCCTACAGGGGGGAAAGCACCAAAGGGAGAGGGTGACACAAGAATAGAGAAAACAACCCCAGATTAAGTACTGAAGAAAGGAGAGGCTGCAGATCACAACACCAACAAAGAATGAAAAAAGATCTTCCCAGTGACACATGGACAATTTTCCTGTCTTGTGTTATGCTCCAGTGATATTTGAACGATATTTGAATTTTTTACCTCTAGGAAATATGGAATTTGACACTCTTCTGTAGTGGTGTGTACAGACTTTTTGAAGGGTAGGCAGTGTTTTGGCCACAGGGCAGTTTATCATGTTTTAGCCAGCTAAAGGGGCAGTTTAGAGTGTTTTGGCAACGAGGGGGCACTTTAGAACATGTTTTTCAACAACTGCTCCCTGAGCTCTTACTCAGTTAGCGCTTTACCCTTCAAGCTATGTGTAAGCTTTTCCCTTTCTTTAAGATTTTCAGTATCTGAGCTTTCCACATCTTATTTTATAATTTTAACAACAATAGGAGTGAAGTAACTAAATAGTGTCTCAGTTTAACTCTATTACCAAAGTGGGACAAAAGTGAAAGTTCTGTGTCTGGCTTTGGAAATTTGAGTGTTTTAATACCTATATTCAACAGTGACACCCTTTTCAACAATATTCAAAAAAACATTAATATTAATATAATAAAAGATTAAAAATGATGGCGCATGTTAGAGCCTGATATGTGAGTCCCAAAATGTAAAAACAACCCTGACTTGGAAAAAAAAAAAAAAAAAGGGAAAAAGATGTCAAAAAACCTAAAACATAGTCGCTGGTTGATAATGTAATTTAAGTGCTGTACCCAAATTGTTATATTTAAAAAGGTAATAAAACCTGAAATATAATAACTGACCAAAACTTGTAACAACTTGTTATATTTGGGGTTTTATTATTATTTTTTTATTATTTCATATTGGGCACGGCACTTTAGTTAAATTATCAACTAGTTATTTCATTTCATGTAATACATATAAATATATAATTTAGGGTTCTTATAAATCAGGCTCTAACAAGGCACCTTATTGGTGTAATAGATTTTGTTTTCCAGCATTTGTATGTCCCTCAAAGTGACATATCACCAAACATGACATGTATTTACCATTTGTCTTTGAAAGCATTGATCCTTTTCATCAGAGTACAACATACTGCATATGCAGGAGTATGGAGTGCCTCACTCTGCTGTTGAGCCTCAGTGTTGTATTATGCACAGCATCAGTACTCCCCTCACACCTACCAACAAGCTTCCTCTATATTGGATGCTGACCTTGGCCAGCAGTCTGGCTTACATCCTACTCGTCTCGCCAACATACAATGTAAATGGGTTACTGAAAATTAAAAATCCATGCTGGTCAATTCAATATAGGACAGTGTTTCTGGGCACAGAGGGAGTATGCATTAGGGCATAATGATATTACCTAGAACTCCAAGATGCTCCCCACCCTCCTGAGGAAATGACTACAGGAGCCTTACATACACAGTGCTTGACTGTGGTGGGAATTTTTTTTGAGATAGCTATTTATAGTGTTGACAAAGTGCGGTTTGTGGCACAGACTGCAAGTAAAAACTATAGAGTATCAATCCATTAAGCTCACTGCACAGTTCAGTACATTGACCTTCCAGACCAGTAGAAGCTTGGTTGCTACAAGATTCACTCACCAAGGATGGGAGGGGTTTCTGTGGCAACATGAAAAGGTAGTTATGTGACTGCACAGCTGCTTGATTCTGATTGGTTAATTGCAGTGCTCTAAGGTCTGTTATTTCTTTATGCACAGCAAACTTTGTTATCAAAAAACAACCATTGTTCGGGACTCGAACCACAGAGTGGACAACTAGGTGTCATCACATCAGCCTGCCGATAGAAGTTTGGTGGATAATCTTACTTAAGGTGAGAATAGAGATGTAAAAACTGCAGACAATAAGTAGAGGTTGTCTATTCATCTGTTACCTTTTATTTATTTTTCCTTCTTGGTCCCTGGGACTGGAGGCCCAAGAGGACTAGAGTTTGGTTGGCAACATGTCCAGGGTATTACCTGCCTTTTGTTCAAAAACAACTTCATAGACAAATATTCAAATTAGTGTCAAAACCTAATGTTCAGAATTATCTGGGACAGTCCGTAAAAACTGACACTATGTAAAACCTGTTTCTGTTTCAAACACTTGATGGCAAACACTTCAATCTTGTGCTCTTTGTTTCTCGGCACACTTTGTGCAATCTGATGATTTACCCCTCACCTGTGTATCCTGCTGCAGCTATTGAAATTACATCTAAATGTCTAGCCTGCTATTAAAATCATCTCTTAAAATATCATAATGGTGACTGATACATTGCTAACCAGCATTTATTTACTGATACTATAATTTTCTACAAACTTCAGGACGCTTCCTCTGAGATTCCCTTTGAGTCTTTCAGTTATTGTAACTTAAACTGAGCATCAGAATGGGGAAGAAAGGTGATTTAAGAGACTTTGAACGTGGCATGGTTGTTGGTGCCAGACGGGCTGGTCTGAGTATTTCAGAAACTGCTGATCTACTGAGATTTTAACTGACAACCATCTCTAGGGTTTACAGAGAATGGTCCCAAAAAGAGAAAATATCCAGTGAGCGGCAGTTCTGTGGGCCAAAATGCCTTGTTGAGGACAGAGGTCGGAGGAGATTTAGACAGACTGGTTGGAGCTGATAGAAAGGCAACAGTAACTCAAATAACCACTGGTTACAACCAAGGTCTGCAGAAGAGCATCTCTGAACGCACAACATGTTGAAACTTGTGGCAGATAAGCTACAGGAAGCTCCCCCAAACTGGACAATAGAAGATTGGAAAAACGTTGCCTGGTCTGATCAGTCTGGATTTCTGCTCCACATTCAGATGGTAGGGTCAGAATTTGGCGTCAACAACATGAAAGCATGGATCCATCCCGCCTTGTATTGACGGTTCAGGCTGCTGCTGCTGGTGGTGTAATGGTGTGGGGGATATTTTCTTGGCACACTTTGGGCCCCTTGGTACCAACTGAGCATGGTTTAAAGTCCACAGCCTACCTGAGTATTGTTGCTGACCATGTCCATCCCTTTATGAGCACAGTGTACCCATCTTCTGATGGCTACTTCCAGCAGGATAACGCTCCATGTCATAAAGCTGGAATCATCTCAGACTGGTTTCTTGAACATGACAATGAGTTCCCTGTACTCAAATGGCCTCCACAGTCCCCAGATCTCAATCCAATAGAGCAGCTTTGGGATGTGGTGGAACGGGAGATTCTCATCATGGATGTTCAGCCCACAAATAAACCTAATAAAGTGGCCAGTGAGTGTCTAAGTGAATAAAAAAGGTAAATGAAGCGATTTTAAGATTCTGATCTGTTGAAAACTTGCAAAGAAGAATAGCTCTGGAGCCAAATGACAAACACAATATGTGTTAGTGGATTGGACCTGGAGACACTGTTATACACGGAAGCTACTTGGCCACTTAATGACCGTATTAGAGCTCAAATAGTTACACTGTTATTTTTTAATTAAAGCATCTCACACCTTGTGGTAGAGACTAAGGCCTTGGTTAAATAAGGAAACAGTGACTATAGCACCTTCAATCAAAATGAGATAACTGTCTTTTAAAAAGGCTACCGTAACCTTTGCCTGCCTTTCCTCATTAACATTTCACGCTGTCAAAGGCCGGTCCTTTTATTGTCCAACATTGGCCACCTCTATAAGTTTTGTGGGTAGCAGAAAAAGGAATTAGTACCTTCACAAGAATAAGCCACTGCATATAATCCACAAAATTAAAGGCATAGGAATGTGATTTCTTGGAGACTGGGTTTCCTATTCACCTTTGGCTCTTTTTCAGCCTCTTTCTCTGTGCTCATTATCGCATCCCACGCTCTTCACCCCTGTCTTACTCCTGTCTCACTCAACCTTTTCCTGTCTTTCTTTCCCTCACAGCCAAGTTCGGGGTCCTGGTGAAGGTTCAGTTAATGATGAAATGCGTCCTCGTACAAAGCTTGTTGTCCGTGAGTAAACTGTGTGAGCGTCAGTTGAAGGACGGGGCTTTCATTTAGCCTCTAAAACAGTTGTGGCTCCTGTCTCCCTGTGAGAGTAATACAAACGGAGAGTGATGCCATACGTCAGACCTTGACTGAGCTTCTTTAAATTTTCATTACACGTGTAATGTATTCTCTGGGCGGGACTCTACTTTATAATTTCAGTTTTGGGGTTTGGAGTTCCTGTCAAGGTGAGGCAAGTAGCTTAGACTGTACAATAATGTTTATTTTTTATGCTGCCCTCGAGTCCATAAAGGAGTCCTCCTCGTCCTTGTGTTATAATAGCTATTATTCAAACCTCTGATTCCTCCCTCTGCAGCAGAGACACAGCTGAGTAATGCTTTCTCATTCTTTTTTTTCACCTTGCTGAACAAAAGTATGTTATTTTCACAGTATTATCACAGTGGGTATTTGTCTGGATGGCTATTTCTCACATTCTTTGGAACTATGCCTTCTTGTATCCTTGCAAATCTCAAGCATGGCTCATTACACCCAACAACCCAAGGAACGTGGTAATTGGCTGAAAAGCAATAAACATGTTTGGTTTCCATCATAGAGAGTCAAAACTAGGACAGTCTTCTAAAAACAAATATTCCTCAACAGCGATACTGTATGCCCAGTGAGCAGCTGCGCCTTTGGTATTTCAGGCCTTAAAGGGCAGTAGAACGTAATGCCTGGTTGTAGGCGCTGAAAGTTTCATAGAAAGTTTCTCAAGAAACTAACTTGAGTTAAAACATTCCTTAAACCAGATTAACACTTTAAAAATCCCCCACCCCTCAAAATTAATAGCTTAATCCATGACTCCTGAATATTGTCAGTATTCTTTTTATTTCCTGTAGTTCTTGTTAAGCTGTTCTATGCACATGTAAAATGACAGGATCTAGTCAGATAAAGTGCTCCCAGCCTCTCATCCAGAATAAAGATAAAGTGGTAAGGTGTGTAAATGTGCCTGCTTTTACTTCACTCTTAATCTTTTTAACCTCTCACCATTCATGTTTTCTCTTGATCTTACTCCCAGGACAGCTATTACCAGCATTCTTCAAGGCCTCGTTTGGCCTCATAAACAGATCATATTTTTTGTCTTACTATCCTCTGAGCCAAAACAAAACATACAAAAAAAAAAAAATAATAAAAAAATCAGGGTTGGAATTAGACGGTTTAGGACACCTTGTTCATCTCCTTAGTTTTGATAAAGATTCTTCATGGTACCTTTTTTCTGGTGAACTGAAGGTGTTAAAAGCCACAACGTTCAATAATCCCACAGCTAAATGGCAGTTTGATGTCAAAAAGGTGCTTGTAAGCATGAACCTACAATATATTTTACTCTACTGTTCTCCATTGATTTATAAAGAGGTGAAGCCTCTTTCAGTTAACAGCCCACTTCTTTGTTGTTTCACTAAGCTTTCACAGATCTTATTCGCTCTGTTTCAGGGCTCGGCTGGAGCTGTCAATCAGAAAACTCCACTACAAGTAACCTGTCCAACAACAAAGCAAAATAGCTCAGATAATGAGTTAAAAAGGTAGAGAATGTGACACAGATTTTTATATTCATTCAAGCTAATGACAAAAGGATTTAATATTTTATCTAAATTTGTCAGAAAAGGGCCAGTCCAGAGGGAGGGCTGAGAGTTAGCACCCTTGAAGTCAGGGTGCTTCCTAGTGTGACACAGCAGACTGCGTCACCATTTTGACAAGCTTATACTATTTTTTTTCTCATCATTCTAAATCCTAAATTAAAATTGTCAATGTACCCTAACAGATTAATCATACCATGGTGCAATAGGCTGACAGTTATTTTCTAATGTCAAAAAATGCACAATGCACCTAATATACAGAGGCTATAGTCCACATTGCAGATTCCAGTCTCTGCCATTGGCTGCTTGTCTTCCCTCACCCACTACTCCCAATATTTCCTTTCTGTCACATGCTGTCCTATTAATGTATGTACTACATGTATTAGCATTTCTATATCAAGCAATACTGAATAATCAAATCTGACTATTGACTTGCATCTTATTTTTGAGCCAGTAAAGATATGAGCTGAATGATAATGTTGGGCTGTTGTTTTACTTATCAATAAAAAGTTAAAAAATAAAATAAAGATGGTATAAACAAAAAACAAACAAAAACAACAACAACTAAAGTAATACTATGGCGTTCAAAGGTTAAGTACATGGGATCACTGGAGACGTAAAAGATTAATAACTGCTAATGATCCATTATGCCAGCAGTTCTTAAACAAGATTCAAAAATGTATTATTAAAAAAAATATCAACCGAGCAAAATCCCTTCAACACAATTTATTCAATCAATATTTGAATCAAATTTAAGTTTAAATTCTTAAACTGAGTACTTTATCTAGTTGACACTAATAGTTCAGCCCAGTGTTTTACATTTTTTTTCCCAACCAAAACTGCTTTCTGCTTGTAAGCGGGTACTTGACAGAAAAAATACATGTCATAGGGGGTATGTCAATGAAAAAAGTTTGAGAACTCCTGCATTATGCCATTTCTGCATATGTTGGTGCTTCATTTGGGCCACCCCAGTCTGAAAGTGTGCAGCCTAGTCTCTGTCAGGGAGCACAAAACTCAAAATGAATAGTGCTTGTACTCTGTATTTGCTCAGTGTCACCAATTGAACTCGGTAAACTCATTAATATCAATGTAAATCCATTGTACAGGTTTTAAAAATGCTTGTAAAAAAAGACAGTGTTTTAATTTAATGTGACACAGTTCAAAGGGGTAGGATTAAGTAAGTCAATACTTCTTCCTACTCCTTATTGCTCATGTAAACTGAGAAACTAAGTCAGTGATTGTCTTGTTCTGTTTTCATTTTTTGTCTGATTACCATTTATTTGTATTACTCTCTGTTAAACTCGTCATCTACATGAACAAATAAGGTCATTCATTCATTCATTCACTTAAACTTTAAAAGTGATTACAGAACACAGCTATACCCTATTTGGCCACACATTGCAAACTAGCAAACTTAACTCACCAAATCAAGTCAATCAAAGAACCAAACATGAGTTTCTCCTCAGGCTCTGAATGCCAGCTCAGGTGAGCTGACAGTTTTAGGACACACTTCAGTCAAAACTCTGCAAGCAGAGAGTTGGAGCTGGGTTCCCTTGGAGCTCTCTCTTTCATTCTAAATACATCCATTCAACACACACACATACACAAAAACACACACACACACTTTCTCTTTCCAGGGGCTGCTCTCCCTCTGGAGCTTTGGTGGCATGTTTCTCCCTGTGGCTCTGTGGCCCTGATGCCCTGTGCAACACAGAGCAACAGCATGGTGGTGCTTGGGGATCTCCCCCCTACTCTCCGTTACACACACATTGGCACGCATCCAGCACTGTACACACACACTCACACTCACACACATCACGAACACAGCCCCTGTCCTTCCCTTTAGGCCTGTCCTCCCTCCCCTCTCTGCCTGTCTCAGCGGGGAAGGTCACTGGCACACAGTTATCGCGCTCGATTTGATTACATTTTAATCCAATCAAGCAAAGCAGAGAGAGCACCATTGATTTTTCAGACACAGAATGATGCTTATTGGGCTTAGAGGCACATGGCAGATTCCTGGACAAGGTTAGGTCCAGGGGGAAATGTCATATCTGTCACCGAGCCTGTCACTGAGCATGTTTATGACTCGTCTGCCTGCTAAATGCTAAAAAACCTGCCAACTCTTGCTGTGTGTACTAATAATTTCAGGTCAGATCCTTTTTGTGAACTTGTCATTTACATGCTCCCATATGACGGAAGACAAATGATACACTCAAGCAATATTGACCAGCTCTAGAAGATGAAGGGGACTGAAGTAAGTATGATAACCTCAAGTACACAGGTGAATGCACTGTGTTTGTATGATGCCGTCTCATCTTGAGACCACTCACGGTGCTTTTACACATTTTCATCAGCATGAAGCCAGTATACTGCTTGCTGTTAGAGGTTCATGCCCAAAACTGCTAATCATCCAGTTAAGAGAGGACCCACTCTACCACTAAGCTGCAGCCTCTTTCTATTGATATTGATATAAAAAGCATATAATCCATGCAGAGAGGAAGTTTCAGGAGTGAAACAGACAGAGATTAATGGAAATGGTGTGCACTTGGAAATGGAAAATGAGGTGGTTACAATTGCATGAGTAGCACTAAATATAGAGGCAAGCTTGAGAGCTAAGCAGCTTTCAGCAGATCAGATATATCTGATGTGTGTTGTTTTCATGTCACTTCAAAAATATACCTGTGAAAAAGTGAATGGGCGCTCATGGAATCATACGAGTACAGAAAAAGTAACATTCAATGGGTTGTTGAAGCAGATGCAAAGGTGGTGAGTCAGCGTTTTGAAGAACGCGTCCTCCAGCTTTCATGCTGTCAATCACTCTGGTCAGTAAGAGCAAAGTAAAGTGCATAAAGATAGCCACCTCCTGGAGTTCTTTTACTTTCACAACTTTGACAGATTTAAGCTTTTAAATGTGAAATATTAGAGTGAAAACCAGCAGGGAGCTATCTTTATGTACATGAAGAACTTATCTCTGGTTGCGACGCTTTGATGAAGACAGAGCAGCGCATCCACATCAGAGCGTCGCCCCCACTGCACCTCCCACCCTACCCGTACGACAAGCTGAGAAGATGACGATGACAAGAGCTATCGGGGAATGGCGAGGCCCACTCACCTTCTGGTTCACCACACAGTGTGCACTGTGATTCTAAACAAGGACCAAAAGAGAGACAACAGGAGATTAATAGAGGCAACACATATGAGGAAGTCTATGTTTGTGCATGAGAACAAATATCACCATCACCAGACTGGAAGCAGAGATGTTAAAGCCACTCTCTCTCAATCTGTGTTCAGATGAAATAAAAACTATAAACCTGAACAAACAACACGAAGAGTAACAAAGGTTTTTATTTTAGGCTCCTAATGTCCTTGCAGAGCAGAACCCATGTGCAACATAATAGAAACCCAGCCACCATGCATAATATGACCATCAGCCACATGCGGCTGCATAAAAAGACAAAATGATGCAGAGACAGGCGTCAAAGGAGTAAAAAAACATCAAAAGAAAATGAGAAATTATATTGCTTCAATTCATCACTGCCATGTGCAATAGATTCTGCGTGCCAAAAATATGAACACGCAAACGCGGGCTTCAACTTTAGATTCAAAGGAAAGCAAAGAATGCATCGATTTATGATCCACACAATCCATCAGGTTTATTATTCGCACTAAATATGATAAAGGGGATTTCTGGACTCACATGCATCATGCGTTTTAGCGTAAACATGAATGCTTAAGTGCTGCTTTCCTCTGCATAATCAGATCGTGTTGTTTCATGCAAAAACTAAAGCACATCATACTGAAAGTTTCTGAATCTAAATCAATGAGAGCAAAAGCAGGTAGATCTTAGGTTAAAACCTCAGAGCTACCTGAGGTGTTCAGGAAGAAGAAAAAACGTTAACTTTCTTTTTACAGACTCTGAGCAAAATGAAGAGAATGATAAAACTGAGCGTCATGTCCTCAGGCGTTCGTTTCTGCAGACAGCCCACAAACAGCTGTGATGTGTCAGTGCTTCTCCCCTCCCTGACGTAGCAGTGGCCAAAAGAGGCCTTGTTGTCTTTTTATGCAGAGGCTCTCCATCTTATCGTAGCTAATTAGGGCTTTAATTAGATCAGCAGCAACCTCCCAGTCATGGCTTGTCCTTTTTTTTTTTTTTTTTTTGGGTGGGGGGGTAAAACACTCAGACGACTCTCTTTTATGGGGCTAAATCTCCACGTTCATGGGTCTGGAAAGACAACAAAACATGTCCATAAATCCTCTACACATTAAAGCACTGCCATTTCTCACTCCCCTCCCCTCCCCTCCCCTCCCCTCCCCTCCCAAGATGACCTTGCTCATGGGCAGGGTGAAGCAGGGACAGCTTGGCAGAGCAGCTGATGAATGAAAGAGCTCTTTAAATGTTCGTTGTTGCTGTCAGACTGGGCAGGTTGTAAAGTGTCACAGCCTCGGCGTCCTCCCATGATTAAACTGTCTGCCGGTTCCGGCCAGGGCAGTGAAGTTCTCCTGCTTAACTTTCAATGCTCCTTCACAACACCTTCCTGTTTCCTAAGCGCTTCCTTTGATAGGACAAACATATAAATCTAAAAAAAGTCCCATGATAACATATTCATCGCTTTTTATGCTCACAAAATAGAAGATCTGATAACACAGAGAGCTGTAAAGACAATTCTACTGAGAAACCACAGCTCTTACTGTCATTTTGCAGAAGTAAGTGTATTATGACTTGACTTTATTTGGTTTTCTTGGTGGTTTGGGTATGTGTGGCCAGCAGAGCTGAAGCCAGGAGAGAATTTACTGGTTTAATTAGTGTTTTTTACTCCTCACTCCCTACAGTACAATTCCACAGAGTCAAAGCAATTGACTGTATTAGTTTGTTCTGCCTGTTTGAATTTAAAGTGCTCCTGAACGACCCTGTGCGTGGCCTGTATCGATCTTGGTCAGGCTGTTTCTACAGAGTGAGGACTGTTCTTGGGTAGTTCTCATTAGATTTCCAATACAAGGTGTAAAGTAGCTGCAAGGATTTTGTTGTTAGTAGGCTTTTTCAGGATAAGGGAGTGGAAGTTGATGCTAATTCGGATCACAATAAATCAGAGTCAAAAAGTCACACACACTGTACTTGAACTATTGTTAAGCATTTGGCCTCATTAGTTTGTTCGCCTGTTTGAGCTCCCAGAGTGTCCTACGACCTTGTGCTGGGCCTTTAATGACCTTGGATTAAAATCTTTCACACTCAGGTGGCTTTTCTGTGGAAGGCAGCTCTCATTCACTTTCTGGAAAGGTTAAGGGGCAATGTTCGGCAATATATCTTTAACTAAACTCAACATTAGTGCTGTGACAAATCCCAGTCCTCTAAAGTTTTGTACCTGTGCAATCCACAGTCTGATCAAAATATTAAGTGTTTAGCTAATATCTTAATCTGCCGGCCCAGAGGCCATCTCTGACACAATATTTGTCTGAGCAGTTAAAATGAAATCTTAGAAAAATCATTAACAAGCATCAGTTTTCATTTTTTTGGAAAGGAATTATAAAACAGAAAAAAAGCTTTTTTAAGAAAAACGCTGGTTTTCCTTTGCCACCAAAACTTTGGAGTGGCCTTTCCTTGTGAGATGACTGTACCAATCATGGCCATGAGTCAGTTTGAGGTTCCTGGTGTAAAGCTGCTAATAAACCTTTGCAAAGTTGCAATAAAAAGAGACAAATGGAGGTTTTTCCTCAGGTTATTTGAATTCAGGTGTTAAAATTAGCTTAAATGTGAAAAAAATGTGTCAGCTCTAACAGTGATTAGTAAAGTTAATTTGTGGCAAAACATTTAAAAGTCTTCTTTCCTGTTCACCTAGATGCTCAAATTAGCATGATGTGGTACAGATACGCACTGTGAAGACCCGATGAACAAATTATTTCTCACATTTTTCTAAATAAAACAATTAGTAGAATCATAACAAAGTAAATATAGTGAAGAAAGTCAAGAATGCATGTCGTTACTAGGGAACATTGAGATTCATTTTGAGTAACTGTGCTGTTAAAATGCAAAGTGCTAATTCATTAATGTAAATAACAGGCTTTCCAGAGTGTAAATACAATTGGCTTACCTCAAATGTAAGTCTAAACATGTAACAACAGATTTGATTGCAAAAGAGCTTTTTTTCAGTACTAATATTTCAAGGAAACAGTCAAATAACATTAAAAGCCAAAACTACTACCAAAAATAGCAGTGTTTGACATATATTTCATGTATTTTTTATCAGTCATGATACTTGGTGTGGTCACAGGTGAGCATTATTGGACATGAAACCTTACTCAACAGCATTAGTTCCATAAATTCCTGAAGTACATCCGTACATCCCTGCAGCCAAACTGAAGTTAGTCTAACTATCCGAGCACTTTCAAAACAAAATTTTCAAGGGATTCTTTTACTTTGATTGCTCATGAAAAATCAGTATACATGAAGCAATAGTTGAAATTATAGAACGAAAACAGCCTCGGAATCACTGAGAGGAAAAAAGAAGAGAAAACTGAAGTGCAAACATAAACAACAAGGACCTCATTCAAAGCTAAGGTTTGGAAAGGAAACTACTCCAAATGGGTTTTCTATTTATGCTACCTGAGACACTGAAAAGGTTTCTAAGCAACTGACTGAATGGCACAATCACCTCATAAGGAGAAAATAGAAAAGAGGAGAGAAAAAAAGAAAGCAGCAGAAGGATTGATCAGGGAGGAACTAACAGCAATGAAATGATTGTTTTTACTTCCTGCCAAGTGCTAATGTTAAAAACATGTTTTAAAAGTTTATTAATGGTTCTTTTTATCATGCTTCAGTGGAAAAGAATCACAAGTGTGACTTGTTAAGCCATCAATGCAATTTAATTGATATTTTTACACAGTGATGTAAACATCAGCCTCACAGGAAGCTCTTCTCCATACGCTTGCTACATTAACCCTTTTGTTGGTTATGCATTAACTAAAGCACGGATATTCTTATCTGATCTGATAATGTATTCATCCATAATTAAAGGCTCCATTTCTATATAAGCACAGCTTGCTCACACTTTCTTCATCTGCTGATCCATATTTTGCCCTCTCTGTCTTTCCCCTCATTCACATGATGTGTGAGAGATGCAGGTGCTAATTAGCTAGCGCTAAGACTGTTTGGGCTTCTTCACAAGAATGCTTTCTGAGAAAACACGAAAAGTTATATAAAACAAGGTGAGAGGGGCAGGGCATAAAAAGTTTACACAGGGAACTTTGGATAAAGTTTGAGTTAAAGAATGCGTGGGTATAGCAGATTTAGCTATCTCCCCTCTTTCAGGCTTCATATTGACCACCACCATTGTGTTTCTAGAAGCGGAGATGACATTATCATCAATCAAACCAATCTAAAAAAATCAAACACCATATCTGTAAAGATCAATATTTACTTCTAATATACAAACAGTGTGTCCTCAACTCAAGTTGTCTAGGTGTTTGTTAATTTGAAAATGACAATATCAAAACTTAGTGCAATTAAAGGTAGAACCTGCAGGATTAAAAAAAAAAAAAGAAAAAAAAAAAGCGACTTTCATCTGAATAATCCCTCTCAATCCTACAACCCTCTATTCGTGTGTGTCAGTATCTGTGTCTGCCTCATCCCTCTCCTCTGCCTGTGTGTTGATGGTTGTAAGTGGAAGTTAATCAGCGCAGCTAGTGGACGTAGCACAGGGAAGAAAGACACAACTGAAGTGAAATGCCAAACAGATGAATCTTTTCCTAAACCAGAGTGAAGCTTGGCAAGTTTCACTCACTTTTCGGCACTTGGAGAGCAGCTGGGGACAAAGAGCGACACAAAGTTGATGTGTGTCAAATACCCACCATTAGCTTGTGCTAACATGCCAAGACAGACGCACGACACTCTTGTTTCATGTAGAAACATGATGCTGCAGGTGGTTTCTAGGAGTGTGTTTACATAGTTGTTGTCAAAAGCTGTGGGTGTGGGCTGTCGCTGGCACTGAGCCAAGGAGGAGGAGCCCAGTTTGAATGTTATGTTAACAAAGAATTAACAAAAATTACTGCAGACCCTACCTTTAAGATGATTTTTTCAGTAGTTTTTCAAAGTCACATCCAGGTTGAAAGTTGATTAAAATTAAAATAATACAGATATTTAACAATAAATGGATAAAATGACATTTGCCCAGCTCTGATAAAGATGGCAGCCTATGCAAATTAGATTCACAGGCACTGCCGCATTCACAAAGATCACAATTGTAAGGTTGCTGTAAAATTTCCAGCTAGTTTAAAAAAATCAGATTTTAGTTTGTAACCACTTGTATCTTCGCCTGCTGGGTATTAGTAAGCATACATGTGTAGCTTTAGTTGCCTCTGGCTTTACTTTTGAAACCACAAACTTCATCCATCATTATATTACATCTACGCTTAGGGTACCCTTTGAGAAATGACCCACAAGCTTCTGTTTGTTTGCAGCACACAGAGGATGAGACTCTAGTCAAATAAAGGCTTGTTTATTGGGGCTAGGTCAATAGGTAGTCAATAAAAGGAAGCACAGTAATGTACAGCTCATAGAGATCTGCACCGACACAGATGAAGTAATGCGATTGTTTACTCACAGGCATGACCACACAAAGTGACTTACACAATTATTCTCCAGCAAATCAAAATAACAACACACTCCCACGCCCTCAGCTTCTGGCTTCATCTGTGTAGCTATCACCAATTTCAGTTTACCTTCCCCTTGACTGGCACTATCCATCTTCACGGAGCCCCCCCTGTGTATATGCAGTCTCCCCCTGGAGCTGATGTAGCACTTTTCAGAGGAGATGCTGTGCTGAGTGCAGGGCTGGAGGAGAACTCATCAGCCTGCCAGTATCAGCTCTGCATGCCTCTTCAGCGGCTAATTACACTGCATTGTCACACAGGGTACACTGCACACACACATTTTACTGAGGAGAGGCTGGGTACAAATGCAGGAATACTTATCAGTTTTTATCATTAACAAGGTTTGAGGCTTGAAGGAGTCATTTAAAATGTACCACTTTTTGTATTTTTGCTAAGACGTAGATGAGAGGATGGATACTGCATGTATGTCCGTCTGTTAAATTCAGCTGAAGCTATAAATGAAGCTGTACCAGCAGCCTGTTAACTTAGCATAAGGACTAGCAGCAGGAGGAAACAGCCAGCCTGGTGCTGTCCAAGAGTTTCACAGCACTGTGGAAGCTCCAAAAATACATGCTATATTTCATTATACAACAGTTGACTGCACTGTTTAATTGGAAAAGAAGTGGTCCATGAATTCGGATGCAGATTATAACAGCGCTCTGACTTTTAGCTGTACATCACTGCCCCTTAAGTGGTGTGAATATCATTAATTCACATCAATGTAAACAGTTTGGACGGGATAGTGACGTAAGATAGGCTTCTTCAGCATTTGTCATCATATTTTTATTTTAGTGGTTGAAGTAATATGTAGTAATGTGCATCCAATCAACCAGATAAATATGTATGTATCACAATGTGTGGGTGAAGGTGTGCTTTAGTGTTGGTGGAGTTATGTGATTAAGTGCGATGATTTTTTAAAAGCAGTAATCATAAAAAATCCAACAGTTACCAGGGAAAATGTGAGTTTTCATTTTGTACATTTTTTTAATTTAAGGAAACTAGCTAACAAACTTAACTAGCATACCTGACCTCTGCCATTGGTGCTCACAAATCTGATATCAGAGCTCGTGCCTTGTCTTGCTTTTGAGGGTGGAGATGTGACAAGAAAGAGCGCTGCGCTTAAACTAATTCCAAATGAGAGCAGCGACAAACATTAGATTTTCTTGGTTGTTTTAGTGAAAAATAACTCATTACTGCACACAGTGGCCTAATGTTGGCAGATTTCTTTTCCACGCCACAAAAACACAGAATAACACTGACAAAAAGGGATAATAACAGCTCAGAACTACTACAGATATAAAAACTAATTGCAAATCAAAGAACTACAAATCTCGCTTGATAAGACGAGGCATAAAGTAAGAGCCTGGAGACAGAGCGACAAGACGCTGATTGTCAGAAATATTTATAATGCCCCCTCTTTAGATGGGAAACAGCAGGTCCCCGACATCAAACAGCAAGCTTTTGAAATCATGCCAGCCATCAGTGTTTGTGGATGAAGACGCTGCGAGTACACAGCTTTACTGGTGTGTGAGCAGCCTCCAGAACACAAGGCATGAGAGCAAATGGCGAAGCTTTTAACCCCCTTCCTGTGGCTCTACGTTGAGGACAAAGTGGGCAGTTCAGTGTGGCGTGGGAGACGGGATCTAAGCACGACCTTCAGTTACAGACAAACACTGTCATTCTGCAGCAAGTAAAACGCCATCACTTGTCAAGATGCATCTCCTGTCTATTTAGAAAATCTGTGTGTGTGTGTGTGTGTGTGTGTGTGTGTGTGTGTGTGTGTGTGTGAGAGAGTGAGGACACTAACGCTTTAGGCAAGCACATCTTGCCTCAATGAGAGATTCATAACACCGCTCTCTGGATTATTCTGGATTATTGTAGCTGCAGGAGCTGGTTTGCTTCCTTTTGTGTTTGCTGGGGACTCAGGTTCATATCTGTTCAATGAATACATCAGAGTACACCACTGAGTCTGTGTGAATATGTTAATAGCTTTATATAATTACCATCTGTGGCACTCTTAGCTACAGTGGGCGTCTCTGGTGATTGGGACCAAAGTTCAGGTTCTGCTGGTAGACTAAAGTAACCCCTCCATGTGGTGGGAAAGCAAACTGGAATAATCTGTCACGTCTTTTAATGCTTTAGCTATGTGATATTTCTTAATCCCTCTCAGGTGATAAGTTGCTGACACAGGAACAGGGATATTACATTATTTGCTGTACATGACTGTTCAGAGGGGGGTTGATCTTTAAGCTATGTGCATGGTGTAATAATGTGTATGGTGGTTACATGTATTATAAAGGAGAGTCAGATATTTTAACTGGTCAGAGGTTCAAAGAAGATCTTTAAGCAAGATCCAAGGATTATTTTTGCTTATCTACCTAACAACAATAATAAAATCATTAAAACTTGAAATCCTTATCTTTACCTGACATATTGTTAATGTTCTGAATTCATGACTTTAATAACACATCTTATTAATCAAAAACTCAATCTCAAGCCAAGATCTAAGCCCTGATTCAGCTTAATAGACTTAAAAAGCCAATTTAGTCAGGTGAGACAATAGCCTGCTTCTTTGTCCTGATTCACGATTAAATAAAGTGTTTTCACAAAAAATAAGGTCAAAAAAGTCTGCAATATACCTGGGATCACTGAGAATTACTGACAGTTCTGTCAAAGTTATTTTTCTTTGAGCTCTGCAGTTGACACACCTTTACATTAATGGGAAAAATGTCACAACTTTTAACATTATTGCTGTTATCACATCCACTTCAAGTTGATGCTTCTTGGGGATCAGCTGAGGAACACATCAGCAGCACAGAGGTGGACTCTTAAGCCTTGAAGCTGTAGCCTGGATTGCAGGACAGGATCTTGCTCCATTTTAACCGACTGGGGATGGTCACACTTCAGTAGATTTTCATATGCTCTCAAATCTAAGGTCAGTTGCTATTATTTCTTAACTGTCAAGAAAAAAACCTCTGATTGAAAATATTGTTTCCACAGTGTCAACTAACAGTAATAAAATACTCTTTTCTGAGAATGGATTAATATAAGTTTGATCAGGTTGTGCCTGGTTTGCTTTTCCTTTTGAGATTCAATCAGTACTGTTACTGGGTTTTGACTAATTAGACCAACACTTTCACCAGAAGGGTGCGGTTTATTGTGCTACAGTGTGCTATAAGTTATATATTTTGAATAGTGTAGAATAATTTAACCAACTAACCACAATTAATTGCTGCAACAATATACCTCAACCTTCAACAAAATTGAGTAATTAGTGCTGAAAGTTTACTAAGAGCTGGGTCTTAGACCTTCTGACTCTGAACATATGAGTCTTCAGACATCTCTTAAAGTAGAAAGGGACCCTGCGGATCATATAGAGTTAGGTAATTCATTTCACCATTTGGGCACAACAGAGTAGAAGAGTCTGGCTAGAGATTTGGAGCCGTGCTGGACTGGGAGCTCCAGGCGTCTTTTACAAGCAGAGTGTAGTGGGCCAGAAGGAGTCTAGACCTGGATGAGGGACCCCAGGTAGGCAGGAGCTGTTCTTGTCAGTATTTTTTAAGCCAGAAGAAGAGCTTTGAATTTGATTCAAGATGCCACTGTAAGCCAGTGAAGATAGATTAACAGCTGGGTGACGTGCTGTTTTGGGCTGGTTAAAGACCAGATGTGCTGCATTCTGGATCAACTGCAGTGGTTTACTGCAGGGAGGCCTGCTGCGTTTAGAATACATTGGCATGGAGCCAGTGGAGGTAAACATTTACTTGAAGTGGATCCATGATGAAGCAGAGATGGACCGGACAAAGAACTGGTGGAATTTGGCTATCAGATGCTATCTTTTCACCACCTTGCTATTAGCAGAAGCTTACTGTCCACATTGTGTTATTCATTTCTTGATAAGCAGTATGACATTTGAGATAAAAAATGTTCCCGACACGATAAAGGAAATTGGAATCCAACCCACATTGAGTGTGAATAACAAAGATGTTACTTCAGTGAGCTACAGGCTGCAGCTTAGCTAAAAACTGTTTTTATAAATCATAGTCAATGTTTTTAGAATGACATATTAGATATGATGATTCAACAGTGCTCATCATGACTGTCATTTCCCAGATCAGAGAATTTTCATGTATGTAACACGGAAAAGTGGTGCTTCAGTGTGCTTTCATGGTGAAAGTTTTAGTTCAGTCTATAATTGTTAGTGTTCTGAGACATTCTGTTCTTGTCATAACCGCATTACAAAGAAGTAAAACCCCTGGAGGTCACTAACAGCTCGAAATCTACAAGAGACTAAAGCGGCCCTTAACAGTCATTCTTCTCAGTACTCAAGTGCATACCTGGAAAAAAGGCATTCAACTTTTTTCTTTTTAATGCATCTGAGTGCATATGTCACTCAAACTAAAGGAGCTGTGCATTACGTTAAATCATTTATGTGTTCTTTTTTGAACTATATGTCATCTATAGAGCAAGTGCGAGAGTGCGCACATGTAAGTGAAATTGCATACAGACTACATACAGCATGGGCATACATGCATTATGCATTTGTGTCTGTTTGTGTATTGAGGATGTGGGTGTGCATATATACATGCTGTGTACTGTAGTGGGGTGTGTGGGTGGCCACAGTGTGTTCACGCCATGTGTGTCTGTACATGAAGCGACATTTTGTTCAGCAGTTTGTTTCCCGTTTTAGTCCCACAGCTCAACACATACCAGCCTGACTATGACGATAAGAAGGAAAAAAGAAACAGAGGAAAGGAGGAAGGGAAGGCTGGTGGAAGGAGGGAGAAGATAGTAAAAAAAGAAGAGCTAAAACATCCCATCGTTTTTTCATCAACCCCTAAGGGCCCTTGGCTGGATTTATAGGTGCTTTCTCTACCTCCAGGGAGGAGAGGAAAGTCAAGAGGAGGAAAGGAGATAAATATTTTAGGAAAGAGGAGAGTCTGTGACAGTATTTAAAAGATTTTCTGCTCCTAAACTTGGCTGAAGTGTGGATGAAAGAGAGAGAAGAGTGGTAGATGTGTGAGAGAGAAGGACAAGTGAGCTTGGACAGATGGAAAAGGATGGAGAGCCAAAGAGGAAGAGAGAGTTGAATAGACAGACGCAGACGGAGGGACGTGTTCAGGGAGGATATTGATGGCCTCCTTCACACCCCAGCAGCACTCTGTCTCACTCCAGCATCTATCAGGAGCGCTCTGCCCCTTGGATGACCACATTGACACCTGGGAGGGTTTCAGACATCAGGGACTTGTCCCTCACTTGTCCTTTCTCTACATCTGAACACCGTCTTTATTTTCCCCATTCTCCTATCAGGTTTTAACTAATTATTGTTTCTCCTCCCTTCAGAATATGAGGATCATGATCTGTTTCTATATTTCCATTGGCAAAAAATGTAGAACAAGTTATAAACCCACACAAAAAAGTCCAATACTCATACAAGGTCAGCTGATGTCAGGCTGTGATGGAAATATGAGCAGTTGTGAGCTTGACTATAAATCTTTCACTTTCCTAGCAGAGAGGACTACACAGCCTTGCAGCACATTATTTTCATTGCACATCAATTTATATTTAATATAACCCAATAAAATGTAGCACTATTTTCAGTGTTTTGGTATAAGGTTCAGAGAACATGACAGGCATCTCCTGCCATCCCATGTAACATTGCCACTAAAACGTTAACAAGAATTGTGTTGCTTTTATGACATGACGGGGTGCGAGGCAGACAAGTAAAGAATTTTACAATCCTAGACAGTAGAAGATTGGGAAAGCATACAGTATGATAGGGCTGAGACACATTTCACCTATCGTCAATGTAACAACACCAACAACCTCTGTCTGTAGTCCTGGATAACACTGCAGTGGTGCTCTGAGGTGCCCCGGGAACCAATTACTTTAGCATGGCAATGCTAACTGGTGCAAGGCCTGATGTTTTCCCACAAGCAGGGTAGAAGGAGGTGTGAGCTAAGAAGTGACGACATGGACCCGTCCTTCCACCCATCGTTATTGGGAACGTAAGACCTATCTCCAATAAGATGTACGAGCTAGCCATGCTAATCCAGCAACAGAGGGAATACCAGAAGGCAGAGTAGCATCATGCTATTCACAGACATGGCTAACGGAGTCAACACTGGACACCAACGCCACATTGGAGGAACTTCACCTGATGTAAGCAGATAGGATCCAGGAGGGAAAGATAGGCTGAGTGGAGAATGATGGCAAAGCTGGCATCATCTATACTTTTCCCTCAGGGATAAATAAAGTATTTTCTATCTTATTCTATTTCTACATTACTGTTCACTACGAAGGAAGCTCCGAACTGTTGATATGAGCACTAATGTCACTAAATAGCCATCAAATTCAAAAGGGACAATCAGCACCCTGAATGATTATTTCAACAGACTAATTTTGAATGCTTGCAACTGCTGTCATGGAGTATTTTATACTTTATAGGGACAGGGAACGTTTATGCTTAATGGCACGCTCACAATGTTTTTATGTGTCAAAAGACCCTCATCAAATAAGAAAAAATAAAAAAATTAAAACAACAAATTATAAAGCCATATGAGAGGGGTGGATCCCTCTGAAAGTCTTCTATCAACTGCCTCATTTTTTCAGCTGAAACACCAGTCCATCTCTGCCATTAACGCCAGAAATGGCTTTTAACAGTGTTTCACCAGTGAAAGCCATTTCTGGCTTTTTAAATTTTTAAATGGCTCTGACTGGTGACGGTTTTGCAAACAGCGCATGTCCCCCTTCAAACATCAAATAACGACTCATTCTGCAGTGGAAAGGAGCACAAACAAACAAAATCATCAAGTTTTCTGTCCTGTCTCAGCTTCAGCAATGTTAAGCCTGCTTCAGCAGATAGTATGCATGGCTACTGATTTAACAGACTGCACAGTGCATCAATCAGCACAGGACAAATCCAGCAGGTTAGGAAGTCAAGCGCAGGAACAACATCAAAACATGAAGCTGATTTTCAGAACAAAACTCTGTGTTCATCATGATCATATCACACTCAACCACATCAAGAAACCTCCATGATAAGCACATCCAGACCTCAGTCAACAGGTGTGAGGTTTTCAAAGACAACTGACAACAACATTGATGAGGAGAAGCTCACCATGGAGACAGAAAACCATTGATTCAGAAATTACTGCTGGAAATCCTTGGTCTCATGCTCCACGCTGCGCTGTGAAAATGCAGCTTGTGAGTGTTGAATGACAAGGGGACATAGAGCCAAACTGCAGCAGAGCAGAGACAGACCAAACACAGATCTAGTGGCATTCTGCTTTTACAGCATGCTGTAACGCTGGCAATCGGTATCGGTACTCAACGGTACCAGTTTTCGGTTCTTTTTGTGTTTTTATGTGGTAACAAATATAAATTTCTGTTTTCATGTCAAACATAGAAATTGCCTGCTTTTCCACTCCCTCACAGTCACAAGGATGTGTTTGGAACCAAAACATGGTACCTTTCCATTTTCTGTGAATTGGTACCAGGTAATTTTGATAGAATTTGGTTGGTACCAATAAAAGTACCTGATTCGGTACCCATCCCTGTTTATAAGCCTACAACCATGAAATAGAGTCCACTGAAAAAGTCTCTATTCGTAACATGCAGTAAAAGTAAGCCAGCTAAATACTCTAGCTAGTGTCTTACCTGCTTCCTTTTTAGCACATCAGCTGAAAAAATGAAAATGTTCTTGTATCCTGTTCTTTCAAAACCAGACTCTCTAAATCACCCCACTTTAGTTTGCAATTCATCATCCTCTTTTACGTTTATTGGATGCTGATGATATTATTTTGTTTTACTGATGTTTCATTTATTCATTTGTTAATTGGCATGTATCACCAAATAAATCCTGTATCAGGGTTTTGTTTGTGAATATTTGCTCTCAGCTAAAAGTGGTTCCATGTTTTGAGAGCTTAATGATTTGGGTTATTAGACCTTTTATTAATCATACTTTCATCTCTGTGTGGTACCTTCTTCATTTCAAATGGGAAAAACTAATATCTCAAGTAGTAACTACGCTACAGGAGGTTTTAATGTCTACCTTTTAAGCTCAAAGGAAACATAAATAAAACAGATATAAAGCAGTGTGCCAACAGAAAGCATGAGCAGTCATCGAAAAGTACTGCTTTAGATACTGACCTCTGTGCAGTGAGTCAGCACGTACTGCTCTCTGTCACTGATATTACAGCTGTGATCTACAGAGAAAAACATCTCCACTAAGTCGACTTCCTGAATTATTTAAAAAGGCTGAACTAAAGCCAGAGCTTTAAAGCATCGCTGCTTGATTCTGTGATTTATCTGTTTGTAATACAGTCATTTATAAAAGGCACATTTTTCCATAAATGCCACTTCCACAGAAGACAAAGAGTCACTATTTACAACAAGTGTAATGGTTTTTGAAAGGGGGAACATGAGCGGATGTTGCAGTACTCTTATTGCTTGTAATTGATGTATGTTGTCAAGCTCCATTGCAGCTCACTATGTCCAACATGTATTTGCCCCTACGCTCAATAACAGCAATGAAGAAGCAGAAAAGAAAGTCTGTCAGGCATGAAAGTAATCAGCGAGGTCAGTGACAGTGGAACCGGGGCTACTGTCTATTATCCTTATGCATTCAGACGTTTCAGCTGCGTAGATACAAAACAAACAAGACACACAGAGAGGGCAGTGGGAGACAGAGGAAAAACACAGATGGGGATGTATAATGTGTTGGTTTCTCTGCAGGCATGTCTCTCTCTTTTTTTTTTTGTCCCGTAAAACATTCAGAAAATATGACTCCATTTGTTTCCAATAGAGTTTTCCTTGTTTCAGTAATTTTCAATTATGGAGCAAGGCAGAGTTATGCAAATGAGTCTATTTGCATTAGGAAATGAGAGTTGATTGAAGTGAGTAATTTGGGTTTGGAAACTCATCTCATGGCACAGGCAGAAATTGTTAAATGTTTATGGAAAATCTGAATTTCAGGCCCAATACAAAACTAAATGACTCATAAAGACAGTTTCTTTTTTTCCTGCACATCATTGCTGAGCTGGGTAGTGTCACCACCAACAAAACTGACCATAATATGTCAATTGCACCAACTTTAGAGCCAGTTACAACACTCAGAGACTGGTGTTCAGCAGGTGCGATGTTTACTGAGTTTATTGCTTCATTTAAGTGAGTTGGAGTGGCTGCATTCCCTAATTAGCTCTTAAAAGACAGCAGTGACTGTACCTGTGGGTTGTATGAAGGAAATGTCAGGGAATCAGCAAAGCTATTACTCTTAATCCAGAGGGAGACATGAATGTCTCTTCAAAATTTTATGCTAACATTTAATAGCTGGAGAGACTTTTTTTTAATACCAAGAAACTATTATATCAATCTGAAGATGCTCTGAAAAGGAAAAACGGTGGAGCAGAGGACAAGGCACTTCACCATTCAGAAAGCATGACCAGCTTTTCAAATGAATTTCTTCCAGTTCTTTAAAATTTACACTCTTACAAAATATGGTGGCTCAAATTTGACTTTTTATAACCAAAGTACCTGACTGAGCAAACTTCAAGGATTCTAAAAGCTTGTATTACACTGGCCCTCTAAAATGTGTAGCAAGTGTTGGCTTGCAAAGTGTAAGAGCTTATTTTCTTGGCTTAGATAAGAACAGAATACAGCACCTTCCAAACAAGGCATCAGCAAAAATTCTTTGTATGTTTACTAAATCTGCTTTGTTTTACTTACCACTTTGATTGTTGGTGAGTCTCTTGTTTTTCTATTTAAAAAGAGGTCAGATTGAAGTCAGGTCATGCGTGGACTCCTGATAGAGCCCAGTGTGGGAGTTCTGTACACTTGATGTTACTATTTTCAATCTAATTTATTGTAGCAGGAGGGAAGAGAGCAGTGCTTAAAAATGGTAATTAACTTTGACATAGGTTTTTAAACTGGTGGGTCACCTGGACCCAAAGCAGGTCGAAGTCAGAAGTGCTTGAAGAAATGCAGCAGCAGGTAGCACTGCTGGCAGCAGCAGTAATATAGCACAACAGCACTTTTAACCTGCAAACATGGCCCTGAAGGAGTGAGTAAAAGAGGCTCAAAAATCTATGGCTAGTTCAGAGAGTTAAAATTTAAGCATGATTTTTTGATTGTTTTGTTTTTTTACTGTTGTTCACTGCTGCACTGTTGAGGAGTGATGAGTGTGCTCAGTGTGCTGCTGAGGAGTGATGAGCGTACTGATGTTGATTAATGCATCAGACCAATAAATAGGAGAGCATGCGCCGTATGCATATCACTAGAGGCATTGTCAACTGATTTAATGCATTTGGTGTCTAAACATTTTGTCATGTAAATACAGGAAGTCCAACAAGTGGGCGTTTGTGCTGGGAAATGGTGAAACTGGTGTTGTGTGTGCTGAAAATGACAAGATGGGCAGAGCTGGCGCTGACAGTGCTGAAGCAGAGCAGATTGACAGAATGTCACCCAGAGAGACGGAGAGCGCGTGGGAGATGGATTCACACCGTAAACAGCTGATTCTCCAGTTGGCTTTGATCAATTATTGTGAATAATCTAGAGTGTTTTTTAAATCCCCCTGACCTGCCAGAAAAGCAACCTCTGGATGCTCTAGTACTTTAAAATTCACTAATTAAGCTCTGCTGACAAACTGCTTTTGGATAAAATCTCTTTGCACAAACCTCACTCAGTGTGTGATATGGACAATAAACAAAGGTACTGAATGGACAATTAAGTGTTGGATGGAGATTTTATACTGCTTGTGTCCACTTCTTGAGGCACAGATCATCAAGGGTAATAGCTAAAGAACTCCAGAATTACCAATGCTCTTGCTTTAAGTCTTTCAGAGTACTGGCATCATTTGTTTGCTCAGATAAGCATTGTTGTTAATCAAACCCTTGATCAGATCATATCAACAGTGCCGTTTTTGTAACCAAAGAAAAGACCAGGGCAGGGCTCCCAAATAACATAACCCTTTATTTATTATGTTGACTTTTCCCTTTTCCCAATCCATGTAAAACTGCTATCCACAACCACTTCACTGGAAGATCTTTTAACACTTCTTGCTCTTTGGATGTAATGAGCAGCTGACACATGCTCTGCAGGTGATCAGGAGAGAGGTTTTAACAGTAATCCCTCTTGTTAATGCATTGATCACAGTGAATGTCTGATGTTTAATATAAACTCTCTCAAACCATTATTTTAAAAGTTATGAGCAGTTGGTTGCTGCATACATCCTTCTGCACTGTCTTACTTTTGGACTTTTGTTGAACGCTGTCGGGGTGTCTTTGTGAAAACTTACTGCTGATAATTATCCTTAAAAGACCAGACATTTACAGGCTAGACAGAACAGCAGGAGGCCAGGCAGGACACAATGCAGGTTGGGTATGAAGAGGAAAAATTTAGTATTATGTTTCATTTGTTATAACCTGCTCTTAAACTTATTAAATCAGTATATTTAGTTTCTTTATATTTCATTTACCAAGTGGGTTTTCTTGTTTGGATTTCTTCTTGTTGAGTTGGTTAGTTAGTTTATGTTGGGGGGATTTACTGTGGTTTTCAATACAATGATTAATTTTGTTGTAAGCCTATTTGAAGTATTCTAAAATTAAAACACTTTTCCCTTACTTGTAGTTGAACTGTTACCCTTTATCCTTTCTTTCCCTCTCAGGTAGAGCTATAAAGTTTTGACTCCTTTTATTTTAATTTTTTATATATTCATTTGAAACCCAGCCTCTGCCTTTAGTGGTTCTTACCTGTGTGAATTACAGAAATCAATACAACCTTAAGTGTAATTCCTCAAGTGTAGTCCCCAGATAGTGTTAAGAAAAAAAAAAAAATCAAAAATGGATAAACCGGAATATTTAGTTTGACAATATCAAAATTGGGATTCTTTGTGAGAATATTGTTTTTTTTTTTGTTGAATTGAAATTCTTTATTTTATTCTTTATTTCAGTCTTTGTTTTGAAGCTGTACTGTGCATTTCATGGGAAACTATGGCTCCTGATATAGTGTATACATTCTTACATAACTTTTTCCCATGGTCTGGTGTTTAAAAAGCAAACAAAAATTCACAAAAATCATAAATTTCGAAGAATCGCAATTGAAATCGAATTGGCACCCCAAAAAACGTAATAGAATCGAATCCTGAGAATAGCATATCGTCTCAGCCCTAGTGTTTACTAACAGTAACAAAAAATCCTGCAGACCCTACCATTAGATATGGTATTTAAACAGTTTTGACTTTCTTCGTCAGTTTGATGTGAATTACACTCATATTTATCAGCTTTAAGACAATTATCACACAAAAGTAAGCCATATAAGGTTTCTATAAAGAAAGACACTCCCATGTGTTGGATCCCAGAGGCTTCATTTGTTTTATAACATATTTACTGGCAACAGTTAAATACTTTGGAGATCAAAAAGCACACGAATGGTCTAAGTTCTTGTCTTAACACAATATAAACTTATATTTCATGAAGCTAAAACTTCTCACAGCACCCGCCTCCAACTCACCCACACGCACTTCCTCATATGGCACGACTTGAGAAAGTGGCAGATATATGCGCCCATGTAAGTATGAGTGTGTGTCTGATTCAGAAGCCATGGCACAGTGTCACTGCACTCATCAGTCTCCTCCATCTCCTTATAAGGATGATGTCATTGGCACCGAGCCTGGCTGGTGGCCCACTGGACTGAGGGCACCAGCTCTCATTATCTCCCGTCCAGATTTATAGGCCTGATGCATTCATATTTTACACTGAGGGACATGAAGGGGACGGAGAGGGGAAGCAAGGGAGAGGGAGGGAAGAGATGAAGAGATGGAGTGAGTGGGAGCGACAGAGTATGCACTGATAAATCACCCCGCTGACTGTTCACTCTTTAAAGAAAACTCTTCTGGCTATCAGCACTCTCAGCAGCATCAGATATCCTAGTGTGCGTGCGTGTGAGTGTGTGTGATACTCCTCTTTAGAGACCATATGCTGCCACTGTAGACAAAAACACAGCTCACTCTGTGAAACTTCACAAAGTGAAGACATCTGAAGTACAGACATGCCATTCTATTTGGGCTATTTTTTTTCCCGCACACACACAATTTCCAGAAGCGGACACGTGTGCGGCTGAGTATGAGTCATGAGATGTGGTAAACAAGCACACACACACACATATGCTCTTGCATCCACTCACACACAACCCTCCCTCTCTGTATTTCCAGCAGATCAAAACAAACTTCAAACAGCCAAACTCTGGATTTGCTGGAACAGAGATGTAAAGGAAAACCTGGGATGGATACCTCACCCTTGACTCCCCTAACACACGTTTTGTTTCTCTACCCATGTCACTGTTGTATCAAGACGTGGCTCCACGTGACCGTGTGACTGTTATGATGAAAGATTGGCAACCACCCTTTCACACAGCAGATTTCAGCAGAAACACACCTGCTGTCTTTGGCTCATGCTGCTACACCTGGGACTAGTACAGGATACACATGTGCATGTGCATATGTGTGTGTGCGTGTGTGTGCGTGTGTGTGTGTGTGTGTGTGTGTGTGTGTGTGTGTGTTTGTGTGTGTGTGTATGTGTGTGTGTGTGTGTTTACTGTCCGGGGTATTGCATTATGTTCCACCTCCTGAAATGGACCTAATGGTCTGTGAGGAGAAAGCAGACGAAGCAGGCCCACAGGCAGAGTACGATGTGTCTAACACCTGGTCAGCCATGTCACCTGGCGGCCATACTGGATCTGTGCCGGGTCCTTCTGTCTTTTTGTCGTGCAGATAATGTTTCCTTTGGATAACTTTGTTTACAGGGATTTGTCATAAATAAAAATATTATTTTTCACAAGTCAACTGTAAGAGTAAAGATGCTTGATAAGTGCATAGTTACCTCCACCAAGGAGGTTATGTTTTAGGGAGAGTTTGTCTATTTGTTTGTTTGTCTGTGAGCAACATAACTCGAAAATTAACAAACAGATCTTGATGAAATTATCAGGAAATGTTCAAAACTGGATAAGGAAAGAGTGATTAAATTTTCGGGGTAATCCTGTTCAATGTCTGGATGCAGGACTGTTTTAAAGGATTCTTTATCATTGTGAGATAGGGCTGTTTTCACCATATGTGTATATAACTCCACCATAAATGGTCAGATTGCTTTGCAAATCAATACAAGACAAGGTCACCATAATTTCTGACAGATGTAAAAGTATGATCCAGATCTTGGCAATATTCTGGATACTAAGATCCAGAATATGAAATATGTACTGGGTCATCATAATTTTCAACACTGTCAGGAAACAAATGATGGTACAAACCTGCAACTAGCACCAAATTGTAGCAGACAGTCTGCTGAAAGGGAGTATAACATTAAAGTAGGACTTAAGTGTTGGTGACAATCACAATATGCTTGGAGGAGGTCTGCGCTCTCTGAGTGATTTTCTAGTTGGAATTTTGAACTTAATGTTTCATTTCAGCGGTATGTGAAACTACACTTAGGCAATCTTCTTCAATGTAAATGCATCCATTAGTTCAGCAAGAACTGCGTTTTTATGACCATTAAAAATGACATCAAAAATGAATGTCTTGGTAAATATGACAGAAATCTAAGAAAAAACTGTAAATATGGAGCGAGTACAACATTATTATCAATTCATGACCCCATAGCTGCTTTGGAAGAGGAAATGCAGAGGACCGGCTGGAACCAGGAAGCCTCACACCCACATAGATAAATCATACTCGATGGTCCAGATAGAGGTGTTTGCTTTCACCATATTGACCATCTCAGGATGTGTTTCCACACGTTGATACTTGGTGAATGAATGTAAACACTATCACACCGTTCACTGGGCTTTCCCCTCAGCTTCAATGACCTGTTATCGCCACACTGTGAGGGACCACCTCCCTGCTGGAGGAAGCAGAGAGTGTGTCTCACAGCAGATCTGTGGATCGACAATGTAAGTACAGTTCTCTGCAGGGTATTCCCTTTAGGTACAGAAGGGGTAAATGCTTATCGCGCAAAAGACAGGAAGCTGCAGGAAAGCTGACATGGGTTTGAGTCTGTGTCCTCTGTGAATTTAAGGTGCAGCATGTCGCAGTTTTTTTTTTTTTTGTCTGTTCTTTTAACACTGCACTTCCCACACTAAGATGACTTTGGAGGTGTCTTAATGCTAAAGGCCATACAATGGCAATTCATAATAGAGGAATTCTTCAGAGATGCTCCTTGTCCCAGTGTAGCCTAGCAACTACAATACAGCTTCTTCTTTTCTTTCCTTTTTTTCTGCTTTGCAGGGTTTCGGGGAAACACACATCAACGCAGACGTGAAATTAGACGGCAGGAAAAAAAAAAGAAAGAAAGAAAAACTGGAGCATGCCTGAGAAACAAGGACTGACACGTGAGAGGAGAGAGGATAGAAGCAAACAAGAGAGATGTCAGAGAAAGTGACAAAAGGAGTGAGAGGCTGAGAAAGGGAAGGATTGAAAGGATTGGAAACTGATAAGAGCAAACAGAAGGCAAGTTGGAGAAAGAAACAAAAACAACAGTCCTTGGAGACTGTCTCTCACACAGGCCTTTAGCATGCTCACACCAAAAGCAGCCAAAGGGCCTATGTGGAGACAGTTACACACACACACACACCATATCCCAACCATATTTGCAGACATCCCGTTGCCATGACGATGGGTGAGAGAAGGAGGAGGAGGGGGTGGACAAGGTGTTTGCGGAGTCTCCTTCCTGAGTGTTTTCCCCTCACTCTCTCCTACTTGGAGCAGATGCATAAGCACAAAGCTAATCTGCCGTTTCCACCATCCTTGATTTAATGTGTCCTACTTCTACTGGAAAAAGACAAGCGCCGTCAGAGAGAGGATAACAACACTCGCCATTCAAAGCTCCTGGCGTTGACCTCAGGCAGAAAACATGGATCCTACATGATGAGGGGTCATTCTTAGTATAAACAAGCCAAGTGTTTGCATCTGTGATAAATGTTCCACTGATGTCTTCTCCTTATGTCCTTTTAAAGACCCCATCGCCTCTCTAGATTCAAACATGTGAACACATTATTTCACTGAGATGACATGAGAACTGCAATGATTAAATCCAACACTTATTCGTGCCACAGTTATTTGTTAAATCCCCTTGCTTTGAGCCAAGTGTGGTTGCTGAGTGATAAATGTGGGAATGACACAGTGGTGTAGAGACTGCTCTGTAGAAATCCCCTCTGCCCCCTTAGACGCTCTCTCAGCATTGATCAGTAAGCCCTGTGGATTGATGGTTAGTGGTGTGCAACCAGGCATGAATTCCCCTTGCTCCCCACCCACATGGCAGCATCAGCACTAACATGCTGAATGGTGTATAAACCCATTTACAACCATATACTTGTCCACCTACATACTGATGTATCTGCTTCCATGTGCAACCATGTACAGTAACACATGTAAGCTGGCAGTCACTGGATTATTGTTTCAGCTCTGCCCTTTAATAGACCGAGAGGACTCTGACGGGACTCCTGAAGTATATTAGTCCTAACCTTGTACTCACAGTGCCTGGGTTTGGAAAGTACAACCAGTAGGGATAGTACAGGAGTCCATCAGAGCTGTCTTTAAGCAGCCATGACTAAGTGGAAGCTGGCTCTGGGTTGGGCCAAATCAGGTTTTTGGAACTCTGCAGCTTTTACTCTGCAGAGGCTGAGAACAGGAAACAGCTTTTGATTATTAAAGCCTTGAAATAAAACGAGAGTGAGTTGTAACCAGTCATTTTCAAACGACAAAAGAGTTTTAACCATGAAGAAAAAGAGATGGAGCCTGATGCCCGATTTCTAGAGGTGAAGCAGGAACAAACTTTAAGTGATGCTCAGTCCGGAAAGTTCCCTGCAAGTGTTGGTACCTCAGCCACTCATTCACTGAATTAAAGCTCATGAGATTTCAATTCACGTTAATCATGCTAAATAACTTGTGCTTTACACATTGAAGAAGATCAAATGGAATTTGCTAAAACAGCTCTGAATTCAAATACTTTCATCATCACAGGTTTGAGGATTATTTTTACAAGTTAGAAAAGGAAATTTTAATCCAGACCTGATTGCTGAAATCTAAAACATTAATGCATCAGTAACGCTAGCGCAGCCATTCACCATTTACTTAACTCTACTCAACTTATAGAAACCATCTGGATCCCTTTTCACCACTCAAGACATAAATGTCAAACACTTGTTTATATACATTATTTTTAAATGAATTAATAAATAATGATAATAATATTTTTAAAATTTTTATATTTTTTCTTTTCCATAAAAAAAATATTCTTTTGCATTTTTTAACCTCTGAGTTTTTCTGACAGAAGATATTCTATTCTACATCCTGATAAGGAATTTAGACTTTAGTGTTCGATTACCTGTAATGTGGATATTTAATTTGGTTGTATAATTGTCAGCCTACTCACTCACTGTCAAAAGATATAAATGTGTCTCAGCTCTGTCTATCCATATTGAACAGGATGTAACATTATAGAACTGGAGCACTTGTTTTTTTCCTGGACTGGGTGAGCTATTTTAGACATCAAAGTATGAGTATAGAAAAAGTTGTTTTTCACGATATGTTCCTTTCTAAAGTGACCATCTTGTTTTTAGTGCAACATTTATTGTTAAAGTTAGATTTCTAGTTTAGATATGTTTAATTCTTTATTAGCCCTTGTACCTAACCTCCGGCAGTAGACACTTTTATCAGCAGGGAATCTAAAATGCAACTTTTAAGATTTAAATTACATTACGTCTATTGTTACAGCAGGCCTAAGCAAAAGAAAAAAAACATACAACATGCAATAGCAACAATGCTGGGAAATAAAGAATCATAGAGGCCACATGTAAAGCATAAGACAACATGGAGACAGGCAGCAGCTACTACATTTCTACAAGCAGACCTTGTTTTTCTGTTAAAAGTTTGATTGATGGATTTCTCATGTGTTAAACCCCATAAATACTCAACGATCCTTAGTTTATCCATTCTAATAACTTGTATCACAATTTACCTTCTTAAATAGGACAAAAATTGCAGCCATGCACAGACAGAGTCCTGACTTTATCTACTTAACCACCAACAGAACCAGATCCAGCTTTTAAAGGTAGACACTGGCAGTCACGACCACCTGGAGCAGTGTTCACATTATTCTGCTTTGTTTTAAATGTCACTGCCATGTTTTCACGTACAAGTCAACAGGAACTGTCTGCAGGGTGATTTGAGGGAACTAGCTTTTGAAAAAAAAAGATAAAAATGAAGGAGTTTTTAAACAAAGGTGAACACCTTTCATGTTCAGTGGAGGCAAAAAAAGAATAAAATTAACAACTGACAGTTCAACCTGTTGCTTGACCTAACAGTTAGGTAGTCACGCTAGACGTGGTTTATCCAATCCCTTAAAACCTCACTCACTGAAGGGAGTGATGGTGGGCAACTTAAGTCTAAAACTCTTTCCCGCAACAAGATTGTTGTGTCTGTTACCAAACAAGAGAAGGCAAATTGTTTATCTTCCTCTGTGTCTTCTCATCTATTTGCTTTTCACAGAGAAATGATTGCTCACATCTTATTGCAAGTTTCCACTTTTGTCCCCCAGGAGGCTCAATTTTGTTAAGATGCCTAAATACACAGTTCAGTGTTCTCACTCTGATACAATGATGCATCAAACCACATCAGGCTTTTGGATTTTTTTCTTTGTTGCAAAAGAAGGTGACAAGAGGCACCTTCATGCAACACAAGGTCAATTGAAATCCATGAGTGGGTGGGTGGGTGGGACTTAATTGTCCTCCTCTCTGAGGGGGACTTTAATGACATAATCAATTTTGATAATGAATTTATCATTAAATGTAATGTTCAAGTTGATTTAAAGAGCACCTTGAACATCTTCACTGTGCAGCTGGAACATCTGATGGCATTAGAAGAAATAATGCACATCTGTTATGCAATATGTTTTATGAATATAGGAATTTATTTGAATAAAATGGATAGATGAGTAGAATCATGACCTTACTACTGAAACACCAGGTTCATAAGAACAGTCCAACTTATCCAAGCTGACTGACTGCAGTTTTTTAGAGATTTTCTGGACAAGAGAAGCTAATGATGCGACACTGCAGTGCAGTTAATGTCTGCCACCAATAGTGTCACGTTAAGTTATATTAAAGAAAGTGATACCAGTTTCCTGGAAAGGACTACATCCGAGTAGTGCTATGAATGATGAGAAGATTAAAACTGAGCACATGAAAGGATAGAAACTGATGAAAGTGTCAGAAGCATTTTCCTCTCTGGGCCTGGAGAAAAGTGAGAATCAGACAGACAAAAGAGCACCGGTAGACTTACACATTAGACTCTCTTACATGATTTAGTAACTTCAATAACAGCTGGGGAATCTACAGGAAAAAAATGAATTTGCATCAGCATTTATGGGTGTGAGCTTTTGGGTTCACTTCAAGCAGCAACGGCATCAATTTCACTGGGAGAAAGACATTTAAAAAATGTTGAGTCTCATCTCCATTAGTCAGCGGTTCCTTTAAGGACAGCGGTTAAAGAATGATGGTCTGTGGAGAACAAACAGCTGGAACTTATGGGAGCGATGTGTCTGTGCCTGAGCAAGCCTTGAATCTGAAGTGATATAGTAATCACATAAGCTTCTGTTTAGCAAATCCAGTAAATTTAGCATCCTAAAGGGCACAATAACAAACCCTTTTAGTGTTGCACCAACTCTGGGTAGCTGGCAATGCAAACCACGGTGTAAGAGTCATCCAAAAAAATGTGTTGGTAGCAGAGCAGTCTTCAACTGCCAGTTATAAATGGAAAGTGACAGAAATACTTCTCCACTCCAGTATGGTTAGGCAGCACAGTTAGCTTTACCCAACCTGTTTATGTGAGGAGTGAGCTAATCCTCTCTGCTAGCATCACAAAAGCACATGCTAGCACTCGCAGCAGATCAGACCTTCAGTTTGTTTGTGTGAATATCTAGAGTACAAGCAGGATAATGTACTATGAATGGATGACTTAAGAAAATACTAAGGTAAGCCTATCCGTTCAGGATACTTTATTCCTTCATGAATGGTATATCAGCTGTTGGATGTCAAAACGGGCTAAATGTAAACTCTGCACAGCATAATGGCAAATATTTCGTCAAAACACTTTAAAACCTCCAACTGTCTGCATATGTCACACTTGGCTGAGTGATGTCTGACTGATTTCATCGACCCTCAGTAAGACACAGACTGTAATCGCTGGTGACGAGGAAATAGGCGCTTAAAGGGAAAGACCGTAACAAATTCAAAGGCTATTTTCTCTGCCTACAAGAACTAAAATCAAAAAGTAATACCACAGTTTAAGAGTACGCTACATAGAATAATTTTTAAGTGCATTAAGTCTTCGGAAATATAAACATTTATGTCTGTAACCGGCGCCCGAAGCATAGCTTGTTTACATTCCCTATAGCTGAAAGGAGGAGGGGGGACGGAGCGCACTAGCACTGCGCGGAAGGATACATGACCAGTTAGTTAGGACCGGATAAATGTTTATATTTCCGAAGACCTAATGCACTTAAAAAATATTTTATGTAGCGTACTCTTAAACTGTGGTATTACTTTTGATTTTAGTTCTTGTAGGCAGAGAAAATAGCCTTTGAATCTGGTACGGTATTTCCCTGTTAGCGGCTATTTCCTCGTCACCAGCGATTACAGTCTGTGTCTTACTGAGAGACAGGAGACAACTTTCTACTGTATCTAATGTCCTTAGTGGTCACATAGAGCTCATACAACCCCACTTCAAAAAAACTGAACTATCCCTTTAAGTTAAAATACTCACCTTGTTCTGGCTAGCTGCTTTGGAGTAATGAAGTATAACTTTTCCTGTACTGCAGTTTGATGACATGCCAGTATGAGCTGTGTCTGAGTGTAAAACCTGAGCGTTCAGCCTGATGTGTGAATCAAAGGATGAAACCACAGAGCTGGTCTCAGTCACTGAGTATGGCTGTGTATCTGCAGCACAGAGACATGGGGTTTAAATCATAATGATAGAACTGTCTGGGATAACGCCATCCAATCAAAGAACACTCAGGGGACAAACATAGTTCACTTAGACTTCATTTACATTTTCCCACACTGCCGATAATTTACGGGCTTTAGATAAAAAGCTATCATCCACAGGCAGTTTGTTTGACCCAGGGTGATTTAATTAATGGCAAGCACATCAGCTCCCATATGTGAAACATGCCTGGGAGTTTTCTTGTCGATGGGCATCTGCCGCCCCTGCGACAAAATATGATTCCAATCAATGCTGTAATGGCTTAGAAGCCCCGAACCCTCATCAGCCTGGCAAGAGCCTCAGCAGCTATGGCAGGAATGATAAAACACTGTGTGTGTTTTTGTGTGTGTGTGTAGTCCTGGGGAATTATTTCACTTTTATGGGTCCAAACAAATCCAGTAATCAGATCAAGGATGTTTCTATTATAGCATCTAAGCACTGTTTACCAATGTGCTAGACAAGACGGCTTTCACATGAATAATTAAACGACTTGTGTAAGTGTAGATAAAACATGTTAGAATTTATGGAGCGTAACAATGCAGCGTGTTTGCACTTTGTTCTGCTTTTAAATTATCCACAGGTCACTTAGATCATCCCTCCTCAAACTGCGGGACCGCCACAGGTATAAAAATTTAATAAAGTGGTTCCAAGTTAATGCCTTTCTTTAATACTTGATGGTAATAACCAGAATTTTAAGCCTCAGGATCCAGTCTACTATGTGAGAGTTCATCTCAGTGATAGGTTCACATCTGACACACTCAAATCATTCTTGCATGTCTTAAAATAGTTCAATCTAGTCTCTTCTATTTACTAAGAAAGAAACTTTCAGTTATCATGCTCTTGTGTTTGTAAGTAGCAGTGAACAGTGTCATATAAAACTGTTCACTATAGGTTCCTAAACAAAGCCTGAGTGTTATAGACAAGACGCAGCAGGCTCTGAAAGTTCCGGTTGCCAGCCTGAATGATATCATAAATGCAAGCTTTCTAAAAGCCCCATGGACACATTGAGAGCTCACTTCATATGCCTGCTAATGAAAAAAAGACCAATGCCCATCTGTACAGTGCATCTGTTCCCTGAAATCTCTCAAGCTGACACAGCGAGGCCCATTGTCATTCACAGAGACGCTTTTTTTCTTGCATTTGGCAGGCTAACGGACGGCCGTCTTCATCTCACAGCTCCTGAAGATGGTGGAGAGATTTGTCTCATTTGTTTCCAGTGAATTTGGAGTGGGGTTATTGAGTTTATGTGGAGCAAAACTACCTCCAAAAGCAGGTACCTGGTGGCATACAAGAGCCAAACTTGAGCTCATAAGGAGCTGGAAATCATGAGATGGGATGGAGAGACAGTTCTGACAGCCAAACAAGTATTAGACACTGATGTCATAATTTCTGTAATTCATCTAATCCGAATTTCCACCAAAGGTCCTCAAGACTTTTTGGATGAGCTGCTTTTCAGAGGTAGATTTTGGTTAATATCACGGAATCAATGTTACTTAACTCAGAATAATATGGCTTGGACGTGAATGAGCCTGTCAACAACCAGCTTTTAATAACAGAAGCAAAGCTCAAGAAAAGTAAACTTTACTACTGTTTGAATTTTGCATTTAACCATTATTCAGTCTGTTAACATAACATAGCCAGTCAGTAGGAGGAGCTCTAAATCTTTTGGGTTCACAGTCAGTGAACATTAATGGCATCCATTTAAATATAAAGACTATGGTATTACTCTCAAGCAGAGACTTTGGTGAGGTCAGCCAAAGTCTCTTGGACTTGTAGGACACTGTGTTGTATTAGTTCTATTGACTTTTTGGAAAAGAGTCATCAGCATTTTTACAGAATACAGACTGCATTTCCCATGAGCACTATCACCCGCTGATGTAAAGATCCTAACATAACAATGATAAATCTCTGAAAACTGATAACCTGCAGTATGTTCGCTTGCCAATAGTGACGAGATGTACCAAGTAACCAAATACAGACATGGTACCATGTGTGCTCAGGTGTTCTAACAAATGTATGAATATCACAAATGTGCAAAAAGGATAGTGAAATCATTCACATGCTGGCATAAACATTTCTATCTGAAACAATACTTTTCCCTTGCTTTTGCAATGAGTACAACACGTTACACAGAACCAAAGTTATCGTAAGAAAAATAAACTCTTCCTGGTTACTTACAAACTTCTAAGTAGCCACGTTTACATGGACCCAAATATTCCGCTTGCATTCGGTTTATTTGCTCAAATGGAAAGAATTTAACCTTTGTATACACCTCGTTCCGAAAGAAAAGTGCCAATCTGAATGGACATTTAATCGGTTTTACAAGGGTGGAATATTTCTTTCCCCAAACCGATTGAGGTGTCATGTATCCACTCAAACGGAAAGTTGTCAGGGTGTGTTCTTTCAGCGCATGCTCAGATATGAGGTAAGACGCAACTAGAGACGTTCCTCAACTTTAAAAATGGCGGCGAGCCGTCAGCACTGGACTGCTGCGGAAAGTTTGTTTTTGATACAAACTTTGAAAGAAATGAACATAATATCAAGACTGGACAGACGACAAACTCGCAATACAGAGTATTGCAACACCGTGATAAACAAACTGTCGTCCTCCAGCTTTGATAAATCTTGTGATGTTTACGTTTTTCTGCGCATGCCCCATTGACTATTCTGTTTGATTATAGCGGCGCATGTAGACCAGAGACTGGAATATTCCTTTCCATGTATACTGTTGTTTTCGGAAAAGTCGAAAAATCTCCTCATGTAACCGTGGCTACTGCCAAACATTATCAGTAGAGTTCCAAAAAACACAGTTTACTTGTTAATTTCAGATATCCACTCAGCTTTTATTGCAGAAATTCAACCTAAAAGGGCACTGAAATCTAGTATAAAGAAATAACCAGTCTTGACACTGAAAAGCTATCTTTACCATGTGCAGTGTCACAGGGAGGCATTGCAATAAGAGTGAACCTGTTTTAAAATCAGGCTAAAAACTCCAAACAGTGCCTTTCATTTAGATCTTGATCCCTGCGGTGGAAATGCACAGTACAGTTAGAACAGGTAAAGGTCCCTCATCCCTGAACGAAGGTCATGCAGTAGAAAATACAGCACCAGCTAAGTTTCATTAAGCTTAATGGCAGATTTTGTGCCACTTGTACAATTCACCACAGGGTCTTAAGAAGTGAAAAATGTTCATATCATTCTGCAGACGAAACATTTTTTCATAGAGACGCTTGGAGAAGTCTTTGAGTATTCTGGAAACATCATTAGAACAGCAGTAAGTGTTATTAAAAGGACCCTGTGGGTTTTCAAAACAACTGCGGGTATTTATTTTTCAGAAAAATGAATGCTTAGCTCTGTGACTTGAATTTAAAACCGATCAATGAAAGGCGCCATTGTTGCCTGATTTGTGTGTTTTTCTTTCACACCAGATCGTTTGAGGATCTAAAAACAGTTCCTTTACTCTTCAGAGTCCAAATAAAACAGCACCAATCAGTCACAACGCTGCCTCTCTGACCTCAGGCCATTCCCATATTTGTCGAAATGGATCAGCCAATAGTAGGTATGATAGGAGGTTAAGCCCTTATTAAATTCCACTGGAACAATGATTGATGATCTGAGCCTGCTAATCTATAGTCCTGTCTGGAGGTGTTAATGTCTGACATGTGCTTCTCAGTGGGTATCACAGCGGCGTCACCTGGCCTAATGACCCTGCCTCTTAGAAGTCAGCAGGTCTCTGGCTCGACCTGCTACAGATCTGCTGTTTGGAGGATGGGATGGTTGTGCACACACACTCACACACAAACACACACAAACACACAGACCTGTAGATGAAGGTGTAAGATTGCCGCCACATCATCACAAAGGTGTCACATTTTTACTGAGCTCACATGGAGAGGGTGTAACTGTGAGAAATGGGTGTGTATTTAAAAGCTTAATAACACTCAGCTGTTTCTTTTCAATCTTCTGTCTTCAGAGCATCTTAATGTTGTATATAATTAAAGTTTGTCATGTCCGTGTGATTATAGTCATTCCTTGTCTACCATGTCTGCCGCACTATGTTTGGGAGCATACCCATATCACATTCATTTGATTAAAATTTGGCAGGATGTCATGCACATGTCACATTGGTGATTTATCTGTGGCTATTTATAGAAGCTGGGGGGCTGTAATTGCATTCTCGTGATGGCTGATTGCGTAACGGGATGTGTAATGTAAGTTGATGGCAGCACTGAGTCATATTCTGCGTAACTACATTCAAGACAGAGCATCCGGTCACTTTAAAGACCCGTTCATTCAAGACTCTTTTTTTTATTAATTTGATATTAAATTATCTTTGAGATCTGGGTGCACTGAGGGTCAGTCTGGAATTAAGAGTCCGTCTGACACTTCTGGTTTACTTTAGAACCCACTTCAACAAAGCATCTCTTAGTAATCCTGGAAACAAAACCTTAATTTTGTTAAGCTCTTTTTCTGCTTCCATTAATATTTTTCCATGACAACCTGCTGCACCTGGCACACTAGCTCCCACTGTCTGTACCTGAATTCTTTTTTAAACGACAGACCCCCCACCCACATCTTTGTTACAGCTGTCACACACTCCACCAAAACAATTTTAGATTCTGAATGAAAAACTCCTTAAAAGACTCCTGTTTATTCAAGGTTGAGCGTGAAATAAAAAAAAAATATAACCTCAGCTTTGATAGAAAAATTATTAACAAATAGCAGTTCGACATGCCTGAGTGTGTGTGTGTGTTTGTGTGTGAGAGAGAGAGAAAGTTCAAACGTTTGTGACAAAGCTCAACAAGAAGGATCACACAATCCAGCCCTCGCACAATCCGAAAATAAAGGTTTATTGGCGAGGAAGTTTCTCACAAGGAAAGATTTTTTTATATATAGCAGCAGAGCACAATAAAAAAAAGAACTGCAAAAGTCAAGCAACAGAAATAAAATAGAACTGTTCCTATCAAAAATATGACAGAATGTTATTAAAAAAATATATTCGCAGTACAAGCTTTGGGATGAAAGAGCTGCACAGCTTGTGCTGGTTTTAAATCCAGGTATCTGCAAATAACTTACCAAGGAATGCATGAAGGTTAACTGTGGCAACAAACATCCAGGGATCATTGGATTTACAGGCCAATCAATTTTTTAAAAGGCACAAACTTAGCCAGCCAGCTGTCTGAATACTGCAACCCAGGGTTGTTAATCACCTGACATCAAATAGTACCAAACAGCCACACTTCCTTCTTTCTTATCCTGAGATTTGATTAGAAAGAAGCAAATTATTAGATTGTATTAAAATGTGCAAATGGGCTCTATTGGCTGAAACACGGTTACTGCAATTTATGTTTCGACTGTCTCGTGACATAGGTTTAAGCTACTTTTATCATCAAACTGTATTTAACATATAAAGTCTGACTTGAGAGTGATATGAAAACTGTGACTTCAGTGATTTGGTAGGGATAATGTAACAATGTCACAATTTAGTCATTAAAGTCAAGTAGGAGTTATAGTACAGCCATGACGTACTGAAAAGAAGGACTTTTAACAGACAACTTATGAAGAAGCCAACTTGAAAGTAATTCCAACACTTTCTCAACCAAACGCCAAGAAATCAAGCCGAACACCCCACAACTATTTACTACACTGAACACAGAGGCCAAACTGAAAACCAACTCCTCAATATTTTACTAGTGAGACCAAAAAAAGCTGATCTCAAACGTCACAACTCAGACTGCTGCTACAAAAACCAAACATTGCACATGCTTTGCACCAATGTACTGAAGCATTTTCTTTGTCAACATTAATTGTGAAAGCAAGATTTAAGAATTGGCAAATTCACATGGGCAAAAACAAGGGTCATTGTAATCTTTAATGTTGGGTATGGATCAGAGCTAGAGCAGAATATCCTCTGATCCACACACTTGGAGTTTGATCTCTTTCATCTGCAGTCCATATGTCTTGGTGTCACTGGGCAAGACACCAGGAGCGTCACTAGGATTAAGGGACAGGGGGGGCTTCAGCCCCAGGAGATACAAATGAACAAATGTGGAACAACAAATAGAGTTAATAACTGCTCAACATAGAGGCTAACGCCACGACTTTTGCAGACAAAACAATAATAGTTTTGTATTAAGAAGTCAGAGTGATAACATTTTGGCACATAAGTAACTGGAAACGATTTAGAATGTAATTTAAGGTCCTTTTTAAATCTAAAAATCTCTTAATGGTCTTGCTCCTTTATATTCATCAGATTTGCTTTAATCATTCGAGCCAAGAAGGGTTCTCGGGTCTTCAGGTGGCCATCTTAAACTCTTTTGAACAGAGCTTTTCAGTGAACAAAAAGAACCGATTTGCTGTTCTGTGTCAGCCATTTGTTTGCAAGCCATTACTGAATACAAATTACCTGCACATTTCAGGACGAACAGCTCACCCATAACTGCGAATGGGTTCTTACCGCTCATTTGAAAAAGCTATTCAAAGACATGGCCAGTGGTGTGTGGATGTGTTAGATTGTGGTTAGACTTGAGCTAAGGAGCAGTTTCACTCTTAGTATAAAGGACTTATCCATCATTGTATGAATGTGTGGGAGGGGACAAACGCTGACATGTGGTAAAAACACAGAATGATTTTATTTACTCAGAACACATTTGGGCAATTGGGTAACTCAATCCCTTCCATTTGGCTTAGTAGACTTAAAACATCTTTATTTCTACATGCTGATTTTTTTAAGTGGCACAAGTTTAAGGGCAGATCATTGCATCCACTGGTGTACCCAACACAACTTTATTAAAACTACTAAAATACATGTGACTTTCACCTTGTAAAACCACATTATGTAAAAACGCCCCAATATGTAATAATGTAATACATTTTTACTTTATCATGTAATTTTGCTGCATTTCATAATCTGACGCATTTTGTAATAAAAATCTGGAATGCAGTATGTAATAAACTTTGCCGCATTATGGAATAAGTTTTTTACTCATTACATGCGGGCACCCACATTTTGTAATAAGTAATGCAATATGTAAGAAATTATTACATAATGCGGCAAAGTTTATTATGTATTGCACTTTAGAATTTTATTGCAAAATGCAGCCTTATTACATAATGAAGTAAAAATGTAATACATTATAACATATTGGGGCGTTATTACTAGGGATGCACGATATTATCGGCACAATATCAGTATCGGCTGATTAAAGCTTAAAAACACGTTTATTGGTATCAGCAGATATGAAAATTTCTACCGATAGGCACAGCCGATAAGGTGCTATTCAGTTAGGATTATTATTATTTTCCATCTGAATAATAAGCTCCTTAAATAAAATGTAGCACATCATTTATTTGCACTGCAGAGCTCTGTGTCTGTAACCAGGTTGTTGCAGTAGCTCTAAAATAATCAAATGCAACTTGGTTATGTTTAAAAATGCATTGTACATTTAAAGTTCATGTGATCTCATGAAATTATTTTTCTGTATTTCAATACTGAATGTCTTGAGTTTGAAAAAATTAATACATTTCTTATTTATGGTAAAATCAAATGTTTTTTATCTTGTTTTATGTGTGTTTCTTAAACAAATAAGACCGTCACAATTAGAGTAACATATAAATTCCAGTACAGGATAGACTTAGCTTTCTTTACAGTGAAAAAAACAAACAAACTTGTGATTATCGGTATCGGTATCGGCCAAAAGGGGTTTCGATATATCGGCATATCGGATATCGGCAAAAATCAAATATCGTGCATCCCTAGTTATTACATAATGTGGCGTTACACACCTTACTAAAACTACCAAGACTACCAAGACCCAGGTTAAGAGCCACTTTGTCACCTCCAATGATTGAACAGCATGGCCTGATCAGAGATCTACTGTAAAGAATAATTTGTCCAAATAATCCTCCAGCACAAACACCATGCAGCACAAAACTGAGCTCCGAGTCAAGGGGAATACTGAAAGAGAGGACTAGCTTGTGGATTTATCAACTTGTATCTATTTCCCTGTTTTTTATTTTTTCTGCTAAACAGAATACATGTCAGGACAGCCAGCTAATGTTGATCGCCTGCTGTGTTTGCATTTGCATTTGCTGTTTTTTGTTTACAGGCTTGTGAGCTTATGTGTCTATAAAACCAACACTGTAAAAATTGTAACCCTGAATATTAACAAACTTTCCTAATGTGTGAAGTCTCCCATTGGTTTAGAATCACTTATAATCTAAAAGTCATCCTAAGTAGCTGTTCAATGCCTCTTTTGTTGGGCAATAATTTTGCAGCAATCTAAAAAATGCCTTCCTAACTAATTCCTTTGCACAGAATTATAAATTCCTCTTAAATGTCCATACACGGTGATACTAGTCCTGTGGTGTTGCATTATTCAACAGTGGTGACGGGACTTAATTTGTTTTTAAGGACTATGATAACTTTTGAATGCATTATGTATGACTGTGCTATACAAAGAGAGAGCATAAGTGACAAGCTTTTACTTCCAAAATTAACTTTCTCAGCCGAATGACACGAAAATGCAGCCAAGTTCATAAATAATTCCAAGCTCAAGCAAACATGTCAATAGATAGCGGCTTTGAACGTCACCGCAGCGGGGCAGATCATGTCTTGCTTAATAAAACACTCTATTTTTGGAACAGGTCAGTGCATCACATTGAGCCTTGGCTAAGTGATGTGACCGCAGCGCCTGTTGTTCTCATTAGTAAGCCATAGGCTAGTCACAAACCAGTGCCTCAGACAGCCGTCAGATGGTCTCTAATGCACCGACTGACTTTTTAATGTCGGGTTTCTGAAGGCACAGGGAGACAGAGACACCAGGAAGACTTGTGAGAGAATATTTTAATTCTGCTGGAGGCAGATGGATGGTTTGTTTGTGTTTGTGAGTTTTTTGGTGCTGTCAAAACTGCACCCTTGCAGTGCATGGTGCAGGAATCAGAAAGAGAAGGAGACATTCAGATGAAATTTACAGCAGTGAATTCAGACTGACTTCATTTAGGATGTCCTGACTCCTGAGCAACATTAAACTTTTCTTGTGCTGATACTGCAGAATAGCTCACAGTGTAAACATGCAGGAGGAGAGCCTCTGAAGAGAGAATGTGTGCATATACCTTTGTGGGTGTGGGTGAGGCAGACAGTTTGCACAGAGTAAACTGGGAGCATAAACGAGTCTAGAGAGACAAAAGACAAGCTGCTGTTTGGTGCTTTACATACAGAAAGTCAGGTTTTTATTATGTTATTTTAGACACTGATAGAGCTAAGTCTTTGTTTCAAAATATACAAATTAAAGTCTTATTTTTCAACTATCACGAGACACATTAAGCTATGATGCTGGGTTTGCTGGGGTCTTAAGGATCTGTTATAGAAATATTTAGTGTTTCAAACCATTTATTTTTCATATTCTCATGCACTTTAAACTGCTGAAATTCTGAAAGCATTCTTATTAATCTGAGGTAAGACAAAAAAAAGACTTAATCATTAGAATAGTGCATGAATTGCATTTTCAGTACTAAGGTTCCACTTTAGGAAGATTTGCATTGTCATCATTAACTCCCTCATTATCCTTTAGTTGTAAAATGTAACTCATGAATAAATCAAATGAGAGAAAGAAAAGAAATAGAGTCAACTGATTCAGACTTTACAGCTGCATCCTTTTTGACTCTGAAAGGATTATGAATTACCTGACAAAAACCTAAAACTATTTTATAAAGTGCAAAAAACAGAAAACTTATCAGGTGTTTTCCTCTTGTTTTCAGTAGAAAATGTCTTTTTAGACTTAATGTGAGCCACATTCACCTGACCAGTCCAGAAAAATGTCTTATTCTGAGTTATTACTTGTAACAAGTTTTAAAAATCTGCCAATGGGACAAGAGAAAAGTTACTTGTATTAAGACATTATTCAAGTTTTAAGAAAAGTTTTCTTGATCCATTGGCAGATTTTTTTTACTAGATACAAGCTATTCAGACCTCATTTTTGTCTTTAAATAACTTGAAACAAGACATTTTTCTGGACTGATCAGTAGAATGTGGCTCATACCGAGTATAAAAAGACTATTTTCACTAAAGACAAGACAACACTTGATAAGATTTCAGTTTTTCGCAGTGGTGCAGTCATTTACCAGATGGTCTCTTTGACATTTTCAGCTGCAAAAAGTTTTAATCTTGCTAAATCTCTTTAAGTTATCATATGTGCATTTCTTTAATAATTTCTGCTAGTAATGAGTCTAGCAGCAGGTCAGACTGTTTTAAACTCAGATGATGAAGTTTTATCACTGCAATCAAAGGAGGATTTAATGGGAAAATTATTGAATGAAATGAAGTTATAGCTCAGGGTACACTGTTCAGCTCCAGCTTAGTGGAGGCGCAGATTTGAAATACAAACAGGTCATTGCTCTTGAGGCTGAGTGTGACAGGGCGTCATAGTGAAAGCACTGTTTCAGACAGGTGCTGCAAAAGTTCAGAGTATTTCAGTAAAGGCTGTGAGACACTAGACAATTTCAAACCAGTTTTAGGACCAAGTTAGTCTTCCTTGGGAATCAGAGGGTCTGACCTGATTTGGGGCTTTTTTTTCCAGATTATTTGTCTGGAAAATCCTCAAGTGTGTGATATCAGTATAACTTGGTGGATGGTAATTGTTAAACATGTTTTATATATTCTCAGCCAGACTGCTGACATCAGAATACCTGCAATGAGCCACTATCAATCAATCAATCAATCAATCAATCAGAATTTAGCCCAATGTTTAGACTATGTGCCCCATGAGGCAATCCCACTCCTACCCTGATTTCTGCCTGATCCAGTGTCCTGTGCTTCCTGAATACATTATCATTACCTCCGCCAAGGAGGTTCTGTTTTTGGGAGAGTTTGTTTGTCTGTGAACAACATAACTCAAAAAGTAACCAATGGATCTTGATGAAATTTTCAGGAAATGTTTAAAATGGAATAAGAAAGAAGTGATTAAATTTTGGAGGTGATCTGGATCACTGTCCAGATCCAGGATTTTTCCAAAGGACTCTTTATCATTGTGAGATAGGGCTGTTTTCACCATATGTGTCTATAACTCCACCATAAATGGTTGGATTGCTTTGCAAAACAATACAAGACAAGGTCACCATAATTTCTGACAGATGTAAAAGTACGATCCAGATCCTGGCAATATTCTGGATACTAAGATCTGGAATATGAAATATGTACTGGGTCATCATCATTTTCAACACTGTCAGAAAACAAATTATGGTACAAACCTGCAACTAACACCAAATTGTAGCAGACAGTCTGCTGAAAGGGAGTATAACATTAAAGTAAGACTAAAGTGTTGGTGAAAATCACAATATGCTCAATGAGTGCTTTTCCAGTTAGTTTTATTATTGTTGGTGGGTACATTTCAGCACTTTTTGAGTTTTGGTGGGGCCATCTCTACTGCCCCTACCCAACTCTATGAGGCTAAATATAAATAAATAAATAATTTACTTTACGGGCAAAGAAATGAACAGATACGTCATATTTTTGAAGTGTTTTCTGAATAACTTCTTCACAGTTAATGCATCTTTTAGCAATGATAAAATATGCTGTATCCCAAACACTAGCACTGTCCCAATATATTGTTAATGTTGGAACAAACACTGCCTTTTTCTGTCTATAGTGACCATCCAATCTGTCCCCTCTTCATTTCAAAACTGCCGTTCTCCCCGCAAGCTATACAGAGCACATCCTGTCCAGAGAACTGCTGTCTCTGTTTTTACGCCCAATTCAATTACAGAGGTTCTCTAGTTAACAAGATCTCTGATGTTTGAGATCAGTCAATAAAAGAATAAAACCAGCAATGATGACTTCATGTTGTCTGTGAGATGCATCTCACCTTTGACCTTTTCCTCCATGCTACCGCCCTGAGGGAGCAGAGTAATCTATATCAGAGATCATGGCTCTCTGTCACAGACCCTAGGATCTCCATTTACCTCCAGAAGCTTCTGTGCCAGCGATGCATAATGTTGAGCAGAAGCAGAAACCAAGCTCAGGATTGAGATGTGAAGATGATCAGTTTAGATTTAAAGACCAAGGTTCTGCAGTAATAGACTGAAACTGTCGTACAGATCAAGGACTAAACTTAGAAGTCCCTGAAAGGTTCCAGAGCTAAACCCAGAAACTCTGGTGAAAACCACTTTCAAAGCAATCATAGCTCAGTTTGTGTCTTTTTACTTAAGAGGAGTGTGGGAATGATGTTATGGAGATTCTCAAGAGCCAGACAAGAAGGCACAAAGTTGAACATTAGGCAATACATCTCAATGCCAGGTACACTTTAGAAAGGGAAAGCTGTATTTCACAGCAACAGTATCAGACACCTGCACAGCATGACCAAAACACTTTTTTAGCTCCTCTTATGTGTTATACACGAGTGGCACTTACTGAAACAGATGAGGCAGTTGTGGCTGGAGACATTACCGAAGTCAAACAGAACAAAATGATGAATTCAAAGTCCTAAAATTCAGGTAGACAGAGCTTGGAGTATCAGCCTCTGACTTGGAAGTCTGAATACCTGGATTAAATATGTTGCTCAGGATTTGAGGTGAATACACGTCTACTTAAAGAGTTCACTAGAACAATATCAAGAACCTCTAACCTACTACTATAACTCCCTACATTATATTTACAGAAAACCTCTGTGCTTGAACATATCAATGCTCAAACTCTTCCTCTCTACATCAAACTATGCTGCTGAAACTCGTGATTTAGACAGTCAGTTCTGAGCTTCTAAAACTTAAATATGAAGTGGGAAGTACAAATGACAATTTAATACTTAGTTAACATATTACAAGTTTGATTTAAAATGATTGTGAAGCACTTCTTAATCAAAAGTTGAATGCACAATCAAAACTTAAGTCCAGGGATTAAAACATAATGGCTCTACTCAGACATTAGCTTTTAAAGAGTGGGTATTAAGCTCCCCCATATTTTGAATGTGGATTTAAAAGTAACAATGCTACATGTCCATACTAAACATGTTCAAATGTTCATAGTGCTACTTACTCAAATGTTGCAGAAATCCCTGCATCTGTCTATAAATTGCACAAAATGGTCTGTTCTAGAAATAGCACAAGAGCTTCATGAGATCTCAACAAGATTTCCTGAAACAAAAAGGTCAACATACAAGGATCTCTGACGTGGTTCATGATGCAGTGGAAGAGCAGGTCTTAAACACCAAGGTCTGCCTTTAGCTGTGCATCAGACAGACCTTGAGAGGGCCAGCCACTCAGAGAGAGAGGGCTTTGCCAAGCAGGGAGCCTTAAAGAGACAGACGCTAAAAGGAGGTGATTCAGGCAAAGGCTGAAATAAGGGTTTTCTAAAACACCAGTGTGAAGAAAAACACAGATTCTCTTTTAAGCTACCACAGTGATACCAGAAGGACAATATTAAGCTTTTGAGAAAGCACAATATCCTCTTTTTAAGTAAAGCAGTCAAAGCAGATTCAAGCCAAACAAAATTTTTGAATTTTCTTCCCAATCAAACATGACATGTCAAATTCAGGTATAATTTAAACAATGCTTGTTTTGATCACCAAAGGTCACTACTATTGTTATTTTTATTATTTAGCTATAGTTAACGCTACAGTTTTATCATATGATGCAACATGCAACATGATGTAATGTGCTCTATCAGCCTGAACATTTTCACATTGGGTTGTGGTATTGTTATCATTTCATTTGTTAACCTACTATATGCAGGGAGCTTTATTCACTGCTACGTCAATTGCTGCAGGAAATCTGACAATTGGTTTATTGATTGTTCTGTGATGAAATAAGAAAAAAGCAGCTGCAGATTGATCATTCCAATTATTTATAATTATGACAAAATGTAGCAACTATTTGAGTATATCTATACTCCAGTGAAACTAAGCTTTGCTCATTGATAAGTGGCTTATTAGCCCCATTTTAGTGGTGCTGCATGAATTACACAGCACTTTGTGTCTGCCCATCTTGGAAAACAAGTCAATGTACTTTAAAGGGTTGTAAAAAATCATTACAGTCATTATCAGACTCTCATGTGTGATGATAAAGAAAATGATCCGGATTTGGCATCATACTGTGTGAATGGGCTGTAAGTAATGCAGTGAGAAGCCCCTGAGAGAACCAGTAGCAGGGATCAAACTGAAGGCAAGATAAGCTGCACTGTTGCGGCATCCCTCCACCCACACACTCACCCTGCTCACTCACAAACACACACACACACGTTCATACTACAGTCATCCCTGCTGAAGGATGCGTGTGCGCTGAGAATATGCTGTTTGTGTGTTTTCCACTTATTGTCTCCATCATTCATTCCTCTCCTTGTCATCCCTCCACCCATCTTTCCCTTCATTCTCTCAATCCCTCCCACTTTGTTTTGATCTCTTTCTTCTTTTCTCTCCCACTCTCTGTCCGTCACAAAAACATGCACATGCACCCATCCATCCACCCACACACACGCAGTTGGCACGGGCGAGTCCCCGACAAACAGCACCATTTGGCATAAGGTTATGTAAAGAAATACAAAAATTGGTGCGGCACCGCTGCCTATCGGTGTCTCCATGGCAACAAAGGGAGCAAGGCCCTGTGATGTGGTGTCAGACAATAACAGATATTTAAACCTAAACAAAGAAATTAGCCTTGTGAACAGATGGTGGGATTGGGTGCTTTAAAAACACAGCATAGACCTTTTTCACAACACTTAGCTTTTGATATTATGTACTCCTAATAAAAAAAGATTCATTATGAACTTAACACCAAACAATTCTGCAAGTCCTGCACTGGGCTTCACAAGCTATGCATGAGCTCAAGCGTAGCCTTGCCTTGAACACAATTTGAGCACTGCAGAGTCTTATATCTTACATCAAGCTTGATGTGGGTGCAAAGTATGTTAGTCATAAAGACTGTATGATGAAAAGATGTAGCCTCCCTGACGTCACCCATCTGTTTCTGAAACAGAAAATAAAGCAAATTAGTAGGGATGCACAATATTGGATTTTTGCCGATATCCGATATGCCGATATATCGAAACCCCTTTTGGCTGATACTGATACCGATAATGATAATCAAACGTTTGTTTGTTTTTTTCACTGTAAAGAAAGCTAAGTCCATCCTGTACTGGAATTTATGTCACTCTAATTGTGACAGTCTTAACTGTTTAAGAAACACACATAAAACAAGACAAAAAACATTTGATTTTACCATAAATAAGAAATGTATTATTTTTTCAAACTCAAGACATTCAGTATTGAAATACAGAAAAATAATTCCTTTAGATCACATGAACTTTAACTGTACAATGCATTTTTAAACATAACCAAGTTGCATTTGATTATTTTAGAGCTACTGTAACAACCTGGTGACAGACACAGAGCTCTGCAGTGCAAATAAATGAAGTGCTACATTTTATTTAAGGAGCTTATTATTCAGATGGAAAATAATAATAATCCTAACTGAATATCACCTTATCGGCTGTGCCTATCGACAGAAATTTTCATTTCTGCTGATACCGTAAAACGTGTTTTTAAGCTTTTATCAGCCGATACTGATATTGTGCCGATAATACCGTGCATCCCTACATATTAGCTATTGTGGCCATATTAGAAGTGGCAAGGGCTTTGTGTACTGTGTGCCTCTGATTGGGCAAGCTAGCGATCTTTATATTCTTTGAACTGCTGAGTAAGAAAAAAATTCAACCCCTATACAGTGTGTGCTGATAGTGAAATTAACAATCCAGACAGGAGACTTTTTTTGAACCAGGCTGTAAATAGGTTAATTTCCGCTTTGGAAATGACTTTTTTGGGTTTGGTGTGTATGTGACTTCCACTACTTCCGGAGCCAGCCTCAAATGGACACTGGAGACACAGCAGATTATAGCACTTCCACATTGTCTCATATTCTTAAGTTATTTTATATCCATAATTAATGTATAGAAAAGAACAATACTCCCCTTTTAAACTACAGCTTGTTTTGATTGACAGCTGCACCACTCAGTGTCACTGGCCACGTATACATGGACCCAAATATTCCACTTGCATTCGGTTTATTTGCTCAAACTGAAAGAATTTAACCTTTGTATACACCTCATTCCGAAAGAACAGTGCCAATCTGAATGGAAATTTAATCGGTTTCACAGGGGTGGAATATTCCTTCTCCCGAACTGATTGAGGTATCATGTATCCACTCAAATGGAAAGTTGTCAGGGTGCATTCTTTCAGTGCATGCTCAGATATGACGAAAGACACAACTAGAGATGTTCCTTAATTTGTTTACGTTTGTTTATGTTTGTTTGCGCATGCCCCATTGACTATTATGTTTGATTATAGCGGCGCATGTAGACCAAAGATTGGAATATTCCTTTCCATGTATACGTCTGTTTTCGGAAAAGTCATTCAGAAAGATGAAACACTCCTCATGTAACCGTGGCTTCTGTTATTTTACACTACAGTTATCACCAAATCAATACACTTTATTGCTTTACACCAATGTATTATGGGTTTTCCTTGATTCTATTTTAATTAATTAAGTAGACAGACAGATGGATCTATGCCATCTGTACCTGAAGGACATCCACACATGTACCTGCCTATCTATCCCACAGGTTAATTGCAGGTTAATTTGTTAGCAGTGAGTCAACATCTTCAGAGTAGGGCTAATTTCCCCCTATATTAAAAAAGACCTTTATTAAGAAACTAAAACTGCAGCACATTTTGCTTTGTTTCATCTGATGAGTTCTGAGATAGAATTAAACTAAATTCAGTGCCAGTGGGGACTTTGTTATTAAAAGACAAAGAAGATAGTCTAACTGGTAGGAGATGAGGGATCATCCATTTATCAAACCTCATCACAAACTGGTATTTAACCATAAAGCAATGCATGCTGAAGCTAAATCTCTTCTGAGATCCCATTTGTTTAATTTGCACCATCTATTAAAATACACAATCTTTACCAAATTTTTAACTATCTTCTTTTAAAGAAAGCAGAGGAGTTCCAGCGCATCCCACTCCACTGATAAGCCTCTGTCTTCATTTATGCTATGCTTTAAAACCCCTAACCTGTTGACTCCTGGTCTGGCTCTGCTCATTATGTCCGTTCGTCATCGTAGTCGAGCTAAATATGTTCTGGTTTTGACACAGTTTATTTTATTTGAAAATCACTTGGTGTTTTTAGGTAGTTTCCGTACACAACTTCCTGTCCCGCTCGATCTTTCCTTGAGTGAAATGATGCGTCACAGCTCGGCGTCTGGCAAAAATAGGATGACTGCATATTTCCTGCGACCTGCCAGACCAGCCATGCAGCTGATCTGAATGGAAACCTATCTGAGCCGGTGCTGTGCAGCAGAGACGGACTGCAGACACATCTGGTGTATTTAAGCCATTACTGTGAGCTTATACACTGCTTATAATAATAAAATGTCACCAAACAGGAAAACTTTTGTTATCCATAGTTATATGTTTGCAACATATAACATTCTACCAAATTGTTAAAGCAAATCACGCTCTATTGATTGGACGAGCCACTAGTTAAGGTCCTGATCAGTATCTGAATGCTGAGTCTGAGCAATGGGGGAATTAAAGAACAACATGGGCTCCTGTAAAATCCTAGACCAAACTGTAAACCTCATCATAATATGAGACCACTCTTGTACTCTGACATCTATTCTACAACTGGCTGAACAAACATTTCTCTTTGCTTAAATGTTGTTTGAGTGGGCAAAACCCACTTGAGCCCAGCTGTGCTCAAGTGCTCGGTTTTTATTTTAGTAACTTTGATGGAAAGAAGGAAAAATGTGATTCACTTTGACAGTTAAATAATAATGTAGCATTTTCCAGCTCTTCAGTACAAACATGATGTCCACAGAGACAAAGACTGAAAACCCCATAAGTGTAAATTATATTTATTTATCAATTTTGTGAAACACCTAAAAATACATCATTTTAAAAGTTCTGGATCTCTAGTAAACTTCCAGAGCAGTATCTTAGTCAGGCAGTGGGACATTAAAGAGGCCAACGACAAATTTTCCCTGTAATCTCATGACTGACTTTCTGAGAGAAAGATGTGCATGACTTCCCTTACGAAAAAAACATATATTGCAGCATATTGGAAAATATCATGTTATATATTAGGTAATATATTCCCATACATGAGAATTAGTATTTATATTTTCCAATATATTGCAATATATGGAAAGCGGCAATTATTTGTATATTTTGCAATATATTGCAATATATTTCATGAATATATAATATATTGTATATGTGCCCTCAATATATTATTCCATGTATATCATAATATATCAATAATATATTACAATACATTTAAAAAATATATATTGGTACATATATTTTTCTTTCGTAAGGGTTCTTTGAGCAAATTCCATAAAATCATTTTTGGTGAGAGAATCAGGCTGAGAATTGATACAGAAGCTAAGCTAATTAGCTGCCGTTGACTGGTCGAGTTTTCTCCCAATATTCAGTGAATCTTGGAAAAGTTAACCACATCAGCTATTATATCCAGTGAATTACACAGTTTTCAAATAATGGTGACCTCTATTGTACCATATTTTAAAAAGTACAGGTTTATTAATGTACTCTTTGATTAAAACTATCATGGCCCATACATTTTTTACAAAAGATGCATAAATATGAGCAGTTGAGCAAAAACTGATTTTTTTTTTTTTTGCTAAGTCAGCATTTCAGGGTTCAACTTTTAGCTTGTAGCAAGTGTGTTCATGATTCAGGAGCCAAATTTTCAAGGAATATGATTGTTTTTTTAATGATGTAATGTTGTGGTTTGATGTGATCATGCAGTCTAAACATCTAAGGAGGGTAGCTGTTAGCTGTCAGGCAATTATTTTTCAGTCTTTCTGGTTTTAATTGGAGTGTAGTCTGCAAGAGTAAAAGAATAAACCTTTTTACTTCATTTTTCAAACTTCTCCAGAGATTTGTAGGGTACTTTTCTGCCGCCAATAGTTTTATTTGTGTTATTGTGACAGTGAAAATCAGACACATCAGTAATTATTGTCTCTTTGAATGGGCAACAAACAAAATAGGTAACAAGCAGAAACAGAACAATTCAAGCCTGAAGCATCAGGTAGTGTTTGTTGGTGCACAGCATACCAACCACTGCCTCTGCTGGCTCATCTCCATCTTCTGTGTCCTTGTCTGAGAGGAACAGGGGAACACTGATGAGCTATGAAAGATGGTCTTTACTGCTGCGGCTAACTAAAGAAACACACAACAGATTATGACATTCTGTTTGTTATTAGCCAGTAGTTAGATGCACTGTCTTGAGAATCCATGAACCTTGGATGCAGGTTCCTCAAAGAGAATAGAGGTTTAGGATGAAAGTGTTGGCTGACGGAGTCATAAATGTGCAAAATACCTGCCAAAGTGAGGTTTTGTTGTCTGATCTTGAAAAATAAAATCCACTTGGTTGCTGTCTAGTTAAAAAATTTGATTAGATCTGATAAGATGGATTCAGCACCAACATCTACAACGTCTTTGTTGTGACATTTACTGCTCATATGCAGGAGTTACCATAAAAAGTAAGGACAGTGCCGATAAGTTAGAAATTGCCTTGTCATGACCTTTTTTACAAACAGAATGTGGTCTCTACAGGGATTTTGTTCTGCACATAAATGGCTCTAAAAGTTTTGCCTCCTTACTGAGCATCTTATCCATAGAAAAACTCCCCATACTGCATGGACACACCTATACTGCAGAGAAGAGTGGTTCTTCTCTCACACACACAGCTCTACACAACGGCACGAGGCAGGGAGGGCAGGGTGCCAGAGCACACAACAGTTTATCATCCAGTGACTCGTGTCTATCAGAGGCGTTAAGGTGTGTCAGCAAACTGCTGGTGGAGGTAAAGAGAAAAAGCATCGCAGCAGGAACAGCTTATTGGGGTGTAACTTTGAAGAAACGCGCTTGAGCAGAGCTTTCAAGTAGCAAAGAGCTTGTTCTTTTTCAACGTGCGAGTCATTTGGTTTTAATGTTTTACCTGTGGCTCAGGGACTGAGCGCCGGCTTTGGCTCAGGCTGCAGAGCAACCTATTGACAGCCGGAGGAGAACATATGAAGAAGAGAGACAGGGGAGAAAATGGGACCAGAGATTGTGTGTTGGAGAGCGGCGGACAAAGGGGGGAGGCAGAGACGGGGTGAGGGAGGCTGAGGCCAAAGAAGAGAGGGCTTTCTTCTCTTGTTTTCCTTTTGGGCTCCGTTCAAGTTGCCCCGCTGGGAGAGAAGCCTGCTCTGAAGAGGCGACTGTTCAGAACCTTGCTGGCATCCCGCATGTTTGTGTGTGAGTGAGTGTGTGTGTGTGTGTGTGTGTTTTGTATGCCATAAAGAGTGAGGTTGATGGAGTCAGTTGGACACTGATTGGAGTCAAAGCGATTATCCCAGCAGAGAAATTGTGCTCTGACAGTTGCTACCAAGGAACACAAACACACACACACACACACACACACACACACACACACACACACACACACACACACGTGGCATCAACACACATGAGACTCTGTGACACCAGAGGCTGATTCATCTTCAGCACACGACCCGCCTTCTCCCACTGGAGAGCACCATCCTGACCAATGACCTGATGTAACAAGCCAGGCCACCATCTGCGTGTTCCCTGAAGCTGTGGAACTTTATCCTCGACGACTATCCAAAACAGTGCCCTGCCACAGCATTCAAGCATGTCATCTGTTGAAATAATGATCCATGACAAATTATGTTCATCACAGTTAAGCTGTCAACAATTTCCAACCAGCATATAACAGGTTAGACAGAAATACTCAACCACTTTTCCAGTTAGGCCTGTCATGATAACAAATTTTGCTGGACGATAATTTTCCAAAATATTATTGCCGATAAACGATATTATTGTCAATATTATTTTGATTTTTTTTTCCATTTTTTCATTGACGTAATTATGATAAATGGGATAAAATACAGTGAGTACACCATATCAAAAGCAAGAAACTTCAATTTCTTAAGAGTATTTAACTGTAATTAAAAGGTCAGGATCTTTTAAATAAAATAAATTAGACAAAAAATATAATAAATTTAACAAACAAGAAAGAGAAAAAAATACAATGAAAATGAAATGGACTCTCTTTTAGAAAAAAATAGTGAAAATAATTAATACTTATCAAAAAAAAAATAAAACATAGACCCTGTCTCTAAAGAAAAAATGAAACTCCAAAAAAGAAAAAAACAACAACAATAAAAACTATAGTCTAAATACAAGGGAGTTTATACAGTTCCTGAATTGTTTGTAACATGTACTTTTTCCCAGTCAATCCGTACTGTCTGTCAAACATTTTTAACATTTCTGGCTTTCAATCGTATTGAAGGGCTGCATTTCTTTGGCAATGTAGCTGTCTTTGAGCGCCCACCATTTGGCGCTTTTATTTCTATTTACTTTGCAGACCAAAAGCCTCAGTAAGAGCGGATTGTCAAAGAACAAGGCTCCTCTACACCTCCCCTTCTTCTTCTTTGTCGCCACTATTTTCAAACAAATGCAACATATCAGCTCGTTGGTGTTTATGAGCTCACACTTTGTTCATTCTGATAAAAAACAAAATATTCCCACACTGGGACTGTGGCAGGCGGCTTAAGAACCGTATCTTTCGTGCCATCACTCATATTAGCGTGTGTTTCCTCCTTACCCCTCAGGACGCTCGCTTCAGCTCTCTTCGTGTGTACGCGCGAGCAGCCCCGTCGCAAAAGATGCCAAGGATTGCATTTTTGACAGATGCTCACTCAGCTATAAATCCGCTAAATCCGAACCTATGCATCTCGGAGTTAGGAAAGATAGACGTAGTAAGCCATCTTCTCATTCAGTTTCTTTGGTCGAAAGAGAGGAGGAAAACAAACATGCATGCACGTGTCAGTTTATCGAGGCTGGCAAACTTACCGAGGACGTTTTTATTTATCGTTCGGTTAATAGATTTATTGATTATCGTGACAGGCCTAGTTCCAGTACTTCAGTGTCTATCAAACTACAGTATAATATCACGCGTCTGCAAGCTGTGAAAATCAACATGAGTGGCCTGCAAACCATGAAATCTGACTTCTGCAAACATGACTTGCTGCCGTTTTGGTGCAAACAAACCTGAATCAACATGTTCCATGTCTTCAGAAACCACTTAATCATGTGCAGGCAGTCACAGCCAGATAACCTTTCAAGAGCTCAGCTCTCTGTTTCGCACTTTTGTATGTTTAACTTCAGGCCCCTTCCACATAGTGAATTAATTCCTGCTTGTCACAGTTGTTATAGATTTTTCTATAATACAAACATGTAATTCATATGAAATGCTGCAGGTCACAAAAAGCTACATGTCAAGATACAGAAGGATGATGGGACACACAATCCCCTTCCTTTTTATTTGTGGCTGCCGGCTGTATTTATTGTTTGTGAGCTTCAGTTTCTGAGTATCCATTACTGAAGCTGTCAGAAGCTATGAGTCCGCTGTCCCAGATTTCCATCTTTGCCATCTCAAGACAATGCCTGGAATGGCTCTGCATTATTTAAAAACCTGTATCTGATGTGCTTAAGTTTACAACTGTTTGCTGATTTCATGCTCTTGGCTCTGCTTAATTCAGGATGCATATTTACAGCATGCTTCATCACACAGCTCATCTCATATGTGCCGGGGTCTTCGGCGAAGCAAACATGACACACAAACACAGGACATGTTGATCAGCCTCAGGACAACAGATTATGTAAGCAAGTTGTTTGTGCAATCAAATTTCAGCCACCACTCAGGAGTCATTCATCTCTCTGGAGAGTAAAAGTGACAGCATTGATTTCAACAATTCAAACTGATGTACTCAGCTTTTTCATATTTCATTTAGGTTTTCTCACCAGCCTGCTGACAGGGCAGGTGTCACACAAGACTCTTTAACCCTAACGCCTCAAATACACCACACCACATCTGCAGTCCATCTCCATTCCATTGCACGTTTACCGCATTTTTCAACTCTTACTGGCTGTGTGTTTGGTTGGACAAGCTACATGACTGACAGACAACCGAAGTCGTGAGACGGAGAAGTTCTTATTGATTGATCTTATTGATTGACTTATTTATAAGTCTCTTTTTATTCATGACGGGCTGTAACACCTCAAACCTGCAGAGTTAATAATGTCCGTTTATCGTCATAGTCAAGCTTAAAATGAACCAGTTTTGACATGACATGGTATTTTGAAAAACAAAGGGTGTTTTTATGTAGTGTTCCGCTCAATCTTCTCTACGCTGAATTTATGCATCACGGCTCTGTGTCCAGCAAAAACAAGATGGCTGCACATTACCTGCAACACCACAAGCCATGCAGACTGACTACGATGGAACTGTGGCTACGTTAAAATGCAGTCAATATTCGGGTTAAGGTCAATATTCCGGTTTCTGGAACATTCGGAATAACTGTTTACATACGTGAGCAACCAAAGTTATTCCTTTTACTTGGTACACCTATCAAAACAGCGATGAATTGACATCTTGAGGCCCAGAGACTGTCATGAAGCAATGCACATCATCTCTGTTTTGTCTTGCTGTATCCATAGCAACAACATCAACAGCAGCACGGCAGACTTCCTGTTTTTAAAAGACCAAGATGCCTTGCGAACAGAACATGCGCAGAAGAAAAATTAATGTTCCTCTTGATGGGGATATCCTGATAGGGGTACACATAACCAAATATTCGGCTTAGAAAAGAGGATACATGGGGTGTTTTTTGGGTTTTTAAAAACCGGAATATGAGCATATTCTGGTTTTTCAAAAGGGTTATTGGTGTTTACATGGCTGTGCGCAACGGCCATGGCTAGTATAGTAAATATGAAAGGGTTTCGGACTTCAGCCATTGACTTGAATGGAAACTTGTGCGATCCATTGCAGTGATGGAGGGGAGACGGGCTGCAGGCACATTTGGTGGATTTTAGGGCGCAACCTGCAGAGCCAAATATGAAACATGAGGTCAGTACCTCTTATAGCCACAAGAGGCTTGCACAAGAAGTGAGTCATTTTCAAAGGGGAACATCCGGCTTGGAAAAATGAAGCCTGTGTGGAAGTGCTAAAAGTTGCTGTTCATCAAGAATCCACTTGAGGCTTACCGCAGAGAGACCAAGGGTAACGTACACACCCAGCCATAAATTAAAAAGCATTTAACAGCATGGTTCAAAAAACAGCTTGGGTCTTAAACGCTGATTTCACTTTCAGCTCACACTGTACGGAGAGTTTTTTTTTTTTTCTCACGCATTGTTTAGAGGTTATTAGGATTGTTTGTCCAATCAGAGATACAGCTCAACTCATGTGACTGAAGGACTCCCTGTGACTGATTGAAAGGAAACTCAAAGGCGGGGTCATAACCAATGTGTCTACCTCTGGGGAAGACAGGGGACGTTGTGGAGACTATGTCCATGTTTTATACCGCCTAAGGTTATTTCCAATCAGCCTCACACTCTTTGCTTTACATTAAAAATACATGTACAGAATAGCTAAAAAACAGATTAAGCTCATCAGGATAGAGAGGGTGTTTTTGAAAACCTGATAACTTAAGATCTATAAAACCTTAAAATCACATAAATCATTTATACCTTATTTGAAAGGAGGCTGTGGGCTATCTTTCTGCCAGGTGTCAAGTTCACTGACTTTTACCTCTCAGTGTGTGTTGGGCTGTCGCTGCTTTTAACAGATTTTTTTTACATCAATTATTCAACAAATAACACGGCTCAAAGTCTTTACTCTGGCTTTTCCACTGAGTAAAACTCTGGCACCACTTTTTGATGTGCCAGCTCCAACTGGCAGATATCAGTGTCTACACACTGTGTTGTTAGCCTACTCAGTGTTTCTCATACAAGATTAATTCATGGCAGTCTGTGCAAAGGAGTCAGGATTATTGCTGACCTTTTGCAGCAGTTACAGGGGAGACAGCAAACCATCCTGATTAGCTCTGTGTGTGTCTTCTGTTTTATTCTAACTTATCTGTTATACACCCGTTGATCGTGCTTCCTAGATGTTGGTAAGTCAGAAACAACTCTGCAAAGTCTCTTGCGCCCTCTCCACTTCTTCATTCAGCGCACAGAATCTCATTTTAGGGTACACATGATGGTTAGCTAGCTAATGAGCCAGCTAATAACCCAGCCACAGGCGTTTTCTGAAGAAGCTAGCATAGCTTAAGGTAAGCCAACCTGTTTCTCCTCTCTGGTGCCAGCCACTAATCGAAATAAAGTCTACTTTGTGTTCTGCATGCCATGCTTGGTCCAGGGTTTAACCTCATATGAGGTCAAACGCTGAACTCCAGGCTAGCTAAAAAATAAAACATATGTACTTTACATAGATCTGACTCCTTCGTAACTGTGCATTACCAAGTTTATATGATATGTGTCCGCTTTTAAGAATACCTATGGCTTTTAGTGAGTTGGTCACAGATGACTCTCATGTGCTCCATATAAGCCAGCCCCTGTTTGAGAGTTGGTTGTTAGCCCCCCCTCCCCTGAATTTATAATTTATTATAGAAAATTAAAAGGGTACAGTCTTCTAACCTCTCAGCAACAGACCACGCACTGTCTGAATGCTTTCAATGCATGGTGTTTGCAACCAATCTGTTGCATTGGGAGGGGGCTAATGACAGTATTCAGAGCACAGACAGAGATGAGAGAAAGGTAGCACGCACACCAGGAGAGGAAATGAGCAAGAATTACAGCTGAAGATGTAAGCTATTGACACATTTTACTGGAGAACAACTGCAGTGAAACAATATTGTCTAGCATTTAGAATACTTGAGTTCAGCAGACATGACTGTAGCAGGGAAAATCATCATGTAAAAACATAATCTGGGAATGACGGTTTGTTCTAATCACACTGAACAACAGTATTTTTGTTTATTTCATTCAAACAGTAAAATCTGTTTATTTTTTCCTCGAAATATAAAAAATCAAAATTACACTTATTTTGTTTTAGGACAGCATATGAATTTCAGATCAGCCAATGATGCCACAGCCAAATAATAAGAATAAATAAGAATGTTGCTTCAAATCGCTGATTTGTCAAAGCTACTTTGGTAAAATGTGTTGTTTGCAAGCTGACCCTTGCCTCTGAGCTGCACCAGATGATCTGGATCTTTCAAAGGAGCAGGTCTTCTCATCACTAATGGCTTTTGGTCAGTGTGCAGCATATCTTGTGTACAAATATGAGTTTGTAAATTTTGCTAAAGGTGTAAAAGGAATGTCTTTGAAATTTTCTGACCCTTTTTGAAACTAATTTTTCAAATCAGAGAAACTGCTCTGGCAAGGATCATGCCCTTAAAACATCATAACTTTTTTTTAAAGTTATGATGTTTTTCCTGAAGGCTTCTACAAAGCCAGGAGGAACATGGGTTGATGTTAAGAGTATAAACCAATAATCTTGGTCTCTGTGCTAGACAGGTAATGGTTAAGAATTTAATACATAACAAAAACTCATTTTTAATATGTAGGAATGTCCTACATGTTACTGCTTCCGCCTCATGCACGTTTCCACCTTTTTAAACCCTTTGTCTCTTGAAAGTTGGCTTTAGTAAAGCTTAAGTGTTAATTTTGTTCAACATCAATATGGTGATGGTAACTTTCTTATTTCCTATTCAAGTTAAGTTTAGTTTGGGTGAACTTAGATCACTCTGCTTTACTGAAGCATTTGCTGAAATGTGTATCACAGATCAACTAAATAATTTCTCTGATTGGCTCTAATCCGATTGTTGCGATGGGGATTGGGATATCCTTAATGGTAGGTACACAGCAGTCACAACAGGTGATGAAATATTTGATTTTTAACAAGGTTTTCACTTTCAGTCCAGCCTTCCCCTTAACTGAACATATAATTGCCTGTGTATTTTTTTTAATTAAACTTAAATATAAATACATTCGGAGTCAAACTTTTAGTTCTGAATTTCATTTAAAACTATCTTTGCACAGTGTAACATTTTTTGGATTTGAAGACAAATCTATTCTGCCAAGCTTTAATTCAATTTACTCTATTCTTGTCCCAACTTGCTGTTGACAAAGTGCTCTTGACTTATATGAGTGTACGTGGATGCATGTACACATTTATTAACACTTTCCTCTCCCTGTATACATCTGAATCTAAAGGGATGTATACTTCATGATTGTGGAAAATGGACTGAAATGGACCACTTATCCTGAGCTGTGACATTTTAAGTGGCTTCTTCCCAAGGCCTCTTGATTTAATATCCAAATGCACCAGCCATTTTTATCTGTGGGTTAGAAAATGAAAGCAGCGAAATGAGTGCTTGCATTAAGCAGACGTATGGATGCATATGCTCGTAGAGATGGTGAGGGTTCAGTATCGTGATTCAGTGACACTCTAGAGGGTTGCAGTAACTGCCTTTAACCACAGCTTTTTATGTGGTAGATAATGCACCACACATGTATGAGGAACTACCTTAGAAATAACAGCCTTTTATTCTAATTAATGAGGACCACTTTGGTGGGATGAACGAGCCACTGGACCTGCAGGGGGCTGATTATTGGTCTTCAGCACCGGGGCTTTAGAGACACAGTTGTTCAAGCATGGCAATAATACCGCCAGGCAAGGGCTATAATTCCCATCAGACAGATCTACCTGCACTACCAGACACGGGGTATACCTGCAAATCACTCCACAGACTACTAGAAGTTACTTAGGATTACAAGCATCTGTTCAAACACTAAAGTCTGATAGCTGAAGAGCCTCTCTAACAGAGCCTACGCTGTCTGTGGTTGAGTAGCACACTGTCTGTTTTGGAGGGAGAGAGTCTGTCTGCAGTGCAGCAGTGCACATGAACATCCAAAGCAGCTCTTCTAGCTGGCTGCAGAGGCTCTGTGCTTCACCAGGCAGGCTGATTTACACCGAGGGGCGAGGACACGCAAACCCAGGTTGTAAATCATCAGTCACCACCCACAGTCCACCACTACCACCCAGTACTTGATGAAGAGCTGGCACGACGAGTACTGTGGATGAGTGTTTCCCCAAAAAGTGTGAGATGCTGACATCTGAGCTCATCCATGGGCACACAGACATAGCAGTGGAAACATGCCTGCACACTTTCTCAACACAGACTCAAAGCACTTCATTCACAAAAGGCACAATCTGCCCACTTGCAGCTCAACCCTGCATGACAGAGTTTACATTGGAAGCATATAGCCGCCCACACACCCCCATGCACTTGCTTTCACACACACACACACAAGCTCAGTGCAGTGTGCTCCCCCCATCAATGCTGTCATAGAATCTCCCTGTTTTTTTTTCTGCCTGTGCTGTACTGCGCTCCAGACTGCATATGCCTGCAGGGTTTCCCTCAAAAAATAAGACAAAAAACTGAAATGCAGCACTTTTTTACCCCATCCTTCAAAAAATTATCCTTAGAAAGAAGCATATGCACATTAACAGAAGCTTCCACCACTCCCTTACCCCTCATATAGATGACAGAATGGATGAGAGTGAGAGGAACATGTGTGTACAGTACGACAGAGTAAACACATCCAGCTCTGCTTTATTACTGGAGAAGGCAAACAGTTTCAAGTTGCTGCAGTTGATCTGAATTTTATTGCAGCTCTTTGGCAAATACGAGATGCTCAGGGGGACACAGTGCTCCTATAACACACAGAGAGAGCACAGATTTCACAGACACACACATTAAAGCATGCCATATGTTAACCATGTCCTATGTTGGACCTGTTTGCACACAACTTCTGCCAAAATCTCATTCATCAGAACATGATAACCCCTCCTCAGGGATGAAGGAGCCAAAAGCGCTTCACTGCCTCACAGAGCATCACACAGAATAAAAACATCCAAGCAGAGGGAGAACTTACCTGACACTGAGTCTAAAAGCAGGAGGGATCTAAGAGCAGAGGCTTCTCTGTCACCCGGAGACAGCAGGACATAACAGTCATATGTGCAAGAAATGTTGGCTTAAAGACTTCATGAGCTCTTCTTCTTCTTCTCCTCTTTCATCTACCTTAAGACTTTTCTGTCATGTTCATCCAGACCTTTTTGTGACACATTAAGGGGGGTGCCAAAAAAATTAAGGGCTTGGAACAAAAGAAGGGTGGGAAAATAACAGTGAGATGCTCAGATCTGTTCCTCTGAGACGAGTTGCGAGCGCACCGAGAGGACCATCCACTGCAGCAGAGCAGAGCGCAGTGAGAAAGGGAGAGGAGAGGCAGGCAAAACAAGCACTCACTGCTGCTGCTGGGTCCAACGGCATGGAGGAGAGAAAACCTGGGGCTGGATTCCGGATCCTGGATTTCTCAGTTACTGAGCGTGTACCAGAGGAGATGGAGTTATGGAGAAGCACAGAGCAAAAAATAGTGGTGGTATAATATTTTCTCAAATGGCAGCTTGCAGAATTTCAGACCAACTCTAGCTATTTTTTTTTTCATGCTCAGCCACATATTCACTACTTTTCTCTTTCCTAGCCCAAAGATGTCTTTTTTTTTTCTTTTTTCCAGAATCAGAAACAGAATCACAGTTATTCACCAAGTATCTCAAGAAGACAAGAAATTTGACTCCAGTAAACCACATTCTCTCCATACAATTATTATAAACACAAACTTAATATTACAAAAATAGAAAGAAATAGGACTTAAAGTGATACTCTGGGATGGAACAAGTTGGGTCCTATCACAAGGTTTAGGGCAGAAATTACCCCTATAGCAGTGTTTTTGTGCAGCAGAAGCCCAGGGCACTCGCACCAAACACCCCCTCCCTGCTCGTCTGCCGGTTTCCTCTGCACTCAGACAGGACCATATTTTACTTGACCAAAAACACAAATAAACAGACTCCCACCGAAAAAATTTGATATGGGTCTGCATTCACGCTTTATTTAGAGAATTTTCAGCGCGTTACTTTCACACAAAAACACCGCTAAATAATGCTCTAGTTCTCATCGTGTCTCTTCGTCCTGGCAGACTACCTGCGTTTGTTTATATCTGGCACGCTGCGCGCGCGGGCTGATACACTAAGCGGCGAGTGCCTCATAGCCAGCTGTGGCTCTGCAGCGGAGGTAGCGCCGTTTTACGACACGATGAGAACTAGAGCTTTATTTAGCTGTGTTTTTCTGTGAAAGCAACGCGCTGAAAATTCTCTGAATAAAGCGTGAATGCAGACCCATATCAGAGTTTTTCGGTGGGAGTCCGTTTATTTGTGTTTTTGGTCAAGTAAAATATGGCCCCGTCTGAGTGCAGAGGAAACCGGCAGAGGAGCAGGGAGGGGGTGTTTGGTGCGAGCGCTCTGGGCTTCTGCTGCACAAAAACACTGCTGTAGGGGTAATTTCTGCCCTAAACCTTGTGATAGGACCCAACTTGTTCCATCCCGGAGTATCACTTTAAGAAGTAAATAATAATAATAATAATAATAATAATAATAATAATAATAATAATAATAATAATAATAATAATAAAAATCTATGTACAGAGAAGAATAAAAAAGTATTTACACATTAGTTGAGATGAAATTAAAAATTAAAATATTCAAGTAGTGCACTAAAACAGATGTCAAGAACTGTGCAATTTGCAAAAGAAAAGCAAATGAAACATGATTGTGCAAACAGAAACAGACAGGCTGTAGCTGTACATGAGGTTTGTGAGGTATAGGTGTTGTTGTTTTGGCAGGGCTACCTGTTCATCAGTGTAACGGCCTGGGGGAAGAAACTCCAGAACGTTTTCAATATTAACACCCAACATACGTGTTTATTTTCTTTCTCAATCTCACCTCTCCTTTGGTGCTTTCTCATGTTTTTCCACCACATGGAATAAAGGTTTGATAATATGCTTCAGAAGGACTGCACATAGAATGATGCTGCATTCAATTTACGTAACAGCTCACATTATCCACCCAAAGAATTCCAGACGCCTAAGTGGATATGCATATTTAAAGCATGCCGTTTCTTAAAAAGGAATGCACTCCAACAACTCAGCACATTAAGCCACCAATCAATCTCTCTTATGGGGCAATCGGGCCGCCTGGCTCAAGTGCCTCCCGCTCTCTGCGACAGGGGAGCAGGCTTTTAGTTGGAGTCCTTCGGCACCAGCGGGGCTCAAGGTCGCTTGGCAGCGCTGCTCGCCGGCAGCCCAAATCCTTCAATGATTAACAGTGGCAGACAGGATGGAGCAGCTGTCAATCTAGATGTATGGTCCTGGCCAAGAGAGAGCAGGTCAGCTAACCACGTTGCATGCTAACGGTCTGCTCAACCAGGTAGAGCGGAGATTTATGAGCCCATTGCAAAAAAATCCATTCTCCTTTCACCGGGGAGGTGGGTACATGCATAATTCTGATATTGTTGCTGGCCTCATTCATGTAACAAAGTTAAAGAGAGCAAGGGATGAGATGAAAGAGACGACGGGCTGTCTGGGTTTATAATAAGATGGGTTGACACGGGGATACCTGTTGAGTTAATATATGCACACAAATTTTTTATCCTTTGCTGTGAATTATGGTTCAACTCAATGTCTGAATATGTTCAAAAGCTATTTTCATAGGAAAATGGTTTTTATTATACTCCTGATACAAAGCACGACAATAAGACACTGTCTGCAGGTTTTCACCTTGTTGAATTCCATTCTTGTTACCATTTTGGTCTGACCTTTACCAGAATAAACAAAAACTACACAGCTTTCAGCACTATAAAATAATCACACTCCAAATACCAAACACCAGTACACCTTTTACACCTCTGCTGAACTAGTACATCGTTACTCCACCTTGGTACAGCTTGGGTATGTTCAACGTTAAGGGGTATTGTGCTTTTCCATGTTTTAAACATGGATGAAAAAGTATGAATGTTGAAAGTCCACTCTTAAACTGCTCCCTAAATCTGTCGACTGCTCATAACGTTCATGACAAGCTGAAGGGGCGGGTCTTAAACACTAATGGTTGCATCTAGCTCTGCCCCAGACAGGCCAGGTAAGAGCCGTAGACCAGAGGGCCTGTTGGAGCCTGATATGTAACAACAAACCATGATATGATTTAAAAAAGAAAATAGAAATGAAATAACTGATTGATAATGTCACAAGATGCTGAGCCCAAAAAAGAACTTGTTTCCCTTTTAGACTCAACACATTAGTTAAATCATCAACTTGTTATTACTTTTTTATTTTTTTACATTTTAGGTCACTGTTACAAATCAGGCTCTTACAGTGCTGGACAATCAGAATGAAGGGGGCTCATGGAGGGAGGAGCTTTAAAGAAACAGGAGCTAAAACAGAACATTTCAGAAACTGGTTCAAGGGTTTTCTGAATCTCCTTTTCAATATTAAAAAAAGGGATTTTTACAGGAAAAAATCAAATCATGTCAAGCTAGTATAGGAATACCAATGGATAGTATAGTGTCTTACAAAAAAAAAAGACAGTACTCCCATTAAAAAGCTTGCACTTACTGTGTGGTCTGAATGATTTCCTGTCAGGACTTGATTGTATTTCAGGTAATAATTTGTCCAGAGTGCCTCTTATGAAAGATAATAGAATGGTGATGGTGATGCTTTATCCCACACTGTCAGAAAATATGACACAGAGAGAGATTTAAAAAACATTTATAAAAAAGTGATTTGAAACTTGAAATAGGGGCACTCTGAGAATTTCCACTCCTTGCTACCTGAGGTGCCCACCTCCGTCGCTCCCTGTTCCCTGCGCTCAACCAAGGTTGCATCTCTGTTCCACTATTGCTTTAGGCTCACTCAAAAAATATGTGCATGTATATTATTTATCTTTAATTGAAGCCTTGGAATATTCGTACTCAGATACAGTATTTAAATGGATTCTGGCCCAGATTTAGGCATGCATTAGACTCATATAGATGCATGCATGCAACCACCTCCACATTCATAACAAAATAAAATAAATCCCGCTTTGTGCTCTTTTCAAAACTCAGCTTCCCAGATTCTCCGCTCACATGCTTTGCTGGCAGTTTAGGAGTGTGTCCCATATACAAACCCTGTAATCCTCATTACAGCAGTAGCTTGATTGACAACCAGCCATAACCACTCACTGCATGTCTTTAACCCTCTCTACCTCTCACATTTCCTGTCTCTTCAGCTTGTCTATCTACCAAATGTAAAAATGCCATAAATTATATAGCCTCTGGAACCAGACAGTTTAGTTTGGTGAGGACTAACTAGTCCTCTCAAATAGCTGATTCCTATGCTCATCTCAATTGTACACACAAGCGGTGCATTAATGCCATGCACACAGCAGCAATAAACACACAGTGTGGATATGAGGTGTCCATCATCTGTGGGAAAAGCTGCACTGAAGGATAAGCAGAGACTGTTTCCTGCACAATAATTAGGTAGATACAGAATACATGGAAAGAGAGGGAAAGCTGTCACTCTCCCCTCCTACATTAAAATATGATTAAATTGTGTGGGATGCTAAAATGGAAAAAGAGCTTAGCATGTGAGTGTGAGATTAAAAAGAAAGTCCTGCTGTTACACACACACATGTGCAGGAATTGTAGCTTAATACATAACATCACTATCGTGGTGGTGTCACAATAGTAGTGTCTGGTTTTGTTGATGCCAGTGCCATTGTTTGATTCTGCTTTTTGATCCATTCTCCTGGTTCTCATGATTAAAACAGTTGATAATCATGGACAGAGTTTTCCCAAACGCATCCCAGTTTAGTGTGTTGTATCAAAATTGACACTCAAGGAAACTGGATGTTTTTGGGGGCTGAAAGTCACCAATTAATGGTGTCATCCTTTGAACTGGTGGCACAGAGCATTAAATACACAGCACCCCTGATGTTTAATACAGACAAATTTGCCAGCATTTGCTATTGTTGTGTCACTGTGTCATGTCTGCCATGATCACCTCCTTTAATACACGCTGACACCCACTTCATAATTGTTTTTCAAGGCACGTGGAATCTCCTGGTTGGCTTTGATAAGGAAACCATTAAGTATAAGGATGAATGATGTCAATGGCTCAGACAAGATGAAACCGGTTTTCACCTGGTACTAGCTCTCGACGACCATCCCTGTTCAGCATGCAGATGTGGCAGCTGATATGGGGGATTTTTAAATGTACCATATTGAACATAATTATCTTTATGTGCTTCGTTTTTAATCTTTGTGTCATAAAAATACAATTCCTTTTTTTGTTTTAACTAAATCATTCACTGTTTATCCAGATGCATTACAAAGCAGCTCAAGCATCTCTGTTATCATTCTGATCATACAGAAAGGAAATGTTACGATGACCTTTGCTTCAGTAAAAAAAATCTGTCCCTTAAAGTCTTTATAATATCCTTTTCTTCTCTTCCTTCCTCTTCTTATTTGTCCTGACCTTGCTCTCCTTTGCCCTTTTCCCTCATATCATCAGTCTGTGAGCTTTCTGTGTCCTGATCCGACAATACCTCTGCTCTCCTGTGTCGGGTGTTTCTTGGTTGACTGGGAAAGCAGGCCTTCCTTTTGTGTATAACAAATCTCATCTCACAAAAATATTCATTTCACGGGTCGCTTTCCCACACAAGCCAATATCCATGCAGGAGAAGGCATTAGGCATTATTCCCTCCTCTATTCAAATTGGAAACAGCGTAGTGGGGCTGTGCCAGAGATATCAGCCTCCTGCTGTACGCGGTTTGTCCTTGTAATGAGGTTGCAGCTGCGGCTAACTATTCATTCAAGTCATTCACCAGCCGGCCTTATCAGAGCTCTCGAATGACTTTGGCTAAACGGCGTGCAAAGGAGACACGTCTCACCTTGTCTTGTTGTGTTAGACTTATGTGCTCTTATCGCTAATTTTTTAAATGATACACGCAACATACCTGCGAGGTCCAAGCACTGCTGGGTATTTTAAGTTCAGAGGGACTAAGCTGATTAAAAGTGTTGTTTGTTGTTTACTCATTTAAAACTTTTCTGTAACACAAGCCATCAGTGTGGGGATGAGGTGTGAATGGGTGAATCCCACTCCTGAGCAGTGTAAAGCCAGTGAGTGGGCAGAAAGACATGAAAAGTGCTATACAAGTCTATTTACCATTTACGCTTTGCTACAGTGTGTCTGACGATTTGCAAAAGCCACAATATGAATGCAATAGCAAAAATACAAATGCAAAAGCCACAACACGAATGCATTTGTGTTGTGGCTTGTGCATTTGTGTTGTTGCTTTTGCAAATTGTCTGACACCTACCGGCTACTGCACTTTAACATTTACACAATATACCAGTATGTGCACTGATCATAGAAGTTTAAATTGCTCAGAGGCCCAAACAATATGAAAAGTATAATACTCAAAGTCATCATGAGATTCCTCCAGGAGGGTTACAGTTACATTTGAGTTTGGACTGCTCTGATCAAAATAATAAATTATTTGCATGTAGTGATTTATATTTGGCTCTGTTTGTAGGCACATAGAAAGGCATGTTGACCCCTCCAGGGTTACAGAATAATGTGCAAATTTTGTGTATGTGTAAGGGGATGCTAATGTGTAAATTTTCAAAATTAAAAATGAAACCTTGTCCGTCACTGAATTTTCCCCAAAATTTCTCCTACACTTAAGGAGCATAAAATATCAATCTAAATATTGAAGTCATAAAGTAAGTAAAATAAATAAACTATCTTTTGGTTGCCTAGTAACGGACCACAGAAGCTGTCAAAGTTGGAAGCATTCTAGTTTTAATATTTTTATTTTTTTCTGCAGAGCAGGACAAGTCTAACCAGTAAAAGTTTGGGTCGGGATGAAGTTTTGATAAAACATTTTGAAAGGACTGGGTGAGAAAGATGGCCTTGGAGATGCTTCAAGCTCTAAATGATGGATAAGATATTGAGGGATATGTTGAGATCAGAGACATGTGAATTTGTTAACTAGGTGCTCAGAAAGACAAATTAGAATGATCTGAATCTAGCGGTCAAAATGACCACTACTGTAGTAACAAGATGGTAATTATTCACTACCATGTACATCAGGCTTAATTTAACTTAAAACACACACACAGAAATAGAGGCTTTTATACAAATATATTCCCTTGAAAACCTCCTGGCAATGATAATCAATTCTCCATGACAATAAACACTGGAGAAAGGCAATCATGCTTCATATGAAATCAACCCTTGCTCAGAGGAGAGTCTTAGCACATTTTACTTCTTCTTCTTGATGGTGAGGAAAAATACGTAAATCAAAGTAAAATCACAAGTTTCTGCAAGCTAAATTCCATTCCATTCCAGATGAGCTGTAGCATGACTGTGTTGCTTCTGCAAAAGGTAGAAAATTAAATGAATTAAATGGGCTTTTAAATGACAAAAAGCTGAAAAAAATCTGAGTAGAGAATAGGGTTGCACGATATACCGATACTTAGAAAGTATCGATACCCCCTGTTTTCAAAAAGTAAACAATACCACGTGTTTTAAGTATCGATACTCCAAGATACTTCTTCGTCTGAATCAGACATTTTGACTCAGGCACCCTGTGAGTCTGCAGCCACCGAGCTGGGTCCTCTTTCCTCTCTGAGGAGTGGGCGGAGACTTGCTCTCTTTCCAAAGTGTGTGTGTTGTTGAGAAGTCAGACGGTGAGCCTGTATTAGCTACATGTGTCGATGCTTGGCTGTTTTCAGTCCGACGAAGTTGTTAACGTGCATCTTAATTATCCGATCTCGCGCTGACAAACTCACAGTTTGATTTCTTAAGCTGCATGTAAAAGTACAGACAGAGTTACAGACATGGGTTCAAGTTACAGCGCTCTTGTGAACCGGCCGCAGCTTGGCGAAAAAGCCGGAGCGAAATTTGTCATTACTCTGCTTATGAAGCCGAAAGTCGGGGCAGCTTCGTAAGCTAATACACGTTTGAAAGCCCGTCTGTAAAGCTTACTACTGACACACACGGAGGAAACACTACGAACATGATGAAGCACCTCACCGTTCAGCATCCTCACCTCCTTAGAGAGCAAGAGTGACAGATTCAAACAACGTGCCCAAACACAAAAGTCAAACGACTGTCAATTACTTTGTGACAAGAAAACTAGTTGACTACGCTTTGTACGACGAATAGTCAGCGTCATAAACAGATGAGCTGCGTGGAGCAGGCTCAGCCCTGAATCAGAGCTGTGGTGTTGACACAGTTTAAATCAGTGACAAGTAGTTTTCTAACTTTAACAATGATAAAAGCCTATAGGAGACACTAAAGTGTTGCATCTGTGAAAGAGCTTAAATAACACGGGTACACTTTTTTTTAGAGTATTCATGTTAAAAGGGTACTTTTCAGTGTATCCATACACAGTGTTTGTTGATCAACACAGTGTGAACTAAACTACAGTGTGCTGAGCATGAAAACAATAGATGGCTGTTAAAGTCTGGCAGGGTTATTTTACCTGCTCATTTCTGTAGAACCATTACTATTTCCTGGTTTTCTATTTAGTTGAATTATTCTTGAAAATAATACATGAGTTCAGGTCACTCCAGGAATTGATTCTGCATGTAATCTATAAAACTTTGTGTGTGTGTTTTCTGAAATATTAGCACAATTTACAAATCTCCCTTAGCCCCACAGACACGCAAACAGATGTAAAAAAAAGACTCGCTTGAGGCAGCCATCTCTTCAAGCTGTTTATTTTATTCATTTTCTTATACTTTAACTTTGCCATGGTATCATTTAAGTATCGATATCAAAATTTTTTAGGCAAGTATCGTATCGAATCATAATTTTGGTATCGTAACAACACTAGTAGAGAATGCATTTAAAGTGAGATGAGTCTCTGAAAAATTAGCTATATGATGTAGCAGATCTGACCCACATGCAGAAAAATGTAGCATTACTTGTGTGCCGTTTCTCCCAGATAATCACTCTGAACTGCACAGGGCTTTTAGTAAATTAGATATTATTTCCCATAAAGCTTATCTGGATAGCATATTTGGATAGAATAGAGCTTTTTCCCTCAAATGAATGTATGATGATTCATTGGAAGACATGTAAAACTACACTGACACACAGCTATACAATACTGGTTGTTCATTACACAACAGGCAGCCAGGTCTCACATCAAGAAGTAGCCACGTGACACTGTCCAATCAGTCTGCAATACTCAGTACATTTACCTTGAGCTTAGTCAGCACGAGATCAAACTGAGCATAGCTCGAGCAGCACATGATAATACATAATGTGATTGCTATCTGGCTGCGGTTGGGTTCGGCAGGACTCAGGAGGTTTCTGAACAGAAGTGTTGTGGAAAATAACTCAAACACCAAGCCGCCAGCACAAGTCGAGCAGCTTGGACGCAAAGAAATTCAGTGCCAATGACACCAATTTGGTGGATGGTAAATGTCTCCAATTCATGAGAAATCATTGAGTGGATGGAAAACATCAACTAGTAGACAGACATTTAATAACAGCCACAGACGTCACTAGTGTTTCAGTGTAAAGCGTGACCCTGTTAACTGGAGACTACCAGCCCACTATCAATGACACATTTGGCAGAGTCAACAGTTAGCGCGGTTACTCTTTGCTCCAAAACACCACAGCTCTGTAACAGTCAGAACTCAGGTATAGTTGACTCCAGGATATAGTATCATTTCTGACAACTGACCACAGAACAACCAAACATTTTTATGCTGCTTATGTAGCTTTAATTTGGTGTTTAAAGAATAATACCTGGTCTGAATAAATAGAGCCAAAAAGCCGCCTATGTCACCAAAATGCACACGTATATTTTTATAACGTTGACAGAAAATTGGTCCATTCCATTATTTTAATATATAACCTTATTCGTTCATCTGCGTATGTTCATTTCAGTTATTTGTTTCAAAATAACACAAATACTTAGAGAGGGATAATTGTGCATCATTGAACAACCGAAAACGAGGCAGAAGGTTAAATTAATGGTAATTCTGATTTTTGACATAACCGCCCAGCCCTCTTTGGACAGCGGAAGCAGCACACACTTTACTTAGACAGCCTGCACTTCATCAGTGTGGCAGAGCATATTCCCTTCACAATGCTAAAGCAGCTAAAACACAGTGACATTGAATGTATCCAGGAGGGAAACTCTAAGTCTATCAGACAAATCAAATCCAGAGTTAATTTAATAGTGTGTCTGTATTCCTGGCATATCTGGCTCTGCTTGCAGCTGGGATAATAGCTCTCCTAGTTTATCTGCTTTGTCTGATCTCATTTGCTGTTACGTTTTGTTTGTGTTTGGAGTAAACAGTGTGTGTGTTTGTGTGTGTGCGTGTGTGTGCATTATGTAACTGCTGTGGTTGTTCAAGGTGATATCAGCCACAGAATTCACAACAACTTCTCACACACAAACCTCAAAACCCAGGAATGTGTCTGCATTACAGTGCAGTGCATCGATCCACATCCCAGCCAGCTGTACCCCAGCAGGGAATAAAGCAGCTTGTGTGAGGTTTGAATCATTTACAACACTTTTAAAAGATACAGGAGCCTGTCGGTGTCTGGAGGGGTCCTTCATATTTACGTCTTCAGGCTATGAGAGGGGTGAACCGCAGAAAAAAAGCACACAACCCACATTCATTTTTCATGTTATTCCTTCATTCATATCCCCAGCTGCCTGTGCACTGACTGGGTCACCATGAGGCTAGACAAATGATGCCAGCTTATGCCTGAAGAAAAACAATGTGCTGAATATGCTGAGCAGTTCTGTTTGTAGTTTAGGAAAGCACGGAAAACAACTCTGAGCAGGTGATTACTTGGCTGAATTAAGCAGCGTGATGGATTTCCCCGAAGGTAATAACACCCCCAACCAAGACAAATGTGTGAGCGGAAGCCCCCACCTGCAAGTGCATGATAAAGAGGTAAAACACACATGCAAACACACAGGTTTAAAGGTCCTGTGTGACAAAGAAACCGTGTGCTGGAGTATAATGGCTGAGACAAAAGTGTTTTTATGTTTTAAAAGTTATTTCTCAACAGTTGAACCCACTCCTTTCTCCAGAATATAACAGATCTTTACAGACTGTAATGCTATTTTACCAACTACGACTTCTGAAACCTGAGACCATACTATATTTTCCTGTAATACACATACAAGATGCACTGTTGCTTCCAATTACATTCCCCCACCTGCGTTCACATTCCTTTTATATTAAAGGATACGTTCGGTTTATACAGCTTTTACATTGTTTATAGAATGAAGTAGAACAAAATACTCACCCAGAAGGCTTTCCTGATCCAAGCAGTGCTTCAGGAGATATTTAGATCCAAAAGCGTGCAGCGGACGTCCGTATAATGGGATCCATCGGGGCATAGACAGCGCCGCTCCTAAAACTGCATTAATCGTCCAAAAGTCATGTTTTCCACCAATTCCATCATGGTCCGCTCCGGGTTAGTCCTCTGCTGCAGTCTATGTCACTCCAGACAGCGCTGTGTGGCTGTACTGACCTCTGAACTGACAAAGTCTTTGTTTACATTTGTCCCTGCGCATGTGCAGTACTCTCGGAGAGCCGACTCCTTTCTTTGAGGGACAAACGTAAACAAAGTCTTTGTGAGTTCAGAGGTCAGTACAGCCACACAGCGCTGTCTGGGGTGACACAGACTGCAGCAGAGGACTAACCCGGAGCGAACCATGATGGAATTGGTGGAAAACACGAGTTTTGGACAATTAATGCAGTTTTAGGAGCGGCGCTGTCTATGCCCCGATGGATCCCATTATATGGACGTCCACTGCACGATTTTGGATCTTAATATCTCTCGAAGCACTGCTTAGATCAGGAAAACCTTCTGGGAGAGTATTTTGTTCTACTTCATTCCATAAACAATGTAAAAGCTGTATAAACCGAACTTATCCTTTAATCAAATGATGTCCCCAGACGTAAATGAGCTGCAACAAACTGAACCTCATTTGTGAATAAATTTATGTACTCCTTTGTTTTTTTGTTTTTGGTGATGGGAATAAAGCACCTGAATGAATAGAGGTATTAACAAAACAAGATGTAAACATCCCTGAATCAATCAATCCAATTTAATTTAACGTGCACAATTTCACAACAAATGTTTTCTCACGATAATTTACAGAGCTGAGTAAGGCCATGGATAAGACCAAATCGCAAATTACAAGCAAGACTAAGTCTGAGCTCACCATAATCTTACATAAGCATAGCATGTTGCTGCATTTAGCAAGTCACAGTGCCAAGGAAAAATTAGGTAATACACAAAAAACGCAATGAATAAAATCAGCGTTTACAAAAATGAGGAGGGTCTGAAAATGCATGCCAGGCCTGTAATTGGCGACGTGATTCTAGAGACATAACCTTCCACAGACAAGAAATTAGAAGTTAGCCAGCTGCTAATAAACAAAACAGAGGAGAAGTGAAGAAGTGTTGCAACAAATGCACGTTTTGTTGAAAGGTAGTCAGCAGATTCATTTGCACAAGCACAACACGGTAGTCTGCCATTACTGTTGTTGTCTGGTTGAAGTATGTCCCCATAATGAAAGTGAAATGTGGAGCATGACGTCAGAATTTCCTCTGAAGACTTCGGCTTGCTGTTTACACTGCAACAGTGGCTGGGGCCAATACTACTCTGGAGGTTGTTTTCAAAAGTTTCCACTTCAGGTCTGCTAAGACATTGTTTCAGTGTAAACTAGAGGCTGGAATGCAATGATAACTATGCGTTTCAGCCTAAAACCATTGATGTTGTAAGGAGCCCCCAAGAAAACCAATACTTCAGCCTTTAAAGACTGAGTTTTAGCTGCTGTCTCTTTAAGGCTTCCTGCTTTACAAAGCCCTGTCCTTCTAATTGGTCAGCCCCCTAGTGGACAATAGGGGGAAGAGGTATGGGCAGACCTCTGTGTTTGAAGCCCCAGTCATTAGGAAGAGCCCCAAGTGTTTTGGATTCATTTTTGGTAAGATGTTACATTGTCTTTCTTTTTATACAGTTATAGAAATGCAACTGTAACACTATTAGTCATCTCCAGTGAAATTATTCCAACCCCACTCCTTCCTATGAGGCATCCTCTAGACATTTATTTAGGGATTCCCTGTGAAGAGAGCTGATCCAAACACCTGGCTTGGTATAAAAACATTGCAGCATAATGCTCATTTCACTCTGGACAGCTTGATCTAGGCCAGACATCCATCTGGACGCCTGCTCCTCGTTGAGTTTGTGATGAGCTTCGTAAATGATGTGTTTGCCTATTCAGAGTGCTGACTCAGACGGCTGCTTTGTGGCAGCAGCCCAGCAGAAAGGAGACCTTCAGCAGTTTGTCTCTGATTCATCTAAATCATTAGTTCTTTAAAACACTGGGGTGGAGGGTGAATGTTTACGGCCAGGACACATCAGAGGTGTAAATCAGGGTCGGTGCCATCCCTTTACTCTGTGGCATCATCAAAATTATGATATACCGTCAGCACATTTAGGGGAAGTTTCTCATCTGACAGCTATTTTCCTGTTGAGGTCACACCACTTTATCCACTGTTTAAAAAACATGACAGGGAAATCCCAGCATGCAAGGCCACATTTTGCTACTGCTGATGTGTAGTTAAAGATGTGTTATTCTTTTTCGGTCCAATAGAAAGATGATCCAATGAGAAATGTGAACTTTCAACATCTTATTTTTCCTGCTGTAGCTAAAAAAAATGATTGCTATAGAGACATAAATATAGGGATGGTTTTAAAATCAAAAATGAATCTTATTTTAAGACACTGAAGTCAATGTAATATCTTTCACTCTTGAAACTTTTTAACTGTTTGCAGATGCAACTCCTCTTTAATTATTATCCAAAAGGTTAGAAAAGGTGAAAAAAAAATATTTCTTTGTATGGCTAATTCGATTCACGATTTTCTTCAAATCAAGCTTTGGTATATTCACATGTATAGCTGAACGATTTTAGGAAAAGATCTAATTTTTCTGGCAGATATTGCAATTCATGATTTTTTAATCATCAATAGTGATGATAAATCTGTTTTCATCAACTTCTACTCCTAAACAGAGGCTTTGTGTTGTTGACCTGCTTACCAGCACTTTAAACATATAGATTGTCTACAAATTTGTAAAACAGAATGTGTATAATACTTGACACAACAGATCCTGAGTCAGTCAGGAGTGCTGCTTTGGCGATCTCAAAATTGCATTGTCTAAAATTGCGATTTTGATCTGAAAACGATAAATTGTTCAGCCCTAATATATATATATATATATATATATATATATATATATATATATATATATATATATATATATATATATATATATATATATATATATATATATATAGAGAGAGAGAGAGAGAGAGAGAGAGAGAGAGAGAGAGAGAGAGAGAGAGAGAGAGAGAGAAATCCAACAACCAGAGATTGGATTACATCGGTTTTAGCCGAGGATTATGGTCCTTCTGCTTTCAGTGAGTCTCAGTTTCACTGTTAATAGTAAGCTAGAAGACGGAGTTTTAAAAAATTGAAAAGTAGACAAAGAAAAAAAACCCCACACATTTATTCCACATCATTAAATTTGTTGTCCTATTATTGACGTTGATTTGTACTTAATTGTGTAAAGAATCTGATTTTCTTTTGGCCATATTATGACTTTACAGTAAAATTCAATTCATGAAGTTTAAGATTTGTTAAAAATTAGAAAGAAAAATTTAAACAAAAGGTTGTTTGAGGGTTCAAGTCACTGTCTATGAACTATACAGTCCTGGTTACCCTCTGAGAAGGATAATGAAAAACCATACGGTGGCATTTTCATGCCAAAACACACTCTTTTTTTTGGGGAGGAGTTTATTGCTATTAGTTTTTACTGACAGCCCTGTTGAAAAATGCAGCTCCTACAGTGTTTCGCATCACTGTAGCCAACGATACTCCGGCATACCACTGCAACCAGGACAGCCCATTTATTGACAAAACTGAAACAAATAAATAAATCCAGAGCGAGAAGGTCAAAGTTCAGTGAGCAGGGCACTATGCACTGGGGAAAACAATCACATGCTCAGTCCAATCCTGTATACACACATGAAATGTAGTTTTGTTCCACACAGTAAAAACAGAAAACATATGGAGGCTGCAAATGAGGTTCAATATCCTGTCAGGCCTTTGAATCCAGCTTATTTTTGAGTTTTGACATCCTATCATTCATGTGCTCATATTTCCTCCTAAACCAACTCAAACTTTAAAGGTCTTCTTTCTATTCATATCATTTTGCCTCAGAGTTTGTAGCGCTTACTGTGTTCAGTAAATAAAACTTAGAGTTTGCACACTGAAAGCAAAAAAGGTCATGAGATAGAAAGATTAAATTCATCCAAGAGAACTGGCATTTCTGTGTAAAAACTGCTCATTAACAGTTGTTTTGCTGCACCGGGGTCAGGTGGATAGTTTAATGACGAACATCCTGTTTTTCCCAGAAGGGGCTGATGATACTATTATTCAAAGTGGTGTTGTACCGCTGAGCCACATTGAGGGCATTCAGAGTCACATGGTCCAAATTCTCTTAAAGGAAATATGGCTGATAATTACTTATGAATAAAACAAAGTGATGAAGCTGCAGATATGAAAACTTGTGGTTTTCAAGGGATGATTTTTTATAACATATATTGCTTGTAACTTAAATGTACACAGTTTTTATTGCCCTTCCAAAGCTCTCTGACTCTGCAGGTCTGCAGGCCCAAAATGTCCTGTCTTAATAACACACTGCCTCCAATTACTCCTCCCTAATCTGACACAACCTTGGGGAAAGGACATTTATAATGGTGACAAACATACCAACAGGGGTTTATTCTGTTTCTGCAAAGGGTCACAGTGTCACACACTTTTAGATAGCACAAAGGAGAAGAGAAATGAGAATGAGATGTGTTCGAAAGCGCAGAGCCTGAGTACTGCTAACCAAAGCTGGACTTAATGAAAAAAAGGCTCCATGAAGAAGAATAGTGCTCACACTGAATTCCAATATCCCTTTATGTTCACAAGCTGCTCCTCTGTGCTGCATATTGTAATGAGTATGAACCATCTCATTCAGGAGGCAAGAGGACGACTGAGCTCAATAAAGGGCAAATCAGAGAGATTATGCATACAGAGTTCATGCTATAACGAGTCTGTAAAATTCCCCCAAGTCTATAATACCAAACATTACAGAGGAATCCTAGCCTACTGAGTGAGTAGGAACTGTGAATCTTTTATGACTGGGTCATTAAAAGCATGAATCAGGTATTGACCTTTCACCAAAGCCCTTAGTATTCATCGTCCAATCACAATTTAGCTAATTTAGTTCAGCTTTTGAAACACTGAATCGTTCTGTAATTGACATTAAATGCGTCTTTCTCTGACTCTGATTGTTTCATACTCATTGTTGGTCGGAGAAGCTAGGTTTAGAGAAACAGCCAATCAGAAGCAGAGCTGGGCAGGAAATGAAACAGTTTGCAGAAATACAGAAGTGACTGGGAAGAATTAAACACTTGGCAGTGAAACTTCACTGTTATTGGGTACAAAGCCAACTGCAAGGTGTGGGGTCTCATGTTTTCTGTTTCATGTTGGCCTGAAGGATGTTAATCAAAACGCTTCCAGAGAGCATCTACACGACCCAGAAGAGCCAAACTGTGCTGTCATGGGTTGTTTATACTCCACGCATCTCCAAAGACTGATGCACTCAAAACAGTTTTTTGGTCCCATTTTAACGGGAGTCCCATTCATAGGACATTCATGAATCTTCACAATCTTCATGAATCACAGGTCTTTCTCTGTCAGCCTGCAAGCTCCTCTCAGCTTGAGCAGGGAAGATGTGCAGCAGGGGGTGTTGCTTCAGGGTGCATGTGTCCTCAATGTGAAAAACCTATGATAAGATCAACCTGGAAAAACGCATTTTCAACACTAATGGGTTTAAGTTTGTTTTTGTTTTTTGTTTTTTTGTTTTTTACTTGATGGCATATTTGCCAGGTTGAAAAATGTGCGTAGACAATTCTTTGTAACAAGCAAATTAAATGTGAAAGTTTGAATTGTATACTTGTAAATTAAAAACTGATGGTCAGTAATTCGAACATCATCATTCATTGAATAAACTTGAACTTTATTTTATGACTGAAGGTGACAACATAACTGGACAGGCATGTCTGGATTTGGATCTCTTTGCATGTTAAAGTAAAGGCAACTTAAGGAAACACATCAGGTCGATTTTTTGGGGGGCAGTGGGATTTTTGACTTTTCATCTTTTATGGAGTTATGGGTCAGAAAAATCAAGGACCAGCACACTCACTGTGAGTGTTTCTCCTCCTCCACAAATCCTGGTTGTTAATCCAAAAGAGCTAAGAGTCATATCAGCACCTCTTTCGTGATTACCTCCGCCAAGGAGGTTATGTTTTTGGAGGGTTTGTCTGTGAACAACATAACTCAAAAAGTAACAAACAGATCTTGATGAAATTTTCAGGAAATGTTCAAAATGGGATAAGAAAGAAGTGATACAATCTCAGAGGTGATCCTGATCACTGTCTGGATCCAGGACTTTTTTAAAGGATTCTTTATCATTGTGAGATAGGGCTGTTTTCACCATATGTGTATATAACTCCACCATAAATGGTCGGATTGCTTTGTAAAACAATACAAGACAAGGTCACCATCATTTCTGACAGATGTAAAAGTACAATCCAGATCCTGGAAATATTCTGGATACTAAGATCTGGAATATGAAATGTGTACCAGGTCATCATCATTTTCAACACTGTCAGGTAACAAATTATCATACAAACCAGCAACTAACATCAAATTGTAGCAGACAGTCTGCTGAAAGGGAGTATAACATTAAAGTAGGACTAAAGTGTTGGTGACAATCACAATATGCTTGAAGGAGGTCTGTGCTCTCTGACTGCTTTTCTTGTTGTTATTGGGTTTGGGTCACTGATAACTGTTTTGTTCTATCACCCTGTCCTCGTTGTACAAGTAAAGTGACCTCATAGTGTTTGAAATCAAGCAATGAAGTCTATTTAGCTGAAGAAATTAAGTTTGAAAATAAAGAGTCTGATTCTAGATTATAGGGCATCATGCCTACTTTCCTACTTCCAGTGGTGCCTACTATCAGCACAATAAATTTTCAGCCTTTGTCTTTCAGCACAACTTTGTATTAAGACAGAATTAAGACCTATAAAGTGTTCTCAAGTCAACAGCTGACCATGTTGGCTAGCTAGTTTAATCAAACAGAAGCTTCTTGTAGTCATTTCAATCTCAATAATCTCTCAACAAGGTGGCCTCACTATAAATAATCAAATGTACATAAGTGATATATCCCCCCAACAGCATTAGAAGAGCAGTAAAGAGGGAAAGTTATGTCAGTTATATTACAGAAGCAATACAGTGCCAAAAACTTCAGGTTAAAGTGAGACTTCTAAGCGCTGACACAACAGTTTGAAAAATCTGCTCATGCTAGCAAGAGAAAAAGTAGTTCAGACGTCTGATTTTATCAAGGTACATGGTTCACAGTGAAAAACTGGAACCTTTCTAATCTCACTTCTTTGAATCCAATGAGGTGAAAGATACCCATCAGAGTGGTAATTAGCTTAATTAGCATGTGACTCATTTCACAGCCTCTCTTGCAGAAAATGTTACCTCACATGTTGAACTCTGCATCTGCTGCAGTGACACAAAGACAGATTAGAGGTCATCTGATGAAGAAAATTTAAACAAAGTGCGCTCAAGGTAAAGCAGTTCAAACTACAGAGGCTGAGCTGGGCACACATGTGGGTTGTATATGGCTGGATTCCCCTGACAGCATTTTGTGGGACAAAAACACAGAATTAAAGCACCAGCTGGCCTGACGACAACATGCACACAAACTCATGTATCATCCCATGGGCTGAGTTTGCATCGATATGACCTGTGCTTGCGTTGCTTATAGAATTAAGCTTCCTTCTAGCTCGAGACAAGGGAAATTAATTCTACTGAGTGGGAAGAAATGCATTATAACACCAATCCCCCATCCTGGTCATGAGATCGATTTATCTCCACGAGTGCAAAATATCATCTTCATCCCTGGTGAACTAAGCATGTTTAATGATTAACAAGACCCCCGTTATATAGGCTGAAGATGCTAGAATACAACAACACAGCACATACTGACTCAAGGATCACAGGTTTTTAAAAAGGAATACTCAGTGTTGCTGAGGGAAAGGAAACATGTTCCCAAACTATATTTCAAAGGAATGTGCTTCATAAATAACTTTGAAACATTTCCTAAAAAGTTTTTTTTTTGTTCGTTTTCTTTTGAGAAAGATAAAAACTATATAATTACTCTAATTTTGCCTCTACTGGACTAGTAGGAATTATAAATATACTCCAAGGTAATCATAGCTGAAGGCAGATGATTTACTATGATTACGGGTATGACGATGATGGAGTATTAGGATTCAATACAGTAGGAGATAATGTGCACAGAGACAAAGGTCAAAGAGGATTAAAACAAAAGTGCATATAATTGTTGTTCTCCTTTTTCAGGATGATCACAGGGTAACTATTTTAAACAAGCAAATAAAAGAGCCAAAAATATACATAAACACATTAACAGACAGAATCAGAAATATGTTGCCAAGTTTATTTTTTGCTCTGTTGTAATCAAGGTTATAAAAGTTAACTAAAACGAAACTAAAAAGGAAAACTAAAATTTAAAATACATTGCAGTTAATTCAAACTAATAAAAACTAGAAAAGAAAACAAAATGATAAGTAAACTAAAACTGTATCTTGTGTTCACAAAACTAACTGAAACTAACTAAAATGATAGACAAAATGTCCTTAGTTATAGTTTTTGACAATATTAATAGCCTTTAGGATTTAAATTAATCCGACACATTTTCCTAACCAATTTTACGATAGTTTTCGGCAGTTGTCAGCGCCGCACAGCACCATCATAGCGGCGTATAGGGACGAGCTTGTTTACTGCACTGACTGGCTGTGCGCTGTGCAACGACGAAACGTAGTGGAGCAATGAATCAGAGCATCTGTAATAGTTTAATTGTTACAGTGTCCAAGTTTTTATTTATTGAAGCTCATATAATATTGTTTTTTATAATTCATGTTAATATTATTTTTATGTAATTTATGTCAACATTATTTTATATAATTTATGTATTAATTTTTTATACTAAGTTTATATTATTTTCATGTGTTAAAGGCAGCAGCCAACATTTCAGTATCAGCATTGACTGAGCAGTGAGCACTATGTTGGACTTGAAAATAAACTGTATGACAAAATATTGACTCTGACCTTTTTGAATCCTGCAACTGGTTAATAAGGTATGAAAAAACTAAAACTAAACTGAAACTAAAACTAAGCCTTGTTGCAAACATCAAAACTAAAAAAAGCTAGAATGCCCGCTCTAAAACTAATTAAAACTAAATTATAATGGAAAATAAAATGACAAAACTAACTAAAACTAACTAAAACTAAACTATAATGACAAATCCAAAACTATTATAACCTTGGTTGGGATTATTTCACCTTGGTGAAGAGGTCAAGATCAGTTTGGTCAGTTTTCTCCATCCACAGTGCAAAGTAACGCAACAATGAGTGCAGAAAAAAAGTGTCTCTGGAAGTGACTGGACAGACCAACAACTGATCAGAGCACATATGTTTATTGGTGAACGAAAAAGCACAGGTGTCGGCTCTTGTTTTAATAAAAACATCTTCGAACTCATTTAGAACTGCCTCAACGATACAGACCTCCCTGCAGCAGAAAGTGTCATCTTGGTTGTTTACAGTTCTGCATGGTCTACTTTTCTGTGTTGGTCTTTTAGAGCCAAACCTTCCTGTATATGTTAGATTGACAGCAGTTTCAGACTCACCTGTCAGTGAAAATGAATGTGAGGTGGCTGATGGGTCTGGAGACACCAGGCTACATCACATTTCACATGCTCATACTTGACATGTGTCATTTACTCGTTGACGTTAAAGGCAGAGAGTCACACATACCAAGTTTTGCTTTAAAGCAACAGCACTTAAAATACTGATGACATCATGCTCATGCTTACGTGACCATGCTCGTGTCAGTCAGGCAAAAATAAAACTCTCATCTGGTTGGAGATAGTGGCTGAGTCTAAAATCATGATCTTTCATTCAGTCCTCTCTGTCCTGGAAGTTCTCTGCTGAAGACGAGTGAGTTCATCAGCACAATGGAAAGAACACTGTGAGACAGCGTCTGCCACACACTTGTAAATATCTCTTCACTGTCACACAATGAATGTGCGCAGCTCATCACTGGCAGGGATCAATTTTAATTAACAACATGAATTTCAGTGACACCTGATACAATACGGTATTTGTTTTTGAAAAAAAAGTAAAAATAAAAAAAATAAAGTATATATAAACCACAACTTTTTACAGTACACTGTGGGTGTAACTTCACTACTCCGCACTAAAACGTCAGTACAGCAGATTCATTATGAGCAGGTTGTTGCTGAAGAGTGGGACCCCAACAGAAGAATTCACATGTTACCTTGAAGGAGTTACTTTAAATTATCAGATTACACTAAACCAGGGGATTTCAAAGTGTACAACAGTGAGCCTCCCTTCAGGGAACATCAAGTCCCCGTGGCCTCCTCTATTTTAATAAAACAAATACTAATGATGATAATAAATGAATTTTACACTCTGGGTTTCATGAACATAACATTTAAGTATTTATTTAGAACATTCAGTCCTAAAACAGTCACTCACATTTTAGTGAAAATGGGTAAGAATAATATAAATTAAGGTCATTTCCTGTTTATGCATTTATTATAATGTTGGAATTAACTTCAAACATTCAAATAAAATGAGATGACCACTCCTAAATCAGGAAAAAAACATTGCCCTAAGGCAGCAAAGAATAAAACTTCAGTCAAAATGAAATAATTAAAACATTGTTCCATTACAGATAAATCATAAACGGAGCTGTTTTTAGGCATCTACAAAAAATTTTTGTTAAGATGACCACTCAGAATAACTTGTCAAACACAAACAGTGGATTACAAATTCACAGTCAACTTAAACGCATATTATGGCCTTGGAGCATCTGGTTAGAAAAGCCCGACTTTAAACATCCGTCATTATTACTGCACAAAATGCAGAGGGTCGAGGGGGTATGACACCCCTTAACTGACACAAGAGACCCCCAGAAAGCCTGAACTGAAAAATTTTGGGGGTCTCTTGAGGATTTCATTTTGCCACACGTCGGTTGGCTGAGTTCAAATGCTGACATACATGTGTGGGTGGAAAAATGAGTGTCCTATTTGGGCAGGGGCAGAGTTATTTTGTGGTCCTGTAGCTGTGTGCTTCATCGTTGCACATTCTCAACTCTTCTCTGCTCGCTATGTTTTGCACGGCAAAGTTCCACCCTGATATGTACACAGACACACAAACGCATGTGTGCACATAGAAACGAGGTGAGTCCGTATATCTGACAGATAATCAGGGAAAAGAATCCCAAAACAATGCTGGTGAAGATCACTGGTCTTCATACTTTCTGGACTTACTGTTCAAACTTTCATTCTTTTTTTTCTTTATTTTCATGCCTCTTCTCCCCTGAGACTCTTTGGCGCCCCCCAGTGGAGGCATGCCTTACACTTTGAAAACCACCGAACTAAACTAAATTTGACACAAATTAATACATTTTTGATCTAATAACCACAAATCATAGTAGATAATCTAAGCAAAGGGCTTGACACAAAAACAACCAGATCTTTTTGATAAGTTAAGATTTCAGTACAAGCCAATAGTTGAGGCCTCAAGTGAGAATGCTTCATAAAGATAATTGGTCACATTTCATCGCTCTTCAACTGGCTGTAATATTACAAGTGCAAAATCATTCAAATAATGTTAAATGAATCCTTTCCCTTTGACTTTGCTGCTGTGTCTGAAATGTCTGCTGAAGCGAACTAGCCAAACTCTCTGGTGAAGAGAAAAGATCAGAACTTCAGTAACTCTCCGCCACTGTTCATGTATTATTCAACAGAGTTTGTGACTGCTCAACTTTGAAATCCCACTTCTTTTTTCAAAGTGTATATTACCTCTAATATTCTCTTTAATGCCACAAGAAGGGAAAATAGAGTCAGAAAAGGGCTGACGGAGCTGTCATCAGAGTACATTACAGAGAAAATGTTTTAATGGGTTGATCACAACACAAAAAGGCCATTCTCACAACAACTTTGCTGCAATTTTGGTTGAAAACAAACACTCTGTGCCCAATGCATGATTCAACTGTTGGACAGAATGAAAAACCTGCACCATTCTCAGCTCTCCAAGTTCATTATCCTCTACAAGCTCCAAATCCCTCTACTCATCTGTGAGAGAAGAAAGGATTGGGGGAAGCCCTGTGATTTATCAATAATGCAGCATTTCATGAGGGTTGAACCAGCACAAAAAGAGAAAACGCTGCCTGTCTTCAAAGTTTTTCTGCTGATACTTTCCTCTGTCTTTTTTTAACAATTTAATGAGAGGAAGAACCTCGCATTATGGAAAACTCTTCCACTGAGGTTCCTGTGTCATATTAAGGAAGGTAAACCATCTGTACTTTACATAAGTCACAAGCATATGGGCTGCATGGTACTTTTAGAGAATTGTCTGACTTAATAAAGTTTGATGAATTTTGAACATTTTTTTAAAAAATGCTTTGAGTGGCCCCAAGTGAAACCACAAACTTCACATGAACCCAGTATATGAAAAACATTAATTGAACATCACAGTCATCTTCCTGTCTTTATGCAGAGTTAATAGTACGATCAGAGTAGAGGTTACCATTCGTAGCAGAATATAGCTTTAAATGCACTGTGAGAGCTATCTGGCTTTGTTTGTAGTTTGTATCTTTAGGGTTTTTCCAGGCTGAAGATACTGTTTCACATGAGCACCTTCACCCACTGTTGTGAAAAAGTGACTCTTGCCAAGGCGTGTGTAATAGATGTAAAATGATCATTGAGATAAAGAAGATTAAAAACATGTTTGAAACTAATAATCTTGACTTGAGATGAATATGTAAGGAAAAAAGTTTATATACATTCAAGGGGGACAGTTGTGAAGGATTTCTGGCAACAACTGTTTTGTTACCAAAACACTGAAAAAGACTTTATAGGGGAAGCACTTCTAAATAAATTTTCTCATTATGGAAAAATTACATGTTAATAAATGTAAATTCTCTGGAATAATAAAAAAAAAAACTTAGTTCATTATCTTCTTTTTTCTTTTTTTTTCCAAAGGAAATTCAATTAATTCAATTAAATCAATTCAGTTAATAATAAAAAAGTAAAAAAAAAAAAGTAAAAATAGTAATAGTAACAAAACCACCCTAATTCAAGGAGGTTGTAAGGATTTGGTTTACTTGTGTTTGGAAAGCTTGCCATGTAATGAATGTGACATTAGTAATTTAAACCTGATAGGTGAGGGCGGCACGGCGTGATGTCGATTGACAATAGGCTCTGTAGACCAGACTGTCTCAATTCAGTTCAGCCTTTGCGATCCGTGCAGGTCACGAATGCAGGTTCCTCAACAGGCTGCAGCCTTCATGGGCTGCAGACCCTAAATTGGGACACAGCTATCGTCGTCTCTGTGATCGACTGGTTTTGCCTGGGTTTATGGTTGTTGGGCACTTCCTGTTTTTGCCAGTAGGGGGATCTTGTTGCAAGCAGCTTCTCATTACAGTATTGGATGAAAGCAATTAACGAGTGTGTTTTCTTTTGTTCATCTTCTCCCCACTTTACAGGAGTGTGACATGTGCATTTGTTTGTGAAGCAAATGAAAGAAGAGCGGATCTTACTCTCAAACATTATTCTGTCTCTGTTTGAGAGAACTTTTTGTGGGATACAAAATGTTGAGGTGGCACTTATTTGTGAAGTGAATTTATTTGAAGTGAATCTCCATTATAATCTAGTGCATATCTACTAACTCCAACCTTACCAAGCAGAGCTAACGTAACCTCACTCTTCATTTTATTGATAGACTCTCAAGTTTGAGAGGACCACTGCAGAATAACTGCTGACTGTGGGTTGTGATGTACATTATCTTAAATAGCTCAATGCTTGTTTTAGCCTTTTCTCTTTCACTCTCTTGTTTAGCTTGCTTCTGCAAGTCCATTTTCTTTTAACAGTCCAGTGCCAGTGTCCACCATTACTACAAAATAAATCCAAGAAATCATTTTCAAGGAAAAAGACAGATCTTGCTTCTCACATGGTCAACTACCTCTCGCTGCTAAACTTGGCCAGCCGGCGTGGAGTTGTCACAGGGACTTTCAGTCCACATGCTGCTAAATCTATTTTAGTGTCCATTTGTTGACTGCCAACAGCAAACAAAAATCCAATCTGCAACAAGTGCGTTGCAGCTATTAAAATACCAAATTCAGAGGCATCACTTTTAAAAATACTCAACTTTCAAGGACCAGCTCTCCTGAGGGACCACAAGAGTGCGAGGTCAAAGAAAAGAGTTTAAGAACAGACATACAATCCTGGTGCAGTCCTGCACAGACAGCCACCACAGTTTCCCACCATGTGTCATCAATCTTGAAAAAAGACAAAGTTATATCCAAAGCTGAGCAGGAATGCACACTGGCTGTTGGCGACAGAGTATCAGATGAAGTCAAAATTGAAGCTAGTGTGCTCCTCTGTTTGACATTACATTGTTTACAGGGTTGATAATCTGGATGAAATGGAAAAAGAAACATTTTATCCCTGTATTCAAAGATGATGGACTTTGTTGAACACCTCATTAAGCTGGGACCTGCAGCAAGTCCAAGTCTGAGGCCGTAGCCCTCTGCTGAAAAAAGTGGACTGCTCTCCCTCAGTTTGAGAGTGAGACTTTGCTTCAGGTGAAGGAGTTGGAGTATTTAGGGGCCTTGTTCATGGATGGTGAGACTAATGGATTGGTGCGGCATCAGCATCAATGCTGCAGTGTTCTTCCAGACTGCCGAAAAGAAAAGGGGGCTGAGGCTGAAGGCAAAGTTTGAATTACCTGTGTCAACTAGGGCTGGGGTAAACGATTATTTTCAAAACGATTAATCGGGCGATTATTTTATCGATTAGTCGACTAACCTAACGATTAATTGGACGATTAGTCTAACGATTATTTTTCTGTTGTTCAATTATTTCAAAACCATAATATATCCCAAATACATGCCAAAACATCCCTATCACAACAGAGCTAATTAAATTTACTCAGAGTTAGGTTCTCACCTCTGATTGGTCAGCCCTGTGTCATGTTTGTTTGTCTTTATTTTATTCATGATGACATAAAAAAATTACAAGTAGGCACTATACAAAAATGAATAAATAAATAAAAATCTTAAAATGAATGAAGCAGGTAATGAAGGAAATGAAGTTGTTGTACACAGTGTTGGACAGACTGCTTATTAGTGACTTTGGGCTTGTTTTCTAATGTTTGTTTATTGGGTTTTTGCTCTCTGTATGATCCCGCCTGACTCTCTCCCAGCTCTCCATGACAACGCGTTAAGTTTCATTTCTCTACATGCGTTATTTTGCTCATGCGCAGTCCGCCCCTCCTCCTCCCCACTGAATGTTACCGGTGCAGTGTGAGCTTGAGAGTGATAAATGTCCTCTCTTTTAAAAAGTTAGGGGAGTTTTGAAACTAGTTTGTGGCTCAGATCCTGAGAAACTGTCGGTAACAGAGTGAAGGAGACTCTCTAAATCACGTTATCAGACGCTAAACTCCGGGAGCTGTCAGGCTGTCCAAGCAGAGCCTCCGTCAGCGCTCAGTGGAGAATTTTCCTCATCAAAATCCCTTACGTATGAACTTAGTGATTTTTTCCCATAAAAGTATCCAATAACACAGCACCTCATGCTGTGAACTGAAGTTACAAATGAGTATTACCCCCCTGGTATTTGATTTCACCATGTGACAGTGACAATAAAAACAATAATACGCCGCGTCGGCTATTAAAATTTGCACTGATGACTTCTTATCGTCGACTAGTCGATTATGTCGATTAATCACTGCAGCCCTAGCATCAACCTTCACCCATGGTCATGAGCTTTGAGCAAGAGTAAAAGGAAAGAGATCATGACTAGTGCTGCACGATTTAGGGAAAAGGTGCGATTTGCAATTAGGTGGACAATATTGCGATTGTGATTGTGCTTGCGATTTAATAAAAAAACTTGTGTCATGATGAGTCTACAGACTTGCTTGGTTGTCATGGAGAAAAATCTGAATTGCATGTGCTGACAGTGCGATTGCGATTGCGATTGCGATTGCGATTGCGATAATCGTGCAGCCCTAATCATGACTACATGCTGTTTCTTCTTCTGTCTGAATGGATCTATTTCAGCTGGTTTGCCCAGGGAAGCACAAGAAAGCAGATAACCAGAAAAGCATTCAGAGAGCGCAGATCTCCACCAAGCATATTGTGATTGTCACCAACACTTTAGTCCTACTTTAATGTTATACTTCCTTTCAGCAGACTGTCTGCTACAATTTGGTGTTAGTTGCAGGTTTGTACGATACTGTGTTAGTCTGTTTGTCTTAGTATCCAGAATATTGGCAGGATATGGATCGTACTTTTACATCTGTCAGAAATTATGGTGACCTTGTCTTGTATTGTTTTGCAAAGCAATACAACCATTTATGGTGGAGTTATATACACATATGGTGAAAACAGCCCTATCTCACAATGATAAAGAATCCTTTAAAAAAGTCCTGGATCCAGACAGTGATCAGGATCACCTCTGAGATTTTATCACTTCTTTCTTATCTCATTTTTAACATTTCCTGAAAATTTCATCAAGACCAATTAGTTGCTTTTTGAGTTATGTTGTTCACAGACAAACTCTCTCAAAAACATAACCTCATTGGCTGAGGTAATAAATCATTGGTAAATCAGCACCAACAAATAATTTCTAATTGATTAAAAGTTAAGTTATGAAAAGAGCTGGAAGTTTTATGGCTTGACTTCAACACTGTATTCAAATGTGTACAACATCCCATGAGTGTTTGCATTGCTGCTACGCCTGTTCTTCCAGCTACAATCCAACACTGAGCTGTTTCTCAGAGACCTGCCTTCCTCCACACAGTCTGTCTTTCTCAGCAAACTCTCTCTGTCTCTCTCCCCTCATGCCCATCCGCCTGTTCAGATCACAGCCCAAAAGGCAGCTGGCAAACCAGACAGCACGACTCTGACAATTGACCATTTTTGTCAGACTTCTGGCCGAGTCTGGCTCCAACAAAAGGATCTGTTTTTTTAAACACCTTGGGAACCGAGGGCAAAGGTTTTAGCTGAGGTTTTTGGGGAGGAATACAAACTTGAGCACGAGGCAGTGGACAAATATGCTGTTCCTCCTCACAAAACTGAGCCACAAGTGATTTCTATCTAAAATAGCCTTTACCTCTGCAGTGGAGACGCATTTCCCTCAGCAGAGCCAAAGTCAGAGGGTTGCTAGAATCCATAAAATAGCAGTGGAGAGGACAGCCACGCTGCCAGGACTTACTATAATCCCTCAATTTCAAATTTTAGCTGGGTGTGATAACAGGGACACTCTATCTGCCGCACACTGCTGGCACCGTCAGAAAAACAAAGACAGGAGGTCAAAGATCCCTCTCCTGCAATTAAGATTTTCTGTCAGGGGTCAAATGTTGTGTGTGTGAGCGAGTGTGAGTGTGCCATTCTGGGGGCTCCAGTAAAGTTGTGTATTTTTTTCAAAACACAGCTCAGAGTAAGAGATCACAGCTCCCCCATGAGGATAGACTTTGGCACAAAAAGACATGACAGTGAAAGAAAGTTTGGAAGGACGAGAAAAGGGCCCTCACCATGCATTATGGATGAATTTTACAGACAAGTGTGACAAAATCTGGGATACTTTTGAAATGTTTTTTTGCACACAGCCTCTTTCAGTGTGTGTGCCTTAACACAGCAGAACTATCGAAATGGAAAAAGGGGCGGTTAAGCAGCAGGATAAGTGTGAAGCGTTCAGTGGAGAAAGAAATAAGGACTGAGGGAAAGGCAGGAGACGATAAGATGAAGAGCAGAAGTGGCGCTGGAAAAAGGCAATGATTTGGAAATGGGTTTTGGCCCTTGTGTAACATGCTGTGAAAAGCAATGTTTGTTATCATGTCGTCCAAATAGATCTAGAAAACCTAACCACACAGATTTTTCTTCTGTCATCCACAAAACCCACCACAGCCAAACCGGCTCCTTTCATCCTTGGTCCCCTATCTCCACAGGACTCTCACAAGCTTGGATGAATAGCAGTTTCGTTGTCGTTTCAAACATACTCGTGTTTCTCCCGTATGGAAGCTCCTTCCATCACAAAAACCTGGCTGGAGATGATGTATATGTGTATGTTTGTATGTGTCTGCAAACTTGTTTTTGCCGTTCCCCAAAATCCAGCACTGGGGGCCGACACAACACGACACAACACAACGCCTGATTGGTATGGCACGGCAAGCCTACGGGATTAAATCAAAACCTTCCTCATATTGGTGAGGAAACAAAATATATTTTCTGCCTCGGGTAATACAAGGAAAGAACTCTGTAAAGGCTGCAGACAAAGAGGGAACTGGAGGTGTTAGTCAGACTGCATCGCCTAATTACCTGCAGCTCCTGCACTGTTGCACTGTGCCCTCTTTTCCTCTCAGTGAGGAAATCCCCGGCTTTAGAGCTTAGGTGTAAGACGGCGTGTTAATAATTAAAGTATTTAAATGGACTTCCATCGATACATGCTGACTCAGCTGACTTCTTGGCACTGCTGGATGGTAATAAAGGGTGTCCCTGCTATGATTAATTGCCACAATTTTGCAAATGGTCCAGGAACACCATCATTGAAAATTGTAATGTATGGTCAAAACACTGTGAGTAATAAATAGAGAAACTGTTATATATTATGCATGATCACAGATCATTATAAAGTACTGTAGTCCTATATTAGTCTTCATAGGGCGTCTGGTCAAAAATTGATCCAAGGACCAGGACTGTGAAATACATACTGTAAGCATCACCATGAAAAATGTGCACATGTGCAAAATTGCTTAAGTCACAAGATGGGGAATGTCAAACAAGCCAGTGGAGACATGCCATTCTTCTTTTTGTTTCTGCTCAAAGCAAAAGAAACCAGTTTGATTTTTTTTTCTAACATATTCCAGTGCACAGAGAGAACTGCAATGTAAGCACAATCTGCATGTCATCCCACTTTAAACTGCAGACAAGCAAGCACATTGCTGCCGTCACAGATAGCGTTGGCTGCAGGATGATCATGGAAGACGCTTTTTTTTTTTTTTTTTGGTGCATGCTCTTTCTTTATCAGAAAGACCTCAAAGCTGAATGTAGCACTCTAAGAGTGGGTGAGGGTGGGGAATGCACTACATGAGTGGGAAGGAATGCTAATGCATACCTTAAAGCCACCTCTGTTAAAAAGCTTCTCCAAAAATGTCAGCTGGATTTGATTTCCCTTCCAATGGATATGTGTGTGTGTGTGTGTGTGTGTGTGTGTGTGTGTGTGTGTGTGTGTGTGTGTGTGTGTGTATGTATGTATGTATATATATATATATATATATATATATATATATATATATATATATATATATATATATATATATATATATATATATATATATATATATATACTTATAACATAAGTAACAGATTCATGCAGGTAAGACAACAATGTTTTGCCCATCAGTAGTCTAATCTTTTCACCAATTACCTTAATCAAGTATCTTTGGCCTTTTTGGTTTTTGTACAATATGACAAAGTGCAGGATTTGAGACTTAGAAATCATGAAAAGGTTTCGATCAAAGTGACTTTGTTCATTAATTTTTATCCATACAGTCCATAGGAAACCTTGAACTCTTTTGTAAAACTGTTACTGTCACTTAGCTGGTGGCGTAATGCAGTTACATACAGGGTTGGAAATTAAATTTCTGACCTACTTGCCAAGTGACAAGTGGGTCAAAAAAGTTACTCGCCAAACAGATTTTCAACTTGCCAAATGTTAAACCCAACAAATTGCTTTACTACTGTACTCAGACATCATTAATCACATTTCAGGCATCGTAGTAAATCGTAATATTAGTCATACTGTTCTAAGTCAAGCAGCGCAGGACAGCTTAGACGCACGTCACAAGCACTCGGCTCTTTGATTCGCTCTGTCTCCGTGCGGGATTCACGTAGAATCACGCGAGAGGCACGTCCATAAACGGCAGAGTCTCGGCTCTCCAGGAGCGCTTGAACCATATTTACTGAGCAGCGAACGGCACAGATATTAATGAAAATATATCGCTATGTAGCAATCACGTGGGGGCGCGTGATCCGACCTCAGAGGTGTGATACTTTTTGGGAGGTTTAAAATCCTACTCGTCATGTGGCAAGCCAGCTAAAAATCCTTGTCGCCAAACAGAAAAAATGCCCGCCAATGGCGAGTGGCGAGTGCTAATTTCCAACGCTGGTTACATACCTATGAATATTGTACAAAACCACAGCTGATACATACAACACATTCATGTTCATTTGTCATGTTCATTTTTTGTCTTGCAAATTGGACATTCTATGTCTACTCAGTGCACTACTTTCTTAGACCTTTTTAACTTAAATCGTGTATTCTACTCCTTTCAAAGTCGTTTATTTTTAATATTGTAATTATTATACTACTGTACATAGAGAGTGTAGCTTTAACTGAAGTAAAATTCCTTGTATTCTGGAAATACATGGCGAATAAAGCTCATTCTGATTCTGATTCTGATACAAGTGGCACAACTACAACCAATGAATTGAGTTTATGAAAGGTTTTGCTTCTCTTTTTCATGCAGATTTTGTGATGAAATTCCCGCATATTTTAAAAGCACAGTATTTATCCTTTGTTAAAGAAATTGCATTAGCAGTTTTCCTGATAATGCGTATCCCTCTAAGAAGCTGTCATGTTTACAGGATCCACCAGACACAAGCCTGTGCACCTGTTCACCTGTGGCCCCACCTGTCTTGTTTCAGTCATCCCTCTAAGACTTCTCTCTGAACTGACAGCCTGTTTAAATTCCTCCTCTTCCTCCTCTGTTGACCTTGCAGTGTTTAGGCAGGCTGCTTAAACCTCTCCAAACAGTCATCCGAGTGTGCGTGCAGGCTGTTAGCAGGGCTGAGGTGTGGAGCTGATGCGCTGTGATGGCATACAGATTGAATGCTTCACGGGTCCCCGGTCTGCTCCACTAGCCCACATCCCAGCACTATTCGGGGAGCAGCCCGGCTCCACGAGGAAGTGATGTAAATCTATTGCAAAAGGCCTGCTCGCTGCAGCCAGAGATCCACCCTTCACAGTCGTGCAGACCCAAGATAAGCTGACTCACAGTGCACGATAGGTGAATGCTAAGCAGCATGGGTGAATCTTATTAAAGGGCTGAAGAGGGGAGAAATGAGGAAAAGTGGATTTTTTTCCCTTGGAGCTGCAGCTCCTTGCGCCCTTGCAGAGTCCTTCACCTGCAGCAGGAGCAACGGCAGCATCATCTGATGTGGAATGGATGAAGTGACATAAAAAAGTTTAGCATCAGTCAGTCGTGTGCGACACAAGTCTGAGATATCTCGTGTAAGACACACCATGTGTTCAAAGCATGGTGTCTTTTTTTTTTCTACAGCAGAAATCCCAGTTCAGGCACACAGCACCATCTCATGGACTCACTCAGAAATTCAAGTCAAACCAGTGAGAAGAAGAAATGTGTAAATATAAGCGGAGATGGATTTCTTCTTTTTGCAGGTGAAAGTAAAAGGAGTTGTCTTTGCTGTAAGGAACAACTCAAGTGAAGGAAGGGGAGTTGGCATGCAACAAAGAAGAAAGATCAGGGTAAATTCTGGGCTGATTCAGGACATAGCTGTTGGATACATGCTGAACAAGTGAGCTAAAACACTGCTCTCTATCCCTTAACATCTGTACAATAAAACAGCTAATGCAGTGATTTTAACACAGGTACAATTCTTTTATTTCTAAAGCTAATGGGAGGGCCTTTAATTTTGCACCAACCCCAGGGACAAAGCAGTACCTCCAATTTTAGTCTGATCTTGAACTCTTTGTGTAAGTAGCGAGGTTGTTTACAGGAGGGAATACAAACACAATATTGGCAACTGGATGCTCAAGAACTTTCTAGTTTACTAGAATATACAATAAGGCTTTACAAAGACATCAGAATTAACTGTAACTGTGTTTACAAAGCTACCTAAAAAAATATATAGTTGTCGAGAAAATAACATGTTAGTCAATTGCACACAAAATAACACATACCTTTGATAGTTCATTCTTTTGCAGGGGTCAAGGTTGTTCATCTTTTGCATCTGAAAACTATTTTTGAGGTAGTATGATGGTTTTTGTTCAAATTTTAATTATACAATTTATTTTTTTGGTTTTGCTTCTGACAATTATCCCACACTACAAAATCACAACAACAGAAAAAAGTGAGCACCTTCAAATAATCTTTTGCAAAAATCATAAACTATTGTTTACAACTAACAAAAACACTAAGTTTGGAAATGGAAAACAAAGGAATAATAAAAAAAATGAAAAATTCAAAACCATGAATCCTGATCTTGCTGTCTTTGTATACCAAGACTTGTCACTTAGAGTAAGTGTGAATCTTCCCCTTGCAAATGTAGACACTGGCTGTAAAGGCAGGCTGCTGTCAAAACCCAGTGAAACACATATGTAAGTGATTCTGTGTTGTGAATTAGACATTTCAGAGAGTAGTTAGTTTGTTAGTGAATTAGTTAGGCACAGTGGAAGTGTGAAAACTTATAGTGTAAATATCTATATTGCAAATACTATTTATCGTTTCACTATGGGTGCGTCTCAATACGTTAACTACGTGCTTCCTCCATCCTATCTCCCTATGTCCCAAAGCAATAATTGCGCTCAGAGGAGAGAGGAGAGAGGATGGAGGAGACTGATCGGAGGAGCTATGATCGAGGAGACACGAGAGCTGGCTTCGCAGAAGTCTTTTCACTGATCGACACGCCCCCATATAGAATATCACTCTCTGATTTGACGCTGCAGCAGCTCAGACTTCACATGAAACTTCACAAACACACAACAGAGTTTGATGAGTGAAAAGATGAGCTGAGGACAGGCACAGAGGATCGTTCAGGAACTGATCATAAATCTGAGACACCATAAGGTGGGTTATATTAATAAGCTTCACAGAGTTAACGATCAGATGGGCTCTAGATAAAGGCTAAATAATTCATAAATAATCTCACAATTACGCATTTTACCGGAAAAGTGATCCATGAGCTTCTAAACAGCACACAGAATAAACAGAGAGCAGGTTTTCTTCATGGTAACGTGTGTTTGACAGGTTAAAGGAACAGACAAATCTCTGTTACTGTTTCTGTTTGATCAGAGTTATTACAGCGCACATGCCCAGATGCACAAACAGCTGTTAGAGCTGACTGACAGATGATCCAGAGGTGATCAGCTGATGCCGTCATCACTGAAACACGTCGCTTCATGTGACGCTCCAAAGGAGAGGATGTCCCATTGCTCTAAAAACAAATCTCCTCCATCCTCTCTCCTCTCTTCATTTCCTCGCGTCTCTCCCATCATTTCTGGCGGGAGGGACTAAGACGCAAGTGAACGACACATGTGGAGGAAGGATGGATGGAACTTTGGAGCTTTAAGACGCACCCATTGTTTACTATTTCTAAATCATGTCTGTTTTTGGACTGTCGTTTTGTAGTATTGTTATAGCGCCAAATGACGCAGCGCTTCTAATTTCATCATGTGCAAATCATGCAATGGCAATAAAGGCTTTCCATTCTATTCTTTTCTATTCTATTCTATTCTGCAAATACAAGAACAGTTCCTCCTAATACATCATTGGCAGCGCTATTAGGGCAATGGACTGTATACACACTTCTCGCAGTAAAAGCAGACATCAGACTAAACATTTCAATTAATGGTCAGGTTAAATCATGGGCTAACATTATAATTCCTAAAGTGAACATTTCCTCCTGTAGTTGGGTCAGAAACGGTGGACAAGGCCCAACCCTAACCTCCTTTCAATTATTCCCTGTAGATTCATGTTTCCATTGCAAGACACATGTTTGTGTGTTAGACCAGGTGAATGCATTTCCTGCATGAATATAAATGTTTGGGGGATTTTTTGTTTGTTTGGTTGTTGTGTTTTTTTGGTATTTCATAACACTCAGTATATCAGAGATGCACTCACCAGCTTTACCACCCTTGCCTTGAATGCAGGACAGATTCCAATATCAAAATGTCCATGTTGTTGAGTTTAACAGTTCAGTATTTTTGTCTTAATGTTTGACAATGGGACTTTTACAGTGATTTAAAAAAAAAGGCTAAAACAGAATAAAGGTTATATCTGTGTTCAGACTGTAGCATTGAGAGAAGTTTGTAATGGGCAGATTTACAGGTGTGTGCGTGTTGGTGAACTTAACCTCTAAATAAGCCTGGCTGTCCAGTGGGTCCCAATCCCTACTTTGAGAAGCGCTGTTATTGCTGATGTTTTCTTTGCTCTTGGAGGTCTTTTAAAGACATCTATTCCATAACTAGCTGCTGTAGTTTAACTCACTATTATTTATTCATCTACAGTCCTGAACACTTTGAAGCATTATCAAAGCTGACTGTGCCAGGTGCTGCTGTAGAGAGCTTCAGCCCCAGATATATAGTGAAGACAGAAGCCATACAACCAGATGAATTATTAACTATTCTCGCTGCAGCTTGATGTGAGGCGAGGCCGTATGTTCAAGCTGTCTCAAAGCTGAGTATGTGGCAGGCTGTTAGATTACATAATCTGCCTCACATAGTTTGAAAATAGAGGCTTAAATAAGATGTGCCCTTCAGATGAGAGGGAGATGAAGATGTAATGGTGTAGCTATGAGATGGTAGGCCAGAAAATTCAGTGGATGAGGATCTGGTTTTACAGTCAAAAGATTGCAAGTTGATGTTTTTCTTGTGAAAAAAGTCGATAACTTGGGCATAATATCCGACAACACTACAAACAGATGACTTTCCATACAGTGATGTATGAGCCTTTTTCTGCTTTTAATAACGGGGAAGTGTTATTAGCATCTTTTATGCAGATGCTTCCCCCGAGGTGTCACCACGCCGTTTGGGTACAAAGTGGCACGCGGGCATAAGCCTCAGCTGTCGATAATCTTAAACATATGGCCACACACTGATTAGCTATGATGCAGCGCAGCAGGCTAACAAAAGCTGTGGAATAACCCTAATGGACCGAGTCGTTCTCTCTCAGATCCACATTGTGTTTTTCTGAGGCAGGTGTGTGATGGTGAAACGCCATTATTGTCGTCTTAATGAGAGCCCCTGTGTGTGTTTCCCTCTGCGGTGGTCCCAGCAGGGTTTTATGTGGGCCTGCGCCGTCGGACACGCTAGATGGAAGAGATAACCTCCATCTGTCTTCATGAGTGTCTGGCCTTTATTGCTTTAGGAGAATCACAGCTTTCACAAGCGCTTCCTCTGCTCAGCCAGGAAACCCAATATTTGTTTCTGCGTTAAGGGCGAGGTGAATTGTAACTGAGAGGGGGGGCTTTATGTTTCATGTCCTTGCAAGGCAAACAATGTGCTCATCTTGATGAGATGCTCCATTCAAGTCAACATCTATCTCATGATGAGTTCCTCTCAGCTCAACATTAATCTCCACTAAACCCTGTCCAGTCAGTTAATGAGCATGCACTTATGAGGGGTGGTATTGCGATCCAAATGCTAACATCCTTGAGCATAGACTGGTTTGGTGGGCACTGAGTATACATGGTGTGCAAACATGTAATAAAAGACTATCAATGTTGGTAAATCTGAAAATCTCTGCCAACAGTTCCAATCCATGGCTCTTCAATGCCGACTAACAGCTCTATTTGCGAGTGAGAGTCTATTTTTGCCAGAGTGGGCTACGGAAATGTGTCGATCTCAGCAGAGCAGATCGTACCTAACAGGAAATCAGGCAAGAAAACGATCAACGTATCAGGTTATTTCAAAATAAAGCCCCATGTTCTGGCTCCTAGTCGTAAATCTCATCCTCGTTTATCAAAACTTCACTACTGGCACATGGCCAGAAGTATTCAGCAGGTCAGATCTAGATGAAATCTGACCTTTAGGACAAGTTCAGATAAAAACTTTATAGTTATATACGACACAGCACATTCTTTCTTTAAGGACACCCACAGTTAGGAGAAGGCATGAACTTAAGGTGCTACAGTTTTGGGAGGGCCAGGTGAGTTAAACATACTGACTAATTATTACCATGCACGCACGTTGAGAACATGTGATTCTCCTCTGATCTTATGATCTTGAGTAGGCCTGTCAAGTTAATCAATAAATCGATTAACCGAACGATAAATAAAAACGTCCTCGGTAAGTTTGCCAGCCTCGATAAAGTGACACGTGCATGCATGTTTGTTTTCCTCCTCTCTTTCGACCAGAGAGGCTGAATGAGAAAATGGCTCACTACGTCTATCTTTCCTAACATCGGGGTGCATAGGTTCTATAGCGGATTTAGCGGATTTATAGCGGAGTGAGCATCTGAGAGAGAGCTGAAGTGAACGTCCTGAGGGGTAAGGAGGAAACACACGCTAATATGAGTGATGGCACAAAAGATACAGTTCTTAAGCCGCCTGCCACAGTCCCAGTGTGGGAATATTTTGTTTTTTATCAGAATGAACAAAGTGTGAGCTCACGAACACCAACGAGCTGATATGTTGCATTTGTTTGAAAATAGTGGCAACGAAGAAGAAGAGGGGGAGGTGCAGCAGAGCCTTGTTGTTTGACAATCCGCTCTTACTGAGGCTTTTGGTCGGCAAAGTAAATAGAAATAAAAGCACCAAATGGTGGGCGCTCAAAGACAGCTACATTGCCAAAGAAATGCAGCCCTTCAATACGATTGAAAGCCAGAAATGTTAAAAATGTTTGACAGACAGTACGGATTGACTGGGAAAAAGTACATGTTACAAACAATTCAGGAACTTATAAACTCCCTTTTATTTAGACTATAGTTTTTATTGTTGTTTTTTTTTTTGAGTTTTGTTTTTTCTTTAGAGACAGGGTCTTTGTTTTATTGTTTTCGATTAGTATTAATTCTTTTCATTGACATGTATTTTTTTCTCTTTGTTTGTTAAATTTATATTTTTTGTTTAATTTATTTCATTTAAAAGATCCTGACCTTTTAATTACAGTTAAATACTCTTAAGACATTAAAGTTTCTTGTTTTTGATATGGTGTACTCACTTTATTATCCCATTTATCATAATTACATCAATGAAAAAATGGATAAAAAATCAAAATAATATCGACAATAATATCGTTTATCGGCAATGATATTTTGGAAAATTATTGTCTAGCAAAATTTGTTATCGTGACAGGCCTAATCCCGAGTATCCAGTTGCTGTAAATGCTGTTCTGTGCTCCAGAGACGCATCTAGTGTGAATTGGCGCTACCCAAAAACAGCGGCACTCTGGTTTTATGTGTGAATTAGAACATCGTATTATGAAACATATTAGCTTAGCATGTTAGCTTGCTCCTGGATGCTGACCTCAAAGTATGGCGAGTTTTTCAGGTTAAACAAAGTATTCAAAGACAGGGATAATGGTGTTCAGGGAAATAAGAAGTACTTAGATATAGTTTTCAATCCCTTTTTACATTTGATGTTTGGACCAAATTTCTTTGTAATTCATCTCATAAACTCAGATAATACACTTCAACTTCGTTGTGCTGCTCACAGGAAACTATACTGGACCACCACAGCCATAAACATAGGCTCGAGTCGTCTGTATCTTCTAAACATTGTTTAAACAAATCCAACTCTCCCAAAAATGTCCCATGATACGACAATCCCTGAAAGAATAGTAGTGCTCACAGAAGTCAGAAGATTTGATCCTTGAAAACCGACATTGCAAATTTAATGGTAACCAGTCAAATAACTGTACAGGTGTCATCCAGAGCTGTGGATTTTAACATGGTGGTGTTGGACTAAAAAAAGAAGGCGTTCACAAAGTCACAAGGATAATCATCCTCCAGTGACCAAAGAGCCTCTGTACAAAATGTCATTGAAATCCTTCCGGTGCTGAGATATGTCAGTCTGGACCAAAGTGATGGATTGACTGACAAATCATCAAGATGACATTGCTGTAGCAAAACTTAACACTGCAGGGTGGCTTCTGAGGTGAAATGAGGAAACATAATGAATGGTTAAGTATTTAGGCTCAGTTTGGTCCTCATATTTCTCAGATTTTAAAGATCTTTATGTATGCTTGTTAGATGATTAGACATTTCAAACATTGTTCATGTAAAAGAACAGGATCAATAAACTACAGAAGAGCAAAACCATCTTTACTAGCAATTCTTAATCACAAATATTCACCATGATGATTATTTAAGAGGAGATTAAAACCCCCTAAAAAGAATTAACCTCTTTGCAGGATTGATTTTCGCACATGAAGTTAAAATAGGTCAAAACATCTCATAAATGTATTTTCACTGTCAAGTGTCATCAGTTCTTCAAAATCAAAGCAAAACAAAAAAAAAAAAAAAAACACAGCTGTCTTTAAATGTATTTTTTGGTTAAATAACACCCAACCTGCTGGAAGTTTTTCAGGCTTTTTATCACTTAATCACCATGTCCTCATCATTTGTTAAAGAATACAGTCAGCACAAGGTCATTCAAGGTCATAAAAACAAACAAAACTACGATCAAAATGTGGCTCATACTGGTTGCATGGTTGGAAAATATTAATGTGCATTTGATATGTAATAGAAATTTGGTATCGATATTATTTCCCTTGGTTTATACTATTCAAGTTCAATGTGTTATTTTGGGATCCATGTTTATTAAGCTAACTGCAGAGTTGTAATCCCAGCCTTGACTGAGAGTTATATAACATCCTCTGACCTAAATAAATGATGGGGATCCTCCTTCCTTCTCTTTTGCTCACAAGTTTTATTTTCATCCTGAAATATGTGGAACATTTGAGGGAGGCGAGACAAACACATCAAGAGAGTCCTGCTTCTCTCCCAAAGTTCAGAGGACCGGTGTCAAACATCTGTCGTATCATAAAAGTATGAGAAATTAAATTTGCTGCTTCTTCTCACTCCACAGATAATCTTTCCCTAACCCATAAACAAATCATCAAACCAGCACTTGGCTACATTTATATATATGAAAACGTTGTCAACTTTTAATATCTACTTTGGTCTTTTGAATGTGAATATATAAATTGTAGAACAGTACTTTATCTTACTCTCTAATTAAAGACACCCAGCATTTCAGTCATCCATAGAGAGAAGTTAAATGTTTTGGAAAATTAGTCTCATTTGGCCTCTGATGTTTTGTTCAAAGTGGTTTATGACAAGGTCATTGTTTTGCTGTCTTTTTTCCACAGCATTCTGATCAGAATGAAGGGGTAACAGCTGGCTGTATTAACTTAAGGTAACGATGGACTATAACTTAAGTTCTGCTTTTTCTCAATAAGTTAGAAAATGGAGCTGTGGGATGATTAGCTCAGCGTGGAATAAAAAGTGGAAAAAGGTCAGCTTTGTCTACAGTATTAGTATAAATTCAGCTGACTGCTTATAAAATCATTTCAGTTGTTTCATGTTAGTTTGACTTTTCAAACAAACAGAGATATTAAACTGAATGTTGTTTACTGAGCGCTCCCTCCAGGATGTTGCAGACTTATTCTGGGATTGTTGCCACTTTAGATGGCTGATTTTAAGGCAGCTCGTTAAAAGTCTTGCATTGCTGGCTGTAACACTTTGAAGCTTTCTTGTGCAAACATTCGAAATGAGCGACTGGGACAAAAGCTCCAGTGAAGCCATTAATCAGCTGAGGAAGCCGTTTGTCACCTGACAGGACCTCCGGTTGATTTCTGTTATGAGATACTAAATGAATGTGTAGAGATTAAATGAAACAATGGTAAGTTGTCTTTAAGTACCGCCTTTTCATGGAATGTGTCTGTTTCTATTCTAGCAAATGATATTTCAACTAAGCTAGATTTATAATGGACATGTACATTTACAAATGGAGTATGTTGAGCACTGTACTTCTGGTTGTTGCAAAATTAGAAGCAGCCCCTGATTGGTCAACACAGCACAAGTTGTCAGGAAGTAACAAACTAACAGATTTTAGAATGAGTAAACACTTGTAAGAAGACGCTGAGTATTGAATTCATTAACAGATAGAGAGTTTCAAGAGGTCAGGAAACCCAGGAAAGAAAGAGGAAGACATGGGAGCCAGACAGCAGCTGTTTGCTTCACAGCATAAACAAAGTAAGTCTCTACAGAGCAACACTGCTCTCCTATGGAAATAAAACTGATTCCATAGACCTATCGCAAGACCGAAACCCCAAACTAGTTCTGGTGAAGTAGTCAGTGGTGTGTGAACTCACATGAATGAAATTAGAAAATTTAAGTTTCATATGAAGAAGAAGAACATTCAGCAACAGCATCTAAACTACTTACAAAGTGACAGTAGCCACGTATACATGGACCCAAATATTCCGCTTGCATTCGGTTTATTTGCTCAAACAGAAAGAATTCAACCTTTGTATACACCTCATTCCAAAAGAAAAGTGCCAATCCAATTGGACATTTAATCGGTTTCACAGGGGTGAAATATTCCTTTCCCCAAACCGATTGAGGTATCATGTATCCACTCAAACGGAAAGTTGTCAGGGTACATTCTGTCAGCACATGCTCAGATATGACGTCAGACGCAACTAGAGACGTTCCTCAACTTTAAAAAAGGCGGCGAGCCGTCAGCACTGGACTGCTGCGGAAAGTTTGTTTTTGATCAAAACTTTGAAAGAAATGAACATAATATCAAGACTGGACGGACGACAAACTCGCAATATACGGAGCAACACCGTGATTAACAAACTGTCGTCCTCCAGCTTTGATAAATCTTGTGATGTTTAAGTTTTTCTGCGCAGGCCCCATTGACTATTCTGTTTGATTACAGCGGCACATGTAGACCAGAGATTGGAATATTCCTTTCCATGTATACTATTGTTTTCGGAAAAGTCATTCAGAAAGATTCCATTCGGAAAGACGAAAACTCCTCATGTAATCAGGGCTAGTGTTTACTTGTTGTCAGGTTAGTCTACAGATCATAGACTGTATAAAACATGGACGAAGCATTCGGGACGTCACCCGTCTGTTCCTGATACCATGAAATGAAGCCAATCCGCAGACACAGCCACATTGGCTGTGACGCCGGCTGTGAGTTTTTCTTCGAGCAGCCTGGTGGTCTGTTATTTCAGCATTTTAGACCCAAGCCATTTTTTGAACCAGACTGTAAATATGCTTTTTACTGCTGTGAATGTCTGTTTTTTATGGCTGGGTGTACAAAACTTCTGGTCTTTCTGCAGCCAGAATGGAAGTTATATTTTACAAGTCTTCACATTATTTACTAACAAAATTTGTTAAGGCAACTAATTTGGTGCTGTTAAGGTCATGCCATTGAGTTTACATGGATCCTCACGTTTACGTTAAGGAGCAGACTTTAAATGATACAACGTACATATAAGAATAATATCAAAGCATGTCAATTTATAAAACTTTCTTTTAAAGCATAGGCTGTATCAAATAAAACGAGTGCCATCAACTGACTCAATTGGTTAACTAAAATTAATATTGCACAGCAGAAACTTCCATTCGGTCCGAAACGACCGACTTTTCCTTTTCTTCTTGGCAGCAGGCAAGACATCATCTGCTGCAGCCTCCGGGATTTCAGCCTCACCACCATCTTTCCCCTCTCAACTATTTTGTTTAGTATAAAAGTTTTTAAGTTTCGCCTGTTTCGACATGTGTCTCCCGCTGTATTGTTGTTGTTCAGCGCGCTTTGTCAGAACCGTGCTACAAGTTTAGTACCGCCTGAATAAAAAAAAAAAAAAAGAAAAAAAAAAACGTTTTGTTCCACATAGACCAGGCCTATCCATAAAAGATAGGGAATATTTTTCACCGGACATTTTGACCGGTGTAGTTGAAATATGTCGAACTTCGGCAGATTTTACCGGTCAAAGTCCGTTAATTACCGGATAATGGAAACCCAGGTGCTACTGTATCTATAACTGATAAGTCTCCAGTATCCAGTAAAAAACAAACAACCTTCACACTAAGGAAATTCATCCTGCAGGCCCTATTGGACCCTTTGGCAGGCCAACTCTGGACCATCAGCCATATTTTTGACACCACTTCTTTAAAAGGACTGCACAAGGTTTGTCACTCAGTTTCTACTTTTTCAATGAGCCAAATTATGGCACAGTGTTTCCTTCATTGCAATAAAAACGGCTCTTACCATTGATATGGGGCTGTTTTAATCTTGTCACTCTACATTAATGATTTTTTTTTAACATGTAAAGCACTTTAACCCTGGACAGGGAATCCCTTGTAAGTGCTAAAACCACAATGGCTGCTTTTCTTCAGTCTACAACAAAGCTGCTGTCATTCAGGCTAAATGTGACTGTACCAGGCACCAAATCTGACAGTGACCCATTACTCCTCCAACAGCTCAGTATGGGTCAGAATATAGATTCATCTGCCTCTGTAAAAAACACATTACTCAAAGAAATGCCTGCTTCCTGTCATGTCTGAGGAGTTTAATACATCATTTTGTTCCCAATTTCATCCAGTACACAGAGCAAATGAAATCTGACTCCACCTGCAACCTTGAAAAAAATTACCTGGAGAAGATCTCAAGGAAAAATACCAATCTGTGTGAGGCAGTGTGAAAAAAAGAGAGGAAACACAAAGTCAGGTCGCACCAGAAATAACAATTCCTGCTGACGAAGAAGTAACTGATGACACATCAAGAAAAATGAGAGAACTTCTCTGAAAAATGCTCGCTGCAATAAAAATCTGAGTCAGTCATAACTTCAAAGAGAGCGGGAGCCAAAGTCTCACTTTCTGTGTCCTTGAAGGGAGAGACAGGCAGAGCACATGTCCATTATTAATACACGCTTACACTGGCATGTTAAAACATGGGGGGAGATGATTTCTATGCTGTTTTTCAGATGATTAGTCAAAGAGATAAGCAGTGGAGGAATGGCCTTGATCCGATGCTTCCCGTGGGCGAAAACAAATTCAATTATATTCAACAAATGGTGTCTGGCGAGATGAGAGAGTTGTAAGAGCATTTGTTTCGGCTGCCTGGTGGATACACACCAGCTTTGATGCACAAACCCAAAGAAAGCCGTATGGTTTGAGAGATCAGGAAAGCAAAGAACCAACAGAGAGTGGTAAGGACAGATGGTCTGGAACAGCCTGAGAGGTCAAAGGCAGAGAGGAGTCGAATGAGAGAAACTTTTCTGCCAAAGTTTAATTAAAATGACTTTTAAACATATGAAAGCAAAATTATGGACATATATTCTGACACTTTTTCAAGGTTTGATACATTTTTCATAATTTATCCAATAGAGCACATGGCTTGTGGGCTAAATGTGGCCCACCACGCTGTTCTAAGAGCTTAAAAGGTCTGAAGGTCTAATAATAGATAAGTCAAAGGGGTGCATTGACCAAAAACTATGTTTCCCATAACATCTACCCATTATGTTACCCACAAATTGATAACATCCCACCAATAAATTGCATTGTTTTCACATCAGTGCCATTTTCCAAACTAGTGGAATTGAGAAATTATTTGTTAATATTAATTATCCCAAAATGTCCAGGAAGAGAAAAGTTAAAGCAGATGGAAGACTGTTTCATGAAAGATGTGACAGTGAATATTTGTTTGTGCTTCAAGGAGAAAAACCAGTATGTCTTTCGTGTTATGAGGCCATGGCGCTTGTCAAAGAGTACAATCTACGCCCGCCTTTTGACACCAAACACAGAGCTTAGTATGCCAAAGTGAGGCTTCCAGAAAAACAACAAATAGTGCAAGATTTAAAATGAAAACTACAATCGCAGAACGATGTGCTCAAGGAAGCCACAACCAAAAACAACGCAGCAGTGAAAGCTAGCTTAACTGTGGCTGAAGAAATTGCATGTACTGCAAAGTCTTTTTCATAGGGTGCATTTTTGTAGCAGTAGTTGCATTTTTTTTACATTACATTTAGCTACATTTATTACCATCTTACAGTTATACCTGGCCTATGGAGCCAAGCCAAAGTGTGGACATGTTCTTCCTAAAAACATTTGATATCCACCCAAAATAAAGAGATCATGTATGAGACAGGTTGAAAAAGATGAAAATGAAGACATTTTATCTATATTTTTAATTTTTTTTAGTTAGTTTTTTGTAAACTCAGAATACATTTTATGTTGGATATCATTTTTTGTTTGTTTCTATAAAGCCTCATTTTCAGCTTTTTCTATTTTTATTTTTTATTTGCTTAGTCCGCAAGTAATAAGTCAGTTTTTCCATGGGATACAGTTCTTCTACTCTTGCCAACCACTGTGATGGGGTTGGAGGATCCTTTTTTAACCAGTTTCTTGTGACAGCCTTCTAACAGGCAAGTATCATGATTTTAAAAAGGTAGATACCCTCTTTATGAATCAAGTCCTTAGCATCATGCCTAAATACACAATCCAGGGGTACCTGGGGATCTTATGACCTAGGACATCTTACAAAGATTGAATAACTCTATCCCAGAATGCTTGCAGTTTTACACACATCCAGAAAATATGTGACTGATTGACATTAATCTGTCTACATTGTCTCCAACATTGCTGCTGAATGCAAAGTTGTTAATGTTTAATTTGGATTGTGACAAAAAAAAAGCATATAACATTTTTCCACCCTAATTCCCTCCATCGCCTGGATGGACTGGTGGACAACTGCTGGGTTTCACAGATACAATGCCACTCACACTGACAAGTTTGTGTTCAGTCCGATCATTCCCATTTAGTTCTCATTTTTATTTATTTATATATTTATCCATTTTCAGTTTTAACGACAACTTTTTTTCACCGCCCATTCTTTTGTTAGTCTTTGTTAACTATAATATCCTTGGTTCAGACTGGTTCAGAAGTGACACTATAACTCTGCAGTTCAAAGAAACTATGCGGAAGAAAGGGAAATGCAGCTGGAGCTAAAATTTGGATACAGCATTCCCAAAGTTCCTCAGAAATAGATAATATAACTGTCCTCTAACTGTGAATCTTTACTCTCTTCCTGTTGTTGTGCTGTTAAATCATTTGTAACTTTACAAAGAGAGTCTGTTTCCTTGTGCTCTTTCATCGATCATATGGCCAAATCAACATGAGCCTGTTTGGAAAATGAAAATCAGGCCCTGCAACTGTTAGCTGCAGTTTTTCTCTGCCTTTGTTTTCCTTTGACATCAGAGAAGCAGTCACAAAAAGAAAGTAGATGCTATCTACCTTCCTGCTCTGTGTTTGTTGTGGCTGTGTTGCTGGCTAATCAAATCACAGCAAGCCTCAACAGACAGTCAGTCTCTGGCCCACTGGCTACAGCTCCTCACCGATAATGTCACTTCCTCTGAAAACAAACTGATTTTGTTAGCAGATGTGGTCACTGTCATCTGTCACAACAAAAGCTTAAAAAATATTTACCGCCGATGATCGGTGAACACTGCAACAATGCCAGCTGACAGTCAGAAGAGTGTTTATTTTCTTCAGCATGAAGTGAGAGTGTTATCTTTCACCTCCTCTTATTCTGGACATCTGGCAGTGCGAACAGGAAGACAAATTTCTGGATTGAGATTGTTTTTCCATTTTAGTTGTTTGCCTCTTTGTGTCTGTGCTCATCAAATAAAAGCAAAGGGGGTACACACTCTGATAAATGTGAATACAGAAGACAAATAAAAGTGTCTGAACAAAAGAGACATTGAACAGAGAGACACACGCCTGCAGCCTGTTCAGACAAACAGGTGGAGCTCAGTCAGACTCTCTGTGTCAGGTGTCGGAGAGCTCCAGGCTGCCAAAGCGGAGCCGTCTATTCAGCCTGGCTGCTGTGCTAATAATGATGCCTGAAATGAATGGTGTCACTTTAGTGTAATTGCTGTATTGGGAAAAATTTGTCCAGAACATTGGGTACAACAATTAGACAGGTTAGGACACGAACTCTCTGAAAGTCCGTACTTGGCAGCTTGTGATACATTTACAGGTGATGCATTAAAGATATACATTTAGTCCAGTGGGATTGAGCTGATCCCATGGAGCTGAATTTCACTGGCTAAAACTTTTCTGTGTCGTTCACCTTTTGCAGAGAAGAGGAGTTTTATGACCTTTTGCATCTGTACCTTCTGCCAGTGCCTTGTCTATTTGAAAATGTCATTGTGGCAAATACAGCTTGCATACAAATGTAAAAGTTACCTTAAATAGAATCTGTCTCAGTCTGATGGAGACTGTTTTCTTTTCTCTGTTTTTTCATATCTTGATGTGATACAGACTGGTCTCATAGGTGGATTTGTTGAATGTTCAGGTCCTGTGCCCTGTGGCTGTGGCTGGAGGAGATGCAGCTGGCAGATAGGATAAGTCAGTGCTCCACAGACTGAATTGGTCCACAGAGAGGAGGCTTCCTATGATCATGTAACACAGAAGTTCAGAGCCTCTTCTGTCAAGAGATCTTAGGAATGAGCAAAAGTTTGCTATGCATGCAATCCAAGCAAATACTCAGCAATCCTGTCCCAAAAAGACAAACAAACATATATTATACACCTTCTGACATATATAAAAGACCTTCTGACTTGATATTCAGTCAAGTTGATGCCAGCTAACCATGAAACAAAAGTCTGCACTACTTTTGGACAAAGTTAGAGATGAGAGGATGAGGGTGTAGCAAAAAGTTTGCCTTTTCTCCCCATCACCTTCACACACTCTCACCGACAGCACACAGTTGTACAAATATTGTCCGACTCTGTTTGGACAACCCAGCAGGTCAACGCCTCTGCAGATTCAAAACTAGATCTATCGCGCTTTGTCACCTTGGATTTTTAACTATTTTTCCATAAAGGGGATTGGTAAAAGTATGGAAGTTGTTGGCTGTGAACTTGATTGCAATGTTTTTTCTTCAGTACTGACCACTAAAAACCTTCTGTCATTCTAAAAACACAGATGAGTACAAACAAAGGAAGGAGCATGGGTCTAAAATTCAACAGAGTGGAGGTAAATCTAACACTGATCTGGTGGAAGTCGGAAGTCTGGAGTTATGTTCACTTTCAAGTACATTTTGACCCAAGAAACAGTGGACCAGTCTTTCCACATACAAAGAATGGAGAAACATTAATGAAAACAACATTGATAACCACAGTGATATTAAAATGAATCATCCATCATCCTAACTGCTGTTCTCCCTTTAGGCAAGTCAAAAATCTTGTCCCTAATTTTTTGGGGAGCTGGCATGTCGCTTATTGTGCAGCAGTAGTTTAGAGTGGAGTGAAAAGCAGGCTCCACTTGAGAAGAACAATGATCAGATATTAGGCCTGTCACGATAATCAATAAATCAATTAACCGAACGTTGAATACAAACGTCCTCGGTAAGTTTACCAGCCTCGATAAACTGACACGTGCATGCATGTTTGTTTTCCTCCTCTCTTTCGACCAGAGAGGCTGAATGAGAAGATGACTCACTACGTCTATCTTTCCTAACATCGGGGTGCATAGGTTCTATAGCAGATTTAGCGGATTTATAGCGGAGTGAGCATCTGTCAAAAATGCGATCTTTGGCATCTTTTGCGACGGGGCTGCTCGCGCGTACACACGGAGAGCTGAAGCGAGCGTCCTGAGGGGTAAGGAGGAAACACACACTAATATGAGTTTTGGCACCAAAGATACGGTCCTTAAGCCGCATGCCACAGTCCCAGCGTGGGAATATTTTGTTTTTTATCAGAATGAACAAAGTGTGAGCTCATGAACACCAACGAGCTGATATGTCGCATTTGTTTGAAAATAGTGGCGACAAAGAAGAAGAAGGGGAGGTGTAGAGGAGCCTTGTTCTTTGACAATCCTCTCTTACTGAGGCTTTTGGTCGGCAAAGTAAATAGAAATAAAAGCGCCAAATGGTGGGCGCTCAAAGACAGCTACATTGCCAAAGAAATGCAGCCCTTCAATACGGTCGAAAGCAGGAATGTTCAAAATGTTTGACAGACAGTACGGATTGACTGGGAAAAAGTACATGTTACAAACAATTCAGGAACTGTATAAACTCCCTTTTATTTAGGCCATAGTTTTTATTGTTGTTTTTTGGGGGGAGTTTCATTTTTTCTTTAGAGACAGGGTCTATGTTTTATTGTTTTTGATTAGTATTAATTATTTTCATTGACATGTATTTTTTTCTAAAAGAGAGCCCATTTCATTTTCATTGTATTTTTTTTTCTCTTTCTTGTTTGTTAAATTTATTATATTTTTTTGTTTCATTTATTTTATTTAAAAGGTCCTGACCTTTTAATTATAGTTAAATACTCTTAAGAAATTAAAGTTTCTTACTTTTGATATGGTGTACTCACTTTATTATCCCATTTATTATAATTACATCAATGAAAAAATTGAAAAAAAAAATCAAAATAATATTGACAATAATATCGTTTATCAACAATACCATTTTGGAAAATTATCGTCTAGCAAAATTTGTTATCGTGACAGGCCTATCAGATATCAAACTGGAGACAAACAGCAGGTCTTATGAAATGGCTTGTCATTTGTTGTTTGCAAGAATTTCGGAATGAAAAAAAACAACCATGTGCTGCTTGTGCAAATGCGCAGAAATATGTAAGCAGCCTGTTGCTCCAGTTCTTTCTTGCTTTTAACATTATTCGTACGTTTATCAAAAATGTCAGAATTTTCTTTGAAATTTTCTTTTGGGTGTTTTCCTTCTCTGAGTGTTTTCACAGTGGAATTACTAGTTTTAGCGAGCTCTCTGTTTTGTTCTCTTTTGATGCAGCAACACCACTATGTTTACACCCATAGTTAGCTTGTAGCTTTTTTGTTGGGTAGCTCATTGACACTACCGCTGTAGAGTCCTGCAGAATAGGTGATGTAGAAGACCATATTTTCTTTATTATCTGAATTTGTAGACAAAAGTGGGATACAAAGGTCATTTCAGCTGCATCAAGACCTGACATGGTATTTTGCAAATTCACAGCAGGCATCAAGAGGTTTAAAAATCTCAATTTACACAAGGAAGGAAATTAAATCAGTTGTTTCTAAAAATTCAATAAGTTTGAACTCAGTATTGAAAAAGCATCTATTGTGCTGCTCTAGTATTTAAATGGTGAGTTATGACCGTCTCATCTCAAATTATTATCATCACATGATTAATTCTGAAGAGCTGGTGGTCCTGGTTTGGACAAAGTCCTAAAAAAATAGTCATGTTCTATGATGCACCTTATTCACATGCAGGACTGAAAGTATGACACAGCATATAAAGGATTTTTCATACGATGCTCTTCCTTTTTCCTTTCATATCAAATCCAGAACCGTACAGTACTTGTGTGAAAAAGCAACCCTAATCCAGGCTCTGTAAAGAGTGGGAGCTCTGCCGTGGAGATAACAGGGAGCTGTGGTAATGCTCTTTGAGCAGCAACAACAGACAGACAGCAGATCTGTTCAAACAGCCAGAGTTTATAAAGATAACTGGATTTACAGAAGAGAGTCAGTCTGCTGTGTTACTGCAGAGCGGAGTGAAATGGACAGTGTGTGTGTGTGGAAAGATAAACTGTCTGTTCTACTTATTGTAAAGGAGTAACTGTACACAACAAAAGACTGGGACTAAGAATTCTTAGATGACATAAGGAATAAAAATGCATCACAAAGATAAATTGATAAACGAGGATATCTTTCATTTTTGACTCCAACTTACTGTTAAAAGATGAACACAAAACAATGTCAAATCTTGTGCCAAAATGAGAACTCTTTCATCACCAAAGATACTGATTTAAAATGACTGTCTGCTGCTTGGTGCACCTTAAGAAATCACACATCTGTCACATCAAGCAGAATAAAATAAGAAGCAAGGAAAAAATCAAGGGGAATGTTTGGATTTGTCAACACAGCAACACAACAGGGACTATCTCAAAGTTGTCTCACTTCCTGCCACTGTCATCCATCCATTAATGAGCAGCTTGAAACAGAGTGACTCAGCACTACACCAAAGCTTCCCCTCAGCCTGCTCATTATGTCAGGGACGAGCTGAGACAGAGTCCACAGAGAGCAGCTGTCCTGCAGTCAGACACTGTAGTTCAATGACACAAGTCTCCACAGAGGGATGAAGCATGTGGCTTTCAGATTCACTGATGAGCAGGTGAGTGTGAAGAACACTCAAACACACAGTGAGTGTGCACAAAAGATTACACATCGGGAACAGGGGCTTCTCTAGGAGTCATACTCATGAATTTGAATAGTGAAATGTTAGAGGTCTAGAGGTAGTTCTTAAATCATGTTGTTTTTCCCTGAAAAGGACAATAAGGCTGCACTGATGATGAGTGTAGGTTTCCAAACTGTGAAAATACACAGCAACTGACCAAAGGACTTACACATTTAGAAAGTTGTGTTTTGGTACAATCAAGCATAAGGGTTCATGACACCAGGTCTAGCAGTCTGAAGTTACATAGTCTTATAAAGAAATCAGTACATTAACTGCCATGTCTCCATTACCCTCTACATACATTTTTTCCCCACACCTGACAAGCCCAGAGCACTTTCACTGTCTAAGAGTTTCAAGATATTTAATGTACTGTACACTTTCTTAGAATTGCATTGATTTTCTATTGTTTCATGTGTTTTAAATCATTGTATGATTTTGATTTTTTTTGTTTTTGTGATTCTAAAATATGTCAAAAATAAATGAATAAATAAATAAAGTTTCAGCCCTTTGGGTTCAGGGATGAATCTATGTGCCAGGTGTTAGGTTGAAAAATAGAAGAAAAGAAATAGAATCTTTATTGTCATTGCACAATGCACAACCAAAATTAAGAGTGCAAAAAAACCCTGTCAGTTCAGGTAGATTAAAAAAAAAAACACAAAAAACAAGATAAATACTTTCGTAAAAACACACTAAAACAATTAAGTAAAAAAATAGCAAACAGTGGGGTAAATCAGAGGGGTAAAACTTATTTTCTATCTGTTCTTATTCTGATTGTTCTGAATCTTCTGAGGGCAGCAGCTCAAACAAGTGATTTTTTTGGGTGCAGAGGGTCCCTGAGGATATTTTGATGATACTTTGGGCAGTGGGGATAACCCTCTGCAGCGTCTTTCTATCTGCTGCTGAGCAGCTGGCGTACCACAGATTGAGATATGTGACGGTGACTGTGTGCCAATGTATCTTGCACAGTGAGGCAGCCCTTAATCCTGAAATGTGGTTAAACATAGATCTGACTGAGTGTACCAACCCTCTATTATTGCAACACCCTCTAAATTTCTTTGAAGTGAATATTGTCAGATAGCAGTTGGCCAAAACACCTGCCAATTCTCAAGAAACCCCCACACTTACTTCAGGTGGAAATAAGTTATATTATGACGTGGGATTTCAATCAGATACAAAGTTTTGCATCCACATGAGTTTCTTAAATTAGATCCATGCAAGTCCTTTGATCATCATTCCAAGTCCTCACATCTAAAAAATTGTTTTAATTGTTGCTTTGATCTCAAGATAGATTTTTATCAGGATGAAATTCCTTTAGAAAAACATGAGATTCTGTCGTTACTTCTATGGTTTAAAAAATGATCCTTTAGTATCGTTAACATGATAGAAAACAACAGTTACATGACACACAGCATGTCAGCATCACAGGTAACATGGTAACCTCAAAAACACAAAAGCTAACTTAATAACCTTCCAAAGTTTGCTTCTAGTTTTAACCAAGGGTAAAAAAGCTTCAGTAGCTGAACAGGAAATATAACTCTCTGAAACTATTCAATGGCGAAAACACCAGCAAAAACTTTGGTACACTCTCTGTTGAGACACTGATTGTGCAAACTAGCAATAGCGTACCAGGGTTAGCTTGTTGCGATATTTAATTTAAAGATGCTATGAGAAGGATCTGTTTTGATTGCACTCCCTCGCCATCTTGTGGCCTGGAGTCTCCACACACTGTCATAAATTACTTTTAGTGAGGCGTGTGTTTTGGAATTAAATGGAGATTGGATCAAAACAAATTTTCTTTGTTAAAGACAATTTTTTACTGGATACAACCCATTAAGGTATTTATCAGTACAGATACAAAGTACTATGGTTTGAAACCTGATATCAAGCAAAGGTAACAACAAGTAAACACTGTCAGTTTGTAAGTAGTTTAGTACATGTCTATATTTAGAGCAGCTGGGAGCCTGGTGCTCTAAGACATGTCTGTAATGTGTAACGTTAGTAAATCCTGGTAAGCTACGTCCTGTCAGTCATCTACGGATCAGAGCTAACGTAACCTAACTCTTCATTTTATTGATAGACTCTCAAGTTGGAACAGACCACAGCAGAATAACTGCTGACTGTGGGCTGGACTGAACATTAGCACAAACGGCTTAGCCCCTGTGCTATAGAGTGATACAGCCCGAGCTAAAGGTTAATTAGCCTTTAGCTCAGGATAGATTTAATATATCGGAGAAACTACAGCCTCACTGACCTAAATGACATTTTTCCAGCTTCAGCAGCACATGGCCCAAGATACACTTTTCATTTTTTCTGCTGTATCTTTCTACGGCGTTCTGATATCTGAGCTAATCCAGTCAAATAATAAATTCCCCCAAAATGACAGACTGTCAAGTTCCACTGCTCTTGTAAACTTCAGTTCAGTTCTCAGTCCCCACAGGCACTGTACCATGAATATTCAACTGAGCAACACCTTGGCTCACATTTATGGATCTCTGACACAACACTGAAGCAGCAGAGCCCAGTTTTCCTCCAATCCATTACACTTCTATGTCATATTTGTTTACAATCAATTTGTTGCCACAGCGGACCGGTTGCAAATGCTCAGCAGCCTGAAGGTAGAGGCCATGTTTCAGAGCTACCTCTTCTTGTAACAGTTCAGTGGGTACGCCTTGGTGATGGAGGGAGAGCGGAGGAGGAGAGGAGAGGGGAGAGGAGGGGAGGGGGGCTGTTGAGAGTACAGTCTAACAGAAGAAAGTAGGAAAGGCTGAGGAGGAGAGATACTGCAGGATTCATTATCAACTACAGCAGTGGAGAGTTTAGCAGACATGAGGGAAGCTCCTGAGGGCCTCCTGTATGTACGAATTAACTCTTTTCCCTCATTTACTCCCACAGATCTTTCTCATTATCTCATCCCTCTGTGTTGTTTCTTTTTACATCACTGTCCAGATATTTTTGCTCCTTCAGTAAAGCAGACCATACATCTTATTTATGCTTAGTATCTAAAGCAGCCTCTCTTTGTTTCTTGTAGACTGTTTCTGGTGAGTGAGTAAAAAGAGCATATTTTGGCATAAAAGCCTCTGAGAGTTATCAGAAGGAGACAGGCTCTTTCTGGTTGTCCTGTTTTGTCACAGACAGATATCAAAACCGTATGAGGACACGCTGTGCATGTGTGAAATGACTGCCTGTGTGTGTGTGCGGATGCATTTTGATTAAATGCGGGGTGTGCACACATCCACACAAAGCAGGCTAACACATTTAGAGGGAAAGCGACAGCTCGCCTGTTAATTACTCAAGTTGATGGAGCAGCTGCTGATTCACTCCTGTGTCAGTGGGAATCACAGCGGGGTGCAGAGGCTCAGGCAGGACATGTGAGCATGGAGATGGACGTGCTGTGACTCAGGGCAGAAGCCTTGGAAGGTAAAGGAGAGCTACTGGAGTGGTGTAGTTCAGAGAACAAAGCTGCTTCTGAATGACATAATCACACTTCATCCAATAATCACAGAACTCAACACAGACAAAAAAATAAAGGGCTATTCTGTGAAATGTTTTGAGGTTTTCACGATTGTAATTCTGAAGACTCTGTGTTCATCTCTCAGAAACTTGCCCTCAGAACAACATCTTATGTTCGTCACCCAAACTCAGGGGCAATGTGTTTCCATGGCAACATGTCCTCATACAAACCCTTCCCATTGAAGATGAAACTAATTACACAGCAGGGCCTGTAATTAAGCTAAAGAAAGAAAACATTTTGGTGAGAGTAACCCACAACCACTGTACAAGCATTACAGTAATGAGCTAGATTTTATTAGTAGGGTGCAGCTGTTTGTTTGTTGTGTTTTTGTTTTGAATATTAAGTACAGTATATTTAGCAGATGGGTTGCTTATTTTTGCCCACTGGATTTTCACGATTACATATAATCATTACCTGCATGTCTTGATCCTGATAGGTCAAAACCACCTAACAGCAGTTATGACATCTTGTCCAGACGATTGTTATTCTCTCTACGTTGGCTTGGAGCAATCATCTATTCAGCTCATCAAAATGCTTCTGCTCCTGACTGGAAAGAAACCACATCACACCTGTGCTGAACTCCCTCCAGTCCATAACACCATTGATTTTACAATTTTCTGTTTACTAACAAGTCCCTCAACAGATTGGCACAATCCTTCTGAGTTAATTTACATATGCACTGCAAAAAACTGAAATCTTATCAATTCATTCACCTGACCAGTCCATAAAAATGTCTTATTTCAAGTTATTTTAAGATAAAAATGAGGTCTACATTGCCTGTAACAAGTAACAAAATCTGCCAGTAGGGAAAGAGAAATGTGCTTGTATCAAGACATTATTTTTATCCTGACAAGCACATATTTCCTGCATTTTTTTTTACTTGTTAGACTTTATTTTTGTCTTTAACTTGAAATTAGATCTTTTTCTGGGCTGTTCAGGTGAAAGAGGTCAATATTGAGTCTAAAAAGACATTTTTACTAAAAACACGAGATAAGATTTCAGTTTTTTGCAGTGTAGAAAACCCACAGAGCCTTAGCAGGAGCTATTGAAAGCTTCTCTTCCCTTTGCCTTCTCCTCAAGATGAAAGCTACTTGTTAGACTTTATTTTTGTCTTTAACTTGAAATTAGATCTTTTTCTGGGCTGTTCAGGTGAAAGAGGTCAATATTGAGTCTAAAAAGACATTTTTACTAAAAACACGAGATAAGATTTCAGTTTTTTGCAGTGTAGAAAACCCACAGAGCCTTAGCAGGAGCTATTGAAAGCTTCTCTTCCCTTTGCCTTCTCCTCAAGATGAAAGCATGAATAATCTGACGGATCTCACAACCTATTATTGATACGTTGTGTTTATTGTTGTATTACTCTACCTTTTCCCTTCTACCCTTCATTTTTTATCTCGATTTACAAAAAAAAACATAGTGAATTTAAAGTTTTATGACTATTACCTCGGGTTAGCAGTGCAAAAGGTCCTATAAACTTTTCAGTATGTTTTTACAAATGTGGGGTGAAAGGGTTTGAGATTGACAACAGTTTAAAGGATGAATGCAATAAGGTTTCTTCATACCTGCTCTGAACTATGCCTCAGAAACTGTAATCAGATTGGATGATCAGATTTCATGACACAAAGTCTTGAAATCTCCTTTTTCCCCTCAAAAAATAAAAGCAAACCTCATGCAAATAATTAGACACTTAGGATACTCCGCCATTTACAAACCATGCATTAGGTGGGAATATTTACCACTCTATAAACTTCAGTGTTTGGAAAAATATATATATATATACTAACACAACAGGTGGGCTGCGTTCAGGCTTCACAGTGAATAAAGCATATTGTTTATGCACAGGTGGACTTTAAGACTCAAGGGAGACAAAAACCAATGAGGATACAAAGTGATGCAAGCAAAACAGAAGTGCTTAAAAACTGCAAAGGATGACAGAAAGGTTTCCCCAGAATGCATCAGTCAGCATGACTCTTTACAGCACCTTCGCTCTCAAGGTAAAACAGAGGGACAATCAAAGTCTGAATCTGCTTGTTCTGTTTGATAAAAGTCACCTGCTGCTCAGACCATGAGCATAAAGAGTGAGAAAATTCAAATCTTCAAGGAGTCAGATTTAGTGGATTACATAAGAAATCATGGGTGACTGTTTCCTAAAATGCTCCAGCTGTAGAGGCACTGAGCAGGGGATGAAGATGATGACAGAATGCAAAAAGATGGTCAAACAACACAGAAATAGCGATCTATGAATAGAAAAAGTCAGTGAATTTATGGCATAGAAATGCTGAGTCCTTATCGTAAAGAGAGGTGTACATAGTGTGTCTGTGTGTGCGGGGGGGGGGCTCTAAACCAGTGAGAGTGGGGGATTATGATAAGCTTCATCTTTTACAAGATTTCAAATACGGCAATAAGTAGCCTGGAGTGGTTAAGAAAAAGAGTTTTCAAGGGGAGATTTGGAGAGCTGGGAAACTGCCCAGTAGAGGGCGTCCCACACCCACTGGAGTACAGTAGAGCACAGCACATGCACGCGGACATGGACGCACAAACACATAGTGCAGCATCTTAATCATATTCACCAGCTGGATATACCAATCTTTTCACGACTCTAACTCTAAAGGCTTCCTCTAATCTCACTTGCTCTTCATCTTTCCCAAATGTTCCACTCCTCTTTCTAAAACCATTCGTCTCTTTCCTCGAGCATTACACCACATTTTTAAACTCATGTCTTCCCTCCTGCCGACGCAGGCCTGACTCATCACTACTCACTGATGAGTACGCCCTCCACTGCTGGTGTGAATTTATGCTGTCATCTGTTTAGCATATGCAAATACATCAGCACCAGATCATCACATGTGCACAGAGAAGTAATGCTGATGAAAAATTGCCACAATGCAGTCTTTGCATCTGCTGACACCATGTTGCCATGGAGACAGCTATGCCAAGGTAGACTTTATAAATTCAAAGGGAACAGCCAGCACTGAGGTTGTTAGTAACTGTGCCAGAGTGCAGTGCAGAAGTTGCTCAGATAAAGCTCTGACGTTCCAGATGGATCTGGGGGCTGAATGATGATCTGTAAACTCTGGTGGAAGCAAAGTCAGAAGATGGTCGATACATCTTTGAAGAGAGTTCAAGAGAAGAGCCATGCACCGTCTTTTGACAGCTCAGTACATCAGAACACAAACACACATAAATATTTAGGCGAGGCAAACCATAGATGTATTCTTAATCCTGACTCATTTCAAAATTTTAGAAGACCACACATAAGGATATTCATGACTATGTGGCATGACAATCTTTTGATCACACCACAGACTGTAGAAGGGACTGATAACTAATGAAAGTTTCAGAAAAAAAAGAAGACTTGAACACCATGCAGCCTAACATTATCTTCATATCACCACAGCATAGAGATGTGAAAACGTCTCTATGAGGTCTACTTATTCATCAAAGTTTGACCACAGCTACATTAGAATGATCAAGTTTTTGACCTGTACTGCAGCTAGACACTAGGGGGGCAGTTCTGTGGCAAAACCACTTCCAGCCAAAGGAGATGATGTCCATTTTTTTTTAAATAGTCTATGGATCACACATACTACATGATTCCACAAAACCACACTCTTAAAGTGTGGCACTAAAAGAGGATTTTCAGCTCATCCTGTCTCTTTGTCCTGGCAGACTACCTGCGTTTGTTTATATCCAGCACGCCAAGTGCGGACTGATACACTAAGCGGCGAGCTTAGCCAGCTGTGGCTCTGTAGCGTAGGAAGCGCTGTTTTACAACACGATGAGAACTAGAGCCTTATTTAGCGGTGTTTTTGTGTGAAAGTAAAGCGCTGAAAATTCTCTAAATAAAGTGTGAATGCAGACCCATATCAGATTTTTTCGGTGGGAGTCTGTTTATTTGTGTTTTTGGTCAAGTAAAAATGGCCCCGTCTGAGTGCAGAGGAAACCGTCAGACGAGCAGGGAGGGGGTCTTTGGTGCGTGTGCCTTGGGCTTCTGCTGCACAAAAACACTGCTGTAGGGGTAATTTCTGCCCTAAACCTTGTGATAGGACCCAACTTGTTCCATCCCGGAGTATCACTTAAATGCTCCCTCTTTCATGCTTTGGCTAACGATTGTGTTGACATAAGATTTCAAAGATGCTTGCAGATCAAACGTGACTTATAAGTTTGATTTTATTACAGTACGTTAATTTTTAGCACGTTACGTTTAGCACATTTTCTTTCTTTAAATGCACTTATTGTCAATATCAGTTATTGCAGCAGCGTTAAGTGACCTAAATTGACACAAAATCAGATCACGCCCACTGGAGTGAATATGTCCATATGTGGCTTATCATCTAATGTGTCTCAGACAGAAGCCACTTTTCTTTTTTAAAGCAAATGAAAGTTGGTTTGTTAGAAAGTGCAGTCCAACTCATGTTATGTCAACTTTCAATTCAATTTATATCTGCGCTGTAGCCTGCTAAATAATGTGTATTATAAGAATAATGAACTAAGACCACAACTTACTCTTCATGGAAGGACAATGTCTTGTTTTTGTACCCTTGGAAAAGTTTTCAAGCTTCAAGTTTACATATTCATAAGGTTATCAAAAGGTTATTTTAATAAGCGTCCACTCTGTTAGAACACCCAGTTCTGAGACCAGTCAAGTGGTGCACCCTCGGGTCTTACATATTCATGCACTGATTTCAACACACCTCAACTAAAAACAGAGATTCAGCAGAGTCTCCTGTGAGAAAAGTTAAAGTCTGGTCAAATTTTACACAAAATGTCTTCACACACTTCTCTGCTGTTCATTTTGGCAGCAGCAAGCCCCACTCACACAGAGCACATACAAAAAAAAGAAGAGGGAGAGAGTACTGTGCATTCAGTCAAAATCTGGACCAAGATTTTTTCCAAGCAACATTTAGACTACTCATTTAAAGGGTTGTAAAGCTTATCTGCTTAAGAGGTGATGATCTTGTCTGCATGCCCCATCAAACATTAATTTCACGCTGATGTCTCGTGCTTCGTTCCAACTCAAAGTCCTGAGAACAAGCAACTAAAGCCTAACAAGATGGCAAGTAGCTGCTTATCCCCAAGGTTGCTGCACCCTTGCTCTCATCTGCATTTGGGTCACACATGGGACACCCTCATCTAGCTTTCTGGTCGTGTGCGAGAACCAACATCTTAGGTGGATATGTTTTTGTACTCCACAGAACACAACAGAGGACAAGGAGTTCACTGCAGAAAGGCTGGAAGATAGCAAAATGGCCCTGAGTCTGATAAATGAGCAAGTGGCTGTGCAGTGGCTACACATCGGGGCAGTGTTAGTGAGCTTTTGTTAGTGGGATGGATGGTGTGGGAGCCCATGGGCATGCAGCCTCTTTGCAGTTGAGAGGTTAGAGAGGCGCCAAGAGTGAACGCACAAAGAGGTAGAAGAAGTCATTACTGTGAGGGCTGCGGCCAGGTACCTGAGTATATCTCCCTGCTCTTCAATTTCATCAGCAACCTCTTCACACCTGCAACGATGTGAAGAAGCCTGTCATCACAAGTTTTCAAAAACTGCTCCCAACTTTTTTCCCTCCCAGTGACATGTAGGTGTAAAGAGTATAGCCACAGAAATGGTTTTGAAAAATGTTCATTTTGCAAGAGACTGATTTGTGCAGTAGCAGTAAGAGTACAAAGTGTGGGAGAAAATGCAATAAGGAAGAGTGTGTGTAGCCAGCAGAAGATCTATGAGCTCACAGATGTTAAGAGCAAACTCGCAAACAGGTAGACAGACAAATGTGACCCACCCACTGAGCACTCATTCCCCAGCATCAGCACCCATTCATTACTCCCACTGACTGGCTCTCTCCTTCTGTCTCTGCTCTGTGTGTGTCCGCTGTGTTTGGTGGAGAGAGGACATCAGTTTGCTCCTTACCTGTGTTCCTGTCAGGTAAGATACAGCAATGCTTCTGCAGTATGCCTGGCAACACCTACCAAGAGAAGAGAAAGAGTGGGGGAGATACATTAATATCACAGCAGCAGCTGAAAGCATAAACAAAGTGGAGCTGAGAGGAAAACGCACTGAGCCGTGCTGTGACCTACGATTACAGAGTGGCAACGGATACTCATTTCTTACATCATTTGCATCAAAAGGAGCAACTCCCATATTTATCCAGGACCCAGGTTATCTGAGCAGCAGAGCACTAAATGACGGTCCCGCTGTGAATATGTGTGTGTGAAATGTTCATTTTTAACGGTGTGTCTCTGATTCAATCTCCAAACAGTGAAAGGTGGGTTAAATGGTGCGTGAAGGAATTGATATGATGTGCTAATATTCCAGTGGAGCTCCATTCACCATATTCGGCAGCCATTTTCTTCTAACATGGGAGCCTGAAATGCACTCCAGTATCTTTAAGATTTAAAAATATACATACTTTAACATTAATAAATATCCTGATTGAACCCACAACTGAAAGGACAACTGGATGTTAATATGTCGGGAGATTTAACATTTTTCAAAGTAAAATTAAACATTTGGTTTTATTGGTTTTCTAACCCAGTGGTTCTCAAATGGGGGTACACAATGGGTACAGGGGGTACACAAGATTTAACAATGTATATGAAAACAAATATGAACCAAGCAAAATTCCAAAAACACCATTTACTTAATGTTTGAATCAAATATTAGTTTAAGTTCATAAACACACTAGTACAGTGCTGTGTTTTACCTTTTTTTATTTCAACAAAAACTTCTTTACGCTTTTTAGGGGGTACCTGGCAGAAAAACAAAACATATGATAGGGGGTACATCACTTCAAAAAAAAAATTGAGAACCACCGTTCAAACCCACACTGCTAACTTTAGCAAACAACCAATTTAAGCTAACTTTGACCTAGCATGATCTGCTTAAATTCTTAGCTTAAAGCTGAACAGCAAATGAATGCCAATGTTAGCTATTGTCTCACCAGAACAAAAAGCTTATTAAATACACCAATGTAAGAAGAAATGTGGCTTTATTTTTCTTTACATTTCTCTTATCGACGTTTCTTACCCCTGAAGTGCACCAGATACGTCAACTGCGACTCCGTTGCGCTGCATCTTTACTGCTAACTTTGTTCAGTCCGACGAGCAGCGTGACTGACAGAAAGCTGGAGTCACGAGGCTGAGGAGTTCCCGCGCTTCCCACTCCATTGATAGACCATTGTTGGGCTGTAAAACCCCAAACCTGTTGACTCCTGGGCCCGTATGCGCGCTCAGTCATTATGGAACGGCCCGTTTGTCGGCTGCGTTAGCTGCGTGTATGACTGGAAATACTTGGCCGGTTGACTAATGACACCAAGAGACGCAGGTGCAGATTACGTCATAATTAAGGGGAACCCCCTGGAAAACCCTATCAAAAAATTCGAACTGCGCATGCCTTCTACACATTGACAGCAGTAATCCTGGCGAGCGGTTACAGTGTGACTGAGAGACGATCAAAAAACATCAATAATACATATGGACGAACCGCTGTTATCCGTGAGTCAATCAGGTAAACAAAGAGAAAGTTTGGCGATCTTGAACAGAGTACATGCGTGTGGTGTTTCCGAGCGCATCGTAGAAAACCTCAATAATTAAATTAATACGATGAAAGCTGCTTTGCGGAACAAGTGCAGCAGCAATGCTCCAGTACCCTTTGAAGCAGTTACACGACCTTTGAAAACTGATGGCAGTGAGCCTCGCCGGTTTTTCATTTTCTGGATCAAAATATTGCAAAATCAGGCTGCACAAACAGATGCCATTCATCATCTGTTTTTTTTCACAACCAGATAGTTGAGCATTGTGGCAGCATTAACGATGAACTGCAGTCCCTGCAAGTGACTGCTACGGATTAGATCTGATCCAAACTGCTTTCAAAGAGAGCCACGTTTGATTTTGTCAGAATGACCAAGCACTAGCAGCTCTTACTGGACGTACTGACCATAGACTGTAAAAAAAAAAAAAAAAAAAAAAATATATATATATATATATATATATATATATATATATATATATATATATATATATATATATATATATATATATATATATATATATACAGTTTATGGTACTGACTTTTTTTTTTTGGCAGGATCAGGGTCTGGATTCTTCATGATTGGTTTTCATCATGTTTTTAAGCCTATTTTGACCTTCAAACATTATTTATCATTATTATTATTATTATCTTTATTTTAGCATTTTTGTCTGTTTAGAACAATTTGATATCTTTAATCAAATCTTGTGTCCTCTAATTCCACATTATTATCAACAGAAAAAAAAACATTAATTTTATATGCATCAATATGGTATATTGTCTTTCCTATCTTAAGTAGTAGCAATCTGATTTTTTCAACTTGAATTTTTGGATCTGAACTTTGACCAGTTGAATTTAGGAAGATGAAGTCAGGACAAACAAATTCTGATACATGGTTTTCATGGCAAAATAATTCAGTGCAATTAATTCAGTGGTGTTTTTGTTTCAGTATTTAGAATTCAGTGGCTGTTGCTACCATACACTTTCACATCATGATGAATACATTATTCAAACCAGTCATCTGTAAGAGTTTCTGCAGAATGTATGGGGCTTTAGCTTTGTGCAATACTTAATGTTCATTTAAAAAGCTGCAGAATGCTACTGATTTATCACGCAACATGAATTTATACGACCTATTCACTGAAACACAGCAGCCTGACAATAAAGCAGGACTTGAGCTTTGCACTATGAGCGTGACTCCAGAGTAAAATGGCCTCTGTGTATCAAGTTCAATTGGAGCAGCAAAGGGATAAAATAGTGCTCAACTAAGAAAAGGTTGGCAAAGTTGTAGTCCGTGCGCTCTGGTCACATCAACAGACCAATTTTAGAAGCTTTCACTGCCCCGTCAGCAGCTCTGCGATGCCAGGAGGTTGTAGCAGCAAATACAACAGCCCATTATTGCACTGCTCACAAGCCTGAGGTGGGCATACTGATCAATAATGCATGCTTACAATCTAGCCAGTGAAGAGTCATTTTAAATTGTGATCAATCCAAAGTCTTGTCTTTGCTGTTATTATTGGGCTTCTATCTGTAAACTGGCCAACTACAGGTGGGAAGCAAAGTATGCTGTTTTAACTTCTTCGTAGGACTGGATTACAGCAAAGCTTGTGACTTGAGCTGTCAGAACCAGTGTTCATAATGCAGAATATGCAGGAGATTTCTAGAAAGAGGCCCAAAGAATCAGGTGTGTAGGTGGCTCAGCAGGTGTCTTTGTCCATGTGTCTAACAGTCTTTTTGTTGTCTTTAATGACTGCCATGATAGAGGCAGACCTCTTCTTTCTCTGGACTCTATTTTGCATCAGAGTATTATTACATTCCTTTACATCCCTAGCTATCTCAGCTTCTCTCGCTGGGTTTTACTTTTATCTGCAGCTGAACATGACTGATCAGATATGTGTCCTTTTTTAATTTAACCCAGACGAATATAAAAACGGTCCCTCTTGGAGAGAGAGAAGTCCAGAAATGAAAATTAGAAAAGACCTCCTATGGCTTGTCTCTGAGGGACATTCAATGAGATATCAACTCACTGCATCATTCATACAGGAGGAGAGCCTCAAGCACACAGACTCTCATTATACACTCTCATTTTCTGATCTGCCAGCAGCATATCAAGAAGAAATCCTGCCATCAAAAGACTGTTTCATAAAGTGCATTTTCTCCTTCAGTCATCCGTGTTCATGCCTGTTAATTGAAAAGTAGTTTGGCCCTCATGTGTTCTTAGTTGGAGTTTTACTAAAAGATTTAAAACCTGTTAAAGCCTCCTGCTTGTTGCAATGGCAAGTTCCCATCACAAAAGCTTTACCAAAGAGTGAAAGAAACATATTTCACCACCTGTGATGGCTACATGCAGCCAACCAGTAAAAAAAAAAAACTTAATTTACACTCTCAACTCATTGGTTTCACAACAATTATTCATAATGAGGTTGCAAATTTGTTATATATGATGTTGTTCCCTCATTATATCATTTTTACACTGACAGATTTCACGTTGTAATATTTAACATGTTTCTGATATATTACTCTTTTTTCTTCTTTTAAGTTACCTGGCTGTCTGTATTTCCTTGTTGGCACAAAAGGTGTGTCTAAGGGCTTCACACCTCTTTGTACTGGAGCCAGTTCATTGGAAGGGACCAAGTGCCCCAGTGTCATGGGGGGATTTTGGTTTGACAAGGTGTATTTAGTTGCTCTTGGTATCCTTTTTGTTGACTCCCTGTGTTCTCTCTGGTTTGGACAAACTTTTGAGGCTGTCAAAAAATTTGTGTTGAGAAAGATTAACCATTCAGACTTGGTGACATCTAGTGGCTGGTAATAATCATAACAGTCCTATCAATTATGGTCTGAAGCACCATGAGCTTTTCAGCTGTCATAGTCATGGTTTCATTTCTAAAAGGGAAAAGTCCATGTATGCTGTGATTTATTTGATAAAAACATCTATTGGGCCTTCTTTTTCTTTTTATTCAGCTGCACTGAATATTTATGTTTGTTTGTTTATGTTGCAAATAAGCTACCATGGGTTGTAACAAAGCTTTCAAGTTTTATATTTTGTGGAAGATGTAGAGTATTTATAAAGCTTTTTGGTTGTTGCTTGATTTATTTCCTGGGCTTTTGTCTTTTAGCTTTATGTGTGATACCTGTATTACAGTTTTAGGTCACTTTGAAAAGCCTAGATATAAAATAAGATATAAAATCAGCTGATGCTTTTTGAACATTTACTTTTTTCTGTCTGAGCTTTCTCCCCTCTCATTTCACAAACAGACTACACAGAAGAAAAACTCTGCATCAACATTACTCATGACTGTAATCTCTCAAAGCAGCAAATCAAACAACACAACTCCTAAGCTAGGTGCCAGAGAGCCCTGCGCTGCTAACACCAGTGCCCCAGGTGTGTCTTGTAATTGGCAGACCAATTTGAGCTCCACTCCATTCAGACAGCCACAGCCTTATTTCAAATCACCACCAGCTCCACAATCTGTCATCCAGGGAAGGCCAAACAGACTGTTTGCAAGGTATATGTTTTGGAAGACATGCCTCCCATATGGTCTGTAGAGTCTGCTGCTTTCAGAGAACTAATCACCAAAGTAGCAGTGAGGCTACAGACAAAGTACATTAATAAGATTGTTGAAGAAGAAATAATTAAAGCCAAAGTAAATAATCTTTTTTTACAATACAGGGACTCAGTTATTCAAACACTTGTAAACAGTGGTTACAGTCACTCATTTTTGGTAAGGTACAAACAATGATCCCGTGTTGCTCCATTTCTTAAATAACTAGAAAAGCACTCAGAGAGCGCTGACCTCCGCCAAGCAAATTGCTATTGTCATGCAACACTTTAGTCCTACTTTAATGTTATACTCCCTTTCAGCAGACTGTCTGCTACAATTTGGTGTTAATTTCAGGTTTGTACCATAATTAGTTACCTAATAGTGTTGAAAATGATGATGACCCAGTACATATTTCATATACCAGATCTTAGTCCAGATTATTGCCAGGATCTGGATCGTACTTTTACATCTGTCAGAAATTATGGTGACCTTGTCTTGTATTGTTTTGCAAAGCAATCTGACCATTTATGGTGGAGTTATGTACACATATGGTGAAAACAGCCCTATCTCACAATGATAAAGAATCCTTTAAAAAACTCCCTGGATCCAGACAGTGATCTGGATCACCTCCAAAATATAATCACTTCTTCCTTATCTCATTTTGAGCATTACCTGAAAATTTAATCAAGATCCGTTTGTAACTTTTTGAGTTATGTTGTTCACAGACAAACAAACTCCCAAAAATATACACTGAGAGTTTTGAGCCGGACTTTTTGGCAAGTCCAACTAGTCAAATAATTCTGAACTAAAAGACTCTGGTTACCCACAATGTAACACTAAGTTTATCCCCTAACATGAACCAATGGTATTGACATAAACTGCAGATTTAGCCATTGTTAAACTGACTTACGCAGAATGGCTCAATCTGTGCACTTTTTGAGTCAAATGATACTCCTTAGAAAAAGCTGATGTATCTCCTGAATTTATTGGTTTTTAATTCTTTGCACAGATTTTATGGATATCTGTGGAAAAAAAAAAAACTGGTGGGCCTAACACAGATATGTCTGATCGATGCGACTTCCTGTCTGTCCTCCACAGAAGTGAGAAAGATATGATGAAGATATAAATGATGTCAACAAACAGACATGTTTGTCAGTTTTCACATCATGACATATTTTGATGAAGAAAAGCAAATCACTGTGCCATTTCATTTCAGCTGTGTCTCTTCTTTCTGCGTTTATGCCTTCTTTTGTATGACATGCAACAAAATTCTGTTGAGTAAACAAGTGATGAAGCATGTTTTCCTGAAGATAAAAATAACTCTCTCTGCAGAGCTGAGAGATACGGTGATTGGTTTGTAATGACTCCAACAGCTGCATAATGTACACTCATAATACATGCTGGCTAGCTGGCTGGCACACACTTGTACTGGGGGAGTGTGGGAAACACACTGTCAGGGACACTCTTCAGTTTTTCACACACAGAGTTGTCACTTTCCTGTGGTTACGCTTTAAAAGGATTGAAGTCTGGAGTCTGGGAGTCAGATTTTACATAAGAAAATGTGCTAGGCATCCATTGTTTGTCTTTTTAAACTCATCTTGGGATGAGCACTGGAGAGGATTTGTGCCAGTATGTTTTAAAGGAGGCAGATTTACGAGATAAAACAGGACAATCTTGTGGATAACTGGGACAACTGGGAATGCAAGACCCGCAAGAATCAGCCTTGATATTTCTGGTATTTGTAAAGATTTATTTTCAAGCATTGTGCATTGACTTGAAAAGCTGGATTAATTCAAACTCCATTCAAAGCTGGTCTCATTTTTACCAATAGCAGACACACTAGAAGTGGCCTTGATTGAACCAAACCATCATCAGTTATTTATGCTACCATATCTAATCTACAGATACTTCAAAAGAAAAACAGACCCTTGTAAACAATTCAAAGCTGTGTCACTGCAGTCTTGTTAATGGTTTCCCAAAGCCAATGAGTCAATTAGTTAATAATAGGCCTCATTTAGCAATATTGTTGCACATTACAGTCCTCCAATGAGACTGGTTGCTGTTTTCTTGCAGCTTGAGGCTGCATGAAAAAGGATTCCATGGAGACATCATTAAGAGCCCCTGAATGAAATGTTGCTACTATCTCTCTGGGTTATAGACCTGTTACAGCTCAGGGCACATGGGCTAGATATGCATGAGATGGAAGTTCAGTAAAGCATACTATATTGGCCATAAAGCAGATTACAAAAAGTAATTTTCCTTGTAGACATGATTTATCTTGTCTCCTAGGTTTTAAAGTAGGGAAATTATTATGAATAGTAGGAAAGCATCAGCTATCATTGTCTTTTCAGCACACTGGCAAAGTTGATCTTCATTACAATATGGAATTATCAGCATCGGCCACATACTTTTATAACAGGTGCCCGCAGAAAAAAAGTTTATTGCCACCAGACTAAAGTGGTGCAACTGTCTAATTTCTACTAATTCGAAAAGTTTCTACACGCACTTCAAACAAAAAGCTATTCTCTTGGACTATTTTGTATCACAGAGACTGATTTACTTTATAGTGCACCTCAAAGAAGAGAACAGAAATATGACTGAAAATGAAACGGAAAAAGGGAAGTAACCAAATGCATGAGCATTAATGGAGATAGACAATGAAATGGGAAAACTCAGGTGAGTCACACACCATTTGAGGCCTCAAAGAAACTTTTCTCTCTGATATCGGCTCTCTAAAAATGACCCCAGATATAAAAGTACTGATTACCTTTCCTCCCTGAAAGTCCATTTGTCTGGGAGATTGTTTTTATCTACTGTTTGATGGAGCCTGCGTCAGGAGACTGGAGAGTGACGATCAAAAATAGCCCCGGTGATTTAGCTTGTGCACAGACTTGATGCTCCCAAAAACAACAAGCTACTCTTTCTTGTTTTATAACTTCCAAATTTTATCTCAGTTGAGACCAGAGCAAAGATGTGCATGAACCCTGTTAGTCTTCATGTTCTCCACTTTTGTAAATGCCTGAGAACAAGCCTGGCCCAGGGCAACAGACTAGTCTGACCAGTGCAGTGAGCAATCAACAGGAACCACCCTTGCTTAAGTGATGTGTTTGGATTCTCACAAAGCACAAACTGACTCTCCACCTCTCTCCTCACAGTACTACTGCTAGGTACAGGTAATTATCACAGGTGGCAGTGTGTAATAGGGCACCTTAGTGCCTGGTCCTGAAGTCTGCAGTGTAATTCTTTAGGAGCTAATGGTGATCTCTAAGGACAGAGGGGAAGTGGTCTGACCACCATAGACTTTTTATTTTCTTCCTGTTCGCCTTAAGCTCTGTCTGCTCCCTTTAACCCCAGCAAACCATCAAATGCAGGGGTGAGCAGATTGTGGGGATTACGACTGCACTGTGACCACTCACCATGGGTAATGCTAAAGGACATACAACACACACAGAAATGGACAAAAGCTTTCAATATAATGCAATAGAGAAGACAAAGATATAAACACGGGCCACTACCACTCTCTCTTTCACCTCTTACTCAGCTGACCAAAGACATGTGAACAAAGCATCAGCATGTTCTATCTACAAACACAGTTTTAGGCCTGAATTTATTAACCTTTAATTTACAATTCAAAATTAAAAGTAATCTGAGGGAGAAGCTGGTAAAGTGAGATGTGGCATCCACACAACTTCTGTTTCCTGATGATCTGTGTTCTTGCAGTATGAATTACAATGATGTGATGAAATCAGACCAATTGTTACATCCTGATTGAGGAGGAAAAAAAATCAAAGTTGGGGGGGGGGCAATCAAAAGAAAGAGTACACTTATAATGTCCTGGGAGGAGACAAAATGCTTGGTAGAAAAAACAAAAACAAAGAGGAAACAAAGAATTTGGATCTCAGAAAAAAGCATGAAAGGTTCAGGTTCAATGACAGCGTACTCTACGCTGTAGGTCTTTGTTGAAAAAAGGGCTGACGTGCACCTCTTCCTATCTTATCTCTCCTCTCTGTTCTTCCTCGTAGGAGTTGTTACAAGATAAACAGCAACGTGTATCAGCTTCTGAACAACATAATAAGCTGAAAATCACTGTGAAAAGAGAAGCAAAAAAAAACAGCGGACCAGAAACAGGCAATTTGATGATAATACAGACAACACTGTCCTCATGGGTTTGGGGGGAATATTACATTGCACATCAACATTGCAAAAGCCCCCTGGAGCAAGGGAATGAACTGAAAAGATAAAGACCCATTCAACATGGTGCATTGGTGTGATTGTCTTGAGATGCGAGACCAAGGGTTCCCAAACTGTTTAGGCCAAAAGAAACGGTGGTGGGACTGGCAACCCCAAGCCAGGGATACACCAATAGGCCAGAAACCAAAAACCCAAACAAAAAAAGTCTAAGATAAATAATTTAGCTGATTGGTAGAAAACAGGACTACCTCTGTGGGGTATTAATCTGCTGGGATTGATACCTTCATCATTTTGGCCAGTTAATGTAATGAAATAAAGTATTTTATGTTTGCACAGTTTTAGATTAGAATTTAACCCTTTTTGTATACATATTTTACTATAAAGGATGAAATTGCAATTTTAAATAGTTTTTGATTTTGGAAAGCATTTTGCATCCCTGTCAATGTGTTTCACAACTCCACTGGGAACAACTGACTGCAAGACATAGACAAAGAGCTGATAGTTGTGGCCTCAGCTTTGCCACCTTGCAAACAGCTAAAATGCACCCACCTGCTGGTCTAATCAGCTGCATCACTAAGTATTCTTAATACGCCCTCGCTTACCTGATTTCTTTTACATAATCAAAACAGGTGCGTAAGATGTTATGAATAAAGAAATGAGGTGACGACACCAAAACTGTCATTGTACTGGTCAATAAACATGTTTTATTCTGCCTTAAAAACTGGTTCCTTGTGACTTTTCCAGTCAGCCTCATGTGGATACTTGAATAACTGAAGTGTTTTTGCTTGTTCCCAGCACTTTTTCAGCTGCCGCTTGTTTACCATCCATGAACTTGTACAAATACCCTCATTTTCAAATAGATTATGACTTGTGTCAGACACAAGTAGGAAACAAAATATGTGTTGTCTTTGGTTGGCTTATTTGGAACAAGCACCACCAGAGACATGGGTTGGCATAGATGAAAGGGAAAATGAGGAGCTAAGATCCCATCCAGATGCTCATGCAAGGAGGCAGGTGGTGTATCCGGAAAGTGGAAGTGGGTGTTTGCAGGGTCAGATGAAGGTTAAAAACAAAAAGAAAAAAAACAATAACACGGGCAAAATGAAAAGGATGAGGAATGGCTATAATGGAACCATGAAAAATATTTAAAAAGTTAGAGGGGTAGGTAAAGCGCAAAGACTCATGTTTTGTCCTTTATCATTTAAACCCAGCTATGTGAGCTGTGTTACCTTAAACACCTGGCTCACATTAGCACCATTAAAACACTGAGTAAGTCTCTGGAGCTTAATCAAATCTCACAGACCGGTTCTCATAAAAAAATCTGCTGCCCTAATGTCCTTCACTAAAGAGGGTTTTTTTATTAAGCAGATATATTAAAGTTCAGATCACAGTTTAAAGGGTCTGGTAAAGACTCGGTTGTAAAATTGCTGGGCCTTTCGCCAAAGGCACGGGTATTAGAAATCATACTCGACAAGGAAGACCTCAAGCACACATAGATTTGAACTGGGTCTTGAACTGCATTAGTACCAAATTTCACATTTTGACAGAGGGTTGAAAGTGGAAAAATATCATTGAATTTTTTTGACCAAGAGGTGCTTTAGATTTGTCTCCATCCTGAAAGTTTCAAAGGCAAACAGCTGACAGTGGACAGGCAGTCATTACTGTGGTAACTTTGAAAGGACAACTGCTGTTTAAATGAACATTTAGTAGTCATCATAATGACAAAGGTTACAAATACGATCTTGCTTTTGGGCCCTGTAATGAGCCACATCTGACTTGGGGAATTCAGCCGCACCCGACTGCCTTGAAATAGCTGCCCACCAAAGCACTAAGGTGATTTACTGAGCAGTGTTGTGCACAGGTATACATTGACTCACTCACACACTCACACACATACACACAAAGACTCCCATGCTGTATATACATTACACACTTGAGGATGCATAAGGTGCACAAATAGATAAGATGCAGTGAGATAAAGTATTTGAGCCAGTGGGAGAGTGACATGAAGAGGGTAAAAACATTTGTCACAGTGAGCAGATGAATAAGAAAAGAGGCTCCTGAATGTTTCAGCACACACTTTTAGTCACACTGGACTACATCCTTCCTTCCCTGCATGGACCAAAGCAACATCACCACACGCACAAATGCAGCGTTTCAAGCCTTCTATGCATCTCCAAGCAGATTATGAGAGTGTTATCATGTCACTGCCAAGTAGGCAAAAACCACACAAGCTTCACATTGACAACTCTGCAGGAGTCAGTTGGTGTGGACTTTGTGAGCGCTTGTGCATGAAAGCAGTTTGACAGCAGCATTGGAAACATCCTGGGACACGTTACCTCCAGTTCCAAAGTGTTTCTGAGAGGAAGTAGTGTCACATTCAAATACATATATTCTTCATCCTCTGAGTGTTAGTGGTAGTTTTTAATTGGTCTCTCATCTTTCATAAAAACTCCCTGAAAGGATGAGTAGTAATCTCTCTATTTCACATGAATCATCTGACTTTCAATGCAGGCTGATGAGTCTTCTGGTGTAAAGTGAGCTGTTTGGATGAGGGAAAAGGTGAGCTCCCCTACTGAGGCTGGTAAGTGACAAGTAATTTATTTTTCAGTCACATAAGGACTCACAGAGGTGACATGTATTTCTCACCTGCCACCTGGCACCTGTCCACCCTCAGTCTTTTTTAAGTACACACTTGCGACATTTGCATATATTTGCACAGGCACATCCAACCAATTAAACCACACAATTCCACACATATTTATTTCATCGATTAAAGTAATTACATTTGCTCCAGGCTGCTTGGTGCCACAGCCAATGCACTACGGCACTACTTGTAATCTGCATAATGAATAAACAGTGCCAAGGGATGCTTTACTTGCACCTGAAATAAAACATGTTTGTTATGTCAGGAGTAGCAGCAACCATGTATGATCTGTTGTTTGAGTGTGCTTTTAGTTTTGGAACCTTGAAAACTGAGAGGGAGTGTGCTGCTGTGTGTCATTCACAAAGGGCCTGCAAACCACTACAGCTCTAAAAGGCTTTTCATTTTAGCCAGCAAGGTACAAGTGTGACATCGATGAAAATCCTGGTAAAACTTCAAGCCCTAAGGGTGACTAGCAATAACTCAATTGAGCTTCCAAAGCATTGCCATGAATATATTCCCCTATTTTTAGCACCTCTGTGATTATGATATCTAACTATGTGAGTGCTGGCTGGCAGCACTTTTTGTCACTCACAGTGGGTGCTGAGTGCTGTATATCTGCTGTGGTTTCTGCAGCATTTGCTGAAGTAGGCATCCTATACGACTTCCAGTCTTTATGTGCAGGGAATTAAAAAAAGGCTGGGACATCCATACCTGGAACACTGAATCCCAAACAGCATACAACTGGCGGTGATGACAGTTTTTCAGCAGAAAGAGGCAATAAACAAACTCTGTTCTTGCAAACAATAGAGAGTTTGATCCAATATCAGTTTCATTCAATTACACAGGGAAGTGCAAGTCTCACCTTTTGATTTATCACAACTTTGTGAAGAAAAATATATGCTATTCCATCCCTTATCCACACTAAGGTGTTATGTAACCTATTTACATAGGTCTGTTTAGTTCCTTGATGCTTACAGAAAAAGAAAAGAATAAGAAAATTCCGATGCCTCATTTTGTTGAGCTGTATGGACTCCACTCTCATTCAGAACTGCCAACGCTGAGCTTGGGCTGTGTCAGACACAGTCAGTGAAGCTCATCCACCCACAGAGACTACAGTCGACATGGTACAGTATAACGTGACACAACAGGAGGAGTCTGGGGGAGCTGAAATCTGTCATAACATCCATTTAAGAAGTTAGCCTTGAACTAAGAGGGCTTTTATCCGCCTGCAAAGCTCCTCATTCAAGGCTCTACCTTAGGGACATTTTTTAAGTGCAAGAACAACATGCAAGCCGCAGATCAGAGAAGTGTTGTGAAGTGAACAATACTCATGTGCAAGCAAAAGTGACACTAAATTTACATTACATTGTGTTTTCTCTGATGGCTGTCCATACTTAAAAAAACTACATTGCATTTCTAAATATTGTGTAAAAACTATAACAACAATTTGAATGCTAATCATCCAAAAGTCTGAGTTCTCTGTCCAACTAACAGATTGCTGAAGGCAAACTGCTTGAAAACACCCCCTCATTACTGCAGCATAAATCATTTTCATTTGCAGTTGAATGTATTTCATGTGCAAGAGCTGTTCATACAATTTTTTAAAGAAATACATGTGTGTTCAAGGATTGATAAGAGGCAGAGGTAGAGTCGAAGATTTACCTTCTTCAGAGCTGACATTCTAGGTGGATCCTCCTCCTGCAAAGCCTGCTCACATGCTGAGGTCCCAAACCAAGTTGGAGAGGTTCGCAAATCCTAACTCAGCCCGGTGCTGATGCTGAGCCATGAGGCTGCTTAGTATTCTAACCTCGCATCCACCCCGTTCTACAGCTGGCTCTCTGTGCGCACGCCCTAAACCGCTGCAATTGCAGGATTCAAACACATGGGGAGCTCTAGCCTGATGCATATCCTCGGATACTGGGAGCATACAATGCTAGAAAGTTGGACAACGTTACAAACTGTTGGTAAAAGTTGGGCTTCTTCATGATGGCAGGCGAACATGTAGGCTATCAGTGACTTTTGTTCGATACTTTTAAACACGTGTGTCACCTTTTTATTCTGTTTACATCTAATATGTGTTAACAATGTGCTTCAGATGGCCGAATTTAAACGTATTGCTGCCGAATTCATCATAAACCAGTCGTTTGACAAATCAAGAAATATGGTGTTTTTGGGCATAAAACCATATATTCTGTTGTGCGTCATCTGAGCAAACCTTCTAGATGCGCCGATCTGAAGAATAGATAAGGCTGGACGAAACACCGTATTGATATATATTTTAGAACGGATCAGTCTTCATTTTTAACAGGTGATGCACTAAATTGACATTATTCCAAATGGAAAGTGGTGGGCCGGACCGTGGGAAGTGCCGAAGCGTGCCTGCCAAGCTGTGCAGTTCCCTGTGACATTGCAGCGGAGGAGTCCGAGGACTTGTACTCTTTGATAAGCTAACTTGATTAGTTTTAAGTTATTCTGTCCACCCCATAAGCCTTTTATGACTTTTTTTCATTATTAATGCGCTTATGTGTTTTGTCGGTGGTGTACTTCCTCGTAAAGCGAGCAGGCGTTAGCAGACTGTGCACGAGCCAGCTATGGCTCAGCCTGCTAGCGTGTTAGCTACATCCCCATGTTACATTTGAACTCAGTTCAACCTCGCCTCAAGTTAAAGAATTGTCTACGACACCATGGCACACAGAAAAGAAAGTGAGTATGACGACTGGCAACAACGCTGTTACGTTTAGTACTGGCAGTGTTCTTTCAACGAGCCAACGTAGCTAGCTAACGAGTGTAGCTAGGTAGCATATATTGTAAACAAATGCACGTGTTCACATGCGGGTTGGCTCTGTCTGTGGCACAGCGTGGTCTGATAGATGTGTATGTTACACTGAGTAATAATCGTGTGTCAGTGGTTATATTATCTTTAATTCGGGTTTCTAGGGTACACATTTTTCATTAAAATCTACAGGAAGTCTTGGGTGCAAGGCAGATGCTTAAGACAAAAAATACTCGAAATCTAAATAAGGAATTGGGTATTTTGCCTGTGTAGAACCTTTTTTTTACATAACGCTTGACTCTTTAAGTCCTAAGAAGACTATGGGATCTTACAATTCAAAAGCAACTGATTACTAGGAAATACATACCTTTGTGTGTTTTTTTCCCATCACTTGTTTTTTATATCTAAGTATTCCAGACAAAAGTGCTCCAGAAGCTTTACCCTTCAGCTCCCAAACCTGAGAAGGAGACCAGACCACCACAAACTGTAGAGATCCCTGCCAAAAAATTGTGTGTGAAAAGAAAAGCATCTCAGGAGGACTCTACAGCAACTGGTAAGATAACTTTGTTGTTATCATTACTAAATGATAACCCTACTAACAATTTTTGGTTCCCAGAATGTTCTAGGAACAAAAGCTCTGACGTTCCCGGAAGAGTGCCTTTTGGTTTGATTTCAGGTTGTCCATACGTTCCCATGGAAAGTTTGCGTTACTTTCTCTAAACGTTCTGTGTTGGTGAGATGATTGGTTCCCCCAACGTTCCCCTGACGTTTATTTTTGGTTAAATTGCCATCTCTCAACCTTCCCCTAACCCTTAGGGAATGTTAGTTTTTGGTTATCTTTTGGTTGTATTTTAAAGTCCCCTACAACCTTCAAACCCCCATAATTGTATTCATACCTGTACTATGAACAAGTAGTCAGTAATGGATGAAAATGCAAGTCTAGCAGCACTTTTTATTACAATATAGTGAAATACAAATAACGCAACAAAAAATAATCAAACCAATTACAATGAAAGGCCATGAAAAGATAGCAAAATACAAACAATAACAATAATGTTCTGCAGTTGGGATGTCTTGTCCAGTTGGTGTCTTCATTCCTTCTTAGCTGATAAAAAAATTAAAATGGGAGCAAAAATAGGCATGTCTGGTCAGGTGTGTCCTCATCCCTTTTGAGCTGGCCTTAAAAGAAAAAGACAAGTTCGAGCATTAGTCCACAAAAGCATGACAAATAACCCTAACATCCCTGATTTTGTGATCACCACAAGTGGTTTAAAGATTTCTAAATAATTTCATTACTTGTTACATTCACCAGCCGAGACAAATAGAAGGATTCTAATTTACCTTCAGTGGGGGCGAATGTAAGTGCTTGCACAGTGACGTCCTCAATTTCTGCCTCTGGCCAATGGAATTCTTGAGACAGGCCGCTAGGGTGGAAGTGAAAATGAAATTGTTCATTTAAACATCATAACTTTGTCAGTCAATTGGTGTAAGATAATGTGAACAATGCATTAACACATGCCTGTTATAATCTTGAAGAGAGTCAGATCCAGGAAAGGCTTTTTGGAACTTTTTCGCTGCAGCAATACATCAGCAGTATCCACTCAACACAGCACATGGCAGCTGTCCGTTTGCACCTCCCAAAGTTCAGAGGAAGTGCTACTGAAAAAAACAATCATGCAAGTAAGACGAATATTGAGAGCCTTTATATTCTAATTCTGTAAGATAAATCAGTTCAGATAAGATTATTGACATGTAATTACCATTTTGTTCTCCCTCTCCTGTTGTGTAAGACTTCGGTCCAGCTTCTCCAGTTCACTCACTGTTCTGCATGGTGAAAGCAACAGGTTTTTCATGCAGAAACAGCCTCAACCACTGCTGTGGTTTTGATCCTCTTCATCAGGCAGGCCATGTGTGCTCCTATACTATAGGGACATTTGGAAGAAGTTCATGTGAATTTTTACACACAATATACTTTCCTATGTGAGCAACTTAGGTGTGTGTAAAATACTTACTCTTCTAAATGGTGGCCATGACTGAGAAACATTCCTCTCCATCATGAATCATTACTGAATGAAGAAAAATATAGAAATAAAAAGTTTATTTTAAAATTCCTGGTTCTGAAATTGTATCAAAACTTGGAAATGGAAAACTCTTATACAGCAATAAAAATTACCTAAAAACAAAACATCAAATAACTTGTATTAGATAGGATTTAAATACCTATAGATTGCATAGTAGCACCCACTTTAGTGTGTTGTTAATGTCTCTCAGTAAGTGAGTGTGGCATCTCTAGACTAACTAAACCGCATTGAACTTTTTTAAGATGAACGTAGAGATAAAGTTTAAACGGACAGTGAGGCTACAACAGGAGCTACAGGCGAAAAAAGGCTTGTGTGTTTGTGTTCATTCCAGCCCACATGCAGCAGTTATTCTGCTGTGGTCTGTTAAAACGCGAGTGTCTATAGATGTAATTAAGAGCCAGGTCACGTTAGCTCTTCTAGTAGAACATAACAAGGATTTACTAAAAGTACAAGTTAAGTACACGTACACATTTTGTTAGCACAGTTACTCATTGTTCTCGGTTAACCAAAAAACAACCAAACGACAACCCACCCGATGTTGTGTGAAGGTAGGACTGCAACCACTGGAGAACGTTTCTGTTCTCTTTACGTTAAGGGAACGTAAGGCTTTGTGTGGTTTCAGTGTAACCAAGGAGGAACGTTCTCCGAACATTAGATCTTGGTTTGGTTGTAACTAACCTTTAGACAACCAAAAGCTAACATTCCCTTTACGTTCTGTGTTACTAGGGAAGTACAAGATTATGCATTTCCAGAATAATCTACTGTATGTACCAACACTTCATACATGCAGTACTGCTCGCTCAGTGTTTTCAAACTCTTTATTTTCTTTCTGTTTGTTTGTTTTTTTTAGGAGATACAAAGAAGACCCAGAGTTCTTCTAATCCAGACAGACGGCGCCTGTACACAGTCCTGCCTCCCCCTGCTGACTACAAGCCACATTCGGAGAAATCCATCACACTCCCCCTGATAGAGAGCATAAACAGCGCAGAAGACCCAGCTGGTAAGACGACCATAATCTAACATTTATGGACTTGTGCTGTGCACCATAAAGCTAGAGTAGATTTATGGCGGGGGTTCCTCAAGGTTGGTTCGCTCTGGCATTTAAGCCATTCCTCTTGTTTTACTCTGCCAGTCCAGTTAAAGGAAAAAGGCAGCGATAATAAACTGTGTTTCTCACCTGAAGAGAACCTAACTCACACACAGATGGTGTCTGAGGATTTTACTTTGATGCACTCATGAATGTGAAACTGTTGGAGTAAACTTTAACAACATATCTAGGTATCTGAAAACATATGAGGCTGAATTATGAGTTATTTTAAATGCCAAGCTGAAATGCCCTTGGGCTGTGATGAATGGCAGGCAGTCTTCAGCATCATTTAAAGTCTGTTTATTTTGTCGGCACTTTATCTTGCCATAAAGTGGTGGAATGATCAGATGGTAATAGCAGTCTTGGCTCATTATCTCTCTGTACTCATCATCTCCTTCAATGCAGACCTCCATCCACCTGACATGCTTCAGTTTTATCTCAATAGGGAAAGAGAGATTTGTTGGCTGGGATAGAAGAGCTTCTAAAGGCCTTCTTGAATGAATGATGTGGTTAAGTCTGATTAATTGCGCCCGTCAGTCTAACAGCCCATTAATTGGATCACATTTTTGATTTAGTGGGCACTAAGCCTTGATGGAAAATGTACTCTGTAGTCCTTATGAGGTTCAGCTGAGGTTGAGCTTCAGAAAGATTTTGTAGCTGTAAATCTATGGTTATGTTATAGAGACAGTTCAATGAGAACTAGTTGATGTCACATACCAACGATTAATGAAATTAAAGTGAATAAAACAACCTTGGTGGAAGTCTTAAATTGCCAGACCTCCATGCTGTTTTTACACTTTGCCAGTGAGGTCTTTGCTTACCAGGAACAACACTTTACTGGGCAGAAGACCAAGATGTGAACTACACTTCCGTGCCAAGACACAATATTTACTCCCTCTTTTTATTGATGTTCTTTATGCTTGGATTTCCTCCTAATTATTCGATAATAAGGTATAAAGGGATCTTTTTTTGTTTCTGCTGAGCTAAAAATCATATGAAATATTTTAATCCCTGTTAATCCACCTAAGAGGGACAGGATCAATTGGATCTTTGTAAGATATAACTGCTAGAAAACAGGTAAGTGCTGCTCGATGCTGTATCAGTTAGAGGACATGATGACTGGAAGTCCACGTTAAGCTTTTGTTTCATTGAAGCAAAAATTCGTAATGCAGCCAGGGCCTGCTCCATTTTTTTATTGCATACCTGCAGTTTGATTATTCAAAGTCTGTTTGTGATTACTTTGAAAAACAATAACAATTTTTTGTTTGTAAGATCAGTAAGATTGTAGATTTTCATCAAAACTATTCATATGCCAAGTTTTAGCTTTTACAAAAATGTTTTTGAGGAGTGTAACCTGGTGTGTCTGATTTTTACAGTGCACTATTTTGTGATTATTTGCTGTTTGTGATTTATCAATGCTTGCGGTTTATTTTGTATGATGTTCAGATGCATGACAGAGGATATGGGTGGTGTAAAGGGTGAAATGTATGAAGAGGGATTTGCTGGTTCCTATCAATTTGACAGAGGACCACAGAATAGGGATGCACAAATCCAATCCTGGTATCGGGGCCGATCCAGCCCCTCAGAGCTAGATCGGGTATCGGTGGGAAAGGATCAGTCTAAGCTTGACACTAAGGCTGAACTATGTAGTCTACAATGTAAATATCAACTTCAGTAATTCCATATGTACTCATTTTTGTCTTTTACTCAAAACATTACCAGTCTTATCCCACAGTAGAGCATGCAGGTTATTGTTTAACACTGGTATTGAATCAGGATCAGGATTGGTCCATATCCAAAGCCCAGGTATGAGTATCGGGACCAGAAAAGTTGGATTGGTGCATCCCTTCCGCAGAGATTAGTAGCGATGAAGAGATGCTTGCTTATGTATTGTAGGGAGGTCTGAGGTTTAGCGCTAATAGCAGGGTTGTTTGCAGATTAATTGTCCGAGTATTTTACAAAAGTAGCATTTTTAATTCCATAATTATATCCATCCATTTTTCTATGTGGTGCCGTCGCAACAGCAGTACCTCCTCAGCTGCATTATGCTCTGGCTGGCAGCCAGTTCACTGCTCACCACTGTGAACGGGTCGGTAAAAATTGGATGAGAGCTGATTTCTTTGACCCCTCAGTTCCTTGTGAGTAAGAGAAGGGAGGTGTGAATGTGTTGAGAAGAAGCTGCTCAGCCAGCAAGAGTCCCATTACTGTGTGAGGCTCACTATTAAAGTCAAGTTGTTCTTGGGTGAGTAATAATGCATACCAGGGGAGAGATTTAACAGCTTTGAAGAAGGATATGAATTAACATGAGAAAAGAACAAGAAACCCAACTGCTGAAACTTTAATGATGATTTCCAAAAGAGTGGAGGAACGTGTTAAATTCATGCGCATGTGTACAATAGTGAGCAATTGCATAAGCTCCCTATTTTATTTTATTTTTCATGAGAGATCTGGAATCAGAACAAAGGAGCTGGTTACAAGCAGCCGGGGAGATGTTAATTTTACTGTGCATGATCATTAAACAAAAAATGAAACGACTCAACAGAGGATTTTGTCTTGTAACTAATGATTTACTGCCAAGTGTTTGGCAGGTGGAAGTTTACATTCCCTACTTTTTACGATGCATTGTATTTTGGTTTTATACAAGGCCATAATTCACCTGGTTTCTTTGTCAATCAGTAACCACATGAGCAGATTTTGCTGATTAAAATGCAGTTGTCCAGTAACACTCGGTGTAAATTGAGGAATCAGCTGACTTTGTAGCTGGCTGGAAGATAAATGCTCCCATAGCAAAACATCATTGGAACTGGCAGTAGTTGTAGCTCATCTGTAGGCAATCAAAACACTTTTTTACATGTCAACCATTTCTTTTCTCTCAGTGATTCATTGTAGATGGAATGATGCAGGATGAGCTCTGAAGCTGGGCTTGAATTGATTGAAATTGGTTACTAGGGTGGAGGTGGGTCACAGTGATCTGACTGAAAGAACAACTTAGGAACAGGTTTTGAATTTAATAGCAGCAAGGTGATTGGTTGATCAAGGTCTTGGTGGGGTCTAGTTGTATTAATACTGAAACGATAATCAACTGATCAGCAAAGAAGTAAAATACAGAGACGAGGAGAGAGGGAAATGTAAGAAACAGACTTTAGCCAAGCTCAAATATTAAACTTTAACCAAGTTACATATGAAAAATATTCTGATTAAAGGCACAGAATCAAACCATGAAACAAAATGTCAGTCAAGGTCACTTCAGCATAAGTGCAGCGCAGCATTGAGACCAAAACAACTACAGTTTTGAAATAATCAAATGTTTACAATCTGTTTGTCCACAGAGGAGAGTTCCCATGATAGCGATGGAGGACTGGACCAAGACAAAGAGGGCAAAGAGCAGAAAAGAAGGAGGAGAAGAAAGAACAGAAAACCAGTCCCTCATCAGGAGTCAGGGAGAGATGGAGCAGCTCCAGAAAGTGAGTCCAGCACAGGTCAGAGCCTGACACCTGTGGATGAGGGAGAGGAGCATATCAGCAGAAACAAGAAGAGGAAACTGAAGAAGAAACGACACAAGGAGAAGCTGCGCTCGTTGGGTCTGACGCCCCGGGCAGCTGCCCTGGAGTTTACATACCAGAAAGATGGAACAGAGGAGCAAGAGGAGGAAGATATTGAGAGGAGAGCTGCTGAGGTGGCAGAATTCCTCAGGACAACAACAGAAATCTATTTGTCAGATTGTGAGTACTGAATAGAGCAATACTTGGCGTTTTGCATTAGCTGGTGTCTGAATCTTCCCTGTATTAAATTAGGTTGCCGCCACTGAAGCTTGAGCTCGTTCATGCAAATATTTGCCGAGCAGTAGTTTGACTTCCTCTCATTTGAGGTTCAAAGATGCTTAAATCTGGTGCCACTCCAAAATAAAGTTTACAAACACATCATTAAATTCTGCCAAATGCTGAAAGCATCATAATGAAAGCAGCTGATTGAAATGGATGCACTTCTGCCACAGCACATCTGCGCTTTTTGAGCCACAGTTTGACAGCCGGCACAAATTAGACAGAAAAAAAAAACAAATGGACAGAAGTGACAGACAAAATTGCAGTGCTATTAGACGGGACCAAATGGAGAAGTGTCTGAAATTCATGAGTTTTAATTGCTAGACTGCATCTGAACGCTGACTGATTATCAATAACAGCTTTAATTAATTTATCTACTTTGTTTTTAAATAAATTACACCAAAATAAGTCACCACTGCAGAAGTTAGCGTTTCACCTATGAGATGACTCAGAGCAAAATCTTGTTTAATTCAGAGAGATTTTGCTGAACGTTAATAGGGAAATAATCTGATACTTTTACTTGATACATGCAATGAAAGTTGGCCATATAGTGTCTCAAAGTGGTTATAACAATGGTTTAAGTTGTTTGGAAGCTTTCTGTAGTTATGAAGTCAGCCATGAGCCTTTAATTGCCTGTTAGCTCTTGACATTTGAAATTCTCAGTATTTTTTACAAAGAGTTGATGTGATATGTTTCTGTGATGAAAGTTGAAATTCTATTCTGAAGCTGAAGTTATACTGATGTATGCTAACTGCTAGCATATCAATGCAGTTTCCCATATACGTTAGCATCAAGCTTTCACTATATTGTTGTTTTGGTAAATAAGGTGATTTATACCATTTGGAATGTACTGAATATGAAACTCCTGAGAGAGTAATGTAAATTTCTTTATGAAGTCAGTTCTTCAGTAAAACTTCAAGCTGAAAAAAAACGTTTTTCTTGGGAAATGTTATCTAACTGCTAAGCTAAGATAGCTGCAGCAGACTAGTTGACGCAAGGCCTGGTGGCTCTGGCACAATATAAAGAATTGATAAGGGAATCGTTAAGCACAAAGGCTAACGATATCCATGGACTGAAACAATTATTATTGATTCTCAACAGGGACTGTTTTTTTACGATTCCCATTCTTATGCTTGAGCTGTTGTTAGGTCCTCTTTAATAAAGACATATGACATAAGACAGTAAACCCCCAAAAATATAGCTACTAAAAGAACTTCTGAATTTTATGTAGCAGTCAGTCAAACAAGAGTTTGATAGTAAATTGATCTGCATGGATGAAAAACTCAAACAGTCTGATCTTGTAAGAAAAAATGAATGATGTGATGAAAAAGTACAGAAATGTATCTGTGCATGAAGATGGTTAGAATTGAAAATGGGGCTTTACAAAGAAAACGTAACTACATCTCTCCTTTAGTCGCTCCAGCTGCATTGGATTACTCTCCTGTATTCTATGAAATGCTGTGTCTTTTAATGAGGCCTATATTTTTTTTAACAATGCCTTTAACAGACTTCCTCTCCTCTCTTCTGTCCTGCTACAGCCTCATCACGTGAAGACAAGCTTGCTCTGTCTGAGGCCGTGAATAACCTTCTGGGCAACATTGCCAGCACAGACAAGCCGGCCTCTGTCCTGAAGCCGCTCTACAGCCTTAAGGTCTTAGTTCAGCAGAAAGAGGCAGATAAACTAGAGAAGGCATTGGAGGAGTTCCAAAATACTTCCTTTTTATCTGAGGGTAAGTGAGCACATGTCAGATGAGGCTCATTAAGGCTGCATCAGATGGAATATCTGCCCGTCCTTAATGTTGCTACTTGCTCGGTCATGCCCATTCCCGTCTTTACTGGCCTGTTCTTGCTGAGATCTGCCCCAGAAACCTCACTGACCTGCCTCTGCAGGTTAATACATGCCGTTGTTTGTCTGTGCTTGCTCTCTGTTCTATTTTTACATTGATCCTCATTGTTTACCTGAGTATACCTGCCCTCACTTGCCTCCTACAGCTTTAACCTGTGTGTACCTGCCCTTAATAAGTTGTACGAGAGCTGCCCATGTCCATATTACTCCACAGTCACAGGTGACCTCCACCACCAGTCAACTAACAAGTTTCAACTTGTTCATTATGCCTTTATTCAGCTGAAACATCTCAGCAGTCCCCAGACACTTCTCCACCTGTGCATGTCTGTTTGTGTGTGTTTGTGTGTTTGCATGGTTGGCTAGCTGCCTGCATAATGGGATCAGGAGGGACTTTGCTGCCTTCACATGCACAAGTTTATGTGTGTGAGGGAGAGAAGGAGAGGTAACAGAGTCTAGCTCGGAGATTAGGCAAACACTGGCCACTGAAAATCTGTACAGGACTCCTGTCAACAAGTGAAATTCATTTCTCCCCTTGAAAAGCTTGCTTTAGGTTTGCCTTTCCTCCCCATGCTGTTGCCTGAAGCTTTCTGCCCTCCCAATACACCTCATATCCTGTGAATCATGCTTCCACTGATTATTTTTTAACCACTTCTTTTAAACACAGTGAGTAGCAAAAAGAGAGGAATTCATTGCTAAAACTCTTTTTATGGAGCGTTAAAGGCCAAGGCTCTGGTGTTTTTATCCTCTTTTTGACGTCACAGTCATACAACTCTTCAATAACACCATTCAGAGTAGACTGATTCTGAATAACAGCCAGTTTTTAGAGAAGCATTCTTTCTTGACTGTCACTCACTCTCACCTCCATGCAGGAGCTGCTCCATGTACAGGAGGATGCTTTTAAACTTCTTGAACTGATTTCATTGCAGCTCTCCTTACTCCTTCTCTACACCTTTGCAGTGGCAATCAATTGACTAGAAGAGAGGGTCTGAATCTGATTTCCTTTAAGCGTATTTCACTGCAATCCCGAGTTCTTTTCATGGATGGCATCAGCTTGACTGTTCTTTTTATACTGCCCTGTTGTTTTTCAGGCTGTCACTCAGTTGAAATCTGACTTTTGGGATGTTAAAGAAGCAGGAGAAAGACATTGTTTGAGAAGAGACAGTATTGTGTTATTTTGAGCGTTTCAATGCAAAAGGAGGCAGAAAGTAAATTGATCATGGACCAGAGATTTTGATTTATGGTGCAGAGAAATAAATCTTTGAACTGAAATATTGCTCTTTGTCTCTTTCTGTTTCAGAGGAAACCACTGCAGTTGTTTCACTGTTTCAATACTGGATCACAGACATCCTTACCATGCAGGGAGAGAAAACCGTCAGTTCCTCTGAGGCAGAGACTTTATAGTTGTTTTACCCGTTTACTGCATTTCATGATTTTGAATCCAACTTGGTGCTGTGAAAAATATTAAATATATTTTGTACTTCAACTTTATGGAATCTTCTCATGCTTTATATCTAACAAGAAAAAAGCACAAATGGTTAATCCACCCATCTTAGATAACATGACAATTAGCTGAACCATTGTCTCTCCTCTGATTTCAGTTGTATAAAGTTCAAAAGGATCAAAGCTTCAGTGGGTAAAAACATCATTACCATCCCACACACCTGACTCTCTAAATGCCAGAGAAGCAAGCGTCAGCTCTGTTGAGGCTTTGGGTTGATTTGCAGATAATCTGACATATTGACCTACAGCCAAACAGATTACCCAGATTCTCCCTAACTTTCCACAACACAACATCAACAAATCGATTTCACGTGAAGTTTGTTTTTGGCTTAAGTAATGCTAAAAAAGGATGTTTGCTATGGCAAATCATGGCTAGCACATAAGTCCAATAAAAAGAGCACCACTTGGGTTCAGGCTGTCCATTACTCCCAATTACCCTCCTCCAGGTTTACTTCATGACTCATCCCCGTATTCTGATATCAACCCTCTCTCTCCCCTGAGGGACCCCAAACACTGGGGCCCTCAGGTAGGGGCTTGTAACTACAGCTATCCCTGAAGACTCCAGCCTCACATCAGAAGTACAGATGTGCAGCCACCTACAGCACATTAACTTGCAATAAAGTAAATAATTAGGTTATTAAAGGGTTTGTTTTATAATGTGACATTTAATGGTGGATAGATTAATAGATCTTATTTTTTCCTTTTACAGGAAGTTTATCACCACTGTCTGTACAGAAAAACATTCACAGACATGGGGAAGGCCCACTGCCAAATAAGTTTACCCACATATCCCATGCAACAACAAATACACAGTAATAATACAAATACACATACACAACACACAAAAGTTGGGGTGTTGTTTGTTGAGGAGAGCAATGGCAGAAGGGACAGAGCTCCTGCTGAAACGTGTTTGCTTCCAGGCTATTGACTTGTATCTGCGTCCAGATGGAGGCAGTGTGAAGAATGAGTAGGGATGGGGCCTGAGGTTGAAAGTTATGGTGCATGCTCTGTGTGTAATGGCTTTGTTGTAAAGGTCAGACAGGTTGAATGTAGGGAGGCTGAATATTTTGGGGAAGTGTTTGTGAGTTTGTTTCTGTTGGAGGTGGTTAGCATGTAGTACAAACAGGGGGAACAGTACATGATAATCTGTCATGTTGCTAGACTTAATTTTTTCTTTACTTCAGTTTGGTTGAAGGTGTCTTGGCTCATGCGTCCTGTAGAGACTTTGGTGTTAGAGTACCTATTGCTACCTCTGCTGGTCCTCTTTAAAGAGAGTGGCAAAGTGGACCTAAATACTGAACCCAACGCATTCACACACATAAAAATCCACTTCTCCCAAAGAGTACAAGTCAGTGGAAGTAGCTTGCTTTCAGTAGATTCTACAAACACAACTTCTACAATTTTATTTAGCAGATGCTTTAGTCCAAAGTGACATACAACACACACAAAACACAAGTAGTAGTAGTACTAGTAAAAATGGGTATGTTTCTTACATACAGACTGAAACCATTTTTTATTATGATGTGTGATAAGAAAGTATCTTTAAAGTGAAAGTCATCCTGCAAATGCCATTTTAAAGAAATTTATCACACTGGTATTTATCATACTGTGTTGTATAAACATGTATATCTTATGTATATGTCGCAAGTCTTGCTTTTTATAGTCTGGAGAAGATGCGGAAAAATGAGAGGATATTCAAGGATGTTGGGAAGCTGCGCCATCATGTATGGAGGCTTTCTACAACATTTTTCTTCCATTTTACCCCTGAAAGTATTGTCTTTTCATTTGTGCAGGTAAACTTACCTGAGTAACTTAGAACTTGTTACACTGCTTCACCTAAGGTTTCTGTCATTAATAACATCCTTGGAATTAGCTTTGCTGTAATTATGTAATGAAGATGCTTCCTGTCCACAAGCCAAACTGTGGAGGCAAACTCTTTTCCATGGTCACCTTCCAAAGGTCATGAAGGGGGAATGTAGAGGAAAAATCTTTAAATTCTATATTTTTTATTTAAGTAGTCCATTTTTTTCATACAAAACATGTGAACAGTAGCACTAAATATGTAAGAACCAAAAAAATCAAAGTAATAAATTAGATGAATTTTCAAATAGCAGGAGGTATGTAAAAACAGAATTTCAGACCCTTTATTTACTAACACAAATGAAAGAAATAGGTTTGACAAAATTGCAGTAGTAAAAATAACCAGATGGATAAAATAATAAAATACACAAAGTGTCGAATTTGAGGAAGTATCTAGCAGCACACTTACAATTGTTTTATTATTAAGTTGGAAACAAATCTTTGCATTTGCCTCTCATTGAACAGGGTGTGTGGCTGATGTGGTGGAGCACATATTTGAAAAAGCCACTGAGGACCTGACTCTGTACACTGATGCAGTCTTGGCCATCCCCATTACTTACAATTATTCTGCACAATCCTAGCAGCCTAAAGAGGAGCAAAGCCAACTGTGTGACCTGGTTTGATCGAGGTGCAGTCCAGAACTCACATAGAAGTCTTGGATATCAAGAAACTGCAGGTGTGTAGAAACCCAGGCTGGATTCTGCACCCAAGGCAGTTTAAGCATCACTTAATAAAGTTTTTCTAAGAAACAGTACTTTGTGGAATATTGTGTTTTGGGTCAGGAAAAGCAGACACAAACACACATAAGAGGGGTAAGGAAAACACTATGGTAGTAGTTCCAGGGGCTCTGAAAATATGCCTTTTGGGGATGAATGTTGTTAATTACGTTATTACCACAACTCCTTGTTCCTTACCTAACTGTAAGCTCTATAAAGCAACGCAGCGTGTTGTTGTTGTTGGATTTAGAGAACCAAAAGCACACAGGTAGTCCTAACCACCTTTGTCTGCAAACCTATCTACAGCTCAGATAATCTATTTTCCAACACCTAGCCTTGGCTCCTTGCCAGAGAACAAGTTCGTGAAGAGGCCAGAGCATTATGTCAGCTGGGCACCCTTTTTGTAGAGACCAGGGATTTAGAGAGGAACTGGGCTTCATAGGACTCAGATGTGACAGTCAATAACAAACTAACTTTGGCTTATAAAGGTGTCATTGGTTTAGTTGTATTCTTAACTCTTTGCATTTCAACCCAGCTGTTTTATCAGTACAACACTTTAAAGGGGCTGTGAAGAGTTTCTAGAGTGGGCTCAACTCAGGACCAGTGCTGCAGCCACCTGTTTGGGAGCTCTCATGTTTATGCTTTTCTTTATTAGTGTAAGCTAGCAATGAACTCAGCACTAAGTTTTTCCTCTTCAGAAAAGCAAAACTATAACCAGTTTCGGAGCTTTTTGTACATTAAATTTTAATGTATGGGGTCATTGTTGGTTGCTCATAGTGAAAAACAAAACAAAACATCTCTTTCAGGGAGAGAGATGTTATCCACGCCGTCACCTTAATACAATATATCCCACTTAGTTGAGGACCCAAGGCCATAAAGGATATTAAAGCAAAGAGGAAGTTGCTCATATAGTCCAGGAAGTTACTCTCACAGAGAAACATTCATATAAACCTACTTTGCAGTTTCTTGTGGCTCTTACTTCCAACGACTTAGGTCTTCTGGATAAAGCTATTAAAGAAACCACTGAAGTCAGAATCCGTTTAAATTAATGCTAATGTACTGCGCTAAAAGTGAGCTTACTTCCATTTGACAGAAAAGTAAGAAAAAGGGGGGAAAATCATGAAAATTTTCTTCCAACTGTGGGCACAAGGCTACCAGTGTGTCAGTAATGTGGTTAACCTCTTTTTGTGGTGTTTTGAATACTCCAAAGAAAAAGACACAGCGCACATGCACATATTCTCCTTGGGCAGGTGCGTTAGATGAAACAAAAACGTCCAAATTTACCTGAAGAAAACGATAAATCCCACACACCAGCCAACTTCCAGAGAGAGAAAAAAAAATTAAATAATTGCAATGTTTCGGTCAAAGACCTTTATCAAGCAAATGTTTGGCCAACGAAGCCATCTTAAATAGCTGCAACCAACGGCTTCTCTGCACGTAAAAGGTTTAAAAGTTGAGATACAACTGAGACAATGAGAATTCATTGATAAATTAAAAAACATTTAAATGGAACAATTTCAAACATGAGTACATTGGTAAAAACAACCTCAATGACCTCAGGGGAAATATGACTTGAAAACAACCTTATTATAGGAAAAAAGAGGGACAAAAAGAGTAACTAATATTCATACCTGTAATGCCATGGTCACACTGGACTAAATGCGCGTCACGCCTGAGGCTGGGTGCTGGATTTTTTTGACAAGCTGAGGGGCGACTAGCTGACTTGGGTCAAGGAGAGAGGACCGCAGAGAACTTCCATCTTTTCCCTGGCTCTGCCGCTGCCCTGCTCCTTTTTTTCCTGCTCCTTCCTCCTCTCTTTCAGGTAGGTGTCCCAGAGGCTCTTCCATCTTTTAGACAAAACTCCACTTAGGAAAACACAGTCGGACTCAGTGATGAGTCAAATCCAGCTGGAAATGAATATTTACAGAACTTACCTTCAAAACCTGTCTCCTCTGCGACTTTCACCCAAGCCTGCTCCTTTTTTCCGTTCTCTGTAGAATACACACGTTGTATTGTAAAATTCTAGATAATGACACACCACACAAATCAACTTCTCCATCTTTCGGCTGGGTTGGAGCCATTGCAGGTGGTGGTAGCGTCCCACGTCATCAAATCATGCCATCGCTGATTGGCTGCCGTGGCACAGCCTCACACAAATTCATGTCGAAAGTTCAATATTTTCAACTGGAGCGTAGAAGCATTTGATGCCGCCGGACGCTCCATATGTGCCGCGCCAAACACATCCAACGCATCCAACGCGTCCGATGCTTCCAATGCGTCCAGTGCGTCCAATGCGTCCAATGCGCAATCCGGGGCGAATCTGTGTCCAAAAGGCTATGTATTGACTTTGTATGCAATCTTGACACACGTCTTTGCCAATTTGTGTCTGGTGTGGCCATGGCATAAGAATCTGAAAAATAACTTGAAGTATATACTTACACATGTAAGTAAGCACAAAACAACAGGTCAAATAAATAATTAAAAGACCTGATGATGTGAAACCTTGTGAAACTATTGATTGGCACAAACATTTGCTTGATAAAGGTTTGTGACCAAAATGTTGCAATAGTTTTTTTTCTCTCTGGAAGTTGACCAGTGTGATTTTTCATTTTCTTTTTATGATGGATGACTTACTCCTAGTATGAGAGTGGTTAACTCCACTTGTGTGGATGTTCAGCTCAAAAATTCTTTGGTGATTTTCTAAATCTGTTTAATAAAGCAAAAACTACTTTTGACTCATCAGCTGAGCCATCTGTTTTTTTTTTTTTTTTTTTTTTTTTTTTTTAAAACAGAATGTGCCATTTAAAAGCGTAGTAATGCAGGTCAAATCACAGTGACAGCAGGAAGCATGAGAACTTTACAGCAGGTTGAAGAAAGATACATTGATTTTAGACATTCATCACTTTGCAGTTAACACATTAACACTGATAATCCATCAATTAGATATCAGTTACTGTAGTGATACATGTTGTCATCATGTTGAGACAGCTGAATACATAGAGCACTGATGTATAAAACACTTGAGTTGCAATGTTAGGAGCTTTTGAATTACACTTTGATTTTTGATTTCTTCACTTTATCAACTTCATGACTTAGGGATCACCCACTGTCACCTAATCTAACACTCCTTTTGTTTAGACTGATTGCTTTGTTCCTCTATGACCTCTCCTGTAATCCCTTTAGACACACCACCTGCAGACTACTTACGTAACAGCCGTAAGGATTTGTTATAAGGGCTGACCAGGCTTTACTGCATCAGAAAGCTGAGGCCGGACTGAGGAGTCCACACGCCGGGACAGCCCCACTGTCTGTGGGTTTCCCTGTCCTGGGACTCCAGGAAGAGGAGCTGAGATAAAAGGGCCAGGTCTGATCTGGCCTCTCATTAGTTCCTGATTTTCCAGCATTGTTAAAGTTCCCCAAGATGTTTTTCAGACTTACAAGACTGACTCCTGGGTACATCAGGCTGCTGCATGTGAGTATTGCTCAATTCAACTTCTCTGAGTATAAAACAAAAATGGTTTTGTCATTTAGATACATCCAGCCACCCAGTAAAAAAAATCCTGTGTTGTGTCTTTTTACTCCTCAGTCATATACACACTAGAGATGTACTAAGAACAAAAGGTGCTGAGTCATTGGATGTGCCAAGCCTGTGTTGTTAAATGCAGAAGTGTGTCCACTTTTCCTGCACCAAGAGAATTGTTCTGATTGATGACCTTTTAAACTTAAATGCCCCGTGGCTTTTCAGTGTCTTAGATTTAAAGTGCAGTTCACTCTGCGAGCTACAAAGCAGCCATTAATTTTTATGATATTAGCAGGGTTGTGGTTTTACTGACATGTATTGAGGTTAATAGACGGAGACACAGCAAACAGCAAGTTGTCTTCTTCTGCTCCCATGACACAGCCTCTTTATCAGAGTTCCTGCTGCTCATGTCAAGATGATGAAATGCAGAGCTATTTTTGCTCCTAACAGAATCCTCCCATTCACACATCTCTTCCATTAACGATAGGATGCTCTTTGTTTTGGCTCACAAAGCACATTCACTTTTTTCATCAGTGTTTACCACACACAATTGAGAAATCCAAGTCTGTGAAAGTCCATTGCGTTGTAAATGGAAATGGGAAGCGGGTGATTGAGCCACAGGAATGGCTTTTAAACTGTCTGTGACACAGCTTCATTAGAAACGACGAGGCTTCCATTATTTACTCCTTTGCTTTTTATAATTGTCAAGAGACCACTGAGGAAATTGCTCATGTCATAAAATAGAGGAGCATTTTGTTCGTCAAAGAGATACACAGCTATTTGGTAAACGAGGGAAGATGAGTTTTTAATCCCACTGGAATTGGTGGGAGGAAAAACTGGGGAGAGGGACACGGCTCACTTATTTGATGTTTGGAAAAAGGGATGCGGGGTCGTAAATTGATCTCCATCCGAGCATATATTTTGGACATAAAACGATACATTTGCACAAAAGTGTGTTATAAATCTACTGGTTTAGAGCCCTGATGCTGTTTCGTGACTCCTCTGATGACGTAATCTTCACCATGTTTTTTCAGACCCAGGCCTACCACAATGTAGCTATGATGCCCCCTGTGGAGAAGACCATGCCTGGCATGGCCATGCTTCTGGGGGCCCTGGGGATCGGGATGTGCGGCTACAGCTCCAGGCAGTTGGCCCTCCACCACCGGCCCTCTGCTCGTGTGCTGCAGCTGGTCGGCACACACACGGATGCCAGCGCTGTGGGTTCAGCGGCTCCTAGGAGCACCTTCCAGGATGCTACTCGCCGGGCTGGTGCCTACCAAGAGATTCCACCTCCCTCCTTTGTTGGCCAGAAAGTTCCAATGAAATAACGGCAGTTTGGTTACAGATTGGCTGACATCATGGGCTGAGTGAGTCCAAATAGCCACTCTTGCACGGCGTTAAGATTGTAGCTATGCTGGCCCACGGTTTACGTGCGGCCCTTGTGCTCTCTTGCGTCATGCAGGTGTGGCTATTTGACTGACCTCAACCTTTGTTGTCAGGATGTTGAAAGTGTTGTAGAAATAAGAAATTCTGTAATTAGTGCAACAGTTTAACAGATCAAACGTGGCTAAGTTGTTCAACTAGTGTCTAACGTAAAGGTCTGAGAGGGCATGGAGCAATATGAACGATTGGATGAGTACATAATGATGCAGGATCCTCATGAAACCTGAAGCTGAATGTATCTTGAAGGAGCTAACGTGTAATTTGGAAACATTATGTGTCTTTTTGAGACATGGTGTGAAAAGGAATTGACACTTGGCAGTGCCCCTTCGTACACAGATGGTTGGCATCTCTCTCCCCCTCTCTGTCCCACCACTTTCTCTTCTTCCTCCTCAGGCAGACAGCCATGCTCAAGTGCTTGAACAGCCCATCCTTGCCCGTGACTTCAATTGATTTTCCACTGAGGAGCAGCAGGTGCCATTTCCCAACAAGCCTCGGTGTTTGCTGGCACAGTATGGCATCGACTGTCAATCATGTAAATAGTGACAGTGGCTGACTTCACAGGTTGGCTTTGAGTCAGTGACTTGTGCTTCTTGTGATGGAAAAAAAAAGATGCTCTGTAAAGGTTTGCTTTGGAGCAGTGGGGACTTACAGAGATTAGTGAGTGCAGGATCATGTAAACAGCACTTAAACATACTCTTTGCTAGATTACAAATCCAAATTTACCTTGCTGTGGCACAGCGTCTGTCAGGTTGGCAGAGGTAAAATGGCAATTCCTTGTGGATAAGCCTGTGTCCTCTGTAGAGATTACCCCAGGTGGGAAATCACTCCTGGCAAACACACTCACACTTCTAATCTGGTATTAGAGACAAAGAGTCAAAGTCTCTGTACATCCTAAATTTGCACCATTACCCCTGCAGACTCCACCATTCGTCCTCCTGTGATCAGCTGATTAATAGATTACAGGATTGGTTTTCCTTTAAGGCCAAAGCCAAAATGTAGTGAGAGAAAGACATTTTGGAGCGTGGTTGAGAATGTGTGCCGTGCCCTGTCACAGAGCAGTCGGTTTTTATTTAACTGCCCCTTTTTTATGTGAGAATGAGGACTATAATTTGTGCTGCAGACAAGGTGGCAACACAAGACACAAACACTTAAAGAGAGGTTAACCCTCAAACAGGAGACAGAGTGAGAAAAGAGTTTCCTATCTGGCAGTATTCTGAAAGTTATAGAAAAGCAGGATGGTGTGTTTCATCACATAGAGGTCAGCCAGACCTTGTAATCCAGTTTTTCCATCACTGAAGTGCTGTCTCCATCCGTCTGCCAAATTGGATCTTTGTCTACTTGTAGCAGGTTGCGAATTTTTAGAGCCCCGTTTGTGGCCCTCCAAAATATGGTGACAGTAGGTCACCAACAAAATGATCGTTATCCACTCAGCAGAGGGGGCTAATGGCTCCAACTGGCATCAGACACACAACGATTGGTCACCCTACTCTGGACTGAGACCGACACCCATAAACAATGTCATAATGTGGTGGTGATGGGCTGGGGAATAAGAGGATGCTCTTTGCTATGGAGCGGGAAACACAAGATAAATCTGGGTGAGAGCTACGTTATGTCTTATATTCACAAACACCTCCACGAGTGTGGAATCAGTGTGGGTGGGGGGCTGGAGGTTGTGTAAAGCACCTGGCTGGTTTTGATAGATACTCTCTACACTGCAGTAGTGCGCAGTGGGTACAAAGCACTGTGGGAATCGATTGATCTCAATCAAAGAGTGGGGGAGAGCTCGTCTCTTCACTGCAGCAAACTTCCTGTTCCACACAGTGTTGTTACAGTCTTAGAGAGAGAACTGCCAAGACTGTCAGAGAGGATAGCAGAAAGCATGTTAGCTGTTGGAATAAATCCTGGAGAATGTTCGACAGCTCAGTATTCATCTGTTAGCTTTCTGTAGCATGTGATTCCTCTGTTAAAGTCTACAAACATGAGTTCAGCTGTGTGTTTAATCAGAGATTTGTTCTGTAAGCTGTATAACTGACATTTCATGAATAGATGTTGGGAGAGACTGATGAAATAAAAGCATCTGGAAAACACAAACGCTCCAGTGTTGCACTTGGTCACACGTTTGTGTCAGAGCACTTTGTACGGCTTTGTGAGATGGAATTGTTTTCTGTGCCAGGAACTAAATGTGTTTAGTGAAAGTGAAAAGTGACATTGAAAAACATGGTTTGTGCTGTAAACGGGCTGTGAGGGATGAGGCAGTGTTTTTACTACTTTATTCATTTAGCAATGTAGAGTTAAAAGCTCTGACAAACTACAGTATGACACAGGCTTACTGTAATATGTGATCCTATTGAAATAGGTCACAAGTCACTACCTAACACCACAGAAATAATGATATGGAGGCCATGATAAAGAGAACAAATTAGAGAGAGTTTAGCAAGATGTAACACTCTCATACTAATAGTGTGAGTAAACTGTGCTGAATCAGTGTCAACAGCTCATTAGACATAAAATTACACTGGACAATAAATGTGTAAAAATAAAATGTTGCCGTTAAAATGTTTGATTGCACAGAAACCACAGATTTTGATATTGCTCTAAACGTAAAATTGACTGCAACACTACATGCCCCTAAATAAGTTCAAACCATTTGTTTGTTGTATTTACTAGTCAAGAATGGCAAACAACTTGATCACTTGGTGTAGTGTACAACAAATCCAGTCCAAACCAATCCACTTTATTTATATAGCACATTTTAAAAACAATAAAGTTTACCAAAGTGCTGCACAGAAAAAAACAAATTAGTACTTTTATAAAAACATAAAAAAATAAAAAAAAAGATTTTAGAGAATGAGCTGTAACAGAGAAAAAAGTCAGTAAAAGTGCAAAAAAATTGGCAAAATACACATTTTCTTTAATATTTAAATGTTGTGACTTCCTTAATTTGTTTTTGATAAAGAGTTTTGAAGCCTACCACGGACAGAGGCCATATTGGAGATGCTGAACTCAACAGTCTCCGTGTTGATGAGTAATGTTGTGCCTATTCCTTTTACCATTCATTGTTATTATTATTATTACTATAATTAATATAATAATAATAATAATAATAATAATAATAATAATAATAATAATAATAATAATTATTATTATTATTATTATTATTATTAATAATAATAATAATAATAATAATAATAATAATAATAATAATAACTGTGGCTTTTAATGCATTTTTTTGCAAAATATTTTTCAAGGGATAGAACAGTGAACAGGTAAACTGTAGAGTGGGAATTGAAATGCAGAAAACAGCCACTGGTCAGACTTCAACTCAGCCTGCTTTGAGGACTACAGCCTCACTGTATGAGAGATGAAGTGACTCCACAATATACTTACAAAGCAGCAGGCTGACACACAAGTAAATGCAAAAAATAAAAGTATTTTTGTGCTTCCAAAATCCAGGGATACAAGTTATGACGCTCTTGTTTTTGGCCAGGATGTGCAAAAATGACAAAAGTACGATGGTGAGTTTTCTGGTGGCGTAACAATTTTTGCTCCTCATGTGGAACTGAATTAACAAACTGCAACTAATTTATCTTAAGAAACTGAAATCGTATGGAGATGTAGACTTATCTGAAGCTCTTCTGCAGGACTAGATTTCTTTGCCAGTCAAATCTGTGGTAAGGTAAGTATATAGAATACAGTTTAAGTGTACTGTTTGTGCAATGAAAAACCTTTTATCAGGCCTGATCCTCAAGTCACTGTTAAATGGGAGAGGCACTTCAGGCCTGGACCACTGTGCATAGCTTTTAAGAACTGTACAAATACCTGAGTTCTTAGTGGGTTCAAGTTTTTTTTGTTTGTTTGTTTGTTCTTAAGAATTCAGAAGGCCTTATGTGTGCATTAAAAGAGATGCAAGTATAAACTTAAAAAAAAGAGAAAGAGCAAAAATATCACTCGAGTAGGCTAAAGCACTTCAAAGCATGAAGAATTTGAAGAAGAACTGCAAAAAAGTGACCAAACCCTCATCAGTTAACTTTAAGGACATTTTATCTTATCTCCTCAAGCAGGCTAGAAAAGTTCAACAAGCATTTTTCATACTGGGTTTCTCTGACACGGTGAGCTAATCTGTGAGATTTCTGTTTAATAAAAAGTCAAGAGATAAGTGGGCACATCCCGAGGCTCCCCCTCGTACAGCCTGAGTGCGCCCTCCAGTGGACACATCCTACACTCATCGTCTTCACTCCTGTTGGATGCTCCGAAGTTCTCTCGGTCTTCGATTAAATCAGGATGGATTTCAACGTGTTTTTGCCTCCTTTTATGGATTTACCTTCTCAGGATGTTTGCTCGGATTAACTTTTCCTTGAGGAGATACCGCTGAAGTCGTCCATGTGCTGTTTCCTCTCCTGTCTGTGCTCACAGCGAGGCAGTGCGCTCTGCTGAGCGGCGCTGAAAGACGCAAAGCGTGGAGGCGAGTTTAAAAAAAAAAACTCGGGACAAAAGGGTCTGGAGTTGATTTCCCCCAATTTAAGGGTCTGTATCCACGTTTTAATGCTTTCAATGATTGTTGTGAGGGTTTTATTGTTTTGGGTTGGGAGCTAAGGTGCGTTTCTAGCCATGCTTCAAACTTTGATGCACGCTTTATTTGAGCTATTGTGCAAATGTTTGGATCGCGCGCTAAAGTCTGTACCGTTACAGTAAAACGAAGACAGGTTTATGTGAAACTGGGCGCACACAGCTGAGCTTGTACCGTCGTGTTTTTGGATGAAGGAGACCTGACACGACATCGGTTTTGTTTGTCACATGTGGTCACTCTGTTTTATGTTCATTCGCGGTAGATTTCCTTCTTTAAATAAAGCTAACTGTAAAAACACTTTGATCCACTCTGAAGATCCAAAAAGGCGATACAAGCTTCCTGTAGCCGCCCTCAGTCTGACACCAACTTTGAAGAGAACCAGGTTTCTCTCCAGTGCGATAGTCACTGAAACATTTCTCAGCTGGCTAACAGTGCACAAGTGCATGACTTCATCATTTTATTCGGGTGTGTGTGATGTTGTGTGGGTGTGTTTGTGTGTGTGTGTGTAGGTCACCTTCACAGTGCCACTTTGGTCTGAGCTGAGTGAAAGAGCAACAAGCACCTGCAGGGCCCCATCAGTGGCCCAAACCCCATTACTGCAGTATGGGCAACTTTTCCAGCAAGGACGGCCACGGACCCACAGGTAGGTCAACACACACACTCATCAACACACACATTTATACACTCATGAAACAGCAGTTTCTTTTATGAACCAGCGCTTGATTGTCAGATCTCTTTGCTCGGGTCCTCTTTTGTCTTCATTTGCTTCCTATAATGAGTTTTACAGTATTTGGTAGAACATGTCAAAACCTAACTCTCTGTGTGTGTAAGCATGTGTGTGTTTTGGCTTCATGATATCAGTTTGTTTTTAATTAAAGCATCCTAAGGCTTTAAAAGATGAACTGCTAGATCTAGAGTAAGGGTGCTCCAAAGTCTGTGGGGTAGGGGTCGCCAGGAAATTGAAGTCAACGAGAGGAGAAGCATGCAGAAAGTTTATGCATGTGTTTCTATGTGTGTGTGTGCGTCCCTGTAATGTGCGGCTGCAGGAATCTTGGCAGCCCTCCTGCGGGTTGCTCAGTGAGTGGTCATTCTCCTCGCGTCCCCCTGTGATTCGCTCTGGCCTCGCCAGGGCAGCTGTGATGAATCGGCAGAATTCCCCGGCTCAGCACAAGGGCAGCGGATTAATCATAGAGGGCCTAATGCTATCTGACACACACAGTTACCTCAGTGAACACACACACACACACACTCTCATTCGGTCAGTCTGCCAGTCGTACACACGGTTGGACGAGCACATTAAGGTCTGGAATGAAGAAATAAAAAGCAGGGCTGGCATGAGAAAGTTATAAGACAATCCTGTCATTCTTTCTCAATGATTCTGCCCCACAGCAGGTGGTGTGTAACTTTGGGAATGTTCAATTCCTGCTCTTACATCATTAAAAAAAGAACAAAAAAATGACCAGCAGGTCTTTTGTCCAAAGAAGGAAAGTAGGGATGAAAAGGAGACATGGTGCTCACACTGGCAAAGAAAGCTGAGCCGAGAAGTAAAAATAGTTTATTATCATAACTTTTTTTGTTTGTCTGTGTGTGTCAAGTTTGGGCTTCTATTTACAGCCCACTGCTAAAGTTTCATCCATGTATGGGAGACATTTTTCCTCTGTATATGTCTGTGTTCCTGAATTTAGAGATTGTTTCATCAGCATTGTGAGAAGTCCAGGAGGAATGTCTCTATTAGAGAATTAATCTTGAGCTGCCAGGCCTGGATGTTTCCGGACTAATGAGGGCCGTGCTGCTCCGGTCACCTCACTGAATGGTGCTTTCAATGTCAGCATGCCAAACCAGTGACCACTGACATGTTTTCTTACCAAGCCCTGTCCTCTGTTCAGCCGCTCATGCGTTTCTTTTTCTCTGTTTTGCCGTACCTCCCACGCTCAATCACAACTTTGACATAACTAAGCTCCTTCACTCAAACTACATTTTTATTGTTGATTTGTTTAGTTTGACCTGAACTGCCCAGCATGATGTCTGGCTTCACATTCATCAAAAAGTGAGGTTTCTCTGCGCTTACTCAAGAGCCTACTTAGGCCCAGTCCCAGTCTCCACCCTGAAGCAGTGACAGTTCACGAATTCATGAAGACTCAAAATGGCATAAAAAGAACGGGGATGCAGACCCAAACCATGAAAACCTGAAGATCATTAACTTTGAGCCTCTAATCCTGGTAATGAGCCCTGTGGTTTCTGGTGCATGACTTTGTATCATGAGTCAAATCATGCCCCAAAATAAAATAAGTGATGCAAAACTACACTGGCAGAAGGTTGAATAATCAGCAAAGATGTAGGACAAGAAGATTTTAAATGGTATAAAGGACCAGGATTATTACCTCTGCCAAGGAGGTTGTTTTTGGGAGAGTTCGGCTGTTTGTCTGTGAACAACATAACTCAAAAAGTAACAAATGGATCTTCATAAAATTTTCAGGAAATGTTTAAAATGGGATAAGGCAGAAGTGATTAAATTTTGGAGGTGATTTTTTTAAAGGATTCTTTCTTATTGTGAGATCAGGCTGTTTTCACCATATGTGTACATAACTCCACCATAAATGGTTGGATTGCTTTGCAAAACAATACAAGACAAAGTCACCATAATTTCTGACAGATGTAAAAGTACGATCCAGATCCTGGGAATATTCTGGATACTAAGATCCAGAATATGAAATATGTACTGGGTCATCATAATTTTCAACACTGTCAGGAAACAAATTATTGTACAAACCTGCAACTAACACCAAATTGTAGCAGGCAGTCTGCTGAAAGGGAGTATAACATTAAAGTAGGACTAAGTAGTGTGTGTATGCTCAGAGGAGGTCTGCGCTCTCTGAGTGCTTTTCTAGTTTACATTAAACTGTCAAGGAACCTAAATCCAGTCAATGATGCAGTCGACACAAGTGTGAGTGGAGGGTATGTGGGTTTTTTTAAGGCTTTTTACCATCCCTGTGGTAGCCCAGTCATCGTTTTGCACGATTTAAAGCTAAAATCCCTCCTTTTATCACACTATTCCGAAACACTTTGTTTTAGCTGCTAACTCTTTCAGGGCCCTTGCTCCACAAAACCCATTCACACTGATTGTCCAGCTCTCTGGAAGCCTGTCAGAGGCCAAGGTATGGACAGACCTTGGAGTTAGGGGCCCCACCCCTCCAACATGTCAAGAACAGTTAGGAAATCCTTATGTGATGACCTCATCATTTTTGAAAGTCTCGCAAAGATCTCGTGAAGATCTCATGCTGTTTTTTTAGAATGAACAATTTTTAACAGTTTACGCACAGACTCTGAGTTTTCCACAACATATGAATATGTAACAATTAAAAAAATGCACACTATTAGTATGAACATCCAGCATTGTTACTTTAAATCCATGTTTATGTATGGGACAATACAAGACCCTCTCTTTAAAAGTATATAAGTGAAGTGAGCAATTTGTCTGTGGCAGGCATACTTTCATATGCTGACATATTGGAAAATGTAAGCGTAACAGATTTAAATGGGATGTTCTATGAATATGACATACATCACTTTTATATGAGACTTGTTGATATCTTGTTGATAGTACCTTTAGATTGGTCTTGTGAATTTTTAACAAAAGTTGTTTCTCTTTATTCTTATTTTCCTTAGGGGCTCATGGGGAAAGTTTCCACACCCCTCCTGCTTCCCCACAGAGTGATGAGCCTGTCTCCATACCTGGTGTACCCCCTCTTTTTCACCCCACTCCACCTACGGGTGCCCCAGCAGCCCCATCCACATCACCACCTCCAGTCCCAGGCCTCACACCCAGCGCCAGGAAAACACAGTCCAGCAACAACCCCACAACTACCTGTCCTCGTCCTGAGTGGAAACCTCATCCACCACTCAGCTCACATAGCACCACCATCAGCAGCTCTGGAGTTAACCCACAGCACAACAATCCAGGAAGTACCGCTTTTAAAAGAGAAGCATCTTTTGGCAAGAATGGTGGTCCTCCTACCTCCACTCCTCGGACTCCCATCTCCCAGGGGAAGACTATGACTGTCAGCCCCACAAGGACCCCTTCTTCTCTGTCTAGTGCCTCACCTGTTGTGGGTAGCGTTTCAGGGAGAAGCTGGAGAGAAAGGGACAGTGGTCTTAGTCAGTCTTTACTGCCTGCTCATGAATCTGCCGACAGCCAGGGGGAGGAACTGGAGAGGCTTCTGGAGGAGTGTAGGAAAGCTCTCGGTGTGACTGCAAGTAAAGATGGAGCCACGAATACAACAGGTAAGCTCACTGTGATGAAGTTTGAATCCTTTTTCAAATAAAGTTTTTATACTAATAGGTCATAATATTTGCATCTGTTACGTTCAAGATTTTTATTAAAAACTCAACTTTTCTTTTCAAGTCTTACATTTTCTTGTGTTGATGGGTCAAAACCTTCTTTGACATGTTTTACAAATTTGATGTGCTTGTGTCGTCTTTGACATTTCTGTATTGTTGTCATAGGGATACTGAAACATCTACTGACAGAAGTGAAGAATCTGAAGAGTACATTACAGGTAAGAGTATACTGGGGTTCAAATGCACTATTATCAGACAAAATCTTTGCTCATTATTAAACATCTTCTGCCACGAGAAAGGTTAAGAATCAGTGCAACAAATTTAGAGAATTAGCTATTAATTTCTTTTGCCTCTGGACCAGCTCTGGCAAATTTTCATAATTTTTCAATCGTTTCTTGGCATAATAGCACCCCGTCTATTTCTTGGTGCTAAGGGTAGAAGCTGTAGCTACTGCTTCTCAGTATCCCTAAACATGCACATCATGGCAATTGGTAAGTTTTCAGGTGACATAACATTTTTTTTTTGCATTTGTTGCTTTTTGCAACTGATTTATCTGAAGAAACTGAAATCCTATAAAGATGTAGACTTATCTGGAGCTCTTCTGCAGGACTAGATTTCTTTGTCAGTCAAATCTGCAGTAAGGTTTTGTAAATTTCAAACTAAAATACGCTCAAAACACACATGATTTGGCTTAGGAACAGTTTACAGTAAAGGTGAAAATATTATAATAAAAGGGAATGTCTGGGGTTTTGAACCTCTGTACTGTTTCAGTGCATTTTTTGGTCTTGTACATGACTAAAATAGCTAAAATACAATGCCTCTACCTGCAATCATAAGAAAAGCTAAAATGTTAGCATCCCAATGGCCAATCAAAGTACAGAGTTTTTGTTTGGCACTGATGAGCTAAAGTTGATATATTTTAGTATTATGAGCCTGAATAAAACGCTCAACAAGAAATTTAAAACCAAAAAAAGCAATAATACATAACTTAGATCCAACGTTTTACACGGTCACACTTTAACATCTAGATAGTCACCTTAAGGAAAGCAATACAGTTCTGCACACAAGTCAGTGCATTTTTATCTGTTAGCCTTAGCAGGTTTGACTAATTAGACTAAATAACTGGGCATGACAAAGCCAGAGAGCAAACAAAGTATAAAACTGTTTGTCTACAGATCTCCTACCTCTTTGATTAACAAAATAAACCCTACTGATTGAAATTTAAAGTCTGCTGTTTCCCCCTTTTGTAATCATGGATGAAACTGCAGGAAGGTTATCAGAAGGATGGCATATTCTGCTGAAGTATTGTTCAAACAGAGAAACTTTACAGCCTGGGATTTACAAGGTAAAAGAGCAGATTGGCTTTGAACAGGATTTAATGTTTACACTGCCGTGTGAATGCCTCACTGCATGCTTTGAGTAATTAGATTTACCGTATTCTGACATTAATCGGAACATTGGAGCACACATAACACTGAGGCTGTGATGGGAGAAGCTAAACTGTACTTTCTGTGCTCCTTTTGCAAACTGACTACTGTAATAAATCAGAGCTAATGTAGCTACAAGTCAAAACACTTACTCATCACTCTGTATCTTGCAGAAAGTTGTCTTGAACATCAGTATTTCATTAATTTGCTTCTACTACAAGTGCAAAATTTGGAAAGAGCATATCTTTACGACAGTGGGTGATAAATCTTATGAGAAATACAGTTTTGTTTTTTCAGAAGAGCCGCTAGAAGTCTCCTATAGTGTCTTTTGGAATTTCTCCCTTTAATATTTATTTTTTTCGCCATTTGTGGTCCTGGGTCTGACACAGACTGAAGGGGATAAGAATAGCAATGTAAACAGGAAGTTACACACTTTATTGAGCCAGTTTAGTCCTTGTGACCTTTCAACCAGGAGATAACACCAAAACACACCATGCCTCAGACCCCCGACCCCACCCTGCTCAGGCCTTGGAGAGGGCCCCGTCGGGAGCTGCAGCTTTACTAATTAAGTTCTTCCTGTGCTCTGCTTTTTCTGAGAGGCCTGAAGGAGGAAAACCTCTGAGACCATCTTATGTTAGAGTATCTCATTGTTCATACTTGTAGAGGTGGTTAGCGACGGTTACTCATCCCTGTTTCTTCATACCAAAGGAGAACAGACCTAATCTCATCAGGAAACATCAGCTTTCATTTTTGTAGGGACATGACGTTATTTTCAGGTTTTGTCAGGAAAGGATGCTGGTCTTTTATTCTAGAGTTACAAATTATGTTCCAAACCAATTTTTGTTTTGCATAAACTATACACAGCTTGGAGCTCCTCAAAACCCTCTTCAGACAAAGTGCCTGGGCGTTTCATGCTCTTATGAGGATGGCGATATGCTGCGGTAATTTCCTGTCAGTCGTGCGTTCCAATTCCTGACCCTCCCTTATGAGGGTTGTAACCAGAGGCTCCCAGTTTCCTCTAGATCTGCCACAGATTACAACAGCTGGGACATGACACACAGGGAGCCTTACTCAATATTATTTCACTGTTTTTTTCTTATCATTTTCCCTCTTAGTAGATAAGGATAACTTTACTCTGTCACACGCTAACATTAACGCTAGTAAAATATGAGCATCACCTTCTTCTCTCCTGCACTTTCCCACATCCATATGATAAAATTTGAAATGTAAGCCTCACACAGGCTAGCTTAACCTCTCAGAGACTCCAGTATAGCTTTGTGATGAAGTTGTGTATCAGACTTGTGTATTAGACGTCAGGGCAATCTGGCACTGTGTTTACATGGGCCCTCAGCAGAGCAATTTAAGCCCGCAAAGCTCAACTTTATGAACCTTCTCTGCCTGCTCTGCTGTCCAGGGAGCTTTTTTTTCCTGTGGTGAGCCGGAGCAGGGGAGTACAGAGCAGAGGAGGGGGGTTCACATTCGGCTGTTCAGGAGACAAAACTTGTTTTGTTTGGTGTTGTGTGATGAGGTGGGATGGAGGGATGAGGGGGGCTGCGGCTCCCAGCCACTGGGACTGACCGTGTGTTTTTGTGTGTGTCCTGCACGTGAGACTAAACCCTCACAAACACGTACTTCCACATTGAAAGTCTTGGCCAGTGTGATTTGTAGGGAAGCTGCCTTTCTTTTTCCCCCGTTGTGCCTCTCTGTCTTTTCTCTTTTCCCTCGTTCAGACTGCTCCTCTCTGAGCACAGGAACCCAAAACAATTACCCACTGACTTTCTCTGCAATGCTGCTCACTAGCCTTTTCCTTCACTTACCCCTCCTCCTCATGCTCTGCTCCTTCATCCATCTTTTCATGTGACCCCAACTTGCTTAAGCCCTTTTCTTCAGCTCTGACCTTTTGTTTCTTTGACCTCTTTTTCCATGATGTTTAGGTAGTCATCATTCTTCCAGGCACATTGCTCCTGCTAAGCCTCTCCTCTGCATCACTTCATCCGTCTTCATCCAAATGCTCCCGTGTCTCTGTCTGCTGCGATAATTCCATATTTACAAGTACTGCAGCTAAACTCCATTCTGAAAGATAGACACATGATTACACAATGTGCAGTGAAGTACGAAGAATTACATCCAATGTACCATCTGTCTGTGCTTATGTGCACCACCGGTCCTCAATTGTCTTAACCAACAAATATGAGAACACTCCATTCATGGTGAGGAAGTGGGTGTTTGTGGGGGCTGTGCAGATTTTTGTTCCCTTCTTGAGATTTAGTCAATCTTAAAGAGGCTTTGGAATCAGTTCCAGGTGAGCGCTGCCGGAGATTTCCAGGAATGAAATCCCCGTCAGTCTCCATTTTTCTTCTCTTTGCTTTATGCCAGGACTCAGAAAAGGCCCAGCATTTTAAAGACGGACAGTTGGGATACAGATTTGTTTTGGCTGGTTGTAATTGTGGAGCTCATGGGCATGCTGTGACCAATTTGCAGCACAGAAACAGAATAGCAGTAACTTGGGACTCTTTACTTTGATCTCAAAGAACATCCAGGCATGCAACTTAAAGTGTCAAGTTGTTTTTATGTGCCTGTCGGGAAGCGTGTGGCTATTTTGTTCCTGAATGTGACCACTATAGAGTGAAGGGATGTCTCCTAATAGGTGTAACATCGTATTCACACACTTTTGAATACACACCGCTGGCTGTGGAAAGCTGGAGAGGGGCCATTACGGAGTTGAGATGTTTCCCCAAGTATGTATTAGGAAGACTGGGTGTGGAGTCGAACTAGGGACAGATGGTTGTAACACACACACACACGAACACACAAAGTCTCCTATTGTGCCAGACCATTTCCAGGAGTTTCAGGGACTCGGCTGTGCATCAGTTGTATGGACAAGTGTATTTGTGTGTGTGTGTTTCGGTGAATGCTGGATACCACATCTGGTCATGCAGTGGGCCACTGGGTCAAGTCTTGAGGGGAAATACGTGTGTGTGTTTCAAGACTGACAGCCCACACCCTTATCTCAGCGTGAAAGGAGGAGCTCTCCTTCCTGTTTCCTTAAACAGACATGCTCTAGTTGGAGCGTCCTCATTCAGATAACAAAAGCTTTTTGAAGACAAGATTGTTCACGTCCAACTGTGTGTTCCAGCGTTTCTTAATATAGATATTCTCTGAATAGAGCCTGTTATCCAAAGGTTTATTTGACAAATGTTGCTCCAGCTGAGGCTGAATGTGAAAGAATCCTGAACAATATGGTTTGGTGGTGAAGTAAGGTTATAATGGAAGTGAACGTGTGGGAGAGAAAAGGGGAACATGATATGAGTGTGTGTGTGTGTGTGTGTGTGTGTGTGTATTGACTGTAATCGGGTCCAGCTGTGGTCTTGAGTCACTGGTCAGATGAGAAAACAACTTGGCTCAGACGCGGCCTCCTCCTCCACATCTCCATCATTCTTCATCTTATTACCCACTCCCCTACCCCGCTGCTTCTCCTCACATCTCTCTGGTTTACATTGTTCAACAGTGAAGAACAAACCTCAACATGTTTAGCCACTTTTATTGTTCAGTTTTTCTTCTTTCCCATGCCCTCTTCCCTCTCAAGTGACTTGTTTCTTAACATTTTTTATGAGTTGGTATCATTACTGTCTGGCTTTCTTTGTTTCCTGAGTGCATTTTTTGATGTCTGGAGCAGTGTTTGTGTTAATGCTCCTAAAACTTTTTCAGCATCACTCATTCTCAGAGATATTCTTGTCAGAGTAAGATTTCTCTCAGACCACCCGGCTAGTTTTGTAGGTGACTGATTAAAAAAGGCTTTTGAGTCATTGGAGACAGTTTCACAATGCAGTCTTTGGCCCTTTTCCAGAATTATTGCTTAAGTTATTTTTCCTGCCTGTTCCAAACTTATGAGGCATACTTTTTCTTAAGAAAAGCACACACGGTCCCATTTTTTTGATATTCAGTGACTTGCAGAGAACCTTCCAACCTTTTCACATTTCAGCGATGCCTCATTAGAGTTACTTGTCAGCCCGTCTCCTTTGTGCTTGCTGAGGCTTGCTGTTTGGTTTGACTTGTATTCTCCTAATGAGGGCCAAATGGATATGAGATTGTTTATTTGTAAATAGTTAGAGGCTGCTGAGTGTTCAGCTGTGTTTCTTTTGGCGTTCATGTCCAGTTTGGGCTTTAAGATGACAAATTTCACCCTTGGTGTGCTTCACAGGAGAAACCAGTGAAACGCATGAGTCTTTGTTAGCCACAATAGCAGCTCAGGAGGATTCAGATATTTAGAGATCCTTTGACTGCATCATGGGGCACCACACCCTGAGTATATTATCAGCATTGTAGCCACAGTTTCTTGGTTTTCCTGCAGCTCTAATCCCCCGACCCCTGCAACCTCAGCCTCACCCAACCCTCATTTCTAATCACCAAGACATTTACAGATAAATATGCAGAAACTCCTTTCATTGTTCAGTTTATTCTAGGAGACTGCCTTTTTAGGAGTATTGATGTGGATCCTTTTGAGCTAATCCTGATAACCAACAGTAACCTGCTCCTGATGACAGAAGAAGATAAGATCAGCAATTATAACTTTGTCTTTGTGATTTACATAGCACTAACTAAAGGTTACATTTTGTGAGCACATATAATGTTCAATATTTGCTATTTCTGACTGAGGCAGCTCTTACTTATTAGTGACTTATTAGCACTTCTATGCAGGCAGTGTTACCTGATGTCATGTCTACATATTCTTTCTCACAATTCAGCTGTCAAACTGAGTATACTCAGATTTACATCAGAAATCCTTATGTTCATGATGAACTTGTATCACCGACATCAGTCAGACTGAATGACAAGGATCATACAGGGCAGTAAAAGACACTTCATAACAGTGAAACTCATCAGTACTGAGTACCTGCACTTCTTTTTAAGTTGTTTTTCAGCCCTTTATGCCTTTAATTGGATAGGAGAGGACAGTAAATAGAGCAGGGAACAGGGCGGGAGTGACAAGCAGGAAAGAGGCCACAGGCTGGATTTGAACCCAGGCCACCCACACAAGGGCCAGCCTCATGGAGCGCGACCAGCAGGTCATCTGCACTCCAAGTACCTGCACTTCTGACTCTTGCTCTTCAAAGTTCCCTTACTTCCTATTGCATACCGCCACCTCCTGGTGACTCACTGGTACTCACTGTGTTCTATCTTCTCTTTAATATCAGTCTGAAAACAAGACAGGATTATATCAATGTTAGTGGATGATGAGCTGAATTTAACCAATCAGAGAAAGGGAGGGGGCAGGTACATAGTGTATGTACTTATCACAACTCACCTCTGGGGCCGTTAACATGACAACGGTTTTAGGGTGAAACGCAAAAGTTTTGTTCCATTTCAGCCTCGCGTTTACACGGAAACGCCATTTCAGCCGACCTAAAACGCAAACTTTTGAAAACGGCCTCCAGAGTGGGATTTTTCTGAAATGCTGCCGATACTGTTGCCGTGTAAACAGTAAGCCAGCGTTTTCAGTGGAAACGCTGACGTCACACTCCGATCCGCGCGAGCCCATACAACTGGACAAGAGTACAGTTGTTATGATCGTCACGGACTACCATGATGTGCTTGTGCTGCTCAATCTGCTGACTGTGTTTCAACAAAATGTGCATCTGTTGCTCCACTTCTGCACTTAGCATTTAACAAAACACCAGATGATCGGTTCAACTCTACTTCGGTGGAGATCTACCAAAAGCTGCTTCTGGACAAGACAGTTATAGCGCCAACTACAGGCCTGGCATGCTTACTACAGCATTTTCAGTCCCTCTGCGTTTCCGTGTGAATAGATTTTTTTCACTATTTCCACTGCGTTTTAGGGTTTTCGGATGAAACATTGTCATGCTAACAGGGCCTCTGTCTCTGAGCCTAGCTAGCTGCTGGCATCCCTGCGAAGTAAATAAGGATGTAGCAACGGCACTGGGAATTTTAGGGAGAGCATAGCTTTGCTCCATGGGCTTAATGCACCTGACTGCTGGTTAGGATATATCAGCAACATGGCAGCTGTGTTGGTTCACCACCTTGTTTAAGGCTGAGTAATGCAACTCCACTACAGACATGTCCTCAAGAGCAAATTGGGTCTTAGCCCCAAAATCTTGTTTAATCACAATTTGTATCTATTTTAACATTGTTTATGTTCGATTTGTATTGACTTTGCTGTCATGTGTTTGTCATACAGCAAAGAGAATTTTTAAACTCAATCACCCACACATATTTTTGTATTACAGTCTCATGATCGAGCTTTTAAGGCTTTCAATAGCAAACTTCATTAGAAGATTTTGTCTGTTGCTGTTTTTCTTTGTAAAATACTATTTAATGGTCACTGGCATCAATTTGACAATTGGTAAACAACCAAGCAGTGGTGAAAACAATGAAAACTTGATCATTTTTGCACAACGCTTCAGTATTTTATAAAATAATGTTAAAATAAAATTATTATTTAATAATAATAATGTTAGAAAAACTTCAACAAGCCAGTTGTGTTAATTGTCCTCTCATAAACATGTTTGGTTGTTTCAGATGGAACGTGGGGAATGGCTGCAGTTTCAGTCCGACCTACAGGTGGCAGTGTCAGTGGCAGATCGTCTCCGAGCGGAGGCAGAAGAGGAGCTGACAGCCCTTCGAACAGTGCATAAAGATGTGGAGCGAGAGCTTGCAGCTGCCCAGCAGAGACTGAAGGAGGCTGATATCCAACTCGTCACCCTGAGAGGGGAGTTAAAGGAGAGCAGGCAGAGACTGACTAATCTCTCACAGAGTCCAGGTCAGGAACCAGAGAGGCCAAATAGACCAACCAATGAACCTGCAAACAGCTCTGAAAACAAAGAGGGGACTCAGAGGGGCAGGGAGAGAGGAGTCTACAAGCTAGGGCAAGAAGAGATGGAGAGCAGGGGTCTGAACGAGCTGACCAAGAATGTCAGCAAGGAGGTCAGAAAAGACTGCATTAATGTGACCAAGCGCTACCTGAAGAATGTGAGCAATGAGGATCGGACTGGAGAGGAAGTTCGAACCAGTGAGACAAAGCGGGTGGTAACCACAGAGAGGTCAAAGTGAGTGTCTGTCTGTATTTTTTCCTGTGATAAGAACATTTATAATGGTTTCACTCAACCCACAGGCCTTCACAGGGCCACTTGAGGACAGTCTGCAAAGCTTCATTTACTGCTGGAGTGAACAGCTGTTACAGAAAACGCTATCAGAACCAGATGGCGTAGCTTTTTTATTGGTCTGTTCTTCTTACAATGTGTTGTAATGTTACAGAAGTCTCTCCAGATTACCTGCATCCTCAGACTCCCCCGCCGTGCAGAATGGAACCTCCCAAACCAATACTGTCTCAACATTTGCTACTACAAACAAGGTGAGACTCCTCATCTCTCATTGGAATTCAGATAGTAGTCAGGAAATCAATGCTTTGCTCTTAATGTTTTGATTCCACAATGAAGCATATTTGTTTTATAGAACGCCGGACCACTAAGAGGCCGGAGAAGTCTTGATTGGCAGGACAGCAGGGCAAGCACTGACACAGGTGTGTATTAGGGCTGGTCGGTTATGGAAAATATCTAAATCACGATGAATTAAACCATGTACCTTGATTTTGGTTGATGCACGATACTCCCATTATCAACTCAGTTTATTCTATGAATATTTTTTTAATTTAGGAACAAGTAACTGAAATGAACATGCACTGATGCTAACTTTCATGAATCTCAAGTTGACTTGGTATCCCCCAGGAGTTTCGGACAGCAATAAAAGTGAACTAAAGTTTCTACAAAGCAGGATTTAAGATATCAGAGAAAAGAAAATTAGCTGTTAAAATCTACTATGAGTATGAAAAAGTATCCATGTTGGCTAGACCTCAAAAATGAAAAAATATTTTTGTTTACTTGTTTTGGTTTTTGAGAAAATTTCACTATTTGTCATTTAGGAAACTAGTTTTTTTCCAGCTCAACTGGACACAAAGCATATTTTAGATCAGTGTTTCTCAAATTGTTTTGGACCTGGCACCACTTCTCCCTTAAAAGAAAATTTAAAACTCTCACAGTGAAAGTTGACTTTCCATGTCCAGGTTGAGTTTCACATATTGGTTGAGGGTTGTTGCTTGAAAAAGGCAAAGTAGTATTGGTGCTAATGCTAGCTTTCACAGAGTCCATTATGCTCACTGCAGCTGAATCATCTTGCCACTGCACTTTCTTCTGGGCAGTGTTCCTTAAAAAAAAAAAAAAAAAAAAATCCTCAGTCATGGCTGACCACTAGGGGGTGCTGGTGGATCACTAGGGGTTCATGTACCACAATTTGAGAGACGTTTTTAGATGACTGTTTTGGTGATTTTAACTAGCTGTTTGTTTGCGCTTGCTGATCTTAAAAGAATATTTTTACACTTTGTTTTAACATGAAAGCTCAGAGAAACCAACTATTCAGGATGTGCGTAAATCAAAAAAGCTGATTAGCTCGCACTGTGTGAACATAATAATGAATTTAGCTGCTGAAGATTAAAAAGTTACTCATTTTAAGGAGATTGGGACCAAAACAAAACACAGGGAAAAAATTGTATGAAGAGATAAAATGCTAATGTCTACTGGATGCGTGAAATCGCTAACTATTACTATGTTTATGTAATATTAAAAAAAAACTAATAATCTCAAAAGACCTGAAATCTATTGCTTCTGCAGATATGTGTAAATGTTTGTAATATTTATGTGCTTGTGTAATGGTTACTTCTAACAACAGATGACTGCAATGTTGCTTCACTTTACAGGGAAGCGAGAGGAATCCCTAAACAAGTACAACTCAAGCCTCACAGAGCTGCCTCCCACCAAGTGAGACCGCACACACACACACACACACACACACACACACACACACACACACACACACACACACACACACACACACACACAGAGTATTTCCCACACATGGAGAAAACCTGGGAAAGCAGCCCAAGTATATTTTCTTCCTTCATTTTATATTTGTGGACTATTTTAGTACCTCTCCTAACCCCTGTTTTCTCTCTGTATAAGATCACCATCCTCAGTCAACTAGCTAGGTTAACCTTTCTGTCTTTAAGGAAGGGAAAACGAAAATAAAGTGAAAGAGAAAGGGCGAAGAAAGGCAAGGAAAAAAGAAAAGGGAGGGAAGGGAAGTTAAAACAGATTGGGAGAAAGAGTGTGAACCTGTACACACCTGGTTGTTTGTAAAAAAAAAACCCAGAAAGCTGCAGGTGTGGTTTGAGAGTTTAATGGTTGAGTAACAGAACTGTGAGAAAAGAGATTGGAAGAAGTAAAGTTGGTTTTGAACACACCCCAATAAGCTGGAGGGGAACTACAATTTTTAGTACTGACATAATTTAAGAAGTGGCAGATGTTTGTACTCCGCCTCCACCCTATTCCTCCAGCACAGGTGTAGTGTCATCCTGTCAGTGGAAAACACTCAGACATAGACAGACTCACACTGACACCACTGAGTCCAAGAGGCCACAATTGTTTCATCCTGTAATCTGATTACCTCCTTTGACCCCGGTGCATTTGTCCAGTAAACTCACGGGGGACTTTACATCTCGTGCTTGAACCTGCGGGATAATTGGGTTTTCCTTTCAACAGCTGAGTCAGCTATGTGACAAGATTTTCCACAAAAGCACAACTTATTACTCCTGCACTGTTAAAAGGGAAAAGTGTGAAGCCCTCAGCAGTTTCTATCTTGTTGTTGTCAGGTCCCAGGATGGCTTTAACATGCTGCTGCGTCGTCATGGAGGCTCTAAGAGGAACTCGCTGCTCCGCTGGTGTCAGAGCCAAACACAAGGCTACAAGGTGATCCTGGATCTTATGTAGTTCACATGTCCCCTTTAGAAACATAGCGGGTGACGTTTGTGTTCTTACATCAAAATAAGAGAACTGGTGATCAGATTGTACTGCTTCCAAAGCTGATGCTTTTTTGATATTAAGTCAGTGATGGTTGGGATAAGGGCTAAAGAGAGAAATTTTGTCAAAACAGAAAACACAACACATCTGTCCTCCTCTTTGTTGTCTTTTAGTAGAAGAAAAATAAACCGGAGAGTGATACAGCCTGAGCTAAAGGCTAACACAGGGGCTAAACTGTTTGTGATAATGTCCATTCCAACCCACAGTCAGCAGTTATTCTACAGTGGTCTGTTCAAACTTGAGTCTGTCAGTTAAATGAAGAGCCAGGTTAAGTTAGCGCTACTTGGAAGATGAGCGTTGGCAGGACATGATCAGGATTTGCTAACGTTACACATTAATGACTGCACTAGACTATCAGTAGCGCCACAAATAGACAGCTGCTAAACAACTGTTGTCGTGTTAGTCTATGGCTACACTGTAGCACCAGGCTGCTAGTAGTGCTACATATAGCCAGCTTCTGACGTACAGTACAAACTTAAGTTTGCTTGTTGTCACGTTTTAGACAACAGTGTTACGTTACCATGCTGATTAATACCTCACCTTTGTTGTGTCGTATCCTGTAAAAAAATTGTCTTCAACAAAGAAAATTTATTCCAAAACAAAAACACTTTTTGTTAAAGCCATGTCTTTTGTGTGCATTAGACTCCAGGCCAGAAGGTGGCGATACAGTCTAATTCAAACAGATCCTCCTCATAGCATCTTAAAATTCTCAGAACTTGTCAGTTTACTACAAGTTAATGGGCTCATTGTGTGAAGGAAAAAAAAAGACAAATGGAGTTATTAAATACTGAAATATATTTGTTCTGTGTCCTTGTGAGGAAAGACTTTTGGAGATATGTGAGGAGTTCCTTGTTAGAGGTAGCCTATGTGATCTGTTATGTGAGTGTTTGTGAAAAAGTGAAAACTTAGGCCGAGATTGAGATTAATAGATGCAGGGATAAAGTTTCCCAAAGAAACACAATTGGCTCATAAGGGCTAGGGGAAATTTGGTTGGTTTACATGAATTAGGGCACTTGGCATATTTAAAAAAATAATATATTTGCCTTTTAAGACAAATGTGTTTCATATTACTAGATATTAGAGGACACAAATAAAATAAAAAGCATGTTTATTTTCTTGTATTAAGACAATACTCCTCTTCATAAGGAATTTGTACATTATTTCTGTCTTTTAATATCTGAAAGTAAGTCCTTTTTTTTGACATGTCAGGTGAATTTGGCTGATATAAATCTTATAAGACATTTATTTTAGCTAGAATTAGACAACACTCGCTTAAATTTCAGTTTTGACAGCATAAAAAATAAATCAAGAGGTTAGAATAGTGATTCACAGAGATCTTTATTCCTGCTCCTACTGTATGTAATTTTTTTGCAAAAGAAGAAGAGTAGCAAGCCATGACATTGTGACAGTGAACTAGGCTAAAGTTGTAGTCCAAGCATCATTAGTTTTCTTATTTGCTCCTAATTTTTTTGCTACTCAGATGTCAAACTGTATCTACGAGAAAAAACATCTATTTTCAGTATCAAATGAACTTTCTTTTTCTAGTTTTAGCTTGAAAGTTTTAGCTTTATTCTGGTTGCTGATTGCTAGCATAATCCCTCTGTTTTATTCGAAGCAGAATATCGACATCACCAACTTCAGCAGCAGCTGGGCAGATGGTCTGGCTTTCTGTGCCGTGTACCACACCTACCTCCCTTCACACATACCGTACAACACGCTGACCCCAGAGAACAAGGTAAGGATTGTACCTGGAACCCTCTCCATATGTAGGACGGAGCGCTCTTTTCAACTCTTCTCTCTTTTTCTTTTCTTTGTAGAGGGAGAATCTCAGTCTGGCATTCAAGACAGGAGAGAGTGTTGGAATCACGCAGACTCTAGTAAGCCCTGTTGTTTTATCCCAATAATAAATACAGTGAATAAAACAGCTGTATGTGATGTTTCTGTGACACTTGGGGGTTAATCCTGAGTTTTTTCTTGTGTGCAGACAGTAGAGGAGATGCTGCGTACAGGCGGTCCTGACTGGCAAAGGGTGCTGGGTTATGTGGAGAGCATATACCGTCACTTCGAGATGTGAATGCTGGAGGTACGGACTGACAGTTCATCATGCAGTGGTACCTTATCGACACCTTATGGAGACACAAATGATTTCAAAATGCCAGTGAACAAAGTGCCCTTTTCTTTCTTTCTGAATTTTATCTTAAGAAATGTTCACCCACAAAAAAAAACAGTTGAAGTTGTTAGCGGTTTGCCACAAACAGCTGAGTATGAAAATGCAACAGATCTTTATCGTACACACTCCACTGCCAGGCAGATGTGTGCACAACGCAAGATGCAAATCTGCTCTTCAGGTTTTTTCTTAAAGACATATTTTATTACTTAACTTTCAAACAATTAGGACATTGATGCCCAAAACACAAAAACTTCAAACCATACTTAAATTAAGTTAGATTTTATGCTGTTGATTGATTTATCTTCTGCTTAATTCTCTGTCAAACGACAAATTTAAAAGTGACCTTCAAAGCTTGAAGGATTTAGATAGATTGTTACAACCAGCTCCACAGATATTAATTCTTTTTTTGTCATATATGTTTTTATTTCCATCAGTGAAATGGTTCCAGGTAAAAGTGAAAAAGTTAAAACCAGAACAACTGAGAGGAAGAGAATTAGTCAACTTGTAAACCCTTTTATTTCTGGCATTTTGACTGTATCTGATACTACAGCTCAAGGGGGATGTGGCCAGGGGTTAAACCAGTAACTGGTGCTTGGTGGTCCACATCTAGCCTAAACTGCTAGACCAACCTGCACCTGATCATTTTTTATACAAGAGGTAAGTTAAAAAAAAAAAGTTCATCTGTAACCTTATAAATAAAGACAGTTGTAGAAATTCATAATATCTCGATCTTTTTAAAATCAGTCCTGTTAGGAAAGTTCTTGTAAAGGTAGAGCTCCTGTGAATGTCTCCACACTGGTACGTCACTGACAGAAAGTACTGTAAACCAGCGTGTCCTTAAAAAGTCTGAGTGCACTCACTTTTCACTGCCAGCCTGCCAATATGTTCTGAATCTAACCTCTGCAAAGACTCAACTTTCTACTTTTAGGCTGTAAATATGCACTTATGTCAGCACTTTTTGTAAAATGTGATTCTGTACAGTACAGATGTTGCAGGGGCTTGATGTAGGTGTTTACTGGTAATAGGAAGCCTGCAGACCAAGCAGAAGGAGTAAAGTTCAAATTTCAGACTCTAAACAACAGTGACTGTATAGCAGAGATCAAAACCTCAAGATCAATTTCACAACAAGTGTGCCAGAATGGTTCTGGTGCTTCTCAAATGACTTCGACCTCTGATGCATGAATGAACCTGCATACTGCTACGGTGCTGAGAAACTTAATGAAAAGTGTTGTTTGACAAGTTCAAACCTGAGTTTAACGCCAAAGTCTTATGTGCCAAATATTAAACAATACCTTTATGTGGACACACACCATTGTAAAACATGTTTATATGTAACTAATGTGAAAATGATGCTTGAGAAATAAACTGTTAATATTGTGCAAATAATATTTTGTGGGTATTGTGTAAACCTTTATATGGGGGAAAAATGTCTTATGAGATGACATTAAGCCCTCTGAAAAGAGAGACCTTTGGAGCAGCAGAAGATGAGAAAGAGGCTCCAATTAGAAAAAAGCAAGGTTGGATTCAGAAAATCATTAAAAGAGTTGTTATGGTATCAAATCCATGTCTCAAGTTTGGCCAAGAAAGTATGTATATGAAATTGCATTGCACTTAGGTAATAATTTTTTCTTATGTCTTTGAAATTACCCCTTAAATTTCATGAGAATTTGGTGAAAATTTGCACCTAACTTCTGGCCAGATTGTGTTTTGCAGTGGGCCTGTACTCACAGTGTCTATCACAATCAGGTAAGGCCAATTTACATCCCCACTCTTGGTGAATATCACATCTGAAGCCTTCAGTTGTATCATGTCAAACATTATAGGCCTAATCATGAAGGTTTATCAATTTACATCTGAACTCAATTATGCATATCAAAAATAGCTAACCATCAACTGCCTATTTGGAAATTGAATTATTTACCGAACATTTCAAAGGTAATTATCAGACAGAAACAATGAACCTAACTTCTGTGTTCAAGAACTAAGCAGCTATTTATCACCTGCTTCTCTGGAAATAGCAGAAACATTGGGATACTTCTAAAATCATTTTGTGGTGGGTTGTGATTTAATTTCAAATAAATTATTTGCTAATTGTCACCTTCTTACCTTGCAATTTGGAATAATAGTCAAGGAAACTGAAGAAAAAACAGTAACTACCAACTGTGACTTGTGACAATAAATTTGGACATCATTTTTATGAAGTTATATGCTAATTTTCATCAAATTCTCATAAAATTTGGGGGGTAATTTCACAGAAATAAGAAAAAAATTGTCTAATTATTACCTAAGCACGATGAAATTCGGTACCACTTAAGTAAAGTGTTACCAAAATTTGATCCCCACAAGAGATCTTACCCTTAAGTTTCAGTTACAAGTGCACAAAGTGTTTCACCTGTGATTTAAATCTGTGATCTTCTTGGGCCAGTTTTTCCAAAAATTTAATCTGGATCAAAATGATCCAGAAAACATTGGATTGTAGCTTTAATTGTAAGTAATACATGAAAAAAGTAACATTAATAAGGACATTGGTACCATTGCTTAAGCTCAGTTTGTCAGAAGGGAGTTACCCTAGACTCTACTACCACCTGCTGGTAAAGAAAAGTAACTACAGGTTTTATATTCCACCTCTGTGAAGTGTTTGAATACCCAAGGGTTAAAGCATGGTCCCACAATATCAGCATATCTCCTCCATGGTCTGATTTTAATGACACTTTATGAAAAGTGTTTTTGTGTTTGATTTGCACACACTGTTAAAAAAACAGATATAAGAGATACCAACTCTGTGGATAGGGACTAACAAAGTGAACTACTTTTTGCTGGCTGATCATCATTTTACACTTAGACAGCTTCCTAATGACGCTCCATTGTAGTGTAGTCCTGTGTTGTCACAAGCTAATTAAAATGTCAAACAGGCTTATCACAGAGCCGAGTTGTGACAATACCGATTTGTTTTCCTCATGGAGAAGAGAAATGTTTAAGAAAACAATGCAGATTCAAGTAACAGCCTCTGTATTCAGATAAACAGCAAGAATTAAAGTCCCAGGTGGTTTGGTGTCACAAACTGCGCACAGCGTTGTGTTCTTTCTGACATTTAAGAAGTGTTTTCTTCTCAGTATGGATACAGTATCACCACAATGTCTCCCCTCATACTTTGGACGGGACTGGGAATTGTCCAGCCCTGAATAGACAGACGAGCCGATTTCCCCCCGGGCAAAGGCGTTAAGAGTGTGTGAACATCCCCCCTACCGACTCCACTTCATCCTTTATGTGTGACAAAGAATATAATGTGTGATAATACGCAGGCATTCTGGTGTGTGTGTGAGCATGTGAGGATGTTCCTGTGGGGCGTCGGTGTGAGGAGAGGAGGTGGGGTTTTGTCACACCTAGGTCAGGTCACTTGTGGTTTACAAAACAGTTTCTGTCAGTTTGTTGTTTGAATCAAAAGTTGGACATTAGGAGAGGGACGTAACCGCAGCATGGGCTGGATTTGGATCCTGGTTTTGGGTTTAGGAGTCCTGTTGAACGCTGTTCCTGGTTCCTTTCAGGATTCATCCAAGTAAGTGGCGAGGTCGATCAAATTTTGGACGCCAATGCGCATTTTATTTCTTTATGTTTACTTTCTTTAAATTCAACCTCTCTCCACAGGACACTTTTTTTAATCTCAGGTCCAGAGGTGTTGCATGCTGGGACACCGACTCCTCTCGCAGTTACTGTCCTTGGTGACTTCTCTGGCAGGGTTGTGGCTGAAGTGACGCATGGGAACACAAAAATATCCCAAACAGAAAACGTCCAAGGAGGTGACACTGGTGTACAGTAGAGGTTGATTTGCATTTTAAACTTTTTAAATACAGAAAACTAAAATCTGATTATTTCTTTAAGGTTTGACCAGGATCCTCACACTTCCTCCTGTGCGTATGAATTTCTTCCCCTCTGTTTTGTTTTTATTCAAAACAGCAAACACTGAAGGACATCCTAAGCTCCATATCTGTCCCCCCTCTCCTTAGATTTCTGGATCCATCACTGACAATTCCCTCCTGAACTTGACAGTGAAGGGCTACACAGGGGACACTCTCATTTACACCAACACCACCACGCTTATCTTCAGCATTAGGAACATCAACATCTTTATTCAAACGGACAGACAACGCTACCATCCAGGCCATCCTGTCAGATTCAGAGCTGTTTGTGTTCAGCTGGATAATCATCCGTACAAAGGCACTTTGGACATTTCAGTGCAGGTGGGTCGTATTTGTGTGGATTTTTTGTGTTTTGTGGGTGAAAGTTTGGCTGATGTTTATTTGTTTGTAGGATCCTGGTGGGAATGTTGTCCACACGTGGGAGTCCAAAAGGAGTCTGGGGATTGTGTTGCAGGAATTTACTTTGTCCCAGATGGCTCCTCTTGGAGAGTGGGTGATCACTATTACAGTGAATGTAAGAAACTTCTTACCTTTGTATCACATGCTTTGAAAACATATATGTGCCTTTTGATATGGTTCTGGTGAGCAACTTACAATTTTACCATTCGACTTCTTTCCTACAGGGTTTTTCTGATAAGAGTGTGTTTCATGTGGACGATTACGGTAACATACATATCATTCTGTTTCAATATTATCTGTTAACCTGTTAGCCATGTCGAAACAATGGCTCTTTTAGTCTGTTGTTTGTTCAGCTTTACATGACAGTCAAGAGTAAAATATTCTCAACTAGAGGGCCTTGGTGTTAAAGTAAAAGTATAAGAAGAATAAGAACAATACTTTACTTATATAGGACTTTTTAGTCCTGGTAATGAAGTGCTTCACAATAAACAGTAAAAAACAGGTAATTAATACTAAAATGCATTAATACAGTATCAGTAGTTTATGCTAACATAATGGCCATTTTAGTCCTCAGGAATTATTATTTTTGATGAATTTATTTTTATTTTTAAAAATTCCAAAGATTTTTTTATCACGCTTTCATTATGGGGTGTTTTTTTTAATTTAATTTAATTGTAATTTTTTATTTATTCTTTTTTTTTTTTTTTAAGAAAAAGTGAACTTATTATTTTTTTTATTTTGGCTGTAAAATAACTAAATGTAGTTGAGTCGAAAGGCTGGGAATAGTACTTTGTGGATTCACTGTATTTACCTAAAAGAATAAACATAATTTAAAAAAAGTTCTGAATATCAACATAAAAGCACTGTCATGTTTAGTGTAGCTGCTGTGAGCATAAAGCTAAATGCTAACTTAACCTTAAAGCTAACTGCTAACTGACCACTGCTTTAGGCACGGAATCGCTGCGAGCTGTGCTGAAGACTCTTACTTTTATCTTATGTGAACACGCTAACCGACACCACTGTTTTACTGATGCCTGTAGAGCGTCCCTTTGAGGTGTTGCTAAAGACACCATCGCAAGTCCTTGTGGGAGAAAACATCACTGGATCAGTGAGAGCACTGTGAGTTAGTTATCGTTTGATATACAAAGTACAACTTTGACACTTTTTTTTTTTTCTTCATTTGTTTGATTTTGAGGATGCTTTAATTTGCACTGTTTTGTCCTCCAGTTATCCAAGTGGGCAGCCTGTTCAGGGGATGGTAACTGTCTCACTGTCTCTGGTGTCTGCTGCAATCGATACATATTTCCCCTCTATGCAAACACAGAGTAAAGAGGTGAGGATTAACAGTTACTTATTTGTGACAAAATGAGCCTGAATTCTCCTTGTTTTAGCCTGCAAACACTTTTAAGCATAATAATCAGATTTTTTAGCTTGAGTCTGAACATTGTTTTTCAGATCTATGGCTCGACACAATTCTCCTTCAGCAAAGATCTGTTACAAACACTTTTCACTACATTTGGATTCAGAAGTGGCAGACGTGTGCGTGTTGTCGCTTGTGTCACAGACAACTCCACTGGTGAGTATTTTTTTGACTGTTGATTTGAACAAAACATGTGACTCAGTTTCATCCTGGAAAATAATCTGTTGCTTTGTCCTTAAAGGCTTGAAAGTGAACACGACGGTAGAAATCCACCTTATCAAGGATGTGTTCCAGCTCTCATTCCAGGATCATCCATTTACACTAAAGCCACCACTACCTTTCACCGCCACAGTGAGTACATCTTGAATTCTGCTTATTTTGCAGCTGTTTGAAGAATTATTTCAATGAGCTAACACCCTCTTCTTCTGTGCTGCAGCTTACAGTCTCTAGATTTGACAGGAAACCACTCAGCTCAAAGGATCTGATGCATACCGCTGTGATCGATGTCACTCAGACAACATCTAGTTTTAACGCTGAATCTACAACCATAACAGCTTCAGTGTCAGAGAATGGGGACATCCATATCAAGGTTCAGCTACTGGATCAGGTGGAGGTACTTTTTCTTCAGGTGAGGATTTTTGTTTTATATTACCTGGAAATTTAGTCTTTCTCCAAACAGTGCTGCTTGGCACTTCCTTGTATGTAAGATGAGTAGTTTCAGTACAGTATCACACAGGAGCCTACAAGAAAAAGAGCCTAGACTTTGTGTTTACTGTGGATTTGACCATGTTAGGTTTACTTTCCTCGACCATTAAGAAAAAGAAAACACTGTCAATGGTTACATGATGACTAGTTTAGTCCTCTTGTTTTCCCAATCTCATGTTTACCTAGGCAAGATTCCAATCCAGTGAGGAGGCTCTGAGGGTTCCCAAAAGCTACTCCTCTCCCAGTGGCTCGTATATCCAGATCTCCCAAATAAAGACTTTACCTGCACAGGTGACTCATGTGAAATCATTGCATGTTTGACTGATGCACATCAAACGAGTGATTCTCGTGTATTTTTTTATTTATGCGTTACACGTCTCTTCGCATTTTTACCTTCCAGATAAACTTGCCTCTTCAAATAAAAGTGGAAAGCACATTTCAACCCACTGAGCTTCACTATGTGGTATGTTTGGTTGAATATGTTAAATAAATTGATGCTTTTTCTGGCTAAATAAGATTGAATGTTTACAATAATAGTTCAAAATAAATTATTTGGTGTTTACTGGGACGGTGGCTGAAGTACTGCTTTCTGTCACATCTTTTCACACTTCAAGGTTAGCTCCAGGGGCAGAGTGGTGAGCGCTGGGACAACAAATTCTTCCTCTTTCTCTCTGACCCCGACAGCGTCCTGGTCTCCTGAGGCCTGTGTCACCGTCTACTGCATCCTCTCTGATGGAGAAGTCTCCAGTGACACTGCACGCATACCTATCAACCAACACAATCATGTATTTACATTTAGTTTTTTGTCTCTTTGCGTCCCCTCTTGTGATTTTAGGATTTGTATAATACCCCTGGACACGCATGTGATTGTTTGATGTGTTTGCTTTCTGCAGGTTTCTTTAAACTGGAGCAACTCCAGAGCCCAGCCTGGGGAGCAGGTGTCACTCACTGTGACGGTCCCTGAGCTCATGTCCCAGGTTGGGATAGCGGTGATGGGGACACGTGAAGACACTCTGCAGCCTGATCTCAGTTTAAACATGGAGCACGTATGAAAATCCATTTTTTATTTACACAAGCAAAAGTTTTCAAATCAAGATATTTTCTCAAAAGGCAAAATACAGTTTTTTAAACTGAAACTTCTGTGACCTTTAAGATTCTGTTATATGTATTTCATTTCTTAGAAGTCTTCCCATTTATCTGATTCTATTGCAGATTCTCCTAACTTTCCAGGTTAGATACCACAGTGACACTAAGTGTGAGACCACAAACCAGTTAGTCTGGATGTAACAGATCTGCTGCTTTGTTCTGAGATGACTCCGCTGTTTCTAAGAGCTGGTAACCTTAGTGTGTCGGGTGCAGGTCCTGAGGGTCATTGACGGGTTGAAGATGGAGGAAACAAAGCTCCACTACAGCAGGCTCTCTTACATGACCTTTCCTCATCTCCAAAGCAGCGGCAGATTGTTTTGTTTCTGATAAAATATAATATAACCTTATGGAAAGTAAGATTTCCTTAGGCATCTTAAGAGTTGAGGTAGGGTTACACCTTACATCACCAACCAATACCTGACCTACATCTCATTGGATCCACATTAGCAACAACTAAGTAGTAACTTCTCTAACTGGGGCCATACATGTAACCTTTAAAATCTGAGAAATTATCTAATTAAAACTCAAACTCTAACTAAAAGATAACAAGCAAGAGGGTAAAAAAAACAAGAAGAGTGTAGATTTATTTTTGTTCAATAGTAATAAAACTTTAAGGATGATAGTAACCTCTCAAGGCACCCTCATTATAACCATTCAGTCAATGCAACGCTTAACTTAAACATGAGAAGGTGCAACTTAAAAAAATGTGTATAGTGAGAAATATAGAAATGAAAGATTGACTAAGATGGTCTTCATAAGTGATAAGGTACAGTGTCAAAAAACAAAACAAAAAAACAAAACAAAACAGAGCCCTTAGAATTACATGGGTGGAGAAAGATTGGATTCTCATACACAAGAAAATTCCTCATAATCAAGATATATTATTGCATGCACAAGAGAAAGTTTCCTGTTTGCACAAGAACCTTTTTTTTTCTGGTTTCATGACCAGAGAAACAACAAAAATAAAAATGCTGCACATGCAATAGATTAATAGATGTCTACAGAGTGAGTTACACTGAGAAAAGTGTCCAAATTAAGTTAGATTCATCAAAACCTGGTATGAGACATCCCAGCCTCATACATTAGCTCAGCTCTTCTGAAGCCCCACATGATTTAAAATCAGTCACAGTTAAATGGTAAACCCAGGGAGAATGTAGAGGAGGTTTAATCAAATCAAAATGTGGATGTCATCTAACTGTAGACAAATCAACCTAATGTTCATGCTTCACTTTCTGTGCAGGATTTAACGTGTTTTACTATTACACATAAGTGCTGCTTGAATGGATTTATAGCGTTTTTATCTTCTCTGTGTCTCCACACTGCAGGAATGTGATATCTGGATGATGACCAATGCCAGACTCGATAAGAAAAACCAGCCCCATGGACATGAAACTGGTATGGTGATAAAAAAGGAAGGAGAAAAAAAAGTCAAATGAAAGTCCCTTTGGATAGTCTTACACCTGGATTGTTTGGAGAAGTTGATTATGTTTAGACATATATGAACTCCACAGTTGCAGTTTGTTGTTGGGAAACATGAGCAAAGCAAGAGTCCCAGTTAGCTTTCAGTCATACTCATGTGCAGGCAGAATGCAGTCAACCCAATAAAGGGGGTAAGTAGCTAAAGGTAGAAAAAGGCTAACTTTACTTACAGCCTTTATCCAATCAAATATCAGCAAAAGAGCTGGTGCTGGACACAGTGACATCACAGGACTCTATAGCCTCTCCTGCTTTAAAAACTGGTTTAATCCTGCAAATTTTGTCCAGCTGGGCTCTTTTTTCACAAATTAAGAAAAATCATAAACAAGCTTCTCTGAATCCAGAGGGAAAAAGTTGAAACACAAAGTGAATTGGTTTCCCAAGACCAACCCAAATGGATGTGTTTGTGATGTTTGAAACTTAGAGTCCATTTCAGCTTTCTTCAGTCACCTCTCTGTTATGTTTTGGTACCAGGTGGACAAACCCTGGTGGTTGAGAAGTACTGGAACCACTGGAGGGAGATGGGTGAATCTTTGCTGTGGTTGGACACCACTGTAAAGTGAGTGCTCAAAGATACAAAGACAAGGATGGGAATATGATTGACTGTTGTACTGGTTCTATTTCTTAATGGCTCTGTATCACTTTCTGTTTTTTTTTTTTTCTGTTAGTGGTAAAACATGGACTAGTGGGGAGATAACAGTTCCAGATGGAGTTACGTCTTTGGCTGCTGTTGCACTGGTGATGTCAGATAATCTGGGTTTTGGCTTCACTCCTGTGCCACAAAAGGTAATTACAATTTTAACTGTCTAAATCTGTGCCTCTTAAATTTTGAGTTTGTGATTCACAAGAATTTTGTTGTTTTTTTCTTTTAAGTAAGACTTTTTTTGTTGTTTTTTTTTAAATGGTACGCTAACCACACACCATCCTGATCATTAAACAGCTATTCACTAAAGAAACTAGTGACTGACTTCCTTGTTTTACTTGGTTTGTCACAATGTAGATGAGCTTAACTTTCAAGCTTTATGTACTATGTCCGAAAATAAAATTTACAGAGTATTTTTGAGAACTGCTGAATTTCTCTTAAGCTGTGTTTATTTCATCCTGTGATGCAATCCTGTTCATGCACACTTTACCTATCAGCCTATGAAGCTTGATCTTGAAGCGGCCTTCCTTCTTTGAGCTGCAGAGAAATCTCTGAAGGATCTCTCTGTGATAAGAGTAGTGTTGCCTATATTGCTTCCAGATGGGTCCATTTTTAGTTTTTTCTTTCACAGGGGCTGTTTTGCTTTGGTGTTTTTGAAACTTTGTAACTTGAAGTGGTTTGTTATTGTGGGAATCATTCATCAGAGGAAAAATCTTAAAAGCTTGGGTGTGTGCATGCTTACATATTCTGCTCACTGACCCTGAATTTACTCTTGAGTTACCATGTCATGATCATTTATTAAAAATCTACACAGCAATCGAGAAACGCTTCAAGCACCAGCAAGACTTTAAAAAGTACTGTATATTCCCCATTGAAACCGAAAAAGAAATAATAATTTGATCACAAATCAGCATTTCAAACCCCACAATAAAGAACTTCTCAGTTATGTTAAATAATTTGGGATGCTTGATCAAATAATATGCTTATGTTTATCCTCATATATTTGATAAAGAATGGTAGCTAGTTTTTAGGTTTCATTCTTCATTTTTGTCCTCTCCTTCACAGTTACCGGTGTCCAAAGATTTTTCTTTGTCTCTGGATGTCCCATTATACGTCATCAGGGGAGAGGAGATTGTTCTGGAGGCAAAGATCATCAGCCATTTAGACCATGAAATTGAGGTATGAAAGAAAAAATGTGTACCAATTCCTCTACTCTGATAAGAATGATACACTATCTGACTTTCTGGAAAAGAAGTACCTTTCCTATTAGGAAGAACTCAGAGAAACACACAGCTCATGGTTTAAACATTTCATTTATGACAATCAGGAAATGTTACACTCCTGATCAAACTAAGTTTTCATATGTTTCTTTCTGCAGGTCATTCTGCTTCTAGCACAGAGTGATGCCTTCCAGTTTGTTCTGGCAGACAGAGGAGATACCACCGTGCTAAATGCAAAAAAGATCACTTTGGGGAGTCACGTGTCAGCTGTAGTTCTGTTCCCCATTAGGCCTGTGGCTTTAGGCGAGATGGAAATATCTGTGGACGCCGTATCTGCAGATGCCTCCGACAGTCTTGTATGGCGAGTGCTTGTGAAGGTGCGGTATGATGGAGACGCTTGATAAAAAAAATACTGAGTGGAGTCTAACTTAATAAGTTTGAGGGTAGTGGAATCATAGCAGAGATGTTTTCAATCAACTCACACTAGGATTCAGTGTTAGAACCAGCATGTTACGTGGCGTTTGTTACTCCTACAATAACAGCATGTGACTTCCATGTACCCAAAGGCTGAAGGAGTTGAACAGTCCTATTCAAAGAGTCTTTTCCTGGAGCTGGCACCAGTGAAACACAACCACTCCAGATCCATCTCCTTCCCCTTTCCACCAGATGTGGTCCCGGGCAGCCAGAGGGCCCATGTGGCATTGGTTGGTACGTCTACCATTTGCTCTCCATGCTGTGCCACTGGCAGTTTCATCTGAATCCTCTTTATGTTTACTTTTAGTCAACCAGGCATGTGTAATGACGCTCACATTTTCCTGAGAACTCCGATAATGAGCGTGGGTATAGGCACATTAAACCTCAGCGCTGTCCTGAAAACATTAACGTAGGGGATGATTTAAAATGGAAACAACGGACATCAAACAGGAATGTTTATGGCAGGCAGATTCTGAACAGCTGTCAGGCTGTTGGGCTTGGCTCCATTCAGGTTGAGGGATGTTGGGCATTCGTCATGGTAGGGAAACGAGCCTCAGTATTTTCCTCAGTTGGGTCCAAATTTGTGGTTTTCCTGCTTTTGTGATAGTGACCTTTAAAGAAATGTGTTGGAGTTTTTTTACTACCAGAGATTCTGCCTCTTGAGCTGTTTTGCAGTTTCTTCTCTATCATTTCACACATGTAATTTAAACCTCTGATGTAAATTTTTATGTGACAATTACTGAAAAAAGATGGCACATGTAGATTTCTATCGTGAAGTGTTATTTTCAGGTTGAAAGATTTATTATGTTGCAAAGCCTATTTAATAACTGTAATGTATAAATTGAGTGAGTTTCAGAGTGAACATTTAAATCATTCCCCTGTGTTGCTTTGTACAGGGGAAATCTTGGGCCTGTCCATTAAAAACTTGGACTCACTCATTCAGCTGCCTCTTGGTTGTGGGGAGCAGAACATGATCCGCTTTGCTCCAAGTATTTACGTCCTCAGGTACCTGGATAAGTCTGGCCGGGATGACAAGGAGATAAGGAGCAGAGCTTTAGGCTACATGATAGAAGGTAAGAGACCTTTGAGGGATCATCGACTCATAGAGTTCATCTAGACGGCAGATTTAAAGATATTTTCTTGGCTGCTTTAATGACAGCATTTTTGGGGTGACTTGTCTCTTGCTTTAAGGATATCAAAGACAACTGTCCTTCCAACACAATGATGGTTCGTTCAGTGCTTTTGGACCCAGCAGTGACTCTGGAAGTATATGGTTAGTAACCCCCATACCGTAATACTCCTATTTGATGACATAAAAGTCTTATGTTTATTCACAATGGATGCAAATAAAATCATTCTCACGAGTAAATTACCTGTTAAGCAAATACACAGACCTGAGTAGACACAGAATGACGTGATTTAGCAAAAAGTTTCATGCACTACTCACTTTATCATCTTATTTACAAGATTGTCACGAATCCCTGGAAAACAAAAGAGAGGAGGACCCAGTTGCAGATGAAACAAAAACTTTTATTTTAACTAAACTGGATTATGTGGCAAGTTGTAAAACCTTTGACTGTCAGTTGATTTTAGCTATCAGTTGTACAAGCAAGTTTGCAATGCCCCACTTAGCATCACAGGCCTCTTTTCTTTTGGTACTCATATACACAACAATTAGTTATACACAAATTAAACAAAACTTTCTAGGGCTCAGTGGTGTGAATGAAGTGACCAAGTAATTTTATTCACATCTGATGCAAACACAACATTTAACTTACTCTGCCTCTAATGCTTCTCCTTCTTTCTCTGGTCCCAGGTTAACAGCCTTCGTGCTTAGGTGCTTCCTCCAGGCTCAGCCCTACATGCAGGTAGACCAGAATGTCCTGACTAGGGCCAGGACCTGGATTTTGAAGCACCAGGGGTCTAAAGGAGAGTTCAAAGAAGTGGGAAGGGTAATCCACACAGAGATGCAAGGGGGACTGGACAGTGGTCCCGTCGCCCTCACAGCCTATGTGCTCATTGCACTGCTGGAGGATGAGAACTATGCGGTGAGACTGGGAAATGTTTGTTCTTCATCATAGGAAGGCACAGTTGGGGCTCTTCAACAGAAAACTGGGTTAAGTATTCACGCTTGCTCTTGTTTACATGTATTCACCATCATCATTCATTCTGTTTAAAGGATTTGTATCCAGAGACCGTGTCCCTGGCTCAGCAGTACCTGGTGGACGGAGTGTCCAGTGGAGTGGTCAGTAACTACAGCCTGTGTTTGGTCGCCTACGCTTTAGCTCTAGCTAACAGTCCTATGGCTGGTACTGCCCTGAATGAGCTCAACAGGAGAGCTGACAACAAAGGTAAGTTCTCTCTGGCTTTCAATGTTTTGTGTCAATGGATAGCCAAAGTGACGCATCTGTTTAACCCTTTGGTGCCTGAATTAATTAACAATTATAAAAATAGATTTTTTTAAATGTGTTTTTGCATTCTTACAGATGTTAAATTAAGTTGAGATTGTTAATTTGAGTATAGTACACACAATAGTTATAACTAAGTTATATTATTTATAAAGACACTAGAAGTTAATCCCCTGACCAAAATATTGTGACATAGTGGATATGATATAATCTTTGGTAATCTTAGGTAATGATGAGATCCAAAGGTCATTTCAGCTGCATCAAGACCTGATAGACCTCCAGAGACAGATACTCTTTTTCAATCAGGATAGAAAGTAAATGGGTTTTCAAAAGTTTTTCCTTTTTTTTCACCAATGCTAGCAGAATAACAATAAAAGACACCATAATGTGACACAATATATCATCCACCCATAGTTAATGTTGCTTCAATGCATGTTGGATGACATTTTAAACCATCAGTTGCATTTTCGTTCATTGGCTGCAAGTTAAGCGAGACCCAGTCATGGTGATGGCAAGTTAGTCCAGGCGTCTCTCTTTTACATCCATGTTTTCTCAGAACATCAGAACATCAGAACATCAGAGTACTTTATTGATCCCCGAGGGGCAATTTCATTTCAGTCTTACAGGGAATCTTCAATTTTAGAAAAACCCATAAGGATGTATAATCTCAGTTCTGTACTAGGTCCCCCCCAGGAGTCTCCTGCTATTGGATTAGAGATTCAAATCAATCAGTCAAATGATTTGTCATTTTGTCCCCCAGATGGAGTCATGATGTGGCAATCCTCCCTGGGCTTGGAGTCATATGACTGGCAGCCAGGCTCAGCACAGATTGAGATGGTCTCCTACGTCCTGTTGACTCTTTTCAGACATGGCAGCTTGGTGGAGGGCATTGAACTCATGAAATGGTTAAGCAAGCAAAGAAACTATCTTGGCGGCTATGGGACGACACAGGTAAAACCGCACCAGTTTTACAGTTGAAAAATTGATATTTAACTTTTACTTTCAGAATACAATAAGATTCAATTAAAAAAACATTTTCAGTTTTTCAATAAGCACCTTAACCTCCCTGTGGGGACTACGTTGCTTACATTTCCCCTTGTTGCAACTCAAATGAGAGATTAACGTCCTGATACCTTTTCCTCCCTCAGGACACAGTGGTTGCCCTCCAAGCTCTGGCGTATTACGCTGCCTTCAGTGGTGCCCACTCCATACATCTCACACTGAATGTATCCACCTCAGCATCTTCATCTATGTCATTATTTAGAATTAATTCCTCCAACTATCGGACATATCAGAGCCAGGAGGTAATACGATGAATCTCTCAATTACTGTGCTTTTGTCGTCCTGGGAGATCTTTATTCTGCAGCTCTTGTTTGATTTTTCTTAGATTAAAGCTGACAAAGATATAAACCTGAATATTTACATGGAAGGACGAGGATTCGCAGTTTTTCAGGTACACCTTTTAACTCTTTTCTCAACAATCATGATATAAGATAGAACTGTAAACAGCATGCCACTGTTGCATAAATTCTGCGTCACACCACAACTGTAAACCACCTCTCACTATGCAGGAATGTTTTCATACCTCCGACATATCTCACTCAGCATAAAGAACAGCTTAAGTGAAGCATGACCAGAGTAAATGGAAAGCAGCAGCTGTGCACGGCAGCTTCACTCAGAACAATGTACTGCATTGAAAAATGCTAAACCAAAACAGATAAATGCAAATGCAGCATGATAATAAACTCCCATCCATTAACATATGGAACGAATAGTGTAGCTTGAAGTTTGGTCTGCACTTAGTGTGTTCTGATAGCATCGCTCGGTTTAAGACTCAGGTGAAAGGTTAACTGTTAAAATCTGGTCAGTATCATATCACGCTGTCTTTTGTTCCAGACCCACTGTATCAGAGAATAAGCCAACAACATTCACCAATTCATCAATGTCAATGCTCAGACAAGTGAATAAATGCAGATTTAAACTTTGTTTCATTTCTGCTTTAAAGTAGAAGAGAAAAACAGACAGTGTTCTTGTGCAGCCTTGAGGCATTTTCAGTGACTCAATGATAACAGACTGATGTTATATCTGGCTGTGCTATCAGGCAGTACTGTAAACTTTAACTCTTAACCACTAAATCTAAGTTTATAAAATTTTAAATCTCTATGAATCTTTCCAGCTGAATGTCTTTTACAACTTGGAGAGCAAAGCATTTTCACAGAACCTCCAGCACACTATGGACAAAGAGGCGTTTTTATTAGACGTGGATGTAAGTGAGGAGAGAGACCGCACTTACATGCAGCTGTCTATATGCACAAGGTATGTCACACAATACTTACTGAACAATATGACAAACTAACCCTTTAATTTACTTTCAAATGCCTCTTTTTTAAGAAACTGTTAATATTTTGTTGGGTGTTTTTCCTGGCAAAATATGTTTTCTAAAAGAATGTACTGAAATAACACAACATCTTTCTTGTGTCTTAATTAGATTAAAGGACGATCAGAAGATTTCTCAGACAGGCATGGTGATAATGGATGTGGGCATGCTCAGTGGGTTTGGTCTGGCCCCCAGAGCTGCTGCCCCTAAAGATTTTATCAGAAAGGTGGAGGCACTGCCTGATAAGGTCATCCTTTACTTAAGTTCAGTAAGTAAGAAATCATTATGAGCCCCACTGTTTTTCACCAGGTTTGAAATATTGATGATTTGCAGGAAGTATCAAGTTTAATATTTAACTACAATAAATACTCTTAGTTTGTATTTTCTTATGATAACATAAAAGTATTCTAAGTTTGAAGAAATAAAACATATAGCCTTTAGATTTCATTATTTGTAGTAAGTGTGTCAATTTACAGCTGTGATCTTTGTTTTTGATTTTTGTACCTTGGATAAAAGTGTCTGCCAGGAACCTGAGTTTTTGTGTTCAATAACATGAAAACGTCTGTCCTTTTGTCTTAACAAAAAACAAACAAGAAAAACAAAACAACACGAAAAAAACAACAGAGAGAGAAACAAATGTTTAGGATTACAACCAGCAGTAGCTAGCTTAGCTTACAAGCTGCCTTCTCTGAAAAAACAAGCTTGTCAATAGTTTTGTACTCCTCTCATTCAGGTCATGTTTGTTTGTTTGTTTTATCTTACTGCCATCAGATTACGTCCACAAATGTCACAAATGAATATACCAAAAAAAAAAAAAAAATCGACATCCATGGGGTTGATTTATATTAGCTAGTTGTACAGGCTTGCAGACTTTGGCCTTCGTCCAAGGTACTAGGTCTCTGTTGCCCATATGTACTGTATAGTCTTAGAATTAAGATTTACACACTTTTTTTTTATCTGAGTGCACAGTGTCACTCATTTTTCCGTTCCTGTTTGTAGCTTACCAAGGCAAAGGTGTGCATCACACTCCCAGTCATCAGAGAATACAAAGTGGCCCACGTACAGGATGCTGTTGTTCAGGTTTATGACTACTATGAACCTAGTGAGTACACTTATTCAGTCTTTCTTACTGGCTTCAATGCCACAGAACTGTATTGGACACATGTGTGTACTGTGTTTTATAAACCATGAAGCTGAAACTGAATCGCAGTTTGCTGTTAAGTTCTTTCAAAATCTGCTTTGTGTTATTTAAACACATGATCTATTTTCCCCCTGTGTCAGAGAGAAAAGCAACAAGGACATACAACTCAAATGCTCTGCACAACATGGACTCCTGTTACTTCTGTGGTGAAGCCTGTGATCTGTGCAGCTCAGGATTCACGATCACCATTACCTCCCCGCTGTCGGCTCATTCAATACGGAGTGTCACCTTCAGTTTGTTTCCCTTGCTTTTTGGAGTCTGTGTTGTTTTATTGTTGTAATCTAACTATGATTGGATACTGTTGCAAATATTTGTTTCCAATTCTAGTTCCACTTATTGGTTCCAGTTCTCATTGATTCCTGATTCTGGTTCCAGATTTAGGTTCCATTACTTTTAAAGGGAAAATGAATGGGCGGCCTTGGCTCATGGATAACAGAACATTCCCTTAAATTCACACCATATTAAATGAAATGTTTGTTGTTGTCTGTTCTGACCATTTTCTGACCAATTTCTTCAGACTGTGGAATTTTGAATTCTGACTAAAGAAAGATCTATGACACTGTTAGGAACTGATAAGTGGAACCAAAATGCGTGTGCCTTATCAGAACCAGAATTTAGGAGTTTTTTCACCCAGGCATAAGGTTAAGTAGATTAAATTTTACATGAGGCTGTAATCTGTTAGTAAATACATTAATATTAACTGGTTATAATGTAAAATGTTTCTTTAAAATAAAACTGTTATTTTTTGAACAATTGTTCAAATTTGAAGAACAATTGTAATATTAAGAGGACCGCTGACATCCTGCTCTTTTGCTTAGTAAACAGACCTTCTACTCAATATGATGTTTTGATTTTGATTTTAATTTGTTTTTGGATAGAAATTGCATGAGAAATGATTTATTTTTGAGACCTTGTTATCAAATCTTGTACATGAACATGGTACTTATGGTAAGAAAAATAAAGATTTTTTTATTTACTTTACTTCTCCTTATGGTTCTATGTGTTCACTGGAATATAAAGTTTGATATAGAACTCATGTGCAGCTGGCCTAAGAACAAATAAAACTGATTTCTCTCTTCCATATGTGTCCTGTTGACGCCAGCTTGGCAGAAACTGCAGACATGTTAAGCTGCCTGAAGCAGTATAAAGGCTAAGATAATATTTGTTCAACAGCTCTGCTATACTTTCCAACGACTTTTGGGTCTAACATGTTTTTCCTTAGGTTGATATATAACAGTCCACCATAAGCTGAGCAGACCTTGGCTTTTGGGGTGTAAATGTGTTGCCATGTAGGAAAAAATGCCCTGTAAGGTCATTTGGAGCGAGATAAAGTCTTTCCTACCTCCTCTGCCTGCAACAAAGCTGTCAGACTGAGGAATTCAGACTAACTTGTAGTACCTCATAGAAGGATCACACATGGAAGTTTAGGAGGTGGTTCGATGTTACCGACTAATTTTAAAATGGATGTTGTTTCTAATATTTCACCCTGCTTTGTTCAGGCCATGGCATACCATTTTTTATTTAATAAGTTGAATGCCAAATAAATCTAGTTTAATGCACTGTATGGAAAGCTTGTATTTATGAATGTTTAATACAATAAGGTTTTGTTTTAACAAATTTATGCCTCATTGAAGTGATTATGGTTAATCTTACAGCCAGATCTCAACCAGTGCCCTGACTTTGTTCTGCAGCTGAATCTGATCTTTGACCTTTTTGCACATCAGCCTTAATCTGCTTTTATGCCTTTTTCCGGCAATGTGCTGTCCTTAATTGCATTGCATGTCTGTTTTTATGCGTATGATGTTTTATAAGACTTATTGGACAAAAATACTCTCCTCTAGGGGCAATAAAGCTTTTTTGGTCATAAGCAAAAGCAGACGTGGAATGAAGCTGAGATTGCAAGTTACACAGAAAACAACTACTTGAGACAATCTCTGGGCTTCATATTAACATGATAAATGATTACAACTTGCATGCAGATCTCTTAAATTGACTTCCTCTGACTTACTTCCTGCTTTAAAAGGAAGGGAATGTTCTAGTAGAGATGATTTAGCCCGGTGCTGTGACTGTAAAAATGCTAAAAATTATAGCTAGGATAATAAGAACCTCCACCTTGAGTAGATAGGATGATGTAAGTTTAAATATTTCAACCATATGTGACTTCAACACTGATGCTTATCCACATTGTTCACATATATTGTTGTTACATGACATTAACTTTAAGCAATGTTTGACTATAATTACACACCAGGGGTTTAAATGGCATCATAAAAAGGAACAAAAAAAACATACTTACATACAGAAACACTAAGGATGGAGAGTAACATATGGAAATTATACTGCTATGGATGCCAAAGGCAGAATTAAAACATTCTCATACTGTATTTATTAAGCTTAAACTTTTTTTTTCTTTTGTGAATTATTATCAACTTGTTAGAGCTGGACTAACTTTTAAAAGTGCTGCAATATCACCCAGGACCACTAGATGGCAGGCTTGGTAACATAATAGCCTCTGAACTGGTACCAGGTAAGTTTTTAAAACTCTACAAACTGAAACAACTAAAATCTGGAGCCTTTTAGTCTCTAAATTTGGAAGTTTTCAGACTAACTTTTTGACTGTCTGTCATGTCAGGGGGGAAAGCATAGATAACAGTCTCTTCTTAAAGGGTCCAGCAAAGTTTGATTGCATCTGAGCAAAGTTTTAAAGAAGCACAAAAGCACTTGGAACCCCTCAGTTTCATCCTGCATTGTACCTGACGGTTTATTTCCTGTTAACACCTCTGTGATTTAATTAAAATGTGCCATGTGTGGGATAACAGCACAAACATAAAGGTCAGGACAAATAACCCTTACTAACAGGGGTCTTGTTGTGGGTCAAGCTACAAAAACAGACATCAATCAGGGGTGAACATGCATCATGATGTCATGCATCTACAATGTCAGAAATTGCCCAGTGTAATGGCTCCAACTGCTGAAAAGTTGAGAGCACAGAAACTTAAATGAGTTGTGGACGCCTTTACAAAGAGGATCTTTCACCAGATTGTATTCTGGTTGAAAAGAGCTGCACGATGAAAGACACGAGCTCCAAGTTACATCCCCTGTGTTATTTGCCCCAAAGTGAATTGCTTCTACCTATTTCCGAAGAAATTCCTGCAGCTTGTGGTTTAGGCAGTACCAGGTCCAAATTCCTGAATCTGTTCCAGTACCATTTATTCATACTCACTCCTGTCGATACAGCTATGAAACAACTAATGCTGGCAGCTTCCCTGTCAATAAGACGATGGGATTAATACAGCGAAAGATGATTATTTATGAGCTTCATCTTCTGACAGGAGTCATCAGTGAAACATGCGATGTTGTTATTGGACTCAGTGCAACTGAAGGAAAGATCAAACATGTAACGTGTTAAATTATGAAATTCACAAAGACAGCAGGTTCTGTGGATAAATCTTCAAAATAAATCACTTAACAGAGGAATTCACTCCCACTGAGCTGACTTTTAAAAACACATTTATCAAAAATGAAAAGTCACATGAGCACATGACATGTATGCACATGTGTTACTGTTGATCTGAGTGTTCAGCAGTGACAATGATATATTATATTATTGTTACACCAAATTGCATAATAAAGACTTCATAGTTTACATTTCTAACCACATATATTCACTTCCAGATAATGTGGTTAGGAAGTGCTTCTGCAAGCATTGTCAGCAATGTCAACAAAGCATTGATTCAAAAAACAGAGACGCACAACGGCCCCCTGTGGCCGCCCACCAGATGACATCAGTAGGAAAGAATCACCATCCCAACAAACAGCCACATCATATGGATAGCCAACGCTGTCAGTGTCATGCCAGGAAGCGGGAACTGCTGCAGCACCAACAGAGATGAATGGAAGAGAAATGTTCAAACTCCCCAGCGATTCTACCTAAACGACAGCAGTTGGGAGGAGGATGATGCATTTGTTTGGCAAGGCACGCTCCATTCGCCGGGGCGAGTCATGGAAAATCCCTTTGAGCTTTCATCCCACCCAGAGTCAGTGTGTATTTACACAACCCCAGGGCGACCCTGCACAGGCCAGCCCAGACAGACAAATCCATCCCAGACAGAAGGGACTCCACAGGAACAGAGCCGGGCTGAGAGTCCACTCAGTCATCCTGCTACAGGGAAACCATCAGTGATGGTATCACGATGGAATGGTACTTAAAGGTAGAGGTGATACCAGACTTGAGGAGTCTGGTCAATTCTTTGTCACCCCCATCAGAGAGATAATGTTTGGGTGATTAGTGTCTGCGCTCTCACGGCACGAGTGACTCTGTCTGCCTCTCTGAGTCACTGTCTCTCAGCTGTTACCGTGCCTGCATCAGTGTTATTGTACAAGTACAAACTGCTACAAACCCAGTGAAACACCATGTTGCACAACATTGCTCCTGCATCTTTAAAACAAATTATGATCTTACCAAACCGTTTCCTTTCAGTCCAAGAGCCGTTCTTGAAATTTATTGCTAAAAACATTCAGAAATTCAAATTTATTAAGCCTTTGTAGCTTAATTGAGGGATTCAGATTTCTGTGGGTTGGCTGATTCACCACTGTGGTCCAGACAGACGTACCCCAACTACTACTACTGGAAGGATTGCCATTGATTTGGTTCAATTCTTGAGCCCAGACAGTGAATAAAACAATTGTGGTGATCCAGAATTTTCCTTTGACGCAATATTTATCTTTCCTTGAAAGCTCATCAGGTCTTTTTCTTTATCTGATCCTTTTCTGATCCTGTTGATTTTCTTCATTTCAACATCTTCTTACCTGATTGCATTCATCATGGCTACTGTGGCTCTCTTGTAAGTTGGATCATCTCTTTATAGGAACTATGGTGGCCTGATCCCTTGCCTGAGCAATTATGGCAAAACACTGACCCAAAGGTGCTCCTCAAGGCAAAGCATCAGTCTGTGAAGGTGGAGAAGGTGCTTACTCAGTGCAGTAATAGGTTAAGCAAATGTGAGCGCAACAGGGTCCATGTATTGTATGTAAGTTAAGGGCTTTGAGGAAGACTTAAAAAGTCCTGAGTCCTTATCTTACTTTTGTTCTCTTTAACAGTTTTGACCGTTTGTTTCTCCTATTTTTGTGAGTTAATAAATGACCAAGTCTGTATCTGGGGCACCTTCTTTTGCAACAAAAGAACAGTTCAGATCTACTCTGTATTTATTGCATAATAGCAAATAATAGCAAGCTAATGTGCTAACCTAAACAGTGCACTAATTAGCATGATGGTGACCAAACATTTGCATGTTAGCAGCGTTCTTGGAGGAACAGTACCAAGCTGCAAACTGCTGTGGTGATTTGTGAAGCCCAAGGGGTAACATCCAGTTTAGATAAATGGAGCCTATATGGGAGTGTTAAAAGTTGCTGTTCGTCAAGAATCTGCATGAGGCAGAAAATTAGGATGGTCTGATTGCCCAGTCACAGTCACAGCGCAGCTCACGTGACTGACGGGTGCCCTGTAGCTGTAAAATAGGAAGCCCAAAGCATGCGTCATATCCAATATGCCTGCGTCCAATGATTGGCTTCATTTCACTGTTTCAGGAACAGACAGGTGACATCGCAGAGACTACGCCCATATTGTATACAGTCTATGGCAGGGATCTCAAACTCATGCCATGGAAGGCCAAGAGGCTGCAGGTTTTCTTTCCAACCAAAAACTCCACCAGCTGGTTTCATTGATTACCTCACCTCCAAGCAGAGAGCAGGGACTAATCTACGTCTACGAGTTTGCCTTGTCTATGGTAAAGCCAATATAGAATTGTAAAAAATTGCAGATCCTCAAATATCCACTTGAGACTCTCCTTAAAAAAGAACAAGAAAACCCTTCAAGCTCCTTTCAAAATGCTGAGATTCATAACAGATTTCAACAGGCTTGATTTGTAATACCTATTTCTTTATTTGTCACAAGTGACGAAAACCTTTTTTTCCCCTCAAAACTTATCTTTTTTTACTCAATCAAGCCTAAGACACTATTATGTCATTGCTAATGCCACTAACAGCACATTGTAGCAGTTTGTGGCAATAACATGGCCTAACTCCACTATGAACTATTCTCTAGTTTAACGCATTCAGACTGAATGCATTATTTACATGTATATGTACATGTATTCGTGTTTTTATGACGAGATGCAATGTGTAGGTCAGGTCAGACAGTGTCATCCATCTTAGGTGTCAAAAAGTTGTTCTCAAAAAGAAATAAAAAATCAACACAAACTTTCCACTCACAGCATCTGATTAGTCACGTCAAAAATCCCATAACATACATGTCCCCATGATATGTATCTCAGTGAATCGCAGCACATTTCACAAGTCACATGTCTTAAAAATGTTGACACCTGAAATGACAAGTAAATGTTGCAGCTGGTTTAATTGATTTACCTTCTCCTGATCCAGCAAGAAGACAATTAGTGCCCCAATTTGAAATCATTGATGGTAAGTGTAAAATATCTATGACTGGAAAACCTCTTGTGTTGGGGGAACTCTGAAGACAGCCTAACATACTCTAATTAAGTTGTTTAGTAGAATAAAATGACAGCCAGTCCGTTGAAATAAAAATAAATAAATAAAAAAAGTGTGTGCTAGTTGTTAGCTAAAGTGAGCAGTACTCTGCTTTTTTCACATGGTGGCTACCAAACTTTGGGCCACTATGTCTATGTGTTATAGTTTATGTTATATTTACATCTGATAATTACAACAATGTGCCCTTTTTCAATAAAGCAAAGACAGTTTGTGTTGTGTCTGAGATTACTCTCCTAACATTTAGGTCCTTTTGCATTCAGCAAATTTTAAAAGCAAATTGTTGATTAAAAAAATAGCCCAGCAGAATTTATCCTTCTCTCCAAATTCTGAAATAAAGCCACACAGGACTGAGATATGGAAGCCTTTAAGATCTTGGATTAGGTCCAAGTACCACGGAGCTCTCTGTGGCTTCCTACCTCACTCTTCACAGATCTCACATCTACTGCCATGGCCTATCCTGTATATTTTTCCATGTGACTACTTTCCTCTCTCCAGTCCTTTTTGAGTTGTTTCACTGTGCTGAAAGGATTTCTCGTGGACTGTACAAGTGCTTTTAAGTGTGATCGATTGATTATGTCTGGTTTAGGACTGTCTCTTGACTCATCACTTCTGTGCTCTATTTATTCAGCCTCACACTCACATTTGGCATGTGAGTCAGCCAAGGGCTGGAGTTCTGTTGAACCTTTCTGTTTGTGTGTGTGGACTAAAGAGAGATCGAAAGAATGAATGATTCACAGGGAAGACAGACTAAACTTAGACAGGCTTCAACACACACACACACACACACACACACACACACACACACACACACACACACACACACACACACACACACACACACACACACAAACACACACACACATACACACACACACACACACACACACACACACACACACACACACACACACACACACACACACACACACACACACACACACACACACACACACACACTGAGGTACCAACCAAACCGTGACTACAAATGCTAGTTTGACTCCTCTCAGTATGTGCTCACCTACTTTTCCACTCATTTTTCACCGGGGTCAGTTTTGCTACCCCAGACGCGGCTGTCACACGTTTCCTTTAGCTCCCCGGCCCATTTGTGTAATCAGAAACAGGTGCAAATAGGTTTACACCACAGCTTCCTACTATAGCACCAGTGTTTGTATTGTATCCAGACCCAAGACTTAGACAAAAAGAGGAGAGGAAATCAAAGCAAACCCTACACATACATGAAGAGCAGAGGGGGACCTATGAAAGCAGCACATATGTGTTTGAACAGACGTATCCGACTGACGTGGAATTATTATGTGTCTAAACCACAGAAAGAGTGGGAGTTCCTGCTGTCTGATGTGGATCCAAACACCGTCTGAGTCGTCTGGATATGTGTGATTGGCTGCTTTGACTCCTTGACACAGAGGAAACACACCGGCTGACTTAAACAACAAGTGACGATGGGGTCGGTGCAGTAGCGGGGATCACAGGATTGATGAATGGAGGGAGCAGAGAAAATAAACGTCTCCACTCTGTTGTTCCACTGACGTATGACGTATGATAATGAGTACCTAATGGTCGACCTGAATGCTGCTGGAAATACTTGTGTCACAGTTGAGATATGCGCATTACATCAGCTCATTGCAATTCATAATTAATATTCTCACTTTTTATTGTAGGTTCTATATTTCATTACCGATTATGAAGGAAATCATCTCCAAAACCTCAATTTTTTTAGAAAAAAAAAGCTGCATTTTCAAAAAGCAAACTTTTTTTTTTTTCTTTTTATCACTTTACCTCACTAAAGCCCCATTTCCAGCAAGCGGGTTCATCCGGGTAAGGCACCCGTTTTGTGGCGTTTCCACTGACTAATCACGGGACAGATCCTCAAATAACTGAGACAAACCTGCCCCACTATTTGGGACCCTTCCATTGGGGTGCCAAACTAAGCTGACCCAATCCTAGAAGGTGGGGCTACAATACTGCAGACTGTCGACCATGACTTACCGTGCGACAGTGGCTATATTTCTCCAGGCGCCACACAGCTTTTCCTGAAATGAAGCTTGATTACGCTTTGATTACACTAAAAGAGCCACACAAACGTAATCAGTCTTAACCGATCCAATTCCTACATAACCATACAAATCTAAACCGGACTGCTTGGTGGAAACAGGGCTTTACTTACTTCCCAAAACAGAGTAAATATGGTTTTCCCTCAAATTAGCATTTATACTTTAATTGGACACATGTTTAGCTAGGTCGTGTCAGCTCTTGAATGTATTTTTAAAAGATTCTTTAGGAATACAGGTTTATATTTTTTTTCTCACTATTAAATAAGAAGTTGTTTGTTTCTTGAAATAAACAAATAAAAACAAAATTATGGATACATCAACCAAAAGACTTTTATCTTTCTTTCTTTTCTTGAAAACAAATAAAAACTAGTCAACAGCAATTTTGTTAAAAATACAAGTAAAGTAATACTTCTCCAACACATCCCAAAGATTCTCAATGAGGTTGATGTCTGGACTCCATGGTGGCCAATCCATGTGTGAAAACCATGTCTCATGCTCCACAAACCACCTGTCCACAGTGTGAGCCCAATGAATCCTGGCATTGTCTTCTCAGACTCTGCCATCAGGGAAGAAACAGTTGACTGATGGAAAGACCTGGTTATTTGGTATATTCAGGTGGCCAGCTGACCTCATTCTTTGGGCAAAATGTTGGCTTGACTTCACCAACTGCAGCAACCTCAGGTCATAACACTGCCCCCGCAGGCTTTTAGAGTATGCGATGGGCATGATGGGTGCTTCATCCTCCTCTCTTCTTACTCTGATGCACCCATCACACAGGAACAGGGTGTATCTGGACTTATCAGAACACATGACCTTCATCCATTGCTCCAGTGTCCAATCTCTACACTCCCTAGCAAATTGAAAATTTTTTTTCCGATTAGCCTCAATTATCAGTGGTTTTTGGAGGTCTACACAGCTGTTCCTTGAGATCCGTTCACTGATCTGATCTCCAATCACAATCCTCCAAGGGTTTGTTCCATCCACAATTCTTCCTTGAAGATCATGGTTCAAATATACCCTTCCAGTTTGTAATAACCTGTTGATCAGGTCTTCTTAACTCTGTTTAAGTAGTTGTGATGTGTCTTCCTACACAGTTGTTTAAGATAGATCTTTATTTGTCATTGTCACATGTACAATGAGATTAAAAGTGCCAACCAGTCAGTGCATCAGTCACTCAAAAAAAACATGAAGCTAAAAAGAAGAAAAAGAAAAAAACACAAAGCTAAAATCTAAAATCTAAAACTGATACATACGTAAAACAGACTTGTTGTTAATTGCACAGAACCCTAATTCACTTAATATGTATTGCACATGACCCTATTGCACTTACATATATTGTACAAATTAATCAGGTACTTCCAGTTGGTATACTTAGAAAGACAGAAGGCATGAAAGCAGCATTTTATCTCATGGACAGCATTTTAAGAAAGAGGACCTGCTCACCGTACCAGCTAGGGTCAAATTAGACTTTGCAGTAAGTCTCAAATGGAAGACTTTTACATTTTTGTTCAGTTTAATACAGGAGGTGACTTTTTTGGGGGGAGCAGTGTTTGAGAAATGATAGGGGTGGCATGAACATCCAGATCCTTAAGTACTCAGTGCTGGACAAAGACAACAAACCTTAAAAGCAGAAAGGTCTAAATCACAGAGGCTGCTTGAACATATCACCACAAGTGACGTTTGTGGAGTTCTGTTTCCTTAAATTCATATTAGGACTGCTTCTGGTCTGCAGACTTATCTATGTTTTTACAAGTAACATAAGAGGGATTAGGTTTTTCAAGGACAAAAGAAAAAGGCTCTGTCGGATGGGTTGACTGGAAATGAACCGTCATTTTCCAGACAGAGATTTTTGGGGGTTCTCTGAGTGATTCTTTTTTTGCCCTTATTAAACAGGACATCTGAAGAGAGAGCAGAAGTAGGAGGAGTAGAGAGAAGATGATGATGCTCAGCAAAGGGTCATGGCCTGCAGTGAAACCAGCAACCACTCAGACGAGGACTGTAGTCTCTCTTCAGGTTTAAACTGTGAGTGACCCTTTACTGAGGTGACCCCACGGTTGAAAAAGCATTACAAGCAGATTCACATGTGTACAGGAAGGAATGTAGGTTGAGAGTAAAGTAAAATGGCACAGTTAAGAAAGTTGGATTACACTTCAGATTAAAATGATTATAAATTATCAAGAATCAGGTGCCAGTTTGGCTGAGTGGTTAAGACATATACAGAAGTTCAACCCCAAGCCATGACCCTGAGCATGTCATCACCCACACTTTACTCTCCACATTTCCTGTCTCTCCAGCCTGTATCCCATAAAGGGCAAAATGTGTAAGAGACAACTTTAGAAAAAGAAATAAAAGACTAAAATATGAAATATTTACAAGGGAAAACATTCTCACAGATTTTTTTCAGGTCAATATACACCCTACACTTGGTATGTTTCCTCTTTCCCAGGTCCAAAGCTCCGTCTGGTCCCATCTGTCCTGTGATTTCAACAGAGCTGATCTTGTTGTCTAAATATTTCCTGTCACAGTTTAAGGAGTTTTGCAGAAGGGCAGCTGGTATAAAACTCAGCAGCGTAATATTTCCATTTCACTCCTGGGCTGCAGGCCACTTAGGGCCCACTACAACATGGTGAGTGACAGTTATAGGGAGGCTCCCTGGGTAGACTCAGGCAAGGTAGTCAAAGATACTCCTCTAGGTGTAAAATGTTGCCACTCCATTACAATTAATGAGCCTAATGTATTTGTGTAAGAGGTGCAGAGGCATTCAGACATGGCATATTTTGTCAACAAAGTAATACATCTAAATTTCAAAAGCCAAAAAGCCTCGAAAGGTGTATTTTAGTAGTATGTACCAATGTAATCTTTGTTTGTATTAACTGTATGAAAGGCTACAATCAACTTGAGTTGGAAACTAAGCTGTGTTCACAGTCACAGTCAAGGCTCATAAACTTTATGGCCTTCAGCCTGTCTGTGAGGCGACACTTCACCTTTTGTCATGTAGACATCCAGCCTTCCAGCTTAAAATAAACAGATCATGTGACAACCTTTGGTATGGTGAGCTGAGGTTAGTGTCTATTTATCTCTTTACAACCTACAAATGAGGCTTGTAATTACTTCCAGAGAAAGCAGACAACAACCTGTCTCGTAGCATCTCTTCTGTCTCATTAAAGCTGTTGTATTTGCAGCCTGAAACATTTACCACACTGAACCAATGTTGGAGCAGAGTCACCAAACCTTTAGTCTGAGTCAAGTCCTAGACTGTGACTACAGAAGAATCAGGGTGAAGTCCTGCTTATTTGAATCTGAGTCCTGAATCTGAGTCTCCATTGTTGACATTATTTATTACAAGGGCTGCTGTTTTACTTCAGACTACTGACTGTCTTAACCTTGACTGACTGTGTGTGGAAATAACATTTTGTAAACATTAGTGTTGGAGCCTCTTCCACTGTTTGATGTATGTGATTTTTTTAATATCAGCCATTTATAGCTTTTGTTATTCTGTTCAAGGGCAGTGAAGGTTTAGATTTAGTGTTTAAGGTGTTAGCATCGATATATTTAAACTATGTTTGGTTGTTTTGCATCAGGTGATATGTAGATTGATGTGTGTGTAAGATAGGAGGAGTAGCTGAAAATATCAGCAGCTCAACGGGTATTAAACAGAATCTTAACTAACTTACACTTTGGGTCCTATGATTTAATCTTTTCTATTGCCAAAATCATCATTAGCATGCTAAAGGCTGGTTTATGCTTGACGTGTCCGCTTTGTGCGGACGAATGGTGCCTTTTTCGCACCTACGCCCCCTTGCGTGGTCCTTTTCATGAAGAAAATTTCCTACTGCACACACTCAAAAATTTCTAACCTGCCAGACGGAGACGCACGGACAAGATGGCGGGATTACAGGATCTCCTTGTAGTAGAAGTGCAGAAATACAGACATCTGTATGACTCTTCACTCAGAGATCACCATGTTAACCGAGTGGTAAATAATTGCGGCCACTCTCGGCTGAGAAGAGGAATCGGTTAAAAGATCGTAGAAAAAATCTCCAGAACAGATTTGATAATGTGTTGTGAACAAAGGCAAACTTCTTTGAATCTTGTTGAGTGCTGTGGTAGACGTGCAATTGTGATACACTGCCCCCTGCAGTTTGGGAAAGGACATCAACAGATGCCACGCGGCGTGTTAGAAAGCATAAAAGCCTCACGCGTTGTCTCGCACGGATCTTGTGCGTCTCAGTTTCGCGTGCCAAGCGTAACACACAGCCATAACACAGCAATGTGTCTAATGCAGTCAATGTTTAAGTCCAAGTACAACACCTTGTCATCAGTGCACAAGTCCAGGTTAAGTCAGGACTGAATCCTGAAAGTCAGGACAGGACTCAGACTCCAAGTTCTGGACTTAAGTACTTAAACACTGTTAGGTGCTGATGCAGAAAATCAAACACAATCTTGTTCAGCCATACAGTAATGCCATAATCTATGATAAATATAATATTATTATTCTGAGAATTCCTGTTGCCCAGTGACATGTCTTTCTTTTCTTTAGCTCCAGACAGCATCTGTATGTACACGTCCTGTATAAATGAGAGAACATCCACTCCACCCATGAGGCCGCTGACACATCAAACACCTCAGGGATACACGCCCAATCTGCTTCTGATTTTTACACTTAAATCAACCCGTCATTAAGTGGTGTTTAGAGACAAGCTGCGCTCTTGCTGCGGCAGACAGATGGAACAGGAATGTCTGTCAGGACAACATATGTGACTAACTGGAAGCCAACCAAGCTGTGGCTGATGGACTGCTGTAGTCTGCCCAGCCAAAACATGGAGCCTTCAGTATTTGTTTTGTCAGGAATACTGCACCACACACCTCTGCATGATTTGTTGGATACGTGCTATATAAATGTCAAACTGTTCATTGCATATATGAGCCTTTGCACACAAATAGGATATAAAAAGACAGATGGCCATTGGCTTTCCATTCCATGAACTAAAATAGTGTAATCTGTTGCACATCAAAGCAGCACAAACATCTGCAAGGTTTTGTGTTCTCCAAAACAGTAATGGTGTGCCCTCATAAGTTGTACCCCAAGAGACTTAAAAGACTGCACTGAACTACTGGGTCAAGACCAAGGAGTAATTAAAAGAAAGGGATACAAGACAACCCATAGGGGCCTGGAAATATGATGGAATATCCAGAATACTTATGAAAAATAAAGCTCCAGTATGTTCTCAAAGGGGTTGAAAACTTGTCAAATTAAAGTTAATCACTTGGTTCCAGTTAAGCTTTCTTGCCAGTTTGATAGACCAACAAGGCTAAATCCAGGATACTGTTAGCTTAGGATAATAGAAGAGGAGTCAAATTGTTATTTTTTTTAGTCAGGGTTTATTTTGTGAACTTCTTGGCTGAGAGCAGTGACATCCTGAGACTTACGGTTAAAGTTGAGTTTGCCTGCCTAAGCTAAGATTCTGCATTGGGCTAAGAGCGACAAGTGAGCTTCAAAGGATGGTTTGATTTACTAGAACAGAGGTTGAATAAGGCTGCACACTCTGACAGCATTTCCACTTAACAATGACATTCATTGGGGTGGGGGCTTACTTTAAATGAGCCAAGTAATGTGATAGAATTGACTGTAGCGGTTGATAGCATAGCTCTTATGCCAGTTCTCCATCTATCAAAAGGGCCCAAGCTGACCAGAATCACCTGTTGGTAATGCACTCACTGTTGATAATTCAAATCATACATTCGAAACAATAGACTTTCCCTTTAAGAGGTTGTGCTAGGGGGATTCCTGGTAGTATCTCTTCTGGATACAACCAGGCTATGTTTGCTCTGAGGCTAAAATGAGCTAACAGCCTGCTAGCCTCAGAGTCATGATTAACACACTAACAATAAACCCAATTTCCTTTACTCCCAGCTAAAGAATATCAGTTTTGAACTGATAAACCCAAGTAATTTTAGTTTACTGATGTGTTGATGTTGTTTGTTGTTTGCATCCTATGTGATGTGAAATGGGGAGTCTGTCTCTGAGGCTCTACCTCTGTTGTATGTTTTTCAGTATTTTTAGTTTCCAGATCCAGTGAAGATCCTGAGGCCCTGTTTTGCTGACAGGGACACCCTGCTTAAACTTTTTCTACCCCTCTTTCTGGTACCACCATAAATGCTCCAGGTTCACCTTCAGTCTGTAACCTCTCTGTGGCCTCATCCTACACATCTGACGTGACTTATCTGCAGAAGTCTTCAAGAACACTTAAGCCATGTTGTCTTGTTCCCTCCTGACTTTTTGTGATCTGCTTATACCATACGGTTCACTGTCGTGCAGCTGTACCGTAGGCTGCTGCTGAATTAATGTTTGCACCCTGTGGAATTTTCCTTGTCTATCAGCTCACTTCAAACATCTGAGGTCCACATGAGGCCCACTGGTCATCTGCTGACCTGGATCTTATCCAGGATCAGTGTTGTGTAGCTGTCTGTGTAGCTGGAACCACACCAGGCTAGCTCACCCATATGCACATATTTCATTCACTGCACACTGTGTATAAATACACACAGACTGAAAGAATTTTTCATTTTGGTTGTGGGGGATGGAAATCCTCGCAGTCCAGTGCTTGAACACAAAATATCCATGACCAAATTCTTCTACAAATAACAGTAAATGATGATGTGTCATGTGACTCATCATACACTTGAAGTTTAACTCAATGACTCATGGGGATGGTTGGATTTTTTTGGAAGAGTTTGTATAATATTTCCTGGTAGTCTCTGTGTCTTGTCGAGACAGACCTGCTGAGCCAATTATTCAGGCCAGAGGCATTTTGAGAAGACCAACATCGTCAAATACTTCAGTTCACAAGGGCTATTACAAAAAGGAAATCAAAAAAGAGAGATCTGATTAAATGTTAAATCCATCTAAAACATGTCAATAGCTAAGAGTATTAGACTGTACAGGCATAGCATGAATGATGATTTTATTATAAATGGCTGTACTGTTCAAATGCAAAGATCAAAAACAACAGCATAATATCAGCATGGATATCATCCATCTGTGGACCTGCTTTCTAATTGTTAGTATTGGTTGTTGAAAAACTTCAATTAGTAGACTACTTGTTTCCAGCATATTTAAGCCTAAAATATCCTAATTCATTTTTTATTACTGTGATACATATGAATACATATCAATACATATAAGACTTGCAAAAGAGATCTAGATCACAATAGGTTTCTATCTGGTTAATTAAAGGTCAAATAAAATCAAATACAATACAATCAAATAACCATCTCTTTAACAAGTTAAACTGAAATTTATAACAGAGTAGAACACGGAGCTCTAACGAAGCCAATCGTCTGGTCTTTCATCATATTTCAATATGCAAGAGCCCCACCTGGATAAGTCTGGATCAATGGGTTGGTTTAGTCACCAAACCTTAAGTCCAAGTCAAGTCTTGAGTTGTCAGTCTTCAGTGTTCATAGCAAACTCAAGTCCCTATCCAGTTCTTAACTCTTCATCACTAAAATCACTATTTATTACAAGGGGGACTGCTGTTGCACTTTAAACTTTCACTGCACCAACCCCAACTGTATGGGCCCTTCAGTATGTTAAAAAAGCACATTTCATTTCCCTCCCATGGGACTCTAGTTGATTCTGGTGCCTTGAAGATTAAGTTATGTATGAAGTTACAGCACTGTGCATTATGTGTGAAAAGCGACACCCATCTCTTTATGGGGACATGCATGCATTGATTTTTAGAGTGGTTGGACCGTTGCAAGGTGGCTACAAATCACCTGCTATTAGCCAGTATTTTAATCAATTGAAAAACTTAGAGTAAATGGTCGAGTCACTTTGGAGGCTAACTCTGCTAACAGTAATGCAATGGTTGATAGAACCATACTTGCTTAGTGCTTTTCTAGTCTTCCCTACCACCAAAGCCCTTTACACTGCCAATCACTTCCAACGGCCCACACCACATTCAGGGACCATCAGTGTTAGCCAACACATGTGTTCTCACACTGCTGGACCACTGTGATTTTGGGTTCAGTGTCTTGCTCAAGGACACCTCAGCATGTGACTGCAGGAGCTGGGATTGGACCCTCAACCTTCCAAATGAGAGATGGCAACTACCACTGATCCACAGCCACTGTAGCTGTTAATGCAATTAACAGTCTAAGTAATTTTAGCCTCTCACGTACTTTTCTGGGTGTCTTTGTGCGAGACACTGAACCACTCTTGGTCAGCGGTGTGTTAATGGGTATGAATGTGTTAGCTTGAACTAATGGTTCTCTTCAATAAAGGTCAATGCCATCATTCTGTGAATGAGGTGTGGATGGGTGAACGACGCAGCAGTATAAGCGTTTCAGTAGCCAGAAAGACTAGAAAGTTGCTACATTAGTAGTGGTCCATTTACCATTTGCCAATATGTATAAATAAGTAAATCTGATTTGTCCTCTTCATCTTCCAAGACCTAATACCTGCTCATCAAGTAACAAGTCATGAAATTAGGTTCTGAGTTGGACTCGAGTTTGAGTCTTCATTTTGATTACTAAAATATGGTCTGGATACCTCTCTAATGACCATGCTTAGTTGTGTGCCAAAGCATAAATATCTATGCTGTACATTTATGATGTTCTTTCATTCATTCGTTCATTTTCCAATCCTATTCAGGGTCGCGGGTGGCTGGAGCCTATCCCAGCTGTCATTGGGCGAGAGGCTGGGTACACCCTGGACTGGTTGCCAGTCAATCGCAGGGCTGACACATGGACAGACAACCATTCACCATTCACTCTCACACCTACAGACAATTTCGAGTGACCAGTTAATCTGATGAGCACGTTTTTGGACTGTGGGAGGAAGCCAGAGTACCCGGAGAGAACCCACACATGCACAGGGAGAACATGCAAACAGAAACACAGAAAGGCCCACCGGCCAAGCTGGGAATTGAACCGGTGACCTTCTTGCTATGAGGCTGCAGCACCAACGGGTGCTTCCGTGTGGCCCGATGTTCTGTTTAATGTTAAATATTTATTCAACCTGCATTTGAGGAGACCAGAAAAACAAAAACCATCCTTTCAGACCTTCCCAACATCACAAACAAGACACAACTGATATGAACACCAGTGGTTACAGAAAAGTGTTTGTTTACATGGAAGGAATTGTGATTTGTTTTTGAGTCTAATGCACTATAATTTAGACCCTGATGTCACAGTTTGGTTGATATTATTGCATGTTAGCGAGCCAAATCAGGATCCAGCACAAAATGGCTTGTACGTGAGTCGGACACGGTCCCAAATGTAATGACTTCTTCCTTGGCCAATGATCCACCCTTCTAGGAAGTTTTATGAATGCTGGCCAGTAGTTTTTATCTGCAATCAAGCTGACAAACAACTGACAAAAAACTGTCCTCAACTCCAAGTTTAATACTTATTTTTCTTGAGAGTAAATGCATTTAAAAATTTACAACACAAAAGTTTCTGATGGTGAAAAATTATGTTTTCATGTTGTTTTCCGGAAAGAAGATACATTTCAATCTGTTATTCTTTGAGTTTCCTGGTAATGGATTTCATTACCTTAGGCCCAGTTTATAATTTCAGCCTGTTGCTATTCTTATTGCCGAGTTGAGCTAGCGGCTCTTTGCTTTAGCTTTAGCCATAAAACATGGAAGAGGGATCAAAACGCTTCAGGAAAAAAACGTAAATGGCGTGTTTCCCTAAATGTAGAGCCGTTCCCTTTAGGTATTCCAATTCCATCATTCATTTTAAAGGCTCCCTTATAAAATGTACATCACCCCATCTGTGGAGTCAAGCTGCTTAGTAGAGACAGGCAGATGTGTGTAACCAGACATATGTCAGGAAAGTGTGACTGAAAAAGAACATACATGCCGAGCTGATCCCAAAAGATCTTTTAAAATTAGAAAAAAATCAATTTTCTTTTCTGTGTTTTATCACTGTAGGTTCTGTCCCTTTGTTTTTTCTAAACTATGCACTATACATAAGGCAGAAACATCTACTGGATGGAGACAAATGGAGTGAAGGCAGTCTGAACCCCCAAACTGCTGAAGCAGGGAACAAGGAGTGAAATGTAATAGGTCTGACCTAAATAGATTTTACAGCCGCTCCATCCGTGCTGGGGGAGCCAGACATATGCAGAAAACATCAAGCAGAGGTGATCCAGGCAGGCATTATCTTCCTTCTTTTGCCGAGTTGGGCAAGAATTACAGTTGGGTTAAGCTCAATGCCATGCAGGCCACAGCTTGCACTCGCTGTGGTGAATGGGCAGAAGCTGTGAGAGCCTGTCCTGCCAAGTCTTACATAACCCTGCCCAGACAAGCTGAACTCCACTTTGCCTCAAACAAAAGTCCAGCCCTTTTTTCATCCAGGTAACACATACACGCAGATGTTTCTTAGAGAGTTAACTTTGAAGAGGCCGGTAAATTACAGCTGCAGTGGCAGAGAGTTAAAAGACAGGAAAGAAAGCAAAAACACATAAGGCAAAGTTGAGGATAGATGGGAGAGGAACGTGAGACAAGAGAAGATAGTAAGTAGAAAAGATTGATTGACTGTTTCTCTGTAGCTTGGTATGGGCTTTTGAGTTGTCTAGACTTCACCTGATATATGATGGAAGTCCAGACCACTAAACCCCAGGGCAGCAAGTAATGGACATCCATCTGTATCAGAAACCACCATCTCCCTTCTCAGGCCTCTTTCCAGGAGACGCTGCGGAGCCTCCATGGTGAACTCCAGAAGCTGCTGAGATAAAGTCATGGAAACTCTGGGCCCCAAAGCTTGTAATTGCTTAATTGGACAGCCTCACTCCCTCAACTATTTCTCTCGTCTTCTCCCCCCCTATCTAGCCACATGCATTGATGAGAACATAAACCAGAGAGCTCAGTCTGAGAGGTGTGTTTGAGTACATGTGCCTGCACGTGAATACCAGTGATTGTTGCAGCTGAACTCAAGCCTGTCTGTGATTTGTGGTTCTCCGATTTAAAAGCCATTTTTTTCCAGTTTGAACCACAAAGCTCATGTGCCACACGCTGGTTATGGAGGATACAGCTGGTAGGGGGGTTGGATGTGTGTTTGAAGGGAGTAATTTGTGCCTTGTTTTTGATGAGTCACACGTTCAACTCCTCCGCCCATTGACGGGCAATAGAGTGAGAGATGAGTTCTGATGAGTGATGAGCTGGTCAAAAACTTTCCTCTTAATTCGTGGGAACTCTTTCAGATTCTGCAGCTGCAAGAATTCAATTTAATCTGAAACCAAGCAGCTACTTGTTATATTCTGTGCACTTTCATCTTTGACCATTTCCAACATCCCTTCTCACATTTGTGTCACTTTTTTTACTATGTGCAAAGGAAATTTATATGTCTTGTGCACTGACATCTCGTAGAATGTTCAATATTGCTTTTCATGGCCAATACTTTCACAACATGATTAATAAAACTTTCTAAATCACATGCAATAATACTTTCCATATTTACATTCATATTTCATATACTTTAGAGTACACCTCTTCATATCAAGTGCAAAATTCTGTCGATTTCATACAAGTTCTGATTCAGTCATCTTATGCTACTTTAAATATAATGTGCAGAATACTCTTCATATCATAAGCAGTAACTACTTTTACATTATGTGGACAAATGCTTGCATATAATCTGCGATATCACCCTTCATGTCAGCAGCAGCACTATTTTTATATCAGTAGGGTACTGCTCTATCTATGTGCAATGATAGCTTTAAAGCTAGACTCTGCAGGGTTTTCCAGAAAAATAAAATGACAACTTTTACAGGAGTAATCCTGCTCAATCATCTCCTATAGGCCATTATACATGTTTGTCAGTGTCTGTTTCTGCCTCAACCCCTACTCTGCCTGTGTGTTGATGTTTTGGTTGTATCGGGACGTTTCTGGGCGCAGAGTAAGCATGGTTACATCAGCCAATCACAGAGCACCCAGTGACGCGCAAGTGACTCATAGTGGTTCATGATAGAAAGTTGTAGAAGCTATTCAGAGTGGCTACAATAGTGGACGTAGCACAGCAGAAGAAGAACACAACAAAGTGAAACAAAACACCAAACAGATGGAGCTTTTTCCTAAACTAGGGTGAAGCTTGATTCGACTTTCACTTGCTTTTAGGCATTTGGAGAGCAGCACAGGATGAACGGGGACATGAGTTAGCTTTCTGCTAACCAGGTATGTGTCAAATACCCATGATTAGCTTGTGCTAACATACCAAGTCAGGTGCATGGCTCTCGAGTCTCTCCCACATAAAAACGCGACGCTACAGGTGGTTGCTGGGCTAGTGAGTGTGTTCTCATAGTCACGGTCTGAGGCTGTGGGTGTGCGCTGCTGCTGGCACTGAGCCAACGAGGAGGAGCCCAGTTTGAATGTTGTGTTTCCCAACAACTAACGAAAAATCCTGCAGACCAAACCCTTAATGTCATGCCCAGTTACATTTGATATCATGGGCCTTCATACTTTCACATGTCTCATGATAATTTCGATATTGGTCTAATTTATTTCCATTGCCATCAATGGAAATAATAAATTCAAAATCACATGTAAAAGAGCCCAACTCTTTTGAACATTTTATGTCAATGTGCTTTATTCTTTAACATTTCTATACCTCACTAATTCAACGTGCATTACTATGGACTATTTGATGTGCAATGTCTGTTTTAATTGTTATTTTGCACAGTCATGTTTAATAATATATACATTAAATGAATATGTTGCTTTTAACATATTTTATTTGACAGATTTTCCTTTCCTGGCTGTAACCTTATCAGAGTCAGGGGGCCTCAGTTTCATTCAAACTGTCTTGTAAACCAGTCAGATTAGAGGTCTTCATTGCTCTCTGTAATACGTATTTATCCAACTGGGATTAGATGGGCACTATACTACCACTAGACTGTTTGATTTTACAGACCCAGAGAGAGCGATATCTGTACTATAGAAGCCGCTGTATACCTTGAAAAACAGAACTCAGGCCATTCACAGCTCTCAAGGGTCACAATTTTGCTACATTTACAGTAATCTTAACATCAGTGCTTACTTTTCCGGGGGAACACCCAGGTGAGAGTTCTTTTCTGGTCAAGTTGTTTTGCCGCTCGGGCACTGAAGCGCTTTTAAAGTCAACGGACCCTGAAGCTCCAAAGAGTGGGAGATAGAGCGACCCTGAAACCACAGAACAGTAAAGAGGCGGAACATAGAAAGGAAAGAATTCCGGTTCATTGTCCTATGAGATTTAATGCTATAGGATGACTTGTTCTCAATGTCTGAGGCTAGCCAAAAGGAGCCAAGATGGATGGTTTAGATATTATCCTTCTCTGTGTGGCTAAATGTTTAAAGGATGGTCAAAAGTTATATTGGTGCAAAAACCAGAGGACTCTTACTAGCAATAAAGTTTTTATGTATTGGGAGAGATTAAAAAAATCAGCCTGTTGTGACTTTTCTAACCCTCAGTCCCATGAGGCCAGTTTAAGTCCATGGCTGTTAGATGACACAAGCAACACAACCATTCATCAATGCAGCTCAGGTCCTGAACTGTTGAGCAGATGGACACCAAGTCAAAGGATTTCCTCTTCTCCTAAATTTCTGCCATCCCAGTCAGGATGCAGCAGAGTTATGACACACGTCAATGCTGATGTCATTATTATGCAAAGATTTACACAACAGATTGAAAAACCTGCTGCAGACTGAAAACAGACATTTCCTGAGAACGTGTGACTCAATTTCATAGGAAAACATTTGGATTCTCTGTCCCAGGTGGTCTTGTTTTGTCTGCAGTGCAAACACACTTTCCCTTAATGTTTTTGTTAAAGTTTCTACGCATTTTGACACATTTCACCACATGTACTGGTTATTTCATTAACTCGCTCTTGTCATATAAAGCAAAACACTGTGTAACTGCTGGGAAAACCTTAATAGACCTGATGGACTTGTAAGTTATAACCATGAAATTATAATTACCACAGAAGTCGACAGAACAGTGAAAATAAGGCTTTGGATACCAAATAGGTAATGACATGTTTAACATCATCATGCTACAGATTGTAAAACTCAAATGTTTTTTTTCCTTCTTTGAAGCCAAGACAACATTATTCTTGGTATGAAAGAGCACCAGAATATTTCCAGCATGAAAGATGTGCTGCTTATTAACAATAGATATTCTTTTTTTTTTTTTTTGGAAGCAAGGTGTCGAAATGATCAGCATTGACCACATCTGTGGAATAAATTATTGTATGAAATCATCTGTTAATCTAACTATGAAACACTTCTCTTTTAAGTAGACAAATTAAGAACTCTGATCCGGCTCTTTTACGTGAGCCAGACTAAACAGGAACAACTTGGCAACTTTAAATACAAACAGGATGCTTGGGCCATGGTACAAGTGTGTTTAGCCTCTCTGTGTGTGTGTGTGTGTGTGTGTGTGTGTGTGTGTGTGTGTGTGTGTGTGTGTGTGTGTGTGTGTGTGTGTGTGTGTGTGTGTGTGTGTGTGTGTGTGTGTGTTTAAGATGGTTTGTATTTGTACATCCTGTGTGAGCAATGCAGACAGTTTTGGCTTCCTAAATGAAAAAATTGTTCTGAAGAAAACAACACAAGTTATGTGAACTCTAAAAGGAATAGAATAGAATAGAATAGAATAGAATAGAATAGAATAGAATAGAATAGAAGTTTTTTTATTTTTTTATTTTTTTTACTTTTACTCACCAACATTGTACTGTTACATTCTGATAAACTACATTAAGAAGATATGTTATGTTATGATCTGTTATATTACCATATGTTACGTTACCATACATTGTGTTAAAGCACGACTCAACTGTAGGGCAAAACTCAATATCTACAGTATACATGATACGCTGCATTTAAATTACTTTACGTATATTTGGTTATGCAATATTTGGTCAGGTAACACAACCTCACGTCACACCGACAGTGCGATATGATGATGACATGACGCATTGCTATCAGGAAAATATAATTTGATGCAAAATATCACAGAAACTGATATGAAACTGTATGATTATTTGATATTGTTGAATAGATGCAATATGAAACCATACAGTATTGTTTTATACAATTAAATTTAGTGAGTATGATAAGACTGATTTACTTAGTGTTTCTTTAAGGAAACTGTCTGACCTTTCATTGCTGCTCTTAATTCAGCTTCCCCTGGTGCCACACTGTATTAGGTTAAACAAGCAACCTGTTTAAGTGGTCACATTTTTTTCCATAATGGATTTTACTCAAATGCACTGTTTTTTATTTAAAGCATCATAGTAATAAGTAGTAGCTGTTAATGAAAAAATATGATTGTTCACGTGTACATGAGAATCTTTCTGTCCCAAAACTAAATTTAGTTTCTGAGCTTTCTATCATGTCACATGAAATTCATCATGGAACAGCAACGGCTCACTTTATCTATTTATTGTCTGACCACTTAATAACAGCCCAGAAGAAGCAGCTTCATAGCAGCTACTTAGTGGACATTGTGGTCAGATTGTTTTCACAAATAGCCGTGCTGTGTTTTCTAAGCTACAACTTTTATGCTACTCTGTGAAGTTACTGCTGGCAGAACTGCTCCTGATTGGTGTTTTGATTAATTTGCCTTTTTTTCTGTCTAGACTTGGTTTTTTTGAGATCCAATAAGAACAATAACCAAATGTTTCTGTTATGAAATGCAAGAAATCTATCGTTAATGTATCTTTGTGTCTTGGATGCCTGGTTTTTAGATTGTATGATTTGACCGTCTGCGTCCTGACAGCATTCATCTGGAAGCACAAAACCAGGATACACATTTCACCCCATTTACAGGTCCAGACTGTTTTTTTCTCCTCAAATACTCCCTATTACTAAATAATAATAATAATAATAAAAAATTGGCTGGATCTACTGATTGGCTCCTGTTTTTTCAATTTTGATGTTGTGTTACGGTCAACTCAACACATTTTTCTCCACAACAGGAAATATGGTATCAAATGAAATGACAACTGATATGAAACAACACATAATGTTGCATGTGCTGCTTGTCAGCAAAGGATAATAGTTCTTTTGATACATTTTCCAGACTTAGCTCACTACCAAAACCTCAAGATCTGGAAATGGTTCATCTATTTTCCACGTCTCACTTTACAGACCAGATGAGGAAATCAGTCTGTAGTTTCAAATCTGCCTACACAGAAACATGCTGACTATTACAGTTTGACTGTGCAATGTATAGTTATGTAATCAGGGATTAAAACAATAAAGGCTCATTACAAAAGATGGATAAATAACAAAACACTGCACACTTGTGGGGAAAATGCTCTGACTGTTTTTGGTTGTAATTCACTGTGACTGATAGCTGCTGCTTATTTCCAAGCGTGGCTAAATGGGCCTAATGTGTTAATAAGATTAACAGCCTGTCATTCCCTAATTTCTGTTTCTCACAAAAAGCAGCAGAAAAAATAGGAAGTCATGACATCAGTGCGACTCAACACGGTCTACCCCATTAACAATCTTTAGCTGTGACACAATCCGTCTGCCTGGAGAATGACCTCATACTTCATTTAACACATGGTGAATGAACCAAAGTGGATGGTGCTGATAGAAACAGGGGATAAAGTTGCACAAAGGATGTTTTTTAAGGCAATGTGACAAACTGAGGGCATTAACTAAATGAAGTAATTTCACCTTTCAGTATTTATACACGTGAAGAACGTAGCTAATCTTGAGAAATGTGATCTCCTGCCGACTATGGAAAGCACAAGCTTCTGTCTTTTCCAGCACCCACTGCGCTGCATGATTAGTTTTCAATCCTGTCATGCAAATTCAGCTCCCAGGCCTTATTTTCCACTCATTAAACGCAGGCCCCCAAACTCTAGTTCAGCAAGACAAATCTCTCTGGTCATCACATTTCTCCGCTTAAACAATACACCAGTTAACAGACTCAGCACTTCCTCATCTTCCCACGTTTGTTGCTGGCTGCAGGAGGCCTGGCTTTTGGGCTGGGACCTTTTTACCGACTGCTGGCAAGAGGGTCCATGAGGTGTGGATGCTACAGGTGGTGAAATACATGCAAAAAACACATTCACACACTCACACTCAGAAGAACATGACATCACCGCTGTCTGGTTTTTTGTTTTTTTTTCACTGTTGGACAGAAAAGTTGTGCTACCTTGTGTTGCTCTCAATTTTTTCTTTGATCCTTATTCATTTTTTTCCCCCTTCAGTTATGAAACCAGACTCAGAGATTGTAATGATCACTGCAGACTGATGTATTCACTTCAAGGACAGTGATTGTATTTGTAGCAACAATCACAGTCCCTGAAGGTAATAATGTGGTCGGAAATGGTTCTGGTTATTTCTTTAAAACATGACCTCATTCAACCAGCCAGTCATTGTGTAAGTGTTTTACTGGAATATGGCTAAGGTGGTCATTATGAGCTCATAACTGCCTTCTGTAAGGATTTTGGACCCCGGGTCACTGCAGATGGTTAAAAAGGGCCTCATGTAATGTGTCCCAGGCTTGCCCATAAAGACTGACCCAGAGACACTTCACCTACTGCCCCACTTATGGTGGGTTTAAGAAAGGTAAATGCTCCCATTCTGCTGCCTCTGCTCAGGGTTGCTTTTAAGAAAGTTAAATTAAAGTGATTTGGCCTAGCTAGATGCAAAAACACAAATAAAAAGAAAATAGGCCAGAGCGATGGGACAATTGAGAAGTAATGTATGTGCAAGGAGGCCTTTATTTTGAATCTGTCCCTAAAGATTAAAGTGTTGATTTTAAACAGGGATGTAGTCCCATGAATGACACCCATTGGACTGACAGAATTTTGAAGCCTATTGCCTGCTGTTGCTTTACTGGAAATGCTGACTCAGCCTAACTTTCTGTCAACCAACAACAGGTGAAAAGGAGGAGTTTAGGCCCGTCTTCAGCCTCTTCAATAACAGCTGCTTACAAAGAAAAATGTATAACTCTTACAGCTACAGACCAAATGAGTTAAAAGAAAAATAGCCTTTGCACAGTGCATTTGGCTACAGCAAGTAACTACAAAGATAAAAAATGCTTGTTATACCAGGCTGTAAAGATCTTAATTACCTCCGCTAAGGAGAGTTGGGAGAGTTTGTTTGTGTGTGAACAACATAACCTAAAAAAGTAATGAACAGATCTTGATGAAATTTTCAGGAAATGTTCAAAATAACATGAGAAAGAAGATCACCGTCTGGATCCAGGATTTTTTGAAAGGATTCTTTATCATTATGCGATAGAGCCATTTTCACCATACGTGTAGATAACTCCACGATAAATGGTCAGATTGCTTTGCAAAACAATAGAAGACAATGTCACCCTAATTTCTGACAGATGTTGATTCTGGCAATATTCTAGATATTAAGTACAAACCTGCAACTAACACTAAATTGCATCAGTCTGCTGAAAGGGTGTATAACATTTAAGTCGGACTAAAGTGTTGGTGACAATCACAATATGCTTGATGTAGGTCTGCGCTCTCTGAGTGCTTTTCTAGTTTTTGCTGGATAGACAAGTTTTTTTTTTTTCTTTGAATTTGTGTGATAGGCTTCTGGTGCTCCAGCGGCAAGCCTCAAGTGGACACTTTGGGAACCGCAGTTTGTAGCACTTTTATTTTGGCTGTATTTCTTAAAACTACAGGATGTCACTTGGATCAAAGATATAAAAAACAAAAAGTACTGCTTCAACAGCTTTTAACCAATAGTGAAGCTTCACACAGACACACACTTGAACACACACAGACACACAAAGCTATACTTTCCTGCTGTATACAATGTTTACAGAGACGCTACCATGCCTATTGCAGGACAACTTTGCCCAACCATCTGCCTCAGAGGGTTTCACATTAAGGATGAGGCATGACAGGCATCATAACCTTAGACAGGCAATGTATAAAGGGCTAATTTACCCTCTTGACTAGGCAACCTGTAAGTCCTTGGCTACATGTTTTTGCCAAATTTTCGCTTTTTTTTGCAGTTCCCAGTGGGCCTTTAAAGCAAGCTTTCAACAAACCATTTACCCATTTACAAAACTTATTAGCAAACCATGATGCTTCAACCTATAGGCCCTCAGTCAGCTTACTGAGCCCTGTCTTTTAGAAAACAACACAAAAAGCATCAGATTTTTACAAACAACCTGCAAAAACAACAATTTAATGTTCATGACTGCATAAGAATTTCTACCAAAATGCGAGTCAGCTTCACCCTCTCCGACTACACAGACCAACAAAGCTTCATGTAAAACTTCACACCATGGTGCACACATGCATGCAGCCAAAGAAAGCCACAAACAAACAGGTCTTGTTTGTAAATAATGTTATAAAACTGGCACCAGGGTTTAATTGCAATAACTACAGAACCCAGTGATTGCTCATTGGACAAATTTACTGACTGACCAGTAATTGCACATAGTTTGTCTCCCCAAATAACCCCCTAACTTTATCCTGACAGAGGCAGCAGCAGCATGGGTTGCAGATGCAAATGCAGGTTTATGGCAAAAGTAAACATGTCTACAGCCTTGTAGAATACATAAATAAGTAGATAAATAAAACAAGATAAAATAAAAGTCAACCCAACTTTAGCTTGACATTTCCTTCCCCCTTGTAAAAGTTTCAATTGAAGTCATGGGGAGCTAATGCAAGATTGCAGCAGGTAATACAAAAGAACATTTACCCCAGGAAGCATGCAGTACAAAATCAGTCTCAAAACCAGAAGAGTAAATTTTGTCTGCACATCCATCTTTTTCCACAGCACAAATGCTCAAAATCACCTTTGCAGTGTTGGTATCTGTTGTATTGTCCAAACCCTGTTGAACTTTTGACATCATACTCTCCTACCTGAGACTCAACCAGCTACCCTTAAAGGCAAGACCCCATGCTGTGAGGTATGCAGGAACTAGTTACTTTGGTAAATTTTGAAAAAAAAAAAAAAAAAATTAAAAAAAAGTGCTAATGTGTGTGACATCATACACAACTTTCTAAACTTGTTTGAGAGTTTTTGATTCTGTCTTAACCCTTCGTAGAGCAGTGCTCCTGGCTTAATAGTGGGTTTTGAATTGTGTCCAGGTATCCCGTGGTTTATCACTCAGCATAACAGTTATTAGGAACAACATACTAAGTTGTGCTTTATTGTTTGTATTATTTAACAAATTGCCAAACAGCAGATGTCAAGAATTTATGCCTTCAAGACAGAAAAGCTTACAAATAAGACTTTATTTTGCAGGAAATGAAATGAGAATTAGGTTTTATGAGATACACTGGGAACAATATGTGACCAGTTTTTGTCCTTTCACAATCCAGACTCTTCTTTGAACAGGTCTCTACAACTCTGGAGTAGAATAGGTCTATTGTAGATTTGTGGTTGCCCACATTACTGATTAATATGGAAAAAACTAAGGAGCTTATTGTTTTAAAACATCTGTTTATGATTTATGCAGACTTAGCACAAAGTGTAGAGCCTGTGAGGCAGATATGTTTTAACAGATGGAGAAATAAAAGGCAGTCAGTAGCCTCCTCTGACTTACATAATATAGCCGTTACATTGAAATTTGGGGTTTCTGATTAAAACAAACAAACAAACAAACAAAAAAAAGGATTCAACATCTAGGTTGCATGGTTTCAAAAGTAGTAAAAAAAAAAGTTGAGGCCTGGAGCTCTACAGTAGCTTCTGTGTCTTGTTATGTAATACAAAGTCCTCTGATCTGTGTTTCTGAGTTGTGCAAACAGAGAAATAATCAGCATCATTCAGTCAGAATGTTTGTTCACCATAATTTCAGCTGTGGAGACTTACTCATAAGCTGTGACTAGAGGCTGTCTGCAGCCTGCAGTCTGCTGCCTCCATGCAGAGACTGGAGCTGCAGAGCATTTTATTCTCTCTTCAAGCAGGATGTCAATAAAATCACAGAAGCTTTTGGTCGGGCCAGACAGAGGAACTGCTCAGAGGCAGTTTATGGAGAATCTCGTAAGTTCAACACACAGATGTTGAGTGTATTCTGAGGGTGGAGGGAGAGCCAGAGCAGTAGAGGGAATCTGCAAAACAATGTACACTTCACGAGGGGTCATTGCAGCAGTGTAAGGGCTGTCCTTCAGTATGTTACCTGCATTTAAAGCTCTGCTGAAGTGAGTGCAAGAAGTAAAAAGCAAACACTTAGTCCCTCTGTTCAGCCATTTATATGACCAGAGGGGCCACAATCTGTAAGAGGGGCCAACCAAGGAGCACTAACTCCATCTGTAGGGCTGTACTAATACCAGGAAGTTAGACAGGCTTACAGTGAGTGAGTCTGACTACTTAACTGGGCTTTTATTTGTTATTCTTTGCTTCTTAAACCTTTAAAGGGGTCATGGGTCAAAGTGACAGCCTGGGGGGAGATGAAGTCAGTTGATTAAGCAGACACCATGATGGCAGTATCAGCTGAGCGTAGAGAGACGAGGAGACATCCCTGACTCCAGGGGTGGAGTGGAGGCAGGGATCAGGTAACAGGATCCAGAGCGGTGAGGGGTGATGTCATGAAGAAAGACAGGCAGGCGGCCATGCACGGCGGTGTGTCGATGGATGTATAACGGCTGCAGAGGTTTTACACCAACTTTGGAAACATTGAATCGTGTTCAACTGAGTTTATACCCATTTTTATCACTGGCGACATTTATAGAAGAAAGTTTAGAGATGGTTTAAAGCCAGATGTACTCTGTAATATATAGGTGTCCAATGTCCTGTGGAGTTTTCAAACTTAAGATGTCTTCTTTTTTATTTTCTGTAAATACACTTTTTTCACCAGCATCTTAAAATAAAAAATAAATTAAACATTTTGCACTTTAAAGTACTCTCTTAAGTATTTGGATCTTTGTCTCGTCATAGTCTGCTGTTCCCAACTGCCCAAGATGGATCAGGGGAACAGGCTTTCAGATGGAGAACATGAAACCAGCAGGTGTCACTGTTTCTCTGTAGCATCTCAAGACTTGGACTCAAAGAAAAGACACAGAGGACCATGCTCAGACAGCATCAAAGATCCAGAAAACAAATCAAGCTGCAAATTTTGTCTGGTCTCTGGAGTATTTTATACTAGAACTCATAATCTTGTGCTGTTTGCGGTTTCATTTTGATGTTTGAAGAATGAAAACAAGTATGAAAATGATTCATTAATGATCCGATTTTCATGACAGAAAAAGGCTTAAAGTGAGATTATGAGCACAGTCACCCTTGGTCTGAAAGATTTGTCTCTTGCCAAAATGTGCATTTGTTGTGGAAGAAAACACATGAAGTTAAGACCTTCTTTCTAATACTGCTTCACTTGGTTCAAAAAAACTTTTGCTGGACACAGAGTGATACAGTTAAGTATTTTGTTGTTAAATTATGGCGTTTTATACAACAACTCCAAAACTCACATTAGTTACAGTTAGTTAGCTAACAAACCATGACTGGATATGCCAGTTTAATGTTCCACAGAAAAGTAATAGTAAAGTGAGTAAAGTTCATTGACTGTATCCAGATCGGACAGAGTGGCTCCGCCTTTTACCATTGTATGGTTTTGAAACCAAAATACCCCCATCAGTGGCGCCGCCATTGTGGAGCCAGAGTCTGCGCAGAGGAGGCTATGAGGGACTCTGAAAGTCCCTGAGTGGAGCTGGCTGACAAAAATAAAACATATATTTCATTTTCTATCAAAAGTCATATTTCTTCTTAGTTCTCCCTCCTCATTAAAAAAAGGGAAAAAAACCCCACAAGAACGGCAGCCATCAATCATCAGTAAACATGACTTAAACCCCTTTTTTTTATTCTTTTTTTCCCCCAAAATAACTAATGGAATTGAAAATTTTCAGAAAAAGAGAGGACTTGAGTGCAACACAGTCCAATAATATCTTCACATCACCACAGCATACGGGTCTTCAAAATCATTTTTGCGAGTACAATTTTTTTTTTTTTTTGACCACATCTCACCTGGAAAGGCTGGGGACACTGATTTTTTGACCTACACTGCAGCCAGTCACCAGGAGGAGCAGTTTTTGTGGTAACCTGACTTTGAGCTGAGCAAAATGACATCCATGTTTTTTCACAGGCTATGGTAAAGATCCGCTGGAGCACAATATGCAAAAGTGAGTTCAAAGCAACACTGAGTGACAGGAGGGATGGTCTCAGATTCTGTGTTGGCTTTGTCAGTGAAAATAAATGTTGGATCTATCTTGAATGCTGTGCCATCCTCTCTGAAAAGCAGAGGGACTGTCCAGCTTTTTTTAAGTCCAAAAGCCAGCATCGGTAATAATTATGAAATGCATAGGTCTCCATAGAATGTCTGCTTTACACATGTGGGAGTGCATTATTGTTAGTGAACAACATGTACAGGTTTTGGAACAACATGTGCAGCCACTCAGAAAAAGCCTTTTTCAGGGAAAACCTTGCATATTTCAGCAAGACAATGCACATTCTGCACATATTACAACAGCATGGCTCTGGAACAAAAAAGTCAGTGTTAAATATGCACGGGTGGAGACCGGCGCAGCCGGGGAAAACACAAAGCCCTGGTTAAAAAGCTCAAAAATGGCATTGCTGGATTGGTCTCCATTACATTAATGTCCTAAAAACATTTTTTTTTCAAGGCCCCAAAGGACGGCGTACAAAACATACACAAAAAAACACTTTAAAAAGGTTAAAAAAGACATATGGAGACTGCACCTCTGCCTCCTCAGTGCCAAAATGATAGCAGCTGCTTGTGCCTAACACTGTGCCATTTTGCACCTTCCTTTCAAAATTGCTAAATATCGACCCAAAAACAGTGGGTGCTAAGTGATTACATTTGCATCTCTTCCCAGAATTTTGCACATTCAGGTGTTCTGCATATGTTCTGTATATTCACAAAGGCGATCACGCTATATGGATTGCATGTCTTATTTTGCCCATTTGACAGGTGTAATCCTTGGTGCACCCAGTAAGTAAATCAGTTTTGTGTGCTCTGTCAAGTTTGCACATGTTTTTATACACGCAAACCTTTAGTAGATGGGGTCCAATGAGACAATATTTCACTGTCAGACCCCAGAGTTTAAAAGTTTAAAAATCAAAACAATTTTCATTAAAACTAGAAAAGTACTCAGAGAGCGCAGACCTCCTCCAAGCATATTGTGATTGTCACCAATACTTTAGTCCTACTTTAATGTTATACTCCCTTTCAGCAGACTGTCTGCTACAATTTGGTGTTAGTTGAAGGTTTGTACGATAATATGTTACCTGACAGTGTTGAAAATTATGATGACCCGGTACATAGTTCATATTCCAGATCTTAGTATCCAGAGTATTGCCAGGAACTGGATCGTACTTTTACATCCGTCAGAAATGATGGTGACCTTGTCTTGTATTGTTTTACAAAGAAATCCAACCATTTATGGTGGAGTTATATACATATATGGTGAAAACAGCCCTATCTAACAATGATAAAGAATCCTTTCAAAAAAAGTCCCGGATCCAGATGGTGATCCAGACCACCTCCAAAATATAATCACTTTTTCCTTATCCCATTTTGAACATTTCCTGAAAATTTCATCAAGATCTGTTTGTTACTTTTGAGTTATGTTGTTCACAGACAAACAGTCAAACTCTCCCAATAATTGGCGGAGGTAAAATCTGCTTTAATATTTGTCATGTTGTCTCTGCACTGTTTTCAATTAGATATAGGGTTTAAATGATTGTTGCACACACATCTCCTTGGAGATGAAAATGATCAACTTGATCCCACCATTAAGACTGAGCTCTAAAAATTTGGTCCTGCAAGTCTTCAGTCACAAGTTTGATAATGCTTCCTGCCATGAAAAAGAAACCAAAGCAGTTTATCTGTTTTGAAGCCATGACTTACTGTACCAGCAGATACAAAGGCTTTATACATGTGGAGATAAGTGGCAGCAGTTATTCTTTCCCATTAATAGCAGTGGATTCCTGGAAGTACTGGGCTGTAAACACTTCAGCAGCGACTGATTTAGTCTTCCCAACATTTTTCAGCCAGTTATGTCACTTGGTTTTCATTTAAATTAAACTCAAGTGCATTTTATTGCGCACAATAAAATTAAGTGCAACTGCTGTGCTTTACCACTACCTTAATTCACCCTCATAAAGATTACAATGAAATGCAATGACATTCTTGTCAGGTGACATGTGAGAGCAACATGTGAGTTTACAGCAGACAAAGGTGTTTATTTCATTACAGTAGACATTTAATTTAATTTCTGAAGACTTTAGAGACAAAAGACAGTAAAAGACATAAAGCTCCTCTGCTAATGATGATGGTGTGCAGTAAAAATTCCTCCTCCGTCTCTGGTTCATGATGAGTATAGAGAAGATGAGAAGACAAATCTTTAAAACACCAGGGGATGCAGTCTTAACAGCTTACTCCTGAAACAAAGCTCACACAAAAGCGCAGATTCTTTATGCATTATGAAACCGCGTGATTCTTAATGATGATTGCAGGTTAATTCGGAAAGACTGTTGTTCCGAGGCAGACTTGCTTCCAGATGTGATCACCTAGCATTTAGATGAATCATTTTCACCAGCACTCAGACCCCTCAGTGGGGTTACATTCAGGCTATGTTTAGAGGACATTAAAGGCCAAAAGCAGAAAGTTCCAGTCACACATTCTTTGAACTTATACTGGCTCCATACAGTCTTTTATTGTTTCCTATCAGAACAGCTCAGATCTACACTGGAGTAACTATCCTCTTCTCCTTTTTTCTCCATTTCTTGGGAATTTTTATCAGCTGTTTCCAGAGTCTCCTGTCTTTTTGCACTCTGTGTTTTTTGGGTGGGTAGACACATGAGTGTCTCTTTCGTCTTCATCTTTTCAGACCCAAAAACCACAGGCCACATGAAGCTCAGTGCACATCTGGGGCATCTGGATGCTACAGGATACACAAACACACGCATACATGTTCTGCCTGTGCTCGGTACCCACACATTAACGGATGCTGGTACACACATACACAGCTTATGACAGGACACACAACCGCAAGCATGCCTTTTCTTATTTATAGCATGTGTACTTCTTCAAATGAGTTTGATCTGTACTAATATTTATGAAATCAATCTGTGAAAATGTCTTCAGTTTCCAGACCCTTTGTTGTCTTTGTGTTCTTTAAAAGAAAATCTGGATCTCATCCTGGAATCTGGTGGGTGTTTCATTCAAAATTTGTGCCTGTTTTAAAACATAAAAGGTGTGAAATATTCCTTTATTCAGCCTGACAAGACAAGACTCCTGGATGCCAGATTCCCCAAACACCTGCAACAGCCTAAAATTGTCGCAGTGTTGTTTCTGGGACACTTTCCTGACTACTGATTTCTTTCTAATAAGAGATACACTGATCTTACTATACTTTGACATGATTAAAAGACAATGCTTTGATAAATAATTGAACACATACACGCGATCTGTGTATAGTGCTTTGATTTAATACTGTCACTACAGTGTGTTTTGAATCAATCCACAACTCTTGGGAGGTAAACAAGTAAAAATAAAGTTTAATCAATCCTGGCTAAGCAAATACAGAGGCTTGGGGGGAAAAGGGCAAAAAGGCTGTTAGAAAGTAATCTAAGAATCACGTTTGAAGTTGTAACATTTTCCAGAAGCAGATTCAGGGGTGAAAATTCTTCTCTTTTTATAGTAATTTTTTTTTTTTTTTTTTTTTTTACTGTAGATAATAATTCCAGAAAAAGAGGAAAAAAATAATCAAAAAGGCAATCAGGTTTCAATCAGTTGCTTTCTGCTTGCTAGGCGCCGCCCTGTTGGCGATGGCTGCCTTTTGAAGTAGCTCTCTCTTCTTTGTCCGTTTCTTGTAATTTTTTTGTCTCTTTTTCATAATCTTTGTATTTGGAGTGGATTATTACTTTGATGGCTTATTTGTTGGTCATGGACACCAAACTTTTTGTGGCTTCAGTAATATTTTTACAACTTTTTCTCCTGTGTTTGTCCGGAGATCCTACATGTAACCATGGCTGCATGTGAACTCAGCTGTTAGAAGCCTGTAGCATGTGAATGCCAACTGGTGTAAGGCCTGATGTCTTCCCACAGGGTGAGGAGAAGGAGGTGAAGACGACGTGCTGGTTCTAAGGTGTGAGCTAAGAAGTGGCGACATGGACCTGTCCGTCCATCCATCATTATTGGGAACATAAGATCTATCTCCAATAAGATGGACGAGCTAGCTGTGCTAACCCAGCAACAGAGGGAATACAAGAGGGCAGAGTAGCATCACGCTATTCACAGACATGGCTAACAGAGCTGACATCAGACACCAACGCCATATTGGAAGAGCTTCACCTGCTGTGAGCAGACAGGATCCAGGAGACAGAGAGTGAACAGACTGCTGAAGAAGCTCAGTCCTGGACCCTGTGGAGGTGGAGGCTGGCTGAACTGGACAATGATGGACAAGCTGTCAGCATCTATTTTCTTATGGACCTTTTTGCACTTTTTTAAACACTTTCTTACGTTTGTTTTCTTGATTGCTGCTTGTACTTGTTACAATGACAATTAAGTTCTATTCTATTCTATTCTATTCTATTCCTGTCTACAGTCAACCATAATGTGTCATTGCTTAGTCTCGTGGTACAGTTATATTCCTGCTGTACCCTTTCAGTAAGAAGGTATGACTCCAGAGATGAAACACCAGCGCCATGGCTTTCTGTCAGACACCCACTATTTAGGATAGTCTATAATAATAGCAAAACAGAAACCCCTACTCTCTGTGTTTCTTTTTTTCTAGCATCTATATAAGAGACATCAATCCATGCAAGCAACCAAACCAAAAGAGACCCGCGGCCATCCAGTTCTCAGTTGTGGCATTGGAAGGGGTTTTAGTGGATCCCTCATCAACGCAGCAAACACAAACCCTGAAATTTTCACCATGTATGCATCTCTGTTTCTGTCAGCCCAGCAATTTAGTTAACTGCTGCAGATGCTCAATGAGGCAGCAGCCCAGATCCCATGTGCCCTTCAGCTCTTGTGGGTCCAAGTAAAATTCTTCATGCTCCGTAAATGTCTTGGACTGAAAGAAGCTGTCCCTATAGATTGATCTTGGAACAGATTTTGCATATTCATTCAGCAGCATTGTGGTTTGGATCAAGGGAATGTAATAGGATCCATAGTATACAAAAAGACAGCGTCATGTAAGTGTCATGGGATTCAACTACACATACAGTTTGGCTCGTTGAGAGAGATTTTCTGTTCCTTTGGACACAGCAAGTCCAGCTGCTCTTTAGTCTGCTTCATACAGGCAGCACACAGCCACATTAAAGCTGGGCTCATTTTAAAGAATCGTCTATCCTGTGGAGTTTACCAGTCACAATCAAATCTTTTATATGAGGTCAATTTACAATGCCAAGGAAAACCACAAGGTTAAATTTAGCTCACAGCTCTATTTAGAGTTAACTATGTCTTTAATGGAACAAAAGCTAATTTAAGCACTTCTCCGGTTCCCCATTATATCTGAGGTAAGTGAAAATAATCATTTTCACATAGAGACAGAGGGATATAAAGTCAGCATAAAAAAAGACTTTTTTAAGATAAAAAGTTTTACTCTTTAAGGTTGGTGCCGCAATAATTTGTCTTTGAAGGAATAAACTGGATCTGCAGGACAAGTCGTCTCCTATATTGTGTGTTTCCATATAAACATATATTGTAACAATGTTAGATGTTTACCCTAAATATGCAGATTTTCAACTCATGTCGCTGAAATTTCTGAATCTGTCTGAACAGCTCCAACAGTTTGTTCTAGTAAAAGGACAAGATCTTCTAGAGAACGTCACAAGACCTGTTGAATGTTAAGGTCATCACATAAGAACCTCTGGTTCATAACAGGTTGTATAGACAGGACTCAAACACTTGGCAGAAACACCAGTATGAGAAACATTGGATAATATTCTGAAAGAATATAATGATAATACATGAGAAGATCGCTGTCTATGGCCTGCTCTATGACATTACTGCTAATATATATATATATATATATATATATATATATATATATATATATATATATATATATATATTGCTGCATTTAATCAGTTAATGAGTTATTTGATTCCTTCATTGGAGAAACCTGCTTGTGATTCAGAAATATTGTAAATTCATGAACATATGCATACATTTCATTCAAAAACAATATAACAAACAAAAAATGCTGTGAATTGAAGCAGCTAACATAGTGCACATGAGTGAGGGTATTTCAGAACCCCAAGAGTGGAACATCTTCGACCATGACTTATGCTTGACGCATCTGGATTTGTGCGGACTAATGATACCTATGCCTCCTCGCCTGGTCCCTTTTACACAAAAAATTTTCACACCACGTACACTCGAAAACTTCTTACCTGCCGGACGGAGATGCGCAGACAAGATGGAGGTAGAACAGGATCTCCTTTGACCCTCCTTTAGTACTCTGGTAGACGTATGTTTGTGATACACTGCCCCCTGCAATTTTGGTATGGACACCAACCAATGTCCCATGGGGTGTTAAAAAGCATAAAAGCCTCACGCGTTCTCTCGCATGGATCTTGTGCATCTGATTTCCGTGTGTCATCTTTGCGCACGAAGCCTTTACTCTGCACTGAGCGAAGACACAATATTGTTTCTACAAGAAGCCACACATCTTTAATTCAGAGTTGGTTCGTGAATAGACAGCGCTGCTTTGGTAACTGTAGCTAAGTGAGACTAAAGTTAGTGGAACAAGCCACACAGGTCGCAGTGGAAGACTGAAGTTACCCGGTCTGAGGCAATAGAGGATCAACAGAGGTTTACTCTAAGCTCGACTCCGGCTTGGATAGTAACTCTCAGAAAGATGAGGACACAGTAGAGATAAGAGAGGAGATCATGAAGAGGAGCAAGTTTTGGGCCGTTGTTGGTACCCGGCTCTGTTGTGTCTCTCCCTGCAGGCGCCATGACTGACATCCAAACTGCTCATAGCATACGAGCTAGTAGTGGTTAAAAAACTTAACACCCACTGAGTCAGTGTAGCCAAAGGCTCAAAGATAATTTATGCTGACCTCACATCGCTTATAAAAATAAATCCATGCAGGATTCACAGTGTTCTTACTTCTTTATTGTGGTTGAAAATATTCTTCTAATCAGGTAAAAACAAACAAATATATACTTTCTCATGCTAAATTCTATTCCCATGGGGTTTGTGCAGCATCAAAAAGCTTCACATTGTTAATGATCTTTCTCATACACAACTAAGCCACACCATTAAATCTTCAAGAAGGGTTGATCAAGCAACAATCAGCCAAAGTCCTCCCCTATGTTCTCTTAATCAACTAGAGGGATAGCATGTAAATATTTAAGATTCAAAGTTCCTGACTTGTAGTTTCTCATTTTCTTAATGTCATTAAGTTACAAGACATTACTTAAAGTGTAAAGTAATTTAAAAGAGTTTAAGTTGTGAATTTGGAGACTGAAGCCTATAGACTCTAATCGAAATGTGCACTGGTGTCATATATTGGTGTTAGTGTTTCTCAAGGTTTCCAGAAATAATCTTACTCAACAAAGCAAAGATTTATAATGTGCTATAAGATAAACTATGCTGCGGTGTGGTTCTCTGTGTAAATAACAGGGGCATGTGCCTCCACGATCTGGTGTTTTTCAAATTACTGTTTCACAATGCAGAGAAATCAGCTGCCTCATCATCTATCAGGCTTTTTAAAGATAGGGTATATTGTTATTGTTTATAATGTTGTGGTTGGGATAAAAATTATCATGCATGGGGGTTTTATTTCCTAACTGACTGCTGAGGAAAGTGACTTGGAAAAGGCCTGATCATAAAGGTAATTTCCTATAGAAAAAAGAAAAAAAAATCATCATCATCAATTGAAGCATGGCCACACACTGATGGAAAAGGAGAAGCTCTGGGGAGAGACAATTTTATAAATTGATGTGTGTGTGCCCGGGCCATTAGATGTCATTTTTCGGTACAGTCAAAATATCAAAGCAGGGGGTGTTTGAGTTGGATTTTAGTTCCCTTTTTATCCCAAGTAAGAAACCGATGAATTTAATTTCCCAGTCTAAAGACAATAAATTGAATCCTTCCTCATACCCTGTGTTCATTCTGCAGAACTCACGGTGGTAAGAAGCCATTTTGCAGACCAGATGTGAAGCACAAGATTTTATTGTGTGGCTGGACCATTTGGTTTTTATTCAAAGAAGTCACTTGAGGAGAGTCTGTGGGGGGAAGCAATCCAGTAATTGTCAGATCAGATATCTCTCTGTATTTTCACCCCAATTTACCTTCAGAAATTCACAACAGTTGACAAAAGAGACTATTGCTTACTTGAAGGCACAGACTGTTTGTTTTATTGTCGGACAAATTTTCTGCTCTGTGGTTGTTTGAATAAAAGCTCAAAGGGATGCTTTTTTTAAAGACATATCCCTTTATATAAGTGAAACTGGGGATGCAAGGGATGCATCCTCAGGTAATTCAACAGTTCATATAATTCTATTTTTATCTTGAAAAAAATAAATAAATCACAGTTTATTTCATTTGCCATTAATTAACCATACACCTTCCGGCACAGTAGGTGGCAGTATGAGAACTTTTGAGAACAGAGGACGCCTTCAAGTGTAGAAAATTTGCTGAGAGAGCAGAGTCTGCAAGTTCTAACAACAAATCTTGAAAAGTCATAATCACAGTAAAGATGTATAAAAGAAACAAAAAACATCAGTGGCTGCAGCTACAATTGGTGCCAAAACATGGTGACTACTGTTGTCAGAGCTGGCCCTACCCACTGTGGCACCTTGCAGGATCTGAAGCATTTGCCTCCAATGCAGGGGTGGCCAACCAGTCAGAGACCAAGAGCCACAAAAATGACCGTGGTACTACAGAGAGCCACGTCACACACGTGGTCTTACAAACACACTTTCTCTCACACATAAACAAAATGACATAAAATGAAAATCAATACATTTCCAACTTTCAAAGCGAGATTTATTGTGCTTGTAAGTGTGTTTAAATTCATACTAGCGAAGAGAAACTGAAACTTAAGTATCAACCTGTACACCATTGATCAACACTGATCCCAAAGTTGCCATCAGTATATCAACATTTTAGATTGATTGGCACACCACTACTCATAACTATTTATATATTTTTAGGAATGGATTGAAGAGCTGCACACTGAAAGACAAAGAGCCACATGCGGCTCCCGAGCCGCAGGTTGGCCACCCCTGCTCTTATGCCTTGTGGGCACCGACTGTGGTGCCAGTTAAACAGTTTGCAATTTGATTCTATTATGACTTTTGGGGTGCCAATTCGATTTAAATTGCGATTCTACAATATTGACCATTTTTGCGATTTTTAGCTTGCTTTTTTAACACCGGACCATGTGAAAAGTTAAATGATGATGATAATGTCTACAGATGAGTCAGAGAGAAACATTTCACCCTCTACTGGAGAAAAGTCCAGGTTATAAACAAAAACTGAAACGAAGAATTTGAATTTGAAATTTTTTTTTTCTTTTTCTTTCAAAGACTCACAATTTTGGATAATGTCAAACTAAAATACCCCAATATACCAATTTTAGATTTTTCCTCCCACCCCAAATACTGCCATAGATACATACTTCCCCCATCCTTGTTTTTAAAATAGGCTACAAGTTTGTCAACAAAACTGATTGTGAATGGATTTCTCTTTACACAGTGCGTATAAGGTATAATATGTCAGCATTCACACACACACACACACACACACGCACACACACACACACACACACACACACACACACACACACACACACACACACACACACACACACACACACACACACACACACAGACTTGTGCTCTATTGATGTCTCTTTCTTATCGCTTAATCAATCACACAACTTAAGCCAATGCCAAACAGAAAATAAGGATCTACAGATTTGGAGTTCAGTCTCTTCCCCAAGGATACTTGGCATGCACACACAGACAGAGTTTATACTCAAACCTCCCCATCTTATGTTTAAAAGGCAACCCACTCTACCCCTGAGCCACAAGCATGTGAAACTTCATCATGAGTAAAAAAAAAAGTAATTGACTGAAGTTTGTGCAAACATCAAACGTTGTGGGAAACTTATCCAAGTTATTCATCTAAGAGCTGGGTAATTATTTTAGCTCAATTGTGCTTACATTATGAAATATCTCAAGGTTAAAGCCTACAGCTTAGGATGACTGAGGTATAACCTGTAGAGACAAAGCATGATCGAGCCCTTTCAACAGTAGCAGGAAGTCAATTCATAGATCCACACTGACTACGTATGTGTCACCACGTCTAGAAAACAATGGAAAAACACAAGTTCTAATGTGTGACAGAAAAACGTGACTAACAGGGTAACCAGATAGACTTTAGTTCTTCAAGTATCCAAACAGAAAGCCTCTAGGAAACAAGGGCAGCTACAGGATATCAGGCATCTGCAGGTAGAATGGTAAAACTGTCGTAGACTGACATTTATGACTTTGCCAGGCCGAGCTCTTTCAAAGATATTTTTTTGATTTCTTACTGTATTGGATGGGACAGCTCAGGGGAGACAGGAAATGTGTGTGTGTGTGTGTGTGTGTGTGTGTGTGTGTGTGTGTGTGTGTGTATGTGTGTGTGCGCGCGTGTGTTGGGAGGGGGGGGGGGTTAAACCAGGGACAACTGCTAGGAGCTCCAAGCCTCTGCGCATGAGTCAACACCTAAACCATACACCCACCCTAAAAGCCCTGTTTTAATTCATTGTAAGTTTAAATGCTAAGTGTATAAAGTGATTTCATCAAATAGCTTTTGCTATCACTTTGTAACTGGCCATTTCTGGTAGAATGTAGAGCTGGGAAAAAAAAAATAAAAAAAATCCATAGCATTATGTAATAATTTTGTAATAAAATTTAGTGATAATCTGCAATCTTTGACCCCAGGAGACAAAGTGTGAATGGCAATCAGAAGAACAAAACAAGAGTAAAAAGATCAAGAAACTGACAATACTCCTTTTTTTCTTGCAAGTAGGCACTGAGTGCAACTGTGTTTATCTGACATGCTAAAACCTTCTGCAAGCAGACAATTTGGTGGCGTTCCAGTTTCCAGTTCTTCACTCAGTGTCTTGCTATCGCTTTTTAAAGGTAGACTCTACAGGATTTTCTATAAAAAAAAAAAAGGCCATTTTTACAGGAATGTCTGTCAGTGTCTATGTCTGCCTTGAACTTTCTTCTCTGCCTGTATGTTGATGTTTTGATCATATCGGGGTGTTTCTGGACAGAGAGCAAGTGTTACAGAGCACCCAGAGCTCAAGTGGCTTTGCGCGTTGATTAGTAGTTAACGGAAGAAGCTATCCCAAATGGCTAGGATAGTGGACATAGCACGGAGGAAGTAAAATGCAACCAAAGAGAAACAAAATGCCAAACAGATACAAGTTTTTACCAAACAAAGGTGAAGCTAGTCTCGACTTCCACTCACTTTTGGGCACTTGGAAAGCCTTGGGTTGGCTTCCTGCTCACCAGGTATGTGTCAATACCTGTGATTAGCTTGTGCTAATATGCGAAGACAGGTGCACGGCTCTCAAGTCTCTGCTATGAAGAAATGGGATGCAACAGGTGGGCTAGCGACTGTGTTTACGTAACTTCAGTCGGAGGCAGTAGGTGTGTGCTGCAGCTGGCACTGAGCCAAGGAGGAGGAGCCCACTTTGAATTTCTGTTTTCAAAGAAGTAACGTAATTTCCTGCAGACCTTACCTTTAAACATAACTATTCTCTGCAATTTAGTCGTTTAGGAAAGCACAGTTACTTACCGGGGTCTTTTATATTGTAATTTGGTCGTTTGTGTTAATTATTGAAATGTCGGGCCTCACTAGACATACGTAGACATACACCCCCTTTTCCCAAATGAAAGATGTCCTGTTTTAAAACTCGCTAATGTTAACTCTTGGTTTACCTATAACTGATCTGGAAGATGATTATTTTTTGTGTTATGGAATACTTGCTTTCAGTTCATCAATCTTTATTGCAGGGTGTACGATCAAGAGCACATAAGGGAATGAAAAGTCGAGGCATCTTGGTATGATGACATTCACCAACATCTTGTACCATTTAAGCAGCTTCAGTTTGTGTTTTGTTTTTACTACAACCAGAGATTCTGAGATAGATTGTAACTAAAATGGACTCACTAGGAGTGGAGTACATCTGTTGAAGTTATTAGATAATAACTACATTTTTTGATGGTTAAACTAACTCAAAATTTTATTTTGTACCTCAGTCCCCATGGGAACATTTTCACAGTGAGCTGTTGCCACATCTCGGAAAAAGAAACAGAGTGAAGGAGAGCATCATCTCAAGAAACCAGACCTCTACCCCGTTGTGTGATTACTTTCAGTGAACTTAATTGTGTACAACTGGCCACTCCTGTCTGCAGATGGTGTTATAGCATGACAGTGTTTTAAAGACAACATGGTTCCACTTAGGCCTCATCTGTGAGGTCTCTCCATTCATCAACATTTAACGTCTTTCCATCAGAACTGTTTCCATGAACAAGCGATGGATGCTTGTATGGGATAGTTGTACTGAGTAAAACAAAAACAACTGCACATTCATTGACTAGCCAAACACTTGAATCTTGTTATTCCAGCTGCATGTATCTCTGTTAATGCGTGATGTTTGGTTGCTTTCTGATGTGATCCGTAGCTGTTTGCATGTTTGTCAGTGAGACACAGAGAGAGCAAAAGTGCACCTTGCATGAATGCCCAACAGGTCAGGCATGAATCAACTATTTTCAGAGTTGAAAGCTGCAAACACTAAAACTGTAATCATGGACTCAACTTTTCCACATTTACCTGGCAATGAGAGTCACCTCAGCTTATAAGACTTTTCTTTGCTTTCAGTTCAAGGCAGGTTGTTGCTGATCTTTGAGGAGAGAAACACCAACCCTGCATTCCCCCCAAAGGTATTGCTTAAGCAAGCTGAGATTGTGACTGTCAGTTTTTATTTCTCAAAGACTGAGATTGAACGCTGCAACATATTTTTTTCTTTCTCTGCATTATGACACCAAAAAGGGAGTATTCCAAAAAGTTTAAAAAAGCTTGCTGGAAAAAATGGTGGATGCAGATTTTACAACTAGTCTTTGCAAATTTATTGGACCAAAGTGTCAGTAAATACTTTAATGTATTTGTTGTTTAGACAAGAAAACAAGAGAAATCTGTTCATTGTTTCACAGTTTTACTAACACAATGGGTTTTTGATTTGCTTATTGGCAGCTTTACTTTGTTACTGTTCAAGTTGTAATTACTTCCATCCATCTACTGTGCAAATAGAGCAATGATTGATGTTTCATATTAAGAATTAGTGAGTGTTGAATTAAAAACTGCCAAGATATGATGGTTTCAAATGCAGCAGAGTAGAGGTTTGTTTCAACATGTCCATGGACTTTCACATGGCTCTCTGTATTGTCCTGCTTTAAGTAATACCCATGGATGTCTGTGGAACAGATGGAGTACAATCCATTAACAACTCACACATAAAGCTTTTTATTGAATCATCGCTCTTTCAAACATAAAGCACACCCAAATTGTCAACAAGTTAAAGTTGGAGTTCAGACTATACAGAGCATGTGTTCACAAAGTTTACATTCAAAGTTTATTGATATGTAGGAATTAATCATTTTCGAATTTGTTCTTGAAAATAAAAAACATCTGATACATTTGTATCTGCAGGGGTGTTTTTATCCTATTCCTGACGAGTTCATACACAGATGATTTAAATGACTCAAAAAGTATGTGACATTACTTAAACAATTCTCCCCATTGCTCTAATGATAATTATCCCTCTGCTTTGTGGTGTTTTTCCTTTGAGGCCTATTTAAAAGCGTTCTGAGGAGAATCCATGTTGTTTTGTTCTGATGGCAACCAATGATGTGTTTCTGGGATTAAGACTGCACTCCCCATGGGCACCATCAACCACTGAGATAAATGAAAAAAAAAAAAAAAGAATCCAAAAATCTTTTTCTGAAACTCTTTTCTTTGTTCAAAACAACTTTTAGCAGACTGCAAAATAATGAGGTAATGTAATGTTTTGTGGCTAAATAAAATCACCAACAGTAATTTAACAATGACAAAAGTTGAGTTATTGTAAACATTGGGCTGTTATTGTTAGTTGGCATATAAAAGGTGACCACTGACCACAGTTGTTTTGTGTTACCAGGAGGGGTGTGAAGAGATCTTGTGCCGCAAAATCTCTTGAGATTAAACAAGATTTCTCATTTCAGTAAAAAAGCTGTCTCGCAGGTACAGGACAGAAGTCTGTCAGCATAGACATATGCTATCAGACTGTGAGCTATTCAGTTTTCTATTCATGACCTGTGGCAACCAAGTGACAGAGACAATACACTCACCGGCCACTTTATCAGGTCCACCTTGCTAGTACCGGGTTGGACCCCCTTTGCCTTCAGAACTGCCTTAATCCTTGGTAGCATAGATTCAACGAGGTACTGGAAACATTCCTCAGAGAGTTTGGTCCATATTGACATGCCAGCATCACACAGTTGCTGCAGATTTGTTGGCTGATCATCCATGATGAGAATCTCCCGTTCCACCACAACCCAAAGGTGCTCTATTGGATTGAGATCTGGGGACTGTGGAGGACATTTGAGTACAGTAAACTCATTGTCATGTTGAAGAAATCAGTCTGAGATGATTCCAGCTTTATGACATGGAGTGTTATTTTGCTGGAAGTAGCCATCAGAAGATGGGTACACTGTGCTCATAAAGGGATGGACATGGTCAGCAACAATACTCAGGTAGGCTGTGGACTTTAAACCATGCTCAGGTGGTACTAAGGGCCCAAAGTGTCCCAAGAAAATATCCCCCACACCATTACACCAGCAGCAGCAGCCTGAACCGTTAATACAAGGCAGGATGGATCCATGCTTTCATGTTGACGCCAAATTCTGACTCTACCATCCGGATGTAGCAGCAGAAATCAGGGGTTGATGTAAGACACGTACTGCTATCAACATAAATAAATTACGATTTTAAACTTCTTTCTGAGAACTACTTATCAGAAGACATTGAATACATTTGAGACATGGTTGACTAATAGAATGGAGATTGAATTAGCAGAAAATCTATCCCCAGACTAGAATAAATCATCCAGTTATTGCCTAAAAGCTAATACTTCCACTCTCTTAGCATTCATTTACTCTGATTATGTCTTTAAATAGCTTTGTGGTTGTGTATTATCACAAGGGTGAAAAATCTCCTATCATGGCACTTCCTGTTATAATTTAAAAGTCATGATTCAAGTATTTCCTCTGCAAATCTGTGGTTAAACTATCAACCAATCCATAACTATGCCTAAGAAAATAAAGGCTCAGTCCAGCTATGATTCCTCAGAGCAGAGCAGCCAAGCTGAATGCACAATTGAGATTTATGGAGTAATTAATGCCTGGAGCATTTCCCTGAATGGAAGTACACAAAGTCTGCCGCTGAGCTCTTTGCACTGGGGCTCTGAAAGCTCGTTCTTGAAAAGCAAGCACTTACTTTTTAATGTTCACCCCATGCAAGTCTTTAAAAGTAAAATCGTGTAATGGTATTAATATTTAACTGTGTAAATCATTTAACATGAATGGGCCAAAATTTGATTAATGCAATCTAAAGAATGAAGTGCTGAGATGCATTTTACTGGTGTTGTTCGCTCTAGTGGTTCCATTCAGTTTAAACACCTTACAATGTGTTTACGACGTAAATTATCCATCCATCCATTCATCCATCCATCCATCCATTCATCCATCCATCCATTGATTCATCAACAAGGGACTGTCAACCCTAGCCATCATTGCGCAAGAGGTGGGTTACACTGAATAAATCACCAGTAAATCTCAGAACTGACATACAGAGACAAACAACAAGTCACATTACAGACACACCCTTGGGCAATCGGGGGTAACAGTGGGCGTGTCTTTAGACAGCTAATGTAAGCCATTGAGCACAAAAACTCCACAAAGTAAAGCTCTAGCTGGAATTTAACCAGACACATTTTTACCATGAGGTGACAGTTCCTCTTTATTGATGATAAACAAGAGAACAAGTAAGGAACAAACTGAGAACATCTTGTATAACGACCCATAAGTACCACCATTATTGAATCCAGTGGAGGGCCATAAAGAAGCTTGAATGGTCCTTTTAAAAGATTACAGACATTTATTTATTTATTTTTTCTTCTATTAATGATCTTGGCAGGGCACAAAAGATTTGTCTCCCCCTCAAGGGTGGTGTGGCCTGGAGAGGACAAATAGTACCAAGTATGCTTCTGAAAGCCTTGTTTAGCCAGAAAATTTGGAGCCTTTCTGTGAGTGCCATTGCATAACAAGTGAGTTACTTTAAACCAGACTGAAAATGACATAATACTGTCTTCTCAAATTATTTATGATGGTTTTCGTTGGAGAAATATTGTAAGAGAGTCATTTGGGTAGAATTGAACCTGCCATAGAGGGGAAAATTATTTTGTCGCTTAAGAAGAATGTGGGCTTTCATGCCTGTTTGGTATATGACTTCTGACTCCCAGATTTTTCTGCTGGATGTATCAGAAGTGGTGGCCAAACTCTCAAGACTATGACGGTAACCAACATTTAAGAGATGAAGTGAAAATTAACGTCATTAACAGCTGCTAACATACTCTGTCTGTTTGAGTGTCTCAATACATCTCTGAGTTATTTTCCACTCAACAGCTCTACAGAATGAAAATAAAAGCAGACCGTGATCTGTCTGCAGACTTGCTGTTACTCTATTTCCAGGATCCTCCCTAGAAAGATAAATTAGATTTGACTTCTGCTGTGCTAAATTAGACAGGTGGCCTTGTTGAAAAAGTAATACTGTTCCCCAGGCAGCTAAGTAAGACAATGACATCTGCAGTCGGCAAATGTACAAACCTACAAGCGCAGCAATTTTGATAAACTTTGATAACTGCCATGCCGTAATATCAGAAACTACAAGTTAGAGGAACACTTCAGACCACCATACAACAGTCAAGAGGAGTCAGCTTCAGGGCCTGTGTCCACCAGTGGTGTTTTTAGTGGCAGTGCCATCAACCACAATGTCAAAGTGCTCCTCACCAGCACATTTTGTGGCAAAGGTTGCACTATGGCCTTTAAGCTATGCTAGTAGTGACTGCTAACTTTGCACCATTTGCATTGAATGCTGCATGTTAGCATCTATCAAATAGAATTGTGGAAGGAAAAAACTAAAATGGCTGTACTAGCAGCATTAATCAAGTGTGTTTAGTTTCTCACACGTATAAGCATCCACCATTATTGTTGGCAAGGTTTATATCGGAAGTTTTGCCCCTTTTTGATTTTGATTGGTAGGTGATGGAGGAATGACATTAGTAAGAGGGTTAGTGGTCAAAAGCTGAAATAAGATCAAGGGAGAACGCACTAACAAAAAGCTGCTGAGACTGAAAAAGCTTTGGTACTTGGGATGTTCAGTTCTGAATACACTAAACCACATTGTTTTTTTATTAAGTTGGTGCTGCTAGCACAAAAAAATGCTGTTAGTGGACACAGGCCCTTGTTCATAACTATATTCATCTAATGAATTTCACACAGTTTTAATTTGATACTGCCCAAGATGTACAGACCCTCACCAAACAAACTGAATGGCATGTGGAACGAATTAAAGTATTTCTTTTTTTGCCATTCTTGGATTATGTCTGTTTTTTATGCGTGTGCTCCACTGGCAGCAGAATGGCTGGTGCTTTCATGCCAGAGAGGATAACTCCCCTGCATGGGATATGGGGCTTTTCTTTGAAAACAGTCAGCTCATATTGTGTGAGTTATACGGATGTAAAGAGAAGGAAAAATGTACCATTTTTTAAATTTCTGAAAAGATGGTCGACCTTAAAGGAAAGGAGCATTTGAGGATATAGGGTACAGATTACGAGGTCAATTTAGTTTTTTTTTTTTTATGTGGGGCATCAAACATTTCTTAACAAGACATAATTTAACTAAAAGTGTTATGGAAACACTGACATTCTAATTAGTCTTTGCCACACATGCAGACTGTGTGAACTTTTCTTTAATTATAGCCAAGCTAAGACAACTAGCAGTTGGCCATGATTCATGTGTTCATGCCTTTCAAAGTGATGTCAAGCTGCTTATCTAATTATCAGCAAGTAAGTGAATTAGTGGTCTGTGTCATATTGTCAGATAAAAGCATAAAGTTAAGCCTCTGTAACGTCTTAACTGAGTATAAATGTCTGCCGACGTTAAGGGGTGTCCTCAGTGTGTAATCATTTGACTCATGATGTGAACTGAGAAAACAGTTTTGGGCACACAATCTAAAAGTTGTAGCAATTACATGTAAATATTTTCATCTGTTTTCTGTGAATTATTTTGGCATACATTTTTTTGTGATTTATCCTTTTTTTTATATGTTATGCAAGGCAAAAGGAGTTTTGCATGCAAGGGGAGAAAAAATCAAGAGACTTGTTGTGTAATGTACCACATTTCCCAGGATGCCTCATGCTTCAGCTTAAAATGATTCCTTCTACAAAATGAATTTTATGTAATTGTGTTCATTTCATGTCATAAGAAACGGTGCACAATCTTTATAACAGTGAGGGAAACAACAGTAACCAAGCCCCAGTGCAAGGGAGGGTAAGATTTACTCTTGACTCTTTCAGTTAAATACAAGTACATTTACTTTATGTCCTAGTGTCACTGAAGTCTTTTTTTAGTCAGCATTTTGTTTGTGTTGTCTGTTTCCTTTTTTCCTTTTTTCTTTCTTTGACCTAAATTATCTAATTCTTTTTAAGCAGGTTTGGCATGTAGGACATATTGTAAGAATGTCCAGAGGAACTGCTGGTACAGTCAGTCAGCTCTTGCAGCCATGAAGACCTGAAGCAGACTGAGAAGCTGCACAGTCATGGCACAGAGCATCAGTTACTGTATTATTCTGTAAATATACATTTTAGCTTTTGAGGCTAAATTCTTTTACCTTTGCAATGTTTTACTGTAAGACCAAATTTATTGCATTTATTTAGTTCCTAAATCAAGATAATGCCACTTAGTTAACTTAAATTTGAAAATAGGTTTTGCATCAATAATAATAACAATGATAATAACATTTCAAGAATAACTATATAGACTCAGTGAAAAAAATATCTGGATGAATGTGTTTTTACCTGTGAAGTGTACTTTTTACTGCAGCAACATGTGGTCGTAAAGAATTTTCCACATGAAGCTGGTTTTACTTCCAATATTCCACTTCCACTTTATGTTTTGCATCATGAGTGGAAAACATAGGATGACCATGTGTTTTTTTTTGGTAAAGGATGTTTTGAAGCTTGTCCTTTCCTATGAAGTATTATTTAGGTCTTAAAATGTGCTAGCATGCATTCAGCATTTAAACACTCTGTTCAAAGTGAAACCCAAAGAGGAAAAACAGAAAGAAGAGGAAGTGTAATCAAACATGTTCAGATGTGTGGGCCATGTTCAGAGCTATATACACTGTAATCAGCCAACAACAACACAGTAATTATTTTTTAGTTTACTCCCAGCTCGTTTCCTTATGTGTCTCAGCTGCAGAGCCGGGGCTGACTTTGTTGTGGTGGCTCTTCATCCCCATGTGGACAAGCTGTTAAACTTACAGGATGATTGACAGCCTGCAATCAGAGAAAGTTGGGGGCCCGTTTCGGTAACCAGTGCCAAAAATAAATGCGTAAGGCACAGCTGAAGGAAAAACAATCAGAAAGATCTTTAGGAAAGCTTGCCGCGTGATAAGCAATTATAGATTAGGAGCAGAGAAACCAGTAATTACTTTAAGGCTTTAATTTAAGTTCTGTTTATTTTCATGGCCTCACTTCAAGTGCACCTGCAAGAGCAAACATGATACTGTGTCCACTTTGTACATGACATTACTGCCTGTGTCCTTATCTGCACCCTCCCTCAGGAACTGCTTCCTCAATGTTAAACTCTGAAGCCTTGCCAACAACCAGCAGTATACTTTCAGAGGGGACTGTAAAATATTCTTCTACACAGTAACAGCATCCAAAGAAAAGAACAATAAAACCAGTGAAATGTTAAATTTTTCCATTTGATGGTCTGTGACCTCTGTGTGGGGTCTGTGCCAAAGGTTGGGAAACAGTCACACATGTTACTATTGTGATGGAAGGAGGGAATCCCTTCTTTGGGAACACCTTCCCTGTCTCTCATCAAACAGGATGCACTACTTTCAGTGTCCTGTAGGGGCTGTAGATGAACACAACATTTTCAGAGCATGTTTCAGCTTGAAGGAAAATAAACCAAGTTTCCTTCTGGTCATGGCTGTAGAGGCTGACAAAAACAACTCGTTGTCTTTGTTGGAGAGTCATTACAGGTATGTTGACAAGTACTGCATTCCTGTGCGATGGCTTTTGCAGACCGGCCTGGATCTAACATCATTTGATGACGCTAGATCACATAAGACCTCTCCAGCTAGACTATGACAAGTTAAAATGTATTTTTATTCTTCAAACCAACAGAACTTTGAACTATCAATCAGACACCATTATGTCTTATGTAATTTTGAGAATATTGTACTTGTGTGTGTAATGTATGCCTGCTTTTGGTACCTAAAGTCCCAAAGAGTAGGAGGGTAGACAAGCCTTTAGTTATCAGAACTTCTCACCTATTCTCTATTGTCAAGAGCTAACGTAAGACCCACCCTTTACATAAAGCAGTTAGAGCTGGCTTGACTTAGACTGGTCTCTAATTATGCTGTTCAAAGATTATAATGCTGGCAGACCTCAGACACTGAGCTCTTCTCTCTTTGTCTATGTACATTCAAATTTATAAGTTTTCCCATCTGTACAAACACTGTGACTGGCTGTAAAAGTTATTGCTGTGTCATTCTTGGAGCAATGCCTGCAAGCTAGCTCAGGCAGGCAACTTGAGCTGCACTAATTTTACATTTGCCATGCATCATTCTTACAATCAGCTGACAAATTGAACCCTCCCACTCAGGCACTTAGTCTGGGCTGCTAGACTTGCAGTCACCGCCTCTGCACTGCTGCCCTGCACATGTGCCAAGCTCAAATTTTCAGACTCACCATCTCCCCAGCATGGGCACCGAAGGGGTCAACGATGAAGGATTCATTGAGGCCCCATTTACATGACGTTTCATCTAAAAAATGCTGAAACACAGTGAAAAAAATCAGCATCTACACAGAAACGCAGAGGGACTGAAAACGCTGTAGTTAGCGTGCTAGGGCCTATAGTCAGCGCTATAACTTGTCCAGAAGCTGCTTTTGGGAGATCTCCACCGAAGTAGAGTTGAGCCGATCATATTGGTGAATACTAAGTGCAAAAGTGGAGCAACAGATGCACATTTTGTTGTAAGAGACTCAGCAGATTCAGCAGATTGAGCAACACAAGCACAACACGGTAGTTTGTGACGATCGTAACAAGGGTACTGTTGTCCTGTTACGTGCGCTTGCGCAAATTGGAGTGTGACATCATTCTTTTCACTGAAAACGCCAGCCTGCTGTTTAAACAGCAACGGTGCCGTTAGTGTTACTGAAAAATCCCACTCTGGAGGCCGTTTTCAAAAGTTTGCGCATTAGGTCGGCTGAAACGCAACAAAACTTTTGCATTTCATCCAAAAACTGTTGTCGTGTAAACGGCCCCTAGGAGGGGCCCAGAAAGGCCCCTAATAAAATTATATGGAGGCACAGCAATATTTCTTTTCATGGGGCCCAAAATCCCTGGTGGTGCCCTTGCTCCCCAGCTCAGAAGCAGTAAGCACTGCGTCATGGTTGGCAGCATCCGAGTAGGAGTAACTATCTATTCCCCAAAACTTTAACTCTGACATGTTATTCATACTCTACAGAGGGATTAATGCGCACACATTTTACTGCACAAGCAACATTTGGCTACATTCATTCAGACGAGTTAGAGTTTTTAAACACTTAATTCAACCTGTTAACAGTATCAAAATGTACGGTTGTTTAAGTTGACCTGAAACACCTTTGGTGTACAAAAATTTGTTGCACCCGAACAAAAGTATATAATACTGAAGTAGTAACTTTTTTTGTGTATTTTGGATCACTTTGGGACACGTCATCCAATTTCAGGCTAAAGGAATGACCTTTGGGATGTTTTTACTGCTGTCAAACATCACAACAGGTAAAAAGCCCCATTTCCACCAAGCAGTCGGCTTGGATCAGGTTAAATCAGTAAAGCCTGATACTGTTTGCGTTTCCACGGCCAACCATGCCCCCTCTTGGAGGCATGCAAGCCAGATGCTGATAGCCACATCAGTTACGTAGTGGCGTGATGCCAGGTCAGCGCGACACAGTGTACCCTGCTAATAAATCCAACAAAGTTTTGACCAATACCATGCGAGTTAGGAGCAGTTCTTAGATGTATTATCACAAGAAGATGATGTCTGTTGACAGTTTAAATCCTCAAATCTGTAGCTAAGTAATTTACATGCATGGAAACATTTGAAACCATGATTCTGTCAGCAGGGCCTTAGAATGGAGCTGTACAGTTACATCACAAAGTATCTGTTTCCGTGTTCAAGTGAAGCAATCAAAGCGGTAGTCAATGCAAAAAGGGTTAGCCTTGATTTTTCTGTGCTAGTCATTACCTTTACAGGTACTCCAGATGTGGTGATACGAGGGGACAGTAACACATTATCGGCATGTTATGTAATAAAAACAAAGATACATTCTTACACTGTGTGCTGCAATTCCTCCTTAATGAAATGTTCAGACCAAACGTGGGTTTCATTTATCAGGATTCCAGAGAAACAACACTAAAGTTGTTTTTATGCATTGATTTATTACGAATGAAAAGTGAGTCTGGATTTTATGAAGTCTGAAAATACTTCAAGATGTCTTCAGCATGGAATAGAAATGTCTTTTATCCCTGCAGATTGTCGACTTACAAAACACAGACTCACTGAGCGGTAGATAGCCGGCGCTCTGGAGGCCTCGGTTGTAATGAGCAACAGCCACAAATCTACTCAGTTCTGGCTGGTATTCTCCGGCATGGAAAAAGACAACATGGGGGACAACAAGGGGGACTAGAGAGAAAAATGAAGGAGGGAGTTGAAGCTGTTGGGGCTCAACTGCACTTCATTGCAGGGGGGAAGTAAGGATGCAGTGCTGTTGTGATGGCTGTGGCAAAGGTTTGTTTTTACAGGTCTTGTAATCCCATTAATGTCTACAATGCCTTACAGAGGAAAGCAGTAAAGGGCTTTGATAACATAACATCCAGTTGGCCAACTCTATTTCTCATATCAGGGGCAGGAGAAGCCCTGAGAGTCTTCTTGTTCTCGGTCACCTGTGAGCTGCTGAATTTCTAAACTGTAGCGGTCTGGTTCTTTAAGCTCCTTTACCCCCTAAGTTTTCCTCAAGTTTTCACCTTGTGAAAGTGCAAATTCTAAAACAGGCCACTGACTTTTCTTGAAGTTGCTGGTGGTCAATTGTGTTTTCAGTGCTCCTGTGGACAGAAAGGACCAGTCACATAGGAGAACAGGGGGCCCACAGAAAGCTGCAGAGGCTTAGCATCTTTGGACGGGATAAACTTGGTGGCTGAGTGACCAGAAGCATGTTCAACAAAAAGAGAATACTCCAACAAACATTAAGTGTAAAAACTGCGAACAAGCTAACTGACAAATATTTGCTTTATTTCCCATCATGCTCCCTCTGTTTTATGTTAACAGCAAAACTAACACAAATACACGCAGACAAATTTTCCTCTCAGCAACAAAACCTCAGGGAGACGGCCAAAAAGGAGGGACAAAACATAAAAATGGACTGTCAACATCTGCTCTTAACTATCCACATGAAAATCTGTTAAAAGCATCATTCTTTCTTTAGCTTTTTCAACAAATGACTCCTCACTTCTTAGAAACATAGAAGATTTACTGACAAAACTCAGCTGCGAAAGGTTTTAATGAATTTTAATGCGCTTTATTTGTCTTTCGCACGCAAGAATTGAAGAAATAATGAATTCTATTAGTTTCATTTGAAGATTAAAAACGCTGACTCCATCTTCTGTTTAGCAGAACCCTGGCAGAAAGGAGACAAAACAGCCCCTTCAGAATCTGCCGCACAGCGCTGCACAGACTGGGTGAACTCAGCCCGGATGAAAATGTGTGAAAACGGTCAGGGGAGTTTGGTGTGCTCCGTTCTGGTCAGGATCAGTTTTGACTGTTGGCTGATCGGTGTAGAGGTGCGCTGGGTGTTTTGAAAGGAGGTAAGTGACATGATGCTCAAAGCCAAAGGCAGATTATATTTCTCACACATCTGTAGAAGCTCTTAGAGAGTCTCATGCAGGAGAGTTATGGAAGTCCCGTGAGTCCCTGAGCGCCAAGGCCAAACTAAGCCATCTAGTTCTGTTGTGCTCTCCACAGTGTGAATATTACGTCTAATATGATCATCTCAACACGCATGCTGAGGATTGTATGAGAATTATGGTACAAAAATACTAAACAGGGGCATTAAATTTCAGTGCCCCAGCTGCATCTCAAGGTAAAATCAAATCACCAGACCAAAGGTGCCGTCTGTATCTGTGTGCTGGAAAGTAAGGGCTTTAAATCTCGCTATATTTTCCTCAACACCCTGTCAAAAAGGGAAGATGCGGCCTTTTGCTAGCATTAGGTTTATGCTCCCATGCTGGAGAAAATAACTGGAAAAAACAAAGTGTGCCAGACCAAGTTAAAAAAAAAGAAGAAAAAGAAACCACAAGCACAACATAAAATAGAAAGTAGAGACATGTGATGTGATGTGGGGGTTGAAAAACGTGCTGATTTTAATATCAGTCTAAAATTAGTGTAGCAGTAAGAGTGAAAGCCAGAGATTATGCTTAAAGAATAACCTATTCATCTTATTTCCATCCTTTACACATACATCTCCAGTCTCCTGTTTATTTATGCTTTGTACTCTTCTCTTAAAGGGCTTTCATGATGTCTGCGACGAGCTCCAACTTGATGAATGCTCGTGAAGACATAGAAGTTGGCCTGGAAGTGAAGTCCTTAATCTTATTCAGGTAAGAATAGACCATTGAAAAGATGAGGCTCCATGCCAAAGAGGCATTGACATTTCTTTGCTTTAAGGTTCAGCTGCTTTCATAATATCCTCAAAAAAAAAAAAAGAGGATTACCTGGGAAGATCATTAAATCGCCATGTTTACTTTGGAGGGCTCCGACGAACTCTTTTACCAGTCTGGCTGGAGACATAAACAAGGACTGGCGAAGCAGCTTAAGCCTTCAAAAATATGACCATACTTCATCCTGTTTGTCCAAAGTAGCATCACGGTTGACCTTAAGTGGTGGTCGATAAATTTTGAGGCAATATAAACAACAAGAAGCGTCGGGGGCTGTAATAGCAGGAACCTATCTGTTGATGTCATCAGACGTGGCAGAGAATGGCCCGACTGTGCTCACAAACAAGATTTAAAAGACACAAACTTATGCTCATCAGCTTTATCACTGTGGAGAGAATCCACAAAACCAAAAATGCTAATGGTTCGGTCTGTAAATTTGCAGCAGTATCTGGGATTCTCTGTGGCGCCTCGACATTTCCCCTTCCTCCCACGCCATTTTTGCCTCTGCGTGGTGGAACTTTCTGCTGATTGTGTGCATTCACTCACCGGTCTCTGATTAGGCTCCAGCTTAATTTCAAATCCAGTTGAGGTGTTTCCAGTGTTTGTTCGAGGCCCTGTACAAATCTCCTGGAAATACAAGCTTTGCCTTAAACCACAGAACAGAGAGCGGAGGAAAATGTTTAAGCACGTGGCTGAAGCTGAAGACTGGGAGAGGGGAAAGGCTCAGCCTGTAATATACACTCCTGTGGAGTGACACTGCCAGAAACCACCGAACAATAACAGTATAGATTATGTAAGAGGCTACTGAACCACTGTCCCTGAACATACAGAGTTTACTGCTCTATAACGTGTGTGGTAGATGTCATATGTTGATTTGACGCCAAATAAAGACAGGCAAGAAGAAATGAGACAAAATACATTTATCCTATAGGATGATGGATTCCTCACAAACTGGGGTTCTCTTGAAATCATGTTTCTTCGTTGGGTGAATCCAAACAAAGTGTTGGTCAATGCACATCTATAGAAAGTATCTAGAGGACATTCACAAAACTTGTGTCCAAATACAAGACGAATAATTTAGAGAAAACATGAAATTGGCCAATGGAAGCAATGAAAAACAGTCACATCTGCACATTCAACCTTGTGCCACAATAAATATTTAATAATAGTACCCTGTCAACCTGGTTTAAAACACATCAGGTTAGAATGTTTGACAATGGAAACCACATTAATATTTCCTCATCATACTGACTACACTCTGTGATGGCAGGTTCGGTTAACCATCCCAACTGCCAAGGCTGATAAACATCTAGAGATTCAACATCTAAGAGGTTCAAGGAGAAAATATTTTCAGACGTAGGGCTACATCACATATTAAACATCTGTCTTCAAAAAAACAAAAAGTTTTATCAAAGTCACTGTTAAGCTCACGTAAGCTAAAAGGTTTTTGCAGTTTGCCATTAATCAGACTATAGTCCTGGGTTCAGCTGAAATCTGTGTGAAAATACATACTATTTTATTTAAAATTACTTTTTGTAAAATTACATACAAGAAGTATCAGCTCATACAACCCCAATCCCTCGAGGTCACTATTGGTGTACCCCAGGGCTCTGTATTAGGGCCCCTTTCTGTTTATCATTTATCTACCCTCCTTCAGCAACATCTTCAGTAAATCTAATATCACTTTTTACTACCACGCAGATGAAACCCAGCTCTACCTTTCTTCCAAACCATCCTCCACTGTCCCACCCACCTCCAGGAAATAAAATCATGGCTCTCCTCCAGCTGTCTCAGACTCAGTAGTGATAAAACAGAGGTTCCACTCATTGGCACCAAATCCACGCTTACAAAATGAAACAGTTTTCCCATAACCATTGATAACTCCTCAGTTTCTGTCTCCCCTTAGCTTAAACATCTGGATATCCTCCTTAACAGCACACTGTCATTTCAAACTTACATCAATGATGCCTTCACACCCTGTCTCCCTCTATTCAGCTCCCATCCAAAAATACATCTTTTTAAACCTTCACAATGTTGATTTTAATTCAGCAAACTTCTACCCAGTAAGTTTGTCTGTTTAATTTGTTGATTTAATTATTGCACTGTTCTTTCTTTTTGACTCTGCCTCGTAAGGTAACCTTCAGTGCTTTGAAATGGGCCTGTAAATAGAATGCGTTATTTCTTTATTAGTTTTTGTCAAAGACTTGGGTTTTTTTTTAAGAAACTGGGGAGCTACAGCGAACCTAATTCATGACAGCGGAAGGAGGGTTAGCTGGCTAGCTATAGCATCCACATTTGCAAAGGCTGCAGCACTTTCTATTTTTTCCTTTTCTCATGTTTTATGGTGCAAATGACATGTTTAAAAGGCTTGCTCTCTTTACACCTCCACTACTTTCTCCGTCTTTTGAAGTCCAGCCCAAGAGGACACCACACCTCCAAGTCAGACTTGTGTTGCTCAATTGAAGCTTTCTAGTGCTGACAAGAGTGCACCTGTTGGCATTGAACTTCCCAATTTGCATAAGATAAGACTATAGACTGCAATCACACGTTTGATTTAAGCAGTTTATAAACAGTTACGTTTTAGACCTCCTAACACTGAACATTCATAACCACAGAGTTATGCTCCAATTTTTGCAAAAATGCTTTACTTTGTTCCAATTTAGGAAGTATTTCTGTAACTTTGAAAAAAATGCTTCAAATGTTTGTCTTTGAAAGGCCAGCATGTGACGTCACAATGAGGTTTATTGAAATGAAGTCTTATGTCCTGGTCTTCCCCTGTGCCCAGAGTTCTGTGTTAGCTCTCTTCTTTATTTTGGCGATATTATGCAACACCTTCTAAAGGTTATAAATACCCCTTCAAAGATGCAAGTTATCATCAGTCCAAATCACAAGGGAGATGGCTGAAGGGCCTGCAAGAAATTTCATGTTCAGTACTTTTTTTTATAGCACTTTTTCCAAGTGTTCATGTGAAAACAACATAGGCATCTCATAAGATGGATTGCATTTCTTGCAAAACAGGATGTTTTGTCTCCTCCTTTCTTCATTCTTCCTGTTATCTGGTTAGTGTTAGTGGTGCACTAATATAGAAAATTGCCCTTGTTGCATAAACCACATGATAATTCCCTGGTGCATGATGAAGTAAAATGGTGTTTTTCACATGAATGCGATATACACATGTTTATGTCCTTTTTTTGGTTGATGTTTTCATTTATTTTTAAAAACTGGATCCGTACTACAACCTGCTAGTGCTTTAGATATCAATGACTTATCAGCAAAGAGTTCCTCTATTTAAAAATGTAAATATTAATGTTATTCTAGAGTTATTGTATGAATGAATTAAAAACACGTCAGCACTGCGGATGGATTATAAAACACATCTAGTATGAGAACAACTATTCATTTCAACTCCAGGCACCAAACAGGTTTGTGACCAGCTTGAACAATGCATTAATTTAGAACTCTGTACTAAAGTTTAAGTTTTTTTTAAATAAATCCTTAAAATGAAATGGGAGCCATACTTAGTTTTGTTATTGACAGTATGAGGCAGTGTGATATGCCCAACAGGGTGCAACAGAAATGTCTGGGTGGCCTGAAATGCCCTTTGCATCCTAAATTCAAAAATATATAAAATAAAGTAAACAACAGATGTCTTCTAATAGCAGCTTTTATGGGTCCCAGATGTTGTTCAAAAGCACTGAGGAAGATTCACTTTGAGTTACGCTGAGCAAAACATTTTCCATCTGATCCAGTCTCCTAAATCTTAATTGAGTGTGTAATCTTCATGGCTACAGCATCCCGGTTAAGTAAGGTAATGCAACTTGCATCTATTATCATCACTTATATTCATGTGGCGTGTGGGGCTTAATGATAGGGCCAGATGCAAGAATGAGTGGGAGAAAGAGCTCAAGGGTTCTGGTTTGATGCCCGATTCTGGTTCAGTGAGACCAGATATCCTGGCCATGCTCAGAGTGTTTGTGTGTGGTGACATACTGCATGTGTTACTGTACTGGTGTATCATAGAAAAAGAGAAATATCTGCTTTTTTAGAGCTCTATGCAGATGAAACAAAATACAGTTTTTCACTGTCTGACATCTTGATCTATACGGCGTCACACTCATCCATATCTAACCGCAGATCCATCATTGGTGGACAGCTCTGGCCAAAGTGGTCACAAGATGAGCTCTAAAATTTTAGTCATAGTACACAGTACATTTTAGTGGATTGATTGTCATTTGTCAGAGCTGTTGATTGATCTTCAAGTAAGCTCATGTTTGATATCCATCAAATTAATCAGTGCCAATCAGCAGATAGATTATCACTTCCCTACGTCACAGCAAGTCATCTGCAAAGTCTTTGCTTTTTTAAACTAAAAATGCAAACTTTTGCAGAAACATGTAACACACAAACAAGAACTAGAGAGAAAATGGATCAAAGGGCTGTCAGTGGGTGGTAATTATGTTGAAAAGGAATGGCACCATCTCTGAGACAGGCAAACTTTCTGTGAATAACACAGTCACAGAGATGAAAGGACTCTGAGATAAGAAAGAACAAAGGGAGAACTTGCAGATGTGTTGTGTTTACTTCCTGCATATTTTTGAGTTGTTGTAAGCACAAAAAGTGATGGCAAAGTAACAGAATTGCCTAAATTAATTAAAGAGAAAAGAAAAAGCTTCGAGTAAAATTATTCCTAGTAATTAAAATGCACACACTTAAATGTCAGGCTTCACAGTTTGAATACTTCATACATACACATTCAATACTATCCTGCCATCTAGGCTGTATGACAAGCTCCTTCATATGGGTGTTGGACAATCTTTGTGTTACTGGGTATTGGACTCCAGGTGGGGAAGTGCAACAACATAACATCAAAACCCCAACCACCAATACAGGGGCCCCACTCTTGTTTTCACTGTACACTAATGACTGCACTTTGCGCAGCACTGCCAGTCAGTTAAATTGCTCAAACATGTAGATAAAACTAGCGTAGTGGGTTAAACCAACAAGGACTAGGATGTAATGTTCAGGAGCAGTTGCAGACACAGACGTTTTGGCGGCAGGGGTAAACTGAATTGTTGAATTATCATTATTGTGTAGTATGTTGAGTGTTTGTCAGTGGGTGACGCCCGTTTACACGACGTTTTATCTGAAAATGCTAAAACGCAATGAAAATGCAGTAAAAAAAAATCCTTGTTTCCACAGAAACGCTGTAGTAAGCATGCCAGGCTCGAGTTGGCGGTACAACTGTCTTGTCCAGAAGCAGCTTTTGAGTAGTGTTGGGCAGATACTGGTGTATTAGTGTATACTAAATGCAGAAGTGGAGCAACAGATGCTCATTTTGTTGAAGGACAGTCAGCAGATTCAGCAGATTGAGCAGCACAAGCACAACATGGTAGTCTGTGACGATCGTAACAACAGCACTGTTGTCCTGTTGTGACGTCAGCGTTTTCACTGAAAACGCCGGCTTACTGTACACGGCAACGGTGTCGGCAGTGTTTCAGAAAAATTCCACTCTGGAGGCCGTTTTCAAAAGTTTGCTTTTTAGGTCAACTAAAATGCTGTTCCCATGTTAATGCGAGGCTGAAACGCCAAAAAAACTTTTGCGTTAAACCCTAAAGCCGTTGTTGTGTAAACGGCCCCTCAAACAAATCCCAGAAGAGAATGTTTACATGGCAACAGAGCATTAAGCCTTGAATCTACTAAAGACTAAAGGCAACTCTTAAAATCTGCCAAAGGTAAACCAGAGCATGACTAAATGGCTGAAAGGGTTGCAATGAATTTTAGTGTTCATTGCTTTTTCTTGCACTTTTTCATAATGTTGGACCAACCACTTGTAAATAACATGGCCAAGACAGCATTTAAAATTCAGATAAAAACAAGCCTTGCATCACTTTATAACAGCCAGCCCTTCAGGGTCCAGGGTCTGCAGTCCATAGAGGCCAGGTTACCGCTAAGTACCATACTGGGCATGCCCCTACAAATAAATAAGTCCATAGTGCGAGAAAGAAACCTGTCGCAGATAACGAAGCACCACTTAGCACTGAAATGGGTCACCGTCCCCACTTCACCACTTCACTACTTTGTTACTCCTCATTAACCATATAACAACAACATGCCGGCACTCCATTCAAGCAGGCAGTGGAAACACAAGCAGACACTACGTGGTGTTGAAATGCAGAAAAGTCCTCTTGCTTTCTTTGGAGACACAAATTACAGAGTGAATATGCAGAAATAAAACTTCTGTTTTACGGGGACTCAGAGGAGACAAAACTTCAGGAGAACTGTAGAGATTGGCTGTTAGCAGGCTTAACATGCTAACTTGCTAGCTTGCCTTGTGTTCCTGAGCTTTGGATTTTAACATTCATAGTCACATAGGTGGGTCATATGTGGGAGTATGGAGAAAAGTGTTTCATAAACACAGAAATCTAAATGTTGCACAAGACAAGTGATTGGCTATCACCGGAGTGTTGTATAAGTCATCAAACCTTTTTTTGATTGACATGAAAAGACCTATACTTGGATATCATGAAGCATAACTCTTCTGTTGTTGCACATTATTGACATACTAAATCTATGAATTGGTGCATGTGAAGGACGAAAACAAAAATAAAAAATTAACAGTTTGTATTTCATGGGAGCTTAAACTTTTCATGATAACAGCCTTTCACTCCTCCAGTTTCTTCCATTCCTTTCACAGAACAGTTGTGAAGTTTCCATTCCCACACATTACAAACCTTTGTAGTTAAGGAAGAAATCGATATTATCAAATACCTGCATCAGCCCCTTCCAACAATCTGCACTTCATTTGCAGCAAATGAGCTCTCTGTGATGATTTTTTTTTTCCCCTAATGTGTATTTTGTTTCCAGTCTCTTTATCATCTGTGTTATTCATTGCACATGACCTCAGAACTGGCACCAAACAACTGGCTAATCGACTCTGATTTCAGCTTATGTTCCATGAACCAACACCTTTCAAATAGCATTAGCATGGAACAGTACTCAGAAATGTCATCATAAATATCCCCAGTTTGACATTCACTTTTCTTCAAGCTGATCAGAGGTGAAGTATTTCTTATACAAGAGAGGTTTGGTGGTTTTAAGTTTATCTCAGAATTTCATGGTCAGTGTGCAAATCAGGCCCACCATCACAGATTTGTTTGTGATTAAATTTTCTGCTTCGACACCGTGCCAGGAAAACACAGACAGGGAAACAGAAAACTGTTGTTCAGGAAGGGCAGAATATTATTCAATCCTCTGCACTGTGGTGAATGATGTTTTCATCCCACAGATATCCCCTGCAGTCCTTCTTCCCCCAAATAACAAAACTCAACTCTCTGTGGTGAAGGAAAGCATTAAAGCCCAGTCATCGCTCATGTTTAGTCACTGCAGACAAGAGAGACGTGTGAATGCCAAAAGAGCAACTGAAATATCTCTTGCAGCCCTGTGGGTATTTGGTCAGAGATTCACTACACTGATCCAATAATGTTGAAAACTGGGCAACAGATTTAAAAGCATTTGAAAATGTGTTGTCATAAATAAAACAAGATTGTTGACGATGAAAGATGAAAACAGCTGTTTTATACTCCTTCAATTAAAGTGAGGAACAACATTATATTGGCTAAAATTCAACAATAAATATCCTTGGATTTGTTCATGGACTGTCACTGAATTCTGTCTCATTTTTCAACAAATAAATATCACAGAAATCATTCTGTTTACATGAACTGTCCTCTTTCTTGCCTCATATAGTTTAAAGAGTAAACACAAGCCATTCATCAAAGAACATCCTACAGCAACAAAACTGAAGACTTTTTACAGATGGAGAGCATTTATATGATAATAAAAAATAATCCCCCCAGCTGCAATTCCATATGGCTTATTCTTAATACATCAATAGAAGCTTAAAATATATATCTTAAAATTCATGAAAAAGAACAAGCAGAGAAGATGAAAAGAATTCCTACCAAATCACAAACAAATGTCTCGCAGTAACTCTCTAAAATTAGGCCACACTTGTGAGTCTGTGTTTTAGGGCTGTAAACTGTGCAGTGGTGATATGCAGATACTCTGTTTACTATCATTACTTGTGACAGTCTATTGTACCCTCATATTTCTTTTTTATGTTCAGCACTGTATGTTTTTATTTAACTTTCTCTTTTGTGCAACATCCACTCAGACATCATCCAACTGGCCTCTTTTTTTTCTTTTTTTTTTTTCCTTTTAAAAAAGCTGCCTTATGTTTCAAGTTGCCTTTTAAGATACATTGGACACGGCTCCTAAAAAAAAGCCCAAAGTTTGTTCTTAACATGAACTGTTAACAGAGTTTATTTAATACATTAAGTACTATATATCCTTTTTTCTTGAGTCTGTTTGCGTATTCAAAACAAAACTGGTTTAAAAGTAGAGTCTGCAAAATTTTCTTAAAAAATAAAATGTCAACTTTAACAGGAACAACCCTGCTCGATCGTCCCCTATGGGACTCTATACGAGAGTGTCAGTGTCTGTGTCTGTCTCGAACCCTCCCCTCTGTCTGTACATTGATGCTTTGGTTGTGGCAAGAAATTTCTGGGCAGTGAGTTAGCGTGGCTACCTCAACCAATCAAAGCGTGCAGTGCGCAAGCGACTTTGCATGTTGATTAGCAAGTGAAAGAAGTGATCCCAAGCGGACGTAGCACAGAGAAACATCCAAACAACAAAAGTGAAATGAAACGCCAAACAGATTCAGCTTTTTACTAAATGAGGGTGAAAGCTTGGCTCGACTTTCAATTGCTTTGGGGAACTTGGAGGGACACGAGTTAGCTTTCTGCTAACCAGGTATGTGTCAAATACCCATGATTAGCTTCTGCTAACATGCCAAGTCAGGTGCATGACTCTCGAGTTTCTCCCATGTACAAATGTGATGCTACAGGTGGTCGCTAGGCTAGTGAGTGTGCTCACGTAGCTTCAGTCAGAGGCAGTGGGTGTGTGCTGCCGCTGGCACTGATCCGATAAGGAGGGGCCCAGTTTGAATGTTGTGCTTACTAGCAAGTAATGAAAAAATCCTGCAGACCAAACCTTTAATATTCACAGCAACCGTGTGGTTCATCTGATTTGAAATTACAGCACTAGTCAAAACAAAATTCAAGTCAGCTGTAATATTTTGATAGATAGATTCTATCTATAGACTCTATAGAGCCCAAGGGAAATGTGTGATTAATCATGATTAGTCACAGAGCAGATGTGATTAACTTGTTTATTATTTTTTTAATCACTTGACAGCTCTATTTATACGACAAAGGAGTTTTTTGTCTCTCATCTCACCCCAGCTTTGGGTTAGCTGTGGGGTTTAAATTAATCTCAGGAGGACGAGCTGAATGCAGGCTGGTGGACTGACCACCCAGTCTGACAGATTCTTGCTTCTAGCCAGAAAAGACCAGGTTATACTTCAGACTGTCAGCTACAGCCAAAAAACTTTTTCTGCTAACGCCGGGGAATTATCAATGACTTATGAACAAACAGAAGGGAAAAAGAAATCACCACAGTCTCTGCAGTTTCATAATTCATCTGTTATTGTTAAAGCCAGGCTGATTATTGCTAATAGCGACAGCTGTTGTTAACATGGTGTATGGTGTCTGCAGGATGATGTCATTGTTGAAATGGAGATAACTGTGACTGCCACTGACAGATTATGGCTTTAATAATGGGATGAGTTACCAATTTAAACAGCTTTTAAGAAGGGCTTAATGAGAGTACAAGGAGCTTTGGTTTAACTAGATTTTTTTCTCTTGGTAATCTGTTTTATTAGAATATAATAGATGAGGAAAACCTGCCAAGTAAAGAAGATAAGTGGAATAACGAAAGGGCAGCGTTAGATGTCACCTTCAACCCAACGCAGCACGTGCAACAATGAGTCACTGAGGTGAGGAATTTAAAAACCCAAAAAGTTAATCTTGACTTAATGAAGCAGGATTAAATGCAGTAGCAGCAAAATATCTGCCTCTCCAGCTTCTAGACTTCTTCCTCTTACTCCCCGGCACATGTGTTGTGAATTAGCCTGCTGGCAACAGACATAAATATGGAGTCTTCCTCCGATGGACGTGGCCCAGGCAGACTTTTACTCATCCCGCCGTTGACAGATCTTAGTGGAAAGTCTGTGTCCAGTTATGCTGTAAAAACACACAAAGTCCAAACCTGAGCAGGGATCAGATCTAACAGGGAAACAGAGCAGTAGCGATGATACCACCGTGACATCAGGACATGATTATTACGGCTGTTACTGTACATCAGTGCCCGAGGGGGAAACTGAATCATACACCAATATTTGACTTCACACAGGCTGCCGCATCTGACAATAAGATCCTGATGTTCATTAAAATAACCTGCTGCTGCTTATCAAGCTTCTCATTAACAAGAGCTCCTGTAGCATGTGCTTCCAGTTATTCTAATGGTCTAAGCCATCAAGGTGCATGACAGGGTGTCTTTGAAACATAGCGACAGTTTTACAGTCATGTTATGAAAGGTGCAAATGAGAGGGTGAGCAATGACCTGTCTCCAAGGATACCTGGACCCGAGGTTGGTACAAATGCTCCTGGCAGTTTTCAGAAGACTGTAGCACCTCCCAACACCTGCTTCTGCTGATTTAGCAGTTTCAAAGTTCTGCTATCCAGAATGCATTTTTCAACAGCATGAGAAACTATTTTCTTACCATTGTTTAAATGATGAGTTTTTCTTTATTTCACGTCTCCTTTGGTGTAATTGTCATTTCAAAAATGTGCTGAAGATTTTAAACAGGTGATGAGTCAGGGCTGTGGGCAGGCCAGTTCGTACTTGGACTCTTGTAATTGAGAGTCATGATGAATGAATGAGCCAGGAAGTGGTATTCATGATTCCAAAAGGAATGTCTCATTTTGATTTGTTAGACACCAGGACAGTTTTACACCTGACCTTTATTTATCTTAAATGGGGTCAGGCCCTAAGAGGTCATTAACGGTTTTGGATAATGTTTGCAAGTGGTATCCTGATAGGTGGCTGCATTTAGATGCAACCTACTGTCTTCACAGACGATGCCTGTCGGAAGTTATTTGAGCCTATGCTGTGGTTTCCACCCGTAGACTGTACAAAGTATGGACATAGTCTCCATGACGTCACCCTTCTGCTCCTAAAACAGTGAAATGAAGCCAGTCCACCGACTCAGCCACATTTGATTTGACGCAGACTTTGGGCTTCTTTTCTAACAGCTCAAGGGCCTGTCAGTCACATAAGCTGAGTTTTGTCTCTGATTGGACAATAAAACAATCCTAATATTCTCAAAACTGCTGAGTCAGACAATAATTCCCCCTCTGTACAGTGTGTGCCAATAGTGAAATTAGCAAATTTGATATATAATTTCCTGTTACCCCAGCTTCCTCAGATGAAGAGTATCCGTACTCAAAGCGCAATGGTAGTCTAACAATGAGAGTGTCACAGATGCCAAAGCTAGTCACAGAGTTGAGAACTTGGAGCTCAGACCAATTCTCCAAACTTTATTAAAGTTCCCTTTAGGTAATATAATCAGAAAGACCCTGTCAATGTTTTCTGTTTTGTAGATGATGCACCACTGTCCTTATCAGTGAAGTCAAATGAAACCAATAGATTCACAACACTGTCCTAGGTGTCATGTGATTTTGTAATGCCAGCTGTGTCTTTTGTTCCACCAGTGAAGAAATGTAAGTAAGGAAACAGTTGTTAGATTTCTTGTTTCTCCATTTTCCAGTTTGGACAAAAAGGTGAACAATTTTGCCAAGTGAACAACTTCGAACAAATCTGGTTTGTGACTGAAAGACTCCTTATCAGCACCATTTTAACACCCAGGAGCCAATACCCTCGCTGGTCAACAATGTTGAAAATTTGCCAAACTGAAGATAGAACTCAACGTTACATGGAAATCCACCTGAGACAAGTCACATGTTGGGAGAATAGAAAGTAAATAACAAAGTGTCCAAAACCATCATCCCAGATGTCTGCCTCACTCCATCACTTCTTCCCTTGATGGCTGTTACTCACAGCCTCCATCCTGGCAATCACTGGGAGCAGTATGGTAATTTCATTTACGAATCTTATGGCAAACCGCGAAAAAGAAACTATCTGTGCTTGTCTGCATTTCTCCTGTTACATGATGGTTTCTAGACGTCTACATGAACATGTGGCAACACTTAGAGATCTTTTTCCACCAGCATGAGAATCTGTTATGTATTTTTTTTTTCTTTCCATCTCATGGTGTTCAAAGATAGAGGTTTCACTAAACATTATGGAAACGTGAACCTGTGTTTTTTGAATATAAGTTGTTTATGAAGAAACTGCTACTTTATCTTGGCTTTAATTTACCAAACCATAACATCCCAAGATGATCTCTGTACATTTTGACATTGAAATAAAGTCATATCCAACCTAACTTCCACATATGTTCATGTTTAATACTTGTACATACTGCTAATGGAGAATAAATAGCTAAAGTCTGTTGAGTGCATAAAAATAATCACTTGTACTTTGATCCTTTTGCCATGCCATTGTTCTTTTTCATATTAGGATGCCTTGAGGTAAATTAATGTGCTGATTTAATTGCTATGATAAAATTCTAGGCATAAGTGTGTAGGGTCAAATCATTTTTTCTCACTGGTCTTGACCCCATCGGCACCTCCTTCAACTGGGATCATAAATATCAGATATAAATTATTAACAGTTCCAGAATCAATAGATACTATCAATACCAAATGAGAGGAGCAGAACGGGAACCGTCTGGGACCGCAACACCAAAGAAATGTTGTGTACTTTTACAGCTCATAAACATGCCAATAAACATGTTTGCTAAGTAATCTAGACCACTGCCAACTTAACTAACCAACAGTTAAGCCCCATTTCCACCAAGTGGTTTAGTTTGGTTCATCTAGGTACGGCATGCATTTTGTGGAGTCTCCATTGACTTTTCCAAGGACAGGTCCCAAAATCACCGAACCACACAGTTCCACTTTTTGGTACCCTTCTGTTGGGGTGCCAGGCATACCAATCCAACCCCAGGAGGCTCCTTCGATTGATCAGGTGAATTGTCGCTTACAATGTAACAACAGCTGTATTTTCCCCGGCGGCACACAGCCTTCTCTGAAACAAAGCTTAATGTGCTTTGTAACAAAGGGCCACATGGAAATAACAAATGAGACAGATTTCCGGATGTCTTCCGTCTTTGCTCTTTGTTTACTGTGTCGTGTTGTTCTTCTTCAGTGGATTTATTGGCAGGGTACACCGTGCGACGCTGCTATGGCTGTTACATAAATGATGCGGCTATCAGCATCCGGTTTACACGCCACCTACCAAGAGGGGGTACGGTTGTCTGTGGAACGCAACCAGGACCAGGCTTAACCAATCCAACTCGTACAGATCCGAACCAGACTGCTTGTTGGAAACAGGGCTTTGACTCAACTCATGCCCAACTGTAACCCTTTCCAATTGGTATTAGTATATGGCAAGTACTATCATGACCAAATTTTACACCAAAGCCAATCTCACCCATAAATAGCAATGAACAATTTTATTGTAATAATTTGATTCGGGTGAAAGGCAGTCAAGTTCATCTAATTTTGGCCAAAAACATACTATGTTGTGAGTCCAGCTCAGTGTTCTGCATGTTCTCCAGAAAAAGTCAAACCTGACCACAAATACTGAGAGTAGCATTCAGAAATAACCAATGTTGGTGCTGATAATCTCCCTTTCAAAATGTGGATTAGGAATAGGAAAATATGAGTGAGAATTAGGGATGGGTACCTTTCACATTTGAAATGATACGGTACCGATGCCCGGTACCTGGCAATCGGTACCAGTACTCAACGGTACCAAGTTTCAGTACTTTTTTGTGTTTATGTAGTAAAAACTATCAATTTGTTTAATAATAAAATATAAAAGAGTTTCAATTTGACGTATTTATTTTTCAATATATAACCTTGCAATGCTGCGTTTATTTCTAGCATGGAAAATCTTCTACTCTTACACTCCCTCACAGTCACAAATATGCATTTAGGTACCTAAACATGGTACCTTTTGGTTTTATGTGAATCGATACCCGGTACTTTTGACAGGATTCGGTGGATACCTGTAAAAGTACCTAATTCGGTACCCATCCCTAGTGAGAATATTTCAAAACCCATAAGTCCTTCCAGAGCCTTAAAGAAAGCAACATTCCTAATTTAGAGGTACATTATGAATGAAGGGGACATGACTCATTATTTTTAGTGAGTATGATTTTGTTTTAATAGGACCTCAACACTGAGCTGCTGTAGAATTACAAAGTGTCAGATGCTGCTATTAAAGTAAGATGATATTAATGACTGTCCTTTACATTGTTTATTGAATATGAGAGAGGCTTTTTTAAAACTGAAGCTGATTATGTCAACTTTAATGTGTGGTCAGTGATCTTCCTGCAACTGTCGTCAGAGAGTATTTTTCATGTTTTATATAAACAAAGACCTCCCTTTGTGAAACCAATACCAAATGGCTTATGTTATAGAAAATCTCAAGGTTCAGTAAATAGTCGTTAATAGCTTTCCCAAACCAACTGGATGTTTTTCTATTCATATTTCCTTTCCTACATTTAATTACTGTTGTCACTGATCTTCTGGTATCAGGCTGGATACCAACAGCAGCTTAAGAGGCTAACGGTACTGTACGTTTACTGTACAGTCTGTGCTTGATGATTTACTGCGTGAGCTTTGAATGTGTGTGGAAGGCATCTCAGCTGTGGACATTATGAGTCACAAAGCCCACATGGCCCTCAGATCATGCCTCTACAGGTAGTGAGGCCTGGCAGTGGCAGGGCAGGCTGTCTGGGAGATCAGTACCATGGAAAGTGTGGTTATGTGGTTCAGTTGAAAGGACAACAAGCCAGGCCAACAAAGGCAGCTTTAGTTGTAATGCAGCTTTGGTTTGGGAATACCTCAGGAGAAGTGAGAGCATCTCCAGTCTGCAAACTACCTTGGGTTACTAGGAGCTGTCCTTGGATGAATTTATATTCACTCATTCATTCAGCTTTGAGAATTTATGAGGTGATATTTTGTTTGAAAATCATCACCAATATACTTAACTATAACTTACTATAACAATCTACTGCAATAGAATACAGCATTTTTTTTTTACAGTACAACATTTTGAAAGAGGCAAACACTCTATGTCAGTTGGACTTCAGCTGACCTTGAGTATACCTCTGTGCTTTCATTTAAATACATGAAGGAAAAAGTTTATATAATATTTCTGGTGTGAATAAAAAGGGCAGCTGGGGCCACAGTGAACGAGTTAGCACCAAATAACACAGAAATGGGCTATTGAGCACAAGAGCCCTTTTTTTCTGTAAACTATTTCCATCTATTAAATCAAGTTCCAGGAAACAAACACATTGTTTGGAGTCAATGAATCAGTGGAATATGAGACTTTACAAGACCGTGCACTCACTCATGGAAAGCTATCGTAGTGGAGAAAATGCTTTTGCAGAATGATGACAACTGAAGAATATTTCTTTTAATGGTGGTGTGTCAGAGTATTAAAACCTCCTACAAAAAAAAAAATCACTGGAACATTTCTAAGTGTGACAAGACATTTCTACTTCAGAGGCTGAATTAAGATGTACAGTTCATCCACGGTGCAGCTGCCTTGAGTTTTCTGACAAGAAGTTACCGTATGTTATGAAACTGTTTCCATTGATTCCCATGTGTTTTTAAAGCATGAGATTGAGTCACTGTAGAAAACTGTTGTTTATATTAATTAATATCAAGCTCCAGTAGTAGGACCAACTCTGGCAGCCCTCATTATTCATCTGCACCACTCAGCGGCTGTTTGTTTTTGTTTTTCATATTCAACATCAGATTTAGAACCATATCTTGTTCAGATTTTTCCCTGAGGTCAGTCTCTGTATTTCCACAGAGATTCAGTCTGTTATTACTGATTTACCAGTGAACAGCAAGTAATAAAAGACCAATATGAGAGTACACAGCCCATTAAGCTTCAACAACAATCACTCATCACTGTCAGTGATACAGTGCCTTATATTACACAATCTGTTTGTCTACATCTGCATGGACTATGTTGCTGGGTAAATTTAGCATAAAAGTGCAAAAAACATAGACATAAGGAACAATAGAATGAACTGGTGAACATCCCTGATCCACAAAATAAGACATGAAAAAATACTTTGACATACACGTTTTATGATTTGTTGCTGGACTTCCTACTAAAAACATGGGTTAAACACAGGGTGATTATAATTAAAAACAATGTTGCTTTCAAACAGATACTATTAGATGATATTAATTAAGTAACCCACAAATATCAAGTCAGTTAAACAATCTATCTTTCTTTGAGTGACAACTCCCATATGAATCAAATGTGCTTGAATCTCCTGCAACGTCTCCCTAATGTCTGTGTGGGTCTTACCAGCTTCGAACAACTGCTTATTGACATCAGTGTGTTGTTCTAGTGCGGCCATAGTGGTCTATTCATATGTCACTCACTGTATATCGCTTTCTCTATCTCTGAGAACAGGTTTCAAGATCTGAGCGGTTAAAGACTGGCCTCTCTGAGAAAAAAAGTCAACAACTTACGGGTCACAACAGATCGAAAATGATAAAAACCAAAAACGAACAGAACAAAAATCCCATGATAACTCCACTATCTCATATTCTATTTTTGACTTTAGAACAAAACCAAAACAGCGAAAAATAGGCCGTTATTTGTTTTTCCGATTTTTGATTTGAAAACGAGAAATGAAAAAAAAAGTCAATATCCGTTTTCCGATTTTGGATTCTAAAACAGATATGGAATGAATGAATGATAGACTGATACTATATATTTACCTTTATTTTTCTATGTTTTTATTATAGTTATTAAAGTTGAAATACAAACATAAGAGAAAAAACATTAAGCGCTGGCTAGAGAACAGCAAATGGTCAGATAACCTTCAAAGAACAGCTGTGTAAAACTCTTCCCTGTAACCACAATTCAGAGCAAGGACCCTGGTTGGGTTTGCCATAGACTTCAGCACATATTTCACTGATGTGTGCTATTTTCAGCAATACAAGCTTCCTCCTAATGTTTAATTAAAGAGTGAGTCAGAACGTGCTCTTTACTGAGGTAATTAAGGAGAATTCCCTCACACTGTGGCTGCCTGAGAGCCAGCAGACAACCAACCACACTCTGAACGTACACGTGATGTCATCCACAGACGAGCACAGTTATCAGCGTCTGATTCCCTAGCTCTACTTCTGACCATGCTTCTTGATATGAAGAGATCTGTTGGATTCCAGTTTTCATGGCAATCTTTTAATCCTCGTCTCAGAAGTATAATGAAGTGCAGACGTTTTTGCAAAACCAATAATTGTAGGTTGTCATACTGGTTTCTTAAAAAGGAAGATCAGATGTCAGTTGATGGAGCAGAGTGTGGTGTTTCAGACAAGCTTCCTGTTATTACAGTATCCCAACTTTACAGAAATTCTTTACAGGAGACAGACCCTGATTAGCAATCTAAGATCCTAACCTTTGACCCGTGTAACAAGCCATAGAAGTGAAAAGGTCAGAGAAGAATTAGAGTGGGACCACCAGCACAGCAGGGTTTTTGTTCAGCAGAGTAACCTTTGTAGCCACTACAACCATTAAAGCCAGAATCCAGCTACAATTGCCCTGAGGCTCACATGTTGCTGAGTGGCACTTTTGTGGTTGTGGTTAATGGGCAGACGGTGCAAAGAGAAAATAAGAGAGGTTTGGTCATGCCTGTCATTCTCTGTGTCGGAGCCAAAACACCAGGGATTCCTGCTTCCTGGGGTGCAGTGGCTGGCATTGTTGACTGCTGCTGTAATGGCCTGTAATTGTGTTCGTGACAGTTTCCCATTGTTAAAATGTTCAAGCAACACAATCGCTGTCTGGGAAAGTCAGAAGTAAGAGGGAGTCCACATAAAATAAAACAGTTTAGGTTCACTGACTCCTCTGAGATCACGGAACGTGTTGCACAGTCAGTTTCCCAATATTGTTTGGTGTAATAGCTGCATGTGGAGAGATTACAACTCAAAAGGCAAACTTGCTCTTTCTTGATTTCTTGAAAAACCAAGTGCTGCTGCTGTTTACAGTGGGAGTTCTCAGTCATAAAACTCCTATTTTTTCTTTCACTGCAACAAATGAAATCTAAGCATGTGTTTATGCCTTACTTAGTATATCTTAGACTTAATTTGAGCCACACTCACCAGACCAGTTTGGAGAAAAATGTTTTATTTCAAGTTTTTTAAGACAAAATTAAGGTCAGAATTTTTTGTACCAAGTTAAAAAAAATTCTGCCAAGACATTATTCTTATATCAGGAAACTTGAAGAGCAATTTTTTGGGATTTTTTTTTGTTAACCCATTGGTCAGTTGAATCTGGCTCATATAAGTATAAGAAAACATTTTAACTTAAAATAAGACAAACACTTGCTAAGATTTTAGTTTTTGCATGGTTTCTATCAAGCAGTTTTCTATTGGATCCATATTTCTTGCATATACCCTATTCTCCCATGATTTCACAGATGTAAGCAGATATCTTATCAGTGTCTGTCAATGTCACAGCTTCCACACTCTTAGACTCTTGGATAGTAACAAACCAAGAAAGACATGAATAAACAAGAAAAGCACCCAGAGAGCACAGACCTCCACCAAGCATATTGTGATTGTCACCAACACTTTAGTCCTACTTTAATGTTATACTCCCTTTCAGCAGACTGTCTGCTACAATTTGGTGTTAGTTGCAGGTTTGAACAATAATTTGTTACCTGACAGAGTTGAAAATGATGATGACCCAGTACATATTTCATATTCCAGATCTTAGTATCCAGAATATTGCCAGGATCTGGATCGTACTTTAACATCTGTCAGAAATTATGGTGACCTTGTCTTGTACTGTTTTGCAAAGCAATCTGACCACTTATCATGGAGTTATATACACATATGGTGAAAACAGCCCTATCTCAGAATGATAAAGAATCCTTTAAAAAAGTCCTGGATCCAGATGGTGATCCAGATCACCTCCAAAATTTAATCACTTCTTCCTTATCCTATTTTGAACATTTCCTGAAAATTTTATCAAGATCCTTTTGTTACTTTTTGAGTTATGTTGTTCACAGACAAACAGACAAACTCTCCCAAAAACATAACCTCCTCGGTGGAGGTAACTAATCAACAAGTTACTTTGTTTACAACCAAAACTACTCAAATCATACCAAGGCAAATATACATGTCAAGAGTCTGTACAGTTGGCTGTTTAATGTGTGAACGAGCACAAAAAAAAAATGCTATATGGATGTTGTGCCATTACAACAAAAGAAAAAAAAGGAGGAGACAAGTAGACACTATTTCTTACTTGGATGAACTATTTGCACTGTTTAGATTTTAGGGCCTGCACCATATTAGATCGATCTAGTAAAAGCACCTATTACACCTGTAATCGTAAACATAGCTCTAGGTAGAACTTTGAAGGCCTTTGTTAAACACAAGTTGTCATAGTGCATTATTTTGACAGATGAGAAAACTTGGAGGGGGAGAAGCAGATGATTTTACCTGTAGTGCGGCGTCTGCTGCACATTCTTTTCTTCTCTCTGTCCCTCAAAAATTCAGTATGGCTTGAATTTGTACCCTAGCTTTGTTTTTTTCAAGTGGAGACCACAGCATGTTGTGGTGGAGAATTTCACCTTTTGACTTCAACTTTATTTAACTAAACTCTAACTGTAGATCAAGAATATCAGCTTTGGTTATCACCTGACAAAATGCTCTGTCATGGTTTGATTACACTATTTGTCCAATAACAGGTCTCAGTACCAGCTATTTTCAGATGTTTCCATATGAAGAGGCAATGCGATGTGGGAGAAAACCCTGGAACAGATAGATAGGACCCAGTAGAGTTTTAATGTCATTCCTGCATATACGCTACACTGGAGTCTTTGCCCTATCAGTTAGGATAAATGGGCAAATCAAGAAAGAGGTTGTCATAACATTATCACCCATTTGGATTCTACTTTACAATAAATGTAAGGAAAAGTGGCTGATGGCTATTTAACAACACTCTGACTGCATCTTTCCTTTCTTCTAGTCACTCAAAATATCTATCGATCTATTCATACACTCTTGGCAGAAGCAAATAACGTTCTGTGATACACATGCTCATACTCTGATGAACACAGCACAGCCCAAGGAGACATCAATATAGCGACTGGAAGAGCCTTGGATCGAACTGTGTGGGTGATGCATCTCTGCAGCAGCTCAACGCGTCACTTTTACCAGTCACTTTATGCAGCTCTTTGGTGCTGAGTAGACACAGTCCATTGTTTTTTTTTTTCTAACTTTTCCGCCATATAATAGCTGTGGCCTGCTAATGGAAGCAACACCAGTAAGAGCAATGGGACCAAACCATAACAATAAAGACTGGGGCTGTAAAACCAAAACATTAGACTGAAAGGCTCTAAAGTGGTTGTCAAGTCAAATTAAAACTCAATGTGAGCCCAAAACTATCAGCAACCCCTTCTCACAGTTCCACATGCTATTTTTGACTTTGAGTTTGGTGTGTAATATCAGTTAACCACAGTGAACTCAGCATGTCTTGAACTCAGATAACCTCAGTATTTTTACAGGAATGTAATTACATGATAGGAGCTTTTAGACAGGTGGTGTTGGTTTTATTGAGAGACCAAAGCATACAAGTAAAAAGCCAAACTTTGACCATAAAATAATTACTATCTAGTCTGGAGGAGGTCTTTCCTTCCTCTTCCTCCCCTTAAAGGATAAAGGAGCACCGGGTCTTCTAAATAAAAAAAAACAAAAAACAATCTCAATCCCCTGATGCGTCATTCCTCTTAAAGAGGTTTCAAGTAATTAGGAAAAAATTCTGGTTGCGTCTCTTGCTTCTGTGTGTAACCATTAAATGATACTGGCTTGGAAGAATGTGATCTTGAGCCCTCTGCTCAGTGCTGCTTCAGCTTATTTTGGGGAGGATGAGAGCAGGAGCGTTATGGGTTGAAACAAAAAAGCATAACCCTGATTCTGGCAGCGGCTCTGGGAGTGTGGGTACTGAACCCCTAGAGTTTATGGTGTAATGTGTGGGTGAGCCTTTTCATTTTCCAACAAAGAGAAACCCAAAATGTCCAAAGTCGTTGCATGAAACAGGAATTGGTTTACATGTAATTACCCACAGGAAAGTTCTCAGTCTCCTTCTTCTGCATTGTTGCCATGTTCCCAGATATTTGAGCACAGCGTTCGTCATTTACTGTACAGGTCAAACAGGGTGCACAACATTTAAGAGGATAAAATGTGACAGCAGGACAGCTAGACTAAACTGCACTTCATCTTCTGTCAAAGTTAAATCAAAAACTGTACAATCTAGCTTCTGCTTGCACTTATCTGCGTCATGCTGCTCTTACTGGCTGCTTTTGATTCTATTTAGATTCACGTCAACCTTCTGCTGAATAAAGACATCAAGATTCAGTTACTTCTATCACGAAATGAGGTCACCTCATTATTGCAGCACCATGTGTCAACAACAAATCACTTTCTTGATTATATATCATCTGTCATTCTGAAATGAGCATAAACAAAATAAATTCAGTTATGTCAAACAAAATCATACATTAGCTCAGTGAATCAGTGCTTCATTAAGTGACATTTTGTGGAGCAAAGAAACATAAGGCGGTGTATTCAATAAATGCATTCATCATTCATGTTAAGAAGTGAAAGGTTAACAGAAACAAAGGAGAACAACAGACAAAAACATTGTTTAAATGGTGCAGAAATGCACTGAAGTAAAGTTTAGTGCTGTCAAATATCTTCATCCAGACCCTGCTGTAAGGGTGAACCATAAAACCTTTTATTTATAATGTAATACTGTATATAATATGTAAATTGGCGTCATTGCCTGACCACTATTTATTTTTGTAGGAAGGATAAGGTAATATGTGAAAACTCGAATAAACGATTAGGGCTATACACTAGAACAGTGATTCTCAAATGGGGGTACGTGTACCCCTAGGGGTACATGGGAATGCTGCAAGGGTCTCGCAAAAGTTGGGGAAAAAAAAGTTGCATTACAACAGTTAAAAAAATTCTGATTAGAAACAACTTTATCAACAGCATTTAATTTTCATTTATATACAGCATCAAATAGCGGGTATTTGCAAATTGAGGATACTCATTCATAAAGTATTATTTGCAAAATTGCTTGAACTAGATGGCCTCCTACTGCATCGCCACCTACTGACCTGAAGTCTCACACACACTGTCATAGAGATGTGACTTTTAACAAGATGTGTGTTCATTTTGGAACAAATTTTCTTTGTTCAGCACAACTTTTTACCGGAAACACAGGTCTCTGTGTTTTATCTCTCCTCACTACCAAACTTTGTCATCTGGCGTGGTGTTGTCACAGAGACTTAGACGTTCCTAAATCAATCCAGTCCTGCTCGACTTGATTAGGAAGCTAAGGAGTAGCATTTCCACATAACCTATATCAGCGCTGATAATCTTATTTCAGTGTAAGAAAGTGTGGATTACGTTCGGGCAAATATCTAGAAGGGAGCCTTTTTTGAGATGACTTGGAAAATCATCACACCCCTTTAAGCACTAAAACATCCTGTATTGGACTGATTGTTCCTTTGGTACGTTATGATGTCACATTGCATTATCAACAAACCTGTGCAGAAAACATCTAAGTTTGGATGCTAGCATAGCCTCATTGGCATAAATGTTTCAATCAGAAATCTTGGGATTAAAATCCAACCTGAATTTGACTGCAAGACAACTGAACCATGAAAAGAAAGAGGAAAGCCTTTCATTTTCATCTGAGAGATATGCAAACACACCAACAGATTATACCAAAGAATGACCAACCTCCCCATTGTTCACTTGATACCATGCTTTACCAAATGCCAAACCCATTCTCAAACAAAGCAGCACAGCCTGGTTCGACATCACGGTGGAACATCAGTGCCAAACTAACATTCACTCTTCTGCTATTTCTGGTTTCCCAAAAGAGAGGTATTTTACTGGAACACTTGTGGAAAATTACACAAGATGTCCAAAGTGTTTTCAATGATTCCAGTTTGTTTCCTGAACCTTTATTTACTTTGCATAAGCAGCTGGTGGAGATTCAAAGTGGGTTGAAAGGGGCAGCAAATGCTATGAAAAAGTGGGCTACACAGCTGTAGATTTAAGTAGATCTTCAAATTAAGACCGTGAAAAGAAAAACAGTTCTGCTCGAGTGACAAAATTTAGCAGCTCCAAGGTTTGTATCAAAATCTAATCAAGCACCAGACATTCCCAGACGTGTGCTGCTACAGTCAGACAGATAGGGGAGACACAAAAGTGAAAACGACATCATCACATTAACTGACACATTGTCTGGCTGTCTTTCTATCTACCTTAAGAAAGAGCAAAAGAAAAGAAAAAAAAAGACTTCTTGCTTCCAAAAGCTGGAATTTGATCTTTCATAGCAGATGGAAAATGTGAGCTGATGAAGAACAAACAGTGGAAAAAGTTCCGGATATGGTTTGAACATTTCTAATTGGAGCAGACAGATCCCCACTGCACAGACAAGGATCCCATTTTCTCTACATACCTCTCAGCAGTGAGTGAGGCGTTTGAGCCATGAATAAATAAATCAATAAAAACTCAGAGGTGTGAGGCCTCTGCAGAGAGCCAAGGCTGACATTCAAAGCCACCTCTCTGACAGAAAGCAGACATCGTGTTTGACGAAGAATCCTGAAGAGAAATGAGAGGAAAAGGCCCCTAAATGAAGATCACTGGAACTGCTATAACCTGATGTGTTGTTGTTTGGCGAAGTGACAAACAAAATGGATTGTGGGTAGTGAGAGTACACTCAAATATGACTCCAGCAGTGTCTCTCCACAAGCCTTGCATTCATTTCAAACTCGCTAGGTTTGTTTTCTCTAGCTCAAGCTCCCCTTACTTTCAGGTCAACTGTTTTCGTAGCATCACAATTCTTTCCATCATTCAAAACTGAGTCAACGTTGTCCTGCCTGCCCAAACTGGAGAGTGACGCTCTCATCCTTCACCTGCCAGTGGAAATATTGTGATTTGATTAAGGTGACTGCACCGTTCAGAACGCTTCGCTTTGTTAGAGATGCACCGGTGCTACCTGATGTTCAAACTTGCTTCTCAAGACTTTCTCTTGCTTGCACTGGAGAGGTGTCAGCCTCACTTTATACTTTCCAACAACACTGAATTTTCCAACAGAAACTGCTGATTAGCAAAGCAGCCTGACACTTGCGTGTGCCACGTGCACATGAGGCATTATTTCGTGTTATAAGTGATTGCAGATGTGGCACATCAGACCGACATGGCATTATAGTGCAGCAAGACAGCAAAAGCTGAGGTTGCTTCAGGTTGATCTGAAAGATTACTCAACAAATAAAACAAACCATGGATTAAAATAACAAGTCTCATCTTGTGTGAGTATCCCTTAAAGTCTTAAAAGCAGACCATAAAACACAAACCATAACACTGAAACAGCCTGATGGAGTTCAGCCATTGTTTAGTGTATCCAATATTTATTTACTTCTGCGACAAGTCAAAATGTTTACACTCTCCACTCTGCTTACACCAGCCCTGCCTCCAAATCCCCACACAGTCAAGACATCACACATTTGAAGATGCCCTAGAGCAGGGGTCTGCAAACTTTACTTTCATAGGAGCCGTTTTACCTCCGTTTACCTAGATTTAAGTCATTCCAGAGCCACAAAAGCTACTTTATCTTCACAATAAAGACTTTAACGTGGATAAAATGATATGCATAGTTATAATCCATTAATAATTATTTGAGGAAGTGTTTTTGGTTTATGAAATTGTACACGTGATATCTTGTCTTTTCATTTTCCAAAAAGTTGCCAAAACTTCAAAAAAAAAAAAAAAAAAAAAAAAACCTCAATAAAACTTGCAAAATTTGAAATTCCAAAAAAGTGCAAAAATTTGAAAAAATATTTTCAAAAAATTTCAACAATTTTGAAAAAGTTTATTGAAAATTGCAAAAAAAAAATTAAAAATCAAAAAATAAATTACATTTCAAGAATGTGCAATAATAATTTTAAAAATTTGAGATTTCAAAATTTTGCGATAAATCTAAGAATTTCTGTTATGTGGAAAATTTACATTTACATATTTTCAACATTTTTGTGATTTCAAAAATTTGCAAAAATTTCATAATAAAATATTTTAAACATCTGCTAAAATCTTCATTTTTTTTGTCTTAAATTTTTGTAACAATTTCAACAACTGAAAAAATTCAGTCAATTTTGAAAAAAATGCCAAAATTGCTTGAAGTTTTGGCATTTTCATAATTCTGCAAAACTTTTGAATGAAATTTAGATATCAAAATTGTCCAAATTTTCAAACAATTTTGAAATTTGGCACAGTTATCTTACAAGGGGTGTAAAACTTGAGGTTAGCACAGCTACACGTTTGTGGGCTGTTAATGTTGTAGGAGGTGAAGAAGAGCATTGGCAGGCTTTACTGACAGATGTGATTGATTTTTAGTTCAACAAAATTTATTTTATTTAGCGTCAATGTCTTCTATCATCAGTCAAAGAGCCACAAGGCTCCAGAGCCGCAGGTTGCAGACCCTTGCCCTAGAGTCTTCCTGAAATTAAACAACATTCTGTTTCCTACAAAAAAAGGCAGGTGGTGTCTGTCAGACATAACAATCATTTATTCACGCACTATGCACATAATCCTCACATAGCTGAATGTTTGTATATACGAAACTTAATATTTCCAGCACAAGTTTTGGTTCTTTGCTGCTTTTGTGAGGGAACTGCTTTGACTGCTTTGCACATTACAACACTAACTTTTAGTCTGCCCACTAGTGTGACATCTGAAGGAGGAATGCCTATTGAACTGCCAGCTTCTATTTGCATGAGCATAATGTAAACAAAACCAACAACTCCTTGTTGGAAAAAAAAAAGAAAAAGAAATCACTGCTTCATCACTTTCCTGTGGGTCAGAATCTGCTCGAGGTATTCCATGTGCACACAGAGCATAATCTTTGGTTATAAATGATCGCAGATGTTGCACATGAAACCCAGTTGGGATGAGAGAAAGGCAACAGTTCAAACTGGAGCTGTGGCTGGCGAGATTGAAAGAAATGTCAAACAAAAACTTAGTTATATCCTGTATCCAGGTTTTCTTCAAGTGAGCTGGCTCATCGAAGCATGAGCGTCCAGTTAGAGACATCAGGTAACACAGACAAGGTTATGAACGGGTCTCTGTCAACTCTGGCTCCCTGCTTTAGTGTCTGCACACTCTCACAAAAAAGGGGCGTTCATCACATCGATTGGAGCTCCCTCCATAAAGAAATGAACCGTCATCAGCTGTCAGCTTTAGTCAGACTTATAATAAAAAGAAGCAGTGATGAATGTGGTACAAACCAACACTGCTGCTACAGTTCAGGAAAAAGAGACACCACTGAAAATTGCTGTGTTAACTCATCATTCAATTTACTCCCCCAGTGCCTCTAAAGTCTCTGGACATTAGTCATATGTCTTCAGACCGATCGCTTTTATTATCTGCTAAACCAGAAGATTAAACTGGATTTGTGTGTTCAAGGTCCAGGCTTAGATATGTAATCCAATGTTCTTAGATGCTTCAACCTCACTATTCTTTCCCAGTGAGAAGGATCTGCTGAAATCTAGTTACCCAAGGACAAATCATTGACTGTATAAAACATGAACGTAGTGTCCCCTACGTCACCCGTCTGTTTCTGAAACAGGAAATGAAGCATATTGGGAATCTGGGCCATATTGGAAGTGACAAGGGCTTCACGTACAGCTATAGGGCCTGTCAGTCACGTGACCCTGAGCTGTGCCTCTGATTGGGCTAGCTTGCGATCTTATTATCCTCTGAACTGCCAAGTTAGAAAAAAAAAAATCACCCCCCCCCCCCGTACAGTGTGTTCTGTTAGTAAAATTAGCAATTCAGGCCAGGCTATAAATAGGTTAACTTCTGCTTTGAAAACAACTTTTTTTAGTTTGGTGTGTATGTGACTTCCAGTAGAGCCAGCTTCAAGCGGACACTCGAGAAACAGCAGACACCAAACTTTTTGTGGCTTCAGCAATATTTTTACTACTTTTTCTCCTGTTTGTCTGGAAATCCTACATGTAACCATGGCTGCATTGTTTACATGTGAAATCAGCTGTTAGCAGTCTGTAGCATGTCGATGCTACGTGGTGTAAGGCCTGATGTCTTCCCATAAGGTGAGGAGAAGGAGGTGAGGACGATGTGCTGGTTCTCAGGTGTGAGCAAAGAAGTGACGACATGGACCTGTCCTTCCATCCATCGTTATTGGGAACGTAAGATCTATCTCCAATAAGATGGACACGCTAGCCATGCTAACCCAGCAACACAGAGAATACCAGAGGGCGGAGTAGCATAATGCTATTCACAGACATGGCCAACAGAGCTAACACCAGACACCAACATCATGTTGGAAGAGCTTCACCTGCTGTGAGCAGACAGGATCCAGGAGACAGAGACTGAGACTGCTGAAGAAGCTCAGTCCTGGACCCTGTTGAGGTGGAGGCTGAACTGGACAATGATGGACTAGCTGTCATCATCTATTTTCTTATGGACCTTTTTGCACTTTCTGTACATCTTCTGTATATCATTTCATGGTGTATCTCTCAGGTCATAATGTTGTAATTGTTAAACTATGGTGGCCAAAATCTGGTCATTTCAACCAACAGCCCATCTTCATAGTTTGCTGCCTTAAAAACCAGGAACATGTTTCTATATCATAAAATGCAAGTCCATGCATACAGTAGGTACCTCTCTGAGAACATATTAACATCAAGAAAACCATGATCACATGGCACTATTTTTATGTCTCTTACATGAGATGGCTTTGATGTGTTCTCTAGTTTCCAGATGTATTCATAGGAAGTGACATGCAACATCTGGAACCACACAAGCCAGTATCTCTGACTAATCTCACACACACCGCATGACTGGACTTCCCCAGTCGCTTGGAGGCAGCACTGTTCCTCGAACAGGCAGCGTGCGAGTGGCCGTCATCAGGAACTTGGCCTCAGTGGCCTGAGCAGTGTGGCTCCCAGCCAGAGGATCTCACACTCTGGTGGAAGTCGGCCTGCTGACTCACTGCTGAAGGACACTGAGCAACTCTCTCAGACGAACCAGTGGAGAGCTCTCTCTGCATCCACCCCGTGTGAGCATCCAAAGAAAGCAGCTGCACAAATTAATAATAATATAGTTCTCTTTACAGAGGTCTGGATGGGTAGGGCATCCAAGGACTTGGCTGCAGCTTGTTTCCGACTTACAGCACAAAGTGAATAAAAGCTCCCACTCTTCACAAATCAGAGGCAGACTGAATGGACTTATTGTTCTTTCAAAGTTTAACATCAATCTGTGCTAAAACATATATATATAAATATATGTAAGACAATTTGCAACATCAAATAACTTCTATGAAAAGTCCATTAACCTGGGAATAAGTGTTGTTAATTATATACAAAATTTTGTCGTCAGTGACCTCCCTGCTACATAAGCGTCACAGCATTTATTTTGAATACTGTGAGAAATATTTTCATGAACAAGACGTAGACTCTTTAAAAGTGGTGGTGGTGGGGGATGCCTCCTTGTAAGGTTTTGTGAATTTTGTTCTGGCACTTTTCCTTCCTTTTTTAGACACTGTTGTTTAAACAAAACCTAAATCTGGTTAAGTTCCCTCAAATCCCACTGAAACATCGAGGGCATTTGTTTCTCATTGAACAAAGCCTTCTGGGAATCATTGTTGGCCAGCAGATCACTCCAGTGATGAATCATCTTCACACGCTGTATATTACATCGTACAGCATCATTTCCTTGTTTGAAAGAGTCTTTGGACAGGAGCTGCTGATGGAGCTACGGAAACTCTGCCATCCTTCAAACAAGAATCCCATGAGAGAATCTGACGACATGACAGTTTTAAAGGCAGACAGTCCTTCTTTATGAGGAGAAGATGTCTTTTAAAAAAGATTGATAAAGTGTTATGGGAAAGTGGTGCATTTTTCATCACGATAACTTTTTAATACGTAGACAGGAAGATGAAATCACCTTGTCCTGGAGCTATGGGCTGTTTGCAGGTGTTCATGTAAGATAATACAGGTTACCTCGGAGGATTCCCCAGGATTAGTGTGTAACTACCTTCAAATCACGCTAGAGCCTAGAGCCTTCCACTTACCACCTCAGCCTGGGAAAAGAGTGATAATTATCTGACCTAATGGAAGCCAGAGGGGTCGAGGATTGCGTACACTTTCTATTCTAGTCCAAGCTGCTGTCGGCAGTAAACCTCTGCTTGGTGCAGAAAACGAAGAAAGAAGGCCAGAGACATCTGCTTTGACCTGGCTTGGCTTTCAGTTACAACACTCAAGAACTACAGCTAGCTTTTTTGATAACACATGGGCAGTGGTGTGTTTTGATTGAAGGTGAAGTAAAGAGGAAAGTGGATTCAGTTTATAAATGAGGAATGAGAGAGAAGATGACATGTATTTAGCACGGTGCTGTTAGTCCTCAACGTGACTAGAATGAGGCCTTCAGCTTAAAGGCTCAGTCTCCATTTTTCTGGCTGTCATTGAAAATGAAAGCCCGAATCTGAGTCATCATTTCCATCACTAAGAAACACCAACACACACCCTTATTTCACATAATAACTGGTTTTACTCTGAGAGCATTATCAGCTTGAAAATGCACATATCCATTGCATAAAACAAACATAACTACTGCAGGAGTGTTGTAAGGCTACATGCTAAAACCATAAAACCAACAGATGCTTTAGAGTTTGAAAAGATTAGTTTTATTATTGAACACTGGGGTGAATAAGAAAACATAAGTAGCGCTAAGACAAAAAACTGTTCCGTAATATTTTTTTTCTATTAAACATAAACAAGTTTTGATGGTTTGCAAGTATTTTAAACTCAAGGAAGTTAATCCCTGCTTCCACAAATGCAGGTAAAAGCTGTGCCGTGCAAAGAGGGAACTATAAATAAACTTGATCCAGGATTGAAAATACTGAGGTGAGGTGTAAAACTGTCCTGTGGTCAGAGTTTGAGTAAAAAATAAATTTAGACAGAAGAATGTATTTTTAAATCTTGGTCGCTGAGTTCAGGACCACCCAGTTTGGTATCAGGGCACAGTTTAAAACCCAGCACCCACGACGGCAGGGAGATGCTCAAGTGCCCATAACATGGATAGCTTACACATTAAAGAAGGCATCATTAAAACTACATAGAATCTCCAACATGTTACCATCCAGTGATATTCTTTTCCAGGAAAGACCTTACATATTCCAGCAAGAAAATACCAAATCAACACCAGTACAGTTCCTACACTTCCTGCCAGTCCTGACTTGTCACCACTTGACAAAACTGAAAAATACGATCAAGGAGACCCTGAACTGTGAGAACAAGGGTCTGCTAAAAGGGCCCCTTCATCTCCAGCTTCAGCAGTGTTCATCATGCCCTGCCCTCCCCTGAGCTTTCAAACAAGCAACAACAAGAAGTTGAACCTAACATGAAAAAGTCACTATTTATTCAGATTTATCCAATTAAATCAATTAATCATTGTTAAATTACATCCTGCTGATGGTCAGGTCAACGCCAGCAAAAATGACTGTTTACAGGGACAGGTGGAATGAGGGTCAAAGAAACTAATGCAACAATGACAGCTTCTTATCCCGGTCTCAGTGCTGTCATACTCCATCATTTCCTGCCATGTAATGAATAAATTTTACATATATTATCCAGGTAACATCTCATTTTATTGTTATCTCAAAGATGACATACCAACCCCCGTATAGTGGGTGCCGGTAGTAAAATTAGCGACTCAGACAGGAGACGTTTTTTGAACCAGGCTGTAAATAGGTTAATTTCTGCTTTGAAAATGGCTTTTTTTGGCTTGGTGTGTTTGTGACTTCCAGAACTTCCAGAGCCAGCCTCAAGCAAACACTCGAGAAACAGCAGATTTTAACACTTCCGCATTGTCTCATATTCTTAGACCGAAGGTCTAAGGTTGCCGCTTGGTGATGTCACATAGACTATGCCTATATATTATATAGACTATGGAATACACACATTAGTTAAACAATGTAGGTTAATGACACCTCTAATTACAAGTCTTGAGATTTGGACTCTTAAAATGAGATGATTCTTATTTAAAGTTATCGATTTGCCAAAAATCCAGGGGTGTCCTTGCACCACCAGCCATCTCAGTTAGATTATCTTAACCCAAAAGTGGGTGGGGCTGCAAGTTTAAGGTAAAGTACTCACATGGGTAAATCAACTGCCTCATGTACATTACATCACAGCTACAACAACTGACAGTTAACCTTGCTTGCTACAATGTCAGTCGCAGCACACTTTACTCATCTAACTAATTTGTGTGAACAATGAAGTTTGCTAAGACTGGTAAAATCGCATGTATGACATATGAACTTGTGAATATTATGGGATATTTATCACATACAGAGTAACCAAGGCTAGCTTTTACAAGTTTATAAACTTTAAACTTCGAACAACTCCCATCTCACCTTTAGCTTAACACCACAAGATGCTATCATTTTCCTCATGTAACCCTCTGTCAGAAAGCAAATAAGCATGCAAATGTCAAAGTATCCCTTTAAGTATTATTCAGGAGACCTATAAAGTGAATCTGGCTCACAATAAGGCTGGTAGAAAAATTGCTCTTGACAGCTTTGTAAGCATGCGGCTTTGGGTTTCTGATTACTTTTTCATGTCTTTGGCTTCTTAGACTCCAGAGAACAATACAGCGGGAGGTGGTAGCTGCTGATGGTATTACTCAGCCTACAAGTAGCAGCTAAGGGCAACAAATCCGCTAAATAAGCCTTATGGAGGAGGAAGGTCAGACTCATCAAACTGCTCAGTCCAAGTTATCTAACCACAGACTGCAGCTGCCTGCTGAGAAGAGGATATCGAGATATCTCTACCAAAATAATCAGAAGCAATGTTTTTCTTCCGTTTCACAATATTGAGGTTGTTACAGGGGTCAAAGTAGAGGAAAAGACATGAAAGATTGACAGGCTGGACAAATGATTATCTGTGGATCAGAGCCAAATTTTTTATGCTGAACACCTTAAACCACAAAGTCATCAGGACATGTTTAATGAGTCAGGATCAGTTTCAGTGGAAAAGTTGTGTAACAAACCTCCCAGATGGAATCTTAGTGAAGACAGCTGAAGAGGAAGCGTTAAACAAAGAGAAATGGGAGGTTTTTCACACAAGAAAATCACCTCCACTGCTGGGAGTTTCTGGTGTCTCCTGCCTGAAACCAAACTCTGCCCAAAAAGAGGAAAGTATGGACTTATAAGTTCTGAGAGAATGAAGACAAAATCCATACAGCGTTCAATAAAGGAGCCTCGTGAACCTAAACAAAGCCCCAAGCAACAGAGAAGTCAGGCTTAAAGTTCAAGTCATGATATTTCTGCAAAGTTGGAAAAAGATGAATTCTGACAGAACAATGGTGGAGTCTGTCTTTTGGTGCAGACGAGCAGAGAGAGAAACTGAAGATAGACGTTTTTAAATATAAACAGGATGAGGCTTCAAATTATGGTTGGATGAGTGGTCTGTACAGAAGGTGCCTCTTTGACACCAAAGAAGAAAAGGAATTTCTCCTGAAGGGTACAGACATATACTGAACAGATGTGAAAACTCAGAGAATGAGAAATGTAAAGAATATTGAAGGATGGAGCATATGTTGTTATTCTATGTTATTTTCATGTCAATCTAGTAAAAATAAATAAATAAATAAGAAAAACAACTGTCTGACTAACCATATCTGTGACACTCAGGCCCACGCCCAATTATTTCTAAGGGAGTATTTGTTAAAATGTTTCAACAAGGAATCATGGATTTGGTCAAACAGCTAAGCTTTTGTATTGGTTTCTCATATAGTTCCTGTAATATGAAAACTAAGTCCTGCTTTTAAGAGCAGCTGTGTCAGTTTGATAGAGAGTCGTTCAGTAAACTGGTGGTTAAAATAAGACTGACATTGTCAAACAAGGGCCCATTATATAAGCAAAGGCTGTGAACGTACAAGAACGTACCTTGATGACTGGTACCTGGTTTCGGAAGTGGAGTTGAGAAGCATGATGACAGTAATCCCGATGTTGGTAATGCTAACTCAGCCTTTTCCTTGACAACCTGGTAGGAGATGAGGGATATCAAATTGAAAATTTAACAAAATCCATGCAAGACACTTGAGATCATGAGAAACAAGCAGGAAAAAAGCAGCAAGACTCAATGAACTGCCAAAAGGAGAAGGGAAATGGAGAAACTACTGTGAACACACACAGGGTAATTAACACAGGTGTGTTTTGAGACAGGTGAAAGTAATCAAGACACAATTAAAGAGGGGGAAAACCCAAGGGCAGGAAGTAAAACTAAATGAAACATACAGGGGGCAAGACCTTCAAAATAAAACAAAAAAAACACAATATAGTTAAGTAACATGGATGAAACTAGGGAAAACTAGAACATAAGACAAGAGGGAAAAAAGACAAAATACTAAAAAATAACACAAAAATAAAAACTAACATACCAAAAATGAAAGAATCATACAACGGCGTATTAGAACCACTAAAGAAATTAAATAAATAAATAAATTTTCGAGAAAAAAACTCAAGTTACTAAAGTCACAAATTTACCACTTTAGAAACTCAAAAATTTGCAAGTTCATAAAGTGGAAAATTTAAGACTTAGTAAACTAGTAAATTTGCGAGTTGATGAAGTCACAAATTTACGACCTTGTAAAGTCGTAACTTTACTGGTTGATGAAGTTACAAGTCCTGGATGTTAATTGATACACAGGGGAAGCCATGCTTAAGAGATGCAGATGTGATAAGCTGAAAAAAGCTAAGCTGAAAAAAAACTAAAACTCAAAAAACTAAAAATAAAAAAACTAAAAATAAAACTTAAAAAAAAAACACCACAGAAAAACAGAAATTCAGTGGATTTGTATGAGTGCAACTTGCGTATAATCTCATGACTAGAAAGATATCTCTATTATTCTTTTTTAATACTCAACAGATCATATTTTGATAGCCTAATGAAAATTAAGGTAGTCAATGGTATAAATATGGGATCATAAAAGTCCATTTTGTACATTTTGGTTCCCAGAAGCTTTCAATAAAAATGCAAGTTATTCTAAGATGGATCCACTCTCTGTTGAGATTTTTTTTCAAATAATAAAAATTCCAGGTCATTTGTCGTACAGTGAAAGAATCTGATGAGTGATGCCATCTGAATACATTTGAAAGCAAAACCATGACCACAAAACCCCCCAAAAGCCTCTTAATCACCAGTCAGCTGACATCTGGGGCTGAGGATGAGGCCAAAATTACAAACTTCATCAGACATCAAAACCTTCCATTCATGGTTCATTCTGAAAACGCTGAGGTCACGCAAGTACTCAACTTTTTTATCCAGCAGCAGTGAAAATTTTGAGCATAAAATGTGATTAACTGTGGCAAAATGGTCATCCTGCCAGTCAGAATGACACAGGGCTTTCAGGCTAAATCAGTTTAAAGCGCTGATTGGGTTTCATGGGTTTCTAAGATGTGTTTTTCCTGGAACTTTGAAAAAAAGAATCTCAAAATGTGATTTGCTGAAGAATTAATGCACCAAATATACTGAGTCATAGTAAGGAGAAAAATGTACTTCAAAGAGTGGTCTGTTAGTTGAAACTGAAGCAGGATCTTAATGATCACACTCCACTGATTAAAATCTTGCTCATTATTTCCATAACTATTGATCATTCTTACAGTTTGCTTATCCAGAGCTGGGGTGTCTTTCGGAACAGTTAAACCATGAGAAGAAATGACTCTAAAGTTGGGATGATGATTTATTGAACCATTAAGGAATAATGATTAATCCTCTTACAGAAAGTCCTGGTCCAAATTGCGGTAATTAAAGTAAATTACAGGGGTATTACGCTGTGTTTTGGTTTTGCTGCTCACCTCATGTTGAAACAGGACGAGCAAAGACAATAATAAATCACACAAGCTTTCACAGAGGCCAAATACAACTATATTTGATGAAGTATTTATTAAGCACAAGATGGATTGGATGCATTGGAAACCCATGAAGAGCAAATTTCCACTGCTACCTGAACTACCGTAGAAGATCTGTTGAGTTTTGAGTTTCTCCACTAAACCTTTCAAATGAAAACACTGGAGAATGAGTGCAAACATTAAGCAAACAGTGCTCTCCTGACCTGACAGCTTTATGTCTGACTATCTAATTATGTGTAGTAGTGACCTAAGAAGACCACAAAGACGAAGGCTGTATTCACACATTCACTAAAGTCTTTTTTTTTTCTTTATTAGGTTAGCCCGTATGTGGAAACTTTAACAGTGGCATTTTAAATTGCCTCCAAAGTTCTTCAAGAAGTCAGGGTGAGCTGATGTGAGAACTATGAAAAGTATAAAACATGGGCGCAGTCTATGTGATATCACACTTTGGTTGTTTGAGAGACATTTTAAAGCTGATGGCAGGTGCTACGCTGGACATACTGACTTCAACTAACTTTCAAATTATCAAGACACAGGCAGAGTAGTGGAGCTGAGCCTGCTGTTGGCATGCTGGCAAGCAGCTACAGAACACAGACCTGCATTCAATTTATGTGAAGCTCTTAGCTTTAATATTACATAAACAGATGTAATATATTCTTATTTCCCCTTTTGTTTAGAGTATAAATCAAAAGTTTTCAGGAAACTTTCCCTTAAAAATGTATGGACATTTTGGCTCAGGAAAAGTAGAAATTTTCAGGGTTTTGTTTCCTAATTTAAATAAATGATTCTAATAAATGGTTTAACATTAAGTATTGGACTCATTAAAGTTAAACTAAAATATTTTCATCAAATGTGTGTAATTTTTAGAGGGCAGCTGTGGCAATTGCTGCCTATACTCAATACAGTTAGCCCCAGGTAGGAAAAATTCCTGAAAATTCCTTGAAAATTCATATTGTATTAGATATGCCTGCATGCATGCTTGCTTGTAACAAATCAAAATATTTAATATTTATACGTGTTTATGGTCAGTTAATACAAATTCCTGTATATTCCAAATTATTTCCCAAAATTTTGCAACTGTATTCCTAAGACTTTTTTTGTTTTTACTAGCTGTACACATGTTTAATTTTGCAGTAAAGTGAGTGTTTTAACATGGTCCCCAACTACAGTCATGTTAATTTTTATCATTTTGTTTTACATATTGTTTAGCTGATAAAAGATAAATATTCAGGCACTAATATAATACTTGGGTTTATTGGTGGCAAAGCTCACGCAGGTATTTTGGGGCAGCTAAATGACGCGTGTCATTTAGTAGACCAGGATCAAATGCTGTGTGCAGCGTTTAGTATTGAGCCATGAGCTGTATGTAGCCACACTGAGCTTCTGTGCTTGTGTTTCAGTATTTACAGACAGTTGAAGAGAAAGTTATTTCTAAAAACCCCATGCATGCCTGGAAAGCCAGTGATTTGTCCAAGTGTGCAACATAAGGTTCTAACAGGAAGGAGAAAGGGAAAATACACCAATAGATAGGTTAGGGACCAAATGTTTTTGGAGGAAGTAATTTGAAAAGACTGTTGACGTCAGAGCGCTGTAAAGTTTTGAGAAATTAAAGATATTCATGACATTGCATGAGTTTCAAAGCAATCCAAAGTGATGTTAACATTATCTTCTGTCCTCATCATGTATCAAAGTTGAGGACTTTGCAGTCAGCAAACAATTTCTTAGTTACCAACAGTGTAACAACCTGATTCAGCTTTATTTTGCTATTTTACTGCACTCCAGCCCAGACAGACTGACAGGTTTTTGCTTTTATGGTCTGGTTAACTTTAACAGAATCCTTTTATGTTCATTAAAATGCAATAGCCAAAACATTAAATTAAAATCATGGCCAAGTGGTGAAATTTCACATTGTTTGGTGAGACATACAGATTAGGGTAACAGAAAAGAAGTTAAAGGGACCACTACAACTCCTCCAGTTGTCATCCGGTTCCTCTGTAACACCAGACAGTGTTGATCTGTAAAATCCATCACTGATAGGAGCAGGATTATAAAACTTCCACTATCATCCACTTGGAATGTCCCTCCCACCAGGGATGGAGACCATCAAGCCTCATAGCACCTCTGCTATGTTGCCCCCCTTTTTATTACAGCCTGAGGAAGAAATTACTCATATCACCTTCCCAGAAAGTTCACAAGAGGGAAGGAAGAAGAAAAAGAAAGGATTTATGTGAAAATTGTAGGTGTATTATCTGATGACAAAGATAAACTTTTTCCAAAGAATGTTTTATCGTTTAATTACAAGCCGATGTAGCCACATGTGATCATGGTGACAACTTTACAGCCTGTGATGGAAACACCATGTCAGTGAACCTGGACATGACGTATTGTTCGGTCTTGTTACCCTACACTTACATGTTCCATTGAGAGGTTCAACAATGACTTTAGTGTGAAGCTGTAAAATGCCTCCAAATGAGCATCCAGGGACACACTAACCTGCTGCTAAGCCTATAGTTGTACTCTGTATTTGTTAGCTGTAGCAGTGTGGATGGGGTTGGAGAAATGTTATTGAGATTTTATCAAAGTATTCTGGTAAAATCTTTGTGTTAAGGGGATTCACAGGTTGCAAAATATAGACTACTTTGTGTGTTGTTAAGACTCTTCTTTCCAAGGCCAATATAGTTAACATAAGGCAGACAACTTTCATTTTGCTGCGCTTCATTTTAATTTACACCCAGTGCCATGTAGCCTTCTATGTTGCATAAATAGTAATGGTCTCTAGGTGTTCTAGGTGTTTGACGACTCCCTGATGTTTCTTCTTGTAGGGCAGTTGGGTTTAAACTCCCCCTTGAGTTATCCGGCTCATGACAAACTTAATGGCCTGAATTTTGCTGTGGGTTTAGTCAGCTTCCCAAAGGACAAATCAGTGTTTTGGTGACCTCCTGACATTTGCTCTAGCACCACACAACCATCCATCCATCAATTTAATGGCCCTAATCCAAGGTTTTGGTCACTTGTTTAGGCCTAACTTGGTATCCCATGAGTCCTTCTCAGTAGAAACATCCTCAAGCTCTCCCAAAGGGTTTCCAAGTCACTTGGGATAAGAGTTCACTCAGTTTTGGGTGGGCCAAGTGGTTTCCTTTCAGTTGAAAATGACGGAAAACTTTAAAGGGGAGATGTCCAAGAGGCATCCTGATCAGATAGCTTGAGTGGGTAATCTTGACCTGAGGGATTTACTTCCATTTTAAACTCATCACCCATGACCTGAGGCTTCTTTAAAAGAGTAGTACCTTATCGTTACATGTTACTTTCCCCAAAAAGTAATTGAATAAGTAACAAAATTACTCATTCATAAATGTAATTATTATGTTACTTTTCTAAAAAAAAAAAAAAACTTCAATTTTGCAAAAGAAGTCAGTGTTTGAGCAGGTTTTGCTCTAGAACATAATGTTCACATGTATTTTCTTGCCTTTTGCATCTATGACATTATAGTGGTGTCTGTTTACTTCCATTCTGAAAGTAATGTTGATGTAGTGCCCATAGGCATACTCTTGAAAACGTTAGTTTTAACCCTACAGACTGCTTACGCATTTTAAATATGCAGCTTCCGTCATGCGTCTGTTAGACCTGCCAACACTACCAATTTAGGGGGGGTTCTCTTGCTTTTTAACTGTGTCTCTTGTTCCACTCCCCGATTGTAATTTCTCCCAATTAACCCCTCATGTTTAAGTCTGGTCCTGTCACCTCTAATATTTTTTCAAGTCAAAACCAGTCGGCTACTTGTGCCTTATATCCAAACCTTGAAAAGCGTCCACCCCTCTCCCTCAAGTTGGTTTGATCCAAAGATGCTGAATGAGATCCTCTATGACTGCAGGTTACAAAGACGCACACTGGCAGGGGCAGGATGGCCATTAAGAAATTCGGGACTTATCCAGAACAGCCGGTTTTACAATCCCATTCTGCCACTGATCTACACAACCTAAAATGACTGAAGTATGAAAAGTATCAATATTATGGTTTGAGAATAGATTTTAAAGCACAAAGAGCTGGCATTGGGAGTATCAATATTTCTGTATAAATTCACATATAACTAGCTACGAGCTCAGGCACAGCACCCAAGGCACCCAGACAATGATCTTGGTCTCAAAACCTTTGTTCCAAGGAAATTATTTATTGCCATATTTATGACTTCAGTAATTTGAACTCTAGTAATGTCAGGGAAAATTGAGTGTCATAAATAGTGTTTCTCCTGCTAAGTATGTTTCACCAAGATTTTAAGGGAATGTCCAAAAATAAGGGCATATCAATCGAAATAGCTGGTTAGTAGGTGTTGAGTCATTTTTACCTTTTTTTTTTAGCGTGAACTTATTCAGAACAGCTGGTCTATTCCAGACTGTTACCAGCTGGTGGTTGAAGCGTGGTCATCTTGACGTTCTGAAGAATACTTGGGGGGGGGGGGGGGGGGGGGGGCTGTCGACATGTCCCGTTGTTGTGGGCCGGGCTGAGCCAAAGTCCCAGGCTGTTTTACAATCCCATTCTGCCACTGCACATGGGTGTCTGTGTGATATTCGTTGCTAGAAATTTTACTTAAGCATCAGCTTTTTGTTAAAAGACGTGTCAACATGATTGTTCTCATCATTACTTATGTGTCTGCCGCGTTTCCCCACATTTTACAGTGTTAGTTGTAACGCCGTTAGCTGTAAGGCTGTTGGTCATAACGCCGTTAGTTGTAATGAACTTTGTAGTAACACTGTTATTCCCAACACTGTCAATGAGACAAACTCATTCTGGATGTCTGTTTTTGCTGTGCCATCTCTCTGGTCAGGGTTACCATAAACTGTCGTCTAAAAGGTCATTTAATTCAGATTTCTATTTTTAACAGTAGTGAGCACATCTTTATTCCCTTGGACCTGAACCTTTCCATAAAACGCCATTTTTGTTTCCAAGACATCAAAGACTGTGGTGGCTGGATTTCAATGCAATTGGCAGAGGGTACAACGATCTCTCGAGAATACAACCTAATGATTTTCATGATCCATGACCTTTCTCAAGTGCTTTCTCAAGCTCACATATCATTTGGACATGCTATTTTTACATGAGATATTTGCAGGATTGCTCATAGGCAGAGTGGCTTGATTTGTTTGGACCACATTCTTTCTCAAGCTGGTGGCACATGATTTCGTGGTTACATGAAGTTGTGCTTTTTCCTTGCCCAAACTTTGATATTTTTGACCAAACAAACAAAAAATCTTAAGTAATGATACATTTCATAGCAAGATAACTTTGATGCCTACATAAGTCAATACAAACTAAGGCTGTCAAAGTTAATGCTATAAAACCTGAGTGAAAAATTCCTCCATGAATACTCCTATGGTGTAGCAGAAATGTGGAGGACAAGCAGACAAACCTCATGAACTAGAAATGGATAAAGAAATGGCAAGGTTAGCCTCAAAGCTCTGCCTGATGTTTCTCTCAACAAGACCAAAACATTTACATATCAGTGTGAACTGCCATACCACAGGAGTACCACAGAAGCCAAGTCTGAAATACCACTTGCTGGCCAAAGACACAGAAGAGCCAAAATGTGTGATTAAATTGCAATTAATCATGAGTTACCTATCATGTACAAATTTGGTCTATCTTGACACAGTTTCTATACTTTCTTTCACTCTTTCCTATTTCTTTCCCAGAACAGCAGCCTCTTTTCTTTCTCCCACCGACATTCTCAGACCCCTCTGGGAGCTGAGTCATGGATGCTCTTCCACTGTTGGGGGTTCCCAGGTCATCCTGACAACTGCCTTGCCAGCTGCTCCAGCCTGGAGGGGAATCTGAGAAGGATTTTCTCAAAGTTGCTCGAAAGGAAAGAGTGACACAGCATTGCTTTGACCCCACTAAGCATTTTTTTCTTCCCCTCAATCTCCCTCTGGGGAGTGAGACTCAGACTGACCAGGCTCATGCAATCAAACCCACACAGCATCCCCCACACAAACATAAATGAACTCTGAGTGTCATGTCTGGTTGCAAAGTACAGCTTTTTCCGGCTGTTAGAAATATGGCTTTTTTGGCACTTTGTCTTGTCCAAATTTCTCTAAGTTTTCCCCGTGTCAACTGTCATTGATTCACACGATTCAACGCTTGATTATGATCAAAGTTTTCCACACTCAAGGACAGGACCTTGTTAGCACTCCTGGGGTAAATCTAAGGACGAGCCAGATGATTAAAGGGAAAAAGGAAAACATCTGATATTGGAAAACTTTTATGCTAACATTTTTTGTTTATGTTTCGTATCAAATATTGGAACAGTGTCCCATTTTTAAAAACGTTTTTCTTTAAAGATATGGTGTGCAAAGGTTAACGAAAACTAGAGGGAAATTAATGGAAAAAACAACGTGGCAGAGTTCAGGCCTTTGTTAAAGGCAAGCGCTCTGCTGCATGCATTTATTTAGCTACTCATTTCATAACCATGTCTACTGATTTGAATAACTAAAACAGCAAAAGTGCTCTACATATATCACAAACAGCGTCTAGGCAGTTTGAGGAGCTAAAATAGCTAAACCTAACTTCTTTTGCTCTCTACCATTCTGTCCTATACAAACAGCAGACTATAGGCTGAGAATGAGTGACAGACTGAACAGCGAGCAGGTGTGCATACATGTTATGTACTTACCCAGGTGGAAGAAAAAGTAGTTCCTACCAAATGGGCTATCATTCAGACACGTTCTCAACTGTTTGGTTACTTTTCATGGTGTTCCTGTTGATGATCTACACAACCTAAAATGACTGAAGTATGAAAAGTATCAATATTATGGTTTGAGAATAGATTTTAAAGCACAGAGAGCTGCCATTGGAAGTATCAATATTTCGGTATAAATTCGCACATCACCAGCTCTGAGCTCAGGCACAGCACCCAATGCACCCAGACAATGATCTTGGTCTCAAAACCTTTGTTCCAAGGAAATTATTGATTGCCATATTTATGACTTCAGTAATTCCAACTCTAGTAATGTCAGGGAAAATCGAGAGTATCATAAATAGTGTTTCTCCTGCTAAGTATGTTTCACCAAGATGTTAAGGGAATGTCCAAAAATAAGGGTATATCAATCAAAATAGCTGGTTAGTAAGTGCTGAGTCATTTTTACCTTTTTTTTATTTTTAGCATGAATAACTGGGTACAAAACTTATTTGTGGTGCCCCCCAGTGTCCCCCACTTAAATATAGTCTGGATACGCCCCTGGTGACCAAGTTCTTAATGACTCTAAAGTACCACAAGAGGGCCTCTCTTCTCATGGTGCAAGGTTCTAAGGAGGTTTATAGTAAAATACTAATTTAGATACAAGTGTCTAGAATAGAATAGAATAGAATAGAATAGAATAGAATAGAATAGAATAGAAAGTAAGAAAGTGTATAAAGTGCAAAAACATCCATAAGAAAATAGATGCTGACAGCTTGGCCATCACTCTTCAGTTCAGCCAGCCTCCACCTCCACAGGGTCCAGGACTGAGCTTCTTCAGTCATGCTCCTTCTCTGTCTCCTGGATCCTGTCTGCTCACAGCAGGTGAAGCTCTGGTGTTAGCTCCGTTAGCTCCGTTAGCCATGTCTGTGAATAGCATGATGCTACTCTGCCCTCTGGTATCCCCTCTGTTGCTGGGTTAGCACAGCTAGCTCGTCCATCTTATTGGAGATAGATCTTACGTTCCCAATAACAATGGATGGAAGGACAGGTCCATGTTGTCACTTCTTCGCTCACACCTGAGAACCAGCACGTTGTCCTCACCTCCTTCTACTCATGTGGGAAAGATCAGGCCTTGCACCAGTTAGCATTGACGTGCTACAGGCTGCTAACAGCTGAGTTCACATGTAAACAATGCAGCCATGGTTACATGTAGGATCTCCAGAGAAACACAGGAGAAAAAGTAGTAAAAATATCACTGAAGCCACAAAAAGTTTGGTGTCCATGACCAACAAATAAGCCACACAAAGTAATGATCCACTCCAAATACAAAGATTACGAAAAAAGAGACGAAAAAAAAAAAAAAAAAATACAAGAAGCGGACAAAGAAGAGAGAGCTGCTGCAAAAGGCAGCTATAGCCAACAGGAGCCTAGCAACCTCCAGCTATTCAAAGATTTTTTTATGTTATTTTTTTTAATTTGAGTCTAGATTTTTAAGAGAGCCACTGCAAAGAAGCTGTGATAGGGTATAGACATGATCTTTGTTCCTTCTCTGTTCTTTTTAGTGTCACTGCTGCAGCATCTAGGATCAGTTGAACAGTCTTATTCAAAGTCTTTAACAAAGTCTTACCGAGCTTTAAGCCTTACATACTTTGACAAGCTGGAATATTTTTTACCACATCAAGCTTTAATCTGAGGGGAAAAAATCATAGCACACAACTTATGACCAATCCAGCACCCACAGCCAAACCCTAAAAGGCAGAGAATTACTGATTTATATCACTAGCATGACTTTGATCAATTACACTCAATTTCAAATCCAAGAACACGTTTAACTCCAGTGTGTCCACCTCTCCAGAGACATGTGGAACACCTACTTACAGATATCTGTTCATCATTTAGAGCCTGTTTATAGCAGCATCCTGTCCCAGCTCGGCTCAAATGTTTGAAGTCATGTGGCCATATCCTGTCACCACAACCTAGTCAATCCTCCAAGGCATACGAATAATTGCGTCTCATCTTGTTTTACATTCAGCAAGTGATTGCATGAAATCATGTCTTGTTCCAGGAGACTTCAGAGAACTGACATTTCGCATGGAACAAACTCAACAAGCAAGTCAGCCTTTTCTAAATCCTCACATGAAATCACTCTCTATTTGTGAGTGGATGCTACTTAATCAATACAAGATGAAACGGATGACATCTTCCCACCATGTTTGTCACACTTCATTTTGACTCAGGCTAGATCCCTCTGACAAGCAGCTGCATTGAAATGTCTCATATTTTCAGGGAGAGATGCTAACTAGAGGCACAGTGTGCAGCCACAAAAAGTTCAATTTCTGCATCATATTTTGGCAAGCAATGCTGTGAAACCTCACTGGGCTGAGAGCTCTGGAAAATAAACCTGAATTGAGTGACTTCTAATAGAGGCAGATGGGCCATGTCGAATGTTGGGATGATTTTTCCAAATTAGATTCCTCACAGCTGCCTGGGAGCATTTAGACACCCCCAAAAGGAAAATTTAAAATGCAAACTGGTTAAATTTTTTAAGCAAAAGAGCGTGGGAGTAAAAAAAAAAATCAGATTGTTGACTGGTTCATTTACACCTACGCTTTCTGAGATGTTGACTTCTATGTCAAACTGTGCCTCTGTTCCCTACATGAGTTTCACCTTGTTTCACTGTAGTCCCCACATCTGAACATCTGAGACCACCCTGTAGTGAAATTTTACAAACATAAGCACAAGCTTTTTTGGGAATCAAAACACGTATTGGCCTTCAACCAGGGATTTTCACAGCTGTGCTCTCCATGTGATGCTTCCATCAGCAGAATACAGGAAGCAGAGTGTCGACCTCAGTAGAGGGCACGAGACGGACAATTTAGACAAGGACACCTACAATTACAACCCCTCAGACTATCAAAGCAACCAGGTTTTTTATGCTTAATGTTTTATGATTTTATGTTTTATGAAACTTGAAGCAGCTGAGAATCTGTATTAAATTAAGAACTTTGATCATCTATCCATACACAAAGTGCTGTTGTTGTTTGTAATATTGTCTTGGTTCAAATCCCCTACCTTTGCACCAGTGGCGGCTGCTGGTCAGTCAAGGAGAGGAAGCTCAATTTTTCCCGGCCTACATGATAAATTTGTTTATTTATTTAAACGTTATTTCTACCCTCCATGTCAGCTTGTTAGCAGCTGGAGCTGCTATGTGAGATTACGACAGGCTGTAAGTGTGAGTGACAGGGGGAGAAGCTCCGCAGCTGTTGCTGTAGCTGCTTATTGGTGAAAAGAGAGAGAATCTTTAAACACAACGCTCGTCGTCTTTAAGAAAAGTAAACTCGCTGGGGATCGATAAAGCCTCCGGATCAGTCCAAAACAACTTAATGTACAACTGAGAAGATGCTCCGGTGGAGGGTAATACTTCAAGACCGCTGACTGGCTCATTTCACTGTCAATCAAAAAGGGATTCAGCCTCAGACGGATCACCCAATCATCATGCAGAAGCCCAGCGTCCAGGCCAGCCCACTGCCATCCAGTTTCCACAGTGGCACAACCCACTCTACGCTTCCCCACTGAAGTCAGACGACGCTGAGCGTCCGACTGTGTTAAAGCGCTGAGATGCTGCAGGGATGATTGAGAAGGAGGTCGAGCCAGTTACCTGTGATAGGAGCTGATTCTGAACAAAAGATGAAGAAATTCTAGCGCAGATTTTGTCAATGAAATGTACACGGCAGTACATATCACCACTTTTTGGGGGGACATTTTAGGGGAAGCTGAGCTTCCCTTGCAGTCTTAGAGCAATCGCCACTGTTTTTTATGCTTGTTATATGAATCTTGAAGCAGCTGAGAATCTGTATTAGATTAAGAACTCTGATTATCTATCGTTACACAAAGTGCTGTTGTTGTTTGAAAAATTGTCTAGGTTCAAATTCTCTACCTGTGCACTAAGGATGTAGTTGGTTGATGAGCACTGATAGGAAACAACCAGAATTCACTAATGTCACAAGTTACTGAAACATTTTGGGATACCGGGCTAGTGGGTGCTAGTGCTCATGGGAAACAGGGTCTTTATCCCAGAAAAACCACAAGTTTTTCTGTACAGGACATTAAATGGTTTCCATCCGCCAACTTGTTATCAAAGCTTTCTCCAATCTCTGCCTTTTTTTCCAAAGTTGTGACAATGACTTTAGTGAGCTTTGCAGATCAAAACATAATCTTCTATTTGAGCGCCAGATATCTATAACTGTAACACACAAGATTTCATAGTTTCATGATGAATGGTCAGAATTTATCTGCCACAGACTAATCTTTAATTATTATTTTTTTAAAATGTGCTCACAAAACAGTACAACCTCTCAGCCTTCGATCACTAGCTTATCAGATTTGAAAGAAAGTGTAAAAGAATATAAACAGGAGGAACAATGAGCTGTTTGGAATACTGGCAGGCCTCTTAGTGATGTAAACAAAGCCCCACGTTGGCAAGCTGTTTATTGGAAAACTACTTATGCTGCGTGTGGCATAAAATCCTACATTTGTTTGAATCGTTAACAACAGATTTCTTTAAAGAACTGACATGAATTTGTTTGACTGCAATGTAAACACACTGCCCAGATGCTTTGCTGTTGCATTTTTGACAAAATAGCAGCTCAAGGAAGGTTTCCTATAGAATTAAGTGCATGTGCTGTGTATGGTGTATAACAAAAACCTCCAGTGCTGCCATAAGGGCTTAAACAATAACAGTTTTACAGCAATTCACCCTTCAGTACATCTTTCTTTCCGTTTGAGGGTTTATTTCTCCTTCCTTTCTGATTGTAGATACATGATACCACAGGCAGCTGTAATCAGGGCCATAGCATGGGATCAACTGTGATTATTATCTAAAACACTGCACATTTCTTTGTTTTTATTCATGTCTAGGGGACATTTAGGTGACGGGTACCTCAGCAAATGAGGACACAAGATTTCAAGGGGAATTATTAACAACGTAAGTTCCACTTTTACCGGGTCAGCTGGAGAACTTTTGGCTTCCCCCCTCCTTTAGTCAAATGGGAGTGTTGCTCCACTGTTGTTTTTGGCGTCTCAGCCAGTGGAAACCTACTGTCTACATGCTGACTGAATATTTGTCTTCTGAGAAGTCACCCCCCTACGCCCCCTTTAAGTTCAAAAGGACTACTCCATTCCTACCTTGGGTTTTGGTTCAAAGGCCGAACACCGTAGCCACTCTGATCGAATGGGTGGATGCTTAAGGCACAGTAATTCATATACCTTTGTTTCTCATTCCTCTCTAAACCAGATTAAAACCTCATTTAGATTAGATTCTGTATGAAGTGGCAGTATAGAGGAAATCTCACAATTCACTAAAATGGCTTTAGTGAGTTTTTCATTGGATTTTATAAAACCTTTCCATAGAACAACATTCTGAGAGCGCTTTGCGGGAAAGTTGGAGTGTTTCTTCAAGGGTTTGTTTTAGAGGCTTGTCTGCACTGCCAAAAGTTTTTTTTTTTTTTTTTGGAACAAAGATAAACAAAGCATAAAAATCAGAAAAGGAGTTGGCTTGTAGAAAGGCCATGCCATAAAATCTTTATTTTTACTGGTCATCAAAAACCCATACTGGTCAACCTCTCACATTATCCCATTGGGTGTTGGAAACCTTAGCTAAACTCTTGTGCAAAGACACTTTGTGTCAGTTTGTGTTACATGTGTTTTGAAGGCAATGACTAAGCCAAGTACAGCTCATGAGTACATGTTTACAGAGCTGAAGCGACCTTGAGTAAAGCCTTGGGTTCCAGGAATCATAAAAGAATAGTCCTACATGTAAATGAAGCCAGCCAGCTTGCACGTTAGCATACCACAAGGTTCCAGCCAAAGAGTCACAGCTAAGCTAGCTGCTCTAGACCTTTAATGCTAAAAACAAAGTACATGCCACCATAGTAAAAGACACAGTCTGTGATATGTTTGTATGTTTTGAGATTTGTTGAATTTTCCTCTCTTTGGACAAATGCATGCTCTTTGTTTCCTTTTATTTCCTGTCAATGTTGGTGTTAAGTTAGGCTAACAAGCTGCTAGCTTCATGGGTTTATCAATGTAGCAAATTTTGTTAAGAAAGGTGAGTCAGCAAGACTTTTTTCTTTTCAATACAGAAAACAGATTGTGTAGGAGAATAATGAGAGCAGTATTACCTGCTGGAACCTTTTTCCTTGCAGAATTTGGCTTTATGGGATCCTGTGAGTGTGGTAATCCAGACTGCCCAGAATCAGAGTACACCAGGCTAAGGTAAGGAGAAATGACTATGATACCAGCAGCTCTATACCACTGTAAAGAGCATAGACTGTATAAAACATGGACGATGTCACCCGTCTGTTGCTGAAACCGTGAAATGAAGCCAGTCTGCACACGCAGCCACATTTGCTATGACGCTGGCTGCAAGTTTTTCTTTGAGCAGCTACAGGCCGCTTGGCGGTCACATGACCTGAGCTGTGTGTCTGATTGGGAAATCAAAGGATCCTAAAAATTTGTAACTGCAGAGATAGAAAAAAATTCACTCACCGTACAGCGTGTGCCGATAGTGAAATCAGGGTTTTAGACCCAAGCTGTTTTTAGAACCAGGCTGTAAATATGATTTTTAATGCCGTAAAAGTCTGTTTGTATGGCTGGATGTGTAGGTGACTTCCAGTCTCTCTGCAGCCAGCCTCAAGTGGATTCTCGACCAACAGCAACTTTTAGCACTTCCACACAGGCTTCATTTTTACTGACCGGATGTTGCCCCTTAGGAAAGAGTCACCAAGCTGGGAAGGTAATTGATGTTGGTAGTAGATGAAAACACTTTAATGAAGTTGTTTAAGTAGCAGTTTGAATCAGAATGTGCAACTTGAACTAATTTAAAATTTACAATTTTTTACAAGGACATTACTGCGATCCCAACAGTATGAATAACACAAGTACTTTTAGAAAGAAGTCTGCACGTCACGGCCACGCATCACAAGGTTGTTAGAAACAACAAGCTAGGCTAAAGACAAGTGCTCACTGTAAAGAACTTGAAGGCTAATTTTGGTTTTGTGTTTCTTTGAATTAAAGCAGAGTTTTCATAAGTTCATATAACTGTTTTACTCAAACCTAGAGCTTAAGACAGTTTTTAATGTTAAGTATCATAAGCATTTGCTATTCCACTTAATCTCAAAATTTATGTAAAAATGTTGGCAGGAAAATGAAAACCATTGTACTGTACCTTTAATGGTTTGCATTGAGTGTGGATATCAACAGCATAGGTCATGCATGGTTTTGTGCTGACATACTACATTTCCTGTTTGATGGTCATGTCATGGTTCTGTTCTGCACCTCTTTGTCAGTTCCACATTGAGGATTAATGTACTGTACAGTAAGTCATACATTGAGTTGGGAGCTGTAACATGTTTTTATTAATACAAGAAAACTTTCCACTGTACTCCACAGCATGTGGTCTCCATTATTTAGCTGTCATCCCACCAATTCTCATGGCAGTGCTTTCATAGTGGTCCTCAAAGCACAAAAATTCTCCTTTACAGTCACTTGTGATTGCTTTTCAATATGCTGTCAATTAATCTGGTCTGCAGCCCAAAACGTGTGCATGTTTTCCATTTTGTTGCGGCACTGAATCTTCATAAAAACGCAGTGAGTCAGGCAGCTTGACTTGTTCCATCTAATGATTTTGTTAGCAAATATAAAAAACAAATGTCTTTCACTTTAAGTTATTAAAAAAACTGATGAGCACAGAAATGATGAATTTCTGGAGTTAAGCTGTTTTCTCTAAATCTTTTTCTATTTCAACATGCCCATGTAATATTACATGCCTGATGGGGAAAAAAAATCATGCTGCAATGTTACCATGACAAAAAATGTAAGCAAATAAATTAAGCAAACAATGAATTTATACAGTAAAACCAAGGATAAATCATTTGACCTTACATAACACTCACTGGCAACATTATGTGCAAGAAGCACAACACAATGTTTGCTGTTTTGGCTTTCCTGAGCGTTGGAGCCTAACCTTTAAGTTCTAAATGAGTTGATAATTCACAAAAACTGACTTAATATTCATGGAGGATTAAAAAAAAAAAAAAAAAAAAAAAACTACAAAAAAAAACTTTATTTTTGTTGCACCAGTTATTGTGTGGACTTAAAGTTGCAGTTGCAGCATTCAATGTGCTTAAGCAGCTTTCACCTGGTTGTTTCTGATCTTGAATCCCACTTGAAATCTGTGCTCCCATTAGTTTCACTGACAGATAAAGCCAGGTGTGGTTTCCAGCAGTGAGTCTCAGTCAAATCTACCAAAACCAAGTTAGTGACAAGATGGTGAACTCAGTGAAATGATAGTGGAGCCAAATACTTACCTCTGGAGTTGGTAATATCAAAGCAGAGCCAACGGTCCAAATACTGAACTCAGGTTTGATTAATTTTTCTGATAATCTATGAGTAAATGGGTTTCCCTATTCTAAAACTGTCTTCAAAGGGCATCATGTCTGGGCTATGACCTGATAAATTCCCTAAAAGCAGATTCCAGCTTCATTTTTCAAACGCATGCTCTGTCAGACCACCACTTATCATATCGTCTACTATTGAAGAGACACTTTGTCTGCTGTGTTGTGTGGGGACAACTGGAGATAAAACAGGAGTTTCTTCAAATCTGCACCAACCGCAGTCTGTGGAGCAGCCCACTTGAACCTGTCACCACAAAGTGAACACAGATGAACACGCTGGTTCATCAACAGAGTGAAAGAAAATAATCAGCAGACATAAAACAGAGGGGATAGGTTTTTAAAAAGGTTGGATGATAAATGATGTTGAACAGGAATCAGAGCCTAATGTTCAAAAACAGTGTGGACAGTTTATCATTTAGAGCAAGTGTGAACAACATCCAGCCTCACAGTCTGCCTGCAGTGAGCTTTTTGTCATCATTGTACTCCACTATCCTGCCAACATAGCGGTAAGTGTCCACTTTGGTGAAACTTTTCGTGTGAGGTTTCTTTTTGTGTTTAACACTTCTTCAGACTATTCTTTGACCCCTTTTACGACTAACATCATGTCCCAGCTGTTCAGTCACTCACACTGTACTTTACCTTTGAAGATCCTGATGAAATTCAAACTCCCGTAAAGTCTTCTTGTGGTTCTGAGGTGGAACAGCTTTTACAAAGTTGCTCTATAAACTTTTTTAAAACAAGATCAACAAAGAGGATTTCCTCTTTTGTTCTTGCAGAGTTTCCAGTGAGCTCCATTTCTCACCTCCTTCCTTTGGGCCTTATCTCCTGATTTTTGCAGCACTCCTACTCAAACATGCCAACCCTTCATCACGATTAAAGAAATGGCGTCACTTGTTCCTTACCTCATACATCTCTCATTTTACCTTTTGATATGCTAACAGGGGGAAATCTGCAAGTTTCCAGAGCCAGTATCTGTCTGATCTTGTTTGCACTGTTTCCTCATGGAAATCTATACATAATCACTACAAGCTGGCAGCATGAAAGCAAACTGGGTGTATGCAGAAGACTGTGGAGCTGGTCACATGTTGAAGATGTTAGGTATTGCAGATCGTTTGTTTTAGCACGCTCCGCTTTCTCTTCTCTGTGCTCTGACATGGGCTGACTTTCTGCCTGATGCAAAATATCTTGAGCTGTCAAAACAAGTAAAGTTTCAAACTTCAAAGTGCATTTCTAAGCCCAGTGTTGGGATGAACTGGTTCTGTCACTCAAGATCAAACAAACTCAAAGGCGTGTGGTATGAAAAGAAAAGAGGTTGCATGTTTTGATTTCATTAATGAGCTGCTGGGGATCTCATCATAGAAGGAAGAGTAAAGAGAAAAAGGACAAAAAAATTACTGGAGAGCTGACACGGATTCTACATTTTCAGTAGTTTTATTGAAAAATGCCTCTTCTGTTTCAGAAATAAATAAGAAAATAAGGCTGTGTGGAATTCACAAAATGTGCAGTTAAAACATGAGAAAAGCAATTCTATGTCCATAGTCTTGCAACCAAATCCAAACTGCATAGATAGAAAACAACAACTATATTCTGACTTCCTCACTAAATATACAACACAAACATGCAATTCCACCTTGGGTAACAAACAAATAAAAGAAACAAAAACAAATTTGGTTTGTTGAAATGAGTTAGATAATCCTTTGGTTTTTACAGGCCTTTGTTAAAAACAAAAACAAAAACAGAATAAAATCTTGAGAGGTCAAATTAATTATTTTTGTTGCTGATGGAGAATCTGAAACAGCTTCACACACTAAGTTTGACAAAAACAACATGGGTGGTCTGAGAATGCTCATGTACATACATACTGTACGTCCTTCAGCACACTTTCTGCTGGTTTTCACATGATTAGTGCATTATACATTGGAGTCCGATAAACACTTGCAGTTATATTACAAGCAGACACTTAAAGGGAACACTTAGCAAGCACACAGGTTTGTCATAAACAAACACAAAGGTTTGCATTCATCTTGCTAAACTTTCTCACGTCAAAAAAAATAAATGTTCAAAAAAGCCAGGGGTATCAAACCCATATAAGTACTACTTTTGTTCTGAAACCTTTATCCTTATGTAAATGGTGATGGAAGTCATTTCATGTTAGACTTTCTGAGAACTCCTCATGGTAGCTATGAAGCTAGTCTTTCTGTTTTGTCTCGTGGCAGTGATCTCTTTCCTCGTTGGTTTCGTGTGTAACCGGGGGACTGTATTGACTCAAACTCTCCAGCTGGCTCCTCAGGTATAGACACTACCTCAGGTTGAGGTGGGAAGCGATTGGCTAGAAAAATATTTGGGATTGCCAATCAAAAAAACATTTTGGTTTTTTTCTGCAATGTTTAAATGCACAACTGAAATATATTGCACTATGAAATTCCATAAAGATCCCTGTTTTGATTTTTCTAAATTACCAAAGAAAAAAAGCAACATGAAAAAAGAAACCTTTCAAATGCTGCTATGACATTTACAGTACATCCATAAAGGTACTGGGTAATAAAATGTAGTAAAATAACCAGCTCATACTACAATAGACACGTGAAAATGGCAAGTGAGCAACATTTAGCACTGTTGTGGTAGACATACAAAAGAACATGATGAATTGAAATACAAATGGAACATGCTTCACTCTGGACCAGAGCTGTTTGAATCACTCGAGGCGCTGAACAGAGGTTATGCTGGTGGTAAGTAAGCAGCGGGTTATGAGGCACAAGCTCAATACAGATGTTAACTGGATTTTTAGTGAAGTGTCCTGATTCATACATCATTTACAAGGCATAAAAATTAGTTTTATTTACACACATGACCTCCACATTAACATTGGTGTCTGTTATGAAATCCTCTGTGTTAGTACTTGTTTTATGTTTGGTGTTTGTACATGCTCCTTCCTTCGTAGAAATGTTCAGTCTCTGATATTTTTCCCACCACCGGTTTTTGGTTCAAGATGCAAACAGGCCAGCAGGTTGCCATCACTGTAGCTTGTAGCTGTGAGATGATGTTAGTGCCTGTCCCCTCCGTTCTGTTTATTGGCTTTCATAGTGTTTGTTTGTCTTAATGTTCAGTAATTATGTCCATGGTGATTATCCTTACAAGCCCCATAGCAAACGGGCAAACATCTCAGAAATGGGACTTCAAAGAGTAAGCGGCACAGGTGACTTAGAGGGTTTATTATGCCAAACCTGAAAATATGCAGAGTAGGTGTGAGTTTTCGCTGTGGAACAAGGTTGTAAGCAACTCATTTGATGTAATGCAAGTCACCATTCAGTACTAGCTAGAATGCTTTACATGCCAGTTTAAAAACAGTTCATCAATGTATGGAGGTATTGACCAAATGCAGTTGATAACTGACCGACTGTTGGCTAAACTCTGAGCTAAACTCTTTGGTTTGTTTCATAGGGCTTTGAATTAGGTTAGCTTTAGTCATATCAAACCAAACAGAGACAACGTTTTTAAATTAATCCAGGGCTAACATTTGCTGGAAAAGTCTGCTAGCTTTACTGATGATATTTGCTTGTATTTGCCATTTTAGCAGCTAAATCAATGCCAGGAATAACAAACCTTTTTACTCTAAACACAAGAACCGTTCAGACGATGTATGGGACTCCCAGAGCTAAACCTTCAAGAGATGGGAACTGAATTAGGTTCTTTTACAGGTACCGACCAAGTTCTGTCTATAGTACCCAGTACTGATTCACGTAAAATCAACACTACCATGTTTCAATACCTAAACACATCCTTGTGACTGTGAGGGAGTGGAAGTGTCGGTGATTTTCCATGCTGGACTTTAACACAGCATTGCAGGTGGATTTAGAGAGAAAAAATATATTAAATTGAAATAATCTGAGATTTTATTTCAAAACAAACTTAATCTATTACCACATTAACACGCAAAAGTACCAAAAATTGGTACCGCTGAGTACCGATACTGGTTGCCAGGTACCGGCCATTGGTAACACACTGTTTCAAAAGGTACCCATCCCTAAAACCTACAGATGTTTACATGTGAGCAAAAGCTCCAAAGGCTCAGCAGCAACAAGCTTAGTGAACAGTTAGTCAGCGTTCTTTTTTAATATTAATAAAAAAAACTTCCTTTACAAAAACATTACTATTTATGAATTTAGTAAATATCTCCATACATTATCTTAGAGAGAAGAAGAGCACCCAGTTGCAAATGTAATTAGTCTGCATACACTTAGTCTTTAATCTACTATCTGACCATGCAGTACCTAAACATTAAGCGTACCTGTGTATCCTTGTCCATTGTAAGGAATGCCAACACACTGAGAGGAGTCGCAATATCCAGGGGGTCCTGGTGGTCCCCTCACCCCTGGAGTTCCCTGGCGGCCTGGAGGGCCACGAGCCCCAGCGGAGCCTGAAGGACCAGGGGGTCCTATTCTCGACTCTCCTGGTGGTCCTGTGAAGGGAGGACAGAAGGTAAGAAAAAGGCCAGTTACAGAGTCTCTGGATGCCTGCACAAACACCCCTGACATCACCAGTAAATCTTCAGTGCAAATTGCGGGGCTAACACGGGGTTGCAGCACTGTAATTTAAATTTTTCAATGGCTCAATTAAAAAGCTTGACCAAGAAGAAAAAAGTCTTGGGCTGCGTGGAGTTAGCCCCCCGGCCCCGGCTGTCTAGACGGTAAAAACTCAGGATGGAATTTTCCCTCTCCCTTTTTCTCTCCCTTAAGTGAGCACATGTGTTGTCAATGAAGCCACCAAAGAAAGCTCATTGTACCGCAATCCAATTCTCACACACGTATACAGTACACACACACACAAAAGTGAGTCATCAGTGGACTTCCACTGGTCTTCAGTTGTTTCTGAGTTCATTCATAGAAACAGACATGTCACTGTGTGTACTGTTTGCCGGTCAGACATCAAAAGTGGGTTCCTGTTGATCCGCAAAGTTTCCCTAGAGACAGGAAATCCTCTGAAGTGGTAAGCTTTCTGAGAAACATATTCGATACCAATTAAGGAAAGGCAACAGGCCTCTATAAACTGACAAACCAGACTTACAACAATTTGTAGCAATTGTTTCTAAAACTGTGCTAACCTTGATTGAAAACTGATTCGAGACTGTCTGAACTTAAGACACAGAAATTCTCTCCTTATGATGGACGTAAATTCCTTCCATTTAACTGACTAAAATCTGAAATGGGAGCAGTGTTTGGAGAAGCTCAGTATACACGAGGCATAAATCTTTAAGAAAGGAAGGAATCAGGAAAATGTTTGGGGTCTCTCCAACAAATTTATGCAGAGCAGCTGGCGAAATGGTTCTGAGACATATGGCGAAGGTAAATTCTGGCCTGCCGCTGGAATGTGTCATTTTAATTGGACTAATGGGAGAAATCTGTGTCCTTGAAATGTCCTCTGAAAATCTCAGAATAGAAAAAAGAGATAAAGAAATTGCTGTTACCTGGTGGCCCAGTTGAACCTCTTTGTCCTCTGATACCATTTCCTGGAGATCCTCTTTCTCCTTTCTCTCCTTGCAAGCCTGTGTTAACGAAAGGACACACATAAGCATGGTTTGTAACTCACTATTATCTAAGATAAAGAAAAGAATTATGACATTTGATGAAACAAGTATTTCGGAATTTATTCTTCTGAGCACTGTTAAGTAAAATCATGTGTAGACTAAAAAAGGTCATTCATTAAACTGTTACTTAACTTTTTGGCCGTGTCCCCATGACCTTAATAAATTCATTTTTCATGGTTATCTTATTTTCCCTGCTGGCTGCTTTGTTGTGCTTCCAGATTTTGAAAAGAAGAATACAGATCAGTTACCTCTTTCTCCTGCGGTTCCAGGTAAACCTGGGTTTCCAGGGAAGCCAGTTCTGCCAGGTTGTCCAGGCTCTCCACGGGTTCCCTGGTCTCCAGGAGGGCCAGGAGGACCTGGTGGTCCAGGAGAGTTGCTACGGTATCCAGAAGGAATCTGGTTGAGCATCATGTCGATTCGACTCATCTGATCTGAACGAGGAGGGAAACAAAGAGTCTCATTTGGGGTTTCACTGAAGCTTTACGAAAGCTTCACGAAGCTGTAACGACTTCAAAGACCCCTTCAGATCAAGAGAGGTTTCACTCACTGTTCACGAGCTGCTCACAAACTTGTCTGGCGATGGAGCGCATCATATTCTGGGAGGCAATATCTCCCTGGAAAACAAAGGGGTCATCATGAAACCAATGGCAAAGCTTTTATTTATTAATGATACATGGTGAACTATTCAATATGAATGTCAGTAACATAACACATACCCGCTCTCCTTTCTCTCCTTTAAGGCCAACAGGTCCCTGTTAACAAGAGGTACAGTCTTAGAACAACAACCCAGGCTTCCTCTAAGTGTTGTGGTTTCATTCTGAGTACTCACTGGGTTTCCTGTATCTCCTGGTTTCCCTGGTTTCCCAGTAATCCCTGGTACACCTGGATTTCCAGGGCTTCCCTGAAAAAAAAAAGAAACACAAAGCGTAGTGTGTAGTTTAAATAACCGCACTGTAAACATAATTGCAACATTTAACTTCTGCTCCCTGTTAATGATTGTGTAACAAGCTTTAAGTTGGGCTCTATGCTTTGACATGTGCAGGAGGGGGGGCATGTGGCACAAGCTGCCAAGAGCAGTAGATGGAAACACACATGCACAACAGTCAACGGGGATCGGATGCACATGCACACATACTGTACAAACTCCAGCCACCGTGAACTGCTAATGGCTCTTGGAGCAGTCAGGAGTAGTAGGTGCATGTGAATCCTATACTGGCGTGCTGCCTGCTGGCATCATGTCTGGATCTAATAGATTCAGACTTCTTTTAACCACAGAAGAAGAAAACGTGATGCATGCACCGTCCTTAAACCAGTGGTGGGGTCTACAGTCTGCTTTTTTATGTGTTGTTCAAGCAGAGTGAAAACCTGGAGCCAGAAGAGTAATTGCTGCAGATCTATCAGAAAATAAAGCCCCCTGCATGGGATATTTGTTTGGCTCCAAAATCAGCAACACAAAGACAGAAATAAACACACACACACTCACCATGGGTCCTGAGGGGCCTCTGGGTCCAGGTGGTCCATCTTTTCCTGGTGGCCCCTATGTAGAAACAACATACAATCACGCATGGGTTACAGCCCACTGGGGACTCCGTTCATGCAATTCATCAGTGTCATGGCTTCATACTGCTCTCAGCTTCAAATCTGTTTAGGTTACATATATTTAAGTCATGGTTTAGTTCTTCTGGCTTACGCAAGTGACAACATGGAGTGAAACTACACCAAGCATGGCGCAAGTGTGTGATCACATGCTAAACATTAGCTAAATGAAGTGTTGGAACCATTTGCAAGCTTTTAACAAAGTGTGAACACTAAGCAGGCCCTGAGGTAGCTCTTACCCGCGCTCCGCTTGGTCCAACAGGGCCCAGAGGACCACGTGGCCCTGGAGAACCCTGGGAAAAAAGCAGACACACGTAATCAAATGCTAATGATCAGGAACAAGACATTTAAACAGCTCCCTTCTGCATCTGTCAACATGGATTTACAGAAAAAAATCTGAAGTTTCCCACTTATTTAGCCAAAAATAATATATCATCATGTTACTAAAAGCTGGAACGGTTTCATGTCGTCTGTTGAAACATGATGTTCACAAAACAGCCCCTGCAGAGGTAGTGCTGTTAAAACAAGCATTATTGTGTGAAATTACCACGACAATAAGCTTGAGTTTGAGAATTTGACTTTTTCTGATGCTTGAGTTCAATTATTCAAAGGCCAGAATAAGTATTGGTGATGTTCTTTCCCAATGAATGATGGGAGGTGGCTGAATGACCTCATCTGGTTAAATAATGGCAGGCTAAGATTCTATGAAATAACAGCTTGAAAAATTGCTCTCCCATTAAAGGATTTTCCCTGTAACGTGACATCAGTTGAAGTAAAAGTGAAATAAAAACAAAGCACTGCCCAAGTCCCAGGAATCCCATCTTCTACAAATCAAAGATGTTCAGTTTTCGGACAGACTCAAAACCACGTCTTGATCATCTTCAATCACAAGGCTGGGAGAAAACATGTTCCATTCCCCGTTTCCCCTTCTGTAACATGAGTCTGGGCTCCATAATCATTTAACTGCATCCCTGGCCTCCTACTGTTTGTCAGTCAACATGCTGAATCCAGAGTGTGGGTCTCCCCTGAGGACGCCATGGTAAACCTCCCACTCTGAATGTGGTTTCAATCCCTCCGTTTGGACTGATTCCAGGTTCCAGTAGCAACACTGCTCTATGGATAGTCTCCTGCTTCCTGTTCATAAACCACAAAATGAGAGGGGCGGACTTACAGGCAGACCAGCCAGACCCTGGTCTCCAGCATCTCCCTTTGGTCCTTGGCGGCCCTGAAGGTGAAGAAGGAGGAGAAGCTTTACTCTTTGTTTTATATATTCTGGTGTGTAAGTGTGATTGATTTCATGTTTTGATAAGAACATCTGCAGGTAGGAAAATAACGAGGCAGTGGAGCTGCCTGGCTGGAGGTAAAGGGAGTTTTAAGTGTTCTGACTTCAGCTATAAATCCCCCTCACTGCAGTATTCACACACACTCAAACCAGTCTGGACCCTTATCTCCAATCCCTGTGTTTGCCTTATACATCCATAAATACAGATTAAGTGATCGACTTACAGGTTCTCCTGGTAGAGACAGTCCATTGGGGCCCTGTGGACCTGGTGGTCCCATTGAGCCTGGGGGTCCAGCCTCACCTCGTGGACCCATTGGACCCTACAGCAACACGCAGGCAGGAAAACAGAGATTTTTAATTGCTGACAAAAGAACCAACGCAATCAGTCTTTTGATTGTACAAATACAGACAACGCACATCAACACTGGAAATGGGCTTTAATGGTTCTTAACACAGAGCCCTTTGGTTCCAGCTCAGGAAAAATATACAGTTGATAACTGAGCTCAGATGTGATTATGTACACTAATGTGAAGCTGGAGCTGAGCAGTCATCATCCATGGGAAGATTACAATGAGGTGTTGACTTTAATCTCATATGAATTCGGCATAATTGATCATTTCAACAAGCCATTAAATGACGATGAAAAGTTAAATAACTTCACCTACTTTGGTTTTACAAAGAAGATTACAAACTTCAAGCCTGTAGAAAAATATGTATCACATGCTTCAACAGTGTTACTCACTGAATTGCCAGTCTGTCCTCTATCTCCTCGTGGTCCCTTAGAGCCTGGGCTGCCCTGGAGAAGGAAGAAGCCAGAAACAGAGTGAGTGCAACATCAGGAGTAGATTCCAAAAGCACTAAAAAAAAAAAAAAAACTAAGCTCTTCGAAATCCTTGCTGAGGCTCAGAAGGGTTAGCAAGCACACATATTCCAGACCTTTCTGCTGCTGTTTTTCCAACAGGCATTTATCGTTTGACACTTCTCCCTAAGCCCACGTTTCATTGCATGCCACTGGTTTGATCTTCAGCTGCTCTCTCAGAAGGAAAAGAAAATATCACTCCTGATGCGAGGGCCATCCTCAGTCGACTTAAGGTCAAAATGTTTAACAGGCAAATGTCAAATAGCTTATTATAGCTGCAGAGTGATTATAACGTCAGTAGAGAAGAGTATGGCTTCTTCATCATCATCATCAAAACATGTACGCCTTCTGGGAAAATCGTTTCATCAGGTGAGCACTTAGGATGAAGTACAGAAGACATGATGTTAGGAGGGGTCTTTACCGAGGGTCCAGGAGGCCCCTGAGGCCCAATGCTGTCCTGTGTGCATGTGCATGAGTGGGGCAGGGATGGACACTTGGCCTCATCTCTCTGAGAAGAAAAACAGAAGGTCATGAAATTAAAAACTGCTGATAATTGAGACCATGCCTTGGAAAACTACAGATCACAAGAGGTAAAAAAGGAAAGGCTTTATGTAACTCTGTGACAGTATCCTGGCAATGCCTTGTTTTGACTCCACAGGGAGATTTAAATGAAGTGACAGTTGAGAAAGCCTCTAAGGCTTGGGATGGGTCTGTCCTTCATGAGAAAGAGCTGCAGGGTCTGTGGTAGGCTTTCAGACCAGATGCTCAGTGACAGTGGCAAACTTCACCACATTTCTGGAAGTGAGTCTTTGATATAATTAGTTACATAACAACACTGTAATCACTGAGGTGATGTATTAATATGGGATGCAAATTATAGATCCAATTACTCATAATTGGATAAATGTGCATGCATCCTGTATTTACCGTACTTTGTCATAATAATTGAGAATTACAGCTGGCTTCTTCATCTGAAGGAGTCACTTATTTTCATGTAATTGGGGGATCACGCTGGCAACGGTCCGATAAGCGCAAATTACTCAGAATACAGCATTCTATTCAGTTGAGCTAAAGCTCTCTCATTTGGAGCAGCAATCTAGTTATCAGCCTAATGACTACATACAAACATACATGAACCTTTGAGAAGGAATGCATACATACGCCTGCAGTAGATAAACAGTATGAGTAGCAAGCATGTAAAAGATTAAATCAGAAGTCCTTCCAATGTACAACAAAACATGTGCGAGAAATCTGCCAAAATATCCCTACAGATGGCGTTCTGTCCTTACTGTGGCAGGCAGGTCGCAGCATTTGTCTCGGCTGATCCAGCTCAAGCTGCAGATAATATCGAACATCTGGAGCTGGAACTACACAACAGAAGAGGAGGAAAAATGACAGGGTGTTACAAATGGCTCTTATTTGTGATGAAAATGCACATTGTTGTAACAGAACAACAACACGAAACAAAGAGATGCAGCGTCTCATCCCTGCAGCTATCACTGGGAGCAGTTAAGAATTAATTATGTGTTCAAGCACAAGAGGTTCAGGGTATTAATGCTCTGGAAAGTTCCAAACACTTTTCTAAGCCCTAACATTTTAAGTGTCTTTTTCGCTTACTGTCGCAGACTGCTTCTTTCCGCCTCCAGACTTGACCATCTTGCCAAGCACTTCATAGCCTTCCAGTGTGATGTTGTTGGCCTCCTTGATGGGCTTCTCTGCCACCTCTTGGCAGTCCACGTTCAGCTTGACTTTTTCTGGAGAGATGGTGATGTGGAGCTGCAGGAGGGAGAAGGAGGCCTTATTAACAAACCTTTCTTGTCTTTCTTACACTTCACATCTGCAAACTCTGTTGCAACACAAACATTTGGCAAAGTGCAAAGAGCTGAGAAGCTTTAGATGAGCTGTGTTTGGGATAAATCTCCATTTTGAGGTGGCATGATTGCTCATTTAAATTAGAAGTTATTTAAGAAAGTGCAACCAGAAGGGGAGAAACAAGATCTGTGGACCACTTTCAGCCATGTTTTCTGAAGCCTGTTGCAGATTCTGATGCTGTGTTTATTATAATGGCTGAATTCAGGGAATTGTTTAGTCTCTGCAGAACCACTTTAATTATAGATTATGATATTACTCCAGAGTGGTTACTGATTTGGCATGTGGCTGCTGTTTGATGCCTCTGAAGATGAATGAACCACAGGAAAAGTAAAATATACAATCCTTGGCAATTCAGTGGAGATCTAAAGCTGAAGTCCATGATTGAACCAGGACACAGGACGACAAAGTGAAAGATTTTGGAGTTTTCTGTCCAGAGGATCATGCTTCACATCTTGAAACAATATCATTTGTGGTGCACCATCAAAAGTGCTACATTTTCCATACTTTCCCCCCACTATTGCAAATTTTCCCCTCCTCAACCATCGGACAAGCTTTCTTTATGTCAGGAAAAGCAAGCTACCATTTCTTTCTACAAAGCCATAACAACCACAGACTAGGCCACAGTTCCTGGCAACCAATCACAAAATTACAGTTCACTTCCTTGGCAACAGAAAAAAGTATCTGTTGACCACAAAGGGAGAGGGGTGTCGTTTCTCCCAGGATCCTAGCATGGCTGCGTTACACCATGGAGCTCATAAAAGCTTACCAAAACAGCTTTGGATGATATATTGGGATGGCAAATACTGAGCGTGTTTATATTACCTCACTGACCAATAAGTAAACACATGAAAACACATTAGTTGGTGGAAAAACAGCCTGAGATGAAGAGGCGTTTAAGTGACCACTGGTCCTTCGGTTGATGCTCTTTGTAAAGGGATCAGGTTGAGCTGCAGTGAAGCGTTGACAGATGAACCGTTTCCATTCACCATTTGTTAACACAGACGGTTTGCTTCATTGTGTCAACACGCAGTCAAAGTGCACTTGGTAAATTCTCAGGCTGCTGCAGTACGCTTGACACAGCTCAGTGATTTCTATCAGGCAAGCTTTTATTGGTCTTGGCTTCCCTCATTTTTCATCGTTTCATAATCCTGTGACTGGAAGGCCCACTGACGTTGATTTCTTGCATGCACTTGATAGGAAGCTGTGAGCTTTTCTATATAACATCATATCCAAGTTAGCTTTAAAATGTGTAAAAGGAGACCCTTAATCAGTCGGTATAATCTCTGTCAGAATGGTGTTTCAGTGCAGCAATATTTGGCAGATCGTAATCGTTCCATCATTTATAATGGGACGCCTCCAAGTCTGATGTGACACTTAGAAAAGGCAGACTGGATATCTAACAGAGGAGGATTTCAAAAACAATTTCCTGTGTTTCTTGTGTTTTTAGTGTCAGCGTGTTCACTCTGAGAGGTCACACAAAGAAGCAGGTTCATGTCCAATAGAAGGTTGTCACAAAGTACAATAAAAGCTTTCAGAGCAAGTTTTGGCAAACACCTCCTTCCCTGCTTTAATCAGTGATGCACATACTGGCACAGCCTCTCCAACACAAACTCTCACAGGAACAATTTTAGGACCAAGATCAAGATTTTTATGTTTTTTTTGACTGAGAAACAAAGCAGACAGGGCAGTGTTGGGTGACTACATCAGCTTGCATGTTTAAACTTTGCCTGGTTATCCCTGAGCACATGAGTAGTCACCGCGATTCATGGAAAATGTCTTCCTCACTTCAGTTAACAGGAAGGTTCCCACTGTGGACTCCCACCCCACAGTGTGGGAGGGGATTCCCCTGTGGGCTAGTGAGTGGCTAGCATCTGGTCAAGTCATCTCTGAGAGCTTTCCCACATGTTCAAGTGAGCAGGAGAACACGACCCCTTCAGCCTTGGTTACTCTTCTCGAACCAGCCTGAGGGGCTGAAATCTACAAGTGCTGTTTAAATGAGGAAATACCACAGGGTAGGTGAGGATTGAAAATATTTTTGATAGGGTTACACCAAACCAATCAGTAGTATTGGTTATCGGTGTATTGGTGCCCCTCAAAGCTGGAAGAGATCCATGGCGCCGATCCAGGCAAACAGCTCCATCCCTTTTTTTTTCTTTGCTACTTGATTTTTAAATGTTGCCTCTAATGCACTTGCTTTGGTTTTTATTGCATTACCAGTCAGCAGGGTATAGAAGTTTACATTTGAAGACAACTTGTGTACATTCTGAAGATTTTTTTTAAAGGTAAAGATTAAAATATTTCACAGTTTAAATAAATATTAACTTCAGTAATTCCATCTACTCATTTTTGGCCTTTTACCAGTCTTATCCCACAGTAGGGTATGCAGGTTATTATTTAACACTGGTATCAGATCGGTATTAGTATCCATCAATACCAAAGCCCAGGTATCAATATCGGTATCAGAAGCACAAAAGTTGGATCGGTGCATCCCTAATTTTTTATATAAATTCTGATCAGCTACTGGTGACTAAGGGCCATCGGACAAATTGTGATAGAACTCATAGTATCCAGCCAAGAAAATCCCTGATCAAAGGTACCAGATGTCCGTATCAAGCTCCAGCACAGCATAAATCAAAGGGATTGTTGGAAGCAGAACTAGGATGATTAGAAACATAAATAGACTCTTTTATTGTTTGTAAATGAAGAAAAGGGAATTTAGTGGATAGTGAAATTTCTATTTGAAGTCATTGTTTTTTTCTCTTATGAGTGAAAAAAAATTCTCATGAAAATTATCCTTTTTATTTGGTTTAAACTTGAAAATCTACTTTGAGTTTTAGGCTTAAATTTGTTTTCTTCACACATGGACAGCACAGCTGACTGCCATTTGTGACAACCATAATGGTCACTCTCAGCAAAAACACACACACACACACGCACACACACACACAAAGCGCTGAGGTCACTTGGTAATAGCTGTGGACAAAGTGTTGGCAAACCACTTACAGCATGTAAACACACACCAGCAGCGGTGGTGGCAGAGGTACTTACTCAGCAGACCAGCAAATAAGTAGCTAGGTAGACCGCTGCAGAATCACAAGCTCATGGAAGAACAACTGCTGCACCATAAACTAGCCACCCAGTGTACAGTCAGGACTGTAGGCTCAATTACAGCCACAAACTGGGAGAACACACACTCTTACACACACACAAATCAGGCTGCCGTCCAACTAGACCAGCAGTGATGTCATTTACATGCAGTCATGACCCAACATTTTCCGGGGTTCTGTTCATTCATGAAGTTACCCTGCAATTAGTCCTGTAGATGCTGAGTGGTCAAACTGAAACGTCATCTACAGTACACCCTGACTCATGGACCACTATTTCCCTGTCATCAGCTTCTCAGTTTCAAAAATCATCTCTGAAATATCAGGAAAGAAGGAGATCTCGGATGTTGGATAAGAACCTGTTTTATTAATTTTAATATCTTACAACTAAGGGAAAAGAAACGTTTGTTCTGAAGAAAGGACACAATGTCCTTGGGAGCGACCTCAATTCGATTGGACGGGGCTTCGAGTACATTGGAACCAGTCATTTTTCCACCAGCAAGAAATCTTGCATCCTGAGTCACTCCAGTTTGGTATGAAAATATACTATCCTCTATTGTTCTGGTCTTTACACCCCACAGTGGGGGAACATAACAGAGGATGTTTTATCCGCTGCTGTTTTGAGTTTGACTTAAATGCATTTGATGTCTTTTTTTCACCTCTTGCAGGGGCCACAAGGGACTCAATAATCCACCAATGTTTTTCATCACAGTTATAAGCTCTGCATGTGAGTGCATTGTAAAAGTTTCACCATGATAGAAAAGTGAAGAAAACAATGACATTATCATGGGCGGTAACTGTTGTTAAAGAGATGGAAACTGTGGATTTCATGCTAATGAATCTATTTTTTATTTAAAGACATACCCTGAAGAAACCTTAAATGACTGGAAGGCAATGCAGATAGCTGCGTGAGGAACCTTCAGACCAGGATTACTGGAAACATCTGGACTCAACTCTTTTTAATCCATGGCTAATAATCTTAACATTTTTCAGCCAATAATATAGGCTTTGGAAATTTGAAAAAGTGCTCTCACAATCACAAAATGTCTTGTGTGTCAACATCATTTTAGAGTTATGCTCTGACACTTCAACCTGAATAAAAGTTTAAAGGGTCATTGCAACAATTTTACCCACAAAGTTTAGTTTCAATTTTGGGGGATGGATTTGTCAGCTTGCAAGAAATGAGGACAGACCGTCACTAGGGTTTGGACATGTGTTGCATCTTGTTCAGAAATTACATTTACCCCAAACTTCCTGTTTGTTAAAAGAAGAGTAAAATAAAAATTGATCCCAGACCCCGATTTTTAATGTAGTCAGAATAATGGGGGCTTAGACAAAAAATATTCAGGAGAGTCTAGCTGTGGTTGAAATGGTAACATTTGCATGGTTTTTTGGTCTGGAGATATTAGAATATTTCTCAAACCTCTGTTTAAATTAGTTTACAGTCAAATCATACAAAGTCAAGAGACCGCTTAGGCAGCAGAACTGACTCTCAAAGATGGTTCACAGGAGTCTTATGACAGGTAACGTGAAACAGCCTCATGGCTTGGTCTGTTTCTTCTATTAAAATGTAACTCAGTCTTCAAAATGAAGCATAAAAATCAAAGACTTATTAAAGGATTCAAAAACAATATCTGTGAAAAGAATGAAAACATTTTTCTGAAAGTCTGCGGATTGAAAAAGGAAAATCAGCAAGCATGTAACCGCAAAGGACAAACAGTCTGTCCTATAAAAGAGCAACTTTAATAACATCGCTACGTGGTGAGCGAAGCACTCCTCTCCTTGAGAATCGTGCACTGTGTTTACCTTGTGGAAGCTGCCATGGAAAACCCGCTTCACTTGCTCCTCATTAAACATGGCTTTCTGGATCTCTCCTCGGGTGTCCTTGTTGTAGAACGTGATTGTTTTGCTTGAAGCTGAAAAGAGAAGAGTCTTTGATGAGTCCCTGACAGCATGTTACGATGGAGTAGCACGCAAAGGCCAGACAGGGCTGTAGAGAACACATGGTGGAGAGGAGAGGGATGAAGAGAAGGCTTGAAGGGATTAGGTCTATGCTTGTAATTATTTGCATGCATTCACCATGTGTGTAGAGCACTTTTGTAAATGACACCTATTTAGAAATTAAAGCCTCGTGTAAAGATTAAAGAAGAAGATTAAGCCAAATACAAAACCAGGGTATGATTGACAGCTGTGGATCAGGGATTTCTTCTTAAGTGGTTTAAGAGAGTGTACAGCTGTGTGTTTGTTGGGTTAGCTACAGCAGAGTCCCCCCTCCAGCTGAGGGCCAAAACAGGATGGGAGGCTTACGGTTCATGGTGACCCCGACCTCGGGGTTGTTGTTTTTGTCGGAAATCTGCCAGATATCAAAAGGTTCAGAGGGTGTGTCAGGCAACAGGCGGAAGAGCAGGATGATGGTGTAGGATGGGGGAAGACCCTCCGGATGGATCTCCCTGTTGCGTGAAAAACATACATTTGCCGAGTCATGAATCAGATTTTTCCTCTCAGTTCTCAGCAACATGAATATGACATTTTAGAGAATAATCTCCTGTGACACAGCATTTAATTCGTCACAAAGACCTGAAATCTGTTCATCATTGAAAGTTTTTCCTCTGGCCTTGGAGAAATTGCCCTCATACTGGAGCTATTTACCCTTCCCTCTTCTTTGCTGCAGATCAAAGTGCCCTCAGTCGTGCTTCTTAAGTCAACGGCTGTGTCTGCTCCCACAGACGCAACATTCTGAATATTTCACAGAGCATGCTGAGATAAAGATACTCTAGAGTTGACTCTACTGGCCACTTAAATGAGGCCCTGTGAAGAGGTAGAGCACTTGACCTGGAGGTTGTTTCTGTGGTTGTTATATCAATATGGAACAGGTGGGAAGAAGGCCTGGTTCAGGAACTTTCTAATTCCTCCTCCAATTTATTCAGTTCCCCCTAAGAGCTGATAGTTAGCAAACTTCAACAAGGAGTAGGCACAAGGGAAACCCCTTTGACTGCAGGGGCTGTTGAACATCATTATAAGTAATGACTGTGGGCTGGGCAGTTATAGTGCACAGGAGATAAAGCTGTTGGAATCACACTTCCCCTGTTTGACACACAAATACTTTTAGTTTCAGATCTTACTTTGTGGGCTGGTTTATGAAGGAGTCCTTATGTAGTCTGTATGCGATGTAGCTGTTGAAGGAACCAGGCTCCATGGAGATACCGTTCATGCCAGCAAACGTCCGGTCAGTGATGTTGAAAGCCTCCAGCATCCTGAAGCCTGAAGCGTTAGAAACGGTAAAGTCGGCATTTTAGTCTTTTTTAAAAAACTCTGAGGGTTAGTTCGTTTTTGAGGTGGTGATTCAGACATACCAGGGGTGGTGAATCCATTGATGTAGATCAGAGGGCAAGCTAACAAAAAAAAGAGTTATAGAGAGTTTGAGCATGAAGCTTTAGGAAGGTGATTTAAATTCAAGGAGCAGCATCCAAATATATAATTTAATGATGAATTAGTGATATTTTGCTGTCTGCCTTACTGGAGGTGGCAGTTTCGCAGATAAAGGTGATCAGGTTGTCTTGGATCTTGTCAAATGCATCATAGTCGTCGACAACAAACACATGTCTCTCGCTGGGCTTGCTGCCGATGAGTCTCAACTCTTTCATGTCCACATCAGCCACTCCAACCACAAACACACTGTAGCCTGTAGGAACAAAACACACACACACACATTAAAACAAAGACCATTGTTAGTCTTCCAATAACCACAGGCAGTTTCATCGCTGTTTGGATTATTAAGGAGTTTGTAAAAATCAGCCACAATCTTTGGCTCCAATTGGGGAAATCGAAGTTTGGGAGCAAAATGGGAATTCAGTTAATCCGAAACAGCTCTGCTACACAAAGTATTCACTGTGTATACAACTCAGATCATAACACACATGGAAATGATTTATAATTTCACACATACCAGAATGCTGCAGCCTTTCTGCGCTCTTCTTAACATCATCCTGGGACCGTCCGTCTGTGACCACCACCAGAACCTTGGGGACGTTCCTTCTCATGCCACTGTCTGAGGTGAAAACCTTCTCATAGACGTGCTTCAGAGCCACGCCTGGAGGAAAGAGAACAATGATGATGAATAAAGAGAGAACAGGAAGTAAAAACAAAAATAAGGTACCACTGAGATGTTTTGAAGCATACCTGTCTTTGTGTTGCCTCCTCTGTAGCGCACACCCTGCAGAGCTGACAACACGATGCCCTTATCGTGATAAGTGTTCAGCTTAAACTCAGTCTTGGCGTCATCACTGTACTGGACAAATGAAACCTAAACAAAGACAAAACATAGTATCAACATTTTTAAAATGAATTAAGAAATAATCAAACATCATTGTACAAAAAGAGGACCAAAGTTTATGCTAACCTGCATTCCTTTGGGGCTGATGACATCAAAGGCTCCAGTCATGCTCTTGACAAACTGGATCACCTTGTGGAAGCTCTCATCTCCAATACTCCAGGAACCATCGATGAGGAAGACCAGATCAGCCTTAGCACCTTTGCACACTGCAGCACAAGACCAGTGACGTTAATGTAAAGTCTCAGGTAACCTGGAAGAAGGAACTGAAACTGCTAAAGCTCTGCTCACCGTCCAGTGCAGGTGGGACTGTCGCTGGAGCAGGTGGGGTGGGGGGCTCGGTTGGTACCTCAGTGGGTTTGACCACTGCAAAGAGACAAAACAGAAGTTGAAAAAACTGTAGGGGCGAGTTGTTTCTACTAAAAGGCTTGAGTGTGAGACTGCTGTCTTGTCATTCATTTGTATTAGAGCCATAAAGTGATATCTTACATGTCCTCTCCTTCACGCTGACCCCAGGTCCCTCCAGGTTTGGTGTTTGGGCATAAACTGTGGCGTTGTAGAGAGTGTCAGGGGTCAAACCATCAAAGCAGTGGCTGCTCTCTGATCCTCTGACAGTGATCTCCTGAGCCCCACTCTTGGAGGCTAAAAGGGAAGAAAGAAAAAGAAGACAACACAGATTCAGGCTGCAGTTGTCTAACAATATCAAAGTCTATTCATATGAAGTTTCATATTGTGTAATTTATCTGGGAACCTACGGTCGAAAGGATTGACTTTGAGTCTGTAAGACGTAGCAGCTCTGTGAGGGGACCATCTGAGGCAGAAGTTGTCATAGCCGACATTGTAGGTGTTCAGGTCAGTCACATTCAGGTACACTAAAAGGAAACATTGGACTCAGTACATGTCTTTTTACAGATAAACCTGCTGGTCGAAAGGTGAAAGCACGATTAACGTACGTGTTGTGCCTGGTCCAGTCAGAGGTGCGCTGACACCTGTGTTGTACTGAGCCAGCACCTGCAGGTCGTAGGTGGTTCCAGGTTTCAGGTTTTGCAGTTGGTGGGAAGTCACATCTCCAAGAGTCAGCTCCATATAATCAACAGTGCCTGAGGGAAGACATCAGTGTAAAATAATGAGTAACTTATAAAGGAACAGATTTAATAGGCAGATTTTTTTCAATACCAGCACTGTTTCATCAAACACATGCATACCCTCAGGCCTGTACATGAGCTTGTATCCATTAACCCTGGACGGGGCGGGGTCCCAGGACACCCTGAAGCGTGTGTACCACTCATCAGACACGCGAAGATTCCTTGGGCCAAGCATACCCACTGCATGAGACAAGACAGGACAGCACAGTCAACACATTATGCGCTTCAATGCAAAGGGAATGAACTCCAGCGTACTCAGTGTCTGTCAGCAGGATAATTATTTTATTACAGCATGTTTCAGTTTTTGGATTCAGATGAATACATTCAAATGTCATCATCAAGATGATATATTCAACCACATCATAGAAAATTGGGAAAAGTAAGCTGCCTTAAGGAATGGAGTGTGATTATGATATGTAATAGGTTTCTTTTGTTTGAGAAACTAAATTAGGCAAAGCAGAGGCCAAAACTGCAGGCATGAGATTCCCCTCTCTGGAGTACAGCCAGGTCATAATTCTCTGGCAGAGACTCCTGGTTCTTTTGGCAATGTCGAAAAGTCAAGTATTTCACTTATTTCACTTTTCTTACAGTGACTGAGGATTTTAATCAAAGCATCACTCCCTCCAGGTTTTCAGCCATGGATTCCCTTTCCCAGTGGGTGCAATATTTTCAATGCAAACCATCAGTCGGTTTATGAAGTTTGTAATCCATGTGAGAATTTTTGTTCAATCTGTACCTGTGCGTCCATCTCCTTCCAGCTCTCCTCCTGGTCCATCACCGTAGATGGCAGTCACTTTGATATGATAGGGAGTGTCTGGGTCCAGGTTCTGCAGGACTACATTGTTTCTGTTTCCTGGCACTGTAGTCTAAAGGTGAGGGATCGCATAAAGAGAAATGGTTAACAAAAGAGTTATAGAAGAAATTATGGTGTACACTCTGGTTTATTGATTATTTGAAATAAAGGAACAGTGTGAAATGCAAACATGCTTACAAATTCATCAATGGGGTCTCCTGTGGTTGGGGCGTAGGTGATGCGGTACTGCATGACAGGACCTTCTGCGTGTTCCCAGCTCACAGAGAGTGTGGTGGTGGTCGGGTCATATACTCGCATGTTTCTTGGGCCACTGCGAGGCACTAAGCAGGGAAGAGGAAGTTAGATTTCCTATATGTGCTATTGCTACAGTTTGTCTGCTCATACAACAGGACACACCCACTAAGACTGTTTCCCCGCCAAACTTTTCATTTCTTTTAACACACTGATGGAGGGTCTTACATGTCTTCCCAGCGTCATTGGCAGGGGGTCCCTCTCCATCACTATACAGAGCAACAACTCCAACATTGTATGCTGTGTCTGGGATCAGCTGCTGCAGCAGAGCTGTAGTGGTGGTTCCTGGTACCAAAACCTGAGCAAATAGACAGAGAACATCAAACATCAGCACACATGAAGAATTCACTGAAGCATGTACAGAATAAAGATGAGAATAAAGACCAGAATAAAGCGAGTCAGTGGAGATAAAAGCTAAGAAACGATTAAACCAAGAGCCCATATGACACAGATGTTATTGAGAAATAAGCTTTGGTAGCTTTTTTTTGTTTGTCTGTTGTTATTTATTCCCCCATCTGTGTCACAGACCAAAATTAATCAGCAATACAAAAACAGTCTTTCTTTAATTTCTTTCATTTAATAAAAGTTAAAAGTGCTTTTGTTTAAGAAGACTGTAGCATGGTTTAAACCTATAAACTCAGTTCTGAAGAATTCTCTGTACTTCGACAGTCCAGTTAAAACTTTTTTTGTTTAAAGACAAAAGCCTATTAACTGAAGTTGAGCTAAACAAATGAATGATTATAATCGCAGCAGCTGATACCAATAATAGCCTGTACTGTGTGTATTCTTTAGGAACTCCAGCAGCAGTAAAAAGGATGTTCCACTTGCCCAAAGCACGCACAACAAATTTTTCTTGTCCTCTGACAGCTGCTTGTGTTGTACACTGCCTTGAACACCTTCTCCATACTCAACAGCCTCTTGCTGTCAGCCATAAGTGAAAGGAAGAGCCAGATCACCCTTTGAAGTTTGACAGCCGGCACCGCAGTTTAACCCGGTCTGACAGTGACAACAGCTGATTACATAGAGGCCAACCTCCTTACTCTCTCTTTCTGTAATGGTTATTTAGACAGAGTAAGGTAAGTGTTCCTGTAGGGTTCTAGCTTTGTGATAACCTTTTTCAAATGCAGGCAAATGAGAGTTGGTGCATCTGCTCACTGCCTCTTCATGACAGGTGAAAATGTAACTACGATACAGCACTGAAGTGTTAAAGACTTGTACAATCGAAATGTTTTTACAGGCGACACTAGTAAAGCTGGAAATTTGTGCTACAAATCTCCAGCTGGTGTTAACTTTGACGCTGCTGGCTGAAAAAGATCACACTGGCATTGACGCAGAACATTGGATCAAGCAAGGGAAAGAGGTCCTAAGCTCAGAAATGGGGATAAAGGCAGAGAGCGCCTCCCAATCACTTAACTACAAGTGCCTCGGTCTTTGATGCCCATGTTTTGTAGTGTCCCAGATAAGAAACCATTTTTACTAGTGCAGTCTTTCAGGCAGATGCTGGATGAGGGTGACACTTCAAAAGTTGATTGTGAATTTTTTAAACCACCCAGAAATCTTTCACATGTGAGACTATGGGCACACTGATGCCAGATGCCTCATACTGTGCCAAGAGCAGGAGCTACACTTGAAGAATTTCTGCTTTAATGAACACGGTTGTGGTTTAAAACCGTTTGGAGTATGTGAAAGAGAGGAATTCAGCTGTCAGTAACTGCACATGTGCAGGCATTAAAAATCACTCACATGGAGCATTTGGTGAACAGGCTAACCTAACGTCAGACTGTGCCAAAGGATGAGGCTGTTCAGACTGATTAGCAGTGTTAAACCAATTAGAAGGTATTTGGGTCCTGTTGTGCTCCTATATAAATATTTTTTTTAGAATCCATATGTGCTATACTACACATTTTTCCACACAGTAAATGGAGACTCACCGACTCAGAGGGCTTGGCGCCATTCATAGGAGCATAGACCACCCGGTACTGCTGTACTGGGCCTGTGGCAGCCTCCCAGCGGACATTCAGAGTGTTGGTAGTCGGGTTGAAAACCTGGATGTTCCTTGCAGGGAGACGCTCCACTGCCGAGCCAGGAATGTTGTTTGGTGAGAGCGTGATGATAGGCAGAGACAAAGATAAGAAAGGAAAAGGTTAGAGTGAGGGTCAGGGTAGTTTAAAAGAATGATGAGAAGATGATTGTTCAGAGTAGGGAGTGTTGAGGGAACAGGGTTACAGGCCAGCCGTTCAAGCGTTTTGTACAGAGTGGGAAGACAGATGTTAAAAGAGGATGAAGAAAGGCAGGGGAGAGAGAAACAAAGAGATTGCTGAAGTCAGGTGCTGACAGGTAAATGGGGAATGGACAGAGGTCAAGAAATTAGAGGTTAAAACCATCAATTACTCAAAAAACAATCCTGAAAGCTTTTCATAAACATGGGCAGTGTTTTCATTGCATTTAAAACCCCCTCACTTGTGGTAATGCCAGATCTCTTTGCCTTTTTTCCAACACAACATGGAGTTTAAAGGAGAGACATGCCCAAAGACATGAGAACATTTCAATAAATCCAAAACAATGCTGCCCAGCAACCGACAGAGACGAGTTTAAGACAGTATTTAACAATACAGCTTCCACCAGGACACTTCCTGTCAGTGCCCTAAAGGTTAATGAAAAGGATATACAAGGCATATGTGAGGCCTTGTGTGAAGCTCAGCTTCTTAAAAAAACCAAAGCAGATGTTCAGAGGCTTTGTGGCGCTCCCCATAATAAGCCAATAAATGCAGGGGAAAAACACAGTGGGTTGAACACAGTGAGTGAGCTTCCGTACTTTAAAGTTTCACACACCAAAGCTATTTGCCTAGAAAGCTGCTTTGAATTTTAAAGCACAATTAACAGTCAGTGACTAGCAGCAAAGTAAGCTGAAAGAGCCAGAGTAAACTGGATGAACAGAGGGAATAAATGAGCAACCGCGGTTTGACCAGAGGTGACACCATCCTCTACAGAGGCAACCAAGTTACAAAGTTTTCACCGAAGGGTTTTGTCGCTACAATACTGTACATACTGTACCAAAAGTTGGGTTAACATGTCGAGGAAAAAGCCACAGAACATGAGTGTCCAGTGCTACCAAGAGGAAAATCCGGGTAACAGTGGCAGGAATGGAGCATGACCTTAGCCAAGTGAGTTGAGAGCCATAAAACACATAATGCTCTCCATTCATTTCTTACACCCCCCCCTTCCCCACCCCCTTCAGTTTCTTTTTCCCAAAGGAGAGCCAATTACTCAATAAATCCCCTCCCCCCACTCCGCAGACCCACCATTATCCTGACCACTACCCTTCATTCCAAACTATAAATGGACAATATTACGGTAAAGAGAGAGGAGACACCATTATGATCCTGCCAGCCCTGAGGAATTCCTTCCTACGCAATCACTTCACAAAATGCTGACTCACTCTAGGCAGAGATTGGTGGTTTGAAATTGTGGGAGAAACTGAAAAGTCTCTGTTCTTCTATGAAGTTCGAACTAAGCTAACAGAGCTGAAAGCTGTGTCTTTTGATTATGTTAGAAGTTACATTTGTGACATGTATGGCGTATTTCATGTGTTCATTTAACTCTTGAGGCATTTGATCATCTGGGTTTGGCTCACAGGGTTTGAAAGAGTTTGGAAGTTATTTTTAAACAAATCAGTCATAACTGACTGCTTTATTGAAGGTCCCTGACAGACAGAAACCACAAGGCAAAAACGAAGGTCAACTGGTTCACTTCAGACAGGCATGAATTCATTTCTCAGCCCAGAAAAAAAATCCTCTGATCGTCAAACAGTATGTCATTCCCTGAATTCATATCCCCATTGGCGTGAGATATTCTAAACCTTTAAATTCTATTCTTTGTCCCTTAACATCTCTGAATGAAACACCACTAACTGGTGGTCTGTACCAATGATCACATGCATGCATGCTTACATGTTTTGCCATTCTCAGACATTCGTTGACCCTCTCCAGCAGCGTAGACAGGAACCACAGTTACAGTGTATTCGGTGTCAGACTGCAGGTCCTTCAGCACAGTGCTGTAAGTGCTGCCTGATACCTGGGCCTGGATAGAGAGGAAAACAAAGTGAGCTTTAGTTCCTGCTTTGGTGGCTGTAGATTACCATCATATAGCTGTCAAAAGAACAACAGCTCAAATGTAAGTGTTCAAATGCTCTGCTTTTCAACTCACCATCAGTTCATCTCCTCCAGCGACAGGAACATAGAAGATTCTGTACTGACGTACGTTGCCGTCAGCAGGTTCCCACTGAACGTTCAGGGTGCTGGTAGTGGGGTCAGTGACACGCAGGTTTCTAACGCCACCCAAAGGCTCTGGGATAGGATAAAAAAATTAATAACCTAGCCAACATAGAAGCTTCGCCCATTTTAAAAAATTGTAACCTGTCATCTAGAACGACCATATGTCAACTTACTGGTCTTTCCGGCACCATTCAGCTCCATGCTGACTCCTCTGGCGTAGACTGCCACCACGGTGATGTCGTATTCAGTGTCAGGGGTCAGTTTAGGAAGCAGGACGGTGGTTTTCTTTCCTCCAACCTGGGTCTATTTGGCAAAAATAAATGTTAACTTTATTACCATGTACCAATTCAAAAAAGACGGTCATGTTTATAAAAACAATGTCCATCCTGAGTTTTCATTTTGGTTGTGGATTAAACAAGAACTGACTAAAAACCCAACAAGTGTTTTCGTTATCTGCGTATTTGTCCATCTGTACTTCTGTAGCTTTAAACAACCTTTGGTGGCTCTAATACACTAAGGGGGAAGATATTTGATCTGTTTCTAAAAAGAGATAAATAGTTTTACTTCCCTCCATGTGTGCTGTAAATTGATGTCAATAACTCGATGGAAAGAATTCCACCTGAAGAATACTCATCTGTAAACACTTCAGAGCAAGAATGTTTTGAGTTCTCTGGACAAAACACTGAGCACTCTGGCCAAGGTAAATCTGTCGCTGATGGAAGAAACAGTCGGAAGTCTGGTCTTAAGAGTCAGGACTGGAGATGAATTTACTACATTACTTCTGGCCAAGGCTTTGGGGAGTGGGGACAAACAGGAACTCAGAGCGAGCTGGGAGAGCATGTGGATATGTGCGCGCTAATGTGCACACCTGAGCTTTTATGTCTGCTGTGATCCTTGGAGGGTTTCATTTATCACAGGACAACTCTGTGCTGAAACCAGCTAGATTAGGTTTTAGATGACATTGGAAGGCTGTAAGGTTCACAGTTTGGTAATGCACTTAGAAACTTGTTCACACATTTGCATCAGACACTTCTGAAATCTGCCTTGGCTTTCCAGACTAAATAACGCAAACCTGCAGGGACAAGATTTACTCATTAAAATCCTGACAGGGAATCAAAACCACTTGGCTGATGCTGGATTGTTAGCTTCCAGTTTTCCGTCACCTCGGTGCCATATCACACTGTCAGTCAGCGCAACCAAACTTTATCAAACTACAGATAAAAACATTCCATTTTGAGTTTAGAGGCAAACTAATTTTCAGCCAGAGGTTCTCCCTTTGAGCTCCAGCAGAGTAAATCACAAAGAAGAAAACTGGCTAAATCTTAAGCTGTCCTCTCAAGTGTGACAAATGTTGTCTGACATCCAAGCTTTAAAAATCAAAGGTAAAGGGAGTGAAAAAACAAATAGGTCTGAGAGCACAGCAGCTTTGTGCTGGACTTTCAACTCTGCATAACGACTGAATATAATACATAACACCTGAAGAAGAGTACTCTCTTATTATGCAAACAAACACTCACCTGGTGTGGGAAGTGCTTTTGAATTTTTATCAACTTGCACATAACACAAGGAGTACAGCCTGCATGGGAACCATCAGACCTCAGTAGAGATGATGTTTTATTTCCGGAGGGTCTGTTTACTGTCTCCCTGAGATGTTAAATTATCAGCTCCTAAAATGTGTCATGAGAACCTTTTACAACATTTATTTCCATCTCTTAGGCAACTACTCACAGCCAATAAATGCCAAGTGGTTAGGGTGAAATATTCTCACAAAAGTTAGCTAGGACATTTACGCAGCTTATCAGAGGAGGTGTCACTGTGGAGTCTTTTGTATAAGCATCTGCGTAATCCCTATTAAGCACACTTCAGTCCTGCTTTTTAGTCTTGCTTGGGGAAGCAATGAGAAATGTCTGACAATAAACTGAATCCAACTTCCAACAAGTTTTTTTGCACTTGAGCTGGGCAGCCAAGAACCAGTATTTGTCCATATCAATGCTGCCATATCAAAACAACAGATAGAGCAGTCTATACCGTTATATGAAAGCATATAAACTATGCAAAAATATCTCTACAAGCCTTTCTGCTCTACTGGAAGAAACAAATCCAGTGACTGAGTTAAATCTTGAGTAGCTAACTTTGTCCTGTTTAGCAGTTTAAGTCCCAGTAATAGCTTATATCTCCTCTTATGAAGCAGAATATGTGTAGTGTGTATTCAGCGATTCATGTGTAAGTCTGTTGTGTTACTCACAGTCTGGCTTCGTCCTCCAGCTGTGGGGACGTAGGTGATCCTGTAGTTCTGGACTCTGCCTGGAGCTGGCTCCCACCTTGCGTTCAGGGTGGTGGTGGTTTCATTGAACACAACTAAGTTGGTGGGAGGTCCCTGAAGTACTGAAAACGCATACACACATCTCACAGTTAAAACCATGCACTGGCACTCCATTAAACATTATGAAGCACTTGTTTGCATGAAATTCTTACAAACATCCTTTAAAGACACAGTCCTTGATATCTCAAGCAGGTCATGCTTAACTAAAGATTTTGTCAAAAAAATATCAAATAAGTCTTTCAGTTTCATAGTTAATAAATTTTATGTCATAGCACAGCTATTCAAAGGTCTACCGCTGGTTTGAATCAAGGATTGCAGCTTTAAACAAGAAAAGACAACCCATGTCTGAGATTGAGTCTTTTCTGAAGCAGCGATGGAGTCTCTTGAACAGCAATGGATTGATGAAAAGATGAAAGTGGATGGATTGATAAATGCATGGATGAATATGATGGACAGATGGTTGGATGAATATGATGGATAGATGAATGGATGGATGGATGGATGATGGGATGGGCTTTGAAAGACAGGATTCAAACCCCTGTTTTGCGAGGGCATGCATCATTTGCATCCATCTCCAGCCACTGAATATGACATGTGACTGAATGGAAATGACATATTTGGAAACAGCCATGGAATGGTTGGCATGAACGATGGAACATACATACAGAGACACAGACGAACAGACATTTAATAAAACCAGCTCTGTCAGCTGTAGTAGAGCACCATTGGAGCGATGGATGGGTTAAGGCTTTGCTTGATGATGGAGTGATGGTTTTCCAATGGCTGGATTAACAAAACATGCTTTCAGCAACTGAAATAAAAAGCATCCTCTTGTTTTACCACAATAATACTTACCTGTGGTATTACCCCTTTGCCCTTGCCTGGACACTATAGAGGCAAAAATAAAAATGTATAACGGCATGCCTTTGCTTCAAGTTTTTCTCCACAGATTTCCAAAGGGTAAAATCAAAGCTTCATCACTGGTAGGATATACAACACAGAATCCACCAAGAGGCCTTAGCAGCACAGCGTCAACTCATGTCACTGTTTATTGATTCTCACAGGAGGCCCAGGGAGTGTATCTTACATGTCCTCTCAGTGCCCAGCAGGTCCTCGCTCTCTGATTCATCGGGGTAGATTGCTGTGACAGAAACATCGTAGGGTGTGTCTGGCTCCAAGTTCTCCAGGACGTGGGTTAACTCATCGTTGTTCAGAATGGCCTGATGAGGAAAACAAACACAGCATGAAGAAAGACGCTTACTAAAATTTTAGCCAGTACAAACAGAACTTGCAACACCAAATCCATATTGGAATTTTTATAACTGGATTGGTGCACATGTCTGTTTTTTAGATGTTCTCACTGTCTCCTCTAGAGGGTTTTATCAAAGCAAAGCCACATTGGTGCTTGAATCATGTTTTCCCCTTACGTATTGAAAGTTGGATTCTCCCTTCTTAGTCCAGCCAATGCGGTACAGAGCCACATCAGGAGCTCCGTGCTCCCAGGTCGCCCTGAAGCTGGTCTGGGTGACTTCTGAGAATCTAAGGTTCTTTGGAGCAGGAACCACGTCTAAAGAGCAGAAAGAGAGAAAGTTAGAAGCTGGCAAACTGAGTCAATCAAATCATTTTGGCGGTCACAACCAAAATGACAACTTCCAGTCTTACCAGTAATTCCAGTTCCCAACATAGGCTGACCAGGTCCCTCGTCATAGATCGGAGTAACAGCCAGAGCATACTCAGTTTGTGAAATCAGGTTGTCCAGGACTCTGGTGGTCAAACTTCCTCCAACTTCCAGCTGTCAAGAAAAGATACATGGTGTACATCATTGCATAAAAGCTTTTTTATAAAAGCTTCCCAACTTGTGTCTAAAGAAAATGTTCAAAGAACTCCGGCTGTTGTTGTCTTGTGCCAAATTTCACCAAGTCTTGTGAAACGTTAATTCCATTCACAGCACGGGTTTCCTGGAACACTTGCAAAAACAGGGATCTGCTCCTAATAAGACTGGTAGGAAACTTGACTTGAAGGTATAAAGCTCCTTGTTTCCAGGGAAAAATGGGAACAAACACGAACAACATCAAACAACAAGGTGAAACCGATGTTGACCAAACACCTGGGTTACTTGTGTGAGACACCCCGCTGGCTTTACTGCTCTTGATTCCGTTTACTTTTATTAGCTCAATTTCAAGAAATTGCAATCAAGGGATTCATTAGAACACTCACTAGCTTGAAGAGTTCCATATGTTGGTCAGATCTTCAGGCTTTCAATTTGAGTTAAAAGTCTCTCATTGTCTTTCTACATCATAAAACCATGCAGGAGTTTTCACCTGGAATGAGTATGGGAATATGCCGCCACTGTTGAGTGGGATTTATCGTTGCCTGACAGAGTCTGTCACATCATCCATAAGGCCAAACATGACATTCTGCTACTTTCTAGGTACTAAGCTTCCTCTTCCCACGCACTAGGCTTCTCACATTCACAACTTGGCACCCTGAGCCCCTTTCACATGAGTTTCCATCAAAGGATCCAAGGACCACCTCAACCTGATTTATGGTGAAGGAAGCTGCAAAGGCGAACCACAAAGTTTGCTGCTGTGGCCCAAAAGCTCCCAAAAGGGGACAAGCTACCATAAAGTATTCATCCAACCCGTGGTTAGAAAACTTCACTCTGCTCCTGAAAAACTGTGTTCAGTGAGTTTCATAACCTTTTCATAGGACTCCAAAACATTCCCCAATGTCCAGCCAGCCTGCTGCAGTTTCCATTAGAAGGTCCGAGCCAATATATTGAGGGATCAGTCAAAAATATTGATATAAATTCATCACTATAAAATATAATGAATTAAACAGACTCCAGGATATAAAGGGCTGTGGTTAAAAAAACAGAGTTTTGTACTGATAAAAACATTGAACGATAATATCTTGTTTAAATGTTTTCTGTGGTAGAACTGATGCCAGGAAAGAGAGGGTTTGGATCCAAACTCACTTCTTTCGCCTCTCCTTCTTCGGGTTTGTAGGTGATGAGGTACTTGCGAACGCGCCCAGGAGCAGCATCCCAAATCAGCCTCATGGTGCTGTGGGTGATGTCACGGACCTTCAGCTCTCCTGCAGGTGGCAGAGGCTCTACAACAGGGGGAAGTAAATGTTAACTACAGGATAAGTTTATAGGCCTCCATACACCTTCTGTCAGTTATCTGAAGTTAACAAATACAATTTGTCTTATAAAAGACAAACATGTTCAATGAGATCTACTTGAGACTTATCATCCACATACGAGTGACTCCCTGCTTGGTCAGCGGTTCACTGGCCGACTCTCCGTACAGGGCAAACAGGGAGAGAGAGTAGGCTGTGTTGGGGAGTAACCTCTCCAGCCGGACATCAGTTGTATCTCCGCCAACTCTCATCTGTAAGGAAACCAGACCAAAGACAAAATGGAAGGTCAGAGGTGAAGAAGATGACAGGGACTCCTCAGTGACGGAAACAGACATTTGGTCAAGAGCAGTGGGAGAAATATTTTGGTTGCAGCACATCTGCTGATTCCGGTTTGACCCACTGGGTTTGACACTTCATAAACAAATGATGGTGTTCCCCTGGCAGACTGAGCTCATGGTTCACCCACCCCTGTGTGGCCAACAAAGAACCTCTATATTTTCCCTTTTTGCCTTGTGTGCTGAATGGTGGGGCAAACACTAGTGGCTTTGTTAAATGTCATTTTTAGAGTGTGACATCCAGATTTGTCAAGAACTGCTGACAGTGTGCTGAAGTCTTTGGCCCCTTCCACTGCTCGATCATGCATTTCCTGCATGTGAATATGCATTTAGACATGTGACTGTGTCCGCCCATAAACACATGTAAATGTAGTCCCTCATTCCTCGTTCCAATCTGTCAGATCCACAGCTGATTGGCTGTATGCCCTGTAACTCAGTCACATTGTCTGTTTCTGCGAGTGTCTCTTACCTCTTGCTCTAGGGTGGGCTGAGTGGCGTTAATGGCGCTATAGAGCAACATGTAGCCAGTAGCACCTTGAGCTCTCTGCCATCTGACCCGCATGGTGGTGGTCTGCTCATCATAAATGTCCATATCCCTCACAGCACTCAGGGGCACTAGATAAAAACAGAATGTGATGAATCTTCAAAGGATGTTCTCTGTCTTTTGTGTTCATGCAGTAAAATCTGAACTATCACCTCTGTTTTATAAACTTTTATAGATACTTTGTATCACTTTGAAGTCTTTCCTACAGTAGAGATCACCAAAAATGTGTAAATTAACAAACTATTAAAAGTATATAAATCTTGTGTTCAGAGAGTGTTGTTGTGTTGCCTTGAAATTTATTCCCAACTGAAACTTGTTGAAATCGTGTTAGCAATTAGGGATGTAAATCACCTTTGATAGTCAAGAAAAGCATAAAATTGGTGCTATACAAGAGTTAGACTCCTAGAGGCCGCAGTGTATCAAAGTAAAGGCTTAAGAATAATAATTTGTAAGAGCCCACTTTTATTCAACCAGTTGTTGACACCCCATTTATCTGGAATTCCTAAATATGAAAGTTCCCATGATTTACTGTAAACAAGTTCATCATAATAACACCTGCAGGCAATGATCAAAGATAAATATCTTACTTGAAGGTAGTTTACATTTCAATTCCCAGCTTTTACCAAAAATGGCTTTTTAAACCAAGTGAAGTTTCATAAGAAGACGTACATGTGGTCTCTGTTCCATCAAGAGGCTCGCTGCTGTCCTCTCCCACCACTGAGTAGACATTGACCAGGTACTTTGTCAAAGGGTTGAGGCCCTGAAGAACAACTGTGGTCTCCGTGCCATCAACAAACACCTAACGCAGAGGAAAGTAAGATAAATTGCAGCAAAAAAAGTCATCTGACAAATTCTGCATTTTCACACATTTCACACTTTTTTGATTTGGTGCCTGTGGACAGTTGCTTATTATAAAAATATCAGTTTAGAAGCATAATAAGCAAAAGCTCTACCTATTTGCAAGCTTCACTGGAGCATTTTGTAAAGTTTTCCAATTAAAACTAAAAATCCCTTGGACAAACACAGCAAGTGTTTCAATGCTTGATCCATAAACAATAATAAAACTCCTCTGAGTATGTTCAATATTTAACAAAACCATGTGAGCTTGACAAAAACAAACATCTATGTTCATGTAATGAGCTTCAGACACCAAAAAATGCATCTAATCCACATACCCCAAAGCCAAGACCCGGCTTGCCAATAGTGCTATCATAGAGTCATTATTTGCTTTCTAAACCTTTAAACTGAAAGCAGTGTTTTTGTTCCTTTGCCCTGTGTGAGATCGTAATGTAATTAGACACCTAAACAACAAGAGGCCAAAACAAACAGGAGGCTGGAAATAGAAGCTTGAGAGGAGTTTCCCATTACTTGCACAAACAGCGAGCTGGGTCACATCATAGCCAAGCAAAACTTTAACTTCCAAGAGGAGAGACGATTTGACTCTTTACAACTTAAACAAAGGCTGAACAAGCAGTGGAGACAATATGTGATGTATTATTGTGTGTGGTGGGTAATACCTGTTGTGGGGTCCCTGTCTCAGTCATGTACTCAACACGGTACTTTTCTACTGGGCCTTCAGGGGCCGTCCAGGTGGCTCTGAAGGACTGGTAAGTCACCTCTGATGTTACCAGGTCAGTGGGAGCATCGGGTGCACCACCTGTTTGGATGTTTGTAAAAACAAGACAAAACTGCAGTACAGACTATCACATTCAACATTGTTGAAAAAATAGTATTCCACAGTTTCTGACTTAAAGGGAAAAGCTGGTGATCACTGCTTTAGAAAAAGTTACGTGATCCTGCAGTTATTTTTTAATTTGTGGTAACGGACAAATTAGCTGGTAAAAACTAGATGCAACAGCAGATAATGGCAGACTTGTTTACAAACATGTCCCAACAGAACCACAGTACAAATTGAGGCTCTAAAGCCACATCCTCTCTGAGGAATTCCCCTACAGTATCCAACAGCAGCTCCTCAATTTGATTAAGAAGCAGATGATGACTTTTTTCTCCAGTGAGGATGAGTGGCCAGATATGTCACTGTCTGCAGGTTTGTGATGCTACCATTATGTTTACACCCTTATTGTCTTATAATGGAGGAAGCTATGTAAATAAGAAAGCGCCTGTCCTTCATCAGGAATTCTTTGGTGTAAACGCCAACATACCTGGGCCTTTGACACTGTTACAGAGGTTTTCTGTGAGGCTGTCAACAATGTCCAACAGGAAGGAGAAGTCAGCCACATTGTACATGTGGATGGTATCTGGATCACTGGCAATGGATCTCAATTCATTCTCATCAGCGTTCTTCACACCTACAAACAGATATCAGTGGATATCAGTTCCATATCATGACTTCATTCAGTGAAGTTTGTGTAAAGAAAAGTTCAACTAATCTCAGCTTACCAATGGCATAGAGCTCGATGTTCTGGTCACGCAGGGCCTGAGAGCTGATGATGACATCATCCTGGGATTTACCGTCAGTGATCAGCACTCCAATCTTTCTAGCACTGGGTCGCATACCCACATTCTCTTTGAAATTGTTCTGGAGGAGGTAGTTCAAAGCCAGACCTGTGAAGATAAAATCATAAACACACATTGTAAAACTGTCCTACTGTGGTTAAAAAAGTGGAATTATGGCTGTTCCTGTAAATAAATAATAATAATACCAGTCAGGGTGTTTCCTCCTTTGTAGGGCAGGTTAGCAACAGCATCCAGGAGAGACTCCCGAGTTCGATGGGCATTCAAGTGCCATTCAGTCTTTGGGTCTCCACTGTACTGGGCAAGACCTAAAGACAGATAAAAACATTTGCTTTGCAGTGATCTTTTTAGATTTCTTTTTTTTTTTTCACTTGTACACCTTTTAATCAGACCTACCAATCTGAACCCTGTCAGGTCCAATGTCAAAGACTCCCACCATACGGGCGATGAAGGCACGAATGGTCTTGAAGTTGAGACGTCCAATACTCCAGGACCCATCCACCAGCAGCACAATGTCAGCCTGTGCAGTGGTCCTACACTGAACATCTGTCAGGGCAAGATTTCAGACTCTTACACAAACACTCAGTACATGGACAAAAAAAAAAATCATTTCTGACGCTTGTGTACACAAAATGATGTGTGGTGCATTGTAGTGATTGAACAGATGCTCACAAAGGTGGAAAGAAAAAGAGTAGAGTTCTTAGTCACAGAATTTCATTAGAAGCCCCAAAACAAATAAAGTAAAACACAATCATAAAGTAAAACACAAGCAAAAAGTTAAACATGGATTTTTTATTAGAGACATTCTGTGATCCAGGTGTTGTGATTATCATTCTGTCAGGAAGCATGTTGAGGCAGTTGTTCTTTTTTGGATCCTCGAGTCCCAGGGGCAAATCAGGTGAGCACTCTTTAATGGCCTGTGACATATCAAAGGCCTCCATAGTAGAAATAACTGTGCCCTCCAGAGATGCAAGGTAATATTCAGATCCTGTTTTTCCAAAGAAGTGTGTGAAGACAAGGAAAGCTTCTGATCCTCAGCACCTAAAAGAAAGCTGCAGATGTGCTCTGGAGAAAGGCATGTTGCACTAAGTACCACTGTCTGCAACTAAAAACAGGTTAACATGTTTGATTTACAGATTGTTTGCTTACAGAGAAAACTAAGAGCCCCACCCCCCTAACAGACAGACAGTTGTTAAGGTACCACTCCCACTTCCAGATGGGAGAGACTAGTTTGTTGGGGTAAAGAAGTATGTCAGATAACACACCAACAGACAGGTCTGTAAGAGCGATATCAACAAAAGAAAGAATTATAATGGAAACTTCTGACTTAAGACCCTCTCAGATAAAAATATTAAAGGGTAAAGTACTTGTGTGCTTTTGTGTTAAGATCATCCTTAGTAACTGGGATAAGAAACAAAAGAGACTGTGACTGAAGACTGTTTTGTTGGAGACCTGCCTGTAGTCAGTAGACAGTACAGGGAGGGTAAGATCCTCTCACCTCTTCTCTTTTATCTTCTGAAGCTGTTTAATCTGCCTCCTTTTAAGGACTGGACCTGCAGCTGAGTGGTCAAGCTGACCTTTAGAGGAAACACAACATTTTTCCTCTTCTCATACTTGCTCCCTGCTGTGCTCTGACTCACAAAGCAGTAAAAACACTTTATAAACGCAGACACAATATTATACAGCTAAATCTAAACTGACTGGACTTCTAGTGGAAATAAAAAGCGGAAGTCCAAAGTGACACACTGAACAAAGTGAGAAAAAGGCAGGCAGCTGGAACAGCAATTACATCCGTTATTTTGTCAAACAATTAGCTTAGAGGAAAGGCATTTAGAGAAACTAGTCTGCTTTTATGAGGCATGAGTTTACAGTGGATATTCCTAAGTAAAAATTTATTAAGTGATGCTGTCTCAGTGTTTGACTGTTCCCTTCCCAAAGACATAACACACAGGAGACACTGCCATAACAGTGGTGACAGGCGTAGAGAGGTATGACTGTCTTTTTCCCTTTGATAGTGTTGTGCTTTTTACTAATAAATATTGCTTTAGTGGGTTATTTGTTAATTTTACCTGTTGGTACATAAAACGGAGGATCAGGTTCATCTGAGAGAGTGGTTTTCTCCTCTCCAGCCAATGGCATACTCTCTCCTCCATCAAACACACCAAACACACTCACGCTGTATTTGGTTCCAGCTCTGTTGAACAAAAAGCAAATGGTTATCAGAATTTTTCTGATTCCTCGTTACATGGTTGAGTGGGTGTGTGGAAATACAGGTCAGACAACACACCTCAGCTCCTCCAGCACCACAGTGTTGTCATAAGGACCAACCAGAAGTTCTCCGAGGTCAATATCTTCTCCTACTGGGTGGAAAGTAACTTTGTATCCCTTCACATCACCAGGGGCATGGTCCCAGGTTACACGGAAACTAGTCTTGGAAGGCTCTGAAGTCTGAAGGTTTCTTGGGCCTTTGTAAGGTGTCACTGCAAGGACAGGAGGAAAACAGAACTGGATGAAGAAGTTGTTCAGTCAGAGATATTTATGATGATAAGATAGTGGTTGAGTAAATAACGGATAAACAAAAAGCAATTTGTGATAATGTTACGTACATGTAGTTCCTTCTCCTTGCCTTGCTTTGCCTTCTCCAGAGCGGTAGACAGGCAGAACAGTGATGTCATAGGTGGTGAGGGGAGTGAGGCGTCTCAGCACAGTTGAGGTTGTGCCACCGGGCACCTTGGTTGCCAGCTGCCGCCCTCCTACCTTTGGTTTGTAGGTAACCCGGTAGTTGACTACATTTCCAGGTGCTGGTTGCCATGTCACCTTCATGCTCTTCTCTGTCTCCTCAGACACAACAATCACTCTGCCAGCTGCCGAGACTGCAAGGATGGAAAGAACAACAAAGGTTAAAAGAGGAAAAACAACGAATGGATAGTCTGAGGGAAATGTAGATTTTGGAACCTGTTCAGATGGTAATAAGTGCTAAATGTGTGTTACAGAGCCTGTGTTTGCAATATACCTCTGGAAATATAAGCAGCATAGCTGTCCTGCTGTTAAGCAAACTAAGCTATTTCACGCTCAGCGCAAGTCTTTCATCCAGATATCTGCTCAGTTTCCACATGCGTGTGGACCCAAACCTACCAAAACATTTCAGGTTTACAGACATTTACAGTAAGCAGGCCTACATTAACATGATTGATCATGTATAGTTGGTAGGTTTAACAGCCAGGCATGAAAGTCTGATGTCTACTGAATTTGAGCAAAGCCACAGAACTTATTTTTCCATTGTGTGTCACAGAGTGCTTTTTTTATTTTCAGAGCAGGAAGGGCAAGTGAGAATTGTCAGATGCCTCAAAATGAGTTGAGGAAAATATGCAGAAAGTTCTACTTCAGAGAACTTTTATTAACGGAAAAAAATAATGCATCCAAGTCTGCTGTGTGTGGCTCGGCCCAAAGAGACCTGTGATTTGTGTCGGGTGCACGCAAAGGGAACAACAGATTGTCGGAGCAAAGAGCAGGAAGGAATGAGAATGGAGGTTTCAAAGCTGTCTCATGCTTGTTTTAAGTCTGCATGTATGCCACTCTCTTTCGCTTGCCAGAATCAATATACACTAATGATGTTAGAAACATATTTCCTTGGGCGCATTCCATTTCACTAACTAGTGGACAAAATTCCCCGCAACTGGTTTGAGTTTCCACTCAATGTGCTTTTCTCATCTGAGCATGAGTGAAGTCTAACAAGGCAGAGGCCAGCATCTATCTGCCCTTAATCCCCCATGAAAGACTACTGCAGGTGTGCTGGACATTACATCACCTCAGTACATGCATACAACACACACAGTCTGAAAGATCCTACATTCTCAACAGCAAAGGCAGAAGCCAGCAGCTATGATGTTATCGCTTAGCTCGACAGAAAGAACGGAAAGTGTTGCTGAAAGATCTCCTTTCTACACAGCATCCAAAAAAGGTCCTTACAGCTTAACCGTGTTTCCTGGATACACTTCCAGCCTGCGTCACTGGCCCATATTTCTCCACGATGACCTCCTAAATTATTTCTCCAACTTAACCGGCAAATGAAACTTTAAGGTCTAAAACGTGTTTATTACAGGAATGTCCAGACCTGCATTTTTGGCATTAAGAGTGGTTTTCTTAAGAGTTACACACACAAAAAAACAGAGCAACGTCCCTAAGCGGACATGAAACACAAGAAAAGAATTTATGTCTTTTGAGTCTACAAGATACTGTATTTGGAAGAAGTGACTTACTATCCGTGGTTTCCTCTCCATTCAATGGCTGACCCTCTCCATGACCGTAGGCAGCAAACACAGAGACCTGGTAACGTGTCTCTGGGGTCAGACCATCTAGAACGGTGGCTGTGGTGTCTCCTGGGATTGTCTTTTCCCCTTCCTCGTCGCTGTACATAGACTTCCACTTGATGCGGTACTGACGAACGTTACCCGGCGCTGCGGTCCAGGAGACGGCAAAGCTGCTCTCTGTGACATCACTTGTAACCAGGTCTCTGGGTGAACCCAGCTCTGTGGATAAATAAGAAACAAGAGTGTGAAAACAGAGGAAGAAGTATTTCTTCAGTGCTTAGTGTGTACATGACTGGATATGGAAACAGAAAACAAATAGCATTGCTGGTTTTCCAAGACTGATCTGCTCTGAGGTAATAATGGAACTGAGATGTTTTATAACTGAGGTAGAGATATGTTTCTTCAGATGGCACTGGTCTCTGACTCTATAGGTTTGAGAAAACACACACAAAAAAGACGACACCAAAAACCCAAGAACAGTCTCCAACAATATACAGGATCCACTCAGCCAATGTGACATTCTCCCTTTATAATCAGAGGCTGTTGGAAAAATTCTCTGCAAAGCTAATCACAAATCACACATCCCCAGTGCCTCTCCCGGCAGCACTCTAATTTTCCATAGAAACAGACGAAACCTGATCCACAAAAGTGTGTTTTCTACAATCGCAGATGTTGCACCCTCCCTCCTTCCCTCACTTTTCCCGAGAGACCTGAAGGGGGAAAGGGAAAGAAATACAGTGGAGGGAATTTGTGGTGGTGTTCGTGACCAGAAGCCAGCACACGCTTGGCTGAGAAGGATGCCCATGGAGTGATGGACTTTCATCACTCCAGTCTGGCTGCCATATTGAGGATGCACCGCACCAGGACAGGCTGCCGCTTAAAGCCTCCCACACAACCTCCAGGATCCCTGATCCTTATTCAAGCCCCTAAGCCCCTGCATGCCAGCACCTAATGGCAAAATAATTACAGAGAGGAAAGTGCAGCTGGGTGGTCTATCTCAAACTGCCTTCATCAAACCTCAGCATATGCATCAGAAGTCCACCACAAGTGTAACGGATGATCATTTTGAAGTACAGAAGCCACTGTGTCTATATGCAAACTGGAGAGTCCTTCTTGGCCTCCTGATAAAGATGAAAACTCATCTGAGCAGCAGCAGCCAGTGACATAGCAGAGCAAAAGGCACCTTGAGAACAGAGGCGTGGTGTGTAGAGTAATGACCACGAGCATTGACTAATGAAGAGTTACAGAAGCATGAAAACAGAGTGGGCCACATGTAAAAAAAAAATTCAGATCAATCCATCAAAAGGACAATGTTTGCCAAAAGCAGAGGATAACCTTGACTGACTTTTCCGGCTGTGTGTGAACCAAGGACGAAAGGATCACGAGATAATGACTTCTGCAGACAGTAGCTTGCTTTTCTTCTTGACTTGCAGACGGGCCAAAGAAAAGGGGCGACTCCAAGAACCAGAGCGCATATACATGAAACACATGGTCCACAGGCTTTGCAGGAACTTCGGAGCATGTTATATAAACATTAACCAAATGTCACGCGCAGAATACTCAAATTAATCATCAGAGGTGTCATATTCAACAAAATAGAGGCACTTCATCGGCTTTGGAAATGTAAACACTCATCTTTTGATGCTTAAAAAAACACATCCAGGAATCCCCTTTCAACTCTAAAACTTCTTCCCAGCCTTTAAAAAGAAGTGAGCTCTAAAATTAAAATCTTTGTCAAGACCAGATCACAAATTCCCAGCCTCACCCTCTTCTCCAGAAAACCACATGTGACATAACTGGAGATCATCTGAGAGATTCGCTCCGGGCCATGTGCTGGCATAACTTTCACATCTGCAGCCAAAGACGTCTAAAGCTTGAAAATATAAATGCTGCACCTAACAGAAAAATGCTCGCAGGCGATAGAAATGCTCATAAAAACTCTACAAGCTCATGCTGTGAAAAAAATCCTAATGATTTTCTATGGCTGAGGGAGTCGGTCTAATGAGCCACTGTCTGTCTTGATTCACAGTCTTGGAAGTGGATTTGGATGGCGTTATGAAAAAGCACACAGAAACTGAGTTAAAAGATTACACTGAGCTCTGGTTTACAAAGTTTTGCTTTCTCTGTAAACTCTGAAATGAGTGCAGAAAATACATCGTTACTACATCATGCCATTTCAGCACTGGCACCAGATTTCAAACTTCCGTACTTTATTGCTTTTGGTTCATGAAGGCAGACACCTGAGCCACAAAGATGAAGCCGTCAGTGTCTATGTGCCAAGGTTGCCTGTCTCTGTCCTTTTACCTCAAAGGACCTTGTGAGTGTTTGGGAGAACACTCTGGGAATACAAGTGCAGGAGCATGGCTCAGAATAAAATCTCCCAAAGGCATATTTTGCTTGGAAAACCAACAAAGATGCTACAGTTTCACCTGGTGATGTGCTCCTTTTCAGGTTAAAGTTTTTAAAAAAGTTATTCAGGCACATAATGAAACATTTGCTAAGTCATGCAGGTAGTTAATTATTTAAGAATTTGGTACAATAGCTGCTTCAGGGGTTGAGTATTTGACCTCACAGTTATGGGTGGAGTTTTCTATTCACAAGGCCACCCTGAAGCATTGTTCACATAATCTTTGAAGTACCCTTTATTCTACCCATCTCTGCACTCTCTTTGCCTCTGCCTGTCCTCTGCCCCACCCTGGAGAGAGATGAACAGACGGTTCTCACTGTGACCAGACAGACAGACAGCTCAGACAGCCTTCAAGGTCCTCTAAGGTAACATCTTCCACATGCAGGATTAAACGACCTCTTCTGAGGAAAATAATCCTGCAGTGTTTGTTTATAATTTCCACATGTGTGATGTCCATGTAAGCATATGCTATGACACCTTTCTTTCCTCTTTCTGAGTCATTTCAGGATGTTATCATTCTGTCCTATTAAAGGCTTCTGTACTGGCTACCATTCACCATTAGCCACAAGGGAGGGCTTTGTGCAAGCCACTCTCTCCCAGTTTTCACCCACATGGACTTCACATAGAGGGTCACTCAAAATGAGTGACACTCAAAACAATGAGATCAGTGTCGGCGCATGCTGACGTCATGACAGCTTAATGGAGCTGGCTAAACAAAGTGCTTTGTCATGAAGCTTTTTCCTGTGGGGGTGGATGGCTGGTGACAGCACAGATGTGACATGTGGAAACAAATTCTTAGACAACAACCAAGCTTCTTGGTAAGTGTGGGAACAGGGAAATAAATAGAGAAATACAGGGAAAGGAAATTTATAAAAGCTATTAAACTTTTAGATGAGTGGAATATAGACTTAGTACATGCAGGGTGCTTCTTAACGAACAGTTACAGTGTTAGAGACAAACACACCACGCACATAGCTTTGATGTGTCCATGGCTTTTAAACTGAGTCACACATGGACAAAATCTCCACAGTTGCAGTGCTGTTTTCATCCTGGCACCTGAAAACTGTTTCAGCATTGCTGGTCTCTGATTTTTCACCACCACCACAAAAACAACTGAAGTTGGGCTCATGTATTACCTCAAGGCCATTTAGGTGGGCATGTAAGACACACGATCCCCATTATTAAAAAACAACCTACCAAGGACGGCTCTTTCCAGAACAATAATGGGCTGCGAACTCCTTACTGTAATGCTTAGCTAGACATTTCATATTTAATTAACTGGTTTCACAGCTATAAGTGGAACTGAATGAAAGCCAGATATTCCCCAAAGGCTAGAACCTCCCCTTTTTCTCACAAAACAGAGCTCTTTGACTGTTCTGTGGTTTGTCACCACAACAATCGTTTATACAACTCTGCACAACATCAACAGAGCTGCCTTGACTTCTGACTACTGCACTGTGTATAAACTTTGGACTCCACACTGTGCACACTGAACTTGACACAGTCACTTATGACTAATTCCATGTTTTGAACACATTTTAATGGCCAAATCATTTCCCAAATGCCTTACAAGCCACTGTAGCTCACAACATTCTGTGTCTCAGACAAGCTGAGACGTACAGGTATTACGAGGCAAGCATATGGCTGTCAAAGTCTGTTCCAAGCCATTTCTGAGGTTCCCAAGGTTTACAAGCATCCCCCACCCATTTCCATCTCACTTGCCTTCAGGGCGGCAAAGCCAACCTTGCATACACTCTGTGCCAAAGAATCATAGCAAGTGGTACATTCCTGTCTGCCCTCTGTGACCATAGCTCATTTAACCAACCAACCAACCTTAAAAGCTTAACTTCCTTAATTCTGATGTGCTTGTCTGTGAGGAAAGAGTGAGTGTGACATTCTTGCAGAGACTTGAGGACAAAATGCTCTACTTTGCAATTACACATTGGCTGGTCATAAACCTGCAATGCTTCAAAGATTACAACTAAGAGGTAGTAGTGCAGTTTTCTCCTACCTTCTAAGGTAGTTCCTGTTCCCATTAGAGGATCGCCCACTCCAGAAGTGTAGCGAGCGCTGACAAAGAGCTCATATTCAGTGGCCGGTTGGAGATTCTTCAGCACAGCCTGGGTTGTATCTCCCTTGACAGATATCTCCTTCCCATCACCGCCCGCAGCAGGTTTGTAGGAAATGCGGTACTGAAGGACATTTCCTGGAGCAGCCCTCCACGCCAGTTTCATTGTGGATATGGTCTCATCAGAGACACGAAGGTCACGAGGAGAGCCACGGACTGAAAGAAAGAGATGCAACAGTATTTCATATCCAATGCAAAGACAAAACAAGTTTCACAAAAATCTTGAAGCATATATTCCTGACTTACCTTCCTTGGTGGTGCCATCTGTTTGCATGTCGTCCCCCATGCCAGTGGAATACTCAGCAGACACAGACACTCGGTAGGTAGTAAGAGGGAAAAGCTCCTGCAGAACGATGGTAGTCTCTGGTCCAATAGTTTGAGCCTCAAGATTTTCCCCTCCACCACTTAGTGGGATATAGGACAAGCGATACCGTATCACTGAACCAGGAGCAGCTTCCCATATCACCCTGAAACTGTCAGTTGTCTCTTCTGTAACTCGAAGGTTTCGAACAGTTCCTTGTTCTGAAAAGAGAAAAATATCTTAGATTTAGCATATTCTTGATTCAGAGACAAAGCATCGGACCTCTTCTGAAAAAATGTCTCTCACCTTCTAGAGTCGTCTCTTCCCCAGTCAAAGGGAAACTGTCTCCTTTGTCATACTGGGAAAAGACATTGACTTCATAGGTGGTTAGAGGGTATAGTCCAGGCAGAACAGCTGTTGTGGTATCACCAGGCACAGCCAGGGTAATGTAGTCTCCAGTGACATCTTCAGCCTTGCGGAAACGCACCAGGTAAGACAGGGCATTAGCAGCAGGAGGTGTCCAGGTGGTACGGAAGCTCCTGGAAGTGATCTCGGAGAACACCAAGTTGGTGGGAGGAAGCAGACCTGAAAATACAAGATGGCTTATTGAGAATTGATATCATTTGGAATCAGCTAGAAGTCAAAACCAAAGTGGGCCAATCTTATAACTTTAAAGCATAAATGTTATCTTCTTCACCAAATGAAGTAAAGGGTGTATTAAACAAGTAATGTGTGATTTTGGACAATAGACTTCAGTGTTAACACCAAAATTGTGTGGTGAAGTCATTGTACCACTGGTTGGAAAAGCAGCATCTTAATTCTGGGTGATCCTTGAGACTCAGTGTTCTGCTCGATTCAAAACAGAACTCTTGAAGCTGTCCCTGTACTGTTTCAGACTGAAAGTGATAACGTAAGCTGACTTATACTAGAAACAGGTGTCAAGTTTTTGGTTTGCTCACTGCCAGGCCATGGTGGTGTGGCTTGAATTCATTTTGCCTGCACGTTGCCTCCCAGAATTTTCTGCAGTATTAGAATAATCTTTCTTTATTGCATTGGCTGTTTCTCATCACACAAACTCTTAAAGACAAGCCCAACTGACAGGCAGATTGATCAGCATTTAAAATGGGTAGAATGAGCAAAACTGCAGAAACTGACAGACTTAGCAAATGAGTAACATCTCCAACTGTTGCCTTGAAGTTATTGGCTAGTCACAGTTTCTACTACTTACTTCTCTTTTTGATGTTGAGCAGCTCCTGTTCAATCCTCAGACAGATGGACTGAGTCAGCTCTTTAGAGATCCTCTGGAAGGCATCAAAGTCTTCCACTTCGAAGACGTGATTTTCTGAGGGGGGATTAGCGATGGCCTCCAGCTCCGACCTCACTGCATCCTTTACACCAACAGCAAAGATCTCCACATCAATATTCCTTAGGTTGGTGGCTGCATCTTTGAAGGAGTCTGATGACTTTCCGTCTGTGATCAAGACCATGACGCGAGGTACATTCTGTCTTGCACCACGATTGGGAATGAAGATCTTCTCTCTGACGTAGGTCATGGCTCTACCAGTGTTGGTTGACCCTCCACGGTAGGGAAACGTGCGCACAGCTTTGACAACAGCGGCAATATCATGGTGGGTGTTGAGAGCGAACTCAGTGTGGGGATCCCGACTGTACTGGACCAAGCTAAGTTGGACTTTGTTTGGTCCAACATCAAAAGAATTGACCAGAACTTCCAAGAAGGCACGGACTTTGGCAAAGTTTTGTAATCCAATACTGTATGATCCATCAACCAGCAGGACTACATCAGCCTGCACATCCACTCCCAGAGAGCACTCTGAAAAGACAAGACAGAATGGGTAAGCTCAAGGCTTTGTATTGCTTCACTGATGGGTAAACTGCTTATTTTTGAACACTGGTGTGATGACAAGCACAACAAATCATCTCACCTGTTGACACCTTGACAGGCTGGGTCTTCTCCATTGCCATGATAGGTTCACTGGGAGTCAGGCCTTTCAGAGCAAACAGGCTGATCTCATATTCGGTCTCAGGGGATAGGTCCCGGACATTGATGGATGTCTGGGTGGGCCCCATGTACAACTCTTGTCGCTTCATTCCAGGTAGCATGGGGATAAGGGTGACCTTATAACCTGTGATTTCACCTAGTGAGGGGTCCCATGTCACCCGCATTGATTTTGATGCAATTTCTGTGACTTGCAAGTTTGAGGCTGGCTCCACCACTGGGGAAACAATGCAGGAAATGTCTTAATCTTCAAATCTGCATCCAACTGTTTGTTTAGCCGTATTTTAACAATTGTCATACGTCTTAATGGGATCTTTTTGTAGCAAGGACAGAAACTTTGGAGTAATACATATAAATCTCAACTTACTCTCCTCTCCGCTGACCAGAGAACTGAGCTGATCATCAACGCCAGTGCACACTTCAGAGATGATCTTCTTCTGTACCTCTTGGATCATATCAAAGTTGGCAACATTGTACACGTGCTTGCTGTGAGGTGTAGAGGCCATTTCCCTCAGCTCCTCCTCATCTGCTCCTTTAATACCTATGTGGGAAAATGTGAATTTCAAAACCATTAAACACAGACTTTCTTTGCTCAGCGGCTGCATGACAGATGTGGTAGAGCGCTGACAGTTTTAAAGCAGTATGTGGTTAGAAAAAAAAGACAGTACTTGACTTTTATCGAGTCGAATATGGATATTGCAATCAATGGAAAATCAAATTATTTCCAAGAACAGGCAGACTTTCACATGGGAGAGCTTATTCAACAGAGAACTGAATAATAAACCATACCTAGGACAAATATTTCCACTCCAATGTTCCTAAGCCTTTTAGAATACTCCTCCACTGGGTCCTGGGATTTTCCATCAGTGATGATCATGGCTACCTTAGGAAAACCTTTCCTGGATCCAGCTGCCTCCGTAAAGATGTTTTTCAGCAGGTAATCTATGGCATCACCTAAAATAGAAATTTGCACATGTATTTACAGCTTTTTCCATACTTGAACCCCTTCATGTGGGGAATATATCAAAAAACTTTGACATATTTTAAAAATTTCCACATTTAAAGGGACAACCAAAATCTTTAATCATGTCAGTGCTTACTGGCTGCTTTACAGTGGAGAAGAAAATTATAAATGAACATGTTTCCATCTGTCAAAGCATCTTACCTGTCATAGTATTTCCTCCTTTATAAGGCAGGGAGCTGATGGCTTGGAGCAGATCTCCTCTCCTGGTGTAACGGGTAAGAGGAAACTCTGTGCGGGTGTCGGTGCTGTACTGAACCACAGCCACTCGGGTCTTGTCTTCGCCAATGTCAAAGGCACCTGCCATGGCACCAATGAAGCTACGGATGTGCCTGAAGTTTTCTCTGCCCACGCTCCATGACCCATCAACCAAGAACACCAAATCTGCTATTGCGCTAACCGAACACTCTGGGGAAAAACAGTGGAGAAAAAAAGAGTCACTCAGTTAGAAAGTTAAATAGCAGATCATAAAGTTGTTTTGACTTTTAGTTTTGAAAGTTTTACAACGGTTTAAAGACTGGTAGAAAGCATGGCTCAAAGTAAACCACCGTCCACGCCAAAAGTAAGCCAATAAAGGTATGGTAGTAGCTTGGTATGAGAGCAACATTTTTACAATGGCCCATTTCTCTTTCTGTAGGTCTAAATAAATTCTTCTCCTTGACAGTTTGTTGGCTGTCTCAAAGATATGTCTTCTGACATCAAAGGAAATATCAGCCAGTGCCAAATAGTGCACTGGTATAGTCATTACAGTGGGTAAAAACGTGGCTTCACAGACTAAACATTTAGCAGAGGTTCCACCAGCATTGTTCACTTGTATACTTTGAATTCAAACGGGGCTTTAAATCGCTGATGAAATTCTCTGCTGCACTTGTGATGACTCTGTTGAAATAACTGGCAGGGCTTATTTGGTTGGACTTTAATCCTTATTCCCAAAGGTCTTATTAACTCATAATTCTGTCCCTTAAACTTCTTCAGCCCTATTCTTAAAACGACATCTCTGTTAACATTTACTAATGTTTGGAATTATTGCCTGGAAAAAGAGCTTTAAGGGTGGTTGTGACATAGTTTCTGGAAATTTAACCATTAATAAAGGTTTGGGTAAATCTGGAAGTGAGTGTTATAATTCCAGAAGTAACACAGGTGGGAGGAAAGTGATCCTCCCATTAATGCCATGACATTAGTAGCTGACAGTTGGATTCAATAACTCTAATCCTCATCTTTAACTGTTTAGGTGACTGACTGTAGTTGCCTCTGGGTGATACATTAAAATGTGTCTTTTCCTTGACAACCCCTCCCCTTCCCTTCGTCTTCTCCTTGACGCTTGGCAGAACCCATGTCTCCAAGCTTCAAGCCTTCCTTTTCCTTTTCTCTTAATGAGCCAACTGGTTTCAATTAAAGTAACCAATGTGTGTCCTTCCAGTTACTGTCAGATCCCCGTCTGCTTAACTGGTAAGAACCCCAAAAGAAGGTAAAAGGAAGGCCTGACCATGATATTCCATTTGAGAGGAAACATGATGACAGCCATGAAGGGAAAATTTGAATTAAAAAAAATGTAAAGTAAAGTAGAGGACAGGCTCTGCTCAGATTTTGGTTGACACTATAGTAAATATACTCACTGATTGCATCTGACTGTGGCCTCCTGACTCGTTCGCTGGTGTTACTGGACTGAACTGAAACACAGGAAACACTCAGTGAATTAGTGCTGCACACTGGCGCCCCTGCCTTACTGGGGGCTTATTCACTGTGGAAAAGGCAAGTAAATCAACACATCATAAAAGCCAGACAGGATCAAAACCACATGCACACAAACACATATTTTTATGCTGCATTACCTTCTAACTGTAAGAAATTTAACAGTCAATAAACACAGATGGGATTTCTCACTACTATGGCTCATGGCTAAATGAAATAGAAAAAAAGAATAGTCTTTTTTTTTTTTAATGTATCAACTATGTGTTAAATATTCACTTACTGGTCAGTTGTCCAAAGATGGGAATGCTCTCCTCTGTCCCAACAAAGGAGTTTATGGACACCGAGTAGTCCAAATCAGGGGTGAGGTTAGTGATTGAGGTTGTGGTAGCATACGCATCCAGGGTAAAGTCTCTTGCTGGTTCATCTGGAAAAAAACATCCATCAGGCCAACTGATAAGACAGATTGTTTCATGGTTATCGTTAGAGCTAGCTTTAGATCAGCTAAACTGACTTACCTGCATCTGATACAACTTGTATTCTGAAGCCCTCTATCCTTGATGAGGGTCTTGTCCATGACATGTCCACTGTGTTCTCATTTATAATTTTAAATTTCAAGTTTGAGGGTGGCTCCACTGCAAATAGAAGGTAGAAACTGTCAAATTACATCAAATATGACACATAACATGTATGAAAATGGTTGTATTTATGATCAAAACAAAGGATTTTCAATCAAGCATTCACATTGATCCCAACGACAAACACTTCATGGCTGAAGTGGACTTGTTTGTTGTTGGGGACAGACACATAGCACTGACGTCCATTTGTGAGGGTGACGTTTAAAGAACACATGACAACAACACTGGAAAAAGTGTGAGGAGCCATTTTGGAGTAAAATGGCGTTTGTTTGAGTTGCTCGACCGACACGGCCAACAACTCAAGCACTGGCATACACAACATGTGCATGACTCCACACAAACTCTCTCAGAGTGCAAACATTGAGTGAACCATCCAACACATGCTGGGTGCAGTCTGTCTAATGCATGCTTAGACCACATGTTACGCTGCTTTTATCAAAAAGTTTATCTCAGCATAACAAAAAAGTCTGACTTCATTCTCAAGATACTGATTATACAATGGAATCAAGGTTGCCGTGAGACTCTTGAAGTAAAACTTGACAAAATTAGGCACCATATGTTGTATATACATTGTATATAAACATATTTCAAACATAGAAAGTGGTTTGACATTTATTGGTTTAAAACTCTTCACAGAAGTGAGTGGCACACATCCATTGCAAACCTTTTAAAAAGAATACACAATTCGTCACCGGAGACCCTTGTGTACTTTTTCATCGGCAGGACAATGCACAAAAAAATGACAGAACATAATTACTGCTGACACTCAAAAGACTGTTCAGGTAAACCATTATAAAGAAAGTGTATACAGTGAAATAAATATGAAAAACATAAAGTGTGACAAGACCACACGCCTTTACATCGAGCTACTCGATCACAGCATCATGCATCATGTACATGAGAAAGTTGTTTGGCTCAACAACTTTGAGTGACTTGACGATAGTTTCCATGTACACTTGGGACCACACAGACAGAGATGACAAACATATTTTATAATGATATTCTTTCTTACAGCTTCTGTGCTAACAGTCTGGAAGAAGGGAGGCCAAACATTCATCAGAGATATTAGAGATGGTTAAGTCTGTGTGTGTTCTTAACATACGTTAATGTTAGATCAAGGTCATTTCAGTCGAACAATTTAACGACTGCCCTTTTAAAAGTGTTATATGGTTAGTTTTTGGTAAATTACAGTAACTATAGCCTTTAAAATGAAACTCTTAAGTTCCATGCATTTCATGCAACTCAGATCAGACAATCATGTTATCATACAGGAAATTAGTTTTACTCAACAGACATTCTTCTTGGTGAAAACTGGAAGACTTAAGATAGAGCTAGATGGATGTATTGTTTTAGAAAACTCAGGCTGTTAAGTAGGTTAGCATGATATGTGAAAGTGATGATAAATGGTTATGTACCTGAGCATTCATGCAACAAAACAATGATCAATGCAACGAGGGGGCATGTGAGGTGTTGAGTGAGAAAGTGAGCGTCATGAGAAGCAAGAATATCATTGTAAAATACACTTTATGGAGGAAGCCATAGCTTGGGACACACTGAATGCACAGGCAGATGACAAACAGGAGCCCACCAAATAGTCAAAAACTGGGATTGGAGGATCACAAACCTGGCATATCAATTCAAGGAGCCTGGATGGACAGCGTTCCCCCTGATTTCCACGAGCATTCATCTCCAACATCAAAATGGTATGTGAATGTGTATGGGAGTGAGTGTATTTGTGAGATGTGCATGTTTGTGGATGTTTGTATTTAAACTCTGACCAGAAAACTCCCATATTTGTTTATGATTCTTTGAGCATCTCAGTTTGTTACAACTCTACTGACCATACGACCTCCAGGTCAAAAATACAGCTGCAGAACAAATGCGAGTTTGTCCAAATAATTCCTGGTCTGTTATTTGGACTTTGACGTTGATTTTGTTATGTGGATGTCTGTCCCATCAGTTCTTAATAAAGGACATCTCTGGCTCTCTGGGGCCAGTGTCTGGCCACTGTCCTGTTAGTAACCTCAGAGTGAAGCCAGTACACCAGCCAGCCAGCTATGCTGGCCGGAGCTACTGCCGGGGGGAGAGACCAAGAAGAGGAGGAAAGAGCACCGACTCTCCCAAAGAGGCAGGACAGATGCCAAAGTAATTCCACAACATGTGCTGACATTAAACACCACTGCATATTAACTTTCCATATGTACTGCAATTCAGCGTTTTTGCAAAAGCCCGCAAAGAAGCCCTAGAAAGGCTCTTTGTCTTTGTGCTGTCTGAGGATTAATTTGCTATTCTCGTATTTCATCTTTCCATTCCGTTAGTGAAGATATGTGAGGGTAGACATTAGACTCAACTCCGCCCGCCAGAGAGCTTTCAAAAGGAAAAATCAGGAAGGTTTCCATACCATATTTCCATATTTGCCGTTTTACTAGACTGAAATGTTTGCATAAGAAATTACTTCAAGTCATTTTATGTCAGTTGTACTGACAGATTGTTAACAGTCAATGACATGTTAGCTCTAATAGCATGTATGGTAATACCTCTCTGACAGCTCCCAAAACAGTAATATGTGAGCACAAAGTGAGGTCAGGAAGGAACATAGTTGTTGAGATACACCAATTTTATACACAAGTGATTTCCTTGTATATCATATATTCTTTTTCACTATATACAAAAGACATTTTCTGAAGGGCTACTTTAACTATTACCTAAATGGGTAATTGCACTGAGCTTATACATTTTTTAAGTTATTCGTTTTTTTCATTACTCAGTGTTTAGCGTTGCACAGGCTTGTGTTGCAGGAGTAACCTGATGACTCAAAACACTGTGCCTTCAACCATTAGAAAACCACTGCGGAGAGATTTACACAGGTTAACAAGTTCCTACTACAACCTCAGCACAATCATTATAACTCACAAATATGTGATGTAGCATTTTGATGGCTAATTATGGGGACTTGGCAACCTTCCAAATTGTGCTTTGGAAAAAGCGCACAGGCTTGCCATAATAAAAGTGAAACAGTAACAGCCGTGCTCCAACATTTATGGGGGCACATTAAACCCTGAAATGACTTTTGTTCTACTCTGTGTCATGCTGTTTAATGCATTTAATTATAATATGAAATTAAATGACTTTGTAGTTTTGCAGTTGCCAAATCTAAACAAGAAATTTGCTTCATAATTATTTGGTATAAAACATCCAAATTACAGCCTAAGACTTGAATATTTGTTCTGTAATTGGATTTCACATCAAAGCATGTAATGAGTAGTGACAGATAAATCGGGCAAAATATGCAACAAATAGGGGATAAAAGGATGCTCATCAGTCAGTAGTCCAGAGGCAGCAGAGTTACATAGCATACTCATGAAATAGGATAACTCTATTCAGATTATCAATACAAAGGGTTCAGTGTCTGTATCTAATGACTCTGATATTAAAGTAAGAGGCTCAACTCTTTCAAAAAACAACTAGTGGAGATAAACAGGAGAAAGAAGGGAAGTGAAAGATAAAGACACAGAGTGGAATAGTATATGTATGTGTACTGAGGCCAGATGGTTTCATTTACCTTGAGCATCTACAGAGGACAGCAGGGCTGCAAGCAAGGCAGCCGTGGCCAGAGACAGCCCTATCTTCATGTTTGGCCCTTGAGGGTCAGCAGCGCTTTAACCTGTCTGAGTAAAGGGAGAGAAAATGTGTTGAATCTGCAGATCTATTACACTGTTCACTTTGTTTGTGTGGTCAGACCCGTCACCACATGCTGGGGGTACATCTATATCTAATTTACTGCTGCGCTGACATAGACAGATTTAGATTTTGCTGAAGAATGACTGGTTTGCCCTTCACCAAAACCACATAATTCATAACATATGCGATCAACATGCACTCTCTAACTATTTCTTAACAGACCTAATATTCAATCATCACTTTTCACGAGGACTGAAAGGGCAAGACCCATCCAGACAGTGTTTCACAATAGGTGCCACACCTTGCGTCTTCCAGCTAACGCCCATACCCTGAGGTAGTACTTATAGACTACAGGTATTAAGTAATGAGGGTTTAAAAAGACACTCAACACATACCCGTTGGTAATGATCTAACACAGACATCCACTTAGCTATCCTGTAAATGTTGGATCTTGCTTTACTGCTCCCTACATTTATCTAAGTCTTACCTGTGGCTTCAGCCATATAGACATTGAGTGTGAGTAATCTTACAAAGTCACCAAAAACGCATTAATAATTTAATCAATCACTGTTTAAAATGTGTTGTATTGTATATTGATTGAAATTGTATGGGGGTTATAATTAGGTACCTCGTCACAAAAATAATGCACTTTAGATTTTTAAAAATATGTAATTGACTCCTTATATCTCAAAGAAATTATCTCTGCACAAATCAAATACGTTATTTCATACCACAGAGTTAACTTTAAATATTTTTATGCAATTTTCATATCATGTGAAACAGAACAATCTAATGCTCACTTTTAGACCGCATAAAGACAGTAGGCTACTATAGCTGCTTTACAGCGTCTGAGTTCTTTACCACGAGCTGCGTGCCCCGCCTGCTGCACGAGCGCTAAAACTGCAGCTGTAGCAGCGAAGAAATCCGATTCAATATCAAAATCATTGAATTCATCAAGGAGATTTCCAAAGCTTTGCATGTCTATCTTAGTACAATCTCAAATGCTAAATCAGACAAATACGCAGTTTTAATTCAAGATTTCAGTAAAATGGTTCGGAAACTTAATGAAATAATGTGACTGAGCGTTCACTATTTAACATTCAACTTACTTTTAAAAAATAATATTCGTCAAAAAACGAATTTAAATGTTGTTCAGCTTGTCCTCTTGGCGTTAAAAATACGCGGGCATACTTAGCTCACAAACGCTTAACATATTGTAGAAAATATAATTTAAAGGTAAAGATGCAATGATAAAGTAAACTTCTTTCTCATTTTATTTTTAAATGAAAAAAAAAAAACACTTAAAAAAATAAGTTAATGTACTCACCTACTCAACCCCCCAGAAAATCTCCCGACCAAATGTGCGAGCAGCCTGCTGGAAGCCTCCCCCTCAGGAAAGTGAGAGAAAAGTTTCAGGAGCTGCGCAAGGACCCCTCTCTCCTCTCTCTGGCTACTGGAAGCTCCACCAGCAGATGTCCAAGAAGGAAAAGCCTCTTTCCAAGTGGGAAGAATCTTTCCACCATCGGCTACTTAATAGGGGGCAGTTCCCAGCTCTCAGTTTACCATCAGATGGGCTTCTTACGAAACTTCTGCCCGTCAGTGGATGCATGTCCCCCACTAAGACCGATCTAATGTTTAGAAATTACATTTTTTTGCCTGCATTCCTTTGGTCTGGTGATTTAATGAGTTTCCAGCGCCAATGTGACTTCACAGTGGGGTACCAGATGGTCTGCCGTCACCGAGGGGAAGTGTCATATATTGACAACAGGCAACCTTATCCAATGGAGTTACTCATTGTTAGATGGACTAAAAGTAAAAAATATGCCTTTATTCTGAAATCACTGAAGTTTGGCTTTTCATATTTTTCACACTGCTTATAACAAAATTAATTGAAGCATTAAATCCAATATCTTCCACGAATTTCTTCAAATAATGTGATCGAAACCCTACATCTTTTTAAGGGTATAAAAACGAACTATTTCAGTAAGAGCCTTTTCTTAGGCAACCTGTGAAAAAGCTTTTGACAGACTGGGTGTTGGTGCCCTCTACTGGTGAAATCAAAGACTTACTTTAAGCACATCATGATGGCGTTTATGAAATCCAGCCTGATTCATTCACAAAGTGTGTAAGGTCAGACAGTTCATGAAGTTGTACATTTTTTATTTTTCAATAAATAAACATTTCTTCCATACATTTAAAAATACTGATACTGGCAAGACAAATGATTCTTTATCTTCACAAGAGTTTATGTAACCCATAAAGCTCACACATGATTGTTTAATCATAGTGCAAATTCCAGTTTGCTGTAGCTGCTTCACTCTGCTTTCTTGGGCATTGCAGCAGTGAACAGCTCATACACAACATATCCACTCCCTGTGAAGAGATCAAACCAGTAGTGAAACAGATGTGGCTTAGATACAACACAAGCTAATTGACGTGACTTCAAACAACCCTGGATGATGCATTGTCAAATTACAGTTATTCTGCTTTCAAAGTCAGCTTTAGCAATAATATTTATGGTTGAGGCAAAGTTTCTTTTTCTAAAACACAGAGACATCCTGAGTTAGCCTTACTCATCACATCTCAGACTAATGCTGACTTACCAAACACAGTGAGCACCATTGTGCCTCTGTAGAGCAATGCGTCCTTTGTCCCACCCTTCAGATGGATAGGCATGCCATTGTCCTCCTGTTCAAAGAGAGCTAAATTAAGATATATCAGTTTTTGTACTATTTTCTAATGAAGCTGGAGGATCTTTAACTTCTTTATTTCTGTTTATAACTTTCTCTGCTATTCAACTTTTTGTCTACATCATCTCTATTAAACCACAACAATTAGGTGGTGGCATACAGAACAATGAAGCAATGCTTGTCCGGGGATTTAGAAGCATGGGTAGCCCATCTATCAACTATGGCTGCAGTAATTTCTAGCGCTATGCCAGGGTCAGCAGAGCCCGCCACATTGGAACTTCGCTGTTGCAATGGGTTTTTTAATTAGCAGCTTGCAAGCATTATTAGTATGACTTCAGTCCCAGCTACAGCTGGATGTCATTTTAACAGTGAAGGGAAAACCCACTCATACTTATCTGTCAGGCTATAAAGAGGACATAATCAGATTCTGTCTCCAGAACCTGGGAATAGAGTAGAAACTTTAACATTATCATTATCCGTACAAAAAAAGTCTCATTCTCTTTGAACACTCATGGATAAACAAACTCTGTAGACAACTCAAACAGGCATATGGTGACTAAAGAAAGAAAAGTAAGTACAGTAGAGGTAAGAAAAAGGTTTCCCTTGTTACTATTGTGGGTTTGATGATTCCTAAAAGTGTCAAAACCTTTATGTCAACAATAATTATGCATACTTAATAGTGTCATGTGATAGAACACTATGTCTTTAAATAGATTGACTTTACCTGAAACAGTTTTTGTTTATCTTTCACAGTGTTATCAATTTGTCTGCGAGCACTGCTGGAGATGGTCCGCCTGGAGAGCTGTCGAAGTCCCTGGTGATACAAACAACTGAGGATTACATTTGTTTATTCAATGTATGATAATAAAACAGTACAAGACAGATAAGTATCATTAAATGAGTTTTAATTACACATAAATGGAAAAGGGTCCGTGATGGTTCAGCAAGCTGGCTGGAGTGAAGTACGGACATGCTATATGTTCTACAGCATCTCACCACTTCAATATGTGAGCTATAAATAGCTCCTGAGGCGTTTCAGCCAAAGTGGGGACATCTTCTGGCGGAGTGGCTGTATTACACTGATATACAAAGACGAAATCGGTGCGTTGACCTTTGTAAATAACATGTCCCTTAGCATGAGACGATTAAGTAATGCAAACGGGTGAATGTTATCAAGAGGTCAACCCACTGCTTTTATCTTTGAGGGGACTGATCTTGGAGCCGAAAATGCAAATTACGCTGTATTAAATTCATAGTAGTTGATGGTTTGGCAATACATTTTGAGCTGCCAAGAGTATTGAGGACAATTTGGAGAAACAATTTTCAACTCAATGTATACTTTATACCTCTCCTTGCTGAACCTTATCGCACCATAAGCTTTAAACTTTAAAGTGACGTCTCTTAAAAAAACATGCCGTCCATCTGTCTCGTGAACAGTGCTGAGACGCTGCGTGACGTAGCGACGCCTTGTATGAAACGGTCGATTGAAATTTTAGAGAATGAAAACAAGGTAGTCGCTGTTTTATGGTAGATACCTTATCGACGACTTCCCGCGCGTAAAAACACCTCAATCAGACTTCACCTGTTGCTCACACAGAAACACTTCAAATGACGACCGAATGAAATAATCAATCGTTTATTTAACAATTTGAAAAAAAAAAAAACAATGTGTGTAACCCTGCAACATAAATCCGCCCTGTAACGCTAGCAGGGTTAACAGCTTCATCAACTTATAAGTTTATACGGGACTGAACAAAACAAACTTCAAGAGCGTTAATTCGTTTCATTATAATGAACTCAAACGATTTAAACAACAGTCAGTTTTAGGATAACTTAACCAAAACAGATGTCCTACTTACCATAAGCTGTCTGTACATTTTGACAAACTTCACTTCTGTCGCTCGACGAGGTTGAAGAAACGTTACAGCACAAGGACACTGACAGTTGGCTTCCCACAATTCACCGGTTGGTCTGTCACATCCGGTCTCGTGACATTGTTATTAATAGTCATATTTCATAGAACGTTAAAAATGCTAATTATAAGTTCGTCATTGTAACAATCGTAATACTAGGAAAAGGGGAGAAACTACCCGGTAAATGAGGGATATTCCTTCGATATATAGTTTTGATAAGAAAAAAAAAAATCATATGGAGCACGAATACATTCAACAAGTTGTTTATTGGACCCTACAAACTTTAAAAAACCCAGAAAAATCTCCAATTTCTACGGTTAACTTATCTTAAATTAATCAATAAACTGTGATAAACAAAGGATTAAGTGAAACATAGGGAAAACTAACAAATGTGACACTTTTAAAGTGCATATCATTTGGTCAACAATGAAGAATGTATTACCTTAATCACACACTGGTCAAACTGTTATAACGAAATAAATATTTGTGCTCGGATCAGCCTGAGACATTGCTCAGAGTCAAAGGATTAAAAGCATTGGATATAATGTTAGAGAATAATGATTTTTCATGGTTAATATGTCTTGCACATCATTTTTAAGTTGCCTTGTGACTGGAGCAGTCAACTTACACAACCAGTCACATCAGAGGGTAGCTAACCTTATATTTAGCATAACTTTTCATGAGTATTCTATTACTCACCAAAGATAAAATGCTTCATTTTAACACAATGCTCACCATAATAAACAGCACACGTGCAATGATTATCCCATACTATTTTCAGGGTATTCTCAAAGACCAGAGAGGTATGTCATTGAAACATGATGGTACATTCTTCAGCAGGATATATTACAGTACACAATTTGGACAAAAACTTGCATTAAAAATACTTACATCCTTCAATAATCAAGCCATTTGCAAAGCACTGCTAAAATAGAACAGATACTTCTGTAATATATAGATAAATAGAAAATTCAAATGTTATTCTGAAGTCAGGGAGTAACATTCTTAGCAGCTGACTCGAACCTGTATGCACAAAGACACAGACTGAAACATCCTTCTACTGTTGCCCAACACATAAACTCAGCTTTTGATGGGAAACTGCCATCCTTACAGAAACACGCAACAAACAATGACAGAGACCAGTGTATTCACGCTGACATCAACAAGCGGTCCACAACAGACCTCTTAGGGTCAACCATGCATGCAGAGGCAGGAAAATGCAATATGGGAACAGTCTAGTTTGGAATATCGGCACTGTTGTTGCGGGTGTCATATTTGTGGTGGATGATGAGCAGAACCACACCCAAGAAGAAACAGATGGAGCCAACAGTGATGTAGGCAATGCCAAGGAAGGGGTTCTTCCCTCCCATCCAGGAGATGGTGCTCAGGATCATCCTCTTACGACCATCAAAACTGAGCACGGGGTAATCTGAAAAATTTACAGTTAAAGAAATGATAAGAAATGGTTTGACAGAAATCTGATGACAGGGTTAAAATGCACCCTTCACTTTTTAACAAACCCTTATGGCAAGGAGAATGTGTAAGCATACTGAAACCTACAGTGAAATAAAACAAAGCTAGATTGTGCATTACAACAATAATAGTGTGACTTGTCTTAAAAGCAATAAACTTGATCTTTCTCTGAAATATGTAGTAAATTACCTTATGGGTTTAATGTGAAAAGTAAATCCTAAAACAGAAATTTGGAGCAAGAAGTATAAAACCCTGATAAGATCTTGTGCGGGCTCATTAAAACTAGTTGTGGAGGTACATTTTGCTTCCGTGTTGTTATCTGGGTCGCCTGACCACTTCTGAATTTAGCTCCATGGTTAGGCTTGTTGTAGTACAACTTTCAACTCCCAGCTCTCAAGCAGGTATTAGATCAAATTAGTGATGATAAGAAGATAAGCTTTTTTAAAATAGAATCAGAATTTTACTTGTTGATTAAGGCGTTTTGTTGCCTACGGGGCTATTCAGGTCAGGTAAAAACATGCATCGTCAGTTTCAAGTACAACCACTCACTCTGCATTATCATAACTTTCCAAATGTGTCTGTCACAATACGCTTTTGATCTGCTCTCATCTGCCTGCCCAATTCACCTTAATAAGCCTTTAAAAGCATCCAGTTAAAAAAAAAAAAAAACTAACAAAAATACTGTGATACAGAGAAAGGGAAGTGGCTACACTTGACAGGAGGGACAGAGCAGTTGGTGTTTATATAGCCAAATGAAGTGACAGGCCTATAAAACATTGTTGGATCATTTACTAAACTGGCATCAGGAAACTTCGTTAACCATCTAAAAGAAAAAAAAAAGAATCAAAATCCACAAAATTTAAACAACTGTATTTTCACTGTACCGCTGGCATTGTTTTCACAGCTTTCTTAGTATGATGTTATAACTGCTGTGGCCCTGAACACGCAAGCAAACACATTATCTGTCTGAAGTAAAGTGTCACAGATCACCTTGGACTGGCATACAGACCACATCTGTCGAAAATGGCTTTTTACTGCCATCCTCAGAGGGACCAGGTGAAAACAGCCTTTAAGTTTTAAATCTGATACTCTCTTAACATCACATAAATAAATGACGACATAATGTAATCTACGATTAGTGTTCCGCATTAATAATAATAACAATAATCCTATACTGTGAAGCTTTGAGTAAAAATTCTTGATAAATCATCCAAGCTAACCCAACAGCAAAAAAACGGCCTTAAATCTTATAAGATGATTTTTTTTAACCAAGATTCAAAGGATACTGTAAGTGATGTCCAAGACATATTGGCCACTTGGTAGAGTTGGGGTTGAGCTGGATTTCTTCTGGATGATGCGGTAGAGCTTCCGAAAGGTGGGCAAAGCAGCTGTACGCATCCACACGATGAAGTCCTCATTGGTAAAGCCGTTGTTATCATCATCTGATGGGTCTAACTCGTACACAGGCTTCCTCCAGTTCACTGGCTTAGAGGTGCCTGAAGTGGTACAAAACAAAACCATGCTGGTGACTGAAAATGTAACCGTTTTAAATTAAGAGAATCTTTGCTGAACTTTGCTAAAATTACCTTGGAAAGCCAAAGTGAGGTTGTTGTTGTTTCCACCGGGATTTCTGAACTTCACATGCTTGTCTGTCCACCACGCAATGCCTTTCTTTACCAGACGAATTGCATTTCTGGTGCCATTTGAATCAATATGGTACAGCTCCAGAGTGTCTTAAAAACAGAAAGAAACACAACATTAAAAAATGTTACATTACACTAAGGTACAAGTATCCTGTGTTTACTTCAAAAGGTTGCTTTTGTGGGAAAGATGAGAATTTATGACGCTGAAGAGCATGTCAGACCTACCATTGAAAAGGCTGTTAGCTATGGCTCCACAAGGGGCTATTGGTTGTCCCTCGCTCATACGATAAGGTTCACACTCCTTGCTGGGGCTCTGTAAAAAGCATCCAATGTTTAACTAATGCATGGGTATTTGATGAAATTTCTGCATTCCAAGAAGGGAAAAACTCATAAGATAATACCATCAAAGCAGAGCGGTCGCCATTCAGTTGACTGTCATCCCTGGACTTCACATAGCGCCTGTGGTTCTGATAGAAGTTGGACAAGCCGTAGTACATGAAGACATTGCTCTGCAAGGAAAAAGACATTGCACCATGAACAAAGCCTGTCAGTAAGGGCAAGGAATATGACAGTTTGAGAAATTTTAGCAATTAAATGGACTATTCACTCTTGTTTGTTCACATTGCAGATTCTGCCAGTTGTAGGTTTCATAATGTCTAAAAATGTGGTAATATTTTTTACATGGCTCAGTTTTTGGGGTGTGCCTTGAAAGATTCCAAAGACGTCTCATATGGTTGAACCTTCTTAACAGCTTTTCCAGAAAATGCAGCTGATAGGAGCTGTATATAAGTGATCAATAAAAGTTTTCCAACGGTCGATGGTCAAACCAATTTTAGACTAGGTCGCTCGATGATAAAGTGATCCCTGAGTCTGCTTTTTTTAGGCTTTGAAGGGCTCTTAATGGACCTTGGTGTCAGGTAGAAAGTAATTTTTCTTTGTTACTATACATCAAGCAACACCATCACTTTGAAGCCAAAGCATGCATTATTTATTCGATGTGCACACTGTAAGCTTCCACTTACCTCAAATGGCTGCTCCAGAGTGAAAGACACAGAACACTGACACGGTGTCGTGCTATTCCAGCTGAAGTTCTTGGCACAGTTGTGGCATGGACTGGAAATGTCAACTCCAGTATAATCAACCTGTAAAAAAGAAGAGTTTACTTTACTAGTATGCAGGATTGTTATTTTATACTGTTGGATGGGCATGCAGAGATGCAAACGAGTTCAAACAGCAGGATTGGATAAAAGTTTGTTATGACAAAACTTTACAGCAGTAGATTTCAAATTAATGTTCTTTGAAGATACTTTAAATTCATTTTTTGAGTCAACTGGTTAACTGGATACCCATATGTCGAAGTATAATGTGTTTGAAAATGTTTTTCTGACATTGCGATAAGTAAGGATATTTATCCTCCAAAACAAAATAACACATGCCCCCAAATGACAAATCCATAAAGTTACTGCATGTTCGGATTAGAGCTGTGCATTAGTTATTACTAGTACGTTTCAAAGTAGTTAATCGATGAATTAACCGCTGTGAAAAAGCTTTGGGTACCCGTGGGTCGTCACACAACAGGTTTATGGTTTAGCTGCTAACCTTATTTACATTACTTACGGACGCCTTATAGTGAAAAGTGAGTATGGTTAAACATACTGCGTAAAACTCTGCCAAATGTCGTCATTTAAAGGACTGAAATTAGGTAAATCGTTAAGTGAGAGGTAAGCGTTTATATATTATCGTACCTCGAACTCTTTGATGTTGTTTGATGAGACATACAGGCCGATGCCGATGGGGATGAAGATGAGACCGATAACGAAGAAAGCTGGCAGCACGGTGCCAGCTGTCAGGATGGGCTGCCATGCCGGTAGTCTCTGTTGTTTGAAGGCTGTGTTGTCAGGTTTTTTACTCTTGACAGCCCCTGCGCCTCCATGGTTCGCAGCTCCCGAGTGGTGTCCGTCCTCTTCCTTCGCGTTGTAGCTTGACGCCATCATGGCTGCAATCCGCTTCGAGTAAAACTAATCTACTGTAGTTGTCAACCGTCGAGGTCCGCTTAATCCCCAACGGTTTACCCGAGACAAAACCTCAAAAGGAACTGTCTAGGTGGGTATGGAGTGACATGTACTCTATATCCGATCCAAATGTTTTACCTTACTCATTGTTTTGACAAAGTATTTTCTCCGTTTCGTTAATCTCGTCCTCGACGAAGAAGCCGGAAGTGCGTAAGCCAATAGCGTGTTGAAACGTATCAGTTACATCATCACAGCAGAGGAAGACGCCCATGTAACAAACTAATGCCGGAACAGCTGATGCCTATTGTAAAGATTCCACCTTTAAAAAGAGACTTTTGTTATAATATCGGCAAGGGAGATGTTTAAACTGTAGTTTTATGGTTTAGAAGTAATGGCATTACTACTACGACTTGTAGCGTAGGTCTGCTTTTTGTGTATATTACGTTGTTTGAATTTCTATTTGTTTTTCTATTTTTTAACATTTTAAATTTAAGGCTTTGCTTAGCGGTTGTTGAACTTTGACCCTGAGACCCAAGCTTTTGTCAGGTGTGCATCTGTGCATTTTTGTTTTCTCCTTGCTATTTAGGTTATGTAAGACCTAATATTATAATAACTTACCTTGGTCTTAGTTAAAGAAGTTATTTGTTGCTAGTTTTATTATTAAGGTATTAGTGTTACTGTACATAATTACAATAGTTTCATTCAGAAAATGTGTAGATATTTTTTTTTTAACCATCTTGTTTTCACCAAAATAGGTGTAATGTTGTGACATCACCAAAAGATGACACAGGCAGTGTCCTGATATGTAACTAACGGGTCAAAGTTTTAAAAAATGAAGTACTGTGGGCCTAAAAGGCATATATCCTCATATGAGTATGCACAATTTCAGGAGGTTACAATGTTTAAATGGGATATATGGGGTTTTTCTTCTCTTCACAAGCAATGAACAAAGATAATCTCCTACAGTCATGAGTTAAAATTATCGCTTTAAAACTTTTGCTTCAACACACTTGATCCAATTTTCTACCCCTTTGTTTAATGGCAGCATTGTCCACTGTGGCAAATGATCTCAGTTTAGACAGTATGTCACAAATCAGTGGACTGTTTTAACAACTTTGTTGAACACCCCACATTCATAGATGTTGAATTGTGATGACAATTCCCCAGCTTCCTCTGTTGGCATTTTACTTTCTTATTTCCCCTTTATGAAACAACAGACAACAATGGCCTTTGAAATCAAGTTTATTTCATATTATTTTCAGTACAAACCCTTCACAGAAACAACAAAAAAACATAATTTACACAAAAAAAAGTGTTTTGACCTATGATGTGTCTTTATAAAATATTATCAAAAAACTTCTTATATGTAATACAATCACTCAAAAACAAAAAGCAGTTAGTAGCAGCAAAGTCTGATGTATTTATCCAAATGCCCATTAAAATACACACTGAAAATACAAAGAATATGGATCCATATAAACGCATTGATTGATATGAGACATAAAGTACATAAGACTTGAAAAAAAGTTGGTAATTGGTGGCTTTCTTTTTAACAAACAAGAAAAAAAAGCATTTTTGCCTTGTTATGTCAAATAATTCATCTGTTGGAGCACCATAATCAGACATGTTTGAGTATCCTGAAATCAAGCTTTACCACCATTTTGAAAGGTACTGTTGTTCGCTGTGGATTTTTTAACTTCTACCCTCATAGACTGACTCTCAGTTCGTGACTCCAGTTTCACTCCACTCGAGATCCCCATGGTTCCCAGCACAGCCTTTCCAGTCTTCAGGCTCTTGGACATTGGGATGCGAGTCAGCCCTGAGCGCACTGGCTGGGCATCATGCCCAGTCTGTTGACAATGGGGAAAGAGAGTACAGTTTCTCAGGCAGGAGTATGAATACAGTGAGAGCCATGAAGTGTACATAATGAGCAAGGGGTTAAACCCATTAAAAAGAAAGAAAAACAATCTAAAGTTTATAAGAAATGTAGCTAACTATATATGTTAAAAGAAGCATGTGAAGGAAAATGTAAATATTTAATTCTTCTTTCATTTCGATCTCTGTGTTTGCTCAGGCTTGGTTGCAATGTGCTGTTACTGTTTCCAGGATCTTTTGTGTCAGGGAAAGGGCACAGAGCCCTTACATTGGCTGTTTGTGAATGTAAACACTGAGTAACAACTATAAATTACAGCATGACTGTAGCAGGGTGGCAAAATGCCACATCATTAGCTCTGGTGCAGTGAGGCCCGCACATAGGGCCATTCCTGTCACGCTATCAATCTAACCCACAAAGAGCATATTACAGGGTCCAGTGGAACCCCAACACGGTTTTCTTCATTTCCAGTTCTAGTAAATTCACCCCATGAAACTCTCTACTATGTACCTAAGGAAAAAAATATCACCTTTAAGATAAGGATTTCAGACTTCTATGATAAATAGATTGGTTTTTCTGAAAAAAGTTTATCATTTTCTTTCAGACCGATCGATACCTATGTTATTTCTAAATATAAGCAGCCTGTTATCTTAATCAAGCACAGTACCTTATTGTTTAACCATTACACAAATTGGAATGTGAATAAATCTCATTTCATGAGAGGTTAAGTTCAATTTTATCGGACACATTGCAATGTAAAATGGTGAAAAATAATCTCCATATAGTTAGCTGTAATACAAGACAGTAAGAAATCTTTGACCAGGACCAGGAATGACGGGTCAGACACACAACTATGGGGGTAATAACAGAAAAATCTACAAAACAGCAGATGGCTAGGGCCATGTCCACACATAACCGGGTGTTTGGGAAACCGCATATATTTTTACACGTTTAGTCATCCACACAAAAACACAGTTTTACGTCACTGAAAACAATGTTTTCTGAAAACTCCGACCAAAGGTGTAGATGCCGGGAATCTGAGTTTTTGCCCAGTGCGAGTGGACGATAGTATTATTAAAAACAAATTGGGGGAGTTGAAAATACCCCGCTACATGTGTACAAGGTCTAAGTATGGGTACAGTTTAGGAACTTAAGTGGAAAAAAAGAACAAAGTCACTGATTCTGACAGTGATGTGGGAAACTTAATCAGGTGTGTGGCTGACTTCTGAAGTTATGCTCCACTTGTTTAGATTCACTTTCATTAAACTGCTCTGTTCAGTTTGAGTAGTATAACAGCTAGGTTGGCACATTATCATCTTTTCCTTGTTTGCACTCTCTTATTAGCATGCTCTGTCAGATACAATCCAATGCACCACAGGGAAAAAGTAACCGGAAAACATCACAATTTTTCCAACTAGTTTCTTGTGATGCTCGGAAGCCACTCTGTGCATGTTACTTACCTACTTAGCAATGACCTGTTAGAGCATGGGTGTGAGTTGTAGTGACTAGCTGTCATCAGCTTAGAATGCTATTTCAAGATTGTGCACAAATGCCAAGGTGTTCTGATTTCCAAAGTGATGGGAATCAGTGTAGCTCTGTAACTTCAGTCTAACCCCACTACCATCTACTACACCTTCTAGTAAAAGATTTTGTTGGCTTTATCTGCAACCTGTTGACTGCCAACCTAACCTACTGTGCTAGCAACTGTAGCCAAGTATTTGACAGAAAAATAGGAGAATAATATTGAGCACATGGGATTGATTAACTGAATTATGAAGAAGTATGTTACTTTATCCTTGAGATGGACGAAGACCTAAACTCTCACCTAAACTCAACTTACCATGCTTTGTGTGGGTCTTGAAGGGTTGGTTGCAACAGGTGATATCGTGATGCTGCTCATCACTTTGCTCTGTGTGCTCCTGGTAGTAGTTGTGGTGATTTGGCGGGGGGAGCGTAAAACTGTCCCGGTTGATAAAGTCATGTCCTTGTTCTCTGCAGACACTGGCCTGACAACCATTTTCGGGGCGATGCTGTTGCCTAGGTGAATGTGGATCTTGTTGTCATCAGTAGTGGTGATAACACCAGGGTTGTTGTGACCCTTTCGTATCGGCATTGGGACCATTTGCTTCTCCGGGGTAACCTTGAACACAGCTCGGCCCATTGTCATCTCCTGTGGGTCTGGGGACACAGATGCTTCAGGCACGATGGCTGTGCTCACTGTCATAATGGAAACAGGGGAAAGGGGTCTTCCAGAGGCCGAGGAGGGAGCTCGGATACCTTCTGGGGATTTGGCTCTGGATATTGCTGTGATTGTGACAGGAGACTTGGCTCTTTCAGGGCCTTGATGTCCAGTGGTTGACTTCTTCTTGTGGACTGAAGCAGAATAAGTAGGAATGATTGTGATTCTGGATTTGGGTTGAGATGGGTTAGGGCTTAGGGGAGCTGAGCTTGAAAAGACATCCTCAGTAGTAGGACTGCTAATCTCAAGACAGGCCATGTTGTTTTGGTGGTCAGGTGTGACGCGGATGTGCAAAGGCTGCCCTTGTTTTGGGGACATGGTCAGTTCAGAAGGCAAATGGTTTCCATTGATTTGCAAAGGCTTTTGAAAGTTGGTCTCATGAGGTGTGTTGTCCTTTTTCCTCATCCAAGGAATCCAGGATTTCTTTATACCTAGGTCACTGCTAGATGGAGGGAAACGCTCAATACCACTACTCTTTTCTGCTGGCTTCTTCAGACACTTCTGTCTCAGGTTGTTCATGATGTGATTCTCCTCTTGGACAGACTTTCTGATGAATACAGCAGGGGTATCTTCCTCTGACCCAATGGATGATGCCTCTGTCTGTACTCCAGTAGATGTCACAGCAATGTCCACCATTCTTCTCCCATTCAAACTGGGCCTCAAGGCTCGACTATGGCGTTTAGCAATCTCCAGTTCTTTGGTGACATGGAAAACCTCAGTGCTCATGTTCTTGGCCTTCTCCTCTTCTTCTAAGAATCTCTGTTGCAGGATCGAGTAATCCACTTGGAGCTGGGAGAGTTGGTCTTCTTTATGCATTAGTTCATGAATCTTTTCCTTGAGGGCAACAACATCAGCGTGCAGTTCCCTGGTTTTTACCTCCTCCCTCATGCATCGTTGTCGGAGGTCCTCTTCCTGGCATTCTTCCTCCCCTTTTTCGATTGCTTTGTTACGTGCAATCTGACATCTCATTTCCTCTACCTGTTGAGAAAGAATGTTGGCTTTGTCTTGCTCAGTCATGAACTTTTTTTCCAACATGTCATACTGATCCTCTGTTTTGATCAGATCTCCCTCGACTACTTCAAGTTGTTTGAGGCGATTTTTCAGGCGCTCAATTTCAAATGTCAACTCCTTAACTTTATTGTCTTCTTTTTTGATGGGGTCAGACATTCTGCCCTGCTCACAATTCACTGAATTCTTCACTGATAGCTTTTCTGCTTGCTCAAACCCATCCAGCCTCTTTTTCATTTGACTGACCTTAGAATTGAGATCTGTAGTTTTGTCAATTTCATCAGCAAGCTTGGTGCTGAGCTCCCCCTTTTCAATGGTGAGGATTTCTACTTTGGTTTCCATTTCTGATTTAAGCTTCAAGAGCTTTTTGCTTTCCTCTATCAATTTCTCAGTCACCTCCATAACTTTACCCTGCTCAACTTTAATCACCTTGGTCATTTCCTCTTTTTTCTTCTCATCTGATTTAAGTTTTTCCATCAGGGTTTTTCGTTCATCCATCAAGGCGACGGTCAGTGACTTCAGCTTACTCAGGTCATCCTTCAGGCTCAACTCAGATTTTTCCAACTTAAGCTCAGAGGACTCAAGCTCTTTCATGCGGATCCTGAGAGTGATAACTTCATCAGAGAGCTCTTTGGTCAGGCTCTTCTCTTTCTCTAGAGCTGTGTGTAGCTGTGCACACTCAGCTTTACTGATGCTGAAGGCTGCTTCAAGTTTCTCCAGCTCCATCATTCTTTTCTGAAGCTTTTCCACTTCCAGCCTGAGGTCTTTACTCTTGTTGTCCTCCTCCAGTAGCCTCTTCCTTAGCTCTTTGCACTGATTTTCAGTCTTAGTGATCTCTTCATCCTTCCCCTCCATCTCCAGCACCCGTTTCCTCAAGTTCTCCAACTCTGTGATTAAATTTGAGTTGCCACATTCTCCTTTACTGATCTTCTCCCTCAGTTCTTGCAGTTCCTCCTCAGATTTTCTCAAAGCTCTGTTGCTTTCCTCTTGCTCCTCCACTTTGTGCATTAGCCCTAAAAGTTTGGCATTGAGCTGACGGTTGTTGATCTCGTGACTGGCCAGCTTGGCACTCATCTCCTCGTGCTGTTGGGTGAGCTTGGCAGATTTCTCCTTTAGCTCAGCCTCCAGGCTCTGCACCCTATTCCCATCCTCCTGTGCACGCTCCCTGGCTTCACTTAGTGCCTGCTCCCGCTGCTGTAGCTGCTGGCTCAGTTCCTGGACCCGCTGGCTCTGTTGGTCCATTTGCTCTAGGTGCTGCTGGCGCTCATTGACCAACATCAGGGCAAAGGACTTCAGCTTGACCAGCTCCTCTCGCACTTTGGCCAAACGCTTTGAGTGCTCCTTCTCTTTTTTAACCTGGTAGGCCTTTTCGGTCTCAAGAAGCCTCTTCAGTCTAAAATTTGAAAAAGAAAAAAATAATTAATTTGGTGTAATATCTATTTTTCAGCCTTTGTATCCCTATTTTTCATCACGCCACTAAAATGTGATGACTTTTAATCCAGGATGAGATGTTTAATCCCATACAACGTTTTAGTGGTCATGAGTAATAATCCTCTTCTTTTCCATTAGTTTGAGTACAGTATCTCTTTTTTTTATCATGTAAGGTATAATCTCAAACCATTCACACCAACAACAGATTTTTAAGACTCCAACCTTATTTTTTACTGATATCCAACCCTTGATGAGTCGAACTTTGTATTATATTTTGCAGCTGCTATTTCTATAATTCTGATACAAAAGCAGAGTTTGGTGGAAAAGTTTTGGCATGTTGTGCTGCTATGGTGAATAAGTAACAGGATCAAGTGGGGAAACTGGCAAATATCTGCACCATTAATCCCAGACACTCCTGGTATTTTCTGCTTGTTGTTGGGATACAGACCAAGAGCTCAAACTGCAAGAGAAAGTTTAACACCCCCTCACCAAGTGGTCTCCTTTTCTCTTAGCTTCTTTCTATGCTGCTCATGCTCATTCTCATCCCCAGCTCCAACAAAATGCATGCAAAGCAGATTGAATGCAAAGCTGCATCCCTTCCCCACACACTCCCGGGAAGATATAAACACACAACCTGAACATTTTTGCAATGCAAAAGAAGCCAAATGAATTCAGGGACCAGTGCAGGATGGAAGATTGTGCACGTCCAATCATATCTGCTTAAACTAAGCTTTGCTTAGAACACATCCACAGGGGACATGGTTACAGAATCACAAGAACTTAAATACAAAAAAACTACATTCAAACTTACCCACTGTGGATTCTTTAGGGTCAACAAAAGAGTAAGTTTTGCCATTATTCAAAATCCACTGAGAATACTTAAGAAGAAGGCAGAGGCAGTCTTTTTGTTCCACAGATCTTCCCCCGTCACATTCCAAGCGTGTTATCAGGACAATGAAAGGTGAATAAATACAGTGCAGCACCATCAGACTTCTAGTGAGTGATGTCACCTCATCCATATAAGGCAGTAATGTGTGTGTAGAGAGTGTGTGCAGCTCTGCTGTGGACACAGTGAAGGGGGTGGGACCCTTTGAGCAGGAGGAGTGCTTTGTAAACCTCTCCCCAATTTCCATGCTTTCATAAAACATGGCAGATTTGAGGGAAAACAGTAACCGGCTTCCTCTCTGACTTTTATTTTTTCGGGGGGGGGGTCAAAAGTTTTTTGAAGACTAAGAATATCAAGTTTTGCACAGATAGATTTGTTACAGTGTAGGTTTGGTGATTATCAACCTTCGATTTGCAGGATCTCCATATTTGATATAGTTGCACAGTTTGCCTGAGCAGACCACAAGACAAACTCTTACTGTTACAGGAGACGGGAGAGTCTGCTGGTGTTCCACTCAGGAGGAACCTGGACTCAAACAGGGTTTCTTGAAAATGTTATATGTGATGAGAAAAACAGATATGGATGAGGTAAATGTTTCCCTCGGGATGGAAAAGATCTAGGATGACATGTAGCCATAACAATTGAACTATGAAGAATAAATTCTGATTTATACATTAAACTCTTCAGTTGTTCTTATAATAAATCCCTGTTTTCACAACCTTCAAAAACAAACTTGAAGCCGTATCAGAATGTAAATGACAGCTAGCATGTGAATGAATTTACAATAACAGCAGTCTTCTTTGCCAGTTGGAATGAATACTTTTGGCTACTGTGCAAAGAGGCTATCCAGATCTCTGAGTGCAGCTCTTAAAACTCAAACATACACAGGCAGATGTCAGTGATACCCTAGAAAGTGGCCTTCTAAAGTTACTTTCATGTAAAGGTCAAAGTTATGATGTCAGTTGTATTTGGCTTCAGTGGTCAAGTAATGTAAGAACCAAGAATAAGTCCTTCAATTCTTGGTCTGTTACTAAGGAGTAGGAATGGATACTGAACTAGGTACTTTTATGGGAACCAACCAAATTCCATCTATAGTATTGATTCACGTTAAATCAAAAGGTTCCATGTTTAGGTACCTAAATGCATCCTTGTGACTGTGAGAGAGTGGAGGAGTAGGTGATTTTCCATACTGGACATGAACACAGCATTATAAGGTAATATAATGAAGAATAAATTTGTTAAATTGAAAAACTTTGAGCTATTATTATTTAACAAATAAATATTTATTACAACATAAACACACCAAACTACCAAAAATTGGTACCAATACCAATTACCAGGTTCCAGTCATCAGTACCGTATTGTTTCAAAGGTAAAAGGTACCCATACTTACTAAGGAGGAAACAAACTGAACTGATTAGCTGTTAACAGTGTATTCAAGTGGCTAATATGAATTCTTAGCAAAGGGACAAACAGTTCCTTTGATAAAGAAATGCAGCTACCCGCACGGTGCAACTGTCTCCTCTTGGTAATGTTTCCTTCCATTATATATATATATATATATATATATATATATATATATATATATATATATATATATATATATATATATATATATATATATATATATATATATATATATATATATATATATATATATATATATATAATCTATTATGTTAATTTTAGACTACACACTGTTGCTGAAATAAGGAGTTCCAGCCCCTTAATCACCTTAAATTTGTGTGAAAAATATAGAAGTCCACTTCTTAAGTAATTGCACAGGTGTGATTTAGCCAGTGTTCCCAAGAGGATTTCTTTTCCAAGCAGTGGAATAACATCTCATCCTGTGTTTCCTGGGGAATTTGCTCAGAGGCGCTGCGGCCCCTGTGTGTACAGAGCCTGAAGATTGAAGCAGATATGAGCTGCCAAAAAGCTGCCAAAACACTGTGTTGTACAGTAATGACCTCTCTTGACAGAGGAAAAGCACTTACAGTCGAGCACTGAGAGTCAGTGATAGTGTACTGTTTGCATGATTTATGTGGTGTCAAAAGAGAGGAACCAGAAGAAGAAAGAACAGTGGATATTTCAACACAGCTTTAATAGACCTGTCCATACCGTGTGTGTATGCATGCAAAGAATTTTGTCTTCAAAAGTATAAGAATACGATCATTTCAGGTGTATGTTTTTATTCTATGTGCGTGACTTTACTCTCTCTGGAACTCCCTTTCCTTCTGATAACCGTAACACACACCTCCGTGCCACTTTAACATTTCAACCTCTTGACGCGTAAATTGCTTGTTGTCTGAGAGGGTGTTAATGGCTGATGGCTAAAAGTCAGAAAATGCTTCTCCTGACGTGCCCATCCTCTTAATTCCTGTACATGTTTGGCACAAGACCTTTGACTTTTCTGTCTTCACTTGCATCCAGATGGCTGGAGGAGATCAGCTTGATAAAGACTGGATGATGACATGCACCCATCTGGAAGGCTGAATGTCAAAACAAGGCAGAGCAAGGAATGGATAATATCTGCATGCCTTTGTGCTGTACTCGTTTCAAGAAAAGATGATTTTTACCCTGTGTATAGGGAAAATATTCTACAGTGCTTTTCTTTTTTTAATGCATTGGTGTCATATCAGCAGCATATTATAGATTTGAATATTTTTCTCCTTCTGTTTTGCAATTTTGTGTCTATTCTCAACTCCAGGACAGTTTTGTGTCCTTCTAAGGCAACAGGAAGGAGAATCTGGTCTGCAGGTGCTGACAGACGACGTCCTAGCAAAGCTCATCCCGTTCCCCTCTCCCTCTCTCTTTCTGAGGTGACAGAGGCCGACCTGCGCACAAGCCAAAGAAGCTGCTGGAAACTACCTGGCATTAGAAGGAGGTCACCTCCCCCTTGTGTAAAAACCAAAGATCAAGTAAGAGTGAAGAAATTTACCATGGGCTTAAACTAAAGCCAGGGCTTAGTATCCACAGTTTTCACTAAATGTATCCAATGTTTTCCAATTCAAACAGAAAGTTGTGCTCTGCAGGGGGCTCGATGAATTTCGTGATCCTCTAATATTTTTTCAAGTACCACCACAGAATTTACTATAAGTGAAAAGACAGAGTGATTCAGATAGCAATGCCCCCTGATGTTGATTTTTTTTATTCATGTGTATTAGCTTAATAATTAGCTTGATAATGTGATCACTGAAACATCTGATACCATCTTAAGGTTAATGTGTAAACTTGTTCAAAGCCTGGACTTAGTGGAAAGTAGAAAATGTAAGCATGCAAACATGACTAAGAACTAATGGTGGGTATATGTAGTTGTAAACAATATATACAATTATGGTTAGCAGGTTGACATTTAGCTCAAAACCCAGTTTATTTTGAGTACAAGCATTCACATTTGTAACATCAGCTTAATGTTTTCAAGTAAATTTTCTAAGAAGTTTTTCTAAGCAGTTTAAATTATCATCACAACATACTCCAAGAGTGCAGTCAGCAGCATTTTTGACCAAGCAGCAACCCCCGGTCTAAGAATATGAGACAATGCAGAAGTGCTATAATCTGCTGTTCCTCCAAAGTCCACTTGAGACTGGCTCTGGAAGTACCAAAGTCACATACTCTCCGAGCCAAAAAAGAAAAGCCATTTTCACAGCAGAAATTAACCTATTTACAGCCTGGTTCAAAAAACGTCTCCTGTTTAAGTCGCTAATTTTACTATCAGCACACACTGTACGGGGGGTGAATTTTTTTTCTTACTCAGCAGTTTAGAGGATATTAAGATCGCAAGCTCACCCAATCAAAGGCTGCGATCAGAGGCCGCAATCAGAGGCCACTATAGCCGATCTGCTTCAAATACTGGTGACATCAGGGAGACTACGTCCATCAGTGATTCAGTCTATGTTTTGGACCAATAAAAGTTGATATTTCAGTTGAAATTTTGACACAATTGGATCAGGCATCTCTGCACACTGAACCATAAGAAAAGAATCCAGATTCTACCCTCTTACCCCTTCTCATAAAAACCATCCAAAGAAGGCCAGGCTAAAGTCTGCAGCTCATTTCCCAGTGCTCTCTCTGGTGTGTGATGGCAGCTCAGCTGTCAGGACTGTGATTTAGCTTTCATGGTCTGTTTCCTGTGTCCTGCAGTAAAAGCTCAGGAAGAGATGTATTCTGTGCAGGCACTGGGTCAGCACTGCAAATGAACTGTTTGAAGTTCTGACAGTAGATGAAATGCAGCACATAAGTGGTCTCCTGTCTGTTCTACAGATGATTGACTATATAGTGTGTGCTATACAGTACACATGCTTTTTCTCTTTCTCTCAGTCCTGCTTACACATGCAGAACCATTTGTTGGCACAAATTCTCTATTTATCTTCATTAATAACTGTACAATCTGTAGACATGTAACACTTTGTAAGCACTCTTATCTCCATTTGGAGTCTAAGTACTTATATCAAATCGTGTTTCAGCTGACATAAAGACAAAAATAGTCGGCTAAGTCATCACTGGGATCAAACAACTTATTCTAGTATGAATAGATTAGAACATTTTATTCAACTACATTAAACAACTCATGCATACAACATCTCCATCTCCCAGGGTTATTGTGTGAGAGCGGACACCCAAGTGTGATGGGAATTACGTTTTCTAACAAGCAACAGCCAGTTTAAGTCTTCTATCAGCAATCACTTTAATTAGTAGGGCCTCTTTCCTCATATACATTCAGAGCACAGCTCCACTCTCACAGCCAGGCTTGTTTGATCTCTGTGGGGCCCTCCTCACACACGTGATGTAACCGTACCCTCTCCCATGTTAGAAAGAGCTTCTTTCCACCTGACCTCTCATCACTTGTCTCCTCCTGACCAACAAGCCAGGTCACGACCTCACTGATGACTTCATTCACAAATGATGTCATGGGAGGTTTGCTCCTGTCCAAGCGCTCTTGTCTTTTTCTCCTGCTCCACCACCCGTGCCTCTGCGCCCCTCTCTACCCCTGACCTCCCTCTTTCCCACAGCGAATGGTCTGACCCTTTCCTCACCCCACTCTCCGTCCCTCCTCCCTCGCTCAGGCCGTGTACCTCTCACTGTCACATAAAGGTATGTGAGGTTATCACTCCAGCCACCATCTCCCCCTTCTCATCTTCACTTGGCTGATGAAGCTTTTTTTCACACTCTCAGATATCAAAGCATTCCTTCAAGACTCTTTCTCACCACACACACTTTATGGACTACACACTGGTTTTATACGCTATGATGGCTCTATGTTGCATGCTATGTGTGTCATCCTCAGTCTTTTCTTAAGCATTATTGACTGATACATATTGTGCATATTAATTCATATTCTAATCGTATGTGTAAAGTTATAGCAAGTTCTGTTTCTGTCCATTTTGAATTTTCTCTTTTTATGTTTTTTATTTTTCCTGATTTTCACATTTTAAGGTTTGAAAAAAATTTGCTGTGAAAATACATAAATAAATAATGTTCATGTACTAATGTGACTTTGAGCTGTATGACATCTGATACAAATGTACTCTAACATCCAAAGGATGACATCTCTCAGCAAACTAAAATGTTTCCCCACCGCTTTTAATTGTGTCTTCCTCTCACCTTTCTCTCTCCTGCTCCAGCAGGTTGGTGAAGTCGTCGCTTTTGTTCATGTAGTCTACATGTTTGCGTTTCTCTGTGTCCAGCTCTTGGACAGTGCGGCGGTGGCACTTCTCTGCAAGCAGCAACTGACCGAGCATCCTGCGGTACGTCTCTTTGTGTTTCTCCTGCAGACGATCCAGCTAGGAAAGAGCAATTACAGGATGTTCATGGCTGCACTAAAAACAAGCACAATGCTGTCCAGTAAATGTAGCAATAATCTCACTGTTCAGGAACATCTCACCAAGCTGCTGACCAGTGTAAAACTATTGAGACTTATAGACACATTTACTGACCTCAATCATGGGCTTCTGGTAGACGCTGTGCTTGTGTTGCTCTGTGCCCCTGATGAAGCCGTCTCTCTGCAGTGCCTGCAGGGCAGAACCTGGTACTGCAGATCCATATTGTGATTCAAGGGCCTCTGGGGCCATTGGTTTGGCTCTTAGCATGCAGATAACATCTTCTCTTGCCTGAAATATAATGACTCACAATTATTTCAACACATTTTGACTTAAGAATAAGGAGGAGTGTGTTTTCTACATCTGCTCAGCTGTTTAAAGAACACACATCACTTTGTGATGGTGTTTAAATGAGAGAAAAGAGAGATTCAAAATGATTTATTACATGTTTTGATTGTCCAAATTACAATTATTTATCCGTGGTACAATCAGTTTGTCAGATTGTTAACACACTCATTTGTATTATGGATTTTAGATTTCTTTCTAACAGCCACTTTGAGAGCACTTCTCTAGTTTTCTCTAGTTTCAAACTACCACTTTCAACCACAAGATGGCTCTATTGTGCAAATAACTCTAAACGTACTCAAAACACAATGAAGGCTGGACATCTCCCATTCAAACAGGTTATGTGTATCTACAATGCTAAGATCAGTTTTGTTCTCATCATAATCTCTCATATTAATCATTCCAACAAGTCGAAGGCTAAACAAACAAAACAATGTAGAGTACAGCATGTAACCCACCTGAACTTCTCCTTCCATGATCCCCAGCAGCCTCAGTAGATCCTCTTTTGACAGGTCCATGATGCCCTCACTTTTGCCCCCATCATCAGGAGAATCACAAAGCAGCTTCTCTTTGTCAGAGATCACTTCTACCTCCACCTTTTCATCATCCTCTTTCTGCTGAACTTTGGGGATTAGGCTTTTTACGGGGAGACCCACTTCCTGTTCTTGGCTGATGTCATTGTCTCCCTGTGGGACGCCAAGGACCCCATCGGCCGGGCTCTCCACCCCGCTGCTTTTGGACCTCATCCTCTACCTGCACAGAGAACATAAGTCACAGTTTGATTTGTTGTGTTTTCTGATGTGTTGTTTTGCCGTTAATCTTTTGTTACCCCATATTAGCCATTTGAGTTCCATCTGAAAGTTCATGACTTGTGAAAATTTGTTTTTATCACAACTCTCCAGTGACTGTTTCATTGACCCACTAATACCAAATGACATGTGACATCACATGAAAACAAACATGTAAACTCAAAAAAACAACCGATAGCAACTTGATGGCAGTTTTCCCAGAAATTTTCCCAATCTGGAACACATATCCACTATTATTAATCACTGTGCCTATGCTGTTTGTGTTAAACGTGACTGTACGCATCTGTGACACTGTGTCTCTGTGTTGTGTATCTCATGCTGAGTATTGATGGGCAGGAAGCACATTTGTGGCACTCCTGGGTGCTTCAACCTTCTCTGCTGACATTAAAGGTTTGAGTCAAACATTTTATCCAGATCCAGAAAATAAATCCACTAATGACAGACTCTAAATTTAACTTTACTACATTAAACATTTGTGAAAACACAAGCCATGTTGAGGTGGTCCACAGCATGTTGTGTTGATTACTTAAACATGCAGTGAGAAGTGGGAGAAAAACTTTGAGGAGTTAGAGCTTGTAGGTTCACTCATAAAACCCACATATTGCATAACTTAATTAATTTCTGAATTATTTTATTTGATGTCCCCTGCACCCCTGTTTGTGGTGTTAAGGAGCTCTGACTGTCATTAGAAGACAATTTTTGGCCATTTCAAAGATGATACTATGCAAATTAGTTTTAGGGAGGCCTACTCCCCCTCTCTCTCTACTGGGATATTAATTACTTTAGCTACCCATTTCAAATTATATTAAATAATTTTTCACCAAATTGCTTATCCAGTACTGTAACCTGCAGTATGTTGAGTATTTTCCAAAAAGTCTTTGATTAGGCAGTCTTATTCAAAAGTTTGAAAAATTACTCTTAGCCATAAACATGGTAGCATTGCTAATTAGCTTCAGCCAGCCAATAAAAACTGCTGTCCTGAGGCGGTCATCACAGTATTTGGTTTTAGCAGGTTAGTTTTGACTGTTTAGGCATTACTTTGGATATTTTTGCATGCAATTCCAAAAAAATGTACCACAGATACCACTGACTCTGAGGGGGGATTTTAAGTCAAATAACAAACACCGACCAACATCTACTGGAAATGCTGACTGAACCTAACTTTCATCATGGGCTCCACTTTTTAACACTTGAAGTCAGTGCTTGTTTGCAGGTGTGTTTAAGGGACATAATGAGTTGGCAAAGAATGGCATGTTTAACCTCTCTTATAACACCCTTGAGATTAAGTTCACTTTGGTGATCAATTCAAGGTATTATGCAACACTACTGGATGATTACTAACAGAAAACGCCCTACACAGTCTAAAATCCCCAAAATGTAGAACTGATGATATCACAGCACCTTGACCTCTGAATCATGCGCTGAAGAAGATGACTCAAAAGTTGAGAATTCTCTCAAAAGCCCAGGAGAACTGATAGATTCAAAACCCATTTAAATTGTTGGTGCACATAGTATGTTAAGTGAAATACATGAAAACACAAAAAAATCACAGGGAAAGGTGTGTCAATTGGCCCACTGGGGCTCAAAGTCAAACATTACTAAGAACAGCCACAATCTGTTAAAAAGCGATGTCAGAGGTGAACGTGAGGGAATTTGACTTTCTGTATGCATATTCTAAAGTTTTGTAAGTGTATACATTATTGGCCCTTGGTTTGCACCAAAAAAGTTGTTTGTCTTCCTCTGAAGCAGTGGTCTGTGAGGTTAAGAGTGCACTGAGTTCTAATGGTGCTTGAACCCAATCTCTTTGTATCCCACCTTCTTCCAGGAAATGACCCACACACACTAGAGAGCAGAGCACAAGATAACAGCAAATGCATCCTTGTTCAAAAGGCAAAGAAGAAAATCAGACAAACCAACACATTAAATGTGTTCCTTATCATGGTTCAGGGAGTTCATGGAGTGCACACTGACTCCAAGGAGAGCTGGTTCTCTACCAGAGATTAATTGCAGTGCCGTCTTTCCTGCCCAAAACCATTCGTTTCAGCTGTGAGCTCACTATCAGTGACTTAGAAGTCAGAACACAGTAGCGTACACAAATACTTATGGTGTCCAACCCACCATTCAGCCAATGCCAGGGAATCTGAATGACTGGAGACATGCCCAGTGGTAGAGTGCATTAAAATTGGCACGGCTGGGACATGAGTGATGAGACATAGAAACATGTGCAGTGCTGTAAATGACTTGGGCAGAGTTCCTAAGTACGGTGACAAAATGGTTGACAGTCAGTTAGACACCAAGTTTATTTTTAATTTCTGGGCTGATGCCATGAAAACTCAGAGGCTACTGTAACGGCTCATTTTGCAGAGTCTATTTCTGTCAACAGAGTGAGTGGGGTAATGTGGGGTTGCGATAATTAAAATGATAGAAAGCTACATAGAGTAATAGTCTAAAACAATTTAGCAACTTCACACAGTGAGTATTTCACCCTGACATCCCACTCAGCTGTTTCAAAAGGTTAATGTACTGATATAACAGTGTACTGTACTAATATGCTGTGAAAGGTTTCAACATGTTCCTGCACCCTATGCATTTCTTTTTGTTCTAAATACATAAAATGTCTCAGACATTTTTTTTTGCCATTTTTTATTTACAGATTATTTTCATTTTATTTATTTTTTGTTTTCTATTTTTTCCCAGTCTCCATTTCCTGTGGATGTCTTTTTCTATAGTGTCGGTTGTTTGCCACAGTATTTTCATGTTTACCAACTGTTGATACATTGATTTGAATGACGTGTAGTGAAAATTGGTAGTTGTTTTAATATTCAGAATAGACAGAGACGCACATACAAAGAGAATCCTGGTGTCACATGAATATTTCCACACACAACACAACGAAGGAGCCCATCAGTTTCACATAAACAAAACACGTTTGATGACTTATTTAGTTCAAACAACTTGGCTAGCTTTAGCTAGCTTACAGATATTTAGCATTCTGGCATTGCTAGGTGTCTACTCTATTCACAATGTAACAAATTATGCCCCAAAGCTTCTATTAGCAAGTAAATTGGTTTAAGCTACCATTAGCTTTTGTGTGGCGGGAGTTAATTTAAAGCCACATGTCCTCTAGATTTTCAGTGGTTTTGTAAAAAATTGTTTACAATTCCTTCTAAGGGAAGTATCTGCTATTTAACCGCAAAATTGTTGTTCTTACTGTGTCTCTTCACTTCAGAGTTCAAAGAAGTTTAAAAGACTAGAAGTAGCTTTCTATATATAAATATCATAAAAGGCTGATAAAAATGTGATTGTGGACTTAGTGTTAAAGGGGTTCAATAACATTGGGTTAAAGATTGCAAATGAACTCAGTGTCGATTTCTATATTTATCCTAGTAACACTGTTTTATATAAATTATCACTATTTTTGCTGGTTATGTTTTGATAATAAAGTTTTGTTGGTCAAGACTTGGTCATCATCCATTAATTGATTTATTTATTAATTTGTACGTATTTATGTAAGTATGTGTGTATGACTATCAGTTCAGCCAATTGATGACAAGCTTTTGATCTTCCCCAGGCTGGTCAGGACAGCCATACATGTAGTGAATTCTCCAGGGATTCCCAGGACAAGTGGCTTCCATTCCAGTCTGACATTCAGCATTCAGCAGTTGTCTTTATGGAAAACTGACAAGAGCGGCAAGACAACAAGTCTTTACTCTAAAGCCTGTGCCAACCTGCTACAATGTCCACACACCTAATGGCATCTTAACCATGGACACTATGTAACAGATTGCCAAGCATCCAATTCAAAGTTCCTTTGTAAAATGAAAGGGCGAGCCAATATCCTGCAAGGCCCCAGTCAAGGCCTGAGTCTAAATTTAAAGCAAGACCCCAAATCCATGGTTTGGGTGGATCCAGCTGTCACATTATTGAGTATTTATAGAACCAAATGAAACACAAGGTCCAAAAATTAAAAAAGGCCAAAAATATTTTTGCCAAGGGTCAGCAAGATGGGGAATGTCTGTTTGACAAGAACATGCTTTTCTAAGCTGCTAAAGCTAGAAGTGGTGAGCAACAAACAGCAGACTGAATTCATATCAATAGTCAATAATAAACCCTTTGTATTACATAAAGTCGTATTTATCCAGCAATTGTCAAAAAACTGACTAGCTTTGACTCTGGGAGCATTTATAACGGTGGTGTGAAAATAGCTTTGACTAATTTTTCCCTCAGTCAAACACCAGCAGGAATTTTTCTACAGATATTTCCACAGTTAAAAAAAAAACTGGCTTTGAAATAAGCATTTGCAAGTTAGATGAGCTGTAAACTATTTGCTTAATAGAAATCTCTGCATCCATTCCCTCTTGTTTGACTCTTTTGGTGAAAGACAGTTTTTGATGCTGAGAAACAAGAAAGATTAGGCAAAACAAAAGTTTTTCCCACATTATTCACAGACAGTTTGTGGTTATTTAAACAAGAAATAATGTTTTTTGGGTCCGCTGTTTGATTTCAATGAGTTAACATTTTTTGCCATAGTAGTCTAAGTCTTTAATTATGATATGTGTACTTTTTTTATTTTATCATATATGTGTATTTTGTTATACTATTATTTTATGCATTTTTAAAAACTTAATTTCATTTTTTTTATCTATCTATCTATCTATCTATCTATCTATCTATCTATCTATCTATCTATCTATCTATCTATCTATCTATCTATCTATCTATCTATCTATCTACCTACCTACCTACCTACCTACCTACCTACCTATCTATCTATCTATTATAATTATTATTTTATTTTATTATTTTTTTTTTTTTCTTGTTTTTTTAATTCATTTTTTTAAACACTTGTCAGGCTCAGGCACTGTCTAAGACTTCAAGAAAGGATGGAGACAGGAGATGGCTTGTGATCAAAGTGTGACTTATAGCCAAATTCACTTTCCAGGGATGAGAAATTAGAACAGTGGCTGCAAATGGTGTTTTAACATATAAAGAGGGAAAATAAATAATTTGATTCATGTATATCCACCGGATGGGTATTAGATATGTATTCACACCAATCCAGTGTGACTTGATAAGGAGTGGGAAACTTGATCTTGATCTGTGAGGGCAATAATAAAATGCAGCATGCTTGGGAAGCTCTTCCATCCTCACAAGGAAAACAAACTGACCCGATAAGATATGGGACGTTTCTTCAGAAATGAAGCTTCTGATAAGATTTAGAGCTACAAGTTCAAGCCGTTCAATATTGAAAGTTTTGTGACCATCTGTTCCCCATATTGTGGTACAAAGCTGAAGTCTTTTTTAAGTATTATGATGGACAACATATTCCAGCCCAGACTGCCATTGACCTCACAGGGTCAAATTTTACATAATAGACATGTTCTAGGAAAATACCAACACTGGAGGCAGAGTGGGCTTGTTATCTTATTTTCAGATACCAACACAAACCCAGACACATGCTCTTGAGATTCAACTTTTCTATTAATTCTACAGTAAATGGAACCATCAATGAGCGTTCACGTGCAAAACTCAAGCATTTACAGCTTATCCTCCTGGCTTCTAAGTTATTAATACTTTACTGTAACAAAAGCTCTGCTGCTGGCGTGCCATACTGGGGCAAAATGTCAGCATAGGTTGTGGGTTTCATTTTGTAGTATTCTCCTGATGTCACATTAACTCGATCCTCTCACTGGGGCCTTCTGTAGCTTCAGCAGTTAAGGTTTCAGTGATGAGCACACTGAAATAAATGCAGGCACTTCTCTACTTTAAAGTCTTATTTCACCAGCTTGCTTACATTCAGGGGAAACACTTTTTTTTTAACTTAGGAAAAACATCCTAAGAACGGCTTTAATAAGTCACTCATAAGACCTGACAGAACTATGACACTTCTGCTGGTGGCTGTTGGTTAATTATTCATTTTGTGTCTTTTATGAACTCACAAGAACATGGTGCGTAAATCCACTGGGGAACAGCAAACCTTTCATGTCGTGAATGCTGTATGAACATCATCTTCATGTGGAGACTTTGATGTAGATTTACTACATGCCAACCCATCTGTGCTTAAGCCACACATACTGTTTGTAAGCATATGGATTGGTGCAGCTGCTGGAATACATGACTCACCTACCTCTGTTATGTTTATTATGATTTGCATTTATGTAACAAAAACAAGGCAAACAATGGAAATAATATAAAAGCTTGAATTGACATAACAAATGTCTTTCAAATGTCGTAACATTTGAAAGTGTTTCAACAAAACTGTCTATGGAGCACTATGTTTCTCTTGACCAATGGCATGAGTGGCTATCAGCTTTACGGCACAGAGATCAAGGAGGAGATCAAGTTCTGGCTGCTCTATGAATAGAAACAGCAGGACAACATATGGACGTAGCTCCCTCAGATTTGGTGCATGTCATGGGGTCAGCCATTTGTCTGGAGTCTCGTCTAAATCTCTGCTCAATCCGAATTCCACCGATTGTAATCTCTGCTCCAGCCTGTGACCCACATTCTCAGAGGAGCAATTGACCCTCCTTCTTTTTGGGCCTTTTTTGCTCAACATTGATTGATCTTCTTTAACCAAATGTTTTGATTGTAAGATTTGTCTCTTCAACTTGTAGTGAAGGACTTAGGTAAACCACCTCCTATAACTTATTTACAACCTTGACAGTAAGCTATATTTTGAGATATTTAAACATCCCATGCTTGATGTATGTCAGCCCTGCGATTGACTGGCGACCAGTCCAGGGTGTACCCTGCCTCTCGCCCAATGATTGCTGGGATAGGCTCCAGCCACCCGCGACCCTGTAACAGGATAAGCGGTATAGAAAATGGATGGATGGATGCTTGATGTACTTGTCTAATGGCACAGCAATATATAATGTATTAAGATCATTATAAATAGACTATGACTACTCCACAATGCTCATTAAACCAGCTCTCTTATGTGACTTTTCATTCCAAAGCTTGTGTAGCTAACTGAATCATACAAGAACTACATTTCTAGTCTATTTAATTTGTCAGAAAGCAAAAACAGACGTATTTCATTTCATTACACCTGACAGCTTTAACCTTTCCTGTAGAGCAGATTCTTCCCCTTTGTCAAAGTCAGTGGGCAGGTATGCCATTGCATGATTTTGATGGCAAAATACCCACATCTGAAGCTCTGTCATCTTTTGAATTTGCAGCCAGGGTTTGCTCCATAGAGAATCAAGGTGGGGCCACGGTAAAACTCTGTTTTTTAATCTCTAATGAATAATAAAAAAAACTTTTCAGGTAAAAAGGACTGGAAGACGATACAGTCCAGTAATATCTTCAAATCACTACAGCATACAGATGTGAGAAACATTTCTTCGAGGTGTATTTGTTTTTCAACGCTTGACCACAGCCCCATTCAAATGAATGGGGGACACAGAGTTTTTGACCTATACTGCAGCCAGTCACCAGGGGGAGCCGTTTTATATGGATGCCTCTCTTTGAGCTGAGTGAGATGATGTCCATTACTTACAGTCTATGGGATGGACAGCTTGACAGTGTAACAAACATGAAACCTGAAATATTGCCATCGCTCCCTGGTGGCTTACTACAGTACAGGTAATATGAGTCTGTTAACACTGACACATACTTTAAAAAATAAATAAACAAATAAATAAATACATTTGGATAATAATATATTACTTAAGATACAATATCAATTTTTGTAAGCATCTCGCCCTCACAGTGTATGCCAAAGAAAATGTTGTCCCTTGGACAAATGTAGTTTATGGCCCCTGCCTTAACCCTGAAACCTGATATACACCTCTCATCAAAAAGTTATATTTGAACTAGTTATCTGCAAACCAATATACTCTTATTTTACCTGTTGTTAAAACCTGCTTTTTACTTTCAGGAAAGTGTATCTGGGGAAAAAAAATCACACAGTTAGACCAAGCAGCAACCTCAGGTCTAAAAATATGAAGCCTAAGCAGAAGTGGAAAAAACTGTTATCCGAAGGTCCGCATGTTTACAGCCTTGTCCAAAAAACAGCAACAACAAATGCTATCTTCAGACATTTGACAAAAAAGAGCGGTTTAGACCATCTTCTTGTGACATTACGAAGAAAGACCCAACACCAAGACCTGATAAGATCCAGTCCCATTTTACAGGCAAGACTCAGGCTTATCTCATTTCTTTTCACCATGAACAGAGCACTTTACAGCATTAACTGAGCTACAACAGCAAAGGGAAAAACGTCCTTTTAACAGGCAGAACCTGTCCCGTGTTGGACTACTGTCTGCCTTGAGCATACTGGTGTTATAACGAGGGACAGAGGAGATGCAGAAAGAGAGAGATCTCCTCCACTGCTGCCCTTGTAAATTTTGTGGGTTAGTGGGTTACTTATATTGCTTGGTATTGATTAATTTTGTGTGATGTTTACCTCAATCATAAAAAAAAGTTTCTTCAAAAAGAGGTGGAATTAGTTTTTGAAGGTAGAAGGTGAAAAACACAGAGCAAAAAAGATGAAAATGAAACCAAAGGGTGGTATTTTTTCTTCAAAGCAACAATGAAGTTCAGAGAGCGGTTCTTATCTCAGAGCTATCAGTAAATACACAGTGTGTATCTCCTCCATATGTCAGTGACATCACTGCAGAGAGTCTATGGGTCTTTTGTTGCTGTCGTTATCAGTCATCACTGAAAGAGTCATGATTATGTCACTTCCCGTCAAAAAGCACAGATGCTGCATGGGATGAGTAGAGAGGGTGGGAAAATGGTTGAGCTCATATAATGTTTTCCTTCTGTGGAATTTCAGATGTCTGACAAACTGAAGTAAGTTTTTTCCACGGGACAAAGACGTAATGGCACAATTTATGTGCTTATAGACGCATGTAGGGAAATTACCGTGATCCTATTTAACCCTGATAATTATTCGCAACACCCTGAATATCCCTCTGTTTCACCAAATTCATGAATGACCTCACTAGCCGTGGTATTACAACAAGTCCAGAACAAATTAACAACCGGTCAAAATTGCCATCATACTGACAGATCAAAGTGTCATGTGATGGACTTTAGTTGCCATGGCAGCTCAGGTTTTATTTTTGAACCATGAGAACATGAGTTATAAGTACCACTGTTCTGCGAAACATCCAAAAGTGTCCAAACTGCATTTTTGGAATTCAAGACCAGAGGCCCTTATACGACTGGAGCTGTGCATGTGTCAGTGTCAGCTGTTGTTGAGGCCCACCAGACGTTTCGGGAAGACACAGGCTGCTGAGCTCCACCTCCCTGCATATTGTGTCAGTGTTTCATGCACATAGAGTAATTCTAAACACAGATCAGCTTTTTATGCATGCACATTAGTGCACATATAAGTCACAGGCACAGCTGCACACGCAATGAGGAAGGAATGGGTTCAAGGAGTTGATGATATGAGGGAAACTATAAAGGTATCAACGGATCACGAAAGCAATAGATTTGACTGCTTTAATTGTATAAATTCCTCTCTTCAAGTGCTTTTTTAATTCTTCAAATTCATGCAGTGTTTGCTTTTAATCTTCTTATTATTTCTGTGAAAAGCTTTTCCCTCTTTTTTGGTAGCAGCTCTTTGAAAACAAGCTTCACATGCAAAATCTCATCTAAACAAAAGAGAGCCCATCATCCGGTCAACTCTAAATATTAATTACGACCTACCTTGACCGCTCATTCCCTGCTCTGTCAGTAGAAAATTGGCTGTGCTTAATGTTGCATCAAAGAAGCAAACCCTGCACCTCACAGTTAAACTTTATTACTGCCTTAACAACCAATGTCGCTTGAGTGACATAGAGCCATGTCATGAGGTAAGCTAGTGACACATTTAGTGCATCTCAATGCAGCTTTGGCAAACCCCCAAGCTCGGCCGGCTTCCACTTCACTCAAAGACCACACCATTGATTTACAGTAAAACCAATGCATTTACAAGCCACAACTGATAACTGCCCAGTCAACATTCACAAATCTTTCCTTGCTGCTATTTTTTTCTGATTGAGCTGCACAGACTTCTTCTGGAGCATGTGCAGAGCCGGAGCGGATAAGCTAAGATAAGGCTGGGACAAGCACAAAAATGTTAATGAGTAATCTCTTGCCACTTGTTCTCTTTGTCTTGTTTTAGCGGTGATATCACTGAGTGCAAAGAGACCAAATCAGCTGAAAGGGGGTGGGAGGGAGGAAGGGTGAGGCTGCACAGAGCCCCTGAACACTGACAGAGAATCTTTGACAGGGGTGTAAGCCACACCTGCGTTAGATTCCCATGCACAGGGAGGGATACACTTTATGTTTTCCTCAAGGCACGAAGATGTCCTGCTTGACAAATGGACAGCAAGCTGGAGCCATGTGTCTTTTCCAAAAGGGAGATGACTTCATGCAGATGAAATGGAATTCATTTTGGCATCATTACGATCCATAAATATTCAGGATGAAAGATGTCATCCTTAAGGCCTTAGAAGCTTTTGAATGTTAGACATAAACATGTATATTTATAGTTTACGTAATGCATTTGGTGCGCATACAGTAAGAGAAAGCATGAGATTTTCCCACTGCTTCAGACGTGTTGGACTTGGCAGCTGAGGGAGAAGTTGAAAGTTGCATGTGTGCATTTCTGTAGAGTGCATATCATTTAACATGAACTGCCAAATAAGATGGATTACGTCTGCTGCATTCTTAATATCTCAGAGCCATTTTCTTCTGTTGCATTGTATTGCTGTGGGCTTCTCCTCCCACATGCTTAGCACCGAAACCCTCACACTAAATGGTCACATTCATGCAAGAATATAAGGTGTAATTCATTGAAAAATGTGATTCATGACCCCCTCTCCCCCTCTCTTTGAGTTGTCACAATGCCAGTTCTGTGTCATCAACAAGAGTCGTCCCTTGTCTTGTCAAGGGACAACTTATTAATGCAACATGTTGAAATCAGTGTCATATGAATGAATAAAGCTTGAGCTGCATTACGCAAATTCTTCAAGAAATAGTTGCTTCATTCATACGGTGCAGAGTAGTTCTTACCACAGCTCCCCTTAAGCCAAGAGAGTAATTCTATCAATCAATGCTTTTTATTGTCTTCATAAATTAATGACAGCTTAGCCGCTGCACCTGTGGCTCAGCTGTTTCCTGTATTTCAGTCAAAGAAGTAGAAAAGCTGATAAGCTTGCCTTTGCCAGAGGCACATGTTTGTTTCTGCAGATTTTTTCCCACGCACAGGTAGGCAGAACAAGAAAGTTCCCATTGGAGGAAAATGAGGAGAAACAGACTTACCTGCTGTTGTGGTGTCCCCAGTTTTGAGGTATAAGTAAGTCACACCAAGGGTAATCCCAGTGAAAATGGACTACAGCAGTAAAGTATCCTCTGGTATCTTCTGGCTTGTGTGGTACACTTGTGGTGTCTCACCCTGTTGTGCCAAGAGCCATCTCCAGCTCTGCCTTCTCTCTTTCCAGTTCTTCAGGTCAGAGAGGGAATGGTAGCGAGTACTGTAACTTCCCTTTCTCCCTCCCTCTTTCCCTCACACAGCCTATCCAAGCCTGCTCTGCATGAAAGTCTTGAACACACCTCTTATTTTCTTTCCCTCCTATCCCCTCTAAAAGTCAGTTGCAGAGAGTGTGAGAATAAAAGGCAGAGGGGGCTGAAGGGAGTGGGGAGGCACTTTTCTTTCCCTTCACAGCAGTTGAAAGAAGCCGTTGCTCAGAGAGGAAAAAGGCAGAGGTGCAGTGTGATGTCCTTTGTCACAGGGCCAGATCTTTTCACTTAGCGACTTCCTCCATTGTCCCTCTCAGCTCTTTTTTGACTTGAAAGTATGCTTCTATATTTAACCTGTCCATGCTTGCCAACTCAGGCGCTGTTAGCAGCTGAGACTAGCTGAATGCTAGATGTTTTGGCTGGCCAGCTTCAGTGCTAACTCCCCACTGACCCTTAGTGACAGCTGAACCATGCCATACCATTCTCTCATGCTGGGAAAGTCCGGTGACGCAGCCACCCAAGCCCGAGCTGTGGTCCAAGGAACCACCAATTGCAGAGGAGAGCTGAGTTCAGAGAAACTCCTGAGGACTCTGGCAGCTCCACTGCCTCCTCAGCCCAGCTTCCTGAAAGAAAGGCTAGCAAGCTAAATGTGAGGTGCAGTAACTGGGCTCTGCATCAATGGGAACAGCTAGATCTGCTGCCAGGGCTGGACATGAGCACAGCAGTGGAAAGTAAACACCTTTACCCAATTTGGTTCAAACCTCTGACCAAAAGCTTCGCCTTATCACAAAAGCTCAACTCAAAAAAGACCCTTTTGAGTTCTATTTAATACCATACACGATAATCTCATTGTTGAAATTTCACTGACTTGATGACTTTTGTTTGAACCTTTATTGCTGACTTTAACACAGTAAAGCCAAGATATGTATTCTTTTGAAACTGCTTGACCACACTAATTAACCTGTGGTTGAAATTTTTATATAAATGACCTGGGATGGTTAAAAACAATCATGTTGATAGCTTTTCAAAAGACTGAAAGATTCAGAGGTCATAACAGAATGAACTATCAGATTTATGTAACAGACTATGATTTTTTGTGTCAGTTGTTAGCTTGACTGGTACAACCCTGCATTTTTTCTCCCGACATCATGTTTCAAAGTTAAAATTTTTCTACAGACGTACAGAGAAATCCTGCTGTACTACTCTCTGGTAAGGAGTATCTCAGCTGTACTTATAAATCCATTACTTTAGGGGGAGTCAGGGTTTTTTAAACAATTATTTTATTTTGAAAATCATTTCATTAACTAAAACAATGTGGCAATGAAAAATTGATGGTTGCATGATGAAACTTTAAATCACCTTGGCTTGATGATGCTTTCTAACAAGTTCAGCCTACAACTGGTTGTGTAACTGAAATTTGAGATAAATGTAACAACAGAAAAAGTAAAATTGTAACATCAAGTGTTATATTGTGTGAAGAGAAGTCATGCTGTTCTGTAGTCATAGGCTGTAAAAAAATGGATGTCATCCTGTTCAGCTCAAAGTGAGGTCGCCACGAAACTGCTCCCCCTGGTGACTGGCTGCAGTATAGGTAAAAAAATCTGGCTCTCCAGTCATTCCAGATGGGCTGTGGTCAAACTTTAAAAAATTGATACATCTCGTACAAATGTTTCTCACGTCCAATTTCTGTGGTGATTTGAAGATATCATTTAGCTGCCTTGTATTCAAGTCCTATTTTTTCTGAAGAGTTTAGTTTTCAGTATTTATAAGAGGTTAAAAATATTGTTTTACGTCACGTTAAATGATGATTGACAGCTGCCGTTCTTGTGTATTTTTTTGGGGGGACCGTAAAATATGTCAGGAGGTAGGCGGGACCACGCTGTACACTCTACATACAGTCTTTGGTTGTAGTGCATTGTATACAGTCTTATCATACTATTATGTATCACAAATTCTTGTATTGTGTCGTATGATATTGTATTCAATCATGATAAATGGAATCACATGATAAGGTGAGATTTTGTACACCTGGACAAATAAATTGTGCCATAAAGTATCGTGTCCTGTAAAGTCGTATCATGTTGTATAGTATTGTACAATACAGGGTTATATCTTACTATACCAAATGTACTGTATCATATCATTCTATATCATGTCATGTCGCATCATGTTGTTTCATGTAGTATCATATCATGTCGAATCTTGTAGTGTCTCATCATGTCATATTGTGTCGGGTCATATCGTGTTGTGTCATGTTGTATTATGTTGTATCGTGTCCTGTCAAATCATACCATACAGTATCATAAGGTATTGTAATGTCTGATTGTAGCACGTCTTGTGTCTCATGTCATATCGTGTCCTGTTGTGTTGTATTGTGTTATACAGTAAAGTACCATATTATATCATGATGTATCGCGTGATGTTGTGTCATATCATATCATGTTGTAATGTGAAGTGTCTCATCATGCCCTATCATATTGTATTGTATTGTATGATATTGTATTATAATGTATCATGTTGTATTGTATTGTATGGTATCGAATTGTGTCACATGGAATCACATCGAAAATGATATCCTATGATGTCATTTTGTGGCATGATGTGTCACATTGAATAAATAAATAAATAAATATACTGTAACATTAAGTATAATTTCCTGCAATGCCATGTCATGTTGTCTTGTTGCACTACAATATAGTGTCATATCTTAATTGTATTGTTTTGTACCGTACTGTACTGTACTGTACTGTATTAATCATGTTGTGTAAAATGGAATTACATGGTGTGGTGTGATCATTTATTATTTTGTGATGTGTTGCGCCATGCCATTTCACATTGTATCATAGCCATCAAATTTTTACTGTATCATATTGTACTGTATAATATGGTAGGTAGTATGTTATATTGGTTATGTTGGTGGCGTGGTATGGCATCCGATCACATCGTCTCACTTTGCATTTCATCATGGAAAGGTATGGTGATATATGGTATTGTCTCATACTGCATATCGTATATGATTTTATTTTATATTATTTATTTTTGAGTATGTATGAGGCCGACACTGACATCAGACTGCACATCAGTTGGTTCAGACTGTGTATATAACTAAATGTACTAGTGAGCACTGCATATCAGTATCATAAGGAGTTGAGCTGCAAACTTGTCATAATTGTTTGCTGCAGTTTTAGTTGGTAGTTTTGTTTCTGTTGTTGCTACTTCTACTGTTCAAGACACAATTACTGGTCAAATCTCAGTGCCCTGCCAAACACAGATTAGTGTTACAGGGTAAAATCCAACAGGCTAAAGTCGGCTCAGGTAACCTGTAACCACAGCTGCCGAAAAGCAATAAAAGGGATGCACAACAGCTGCATTTTTATTGTACATAAAGTGAAAGTCTTGTATAGTCACCAGAGGGAAGGTGAACACAATGACATTCTTATCTCTAGGTGGAAACCAAGGCAAACACAAAACACACACAATCAGCTAATCAGCAGATAAACTCGCTGAGGAATTGTGTCATAAGGACATAGTGATACTCAGTCCCTCTTTTTCAGTTTGTCTGTGTTGCAATGCAAATCTGGCCAAAGAGCAGTTTTGCTCACACACACATTACTGGATTACGTGGGTGTGGGGCTGATGTAAGGTTTAATCAAACAAAAACACACACTGCAGTACACACAATTCAGAAGCACACATTAACAGCCGTATACATATTACAGTGTTATTTTAACCCATTATGTAACTTCAGCAATCCAATAGCATTTGATTTCTGCCTAGAGGGACAAAACAAACTGCACGCTCTGTAGGGTAATACTGAATATCTAGACTTTTTTCCCATTGCACACAACACTCAAAGTGAATCAGGTCACAAAACTGTCCGCAAAACACAGCACAATCATTTGACACTCCTCCCTTCTCATGTATTAAGTCATAAACCAACATGTGGTATCAAAAAGAAGATCTATCCAAACTGAGGTCATGAGAAGTGTATTTTGATTCAATGCCATAAATCCCCACACCCAGAATGAAGTCATGTGGTGGGATCTAGTGAGGAAGAGGTTTGTTATGATTTCACTCTGTATATATAATGCCCACAGGACGGTGGTCCTGTCTGGGCCCATTGGGGCTGTGGTTGTTATGAATCAGAGTAGAAATATGGGCTGGTTGAAGGAGCTGCCATTCCCACACTTAAATGATGTGATTAGAATGCAAAGCAATCTGATTTAATTAATGCAAGATGGGTGATAAAATGTTGCTGTGAGAAATGAGCTCTGTCACGCAGCTGCAAGGAAGCTTCAGTTTAAATCATGTTGACGGTTTTATCAAAGGATACATGGAAGAAAAAACATCATGATCCTGTTTAGAATCACTTATAATTTCATCAGCCCGCCTTATCAACTGATGTTACCAGCATCAACTTGCCTTCTGTTAAATCTCAAGTACAAACCAACATTAGAACCTCAAGTCTTAACCGGGTCTCTCAGCTCTTGTCATCATATCCCCCCTAGCAAAGTAATAGCTTAGGTACCTTCCAACAGTCGTGTCTGTCGTCAAAACACTCCAACAACATTATCAACCCTCTGTTCACCTCCACTTCTTTGCAGACATCACCTCAGCTCTCCTGGGTCATTTTCAGTTTTCAGTGTGCTGACAGATTGTAATGAGCTGTCCAAGCTGAGAGAGATTAGACCAGGCTGAAACAAAAAGGAACATGGCGTTCCTGGCTGGAGGCCATGAGGGGACCCAAGAGGTTAAAGAAATACGCATGTAGGCCAGAGAAAAAGTAGTTGAAAAAGTAATGGACAATGGACAACTAAGTATTTAACAATGTTGGAATTGAGTAAGTTCTTTATACAATTGGGATAAAATGTGCAAAGACTAATCGCTGTTATAGGCTAATAGTATTTGAAAACTATTGAAGAGGACCGCATCATGTAGTTCAAAATCCTAATGCTGTTGTACTCTACATCTGCGCTCATGGAAAGCTTTCGTTCAGACTTTGGTATCTCTCTGATGACTCTATGGTATTACTACTATAAAGCTAGAAAAAGTAAGCAGCCAGTTTAGTTTAGCTTAGCTCAGCATAAAGACAGGCCAAGTTAGTTAATTAGACACAACAAATTCTCAAATATCTTAACCACATGATATTTTCTTTTGTTGGTTGAATGAATAGTGTATCCAAGAGTAAGGGCTTGGGTGATTTCTTCATGTTAAACTAAGTGCTGTCTGACACCTCCAGGTGCATGTTTATGGTACTCACTTGACAGAGATATCAATCTTTTCATCTCAAGCTCCATTTAAAAAGTGATGAGGGGGGCGCTTGTATGGCCTAGAGCAGTTCCCAATTTTTTCAGCCTGTGAACCCTAAAACAGCGGTGCCAGAAACTGTCGCCTCCCCATCATGGGAGTACACTAACAGGCTAATCAGAGGAAGGACAAAAACAAAGAAACAACAACAACGAAGAAGAAAGGTAGAAAACAGATCAAACATTTTCTGTTTGCACAGTCTTATATAAAATTTGACCCCTATTTCTTTATATTTTTACTTTAATTGATGACTTCAACTAAAACAGTTATTGGATTTCAGGAGGCATTTTTTTTACTCTCTTATCTGTATTTCCACTTCAGGGATCACTGACTTCAAGGTCAGGTTGCACGATCCATGAGTGTTGCCCTCAAGCCTTGGTTCAAATCCAACAGGTCACTTTCCACTCTCACCCTGTTTCTTGCTCTATTTTAGGGGTGGTTAACCAGTCGGAGACCAAGAGCCACAAAAATTACCATGGTACTACAAAGAGCCACATCACACATGTGGTCTTACCAACGCACTTCCTCTCACTTATTAACAAAATGACATAAAATTAAAATCAATACCTTTCCAATTTTCAAAGCGAGAATTTTTGTTTGTGTGTTTAAATTCTTTCTTGAAGCCGTGTCAAAGATAAACTTCTGTTTTTACTGCAGAAGAGACAAAGTTCTATCTATCTATCTATCTATCTATCTATCTATCTATCTATCTATCTATCTATCTATCTATCTATCTATCTATCTATCTATCTATCTATCTATCTATCTATCTATCTATGAGCGCACAAGCAATTGAGAGGAGCACATGCAGAGTAGAGAAACTGAAACTTAAGTATCAATCTCATCACCCAAGTATTAATCAATGCTGATCCCAACATTGGCATCAATATATTAATATTTCAGATTGACTGGCACACAGCTTGTCATAATAATATTTATATGGTTTTATGAATGGATCAAGGAGCTGCACACCAGAAGGCAAAGAGCCACATGTGGCTTGCGAGCTGCAGGTTGGCCACCCCTGCTCTATTTACTGTCCTGTCTTTTCTAAATAAAGGTATAAAAAGCCTGAAAAAATAACTGGAAAGAAAAGTAATGAAGATAAATTCAAACAGAAAATTTAGCTTTGATATCCCAGCAGACCAGTGTTTGTTAAGAATGCCTACTGACTTTCTCTTTGTGTGACTAGGATCTTATTATTGCTACAGTTACTGTTTCCAAGATCTGAATCTGATTATCAAAGTGTCATTAATACCAATGAATCAAAGTTTACTATACAAATACCACCAAACTTAAAAAAACAAGAACACAATAACTACCACAGGGGTCCTATTCTTTATGATGTACTGACCTAAAGGTTTTCTTTGGGTGACATCCAGCTCTGTCTGATACAAGGTTTAGATTTTCCATTTACATCTACAGTCAAGTCATCCCTGCCAAAAATGTTTAATATAAAAGTTTCATCAAAAACTGGTGTTACTCCCAAATTTCTCAACTGTCATAAGTATGTGTTCATTCCAAAGTACTTGAAAACTTTAAGTCACAGAATGGCGATAACAAAGATATCTGTCTCCTTACTATTCCTTTATTAGACTGAACATAAATTATTTGATGAGTATTAATTTTGTATTTCTGTGTGTTTAATGGGATAACATTTAGACCAAATATCCTACAAATGGATATGCATTGTACCACACATCTGGTTTTACTTTCTGGCTGTTAACTTTGTTGAGCCTGTTACATTGCATGGCACACAGCTGCACATAAATACGACTTTTCTTTGAATTATCATCATAGCAGAGGTTAATGTTGAACTTACTGTAGACAGCTCATCTCCTGTGGTTTCTGTGTTAGTGATTTTAGTCTGTTTCACTAAAATTGCTTCAGAAATTATACACTTTCAAGTATTTCTGCCTTTGTTTTTTCTTCTGATGTTTCACTAACAGCTATGACTTACCATCTCAGAAATGTTAATTACTTATGTTTCATTTCCTGTACTTGCTGCTCACACACACACCATAGTGGTGCTGGGAGGAAGTGGCTCTCTGACGACATCATGTGTTCAGCTGCTAACCATATATTTGTTGCCTATAAAAAGAATTCACTAAGGCGTCTCAGGCCACAGAAAAACATATGCCTCACTTCCACAATATTACTTGAACATTCCGTTAAAATGTATATTCTCTTATCTACTATACCAACTGACTTTATTTAATAAATCAAATACATTAAGACAAATTATTTTTTTAACTATAGATGCTTCAGATTAACAGAATGCTGACCTTAATAATCTTTGCAGGTCAGACCATCAATTTATGATCCTTTAGACATCATGCATATTTTAAACAAAGTTCTGGAAGAAGATGACTTTGCAAATCCTTCTCACATCAGCAGACACAGCATGACCCCTATCCTGTCACATCCCACCCCTGTTTCTCTTTTGGTTCGAAAGCTTTCTGTCAAGGTCAGCCATCGGGGGAAACAGACCTGCCACTCATCTCCCAAACCCTGGAGGGGAAGGGTATTTCCATCCTGAGCTCTGACACCAGTGACCCAGCATGGGTCGTGAGCACAGCCAGGGGAGACCACAGAGCCACAGGGTTTGTTTCAAACAAAAGCAGTGTATCACGCAGCATGACAACACACTTGGACAATGACTTTTCCCCTCTTGTGGCTGAACGTGGGCTACTAAGAAGCTTTAGCAGAGAGGTTTCAATTACTTCAATATGAAAGAGGAATGAAATGTTTAATTATTGGCCTCATAATGACAGTGAAATAAGAATATGTTTTGGTTCCCTGACAAAACCTTTCTTTTTGATTTTGACAACATATCTATTTTTCCCAGTTTAGACACTAACTTGTACTGGATGTCCTGTCTGGGGAACAAAAACTCTCTAAATCAACAAAGCAGCGTTTTCTCTTCAAGACAGCATCATAAACTTATACCTGATGGATGTTCTCATCTAAAGTAATGCTATACATCACCCAAGTCATCGAATTGTCGCCTTCTGTTGGCAAAGTTTTACAATTACAGCAGCAACAAACCGTTTTCAAGGGCAACACAAAATCCCGCCTACCTTAATTTGATTCGTCGATGTTACCATTCCTGCAATCTGATTGGATGCTTGGACGTCAGTTGAATGACGAATGCGGATACAAACGAAGAAAATACACACCGATGAGAAACGTGGGTCAACTTTTGTGTATATTCAGCTCTATTTTGTGCATGTGCTGTGTACAAATTGTTATCTGTAATGTCTCGGTTTTAATAACCTCATGTGAAGTCTTCTTTCTCAGTTTCATAGTTTTTACCTTGATCTTTGCTATCCGTCATTTGGACCAGCATCTTATGCTAGCAGCAAATGCTAAAATCTCGGTTAGACTATAATTTCTCAGTAAAAATATCTCTATGACTGCAAGAGGTTTGAGTACATTGCTCTGTTTTGAACCGCTGGATTGGATAAAACTGTCATCGAAATTTAGTTCTCGGCTTGTTGTAGTTTACTTTAGTCTATTAGTGCATTAAAACGGAATGATGACAGTATGCTACCTTACTTAACTATACTAACAGTTAAGCTATCAAATACCGACCTTTACGAGTATTCCAAGCGTGTTGTAAAATAGTATCCACCATGTGTAATGTGTACTACCAGTGGTTACTTAATGTTCTAGTAAAGAGCCACTAGATGGTGCACTAAGTCATGTATTATCAGATAGTGTGTTGAACGAAAAAAAAGAAAACAAAGTCACCTTTTCAGCATCCCCGCCTCAGCTGAAGGCCATTTATTAGAAATCAATTACATGACTTGATCAAGGAGTAATTAGAATTGATCACCACTTGTCAGAATAAGATATATAGAACAGCATTTGGTGAAAATGAGTATAAAATGTTTTAGATGAAAGGTTGAATTAAGGTAATCAAATATCTTTGTAAGAATTGAAAAATGACACACAACACTAACATTCTGACCATGCACATATCGCTGTATAATGTCTGCATTTGAAAAGGTCACTCCTGACTTAACATTCTCTTCACCTTCATTGTAACATTACCTGGCAGTGTATTAATAACAATAATAACTTACATGTTGCCCTTTCCAGTATTTCGAGACATTTATGCCTCTCAGCTTCTGTCTGATTCACTTTGCTGCTGAGAAAGCTGATCAATCATCTGGTTTCTCTCACCTCTTGGTGTGTTTCTGTTTTTACAGTGTTTATGCCTGATGGCTGCCACAGGAAAACTGGTGCCTTACCGCCTACCTCCCTTACCAACAGTGAGTGAGCTTGTAAAGCTCTACAAACTGCGAGCTGAGAAGCAGCTCTCCCAGAACTTCCTGTTGGACTTGAGGCTCACAGGTCTGTCTGCCTCATGCTCATTTTCTTTTCTGATACTGTCTGCAGTGCACCAATACTTGCTAGCACCTGCTCTTTTTTCTTGCTACACTTATGGCACAGTAAATGGTGTGTGTGTTCTGTCAGTGCACTTGATTGCACAGCTTCACATGTCCTTGTCTGAAGACATCGAAAACGACAAGCTTTCTCTGTAAGTGAGGTTGAGTAGATCTTCTGCTAATGTGAATGGACTGAGTCAATTGTTTACAGCCTTTGCAGAGCTTGAGCCTTAATATAATTATCAGTGATGCAGTGCAGGTCTGATCTGCTTTCTTGTCCTTCGGCAAGGTGACTGTTAGATTAATGTATTGCTGCATCACACAGAGGCAGACAGATATTGCAACATCACACGCTATTAATCTCAATTTAGATCCCCGACACTGGGATCCAGACATCTGATTGAAGAATTTAGTTTGATTTATGTGACACCTCTTTTGAAGTAAGTATTCAAGAATGAAACTCACTATTTGGTCTGTTTTCTATCTCTGTCTCACCAGACAAAATAGTTCGTCAAGCAGGCAATTTGAAGAATGCCCATGTGTGTGAGGTAGGACCTGGTCCTGGAGGTCTTACCCGCTCCATCCTTACTGCAGGGGCAGCAGATCTGCTTGTAGTAGAGAAGGACACACGCTTCCTTCCAGGACTAAAGGTAAACTGAGTAGCCACAAAAATACATTGTCTATGTAAACTGGTAAAATGGGCAACATCATTAGCCACCTGCAGAGTGATTTACAACTATCTGGTCTTTCCTGGGTGCTTCTTCATTTTTCTCTTTATGTCATATCACATACATCATCACAGCTCTTGTCTGAGGCAGCGCCTGGGAGGTTGAGAATTGTCCACGGTGACATTCTCACCTACAGGATGGACCGGGGATTTCCAGTCAATATCTCCAAGCCATGGGAAGAAGGTGAGAAAGACACTTGGTGAAAGCTGATGTTTTTTCGTTCTGGGTGAATGCACTGAACTCTAGTGTTTGTTTTGTCTACCAAACAGATCCACCAAACCTTCACATCATAGGGAATCTCCCCTTTAACGTCTCCACCCCTCTCATCATTAAATGGCTTGAGAACATGTCCAACAGAACGGGGCCCTTTGCATACGGACGAACCAGACTTACTCTCACTTTCCAGAAAGAGGTGGCAGAGGTGGGTAAATCCTGCTGCATATTTCATTTTTAGGATCCTGTTGTCTTCCTCAGGAGCCAATAATAAGTTATTGAATAAAAAAAAAATGTGAGGAGTATGTTACATTCTGTGTTAAATCTAAACATGCACTGAGTAATGGGGTTTATCCTGGTTTTCAATAAGAAAATACAAAGTGTTTGTCTTCTTTTGGCCAGTCAAATCATTCACAGCAGGATTTACTGATGTTTGCTTAATTAACATAACTATTAAAGACCCATTAAAAGCTAATTAGAATCCTCATACGCGCTCATTATGCTCCACTATCTGTCCTGTTGAAGTGTTAACCAGACATGTTTCATTACCACTGAAAGTATGCAACCCTAACACCTCACTTCACAGAGATGCAGCACTTATTTTTTGTATTTTTTTCTTCATCCAGAGGTTGACAGCCAGCACAGGCAGCAAGCAGAGGAGCCGTCTGTCGATCATGGCGCAGTATCTGTGCACAGTCCATAACTGCTTCACCATCCCTGGACGGGCCTTCGTTCCTAAACCAGAGGTAGAGTTTAAGTTTCCTTGCTGTACTTAGCATATAAATGGAAATCTTATTAAGTGTTTTTGTCTTATTTTCAGTAGAAAATGCCATTTTAGACTTAAAATAAGCTAAATTCACCTGACTAACCCAGAAAATGTCTTGTTTCAAGTAGACATGCACAGATCCATGAGCGCCTATTTCCTGAATTTTGGGGGAATCGGTGATCATGGATTAGTGATCGGCCCATCCTTACATAAAAAACTGATCTTATATTCCTTCAAGAAGGTCTGTTAGCCAGCCATTGTTGCTTTTTGCTCTGAGAGGTATTTCACAGGTATTGTGATCAGTGCACCCCTAGTTTAAGTTGTTCAAAGACTGAAATGAGGTCTGAATTGCTTAAAACAAGCTAGAAAAATCTGCCAGTGAAACAAGAGAAAAGTTTCTTGTATTAAGACATTATTCTAGTTTCTAGCAAAATTTGTAGTAAATTTTTCTTGCTCCATTGGCAGACTTTTCTTACTTGTTTCGAGCAATTCAGACATCATTTTTGTCTTTAAACAACTTGAAACAAGACATTTTTTTGGACTAGTCAGGTGAATCTGGCTCTTATTAAGTCTTAAAAGACATTTTCTACTGAAAATAAGACAAAAACACTTGATAAGAATTGCATTTTTGAAGTTTGATTTAACCATGTTGTCAAAGGAAACAGGAAGGCTGTTTAATATTTGGCAGCAGGATTGGAGTGCATTCCAATTTTCTTCGTGAGAATGTTTTTTTGACCACATGCTTCAACTTTGTGCTTTCAAGTTTGGTCAAATATAAAGTAAAGCTAAGTTTTGTGGTGATTACGTAGGAATGAATCAATGACTGTATATTTCAGGTCTTCCCTTCAGCTCTTGTGTACCACTACCGTTTTACAAACCTACACAGTTGCACTCTCAGGGGATTATGTTGAAGTAAGATTTCAACTTTAAGAACATTTTTTGCAAAGTTACACTTTGTTTGACAAGTTGAATGTTCATTTCACCCTCAAGCAGCATCCTTGTAATCTTAGCTGCATGAATCACATGGGCAGACAGACGTATAACTATTTCACTGTTCTTACTCGAGTATATGATGACAGTGAGATCTCATCACATCTCCTAATATCTGCCCCCCGTCTGGTCCCATGATCCCATCAGGCCTCCTCATCATGTCACCATCACTCATCCCTCCCTTACTCTCCTCGCTTTGAGGCTACATTAAGACTGTGTTGAATCAGTGTTGTGTCTGCTCTGTCTTTGGCCCCTCTCGAGGTCGTAATGATGCCTGGTGGGTATTTGAGATATGGCACGATCACACGGCGCTTTGTAATGAGGGCCTAGTTCTTTTTTTGGACCCATTTCTCTCTCCACTTTGTTCAGCCCATGTGCGTGTATCATTGGCCAAAGAAAAGCGGTCACTCTTGCATAACATGAAATTGCTAGGTCTATCTTTTTATTCAGGGGGTAAAGATTTATTGGAGGACCAAGAGGCGCATTAAAAAATTACAGTCCTGCTGCAAAATCTGAAAATTCAGCATTGGCTAAAAGACAGCTGCTCTCAGATGTGTTTGGAGATTGCAGATGCCAGACTCATTTGAAAGACTCAGGAGCTCCCTTACATCTTTGTACAAATGAAACCATGTTATCCTTTCCCTGACTAAAGGATAGGTGTTGGGTTGATGTCAGAGATGGTCTGTTGGTCCCTTGAAAATGTCGTGGCTCTTTAGGAGATCCAGTGTTGGTAAATATTTAATCTCCTGTGTGGAGTAAGATGCAGCAGAGTGAATGGGACCAGGCCTGATTGTTCATTCTCTTAGAAGGAATGGCTTCCAATGATTATTTCATCACACTCATCTGCCTTCCTGTGGGTTTTTTTCTGCTCTCGAGTTTCTCATTTTTGTCTGTATTTCCAACCACAGCTTAATGGATCATAGCACATTTGTCTTTAATGTAAATGGGAACCTGTGTGTGTGCACTTGCTACGTGTTATGTACTAATACGAGCAAAGTAGACTCACTCTGTAGCTATGTGTGCATGCACTGCAGATGAATCAGCGCCTCCCACATGCCCACACAGGCCATCTATCCCCACTAAATGTTTTAATGGGCACTTGGTCGAACTGATATCATTAGGAGAGATGATGGCGCTTTGATGAGCTGGCCTCCTGCTGCTGGTGTCCTATAAAAGATCAGAGAGTGCATGGTGTAATTAATGCTATCATACTCTGCATTGTCCAAGCCCCCTCTTTACTGGTATGTCATGTAGTATGATTCATAAAAAGCTCTGTGGCTCCAGATTGTTTACTGGTGCGCATAAGAGTAATTACACCAAATGTACATAAACAGTAAAAATGTCCCTCTTGATTTACTGAACAGCAAGGGCTGGATGGAGGAGGGGTTGAGGTTGTGACACACAGATAGAGACCTCTTGCTGAAGCAGTGTGCTCGCTGAACAAACCTGCATGTTGTCTAAATTTAAAAATGTGTCATACTAGTATAACAAAAACACTTTGGAGTTCATTCAATAAAATAATCTTAGTGCTCTGGAGATAAAGCAGAGGCAACTTATAAAAACTATCAAGGCAATTTAATCCATCTTTTTTAGTCTCTCTTTGTCTTCATGTTTTTTATTTCTAGTTAATAAAACTGCAACTCACACCTTGAGTTAATAAAGCAGATTAGTGGTTCGACTCTAGGCATCATCATGTTCTCTCTAAAGCTTTGGGATTACCTGATTGAGTGAATGAAGCAAAACTGGGCTTTTTGTCTGCATTTGGCTCATCCTTGTCACACTTAAAGGGATATGTTTCTTATTCTTGAAGTGTGGTTGTGTGAGGTACTTGTCAGTTAACAGGGTGTTACCTGTGGGGGATGCAGGTCAGCTGGATCTCTATGGATAATCTGTGCATAAATCTGTAACAAAAACAAGCCTATTGTCTTCTGCATTATGGTCTAATTTGTCCACTGAACTTAGCTTATTTGAAGAAAGTAAAACCCATTAATATTGCTGAAGTGATAAGTCTCTTTAGAATTTTTTCAGCTCTTACCTGCAGTCAGAAAGCTGATTTATTTCAGCAGCTAGTACCCTTACTGATACATAGGCTTTGGAATTGACCAGTAGCGATCCGATACCAGTATTAAATATTAACCTGCATGCCTTACTGAGGGATAAGACTGGTAATGTTTCTGATAAAAGGCAAAAAATGAGTATTTGAATTTGCTGAAATTAAAAGCTTCAGAATGTCCACAAGTTCTTTTCACATGTTAACTTTTATACCCTGCTGACTGGTAATGCAGTAAAAATCAAAGCAAGTGCATCAGAGGTAATATTTCAAATCAAGTAGCAAAGAGCACTGGTAAAGAACAAAAAAAAAGGCATAGATTTGTTTGCCTGGATCGGCATTTCGGCCCCATGGATCTCTTCCCACCGAGACCAGTCCAGCTTTGAGGGGCGTCAGTACCCGATACCACCGATTGTTATTGGTGCATCCTTACTTACCAGGTGTTGGGTTCATTATGTACACTGTTATCTTGCGAATTTCGTCATAAGCATGTCGCAGTTTCAGATCATTTGAAATGTAGTGCACTATCTCGCTGACGCAGTATTAGCTGCAGAGTTTGTTATTTCAGCTTGAGTCTTTGCTTCGGCAGCTAACCCAGCGTATTTCCATGGGGAAAACATGATGTGTGTCATTTTGCAATAAAAAAAACAGTGAGAGCTGAAAAATACATTGAGGGTGTATATCCCTGTTCTGTTTTTTTTTTTAAATTTAGCTTCTGGAGTTTTAAGAAAGTCGAGTAAGATCTCTGGTTGTTGACTTATGCAGGTTGGACTCATATGTAAGCCGCAGGTGTCCTGTGATTCAATAAGGAACTGTTGTTCCCAGGTCCCACTTGTGACAGCAGTAGCTTAGGGTTTATGTGTCTGCACCAATAGGTAAATGAGTTTCGTTCTTCCTCTGGAAACTCCAGTTTAGAGAGGTGCTTGTTTCTACCATAGACAGTATAAAATATATGCAGAGTCTCAGAGACATCACCCTTTGTTCCCAAAGTCGAGCCTTGAAGCCCATCATTGGCAGTTGCCATATTGAAAATGCTGACTCAACCGAACTTCTGTTGATGTTGCGTGAAGAGTATAGCCTTAAAACTACAGTGTGCTGGTCTGTCAGTTGAGTCAGCCATGCCCTCCGTAAACTGAATATCTTAAGAAAAAAAGTCTTAAAAACATTCCCTTCCTGTGTAATTTGTACCAACAGATAAATGAGCTATTCAGGCCAAACCAGGCTGTAAACATGTTGAGCTTTGCTGGGCTTTTTTAATGAGTGTTTTTCTAGTTACCCCAGCCAAAGAAGTTAGGTTTTTGGTTTTTGTCTGTTTGTTTCTTTGTGAATAACATAACTAAAAAAATAACAAACAGATCTTGATGAAATATTCAGGAAATATTCAAAATGGGATAAAGAAGAAGTGATTAAATTTTGGAGGTGATCTGGATCACCGTCTAGATAAAGGATTTTTTTAAAGGATTCTTTATCATTGTGATATAGGGCCGTTTTCACCATATGTGTATATAACTTCATGATAAATGGTCGGATTGCTTTGCAAAACAATACAAGACAAGGTCACCATAATTTTTTGACAGATGTAAAAGTACGATCCAGATCCTGGCAATATTCTGGATGCTAAGATTGGGAATATGAAATATGTACTGGGTCATCTAAATTTTCAACACTGTCAGGAAACAAATTATGGTACAAACCTGCAACTAACACCAAATTGTAGCAGACTGGGAGCTGAAAGGGAGTATAACATTAAAGTAGGACTAAAGTGTTGGTGACAATCACAATAAGCTTGGAGGTCTGCGCTCTTTGAGTGTTTTTCTAGTTTTTGGTGTACCTGCAACCAGCCCTCAAGTGGACTCTAAATGAACTGCATTTTGTAGCGCTTCTGCATTGGATTCATGTTTTAAGACTGAAGGTTGCCTCTGGTTTCCATGTGTCATTGGCACTAACAAAACCAGTCATCTTGGAGTTCTGTTGTATCTTCTGTCTGGGTGGGTGAAAACTTAGATCTTGTGTTTGAAAATAGTGCTGAAAAACACTGAATACTAACAGTAAAGTAAAGTATATATGGCATAAACTTAGACCTTCTATTGTGTTTGTGTTGGACATTTTTTGGTACAACTAAGCTTGTATGCAGCAGTTAAGAGTCTGACAATCATGATCCTCTGTTGGTCCTCTGAAGGTTAATAACATTGCTACTCAGTCAACCCAACTCTCACAAAACTGAACAGAACAGGTCAGCTCTGTTGTCAGTCATCATAAGTAAGTCTGTGTATCTTTAAAGGTTTCGGTGAAATTATAAAGCCACTGGTTGGTTAGTTTCAGACGCCCACTTCTCTTTCATCACCAATGGCAACTCTCAGACTACAGCAAATGAAATGGGCAGCAGCAGGTGCTATACCACACATATGGCAATTAGTGGAGTGTGAAAAACATCTGAAGTGGTTTAATACTGTGTAATCAAACAAACAGGGATTCACAGGAGCCACAGAAAAAGCAATGAAATCACTGAGCCTTTCCAAACAAGCATGATGAGAAAATAGCTTCGGTTAAACGTGGGGGGAAGGGGTAGCGTGGGTTGATTTGAACCTACAGGATCTGGGCAGTGTGGGCTAAAGGGATAATGAGAGGGGAAATGTTGAATCCATTTTAAATTAGCAGCTGTTGGAGCTCGTATTGACGTACGCTGCGCAGATAGGCTCTTATCCGTGCTGCTTTAATCTGTCCGTCTTGTTTCTCTCGCCCCCCGTCTGCACCTCTCTTGAGTCCCATTGAGTGACTGAGATTGTCCTTGAAGGTTTGAGGAAAGGGATTGGCTGCTTTGATGGTGTTCTCCCCCCCAGGCTCAGAGTGCCCTGAGCCTGTCCTGCTCAAGATCACACCTGCCTTTTTTTCTCATTAGTCGTTCTCCGCCTGTTAATACTCACATTAACAGACAGATTGAGTGATAATGTGTTTATGTCATTCACAGATTTAGACATTTGAAAACCTTTTTCCAAAAGAAACTGAGAATTGAAAATTCTTTAGTTGCTTCACTTGTTATACACATTTCTTATTCGTATTCTAGTCAGGGGTCAAGGAGTTTCGAGTGCGTACCACCATCAGGCTCCTGCATCTTCACCACGAAAAACCACTCATCCAGCTTCATCTTCACAGCCTCTTTACATAGAAAAAGGCTGATTAGCAAAGAGCAAAGAGTGTGTCTTGACTTGCTCATCGTCCTCTTTGCGTTCTCACTAGAATGTGATTAAAATCAACTCCTGTCCTACTGCGGCAGGTTTTTAAGTCCTGCAATAGATGCTCCATCACGAGCTACCTGCTGTCTCTTCAGGAGAGCTCCCACTGAGCATCACAGCCCCCTAACAACTGTCATTTATTGAAAGAGTGAGGAGGAAGAAAGGAGGCAGTGAGGAAGGGAGTGGGAGATGCTTCGTGATAAAGGTAGGGGAAAAAAAAAAAAAAAAACGAAAATGAGTTGGAGGAAGAGAATGAGAAAGAGGAAACCAGAGTAATAACTTTGGAGGGTGGCGATAAAAATAAAAGATGGATGGAAATGGAGCTTTGAAAACTGAGAATGCAGTAAGATAAGAGAAGATAGGAAAGTGGAAATAGAGTTTAAGAGAATGTGGAGGAAATGAAACTACATTCTTGGGTGTGGAAGTGATGTATTGAATGGTCAATGGTTGCCTGAAAAGGATGTTAAACGGGGAAAGCTCCCTCCAGGAGTACAGATAGGCCGAAGACAGTTTCATGACAGAGATCGATCTGAAAGGAGAGTGAGGTGTACCTCCAGCAGATGGTTGTCTAGGCCAGTAGTCAGCCTGCTCTGAGTAATGGCTGCATCAGCCATCAACCCGCCAACTAACTGAGCCTCACAGGACGAGAGCCCTACAGATGTTCGCCTTGTACAGCGTCGCCGACCAAGAGCACAGGCCAGATGAGCCGAGCATAAATTAAATTTGTTGATGCTGCATTAAGCATCCATTATTGCTCATAGATGGCAGTGACAGCCTCAGTCCATGCCCTAAAAGCGATGTTTTAACGCCCTCTTGTTCTCCTTTCCATGGCGACGCTATCAGCAGCTCTTTCAAGTAACAAATGAATGCTATCTTTTCAATTCAGAGGGTGTTTCAGTGGTGAATGTGACCCACCTCAGTGCATTGTAATGCAGTGGCAGGCTCAGTGATGGATACCTTCTCTGTGACCTGAAGCGGCCCAGCTCCCGCCTCGACGGCCCGAATGTGAATCTACTCTGAAGGGCCTGCTGCTCTCTCACCTCCTGCCGCACACTCCACAGGCACACAATCCATCCGAGCCAATTCCTATCCCGCAAACAGGGTCAAATGCGGTATCAAGAGTATCGGAAAGAAAGTTATTTCAATGACTCGTGCCTGCACGGTAAACGCCTGAAGGCTTGGTCTCAATACATCACAGACCCAAGGTAAAGAAAGGCTAAAAATACCCTCTCCTTCTCTCCTCTCCTTAAACAAAACGCCGAGGTTGGCAGAGTTGACTTATGAACATCTCTAGAGATATATTGCTCTGCTTAACAAGAAACTGTGTCGGGGTTAGCTCAGAGTCAGCGATCACACTTTAGCATATTCAGCTCTGTTTAGTTAGTGAGCAGAGCAGGCTTGGAGAGTATGCAGGTTATTTTGAAGAGTAATGCCAAAACCCTGGCTCCATCCCAACTTAGGAAAGCCAGTCAGCTTTAAGAAGAAAATCACAAGCGATGCTTTGATGCTCTCATGTCTAATGAAGTGGAAAAAAAATGCCTCACCACAATTGGAGGCATCAATCTATAAGCTATTAACCTGACAGGTTATTTGAAGGCTTTAATTTTTGGGCTTCATGCATCGTGATTTTATGACTTAATTTCAGGCTTTTAAGAGGCACTAGCGGTGTGGGTTGGATTAAGTGGGTGTACTGATGAGATTTTGTACAGGCGGGATTTTAAAAAAGCCTTGTTATCATGATTGTCTGAGCCATAGAAACAAAAGAAAAACGGTTTTACACAGAGCTGCATCAGACTCTTCCCATGCCTCTGTGCTTAAGCTGATTATTGTGGATCTGCGCCCTAACTGAAGCTTAATAGTCTTTTCTTAAACTATGAAATAACCTTTATAGTTATCATTTGCATCAAGAGAGATGTAAATTCAGCCAAACTGGTGCGTCAACACCTTTCAGTCTTTCAGCCGCCTTCGCCTCCAGTTTATAGAATCTTCCCAGGCACACGTCCCGCCCCCTGCTCGAAAAAATGAAATATTAAATGGCCTCCTTTGAACTGTCAGAATGTATTGTTTTCCTACACACGCTCCTTTTGTCATCTGCACGGCTTTTACTGCCTTCCTCAGCAGTAAACTGCTCAGCCAAGGTCGTCGCTATTATTCCCCGGCCTCGCATGTGCACTGGGACCAGAGGAGAGGCGCGCCGACAAAAGGAAGGTCATTCTCCCCTGGCGCTGATGGCCATGTTACATCTCCAGTATGAAGCTTCATGAGCATAACGACTGTCCAAAACAAAGTGGCACATTAAGCACGGCGATACACTCAATCGATTTGGGTGCTCGCTGTGTTCTGAGCGCCAATAGATTTTTGGCGAGCAATTGGCCTCACTGCTCCTTTGCATGTTCTGTTATCTGTCTGCTTGAGTGGGTGAATTCTCCCATCTTCACTTAGAATAGAATAGAATAGAATAGAATAGAATAGAATAGAATAAAATAGAATAGAATAGAATAGAACTTAATTGTCGTTGTAACAAGTACAACGGAATTGAAGGCACAGCAGCAATCAAAAAAACAAAAGTAAGAAGTGCAAAAAGGTCCATAAGAAAATAGATGATGACAGCTTGTCCATCATTCTCCAGTTCAGCCAGCCTCCAGGACTGAGCTTCTTCAGCAGTCTGTTCAGTCTCTGTCTCCTGGATCCTGTCTGTTCACAGCAGGTGAAGCTCTTCCAATGTGGCATTGGTGTCTGATGTTAGCTCCATTAGCTATGTCTGTGAATAGCATGATGCTACTCTGCCCTCTGGTATTCCCTCTGTTGCTGGGTTAGCACAGCTAGCTCGTACATCTTATTGGAGATAGATCGAACTTTTCCAATAACGATGGATGGAAGGACAGGTCGATGTCGTCACCTTGTGGGAAGACATCAGGCCTCACACCAGTTAGCACTGACATGCTACAGGCTGCTAACAGCTGAGTCCACATGTAAACAATGCAGCCATGGTTACATGTAGGATCTCCAGACAAACACAGGAGCAAAAATAGTAAAAATATCACTGAAGCCACAAAAAGTTTGGTGTCCATGACCAACAAATGAGCCATACAAAGTAATGATCCACTCCAAATACAAAGATTATGAAAAAGAGACAAAATAAAAACAAGAAACAGACAAAGAAGAGAGAGCTGCCAAAGCCAACAGGGCGGCGCCTGTTGGCTATGGCTCAATGACTTCATTGTCATCCACATTTCTCTTCCTGTGGTTTTATTTTTGGGAAGGTCATTTGCCAGTCAGGAAAGTCAATGAAATAATCAGGGTGTTTTGAAGATGCAAGGAGGCTCAAAGAGGAGCCTGACGCATGATTAACCTCTGCCTCAAAGTGTCGAGCTCTCACATTCCAGATCTGTCACAGCGGCAACTCGAGGTGAAAGCCTTTGATGGAAAATGTAGGTTAAATACACCGAGGAGCAGATCTTATTAGCAGCTCCCCACGAGAAGAGTAGTTATTTGATCTGCTCTCTTGTTGCATAACCAGGAGGAGTGGGTGAATGTGAGGGAGACTTGAATAATCCATGTTTGTTTCGAGAAAGCACATCCGTACTCACTGGATGTCTGCGACGCCCCAATCAGCTGTAATGAGATCCCAAATTCTCTTGGAAAGAAAGAATCCAACAAGCACTCCATGGGAAGTTTTCAGCTTTTATTCCAAGGAAAATAAAGTGGAGAAAACAAACTGTACAGTCTCCTGACACAAAAAGAGCTCTGCTGCAGGCTAAAGACATCATGCAGTAATTGGCGCAAACTTTGATGACTTGGAGGAGAAATGTGGTGTGAGCTTTTAGATTTAATCATTATACAGTTTCTGGCATTCCGTTTGTTCATTTTCATGTGACACTAGAAAACTTGTCTTTGCTCCAGGGAAGCTGATTTCATCAAACACATTGTGGTTTGAATCCTGCTTTTTATAATTTTTGAGATTGCCTTTTTATGGTTCAATTTTCTTTTTTATGTTGCTTTCTACTTCTGTCAAATATCTTAACTTTGGAAGTGAGTGCACTTCCAGAAAACCCTCAGAATAGCAAATCATCTGCTTTGTATTTCTAACCTCTGAAACATTCACATTTAGAAAAGATGATGATTGGTATCAGTTCGCATTCTTCAAAAGTGAAATAGACTTGCGCTCTTTTTTTATAATCAGTAAATCTGCTTATTCTTTTTATGTCTTTTTTGAAAATTGTGAACATCCTTACAAAAACCTTTTCTCAATTCAAAACTTACATAACAAAAAAGAAATTCTCTCAATGATGGAGCTGGAACCTCTGAACGACTGATACTGATCAGTTTGTGAATTCAGCTCTGATTTTTAGTTTTCTCTCATGAAAGGTTTTTTAAATCGTATGAGATCAGAAATTCTTTTTGTGAAAATTCCTTTAATTCATTCGTAAAAAATTGTGACAGGGACAATTAGGTAGTGATGGAATATAGCTTTTTTAACAGGAATGCTACAAATTGAGCTAACTGTTCTTTTGAAAGTGTTTATAAAGTCATTTTGACAAATCTGTCCCACAGTCTCCCACTTTACAATTATACCAATATACCTAGTGTCACTTAAATATGCTGTGAGGGGGATCAGTTAGCTGCAGCGCCACCTTTTGGCCCGGAGTCTCACATACACTGTCGTGAAGACGTCACTTTGTGGCGTGTATTTGTTTGAGATCGGATTGGAACAAATTCTCTATGTGCACGTCAACTTTTTACTAGATACTACGCGAAAAGGTAAAGTCGTAATCAACAGTTATGTAGCACTGTGGTTTTAAAAGGGACAACAAGCAAACATTGTCAGCTTATGTCATACTTTAATAGCTGGCTATTTGTAGCATTAATGGCAGCCCAGTGCTCCAGTGAATTGTGGTTATGTCCTGCCAGTCATCTACCAATCAGAGCTAACGTAACCTCACTCTTCATTTTATTGATAGACTCTCAAGTTTGAACAGACCACTGCAGAATTACTTCTGACTGTGTTAGAACGCACATTATTACAAACACTTTGGCACTTTTAGCCTTTAGCTTGGACTGAAGCACTTTCTCATTTAGCTTTCTTCTGTTTTTTTTGTCCTTTTTCTGTCTGTGAGGTAGGCTCCTTTGTCTACCATTACTACAAAATTGGCGTTGATAATGTCATTTTGAAGTGTGGATCACGATCAGGCATATATCTAGAAGTAAGTCTTTTTCAAAACCACTTAGAAACTCCTTACAGCCCTTTAAATAAGTGCACATACCGCATCAGTCCTTATGGATTCATTTTACTCATAAATTACAGCTGTTGTCGGTCTAGCTCTTGCATAAATGCCCATCAAACAGGACCTCTTACTTTACACTGTTCTTCTTTTGTGTATATTTATTACGTTAGTTACCAGCTCTACCGCTCTTATTTTCTTCAACCTCACAAAAGTGTTGTAACAGTTCTAGTCACGTATTAGCTGATGCTTTCATCACAGGAGATGCAATCACTGGAAGAGGCTAGGTGTGATATTACAGGGGGAAGTCAATCCCCAAACCCATTTGCACATAGAAATATTTTATGAATAATTAGCTGGACTGAAATTGCTGGTCGTATGAGCACCTGTACAGTACAACAGAGTGTAGATAAGGCAGCAAGATTGATACTGTTATTCATCCTTATAAGCCGATCTTACTGGAGCACACAACAGATACACACAGCTAGCATGTTGCTTTCACAAAATAGTTTTATTGGTAAAAAATAGAACTACTTGCACAAGCACATTGAGACAACTGTATCAGAACTTGTGAACTGTTTTATCATCACAAATATGCTCTGGCAAAGTAAGAAGTGCTAAAGCATCCACAAAAATAAGCTGCTATTATCAAAACCATAGATCACTGTCTTGACACAGTATATGCAGGAGAGCTGTAACTCTTGACACTTTTAGGACCTAGTCACTTTGCACTCTGGCCATTTATAAGCTAATGAAATTGCGTGCTGATGATCAAGCTGCACAGCCACAAAAAAGAGGAATTTCTAGCTTCTATTTTCCACCTGAATCCTATCAGACAGAAATTGTTCCCTTTTTCCAGAGTGCCAGTTGTGTTATGTATTTGCACTGGTCCAGGGAGCCTTGAATGCTCATCCTTTTGAAACAAACTGCTGTTAAAGTAACACGAGTAAAGGTGCTCTGCGTAGTCTTCTTATAAAGAAGATATGGTATGAATATGATATTGTATTTAATATTGAAACAATCAGAGGGAATCCCGATCCCTCAGTAAAAACAAACAAAGGTCAGATACTTGTGTACAGTTTTCACAGACTTACAGTGAACTAGAATTCCTGAATCAAATACATTTCTTCTTTTTATTTCATTTAGAAAACACCACTCTCGTGTCTTTCTACTGAGACGCTCATGCCCAGTGAAGTCTTGCTGTGCTTTGGGAAATGAGGAATAAAGAGGATTTAAAATAACCCTCGAAAGCTGCACTGGTCTGTACACAAGCATCTACTTGACTTGAGACTTAGTCTGGCAGAACAAATCACAAATCCATAAAACATTTGCTAATGTATAATTCATGTACAAACAACGCAATAAAAAAATAAAAAGAAAGAACTTCGCTTTGTATTAAAACGTGTCATCATGAGACAATTTGGCACATTCTCAAAACACATATAGTGTCAATATTAGTTGATGACATGGCACATTCTTTACTTTGTTTATTGCATTGGTTATGGTGCCTGGGCAGTGAGTTGTTGTCAGGAGGCCAGTTCCGTCTGTGCTGGGCAAGATGGCTAAGTCAGGGTGGGGTGAAAACCTGGCCCTAGAGGGCTGCCAGGACTGGCAGTGATGCCCACAGAGATGCCAGTGGCGTGCCAGCAGCAGCCTGCAGGTGGCGAGCTGGGCCTAGCCATCTGCTCTCCCTTAGGAAGCTGCATGTTTCAGAGAGAGACGGAGAGAACGTGCAGTTCTATACATCACTGCCAAGGCCTGTCTCAAACACAAAACAATATTCCTCCTATATCCTCTCCCGTGAAGAGAAGACACACTTTGGAACGTGACTGTGAAAGCGTGACTGTGCTGCTGATACATGAGTAGGTGGGAGTTTTAAATACAGTATGAGCATGTATGTGGGTGACCATGCTTTCACCATGCCTCAGCTTACTCGTCAATGATCACGTCCATGTGACACAAGCAGAAAAAACAGAGAATGACATGTAGAAAAAGAGGAATGGTTACATACTCCAAGGCCTGCAATTTAAGACACAGCGATGGTCTGCAGGTGCAGACTGGTAGCATATGCGCACTGCTGACGCACTTGGAAAACAAGTCACATATGGAGAATGACTCAAGCCTTTTTTAGCTGCCTGCCACCCAGCTACCCAGTGGACCATGACTCTCGAAGCTTCTCCTTTTCTGCTTCTTTTTTTTTTTCCTCTCTGCCACTGCACCATTAAACATCTGTTCATCCCTGTGAGTCTACTTGCATGGTGTAGACACCGTAGCAGTGGGCAGCAAAGAGGAGCATCTTCCACAACCTGCCACGCAGGATCATGTTAGAGGCTAATAAAGGGGATTAAAGAAAGTAGTGCAAGCAGAGGTTCTGATTAAAGCTTAAGGAGCCATGGCTGGAGAAAAAGAAGCCTCCCCCCTAAACAACTCCACATCACTGACTGACACACACACATACCCCCAGACAATAAAGATATTTGAATGCCAAATTCTGTTTCCATGGCAGTGTGGAGGAGGATGACAGGAGTAAAAGCACATGCAACACGCCGGCATGTCTGAGTGTTTACTGTGTACAAAAACACTCAAAAGCATGAGTGTGTGTGTGTGTGTGTGTGAAGGAGACTGAGGGGTTGCTGTAATGGGCAGATGAATTGAAATGAGGAGCTGCTACAGACACATAATTGGTTTGAAGGAAAGAGAAAGAAAACAGCAGATCAGACAGTCCACTGTACTGAAGCACTGAATATCTTTCTGTTTATTTCTCTCCATCTCTCACTTATTTCCACCTGCAGAGAGGGAGAAGCAGGCAACTGTTTATCTGCCTTTTCTGTCTGAAATCCAGCCCAGCAGCCCACATCTACTCCTCCTGACAGACCTCTTTGAACACTTACAGCAGGGTAATGTTACTACAGCTTTTCAGGCACAGGCATTTTGTGGCTATGTCTCAGTCTTCTACCAGGCATTCCTCTGTATTAATACACAGACAGGCTCCACACAGCATGCTTTAGAGGCAAAATATCAACATCATTCTAGTAGCTAACAAAAATATGACCATTTGTTTCGATCAATTCCACATAGCATTCTAGTGGATAAGTATACGAAAATCTACAATGGCTTGCTATGAAAAGGTTTCCACCTACTGCACTCAGGCGATATATTGCCTATTTTGTCAATTGGGAAGGGTTCCAAACGATTGTAAATAGCAGCTAAATGATTGCTTTTTTTACTCCTTTCAATTCCAACCTTTGGCGAGGGAAAAAAAAATCTACACGGAAGCCTTCCTCATTTGTTTAATCCATTCCCCGGGGAACTCTTTCTGTGATTTACTGATGAAGGATGTCTGCATTTGGTTAGCGGCTCCCTTCGATGCTGCAGCACCTTATCCTGGTTCCTTACACATTCACACTGTTTGTTCCAAGGCGCTGCTCAGGGAATACCTCCACTGCTTGTGCTTGCAAAACAGAAAAAGGTGGAGGAGCAAGATAGAGGAGAAGAGAAAATGAATTCAAAGTTGTTGCCCTCCTTTTTCATTTTGTTCTCCTCCTCCATCTGGAGTACAGCCTAGAGTGTACCATAAGCCGTGATGGTTTCCCCTCAGGCTCGTCTCCGTTCATCTGTAGCATACACAGTACTGTTTTATTACACATAGTCCTGCAGGCTGTAGCCAGTCTTATTGTCTAATGGGGAGAGGGAGCAGTACTGATGCTGGAGCTCCTGCTGCTGAAGCAGTTGTTGCTGTTGCTGCTGCTGGAGCAGCAATTTGTCAGGGGGAGGGAGCAGGACCAGATCCTGGGGGCCATGCCTCTTCCCTGAGCAGGACATACAGAATATGGACCCCCCAACAAAGAGGAATCCTGCCGAAACAAAGGCCACGTACACTGCTCCCCCAGGCTCAAACTTATTGCTCTCGGGCACGCTGGAGTCCAGAAAGTTGGTGATGACCTCGTTGGTAAACCAGGAAGCAGGCACCAGACACAGAAAGCCTGCTGCCACAAAGCAGGCGCCGCTGGCGATCGCAGCGTGCCGCTTGGAACGCCGTCCACCTCCCCAACGTGTGCACTTAAGTCCCAAGGATGCAAGGCAGAGACCCATGGCAGCCAGGACGCAGCAGAGCACCATAGTGGTGCGGGCAGTCTGCAAGTACGCAGGTAGAGAAAGCACTGAATACTTGAGTGTGCAGCTGAACATGCCAGTGCTGTACCATGTGCAGTCCATCCACAGACCCTGCATCTGAGAGATCGCTGTGATGATGTTGGAGCCCACATCTGCGCTGACCTTCCAGTTGGGCAGCAGAGTGGCCACCATGGCTCCCATGATGCCCAGCAGCGCTAGGACAAATCCAAATATCTGCATGCCTGTGGATGCCATGCTTCTTTTCAAGACAAAGCTGCCGCTGCCTCAGCCGTTGTCCTCGCCAGGCAGCATTCAGCCAGCGTCAGCCAGGCTCCTCGACCCCACTGCCCAGCCGCCTCTCTCCCCTCCCTTGGTGGCGTACCAGCTGCCAGTCAAATCTCCAGCTCCTCAGCTCCCTCGCTGTGGCTCCACTGTGCTGGAGGAGGGAGATGAAATGGAGAAATTGAACAGAGTGGGTCCTCTCACTCTCCTCCTTTCTTTCGCACCCTCATTCACTTTACACAAGCACATACTTTTCTGGCTGGAAACAAAGAGCAGCATGAAGCACGAGCGATAAGAGCTGGCTCTGGCTGATACAGTAAGTAAGCAAAACACTGGGGGTCGTTGTGCATGTATGCTTTTCTATGGGCTGCCTGCTCCTGTTCCTTACCGGAGCCCCATAGAGCTGTTACTGGAGAGGGAGAAATGAATTTGTGGTATTTGCAATGCTCAATTGCTATGTGGACTTAAAGCTGCAGTGCCCTTACCCCTTACATACTGTGTTTTTCATCAATTTCATTTCTATGCTGTTTAAATAATCCCTGTACTGACAGTTAACAGCAGTTAACAGTCACACATTTCTTTTTTCTAGGGTGAAATATCACTTAGTCTAATTTAGTTAGCTGTCAGGATTAAACTTTGTTAATGTACCTGCTCCTTTTATTGAAACTAAGTCCTGCTTCCTGGCGGCGCATTGTGGTCTCTCCTATCTGCAGAAATCTGTCGTCCCTTTCAATAACTGATCTTGAATCTTGATCTGATAGCTGTTCTTACGTGGTCCGAGCAGAGGGAGAAGGCGATGTTGAAATAATCCCTTACCCCGGCTGGTGCAGAGCTGGCGCTGACGCGTCACGTTGTTCGCAGTGGTTCCTGTAAACACACAGTCACACATTGAAAGACAGTCTGCTGCTGTTGAGGGGGCGAGCAGGAGAACACAGCCCGGACCGCAGACTCATTGAAGCCATCCATTTCCTTAGCAACAGCGTATCAAAGGACATCCCAGCGCCGTGGACCACACAGGCTTGGCCGGAGCCTGAGAGAAATAACCGTAGCGCTCGAGCTGTCTCCTTCTTTCCTTTCTCCCCCTCCCTCCCTCCTCCTCCCTCACTCTCTCCGTCGCTCCGTGCTCGCCGGTTTGTGTGTGTATGAGTGTGTGCTGGAGAAAAAGAGCCTCTGCCTCACAACAACAACTTAATATACGGTTAGACCTCACCGTGCTGCTCCAGACTGTAGGTCTATCAGCTGTCACTTTCATGACAACAACAGCGACGGACTTTGTCTCAACACGTTACCCAAATACCAAACTCAGGATTTATTGTCGTAATTCTTCTTATTATTATTTTTTTGTTCAGTTCCTGTCTCATTTAACATATAAAATCTGAATGTTACCTTCATAATAAAAATAATACCTAAAATAAAGTTTGTGGGCTAATGTAAACAAGCTAGCCTTTAATCTTTTGAAGCATCACCTGACTGGAGGAGGCTGACCAATAAGCTGTCTCACTGTTTTACTGTTACCTCCATTTCTATATATGCAGTTATTTCACACATTTAAACAAATGTGCTCAGAAATATAGTTCAACTAGAAAAGCATCTCCGCCAAGCATATTGTGATTGTTAGCCTACCAACACTTTAGTCTTACTTTAATGTTATACTCCCTTTCAGCAGACTGTCTGCTACAATTTGGTGTTAGTTGCAGGTTTGTACCATAATTTGTTTCCTGACAGTGTTGAAAATTATGATGACCCAGTACATATTTCATATCCTGGATCTTAGTATCCAGAATATTGCCAGGATCTGATAGTACTTTAACATCTGTCAGAAATTATGGTGACCTTGTCTTGTCTTGTATTGTTTTGCAAAGCAATCCGACCATTTATAGTGGAGTTATATACACATATGGTGAAAACAGCCCTATCTAACAATGATAAAGAGTCCTTTAAAAAAAGTCCTAGATCTAGACAGTGATCCAGATCACCTCCAAAATATAATCAGTTTTTCCTTATCCCATTTTGAACATTTCCTGAAAATTTCATCAAGATCTGTTCATTACTTTTAAGTACTGTTGTTCACAGACAGACACCTAAAAACATTACCTCTTTGGTGGAGGTAATTATCACAAAATACCCCAAGAAATTGTACATATAAGAAAAAAAGCCCATAAACAATTGTTTTACACATTTTTCAAAAGCAGAAAAGCTGGAAAGAAAATTATTGTCTCTTTAATTGTATTTCTCTTAGAGAAATCACATTAACGAAGTCAAACTAGAACGATATCTGTCTGTTGCTGTGAGAGTGACTTCAGTACTCTTTTCAAAACCTGTCTTGCAGTGTGTGTACCTCGTAAGCTACCACAAAGTGTTCTACATCCCATTAATAAATTTAGCTGTTCAGTAGTCACAGTGTTACCCTACTGTTCGTACAAGATAAGACAGAGCCTAGATGCAACGTGTTGATTAGATTTACAAAAAGCCCCACTACACAACTGGGAAGGTTAATCTAGTTAAGACAGAGGAACAGTCTGCTATCATTGTGACCAGATGAGCTCATCAGACCTGTAGTCTGCCAAAGCTTTGTTTGTGTTTTTGTTTGTTTATGTGTTGGTCCAGAGGCCAGAGGAGCATTTGCACCCCAGCAAGCCAAAACTGACCCTCCCTGGAGGACCATCTTCATTAGGCGTCAGTCAGCAGGAGCCCAAAACTCACAGCTGCTCCCCTGTCTTAGCCTGTCTTTCCTCTCCTCTCTGCAAAGGACGTACCACAGTAGTGGGAGTGGCTAGGGCGGCTACTGAATGACAAAGAGGACGAAATGATAAAGTGGAAATAATCAGTCAGGACTAATAGGGTTGATACCCTTGAAAAGGCAGATGTGTATCGCTGGTATTTTGCTGCATGGGCAAATTTACAAAAAGAGCCAGCTGTGGGAATTTTTTACATGTTCTCCTACCTACACTGAAATGACCAGGCACTGTCATCAGGGATTTGCAATTGGTTGGTAGAAATTGATTTGTCTAAATATTGATCTTTTTCTCTTATATGGCCCAGTGCTCTTTCCATTCAACATTGTTTTTCCCGTAAATCACCCCAAGAGACCCTTTTCTTAAAATGAGATCTGGCTTGAATGCTGGGATGGTGCACGCCACATTACCTGCGGTGTGATGTTGGTGTCGACCTTCAGCACTACATTCTCCGGGCTCCTTGTGGGATACCGCTGCAGCACGAAGAGAATGTTTTCAGCTTTCCACACTCACACACTGGAGTGTGCCGTGTGACCTGTCTCCTCGTAACCGATGAGATTGTAAGTGCTGATGCTGGTGTTGTTCTATGAGGAGAGAGATAAATAAATGAAAAGACTATAGGGGGAGGAAGAAGGATAAAAGGGGGGAAAGGATGGAAGGAGGGAAGAGCAAACCTTGGTTAAGATATTTCTAGTGAGTGCAGATGTGTGACTCTGTGATGTGTGAAAATATTGCGGACTATTATAAGCGTGGTCCCCTTTATTTTATCACCTCACAGCAGAGCTCTCAAGCCTTTCCGCAGCATAGCTCTGAGGCACAGCCGGACCAGCCACGCTCACTTCTGCCCACACCAAGGGCTTTTATCGTTCAATTTGCATTTTCCTCTTTTATGTCCTTCCTTGCGTAATTGGTTTTCTTGCTCATCATCCTACAGAAACGGTTTGTACGCTGTGGAGATGCAAGGTGTTGTGTGATAGCTGTGATGTTGCTGTTAGTAAATCTTGTTGTGGAGCAGACCAGTTTCAATAGATATTATGTGTAAACCTGTGTAGGACAAAACACTTGACATTTTGAAAAATGACCGTCACCAGCCTGATTAATGACTCTCTTTAGCTTACATCAGTGAGTCTGGTTCCCAAGTGGAATGACATTTATGACTTTTTAAGTATCTCATCAGAACTATTTTCCCATGTTGTCTTCTTTTGTTGTTTTTCCACTGGGCCAGTATGTTTCACATTTTTGGGCAAAGATCAGCTCTTGTATGACGAAAGCATCTCTCCACGGAGCTGTCCGTTTTTCCAGGGCTACACTCTTGACTGTTCTGTGTGCACGCCATGGGTGATTTCATGGGAAGTACGCTGGGCTGCCTGCACAGGAAGCCAAAGCCCTTCCTCCTGAAACCCCTCAAGCAACATCAGCCTCGTATATTCAGCAGCATTGACTGCTGCCTTCTCCTCTCTGAGAGGCTGTCGCTCTCCACTGATGTAATGGAGGGTGTCTTCCTAAAGTATTGTCATGATTAATGCAGCTCTTCTCTCCTGGTTGCAGGATCTCGGTGAGCTTTCTCTCTCTGTCTCTCGCATATTTCCTGGCTGTATCTAGTTTTCCTTCATGTCCCTGCGCTTTTTGTGAACCTGCCGTTATGTAAGCAGAGGTGTTGGTGGTTCAGGTAGCACGGTGGCTGATGCCCAAGGGTCCCTGCCATCTCATCTTGGATACGCTTTGAGGGACATGACAAATTATTGCTCACACGCCATTGGGGAAGAACTCACCTAGAAGAGACATCGAAAGTGGGATGAAGAAAAGGGAGCTGGAGAACCACAGGGCAAATCTAGAGTAATAGGGCTCCTTCCTGAGCCGTGGCAAGGTCACACCTCCGGCATATGGTCGCATAAAGGTTTTCTAATACAGATGAAAGGCTCTTGTTCTTGAGTGAGAAACAATCCAGAGACGTGACTGTGAGGTAATGATCTCTTGTATTTTGCCCTTTTCAGACATCCTACCAGGGGAATCAGACATATGAGATCATTTCACAGGAGCAAAGCTAGAGGTTATATGCACAAAGTATGCAAAGAAAGAATCAGGTTCAGAGTCAAGAGTGTGAAATTTTGTGTTGCTTGGGGATTTTTATAAACTGACCTGTAGATAATCTGATTTAGGCAACAAATTAGCAGCCATGATTCCCTTGTAGCAGCTCTGCTTCAATCCAAGAGATTACCATCTTAACATTTCCGTACTGTCATTCTCAGTATGATTTGTGCTGCCACTGCTGTAAATAAAAGATGGGGGGGGCTGAGTGAGGAGATTGACTCTATCTTGTCAGATAGGGTCAATAAGTCCGTCTGCTACTCAAGTTCAGGATCCCCGAGCTCATGCAAAGTGTTGTAAACGTCTCGAGGGGGAGGGCTGTGGGGTTCAGGCATGTTCATAGCACCTCAATGGAGGGCCCAGCTGACGGCGCGTGATTTAAGACGGAGTTTCCTTGCATGTTGAGGTTATCCGGGGGAGGATTAATGGCACGGGGCAGGATATATTCCAGCAGTGCTACCCAGTGAAGCTGTGTAGCAAGGCCATACATTAATCATAGCAGCAAAGTGACTTGGACAAGCTGATGGCTGAAATGCTGCTGCCTGTATAGTCCCAATATCGACTTTTCCCCCCTTGCTCCTCTCTTAAATCATGAAGTGTGGAATATAAATAGCCTAATTATTCCAGCAGAGAGTGAAATTAAAGACATTTCTTTTTACTGCGTCTACCCAACAGATGGTAGTCTGATCTTGCATCACTGAAATTCTGATGGAAGAATCTTTTGCAGTCTGGATAAAATTCAAAATGAAATCCTTGCATGTTGATGAGAAAGGTGAAGCAACGGCCTCATCATACAAATGTAAACTAAAAGATGCAATGGCTCTGTGCCCTTGACGACACCTTTCCTTTTTGTGTTTAAAATGCATCATTTCAACTAAAAGGGTTAGTATATTAATAATAGACTCTTCAAGAAGAAGCCATTACTGACACTTCAAATAAGCCACAGTCTTCATTCAATGTTCAACTGTGTTAAACAAGACAAATCTAAAAATTAAAAATTTACCATACACTTAGCAGCTGTATACGACATGCACTTACTCATGACATCCTTCTTTCTTCTTGCATGTCAGCCTGTCAAATACTGAGCTCAGGAGTGTGGAGATTTCTCTGCACTGTTACTGCATCTACAGCACTTCTACCCACTCTAACACCACTGCACCAGGAAGCTGAGCAACAGCCAGGCATCTCTGGACACAGGGCTTTGTAGATCTGATAGAGAAAGAGTGTTGCAGTTTACAGGTGCTTCCTGCTGCTCCCTCAGTTGTTCACGATAATGGGGGAATCTAAGATGCTCCTGGGAAATCGTTTGCGTGTCTTTGGACCACTTTTGTTTTCCTCCTCTAATTAACAACCGCAGTCCCGAGAAAGCAAAGAGCAGCTGTGAAACCCGGCAAGTCACACATTCCAGAAATAAAAGGATGCATGTGGAGCGCTACAGGGTATTTATTCTGATCTGAATTAGATTATTTTTTTAGATTACTTTGGTACATGCTTGTATTTAGTGGAGGCAGGGGAGCAGTTTTTAAGATATACTGTATAGTTTATGCAAACATGTGAAATCCTCCACATCTACTTAGACTACCTGTACATATGCAGTTAGACCCTCAGTGTAACACATGTTCAGCACATAATTAAAAACATTATTCAGGCTAAATTAGAAATAACACCTACTCCCACTGTCAGAAGTCACTTGAGCTGATTATACATTAATTTCCTTCTATGTTAAAGTCCTATCTTATAAAGTACGAGAATCTAAGAAGCACATAAGGGAAATAAAACGTATTATTATTAACATCCACACTTCAGATGTTCTTCCTCTGAGCCCCATTGTCAGTCTGCTCAGCCAGTCAGAGCACAGATTCTCTCAGCACTGTAAGACTATTACCAACTATGGGAGACAGACATGCCACTGCTCTGCTCGGCTGCCCACTGTCTGGCTGTGCCACTGGTCCACACACAGCAGAGTATCTCTCCACTTACTCTGCCGTGCCTCAAGCTATAACTTGCAGGACTGAACAGCATCCTGTGTGAAAAAACTTGAAAGTGACGGCTTTTTGTGTGCATCAAACGCACAGATGCAGAGATTCAGAAATAGTCTTTTAATGTATTTCAGTCTTTTTGATCCCATCATGGCTCTTGGTTGATGAAGACAGTAGATAATCCTTAATAACAAGTGAAAGCAATAGAATGAGAAGGGAATGTGTGGATGTATAAAGAGAGAGTGATCTGAGAGCAGGAGGAAGGCTCTGATGAGTCTGCCATGATTACTTTAACAGTGTGTCCTGTCAGCTTAGGGCTGACAGGGAGAAATAAGGAGACAGCAGCTTGTGAATAACCAAAGCTAAGGTTACAACAGCTACCAGTCCAGTCCTGTACTGTAGTTAAGTTGTTGCCTGTGCATGAGCAAGCTGAAGATGTGAGTATTAGATGAACTCATCCTAAAACCACAACTCGATTTGGTCACAAAACACATCACACTGAGTCTGCTTTATCACTGATCCCTTTGTGCTGCTATAGAAAGTGTGAAAACGCAGCTAACAAGCTAATAGGTTCACAATTGGTCCAGTTGGTCCACAATTACAGTACATGTTTGAAACACTAGACATTGAGTTTTTATGGTATGTATGTATTTAAACTTTAGTTAGGCTGATAGTTTTTGTTGCCCATTGACTTCAAATGTTAAGTCAACAATTCAAATAGTTGTCTAAAAGTAATGAAGCTCCCATGACAAACTTTCTGGTAAACTTTGGCCCATGAAGCTTCTCAGTCATTCAGGCTAAAATACTTACAATTTTGATCTAAAAAAAAAACAAAAAAAAAACAAAACAATCAGACTTGGTAAAATTCTTGTGTTCCTTTGTCTGATTTGATATCTACACCCCTCCCAGAAGTCATAGGCCCCGTTTCCACCAAGGAGTTCAGTTTGTGGTTTTTCCACTGACCAATCTCTGGACAGAACAGTACCATCCCACTTTTTGGCACACTTCTGTTGGGGTGCCAGACATACTGATCTGACCCTATCAGGTGGAGCTAGAAACACTGCAGTCCATTGATTGGTCTAAAGAATTGTCTTCTCATGGCACACAGCCCTCTCTGAAACAAAGCTTGGTTGTGCTTTATAACAAAAAGAGCCACATGGAAATCACAAAGAAGACAAATTGCTGAATGTCTCACATCTTTGCTCTTTTTTTTTCTTTGTTGCGTTTTTCTTCTTCATTGGATTTATTAGCAGGAAACACTGTAGTGCTGCGATAGAGTCGCACTATTTCACAACTGATGCAGCTATCAGCATCCAGCTTACACGCTGCCTACCAAGACGGGGGCACAGTTGGCTGTGGAAACATAAACAGAATCGGGCTTTACTGATCAAACCCATACCAAACTGGACTGATCCAAACTGGACTGCTTGGTGGAAAAGGGGCAAAAGACACCAAAACCTACAGCACAGGACTCGTCAGTCTTGCATCATGGTTCATATAACTGTGATTCATTACCAGCTGAAAACCCCTTACAGGAGCTTTCATTAAAAGTTAAAAATGCTTTGAATAGCAAATGTCCGGTTGATACACTTTTCTAAGTTGATGAACTATCAGTTGAAAAAGTTAGTTAAAAATAATCAATAAACAGTTGAACTGGATAAAAGGCTAGCATAGGCTAATAGTGATTCACAGTTAAGTTGAATCATGGGTTGGGCTTTAAATAACAAAAGAATGATGATTGATGATTCACAGACATTAACTGTGGCTAAAACTTCTGTTGATATGTTATCAAAAACTGCAGAGCTTTACAATTAGAGGCTTCTAGGAGGTGTAGTTTCAACATAACTTTCTTGAAGGTGTTTTCCTTGGTCAGAGAAAGCAGATGTTTATAAATCAAGGTACCAGATAGTGTAACTTCCCAAAAAGCAGAATATACCCATTTTTAAATCAGTATATATTCATGCTTTATTGGTTTTCTGCTCAGAGAAAAAGGTTGATCAGGACTGGAAAGGAGGCTGCAGTGAGTGAGGCTCTTAGGTAGAAGGAAACTCTGTTGTGATGCAGAGAGAGAAACAGACAGGATAGAGGCTCTATGGTCCATCGCACAGGTGTTACTGTGGCAACTGGAACTGGCTTGCCAGTCAGCCATGCTGCGTCATCTTTGTTTTCTTTTCTCTTTTATCCAAATGTGTGGACCCATCTATCTCTTCTTTAGGTATTTCTTTCTCTCTTTGTCCGGCTCTGTTGCTCACTTGCCATTCGTCAGTAGGCATTTATCTCCAGTTTATTTCTCCACCCTTTCCAATCTCCTTCCTCCTCACACCTGTCACTCTTTCTCCCACTCTTTCCCTCCCATTCCTATGGACACACACTCTCTGCAACATACTTTGAAGATCTATGTTAACCCCCTGCTTTTTGGATTCCTCTCTCTGCCTCTGTGTGTGTATGTGTGTGTGTGTTTAGGTGGATGTGGGAGTGGTTCATCTCACCCCTCTGGTTCAGCCTCAGATCCAGCAGCCTTTCAAACTGGTGGAGAAAGTCGTCAGGAATGTTTTCCAATTCCGGAGGAAGCACTGTCACAAAGGCATAGAGTAAGCAAGAATAACATAACGTGATGTGTCATGTAAAGCATGTACTCTCCTTTCTTTCTCTCTCTGGTTTTTACTTTTTAATCTCATCTCATCCTCATCTATCATGCTCTCCTTACATTTTTCATTCTCTGTTTTCTGACAGCCACATCTTCATTTCATCATTAATTACAGGGGTTTTTGATTAGCTTTTGTCTTGCACACTCACACACACACACGCGTGCACCACTCTACAACTTTCTGAAAATCAGAGCATCCTCAGAGCTCTGTTCAAAACCACTTGCAGCGTAGCCACACACCCACATATGCATGTGCTCGCAGCCCGTCACCCCCTGTGCTTGTTAGGAAAGGGTATGTAGGCCCAGATAACAAAAGAACACTGGCTGTGTGAAAGAGAGCAGCAATTATGAGTCATTGAGGTGGCATAGGAAGACGAGGCTGCACATTTTATGTAACTGCAGTGTGTTGGTGGCAGAGGCACCAAATTGATGGGGAGGCACCAGCGCTGAAGCGCCTAAAAAGCATCTGTACTGCAGAGAGGACAGAATTGGCTACTGCTTACAAACTCGTAGAGAAAGAGTGCTGGGGAACTTGTAAGGCAGGAGAATGTCCTGTTGAAAAAATGACTTATACTCTCCGTATTGAATTTTTTGAAATAGAGCGTTTCAGGTAAATGAATATGAGGAGGATAATTAATTTAAAGGAGCACTTTTTATGTCACAGGAGTTTGTCTGAATGTCCGTATCTACACCCTTGATTCTGAAGCATGGCAGTGGAAAAAATTAGCAATTCACGAGCGGTTCCAGCCCTTTGTGTAATTTCAATTAACTTCACGGATTTGAAACAATTGCTGAAGGATAATTTCTCTCTGTTTGAACTTTGCAATGCCATTAAAGTTGCATGATTATGAAGATATCAAAGCAACCTGTGCGTGTGTGTAGGAATCTGCCATTTCTTTACTTCCTCTCTTTTATTCTCCTTTTAGAAAGCTGTTCCCTGAGGCGTGTCGTCTCGAGCTGACACAAAGGATGATGCAGAAGGCAGATGTGGACCCCACTCTGCGCCCAACAGAACTCACCATACCTCAATTCAGAGCTCTGGCTGATGCCTACGCTCTTCTCTGCACCCAGGAGCCCGGTCTGCTCAGCTTTGAGTTCAGGGAGGAGCTGAGACTGAAGCACCTCGCAAAGCAAAAAAACGCAGCAGTGGACACATTTAGCAGCACGACAACTGGCACACCAGCAAGTCCACAACAGCCCTGCTGAAAAAAGAAAGTAAGGAAACCAAGAGTTTCTCACTAATGGCTCCTTTTAGCACGGGGAAACAACAGTCTGCTCTTAGCCGTGCCATTTCCACCTGGCACAAGCATGAATTTTTTAAATGTTGTTCCCTGCACTCAGTGAGGAAAAGGTGACTTGCTATATGTGAAATCACTGGGCTGAAGTAAGACCTGCAAGGCAAATAAAGGTCCTGAGTGTGTGGGACTGGCTCGAGGATCTTGTTCCACAATTGAAGTACGTGTGAATGAGGAAAGTAAAGAATGCACGCTAAGTCCCCACAGTAACGCTGATAAAAGTGGTTCTTATTTTCCAATCCTCCTTTAGATCCAACTTGCATAACATCTTATCCTGTGGGACCGGGAAGAAATGTCAGAATGTTTTCAGGGTGAAATAGAGAATGGGAACAACATGGCAGTCTGATATCCAGGCCATTTTTCCTTCCACTATGAACTATATTGCTGAGTCACTTGGGAGACACAGCCTAAAGGAGGAGACAAGTGATGGGAATTTGTAAGCTTCAGAAAAACCTTTCTTTTGTACAAGATAGAAGATACTAGCTCCTCCTAAACAACACAATAATCTAAATAATGAACGACTGACATTTGAGATGAATCCCTTTGAGTCCAACTTGTGACTTTTACGAACTGTTACTGAAGGCGCCAGTGTCCTGAGAACATTTCCAGATCTATTAAAGTGTGAGCCTTTTTACATGTTTGTCAAATAAATCTGATTGTGGTGTCATCTTTTTGTAGGGTTTCATGTTTAAGGTGTCATTACAAGTTTTAAATATCCCTCTTTAAAGCTAGAACAGATTATCACCAACAGAACATGGCCAGGCTGTTTCCTGCCAGTATGACAGATGGTCTGCAAGGGTTGACTTGCCAGAGAGAGAAAACACTCAGTTTCAGTGATCAGTGGGTGTTAATCTCCAACCACAATCAGGATACCATCAGATCCACACGAAAAATAGGTTTGCATGGTTGCTATACATGTTACGCTGTGAATGACTCTCAAGGCTCAGATATCCTAAAGAAATAAAGAAGTGGTTTTGTGATATGATGTGGTTTTATTTTGGTGGGTTGTTCAGTATGCCTGACATTACACACAACAGAGAGATCATTAACACCTGTGCAGCTACAGAGATAAACCATCATGCTGAGGAGATGTGTATGAACTCTGAAAACTTTAAGGTGTTATCCACACCTAGATGTTAGCACTAAAAGAGACACGTTGGGTACTCCCATTCAAGGTTGAGTTATAACAATCCCTCAGTCGAGTCCCAGAGGTTTGGGTAAGTTAAAACATCAGAGGAGCCTTGTTTTAGTCTTCTTCTTTTTACAGGAGCTATTACTTATTGTTTTCAAGGTGACTTTAAAATGATACTTCAGGGATATAAAAAGGAGTGCAGCCTGTTGTTTAAAGTGTGTTTCAAAATTCATCACTTTCTGTAAAATGGGCTGTGTGCGTAGGTGTTCATGATGGAACAAAGGATTGCCCAAGTCATGCCGATCAAACAAAGTTCATGTACAATTGGTAAACAAATATACACATTTACAGTTTGTTATTTTAAATCTTGCAGAGGAAATATTTGTAAACAATATGGATATGGCTTGATGTAAAATTGGGTTGCAAAATTCCAGGAATTTACAAAGTTAAAAACTTTCCATGAGAAATTGATGGGAATTTGGGGGATATATTAACTTCTTTAACCTGGTTATATACATCTGTAGATATCAAATATTTTGGTTTATTATACGTGGACATGCATGAAAACATGTCTCATACAATATTTTTAAATGACATTACAAGTGAATTTTAAAGATTTTTTCTGGAATTCTCCCCTAGTCTGTCATGAGCATGTGCATAAATATTTTTTATAAGCACACACACATGCAAATATGCCTGCTACTACTTTAAGAATTAAACTCATCAGCTTTTAGAAGTGTGGAACTTTTAATAGTTTAAGTTGAAGCTAGACCATACCATTAATTATATTTTTCTCAGTACTATCATCAAAACTTACCTTGACATGACATCCAGACTTCATATCCAGGATGTAGCCTCAATGGAAATGCTGTAGGCCAGTGAAGCAGTGATTGGTGATGATCATATTGTTTGCACGTGATTCATGGTGCAAAGCTGAATTTGCATTGAGTCATGTTGTTTTTAGCCAAGATCATTGAAAACTTTATTTAAGTTGATCACAAAAAAATAAAAAATAAAAAAAGAACATTTCCAAAATTCCCTATAAAAATTCTCAGGAATTTTAAGAAAAAAATATTTGAGTTGTTGGCAACAAACCCCCAAAAAATCCAATATTCCCAGCTTAAATTCCCATGGAAATTTTTTGAAAAAGTTTCCCAATGCAAAAATGAAACTGGATGAAAAACAGGGGAAGTATCCCTTTAAGACTCACTTGATGCCATACACCAGCGTGTCCCAAAAACAAGAGTTCTGGTCTGCTCTACACAAGTGCTTAGAACAACTGCACGCAGTTGTACCAGTAGCTTGGTATGACGCATGTAATAAAAAAAACTACAGGGCTTTATTTTTCACATCTTTATGAAGAATAAAACACATAACTACCACTCTAGATTTTACTGTGGTCAAGGTAAGTGTTAGATATATTTGAGTAGGCACCATGAGTCATGATGCCAAACTAGGGCCAAATGTGGCATTAGCTCCAACATGTATCATTTTTGAGATAGCACTACTATTTTAGTAGGTAAATGAGGGAATATGAAAGGATATATGATTTCTTTATCCAAAAACAAGCTGTCCTTTAAAGAAACACACCTTGGTTAATTTTACTCATCTGTATATAAATGGGAGTGCAGCATTAAAAGCCCTTTCTGCCTCTCTTTCTTCAAGTTGCCGTGCCCCACTTCTGTCAGATGATTGTGTATCCTATTGAGAATATACCTTTACTTCCTATGCCAGGATATTGAATCCTCTGATTTTCATGACAGGTAATCAGCGACTGGTGGGAAGTCTAACCAAGGGCCCAAGCCTGAGATAAGGCCCTTTCTATCCAACAATGCTCTACCTGTCAACCCAAGCCGACAGCTGAATTGGAATTTAAAAGCACTGTTCCCAAGGTGTCATTCACAGATAAAACTTTTATTTATAAAACAATTCCATAAGAATGAGGCATTCACATTCATTGGTATTCTAGCATTAAAGGCATGGTAAAGTTGAGCTGTGAAGGTCAAGAATGTAGTAGAGGTTTGCCTTTTTAAAGTACCCTAATTTACACTGTGGCCAACGAGCTTGTACAAAAATACCAGCTGCATTAACTGCAAATTCCTGCATTGTTTCAAACATGTACAGTGTCAAGTATGTATAAGAGAATACATGAATGTTTGCAAGGTAGAAAATATTATATACACAAGACACAGGTATAAAGAGAAACATGGGGAGGAACATTATTGCTGTTATATAAGTAGCCGTATCTCTGCATTTCCCAATGCATGCACTGGAAACTGGCAGTTGGTCAGGCTATGTTTAAAAGTGTAGATAAAACATGAAGCTGTGTTGCATTTTATTCAATGATGGACCAAATCTTTAGCCAAATGTTCAAGCTTTTACCCAAAAATGTATCTTCTTCTAAGATAAACATTATCAAAACTATCAATAAATAAAACCAGCATTAATTACATTAAAACCTGTACAGATAAAAATTATTTCAAATATAGGCAAACAGTGTACTTTAGTGCACAAAATACAGCAAAAAGGCTTCTCTGTAAAAGTCAGCATCCTTCCTGTTCGTTCAGGCTCTGTCCTCTCCTCACAAGTCTGACTCGACCCCTATAACGTTTGGCTCAATGTCATCAGTCTGTGAAAGCCTTCACTGAGTGCGGCTTCCTTTCATGTCATTGTTGATAAAATGCAATTTGTATGAAGCGGTTACTCAAAAGTTTGGCTCTGTGAAACCAAATAAATACATTTTGTGTAAGCCTCCTGCTTCCTAGCTGTGACACAACATGCTCAATGTTGCCAAATAAAAAAACTCAAACGTATTTCTCATGAGTGGCTTTCAATGCACTGTAACCTCTCGCTCCTCCTCTGAGACTGTCAGACCAAGGACAATCTTTCAATTTCTTCAAAGAAAAGGTCAAAAATGCAATAAACTGCCAATCAGCATGTGCTGCAGGCGCTGCAGGCTAAAACCAGGGTGGGATACGTCACTCAGAGGGTTCACTGACAGGGCCCAGAGAGAGGAGACTAGTGAGACACGTCAGTGTTTGGCAGATTCATGCAGTCATTACCACAGGGACAGAAGCCACCACAATTTGCCTCTCATGAGGAGAAAAGAAAGGGTGCCATGAGATCAGAACACTTACGCCTGACTTTTAATGTGCAGATGTATTGCTATCTTATCTGTCTTGTGGGAAAACTTCAAAACTGCCCTCAAGAAACCTGCAGCAAACCACAGAGGTTTCCCCTCTCATGATGCAAGGGATCTGGCAAGCATCTCCAACCTTATGACCTTTTACTTATGTCTGTAGTTCAGTATGGTTCTTCTGTCCTATGAGGAGGTGGTGTTTCCAGAGTCTGTGGCGCAGCTCTCCTCTTGGTCATAGAAACAGTCTTCATTCACAACCGAGGTCAAACTTTGGACACTGAACTCTCTTTCTAGCAAAGTGTTGAGGTCCACTACCCCTGAAGGCAGTGTTGCATCTGTCTGGCTGTCCAGTGACCTGCTGTGTGCCTTCATGTTTAAAAGTGCTCCCTGGCTCCTTCTGAAACTGCTGGGTTTCTTTTTAACAGCAGAGAAGTGTCCTCGCATCAGTTTAGGCTGAGTCTCCAGAGTGTCCCCGACTCTCTCAGGTTCAACACATGGAGCAGGTGGACACTGCGACACAGCCTCTTCTGAGAGTTTAAGTTGGAGGAACTGAGCCTCTATGGCACTGGTTGGGGAACTGCTGTCTCCACTGTCACCTTTTGTTCCCCCTTCGCTAAAGCCATCATCATCTTCATCGCTCAAAATGTCAGACTCTTTAACAGCTGAGGTGGAGCAGGGTTGTGTTTTTGATCCAGATGTTTCAGGTAAGCTCTGCTGGTCTGACACTGTGTTGGGGTCAGAGGTGGTGCAAGGTGGAGAGGCGCCAGACAAGCTGTGTGTTCCACTGCTGAGGCTTCCCTCGTCTGAGTCTGGCCCCAGTTTGGGATTACCGGCCGGCGCGGGGAGATCTCCGAGCGGCTGCTTGCACAACCAGGAAGCCCTGGAAGAACCTGGTGACGTACGTGGAGATGGGAGTCAGAAACAACTCTTATCTTAACACAACACTCACATCAAAAGCCCTGTGAGCATTTTATGAGCTAAAAAGTAAGATATGATCGTCTCCCTTGTCATGCATACTTAGAATTACGCAGTTTATGACTTTTAAAGCCTGAATGACCAAACAGGCTCAATACCAGCCAGTAAGAATCACTCCCATGCCCTCTGTGACCATATTTTTCCTGAAAACTTTCCCAGAAAGCAGTTCCTGCTATTTAAAAATATGCAACCCATAGTTGGATCTCTTATCAAAATATTTTCCACAGAAGGCCTCTGAATGCTTACCTAGCCGGGCAGAGGAGGGCAGGGTGTTGCGCAGGGGGGCCAGACGCTCCTTGCAGCCCCGCTCCATCGTGCCCTCGCTCCTCATGTTCCTCCTCACGTTCTCTCTGAGGATGGAGCGGATCACTTTGATGATGTTGACCTTGCTCTCCGGCACACTGAGGAGGACACAGCAGAGGTACCATAGAAACATGAGCACTGGGTATGATCAACTTGATTTCACAGGCTAAATATAGAGAAAGAGGGTCGCGGTGAGACAGTTCCAGCATGTCCCCAGTGACGAGGGAAATTAAATTCATTAGGAGTGATCCCAATGTCACACTTTAATGAGAATGACCAATTTGGTTACAGGCTTCAGTTTCGCCACTATTCCCTTGAACACAGCTAAATGCTAACACAAAAGCACAAATAAAAACCCATAGGGTGGAAAAATCAAACCTTATGTGACTTAATTCTTTGGGACTTTAAAACAGAGACAAAATAAAACCAACAACACTGATAAAACACACTCCATAAAACACATCTATACATTATTTAATCCCAGAGAAAACAGTGATGGTGTTAAAACATGGAGATATATGGTACAAAGCAGAAATTAAGACAGATTCAGCAGGAAATTCTTCAGACATATAAACATCATAAAGCAAGCATCTATTATGTTTCTGGTTCAACTTCTACCAACATAACTAGCAAGACTTGTTTGTACAGGAGGTTATGTTTTTGGGAAAGTCTATCTAATTGTTTGTCTGTGAACAACATAACTCAAAAACCAACAAATACAGATCTCGATGAAATTTTCAGGAAATGTTCAAAATGGGATAAGGAAGAAGTGATTAAATTTTGGAGATGATCTGGATCACCGTCTGGATCCAGGATTTTTTTAAAAGGATTCTTTATCATTGTGAGATTGGGCTGTTTTCACCATATGTGTATATAACTCCACCATAAATGGTCGGATTGCTTTGTAAAACAATACAAGACAAGGTCACCATAATTTCTGACAGATGTAAAAGTACGATCCAGATCCTGGCAATATCCTGGATACTAAGATCCAGAATATGAAATATGTACTGGGTCATCATCATTTCAATACTGTGATGGAAAATGGAAATTATGGTATAAACCTGCAACTAACACCAAATTGTAGCAGACAGTCTGCTGAAAGGGAGTATAACATTGAAGTAGGACTAAAGTGTTGGTGACAATCACAATATGCTTGGAGGAGTTCTGCGCTCTCTGACTGCTTTACTAGTTTGGCAATGAGATTATTACCAACATAGCTAGCATGATCAGTCTTATGAAATGCTGTGCACAAATAATCTGCCTGAAACTGCTGGCCTGTCAAAACCTTGATTTACCACCACACTACTTGTGTTCCTTCCTGTCAGGGAGTTATACTGCCAAGTTCACTAATCTTCCTTATGTCTTTGGGTAAATACAGATATCACCAACAAATCAAACCCTAGAACACTATCACCACACCATCACTAACTTCGGGTAAGTTTTACCTGATAGAAAACCCTTTACATCAAAATGCATTGAACAACTAAAGAAGACAAAGTGAGGTACTTTTTTTGAAGGAAGCATGAATGAAGAGTTCCTAAAAAGAACCTTTTTTTTTTTTTTTAAGTGCTTAACAAATAAAGTTGGATTGGATTGGATAATTAGCAAGGGATTTTGTCTTTGGTTTACCTATTCCTTATGATATGTGAGGTTACAATTTATATTCTTTTTAATAATAAATAATGTCTAAATTGGTTTACCCCTTGACCAATAGCATCTGGTGAAATCATTCAAACACGTCCTTGCTGACAAAACAGAGATGGTAGCAACACGCCTACTTTTGGTGACATCAGTGAGTGGGCTGAAACTACCCAAGAAAACCCATGAAACTCAGACAAATAAAACATAATAAAAATCATGGAAAAACATTTGCTGGGGTATAAATCCCCTAGTGATTGTATTCTAAAGTTAAAAGTCTGACTCATCAAAAAACTGCCAAGAAATCCAAATTTTTTAGAACTGAGATGTTTAACCCTTTATCACAAAATCCACAAAAAATCTTCCTACACCTTTTTGTTCATTATATAATTTTTGTATCACATTTGATAAAATGTGCAATCTTGGCAACTGTTTTAACAAAGTTTTAAGCAAATATGCACTCTTTCAATGTAGAAAATAGTTATTTCAAAAAATGAGCAATAATTTAGATGTTATTCTTACCACAACTTCTTGAAAGTTACGAATGATTTTCCTGAATAATAGTGTGTTAAAAAGAGCCAAAATACAACTACAGCTGCCTGTAGTGGAACGATAATCCTTAAGGGGGAAGAACACATTTTTTAATAATTTTTCTTTTTTAAAAAAAGGTTTCAAGGAAACTATTAATCATGTTAACAAGGACTTTGAAAGTCATAAAATCAAATATGATAGGCTCAGCAATATAGGGTTAAGCAGCTTGTTTTGCTGCAGACTGAGACTCCCACCCTGCAAGACGGTGCACTACCGCAGGTCATCCGTCTGGACTCACACTATCATGCCATCCATAACACTACTGCACATGTCTTTTTCTCATACTCACGTTGTTTTAACTCTTATTCTTCTTTTTAATTTGTTGTAAATTCTTTAATCTTTTGTTACTGTCTCGTATTCTATCCTATGCTGCACTTTGTTTCTGTCGATCAACACAAATTAGACGCCTTGAAAAGATTACCTGGTTTCAGCACACCTGAGGGACCCAGAAGCCAATGTGTGATGCACAGCAATTAAGGATATGTTGTTTAGTGAACCCATGTGAAAAATGTTTCGCAAAATGTTTTGAGTCTCTTCCATGCCCCCTACATGTCACAGTTTTGTTAATTACTCAGTCAGAGTCAGCCCCACAGGACAAATTATCAGAGGCTCTATTACTTATTCGGTAAAGCATCATTTTCTGCACTATCAAGCTAAAAGATTAAGTTACGGCAGAGCTGTGACTATTTTCATTCAGCTGTCACTGTGATCCTCTGATGTTGGCCCTGGCTATTTTTTCATACTAGGAAGTTCTGGAGTGTGTGATGGGTTTAACTTTGGTCTACAGGGTCTATGAATGCACACAAGAATAAACCAACAGTGATTTGAGCAGAAAGTTTAATCTCTAACCTGCTGCACAGCTGGAAGACGGTCTCTGGTCTGCCTTCCAATTCAGACTTTGTGTGAATCAGCTCCCAGATGCAGCTGCTCTCTGCGCCTGTACCTGTGAGGGCCAGGAAATAAAGGAGAGGCTTTTAATCACACAGACCAAATATGGTTTATGGTTTCAGGAGGTAATAAGGAGGGAGGGAGTGGAACTGAAATGCCAGGAGAGATGTGTGTGCGTGTGTGTGTGGGCATGAGAATAAGCTTAGGGGTGTGTGTGGGGAAATTTAAAGCAGGGGGGAAGAACAAAAAGATTTAGAGGATGTACTTTGTGAGTGATTTAGCTAGGATAATGTGGCAGTGTGCCGCCCTCTTACCTGCAGTATTTCCCAGTCTGACCTGCAGCGCAGAGAGTGGGATGAGCCAGCGGAACTTAAAGGGGTCTGAATCTCCATGAGAGAGAGCTGACCGTGGGTTGGGCTGGTCACAACACCAAGAGTGGAGAAAAAATGTTAGATTTTACCACAAAGTCACAGTTTGTGGCGTGTGAGTAAACGAGTGCAGCAGACTCAGTACCTACCATTTTCTTCTTCAGCTTGTTGTTTTCCCTGTAGACCAATATCACCGCTTTCTTGAACACTGGTGAGAGAACACATCATCGTCTTAGTTTTGACTGCAAACGCCTCCTGGGGAAAGCCGACTGAAAGAGTGTAACCCACAGAAGCATTTTAGATGCCAGCTTGAAGCTTTAAAGCACATATCAGCGCTACAGCAGCGGATATTGAAATTCACTGAGCTCCGTTTGCGTGCTGCAGCAGCCACAGTACAGTACAGTCAACTCAACACACTCACTATGCATACATTGGAAAATGTGGAAACACCTATAGAGGGCATTAAAAAGACTCAATCTTCAAAATCTTCTTAGATTGGCTTTTCTGGGATCAAACAGCATGTGGGGATTAAGGGAGAGAAGTAGCGTGCACATTAGTGGCCAGAATTCATCGCAGTCTGGCAGGGTAGGGGTGTTAGCTAAATGCTAAATGTCAGGGTCTCATTTGCACGTGTTACAAAATCAATGGTGGCAGGAGCAGCGACTCACCAAACACCGTCATTTCAGGGTCTTTTCTCATGCGACCAAGCGATGGATGCGGGTTGAGCCAGATGGTTGGAGAATGCATCAGGAACTCTCCCATAGAGATCTCTGTGACCTGGAGGACACACACAGGAGCTGGTTTATCACAGAGAAAGAGCTCAAGGGGAATATTAAACCAGACTTTTGGAGTCAAGTGTTTTAGTAATAACACCTACACTGCAAAAGATTGAATTCTTACCAAGTGTTTTTGTCTTATTTTCAGTAAATAATGTCTTTTTAGACTAAATATGAGCCACATTTACAATTAAACCTTCAGAAAAATGTCTAATTTCAAGTTATTTCAAGACAAAAATGAGGTACTTCTTCTAAGTCATTATTCTAGTCCTGACAAGCACATTTCTTTTACCCCAATGGCAAATTTTTATATTTGTTTCAAGCAATTCAGGTGTCATTTTTTGTCTTGAAATAACTTTAATAAGACATTTTTCTTGTCTAGTCAGGTACATGTGTCACATATTAAGTCTAAAAAGATATTTTTCACTGAAATAAGACAGAAAACACTTAGTAAGATTTCATTTTTTTGCAGTGTCAACAGTCTGTGTCTGTGTATACTGCAAAAAATGACATCTTACCAAGTGTTTTGTCTTATTTTCGGTAAGAAATGTCTTTTTAGGCCTAATATGTGACACATTTAAGTGACCAGTCCAGAATAATGTCTTATTTCAAGTTATTTCGAGACAAAAATTAGCTCTGAATTCCTTGTAACAAGTAATAAAATATGCCAGTAGGGTAAGAGAAATATACTTGTATGAAGGTATTATTTTAATCTTGAAAAGTACATTTCTCTTATCCCACTGGCAGATTTTTTTCACTTGTTACAAGCAGTTCAGACCTCATTCAAACCTCATTTTTTAACTTGAAATAAGACATTTTTATGGACTGGTCATGTGAAAGTGGCTCATATTTGGTCTACAGACATTTTTCACCGAAATAAGACAAAAACACTTAATAAGATTTCCGTTTTTGCAGTATAAACACTCTGTGTCTGTGTACACTGCAAAAAAATGTCGATCAAGTGTTTTTGTCTTATATTGCGTAGAAAATATCTTTTAAGGCTCAAAATAAGCCACAATCACTTGACCAGTCCAGAAAAATGTATTATTTAAAGTTATTTCAAGACAAAATAAGGTCTGAATCCCCTGTTACAAGTAAAAAAAATCTGCCAGTGGGGTAAGAAAAACGTACTTGTGCTAAGATATTTTATGAATCTTGACAAGCACATTTCTCCTACCCCACTGGCAGATTTTTTCACTTGTTACATGCAAATCAGACCTCATTCAGAACTTGAAACAAGACACTTTTCTGGACTGGTCAAGTGAATGTGGCTCATATTAAGTTCTATAAAGACAATTTTTACAGAAAATAAGACAAAAACACTTGGTAAGAGTTCAGTTTTTTTGCAGTGTATCTTCTAAGGATTTTATAATTAAGTTGAAAACACTCATAAGTCAACATCATTTTGCAGTCACTTTGAATATTTATACTGCAGTGGTTACTTAATATTCCATCAGTCTGTAAATATGTTTGATCCCTGGAGGCAGTGTAAACATTATTCCATCTGATGCACTGATATTTTGTTAAAGCTTAAACCAAAAAGTGACATGTGTTTATCATCTGTATGTCGTGGCAGGTGTCCTGTTTAACTCAGCGCACAACTGTTGCCGTGTCCAGTCAAAGCATGATTAGAACTGATCCTGAAATGAGCATCTACCTCTTTATCATGTCCAGTCTGCTCAGCAACTAGCTGATCAAACACGGAGCCGTAATCCTCGTAAATCTTCTGCATCTCATTTATGTGGCTGGCTACCTTCTCCATGGCTTTCAGCGCCTCTGCGGGGACAAGAACAGAATGAAGAGTTAGCAGAGATCAATTCTTGACTGTATATGAGACTGCTCTGTATTACAGAAGCAGATTTTATTTGCTCAGGTTGTGTATTCTGCTAAGGAGGAAACCCATCAGTCTGTACATGCTGAGATGTCCTCCATGTCATGTTGTCACTCACAACAGCATGACAGAAGTGACAAGAGTGAGCAAAGCTTTTATTTTTAGCATGCTTCCCTGAGTGTTTGTGGGCGTGGATGTGGGACTGTGGATGTTCTTCTCTCCCTACCTGTAAGGTGGTAGTGCTCCTCGCTGTCAGCGTCGGTGAGAGAGACCAGCTCCTTGAGCAGCAGGGGGTACTTGAGCACCCTCTGCACCGGTTTAATCAGGTAGGACTCCAGGGTGGATGAGTGCTGCTTGGTAGGATTCCTTGCATCCAGGAACTCCTTGAAGGCCTGATCCGTCTTAGCTGATAAAACATACGCATGCTGAGTTAATATTAATCTTTAGCAGTTTTTCTGCCTATGGTTGATGTGTTTTCTGGTGTTACCTTGGACACATGGGGAAGAAATGTGAAGATAGAACATGAGCTGAATCTGAAACAGTCTTAAGAAGGCCAGTGCAGAGTAATGGTGCAATAAGGTGTGTCCAGCAGGGGGTACTGTAGGCTTCTCCTCAACCTACCATTATGAGTGCTTTATTAAAGGGTGTTAACATAAATCTTTTACAAAGATCTTTTAAAAGGATTATAAACTGGAGACAAGAAATGTTCTGAAAGCAAAAGTTTCATAAAATTAAGCAGAACAAGTCTCCTGAAGCTGTCTTAGCTATGTGGTGAAAATGGCCAGGTTGGGATGCTGAAGTTTGCCACTGAAGCCGAAGGCGTAGTGTAAAACTGCAGGTGTAACACTGAACAAGCCTTCTGTAAAGGTGATGACATTTCCCTCAGCAGTATGCTTCCGCACCACTTACCGAGGGGGGCCATTAAAGTATTAATTATAGCACTCCCAGCCTCAGACAGGCAGCAACATCGACACCTCCCTGAGTAATTGGCAGGCAATTAACGAGTCGACAAATAAACGGGGAAACTAAGGCAACCCAAGGCCCTTGGCATGATGGGAGAGAAAAGAGGTGATGAAGACGGCAGAGACAGGTATACAATAACTTGAAGGGTTCCTAGACACCCACAGGTTTCTCCTGTGTGTCCTTGGATGAGCTGGTTGTGACCAACCTGCAGTGCGTGTGCTGGATCACGCTGAGCCAAATGTATACTCCATGAGTTTACAGTGAAACTACCACCTTGGTTTTCTTGATTATCAACATCTGCACTGTGCAATTATTGTGCTGCATGCTGTTCAAATATTAGCTTGTGTGCGCCAACTATAATAGTGCACACCCCAACATTTAAAGCTTTACTTTAAGAGTAGGATGTGTTTGAGCCATGCGAGAGGAGCACTTTGAGTCTGGCATTTTCTCCCTTCACCCACACATTACGAGCTGTAAAGCACAGAGCTGGCAGTGCCCACAGACTGAAGCACTCAAGAATAATAACTGAGCTAACATCCCCCTGAAAAAGATGGTGGAGCAAAAATGTACAATACATATTGATTATGTGTGTCATGATGACTAAATGCTCATATTTTGAAAGGGTAACTAAGTTCAAACTTTGACAGGATGATGCTCCTTGGCTTCTTGAATCACAGATATACAGGGTTTTTTAAGAACAGCCACAGACCTGATACAACGGCTACCCCAAAGGATGAATGCATAAAAACTTATTAGAGCAGCATGGTGGAATAATAAAACATCAAATGTGTTTTTTTATGAGTTTTAAAAATATTTAACAATGCAGAAAACTCTTTAGTGCCCAAGTGTTGCTTTCATAACCAAATTTGTTTTCCTCTAGGTGCTTCTGACCCATCAGAGACTTTTCAGAGTTTTTCTCCCTCTAATCCTATTAAACATCCATCCTGCTGCTTACTTTGAGGAATATCCCACGCAATTTTAGTAATGGGGCAGATTTAAGCGGCACAGGGGGGCAATTTAGCCACCCCAAATCCTTCCCTCCTCATCCACAAAGAAGCCAATCTCCTTACACGTCTCTGTACTGGGCAACGTTCCCAAATAGTGGCAGAAAGGCCGCCGTCTTAGCGGGTATAAATCAACTTAAAAATGTCTACTCTGTCACATGCTGAGCGAGACATGAGGAATTATTGGGGCTCTCAGGCTGTCACGGTCACATATCAGCTGCTGGTGGACAAGGTTATCCAAAGTCTGACTTTTAATGTGTGTATTTGTTTTAACTGGATATGACTGGAAATAGTATCACATGTTTAGAAAGAAACAAAGTATGAAATGTTTGGAGTCTTGCTTCTACCAGCTCTGAGGTTTTGCATAGTGGTGGAGATGAAACAGGGTTGAACAGAGCAGATTTTTCAGCCTCAGTCTCACTCTGAGTCATTCCCTTTTGTACAAAATTGATTTGCTTCCCAAGAGAAAAGGTCAAATCCTCAGGAGTGAAAGACTGTGAGGTATCTCTGATGCAACATGGGTGCAAGACAGCCCGGGACACTCTGGATTTGTAAGTGTTTGCAGATGTATTCATTATACCCTGCTCTCAATTTTGCAGCGGGTGTCCAGCTTTATGTAGCCATGCATGCTTGACTTGATTAGGTATGTGCCGTACCTCTCTCCAGGACCTTCTGGACCTTGATATGGTTGGCACAGAAGCCGCTGTAGAGCTTGAAGTGGTCGGCATAGTAGAGGAAAGAACCCCCGAGGGAAAACAGCAGCTTCTGTACACAAAGAGGGTGTGAGAGAAAAACAAAGACAGGGAGTGAGAGCTGCACACAGATGGAGGGAAGGTGATGCTACACGTAGCCCAGTGAGTACAGAGAGAAAGGATGAAAGAGTGTGAACATGGGAAGTCATGACCGGACCACTCAAACCCTCCCCCTCTCAGGAGACTATTCACACACCCCCCTCTGTCCTCTCCTTCTCACCTAACCTCTTGAGTACACTAGCTTTCAGCAGCTCACAATCTAACCAGTGAAGCGCCGCCTCGATCGATAGACCCCACACCTTGTCATGTCATGCCTATAAATCAGCTGTGCTCCTGTTGCACCACCTCAAATATTTATAAACCTCACCCTCACAAACATTTGGCCTTTCTCTGGCAGAGAGGATGAAATCTACTGGTTTGAAAATACTTGTTTTCTGTCTACTCATGGAATATTTGGACATTTTGTCAATATTTTGCTTTGTTGCTGTCTTTGTGTCTCACCTTGAACTGTGATGGGGTCTCCAGGGTGCTGAAATCAGGTGAGGAGGCAATCCTCTCTTCAAGGGTCTGCAGGAAGACCCTCTGGAAGTTTAACATCTCTGGCAGGCTGCCAAACAAACTCTCCATCTGAGGAGAATGGGGGAAGTATGTTAATGCATTTAAAGAGAGGCAGTGTGGAATTATGGGAAGGGGATGAAAAAGGAAGTAGGGCTAAAACGACGAATCGATAAAACCGTTAAAAATCGATTGGTAAAAGCGTCAACGTTTTTCCATATTCGATGCACTTTGCTGCGCTATTACTGTATTAGTTCGTCTTCAGTTTATTTGTCTTCTTCCTTTTTGGATTATTTAACGGTTGGCAACTACCCGAAAGTACATTACCGCCACCTACTGGACTGGAGTGTACATTGCCTGGGCTGCTGGGCTGGATGCGTTACATGTAAACAGATCAGCGTGGCGGAGGAGAAGCCGAGCCGGCAGGTGGAGGAAACAAGTAAACACACGAATAATGGCATAAATCGGAGTTTGCGAATATTTCACGCTGAGTAAAAGCACACAGCGTGTTAACTGCCACATTAGCAAAAATGACCTCGCATGGCACGGCAGTACGACTGCAATGATCTAGCACTTAAAACGCAAACATGTTGGAGTCATCGATGACGAGCAAGGGACCTCAACAGCGAGGTGAGGAGCTACAAAATCCCACGTAAACTCCTTTTATATATTGTGAAATGCATGGTATGTCTTCTAGGACTCGTTTTGTCTGTTTAATAAATCGTCACACCGTTTGAAAACCACGACGAGTTCATTAAACCAACGTTAGCATTAGCGTTAGCTGCTACAGATAGCGGTAGGGCAGAGGGGGTGAACTGTTTGACCTGCAGGTGAAAAGATTGAGGACACATTTTATTTATTTGCTTTTGTGCTCACTAAATTCTTAATTTAATGACATAACAATACATTTTCTATTATTTTGCCCAAACTGTTGATTCTTCAAGTGAAAATACATTCATCTTCTTTGTCTTCCCGATTCAAAGATTAATGGTAAATATAATCTTCAGAGAAATTGATTGCTAAAACAATCCTTAGTTGCAGCCCTAAAAGGAAGTAGGAGAGGAAGTGAGGCAATATGAGGCTACAGGTAAAATAAAGACCTAAGGTGGGTTGTAATTCATAACAGTCAGTCAGAAGTGCACCCTGGAGTGTTTTAAAAAGCACATCCTGATGGCTCCATCTCTGATAAAGGCACCTAGGGACAAGCTATGGCCACACTATTAAACAGCACATACCCATACAAACCTCTGCTGTCTGACATACACCCAACACACACTCACACACACACAGCTTCCCTTCATTAAAAGCAGTTTGAGGGCCCACATGCCCTTGTCCTTTTTGTGTCTGGACATGTCGCGCTGCCCCTTAATGGCCTTTTAATTTGCCCCAGCGCTCAGCGGCCTATCGACCGGCGCATCTTGAGGGAGACGTCCTGTGTTTGAGGTCACGCGTGGCTTGGAGCTGCACACAGGGTGGGAGACTGCGAGGCTAAGGTGATAGGGTGCTTCTGATACCACTGTCCACTGCTACGAAGCACACAATTAAAACTAATGTGAATGATTACGTATAATGTGGAGGTATCATCGAACAGCTAAACTGTAGTATGTGAATCCTGAGTTAATTCTAAAGGTGTAGGTTTACTCTTAAGCCAGCCTCTGTCGGTATATCCCTGCGGGACGCGAGAAGGTCAGGGTAGGGGAATGCTAATTTGTCCTCCAGCTAGTCATTGTGATAATGAGGGATATCTAGCCTAGCACTGTTCATCCACATCACCTTTGGGTAATACACACTCAATGAATTCCAGCCTCGACACCTCCCAGGACACAGCTCTGGAATCAACACCTCTCATCACCATTACAGTGCACATAAACACACATGAAACCACACTCATTATGCTCACTACCTACCTCATCCAGTGTGAGGAAGGTCTCATTCTGCAGCGGTTTCAGGTAGATCTCGAACAAACAGGCCAAGTCCTGAAACCATCAAATACAGAACAACATCAGGGACATGAGTCAAAGAGCAAAAACCAACATCTTCAGTTAACCTGTCTGTCTTTTAAAACTGCTTCCATCATCAGATTACTGCTTATTTCTTCTTTTATATCCTCCCATCGTTTCTCTCCCACAGTCCCTCCCCTCATTCCTCCACCCCCCCTTCCCTCACTACTTTAATGTGGCTGTAGCTTGTCTTGGTATCAGTGGGGATATTCTCATTAGGTTGATTTATGAGCTTCTTCCTCCTCCTCCTCATTCCCTCCTCCAAGCTGCCTCAGTCACTTGTGGTGCATGGATACGGGCGAGCAGGCCTGCATCAAGGCTCTGTGGAAAGACAATCTCCTCCCTCAATTACAAATTTACAGCTGTATGAAGGAGAGGGGTGCACGGGTGAGGGGACTTAATGAAAAATGAGGAGGTGAAGAAGAAAAGGAAAAATGCCAGGGATGACGAGTGTTACACAGTCAAAGATAATCATGAATGCGTCTTCGTAATGTGCGTCAGGGAGGAAAAGGTCGTATTGAAAAACATGAGGGCGGGCAAGTGATTGGGGAGGAGGGAGATAAATAAGGCTAGACAGGAGGAGGAGGGAAGAAGAAGCTCTGGCAGTGACACAGGAAACACATAAATATCTTATGTGTAGTTCTTCCCCCTGAGTTAAATATTCTGTGGCAAAACGAGAGGCTAAACATTTTGAGCAACATGCTAATTTTCTTTCTTGCTGAGTTAAAAAGATCCATAACACCCTCACGTCTGCAGTCTGCATACTAAATATGAAGCTGAAACCAGCCGACTGTTTACACTTCATTAAGATGGAATATAAGGAAAAACAACCAGCCTTTGGGATGTCGGAAGATAAGAAAAAGCCTCTACCTGCACTTCTAAGATTTACTAATAAACATCTTTTATCTAGCTCTTCTTCTTTGGTACAAACCAAGAGTAAAGGAAATCTATAGACAGTTTACAGGAAGATCATTTTCAGAATGATGCATCACCTGTTCTGGGCCAAATATAGTTACTTTTAATCGTTTTAACACATTACTATAAAGGATGGAACTGGATTTACCTGTTAGTACATAGACATGAGGAGGAATGAACTTACTCATCTAACAAGATGTTGTTGTATTTTTATTTGGTTGTTGAACTTAGGTGGCTGCCGGTGATAACACTCATTACTTTTGATAAAACCGTGGCGTAGTCAGCCAGAGTTAGTTTCAAAAGATCTTAAGTGTTTTTTCCTCTTTAAACAGAATGAAAGTATAAAAATTTATAACGATGAGTAAAAAATGGGAAAATGACCAGACTTCATAATCTTAGGGAAATATGAGGACGTGTTTAATCAAATATTCATGCTCGCTTATTTTAAGAAACTCTCATAAGACAGAAGCCCTGCGGTCTCACTTTCACATATGACTTCTCCGTGTCCACCAGCTCCTGGATGACCTTGCGTAACCTCTCAGTGGCGCTCATATGCTTAGGGCAAGGTCTGAGCAGGCTGGTGTCTCCTGAGGGACCACCTCCCTGCCGCGCAGGAGGATCCTTGGGCTCATCCATCAAACCCCCAGGGCCTGGGCCTGTCCCCTCTTGGAAGGACTGGTAGAGGGTGCACACAGTGTCCACACTCTGTAGGGGGCGACAGAGAGGGGGAGGGTTGTTAGGGTGAGACCATTGAGATTACATCATTCAGATAAATTAAATCAGATCACATGTCAAACTACTTGCACATATGTTCACACCCTAATATATGTTCTCAAATTAAAAATTCTCTTTTATTTAAACATCCACCACTAATGATTCCAGCTCCGCTTCTGTAGGAAATAATGATGTGTGTAATTCTGCTCTGTGCATGGCCAGTTATTCCACTGGGTTTTTGAATCATGCTATGGAGATTTCATTATGCACTCTATACTAACTGGCTTTGCATCAAAGACTTGGTAGTTCATCTGAAAGACTAAATTGGTACCCCCACAGATAGCTTTACATATCATTGCTTTATTACTCTTAACCGATTATGGACAGTTATGCAGCTTTTAGCCACATAAACTCCAGAAAATTCGACATGTCAATTGATCCCAAGAGGTTATGTATTAGCTCATATCAGCAGTGCTGAGGGATCAGTAAGAAGCACTTCACTTTCCAACTCCTCCGCCTCGGTTCATTCAGGAAAAAAAGGATCATTTCCCCTCGCTGCGTTGTACTTCTTAGCTAGGTGCAACCCCATGAAGACCTCAGCGTCACAACATTTACAGAGGTGTTCAGCTGAAACATAATCTGCGTCACTTTGAGTTGGACTGTATCGCCTCAGGTAGGAAAATTAGCATCAGTAGAGAGCACGGTGTTATGAAGTGTTGCCTGTGGCAGGTAATGTTTTGTTGTCAGTGAGCAACTGTGGAAGACAATGAACAATTACCAGCCTTTCTCAATATTTCCTGTGAAAGAAACACGCTTTCTTCTTCTCCCTACAACACCATGGTTGCCTAAGTGGAGTATGCACTTTTCAGGATCTATGAAAAATGTATACTCTTAATGAAAACCCAACAAAACCCCTAAAATGAAACGACCCAGCTAGCATAACACTTCATCAATAGCCCAAAACCTGCTAGAGTAGAACACTCAAGCAATCAATTATGTTCTGCATGTGCGCGCTAAAGATAGAATCCCCATGACCAGGCCCCAAGTGAATGGCATGCTTTAGCATTATAATCTGAGGGCAGTAACTGGAATCAGCAGAAGCTGATAAGTGAGAAGAAATAGCAGGTTCCAACCCGCTGCTCAGCACAGTGGGGAGGCTACCACGCCAAGCAAAACAGCTGCTCAGCACTCTCTGCCTTCCACTGCGAGCGAGTGTGTATGTGTGCGTCACATGAGCAAGCATTCCAGTGCTGCTCACTGCTAAAAACTGATCATCAACACACATGGATCAATGCACGCTGCATTCTGCAGGCATTAAAATGCAAACGTACACACTTTCCGAGCAGTGTGTGAAAGCTTGTCTGAGTCACTCTGCTCTGAAACTGTGAGCTCCCCCATAACCCCCACCCCTCCCATGCACACCCAGTGAGGCCACAGACAATCAAGGCTTCCATTAATAAGCCTGCTACTCATCAGCTAGCTCATTATAGCACGGTCACTCCAGAGACGGCCCTCCAATGCTACAATATAGACTGTGTGAAAATGACAGGCTGGAAGGAGGAGAGCGATAGAGAGGGAGGCAGAAGGGGAATCTTCCTCTCTGTGTCCTCTATGTATGTCTGGGCTAAGCCTCTTTCAAGTGATCCACCGCCCACAGCGGCGCTCCACTTTGCAGCTCTTTGAATGTGGGATGATAATTATAAAGGGACTTAATGTCTCCCTCTGCGCTGGTGGAGGGACCAACAGTGGAGAGCACAAGAGACACATACATACACTGCATGTGGACATACCTGTGGATGTGAAAACACACTCAACACACTTGATCCTGAACTTGGTGCTCAATAAGCAGAAAGCACAAATCTACTGCCAATGTCACCTTTACTACACGCCAACAGGTACAACGCAAACATGCTTCACAGGAATACACTCACCTGCCACTTTCTCAGGCACACCTGTCCAAATGCTTAACGCAAATTTCTAATCAGCCAATCACATGGCAGCAACTTAAAGCATTTAGCATGTAGACATGGTCAAGATGATCTGCTGCAGTTCAAACCAAGCAACAGAATGGGGAAGAAAAGGGATTTAAGGGACTTGGAACGTGGCATGGTTGTTGGTGCCAGATGGGCTGGTCTAAGTATTTCAGAAACTGCTGATCTACTGGGATTTTAACCCACAACCATCTCTAGGGTTTACAGAGAATGGTCCCCAAAAGAGAAAATATCAAGTGAGCGGCAGTTCTGTGGGCCAAAATGCCTTGTTGATGCCAGAGGTCAGAGGAGAATGGACAGACTGGTTGGAGCTGATAGAAAGGCAACAGTAACTCAAATAACCACTGGTTGAAACCGAGGTCTGCAGAAGAGCATCTCTGAACACACAGCACGTCGAAACTTGTGGCAGATAAGCTACAGGAAGCTCCCCAAAACTGGACAATAGAAGATTGGAAAAACGTTGCCTGGTCTGATGAGTCTAGATTTCTGCTCCACATTTTGATGGTAGAGTCAGAATTTGGCATCAACAACATGAAAGCATGGATCCATCCTGCCTTATATCAACGGGTCAGGCTTCTGCTGCTGGTGGTGTAATGGTGTGGGGGATATTTTCTTGGCTCACTTTGGGCCCCTTAGTACCAACTGAGCTTGGTTTAAAGTCCACAGCCTACCTGAGTATTGTTGCTGACCATGTCTATCCCTTTATGAGCACAGTGTACCCATCTTCTGATGGCTACTTCCAGCAGGATAACGCTCCATGTCATAAAGCTGGAATCATCTCAGACTGGTTTCTTGAACATGACAATGAGTTCACTGTACTCAAATGTCCTCCACAGTCCTCAGATCTCAATCCAATAGAGCACCTTTGGGATGTGGTGGAATGGGAGATTCTTATCATGGATGTTCAGCCAATAAATCTGTAGCAACTGTGTGGTGCTATCATGTCATTATGGACCAAACTCTCTGAGGAATGTTTCCAGTGCCTTGTTGAATCTATGCCACGAAGGATTAAGGCAGTTCTGAAGGTAAAGGGGGTCCGGGTCCAACCCGGTACTAGCAAGGTGTACCTTATAAAGTGGCCTGTGAGTGTAATGTTAATCACGCCATTGATTACAGCTTTCTGCAAGGTGACATGAGTACACAAGTTCACCTCAATATTATGTGCATGTCGCTAATTTTTTAACATACATACTTGATTGTAACAAATACTGCCATAGAGACCTCAAGGGCATCACCCATAAATCTGCAGCAGATCGCAAAATACTCCTCAGACACAATTGATGCTGTCACACACAGCGCCAGTCAGCCTTAATTCACTGATACACCCGGGGAAAACTCCATATTGTAGAGGGCAGGCAGACATGGGGAGCCTGCCTGAAGAAAACTTAGAGGTTGAAGGATATCAGAGCGACATATTTATCAAACAGCCTACTGGTAGCTCCTGACAGCGGGGAGCAGCCTTGTGGAGACTGATAACAGTCATATCTGCAATTTATTTTAGCTACAGGCATCCAGATGAAAAAGGGAGGGGGGTCCTGCAGGATCACCAAAAATATGTGTGAGTGTGTGTGAGCACGCGTGTGTGCCAAGCATCACATCCCTTCTTAAGCACTGAGTTAATTCTCACCACACCCACGCACTGAAAGGGATAGGAGCTCGTGTTCATCTGACACAAAGAGGAAGAAGAGGAAGCCGTATGGCGAAGGGAAAAAGTGGAAACGTGTGATTGGACGCTGGGGAACAAGCACCACTACCCCTCTATTACCAGGAACACAGATTTTTACTAAGTGAGATTTCATCAAGACTTAATAGCAGACACCTGCATCGGAGCGTGACAAGATGTAAGAAAGAGGGAAGAAAATCAGGTGAAGGAGGAGGAGGGGACCTACACCATCGTGACTCAGGAATTGCAATTGCCCTACAACAAAGCCAGAAACACAGCCTGACAGCTAGCCCAAATAACCAATTAAGAGCCGAGGACAGGAGCCAGCAGAGGCGGGAGAAAAGCCCGAGAGCATCGGGGAACTGAGTGGATGTGACAGCGCTGCTGTGAATTCCTATTCAGGTTTCTCGCTGACAGCTGACAGCTCTGGATCATGTTTCTACTTCTTCTTGCTATGAATGCCCTTTAGTCAATTTAGAAAAGACATCCGTGTCGACCTGCAGGTACAAAAAAAAAAAAAGTGAAATGAAGTGAGAGGCTGCTGAGACGTTTCGTCCCTGTCTACTTGGTTCCCTTCTGACAGGTCCAGAAGTATGTTCTTTCATTTGCAGTCAACAGCCGCTGGCGCATGTGCTGTACATAAATTTCTCTTGCTAGATTCGCAAGGTGACAGAGTACAAGGTTTCTGTGCTGCTTCCTTTTAACATCAAGGAGATCACAAATAATGATACATTTTTACCCATAAAATAGTTACTGTGACACTCAAGCTGAGCTTATGTAGAAAACTGAAACTACTCCTACGTCAACATTTGTATAAAAAGCTTTTTTGCCTCCTCACTTTTAGGAGTGACACTCCAAATCAAAGTGCTGTGCTAATGACTTTCTAACATCTCTTTTGATGAGGCCGCTTCAAAAACTGCACCAAATATTACAGCTTTAACACGTTTCACTTCCTGTCACAGCTTTTTTTGTGCTCACCATGAAGAGCAGTCTGTAGAGAAGCCTCCACGCTGCTGTAGCTTGCCGTTGGGTCCTTCGGGCAAGTGAGCAGCCCTTCCTACGCAGTCGGCCTCCTCGCAATTTTGGCATGACGGCCCCAGAAATGAAGTCCGATTAAACAAATCCCTCCAAAAAAGGCAAAAAATGGCACGGTCCTAAAAAGCTGGCATGGTATCTCAGAGATCTCTATTGAATTTCTCCACCTTCAAAATTTCATCAGATGGTTGTCCAGTTCCCTTCTCAACTTCTTCAACTGTCTTCCTCCTCTCCTGCTTTCTCCTTAGTACTTACTGCCAATTCTCTGCAAGGCCCTGGGTCAGGAGCCTCAGTCTAGAGTACACGTAAGTCTCTGAGGTGAAGTGATCTTTGATTTGGTTGGAGTCATTGATCCTGCGTCCTGCCATTCTGTGAGCGTAGGCAGCGGAAAAAAAAGTGCTTGCTGCAGGCTTGTTTTGCATATCAATCAGCAGTAAGCAGCCTGACCACTTGGATTGTGCAAATACAGGGTCTTCCTTTCCTCGGTAACTGTATCTTCCTATTTGTCTCCCTCTATCAGTCTCACATCTCTATTTCCCATCCTCACACTCCTCCTTCCCAGATATCCTTATGCCATCGCTCTCTCCTTCTGCTTCTTCCCCTCTTTCAGGCTCCATACAACCTTGGTGTAATTTCCAGAGGGCTGAATGGAGGGGCTGCGGGCTGTATCTGTGTCCAGTCTCTCAATAGGCACGGCACAATGCGGACTGTTCTGGCTTGTTACCTCCACACACAGAGGAATGGCTGACTCAAAAATGGGAGGCTGCGAGCCAATGGGGGTAACAGGGCAGGAATGTTAACTATGGCCTTGCACAATAATAAAACGTGACAAGTATCATTTATTGCAAAGATATTTTCATGCAAGGTGAATGAGAAAGTTTCTTACAAATGACTTGTTTTCCCATATTCTTTCATTTCTGGATTTCCTCTGTCTATGGGTCGGCGACTTATCAAAGGCATAATGGTACACAAAAAGCCTGGCTACTTCATTTTAGAATACTTAAAAATGTCAAGACATAGTTTTGATGTTAACCAAAGCTCCTTCAAATGTTTGTTCATCCCTCAATCTAACATAAAGGACTGGACAACAAGGAAGAGACAGCATGAGAGTGACAGGCAGTAACGCCCAAGCTGAACAAGAAGGACCATTGCCTTTACCTTCTTCCCTAAAGCAGCAGGATGAACCCCAGTCAAGTCATTTATGGTTGAATAAATATATTGTCTATCTCACACAGATCACACAGTGTGCTAGATCCAGACATACTCTGCATGCTACAACGACCTCTGACCCAAACATCAGACCAGATGATGACGACACATACATTTCGCAACAAAAGCTCCAACACAGTGTAGAGTGGACAGGATGCAGGGTCAGAGACAATGTCTGGCTATCCAGTGACCATTCTGGACTGGACTAAGTTGAGGCCTTCATGTGCTCTATCCTCCTCCTCTGATCAAAAGAACTTCCCATGCCAAATTTTTCTTTTGGGAAACTAAACATAAGTCTCATTTGTATCACACTTCGGTACTGCCTGTCTCCAAGTGTTGGCTGTAAAAACTCAGCAGAGTACACAACTCAACTCTGTCCGACTGGAAGATTACAAGACAAATGCTAAACGCAGTCTCCATCTCCCTTAAACGCTCCAGTGGAGTCATCATAAGCGGTGCTCAGTCTGCCTTGCAGATGAAACGCTGCTCAAATCAAAGGAGAAGCCTTATGACTTACCAGCAGAAAGGCTCCATCTCTGAAAAATAAACAAACAAACGTGGAGAGGGAGAGGATCAAGAACACAGGATGAAATACAGGCATGTCCCTGGGGTTGGCTTTACCCATCCCTCACTGGAAACAGCCCTGTCATGGCACTAAGAGAGAGGCAGAGACTCAGGAGGAGAGAAGGGACCTAGTGGCTAGTCGGCAGGCCAGTGATTCATTTGCAATGTTAGTGGGCCATGGTGCCATGATGCCATCTTCTTTTCAAAGCTCAATAAAAGACGACGCATGCTCATAAATCAAATAAATAGAGGGGTGGAGAAAGGGAGGGCTGGCAAAGTCGCGCTCCACTCAAGCACATTTACGCCTTTTATTATTCAGCCTAAACAAATATTATTCCTCAAGTCTCCGAGGACTTTGGGGGAAGAGTGTGTTTTAATAATGAAGTCAGCTTCAGATTAAAGCACCCATTCTCCTTCTTCCCTTAGGCTATTCAAATCCACTTCACTCCATGACTGCAAGTACAAAGGCAAAGTAATGCAGCCACTTTACGCTATTCTCGCTCCAATGGGATGCCTAAAATGAAATGAGAGGTTAACAAAAGTTGTTCACTTAGCTTCATGGAAACAAGTCTGTGGAATAACTAATGCAACCTTTGCCTGCATCTTTCCCCTCTCTGACCCAGTCATGCTCAATCTGGTTGATTTAGAAGCAAACACAGCACTTTGAACCATCTGCATGATACAACTGCCTCACATGACATCACGCTATCAGATAACAGAGCCACTACACACACAAGGTGACCGTCTGAGGAAGAACGCATTCCCATAAAGACTCTGAGAGCCTGAGCGATACAATTAGTTCTAACAGAGCCCTATCAAATACTGCTGAGATAACCTCAATGAAAGCAATAAAGGCGGAGGAGACAGGGTAACAAGTAACTCTTTGACCTTTTGACCTGCTCCTCTCAGCATGCGCTATAAATCTCACGGGTGTGCAATTACATTCAAAGACCATCAGGATGTAGAGGGAAGAGAAGGCTTGCTGGAAAACACAGGTAGAGAAACAAGATAAGGAGGAGCACGTCACGAGAGAGGAGGAAAAAGCTACGCTAGCATTTCTGTAAATGTTACTGTCAGCTAAGTCTCAGTGTCACAATGAGTATGATAAAATGCTGATGTGTTAAGGTACTGTTTATTCTGATTATAGACCTAGTGCTGTGTGTGAGCATGCTAACATTTTCTGATTAGCACAAAACACCAAGTACAGTTATTCATTTGCTAGTTTTAAGGCTTGAACTACATAAATAAAGAACTAAGGCAGGATATTGGTCCTGATGCTGAAACTGAAAATCCAGGCGTTCCTCAAAGCAATTGTGCTCAATCCTCTGTGAACCACAGTTGCCCCAAATTTCATTGCAATTCATCACATATTTCTTGAGATCTTTTAGTCTGAAACAAATTGGTGGACCAATCCACCATCCCTGGAGCCATCCTTCAAGCATGAATAAAAATGTAGAAAATAATTCATATACACTGCACATGACATTGTAAATGCATGCTGTAACTAATTAGCTCTTTAGAATTAAGGCTAGAATGCAAATATGATGCAAATGAGAGAATTCTCTAACTGTAAAACTAGTCCACACTCACATTTGTAGAGATATTTTTATCTGACGCACACAGAAGTCTGGGGGAGTTGTGTGAAAGTTTGCAGCTCAAAGTGTGAATCATAGTATCAGTTACTACAGTAATAAACTTTTACAAGAAGGGAGCAAATAAACGTGTTGTTACCGGCTGTTTTTCCCCTTTGATGCCTCTCTGGCAGGACAGACAAGCAACCATGTCCTGAGCCAGGCAGACCGCTTTGTCTTTCAGAAGCCGTCCCAAACCGAGCAGCGCGGAGCACAGGAAGAGATCTTTCTCCTCAGACTTGCAGTCTGAAGGCCAGAACCAGCACATAGTCAGGAGAGAGCACAAGGCCTGGACAGGCGACTGGTCTCGCAAGAACAGCTCAATTAAAGTGGTGAGGCAGAGGTACGGCCGCGGAGCTTCCTCTGTCATGGCTGGGGCTATAATTGGTATGGCGACTGCCATGGCTGCACAAGGCACCCCTGCTGTGGTCACTCCAGCCAGATCTGGGTCATGGTGGATCTGGGTCGCTGCAGGTCTCTTTGTAGTCGATTCCTTTTAAGTTCCTATCATCAGCTCTGTCTTCCCCAACTTGTTTGCGGTGAAGTGAACTGACACGAGCAAGCTCGCGTTTACTGAGCTGACAGCAGTAAGCTCAGATTATTAACCTGCTCACGGCCAGATGGCGGCTGATGAGCTTAGTCATAACACACACACACCCCTCCCAAAATTACCCCCCAAAGCTCCCGTCCCACAGACACAAACGCAGAGCGGCCGGGAGAAAAAATTCTCTAAAGTTTGGGAAAGAGATGGTTGTAGCTCCAAGGAAGCTGGGATCATGTTTGAAGAAGATGACAGAAGCTAATATCTGCAGGCATCTTCCATATCTTTTTGATGTGTGGGGCGCCGCGATTAGAGAAGAGAATTGAAACTGAATAATTCAACTTTCTGTTAGTCACACGGTTTTAAAAAGTGTTAAAACACCTCTCAGACTCCGCCGGTCCACTGAGAGGAGTAAAAAGAGAAGATTTAGGTTGGGGGAAAGAGGAAAAGGTAAGAAAAGTGTCGGCTAATGTAGGCCATATGCTTTTACTGAATTCAGGGAAGAAGCCTAATAACATCGCCACTTAGATTCAAGTAATTCAAGCCAAATCTCTCTGTACTGACAGCCAGACAAGAGGATGGCTCCATTCAATGCTCTCTTCATAAGTCCACCTAAATGCTCTTAGTGAAACGTCTAGCCTGGACAAAAGAAAAGAGGCTTTATGGGTCTGCGCGATATTTAACCTTTAGTTTGATGCAATGCACAACTGGCTTTTTCAAGATGGGTAAAATATATGACTGCTGCTGAAAATAGAATAAAAGCATAATGCAGTTTTTAACAGTGTTATTGAATTTAGAGCCCAATGAAAAGCTATGATCTCATGGTATAAAACAAGCTGTCTTATTTGGGCTAAAGGTTTGCAGAAAGTTTCTTTTTTCTTAAGAATATAAAATAAATACCAGAAAAAAAACACATTCAACTTATTTCTATTTTTTTTTTCCTTTTTCTTTTATATTTAAGTTTTTATTCAAAGCAAAATTGAAACATGTTTTGCAGCTAGACAAAGTTATATCCATTTTTTCAAAAATAAAAAGAGACAGTAAGACAAGTATACCATGCTGTTGTCTGAATATTGTTATAAAATGAGGTATTAATAACAAACCTTTGAATCAAGTTAAAAGAAAAAAAAGGTAATGTATCAAAAATGTAGTATGTCAGGGATAGTAGCCAAATAAGAAACTTGTTATTTACATTGATACGCATGTCTATGTCCTTTCATAAAAAATGTGAAAAATGTATGTCTTTTCAGGTATAAACACTCAAACTTAATCAGAACAAAATGGTAAACAGTGAAAAAGTGAAAATAAATTTGAATAAAATATATTTTTTAAAATCATCTCATTTCATCAAGTGCACAGAAAACTGTAGAAAAAAAGATTCATAAGTAATCCAAGGTTTCCAACAATGTTTAAACTTCTGTTGGTCAAGCCTTAATGTACACGCCACAGCAGAGCAAACAAAAACAGAACTAGCATGTTTGCGTATGAAACTAGCCTACAGTACTGAGTTTGCTGGAAGCATGGATGTATGTGCGTGCATTCACGTCTGCTTTCGATGTGGTGGCATCAACTCATCCCAGATTACTTCCCATGTCCTTCCATCTGTCTATTTCCTGTACACCAATGGTGTGTGTGTTCACATGTAAGCGTGTGAATATGCTGATGACCTGCTTGCCAACAAATCCCCATCGTGCCTCTCCTCAGTGGCTGATGTAGTAGAGATTAAGTGAGGCATGAGTAAACGAGGAGCAGCTATTCTGATTAGGTTATATGCATTTTTATGACTGAATTACTTCACAAAAGCAGTGCATGTCAAATCAATTGGATTTCACTCATGGGGGTTATCCAGAACCAACTCCACAATTGATTGCTTGAGCTTATGATTTTACCACAACATTGTATTAAACCAATTTCCACAGTGCACCAAAGTATCATTAGGTATCTCTCAGGCACAATCAGCCTTATGATGGTAAACAATGTTTGCTGAGGCTGGTAAGCACTTCACCTCAAACACACACACACACATGCAGATCTCTCTAGTGTAATAAGCATAAATTGGAATGCAACGGACCAATTAATCAAAGGTATTCAGTGTAATGAGGAGGCCGATTACTGGGTGTGACAAGAAGCTTGAAATTAGTGCCTCACTTCCATCCATCTCTATTGACTTTCACGACGTCGTGTGCACGCATGTGTGCCCCTATATGCTGATACATGGCTGATTTTCTACCCGGTGACTCGATATTTCTCTCTGCTCGCCCCAGAGAACAAACTGATGGCCCTGCAGTGATTAAATTCTGCTCTACGCGACAGCAAAAATCTGATTTACCAGCTCCAGTATCTCTCCCTGTGTGTGTTTTTTAATCGCTTTCACAGTGGTTGACTTTCCCTGATGGAGGCTGAAAGATTTTCTCCCCCCCTTTTTGTGACTCAAAATGCGCACATATGCAGTGACATAAGCACACACACATTCATAAACCTTGCCCTGCTTCTTTGCTTACACACATGCAGCCACACACACACCTGTCTTCCATTCATTGCTCTGTAAGAGACAATCGGCAGGGAGCTGAGCATCAGCAGTGTTGGTGCAGTGCAGATCCTGGCGCAGCGGGACTGACTCACGTCGCCGGGCAAACAAAAGAGAGATGACTCGAGCCAGAAAAGAGAGAGTAGAAGAAGAGAAGAAGGCCAGTTCTAATCCACCTCCTGGGTGACCTGGGGTCAAACTCAGCACGACATCCTCTGACACAGGCAATTAGAATAACGCCACAGCAGCCACAGCCACGGCAATTAGCAATGCTTTCTGGATATTTGGCCTGGATTTAGTATCAATGAATCATTAATGAAACAAGTTAAACACGACTGCCTATTCCCCTTTTTCATTTAGCCCAGATTACATAATGAGCAGGTTGGTGCCAAACATGCACTCACTTTGCCGACAACAACTTCAGACCAAAAAGGACAAAGTATTAGCCGAGTGATGTTAGAGAAGGTGAATATGCATGGACGCACAGGCATCTAGCCATGTCCACATCATTAACACATGGCTTTTTTGTGATGACCACACACTCATTACTGCTCCCAGTAAACACAAGCTCACACACTCCTCCCTATTACTCCAGCACTGAGGCGTAACTCCCAGCGGGATCTGCTCACGCTCAGTTTAATGACTTCAATAAAAGTTGGTTTACATATCAAGAAAAAGGACCGGAAATTCAACAACAGAAAGGACAGAAATAGGCGTGCAATCTGCCATAAATCCCCAGGGATGAGCAGTTGGCGTATTTATAGAGGAGCTTTTATTTTACAACTAATTTGAGAGGAAATTAAGGGTTTTAACAATTGCAGGGTACTGTTTTGTGTTTTTTGAACCAGAGCCAAAGTAAACAAGCACCAGGAATGTCACAAGAAAAAGCATGTCACTGACTTGAATTTATTCAGAAGCATTCATTTTAAAAAACATCTGTTCATGTGTTTGACAGAAGACGAGGATGACAGAAGCGAAGGAAAAGAGTTTTTTTCAGAAAGATTTGGCATCAGCTCTTTGGACTAGCATGTTTGTGTGAGTGTGTGTGTGTGCGCAGGATGGAGTGGGGGTGTGACACACCCTCATCTCTCAGTCCCCATGACAGTAATAAGCTGTGTTTACACCCGTGGCTATGATGGAGTATCCTAATTATGGTAATGCAAAGGATTGGTGCCAGTCTGGTTTGTGACAGCCCCACAGCTGCCACTGCAAGTGGGCAAACACACACACACACACACACACACACACACACTGCAACGTGCACACTCTCACACGCGAAAAGAGGAAGGAAAGACAGATACCACAGGTGGAAGTTTATTGTAAGAAACAATTTCCGTTGTAGCACACAAAGACACACTCACACACTTTAGCTCTTCCTACCTTGCTGTGCTGAACGGGCCTGCGTGCGCAGTGTGAGTGAACATTCTCCTGTCCTACACGCAGGGACGCATCATTTTCTGCTGCAGTGCACACATCTGGAGAAAGACAGAAGGGACAGTTAGAATATCAGGTTTGGTGTCACTTCATGTGTTTGTTTATTTATGTGTTTAAGTGTTTTACCACCCATCACTTCATCTGCACTGGAGTGTTTCATTTTGCTGAGGCACACTCTTTCACTGTCCACAGAGGACAAACAATGCTGACCACTTCAGCCTAAATCCATCATGGGTGCCTGCCAGTGGCTCTGAACTGAAATATGTCTCCAGTTCAAAAATAGCGATGGCATTCAGCCTTTAAAAAGGAACAAAATGAGGCAGTACTAATTAAAGACCCTGTTATCTCTTTTCTTTGTTCCACTGCCAGGAGCTGTTGCACAGACTTCACAGCTGATTCTTCCTCTAAATTGTATGTTGCATGTGAAGCATCCTGACAACTTGAGATTATCCGAGGATTTTAAAAACCTCTTCCAAAGTTTGGTTACTTTTCCTCAAAATTCAAAGACTTTGAGACATGACTTTTTCAGCAGTTGGCACATGAAAAGACTGTACTGGCGATCGCAGTCTGGGAGAAAGTCCAACGTGACAGCAGGAAAACAGGAAAAACTTTGGATTCTCCTGTGGAGCTGAACTCCTCCCTGACAATCTCTGTCAACGAAATGTCAAACGCAGGAGCAGAGTTACAGTTATCTTGTCGTTTGAATCTGATTCTCATGTCTGATTCGTTCGCATCAGGCTGAATGAAGTGACTTGACAGATGTCTTCCTTTGAGGAACACTATCATGAAAGTCAGACAAGTGTAAATTCCCTCTGTCGGCATTTACCTCCCTGCCTCCTTATCAGCCTGCCTGGGATCATATGCCCTCTTGAGACGGAGAGGAAAACTGCAGGCTCTTTGATCACACCACTTACTGTAATGAGGCCTTCAAGTCATTAATTCCTTTGTGTCCAATTATGGCTGTAGTGGAAGAAACACTAATGAATTGCTATCATTAAAATGACACTCTCCATTTTTCTCAAACTCTTTGTTTGGGTTTTTTTGTCTATTATTAATGCTTACCAACAAGAATAGTCCATTTTAAAGGCATTTCACTTTTTCACACGTATAAGGGAGAGGGTAACCATCAAATTCTGGCTATTCTGACACGTTCCAGTTCTTTGTCAAAGTCCTCAATTTGATTTAATTGAAATTGTTTACCACAATCCATACAGAATAACTTTGTAGAGACCAGGCAGCTGTCCTATCAGTTTGTTTCAGTGTGGTCAAAAGTTGCTTATTCCCATAACCATGCTCTTCATTTTCAGGCTGTTCCATTATTGTAAAGAAACAACAACTGCATCTAATCCTACGCTTGACTTTACCACAGATAACAGCTCTGATACATAACTGCTTCCACACCTCCAGCTCTATAAGCAGCATATAACTCATACAATTAGTGCTGCTCACATGCACCTTCACTGTTTTCTACATTCATATGCAGTTTATTCCTGCATTGCCTGCTGTGACTGGTGCATCTGCAGGTGCCAAACACTTTTCCTTTTACCCTACATTTCTACTTCGTTGAAAGAAAAACACAGCCACCTCTTTAAAATGAACTCTAATCTGGAATCTAATCTGATCCTTGCCTTTCTTCAAAGCGAAACAAACAAATGCATCTCTACCTGCTGGGTATCAGCTGTGTTTGTCCGGCGACATGGACGACCTTACTGTTCTGCTCTGACATCTCTTGTCTGCGGTGATATTAAAGCGAGCTGACAGGATACTATACAAAGGCTGTGATAATGAGCCCTCGCGGTCAAACGCCCCTCACGGCCTCTCAGGATGCAAAGAGCTGTGAGAACTCATCTGGGGCGGCTTCGGCTGCGTTTCTGCATCTGACTTTTAGCAGAGAAGGGAGTGAATCAGCCTCTTGGGAGGAAGTGGAGTTCTGAGAAGATCTTTAACTGGTGAGGAAGTGTTGTGTCAGTTTGTGGTTTACACAGCAACACTGCTGACTTTCTCAGCAAGTGCTGCACATTGGGAAACTTCAGTTTGCAGCAGGACTGTGTGTTAAAAAGAGTGCAGACCTAGAGAGCAGTCATTACAAAACTCATCACATATTGTATCAATGCTATTGGTGAAACTTGGAGCTATGGCTAATCTATGCCTTTCACAGAGGGAGTAGCACAGCTTGTTAACCGGGGAGCTGTTGAACTGGTGCCTGTGTATGTATGCAGAACTGAGAAAGTGCTGCCTCAATGTGGTTGCCAAGCGTTTCACAGCATCGGAAGTGTTTTCTCTTTGTGTGTCTATTCTTTTCCCTCTAACACCATCTGTCACACACAATGGATGCTGATTATCAAGTTCAACTTCAGTTTTATTGTTAAGTGCTTCCATTAAGTACTTTTGTAGCCTCCCCCCTGTAGAAGGACTACATTTCAATTTATGTACACGGGGTCTGTGCGGCTTACCAGACGAAGACTTGGCGCGGTTGTGCTTGCTGCGAACTTCCTGAGAAAGTGAGAAAGGTGAAGCGGTGAGGTTGGAGGTCAGAGTGGCTGCTAGGGGTCCATCCCGCCTCAGGCTCAGGTGCAGGGTCTCTTCAGCAAACAGCGTCTGGATCAGTGCCAGGTTCAGGCCAGACACACACCGGCCGTTCAGGACCAGGATCTCGTCACCTGGGCGTAAACCTGGGCGAAAAGAAACAAGTTTCAGGAACAAACCACATAGGATACACGTGACACTGATTCTTAATTCCCAAAGGAGTAAACACCTTCATTGAACGCCAGTCCATCATGAAGCACTTCACTGACAAAGATCCTGCTGTTCCTCCGGTTGTCTATATGCCCTGTTACTGCAAAGCCTGAAAATAAAAAAATAAACACGCAGACAGAGACAAATAGGGGGGTTAGATCTACAGGACTGTCACATACAGGATCCTAATCTATGACACCTGACCTCACTCAGGCTCTGAATGTATCCCACTCACCAAAGTCTGTGCTGCCGCTCTGCCTGCTCATGTGCAGCGTAAACACATTAGCTGGGACCACCTCCAAATGATCATTGACCTACAGGGTGAAATCAAACAAAACAACACACTTTAAACAAGTGGCAGATAATCAGGCTCAGTGTGACGCTGTGTGTGGGATTGTGCCTGCTCACCAGATCATGCAGGAGTTCTTCAGGAGCCACATGACAGACCTCGACCTCCTCCTCCTCCTCCTCAACTCTCCTGTGCAGCCGGAGGCAGTGTAGACTCGGGTCCAGCTGCTTCATCTGTTGAAAGAAGAGCTCTTTAATGTCCAGCAGGCTGGATGCATGGACTCATCAGATACATTTCATGGTGTAGAATAGGGATAGACCGATTATCGGTTGGGTCGATTATCGGGCCGATATTTGGCATTTTGGGGCATATCGGCACTGGCCTTTTTTTTAATCCGACGGCCGATATGAAACCCAATCTGAAACCCACAAAACTGTTTTGTTTTGACTCTGATGCTTCTCTGCACAGAGTTTCTCCCTGTCTACACTATGGAAGCCCTAGATGGTCATTTGAAATCAGTCATGTAAAACCAAACAGAAAATTAATTCAACTGCATTACATACCTGTTACATTACATTCTGTCCAGTTTAATTGCAGTCCCATAGAAATTTTAGAAAATTTTATTTACTGTAGAAAACTTAAGCTATCTATTTTCTTAAGTTTTTATTTAACTTCATAAAACATGCTGCTGAGCCTGGGAGCTGTTTATTAAACATATGCTTTAAGGCATTTGAATGCAGTTTAGTGTTGGAGTTTGTATTGTTCAACAAATTTTTATGCCAATATTTTCACTTTGACTGCAAATGAATATCAGCTTAAAATATTAGTTATCGGCCTCCTTGCCTACTAATAATCGGTACTGGTATAGGCTCCAAAAAATCCATATCGGTCTTTTAGATCTGCTGTGTGAGGAAGGCCTGAATTATTCACTGACTTTATGCTTGGTGATAGGTGATTTGCGGTAAACTCAAAGGGTTTACACATATGTATGTGTTGTCCTGGTCATTAAAAGCATAAAGACAGTGTCTTCTGCTACAGATGCTCAAATGGAGACTGCACGATAGAGGTGGGAGGAAAAATTGAAAATCTTTAAATCGGGATGTTTTGTTTGACAATATCATTATCATGATTTTTTGTCAAAAAATTGTTTTATTCTTCAAATTCTAATTTGTCATTTTAGTCTTTGTCTATAAGCTGGATTGGGAAAAAGTTACCACTTTTCTCCAGCAGAGAGTGAAATGTTTCTATCTGACTCATGTGATGTGCCTTTAATGGGAAAATATGGCTCCTGATAAAGTCTGAAGACATTATCATCATTTAACTTTTTCACATGGTCTGGGGTTAAAAAGCAAAGTAAAATAACGTAAATATTGAAGAATAGCAATTTAAATCTAATCAGTACCCTAGAAATCGTAATAGAATTGAATCACTCGAATAGTATATCATCCCAGCTTTACTAAATAAACATTTACAAACCCAACCTGACGTCACTGAAGATCAAAAACTTGAATTTACTTCCTTTGCTGAAACCTTCACTGCAATAAAAATGGTTTTCTCTAAAACAATCCAACCTGAATGGCACCACCCCCTACATTAATATTTCAGCTTCAATCATGAGGAATATGTCAAAGCTGTTGTGTTGACATGTCATCACTCTCTGATACTGGCTGCTAAGCTGACCTTGCAGGCTGCAGAGAGAAGGTCAGCTGCTTTCTGGTCTCTTCTGATGGCAACTTGGACTGTCAGCCCGTCTGGCATGTAGACACACGTCAGCACATCAATGCCACCGCTGCTGCTGTCCCACACACCGCCCTCAGGGGGCGACATGGAGTAGATACTGGTCAACACATCCAGCCTCTGTGGGAGAGGAAGAGAGGGTAGAAAGGGAGGGTAAAGATAGAAAAAGGAGGAGGAGATGAAGCAAAGAGAAGAAGGAGTTAACCACACGGAGTGGGGAAGTGGGGCAGCAGAGAGAGACTGAACAGCACACAAATCAATACGCTTCCATTAGTCTAAATGCTTGGCTGTGGATCAAGCAACGGATCAAAGATGTCATACAATTAGCCTTTCAGAAATTCATTTGACAACATGGACGGCAGTTGCTCCACATAATAGTCATTATAATGACCATGTACACAAGACGATTGGCAACGGTCGACCCATAGGGCCAGACGACTTGATGATATCTGAGCAGCTGCCTGAGACTTGTTTGATTTTAAAAGCCACAAGAGTTATTTTGACCCAAGTGACGGATAGAGACACTTTATTTTCAAATCAGTCAAACGTTCAGATCTGTCATTTGAAAATAATTATTATTCAGTGGCATTAACAGTGAGGTTAGAGCTGGGGATTACGGCGGGTGGGTTAACCCAAGGCCCTGCCTCAAAGGCAGTCATTTAGGGGTTTTTGGTTGCGACTCTGTGTCTCTGGAGGGAAACGCACCACTGCTGCGTTAAGGGGCTGTGGGAGAGGCCACAGTGTAGCCTTAAACCGCAATTATCAAGTCCCTCCATCCTGGGGAAACACAGCAAATGTACTGGAATTCAGTGATTCAGCACTTCTTACAAAGACGATATGACTTCTTGGTTCAACGCAAACATGGACCATGAAGGATAAATGCATCAGCAGATATAATGTGATGGTTAAAAAATATTATGGGATCATAAAAATGGAAATTGGTGAGGCTTCCTGTGCTCTGAGCATGTATGTGAGATTTTCTGTATTTCAGTAGCTGGCTGCCTGCTGTTGATGCATCACCTCAAGATGAAAAATCTTTTTTTTCTGCCAGACAAAAAAACGTAATAGAACACCTTAGGCCTGTGACTCAGACTCACTTGGCTGCCCACAGACGAGCAGAGAAGAAGCATTCTATATAATTTCAGATGAAAATGAACATTTGCCTCATTTACCATCTGAATGTGCTCAGTTATTCATGAATCACCCTCATAATAAAGGCCACCAGTGTTTCTCTAAAAATCCTCCCCGCACCTGTACGGATGGAGGAGCACAAGGTGCCACTTCACCACCCACCTCTGCTTCCATGTGAGGTCATGCTTACAATCAGAGGGTGAAAAAACAAGCCGTCATGGCGACTAGTTGCATAACAGTCCTGTTTGTGTCCCACCAACATGGCGTGACTGGAAAACTAAGATTTGGTAGCCCGTGCTGACCTGAGCAGCAGCTGAGTAACACTGTACACTCATTCATGGTCAGGGAGGGCTATAAGAGGCCGACGGTTGCCTGGTCAACGTTCCATAAAGGGCTGCCAAGGGTCCAGGCACGCGCCGAGCTTCAACGTGTGCTCTGTGTGGTCAGAGCGTCTTCTCTATTTACATTTGCATTCAGCCAAATAATTTGAACCGTAACTTCAGTCTTTCCTCTCACGTGTGGAAATTATTTCCGAGCAAGTCGTCCTCCACCCTGGAGCTTCTAAAGATGGAATGTGGAGAAACGGACGGTTAGTGGCCGCTGAGCTTATACGCCCTTTCTGTTCTGCTCTGTTCTGCCCAAACTGGCGAGCGCTGCTGCCTGCTCCTTCAGAATTTACTTCACAGTTTGAGCAGGCGTGGGTACTGGAGTGTGGTGAGACGTGGTGATACGGAAGAAGGGATCAGTATTTCATGGACAAGGGTGGTGAATTTTAACAGTCATGTCAGGTAGTAATGCAGGAACAGAAAAGGAGAAGGTGATGGATGAGAATCTTACTCTTTGTCGTTTTGTGCTTGAAATACATGTTTTACAGAATTTTCATGTGATTTTCTCCAAAATAACAACCAGCGTTAGGTACTGAGTTAGAGGAATCACTGTTTAACAAACAGAAAATGGCATGATTTCTGGACTTGGACTTGTTCAGTCACTTCACTCCACTCAGAGTGTGGGTGGACCGAGGCCCTGAGGAGCAGAACTGCATCAGGCATTGCGAAATCTGTTTTAACCCCTATGGAGGCCAACTCAGCTTTTTTACTGGCAAGATCATCCTATATATATGTCTCCCTGCTTTATGCAACACAACAAGCCTGCTCACCCGCCAACTCAGTATGGACACAAACACACAAGCGCACACATCACTTGACTTCACTGCCAACGATTAGTGGAAGATGATTGCTCAACGGAGTAATTCATGGGATTTAAGACCCAAGTAGGACAACAGTAATCAAGACTGAGCTGAAGAAGTGTATGTGCTGACAAAAATCAATACAACTGTCCAGTCCCTCTCCCTTTCCTTGCTCCAGCCCTGAGGAGTCTTAATCCCCACTAAATCAAACCAATTCTAGTGACAAGCTGTTTTCCACATCCACATCCAGGAGACACAGAAACACTCAGTCGCATTTTAAGAAACATTAAAGTGTCAACCCAATAAAGGCCATTACTGTTCCCCAAAGCCACTTCCTCTTACAAGTCCATTTCAAGGCCCTCAATGGGGCAGTTTTAACACTCAACCCATTCACCACAGGCTCGTGTTATGAATCACTCCATCCTGAAGAGCAGCCATCTATATCACATCCGTCCTGCTCTGTTGAAATGTCTATTAGTCTCATTCATCAAAGTAATAACTCATATGTTGGTCTATTGATTTGTCTGTAAAGATTATTCACTTGATTTCCTTCACTGGAAGAAAGAAATAAGCTTCACTTCCACTTGTGGTATTAACGTATTTAGTAAGTTGGAAAAAAGAGACAAGAAAAAAAAAAATCCTGCACTTTATGGCAACACCTGCAGCCAAGTAACTTATAGCATTTTGTCGCACTTACTAGGTTTTTCCTTCTGTCTAAATTCTTGTTTGTGTTGTACGTTGCTTTGGACAAAAGCGTCTGTAAAATAAAACTGTAGAAGTTGCCTAATGACACTGCACAGTAGGTTAACAGGTGGGCTCAAATAAAGCAGAAGCATAGTTAGCCGAACTTAGCTAAGCTAAGCTAGCTCAAGACAGAAGAGGAACTGTGTTTTATTCTGAAAAGTGAAAAAAACAAGTAAAGTTTTTTTTTCTGAAAGCAAAGTAAAATGCTAGAAACTGTGTAAATATGAAATCAACTTGAATTTATATTTCATTCTTCAAGACACAGAAGGAAAGAGAAAAGAGATATCATTAATAGTTGTTGCCAAATAGTGGAGTTCATTGCTGCTTTTATTACTCATAGATACATACTTATTTATTTATTTATTTATTACTCATAGATACATACTTATTTATTTATTTACTTATTTTTTGATATTACTCTTTATGTAGTGGTAAACTCTCTCTGTCGTGGTTGATAGCCTGGCTTCTGTGCCAGTTCTTCAACAAGTTTTTAACCAAAGGGATCCCATGTGGTTCATACATTTAATATTGACAAGAACCGGTACCTCATACAACCCCACTTTGAGGAAAAGAGTAAACTATACCTTTAAAAGGCTATGTCTAGAAGTCAACTCCTCAATGTTGATTACCTAAGTGCATATCTAAAGCATAAAATATTTATCTGGATTCCTGGAGTTACATGTTTTAACATAATTGTGATTTCCTGAAGCGACACACTCCAGTCTAAAAATTCTGAAGCCTATTCTTAAGAGCTAAAAGCCACAGTTTATTGAGTGTCTACTTGAGGTTGGTTGCAGAAAGACTTGAAACCACATAGGTTCAAAAAATGGCTTGGGTCTAAATTGCTAATTTCTCTATTGACACACACTGTACGGGGGGATTTTTTTGCACCTCAGTGGTTTAGAAGACATGAGGGTCATGAGTTTGCTCATCAGAGGTGCAGCTCATTTGAGGCACTGCATACTGCCTACTGCTTTTGCAAGTTGCATGTAGTCTGACTGTTCTGTTGGGTCTGTTCTATAGTATGACACTGGTTTTCAGTTTCGGAAAGCTGAGCTACAGCTGATGGATTTTTTTTTGCCTTTATTATAAAAGTACAAAACAAACTATGGGTGGATCTTGAAATTTTAGTTATTTTGTTATTCATATCACAGAAGAACCATCATATTGATGATGGTGTTGTTTTCACTTATATCTCACAGACAGCCAAACGCAGGGGTGGCCAACCAGGCCAACAAAAATGACCATGGTACTATCGGAGAGCCACGTCACACACGTGGTCTTACAAACACACTTCCTCTCACACATAAACGAAATGACATAAAATAAAAAATCAATACATCACCAATTTTCAAAGCAAGATTTACTGTGTTTGTGTGTTTAAATTTGTACAAGAGAAGAGAAACTGAAACTTAAGTATCAATCTGTACACCCAAACATTGATCAATACTGAACCCAACGTTGGCATCAATGTATCAATAATTTAAATTGATCAGCACACCACCACTCATAACAATATATATCTTTTTATGAATAGATCAAAGAGCCGCACACTCAAAGACAAAGAGCCACACGTTTGCCACCCCTGGTCTAACATTAGTGTTGTTGTGTTGTAGTTACAGTGTCGACTCAGTCCAGTAGATGGCGGTAATTCACCAAAACCTGCCAGCGCTCAGACAAACTGCAGTGCCCTGCATTGTGGGAAACAGTTGCAGGTAGACTGTTCTTTTGCATAATGAGAAATTTTCCCAGATTAGTGGGACATCCAGGGAATTTTTGGCATGCTGCAGATTTTGCAAGTTTTTGCATAATGCCAACTACAACATCGTGAATTTCGGCCAAATAGTAGACACTGCTAGTGATTTAGGCGGTTTGGAAAACAGCCTGTGTATCAAGAAGAGATGTGACCTCAAGATACAGTCTAAAGATTTTCTTTGCCTTTCCAAAAAGTGTACATAAGTGTTTGTCAACTTTTGACTTTCTAATTCTAGTCTTGAGCTTCTCTAAGCTGAACAATTTGTGGATTTGGTGTCATTTTCAAAATATAAGTATAAGGGGACAGTAACTATTTCCTCTAGTTAAAGAGAATAGTACAAAACAGTCTATCTCAACAAATATTAGTAAGTCTGTATCGCATAAACAAATGGAGCCTTGAATTAATAACTCTATGCACTCTCTTTTCTTTGAATGAGAACAATACTTTCATCAAGCTAATTTGTGCAACCTATGAGCGTTGCAGTGCTATTTCACACTAAGTTTAATAAATTTTACCATGTTAAAAAATCTCATCAGAGGCTTCAGTGAGTACGCATTTATTATGAGCAGCAGCAATGAAAGCCAGAGCCGAAAGAACAGGTGATGTGGCAGAATCATGCTAAAAAGTTTGTTACTAATCATAATTTAATGGCGTAAACAAAAAACAAACATTGTGACAGGGATGTGGAAGCTTTACTGCACCCATCAATCATTTCACACTCTATGATAAACACACTCTTCTATCAGTGATTCTGATCAACACTTGAGCCCAGCACCCTCCATTAACTCAATTATGCTGGGAATCGGAGCCCTGTCCATGTGGTACTTTAACCACAGTTCAACTCCAGTAAAAATCCCTGTGGTGTCTATTTATCTTTCAGACATCGGCGGATCAACATGAAAGGGTTCTTTGCTTTGATCCTGAGCATGTAATATGCACAGGCAGACACACACACACTTTCTGATCCCCTGTGAGTGAAAAACATCTTTACAGAGCTCACTATCAAAGCCAGGAAAGACAGCAGAGGTCAGAGTAACAGTGGAACCATTTCTGACACGGCTACTTCACGCTGAAACAGATAATTCGGCACATAAAACGGTACCACAGGATGGATGTGACAGATGGCAGAGGAATTTTTAACAGATATATCAAAGATCCAGAAACCGCAGCGGACAAAGTTAGCTATGACTATGACTCACCTCGGTGCTCCTGGGAGGGAGGGCGTACACTTGACCTCCAACGTTGCTCTCAAAAATCTGAAATCAAGAGAAAAACGTGAAAAGTACAGACAGAGGGGCACCACACTGATTGACTCATGAGCGATTAAGTGCCCAGCCACCTTGGTACCACAATATTAGACACACACTGTGCTATTATGGAGGTAATTAAAAACTACATGTGGCGAGTGCAGCGCTTTGATTCTACTTCCAAACGGCGCCTGTAGCCTTTGAAGGTGCAGTGGTAGAAATATGCTGTGCGGTTGTGGATGTGTGTGAGTGAAGGGGGTGTGTTCGGACACTCTGTGGTTTCTGTGTAGCAGGGAGATGAAAGGGGACACAGTCCGGTTACAGATGAGAGGTGGACAAGCGCTCCCCCCCTTCTCCTTCTCTGCTCTCCACCCCTCTGAGTTGAACCTCTCTGTTCTTAATCCATGCTATCTCCCTCCACCTCTCCTCACCCGCTCCTGATTGTACAGTGTGTTGTGTCTGGCTAAGCCCAGAACTGGAGGTGACTCTGCAGCCCCACGGGGCTTTAACAACTCTATAATACAGTGCTGACACACAATCATCTGTTATGTGAGGGTGTAACTCTGATCCTCACTCAAAAAACGGGGCAGTTAACAGCTTTTGTTGAGATACTTTATCATCAGGCAGGAGTGACATGATAGGTGGAGAAGCTGGTGACAGAAGCAGGGTGTTTTGTTTGAGAAATGTGTCTCAAGGTGTTTGTTTTTCTGTGAAATTAACAGAGCTGAAGCTGATTTACACGCAAAAATCCCTCTCTCGTGCACAATATACTTAGGTATGGGGCATACGAAAACACAATCCCTTCTTCTAAGGATGAGGATTAGTTTCCTCCCGAGAAGTTTTCTTTACAAATCAGAAAAACATTCCCTCATCTGACCTCTGATCAGCAGAGCACAGTAACTCTCCCTCCCTAGCATGAGTACATTTATAAAGTGGCTGTAAACAGTGCTGCTTCACTGTAAACTGACTAATTTTAGAAAGCTTTACCATCTCTCCCACAAATCCTCGGACCTTTCTGGCCTACTTCCCACAACCGACCGCCGGCCAGCTCTTTACTGTATACAGAGCTCCCCTAAGACGGATGAGAGATGAGAATAAAGAGAGGGAAGAAGCGGGGAGGAGAGAAAGACTTAGGGGTAAGGTTGTCAGGCCCGTAGTCGCAGTAAATGAGATTTAGTCTTAGTCAACACAGATGACTCAGTGTGGAAACTGTGGGAGAAAGACCGCCTCTGACTCTCTGATGTTTGTATTCTGGGAGACAGGACAAAGCTGGAGGGGAAAAGGAAAGACTCACGGTAAGCGATCTCATTCCATGTCTGTTGGGCAGACTTTGAATGATAAGGATCGAACTACGGGCGAAAAGAAAACATTTGAGAAGGTAACGACAGATTTAGGAGCATGAAGGAGAGTTTGGACCCTCAGAAAGCATTGCTCTCGACACGTGTCTCACAGTACATCACGAGCGCCAAACAGCCAATGATGTAATCAAGAATGACTACCACTGAATTTCCAGTAAAGAACAAGTGAACATGAGAAATACCGCATAATCCTACCCCTGCTCAAAATGAAAGCAACACCGTGACAGCAGAGAAGCAGCAATGCTTACAGACATTTTTTTGTTCTCAATGAGGTTTTAAGTGAAGAAAACGCCATGAAAGCCTCAAAATGAGCTTGTAATAGAAGAAGAACATGGGAAAAAAAATAAAGGGAGGCTGTTTAATATTTAGTGTCTTTACACCAGCCATCTGTAAGGCTGAGAAAAGAGTAGAGGATGCCATGTACCACATATGGCTTTTAATAATTCATGTGTGAGCTGCAGCGCCACCTCGGCCTTCTGCACTGCTAAATGTAAGCAGGCCTCATTAGAGCGGCCGGCTGGAGTTCCCCTGAAAAATAATAACACACACAGACATACCTAGCCGCTGAGAGACGTGTGCAAATGCCCAAACATAAATATCACAGAGCAGGTGGTGGCATGGGTGTGGAGATAAGAGGAGTGAAACAGGACAGGGAACGTTTTGTAAGCAGTCAGGAGTCAGCTCTGACGGAAGAACATGATGAGACTCCATGTTGGCTTCACAGCAACAAGAAAAACGACAGCAGATTGCTGATAATCAAAACCGCTCTAAACTAAAGAACAGACGTTTATAAAAGACTTGAAAAAATGAGCAATTCCTTTGTGGCGATTCTGAAAATAGACCACCAGGAGGAGAGTACTCTTCAGGGCCGTACCTTCAGGGTATAGCGCGGTGGATTTCTGTATCAATAAATAAACAGCTTGCACACCTCTAATTACTAACCAGAGAGGATTTAGACTCCCCCCCTCCACACCTGGGTGAGGAATGCCCCTCTGTGTTTATGTTGATGGGAGGTGCAAACTCAAACTTACCAGGAAGAAGGGGGGAGGAGGGGGGTGTAATGGTGTGTGCTTCTAATTAATAAGATCTCCTCAAGGGGGAAAAAGTGCTGGAAGGGCTGCATGGCTTATTTTTATGTCAGCACAGGCAATTTACATGCAAGTAAGCACAAAGGCAGCATGTTTTCACGTCATTTCATTAACAATATACACAGTGTGTACACAGGGTATAAGTAAGACACAGCTCCTCTCAGCAGTATATCCCCAGAGGTAGTGTGAGTGTGTGTGTGTGTGTGTGTTTACAGACATGTATGTGCAGCGCAGCTTGGCACTGTGAGCACACATGCTTATAAATTTTGCATGCTTATGTTTTGTGTATGGTATTGCTGGTTGTTCTGTTTTCTGAATACAAACTCCTGCATTCATTATCTGCTGTTTCAGATCACCTAAACGCTCTGGGATTCAGTGAGGATGATTTGGTATCATTTTGGGTCTGACAATTTAGTGTTTGGTGCAGGTTTGTACGATAATTTGTTTCCTGACAGTGCTGAAAATTATGATGACCCAGTGCATATTTCATATTCCAGATCTTAGTATCCAGAATATTTCAAGGATCTGGATCGTACTTTTACATCTGTCAGAAATTATGGTGACCTTTGTCTTGTATTGTTTTACAAAACGATCTGACCATTTATGGTGGAGTTATATACACATATGGTGAAAACAGCCCTATCTCACAATGACAAAGAATCCTTTAAAAAAATCCTGGATCCAGACGGTGATCCAGATCACCTCCAAAATTTATTTAAATCTATTTAGAACATTTCCTGAAAATTTCATCAAGATCCGTTCATTACTTTTTGAGTTACATTGTTCACAAACAGACAGACTCTCCCAAAAACAAAGTAACTAATCTACTACTCTAAGCATATATATAAAGTAAAATACATTGTCTAAGGTGGGGCAGCCATACTGTGTTTGGATGTTAATTTAAAAGCATCATGTAACTTTTTCATAGGCTCTTGTTCACGTGTGACATCAGTGGTACCTGTGATGCAGAGGGTCTCTTTTCCCTGCCTCTCCTCGTGAGGTTGTCAAGACCTTTGATGGAGGCGAACAGGCCTCTTTTGCGCTCCTTGTGAGTCAGGGACAGGGAGCGTCTTCTGAAAGTGGCCTCATCCCTGGAACAGATCTGAACAGATGCAAACTATCAGATTCCCAGTAATTTATCTCAACAGAGCTTTTCAGTTAATCAGGCCATCTTGATTAGCTGTATTTGCTTTAAGTGACGCATTAAGAAAGTGTTTATAAGGATGCTGTTTTGTTTCAAATAATAAAATGAATTTAAAGGGCTCTGTTGAATCATTTTTAGTTAATCAAACCTTAAAGAATTCAATACAAATATGACCCTAGGAAGAAGACTGCAGTGTGGATTTACATCCATGCGGTCATTCAGAGTCCAATCTAAGCCTCCTCACCAGAGCATGGAAGGAGGAGACAGAGAAGATCCCCAAACGTCCCAGAGTAGATTTCGTGGGGCGGCTGGCGATTGCCAGCAAGCTTTTTGGGTTGGGAAGTTCTCCACCTTGCAGGCTGGCCAGGTAGCAGCGCATTCTGAACAGGTCCATGTTAAACTTCTCCAGGTTCTGCTCCCACTGCTGGATCTGAAAAAAAAAATAATATGACTTCAGTTAGTGATGTTATAAAGCGAACTTCAGGGTAAACTTTGAGTGGTGGCTGAGAACAGAGAGCAGAGGGGATGTTAGGGAGGCAGCTGGGAGAAGGGAGCAGGAGGAGAGGGAGAATCAAAGAGGGAGATGAGGGTCAGAAAGGTGCTTTCCATCTACATGGAATTGCTTGCAGATGTTGGTGGAGGGTGAGGGCACACAATGGTGGAGGTTAGATAATAAGTGGGGACTGCGTATCTCACAGAGGAGTGACTTAGTGTACAGTAAAACCTAATGCTCATGTAAGTCCAGAGAGAGGGGTGATGTTGCACAGACCACCCGTTAAACCTCTACCCAGCACACACACACACACATGCAGCTTATACACAGTTTACAGTCACGTCCCCCCGTGGCTGTTTGCACTATGTATGCTGTAAGAAAGTGCTTATTTTGTTGGCTGGAGACTGCTTTTAATGAGAACACTCAAGTTAAACAACCCTCCATAACAACTGACTTTAATAGGTCTCGTCTGCACTGTGAGTTCATTTACAATAAAGCGCCCCGTGGCGTCGTCCCATTAGGCCTCATTCACATTGACAGCATTCTTCAGAATTAGAAACACACTGTGAGGGGACGGGAGGGCCAGCTTTTATGAACATCAGAAACAAAGAATTGGCAGAGACATCACCATGGGACCAAACTCAGCTATGTACACAGCTGTGCAGGTGTCCTTGGTTGACAAGCATCCAGTCAATGACAGGCATCCCATTATTCCCATTCCAGACACTGACCACAAGGACAAGTACTGGGAATCCAAATGATTTTATATGATGATGACCTTACGTTAGGCATGCGAGTTATGTGAATGGTTTTTAAATGATTAAACACAAGAAACAAATCATTCTCTAGGAAAAACTGGAAGAGGAGCCAACTATTGGATACGTCTATTGGACACATCTGTGATTCTGATTACCAAGTTACTGTAGCCAATGCCATTAACTATAGAAATGTTATTGGTGACTATCCTTATGCAGAAAGTGACTTCGAGTGATTGAGGAAAATTAAGTTAATTTTTGCTTCCACTTTTTCTCTTTTTTGCACAGTAGACAAACTGAATCAGCAAAACTAGCATAGCTAGGAACATTTCCATGAAATGTTTCCTGGGACCAACATATGCCCTCTGAGTCATTTTCACATTTCTAAAGAACTTCCTGATCTGTCCAGTTCTTGTGAACTTATGCTGCTAACTAAGTTATCAAAGCACAAATTTCTTTGACTGCTGTTCCTGGATCAGTTTAATATTCCACGCTGTCCTGGCAGAGCTCAAGAAATGACTTCAGGAGGAAACTGGAGGCATTACAGAGAGAATCAGGTCTTTCCTCAAAAGTAAAGACTTTTTGAAGAGCGGAAAAATGCTTGTCAGTGTAAAACATCCTGTCATGCTTCTTAAATACATGCCATCTGGATGTGTTTGTCAACAGTCAAATATAAGCACCTTTATTCAGGGATGTTCTGAAATAGTCCTGTGCATAAAATTTGATTTAGTGATTCATGCCTGGATACATCCCTGATGAACAGTCTTTAATAAAAGCTGATACACAGTCGTTTGCTCTCCTCTACGCATCACATAGGCTTGGGCCAGGGCAGAGAACCATGATTGGACCCATCTGTCCTGCGTGCACGACTTATTTACATTCATTTCAGGGCAATTAAGCTGTTCTCCCAACAGATTCTCATCTTTTCTTATTCCCCCTCTTTAACATCTGCTCCTGACCTCTGTTAAAAGCTTGAGTGCATAAAAAGTCTTTCAGTGCAACTTGATCGCAGTGTGTGCGTGAATACGTGAGATTGTGCTTGTGTATGTGTGTGTGTGTCTTCAAAAGAGGTCTGCTGGCACTGATTTTAGTGGACATGGGTGGGGGCTGGTACATCAAAGTAGTGCCCTTTTGGTGCAGGACAACCCCAGCGAAACCTTAAATCTATCATCAGCCTTGGGGCGCCCGAATCAGAGTCCTGTCCCGTACTCCCCTGACCCTATCATTGACTCCTACCCTGTCTGTCTCTTTGTCTGCTCTGAGGTGGCATACAGGCTAATTGGAAACAGATACGAGCACAGAGTCAGTCATGCAGACAGGCAGTGACATCTCCACTGATCAGTCCTGCAGGGAGCAGTCCAGCTTCTATCTCCATAAGTTCCTGATAGAAAAATTCTCCTTTTTCCAAAAAAAAAATAACTTAAAGCCTGTATCAGACAGCAACACCATCATGTAAATAAGAAGTCGGCAAACACTGACATGAGCAGCTCTCGCAACAATAAAGACAGCCGTTAGGACTTTAGGTCACCTAAGTCAAAGTAGGTAAAGGAAGCAAAACTACATCAAACATCCATTTCTTGTAGAGTATTTGGCTTCTAAATAAGCCATAGGTTATGAGCTTTTTATTCCCATCAGTAATCTGCAGTATGTAGGCTACAGCTCAGTGTTGGGTGCTTTGGATTCTTCCCCAGGCAGTGAGGAGGAGGAGGAAGAGGATAATGCACGTTGAGAGCCCATTACTCTGAAACATCTGGAATCCCAATCTGATGCTCGGGGAGCGAGCAGCTCCCCTGGGCCCCTCGCAATGCGTTTGGGGACTGATGCATTTAGGCCACTTCACCCACCCACGGACAAAAATAAAGCACGAGCTTGTCACCGCAGTCACAGAACCAGGAGAATTAAGTAGGGCACATCACAGGGTTGCTACACATCAGGTAGAAAAACAACAAACAGGGAACGTGGAGACATGAAGATGGCATGAAAACAGCATTACTGCGCCTCATGATCTCACTATGTAGCTGAGTTAACAGATTAACTGTAAAATACATCCTAGGGGAATGAAATGTAAAAAGCTGTGAGCAATGCTACAGAGGCCTTGTCGTTTGTTTGGTGAGCAGTAGGGCTGGGACGATATGCTAGCCTCACAATTTCGATTCTTTTACTTTTCAATTTAAATTGGGATTCTTTTATATTTATGATTTTTGGTTTTCTTTTTTAACACCAAACCATGTGAAAGAAAGTGAAATTATGATAATAATGTCTAAAGACCAAATCAGGAGCTATAATTTCACATAAAGTGCGAATCGCGTGAGTCAGAGAGAAACATTTCACCCTCTGCTGCAGAAAAGTGGTAACTTTTTTCCAATCCAGTTTAAAAACAAAGACTGAAATAAAGAATTTGAATTTGAAAAAATACTGATTTTGACAGAGATATATAGATTTTTGATTTTTTTTCCCCACCCCTAGTGAGCTTTGCTAACTGTCAGCTGATACACACAGTTATCAAATATTTACCTGATTCTCAATAGCCCTGCGGTTCTTGGGGTCGCTGACCACTGTCAGCTGCAGCTCGGCCATCTTCTTCATCTTCCCGTCCATGTCAATCTTCTGCAGTAGGCCCCGGACCTGGCTCCGCAGCAGGCGCACCGTATCTTCCTTCCCCTGGCGTTTGGCCAGCAGCGAGGCACTGGCTGAATGGATGGCTGTCACCCAGTTCTCCAGGTCAGTCTGGTTGCTGGCCTGTGAGGGCGAAGAGCAGACAGGGGGATTGATTGATAAAGTAGAGGTCAATATCCCTGCTACAAGCTGGATTCAAAGATGCTGTGACTGATAAATTTGCTAGGCCATGCTGTTTTTTAATCATTTATCACATCATGATGGTTGTGTGGTAAACGAGGCTTTGCTGGATCGTTATATGAAAATGTGATAAACTGTAGTTCATGAAATAACGCATACATCAAGCATTCATTTCCCCTGTTTATTAACCATTTTCATGATTATCACTCTTCTCTGAAGAAGGTGGATGTAGCATGTTGATCTAGAGATCAACTGAACTCTCTTAGATTGAGAATGACTCATGCTATTGGAGTGGAAACAAAAGGAGGAAACTCAGGCTGTCTTCATGTTACAGCGATGATTTGCTCTCTCTCTCTGTTTGCCTCTGGGGGCATGTCAGCTCTCTACAGAACTATTTTATTAGATTTAGGTCTAGACACCACGACATACTGCAGTCTGGGAAGCTTGTAATTTCAAATGGGGGAAGCTATGGGGACAGGCGCAAGGAAAGGCCTGAATTTGGTGTGGATATGTAGGTCAGTCAGCGCAAAAGGAAAACAGGATATAGCTTGAAAGTTTGGGAACTTTACTTTTAGGTTAATCACTTACCAAACCTGTAATTTCATACACCACGTTTAAGGTTAAGGAAAACTTCAAAGTGAAGGGCAGGTGTGACTGATCTACTGATCGCCTGTTTTAAAAGAAGAACTGTTAAGTGACGTGGTTCACCTGGAAGAGGTAGACGTCTCCATATGAGTTGCTGAGACAAAAAACGTGCTCCTTCTTGGGGTGCTCGGGTACAGCTTGTACGATGCTGTCCTCAGCCAGGAGAGCATAGCGAGGAGAGGCGTCCTGCTCAGGAGAGCCTTTGCCGTAAGTCTCATAGAAGAGTAATGTACATCCTGGAAAGAAGAGCACAAAGACGTAGAGAGGACTGTGAATGACAAAGATGCAGATAAGAAAGAATACATCATCCAGCCTGGTTTAAAGGACACACAGTCCTTGTAAAATCGAATAAAGTACAAAACAGCTCAAAACTTTTAAGTCTTAAGGCCACAGTCAGCCGTCACTGCCTCCACCTCCTATTTTCAAACTTCCAGGAGAAGTTTGTCAGTTAGTACTTCAAAGCAGAGAGGTAAAACGCAGCATATGTTCATACAAAACCAAAGCCTTTTTCCATTTGGCTTGAAGCAACTGCATAATCCCCTACAAGCTTCAGAGCAGGAGGGAAGGACAATCAGTCAATGTCAAGAGTGATGCCACTGTCAAGGACATGTCTGCTGTTGAGAGGAAAAAGCCTGAGAACAAAGAGGAACCCACCAGCTCTTTCAGATTGAATTATAGTACTAAAATTTGGGTAATCTACTTAACTTTGAATTATTTCAAAACCACATGTCAGCACATTCTTTGACTCAATTTCAAGGTACGTAATTGTTTCCCTCTTTGTGCCACCCCCCCTCCTGGAGTCTACCTCACCTTTCAGGGTCACCCAGTACTGCTTCCACTTGCGGCGGGTCACCAGCTCCAGCTTCCTGTCCTTGTGCAAAGTCACGAGAGGTTTAAAAGAAAGCCAGCCAGCCCGCCTGACCACCCCCTGCTCCTTCTCAAACAGCAAATCCAGCTGCTCCAGTGAACCCTCCGCTGACTCGCTGCCACTATCCCCCTCTTCAGTGCCAGTGGATGGGTCTCTCCTCTCTCCGCCTCCCACTCCCCCTTTCCCAGTGTCTGTCTCCAGCTCCCTCATGAAGTTCTCATAGATATTCTGGCGCACAGCGTCGCTGGTGGTTTGGTGAATGGCTCCTGATGATTGGGCTCTGGAGGCTCCAGGGAACCAGAGGAGGCTGGAGACTTGGGAGGGGGAGCTGGTGTCTGCAGTCAGACCATCAACCCCACTGTCAAAAGCATCAGTAAGGTCCTTGTATCTGGTCTCCTGTGAGGAAAATAAGAGATTACATGTGAGGAATGCATAGAGGCCCGATGATGCAGAGGTTTGATGACAACAGAACAGTTTTCAGCAGGACACAACATTATCAAGTGTCAAACATCATCTTTGGGCTTCCAACTCCTCTTCAAGTGAAATCACTGTGACTGTGTTCACTTTGTTTCCCCCTCAACACATAAACCTCTGTGTATCAATAAGAGTTCAAACTGGAACAAAAAAAAATCTTACTGTGCTACTTTCAATTAGCCTGAAGGCTCTAAACGATCGTAGGAGAAACTTTTGAAAGAATCCAGTGAAACCGCTTCAACCTACTTCAAAGTCAACATTAGAGTCCCTAAATCTTCCGCTAGGCTGAGAAAGTGGGACAAATTTCCTGTGATGGCACCTGGGAGGTTGGAACCCTCCAGGCTCAGACAATTTCACGTCGTTCGAGGGCCGCTGTGGCTTCCCAATCTCCCAAATGAACACTTGATGGAATTGCACTTTTCATGCCTAATGATAGTCTGCCTACACTTGACTAGATTGCAGCATTGATTCTGCCCCTGGCAACAGACCCAAGAGCTCTCAGCATGCAGTATGAGTCGTCATGTTGAGCTCATCCTCTGTCTTTGTTTTCCTCCCGTCTCTCACTCAGCACTTTTTATGTCCTTTACATTCTTATTTAGCTTCTCCCATTGTTGATATTTAGAAAACTATTCAAATTTGCACAAAACATTGCTGAGCAGCTGGAATGATATGAAAAGGTATAAATAAATTTCTTATTCATATGAAAATGAAGCACAAAGAAATCCCTTACTCAGCACTGCAGAGCGGGGGTTTACTCCTTGTCACCAGCTGACAGCTCTGTGCTCATGTTTAGCTACAGGGCAGCACTGAACCCCGAGAACCCCTGAGGAACAGCCTCTGAATAACCTGAACGCTCACCTGCCACCATGAAAAGTCAGCATTTGTATCAAACAGCCAGAGGGAAGTTGGTACTGAGCACAGGGTGGGTCTTTTTCAGCTTCCCATGTTTTCCTTCCACCAGCACAGCCCAAGTTTTCTTGCTCCAGCTGCTTTTCATTATCAGCAGGTTTTTGGCCTTTTGGCATCAGGGTTGCAATTTGACCTTTAAACCCACAACAGAGCCATGGAGTCCAGGTGGAGGGGAACCAGAGCTGGAGGTGCTCCTGATTTTGTGAGCAGCCCTTTGAGTTATATGCCATGGAGGTTTGGCAGTAGACAAAACAGTCCCAAAGGACAGAGGATGTACAGATTTAAGACCAGCTTGAAGTGCTTTGGAGTCTTACCTCGCGTTTACACGGAAACAGCATTTCAGTCGACCTAAAACGCAAACTTTTGAAAGAGTGGGATTTTTCTGAAACGCTGCCAACACCGTTGCCGTGTAGACAGTAAGCCAGCATTTTCAGTGGAAACGCTGACGTCACACTCCTCCTCATACGAGCGCACACAACAGGATAACAGTACCGTTGTTACAATCGTCACGAACTACCGTGTTGTGCTTGTGCTGCTCAATCTGCTGAATCTGCTGACTGTCTTCATACAAAATGTACACCTGTTGCTCCACTTTTGCGCTTAGTATTCCCCAATACACCAGATGATCGGCTCAACTCTACTTCGGTGGAAATCTCCCAAAAGCTGCTTCCGGACAAGACAGTTATAGCACCACCCGCAGGCCTGGCATGCTTACTACAGCGTTTTCAGTCCCTCAGTGTTTCCGTGTAAATGCTTTTTTTTTTCACTGCATTTTCGCTGCGTTTTCAGATGAAATGTTGTTGTGTAAACGGGCCCTAAGCAGGAACTTGTTACAGGGAAGAGAAAGAAATCCAAACCCTTAAGTGCAAATCCTTTTTTATGGCCTTAAAATTAAAAAAATTTAGCTGTGTCAATGTAAATGTATTCCTCCTCACACTTATCTCTGAAAACAGAGCTTAACATGTTCTGATTTATTATCATATCAGAAGAATCTCATTTAAAAGTTATTTTCGTTTCCTGCTGGCAAAAACAGCCACCTGACAGCTTTATTTCTGCATAACAAAAGTCAAGGAATTGGCAAAATGTTTGGCATGCATGACAATTAGATTTAGAGGGAGACATGACTAATTCAAGAGAAAGCTGTGTAGCATTTGTGAGGGATAGTGTAAATGTACTGAACACGCCCCTTCAAGGATGGGTGACAGTATCAGGGTTAAATATCTAAAACTTCACGTCCTGAGCTAGGAAATTCTGCTAAATTCCTACTAAGTAGAAAAAAAAAAGAAAGACAACCATTTACACAGCAAGCGTTCCGCATTGTGCTTTGGTTGTTTTGGTGGTTTACCCTCCTTAAAGTGACTAAACACCAATCCCTATTAGCAGATTTACCGCCTCAAATGCCCAGAAATTAAGAACCGCACAACAGTCCCAACACCCAAAAGTGATTCATTAACATTAGAGGAAGGGTGGGGTTAAATCTTCAGCTAGGATTTAGTTTCACTCGAACAGAGCTTCTCAGAGGCTTACAGCTATTCTCCTGGCAGAGCCCAAACAGCATTCTTAAACTTTACAAGGCGAAGCTAAATGAATTAATGCAGAAACAATTGCTTTCAAGCCTCAAAGACAAAGAGAGACATGAGTTCAGGCTCAGTTTCAACTAATGTTTTCTGTTAAATTAGAGCTATTAAGAATGCAGTCTCAGTAGGACTAAATCACATGGTTTTAAGTCACGTGCATGCCAACAAGCTGTGGTTATTTCTAACCCTCTCCTCTGACCCATGTCTGTATGCTGCTTGTATCATTTTACCACAAGGAAAATCTATCAGCTGCCTGTTCTGTGTCTCACTTTTACAAATTTCCATGCACTCCAACGAGCTGCAAGTTACCCAGACACTTCCAAATCTGACATTACACATCCTAATTCTTATGACATGAGCAAAATAAGACCTTATATAATGTAATGTAATCAAAGCGGTCAAACATTAACATGCAAAAACTGAACAGGAATAATCAGCATGCAGCACTACCTCAGATGCTCCCACCCAGATACAGTCATCATAAATTCTGCACATCAGCCCCAAACTTCTCATCCCCGGAGGATCCTCCATGTCGCACATTGTTATTGGTAGTGCCTCTCTTCATTGTTACATCCTCACAAACACATAACAAGATGAAGTGCTGGCTGCTTTACAAATTTCATTTTGCGCCGCCCCACTGTGCCCTGTCCTCAGACAGCTGGTGTTGTGGTGTGCCGGACCAAAGGACGGTGGTTGGTTCCTGGCCATGCCAAGACCACCACTGGGGCTCATAATCAAATAAACCTTGCCAGACAGGAAACTGACTGTGCATGGCTTTTACGGATGCTCCCTCTGGGTCTAATTAGCTGTAGCTCGAAGACAATAATAAGAGGGTAATAAATTCATCTTCTGTTTGTTTAAATGAGTACTTTGAGGGCTACAAAGAACAACTACAAAGACCACAAGACACCTATGAACCCTGTAAGTGATATGCTCACACAAACCATTCATAACGCTGATCGCATGAGTAAATCAGCTGAGTGTGTGTGGTGTTTTTGACACTAACCTGAGACTTTCTCTTCTTCCTGCTGAGGCTGCCTGTCCAGTCACTGAGGCGTCTCATGCGGGTTCTTATGGAGTCTTTCTTATTGAAAAAAAAATCTGTTCCTGTCGGTTCCCGGTGCTGCTGCTGATCAGGGTACTGACCCAGATCCTCACTCATTGTGTGGGCTTTAGTCCTGCGACAGGGCAGGGTGAACGATGTGTACTGGTGGGCCTCAGGACATTCCTCCTCCAGTGGAACATCCAGGACTGACGCAAAGGAGGCTCGGTGTGTCCTCTGGCTCGGTGGAGGCCCTTGGAAGTCAGAAGACAGGTTCTTTGTAACAGGAAATGTCGCAGCCATTGCTGGGTCCTTGTAGAGGTCTGCAATGGACACAGGAGGGGATCGCTCGGTGAAGGAGTCAAGCTGACGGATGTGGGAGTGGACTGAGGTCTGGTTGGCATGGCAGGGTTGGTCCAGCTCACACACATCCGTGTTTGGTCCCCATGGGGAGTCGTACCAGGAACCATCAGAACTCAATGAACTTCCCTTGCTGGTCCTGGCTGTGGAGGAGGTGGAAGCTGGAGGTGGACCACTGCAGTGACCATCTTGTGCACTGCCACTGGAACCAGGCAAACTGGGAGTGGACGCAGACTCCAGGTTTGGGGAGAATTTGAGGAGTTGGACAGGGCCAGAAGCCTCATCCAGGAGAAGGGGGTGACCAGAGGTGTTGGTGAACTCCACCCTGAGACTGCCATCCTTCTTGATCACCACACGTGGGCTGCTCTGTTCCTCCAAAGCCTCCTGCTCGTCACTGTGTCCATTAAGAGTGCGCCCGTTCAGCTCGGCTCCATAAGGGTTAGCTTCGTACTCATCTGACAAATGCCGCCTTCTAATGCCACACCCAGATGATCTATGCCAGTGGTGAGCACTCGGGCTGCCCCTTACCTCCTTGGAGACATAGTCATAGTGCCTGGCAGAGTACGGCTGTCGGCTTTTCTGAGGGGATAAACAGCCTCGGCCAACACACCTGGCCTTGTATGCTGAGCCTACTGGAGCACTTTTCCACCAAGTGTGAGGTGACAAAGCATCGTCTTTGCCTGACTGGAGCTTCAATGAGCATGGCTTTTGTCTTCCTGGGAGGACAAAGCTGGTGCCTTTGGGGCCCTGGATGCTGTACTGGCTCTCTGAATTCCCCATCGCAGTCTGGAGAAAGAAAAAAGTCAAATGAGGAAACAAAATAACGCGTCTGGCATTACCGGAAAAAGAAATGTTAGTCACACATTAAGCAGAACAGTATGACATGTTTATCTCATGATACCAGCTCATCAGAGACATAAAAATAACCTATTCATAAACATAATGAGGACAGTTCTATAAAAGAATATCATAGACATATTAATTGCAGCGGATGTTTCATCAGTAGAGTAGCAGCAGGTCTGTAACTGTCCATGTGACTTTCAAAGACAACAGCTGGACATGTTTCTTTCACATCTGGTCACTATCTGCACTGTCTGTCCCCCTTCCTCTTCACTACATTCTTCCTTTCCTTCTATAGAAAAGTTGGGATACACAGGCTTTAGGCTGTCACACTTATTATGTGTGACAGGATTCAGGATGATAAAAAAAAAATCACTTCCAGGCTCACAACACTCTTACATTAGTGATGAAGAGCCGTGACCAGACAGACATTACATTACATGGTAGCAGCAAAAGCACAGCTCGGACTGTTAGTGACAGAAGCATATTTGTTGCTGCCTGTGATGTGGTTACATAACAGGTAAGGCTAGGTGAGATCACTTCCAGTCTTTGATTTAGCACACCAAGCGGATTAGGAACAAAAACAAACATGTCCTCGGCATATAAAGAGAAATCTCTCCTTTTGAATATGCACATTATGAAAGAAGGTGACATTTATAAACAATTATGGTAGAAGAAATGACTAAATGGTGCTGATTTCACTTTCACATCTGAATAAAAAGTTTGAGTTTTGTACAACAGAAAAATTAACCATAATTAAAAACTCCAGATCAGAAGGCTACAGCTCTTAGACTTACCCGACTGAAGATTTCTTCTCAGAGTGGAGCCTCTATGTGCACGGTTCTCTCCACCTCATCTCTCAAAACACACTCATTCCTTTGTCATCTGGCTCATCTGAAACACAGAGACAGACGTTGACTTAGTTCTTAGTTTCTTTGGAGAGGACTGTAATTTACCAAGTGCAATGAGCCCCCTGTTTGATAACAGGTGTGCCAGTTAAAGAGGACACTTAATCCCTGAGATTTGGGAGAGGACAGTGTTTGGTGGGCAGCTCTACTTGTTTCTTATTAGCTCCACCATGGAGGTTATGTGTTTGGGAGAGTTCGTGAACAACATTACTCAAAAAGTAACAAACAGATTTTGATGAAATTTTCAGGAAATGTTCAAAATGGGAAAAGGAAGGAGTAATTAAATTTTGGAGGTGATCTGCATCACTGTCGGGATCCAGGATGTTTTTAAAGGATTTTTTTTCATTGTAAGATAGGGCTGTTTTCACCATATGTGTATATAACTCCTCGATAAATGGTCGGATTGCTTTGCAGAACAATACAAGACAAGGTCACCATCATTTCTGACAGGTTTAAAAGTATGATCCACATCCTGGAAATATTCTGGATACTAAGATCTAGAATATGAAATATGCACAGGGTCATCATCATTTTCAACACTGTACAGTACAAACCTCCAACTAGAACCAAATTGTAGCAGACAGTCTGCTGAAGGGAGTATAACATTAAAGTAGGACTAAAATGTTGCGTGACAATCACAATAAGCTTGGCGGAGGTCTGCGCTCTCTGAGTGTCTGAGTTTAATCTTCATAGATGACAAGCAAAAACATGACTTGGGTAACCGAATCAGAAAACTGAATTCCCAGCATCACAACAAACTGACCAAACTTATCTCCAGCTAAGTTCACAGAAGTCTCAAACCAACCCAGCGACAAAAAAACACAGTAAACTGTTGCCACTCTGGCACAACAGTATGACTTGTTTAAAAAAGGAAAAAAAATCCTCCCCCGAATCTTACTCACCCCAATCAGTCACCAAAACCAAACATTAGTAGCATTTTTCCACCTCCCCGCAAGGGCATGACGTCGTCTTTGATGTGAGGAAAGTTTTTGAAAGCCGGCTACAGTTTACCCGCCTGTTTATTTTTAAATTTGGATCCCTGGATCACTTTTTTTCTGCACTCATCACCGCCAAATTTGTCCAAGGGCAGAATCCAAAACCAGAAACGGCTGCAGAGCAGTTTTATTTGGCAGAGGTACCAGGCATGTTCTGAGAAGCTGTGAGACTTGTGTCTGGTGAGTGTGTGTGTAATGTAACCTGGTAACATGCATGTGGCGCACGCTCCAGGAAGGCTTTGAAATAGTGCTAACTCTGCTAAGCCTCACAGCACACGTACAGCATGTGTAAGGTTACAGTGTAAACACGCTCCTGCCAAAAGCCTTAACCTTCTGGATTAAGTGATCTGTAGTATTAAGAGTTTATCTCCTCCCGCTAGGATACACCTTGACTGTGAGGGGGGATTATGAAGTTGGGCGACGGAGTAAAAGGACAAAAGCAAAAGGATGTGTTTGATGAATGGCGTTACGAGACAAGTACTGGGAACTCTTTGAATGTAAAGTACATACAACTGAAGGTCCAAAGAATCAACTAAGACATGAAGCAAAACAAGAATCTTCCTTCTTTTTCACATGTTTGATCACAGGTGAAAATAGAACAGTGGAAACTTGGCCGGAGATGTGGAGGCAAGGTAATGAACTTGAACCATTGCTCTGAGCTGATCAGGGGATTAACCAAACAAGTCATGAGTTAAAGACTAAATTAGAGGGACAAAACAATGCGCGCATGAAAAGAAACACTGAGATAAAGACAAAATACTCTGTGCATGATAACCGTGTCTTTCTGAGCAGCTTCCTAAGAGTTACTCTCCAATTATTTCCAGCTTAGTTATGCCAAAGAATTTAACCAGTGCCATGGTTCACAAGGACCAAAGGCAAGGTCAAGCTTACAGGGACATGGTCAACCACACCTGACTAATTTAACTATGTATTCAAGCAGTTCACTGGAAACCTGTGAGAACTAACTTGCTTTATTGCTCAGTGTTCATTCTTCATTCTGTCCCTGGGCGCAGATACCAGAGTCTTTAAATCTGTGAATACAAAGGCATACTTTTCCAAGGGGGGGTCATGCATCCAAAGGCTAAAAAATTAAAAACCTGAATGATCCAAAGTCACTGTTTGTGAATGGAGAGTAACTTCACCGTGCCCTCGGTGGAGACACGAGCAAAAAAAGCAGCTGCTGACAACATTAGCAGTCAGCAAAAAGCTGGATGTGGAACTTGTCACAATGACTGCTTTCTTTCAACACGACTACTGACGCTTTCCTCGCCGAGTTTATTCACACAGAGCAGGATTGTGGGTATGAAAGGCTTTAAGGCGTGCCAACACACAAACCTAAAGACACACACGTTTGCCTTCTGCTGCGACTTGAACCGGAGCATTGTGCTGCTGTTTTTGGGGAACAACAAGGCAAGTCTTCCTCTTTCTGAAAACCCCAGCGCTGGCTCTGAACTCCCCCTCCTTTTTCCCCTTCACCTCTCTGTCCTCCTCAATAGGCTTCCTACAGGCCATCTGCTAAGGGGCCACGGGACCACTGCCACCCCAACTTTCCTCGACACACCCCATGACCTGGCATTCTTCTCGCGCTGCCCCTGGGTGACTCCCACGTAGGCTCTGTGTTTAGTCTGGCACTGTGCATGTCTTTGGTCAGAAGTTAAGGCGAACAGTGAAGAACGAGCCACGCCTCAACTTGAGTCTAAACACAGTAGGTGCATGAAGGCTGTGTGTTAAGGAAGTGTCTTTTTCCTCCACGGAGACCACCTTGAGTTTGTTTAAGAGGAGCTGCTCCCCCCTCTTCTGCATGAGCGTAGAGTCTGGGGATCTATGTTTGCAAACCTGACCTCCAAGTCCTTCAATTTAAACTTGAGGGACAACTCCTGACGCAGCAGATTGAAACAGAGGGAGACTCCTGAGAGGACCCAGCCTTGTAGTAATATCATGATGCTGTTAGTAACCCACTCCTTCAGGATGCAGAAATCTCACTTTGCTTTTTCAACACTGTGCGTTCAACAAAGAAACGTCCTGGAAGTACAAACAATAAAGCATAATGCTGAGTTTACATGTGGTTCCTATCATAAATAAATCATATAAATGACTTATACAGTACTCTAAATATCCTCTATAGAACAAGGCACTACAAAGGTCTCATGCTTTCTCCATCATTATGCTGGGAAGCAGGAACTATGAGGTCATTTGTTATTGCTAGTGACTGTTAACACCATCACACCGCCTTCCTCCTGTCAAATCACAGCCCATGGGACCTGTCTCTTATCACTTTCCTCTGGCTCCATTACAACTGATCTCTTAAAGGCGCAGTGCGCATGGAGCCTCACTCCTGTAGACTTTCATTCAAACTTCTACAAAACTCCAGCTCTTACAGCAGAAAAACAACAAGAGGAGAAAATATTTGATCAAAAGGCTTCTGCTGAATTTTTGTCACAAGACTTAAAGTATCTTGCAGTTGTTTGCTTGTGAGGAGAAATGTCTATCTATGAATCACTCGCTGAAAGCTCACTTTACTGTGTGGTGGATTCAGCCCAAGCCACCGAACATCCATCACACTGCTTGTTAAGTGTCTTCTGGACTTTTTCATTACACATTTAGAAGCTCTGCGCCTGGCTCCAGACCAAAAATGACAAGGCAGTCTCTCCAGGATGATTTATACTCATATGCCACTGCTTTACCAGAGCGCAGCCACAAATATGAATACATATTCAAACTCTTTCACACAACGTGAGCGCAGCATCCAGCAGCTTCAGCAGAGAGGTTCAAAGTTTAGTCAGCGCGGTAAGTTTGTCAGAGTCAGTTATTTCCATGAGTCAACGTGAGCAGCACATAGAGACTGACAGCCCTGAAACACTCAGCAGCAGGAGTGATGAGGGCTGAGATTGTGAGGGGTCATTTAGTCGTATTTTCATGTGGAAGAGATAAAAAGAGATACAAACTAAAGTACGAAATGTGCTCTGACAAATAAGCTACTCAGCACTCACACATGCAAACACAGCTCAGCCCACACCTGTGGCTCTGGACAATAGGAAACACAATCCAACCTCTTCACCCCAGCTTTCTCTTAATCCATTAAATAGGAGAAACAAAGGCAGAGAAAGATAAAACAGAGAGCCCATAACATCCCTTACCTCTGTGGCCCAGGCTTTCATCTAAGAGCTCTTTGAACAGCTTGCAAAGGAAGAACCTCACTGGTGTTGTCTGATCCCAAAGTGAGGGCTTGTTGAGTCTTAAAGCAATACACACACACATGCACACACACACTGAATCTGACTCACACACCCAGACTCACAGAAGGACACGTGGAAACTCCCTCCCGGCTGCAAAGCAGCAGCGAATCACAGTCCTCCGAGGGTAACCCTGGGTAACAGAGCGCCAAGAGGAAAAGCAGGAGAGCAGGGAGGAAAAAGTGAAAAGTTCTCAACAGAACAGCTCTCTCAGAAAGAGAAGCAAGGATGGTTTACAGCTCCCATCCATTCAGGGTCTCCACTACTGCACCGTGTTGTTTTTCCCATATCCTGCTTTTCCGTTGGCTGGGAGGAGGATGCAGGGTTTGTTACAGCTGAGGCGGTTTTCCATAGCTGTTTGAGGCGATTGAGCCAGACAAGCTGGCGTAAGTTGGCTGCAGCGCTGCCTGGGAGGCACTGCAGAGGGAGAAATGACTGGAGCTCTTGTCTGACCCTAAATACCACAATGACCCCAGGAGGAGGCAGGGGAGGCATTTAGTGACAAGAAGCAGAAAAAAAGTGTGCTTACTGTAAGTGTGAGTGTGTGAATGCACGAGTGAGTGTGAGCCAGAGAATAAGAAAAAGGCCATTGAGTTTCCTGGTGTGAAAAGGAGCCGGGGCCAGAGAGGAAATAAGAGAGTTAAGGACATGGCTAAGCTGTTTTGAAATTCTCCATGGGGGCATAGGGGGCAAATATGCATCTTATTTTTAAGAGGCTAATTAAAACACGAGAAAAGGGGTGAGTGAAAACATTCCTTGGAATTAAAACTTCTGAAATTAAACCCAAAGTGTTGTGACAGGCTTATCCCTGCAGAGACGAACTTGAGACCGCCGCTGGTCTAAAAACACTCACATGCTTCCATTGGTCTATGGTTCACATAACTGTGGTCACACAGTCAAACTGGACCCATCCAGAAAGCCACACCAGAACCCAGAGCGGCATCAAATCTGGACCAAGAGAGGCAGATTGTTCCTAAAACCGATCCCAACTCACTCTGCAGTGAGTTGTTTATCCCTAAGGAGCTTCATTCGATGGTTATAAAGGAATATATCACAACACTCCTCTGAATAGAAAACATGAGCACCAGCGTTGATTTCTCCAGAAAATCATCTCGCCCTGAATAGCTATTCAAAGTCATGAGCACGCCACGCCGTTTGAGCAGCTGTGGAATAGCCTTCCATCAGCCTGCTGCTTGACAGAGGCATCAGCTTCAGGACACAATATTAGCAGCCTTCTCTGGGGCTAAACAACATTGTTAACAACACAATAGTGCCACTGGCCGAGTCTGCGCTCCCCTCAAAGCCCTTTGTCTGCCTATAGATGGAGGCAGCTAAAAGCTTGGTCAACAACATACGAGTCAAAGAAGTGAGGCGCTGAGAGAGGAAAAGAAGGCAGGAAAGACGGCTGTGATGCATATTCATACAGAGCAGGTGCTGGGTCTAATTCCTCACGGCCAAATGGTCTGACCTCTAATTAAGATCAATTAAGAGCCAAACAAGCTCTCCAGAGCCAAGAGAAATCCCTCTACAGCCAAGCTCTGGACCACTGACTTAGCCCCACATCTCAAAGTAAATCCATTAACACGTCTTCAACTGCTCGACCAACAAGCCAAGAGAAACCAGGAAAGGAAACACAAGGAAAAAGGAAACTGACGAACTATTATGTGTTTGATTACACAGGTTTTAAAGAGTTTGTGGGAGGCGCTTTGCTTCCAGATAAAGATTTCATAACAGCAGAGAATGTGAACTGAGACTAAGATCAGCGTGGACTCTGATAGACTCTATCAGTCTCCTCTGCCTAGACTACATTCCTCACAGGTATTATCTCCTCAAACTTACGATCACGGTAATGACAGTAAAACGAAAGCACTTCCTTGAGATCTTTTAGTGAAAGATAAAACTGTATCTACCCACACTGTTATGAACTCTTACATAATCTTCTGCATTTTGTAACCTGTCATGTGTCTAAATCTAAGACCTAGGTCTTGGCTTGGGAACCAGAGGTAGTCAGTTCAAGTCCAAGTGTGGTCCAAGTAAGGAAACGGGTCTTGCTGCTGGAGGTGCTGGTTGAAATCTCTTTGGGATGCCCATGCTTGTTCAGCCTCCACATTCTGATATCTCTCAGTATTACGTGTCCACAGGATTCTGTTTATTTATCTGTGTGTAGCCTGTTTTACACCAGACTGGGAAAAATTAACTTTTTTTCAAAACTTAATAAAGTCAGCCTTCGTTAACATCCATTTTTATCTTTACTGGTGAGTAGCTCTACAGAGTTGTTGTTCGGTCAGTTGGTCCTTACCACTAAAACACACCAACCATTATTACATAAAGAGTCTGAATATGTTAAACAAAAAAAAAAATCAAAAATCGATTTATCTAATTTTTTGTTCGACAATATCAAAATCTGGGTTCTTTGTTAAAAAGTCATATTTTTTTTTTCAAATTCAAATTCTTCATTTCAGTCTTTGTTTGTAAACAGGATTGGAAAAAAGTTACCATTTTTCTCCAGCAGAGGGTGAAATGTTTCTCTGACTCACGCGATGTGCATTGTATGGGAAAATAAGGCTCCAGATGTAGTCTGTAGACATTATGATCATCATTTAACTTTTTCACATGGTCTGGTGTTAAAAAAGAAAACTACAAATCACAAAAATTGTAAATATCGAAGAATCGCAATTCAAATCAAATTGGCACCCCAAGAATCGTAATAAAATCAAATCGTTAGAATAGCCTATTGTCCGAGCCCTATTTAACAACCAGTGGTTGAAGTGCACCACTTTCTGTTTGGCCACAACAACAAATTCATTTCTGTTTATAGCAGTTTATTATTGTCTTGGAAACATCTAGATGCACTAACATGTTGTATAAAACTAAGTTGTACCTCAGTATGAATTATTTTGAATTCAGCCCTTATGAAAGAATGTTGATGTAAGCATTCGGCAACAAAAACAACAACAACAGAGAAATTGACATAGCGGTTATTTCTCATGTAAGGAGACTTTACTTCTGTAAGCAGGTTTCAGTTTGAACCTTGCAGGACATTGATGTAGGCCATTCTTGGATATTGCCCTCATGTTTCTCACTACATCAATATTCCTATCTCCTAAAAAAAGCATAAAAGAGCGTAAATAATCCCTGTTGGAATAAATGAATATCTGGCTATAGCCTTTTAAATTCCACACAGTTTCGTTTGACTCTAGCTTGCTAACACATTTTTTTTAACCATTTATAAAATTTAATCTTGAAGAAAAAAAGAGTTCATTGTTTGCAAAAAAAAATTCAACAATTCAATCGAGAGCAACTGTAATTGACAGAAAAAATAAATCCAGTGATGTTTTAAACTAAATAATGGATGGACTGTGTTTTTTTCTTTGATCTTTTAACTGCTTAAAGCACCTATACATTTGTCCCAATCACCCATTCATACACTGATTGCAAAGGCTGCTATGAAGCCCATCAGTTTTAAATCCATCCCAGTCAAACAACTACGGCACATCACTGAGGGCAGTTTTTGGGGTCAAATGTCCCGGGGACACTTCGGCATGTGGACAGAGATGACCGACTCTACCACCGAGCCACAGCCACCCCAACTAAAAAACAGACACTGATGTTACATTTTACCTCAGATGAAAGGATTACTTGCAATCAATCACTCCTGATATAAAAAAATAAAAAACCCATGTTGGTCGAGTGATGCTTATGGGAGCAGCCTGACGAATGGGAAGGAGAAGAAAAATCTGGGCAAGAGTCAGAGGAAGAAAGATGAGTTTTCAGTCAGCATGCTAATATTTCTTGTCTCCCTCATAAACAGCATGATGGAGCCTCTCTCATAGCTGGAGGCCGTTTATGGTTTGATGCAATTGATTATCCAGCTCACTGGGGACTGCAGTCTGCAGCAATTTGTGAATAAAACGTCCGTCGGGAGGGAATAAATTGATCTTAATTGCTCATTTTAGCACACATTAGTATACTGACTCACCCAGAATCATGGGTTTAAATATCATGTTCTGAGAATGCACTCGCTTTAGGGTGAGCTGGTCAGAAGAATTAGGGGTGTAGACGAGGAATTTACTTAAGCTGGGACGCTTTAAGGAAAGGTGAAAGGTGAAAGGTCAAGTCTTTTGTTTAGAGGATGGCGTCTAACCCTCTTCACATTTTAACTTTTCAACTGCTGAGGGCTATCTAGTGGAAGGATCCAAGCATCATCTTAAACTGACTATCTTTGCACGGAGATAAATCTCTGATAAAGTCACTCACACCTTTTGAAATGAAGGTGTTATTCCAACAGATACACTCCTACAAATCTGAATGAGATGGAAACATGAAAAATGTGCGTCGCATTCGGTGACATTCAAATCACACAAAGGTTATCCCTCCCATCATCTATCCTCCTCTTCACCTCCTCCTCCTTTCATCCCATACAGTGAAATCTTTATTATCTGCCAGCCTCCCCTGCTGTCAGCTTAGTTCATTTACTACAGATTGGAGCCGCCGCCTGACAAGGCAGCCAAAACACGGGGATCCTGACTCAATTTTAATTTAGCCGGGATTTGTTGCACAAGAAAAGGTGACTATGTGTGTCAATCTGAAGGGAAAGTGTGCTTTCGAGACGATATCAGAGAAGCCGGAAACAAGAAAACTGATTCACATCTGCAGCTGTGCTCAGGGAAGACATAGGCCTGGGCTGACAACAAATTTTGCTGGACGATATACTGTCCCACAATTCTTGGCAATAAACGATATATTGAGGATATTTTTTAAAGACCAAATTAACTACTCATATGAAATAATATGCCAAATTCAATAAACCTTTATTTCTCATAAATACTTTTTAATTTAGTAATTGGGTTGGGTGGTTGTGTTTTAGGCGGGCATGTGAGTTTGTTGTGTTGCCTTTTTTTGTTGCTGCACACTGGCTCGTCTGTGGTGATGGGCTCACCTCATTCATTCTATTTGAAGCCGAAATATTTCTACACTGGGGTATTTCTACACTAGTTTCTACTACGTTAACTTGCATTGCCCCTGACAAGCTCTCGAGGCTCACTTGCTGCGCTCTGTGTGTTTGCGCTAGCCTGATGCTAGCGCCCCCACGTCGACAAAGACGACAAAGATTTTGGAAGACTGGGGTTTTAGCTAGGGATGCACCAATCCTATTCTGTTATCGGGTATCAGTGCCGATCCAGCCCCTCAAAGTTGGATCGGGTATCGTTGGGAAACGATCGGTCCAAACTTGACACTGAGGCTAAACTATGATTTAGTCTACAAGGTATAAAATTTTACAATTAAATAGTCATTCCTTTAAATTCTGAAGCATTTTTTTAACTAAACTTCTGTTAAACATTTTAACACTTATAGTTTAAATAAATATTAACTTCAGTAATTCCATATGTTCTCATTTTTGTCTTTTACTCAAAACATTACCAGTCTTATCCCAGAGAGAACATACAGATTATCGGTCGATACCCAAAGCCCAGGTATCAGTATCCGGACCAGAAAAGCTGGATCAGAGCATCCTTAGTTTTAGCACCTATCTGCCATTTCTTAATGTGTATGTTTGAATGCATGTGCATGACTTAAACAGCAGAGGGACAAACAGGTTAACGAAAAAAAAAAGATGAAGAGTGTGCGTGCATGTGCGAGATCTGGCAAACAGCTGGAAGACTGCAGGTGCAAATCAGCTTTCCATCAGCTTCACTGCTAATTAAGCAGCTTAATGGACAGAAGAAGGTCATTTGGAGGGTTAAAATCTGGAGGAAAAAGGCACATTCATGCACACACATCCTTGAACTTGAGCCACGGCTACAGTATCTGGCTTTCAGAGTGACTAATACCCAGACAATTTAGCTGGATTGATTTTCTGGTGCAATCAGCATGCTCTCACACACACACCTCCACATCTGTGCTGCGGCAGAATATCTCAGCCTTGTTGTTTACTCAGCTTTCTACTGGTGTCTCCTCAAAGCAGATCAAGCTCTAAGAGCCCCTGTCTCTAAACAGAGGAGTTAAAACTGCCCTGAGGTGATGGTGATAGGAGGAAAAGAAGAAAGGACAGGCGGTGCATACGAAGCATGTGGAGTCTTTAGCAGCCACTGGGTCAGATAAAACAACCCGAGGCTCCTGGGAAAACAAGCAGACACCCAGCCCTGCCCAGGATGTCGGGGCAGAGCGCGACAGCTTCCGTGCACAAAGCGGGTGGAGAGATACCTAATTATCTCCCCGCAGATAAGAGACAGAGGGCCTTTGAGACAGGGGAAAGGGGAAAAAGCATCATCAGTAAAGCTGTTTTGATCTCGAGGAATATCAGTGAAAGCAGAATCATTTTTTCCTCCACGCCTCTCTAAGGTTACAGTGACTTTGTATATTTTACAGATACAAAGTGCATAAAACACCTGCTCCAAACTGTATCATCTCCACTTGAAGTGACTGTGCCTGTCCTTTGTGCGCTGCAGGATAATCTGTCACACTGTCTGTGGTGTGAGCTTTAGTGATTAATACCATCAGCCCGCGACTTACTCACTCATTACCATCGCAATAGCCACTGTAGTGTACTGCAGCAGTCATGTGAGACACAGCCCAAGCTCCCTAAGGTGATCCATCACAGATCATTGACCATCACAGTACAATATCAGTCACACAGAGCCAGCTGCTGGAGGTCACACGGGATCATCAGAGGATTCTGGGAAACAATGGGGAACTGTGGGTTTGGAGGCAGGTAGAGGTGAGCGTGTACAATAATCGATGTACGAAAAATATTTAAAACCACTAACATGTGCATACAAGATCCATCATTGGACTGGACAGGAAGGAAACGCTTATTGAAGGAGAAGAAATCGGTTTATCTGTAATTTGAAAGGAGAGTCGGTCAAAGTGCCCACCACGTGAACTGGCAGAATAAAAGCCACTCAAAATGACATGTGGCTGGTGAATACAGCTCTATCTGGGGTAGTAGGGCAAACAACCAAGACTGGCTTTGTCCCAGACAGAACACACACACACACAAACCACACACACCTGCTCGACTGGCATACACTCCTGCAGGGAAGGGCCAAACAGTCTGCATCCAGATGCTCTGTCGGCATATGTACATGTGAGAGTGTTTGTGTGCAAGTGTGTGTGTGTGTGTGAGTGTGTGTGGAGCTCCTCCTCTCATCCATCACTGCCACAAACCTGCATTAATCCGTCTCTGCATTCTTGAGGAGCTCTGACGCCAGAGGGACTTCACCTTCGTGGCCTCCCCCCCCACCCTGTGGGTAGGGCACCACTCATGGATCCTAGAGCCAAATGTTCCTGCTACACGCACAAAACTTGACTCTGAAATCTGTTGGCACCCTGTGAGCTGATGGGCCACTCGCATGTGATTTAGGCCCGAAAAGCCAGAGGACAGGTTGACACTAATGGATATGGTAATTCAAATGTTATCTTCCAATGCCAAGGCGAGCCATATGTTCATGGTAAACTAGCACTCCGACTGGCCATGGCTCTCTTTTTATTGCCTATTAAGGGACAAAGTGTAGATCACAGTCAGGCCAAATAGGGCATGAATCACTCGGCTCACTCTGATCGAATCCATGAGCATTATTCTCCTGACCACACCGCTAAGGAGACAATTTGACTGACACCCACAAGCAAACAAGCTAATAACAGCAAAGGTGAGACACACAGTATATGCGCTAAGACTTAGCTTCGCATTTTTTCTGCCAGCTATACATCATAATCAAGTCCACTAAAGCAGAGACTGACAGACTTGGTTTTGTCAGAGGTGGTTGGACTAGTCCGGACCTGTCTGGGCAGTTTTGTCGACTTGGTCAAGGCTAAGTTATAACAAAGGAACTAATGCTCAGCTGGCCATTAGCAGCCATTACCTGAGGCCATTACGCCTTTTCTTTTATCAACACTGGCGGGTCTGAGGGATTGTCTCAGTTAAGTGCTGAGGATGGATTTTAACAAGTGAGGAGGAGACTAACATGAAGACATGGGGAAAAATAGCATGACATGAACAATGGCAGTAAACATGCCTTTCACACAGTGAACTTCTCAAACGATTTGTTTTATTCTGCCTTTTTTGAATGCAGACACTAATATAAATGTCTGAAACGAGTGACACTGAGCCACAAACAAGCAGGATAATCCCTCTCCCCCAGAATGGAGGATTAATCTGTTCACAACACATTTCAGGTCTGCTTTGCTCATTAAGAACAGGCAAACCTTAAACCACACCACAAATGCTCGAGTGTACTTTGTTTCTGCTTAAGATGAAAATTCTCACAGTGCTCCAACAGAAATGTCTCCTGTATTCTCAGCCTGGCCCGGGCGAGACGAGTGTACGTCCTGGTGTGTGGCTGAGCAGACTGAAGTCAGGCTGCTGGCTGTAGATGGCCGGATAAAGTGGAGGAGCTGTCAGGATCAGGTCAAGGACCTACATCAGAGTCGAGTAAATACAGGACCACAGTATGGGCTGCTAAATAAACCACCTATCAGGTGCAATCGACACTGTTTGGACATATCGCATGCTGCACCTGGATTCTCCTTCACTTCACAGGCAACCCCTCAAAATTAAGCCTCCCACTAACAGTGCAGTTAACACGAGTCTGAGCTCACAGGTTGAAAAAGTTCATGCAAATTCTCCAGCACAGCAAACACCCTCCAACAGGAATCTGCTCGCAGCTCCAAAAGAGAGAAAAACTAATCTTCTCTGATGAGTAGGCAGTGTATCAAGAGGTTGGTAAATTCACAGAGCAATAAACAGGTAATAAAATAAGGCCGGCTTTAGTGCAGGCTTGATTTTACAGGAAGGCAGCTTCTGTTCTAGTTACTCAAAACAACTTGTTTGAAGCCCAGCTGTTCATAACATACAGTGTCTGTTACTGTCTGTGGTTTAGACTTACTGATAAGAGAAATCTGAGCTGGGCTGTCTGCTCAGCATCCTGAAAGCTCTAGTGATGGGTGAGACAGCTGGTGAGGAGCCAAGCACCAACTCACTCACACACTGAGATTTTTTACTCACAACCACAGAGTCTGGTGTTATTGTTTACACAGAGAGAGCTTATCTGCATTAAAGGTACAGGACGGCAACTTTGTGCCCGCTGAGCATCACGCATACATGACGCCTTTGATGAGTTTGTATAAATGTGAAATTGAGTCAGAAATATTCGACCACTGATTGAGAGCAATTTTGTAAACAAACAGTCACACCTGGTTGCATGAAAACTACAAGTTTGACCATGCACGCTCCAAGCTGTGGCTGGCAGTGTCTGTACGCCTGCTTATTTCAGGGGGCATAAGCTTTTGTGAGAAACAAGGCCACATCGGTCACGTTGTGCAGAGGCTAATTCAACCCTCATAAACAGGTTAAACACCTGCGGGGGGAGTGTGTTGATGTGTGTGTGGACGCTACTTTGCATGTCTTTTAGCCACTTTCCTGCAGACTCTCAGTCAGCCCACAGACCATGACCTAGTTTTCACAGCCAAACTGTGTCATAGGTTAACACGCAGCTCACTCGAGTGTATAGAATGTTGTGTTAAACCTGTTTGAAGAAAATTGTCTTGGTAGAGCATGTGAGTGTGTGTTCCTTGTCAAGTCGAAACAGATTGTGGCAGGAATTATCTGAAAGCTCACCCTGAAGGAGCCGCGAATGATGAAGGTGAGCTTAGATTTCACCATCGCACTATCACAAGAAATTACCCAGGAGCCGTTATCAAAGTATAATCCAGAACAGGTGCTCCACAAAGCAGCACTGTGTTTAACTGGGGGAGTTAAATCAACAACAACAACAAAGACTGACCTGTGCTGGCTGCAGGAAAAACACCTAAACCAGTTTCTCCAGTCACGCGGACTCTGAGGCACGTGAGCTAATTCGATTGTGGCAGAAAACTTGCACACAAATCTTTGCAAAACAAACTCCTTTGTCCAGCTCTGTAAAGCCTTTTCACTGGGGAATGTGCTTTAGAAAGACTGATAACACAGAAACACAGTAATTCTGGGACTGAACTGCACCTCATCTAGGGGCATGGCAAGGTTGGGCTAAGCGCTAGCAGCTGCACCACATGTGAACCACTTTTACCGACATGATTAAATTAAGGTCCCCTGCCAAACTCATTATTATCCCATCCATACAGGGAGTCACAAGAATGTCAATGAGGACTACACTCATTATGCAGTCTTCATGCACAGCGCTCAGTGAGAAACAAGTCCTTTTCTCAGGATTACAGACTGTAAATCAACACAGTTACATAGCTGGGCTGATGTGATTTTTTTTTTTATCACTTTGAAAAATGACAGGCCTGCCCTAAATTTTCATCCCATTAAAGAAATTCCTTGACCAATTGGATTAGCACTCACAGACTGATGTGACAGCCCGCTGAGGTCCCACAGGATGGGCTGGTGGAATCGACAGGCAGATGCTCCAACCAGCAGAGGTCACGAGGGGTCAAGCTGTTCCATTATGAGAGGACAAGGGTGGTATTTATTCACAGCCTTCTCCTCCTAAGTAGGGGAGGGCTTACAGGGAATAGAGATGGATCCTTAACCCTTGAGGCAAACGGTTGACTACAAACCATCCGCTGTTCTTCTCCGTACTGGGGGAGATGTGGCAACTGTTTCCCCCGCTGAGAAGAAAGAAGAAAGAAGAAAGAAAGGAGAAAGGAAGGAGAAAGGAAGAGTTGCGAGGGATTCACAGATTTCCTGACTCCTGAATGATCAAGAGAACCCACTGCCACCCTGAAAGGATAATAACAAAAGAACAAGGAGCAGGGTGTTCTGACACTACACGCTGCACTGCAGCCCACTTTAAAGAGATGTAATGACCACAGAGGCATAGCCCGCTTTGAAAATCTAACCTGATCTGACTTGTTTGTGAGGCTGTTTTGTATCAGACTACATCAAAGCAGCTCTAATGTGACTCTGAACACAGTGTGGAGATGATGCTGCTGAACTTTTTCTATAACTTTCATGCTACAGGAGGAGCGCCTTGGCCTTGGAGTCCTGTGGCTACCCAAAGTGCGATGCACAGCAGGCCAAAAACGGCCAAAACATCAAGGGTTATGATACAAATGGTGGTAAAAGATCGGAAAGAATGAGCGCAGTCTTCCTGCTTGTTAAAATACTTGCTGGCTCAGAAAAAAAGCCTGTGGCAGTGTATGATAGCATGATTAGCAAAAGCAGCAGGCATGTCTGGGACAGACATGAACATTCGGACACACACAGACAAGCTATCATCCTTTTGGAAAAGTTGCCCACTGACTAATGGGGTGTTTCTCTGGGGCCAAACTCGAGGGCCAATTAGGAATTGTGCATGCAAAAAGAGGAACAGAAAAGGCTGAAATGTTGTAATTAACTTTGACTTTCACTTTTCAAAGTTCTCGGAGCTTAACGAGAAATTAACATATGACTTATTGTGTCAAAGGACAAAAACAAAACTCAAAAAGAAACAATAAATAAGGCTAATAACACAGCACAGCTTTCCAAATCCACCTCTCACCCAGCCCTGTTTAAGTTGTCCTAACCGTCAGGAAACCCCAGTTCCTGGCGTTTCTCCACTTTGTTTTTAAAAGTTGAAGCCTTGGCATGCCAGTTCAAACTTATGCACAGTGTAATATTGTTATTAGTATAAAAAGAGCAGCCGCTAGTTTCCAGTGAGGCCGATTTCTCCACGCGAGCAGACCACAGGGCTTGCTGCTCGAGACAAACCGCCTGCTCTCATACACACAAAATTACTAGTGAGGAGCAGGACGAGCGCCTAAAGAGACAGGAATGGTTTTGAAAATAGCTTCAAGAAAATATCACAGTTATTAAAGTCATTCTTTTACAGATACAGCCGATGCCAGGGGAAACAGGCATTTTGGACTGGAGAAAATTGGCAATCCCTGATGAAAACTGTCATAACCCTGCTCAGACACCTCAGGCAAATAAAAGGAAATAAAGCTTTCTTGTACTTCTTTGTTTGACAGAGAAGATAAAACGCAATAACCTCGACAGCAAAGTGTTTCCAGAGCATGTCTGCAGGTTGAGTGACACAACATCAGCCACCTATTAGTCACCAGTCAGGGTGTGCTCCTTGGATCACTAACCTCATGAGACTGTGAATAAATGATTTCACCCTCTAAAGGGGAAATGATTTATAATGAATGACTTCACCGCTGCATGCATTCACGTTACACTAGATCCTGGCACATGCACGGTGCATATCAATGAGTTTTTAAAAGGGAGGTGGGTGTAGAAGAAAAGCAACATGTCTGAAAGAGGTTTATTTATATGCTCGTGGAAGATGAAAGGAAACGAGAAGGAGATCAGAACTTTCACCCTGTTAGAGGCAACAGGAGGTTCACACACAGATACCCCCTCAACATGGATAATGAAGGCATGGGAGAGTGATGCTGTAAAACACAGAGCGCTTGTTATTCTGCTACAAAGAATGCAGGCAGAGGAGCTGCCACACAACATATGCAACACAGCGGCCCCACATACTCCACACACACACACACACACACACACACACACACACACACACACACACACACACGGACAGGATATACACAGAACTTGTAATTGTGAGTCAGGCATTCTTCTTTCCCCACAGAACAGCAGTCTAAACTGTGGACACTGCTGGCCTACGCATCCTCCACTTCCAGGGAGATCCATCTGGAAAAGCCAACAATGGTCCCGCAGAGAGGGTCAAACCTCGAGGGAGGTTTGAGAGGTTGAGTGAGATGACCTGTCCAGCCCCAGCCATGCCATTAAGCGTCCAGGCAAGGACACAGAAAGAGGTGAGGTCACAGCAAATCACAACTACCTCAGTGATATTTGGATCTTGTGGTTCCCTGAATATTTCAACATTCCTGTTGTATCTCATGGGCAAAAAGAGTTGTACTTCAGGAAGAAGCAGCAGTAACTATTTTTATTCCTTTGCCGAGAAGAAGTTCAACACTTTTTACTGTCAATGAGAAATATGAAGCAAAATCTAAGGAGACTGATAGAGACATAAAATTTGTGTCAATTTGTCAGTGCCTCTAAAACTATAAAGGGTGTTACTTGGATTTTTTTTGATACTCTTTTTTTTTTTAAGTCAATATATGAGTTCTTAGACACAGGAAGAGGAAAAGATAAGTGAGAGTCTTTAAAGCAAGAGTTCACTTCCTTGACTTTAGAAGTTTTAACAGAATTTGATTCAAGCTGCAGACAATTCAGGCAACAGTTTCTCCAGTTTCTAATAAATCCCGTACTCTGTTGGGTGATTCCATTGTAAAAAGGGATAGGTACCAAATTAGGTACTTCCATAGGTACCGACCGAATTCTGTCATAAGTATCGTTTCACGTAAAAACCAAAAGGTATCATGTTTAGGTACCTAAACACATCCCTGATTGTTGAGAGGGAGTGGAAGAGTGGGCGATTCTCCATGCTGGACATGAACACAGCATTGCAAGGTTATATATATTGAAGAATAAATAAATTATTTATATTATATTGAAAAAAATGAGATTTTTTGTTATTAAACAAATTGATATTTTTTACCACATAAATGCAAAAAAGTACCAAAAATTGGTTCCGTTGAGTACCAATACCGACTGCCAGTTACCAGGCATCAGTACCATATTGTTACAAATGTGAAAGGTACCCATCCCTAGTTGTAAATGAAGACTCATATTTGCTGTCTCGAGTATTTAATGAACATTAAGCACTTGCCTTGATATTTACCCCGCATCCTCTCCCCAACTCCACAGTATCACATTTCCCTGAGAGGCAACCTTCAATAATCCCCTGACATGACAGTGAACCCATGACTGATAAAACTTTTAAAAAGCATCATTTATGAGCGCCTGGTGGCATCTGCTGTAACACACCGTCTGAGGATGGGAGCGTATTAATATTGCACGACTGTTCCAGGCTGCAACAAGCTGAGCTGCATCCTGCACTCTATGTAATCTGCTTGACTTGGCATCAACCTATGGAGGAACCTACCAGAAATAAGACTAACCTGGACTTTAAAGAAACGTGGTGCCATTGTCTGCTTCATTGGCAGTACAGTCGATGGTTTGTTTGTTTGCAAAACTTTCCCAGAAGTGGGACGCAACAGGGATCAGAAAGACACATCAGCCAGTTGAGCTTCTCTTGATCTTCCTCCAGTTTCACATGCCTTACTTAGAAAGTCGAGAAAATCCTTTGCACCTGTGCCCATCAACTGTTAAAACCACCTGAGCTGCGGGGTGTGCAGTCAGGGCGGCAGCCAAGCAGTGTGAGCAAGTTTTTCCCTCTGGACCAGAGAGAGCAAACCCAAGTCAAACAGCTCTTATGTAACAGCCAAGCAGAGATCATGTCTTGGCTCTAGCAGAGCAGAGAAAGTGAAGTTGGACAATTTTAGGCGATGAGGAAACCCAAGTCCACCATAGCCAGGAATGAAGAAGGGTTAGTCGATCTTAAGGCATCCAGAAAGTGCTGTAAAAATAAACAAGCCCACACACACAGGCTCTCCTGCTGCAGACAGGCTGATAAAGAACTCAGTTCCCCCAAATTAAAGATTTGATGTATTTTATACTACTTTCCTGCCATTCCACTGCAGATGATGCTGATAAGATGTCCATGTAATGATGGTGTGCACTGTTACAAGCCTTTCACTCACAAAACTTTTACCCTCTGACGGCTGAGACCTGTCAACAAACCAAGCCTTGATGTTTATACTGCCCCAGGAAAAAGGTCGTTTGGATACATTTACCTCTTTGGAGAAAAGGATTTTCAAAAAAGCTTTAATTGAGCATGTTCACTGAGTGGATGCCAGGATTGCCAATGACCTAAAGCAATCAGGACCGTGTCTCTGTTTACACTGGCTGCACGCCAAATGACTGAACCAACATGACAAGGCCCGGAGACTGAGGAGTGGAGAAAAGAGCTTATCTTGCTCGGAGATCAAACCACTGACTGCTTAAGCAGGGAGTAGGCTGGACAGGGGAAGGGGTGCTAATGAGCCTGAAAATATTCCTCAACAAAGCTCCAACACGACGGCTGCCAAAGAACCTCAAAAGCACTTCACGTCGGTCACAAAGCCCAGGAAACTGAAGAGATAAGGGCATGTCATGCTGCATGCGGCTCAGCAGAGCGAGCTACTAAGCAAGAAAAAGACGGGAAACAACATCAATATCTTGTGAGACGGCAGAGTTATAACAACTCAGTGGCATGATGGATGAAACCATGATAAATGAAGTATTGAAAACTGCTGGATCCATGTGTGGTCAGTGATGGATTTGTGTGTGTGGTATCATTCTTTCTCATCAGCTCTTATTAACTTTGTGGTAATAAAAGAAGATTCATCATACTTCAAAATATCACACTGTGATTGGATACTGGTCCAGCAACAATGATATGAGCTCAGCTTTGATTTTTGAACAGATGATAAATTTAGCAGAATCAAATGCCCGGCTTGTGGTGCAGTCCTTCCCAAAATACATCATTAGGTCTCCTCGCTTTCATCCAAAACCAACAAGACAATCAGCCTCCATCAATTGATGAGCAGGTGGGATGTGTCGGAGGAAATGTGTACCCACAATTTGCTCCATCCATCATTGGGGGAACACAAGACACGCGGCGCCAACTGAGCATCCAGGCACCGAGCACTTTGGCCGGCAGCACCAGCTGTGTTTGCCTTTCCAATAGGGCAAGAGTAGTGAGGAAGACCTTATGGCTACTGGGCCGAGGTGGGGCAGATCAATCACAATCTCTATTGTTATAAGGATCGACCTGTAAGCAGGCTCAGAGTTAAGAGAGGGGGAGCAGAGAGGGCATTTCCATACAAACAGGCTGGTTGATCCTGTGGAGAACGTGCCTGGATGAGGCGTTTTTTGAAACAGATGTCAGAAACAGATATGATGTAAAATGCAGCATAAAGCAGATATTTCATTCTACTTGTTTTTTGCTTGGATTGAAAACCAAAGATTCTTTATCTTTAAAACAGCAGACAGTAGGGCTGGGACAATATGCTATTCTCACGATTTGATTCTTTCACAATTATTTGGGTGCCGATTCAACTTACATTGCGATTCTTTGATATTTATGTTTTTTGTGATTTTTAAGTTGCTTTTTTTACACTAGACCATTTGAAAAAGTTAAATGATGATGATAATGTCTACAGACTATATCAGGATCCATATTTTCCCATAAAATGCACATCACATGAGTCAGAAACATTTCATCCTCGGCTGGAGAAAAGTGGCAAACAAACACTGAAATGACAAATTTGAAAAGAAAAATCAATTTTTTGACAAAGAATCCAGATTTTGATATTGTCAAATAAAAATTCCTTATATTCCAATTTTCAATTCTTTAATTCCCACACCCCTAGCAGACAGACTGTGCTTTGAGCATCAAAGATCACACACTCCAACAGGGTCTGTCGCAGGTGGATTTTCAAGAGATTATCAAGTCCTATACCCAGATCAATACCCCAGCAAATAGCTTCTGTGCCCAGCAGTCCTCGTCCTTTCCACCTCATTGTTCATACATTTTGGTAATCAAACTACAACATGTATTTCCACAGCCTGTAAATCACTTCGTCGGGTTCAAAGTGCTGCAGCAGCACTTTTCCCCAGACTGAAATATTGTACATCGTCTGGTGGGCTTACAGGAATTACATGCACTGCTACTCAAGTGCTGCCATCTTGCTTCACGTTCACCATTCACAATATGATTTATATGACCATCAATAAAAGAGCCGTAATGGCACGTCTCGTGGTTATTTCTTCGAGGTTAATGAAAGCTGTGATCACAAGTGAAGTCGTCGGCACAGTTTAAGAGCAACCAAACACCCTCTTCACCTCCAGTATCTTTTAATTTGTTACCTCTTCGGACACGTCGTTAAAGCGCGACCGTTTAATCTTCATTTTCTTTGCATACCTACAATCTATTCTTAAACAAGTGAACCTGAAAGAGTGCAAATCAATTTGGAGCCATGCATTAATCTCTTTAAGGGTGGTGGAGACGCAGCTATAAAGAGACCGTGAATGGGTGCATCGGTTCAGCTGGATGAGACCAAGTCGTCGCTCTGCTGAGCTGGACAGAACGATACTCTTTGTGCAGCCGAGGGTGGATCTCGTGTTGGAGAAGCTTCACAAAGTGAAGCTGACTTAACAAATCTCTCACAGTGGATGGCGGTGCATCTATTAAACTAGTAGCCACAACAAAATAAGTTAAATTCAGACTCACTGAATAATGCAGCACAAAAGGAACAAGCGTCTCTTTCTGGACGTTTTAAGAGACATGGTTTAAGTTTTTGTTTTGCATCCAGGCTGCCATTTAAAGACAGCACAGATGAAGTCAGTGTCAGGTTGGTGATAGCTTTCTGACCTGTGTCTGTGCACGCATGAGGTCAAAGCCAGCCATGTGTGTTTTGGTTGGCGTCTCGGTGAGTGCAGTAGCAAATAAGAAGAGTCAGCCAAGATGCTGTCAGCACCAGCTTTTAGTTCACCTGCTTTTTATAGCAACCACTCCAGACTCTGCAGGCTGTACACTACCAGCGAACACTCTGAAAGCCAAATATAATCCTAACCAGAAAAGAGAGAAATAGAAACACACAGGCCACCATTACTTTGCTTGACTGGTCTGTGTTTGTATAAAAAAGTGGGCACCAAAAGTGCATCCCACTGATCAAGGGAGGGAATTTGAAGAGATGTGCAGAAGAGAGTTAGACCCATCGCAATCCTTTTGTCTTATGATGAAGAGCCCCTGTGGTTTCCCCCTGCAGTGCCTCTATACCTAGACAGTGGAAAGCCTTCATCCCTGTGTGACAATAAGCACAGATGCTACCCATGCCTGATAAGTCACCTTATATGGAGAAAAATATGCAGAGCAGAGCACAAGAAACAGCAGCATTTCTCAGACTGCTATAGCCCTTCAGAATTAACAAAGACAGGCAGTCATACACAGCTAGAAGAGCAATTTCTCACATGACACATGTTCACAGAGCATATCAAACGTATCACTAACAAGAGGAGTCTTTCTTCCACAAGCCTTGACATAATTCCACCGTGTTACACCCTGTATATCAGCTCACTTCAAGACAGATGTGCTGTGTTTTTCAGGGGAGTTCCTGTGATACTGGTGTCACCGCTCTGTGCTGTTAAAGAAGCCTTCAACTTGAATTAGACAAAAGATGAGCTGAAGATGTTTGTGAAGTAACTGCGCACCACTCAAAGAGAGGCAGCGTAACATTTCGCTTTTGTTACAAGTAAACAACTCTGACTGCTGACAGTCCCCCCAACTGGAAGGCAAAACTCCCGTTTGTGTCACAAAGGAAAGGATTTAACAAGCCAAACATTCACTTTTTCCACTAAAAGGAAATTACGGGACACACTCAATCAGGATCACTCTGAATCATAACCCAGACCCAAACCCGGGAAAACAGGACAGTAAAACAGAACGTTCCTCATGGTTGAGGATTTCTTTGCCACAAAAATTCAAACCACAGAGGCGAAAGCATGCATATCGTGCTCGGCTTCTGACCCGGCGATTTAGTTTCTGATTCCTAAAAACAAAGAAGTGGGTGCACACTCAAGAACATCAACAATTACGTAAGTGAGCAACTATTTTTGTGAAGCTTATACAAGCAAGGGGTTTTGAAAGGCCGGATGAAATAAAAACCAATCACACAGCGTGTTCCCCCTCTTCAATAATAAACGAAAGACATTCTTGCTCTCGTGCGGCTGAGCCTAAATCCTGAATAAAAGTGATCCCAGTTAATGATGACTAACCATTTACTGTGCATCCACTTATCTAATCCATCATTCAATAATGATTAATCTCTTTAATTAGCATTAAAGCAACACATTTCCTCAGCTGAACACTTCCACAAAGACGCTGTGGCGAGAATATTGGACAGCCAAAGCCTTCAGACGGATCGATAACGAGGCCAGCCAGACTCTGTAAGTCAAACATTAGCCCGTGTTTTTATTATTACAGCCCTCCTCAGCTGTGTGCAGAGATTGTAACACAGTCAGATTGACACCTTCACGTGACAGGTTTCCATGGCAGAAGGCCCGCCCGTCCAAAAGGCACACCAGCCTTCCCTTCTAGTTCTCGGGTCTATTTGCTCTGGGTTGGCCCTTCACTCCAGGGGTCCAAGGGCCCTTTTGTTACTTATGTTTGTGGCTTAAGGGCCTTGCCATCCTTGCACAAGGCTAAATAACAATACAAAGTGACGGTAAATCACAGTCAAACACAACAGCAGAACATAACCGTGCATTAAGAGGATGACCAATGCCCCCAATCACTCAGTTCATAAATCAGAACAGGAGCCAAGAGAAGAAATAAACAACCTCTAACAAAACTGTGTGCTACACCTCTGAGCAAAGTGATGTTTGTTTCCACTGAATGACACCCACTGCCTCCTTTATGAAGGTTTCATTTACACCCACTGATAGGCATGCTGACAGGATGCCATTAATGTTATTTATCCAACATAATTAGGTTCCACATCACAAAAGGTTTAGTAAAAGATATTTCATGTCAATGAGGAAACTGTCTCCTTTATTATCTGATCATTATAAATACATTGGAAGAGGTCATTCTTTTTCTCCAGGGAACATGAAACAGATGAACCACACAGCACTTTATGAAGTGATGTACTGTCAAACTACAAGCATCAACAATGAAACAGTTATATACTAAAGGCTCACATGTTTGCAGCAGATAACGATTTCAGTCACAGCTGCTGCAGAGAGATTCACCGCTCACAGTAAGCCGAGAGGAGTCACTGCTACAGTAAACACAGAATACAACACAAAGGAGAGCAAACTTTTGTTCACTCAAACTTTGCAACCCTGACTGAAACGGAGGAAACGGCGCGTTTACAGGAGTGAATCTTTAAAACCCGGCATGACTGGGACATAAGTTCGCGTACAACTCACCGGCTCCAGTTTCCTCTGACTGAACACTCTCTTCAGTCACTCCGCACGTGCTCCCCTCCTCGCGACAGACAGACACATTAAACGTTGTTACATTCAATAAGGGATTTAACAGTAGCTCAGGTTTTCGCTACTAGAGACTACTTCCCCGGTTTCTCTGTTCTCAGACCCAACGATCCTGGGACGGAGCGCCAAGAGACTGCGGACTCCTCCCAGACAATGTGGGGTTAAACTCCTCCTTCCCACGGACATACAGAGGGGGGATGGCTGTGTGCTTCACTACAGCGTGGACGGCTCGGGGATTAATGGAAAGTAGTTGTAAAGCTCTGATAGAAGGTCCAAAGTCAGGTTGTAAAACAGCGGGTCGTGGACTTTATCTGGGTCTCTCACAAAAAATCAGGGTCCTAATTTAAGTCAAAATGAGCCAAGAGGGCATTTTACCCAACTGAATGTTTGCCTAAATATCTCATTTATCTAAAGTAGTTTTCCTACACTTTTCATATTTGTTATTCTAGCATATTATTCCATGTCAATACGACAAAAGAGTACTGAAGTTGTTGTGAAAAAAATTCTGCCGATAAGGTGCTATTCAGTTAGGATTATTATTATTTTCCATCTGAAAAATAAGTTCCTTAAATAAAATGTGGCACTTCATTTATTTGCACTGCAGAGCTCTGTGTCTGTCACCAGGTTGTTACAGTAGCTCTAAAATAATCAAATGCAACTTGGTTATGTTTAAAAATGCATTGTACAGTTAAAGTTCATGTGATCTAAAGGAATTGTTTTTCTGTATTTCAATACTGAATGTCTTGAGTTTGAAAAAAATAATACATTTCTTATTTATGGTAAAATCAAATGTTTTTTGTCTTGTTTTATGTGTGTTTCTTAAACAAATAAGACCGTCACAATTAGAGTAACATATAAATTCCAGTACAGGATAGACTTAGCTTTCTTTACAGTGAAAAAAACAAACAAACTTGTGATTATCGGTATCGGTATCGGTATCGGCCAAAAGGGGTTTTGATATAACGGCATATCGGATATCAGCAAAAATCCAATATCGTGCATCCCTTCAAAATATATTTTGACTTAAAAATCTATGCCCAAATAAATCAGAAATGCATGTCAACTTGAAACTGAAGGAATTGAGGTGGGCTTGGGATTTAAAAGTTATTACCCAGAATGCTTTTGGGAATTGTTGGGAATTACAATTTTTTGTCACCATAAGTAAGGGGAATAAGCTATGGATATGAAACCCTACGACACAATGTACAGCTTTGTAGGTGATTTCTGACTGTCTGAGCCAAATGATATGTTGTATTGTCTACCTTCCATATTAAAGAACAGGAGTCTGTGCTTTATGGGGCAGACCTGACTTTTGAAACCTAATAACAATGTCAAACAAAAATCTGAAGAAGTCAGGGTAACTAACAAATATGATTCATATAAACAAAAGTTAAAGGTCAACATAACTGAAAACTTAAGTTGAGTTGAAATACATTAATTGTTAAAAACAACTACCTGAAGATGTTAAGATAACTAACAAGTCTAAATCAACTAAACTAAGACAAGAGTTGACACAAGACATCTTATTTGATCAAGATTACTTCTGTTGGTGTAACAACAACAAAATGTTTTTTTTACTTAACAGAAAATTTTGAGGCAGACCTTAACATCATACTTTTACACTGTAACAACAAGCTACATTTAACAGTGTAGATGTAGAGAGATGGCCTTAAAAACAAACCTTTTATTAAACATTTGTTTTTATTCTTTTTAGCCCAATTTGGAGCTGTAAAGTCAAATAAAGTTACTTTTTGAAGGAAAGGAGCACAGAAAGCTCCTCCAAATTGCATCGTGGAAATTTTTATTAACATTTGTTTCATTGGTTAAAGTCAGGATTTACTGCTCTCATTTTAACATTTTTCTATTTTCAAACTTGTTTCTCGTAAACCCTTGTAATTCACAGGAAGTTAAGTCAAATTTGTCTCCATTACAATTTTTAAATTGACAGAAAAGGGTGTGCAAACAGTTGTGTGACCCCGAAACATTAGTTTGTCTTGTGCATGCTGATGGCTAAGGCTGTTTCGTCATATTTTACATTGACAAGGAAGATGTTTATTTTTGTTTGTTTTTGTATTATTCAATCGAGAAGTGTATCAATTAAGTAATTCCAAGTGATTGTAGACTATCCAAAGATTTAATGTAAGATAACTGTATCTGTATCTATCTACTGTACATAATAGTAGTTCGAGATTTATGTACTTTCGTGAGACTTAGAGTTTTATTGAACTTGGCTCTATTTTTTTATCTGGATGTCTTCAGTGGCCCTTGAACTGAAAGGTCTCAGTCAGCTGTTTGCTTGAAAAGGTGAACAGGGTGAGCATCTTTTTGAATGATGCAAACACCTGTCTGTCACATGGACTAATGAACTGATAAGCAGGGTGATAGAAAACAGGTTGGGTCTCTTCAGACAATCAAACTGCATGCCTGTGAAGACAACCGTCATTGTTATTCCCTGACCTTACAGTATTCTTCCTTTCTTCTCATTCTCTGACAAGCAATCTCAATCACTTGCATCCAAATGCCTCCACTCCCTGATAACAGAGACACAATGAACACAGCTTCCTTCCTGCTATCTCACTTGCTATCCTCACAAACTCCAACGCGCTATTGTGTTTCATAATGATCTTTGGCCAGGCATGTCAGTCAGATCAAACCTTTACAATTTACATATCAGCCTAAAATGAGGTCTAAAAGGAGATATGTGTTGCTCCACTGCACATTGAATCTGCAGAAACTGCAATAACACTGTGTTCCTTTCATCATAAGACAATTTAGATCTGTCTACACAACAAGCAGTCTCTTGTGTGTCTTCACATCTATTTCTCCACAGGGTATACAGCTCCTATTAGTCAGGAATGTTCCTTTTAAATCAGCATATCTCATTATGCATCTTTAGGAGTGTCAAAGGATTCTGCAGACAAATGAGGATGTAAGAGGAAGTAAATCATTTTATATGAGTATTTGGAACCTGACACTTTTTGACTGCAATTTTACACAACTGTAACACCTAAAAGTGTCTTTAAAATTTTTTTTTTTTTTTTAATTTATACCACACTTAAATATAAGCTCTTCGTTGTTGACATATCATTTCATGTGGCATCAAGCTTTGAGTGACATGATCTGATGTAACCATTGCTGTGTTGTTGCATAGGGACGATTGTAGGAAGTCTCTGAATTGTTTAACTCAGCTCATGACCCACAAAGTTAAATTAGATTATCAGCCACAGGATTGGTTATTTGATAATGAGTTTTTACTGACTGTGTTCAGGTCTGATTTTCTGTGGAAAAACTCAAGTGAGTATTTGCCATTCCCCCAAAAGTATTTGTAAAACAATCAAACAAAAAACATCTTTTGCAGCAAAGACTGGCAATAAGAAGTATGTTAACGACTGAGAGAGTTATGTACTTTATATAATTTTCTTTTTATATCACATTTGTCCTTGTGGCTGATACTGGAGCAGCATTAGCTCAAGGACATGATTTATGTTAAAGCTTTGTTTAGGATGAAGAAATTCAACAATCAGGGCTTTGTTGAATAAAAAAAGAGAAAAGGGGTCATGAGCAGGACTAAATGCTCACACAGCTCTTGGAGCTCACATCATGACATAAGGTTGTGGCAGATGATCCAAAACTGGTACATGGGGTCATCTTTAAGCTAACTAACACTCAGAAATTAGATGTCACAAAATGTAGTCGTTATGTTACAGTCAACAATTTTATGAAGCCACAAATCAATACATAGCATAGTCATTCTGCATTCTGCTTAAAATTCTCTTAAAAAAAAAAAAAAAAAAAAAAAAAAAAGGGAAGATCCAAATTCATGTTTTTGCTTCAACACTAAAAACAAGAACAAGTTGACCTTATTAAAAAAAAATATGGAAACTCATTGCCTCAAAAAAGATAAGTTACACTAACTAAAATATAACAAGTAAATAGAACTAGACTTGTTTGAGTATGCAAAACCTTCCTTACATTTTTTTTCCAGTTAATGCAACTTAGATCATTCTTCGTAACATTTTACACTTAATATTGATGTAAGGATTTAAAATGAATTGAATTTCATGCTCACTTTTATTATTATTTTTTATGAGTCCAGTTTTAAATGTTATTTCAAAAAACTTCAACTATTTTTTTATAAGTTAGACCATTTTTTTAGTGAATGTGACTTGCTCACAAATTTTCCAGAAATGAACAAGCCACCAAAAAGATCAGTGTGGACTGATCAAATAAAAAAACATCTTGCTGATAACTTTCTTTTTCGTTGTTAACCCAACTCAGAAAAACTAAGTTTCCCAACTTTTTCAACTTCTAGTTACAATTACTTGTTTTAAATGAGTGCTAATAACATTCTGATGAAAATAAGTTGGGTTGACTTAATTTTTTTTTTTTTTTTACCAAGGTCAATGTTGTGTTTTACAGTGTATAATAAATCAAGCAAACTAATGGGAAAGACTGTGTTATAAATGGGTGTGGTCAGGGGCCATATTGGAAATGGGGCCTGAGCCCCCACACTAACAGCTTTTGGACACCCACCTGTCAAACAGCTGAGCTGTGCCTCTGGTTGGATGAATTGCACTTTTAGTGTACTCCAAACTGTAACAAACCAAACCAAGTAAGAGAAAGTTCTCTACTTGTACAGTCTGTAGCCATTTAGAAGAAAGAAAGATGGAAGTAAACAAGTTTTTATTTCTACAGTGAAATGGTTTTTTTTGTTTGTTTGTTTTTTTTACGTTTTTTTTTTGTCTTGGTGTTAATGTGGTTTGCTGGTTCTTCCAAAGCCAGCCTCAAGTGGACACTCAGTGATTTTAGCACTTCCAAATTGCCTGAAGAAGACCAGAGGTTAACACTTGATTGGAAAGAGCCGCATCTTTACAATGGGTGCTTGTGGGTAAAGTAGTCATCATTTTGGAAAAACACAAATGTTTTGTCTTTACAATGCCTTTACAGCAGGTTCCCCCAAACACTAGGAGTGGCAAATCAGGCCCTTAATCTGCCTTAAAATGGTTTAGTGTGTGGCTAATCTGAGAGGAATGGTGTCAATTCATTGAAGGCCTTGTAGGTTATCAACAACGAGTGAAAAAACTAGCTTTAACTTCTATTAAATGTTACTGAATATGAAATTGTAATGATTTATGTAAAAAAGAAAAAAATTAAATCCCAAATCCCATGTCTTTTCATCTGGCCTCCTTCCTGTGTGTATTATGTTTCACTGTATAACTCTGCAAATATTAAAGCTCTCTGTATCATCTGGCAGCTTTCAGGGTCTCTGGTCACTCTGCATCTCATTAAACATAATTGGCTGTGACAGACATCCTGCCACCCATCATCACTTCCTGTTAGTGTGTATGTCTGTCTGACACAAGACAACAACCCCCAACCAGGGACCACCTTTCACATGGACCCATGGAAAAACTGGTGTGGGACAAGTGATCGCTGAAATATTGAAATATTGGTGTTGCCAGTTGCTCCTTTAAAACACAACAGGGGGCAGAAAACCATCGAGCTCAGCCTGCATCATTTTTTCCTGCTGACACAAAAAAAAACAGGCTGACAAGTTCACCCTCACACGCATGCACACACAGTCACACGCACCTCAGCACCTTCTCCTTCTATTAAATGAGGCGTCTTGACAGCTCCAGTCCAGCCACCCTCGCCATCAACACTTTGTTCTGCCATTATGTCCCCTCTAATAGGGTAATTCTATGTGTGAGAGTGTGATATTGTATTTGCAAGTAAGGGAGAGGGCCAGTGACACCTTGTTAAAAGGATTTTCTCACTCCGCTCATTGCTGCTCTTTGAACATCCTGATCCAGCCATGATTAACACCAGAAGAGGGTTACTCTGTTCTAAATTCACATGCTATGAAAACTCTTGTCCTTCATGTAGCTTTAAATGACTCGCTGTATCTGGGAGAAAATTGTTGTTCCAAAAGCTGGCAGGCAGGTGCAGAGGGCTCTCTGTGGTCACCTGGGTAAAAAAAAAAAAAAAGATGGTGTTGCGTGACACGGCTTCCAGGAACACAAGGATTTCGTTGTTACAAGGTGTGTGCATATGAGTGTGTGAGACAGATAATCACATATCACATGCCACACCCTCAGACCACGCTTTGCTTGTTTCTAAATACAGCAGGAGACATTAAAGCATCCTCATCTACAAAGGGGCTGCTTCTCAAACAATAGACAATGGAAATCCTCCTTTACAAAAGGTATTAGAGTGACAGTGAGGAGATAAAGAGTGAAAAAAAAGCCAGCCCGTTTTAGAAAGGCTTTTAATTGAACGTGACAGATCTGATCCAAGTGATAGCATATAGACTCATGAGGGCTGAGCTAATGGGAAATCAATGATGACAACAACTGAGAAATGTGTGTGACAGCAGCTAAACCTTTGACGTCAGTAATATTGGCATCCTTGACAACATGTGTGACTCTTAAAGCATCTGATTTGCACAAGTGTATTTATAATTTCTCAAGTTTTGCATAAATCCTAAGGATGCAACTTCAGAGTCCCTCCTGTGGCTTCATAATTAATTCTCTTAGCTAATATCATGTGACCCTGGCAGACGTAACCGAGGGATAGATAGTGTGCAGAAAAACCTCCAGAAGAAGATAACGAAACATGTAGGGATGAAAAACACACATCTGACTGCTGAACTGTAGAAAGGAAGAAGAAAAGGGGGTAGTGTGTGTGTGTGAGACAGAGAGAGTTGATTATTTGAGTATAGGTGACAAAACTGCCACAGCAGTGTGACAGAGTGTGGAGCTGAATTAGGGTTTTGTCTCCCCGTAGGTGGAGAAATGATTGAGATGGCCATTTGATGAGCGGGAAGAAGGGACTGTAAACAAAGATAGAGCCAAAAAAAGAAAGCAGCTTCACCTGTGGAAAATAAATTCTGGCTCGGGTAAACAAAGGACAGAATTGGCACCTGGGGCCACTGTGTCTGAGAGAGTGTGGAAAATTTAGCTGTCACAGTAAAGAGATTTTGTGCACTGTCACGTCGTGATGATATAAAAACCCATCCCTTTTTTAACTCCAGCTGATTGATCTATTGTAACTATAATTCTTCAGAAAATGAACCATTTCGGTTTAAGCTTGCAGAGGTAGTTCAAGAAAACCAAAACACTACAAAGGCCTAGTTCAAGAAATGTATGAGTCAAATCGAAGTTAAGATTGGGAGGAAAGGTAAAATGTGACAAAAGCTTTGTTAACTGTGCATCAAATGTGAATAAAAATGTGTTTTTGTTTTTTTAGTTTTTGTTGAAATGTTTTTGTTGTTTTTTTTTACCTCCGCCAATTTTGTTTTTGGGAGAGTTTGTCTGTTTGTCTGTAAACAACATAACTCAAAAAGTAACAAACAGAACTTGATGAAATCCTCAGCAAATGTTCAAAATGGGATAAGGAAAAAGTGATTAAATTTTGGAGGTGATCTGGATCACCATCTGGATCCAGGATGTTTTTAAAGGGTTCTTTATCATTGTGAGATAGGGCTGTTTTCACCATATGTGTATATAACTCCACCATAAATGGTGGGATTGCTTTGTAAAACAATACAAGACAAGGTCACCATCATTTCTGACAGATGTAAAAGTACGATCCAGATCCTGGCAATATTCTGGATACTAAGATCTGGAATATGAAATATGTACTGGGTCATTATCATTTTCAACACTGTCAGGTAACAAATTATGGTACAAACCTGCAACTAACACCAAATTGTAGCAGACAGTCTGCTGAAAGGGAGTATAACATTAAAGTAGGACTAAAGTGTTGGTGACAGTCACAATATGCTTGGTGGAGGTCTGCGCTCTCTGAGTGCTTTTCTTGTGTTTACAGTGAAATATAGTCAAAGGTACAATCACTGTCAAAGTCCCAGATGTGTGAGGGGGAAAAAAGCTGCCATGTCACTGTGGGTAAGAACAATTTGTAAATATGGGTTCAGACAATAAACTTCATTGAACATGGATTATGTGCCGAATTAGATTTTCAGTCAAAAAATGATAGTTGTCATGTTGGAAGTGCTGCCTCTTACTCACTTTTGGCTAACTCAGAACAGACAAACAGGTGGAGTGAGGGCAGGATTCATGCTGCTTTGCTTAGAGCTTCGTCACACTTGCCTCTCAGCCAAATCAGTCGTGGCCCTAATACTCAATCTACCCTCTGAAGATATGTTCACTAATGATGGGTTTTTTTGTTGTTGTTGTTTTATTTTTTAATTTTTTTGATGGCAATACAAATTTTTTCTTACAATCAAAGGATGACCAGTATTTTCAGCCCCGAGTGTTCTCTGTGCAAAAAACTCCCATAGACTCACTATACCAAACTAAGCCTGGTTCATATTTCATTAATGACACAACATACTTCTGCATTGATCATCAAACCCCGTTTCCTGCCCCCTTGCTTTTTTTGCAGCTATTTTGGGCACATTTTGTGGCTGTCAGTGATGAACTGTGCAGCTGATGTGCTGCAATTTTGAAAAAGTTGAGGATACAGAAAACAGACAAGCAATCACAGTTTGTGGTTTGTGTTGCTTTGATGTGTTTACAACTTGGGGGAGGTGTGTAGGCTAGGCAGATAGGCTTCTGCATTAAACAGGGCTACACAAACCTGTTGTAGGTTTTCCTGTTTGTTCAACACAGAAAACACACAAAAAAATGGAATCTTTTTGCGTGTATTTGTCATATTTTCAGTTGAAAATGTCTTTTTAGACTTAATTTGGGCCACAACGGTACTTATCCTTAGACATTGTTTTAGTTTTAAGCAAATCTTCAAACACATTTTTCTTGTTCCATTGGCAGTTATTTTTAAATTGTTATAAGACATTCAGACCTCATTTTTATCTTAAACAACTTAACAAGACATTTTTTCAGGACTGATAAGTTAGTTAATTTTTTTTTTTTCAACAGGAAATAAGACAAAAATGCTTGATATGATTTCAGTTTTTGCAGTGTACAGCTCAAGTCAGAAAGGAGGAACAAACCCCACTTGTTTCTCAAGGCACAATTACCAGATCTAGAGCTTTATGTTAATCATATTATTTTCTATTTAAAATCTTTTCCAAAATTAAAATTGTACTCAACTCCACTTCAAATTTATTTGTCTTTAGAAGGCAAAAAAATGATGAATTTAAAAAGAAAAGAAAAGACAGATGTTTTAGATGCAAGTAATGAAAAAAGCTCTGATCAAAGCAGCATCATCACTTCTTTGATAAACAAATGAAATGGTTATTAGGCAGTTGTTATTTTATTTCAAGCCATAATCTTAACAAAAGTATAATCTAGACCTGCTACTTTTGTAAAGCATGTCAGGATAATATTCATTGTGAATTGCAACACCTAAAAACAGCTTCAGATGGACACTTGAGGGACTGCAGATGTTCAGACTTCAGTATTGGATTTATTTCTCAGCACTTAAGGTTACACTTTGCTTTAATGTCACAGCTGCCTTGGAACAAGAAAATTGAAAAGGTCTGTATTGGTATAATGAATTTCTTTTCTTCACTTACATCTGACTTTTTTTTCTCACATTCACTACCAAAGGAGTGTTTTGTTTTTTCATGCAGTAGAAAAAACATGGTGCATTTACAGTGACAACAATTTGTATTTTCAAGTACAAACCGACATCAGTACAGTCTTATGTGGTACATCACCAAGTGCTCATTTACATGTAGAAGTGTTTGAGCACATTTGAGAAACTGTTGAGTGAAACAGTAAATTCTTTGCAATACTTTCTGAAAATCCCACAAGTCTACAGCACTACACAGATAAAACTCTGTGGATAACAGTCTGTTCTTTATCCCTTTAAGCCTGTATGTTTTATCTGCTCTGAATTTCTTGCTTTCACCAGCTCCTTTTAGAAAACACTGCCCACATACATTAGCTCACAAACATCCAGATGCCTGGATTTTCTCTGACTGGAGAAAGCCAGTCTGCAGAGACTGACAAGAAAACTGCTAAACATAAAACTCATGTTTGTCTTCCCATCAGGCTGTGTCAGTCAGGCACATGGTGGCACAGTACCATGTCCAAACATGGAGAGAGAAGAAATGACTGATGGACTCATGTCGGACAGCTCAATGTGCGGTCAGCACGACATCAGACATCCATCTAAAAACTCCACAAGAGAAAACACTCCGGTGCTCATTTTTGTATCTTTATTTAGCTGAATGTAGGGCAGATTTGACAATGACAAAGTCTGGAGGATGTAAAAGGCCAAGTATTTGGCACATGAGAGAGGAAAGGATATAAATGATTGAGAGACTGTGTGGGGATTACTTTATAAAAGAAAGATCAAGACTGGACAAGCTCCGTCTTTTGTAGACTCACAGTAAGAGAATAAAGAAGCAGTCTGTAGCTTTGGGCTGGAGCGACAATTTAAGCTGCTTCAAATCTCTTTACTCTTGGTCGAATAACAGCAGCCACAGCCTCAGCCAGCAGCCAGTGGAGAGGAACCCAGAGAAAAATAGAGATGCTATTTGACCTTAAATAAGGTGAATGTGACTGTGATGTGAAAAACATCTTAGAAGCTGAAGAAAATACACTGGAAATCAAAGGATCTGTTTAGTAACAAATGGAAAAGGCTGATTCCAATAAGCAAATGCAATCATTCACTCTGAAGTATAATGTCATTTGAGTTGGGTTTAGCTGGAGAGAAATTCTGCTCGTTGTAATTCAATAAGAGCAACAGACAAACTGGAAATAATGATTACAATCCAGACACAAACAACCGAGAGTTAAAAGTGAAAGGCAAGAATAAAAATGTGTTGATTATATTTTCTAATTACAACAGCATTTAAAAGCACAATTACTTTTTTACCAATTATAAACCGTTGCCAAACTATTGCTGGCCTTTGTGGGTCCACAGTGTAATACCTAAAGTGTGAGAAACAAATTGGCTCCTATTGCTCCATTACGACTCCGGTTGTCCCTCCTAGAGCCCACTAAGGTAACATTCCCACACCTATTACCTCCTTGCAACCCGCTGAGAGACACTTTCACACCCATGTGGTGGGAGCAGAGCACAGGGCTGTTAAAATTACCTTGTTAAAATTTGCTCATTTCACTTTCTTAATTAGAAACACACACACACACTGTTCTAGGTCTTTCCCACATAATCATCACCTGCGAGTGCAACGCACCCAACCTGAGTATGGCAGTTGTTTGTCTGGAAGCTCAGGTTTTAAAACAAAGTAGGAAATGAATGACCCTGGAGCTGTTCATGGAAAGCTGATACTTCCTCCCCAAACTGTCTGGACTGCTTTGTTTACAGGCCCTGTGGAGACTGCATGGCAACAATGGATTAGCATGGTACTTAGAGGTTCACATTTCCATGTTTGTGCCTGTGTTTGCTTCATGAGCAGTTTTTTTTTTAACATCACCCTGGGAATAAACCTCATTCATCCCCAAAGGGAACTCTAATTGTGTTAGAAATATAATCCATACTGCTGAATTTGTAGCTCCAGTGGGCTTCAACTTATTTGATCCTTTGTGAAATTCTTTTACCTAGCCTTAGCTTGGCAACATAGCAATGTAAAGAAACAGCAGGTGAGCTAGTGTATCTTTTTGTATCTCAGTGGCAAGAAGAACAACCTTGGCAGAACAACAGGATGATTAAGCAGTGTTTAACCTCACTAAACCAGGCAAAAGTCATTAGCTCTTTGGCTAACTAGCTTAACATCATTAGATGCTCTCAAAGTCCGTGTGGACTACATTAGCAAGCTACTTAAGTTTGTTGGGTTGCAGATTTAGCCTGTGAAGATGCAGGATGTTTTCAAAGTCAATGCTAACATTAATTGCTTAAAGGGATATGCTAAGTTTACACACAAGCGATGAGGGCCACTGTTACCTGAGCTAGCATGAACAGAAATAGCTTGTCCTCGTCTAATAAGACACTTTAACTGGGAAGTGAATAAAAACTACAAACATTAAAAAATGCCAGACATTTTTCCAGATGATACTTAATTCTGAATGCAACCTGTACAGTAAAATAAACGAAACATTTTACAAATCAAGTCATACAGGATAGCTTCAGTTGTATTTATTTAACACAGAGTCACATTTAAGGCTCCTAAGTGAGCATCTGGGAGCTTTTTAAAGTTTTTCTATCAGAATTACTTAGCTGACATGATGTGAAACAATATTAAAATGATTCCTGTTGCAAATCAATCAAAGTTACTGTGGCAAGTTTACCCCTGTGAATACAGAATTTGACAGTTTTGGAAACAAATACTTGAGGTAGTCTGTGGATGTCTGCAGAGTCAGACGTTTGAGAAAATTGGTCAAAAGTATAAACAGAAAGCACTAAGGATAAAAAAAGCTTCTCGAACTTTATTCACAAGCTGAAACAAAAGAAAAGCTCTCAACACGTCTTCATTTTGCAGCAGCAGGGTCTCCCCTGCTGTTTGTTTTTCTCCAGCAGCCCTCTGTGTGTGAGTGTTTACCTTTTAGCCTATTTAGCTAATAATAGCTAATGGATGTGTGCATGTGGGAGTCTTTGGGATGCTTGGTCTGTGAAATCGGATTAGTTTTCCTCTGTACTGTGATTTGTGTGCTGCTTCTATGCGCATGCGTGTTTGAATGGACATGGAGTGTGTGTATGAGGGTAACCTCTCCAGAAAGAGCAGTGCATCTACTGTTTGTAACACAACTGAGATGTGGTGATTTCTTAGTGCAGGCAGTGGCCAAAGCATCACATTGTGTATGACATTAAGCAAATATTAGGTATAGCTTTCTCCTTGAAAAGAGCTTAATATCATCTTGTGTGGCTGCTGGACAAATCCTGCACGGTGGATAACAGGATATTGGTGCTTTCTATAAGAAGGAAAGCCTCCAGGTCTTCACTCACAGGGGTTTTAATGTTGTTTAGGTCTGGAGATTTGGGGGGGTCACAGGAAGCATTTGAGTTCAAGCTGACAAAAGTAACTCAGAAAATCACTGCAGGGCCCAGGAGCACAACAAGCTCCAGGATTATTGTGAATGAACTAGCTTATCCTGATTTAACCAGAACCTGTCTGTTCAAAGCTTCTATTTCAGTCTTTAAATTATATTTATCAGTTTTAATGACTGAAAATTCATCAAACAGCCGTTCAGTTTACTGGGCACTGCTGTTGCAGCATGCATATAAAAATTTCACAGAGAGTAAAATTATAACAGGGCCAGACTGCTCATTATTTTTCTCTGAGGCCCTCTAACAGGTTAATCTGCCACATTCGCTACAGAGTAACAGCATGATGCTTTCTTGTCAAGGATCCAGACTTGGCCTGCTGTTGTCTGAACTAATAAACCCTTCAATAACCTTTCATACCCCACACACATTCACTTCTTCTGTGATGTGATTTATTAGCTCTGATGAAGACTTCTGTAGGTGAGTCTTTTCAGTTGGACTGCCAGTTTAAGCAAAACACCATTTACAAGTCAAATGACCTCTTCTCGAGGACTCCTCCTGCTATGAAAACTAAACTTCGGCACACATTAAACTGTGTTAAGGGATCCAGTTTATCATCAGGTTTAGAATGAGGTGAGATGAAGCTTGTTTTGTGTGTTGATGGAAATAGTGTGCACTTTGGAAATCTCTGCGCTGTTGTTGGAGTGACAGCAGATACAATAATTGTAATGTAAACACATTTTGACCATAGACTGTATATGGAGTGGACAGCATGGCTCCACCATTTACCATTGTACAGTTTTGAAGCCAAAATACCCGATCACAGGCGCAGCTATTGAAGCAGTTGTGCAGCCAGAGTTTGCGCAGTAGAGACTGTGAGGGATTCTGGGAGAATCTGAGTGGAGCTGAGTGACAAAAATATTATTATTTTTTTTGGTTCAAGAGTCTAATCACTTCTTGACTCTACCTCCTGACATATTTTACAATCCCCCCAAAAAATAAACAACGTCGGCTGTCAACCATCATTAAACGTGATGTAAAACCTCATTTTGACCTCTTATAACTAATGAAAATGAAACTTTTCAGAAAAAAAGAGGACCTGAACCCAAGGCAGCCAAATAATATCTTCAAATCACCACAACAATCAGACGTGAGAAACATTTCTCTGAGGTGTATTAGTTTTTCAAAGTTTGACCACAGCCCATCTGGAATGACTGGAAAGACAGATTTTTTGACCTATACTGCAGCCAGCCACCAGGGGGAGCAGTTTTTGTGAAGACCTCACTTCGAGCTGAGCAAAATGACGTCCATTTTTTTTTTATAGTCTGTGATGTTGACATATAAGCATTATTTTTTTCAGGTATCACTTGGTGCCACTTTTTTTCCACTCATGATTATGTGATAATATAATGACAGAAAGTATTTGTTTCTGTTATACCAATCTAACCCTGTTTGTACTGATGTATGTGAGCTTTCTTTTACCTGTAGTTCCTTTTGCACAGTGGTGATTAAAATTAACTGCAAGTTTCAGAAAGTATGAGTATCTTGTAACTGGGGCCTGTGAAACGAATTTCTCCTGCCCACTCCCCCACCCTCCTCATACCCCAATGCACCACCTGGCAGCGTGACAAATAGACACAGTCTCCATTACCCTCTCTGCCTCCATCACTTTACCCCCCATCCCGGCCTGGTATGATGTGTTCTGACCAGGCCCATCTTCCTAATACAGTATGATTCAACACTTAGGATGAGTGCCAGGTTCATGTTTCTCATTTTCTCCCCAGTGAGCAATGTGACACTGAGGGCGTAGGCAGAAGGATAAAATGAGGGTATAAGAAAGCTAAAAGGAAAAAGAAGTGAGGTGAACACACATTGGAGGAGAAGCAGATTGTCTGCTCACTCATTAACCAAAACTCCCATTTCCATTCTGTAAAAACTGCTGACCTCTTGACCTTCCTATGAGCTGACCATGACTGATTTCAGGCACTCAATGTTTCGTTTGACTCTGTTCATCTTCCTCTGGTTTGATATCCTATTTGAATTTCAGTTTTGTTTCACATCTCTGACTCAATGTTTAGCAGAAGCAGCTAATGTTGTACTGTTTGTTCAGGGACTGCTTTTGTTGTGTTGACTCTGGTAAATCACTATTTTTGGCACTTTTTTCATTAGCATACAATATTATGCTGACAACACAACACCCACAAAAGTAAACTGAATTAGATTTAAGGTTTGATCAAGTTGAAGGAAATACCATTAAAACAGAATACTGCACATGTATTCAGATTGTCAGGTTGTTTTATGAGCAACAACAAATCTACAAGTAAACAAAAACAGATGAAACAGGCCCAGCAGTTTCATAATTTGCAGTTTTATCACAATGTATAGTTTAAAGATTCCAACTAGAAAAGCACTCAGGGAGCGCAGACCTCCTCCAAGCATATTGTGATTGTCACCAACACTTTAGTCCTACTTTAATGTTATACTCCCTTTCAGCAGACTGTCTGCTACAATTTGGTGTTAGTTGCAGGTTTGTACGATAATTTGTTACCTGACAGTGCTGAAAGTTATGATGACCCAGTACATATTTCATATTCTGGATCTTAGTATCCAGAATATTTCCAGGATCTGGATTGTACTTTTACATCTGTCAGAAATTATGGTGACCTTGTCTTGTATTGTTTTACAAAGCAATCCGACCATTTATGGTGGAGTTATTTACACATATGGTGAAAACGGCCCTATCTCACAATGATAAAGAATCCTTTTAAAAAGTCCTAGAACCAGACAGTGATCCGGATCACATCCAAAATGTAATCACTTCTTCCTTATCCCATTTTGAACATTTCCTGAAAATTTCATCAAGATCTGTTTGTCACTTTTTGAGTTATGCTGTTCACAAACAAACTCTCCCAAAAACATAACCTCCTTGGTGGAGGTAATTAACTTGTAAGATTACTGATGACATCTAAAAGTGCATTTATTCAAGGTGAGTTTCCCCCCTGTCTGGAGTATAATTTATTGCTTTCTATTCTCTCCACACACGAGGGAGATGAAACCTAAAAATATCCTTTACCTTCTTTTTTAAACTGCATTTTTGGTCTGTTAAGTGCAGCTCCCATTGAGAGGCTCAGTTACCAGGCCATGTGACCAGACTGCGACACGCCTCACAGGGGAGTAAAAAACACCGGGAAAGGACAAAGAGAGGAGAGGAGAGGAGAGGAGGGGAGGCAAGGGGAGGTAAAATTGTCTGAGGTATATAAGTAGAGATAAAGGAAAGAGGAAGAGTTTAAGACTTTAGGGGTAAAAAAAAGTGAAATGTCTAACAATGGAGTGGAGGATGGAGGAGAGAATAGAGGTTAAATCAGATGAGGCGATGTGTGAAATGCAGCATCAGCACTCCTGTGCTCATCACTCATTTGTCATGTTGCATTCAGATGCTGCAGGGCAAAGCATGTCGAGTTTTTATATCCCATGAAAAGAGGAGAAAGGCTCTCAAAGTTAAAGAAAAAACACAAGAAAATTAGTGAAAAGGAAGTTTGATGTATAGGGATGTGAATTCATATACACAGCTGAGCTGATGTTTATTACAAGAGCACAGCCTTTGGTGCATTATTGATTTTTATAACTAAAAGCAGTAGAAAGCAGCAAAAAACAACATGCAGCAATACTTGGTATTAAATATTTATTAAATCCTTTATTTTGCTGCATAAAACCAACTATTGCTCTGCAACTTTTGACCTAAACTAGAGAAACCTGAGGCGTTTTCACACACAGGTAAAACTCAGGGTAGGATGCTGCAGACCTGCTACTTTACAGTGTTTACATTTATCTGTATGTTGACAGTTGCACTGGTGGGTTGTGTGGATCCGAGGAATAATTTTGCATAATCTGGATATAGACTTTTTTATGTATTGTCAAGAGGCAGTATCCATAAAACTGATGCCAATGTCAAACATGGCCAAACACCCCCATGAACTCGCAAGACTTCTCCAGTCCAGAGTACTCAGGCAGAATTAAATGATGTGTGAATGTTTTCGGTTGATCATATGTGTACGTTAGGACAAGAATGGACAGCAGAGATGGACAGGAAGGAAAAGACTATGAGAACACTTCCTTATCATCTTCTCTAGGTCATGGACTTTTCAACCCTGATTACAGACGCACACAATCACACACTCTCTTTCTCTCAAACACACACACACACACTCTGGTGTGACATCTGCTGTGAATAGACCCTGTCACACTGTGGTGTGTGCTGGGGCCAGCCGTCACAGATGTTCTCAGCGAGGTCTTCAGTCCATCCCTCCACCCTTGGGAGAGTTCAGGGAGACATCCAGAGAGACACGGAGACAGGAAATCTGTTATTTTTTTCTATTTAACAGGCCAGTGGATCCTTATTACACACACAGATACACACACACACACATACACAACTATATCTACACAGCTGTCAGAGCATACCATCAAATAAAAAAACGTGTGTGTTTGAACAGCATCATTTTCAGAGGGAGTAAAGTGTTTCATGTATTTGCGTGTAGCTAAAGAGTTTCTTGGCTCCTGATGTGAGTGATATAGGTAAAGATGGTGTGTGTAGTTGTGTAGGTGTGTAAGCAAATTTGAAGGAAAGGAAAATTGTGTAGTTGTATTAGAGAAAGCACAGATTTGTAAGTGTGTGGTTAAAAAATGGCAGAAAGTGTGTGTATTAGGTGTGTGTGTGTGACAGTGAAGAGATCCCCTGTGCCTTCTGGTCATTAATAAACATGATCATGAATGTTTAATCCCCATCAGCAGGGTGGCAGGGGAACCCTTGTGGGTGATATTGACAAAGTCTCACACACACACACACACACACACACACACACACACACACACACACACACACACACACACACACACACACACACACACACACAATCTTAACAGATTGGAGGAGCGGCAGGAGGGAGGTTTTGAAGTGCTCGACTCTTGAGCAGGACATTGGCTCTGTTCGTTTGTGTTTGCGTGCTGATGGATGAAATGTTATGCTACATATTTTATAAACAAAAATCTGATTAAATCTCAATGTAAAGGACTTCCTGTGAGTGTAAATAACGAGCTGTCCAGCCATAACAAACCAGCTCAGAAGAAATATGGACCATGAACAGCTTTTTTCAGATGAAGCCACCAGGAGTTACTCTGTTTAACACATAAACAGAGTCTCTGTGACATCACCCATCTGTTTCCAAAGCACAGATTTGTAGGCTATTTTCAGTGGTTGCCATATTGGAAATGCTGACTCAAACTTATTTTGGTCAATCTAGCATAAACTCAAGAGGCAGAGTTGAGGTGAGCTCTGTGCCTCCTGACTAACAGTGGCTATGTTTACTCTCAACATATTTTACAATCCCTGAAAAAAAATACACAAGAACAGCAGCTGTCAATCATTGTTAAACATGACGTAAAGCCTCATTTTTAACCTCTCGTAACGAATGAAAACAAAACTTTTCCAAAAAAAGAGGACTTGAATACAAGGCAGCCAAATAGTATCTTCAGATCACCACAACAATGGGGCGTGAGAAACATTTCTACGAGGCGTATTAATTTTTTAAAGTTTGACTACAGCCTATCTGGAATGACTGGAGAGACAGATTTTTTGATCTATACTGCAGCCAGCCACCAGGGGGGAGCAGTTTTTGTGGCGTCCTCACTTCAAGCTGAGACCTTTTTTTTTTTACATTCTATGCTGAAGATATACAGGACTATAGAAATCATGGTTGTTGAGTATTGAACCAAGGACTTCTGTTATGAGGTCTGCAGCTTCTGTTTACAAGACTCAAACTGTAACACCCTGACCTGTGTGAATGGTTTTCTATTAAAAGAGGGTGTTTTTCTGGACCAATGAACAATGCTGATGATGCTTTGATCACGCTGATCTGAGAGGAAGGGAAATAGTTGAATTGTTCATAGTTTTTGTTCAAACTCTGATAAGTTGTTAAATAGACAGTAACAAAGCTGGATTTTTGATACAAAAAGATGTAATTTCTATTTTGTTGTTTGTTTTAATGCATTAAATTATATTCAAGACAAAGCACTTTCTGCTGCATACACTTACTAAAATTGAGAAGATTGAGAAATTTAGGGATCACTATTAGTTGATTAAATATGGGATTATATAGGGGGAAAAAATAATAATTTACAACACGAAAGGTTTTCTGTAATATCAATATGTTTTTTCACATTGTAACATATGAAATTATGAGATTGTAATGTGATTCATGTTTTATTACAAATACGAAACACTATTTATCTCTTTATGGAGTAAAACTGTTCAAGTTATAATGTATAAGTGATAAGCTGATTCATCCTCCTGTGAAACCCCATGCGGCTTAAAACATCTCTTGGAGTATGCAAACTTTCATAATGTAATCTATTTTTCAAGTTATGACACAATGAAGTTCCCAAAGGTGAGGAGAAACTGTTACGTTCATCACATGTACTCAACACCCCTGAACGAACATTTAGCATAAGACATCTTTCAACTTCTGTCTAAATAAAACCCAAGTACGGGTTCATAAGCCTTTCAGATATATTCTTTTTGATTTTACATGTCGGTTTTATTAAGTGCTGGGCAAATATATTCAGGCAGTATTCTTTGAAGAACTTAAACATCCTCCTTCAAACCCCCCAAAGTCAGTCCAACTCTGTTCAGAACATCTGATATGATTTCATGTGGGTGTAAGTTATAAACCCTAACATCAGTAAAAGACGCCAAAAAGTTTGATCACAGGAGTTTGATCCCTACAAATCTGTGAACTTATTTCCTATCCTTCCCCCTCCTCCTCCTCTCCTCTCCTCTCCTCTCCTCTCCTCTCCCCCTCCCTCCGTCTCCTGGCTGATTCTGGTGAGTCAGGAATTTCCTATCTTTTTAATTTGACATCGTCTGCTCTGTCTCCTGCGCACACTTCTGAAGGACGCCTCACACTCTGGGGAGGGAATGTGCTTCTCACCATCGTAAACAAACAGGCAGACAAGAAAGAGGTCTTCAGGACTAATTACCAGCTCGAGCTGCCGGGCCGTGCTAACAAACAGCACTGGGGGGGAGCAGAGCAGACTGGGGGCGAACAAACAGACTCACGTGTGGGCGTGTATACATAAACACACACTCACCATTTGGAGTTCTTAATGGAAACAATGAGGACTGTTTTGGCGGTTGATGAACCAGGTGTCACATCTGCAGGAAGAGGCTGAGTCAGCCTTTAATAACAGCTTTTATAAGGTCTCCTTTTCAAGTGACGACAGGAGTGAACGTAGGCGACAGACTTCATGAGAACAAAGAGAGTTTGAAATGTCTGCGTGACTGAGGCTTAAATAATCAAAGACCTCTCAGATTCAGAGGAGTGATTATAATCAGAAACTGTATGTTAATGTTCCAGAGAGTTAATATGACTGTAATACATGCATGAGCCCTCTTAATGAGAGCAGAGCTGATCCAAGTCTGACAGTGAGGAGCTGCTCCCCTTACCTGCCTGTCTTTGCTGATACATATCATATTTCCAAGTTTTCCCAACTTCCACACACAATGTGCTGAGCTGTCAATCGCTTGCTCAGCATCTGAGTGCACCTTCCTTGCTGAATTTCCTCCTCCCAACACACACACACGCACACACACACCTCGTTTGTGTTGCCAGATTTAATAAGCTCCCCTGTCGCACAGATTACCCACTAACACACAACACTGTGCCTGCTGTGAGTCATGGTTCTTGCTAAAACATCAGGAAAAAGTGCTCATTGTTGCCTCCTTTCTTCTCCTGAACTTCTTCCTGTATCTCCATCACCCCTGCCCTTTAACCTCATACGCCCTGATGACCTCACACTCACTCCTAACAGTTTGAGACGAGAAGCAGAAGTAGAGACGCAGAAACAGACATTTCTGGGCAGATAGCCTTTTGTAAACAGATAATTTGTGCCGTGGGGTCACTAAGAGGAAAGATTAGATTCAAACTGTGTTGACGGTTGCTCACATTAGGCCTTAAATGTGACTTTACAGCTACTGTGTAAACAATGTTCGCACTGACGGGTTTAATTCTGGTTGCATTGTGGCGCCACTGACACACTGCCACACACACTGTTTATGTTTGTAGGGAAAGGTATCAGACATGTAGAGCACTGATAACACACACAGACACATCTTCAGTATGCAAATATACACTGACTTGGCAAACACAGGATTTCTCCTCCTGCTCCTGGCATGGAGTTAAAAAAAAAAAGAAAGAAAAACAAACTTGCCAACCTCAAGAGAGGATGAAATAAAATATGCTGATGGAGGTTGAGAACAATTGAGACAAGTTCCCACCTTCAAAACACAAAAATGGAGCATCACTCCTTTTGTAGAGTAGAAAAACTCAAACTAAAATTTTCTAAACCCAGATTTGATGAACTTCATCCTGCTACTCAGGATCTCAAAAGAGACATCTGTGCATCTGCACAACACAGGATCATATAACTCCTGCAGGGTAACAAAAAGAAGCTATTTGCATTTTCAGTTAAATGATTTGTTTGATCGTAATCCCTGACTTTTGTTAAGCACCGCCCTCGGCTTTCACTCTCAGCTCGTCCAACATTTTTTGCTCAGTCTTTAGAAGACTAATACAGGCTCTGTCTACCTTGAGTGTGTTTAGTTGTAAATATCATATGCACACTGAAAAGAATGATTCTAATCTTGACAAGCACATTTCCATAACCCCACTGGCAGTCCTTTTCACTTGTTATAGGCAATTCAAACTTCATTTTTGTCTTGAAATAACTTGAAATAAGACATTTTCTGGACTGGTCAGGTGAATGTGGCTAATTTAGTCTAAAAAGATATTTTTTGTTTTACTGAAATGAGACAAAAAACCTTTGGTAAGAGTTCAATTTTTTGCAGTGTAAAATTCAATTTGGCTTGTAAGAATGAACGAAAAGCCCCTTAGTGTCATTAACATGTTTGTTGACTCTTGTGGTGTGGGATTTATGAGTACCAAGCGGGAAATTTCAACAGGACTGCCCCTCAAGGTTGGTGTTACCGACGACCCCCCGAGTTTTAAATCAAAGATGGCTTCCCCGGGTGTTAACAGTAATTAAGCTCCTGTAATATTCTGTTTATTTTAGCATTCCTGACTTGTGTGTACCGCACTGCAACAGCTGTATACATTGCACCGTTTTATGTTTACATACAGAAATATTGCTGCTATGGCAAGTTTTTCAAACTTGGTAACTGGAACGCTTTTAACTCTGAGATGGCGTCATTTCCACTCCCCACTTCAGAGTTCTGATGAAGCTGGAATGCACCATGTGACGTCTCATTTTATTCATATGAAGAAAACTTCTTGGACTATATAGAAAAAAAGTGCTTTTTCCAGGATGAAGACTCTGTTTCCCAAGAGCACTTGCACTAACTGTCATGGAGCGTGACTCTTACCAAGGTGTGCATTTGTTTTGATAATAACAATTTATTTTATTAATATATAAAATAAACAGAGAGCAGATCTTTTTGACAGTACTTCTCTTTGTGTAAGGAACTTTAACCAGGGTTAGCAACAAGATAATGTGTTTATTTAGTTAAATAGCACTTTTGTTTAAATATGACAACAACTAGACTTTGTAAACTCAGTTTGTTCTGTAGTTTGGTGTACAAGGCTTTGTACAGTGTTATATGGTGCTCAGACGTGTCCACAACGCTCTTCATTTTACTGATAGACTCTCAAGTTTTAACAGACCACTGTAGAATAACTGCTGACTGTGGATTGGAATGGACATTAGCACAGTTTAGCCCTTTTAGCCTTTAGCTCGTGCTCTATCGCACTTAAGTTTAGCTTGCTTCTGCTCCTCTGTCTATTTTCTTTTTTGATATTCCAGCTCCTTTGTCCACCATTACTACAAAATTAATCCACAAAATTATTTTCAGCAAAGAAAAACAGAGCTCTCTTCTCAGTGCTAAACTTTGTTAGTCAACAAGGTGTTGTCATAGAGATTTAGAGGTAAATCAATCCTGTCTGACCCGATCAGGAAGCTGAGAAATAGCATTTAGAAATAACCTGTTTTGTTGCAGATAATCTTATTTTAAGGTGTGGACTATGATCAGGCTTATATCTAGAAGTGTGACATTTTTAATATAACTTAAAAAGTCCTCACAGTCCCTTAAGTGAGTGTCGTCATGATTAAATTAATGTCTATTTTGTCAGAGTTGGTTACCTCTTGTTTCGTCTGAAACCTGTCATCACTGTGAGTATTTGAGCCAGGTCACAGGAAAATCAGCTCACAGATGTTTAAGAGAAAAGATGGTAGAAAATGGTTTAAAAAACAGCTTGTGTGCACAAACACTGTCAGATCAGAATCAAGGAAACTGAGGAGAAGTTACATTTCCTTACTACCACCATACAGCTGAAATCTGTAAATCAGAAACCTTTCAACACATCTGCTAACGACTGAAGGTCAGGTTAGTACTGCTCATTCATCTCCTGTGCAGTTTTTATAGATGAAGGCCTTCGTAGCTGCAGAATCACCTTCATCTTCCTCTGGAGCATAGCTGCTTTCTCTCTGTCTCATTTAAAAAAGTGGGAAATAACTTCTCCTTGGAAAGCATGAAACAAAATTATCGGCTTAAAAGAGCCGCAGCCTACAATCACAAACGTTTTAAGACGGCGGAGTACGTGTACTACTAATGTGCCCTTGAGCAAACCACCTATTGAGTCCCTGCAGAAACACAGCCCCAGGGCTCCTGCACTGGCCTCCTGCACTTTCTCTCTCCTGCGGTGTGGGTGGACAACTCTGTGACCTTGGTGCCTCCCCTTAGCCAATTTGCAGCAGGGTGCAGCCTGTGGCGGTGCTGAGCTTTCGACGGGGCCAAAAGTTCTTGGGTGAGGTAACTTTTGGGCACCTCTACCCTGTCTTGAAAAGTCTGCTCGCTCTGATAACAGAAGCCAGGAGGGCAGAGGCATCTTAGAGGCAGAGTCCTACAGTGGTGAGTGATTACTGTGGCTGCAGAGAGGAAGCTCAGATAGGGGATTCCTCTCCTGCATAACTAGCTGGACTGAAGATAGATGACTCTGTTTTGCTCTAGCTCAATCTCCTGTACTCATTTATTCATTTGAGCTGTCACACCAACACAGACTGTCTCTCTCAACTTGGCACACACTGCATCACGTAGGAATATGATATCTGGGTATCTGGCCATGGAAGATAGAGGCTGATTTCAGTCTGGAGGCTTTGGGAGGCCTGATCAATAGCTTTAATCAATTAAGAATGCAGCAACTGAGAAGCTGCAGAAACAGGCCAAGTCTCACACTAAGAGGAGCTTATTCCATTTATCACAGCGCTCCTGTATTGATCGGAAAAAGGTATAGAAAAAGGTATCTGATGAATTAATTTCAGTCCTGAGGAACCATGACGAGTCTGCGTGGCAGCAATTTCCCATACCCTTCCCTTAATGCCAGGCCTGTTGTTGCTTCAAAGAAGGTAATTTCATGTGTAGCTATGCTCTGCGATGGCACTGGAGGCTTTTTATTTGTCTCAGGGAGCGGGATGAACAGAAGGTAAGAGAGCTGTGCACTGCAGATTTTTAGCTGTCGCACTCCAAGAACCCAGTCTGCACTACAGAGAAGGTGCTGTAGCGAGGAGAGCTGCAGTGCCACACTGACCTCTAATGGTCAGACGTGGTACTGACACTACAAAGACACAGGCAGTGGGGCTTTTAATGGCAACAGGAGAACAATATCAGCTGTAGTAATGAAGCACTTGTCTTCAATATAACCCAAACTAATTAAAACAGCTCCTTACAGGCCAAATTATGCATTGGTGTTTGACATCTCCAGCTCACATTCAGAAAAGGAGAGTTTCGATTTTCCCCTACGTCATATAAAATCCCATTTACAAGTTAAAGCTCGACCCTCATCACCTGTATAATCGACCTCATAGCAGTGAATTTCTGACTCTAATCCACAGAAGAAAAATATTACCACCTGGACTTGAATAGCAGTGTGTTATCAATGGTTTATGTGTTCCTATTATTTCTTTTGGCTTGGGTTAGACTGAAATAAAGCTGAGGCTATCTTTGGTTTGCCCCAGTGGGCTTCACTTTGGAGTCTAACATGGAAATAGAGAGCAGGATAGTTGGCACGGGGTGACCATTGCACATAAAGTCAAAGTGGGAAAACTACACCCTTATCTTCTCCGGAGCCCATTTTTAAACCAGATGAATATTTATCATGATCCCTCATTTAAAAAGTGAACATAGTCTTATTTTCTGCTGGAAATAAATAGCTTGAGGATGTATTTTTATTTCTGTCTGCGAGTGTATGAGTGGGCTCTCTCTGCTGTGTGCATGTTAATCTGCTTCAGGGGCGAAAGGAGTTGATTTGGAGTCTGAGCCTGTCAAATCGTTCACTAAGGGGGTTGGCTGGATGCTGCACCTTGCTGCCCTCTCAGGAAGCCAGGTGGGAGCTAGAAATTTATGGACTGAGTCATAGTAGAAGACACAAGCAGATATTTTAGGCTCGACTTAATCCCCTTGCTGAGTCTCTTGACGCTAAATCCAGAGGCAAACTACGAGGTATTTTCTCTGGTGTATTAATGTTTGGATTAGCACGGTAAGCTCAGGTGTAATTGCAGGTAAAAACATTATGCAGCTCATTGAGCTGCTCTACTCTGACTTTCCTGCTCTCTGTAAAAATTAATGCTGAAACAGCGGAAGTACCGAGATGTACATGACTGCTTAAATAAATTCTGTAGCTTGTGTTTTCTGACACTAGCCGGGTCATAAATGAGCACAGAGAGGAGCTTTGTGCCAGCGTGTGCAGAGTCAGCGCTTCCTCCATCTGTAGAAGCCGGGTCTCTGGCAGTACTGGATCAGGGCGGGGGTGGGGGTGTAATGGGGAAGCAAGCATCTTCTCCTTTCTCTTTCCAATATCTTGCTCCTTTGAATATCCTGTCTTGCCCTTTTGTTCTGTCGAAGTGTGAACGAGCTGACTGACCCTCTGTCTGGGAGTTAGCACATCATTAGGCCACCTATAAATAGTAGATACCTACACCCTTATTGCTAGGTGTGATACACAGGACATTGAACTACTTTAAGAAGTGTGGATTTGACCTCCGTGGAGCATCTTGGATTAAAGGGAGATTATGTGTTACAGGCTTCTTCTTTTCTCTGGATGGTTTTTATTTTTGGTACATGTGATTATTTATGGATATGCGATAATCTCTTCACGTTTTAATTGGTTTATACTAATGTTTTATCTGGCTGTATGTTTTGAGTTGATTGATGTTGGATGATCTGGTGTGTATGAGTGCAAAAGTTCATCCGACTGGCCTACGCCAGGATTTATGAGAGTAAGAGGGGAAAAAAATCTGATGCACCTTCAACTTTTATTCAACATCACAACTCCTGTAGTAGACATTTGGTCTGAGAGAACAGCAGACTGTGGATTTCTAGCATTATGTCTCAACAGAAAAGCACTACAGGTATGAAATGAACAAGATAGACAGGGAGGTTAAAACATGGCTACAGGCCTGCATGCACAGAACAATGGAGTAAATAGACGTGTTCTCCTCTAAGGTGAGTGCTGTACAAACTGCCCAGCTACTATTTAAACTGTAGGCCAGTCAATTCTGTGCAGGTAGCATTGTGTTCATAGAGCTGTCAGATACTGAGTTGCAAGCACAGTCTGGTCTAAATCACGCAGACGTGTTGGGTAGCATCATAAACGTCAAATCCATTCAAAAAGGCACAATCCCATCCTCAACAGTCACCCAGCAAAAGCTTCAGGGAAACATACCGGCTGAAGTCGTCAGAAACTTAAAAAAAAAACTACAAATCCCACTGTTGCATCCAACAAAGTGCTCTGTGGATGGATGGCATAGCAGCAACTGGAGTTACGAGAACATCAAATCGACTGAGGTGACAGCACGCAATGTGTACAAGTCAGTATAGCAGTCTGAGTTTCCACTGGTCCTGGGTCAGAAAACAGTCCTAAAGCATGTTTTTGAAACAGACAAAGCATGTTTATTTCAAACTAAAACAATATGTACCCAACATAAGAACACCCCGCTGTTGATTTTCTTTTTTCCTCTGGCATGTTATTCCTTTTTTGCTCTCACTGAATAACTGGAAATAGATTACAGACATTTATTTTGGGGACACATTTTATGTTTGCAGTTCAAAAATGTTCATTTCTTCCAAATATAGCAGCTGTACTGGTCTCGCTGTATGCAGGCTAAATGTTCAGCTCACAAACAGAAAGCACTGTAGGTCACCACGAGAGCATTCAGTGAAATCTTTGCAGCAGTTTGTTTTTTCTTTTTAAAAAAAGAGACAGAAATGGCGCCAGCAGCTGCTGTTTTCAAGTATTGTGTGTATTCAATCCTTTGTCGAACAGCCAGGATTTCTTACTCTCTTCCATAGGAAGGTCAACGCTTATTCCCCCACATACAATTGAAACATTTTGGTAGGCAATTCAATAAAATATGCCAAGCTTAGATTGATTAAAATGGGTGGGTATCATTACAACTTAAAAAATGAAAAAGTAAATAAAACACAAACAAAATATTCTATCAATAAACCAGCTAGAGGCTTCTATTTAGGTACACTGGTATTTGTGAGAGATAAAATCATTTGTTACTGGTTATCGGACAATAACGGCTGTGAGTCTGTATTCACCATGTCCCGTGTGGTGGTGGTGGTGGTGGTGGTGTTGGTTTGCTGACATGAGTACAGAGAAGAAGAGACAACTTTACAAAATGATCTTTTACCTACTGAGTGATGATTATGTCCCCTCAGTGTCTGTGACAGAGTCTACCACAGGCTGACTCGCAGCTTCCTCCATGGGCTCACTCTGATCATTGTCTACGTCCTTAGGAGAGCCAAGCTGCATCTGCTGATGCTGCTCTGCCTCACTTTCAGGGAGCACAGAATCAGAGGAGGGCTCTTTACTGAGCTCAGGAGAGGGCTCAGGTGAAGGCTCGGGAGAGGCATCAGGAGAGGGCTCGAGGGACGCCTCGGGCGTAGGTTCAGCCACAGTGCTACTGTCCGTCCCAGATCCATTGACCCACTGGGGCTGAGGTGAGGAGGCTCTGTCTTGTGGCACCTCGTCATCCTTGCGTGGGCTTTCCTGCTCCTCCAGAGGGGGAGTTATCTCTTCAGGGGGGCTGGCAGCTTCAGTGAAGGCCACAGGTGAGTCCTGGGATGAGGCCTCAGGCACCGGTGAGGCTGGGCATGGGGTCTCGGGGTCAGGAGAAGCAGAGGTTTTGGAGGGGGACTGAGCCACGGGCTGGTCTGGGGATTCAGTTTGTGGAGAGGTAATCGAAGGTGGTGAGGCCTCTCCCTGAGTGGGAACCTCAGTCACTGGACTCAGACTCTTGCTGTCTGGTGAAAGGTTAGGGGACTGGGTCAGAGATGGTGACTGTGTTGTGGGTGTCTTGGATAGGGATGGGGTTTCTGCTTCTGCTTCTGGCTCAGCCTCAGCTGCAGGGCTCTGGGATGGAGGTGGAGACTTCGCCTGAGGCTGGGGCAGTGGCTGGTTCAGGCCCAGGAGGGAAGGCACTGCCTGAGCTTGAGGCAGGAGCGGGGGCTGAAACCGCGGCTGAATCTGGGGACTCAGTTTGAGGGGAGTGAGCAGTTTGCCTTGACCCAGGGCCAGGTTGGGGTTAAGAGGTGGAGTTGGGAGCAGTGGTGTAGGTAGTGGGAGAAGAGGTGCTCCACGTTCACGTTCCCTCTCACGATCTCTTTCTTTGTCCCGCTCTCTGTCCCGGTCATGCTCTCTTGTGCGGTCTCTGCCCCGATCCCTGTCTCGCTCTCTGTCCCTCTCACGCTCCCGCTCTCTCTCCCGGCTGTGGCGGTTACCGTTCATTTCCCTCCTGAAGTCAAAATCTCTTTCATCTCTGTCTCTTTGCCTTTCCCAGGGGCGCCTTCGGTCATCCAGGTCTTGATGTAGTTCACTGTCAAATGCTGCTGCTGCAGCACCGCTACGGTTCCAGGCCTGCGGCCCGCCCACTCCCCCAGCATTTCCCGAAGCCCCAGCAGCTCCTCCTGCTGTCCCAGGACGGCTGTCGAAGCGGTTGGGGAAGTTCTGCCCCAGGGTGGGACGCTCCTCCTGGAAGCCTTTTGGACCACCTGAGGCCTGTAGACCACCTCGCATACCATCCCGCTCATCAAAGTCCCCTCTGGTTTGGTTCCAGCGGTTATCAGGGGTGAAGCCTGCAAGAGCCTGCAGACGACCCACCAGGCTGGTTCTGGCTGGCTGAGTCCCAGGAGTCTGAAGCAAGGGAGGCCTGCCACCTCCACCTCCTCCTGCTCCACCACCACCTCCGTGGGGCTCCCTGTGCTCTGGTGGAGGCGTCCTGAGCAGGCCGGTGCTCTGCTTTTCCATTGGAGGGAAGCGATAGTCTTGGTCTTTGCCTTCATCAGCACCAGACGACTTCTCATCAGTTTTAGTTAAACTTTCATTGGCTAAGTTAGGGGCCCTGTTGAAGGGGTCCAGCTGAGAGAAGGGAGCCCTGATACGGGCTTGAGCCTGGAGGGAACCATCGAGGAGGCCAGCAGCCTGCTGGGTGGGACCTTGCTGCATGAGAAGTGGGAAACGGGTAGCAGCCCCAGGCCCGAGGACATTTGGACGCACATCCAGAGGCAGCAAGCCAGGCATCCTCTGTCCAGCCAGGCCAGACTGATGCAGTGGGTGTGTGAGGGATGTAGGATGCATGCCAAGGAGACCCATCCCACTGCGGACTGCATTCTGCATGCCTGGGGACGAAACACAGAGACACAAACCAATGTTACAAGTCTCCTCGAAACAAGCTGTAAACAAATTTTTACAACCAGTATTAAAAACTTGTAGAAGTGAAAAGAAACTGCAACATGTTATCAAAGTACGGTCAGTAATGCGTTATCATTACTTCACCTTGCAGCGTTAGCTCTGCAGCAGCTTCCATTCCCTCCACAGACTGGGCGGACTTGTCATTGGCAGCTTGCTGAGTCTGAACTCCCACTGGGTTGAACACTCCAGCTCCAGGGATGGCTGATGTCATGAAGCTACCTGGGATAGTGCTGGTCGGGGGAATCATAGCACTGAAGGGTGAATCCTTCATAGATTCCTGGCTGGTTGCCACTGATGTTTGCACTAAAGCCGAGGGGAAGGACAGAAGAGAAACATCTTAAGTACAAACGCATTAACTCCAAACACAAACATCAAAGGAAGTGAATTCTAAAAAACTGCATGTATGTTTTAATGATGTGTTGTTGTTCTTAAACACTCACAGGCAGATGCTGAGGCTAGTCCTGCTGCCTGTGCTGCCTGCAAGAAACCTGCACAACAGGGAAAACAAATTAAAGTGAGTTTTAGGAAGAGGAGGTGGTCAATTTCTTCAGGTCTGATTTCTGTATGATTGTTTGTGTTAGGTACCTGGTGGAGGCTGTGAGGCATTAAAGCCAGCCCTTATAAATGGTGGTGGAGGTCCATAACCTGGCGGAGGTAAGCCCATGGCAACAGGGAAGGAAGGTGGTACCAAACCTACAGCATTGGGAACAGCCTGGGCCACCGGCAGCTGGACAGGATCAGATACATTAGACTAAATACAAGTATAGTTAAATTAATAAGGATTTTAGTTTCCTGACCATCTCCCAAAACTGTCACAGCTCCTCCAAATATTTCAACAGATCAAGACAGTCCTACTTAATAACACTACAGATACAACGTTACAGCTATGATGCCAATTAATTACACTAAAAAAGAAAAAGATCTGTTGGAATACAGTCAACAACTTGAGAAAGACGTTCTGCAGTACCTGCACTGGCATCATGGTAACCTGCTGGTTGTAAGTCTCAGTCTGGGTGTTTGATGCTGCTGTAGTCTCAGCACTGACTGGCAGACTAACTTCCTTAGCTGGCTCAGCGTTCTTGGCAGCTTCCCACTCTGCAGATAACAGAAAACCACAGGTGTAAACAGTCATTTCATCCTTCTTCTTGACTAAAGTTTGTTTTGGGGCTTCTTTTCCCTTTATTAGAAGAATCAGAAACGACAAAGAGAGTGGTGAACGTCATGTGGTAAAGGGACACAGTTCCACTTCAAGGTTCAAGCTGCTAAGCTAAGCAATTCTTAGTTAATATAGTTTGAAGTTGATTTCAACTGTTTAAGTCTTTATTTTATTTTTGAAAATGAAAATAAAGAAAAGCTCTATTCATTTTGCCACAGAGAACATAAGTGGATGAGATTCTCTTCACCATCGTTGACTGTCTCCTGGTCAATGATCCCTCCTTCAGCAAAGCCGTCCAGGTCATCCAGCTTCACCTTCTCCCACGGTATGTAGGTGACACCGAGATCAACATCCCAAAACTGCTTGTACTCCTGCTTCACTCCCTTGTTCAGAGCCCAGGCAATCTGGTTCAGAAACACACAGCAGGTTTTCAAGGTCATTTCCAGGAGTGTACCAGGACAAATGTGCCTGGAAAGCTAAAGCATCTTTAAGTTTTCACAGTCTAAGGTTAAAGGAAAATTACATTAGAGAAACCCACAAGGAGAAAGAGAACACAGTCCATCAAATTATAAAGGTAATGCATACCTTGATGATTTTGGAGCCAATCTTAAAGGAGCCAGTGCTGAGTTTCTGGCGGGCACGGTATGCATCCTGTCTGTGGACCATACAGATGTACGCACAACCTCTAGGAGGGATCATCTGCAAGCAGGCAGACACAGACACATATATTACATTACAAAGGACATGCCAAGGTTTCACAGCCAAATGTAACCACACAGTGGATAGCAAAAAAACTGATTTGAACTGAATTGAACTTTAAAAAGAGAATGAAATGTGAATGAAAAGGAAAATAATGTGTGAGTTAACACAGTCTGATAAAGAAAACATGATGTACAATGCCAACAAAAACATACAGCAACTACATTACAGGGTTAAAAAAGGGAGGGCTACTTACATTGATTGACTCAATTTGGCCAAACTCTTCAAATAAGTTGGTGAGATCCTGCTGAGTGGCCTTTTTGTCAACCTGGCCCACCCACAGAGTTGTGCTGCACACTGTATGAGCACAGAAAAAGTACATTATTCATTAGAGCAGCAGAATCGACAATTACTCAAACGACAATGACTTCCACACGACTTTCACTTGCCACTTAGAGTCTTGGATCTAATGGGAGGTAGCCCTTTCTTCTGACGCTCCTTCTCCCGCTCCCTGGCTCGTCTTTCACTGGAGTATGAGCGTGATGACTTTCTCTTGCGGTCTCTAGAGCGGGAGCGCGACCTCTTGCGGTGTTTACGTTTGCGGGAGCCAGAGCGTGACCTTGACCTTCTCCTTTTAGGAGACCTATAGGAAGAAAACAATACATTGGAACACTCTTCATAGTTAATATTTTAGTTATGTTTACTATGGAAACACACTTCTAAAAAAGTCAAATCTTTTTCCTGGTTGCGAAGCTGCTTTCATTTTTTTATGCTTTACAAATCCACAACTATAATAGTGTAGTACAGTGACAGCTACTTATTTGTATCAGCTTCTAGAGTCAAATAAGCTGCAGCTCCAGTTTCAAGAATAAAATACTCCAGGTCAGTTTTCAAAACTCCAGGAAATGACTGAGACTGACCTAGAGCGTGATCTTGAACGTGTTCTCGATCGCGTGCTTGCAATCTTTTTCTCATCAGAATCAAAAATCTCTTCCTCTATACCATCAGGGCCCTCATCCAGATCCATGTCCTGAAATTGACAAAGCCGTCAACAATTGTTTGCACAAAAATTAAAATGGTGCAAAGGACTGTGACTGTTAAATATCTGTAGACAGCTCACTGGCCAAACTTACCTGCTGTTGGTTGTCTATGGAGTCATCGACCTTACTGTCTTGATCAGGCAGCTGTGGTTGGCTGCTGCTCTGACCAGTTGCAACTGAGTTTTCCTGCCCAAATATTGAGTCCTGCCCTTCTAAGCTTAGTGCCTGGAGGAATGTAAAAATAAAAACTTGACTTACTGAACATCATCAGTCATGAAAAAATAACAAACAATGATCCATTACCTACCTTCTGTTGGTGCTGCTGGTGCTCCAAAAGCTGCTTCTGAAACTGCTCCAGGTTCTGTTGCTGTAGCTGCTCAGCCAGCTGATGGAAGAGGGAGCTGTTGATGGGCTCGGACACCATCGGCCTGAGAAAGATCAGCAGAGTGAGTAAATCAGTGGAAGTAGCTGATCTCATTAAAAAATCATGGGTCACAATATAATTGTAGTGGAGGAAACAGTCACATTAAAAATCTCTGGACTCACAGTTGAGACGATGACGTGTCCTTTTTTGATTCTTCACCGCGTTCAGAATCATTCCCAAAATCAAAAGGACCCAAGAGTTTCTATGAAAACAAACATGATATTAACATTGGGAGGCACCAGGGGAAGCAAAGGCAACACACCTGTTTGGCTTGACTGCACTACCTTATTAAAAGAGGACACCCTCTGCTCCAGTGGGTTGAGGCTGTTAGCAGTAGCAGCAGCAGTGAGTTGAGCTGTCAGAGCTTGCAACTGCACCACCAGGCCAGCATCCAAAGCCTGCAGCAGGGACGGTTGGGGCTTTTGCTGCTGCATCTGTAGACTCTGCACCAGCTGCTGCAGCTACAGTTGGTCATAAAACAGAGTGTTTAGCAACGACACATCTTATACAAAAACAGCCAAATCACAGAAGCGTCTCAAGCAAAATGATTGGTACTGTTTTTCTGTGAGAATGACTCTTAAAAATATTTATTGTGTAACAACAAACATATGCAGCCTATTTTTGTGAGTTCAGATGCTGGGTACATATTCTGACTAACCTGTTGTCCCTGGGGACTCTGTAGGATCTGTGCCACAGCAGCAACAGTGTCAGTGTTGGTGATCTGGGAAGCCCAGTCCGGCAGACCCTGGACAATATTAGCAGGAGTAGCAGGAGTGGCTGGGGTACCTTAACACAGTGAGACAGAGGTGGTTAAATACAAATCACACGTATGATGAAGTAAACAGATGAGATAGACCATATCTGATCACATTACGAGCATGTGTGGCTAGAGGGGAGTGAGTTTAATCAATAAAATAATTAACAGTTGTCATCCTGCTGGTCTACATCTGTTAAACAAATCAATATTGTATTTATCACTGTAAGCCCAGTCATAATAATGTTTGACTCCCCAAGTGTGAACAAGCACAGCTGTCATGGCAACTCATAGGGTGGTGGGGAAGTATTTTGATATAGGGGCTATCAGCTGGTGGTGCTAGTTCTGTTAGTAGACCAACTTGAAATTGTTAACACATCAACTCTGTAACCCTGATATTATTTGAATAACTTGTGCTTCACATCTTCTTACTTTCAGGCTTGTTGGTTAGTTGAGACTTGTAATTGAAAATAGACGAGGAAATGAACCACAGCTCTGAGACATCCCCAGTTCAAACGATTTGTGTGACTCACCAGGTGTAGTGTTGTTGACTGGAGCAGCACTGCTGGGCATGACAGGTGTGACGCTGGGAGGAGGAATCCCTGCAGCCATGTCCAACAGGGGCTGGATGATGTCACTTTTGAAGACTGCATTCTTTTGCCAAAGGTTCAGTACTCGCACGATCTTACTCTGGAAACATAAACAAGGAACACAGAGACTATTGTTACTATTCAGTTATATGCAAAGATGCTTTGAGGCTGATGCACCCATAAAATTTTGTACAGGACTGTGAGAATACTTCAAACCCTTAACCTTTAAGAATACTTTTTTGAATATTCATTTCACAGATTTTTTTTGGAATGATTTCATTCAGTCTTTCAGTCTGCCTTAGGCACATTTAATGACCAATGATTCACTCACCTAAAAACAACAATGCAACAAAGAAAGCCCATTGCTACTACTTGGCTAAATCCTTGAGACACATTTTTTTATAACTCTATATCGAGGAGGTTTTTATATCATTTCTCATTAAACCGTGACAAGCTACAAAAAACTCTATTACAAAATGTCTGACCTTATCATCTGAAGGGCAGCGATAGAGGTGCTGGAACGTTGCAATAATATTCTTGCTGAAGCGTGGGGCAAAAACATCCTTCTCCGTGCCAAACTGGTGCCGTGACTGTCTGACAATGGAGTCGATGACATAAAGCCCTGGCACCTTGTATTCCGGTTTACACTGAAGACACAGAAATAAAAGACCAGGGTTAGGGTACCTCAATAAAGTGAAACAATAAGTTAATGTTGCACTAACAGTGCTTTTTTTGCTGTGTTTATGATTATCCCTAAAACATTTAGCACTCACCTTTTGTATGAACTTTTCCACACTCTGGACAACGTGCTTGTAAAACTGAAAGACAGGCAAAAGAAAGGCAGCATTTTGAGTCACGTGAACAGCGATGTTTCAGAGGAGACTACGAGAAAACATGGTTGACATGGCTAGTGTTGGGTTTAGGGATGCACCGATCAAACTTATCTGGTTCAGATACGGATACTGATACCTGAGCTTTGGGTATCCACCAATACTGATTTGATACCAGTTTTAAATAATGACCTGCATGCCCTACTGAGGGATGAGACTGGTGATGTTTTGGGAAAAAGGCAAAAAATGAGTGAATGGACTTACTGAGGTTAAAACTTATTTAAACTATAGAATATTTAATTGTTTACCAGCAAAACAAAGCTTCAGAATGTACAGAAATTCTATTCCATTAGTAACTTTTATACCCTGTAGACTGATAATGCAGCAAAAAATAGAAACTGCATCAAAGGTAACATTTCAAATCAAGTAGCTAAGAGGCCTTGGGAAAAAAAAGGCATAGAGCTGATTGCTTGGATTGGCACCATGGATTGGCCCTTTCCCACTGCTACCAATCCAGCTTTGAGGGACACTGATACACCAATACCCAATACCAGGATCAGTATCGGTGCATCCCTTGTTGGGTTGGGTGATTCAGGACATGGTAGCTGCTTGGTTCAGCAGTAATACTCCCTAGGACAGGGAAACCGGTGGATTTAAAACATTTTCCTATGGGAATACATCCCATTTGTGCGAGGACGGCTGGTGAGGTATGGAAAACTCTATGTCCACTGCATCACTTCAGATTTCTGATTTACTTTGGAGTAGGGTTGTCACGATACTAAAATTTTCAACTCGTTACCGATACTCAGGAAAATATTCGATACTCTATACTATTTTCAATACCACAAGGATAAAAAAAAAAAGAAAGTAATATTTAAAAGAAACATTTTTATTGACAAAAAATGCAAATATAACCTCTGTCGCAAAATGTAACAATTAACAGTACCACACACACAACAAACAGTTGTGTAAAAAGAAAGTTTCAGGCCTGAGCACACACTGAAGACATTTTTACCAAATTTTTGCCTGATTCATGCACTGTCCACTAAAAACAGCCCTGAGACCCGCTTATGGGCCTCCAGCCACAGGTTGAGAACCACTGCACTAGTAGATTGTATTTGAAGCTTGATCCTTAAAAGATTGCTCACACCATGAACAATATGTGACCCAGGGAACCTCAGGATGAATTTATCATTTAGAAAACAGTGAGTGAGTGAAAACAGCAGCTCAGATGGACTGATGAACAGTGCTGCATTTTGATTCATCAAAAGGTTGACTTGTCTTTTTTAAGTCTCTGTGTTCATTTAAAATGTGCTCATGAGCTATCAAGACACAGTCTGAAATATAAAATCACACAGTGACTGACGATCTCTCACTGTCTGCTGGGATGCGTGTCTATCTGCGCCTTTACGCACGCCGGCACAAAGAGGAGCGCACGTACACGGAAAGTGAAAGTTTAAGTTACACAACCATCCTATAATTATGTTTTATAGTGGTTATATGGTATTTCTTGGGGGATAGTATCAATACTTTTGAAAGTGAGCATCGTATCCGGATACAACATTTTAGCATCGATACTTTTTTAAGTATCAATACTTTTGACAACCCCACTTTGGAGAGTACTTTCTAGAAAAAACCTTTTTATCTGCATAGTAGGAAATGGAGCAGCCACATTTACACACTGCCACTTATCTGCAGAATGTTTCATACTTTACATAGGATAGGTTTTTCAATGACTCAGTTCTCCCAGCATGTGAACTGTGTGTGAAGGAGAGTTATTGTTAAATTCAAAAAGCAGCTTTTAAAAACAATCCAAGAATGTGATTCTGAATGACGTCTGAGCTTTCTACAAACAGCAACAGGAGTACACTTAACCAAGAGGAGGGCACTTCAATCAGTGTGGAGTTCAGATGTCAGTACGTCTCTTTATGTACTGTACAGCATGTATTGTAGACCTTAGCCACGGTATGTAGAGTAGAGACCAAGGGGGAAAAATGTGCTTAACCAATGGTAGACGTCTGTTCTCTCAGATGGAGAAAAACATATTCAAGCATACAGATGAGATTCGAGACTTGTGCTGCATTATGTGGTTTAGCTGCTGCTGACACCTATTGTCTCTAGTTTGCATTGCACCACATCTCCAAAACAGCCATCACAGCATCTGCTACTGTATCATGTAACATGCACTGATGCATGTATTGGCAAAGAGTCTGTGATGATTCATTGCAGAAAGATTTTTGACACCAGTCCCACAAGTTCACAAAAGGTCATCCCTTCCTAAGTCCTAATTAAAAAAACACAGCCAAAGGTTTAAAAGTCTGAATATTCAGACAACAGTAATGTCTTTTTTTGCTTCCTGGGTTGGCAATGAACTATAAATATAAAGTTTTCATGCAGTGTGCCACTCACAAGTTCTACTTGACAAAGTATGGCAAGATCAAAGCTGCTGGAAATAATGTGCTTCAGAGTTCAGAGCAGCATTTCTTTACATTTCAGAAAGCTAAACCCACAGGCTTGACCTATTTAGCAAAATCAGTGCTCCAACACCACAGATTTATCTCATCATTGCTGCTAGTTGTTTTAATTAAGTAGTACAGTTGATCTGCTCAATTTATGAAGTTATATCTTCAGCCCTGCCAGATCCAGTCCATGTGATATTTTGTCAGTTACAAAATTAAAGGTAGCCAGCCAGAAAAGATGAGCAGAGAGCGATAAAGTGACAGCTGGCAGGTTGGGGACTCTCCAAGTACTTGCTGTGTCTGCTCAAGGCATCCATTAACAGTCAGGAGTCAGGTTTAGCTTTAAATAAAAGACCAAAAAAAAAACAGTTGATGAAGTCATCTTACGTTATTCTCAAAGAGCAAAGAAGATCATGGAGAAAATGGAGCAGGCAGTATCAACTGAATAAAAAAAAAAAAGAAGTAACCAATCTTGATAAAGTTTGATTTTGCTTTTCTTCCCAGTCTTAACATAGTCCATACAGTTCAACCTACTCTTTTAACAAGACCAATACACCAAAGCCAAACTGTTTCACCATATGTGCAGAAAGCAGCCAAAGTAAAGGAAAAGGTAATGTCTATGATTACAAATAAAACTGCAACAGGGCTGGGACAATATTCTATTCATGTGATTCCATTCTATTACAATTTTTGGGGTGCCGATTTGATTTGAATGGCGATTCTTCAATATTTACGATTTTTGCAATTTTAAGTTTGCTTTTTTTTTTTAACACCAGACCATGTGAAAAGTTAAATGACCATCTGGAGCCATATTTTCCTATAAAATGCATGTCACATGAGTCAGAGAGAAACATTTCACCCTCTGCTGGAGAAATGTGTTAACTTTTTTCCAATCCGGTTTATAAAGAAAGACTAAAATAAAGAATTTAAACTTGGAAAAAAAAAGAAAAAGAAAGAAGCGATTTTGATATTGTCAAACAAAAAATCCTGATATATCAATTTTTTTCTCCCACCCCTTTCATCAACATGTGTCACTGCTAGGGACAAAAGATGATGCTGGACCCTGCAGTTGCATTTCCTTAGCACTCACTAGATGTCCAGAACATCTGAAAACAGACAGCGGCTCTCAGAGTTTGAATTCATACAGTGCAGACTCACAAACAATTATAGATAAGTGTTGGAGTAATAATTACACTCAGTGCTGGATGGGATATGCCTTCTTTTCTCATATTCAGCAAAACTGAGCTAAAAAGATCAAAACTGATGTTGTGGGGATACCGAAAGGGTCAGTAGACCCCCTCCTCCCTTTTCTTCTTTTGAAGAAGTAAAGTTTGGAGGTGTTGTAACTTACTGTGTTCACACTTTGATGCAGTGCTTTTTCTAAAAAAAGATGGAGTTCTACTTATAACCAGCAGATGGAGTCAAAGAACAGGAGAAGAAGTGACCAAGGTTGACAACATGAAGTATTACTGTTTTTTTTTTTAATGAAATAAGTCCAAACAAAAAGAATGGAACATTTTTGTTAGCAGTTGGAGGCACCCTTAGATGTGTTACCTAATTCCAGGATCCCATTTAAGATCATCACGTGTAAAATCACCTCATCCTGACTCATATGATGTCTTTCACAGCTGTGCACATTGTATGAGCTGGGATGAAGTGATGTCTCCAAGCTTGCATTCTAATAACATTTGGTTTCAAACATAAAAAGATCAGTGAGTTGCAGCAGAACTATTTCTCCTACCCATGGCTTTGTCAAAAGATGATGTTTCGAGAAACAGATTTACAACACTTCGCTCACATCCTGAAGTTTTCAACAATTGGCCACAATTTAAATCTTTGTATTAATCTGATACCAATACTTTTTTGATACAACAGCAACCAAAACTTCACTTCTGTGCAGGCCAATAATTAATGGCATTCTTTTTGACTTTCCAATCCAATCAGTCAGCTCACATTAATTTCCACTGGCAGATGGGTCTGTAACTGCTGCCATTCTAAACTATTTTTCTCAGTCTAAGGTCTAAGAACCAATCCTAGTCCTTCATTTGATGACAGGGCAGGATCTGTAATCTTATCAAGATGATGACACAAGAGTGCTGCTTCAGTCTTACTGAGACCAACTAAGAGCTGGATGATGTATCTTCACAGAGGCAACAACTAATAACGTGTTTCTTGTTTACATTCTATGTTGCTCTGCACTATGTCATGCTGTGTGATGAGATTGGTTTTAGATCTTTCAAATTACTCCTGGAGGTGCTTTCACATGCAGCCTTGCTTATTCCCCCTTAAAAAAATGAAAGAAACCTGACCCAGATTTAGACCAACTCAGCTCACTCAGTTCACAGTCTGAACAGAGTCTTCACAGGGGAATTCTTGGAACTCAGACCACCTTTTGGCAACCTGAATTTCATAACAAAAGTCAAAATAACTAAAAATTTCCCCTAAAATTACGCACAGCCCAAAAATATAACAGTTCCTCAGAATTATCTGTCACAATCCAGAAGTGTGTGAGGGGTGTGTGTCTGTATTTTGTAATGTTCTTACTAACTTGGTGACTAGTCTGACTGGGACTGAGCAATGACACATAAGTTTAAAGTGTTGTTTCTGTGTTTCTGTGACAGTTTGCAACAGCCAAACTTAATGTGTTATTCTTGATGCTAAAAGACCTGCCAAAACACCTTGGTTTGCCAATATGTGAGACTTAGTAATGTAGTGTTGGTGGCAGAGGGCAAAGCAGAGACACACACAGACAGTAAGCAGAAAAAGAATCCCTTCAGTTAAAAGCTGACCAAATCCAGCATGTTCCTGCAAGTAGACACCTCAAAAGTTATCAAGAGCACCAGTGCTGTTAATTTATCAGAGACAAAGTTCGAATCATTTGTTTATCTGCTCTATTCACTCTACAGTCTCTATCTGTATTTTATCTCTGTGTCAGCTGACCACCACTGCCCACACATGGTCTCTGTAGTTACTGCCCTTCACTCTGCTCCACTTTGGCTGAAACAGAGCCACACTTTTCTGCCCAGGGGATTTATCATTTTATGATTTTACAGATCCCCTGGCTGTAGCATATCAACAAATATAGAACAATGTTCTAACCCTACTGATAAATACCCGAAGTTTTGAAAATATCAGGGGGAAAAAGTATGGGCAACAATAACATGTAAAAAGGAGCATGACAAATGTTCAGACAATAACTTTTGGAGCCTGAAATGTCATTCATCAGTAACCTTAAACCTGGAGTACACAACAGATTTAGATAGAAAAGATGGGGTAAGGTTGTCAAAATTCCAATATTTGATTCTTTCTTTAAATCATTTTGCATTGGATAGTATCCAACAGAATAAAAGGTAATGAAAACAACATATCTGATTCTGTGCTACACATTTTATATGTTTGGGTTTTTTTTCATTATTTCTTTTTTTTGTATTAGAAATATTAATTTTTTGGTGTTTAGGGAAAAAACAGTTGTCTATGGTAAAATACTGTGTATATGATGTCTTCCAGTGAAAAGAAAATGTAAAAAAAAAAAAAAAAAAAAAAAAAAAAAAGGGCAACACCAAATCTGTAGTCATCTTATCAAAACTCACTGCAGGCCAAAGAGTAAGAGAGAACAGCTTAACTGATGGATGGGAAGTGATTCTCCAAATGTTTCATAGCGGTTACTTGTCAACAATGATTTGATTTGTTTGCCATTTCAGTCATGCTTCCTCCTGCCTGTGTGTGTACTCTGGTTACTGACAGGAAAGATTATCTTTTAAAACTCAAAGAAAATCTGTTACTTTTACATTTTTAACATTAGTCTATCTTTTTTACAAAACATTTTTCCATGCATAAAACAGAGATGGAATATAGATGAGGTGAATCACAATTTAATATTTTAAAAAGTTCCCATATTAAAAAACAATCCAGTGAAGGAGTCTAAAGTATTGCCCCTTGAGACGTTTAAGGATCAGTTTAGAGGGGTTAAAGCCAATCAAATGAAACAAGTGAGACAATAACAAGAAGAACAGGTTGAACCTAATCCCTTTATGAACTGGCTGTGACTGTTATAATCAAAACAACTCGTTCCTCACCTGAAGACTGGGCTCTGGTGAAGGGATTATTATTATTATTTATGAATATTGAAGTCAGGGCACAATTTTTTTTCTTGACAAGACTTCTCAATCAACATTGTTTTTTAATACTTTAAATATGTCCTCCTGTATAACGTGCGAGCAAGACTGGTGAAAGTTTTGCGTCCTAACCGTAGTTAAAAAACGATCCAGTGTTTCAGACCAAGCAGAGCAAACAAAACTCACACTTCATTTCATCGATAGACTCTCAAGTTTGAAGAGACCAATAAACAGCTTAGTTCAAGTTTTAACCTCTAGCCCATGCTTTATCACTCTGTCATTTAGCTTTCTTGTGGTGTTGTCATAGAGACTTCTACATGTGGTAATTAAATCCAGTCCTTGACTAACCCCAACAGGGAAACAGAGAAAAAACAATCTTAATCTTATTTTCAAACAATCAGGGGTAAACAAAAATAAAAGTTGAAGTTGTTCAAGATCACTTTAAATTTCCTCATGGGAAATTTAAAGGATACTTAAAAAAATGATCTTAATATTTGGTTAGTCCAGAAATAACGTCACATTTTTATCTGACTAATCAGTTTTCTCTGGATGGGTACTCTTAAAGCTTGGGTAACATTTAGCATATAGGTTTATAAGAATGTACAGATGATAAACGTGTTTGTTGTGTCCCTGCACAATTTTCTACAAGTACTTCAAAAGACCACAATCCAGAAAACCAACTGTGAACGGAGGCAGACAGAGGTCAGCAAGACAGTAGGTAACAAGACAAAACTACTACATGCAGGGCCTGATGAGAAATAATTCTTCAAGAAAAACTCAAAAAAAGTAACAAATTTGTTCCATTCGAGCAAATACTCCGCAAAACTTTAGCTGCAAGATTTGCCAAAGTCTTAGAAAAAAAGTAGGGAATCAAACAATCTTGGTGCTGCTTCATTTTAACCTAAATGGTGCAGTCACACTGGCCATGTGTATTGTGCCGCACTCAAGCACAACTGCTGCACCTCCGGGTGACACTCCTCCAATATGAACAGGACCGAACACAACTGTTTCTTGTACACACATCATCACATCATATTCACACATCGCCTGCATCATCATGGAGCGTCTGTTTACAAGAAGCAGGGTCTCACCACAGTCAGCAGTCAGTTACTTTTTGGCTTATGACTGTTGAGAGGAACAGTCGAAGCAATTATGTGTCATGTGTTCGTTGAACACCTCTCCAAAGTGTGCCAGAGCCAAAGAAGTGCACCTGAGCACAGTATGGAGCGGTTACACAGTACAAACTAAACTAAACTTTAGAGTTGAAGCGAGCTTGGACACTTTATGAATGGCCAGTGTAACCACAACATAAGACCGACACGTTTTGAAGACAGTCATTACGTGGGACTAGGACCCTGTGATCACAGCAGCCACAAGAAATGTAGCATTCATATTTTTATGATTTATGCCTCTGCAGAAAAACACCTCAATGTTTTTTTTTCTGAATGTTTTTTAAGACAGCAAGTAAATTAATGATGAATATGTGAAACTTGCTTGGTCTTAATGGGGAGAGAGTCTGAACAATGGATCTATGAACAAAACTATATGTGCTCACAAAGGACTTTTCCAAGGTCTGTTATGTCTAAAGCAGGCAGAACCCCCTGCTGTGTGCAGTAGATGCAAAGTAGTGACAAACTGCTTTCACAAGCAGTGAAAGACAGGATTATTTCTAAAGGCTTGTGTTTATAGGAGACTCTGATATTGCAGTAGTCTGACTGTGAAAGGGTACTCAACTGACTGCTTCAGTACACCTACATTTTCAATAGAAATACAACAGATTCTAAAAGGACACTATCAAAGTAGCCCACCATGCTTAACTACAAGCAAAGAAGAAGAGGTCATTGTGCTGCTGGCCTGTCAATACACTTAAGTCATTATGCACAGAAGTAAATACACTATAGAGGTTAAATGGTAAAGAATAACTTATGACAAGCGTCTTAATGTCTCAGGCATCAACAGGTGAGATATAAAGCAGACTTGGTGAGATTAAGATGAGAAAATCTAAAACCCCTTTTCAATATCAAAAAGTAATAAACTGTCACCTATCAATACTATCAATAAGCTGCAACCCATTTCTGTCTGAAAGGAGGTACAGACTATAGGAAAATTAGTCAGTGTTTCCCATTAATTAATGAGACTGTGGCGGCCCGCCACAGTCTCATTTGGCCCCGCCACAGTCTCATATGGAGAAAAAAATACGATCCGTCACTCGGTCAGATCATTGCACAGCTGTAATTTCCTACCGCACATAAACAAGCAAGAACAAGAGTGCGCGCGCACTGGTCACGCTCATACACGTCGCTGATACGTTTGACGCAAACCAGATTCCAGAGACACTGGAGCGGGGCGTCTGACTCTGAGGTACGTGCAACGTTTTTTTTGGGCATTAGCGCTCATGCTAACTGCAGCCGTGGCCACAGTAGCTCACTGCGCTGTCTGCCTCCCTTCACTGGAAGAGGACCGGCTGCACAGCGCACGTCTCGGTTCCAGAGTTTCAGTGACGAGAGAGACCACACTGTTTTAATATCATAGCGCATTCAGAGTCAGTGCAGGCACACAGTACAATCACCTGTTACCATCCCAACGAGCTGACGCGGCTTATTATTTCAAAGTCTCCTCTCCTGGGGCCTCATTTTTTACAGCGTGTAAAAGTCCTCTTAAGTTTCACTTACGACGAAAAGGCAAAACGTGCATACGACCAAAATATATACACTCTATTCAGATCTATCAAACTCTGTGTACACACGGCTGCACGCTATTCCCTGTGATAAACCACACCGCGCCGAGAACAGCGTAAATGCGGTGACGTGAACACACCTCGTTTCCCGCCTTCAGCACGCCCGAACATAACCATATATGGTCAATGCAAATCAGTACGTGCATATTAAGTAGCCATGTGCGCTGTGGGATTTTACAGTGACATCAGCGTAAGACGGTGAACATAACATACGGAGAGAGCATGGAAGAAGCTGAATTTATCTCAAAGCCAGATACACAGCAATATCAGGAAATATCAGTCAGAAAATGATCTTGCATTGATTTAGGCTACATTTTGTGATGAAGTGGGCCTCAGCAAATTTAGGCATCTTTATTTATTTAGACTATTTTCTGCAGTCACTGTAGAAAAAAAATGATGAAAACACAACAGTCCTAAATCCAGATAAGGGAGCAGAGAGAAGAAGAATAACGGTAGGCTACAGTCTCAGTAGCCTGATAACGGATCACAGATCATGGAAATAGTGTAAATAACCTGTTGTTGAAATGCTGTTCAGTAAATTTTTCAAAATATTGTGAGTAAGTGAGTTTTTGGTTTTGTTTCTGAATCAAATTTAAAATATTTCTGATATGCCTTTGTAAGTTCTTATTTATCAGCGTACGTTCATGTCCATAGTCCCAAACTGCACTTACTGTAAGGGCGATACATCGCGCTTAAAATCGTACACACACATTAAAACCGCCGAGGGTCAGCGACTCTGCCACCACAGTCTCTTAAAATCCTGTGGGAAACACTGATTAGTCTTAGATCATTTCAAACTGTTTGTACTTTTCAGAGCAGGTCTTTGAGAAACATATGCTCAGCACTTTAACACTGTTGCTTTCCATCACATCTGTCTGTTTTCAAAGCAACTCAACATGAGCATTTAAAAACAATTCACAATTCACCTAAAAGTTTTTACCAGCCTGTGGTGCACATGCATGTGGAAACGTGGGAAGTTCTCTTATAGATCACTGATCAATCTGGTATTCTTTGTAGGGATAGGCCGATTATTGACTGAGTCAATTATCGGCCAAAAGCAGATATTCGTCATATTGAGGCACATCGGCATCAGGCCAATATGAAATCAGTTTAAAACTGATTTAATTTGGCTCTGATACAGCCACACCCCTGTCAGCAGTCACAACTCAGTCCCCTGTAATTTACCACCCACAGTACCATCAGATTGGTTACAAGCAGAGCCATGGCTCAGGTAACAGTCAGTCAATAGTCAAAGTTAAGGACTGGCACCAGAAAGCAAAACTTTATTCGCAAGCTCATGCATGCACGTCAAAAATATGGTTGAATATAGGGGCTAGGGCTCAATAAGAACTGATCTTCTGCATCGTAGCTTTTAAGTTTTAAAATAATAGAATTTATTCTACATATATAGAAGTTTTCAATACACATTGTTTGACTGAAGCCGGATGTGGGCGTCTTCTTCTTTAATCAGAATTTACAGCTGGCTGTGCGCAACAGAGTGAGGTGCTGCTGCTAAAGCTTGGTGGGCATATTTTCAACCAGAAAAAAGAGAAACATCAGGTGATTTACAGGCATAGAAATGTGCCAGAGGTACCCTGACATACTGTGATACTGTCAAAATCTTAAAAAATACTGTGATCATTTTTTTGCCTCTGCTTGTACAGCACTGTTCTAGTCTTTCTGTCCACTCTAAGTGCTTTACACTTTTATGGCGCAGTCACACTGTTAGGGCTGGGTATTGCTAAGACCTTCACAATTCAATTAGATTTCGATTCTTTAGGTTGGGATTCAGTTTGATATCGATTCGATTTCCTATTGATTTAAATTCTTTAGTTTTCAATTTTCATGCCCATGTGAACATATGTGGTATGTCACCTCACAAAGAAATACGGCCTTTTGCTGCACAGACATTAAATAAAACAGGCTGGTGCTGCAGCAACAGTAAATATAAAAGATTGAGAGAGTTTCCAAGATTGTTCTTATCAAAGTTTTTTCTTGCTTTAGCAGAGGAAAAGACAAACGACACCAACAAAACTGACAAGGAGGAGGCAAAGGCCACACAAAAAGTACAGCCAAAACCACCCTCAGCTGCTATGAAGTACTAGTATCTGTAGTCATATTTACAACATGTGTGTTTAGTTTTATACGCAGCTCGTACAAGAATATGCAGTAATAGGGTGATGGTGAAAAAAAATCAATTCAGTTTTACTGATTTTACAGAATTACTACTCTAACTTTTAACTATGTAAAAAACTTTTATTAACTGCAGCAGCGTTGATTACATGTTAACACCTTGACAAACAGACACAGTCCATGCACGCACAGCCGTCAGTTCTGTGTCTGAGGAGCTGCATTAATGTGATACCATGGGTACTTCTTATCCATTAATCATGGACACAGAAACCTGACACTGAGGTGCTGCGTGCTGTATCCACTCCTATGACTGATGTTGCATATGCTGCAATACTACTATTGCACATGCACACATCACAAACCCTATGCTTCACTGACAAGACACCTGAAGTCATCTGCTCTCTAATGCCTCTAAGGCAGACCTGGGCAAACTACGGCCCGCGGGCCACTTCCGGCCCTTTGTACGTCCCTGTCCGGCCTGCGTGAGGCCAATCGTAAACATAAACATGAAACTCGTGCGGGTGCATATGTCTTAATACTCCATCTATCACAGGCACTGAACAAGACATTGTGGATTGAATTCTCCCTCTCTTTCACTGGCTCAGTCTGTCTCCTCCACCTGAACTCTCTCCTGTTCTGAAGACTGAGTGCCGTCGCGTACACGTGCAGCGCGTATGCGCATCACACACCAGAGACAGAACTTTACAACGATACGCGTTTCACTATTTTAGAGTCAGCATTCTCACTATAAAATTCACGCTGCTAAACTCTCCTGATTGAAGAGGATGCTAGAGCAGAGCTACGTTAGTTTAACTCCCGACATGTCATGTCAGCTCCAAAAAAGAAAGAAAGGAAACAGCTATGGCTCTGATAAACTCTTCATCAATAAGTGCTGCACAGTTATCTGTCTCTGTCTCTGAAGTCTCCTGCAGCGTCTCTGGATCAAACCAACTAAGAGAGAGGGTGGATGGTTTCTGAGTTTTCGATATAACGCCCAAGTACGGGACTTGATATGACTTAGTAAAATATTAGAGCTCACAGAAGCAAACTCAAATTTTGGGGACTATCAGGAGAAATCACAAGCGAAGAGAACAGCAGGAGAAAGGGTGTAAAGAATGGGAGCTTCCCTCCATATTCAGGAGTGTTGGCAGTCTGCCAGCACTCAATCGGTAAAAGTGAGTTCATGTATGACAGATATTGACAAAGACGAAAACTTAAGACATTTTCTCTTTCATTTTAGGATTCAATAATTGTTTTTTTTTCTACTTGACCTATACACCACAATTTTACATAACCTAATATAAACATTTACAGAGTGCTTTATTCTTCTGATTATCAGTTCCAGCTATTCAAAATATTTAATTTAGAGCATTTTACATGGAAGACAGTTGGTGGCCCTCTGACACAATTCAGGTTCCTCATGTGGCCCCTGGTAAAAATTAATTGCCCACCCCTGCTCTAAGGTGAAGCAATAGAGAAGAGAAGAATGCCAAATCAATTCCAGTAGACTTTCGGATGAGATTTCAGGGGCTGTGTTCGAATAAGTTCGGAAAATCATAGTTGAGGATTTACGGATTCAAATTTCAGTGTTTTGAAATCTCAAATCTCAAAATGTTAAGGCATGTGAACTAAGTTCTCAGTGTTTCCCCTACCATTATAGGGGGGGGGGGCAACCCCCCTAGAAGTCAAGTTACTTGTATTTTCCATATAGTGCTAGCCCTAAGTCATCTAATTTACATGAAGGGATGTCATTTGTCTGTACACTGTCATGTTCACATTTCTCCTGTTGCTCTTTTGTGCACGGCAAAGTTCCACCCCAAAGCATTAATACACGCACACACAGACAGCATCTGGGCATGTGAACAGAAAGCTGCGTCTCCATTGTGAAAATGCAACACTCTCTCCTGCGCTTTCAAACCACAAACTGTGTAATTAATAGACGTAGTCTCCCTGACGTCCCCCGTCTGTTTCTGAAACAGACTTTTGAAGCGAATCGGTTATTGTGGCCAAATTAGAAGAAGTGTCTGATTTTAGGTACAGCCAAAGGGTGTATGTCACTCTCATGAGCTGAGCTGTGCCTCTGCTTGGGCGAGCTCACAATCTTAATATCTTCTAAACTGTCGAGTTAGAAAAAAAAATTCACCCCGTATAGTGTGTGCTGATAGTGAAATTAGCAATTCAGACAGGACACGTTTTTTGAACCAGGCTGTAAATAGGTTAATTTCTGCTGTGAAACAACTTTTTTCGGCTTGGTGTGTATGTGACTTTCGGTACTTTTAGAGCCCGCCTCAAGCGGACACTTGAGAATCAGCAGATAGTTCCACTACCACATTGTCTTAAAGTTTTACATCGGAGGTTGTCGCTTGCTTCAAACAACTAATTTGTGGCATGAATTTATGGTTAGGGAGGGGTACCTTTCACATTCGAAACAATAAGGTTCCGATGCCCGGTACCTGGCAACCTGTATCAGTACTCAACAGTACCAAATTTTGGTACTTTTTTTGTGTTAATGTGGTAAAAAATATCAATTTGTGTAATAATAAAATTTCAACGTTTTTCTATTTAACATATTTATTCTTCAGTTTATAACCTTGTAACACTGTGTTAATGTCCAGCATGGAAAATCGCCTACTCTTCCACTCTCTCACATTCACTTGTTTAGGTACCTAAACATGGTACCTTTTGCTTTCACGTGAATCAGTACCCGGTACTCCTGACAGAATTTGGTCAGTACCTATAAAAGTACCTAATTCGGTGCCTGTCCCTATTCATGGTTGGTATTTATTTACTAAAATTAACTTGTAATATCTGTATTTATTGTATTTGGAAATTGTGGAAAAATGTGCTCAGTTATCACTGAAATCAATGCTGTTCCGCAGTGTTTGTGAAAAATGATAAACGTAGATCCTGACCGTCCGTGAGTGAGTGATGTTGTTATTGTCAGTGACTGGTGAGTGAGCAAGTTGTGTCTGAAATGTTGTTTTAATTTTGCTGGGTCCACTCAAGGGGCAACATCCGGTAAGTAAAAATGTGGAAGTGCTAAAGTCGCTGTTCATCAAGAATCCGCTTAAGACTGGCTGCAGAAAGACCAGAAGTCACGTACACACCCTACCCTAAAAACAGACTTTTACGGCATTTACAAGCATATTTACAGCCTGGTTCGAAAAAACGGCTTGGGTCTAGCATGTAGATTTCACTATTGGCACACACTATGCGGTGAGCAATTTTTTTTCTATCTCTGTGGTTTAGAAGTTATTAGGATCGTTTGATTTTCCAATCAGCGGCACAGCTCAGGTCACGTGACCGCTGGGCACCCTGTTGCTGCTCAAAGAAAAACTCACAGCCAGCGTCATAGCAAATGTGGCTGTGTCCACGGATTGACTTCATTTCACGGTTACAGGAACAGACAGGGACGTCGCGGATGATTTGTCCATGTTTTATACAGTCTATGGGTCCACTACATCTGATTCACCACATAGTGAGTAGGGCGTAAGGAATAAGTGAGTGAGTTCAGACACAACCACAGTGTGTTTGGAGGCATCTTTGTTGGTCTGGGAGGAGAAATATTCAGGTCTTATGCACCATGAGAGGCACGACCCTCAGGGAGGTTCAAAACAACCATGTTCACTTGCACATCATTTCATCCTGAAAGTGCATCGAATCACTTACAACTAAAGACAACTAATAACAGTGTTTCCCCTAGGTTTACAGCCTTGAAGGTGGCAGGAGAGCGAGTGCTGCATCTTCACAGAGAAGGCGCTGGGAGATGTTTCCAGTTCTCTCTGTCCGCTAAATGGAATGCGCTTGTCTGTGTGTGTAATCGCGCACACATTTTTGTGTTTGTGAACGCGTTTGGGGCGGAATTTCGTTGTGTGCAAAACAACGCAAGGAGAAAAGTAAACGCGACAACATAAAATTACATCCCGTCATGTAGATTAGATGAATATCTGTTAAATTAAAAAACAAGGTATAGACCTGTTTATGAGAGAGGTAACTGACTTCTGGTGTGATCTGGCGCTGTATGGAAAGTAAAATTAGCTCGACTTTCAGGGGTGGCGGGTGCCTCTGTACCCATACAATGGTAGGGGAAACGCTGAATAACATGATATGATTTTTACACACTGTGAAACACTCCAGACCACATCAATATCACCGGTCCACACTTTGTGATGTCAAACACTTGTTTTATACGAAAATTCTTTTAGTCTTCTGACAACTCAAAGACTTTTGTGTTACATGCCTCCAATTCCCGTCCTGGGATGTGCGATTTGATGAACGAACAGTCAAGTAAATGTCAATATCTAGTAAGTTGCCTAATGTTAAACAAACTTTCAAACCACACCTCTTAAGTCTTTACATGAGCAAAAAATTAGTAAAGAACTTCAAGAGACAACTCAAACACTACCAGCCTCTGAATCAACAAAGTTAGATTTAAATTCCTAACATGGATCAGCCTCACAGGCATGGAGGTGGTTTGAGCTTCGGAAAGACAGTTTTTGCTCAGGAGACGTCAATATGAAGAGTATGATTGACATTACAGGCCGCTCGCCTATCTTTCACCAACTGCAAGTTAAACAACCCACCGGCTACAGGGCATATGAAAAGTTGTGGGAATCAATGGTCGTCCATGTAAAACACATTCTGTGAACTTTGGCAGGCTCAGTGGGCAAACGAAGGCACTATGACAAGAAGGGAAACAGATGGCAAGAAGTAAGAAACGCTGAGACCAGTTACAGTGAACATTCTACGAGGACATGTCTCCGTGAAATACTATTATACTAGCTCCTGTTGGTCTTAGTATCCAATTTTAGTCAAAATAAGCAACTATGGAACGGTTAACTCACACTAGCACTGTTCGATCTCGATACTTGCTCTGGTTATTTAGGCTTTAGTATTACTTAACTAGAATGTCTCAGACAACAAATAAGACTTGGTTATCTTAAATATGCTCTTGATACAATTAACAGCACCAACTATTAAAACTCTTGTTCACATTTTTAGAGGGATGACAAATCAAGATATTGTTTGTCAATGTCGCACACTTCTACTTAGACCACATTGATACACTGATAGCAGACGCTTTTATTTAAAGCACCCAACAATGAAGACCTGTTTTATCCACACACCCACCGACACAGACACCAGAGCAGTTTAGGGAGCATGAGAACACTTTAAGACAACCGACTATCACAGGGGTGACAAAGCTACAGTCACTCCTAATTTCCTACATACCGCGGGTAAATGTTGAGTCACTGTTCTGAGTCTTGAAGAAACAATTAGTCAAAAAGTCAATTAGTCAAAAAATACTACTTGTATTCTACGATCCTGGGTCTATAATTGATTCCAACATTAACTCACACTCCACTGATGCTGAAATAAGCACTTTAAAAACTACAAAATGCAGCAACTCATCTTCAAAGAAAACACTTGCCTCAGTCAACTCAAGAAAAACTTTCAAAACAATCAAAAGCCCACAACCAACATCAGCCAGTTGATGACAACCAGAGGAGGGAGTGAGATAAATGTGCCAACAGCAAACCCCCAGGTCTCTGGGTGTGTGGGAGAAAATCAAGTTTAAGAGATTTTAGTCTTCTTCCATCTTCCTTTTGAAACAACCCATACTCCTACCTAAGCTGGTTAGGGATTCTCTTTATCTCTTTGTAACTCTCTCCACCCCATCCTCCTGCTTCATTTTCAGTGCTTTGGGGGAGCTGGGAGAGCTGCTGAGGGAAGGGGAAACAGGTGTTATTCACAAGTAAAATGAGGCAGAGCAACACCAAAAGCACAACAGTTCCTAAAGACACAAGAGTACAAGCAGGACAAAAACATTATCAGTTATTGTTAAAGGACCAGTGTCACTGTAAAAGACTTAGATCAGTGATAAGTTTGAAAACAGAAGTTCATTGAGGTTGTTCTTCTTTCTCATCTTTGAAAACAAAAGCTAAGACCCCTGGTGTATGGTATCCATTTCCACAAACAGATATAAGGACTTTGTCGGCATTTATTGATAAAAAAAAACTTTTCCAGGAACTTGACAAATCCATCTTTTAAAGTCAATTAACATAAACATGGATGGCCTGGTAAATCCACTAAGCTGTTAGGCGGTTGGACAATTTCAAGTTTTTATATGCCTGAAAGTCAATGCTTGACTATAATGTGATAAGAAACTGCACCAGTCCATCTAGTCATGGACTGTGCAGTACAGCTCAGGATGCTCGGTTGTGCTGACACATTAGCGTTCAGTGGCAGATTCTGATTAGTAACGGCTAACGTGAAGGATTAGATCCAAGGATCAGCTGAAATGCTGATCACCAATCAATTAGAAAACGCAGAGATTGTAGAACAAGTTTTACAAACTCACACAAATCTTGCATTTGGTAGGCGCTTTCACCAGAACAAACCAACTGCAGTTACACATCACTCAGCGCATTTACAGAGTTAACCTTATGGTAGACAATTTCTGTCTCTTGGTTTCTTGGTTGCAGAATTGGGTAATTTACCAGTAGCTGCAGCAACATAACAAACTTCCATCACTTAGCCTTTGCACAAAAGCTGCAACAACGAATTGATAAAATTGATGCACAATTATTAAGCCTGAGTTGCAGAGCTGTTTACGTCACATGTAAACACGACCTTCGCATGGAAAATTGAATGACTACTCAACAAAAAACAGGTTACGTCCACCAAGGCAAACAGGTGGACATAACCTGGATTGCCAGCTAAAATATAACCCAGAATTAATGCTTTTTTTTACAATGTTTTCTGTACTTGTAAAAAACACTAGTTTCTCAATAAAGGGACTTGGAAAAAAACAAAAGGTGTATGTTTCATGTCCAGTTCATTGATGAATTGAAAAAATAATCAGCAGATTAATTGGTTATCAAAATCATTGTTAGTTGCAGCTCTACTTTGCATTGCTGTGCTCAATCACACAACTGTGTCATTAGTGTTCCTGTTTACACAGTACAGTTTGTAAAGCAAGAGAAGACCAACATGTAAACATTAGGGGTGTCCCGGTATTACATTTTCACTTCTGATACGATACCGATACTGCAGCATTGAGTATCGGCCGATATCGATATTAATCCGATACGATATCAGCATTAAACATGCATACTTTTATTACTTATTTTGTAGTATGTCTGTCATGTTAGAAAAGGCTTGATTAAGTGATATTATTCAAACAAAGAACAGTGGTCAGCAAAAGTAGGTATGAGGAAAAACTGACCCATTTATTATTAACCAATGGGTAACAGAAACTGCTTATATTGGGGTGCTTATATCAGAGATTTTAGATGCATTCCGATATGATACCGATACTTGTTTTTTTGTTGATATCGGGCCAATATCCGATATCAATATCGGACTGGGACACCTCTAGTAAACATAACATCAAATTGATGCTGTAGCCTACACCGCAGGTTCACATAACCCTGTTCTAACAGAAGCACCTACTCCATAATATAATGACACAAAACAACATAGACAGTAACCCCTATAACTTGTCCACTGAGGAAAGCTTCACCCTGCTAACTTACTGTATCAACACTGATCAAAAGAGAAGGCTGGACAATTAATACTACCAGTGAATTAACAGTTATGAAGAACAACTAACAGTGCTGTGTTACACCTAAAAACTATCAGTGAGCTTTTGACTTCACTTCTAATCAGGACTCTGAGGTTGTGATGTCAGCATGTACTAAAGTCAGAACATGCACTGTCAAGAAAAGACCTCAACCACATCATGCTGCAATTGTTTTTGTTGCTTGATGCAAAACAAAAACTTAAGAACAGCTGTTCAGTGAGTGTCCTCGTCTCTCTGTCAGGTCATCATCAATATAACAGCAGATGTGTGGGCTTTTACAAAAGCAAATGTAGCCAAAAAGTGACTACTTTTAGAAGCTGGTGAGCTCTCACATAGACAACCTACTGGTATGGCACTGGACAAATCCATTTAAATACATTCATTAAAAAGTAGATGATTGTTTAAAAGACTGTGACTCTAATCCTTGCTTACATGTTAAGTAATATGGTCCTACATCTTTGTTCTTTCAACCTGTTTCACTACATTTTTAAGCAGGGGTTGTACGTTGGCAAGGGTTAAACTGAGCTATGATGTTCACAGCGGTGTCCCCTGGACCCACTGATGGTGATATGAGTGGGTTAGGCTATTCATGACATCAGTTTGGTATTGATAACAGAATCTAGATTTTTGCCCAGACTTTACAGTTCCTCCTCTTGCACAACTGTAGTTTCAGTGTCCACACAGCTTAAAAAAAGGTGGTCTCGTTACCTAAAGGTAACAGAACAACCAATTTATTCCGAGACTTTTTAAAACAGAGGCCTGCAGCTGGAAGACATGGTGCCCATATTTCCAGTGGAAAATCCTGGGTTTAGCCACATGCTTAAAACTATCAGCCCTCAGCATGTGAAAATGTCCTGAAAGTACTGTGCTTAAGTTTGCTTCTTCTGTTTAACTGGATATGCAGAAAAAAAGTCACTAGGAGCTGGAGAATATGTTGCATTGTTCCATTACTACAGGCATATGGCCTGGTCAAACTACGCAGCCTTATATGTGATTGATGGTGCATTTCATCAACTGAGATCTGGCCCCCGAAAGAGTCTACAGCCTAACAACTGACGTCCCAAACAGCAGCAAAGGTGAGCTAATCACCCAGGGACAAAAACTTGTTTCACATCATTTCTATAACAGTATTCAATTTTAATTTATTTTTTTAATCTATTACAGGTCAGCAAATGCTGGATCTGTTCAGTTCTTAAAGCATCTAAAGTTTGCCCTTGTTGTGTTATTATCGTTGCAGACTGAGAGCAGAGGAGTGATAAAGCAAAGTCACCTCGTCTCTAAAGGTTTTCCAGTAGTTCCAATCTACTGACCGTCGACGCCTCACACCAGTTACCGTGAGTGTCAAGTGATACAATGATTGACACCCACACAACGACAAAATTAGGATACAAAACACACTCTGCAAGTACACACCACCACACACTTTTTTGGATTATAGAGGAAAACTATAATTTGTCTTTCACTACCACCTACATCACCAGCACTGTGAAAGTTGGTAGAGAAAAATGTAAATGAATGATGAGGGTTGCCAAAGGTAAAATTGTGTTACTATGGTATCAAAGAGGTATCAATATTGTTTCATCATTATGTTGAATTAAAGTATAAAACTGTAGTACTGTGAATACTCCGGCCCCAAAACATTTTTCTATGTTTAAAATTTAAAAAGAAGAAGATTGAAGATGAATAACTTAAAAAAAGCTACAACAGCTTTCAGATAGAAAAAGATTTTGCCAAGGTGAAGGATCGATTCCTCATCCAATCAGGATGCACGCTGGCTTGGCTGATGTCTCAAAAGAACGGGCGTTGTATGTTCTGTTTAATTTGGGGTTGTCAAAAAAATAAACACAGGCTAGATGTACTATGCTACCACATTTTGACTCACTCATCTATAAATTTCCATGAAAAACAATTCCTATGCCTAACTGTCAAATACCTGTGTAAAGTTTATATTGACACTACAGATGTTCCTGACAACAGTCATAGCACCAGGCATTTGGATTTTATGTCTGATGTTTACTGAAAAACATCTTTTCTTTTACATACTGTCAATTATGATGATAAAAAATGTCACACTGTTCTCTGATGAGCTGATGCATTTAATTTCTGAGGGTTAATCATCCAAATAGTTAAATCTAACTTACCAAACACCATATCACGTTTTGAAAGAAACATAGAGATGCCTAAAATATGCTTTGAACATTCAGGTCTGTCATACTTTGAGTGTGTCAAGGTATGAACCTGTAACAACTGCATATTAAGAAACCGCTTTACCTCCTATCTCTCATCTTGGGTTCAACGACATGTTGGTAAATACTGGATATGGAGGAAATTATCACTAACTATGAGAAAAATAGGCCCTTTTCTTTCATGACCATTGTTTATTTCCCATTACCGTCTTCATCCTTTTGTACCAAATACTTACTTTTATAGCCTTGATTCCCGACTTGGTTATCTGTGTCATCTTAGCCTTGGAGATGGGCGGCTTGTACTCATTTAATGAGTACAGCTGAAAGGAGAAGACAGCAAAGAACATATTAGATGATACGGTTCGACTACTACATAAGATGAAAATTCATACATTAAACGAAGCAGCTGTGTTCCAAAACAATAACCCTTCTTGCCTGTGCGTTTGCTAACATTACTTAGACTGTTTTGGATGTCTGTAGTCTGGAGCCCACCATATTCAACTGAAAACGAAGTACAGCGGGGGCCTGTTTGTAAATTTGTAAATTTGTTTTAAAATACTCAACACAAGTGACTGTAACCCTGTGCAACTCATACCATGAATTTAGCTCATGTACAACTAGCCCTTGATTGGGCATGTAAAGTGTGTCCAGCATTTTTAATGGTGATGCAAAAGGACGGGCTGGGGTATAAATGCAGACAACAGGCGACGTTATGCTAATAGCTTAGAGCCGAACAGTAGCTTAGGTTTATACCAACAATGCTGCTATGCTATCTCATGAGCTTCATTCTTAGTACCCATATGCACTGAGAATGTTTTGCCGATTCATACAGCACTACGCAAAAACACTATAAGGCTAAGTGACAGTAAGCACTGGATGATTGAGTTACGTTCATCACAGTTAGCTGGCTAGCCATGTTACCACGCATCTGCGGCGGGTTCGCTAACTTTTAGCTAGCTAACTAGTTACCATTTGCACCAGTCTGTTGAAATATAAGCTCAGTTTGTTGAATAAACACAGTACATGTTGGGGTGTATACTACGTACACAGCTAAAGCATACGCATTCCATGTAAGTATCCCAGTGGACTGTATATTAATATGCACTAGCAGCGGCCTTTTGAAACAAGCCTCTTCTCCCTCTCTGCTACTTGATGCTAATGTTAGCAAACTCGCTACCGCATATGTGAATAAGGAACATTCTGGTCTAGATCCGATTATATTTCAAGGGTTTCCAACAAACCTCATTGTTAAATGCTTTGACGGCCTCCATAGTGTTGTTTAGCGGCTTGCAGGTTACTGTAAATATTTACAGATATCTCCTCAATAACCGGTTTGAGACATGCATGCTCGACGATTGGTGAGATGGAGGAGACTGCCAATATGGCGCAGAACCTCAATGGGAAATTTACAGTTACCGGCGACCTCTAGTGTCACTGTCGGGGAACTACAAGTACCACACGCTCCCATCCTTCTTTTAGTCATTATGAACCGATGAACGGCACGACGATTGCCATACCCAGATAAACATAGCAGGTTGTCTACCGAATCTCAAGATATATCTGAAAAAAAAAAAAAAAAAAAATACAACTCAATTCATAAATATTACACTTTATGCTCAGAGCTTAAATGGGCCCTACCTGGTGGAATATTGACACGCTTTTAAACCTTACCAGGTAAATGTCCCAATTGAAGTCGTTCTTGTTTGTGTAAATTTGTCAAATACAAGGGTTTGGGGTTACGTGCTAATATAAGCTCTGGCTTGAAGAGACTGGTAGAGTTGCTGTTTGTTTTATCCCTTTCCTGAGGATGAGCACCTGTTGTGGTGAAAACAAACTCTGAAGCATTTCTGTGTTTAAAATTCTTCATTCAAACAAAAAATGTTTGGTTCTTTTAAGAAAAATACACAACTTCATCATTCCAACGGAAACAAGATGTATTTTTCAGTACAACTTAAAATTACACTCCAGTGAAATTGATTTGACACTTTAACATGATAATTTTCAAATATTACGACTTGGAACCAACATTTATTCTGTTAGTGCAGGTGCTTGTGTTCAGCCTGGATAGACTTCATGTTTAGTATAATTTCATCAAGGAAAAAACACAAACGTCATCAAAATAGTTGCTGAAAGCATGTTGAACAGGCAGTGAGGGTGCATGGCACCAATAATGGGCTACAACAGTTAAAATTTGTTAATCAATGATAAAACACGAGAGAAACATAATGTTAAAAGAAGTGTTTCAATATAGAAAAAAATGGATCCATTGTTCAAATGCACTCAATCAATCAATCAACATACCAAGCAGTCTATACACAGGTTCACAGAATTAAAACATTAAAATAACTGTGTAAAACTGGCTAATCTTACACCTAGAACAATTAATACTAAGATACATTTCACATTTTACTGTGATCTGCTTATCACAAACTGTCTAAGCCAGACTGAAAAAGGAACTCTTTACACACTTAACTGATCCCGATACTTGTTGAATAGCACTTTAAAAACAATGGTATGTAACAGTAGTCCTAAATCTATACAACAACAGTGTGTGTGCATATGTGTTTGGTCAAAGTTGAGCTGTTGAAGTCTTTTGAGTCCAGATCACAGTTAAAAAAGTTTTTAAAGAGTCTTTATAGACTGGTCTCCGTGAGGGGAGCAGCTACATCTGATGCTTCAGCTTTTGTGGACTCTGACGCCCCCCGTTGGCTCTTTTTAGCACAGATCTCCTGCACCAAGGGAGAATTCGCCTCCTTCCATTCCCTGAACTTGCATGAGGTCAGCTCTGGGTCAGACAGCACTTGCTCTAATGCCTGTAGGTCTGCCTCTTTTGACTGGAGAAAGAAGAGAAGAGAAGAGAAGAGAAGAGAAGAGAAGAGAAGAGAAGAGAAGAGAAGAGAAGAGAAGAGAAGAGTAGAGAAGAGAAGAGAAGAGAAGAGAAGAGAAGAGAAGAGAAGAGAAGAGAAGAGAAGGGAAAAATTAATAAGAGCTTGATAACAGTAAATCAGCTAAAAGTACAAAAACACCTGTATCAGTTAAAAAGTCTTTGGGATTTACAAAATGTACCTTTAATGTGCTGTTGAGAGTCCTGATAAGGTGTAGTCTGTCATTAACAGTTTGGTTTTTGCAGCGTTTAATAAACGAGGCCCTGAACTCCCGCTTTGTGGATGGTTTACGATCTCCTATTGGTGATAGACTGGCCTCTTTAAGATGAATGTACAGCCTCTCCATCTCATCTGAGCTTTTATCCTCATGCACTGCAAAAAAAAGTTGTATTGTGTCATTGACACAGATCACAAAAAAAATCACAAAATCACTCAAAAACACTTTTTTTTGCATGTTTTAAGGCTTGGAAATCAAATGTGCCATTACAGTTACACCACATGCAGATCAGCAACAAAAACAAAGCAAAACTGCAGAACAAAGCCTACAAGTCTCCCAAAGACCACAGCAAAGTCTATAGCAGCAAAAACAGACCCAATAGAAATATCATGATGTTCTTATTTTTGCAAAGATGTCAACCACATGATCTTTGCTAGCACGGTTTCACAAGTATATAATACCAATGAAACATCTTCAATCTATAAAAGTTAAGTAAAAGTCTCACCTTCCTCTGCAGCTCCTGAAACCCCCTGTGCCTCCTCACACTCCGCAGTTGGACTCTCAACCTGGTGAGTTGAGCCCTCCAGGGACTCAGAATTATCCTCCTCTTCTGTCTCCTCTTGTGGGGGCTGATGTGAGTGTACTTGAACTGAGCACACCACTGCTGTTTCACCTGTGGGAGGTGCCGCCTGGGAGACCAAGTCCATCCAAGACTGTCGATGTTTAGCCAGCGAGGAGGAGGAGCTTTGTGAGGTCATGGTGCTGACGGGGGATGAGAGGGAACCGTTTGCTTCGCTTGGGACAGCAGAGGAGTAGGGGGGAGGAAGGGTACCCTGAAAAACAAACATACCACGTTTAGATTTTATTAAGTTTCAACATTTGGTTCAGTTAAACTTGGGGGGAAAACAGTTGATAATTTGTTTTGGTTCAGTCTCTGGATCCACATGATTGGCTGGTGTAACTTTGCTATATATAAGAAAGAAACCATAATACAGAGTGAATATCACCCTGTGGTGGTGTTGTGTTGTGACTGATGGAGCAGCGCTGAATGTTTGTAGCTCGAGACATGACTGACCTGATGTGTGCTACCAGGTGGATCAGATGCATCCACCGAGTCCCGCAGGGTTTGTTCAGAGTATGGCGGCGGGGGAATTTCTGTGCTTTCAGCCTCTTCATGGTCACTTGCTTCACTATAACACTCTGCAAAGACACACACACAAATACACAAACCCAGAATCCATCAAATCCCTAGATATCCTCAGTATTTTTTATTCAGGAACACAACAGGTGATTCAAAAACTTCCAAAGATGCTCACCTGCTGTAGTGCTTCGTTCTTCTGGTTCATACTGTATAGAGGCTAATCCAAGCTTATTCAACCATCTAGAACAACAAATTATTTAATCCTTAACATGTGTAAAAAGTGGCAATATATATATATTTTTTTAATTTCGCAGAATGAGATGTAATGTTCTACTTTAACGCAACTTACAAGTTCATCTCCTCGTGGCTCTCAGCAGCAAAATAAAACATCATGACCTGTGGGTGGCAGGCTTTGAACGCACTGTGACAAAAGCAGAAGATAGCACAGTTAAGGTAGGATCAGCATGATTAGAGCAAAAGAGTGAAGATATATTACTACTGAAATTTCTTAAAATGTGATTTTTCTTTTCTTACTGAAACTTCCACTTTATGAATGGGTGATTTTGCTACACGAGACAGAGGAAGGAGTAGACCTATAAGCTTACTATTTCTTCTTGCACTCTATGGCTCTGTCGATCATGAAGTTGGTGAGGTCAATGTAGCCATCAGCCTTTTCTGCCTGCAACATACACAGACAAAGGAGTGTTCAACAAACAGACAACTTCAAACCACTTCCTGACAAAGGACGTCTTTCGTTGAACTGCAGTATGCTACTTCTGCTATTTCCTCCTGCCATGTGATGGGGACATACAGGCGACATGATTGAAGTCATCATGCCGGTAAATCAAGCACGTCCGTTCTAATATGTGTGTGTAAGAGTCTGACGAGCGATTAGTGGCATCGTCACATCCAGGAAACACGGTGACACTGCTTCTAGTGACAGGCTGGCAGGGAGACAGCTGTGGCAGACACAAGAATGACTCATCTGCAGCCTGCAGTGTCTGAAACTGTATCTGTATCAGTGACTCATTAAGTGCATCTGCTGTGTACAAAAAGCTAATTCTGTTAAAGCTTTGTTTAGGTTCTTCTTAAGTAAGAAGAATAGGCAAAAGAAGCAAAGATTTGGATGATGAAACCCCCAGTGAAGCGTCACCATCCTTGAATGGAAATCTGTGAAACTGATTTGTTATGTCTGGATGTGCAGATGCCACTATGCTCAAGAAATTAATTTTATTTTTTAATTTATTTATTTTTGCTTTGTTTCACAGTATCGTGAATACTATGGGGGTATGTATTTTATAGACTGTATGAATATGCGCACATATATTGTTTAATATTGGCTGGTTGGTGGGTGCCCAGGCTTCAGGAAGCTTTAAGTGTGAATGATTGAGTGTGTGTGGTTTTTGTGTCTTTGTATTTAGATATCTTTGATTATATGAAGGATTTAGTTTTATTATGATCTTGTTTTATCAATGACTATGTTTATGTTCTAAGGACCCCCTCGAAAATGAGATGGCAAGGGGAAATCCTTGGAATAAAGCAATAAAGAAATAATTCAACATACATCTATATAGACTTCAAAAAGGCTGTAAAAGGATACCTGTGTAGAGCCAAAATTAACAGATTCACCCCACAACCTACAGTTATCGTTTCTAGCCTTTTACACTTTAGCATAGTTTTTTGTTGAAAGGGAAATTTACATCATTTTGTTTACATCGTTTTCAGCTTTCCAAATTGAAAAATGTATCCTTAAGAAAATATTTCACCATATCACCTCTTTTTCCACACAGTCCACAAAACATCCAAAGAAAAGTCTATAACCAATTACAAATAATGATTCTAATACACCACTAGAATTACCAAATGAACAGAGCTCGATTGCATGGGGTGACATGTTTCTTTATTACAGGAAAGCTGGGACTTAGTTTGAGCTGTTTTAGGACTCACTACAGCACCATATATGTATGTAAATGCAGCACAATGTAGGACATGCTGCATTAATCTTTTGAAATATTTACTGTTTGTTGTATTTGCTGCTGATTTTCATCATTGCATTCAACTATTACACAACACTTATGTAACTTATGCACGCTACAGTCTCATGTGACCCACTAAAGAGCAACAATTCAGCCTAATTATGTCCGAGAATACAGCTTTTGTACTGCAACCAATAAAAAAATCTTGATTTGAGAGTCACTTGTTGAGTAGGTCTTTATTTATAGCTTATGGTTTGTGTGGCTAGAGCTTCAAACCATCGTTTACCACACAAGTCGCTTCTAAATAGGTCTATCTGATGAAAGGGGGTTTACTCACCTGTTGGTTGGTGTACCAGTAAAGAGATGTCTTCTTCAGCACAAACCAGTACTTCTTCCATTTGAAACCAAGGAAGCCCTTTCCCTCTTTCTTCCTGTACAGCCATCCCTGATGGTCCGGCTGACCCAGCTCTTTGACAGAAATCCGTCTCCTGCTCATTGAACAGTTGCCTGTGTACAGAAATCACACCAACATGAAGCTACAGCTCATAACAAGTAAAGCACAAGATGAATTGAGAAATTGCAGAGGCTTAAATCCTGATGCGAACAAACAAAACATTTCCATTAGAGTAAAAACAGGCCACTGCATTCTGTCAATAACTTATTGAGCTCTAAAAATAACACAGAACAAACCCACAGAGGAGACACAACAGTCATTTCCAGAGTACCACAGCCACATTCAGCCCACCTATGCCAGTATTAAATCAGCTACATGTGAGAAATACAAGTGAAAAACTCTGACCTGGTTAAAATAAGAAGAATAAACCAAGACGCTGAGACAAAGAAAGAGAACGAAAATAGAGGCAAACTGAAGTGAAAGTAGCTGAGCGTTGGCTTAAAGTCCTCTGCACACACCATTTGCCCTGACACTTCGACACGCCCACAGAGGGTCTAAATTACAGCTAAGGGCACACAGAGAGACACAGTGATGAGATCTCAAGGGCCACATCTTACCTCCTCGGCTCTTCTTTTTGGATTTGTGTCGAAGAGAAACCTTTAGGGGGAAAGCAGAAGAGGCAGTTGTTAGGTCGCAGTCAGGGGACACCTTAGCAGGTTCACACACCACATCTAAGAAGACGAATCTGTGTGGAACATCCTGTTTCTCACACGTGTCACATGCATTTAGCCTCTACTGTTCTCTCCATCTCCCCACAAACATAAACACCCCCGCCCGCCTCTCTGTAACATCCTCATCTATTACCTGGCTCACTGTCTTAAATGTTGAGGGAGCAAAACTTACCAACAGGTGGAGTATGAGCCTTTGTTGATACAAATATTTCACTTCAGCGTAACAAATTAAGAAGAGAAGAAGTAGTTCTAGCTTTAAAGAGAGTGAGGTTTCTACTTCATAAGTTGCGAAAAAGGAGGCAAGAGCAGCCTGAGTAAATGTCATCACTGAAAAGAGGAAGAGAGACTTACTGGGTTGTAGTCATCGGCAGCCATAGAGGGGGGTACAGATATGGGGAAGGCAGCCTGTCGAGGAGAAACAGAGGACACACCTGAAGATACGTAGGTTGACTGTAGTAGGCTAACAACCAAAAAATAAATGCGCAAAAAATTTACATTTCTTCTTTCCAGAACAACAAGAGGAAGTGACATCATGGGCAGGCAGCACAAAAAAAGGTTTCTCTCCTTTTTCCTCTTTTCACTTAGCAAAAATACGACTAAACCATAGAAACCCACTTTTGTGATCTCTATTTAAACATTTGCTGAATCAGAAAATGTAAAAGAAGTTAAAAAGTCAGCTCTCATTCAAGAGATTGAGTCACCACTCACAATAGTCACTGTCAGCAGAATTGCATTCGACACACACACACACTTATTAGAATAGTATAAAATCCAACTTCTGTGAAGTAGAACATCTCAAAATGTATCTGTGAGCACTTCAAAAAAGACAAAACCTGTTTTGCAATTTATCAACCCATAAGGACAATGACATGAAATGGTTTAACACATCCAAGTCGACATCATTGACCAACTTCCCCTGTGTAATCAAGTTCCTTATTTCCAAAGTGACCAAACAGAATTTTAAGGTCTCACTTTTCACCATTGGACAGCCTTTTATTATCTTAATACTGGAAGTGAAAAGTAACATCTTTGTAGATGTGAATTCTCTATCAAGTGTTTTTTACAGTACAACCTTAACATTAAACTTTTTCAGATTGGGCACTGCACAAAAACAACAAGTTTTAAAGTCAGTAAATATAAAATAACAGCAGGCCAAGTAGTCACAAGGTTAAATCCTGCAATTGCTGTCAGCAATCAGCTACCCCCCACAAACCCCTTTGACAAAAATCTCAATCAAGAACAATGACAGAAAAGAAGACTCATACCTGAAACTTTAAAATGTCACAGAATTACTCCAAGTCCAAAAAGCTAAGCTTGGTTCAAGTATCCTCTGTCACTTTTTTAAGAGCTCACAATGACAGCAAACCTTAACAGCACTAATCTTCACTTAAACTGCTAAATGTGTGTGCGTGTGTCTATGTTGCACAACACGAATGCATCATTTCTTGTTTTCCGGGTGTTGAGTGAAGTGACTACTCTGAGGCGATGCAGGATGATCACCACAAAAACCACCGCGCTAACCTGACTGAAGGTGTGTGCGTCTGTGTGTTAACTCAGTTCCTGTATGATTGATTTTTCAGCAGTAAAATGTTTAGTGTGTTTTTAGTTTTGGGATATAGCCTAACAGCCATTTGCAGAATTATATGATGTAGGTTTAATTTCTGACTGCTACTTGCAGTCACGATAAGTCAATTCATTTGTCATGTATTATCTTTTTTAGATCAGGCACAGTGAAGAAGTCACGTAGGAGTAAGAACAAGTGGTAGGAACTTATTAGTCGTTGTTGGTTCCTGCGCTAATGTTAGAGTGTGAAAATATTCTTAAATAAAGCAAATAAACGAATTCTACTGACTGTACAAGTAGACTATCAAGCACTCATTATTTACGCTGAATGTGAACATATAAAACCCCAAAACTATCCGAATGACGCGGGAAAATGACAGACATCTTCATTGTATTTTCTCCATTGTGTCGCCTACACTCAAAAGCTTTGACAGTACACCTGACCGTCTTTGTTTGGGTTGTTTGGCGAGTAGTAACGACTTGTTAAATGTAGCTAATTGTGCTCGGTTCAGCATCAAAACAACCGCCTGAGAAGAAGTTCGCGCGTTTCAGAAAATCCAATTCTTTGAAAATTCACAATACCTGCCACCACAACGTCAAAGACAGAAGCTGGGCCCGACATCTCTGCTCAAAATCTGACCAAACCTTGGCAAGCATGTCGGTTCAAAAGAGACAAAGAGCTCCCTGAAAGAGGTCGCCTGCTTTCAGGTGAGTCCAGGTCTTATTTGGGAGGTCCCCCCTTCCCCTAAAGGGAGCCACACTGAAACCAGACATGAGGTAACAGAATGTGAAGGCGCATTTTTTTTTCTTTTCTTTTATCAAAGCTGCAAAATTTGAGCTTTAGTTGCCCTGACCTCCTCCTCAGGTAAGTTATATTATCACAACGTCCAGTAGCATTTTTCATCATGGCCGCTAGGCGTCACTATGTTAGCACTTAATGCCTTGAACGCCACCAGACAAAAAGCAAAGGGGACGAAGAGGTAAATAAGGATTTGACTCTCATTTGACTTGTATTTTGAACAAACTTTTCATGTGTCATCACAAACCATTTTCAAATAAGTGTCAAACTAAGTTTCTTTAAAGATGTAAAAGTGTTCAGGTTAGGACCAGCTAGATGGGAGCTAACATTTAAAAAAACACAACATAATTTAATGCTTTCAGATTAATTAATGATTTTCCCCTAAAAGAAAGACCAAAATAAGGGTTTCATGTGACCCTCTCTATCATGGCTCATGAAGGTTGTGGCCTTGCTATCAACAACCTTCACTGTCTCTCTGAGAAGCAAAGTTTGTAGCCATAACATCAAATCCTCCTGCAGAGTAGTATCTCTTAAGACACTAGGATGTTTTGGTCTGTGTTGGTCTGTGCAAGGATGGCGGCAACCCAGCAGACGCATTCCTGAGTCCTGCACTATTATAGTCTCCATTTCATTTCTGCTTAAATAGGCAAGGGCCTCTTCTCCCTCTTTACCTCCTATTGTCCTACTGCAAGTGGAAAAATGGAATGAAGCGACTGTGATGAAGTCCCTCTTTTATATCTCCCACATTATCACACTGTAGCTTCCTCCAGTCTCTTCCCCAGTTGTCATCCTATGTTTGGAAGCCATATCAAATAACTTCCCTGTGTTACCCCCAAAACCTCCCCTGATCAACATTTGAGTTAGTTGTGTTGAACTGAAAAAAAGATTTTTAACACACTCTTCTTATTGCTACAACAAGAGAAAAAGCCTATGTCACTTTGCAGCAATGTTTGGGTGGAAGTGAAGTAATCTAGCCTGCGACTCGTGTCAAAGGCCCGAAGGATTCACGGGAATGTAGATTGGTCACACCATTGTAGCACTCAATCTCCCATCATGATCCATGCTGAGAATTGCCACGGCACTTAGCTCATGTCCAACCACCCCCTACACAGAAACTATGTGTGTGTCTGTGTGTGTGAGGGGGACACACAAGAGAGGGGGGTAAACAGAGTGGCTATTATTCAGCAGGGGAATCTCACACAGTGTGAAGGGGGAAGGGTGCAGGGCTGGAAATGATATCCAAGTTTAGTTTGCTGTGTTTGATCGCAGATGATATACACATATGGTATATTTTCTGATTATGAGTTAAAACTTAAAGATGCTAAAATTATGAACTTGATGAAAGTGCAAAAAAAACGTTATGGGATATTCTAAAATGTCACATTTATGAGGGACACATCTTAAAGGTAAAGTCTGCAGGTTCCTAAATAATAAAATGTCAAATTATGTTTGAGTCACTGTTTCAGCGTGTTTTTTTTTCGTGTGTTAGCATGTGCTAATATACCAAATCAGGTGCAAGGCTCATGAGTCTCTCCCACGTAGAAACGCGATGCTACAGGTGGTTGCTGGGCTAGTGAGTGTGTTCACATGCTTAGTTTAGAGGCAGTGGGTGTGGGCTGTCGCTGGCACTGATCCAAAGAGGAGGAGCTCAGGTTGAATTTTGTGTTTACTAACAATCACAGAAATTCCTGCAGACCCTACCTTTAAATACCCATACCCCTGTCTTAAGATATACTTAGTTGCTTAGATATTGTTTGAGAGATATGTTAGTTTTTAACTTTCAAGGTCACAACTAAAAGGGATAAAAGATTTAGTTTTGAAGTCATCAAGTCCTTACACATGTTCTTCAAATTTCACTGCCTCTTGAATTCTGTCTGATGTATGCATGCTCTTCTGAGGCTTTATATTTTAACTGCTTAGCCAAGAGCCGGTGTTATATTCTTGAACTAGTGTGACAACACATCATTTTTCTCTTACTGGGATTTAAAGCTTTTTTTTATCTCAGCACACAAACCCAACACATCATACTTACTGCTTGAGAAAAGGACCAGGATCTTATTTGTGGTTGATTATACCTGTAAGAAACAATGACATTTAACACTTAATAGCTTGAAACAGGATAGTAAAGCTGAAGTGATTAATGGTAAAGTTGTCTTGTGTACCAACAAGCATTTCTAATCCTCATACGTTGGATCAAACGTAAGTATCACATGAAAATTTCCAACACATACTTATTGCCTCTCAGCTCGTCTGTAACTGATCATTATCTTGATCTATGTTCCAATCCAGCTTACTTTGATACAGCCTGAACCAAACAGATCCCATAAAGTCTGTGTGAGGGTTGGCATGACGTTAGAGAGAGGGAGAGCAGTCTGATAATACAGTTGGAAACCAGCCACAGGAACATGGGCAGACAAGACAGTTCCCAACGCTCAAAATACACGACTTACCTCAGCTGGGCCTCACCCTGCAATTTTAGGGGACAAAATTGTCTTTGGCTAGTTTTTCCAGCCTTTTTCCTGTCATCCATAAATTTTCCCATCTTTGTCTCCTCCTTTAAGTACCACTTTGCTCAGGAAACTTCTGTTCTACTTCAAATACTTGTGTGAAAGTGTTCTTTTCTGCTGCCTCCACAGAATAAATCCATTCTTTTTATGGTGAATTAATTGTTTTTGATAAATGAAAACAGAATGCACCATCACAGTCTGGGGTTTAAAATGTATATGACACTTGATTATATCCACTGTCAATCATGCTTCTTTGCCTGTATCAGTGTCACATGTTTTCTGAATCTCTGCTGGCTATGAGTCACCTGCTTAGCTGACTTACTATAGCATTTCCCTGTATATCCCAAATGTGAGTAATGTGTTATGATTGAGCGTGCAACGAATTGGATGTGGAGTGGATCTTAGAATAGAACTGCCACAGAGGGTAGGGGGTTTGTGCCAAGCATTTAGTCAATCCCGGTGATAATGCGAGGAGTTACACCTCCTCAGGCCCTGAATCCAAGATCAGAGGAGACACAAGGGCCGTGGATGACGATACAGAGGAGCAGAAACTCTCAGACTTCGTCATATTTCTCAGTAGGAAGTGGTTATTTATAGTCCCAGCACATAAGAATCAGGATTTGTCATAGTGGTGACTTTTCTAAAGATGCTTTCGTAATGTGAAGGTGTCATGGGGGAGGATTGCAAAGAATACAGGTGTGGGTGTTTGGGCAATGTTCTAACTCTTTGGTACTGGAGGTCCTTGAGGACAACAGTGTCTCATCAACAGACTCTTATTCAGCTTGTTCTTAAAGAAATCTAAATTGTTCCATCTCTTCAGTTGGAAGATAAGAGTGCCTTGTTCCAATAAAAGCATTTATAAGTTACCATACAGTTTGTATATGTACGGTGGCCCTGAAGGTCAATGCGAAAAAACATTTCAAAATACACAAAAACATTTATGAATGCGCAAAAACATTTCACAATCTGAATAAAAACATTTATAATATTAATTATATATATTATAATTATATTATATTATATATTAACACAAATGTTTTTTCAGATTGTGAAGTGTTTTTACGCATTCATAAATGTTTTTGAGTATTTTGAAACATTTTTACGCATTGACCTTCAGGGCCACCGTAGATATGGCTATAATGTCTGTTTCAAAGCAAGAAGCTGTTTAAACAGTGCAAGCTTTTCTTTCATTCTAAGGATTTTCTTGATTTATTTGTACAAAATATTTGTAATTTTTTAATCATTTTTGTTTATCCTTTAATTTTTTTATTATTTGTTTTGTTTTTGTTTTATTTAGAGGGCCTCAGGTTGACCCAGAGTTTGCTGGAGAGATTCCCCAATCTGGCCTGGAAACACCTCAGGATGTTGCTAGGGTGAGGGGTGTCTAGGTTGACTTACTGCCCCTGCACCCCTATCTCAGTTAAGTGGATAAAAATGGATAGATAGATACTTAAAATGAGGGTACAGCAGAGTTTGAAGTACTTGTGCAGAACCTGTGTATGACATGTTGTAGTACATGATTGCCAAAGACAAATCTGATCATTACCTCATGTCCTGTAATTTTTTCTTTTCTGTATCATCCTGTTTGAAAAATAACTGTTTTTTACCCCTCAGCTGTCACCATCTGTTTGTTAAACTCTCAGGCTGGATATCTCTGGCATATTTTCCCAGATCATAAAAACAGCCCACCCACTGACCCACTGTGTTCTAAAAAGATTCCACAGCCAGCTAGTTGTCACTCCCTGTAGGAAAATCAGACCCACCCTGGTCTTATATTTCTGCTCTGACCTATGGACTATGCAACACTGTGTATGAGTTGGTGTCTGTATGTACATTTGTTTACGTGTGAGAGGCACTCACCGGTTGAGGAAGTCACTGCTAGAGTGCCAGTCAGGTCCCTGTAGTACATAGAGATTCATGTGTTAACATGTCTGGGGTGGAAATCAATGAGCCTGATACAGTTGCTTGGAAAGCCTCACGTTTCACCAGCAGTGATGTATTTATTATTTTATTTATTTATCTATTTACTTTTAGCCCTGTTAAAGCTCAAAACGTAACAATGACCCTAAGTTCAACAATGACCCAAAATGTTACAATTACACAAAATGTAAACAAAAAAATGTTATAAAACCCAAATATGTAATAACTTTTGCCAAAAAAATGTAACAACTCTCGAGTATTATAACATTTTTCAAAATTACTTTTGTTACATTATCAACCAGTTGTTACATATTGGGTGTTCTTACATTTTTTTAAATTACATTTTGGGTTGTTGTTATGTTTTAGGCTCTAACAAGCCCAAACATGGGGCCCTCTTTGTTTGTATGTTTGTGACAAACATACAATATATGCAGTTCAATGCAGGTTACTATAACTGCATAAGGTATAAGCATCTTAAATGCGCCATAAGCCTTTCTTAAATGTTGCCAATATTGTACCACTGCTAAATTGAGCTTTCTTTTGGTTTTCAACAAAGAAAAGAAATGGAGGAAAACACATTCCACATTCCACGTGATTTCTAAACAATCAAACACTAAACATGCACAATTTACCAATAATTCAGACTGGCATTCTTATGTAACAATTTGTGATGTGCAGGCAAAACATGTTAGCTGTTAGCAAGCTTTGCAGTGGGTTAAACAGAGAGCAGGTAGTATTTAGGCAGACCACAGGTTTTCAGAAAGTGCAAATTAGCAAGGGCCGCAGGCGACTACAGTTTGGCAAGCTGGGGCAGAGCAAGACAGAAAAGTAGAGCAGGACAGATAAGAAAAGAGGCCCAACTCCATGATTAAATTCATGCACAGAGAAATGAAGGCAAGAGGGGAAGAGGTGACAGAGGAGGGTTGTTATTGACAGATCTTCAGTTCCATGATGAAAGGTGCTGATCCATCCCAGGCAATCACTTCTCCAAATCAATAAAAACTGCAAAAGCTGACAGGCAAAGTAATCCTAGCCTTGGGTTTAAATGTTTAAAAGGCAACATATGTGCAGGAATAAGAGCCCCTGATGGAAAACCTGCTTTGACCATATGGTCTCCCAGCTGGAATTTAAAAATCATCAAAGAGGGAAGTAGTTACGTAAGCATCACCATCTGAGACAAAGAGAAAAGGTAAGCTGACATTAGCTATCCTGTTTCACCACATGCTCAAAAAACAGAAGCAGCGTTCACCTCAAAGGTCAAAGCAGGTTAGAGAGCCAGCAGCTCAGAATGACTGAAGCTGTCCTCCACTGACAGTTCATGATGGATGTGTTGTTCTTGAGAATGCAAACCAACAGATGAACAACACTCTTTAGATTTTTGTCAGGACAGTAAAAAGAATATCTAACATCAAAGACTTCAAAAAGGTTTTCAACAACCGATAGTAAAATGAAGACAACACAAAAGATCACTGAAATAAACTGCAATTTTAATAACACACTATTCAAAACTTACAAAAGGCAGATAAAGCGACATTACACACTACTTCCCTGTATTCTTTTTAAATAATACTGTCATTCTGTCTCTTGATCTGTGATCTCTCCACAGCATCAGCTGGCCACTTGACCCGTGAGTCTTAAGGGTTGGTGCAACACCCGGCTTAAAAGGACCATGTTTAATTAATTGTCAGCCAGCTGTTTGGATAGGCCATCACGGTGGGAATTTCAGAGTAAACTGAAACACAGGATACAAAAGTTTACTGACTTGAGTGCATAGCCTTTTAACCAGCACAAATATTTGCTAGTGATAATATATAAACATCCTTTTGCCAACTGATGCAGCATTATCAACTGGCTATAAAACTCTTTCTGCAGCATATGCATAGCTTACAGAAGGCAACGTTTGGCAGAGGAAATGTAACCAACTGATCACAAAAGAAAAAGTAACATGTAGGTGCACAGTTTCATGTGTAAAGTATTCTCTTTTTCTCTTAGTTGTATTTTAATAACTTAAGCAAATAAAATCAGAGATAACAAATAGCTAAAGTAACAACAGGCAAGTTTTCTGAAGTATCAAATAAAAGTACCAGAGAGCATTCAGCGAAACATGACATAACTTAGTGTGTACAGAGGAGTCCAAAAACAGCACACAAGGCCAAAGTGTATCCTCTTGAGGCAGAGATGGTTCTTGTAGTCAGAGATGAGGAGGGTTGTAGGCAGTGTTAAAGGGATGATGACACACTGTAGTGAGCACTACAAAAGCAAGTTTGGTTGAGGAGTAGTAGTTGGTAGTAGTAACACCAGGGAAATATGGAGGTTGGGGAAAGAGGAGTGTGAGAAAGCCCAAGCTGGCAAAAAAAACAGCTGGGCATTAAAAAATCAAAGGCACTGAGGAAGGACACAAGACAGGAACAGGAAGCCCCGGACAGGAAGCGCATCATCAGTGAGTCAATAGCTTAAGCCGCGTGATCCAACTGACCAGTAGTGAGCGTTCTGCCGTTGTGCGCTTGGAGACGGCGGCCACAGGGGCCTTTCTCATGTCCTCCTGGTACGGGATGGTGGCGCTGTTGTGGAGGTCTGAGTTGGAGTAGTAACGGCTGCCCCTGATGTGGTCCACTCTGACCAGCTGGCGTTCTCCTGCTGGCCTGTAGGGCGGGGACACTGAGGGGACCTCCTCTGCAATGGTGGGGATCCTCTCGTTGCTCAAGTACCTGTACAGGAGGTCTTCACCTACAGCGCAGAGACAGTGAGAAGTCATCTTACACTGAAAAAAAACACAAATCTGAGCAAGTGTTTGTCCTAATTTTTGATCAAATGTGTCACTTTTGACCTTATGTAAGCCATAGTCACCTGACAGGTTCAGAAAACTGTCTTATTTCAAGATATTAAAAGACTATAATGATACCTGAATTGCTTGTACAGTGTTAAAAAAAATGCCAGCGGGGTAAGAAAAATTTTTAGTTTCTTGCATTAAGACATTATTCTAAATGAAGGAAAATGCAAAATATCTTTACTAGCAATTCAGGCAGCATTTGAGTCTTCAAACAAGAAATTTAATTCTGACTTGTCAGGATACTGTGGAAAACGTTAAGTTTAATAGACATTTTTACAAATATTAAAGAAACACTTGCTTGGATTTCGATTTTTGATGTTTAACAACCACTTTGAAGAGAAAGTCATGCATAATTTACTTTCTATTGCTTATGGACATGTTAATGTAGCCTATCATTAACATAATGTTTACATCAGCGCTTTTTACTTTTTTCACTTTATTATTTCAACACAGCCCGAACAAATTTTAATGCCACTGCCACGGGCTAGTTAGCCTAGCTTAGCACAAAAACAATGCACGAAGGTGGAGACAGCTGGGTTTGTCCTGAAATGAATTAAAAGAATCCAAATCAAGAGTTTTTGAGTTTGCTAATACTTATTACTTCAGTTGTGTTTGGTTGTTTAATCTTTAAAAATAGGGCTCTTTCTGTAGCAACTGATATTCTGGAGAATTCTGAAAAACGAACTTTTTAAACCACAAAAAAAAAAAAGTTTCTGAACAAATTACAGTGTGTCAAATCTTTCAACTGAACCATATCCAGGTTTTTCTTGACCTTTTAAACAAAGAACTAGAAACTCCAGGAGTACCTTTCCTTCCTTGTGCCCAGGGTTTGGCGTAGGGATCTACGATTCCAACGCAGGTGTCAACCGGCATGGAGAGGGGCCGAGGCTTCCCTAGAAACAAGCGAAAGAAAGTTATTTGAGTCACTGTTTCAACGTGTGTTTTTTTTACATCCAAAAATGGAATATTTAACTCCCTAGATGAGAAAAATACTGACCACGCGATGACTTGTGCTCCCTCATCCTGGGCTGAATCACGTTGGCCTCGATGGGACAGCCAACGCTCAGCTTGTCGTAATCTGCGATGGTGCAGCGCCTTCTGCTCTCCTGGTCCAGGAAGGAGTTTGGTGACTCAGAGCCCTTTGGTCTTTTACTAATGCTGGAGAAGGAGTCTGTTCTTTCCTCTCTGCGTGGCAGAAACAAATGGTCATTACTCATTTCAAAACAACATGCCCATCCACAGATGACTTTGCATGCAGTGAAGAAATGTTTCTGACACGTCACTTTATCATTCAGAAGGTACAAGATGAAACATCTGTTGCATAAGGTGTATGGTGGAACTGGTGGGAGCTAGGTGGGCAGAAGTGAAGCAGCAAGACTGTGCAATAAGATGGGTGGGAGGAAGGTTAGCTGACCACATTTGCAGAAATCCCTCATGTTTTTATTTATACGGCTTATTCGGGAGGGACGATTGTGATGAAATAGTACAACCATGAAGAGAAAGTGTTTCTAAGTCGGACTGGGGTGACTCGATCACCCAGTACTTAATTATTAGATCTCAAGTTGTTGAACAAGCTCAATCTCATAAAACATGAGTTTTGCCGACAAAATGAGACGGCTCACCTTGGAGTGTAAGGCATAGGAGGAGGAGGGGGGATGTACAGGTCCAGGATTGCAGGTTTTTCTTTTTTGGTCGATCCGTTTGCTGAGCTGCAGGGGGACTGGGCTCTGATCAAAGAGGAGTTGTTCTGAAAAATACAGCACAGTAATTAATTAAACAATTTCACCTTCAAAAACAATTCCTGATCAGTTAAAGCTCTGTTTTTAAAGTCATGCTTTTACATTTAAGTGGTTTATTGTTGTAATGAGTAAGGTTATTGGCTGTTTCTGGCTGCTGTCCAAAGTAAGACTAAATACGACTTGCTGGCTACTGGGCGGAGTTTACCACATGTGGCGAGACATTTAAGTGCTTGTGTGTCTCCCTGAGTATAAACCTTCTTGTTTGAGGTATGGAAAGACTGTGAGTGAAGTCCAGAATAGCCTGTGAGACATGTACTTAAAACTGTACTAGTTTACCACAGTTATGTTTCCCAACACTCAACAACATGGTGCCCTTTACTGAAAGAACACCACCATTCTAATCAAACTCAAATGATATGTCTGATGCTATAGTGAAGAACACGTGATATAATAATAACAAACTGCATCAGACTGAGGAGCCCATGAATCATCCTCTCCCTTTCCTGCTCTGAAAGGATACCATGTGCGCAAATAGCACAGTGTCGCAGAGCCTGTGTCATTCATTCCTGCATCCAAGTGATTTGTATCTGTTTTGCCTCCTGGAGTCTAATCACAGATAAACTCAGATGTCTAACTCTGATACCTCTCACTACTTGTTAAAACACAACGCTGAGCGACCTGTTATCATCGGCCACCTTTGTGTTGAGAGGTGCTGTGTTGTTCTTAAAAACCCCACTCTTATCTGATGTTGTCTCATCTTGCCTTCTCAGGCTATAAAGCATGCTTCACATGATAAGACAATGCCAGAGCCTGAAATGTAGGAGTCTTGGTTAACATAGGGCTTATTGTTTGCCTGCCTCTAAGAGGGGACTCAGGTGGGGAGATGTGGTTAAAAGCTAAATTCAGCCTAATTTGTTCACATGAGCGAGAAGACCAAATAGGATTATGGTCACATAACCTTATTAGCACAAAACATATACATCAGCTCCCCCTGACCTCTCTCTGGACAACAGACATTCAGGATGTTTTTCTTGACGGAAAAAGAGTTAATTGAAATTAAGGAACCATTCCAGGCACTGTTGTTTTCTTCCTATTGCAACATGTTGGCACTTTGCTCCTAATAACCAGATCCAATCAAAATAAACTCCAGTGAAACAGACTGGCAGCTTTATCTCCCAAACCAAATGACATCATGGGACTTTACTGGCCTCTGTTGTTGCCCATGAAAAAAAATATTTCCCTCAGTTTAGCCAGCAGCGCTTTCAGGGTGGCTTCTGACACTTGTCTGAACATGTCGTTTGGGAACCAACTCCCTAAAAAGCTGATAATTGTTTGACAATGACTAGACGCACAGGCTTTTGTTGATCTTTCACAATGAAGGAGGATGAGTGGGACCTTGTGGGTGTGTGTGTGTACCTGTGGTACTGGGGGCTTCCAGCGCATGTTCTTTAACGGGGCGGGGGTGAAGCCTGTTGTGCCTGTGGGTCTTTTCTTAAGGAGGAGAACCACGCCTTTAGGGTCCTCTCTTAGTTTGACAACAAGGTTTTTCAGCTGCCAGCCCACCTGGTCAACAAGATGAGGAGAATATTAGAGTATGTTCTCATTCTGACACAGCATGTACGGTCAAATGTAGATTAGTCCTTACGACTGTCTGGTGGTTAACCTGGATCACTTCATCACCAGCATGGATCTTCCTGGTCAGGTCTGCAGGTGACTACAGAACAAACAAAACAAACGTCACTTCATCCATTTCTGTAAAACAGCAAATCCATCCCTATCTGATTACAGCTTTTGAAACTTTCTACTCAAGTGGAAACATCAGTTGAAGAGGCAATCCAAGGTGAAATCGTGAGAAACAACAAGCACCTTCTGGTGTATGAATATCAACAGAATTGTTTTTTTATGTCACACGGATGTCGAACAGGATTAACTCGTCATTATCGCTGATGATTCAGGTCCTGATTCACAATTAAGCACTGGAGGCGAGGACACGACCGCCACAGTGATGCTGGCACATTAGTCACTGACTGACTGTCTCAGTGTCGGGAAGGTAGGACACTTTTTTTTATTTATTCTCTATGTGTGGGCTTCTTGTGACATTTACCGGATACTGGAGTTCAGAAACAAGCAATTCCCATCACAGATGAGTTATCTAGCTAACTTTTAGTCTCTTCTGTACAGGAGGAGATGGTTTTTACTATTACCAGCAGCTTTTTGTTTTGAAGAAAGGTGCAAAGTGAGCTGCAGTAAATAAAAAATAAGTTTGTATTGCAAGCAGAACAAACAATGGCATCAAGACAGTCATATGACAGTCAGCAAAACAAATTATCAACTTCCTCAATCTCGGCCACAAACAGTGTTTTTAGTGGGTTTCAATAAATGAAGTTATTGCAGAATGGGAAGGGGCCCAGTGCATTCTTGTGGCCATCATGTTGTCACACTCACATGTTCTGTGGTTCCTGTGATGACATGTAACCCGTCATACGTCGACTTGATGTACATCCCCTGGAAAAGAAGGGACTTTATTAGTGGTCACAGTAAAACAATCCAGCAGTCCCAGAGGAGACTAGTGCATGAAAGAGATGTAGAGTTCACAATCTGACACACATTGCAAGGATTCCTGCCCTTTGAGATCACTGGGCAGACATTGGGGAAGAAGATGACAAAAAAAGAATTTCCCAACATTCCTTACCAGCCCTTCTCCTGGTTTGATATTGGTCAGCTGGACCTCCTCTAAGCAGGCTGACTGGCTCATCAGGGGGTCAGAGGTGGTTCTCACGGTCTGATCACAGATGTTGTTTAAAATCTTTGACTGCAAAGGAAAACGCACAACAGTGTTTACCAATCAACAACATAAAAGCATAAAAGTCCAACATTTCAAAGAAATTGTTGTTGTGCTAAATCTTCTGATGGAATTACTTTCACTATAGACCAATTTACAGCCGACGTCATCAAAAATATGCATGTGCATTTTGGACGGAACGGAAGCAGCGTTCAGCTCCATTCATTCAGACAAGTTGTTGCTCTTTTAACTGTAAATTAAAGCTGTAAGAAGCATAAAGTGTCTGGTTGTTCTGTCATCAGTTGTCAGAAATTATACTATACCCAGAAGTAAATTTTTATAGAGTTTTGACTTTTACAGAGCTGTGGTGTTTTGGAACAAAGAGAGGCCGTGCTAACAGTTGACCCTCAGCCGAACGTATCAGCGACTGTGGGCTGACAAGTCACCAGTTAAAAGGGTCACCCTTTACACTGAAACACCAGTGACGTCTGGGACTGTTATTAAATGTTTTTCCTTTATGCAACATCAGGCAACAGGGTTTGACCGCAAATAAATAATTTTAACTGCAGATATTCTAAGTTCAGTTTTTACTTTGTGTATTTGTTGGTTTTGGGTCGAGATTATAACAGACTCACTGGGTGAATATAAATGAACCTATATTTTAACAGGAACAGATTTTTCAAAGTGAAACTATGGTATACTCTATTGGAATTGGGAGGTTTTCTGGTTTATTGTCTCAAGATTATGTCATTAAATTTTCAAGTCCAGTAAGTGTCAACGGATAATGCAGTCATGAGCATTGAGTGCGTTTAAACTCTTCTCTGAGGTACACACTGCAACCATCTGTCCACTGAATGTCTGTCCACTTACTGACTTCTCAAGAACCTGTGAGTCATTTACCATCTGTCAAATGTTTTTTATTGAAGCAAAAAATGGGATTTTTGCAGGTCAACACCCTCACGTCGCTTGATAAACCATTGTACTCCACAGCACTTCTGTTGCCAAGACGCGCACGCAAAGCCGTAACTGTTTACAAACAGTAAATTTGTCTATCAAGTGTATTTCAGTAAGTTCAGCTTAGACTGGCAAGATAGCATCTGAAAATCAGTTGGCTATCTTTCCTCCCCAGCTGGAATCTTATTACGTGATTTTGTCTTATTTTCAGTGAAAAAATGTCTCTTTAGACTTAATATGAGACGCATTCACTTGACCAGTCCAGGGATGTGTCTTATTTCTAGTTATTCAAAGACAAAAAATGAGGTCTGAACTGCATGTAACAAGTAAAAAGAATCTGCCAGGGGGGTGAGAAAAATCAACTTATATTGAGACATTATTCTTATCTTGACAAGCACATTTTTTTGCCCCACTAGCAGATTCTTTTCTTGATACAAAGAATTCAGACCTCATTTTTTGTCTTTAAATATCTTGAAATAAGACACTTCTTTGGACTGCTCATGTGAATGTGGGTCATATTAAGTCCAAAGGGACAGTTTTTTTCACTGAAATAAGACAAAAACACTTGGTAAGAGTTCAGTTTTTTTGCGGTGTGCAAACCTCATTTGGGTAATAAAACAATATTTGGCACAATAAAATGTGGCGTAAGCTATAAAAAAAGTCACCAGAAGTGATGATAAGCAGGACAGTAGGCAGTTTCATGATTCAAAGAAATGAAGATACTCTACTCTGATGTTGACTTTACTAAAGAGAGACAGAGATGACTAGAGGAAGCCCAGTGTCAGCCAAAAGGGTCTGGTGAGTGTCAGCAACAGGAAACGTTGACTGATGGTGGGGGCGTATTTCAGCCGCCCCCTTCACTGGCAACCCCAAAGACCTGTCTTCTCCATTCGCTCAGAAAACTGACCCTTCTACTGAGAGCATGTCGTGGTTTTGCCACGTGAATAAAAAAAACAACATTCAGCTAAATAACCAACCAGACTTTCCCCACAAATGGAACCTCAGGGACTCGTGTAGTTTATATTATGGGTGACAAAGAGAAGAAATGCAGTAAACTCACCACTTCTAGGATCTTCTCTTCCATCTCGTAAACACTGCAGTCCTGTTATAGAGAGGACAGTGATGACAGATTAGGCTTGTGAGCAGTAAACAACAGGGAAGAGGAAGAGGGTTTTCAGCGGCTTGAGACAGAAAAAAGTATATGGGCTTAGTAAATAAGATATAATCAGCATTCCAGATATAGAACTGAGAAAAATGGAGAAAGGCCACAAATAAACAGCTTTAAGATTCAAAATACCTCCTTGCCTGAATTCTGGGTAAGATGTAATTGCACAAAGTTCCCCATGGTTCAGTTAACTGTACTGGAACATAAATGCTATACCAACGCTCGTATAGTATCAATGTGCAGATGAGATGGTGTGGAACAGTTGAGGAAAAAACATGTAATGATATTTAGAAAGCCTTCATCCAGATAATGCTTCGTGTTCATTGCATCACTGCGTCCCACAGTGAAAAGTGGGTGGGCTTGTGGGAAGACACAGTAGCTATGACCTTGCTAGTTCGGGGAAGGAACTACTGATAAAATCTGCAGTGTCAGCAGGGAGACTGACCACCGTCCTCTTCCAAGTGTCCCAACAAGGCACTCATAGGCTGCAGCTGGACTGAGCACAGCTGAAGCAACAGCCCCCCCCCTGACAACTGTGTTGATGGTGGTGAAAGGGCCCCCAGTTAAGCAGGGTGAGGGGTGGGGGTTCACTGAGCATGCAGGGGGAAGTTGCTTGTTTACAGAATTGTCTCTGTGCTGGTAATACCCCAAGGCACCTCATTTATCCAAACACAGGTGAAACGCTTCTGTCAAAACCGGACTAAATCTCCTCTAACACGTCTCCTATTCCCTGAGAGCTCTCACAGGTTACAAGCCTTTGTCGGTGTTTTGGTCCTCACAGTATCAGAGACAAGCATAGGCATGTGCCATGTACAAAGCCAGCTCTGTTACTCTTTGTAAATCTATTGTGCAGACGGCGAATGGGGGTCGAGCAAGTTTTTCATAATTCCATAGCTTGCACATTCCACTGGGCTAAAGGGGAGCGTCTGTTTCAGATGCACTTGGCTTGACAAACTGTTGGTTTGCTTGCAGTGACGAGATCTGCATGACTGCCTGCGGCTGTGAGTGATGCCTAGGAGAACACATTCAGAGCTCCCTAAATATTATCCTCTTGCCATGCTTCAGAGCCTGTTTCACTGAGCCCAAGTACGACGCATGTGACTTTTCCACGTGTCTTCTTCTCCTTCTTGGAGGGAATAAAAAGCCAATATAAACCAAGAAGGGGGAGAAAATAATCGGTTTCATTTACGGGTCCCAAAACCATCTTTCCGTCCAATATAATTCCTAAACTCAGCTGAGAATATAAGAAGGTTTTAGAAAGAATTTGGCTGTGCTTGCATACACAAGCAACTGCATATTTCTTTTAGAGTCTGGCCCATGTTTGGATGACTACACTGTTGAGTGAGCCCAGAACGGTGAACTAAAAATACATTCTTCAATGTTTAGAAATCGTGAAACAAAACAGCATCATTATGTGGTGCTGACAAAGCTTGGAACATCTCACATCGAGAATAAATGTCACAGAAAATCCTTTCAGATCTATGTGTTGTGTCTGATGAGTAACATATCTTCGTTAAAATTAAAGTCCCTTCAGTAAACAGGAGTTAGATCATAGCTCAGCACAGAGAGAGGCTGAGGGACAACTCCCTGAGTGCTGGTCCCTCACGTAATGGACCTGATCCCACAGCCGGTGTGGATCAGATGACTCTCTGTGTGCTGCTCTCTGGGTCTTTGATCTGCCACCAGAGCAGATTTGCATGGTTGGGTAATGAAGTGGCCAGGAGAGAAAGGAGTGCTGGCTTGGTTTTAAGAATCTCGAGGGTAGCTGCCTTTACAGGGGAGTGAAATAGAGTCTATGGGCTGCAACGTTTTCCAACTGCCTGTGATTCATGAGGCAATAACATGAGATGTATACTGTCCAAACTGTTAAATATAACGTTTGGATTACACAATGGAATCTGTTTCTTCTGTTGCTTGAAATAAAAGAAATAAATCTCAAATCTCTTCTAATAATTCAGGAGTGAGACGCTGGGTAAAAGAGACGCAAGGGATGAATGAAAAACGTGTTTGTTGAAAGAGAACGACCTCTAAACGAACAGGTCAGCCAAGATGGGTGATGCGTTCACAGTTTTATGGCTGTGTCACATTGTGTGTGTACACACAAGCTTCATTCAGGCAGAACACATAAATTGTGTGATCTGAAAAGCCCTAATTCTTGGCTGAAGTTCATGAACGAGCCGGGCAAACCTCAGGCCATCCTCCCCCGTCATAAAACGAATCGCTGTGGCAGTTTGCTGTGCAACCCATTTTATTAACCCGTGGCTCTGACTCTGGCCTGAGTCTTACAAAAGAAGTCTTTCAAAACAGTTTGCAAGTTAAGATACTAAAAGGATGGGATGAGCTGGAAATATGGAGTCCCATCCTTTCCTATATCTCTTCTCTGGTTAAGTCATTAGAGGACACAAACGGCTCCAGTCTTAAAAGACTCTTTCAGCACCTTTCAGGGGTGTATTCCACACCATAACCTCTCCACTTCAACTGGCAGTGTGGGAAATGTATACCCCCACTTCTCCTAGATGACCATGACCGGGACACCCACAGTAAATCACCAGAGGCGCTGAAATCCCAGACTGGTAGGGAAATAGGCACTCTGGGAAAGGAATTTATTTTGACGCAACAACCTACAAAAATGACACCTGCAGTCTCAGAGGGTTAGCGTTTACTAACAGAGTCAGACAAGTTGGTTCGTACAGGAAAAGCAAAACCCTTTGGGGAAATGCACTACAGCTTATGGATTTAATACCAGACAAAAGGCGGCTCACCATACGCCTTTTTTAAGACGTGATTTACCATGAAACTATAGGAGGCAGACGCACTAATGTACCATGATGCAATGCCAGAGCAACCCTGCAAAAAGAGCTGAGGAATTCTGTTACCCATGTATCTGGCAGTCCTTTAGACCTCCTCCTCATCCCTGCATTAAAACTAAACTCAGGAAGTGCTTCCAGACAGTTCAGCCTCCTGCTGCGAGAATATTGAAGAAGCAAAAACAGGAACCACATGGCTGAGGAGTATAGCTGCACACAGAATGTTGGCAGCTACCTTTACAATAGCACCATGGGGTTTTATAAAAGTGGAAACAGAGAAGCAACGTTTACCATCAAACAGCCCCAAACTAAAGGGGGTCTCCTCATTAGGTGGTGAAAGAAAAACACACTCAGAGAAACATCAGTTTTTGTAGTTACTGTGATCAGAATGTTGGCTTCAGGGTCATGTCATGGTAGCCAGACCACATTTCCTATAACTCTCTTCTACTGCACTTTACCCTGAATGTCTGTGCCCCTGAGTTGGTATGTTCTCAGAGGAAAAAGCTATTCTGTGTGTGTGCGTGTGTGTGAGTCTGTGTGTGTTTCCGGTGGGCTTGCTACACGTGTGCTGTTGAGCTAACCAGCGTGCAGACCTGTTGAACTGTGGTGGTGAGCTCCAGGCACAGCTGAATGATCTTGTTCTTGGTGGCTGTGAAGTCACTGATCCCTGTAAGAGGCGTCCTGCAAGCAGACAAAGAAGGAAAGGGAGAAGATTAAGACCTTCACTGAAACTGAATGAAGAAAATATGGACGAGAAAAGCACTCAGAGTGCAGACCTACTTTAATGTTATACTCCCTTTCAGCAGACTGTCTGCTACAATTTGGTGTTAGTTGCAGGTTTGTACCATAATTTGTTTCCTAACAGTGTTGATAATTATGATGGCCCAGTACATATTTCATATTCCAGATCTTAGTATCCAGAATATTGCCAGGATCTGGATCATACTTTTACATCTGTCAGAAACGATGGTGACCTTGTCTTGTATTGTTTTGCAAAGCAATCTGACCATTTATGGTGGAGTTATATACACAAATGGTGAAAACAGCCCCATCTCACAATGATAAAGAATCCTTTAAAAAAATCCTGGATCCAGACGGTGATCCGGATCACCTTTAAAATGTAATCACTCCATCCTTATACCATTTTGAAAATTTCCAGAAAATTTCACCAAGATCGGTTTGTTACTTTTTGAGTTATGTTGTTTATTTGACTGGCTGTTTACAGACAGACAAATAAACAAACACACTCTTACAGAAACATAACCTCCTTGGCGGAGTTAAATATGCTGCTTCAACAGAAACATGGTGTATCCAATTCTATTGTATTCAAAAGCAAAATCTAATGTAATATCAAAATCTTTTTAATTCATTTGACATGCTCATCTCGGTACTAATGTAACAAAATTGCCATTGTGTCTGTAATATCCGCAGAGTTGTGGGCGTTCTTGAAGGCAGCACTGACCTCATGCATTACTAATCCTTTCAGCTGTCTCATCAACAATGGCAGCAATGCCCATAGCCATCAGAGTAAAACTGATGCTAATATGTTCCTTCCAGTAATAAAAAAGAAAGAAATAATTTTATTGAACAATCAAAATGCACTAAAATCATTTTCACATTCTGCCGCTTATCCTTTTTCAGGGTGGCGGGCAGCTGGAGCCTATCCCAGCTGTTTTTAGGCGAGAGGCAGGGTACACCCTGGACTGGTCGCCAGTCAATCACAGAGACAAAAACAGACAACCTGTCATCTGCAGACTGACACTGACAGGCTATTTAGACTGACCAATTAACTTGATGAACATGTTTTTTGGATTTTGGGAGGAACCCACACATGCACAGAGAGAACATGCAAACTCCACACAGAAAGGCCCACCTTGCCTGAACCAGGGCTAGAACTGGTGACCTTCTTGCTGTGAGGCAGCAGTGCTAACTACTGCACCACAGTGCATTCCTAACTCTATACAGCTCTCTGACATAAAAAAAAATTATGTAATGTCAGTGGAGGTAATAGAACATTTTGCACAGCACTCTTAATATATTCCTCTTTTAATGGGTGTTGTGTTTTCAAACAAGTCATTTAGAGGACAGAAGTGTCTGCACAAGTGTCCAAAAGCATACAGGGGCCTACATCTCTGCCTCATAATGTGAACAGAATTGTCTCAGCCAGGAGCATTTGCATGCATTAGTTCTGATTGCGAGAGGTAGTTGAGTAACTGTTATTACCTGTCCAGCCAAGCCAGGAGGCTCTTTGCAGCACCGATCAGCTCCACCACGGAGGTAAGGAAGTCGTTGGGTGGCTTGCGGGAGTTGCTGCCATCATACGCAGGGCTTTTCCTCCGGTCAGATGTGGCCATGTGTAGACTGTTGGTGGCCGCTCTCATCCTCACCACCAGATTCTTCAAGTTGTCTGTTTCCACGCCATAGTTCTGAAAAAGGTAATTAATTCAAACTATGTCAAATGAAAGAACGAAAAAAACACTCTTGATGCTCATCCTTACAGTCTAGACCTGAGAACATTTTACACAGCAGAAGAATCTAAACATGTTGATTCATGTACAACAGGGGGCTCCTATCGTTTCTCTGACAGATATGATTGAAGTGCACTTGTCTGTGAGGACAACTTTGGCAGGAAAACTCCTCTCTTGTGTTTTCTCCAGGATTGTCCCAGCGTGTGCAGGAAGGGTGTGCACGTGCCATCACCTGATTCCAATCAAGCGGAGCAAAGTCTGCATTCTTGAGCCTGGGTAGTTTCCTGCTGTTGCATTCCTGTGATTTATGAGTTATTGACGTGCAGTCGAGCATAATGTCTCAGGGGGTCAGCAGGTACAGTCAGAGCAGCTACGAACACTGCAGGGTGCAAAGCAGCAGCACCATGCACAGATTATGTCTAGGCTGGTCGGAGACTGAGGATAACCACTTGACCAAAAGCCATTTTTAATGTCTGCACAGTGTTTTGATTGAATAATGTGTTGGTTAAGGGTAAACAGAGAGAGGGTAGCCTGGCTCCTGTCCTGGCAAATATCAGCTTACATGGTGTTGCATGGCTGCCAGCATCGCTGCTGCACGTGTGACGTGCTGGTAGCTAAATATTCTCGGCAAGAAGTAAAGCAGCACGTGTTTGGGACACTATGAAGAAAATCTGCAAGTGGTTACTGTCTGCTTTTATTCCACAGCTTCTCCAACATGTGCTTAAAAAGCACACAATCATTTCCCTCATGAACCCTCTGACTTACACCACCAAACTCAGGGTTCACTTGACGTGAAATTAACTGTTTTAACATCACAAAGAGTAATCAAACACTCAGTATATGTCAAAAAACAGGAAACAAACTATTCAATGGATGTGTTTCCCTTCAGTCATTTACACGGTGAGAGTGGCACTTGAAAGGACTGTGAGCACTTTCCAGATCAAACAGTGCGCCTGGCTTTTTCATTAACAGGCTGATCACACACTCACAGCAGTTCTAACTGGCTCACAGATGTCCAGAGAGCCTCTGTCCCACACAGCCAGCTTAGCTAGAAACCATGTCTGGAGCCAAAACCTGTGGTTCCTGTCGAATCCAATTTTTCATTCTCATAACTGCATCTTGAGCCAAATTTACGTTTTTTTCAGGGACTTTTTATAGACACTCAGTTAATCTAGAATCAAGATGTGTAGGCTGTAGTTGGGGCTCTGTGAGGGGAACATATACTGGTGTCAGCGTCACGGGGAGACATGGAGAGCGGCTATCATAACATAGCACTTCCTGTGCTCTCCAAAGGCATTGGATGGATCTACAGAAAAGAAACATGAGTTTTAAAAGAACACATCCCTGTAGACATGTATGTATGTGTATGTGTCCTTTTAATGTGCCATCTAAGGTTAAGTGTAAGATAATATCATGGGACATATTCACCCCTGGGCATTGGTGAATACATTTTACAGCCGCTCTGCAGCTCATGATGAGGCCTGATGATCCGTCATATAGTCTGTGTTTTATGGCAGCTGCAGGCCGCTTGTGTGCATGGAAATCATGTAGCACTCTGAGCTCTGAGTGGGTTTCTGGGGTCTAAGGACAACTAGAGAGGAGTTGGGTTTCAACTTTGACTCTGCAAAAGACATCATGTCTCGGAGACGTCCAATAAAATTAATTGAAATGTTCCTTTTTTTGTCCCCAGACAGCAATTGGTTCTTGATAGCTTTTGGGTGAGGGAGAGGTATGAGAGTATTAACGTCTCCTGCAGGGTTGTGGGGTTGTATGGAAGGTCATAACTCAACATGATTTAGTTTTGAAACTGCAATATACACCTTAGATTCATGGTATATAACTGTGGTTTTCAAAGTGGGGGCTGCTAGGAGATACCAGGGGGGCTCAGAAAATTGGACGGAAGGGAAAAAATTTAATCTTTTTTTTTTTCAACAAGTTGTCCTGAACATAAACACGCAATGTGCCATAATCATCAGATCCTCAAGTTCCTGATTGTACCCAACCACACCTCATGTGACAGCTGGAACTTTGGCTTGATGATGTAATGATCTGTGTCAAACTGGCAGTTTGCGCCTGTTATAAAGCAACCTAAAAAACTAAACTAAACTTTGAGGCTCTTACCCTGTCTAACTACTGACTACAAGTAAGAAAGGAGGCTGACGGAGCCCTGAAATGCATTTCCCCTTTTGCAACAACCTACTTGAGTGAGACTAGTTTTTGTTTGTTAATAATTTTCTGTTAAAAAAAAATAAATAGTAACTGAAAAATGAATAAAAGTTAGAAAAAAGATTCTTAAAGTTGACTTTTCTTTACATAATTTTAAGAAGAGTCTGTTGGTTTCCAAAGGGGGTCCCCAGCCAGAAGCAAATGCTTTTTGGAGGCCCTTGGCATAGTCAAGTTTGGGAACCCCCCTCCTTTCCCATATCAGGCATGATCTTCAACATATTTGAACATTCTTTAACATTTAAAATCTAGCACAACTTGGCAACAAAGTCTCGCAAAGATGGATATTTCCTCATCAGCAGGAAGTGTCTGATCCAACAGTAAACAAAAGGATAGAGCAGTGAGGGGGAGAATGACAGCTTGTGGGGGTTGTTGGGGTGCTGGTGGCCTGTGTTCCTGTCAGTAGCACTGACCTTGTCCCAGCTAAAGTTAATTGAATAGGGGGCCTCACTTCCTCCCAAGAGGCCTGTGGAAAGCCAAAGTCTCATTCTTCATAAGGAAGCTCTGAACAGACAAAACCATTCAGCTGGACTCCTTCAGTCAGAGGAGAGCGGTGGCTGAGAGTCCAACACCCCTGACCTTAAGGCGCAGGGAGCAGAGACAATGGGTCAATATAGAACTAGAAAAGCACTAAGAGAGCACAGATCTCCGCCTAGCATATTGTGATTGTCACCAACACTTTAGTCCTACTTTAATGTTATACTCCCTTTCAGCAGACTGTCTGCTACAATTTGGTGTTAGTTGCAGGTTTGTACCATAATTTGTTTCCTGACAGTATTGAAAATTATGATGACCCAGGACATATTTCATAGTCTGGATCTTAGTATCCAGAATATTGCCAGGATCTGGATCGTACTTTTACATCTGTCAGAAATTATGGTGACCTTGTCTTGTCTTGTTTTGCAAAGCAATCCAACCATTTATGGTGGAGTTATGTACACATATGGTGAAAACAGCCCTATCTCACAATGATAAAGAATCCTTTAAAAAGAATCCTGGATCCAGTCGGTGATCCAGATCACCTCCAAAATTTAACCTCTTCTTTCTTATTCCATTTTGAAGGTTTCCTGAAAATTTAATCAAGATCTGTTCATTACTTTTTGAGTTATGTTGTTCACAGACAAACAGACAGACTCCCAAAAACATTAACTCCTTGGTGGAGGCAAGGAGCCAAATATTCCTCTGCTTTAGACTATATGGTATATAAAAACACACATAGCATCATGGACCTTATTCAAGAGAGGAAAAAGTTATCACGCAGGGAAAGGAGTTCCCTTGAAACAACAGAAGTCTGCTGAGGCAGCACTTCTGAGGCCAAATTTATGAAGCTGCTCAACAGGAAAACTACTTTAGATTTCACTGCCTTGATGTGGAGGTTCTAGGGATGAACCAAAAATCTGGGCCTGATTACTTAAATGGTAAAAGAGGTTACAGAGCACAGGATGTACCATATGGTACATATCCTATGATGAGTAAATCTTTCAGAAGAAATATAGAGAAAATATGCGCTGATGCTTCCAGGTGGTGACTTCCAGGTTGAGGAGATGCTTTGAAAGTGAAGGACAAAGGACTTTTCTGATAGGAGGAAATAGGCTGGATAGTTCTGAATTACAGAGTCACCTTATTCTGTATATGACAGTCAACGGCTCACATTCCCTATGAGTGGGTAAACAATCCACACTGGGGAAAGGATGCATCAATTAATAATGTCTTTGTTCAATTTCAGCTGGTTAACAGGGTGGCTAGACCTTTTCTTAGGCAAATATCTCCTAGCAGAGAAGAGACTGCTGTTGAGGATGGATACCATATTAGCCTTTTACATGTGAGCCCTAATACATGATTTGTTATGCATATAACAGAATGTGTTGATTAAAACCTCTGCATCTACAACCTGAATGCACAATGTAGCATCTGTTGGGGAAAATTACAGTTCAGTCACTTCAGTTTTAAAACTACCATGCCCCAAACCATTAATGCAAAGCTTTTTAAGAGCGCATAAAGTCTGGAATGCTGACGGCGATTTAAATAAAGGGACCACAATCTGAGCCTTTTAAAGCACAGGAAGTGATAAAACTCCAAATTGATCCCATCTGCTGGAAAACCTGGTTCTCCTTCAGTTAGAGCATAGATGGGTTTTTGTCACTCTGTCATGCCTGAGAGACAATCGTTGACGAATTCTTCTGGGGGGGTGTGAGACGGGCAGCGTTGGATCAAGGAGTGCCCAACAAGAGCCTAACAGGAGAGATTCAGCAGTAAGGAACTAACTTTTTAGTTCTTTTTTACAAGAATGATGACCCAAAACACAACGAGAGCTCTCTCCTTATCTGTCTCTGAGATCAAACTGTCACTCGTTGCGACATGATAACCATCAACTGCCCCTTGTAATCCCAAACAATTTCAAACTGCCAAAACAAGCCCAAGGCCCCATTGACACAGTCTCTTCTCATGTCAAAGCGACAACACTGTTCCCTAATATCCCAAGGCTGCTGCGTGTTGTTGTGCCTCCACACCCCGCTGAGCTGTGTGGGAAATGATGAGCCCTTCTGCATCACTGGGTCCCTTAGCTGCCCAACCAGAAACTACAGGCTGGGTAGTTGGTGAATGTGGATGTAGGGAGCCAAGGGGTGGAACTGTAACCTGAGGACAGCCTCTGCATTGTTCAGAAGCAAAATGTGCAACTTTCCAAAAGATACAGCCCTGTCCCATTGTTATGCTTAAACGTGTGACTATAAACAGCCATACATCAGCGGCGCAGAGTCAAAGCACATATCTACTGACCAGAGCGCAGAGGAGATCAACAGCCTCCAGCACCAGTTCCTGATGTCCAATCCTGGCAACACCAAGCTCCTCCAGGTCCTGATGTGTGATCTTAAGTAGCTGTTCCCCGCTGATCTTCTCACGCTCAAAGTTGCTCACATACTGCTGCAAGCTGTCATCCAAACCTGGACACAAAATATGAAAGAAAGGCAAAGAGACAATGGACTCATTAGACAATGAACTCAATACTCAGCTGAACCACTCTGTGTATCATTTTTTTAGTTTGTGCCCCAGTTGTGGCAGCACGCATGTGTGTCTGTGTGTGTGTACAGTGCAGATAAAGAACAGGTGTGACGGCTACATTTGCAAGACAAACACACCATAAACAGGGAAACGGTTGAGACATTAAAGTCTGTTGGGCTGGTTAAACAATGAATGGCTATATTAGTGTTTGTATGTGTGTGTGTGTAGATAGATGGGTGTGGGCTTTTTAATAAACGTGCCAGTGTCAGGGTCATCCTCTTGGTATAAGTTGGAGCACTACAAACAAACGAGAGGAAGTGTTACAATACCAACCGTCCATACATTACTCATATCTAAATGTAACTCGTATAAGGAAAGAGCAGAATGATTCAAATACAGCAGTCTGACCATAAAAACACATACTTCAAGTAGTGTTTTGACAACATAAAAAGCCTTTGTGTGTGTGTGTGTGTGTGTGTGTGTGTGTGTGTGTGTGTGTGTGTGTGTGTATAGAGGGAAACGCCATCTACTCCCCATCAAAGAGCTCACAGAGAGGGGGCAGCTGCAGATACATGGCCCTGCGCCCTGTTCTTCTTTTTTTTTAAACAGACCTGTCAGCTGAAAGGCACACTCTCTAACTTTAATGATATCAACACCCACCTCACACACTCACTCACTCACACTCACAACTGGTATCTTTAATTATAAATACTCATTCTGACATCCAAGTCACAAAAAGCATCCTTATTTTAGGCACATGTAACTTAACAGCCAATAACTGCATCCAGACTAAATGCCCGGCATGCAGTCCAGAGTGGGTGTGTGTTGTGCACACTGAGTCCTCTTTGTGAATCACATCTTGTATTTTTATGCCAATCTGTGCATGTGTTGCAGAAAGGATGCACGAAGGAGAGAAGTTGATACTGTGATAGATTGAGTTGAGACCCCGTGACACATGGTTGAATAGCATTGTATCAGGGAGCAAATACTACTCAGCTCATCGAGCAAAACCACAAGGTTCCTCAGCATCAGATTAATACCATGAGATAGAATGTGGCCTCTGTGTAGATCTCTGGCTGCACCACCTACAAAAGGACGTTCTATAGCCGGGTTTCCACCAAGCAGACCGGTTCGGTTTGTCTTGGTACAGCACACATTTTGTGCCGTTTTTACTGACATACACCGGGAGAGATCCCCAAATAACCGAGACGAACCGTCCCACTTTTTTAGGACCCTTTCGTATGGGTGCCAGACTGAACTGATCCGCTCTCGGAAGGTGTAGGTACAACACTGCAGACCGTTGATTGGTCAAAAGAATCGTCACTTACCCCATGACAGCGGTTACATTTTTCTTGGCGGCACACAGACTTCTCTGAAACAAAGCTTGATTGCACTTTGTATCAAAGAACTACATGCAAATCACAGAGAGGATGAAATGTTGCATGTCTTCAATCTATGCTCTTTGTTTACTGTGTCGCGTTTTTCTTCTTCGTTGGATTTATTAGCGGGGTGAACTGTGTCACGCTGCTATGGCGTCATGCTATTGTTTAACAGCTGCGGCTTTCGGCATCCGGCTTACACGCCGCCTACCACGAGAGGGCACAGTTTTCTGTGGAAACGCAAACAGGATTAACTGTACCAAACTGTGCCAAAGTGTACTGAACCGAACCGGACTGCTTGGTGGAAACGCAGCTTAAAGTTCAAATAGGGATGCACCAATACAAAAATTTTGGCCCATACCCATATCAGATATTTATATTGCTGTCATTGCCGATAACTGATATTTACTGGTATCAATATTGGTAAAAAAAAAATATTGGTAAAAAAAAATCAATTTGAAATGATGTGTCAAGGCAGTTCAGAGAGAAAGAGTGGCGCGATCATGAGAATAGACATCCATGGAGAGGATCAGAGGATGGAGCGCCTGAGATGAACGTGTTTTAAAAAAGTACGTTTTGTCTGTTTTTTTTAACAAAAACAGGAAGAGAGATATAAAAGAAGAGAGTCCACTCTTCTTTAATAGTTTTGGTGTTTACATAGTCATAGAAAACAATATTATTTGGGTCTTGAAAGATCATTCAAGATGCACTGAAAATCAGCCCACTTTTACACATTGGTCGATGTCGATACTGGCCGATACTGATTTTGATACTGATATATATTGTGCATCCTTAGTTCAAAGTCACTAAAATTCTATTATGGCATAAAAGTTCATTTCTAATCCATAAGAAAATAACTGGGAGCTCAAGTCATCTCCACTGAATCAGAGGAGAAATTCCATCAGACCTTGTTAACCATTAGCCTCCACACAAGTCAGGTCCATTTAGGCTCATTAGATTTTTCTCATTCCTCAGCATGCTAATTCCCAGGCAAGGCTTCACTGAATCTGGAGCTGAGCCCCTAACAAGCCAACAGTCAGCAAGGAAATCCACTCCACAAAATAAAACCTCGTAAGGCCGAGGACTGGCCTCTACCCAAAAGCCAATCACAAGGAGTGAGCCAATCCCTAAATACAATCAGATGAAAACAATAATACAAAGAAAGCAAAGTTTCCTCTTCCTGCAGCGTTAAGAAGGCATTTCCTGTGGAATGGTGCCACTCTCCTCACCAAAGACGAAGAAAAGACACCACTTGGTAGAGCTGAGGTTTCTTTAAGCTCAGTCACTTTTCCACACGTCCAAGAAATAGTGGAAGGAATGGATCCACATCCGCCAATTGATGATGAATGAATAAATGGTCTTTTCTCTAAGCTTTTCACTTTCATCCATTTGCACACATTACTATTCCTAGAAGTCACACTTCTGAGAGTTCAGGGGGTTCAGTCTGATCTACATTAGCTTTGAACCACAACACTTGTAACTGTGTTTCCAGGCATCAAAGAAAAAGACCCACTGAGTCAGAACAAGCCGGTATCTGACTCTCAGGTTGAATTCAAGGCTTTCCTGAAATGGGGGATCCACGGCTATCAGTCCCTCCAGACTCAGCAGTTGACACCTTTGCATAAAAGCATGGTGTCCTTACAGAGGAGGTTCTAAAACATTTATGAGGCCTCAGTCAATGGCTGCTGGGGTGTGTGTGGGACTATCAGTTTTCATTAAAGCTGGAGCAACCAGTAAAGGAGATGGAGTGTCACGTTGCTGTGAATTAAGCGAAAGGGGAGGCACAAGGGAGGGCTCTGTGAAGGCGTTTTAAGAGCTGTGCAAGGATGAAACGCTTTGGAGTTTTACAGCCTCTGTGAACCACTTGACTAAAGTCCTGAAAGCAGAGTGAGTGGGTGTTACCATGTCACAGAGGTGCAGACACCAATGTCACATGCAAAACCATTCATTGTTCTCCAAGTTGCAGTAGGGTCTGTGGTCTGTGACGTGTAACACGCTGACGCAGAGTTCTGGGGAAAAGTCATATCACCACTGGTCCTTATGCCAAATGGTGAAAGAAAGAGGAAATGTGTCGTGTCTGAGTGTTTGTGAAGTGCTCCTCATGTGAATTCACACTCTGGGACACCAGTATTATTAATTCAATGTATAATGTGTAAGTACAAGATTGTATTTATGACACATTATTACAATGCATAAGAGGGTTTATTTATTACAAGTTGATAAAAGTTGAATGTCTGAGACGAGGGCTGTTTATCAAGCTTAAAGAGAGACATTTTTATCTTGTTTGAGATACTCCTGTGGGACAACTTGCCATTGCTTTTGTTAATCGAGACAGTTAAAAACTTGATATCTTTGATTTAGGGCATGTCAGTCTGCTCTTGGAATACAAACTTAAGATGTCACCTTGGGATCTGGAAAACTGTTATTACAATCTAACATTTGGAATCTAAACCATTAAAAATGATTCAATTCCTGTACTTCAGACATTAGTTTCAATTAAGCGTCAACACTTGGTGTCAATAAAGAAATGAGAATCAGCTGAAATAGAATGAATGAATGAATGAAAATAATTTTACCATTATGTATCAGCAATATTAATTGGTTTCAAGAAACAGGAAGTAGAGGAAATGCTGTTTCATGTGCTGTCCGAAATCCGAGTGCACATGGTCACACACTATATAGTCCACTCAATGTACTCCACAATGCATTCTGAAAAGCAGTGTATTAGTGATGCTCACTATGTGAGCAATATATACCATCATGCATTGCAATTCAAACAGAAGAAATGGCTGATTACTAGGGATGGGTACCAAATTAGGTACTTTCATAGGTACCAAACAAATTCTATCAAAAATAAAACTGAAAGGTACCTAAACACATACTTGTGACTGTTAGGGACTGGAAGAGTTGGCAGTTTTCCATGCTGGACATGAACACAGCAATGCAAGGTTATATATTGAAAAATAAAAAAAATGTTAAACTGTAAAAATGAGATTTTATTATTTACAAATTGATATTTTCTTCCACATAAACACAAAATAGTAAAGAAAATTGGTACTGTTGAGTACCGATTGCCAGGTACCAGGCATCGGTATCGTATTGTGTATCAAAAATGAAAGGTACTCATGTCTACTGATTACATGATTAATGATCACTGATAGCATAAAACAACATTAAAAACTATCAGAGATTAACACTTCACTCTCTGTTTAACTTTCGGATGAGCTCGTCTCACAACTTCCAGCAGAGAAACAAACAACACAGATGTTAGCCGCTAAACCGTCAATCGCGGGTGGTGCATTCACTAGACCTTGTAATTCTCAAACATAGCATAAGTTGCTGCGCGAATATATGGTTTATTTATCTAAAAAAAAAAAAATTTTTGTATTTGGCTTTTTTTTGTGTTTTTGAGTGTTTGACAATTATTATAACTGTAAATCCCCAGTCCTCCATGAGGAACGCGAGAGTAATTACATCACTGTCAGCGGCTGACGAATGACTGGGTAGTGTCTAAAATGTTGCTTTATTTCAGCTGATTAAGTGACTATATAGTCCACCACATCTAATTCTCTATATAGTGAGTAGTGAGTAGGGAATGAGTGAGTGATTTCAGACACAACCTTTGACTAGCATATAAACTAAAAAGACAGAACACAGCAAATGTCACTCTATGCCACCTGCTGTTCTCTGTGAGGTCTTTCTTACCACCCACCATCTTTTCTTTAGTAAACACACATTCTGTGCCCAACAGGTTAGCAACGCAATGCTATTGTGTGCATTCATCAGTATACTCAGGCATATTTTTGGACAGCTGGGAAAGCACGAGCCCCCGATACTCCAGTCTGGATGCAACAAGTGGAACCAGACTCAGTTGGAGGCATAAAAGCTCCACAGCCCACTTAAAGGCTGTGTAAGCACACATTTTTGGCAATGTAAACAACAGAGTCCTTCCTCTTGCAAATGGCTGAGCTATTCCTGTCATAATCTCAGCCCATCTTCACAGCGCAGATCGTGTTTGATGTTGCCAAGAACACGGAAGCTCTGTACCCTTTTTTTGTTTGTGTGATGAAAAGGTCATGAGAACAGCAGGTTTGAACGTGACGCCCGACAAAAGTTAGAAAAATGCTGATCAATTGTGATCAACACCACTTTCAATGCAGCTTTTGGTAGCCAAATTTTTGTTTCTCAGGGGTTTGATTACAGTAGAAAAGAGTGAACAGTCTTTCACCTCCTGCAGAAGGAACAAAACAAGCTTCCTCACTTCACCTCCCCCATCTTTCAACCCCTCCCTGTGCTCCCAGTGGGATTTAATACACCCTGTAACACACACATAAACAGGGACACACACAAACATGCACACACCACACCGACACAAACCAATATCCCCACTGGGGTGGCCAGTGGGAAAGCTACAGGGTGTAGAATAGCAGAGCCACTGTAACTCTGCTGTCTTTATTTGTCAGGCTGGCCTCTGAACCTGCGGGGAACGGTCAGGAATTTGACTCATTGTTCTCCATTGAGCAGCTCCATTGTGGGAACTCACAGCACTCAGGCACAATGGTCTCTGGCTGGACCAGGCCGTGCTGTAATTAGAAAGAAAAAGCTCCTCTCGGCGAATGCTAAGCTATCTTCTAATGCATGACTTCACAGGAGGACAACAAAGACTGTACACACACATAAACCAACTGGGCTGGCCCTTCCAATGAGAGCTGGGGACTGGAGTTACACAATGGTCCTCTACATCTCTTCATCCAGCATGTTGTATGCTTATCTGAGAACAGTGTACAATGTTACAGCATCCCTAGCTATCACTGCAACAAAACTGAACGTAGGGCCGACAAATCACGCCATGTTTAAGTTACTGCCCAGATGTTCCTGCAAAAACTTAACACACTTGATATTTCAGGATGTGATAGCTTTCTGACAGCTGAACCAGCTCTGACCCTGTGCAGTCATGTTTTAACCTTATCAATGCTTCCTCCAGCAAACAAAGAGTGTTTCACTTTATGAACCCTAATCTTAAACACAGACAGCGACTAAATGGCACTGACATGTCCCAAGTGGGCTTCCTAAGTGGGAAAAAAGCAGCTGAGGCTACTCCGTCCACAGGCAGACAAAAGCAGCTCTGTCCCTACAGGGGTGATGGACGATGACTGATGATGGAGGAGGGGTCAAAGTTCGTAGAACTGTCGTTGGTTGAAGCTCATCAGCAACTACCAGTGCCAGCCCCTGGGCTGAGTTAATCCTCACCTCCAGAACGTTCAATCTCAGGGGCCGTTTACACGACAACGGTTTTGGGGTGAAACGCAAAAGTTTTGTTGCGTTTCAGCCTCGGGTTTACACGGAAATGGTGTTTCAGCCGACCTAAAACGCAAACTTTTGAAAATGGCCTCCAGAGTGGGATTTTTCTGAAACGCTCCCGACACTGATGCCTTGTAAACAGTAAGCCTGCGTTTTCAGTGGAAACGCTGACGTCACACTCTGCCTCGCACACGCGCATACAACAGGACAACAGTACCGTTGTTACGATCATCGCGAACTACCATGTTGTGCTTGAGCTGCTGAATCTGCTGACTGTCTTTCAACAAAATATGTATCTGTTACTCCACTTTTTAACTTAGTATTCCCCAATACACTAGATGAGCGGCTCCACTCTACTTCGGTGGAGATCTCCCATAAGCGGCTTCTGGACAAGACAGTTATAGCACCAACTACAGGCCTGATATGCTTACTACAGCGTTTTAAGTCCATCAGCGTTTCCGTGTAAACGCAGATTTTTTTTCCACTGCGTTTTAACATTTTCAGATGAAACGTTGTTGTGTAAACGGGGCCTCAGTCGCCTCGTCAGGTTTTAAAGTCTGAGTTTGAGCTGGTAGGGGGGGCTTGGTTAATATTGACCGGAGAGAGGTGAGAGGTTGCTTCTGCAGGCGTTGCAGGTCAGAGCACAGAAGGTTAAAAGAGGTATTTTGGCCATCGCATGGCCTGATACATGACGACTTCTGAGGGTAGAGGAATAACAAGATGGAGTGAGAGACACACTGCTGCAGGCGCATTTGTGAGTGTCTCTACAAGCCTGCTGGAGCCCAAACAGTTGAGCTGAGACTGGTGAGACAAATACTGAAACAACAGGTAATGTGGGTCAAAGAGTTTGAACCTGAAACATGAATTATTTTCTTTTGTTAGAATTCCTTTCAGTGCAGCTCATCATCTGAACATAGTGCGTGTTTAGATAGTTCATAAGGAACATGCAAATATAAAGGGATGCTTTTATCTAGTTGGCTAAACTGTGTTTTAACATGTTTTAGCGTCATTCCTTAGAAGCTTCTCCAATCTGTTGCAACTCATACTTCATACTTCTATAAGTGATTTACTCATCAAGCATCAAGGTATTGATAGTCAAGAACAAGTTTAAGCATTCCTCTAAAAGGCCTGAGCGTGTGTGTGAAGCTGGTTGCATAGGTATTCAACCGGCTCTCATGTGTTTGATAGGGACAGATGCAGAAGTTGGTGCAATATCTTCCAGGCCAACAAAAACACCAAGCACTTTCCAGCTGGTGGGCAACTCAGCCACACCACAGCATAAACAACCTCTAAAGAAAGCGACACAGACTTAAAAAAATGTAGCAATCAGGCCTCCTCCTCTTCTTCAGTACTCCTTCAGGCCACCACAATGCACCGCCTTTCCTGGCCCCTCATACATTTTTTTTGTTGTGATTCCACCCGACCCAAATAGCCACAGTCTTTGCTCCTGGAATTCAGTGATTGTCTGGATCCCCAGTTTCTATCACAACAGGTGTTTGGAGGCACTAAGAAAAGCAATAAGGAGCCTAACTCAGTTTGGGCTAATGTTGCATAACAGAGTACCAACAGGCACCTCTAAAACACTCACTTCACAACATGATATACATCATTTCCACTGGAGGACTATAATTAGAGACTGACATTCTTTACAAAGTCACAGAGATGGAGGGAGTGAGGCTAGAAGGAAGAACAAAAGGTAGTGCCGGAAAAAAACACAAAAGACAAAGAAGAAAATGACCTCTTTCAGGAAGTCCCCTCCTTAACCTTAACCCCTGTTCAAAGTCATAACCACTGAGACACAAACAGGCTCAAGAAAGCCCAGGGAACTCTGTTTACTGCCCTTATCCTTCACTTGTGTGCTGTATGATCAGGGTGGGTCTGCGCACTGATTACAGAGAAATTTAACAGGCATAATAGCTGCCTATGGAAGCCACAATAAAGATGAACAAGGATTTTAGAAGGAAATGTGTTTACCGTGGGAAAAATGGACTCCCCCAAACACAGACAGTATGTGTTTGGTTTATTTACAGAGTAGAAACTTATTTTTACACACCATGAGACTATACAATATATGGACGCAGTCTCCAAGCCTTCTGTCAGCAGTTGCCATGCTGACTCAATCTAACTTTGGTCGCATCGAGATGACTCAAAGAGACGCACTTTTAGCCTCTTTGCTAACATCTACAGCATTCCTACCTGACAACCAAATCAGCCATGCTTTTAACTGGACAAAACGTATAAGTTTGATTTCTTCGAAAACAACAAGCTACCAAAGAATTCACTATCTTTAGCTCTCCAGACAAAAAAATAAAATAAAATTTAATTTTGAAGCAGGCTGTAAACATGTTTATTTTTGTCATGACCTCATTTTATCAGGGTTATCACTTTCCCAAATGCTTCCTATTTTAAAACAAGAAGTTGTTGCCTGTTACATGCACAACCATGCTTTTGCCATCTGTTGTCTGGATGTTACAGTGTACTTGATTTACATTAGCATAAAAACCAATTGATTTAAATCACCCTGAATTAAAGGGTTAATACAAAGCTAAGCAGAGGATTTTCCCAATCAAAACAGACAGCAGGCCCATCTCTGATCCTTACACAGTACAAGGACAAAGTCTTAAGCTTGGCTTCATTGCGTAAATCCAAGCTTGCTGCCGGCCTGCTCTACAGGCTACAGCCAGAAAGGGCATTCTGCTGCAAGTGCTACTAGTGGTCACCCCCCATCCTGTCACAATGAAGAGCTACAGCATCGGCTGGCTTTGTAAATAAAAGAGAGGTTACTATAGTAACAAGGGAACTGGGGGAGGTTTGTGGGTGGGTGGGGAGCAGGGGTTTGTGGAGGTTGGCGGAGGGTAAAGTGGGGAAAGAAGGATAGGGGGGAGAGGAGAGTGTGACCAAAATCCAATGATTTATAACTGGCTTGTGCCCAGGTCAGGGGAGGAGGACACAGGGGACAAAGAGACAGAGAACATCATCCAACCCCATTGTACGCAACTAATAAAACAGTGAGTTGCACAAATACAGACCTCTCAACTCCATTTAAAACCCATCATTAGCTTTTCCTGAAAGTTCTCCATGAATCATCCCTCTTAGCATGACAGTAAAGAACCAATCTGACAGACAGTTGAATGAATTATGTAGAGTAAGACGTCAGGAGGCAGCCTACAGGCTGTGGGCAGCTGATCCCATTCTCCCTGCAGCGATGGGTGCGGGTGGATGAGGGTGAGTCATTCAAAGTGGAAGGTAGAGGTAAGTGACAGTGTGTCACCTCCAGGCCATGATACAACATGTATGACGCATCTGTTTGGATACACATTCACACGCTGCATGTTTGCTGTTGCTCTGCTGATTCTCTCTCTTGGATGAGCTCGATGATCAATGCTCTAAACTAATTATGAGTCCCTCACGCACATACACAACTGTGTGAACAAACAACACTCACAAAAACACACTCCACCCATGTGCAGGTGAGGTTTGTTTGTACTTCTTTTTCTGACACCTGTTGTGGGTTCCCTGCACTTCTGTGGCAAACTGTCAAAAGAAAAGGCATGTTCTTAAAAGTGATAAACGTGCAGTTCACTAGAAACACAAAGAGACGAAGGGCACGTGAGATGGTTTTCCCAGGTAGCTGCATCAATGGGAACAAAAGGAAGGATCAACAGAATCTCCAACGATTGTTTGGCCTGGTCCAGACTATCCTCAAAGAGGAGGCACCACTCCCTGCTTAAACAAATTCAAAACTCGTTTACATCCTTTTGCTTAGTGAATTGAAATCAAGGGTGAAATATTTTGTTGTTTTGCTCCTAACTTTGTGATGCTGTTTGACTTGAGGCTTTAGGATTTCCTGGGAAATTAGGTAAAATCCAGCCTCAAACACAAACTGGTTTTTAGTTCAGTAGGTTAACTGACAAAGTTGTGTCAAACCGGATCTTTCAAGCTTGACCTGTATTATGAGATGTTACCTGCTGTTTTAACTATTGGAAGATCAAATAAACAGAATAAATGTTTGTTTGTTTTTTTTAAGACACAGCCCTATTAAAGGAAAGCTTGGATTATGGGCAATAAGTGAAGTAGAGCTGAAACGATTCCTCGAATGATTCAAGGTACTCGATTACAAAAAATACTCGAGTAATTTTCTCTGCCTCGAGGAATCGTTTAATTTTTAAAAAGATCAAAGAGTGGTATTTCAAATAGAGCTGAGGCCATATTAAGAGAGTTTTCAGACCCCTCAAGCTACCTCTTATACAAAATAGCAACTAGCAACAAATCTAGCTTCTTTTCTGGAGTTTGGAGACTAATGGGTCATTCTACGAAATGGGTGCTATTTGGGTCCGCAACATTTGATGACATGTACAAGGCACAAAAAATGTGTTAAAGTGTGTTTACAGATTTTGGAGCTACCAAAGCAAGTGCTCTTGTTGACATGCTGTATCAGAAAATTCTTTTTCTTAAAGAGAAAAATTTTCATTTGAAAAATAACTGCTCTTTAACTAAACAAAAATGTATTTTATCCGATTACTTGATTAATCGATGGAATTTTCAGTAGAATACTCGAATACTAAAATATTCGATAGCTGCAGCCCTAAAGTGAAGACACATTTTGATAAAGCATAGCTGTGTTGTTCAGTTATTACAAACTTTTAATTACAGGAGAATGTAAACCTTAGTGAATATGTCACATGTTCTTCCACATACAAAGACAGGTGTTTTTCAGTTTCCTGGTTAAAACAAACACTTACACACCCATCCATTCAGGGTTCATGGGGCCATGCTGATAACAGATCCCACGACTCATCAATGCACCACCAGTGCTTTCAAAACAGAGGCTCACCCATTAGCCGGCTTGTCTATCAGCCCTTTCTAATGTAACCAGACAAGCAGAAAGTTGACAGACGGAGACATGTCACAGCAAGTAAATCCAGAGCACATGTATCGAGACCTACAAACAATAACATGAATTTCCTGATGTGTTACCTTCATGTCGCTGTCATGCAAATATAGGAGGAACAGACAGCGAAAAGCAGGTCAGGGTATTCTCTCAAAGTTTCCCTTGAGACTGCGTTTCATACAGGACAAGAGGGTTTACTCTGTGGGAAAAAAGCTTGACAAGAATTCAGTCAGCCAGTGGAGGACTGGGGACATTCTGGACAAGTCTGGACATGATCTGAACAAGCTCTGATCTAGCTCAGTCCAAGTGCGAATGTTTAAACTGAAGGTGCATTGATAAGGCTTTATATAAGGTGTGACCACCACCAACTTGACATAGTTAAATATTTCAGATCCGTTAAGGGCAACTGGCCTCAAATTCGACAAAAGAGATGGCTGACCTGTTTTGGTTGCCATTGGCAGAGGTGCAGGTTTAGTTTGGTAGTGGAAAAACCACAGTTGACTGCATTCCTGTCGTGCTCTGTGGTTATCTGAGTGTGAATGTATTAGCAGAGCTTGGATAGTAATGCCAACAGAGACACTGCATTTTTTTTCCTCCCCTGCACCAGTTTGAATCATCACAGTCATCATCACACAGACCTGGTGTTATGATATCAGACTCTGATATATTGGAAAAACCTCAAATGCATGACTGTGGTAATGAGCTCTATGGGGACAATAAAGCAGACAGAGAGAGGCCAGGGACACGCACTTAACATCCCTGCACAAGAGGTCAGTCAGCATGTGATCCAAGTTTGCCACTGCATCTGCTGCGCCACCTCAGGTTTGAGCTTTTATTCCCATGGCTTAAGCATGGCACCTCACCAGCCAAGGCTCTTTGGGAGCAGAGCCAAATAGCTTACAGGTCCTGCTAAGCTGAGATCATCTGGGAGATTTGCAATGCACATTTTAGATTTGAATGAAAAGCAAACTGGTCTAACGCAGGTTGGCAGGCACATGGGGGGACACTTGGTCTCCTCTTCTGGCACTGAGAGAGGAACCATTGGATATTCATGCAAATGCGAACTGGTTTTGGATTACTGCTTAAAATCCTCAACCCAGTAAAGCTCTCAACGTGTAACAGGTCATTAGCAGACACCAACAGAACTGTATATCAAAGCTGAGGCAACATGTTGAAGGTCAAAGAGAGCAGCAACTTTTAACACAATGTAAAGACTAGGGATGCACAATATTGGATTTTTAGCGATATCCGATATGCCGATATATCGAAACCCCTTTTGGCCGATACCGATAATCACAAGTTTGCTTGTTTTTTTCACTGTAAAGAAAGCTAAGTCTATCCTGTACTGGAATTTATATGTTACTTTTATTGTGACGGTCTTATTTGTTTAAGAAACACACATAAAACAAGACCAAAAACATATGAATTTACCATAAATAAGAAATGTATTTTTTTTTCAAACTCAAGACATTCAGTATTGAAATACAGAAAAATAAGTTCTTTACATCACATGAACTTTAAATGTACAATGCATTTTTAAACATAACCAAGTTGCATTTGATTATTTTAGAGCTACTGTAACAACCTGGTGAGAGACACAGAGCTCCGCAGTGCAAATAAATGAAGTGCTACATTTTATTTAAGGAGCTTATTTTTCAGATGGAAAATAATAATAATCCTAACTGAATAGCACCTTATCGGCTGTGCATATCGGCAGAAATTTTCATATCTGCCAATACCGACAAACGTGTTTTTAAGCTTTTATCAGCCGATACCGATATTGTGCCGATGATACCATGTATCCCTAGTAAAGACCTTTAAAGTAATTAGACCATGGGTTTCCATTTGTTTTGCGTCCTTATCTCTAGATGAGAACAATGACATAAACTATTTATGATTTTTCCAGAAGCCCCCATATGGTCCAGCTCCTGAGGCTATGAGACTTGGACACCAGGCCGTGTGAGAAACAGGCCACGGAGGAGCTGACAGGAACCAAACCAAGCCAATCCCTTTCAGTGCCCTCTCCCCAGGGGGAATCCTCTTACAGCACTTCCACTGAACTCCAAAGACCATTTCTATGGAAAGGTAACATGGTTATCTGCTTAATCAATTGAACACAAAGGGTTGATTTTAAAAGCTAAATGACTGGAAACTGGTAAATGACAAAAACAGGACTTTTCTCTCCAAAGGAGGACAAAGAGAGCAGGGTTTTCTTTGACTGACTCCACTGTGTTACTGTTCTGTGAGCGGGGGCCACTGCTCCTCCGCTGCTCCTAGAGCTCATGTTTGGATTTATTTAACACCTGTGCTGCCTCCTGCACATCCACTGAGCCTTCAGTCTAGGGCTTGTAAAATAGGTTAATGCAGCCTGTGGTGTCTTTCCAAACATAGATTTCCACTCGTTCCAATTGAGTGACACTTCAGCAGAGACAGGGATGCCTTAATAAGGGTGAGATGTGTGCACTGCGCCTGTTCACACTCCAGTTTGGGAAGTCTCTGTTTTAGCCTGATAAGGATCACAGGCCATCATTGCCCACACCTCACTATCTACTCCACAGATAAGGCCGCTGAAGGAACCTATGAGTGGAGTCATTCAGCATGTGCCGACCCAGGCACAAGGCTGTTAGTCTTTCAAGCACACACTTGTTTTAGGACAAAAGCACATTCAGCACATCTGTGCCACTTCTCTGACAAGCTAATCACCATCTTGGCACTTTGGTGCTATTTGAGTACGAATATGAGGCCACACACCTTTGCTACTAATACATTTTCCAACCACCAAAGACATCAAAACAATGGCTACAGGAACAGTTCTGTAACCTACATCTGCTCATTTATATCAGATAAGTGATTATAGAAGGTGTTCCCACCCATGCACATGTATCTCTATGATAAGCAAATAGAGCTAGTCCATGAATAGATGTGTGCCACATTGGACTCTGAGTCTATAAGGGGTGTAGGGTTAATTCTGGTTAGCACAATTCTTGCTTAAAATAAACCCATCATCTAAATGCATATAGCAAATCCATGCCCAGGTTCACAACTTTGAAATATGATGAGTCAGTCATTAAGTATAGAAGTGCTGGAGGACAGTCAGGATGCACTGACCTACAGTGTACAGAACTGTTAAAGGACCAGAGGGAAGCTGCTTAATAAGACAGTAGCATTTCAGGTTTGCATGTCTGGGATTCCTTCTTTAAAATGCATTCAACTGCAAAGTGGGCTGGAAGGAAAAAAGAAAGAATGTTTGGTAAATGAGAAACTATTGAGCTGAAAGAGGAAGGAAAACATTCTTTAACAGTACCAGCCCCTCTCAGCTGAAGCATTACCCATGTGGATTTAGGACTATATTTGGCAGTATATGACTTAATCTTTTGACTTTGCTACACATGAGTATGTGGGTCACTCATCATATTAACATTGCTGGCTAAAGTTCATCACATCAAATCATATTTAGATTTCTAAAGCATCAAAACTAGTTGAAAACACCGCAAATTGGGATTTAAAGACAGTGTACAGAGACATCTGTACTGAAAAAAGCATAAATCCCCCGGAGTAACCAGCCCACATATGGAATACTTATCAGACTAAACCATGGGTCCAGCTGGAAGACCAGACCTTGTGGTGAAGAAGCAGAGCCTTAAGGCATCTTAAGGCCCCAAACAGAAAACAAAAGTGTTAAAACTGAAAGAACCAAATGTCTTTCCACTGGCAATAAACATTCACAAACCCACAGCCTGATCCCCTCAAACAATGAAAGTCGTTAACAACTGCCTCAATACACAAAAACAGACCCTGTTTTTCAGAGGACAACAACCTGAAGCAAATGAGAACACAGACCTTTTCAAAGGTCCTTCTGTGGGTTTAATTTGACTTTTTTAACACAGGCTCGACAACATTTGAAACACTTGTGATTGTGACGAGTTTGAACAGGTCAACACAAGGCCGTGACCCTGTGTCTGTCATGGGTTCTACTTTGCTTTGATGCTGGTTGTCTTTGGTGTTTAAGGCTGACACAGGTTTTCCTTCAGTCAAACTGTGTCAGGAACAGGACAATGACTTCACTTTTCATGGATACTGTTGTCAACTTAATCTCCTCTCTCAGATTCCTATTTATACTCTACTGCTTAGAAAATGATTGAGTAGCATAGTTTGCCACAAAGAATACAGATAAAACACTATTCTTATTGAAAAAAAATCTTAAAATGTGTGTCTTGTAAACATTCAGACCCAACTATGTAAAGGGAAGTCAGTCGAATCAGATATCTGGGAAATAGTTCGCCATCATGACAATAAACAGCACTATTTTGGATCATACAACCACAAACTATTTAAAAAAAAAAGAGTGATAGAGGAAGATTTTGAGGTATTATAGAGCTTTTGATTTGCGATTTTAAAAAAATTAGAAGAAAACATGATTTTGAAAGTAAAAACTTGATAAATGTAACAAAAGCTAATTTTATATTTGATGGAAACAAAACTCTTTAAAAATCTTGGCCAGAAAATTTTAAAAACAAGTTATCTTTTCAAGTCACATGCAGCAATATTTTCCAGCTAGCTAGGTTAATCTACAATGGTTTAATCATTTAAACTTAACTATGACATTAAAAACAAATTTAAGACTGTGGTGAAATCAAAATCAGATTTATCACCATTCTGTTTTTACGTCTTTTTAAAGGGAATTTGCCTTGGTCTGATGGTTGAAGACCAATTTAATGAACACTTGGTTGCTACAACTAAATTTTCAGTTGACCACTGCACCCTGCAGTGAGATTTCTGGGTGAGTCCACAGACTGAGATGAAAGGGAAGAATCAAGTCTGAAAAATCACAATTTGGCATTTGTTTTGGAATCATGGATGCCATATCCTCAGCTCTAAAAACAAAAGGGACCAGCTGGCTTGTTAGAAGCGCACAGCCAGCATCTTTAGAGGTTCTTCTTTTGTGATAGCATGAGGATGCATGGTATGGGTAGCTTAAACACATGGGAAGGTTCCATTGTTGCTGAATAAAACTGGTTTTCTACCATCATATACTGTTGTCCAAACTTTTTTGGGGGGAGGCTCTTCCATTTTTCAGCAAGAATGAGGTAATGTCTAACCACATTCTGCAGTTACTTCATGTCATAACACCATTCCAAAATGCGAAAATAGTGTAATGTGATGCAACACAACAAGGGAAAAAAATGATAAACAAATCTTTCACTTTCAACATTCATGGATATTGGATTAGAGTTAAGACCTCTGTTTGCTTTGTGGCTCTTACTGTTGAAAGGCTGATATCATGTCTTGTAGAGTAATGATAGTCTAAACTCCCTTGAAACAACTCCGGGAAAGCAAATGACTATTCAGCCTTACAAAACCACGATGAGGAAAGTTACATTCTGTGTTTGACAAAAGACTGCATCACATGATTTTAAAGTCTGAATTCATACAAAATAACTTTGTCAGACTGTAAATATGTGGTCTGATTTTTACTGTCAGACCCTGCTTTTCTTCTGGGTTGGTATGTGAAGAGGTGTTGTAAAATATTCCCATGACAGGCCTGTTGTCATTTCAGTCAGTTAGTTCAGGTCCAACATGTCTGTAGGGAGGTCTGCAAATCCACTGGTTAAGACCTACACAGACAACCGCTGAGTCAGATTTGTACAAGACTGACAGCAAAAGGGGGCCTGTGTAGACAACTAATCCTCCATCCATGCGTGCTCTGGCTGGGCCCTTTTCACTGGACACACTGAAACTAACCCCTTTACAATCCCCCTTAGCTTTGAATGTGTGCTGGCAGGCATGCCTTGATCAGCTGTAACTGCACTACATCACTGTTAAAGAGACACATCATTTTGAAAACGGTGTGCTCGGAGATCCAAATGTGAGAAGGAAAAGTCAGGATTTACTTTGGAAAGTTTCCAAGTCGCCTTGACAGTAAAGACAAACAACTCTGCCTCAATGCTGCTCATATCAACAGCCCATTACTCTTAATATGGTACATTATACACAGGCTTTACTTGTTCAAGTGTCAGGAAGGATAGCACTCTGACTATTTCCATCCATGCTTCACATACCATCTGGTGTCCCTCACTGGAAATACCAATGCTGTGACTGTTTCTAAGTTAATGATGATATTACCATAGCGTGCATTCCTCTCAGTGTATGAAACAGGTACAGTTCTTCAAGAGTGTCAGAATCCAGAAAGCACAATGACATCTGAAGACAGGGATTTCAAATCTGTGGTTAAGGCTGGAATTAGCATTGGTTAGAAAATAGTATCAAGCAAGGTGTACAACGAGGATTTATCAATCATTCCCAATAAGATATTCATCCAAACATGTTTTCTAGACATTTAAAAGTTTGGTGGAGTTTCATCAACTGGTCATGAAAACATTTACTTCCCTCAGATGAACTCTATAAGTCAGCTTTTATCAGTCACACATGGCAAAGTAAGATTTAAAAAGACCACAGTGGCTGGAGTTACTTAGGGTGGATTAAACAGCTGCCGTAGTTTAAATAGCTTCGCTTCTTAACATCTGTTCAGTGAGAGTAAGAAATGCAATCCTATTGTTAGGCGCTGCGGCGGAGGTATGTTGACACACAGGAGCAGTTTCTACGAAACTAGTTTGAGATAACTGAGTTACAAACCAGATTTTGGAAACAGAGACTTCTCAAGAGAGGTAAAATCGTCAATGAGTGTTTGTTTCTCTCTGAAAGTGTAAATAATCTGAAGATAAAAAGTGCTCTGGATTTACCTTTCATCCAGTCGAAAACTTGTTTTGGCGTCCACTTCGTTATCGGCTCCATGACTTCTTTGATTTAAAAAAAACAAAGACGCGGGAATGTGCCGAAGTTTGGCGACGAGGTGTAAAGATTTTAAATGTAAGAAATGTGCTGTCACATTCTTCGCAACAGGTCGGTGCTGTTCGTCTGTTTGTGCTCAACCACTACACGACTCTGTACACGCGTGACTGGAGGCTGGATTGAAATCCCCCACAGGTCCTCAGCGCCCGGTCTGGAATCAATGCTGCATTCAAATACCATCAACTGTGCACGGAAAATAACATTTCAGTGTAAGCAAAGCATACAGAGCATTAATTAACGTTCATATCGCAAATATTTTATACAAATCTTTTTAAAAAAAAATGTTTATTACACTATTTCATACTAATATGATTTTTGTTTTGTAAATTTCTACTTCAAACTGTACTGTGAATGTATTTTAGGGGTTGACACGGAATATTCCAGAGGGTCCCTGAATGCAGCGTACTATGTTGGTGATTTCTGTCTTTTCTCCGCCCTCTTTTCAAATTGGAGGCATGGACAAACCAGCCAGTGTACTTCCCACAGGTTGACTGAGAACAATCATGCCAGAGGCCAGTAAGTGTTAACCTACTGTTTAGTACTCGAAAAATGTGTTTGATATCAGTTAATGGGAAAACTTTTTTAGACTGTTGTTTCCCTCTACCACCAACTGACCATTTTCTTTTTTTAATTTATTAGCTGATGATATAATTTGAGTTTGCTGAATTTAATGTGTCATTTCTGTGTGTAATGTGACATTTCTAACATCTCATAGAGCAGACACTCTTTGGTCCCCGGCATACAAATTTGACTCACCACCGCCCTCTGTTGGTCACTTTTCTTCGTTGCACGTGATGTTAAATTCAGTCTGTACTAGACTTCCTTCAAACCTCATACTGGTCCAGAAATGCTCCCAAGAAGGCGTCTCATTGTATCAGCAACTAATTTAGTGTAAAATATCGAATTTAATCCTGAAATTAAAGTGAACTCCAGGCAATAGAGAAAAGGGCTTCTGTTTCAAAGATGCACTCCAGTTTCTAAATAGTTTTGTGGTTTGTGACTCTGCAAGAATTTTTCTGTTTCCAACCATCTGAAATACACCTTAAACGGGAGAGTCCCCACTTACCAATTATTCCATCACTGTTCAGCTTGAAACTGTGGTGCCCTGCACTGTAATCATCTTCAAATTAAAGCTCTGCTGTTATTAAACACGGCACACATCAGTTTGCTGTCAGACAAAAACAGACTGGAAGCCAGAATTGAGTTACTCAGAACAATTTGACCCACTTCTGCCTTTCTTTGTCCTAACATGTTTGTTGTCATGCTGGTGTGACTGAAACAAGTCATGGTGCAAGCAGGATTTTATTCTCACAATCATGTATAATCTTTGTTTCATCTTTGTCAAGTAATTCAGACGGTGAACAAATGGCTCTATGACTGAAGTAAGCTTTTGTAGAAGCATAACAAGCTAACAAAAACAAGCACATAAGAAGTGAGGTTAAGTGTTGCAAGCACAGCAAAAAAACAAAACAAGTTTATGAGTTGGTCAGAGTTAAAATCACAGACTCCCCAATCTTCAGAAAAAAATGCTATTGAAAGCATCATAGAATCAAGAGACTGATGGCTTTGCCAGCACAAATACTTCATATCCAGTTCAGATAAAGTTTGTTGGTTGACATTGTTGCTAGGCATCAGAAACCTTTCTGACTGATGCTAATGGGAGAGCCTGAGTGGTGTTCAGTTCTCATGGGAGCGAGTTTGACTGAAAGAGATTTTGGGTGGTGAGGAATTCAGGGGAGGTCCTCCCTGATAGGATTAAATGAATCATGGGATTGTTTTCGAGGTGAGGCGGAGGGATGAAAGGGGTGTTTGGTCCATTGAGGAAGAGAGGGCCTGAGACTTCAAGCTTAGAGAGGAAGCACCACATACTATATTGGAGACGGGTATGGACTATTAAAATTAACTTTTCTTGGACAAACAGCAAAAGAATCAACGCAACTAAGCAAAACCGGAACTCTATATGTACATTTAAAAAAGTAATTAAAACAAACAAACTGCATGATCATTTATTTCAGCCTCAAAAAGCAGGAAGTCCAGTTGTGGAACTGTATGTTATTCTGGGATCTACATTAAATAACAGGCTCATAATGTCATACAAACATAGGCAGGCACATGTAATATTAGCACAGGAAGTTGCCTACTTTAGACTTTAAGATGACAGGATATGAAAGGCTAAAGGTGTTGTTAGTGTTCAAACAAACTCACTTCCTCTTGCTGACAAGTTTGCTCTATAAACAAAAAACAGATTTGCTGCAGAAACAGAAAATATCGTATTCCCTTTAGGTAAAATAAACACAGTGAGAAAATAGTCTCAGGTGTGTGTGTGTGTGTGTTAGCATACAGGATAACAGATAAAGGTTTTGGTTATTGTAAAACGATGATGAACAAGTGTTTTTATAGGCTTCAGCTATTTATAAAGAAATTCAAAATGTTAAAAAAAAAACAGCTTTGGACTTGCATTGAGTAGAAGTACTTCCCTCCCCCTTTGAGGCACCAAATACAAGACATTTTCACTGACACTATAGCATCCTTGCTGGGTAAATGAGGGGTTAAGGCTGACATAAAGAGAGCACTGGAGTTAAAAACGCACCCAAGATCCTGTGTCTGGCTCTTGTTGCTGCAAACTAATGAAGGGTCTTATTATCTAAATCTCTTAAGAATATCACATCCAGTCATCATGTCTCTAAAAAGCAACAATCTGTCAACATATGCTCTGTTTTTCTGAGCTGACTTTATTCCGGTGTTTGAGTTGTGCTTTAACCTAACAAACAGGATATTTGGTCCAGGATAAAACATTTCTCCAGTGAGAGCTCTCAGTCCATAAAACAGCATCTGTAGATATTTACACTGGATCATTTTAATGGAGAGGAAAGCTGGATATTGGTGTTGATGGTTTACGGGGCATTCTGGGGGGTTGAAGTGACAGTGGGTCTAATGTTGAGGTACTCCAGAACAAAAACCTGCAGGATTTTGTTGAGGTTCTGAATAGTAGAGCGATCCAGGTGGTCTTCATTGTCATCAAACGTGTGCCACACAGATGGGAATGGGTAGGGGATGAGATGGAGGATACGCACACCTGATAGAGAGGTACAAGATAAACATCACCCATCAGAGAATCTCAGTTCTCATAAATTTATTTGCTGTAGTTTGCTTTTGGTTGCGCTTACCTCTGTCTTGGAATGGTACGTGATCATCTTGTATGTTGCTGACAGGACGGCCAGGCCAGAAGTATTCCACGATGTTTTGATGATCATCAAGCTCGTTCATGGAATGTAAACGCTTTTCTGAGGGAAGAAGAGAGAGTTTTTGTTTATTTAGTTTAAAGGAAATAGGAAGTAAGTGTTGTTTTTTTATTTTTAAATCAGTTGATTTACTTTAGCAGGGCTTTGCTAGCGTAGTTGGTCAGTTATAATTATCAGGAATGGGAAAAGATTTTAATGTCATGGGGAATCTGGATTGGTGTACAACAATTTTTTACAAGCAAAGCGCACCCAATCCATCCATCCATCATCTTTCCCCTTTTTCCTGTTGGGGTCCAGGGGGGTATAAGTAGGTATAATTTTAGTTAGCAAATTATTGTACACTGAGAAAAAATGACTTTAAGGGCCATCACGGTTTAGTATTAGTAGTAGGTATGACAAGGTAATACTTCCAGAGCCTCCTCAGTCATAACTATTTAAATTGTGACTACTGATATCCAATCCAATCCACTTTATTTATACAGCAAGTTTTAAAACAATAAAGTTTACCAAAGTGCAGCATGGTAAAAAAAAAAAAAAAAAAAAAGAACATCAAGAAAATACATTAAAATAACACCTAGAAACAAATACGAGTCATAATAACACAAGGGTTGAGACCATAAAAGACATAAAAGGACACAGATCACACAACTTTCATGCTGAGTTAGAAGCCAAAGAGTAAAAATGAGTTTTAAGATGCGATTTAAAAGTAGGTAGGGTAGGGGATGTTTTAATTTCTTGCAGCAGATTGTTCCATAATTTGGGAGCCACCACCGAAAAGGCTTGATCACCTCAAGTCTTAAACCGGGTTTTTGGGACCACAAGGTAAAAGTGATCAGTAGACACCAGGGACAGCGAGGATGCTGATCCATGGAAAGATTTAAAAACAAACAATTAAATTAAAAAATGAACGGGTAGCCAACGGAGGGACGGCAGAATTGGGGTGATATGTTCATGCTTTCATGCACCTGTTAAAAGACAAGCAGCTGCATTTTGATGTAATGACCTCAAGTGCACAGTTCCATAAATAAAAAAGAAATACATATTTGATTATTCACCAATGTTCTGCAGTCTGGTCAGCCAGTGCTGTGTGCTGGGGGACTGATTTCCAAAGCGAGGGCTGGGGGCTCCAATCAGGTCCAACAACATAAACAGGTCCTGAAGGAAAATGTAAAAAAAAAAAAAAAAAAGGATACACGGAAAGAGAAGTAATGATGTCTTGTGTTATATATCTTTAGAATAATTTACGTAATCTAGCATTCTAATCTAGTTACATGCCATGTTCAGGGTTGATGTATGTTTATCTGGCAGATAGAAGGATAGCTTCTGTCTCCAGCTTGTGTCTGAGGTCTCTATGACCCTGTGTAATCTTTCACCCAGTCTCCTAGCTCCATGCTCTGATTCAACAGTCTCACACTTTGATAGCACATCTCTCTGAAAACTGACACCACCTGTGGGTTGAGACAGTGGTGTCAGACATATTTTTTCGGGGCTCATTCTTTTGGGACCAGCTCTGTAAACCTTACCTGTGACAAGAAGAAATGCTAAACTGAGAAATGGATCCTCTTCTTGTGACCTTTGGGAGTTGTAAGACTAAAGAACTGGGTAGATTTTATTACACTTGAGTAAGACAATGACTACACACACATCAGAGTCCTTGCCTTGAGGTGTGTATGGTGTAATGAGCTGACATTATCACTCAAAATGTCTAAATGTGATGATAAAATGCTGTATGTTTTTCCCACAGTTGGATAAAGAATTGTGCACTAACTAATGTAACACCTTGTGTTGATAAACTTTAGAATAAATGATGCACAATATAAAAAACAACACTTACAGATGGTTAAAAAGGAGAGCTTTGAGGTGTATTTTGAGTATAAACTATAAAGACATTCACCTCCCAGATTTCAGTCTCTGTGTGGTCTATGTATATCAGAGAGATCAGGGTTAAATGTCTCAAAGATGATGTGCGCTAACAAAGGGATGAGCTCAACTGTAGTTATGGGATTAAGATAATCTCAGGTGGTTTTGGCAGATATGAGTGAATAAACAGTGATGTACTATGCCGTGCAGTTGGTTGGTGTCCGTGGCTCCGGCTGGATGAGGGGTGCTCTCCATCTTCTGAGCCAGGTGACGAGAGCCGTACAGGGAGTCTGTGGAGGTCCACTGGAAGAGAGCCTCCTCTCCATCAAAGAAGATTAACTGCAGCGTCAGGTCAGGGCTGGAGCTCTGTTTGAGAGGGAGGGAAACAGTTAGCAACAGTTTTGGAATTTTGCTGCCATCTACTGGTTTTGGGACAACACTGACACAAATTCAACCCTTTTTTTCCACACATGGGACATATAATGGTACTTATTCAGTTAATTAGAATGTTTCATAGGCTTTTTTTTCATCTACTGCAATACTGATGAGGCATCTCTTCCTGGGTAGCAAACACATTTGTATTCATCATGTCATGTAGTCCCACAGTGACCTTTGCGACAGACAGCTGAGTCTGATAAACAAGCGCATTGGCTGATCTCTCTCTGTCACAGACCCTGTCACTCTCCACTCACTAGATATGTGTCTAAGCTTAGAAGGAGAAACAGGAAAGATGAAGAAGAAAGCTTCATGCATACTAAGTGCTTTCCTATTGACAGATTTATTTTGGAGTCATCAAACAGTGGAAAAAAATTAAAATGCCTATTAAAGACAGTTAGCTATAATTTGTCATCAGTTTTTCATAGAAAAGTAAAGTATTTAAAAGAACATTTTCTGATTTATTTGAACGTTTCTTTTCTGTGAAAAAACAGACCTAAAATTGTTCTATGTGTTGCTGATGCCTGATCAAGAACACACTTGGCCCGTTTGTATGGATATGTACCATAACTAGATCAACCAGTCATGTCAGTCACACCCTTTGAATAGTTACATTTTTTTTAACCTAGATGTAAGACATATGCAAGGTCACAACCTTTTGTGCTGTAAGTTCATTATCCAGGGCTCGCACCAGCTCCAGAATCATGGCACATGGTACAGCAGAGTCAGTCGCACCTTGGAACTCTATCCCGTGCCACTGTGGTGGGTAATACTTGGAGTCGTAGTGACAGGCCAGAACCAGGCGGCGCTTGGCTGATGGGTTTAGGGTGGCTATTATGTTAGTGAAGGGCAGTTGGCCATAGGGTGTCTCTGACATAAATTTGTCTTCTGTTACTTCCCAGCCTGCTCCGAGGGAACTGAGAGCTGTTTTGATATGCTGTGAACACATAGCAGCAGCAGTTACAAAGTCATATTTTTCTTTATGAGAGTTTCTGCATTTAAAATGTGTCAATAGTTTCAAGCAAACTCACCTCTTGCACAGCCAGACTGCCTGCGGAGCCTGGGTATCTGGTAACAAGCAGCGGTCTCAGGTCCCTCTGCCACATCTGCTCTAGGTCAGTGTGAGACAGCGCGGTCTGGACTTCATCTTGAGTTAGAGTAAGAGCTCTGTGATGCAACTGAACAGAGCCAGAGGAAACAAACCACAATAATGTATTTTGGATGTGAAGACATATAATGTACTTTAATCAGCAAGGAAAACACTGAGTGTGGCTGGAAAGATTGTGCCAAGGTAATTTGATTTACGTGTTTTGGTATCAGCTTCTATCAAATTAACCTCAGTAAAAAAATGAATTCTGCAATAATAGCAGACACTGCAGTGTTGCACACACAGTAAAGCAATATTAAGACACATCTCTGACTTTCAGTCATGGGCAGCTGCGGAACACTTGCGAGTTAACAGTTTCTTTTGAAGGCAGCAGAAATCTTTCCTGTGACGTGTATAAATTAAGCAATAAAGTGGATGATACATTACAGAGGGTAAACCAGTCATTGACTTTTGCAAGAGTGGAATTTTTGTTTCAATTTCCCAGTTCCAGTTTTCTAAAATGACAAACAGATTGCTGAAATCAAAGTTACTGTTTGATGTAGTGGTTTGGTCGTATGTAACACTGTTATATTTAAGCTGTGAATCTCCCTTTAACACCTCCTTAGAAAGACACACAAAAGACAGGCTGGTGTGAATAGACATTGATTGAACACACAAGGGCTTCTCAGGGGAAGCAGGGATCTGATGAAAAGTGAAGTGTGCTTGTTAACGTGCCCCTACTCTCACTTCTTGTTGAAAATACGCATTTGTGTAAATGTATTAACCAATTTGGATTAAGCTTCATGTTTGAAGCGAGAGGGTTTCCTCAATGCTGAAGCACTACTATACTGAAAAAAACAAAAACAAAAAAACATATTGATCCCCTGGCTCCATATTGTCTGTTCAGTCTCAAAGTTCACCTGCAGAGAGCTGTGGTTGTCCTGGAAACAAACTGAACTGAGGGGACAGGCAGAGACCAGGAGAGAAAGAGCTGATAGTGAATATCAGAGCACTGTCTCCACAAAGTCTACTTAAATCTCTCCAATCAAAAGCCCAAATTTAATGCCACTGACGCATACTCTAACTACCAAAACATGGTGACTATAACAATGATAACCAAAGCCTTTTAACCATTTATCGAATGATTTGGTCTTTAAAAAAAGGTTAAAGTTGCACTGATCCTAACCTCGAACACAAACTGACTTTCAAAAGACTTCTTCAATGTATCGATCAAATAAAACCAAAATATTTGTAACTGGCGGCTACATAGCAGCTAATTACATAATCTGTGACACCAGAATCAGCACAATTTGTCTTTCTTTGCTTTTGAATTCATCTGTTTGTATCTACCATTTTGCTTTTTATTTTCATACATCTTTTCTTTACAATCCCTGTGTAAACATTAACTTGCTAAAGTCCTTAGGCCCAAACTGACTCTCTGGTACATCAACCCTGTAATTACAGTGTTCAACACAAAAGGTATAATTATGTGGGAACCAGAGCTGAATAAAGGCTAGCCAGCCAGGGAGCTGGGGTGCACGAGGCTCACAGAGGGTTAAAAGGGGGTCCACTTAAAGTCTATAAATACCAAGACCTGCAATTGGAGGATCAATGACACGACTGTGCTACCATAGCAACCAGGCAAAGAGGAGAGGGGGAGAACAACATGCATGGGGAATATGAAGGAACTGCATACCTAGGTGCATCTCGGGAGAATTATACAACAGTGCCAGCAAACATCACAGTCACTATTGGAATATCGAGAATTAATATTTAATGTAAATCTAGACTGAATTTTACATCTTAAAGTCTTATTCTCTTATTGTGAATGTTGCAAGTACAGACACTGTTCATCTTATAAATAGGCATGCATGAAAAATATTTTATCAGAATCAAATGTAATGTTTTTCGTGCTTTCAAAACAAATCTATTATTTTCTAAATATTTGAAAATAAGGAACCCCATACTTCACAAACAAAAATCATTATTTAATGAGGAAAAATGGCTTTTTAGCCAGTTATTGCATATTGCTGACTGACAAAAATATAATTAAACAAACTGCATGATGTTAAATGTTTATGGTCTTTACTTTCTGGATGCCTCAATACATTCTTATGACTGTGTCGTTCTGTTTTTGTCAAATACAATATGAGAAGTTGTCTTGATTTACTTACCTTTTCTTGTGTCCAGGGAATCCCACATGTACAGTGGATGAATGTCAACCAGATAGTCACAAAATAAAGTAATCGCATTGTACATGGACCGTTGCTCCGCTCAGCCATCGTTGTTGACGCTCCTCTCCACATTCCTAACTCTCCTCTATGAAGGCTTGGAGATCATGTGAAGAGCAGGAGGGAGGACCCGAGGCTCTCAGCGCGTCACTGTGGGTGTCAGTGAGTGTGCGTATGTGTATATGTGTATGTGTGAGTGCTCCTCCATTTTCCCAGGAGACATTAGTGGTTGGTGGAGACAAAAGACAGAATGACACCTTATCATTCTACACTGAATGAGTACTACAATCAGCAGACAACACTGTAGAGCACTCAGTATGAAGAATTACCCCGTGACAGTCAAAATATTTAGCTAATCAAGGTGTGCCTCTGACCTTTATTTACCAGGTACGAGAGGACCAGTTTTCATTTACACACAAGCTTTTCGACAGATTAACCAATGTTAATGTGCTCAATGAATGAGAAAGGAAGTTGCTTTAACGATTTTGTATCCTTGGGTACATGCGCTGTAAATGGACAACAACAATGATAAACAACGCGGATGCGTATCTTTTAATCATTCAAATCAAAAAGTTTATTTCCTCAAAAAGACTGGAGCACCACGTTGATCATGAATTTTACGTTAAGTGCGTAAGTCTGGTAAGCTCTGAAACTAATTTTACCCCGTGCGGTTGTCTGTCTGGGGGAAAAAATACACCCTACCCCGGGACTTGTGGGGAACTAAATCTTACAAAAAAAAAAAGCAAGAAAAAGCTGAAACACATAACAAGATCTTTTTCCTTTATTTATTTGAAAAGACAACAAAATCCAGACAAGGAAACTTAAACTTTAAAAAATAAATGAATAGATAAATTGAAAGAAGAAAGTCTGTTTGGTTTCATAATAATCTGTTGACTTTTTCATGGAACGCTAGTGCTTTGATTGCAACGTCATCAACCATGTGGTCTCACTGTCACGTGGTCAACCCGGAAGTTTGCGTAGCGTGCTCACAGAGGAGCTACTTCTTACCTAAATAGTTGTAGCATCTATTTTGATAAACATACCTGGTAGGTCCGTGAACTTCTGTGTGGCAGCAGTCATGGCGCAGGATGTGTGCTTCCTAAAAGCACAGCTAAAGGAGAAAGAGAAAGAGATTTCTGCGCTGAAAAATAAACTGGCACAACTGGAAAAGGTACTTAAATTTCGATAAACGACGAGTGGAAGTTAATTGTGAATTGAATTATTTTATCTGTTCATGTACGCAGGTCGTATTCTGAAAAAATCCTTATCAAAATGTCCTTCATTAAGAATTTGTACATTTTGCAGGATATAGCTTTACTACAGCATCCATCCCAGTATAATGTATAGTTTTGTCATACAAGAATCCGTTTGACAGTTTACAAGCATATTAGTTGGGGTAGTAGGCTGCTTCAATGCTTGAATGAGCTCTCTGTTGTGATGTTGGCTATTATTGAGGAAATGTCTCTGGTTTCATGAAAAAGAGATACAGACTTCACTTAAAGACATAATTTTATTTCTTGGCTCATTATGCCAGTCTCCATCCTAAGCACCTTCCTGTAGATCTTGAGGGATCAATAAGTAAAGCCACAGGCCCTTGTCCCAGATGGTGTTCCTGAGCAAGTCCAGTTTATTGTCTGAGTATATCCCTAATACCTGTAGTCCACCACACTAATCTCCCTAGATAGAAACAGTCACCTGTCCTTAAAATAGCTTTACATAAATGTTACCTCTTTTTTCAGAAAGATGAGCTACAGATATAAATGAATGGAGATATAAACATTACAAAAATCTTGGGTGGATCGTTGATGGATGAAATGACATGTTTCTTATATTTATTGCTCAAAGTTTTCTATATATATTTTTTGCGATACTTCCTCTCTGATGTGATTCCAGAGCCATATTTCAGTACTGGAGCTGCATGACAAAGTGACGCCTCTGACTCCTCCGAGAGTCAAAGCAGCCCTCAGCAATGAAGACATCATGCGGTACAGCAGACAACTCCTTCTACCTGAGCTGGGTGTACAAGGTACAGAGAGATGAATGCACTGATAACCAGTACCCAAAGCTTTCACTGAGCAAGACTAAGGGCTTCAATGAGTAAAACAAAATGTGTACTTCCACAGGTCAGCTAAACTTATCCAAAACCTCAGTACTGATTGTAGGATGTGGAGGACTGGGCTGCCCTGTGGCACAGTATCTTGCAGCAGCAGGAATTGGTAGGTGGCCCTGATGAATTTTACTACGCATGTCTTGACTTGAAATACATTAAATAATTCACCCTTATTAAGCCTCTATTTGAAAAATTACATTTATTTTTTATACCATACTGTTTTTCTGAAGTCACAATGATTGTACCTTTGCTGATAAAGTGAATCAACACGTTTTCTATGGCCATATAAATAACTGGGGAAGCTAAACCAAAAGAGTGGGAGTTGTGTGAATATTCTCAGGAAAAACATGCATGACGTTTTCAATGTTTGCCAGCATCAGATGATTTTAACATTACACAAAAGCATTTCTTACTTACCTTTCCTTCTCTATCCCCATGTCCCTGCAGGACGTCTTGGGCTGCTGGACTATGACGAAGTGGAGCTCAGTAACTTGCACAGACAGGTGCTTCATGGAGAGGAGAGCCAGGGCCAGGCCAAGTCTCTTTCTGCTGCACATGCAGTCAAAAGGTATTAATTTAATCTAAACCCATTTTTTTAACATTCTCCAGTATAATACAGCAAGGTTAAATACTTTGTTGTGTGAGTGTAACACAAAACAATATTATTTAAAGCATTTGACCTGAGACATAGATGTTAATATCTCAATATCATTAGTAAATGGTCTGTAATTATAATAACTGGTGTATATCTGTGTTCTTTTGGACCCTTCTCTTTCTGTGTAATGTGTGCTGGCGCTTTTTAGTCTCACCACAGGATATATTTGGTTGTGTACTTCCCCCTTCTGTAAATACTGTGTAAATATGTTATTTCAGAGACAGTTGTTTTTGGCGCCTTTCCCCTTACAGTGGGCCCACTGTGGTTAACATAAATATTGCACAGTCAAGACCACATGGGGGCACTGTTTCTCTGATTGACAAATTACTCCTGTGGTTCCACCAATGGCTGTTTGAGTGTTTATTAGGCACAGTTATGATAACAATAGAGACACAATAGCGGTATGTAAATATACATATTTTAAGTTAAATTGACAAATACTTCTTCCTCCAGGTTGAACTCAGCAGTGGAGTGTATTCCCTACCACATGCAGCTGTCACCAGAGAACGCCTTGCAACTCATTCAACAGTACCCTGCTGCAAACACCCCAACCTACATGTTTCACAGACCTAACACAGGCTCTTTTGACATGTTCAGATCCACAAAGACTAATGTTTACATTGTACCTATAAATGTAACTGAATAGTCATATAAACTCAATGAGTGATGGCACCTTAACTTCTCTGACCTCATATATGACATTGTTGCTGATTGTTCAGACAATGTTCCCACTCGTTATCTGGTGAACGATGCTTGTGTGCTCAGTGGGAAACCATTGGTGTCTGCAAGTGCCCTGAGAATGGAGGGACAGGTAAGCTAGAAAGACATCTGTTATTGATAACTGAAATTAACATAAGATCATAAGAACCCTTTTATTTGTGTGTTTGTGTAGCTCACGGTATATAACTACTGTGGTGGCCCCTGCTACAGATGCCTGTACCCAGTACCCCCACCTCCAGAGACAGTGACCAACTGTTCTGACGGAGGAGTGTTGGGAGTGGGTGAGTCTGATCTTCACTCTTTTCTCTAAGTTTATAAAAATTAAAAGTCTGTTTCAATAATAGTTGTTAAAAGGTGTCACTTTTCTTTAGTTCCTGGGATAATGGGCTGCCTTCAAGCACTGGAGGTCCTAAAGATTGCTTCTGGACGAGGCTGTATCCTTTGGGTTTGAAACCTGAACTCCTACATTACATACAGTACCTCCATTGGCTACTTTGTTGTTCGAATCAGAATTTTTGGCAGGTATTCAGGATTAATAAACAGAGAACAGCTGAAAAGATTTTCATTGTAGCAAAGTTCAGTATGGTAAGGGTGTTTTGTGACTGTCTGATCAAATAAAGCAATAACAGACAAAAATATTTTAGTCTGAATTTTCTGGACTCTGCTTAGTCTGCACTTGTCTTTCCTGTGAGAATCATTGTGCAGCTACTCAGATTACAGAGCTCCCATGCTGATATTAGGCTTCAATTGATAAAGCAGCTCTGCCCTCTGTTTCATATAGTCTTGAGCATCGTAATAACGGGCTCTAATGCATCATCCAGCATAGTATACCAAAACACCTGATGCACTTTAATTTCTAATGAAGCATCCTTTCCTTTCCTTGACCCACTGTGCCAGCTTCCTGTGGCCAGCAGCTGATGATGTTTGACGCTCAAGATGCCAGATTCAGGTCCATTAAGCTGCGCCCTAAACAGGCTGGCTGTGCTGTGTGTGGACAGAGCCCCACTGTGACCCAGCTGGTGGACTATGAGGCTTTCTGTGGGTCTGCTGCCACGGATAAGGTTTGAAGACAAAACAAGTCTTACCTCATACAAAGGGGGTCATGCAGTGTACAAAGGAATGTTAAAGAAGTTCAAGTAACAAATGTTTCTTATACCAACTGGATTTTCTCATTTCATCCTAAACAGTAAAAGAAAACCCTCATTGCCTGATTTTCCTTGTGTTGCAGTGCCGCAGGCTTAACCTCCTCTCCGGGGAACAGAGGATTACTGTACAGGTACACAGAACACACACTCAAACTGTTGGCCCTTGCGTGACTCCCTCTATTTAGTGCTGATTATTGTATGATTAGTCACAATTTTCTCTTTTTCTTGTGCATTTATAAACTGATTACATCTCAGCACTGACCCAGCCCAAAATGGGAAATGAGTTAAAATGTGCCTGTAGATTTTCTATGGGAAAGAATAATATGTTCTATTTGGCACTGAAAGCAGTTGCAGTGGATTGCATCTGTTTATGTTTCTGCAGAATTGGCGCTTTCAAACCCGCTGAGTCATTAAGCACAGCGATGGGGATCATGATTGATTGGGCTGTAGCAAAGATTGTGCAAGGGGCTCGAGTTTGAAACAGTTTTGTTTCCTGTGATTTCAGGAAAAGTGGTTAAATATTCATAAGACTCCCCAAATACAAATGCAGGCAACATTTTGCCGCTCTCATGAGGGTAATTTTGGTTTTCCGTCCCTCTAAATATATAGTGAATTACTTCTTATACTTCCGATCAGTAGAGACACACCTTTGTAATTACTAAATTGTATAATTTGTGCATTTAAATGTTATTATGTACTTCCAGGATTATAAATCCATACTTGACAACGCAGAACCCCATCTCTTGTTGGATGTGCGCCCTCTTGTGGAAGTAGATATATGCAACTTACCTTTTTCTGTCAGTATCCTTTCAGTGATGGAGGCACAACCATCAGAATCACTTTATCATCAAATGGCACTTTATGTTTATTGTTTCCCATTTCTTTGCTTATTGTTCCTTATACTGTAACCAGACATTCCCCTCTCAAGTTTAGAGGAGAGGAAGAGCGAACGTATCCAGTTACTCAAAGAGAGAATCGGGGAGTTGAAACAACAGGTGGCAGGTGACTGCCGGCCTCCAGGTAACATGTCAAAACACCATTCAGGGTCTGTTTGAAATGACCAGGCACGTAGAGCCACTCCTGCATATTCACAGTCTGCTGTGTACACTCATACTGCTGGACTGGAGGCTTGTTTTGGACAGCTTGTAGCACGTTGTAATGGGGTTGCTTAGTAACTCCTTTTCCAAAACAAGTCAGGTCAACCTGAGCATCTGGACTGGTTCAGAAAAATGAATATTCAAAGTGTTATTTCAGTGATGTTCTGGTTATTCAGTGTGTTGTGTGTCCTTTGTCTATGAACTAAATTTAGTATAGCATCTCACATTGTGTTGTTGTGAAGTGTCTAGATGGTGTCTTTTTTTGGGAGACTAATTTTTGTAAGAGTTTAAACGTGTATAAAATGTTCTTTCTCTTTACATTGATAGGTCGTTTGAAACCATGATGAATTTTGAACCGTGATGTAGATGTAGTCATCAAGATCCCATAGTGTCACCAAACTGAACCTTTAGTGTTACCTCTGCTCTCTGTCCTCCAGTGTTTGTGATCTGTAAGCTGGGTAACGACTCTCAGAAGGCGGTACAAGTTTTGGAGAAGATGAGTGGATCAGAGTTGGAGAATGTCACAGTAAAAGATATCAGAGGAGGTCTCATGGCATGGGCTATGAAAATAGACCCCACATTCCCTCAGTATTAATGCAATCAAAACAGTTTTCATAATAAAGTTTTAATTCTGTTCATCATCTTATTTGATTTGATTTAACTTATGTGTGTATTATACAAAATGCTTTTTGTATGACCGTGATACTACAACTGAATTGCAAAATCCTGCATGCATAAGTGTAACAAGGGACCAGTTCCTTAAATTTGTTGCATAATCAGATGCCTGTTAGTTCATCACACACATAAGCTGGCTGTTGGATAACATGTACCCATCCTTTCACCATCAGCCCCCCTTCCTGTTTTTTTCCTTTCTTTCATCTCTTGAACTTTACTAAATAATGAAGATGGCTGCTACAAATCTGAAGAAATAACCACATTCATCATATCAGACTGTCATGAACACTGGCCAACATGAACCTTGAAATCTCTGATAAACTGTCCATGGATTGAGAAAAACAGGAAAGACTTAGAGTTGCGTCCAGAAAGCTGCCACTTTTTCGAAATAAAACCTTTATTCATTTCTATGGGCACATATAAGAATCCCTTCATGGGCCCCCGGAGCCCTGGGAACCTACTTAGGACTCCAGTGCATTACAAACCGATCCGGGTCGAGTTGTATAAAGTTTTTTTTTCTTGGCATGGCAAAGTTGAAATAACGGAAAAGAAAGGCACATGCGCATTGGTTTCTGCTCCAACGGAGGCGCCATTGTTTCACAGGGACTGTAGTTCAAGTTGTGCTCTCCACACATGGAAACTCAGTTATGCGGAGATAATAAAAAGACTCCAAGCCCCAGCCACGGTCGCTGCTCTTTTTCCTCGTCGAGCAGGGGGAGTAGTCACAGCTGGAAGGATAATAAGATGCGCATGAATTTACAATCTGGAATAAAAGATAAGAGAAAATAAATGGACTCTTCGGTAAGTCCCTGTGCGCCTGTGTGTGAAAGTTCAGTTTTTTGTTCGAAAGAAGAGAAGACGGGACGCTTTTGTGTGTGACTTCACAAAAGTGCAGAGCAATAAACTTCAGGCTCCGCTGTTCTCAGTTGATGGAGTTACAAAGTTTCTTCAGTCCACTCACAATGGAAAGAGAAGCACCCTTCGCTGACTGTAAAGGTAAAGTATGATTTCAGACGTGTTTGAGGCTACGTTTTGTCGCCGGGATTCAATGAAGTCACTTTTGAACTGCAGTTAAGTCTCCTTTGAATGTGTTAATTCGACTCTTGTATAACTTGTTTTGCTGGCATTCTCCACTCGGGTTATGTTCTGCCAACAAGCCAATCGAAAGTGGGAGGGTGCAGATGTCCAGGAGCCTTGATTCCAGATGTTTGTGGAGGTTGAATTCTTGTTAGTAGACATGAAACGCTTGATCAACTTTTACGTGTATTTGAAGCTGTCACGTTCGTGTCCTCGCGCACGACCACGCGGGGCCTGACGTTGCGGTTGTGTTGCTAAAATTTCTTTAAAAAGACAAGAAATGACACAAACCAAAGTTAAAACTTCGGACACACAAGCGTTTATGTTGTTGTTCTCGTTCAAACCATTGTAAGAGGGGGCTATGAGCTCCCTGGAGGCACACTGAAACACAACAATGCAGGGCAACTGAAAAATTAATCTAAATGATGGTCTTGTGCAAAGGAAAATTTCAAGTTGATGAATTGAAGTCCTACAGTGATGGAGTTTGTTTTTAATGTAGCCTTTCTTCTGGCATCAGTGGGTGCTTGAAAACATCATAGGAGAAAAGTTGTAGTTTCACTGAACACAGTTTTTATAATGTTCATTGGAGCTTCACTTTTTCTGCATTATTTAAAGGTGAGTCTAGGTCCTTGTTTTTGAAATAATAATAATAAAAATCTGTGTGTGTTGTTCTTTATGTGTTTGTGGTGACAGGCTTCCTGTGGCCGGAGTGGATTACTGATCTCAGAAAGGAGAAGGCGCACCACTCCAGGATATGAAGCTTGTTGCTGTGATTTTACTGCAGAAGTCTGCAGATTGTTCGGGGAGTTGTTATCCATCACCTGCTCATCTAGAAAAGCAGTGTCTGTTTTGTGAGCTCATGTGGACGGATTGGCTATCACCCTCTTAATTTATTACCAAAACAATGCTGATTTGTTGAAAACCTTCAATTCTGACTCACCAAAACTGATGAGGACTGAATTTCCCCCTCAGTAAAGGTCCATCCACACAGTGCGACTGTGCATTTTCATCAAACCTTCACCGAAACTACACTATTCAACATTTCTCGTTGCCATTGGAAGAAACCCAATGTCTGCCTCCTCTCCCCCATCCTTACCTCGAGCCTTCCTCCACTCTCTCCATCCGCACCACCCGTTCTCGTCCCCATCGCCAAGCCCACCTGGACCGCTCTACACACGGCTGTCCAACGGCAGTCACAGTGTCCCTAGCCCTACAAACTCCCGCAGCTCTTTCCATGGGGTGTCTTTCCTGCTGCAGATAGGACTGACCAGAGAGACAGTGAACCTGGAGGCCAATGACCTGTCGCTGTCCTCTGTGAAGGACCTGGTGTGCTCCATTGTGGACCAGAAGGTAAGAGTTTGTCTCACAGCACCTCTCATATTGTTTACACTGTTTTGAGCTTGAAAAAGTGTCCCTCATGGAACGTTCTTCCTCTATTGTCCTCAAAGTGACAGTTTTTTTTTTTAAGTTTTTACAAACTACGTAATGCTACTGCAATTAGCTTGTTTTCAGACTACAGCAGTCAAACCAAACACATCAGAGGGCCATCATGATGCACCAACATGTGTTTTGCCATCTTCTGCCATATTCATCTGCTCTGGTTTTGTTTTCAAAAGCAGACATCTGGGCCTCGTGCCCTACAATGAGTCAAAGACCACAGAAGCATGCACAAAACAGCACTGATGCTCCTCCAGTTACAGGGAATGGTCTAATTGTGCCAGTTATTTACACTGTGGTATAATGTTGCCGGACTTAAGCAGTGCATGTTGATGCATACAACCTCATGAGCACATAAAGAGCTGCTCGGTGGTTTTGCTCCGGCTGTGTGATGGTGGAACCTTCTTTATTTTCCATGACATTGTTAATTTGCTGGAATGACCCTGAAATGTGTGGCCTCTGCAGAAGACACAGCTTTAGACGACTGTATAGGCTGCATTTTTCTCAGTCATTTACTGTATGCATCCAGCTCTTTTGTTTGTTTTTAACATGTTGTTTGTCAGTCCTAATCATTTATTTATTTATTTATTTTTTATGTTTTGGTGTCTGTCTTTCTGCATGTTAGTTTTTACACAAATGTATTCAAGTTTTTTTTGTCATGTGAAATGGCTCTAGGTAACTATAAGCCTGAGGAACTGCAATACTTCAGATGTTATGGTTTTTATGTCACAAAATATGTTACAAAACAACATCTCCAGAATGACCAAAAAAGTCATTTACTGGGTTGAATTAAATTATCAGTGCTCCCACGCATCCCTGGAAAACAGTGAACTAATTTCCAGGCATAAAGAACAAATTGACAGTTAGAGAAAGCAACGTTTTGTTCTGTCCTGGAAAATAGTTAAAGATTCTTCTCAAACTAAAGTGTATTCACAGAAGATGGTTTTATCTGATAAGTCCAAATTATGTAAGGGATCATATCAAATAGAGCTGCCAAACAGTAAGCTACAAACTGTAAGCACTTAAGAGTCATAACGCAGAGTAACACATGTAAGATTGATAACTTAAAGGTCAAATTGCAACTCTGGTGGACACACTTTGAACATTAAGAGCCATTAATGTTATTCTTTAAACATAAAAGCACGAGTCACCGCTGGCTGCTTTTTGGAGTTTTTATTAGATGTATGGATTAGCGTAGCTTTTTTCATCATTTTGTTTTGTCAGCTTGTCTAAAGTTGGCTTGTTAGTGTGATTTGCATATAAAGGTTTAAGGTTTGTGATTCACCTCTGGTTTGGGGCGCTGGTTTCAAATATGTGTTGGGCATTGTTGGAAGAGTTTGGTAAGGAAAGCAATGCTGTGGTGAAAACTGTAAATAGCAGCCAAAACTTGCAGCAATTCAAACACCAGCTAACTACTGGTAGACAGTACAATTTTTTTCTTTTTGTGCATTGCTGTGCTGCTCTGGTATATCATGACCATATCATGATGTGTGTGTGGAGGTACATGCTTGCACAGGTGTGTGTTTGTTCTGTTTATTGGACCTCAGAGAAACTCTGTCTCATTGCCTTCACTACTTCTGTATGTCCAGAAAAGGACAAAAGTTTGATTTGATTTGATAAAATGTGTAACGCTTGTAGCTGTGTCTAATCCAAGGGGCAACATCCAGTTTAAAAAATGAAGCCTATGTGGAAGTGCTTAAAGTTGCAGTTCATTGAGGGACTGCTTAAAGCTGGCTGCAGATAGACCAGAAACTACATACACACCTAGCCATAAAAAACAGACTTTTACAGTATTAAGAAACAAATTAACAGCCTGGTTAAAAAAAAACTGCTCGGGTGTGTATTGCTTTTAAATATTGGTGCACACTGTATGGGTCATGAATTTTTTTCTAACTCAGTGGTTCAGAAGGTATAAGGAGAGTTTGTCCAATCAGAGGCACAGCGTCTGACTGACCGAACTGGCGCCCTATAGCTGTGCAACTCTTGGGTTAGCATCCTCAGAGGGACCTTACCTGATGGTCAGCTTCATTACTCTGTTCAGGAACAGATGGAAGACGTTGCAGAGACTCTGAGCCAATCCCAATTCTACCCCTTGGCCCTTGTCTTACCCCTAAGCCCCTGGTTTTGCGCGTGCACGTCTAGTGAAGTGGTTCCCTGATTCACCGTAACATCGAGAGGAAGGGCTACCCAGCTCTTGAAACATAGACAAACTGGAACTTGAAACCAAGGGATTTGACAAATTTCCCATAATATCAATACTTTTCCTCCATGTTAGCCATGTTAGAGTTGCTGTTTTTATTTTAAAATTGCACATGATAAAAATCCAGCTAGCGCAGCAAATTCAAAGCAAATGGTTTTCAATACAATGAACTGCAGTTATTGAATGATTAGACAGCTAAGCTGCATTCAGGGGCTGCATCAGCTACATAAGCTTTGGTAAGTGAATGTTGTGGTATTCAGAATCCACATTATACAGCTTCTTACCGTAACATCCACTATTCAAAGCTTAGCTGTCTCTTTACTCATGTAATGCAGTACATTGTAGTGAAGTCTGTTTGTCGTGAGTTTGTCGCCCAAATCTGACATAGGTTTATCATCACTTTGTAAAAATGTGTTTTATTTGGAAGTGAATAAACAGTCGCTCTGCCTAAAACAGCCAGCAAGCATCTAGCGGTGATGACGTAACAGCTATTGAGTGGCATCTTGTTTCTAAGAGTTGTTATTTTTTACCCCTTTCCCTTGGCCCTTTAAACAGAAGGCCCGAGGGGAAGGGGGAGCCAAAGGGGTGAGACAAAGGGGAAGGGGTAAGAGTGACAATTGAGACTGGCCCTATGTCGATATATTCTACAGTGTATGGTCTCATCACATTGTTAAAGGCATTAGTAAAGAAAGTGGAAACCCTTTTTATCCATTTATTTGAAAAGTAACAAAAATAAGTCATAAGTTTATACAAATTCAGTCAGATAGTGGCATCTTTTTAGATTTGGTTAAATTTGCTTAAAGTAAATATTGTCAACATATGTGGGGACTCACTTGGATATTATCAGCTTTGAGCTCATAAATGTGTCTCCCATAGATGCGCTGGATTAATGATGTGCAAAGCTCTCATTAATAATGAGATGGCTCCCGTGTGCATCCACATGTTTCTGTTTTTTAACCTCTTGTGTGTAATGATGATTACTCCATTTGTGTCTGTAATTATCATTTACTAAATCAAAAGGAGGATGATTAAACAAAGCACTTTCATCAGCCACCAGGATCGGAACATTGAGGTCAGGCAGAGCTATATTTGTGTTGGAGATGCAGTTAATGGAAATAAGGAAAAACAAATGGGGAACAAACAAGTGGAAGATAGTGGAGCTATTTGTATTGCGCCTGTGTCCTTTGGTTTCATGTTGTCCAAGTTGACATTCCAGAGGAGCAGGGTAATGTTGTTGTTCTTTACGAGGTCTGCTGATTCTCACTAGCTAGTTATGAACAGTTCTGGTCCGCAGAGCAGAAAATCTCATCACCGCGCATATTTACATGGATCCTGTAAGATGTTGGCATGGTTGCAAGAATCTGTAACAGGAAAAGGGTGGGAATTACGATTCTTTGTTGACAATCCTTACAGAAAATCTGAGCAGTATTTTCATTGTGAGTGGGTGCTGATTATCCACTAATATGAGATCAGGGTCATACATTGCTTGTCTACAAGTTTATCTTTGTATGTCACTTAAAATCACATTTAATTATCTTCAGATGACACATGTTCCTTAAAGATGGAGCTGGAAACTATGAGATTTATGGCCAAAAGTCATGGGAACTTAAAAAGGCCATGCACGCAATAAACATCTGAGAATATTATGCATTCTTTTCATTATGATACTCTGAACATCATCAGCATAGATTACATCCAGCCTATTCATCCACATCGTGTATTTCTTCTATTAAACACTGCCAAACACAGTGCGCTGCTTCAACTATTTCATGAAATCCAGCCATATGGCTTTAATATCAATGGAAAATATGACTGTGGGCCTTCTGCGCTCTCCAGGCCATCCCTGCTTCATTTCTTGCTCTAAAATATGCATGACAATGGTAAGCCTTTTACAAAGTCTGTCCATCCTGGCCAACTTTTCCAGCTGAGGATCTCTGACCCTGGCTTAGCTGTTGACAGTTGTCCCAGGATGTCTCCAGTCAGCAGAACTTCAGGTGTCAGTCAGCAGAAGGGAGGCAGGAAAATTGCTTTAGACTTCATGGGGTAGTGTCTGTATGAAGATAGATTTTGGATGAGAGTGAATTCCCCTCTTCGTGCTGCTGTTTCCTCCACTGAGAGCTGGCCTGCTTAACCAGTGACTCACCACTTAGCCATGCAACAAACAGGGATTCTTCTTCCAACGCAAATCTGTCCATTCATTGTCAAGGTTTTCTGCTGTGTCAGCTGTTGTGAACTTTCAGAGGGAGATTTAGTTTGCATATGGACCATGATGTTATACAAATGGACGTCTTGGTAGCCTGTAACCTTGTGGCTTAGCAATTTGTCCGGCTCATTACTGATTATGTTGGTCTCGGTTACTCTGCCAGCAGGGCAGAGATCCAGGTGCAGTTTTTTTACATGCTGGAAGATGATGTTCCTTTAAGCAGCGTTTCCACTAAGAGGTCCTGTTTGATTTGGTTCAGTAGTGTACAGGATTGTGGGGGTTTCCACTACCAAAAGTTAGGAGTGGCACTGAAATAATTGATCTGTGACCATCCAACTTTTTGGGTTCCTTTCTGTTGGGTAGGGATGGGTACCTTTCACATTTGAAACGATATGGTACCGATACCTGGTACCTGGCAATTGGTACCGGTACTCAACGGTACCGTTTTTTGATACTTTTCTGTGTTTATGTGATAAAAAATATCAACTTGTTTAATTATAAAGTATATATTTTTTTCAATTTAACATATTTATTCTTCAATATATAACCTTGCAATGCTGTGTTCATGTCCAGTATGGAAAATCTCCTACTCTTCCACTCCCTCACAGTCACAACGATGCATTTAGGTACCTAAACATGGTACCATTTGATTTTTTATGAATTGGTACCTGGTACTTAAGACAGTATACCTTTAAAAATACCTAATTCGGTACCCTTCCCTACTGTTGGGGTCCCAAAATTATGCTGCAATCTGGTGATTGATGGACAAGTGGGGGTAGAGGAGATTGTACGTAAAAATATCTTTCTTACCTGATGTTATTACCCTTGCCGAGGAGGTTGTGTTTTGGGGGAGAGTTTGTCTGTAAAAGTAATGAACAGATTTTGATGAAATTTTCTGGTAATGTTCAAAATGGGATAAGAAAGAAGTGATTAAATTTTGAAGGTGATCTGTATCACTGTCTGGATCCAGGATTTTTTTTAAAGGATTCTTTATCATTGTGAGATAGGGTTGTTTTCACCATACATAGATATAACTCCACCATAAATGGTCAGATTGCTTTGCAAAAAAATACAAGACAAGGTCACCATAATTTCTGACAGACGTAAAAGTACGATCCAGATCCTGGCCATATTCTAGATACTAAGATCCGGAATATAAAACATGTACTGGGTCATCATAATTTTCAACACTGTCAAGTAACAAATTATGGTACAAACCTGCAACTAACACCAAATTGTAGCAGACAGTCTGCTGACAGGGAGTATAACATTAAAGTAGGACCAAGTGTTGGTGACAAACACAATATGCTTTGCAGAGGTGGCTCTGTTTCTTGTATGTTTTTACTCTTACCAGGGAGGGCCTTTTGGTGTTGTACTCTGCTAAATTTTTACTCACAGTTGTTGGTGAGTTGTTTAAAAGATCTGTTTGTTTTTTTCTTTTTGTGTTCATGTTTCTTAGTGACTTATTAAAAGGCAACAGTGTGTGAGGTCTTGACTAGACACCAGCATTTCAATCCAGGTTGTAATGAGCCTTTAATTTGATGACACCAAGAAATCTCTCCACACCAAAGCCTGTTTGCTTTATGAGATGAACTCTGAATGCAGAACAGCTGGAGAAAATTCCAGATGTCTCTACTCCCATTTACTGTATATAATGTGTTATGGCCTCAAGGTTGACATTTCACATCATTCCTGGACCTTTTCCATTTGAATCGCTCTTATTGTTTGACAGGGAGTTGTGCACTCTGCTGTATACTGTATGGATTTTATACAGTCATTCCTGTTCCTGTTAAAGACTCCACCACATGACTTGGCCGGTTTCCAAAGCATAGATTTACTTTCTCTGTGCTCTAGTCTGAGGTTTGATTTTTAGTTGTGGTTTCGACCACCTTTACCGAATTTAGTGGTTAGGGTCAACCTTAGTCCTGGGCAACGTAATCCTGATATTTTCAGTCTTGGTCTCTTAGAGGAGTTATTGTGGTCCCTGGTGCAGCAATCTACTAAACACTTCCAAGTACAGTATGTTTCAGTGTCACCACTTGGCACAAGGATATCAACTGTAAGCCAGGCTCCTTGAAGACTGTGAGAAAGGATGAATGGAGCCAGCCAGTGGGTGGTGGAGACCCTCCCAGTTGGGTACCATCAAGCCAAGATCTAACCCACGATGGCCCATCAACAGCCCTCCTATAGCTCCATGTAGCTCCAAGTCAGGCCAGCCTTGTTTTACTGGTTGGGTCTTGACTTCTCTGTCTGGTTTTGGGGGTTGATGAATGGTGCGAGATAAACATCCATAGCTTCCACTTGTTGAGCACTTCCTGTTTGGTGTCGCCCAAGTCCTCTCCTGCAGCCAGCAAGGGAGCAGTGGCGGGACAAAAGTTCACGACTCCCTGAGAATGACTCCCAGTTAGCCAGCTGGTCAGCCTGGACAGCCAGCCAGCCAGCCAGCCAGCCAGCCTGCTACAGAACATTCCTCTTCAGCCAGGCATTTTTGAAGGATGATGTGATGTTGCTCGAGATGGGTGGGATTAGACTGCTAGGAAACTGAAATATTTCAAGCTAAACACTTGCTTTGGTATCACTGAACATCTGACAGATTATTGCAGATACTGTAATGGGAATGGTGCAATAAAACAGCTGAGCTTTCAAGATTTATGGCACCATGGTATACAATAAAGACGACTTTTACTGGATATGTTTGCAGCAAGCTTGTTGAATATAAACCTAGATTTTACTGTGTAGTTTGGCATTAATTAAAGTTGTTCTTGCATTCAAAGTAGTGCTGAAGCTTGGCAAAAGACAAAAAAAATCTAATTTCCCTTTGGCACAGGTAATGGAAAAAACATTAAATCTTTTCCTTTAATGTTGGTTTAATGAATGCTTTAGATTTAGCATTTGTCTGTAGGATGTTGCTGTATTTTCAGTCCAGCTGGAAATGCTGTGTAAAGCAGCTGCCTCAGCCACAGGTCTCTAACTCCCAGCTCTGGTTGAGGTCTGTACAGCTGCCTCTGTAATTAGTGAGACAAAGGCCTTTTTGAGTCAGACACAGGCTGAGCTGGACACCATACAGTCAAAAAAGAGTTATAACAACAGAAGGATTTTGATTTTTCATAACCTCGGAGTAATATCTCTCTGGTGATGTAAGGTAACTTTACGCTTGGCAGGGAAAACGTGATCGCGTTAACGTTCTTTTCAAAAGATTTATTACACAGAGTTGTAAAAGCAGAGACACTGCTTTTGTTTGGTTTGCACTCATGTGTTTTTATGTTGGTGTTATATCAGCTTTTCAGCACTGCTATGCAAAGATAATTGTGCTTCTGATCAGATTTTTTTTTTGGTCATTAAGCTTTAAAATATGGAATCCATATGACTGCAAGCTGACCAGCCTCTTCACCTAAAACCTGAATAAAAATGAGTGAGTCTATGAAGAAGTATCTTTTGAGGCGAGTAATGGAATAAAAAGTTCTAAGGGTAAGAAAATAAAAGAGTAAAAAGCAAGAAAGACAAGTACAGATGGAAAAAATAGAGACTGCAGTTCACATTGACCAAAACTAACTGAAACATACGGGGACACATACGGGAAATAAATCACCACCATCTCCCTCGCTCCCTTCCCTTCAACAGCATGAGTCCACATCTGCATGTTCCTATGGAGCTGGCAGACATATTTCACCCCAGAGGACACCCCAGCAGCACAGGGCTTTATGTGTGATATACATGAGGCCAGACATTTCCTGGAAAGCACATTCAGCATCTACTCTAAGAAAAACAGTTCACACTTAAGTCAGAATATTCAGTGCTTGCATAGGTTTTGAATACACACTGTCATGGCTTCAGCTGTTTTCCAAATTAGATGGTTTTGGGTATTCATTTGTAGCCGTGCCGGTGTGTTCCAAAACCATATAGTAGCCATATAGTCATAGAAGTCTTCCATATACAACTCAGAACCCTACCAGCACAAGGAATCTATCAATTACCCCAGTCTTGGAGTAATTTGTGGAAAAGGCAGAGAGAAGAAAAAAGGGGAAAAATATCTCTGATGTTAAGTGAGCTAAGTAATTTCTACCATCTGTAGTGCACATTTCTGCCGCCTTGCTCTCCTCTAAATGTAAAGTGGCAAGGCAGAACACAGGGCTCAGCCACAAGAGTGAGCCAATGACAGAGTGGAGAAGAGTGTGGTCCTCTCTGGGGATGGGGGGAGTAGGGGCGACTGGGACGGCCTTTTTGGCAGGCTTCACACAGGGCACAGAGAAGGTTGTGGCCACTGTACCACTGATGTTAAGGCAACGCCAGACCATCAGCAGCAGGCCACTCCTGCCACTAAGTGTGCTTCTGCTTGCTTCAAATGCCCTTCATGATACTTAAAGGTCCCATATTATGCTTCTTTTCTGTAGTTTAATATGGATCACTGATGTCTCCATGAAATGGTAGTAACATGCTTTGGTCCAAAAAGCCAATAAATGAAGCACAGCAGCATTGTTTCCAGGCTCTCATAGCCCCTCTGTTCAGAACGGTCTGATTTAGTGGGCGTGGCCTTCATATGTAAATGAGCCACCGCTGATACCGCCCCGCTTTTCCGCGTCACTGAGAGCGGCGCCACGAACTCTGAGAGCACAATGTCAAGAAAACAGCGAAGTTTGTTTACCGTAACATTACAGGCTAAAACAACAGGCTAACCACAGCTAAAGTTAGCATCCTGAAGCTAACACAGAGACAGGGGTGACACTGAGGAAAAGCTCTTACATCTGCTCCACAGCACACAGCATTTAAAATGCTCACATTTCCAGGGTCCGAGGTTTGTTGGCGGATGGTTGGCGGATTTATCAGTTTCCTTGATAAATGAACTCTAGGCACTTAGTCTTGTCTTCTTCCGGGATGGGAAGCTTGAGCATGGAACTATGTGGCCGTTTACAGCCAATAACAAAGCGGTGATGGCTCTTCAACTTTGGCATTCTCCTCCCAGCAGCGGGGAGAGGAGTGGGTGGGGAGGGGGTTCGGGGGTATCTGCTCTGGTGGACCATTCAGGTCAGACTTGCTCCTGATTGGTCAAAAAAGGGAATCGCTGACGTCGGCAAATCCCTAAAATCCAAACAGCTCGTTTTAGGTCAGGATTTTACATTCACAAGCACTACTGAATACAGGTTTTGTCATTAAATATCACATTTTGTGGGCTGGGGGGAAAGCCAAAGATCCACAAATTTGACTGAAAGACTCAATAAATTGATTTTTGCATAATATGGGACTTTTATCTCATACAACTGATGGGATATAATCTTGCATCACTCCAATCTCTGTTCTTTCTGGCTGAACAGGCTTTGATTGTGATTGTACTGAGTGTAAGGTGGAATCATTTAATACTCATGAATCCTGGTGACTTTGTCCTTGTGAAGCCAGCCACGTGTGGTGATTTAGGAGCTACATCCTGAGCAGCTCCACCGGTTTCCATTCATAAATTTGTAACTGTTTCATACTAAAGTTCACAGAAAGAGGACATGTCATTTCCTCTATTAATTTATTCATTAACGCTGGAGTTTCTCCTCACTTTAGACCCTTTTCCACCCTGCTGCACTTGCTGACAACCTCAGCACACTTACAGGACTTCAGCCATGACAAAACGCTAAAAGAGCAGAGTTGCATTGACACTGACGTTGCCCTTTTCTAGTCATTAACCCGTGTTTATTTGACCTGGTTAATCACTAATGTCACTCATTTGATTGAAAGATTTTTCAAATCAAGGGTTAGTCAAACAGATGATATAATCCTGATCTTTGCCAAAACTGTCCTCTAAAGAAGACCACATGGCCTCTGTTGTTGCTCCAAAGTCATATCAGTGCGGTAATATTGATCCCTGCAGCAGGAGCAGGTTGCAGAATGTCTTATTCTTGGTTGTTTTCTCAGCACTGTTTGCCTTTCCTGTCTTTCAGCGTAGTGAGTGATCTGACAAACTGATAAGGAGGTGGCCGGGGAAGTGCAATTATATGTCAATACAACATGAATACAACAAGAGACATGTTGTGTTTTGGAGAGAACAGGTCCTAATAAGTGCTTGGGAGCTGTTTATTTCATAAGCACAGTTTCCTTTAAAAAAAAGGACTGCAGGGGAGATGGAAAGATAAGTAGTTTTATTACAATCCTGCCTTTGTTTGTTTGAGCATTTGTAAACCCAAAGGAAACAGTCAGCCACTCAGCATGACTCCTTTAGACGATGTGTGTCTTTCTCCAGGGATTCTCGCTGCTCTGTTCGTTCCCCTCAGAGCCGCTCCCTGTTTCCAAATTCTCCCTGCTCCCGCTCTCCAATCTGCTGTGGTTGGTGGAGCAGCACAGCTTGTTCAGTTTGTGTGCTTGTGTTCAAACAACTTTTTCTCATATTGCACTTGCCATTATTTTAGTGTATGTGTTTACAGATTTAGAGAAATGTACTTTTGACATCTTTGGTTTAAGAAAGTTAAAACTTAAGTATTTAAATAGGAGTTTATTCTTTTTTTTTTCAAGTTAACAAAGATTCTGTCGTATTTCTGTGAAACTTCTCATTCAACAGCAGGCTGTGTGCATGAGTAAGAACTTGTTATTAATCACTCTGAAAGGGAAACCACGAGCTGTTAGTGCCTGCTCACTTTATTAATGTCTGTGTTGAGCAACAGCAGCATGTTCCTACATCCTGCTGTTACCCCGCACCTTCTGACCTCCTTCTCTGACAGAACAAGAGAAAGTGCTGTCACCGTCACCATCAATCTCGTGGAAGTTCTCCCCTGGTTCACCTGTTTATTTGCCCTGTGTGGAGGTGAATCTGGCTGCTGCTCTCTGCTTCTCAAGGCTAGGGAGGGGAGATGGAGTGTGTGCTGCAGTATATCGTAAAGGCGGAGGTGCTGGCGGAGGATTGCAGCGGGGCTATAACTCATCAGCAGTGTGCGGGGGCCTGGCCAAGCATGTCTTAGATCACACTGCTCTCTTCCTGAGAGGCTTTAGATCTTTTGACTCAGCCTTCCTCTTCTCTACTCGGCCTCTGGACACTGTTAATACATGTTATACTCATGCACGGATGCACATAGGATGACGCCCACACATGCAGGACACGATCGTTGTAAAGGGGATGAGACCGTTTCTGTCATGTATGTAAAGAATTGATGCAATTAGGCCATAAGCCACCTGGCTCTCATTGGGGATACAGTGGCTGGAAACCAAGCTGTGACCTCATCGCCATTATCTCCAATCTGCTCCAAGGCTTTTTGTTCTTAACCCCAGAGTATAACAGAAGAGTTTTCTTTCTCTGAATGTGAACAATCAAATGCCTGGAGAAATCATGAGGGATTTTCTTTGGAGGATTGAAAACTGGGAAGAGATTTGGCTGCTACACACACAGCGACTGTTGTTGATGTAAATTCAGTAAGAGGTATAGCTTTGTTGGAGTCCTCTGAGGATTGCAAGAGGTTTAGGATGACATGTGTTGAGTCTAAAACTATGCTGTGGTCTTGGTAAGGTAGTAGACCTGGACTCAGCGGTGAGAGTTCGAATTCCACCTCTTATGCAGCAGAAATGTAGAAACATACACGCTGTAACATTGGCTGCAATCACATATGCACACATGCAAAGGAAACCAAAAGATGAAACACTTGGCACATTATGAGACCTTTAGTTTCCTTCAGCAGCTGTATCTCTGCATAAAACAGCGTAAAGTAGGAAGAGTTGCAGCTGAGTGACAGTGAAGATTCTCTGCTTGTGCGCTGAATTTGGTTTCAAAAGTGTGCTGTTCTGGTGTGATGCACATCCAAATTGACTGAATGGTACCAGGTGTGTTTCATGTAAAGCTTGATTTAACGCTTGGCTGAAACTATGAGCCCTGTGGAGCATCAGCTGTCATCCAGACTCAATCTTTTGTCTGGAACAACATTCCACGGTGATATAGGCTTTTACTGGAAAAAAACAACAACAACTCAATGAGCCATGTTCTAGCACATGAAAGGAAACAGGTTAGTTAGTCTGTGAAGTGAGAAGGTAACAGCTTCTCTTGCTGCTCTTCTACCAGATGAGTTTCCTTTCCGCTGTATGTGGCAGCTTCAGACGGTTACTCTGAGTGGAGTCTTCCTTTCGCAGCGGAAAAGAAGCTCATGTTTTTGAGAGTTTGCTTGATCATGCTAGTGGCCAAACACGCCTGCTTTGTAGTGCTTTGTTAGTCAGTCACACAAAGCTCCACTCTCTTTCTCTCCCACCTCCAGCTACGGTATCATATTTTCCTTGTCCTGGCTCAACGAACTAAGAAACAAATGGTTTAATTCACCATTAATATCACTTTCTATGCAGTTTACATAACCCTCTAATGTTGCATGAGTATAATATCTGCAAAACAGCTACAGACATCTCTCTTGATGAAAGGAAATGTTCATTTGCCAGGTCATTGTGCCTTACTGGCAGGAGATCTGGAAACATATTTGTGAAATATTTGGATCCTTTTAGGGGGCAGCCTGATAGTTCAGTTGTTACTCCGGGTCCCTCACTGCAAGATGGTTCCTGGTTCAAATCCCTGATGATGTTAGATGTTCTCCCTGGGTTTCTTCCAGATACTCCATCTTCCTCCCACTGTCCAAAAACATGCGTGCCAGGTTGAGTAGCGAGTGTGTGTGAATGGTTGTCTGTCTCTGCATGTTGGCCACAGATAGGCTGGCAAACCTGTCCCCACCTTGTCCCCAATGAAATCTGAGATGGACGGGTTCTTGGTGTGAAATAGTTAACAGCAGCTGAAATGACCTTTGTATCTCATTATTACCCATTGATTCATATTCTACACAAACCAAAGATCGTATCAAATCCACTATGTCACAATATATTGATCAGGGGATGAACTTCTCATGTCTATATATATAATATAACGTGTGTGAACTATACTCAAATTAACAATCTCCACTTAATTTAACTACTGTTAAAATGCAAAAACACATAAAAACAATCTATTTTTTATAATTGTTTATTAACTCAAGCAGTAGGGGGTTAAATGTGACAGCTATTTTGTTTGGTTGGTGGAATCTAATAAATGGCGCAAAGGCTTCTGACAAGACAGTTTTAACAAAATTAGGGCTCTTAGCCCAAGTATCAGATTAGGGTATTTTTAAATGATCAGCATTTTAACAGATACCCTCATCTGATCATTGCTGTTAGCTGTCTAGAGCATAATTTGCCACTGAATGCCAATGCATCAGTATAACTGAGCGCTCTGAGTTCACCCAACCTCATAAACTCAAAGACTGAATAATAAAATAGTGTATGGTACATTGGTGTGGAACACCAGCCACAAACATGTGCAGCCAGACACATTACGGCAATAACATCTGCTTTGCAGCACCTTTTGGTAACTCCCAAGGGACGTGCAGGTTAAAAAGGCTAAAACAAACGCAGGACAGTCCATTACCTTGAAATTAGCATCTCCCTGGCTGGAATGTCAACAAATAAATAAATAAATAAATAAATCAATCTAGAGTCTAACAGCCACACATGAATACATTGATGCACTACAGTCTATTCTATTATCTATGGTCGATTCCTTTACTATGGAGATTCAGGTCTGTTAAAATTTTAATTTAGGAAAACAAACATGAAACAGTCGCATTAGTGTCTAATATTTATGTTCCTAGCCTTACATCGTTTTGTGAGAGTTTTGTTCAGAGCAGCCTTGTATTTTAGCATTTTAGCATGCTGTACGGCATACACACAAGTTCAGGGGGCATCAAACAGGAGAGAGTGTAAAATAGATTAGATGATTTTAACATCAAAACTAGATGGACCAAGTTAAATGGAGTTAAAAAGTATAAGACACATTTTAGCTGTAATCTTTTACTGTTCATTACTGTTTAAAAAAAGTGAGCAACTTCACTTTATGACCCCTTTAACAAAGTTTATCTCTCTCTATTGGATTGGGACTTGGTATTGGCAGATATTAAGTATGGGTTGATATCAAGGAGAAAAGATGCTGATAGGTTAATCCCTAGCTAATATATAACTTACCCCCTAGATAGATTAATTATATGAAAGACAATTTATAGGAATGCTTTCATTATCCCTGAAAGTCCAAAGGTATCAGTCGACAAGGTATCAAATGGGTTGAGTATGATAGAGACATGAGACCAAATGTATCTGATTTTATATATTAACTAAGTATTTACTTATAATATTTTGGAAATAATTCTGACATATGTTGTTACTTTAGTAAAAGGTCTGTAAAAGCATGAATATGAAACTTAAAACTAATTTTCACATTTTTCTGCTTAAATGTTCAATATCACTAAGAAAGTCTTCTACTAATACTGATAATGTGTGAGATAAATGTTAGATGATTGCTTTTGACAGTTTCATGAGCAAATAAAAAGTACACACTGTGATTATGTTTGTCAGAAACTCTAAAGACAGCTTTATCTTAAAACGTTGAATGTCTAATGAAGCAGTTGTTACAGTCACAACCCCATGATAACTAAATGTTATTGTTCTGTAATAAAAAGTTTATCCAAATTTTAAAGAAAAATTAATCACATAGTTTGTCTACACTTTGTTTTATTTGACCAGGACAGATATTAGGACTAATCCAACATTTTGGAAACATGCTTACTCATTTTTGAAACCAACTTAGTTCATTTTTCTTGGCAAGATATATTGGCTTTCTGGAGTCTTGTCGCCACCATAAAGTTGCCAGATAACCAGAACAGACTCCAGGAAGTTTCTGCTCCCAGCCAAGAAATATTCTGGCATCTAACCCATGTTAAAACAGCAACTGTTCATTTTAACACTTCCCTTTCAGCACAAAGCAAAGAAATGAACAAGATCAAAGTCTTAAAGAGTGAGCTGTACAGATGGGTGTAAATGAATTTTCTGTTAGCTTTGGAGACTGTTTGTTTCCTCTATATCACACCATATCCCATTACATTGTCTGAATCCAAATGAACAGTCACAGAATTATCAAAGCTACAGAAACACAGACTTTTTCCTATCCCACTATTTTAGAAATTTTATCTGCCAGAAAAATTATTTTCTTTTTCTGCATCTTGATGAATAGGTCAGCAGGTCCCAGTGCTAAAACAAATGTGTTTTTTTTTAAGTCTGAACATTTCCGAAATGTAACAAAACTTTATAGTTAGTATTTTAATCACAAATATCACCTCTTTTTCAATCCTTAAATAAATTGCTTTTTTTTAAATAAACAGGGTTATTAATCTCTTTGTTCAAGTTGCATACAGAACAGACAGTGTTAATTATTTTGCCTTTGCATTACTGGTTTGTCTTGCATATTTTCTGTGTAACTACAAAGTTTTGTGCTTCATATGTTGAATTAAAGCTTTATGAAGTGGTCATTTTGTATTTTGTGTATGCATTCCTTATTAGGTGTAGGAAATGCAGAGTGACTCACAATAGGATTTTTTCACCATCAGTGCAAATGGTTTTCATCACTGGTGTCTGGATGTGCATACAGGCCCTGCTCTGTTTCAGTCAGCCTCTTTTTCTCTGTGGCTTTCAGTGAAACTTTTGCTTTATGGATCACTGCTCTAAGTCTCGAGTATCACGTTAGTTTAGACAAAAGAATGCCATCCCCATTCAACATTTCCTTTTTTAAATTTTTGTTGGTCATAGTGGCTTGCACATCTCTTAGCTTCTTTTCACTACTTCCAGTCTCCTGTTGGTACTGGTATCTTCTTTGACCAACTGACTCTGAATCATTCTCTTCTCATTAATGTTATTTGCACCATCACTTGGTATGACAAAGCAGTAACACAATACATCAAATTGGCAGGGAAATCAGCTAAGAGTGCTCTACTTATTCAACTGGAATACTGATAATTTGGAGTATCAATTTTGGAATCACATAAGTCAGGAGGACATAATACCCTTAAGACCCGAGCTTTTGTCTAGTGTGCAAGTTTTAATTCACCTTTCTAAGCATAATAACTACACTTGGTCTTTGTATGGGAAGTTTGATTATTTGTGTTATGAGTTCTCTATTAGTTGTTAGTTATTAGTGTTACTGTACTTAAATTAGGGATGGTACCTTTCACATTTGAAACGATACGGTACCGATGCCTGGTACCTGGCAATTGATACAGGTACTCAACGGTACCAATTTTTGGTACTTTTTTGTGTTTATATGGTAAAAATATCAATTTTTTTCATAATAAAATCTCATTTTTTTCATTTTAACTTGTTTATTTTTCAATATATAACCTTGCAATGCTGTCACAGTCACAAGGATGCATTTAGGTACCTAAACATGGTGCCTTTTGATTTTTATGTGAATTGGTACTCCAATCCAATTCAGTAGGTACCTGTAAAAGTACCTAATTCGGTACCCATCCCTAACTTAAATATGTCTTTTATTAATTGAAATGGGTGTAATGTTGTGATATCACCAAAAGATGATGTGGGTAGTGTCCCTAAATGTGGCTAATCAGTCAAAGTTTGAAAAAATGAAGTATCATGGGTCTGAGAAGCAGGAATGTAATGTACACATTTGTAGACGCTGGGTCTTAAGAGGTTAAATTGCTGTTTCAATATTTTACCCAGCATTTCTCTTTGTTATTGTCAAACTCCAACCCTCTTCGTTAGCTCCTGAACTGGGATGATTCATTTCTCGCAAAGAGAAGCGACATTTAGGACTTGAACTAAAAATATTATTTAAAACTACCTCCAAGTTATAAGTTATTTATTGAAAAATTAAGCAGTCATATGAAAAGGAAACTGTCAGTGCAGGACTAGAAACACTTACTGTTGAAGAAAACACTGGAAAACTAAAGTGCTTCCAGTTTGCCCTCTCTTGATGCTGAACTTCAGTTGACATGTCAATGCTCACATCTATGCCCAGTTTATAATTTATGTGGCATGTGTGCGTCTTGCCATACTGCTGGAAAACTTTTGCTCAGTACTACTTCAATAATAAGTAATGAAAACAAATACATTTCCACTGTTGACTTTAATAGATTGACACAGTTTTCCACAGAGCCTTTGATGTGACTTGAACAAAGTAATTACAATTTCCCTCTAAAGTTTGCATGGGCACATAATTGGATTTTCCAGTGCATTCGTTTGACAATTCATTGAAGTATATTTTCCTTTGTTGTGGCCATTAACATACACCTCAAAGTCAGCTGATGGTTTCCCCATTGTTTTAACATGAGCACAAAAGAGTTTCCTATTGTGAAAACCTTCGAGATGGCTTATTCAAACTTTTGGTTTCACGAGTTCATCGGTTTTGCACATGTAGCCTATTAAATCTGCCTCACTTTAAGTTGTTGTTTTTTTCATTTACCATATGCCATTTGATCCAAGAACCATCTTATTTAGCGCCCCAGAGACACGATGGAGGCTCTCCTTGGATATCAAACAGAAAAAAACAACAAAACAAAATCCCCTGACCCAGGCTTTGTGCTCTATCACTATTATACAAGTTCAGGCTAATCAGTCAATGGGCTCATTTATCTGTTAAAAGAGGAAACTTGTATCATTCTGATCTTGTGACTGTTAATCTTGCCACCTCCAGCTAAAGGAGCATCTCTTTTTACCTCCTGATGGTGGTTCGATGTTTTATAAGAGGCCAGTACCTTGAGAAGAATTCCCTGGAGATATTTTTTTCTCTGTGAGGAGGTTAGATAATCCTCTGTCCTTTTGGTGATTGAATAGATTCATTCACCCCTTGGTGCAAGCTTTAATAGGGCAACTTATATGTAGAGGAAAACGTGCAATATTGTCTGAGCTTTAGATTTGGATCAGTGACAGTTCTGGGATCCAATAACCTCCTTTTTAGGGCTGGGCAAGTATGGCTAAAAATCAAAATCACAGTCAATAAACCTTCTGCCTCACTTTTGGTTAATGCATTCAGTTTATTCTGTTGATATTTGTATGACTTTGAAATAAGTCACAGAAATGATCATACACAGACAACTAAGAGTTAGTTATTGAAGCAATGGAATCGATAACAGCCACAGGTAGGATGATAATGTTTTGTGACAAAAAACACCCAAAATTTCCTGGAAAAAAAAGACGTTTTTTTTTTCTTGAAAGCAAAATAAATCATTTTAATTCAGTTGTGTTAATGTAAAAAATATCTTTTAACTTGTGAAACAGGTATCTCTACTTTTTGGTTGATGTCAGCCTTGTCATGGCCTAAGTGTGTCCAAAGAACTGACACAGAATTCCTTTTGGGTCCGAGCTGTTCACTTTGTGCTCTCGGCTTTGTGTTTTAGTTTTCCTCCATGACGCTCCTGTTCTGAATCCTGTAGAATCCAACAACAGTATGAAATCGATTGTATTATCTACTTGTGTAAGAAAATTAAAAAAAAAAAAAAATTACATTGAGTTAGCCCTTCTCACCAATAGATGGCACTACACTGCCGCAGTTTGACAACTTCACAGAGGTAGATTATTCCTTTCTCCAAACCGATTGAGGTATCATGTTTTCACTCAAATGGAAAGTTGTCAGGGTGCGTTTTTTTCAGCGCATACTCAGATATGATGTATGACGCAACTAGAGGCATTCCCCAATTTATTTACATTTGTTTGCGTTTGTCTGCGCATGCCCCCCCGTGACTATTCTGTTTGATTATAGCGGCTCATGTAGACCAGAGATTGGAATATTCCTTTACGCGTTTCCACCAAGCAGACCGGTTCGGTTCATCTCGGTACGGTGCGCATTTTGCGGCGTTTCCACTGACTTATCCCGGGATGGATCCCTAAAAACCGAGACGAGCCGGCCTACTTTTTTGGGACCCTTTCGTATGGGTGCCAGACTGAACCGATCCGCTATCGGAAGGTGGAGCAACAACACTGCAGACCGATGATTGGTCAAAAGAATCGTCACTTACCCCACAGACACAGGCACACAGACTTCTCTGAAAACAAAGCTTGATTACACTTTGTAACAGAGAGCTACATGACAATCACAGAGAGGATGAAATGCTGCATGTCTTCCATCTGTGCTCTTTGTTTACTGTGTCACATTTTTCTTCTTTGTTGAAGAAAGCTGCTACGGCATCACACTTGTGTTTAACAGCTGCATCTTTTGGCATCTGGCTTACACGCCGCCCACCACGAGAGGGCACAGTTTGCTGTGGAAACGCAAACGGGATCAGGCTTAACTGTACCAAACCGTCCCGAACCGTACTGAACCGACCTGGACTGCTTGGTGGAAACGCAGCTTTAGTAGAGAGAATTACAAGGGGGGAAAACTGAAACAATGGACACAGCAATACGTTGGTTAGAACCTCTAAAAGACAGTTTTGATTATTTCTTATTGTTTTTTTTAATTATTTTTAGATTAATCGCCCAGCCTTTTTCCCCTTTGTCTAAGACATTTTTTTTTAAGCGTCACCAAGCTATAATCTTCATAAAGAGTGTGACACACCCATTTGGATGGCATTGTTATTGGTATTATTATATCAGTCATTGCAGTCAAGTAGGAAAAACCATCAAATATCTATTTTTTGCTTTGGTATCAATGAATCTTGGTTATAATGGTTAGCTGTCTTATGAAAGCACTTCAAGTATCAGAATCGACCAATTAGAAATCCATCTTTCCATGAATGGGCAGCTAATATAGCAACCCTGATGGTTGTGTAATCTTGTTGTGAAACCCCTTCTGTGTTTCCTTGTCTCTGGGTAGCTCACTTCCATCAAAACAGGATTTGTTGTTGTGGAATCAAGATCTGGGTTAGGCAGAATGAGTGTTTTCTACTTACTCAGACTTAGTACTGTGTGGATGCGGATACAGAACGACAAGATTTCAAGTCTTTGGTCTGGAGGAAAGCATGATAAATCCTCTTGGATGTAATTCTCCTCTTCCTTTTTTCATCCCCCTTTTCATCCACCGCTTTCTCGCTAAAATAGACAGCAGTTTTTATTTCTGTGGATACTTTTTAAGTTCATACAATGAGGGCTGTATCAGATTAGTTATTCACAGAGTAAAAGAATGCATAGGCCATCATTATGAAAACAAATCACATGACAGCGTTCAGCCAGAGATCACATGACTATCATACAGAATTACAAAACTGGCATTTTTGAAAGCATCCTCTTTGAAGTAGTTTGTGAATGGAGCCATTGTTGGGACCCAAAACACTATATAAGCATGGACGAAAGGCTGACCGAAAAACTAAGGAGAAAAGGACACATTTGTAAAACCACTGAGCCAAAAGATTCAGTTTCTTATTTTAAGGAGCCATTGTGCTAACCTTCAGCTTTTATACGTTTTCTGATATAGTGTTTCTGCAGCTGGCTGTTGTTTTCTGTAACTGCACATGCATCTGTAGCTGTGGCTCCTGCAGACTAATCTGGATGTTTTACTGTAGCTGTCCTCCACATCTGTCTGGCCCGCTGCCAGACCAATAAAGGTGTGAGGCAGCCTGGGGTCAAGCAACATACTTTTCCTTACTGTAATCACATGGCCATCTGTCAGAGCCTGTGCACCGCTCTCAACACTGCTTCCCTTTTGCCACCCACCTCCTCCACACATCACACAGGCACCAAAACACAAAAGTATAACCACACAATCATGTGGACGTTCTTTGTCATTGTCTTCTGTAACTGAGCGCCCTTACACGCTGGTTTTGTGTCGTCTTCCAGTTCTGGTAAAGACAATCTGCAGAGCACTCAGCACAACCTGCAGTGTTATTGTCAGTTTTGATGTAACGTTTGTCATGAGAAGAACATGTTTGAGTTATGATTTGTGGATCACAACTCTAATTTATCACTTTGAGCTTTTCAGAGCAGCTAATAGTGTTCGCTGTGCAGACATCATTGTTACTCAGTGCTAAATGACAAACTCTGTTCTTCCAGCCAGATCTTTGTTTCATTGCTGAGGTAATTTGTTTTTGGCTTCAGATGCAATGAGACCATACTTCAGATCTGTCCCGCTCCCTGGCTCCCTCTACCCCTGTCATGTCCCCTTTTTTCTCATCTCTCTTTCCTCCAACTTTCTTTCCTCAGAACAGGATTTAGCATATCAATGGTGGATTAGTTCGTTTAACAAAAGCTTACTACTGCAAAGCCCCTTTCCACTCGTCTCTCCAGCCTGACTTGTGGACCTCACACACAGCTCCTCCACGCTGGGGTCTTTGGTGTGCGTGTGTGGTCGCGGCTGCTCGGCTGAATGGATTTGTGTTTGAAGATGACAAAAGACATGCTTAGTCACTATGGGCTTCGGAGATGTATGCAGTAGCATGTGTGGGATATGGTGTATGAGGGTGCATAAGTGTACAGGAGGTTTATTTTGTCATGCATGTATGCTGGGATTTCAGCGTTAAGCTTTCATGCACCCACAGTGTAGCCATCAATTATCACTTTATCCGTATGATCTGGAGAACATGTGCCCTGAACCCGTTGTTCTACTACCTCTGGCTTCCTCTTGCTTTAATGAGGCATGGAAAAAGAAGTGTCCTCTGCTCTTGCAGCCTATGCGTGTGAGCTTACAGATGCTTCTGCTCTGAAATGAGACCTGGGCTGTACAGTGGAAAGGGCTGTGTTAGAGGAGGCAACTCCAGCTGGCTAGATTCGGGTATCGACGAGTTATTTTCGTGTGGGCGTGGAAGCCGACAAGTGGAGGAAAACCCACTTTGACATTTCACCCAGCTCAGGAAGGATGCCCCCCGCTGGCTGCCTGTGGTGGTGTTGGTATGATCCATGTAGCATTAATCACCCCACAGGGTGACAGAGTTTAGGATGTAGTTATGTCAGAGGGAGGGAGCGAGTTGGAAATGTTCCATCAGACAGGCACGTGCCTCATACTCGGAGCAAAATGTTCTCTCTTCATACCACCAGCGTCTTTTGTTTTTCAGTAGTTCTGATGTAGCTGAAGTGCTCACCATACGGCTATTGCTTAATGGTTCCCTTCTTGCTCATGTGTTGACCGAGAGGGTGTTTCCAAACCATGAACTCTGGCATTCCCAGTCTGTATTTGTTACCTCTGCCAAGGAGGTTATGTTTTTGGAAGAGTTTGTTTGTTTGTTTGTGAAGAACATAACTCAAAAAGTAACAAAGGGGTCTTGATTAAACTTTCAGGAAATGTTCAAAATGGGATAAAGAAGAAGTGATTAAATTTTGGAGGTGATCTGGATCACCGTCTGGATCCAGGACTTTTTTAAAGGATTCTCTATCATTGTGAGATAGGGCTATTTTCACCATATATGTATATAACTCCACCATAAATGGTCAGATTGCTTTGTAAAACAATACAAGACAAGGTCACCATAATTTCAGACGGATGTAAAAGTACGATCCAGGTCTTGGTAATATTCTGGATACTAAGATCCAGAATATGAAATATGTACTGGGTCATCATCATTTTCAACACTGTCAGGCAACAAATTTTGGTACAAACCTGCAACTCACAGCAAATTGTAGCAGACAGTCTGCTGAAAGGGAGTATAACATTAAAGTAGGACTAAAGTGTTGGTGACAATCACAATATGCTTTGTGGTGGTCTGTGCTCTCTGAGTGCTTTTCTAGTTTATTTATTTATTCATTTATTTATTTATTGCAGCTTGGTAGAGAAAGTTAAGCATTTGCACATAACTTGCAGCAATATGAAGAGATTGTAAAAAGGATTTCAGGGCACACAATAATATCACACTTAAATGTATGCTAACACAACATAAAAGCTTTTACCTTACATAACCTCAGTGCATAAATGTTGTTAATTGGCCACACAAGTAATGGTGTAAATTGAGGATATGAATCATGCTGTAATGTTACATTCTAGTTTATTTGAAGTTGAATTACCATATTTACATGAGTAGTTGCTTCACCAAATTTACATTAAATGTAAAGCTTCACTGATCAGTTTTGGTTTTGAGCTACAAGCCCATAGTTCTCTTATCTCAGCCCAATACACTGGAGGTGAATTTAATGTACACGTAAAGCTCTAAGCTGTCGGGTCTCTTCCAGAAACAGTAACTGTTTACTTACTGATTGGTCTAATGTGCTTACTATGCATCCCTAGCAATTATTGGTGAATATGTGCTCCAAGGTAAGCAAAGTCTACTCCCAGTGAACCTATAGAAAGTTCATAGATGCTAAGCTAAGCAGCCAGAGCCCAGTGCATTTTTCTTGAGCAAGGCTTCAACCACTCATCCCCTTTGCTGCCTAAATGAGCAGAACAGACCTCAGTTGTCATCAGTTTCTGTGCAGATTCAAATTTTTGCCTTCCCGCAGATCATTCTTCTGGTTTTGTTGACACAAGTCATCTGATACACCCATGTTTTCCTGAGCCATCAATCTGTCTCACTGTCTCTGGATCTGTGGTTCTTGGCAGTGGGAATGCTCCAGGTGTCTTGTGTGTCCCGTGCCCAGACGCTTTGCCAGCTCAGGCGCTCCTGGGCCGTAGTAGTATTGTTTCTGTGGCCCATTGTGTGTGACCCTGGTTCAAGGGGAAGCAGCTGGTGGAATCCTTTAGCACCAGCCTGACTGGCACTGACTGAGCTCAACTGTGAGAGTGGCATAGCTGTGTCCTAATCTCTGTTTAATTGTTACAAGTCATGAGGTGAGTAGACATCCATCTACTGTCCACCAGTTTGTTCAGCAAAATTTAACACAGTGTTGTTATGACACACGGCTCAAAGAATAGCCTTTTTCATTTATTCTAGTTTATCATGTACATACTCAACCTTTGGTGGGTATAGCTATAAGTTTTGTGTCTGCACACTTTGTGCCAAGATCATCACTCTGTAAATGCTATGGGCTGCACACAGAACAGGAAGTGACTCAATGCTGTACTTCCTAAGAGCTGACTCTCTTTAACTTCTCTCAGGATGTTTACCTCCTCCTCCTCCTCCTCCTCCTTTTCTGTCCCCCTCCGCCACCTCACCACTGCCCTTCTTCATCATAACATGGTTACACATCAGTGTGTTCAGCTCCAGGTCTGACCCACCCAGGTTAAGCTTGACCCCAGTTTTGCCAGGGACTGCTGAGTTGCAGGTCTTTAGTAATAAAACATTTATTATTGTTGCTTAAATCCATGTGCTGTGTCCAAGGGTAGCCACCTGCTACTAGCCAGCACTGCAGTCCCAGTCAAAGGTCACTGCTACAATGATATGATGCTCTACAACCTGGATGTAAACAAACACAGATGACAAATTGAATGTCATAGAACATAGTTTTTTTTTTAGCAGTATTTGATCTTAAAAATGGAGACAAAGTTGTGTAAAGTTGTTGTAATTGTGCTTTGTCTTGTTGTCATTGCACACTATGATGTGATGGACATGTCAAGATCACATCAGAACTCATCTCATGGCATTAAACTACTTTGATTGGGAGTAATGGAAAAAACAGCCAGTTTTATTGGTGCAAGAGATTCCAGTTTGTTGATGTGTTTTCAATCATGTTGCATACTTTTACAGTCATTTTTAAATTATCCTAACCCAGCTGTGGTTCACGCAGCCTTGGAGGTCCTGGGTAGGGATGGGTACCAAATTAGGTACAAATTAGGTACCGACCAAATTCAGTCAAAAGTACTGGGCAACGATTCACATTACATCGAAAGGTACCATGTTTAGGTACCTAAATGCATCCTTGTGACTGTGAGGAAGTGGAAGAGAAGGTGATTTTCCATGCCGGACATGAACACAGCATTGCAAGGTTATATATTGAAGAATAATTATGTTAAATTGAAAAAAAGTTGAGATCTTATTGTTAAACAAGTTTATATTTATTACCACATAAACACAAAAAGTACCAAAAATTGGTACCATTGAGTACATTCCTTGATTGCATCAGTACCATATCGTTTCAAATGTGAAAGGTACCCATCCCTAGTCCTGGGACCCCACTTTGAGAATCACTGCCCTAAGGAGTATGAGAAGTCTCACTTCGTGGTAGTTTACTTGCTACATTTTGTTTCCTTGTTGATTCCAGGTTGCCGTTAAAAATGCGTAACTCACATCAAAAGATGAGACCGCAGCGTGCACATCTGGCTCATTAGAAGCTAACTACTTCTATGCTAGTCATGCTGTTTTCAAGTTTGTTATCACTTATCAAAGACATTAAAACACTCAAACTGAAAACATTTATCATCAGAGTCACAATACGTAATTAGTTTTTACACTTTTAATGCTTTCTGTGTACACTTACGATAAATAGTGAGGAAGATGCGACGGAGCGAACAGAAGGCCAACTTACCCCCAGCAAAGACATGAAAGACTGCACCGAACCGTATCAGGCGCAGAAATACAACAGCGTCAACTTCCCCTGGGTCATTTCAAATATGGAAAAATAATGATTGTGTCCCAAATTTAACGGATATTTAACAAATGTATGTACACTGTTACATATGCATTTAAACATGCAAGATGATGTCACCAAAAATTGTAAACCAATAATTCTGCTTTTGTCATTGAGCAGCTGACTTCATCCTACTCTGGCAGTGTTTTTGGGCATTGAAAGAGATATATAGCAACAGTTACTCTATACGCTGATGACCTTGTTTGCTCTTGAACACCATACAGCGTTACCAGTATTAATTTCATTCTGTTTTATAAACAGCTAAAACTCCCCATGGGACCTTTAAAGGAACTAAGTTGAATCACATTTCCTCATTGTTTTGTGTCTCTTGGTTGATGTTTCAGATATGGACCCACCACAGTGAACTAATCATTACTCTTAGACACTGCACTCATAGATTATCTCCATCATTACTCAACAGCCTTGGAACAGAGTTAATGCTTTACTCATTTTGCTTGTATCTTTAATTAATATCTCCATCTCTCTCCAGTTTCCAGAGTGCGGCTTCTTCGGCATGTACGACAAGATCCTGCTGTTCCGCCATGACCTAAGCGATGAGAACATCTTGCAGCGGCTGACGTCAGCTGAAGACATCCACGAAGGAGACCTGATTGAAGTGGTGCTCTCTGGTAAGAGCTGTAGTGAAAGTTGAAACTGTGCTGTCAAGTGATGCATTGAGTCTTGCTATGAATGTGTTAGAAGACTAATGAAAGTCTCAATCTGTGCATTTAAGTAAAATGGCTTTTTCTGAAAGCTTTGATATTATTTCACTCTTTACTTTCCATGGAAGCTGACTGGTGGAGGAAATATTTACACTGTGTCTGTATTAAAAGCTGAAAGTCTTAGTTTGAAGACTTTTGTGTAAACTGTGGGAAACCCAGCAGGAGTCTTTGGATTTGGAGTGCAGCAGCTGGTCTCTTTGGCAGTTTTTATTTCTCTTAAAACAATCATGTCAGTTGAAATGTCAGCAACGATTTGGACATTTGAATTGTCCAAAGAAACACTTAAAATCTGGGCTTCTCTAGATTTCCAAAACGGGGAAACAAGCCATCAAATCCCAGAGAGCCAGTGTTTTAAAGTCCAAACAATGTCCTTAGATTAATAAACTAAGGGAAGTTTGCAGTGTTAGATTTTGGTCTGCCTTGTCATACTTGACACCCTCTCCAGTAAACACAGTCTCTGGTGTCTAGTTACAGTGAGCTCACTAAATCATATCTGCTGAAATAGAATAATCATTGTGCAATTTTTTAAGTGCTCTGCTAAATCAAATGAGTCACACCTCTTCCATGCTCCCCCGCTCATCATATTTTATCATAACTCTGCTCCATTTGAACAAAAAAATGAGTTTCCATTAAATTTTGCACCTTTCTAACAGCTACACAGGTGCTTGGCTGTTCTTTGTCACTTCCTGTGATGAATGAATCAGCTTCCTCTGCGGTGCTGAGACCAACAAATGGCTTAGAATATCTGTTCTGCTCTAATCCGTTCTCCTGCTCCATCTGTCTCCACTGGGAAGCACCTGACACCACCTGTGCTGAATATCCCCCCCTCTCTCCTGGGCTGGGAGCATTGTTTGCAGGGATTTATGCAGGGGATGATTGTATAGGTTCAGGATCTGAGGATACTTCAGGCAGCAGGGCTAAAGGAATGTAGACTAAAGACTGGAGAACTTCCTTCTTTTTGTTTCTCGCTGTCTGTGTTTATCTTGTGCTCTCTTTTGTGTCAGTCTCTGTTGCTCTGTCTCCCTCCTCGCTTTCTCTCATTCTAATCCCCCCTACCTCAACAAATCCGTCTGCAGGTGTAAGCCTCAGCAGTGGAGCCTGACAATTTACAGCCTGAGATACACCCTAATGAAAGACGAGAAGCTGGATCTCAGATTTGCTACATATTCAACACATGCTGTTTCTTTTATTTCATCCTGACACTCGAGAAACTCGGCCCATCTTTTTGGGAGGGCTTTACATGTCACATGCAAGATAACTGTTTGAGAAACATGAACTGAGAGATCAACCTTTCTCATCCTTTCGTTTGGTGCAGAGAAAAAATATGAAGCCATTCTGTCCCGCAATTTGTCTCCTGTCATCTTCCTCTCAGTTTTTCCCTGTGGCTGCAGGAGAGAAAGAGGAGCTGAATTTCTCTCGTGCTGCGAGAAAGAGGCAGAAGTGGCTTTTTCTTGGCCGCCGTCTCAAAGAGGAGAGCTTGTTTTTCCTGCAGTAAGTGATTGTAGTAGACCCGCTGAGTGTAAACACACTCTGATGTGCGGGGCGGCCCTGAACACAGCGGACGCTGCACAGGCCATCTCTGCCCAGGAGGTCTGACCAATTGTCCCTTTGTTCTGTTTTACACTCCCTTAAATTCCCACCCACTTTCACAGCCTTTGAGAAACTGATATTTCCCCTCCTGTTTTGCATAAATATGTTTTTGTAAGATGGAAACTTGTGGCCTTGAAATGGAAACTCAGCACCTCAAAGCAAACAGATACTGCATTCATGTCAGCCTGTGCACTGGCGTGAAGTGCTGCGAGAAAAAAACACCCTCATTGAGCTAACGTTTGGTGTTGTTTGAAGCTAATTAAACAAGCGTTACATAACTCTGTGACTGCTAAGAAGCAGCCAGTTGTTTTGCAGACGTGTGTGAAAAAGCTCATGAATGCTGCCTTTCATGTGTAGCTACCAGGGAGCTATGTTCGCTCAGCGACATGTGACCTGCTGTAGATGCTGATCAACCATCTCTTTCTCTGCAATGGAGAGAAATGGTTCCTTTAGTTTGTTTATGGTCTGAAATTATATGATTTCCTCAGAGAATTTACTGCTGTTTTCCTGGGAAGTAATTTGAAAATGAAGAACATTGGATTTTTTGGTTTCCCCTACTAAAAGATCCGTCAGATTCAGCTTGAAAGACTTTTATTCACTGTTAAGTTTCCTGTAAAATCTTAACGAAGAATAATAACTTTTTAAATATTAGATGTTCTCTAAAGATATTGTTCAGATGTCTTTATCAGGAGCATGTGCAGATTCTTAGAAGAAGGGAATGTTTTCTGTTACAGGCCACATGTCTGTTGATGGTTCGGCACCTCATCACAGCTTCAGCAGCTGAGAATGTCCTCAGTCATCCAAAAGAATATGTGTTTGTTTGAATCACCTCACAGGAAATGAAGTAACACACACAATCACACACGATGACATCACCATCACCACACAGGCACCACACAGGCACACAGGTTCTGCTTCTTAACCCCGAGAGTAAAGATTAACCGCGTCCCTCGTCGACAGCCGTGGCCGCATAAATGATTGCACAGGAACAGCTAGGAACACTCTTCCAGTTTAAACTCAGAGAAGAGAAGCTTTGGTTTCAGCAGTCACCTCCAAATCTTACTCATCTTCACATCTTTTGGTGATTCACAGCCGTGACTAAACAACTCTTGCTTCCAACAATGAGCTCAGTGTGTCCGTTTGATTCAAAACAACAGGCACAAAGAGGAAACAGAGAGAGAGGCAAGAGTATCTTCATCTCCATCTGCTTTGGTGTTTTTCATTTTAATGAAACTGACTGATAAAAGAGGGTCGTTCTGGATTCCTCTTGTGCCTTTTGGGTGTGTCATCGTTCATTAAAGAAATTGTTTCTGCTGATTTGGCTCCCTCTACTGGAGAATTGCAAACATAGCACCAACACACATGCATTCACTTAAACTGAGACTTTTCCAAACCACCTACTGCATACTACCTGTGAATGTTCTGTTGGGTCTGTTTTGTAGTATACTACTCTGGTATTCAGTTTCAGAGGGCTGAGCTACAACTGATGTAGTTTTTTTTCCTTTATTAAAAATATACAAAACATATATGGTCCTGACATTTTAGTTATTTTGTTAATCATATTACAGCAGAATCATCATATTTGATTTTTTATTTCTTACACCAAAAGTTATATCATTTATTTTATAAAATCTGGAAGGGATTAATTTTTTTATTTTTACAGCTGATGGAAACACCACTTCCATAAAATCTGCGTATGTTTAAAAAAGAAGGTTACTATTTGTTTATATGGGCTTAATAAATTTGTAGAAGCGAACAACTCTTTTACAACTAGAAGTGACAAGATTTACCCGTGTTTCCCTCTCATCACTTCACTTCTATCTCACGGACTGTCTAACATTAGTGTTGTTGTATTGTAGTTATAATGCTGACTCATTCCAGTAGATGCCGGTAATTCACTGAAACCTGCCACCTGCATTGACAAAAAGTGTTAGCGCCGTGTATTGTGGGAAAAAGTGTGGCAGGTAGACTGGTCTGTTACATTCTGAGAAATTTTCCTGGATCAGTAGGACATCTGGGGATTTTTGGCATACTGCAGATTTTGCAAGTTTTGGCATACTGCCTACTACATAGTGAATTTCGGCCTCAATAGCAGGCACTGCTAGTGTAGTAGGCGGTTTGAAAAACAGTCTATGACTCAAAAAGCATCTCACCTTTTTTTTTAATTAAATTTACACCCTCAAATGATGAGAGATTGGGAATTAAACTCAAGCCTGTGAAACTCTGTACAACAACAACCTTTTCATTTTTCACATCATCCTTTTTTTTATTGTACTTATCTCTCATCTTCATACAAGCCCCCTTCCTGATTTATTCTGCTCTCAGAGTTCATGTCGTGCCATTTGTGTGTTTTGTCCAGCTCAAGCTACAGTTGAAGACTTCCAGATCCGACCCCATGCCCTGTACGTTCACTCCTACAAGGCCCCCACCTTCTGTGACTACTGCGGGGAGATGCTGTGGGGCCTCGTACGACAAGGACTCAAATGTGAAGGTCAGAAACACTTGTATCAACACTTTTTGAGCAGTATGGTGACAGGGTTTTAATCTCCAGGTAAAATTCAGGAACTTAGAGAGTTGACTTGAAGCAGGATTTGTGCTTGTCGGGTCAGGGGCTGATAATGCGGGCTGGCTTGATAAGTAATGCCAATATCATGCTGTTGTTATTTTGCATTCGATCAAAAACAACAGTTTAATGATGAAATCTGTTATTTCTCAAACTTTCAAATGGAATCATCATGGTTATCTTACAGCAACACGGCTCTGTAATTGATTTATGAGAAAGTAGAATATAAAGGGTTATGCAATGAATTTCAACACGACTGATATTAAGTTTAGAAGCACTATAAACTGTGTTAATCATTAGGGGTGGGACAAGAAAAATAAAAATCAATTTATCAGAATTTTTTGTTTGACAATATGAAAATAGGGAGTCTTTGACAATTTTTTTTTCTTTTTTTTCAAATTCAAATTCTCCATTTCAATCTTTGTTTATAAACTGGATTGGAAAAAAGTTCCCACTTTTTCTCCAGCAGAGGGTGAAATGTTTCTCTCTGATTCACATGATGTGCATTTTATGGGAAAATATGGCTGATATAGTCTGTAGACTTTATCATCATTTAACTTTTTCACATGATCTGGTGTTAAAAAAGCAAACTAAACACAAAAATGGTAATTTTTGAAGAATGTTGGAGGAACTTGGAGAGCAGCACGAGACGAAGAGAGGTGTGAGTTAGCTTTCTGCTAGACAGGTATGAGTTAACATGCTAAGTCAGGCGCACAGCTCTTGTGTCTCCCACATAGAAATGCAATGCTACAGGTGGTAGTGTGTGCTGCCACTGGCACTGAGCCAAGGAGGAGGAGCCCAGTTTGAATGTTGAGTTTACAAATAATGAAAATGAAATTCAAATCAAATCAGCACCCCAAAAATTGTAATAGAATGAAATCGCAAGACTAGCATATCGTCCCAGCCGCATTATTCATCCTGCCATTACACATTTTATATGAAACACTGCACGGACTGGTGTTTATGTTTTTAAATCAGCTTTGTGAGCGTGGACATTTGTTGACAATGACCAATCATTCCGAAATCAGCCCAATCAGCTGGCAAATTCACGAGTCTGTCTCTAAAGCATGGACTTCCTCAGAGCCTGGCTCAAAAAGGGTCAAAACAGGTCAGGCCTACTTACATATCAACAGGTAATCATCACTATTGCACGGAAAAAAAGCTACTCTACAACCTCACAGTTAGAAAAGTAAGGCTCTTCCTGTTGTATCACTCATACTAGGAAATATTCAGGTGAAGACGATGTGATTTTTAGGGACTAACAGTTCATTGTCTGTTCTGTCTGGATCAGAATGTAATTAAACTAACTTCATTATCAGGTCAATTGGGAACAAGTAAGGTTATTTTTGAACTGTAATTTGATTTATTTCACAGTAACACATTCAATGACATGCATTCCCATTTTGAACTCTCTTCCTGGTGGGGCTGCTCCGTGGAACAAACACTTTTCCGAAACCGTTATCACCTCACAGGCTGATGCAGAGACATCGCTAGCATTTACACTCCCTGAGTTTGAGTAACCTTACAACATTTGTGTGTTCATACTTTCAGGATGTGGGTTAAACTACCACAAGCGCTGTGCCTTTAAGATCCCAAACAACTGTACTGGAGTGAGGAAAAGGCGTCTGTCCAATGTTTCTCTCCCTGGACCCTCCCTGTCTGTACCCCGACCAGCACCTGCAGAGAATGCTGTGGTGTTCCTGGATGAGGTGAGTCCTGATTAGTGGAGGAAATTAACAAATGTGAGGAAGACAGGGAAAAGTGGGCAGTGAAAGGGTGAAGAGCTGGAAATCGTCGTTAAACCCTCATGGAGAAAGTGAGTTTGCTGGAATCTAAGATGTCATGAGAACTCAAACTGAAGCCAGGTGAACTGGCCGAGAACCCGAGGCAGTCAATCGGCATGCTGCTCACAAGCTTTGTCTCAACTGCTAAACGTGTCTAAACTTATCAAATTTGGCTCTTTTCCACGGGTGACTCTCTTGGGCCCTGTTGTCGAACAGCACTGATGCAGAAAATTGAATTGAGCAGCACATTGCTCTGTGGAGAGATCCTCTGTGAGCTCTTATGAAACAGCCTTTGCATAAGTCTGCGCTGGAATATTCCCTTCTTGTCCGTGTCCCCACAAAAAGGTCATCAGGAAAAGTAATTATGCTAATGACACTGAAAGTCCAAGTTTATGAATCCTCTCACTTTTTGGCAAAAATGAAGAGCCTGTCCTTCCCATTTCTGTCAGGGGCTTCCAGAGTGGCTGATTAATTCAAATAAAACAGGGGCTGAATGTACATATGTGGTGAAATTTGACAAACCTAATAGGAGGTTTTTGACTGCTTGGATTGTCTTAACTACTCAAAGCCATGCTAACTCATAATGACAGATTTCCCATTCCCTCTTCCACTTTCTTTATCTATTGCCATGGCGTTATTCACCCTGTCTCTCCCTATCAATCAGAATACTGTCTTTGAGGCTGCTTTTCTTTAATTCTGTCCTCTTCCTGCGAATAGTTTTTAATTCTTCTTTATCTCCCCCCTCCATTTTTTCCATCCTTCCAACACAGCAGCAGAAGTCCCATCAGGAAGCAGGGAAGAGGATCCTGTCCTGGAGTGGCAGGCCTATCTGGATGGAGAAGATGGTGCTGGGGCGGGTCAAGGTGCCTCACACTTTTGCCATCCACACCTACACTCGTCCCACCATCTGCCAGTACTGCAAACGTCTGCTCAAAGGGCTTTTTCGGCAGGGCATGCAGTGTAAAGGTAGGATAAACTGGTCAACTGTCAAACATAGAGATTAGTTACAATTTGAACTCAAGTGACTCAATCTTTTTTATTTCATCTGTCAGATTGTAGATTCAACTGCCATAAGCGATGTGCTTCAAAGGTACCGAGGGACTGTTTAGGCGAGGTGGACTTCAATGGAGGTAAGTTTGAGGACAGAGAAGTCCAGACCTGAGCCAGAAGAAGAGTTTTAATGCTTCCCAAAGACTTCATAAAAATATCTGTAGAGTTTGGAAGCACTCAAAAAATCCACTGGAGCTGAGCGAAGTCTGGTACATCAAAGTTTACTGTGCTCTTATCTGCAAAAAAGCAAGTGAACCTAAGACACTTTTTTAGAGTCTGACCCCTCCTTCTAGAGATTACAGATTCAGGGTCAACACCTCTTCTACAGTTGTGTAGGATGTAATGTTGGAAGGCACCATCCTACCTCCAGAATGATCGATTTTTAAAAATGTTTTTGATTCACATGTAGAGCCTGCCAGCCCTGGCCCAGACTCTGACACCACCATGGATACTATGGAGGTGGACAGTAACGACATGGATGGAGGCAGAGGACTGGATGACCCAGAGGAACCCTCCACCCCAGATGAGAGGATGTTTGACATGGACTCCCCTCTCTTGGACAGGGAGAAGGATGAAGAGCCCATAAAGGCTATTAGGTAGGGAGAAGCAGTTTTATAATTTAACTTTGAATTCAGCATTTTTACTGGTGCCTGATACTATTGTAGATTTTCTACTTATGATGTGTAGGTGGCGGTGTTTCCTTTCTTGTCAGGATGAAGGTCCCCTTTAATGTCAGCTTGTCACTTGTGCTATTATATTTGTATCTTTGCATTTGTCTTCTATTGAGCAGTATTTACAAAGGTGACAGGAACTGATTGGGTGAAGGGAAATAAAATAAAAGGAAACTTCCCCATTATGGTTAATCTGGGTTCCCTTTGCTGGCTGACTTCACCAACCCTGACAAAAGAGATCATGCTTAGCATCCTGACTCAACATGATTAGGAAAACCAAATGCCGTGTAAGCACGAGGCCAAAGCTCAACAATACTTTTGCCTTTCACCCTAAAATCGTTGTCGTGTTAACAGCCCCTTAAAATCAACAGGGACAAAAAGAAGGAAGAACTGACAAGAACAGAAAAAACTGTGGCTTTCAATGGGCTTTCATTTATCCTCTAAAGTGGTTTGGTTGTGTCTTTCTTCCTCCATGCTACGTCCACTATCATAGCCCCTCTGAATGCTGAATGGCTTCTTTCACTCATGATCATCAACACACAGTCACTTGCGCACTGTGATTAGCTGATGTAACCATGCTTACGCTCTGCCAAGAAACGTCTCGATGTAACCAAAACATCAACATACAGGCTGAGGAGGTGGCTTAGGCAGACACAGACACTGACACACATGTTTAGAAGCCCTTAAGAATCAACTGAGCAGGACTAATCCTGTTAAAGTTGAATTCCTATGTTTTTAGGAAAATCCTACAGACCCCACCTTAAAGAACTAAATCAAGTTTCTGCTGTTATTCTGTTTTATTCTTTGTCAAAATGTGATTTTGGGAAAACATTTTGACAAACTTTTGTAGTTCTTTGTCATGACAGATCATAGGGGTAGATATAAAGACGATTCCTACTGGTCTCTCTCCTTTATGTCTTACTCAAAAAGCTCACAGAGCTCTGTGATCAACACAATGGGGATATAAATTTGTCTCTATCCCAGTAAGAAGTAAACCACCTCTGAAGTACAGAAAACCTGTAGTTAACCCCTAAATAATCTTTAAACCACAAATCCTGCATCCTGGCACAGGCCCCAGATCTTACTATCCAGTTGTTATGCTTCTGCTTCTGCTTCTCAGCGGCAAAGATGTAAGAGGTTTAACACACTGACTTAAAGGCAAATTGAATCTTTCAGTTTCATTTAATTGTTTTGATCTGAGAGAGAAATAAATTGACCTTCTATCTGTGTTTAGCCCTTCAACTAGCAGCAACATCCCTCTGATGCGGGTGGTCCAGTCCATCAAACACACCAAGAGGCGGAGCTCCACGATGGTGAAGGAGGGCTGGATGGTTCATTATACAAGCAGGGACAACCTGGTAAGATTGATAACCCCTAGAGCTCCAAAGATGACCCCGTTCAGAAATGGGCTGTGCTTAGCCAGCATGCAGGGGTAAATTCCTCCTTCAAAGCTGTTCACATGTGTTAAATTCAGCACAGAAGTATATTCCTGGTTGCAATACTTAAATATGTCAGATATGTATCAGTTTCTATTTAGAACAACATCAACAACAAAAAGTGGTATCTAACATTCCTACCTTAAAGTATGGGGATCTTTGTTGGTTTTTTGATTCGCTGACTTTGGACTGATTTGGTGTCTTTTCCCTTTTTCAACAGAGGAAAAGACATTACTGGAGGCTGGACAGCAAGAGTCTGAGTCTCTTCCAGAACGACACCGGGGCAAAGTTTTACAAAGTAAGCACATTATCTCTGCCATCTTGTAGGAGCATCACGTCTCTTTCCTCAGTCTCTAAAAAACAGCAACACTTTTTTAAAGGGAAAGCTCGTCTAGATTTGTACATGTTTAAAGTGAGGTTCTCTGAGTTACTTTTTAGTCCACTATGCACAACCCACACTAGATGGCGTTCAGACTGCCTCTGGTTCCAGTCCTGATTTAGCAGTGGAGTGTGTATATGGGCTTTGCAGCTGTACATGTAAGGGCTTCGTCACTTTAAAAGATCCTGCTTTAAAAACTTGTTTGTGCTTCAGTCATGCTTTCTATTCTTTTACAGTTTTATCTTACTTTTATTTTACCCCTGAACACGCAGCCATCAATTTGCACTGTCTGTTCCAGGTAGTGCACTTTTACAGAGATAGCAAAGGTTGTGTATGTTTTTGTTTTTTTGTGCAAACCAAGAAGTGGTTTTCCCCTTTCTTATGACTCCTGAAATTGCTGAGATTATTCAGGATTTTCTGACATTTATAGGAACTTTTACACATGCATCCTCAGTTTAAAATACATTGGCTCCATCAGGTGAGGGGGCATGCTCAGTGGCAGCGGAGGAGAGGTCTGTCTTATGTGACTTTTATCAGAGCATAAGGGTATTTCCTACTTAACAAATTAAATTAACTGAAGTGATCAGTAAAGACAACAAAGCAGAAAAACTCCTCTCAACATGAACAGGACTGCACGCTGCTCACTGAGTCATGGTGAATTTCCTGACCTTTACCTGCTGTTCACACATTAGCTCACCCTGAACACTTTCAGAAACTTTACCAGGGGGATGGCAGGAAAAAGTTGAAAAAGTCGTAGAATTTTGCTTTATGTTAAGACAAGCAGCCCTTCTGGGTAAAGTCAGTATTTTTTAAAGAAAGGTGTGAAACTCATAGTATACACCGTGCTGTGTTGATCCTGGGCTTGGAAAATCATGGCCCCTCATATTCAGTTTATTGTCTCACTTAAGTGTCACACAAAACAGCATTTGTGAGACCCACGTTTGCTGAAATACTTATATATCGTCCATAAACAAACCGGAGCAAAATTAAATGTTTAAATGATGTATTTTATTTTATTTTACCCTTTTCCTCAATGTTCTGGCCAAAATAGACAGCAGCAAAGAGCACAGAGCTTCTGACAGACAAAGCTATTCATACAAGCACGATACAAAATAAACATCCACAGTTTATCTGACTACCAGTTATAGACGTAACTGACTGGAAGAGGTCATTTTGTCAAAAGCCACCAAAAATTAAAAGCACATTAAGCAGGACACCTGCATCCAAATGTCTCTGCCTCTAAATTGTTCAACACAAACAACAGTAACTACTTCTGCATTTTACATACACCACTGAAAAAAAATCTGCTCTGGCAACGAGTCTTTTTTTCCGATTAAGAATGTAAAACTGCCACAAACCAAAGCAAACTAGAAAAGCAGTCAGAGAGCGCAAACCTCCATCAAGCATATTATGAATGTCACCAACACTTTAGTCTTACTTTAATGTTATACTCCCTTTCAGCAGACTGTCTGCTAAAATTTGGTGTTAGTTGCAGGTTTGTACGATGATGACCCTGTACATATTTTATAATCTGGATCTTAGTATCCAGAATATTTACAGGATCTGGATCGTACTTTTACATCTGTCAGAAATTATGGTGACCTTGTCTTGTATTGTTTTGCAAAGCAATCTGACCATTTATGGTGGAGTTATATACACATATGGTGAAAACAACCCTATCTCACAATGATAGAGAATCCTTTAAAAAAATCCTGGATCCACACGGTGATCCGGATCACCTAAAAACTGAATCACTTCTTCCTTATCCCATTTTAAACATTTCCTGAAAACTTCATCAAGATCCGTTTGTTACTTTTTGAGTTATGTTGTTCACAGACAAACAGAAATTACCTCCTTGGTGGGGGTAATGAACACATGCTGAAGTTCACTTTAGTACCAAATCAGTTACGATCCATTTTTTTTGCTACCACAAATGGAAACAAAACTCAAACTACTAAAGAAGTCACACTGAGACAGCAGCTTAGAATACGTTGATTCCCCAGAATCACCCGATGACTCTCAGGTAAATTTTCTACAGCATGAAAATTTCAGCTCTGTTCTTTTGTTGTGATCTTAAGAGCTGTGATGTTAAGTTGCTGTGGAGATGTCATTTTCACGTCCAGGTTGTCTGTCTTTTCAATGAGGGGTATGTAAATCAGGACTAACCAATGGTATCTGTGTGACTCAACCTGAGAGCTGCCGTGTTGCAATTGTAAACTATGCTGAGGTCAGTTCAGTCCACTGAAACTTCCCCTGTGTTTTTTTTACCCTGCGGCTGCATCTCTTCTTCACTCGAAGTGAAAGGACTGTTTCACTATCAGTCGTCATGTGTAGCTTTTGTCCATCAAATGTAACAGACGTTTGAGGGAGTTTTGACAGGGATGAAAGGTATCTTCCACAGCATTTGGGAAATGAGGTGTTTGTTTTGTAGTGATGTGTTCAATCAGTTTTTAGAGTGTTTGACACTTCCCGCTCAGTATCGGCATTGTACTCACTGCCACAGGAGCTTAAAAGCACAGTAATTACACAGTGAGGGCTGTGGGCGGGACTGACAGCCTTCAAGGTAAAGACTTCCACATGTGTGTCACTGCTTGTGTGTGTGTGTGTGTGTGTGTGTGTGTATGGTTAAGGGTGGGGGATGTAACTCATTTTATTGTTCATGTCCCTGTGTGTGTTTTGAGACTGCAACACCTCCTGGAGCTGTGGTCAGAGTTGTGTTGGTGCGCAGTACGCAGCAGTTTCCAGTTTGTGATCCAACACGTTCCCTCTGAGTGTGTGTGTCTCCAACAGGTGGTTTTTCTGCACAGCTGTGTCCACACTCCTGTGCGCTCTTCTCATCGTCTCTTTCTGACATGAAAGAAATGGATGGATGTTACACAAGCTTGAAAAAGACTCGGTGCTCTGACTCCTCTCTCCTCATTATTCTGTCACACCCTGCAGACCCTGCCACTAAAGTCTTGCAAAAGAAACCTAAGCAGGGACCAACTCCTCAGGGTGTGTTTACAGGCAGCTTTATGTGGTTCTTTATTATCAACTTGGCACTTGGCAATGTTTAAGACCTTCTGGAGGCTAATTGTAGGCTAGCTGTAAATGTCGACTCTGGGTTAGAGGGTTTTCGTCCTATGTCTGTTGCTTCAGACTTTCATATTTCTATCCACATGACAGATAACTGTGTTTCTGCATAAATAATAGAAAAGAGGTTTTTTTTCCCCCCAAACCACAGATTCTCCATGTGCTCAATCTGTATCCGGGAAGCTGCCTGTCTAGGGCATTTTCCTTTCATTTCTTGCCTGTTGCTCATCATTATGTGGCCACTGTCCTCCCCTTTTCCTCTTTTCTTTATACCTCCAATCTGATTAGTGGTGGTCGCGTGGTGGCCCGCTTGCCAGGCATGGCAGCCATTTGCACCATTTGGAAGCTATAACAGCTCCTCGTTTGAAGTCGAGACCCCTGTACTTGTGGCTTTCTCTGAAGACCCTTTTATGGGGTGAGGGGGCTTCTCTCTGTCTCTGCGAGATTGAGTCCTGTCACACTCCAATGTAGCACCAAACCCCACACACACACCCACTCACACTACTACCCTGCTGGGGAGCAGTAGTTGCCGTGTCTTTCGTCTCCGTGGCTGGCGGTAGCGCCAGCAGCTTGTGCTCAGATGGGGCCTCTGGCTGCCCCTGCCTTGTAATCAGGGAACCAGAGCACTTGAGCCGCCGCAGGCCCGGCTCACGTGACCCAGCCCCGCTAACCACAAGCACTTCATCTGATACTCTGTGGTGAGCCACGCGGAGGGGACAGCGTGTGCCTCTGTGAGCCCCCATTGGCTGGAAATTCTTTGTGTTTTTAAATTGTTCAACCCTCCCTCCTCTCTTTGATTTGACAGTGACTGTGAAGGGGAAGAGGGTATTAAAGCGCACTCTGACTGTCCTCTTTCACAAGAGACAGTGGAGTAAAAGAGAAAGTTCGATTAGTAGGGACTACTTAATCATCTCTGTGATTACACCAATCAGGCTCTGAGACTTTGGAAGTGTGAGTGTGTCTTTTTGTATCATTGTCTGTATAGTTATGTTTTATTTTAAGTATGTACGGTTCATCCTTAAGATGTGCATCTATTACATTCTGTTTTACTTGTGTGTGACTTCTACCTTTTTAATTAGGAGGCTTGTTGACTCAGCAGAGAAAAATCTATTGAATTTTTATTCATTATTTTATTTGTTTACATTTTCAAGTTAATTGTGAATCAAAAATTATTATGCATTTAACTTCAATTAGGGTATTTCCCACCTGCTAAACTGGGAAATTTGGATTTGTATTGTGCATTATGGCATGCAAGTAGAAATAAAGATGCATGTTTACGTCCATCTCTCATGGGACTAGGGATAGGTACCAAATTAGGTACTTTAATAGGTACCAACCAAATTTTGTCTTAAGTTCTGGGTACCAATTCACAAAAAATCGAATGGTACCATGTTTAGGTTTGTGACTGTGAGGGGGTGGAAGAGTAGGAGATTTTTCACGCTGGACACGAACACAGCATTATAAGGTTTTATATTGAAGAATTAATATGTTAAATTGAAAAAAAAAAAAAACATTCTATTATCAAACAAATTGATATTATTTACCACATAAACATAAAAAAGTATCGAAAATTGGTACCATTGGGTACTGGTACTAATTGCCAGGTATCAGGCACTTGTACGGTATCATTTCAAATGTGAAAGGTACCCCATTTTTTGTAATTTTTCTATTAAAATAACATTCTTTTTTATTCCAGTATCACAGAATGTTTTGTTTTCTTCATTTTTTGATATTAGTAGTAATCTCTGTCCATCACTCCTCCCACAGGAAATCCCTCTTTCTGAGATCCTGCAGGTAGAACAGTCCAGAGACTACAGTAATCTGGCCCAGGGAAGCAACCCACACTGTTTTGAGATCATCACCGCCACCATGGTCTACTATGTTGGGGAAAACAACTGCAGTCTCTACCACAGCCCGGCTCTGGCTGCCTCTGGAGTGGGCATGGAGGTGGCTCAGGGCTGGGAGAAGGCCATCAGACAGGCCCTGATGCCTGTTACCCCTCAGCCCAGCGTGGCCAGTGCTGCTGGTCAGGGCAAAGATCATAGTGAGTAGAAAATTGCAGCTCTCTTACCTTTTTTAAAAACACAATGACAGATTTTGTATTTCAATAAGTCAGGAGGAGTATTTGCATAAAGGCCTGGTTTTCCACAACAGTCAGTTTAACAGTTTTCACTTACCTTGGCTTAAGTGGTCAGAAAAGAAAGTCTGTTGTGCCGCGCAGCTTTATACTGTCAGGAAAAACCCCAGTGTTAGTGTTTATAGGTCAAAGGCTGTGAAGCAAGTCACTGTCTGGAGATGACAAATGAACAGACCTGACTGTGCAGAAACTGAGAGTAGCTCCTATTGTCGGGACAGAAGTGATATTTTCTCAGAGTGGCAGAAGTCCAACAAACACAAGGCTTGTTTTGAAGCTTGTTGCCTTTTATTTCACATCCTTTTCAATGAATATGGTTTTCACAAGAGAGAATCACACGAGAGTCAAACGTGTTAGCAGGAGAGCATCATTTGAGCGTTGGTTTGGAGGAGGAAGTCACAGAATTCCCCTCTTCTTGTATGACATTAAGCTTTTCACAAGTGTTCTGTTGTCATTAATCTATTGAGTCAGGATTCACAAATATTGATGTTTTTGTGTGGTTATTTCTTGTTAAACCAATAGATAGGTGTAACATTAGCTGAATGATCTCATCATATGTTGTCTTCTTGCTTTTATTATCAGCTATCTTACTCATATGCGAGTATGCAGAGTTGGCCAAGCGGCTGCCCCAATTCCCTGTTATGAAATGCATTGAATACTTTCACTGTTCGGTCATGCATAACTCCCCTGATCAGATTTATGGCCAATTAATCATGTAATAAAACGCTTCATTTGTGGGGCTGTTACTTATTGCATGCAGCTGGAATCTGCCTCAAGGTTGTGTAAAAAAAATATATACTCACATTACAGTTACATAAGGATTCACTGGAAATGTATTTCATGGGTTAAGTGCTGTTTTGTGATGATAGATGTTAGAACATTATGTGTTTTTCTCTCCAGAAGAGCTCTCCATCAGTATATCTGTGTCCAACAGCCAGATACAGGAGAACGTGGTGAGTGGGGCTTCTTTATTCCTCAGGGCGCTCTTGCTTAATTTCCCAGCACAATCTGCACTTGCACGCCTTCATGAGCTAATAAAATAGCCGTTGTGGTCAAGTCAGAAATGGTATTCGACTGTTTCTGTACCAGTAACTCCAGCAGAAGCTTTCATGCTGCAAACAAAGAGGAAGCTGCAAAACATGCTTTTTTTTTCTTTTGGTGAAGGGATGTTTGTCTTAGTTTCATTTCTGCATTGAGTGAAAGTTAAATATAAAGACATCTTTGGCAATTCCAGAAGACATTTTGGAAGTGCGGTATTCGCTTTGGGGTTTCGATTAAGTAAATATCAACCCATTCCCAGTGCCAGCATGGAAAATCACATAAATGTTAAAGCAGAAAGAGTTAAACACAAGAGTAACTGTTCACATTATCTGTGCACAGGATATTGCCTCAGTTTACCAAATATTCTCTGATGAGGTTCTGGGATCAGGCCAGTTTGGCATCGTGTATGGAGGTATGTTTCACATTTTCATATGGAACCACTAACATTTTATAAAACAAAATTTCATAGAATGTGGGTTGTTTTCAACTTGCTGCAGTTAACTTAACGTTATTCATATTTCATGTTTCATAACGTTCCAGGGAAGCACAGAAAAAGCGGCAGAGACGTGGCCATCAAGGTTATTGATAAGATGAGATTTCCTACCAAGCAGGAGAGCCAGCTCAGGAATGAGGTGGCCATATTACAGGTAATGAACTGACTTCTAATAAAGCCAAATGAAATCAAATCATTACACGGTCATGGACTTGCTATAGAGACAAATCTGTCTGTCCGTCTCTAATCCTGAATCATCAGACTCACTGTTACTCGTCTTTTCCACAGAATCTGCATCACCCAGGTATTGTCAACTTGGAGTGTATGTTTGAGACACCGGAGCGGGTGTTTGTTGTCATGGAGAAGCTGCATGGCGACATGCTGGAGATGATTTTGTCAAGTGAAAAAAGCAAGCTGCCCGAGCGGATCACCAAGTTCTTAGTCACACAGGTGGGTCTTACAGGGATACCTTTCCCTTAGCTTCTCTCAGTTTGAGGCACTGAGATTCAAGTTCTCTCCTCCTGATTTAAAGTTTAAAGCAGTGGTCCCCAAACTATGGCCCGCCTCCACATTTTGCCCGGCCCCCTGAACAATACCAGAGGCGCATTATGATTTTTTTTTTTTCTGTCTGGCCACATGATCGAGACTTACACATGCATAGAACGTAACTTTCTATTCCACCCTTCTGCAGTTTGTGCTGGATCTGAAACCCCTCCATTAAAAAAATGTCCTGTTATACAACCATACTGGTAGTGAAATGTATTGTGCTGGTAGGTGTTGTATCACTTAGTTAGGTTTCTTAGCCTGCTTGCTCTCTGGTTTTCACAGTGAAGTTAATTAAAGCAGAGAGCTGCAAACAGTGGTGTCTACGAGAAAGTTAATATTTCATGGTCTTTTTTTCTGTAAAAAAACTAAAAAGGGTTGTTTAGTTTTTATTTATTTCATAAACAGTGTTATATATTTCATTAATACTGTTATTATTTATTTTCAGATTTTTTTTCCTGTCAAGATCCCAGAAAGGGTTGTTAATATTTGGTTATGTGTGGCTTTCTGGGAAACAATAAATACTTACATTTGGACACCTCTGCGATCGTCACATTTTTTTTTACAAACTGACCCTGGTCCCCCATCAGAGAAGGGAAAGGTTTTTTGGCCCTGGTGTGAAAAAGTTTGGGGACCCTGGTTTATAGCATGGGTTTGATCACCTGTCAGATTTATATTTATATCATTTTAAATCAAATATTGCTGAATAAACTTTCCCTTCAGTGCGTTTTACATAAAGAAGAGTTCTCTCCCCCTCTTTTTTCTTCTTCCTTATTTTTGGGGTGTGCACGAGCATCTTTTCCAGCTCCAAGCTATGTTTATTCTTGTGGTGAGCTGATTGGGGGGAATTGTTTATGGGATCCGTCTGCATGGCATCGCGGCCTCCTCTCTGGCTGGGGATCATAGCCTGCAGTGTGCTGGTAGCTTTGTGGCTTGATTAGAAGAGCAGCAGGCCCCTGAGCCGCTTTGGATCCCTCGTCGCAACAGGAGCAGAGCCATTAACAAGAGCCCCATTAGCAGCGGCAGGCCTGGCTCTGATGTGGCCGCGAGGACTTCTGTCAACGTTAGGGTCAGGGTAAAGAAGCCAGGCGCACAGTGGTTTTGGGTCGGGGCCATAGGCAGACATGTATGCAGCACAGGCTCACACCAGGCCCTATGAGTACAGATGGGATCATGAGATCATATGTCTTTATGCTAAGGTACTGGTCAGGATGGAAGTGTTTAAGGCGGCTTTTATGCTTAGACTGCTGTTATTTTTCCATATGAAAGCAACATAAATTCTGTTGCTTAGATTATACAAACATCAGTCTGTTTATAAAACACTTAGACTCTGGAGTATTTTCATGTGGAGTTTTTGAACTGACTGTGGGCTTTCTGACTTTTGCTTTCAACAGATTCTGGTGGCTCTGAGACATCTGCATTTCAAAAATATTGTTCACTGTGACTTGAAGCCTGAGAATGTTCTCCTGGCTTCAGCAGAGCCCTTTCCTCAGGTAAAAACACAAACATTTGTGCATATATTTCTTGGTTTTGCTCAGATATGTGAATATTCTTTGACAACATTTTGCGTCTTCACTCAGGTGAAGCTGTGTGACTTTGGCTTTGCCCGCATCATTGGCGAGAAGTCGTTCCGGCGGTCTGTAGTGGGCACCCCAGCTTACCTGGCTCCAGAGGTGCTGCGCAGTAAAGGCTACAACCGCTCCTTAGACATGTGGTCAGTGGGAGTTATTGTCTACGTCAGTCTGAGCGGGACGTTTCCTTTTAATGAAGACGAGGACATTAATGATCAGATCCAGAACGCTGCATTTATGTACCCCCCGACTCCCTGGAAGGACATCTCTGCAGAGGGTAAGAAAAGTTGCTAGCCAAAGAGTCAATATGAAAACCATCACCAGTGTTAAACTTATTGCGTTGGTTGCACCAGTAGTTTATTGTCAAACTGATACTCAGACCTGTAGCCGCAGAACCCCCCGACCCCGCCATCCCACCTACTCGTCTGGGTTTTCTGAACTTTGCTTTTCTTTGTATGCGGTTGATATGAATCACTTTCAGAACTGCCCAAGCTGCAGCTCCTCCCACGTACAGTCTGAACAGTATCTCTAGGTGAAAAACATAACAGAGGTGCTGGTGCTAATGTTCTGTAAACCAGCAACAGTAGCCTCTGCTTTTCTTGTTATGCTCTTACTTTGAAGTGTGATACTTTTAGGGTGTTTCACCTTTAAAAGTCACATCCTCACATATAATGTCAGCTTGATGATTTATCTTTTAAGCTCACTTGATTAATTCAGATCACATTGTCTTTTTAACAGCCACAGATCTGATCAACAATCTTCTCCAAGTGAAAATGAGGAAGAGGTACAGCGTCGATAAGTGTCTCAGCCACCCCTGGTTACAGGTAAAAATATTTCATCATAATCATCACATCTTTAAATCTAATAATAATAATAATAATAATAAATTTTATTTGTATTGCCCTTTACATCAAAAGATCTCAAAGGGCTTCCAAGTAAAAAAAAAAAAAGGGCAGTTAAAAAGATCTAAAACAGCGACAGCTAAGAAGAATCAAAAGCCTTGTTAAAAAGGAAAGTCTTTAGGTTCCTTTTAAAACAGTCTGTGGACTGTGGAGCCCTCAGGGTATCAGGGAGGGCATTCCACAGACGGGGTGCAGCAACACTGAAGGCCCTGTCACCCATGGTCCTCAGTCTAGACCTGGGTGTCTGGAGGAGGTGGTTTGAGTCTGTGGAGCGGAGGGAGCGTGATGAGTGTTGTGGAGTGAGAAGCTCTTTGAGGTAGGGGGGGGCATGTCCATGGATGCATTGGTGAGTGAGGAGGGAAACCTTGTATTCGATTCTGCTGGGGACCGGAAGCCAGTGTAGCCATCTACACTGGCTAAATCTACATCAGCAGTCAAACACTGAAAGCTGTTTCTACATTAGTGATATGTGTGTACTCTTAATAGATCATTCTGCAAGTCTTCTGATGTCAATAAGAAGCCAAATTGTAAACAAATAAAAACATGAAACTACAAACAGATTTAAAAAGACTCCAGATGCTGCCCACTCAGTAACTCCAACCCTTTGAGAATTATGGGAAGTGTAGTTCAGACTTCAAGATATTTATTTTAGTAAGAGTAAGAGTAGGGTAAGGTGATAGGGACTTTTGCTAATATGATGCTGTTAACACATTAAGAAAAAAATTCTCTTATAGAAAAAAAACTGCTTTTTTCTTACTTAGATGTAAGACTAGAAAAGCAGTCAGAGAGCGCAGACCTTCACCAAGCATATTGTGATTGTGACGCAACACTTTAGTCTTACTGTAATGTTATACTCCCTTTCAGCAGACTGCTACAATTTGGTGTTAGTTGCAGGTTTGTACCATAATTTGTTACCTGACAGTGTTGAAAATGATGATGACCCAGTACATATTTCATATTCCAGATCTTAGTATCCAGAATATTTCCAGGATCTGGATCGTACTGTTACATCAGTCAGAAATTATGGTGACCTTGACTTGCATTGTTTTGCAAAGAAATCCGACCATTTATCGTGGAGTTATATATACATATGGTGAAAACAGCCCTATCTCACAATGGTAAAGAATCCTTTAAAAAAATCCTGGATCCAGACGGTGATCCAGATCACCTCCAAAATTTAATCACTTCTTCCTTATTCCATTTTGAACGTTTGTAGACATTTTCATCAAGATTCGTTCTTTACTTTTTGAGTTATGTTGTTCACAGACAAACTCTTATTTTTCTACATTTTTATATTTTATGTTTTAAATTTTTCTAGATTCTTTTAAAAGTACACAGCTTCTAACTCTGTATTGTTTAAGTAGTAGCTAGTCTCACTTTATTTCTCTGTTAAATGTTGAGCACCAATACACCAAGTCAACTTTGTATGTGCAAATGAACTTAGCAATAAAACCTAATTCTGATAACACATGGCCTGTCTATGCGCTTGAAGTATTTCTGACTTAAAAATGCTACAAGCCTATTATTATTGAATCAAAATTGCAACATAAGCCTGTTGCTATAAGGGATTAGTTCAGAACTGAAGCTAATGCTCATGTCTGCTTTCCTCAGGACTACCAGACGTGGTTGGACCTCAGGGAGTTCGAGACACGGCGGGGCGAGCGCTACATCACCCACGAGAGCGACGACGCACGCTGGGAGGAGTTTGCAGATGAGCACAGTCTTGTTTACCCCAAACACTTCATCATGGCTCCCAACCTTGACGACATGGAAGAGGACCCCTAGTGGCTGCGGGGTCCAACTACACTTTGACAAGAACTGCCACTCAAGCTTTGGGAGCTAAGACTGTCCATCCCAAACTGTTTGTTGTGGAAACAGAAGAGGAAGCCAATCAAGGGGAGAATGACTCTCCAGGGCTTTAAAAGAGGAAACCAGACAAACACTGCAGCCCGATCCTCAGCTACATGCAGCGTGCAGGTGGAGATGTGTTCAGAGACATATCGAGAAACTGCCTGTGGAGAAGAGTGCTCATCTTCTTTTTGCACAATATCAAAACATTCCATGGATTTGCTCAAGTTTGGTTCATTTCCAAGAACAATCTCAAACTAAAATATGCAAAGCGAACTTCATAGATCAGTTACTGAACACACTTGGGTAACAATATGATTCTTCTATGAGTGAGAAAGGGGAACCAAGAGAGCTTACTGCAGGAGTAAAGGGCAATTATCACAAGGGATCTACAGCCTGAGAATTTAAAACATGAGTTTTTTTTTCTCATCTTTGAACTGTTTGTGAGACTGTCCTATCACAGTAAACTGGAACCATCACATATATGTGTATGTTTTTAATGTATTTTCTAATTGTGGTAGGTCTTTGCACTATATTACCGCTGAACATAGCAATTGAATAGTAACACTATTCGCTGCTACAGAGATACAACACTTTCTTAGATTCCAGCAAAGGTATGAAACTTCAATCAGTGAATTCAGCAGAAAGTTGAGCAGTGTCAGCTGCTTTGTAATGGTTTAGTTCAACAAACCCAAACAGGTAATTCCAACTATTACCAGTAACACTATGAGAGGTTTGGTGAACACCAACAGAATACAAAATGGACCAGTTTTCCCTGAGGAAGGTCACCAATGTTCACTGAAAAATCATATTTCTATGTTTTCATTTTTCTCTGAATGATCATTTAAGAAAAGCTAAAAGACCAAACCTGTAACGTTCAGTAAATGCAATAATGGAGCCACTTTTCTCTGGTGAAGCTGAATCAGCATGGACTCTAAGCTGGAGCATCATGTTTCTGTGTATCTTTCTTGTTTTTTTTTGTTGTAATGTGACTTTCCATGCACACCAGTTCCTGGAATCTGTGTTTTTGACTCTTTTTAGTTTATCCAAAGTGCTGCAATTCCAGCAGCATCCATCTTTGGTTACATTGAACAAAGTATTTTTGTCGAGGTATTTTGGACCAAATCAAAAGCCTCTTTGAACGGAGAGTGGGTGAAGAATTAACTTGGTATGACACCATTATGGTTACATGGGAGTTTGAAGTACTTCACTTTTGTAGTTTGCTCTGTTGGTGTGTTTTGGGAGTACATTCCTGTTTCCTGTTGTCCTTTTTCCTGTCTTTGTTGCCGCTGGATTGGCAGGTGTCAGTGTTTTGTATATTTCAGTACATACCAACGGAATAAAATCCCAACTTTTTAATAACTAGGATGTTCTCTCTTTGTGTGTCTGACCTAAACTTCAACAATTCACTTTAGATTTCATTGCCTCACTATGCACGCTGCACAGACTGTGCATAAAGTCAAAGTATGCCAGTAGCCTTGGCCTGTAGCTTGGTGTGTCTTGCATCATGATATGCGAGTGAGTGAGCCTGTGTGAGTGAGTGTGTGTGTGTAGTGGTTTCACATGTCGGGTCCTATTTTTCAGCAGCTGGATGTGATTGTTGCACCACACCAAGCAGTTTGCAGAGCCAGTCACTCACCACAACAGAGTAATGACATAGTTAAAGAGGGTGGTGGTGATGTGGGGGTTTGTGGAATACTGAAATTGTCTAAGATAAATGCTATCATGGACTCCCTTCAAGTATCGGGCATGTGTTCAGCCTTGACTGTATGAAAAAAAAGTCTTATTCCTGGACTGTTAGCCAAAATGGGTCTGTTGTTTAAAACTACAATTTCCTATAAAGACTCAGATTGTTCAGACTGTAAAGAACAGCTGTCATTAATTTTCCAGAATCTTTGATGTGTACAGTCCCCGATTCCTCCACCAACGGTTGCTACAAATGACTGTAGATACTTGCTGACCACTGCTAGCAATCATGGCTAACTTTACTGTAATACTATCATCAGATATCTGTGGGTCTGGGGTCATTTTTGTCCTCGAAAATACTCGCTAGTGTTCTTGTGTATCTGCTTGTTTGAATGATTTCAAGATGTGGATCCTCTCTGGAGGCCAGATGACCCCATTAACCTTTGTGTGTGTGTGTGTGTGTGTGTGTGTGTGTGTGTGTGTGTGTGTGTGTGTGTGTGTGTGTGTGTGTGTGTGTGTGTGTGTGTGTGTGTACTGTTCAAATACAACAGAATGGCACGGATAAAAATAAAAATGACAGAGTTAGTCCTCACACAGTCACGCAGTCCTCAGCAAACCAAGAAAACACGAATGGCTCTATATCATTTATCGAACACTACAGTGTCAGTGTTGCTCTCAAATAAAACCACTTATTTGAAAATGGCTGTAGCAATCTCAACAAGAGAGGAGGAATGAATATCAGAGGAGAAAGAAGTGCAATGTCTCCCTCCTCTGGCTGCTTGGAGGTGCTAAAGTTTCTAAAATTTATGTCGTTTTCTCCTTTTTTATTAACATGAAAAAAAATATAAAAAAAAAATATCCTGAACCTTTTTCAATGAGAAGTCAGACAAAAATAAAAACTAATAAATGCAGTTTAGTTCAGCTACACTTTCAGCCCCTACTTAAAATTGCCACCAAAAACAGACCATTGTGTGGTGGATGTTGTATCTCAGCTTTTGTACTGTATCATTTAAAAATCTATACAATACCCACATTAGTCCAGAGCACCATTCAGTTCATACATGTATGTGCAAAGTTTGTAAAAGTAGGAAGTGATATGTCATGTAAGTATACCACAAGCTCTTTACGTACTATTCCTTTTTTACCATGATAATTGGCATCAAGGAAATAAGTCAGCATTATCTGTACTATTCATCTGTCTACCCCTCTCCTTCACTCTTCTCCTGCTCTACCCAGTCTGATCACAGCAGATTGATGTTCACCATGCTGGTTCTACTCCACATTTCTATAGAAGTGAGTTTACTGCTGTTATCAAACACTCCCTCATGATAGCTTCATGCTGAGTGTCTTAAAACAAGAAACTGGGCATGCCAGTCTGGGCCTGATATTTTTAAGTCAGGTACTCAGGGATGGTTTTTTCATTACTTGGAGTTACATGCATAAAAATGATCTGTCTATCTGTTATGTTATTATAATATTCATCCTTTAAATATGGAAAGTCTGTCTCCAATCATCTATCGATGGCTTAGTTTTGTGATTTCAAAGTCAAATAAATCGACTTATCATGGAGCAGGAGACCTTCTAAAAATATACCACTTCTAATTATTATGTATTCTTTTTCAACTGTTTTGACTTGAATGGCTGTAATTTGACAAAGGTTGGTTGCAGTTTTGTTCCCACTGAGATAAGTTGGAGGCCAGTCAATAAAGTTTTGAGAGTATACATTAGTAAAGCACACAGTCATGATTACTTCATGAGGAAATGTTTTATTCCAGCTTTATGGGCATCAGTGTACTCTTTCAGCACAGGAAGATCTTTTTAACAAGGTAACTTGTCATTTATCTGGATAAAAACGTGGATTCAAGCAGTTCCTGTAGGACAATTTCTTTTAATGCCTGAAAACATTTCTGGAGAGGATCTTTAAAAGGTTTTAATTGTCAGGACAAGGTAAATTTTGAGGCTAATAAATTAGATATTCTTTCTTCAATTTGTACAAAAATTAGCTTATTGTCTACTTCAGTGCATTCATATATAATGTCATACAGGGACAATGCATCAACAGTATTACTGCACTTTATCTGGATTCCCTAAAATAGCATTTCTCTGATCCACCAGAAGGTGTCACTCTCTGTGGGTTTATCTGGCCAAATTATTGAGGACAGCCAGAGTCTTTGTGGGGAATTTGTGAAACAGGATGTGTTAGGCGGACGAAGCTTAATAGAAAGAGTTGGCGGTGTGTTTGGAAATGCAAACACTCTAACATAAATGTATTTCTCACATATGAAGAGGAGAAAGGTATCTCCTGAAGTGAACTCTTGTCAGTGAAGTATCCTCGTAGAACCGACCTGACTCAAGCCTGTGCTGTCAGGAGCACGTCACAAATAACATCTGCAGAAGGATCAGAGACAGAGATCCGTCTTTGTTGTCCTGATCCAGCAGTTTGTGTGTATTTGTCGAGCAGCTCTGCCTGGTAGCTTCTCGGCAGGTTTCTCGTCACCTCATGGGGAGGTCTTGTGTGTCACGCATCCTTACCCCCTCCCATAGCCACCTTACCTCTCCTCTTCTGTCCCCTATGTCCTCGATTCCACTGATTCTCCTCTTTACTCCATGCTGGGTATCCATGGGCTCCAGACCAAACAAGCAAACAAACGGAACAACAGAAAAACCCATCACCCAGACAAGCCCGGTCTTGGCTCGATGGGGGGGGAGACGGGGAGTGATCTTGTTTGCTTTTTGGGCCAGTTCCATTTCACTGTGATGGCAGAGAGGGCCTCCCAGGACACAGCGACCCACACTTCTGTTTGACTTCCAGGGGGGATCAAGGTGGTCCTCAGTGCTGACACATCACCTTCTGACCTAATACACAGCTGGCTGCTGCTGCAGGCCTGTGGCCTTTACCTAAGCCGGCCCTGCATTCTTTACCTGAGGAGCACGTTGGTGTGGCATTCAGCTGCTGGCCTTTAATCCTAACAATGCTGTCCTTCAATCATGACCAGCAAACAGAGTGATTCGTTTGATGACTTTAACCTGCTTTCTCATATACAGGGCATGATATTTCACCAAACGCACAAGAAAGGATGACTGTAAATAAACAGCAAAGTCATGAAAGTAGTCTGAGGATGTGGCAGTCCTAACATAATAGGTAGGGATGCACGATATATTGGTATTGGCCGATGCTGGTTGTTTTTTTAGTATATCGTTATCGGGCGATTTGCAAGAGTGGGTCAATATCTAGTCATTAGCTGCCGACCATTTTCAGAGCATCTTGAACGATCTTCCAAGACCCAAATAATATTGGTTTTTTTTGACTATGTAAAGACCAAAACTACCTAAGAAGACCCCCTTCTTTTACGTCTCTCTTCGTATTTTTGATCCAAAAAACTGACAAAACATACTTTTTTGATTGCAGTCATCTCAGGCACTCCATCCTTTGATCCTCTCCATGGTCGTCTTTTCTCACGATCACGCCACTCTTTCTCTCTGAACTACCTCGACACATCTCAAATTGTTTTTACCAATATTGATATTTGTAAATATGGGTTATCGTCCATAACAGCAATATTTATGTCGATATCGGCTGAAATTTTCATTTCAGTGCATCCCTAATAATAAGACCCCACAAATTTACAGCCGGCATTATGCACATCCAAAACCTGGAAATGACTATAACCTACACAGCAGTCAGACTTTTGTACTTTTGCTTCAGACACAAGATTCATAAAACATCCAAATTCAGTTTTCACAATAATTTCACAGTACTCATTTTCTCATCTGTTCTTTCCACAAAATGACCCAGAGAGCAAACAGATTGACGAGCAGAGCCGTTACACTATGGCGTGTGTATTGGAGATGAATGTGTCCACAACATAGCAAGTGATCAATAAGATCAACTTTCACCTCCTTTACATGTTCATCCATTTCTCAGTAGTTTAAATCATCCCGTCAGTGTAGTTTTTTGGGGGCTAAAGGTGAAGTCAGAGTTATATCTTGTGTATTGCAGTAAAAGGTCAAAGCTGCCTGTGTGGTGACTTGTCGGGTCTTGAAGTCATTATTTCGTTGCAAAGGCAGAAGAAAGAGGAAATGAAAGCTGGAAACGGCTTCCCTGTCTGGGAAAATGCAGATGAGCAACAAAGGTATGTTTGATTTGCTGACTCCAGCTGTGCCTGGAGAATTCCCCTGACCCATCCTGTGCACCGGTTGCTGTGTGAGGCCACATGTACCCAGTGCAATACACAACCCCCCCCCCTCCTCTCCTGAAAGGGCTGGCCATTGAACTCTCAGGCAAGTGGCAATATTTGCTCACCTGAAATACACACATCTTGCCAATTGGGGTCGGGGTGGGCTTGGGGACTGGGGATGAACCCCTTGATGCAGCTGTGGCCCCAGAGAAAGACCAGACCAGGAAGTTTTGTGGCTGCAGGAGGGTGGGGGCTCTCATGGCGGGGGGCTGTTTAGCAGCGGCGGCTCTTTTGTGTCTTTAAGGAGGCAGGGGCCGTATTTGTTCGTAGCTGCAGGAGGCTGATGAGGTGCTAATCTGTTGAGTGGCTGTGTCATTGGGCCCCAGTTCCCAATAACCTGTTAGCTGTCAGGCCCAGTAAAAAAAAGGCACAATTTACGGGCCCCCCGGCCTGGACTCGGCCATCAGTGTCCACGGGTAAGCAAACACAGATTGGACACTTATGTTGTTGCTCTGGTAGGGGCAAGCTTTACCACCGGGCTCCTGGGGTGACACGTAGGCAGCCTCTTTTCAGCCCTCTTCATGAGCTGTCAGCCCCCTCTCTGCTCCTCTGTAAACACTACAAATTAGCCATCTGCATATGGATGGGCCCTCAGCTCATACAGGAAGGAGACAACCGCCCTGTGGAAGGGAGAAGATATAGGCCCCCATCTACTGTAGACCAGATATACATTCTCCACTATCAGCCTTTTTTTAATTTCTATCCTCATGCATACCAAACAAGGATAGCACATTCAGCCACCGGGATTTCAGATACGCCGGCAACGTGTGCCTGCTCAAGAGACTGTGAGATTTTGTTGTATGGGGCTTTGAAGCATGAGGATAATGAAAGCGCAGGCTGGGCCAGTTGTCTGAGATGGGTTCGGGTCAGCAGTCAGAGGTAATCCCAAACTTGAATTTCCCCATCAGCCTGGAATACAGATAAGACCAGAGCAGATACGAGCTGCACTCACCCACTGACTGGGGGACTGATGGAAAAAGGAAATGGAGCAAAAGTCGCTCTCAGATGTAGAGCTGAGATGTGTGTGTGTGTGTGTGTGTGTGTGTGTGTGAGTGAGTGTGCATTTTTTCAAGAGGTCTGTAAAAGATAGTTTAAAGCCTGCAGAACTGTGTTGATCAAAGGAAGATTCGTATTAAAGATTGCTACAATAAACCATCTCTACCATTATTTTACTACATTAAACCACGGTTAAACTGCACGATCAATTAGTTTCATTAAAATTGAAAGGCTCCTCGCTGGTTTTGCCCATGTCCCTGGAGTCAGCTAGGATTAGACAGACCATTATAGATACTGAACTTTTTAATTTGCAGGCCAGGTTTGCCCTCTTGTCCAGCCTGACGTGGATCTGACAGCATGATGGCCGAGCGTGAACGGCAGCAGCTCATCGGTGGATTATGGCGTGGGCTTGATTGTAGTGATATTTAGACGCAGAGCTTCCCATGGGAGCCCGGCACTTTAATTAACATAGCACTAGTGGCCCCCCTCCTGTTTTAATTGCCTTCAGTCTGTGATTAAATGTGTATTGACTCTGCAGTTGGTCCACTAATGAATAACAATGTGCTGATTTGGTGATATTAAATCTTTTGGCTCTAATACACATCCCAGCCACGTTGCTTGGAAAGTTCAGACACCACTGGGTGTCATAGCATCTCAACACATCTATATAAGAAAACACAATTTGGCAAAGACACATTAACTTGGCTTAAAATTCAAGATTTAAAACAAAAATATAAAAACACCCACAGTCATAAAACTAAAAGTATCATTTGTACCTTGGGTGTCTCTAGAAACATGATGAACACATTGATGTGATCAATTACTCCACATAAAAATGTAAAACCTATTTTCTCAGTACAGTGTGACAAAGAAAAATCATTAAAAAAAATGAACAAATATATAACTTGCATTTGATGATCTTGGTAACTTGAGAAAGACTGAATGAATCAAGCTTTTTCCTTTAAGCTGCACAAGTGTACAATCAAGGCTCTTAGAGGCAGTTTTAACCGTCTGTGCAAACTGGAAATTTATTAGCGCAACATGTGCACACAGTTTACATTAGTGTCTCAGAAATCAAACACCCACTAATATTAAAACAACAATATTTTGACTTTATAGACTCAAAATTTTACCGGCTACTTTCTTGAACCTAAATATATTTTACAGCAGTGAAATGCGATTAAAATTCAAAACCATCAATGATAAGCATGTTGTGAGTAATTTCTTCTTGCTTTTTTACAGTTGATCAGAATCGCAACTTATTCAAGGTGTTAAAATTAATAAATAAATAAAAACGGAATCTTCTTTGGGTCCTCAGACACAGCCACATTCCTGTTTTGTTTTCTCTTCCCACTAAAATAATCCTAAATGATAGTTATGGATTGAAATTCTTTCATGTGTTTCTCAAAGCTGAGCTGTTGATAATATGTCAAGAGGTTTAAATCCATTTCAAGTCAAAGGTAGTTTTCTCAAACTTGCAGACCTAATGCAAGTCTTACTGATCCTAATTAATATCCTTTAAATAAATAAGTCCTCAGTAGTTTATCGATCAGCACAAATTTGACTGTATTTAAAAGATATCTCACAAGGAGCCCATCAAAGGTTTATATTTTACAGTAGAATCTCATTATGATGGTGATCACTAATGCATGCATGATTTGAATGATTGTTTTCATTAATAATAGAGCTGTTAGTTATGACACAAAACTTTTTAAACCTTTGTCCAGCAGGAAGTTGAAATTAAAAGTGTTGCATTCTCACTTTTGTTAAAAAGGATCTTTAACATACCTGAAACTTATTTTTGTCATCAAGCTTGAAGATACTGATTCCTATTAGAGCCTGACTGATTAATCGGGCCGATTATGGCTGTCACCGATTAATCAACTTCGGCCAAATGTAGCCGATTATAAAAATCGGCTAAGAATCTCCGTGGAAATTCTGTTGCTCCTGTCCCTGTTTGTTAATTAATATAAGGTTACTACACAGCGCCTCACTTTATAATGCCATGCAGGATTAACCTGGGCTTATAAATTCACAAGTTATTGTCTTCGTTGAAATAATTTTTGAAAATGTTTCAATGTATTTTGTTGTAATCAAATTTATTGCATGTTTTGAAAGCAGCTACATTGTTTCTTAAAATCTAGTTTAGTCCCATGCATTAAATGGAAGATGGAACTTTTCAATAGCTAGTAAGAATTTGTGTTCATATACAGTATTTATCCTGTGTATATCAATGATTATATTATATATATCAGTCAATATATTGGATATCAGTTGATATAGTGGATATCAGTCGATATATCTGATATCGGCTTCTTTTTGCCCTCAGTATCGGTATCGGCCCCGAAAATCCCATATCGGTCGGGCTCTTATTCCTGTATAAATCTTATATCAAGAATGTGTCATCTAAAATGTGAGCTAAATCACTTTTTGACCTCATTTTGCAACAATCAGAGCACCCACAGAGCCTTAAGTTGTTGCTCATCCTGTGTGTCATCCGATCAGTGCATCTCTTAGGAACCCAGCGTCCTCTTTCTCCTCCTGTGGTCCGATAGATAAACTGTCACCTTGTCTGATAAATGAAGGGCAGCAGTCAACACTGGCTCCTTTACCATGACAAGAGAAGAGTATTGAATCTGCCATGGATACAGTCAACATAAAACATATCGAATGGCATTCCTCCTCACATTCCTCTCAATATCAAAAGGTGCGTATTTGAGGATTTCCTTAGTGCGTTTACGCCTGTGTTTGCGCCCTGACCCACTGAGGCCAGTGCAATAACTCTGGACTCCCTCCCACCCGGCATCTCGTTGCAGTGACCACTCTCAGTTTTTATTTAGCTGCCTTGTGTGCCTTCCCAGTCCAGCCGCTTTTCAGATTCATTTCCAGGTAAACACAGTGTGGCCAGCCACAAACCTGCGGCCAACAGGCGTTGTCACAGCTGTGGCAGATAATGGCAAGTCCAAACTCCAGCCCGGCTCTGGAATGTTTACTGTCACCACAGGCAAGTTGGCAGCAAACATTTTTTTTTCCAGCACTTTCTAAGAGTAAGACTTTCTCGTTATTAATTTTATTTTGATGAATTACTGACTAACCTTTTGCCCTGTGCTGTTCAGTGTGACTTTGTGCACTTAGAGGATACACAAAAACAGACATTCTTGAGTGAATCTTTGAATTCTGCTGCAAAACTTTTCTACTTTGAAAGCTGAAACTTAAAGTTAACACATTCCTGCCAACAACTCCTGGGTGTTTGAAGGAATGTTCGAGAGTTCCGCCCTCCCTCTCACAGAGCAGAGAGCACCCTGTTCTCAGACCCCCGGCCCCTGCATCCAAGAAAACCCCCAGACACCCAACAGCATCTGGAGTTGAAAACCAGCCTTAATCACGCAGCTCTTACTTTTACCTCTTTGACTGACTTGACTCTTTAAACTTTCACCATTTAATGTTTGCTTTGTCAGTAACCAGTAGAGGAATGACACCTGGACGTGTGAAATGTAACACTGATCATCATCAGCACTAATTGATTGACAAATTGGTATAAGTAACCCTGAAAGGGGTGAGATAGGAAACACCACTCGGCTGCAGATTGAAATGATCAAGAACACAGCGTGCTGATTCAGTTTCTTCTTTCTACCTCTTGTGACAAAAATTTAAAACTATACTTTTGTATAAGTATAGTTATTCAAAGTGCCTATTCTGCAGCAGGAACTGAGAGGCAAGAAAAAGCTACAGTTCCTGTACTGGAGAAAAATCTATCATAGAGAGCAGAGAAATTTTTAAATAAATGATCATTTTGTTGAATGATTCAAATTTAATAACAAATCTAAATAAGGTTTTAAATTGGTGTTTGCACTCATCTGATTTTAAGTTAATTTTAGTTGTTAAAGTGCAACTCCAATACTCTACAGTTCTTCTAATGTTGTATCAAGTTGCCTTTTTTGTTTTAACAATGCTGCAGAGATATACCTGATTTTATGTGATGTGACTCCATAAAGGTCTAGTAAACTAAAGCTGTGGCACAAAAAGCACTCCTCAGATTCTGCAAGCTTAGGAAATGTATGCAGCTAATGTTCATGCTGTTTTTTTAGCAACAGTAGAAGTGTGAGAGAATATTAAATTCCATGTTTATAAGCCCAAGAGTTCTACAATTACAGGAAACCTCAAAAATAATAAAAAAACTTATGTTAATGCTGAATTTTCTATTGTTATAAATGTCCCGGTTTTGATGTTGTTTTCTGTATCTGGATGCTTTTGCAAAATTGTTCCTGAAAGATAGCATTACAATTTGTGAATGAACTGATCCCTAATGAATAAAATAGTAACGTACAGTACAGTTAAGTACAGTAAGTGTCTTAAATCCTCCTCTAATGTCAAAACAGTGGGTTATGTCCAGATAAGTGCAGTTTAGAAATTTCACATCACCTCATTTGTAAAAAAAAAATTTCGGACAGTTTTGGTCCTGGAGTTACCCGCCTCAAAGGAGTTTTAGCTGTCACCAGAAAAAAAAGGACACCATCTCAAATGTAGGTGATAGAGCAGCAGCACAAGGCCCAGTTAGAGTTCTTGTTTTTGACTAAATCCAAAAAGTGACCTTCACCCATGTCAGAGGACTGAGACAGGTTGATGATTAACTTCAGAATTAGCAACATGTCTCATTCAGGAACAGAATGTCATTCAGGTCAAGGACCATTTGGGGCGACTGGGGATGTGGGGTCTGTAATTTTGGAATATTCATGAAATCTACCTTTAAAGTCATTACACCCCTCATTGTTTTATAAATGTTTAAATATTTATCAGTTTACACACTTTTTAAATATATATATATATTTTTTACCAATACTTTTTTTTTTTACTCTTGAGAGTGCAAGCTCTTACTGTCTAAGCTTATATTTGTGTCTTTTCCTGCACAACACTATGTCTCAAGCTTATGTAATAGTTATCTGTTTTCCAATATTAATGAATGTGTACATATTTACATCATTGAGCCCACGGGGAACACGGGGAAAAACAACGAGTCAGCTTCTGTACATTATTTAATTTAACTGTTTTCCCATTATGACTGCATTAGTCCTTTAAATCATTAAAACAGGAGTCTTAAAATCTCGTGTTGACTGAGAGAAGCCCGGAAAGCGCAGGTTTGACCACCTCCAGCTCTCTGCACTGAAATCCCCAATCCTCAAACACACACACAGCTTTTTCTCATGATCTCATTTCCAAGTTAAGCAGACTCTGTTAGTCCCTCGTCAACACGACAGGTTTACTCGCCTTTACTAATGGCCCTCTGTACTGATAGTTATGCTCTTGCGTAAATATGGAGTCAAATAGATGTACCACCACTGACACGTGGCTGGCACCGGACTGCAGCCTCACCTTGATGTTTGTGTCATACAAATACTGTACAGGCTGCTGGGATTAAAGGGCCTCCGCAGCCCGGGGCCTGGCCGTCTAGCATCGCACACTAGTGGAATAACACACAATATCCTCTATTTCATGAAGCATTTGACAAAAAAAAATGACAGGAGTAAAAAAAAACGCGTCGGCTTCGAATGTGCTAAATTGGGTTACATTAAAAATATATAACTTTTTTTTATCAAATAAAAAAGTGAGTCAATAAGAATGTGGTTCAGCAGCCCCACAGCACCGCCATGGTTCACCGTGGTTTTTATTGTTTTTGCATTAGTTATGGATCACAAACTCATATAACGTACGCACAAATCCCTTCCTTTCTCTTACGTTTCGCACCCAAAGAATATAACTGCTTCATGTGCAGCACACAGAGTATGTGGGGGGATAGCATAATGACCGAGAGAGGGCGCTCCAAAGCTTTGCGAAGCATATTCAACTCTAATTATCACATTAAGAAACAGTAACACAAGAATTCATTTAATCAAAGCTGTTTTTTTTTCTTAAATATCTCACAAAATAAAAAAAAATCACAAATTTAATCAGGAACTAAGATTAAACCATTAAAACTAAAATGTTATTTCGCAGCTTGATAAAGTGATATTAAACCTTATAGTTCTCTAAAACAGACCGTTTTATTTGACTTGAATCACTTTTATGAACCTTTGTGTTACTAACAGTGTGAACACACATGCAGGCCCACATCAGCCGTGTGGTCAATATTCTCAGCAGGTTTAGACTGATGTCTAAAAGCATAATATTACTGTTGGCGGGATACCTTGACAATTTTTGTTTAACGGATCCCTGGCAACACAGCCTTGAGCAATCAGCAATTATAAATTAATAGTAACATTTGCATGCTGGTATCAAAGAAAGCGTAAGATCAGACTTTATTCAAATTCCGAGCTGGTGACATGAATGCTCTTTTGGTTTGAAAAAAAAAATCAGCTATATTTGAGGTTATAAATTCCTTAAAAGCATCACAGCAAAAAATGTTAAATGATTTCAGCTTAGGTGAAGTGGAATAAGCACTTTGCAGGATGTGCGTAATGAAAAGCACACTAAGGAAGAGCGCCAAACATTCCTTTTATGGCTCTTTTTGACTCAGCCAAAATACAATAAGCTTAGTTTATAATGAAGCTTTTCATAAGAAACTGTTCTTTTCACTCAGTGCAGGTGTACAATTGGGGCTGGGGGGAGGGGAGCCTGAGGAGTCTCACGCCTAGGTGCGAGGAGATTATTCAAATAGGGCCCAAGGCGTAGAAGTAGGGATTGGAGGCTTGCCTAGCGCACAGAGCTATATCACAGCGTTAACAGGCAGCACGGAGCGTCATTTCAACTCCAGTCACTGACAGACACATCTCACGGCTGCCTCCATAAGACACACATGCGCCAGTCCTCGACGAAGGGACACACCGACGACCCGCATACACTCAGTGGTCCCCAGTCAACTGCTATTAGAGACACTTTCGGCTTTTCCTCTGCTGGGAGACGCTTTGTAAAAGTCCTCCATGATGCTCGGAGCAGTTAAAATGGAAGGACACGAACACACCGACTGGAGCACCTACTACGGAGAGCCCGAGGTGGGTACCTTAAATATATATTTTTTTCTGTCTAAAGCCGATCCCATTTTATACAACTCAATATTAGCCCTGAGATAATATTAACTTTGTGATCAAATATTGACTTGAGGCGCCTCCAAATCCTCCCCCATCTCCACGCAGCGCACTAACCTAACAAAGTTGCTTGACATGTAAGGGGGGAAACTTTTAGCCGGATTATAATTTCATAAATCTATAGGTATCTTTGCTTAATCACATTATTTTCCGTCTTGTCTTCACTCGACAAACACCTGAGCTGTTTGATTTTTTTTTTCTTTTTGGAGATGGATTCAAATATTTGGGCTTCAGTCGCTGTTTAGTGTGAGAGCAGACACAAAGTGTCAGCACTGACACTTTACATTTTAACAGAATGTTTTACTAATTTTTTCCAGACAAAGCTGTGCCACTTAATGCATTGTCGTACACATCTGAACAGTTATTCTTCATTATTTTAACCATGTCACTCAAGAGTAGAATGCTGTGATTATTTTTACTCGAGACGCCGTTTGCGTAATGAAGTGAAAGTTATTATAATCCTCTCTGTATTCACGATATTTAAATGTTGAAACTCTGAACACAGATTCTCTGTGTTCAGTTATTACAGCTGATCTTATTTCCCATTGTCACACTTTGTGCCATCTCACTGATGATCACCTCTCTCCCTCCTGACAGTGTTACACCACTGTTGGCAACATGAATACGGGCCTGGGAATGAACTCTATGAACACCTACATGAGCATGTCCGGCATGAACACCACCGCCAACATGACGGCCAACTCCATGAACATGTCGTACGTCAACACTGGTATGAGCCCCTCCATGACCGGCATGTCACCGGGCACCGGAGCCATGAACGGCATGGGCGCAGCAGGCATGACGGCCATGAGCGCAGCGCTCAGCCCCAGCATGAGCCCCATGACGGCCCAGCCCGCGTCTATGAACGCGCTAACATCCTACACCAACATGAACGCCATGAGCCCTATCTATGGACAGTCCAACATTAACAGGTCCAGAGACCCCAAGACCTACCGCAGGAGCTACACCCACGCCAAACCACCGTACTCCTATATCTCGCTCATTACCATGGCGATCCAGCAGTCCCCCAGCAAGATGCTGACTTTGGCCGAGATCTACCAATGGATAATGGACCTCTTCCCTTTTTACCGGCAGAACCAGCAGCGCTGGCAGAACTCCATCCGCCACTCTCTGTCCTTCAATGACTGTTTCCTCAAAGTACCCAGGTCTCCGGATAAACCAGGCAAAGGTTCCTTTTGGACTCTCCACCCGGACTCTGGGAACATGTTTGAGAACGGCTGCTACCTGCGGAGGCAGAAGCGCTTCAAATGCGATAAGAAGACCATGAAGGACTCCGGTCGTAAAGGCGGAGACGGCGGCTCCTCCAACAGCAGCTCCGAGAGCTGCAACGGCAACGAGTCCCCGCACTCCAACTCATCCTCCGGTGAGCACAAACGTTCCCTATCGGATATGAAGGCGGGCCAGGCCCTGAGCCCCGAGCACGCCGCCCCTTCCCCGGTCTCGCAGGGGCAGCACCTCATGTCCCAGCATCACTCGGTCCTCGCGCACGAAGCGCACCTGAAGCCGGAGCACCACTACTCCTTCAACCACCCGTTCTCCATAAATAACCTCATGTCATCAGAGCAGCAGCATCACAAAATGGACTTAAAGACTTATGAACAGGTGATGCACTACTCCGGCTATGGCTCTCCCATGGCTGGGGCACTTTCCATGGGCTCCATGGCGGGTAAAGCCGGTCTGGATTCTTCCTCCATACCCGACACGACTTATTACCAAGGCGTGTATTCCCGGCCGATCATGAACTCCTCATAAACTCTCCTCCCTATCCGCTGTGGACTTTCTCTCCCTGCAATTTGTACATTTGTAAAAAAAAATATAGAGTTTGTGTACAATATGTATTTCAGATATTTTTGACGTTTGCCACCGTTTAGTTGTCGAGTTTGTTCGTAGCATAATTATTTTATGAGGATGTTAATAATAATATTAATAATAATAAAAAGTAACGATAATGTGACGAGATCTGTTCAGAAGTCGGCTTCAGGAATGGACCCAAAGACCAACAACAAGTTGCTGTAAAATATTCCACATCTGCATTTCTGGATTCCTACATGCATTTAAATGCCTCACAGGATTTCTTCAATCATTTGTGTAATTCTATTTATGGCTTGTACATGTGTATTCTTGTAGTGACAAGAACAGAATCTATATTAAAGTGTTATTGGTTTTGCTTTCTGAATATGACGGTGTTTATTATTATTATTATTATTATTATTATTATTATTATTATTATTATTATTATTATTATTATTATTATTCATTGAATGAAATCGAGGGAACACACGTCTCATTATGTCCTGGATGGTGGACTACAATTTAACTATAATGCTTAAATTCAGCATAAAAAAGGCTGTAGTAAAAATGTCTAAATACATACTAGCAATAGGGATTACGAAAAAAAAATCAGTGATTTTATTTTATGTAAAGTATGCAACACGGTAGGTAATCCAGCAACCAGGGACTATTTCCCCCAAAAACATATACCTACATATATAGGCTATGTCTCGTTGCAATTTCCCAACATCACCTAAATGATTTTTTTTCTCTTTTATTGTACGTACAAGTTGTAAAATTATTTTTAGATTTTTAATATTCCAAAAAAAAAAATGATCCTCATCCCCGCGTGCTGTTCATTACGAGGCGCGTGTTTTTCAGCAGGGATTAATAGCTTTGCCGAGCAATATTGTGCACAATGCTCTCAATTTGTCTGCGGGAGCATGCAAACAAAACACACACACGCTTATTAATCCCAAACACAAATTGACATATTATTGATGGAAAAACATATCCAACAAATTAGCAAAGATTTAATATGTTTGACTGAAGAACAGAACAACTTTGGAGAAGAGCGCGGAAGGATTTTTGACAGAAAGTAGGCCTTACTGAGAAAATTCAAAAAACACACTCAGTGTGGCTGCAATGTGAGAATACTGATTACAACTTTCACCATGCACTTTATGTAAAGACTTACAGATTTTAGTCACTTTCTTGCACTTGTATTTCTAACATATTTATCTGCTGCAAGTCTGTGCACTTACAAAGATTTGATCCAATAATAATCATGCGTAAAATAAGCTATTTAAATTCCCACACACTCTCACAGACACATCATGATTCCACCCTATCTAGCACTGTCAGTCAAACACCGTGACTGCCTGCCACTCACCTAGGTTGGTCTCCCCGTACACACACTATAGCTACCAATACACACACTTTCTCTCTCTCACACACACAGCAAAAGTTAGATGAGTGAATAAGATTAAGTGTCATTGTCACATAAAACAGCCTCCCGCTGCGCAGGAGAATAGTTGGTGGAAAAGGGGGCTGATTTGGGAACAGAGCAGCCTGAATGTGATGCTCTAACTTCTCTCCCCTCAATCTGGGGGTCCATTGTCTACCCCCTATTTTTAAAGTAGTTGGACCCTCCCCTCTTGTTAGATAAGATAGACCAGTTGTCCAAATGAAACGACCCCCCCAGAAAGAAAACCCCTCATCCTGCTGCCTGCTCCTTTCCTGCTGAGCTCAAATCCAAGGCCAGGGGATGTTTCTGCTCCCCTCAGAACCGAACGACACCCCTTCGCCTTCTGAACACGTAGGGCCTAAAGTGTGCGTTTATTCTCCAGACCCTCTTTACAGATCGTACTTTAAACAGCGTGATCTGCGAATAAACAAAGGCAGTAAACAATAGAGTGGAGGCTATGCCCACATATAGGGAGAGTACACACACAAACCAAATTGCACAAGTGTAAACTTTGAATAGGACGCTGCAGCTCTGTAAATTTACACAGACATTAAATTTCGTTCTATTCATTTTAGACATATAATGCTAAGCTGATTTTTTTATAGCACGCTGATCGATATCTCTGTAAAATAATCATTTTTTTAACTAGCGGGGCAGTGAAATCTTTGCTTTGTGCTAAAGTCAACAGTGACAGAGTTTGAGCTCAAATAAATGCCGTGATGTCTGGAGCCCTTTGCAGAAGGCAGAAGGCGAGCTTCTACAATGGGCTCCTGTGCGGCTTGCCAACAACATGCTCCGGTTATTTTGCACAGGTATGAAGCTTTTCTTTTCTAAACCTCGCTGCTTTTTTGAAAAATCTTTACTCTTTATTGGAAAGAGAGGGTGTTTTGATCGATGTTCCCGGCCATTGCTTAAGGAGGGGGGTTGTGGTGGCGGTGGTGGTGGTGGCAGAGGCTGATATCCTAAATTCATGAGAAAGAAGACGTATTGGATTTCACGACAGGGTGGTGCAAAGCTGAGGGGATCTGCAGGATGTCTGATGGAGGCTGCTGCAAGTTTCTGTCTTTGAGTTGTGTGATGGAGGGAGATCCTGCTCTGCAAAGACAGAATAAAAAGTCACTGACGGGATCTGGCACTGCTGGTGCAGTTTTATAAGTAACTTATAAAAGAGTGAGGAGGATTATGAAGGAGGCTGATAATCTCTTTAAAAATCTTCTAACAGTCATGGGCTCTCAATTAAATTACAACTAAAATCCAGGAAATTTCATGTTAATCATACAAGACAAGCAGACGAAACTGGATAAACAGGGGAATAAGAAATTCCATGGGTGTCACATTTTGGAGGGTGTTATTTTTTGCAGTGTGCTGGTGATGGATATCAGTGTCGAGAGTTTTGCTGCAGCACCGAGCCTGCTATTGCTTTTAGGAGTGCAAAAGAACGAGTTTATTTTTAACTGGTTATTTCAATCTGCTATAATTGAATATATAAATAAAATATGTAGAATGAATGTTATTGATTATAATGACAAGCTTGTAAAAATGAATTATGGTTGAACCGAAAGTCATAAAAGCATAATTTAGACAAATGCATTACTGGAAGGGGAAGAACAGCATAATAATAATAATAATAATAATAATAATAATAATAATAATAATAATAATAATGTAAAAATTTGAGGGACCTCTCCTGAATCTTAAGCAGATGGATGCAGAGCTCTCCAAAATATCCGTCAGCCAACATTAAACACTTGCATCCCGGCACGGCTCTGATCCGCTCCTTTGTAGGCGGGATAAACCGAGTCAAGCCCTCTCCAGCGCGCTCAGATGAGAATGGCCTTTTGGAGCTTGGTCGGTTCAAAGGTAGCCAACCTCAATCTGTACTGGCGGACAAAAGTGCGCCGAGGCCACATCTCGGCACCTTCTCCTTTCTAACTTTGCGCAGGTTTTTTTCCCGAGGATGGAAGAAACCATCGCAGACCGACACATCTGTTGTTATAGCAACTGGATAAAGGCAGGTCCAGCCTGTTGATCCTTTTTACCCTGCTAACCTAATTTCTCTGCATTTTTTCTTGTGGTTATATTAGCATATTTCTTTATTTGGGCCTGAAATCGGACTTCTTCTGTTAGAGAGTAACAATGCGTCGAAACGTATCTGAGCAGCTGTCTTCTCTGACTGCTGGTTATTCTCCAAATACCTTCAGTTAGTCAGTCTGACACAAGATGGATAGCAATAAAAATATTGAAATGAAGCATGGACAAAAAATTAAATTATTTTAAGACAAAAAAAAACATTTTATTAGACATAGCCTATTACACTGGAAATAAATAACAGTCTTAGATCTTTTGATATTGATATGTATGCTATTTCCTTTTCCCTCAAATGCAACCTTTTGATCCAGACCTCCAAAGTCTGGTATTTTCTTCGAAGCTGTGCATTTAAATGCTGAGCCGAGTTTGGGCCTTTATTTTGACAATATTAATATTCGTCTAAAAACGACGCTCACCTACAGACCATAAATAAATGAAGCGCGTTAAGGACCGAATTGCAGCATGGGACGTACCTAATTTTAATGCATAGATAGGGAAATCAAGAATAGTCACAACAACTGAGAAAGAGATAAATCAAGATTAAACATCCTGCCAGGAGGACGAGCAGCAACATCTGTCATGAACCAAAGAGCTCTCCATCAATCAGCTCTCGAGCCTTTATATCTGCGCATCAATCGTGTGTATCGTTATTTTATGGGGTTAGATGGTGTAAGCGCGCTTGCCGCACCTTTGGGCTCCACGCTGAAGCCCGCGGACTGGAACACCCAAGTAGATCTGTCTCCATGGTGACGACGGGACACCGGTCCAACAAGCTGTAATTCTGTCTCAGCCTTTTGCAGGGGAGGGACCGTCACTAGCCCGACTTAACTCCTCTTTCACCAGAAATACTCCTAATCCCATATCTTAGCAAGGCTAACTGCAGTCCCTCAGTATATTAAAGGACCACAAAGTCAAAACTCAAAGCCACCCATGGTTTCTCGGCGGGCGGCCCGGCCCAGTCTGGCCCGGCCCGGCCTGCAACCATGCGTCTCTCAGTGCGTAACCGTGCAGCCTCGTACGCTCTCTGCAGCGCAGTTCATTATCAGGCTATAATATTTATAACACAGAAAAGAGAGAAAATTGAGCCCACCAAACTGTCTTTTATTTGCCTCTTTTGCCAAACTGCATTACTGCAAAGAGAGAGAAACATGGACTTAGAAAAATTGTACCCTTATTTTTTAAACATCTATATTGAATATTAGGCTCTAACAACCGAAATAGCCTAATGCCGTTCCGTGTTATCATTAAATCGTCGTCAGCAATTTATACCAGAGGTAAATTGATTTTTTTGAGCATTCATAATATTTTGATTTTCAGTTTAAATGTTAAATAGGCCTAATGTTGCCACTTTTAAAAATTCCTAGGTAATGCAAATTTGGCTGTCAAAGTTTTCATAGTAAGTTGTGCTATGTTTCATTTATAAATAAATTCACTGATGCACTTTGATCATGATGCTAGAAGATTCCTAGAGAAAATGATTATAATTAATGATAACAATAATTAATAGTGACAAATATTTTCTCTGTAATTTCAGATAAAACACACCATTAATTGTTGCAGTACCACTGCCGGCTTTATAACCAAAGAAAAACTGTCACCGTGCAAAGAGCCACAGAAACCAAACTCTAACCCTGTTTTTAAGTTTGCACACAGAAGATTTAGTGTCTCTATGTGTGTTAAACAGGCTGAAATCACACCATTCATTATTAATATTATTTTTTGTATACAAAATCTCTCTAAAAATATTTTATTAAAGTAGAGAAACTAAGAGGGATGTCTACCAAACATCTTTACTATTACATATACTACTCTGGGCTTTTCTGAGGCTTAAACTGAATTCCTTCACTGTGTCAGCCTTTATTTACAAGTGATGTGTAGGATTTTTTATTACTATTATTATTAAATCTAATTCAAAGTTGTCAGCAATTGAAAATTGTGCAATTTATTCACATAATTCTGGTTGAAATGAGTGGTTGATCTAAAAGATTCAAACCTAGTTTTTAAACAGATCAAAAATAGATTCTTTGTCTCTTTTTCTGCTGTTGAGAGCGTACATATGAAAAACAATACACTGTCATCATCTTATTTACCTACATGCTGTTCACATGACAAAATGACTCCTGCTTTTCTCACTTTTAAAATATTGACATGTTTTCTCAGTCACTGTAACGAAAAATGCTGTGAAGTCTTGGTGTGTGGAGGTGAGTCTGAGGTTCTGTTGTAATGGAAAGAAGAGGTGTGTGTGTGTGTGTGTGTGTGTGTGTGTGTGTGTGTGTGTGTGTGTGTGTGTGTGTGTGTGTGTGTGTGTGTGTGTGTGTGTGTGTTTAAGAGAGAGTGGCAGATATGGCTGGATGGACAGGGTGAGAATGCGGCCGCAGACTGTGATGTGTCCGCACTCTTCTGACACCACTGTGTGACATTCCAGTGTAGGATCCTTCATGTCCTGAAAGCAAGAGGAGAGGAAAGAAGGAGAGAAGGAGAGAAGGAGAGAGGTCCACTAACAATGTCCATTGAGCACTGTGAGGCAGCAGCTGGTGGGACGTGCACTGACCTAAAGGCAATCCATTCAGGCCAGGACGGGGTGCCTCTCACCAGCCTGCTGCTTTTATGCGCCTGGGAGTGGATGGATGGATGGTCACTGTTTATCATTGTGAAGTATTCCAACACCACTTTGTCATCACGTCCTCGCAGAAGAGGAGACAGTCCCCACCTTACGAAACCAATCAAGGTTTTGACTGAAAATGAAGTGTGATGGAGCCACTGTAAATACGTGAGGGCAGATCTTTCCATCTTGGGTCAGTGTGATGGAGATAAAACGTAGATGACAGGCAGAGGCCTTTGTTTCTCAGAAGTGCTGGAGTGAGGCTCAGCCGCACACTGGAGGAGGGGATTAGCTCCTTGAGGAGAGAGTGTACAGAAACCCCCCGTCATGCAAGTTAAAAGATGTGTGATCAACCAAGCAGAAACATATTGAAAGGGGATTAAAGATGCTCCAATATGAGGTTAGGCATTGCATGAGTTGACTGCTGGAAACATCAGCGTGCATGCTTGCTTTCATGCTTCTGATTCTGCAGGGTTGTCCCCCCGGGTGTCACGCCTGCCTGTATTCAAGATCAAACCTTGTTGGCAAAGCGACCATAAAACGATATGTCAGTCAGCTGTGGTAAAGGGATGCCTGCTTGGCTGGCTGTGATTGATCTGCCAAGGTGCCTTTATTCCCCTGGAGACTGAACACCTCCAGATTTCTGATTCAGCACTTGCCAGTTCTGATGGATATCTGGGGCTTCTCCTTTGGAAACGAACCACAACATTTCCAATTTTCTGACCCATTTCCACCAAATGTGGCACATTCAGCAGCACATGGCCATAACATGGGCGCCAACATGCTGCAATCATCTCCCCACTTCCCCCCTCAGCTCCAGTTCCAGGAAGTGAAAGCAGAGTCTTGCCAGCCAATCACAGCGAAGGACAACCAACTCATTAAAAGTTAATGAAACCTATAAACGTGGTGCGCCAGCGATTCATTTAAACCCCCAATCCAATCTCCTCTCCCAGCAAAGGCAAACAAGCCCGTGTGCCCCCAGTGCCGTCCTCGGAATAACAAACTACGGAATATTTTGTCCTGCATATGTTCTCCCATGCAGACATGTGCACTGTGATAGGCTCTTACAATGGGACTTGTCCAATTTAGAGAATGGCAGGATGGTGTTCTGCAGGGGTGAATTCTATAATCTGTGTCTGAGTTGAATTTAATGCCTTTACTTTACACCACTCAGCTTGTCGAAAGTGGTGGCGATAGATGCCATTTCAACATTCATGAGAATCACTGACATTCAAATAATGTGTTCATTTTAATACCATATGAGTGGGACGGAAACCCTGGGTGTTCATCCGCGCTGTCAAGAACTATTCCTGACCTGTGTCAGACAGACGATGCTGGGCCTGGGTGGACGTGTCTCTCCTTCCAGCAGAGCCTGATCATTTCAGGACACTGTCACCTAACTGCATTGCAGCTCTCAATTTGATAACAACCCATCAGCAGCAATAAATCCCCACCTTACAAGTGTCCAAATCTAAAGTGCGGAACAATATCCCCCTTGTCTTTAAGACCTCCATTTCAACAATGCCCCATAGTGCTTCCCTTGGGGGAATTCAAATTAAATTCCCCCCATGTATAGTGGCACTGTCAGCCTGCTAATGAATTCCCATACCCTGACTCGAATCAAATTAATCCCCAATTTAATCCCGCTTAAATGGCTGGGTTATTTATCATGGAGAGGCGGGTGCTCGGCCGAAGGATTGAGGAAAGCTGGGAGGTGTCCACAGGGCTGTTGAACAGATTACGGTGAAGGATGAAGCCTGCATGTTTCCCCCTCTGCAGAGTAGTCCCCTGATACACACTATTTAACCCTTGCCTGCTTGACGCTGACAGAAACGTCAACACGTTTGTCACTTCATGTCCTCTTAGATTAAGGAGACAACTGGCAGATTTATAAGTCAAAGGTGGGGTGCTCTTATCTTGAAGTGTCCAACAGGAAGTGGACTGAAAGGCAGAGGTAAGGCGGCCTTAGTTACAGTTAAAGTAGCTGGGAGTTCAGACTTGTTACAGCCAAACTTTGTTTGAGGTCAAAGTGTTGGAGACAGTTTTGTGTACTGTACGCAGCGATGCAAATTTCCCACTGCCTTCCCTTCGTATGCAAAACATTCCTGTGCAAAGTGGATGCATATTTTTGGAAACGTCTCCCTATCATAACGCAGCTCTGAGGGACCACCTCCTTGACTTATTGTGACAGGAGCTCTGTGAGTGACAGGTAGTTTGTCAAAGAGCTTATTTATACAAATAGCACAGTATCATGCGGCATGGAGAATTATTGCTAATGCTTTTTTGATGCAAATACGATGGTCCACTCTGCTGTCAGATGCATTTGTGTGAAGAAAAGCAAAGTCCAGATGGTGGCTCCAGGTTCAGTTATTGGTGTGTGGCTCTGACGACTGGAGCTGCTGGAGCGCCCTGTCCTGTGTTGTCTTTGGCTCGTCCTTACAGGAGCCAACAGAGAAGGAAAACACAACATCCGGATATGCCAACATCATTATGTTTGCAGCAGTTTTCTTTGTGGAAAAAAAGAATTACTGCATGGGATAAATGGCATGATTGAGAGTGACAAACTGTATAGGAAAGTGATTAACTGCATCAAGAGTGTGATGGTCACTTTAAGAGATGATGCATTCACTGCTATAAATCACCAGATATTAGTGTCCATTTAAAGGTAACTGGATTGATAGTTTGTATTTTTATCTAAGAGTCCTGCAGACCCACAAGTATGATTTACTGTGTATACTTCCTAAGTAAGCAGAAGTATGGGCCGGATGTGAGGATGACAGACGGTTCTGAAGACACTTTGGCAGTTCAGAGGACAGTTTGGAGCCTTTAAAGCTCGGTCCACCAAATGTCTGAACAGCTATGGTTTATTGAGGCATCTGTAAGCTTACTCTTTTTATTGCCAAGCTTGGCTCGTGCGCCCACCGTCCTGGAGAGAAGGAGAAAAAAAAACACCCACACAAAAGTTTGCTGTTTGCCTTCATTCCACCAAATCCTTGACAGCCGTGCTATAGCCCATCACTATTCACACCACTGTGCTGTCAGAACAACTAAACACATCATTTGTGTTGCAGAAAGTCATTCTGTATGTATCCAATACCAAATGTTTGGCGAGTGAAAGAGGCGGTGGTTGGGGTGGGGGCTGAATAATTTGCTAGGAAACATTTTACCGAACATTTGGTGATAAAAACGCCGGCGTCGGCCTCAAGGCTTAAAGCAATTAATTCAGGATCCTGACATAAACTCTCCAATCCTTTGACAGCTTGGAGCTGAAATAAAAATGCTAGTTCTCCTGGGAACGGCAGGAGATAGCTGGCTCTTTTCTGGACTGTTTGCTCACTGGCCCTGAGAGCAATCTTCCCCAGTCAGAATGAAATGCAAGGACACAAACAATGTACCGGCGAGAGAATGGGAGATGGGGAATGAACAGTTTGGACTATTTGCTCAGCAGAAGGGCAGCCACAATGGCCGGCCGATGGCTTTCCCATGCATCAAGCCTCTTAGTCTTAGGCCTCCCTTTGTTGCCTGGTTTCTTCTTCCCCGGCCAGATAAGAGCCCAGCTGCCCTATACTTTTAATTCCCATTGTAGAGCATACTGTATGGTCATTTATCTTTGCACATTTTAACTGCTGTGATGCTGTTTTCTAATCGAGCGGGTTATCATGCGTGTATCAATTTTCACCTTTGCATGTGTGCTCGTTTAGGGGTTAAATTGATCTCACTTTGCTAAAAAAGGCAGCCGATGGCTGAGGAGGGGGATAACGGCTGACCCCTCTTCTCTTTTAATGGAGGCAGCACAAGTCAAGCACAGAGCACGATAACGATATCCAAAGGGTTTAGTGTGTCGCTTATTTATGAGCAGTGCCTGCTTTTTCTGTCAGACTAGAGTGAAAAAAGTTCAAAAAGTTTGATTTGAAGTGCAAGAAAAATCTTCTTAGCGTCATTTTTCAAGCGCCCGACAAAGATGTCCTTTTCAAGCCAAAGGCAGAAAGCCTGGAAGGGCTCTTGAGGGAGAAATGAGATGCGGTCATTATATGACCTAATGGCAACTCCAGCCAGAGGAGAGGGCAAACAGAGCGAGTGTAGTGGCTCTGGCTGAGAGAAGGATCCATATTGTGCTCTTTTGTTTTGGTTTGTTGGTTTGTGTTTGCATTTACATTGACCTGCTCCCTGCCGAATGTGTATTCACTCTCAATACATGTTGTGTTGTCTGCGTGGGCAGGAAATGGAAGTGAAGTCTGCTGGGAACAAAACAAGAAAAGTAAATGAAACAAACAAGCAAATAATAAAGAAAAAGACATGTAGTGGGATATCAGAGGGTGAAGGAGCATATTCATGCATGTGCACAGACACTTGCCTAAACACAAACACACACACACACACCCATCCCCCTCTGTAAAGGTTGTGGTGTCAGGGACCCCCTGGGTGGTCAGACTGAGGATGATTTCGACACAATATGATGTTGAGGAGACCAACCTTTGAGAAAAGACACTCACTTTCTGTTTTCTTTTTTCCCCATGTCACATTCATGTAAACACTCAGAAAAGCACATTTTGGACTTTTCTTTTCATTTAAGTTGAAACGTGAAAAAAGTGACATCTGGGTTTTCAGCTGCTCTTTGAAACACACAGATACACGGAGAGAGGACTGTTTTTTTCCACCACAGTGAAAACACAGCCCATGATGATTCCACAATGGTTTATTCTAATGGCTAAGCTCTTAATCTATCAGATCAGATTTCAAAGTGCAGCTCGCTGTGCCAAGACAGGTCCCAGGAAGGAAAACCCTTTTGTTTGGGGCAGAAAATTTCAAATTTAAGACCAGACTTTATTCACAAGAGCCTTAATCACAAAAAAGCTGCGGCCTCTTACGGAAGCAATAACTCAAAGAGAGACATCAAGAAACAGTAAGTGCTTGTTTTCACATCCACCTTTGGTGCACCACCAGTGTTTTGCCAGCATGTGAGACCTCAGGTATGGCAAGATAAATAGCTGTCTTATTTGTGCCTGTGTGAGCCAAGCTCCTTGTGGGGTGGTGCTCTCAGCTTCACGCTCCGCCAACGCTGAAATAAAGCTCTGTTCCAGGCATTTCAACACCGCTTAAGGTTGTCCGTGGCCGTGTAATTTATGAGTTGAGAGGACTTCGTTTTTAAGTTCACTATGACCTACAATCTTCAGCATTCATGGGTGGAGAAAAGAGCTGTGTGAGTCATAGGAAACTTACAACACCCCTCCAATTACCTTAAACAATGGCGGTCTGAGCGATACCTGCAGCGTTGTGCTGTGTGGTTCAGTCTCCAAATGCGATGTGACCCCAAAGTAATAGTAGGATGTAGACACTTTAACCGGTCAGGTGTTTTGTCACCTGCGGGTCAGTGTAAAGCTGGCAGGAGGTGATGTGAGCTGCTCGCTTCATGCCCCGCAGCGCTCAGTGGGTGGCCGTGTGAGCAGACAGACAGACAGAATGACATGCTGACTTGTGCTTGCTGGCACTGGTTGCCTCTTTGGCAACTCACGGCAGAAGAAAAGATCGCCTCCACAAACGTGACTGTGATTAGGTTTTCTGGCATTTGGATTTAAACGCAGAGTGAAAGATTAAGTCCACATTTGGCATGTGTCGATCTCTTTTTTTTTTGAGGTAGATACACTTAAGACTAATGCCCCGTGGAGCCTACTTAGATGTACAATTAAAATAATTGCAAGAAAAATTCCTGTATTTACAGAGAGATCACGCTGAACTGTTTCCAAATAGTTTTTTTAGTCAGAATTATTATTTGAAAAATGATGGTCATATTTACTACATATTACTTTTTTTGAAATATAAAATCAAAATGCGTCACAAAACTAATTCTACTTCCTAAATGTAAAATCAACTCTCGTCTGTGTTGTGCGGAACAGTTAAACATTTACATGTATGTATCTTGTTTGCTCTTGGTCACAGCGAGTGTACATATAACTGGATAATTACGTTTTATTGCTAAGCCTGCTAACAGAGGGAAATTAAACCACACTGTTGGGTTAGTTTTATCAGCGGTTTCACATCATGAAATTTACAATCAGAGCAGATAATTTGTTTATATTAGAACAACTTATAAAAAGTAAATCTGCTTTTATGATTGAGAAATCTCTGGGAGGACAAAGTAAAGAAAAATAAAACACAATACAGATTAAAACATACAAGTTTTAATGTATTTTATTTTGAAAGTCGCCACTACACGACAGATATTTGTAAAAATATTTTACAACATGTTATAATTGATGCCATTTCTTACTGATTTTCTATGGAATTCTATAAGTCGATACATTATTATTAAAATAGATTAACTGTAATGAATTTAGCATGTTTTTATATCAAAGCATTAAAAGTTTTAAGAACATAATCTGAACTAAACTTAAACTAAATATTAATAAATTGTGTACTATTGAAAAATAGTTATTTATGTCATTGTCAAAATATGAAATAAATTGATTGAATTAATAATAAAAATGATGTGCGCAGAATCAAAATGAAAAATAAAGTATTAAACAATTTATGATCATAATAATCTAGTATTCTGTTAAAAGCATTTAATCATTTGAAATTCTACACATTTGCAGACCACAGAGGAATATTTATTCTAATATTTATTTTTCTCTTGTATTACCTACGAGTGAATTACAGAAGTAAATTACAGAAGTGTTTCTAACTTCTTCATTTAAATGCCACCTTCCTTCCTGAAACGTTTCGAACAGGTTCACACTCACAGGACCCTACACAGCGAGACGTGGTTTTACCGTTCCCATTACCTTTCTGCCAATGTGTGAATGTCAACACCCTGTAAACACCTTTGACACACATGCTTGAATGCGACGGGCGAGTTAACTAAACATTCCTGGGTGTTCCCCGTGAAGGTCCACCACTCATCCAGCAGACTGCACTGACCCGTCTCCTGCACTGCACTCATGGAGAAGAATTTTTCTTTCAGTGCATTTTTAAATGCATATTTTCAATATTTTAACCTACAATTCAAAATATAAACAGTATTAGAAATATATTAAAGATATTGCAGTGGTATAGCAGTCCATGTTTGACAGTTATCTTTCTGTGTGTGTCTTAAAACGCTCTCCAACAATGCTCGATAAGGATTTGGGAATTTGGGAGTATAATTCCAGCCCCGTGCTTATCGCCACACCCAGACTATTTGAGTGTTTTGAGATGCGGCCTCCCTGAGGACGGATCGAAGGCGTCCTAGTAGAACTGCACATCAAATAAATAGGAGGATGGGATTTATATGGAGGCTGAGTCTCTGTCAAATAGGGCTCTGCTGACTGAAGTGATCCCCACGGCCCAAGAGGAAGAGAGGAGGGAGAGGAAGCCTCAGAGGGAGGAAGGATAGCTGCAGGAGACACACACACGCACACACACGCACACACACACAGTTAAACACTCACACAATGTCCCTCTCAGTCCTGGGTTGTGACCGGCCCATGGCATTGGCCAGGTATGTCAGCAATGTTTGCCAAGCCATCCATCACCCATGCACCTTCCCTCCTGAAACAGGAACTTTTGTTTGAAGCACACACTTGTTAAGCCCATCCTTTGACTCCCACCTACCTAATTTATTTCCTTATAGCTGAGACACAGGATTTATTAGCACCTATGTTTTGTTCTTTCTTTTCCTCTTATTGTGGCCCGCACAGTGCAAACGTGTTGGTGGAAACATGGGCGTGTTGTCGCTGACGAGAGATTGCAAGCTCCAGTTTGGGGACGCCAATGGGCCCTTATCATATGTGACCAGGGTCAGCAAATAAACACAGCACAGTGAAGTCAAGCTGCATACAAGGAAGATGAAGATTTATGGCTGAATGACGCTCACGCATGATGACGAGGATATGAAATGTTTATTTTCTCTCATCAGCCTGAAAGAGGATGAGGTGAACACTATGTGACATTTTTGTGACAAGTTTGTCTTCTCAAAAAACATTAATTAATGTAAAGAGATTTTTAAATTGTGAGCGGTACGTTTTGCCCCTTAAAGACGAAGGAAGTATGAAACAAAAATGAAACACAAGGAAAATAGATCACAAAATACACAAAATCTGAGTAATTCAAGCCACTCTTGGCCAGCTTGTGAACCGTCTGAAAGAAAACCTCTGCATAGGCTGGTTTGTTTGCCAAAGCACCTAAGTTGGAGCCTGACTTCACTCTCTGAAACACAACCTTCATTTATCTTTCGACTTCTCCTCGGTGCGAGAGAGCCGATATCACTAAAAGTGCCACGTTAATGATTGACTCTCAGCGCTCCCAGCATCCTGCGTTGAGTGGCCACTTTGCCCGCTCTTGTGCTCTGTTTTCAGCCGTAAATGTTTGTGATCCCTCTCTCTTCTCCAACTCCCATACAGTATTATTAGCACAGGGGGGTGAGGGTGGGGTCACCACTAACTTTCAATAAAGAACTATTGGCATTCTGAGGTAAAAGGCAGATAAGAGTTTGTCTGCGACTCTTTTAGGGCTTTATAAGAATGTGGCTGTGTAAACCTAATCTCCCCGCAAGATAAATTTGGGCCTGCTTTGTGAAGGCAAGTTCATGCATTGCTTTTTCTCAGCTCTAAAGCCCACTTTGACAAGCGTGAAATGAATCCTGGACTTTTCATTGACAGTTCAAGATGGAGAGCAAACTGAGATTAGGGCATGTTAATTAATTGTGGGGTCGGTAAAGCGGCCTTCGGCCCAATGAAAGACTTGTTCTGTTTTGTTGCGGTCCTGCCAGTCATGAATAAATGTGTAATCTGTAATCATGAATGTGCCTTGTTCTCTGTTTTTGTGAAGGATTTCCAGAATAATTAAGCACGCTCTTTCAGATTTAGCCCCAAACATCAGTTTTGGTGCCACTTATCAACTCAACTTTTGGATTTTAAAGCGATAGAAAAATTTCAAAGTGTAAATCAGGTGTTAGATTGACCTGTGTTTTCTCTCCTTCCTCCACAGACACACACGGCTTCCACTTATAAGAAGAATCTTTGCAGAGCCACCGAACCCTGCCGTCATCACCCGACTTGAGGAAACCTGAAAGCTCTTCCTCGCCGTTGTACTTGGCTATATCTGCGTCTGACCTGACTGCCATATGTAATATCAAAGCCTCTGTCAGCTTGGAGTTGAATGGGAACAAAAGAGAGGCCTCCATTAATGATTAACTGTTCTAAAAGCCCCGGCTTTTGTATTCCCATGGTGCCCGGACTATCTGGCCACCATGTGACATGCTCACAGCGTTTTTCGAGCAGATTGGGGGAAAGCTAGTGAGCAAACACAGGTGCTTTGGAGCAGCGTTGCCGACGCTGTCAGGGACAACCACAAACAAGAGCAGCTATGCCTGGCTAAATGAATCCCCACCCCTCCCAACACCATCACCACCTCCACCACCCCCCCTTCTCTCTCTACTCTCTGTCGCTAGCTAACTTGTTTGCTAGCTCCATATAGCTTTCTCCCTGCAAAGCCTTCCTCCTGGAGAGTCCCCACGTCCCCCCTCTGCAAGTCCAGCGGCCGCCACGGCCGGGCTCCACGACTTCTCACACCCTCCACAGAAACAAACAAATAAAAGTGAGGACGGCCGAGCACTTCTTTGAGGTGATGGCATTTGCTGTGGTCATGACTAGTGGGAGAGCAAACAAATTAATGGTGTTCCAGTTTTCACTTTCCAAACCAAACTAAATGTCTTTTAGCTCGAGTGGGGCAATTCCACTGACCCTGGTGTCAAACACTGTTTAAGGGTTGCACACTCTTGCACTTGAAATGCTGAGAGGAGGCCATAAGAAGTTAAACAGGACTCGAGAACTGGTCTACACCAACCTGATGCCTTATAAAATAAATCTCAAAGGTATGAGATGAATTAAATCTGCATGTACTGTGTGTGTTCATGCTTTTGTGTGTGCTGATCCTTTTTTGTTTTTTTCTTCTTGTAACATTTTGTGCCTGAAAACTTTACCAGGAGGTGTGTGGAGCACTTAACCTTTTCATCCAGGCTGACTGATTGTTCACAGTGACTGAGGCTGCTGTGTCGCTCAACTTTGATAAGACAATCAGATGATAGGATGGCGTTATCTTAACATGGCTTTCCGGCTTGGGGACAAATGAACAGTGTGTGATAACAGGAACAAAAGCTCGGCTCTTATTGGCTGCCTCCTCTGAAGAAAGGAAGAATTATCAGGATGAAAAAATCACAATAGGCGCAGTTTATTTCTTTTTCAATTTCCCACTTATCCCAGGTCACAGGGACAGCTTTATTCTGATCAAGCAAATATTTATATTGTCTCTTGTTGGCATTTTGCTTCCACAGTGTGTAATTACCTGCGCCTGTAAAGCAGTTATTATCACTGGAAAGACGATAAAATGTTTTAAAACAAACAGTTTAAATCAGCAGGAGAGGAAATGAAGTTGTAAAAGTGAGGGAGACTGATGCAGAAAGCAAGAGTTTGACTTAAATACAAAATGTGGATAAATTTAAAGAGAAAGGGAAGGATGAAAAAAATCTGTTTGTTGAGGAGGTTGAAAGATTGAGAATGAAGGAGGTCAAAGTTGCTGCTTTAGATGGGTAAAACACTGCTTGCGTCTGGGTTTTCTGACTTTTGCAACCCAATTTTCTGAGTCAGAGAGGAGTGTGTACACCGAAGGATTCACTCAGGACTTTGTTTGCTTTTTGCAGAAGAGTGATTGGAAAACTATTGGTGCCCTGACATGAAATGTTGGAACTTTCTTGGAACTAAAACTGCACAGAAATTGCATGAATAAAATATTAGACTTTTAACAGTCGGTTTCATTTGTCTTATTTGAAGTATGTTATTTTCCTTGTCGTGATTTAGTTCTAACATTTTCGATGGACTCTCTGAACTCAGCTTTTGTACATCTACATTTAAATTCCTCAGAGAAAACTTTCAGGTACCGTCAGGGTTTAGATGTGCAAAGATGTATTCTGAGGAGCTCATCTTATTCCCCGTTCTGCCGCTGCTTCTCTACAGGGATTTAGCCCTGGCTGGTCGTGAGCTGAGTCTGATCAGAGGAGTTACAAATCCTCACTTTTAGGGGTCTTACTGTAATTCACAGGCCTGTTTGCCACAGCAAAAGCATGGGGGCCCAACTTCTCGAGAGGGATTGGAGACAACATCTTTGTTGGCTCCTCATTGTGTTCTGGGGAAAGTCGTCCAGCTCCATTGTCTGACCAAACTCGGCTCAGACCTCGGCTCAATCAAAGAAAAGTTTTCCAGTAATGAGGTAAGACATGAAAGCTGGGCGAACAAGGCGACATGTTGAAAGAGCCCTTTTGATCTCACTCGGCACAATGGTCAAATTTGAAAAGAGCAAAGTGTGCTCTAAGCGGCGATGCACTGCATTAACCTTGTCTTTTGACAGGCCCACACCTAGAAAGAAGTAATATTCTGCTGGATGGAAAATGTAGTTCATGAGTAATGGCCTCCTTGAAGGGCGCTAAATCGACCTGCTCTCTTTGGAAAACACCTTATCACGAGACAAATGTGACAGTATTATCCAGTTCTCACAAATACTTTCTTTTTTCTGCTTGTTTTATATCATATCAAAGCATTTCTGAGAAAACACATTACATTCACAGGGATTTAATCAATGTGCTTTTTCAAAATAACACCAGAATGAGTCACATTTTTTAAACTTGTTCCATCAAGTGCTCCTAGATCAGATTCATCAGCACAGTTCTATAAAGTTGCCCACCTTGTTTTATGAAGAGTAGTAAAAAGTTTATAGCAGAGTGTGAGAGCTGACAGATTACCCAGCAGCCACTTCTGTCTGTCATGGTTCAGTGAAGGGACGACTCTGTCCCTAGACTCTGTTAACTAAGTGGGCCGGCGCTATCTTTGCCCATCAGCCAGCCAGTCAGCCGGCTCCAAGGATAACGCTAATAAAATATACCTGTCTCCTGTTCTGGAGGCTATTTTATTGTTCAGAGTGGGCATCTATTAACTTCTGCCAGTTAACTGAAGAACACAACAAAGGCTTTAAAAGAGAGCTCCAAGTTTTGAGAATTTTACAGCTGTCTTGCTCTGGTTTTTTATGCAAACTTTTGTGAGAAGCAGCAAAGTAATGCAACCACCGCTGAAACAAAATGATTGATCAGGTGTTTTCTTCCTGTAAAAGATTTATATTTCAGGACACATAAACAAAGCTCTTCACACTGAAACTAAACAATTTGGGAAAATAATCTAATTGCGATTTTTTTCAGACAAGTATTTCAATGGGGATTTAGAATGCAATTTTGGGGGCGGATGTTTATCTTCTGCATTTTTCACCTCAACACAAGCAATAAACACGACAAGGATACAAGTATTTCTTGCACTTCTTAACTGAAAAAGGATCACTGAAATTTTACTGACCTCCAGTTGTCAGTAGCTGTGTTTCCATTACACCTAGAATTACGCAAAACGTAAAAATCGCAATTAAAAAATGGCAATGGAAACGCCACATTTTCGAAAAACCTCTCAAATCTCAAAAAGTTTTTACGCCTTCATGAGGTGGTTTTTCAGAAGTTTCGATGTTTAAGTTTCTCGCAAAAGTGCAATGGAAACACCTTTTTTGCAAAAATGTCACGTCGTCATACCAACGCACCTCCCTCACCTCCTTGAATGTGTCCACTGCCACACAAATGGACTCTGGCAGGCCGGCTGTGAGCGGGTCAGAGAGCAGCAGGAGGGAGGGGCATGAGTGAGAGTATGTTAGCTGGAAATGATAATGTTCATTCAGTGTTTTGTTCGTGCCTGTTTTGAGTTAGCATGATCACGGCCGACAGTTTTAGCAGTGAATAAAAACACTAATGTTCAAGAATCAACATCATCATGAGCGCAGCGTCCGGACATTATGTTTTACTTTACTCAAGTTGTGTGCAATTCTGGTCGTAATGGAAACACCAGTGAGGCGAAACTGTTCTATATCAAAACTTCGGAAATATCGCTTTTATTTTGCGAAAAAGTGTCATGGAAACACAGCTAATGAGAGTAAGAATAAAGTGAACATGGGGTATGGCTCTGCCAGACACAATCATTCAACTATATGGATCTCTGTAGCTCACAGGGTTTTTGCCAGGAAAACCAGCAGATTGACTTTTGACAGTGTAAGGAAGAGCAGAAGAAAGAGTATAATCCACTATATTCCTTTCAGGTCTGTGCACATGAAACTGTCTTTTTTTTTTTTAGTTTAAAGTGATACTCCCGGATGGAACAAGTTGGGTCCTATCACAAGGTTTAGGGCAGAAATTACCCCTACAGCAGTGTTTTTGTGCAGCAGAAGCCCAGAGCGCTCGCACCAAAGACCCCCTCCCTGCTCCCCTGCCGGTTTCCTCTGCACTCAGACGGGGCCATATTTTACTTGACCAAAAACACAAATAAACGGACTCCCACCGAAAAAATCTGATAACGGTCTGCATTCAAGCTTTATCTAGAGAATTTTCAGCGCGTTACTTTCACACAAAAACACAGCTAAATAAGGCTCTAGTTCTCATCGTGTCGTAAAACGGCGCTACCTCCGCTGCAGAGCCACAGCTGGCTACGAGGCACTCGCCGCTTAGTGTATCAGTCCGCGCGCGGCGTGCCAGATATAAACAAATGCAGCCGGGACGAAGAGACACGATGAGAACTAGAGCTTTATTTAGCGGTGTTTTTGTGGGAAAGTAACGCGCTGAAAATTCTCTAAATAAAGCGTGAATGCAGACCGATATCAGATTTTTTTGGTGGGAGTCCGTTTATTTGTGTTTTTGGTCAAGTAAAAAATGGCCGCGTCTGAGTGCAGAGGAAACCGGCAGAGGAGCAGGGAGGGGGTGTTTGGTGTGTGCGCTCTGGGCTTCTGCTGCACAAAAACACTGCTGTAGGGGTAATTTCTGCCCTAAACCCCGTGATAGGACGCAACTTGTTCCATCCCGGAAAAACACTTATATGCAGCCTTTGTGATTTGAAAATTGCATTTTAATGCACTGGGATATCAGTTTCAATTCGATTAATTATTCAGCCCTACTTGACACACAAATACACGCTCTCTCTCTCTGTTACTTGCTGGTGTGTGTTCATTTTCCACCTGAAGCTATTAGACAAAGGTGGTCCACTCAGGTAATGGAGCACCTCAGAACACAATCTGTTCAGCTGGAAGACCTCTGTGCTGCCATCTTCACGCCTGAACTGCAGTCAATGACAGACGCACAGCCCCGACGCCTCAACTCAAGCACAAAAACCTGCGCTGACCAAACAGCCAGACGCTTCCCCACGCTGTTCCAATAACCCTCTATTCACTGAATTGTCTCTCCGCTTCTTTTATGAATACAGCCTGTGTCCCTGGTGTTCAATTACCTGAGTCAATATGGATGTATTGAACCCCAACATATGAGTCAAATCATAAAGTGTATATACAAGAGCAGGGATGTTATGGCCATCTGAGAGGGGCAGTGAAAATTACACTGGTGATTTGCAGTCCAGGAAGTAAACAAAGTGGTAATATATGAGAGTAATAACACTCAAATATGGTTCCAGTGTGCAGAGCATCTGTCTACTGCTTCTGCTTTGCACCAGTTTGACAGGAAGACAATCATAGCATCTTTAAACTGACAATTAAATCTGCAATAAAAATAAAAGTCTATGTGCTACAATAATGCCGTGTTATGCCTTGTGTAAATGGGTTCATATGAGACCATGTGTGCATTGCGTGCAGGAGACAGCTGCTGCTTTTTGGCTCACACACACATACATACAACACACAAACACACACACAGGCATACTCAGGTAGCAGCTGGGCTGGCTCACCTGTCATATTAATAAAACCAGACAATCCCTTCCATCAGCAGCAGCAGCGCAGCAGCAGCAGCACAGCAGACAGAGAGACAGGACAAAAGAGTGCAGAGGCGGAGAGACGGAGAGAAGAGAATGAGGAGACAAAGAGTTGGTAACACTTCCTATAAAGGCCAGATTCATGAAACGTCAGGGATACAAGTCCCACAAGATGTGCTCTGCTCCTCTTTATATATGAAATGATAAAAGATGGAAAGTGGTAGAACTGATCTTTGATTTTTTAAAAGCTGGGAACTTTGCAAGGCATCACTACACGAGTGCTTTTCAACCACTATCTGATACTATAATGTTCTTTATATTTTATAATCAATTTATTTCATATTGACCATGTCAAGCAGTTTTTTGTCTTAATATAGGGATTAAATAAACTTTAAAATGAAATGTACTTGATTATCAACAACTTTCAAGTGATTATCCCAAAAAGGACAGTTCTGTGTGCTTTAACTTAATGTTTCTGACAGTGCACATGATTTGTCAACTGTGCCATGTGAATGTTGTTTTTCAATGAAATGTGTCAAAGTGGAGTGGTGTCATTATTTTCTGTCACAGCAGCAGCAGGGGGACTGTTGTGGCTTGTTTACGGTGTGCCACAAGGGAAAATAGTGCATTATCAAGAAGATACAAAAAATGAATAAAAACAAATGAAGAAAAATGCATGCATTAATTTTTGAATGCAAACCTGTTTAGGAAGTTACTGCTAACAATTTTTTAAATTTTTTTGATCATATGGGGTTGTAACAGAAACACATTAATATTGCAATGCCTTGTGTGTGTAGTTGTACATTATTGTGCTCCTGTAAAAATAATCTGAACAAAATTATCAATTGACATGTGTATTGGTATACGTGTTAGTGGTACAAATCTCTTGGTGGCTTTTAACAAAAATTGCACTGATAAAAAAAAAAAAAAAGTGTCATGAAAACAAAAAAGACTCCCAAAACTAATTCAAAAAAAAGAATTATCAGTTTTGGGTGAAAAGTGTTCTGGTTTGGCCATGAGAATTTTTTATATTAGTCTTATGGAGACAAACAACAATAAATAAATAATTTTGCTGAATAGATAGGCAGAATATCAAATCATAAAACTTCTACTATGCAAGTCTGAAAACATATCAACTTCATATTACTGTACAGGAAAGCATTAAATAAAACAGTGATGATGTTTTTGAAAGCACTACCAAACAGATACTGAATGGGCACATACACACAAACCACTATTGGTTTAAAAAAAAAAAGAAAGAAAGAAAAAAAAGTTTCTGACTGTCTTTAACTGAGTGAACTGTGTCACTGTTCCTGAGATTGCATTATTCCAATCCTTCCTCGAAGCTAAAATTTCAACTTTTTTTCGTCCGTCCCTGGACGAACAGACAAGCTGACTGTCTGTGAACAGAGCGATGACACCTCTGGTAGGAAAAGCAAGTCTTATAGAGAGTTTTTGTTTGTGTGTGTGCATGTGTGTACTCTGCCGTGTGTCTTTCTTTATAAATGTGTGTTGATGAGGGTGCATGTTGCTGCTTGCTTGTGTGTGTACTCTTGGCATCAGAAAAGGACGGAGTAAAGAGAGGGCCCAGAGGAGAAGGAAGCAGAAAGAGAGAACAGGGGGGGTACGAGGCGGTTAAACAATAAGGAGTGGTAGAAAATGACAAGTCGGGTAAAGAAAGGCTTCCTGAACACACCACATCTATCAGAGGAGGCTGTGCCATGGAGGAAAGGCCGTCCTCCACTTCTCCCATTAACCCCTGGAGTGCTCAGTCTGCCAGGTAACGCTGACGGCTCTGACAGCTGCTCCATGGGTGGGATCCTGTGTGTTTACTTTTACCTGTAGACTTAGAGGACTCATTCTAAAGCCAATGAAAGCTCTAATGTGTCATAAGTGACAACAGAATGAAAACAGTGTCATGGACCCACAGGTTCATCTGAGTACCTGGTGAGGTTTAGCTCAATTCATTTATGTCCTTCTCTGTAAATACTAATTCTTCTTTTTACTCAACATTTAATTTTATTTAAGTAATGAAGCTTCTGCCCTGCAGTGTGGCTGAATTTTTGGTCTCCCAGCAGCCTCAAAATCAGCCGAGTGTGATTAGGCTGATTACCTACATGGGTGAATTGACAAAACGTGTCTGAGGAAAGAAGTAGGAAATGCTCCATAAAGAATCTTTTGAGACAGACTGACAGGGCCCAGTGAGTGAGCACCAATTTATGGATGACGGCACAAAAAAGAAAGTTCCCAGTGTTCATCGGAGGCCAGTGAATCCAAAATGAACTCTCTTTATGAGGCTGACTTTGCCTCCGTGATGGCGCTCACACAATGCAGCCAACAAAGGGCGGCAGTAAAGGGGGAGTTGTGACAAGATAGCGGCACAAAAAGAGAATCAACTTTCACGTGGCTGAATGCAGGCAGGAGCCCGGCCCAGCTGTTTTTAATGGCGATGCATTGACAGGAGGGCAGGCTATTTTTAATCGCGTGCACTGCTTTCAGGCGCACACACACAAAACCCCCCTTTCACAGAGCTTTGTTAGTAACCTGCAGTGACCTGCATTCAAGGCTGCGTCAGGGTCCCTTGCACAAAAGCTGCTAGAGGAGTGGGCTTTTGGGGTGTCTGCAGCTTGATGTCCAGTCCAGAATCACCCTGAGGGACACCTCAGACTCCCTGGACTTAAAAAAGAAAATGCAGAAAAACTATTTGATAATCAACACAAGAATGTGTACAAAGGCATGTTAAGCCATGTTAAGTTTGCTACATCTCAAACTAAATAAATGTCTGTAATGTCTCTGCAAACACACACGCACACACACCCTTACACACACACAAAGAATGTACAAACAAGTCGGAAAACAAAGGGCTCTTGTAACAGGGCTTGGGATCTTGATGAAAAATTCAAACAATATTAAATGGGGAGTGTCAACAGCAGACACACTTCTGCTGAGGGCCCTTCAAACAGACAGAGTAACTCGGTACACACATTACGCCGCCACAGTTCAACCCCTTAGTGTAATGATGATGGTGGCTTCAACAGGGCACAGCTTTTAAAACCTCTCTCCTGCAAACACTCCTCTCCAAAGGGGGGTTAAAGCTACGGTTCCTGGCTAAAGAAAGACGCTGCTGTGTTCAGGCATGTTTTTTTCCTTCAGTTTTACCTGCCGGTGAACGTCACAGGTCACCTGGATTCCCAGCGACCCCCTCCTCTTGTTCTAGTGACCACTTCATCAGGGAGTCACACTCCCTGAAAGATGCAGATTAAGATATCAGTGCTGAAGGATTCCAACTGTCCGCCTGCACAGCGCAGAGCTGTAATGCCTCCTGACAGGTGAGCTTTAGAGGCAGGCCTCAGATTCTCACATCCATCAGTGATCCCTCATCTCAAGGAGACGGAAAAAGAAACAAGTCAAATAAATATGTGGCTGTCACTGTGGGGAAGAAGTGTTCAGGGGAAGGATAAAGGACTACTCTCCTGAAATGTAACGCATAGGTGTCTGTGTGCAGGGAACAAGTGTCTCTATGGGTCTACTTAAAAAGATACAATTAAGTGCACATGAAGAGGGGACAAAAGAACATGAATAAAAAGGTGTCTACAAAATTCTTTTACATTCTGTATTTCTGTGTCATGTATTTAATGGTGTACCTTTTACTGAGGCTACTGAATACACACAAGAGTTTTTTAAAAAGCAACTTTTTTAAATGCACTTTTCTTTTGTGTTGAATTTGCATTTAAATTGTCCATCCTCGCCTTAACTATCACGTCTTGAAAATCTCACACTTAAAAACCTATCTGGAAAGAGACTGATCTCTTTATTTCATACAGCTTTCATGTCATGTGATAAGGAGTCCCCAGACAGATTGGGGACTGACATTGAAGAGAATATAGACATCTCTGAATGGGAAGAAGCATGTTTGAAAGCACAGACAAGAATGAAGTTGTTATGATACAAATGGTTGATGATAACTTACATTACCCCGGTTAAGCCTTATAGTTGGTAAATACATAGTGTTAAATATTCAGAGGAAGGGGAACTCTTTTTCATTGTTTATGGAATTGTATAAAAATACAGGAATACTGGAAAACAGTTGTTCATACTATACCTGAGACTGTTGTGGTTAGAGTCCTTTTTCATGCAAAGATCTGTGTATTAGGTATATATCCAAAAGACTTCAGTGTGAGTTCATGGCAAAAACTTTGATTGACTTTGGACTCTTACAGGCTAGAGGGACAATAGCTTGCGGTGGGAGAAAAAATTGAAAATCGATATATCAGGATTTTTTGTTTGACAATATCAAAATATCAAAATCTAATTTTTTTTTTCAAATTCTTCATTTCAGTCTTTGTTTATAAACTGGACTGGGAAAAAGTGAAAGAGTGAAATGTTTCTCTCTGACTCACGTGATGTGCATTTTATGGGAAAATATGGCTCCTGATAAAGTCTGTAGACATTATCATCATCATTTAACTTTCTCACATCGTCTGCTGTTTAGAAAAGCAAAATATTCTTCGTTAATATCGAAGAATCGCGAGAATAGCATTTGGTCCTAGCCCTGATGACAGCCCTTTCTTGGAGCAAAACTGATATAACCTTTAATAAATGTGTGGATGAAGGAGACTTGCATCACAGTGGAGGAACTCTCTAACATTACCAGAGGAAGGATAAAGGACTTAGAAGATTCATAGAAACCTTTATGGAATTCGTCAAACAACAAAACATTCAATCCTCTTGAAACTTTAATGTCTTACATTTTATTTCATTTTATTTTATTTTTTTAATTTATGTTTTTTCAAGCTCTATGCAAGCACTATGTATGTATAAGAGTGTGTTACAGTTGTATTTTATGTTAATCTGTGTCCTTTAAATGTATGTAAATGTAAAATAAATAAAAACATTGTTAAAAAAATGTCCGTCCTTCAAATTGTAAATTACTTCAGGTAAAAAAAAAAATATGTATATATATATATATTTAAAAAAATCCATATTAGTAAAAAGAAGGTGTAATAGAAGTAAATCTAACATTTCACTTTCTATTTGTTTTTGGCTTTCGGACATGTATTAAGCAAGACAAACAAACAACTAAACTCTGTGTTGGATACCAAACAGGCAAAGGCTGTTTCTTTGGCAAGAGTCTCTGCTGGCTTACACCTCTCAGTCTGAGAGCAGTAATATAAACAAAGTTACACATCCTTTATTTAAACAGGGGAAAGCCTTTCAAACCCCAAGAGTTTATTTTTCTTTTAATTTTCCTTAAAACTGACCAAAAGCGTGTGAGGCAAATTATTATATATTTAAAAATATAAGTTAAGAATTCATATTTGATTTTTGTTTTTATACTTTCACAATGTGCAAGTTTTGCTTCCTATTGAAAGTTGTTCAGTTTAGTTAGAATCAAACTATCAGAGGCAGATAGCTGGACTTACTCTAACTTTTGGGTCAAGCCCTGAAAAAATGAGCACATGGACAGTTCCTTTAAAGCAAATAAATTTCTGCAAGGCAAAATCAGAGTAACATTTTATTTTTTTTTAATATGCTATTAGTTTTACTCCTAACGCTGACCTGTGTGTACATTAGCGATGTGTCACTTAAAAGCGGTGCTTGAAACAGAGCCCTCCTTGTATCATAGAACAGTAAAACAAACAGCTAATCCTGAATAAAACACAGTTGTTAAAAGACTATTTTTTTAAAAGTGTGTGCATCTGGCACTGCCGCAGGGCTGGCAGCTCCATCACCACCTGTAGGCAGACGGCAGCTCTGACTGGGAGGAGCTGGACCCGCTGTGGTCAGACACAGGAAGCAGAGACAGCAGGTGCACTGTTATCACCTCCATAGAAAGGTAATGAAGCCACATTACAATCAGCAGGAAATGAAGCAGCACAGCTGATCCTGAAAGCTAACTCCCCACCAGCCAACAACATTTTAAACATCTTTATGTGTCTGTTTACGATGTGTACGGTGATAGTAACTGATTTTCTTTTCAAAGTCTTTGTTGCGGTGATGGAGGATTTATGATAAGGGAAAATTTCCCAACTTCTGCGTCTTTTGTTTATGAGCGCTCCACGTAGACTCAAACTGGTGTGACATTTACAGGCCCCTGCTTTGAAGAGGAGCCAACTGCTCTCCAAGCTGTAAAAGAGCCACCTGCCTCGCCTCACCTGCTCTTCTGTGAAGGATTAGTGAATAAAAACTCGCAAGTTCCAGTGTCAGCTATAGACCCTGCCCAGTAGCTACTGTACAGTGCAGCACACCTTCAAAACCCCCCCCTAGTTTTGGCTCTTGCAACAGACAGAAAAGAAGATATAAAGACTGCAGAGCTGTTTTCTTTTCAGTGTCTCCCCTTGGCTAAGTCTGGGGTAAGCCCGCTAATCCTGCCTGGTGTGATGACTCACAACGGGTGTGGCCAATGTGTTCCCAAAGATATCTCCTTCACAGTCTGAATATCAATAGGAATGTTTATGTTGGCTTTGGGAAGCATGTTGTGTGGCATTTAATAGTTTCTAATGGTTGTTGAACACTTTTCTTATGTTTATATTGTCGTAGAACACAGCTTAAATCAGACTGCCTGTATAGTGTCTAATATTTGTCCTGTTTTTGAGATGTGTAGACAGTGTGAGAGTGTTTCTGACATGTGTGTGTGTGTTTGTGCTTCTGTGAAAGGGAGAGAATTGGGCCAGTGTCCCACCTAATTGTTATTGCGTCTGTGTTTGGCCTGGAGACAGTCGATAGGAATCAGCAGTGAGCCCGGTGGTGTCGGTAGGAGGGCTGTGTCTCCCACTTCCCAGTGTCTTAGTTGTAATGCATCCCTCCACTAACAGGGATCAAGGTATTAGGGATTCAGGTTATTTGTATTGATTTTATGTGCTGTCATGCCGGGCTGGAGGACGCCCTCATATTTGTGGAAATTGCAAATTCCACCTCGGAAATGTCACCAGCGTTTAATCTCTTCCTGAGTGGTCAATACGGGACCCTCACACCGTCCGACCACGTTTATTAAACAGAGACCAAGCGTTCCCTTGGTTGCCATGATACCATATGGCATGGAACAGGATTGGTCCAGGCTTGAAGGTAACATGGGAGTGAGGAAGCCGAACATTAATAAGTTTTGATAAGAAGTGTGTCAATGGTTATGAGACTGAACATGGATCGGTAAAGTTGCCTATGGATTAATTTTAGCACATGGAAATGTATACAGTGCAATACTGTGAGGGGTCATTGTGCAGGGCTGCAAACTAACTTGCTACCCAACTCAGTATGATTCGTTCACCTAAGAGGTTAAATGCATGTTCAATATGTTGCTAAATCAAATATTAATTCTGTTGCAAACTGAAGTGGCTCTGCACAAGCGAACAAATTAAGGTCAGTGCTATTATTCCAGGAGGAGTCTTCAAGGTCTGTTAAGGCAAACGACTCTGTTGCGTCTGCCAACATTTGCATGCTATTATCATCTTTGCTTTATCCGTGTCATAGCAAATGTTTCTCTTTCTCCTGTGTTTACAGGAATGGCCGAGCCAGCCCCTCCTCTCTCCATTCAACACAATCAAATTTACTCTGGCTTGAGTACACGTTTAGTGGGGACCATTTGTTTGAGGCAAACACTTAGGGCCCTCGTATGTCATTGACCAGTGTCCACAAATATAATCCTATCAAGTTCAATCTTAGGGTGTCCTGCGCCATTGTTTTCCTAATGCAATAAATGAAAATAATCACATCTGGCTTGTTTTAATACAGAGCCATGAACTTCCTCAAGCCTCTCCATCTGTTATTTGTTGAATTCCGTCTGGACAAACTCATTGACGATATTGTGATGTTTCACTTAAGTCCTGTTGTTGACATCCACTTCACTTCAAGTATTTACAGTACAAGTAGAGGAATGGCACGGCAGACAAACATGAACCTGCCGGGGTGGACGCACTCTTTCTTGCTTGTTGATAAACCCCTGCTTCTTCCAAACGCCCTCAGTTGACATGTACCTACAGAGAAAGCCTTAGTAAAACAAGCAGGACCCTTGTAAATATGCAGTGCCCAACAGTGGCACACGCACTGTTGGCTTACAAACTGCTTGTGGTGTTTTTCTTTTTACCTCCAAATTTGCTCGGAAAACTAATCATGGTCTGATAAAGCCCATGGTAAATATGGGAGAGATTGACACCCACATGTCAAAGTTTACATAGCCAGACCAAGTGTACATATAGGGTAGAGGAACTGTGGGGCCGAGCTGAGCTGCTCTGGCCTGACCTCAGCCAGTCTAGCCGGTGAAATAGACACTTTGTGAGAGAAACCGCAGAGGAGGAAGGTTATTCAAAGACATGAAAAAGACAGGAGATTGTCTGAAGATAAAGTCTCTGTCTGCAGAAACATTAAAGATTATATGACTGTACTGGAGACAGAAAAAGAAAAGAGAAAAATAGTGTTTTCATCTCATGTGGTTTAAAATCTCTTTTGTTTTTCATCTTGACTCTCCCTTGAAACACATAAAGATGAAGAGTGTGGAGGGCTGCCTTCTTGCCAGTCCTTGTCAGCCTTCCAATTGCTTGATAATCCACAGCAAAGACAGTGCAGCTAACAGAAAAGGTTAACCCCTGACTGATGTGTCTGATGTTAATCTATAGATCAATTAGGGAGAGGCACACTGGGTCAAGCTACAGATATTGCGGTGGCTATTAGTTCCCCTATCTGCCATTATTACACAGTCACATGCTCAAACATTGCGCTGGGTTGGTATGCTAGGCACAGATGCCTAGGGTAAACAGACAGGCCTACACGGCTTGCACAAAATATTGATCTGACAGCAGATGGGAACCTTGATATCAGCCATTCAGTTTTCCTGTGTCTGTGTATTCTTATGTGTGTTGGAACATTTGTGGCAAATGTGTTTGGGAAAATATCTAAAAGCACATATTGTGTGTTTGTTTTGCCTGATGCTAATCCAGAATATTCTGCATCCAAATTTTGTTTAGGCATATGATGGTATGCTCTGTTTTTTATTAAAAGTATAGAGGACCGCCTATGGCATCGACAGTTTGCCTTTTAAATAACAATAAATGTCTCAAATATCAGGCACTTCAGAAGAGGAACTTTTACCTCCATCTTTTAAGTTTTGACAGGACACTGTTCTTATTGTCATTAAATTACTCTATTCAGTTTTTCAGCTCTACTCCTGAAGTTACAAAAACTGCTGTCCCAAATGGCTTTTTGTGCAGTCTAATTTACAAGACAAAAGATAAAAGCCACCGCACATAAGCAGGGTACAGGACCAGTGCTTCACATGTAATTTTGAGATTTACTTTTTATATGACAGTCTTTGACGCCGTTCCAAATTGAACTTTTCCTCCCCCTCGTCGTAATCCAAAAGCAGAGGCATTTTTTTTTTACTCTCAAACAAAGCATGAAACACACGCAGCAGCTTCTTTTGTTGCATTAAGCTGTGCCTAAAAGAGGCAAGGCTTGTCAGCGAGAAAAGATGGATTGTAATTTTCCATTACTTCATTCTAAGCTTCCCTTTCAGTTTCAGTGAATTACCCCGATGGTGAAATAACTGAGAGGGGAAGAAATGATACCTTGTCTATCAAGTGACTGAAAGAATGAAGTTCTTAATTCCTTCTTTCTTGGAGTCTGGAGGCGTAGATGTTTTGGGTGATCAAAATGGCTCATGCTGGGAAAAGTGTCAACAGGAATGACCCATTTATTGGCAGGAACTGGTGCTTTCTTTTCTAAAGCCGGCAATAAGATTGAAGCATCACACTTAAGCAAGGAATGCAAGTACTCTCAGTTCATATGAATAGGCAACCTCTACATATGAATTTGGATTTTCAGAGAGGGTTAGAAGGGGTCACATATTTCTACGGACTACTTCACTGCCCCACAAAGCAGCCATGTTGTCCAAATAGGGCTGATGGGTTATTCACCATTCCTCAATCCTGAAATCTCAGGATCATCACAGCAGGGGTACACGGGCATATTCATGTCTAATTATGTTTCTATATCTCCCTGCTCCGCCTTTCTGTGTTCAGAGCTCTATGGTGTGTGCTGGCCCTGGGGATCAATCACTCTGAGCTGCCTGGCCAAACACCATTGACAAGGCGGAGGCGATGCAAAGCTGGTTCATTGGCTCCATGGCATGCTACCATTCAATTAGTCTTGGTCAGCGGGAGGTGTGATTATTCCAAAATTAGTGATTATTTCCCTGGGTAAACAGGCCGGATTGGGGTGTGTCATCCCTTGTGTGGCTCGCTGGTCACAGGGCCTCCACAAAAGGGGGCTGGAAGGCAAAGGTACGGAGGACTGCTTTCACTGAATGAGCAGCCGGCTCCCCCTGTCTCATGGCTGGACCCTGCGGCTCGACACAGCCCTCCCTGATAAAGTGGCATTTCCCGCATACAAAGGCGGCATCAGGCTTAATCCTCAGCCAGCCCACACCCCCTTCATTCTTCCCCAGCGAGAGAGCACAAAGAGTGTGGGCCTTGTCTTAATCCAAAGGTGGGCTATCACAGTAATCTGATAATACATGCTGATCAAAGTCTATTCAATGCTAATCAGGACAACAGATCAGCATTATGATCTAATTAGAGACACCCTGTGAAGCTGCTGCTGAAGTGAAATGCCAGAGCATTGTAAACAGCAAAGCATGCCATTCAAATGCTAGAAGAGAACTAAAGGCTGAATGTAATGCTTTGGTTTAATCCTGACTCAAAGCTGTACTAGCAGAGAGGTAAAAGAGACATTTGAATGGAATCAAAGTAAGATGTCAAACCTGCAAAGTATCTATCTATCATTTATACCTGAGTTGTGTTTTCTTCAGGAGATACTTCCCTGCATCTCTCTGAGGCCACTCAAGAAATGTGGTGGGATAAAAAACTTGAGTAATCTTGTCATGCTTGCAAGTTTTTCCTCACTGGATGAAGCGGTTGTGTTTGAACCCTCTTGTTAGTTTTGATTAGAGCTGAAACGATTCCTCGAATGATTCGAGGTACTCGATTACAAAAAATACTTGAGTAATTTTCTCTGCCTCGAGGAATCATTAAATTTTAAAAAAGATCAAAGAGTGGTATTTCAAATAGAGCTGAGGCCATATTAAGAGAGTTTCAGACCCCTCAAGCTACCTCTTTTACAAAATAGCAACTAGCAACAAATCTAGCTTCTTTTCTGGAGTTTGGAGACTAATGGGTCATTCTACGAAACGGTGCCATTTGGGTCCGCAACATTAGATGAGATGTACAAGGCACAAAAAATGTGTCAAAGTGTGTTTACAAATTTTGGAGCTACCAAAGCAAGTGCTCTTATTGACATGCTGTATCAGAAAATTCTATTTCTCAAAGAGAAAAATTTTAATTCGAAAAATAACTGCTCTTTAACTAAAAAAAAAAATCCCATCGATTACTCGATTAATCGATGGGATTTTCAGTAGAATACTCGAATACTAAAATATTCGATAGCTGCAGCCCTAGTTTTGATGTACTTTCTGTAATTTTGTTGATCTGTATGCCCAATTAGCCATGAGCTATCAACAAAGCATCAGATCAATGTCCCACTTGCCTTTCGGAAGTTCTTGTTCTCCTCTGGGAGGCGTATCAGTCACGCCTTGCCTGCACAGTGATCCCCTGCAACTTCAGAAATCTGGGTGGCCACAGCTTCTACACTGGGATAAAGTAAGTCTACAAGGCTCTTAGCAATGGCTAATCCTATCAAAATGGACTCCTTTTAGAAAAACAATGAAAAGAAGAGCCTAATAGTGACAGGTATATGTTACGCATGGAATGCAGGAGGGCAGAATCGGCGTGCAATGAGAATTCCTTGAGCAGCGTGCAACATCCCTTCCACCTGGGCCTAAAAAAACAAAGCCGTTTATGGATTCTGCACTGTTTAGATACTTCTTAGCTATGAAAATAAAGGCCAGATGTGCAGGCAGGAGTCTCATGTGGCTACATGTAGGCTACTTGTGTGTGACGATGGAAGGCAGCCTTGTCGACAGCCATTGCTTTGCAAACTGACTTTCCCTTTCAGACAGTGTACAAAGACAGGTTTAACCCTTTAGTCAGGACTAAATGTACAAAGATTACTGACACTGTGAGAATGAACTTGGCAGAACTTCAGATAGAAAATAATGTGATCATAAACAATAGCCACTGCTTTTTTTTCCAGAATGCAGAATCTGAAGCGTAGCATTTTGAGGATGGCATGTCTTGACAACAAAGCAGATTAACTGGATTACTCATCATACAAATCTGATGACTTTAAATGAGTCAAACAGAAAAAAAAGTGTTGGAGAGATTAAAAGACAGCCGAGCATTTCAGTTTAACCCCTGAGCAGCTCTGGAGTTGCTTGAAGTTAATGTGTGGTGTGGGTCAGCTCTGAGGCGCTGTCCCCACCCCCATCCTTAGCCCATGTCCCACACACAGGCAGGAACAAAAAGACCCACCTCAGTGTGGCCCTATCAATGTCACCGCATTGTGTAGCGGTCTTTCAGGGTACATGAAGTGTCTTTAGCCTCAGTGAGATCAATAGCAGGGCCAACTGTGCAGCAGCTAGTGGCGGCAGCAGCAGCCGAGCAGAGCTGTGAGACAGAGGAGATAAAGCTAATCAGACGGAGCATTGACAGATCTCTATCTTTGATGTACTTGTGAGCACTTTGCTGTAACACAGAACTTTTCTCTTGCATTTAGCGAGTCAGAAACTGCAGCTGAGGTGCAATATTGGTGTGACATATCTCCATTTAGTTGGAAATGTCCCTGGGGACCTTTCAAAGTTTTCTGTGTACTCTGCTGAGCCAGATCTTTCCTGACAGTGACCTCAGTCAGCTTATAGGTACACTGGATTGGACAGGTCAGTTCCATTGATTTCCCATTCCCTCTTGGCACAATAAAGACTGTCAACGAACAACTGAGATGTGCCCTTGACCAAAGTGTAACCCACACTGTTTTAGCGTGTCTTCTTTAAAGCTTTTAACTCAGTAAGAGACTTGTTAATGGTGCAATGATCCATCAAATAAAATACAGATTTAACTCTCCATTAATTTTACTTTGAAGGTTCCCTTCTCTAATCATATAAACTGTGGGTGAATGTATCATTATGAATAAACGGAGACCACCAAGTCAGACTTTAGAGGTTTCTCTTCTTTTTCCCAACAGAAAAAGCCTGAGCCTAATTTGCCATCATCAGCTTCTTTTGTTCAAACAGGGGCTGGTATTTGAGAATAATCCTCCCTCCATAGATGAAATAGGGCCTCGACAGGCAGCGGCAAGACTTTGTCAAAACCTTTTCCAGAGGCGAATCTTTGGGAGATCTGTAATGTTCAAGGCTGGGAAATGACTTGTTAATGACAAAACAAGTGATGTAAACTTCACCCGGCTTTGGATTTGGCAAATGTGCAATGAAGGTCTGGTTAGTAGTTAAATGCTCTGATTCACTTTCTTTGCTGAGTTCTTTGTTCTTACTAATTTATGTAACGTATTACCAGCATGTCTTTGGCTGATTCTCTACTATTCAGAAAAACAACTGGAGTTGTTTCAAATATGAAACAGAAATAGATGACATTACTTTATATTCAGCGTCTAGTTATCCTTTCAAAATGCCATGTGTAATGTCATGCAATATCTGACAAAATGACCTTAATTTAAAGGGCTGCCATTGATGTCAACAGCAGGTAAATACCAAGTTGCAAATGTGCATTGATTGTTTAGATGCTCCAGGTGACACCATGCCAGCAGAGAGAACTTTTGTTTACCTCTCAAATTTCACAGACTGTTGAAGTGGCACTAAAGAGTTATTGGCGTATTGCTTATGTGTCTGTGTTGAAAGAGAGAATGAAGCAAAATGAAACACATCAGGTGACTTATCTTTAATTTGTTGCAGCATCTTAAAGAAAAAACTATCAAATTTGCCAAGAAAATACAGCGCACAAATCTTTCAAAAAATCAACTTTTCCAAAACGTAGTAATACATCAGTCCTTGAGATGTAACACTGCTTTCGTGTTAGTATTAAGACATGTAGTGCCAAGGCATGTATGTTACTCCTCTGTGTCACTGACCAGTGTGTAAAGTGCAATTCAATAAGGAAATGAGATGCAAATGAGTCCATACATCTACAGCATATTTTAGGACTGCTATTTAGTGTTTTGATCTGGACCACCCTTTGTTAGATAAATATACAAACTATTCAAAAGATTTCTTTTGTTGTTCGTCTTTGTAAGAAAGTGGAGAAAATATTTGGAATGCATTAAGTTCTGAAAACCGCCTGTCATGGTGGACAATAAAGGGTAGCCTAATAGATGTTAGCACTGATGGTAAAGAGGACAAAAAGAAGCGGCTCTCTGTTGTGCACAAACTGCCTGGCACAACTAAAAATGAATCCATTTACTTCAGACTGTTTACTTTGTACTTTCGGCTGTAAAGGCAAAGAAAATAAAAAAAACACCCAATTCACGAGGCGCAGGAGCCAAGGCCTCAACTTCTCTTTCACAGGCCACGTTTTTTCAGCTTTTTAAAAACTCACACGCCAAGCGCTCTGGCAGCCAACGCTGACAAGATGCAGGGGAGGGAGAAAAGACGGAGTGAGGAGACAAAACCAAACACAAAAACAGTAACATCTGCAGCCGCTTCCAGCCAGACAGTTTGATGTGAATAACTCAGCACTTTGTGCCCTGACCTTGGCGAACAAAGGGGGAGATGCCTCAGGAGCGAAGCGGGAAGCCCCTGGAGGCGAGCGCCCAAAGAGCACCCCTGCTCGTTTCGCTGAGCTGGAGTTATTGTCCCCCAGTGGGGCAGAGAGGTGCCACCAGGGCACCCGCACTGCATGCCACTTGGACTGTCATAGTTTCAGCACAAAGATGGCCGCTTCACAAATGAAGCAGAGCACTGCAGGAATAAAATGTCATTTTCAGGGTGGTGCATTGTTCAGATCACAGCACCATATGAATGCAGATCAGGGTCAGGCAAATAACTACAGGAGTGTCTTCTAAAGGGATTGGTAAATGCAGTGATGAATTGGTAAAGGGGGAGCAGATGAATATTTATCAATCTTGCCGGAGGATGCTAATACATATACAGATTTATTTCACCTCACCCCAAAGTTAGAAAAGGCAAATTCCTCCCCATCAAATCAAAGGGAGACACAACAAAGCAACTGTGTACTTCAAGACTTAAATCTTACAAGTTCCTAATCCTTCTGAAGTCCACACGGGACCTTTGGTCTCCATAGCAACGGCAGGGCATTCAACCAAGTGATTGCCTCCAATGAATTTCAGATAAGACAAAATGGAAGTGAATTGATGTGATTTTAATGCAGAAGTGAGCGGCGGAGGGGAGGTCCACTCGGTTCATATTTGAATAAAGCAAACAGAGCAGACAAAAGGCTGACAGCCGTAAATGACATTGTCAGTACAAAAATTATCAGCCAGTTTACAATCTGTTTGCTCATGTAGAACAAACAGAATGTGTGTGGCATCCCCGGGCTTTGTGAACGTCGGGGCCGGCAGCCGGCGGCGAGAGAAAAGCAGATATCAGCTCCCCCTGCAGCCCTGCAACAATTAGATAGCAATTTGACAGGCACACTCAAAATTTGAGTTTGTTGTTCTCTTCCAAGGGCACCACATCTTTTTTTATATCCAGGAGGAAATACATAATTGAGGTGTTGGGAACAAAGACAAATTGTGTGACCTATGGCCAGAGGACTCACAGGGTGGGATATCACAGGCGTAGGGAGACACATTCCAAACATACGACCCTCAGTTACCTAGCAAGGACTCAAATCAAGGTCCCCCTTTCTGGCTCCTTTGGTGGTAGGGGACCAACAGGGAGATCCTCCTCAAAGACAGCCCCGTTAGACCCTGTTCACTCCCCGCTGCCCTTTGTTGCATTTTGTCACATGTTTTGTTTCGACCTTGTTAACTTCTCTATAGCCACATGGACAGGCAGCAGCTGGTGAGCTTGCAGTAGGCTGTGAGGCATTAATTTTATCCAGCAACAAGGAGGCAAAACAGGCCAGGCTTGCTTTTGACAACACCTTCAACCTTCACACTGTAGCGCTGTCTGTCTACGAGTCCAGGGCAGATTAGTTGAGTAAGGGTTCAGGAGAACGACATGCAATAGTAAATCGCACTGGCAAAGTAATACATTTAAGCAGAGTTCAGTGATGAGGAAAGATGCAAGAGGTAAAACGATTTCCAATGATGTGTACAAAAAATATGTAGTAGTTTGTTGATAATGTGTACAGGGGTTCACTGAAGTTCTAGTGTGCTTAAGTAATGTTGGGAAAATGCAAAAGAAGGCAAATATATTTAAGGAACGTCTGCAGTAGAGGTGTGAATTCAACTGCAGCAAGCAAAGCAGCTTCTGAGGACGTCCAGCTGAAATCCAGTTAAAATGAATGTTTTCTCACTGGCGGCAGCACTAACATCAAGAGGCTGCCGGCCTTTGAATCAAAGCTTGATCAAAAGATCTAAAAGCAGCAAACAAAGTCAGCTGAATCTTCTTGATACTGTGTCAGACTTCCCGTAGCTGAAAAACAGCCTGTCAGAGTGTTAATTGATATTCATCCCAAGATTCTGGTCCCTGTGCCGTGAAGCCCTGCTCTGTTCTCCGGCTGTGGAGATGCCGTTTAGTCTTATTAAAAAGTTGTTTGATTAGCCGGCCCTGGAATGGAGGCTGTGGTAAGGTCTGGCAGCAGCAGATAAAAAGGGAATGATAAATAGGCGAAAAGCCAGCCGATTGCCAGTCAGCCACTAGAGCATCAAAACACATCCATTTCTCTGCAAAGTTGATCCAATTATTGTCAGCCACTCACAGATAGCTACTATGCTTTACTCCTTTCATTCTGGTCTAAATTGCTCTTCCCCTTTTTCGCCGATACGGCAATCGGTCATAAAGGGCCAGCCATCATTAGTGCTGTTTGAATTGGAGCCCTGTAGTGTTTGGTTAAGAGGGTAAATGCAAATTTGATGAAAGAATAAGGCTGCATTTACATATCAGCCTCAGCTCACATGGCGAGGGTAAACATTCTGTTTATCTCAAGTGTCATTTTATGATTTCAGTTGAATATAAAACCGACCTTGGCCCAGTTGGAGCAAAGGACCAAGAAAATTTACTGTTGTTTAAACACAATTTATTCAAGTAGAACTTGTCAACAAATCTTAGATAACAAGTCAAATAAAAGATGGAAACTGGGATAGTTTTACCTCAAAGATCTCAAGTCCTACATGATATTTAGAAAATGTAGGGTTAAACAGAATCCTTCTTAATTAGCTATGAATGAAATACTGTTTGTGAGGAAATGTGATGATGCTGTGTTGACAAGTACTTGTAATCATGATATTAACTTAATCCAGAAATGCATAGCGAAACAAAATCATAAATAAAATATGGAAAACATCTTCATTTAAATAATTTTACACATTGCCAGTTTTTAGATTTCTTTCAGCTAAAAGGAAAGTGAATGCAATCCCTGTGCCACAGTGGAGCCTCTTAGTACGATGCACTGTTATAGCCCAAAAAAAGGAAAAATGGCTCAAAGGAAAAAGGTCACATTAAGTGATGAAATGAATCAAGAAGAATACCAACGGGATATAGGAAGAAGCCATGTCATTGTACCATGTAAAATTCAGTGTTCTATAATTTATTAAGTTTTTAATCAGTTTAGGAAAGACTATTTTGAGCAGTATAAAGAAGATAAAATACAACTGTCCAATAAAATAAAAAAATGGAATATATTCTCCCCTCCAGAAACAACAAAATCAATTCTTAATTTCTGCCTTGCCTCAGAGCTGAGTGGCTGTTAAAAATAAGGCAAAATACTGCCATCTATGGCTATGTTCCTAGGACTGCTGAGGTCCTGTGCACCCAGCACAAAGGCAATCAACTATTCCTTGAAAAAAAATTGCATGGCTTGTTATTTGTAAATAAGATTAATAAAATATAATTGTAATCATAAAATCGTTAACACATGCTTGACAATTCTCTATGTTGTGAAGTAAAAAAGTGTTTTGGAACAGTGTTCGCACCAAAGTTTCTTGCATTGCTTTCGGAGCTGACACGTTTTTGGCTTCCAAAATTGACAGATTAGACTGAAACCTAGATTTTCATCCAAATGGGCATCTGGTGGCCATATCCTTTAAGCAACACAATTCTGCACAAATCAGGGGTTCTGTCAGAGCTTTTCGTACCACCTGCTGTGTATCTTCCCCTCAAAATGATTGAGCCTGCCTTTATTGTTTCATCATAATTTTATCTTTACGCTTTGTTGGCCAAAATGCAACACACATTGCACATTTTGTTCTTAAATAGGCAATATATTCATGCTGCAAGCCTCATATACTGTATGCATGTATAACGTACTGTATATCTCACGGCAGATACCTCATATGAAATAAATTTATATTGGCAATAAAAACACATATCCGGACTAAATTTTGACTGTGATTCAAGAGCGCATTAAGGCGCAATAATGAAGTGCATATAGCTGCCAGACTGGGGTAGCAGGTTGGCGGTGAAGCATAGAAGAAAGCCAGATGTCAGGGCTTCTATAGCTTAGGCCTTGACCAGGCCTTCGTCTGCGGCGGCCCTTTATGTAGCTCTCTGTGTGATGCACTGGTCCCCTATGGGAGCCCCGAGGCTTTACTGGTGATGAGACGCGATCTGTCCCGTCTGTCACCTCTCTCAAGTTATTCATACACCATCCATACAGTCAGTCCTCCAAGGCCTCTAATCCCCGTCTCCCGAGGTGGAGTACAGACAGCGCAGCAGACAGGAGGGCGGGTGGCAAGTCTGTTCAGAAGATGTTCAACACGCTGAGCATGACGGAGCGTTTCACATTTACAAAATTTCAGCAATGGTATCAGCATGGGGCTGCAGAGCAGTTGGATAAATCTGAGAGTGGGAATCCTGATTCAAACAATAACGTGCAAATGTGTGAGGTCAAAAAAGCTGAAAAATGCACACACTGGGTGTCACATCTCTGCAGCTGCTTTAAGACCACAAATGCAGATGAGATCAGATCCTATTCTCATTTTGCAACTACATTTTCATTTTGGTTTTTAATGAATTTGGAAAAACTATTCAGTGGTTTTAATCTTCATGCTCATCAAACAAGTCGTTTCGGGAAAGTTTTACTCTCCTTAAAATGTGTAGAAAACAACGAGTGAGCTGGCCCGTGTTTTCAAATCTAATTCCAAATGATGAAAAACTGAGCTTGAGTCAATTTTATAAATAGCAATATCCTTAAGTCTCTGGCTGTAAGGTGCCATTATGAATTGCAGCTACTCTAGCACCCGTGACCACACATGAGAGTAAATTTGCACAGCACGTCATCTCCTGATGTTTACAAACAAATACAGAAAGAGTTTATGTAATGCATTCATTTAAACAAGACCTAAGAAATGAGCAAATAGATCATTCTTAGGGATTCTTTACTTTGCAAACATGCCTATTATGGATTAAAGTTTGACAATATGCCAAAGTTATCAAGGTAAACTAGAGCTTTGACTGACAACTGAAAGTGGTTTCTCTTTGTTCCACTGTGTGTATGTGTGTGAGGGAGAGGGAGAAACACACACACACACACAGTCAGACAGAAAAGCCACACAGAAAGGAGGTTCAGCAACTGTCTCTGTGTGGCACTTGTTTTACCTCCCGCCTTCCTGGAAGCACCATCAATTTAGCGGGGACAACTTCACCACTCCCTTCAAGGATCAGCACAATGAGACTGACCTGGGACAGACTCACAGGGTTCACCTCAGAGCCCATTAATCAAGTGTCTCCGCTGTGTGTAGATGAGGTCAGATTCTGGCATGTTGTGTTGCAACAGCTAGGTCACACACAGGGCACTGGATTAAACCCACAATATCTTAATAATGAATAAAAAAAAAAGGTGTGATTTGTGTTGGTGTTTTCCTGTTGCGTATTGATTCACTATGTGTGATCAGGAATGTTTGTCAAACTCAAATAGTATTGTTTTTCCTGCAGAGATTAACCTGTTTAATGCAGAGAGCAATCACCCATTGAGGTTGCAATGCGGCGTAGCTTGACGGTGTGAGTGTGTGCGAGTGTGTTGATGTGTGTGTGCATGTGTGAGACAAAGACCACCTGTGCAGTGGAGGGAGCCAGTGAATTTGGAGCCAGGGTGCGCTCTGTCAATTGGCATTTGATTTGTCACTCAGCAGACTCGGGCTGCGGCTGAGTCACTTAGCAGGCCACACCCAGCTTTCCTCCATTTCTCCTTCTCTTTGCCTTTCCCTTTTCTTCTCCCTCGGCACAAGGTGTATCTAAGGGTTCACCTCCAGGCCAGTGCTGTTGACACACATACCTTAATGCGCGTGGCTCACACACATGTCTGTCAGTGACTACAGCTCAGCAGTAGAGAGTAAAAAAAAAATCATCATGGAAAGATGACTCTTATTATCAAAAACTAATGTTGACTTCTTCTTTTAAAAACAATCTGTACGCTGTGACTATTGCTGAATTACTGACACGAGTGTTAGGACAATTAACTTATTATAGGCTCAGATGTTCTTTTCAGGGTCACACGTATTAACAAAAACTAGAGATAGACTGATACAGATTACCAGTAGTCAAGGAAGCATTTGTAGTAAAAGTGAAAATATTGGTGTCAAAATGTGGGTTAAAACAAAATCAAAAACTTTACTTTTTTGAACGCCTCAAGAATATGTTTATTAACCCTTTGATGCCTGTTCTCACAAATTTGCGACATACCCTGTCAGGTCTTGATGCAGCTTAAATGACCTCTGTATCTCATTATTACCTAATGATTCATATTCTACACAAACCAAAGATCGTATCAAATCCACTATGTCACAATGTATTGGTCAGGGGTGAACTTCTCATGTCTGTATATATAATATAACTTAGTTATAACTATTGTGTGTATTGTACTCAAACTTACAATCTCCACTCAATTTAACATCTGTAGGAATGCAAAAACACATAAAAACAATCTATTTTTTAAACTGTTAATTAGGGATGCACGATATTGGATTTTTGCAGCTATCCGGTATGCCGATATATCGAAACCCCTTTTGGCCGATACCGATACCGATAATCACAAGTTTGTTTGTTTTTTTCACTGTAAAGAAAGCTAAGTCTATCCTGTACTGGAATTTATGTGTTACTCTAATTGTGACGGTCTTGTTTGTTTAAGAAACACACATAAAACAAGACAAAAAACATTTGATTTTACCATAAATAAGAAATGTATTATTTTTTCAAACTCAAACATTCAGTACTGAAATACAGAAAAATAATTTCTTTAGATCACATGAACTTTAAATTTACAATGCATTTTTAAACATAACCAAGTTGCATTTGATTATTTTAAAGCTACTGTAACAACCTGGTGACAGACACAGAGCTCTGCAGTGCAAATAAATGAAGTGCTACATTTTATTTAAGGAGCTTATTTTTCAGATGGAAAATAATAATAATCTTAACTGAACAGCACCTTATCAGCTGTGCATATCGGCAGAAATTTTCATATCTGCTGATACCGATGAACGTGCTTTTAAGCTTTTATCAGCCGATACCGATATTGTGCCGACAGTATCGTGCATCCCTACTGTTAATTAAGTCACGCAGTAAGGGGTTAGACAGCTCTCAGGCAGCTGTCATATAGAGTTAAATAAAAACTTTAAAAAAATAAATAGTGCCCTAAAATTTTCCACAGTAAGTCAAGTTTTCCAAGAAATGTCCACCATTTCGATGGTACTGTGGGTGGGATAATGCTAGAGATAGTGTGTGTGAGCAGTGACTGCAGACGGAGAGGCGCAGCTGTATCGAAAACCTAAATAACAATCTTAAATTTAAATTTATTGTCAGAAGTCAGATTAAAAAAAAAAGGCAGATGCTGATATGCCTCAAAATGCTAAATATCGGCCCGGCTGACAATCAGTCTATCCCTAACAAAGACAGGGTTTTCTTTGTGTCTGCTGCATTCAGCTACACTGTGTCCACCTGGGCTATGAATTGTGGTGAGACTGAAATATTTATATTGTCTCCAAGCATAGGATAACTCATGCTGCAAAGAGGGTTTTTTTAAATACACACCTTTCTGCACGAGACCAGTCCAGCTGGAATCTTAAATGAGATGACCACAGTGCAGCTTTTGGGAAAAGCCACATCAGTGCAGCCACAGCAGGATACAGGTGGGGGACAGTTTTTTTTGCTCAAGAGGAGAGATGAATTGACAACATAGCCAAGACAGATTACTGATGCACACAGAAGCTGTTTTATTTTAACTCTCATGCCTCGGGATGCTTAAAAGGTCAGGTTGTCTTAAGTATATCACTTGAATTAGGAAAATGGCACCTAGGTCAAAATGTACTCTTGAAATGATTGATTCTGACAAGTCAAATCTCAGAAACAGTTCCAGTATCAATCAAAGGGATTCCAGCAGCATATAACATGTCTGTTTATCTGCGTTTTTAAGCATGGAGCAAACATATAAGTCTCACACTGAAAGCAAAAGAAATGTTGGAAAATTCCTGACTGAAGTTGCATTCTGAGGTTGCTACAAGGCCTTCATTCACGGAGGCTCCGAGGGCGTGGAGCACATCAAGGCCGACCACATCAAGCAGTAGATTAATTGATGAAGTTGTACCGAAAGAGTTCAAAAAAAAAAAAAAAAAAAAATCCCACGCAGTTCAGCAGCCAGAAATAACACCAGACGAGAATGCAACACCAACAAATAGCCCACCACTCCCTGAAGTAACAAAGCAGGTCTGTATGAGGAAGAGCTGGGTGACAAAAGGACAAAACATGTCTGCACTGTACTGACAGGAGCCAGAGGTGTCACGTAGGAGTAGGTTTCCCATGACAGGGAAGTATTTAAGGACAAAAGTGAGCGCATTTTAGCTGTTAAACGTATCTTTAAGAAGGGGAACAAAAACAAAACAGAGATGAATAGAAGCAGAAGTATTGCAGTTTCGTCCCCCAAGAAGTAAAATGGTCAGTTTTCTTCTTTTCAATAGAGCTTTAGAGAAAGCAGAGAGTAGCAGGAGGGAAGGTGTCCATTGCAGTAAGCAGCTAATTGATAGGGTGGCTCAGACAATAGGCAGGTGCCACCCAGCCACATTCCTCACATGCCAGTCAGTCTGTCAGTGACCCTGAAACGGAGCCCACTTTCCCAATTAGGGTCATTAGTGTGAGCCAGTAAGTGCCCCAGTCACACATGGCTGCAAAGCAGGCCCACTTTGGCACCGTGGAAAGACCCCAGACAACAAAAAAAGGCCATTGCAAAGTTTTCACCAAGTGCTGCCTGAGATGTCCATCAAGCCATTCAGGGGTTATTCAGGGCAGATGCAAGAGAGATTTGTCTCCTTTTCTGTAGATCCTAAGGGAACTCAGGCAATTTTCAGCAGCTGACATTTTGTAAAAGAAGCAAATGAGCAGCATCAGTGATTCGACACAGGCCTTGTAGCTTGAGAGACTGTGAATGGAATTGATGCAGGCAGTTAAAAAGCTGCTCACAGCTGAGTTTAAGGCACCAGGCTGACAGTTGTGGCAGTTACTGTGTTTCAAGCTGTTGTTAAAAACAGCAGACCACAAGATTCAACACTGTACAGTGTGTTTTTATGAATATATCCCAGCCATACTCCTCCTAACCGCCGCTCCTTGTACGACCATCTGCATGAGCTTTTGGGCCTATTATCATGTATGGAAATAAATAATTACTCCATGACTGAGATTTTCCTATTCCTCACAATAGTCACCCGAAAGATGAAGCCATTTTAAATCCAGGAATTGAAAAGAACAGAGGCATTTACATCTGCGGTAAAAAACTTTTTAATATTGCCTTTGGAAAATTTTGTGACGTTAACGTTTAGCAGATGTTGTTGCTCATTTGACTGCTTATTTGGGTAAGAGCTTTAAATGTAGCTCAGAAACATCCGTTTATGGATATGAGGAAAACGATGCTGCTGCTGTTGTGAGAGAGCATCATCAGATTGTGTGCTCTGATTCGCTGTTTGGAGACAATGCAGATGCTTTCAGTTTTGGCCTTTTAATATCTAAGTCCTCAATCTGGTGGAGCATAATCATGCCCATGGTGCGCTAATGCCAGGTGGACCCCAACGCAGCTGCCACTTACTTAAACTCTGTGTTTTTAAAAGAATGTGAGAAGGTGTAGGCTACATAACAAAAGCTAAGACCTTCTCCTGTAAAATTAGCAGGCAGCCTTAATGTAGAGCTTGTTTGCTTTCGTTAAAGTACATTCACTGTGCTTGAGATTTATATCTCCGTGGTTGTACGGATTTAGAAAACATGCTTTATTCCTCCACACTATGATTTGCAACGAACACCATGAGCACCTGCATTCACTTCAACCATTAACAGGCACCATGTTTCATCTCGAGATAAGGCACGCTAAGAGACTTGGGAGGTGGCAGAACACTGAAATAATCAGTCATCAACTTTCCCATTCAAGAAACAATAAAGCGAAATGACTAAAAGAGAAACCAGCAGAGAGAGATTAGCGCTAAAGCTGTTGCCAGGTTTGTCGGTGAAAAGAAGCCTCACTGCTGTGCAGCTGGGAGTTGTGCAGCTTCATCAGGTGAGATTCAGATTGCAAGCCCAGCCAGATAGTAAGGTGCTGAAAGGTGCTAAAGCCTATGGAGAAAAGATGGCACCGCCCTTTGTGTGCTGTATAAACACTAAATGTTGCTTAATACTACAGGTGTCAAGAAAGGAATCAAGTCGGCAGCGTTAAGATCTGCTCATCTGGATGGAGGAAGGGTGGGAAAATGGAGGATGTGTGTTTACACCTACTAATGTGGTAAAACAGAAAGGAACTCTTCATAAGGTTAGCATGGGACATTTCACTAACACATATGTGTGAATACATTATTGTACTGTTTGGAAGTAGGCTGTAATATTGTGGTAATGTCAATAAGTGCTCTAATAACACAAATCAGATGGCTGGGAGTGAGTGTACTCAGTGCCTTTAGTGTTTTTGTTTGATGAGTTGTCTGGCTTGTAGTGTCTGAAGCCACTCACCTCGCTCTCTGTCATAAAGAGGCTGTTTGCACAGAGATCCTCAGACTTACTGCACATCACACTGAAAGCTGGAGCACTCAAGAAGCTAGCTGCTGATCTGTTGATCTCTGTGGCATGTTGGTAAATCAGAGCAAAAATAATCAGCCGGCCCTGTTTGTATAACTGCTAAGCTGACCAAACGTCTGCAAGTCAACAAGTATTGTGTGCATCTCCAGCTGTGATATCCTGCAGACAATCAGGCAGAAAATGAACAGAAACAATCCACGTATGCGTCAAGCTACCAGCATCTGCTGAAACAGGTTTAATTCAACTCTTTGTTTATAGTAAATTCGAACTTAGATTTCTGAATACTGATGAAAAATAACACTGAGTGGTATCACAATGGATATAAATTTTAAGAAAACAAAAGGAATCAAAGCTGGTGGTGAAGTGAGCAACATTGCCCTCCAGTGGACTTTTCACACTGTTGTACTTTTATAAACCTACAACAGTGAGAAAATATAAATTCATCTACAACAATTAGTGAATAAAGTTTAATATTTCCATGAGTAACACTAAAAGTTGACTTTACCAAACCACACAATACCTACAACCATACAAGGCCAAAGCAATCCAAACAAACACTTTATTACTCCGACAGTCACATCCAGTGCTTGCCAGCCTATCACCACATACAATCCCTCTTATTGTTTTATCATTGTTCCGACAGGTGGTCTTACCTGGCTGTGGCTGGGAAGCAGGCAGATATGAAGGGGATGTGTGGAGCAATAAAGCCATAACCGGCTGGTTGTTTGGAGGGGACGTTGCATGGAGAGCACCACCTGCTAGATGTGAGGGCTCTTTATCACCAGCTGGCCGGTGTTTTATAGCACTTATTTTACAGTGGCTGTGATTAGCTGGAAAGGTCAGGAGGAAAATGGAGAAGCTGTCTTCTTCAGGATGTTTGAGGCTCAGTTCACATCTGTAAAAAAAACAAAAACAAATAAAAAACAATATTAGATTATGTTAGTTTAGCTGTCAGTGTGTTTGTAACCACAGTGTTGAGTTAGTTTCTGAAGCTCTCCCTCATTTATGGTGTGAAAATAGTCTCATCACATCTTATTCTGTGGCGCCACCCTGTGTATTACACAGAGTACTGCAGTTTTCTTTCAATGTCACTTTCAGACCTTAAAGCAAAAAAAAAAACAAAACTCTGTTATAATAAAACATGAGTTTATGTGTGGGTGTCTGTATTTGTGTTTTCCTTATATATGCTGCTCAACAGTATAAAAAAATGCAATAAATTTTCACATGACATGCCTGAGTTATGAAGCACATTTATTTGTACTTGCAGTGGTTAGGCTCAAATTTATGCCAGACTGATCGTGTCTCACTTCAGCCAAGTAATTGCAGATATAAGAATTAGTTCAAACATAATTTATGACATTTTTTATCTGTCTTCAGCTTGGAAGTCAAAAGTAAGAATGAATGAATAAAAGACACACGCTCTGTTAGTTATATGTTCAGTGCAGATGTTGGTGTTTTTGACAGTTAGTGAAGGCATCAGGAAGGCTGTGTGTTTTGTTGAGTTGGCGTGGTCATGGCAGCAGCTAGTGAACCAGTCAATCAAAGCACGAATGTTCACGAGTTGGTATCATCATAAGTGCAGCGTCCGAACAGACGATATGTATTAATTTACTCAAGCTGTGTGCAATTTTAGTCGTAATGGAAACATTGAAAAGGCGCAAATGTACTTCATCGAAACTTCAGAGATATCCTGTTTGTTTTACAGTTCTACAGTTTCATTTAGCAGACGCTTTTGTCCAAAGCGACGTACAACACACGCAAGAATTTAGAAAGAAGGAAAACCTAGTTACTGCAACAACAGTGCTACAAGTTTTTCGGCTGCAGGTGATGCCATTAAGTGCAATTTTTTATTTTTCTTTCTAAAAACTGTATCACTCAAAGAAACATTGATTGTTTTAAGTGCTGTATGGGAGGCAGGCTGTTTGTACTAGGTTACACATTTACTTGATAATTTGTCTCCCCCAGCTGTTTTTTTGAAGTACTGACAGTCATGTCAATAAAGCCTGGGGCTTCCCATGAGAACATGATGTCACAGTATTTAATCCTCTCAATCAGTTTGGTCAAATGCTGACATGAACTTTGACACACACAGGACCTGATTTAAAGCACTGCCTATTAAATGTTGTGTGATATCATTTACATCAACTATGTTTTACAGCTGCTATATGAAAGTGAAAGAATGGAGAAATAATGTAATCAGTTATTATACACAACAAGAAAAAGGTTGAATTTAACACCACTAATGGCGGAAAAAATGGATTAGCGGTATGCATTTAACAGGCTAACGACCCCAAAGGGTATCAATGGTGGTAGACCCCACCATTACAAGTGCTAACAGCCGGATTACCGCGTCTGTTCAGCTGTTCAAAGGCAGACATTGCGCAATGCGTTACCGTGTACGACAAAATATGCAAAAGACAGTGGACAATCTTTTGGAAAGGTGGGGATGTGTAGCCACACAGAAAATTTAGATTTAGGAGGCACAACATTTCTAAGTTAACAGATGAGGCAAGGGAGTTAATCGAAGACTCTCAGTTTTACAAGTTTGATTCGCTCCTAACTGTTCTGCGTCTAGGTCCTTCCAAGTTGTGTGTGGTGAAATGTTGGAGTTCACAAACAGCTTGTAGAGTTACTCATGGAGTTACTGGGGCATTGCTGCGCCACTTGTTCCACAAAGCAGCATTCAGATTGTATATTTCATTTTAAAGGTTTTCTACTGTAAAACATCCCACATATTTACCCTGCTCACGATCTTTATCCAAATGTTCCCTTTCTCTTTGTTATTGACTGGCTGATAACAGCTGTTTGTTCATGTATATTCTTGTAAACAAATTTCCATTTCTTCCGCTGAAAAAAGGTTTCTCTTGATCTTCTTTCAGTTCTACTTCTACTGCTACGACTTGCCAAGTTTATTGCTGTTCATGAGTGGTGGAGTGGTATGCGCAATTTGACTTTGGGGTTTTCCAGGAGGTTCCCCTGAATTATGATGTAATCTGCACCTGCGTCGCTTTCATGGTGTATTAAGTAAACTGGCACTGCAGCCAAACGGGCAATTCCATTACAGTATGTTAGGACTTAAGGTCCCGTTTGTTTAATGACTAAACGGGCATACGGGCACTGACTAAGAAAAAATATTCTGAGGCCCTTTGTGGACAACTAGTTTTCAGACAAACTCACAGTGAGGCAGAATATTCATGTTCTTCTACTGCCCACTGAAGCTACACAAATATACACAATCTTGAAGGTGTTGTTAGGGTTACCTGTTTGGCACTGACTGCAGTGAAACATTTTTTTTTAATAAAGACTCCCACTGTGTCTCAAATCGGATGCTCCCATTTGTACACTTACATAAAGTACACTGTGTAAACTATGACATTAAAATAGTTCAGTCTCTGCACTTTCTTGTACTCTGTATTGACAGACAGTACTTCAGTAAAAGTTTTGCACATATTGCTTGCGCTTGAAAAAAAGGGATATTTCATTTCACTTGTGGAAAGAAGTTGAACAGTTGAAAGCTCATTCGTAGGTCGCACATTGATGCAAGTCATAAAACATTACAAAATGCACCTGCATTGTTTTGTGACTTTTAGATAAAAAAGTCAGTTGTTTTAGTATTCTTAAAAGTGTTGTAGGGGGTGCATGGGTATGTGTGTTTTAGATTATTTCTGCTTTTAACTTTGTTGCTTTTATTGAGCTTCAGAGAAAAGCTCTGTCATTTTGCCTGCACTACAGCTGTATTCACAGCCCTATGACAATAAAGTTTGACTATATTTGATTTCGGAAATGAGCTAATCAGACCCACATCATTCTTTGGTCCAGGCTGTAAGTATGCTTATCTGTTTGCACTAAAAACTTTCTTTTTGGTGTGTGTATGTGGTTTCCAGTGCTTCTGCAGCCAGCTGCAAGTGGATTCATACTGAATAGTTTTTATGCTTCTGTGTAGGCATGTGACTTAGGTGGTTTACAATGTCATCCAAGATTAGAACCAGTATGATCCTGTCTTTTACTCTATGAAATCTTTTAGTTCATTTCCCTTCTGAGTCGTTTCTCTCTTAATCTGTGGCACGTTTGCACTTACATTCCCCTCTGTGATATTTTCATGATGGTACCAATGTTTATCTTTATAAAAGTTGACAGATGAAGAGTACACCGACAGTTTTTTTTCCGTCTTATCACCACCACGAAAAGTTTTTCAACAAATGACTAGAAAAATTCATACTAGAATAAAGAAGTGAGCATAAGGTAGTCCTAAAACATTTGTTGTCTTCTCACTTCTCAATGTGTTACTCTTCTGGGGGTCACAGGACTGTGGTATGACTGTGGTTTCTCTCTGTTCTTGGGTCAGTACATTTAAATCATTTTAAGTTTAATTTTTACAGTGTAGTAGAGTGATGAAATAATAATCATAGTTAGGGCTGCAGCTATCGAATATTTTAGTAATCGAGTATTTTACTGAAAATCCCATCGATTAATCGAGTAATCGGATAAAATACGTTTTTGTTTAGGTAAAGAGCAGTTATTTTTCAAATGAAAATTATTCTCTTTAAGAAATAATATTTTCTGATACAGCATGTCAATAAGAGCACTAGCTTTGGTAGCTCCAAAATCTGTAAACACACTTTAACACATTTTTTGTACCTTGTACATCTCATCAAATGTTGTGGACCCAAATGGCACCCGTTTCGTAGAATGACCCATTTGTCTCCAAACTCCAGAAAAGAAGCTAGATTTGTTGCTAGTTGCTATTTTGTATAAGGGTTAGCTTAAGGGGTCTGAAAACTCTCTTTATATGGTCTCAGCTCTATTTGAAATACCACTCTTTGATCTTTTTTGAAATTCAACGATTCCTCGAGGTGGAGAAAATTACTCGAGTAATTTTTGTAATCGAGTATCTCGAATCATTCGAGGAATCGTTTCAGCTCTAACTGTGATATCCTGATGTGTATCGTGACCCAAGTATCATGATGTGTATCCTATTGTTAGGTTCTTGCCAACACTCACCGCTATTTGTCACTACTGAGAACATAGGATATTGTATGTGCTGACATCAGAATCCTTAATGGAGGAGGTTGCAAAACAGCACCTGATTGGAGGTAATCATCTACTGAGATCAAACTATCTTGGAATTTTTTTTACAAAAATTTTCATAATAGAGTGTCAGACATGCTCTGAATACTGTTGTCCACCAATTCCGCGCAGTAAACAGCTATTTACACATTCAATCATGATTATCTCCTGTTGTGCAGTGGATTGTGCTAATAGTCATGATAAAGCAGCTGGAATCATCTATAAAAGTGGATGACATACATACAACAGAAGTAAGAGGAAATAGCAGAATTTATCACTGTAGCTTCTATGTCTGGTTACAGTGATCCAGCAGTTGTTCATCTAAAAACATCATTTGCCTCAGCTACAGGATTCATTACATATCTAACCAAATATGAACAGTATTTTTGCATGACAATTTACTTTCATAAAATCAAATGGAGTCAGATTTTACTTATATATTTTATGTTACATTTTATATTTATATGATGAAAAATACTGATATTGACTGATACGAAAAAAAAACTATGGTGATAGGATTTTTTCTCATGTCGCCTTATGCATAAGGCTATAACACCGGTCATTGGGCTGTATACTACATTGGTGCAGGAAACAGTGGAAGAAATGTCATCCCCTCCTTCTGTATGGCTGGGTCTGGGATATTGTCATGGAGCCATGTTTCCATTACAGCAAACACACACCAGTCTCTCCACTAGAATGTCCAGCTTATTGTCAAGGGAGCAAACATAAGAAAAAGGGAGGTGCCGATCTGAAGGGGTTAGCATTTAGCCAAGACTCACTCTCCTTACCCGCTATTGTTTATGTTTGGACTAATTTCACTTCCTGTTATCTTGGGTGGCTGCTGGTGTAGTCACTGGTAGCAGAAAGCAAAAGCATACCAATGTTTTCTCTAGGTTTACAGCCTCAGGGGTCGGTGACATTGTCAGCAGTAAGGGGGTCAGCATGACGCACGGAAATGAGACGCACGAGAGAACGCAAGCTTGTCTGTCTGTGCAGATGTGCGCATGTGTTTGTGTGTCTGTGAACGCGTTGTAACGGAACTTCATCGTGCAAGAAACAGTGCGAAGAGAAATTTGAATGCGACAATGCACAAATGACATCCCGTCATGTAAATTAGATAATTAACATAAGGCCATAAAGTCTGTTAAATTAAAAACAAACAATCATAGACCTGATTTATGAGAGAGGTAACTCTAAATCACTTCTGCTGTGATCTGACGCCATATGGAAAATAAAATTAACTCCACTTCCAGGGGGGTGGGTGGCTCCCCTATACAATGGTAGGGGAAACACAGCATAGTGTGTCCAAATCGCAACAGATTCTGTAAATCTTGCAGCATGATTCGCTCTGATGTTAAATAGGGTCTCTCATCTATAAATTATGAAGCCTGAACATCTTGGATTAAGACATTTACTCTTGTTATGGAAAAGCCGTTGTGGCCATACACACCGCGTGGATATCGCTGATAAAGTTGGTTAACGCTGTTCTGTTTCTTTCTGTTACGTAAACCTTGAAAGTAAGGTATCAACCAAAATCCATTGTACCTCAGCTTCTACTTTACTGCCACCATCCACTGTGAGTGGATTAGTGACATAGTAGACATGGCTGTAAACAGTCAATATTGATGTTAATGCAAAAATACTGCATTCAGACGCCCCAACCTTCTCTGACCAAAACAAAATGTAGTGCTTTCAGGTTAATGAGCATATCACACAGAGACAGTCACCAGCTGACTGCTGCATGTATGAAAAACATAAACTGTACTACACAGTGTGTGCTGTCTCTGTGATGTCACTTGTCTGTTTCTAATACAGAGTTTTGAAGCCTTTCAGTATGAGCATGAGAAGCTCTTAAGGAAGGGCTAAACTCCACCTAACTTCTGCCCAGGTAATATGAGGTAAAGATATAAGATTTTTGTATGTAACAGGCAGAGTTTAGACCAAAGAGCAGCACATGAAAAAAAACAAAAAACAGAAAACTCCTGCAATGTCTTTTAGTTGAACTGCAGGTTGAATTAAAGGAAAGCTTCAACAATTAAACTGAGTTGCTTCATTAGGTGGGCATGCCCCACAGGCAGAGCAGCAGAAGAGAGGTGAGTGGGAAAATACCGCACCCAAGGGGTGGAACTGTGACACTGTAGCCACATGATCCATCAGTGCAAAATGTGAACTCTTGTGATTGTCCCCTGGGTATTAAATCATATTTTTTCAGAAATCATATATATATATATATATATATATATATATATATATATATATATATATATATATATATATATATATATATATATATATATATTTAGGCTGGGCAACGATCAAAACTTTTAATTGCAATTAATCGCATGATTTCCCTGATTAATCATAATTAATCACATTGTGAAAGTGCCATAACATCTGTCATGCAAACACTAAATCAGTACTTGTTATACAGTAATAGTTAAATCACATATTTAGTGCAAATCAAATTTACAAAATGTAAATACAAAATTAAAGCTTATTGCCACTGTCAGGGCATTAAAATGATACTCCGGGATGGAACAAGTTGGGTCCTATCACAAGGTTTAGGGCAGAAATTACCCCTACAGCAGTGTTTTTGTGCAGCAGAAGCCCAGGGCGCTTGCACCAAACACCCCCTCCCTGCTCATCAGCCGGTTTCCTTCAGACGGGGGCATTTTTTACTTGACCAAAAACACAAATAAATGGACTCCCACTGAAAAAATCTGATATCGGTCTGCATTCACGCTTTATTTAGAGAATTTTCAGCCCGTTACTTTCACACAAAAACACAGCTAAATAAGGCTTTAGTTCTCACTAAGCGGCGAGCGCCTTTAAGTTCGGTGGCGTTGCCCCTCTTCTCCATGCTTGTTTTGGTTACTCATCGTGTTTTTCCGCCAATTTCACTTCCGGCTCCATCGCTGTCAGCAACAGACATTTACAAAATAAAAGCACGTGAGCAACATGCACTAATGTGCGATAAAATATTTAACGGCGTTAATAGATTGACGGGTTAACGCGAAAATAACGCGTTAACTTGCCCAGCACTAATATATATATATATATATATATATATATATAAAATGTTCCATTAAAGAAATTAGCTTTTGACACTGAGTTTAGCCAGGCTCATGCAGAGCTCTAAGCTCTTCTGCTTCATTTCTTACAGCCAGAGGTTACCACTCAGCAGACAGCCAAGACAATGTCCTTTCAAAGAGATAGATATGGCCAGTTGTTTATGTGTGAAAACATTTTATGTGCGCTGCTTGAGCTGTTTAACGATCCCTTCGACAACGTTATCAAGGCACTCAGTGGCTTAATCAAACTACACTTGAGATTATGTGAGCTAAACATAATTAGCATGATTATGGTCAAGTGTTTTTTTCCTCTCCTTTCAAGAGAGGAAAAGACCAGTGTTTATGTTCAAACAAGAAACGATAATAAGCAGTCATTTTCTAGATTATCATAAAACCTTCTGTTTAATCTGCTCATTTCAAAGGCTGTGCTCTGGATTTTTACTAAAAGCCTGTGTCTTCAAGTGTATGAAAAATCATGCTTCTGGGAACATTTTTGAATTATAATCAGTCAGAGATAATTAAAAAGCTCCTTGCTTCTGCTCATCGTTTCTTTTCCTCCAGCCATGTTCTGCTAATGGCTTTGGATCATGGTTAAGCCTTACCTCAAATGGCTCTTAATCCAGTGGGCCTGCGTTTGGTTACCTGAGGGAAATACTATCCAGGCTCTCTGCTACCCCCACTGCAAGCTCCCAGATTAGTCCAATATATATTAATCCCCCCATTTATCTTTGTCAACTAAGGGCCAAAAATAATTTGTGAGTGAGTAAATAAAGGCGAGCGCAATAAGAGAGGCATGCCTCAGACAGAAGGCAGGTGCTCGCCACCTCATGCAACTCGTCACTGAGATTGGCTCTCTAATGAGCCTCTGCGTATGGTAAATACGGTTCTGCTTATTTTGCTCATCAACATTTCATGCGTTAGGTGATTATCCTTTTCAGGCAAACATGGGATGTTTCAGAGTTTCTAAAATGAGAAATGGTCATCAAAAACCACATGAATCCCCAACAACCGAGTGTTTGTTTATGAAATGAAATGAAAGGAGAATTTTTGAGAAAACTGGTATAAGGATTAGGAAACCTCTTGAAAAAATAAGGGGTTAACCACCTCACTGGAAATTGACACATCACACCTTTTTTATAAGTTGGACCCAATGTAGCCTGCACATTCCTCTCGTGCGCTTGAACCCTGCAGGACATGTCCAAAGTTTGACATTTACTATAAGGTGGGAGACTAATAAACCCAACAGCAGAGTAAACCACACAAGGAATGTCTGTGATGTTTTGCCAAAAAGCCAAAATATGATTTCAGCATGATTTCAGGAAGTTCTTAGCTTCAAATATATTTTTTAAAGAGAAGCTGTAAACTTCAGAAAAAAGGAGGCACGGTCAGCTGGGAATTTTTTTACAGGACGATTTTTTGGGGACAGCTGAGCAGAAATGAAAGTCTCTCTAAATCTACTGCAGAGATGTCATTCTGCCCCGCTGGAAGTACTCATTACAAGACGAATGCCTCTCCGACACACTCCAACACCCGCTGAGATGCTGGCACAAAGCCATGGTTCCCTGACACGGTGCAGATGCACCATCAAAGGTAAGGATACCCATGTAAAAGACCTCATAAGGGCCAATAGACTCCCCTCAGCATTTCATGGACTTTGGGATTCCCAAGTGACCTTTCTTAAAAAACTGGAAATAAGTTGTTCCTTGACTGATTTTTGCTTGCCTCTTCATCTGGCTGGAGAAAATTAACAATCTCACATGGTGTTTGCAGCACTCACTCCAAATCATATTATAACTCAGGTAAGACTTGATATGAATATTGACTTGTGTTATAAACTAGAAGTTCTCTTAGGGAGGTTTAGGACCTGTATACCAATTCGAGACAAGAGTATGTGCAAGTGATACATAATATATAATATGGGGTGGAGTCAATCAGTAGAAGATGATCTTATGCTACTGATGTGGGATCCTGAATAACCATTCTGTACTTAAGCCACAGAGCCACATATTTTTCACCAAAATCCGACAATTTCAAGTCTCTGCCACAATAAGTCTACAACCTAGCAAATATAAACTGCATAAAACAAGCAACACTAAAAAATAAAATTCGACTATTACTAGTGATGTTACAAGATGTGCCGAGGCTTCGAAGCGTGTATCGAGAAATGGTGGGGGCGTTCCCGCGAAGCGCGTATCGAGGCTTGCTTCATTAGGAGGAGGAGTCAAAAATGATGACGTCCGAAGCCTCGTTGCCGACTGCACCACGTGACTGCTTCGGAAAGTGGTTCAGAGTTTACCGCGAGGTTTGCAGCATAAGCCCATCAGGCTTCGTTCAAAATGCAGGCTTTTGAAAGAGAGTTGATCAGTCACTGATAGCGTTTATGCTATAGTTGGGATAGCGTTTATAGTTTGAAAATACTTTGAAACAGTTGAAGAACCATTAGTTCAAAATGAGAATGAGTAAAATCTCCCCCGTACTGTATATTATACTATAAGCATATAGCCCATAAGCCCATATAAGCATATACAGTGCTCCCTAGTTCCACACTTTCACTGTGCTCTGCCTGTTTCAATTTTCCTAAAGCAACATAAAAACATTATTATACAACCTGCCATGTCATTGATACTACCATTTATGGGAAATTTACACACAGAATATTCAAAAATGCTGTTCCATATATAAATGTGATCATTTTTGTAGAGAAATTATTTGGTTGAACATTTTTTTTTTTTTTTTTTTTTTGTAATTAACAGACGTTCCCAAGAGCGAAAACATGCACGGAAGTTCAATGAATCACACATTATGTGGTTAAGCTACAACTGCCTGTGATTACGTGCCTGACCAGCAGGTGGTTTCGTGAGCAAATGAAGCTTCGAGAAATGAACCCTTTTTCGAACCACTTGGCTCAAGTGGTTCGATGCCTCATGAGGCTTCATCTCACCATCACTAACTATTACTACTACTACTAATATTAATTAAACTAGTAACCACCTGCAGCATCGTGTTTGTACGTAGGAAAGACTTGAGAGCCGTGCACCTAACTTAGCAAGTTAGCATAAGCTAATCACTGGGTTGACACATACCTGGTTAGCAGCAAGCCAACTCGCTTCGCTCTTCGCCCCATGATGCTCTCCAAGTTCCCGAAAGCGAGTGAAAGTCGAGCCAAGCTTCACCCTCGTTTAGTAAAAAGCTTTATCTGTTTGAAGTTTCGTTTTACATTGGTTGTGTTTCTCCTGCTCTGTGCTAAGTCTACTATCGTAGCTGCTCGGGGTAGCTCCTTCCTCTCGCTACTGAACACGCAAAGTCACTTGCACTGGGTGCGCTGTGATTGGCTAATGCAACCACAACTACTTTCCGCCCAGAAAGGTCCGGATGCAACCAAAACATCGGCATACAGTATGAGGAGGGGGTTATAGGCAGACACATCTATAGAGGTCCAGCAGTGATGATTGAGCAGGATTATTCCTGTATAAGTTAACATTTCATATTTTGGGGCAATCCTGCCGACTCTACCTGACATTTAAAGCCATCAGAAGACGCATAAGTGCAAAGGTGCAGCCAAAAGAAGCTATGAATTGATGCATCTTCATTTTAAACGACATACAGAGGATCCAAGAAGCTTACAGCAATGATTCCTTTGTCAGTGATGTACCCCCTGTGAATTTTATTATTATTATTATTATTATTTTCCTGCTAAGTACCCCCTAACAAGTGCAAAACAGTTTTGGTTTGGAAAGAAAAGATGTAAAACACAGCACTATGTTATAAGTTTTTGATTAGTAAAATATATTCATAAACAATAACATTGTTGTTAACCTGAAAGTTGTGACAGGATAAGCACAAAACATTATAACTACATCCACTATGAAATAAAAACAACTAAAAAGACATGTTTAAAAGGAAAGATTAGTGACATAGAAATAACTGCCAACTTAAAGTTCCCTCTTCTGGTATCAAAGCAAAGGGCTGATCTCAAACCAAAATTATTAACTTCACAATCAATACAATTTTCTTTTACAAAAAAGACAAACTTAATCTTAAATACAAGATTTGCTTACAAAAAGATGAAAGACAATAAATGCCACTGAATATGTGCTGGCTTCACACTACTGTAAGCCGCAAAAAAAATCAATGCCTTGGATGGCTTCCAACTTGTGGACATAAATCCCATTAAGAATATTGTTCCAAGTACTGAGAGAATAATGTCCGTTCTGCTTTGGCATGTGTCGCTCTGTGTCTCCCGCAGCATTGCTACTGGGCTTCAACCATGGTGTTGCTATTTGTGTTGTCATCTGGGTATGAGGGAGACTCTTATTTTGGGGGGTATAATGGAATTCAAAAACCTAATGGATATGATATTCAGTTTATGAAATTGAAATTATACTTGATTCAAACACTGATTGAACAAATAGTGTTAAAGGGATTTTGCTTGCTGCTACTTCTTGAATATCTTTTCTTGAGTTTTTCTTGATCTTTCTCACAGGATGTAAAACATGTATTCATATTTAAATGTAATAATGCTATTACATTTACCATGATAATTCCCAATATCCACTGATATGAATGTTTTATTGTTATTATATACTTCACATTATTGCCAAGCTCTAGTTCATCTTGACCTTCCAAGCCAAGTGGTTCCAGGTGTAAAAATGCCTTGGCTGAGTTATCAGAAAACAGTTTAGTGTAAATTTAAACGTTACATTAAATGTTCACAGAAAGAGAAAAAAAAGTACAGAAGCAATGTGACTGAGTTGCTTTGAATCATAAAACTCCTGAAAGATGTATGTGAAGCAAAAAGCCTTCCTCTCATTTGCTCTTTTTCTGGAATAAAGCTAATATTGAAACAGTCTTTCTTGGTTGCACATTTGTGGTGAAGTCCCTAGAAAGTAAACAATTGTTCCTTTTTGGCAGGGAACCCCCCTCAAACCATCTTCTGTTTTGAGAAGTATTTATTTTCAGATCCAAGATTTACAAGCTACCATCTGGGCAACACTCAGTCAGATTATTTACCCAAAGAAAAATATGGCGGTGAAAAATTCATGACTCTGTGTTAGACTGACCCTTGGTCATCTTGTGGCTCTTCCACCTCCATGATGAGAAAAGCTCCTCAGTGTTGTTGAGTGATGGGGGTTAGAGAGAAGGAGGGCCAGATGGCCATCTCTCTGCAGTCTGTGACGTCCTCAGACTCTCCATGTCTGCCTTTTCACCACATCAGAGAACAGATCGGCCACTGTCCGGGAATTATGTATCAAAAAGCTGAAAGGGAATATAGGAGGAAGAACAGTTAATCAGAGTTCTTTTTCCCCATAATGCAGGTAAATAGTCCAACAGAATAAAATATCACATAAAGTAAAGTAGTATCATCATAATGTTATTCTAGGAATGGTTTGAGACATCCAGATTTGTTGGAGGTTGCTCTACCTTGTACGACAGTGATTCAAGTTGAGTTCATACTTTTCTTGTCTCTGTTTTGATCTGTAACCCCCTCCATAGTGGATTTATGGGGCATTGTGTCACTCATGTGAGCCAACCTGGCTCACAAATACAGCCGACGAGTTCATAAGGATTCAAATATTCAGTGTGAGGAGTGAAAAGTAGTGCTGTGGTTCTGACAGCTGAAAGGTAGGGTTGGCCTGCCAACAGATTTAAGTGGTCACTGAAGCCCGCATGACGTATTCTGTGTATTTCACTTGAAAGCAGTATTTCCATAATCCAACATCTCTCTGTTAACCACTTGTCTAAATATTCATAAATCACTGCTGAATTCCTGCTTTTATTTGGAAGGCAGTAGCTTCCAATCTGCTGTAGGAAACCCACAGTGAGACAAGAAAAAGTTCACTACATTAACTCCTCTCATTAAAAAAAGGCAATTATCTGGCAAACAAAACATGCAAGTGTGTGGTGTACTACAGGAAAAGATTGCCCAGATCACAGTTTATGATTGCTCAGTTTAACTAGATTCTATCTCTATTTTTATAAGAAACATATGCATGTGAACACACACACCCCACACAGAGAGCAGGATTTCTCACTTTACAGTACAGTAACAGCTAATGTCCTCTGGGGAAGGAAATCAGCCACCAGTTAGAGGAGAGGACTCACTGAGTGATCCATTTTCCCCCCCACAGATGAGACAGTCAATAGGTTATATCCTTGTCCTCAGCTGGGATTGCCATTTCCTTTCCCCTTGACCTGTGCGTCACATGGTCAACTCTTACAGGAGTCAAGGTGCAGAAGAACAAACATGACAGCTGGAAACTGGAAGACCGGGTTCTGCCTGAGGTCTGGGGCTCAAAGGGCTACTGGACTGGGCCTGTCTGCTCTGCTCCAGTCTGCCCACCAGCCCATGAGAGAGGATTGGAAAAGTCATCAGCTGGCCTTAGGCCTGGGCCAAGCTTGAGCACGGGTGGCCACCAACAAAAAAGTCTCCACACAAATGTCTTTACATGGTGTGATCACTATCTGATGCGCTACAAGGGAGGGCAAATGCAACATAAATGGTACTTTCCTGTTGAAAGAGAAATCATGGATGATGTAACAGCAGTGGGTTCGGGGTGGCCAGAGAAAACAGAGATGAACAGGGCTCTATTTGTCCGTCGCCTATGCAGGCGGTCTCAGCCCCGGCAGCTTTTCTGTATTCAGAGCATCAGTCATAAAATTTAGTGTGAGGCGACAGACAGAAGTGGCTTTGCGGCTTTCCTCATGCTTACTGATTAAAGGGGTCAGTCAGGGTGGTAAAAGTGGGGAATGAAGTCTGTCAAGCTGAAGTAACTGCAGCATGCAGCAGAACAACCCTTAAACACATCCACCATACATTATGTCAATTTTTCCTATTTGGAGCCAAATAGAACAATAACCAGGCTAATTTATGCATTTGGATCCTTTGTCATAGAGGTGAGTCATGCCAGGAAAATACAGAGCAGCTTGGATATTATGGTAATAAATACAATGTTTAGACTTGGCTTCAGCCCACTTCCCTTAATATGACCCTTGCTACACGATTCCCTACAATAAGCAAACAGAGGAGCTGGCTATGTGCAACAAATTTTTAGATCATATGATTTGTAGGTAGGGGTTGCCACAACTTCTGCACAGCATGCCCAATATCGTGTGGTGTGGCGTATTCAACCGCTGATGTAAACTGGTTCCATATGACACAGTTATATGGAGTTCACAGGGAGACCACTAGAGGTCGCAAAAGCCACATCACTGACACCTGATTGGTATGAGCAGGAGACAGGCATGTGTACTGAACACCTCTTTGTTTTATTGGATTGTATCTCATGATATGTTGTGTTTCTTGGTGCTCTGAATGGAAAAAATTAAACTTGTTAAGACTGTGAAAAAAATCAAAGGATGGGAATAAGAGTGTATGTAACAAGCAAGCTTAGCAGTCATTTCAAAATATGAACACACAGTGAGATGAAGTGTTAGTTTTCTCTTTCACCTGCTGCCACATGTTTCCCTCCAGCTGATGCCCCCTATAAAGAAAGCCCTCTGCATGCTCTTTGTGGTTCACGTCCCTGACCGTTGGTCCTCAGGTCAGACCACCGGTCCCTCAGGAGGAAGGTCTTCACCTCTCCTCCTTTAAAACAACAGTGGTGGCCGGGTCATGGCTCTGTTTTTACCGACATTTCCTCAAGATTGCAACCAGCAGAGGAACAGCTGCAGGTAGACAACCACAGCTGGTGCAGAAACATTAACCCTGTGATGTGAATGTTCTTTAAAATTTATACTATCATAATTTCTCCTCTCTTAGCACTGAAAGGGCTTGGCTAAATGTACAAATTATAGTGTGTATGGTCAATGTAAGAAGCTTAATGAGAGGACATGACAGCCCAACTCAAATTTGTATGTTCTGGGTGTGCTATAAAATGCCTGTTTGTATTTTTAGGTACCAGCTTTACTGTACCAGTATTACACTGTCTGTCTGTCTCTCTCATACACACACACATACACACATAGACGTAGACAAATATGTTCACCCTGCTCTCTCTTATTTTTGGAGACGCAGTGAGGTCTTGTGCCAAATACAGCTTTAAACTGCCTGGCCTCCAATTCAAATGGCTCTATAACAGTTAAGAAACCTCCAGGGCCCACAAAGACCAAAAAGAAACAGAGGAAAAAGTGCAGTTGGCAGCCAACCACACATTTTCACTGAGCTCATCCCACCAGGCAGCAGTAAATCATTATGAAAGCAAAAGACATTGTGGTTGATGCTATCATCTAAGACCAATAAAGCGCCCATTTGTAGGAACAGCCTCCTCACATAACTGTCACTAACTGTCATGTCAGTGGACATTTCTCCCCCTGTGGCTTTCATGGGTTCACTCTTCAAGAAGTAGGACCAAGGTGGAACATGGTTGGAACGAATCTCATGTAGAGGACACAGAAATGAAGCCCTTACTGCTTTATTCATCCTCACCCGTAGAGATGATTGACAGGGATTTGCCTGATGGACTCTTACAGTCCATTACCACAAGAAACAGGCAAGAAGATTATATGATGGTGCCTAACAAATGTAGGGGTGAATGTCTGATGTTTGCTGTAACCGGCCTGAAGTCAGAGAGGAAAGTTTGTGTTTGTATAAAACAAATGTGAAAATACACTTTCTTGTTCTTTCTGTCCTCCTGGGATAAATTCCCTCCTGAAAAGTTTGACGTTCAAACAGCCCAAATAAACAAAATGAGAGGATGTGATTAAGATGTTCTGGTATGTAGGACTCAAGAGATTTGGTTGATTTATTCCTCCATACGACATTGTATTAGCTCTTTGATTGCAACATTGCTACTAAGAGAGAGGCTAGCAACTGTCTCAGATAGTATCATTCTGCATTCTGCTTGATGTCCTGTATGAAAGGGGAGGAAACTGAGGGCGTCATCCTGTGACACAGGCGTCAGTAAGCACCTCATTCCCTCTGGGCCTCACTCTGCCTTCGGCTCCAGAGGGGCGTAAGCGGTTTGTCTCCAGCTTAAAAGACATGGGGCTGTGCCAAGTTCAAACCAAGCCCAGAGACACTGACTACTATTAGCCAGCTTCCTGACCAGGGCAGGGGGAGGGCAAAGAGGGAGGGAGTCACAGCTGGAAGGGGAGCGCTGACGTGATCGTCCTCTCCATCTCATGCCCTGCGATCTGGAGGCAAGCTGAGATAGCAGAGCCCAGCCATTTACTCTGCAAGCAAGGGGAGGGGACATGGCCCTGCAACAGTATTTACTTCATCACCGACTTCATGTGGGTGGTCCCCCCCTCCTTGCTGGAATACAATGGCTGCGCCAGACACTGCTCACTCACATACTGTCCTGCCTCATTGGAAAAGCCATAAAACAAAAGTCTTCCAGGGCTCCCAGGCTGTGCATGATGTATTCTGAGATTTCTGTTTCCTCACAGGTTACCTTACATTTGCTGGTTGTCTGCCAGAAAGAGGAGCGAATGAGATATATCAACCTGTCTGCTCTTTTCCCAGATATAATTTATGTACAAATAAATATGGTCTGGCAAATCAAACATAACATTATAGTTCTTTAATAACTTTCAGGTATCACATTGCAAAAATATCCACCATGTTTTGAGAAGCCCAGCAGAATTATTTTGTTTGAAGAAATCGCTCTTTACCCCATCCTTATCCCATTTAGTTGCCATCTGAACCTAGACTTTGGTGATGATACTGGAACCTGCCCCACAGAGTGTGTCTGATGTGATTTTGATGTGCGGATAAGAACAGAAAATCAGCTTTGTTTAGCGATCTGCACATGACCTTACTACATGACCTGAGGCAGTGGAAATGAAGCAGACCAACTTTGTAATTTCTTGGAATTGACATCTGACCGGAGAGGAAATCTGGTCCTGTATGGCTTAGATTATTTCACTTCCATTTTTATGGCTCGCTGGAAATTTGAAGCTGCACTTTAGACCAAGGTCGTATTATCAAAGTGTGAGTTTTACTGTTACTTTTATACTGAATCAGTTTTTACAGTAAAACAAGTCAGTGTGCATGTAACACATGGCAAAACTGATGTAACTGTTGATGAATGCTCTACATAATTTTGTAGAATAAACCAATTTACTGCAACAAAAACATGCCCCAACGCTAATTTTCACAGGCTTTCTCATTCATCTTTTTTAAAACACACATACACTGGCACACAAACACACTCTCTGTCGTACACACACACACACACGCACACAGTAATGGAGATGTTACTGGAAGAGTTCTCGCAGCATATGGATACCATTTGTAAGCTGCACTGAGAATGTATAGGTCAGTGTTACCCTTTGGTATCTCTCTATCCATCTGTTTTCACATTACTTGCAAATTATAGTGTCCTCCAGACCCAAATGAACATAAATCAGGCCGGTGAAAGTGCAGAAGTTTTCCCATCTGTCATAAAACAATGATTTAAAGTACGGGTTGTCAAAACACAGCGCTGTGAATTCGCCCCGCTCCCCAGCAGAAGGAACACAAAGCACCATCTCATCGGAGTAATTTATGGCCTCTGAGGGAACGCAGGGTGATTAGGGCTTAGGCCACCAACAGCCAGAAAAACAGTAGGAGCTCCAATAAGGACGGCTGGAAAACCTAGACCAAATTTATCAAACAATTCAGCAAATTCTATTTCTGTTTGGAGAGGAGGGAGCGAGATATATGGCCTGTTTAGTATACTGGTACATCTCTGGAACATTTGGTCTCACTGCATTTGTGAGTTTTGGAGATTCTACGTTAAATATTCGTAGCCCAGGGCATGTGATGTATTGGTCAGCTGAGGTGCCCAAAGCCAAATCAAATATACAACAGGACGTTCCTGGATTTTAAACAACACATTCGTGTAAATGATGTCACTGCATCTCTGTAAAATTGTTTCTTTTAACGGTGAAGTTTTAGGGTGAAAGCAGTTCTGTTCAACAGTGACTGTGTGTGTGCGGCATCCACAAACAAATAGACTAGTTAAAAAAAGGCTTTACCTTGAATAGCCTTTAAAAACTGAGAGATATACACTGTATTTTAACCAGCACAGTGGGACATGGCTTCCTGTACAGTCAGTTGATATATTATGATTAGCTGAGAAGCAAAGTCAGTGTGAGGAAATGCAGGGGTAAGGGGCTCGCTTTAACAACCAGGCACTGTTGAGATGAGGCTGGGTAGCTCTCAATTAATACTTTTGCTTATTGACACTTACACATGTCTCTAAATAAATGCAGATTTCCTGTGAACCAGAAATGGGAGCAATAAAACGAGCAGAGGTGGGCATGGAGCTATGAGGTAGCTGTATATCAATAGAGCAGTTTTCTGCTGGCCGGTGATAAAGAGAGATTTATTTTCCAGATCTTTCTCAAAGAGGTTTTATAATTCCTTTAACTGGTTGAGCTAAATGTTTGCTTTTCCAACTGTATAAGATAACTCACACTGACTCGTTTCTCTCTTCACACAGAAGGTTGCTCCAGTGACTGTGCAGGTATTGTTTTTGCATCTATTTTTACTGCAGCTCCTCCAAGTCCCTGGACAGTCATTGGCTGTGTTTGGAAAGAGTCATGATCTCGAGCCCCCCACACAGTGTGCAAAGTTCAAAGCTTCTTCTCACAGGGCTGCAGGTGCTTAACCAGTACAAATACTACAGAGCTTCAATTCTAATTTCTTTTTTAACCTCCTGAGACCTGAGCTTTTGTATGGTGTGCATTTTAAAATTCACCTTGTTATTTGGGATAAGTAAGACTTAATATGTATAACCAAACTTGGTCATTGTGCATTGTTAAAAGTTCTCTATTAGTGGTTTGTTATTAGTCTTATTGAACTTAAATATGTTGGGGGGGGTTTTCACTAAAATAGGTGTAATGTTGTGATTTCACCAAAAGATGATGTGGGCAGTGTCCCTAAATTTGGCTAATTGGTCATTGATCATAGGTCTGAGAGGTAGAAATGAAATGCCCACATATGTGTACACTGGGTCTTATTAAATTAGATGTTGTTTTAAAGATTTAGTTCTGTTTGGTGAAACCACATCGCAAAGCACTGGAATCCATGTTAATTTCGCTCTTATTTAATGAACTTGAATGACATTTTGATGTAAGGTGATTTATTTCTGTTTGTAGCTACACACTGATACTTGTGAGCTTATGCACTAGAAGATATTCTGTATAATCTGTACACTCAGCAAGGGCTTGACGCCAATTAAGTCATTCTCCATGAGCGTATTTGAGCTAATTGTGCGGCTGCTTAGCAATCTCCTGAACCACCCAAGCATCAGCTCCCTCGAGGATGTTCTGCATGTCTGCTAACCAATCAGCAAAAGGCTTGTGCATCGCCGCTGGCGGTCCATGCTGGGATCCAAAGGCTGTTCTGGCCAAGTAGTTGCTTATTTCTCAGGAGACCTGCAATGCCCTCGCTGGGACTCTTAAACATCTGAAGTGGAGCGAAGTTCAGGGGCCTTTGCTGCCGTGGCCACACAGGCCCTGCTATCTGTTTAAACAGCAGGTAGTCCCCAACTCTCCTCTGTTTGTGTCCACGGCTTCCTCCAACAGTTAGGGGGGATTTTCCCATACAGTCCATCGTTCCTACAGGGCCTTGAAATATGTCTGTTTTCCAGGATGGAGCTTGATGGAAACAAAAACACACATTTACAATACTAACCATTTATCATCATTTGCAGTTTGTCTTTTAAAATATTAATGGAGCAGATGTCTAAAAGTTAAATTGATTTTGTAAAATAAATAAATAAATAAATAACAAGAAGTTACAATTTTAAAACCTTAGTCAAATACAAAATCAGTCAAAACAAAACTTACTGTGTCATGCAACAAAAGAAATAAAAACACAAGAAATGAATTAAAAAAGACAAAAACTGAGATGAAAGTTGGACGAAGCCAATGTGTCTTGTGGTGAATGTGTATGCTGTCTACTCATACTGTCTGTGCAGTCAAACAGGTCTTCTCCGTTGAGGTGGCTTCAGCTAGGTTTCTATTGCATCCCATGTCAACACCACTGACAGCAAAAAGCACTTAGGGACCCACAGATCACTTTACCATTCCTGCAGCAGGAAGGGGAGCCTCAAGGTGGGCGGTAGAAGGCTGACAAGGGGGGAAAAGGACTGTGGGGCTGCACATTGAATAGAAGTGTCCAGTAGGTGGGAGTATTGATGCTGGTTTAATAGACCCACCACAGGGAGGACTTGTGCAGTTAGAGTGCAGCAACATTAACATGCCACTGACCCCAAATAATTACTGGTTGTTATTTCTTATTTCATTATGTTAACAAATCAACCCACATTCTGTTGCTATACGTTCATCCTATGTTGACATGAAAACTTTAATTGTGGAAAATGCCTTTATGTGAAACTTCACCTCGAGTCTCTGCTGTGCTCAGAACAAACAGTCAATGTTAAAAATACCATCTTATTTGATAAGTTCCTGTTTGGTTTGGTTTTCATTCATCTTCCAACATTTTTCCGTCTTTCAAGTTAATAGCTTAATTGCCGACATTAAGGGTCAGACCAGGGTGCAACTGGAAGACATTATATTCATTTTAATGCTTCATTTGCAGCAAGGTAAATATGAAAACATCAGTTTAAATATTTTCGACTAAGTTGGATGTTTGCTTTCATGATCTGGTTCTTATGTGGTGGAGAATCTGAAAAATGGGAGAATAAAATTGCTCAGAATGGGAGAAATTAAAAAGTTATTCATTTATTTATAAAAAAGGAGGCAAGTGTACACCAATAAATACCTTTTTTTCATATACTTGATACAACAAAAGAACAGTTGTTATATACTCTATCCAGCTTTAAACTGTTTAAACTGAAATAAAATAATGTATACATCTTACCTGAGGGAAACAGGTTAATTAAATCAAACCAGGTATTTCCAAAACTACTGCCCTTTTCAGCGCTCACAGCACGAAGAAACCAGATCTTATTTGTGTTTTTGCTTTCAGCAAGTGGGGTCAGCCTCAGTGGATCTCAGCAAGCTGTGTAATTCAGCCGAGAGCTGCCTTAAGTCTGTGGCCCACAGCTCACCGCTCGCGCTCTTTGTTGGTTAGCTGACACAGACATCTTTCTGGTACCACACACCCACACACACACATGCTGTGCATTCAAACATACAATTTAAACTGCACACCTAGACGCCTTCATACCTTAATTTAACACAAATATTTCATATTCAGTTTTAGGAAGCATTAACATACCATGCATTACCATCACACTAGAAAAGACTGTGCCACACTCTAAACACAAAATCATTACTACAATTAGTTTAAAACTTGCTTCCTCAAAAAATAAGGCATCGGAAATTTCATGTATTGGCAAACCATCATGTTAATAAACAAATGGAAAATGAAAGTGTGTATTTGGCAGCTCTGATGTGTGTATACAGTTGGCGTGTGAGGAGATACATGGCTCGATGCTGGTGAAGTAAGTCAGCCAGGTGAGGCCAGGCGCCAGTAGAAGTGCCAGTCTCACCTCCGCTAAGTCTGACACTAAAGATGTCTTTTAACGTGGGGAAATGTGGCCATTCACGGCCAGCCGAGCGTTTCAATGAGCCACATTAGCTGTTGCACCATTGTTTTTCAAAAGGCAGCTCTGAACTTGCTTTGATGGCCGGGAAGGCTGGCCTGCACTTCACTTTGTCATCCTGAAGAGTCTCACTTCATTCTGATCTGCTGAGTCTTGCAAAGATGTACTGTAAAATGATCCACGGCAAGATGTGATAAGTCGCTGCTGAGCTGCTCAGATGACTTTTGTTTTGTTTCTCCCCTTGGGGTCAGATTTTAAATAATAAAACAAAGATATGATGAATCAAAACATCCCTTCATCCAGTAGATTTTAAAAGTACTTCACTTACTTTGACTTTACTTTATGTGATATTTAAAGTTGAAAAAAGTAGGAGAAGAGGGTGGTCTGGTATGCTCAATGTGTGTGCTAAGGTCTTTTGTAAGCCTTTGAGCAAAATTAATATTCCACCAAGAGGATGTCGGCCATCTCTCATGTCTTCCGTCACTCATTCGCAGCGAGTCATTTGTAAGTCACACTCTGGCTTTGAAGCGAGTCAGGCACTCACGAGAGAGAAATCCTGTCAGAGGGTAAAATCCTCTTGAAGAGACCTATGATTATATCTATATTAATGGCTTTGTAGGTCTAGGAAGATGTTTTGTCTGCTAGATCTCACAAATAGAGCTTTTTCCACCAAGAAGAGGGTCATCTTAAACTGATTAAGGAGCAGAAATATCAGGTTCTTTTTTGAGAGCTTGTGCTGTGCCTTTGGTCTTGTTGTGCAGACCCTGTTGCCAGATGCAATAAATTATTAGTCTAAATCAGAACAGAATGCCAGCTCTACATAGGGATAGTGATCCATGTCAAGGAAAAAGAAACCCTATGTTTGATGTAAAGCACCGACTCAGTGTCAGGGTCTATCTCAGCAAAGTCCAAGGCTGTTATTTACTGTTTCACATCCCAAATGGGTTTGGGTTGTTCCTGTCAGAGTATTGTATTATGAGGCTTTGTGGGACCTCGGATAATTTAGTGGGTTGTATCCACAGAAAATCACACAGTAGATATAGCATTACTTTAAAAAAAAGTGATTCATACCATCGGCTTTGTCAAAGTTTTTTTTTTAAAGGACGTATATTTTACGAAAAGTCTAACAGGCAGTCCATAAAAATACTTTATTATGATGTGCAAAACAAAACATTTTTTTCCTACATCAGGGACAAATAACAAATAAGCTTCAAAATTCTATAACTACAAAAAAAACCCTTCATTTTTCATGACGAGAGGGTCTTTTGACAAATCAAAATAAATTAAGATACATTAACACAAAATAAACCATAATGGCCGGCTTGAAAACCACATTTCTATATCAAACATACACAGTCTGAAGCAAGACACTTTTTTTTTTTTTTTTTTTTTTTTTGCTGCCGCCCCTGCAAAGCCAGAACTTCTGTAAGTTTTAATAGCCATTGCAATCACATGGGATTTTTTGGCCTTATCTTAAATACTGTGTCATTTTCAATATATGCCCAGGCCATTTACTGCCTCTGCTCGCCAGTTATATAGCCGCACAGTGGGGTACCAGCAGGAGATTTAGCTATCTGCTCCCTTTACAAATCTGTTTAGAGTCTGTGCTCACTTTTTATTTGACTGTTTTTCTTTGTAGAAGTTAACAAGACTGAAAAGCTAGGTTAGACTGAAAGCAAGGGGGAAAAAACAGTCTTTTCTCATCTTTCAAACTTTATACAGAGTACCTGGTGTATGCATTTCATGCAATTTCCACTGTGTTTTTTTTCTTTGTGAATCAAAAACAGAGTTTGTAGCAGAATTGTCTCACTGTGTAAGCAACATATGCAACACAACTATTCCTCTGTCAGTGCACAGCCTTGATAAAAGCATACAGTCATGCTGAGTCACACGCTGAGCACTGCACCAGGACGACTAACTGCCGGCATGAAAATCATACTCAATCAGTCTGTTACAGTTCAATGGCAAGAACTCCCCCTCGCTCTTATGTGGAACCACAAGTGACTAAATACACAAACATAACAGAAACTGCTGAACAACTCCACCAGTGTCATGTTAGGATGCAGCATCCGTGTACATAGTGCCCAGCATACCGCTTCCAGGATGTACCCATGAGCCCCATGGGAGCTGTCAGGGGTTGGCGAGGACTGGCCAGGGGATATATGAACAAGATTTCCAATAAAACAAGGCAACTCTGACCAGCATGCAGGCTGTAAAATCAAAACCAGGTGGACAGACCGTGTTCAGAACTGTAAATGAACACCAGATCGTGATGCAGTTAGAGTGGCTGTGTTTTTCTTCCTCTCCATGCGCCACTAACAGACACACTGGTGGTGGGATCCAATTATTAAACACTGCACTTTGTTAGCATGGAAGTGGATATGCTAAAATGGAACAGAGCCAATGGAGAAGGATTTCTGCTGCACACTCAATCAGCAAAAGAAACTTCCACGAATGTATGGATTTATAAAGTAAAATTAACTCTATTTCAAGAGAAACAGAAACACCAGTGCTGTTGTATAGTGCCAAACATTTCAATCAGCTGTGGATGTGCTAAATACTCGTGCTTTCTCTGACATCCCACAATGAAAATATCAGCGTGTGAACTTCAATCAAAGTCAGGGTAAATCTAATTTTAGAGATACAGTGATGATAGTTTTTACACCCTAAAAGCTTGAACATATTAAAGCACGCAACTGTAAAGTTTTGATACTGTCTTACTTACTTGCCAAAGTAGATGTGGCACTTTATATTCAATAAGCGTTCAAGATTTAAACTTATGTTTATTTACATTCTCATATAGGAAAACTGAACCACAAGTGTAGTTTCATATTGCTAGGTACACTGAATTTCTCCCATTTTGACCACGTAGTTAAACTAATGGTATATTGAAGATTCTTTTTTTCTTTTACAAATATAATTTAAGCTGAACAATTTTATACAGAAAATCTTACAAATAATACAGACCTAGTGTCCTTGGTCACGGTTTAAATTGTGGTTGTGTGAGTTTTCTTCAGGTATGGATTGATGTAACACTGTGGTACCTATGTTTCTATTGTGAGGCTAAGTCCAGACAGATCAAACAGAAATTCAGAGTGGAGAGTGCTGTATGCCTCACTCTCAAACCTTCATGCACAAACAGTAAAATGTGAGGGTATCGCTTGTTCTTACTCTTAAACATGTGATTTGAATAAGGTGGAGCAGACTCCATGGGTGATCATGCATTTGCCATGAAATATGCCTTCATTAAGGATAAAGGATTAAGTTACCTTTTGCAACAGAAACAGTGAACCAATTTGAAAAAAAGAAAAAAACTGTCGGCTTTCCTGTCAGGGCTGTAATGAAATTTTCTGCATTAAAGAGGGCCATACCCAAAACTGAGCCTGAAGACATGCAAAAAGTACACACTGTTACACTTTGCTTGGGGTGAGGAAGGAAGTACTGTGCCGACAAAAAGTGAGTTAGGAATAATAAAAAAATACAAAAACAAGCAAAGGAAATGTATCCCGTCTAAGTGTAGCTGGAAACTGTAGGACATTAGTACATTACGTCTGTTGTGGAGATGTTTTTTTCCTTCCCTCTGAACCAAAACCATAAGACTTAAAATAGGGTACTTAGGTGTCGTGTAAGAACAAATCTTAGCCTAAAAATAATGAGAATGACTGTGAAACTAAGACTCACAGGCTTAGGCAGTCCCTGGTGACAGTGAGTGCTGACAGACTTTTTTTTATTGCTTTTAGCGTAGCTCAGTCAAAGAAAACTTAGCTTCCAAATATTTAGCTGCAGGTCCAAATAACTGTTGCTTGCAGAAAATAAAGGCTAAGTTTTTCCATGTGACTTTGGTTGATCATTCTCAGATATACAAACTGCGTATCATGTTGAATGCTAATTTTTAATTGGTATTTTCAGGGGGGCAAATAGCTTAATTATGACAAGAAAATTGATTTATTAAATTCTCTGTCACTGAGCTTTTATGTAAATATCTACATGTTGACCAAAAACCCTAAATTATGCAACTGGCATGATTTTATAGTGGCCATGGCTAAGTGGTAGATGTTGCGGTCTTTCAATTGAATGGTCTAGGGCTCGAACTCAGGTCCACATGCCGTGGCGTCCTTGGGCAACACACTTAACCTCATACTGACCCCGGTGCTTTATCATCAGTTTGCCAATGGGATAAGTAGCATGGGATACATAGCAGCCTCTGTCATCAGAGTATGACTGTGATGTGACCCATAAGCTGTCACCCATTAAGTTGGAATAAAATATTATCTACTGCTTCTCGTACAATGATTGGAATTTGCAAAGGTTCATTGTGGTTTGATTTTGACGTACATGTGCTTGGAATAGGTTGATCAGTCAAATTTTGAGAAAATACACTTTATCTTTAAAGAATAAGTCCTTTGTCATTGACCCCTGGAGGGTCAATGAAATGAAAAACAATAAAGTTCTGCTTGAAATTATGGTGTTAGTGTTTACAACAAAGAGTACAAAAGTATATCCCAGGTAGCCCTAATCAGCGGGTGCACCTACAGATGTTGTGTGTGGTTTGCTTGACTTAGATAAAAGTCTGACTTAATATCGCTGACATTATTTACTAACTGCAGGATAAGATGCATCAGCTACCAAAACTTCACCTATGAATGCACTGCTTTGTAGAAATATGTTTGCACTGAACCGTTTGTGGACAGGATGTGGCAGAAATGCCCTAAAGCAAGGCAAAGAAATAAGCAATGAGATTAGAAGGTAGTGACGTCATCATCAAAGCAGTTTTTCACGCCTATCACTGCGCTGGGCAGCACAAAGTGTTTGGGTTGGGGACATGAAAGGCCTGTGACAGCATTATCGCATTTAAAGTAACTCAAGCTAAACCTATACCTCGTTGTTGTGATATTGGCTCTACAAAAATACCTGTTGTGTGAAGTTTGAAATGGTCTGTTTGTGATTAGGTTGTTCATGGATACCCCTGAGGCAATTTCATGTGTTTCTTTCTCACTTCTGTCAAAGCTTCCAACATGTGGAGGATTATACCCTCATGGCAGGACAGGAAGAAAACCTTTAGAGGAAGTGTGTCGGTATGAAACCCACTGCTGTCATACAGTAGTCATATATATATATATATATATATATATATATATATATATATATATATATATATATATATATATATACATACACATATATATATATATATATATATATATATATATATATATATATATATATATATATATATATATATATATATATATATATATATATATATATATATATATATATATATATATATGTATATATACTTGATTTATTTAAGCAGTGAAAATTTTCAATGACAGTTAATGTGTACTAAGGTTTTGATTTTCAAATCAAAGTCATGGCTCACTTGACTGACGGACAGATGTTGGTGATGACACATTAGACAGAGACTGTGTGATGTATTAGGTTAATGGTTGGTCCAATGATTTAACCAAGCATCCACCCTTTGGACTAACAATATGAGACAATGCAGAAGTTCTCAAATCTGCAGTTTTTTGAGTGTCTGTCTCAGGGTGGCTCCAGAAATACCAGAAGTCACATTCATACCAAGTCCAAAAAAAAAGCTGTTTTCCCACTCAGAGGCACAGCCCAGCTCATGAATGACAGGAAGATTTTCTTCAAAACTCTGTTTTAGAAACAGATGGGTGACTAGAGGGAGACTACGTCCGTTTATTATACAGTCTATGGATTTAACACATTTGATGATACTTGATGATACTAAGCAGTATGGTGTAACATACCTTTACCATTCTCCCATGTACACATCTGTATAGTCAAACTTTATAAGCTGTAATAAAAAAAACTACTGCATTTCCTAAAACTCTTTCTAGATTAAAATATAAATGGATTTCTTTAAGTAGCTTCACCAGTTTTGATGACTGATATCAAACCTTTGTGATACTGCAGTAAACTATTCAAGTAACTAGGTAGTTTATGTAAACATAGAAAATAGCTGCTTGGCCTGGTAGCTGCAGCAACTCCCACAGTACTCCGTCCTGTGATTAGACCCACTTAACCTTTGGAATAATAAACTTCAACTTCTGGTCAGCCTTCATCAGACATTCAATCTCATTTTCCAGATCAGTGTTCAAAAGCTCTCATCTATCCTTTAATGCCCTTTTGAGTACACTCGTTGAGTAGCTCTGTGGCATGTGCTAAAGCATACACCAGCTGTTTATAGTAAACCACGTTAAACTCTGCAAATAAATAAACAGGATACTTTTAAAAACCAGGGTTTCCCCTTTAGAGGCAGATCCAGTCAGACAGATAAAAACGTCTATCTCTAACAGACCCACACATCAAATGTCCACTTTATCATTTCCTACAGCTGCACCGTTGTAATGATAATTAGCATTTTGTGACGATTTTAGATAGCAAATTGACTGCCGTGTTTGTTTGCTTCAGTAATGTCTAACGACCGCAGAAATAACTGCTGTCCCAGTCTGTAGCTATCAGGGTGTATTCTGTTTTGCATGCTTGAGTGCTTCTGAAGTCCACTGGGTGAAGGGGAACTACACTGGATCTCAGCCCAGCTGGAAAACTGTCCTGTGAGCATTTCTTCAGCTGTGAAATGAACAGTGTGCATTAGATACAGACAGTAAGACGGAGAGTTTTAAAATGGAAAGAAGACAAAACGGCAACTTCTTAAATTTCAAGCAGAGGCCAAATCTCTTTAAGGTTGAAAATTGTGTTCCATTAATATAATGTTTATTTATACTCTGATCAATAGGTTGCGAGAGGAGCAGTCGGTTATAAATTATGTGTGAGCACGAGTGCTCACCACGCCGCACTCACACTCAGCTGGTTTTGATGGAGGGATGGGATCATAGGACGACTCTTGGATGGCTGTGAAAGGGCTGTGGACTCTGGCGGTCTGCTGCAGTACTCTGTGGGTGGGAACACACAACAGTGCCCTCGGCAACCCGCAGCAGCCCTACAGTACTGGAATATCTCGGCTCGACCCCGTGGCCTGCGACACAGTGGTCCAACGGCGCCTGTCGGCTGAGCCCAAAACACCATTTCTACACCAGATGTATTTGTAAGATTTGGTAGAGCAACAACTTCAAAGCCCACTTGATTGTTTTTGATTGTATGATTATTCAATGCTGCCGTCTTTTTCTTTTATTTCTGGGGGAAAAGATATTATCAGTCAACCACACTTATTTAATTGCAGCAATTGGAGCCACTCTAATTGGGCCTTGCCTTTCATCTGTAATGGTAATGATTATGAGATAGTGTTTGTGCTGAGCAGTCCAGTCTGATGAGTAAAATGTCAAATGATATGACTGCTTTAGCTGCCATTTCATCTATTTTTGACTGTTATATTTTGGCCTCCTACACAGTTAACTACTCTACGAATAATCTGATTCAATACAGCATGTACTCCAGTTTTTACAAATATCAAACAAACACTAAATGCTCTCGCATTCTTCCTCATCTTGATGTTTGTAGCTGATTCGATCTTTGTAATGGAGGTCTTGAATAAGTAAACAGTGAATGCCTGCTCACAATGTCAGCTTGCTTGTCAGAGCTACGCAGACATTTAAAGAGCATCTTATCATGTTGATTTAAGCAATTAAACATGAAGTTACCCTCTGCAAGCTCTGAATGACTGTATCATCTTAATTATTATCTACAGGGCTTTATCCTCAAAGCATTTTCTGCAGCCTGATAAAGGGGACTTATCACAGTCATTAGGTGGTTTAACGTCTGACTGTTTGGAAAAAAAGAATGGATTTGGGAAATGTCAGATGCAGTAGAGCCTAGCCTTTAATGTATTTGCGTATGGTGGTTTAAAAAATGTTGTACTCTAAACAAAGTAATTAATCCTTTTACTCTAATTGTTTTGTGTAACTTGCATGTCTGATCAAAGCAGTATAAACAGGCTGTGGTTTGACCAGGGGAAATTGTAAGTGGCCTCTAAAATGTTGCTATAAAATAGGTCACTTTTTGAGGAACATGTTAAAAAGTTCACATCAGCACATAATTTTTAGTATAAAGGATTTTCAAACTATCTAGGGGTAATTTTTACAGTTTTGTGATCAAAAATCTGTTTTAAGATCACCTATAATTAGTCTGTAGGAAACAACTCTTTAGCAACAGTTGTGCATGAGCTTACTAATATTCATCATGTGACTCTTGTCTTTTCCCCCTAAGTCAACCACGTCCAGATCACGATCTAATCAAATGTGACAAAGCTTTGCAAGGAAAGATGGGCAGGGATCTGGACTCAGCCCATGCCAGTATGGGAACTGTTTTGACAAGGATTATCACATTCATCACCAGGTAATTTAAAACAACCCCCAGCTTCTACAGACCCCATATCTTTCCCAAAGAACAGTGCTTACAAACACGAGAGCAATGCTGGTAGCTTGGTTTCTCACCTTCTGCTTAAGTAAGAGGGTAAAAAAACCAAAACATTCAAACATCTTGTTATCTTTGGCCCATATTGCAGGCTGACTCTTGCACAGAAGCCTGAGTGTCTTGGCAGAACAATCACCTGCATAGTGATGCAAAAGACTGGGAATTTATCCAGAGGTCTTCATAAATCATCGCTTTATTTTAAGATAAACTGCCAATGCAGCTTTAATGGACGGCAAGTGAATTCTGGTAATTCTGAAGTTTTGTAATCCTGATGTTGAGGATTATTTTTTCTTGGCTCTCACATTTGACATGCTCCCAAAATATTTACCTCTGCCAAGGAGGTTATGTTTTTGGGAGAGTTTGTCTGTTTGTTTGGGAACAACATAACTGAAAAAGTAACAAACTTGATGAAATTTTCAGCAAATGTTCAAAATGGGATAAGGAAGAAGTGATTCAATTTTGGAGGTGATCTGGATCACTGTCTGGATCCAGGATTTTTTTAAAGGATTCTTTATCATCGTGAGATAGGGCTGTTTTCACCATATGTGTAGGCCTATATAACTCTATGATAAATGTTTGGTTTGCCTTGCAAAACAACACAAGACAAGGTCACCGTAATTTCTGACAGATGTAAAAGTACGATCCAGATCCTGCCAATATTCTGGATACTAAGATCCAGAATATGAAACATGTACTGAGTCATCATCATTTCCAATACTGTCAGGTAACAAATTATGGTACAAACCTGCAACTAACACCAAATTGTAGCAGACAGTCTGCTGAAAGGGAGTATAACATTAAAGTAGGACTAAAGTGTTGGTGACAATCACAATATGCTTGTTGAATGTCTGCGCTCTCTGAAAGCTTTTCTAGTTATTCTTTTTTTTTTCACAAATATTTAAAGGTACGGTCTCAAAGAACCTGTGACATAAAGTTACATAGGATAGTAACTCTGATCTGTTACATTAAGAAGTGTTTCATGATGGATCTGTCTTGAAATTACAAACTGCTGCAATTTATTGAAACAAAACGTCTTAAGTTTCACACCAAAAAAATAATTTTGTCTTTCATTTCTACAGTGTCCTGAACTCAGTAACCAAACACAAGTATGTAAACTGCCCTTGACGTAGGCATGCCATCTATTCAGTCTGTTCAACCAAAATGTTTTTGTGGAGCAGCGTTATCATAACAGCATCTAAAACAAGTGCCTCCACCCCTTTCTTCAACATGAACAAAGAGCAAAGGTAAAAGCAAAAATACTTCTGCTTCAGGGTCTGAAAAGATAAGTGGTTTTGTAATGTGATACATTTGAAAAATATATTTAACATAAAAAATTTCGCCTGCTAAATTTAGCAAGGAAATTAAGCCATGACAAAACAAAGAAATGATCAAAGAAATGGATATGTAAACAAAAAAATGTGTAGAATAGCAAATGAGCTTTGTTACCAATGAGAATAAAACTTTAGAGCTGTAGAGCTTGCAGATTTTCTTCAATTTCTCAACACAATACTTCACATATGCAAGATGTTGACTACATTTCAGACCTACTCACCACAGAGTAATAAGACTCAGTCCAATGGAATCCTTGCAGGAATGCATGTTAACATATAATATACAAAAATCAAAGACAGAGGAGCAACCAAAGAAACCATCCACCATGGCTCTACCCATGTTCCTGTCAGTCTGCCTGCTTTGGTTACATAGCACTGAAATGACACCATGCTAAAGCATTACAAAGGATATCCTCCACATGTTTATTATACATCCAATTGAAATTTATTAGAGAATTTGCAAAAAAAGGAGGGTTGGTAATGAAAGCAAGAGGAAAGAAAACCAAAATGTGGCCGTACATGATTTTCCTCATTGCTTTTTTGTGTGTTTAAAGTATGGTTCCAAAAAGCCACCCACACTTCACCACGTAGGGAGAAACCAGTCTCAAACTGGCACCTATTTATGGACTCTGCTACTGCCAGAGAGTAATTCTTCCTCCAGTGAAAAAAGCCCATTGAAAGTGTGCTCATCCATCATTCAAAAGCCATTGGCTTTAAAACAGAAGCAGCAAGGCTATGATTTAGTAACACACTTTGCTGTGATTGGTTCCCTACTCATTCTTCTAACTTTTTCCCCCCTCAAAATAAAGCCCTTCCCCTCTGCAGTGCAACATTTTCATTAACTGAAATATCATATTCCACATTTTCGCTGTTTCCTTTCATGGCTGAGTTTATGACCTCTGAATAAATACATGTTAGTTTTGAGGTCCATCGTGTGCCGTGTGAACCCCAGACTAGTGTGACAAGCTGCAGCAGCTGACGTCATGAACTCCATTTCACCTGCGCAGGCAGCTGCTCGTGCAAAGCAAGCTGTTGCTGCCCCTGTCATACCTTCCTTTTGATGGCAATTAACTAATCTTCCCACAGGTTTCTTCAGGTATGCAAACATCGTCCTGCTATCTGTGTGAAAATCAGCTCAATAGTCAAAATGACGTCTATTCAGTGTGCTCAAAACCAAAACAACAGAAACGTTCTTCTGTGTGTCGGGGTAAGCTTTGAATACCAGTGTGATATCCATCCACCCGGTATCTTATGATCCTCTATGCCACTCACGGCAGCCATTGTTGAAGCTGTGAATAGCAACAGGTCAGTATAGTCAGGAAGTCTATTGTTAGAAATGCCATTAATTGGTCATTTTTCTGATCAGAATCACACTTTTTTTTTATTTTAGAAAAACCCTTGACTTCATTCATTTTGTTAAAACAACCAAACTGACAATGGCTGCCAGAAAGCTTTCTTTCACTGCTACAACATTTATGCTTAAAATTGACGTGGTAGCTGTTTTCTGTGGATACATCGTATATCTACTTCTTTTTATATTTTATTCCCTTCTGGCCAAGATCCCTGGTGACCGCAAGTTACTGCTTAGTTTAGCTTACAAAAAAATGTATGGGCCTTGGCTCGGGCTGCTTCAGCTGTGCAGCTGTGACACAATACACAAACATGAGGGTTTGGCACAAGCAGCCTCTGTAAGGGCCCAACACACTGTCAACAGCACAAAGCAAAGAACTCATGGTTACCTATAGTTTATATGTCTAGAGATAAGATGCATCAGGAAGCAGATATTTTCAAGATCTATTACGACAGTGCAAAGTTGAGTAGTTCAGTTTCATACTATCATAGGGATATGACAACACGTTTGTGTGTTTGTTTCCAGTTTGTGGAAGTCTTACCTAATATTTGCCTCTTCCTGGAACTGAAAGATGGAGGAAAAGCTGAGTGCAATATTTCAAAATAGCTATTGCAACATCAGTCTATGTCCCTAATTCTTTAAACCAAAAAAAAAACACTGAAGGAAATTTTTCCTTGATATGAATATTAATTGGAAAATCATCATCTACAAGGTGACAACTCCTCATTTGGGCTCTCCCGCTTGTTAGGTGTCATTTTTTGAAATATCTCTTTTTCCAGCTGACTGAGTCCTTCACTACAGGTTGTAGTGTGCTCCGTGCGGTTTTCCACATTTGTTGGCGGATAAGACCTCTTGAAATTTTCTTTAACCACACACTTTCATCTCCATCCATTCAATGTTTACATTTGTGTACCTCCAATGTGTCTGCACATGCGGGTAACTAACCAATTTGGTTAAAATGTGTAACCCACTTCTCTCTTCTTTTATAGAGAAAGGCCCTGAGTTCTTGTAGGCCTAACTAAATGACTTTACTGGTAAAAAATGCCCAAAAACAATATTTATGCTTAGCTTATTTGTTGAACCTAAAATAATTTAAGTTGTCTTGGGTTTGTAAATTATTTCCTAATGAGCAAAATAAACAGTACAAAGTTGGTAAAATCAACCTTAGACGTAAGTATGCACTAATCTATAGTAAATATCACACCAGATGCAGTTACAGGAATAATAAGCTCAATTATGTTCTTATAATTGAATGCAGTCACCACAAAATTTCCAACACTTATTAACATACATTTCCCTTTAACTGAAACTGACCAACGCAGTATTAACTCTCTTCACACACTCAAACTAAATTCAGTGGGCACACACTCTCGTTGACGCACACACAGCCGGCATATGAAAGAAAAACCTCTCATTGCAGACCTGATGCGATGGTACTTGCGAGCGGTGAAATCCACAGCTGTTGTGTTGCTGTTGGATCCAAACGGCAGGCGTCTATCGGTCAGGGTCTCCGACACTGAACAAGGCGACACACACACATCCAACGGCGATGTGGTCTCCAACCAGGCAGCAAACTAAGTCCGATTGATGACTAGTGGCGCAAAATTACAGGTCTCTGGTGAATCCTCAGGGCTACGCGTTGAAACGGCGATGTACAGCTGGGTTAGGGAAGCGGCGGCGAAGTCCGTTCGTTTTCGCTAACGAAGGCTACAGAACACACTCTGAATTAGCGCGTGAGCTAACAACAGTGGGCAACTGTAAAGGCAACTTTGCCAAGAAATGTCTGTCGCTGCTCACAAACAAGGTGCAGAACAAGTATTAAATTTCCGAAAATGCAGCCGTAGGTCTCATGATGTAAGACTACACACTTGTTTTATAACTTCAAGCACGCTTGTCTTGCTGTGACAAACGTCTCTCACTTGAGAACATAAACCGGATACACACTGTACCTGTCTAACCTGTGGTAACAACCCTTCAACCAAATGACAGACAGTTTTTCTCCAGGTGTCCATAATTTTTTTGAAATAAATTAAACATTTATTAGGGTATCAAGGTACATTTACACTTTCAAACTCTTTTAAACATATTAATACCACTTATCAATAACAATATTTTGACTTTTTTTATACACTTTGTCTTGAAAATCTAGTTATTTTAACAAGTAACTACTTTAAAAGGGTATCATATGGAACAAAAAATGCATAAATATCGATGTATAATTTAAGATATAAAATGTTAAATGTTTATCTGTACTTTTAAAAGCCGTTATTTAGGAAAACAGGAGATTATCTGATCTTAAATCGTGATAGCTGCGGTGCAGCCGAACTTGTTACAAGTTTAATGTCAATCAATCCGTGTCTGTGATTTTATTGGGGTTTTCGTAAGTTGAATAGCAAATCAGAGTCATTCCCTCAAAAAGGGGCGGAACAAGTGACGCAGATCAGGGTAGTGTTAGGTGTGCGCGAGCAGACGTACCGTTTATGCTGAGACAGGAGAGACGAGCTGTGTGTTTCTGAAAGTATTTCAGGTTTTATCTGCAAGGTCGATCAAACATTGTCCTGAAAATAACATGGTTGTTACTTCAAAGGTAAATAAGCCTTTTGTTCTGTGCTATAACGTCCCGTTATAGTGATAGACATGATTTGAAATGTTAGTTAGCAACCTGCTAGTTACCGTAGCATACCATCTGAATGTGCCTCGATATCGTACTGTTACGGTAGCACGCTTCCTAGTTAACGGACTTTACATTAATTCACCTAGCGTTTGATTTTGTGGCTTATGTTTAAAGGAGGGAAAGAGACAGAGTGATTTTCCCCGGCGTTCCCAGTCGGATGGACTCTGATGCTGTATTCGTCATGTGAGTCCTGTGCGCCGTTACGCTACCAGCTCAACGGCGACTGTCATTGCTGCTGTGACTGCCATTGCCCCCCTGTGATTACCAACCTCCACCGAACAACTCATTTGGGATTCGTGAGTACTAACTGAGCTTGCACCTGCTTCTTTGCTCTCTGCTGGTATCAGAGTGAGGCGGCCATTCAAGTTTTTAGGCCTCAACGCACTCCGGCTTCGAATCAGGCCTGCAACAGTGTTCAGTTTATAACTCAAGGAGTGTGTGTTATTGAAAGTACTAATCATGCAAAATAGGGTAATTTTTAGTTTTAAATGCATTTAAGGGGCGATTATTTCAGATTTGGTGTTAATTAAAAAACATAAAAGGGTATTTCCTTTTTCTGACCATAAAGGTAAACAAATTTTAAAACTCTAGGAACGTTTTACAACTAAAGAAAAACCCGGTGTTTCACTTGGTTTTACAACTTTTTGAAGTTTTTTTTGAATATTTTATTTCTGAAGGAAAAAGTTGCCTGGTTTTATTATTTCATTTTTGTAAATAGGTACCTGTCACAAGATTATTGCATTTAAAGTACCGTTGTGTGGTGTCCTTATTAAATTGTATTGAGACCGTTTAAATCAAGTACTGGTAAAACTCAAAAGAGGTAAAGTAAAGTGTAATATTGCATATTTAAGTTCAACAATGAACTCAGGCCCTGGCCCATAGTACCACACACTCAGGATAAATATAACATAGCTAAATGGGACCTGGGTTACACATACAAGTAGGAAGACTGAACAATACAGCTCGACAATAAGATGGCAAAGTGATAACTCAGTCATTTTTAGTAAAGAAAACAAATATCATCAATCACAGTTTGCATCATGGGGCTGGAGCTTGTTAGACGTCTAGCAGCAATTCCACCAGTGCTTTAACAAGTCTGATTCAAGTGACCTGAGGAAACAGTTTAATGACTGTTTCTTGAGTGTGTTTCAACACTGAGTGGGTGGGTGGTCTGATGTGACTGGGCAGGGACACACAATGATGTACAGTGCTGTAAATGGATAATTCTGCTGAACAACAAACATTTTTCTTTTCATCATTCCAGGAAAGTACCAGATCAGGCCAAGTTGTGTATTTATACTTTGGGTCTTAATTGCTTGTTTTCTGAAATAGGTTATTCCAATGATTTCCCACAGATAATAACGTTGTGGTACATTTTTTTAGATGCTTGTCAGCTTGCTGATACCTGTTATTTTTACTAAACTGCCTGAAGTTTCATAGGAGCAGTCCTCTGCTCAGCCACAATCCATCTCTATTTTTGATTTCCTGGAAATGTTGTTTTATCCAGTACTCCACGTTACTCACTCACCTGTAAAATCTCAGTGTATAAACTTAATCAATTTTACTAAAGAAGTCTTAACTACTGACAGACTTTTATTGAAGACCTGGCGCCACATCTTTCATGGTCAGCTCTGCTTTTTGGGAACAATTCCTTTGTAGCCAAGTGTCATTGGTTTCACCTGCAATTAATCTACCATCATGTTTCATATGAGTTTGTCGGGTTTACCCCCTATCCCTTCCCAAAGCTCCTGCCAGGTTTATGGTCAACACAGAGCTGACACCAGGATTTAAGAGAGTTCTACCATTCAACATGCTTTTCAAGTTTTTATCCGCCTGTTACACTCTATAAATAGATGACTGAGTAAAACAACATGGGATTTTACAGATGAGAAAATGAAATTCCAGTTGACGTGCAGATGGAAGGTGAAAGAGGCCACTCTCTGTGATTAAGCTGTAGTTTGTTTCTGCTGTCCCACTCACTTCAGCACACCTTTCTATCTTTGGCATATTGGTCGTTGTATCTGCTGCATCTGGCAGCTGTTTACAGACAGTGTGAGGTACCTGTTAGTGACTGGCTGATGAACAGAGTGGAGCCTGTAATAGCCCAGGAGATAGGAAGCTGGAAGTGACCAAAACATAGGGGGAAAGAATAGTTTTATCTCAGAATTATTGTAATAATATAACTTTTTATGTCAAGAATAAACTAGGTGGGCAGAAACCAGAGTTCATGTGAATGATAATGTTTTTTTGTATGTGAAGCAGGCTACTTTCAACTTTCTTTTTAACTTAAAACAATCGTTAAATATTTCCTGTACTCCAACATTAACACATTTTTAAACAGGGAAACTCAAAACCTCACTTACATTATTTCTAAGGTATTGTTTTCCCTGCATCACACGGACTTCAAACTATGAAGAATAAAAGAAACGTGCGTGCTACATGTCAGCCTCACAACCAAAGCCATGTTAATTTATTTTTACTTTCCTAATGGAAAAATATTCCCCTAATTATGGTAAACAGAAAGTTGCTATTTCATATGGAATCATTCATGTTTGATGCCTGACTCCGATAAGACACTTTTGAAGTTCCACTGTATATGTTGTAAATTGTTTCTTTGAGCTTGCTCAAGTACCAAAATCACCCCTGCTTCACCCATGGGAATGGAGAGCCGAGTGGGTACCACTCCAGCAGCACGGAATCTGGGCCAAGAGTTTCCAAACATCTTTTCCTGGAGCCTAAAATTAGCAGCATAATGAGGTAGTGGCTTCCTTTTCTCTGAACTAATACCCCATCCCTGAGGGACAGCGTGATGTGGACTAACACTCTAGATCAACAGAAAAATCTCACACTGACACTTAAGGCCTCAGGACTTTACAGAGAGGACTCAACTCTGCTACTTTACATCAAACAACAACTGTTGTGCACAATACAAAAAGTATCCTTTATTTAATATGCAGAAGTATTAGTGGTTTAAAAATGCATGGTTGATGTAGATTTTACTCAGCTGCTGTACTGAAGGATTGTAAACAGAACCCAGACCAGTTAAAATGTTCTCAGCAGTCTCCTTCACCACTGTTTCCAATGTTCACCTTCGCTAACATAGGGTTTTATGTGAACTCCAGGATGGCTGGGGAGAATGGAAAGACATGTTTAAGTAGACTTCATTATTAAACCTATAGGTCACATTTAATTGCACTTTCATTAATCTGTTTTATTTCAACTAATGAGTACTGCCATAAATTTAACTGAAGGTGAGGAATTTTTATGACCTTCAGCAAACTTTTGATCAGGTGCTGAAGCTTTTCAGTGGAAAACCAGTCAGAGGATCTTTACTGTGTACAGTACAGTGTCCAATTACACAACTGTTTGATTTTCAGCTCTCATTAGGAATTCTCCATCACACATCATGGATGTCTCGAGACTACTCCCACGATGGTACTGGTGCAAGTGCCAAACACACAGATAGTCTTCATGATAGTTAAACCCAAGGTCAAAAAATATATCAAAGGAAATTCCAAAACACCAGCCAGGTGTTTGTTTTTAAAACAACATTTTGTTGTCAGAGTATGCTCAACACTAAGGCTCTGTCCAAATTTTGCTTGTAGTTATACATTTCTTTGCAAATGCCTTTGGCTTGGATTATGACTATAGGGACACAAAGTTTAATCAAGAACATCTGACAGTAAAGGTTGCCCATTCATTTTTAAAACTAGCTGCCTGGATGAAGGTGTGGCGATGACACCCATCCACCTACAGCAGTTTAACAATTTTAAGATACCGGAGCTGCAACTTTAATTTTTAAGGATGTTATGGTGTATTTTTTTGAAGATCTTTTTTAACATATCAAAATATAGGGGTGAGAAAAAATTTTTTATACGTCATACCAGAATTTTTTTGTTTGACAATGTCAGAATTGTGATTCTTTGTCAAAAAATGTTTTTTTTTTAAATTCTTCATTTCAGTCTTTGTTTATAAACTGGATTGGAAAAAAGTTCCCACTTTTCTCCAGCAGAGGGTGAAATGTTTCTCTCTGACTTACGTGATGTGCATTTTATGGGAAAATATGTCTCCTGCTAGTCAGTAGACATTATCATCATCATTTAACTTTTTCACATGGTGTTTAAAAAGCAAACTAGAAATCGTAAACCTCAAAGAATCACAATTTAAATCAAATCAGCACCCCAAAAATCGTAATAGAATCTAATTGCTAGAATAGCATATTTATTTACCAGTCTTAGCAACCACCCTTGTTTTGGGTTTCTATGTGCAATCGCCTATTTAAGAAGCAAAGAGATATTTGCTTACAACTCCAGAGTTGTCCGTTAGTCCTCTGCCAGACTGACACATAAGTCACCTCTCAAAAATATCAAGAGGGCCCTTATTATAAACATTTAAACCTGGATTTAGATCGTATCATCCTCTCTTGATTGTTTGCAGGTTTTAGGAATCAGCAGTTACCATGTTTAATCTAACAGTAATAGTAACGATGTCATTTCTTCTTAGTTGCAGCAAGGAAAACTTATGAAGCAAGCCCTACTACAATCTGTCACCCAGACACGCAGCATCTCTGTGAACCCTTGTCTTTGTCCAGTCCATTGACTCCAGGGCGCTTCTAAAAGAACCAACATGTTCTCAAAACAAACAGGACAACCTGTACAGGAGTCCAGACTCGGGACTAAACAGCCAGACAGTGGGATTGCCTCTGACAGCTGTTTCCTGTTATGTAACTACACACAGCTGCTATTTCTAAGGGCATCTTGGTGTTGTAGACATTTCTAAGGGTCACGAGGAAGAAAAATAATGCAGCTTTAATAGTGACCAACAATGGACCACCAAGGTTTACTCCCTTAGCATGCAACACTCTTAAGGGCAAAATGTGTCAGGCGTCTTCATTGGACTGACCATTTGACTGAACTGTGGTGGCATCATAATGTGTAATGGTTCTGTGGCTGAACTTTAAACCTGAACGCTTTAAAAATTACCTTTACACTGTAAAGTTGATCTTCCTGGCAGTTTTTAACAACACGTACAGGTACTGAATGTGAACCTCCAGTGGCAGTCATTCTGTAAAACTCCTCACTGTTTGATCATACTTCTGTAATTATCCTGTTAGCAAAAAGTTTGTCTTATACATTAGAAATGGATGTTTATAAGACAAATGTGCAAAGTAAGGCTCAAGACTTTTTGAATTTATTCATAGTATCCTGATATGGTTTGACATGAGTGCATGCCATTGTGATCTCTGCCAGAATATTTGGGCTTGTCTATTAACAATAAAAACCTCTGTATTTTCTTAACCTTGATGCATAAGCAGGGAAATAGCTGTAGAACCAGTGGCAAAATAAGTTCAATAGCATTCTTGCAAAAAGTGGAACTCTACAAGAGCTAATAACTCTGGAAACAAAGTTCTGTTTAAAACAACAAGAGAAATACTTAAAAATAACTCAGAAAAAAAAGTGACAGTCTCCTTAAGGCTTCAGGCCTTGTCGACATAAAACTCATGAGAGTAGAAGATGAATGAGGGAGCAGTGATGTCTGGGAAAAAGGCAGAATATTTGGCTGCAGTTCTCTGTAAATATTGGTTCAGTTTGTTCGAGGTCCCTGTACAAACTAAACATTTTACATATTGAATAGATTATCCTACCTTATTCGACTGAGGCCCTGTATGATAGCATGTGAACATGTCTTTAACATCAGAGAGAGACAGAGAGCCCTTGCAAAAGTAGTGGAAGTCACTTCATGTGGAAGTTTGTGTCCTTTGAAATGCACCATTTGTGATGGGTATCAGATACAGCTCAGAGAGACTCACAGTCCTTTGTCCACTAAGGACTTAACTTTGACTGTGTGATGAATAACTTGAATGTTTCAGTCACTTCCTTTAACTGAGCTTAAAAACCAAACAAACAAAACTGATTTTGCATTTTTACAGAACAGACATGAACAGAACAACAGTCAGTGCGATATGAAACAATCTCAGAACTCTCTGATTACCATTTGATGCAATTTAGCTCTGAGTGTGATGATCAATTTTAAAGTGTAGCCCCTTGACGCCAAGTCCCCCTCCTAAAAAATTGTCTTCTATGGCAAAAAAAAACTATTTAAAGCCTGGTTCACTCTGTGCATGTGCTGAATTTTTTCTAAACCAACAATTCAGAGGATATTAAGATCACAAGTTTGTCCAATTGGAGTCTACCTCAAATGACTGACAAATCTAGCACCCTATAGCTGTAAGTAAGCAGGCTCAAAGCCCACCTCTGAAGTCAGCATTTTCAGTATGGCCTCTGTCAATGATTGGCTTCATTACTCTGTACTAGGAACAGACAGTGACGTCACTGAGACTGCGTCCACATAGAGGGTATGCTTTTACATCACTTCCCCTCTAGTACACACCCACTTCAGCCGGACTGAGTGGCAAAACAAACCCCACTTAGCATTGTGGAGAGCGGCAATAAACACGGCAAGACCAGGGAAAATGTGAAATATGACATGAAATTGAGGACATTGATTTGTTGAAGCTACCAAAGAACCAGGAGTCCATGAACATCAACATGTGGCCAGAAATCATATCTTGATATTTATTTGTACCTTATTTCAACGCCAAGAAAACAATGTAAAGCCTCAACGCTAGAAAAGCCTCTGTGTGATTCGAATTTACGTTAGTTTAAGTTAGTTGACAAATCTTGTTGAGCACAAGGTTCATAATCACACAAAGACAAAAATGTTTCAGTTATGGAAAATATGATGAATGAAAAATGCTAACATTTAGAGATTTCGCAATTTAAGGAATGAGTTAATATAATAATACAGCATAAATTAAAGTTAACTGACAGAAAATGGGAACTACAAATCCAGCTTTAATTGGCTGGATTGTTTCTGAAAATTACAGTGATCCATCAGCTCCTCTTCTCTTTTTCTTTTAGTAGCTCGTCAAAAGATAGCTCTGAATGCTTTTCAAACATGTTTGTTCAATCAGTCGCACAACAGCTCTTCCCCATTTTTTGATTTTGTTTTAGAGTTTAGACGCCACTCAGTGGGCGTAACTGCAGCAACTTCCACTTGTTATGACATCATGTGCATACCCTCTATATTATACAGTCTATGGTAGTTCCCAAAGCAGTTCAAGCTAAGACTGCTTTTATTGATCATATTGGTAGCTTTATTTGCAGGCATATCAAAGTAAAGCAACTAATTTACGGTTACAACAGCATTCTCACGACAGACACAAAAGTTAATCTGCACACAGCCAAATAAGTTAGTATGCATTAATCTGTAGTTTTATACAAACCAGGTCTTCGATACCAGATTTGAACACTTAGACACCTTTGAGATGCAAACCTTGAAACATGTTTTATTAAAGCAAAATAACAAGGAAGTTTGCACTTGCAAATGAATGTGGAAAGATTAGGACAGCAAGGCAAGAGGTCATAACTTCCTTGCAGACCTTGTAACAGGAAGCAGATTGTAGCAGCTCTCACGCTGCTCCCCTGGGAGCCAGCAGTGTGTGTTAGCTAAGCTGCCTAATCAGTTTTTAAAGCATTACTCTTTCTCAAACACCTAAGCCCTTGGTGATATGAAAGGAGCTTTGCACATCTATATTGTAAACTTTGCAGTTTGGTCAGGTGTTGGCCAGCTAGACAAGCTTGTCAAAAAAAAGAGGCCTCGATCACATGCTGGAAAGCCTCCACGGGTCAGGGGTATTTATTGATGACATCTGTTCTAGGTTAAAGGGCCACAGAGGGTACAAGTACATATGGAAGTCTCTTTCAGACGAGCCTTTCCCTCCATGACATCAAGTGTCCAAGATGTGTGTCCACATACCTGCTCCTGCCTTACACTTCAACTCTACACGTCAAGTGACAAGCCTCCATTGAGATTTATCAGTGCAAGATTTATGTTTTAGCAGCCAGCTTTTGCTTCCTAGTAGCCATGCTCTCTGCGGGCGGTGTTTTTCTTCCTGTACATTCTTATTAGTTTAGTTTATTACAGCAGCACGTCTGGTGAGGTCATTTATGGCCAACCATGGTGGTATGACAAACTCATTTCTAACGACAGGGCTTTAGCACTGTATGAGATCACATGTGCCTTCACCCCTCTCCCTCTCTGCCGGGACACTAAACGCCACAGGTAATGAAATCATCTGTTTGTCTGTATGTTTCTGCAAGAATACGACAGACAGGGGATCATTGTTGTTGGTGAGCAATCCCTGGACAGGAGCTGTTTCACACGCTGTTGAGTTTTTTTCCTCTTTTTTGCTAAACACCATTAAGGTGATATGAGGGACGGTGGGTTTGGCATTTATGAAGATCCTTTTAACTTAAATTAACTAAAATAGAAAAGTGATTTAAAAAAAAAAAAAAAATTCAACATCTGTCTGAACTGATTGATTACAGCGGTGTGTAATGTCAAATTGAAGATGGCAAGACTTCAACCCGCATACAACTAAGCTGAGCATCCTTAAACATCAAAACTTAAGCTAGTGTTACATTTGCACTCAGCTGACAATTTTTTTGATAAGTTCAAAAATGCAGAGAATTATAGTTTTAACATGGTTACAAGAGTTGTTGAAGGATAATTATCAACTGAGCAGCATGTGTTGGTGTCAGCACAGGTTCCCTGCTGATATTGAACTTGTGACCCTGATCCCAGTAGGACATGTTCAGACAAAGATAGAGGGCAGCAGAGAGATTTAGACATACTTATGGAACCTGTGTGGTCTCCAGAAATGCAATGTGCAGTCCAACACACACATTCGGGCCTTGGCTGAAACTTAGCTCTGATTCATACCGAGTATCCATCTGGTAGAATACCCAGCAGTCTTGTACCCGGCCCTCTGCAGTTCCCATCCTGAAGAGAGAGCACAGAAAACGAATGGTGCCTAGTAGAATAAATTGGTCCAAATTATCAAATGGATAAAAGCCACGCCTGTTACTAATTTTGAGTAGGGAAAAAAAGTGAATAGTTGACATTTAGTGAATGACACGTCAGCCAAAAATTGCTAACGTTTTCCATTGAAAACAAAAGCATCTGTCTTTCAAGTTCAAAATAAATAGATGAAAGACGTGGTCAGTTGGTGTAACTGTTTCTCATAAAAAATCTGATGTAGACAAAAATGTTACTATGACATTATGATTTTAGCAGTCTATAGTAAACTGTAAAATTGAAATTTAAAATGATTTTCAACCAACTGACCCTAAAATGGAGAGAAAATATTGACATCCACGGCAGACTGAGTTGCTTAGTACAACAAAACCTGTATTATTAAGTAGGGGTGGGAGAAAAAATCAAAATCGATGACAGGATATTTTGTTTGACAATATCAAAATCTGGATTCTTTGTCAAAAAATCAATTTACTTTTTGAAATTCAAATTCTTCATCTCAGTCTTTTTTTGTAAACTGGATTAGAAAGAAGTTATCGCTTTTCTCCAGCAGAGGATGAAATGTTTCTCTCTGACCCATGTGATTTGCATTATATGGGAAAATATGGCTCCTGATAAAGTCTTTAGGCATTATCACCATTTAACTTTTTCATGTTGTCTGGTGTAATAAAAGCAAACTATAAGTTGCAAAAATTGTGAAATTGTGAAAATCGAAATATACTTTGAGACAATATATTTTATAACAAATAACTTATTTTATGCTTTTGTTGTAAACAATTTAACAATTTAATAGGACTGATTTTTTAATTGATTAAAAATGGTAGAAATAAGGGATGCACCGATCCAGCTTTTCTAGTCCCAATTCCAAAACCTTGGTTTTGGGTATCGACCAACACCAATCCTGTTCCAATACCAGTGTTGGATAATAACCTGTATGCTCTACTGTAGGATGAGACTCGTAATGTTTTGAGTAAAAGACAAAAATGAGTACATATGGAATTACTGAAGTTCATATTTATTTAGACTAAGTTTCTAAATGTTAAACAGCAGTTTGGTTAAAAAAATGCGTCAGAATTTACAGAAATGACTGTTTGATTGTAAAATTTTATATCTTGTAGACTAAATCATAGTTTAGCCTTAGCGTCAAGTTTGGACCGATGCTTTCTTACTGATACCCGATAACAAGATCAGATCGGTGCATCCCTAGATCTCTAATAGAAATGTCATATAAAATACTATGACCCCAACAGAAATGCAAAATATACATTTGAACAAACATCTAACATGTTTTTTTAACAAGGTTGAAGCATATTTCTGATATTGACATCATACCACCCCTTATTCGTCAAATATCATTGCACTGCTCTAGCTACAGATATAGTATATAGTCATCCCATTTTTTATGCAGTATCCAGATCTTTAACTGTCTGTTTTCTTTTTCAAAAGAAAAGCTATATAATTCACATGAAAGATTTCTTGAGGATGAAATTTCATCTCTTTCTAACGTCCCTTTACAAATCACACAACACTTCATTTGTATTTGTTGTAAACAACATAAATGTTTGTTTTATTAAAAGAAAGGGATTAGATTGCACGGCCTGGTTTTTATTTTGAAAAGCAGTGGAAAATTTCTATTGTGAAACTGGATATAGTGTTTTTTTTTCCTCACAGAGACTTCTCTGCACACTCACTATCCTTTGGTCCCAAACTGTAATGAAACTGGCATCCGTGGCAACAACTTCTCACAATGCAGCATGGGACTAGAGCGAAAAATAAGGAAATGTTACTCATCATTTCATAGAAGTGGATCATACCCAGACTCTTAACAGATATTTATGTATTATGAAAACCAGTCCCACAATTTCGCCAACAGAGTCAGTGATGGGCCGTCTTTTACCAGCTCTGAATGAAGGCAGCTGAAGCGGATTAAGAGAAAAGTCCTTGGAAAAAAGGCTTCACCGCAAGAGTACAGGAAAAAATTTTACGGGACAACACTGACCGCTCAGTTTTTCACAGCAGATAGAAGCACTGTGGTTGGTTGTTTTGTCGTCATGCAACACAACAGAGGGAAAGTTCTACTTTTTGTATTTCATTTATTTAATGACTAAGCTAACACAAATGGTTTAAAATCTGGATGAGTTTCAGACAAAAAGCAATCACTAATCAAATTATAACAGAGAGGACACTTACTTAACACTTAAAACTTTTAAGTGGTGATTATGCACTCAGGATTTTTAATTTGTGACACCTCATTGTCAGCAGCTGTACAGTTTAGGAGCCAAATGAAAGTGAGCAAAAATAGAATCGCATTGAGATGAAATAAAAGGTTTGCTCATTGAATCAATCAAAAAGGAATCAGAGAAACAAATGTGTCAAATGCTGAGTACAGACAGTTTTTACCTCTGACATGACACTCATAGTTTGTTTCCCTTTCAGTGTGCAAAAAAGCGAGTGTGGATACCATTTCTATTTTCCTCCTTTGCCACCCATGTGGATGTCTCCTAGATTGAGATACCTCACTCCACTGCACACAGTCAATGTGCCCTCATGTAGGACAAACCCTGCACAATCACTTGGACCACAGCCTTTTCAGATTTTCTCCGATTAGAGAAAGCACATTTTGGCACTTTGCATCGACTGAGGAAGAGAATACTGCTGAAATGAGGGTAAAATGCATGATACCTGGGTGGCATTTTTTTAGCAGAGCTTTTAATTAATGCACAAACATAAGATTCCTTTGAATCACTACACAATGTTGCTGATTGGCCTCAAAAAGATAGAAAAATAAGACAATGATAGGCGTAAGTGTAGAACTTAAAGATGAGGTTTCATAGTTTGCGTCACATAGTTAAGAAAGGAATGCAAAAATATCTGAGATCTAAAATCTATCTTTCTCTCTTCCAAAAACAGTTTAACAGATGAAGTACAAGCTTGTGGGGATGTGCACAAGTCTTTTTGAAAATCATCAACCATAGTTTTAGCCACATCCACAAAATACCAGTGGAAAATAAATGGTTTGAGTATGTGCTGACATGTTGAAGTTTACGCTAATTCTCATTTTGGCTCATGCTCCATTGCAGCAGCCACAGAGGAGGATCATCACCCCCGTCTGGTTTACTGCACAGCACTGAAGTACAGGCCAGCATGGTAAGACTACACTCGCAAATCCAACTCATAGCAGGAATGCTGAATGACTAATGTTAAGGTGCAGCTTTAAAGAAGGTACTTTTTATTTAGATTGTTCATATATTTGCCAAACTGTTGGATATTATTACTATTTAAGCTTGAAATGGGAAATGTTTTTTTCAAATTCCTCATTGATTACAATTGACACACATTCAGGCAGGAAAAAATGTATCAGGAAACACACATTAAAATATTCAATTTCAACAGATAAGCTAGCTGATATTTGACAAAAAAACTGAAGATGAAATATACAATGGTCTGGGACTCTTCTCTTAAAAATCTCTCTGTCAACCTTCAAGTCCCCCCCTCCCTCACCTGCAAGCAGTGTTGATCCTCTAATCCTCTGGATCTGAAGGTAAACAGACAGACTCTCGGATATAAAGGGGGACACTCACAATATTTAGTTAAGAGATTCAGGCTGGAGGAGTGTTACTCACCTGAGCGCTGGGAATGGCTTTTGTGTGGCTGGACAGGTCAACAACATATCCATTTTCACTAGCAGATGGGAATGTGTTTGCTCAGGCCTATCTCCGGTCTCATGGAAGCCCAAGGTGTTTCATCCTGAATGGATAGCCTAATGCTGATGGTATCTGCTGTCCATTTTTCACTTGATTAGAAAGGGCTCTGTTTGAGTTTCTTTTATATTTAAGGTCTTTTATGACTCGCTTTTTTAATTTTATAGAACAAAATAGGTTCATATAGGATCAGAGAATGTTCAACTAACCCATCTAAGCCCTATGAACCGGAGGTTAAGAACTGTTCTTAAAGTGTTAAAGGCAGGTCGGCACCTGTCACACTCCAGATCTTCTCTCAGCGGGGTCTCATCTCCTGCTCCTGATCAGCTCTTTACTTAAATTAGACAGATTTAAATGAACATCAGAGAAAAGTCGAGACAAATAACTTAAAGGGTAAAAGAAAGGTAACCTGTATATCCTGTACTGTATTTTGCTGTTTCCTATCTACCAACTACAGTAACAGGTTGTTACAAGTACCCTTAACTGAACTTTTATTTTTTCTAATTGTCTGCCCCAAACAAAAATAATCATTATCTGTTGAAATATAAAATAAAACAACAACTACTGGATCAATTTGATTTTCCTGACAGACTATGTGTATATTGGTAGTTCACACAGCTATGAGTGCTGCTCAGAAAACCATATGATAAAAACAGTGAGGTGATGGAACTTTTATCATTTTGATTTTGGCGGTTGATTGTAGAAACCCTGGCTGACAATACTTTAAAGGGAATGTTGCAGGTTAAAGATAACTGTTAAGAAATTGATAGGAGAATAACTTAAAACCAGCATTTGAAAGTGACATCACAATACAGAGACCCAGTGCTTCTACCTCTGTTAATATTAATAAATATGGATCTGACTGTCACTGCTGTCAGTGAAGAGGAATAAAATCTTTATTCCTGTCCATGTGATGGTCCTCAGGGTTATAATTATGAGCCTGTATGAGCCTCTTCCTGTTAAAAAATGGGCACCACAGACGACTGTGTTTTTGTGACCGATGCAGAAATAATTTCCCATCTTGTCAGCTGCACAAAACAAATCCAAGCACAAAAGCTCACTCACTGAGTCCGAAAAAATGGACTTGATGATTGACTTATTAACTTATTCTACTGCTATTTTCAGGTGATGTTAAGTGTTGATTTACAAAAAAGTTCAACCTGCAGTATGGCCTTAAAAAGACTTTCAGCTTTAAGTACACAGCAGTGTTGTGTATCTGAGTTTACAGCTTTGCAAATGCTGCTAGGCTAATGTTATCAGAAATCTAGAAAGAGAAAAATCATAGCCATTGTTGGAGCCATAGGGGTAAATTGCTCAGTTACAGTTTTTACTACCTAAGATTTGAACAGGGTTAGTCAGACATTAATGCAGAATGTCTGAGGTACTTTTGTACCTTGGAAATGACACAAAATGCGTTCCATACAGAGACGAGCCAAACTGAACCACTTGGTAGAAACGTGGCTTTAGTCTGTCTTGGGCCAGTGACCCCTCATTCTTACTGTTTACACTGACTGCCCATGGCTGGCCGAAAATGACCCTTGAATCAACGAAAAATGTCCTGGTGGCCCAATGTACAGTCCATACCTGCTACTCTGCTTTGTTTCAAGCTCTTGTCTCACCCTTTTTAGCTTCTAACTTTTATGACTATGTGTTTGCTTGCTTGACATGTTATCGTGCTAAAATAAGAAAATAACCATGCTAAAATCTTTTCTGCCTAAAATTGGCATTTTTCCAACCATCAGCAAGTTGAACATGTGAATGTTCTAGTGTTAATATTTATCAGATTTGAAGCTTGTATCAGCCATATTGAAAATGTTGACGCCGCCTTCCATTCCAAGAACAACCTAACTCCAGGCAAAGATGTGAAGGGTTAGATGGGCTCATAGCCTCCTTTCTAATAGCTTCGATGTACCTTCCCCTTAATCAAGTCAGCTGTTACAATCACAATGCAGAAATAATATTTCTTTGTTATATTTTTGCCTTTATTGCAAAGACAGCAGAAATATGAAATGTGGGAAGCAAAGGGTAGGACATGTAGCGAAACAAGACTGAATGTTTATTTCTTGTTACAAATTTTTGCTTTTTTGCAAAGGTTGAATGAGTATGCATTTTCTGCTGCTTCTACAACTAGCCTTAATTGGACAAGAGTCTCGGCTTGCTCCAGACACACAACCTAATCCGCAGAGGCGTGGACTAGTCAGCCTCATTATCGCCCTCAACAGTAAACTTAGATTGTTGCAAAACAAATGAATTGCTTGAAACAAACCAACCAAATCAACTTTTGAAATTATCATTTTTTTAAATTGTAAATAAGGTTTTGACAGTTTAAAAGTTTCTTTCAAGACTGCATAAAATAATTTGTCTCACATTTTAATTTTCTAAAATTCAAAAAACATAAAATGCTCAGAGAACATTACTGCAAAGTAATTGTTATTGTATTTAAACCAGGTATCATGTTTTCACTTAAAAAAAATTACAGTAGCTTGTGGTAGCTTTGCTCAGCATGATTGATTGATGTGATGACAGCATCAGCAAAGATTACAGTAACAAGTCATTTTCTGTCAATTCATTACACGCTTTACAGGGCTTTACAGGGTGAGGCCGGGTTAGAAATTAGCAAACGGAGCCTCGGGTATTACAAAACACAGCACTTGGACTGACAGCCTGTCAAAATGAGACCTGACTAATTATAGTTCTCAACCACCCTGAGGGAAGAAGAAAGCACAGATGGTTTGCTTGTGTTGTTCATATGTAATTACTTTGTCAGGACAGGATGAGCAATCCCACAAATATCAGTTAAGTATGAAAGCAGACACCCGCTGACTGATGCCTTCTCCTTTTTTTTTTTTCTTGAAGAAAATGTCTCTGCTACTTGTTATCAAAGACCACAAACCTATATTATGAAGCTTAACTTGGACTCGGCAGCTATTAAACCTCATTTGCAGTATCAGCATAGTATTTTGCAAATTATACACAGTCTACTCTGGATCTCAGAGTCGATAAGGTCTGTCCCTGGAGATTGTGGAAATGGCTCAATTTGGGCCTTTCAGACGCACTCACAGGGAGCTGTGCTTGTGCCTCCAGTCGCCAGCCTCTCTATCCCACCTTTTATACAGCAGTTAGCTGTGCCTGTATCTCCTCCCGAGATCAGAAAGCACCAACAAAGAGTCAGCATTCACATCGGGAGACAGTTCCTGGAGTTCACGGGGAGCCAGGGTGTTCAGACTTGGAGTTGTGGAGTTGGGCAAGAATGCGTCACTGGTGCCAAGTTTTATTTTGGTGTAGGTCCATTGCAAGAGCAATCTCAGAGTGTGTGGCATTATGGAGGACATCCAAATGGTTAAGATGGAATTCTCTGATTGTTATTGAGACCTGAACCCCACCGTTCCTGAAATGATCTCTATCAGCCAGCACTCCTTGAAGCACACAGCTATTCATTAAAGATGGTTATCGGCAGGTCTGAGGCGAGAGTGGAGTTTTTCAGGGGCAGTCATCGAGGAGATATCATTGAGAAGCATCTGAGATTGACTTTGGTTGACATTTTTCTACATGTTCCTTCACAATTAAGAAAACTTCCAACACTGTCACAGGTAGCAGGTGATATAAGACTGAAAGAAAGGGATAATGAGTTTGCATTCAGATACAGAATTGCCCAATGTCCCATAACAAATAAACCTCGCAGATGCAACAAGAGATCAAAGCAGAGCAGAAAGAATTAGTTATGCTCAGCTCCCTTTGGACACAGCCTTGCATGAAGCTGCTATTATCTCTGTGAATTTCATATCTACACCCTGTATTTTCCATGACTGAGTAGTCCGCCTATCTTGCAGCTTGAAATCTGTGAGATTCGTTCACACAGCGACTCATGCGTGGTTTTGCTGTATCTCATCTTTCTCGGTTACTTTCATGGTTGAGTGGTTGCATGCTCAAGTTAGAAAAGGGGTCATTTGGAATTTAGGGACACAGCAATGGGAGTCTGAATGTTTCATCCGTCCGTCAGTTCTACATCTTTTTGGTTTTGATTCAAAATTACTCTTCTATAAATCTCTAATCTTAGCAATTTGTGCACTTACCTGATGAAGCAGCAAACACTTCCTGGTTCATTTCTGCAGGCAGTGAGACAGAGAAGCTGCACGGTGGCTTGACTTGGCAGTAGAGGGCTCCCTTCTCCCTCTGAGATTTTATTCCAACACTAATCTTTTCAAAAGGGGAAATCGCTCAAATAAATGCTCTCCACACTTAATTTATTCAAGGTGTTTCATACATTTTGGCATTCAAATACATTTTCATTTTTATGACTTCTTCCTTCTGCAAATTGAACTTCATAACAACTACAAGACCAACATCCAGATTTACTGCATATTTTTAGTGCATGTAATGACAAGTAAATGTTGTTTTTATTCTTTTTGTGTGTGCGTGTGTGTGTGTGTTTATGCATGTGTATGGTAGCATTTTCACTTCATTTCTCTGAGAACTATTTCTCAAACCAAGTTATCTGTTTTGATTGAATGGGATGTTTGCCAGACAGGAGTTCCCCTGTCATTAATCTTACTGTGGCTCTGAGTGACAGACCGGATTATCAACTCGAACTTTCAGCCACTTGAGACTGCTACTGATGTTTGGCTTTCAAGAAGAAGAAAGAGCGGGGAAACAATTCCTGTGAAGGAAAAGAGCAGACACTGGTGTAACTTAAGCATTGTGGAAACCCTCAGCAGCCATAGCATTATCTGGACAAACTAATATTTACCCCAAGTCAGAGCAAACACACCCATATACCCTGGCTTTATTCAGAGCCCTGGCATTGTTGGTGGATTAGCTCTAATGATGAAATCTAACCTAATCTTCCCAGTTTGATCTAAAGGCTTCACTTCTAAGAAAACTTTGCATCAATCACTTGCAAGTGAAATTACTGGAAATAGTTCAGCACAGGAAGGTTTCTGACAAGTGAAAATCAAATAAAAGTCTAAATATGTGAATTAGCTGCAGACCAAGGCAAGAACTTTGCTACAAATTGCAGATCAGCTGCTCCTCCAAAAATATGCGTGCCATTAATGCAAGAGCCTCCCTCATAGATGGAAACAAAATCAACAACAGTCTGCTTCTTTTTTCCAGCTGTGTTCAGAGGGAAAGGAGATTTGCAGCAGTCTGAACTTAAAAAGACAAGTAACCAGTTGGTTTGAAGTCCAACCACAGTGCGGTGAATCTCTTTGTGAGTCGGGTCTGCTTTGAATAAAAACTGATTTGCCCTCCCCCCTGAAATTTAGCTTCCAAAATTACCCACTCCTCAGAGCATTGTGGAAAGAACAAGACCTGAAGGTCCTCCTCCTCCTCCTCACCAGAGTGTAATGGGAAACTGCTTGTAGAGGAGCTGGTCATAAAGGCAAACACCTGCAATGACGAGTCTGAGGGAATCAATCTTCCTTTATTCCTCCTATCAACACCGAATAGAGAAACTAGATTCTCCTGACTGACCCGTTAGCTGCATGTGATGAAAGTAGAGACAACTGCTATGCTGCTTGGGCTGAGAGGATGGATGGATGTGGGGAGAACCTAAGAAACTCAAAATGTTCTCACATGGACACAGAAGACAAACACAAAATAGGGCTTTGCCTTTGTGTTTTTGGAGACTGCATTTTGTATTTAGAAATGCAGAATGACACACTGCCCAGGCAGAAAACTTATTTCTAAAAGCTCTGATTGTTCCAAGACTACTACTCATCTCATCAAGAACTAATGCATTATTTCAAAGACAAAACATCAAATCTCTATGCTAAGCACAGATCTCAGGTTTTAAACTAACCTTTGTGACTTGTGTGTCACATCATAGGCTGGTCCTAGTTGGGTCACGGAAAAAAGCAGCACAGTCTTCTGTTTATTTATGGGGCGCTCGTTGGTTAACTCCCTTTTTACATGACTGGTCTCTTGTCTTGGAATATTTCAGACTATGAAGCAAGATCTCATAGTGGATTACTTATATATACCAGTGTTTCGAACCAAAAGGGGAGAAAACCCTTACCCAAAATCTAATCTGTATTATTTACAATGACTTCAGGTGGAAGCCAAATTGTCTGGTATAAAAAAGTTTTTAAAGGTTAAGTATCTAAGCTGTCAAAAGAAAATAGTACTGTTTCAGAATGTGAAAACCTGGGTTTGGGTTTGCAAGTTGTGTGAATGTGTTTGAAATGTATCTATAACTACTTTTAACTGTAGTTATCTGTGTTTGTTGTGATTCTTTTGCAGTCTTGGTCAAGAGCATGGATTCTGTATCAAAACGGATGCTAAATGTGTTTACTGTTTCCCAGGCCAAAAGATTAAGAGCTCCCCCTGTTGATCGACTGTGGTATAGATCCCAAACCTCACCTCTGACGAGTGCTGGAACATTGGTCATAGTGTAAAATGAAAATGCACATCAAATGAAATATTCTCTGTCATAGTTTATGTCATTATGGCTTGTTCTTATCATGCTGGTTTTTGTCGAAGCGTTAATTTTTCTAAGAAATTCAGTCCAAGTAAAAGGAAGAATAAGTATGGTTCTCACCTTATACCCTATATAGGTGAGATGAATGCATGTTTTGGTTTCTGGAAAAAGTGCGATATCAGTTCTCTTTCTACTAGGCTACTTCTATGCATTTCTTGGCTGCATCAGTGCAAGATCTCATCATCTATGAAGGTGAGTTTTTTGGTCTGATGTCTCTCGATATACAGAAATGAATGTACACTGTCCAGTCTGTGTACCGTATTTTCCGCACCATAAGGCGCACCTAAAAGCCTTCAGTTTTCTCAAAAGCCAACAGTGCGCCTTATAATCCGATGTGCCTTATATATGGATTGATATTGACTGATCATGGCTACTGTAGTCAGGGGGCGTCGTCGGAGTAACAGCGGTAAGCAGTAAGAACCTGTAAAGAGGAATTCTGCTAAGTGCTAACATTAGCTCACAGGCTGGCCCGAGCTTCTTCTCTTGTTTATTGTTAGAGCAATGCAGCACCCCCCCAAAGGTCTGGCATTTGAACTGATCTCTGGAAACGGCTTTTGTGGACGGCAGAAACGGCGCACTTTTTTTGAAAACGGCACAGAAAATAGTTGGATAGGAAAATGTGCAGCTCCGTGCGGATGTAGCCTGAGTTTGACTGACTTATTGACTGTTTTGTTGACATTCCCTTCAGCCCAGCTTCATCTAGTGGATGCATAACGCAACCCCAGCCACTACTGTAGCTTCTATTCTATGCGCCTTATAATGCGGTGCACCCTATATATGAAAACAGTTTTCAAATAGGCCAGTCATTGAAGGTGCGCCCTATATTCCGAAGCGCCTTGTAGTGCAAAAAATACGATACTGTCATAGTTAAGAGAGCCCAGTCTAAAGCCTGGTTCACACTTATGCATTGACATGTAATAGCTAAAGCTGTTGTAGGCCCAACATCGTTCTACGCCAGATTAGTAATAGTCCAGCAGAATGCATGAGGGCAGTGTTGTCTCTATGGTCATGAGATGGCTACGTTTCTGTTTGCTTTCTCACAGCTTTTTCCAGGATATAACATTTTATAGCAGCTGATACATGTTGTTAACCATTGACTATTACATGGAGGAATAGAGAGAAGACATTGAAGGAGATGAAATGTGTGGCTGATGTACGCAATAACAGGAACTATGGGAAACACGATACCCCTCAGTAGGGATCACGGGGCTTCAACAGTTTCTGCACTTAGTTACAATTGGGAGGAGGTGCACATCAGCTACATGCCTCCACCTCTGTGTAAGTGGGCCAAGCAAATCTAGGGCGTTGATCGGACATAGAAGTATACACCCTACCTAAATGGGTCCTCCTCTATGCTACAATGCAGGATAAACAGTTTTTTTTTAAATTGCACCCATTGTGTTTTATGACATGTTAAGTAAAATGTATTTAACCTGCTGTTCCTCAACATTTGATATTTACTTTTTCTAGCTGATTTTCATCCAGTCACTGACACCACATTCATTTTTGGAAACATCTTATGAACTCTGTACCCAGAAATGATAAAAGGTAAAATACCCTAATAACGTGTTAATTATAACTTGTGTGCTTTCATCAGACTCTAGGCCACTCAAAGCACTTTTACATAGTAAGTTACATGTTTACACCTTCAGTGTAGTCACCACAGTGTCTTAAACAATGACACTTTGGCAGGCGGTCAACAGGACCCTATCTGACTGTATCACTGAGACAACCACCAGAGTTTTGATTTTTTTTAAATTGTAGATTGTAGAAAATTTGGAAAAATAGTCAGAACTCATTTTTAAAGCTTCTTTGTGACACTTTCAATTTGTGACAATTGTGGCTCTGTTTTGTTTGTGGACAAAACAGTCTTGTGTGGCTTTAGCCCTGCCTAGCCGGTGTTTCTTGACAAAAAATCTTCCTACTCTTCTCTGATAGTGCCGTTAACAAATCCAGAACTTTAGTTGCAGAATAACTAATACAGGCCATAAAAGCAGTGTGCATTTAATCCCTTGACTTGAAACGTTAAAAAAAAAAAATCTGACTAAACAAAATAAACATTACTTTTGGTCTTTTTAATAAAAGAAAAGAACACTTCATGAGGGCTTTAGGAGCAGCTGTGAAAAAAGATTAGATTTCTTAATTTCAATTCCTGTGTTGCCTACGCATGCACACATTTATTTAGATGTTTCAAGAAACTGATCTTTTTCCTTCAATGAAAAAAATCCTTACCAAACCAGGGGTGTTTTGAACTACTCATTTTTTTCCTTAACTTAGTTAAGAAGTTGAATTGTTCTTCTTGCTGTAAGCCCAGAGTGTTACTGAGCAGCAGTGGTGATCCACGGCTCTTTTCTCAACCTGTTTTCATTGGGTCAGACAGTCCGCCTGGCTGACACTAACTTTCCTGTGGGGCAAATGTAAGACTTCCTCTAAGAATTTCTCTGTTTGCATTTGCAGGTGGACCCAAGATGGCACCATGGTCTATGCGTACAGTGTCGTGTTTTTAATGGACAAAGACTGAGCATTCTTTGGCCCCCGAGTGAAACCTTGACGGCTTCGTGTGTGTGTTTATTTGTTTTTCCTCCATATGACGGACAGACGAACAGCCCTGGATTTCACTTAAAGAGTCGCTGAGACCTTGTTAACTCAGTAATGGATAGCCCGGGTGTACGCAGAAACATCCTCTTCATTTTTGTGTCACTGACAGCAGGAAGAGAAGACGAGCACTTCCTCGATCACTCTGACACTTACCTTTTGTCTGTCTCAGCTAGCGAGGCACACAGATCTGCTCTCTGAGCTGGAGACACAGTTAATGTTCTTTCTTCACCATTTCCCATGAAGAAGCCCAGAAAGGGAGTTTCACCTCATTTTGAGTTTAAAACTTTTTGTACTTCTTTATATGTGGTACACATTTAGCTTACACTTTGGCACCTGGAAATTTAAAATAGTAGCTAAATAGGATGACCAGGATATTATTGACATTTTGCTCGTATTTTTAATTTGTTTGTATTTTGAAATCTGGAAATATGTATTTTATTTTGAAGTCTACACAGCTCAAACTCAAACAAGTGTTTCTTTCTTTTTATACTTTATGTGTGCCAAGCTACTGAAATACACCTGAGCCAGACAACAACAACAAAAACAAAAATAAAAATCATTGTGTTTCTCATTAAAATTTCACAACACGACAGACAGGAGCTGACGGCTCACCACGTACACTGAATGCAGTTTGAGCATTTGTGCAAAGGCCCACCTTGCTATTGTGGCTTGGAAGTGTCACTGGCTGACGCAGTCTACAGTGGAGGGTGATGACTGAGAGGATATGTAGCACAGAGCTGCCCACCCACAGAGTTCTGCGTCTTGTCTGCAGAGGTCTCGGATAATTTTCATCATATTTTTCATGTTTTCACTCCATTAAAATGTTCATCTCAGCTTTGACTTCTGTCAGTCCAAATTCCTCTGTTGTAGTCTTTGGCAATATTCAGGAATAATAAAGCTAATGTAACAACTAAATATAAACTCAGCCCAAATACAATTTTTGTTTGAAATATTTTTTTTTATATTTTACTCTCACTGCCCAGAATTTTCAAACCTTTCAAAAATAATACATTACCAAAAAAAATGACTGACACATGTTCAGAACCTTTTAATCTCATATTTAACAACATACAATTGTAGTCACCGCATTAAAATGAAGGATACTGTGAACTGTAGCTCTTTCAGAAAACAGACACTGTTAAATGCTTTAAAGAAGATTATTTCACACAAAAGAAGATGAACAGATGGAAATAATTCTACACCATAATATAGTTAAAGTGATTCACATTTTATTCAATACATTCCACTTAAGTTACTGGGATTTTGGATTAAAAATAAACTTATTTTAGGAGTCAAACTTTTTTTCCCCCAATATTATAAACTACAGAAAAAATACAAAAAAAAAACTAAAGAAGTATCCAAACCCATGTAATTACTTTGGAGTTTTTAGACTGTGAAAACCTCTTAGTACTAGAATATTTGTAATTTCATTAAATATTTTTATACAGATAAAGTTCAATTGATAAGGAATTGCTTGCATCAGGTTAGTATTAATTCTGATTTATAAAAGGATATTTGTCAGTCCCACAGCTTTTTGGTTTAATATTTTTATATGTGTTCCTTCTCTACATTTGTGTATGAGCTACTATACAACGTTTGCATCCATTGATATTCAAACACGACCACAGCAGGACAGTTGGCCAGAGTTTGTATTTTAATGCACCCCACATATGAAAATAAAAACCTCACTTTAAACAACAAGCACCTACACTACTGTTCTGTTGCAGAATTCTAGAGAAGTTAAATACGAGTTATTTTTAGGTGCTTCTGTACCTCGCATGCCACTGGATGCAAAACACATCAGGTCGTTTGTTGGTTGTTTCCATATTTTGTTTGTTGGTTGTTTCAGTGTTTCTGTGATGGCATTTGGTCTGGCTGGTGGAGCTGTTCCCCCCTCCCTCCCTGTGGAGTGGCTGTATCAGACCCTTCATTCACTTTAAACCCATGTTTTCGCCATGCCAAATTAGCAGCCACCCTTTGGGTCAATGCTGCGTGCGAGCGAGCGCTAAGATGGGAGAGGCATGTTTGAGTGAAAAGCACCAATAAGAGCATCATGCACGGTTCTCCACAACTGGCTCCACTTGGTGTTCTTCAAAGACCCATTTCCTCCCTCTGACTGTGAGCCGGTTTGTAGCAGCTGTCCACGCTGTGACACGGCAGACTCGCTCCACGGGCCTCGCTCCTCTCAAACAGACCAAACAGAAATATTGGTTGTTTAAACCTGATGATACTGTCAATAAGGGAAAGGTCAGACACTTATGTACATGTTTTATTTCATCCCGGATGTTGCTAAAGTCAATAGGTCATATGAGTTTGTGTTGATTTAGACATGAGCCTGTCTTGGTTATGGGCCAACATGTTTCTTAAATTTTGACAGCAGATAGGGGATGGCAGGTCTGACTGGCGCTGCTGTCACAAACACTCAGGGAGTGGCAGCAGAAGGGCATGGTCAAATGCTTGATTAATGACAGTCACTTTTGTTTATCTATCACCCTTTGTTGCATTATCTCTTAGTGTATGGCAACAGCATTCACCCCTGGTCCTGTTTTACACATGCAATATTTAACAAAAGAGCAACAGGTTCTGCGTGCTTTCAGCCTGTACAACACATCACCGTGCTTTTTTTCCTGTTATCTCATCTTTGTGTTGGGGTGGTGCCCACGCAATGTCCTCAGACTATGGTACCATTGCTTTTTCCAACTAACTAGATCCCTTCAGGCCCTGCTTGCGAGCACTGGTTAGAAGTTGGTTCTTTTTTTTGTCGTCTTTGGTTAAAATAGTTAATATCTACTTTAAATTTCTAGTTAATACTGCTGATTACTTTTTGTGCAACTTTTAGATAATGCTTTACTGACTTCTATCTTAACTCTGCTGAACAGGAAGTTAAACAAATATAATGTATCTCACAGTCAGTTACCTCGAGCCTGTGACAGTTTGATAAATATTAAAAAGAGGAATTTCTTTATGCTACTGGCATTTGCGTATGATTAAACAGAATTTTGCTGCTTCCAAGTTCCTAGGGACTATTCTGGTGGAGGGATACATCTGCACATAATTCATACACTTGCAAGTGTTATAAACCAACAAAAAAAATGAAGTCAAAATGTAATTAATCCTTTTTTTTCTTTAATATTTTCATTCCAAATGTGTATTTAACTTGTGAATGGGTCAAACAAACCACTGAACAGTAGTCTTAGGCTATTGCTCTGAATATGCTCAAACACTGAAGATAAATTAACACATTCCCTTTTTGAATAATACACTTTTGAATTCCATTGCCCAGCTGTATGATTTTGAACTTAGATATACACCTGTCAGAATTGATGTAAATTAACTTTACCAAACAACTAATTTTAATTAAATTAACATCATTATAGTTATTTTATCCTGTTTTTTTGTTAATTTATTTTGATTGTTCTTGATCCTTCAGTACATAGGTGTTGAGCTGCAGCAGTGTTGTCCTGCTCTCGACACTCTGACACAAACAAAATTTAAATATCACCACAGTATTTGTATTTGACCTATCTCTTAAGAGCCATGAATACAGGTGCAGCCATTCAGAGTGTTGTCAATGGGCAACCACATCACAAAAGATGATAGAGCCTAACCTGGAGTGTGCGAATTGTTACAGACCTATGGATGAAACTAAATCAAAGAAGTGAATTACAGTGCCAGTCAAATGGGTGACGACTGGTACAGGCCAGTCAGCACTGCGGCAGACTTATCCTTGAGTTTGCTTTTTGTGATCAGTCTCATTTATTGTTGTGAAGAAAAGTAATTACATACATATCCAACTTCTATGAAATACAAAAAAAATTTTACCAAAACAACCGAACCGAAACTCCTGAAAAGTGCAAATGGTGTCGGCAATCATCTGAATGAGTTATGGAAAGTGATCTACACTTTTGAGGATTGCCTGACAGGATTTATGTAGATTTAAAAACAGTTTTAGAAAATGCAAAATATTTGATTTTTCTATGTGATTAATCTCTATAAACAAGATGGCACACAAAAAAATAATCATCACATACAGGGATAACATTTTTTTTGCCTTTTATTTTTGAATCAAAGTAAAAAATCCACTGACAAACAGATTTTGTGAAAGTTACAAGTGGACTCCCAGTTTAGTGCCATGGAGAGGATTGTGACATAAAGGGAAAGATGAACTCATTATTGCTGATTCGTAAAAATCATACAGTACCTCAAGTTTGTTTTTGTCCTCACCCTATAAAATATTTAATCACAGTAGTTTTTGCCAACTTATTGAGCAAGCTATTAAGTTAGGAAGCACATATATACTTTCCAAACACAAAAATGTCTGTTCTCTTATTTCAGAGGTCCAGCTGGGTCTCATGCAGCATTTTCCCCCAACAAACCAATAGACAGTAGAGTGGTTAACCGCTCACATTTTTGGGAGACGAGTCATCATCTTATTATCACCTAATAAGAAATTGAGCCAAAAATTAACATGAAGGGAACTCTTAAATCCAGCACCACATAGCCTTTTTTGCTTCTAGCACTTGGCTTGCGTGTGGCAGCATACTACACAGTATATGTTTCAGCACGCTTTAAATAAGTCACAGATGGGCATTGGGGCAGAACATTAATTCTGTAGTCTGTAAATTAGAGAGAATCCCGCTGCTCTGAGAACTGTCTCTGTCTGTGCTCAGCTTTCACTAAAATGCTTTTCCACTGCGAGACTGGTGACAGATATTTTAAAAAGACACTATTTTGCTTTTAGAAACTTGTCTAAATGTTGATATTTACATGCCTCTTACTGACCAAGACACAACTTACAAGCATTCTTAATTCCACCAAAATATGCCTCCTTTTATCCCAGTGTTTTGAAGAGGGCATTTTAATTGTGTTTGCAGACAAAATTTCATGCTCTCTTAGTCATCTGCGTATAATCATCAAAGCCGGCCTCTGCAATTTAGTATTATCCTGTGGTTCCACTGTTTATTGCTGTATCCTCTGAGGACCAAAAACAGCAGCAGAATCTCCTGAGAGCAAATGTGAAATGATACGTTTTCATTTAGAAAGCTGAATGTCATCATCATGTCTCAGTCCCTTCTGCTTTCAGAGCATCTGGTTGATGTGGTAAGCTGCCAGAGCAAGTAAGAACATGGAAGGGAGACATTTATCATCCTCCAGCCTACAGAGCTGTAACTCTGCCTGCATAGAAATCCTTTGGACAGTCAGTGGAAAAAAAAAAATCAATGGCGATTGCATTACAAGAATGACACTGTCATGGACCCAGTGCTTTGGAGTTTTACTTTTGAGGTGGTATAAACTTGGATCAGATCACTTTTAACTTCAAGTTGCTTTAATTCTGTCTGTGCAGATGCTCCATTTTTCTACTCTCTTCATTGAAATTTCAGACTGCATGAACAATGGACTGGCAACTATGGCCAACAATGCATTAATGACTTTGACGAGGATATCATAACTACATCTCACTTGTCAAAGGCCATGAAAGGAACATGCTTGAGCAGCGTGCATGTTTGCATGCACCATGTTTCCATGGTAAGTCAGTATTTGAAAGTTCATGCCTGGGCTAACGCCATCCTTTTTCACTCCAGAATTTGACTCTTTGCCAACTTGTCACTCTGTTTTTAAAAGGGTTTCTTGTGAATCTCCTTTTGCTTTTTCCAAGACCTGTCTGTCCTGCTATGTCCCCTGTCCTGAGATGCTCTCTTGTTGACTTTGAGTCGTGCAAACAGAGAAAGTGCGAGACTGACTAAAAGAGTCCCAGGCAGCCGGAGGTAGTTTTCCCCTTAACACAAGTTTCACAGATAACGTAGACACAGCCCAAGTTCTTCCCAGGAAAGTGTGCAGTATACATAAAATGAACTGTGGTCTCCGAACACTCAGTTCTTCCTGTACACATGGCAGACTCTGGTGAATCGTCATAGTTCAAGACAGTGACGCCTGTTCTTGCTCATTTAGAAAACTGTCACCACTTTGTTGCTATTTTAATTATTCATAGAAATTAATCTGTTGTGATCAAACTGGCCAGGGTATACTTCAGATACTTCAATTTCTGAATACTGCACATGTGAGTGGGTAGTTCAGTGAAGGGTGACATTTTGAGGTGCATACGGTGCTCAAACTGTACGCAGATGTTATTGTAAATATTATATAAACTTAGAAAGGTATTTAGGGGAAAAGTTAGATAGACAACTTAGTTAAAGAATACGATTAAAGTCTTTAAGTTTTTTTTAATGATTATTCATTCATAAACCATACAAAGAGATACATAAAAAATGGTGATAATGATTTGCATTTAAAGCAGACTTTTGACCAAAAAATGTCAACTGTAAATTGCATAACTTGCTAAAATTCAGCCAAACTGTAACAATAAATGGACAAGTGGGAAGTTTCTGAACCAGTTTAGACACAAAACGTAGGACGTATTCTACAATGAGCAAGTGGTCTCAGTAGCTCAGTCTCTTGAAGTTTTAACACTAAAAGCTAAAAGAAGTAATGTGGGGTTTTTTTCTTACTTTTTATCAAAAGGGAAAAAATCATGTCTAAGCAGCCCACCTGCTGTCCTCCCTGCACAGAGGGTCTGCAGAAAACACAGTGGGGGGTATCACTCGCTGCCCTGATTGATGACCAGAGGTCCCGCAGGAAGTAACCCCGCCACCATGAAGGAGTGTTTTCTGAACCCCGAGTGGTATCCGGCAAAACAGAGTGACTCCAGTCAGGGAGCGTGTGTACTCATAGGCCATCCTAATGTTTGGATATACTGGGGCACTTGGGATTTTGCTGAAAACGGGAAAGGAATCAGGGATTCCCTACATGGAGCACAGAAGGCTCAAAAACTACAGAATAGATCCTTAAATTTAGTATAAAAAAAGTGTGGTCAGTGTGACACATTCTTGCTTTATTAGTTTGGACTTTTTTAAAGGCATATAGCACTCTAGGAATACATGACCTACTCAGTTTTCCACCAGTCAAAGCTTTAAAGATTCCTCGAACCAGAGCAGGTTGTTCACAGCTGACTGTTAAAAGTTTGCTTACATGCAGACATGGTGTTGACTGGGTGTTCTTAGAGAACATTCCTTGTATTTAGATTATATATATTATTAAAATGGGTGCAATTAAATGAAACCTACCCCTTACTGCCTGAATTAAAATAGAAAATTTAGACATCTCTCTGCAAATAAACATAATTCAATCTAAAATTCCAGCTGAGAATTTTGATTTCCATGATCTTTTCAGGGATGATGTTGGCCTGTGTTGCCACAATAAATCTATTCAGCTTATACACTAGAACATATCTGTAACTATAGAAATTCATGCCTAAAATCAATCTGTGGACATGTTTTATGTTAGAGATGTAATAATATTCCAGCTTAAAAACAAAAGGGAACAATAAATAAATTTTTTATAAGGCATATTTCACTTTAATAAAAATGAAACCAAAGAATTTATGTAGTCTCGTAAAATCTCTCCATGCAATCATAAGCACTTTTTCATTATGTTGGTGTTTTTGGACAACAAGCTTGATTCCTAAAATCCAACTGTTAGTGGACAGAAAATAAACCTTAAATCCTCCAACTTTAAGATTTATTATACTGTTTGAAATATTTCTTCTTTCTCATTACATCTGCCCATCAAAAAAGGTCCATCTCCCAACCTTTAACAAACCAAAAGTTTTCACACTTTTCCTCTGACACTTAAATGCTTCATTTAGTCAGAGAAGAGGAGGTGCAGGTTATTTGCTAGATGCCCATCATTTGAGAAGGGTCAGCCCAACTGCAGTGATAAATTTGAGTGTCCAAAATAGGCTACGTCAAAATTTTTGATAAAAAATAATTTTCTTCTGTTAAATAAATTATATGGTTTGATAAAATCTGTTCAAATTTCCAACAAAAACTCTTAGTATTTGGCTGCTGTTTTTAACTTAATTGAAATAGCTAATTTGAAGAAGAAGAAGAAAAAACATTACGTCAAACTGACCTCATCTCATTCTGCGGGCTACTACAGCATAAAGACATCATAATGCACTGAAAGCTTTTGGAATCAACATCACTTGGATCTTTCAAGCACGGAATTATATTCAGGCTAATATGAATGTATCATAATATATCAGTGATGATTAAAATAGTTTTATAGTTGACGTTGTGTGTGCAACGCACGAATCTATAAAATGTCTTAAGTTTGACAGTGATGCACTGTGATCACAAATTGCTGACCATCTCAAAATGCAAAAGCTTTGCGCACTACATCATTTTTATTTATTTATTTATTTTTTGTTAATTATTGCAAATTGGGCACATGGCGCACAGACCAGCACGGGTTATACCATTTGGTATGAGAGAACATGACCTTAAGGCCTCTGTGGAAAAGAGCTCGTAATTAATAGACGTGGAAACACATCCCTGAGGTTATGGGTGGGAGGATTTGGACTGTCAGCTGCTCTCTTGTACACTTCATTATTCTCCAACGTACATCCTCAGATCTCCGACTCCCGTCACTTGCAGCCTGTGATAGCATCTGGGCAGGCACCCAGCAGGTGGGTCACTTTTATGACATTTCTCATTACAGGTGTACGGCTAGTGCAAGACGCAGACTATTTCAATTATCACATATATGATTAAATCCAATACATTAGTCATTTGATTCTTCCTCTGGAGCTGTATTTGTGGTTAAAAAACGGCGCATTTTCCCTATCTGTCAAACCTCAATTCTGACAATAGTGCTGCAACTTCCCGTTTAACGACTGAATGAAACAGGTTGTTCAGAACACCAACATTTCACCAAATCTCACTTTTTCTTATCAGTTGAACAGCTGAATGTTATGAACAGCAAGAATTAAGGAAGAAGAAATTTATGTTGCAGAAAACAATCCCAGATAGCACCAGAGTTAGCAGGAAATTAAACTTCCTCAATCTGACAACAGTGCACTCATCAACCTCAAACTTCCATGAATTTTGCCTGAAACTGCGCAACAAACCTGCGATACACCTCCATGAATCTGCACTGAAATAATATAAGCTACGACAACAAATGGCGTTTAAGAAAGCCTTTATTTTGAATATTTACAATGAAATTATAAAAATATATAATTAAAGCTTTTGCAATTATTTTACATTTAGACAATTCATCTCTTTGTTCACATCGTTGAGTTGCTGAGAGTTGAGATCACATCAACAAGTCATATTTGGCGGATTACAGAATAGCACTTAGTTTTCAAATAAAACATCAGTAACAACATGGATTGATAAACTTTTATGCTTAAACGTGTTGTCTCCACAAGAGAACGAACAACAGCATGAAATAGCTGAATTGAGGGATTAAACTACTGACCAATGAGGGGAAACACCAATGAGGGGATACATCCTTGCAAGCTTACATTCATGTGGCCATGCAGGCCGATAGAGCTCTACTTTTCATAATGCACATGAACAGGCCTCCGTGTGGCTGTCAGCAACACACACTCAGAAAAATAATCCGGGAGTGTTCACACTTACTGTTGGAGTTGTTGAAATGAGTTCAGTTTAATGGATGTTGTATTTTAGGTGGTATAAGTCCTGGTTATGAGGTTGAGGTAGGGAGACTGAGTCCGTGCACACTGTTCAAGTCTTCATGTTGTTGTTTGGTCAGAGGAGAGGGCGGCTTTCTGTCTCCTGCACAACAACAAAGAGAAATATAATTAACTTGTTCATAGAATTATTTTTATTTATTTATTTTTATTTCACAATTGTGTAAATGAAGGGTTAAATGATTTTGGAAAGCAATAATAATTAGTTGGCCTATGTCATAATACTTTTACTACTGCTGCTAACAACGACAACAGTAATTATAATACAAACTGCGTTAAAAAACACAAATCTAGCAGACTATCATCAAGCAGACTGGTTTTCCTGTCTTGCGTACCTTCTCGGACCTGGTGCTTGAAGGTCATCGGTGAGTGAATCTCTCCTGCGTGCATGCTCATTCCTCCACCCGGGTGTGACAGGGCTGGACTCTGAGGCTGCCAGTGGTGGTGGCCCGGGGCCACGTAGCCACCCGCAGGCCCGCTGTATACCCCGTACTGGTTGGTGGGAGAGTACGCACACGCCGACACGTAACTGGACAGTGTGGAGGAGGGCTGCAGACATACAGGTGAGACAAGGACTAATTCAACTCGATTTCCATCAGTTCCTGGGTGACGAAATGTACAGATGGTTCTTGAACACGGTGTATTGGATGTGTAGAGTTATAATTTAAGTTAAGCACATGTAAGCTCTGTGATTAATATAGAACAGACCTGTGTCACGTCTAATTTTCATCTGTCTGTTATCCCATTCCCAAACTAGGCCTCAGTGTTTCATCATCGAGAATAAATCTAATGTTTGAATGGTTATTAATAGGATGTCTGCGGCCTTATGAGAGGTCTCTGAGGTCCCTCATAGAACTTACAGCTCTGCCTCAGGCCTCTGCAGCTAGCCCGGGATTTTTACAAAAGGCCTTCATGTGTTAACACTGAACATTTGGATATGAAGGAGGAGAAACTGGTCTTTAATTACTGCGCATAAAGGCTACATAAGTACAGTTTCGAAATGTAAAGTAACGATTCATTTCTGTATTCCATGACAGGTACCTGAGCGTATTTTATGTCGGCGTCAATGGCCGATTTGTCTATCCCGTTGACTGTGTGTCCTGCGGGGAAAGCTGCTCTGTTGACGCTGCTCCACTCCTCCATTTTCGGTGCGTATCCATCCGTCCCCGCAATGGCTGATCAAGAAACAGTAAGTTCATGTCAAACAAGTAGAATGTAAATAAAAAAAATCAGGTCCGTTTTTTTTTAAATCAAGGGGCAAAAATAGTAAGAAAAAACAACGACAAACAAAAAGTCATAGGATAATCCTCCAGCCACTTTTTCCTCTAAATTCGTCAGTTTAATTGCACATATTTAGAAGTATTAAAGCACAACACTGTTTACATAATGAAGCTTCTTTGGTTTTACAAACAACAATTCGTCCCCAAATAACTAATTTTACCTTAGCAAAATGTAATCCACTGTCTGAGGTCTAATTTGAAAAAAAAAAAGAGAAAACCTCACCATCTTGCTTTTATCATAAGTGTTGCTTAATAAGTGGGGGTAAACCTCACTTCTCATAATAACACTAAAATAAAATCAAAAATACAGCAAGCATATGGTGAGAAAGAGAAGGGAAAATACTTATTTGAGGTCAAATTAAAATATAAGAAGACACTCTTCTCTTATCAGATTAAATAAGTGTCAAGGCTTGATATGCCCAAAAAAGTCCTACATTTTAATTCACAATATTTTTATTTCTATTAAAAACAAAAAATATTTGCTCATAAACATTTAATCTAAATTTTATCCAGAAGAAATATATTTAAAAGCTTTAAAATATGAGCAACAAAGGTGTAGTTTAAAATCTGCCGGCCGACGTGACACCTAAAATACACCGACCAATGCAACTTCACATTTGGCACCAACAGTGACGAAAGAAGCATGAGAGAAAAACAAAAATGCATATAATGACTTCTTGGAGGATTAAATGGGATATAGCAGGTGAGCAAGGTGTTTGCAAATGCATCGTTCAATGGAAAGGGCCATTGAGAGTGGACTTATTGCTCTCTGACTGATGAAGCGGAGGCCTATCCTACTCCTAATGGACACACAGTGCTCCCCGCTGCTAGAAGGAGTCGTGCGACAGTTCATCGTGCAGAATAACACAAAAATACTTAGCTAAATAGGTCAATAAAAGTCTTACTCAAGCAGAGCAGGAGCTAAAGCTTTGCGTTAGCTCTGTTTTGTTGCTTTTGACTCACCTGCTGGATCCATGAATGCACGTATACCGAGGATGTTGCTGACGGTGTGTGCAGAAGGCCAGGCCCTGGAAATGCTCATATGTCCAGCTGTCACCGGTACTCCAGGGGGGCTGCCCATTTTAGTGCCAGTGGGCGACATGGTGTTGGGGTAGGAGTAGGGATATATGTGGTTGTAGGAGAGACCGGCCTGCGCGGAGGCCTGCTTGCTGCTCTCGTACTGGTTGGGCTGGGAGAGATTTCCAATTTTGTTGCGTAAAATCCTGCTAATCGAGCTAACCGAAGGTACGTTGTACTTGTCACACACCCCGTCTGCTAACAGCCTGTCCCGGATCTCCCAGGCAAAGATCCCGGGGTCGCTTTGTTTGTATTCCCTGATATTTTTCACCACATTAGGCGTCGTGACCCGGGGTTTGCTCCCGCCGATGGCACCAGGTAAGATGGAGCCCGTCTCGTTGTATCTCGCCAAAATCTTGCTGACGCAGCCGTGGGAGACTCGGAGCTGCCGGCTTATATCGCAGGGTCTGATCCCGAGCTGAGCCAGCTCCACTATCCTTAACCGTATGGCATTGGGCAGGGGTCTCCCATTGACGAACACGCCGCCTAACTGGTTCACCTCTCCATAGGTTTGCTCTGCAGGAGAACAAAGGTGCAAGTCAAATATTTAGACTGTATAAGGTGAGCACATGCACGTTTGTCTAGTTATTAATCCACAATCGCTTCCTACTGTTGCTGTAATTATTCTGCACATATTACAAATATATTAATCATCCATGTGTCTCTTACTGAGAGATAACTTCAAGTGTTTTAGCTGCAGCACTTTGACAGGCCAGTTCCTGTAATTTACACCATAAACTGAGGTTGCACAGTTGTACAACATGTGTCAGCCTACACAAAACAGAAAGTTTTGGTCGGCAACCGCTATTTTGCTACTTCACACCAGTGTGGCTGGGTGTACACCCAACCATGCCTGCGTATACAACAACAAAAATATTAAAAATGGCGAGCTTTAGGAGCTGACACTCGAGAGCCCTTCAAAGACACACTTTCATTGGATGATTGCTGGTGTGGTTTCATTTAAGATCTGAAGTTTTGAGCAGAGTGCGGCTGCTGAATACAGCAGGATAAAAACAACATGGGTTGAAATTGACAAGACACTCTTTTGCTCCACATAATGTAAGCTTGGAGAAAATCAAATGCTCAATTTTGTCTTAACGCAAGCGTGCAGTCTGGATACGCGTCCGTAAGCTCCCTGTCAGTGAAGCATGCAGATGGTCACGGAGACTTACCCATTTGCCTATATGTTCCGAGATGCTGGGAAATATAGGTGTCCCTTCAACTGGTTGAAAGCGTCCTGACGAAGACAGAGAAGGAAGGGAAAAAGGGAGAAATGAACCCCAGAAGTGGAGAAAGAACTTCTTAAAATCTCCGAACACAGTGCGCCCCCTTCTTTTCTTTTGGAATCAAGTCACTGCAAGGTAGAAGGGCACCAGAGTGATCTTCATCCGATAAAAGCAAATTGGAGTTATCCCGGGGAGTCCGGAGTTTGCTGGAATTAATTTGACGCGTCCACGTCAATCTTCGCTGTTATACGCCGAGCCTCTGCTTTGGTTTCATTGGTTGTCCAACGCTGGAAACTCTGTCAGCCAATGCAAACCCCATCCGGTTGGAGCTGCGCAGCCTCCTTCAATATTTTGCATAGGGGAAGTGGCAGAAAGGGAAACGTTTCATCCAACATGCAGCCATCTGGTGAGGACTTCTACATATATTTACTGAAATGACAGTGATGGGTGGACTGGCATGGAGGAGATGTTTTCATTTCTTGAATAAATTTTGTTACTTCTTTCTCTGTTTACAGTCGGTATAAATGCTACTGACTCCAGTTTTAATGTGCATTATAGGAACTAATTTTTGGTGCTGCATCAATTAGTCATTTAAAGAATGATCTTTGACTTCTGTTTAGATAGCGCTGGTTATTTTATTTTATTTTATTTTTTTTAGCGAGATGCACAACTGTGCAGATTATGTGTTGCATGGCAGAAAGACGCATAAAACAATGTTTTCCACCAAACAGCCTCGATAAATCTGGATTCATTTGACAGAATGTTCCATAGGTATTTTAATAAATGAATAATGATGTATCTTTGTTTACAGGTTTTGATTATTTTTTTTATGCAGAGTTTCCCCTGCATGTTTGGTTTAAGTGGATCATACAGTCCAGCACTGCTAGAGAAAACTTAGATAGACGGTCTTTTGACCACCACAGCCAGGTGAAAGGCGCTCTCTGGGAGCCTGGGTCTTTTTTTATGAGCCAGTGTTCGAGCGTCAGACGTGGAAAGGGGCTCATGTAATCGATCCCTCTGTAGATCGCAGCTCTCCCAGACTATGGGCATATCGACTGGATGCCGGAGACGAACATTATCACAGCATGTTCTCGGAGTTTCCTGGGCAAGTTTAGAAGGTATCGTTTATAAGCTTGCAAAACGTAACTTGTAAAACTTAACTGTCGACCCAATGGTAACAAGGTGCAGTGTCCTTATATCACCACCACCACCCCCACCTTCACCCCTCTCCTCCCTCTCTGCTGTCCACTTCACCCTTCCCAACCTGGGAGCAAGACACGTGGAAAGTATCCGTGTGGATCAGAGGAGCAGAGCTTTGGTGCGAGAGAAGAAGCTCGACACCAAGATGGACATTTTTTATGATGTCGTGGACGCTGTATTTGCTGGATGCCTTAGAGTGGAATGCTCTTTTCCGCATGTTGGATGTGCCCGCTGCATGTGAGTGAGATAAGGGACACACTGGAGCAAAACCCAAGTGTTGCTGCTGAGTATAGCCTAAATTATTGTTTTCTTCAATATCCTTATGAGCCTCATACCGTCTGTGTCGCGTCATTTCAGTCTCCCTCTGTCTACCTGTCTTGACTTGGCTGGCTGGACTCCCCTCATCTGGACAAGGCAGGAATTGCACACGGTCATTTCTTCTACACGGTCTCAATTTGAGGGGTATCAGTGAAATGTTTTTCCAGCTGTCTGAAGTGACTTTCAACGAGAAAGCTACCTTTTGTATTTAATCCGGATCAATCATGAGAAAGTGCCTAAATTAAATCGATGACACAAGCGCTGACAGCACATTTCACAGACTCTACATTTGTATCAAACTACTGCACTTTTCCTGTTGAGCCATTTTTATTTGCCGCTAATAGTTATTTTTCAGCATGCTGCCATGTTCATGTAAGCCTCAGATCATGACGCGTTTTCTGATACATTATTGGATTGATGGCACTCATGGGACTTGGTCTGATTATAATTCTTAATGACTTGAATACGAAGTTTAAAATACCCTAATGTGATTATATTACATACACGATTTTATTATTATTATTATTATTATTTTTATTATTATTATTATTGTTATTATTATTATTATTATTTTTATTATTATTATTATGAGTCAGGCATTTATCATCCTTCGCATTTTTTATATTGATAAACAGTCTTGTAGATTCATGAGACCTGGCTTGAGACTTAAAAATTATCAACCATGACTTTCCTCTAAAACTCAGATTCTCTCTAATACTCAAACGAACAACTTTTAATGTTTGTTGGATTTTTCAAGGTGTTAATCCATATCATGTAGGTTAGAGGATGCAGATTTTTCATATGTTGCCAACCAAGTAGAGGTGGAAGGTTGATAATCATTTTTAAATCCATGCATTATTTTCTAGTTATTTTCCTTATTAAATCAGTATGATCTCTAAAAGGGAAGAGGCCCGTGTTGATACATAAATGAGTGTTAGCCTGTGTGTCTGGGAAACACAACGACTGTTGGAAGGCCTCCCCTTCTATATTTTTGTCTCACGTCAGGTAACCACGGAATGGTGCGACTGTGTCTGAGTCCGTCATGTGTAACCAAACAAAAACACACTAAAACGGCTCCCAACTTCTTCCAGGATGATCATAATAAAGGCCAAATAAGGCCGCTGTGAGAAAAAAAAAAAGAAAACCCAAACGTGAGTCTGAAGAAATAATTTTAAAGAATATAGTGTTCCCACAAAGGTTTTTATTTTAATCTTTTAATTAAAAAAAAAACACAGCATAAAGTGTGTTGCCTATAGAGTAGCCTCTACTAGTTAAACGTCTCTAGACATAAGGTCGTTGATGTCAAACTTTGAGTTAACTTAGCTGATAAAATAATTCCTACCATGCAATTCTTTCACTTTTTCATTGGTGAATGTAGTTCAAATAAAAAAACATCAACAACAAAAAAAACCTTTGTTTACACCAACCAGTAGACTCCATGACAAAAAAAGAACACTCATCTCTTTTTTATACTTTGTTTTCTCCCCACTGGCTTAAGGTATCCTCTGATCTCAAACACAGCGACCATCATCTGATGCTTTTATTTTTTTTGTGTTGCGAGATCAGATAATTAATACTCCAGCTCGCCCCTGCGCTCTTCAAAGTGTAACATTTCCCCCCAAATCGTTTTTAGATCAGACAAGTGAACTCATCCGGTCGACATTTGACGCCCACGAGGTGCACCGACCCCCGTCGGTAAATATTGGTGTTGGTTTTAAGTGTCATCAAAGGATTCACTCCCTCAAGTGTGCTTTGTCTTTAGGGTCTTAAGACGCATTTAAAGTTCCCCCTTTTCACTGTGTGCATTTAGTGCAGGTGTGTGTGTGTGAGTGTTTCTGCCAGTGTCTGTGTGTGTGTTCGTAAGTCTTTCAGTGCATATAAAGCTGCATCAGTGAATCAAAATAACACCAGTACAGCTGTTGCTACTCTGTATCTGCTTTTTTGAATAAGAAAGAGCTGGGGTCACTTAATTTTGGTGACACGTGTACAGTGTTCTTGTGTTTGTCTGCCTTTTTAAGAGCAAACTAAATTCAGCCTGTGTTCTTCATGGAAATATTTTACCTAAATAACCAGTAGCAGAGATGTTGAGAGTTTCAGTTTAAACCAATAGATCTCTAAATGTTTAACTCCACCTTCTTATCTCGCCTAAGGTAGAAAGATAACCATGTTTAGAAAATTGTATTTCAGCTTACGCAGAGTCAGCATGTTTATATCATAAATGGTACCAGTTTCCTCCCCAGAACCAGTTGAACCATGGTGTTTTATTGAAGAGTCTTTCTTGAGCCTACGTTTTTGATTTAGCATTGAGGAACTAAGTGCTTGCAGTGCTCAGTATGGAAATTATTAGGCCGGATCCAGCGAGCACAATGGGATAAACATGAGGCTGTAGGTTTAAAACAAAACAAAAAAAACTGTCTTTGTAAATCTGCTGCTTTTCCTCATCTCAGGTGAAGTTATTGACCTGATTCAAAAATAGTTTTCACTAAGTTATATTCATTACATTACACCAATCAAGTTTAATTTTTAGTCCAAAAGCTCAACACACTGTCATTCCCTGAAAAGAGAGGGTTTCACTGCTATCCTGTTTAACGCAAACCAAGCCCAACCTGTAAAGAGACACACCGATTCCTTGGTGTAAATTTCCCCCTCCTCTACAAAAAAGGTTTGTCCTCTCCTATCTGATCTCGAGGTGGTGATGTGTAGTTTCTTTGTGCTCCTGCTGGTGAGGTTCTGCTTAAAGGAGGCATGGAAGGCAGTGAGCTCAGTTCTTTTATAGCCACAAGACCCACTCAGAGCTGCAGAACACGCCTAATGAGGGCGTGCAGCGGTGCCATGTGAGACATGCCAGCTTTTACCAGGCTGGGTAATTGCTTGTGACCTTCACTAAACACGTCTCATGTGTCTTCATGTTCTGAGCCCGCTTCTAATTGTTACAATAAAGGAGATGCCTGAGGTCCATGCATGTGTGTTGGCTGTTTTTGTGGAGAGAAGCACACAAATATCCCACTCTGAATACGCAGATGAAAACTATATAGAGAAGCAAATCATTGCAGGGCCACTTCTCACTGCTTTTATATTCAAACTTGCTTGTAGAAAAAAAAATATCTAACTTAAACCCAAAGTATAATTTAACCATAATATATTATTTAATGTATTTTTCTGTTTTCACTTTCTTCTGCACACATCTATAACAAACATCAGATGAAATAGGTGGCCTCCCTTTGTTTAAATGGTCACACCACCAGTGAGAATGGATGTGGAAAGTTGGGGGCAAACTACATATACATGGAAACACAAGAAAATATATCTCAAAAAAATCCTGTTGTGTGATACAAAAAATACTCTTCATAAAATTTGAGCCAGGTGGAGTACTGGTGTTCACAGCCTGAACTCTAAACTTCAGTTTTGACTTGCTTTTGCTTGACTATGTTAAACACAAAGACACTAAAAATATATTTTACAGCACATTAATCACACTTGCCATAATAAATACAGCACATAAATACACAGGCACCAAATCACTTGTCATAATCTATGAAGTTAAAATGTGTAATTTCTTAAGGGGATTAGTAACCTTAACCTTTTCTCATGTATTATGGAAATTTAAAAGGAAAAAGAAAAGTGACTCTCTGTTAGTGAGAAGTACACACAAACATCCATAGTCACTATGACAAAGAGCCAAAGTGTGATCTCTGGCTTTAATCTAGCATCACAATCTGGATAGGTACTATTTGATTATCACTGACACTGAAATTTATGGTAGGATGATAAGTTATAGCTCATTTGGAGAAGATAACATGGTAAGCTCTCATAAAAATGTGTTGTTGCTGAAAAAAACAGGCGTATTATGTTCTGTTTTTCTGTTTATTATGTCTCTTAAATTGTTAAATGGTGTAATCCCATGTTATCTGAAGACAAAACTGCAGGTTTTATGTTATGAATGATATGGGGCTTATGTTATTTATTTTCTTTAAAACATCATTTTACATAATTTGCTTCCTTGTCTTTCATTCTGTGGTTTGTACATACAGTTTTTGCAACAGTGCTGTCAAAGCACAAGTATCTCAGTCATGTGCAAATAGAGAGATGATGAAATAAGTTAATAAAAAAAAAAGGTATAAAAATGGGCACATGCATTATTTCACTTGAAGGTATAACTAAATCTACCTTCTTCCTTGTTGTTCCTGTTTCTTCCACTAGGTTTACAGGATGATGAAGTGCTCCCTCTGTGGCCACGAGTGGAACAATCACTTAAGGTAAATGCCCTGTGACAGTTTGATATTGTTTCCATGCACACAAAGCAGAGGAGCAGCCTGTACCCAAAAGGTCATTAAGGTTGCAAACAGCTGTTGTTTGTTGATAGGGTTAGTTAAAAAACTTCAGAGGAAAAACAGACAGCAACACCTGCAGTCGAGGCTGAGTTGCATTAACTTAATAGATTATTTTTTAAAAAAAAGAAAAGAAAACGTCATCTTAATGGGGATCAGTCTCTAATGGGTTTGGATAAGAACTCATTTGCTTCGTTACTGCTTCATTAACACTCATGCTCCGTCTGTGAAGTCATAAAGCTTTTCTTGGCATTATTACATGCACCTTTTTATGCTCACATGCTTGGTTGTTGTTTTGGCTGTGGGACTTTGCTGGGCTGGATCTGTTATCAATTAAGAGGACGAACCCTAATTACTTTCGGAGCACTTCAGACTCCATCGACTGCTGCTGCTGATGCATGCTTAGCTTAGAATTCAACCCAAGTATAAACACAGGATTTATGGAAGTTGAAATCAACTTTGTACTTTGATTCATTATTGTGCTATAATACTAATGACAGGTAGATTTTCTGTCCTTCAAAATTGGATTGAGATGTTTGCAGTAACAATCAGCTGTGATTCCTCAAATGACCCTCTGAGCTGTAAATCTGATGGTGTACCATGAGTTACAGCTTTTAAGTCAGTCTCTGTCCCTCATCTTAAAAATACCAGATACATAATGGAAAAGTCTGCAAAGGGACATTCAAGGACTTCTATTGGAGGCAGTGTGATATCGTTTTCCGCCAAACCAGAAATCAAGGCCTTGGATGAGTCTTTTTAATGTCAGGGATAGGGGTGCTGTATACTTTCTGACAGTTCCTCCTTTTAAGATTAATGGCCTTATGAAAACCGTGTGTCTTCTCCTCAGAAGAAAAGCTCAGTATCAGTCAATGTTACCAGCATAATAGTGCAGGTCTGACAAAGAATTCCCAAAGACAGATTGAGTATTGATGTCACAACACAGGAGAATCAGAGACAGTGTCTTATTGCATGTGTGCAAGCATACTGGATTTGATTTTTTTCTTCTTCTAGCATAAAACACATGCCAGCTAACAAATGTGAAGCTGCTTTTACAGCATATTCTACAATGAAATGTATTAAAGTGAATTTAAAAAAGTTCAACTGTATTGTGAACATGGCAGAAACCCACACAAGCAACAACCCATTGAAGCTCCCCTTTATTTTGTATATAGACGTGCAGGGCTCTATCCTTGTGCTCTATCAGTGCACTGACCTTAGTGAACCACAGCCAGATGCTCATAAATACATTCCCTTATTTCTCCCCTTGTGTGGATGCCAGTTGGGCCGGGAAGTGGGTTTGTTTTGGGTGTTCTCAGCATATTCCAGCCAGAGCCGCACTTTCACGTTGCTCATAAGAGAGCTGCACTGACTTCCTGAATTGTGTATGTATTCCCGCTTGTGGTCGTCTGTCATGGTGGAGATCTGCTGAAAGCTGCCTTGCTGCACTCCAGTGTCGGCATAATGGAGACCTGTTTTCCCTGCACACAGGGATTAATCAAATAGATGTGTTTGCTCCACAGATTGTGGTGCGGCACTGTGCAAGTCCAGATTTGAGGGTGTGAACGTGAAAATTGACTCCTAACTCTGGTTAAGTGAGTAGTTAAGCCTGTGTGGACCAATGTCAGAAACTCAGCCCACATCTACACACTCTGCCTCTCAGCTTCCAAATTATGTGCGTTTTTTCTTCTTCTGCTTTTTTTACGGGTTACACATGCTGCAAGAATCCAACACGTCTCTCATCAGTTTTCTGTTTTTAGAAGTAATAACTCTACACTCTTTAAAAGCTAATTATGTAGCTTTTATGAATTAGCAGTATTTGAGCACAATCAGGCTTACAGTGTGAGCCGGGTCTCAGTTCAACCTACAGCAAAGGAATGGGGGACCTTAGCTCGCTCATACTGGTGGTGAAATGTCTGACATGTTTGCACTGAGTACGGATAGACAGGCCTGCAACCAAGCCTGGACTTGCTGGCCAAGAAAAAGCCCCTCATAGCTCTCCCATTTTGCCTAGGATACCACTTCCCGAATGAATGCACCGCCTCACCTTACACTCCATCTCTTCGTCTGCAATAAAGAGTGTGCATGTGAAAAGATCTAGCAAAGCAAAACCAGTTATGAGTTAATGTTTTGTATTCACAACTGAAAAACGAAAGCAGTGTCAGTGAAAGCACGGGAGGTTCAACTAAGGTCAGTCAAACGCACACACAGGTACTCGCCATGAAATGGTTATTTTTGTTGTCAAACTAGTCAAGTTGAAAACATTCTACCTCTCAACGGCTCTGGATGAAATTTTCAGGAAATGTTCAACATGGGATTAGGAAGAAGTGATTAAATTTTGGAGATGATCCAGATCACCATCTGGATCCAGGACTTTTTTAAAGGATTCTTTATCACTGTGAGATAGGGCTGTTTTCACCATATGTATGTATAACTCCATGATAAATGGTTGGATTGCTTGGCAGAACAATACAAGACAAGGTCACCATAATTTCTGACAGATGTAAAAGTACGATCCAGATCCTGGCAATATTCTGGATACTAAGATCTGGAATATGAAATATGTACTGGGTCATCATCATTTTCAACACTGTCAGGTAACAAATTATTGTACAAACCTGCAACTAACACCAAATTGTAGCAGACAGTCTGCTGAAAGGGAGTATAACAGTAAGGTAGGACTGAAGTGTTGGTGACAATCACAATATACTTGGTGGAGGTCTGCGCTCTATGAGTGCTTTTCTATTTAGTTTCTTTTCTCTATTTTAATTCAGGAGCTGCTGTAGAAATCTACGGCAGATATCCCCTCTATCTTGTTTTCACTGGAATGGGTGCAATGTTGTGATATCACCCAAAGATGATGTGTCCTAGCAGTGTCCTGAAATGTGTCTGATAGGTCAAAGTTTAAAAAAATGGAGTACCATGGGTCTGAGAGGCAGAAATGTAATGACATCATAGAAGTATGCTGTGGAAAAAATGACACCTGGCTGGTTTCCAACACTTAGGCAGCCTGCAGTTTGCATTTTATTATCAATTTACAAGTAGTTACAGTTCTTGATAAAAGTCTTTCAAACATGCTACGTTACTTTGTGTTCTTCAATCTCTTGGGGGAATAATTGTTTTTTGGTTGTTTCTGTACATGAATTACATACCTGGTAAAATTCAACATCTTGAATTAAGTCTTAATAAAAGAAAAGAGAAAATTTGGATAAACAAATATAGAACAAAAGTTTCAAAGAAGAATTATTTAAACCACCGAATAATCTGTGAATGGATTTTTTTAAAGATGTTTCTGCTTTAAATGTCAGGAAAAAAATATCCACTGGTTTGTCTTGCCCAGGAACTTAAAAATATCAATTTTACAAAAAAACTTTGACTATAATTTTGCCATTTTGTTTGATAACTTAAGTTAGCAAGTATTACAGTGATTGGTTTGAATTTAAGTCCTCACCATATCTGTAAGGACACATAATCAGTATTTTTGCATATCCTGTAAAGATCTACATTGGTGTTAATTGTAAATAGAGTGAGTGTAAAGTGCTTTCTTCAGTCTTTTGACCTGCTAAGTGCTTTTAACATTATACATCATATCTACATAAAGGTCTTATACTAAAAACAAAGGCTGCTTTGTAAATCACCAGTCAGTAAAATGAGATTTGATATTTCTTGTATGCCTGCTCTGTGTCAGGTTTCATGTAATCACGTTCATCCATTGTATAGCTAATTCTGAATTTGGTTAAAACTTCTCAGCCAACGGATGTCAGTGACTGTTAGCCTTTGCCTCCTGAAAATGACAACGGTTAGGATATCAGCTCAATTTCAAAACAAGAGGAAATTATTTCCAATCCCTGTCTTTTTATATTACAACTAAGGCAGTTGTCCAAGATTGCAACTTGAGTGTTATATTACACCATTTATTGTTGTGTTAACAGATTTGGGTTATCACAAAAAGTTGTCAGTGGAAAGTCTGAAGGGTTATAATTATGTTGTCAACAACTGTCTTGATAGGCCAAAGCCTCCTGGTCTGATTCATGATACAATTACCTTAAAGATGAAGCTTTTGAGGAGGTTTAAAAGTAAGCCCATATGCTGCAGACCACATCTCCAAAACATCTACTGTGATTGAACGCCAGACTGCTTTGGAAAAACATGTCCCAGAGACCAGACGTACAAAAGGAACAATTACAACATCAAATTGAGACAGTGCGGCATCCTTCAGGATCAGAGGGTTGAGTCTTTCCTTGGCAGAGAGCAGTGACTTTGGCTGAGAGCCTTCTTTAGTCAAAGGCAAGGTAAAGATTTCCCCTTGACACAGTGTGCAGAACACTCACCCAAAAGAAGGAAGGGAAACTCACAACGTGAACTTAAAGCTGCATTTCTGTTTAGTGTCATATAAATGGTATTGATTGCTATAATGGTGATGATAATGCTTTCATTCTGTCCTAATATACTGAATTTTAACACCCCACTTTCTACTTTGTTGTGTTCCATGATAAGGGGATCACATCTAAGCTTCCATCATATCTCACTGAATAAGTCCAAAAATAATTTTTGGGAAAGGACAAAAAAATATATATATATGATAACGGTACAGATACCTTTTAGAGTTTGCAGCAGAGTGCCAAAAATTTTAAATAAATTATAAACAATAGTAACTCTCATATTGAAAGTTTATACTTAGCCAGACTAAAGCTGCCAGTGATCCAATGTAGATGTCTCTTAAAGAAGGAACTATCAGGAGCTTCCATGTTTTGTCAACAGGGGGGAATTAATGTCGAATTCAGAATATCTATCTATCTATCTATCTATCTATCTATCTATCTATCTATCTATCTATCTATCTATCTATCTATCTATCTATCTATCTATCTATCTATCTATCTATCTATCTATTTACCTTTCTTTCTTTCTTTCTATCTATCTATCTATCTATCTATCTATCTATCTATCTATCTATCTATCTATCTATCTATCTATCTATCTATCTATCTCTTTATATATATATATATATATATATATATATATATATATATATATATATATATATATATATATATATATATACAATTATTTTTATTAATATTATTATAAGAGTGTTCACACTGAAAGTATGAAAAAACTGCACTTTAAATTCTCAGCTGGCATGCTTAACCCCTTACTGCCTGAATTAATAAACAATCATAAAAAAATAGATTGTTTCTTTGTGTTTTTGAATACTTATAGATGTTAAATGAGGGGGAGATTGTAAATTTGAGTATAGTGCACACAATAGTTATAACCAAGTTAAATTAAATATATATGGACATGAAAAGTTCATCCTCTGACCAATACATTGTGACGTCATGGATCTGATGCTATCTGTGGTCTGTGTGGAATAGAAATCAAAAGTCATAATGATATCCAAATGTCATTTCAGCTGCATCAAGACCTGACAGGGTATGTCCCAAATATGTAACAACAGGCATCAAGGGGTTAAAATAGTCAAAAAGTTGAGTGTGGATGATGGACACTTCTTACTCTCAACGGCCAAACACAGAAGTCCTGCAGTTAAATTAGCACTTTTGATTTTGATGCTAAATGTTATGTTGTCTATCTCTGTACGCATGTTCAAAACTGTATTTGTTAGCCATGTTGTGTCTAGCTTTGTTGAGTTATGCTAACAACTACAACTAAATAAATTTGGTACAATATATGATGCTCATTTTTGATCGAAGTAAGTCTTAAGTGATATAATACACAGATGCATACTGTCTGATCTAAGTTTATTTTTGTTATATATTTAATGTGTTTCTGCAGGGAGAGATAAAACACCTAAACGCCAAAAAGTGGAGCAGAGAGACTGAAAGACTAGCGTACAGACCATGGCTCCCATTGAGCAGGTATACAGGCCCCCAGGTGAACATGGTCCCCAACGAGTTTTGCAAACAGAACCTGGACCCCGCAAACAGGTAAGTTGATCGTAGTTCCCATTAAAGAGGTATGTAGACCAAAATTCTACAGGGGAATGAGCATTTGTGTGCAATACTACACCCTACATTAAAGGAATAAGCCCTTTGTTCCCTAAATTATTGACTTATTTTATTAAGTAGTAAAACTGTTGAAAAAAATGTACCTGCTACATAATGTAAAAACTGACCCAAAATGTAACAAGTTGTTCAATTTGGGCAAAAAGTTATCATGTTAAAAAAGAATCCCAGAAACTGGTCCCTTTCATATCCTTGACTTTAACACAGACTCATCAAAACACAAAGCTAGAATGACCCTGCCCCAGCTTTTTGGGCTTATGGTCGGAGTCAAATTCCAAATTAGCATGAAGAAATTTTAGATTCAACAGATAAATTGCTCTGACACTACTTTCAATTAAATGCTTATACATTGGCAGGTCAACATCTGCTGTTTTTGTAAAACATCATGAGAAGATATTTGTTCTGATTTGGTGCTACATAAATAAAGATTGGGTGATTACCTGAATGATTGATTAAGTAATAGAATGATTATCAATTGATTAAATTCCTGGCTTAAACGACTTGCAAACCATTAAATTCTGTTTATAATAATATTTTTCACAGCATCCTTATTTTTGTGGAGTTGGAGATGTACTAAATGTAGCTGTACTCTCAGTCCTCTGTGGTAATGAAAGGGAACGCGGAGTGAGAAAGGGGAAAAAGGGAGAGGGCACATGGGCAGTAGCACATCAGAGAAACAAAAACATGTGACTTTAATCACTGGGTTAATCTCTAAAACATGAGCTACATGTCTGGAATCTGTTCACAATGAAAGACAGGACGATGGCTGAATTTGCAGTTTATTTTGTATGTAGAAACATAAATTGCAATAAATCTTTGACTACTTGTAGCTGAGTATTAATTTGCAGTTGGTTCTTTCAAGATTGATCAGGGTGCACTGCAGTTGTTGTTGTGAATTGTGGAGTTATGTCAAATAAGGCTGAGATTGCTTGTTTTTCTCCATCATAACAGAGTAACATGGCAATATTCTGACTCTGTAACATGTTGATTACTCCACATCAACATTTTATGAGCCTTTTTTCTCAGAAGTACCACACTACAACAGTTTCCCACTATTCCACCAATTGGCAGAGCTGTGTCACTTCCAACATGGCTGCCTCCTTGATTTCACCGAAACAGATTTTCAAGGCATCGATTTCATGTAAGTTTCACTACTAACCTCCATTAATTTGAAACCAGAACTGCATAAGATGAACCCTGAATATCTTTGGGTACAGTACACGCCTATAAGTAGATTTTTTCTCCTCTGGGTTTTTCCCTAGGGGCAGCTTTATTACAATGATGCAACAACCCAGAATGCATTGCATTTGAAGGTCTCTCTAAAAAATGTCGTAATTGTATATAACTTCCCCATATGATATTTTTTCCCCAAATATGTGATTTCTTCTACTACTAAAACTTAATTTGAGCCTGAAAGGGTTAAAGAAAAATAAGAAACTCTCAATACACAAACATACATTTTTTTCTATTTACCAATGATCTTTTTTAATCATAAAAGAGTGAGACAAGAGTGAGAAAAGGAATTTTTTTTATTTTCGGATTATATCCAGATAGATAGCCATTATACTACACGTGACAATATAGTGACTTTGCCACATGTTCTGCCTTTCCTAACAGGACATAAATAAACCACTACTTTGTATTCAGTTGCCTTTAAAAAGTTACTCAGCTATTTCTTAAAACACTTTCCAAGAGTGATGTCTTAGGGAAAAAACAAAGCCACTATAAGTAAAAAATGATGATAAGCTGTAAGTTTCTTCCCGTATGAACGAATCTTTATAAAGGATGAACACACAATTTTGACAAGAGGACTATTTCAGAGGATGTATATTACTTCTTTAATCAGGAGCCAGGAGATACTACAGACCTTTATTTTCTGATTTCCCTTTGATTTGTTACACAAAAAGTAAACTTTGAATCACATAAATTTACCTTAAAAAATAGTCAATATTTTTCGAAAGGCACAACACTTTGACGTGTTATGACTCTACTGCAAGATTAAATCATGTACCTCTGATTTCTGTTGCGCACATAATCCACCTTCAGCTACTGTATCAAAACTTCACACCGCTGTGTAAAGTGTTAATGCAGAGGGAGTTAAGCTGGTGTCAGAGGTATTTCTTCAGCTGGGCTCTGACCTGTCAACAAAGACTGAACCCTCTGAAAATGATACTCACTCCTCAGAGAGCGTCTGGCTAAACCAAGCGAGACGTTATTAGCATTCTGGAGTTAAAATGTTTGAGTTAAAGCTAAAAATGGATTTGTCACTGTCTCCTTCTCTTCAGATGATTCATTCTGAGCCATTCTCTGTCCTCTTTCTCTTTTCCTGAACTTGAGCCAAGACAAGTGCCAGCAAGTCATGAGGACAGGTTTGATGGGCTACTTCTAATAGTTTTCTTTTCTCCGCATACACATCAGGGAAAGAAAAACAGCAGATTTTGAAGCTGAATTTAAGATATGTAAATTGAAAAATTACTAAGGATGAATACTTTTTTTGTTGCTGTTTTTGTAAATTTGTGTATGATTATTCATTGAAAGTGGGAAATTGTGGTTTCTGACAAATTACAAAATGGAACAGAAGGATGTAAACACGGTGGTCTATTATATTTACTGGTAGGAGCACAGTTAATGTAGAGAAAGCAGTAACAACTCATATCCATTTAAATTACTCTTAAATCTTTAAAACTAGACCAACTCATGGATGTTCCTGCAGCTTGTCTTCACATCATAGCACTCTGGTTCATATCAAGTTCTCCAGGAGAATGCAGATAGCTGTGATAGCATCAACAAGATGGTGCAAAGTGATGACATGTTTGCAGAATCAGCCTGTCTGTGGAGGTGTGGGTCACAGGTGACTGAGAACACGTAGCCGGTTGATCATGTTGTCATTGTTGAGCAGAGAAGGTTTACTTACTCACTCTTCCCTTGAGAAAGTTACGAAAAGCAGACTGAGGTGTTAATACTTTAATAAAAATAAGACAGAAAAAGATTTCTTTTGTAAGAAGTAAAAGACAGAAGCTGTACATAAAAAATTTCCTTGAGAGTAAGTGATGAAGGAGCTCATGTTTTGAAAAGCTTTTTTCAGAGAGTTGTGACAGCACATTCAGGTTAACATAGAAATCCAAACAAGTTAGGCAGCTGTACAGCCGGCAGTTGTGCCAGTCTTCAAAATATGGAGAGCTGGCTGCAGAAAACAAACAAAAAAGGATTGTTGAGTTTTTTTTTCTACATGACAATTTTGTGTCTGTGCTGTAACTTGTATCATGAAAGATGGTTCATTTTTTATCTAACTTAGTGTCACTGACTTCAGAGCTCCTACTTTCTTAATACGTATTAGGACTTCAAAACCATGTATTAGAGATAGACCGATATGGATTTTTTTGGGCCGATACGATACTGATTATTTGTAGGCAAAGAGGCCGATAACCGATATTTGAAGCCGATATTAATTTGCAGTCAAAGTGGAAATATTGGCGTGAACAATACGAACTCCAACACTTAACTGCAATTAAGCAAGAGTTTAGTAAACAGCTCCCAGGCTTAGCAGCATATTTTCATAAAGTTAAATCAAAACTTAAAAAAATAAATTGCTAAATTTTTCTACAGTAAATAAAGTTTTCCAAAATTTGTATGTAACTGCAATAAAACTGGACAGAATTGAGTTTGTGCTGCCTTTTACAGGCATGTAATGCAGCTGAATTAATTTTCTGTTTGGTTTTACATAACTGATTTTAAATGACCATCTAGGGCTTCCATAATGTAGACAGGGAGAAATTCTGTGCAGAGAAGCATCAGAGCCAAAATAATGCAGTTTTGAATGGGTTTCATATTCGCCATCGGAGTAAAAAAAAGGCAGATGCCGATATGCCCCAAAATGCCAACTATCTGCCCCTATAATCGGCCCAGCTGATAATCGGTCAATCCCTACCATGTATATCACCATTGATTTCTAAATTTATGTCATAAGCCCTATTTATTTAATTTTTCATTGTGTATTCCATTGTTTTGCATTTCAAAACAATTTTGAAGTCAATATTTACAATGAAACACGATCCTTACCCACATTTTATATTGTGAATATAATAGATGCAATGAAAGGATTATGATCTTGACAATAACATTTAAATTAAATTTAAACAAATGCGTACTGTCACTTAGAAGCAGGAGACAACTTAAGATTGCAGCATCTGTGAGTCCACTGATGTGATCATTTGCACGCTCTGAGACCTGTAACATCATCTCACAGGTGGCTCCTCAAAGTCCTCAGTTGTCTGTTGCCGTTTTATGATGATTTATTTGATTAGTCTTGAAACCACTCTTGACCCATCAGAGCTGAAGGGGAAAGTGAAATGTGAAATTCAAAAGCAAAGTGTTGCTGTAGCTTTACATCATGACTAGAATCTGGAAATGTGAGAATCTGCAGCAGCTGAAGTAGGACATGCGGAAACAGACAAAGAAGCATCTGGTTCAAAAAGAGATGTTTATTTTAGGACTTATTTACATCATGATTCATACGTTAACACTGACAGGCATTGCATTTGGCCTAGTTTTCAGCACCACCAGCAATGTAATGCTATCTTTGACGTTATTGTCATATTTAATGTTTGAATTAAGTTTAGCTTTTCAGGAGCGACTGATTTGTCAAATTTCTTGTGGTTTCTGTCGAGAACAGTTTCCACTGAGTGTATGAACTTATTCATCTGGTGCGTCCTGAGCCAATTGTTGCCATTAGTTAGATTGTTGGGGCTCCTTTACACAGCACTCTCAGAAAGATGGCAGAGTATTATGGAAGACAAAGAGATAAAGAGATGGGGGGCAAAGAGGTGGGAAAGAGAGCATGACGTTGTTTTATAGCCAGATTGACAGAACAGAGACCTTGGAGTGAACTGCCCCTCTTTTGGAGGGAGTTTACATATAAACATCTTCAACATGCAGGTGGAAATACGGGTTAGAAAGAGTAAATAATTCCAGTCTGGACTGGAGTTGTGGATATTTTACAAACAATGGAATTTTAAGGTAAACTTGGACTTGAGTGTTCCCAGAGGAAAATATCCTTCTCCAAGAAATGTTATAAAAAAAGACACCTTCAAAGAGCCAGACAGAGAAAAGGCTTCTCATCTTTACAACACAACTATAAACTACAGAGTCATGCACATAATTTTCTTGCCAAAAAGATTCCATATAGTTACATTGTTACACACCACAGAGGTTTGGATATACTGCTCAGGCTTTATAAACATGCTTGTAATTTCAACATTGAATACAAGCCTCTTTCCTAAATATCTGTACAGCCTGGAACAAACACGCCATCATCTGGTCTGAAGTGGATGTTACTCACTGGATCTTCCACTAAAAACACAGTGACAGCAGACGGCAAAACTTTTGTACTATTAGGTTTCATTAATTCACGGTTGAAAATGTATTCCTCACACAGGCAAATCTTTATGACGTCTTAGAGAAGAAAGAAAGAAAGAAAGAAAAAGAAAGTCAGTCACTGGCTTTCAGGAAGTTGCGATTCATTCATCTGTTCTAAGCTTTAATAACAGTAAATGACTTTTGTTGTGCAACTCAAGGTTAAATTTCCACTTCTACACATTTGTTTTAAAGGCATTCAGAAAAAACCATAACTATTAGAATATATTTCAAAATTCAATGACAGCCTCTGGTTCTCTGAATCATCTTTTTCTGTCAGAAAAGGAATCAAGAGTGTGTTTGTTTTGTTGCACTTGATCATGATCCTGTTTCTATTTACTTTTTCTCAGTCTTATCAAATGATGCTGTAAATTGCTCAGATTACTGTAAAGACCTCGAGGCAAAGCCTGCTTAGAGGTAAAAGCCTTATGGGTGGTCTTCTGGAGATGGCATGCACGTGCGGGTGATAGTTAACCAAAGATGAATGAAGCCCTGAATAAAATGTGAAATTTAAGCCTCTTACAGATTGACAGCTTCACTGCTAACCTTCCCTCTGCTGTGTGACATCCACTGTCACTTTGATGCTCCCTGTCAGTCACTCAGTCAACAGCACACTTGCTGCTGTAGGAGCAACACTGCTCTTGTAACAAGGTGGTCTGATGGGTGGCGCTGAGTGAATGACATTTCAAAGTTAAGGCGATATTGGAAAGCATCCAGGTTGATGTGGAAAGAAAGTAAAAGCATTGTGTTTTTGGATTTTCCTTAAAGAGAGGGAAAGATAAGAAATCAATTGCTGTTCAAATTTCCTGACACTGATTGAAACTACTAGATGATAGTCTTCTGATGACCTCCCAGTGAGTAAAACAGACAAACAGATGATCAGAGAGCATCAGTGCTTGCAGGAAACAATTTAATCTGAAACTTGAAACATTTATAAAAAAATAGGTAGTGGTAAGCAGGCATTGTTTTTGAGGCCCACATTTAAACATGAACGTGACAGGGTTTAGTACTTAATATGATATTTAAGGTACATAAAATTGAAGAGTAGCAGGCCTAAAAAGGAAGGTTTTCAGTTGGGATGGGTACTTTTCACATTTGAAACTGTATCAAACAGTGTGGTACCGATGCTTGGTACCTGACAATTGGTATCAGTATACCAATTTTTGGTACTTCTATGTGTTTAGAAATATCAATTTGTTACATAATAGGATGTAATTTTCTATTTAAATTTAAGGTATTTATTCCGGGGTTGCTCAGTGGCACAACGGTTAGCGCTGCAGCCTCACAGCAAGAAGGTCACCGGTTCAATTCCCAGCTTGGCCGGTGGGCCTTTCTAAGTGGAGTTTGCATGTTCTCCCCATTCCCACAGTCCAAAAACATACTCATCAGGTTAACTGGTCACTCTAAAGTGAGTGTGTGTGTGAATGGTTGTGTGTCGGTGTCAGCCCTGTGATTGACTGGCGAACAGTCCAGGGTGTACCCCTCCTCTCGCCCAATGACAGCTGGGATAGGCTCAAGCCACCCACAACCCTGAACAGGATAAGCGGTATAGAAAATGAATGAATGAATGTTTATTCTCTATTATATAACCTTGTAACACTGTGTTCATGTCCAGCATGGAAAATCACCTACTCTTCTGCTCTCTCACATTCACATGGGTGTGTTAAGGTACGATTTTACGTGAATCAGTACCTGGTACTTTTAACAGAATTCAGTAGGTACCTATAAAAGTACCTAATTTGGTAACCATCCCTAGTTTTGGGGTTGTGGTAGGTCATAAAGTGGAAGAAAAAATCTTAAACTTTATTTCTGGGGCTTTGGCGTCGAATAAGGACAGAAATAGTGTACAAAGCAGGAACATGGAGCTAGGGGTGATGTGATAAGGGCCATAGATCTAAATGGCTATATGTGGTGTGCACATTAACTGCTGAGTGAACTGTTGCCCTTAGAGAATTTGAGAGGGGTCACACTGAAACTAGGACAGGGCGTCAAAAGGTTAAATTTGTTCTGACTGCTTGTGGATGAAGGTTTCTTATTTATTTATTTATTTATTTTCATTTATTTACAGTCAAGATCAAGTTTTGTTTCCAAATTGAAAGCACAGTTTAAAGAAGAAATGCATGCTATTATAATACTCCTCTCCTTCTTCTTCCTCCTCCTCCTCCCCCCAGACTATCAGCAGCCATGTCTTCTCTGGTCTCAGAGAACTCTCTCTCCTCCATACCCTCACCCACATACCAGTGAACGAGTGAAGGTTTCATTATGTGAGAATGTCATGGAGGTCAAATATAAAACAGGGGAGGTTCTCTCCCTAAACTGCTCACCATCATTTTAGGGTGTCCACCAGTAGATGGCAGCATAGTATCAAAGAACAAACATGTTTTTGCTCTGTGAAAGCTGGAGCCCTACATAGCACATTATTTTTTTTAGGAGTATTTCAATTCATATTCAATTCCTGAGAACTCAATGCTTTTAAATGGAAAAAAACAAGTTGGTATTTTAGACTGGCCAGAAAATTTGATTAAACTCTCTGTCCAAAACATAAATACAACATAGTCATGGAAACAGATATAGCCAGGTCTATAGGGTAACCAGAGGGTGGCAGTCTTTACCCATGGTTGTCAGAGTGGCATCAACTCATCACCTCCATTTAATGGGATGAAAAAGCAGGAAACAATGACTGAGGATTCCAGGCACCTATCTAAAAGAGATGAAGTGATAAAATCTATCTGCTTGTAATTGTTCTAAATTGTCCAAATGTTCCTTTTAACTAAAAAGGATGAAAACGGGGAAAGAAAAAAAGTCAAATTGTTGATGGCAACCCAGTGCAAACATGTTTGCATTTAAAAAATGAGCATCTTGTTGAAACAAACAGGCCTCTGGTAACAAACCTTCAGGATTCTATCACATTTGAGCTGAAGCACATTTTACAGTTTGGTTAGAGGCAGTCAGAGAGATAGTTCATGCTGCCAAGGTCCCCACTACAATTAGAATATGATTCTAGTGATGAAAAATTTGACCTGAAATTGTCATCGTTAATCACTACACCTCCATGAAAACATCTCAGACCTCAGACAAAAGGATTCAGAGACCACACATATAGCTGAGTTCAGGGAATGTAATATCCCCATTACGAATGTCTGTGCTGGACTGCGGCGAGAAGTTGAAAAGACACCTCTGATTGATGTGACACTGTATGAAAAAAATATTGACAGCTAAGCCCACATTCCTCATCGGGTTCAGCAGTGTCAGCTTCCTTTTCTCTCCATCCTTCATCCGCTCAACCCCATCCCCTCTACGATGAAAGTCGAACAAATCTGCTGACATTGATCCTGTCTCCTCGGCTGGCCTAATTTCAGTTTAGACGGAGAGAGACGGCTATCTCCTCAGATCTTGACAGACAATTGTATTTACTATTTTCTTTTCACAAGCCAATAAAGGAGGAGCAGTTATTGCATCAGATTATATAAAAAAACGTTTAATGATTCCAATTTATAACTCTAGACTGAATAATGATACAGTTAAGAGCTGACAGGCCATGATAAATGAAGGCTCATATAAAACATATTTAGTGTGAAGAATGGCTGGAGATGAATTGCACAGTGATACAAACTCATGATAAAGAACAGTAAGAGCCACTAGAAGACTTAATAATGTGCTATTCATTTTGAAGTGATTTTGCTGGTTAATAAAAGAGCGCAAATTAAAAATATATTTATTGTAGAAAGACGTCTGGGAATATTACCCCATGTCTCCAGACCCCCCACCCTTACTCAATCTAATCTCCCTATCTCTTTAGATTGGACCTATCAAACCCTCAGTTTTGTCCTCCATCTCTGCTGACTCTCAGCCGCCTCACTGTCTGCAACTTACTTGATTTAGTGTACGTATATGATTTCTTCCACAGCATATATTACGGGCTTGTTCTCTGAAGGGACTCGCAGCATCGCTCAGGCTGCTGTTTGGACCAGACTGCTGAAATTAAACCCATAACACTGACAGCTTCACCAAAGCTACAATTCCAGTGGTGTTATTTATCAGTCAGGCTCGGTGTGAAAGAAGTAAATGATTCTGCAAATGAATGCGCCTGATTCTTTAATGTTGTGGCATCCGTGAATTGCAGCAGTATGTAGACATCATTGAACAGAAAGTGCCTACGTGCATTCACTGCTTCTGAATGTGGTGAAAAACCATGGTCAAGTGGTGAACCCTTTAAAATAATGGTCAAGGACTAGAGTCTATATGCCGGTGCTGGACCAAAGAATGTGTAATATCTGTGTAGGGCTCTTTTCACTGAGAGATAGGGCGCTGAAATCTCCTGGTACAATGTGCAACACACTTTCTATACATTAAGACATTACTCTGATGTCACCAGTGCTACTCAAGAAATGGGATCAACAGCTGTTTTGTGCTTTTACTATTGAAAAACAAGGCCATAGTCATCCTAGTTATTTGTCATGTGATGCACTTTATATGTGATATGTCTAGAGGGTTTAGAGGCATTGCTGCCACACAATGAATCCACTATTTTTTACCTGCAGCTAAGAGGAAACAATGTCTGCATCCATCCTCGAGTGGTGTATGATATATTCCCAGACCCTCACTCACTGCCTATCGCCTCTTTGTTGCTCAGGGTGATGCACATAGAGAGCAGGGGCGACAACATCACCAAACCCTTTGGCCGTCCATTTTTCTAGACAACGTACAAATTTGAATAATAAAAGTGTGGTGCAAATGAGAAAATGTAAATGAGACAAAGACAAGCGGTCACTAGGCTTCATTCGATGAACAAGAAATGAAGAGCGAGGTAAATTATCCCCAGATCATGTTCTCACTGACACCTGGGATGAAGTAGAGGCCATTGTGTTTTTTTTTTCTCTTCCTGACAGCAGATACAGAGGGGGCAGAGGACAGTGAGAGTAGATGACCCCTAGCTCTTTTTTTCTGTCCTGGAGGAAAGCTGGATCAAACAGGGGAATAGAAGGGTTGAGCACTCTGTTGTTTCGATACAAACAGTTTCGTAAACTGATCCTGACCACGTATAAGTGAGTGTAGCGCTGAGTACCATTTAAAACAAGAGTAATAGCTTCGGCCTGTGAGGCGTTCGTATGTTTCTGTCCTTTAATGACAGGTGAGAGTGGGATGGAAAATAACACATTTATTACAGAGTCCAGTATGTTTTGCTTTGTACATCCATATTATTATTTGAAAATGACTCTACCATCAGTAATTGGAAATGCTGTCAAGCAATGCATTTGATAGACAGAGGAAGAAACAAGAAAGATGTAGAAAAGCACCAATGGTGGCAAAGTTGGTGTGAGTCTGCCAACCTATTAGAGCCACCCCTGTTGTGTGAAATATCCCAATATTTACAAGGGGTCCTGGCCACATTGCTTGTTGCCCTGATCATCGCATCGATTTCTGATCTTGACATGATTCATTGTATTTCAACCCATTCCCCCTCTCCGCTCTGTCAAGCTGTCTCTATCAAAGGCACATTGTTGGTGGAATACAGCAACAAGTTCTCAACTGTTTTAACTAGGGCTGCACTGATCACAATTTTCTGGCCAATCACCAATCTTTACAAAAGCCTGACCTGCTGATACCGATTTGGGCCGATACCAATTTTTATTTTTTGTGACTGTCAGCATATACCTTCAATGTTCCAATCTTATTTGATAGAAATTCATTGAACAAAACCTGCGGAACAATAAAAATCTTTATGTTTTAACTTAAACAACCAATAAAGTGTCCTGAGTTTTAGGTCTCAGAGCAAAAAGCAACAATGGCTGGCTGTCAGACCTTCCTTGAGGTATATATGATCAGCTTCATATGTAAGGATGGGCCGATCACCAATCCCCCAAAATTAAGGGTATCAGCACCGACCAATGGATCAACTGACCAATCGATCGGTGCGTGTCTAATTTTAACATAAAGGATGGGGCTCAGTGTTTGATCTAGTTGATCAATCAGATAGTGTGCTGTTATATTCCAGCTCCTTCAGTCGCATACACAAAGTGTCCTTGAGCAAGACACTGAGCCCTGTTGCTCAGCAGTGTGTGAATGAGATTAGCTAACACTGACAGTCCCTTACTACTGCAGCCTCTGTCTTCAGTGTGGAGATCAGTGAATGTGACTATCCGTGTAAAAGGGCTTTGAAAGGTCAGAAAGACTTGAAAAGAGCAAAACATATTACAAGCCCATTTTACTATAAGCGTTAGCCGTTGTATTAGCATATGCAACAGATATACTTTGGTTGTGACCATGGTTATGGTGCTAGCATAAAATTAGCATGCATAAGTTATGGTTAAGAGCATGTTAGCATGATGACATAAGTGTGTGCCTGGGTATGGTTTTATACTCTATAACGTGATTTTATGTGTTTTACCGGCAAAACAGACTTTGGCTTGACTCCTGTTGGGGATGTAGTCCGAAAAAGTCAGAAATCGTCAGTAGTCAGAAAATCAGTGCAAAGGAGGTATTACTCATCACTCTCATGTGGTATGTTTTCAATGCTGACTCTGTCTCATACAGTTTCTGACTGGATTGCTAACTGGAAAATAATAAATAGGATGTAATGATTAAATCAAGCAAGTGATTGTAAAGTGACTTACCAAATCTCTATAGAACAATGCTGTCTACAGTACACGATACTTGTATAGTTGAAAGAAAGCGGAAGGAAGAGAGCAATAAGGCCAGCTAAAGCAAACCATGCAGAGGCCTATAAAAATAGTGCTTCTACCACTCAACAGCCCCCTCCTTGAGATGCAGATCATCCGTGATCACCTGATATTTCCGGACACAGGGAGGGCTAAGCTCTTTTCGGCCTCTCATAGACAGCCTAGCAACACCCTGTGTCCTTATCCCTCTGGACACCCACACACTGCCTCTCTCTTCTTTTCCACCTCCCCCAGGCCTCCCACCCAGACCCTCAATCCTTGGAGAAGACCCCAGGCCAACGGTGAACAAGGGGCTCCTGAATGGGCCCTGGACTGGCCTTTGTTTGGCCCTACTGCAGAGTCCCTTTATTTACACAGTCTTTAACGCTGTATGTTTTCTTGTCTCTTAATTGCATTGGCCTTTGCTGCCCCATGGTCAATCAATACCATCTCTCCAATGACATCAGCAACTCTATTCAGCCTGGCCTGAAACAGGTGATGGATGTTTCGTGGGAGAGCCGGTGGGAATGGACTCTCACTAATGTAGACCTGTGGCTCATTTCCTCCCATCTCGGACCCTGTTTTGTGTATTTAATAGTCTTTGAACCTGTACTTGTATAGGAGCATGCAACATCTAGATGTCTTACGTCCAACTGCAAACCTTTGCCAGTTCCTGTTGCCAATTCCCACTGAATCAACACTCATGTGGACATGCAAGTTCTGTAAACAGAGTGTGTCTTCTCCAGCTAGAGACCGAGCTCACTGCATGATAAGTCTGCTTGATGCGACAACCAGTGCCATCAAAACAATTTTGCCGACCCTTGACTTTGGAGGAGAGCAGGAGAGAGCGCGAGTTGACATGCCTTTACCAATCCTGAGTGTGTGTGACCGAGCACATTAATCATGAGAGGTGTAACCCTCTCCTGTGTCCAATTCAGCGATGATTCTCTAGTGCAGCACCATGGCAATGTTTGGACAGAGCAGGACATAATTATCTTTTTGTGTACTTTAATAAGGAGACATCCGAGTGTTCAGGTGGCCGCGGCTCACACACCACAAAAACTACCTTATACAGTGATATTATCCCCTTCATTCTGTGTAATTAAAACATAAATAATTAAATGCCACTAACTAACATAACTGGTATGCAAATTTGACGATTTAGTGAGTTGAAGAACATAGAGATTTTTTTTCCGCCAAATGGGGGCCATTTAAAGTTGACCTTTGGAAATGTTATTTTGAATGCAATGTGATGGTGCTGTTTAATTTGAAGAGGTACTTATCTCAAAGTCAACATCTTACTTCTGTTTTCCTGACGCACACTCAGTCATCATATATTAGGCAGTAGCCTGGCAACCACAAGAGTGGAGCCGTACCAAATGGATATGTTTGCCGTATGACAGGCCCGCTGTGCTCCTCACCGCTGACCCCGCCTGCCATTTTGTTTCTGTCCTGCGAAGGTGTCAGTGCTAAACGTTACCTTGTCTCAGCAGGTGTGCCTGGATGGAGGGCCCTGTCGCACGGAGGGGGTCACCAACCCCGCACTGTTTCCCCCATTTATTTGAATAATGGGCCATTAGGACGGCTGGATGTCCAATGTTAAAGTAGCTGTATGTGTCTCTTGGATAAAAGACATAATTACCTGAGAGAGGGAGGATGTGTTGGTGCACACTTTTCCTCAGCTGGACTCCAGGGCTCAGAATTAGCTCATACTCCAGCCATTAGATGGCGACAGAGAGAGGTTTAGAGGGTGAGGGCCTTGGTCACAGCTTACACACTGTCAACAACACAACTACCACAGGGTAAAAACACAAGTTTCAGGCCACACTGAGTTAAGAGGAACATTTCTAAAACAAATCAGCATGATTTAGTTAAAGCTGTGATTAACTGGTGCAATTTAAGGCAGCCTCACAGTGTAATGTGGATTTATAACTTGTAGATGAGTTTAGTCTTCAAAAGCTTGTTTTTGTGGAGGGGATCAGAAAACACTTATTTGGGTTTCAATTCAAATTTAAAAGGTGACAGGAAATCATTCAGTAAGATGAAGGTTTTTTAACACTATATTTTTGAAACCTTTTTTCAGACAATGACTGTTCTCATCATATTGCATAGTATCATGGTGAACAGAACCTTTGGCTTGCTGAGAGATGGAGTTGTCCTTTTTGCTCGGCATTGTGGCTGCTTTTGCCTTTCATAATTCTGGTTCAAGAGAGACTTGCCATGCAGTCAATGGTAATGTGGATAGGAAATTTGGAGTGGTATTTATATGAACCAAAAAGATTGCCAATTAAAGATGAGCTCTTTATCATGTATTTGCCCTTGGGGTTTTATTCCTCAATTGCTATCACCTTATAAAAGCATCCTTTTAGCGAAAATAATAGAAGCCCATTTTTGTGACCTCCTCTAATGCATTTCCATCCATCTTCACTGCCTCGAAAAAAAGTTTTCACCTCTGCACAAAACATGTTAATTGCCATCATGGACCCAGTATAAAGAAAATATCTACACTTTAATTATCCAAATATGTTGGCAACCCATCTGCAGACAGCCATTGAAATTACTAAATTGTGTTTTCTCCTTTTCATCTTTCATTTTGGACACGTTGTTAATCAAAAGGCTTCAAAAATGTGCAGATGGGTAATCCTTGTGTCTGCAAGGAGCAGCCTGGTTCAAGGTGAGTGTTTCATGCCCCTAAGCCCTTCTGTTTCTCTCTATTGTGTTGTTTAGGTTACATATCCTGATGGGATGTCCTCCGCACCCAAAAAAAGGGACTTTCTTTGCACACATGCAGACACACACTCACTCCCACTCCCCCTTTTTTGCAAAAAACACGCAAGCACATGTACACTTATTTAAATACAACTGTGCAGACGCCTCCTTCAAAAAAGGCTCGGCTTTCGTAGTGTAATGACATTATTTAAGCAATTAGTGATTTGAGTGAGATTTGAGGTGAAAACACGTGTTCCTGCTAAGCGTCAACATTTCTAAAATGATGCTAGTAATATTTGCAACTCAGCTTCTTCACACATGATTGAAATCACTCAACTCAGTGGTTTATGATGAAAAAATGTGAAGAGTTATTTGATTTAGGTAAACTGAAGCTGAAAATGCCTTTAAAAGCAACAAAATACCAAGGAAACTCAAAACAAGAAACTGGATGCTTATCTAATTCGAGGCTAATATCTGGCCAGAAGCAATCTCAGACATAATTAATCATCATGACAGAATTGGTCCTAAATGCCCTGAAAAGAAGATGATATCTGATTTCACTTCAACTGCAAGTTTTTGGACACCCAAACCCATGAATCAGTGTATAGCCTTAATTTACTGGAGAGTTTGGAAGAGCTTTGTTAAGGGACAATGTTTGGTGACTATGGAGGAGAATTTGCAGGAGCTCTCAAATTATCTGGAATTGGACTTGGATATCTGTACTTGAAGTCTTTTTGCGGCTCCAATACATATAATCACTCAAAACTTCTAGATGTTATGGGCGTAACATACAGACCCATTCATCTGTTAGTTGATCAGATCATGTGCTTTGCGTTTAAAAGAGTAATACAACCACTTTGAAATATGCCAAAAAAGCTGAAACAAATCAACTGACTGTAGTTTTAATACACACTTAGCAGGAAGAGCTATCTCTGTACCCAGAGTTCTAGACACAGTTGCTCAGATGATAACATAATGCACACTTGCCTCCTGAATACTAACAGCTGATGCAAAGACTATTGTCTGATGCATGCTTTGTTTTTCAGATTGCTCAACCGTTCCACATGCAATAAAAAAATGATCATCTCTAAAACAAAATAATAAGGCATTGGCTCTTTTTATATCCAGAATGACAGTAATTTAACTCAAGCAAACAATTTTACAACACATCTGATATTAGACGTCAGAGACTCAGAGTTTAACCGTTTGTTCTCTTTTGATATCTGCTCAGTCTGTAATCTAGGTCTCAGATAGTTTATGCTGCAAAATGTAAAGGACAACACCACATGAGTGGTGTACCTAAACCATTGGTCCTCTAGGTAAACAGACAAGCTTCCCTTTGTTTAACCCTTAAAGGGATATAACATCATATGCAAATTTCAGCACAGTACATGTGTAAGAAAATGCATGGCCTTGGACATGCTCTTTGCGTACCACTATGTTTGTCTATTCAGTTCTTTCAGAGAAGAAAAAAGTTATATTCTTTCCTCATTACTTGATTTTGAATCCCACTATTGAAGGTAACTGTAATCAAAGCTTTTGAGTCTTTGCTTTTGAACCTTTGCTGTGGAGCCTTTCTGGAGCCACAGCAAGGACGAGTCAGTCCATCATGTTCGGATCCATCCTTGACTCGTGGTATCGCACATTGTTTTGAAGATGGGAGAGGTCTTGAAAGACCTATTGCTTTATGTGTTTGTTAAGCTCTCTCTGTATTGATTTGCTCGCTTTATGACTCTGTAGATTGACACCTGGTTGGCTACCTTGACAAGCGGATGCAGCTTTCCATTATCACTCTTTAGTTAGTTTTTACATACCACGGGACTCCACCTGCTTTGAATAACTCTCCATTGGATGAAGCGCTTCATTGTTGGTCAGTAAGTGGTCATAGTTGTGATTTGATCGCCTGCTCCACTGCTTTTACCTGGAACATGGCTTTTATCCATGGTGTGGGATCTGATTCTATCAGGCAACCTTCCTCCTTATTTCACATACGTAGATTAACAATAGTGCTGCTTTCACATGTCTGGCTGTTAAATATAAAAGTAGCCACGCATTCATGAATCTAATTGCAGCTTTACAATATACTCCCATTCATTTTCAGCTGTTGTGAAAAGGGGATGAATCCTGTTTTTCTTTCTGTTTATGTCTGCTATCACATCCTTGGCTACAACGTGTTCAATAATGGCACCAGGCTCAAGGCAACGTATAGTCAAGTGAATTTCTTGATTGGATCAATTCTTCATTACATTATAAATATAACACAATTTCAAGCCTGACATTGACTGGAACACTTGTTTTGTTGCCACCTCACACTTAAGCTTAAATGCTTACAGAATGTGTCAGCTAAGAAGCATAATTCTGGCCTCAGTAGCAGCATTAACAAACAGGTACATGGCTCTCCAAGGCCATGCAGTGACCTTGTACTGAATGCTCAACACTGGAGAAGTGCTAAAGTTATTCATGTCAAGTAATGCCCTTCCATGCAACCCATAAATCTGATATTTGATGGAAAATACCAGACATTTCACGAGTGCTCCATAAAGGAACTTTATTTTTCTCTCAGCTCACCACTTTCACTCTAAAAGTCCTCTCCTTTCCCCATCCTCTCCAGCAGCGAGGATAACATAGCAGGGCAAAAATGTTAAGACCGGTCGCCCTACACTCCACAGCTCCTTAAATACACAATGCGCCGTTGTCATGTAAGAAATGGTAATATTCAGCGGTGTGTAGTTGGGCACTTGGTTGAAAAACAACTCATCCCCTCTGCTTTGCTTCACATCTCCTCGAAGGGCTAAAAACAACCATTAAATCGCCTTAACACTGAGGGCTCGCTGATCTAACGCTAAACCTCTCTTAAGTGTGCGTATTTGTGAGGAAAAATGTCTAAGCCTTTCAAATTGATAGCACCGGCTATCATCGTGTATGGGTCTCAGGCACACAAGTGAGCCCTCAGGTTTAATCAAACTTTTTTTTCTAAAGTGTATCTTCCATGAAAATCAACTCAGTCTCCCTGGCATTTGTGTGTCGAGAAGCTCTCCATCTTTTCGTTCTCCTCGAGTGGTCGATACATTAAAACTTGAACTGATTGATTTCAGAATGCCGTGCCATCAGTGTCCTTACGCAGCCGCTAACTACATCTGAAGTATCTTAGTCATCAAGCTTTAGGCCAGGGATTGATAATAGCTTGACCGGCAGGGCCCATCTTACCCATCCTTTTTCAGGAGGTCTTGTATTTAGCACCCGGAGCACTTGTGGCAAATCTCAAACAGCACGAGGGTATTCACAGAGCGGCTGAGTGCAGCGCTTTTTCTCATTCGTCTGAGCCTCATGAATACATTCCAACTCTAACTACTTCTCCTTAATGTGGAATTTCAAACGAACTATGAGGCCAATTTATTTATTTGTATTCTTTGCATCTTAGCGCAACTCTTGAACACAGTGATGGCAGGGAGGATAATCTCTGTCTTTCATCAGCAAAGTGGCCTCGCACAAAACCCATCAGTAATGCATTCGCTATTGATTGATTGTCGCTCCTGCTCTACCAGGCAACACCATTATTATCATGCATGGATTCCAGGCTGCCCACAATAAAATCATTGTCTTGATTTAAGTTATCCAACCCCCGAGGTGTCATCATTGCACAACTGGTGGTCTTAGTTTCTTCCTCGACAATTACTGGCTTTTTCCAATCATCTGAACACCAGGCAGATATATGTGTTGTTACACCGACCTTTTACACAGAAGATGGGGTTTTTATTTGCGTGGAAGTACGCCCTCGCTACGTGCAACAGGTGACAGGAGATGCATTTTATTCAGTTTCTTTAATAAAAACAGCTTCAAAATAATAAAAAAAAAACTTTAAGTTGCACAGGTTTTCCTGTGTTGTTGTTAATGGCGTGGACTGGTAAACACATATAAAATAAATTTGACTAAAAGAAAGTGCTATATATTTTCCCCCACTTTTCCCACTTTGTACCTACCATGAAAAGTTTAATTTATAACTTTAATCTATCAAAATCATGTTAGTTCTAGGAAGCGTAACACTTTTTTTTAGTTATACGAGTAGAATATCCTCATATGAGTCCATAAATAACTAGAAGATAATTTATCCATAAACAAAATGTACTAAAAAATAACTGTTAGTAGTTTTACGTGACTTGCGTGGTCTTTGGATTCACATTTTTGTGTGAAAAAAAAAGACTTTTTATTTTATCTTTTTTTTTTTTTTTTTTTTTTTAACTTTTTTTTTTTTACTTTTTTTTTCTACACGAAAACTACCTTTCTCTTGTTTCTACCTCAGGTGTAGGGTCGTTCAAAATGAAAGTAAACAGTGCCAAATGTTTAAAGACTTGCCTATATTAACAGGGCTGCGTGGAATTAGCCAGTGTGTACTTTAAAGTTTTGTGATAATATGACGATAAATATCGGTGGATTATTGTGAGTTATTATCATAAGTGTCCATTTACTTCTATATCGCGTGTAACTGGTATTTTGGCCTCCACTGACAGCTGTGTTGTCCTCTGACAAATGTGGATCCATGTCACTAACATGATGTGTTAGTTGCCTGCCTCGTGGGAGAAGCCCGGGTCCCGAGTCCCTGTGAATCGCTGTGACCTCGGTTATCAATCATTGAATCAGAGTATCTAATGTAAACGCAAGCGTGGCGTGGATAACATGCCACATCTGCTCCGTGGACAGCGCTGCCTCTTGGTTACCAAGCGATTTATTAGAGAGCCCGCGTGAGGAGTAATAGGTGGCAGGATAAAGATCAACCAGCAGCTCTTCCATAGGAGGACAATTATCTCCTAAACCTGTTTTTGTAGCTTTATCATTCACCTGCCTTTGTGCAGCAGATAGTTTGGTGTCCCAAAAGCATCACAAAGAGAGAAAACTAGTTGCGCGGGTTAAAAGCAGCGTGCGCAGGGAACACTGTTTGCGCTCAACACCAATTTATTGCCGATGAACATATGGCCAATATTTTGTCTCACGTCACAGCACGGGGAAAACAAACACCCAGCAATGTAAGCGAGTCAGCAAGAGCAGAGCCACTTGGCCAGCTATGCAAACGCTGTTGGACAATATGAGAAGAGGAGCACTTGCTTTCTGGGTATATAAACCACATCAGGCTTATCTCTGCACGCACTCCTGACTCCCATTTGGAGATATTTCATTAACTCCGCGCGCTGTCTTAACGCTGGCAACACATTGAGCCCCCCTCCAGTCTAGGTAAGCGGCCCATTCATAACTTTGTCTTTTAACAGCCTAATACACACTGCTTATTGGCTTTTGTTGCTATTTTACGCACAGCTCATTCCTTGACTGTACACTGACCCTGATGCGTTTATCTCTGTCGAAATGGGATGCCTACTGAAAGGCCTGCAGGTTTTTATTTTTAACCTGCAGTTGGTGATCATGACACACTCACGTCTGCAGTTAGTGCTTTGCTAATGTTTTATGTGGCCTGCGCCTGCGTGACCATTAGAGACCGTATGTCTGTATCTGAAAATATGTAAAAAACAAAAAAAGTAAAAAGAGAGGGAAAACTATTTTCTTTCTTTTTTTCAAAACTAACATATTGCCTTAGAAAATCCTCCAGCTTTTTCAATATCCAACAAAAATAAAACCTAACGTGGATCAGACACACATCTTTTGCTAATGATGTGTCCATGAGCTTTCACCTCCTGATTTATTGGGATAAAAAAAACATCTGCGTATTTCAGAATTGACATGGGTGAAGTTAATGTGGGTGTGCCTGCAGAGAAAGTAGCTCAAATGCTGATTATTCCTCATATCATAACATCTGTGTGATGCCACTGCATGTATTCCTCACATTATGGCCTATTATAAGTTGCCTAATTGGATGCACAAAACAAGCACCCCCTGTTGTTTCTGAAATGTGCCGGTAGAGACCGCTAGAGCTCTACAGATGTCAACAGCTGTTGGTGTTATTACTGCACTCACTCACAGGCTGCCTAACAAGAAGGAAAACTTGTCTGTACTTGTGCCATCCAGCGCGGGACAGATCAATTCCTCCTTGGAGGGATGATTCATTTTTTATTATCATTATTTGATTATTTGTGGTTTAAAATGTTCTAAACATTTACAAATTATACGTGCCTCCTTCTGATTTATATGAAGAAGTCTCAAAGTCTTGGGCCGTGTCTCCCCCTCCCAGCCAATGTCAGCAAGATACTGAAAAAGGAAGTGATTAAAAAATAATAAAGCAGTTTTTAGCAATTCGTCTTACATGGGAAAAGATTAAGGCGAATGGCACAGCGTGGCATGAAATTCAGCGTTACAAATAAACTGGTGGTTTAACAAATGAAGGCATCTCCTCCGGGCACGGGCACACTGCTATAATCTCGCCGTGACATGTTTAATCATTAGAGGAAAGGAGGCGAATAAAGACTTTTGCCCTGGAGGAAAAGGTGCCTGGATTTCTGTTAAAAGGAAAAAACGGGCTTCAAAATGATTTCTAGCCTGAAGCCATGTCTCCCCAGGCCATGGCTTAGCCCCCGTAATAAATAAACCAGACCCGCTTTACCTGCATATTATATATAGGCTTTTAATCATTGAGGGAGGAAATCGGTCTTGTCACTCTGTACATTTATCACGGGCACCCTGAGGCAGGCGGGGTTACCTTTATCAAAGACTAACTCCCAGCCTGAGGCTTCCAAACACGCTGAAATTCAGCGATTAAAGAAGGGAATGATCAACATTATTATGGATTCTCCTGCGGCATTCTTATTTGTGCATTCAATCGAAAGATTTATTTAATCAAGAATATAAAAAGCCCTTTCTTCACTTATTGGGGAACAATCGTGGGCATGAATTTTTAGGAGGGAATTATAATTAATCAGACGGGGCCCGGTTTTTTGGGGTTCATCCGAAAAATTAATTGTTTTTGGATGAGTCCATTCTGCTGTACGTTTGATTGCAAAGCTGGGATCAGAAAAATGTAACGAGCTTTAATAATGAGCCAGTCAGCTCGGTTGCTTTTATATTAAAATGGGAGCAGTGGCCAAAATGGTGATAGCATGATTATAGCAGCAATGATCACATAAAAGGTTGGACTTGTGCAGTTTTACGCACAGAAGTCAAATGAGGAATACTTTTACAATGTGTCGTTTTAGTGTCAGAGCTGAAGATTTAATGTCAGCTGAACCAAATAGGCGGCTGATGGGAGGCAGCAGCCCTGTGTCCCGCTTTGTCCTTTAAATCCTGGTGCATCTGCAGCTCAGAGGCCCTTTTCACTGGACCAGTTCTTTGGTTTAACACCCCCAACACATACTAATACTTTACAGACACCTAGTCAAAAATAGAGGCTGAAAATGGATTACCAATAAAAAGGGAGAAATCTTGGGATCCAAAGAAATTTGAGACAAAGATTCATGTCAGTCTTTTTTTTTCTATCTTTTTTTTTTTTTTTTTTCAGATTTCACATGGGATGCAAAATGTTTGTCTCATAACGGCAAAAATAACATTAAAACGAGCAAGACCAGAAAATAATAATAATAATAATAATAATAATAATAATAATAATAATAATAATAATAATAATAATAATAATAATAATAATAATAATTCCTACAGTAGGGAAAGTAAGTCTGAAATCCGGGCACGCATTTAACAATTGATAAATATTATAAAATCATAATGAATCTCAGCCTGAAGTATCCTGAGCAGATTCTCTGAGTGTGACCAGTTTCCGTCGCCGGTCCAGTTAACTCGTCCCGCTTTGCATCAACAGTCTCCATACTGGCCTCTGTCAGAGCGAAAAGGCACGTGGCCTGTTTGAACTACCTGTGAAAGTAAACAGGTAAACACAGAGCGATAGGCTCTCCAAGTGGAGGACGTCCACTTAGCCTGTGCACATTTACCTCTTCTTGCCGAAACCCTCGGCTCAATTGATCAAATAGTACATCCCCAGTCACTGGCCACAGTCTGCAGCCCAGTGCGCTCCCCTGCACCGTCACCAAACCTACTGTGACTTCCCCCTTGTCACCGTGCCACACACAGAAAAAGCAAGGCAGAATGGCACGTGTGATAGGCCTATGTGCTCTAACACAACCCTGAATTGGCTACTTACACTAAATAAGTCTGAGTGAAATAATGTCCCACATGGGCCAAGTGAGTTTCCTGATGAGATGCGCACAGAGGCTGCAGCAGGGGCCATTCCTCCGCGGTGCGCAAAGCTCTGTGGGCTGTCTGCTGCGGGCTGGATGTCCCTTCACATGTCGGATTTAGGAGTGCAGCATTACTTGGTGGATCAGGTCAGTAACCTCTCTCTGCCTTATAGAGGCTCAGGCGCAGCTCCAGTTTGTCCATATAGCCTGCTCAGCTCAATGGAGCCTTTGTGGGATGTTGAGACTTGTGATTAATTCTGCCAGCCTGGTGAAATATTTACCTCCGGCCTGTGCGTCAGGTGCACTTATAAACATGGAGCAGAGACATCAGAAACTCTGATCTGGAAGAATCTCTACATTTATCATACCTCTATTATGTTTAAAATCAAAATCCACGCATATAACACCATTTAATTAGAGGTATATGATAGAAAAAATAATAAAAAAGATCACGGAAGTGAAAACTTATAAATTGCTACATGCGTTCTGTCTATATGATTCAATTTTAATTCAACAATGTGTGGAACTTAAAGAATCCAAAAGACACAATAGTTCTGGCTCTCCTCGAAAAAGAGGCAGACTGTGTGTGTAAGTGTGTATTTGCGTGTGTAAGTGTGTATGTGTGTGAGTGTGCTGAGATGAAGGACTTTCCTTAATATTGTGGAAGGATCCAGGAATTGAATGAAGAGATAGTCCATTGAAAGCAGTTGAATGCCATGACAACTAGGAACAACCTCAGATTTATTCCAAACAGTTAGAAAGCATTGTGCGCGGGGCGTCAATCATCTATTATTTCGCCCCTGAAATAAATGCAAAAACTGCAGCCGGACAAAAGCTTCCAACAGGAGCCGGACATTTGTCTACATTTCCCCCATTGTCTGCAGCTTAGCAATCGGTTTGTATTTGTGTTTGCCCGGGTCCGACCACCCAGGATGCGCAGAGGACTTGCTAAAAAACGCGAAACATTGTCACCCACATCACATACTGGAGAGCAGGCAGAGGGAGGAGAACGAAAGGGAAAGTCTTGAAGGGAAGGAAAATAAAGTAAGCAACAATGATTCTCGGATTTCCACTGAAAGAGCAGGAGGGAGCACTTTAAAGGGGGACAGAAAACAAATATTAGGATGCGCTGCCACTACGAAAACTGGGAGGTTCATTAGAAAAAAAAAACATTAAAAAATTTATAAAACATGTTTACAGTGAGGTTTATTCTAAAAAGATGTACAAGGATGAAATCAGGAAATTCGAAAATTCAGTCCGGCCTTAACTTTTTTTTTTAATTCTTTTTTTCTTTTCCATTTTTTTTGTGTTAATGTTTGCAAACCGGATCCATCTATAGATATAAGTCATTCCGAATATTATTATCATTTGTATCAATTCTATATTGTTAATAACTTTAATCACAGACATCATTAATAAATCGATTATTGTTAATTATGTTTGATGTTTTTACAGTCCTCATTATCAGTATCACATTTGGATTGGCCTACTGTCTTAAACACTTGCATTACGTTTTCAGACAAACAGTCCTGCTTTACTTTCAACACTCCCTCTCGTCCTTAAGCCCTGGCAAAAATATTGACACAAAAGGTTTACATAAATTATCCCCGAATATTTGAACAATAGCCGCTTTTGCTCGTGGTTCCCACCGCTGAGGACAAACTTTGCGCACCGAACCCCGGAATGAACGCTTTTATTTTAAAATATATTAATACATTTGTGACTAAAAGGAAAGGCAAAAGCTTCGGTGAGAGCAATTTGTTAAAACGTGCTTTTTAAGTATTGTGAGAATAAAGCTACTTGGAGGTTCTTTGTATGTAAATAGGGTGTAAAAAAGGCCCTCCCCGTCTTTGTAATTAATTGACACGTTATACCACTCATCATGCTCTGAAGCACCAATGGTAGAGGCTCGGATCTCCCCAAAACCCACAATTTCACATCTGCAAACACTGTCTTCATCCACTTGACTCCTAAGACCCGCCCACACGTGGCCAACCTTTCGCGTGTTTTAATGCTTTTTCACTGCAGGTTCATGTGTTGAGACCAACCTTATATGGACTGATCGGACAAGGTAATGGCTTATTTCCCTCTAGCACCCAGCAGTAGCACAGTATCCATGAGCCACATATAGCACTTCAGCCACTTTGGCAGTCTTCCTGGACTTACAGACACTGAATCCACAGCTACTTGCTTAGGCAATGGTTATCCACAGAGGCTGCTTTGACTGTACTTCAGCGTAGAGCGACTCTTACTCATCCCATTTTTCCTGAAACATCGCCTCAGCTTCTTTTTGTTTGGTTTTGTTTCAGAACAGCGGATTGTGCGAGAAGCTGGTGCGGCAACTTTTCCCTGCATATTTCCCCCCCTCCACCAGAATATGTCGTTGACCAACACAAAGACGGGCTTTTCTGTAAAGGACATTTTGGACCTTCCTGACACAAATGACGAAGATGGATCTATCACCGGTGCGGAGGAAGACACGGAGGGATCGGAGACCGCGTCCACGACAAAAACCACTGGAGTTTTGGTGCAAAGTCCTCTAGAAAACGTTCAGAATCTGCCTTTAAAGAACCCCTTTTATGACAGTAGTGACAATCCTTACACACGATGGCTTGCAACTACGGACAGTATTCAGTATTCATGTAAGTAGAGTCTAAGATTCCTTCTAGATCTGTGTCAGTGTGACTTTTGTGATATTTTAAAGCTATGCCGTTACGCTGAGACATAATTCGTGGCATGCAGCCTTCCTTTCCACCCTAACGGTGCCCTTGGGTGGCGTGCAGCATTCATCTTTATGCACCGTGCACTGCTGCGCTCCTCCAGAGGCGTTTACAGCTCAACAAATGCATGTAGTGTTTTGGGTCCGCTTCCTTAGCATCGTGAGAATTTGATCGATAAAGAAAACTGAATAAAGACTGAAAGTTATACAGAGTGTTGCCCCGGTGCAAAATCTGAGAAACATTCTGCGGGGGATTTACAGGCAGACAATGCACCTTTTAATGCTTCACTGACTCGCACTGCATGTGCACATTTGGGCTGAGGGACAATTTTGTGGTGCCTTTCACTCTAAAATCACAGCAAAGCGTTTAAATCAGTTCGATTTTTTTCATGTTTCATGCAATCACTCAGAAATTTCTTATCTGTTTTGGCAAGTGCTAAATCATCAATCGGTTTTTTTCCGTAATGCGCACTAAAGCTTCCAAAGTTTTGATTGATAATTGTTTGGCTTGATGCTTTGATAAACATCTCTAAGAACTTTACAACATAACATTTTGACAGTGTTTCTCCCGTTTCTTGCCGCAGTGCACGGCCTCTCCGCCAGCTCACAGGACTCGGCCAAGTCCCCAGAGCCGTCCGCGGACGACGAATCGCCGGACAACGATAAGGAAACTTCCAGCAGCGGTGGCAGCGACTCCGGAAAGAAGCGGAAAAGGAGGGTGTTGTTTTCCAAGGCGCAGACCTACGAGCTGGAGCGCCGCTTCAGACAGCAGAGGTACCTGTCCGCCCCGGAGAGGGAGCACCTGGCCAGCCTGATCCGCCTCACCCCGACCCAGGTGAAGATCTGGTTCCAGAACCACCGGTATAAGATGAAGAGAGCCCGGGCCGAGAAAGGTATGGAAGTGACCCATCTCCCTTCTCCCAGGCGGGTGGCCGTGCCCGTCTTAGTCAGGGATGGAAAGCCTTGTCACACTCTTAAAGCTCAGGACTTGGCGGCCACTTTTCAGGCCGGGATCCCCTTCTCGGCTTATAGTGCCCAGTCACTCCAACACATGCAGTATAACGCGCAGTACAGCGCCGCGGCCACGGCACAGTTCCCCACAGCACATCACTTGGTGCAGACGCAACAGTGGACTTGGTGAGAGAAATGATAGAGACTTGGCTTGGAGGCACGATAGGGAGTTTCACCACAGAGCAAAGAAAAAGATAAAACACAAAAAACAAAAGACTTTTCATTTTTGCAGCTTGACTCATATATATATATACATCATTTTTATTCGGGGCTCATGTGTGCGCCGTGTTTACATGTTTTCGTTAAGAGAACTGGGTCCGAACCTCTCCCTTATAGATTTTATTGAGAATGTCAATGCTCTTCTTGTGAATTTTTTTTGTAAAGTATGTTGTGTGTTGGTTGTAGAGATGTTTTCCTCTTTTTTTTTCTTTTGTCCCTTCGTGTTATCAGCACGTACGAACCACTTTATAATTATAGAAATTTTAATTTCTTGCTTCTTTTATGGACCGAAAAATATTTATGGCCTGGAATAAACACTGGCAACTTTTCAGCTATTTTCCTTTTGTTTTTATTTCCTGTAAATACTCTGTGGCAAATGTCGAAGTCGAGAGACAGAGGGGAGATTTTGGGGGGCGTGTAGCTGAGGATCGGCCGATGTTTACATCCAATATTTATATTTACATTAAAAAAAAAATGATAAGGGAGGCATGTTGAGGGGAGAGTTCAGTCTGATGTGTTCTGTAAATAACGACACAGCCTCACGTTGATGGCTAGATAGTCTTCACTTTTAGGAGGATTTTTAAATAAAATATTTTTTTAAATGAAGGTTGCCTTCTGTAAGTGTCCTACTCGAATGATCATATCTGAAACAAATAAATAAATAAAAAAAAACAGCGCTAAACATGACAAAAGAAGACGACGAATCAGACTCAATATTGTGGCACAAGAAGGGGCATAAATCTCCAGTGCACTTCAGCCCCTTTCTTTTCAAGTTAATCTAATCCGGGGAATATTTTTCTGAATCCAAACACCCCACACATTGAGTCGAAAGTCACTTGTGAAATGGGACTGAAATCCACTCACTTAATATAAGGGGGCTTCTCCACATAAGAAGCTTTTGAATGAAAAGCTCTCCTTTTTGTCAACGTTCCCCACCACTTCCAGCCTTAAAGGTGTAAAGTGGCAGACCACGGAAGGGGGGAAAAAATCGTTTAATGCAATAAATGTTTTGTTATCTTGTTAAGCGCTAAACTGCAAATAGAGCAGGAGTGATCAATGAGTCACCAGCCTTCTTTGTTTAACCCTGACCAACGCTGGGCTGAAATGCGCAAGACTAAAAGCGGCTCCCAATAAAGTAATTTTTCACATGATCATGGAACGTGAAAGCTATGTTGCTTTACACTAAATATACTCTGCCCTGTCAGGTTCCGTGTTCCTTAAGGCGGAACCAAAAAAAGCACAAATGGCTCCCCAGTGATCCGCTGCGCACTGCGGATTATAAGCCTCCAGTCAATATCTTGGGTAAATATGATAACCTGGTAGAAAAATCCATGCATTCTGTTTGTCCCGGGACAAAAAAAAATCCCACAGCAGATGTTAGAGTCGCCCCTATCATCACTGAACAAACAGCCAAATTGGGCAGATTTGCTAATTATTTACAGAATTGAGTCTCAAGGGGCTACTGCTTTTGTGGGCGACACAGACTCAATTTGTCCCTGACAGAAAGGTTTTGTGTTCCGCCACTGGTTGAGCTTGTAGGTCAAATAAATCAGCAACTTGTGTTTTTGTTTTTAATTTTTCTCGATGAACAAAAATTACACATTAAATTTAAATAAACGAGCCATACAGGACGGATTTTTTTTTAATGTATCGCAAAAATGATGAACTATTGTGACCATTTGATTTTCGTGACCTCCTGCTCACAGCGCTGCTCCGTGAGGGTTTTATTAAAATCCAAGACAACACCGATTTTTCAAAAATCGTGCGTAAAAGAAAAATGCAGACATCCTTGTGTCTCCCTGCCCTCTCTGATCAGGCACTTTTTGAGACTCTATCATTGCATAATGTAGTACACGACACAACACAGAGACAAAATGCCAGGCCTGCTTTTTGCTGGGTGTTAGAGGCGTGCATGTTAACGAGCAGCAGGATGTAGACAGTGCAGATAGAGAGACTGACAGAGTTGCTTGGTGCTGTTCAGAGTCAGGGAGATGCATCCTTGGGCTTTTTGTCCCGCCTGTCACTTGGTGCCATTGTGATCTTTGCTGCACACGTTGTCTCCCATATGGGCAGCTGGGCTCGGACAAGGAGAAAAGGATCTTTCACAAACCCCAAATTGTATCAAGCTTTCAAATGAAGCATTGTTGTCTCTCAAAGAAAAACGAATTAAAAATTCGTGCTATATCTATTCTGGTCAGAAAAGAAGCCCCATTCACAGATAACAGGGAGTCCTTCTTCCTTGATAGAGCTATGCCAACAACAGCCCTCTCATTTCTCTTTTCCCAACATCTCCCATTCTGCACAGTGAAAGGCTGATTCTTGTCTGTTCAAAAAGTCGCTCCTCACAGCGCAAAAAAAGTATTTTTAAATACCAGACAGTGCTCTTCCTTGTTTGCTTTGAGCTCACAGGCATGCGTGGGCCGATTTCTAAAATAGGCATGGAAACATATTTGACACAATTTTGCCCTCCACTAAAACCCTTTTGGATGTATTTTTCCGTGACAGGTGTTGAAATGAGTCACAGGGTATTCTGCACCAATTGAAGATTGCATTTCTTGGATGTTTCTTAAATACAACAGCAAAAACATTAAACGAGTGACGAAATCAAAAACACAGGAGTGGAGACTTGATGCATTTTGTTACTGCAAACCAAAACTGGTATTGTACAATCCATTTTTTTACATAAGGGACAAAACCTTTGAGATGATGCAAGATGTTATTTTTAGGATTTATGCGCAAATTTCCGCTGCCTGGACATTGGTTACATTAGCTTTTGAGAAAGTGCCCAAGGATTTTTCAATATGATACTTTTATTTCACATTCAAATATAGTCCATTTTTTCCTTTTAATCATATTTGGTTTGATATATTTCCATAGCTCCTCCAAATCTGGATTTTTATTTTATTTTTTTTTTTCAAGACATTTTTTTAAAAATATATTTTTATTGTGTTGTTCTCGCCTGGCAGGGATCCACAGACCGCTGTGTTAGCACACTGAAGCAAAACAAAAATACCAGCAGCGTAAAAATCCGCCATGGTAAACTTCACGATGCACAAAACTCGCTTTGCACCCGTGTTTTGTTATTAACGCAGCAGAAAATGACACTCCACTCCTCCACCAGCTCAGCAACAGGGTCAGATTTATCGGGAATTGCTTTTGGCTGCTTGGAGGGATAAAGCAGGCGACATTAAAACAAGCATCGCGGCGTGCAGCACAGTTCAACCTGCGTGGATAACACTATTATATACCTTGGAATACAATACTTGAGGAAATGTGCACTTGGGACACCATGGATCTTCGTCATCCTGCCCATTTGAACCTCGACATGAATCATTTTTCTATCACGCACATCGCCAAATAAACGAGGATTTCAAAGCTATAATAAGCGATGCTTTTCATTTAAAGGAAGCTATCTGGGTTTTATTGCCTTAAAGGAGATCCAGATTAGATTCGCCACGGTGCCGATATTAAACAGAGGGATGGATGGGAGGAGGGAGGGGAGGGGAGGATAAGGAGGAACTGTTACACTGAGTGGCCACAAGATGGAAGCAGAGGTCTGCAGTTGGCGTCATGCAGCTTTCACCTGCAAATGCCTGGCAATCAAACTTCATCTGACTCCAGCTAGCACACAGTGCCACAACCGAGCAATGTTCTTTTAATGAACAGACAGCACAGCAGACTTGACTGTCTTTTCATGTGTATGAGTGCTGTTTGTGACATTGTAAAGGGTCTTGAGAGCATAATCACATTGCTCTTGAAAACAAACTTCCCAGCCTAGGTGCTAATAGCGCTGCTTCCATGACAGACACAGAGGGGGAGAGCCAGAGTGTATGGGAGCATCCACGATGTGGCGCAATAGGACAGGGGGACAAATCTGCTGAGGCTTTATTTACTTTAGTGAGAGTGAACAATGGAGCTGGAGTGAGGTTTTTTAGAGGAAAAGCTCAGACAGATTTTTTTTTTCCACAACAAAGAAGACTTAAACCAAACATCTCCAGCTGTAACTGGATTCCTATCAATGCAACTTATTTCCTCTTTACCAGAATTGATCAGAGAAAGCAAATTTTGGTGCAAAAAAGTGTTCAGAGCAAAAATGTCAGAACATTTCTACAAGAATTCAAATAAAACAAATGATCTGTTTAAAACACTTTTAAATCTGATTGGTAGACTGAATTCTTCCTCTTGTGTCACTCAGATGTCCATCACATACAGCAAGAAAAAATTTTCTGGCTGCAAAGTGCCGGAGCACTGTTGTCCATTCATGCAGAGAAGTATGCAAAGCACCACAAAGTGGGTCAAATGACAAAATAAAAGACCTCCATCTTCATGCACCTGCTCAGTTCAGCATCAGTGAGCTTACACCTGTAGGGGGCCTCATTGGGTTAGAAAGCTGCAACAGCAGGGGGTGGAGGGATGCTCAAAATGAAGGAGGAGGAGCAGGGAAAAGGGAGAGAAATGTATAAACTGCAAGAGTTTGGACCACTTTAAAGAAGACGGTGTGGAAAAATAAAATAGAGAGCGAGACAACCATCAAGGAAACTACAGAAATCGATGTTCTAAAGTTGAGTCCAGATTTCTCAAGGCAGATAACAGAGCGTGTTTAAACATTTCCAATCCACCCTCATTGCTGGTGACATCAGCAGCATGTGTGTGAGTGTGTCTGTGTGTGTGCAGGTTGATAAGATGCATGTTGCTGAGTGAACATGAGCGAATCCACTCAGCAAATCTGCAAGTTTACTGAGTGGGGCAGACTGTCTACAGAGTATTACTACTCAGATCAGCATCCATCTGCATGGGAAGGAGCCGCTGAGCTGAGCTGAGCTGAGCTGGGAGGCAGACCGGTGTGGGTGATGAAGAACTGCAGCATGATGGCTGAGACCTGAGGAGGAACACACAGAAAAACCAGCCTGCACATCTCCCTCTGTCATACCTTTAATAAAAATGTGATCCATTTTATTAATTCTTATCAAAGGTCAAATTTAAAAGCAAAAGCAACAATTATCATTTAACATAATAAAATGTTCAAATAGTAAAACTTGAAAAACAGTACACACCTGCAGCAGCCTGCAACACATTCTTATGGTAAATAAGGAGGATTTAGTTTTGCATTGTTTATTTTAAAATACATGAGCTGGTAGACAGTGTATTGATGATGGATTATCTGCCAACCTTTAAATATTTTTTATTCTAGCAGCCAACAGTTTACCATGACATTGACATTTGAAAAACAATAATAACGATAAAAATAATAATAATAAAAACAGGTCTGTTTATTATTATTTCATACAACACTGTGTAACCCATATTTTCATCTGTACAACTTTTGCATGTAACCAGTAAAATAATTCAAATAAAAACATAAAAAATAAAAAATGTTTCATAATTTTCCATCAGATCTTAAAACCCTCATGGCTAAGTTTTCTAATTTCCATGTGAGCGTATGTTGCCAGGCTTCATTTGTAAAGACTGTAGAAAGCAGCTACTAGGTTGATCTGGATTTGAATCTGAGACAAAGAACGGCTGAGCCAAGAAACCAAACCTATAAAAAAAATAAAATAAAAAAATCCCTGAGACATTTTATCTGAGTATCAGAGTGTGAATTGTAGGAATCAATGAACAAGATCTTTCAAACTGGAATACAGGAACATGCTTTTTAGCCTACATTCTCATTTGCCTCTTAGACAAGACAAAACATGACCCGGGGAGATGCTGAGAGAGCAGTTTTAAAATTGTGGCCAGGTTGGAGTCAGCATTGTGGAAAAAAAGGAGGGTTAGGGTTCTTGACTTTGCTGAATGTAGAGATTAGGGGAAAAGGCAGAGTGCACACACAGACTGTTATGTTCTGATGTGGGGAAGGAGGCTCAGGCTGGGTTTTTCTCTTCCATCAGTTTTCTTTATTTCATGACTGCAAAATGTGTAAAATTGTAAATAAATAAACAAACCACTTTAGAAATCATCCTGTTTTTTTTCTTCATTGTGGGTTTATAAAAAAAGTGGGAAAATTCTTTCTTACACTGCATGTATCTTTAGTTTCAGTGCTTCAGGGCGCACTCGAGCAGCATTTCAGATTTCACCAGGTGCTACAACCCTTTGTGTTAACTCTGAGCTGAAACAAAACAAACAGCAAGCTGAATTCAGCATGCGTCTTTGATCCAACAGAGGATAGCTCGTCTACTTCCCTGACAGTCATTGACAAATGAATGTGACCATCGAAAAGAAGGGTTGTTGAGACCTATTAACAGTTTAATGTGACTCAAGCAGCTTCAGCTTCCTCCTGCTCTCAGTGGTGTGCAGACTGGTACTTTACTGTGAAATTATAAATATATAGCCATTCATCCATCACAGTTCAAGTTCATTTATAGATGAAGGGAGAAGCTTGACACACACACTGTCACAATGAGAGGGCTTGTTTTGTTTGCATTGGTCTTTAGTTTTTCTTTTTACAAGTCACTTTCTTTAACACAATGAGAGGAACTTTGCTTCGCTGCCGCACAATGCCTTCTAGTTATTCACAGTGCATCTGTAGAAAAATTATAAATTCATAAACAATAGTTGATATCTTACTCTTTATGTGTGTAGAAGGATTTTTAACCCACAAGGGTAAGAATTCAAAAATGTGCACATTAAGATCAGCTGACACACAAACTGAAAGCAGAGATAGTTATTTGAACAGCAACTTTTTTTTTCTGTCAACATAAAGCTATTTAAAATTGCCATCTCTATGAGGTGTACAACACACTGTTATAAAAAATAAGAGACACCCTGTTTTGATTGTGCAATGCGTCAATACAGAATAGTAGGAGACACATGCTTTACTCAGTTTACCATTTAAGATATGCCAGGAGTAGTTATCACCCAAAAAATGCTACATTTTAACAACCTTGTGTAGTTGAACTAAATTAAAGTATAGAGAGCTAACAGCAGTGATAAACAAATTTGTTTTTTCAAATAAATTTGTCAACAAGATCAAAAGTATTCATGTTATTTCATGTCCCAAATGAAGTTCAATTAATTCTGCCTTTTAATTATTCAATGAATTTAGCCTTATCGGAGTAGAGCACCAAAACCCAGAGGTCAAACACGCTGAAACATAATTACTCAAACTTTTCATTTAGGATTGTAAAGATACAGACCACGCTGTTTATTGGAAACTATCACAATGTTCACTCTCTTACAGGTAAATGTGCACAAACAAAGAATGACAACTGATACTCAGGAAACTCAGCTCAGTGTGTTGCAGCTATGGGGTCTTCTGTTAAAAACTGTCTTTCTTTGTTATGATATTCAAAGTGCCATATGGTCTTATTTCCCTTTGTCTTCTCTTTCTCAATGTTCCACCTTAGGCCTTGAGTTGTCTTGTATAAAACCCACAGTCTGCTGCAGTCAGATGGGCTGGATGGGGGACCTCGCCTACAATCAGGTTCCCAGAGTTGAGTGTTTATGCCTTTCACTTAATGGATTGTCTCACCTTCTTCAGAAGATGAACATGAGGTGCTTGAGATGCCAGCACTGCAAATGGATCCTGGGGCTTTGAGCCTGATAACAACCGGCCGTCATCTGTTTCAGACATGCTTCAATCAGCACGCGTGATGATCAAAGAGCGGCAGTGTGGCAGCAATGTGTTTTACCAATTCAAGCTCTCTAATTAGCTTCCTGTTTAAAGAGGATGTCAAATATGTGTAGGAAGTTGTGCCTATCATGTGTTTGTGCACTTGTACCCTGTGCTGAATTTATAATGTCTTTTGGAGCTAACTTTGCTGAATGGAAAATAAATAAAGAAAAGCTCTTCCATGGTCTGTCTTTTGTTGTTTGCTGAATAGGAGCAGTTTTACAATAAGTCTGAGCAATGCTCTTTCAGACACCGTATCACACTTAGTGTTTGTGTTCTTTGTCATGTGGGAGACTGAAGCGATAGCTGTCAATTTATTTATCTTCCAGAGTCACAGATACAATCCACTGACCATGTTTTTATCCTCATACTAGCACAAACAACTTGTCTTTAGCCCAGCGTCCTCTGGGATCATTTGTCAGTGGTATTAACACTGATATCAGCTCGATGAAATAAATACAAAACACACAGAGAGCAGTGGAAGAAAAGGCTGTTACTTTCTCACTCCTCTGCCTGATCACCTAACCAACACAAAACTGATGTAAAGAAAAAAAAAAGGATAGTAACACAATCATAGCTGATAGTGTCAAAGAACAGCTCAACACACTTTGGTTGTAAGGGTGGCAGCAGATGGAAAACATACTTCCTGTAACCGTGACGACGTGTTTTAGAAAGATCAGGGACCTACATTATTATTTCTACATATAATTTAGCTTTCTTTATTGTATTATGGTTAGTTTGAAAAAAAAAAAACCTTTATTGGACTTTGGTTTATGTTTCCTACTCTCTCTGCTGTGTTCAGCCTCTTAGTCCTCTACAGCAGCTGTCCAGTGTTTCCTCAAGTCCATCTCGTCAGTTTTATTCATGATTTGGTCAAATGTTTGCCACAACTAAACATCATTTACATCTTCACTGCAGGGTTCATGAGTGATGTTTCAGATGTTTTTTTTTTTTTTTAATATTTTGTAATAATCCTTATGGGTTTGCAGAAAAATCACTACTTATAATATTTAACATCAAACTCTTTATTGTTTTGTACTTGGTTGTGTATCCAAAACTGTACTTATTTTTATCTCAGCACTGTGTAACCACATACAGCTTTTCTTTTTCATTTGTTGTTGTTCATGTTGCAATGTTGTGTTTTCTGTGTGAACTTGTGCACAAAATGTGTCGAATAAATTTCCTGCCAGAATAACAATCTTTTTTACGTTCATTCATGTACAACATGTATGACACATTGTTGGTGTTGCCTTCCAGTTTAGATCTTCAGGAATTACCTATTGGAAAAAGCAAATTCAACCAACATTTGTCTACTGAAAAATAATAGCCAAAGAAACACATGAAGGCTATGCTACAACATACTGGGATGTTTTTTTCTTTTTATTACAAATCTCTTTGTTTGAGGGAGATTTACCGCTCTGTGCTGCTGTGTATGAGTCAGACTGTGTGAGCTGTAGAGCAGAGATGGATATTTGATGCAAAAACATATGAAGCACTTTTGTCTGATACAATTTGCTCTGGTAAGGAAACACAGAATAAGGAGTGTCCCATGACATTCTTTCATATGTATTTCATGATTGTAAATATTCAATCACAAGTCTTTTTATGTCTGTTTTTCACGTGTTTGCACTGGCATACTGACTTTACTCAAATACAGTGTTTAAGTTCCATCTGGTGTCATCTGTGGTTTTTGTCTTTTTGATTTGAAGGTAACACACTTTACAGGATTAATGTGGAATATAAGAAACCTCAGATGTTTTTTCATAAACACAAAAGAAAAACAGAAATTACTAACACTTGTAGTCAGCCTGAAGTGAGAGTTTTTAATGTGAAGAGTTTTCAGAAAATGTCACCAAGTTACAAAGATAAGAATGTAGCATGCTAAAGCAGTTTTGCGTTTATAAACTTATTCCACGAATCATTCAGAATTTCACATCCATATTAGAACACAGAAGGCATATTAGTGTAAAAGAAAAGTTATTAAGCACAAAAAGAAACTTAGTCATCTGCCGTTGAACACCTGAAGTAACCAGAGTTCCCTCTTTTAAGATGGGACTCTGAGGCACCTCCTTCAGCTGTCTAATGTCCTGTGGCAGTGAGCAGGTAGGAGGCGAGAGTAGGAGAGACTTCACTGCATCAGTTTAGATCGTCGCTTTGATGCTGAAGTCATGATTAGACCGTCTACCATTGACCTCTTAAGACCCAGCGTCCACATATAAGGACATTTTATTTCTGCCTCCAAGACCCATGATATTTCATTTTTTAAACTTGAGCGATTAGCCACAGTTACGGACACTGACCACATCAAATTTTGGTAAAATAACAACATTACACCCATTTCAGTGAAAAAAACCCAATGTATTTAAGTACAATAACACTAACAACAAACAACTAATAGAGAACTCATAACACAAATAATCAAACTTCCAGTACAAAGACCAAGTTTAGTTGTTATACTTTTTAGGTCTTACTTATCCCAAATTGCAAGGTGAATTAAAAGTTGCACAGCAGACAAAAGCTTGGGTCTTAAGCGGTTAAGCTGTGTCCCAAAAAATGTAGCATTTTTTTCCACTTAAATCAAAAGATAAGTTTAAGTCTAGGAATTTTTAAAAGCTGTATGTCACTTTCATGCTGATATGCATAAAAGTGTGAAAATAAAGCCATATGATTATATTTACAAGACTGAATGTGTCACAATTCATTTAACCAGCTACGGATCCAAAAATGCACATATCATGGGTTTGGCTTTCTGTTTTCCTTCCTTCTTGTCACACTGGCCACCAGGATATGTTTTCATAAAACAGCTACAGTAAAACTGATGGGGAGAAGTTGAAGTAGTTGCCAGAAAATAAATAATATTCTAAATGTCTGTTGAACAGTCTACATGCCTGATGTAGTGGTTAAATAATTATTTTAAGTGAGTCCAATCTGTGAAGATTGTACTAAACAACAGCACATAATTTCACCAGTTTTACTGTTTCTTCAAATCATCCAGATAAAAATATTAACTAGAAAAGCAGTCAGAGAGCGCAGACCTCCACCAAGCATTTTGTGATTGTCACCAACACTTTAGTCCTACTTTAATGTTATACTCCCTTTCAGCAGACTGTCTGCTACAATTTGATGTTAGTTGCAGGTTTGAACGATAATTTGTTTCCTGACAGTGTTGAAAATTACGATGACCCAGTACATATTTCATATTCCAGATCTTAGCATCCAGAATATTGCCAGGATCTGGATCATACTTTTACATCTGTCAGAAATGATGGTGACCTTGTCTTGTATTGTTTTGCAAAGCAATCCGACAATTTATGGTGGAGTTATATACACATATGGGGAAAACAGCCCTATCTCACAATGATAGTGAATCCTCTAAAAAAGTCCTGGATCCAGACGGTGATCCAGATCACCTCCAAAATTTAATCAGTTCGTCCTTATCCCATTTTGAACATTTCCTGAAAATTTCATCAAGATCTGTTTGTTACTTTTTGAGTTATGTTGCTCAAAGACTAACAGACAAACTCCCAAACACAAAACCTCCTTGGTGGAGGTAATCAAGATATAGATGATTCTTGGCGTTGTGTTTCTATGTAGCAGCAAATGTAAGTAAGTTAAGGGAATGAACATAATAATGTTCATGAGTGCGTTCACAACTTATGAGTGAAATACTTTTTCTGTCACTCTCTGTAACATCACATGTAGCTTTATCACAGGTGCATCATCAACAGCAGGGACTTCTGCTCCAAAAAGCAAGTATTAAACTCTATGTTCACATTTCCTAACAAATATTATGACCTGTAAACACAAGAGAAGTGCTGGTGTTAACTCTAGTAGCTATGTAGCTCCAAGGAATTCAGCCATCATTCTTTTCACAACGTCTATATGTTACTTCTCTCTGTGTGCATGATCCCTAAAAAAAACAGAGCAAAAGGAAAAAGAAAAAAAAAGACAAAAGAAAAACACTCTGGTGATACAAAGAATACTTCTGAATATCAAAGAAGTGTGAGAATATCATTTTTTCCACTTGCAAAAGTACCAACAGTTCAGCTATTATCTGTTGAAACGGCATAAAAGATTAAAAATGTGACAGTAGAGCAAGGTTAGTATTCTCCATGTTCCTGTGTGAAAATACTAAATGATTTTTGTGTAATTAAAGTGCATTTTGAAAAAGATGAGTGTTCATGGCACATAAGAGACTATTTACCTCCTCATTCCCAGTGTCAGAGTAGCTGAATATCATGATGAATCTTGACCATTTAAACAACTATAGGCATGTGTCCATTTAATTTACCTAGATACTGCTGGAGTCAATAAAATCTCAGACACTTCAGACATCAATAAAAGCTGTGAGGGGTGAACAGAGGCAGGCGGTTGAAGGATGTTTTGTGTGTTTTCCTTTTGACTGAGCAGCAGTTGTCTGAGTGGAGGAATCTTTTCTGGCTCCTGCACACATGGCTGGAGGGAGGAGAGAGGAGGAACAGTCTGCAGCGTTTTAGCACACAATTTCATGATGGTTTCAGAGAAGAGGCCAGCCAAGCATTTCAAGTGGCAGAGCAGCGAGAGGGCAGCATTGTAGAGGAGAGCAGGTAGTGTAATGATCAGGTAGACAAGATGACATCAAGCGTCCTCAGAGACAGCCGGGCACAGCGAGCTGACATCCTTCCAGAGAGGAAGAACCACTGAAACAAGACGAGACAAAACCAACAAACAGGAGAGCCATTAGCCTCAGCAAGACTTGTTATGACTGCGCAGCAGCAGAAAGGCAGATACGCCAGAATCACATGGTGGAAAATGTGAAAGCTTGCTGCTGCCTGTGTTCACATAGTCAATTTTTGAATTTTTACATGATGCTTATCAGAAATGTGCTTTTTAGGAAACATCTCCTGACAATTGCTTACATATACCTTCTAGTCATACTTCCTTAAACTCTGAAGACTCTTTGATAAAAAAAAAACAAACAAACAAGTAGAATTGTGGGATGTGTGGGTCGTTAAAAAGTGAATATATGATAAAGTTAACAGGAAAGCACTTCCTGTATTACATATGTCATTGTAAAAGTCCTTCAGTATTTATCTCAACAGCAGGTTTTTATGTACAGGGCTTGACCATAACTGTTGTTGTTTGAAAGACCAAACAAGAAGCTTGAAGAGTTAAGATTTGTGTATTTCAAAATGTTATAATTCATTCTCTATTAGATTTAACGCTGTGTCATTATTCCTTTATTGAACTGTGTTTTATTATTTATATATCGGCACAGCCTTGGAGGTGTTTTTATAACTTCAGAAGAAGGCAAAACATTGAGCCAAATTATTGTTGGGTTAAAAAAACACATCCCAACTCTTATAAAATAACCACAACAGGAAGCACGGTTGTATTAAAAGTAGGTCAAATGAACCCTTTTTACCTTTCTCTGCTCTATTTCTTCTTCAAAGAGATGAATCACATTTGTTGTGATAGCTGACCTGAAATAAGTCCACTTTTGCTCCTAGCAAACATTTGTAATCCTCTCATACAAGATTCATGCTGTTAACCCTTACATATTGTTCATATTTGTACCTTCACAGTATGGTTTGGCCAATTTTGACCAAGAAAGTAAGTGTCTACCATATTTCAACTCCAGATCCATTCAGAAGTCTGAGAAACATATGCCACAAAAATCATTGTGTGATTAGTCCTTTAAAAAGGTTTTAAAGAGCAGAGAGTCTGTTTTTTTAGTTTTACAACATTCATTGGAGAGAAACCTCCACTAAAACACAAAATCATGTCCTGTTTTACATAAGACATAAAAACATAAAAGCCATCATGATGTTATGCTAATCATCAATCTTATTAAACTTTTTGGAAATTTTAGAATGTATAATCACTGTATCCATGAACCGCTGTCCTCACTGCTGTATCATAAGGAGTCATAATAATTTACATTATTTTTACCACTTCACGCACACAAAGACTGTATAATAATTATATAATAAAATGTATTTCTGCCAGGGATGGGTTCTGAATTAGGTACTTTTAAGGGTACCGACCAAATTCTGTCAAAAGTACCAAGTACCAATTCATGTAAAATCAAAAGGTACCATGTTGAGGTACCTAAATGCATCCTTGTGACTGTGCAGGAGTGGAAGAGTTGGTGATTTTCCATGCTGGAAATAAACGCAGCATTGCAAGGTTATATAATAAAGAGTATAATTTGTAAAATTGAAAAAAACTTTATGCTTAATTATTTACCAAATTGGTATTTTTATCACATAAACACAAAAAAGTACCCAAAATTGGTCCCGTTGAGTGCCAGCACTGATTGCTAGGTACCGGTACCGTATTGTTTCAAATGTGAAAGGTATCTGTCCCTAATTTCTGCAAAAGTAAACGGTATTAAAAATCTTTAATTTTTGTGTATTTGGGTCATTTTCGGTTAAGTCAACATAGTTTTATGTCAAACATCAAAATGGGTCAAATTTGACCCAATAAAGATTTAAGGGCTGAAGTTAACTATGCTGATGTAAAAAAAATATGTTTTATTAAAGCAATAAATGTCACTAAACACAAATTCAGATTTTAAGACACATGCACCTTTAACTCTTTGACTCCATTTTACCATGCTTACTATAAAGTACAAATGGTGGTTTTGATATGATGCTTTTTGAGGAGAGGTCAAAAGGTCAGAAAATTCTTCAGTTTAAGGATTTTGATGCATCATCTCACACAAATTGACTTTTGGCTCAGATCAGTTCAGTTAGTTTTCATGTTTTGATGTTGTCTAATCTTCCTATAAGCATCGCATCATTTAATCAAACACTACCGCTTTCTGCACGATGCTTGAACACACCACCGACAATTTCTACATCGACTTCTGACAGAATTTAATCTTCTCCAAACAGCGGTCTTTGTTGAAGCTTGTTCGCTACTGATGTGTATTTCACTCTGATACACACTTTTTTTGGAGACAAATTAACCATTTAAGAATATTTTTCAAAGGCTTCTACAGTATTGCTGCTGTTTTTCTTTCTCTTTGTTTTTTTTTCTCGTGAAGGATTTGGAGATAGTGACCTTGACTAGTTTGACGGCTGTCTTTCAGAAACAGCCTTTAAAGAAGAGTTGAACTTGTCTAACAAAACATTGCTCACAAATAATTTTGCTGCTTGTGCATAACCTGTGTTAGTGTTTGGAATGCAGTGTAACCTGAACAAGATATACCCCGTCTCTCAGGTTTTATTATAAAATTCACATTTTATTTCTGTTACCAGCTTGGCTTTGTCTTAATCAATCCAACAACTTTTGCATATTGACATTGTTCAGATTAAAGGTCATGTTACAAAAACAGCTGGTGTAAAGTTTGCTTAAACTTGATCTTTGGAAAAGATTTTATGCAACATGTCTGCAGATTATCTTACTATTTATCCGACCAAGCATTTATCATTTCCTCAAAATATTTCTCTTAGTTGAAATATTTTCTTCTCAAAGTCAGAAAATACAGCCTTCAGCAAAGCTCTTTGGAAAGTGCGGTATTCTTCAAAAAACTGTTTTCACAAACTGACCTTTGTCAAAAACTGAAGATGTGTTTACTAATTTAAAACTTATCTCCCAAGTCTAATCATCACTAGCGTTTTGTGGTTTTCTGTTTCTGTTTAAATGATTTGATGCTTGAAGAATTATTATCATACATAGAGGATGATTGAGGGTATTGCCTAAATTTTAGAATTAAGTGTGTGAGGCTGTGTAAGACCTGTGATGATAATAATGTAAGGGGGAATCAGTTCATTCAGATGCTGGAATTATTTAAAAGTTTTTTCTTTGAAGTGTTCAACATGAGACAATGTGGATTTTTTTTTTTTAATTTCAGACACATAAAATCACAAGTTAATAAAAAAATGTTCCAAGAATTTTAAAAATGAGGAGGAAGAGTTGTTGCTTCCAAAAAGCTGAGAAAAAAAAATTGTCACACACTCATACTCTCACTCTCACACACACAAAACAGTGACATTATAATAATTCAAGTAGTAGTTCTTCCAAAGAGGCACCAGGAACCAAACTTGTTAAAATGACCAATATTTGCATGTAATCTAAACTTTTAGGACTGTTCTATTTTTCTTTAAATAATATGTTTTACTCACGGAGGCTTCAATGAAACCATTTCCTCTCTTCAGTGTGTCAAAGGTGATGGAGGCACGGTTCAATTTCTGGAAAGAAAGCAAGATAAAATTAGAATTTTAATCTTTCTGCTCCAGGCCCGAAAAATGGGCTTTGACTTTAAAATTTAAATTACAGCACGTGGAATGTGCTTGTGCCCGTCAGGATCAATACATTCAGAATTTAAAGTAGTTTTGAGACATGTTTATGGGGATTCATCTAAATAATTGTAGGCTATCAGGTGGCCTACTCGATAAAAGCATCCAAAAGAGGGGATAAACAGACGGTAGAACTAGCACATTGATATGCAGCCTCTGGTTACATTTCCATCCATGAGTTGTGAAGCCATTTAAAAAGTTTCTGTCTGCACACATGGCACTCAAAGTGCTTTGAAACTTTTGATTAGAAGATGCATCTCTTCACAGTTAATGCAAAAACAAGCCGAAAAATGAATTCTCGCAAAAATGGACATCAGAAAACACTTGATAGATTGTAGCTATTTGCATGCATTTCAGGTGTGAAACCTCTTTTGATTAATTTTTTTTGATATTTCACAACCTCAACTGATGGTGTGGAACATTTGCAGCTCCATGGGTGAACGGCTATACAATCAGGAAATCTGACCTTTGTGCAAAGTAATAAAATATAACTAAAGAATTTACGCCGTGTGAATTCAAAAGCCTGAAAGCTCCCTTTTCTCTGTAACTCATGATAAAATCCTAAAAGTATGTTCATTGTTTTAACACTGGGTTTTATACAAGACAGAAATTCTGTCAAAAATATAAAAAACAACTTTATTCTTCACTTGTTTTAAATTTGAGCAAATTAAGCTGAAACAGAGAAAGCAAGATGCTAAGAAATGTAAAAATGTATTTTGTCATACAGACAGACAGGCCAAGATGGTGTAAAAAAAATATTAAACCTACATAACAGAATAACTGTAATAGTTTAATAGTTGTGTTTTTCCATAAATTGAACAGATCATTTCAGGACTTCATTAAATAACTTAATTCATCCCAACAACGGACTGTAAAGGGGCTGCTCCACACACAGAAAGCCTGGCAAAGACATTTTGCCTTGTGAGTTTCTGGGTGACAAAACCAGAATGAGCCGCAGTTGAGTCACAACCGGACTCTCCAACAGCTTTGTTTACCTGCCCTTACTGTTGCCATAATTAATGCAGTGGAGAAGTGCACCAACCAGGTACCCTCAGAACCTTGGTTTTCTGCATTGATCCGCTACTGTTTTTTTTTTTTTTTTCAATTGTTGTTACAAAAGAGAGCTACTATGCTAAAATGTTGCCACTCAAAACAATGCAGAGGACAGCAGCACTTACAGAACCACGAGTGCCTACATTTTCAGCAGAATTAATCTGTTTTAGGACCAAAAAAGGCTAAACTCTTTCCCCAAAACATAATCAAGCAGGGTGATGGAGTATTGAACGGCATAATTGACTTATTCATTTTTATCTGCTTTTCAAAACTTTACATTTGTCAGCATAGGATACTTCCTGTAATGACCCTGTGATAAAGTTTGAAAATATTCAAATGAATACAAACTCTTATGTAGTAAGATCTGTGAGAAAATTCTTTAGGAAAAAAAAAAACACTGAGCTGACCAACCAAAAAATTTGGGGTTCTAAACAAGCTCCTGTAAGAAAGATGATGAAATAAGGAGAGGTCATCAGTTTGTGGTCCTATAAATCACACTGTTTTTTTTTCTTTCAAAAAAGTGGGTCAAAATATTCTGCTCAAACACTCCTGACTTTCTATTCTCTGCATTTCACCAGCAGGAAAGGAACTCATGCTGTTGATATCAGACAACTTGTTAGGAATTTCTTGGTCCCCTTTGTGTCCAGCTGTGAAGGTGCCAAACGCTCTGACTTTCTCTGCAGTGTTTCATGGCCTTGGCTCAGTGCACTCTGCAGCTTTCCTCAAGCAACGAAGACACTGACTTCACAGTTTTTAAATTTCCAGTAAGATTCATTGTTCATTACAAGAGAACTTCAGTTGTTCCTGCTGAAAAAGGAAATCCTGGATGCACAGGCTCTCTTGGGATGCATGTCCAAGCTCAATTCCTTGATATAACCAAGTGAATACACTACTGTTCGTCATCACCACAAAATGCAAAGAATACATTTAACTTAAATCCTATTACGAATGTGAATTGCCAAGCTTTCTATTTCCCCCAGCAGTCAGATTATGGTCAGCATCCCATAAGAGCCCATATTCTGTTTTAGGCGCCCTATTAGCATCATTTCGTCCATCAAGCGACATTAATTGTGAATGAATGCAAACTCCCGCAGAAGAATACGGTCTTCAAGAGGCCTGTCACATACTTTCTCCACTTGGGAGGACCTTTAACCTACTTAGCTGAGGAACCGCACCGTTTCAAGTAGTGCTGCTGAAAGATATGCACCTGCCCGCTTTTTACTCTCACACTGCTCAGCGATTTAAGAGGAGAGAAAGTATTTGATCTAAATGGTACTACACTGACTGCAGGTGTGGAATTTTCTCAGCAAATTTTCTTCACGAGTTTAACTTCTGGATTATGATACGTTCAAAAATAAATAAATAAAGAAGGAGTGGAGAGATTAATGATTTGTGGTGTTGCAAACAGAGTATTTCATGCATGCTGAATGATGAAAGGATATATGGGTCGTTCCTGCTTCGTGCGTAATAACGCACACAATGTCACACTGCTCGTATAAGAAAGTCAATGTCGATCACTTGTGAATCGCTAAATGGTGGATTGAGGGAAATTAATAACTTTGTTTTATCATTTTACCTGTGATCGAACACTTCCCGCACTTTTTCGATTCTCTTTCGTAAGGTTTTGTGCCAAAAAACAGCTTGGTGACGTAAATTAATGCACAATCTTGTTTTAGTTAAATTTTTTGAAGCAGAACTCCTCAAAAAGCCCAAAGATTTTCCAGTTTTCTCTGCTAAAAGTTTACAAATGTACCGATTACATACCCCAATAAATATTCAATGTACGCTAAGAGGTCAAGGCAAAGGAAATGACAAATTCAAGAGTCGTGCGTAAATTACGCAGGCAAAACATGTGGATTGGGGTCACACAACAGTCGTGCACTATTTTTCATTGCACAGGCAATTTTGCGCTTAGGTTATTTTTCCTCCTGTTAAAATATCTCAAAGACACCTGAAGTAAAGTGATCAGAGGCTGGATATGTCCTTCCACTTTTGGTGTTGGATTAAATTGTATTCCCATTTGAAAGAGAAAGTTAAGTTCGAGATTTAAAGGCTGCAAAACGAGAATAAATCCCCCATGTCGTCGGCACTCAGAGCTCTGCCACTGTGTGGTTAAGGTTGCAGGTCAGGACCCTGGTCCTTAAACCATCTCTCCACATCTCTTAGGGTATTGAACCAGCAAGGACGAGATGGAGAAAAGCAATTCAGCTACCAAGCACTTGGGTCCATCTGCTGCTCTCTGCTGAGCTGAGCCGAGCAGAGGATAAGATGATAACCAAAGGGGTTGCCATAGGATACAAACTATGGAAAGTGTTTTTGATATGGTTGTGGTTATCTACATATCCATCATAAATTTTGAAAAAGAATGAAATGCCAGTTAACAGTTATTTCAGGTGGGGCGATTGTGCACCGACGAGTCTCACTATCAATGCAGATAATAAAGAGGAATTAATAAATGGTGGCAATGTAATGCCTGGCTTACATCTTCCCATAGAACAGCAGAATACTTCTCATGTTTTTCTTATACATACTTGACTTTGCAGATCATAACTATTCTCAAAACCTTGTGAAATATTTTCCAATTAAAAGAAAAAGGAAAGACAAAATTCCAGCAAATGACAAAGACAAATACCCGTGAAGCGTTTTTACAGGTGAAGCAGGAGTTACAGCGCAGGAAAACACACTGTCCTTGTGCATAGTTTCCCGGAATAAAATATTTATTTTAATTGCTCTGTAGCTTCTAGGTGCCACCTATTCTCCCTTTGGTCTCGGGCTAGCTCTAAGGAATACATTATTCAATGATCTTGAGCATGAAAAACATTTTCTGTTAAAACAAACAAGAATTATTATTTTTTTAATAATTCAAAAGACGATTTCAATCTTTTTTTTTTTTTGCAAATATAACTGTGCAGGTTTGAGAACAAACCTTAGCTGGGCCCTCTCCATCGCTCCTTAGCACGTCCGTGTTTCCCGCCACATCTTCTTCTCTGGATTTAAAAGTTAACCTCCATTGATTACAGCTATATTAACGTGGACTTTATGTTCACATAAGCGTAGCATGCCTCTAACCAGCTCCAGATTTTTATGGGATCCTAATGTGGAGGGTCTGGGGACCAGGGTCCTGCTCTCTGACTCAGTAATCCACAAGGTTGAGAGGTTTGCCTCATTTACATAATGTTAGAGGTCTGGGCCGAGGCCTACCTTTCTCATCGCCCTGAAAAGACACGGCGCTGGTGCTGCCGTAAGAGTAGAAAAAGGCGCAAAGATATATGGATATTTAGAGGGGAATTTGCAGGTAGGCAACATTATGATTCTTTAATCAGGTATATATCCTTTTTAAACCATGATACTGCATTTGGTTAGCAACGATTGAACTCAATCACCTTCATATAGACTTTAAGTTTTAGGATCCGTTATAATTTCTGTTTCCTCGGTTTCTTTCAGACAGCTCTTGTTGCCTTTACGCACGCATTGTCTTTTTTTTCCTGTACAGTCTAACTACCTCTGATCCGCTTTCTGATATCAGAAATCAGAGAAAGTTACAGAGAAATTCGGGTTTTGAAATAAACACAAGGAGCATTGATTTCTCTCTATCAGCTATCAGGGACAACCGGAGATTGTTCTTGATATGTCGCTGTAATTGATGGCTGACCATGTCACATCTTCAACTGCTCAATTAAGGATAGACAGCTACTTGCTGCCACGCCATGCTAAATTACATTAGTGGCTTCACGCAGACGAGTGTTTCCTTCCTCCATTAAAGGAAGATGGGAACGCTTTTCATTTGAGGAAAATAACTCAGCGAAGCACACCTGCTCTTTTTTTTCTGCTGGAAGATGCTGGTGGCGATAGAAAACATTAAAATCAGTTGAAATATAATACACATCTTTTTCTTAAACTGGGTGTAAGATATCCTAAAGGCTCAATAAAGCGTCACTGCTCCATAAGGGACACATGTGATGCTATAATAGCAGCATTCATTAACCGGTTTTCATTATTGCAATTTGTAGCAGCTCATTTCTCTTTTGACCCCTCTGTTGTGTCTCCCTTCCTCCAAATCTTCCCTTGGCGCCAGTCAGTTTGTTTAGAGATTAAAATGTCAGGTCAGCACTGCAAAGTGTCATTAAACCACAGTGACCAGAGTCGAGGGTTTTTGGGGGCTTACGATTTTGTCTCCAAATTGCTTTAAGTTTGATGGAAAAGCTCGCCTTTAACAAATTTATCCGAATGAAGTTAATTTCTACAAACGCGTGTCAAGGACGCGCAGCTGAATTGTGCCATCAGGCTCAAAACAGTCCAAACTATCCTGTCTGAAATCACTGCCTTGCCTCATAATGAAGATTAGATATACTCACAGGTAGGATCCCTATCGCCGCTCCCTGTCAGCATTTTATCATTTGAGCTTATTTGGACTTGTCTCTTTGTACTGGGGCAAAATGATGCTTAAGAAGCATAAATGAGCTGGTCATACAACTTCATTGTGCCTCTTTGATGATACTCGGTGGCCCTTATGTCTGTTCAAAGTGCTCTCAAAGTTTCTAGAAAGAGTGGAATTCCCTCCTGACGCAAAATAGTCATACGTGGTCAGATCAACTGATGTGCTGAACATCATATTTCACTGTCACTTATGGTGTTCAGAAAAAAAGAGTAAAACATATGTGCTGTCTATTCATGTTTATAACACAACATAAAGAAATGTATTTTCATGAATTATTTCCCTGAAATGTCAATGACTATTGTTTGCTGATTTAGGAGTTTTGCTCCGCCCCCTGTGTTTGTCGTAAACCTGGCTCCTGGCTCCAATAAACCCGGGCTAAGAGCGCCCTGGGCTCGCCTCCTTCTCCAAGGCGATCAATAGGATCTCAGGCGCACTACAAGCACTCTCTTACGTAGACATCCACCAAGGAGAGAGCCGATACAACAACACGGTTGATCTGCTCAAACACAAAAATCTACCTGCTTTCTGAATCATGTCGTTGAGCCCAAAGCACACTACGCCTTTTTCAGTGACAGATATTTTGAGTCCAATCGAGGAGACCTACAAGAAGTTTAGTGCCATGGACGGCGCAGGAAACCTAACCTCTCCACTGGGAGCCTACCGACAGCCTCAGGTGTCTCAGACCGGCATGCAACAGCACTCCATGGGCCACAACGCCACCGTGGCCACCACTTACCACATGCCGCACACCGTCTCCCAGTTCTCCCACAGCGCAATGGGGGGATATTGCAATGGAAGCATTAGCAACATGGGAGACCTCCCGTCGTACCAGGAAAGCATGCGGAATAGTGCAGCAGCAACAGGATGGTACAGCGCCAACCCGGATCCAAGATATTCTACAAGTAAGTTCTTTATCACATTTTTCAACACTTTTCTCTGCCTTTTTTTCCTTTTTTTCTTTTTATTTTGTTTCAGTGTATCTGTATCAGAATAATAAATTAATTGACTGAATTGAGCTGGATACACGTTAAATGTGTATTGTCCTTTAAAATGTTTGATTTATAGTAAGTGATAAAACTTTTTGCTATCAGTAAAACACTTTTTAAGAATTTTTGTATTTGAATAACACTAGTTATCTCTGTCAAACCGAAAAGGAGATCATTCTTTCAAGTTTGTCTAGACTTTTTTTACACTTTGAAAGGGCTACATATTTTAAAGCAAGCTCTTTATTTTATTTTTATCACTTCTATTTTGTATTATTATTATATGTTCTATTATTTTTATCATATGTTTTATTATTATTATTATTATTATTATTATTATTATTATTATTATTATTATTTGAGCTTATGCTTTCCAACATTCACAATTCATATAATAAAGCAATAGATGAGGCGAAATAGTTTTCTCCTCTTATTATTATTGAACGCATGTATATGTATGTATATTTTTAAGTTTCTAGATTCATGGGACCTTCCACAGGTATGAACATGACCGGCATGGGGGGTCTCACAGGAATGGCGGACGCCACCAAATCCATGCCAGCTCTCCACGCGGCGCCAAGGAGGAAACGGCGTGTGCTGTTCTCGCAGGCTCAGGTCTATGAGCTGGAGAGGAGATTTAAGCAGCAGAAATACCTGTCCGCACCTGAGAGGGAGCATCTGGCCAGCATGATCCACCTGACACCGACCCAGGTGAAAATCTGGTTTCAGAACCATCGATACAAGATGAAGCGGCAGGCCAAGGACAAGGCGGCGCAGCAGCTGCAGCAGCAGCAACAGGACGGTAACCTGTGCCAACAGCAGGCGCAGTCTCCGAGGCGCGTAGCCGTGCCAGTTCTAGTGAAGGACGGTAAACCCTGCCAGAACGGCTCGAACACCCCGACGCCGAACCAGCAACAGGTACAACAGAGTCAACAACAAAGCCAGCAACAGAACGGGGCCGGAGTTGTGCTCGCATCCCCGACCAGTAACCTCAACCAGCATCAAAGCCAGCAGCAGGTGAACGCTCTGGAGTTGGAGGAAATGTCACCCAGCCCCCCTTCACTGCACAGTCAGCTCAACATGGCCCAGATAGACACATCTGCTGTAGATTACACCAGTAACATGGTCAGCTCAAACCTCTTGTACGGCAGAACGTGGTAGGACCTGAAACTGTCACTTTCCTTTTTTATGTGAACCTGCGGATGAGCCCACACACACACACACACACACACACACACACACACACACACACACACACACACACACACACATTTATATATATATATACATATAGTATATATGAAATCACAGACGCGAAGGCTGGGTGAATGGCCTTTGTTGTTTGAGAGACAGAGCGCACAGACTGACGCGCACCAGCTGATCAGGGCACATTTTCTTGACATCTCTGACAGGGGAGTCTATTTTTGAACATTGCAGAAATGGCTGCCCTCAAAAGCAATCATGTCGTTTCTGGACCTTTTGTAATCCATGTTTTGGACCTTCCTCATGATGTTTTAAACGTAGTCTATGTTGTTGAAACAAAAAGGAATGCTGCTTCACTTCGAGTACGGACTGAGGGGATCGGGGGTGGGGGGTGGGATCAGGTTTGGAGTACACTGAGCCACCACTCCTTATTTGCGGTGATAACCTGGTATTTTATCATATTAATATTGTAAACTAATGTATTCATTTAGACTTATGAAATAAAGTAGGGACTTGTATATTTGGCTAACACAGAAGAATGCGTTAAACTGTATAATAATCGTTATTGCGTCCACTTTTATGTTTTCTTCATTCTTTTGTAAGTTAAAAAGGAACAAATGCGTGATGGCTGCTGTATATGTTTCAAACCCAAGTGAACGTTAACAATAAATAACTTGAAGTGTGAGAGCTATTCCTGAGGAAGTAATTTTTTTAAAAGGCATCTGTTTTTTCGAGTGCATTTTCATTATGTTGTGATTGAGACCAAATTGAGCTGGAAAGCAAGGTCGATGAGGGAGCCAGCATTGTTCAGGTGACATTTTGGAGAGCTGCCTTTCATGGACGATGTCTGCGAGGCTCTGAGACGGGAAATCACCCTTTGAAAAATGAAAAAAACACTTTCAGCCTGGTTCGATACCGACAGGAATTCATACACCCATTATTTAAAAAATTAGATTTTTTAAACTTATTCCTCAAACATGTTGATCATTTTTTAACACACAGGCCCAGAGCCTCTGTTCGCCCGATATTTTGCTGTTGGTTAAGTTTTTCGTGAATGCGGGTTTAGACATCACAGAAAACAGATTTCTGCTGGAACAAATGTGCTTTTCAAAAGAAGGCCTACATGCCCGAATTTGTTTCTTGTTTTATTGGACAAGCTTTTATTATTTTTTACTCTTTTTCCATTATTATTATTATTATTATTATTATTATTATTATTATTATTATTATTATTATTATTATTATTATTGAAGGGGGTTGTATTAAATTTCGACATTTATTTTTGGGAAAACTTTTTTAAAAATGTCCAAACAGAAGTATGTTTTGCTTATAATATTAATTCAAGATATGCCTTTCACCAAAGTACATTAACTTTTTAGAAATACATAGTTTTTTCTACTGTACAAATTTACCAGACTATTGTTTTTGGTCTTAAAAACAACATTATATTAATAACTTTAGCTTCAGTGAAACAAGCCCTTAAAAATATAAAAGTTGGACTTCCTCGTTTCAAAAGTCCTTTTTGCTATTTGATGAAAATACAAAACTTCAGGGCTGAAATATAATGAATTATATGACAGAAATAAAATTATTAGAATTTAAAGTCATTCAGTGCCTTAAAGGTTTTGCAAGCAGAATGTCTGTATTTAAAGTTTTTTTTTAGATTTTAAACTGGCACTTTTTTCTGGCATGAGAAAAATGCATGTTGTTTTAACACTTTTTGACATTCTTACTCTGGCATTCTGTACACACACACACCATACACACACACACACACTCACACACACATACACAGAAAGAGACAGAAGCCCCAGTCTGATCAGTCCTTTCCGCAGGTGAATGATCTGAGCAAACAAACTCCAAAGTGTTTAAGGTCATCACTTAGCATCAGTGTCGGTTCCCCTTTGCTTCTGTCCTCCAAAACCTTTTTTTACACAAGCTGCAGCTGATAATAGGATCTAACATTTCATTTCCTGTGGTCATTTAAACACGTTTGGAAATTACTTCTCAATCCCTCTGCTGATGACACCCTGTGATGATGATGATGGCTATCAGTGTGTCTCAATGGAGACCTTGGAGAGCCCCCATTTTCAACCCCTTCACATACCTGGCAGCTGTATGTATATGTGCTATCATCTCCACACTCGAAGGAAGCATCAGAGCCAATATGCACCTGACATTTTGAATAGAGTGAGACGGTTCCATCAGAATGGAGTTCGATAAAACGCATTAAAAAGAGAAATGCATTCCACGATATACACTTTGATGCTGCAAGATGTTTCTGATAGGTTTGGTCCCTAAATTGAGGGCATGAATGAGCTGTCAACAAAGATTTCGATGGTGTAACACATGAAATGAAAGTGGAGGTGAAGCCATTCTTTCCTCCTTTCAACAGCTATAGTTATGGCGCACTAATAGGCTTTGCTTGGTAATCACTGCCTATTGTGCCTATTGCTTCTCTTGCTTTATTAGGGGTACCTCTCTTTGTAAGGATATATGAGACAGGCTGGGCACTGTAATTGGTGCTGGCATCATCATTTTTGTCTGGAAAGTTTGAGGGGCTGCAGTTGCTGCTGTGGGCTGATGCTGACAAGCTTTAAACGCGTGTTCATCCACACCCATGGGGATGTGCATGCACTCATACAAATACATTCATTTCTCCTTATATGCATGCACACCACATGCACATATATATAGCGGACAAGGTAACTGAATAAGTTAGCATTCTATAAAACAGCGTATACTGCATGGAGCTGTTATTTCCATCTGAGGAGGAGTCTATAACTACCTCAATGTCATGTATACGGTCTGTATAGAGCATGAAGCGGAGGGAATGTATGCACTGATGTGAGGAATTTTTTTGACTATTCTTCTCAGGTAATTGCAGGTTGCACTACATAATGTGAATGTTGAAGAGAAGCTTGCTTCGGCCTCAGCAAACCCCTGATCACAGAGAAACCTTTTCAAGTCCTATTGATGTGTTCCTCAATTGACCATGGCGACCTGGCAACCCAGAAAAGCGCTAATTGGCAAGAGCTCGACGTTATTGGGCGCATAATATACCCCAACCCATAGGCCATACATATAGATCCCGTCATAAACAGTGTAGTATCTTTTAGTTCTGCAAAGCAGGAAAGGTCAAACACAAGGGACATTGTTTTTTTTGTTGTTGGAGTGAATAAGCAGTTCAGGCAGGATGATGCACAACATTTTTTCTTAAAAAGAAAATGAGCTGTGTTGCTCCACCTTACTGAATAATCTTATTTATGTTTTGTATAAAAAAATAGAGCCATATATCTGATTCTGCGAATTATTTTTTACAGATATTAAGTGAGCAGTAATCGTCAAAGTTTACTCCCACAAGTTCCTCCACCTCCTCCCTCCTGGAAACAGTCCCCAAATCTCACCAACATGAAATGATTAGGAGAGGTTATGTCTGCTTCTCATTTCCCACTGTGGATGAATGCGATGAATTGGCAAGTTCTGAGAGACACTGAGCGAGTTTTTAATTAGACTATTGCCCTTGTTTTCTGCCAAGGAGAGACAATCTCCCTCTTCACAATGACACACCTGTACCAGCTGGATCTGTTTGGTTCCCACAGAATGAGTCACTGCAAGTCTGCAGTTTCCTTTAACCCAAAGGCCAACATATTCCCTAACTCCTGTCATTTTCAGATAGAACATATACCAAGGAAATAATCATCTTCCAACAGATTAAAGGAAAAAGTACATTTCTAGAAGGTCAAAGGGCTCAGAAAGCAATTCTCGCTCTAATAGCTTTCCATGAAATTAAATACAAAAAACTCAACATTTCCTATCGCCTTTGATTGTAGCATTAACTTAAATGAACACATACAAACTCAGTTATTAGTTATTCCTGGATTTACACTGGCTAATTCAGTTTTACTTTGAATTACTGTTAAGCAATATGAGGCCTTGCAGGCCAGAAAAAACCCTTTGAAGACTATTCAGAAATGTCTGTTTGGGGGGATGGGGGGTGGGGGATGCAGGATCGAGGAGCAGGTTAGGTGTGTGTGTGTGTGTGTGTGTGTGTGTGTGTGTGTGTGTGTGTGTGTGTGTGTGTGTGTGTGTGTGTGTGTGTGTGTGTGTGTGTGTGTGTGTGTTTGTGATGAGAGGAGGAAAGGGGGGGCTCAACCCTTATTAGAAAACCATGTCACATTCTCTCCTGCGCCGGCCGGACTCGCTGCGCTGCCAGTCTAATCCCCCCTCCAAGTCTCCCTATGCATGTTATTCAGTTGGCTCATAAGTAGTTGGAGAAACTGTTTTCAGTCGCCACTAATAACTACTGACCTCCAGTGACACAGGCCAACAATAGGTTTGAAACGCACAACCAAAGAAGCTGATTAGGAACTCAAGAGGTTTGAAGCAAGAATCAATGGCTGCTCTGTCCTGCCACGGTGCTTCCAGCATGGCACAGATGATTGTGGGACCTCCATTAGTTATGCCTCATTAAGTCCCACAAACTCGTCTTTAAAGAAATTAGTTGAGCCAATTCCAAAATCTATTATCACCGTGGAGCAGCTATTGAGGCGTCCACATATGTAGAGTTTGAGGTAGGAGGATGCTCACGGTGATAACTTATTAGAGCATCTGTGACATTTCATATATCACATATTGTGACTCTAAACATTTGAATAACACTGGGGGAACCGTTTGAAGAAAAAAATCTGCTGAGTTAGATTTTTATGCTTATTAAAACTAAAATTGGCATGCTGATTCCAAATTTGAAGCTAGTTTTTTTTTTTTCCTAGCACGTCAAGTTTTTTCTCCACAGCTTACCCTCCAGATAAGCAAAATTCATCTCCATTCTGATTTCAGAGCTCAAGACATTCTAAACCAGAACTCCTTTGTACATGCTGTGTTATTCACTCATTGTCCCATACATGAAATACTGTGTAGAGGTCTGGGGAAATACCTTTAAAACAAACACGCACACTATTTTCTGTTCCAAAAAGAAGCGATACGAATCCCAAGTAAAAAACCATACCGTGAACCAACCAATCCCCTTTTCTTGCATTTCAGTATATTTAAATTAACAGACCTAATTGATTATATCACAATACAAACAATGTATAAAGCAAAAACTGGTCAATATCCACAAAGTATTCAGAAGCTGTTTATAATGACAGACAATTAATATAGTTTGAGGGGTAGCTTCATTTTCAAAAACCAAAGATACGAACAAATACCTAGTTGCCTTGCGTGTTGTTTTAAGGAGTTAATTTATACAATTCCTCATCCAAAGAAACAAATACTTGTAGTACATTAAAAATACTAAAAAGACTTAACAAAAACCATGTCATTCAAAAATATGCATTGGAAAATACTAATTTATAGGTTTGACATATTACACGCTTATTTCTCATTGCTACTAGCAATTATATGCACTTATATTATTTTTCTTACATAATAACTGTGTTTTTTTTTTTTTTTTGCTTTTTATTTAATGAGATGAGAGGGGTCAGTTTCTTTCTTTCTTTCATTATGATTGGACTCTTCTACAACTACGTGGAAACTTGTTTGTGCAGTCACAATTGAGATAGTTTGGTGAGAGGTGTGTGCAGCTCCAAATTGGTCAGTGCTAACAATTTCTGCTAACAGAAAGCTAGTGTAGTAGGAATTAGGAGGATTTGTACTGGTTTTCTCTTAACCTTGGAACCATGGGCATGCCGTTGTCAGTTCTATTTCGTTTCATGCTGTTTTTTTTCTAGTTTTCAAAGCTATCAACTATTCCATCTCAGTGTTTTATTTACATAGGTGTATATTTCCTTTGTTCCAGATCATGTCTGCTCCTGTAGCTCCGCCAGTAGACGAATCCTTCATAAAAACCTAACAGTGTTAAATAAACATTGCAGTTATGCCTGTTTCTTTCATATTTCATTGTTACGTGAGGTATTTTTCATATTTTTTAAGAAAACCAGGATGTATACTTCAAAAACTTGACATGACAGAGAAAAGGTTCGATCAGTTTTGGATATCCCCCCAAAGTTAGTCAAATACAGCTGTCAGACCAAACTTAACAAAATTGTGTTCACCAGTGTTATCTTTGATCACTATAATTCAATCAAAGGGTCAAACACTAATGGGATGCACTTATGTGTCATATTTAATGAACATTTTAAGAACTGCTGTTTAGAAAAAGGGTATTCTTAATTCAAATATTTTCTTGCTAAAAGTTTTTTTTTCATGCCACAGAGTTGATCCGTCAGACTATAAACAACTGCCCCCACAAGCAGTGACGAAAAAGGCACAGACTCAACTCAGTGTGAAATTACTCTAGATTGTAACATCAGAAACTAACATTTTTCCTGTCACGAAGGATAAGTATTTGTGCAAGAGATTCATAAGCTATTCAAAATGCTCCTGTCTGCACGTCAATCATATCTGCAGGGCTTCACATGATATAATTATACCGCGTCCTTGGAATAAGTTTTAATCTGCCCTTAATAACAACACAGAAAATCAAACAAACATAAAAGACATTCAGACGTCACCTCGAAATCTGTTCAGGTTGAGTAAAAAACGAGTAAGAAATTGAGTTTTTGTATCCTGGAATATGAATAAATGCATTTAGAGAACAAAGGGGTTCACCTCTGTCCTTCACTACACTCCTCTTTACTTTGAACCAGCAAGAGTTTTCTCCCAGCTCACTGTTGCCACAGTAATGGCCAGCTGCCAGTCTGTGGATGACTGGTTAATAGGGCCATGGCTGAAGAGCAGTTCAATGAAGGCAGGCAATGGATAAGACCAGTTTGTGTTAAAGCGGTTATCTTTGTGTCCGTGCGCCTGAAGGTGTGAGTGACTCTTTATTGTCTTTTGCATTTTTATGGACACATTTGAATCTCAAAATAGAAACTGGATTCAGATGCTTGCAGTGATGCTTTTAAATGTGAGAGGTCTGGTTATTTTTTAGGTTTGCTTGATGCATTCATGATACATAAACAAACAAAGCAACGTATTTAAAAGTAGAAAAAAAGCACACAGGAAAATTCAAGGATGGTATTTTAAATACGCTCACAAAAATGTTCCTGCGACTAGTTAATGGGGATGATGATCCAATAGCAAACAACTAGCAACACACACAGACACACAGACACACACAAATGGCAAAAGACAACAGGAAAATCCACCTCTCAATGGCTACGTCGGTCAAATTAAGCTCGGAAGGAGATAATCGTTTCTTCAAATATAACATTCTGTAATCTGCCTCCTCCAAAACACGCAGGAGTCTCAATATAGCTGTCCCAGAGGGCCACAGGGGCCAAAGAGGACCACCCACTTTCTTTTCAATTATCATCTTGCAGCAACCTGTCTCCTCTCCAGCATTCAGCAGGAGACACTGACTGCTCTCCAGAAGGGAATTACAATTAGACTGCTGTTTGTCCCTCCAATAAACTTCCAGACTGTAGCTGACAAGCTCCACTCTGGAGCATGTGAGCCCGAGGACAAACAGGATTACGCCCCCAAATCCCATGTTCCTTTACTCACTACCTCCGCCTCCTCTTGAGTTGCTACGGTCAGGGGGTCGCAGAGTGGAGGCAGCTGATGATGGAGAGACATGGACACAGCTGCTCATCCAGACTCTGGAAATACAAAAAGTTACATCACACAAGGTGAAACTAGGTAAACGTTTTTCAAAGCTAACTTGCGCCATAACATTTTCCCTGGGTGCATTTTAAAATTGAAGCGTTAAATCTAAAATGTAATGCCTTTATCATCTGGGTCATAATAAGTAACAGAATTAATTTCAAGCGTTAGTTTTTATTTATTTTGATTTTCTTTTTCTTTTTTGTTGTTTTTTTTCTTTTAGCCTGTCCATGTTGAGAATCTGTTTTCTACATGACTTCATTACAACAGTCTAAGAAAGAAAACCAAAAAAGGGTCAAATTACAAATCTGAGTGGTTAATAAGATGACTATTAAAGTGATATTATATTTCTGATTTTTTTTTTTTTTCATTTTTTTTAGGATCACCCTTTGAGACCTGTTGGAAAATGGTCACGCATAATGAAGAAAAAACGTAAATCCTGACAATTCCTCTTTTTAAATTACTTATATTTTTTCTTAAATCCAACTAAAAAGGTTTGGTTTTGGAATAACATTGCTATTTGCTCACGTCTACATTGTGTATTGTGTGTCGAAAAACCAAGGGACGCCTCCCTCTATTCTTCTAGTAGTCTAACACAGCTCCATTATTTACTTGTAATTTGTATCTTCTGTGTATTATCTGTCCGTTAAAACCTCATCAGTGCAAATGACAATCACACTGAGAATTTGTCTCAGGGTCTCCAATTAAGGCACAATCCACATGGGACAAAGGCTCCGTTTCAGCTGGGAGTCACACTGGCCAGTGGATCTGGAGTGTTTATTTGCCCCGCTGCAGCCAGCTGGTCATACGAAGGCACAGAAAGGGTACATTGACTCCAGCCTGCAGGGGGTAGTGCCACAGCAAAGGGGAAATGAGACTCTTTTTCAACTCCACTCTCCACAATGCAGAGCACCCAATCAAAGAGCCCCACAGCCCTTTTGTGGGGGTGGAGAGTGGAAAGTGGAGGGAGGGTGGAACAGTGGAGGGGGGAGTTTGGGCTGCCACCCCCTCCTCCTGCCGCTGTCCTGTCTGTGCAGCCAGCCACACTTCACAGCTAATTAGCGGTCAGATCCACTGGCCCCTAATCAGCAGGACATGTTAAAACTGCCCTAATCAGGCCTAATCCTGGCTTTGTGTCACGCACACACTCACACACACACCCTTTCCCTGTCTACTTATTCTGTCTGCTGTATTGATTAAGAAATCATTTGGGGATTTGGTGGTCAATACACTACAGTCTGTAATGGCCTGTGTGTTTGCAAGCTGAAAAAGATGTTGTGACAAAAACTGTCAGGTGAAACTCTCATGGGTGGCATGGGTAGCTGTTTCATGTCCCGGGGAGTTATTCAGAGAAAATGTTGGTTTTACTCCTCTGGCTCTGGAGTTAGATCTGCATTAGAGTTAGAGTTAGATGTGTATTAGATTAGATCTATACAGCACTAATAGGGAAAACGTTGAAATAGACAAAATGAAAAAAGATACAATTAGATGACAGTTAAAAAAAATAAGAAGTTTCACAAAAAATACTTTAGTTCCATTCGACCAGTGCATATCCAGAGGAGGACACAACCCAAAGATGAGATTAAATTTAAAATAAAGATAAAAATATGCAGGTTGTTGGTGATTTCCTTAATAATAAAATATGAAATACTTGGAGATTATTTGTAAATTTATGTTCAGTATAAGCAATGCACATTGCATATGAGAGTGATCAGTTATCGGCTGTTGATGGGATTTTAAAAAAAATCTATGATACCAAGGATGGGTACCAAATAAGGTACTTTTATCAAATTCTGTCAAAAGAACCCAGTACCGATTCACATAAAATCAAAAGGTGCCATGTTTCGGTCGAGTTGGCAATTGTCCATGCTGGACATGAACACAGCATTGCAAGAATACATATTAAAGAATAAATATGTTAAATTGAAAAAATTGTACTTTATTCTTGAACAAATCAACATTTTTTACCACATAAACACAAAAAAGTACTGAGAATTGGAACTGTTGAGTACCAGTACCAATTGCCAGGTACTGGGCATCGGTATTGTATCGTTTCAAATGTGAAAGGTACCCATTCCTAATTTCGATAGTACAATTAGGTTTAATAAAATCAACCACTTTTTAAATTCTCCTAGTATTTGGTTGTTAAAAATCCTCCATATTCTGTCAAAGTTGGTGAAGGTATGGGATTTGTCATTGCATAAAAAGAAGAACAAGCAAAGCTACAACATCCTGGCATGAGAGTAAAGAGTATTTCCGGTGTGGATGTTTTTCACTGAATCATAAAAGAGAAACACAGCTTTAACACAACGAGTCATCCAAGATCTTACAAAGAAGAATTTTTGCAAGTAAAGAAGAACTCCAAAGCAGCAGTGGTGGCTGCGGTTGGTCGTTCCATATAGAGTTTGGTATGGTGTTCAAGATTTAACAGGCATTTGAAAACAGCAGAAAGTTTACTTTAGACAACTCAGTGTTGGATGTGACTGATGAATTTGACCAACCTTTTACCACAAATTGGAGACTGAGGATTTTGGAAGCAAATGGTATATTTAAATTTTACACTCCCTTTTCTGCATAATATGATCTCTACACGTGACGGCTTTACAACTAACACATGGACTCTTTATGTCCTTCATGTGTTTACTTTGACAGCCCAGTGGCAAGACAAGGCATAACCATGAAAACAAGGTGGCTGAAAGCACAGAAATGCTCTTATTTGCAGAAAAAAGGACAGTTGTTAGATTTTTTTTATTCTTTGATTCTCTTTTATTCCTATATTTTGGGATTACTGTTTGATCTGGCTGAATGTACCTGTTTTACTGCAGCTTTACTCAGCTTTAGAGTGCCATGGCAATCACGATGTTGTTATAAATAAAACTGAGCTGCCAATGATGTTGAAGAGCATTTATTTCATTACTGTATTCATTAACTGGCCTACAGTATTCATTAAGATCTAATGCAGCGACACTTGAAGGTGTGTTTGAATAATCAGACACGTTTCCTTGTGCAGATCATCAGTGATGGACCTTTTGCCATTGATGACAAAATGTAAACACATTCTGAAGACAGAAATCCACAGGAACATCTTCTGAAAAGCATATTGTGTCAATTTGGTTCAGTCTGTTTGTGAAGTCTTTTCATCTCAACTCCAGATCATCACCTGACATCAGTGCCGTCCACCTGCACCTAAACGATGGCTTGATTCAGTCGATGCAGAGACCACTCAAAAACTGCAGGCAGGAAAAATGAGGTCATTCACATCAACACTATGGATGGATTTCAGTCCAAATACTGAATTGTGGAGAATGGATTAGGTAATTATCTTACTTCTCAGCGATATAAGGCCATAAATTAAAATCTCCAACAACTTCTCAAGTGACAACTCATCTAATCAGAGGGACAATCATGAAGAGGCCTTGCTGTTTACTGATTGCTCTAATCAAAAATGTCTTCTTCAAACACAGCTAATTGGTCAGTTTACTCACGGAACGGGGAGGCAAATGTAGAGGGGCTACTGTCGTGATTTGAAGGACCCAAATATCTCCCATTTGCATTGAGTGCCACCAGAATACTCTTGACTCCCACAAGTTATCAGCAAACCAGACAATTATTCATCAGGCACAAATTGGAACATCAAAGTCAAATCAGAGAATTACCGCTAGGGAGACCCCAAAGCAGGGGCTGAGAGAGGAAAGATGGCCTTTGATTGACCGTTTTGCCCTTTGCTCAAACTACAAGCCCTGTACTGTCAAGCTCTGTATTTTCTGAAAGCTGCAAACTTCTTACAAGCACCCATACACACACACACGTTCAGTCAATAAAGAATGTAAAGTGCAATGAATGCGCTATTCCCTTTTTTTCAGCAGCTATGTCATCCAAAAAGTGCATCATGGCATTAGGATATGGATACAGATACAGATACAGATCAAGTGAAACGTGCTGATAAAACTGTTACAATTTCAGATTATTAGATTCAAACACACCTAGTTTATCTTTCAACCTGTTTTTTTGTTTGTCTTTTTTAATAATAAAAGTTACTTTCTATATAAGCAAATGCATAAGAGCTTAAAACTGCAGATCCTCAAGTGTCCACACGAGGCTGGTTCCAAAAGTACCAGAAACCACATACACACCCATTCAGGGACCACAATCTTTATTGCAAACATGTTTACAGTGTTACAAAAGTAAGAAAAATGATTTTGGCCTGCTAAGATTATTTCTCTGACCAGATACACTGTAAATTTTATAACAACTTTGTAGATTTAAGGTTATTAAGATATTTTTGGATGGGATTAGAGGATGCATTAGCCGCGTTTCCACCAAGCAGTCGGGGTTGGTTCAATACGGTCTGGGACGGTTTGGTACAGTTAAGCCTGATCCCGTTTGCGTTTCCACAGCAAACTGTGCCCTCTTGTGGTAGGTTGTGTGTAAGCCAGATGCCGCAAGCCCAAGCTGTTAAACAATAGCGTGATACCGTAGCAGCTTACCCCGCTAATAAATCCAACAAAGAAGAAAAACGCGACACAGTAAACAAAGAGCACAAATGGAAGACATTCAGCATTTCATCTTCTCTGTGGTTGGCATGTAGCTCTTTGTTACAAAGTGCAATCAAGCTTTGTTTCAGAGAAGTCTGTGTGCCGCCAGGAGAAATGCAGCTGCTGTCACGGGGTAAGTGACGATTCTTTTGACCAATCAACAGTCTGCAGTGTGTTGCTCCACCTTCCGAGAGTGGATTGGTTTAGGGCTGCAACGATTAGTCGACATAATGGACTACGTCGACGAAAAAAATTCATCGACGCAAATTTTAATAGTCGACGCGTCGTATTATTGTTTTTATTGTTGTTGTCACATGGTGAAATCAAATACCAGGGGGTAATACTCATCTGTAACTTCAGTTCACAGCATGAGGTGCTGTGTTATTGGATACTTTTATGGGAAAAGATCACTAAGTTCATACGTGCGGAAAATTGATGAGGAAAAATCTCCACTCCCACAGAGCGCTGTGCGCTGACAAAGGCTCTGCATCTCCGGCTTGGACAGCCTGACAGCTCCCGGAGTTTAGCGTCTGATAACGTGATCTAGAGAGTCTCCTTCACTCTCTGTTACCAACATTTTTTCAGGATCTAAGCGACAAACTAGTGTAAAAAAATTCCCCTAACTTTTGAAAAGAGAGGAAATTTATCACTCTCAAGCTCACACTGCAGCGGTAACACTCAGCGGGGAGGAGGAGGGGCGGAGTGTGCATGAGCGAAGTGGAAGTAGCGCATGTAGAGAAACGAAACTTAACGCGTTGTCATGGAGAGTTGGGGGAGAGTCAGACGGGATCATACAGAGAGCAAAGCCCCAATGAGCAAATGAACATTAGAAAACGAGCCCAAAGTCACTAATAAGCGGTCTGTCCAACACTGCGTACAACAACTTAATTTCCCTGTTACCTGCTTCATTCAGTTTGAGATTTAGCCTATTTATTTTTTGTATAGCCAAGTACTTATATTTTTTCACGTCATCATGAATGAAATAAAGACAAACAAACAAACAAACGTGACACAGGGCTGACCAATCAGAGATGAGAACCTAACTCTGGGTAAATGCAGTAAAAATGCAAAACACAGGTTGAATTATAAAGGTCTGCACCTTTTAAAGGCCAAATTAGGTTGAAACTCAAAATAATCGTGATTAATCGACTAATCGAAAAAATAATTGATAGATTAGTCGACACTAAAAATAATCGTTAGTTGCAGCCCTAGATTGGTTCAGTCTGGCACCCATACAAAAGGGTTCCAAAAAAGTAGGCCGGCTCGTCTCAGATTTTTGGGGATCTGTCCCGAGATAAGTCAGTGGAAACTCCACAAAATGCGCGCCGTACTGAGACTAACCGAACCAGTCTGCTTGGTGGAAATGCGGCTATTGTAGCTGTTATTTAAAAAGCTGAATGTCATCCTCAAGTCTACCTCTTTGCCTGCTGTTGGGTCAGTGGGTGGGTCAGGTTAGGATGAGTCAGCAATTCTGTCATGGTTTCCACCAACTGTTGGGTTTAAAAGTTCACTTCAGAAACCAATGGGTAACATTGAGGCTGAGTTAATGTTACTCTTATTTTTCTTTTAAGTCTTACTTTAGCTTGGACTGCTGCTGAGATCTGTCTAAGAGTTCTATGCTTTCACAGTGTAAAGTATGTGGGCTCAATGTTATATACTTCAAAGGATGAACAGCAATTAGCAAAATAGACAACCACACAGTGTATGGTGTTTACCTCTCCTGTCCCGAATCAACTGAATATTGCTGTTGAAATTATTATTATTATTTAATGTTTCTGTAACGGTTAACAAACAGTATGTATAAGCCCTTAAACAAAAATAATGTATTCATTGCTAAACACAATTATTGTTGGTTGCCTTAAATTTTCAAATTTACTGTTCAAAAAAACACACACATCATATATATCTATATATATATATCTATGTTTATATATAAAGATATATATAGATAGATAGATCGATGTAGATAGATATAGATGCAGAAGCTTCTTCAGAAGTATCCAGGTCAATTGGTAACAATAGCCACTTAGACACCATTTCTGCTCAAGTTGTAAAGAGTTGCTATCAGAAAACACTTTTTATTATTATTACTACTACTCTGAGCAGCATTTAAGCAAAGTTTGAGACCCTGCCAAGACAAGAGGTACAGAGGTTTTTGTTTAAAACGCAAAGTGTTCAAGTGCAGAAAGTAGACTTATTATCCTCAATAGTTGACCCCAGAATTTATTTTTTGACTTTTAGGTTAATTATTTTCCAAGTCATACAAGTGATTGTATTTTTCACCTGACAATTTCTAAATTCGGAAAAAAAAAATCTTTATCAGTCCATTTAAGAAGCTTTTGAATTTCTTTGCCCCTGTCAAAGCAGCTTGTTGACCTTGGTGGTTGTGTCCAGACAAAGTTAAGAATGTTACAAGGCTGTGAAGCTATTTAAAAGGTAATTGAAATGTGAGTTTCAGACACCCTTATTCTGATAGAAGTGGTACCAGGGATGCAGCTGGTTATATTATTGAGAAATGTTCGTACAGGTTTTTTTTTCTCTTTTATTTAAAGCATTGCTCACTTAAGCCATGGGGCACAGCTTGCAAGGTCAACAAAGTAGCTTTAACAGCTTGTTTTAAATAAACTGACAATAAAAAGAAACGATATCCCTTTATACAAAATTAATTTAGCGATGGAATCATTTTAATCTGTTAAGACAAAATAACTCTTTTTTTCATTATTCTACCTTCATGCAACTAATTACATGGTCATCAGAGGTACAAGTCAATACATCTATCAGATAGACTTTTATAAGAGCTGACTTGTTTAAAGTGCAGGAGTACAGGATGAATCCGGCAGATAACATGAAATCTGTTTGTTCACTTTGGCATCACCCGTCGGTTACCGAAGCGCGTTCATAAAGTCTAACCAGCAATAATCAGAATCAGAGATACTTTATTGATCCCGAGGGGAAATTGCTTTTGAGTTACAGTCAGTCCCTCCAGAAGTGTTAAAAACAAAAAGTTCAAATATAAGACATAAGAAAGTACAAAATATGAAATTAAAAGGTATAAGAAAGTACAAAATGGAAATTTGAGTGTTTAGGGTGTATTTCTGTTGGACATGCATCTTGAATGATTATTTTAGAAGTATAGCTCAAACCATATATTCATTTCTTCGATGATTCTCTTGAAAAATGTGTTACACGCCTGATACAAGATTCAAGACCCGTTGAAAAGTTTCACAAATTTACATTTAGCTCTGCTGGAACTTATGAGGATTCTAAGTAGAGCTTTAAAATGCAAAAAGAAGAAATAGGAGTTTATAAATAAATGAATTAAAAGGGTAAGCAATTTTTTCAAAACTACAATCAAACTGTAATAGACTGTTCACCAGCTGATCAAAATATTGAAGACCAAAGCCTTTAAAATCCAAAATCTGTGCAAAAATGTGGATTCAGTGTCATTTTGTATCAGGTATTCACATGGTCCTGACCTCCTGATGGCAAAGGCAAAAAAGCTTTCTCTTTTTGAAGATGGTCAGATTGTTGAGCTGCATAACCAAGGCCTCTCAAGATGTGCAACACCGCATCGCTACTGAGGTTGTATTCAGCAAGACAGACATTTTGAATTTCTTAAATGATCCTGAGGGTTATGGAACAAAAAAGTCAAGTGGCAGGCCCCAAAAATTTCACTGTCATGAGGACAACGCTGCAGTTCACAGTGCCTGTCTGACAAAAGACTTCTTCCAGAGGAATAACCTCATTCTTTTGGAACGATGCTGCATGTTCCCCTGATCTAAATCACACTGAGAATATTTGGGGATAGATGGAGAGGAAGTTACAAAAACAGAGTTCAGTTCCAGACAGTGGATGCCCTTCATGAAGCCATCTTCACCACTTGAAGCAATGTTCCCCTAGCCCCCTGGAAGCACTCACATCAAGCATGCCCAAACCAACTCTTAAAGGAAAGGTGGTGCTCCTCATTATCGAGAAGTTAAGCTTTTATTTTAGGTAGTGTCAGGGTGTTTTTGAGCTATTTTCTTAAACTTTTGATCAGCTGATGAACAGCCTTTTCATTCAGTTCAATTGTTGTTTGGAATAAATGCTTCCTTAAAATGTTTCAACTGCTCTTAAGGGTTTGATCAGGGGTGTAAACAGTATTCTGTAGCAAAGGGGAATGTTGTTTTATCTTCCTAAGTCTTATCTGTGAAAGTTCTTTTGCATAATTCTCTAAACTCAACATTTTTATCATCTACTGTATTTGGTGACATTACCTATAAGACTTATTTTTCTGTACAACCTCTAGCTGTATTTGATATATTTTAACACAAGATATCACTATGGATGGGAATTGATAAGATTTTGTCCATACCGATACCCTTATTGATTCTGCTTATCGATCTGATTCTTTATCGATTTCCCTATCAATTCCTGTTGTTAATTTTCTCGGTACAAAAAGTAGATTAACAGGTTTTCTGTGTCAACAACATTAATCGAGTTTATACTGTAAGTGAATAAAATGTAATTGGTCCCTGAGTCTGGATATTTCTGGGCACAATTATGCAGAAACAGGTAAAAATTGTACACAATCTGACATTGATGTACTGTGTTGTAATACAGTAATAATTCAAGTAGGCCATCTAGTGTCTCAAAGTGGTTATAGCAATGGTTTAAGTTGTTTGGAAGCTTTCCGTAGTTGTGAAGTCAGCCATGAGCCTTTCGATTGCCTGTTAGCTTTTGACATTAGAAATTCTCAGTACTTTTTTACAGAGTTGATGTGACAAGTTTCTGTGATGAAAGTTGAAATTCTATTCTGAAGCTAAAGTTATACTGATGTATGCTAACTGCTAGCATATCAATGCAGTTTCCCATATACGTTAGCATCAGGCTTGCGCTATTTGGTTGTTTTGGTAAATAAGGTGATTTATACCATTTCGAATGTGCTGAATATGAAACTCCTGAGAGAGAAAGTAAAGTACATTTCTTTATGAAGTCAGTTCTTCAATAAAACTTCAAGCTGAAAATCCTGAATCAGAGTTTTCTTGGGAAATGTTATCTAACTGCCAAGCTAAGATAGCTGCAGCAGACTAGTCAACGCAAGGCCCGGCAGCTCTGGCACAATGTTAAGAATTGAAAAGGGAATCGTTAACAGGAACAGGAAACGGTTTTTGATTCCCATCCCTGGATACCACAAATATGTGACACATTTAATGATGGACTGCAAACACACTTGTATGGTACATTATAGCTTGGCAGTGGGCTTCAGTCCTCTGAAGGAGACTGCAATCCCCTGGAAAGCCTGAAGGTGTGTTGCATACTGTATCTACGGCTTTTACAGAGAAGAGCAGGACCTTTTGGAGCAATCACACCTTGATGAAAGGTGGTCCCTACAGCATCTATCAAAGCATCTAAAACTCAGGCATATTAAAAAATACTGTTGAAAATACTGAAGGAAACTTACTTTTCATGTACTAACAGGATGTGTCATCACAGCAGCATAACTCAAACCAGTGAAATCCAACAGATTCACAAGCTGCCTCATTTCATCCTGGCTTCCATTTGGTCTAATTCCATGGAGATGAAAAAGTATGCAGCACCATATTTTCTAAAGACGGCAAATCCATGCCGTCCTTCTGCATTGCATACAGCCACTGGACTAATAACTGAATTCAGTGAAAGATTGGAGGATGAATATTCTATTCTTGTGTCACATCACTTAAGGTCATCTGATGTAGCAGTCCTTGGTATGGATCACAGCTATGCTGCTTCATATTGTCACAGCTGGCTGGTGGAATGTATTGCAATTGTGATTGTTGAGAGCTTAAATAATTTTATGTAAAAGCATCTAATGCAAAAATTAAAAAATTGAAAAAGGGGGGGATTATTCAAATTTCATAACTCAGATTTCTGCTCAAGTAGCCCTGTACAGTTTACATCCAAATATTTTGCATATTCACATTAATATCTTAAAATATTTTGATTCAAAGCCGAATAAATGCAAACTTATCACAATGGATAGTCTTCAGATCAAATTCTATAAAATTTATAGATAACAAATGCTTAACTCTGTAAGAATCATGATCATCATCATCAACAACAACAAAAACAAAAGACAATAGCTTCATAGTATCAGGTACCACAGGTGCTGCATGTGAGCAATTGAAAGACTTTGTATTTGTTGTGTTTTTAAAGAGCTGTAAACAGTTTGTCACTGACCAGATCTGATTTTCTTTTTATTCCCATATAGAAGGATGGAATAAAAAGTGAGACACGTTTGCCCTTGGATTATTTTTTTGTCATATCAGAAGAATTATCCCTATACAGTACAGTGCTGAGCAAACACATATCAAAGCAGGGGGTTAATGAATAGGCCTACAGCTTGGCCTTCCTCCCCAGAGTATGGGGCTTTTGAAAAGAGTCTAAATGAATGGCATACATTGCTGTGCACATGTCAATGTTTGCATACAAAGAGCAGCAATTATGTCTCTCAATGTGTGGCAGAGCAAACAAAATTTGCCTGTCTGCGTAGAGGTTGTCACAAAAGAGGTTTTAAAATTAATCCCTCAGCACAGAGACCTAAGCGTCACTCATAGTTACCTGAACCTGGTTACAAGTACAGCATGAATAGAAAATATTTATATTCTGCAAATCTAAACTTTAAAGTCAAAACCTACCTCTTGCCTTTTTTTCCAGTGGGCTATTGAACCCTGCCTCCTCTACAACACCAAGTGAATTGAATTTTTGCAAAAAGACAGAAAGTTTCCCCAAATCAGTGATATTTCTTCTGGTGAAATTTGTCTTTTTTGGATTTTGCATCCCAAACATCTGCCAGATTTTAATAAAAAATGAGTACAGTTTGTAAGGATAGTAAATCTGACAACAAATTGTTCAGACTGTACATTCCCCTAAATGTAAACAAGCAGAGCCAACGCTAATGTAAAATAACTTTTTTTCCAGATTTTTATCACTTTTATGGTTTTCGATTTACTAGTGCGTTGTTCGGTTGTGGCACATCTTTTAAAGGAAGCTGATGATTCCAAGTTGTTCACATGAAATGTAAAACGCCTGGACCACCCCATTTAAATCACAATTTCTTCTTCAAAAGGTGAAGAAACTGCAGCAACCCTTATCTTAAACCAAGATGGCTTCCCCCTGCAACAACAATCAAATCCTGTACTTTAAATAGTTTTTACTAGCAACTTTGTAGTTTTCTGAGAAATAAAATGATCACACTGATAGTACAGGTGTTAAAAATATCGATGAGGCAATACAGCAATACTTTGACCTGTGATAGAATACTGAGATTTAAACTCATGTACATCTTCTGCAACTCCACTGCAGTAGATGGCGCCGAAGAGCTACTCCACTGTGTGCTGCCTGTAAACGTTATAATTAATATAATCTTAGAAATCTTCAAAATATCTTGTTCCTAAACTTGATGATGTGGGTTTTGATGCCGTAAACATCAATGTTTTCGCTCTATTTTTGGATCAGTTTGTTAAAAATCATTTTAAGTTTAATTTTCTCAGTGTAGTAGAATGATAAAATAATAATCATAGTCATGTTCTGTTGATTTTTTATATGTAACATTGGTTATGCTGAGTGACACTAATTAGTTTTACCAACTGACCACATCTCTCACTCAATCATTTTTTTGCAACATTAGTTTAATGTCACAGTAGTTTAAGTGACAAACCTGACACACCTTATGGTTTTTAGTTAAGTGTATGTATGAAACACTGCATCTAACTTTCAGTGTTTAAAAAATAATAATTTAGAGTTTTCAACCAAATAGACAACTGTGTAAAATATCGCAATATATCACAACAGTGTGATATTGTGATATGATCATGTTGTGACCCAAGTACTGTGATGTGTATCGTATCGTTAGGTTCTTGCCAATACTCACCCCTATCTGATAGTAGTGTGCAGGTTCTTTCTGTTGGCCTGTTCTGCTACTTTTGTCTCTCAATTATCAGGTAGTGCATTATTACTAACTTGCACTAGCTATCGACCCGAGCAACATCAGAAGTAATGGACCGACAACTTTCAGTCTTAAAAGATCACAGTCACCCATGTAGCTAGCTTACTGGAACTGGATCTGGTGTAATGGTTACTGGACCAAAAAAGAAAAAAAAAAGTGATCATCAGCTACTGAATGATTGCACGGTATACTGTTTATGGATGGGCAGATGTCTGCTAACAGGACTGCGCTGATATTGATGTTTTGTGGTTACATTCTCGATCTCCAATCTAAACATCTGAAAAACAAAGTTGCTGTACAGAAAACGACAAAGTTTAATTCTTTGTTTTTCATTGATCATGTGTTTCTACATAGTTTCTCTGGTTTTCAAATTCTTTTAAGACTAAACTTGACTTGATTATTGGAGCATGTAATCCTCTTTATCTGTACTATCTTTTTTCCCACATGTTAAGTGTTGATCAGACGTATTATTCTCCAGTCTCCATCTAAATATAGAGCAAAAGCTGTTCCCCAGACAACAAAATGATTACGACAACTACTTAAAACAGTGAAAGGACTTAAGTGGAATAATATGACACTTGTACATTGTGCCTTTTCTACATAAAAAAGCCAAGATCTCTTTCAAACCTGCCCTGCAGTACAATATTTTATTTACCAAAGGAATCACCTCAGCCTGTGGAACAGCGTGCGCCTGTATTGTGTGACAAATATTGATAGCACTCATGTTTTGATGTCGAGGGAAACAAATTCATAGGGCTAATTGTCAAAATACCTCTTCCAGCTCAAGCACTGCAAGACTTGAGGGCACTTATTTTCCTCTTCTGCTCTGATGATTCAATAACTCCAAACAAGTTTGCATCCTCAGGAGTGATGCCACGTACTTCCTTTTATCACAGTGAGAGACAAGGGGATGTATGATGCTCTTAGAGATACTACTGTCGGCTAAATGTGTATTTTTTTACCTTGGTGTAACCACTTGCAGCTTCTAATGTTTTTGATGCTTAAGGCTAAACTTAAATTAATTTCTGATATGATCTAGACTCAAATCTGTTTGAGGCCATTCTTTGGTTATGTCACTCATGACCTTGTGAGCCTGAAGCAGCTGGCCAAAAACCCCTCGCTGAGGCCAAATTCACATCTTTGTGGGGCTTGGTAATGATGGCTTTGAGACTTCAGTAGTAATTCAAAAATGGTGGCTGGCAGTCAAAGCTCTGTTGATTTAGCTTGAGAGTTAGCATTTCTCCTCCATGTTAATGGCTGACCCTAGATTCCCCTAATGAGGACTAGTGCGCATGCCAACTCCAAGATAACAGCTGGTGTTAATGACAGGGACCCCAACCAATCCCCCTGCTGTGTCTCAGGCTAATCTCCTTTGATCACCTTTGCTAACATCTCCATTATCACCAGATTTCAGCCATCAACAAGGAATTACACTAATGCCACTTCCTGTGACCAAGCTGCACCCTGACCAGACGTGTGAGCGTAACTTTGTCTCTATGTGGGCTCCCTCAGGAGAAACAGAGAATGGGAGAGGTTTGGGGTGAAGCTTTTAAATGTGGTAACATTCACTGGTCTGACAGTATGGACTGTCTTCATTTCAGAAACCCATGTGTTCAGCACGGGAATGTCACTCAGCAACTGATCACCAGAGGTCCCTGCATAGATAGGAATATAAGACACTGTAACATCTCCCTCGGATCATTTAGTATTATTTGTGCATTCGGGGAAAGATGCAGAGCAGGAAATCTGTGGATGTGTGGCAGACAGGCACAGACACGTCTCTAGTGGCTGTGGGAGAGCGCACCATGAATAAATTTAGCACTGTCCCCAGGAGATTGCCTTCAATCATGAAGCATAAGGTGTCAATGCTGCGCCCCGTGTGCATGGAGCACCAAATTACCTTCCACCACATTGCTGAGCTTGGTCTAATAGGAATGCAGGAACAGACTGGTGAGGATAGACTGCTAATTAATCTGACAGAAGTCAAAGCTCATGTCCTGGACTGCTGACAACTGGTCAAGTTTTGGCGAGAGATGTACACTGTTGAAGAAAGTTTAAAAAAAATATTTAAAGCACAAACTAATTCAGGAAATTACATGTTAAAGGGTTGAAAGAAAGGTGTTCATCTGAGTAAATAAAAGTTGAAAGTATCAACAACAGCAAAAATCTGTGATACGTTTTGGTAGTGTCTTTTGTGTAATCAAGCATTTATAACCCGCATCATGCTGTGCAAAACCTCAAAAACACTGATCCATAAGCACTAAACCATTTTATGTAGCGTAACAGCTTCAAATATTCCCTGAGAACCCTATGGCATATGAACCATAACATCAGAGGCCAGATCCAGTATTCAGTACAAGCTGAAATATTAACATCTCAATTTACATACAAATGTGCATGCATCTAAAAGCTAAAAGTCTTTACCAAACCATTTTCCTATTTTGAATAATAGGTGGTTTTCTGAGATCCAGCTGAATGTCTAAACAAAGACATGACTAGTGCATTAAAGCAATTGTTTACTGTCACTATGTATAATTTTGCAGTAAATGGTTATTAACTGATACAGAGACCATGGATTTTATAATAGCTGGTAATCATTCTACCTCAGGATGTGTTTTCACCCTCATCCACAGGGTTAAAGAATTAGAGTGTAGTCAATTACATTTAGCAGGTCACAGAAATTGATTTACTGCCTAAGGAATGTTTTTTTTTCCTACTGGGCTCCAGCTCTGTGGTGGCATTCTGCTCACATAATCAAGGATGAGCACTGCCTGTCTACCCAATCTACTACTTGGTCCCACAGGGGAAGATGACTTGCAACAGGAAAACCTGCATGAATACTAATTCGCCTACTTGGCTTTAACAGCTTTTGCAAGCCAATCTCATAGGAATTTGTAGAATATGATGCCTTTCCATCTTTCCATATTAATTACCCCAACTGAAAATGGGGACGGTAAGAGATGGGGACGGAGGAAGAGAGTGACAGGGAAGAATGTATGAGGCAGATAGACAGAGAGAGAATATCATGGGAATAGCTCTAAGCGGGGACTCTCTGCTCTCCATCCTAAATGCGGTTAATTATAATGTGATTTGAAGCATCTCGAGCAGGAATCTGCCAATCTAGATTAGGAGCTCTCTGACCACAGCTCCAGTTTAGGTCTCTTCATTATGGCCCAGTGAAGACGGACCTTGTCCCCCCAGAGTAGGAATCACAGGAGTAGACCGGCCGGCAGGGCTAAAACTGAGGCACATGGGTCATGTTTTCTCCCCGATATGTTTAAAGCAAATCAGTCTGACTTCTGAACTTGGTCCTATTTCCTTTCACGACTCAATATGACGCCAATACCTGGAAAAATTTTACCTTCAATTTTCTTTATTACCTCCACCAAGGAGGTTATGTATTTTGGAGAGTTAGTCTGTTTTTCTGTGAACAACATAACTCAAAAGTAACGAACAGATCTTCATAAAATAAGGAAGAAGTGATTAAATTTTGGTGGTGATCTGGATCACCGTCTGGATCCAGGATTTGTTAAAGGATTCTTTAGGGCTGTAGGGCTGTTTTCACCATATGTGTATATAACTCCACCATAAATGGTCGGATTGATTTGCAAAACAATTCAAGACAAGGTCACCATAATTTCTGACAGATGTAAAAGTACGATCCAGATCCTGGCAATATTTTGGATACTGAGATCTTGAATATGAAATATGTACTGGGTCATCATCATTTTCAACACTGTCAGGAAACAAATTATCATACAAACCAGCAACTAACACCAAATTGTAGCAGACAGTCTGCTGAAAGGGAGTATAACATTAAAGTAGGACTAAAATGTTGGTGACAATCACAATATGCTTGGTGGAGGTCTGTGCTCTCTGAGTGCTTTTCTATGTTGTTGTTGTTTTTTCTAATGGGGTATTACCGTAAACTGTGTTTTTGCTCTTACTACTTCCCCCCTCAAAGTAAAATTGTAAGTGCCTGAACCTAACCCTTACAAACTGTTTCAGCTCAAATGTGACCCAACAAATTTTCAGATCTGCCAGCATGGGTCAAAGTAAATGGTTATTTTGGGGTATCTCAAAGCAGTACAGTCCATGTTTGTCACCACTGTCACACAAAAATTACACACAGAGCTCAAGGGGGGCCTCAACACTGTCACGGAAAGCCATGCTGTGAAGGTAACAGTATGTAAGGGTTAACTTGCAGCTGGGTTACTTTGGGACTGCTTTTTTAAACTAAATATTATAGTGCAGTTTGTAAAAAACTATTCTAGTGATTTTCATGTTCAGGTGTACAAATCACTTACAATAGTTACTGGAAAATTTGTGCTCAATTACACAGTAACAAGCTCTTACATTGACAGGGGTAAACACCTGAATTAAATGTTTGAAGCACTCCGCCACATTTCAAATAGTAGATTATTTTTCTCTTTCATTTGAATGGCTGGATGTAAAGAATAAGCTATCCAGGATTCTTTCTTCATGCCGAAGTAGATCTCATCTAGTTGGCTTCTGTCCCAACAATACAGTACACTGAAATTCACTGTTAAACATAAAGTTAAAAAAAAAAAAAAACACTGAGTGTTGTATCAAAAGATCAAAGCCTCATGAGCATGTATGAACAATCCATAAAGACTCAGTATCCAGCTATGGAGGGGGCAAACCAGCCATTTTATTTATGTCCAGTGAAATCCTCCATAGAGCCTCAACATAATAAGGGTTTAAGGCGTCCATGCTGAACAGATTTCTCTGGGCACTTTGTGTCAGAGAATCTCACCTGGTCTTTGGAGTGGGGGCAGAGGGGAGCAAACCTCCCTGCCCCAGCTATGGAGAGACAGCCTTCCTCTGTAACCCACTCTCATTCACACACGTCATTCATGTGCAAATCATCCTTGGACCAAGTGTTCACACGCTGCACTTTCAGATACTTGCTGAATCAACTGATAAATGTGATGGCAGGGCTGTGGATATGTGTCATATAGTGAAAAAGAAGATTTATTGAAGCATTCACATTTTTTTTACAAAAGGGGAAAACCAGCTCTACTATACTGCTGCAAACCAGAAATGTTCACATTGTGAAACCACTTTTTTTTTTGTCCTCTTGTGTGAATAAACTTGTGGATCATGTTAAGTTAATACAGTTCTCTTTTGGACCTGCATCATTCTGTTGAAAAGGAAAAAAGTGGTCCTTAGAAATGGTTTCATGATGCCACAATATCTGGTTTCAAACTCCCTTGTGTTTGTTGTTGGTGTATTTAATGCTCTGAATGGTTTAATCCCTGTCCTCCAAATGCAAAATGCAGCATTTGAATGTTTTCAAAGTTATTGATAACTTAATCTACTACTAATGGTGAGGCAAACACATGCATCATTATCCAGAACAGGAATTTACAGTAATCCCTGTACTAGATTACTCGAAATACCTAATGAACAAGTCTGAACTCTCTTTCAAAAGTCAACTCAAAACCAGTCTTTTTAAGACTGCGTTCAAGACCTGACGTCTACCAAAAAAATCTCTATTTTCTCAGATTTTCTTAAATCTGTTATGTACTTATATGTGTTTGGAAAGCATCTTTGAGTATCTGAAAAGCCCTATATGAATCTGATTTATTATTATTATTATTATTATTATTATTATTATTATCATTATTATTATTAAGTGCACAAGTGCTCACAGATTATATATATATATATATTTTTTAACCATAAACAAAAAGAAAGGGTCCAGCATGGAACACTTGGTCCGTAATACCTCTTTTCTTTTTTCTTTTTTTTTAAATCAAGGTCTGTTTATTAAGAAAAAAAAGGATCATCACAATGTGAAAAAACAATCATTGAACATATATTTTTTTTTGTTCAAACCCAAAACCCACCCTTAACCCCAGCCAGCCAGACAAAGTAATAATAATAATATAAACAATTATACTGCAATGTCTTTTGCCTCCACACCTTCAAAATAGGTAAGAAAAGGTTTCCAAATATCATAAAATTTTTGGACAGAACCTTTTAGTGTGTGTCTTATCTTTTCTAACTGAATGTAATACATAACATCTCTGACCCAAAGCCCATACACAGGTGGGCATACATCCTTCCAATTCAACGAAATTCTCCTACGAGCCAAAAGTGCACTAAAAGAAATTAAACTACCTTGTGCTTTTGATAAGCGATTATCCAAAGTCACTCCAAATATTGCAATGAACGGGCAAGGACTTAGGGCAAAACCACATATTTTAGAAAAAGTATCAAAAATATTTTTCCAAAAATTCTGCAATTTAGAACAGGTCCAGAACATATGTAATAACGAGGCTGGTTCTTGTCTGCAGCGGTCACATGTAGGGTCAAAGTCGTCTCTGATCTTACTCAATCTAGTTTTTGACCAATGAAGTCGATGTACAACTTTAAATTGTATTATTGTATGCCTGAGACAAATGGATGAAGAAAAAATTCTGTCAATAATATTTTTCCAGGTCTCATCTGAAATCTGTACACTCAGATCTTCCTCCCATCTATATTTAAGTGTCTGCAGTGTAGACATCTTATACTTATTTAACAACCCATAGATAACACTTATCAGGTGCCTGACTGTGGGTTTGAGCTTGAAGATATCGTCCAGAAGCAATGGGGAGGGAGAAGATGGGAAGGAGTCCATGTTGGAGACGATGAAACGTCTAATTTGTAGGTACCTGAAAAAGTATACCTCTTTTCTAATGTCGTAGCTGTTTTTTCTTCGTGACAGTGGCTTGTACACCTGCTCGAAAAACACCACAAGCTCTCTGAAGCCTTCACCTTCCACAAAACTTAACGGGAGCACATCACTGGATACCAATTTGGTTATTAGCAGTTGTGCTAAATTTCCCCACTCTTGTTTTATTACATCTATTTGTGCTAATACGGCTAGCAAATGACATAATGCAGGACTTCCTGTTTTCTGCTTCATCACTTTTGTTGAAGTAATTCCAGACATCACTTTTCATGACTGAGATGTCAGGGGTGTAACGGACAGTGCTCTATTTGTTGAGCCTTTTCTTTCAGTGTCATAATATCTTTGTATCTCATTCATTACTTTCTTACCTAGTATGTTCATTTAGACAAAGACTAAAAGCTAGGTCACACATGTAACGCTGGATGAGTTCAAGCTTTGTAGCACAGGTGTGTGAGTAACAAAAGGTTATTTGAATAATGGGGTCAACGAGAATATTTGTGGACCGTAAAAGAAAAAAAAAAGGACAACATCTTGCTAGGCTCAAAGTGAGGTCGCCATAAAAACTGCTCCCCCTGGTGGCTGGATCTAGTATGGGTAAAAAAAATCTGGTTTCCCAAGCCAGTCTAGATGGACTGTGGTCAAACTTTAAAAAATCCTTTCACCTCATAGAAATGTTTCTCACATCCGATTGTTGTGATTTTGGGATATTATTTGGCTGCCTTGTATTCAAATGCTCTTTTTTGTGTTAGTTTTTATTAATTAGAAGAGTCTCTCTGAGCCCCTCATAGCCTCTACTGTGCAGACTCTGGCTGCCAGTGGCAGCGCCTGTGACAGAGGTATTTCAGCTTTGAACCGTATAATGGTAAATGGCAGAACCATGCTATTCATTCTATATACAGTCTATGATTTGTACCCATCCCTATTTCAGACTGCAAAAACAACTGCTCTACTCGAGTTTATGAAAACAAACATGGCTACATCCTATTTAGCTACTTCTGCTGCAGCCTTCAGTGTTCATTTGTTCAATACCTCTATGTACTCAAAAGCAAAAAGCCATCTTTACAACCACAAAACTGAGATTTCATGCTCATCATTGTATGTTGTGTGGCATGGCTGCTACTGTTGAGCTTTAAAAAAAACAACATGTTGCTACCTCTTTGTGTCTTATTGGAAAATATAAAGGGGAAATTCACTCAATTCAGATACATATAATGGCAGAGGATTTAATGCACTAAATGGTAAATAGGGAGGATTTAAGACACAGCCAAAAGGACCAGTTTTGTACATTAGAAACGGTGCTTTTCCTTATAGGTAGGGTCTACCGGATTTTTTGTTGCTTGTCAGTAAACACAACATTAAAACTGGGCTCCTCCTTGGCTCAGTGCCAGCAGTAGCACATATCCACTGCCTCAGACCAAAGCTATGTTAACACACTCACTAACCCAACAACCACCTGTAGCATCGCGTTTCTACCATTCTACTTGGGAAAGATCCGAGAGCCATTCACCTGACTTGGCATGTTAGCATAAGCTTATCACAGGTATTTGACACATACCTCAGACAGCCAACTGGTGTCACTCTTTGTCCCAAGCTGCTCTCCAAGTTCCCGAAAGCGAGGAAAAGTCGAAATAAGCTTGACAGAAAACAGCTTTATCTGTTTGACGTTTTGTTTCACTTTGGCTTCCTTTTTCTTTCTCCATGTTAGGTCCACTATGGTCTCTGCTCAGGGTAGCGTCTTCCACTCATTAATCCACACAAAACTCACCTGCGCACTGGGCGCTCTGTGATTGGTTGACGTAAACACGCGTACTCTCCGCGCAGAAACGTCTGAAACTTCCAAAACATCATCATAGAGATAGAGGAGAGGATTCGAGGCAGACATAAGCTGTATCTGTGCCCCAATTCAAGGTCTGCAGCACATCAAAACTTAAGCCTTGAAAGGACCTGGCTTTCGTAGTCTGCGTAGACCACAAAAGCCGAACTGAATCGAGACGGTCTGGTCTACGGATCATTTCCTGTTTGACACTTTTGACGTCACGCAGCGCCGCCCTCACCTGTCAGCTTGGTGCGTTCGGATGTATTCGGAAGTCGGAATTTCCGCCCATTAATTACATCAATGTTAAAAAACACGTAAACCAAAACCTTACATTAAAAACATGACGATTTTTTTTTTATTTTTTTATTATTTTTTTACTTTAACTGTTTTAAATATTTTACTTTAATATTATTTTTTTTGATAAAGTATGGAACCTCTATGTACATGTAAGAACATACATTTTCAACATTGAAACAAGCTTTAGAGAGGATATAATATCTCAAAAAAGGCAACCTTTTTTAAATTTTTAATTGCTTTTTTAGAGTACTTAATTGATTACATGTATTTCAATTCACCATATATATATATATATATATATATATATATATATATATATATATATATATATATATATATATATATATATATATATATGCAAAAAAATAAAAATAAATAAAATTAAAAATAAAATTAAAAAAACATCAAGGAAGGGTTTTTTTTTCCAGAGAACTTGCATTTATGGAGATTTTTCCATAATGAGAAGATTAACAACATATTTTTCCACAGTAAAACAAAATCTTCACTCATGTTTCAGAAATACAATCACATTGTTATTGCCAGAAATCCTTCACAACTGGATAAAGCAGGACTATTCTTCTTGAGTTCAGCTGTGTCCATCATCTTCGACATTCATGCGCAATGAATGCTGGGTTATTTGAGGCTAAGATGGATTCACAGAATCTGTACTTTGCAGCACCTGAAGGGTAGCCAGATTCATCGACTGCATTGTGGAGGAGCCATTGAAATATGACAAGGGTCAACACCCAGTATTGAAAAATGGAGCCTATGTGGAAGTGCTAAAAGTTGCTGTTCATCTAGGATCCGCTTGAGGCTGTCTGCAGAAAGACCAGAATTCACTTAAACACCAGGCCAAAAGAAAAACAAAACTGACTTTTACGGCATTAAAAATCGTATTTATGGCCTGGTTCAAAAAACAGTTTGGGTCTGAAACACTAACTTTGCTGTCGGGTTACACTGCACGGGGGTGAATGTTTTTCTTACTCCCTGGTTTAGAAGATATTAGGATCATCTGTCCAGTTAGAGACACAGCTCAGCTTACATAACCGATAGGCGCCCTATAGCTGTTAGACAGGATGCTTAAAGCTGGCATCATATCTAATGTGGCTGAGTCCGCAGATTGGCTTCATTTTCAGGAACAGACGGGTGACGTCGTGGATACTACGTCCATGTTTTATACAGTCTATAAAATGAGACAGCCTTGATGCACCGCTGTGATAGAAATGGTCTTCAAATTCAGCCTGTGTGGGCTGCAGCCCCTGAACTGGGACACAGCTAAAGACACTGGCACACATGTATAGAGGCCCATAGGAGACGATTAAGTAGGTTTATTCCTGTAAAAATTGACATTTTACTTTTTGGGGAAATTCCAACAGACCCTATCTTTAACTGACTTATCACCATGTGTGCAAATGTGCAAAATTTGTTCTGCATAAAGTACACATTGCTATGTACATTAAAAAAGTGTTTTCTGTAAAGTGACAGATCTTGGAACCTTGTCCTTTCTTTTTCCTCCTCTGCTGTTGGCCTTACACACATGAGACGGAAAAATCAATGTGATCCATTAATTTTGTTCACAAAAGTGCGACATTATGAGAAGACTGTGAGTCCTCACCCCATAAATATGGTAATATTGCAACAACACTGAATAAAACATAGAGGTATCTAAACCCGTTTTACACTGTAACCAGGCCAATTAAATAATTGTTTTTGATTCAAATGGAAGATTTTTTTATACCTCTGATCAAATACACATTTTCTACATTCTTAGCAATTAGGAACCAAATGGGACATAATCACAGATAAATTGCTTAAATTCATGTCGTAGATGTTCAGCACACAGAGCACAAGCCTTTGAGAAACTGCTCGATTAAGCTTTACAAACTGAATAACTGAATGGTTTTTGTTTTAACATTCAAGGACAAAATCACTAATCCTGGCCAAAGTAAACACTTTACCAACAACTCTGTTGATTAGTGGAAAAGATTGTTTAACTCTACATAATGGTGCCCGATCTCTTTGAAAAAGCCCAAGCTTGTGTAATCAAAAGCACAGTCTTTTGTCTCTTCAGCACACATACCAAAGAAGCTGCCGAGGAGGCCACATCAGAATGAATGAATATTTAATTGAGGCCTATTGAGGCAGAAGATCAAAATGACCTTGCTCTGAATGATTATTCAATGATAAAAATAAAAGTAGGCTAGTGGAGAATGGAAAGCATACACTCAAGAGCCTTGGTTTGTCCAGCAAGCAGGAATATATTACACAAACATCTAAGCGCAAAACCATGGTGCTGTGGATGAATGTGTTTAACTTTGACACTCACTTTCATCTAGAGTCTGCCAATCAATTTACCATCAGATAACGCTCAACTCTTTTTGTTCAAAACCAATAGTTGATAATTTGAAAGCAGACATATAGTGGAAGGGTTAACAAACTTCCAAGAGGAGATCATTTTTACTCATTTATTGCAATGTAAGACACTGAGCAGCGGTGCACTGTAATAAAGGAATATTCAGAAGGTTTTTCTCACCTGCCTCTTTCAGACCTTATAACAAACATGCTTAACTCCCTTTTTCTGATATAAACCTATATCTGCACCCGTTACTTTGTATCTTACACCTCTGCTGATAAGTTGAATGGTTCCTTAGATTTGTACATCTATTGGGTTGTGTTACATTAATAACTCTAGATTAAACACCTTCAGGATCATTGACTATATCTACACAAGGTATATTAGATGCATAATTCCTGACAGGATCCTCTTTTTTCAATAACTGAAACTCCTCTTGGGAGCAAAATAGACCCATACATGAAACTGCATTTCAAGACACCAATGAAAGAAAAGTGACCCTTTCTCATTCAAAGTTGTCTGAACAAAAAGCAGGTCAATCTGGCTCATGAGGGAGCAAGACCCTCCTCTCAACTTTCCAGACACTTGTGAGTGGAACTGGTCAGGAAAAAAAAAAAAAAGGCTGAATTGTTGCAGGTTGAACATGAATAGCTCTAAAACTCAGCACTTGATAGCATGCCAGAGTACGAGGAACAGGTTCTATACCCAGAAAAATGTAGTCCTAGCAAGCACACATCTGAAATATATTTAGTTTTTTTGTGCAATATTTAACCTTATCCTGTTAGTATCTACTGACTCATGACTTCAGTGCACCCTGTAAAATGACACCCTGGCCTGTTGATAAATAATGCTTAGTATACTTTGCTTCGCACAGCCACAGTATGTGAGTTACTGTTGAGATGTTGCAGTAATGTCATACACCACTCCACACATCAGATCTGAGCTGCCAACAGCAGTTGTGTATAATAGTGGAGGTTAATGGGCTTAGAGCAGGACACATACAAGGTAATGTTATGTTTGCAAATGTAGTTTGACTTGTAAAAACTTAGTAAAGTCATATGTTGCTTCTCTAAAAAGTAACTAAAATATACAATATATTACTCTTTTCAGTTTAATAAAACTGCTACTTCTCTTGGTCCTCAAGTGCTGACAACCACACTATCATTGGAGGAAGTAAGATGTTCTCGTATTGGAAGCTAGGCCTGCACAATATATCGTTTGAACATCCCCATCGCAATATGCCCATGCCCAATAGTCACATCGCGCATGTGATGCGACTATCGCATTTCCCCCATTTATTGGAGAAATGGAAAAAAGCAACTGAGGTTGAAACCTATTCTGTTTTGTACAGAGACATGGCCTCCTGGATCCCTTTCATATACAGCAATCTTCATCATTCACAGATAAACCCCCTTAGCCTGGATTTAACGGTATTATAAGAATACAATGGTGTCATTGTGAGTCAACCAAATTCTTCCCAAACAGAGCTATTCAAGTCAGCGGGTGAAAAATATTATTTTTTTAAATATCGCAATATATATATATATATATATATATATATATATATATATATATATATATATATATATATATATATATATATATATATATATATATATTTCGCAATATATATCGCAATATATATATATATATATATATATATATATATATATATATTTATATATATATATATATATATATATATATATATATATATATATATATATATATATATATATATATATATATATATATATATATATATATATCGCAATATATCGCAACCCCCCCAAAAATCGCAATGCCAGTTTTTTCCAAAATCGTGCAGCCCTAGTGGAAGTAGTTTCATATACACAGCTGTTCAAATAACTCTGTTGTCACATCATCTAGACCACATTAAATAATGTTTCAGAAGCACATATAAGGTTTCGTCATATTGAAATCATGAGAGATATGCATATGTTTATACAGGTGGCATTCAGAACTGATGGCAAAAGCTAAATGAGTTACAGAACACTATGTTAAACAGTCAAATGCAGCAACAAGCTTTCGCTGGTGCACTGTCAGTCTAAAGAATATCATGAAGGAACCCCCCCCCCCCCCCCCCCCAGACATGTGTTGCTTCTAATGTGCAGTCACTTCCAAAGAAATTTATCACAAAATAGCTTCTCAAGGACAGAGAAGGTGGATTGAAACACTTTGCTTTGGATGTTGTGTATTGCGTTTTGACTATTGTGCTCATTTTGACTATTGTGCTCATTTTCAATTGAAAAGGATATGTTCTCTCTGCTAACAGTCTCACTGCCCTTTGTGTTTGCATTGAATCGGCGGAAATCTTAGAGTGTGACACTTAAGCTAAAATGCTGGCATTGTGATCAAGACCACTGTAGACCAGTTTCTGTGAGACCAGATAAAGACATAGAGCCTCGAACCCATGAGATTTAAGATTTCACATCCACCCTCCAAAATATTGTAAGATTCATTCTATTTCTTCACTATTACAGGAGAGTTCAGCTCTGCAACACCAGTCAGTTAACATGTAGGCTGTGAAACAATTGCATCGATTTAGTGTCCGAAAGAAATGTCAGGTACCACACAGGAAAAATCCAACAGTTCTTGTGAGTAATTTCAGTTGATCAGTTCCACAAAAACGTTCTTTTACAGGTGGACTCATCCCAACCAGGTTCACCTAAAACAGGTAGCATGGCTGCTAAGGGTTTTTAATAGAGACCTTTTTTACATTTGGCATCAATATCTTATGGGTTATGTGTGATTCGACCACAAGTGGACAGCCTTGAGAACAGGTATAAAAGAACCTCAATGCACTCTGAGAATAGAATGAGATTCATTCAACACAGCCAAATGCAGAGGTCATCTGAGAATCAGTGGACCACACTTGTCTGGCACCAATTTGGACCATGTTCTTTTACCCCTCCTTGTATCTGGGTCATCCAATATTTCTCTACTGTATCATGATTATTTTTTCTTTTTTAAATCGATTTCCCACATCATTCTTAAGTACATTTATAGATCATACTTTGGCGCGGAGACAGTGCAAATACATAGTCTCAATACAGCTTACTTAGTTTAATTTATTCAACAAATTAAGTGAAGGTATTGTGGTATTAATACCATAGCTTCACTACAAAAATCTAAGGTGTTAAATGACATCACTGTAGATAACACTGTTGCTGTCCTCTCAGATCTATCTGAGGCCTTCAACACAGTGGATCACTCAGTTCTTTTAAAGAGTTTATCTAACATAGGAGTCTTTTCTAAAAACGTTTCGGTGGTTTAAAAGCTACCTGAGCAGTAGGAAGCAATCTGTCAAGGTTGATATATATTTAAAAAATCATCCTAATATAAAAATGGTGTCCCCCAAGTATCCATATTGGGCCATAATCTTTTTATCTATATCAATAACTTGTATGAGTGTCAAAAGTTTCATTTCTATGAGGATGAGACCATTCTGTACGCTTCATCATCCTCCCTATTGAGTTCAGATGATTACGTGCAAGTTGCTTTTAATGCTAGTCAAAGAAACATTTGTGAACTAAAGCTGGATCTAAATTCAAACCAAACTCAAGTGAGGTACTTCTCCAGGTCTGAGAGGACAGTGAGAGATGAGTGTCATTTTTTTTTTACTTTAACTAATGAGGTGATTGAATGTGTCTCGGCTTCTGAACAGCAGGGCTTTCTCCTGGATGTTATAACCCTGGATTCTTTCATCATCATCATCATCATCATCATCATCATCATCATCATCATCATCGTCATCATCATCATCATCATCATCATCATCATCATCATCATCATCCTCATCATCATCATCATCATCATCATCATCATCATCATCATCATCATCATCATCATCACTTTCAGAGCCTAACTAAAAAGCTGAGGGTAAAGTTGGGTGTCTTTTACATAAACGAAGACTGTTTTTTTTTGCTTGAAAAAAGGGTAGGTAGGTTTGCCTTCCACACATGACAGAAGTATGAAAGCAAGCCAAGTTTATTTATATAGCACATTTCAGCAAGGCAATTCAGAATACTTTACAGAGAAAACATTTTCAAAGTTAAAATTCAATTAAAAAGCATATAAAAATGAGATACAATAAAACAAAATGAAATAAAATCTAAAGAAGAAAAAGAAAGAAGGTTAAAACAGATTTTAAGATATAAGCATAAAAGTCACAGTGCAGAGTGGCAGAGTTGTGCGGTTAAAGAAAAAAATATTAAAAAGATTTGTTAAAATTTCTGAATACAGGATGGCTGTAAAAACATGGATCTTCATCCTGGATTTAAAGGAGCTCAGAGTTTCAGCAGACCTGATATTTACCGGCAGTTTGTTCCAGATATTTGGAGCATAGAAGCTGAATGCTGCTTCTCCATGTTTGGTTCTGACTCTGGGGATTGAAAGCAAACCTGATCCAGATGACCTGAGTGGTCTTGATGGTTCATACTGGATTAGAAGATCTTTGATATATTTTGGCCCTATTCCATTCAGAGCTTTGTAAACTAACAGAAGTGTTTTAAAGTCTCTCCTCTGACAAAAAGGTAGCCAGTCTAAAGACCTCAGAACTGGACTGATGTGATCCACTTTCTTGGTCTTAGTGAGTGTTGAATTGTAACCGTCTTAATGTGTTTGTTAAAATTCAGGTCTGAGTCCATGATCCCACACAAGTTTTTTGACATGGTCACTTGTTTTTAGCCCAAACATCTGGAGCTGCTTCCTGACTTTGCATCTCTGATCTGGCTCCAATAACAAAAACCTCAGTTTTATCTTTGTTAAGCTGAAGGAAATTTAGACTCATTCACTCACTGATTTGTTCAATGCATTTACTCACATTCTGAATGCAGCCATGATCACCTGGCGACATCATAATAACTTTATGTTGTCAGCATAATTATGGTGACTGACTTTGTTGTTTTCTATAATCTGAGCCTGTGGGAGCGTATAAATGTTAAACAGAAGAGGCCCCAGGATGGATCCTTGAGGGACTCCACATGTTATTTTTGTCTGCTCAGATGTACAGTTACCTATAGACACAAAACAGTGTCTTCCCCTCAGGCAAGATTTAAACCAATTAAAGCATTGGCATATCTTTCTTTGTAAGGCCATACTGAATGATCTGTGTTATTTAAGCTCCTGGTGTTTCTGTTTGTTGTTCCTCGGACTTGCTCTATCTTTGGTCAAAGTGCTTTCTGTGTTTTTGCTCCTTCATCTTAGTCTGAGCTACAAAGGCATCTAAAACTGGATATTTTTAATGGTTTATTTCAAATCTAGTATTAAGAATCGTCTAATTGGTTCGTTTTGCTGCTGAATGCTGCCAATTTATTGATTCATGTACTGATCACTTGTGGTCTATTGTTCTGTCTTGCTCTCTGTCTGAAACTTTTTTCTAAAGGCAGAGAGCTTTGTCTCACGATAACCTGAATGTGATAGATCAAATAATGTGGCAACATTTTTTATTCTGAGTCACTCACCATATACACCCTTAAACCACAAGAAAAAACCTCATGTCCTCTGATGGCAGCGTGACTACACATGCTCTTAAAAGATTGAGCTGAATATAATCCTCATCATCTCTCTGACATGGTATCAGAGAAGTTCTTTTTAAAAATGTTATTGTGTTAGTACACATTAACACAATATAACTCCACTTCCACTGTGGGCCATCTGTCGCACACAAGTATCTGTTGACATGCTCCTTAACATGGATATTATGTTAGGGAGCCTTTTAGCTAACTCCAAATTATTCTGCCACAGTCCCTTTTCTGTGGTGGGTCAGGGCTGTCTGAAGCCATTATTGGTAATGAATGTGGAGTCCTACTTTAAAAGGTTCAGGCATGTAAAGTCACCTACAGCTGACTAATGGAATCCTGCTGACACTGGATGCCAGGGGCTTTTACCACATCCTGGAATGGCAGTTTTGGAAATTTACACTACAGACATAATGAACTATAAATGTAAACTTGGGAATGTAGCCTCCCACACAGTAGCTCTGAGTTATTAATAGATACAGACCATTCAAAGTGCTGCAAAATGATAAATTGCAGGAGACTATTTTATGCTTTCAGCAAAAATTCTGCAACTCTGGACTCATTTTGTCAAGATAGATATGGACTCAGACATGAATCTTTGTGTTTCTGCAGTTTCAACAGTTATTAAAGATGTGGCTGTAAGAAATATATGCAGGGCATTTGTTGGTAGATCTAAATATTCAGAGTTTGTTAGTGCTACAACACTTTGTGCCCTGGGAGATGGGCCTCTTCAGCTGGTTCACAGGTCGCGCAGCAGCGTTCAGAGTGGCCATTGTGCTTTGTCATTTCACAGGTGACTCACATTATTACACTCGAGCATGCTGGAGGTAGAGCACTCTGAGATGCTTGCGGCATTCAAAATGCATGATTTCCAGCCTAGTGCAAACAAATCGCTTTAAAAGATCAGTTTAATCTATTTCGAGCTGTTATTATGAGCTGGGAGAGTTGTTCAGATAAAGAGACTGAAGCAGGGTTAACATTAGAGTGTTGGACAACTCTTCATGTACTTTACCCAGTGTGAGAGCTGTCAACTTTATTATTTGTTTTTACGATACACTGTGCATACGATTTACATTGCAGACCACTAAAATGATGGTCAGGAGGTGAATTACTCTGAGCCAAACTGCCTTGAATTGTGCAGTGATATAATGTAGTGCATTTAAAAATTATCTGCAGGAGAATCTCAGTCATAGAAGTCGTCAGTGTCATTGTTGTTTGTGTTGAAGGGTCGAGGACACAGAGCTGCTTCAATCTCAGAGTTGCTGTCATCTGATTCCCCCCAGAAGGCTATAAGAAAAAAAGAGAAAGAGAGAAAAAAGATAACACTTTCACAGAGGAATGTGCATCCCTCCCTTTGTTCACTGAAGTGATCCCTTTTAGATTATCTACACAGTCTTTACTAATCAGTTGGATCACTCCTTCCATATGCAGTTGATGATTTACTGCACTTCAGCTGAATTCACCTTGAGTTGGATTTCAAAAATGTGTTAGCACGCTATTTGTTATTGAGTACATATGTGTTATATCTCTTATTAATGCAGCTAAAATGACCTCCTGGTGACCCAGCTGCAACTGCAAAGGTCAAAATGAGAATAAAATAGGGCAACCCAAAAGTAGGTTAATCAATAGTGACTGTTTTGGGCACATACAGAGATTAGTTGAGTCTTTTGGCAGCTTGAAAATGTAGAAACAGCTGTGGTGTCTGTTTTTACTGGTCCACACAAACAGGCTCTTAATGTCATCTGTACTGACATACAACTTGACCCTATTTGAAACTATTATTCACTGTTTTAACTCTTTGCCATTTAAAAACAATTTGTCTTCAGAGAAAAAAAGCTCCCCTTTTGATAGTTTTTAGTGTTTCTAAATAATCATTGATGTAAATTTAAACAGCACAGGTCTTGCTGTTTCCATGGAGAGTCAACCCAACAGATTATCACTCATATTGCCCAATCTTTCTGTGGCTTTTGTTAAAGGTTATATCTCCCAAAAAATGCACATTAGTCCCTCAAGATAAGTATGATGTAAAAAAAAAAAAGAATGAATTTGTTTGTTGCTGCCAGCTTTAATCTATAAGTTTTTAGTAACCTGAGATTGATCATGAGGTTTTGTTACTATTATTATTTCCTTTTTTTTGTTCATTCATTTATTTTTTATTTACTCATCCTCAAAGGGGGAGCTGTATTTGCAGAGAAATTTAATCAAACAGTTTTCTTGTAAAGTCAAACATTTGGAATAAATTTTATTAATGTTATCACATAAAGCTCTTTATGTTGATCTGTTTGGTGTAATTAACCTTTTTGACATTGCTTCTTTGCATGCAATTGAAATGACTCTGTCTATTCTCACCTTTGGACTGTAGAGCAGAAAGAGCCTTTGAGTTAGTCTTCTCCTTTCTGGAAACACACAAAAAAGCAGTTATTAGCCTTGTAAAGTTAATATCTCAGACTTCCTCAAAAAAAAAAAAAAAAAAGTCACCATTTCTCAACCAAAACAGGTTGTAATGAAAAAAGCAGGCAGTCAGTTCTGAGACAACTGCCTTGACTCCAGCTCTAGTTGTGCAAAAAAGACTTCCACAAGGCCGTCTTAACACAAAAATAGTCCTGAGACAGGGTTGCCAGGTTCCCATAGCTCTAGTGATATCGCTATGTAAATGTGTGACCTCCGAAAAGGCTTTGATCTACTCCAATGCATATGCAATAAGGCCTCCCGTTCCACTTTTAAAGGCCTCCTCTTTAATTTACATCATCACAGAGCCTATTCAAAACACCACAATATAGCCTCATCATCTCCCAGGTTAGCATACATATCCATATGGCTTGGTTGTTTGGACCCTATTTGTCCGTGCTGTGTTGATGCTTCTCTTAGAAACCAGAGAGAAAAAAGATGCAGAGTTTCAAGCAGATGAGCTCTTGCAAAAACTGTTGTGTGGTGTGTCCCCTCCATCTGCATCAATTCAAACCCATGACCTCTTTGATTGTCATCCTCTCAATCACCCTCATCTCCTCATCTCGCGCTCAGCTAAATCTTGGCACATGTGACTGTACATTGAGTATAAGGCCCAAATTACTCTGGCTGAGTTCCAATTGCTATCTTCCAAACTATATATTGCTGCTCTGCACCACTCAAGGCAGAATGAGAGAATAGGGATGCCGCTCCCATTCCTAACTGTGAACAGATTGCTTTGTGTGAAACGCACTTTACCAGACAGCCAGTATAATAATCAGAATATAAACTTTATATGGGTGTGTGGGTAGGAAGTCCTATGGAACATTTGAGGATTTCTGTACGAATCCCGCAAATAGAAAATCATTAGTGTGGATAATGTGTTTTGTTGAAATACAGCATAATTTAGCACATTTGCAATCAAATCCTTTTATATTTTGGTAAATGGAGAGGAAAACAGCTGATATATATCTTTAAGATTACTATTTAAAGTGAAATTTAGGATGCCTTTTGGTTTATAGTGAGAAACAGTAGTGAGAAACAGATAAACAATTTTTTTTGTCAAATCACTAAATGACTATGCTAGCTGAAGGGATAAGTACCGAATTAGGTACCAATTCACGTAAAATCAAAAGGTACCATGTTTAGGTACCTAGGTGCATCCTTGTGACTGTGAGGAAGTGGAAGAGTAGGTGATTTTCCATACTGGACATGAACACAGCATTGCAAGGTCATATATTGAAGAATAAATATGTTAAATTAAAAAAACATATATTTTATTAATAAACAAATTGATATTTTTTACCACAAAAACACAAAAAAGTACCGAAAATTGGTACCACTGAGTATGGATACCCATTGCCAGGTACCGGGCATCGGTACCACATAATTTCAAATGTGACGGGTACCCATCCCTAACTAGCAGTAAAGATATCTACAAGATGATTTAAAAGGAAATAACACTGCTATTAGTTTATAATAAGCAGTAAAAGTAAATACTGGGCCAAAACCATCACAACTAGGTTTTTCAGATTTTGGTGTGAGAAATATTAATCGCAATGCAGATCAAAAATCTAGCTGTTTTCCAGGTTAAGTTCTTGAAACATCAGAAAAAAGCTGCTCACCACAAAGCACAGTTAAGCCATTGTATCCATTTGAAACTGCTCTGGTGGAGCTTGCAGTAGCCAAAATACTGCATTACTCTACAGGATGACTCCCTCTCCTATGCTACAGTAATAGTTGTAACAGGGAGTCAATTAGGCTTTTCTTTTCTTGATCTCCCCCCAGGATGGGAATGGTCTATCAGCTGTTCCACTTCAGTTAGGGACTGGACTGATTTCAAGACAGGGCTATTACCATAGAGAGCCCAGTCTGGATCTGACCCCACCAATCTAATATTCTGTTTCCATAAACATTTATGCCAGTTCATCTTCCGCTGAGTTTCCCTTAATTGTGGCAATGATCTGAATATGTAAGACTGGGTTGGCCAGTGTAATACAGGCTCTGCTAGGCATAGGTGAATGTAATGTGTAAAATGATGCAAATTACAGCTATTGTTATGTGCTCTTTTGGCACTGCTTCTCTCATTCTTTTTCTTTGTGCTTTGCAATTGTTTTATATTGTTGTTTGTCTCCTGAACAGTTTTTGTGTGTGCTGTGCACATCTGAGTCTACATTTACCCTTAAAATTGTATGATAAGGTTTATTAACATTACAGTCCGTGAGGTTGCAGGGAAAGGGAATGCAGCTTATTGTCTGGAAGCACAGTAGAAATTGTGTTTTTTATATAGGAGCTTTCATTGTTAAAAAAAGGATGAAACCATTGGTCAGAAAACACGAAAAAGTGAAACATTTTGTTAAACTGCGGAGCACAAGAGTGAATCAATCAAACTAAAATCATAAGTATTTGGATTGAAGTTGAAGGTCTTTTTAGACCATTTAATTCATTGTGGGATCTATGTACTCTTCATTTCACTTCTGTGTTGTGTTTTGCTTCAGTCTGAGCGGCATTCTCTCTGCTTTTTCATTTTACCTTTAGGTACTCCTTTGGAGAACAAATACACAAAAACTGCTGCAGCTACTTCAAATTTCTTACAAGTAGAGTGTGTAATAGTTGGGATTACAGTAGTCAATTTTGCTCTAAATGGGCTTCACCTTGTCATGTTCTGAAGGAGCTTAGAAATTTTGCAACACAAATGGAAGTTGAAAATTTCAACTTGGTTTAAGTCCATTCTATGGGAATACGTCTAGTTTTGAACCAATGTTTAATATTTCACCTGGTTAAGTTTAAAAGAAAGGAAATGCTTGAGCTGTTTCTTGACTACAGATTTAAATGAAAACCCTTCAGTCATATTAGGGAGTGTGGGGACTGTCATAGAAAATAATGCTTACCAAGCATTAAATAATGCTTTGCAAACATTGACAGATAGAAAACTGCTTTTATTTACCCTGGCTTTTTTTAAGCTCCTGCCACCCACACACAAATGCTAATAGCACAATAGCACTTTAGCGCTGCGGTGCTTGTCTAAAGGTAAAGGGAGACCCATCACCTCACCATTCCCATCAACTCCTACTCCCATCCCAGCTATGACCCCAGAGAAACATTGTTTAGGCTCAGTTTAGATGTACTCTAACAGGCCTGAATGGTAGCAGGATATAGCCTTCAGTGGGGGCAAACAGTGAGAGGGAATTGTGAGTGCACTGTTAGTGGGATCTCTCTAACGTGTGAGTGCTCTCTGCTGGCAACAAGCAGGAACTGCAGCTCAGAGGAGGCTTTTGGCCAATAATTTTAACACAACCCGCACTCCCCCCTGACTGCTGACAGGCTAGTGTAGAAGGCTGGAGCAGGGGATGGTTGGAGGAAAATCTTTCATCTAATGTCACAAATGTTTGCTTGTGTTGGGTAACACCCATTTGTTTGCTTATCTAAACCAATTACAGGGACAGAATGCAGGAAGAACAATATAACTTTGTTTTAACATAAATCAATGAAATTACACCAGAGATTACCAAAGTATCCAAAATTCAACATTTTAACATTTTCACTAAGATCACCCAAGAAGGGGTTAAAGCAATTACATAAAGTTTATTTTAGATAAGTTTTATTTCAGTGGCTGTTGTTGTCAACTTTGCCCTAACCTGGAAATGAAACAAAAACCCAAATTTCGCAAATGAAACTGAAACAAATATAAGTAGAAATGGTTGGATATTATTTTCAATACTTCATAGTTGAAATTAATCTTTACTTTTCCCTGTTAGCTTATGAAGGATAGACTCTCAGTGCTGTCTTACTTTATTGTTGTCGTATTCATTTAAGCTGTACTCTCATTTTTCAAGCTGTACTCTCATTTTTCAGGCTGTAGTAAAGATATTAATGAATACTTTTCCAAATAAAGCAGAACCAAGTTTGATTTGTTGTCACAGGAGAACAGACTGCTGCCATGTGCCTCATTTTACATCTGCACTTCAAATGATACTATTGTTCATTAAATCGCTGCATATGTTTCTCTCCCCAACGTTGGGGGTTTTGAACAGCATTCCTCCATCTTTTACAACCTCTTTGTCTGATTCTGCCTCTCTGTCTCCCTCTATCTCCAGCTCTTGCTTTCTACTTCCCCTCCCCTCCAGTCCTTTCTCTCAGCCCATGCCCCTCTCACCCCGCCATTCCTCTTCCCTGCAAGCTGTCAGAGATCCACACACATCGCCTCCCCACATGAGAGAGTGAGAGCTTCTGATTTTGACACTCTGAGTGATTTGAGGTCGAATGCTTGAGCACATCCTGTTGTCCAAGGCAAAGCTGTAAACCACTAATTGTTGAGTCAAGGTTTTTGTCAAGCAGGCACTAGGCACAACAATCATCACACCAGCTGATAGCTGGAGGATTTTGTGTATGTGTGAGTATGTCTGCTGCCTTGTATCTGCCCACATGTTTTCAAGCATTTATTGGGATCAAAAACAGGGAGGAATAAAAAGGTATTAGAAAACCCAAAATAAAAATAAGAAAGGAGTGGCATCTGAAATGCCTACTGTAGAAAGAGGCACAATGATTCTTTGCACGAGAGGAAGCAGTGGCATGCACTCGCATACAAAGGGGAACAAGTGGTCTTTACATGGAGTGCAGCTGCTTATTAAGACTCACTCCTTCGTGCATTATTCCTTTCATCCCCACTCAACCACAAAGTGATTTTACTTTGCCACTCACAAAGACAGCAAAAGATTTCTAATGGACAAATCAGTCGCTTCCCCACGAGTTATAATACAATAAACAGCGTATTCTATAAAAGTATCTGACCGAAAAACACTGTGTGGGAGAGAGCAAGGAAGGGATCGTGAAAAAAAAAAAAGAGAATATGAAAGAGCCTGATTCTCTCAAACGCCATAATAGTGAAATGAGCACATATAAATGTGTTAAGAGTATCTCTTTGCATCTTGTATAGACTGCATGTATTTAATCTGTAAAGCTTATTAAGGCCCTAGTCATTGCTATGCAAAGCAGCACCCAGTGCTTTTCTCTTGCTTTTCAGCCGAGTGCAGTGTTTGGCCAATAGGACTGGCCCCCCGCCTCTCATTCTGCATTCATAACATGCAACATTTGCACAATGTATCTCTCAAAGGCCCTGAATAGAAGGCCTTAATACTCATGTAAACAACTGCAAACCAATTACTTAATGAATCGGGCCCACACATAATGAGGAGCCTCACAAAGGGCTATAAATGCATTTTTTGCACCAAAGCCTCTGCTTTAAACTACAATCCCTCTGCTGTAGTCTAGGCTTAACTGGCAAATCATAATTATTGTCTAAGACAACAGAGAGGAAGCCATTTTTGTATTTTGAGTCCAGCTCCATCCTTCTTTTGATGTCACTCATCAGCTCGCTGACAAAATAAAGCAAATAATTAACAAGTAGGATGGAGAGGAGAGGGGGTGGATGGGAAGACAGAGAAAAAGAGGGGCAAAGAGATGGAGGAAAGGGCAAGGAAACGAGAGAGTAAGACACAGAGAGAAGGGAGGGAAGAAGGGGGAGAGCATGCTGCAGTGTTATATGCTTCTGCTTAAGTGCAGGGCTTCCAGACCACTTGTGGATGCAATAAAGCGCAAGACCTGACTGTGGTAAGTGGAATGCTTAAACCTAAGCGTCCAGGAGAAGGGAAAGAAAAGACAGGGGGAATCATTGTACCACCAAAAAAAGAATAAAAGAATAATGGTCAGGGTTACTTGAAATGCTTGCCACTGTCCTTTCTAAATATGAAGTTGTCAGACTTGGAAAACAACCTATTTGTCCAGTTTAACTCATGTGCACTACTTGCGTCATCTCTTTTCGCTGCGTTTTGGTCTAATTTTTACTTTTCAAATTCTGTTTAATCACATGTACCGCTGATTTCCCATGAACATTAACAGTGAGGGGACAGGCACCATCTGAAAGGGTGCAGGCTTGAAATTGGCTCATGTTTATTAAAGAGGGTGGTCACTGGGGCTGGCAGTGGTAGACATCAGCAGCTATGAGGACCACAATAGAGCCAGCCCATTAGGCCTTTCCTTGGGCTAATAGGCAGACTGGGAGCGCCTGTTTGCCAGGCCAGAGAGATACAGACTTCAGCCCTCGTGTCAGCGTGGTGCCCAGTAATCACATGAAATCAGAGAAGATTATTCCTCATAACGTTTACCCAGCCATTACTACAGCCCAAATGGGTTTGCAGTGAAGAGGTGCTCTGAGGACCTGACATGCAATTGCAGATTTGATGAAGTCGTGTTGATATTCAAATGTAACCGTGATGGTGTTAGTTTCCACCAAGCTATTTATCATTACATCTTCTTTTCTAGTCCACTTAGGCTTCTGATTTGAGCAGCCTAAATGTGTTTCAAGGGTGAAAAATGAAAGGACATTTGTCCTTGTCAACACTTGAATCCCCTCCCTCCATAACAGTTGTCTCTGATTCTCTTCTTGACATGATCTGTTTGCATTCTGAAAACAAGCCTGAAGACAGAGAGACTATGACTCCAATTTATTTTTGTGGTGACTGTTATGCTTTTGATTTTTAAAACCTGGCTGAACCCAACAAACAGGGAGTGAGAGGGGCTTTGGGGGCCTTTTGTCTTTGTAGGCGAGTTAATGGGTGGTGCCCCCTTGATCTTATGGAAATGAACAGGGAATTATTAGAGCAGCCATGCAAATGTACATCAACCACTTTGGTGTCTGGTGGCCCATTTCCTGTGGCCCGATGAATAATAACAATGTTCTTACCGGGGGTAAGGGTCTTGATGTGAGGAGCGTTTGGCCCTCCCCAGGTCCTCTTCATGGCCATGATTTATTCCTTAAAAGAGCAAACAGGGCCTGATAAAACCATCTCATTGGACGCTAATCAACAATGATGTTATCAGAGAAACTTACAGTGAGGATTTTACAAGAAAGACTGTCTATGCTGTAGTGTATTAAATCATGTGCCTGTGTAGTCTTTTCCTTAGTTTGTTCATAAACTACGAGAACTTCCACCCCAAAACAAAGTTCAATGGCTGAGATTTTGATTATTTTGAGAGCTAAAACTGAGCCAGAAATGTATGAAACAAAGGGTTTTGATTTTTGACCCACGAAGCTCTTCACAAAGCAAATGTCTTCATTCCAGGATGTCATTAAACGTCGACAGAGCACATGTCCAATTTTGACCAATAGTTAGGCTTCAGTGAGAAACTACTTTAGAGTGTGGACCACCTTTCTTACCAGAAAGACCATCCTCCTCTTCCTCCTCCTCCTCCTCCTCCTCCTCTTCAGAACTCTGCAGCCGTTCCTGCATGGCTGATTGTTTAAGCAACTGATATGCTTTTGTTTCTGTCAGGGAAGATACACACACACAGAAACACAGACACACAAAGTCACTGTCAAATATTTGCTTAAAACCCAGGTTTCCAACTTTAAGAGGTTTTCTGTGTTTGATGAGACAACACGCTTCAGTAGCTGAGTCGGTGTAACATCTGAGCGGAGTGGGTGAAAACACTGTGCTCAATCAGCTGAGCTGTTGATTCAAGCTTACATTATGAAGCAACAGTTTCCATGAGACGGAAATCAGCATCTCACATTATCTCAGCGTCCCCTACCAGGAAGGCAATGAGTGATTTTCTGTTTAGAAAACACTCATAATTACTTTCCGGCACACTAAAGTAGGTATCATATTTGAAGAGAGCACAGAGGCTGTGCTTGCAAAAATCAACACAACAGAAGTGCATAATAAATGGGCTGCTGTCTCAGTGATACTGCTAAAAACACACTGCATTTAGAGAACACAGCAAAATTGAGACCTTCCATGATGAAGTCCTCACATTTTTAACTTGAGTCAATCAGTGTCACTGTTCATCTTTAAAAAAAACTGTTTGACATTTTTATTACAACATTACATCCAGTGGTGTTAAATCCTCTGCACTTTATGCATCCATTGCCTAACATCCAAACCCACATTAGATACACTGACCTGCATGTTCTGGCAATTACTACCAGTTCCAAGGTCATGGTATTTGTTTGTGATGCTGATGTAGCTCACCACAGCAAAATCTTTTCCTAGAAAAAACCTTTAGTCATGTCTTTTTTCCCTTTTTAAGGAAAAAAATGGTCATGGCTCTTTTGATTAAGTGTAGCGATTGCAAACTGGACTCATTTTGCTGGCTGTGCACGTCAGGGATGCAGACACATGAAAGGCCCTGTAGGAAATCAGATAGCCAAGGGTAATATAGCATTGCTTTACATTTCAGAGGTGCAGCTCAGGGACGGGCACACCAACTGCTTCCAGGATGCCTTCATATCTAGTATTTTTTTAAGTCCAGCCTTGCCGGAGCATTGTTTAGAAGATAATGAGAAGCGATGACAGATCTCTTGCGCTTCCCACCCTGGCGCCCTGACAATTAAAGCAGCCACATTATGCCGGGGCCAGAGAATTATCAATTTAGCCACAATGCCACAGACAAGGCTGAAAACATAGCTGGTGTTTTCTCGGAGATAATTAGAGGGAACTAGCACAGCTCTTCAGGTGGGACTTTGACCCTGGATTCACCTTGATCATCCTGTCTCAGCCATCTCGTAAAAGAGCCCATTATTCACTGCAGAGGGAAGAAAACAAACCACAACATAAGGACAGTGTGAATGCTGGGGCACCGGCAATGCCTTTTTACCTCTAATAGGAACACTTTCCACAGGGCTTTCGTCCTGGCTGTCCTCTTCAGTACTTTGTAGTTCTGTAAGAAAGGGAAGCGCATAGTTAGAAGCAGTGGCAGGGAGGAAGGGAGTTTAGGGATAGAAATGGGAATGGGGGGTCTTTCTTTTGCTCTGAATAGAAGGCTGTATGAAAACTGGGCTGTGAGGGATTTATAAAAAAAGCTCTATAGTGAAATTGATTTCTCTCATAAAAGGGAAGTTTTAGTTCTTTGCTGAGGTGGTTTAAAAAAGGTACATTTGTCCCATTAATGGTCTTGCTACGTGTTACTGTGCTAAGACAGTGTTATTTTTTTTTGAGATGTTTCAGACTTTGCTAGCAATCTGCCAGCTTCTGTAAAAAACAGGGAGATGGAAGACGTTTGATTATAAGAAAAAAAGTAGTTGTTCATTCCTAAATAATAAACAAAGTGCTCAAATTTGTAGTGCATTTCAAAGTTTTTGTCTAACCACAATTGTTTATGCTTATTCTTCTTCTACTGTTATAATAACAATCTTCAGCGACCTTGGATCTGTTGCTTCTGTACAGGCCTGGCAGGCTTCGCACATCCGTCAGCCAGAAGAGAAGGAGGACCACACGAAGAAGACAAGTCGCTCTCGTCCTCTGCTGAGGGGCACTCCTCACTGGACCGGGACACAAGTGTCCTCAGCAGCACTTTGGCCTGCAAGCAGCACAAATTAAAACCACACTCTTAATTGTTCCCATTTTGTGAAGGAAGTGTTAAATTGAACTCTCGCCGATTAGGCAAGTCATTTACTTTGGCCACGGCTGCTCGCACAGAGGTGCAGCTGTAGTGTGTGTTCAAACGCCAAGAGAAAATAACTTCAAATTCTCTCACTCGTTTAACTAAAAAAAGATTATTTCGCACACTTTCGCACTCCCTCTCAATCACACTTTTTTTTTCCTCCACTCCCTCTCTTCTCATCCATGAGATTAGAGAAGCGCCTAAAGAATGCAATCACCCTAGCGTTAATGTGCAACACATTCCAGATATCGCCCCTCTTGGCTGAGAGAATTGAGACAAACTGCTCTCTTCCTCCCTCTCCAGCTCATTTTTTATCTCTGGAGAGATGAGGATACACAATTAAGAGGAGCTGTTCCGGGAGATGAGGAGCAGGGAGATGCCACACACCGATTTCTTTCTGTCCTTTTTCCCTCCCCCATATCAAATCCTGCCATCATCATCTCTCTTTTGTGATCAAAGACTGCCTCTCAGCCTCAGATGGCCATTTGCTACTTTTAATGAGCACTAATATGGAGGGGATGATCAGGAGGATTTTGACGGTGACAAACTTTAAGTACATTGTACATTGTTATCAGAAGGTCGCAGTGAACATTGACAATGCGCATGCTTTCATTTCCTGAGAGGGGAATAGAGGCAAACACATGCCAATCTAAGCTTACCACTTGGTATTTGATGGCGTGGCACAATAAAAACTGTCTTGATCCTTCTCCCTGATATCTTTCTTTGTTCTTTTTTTTTTTTAGATTTAGTCAAATGTAACCCAAGTTGAGGGCTCTCGCAGACCCACTGCATTTTAAATATCAATGAATGCAACTGTTAGCACTTGAATATTCAAAGGGCCTCTTTGAGTGTGTGCATGCGAGCTGCATGCTCCCATTTGTCTGGGTAGCCAGGCTGTGTGGCATTGCGTGAATGGAAATTTCTGTTTGCTCTTGTGTGCAGAGAGTAAGCTGTGGTATGAGTGGACGGGGAGGAAAGAGAGGGAGAATACAGGGAGCAGAGGAGAAGCAGAGGGGAGAAAAGAAATAGATGGAGTAGATGGAGTGAGGCAGATAAAGGGAGGGGAACATTTTTACTCAGGCTTTTCCTGATGCACTTGGACGCAATGATGTAGATAGCAGTGACTCTCTTCCTTTTGTCAGTTCATATCTTCAAGAGGCTCTACAATTGTCCTCTTTGCCTCCCTCATTTTGCTGGAGACACTGGAGCAGGATCTCAAAGCCACCACAACACCAATAAGATAATTTGACAATACACAGAAACAAAAATCTGCATGTATATTGAAAAAAAATTGTAGAGTGAATGAAACACAGTGAGAAAGTGTGAATTACTCTGAAACTGTGTTAAATCCTTCAAACTTTTTCAGAATGTTATTTATTAAATTGGGAATGATCTGTAAGACAAATGAATTTTAGATAATTCTGTCATTAGTGGCAAAAGCATAATTGGCTCCCCTAGACTTTAGGACTTAGCTGTATTTTTAGCTCTTAATGGATCTGCTACCAGAGCATTTGAGATGAATATAACTCATTTAGGACAAAAGTAAAGATTGTAATTCAAGATTGCACATGGGTAAGGGTTTCCCTTCTATTTAGGTTAATTAGTGAAACAGTGTGATGAGAAGGCGGCCACATCATGGATCAAAATCCTGACACAAAGAATGAACAGGAAACAAACTTAAAAAAAACATGCAGCTCTGTGTAAAGAACAAAATAAAAGGAGTCATTTCACATCTGTATTTTTGGGTCTAGTAATACCGGCCTCCTTCAGGGACATGGTGTCTGTGACCTCCTCATTTGTGTATGTCGTGGCAGTTTGTGTGCCTCCAACGCTACCTGGTGGCTGTATGTGGCATGGCGCTCCAGCAGCAGCGGTGTGAACAGCTGGACTAAGCCCTCAGTGCTGAGGACACGGCGCTCCTTGAGCAGGAGGGCGTGCTTGAACCAGCGATCCCACAGCTGAGCGGCATCAGGAGGGAGGCTGGCGCTGTGGCGAGGATGGGGACAGGGATGTTGGGAGAGAATCAGAGGCTTTCTTTTTTTAACACAAAGGAGGACATCTGCAAATAAGTCTGTTATTATTCTTAGAGATCAGAGATGTTTTCCTTTTAAAATAATGTATGTGGCTTAAAGAGGTAATGTGCTTATCACACTGTTCTTTTCAAAAGGCTTTTTCCTGGTCCATCCTCACACATTTCAGATGATAATAATCAACTATGAGTTCTAATTAACACTAAGCAAACACAAAAAGCTAAATTGCTCTTACCGATGAACTAAATAAAGGGTCAGAGGCATCTCTCCAGGAAAAAGAAGATCACTGCTAGATGTGTTTCTTTGGAGTGAGTATAGCAGCAGGGGCCTCGGTGAAATCAATAGAGTAGTGAAGCACAGCATGGATTTGGCTCAGAGTATAACTACTCATTATCCGAAGGACTGGAAGTCACAGATAGGGCATTTTAATTTACTCATGACATTCACCCGTGCAGTGTTACCGCACGAGGTGACACTGAAGATGACCTTTACATTTGTGGACGAGTGAGACTGTATCGAATGGTAACGTGCAATATCTCAGCAACCGTTGGAAGTGCATGCCCCTGCCCCCACTGCCCGGAAAAAAAGGTAAAATTGCACAGACAGCTAGCCATTCTTTGTCTCCAGAGTGGAATTAACCTTTATTGCAAGTCTGTTTACTGTATCCATGAAAAGAAAAGAAGAGTCTATTGAACTTTAAAGCTTTCAGAGCATTGCTATTTGTGTGTTGAGTTACTCAATTTCAACAGCATCTGCCCAAGTGTTACATACGTCATTATCTACTGAAAACTCAGAAGATATTTTTGGTTTTAAGGAAATTTTCTAAATAGTAACTCACATTGTTGCTGTTTTTATCTGCAGTTTAAAAAAAATGCACTTTGTCACATTTATTTATCATGCACAATTCACAATTATTTATTTTCATTACATTGGGTAAAAAAATAAAAGCACAACATGATAAAATGTTTAAACGGTTCAGAGCTGTATTTAAAGAAACAACAAGCCTTACCTTATTTCATTAGGCTCAGTGCACGACTGGTGAGCACTCACTAGATTCTGAGGAAGCACGCAGCCTTTTGCTGTGCTCCATGACAACCTCTGGAGCTCATGAAGGATGACTGCTCCACATGCTTCAAGGCCCTCGTCATTCAAGTCTGCTCCACTGTTACAAAGGCTGTCCAATATACAGAGAGCTGTCAGCTATTGCCATGGAGCCCTGTGCTCAGCCCGTGGGTCAGGAGCACATCAAGTACATCAAGCTACTCCCAACACTTCACACAGACCTACGAGCCTACAGTAGATTATAATGCATCACGACTGCTGCGATACCCTCACAAAACTTCACAAGATACTTGGGGTCAAGACATAAGATGACCATTCTTTGGTGATGTTGTTGACTTCCTTAAGAGCGCTCATGTTTCCACAAATGGGAAGAATAAACAGAGCTCAAGACTAAAAGCACATTCTTTTGTTATAAATTCACTCATACTTTACACCACAAGGTCCAATTATGGTAAATTAATCGTGCTTTGAAATACAAAAGGCTTATGAAAAATAAGCCTAGACTAATGAGACACATTCTCCATCCTCCATCTCCCTGACTCCCGATAACAATTCAACAGGATGGTTACTATAACAATTTTGTGTGTTTGAAAACCCCTCAGAAATAAAGACGTGTGCATGTTGATGATGACACTTCATCTAAAGTGAGAGCCCTCAGCAGAAGGATAATATGTTTTCCTCATCAGCACTGACTGCTCCATGGCCGTTAAATAAATATACACAACAGTTGGTTTAGACGGGGAGAGGTGACATTGTAAAGTTTGTAGAAAGACAAGAAGGGCATACCTGATAATTCTATTGAGTTGTCTTGCATCAATTGAAGAATCCCTATACACACTGGTCTGTTCACCATGGAGTCGTCCTTCAATGTTGTCTAGTAGATTAAAAAGTCCTTCCAGGGAGAGACTAAAAGAAACATTTCCATGAATGAGGTAAAAGGAAATAAAACAGGGGAGGCCAAGTGATCGATAGGCCTGCTTTTTGTAAAAAGAAGATGCCATTTCATCTAAAAATCTATGACACATTTTTCTTGGCAATTCCCCTGGGATACTCAAGGACTTCTGGAGGAATCTGATAGTTACATTGCTCCTGCAATATAATACACAACTTAGAGAATTCAAAGTCAGTCTGATGACGGTGCCACGGATAATGACAGGTTGCACAGAGAGCTTCTGAAAGTTGTCATTCAACACCAGTTGGAACGCTTAGCTGCCTACTTTCATATAAAATTTCATGAGAGAAAGATACAGTACACTTAAACAGCAAATATCATTCCTCCAAATATCATCAGAAAAAAATCAACATTAACAGCTCAATAACATTACCAGGATCTGGCAATAAAAACTGGAAGAAAAAGGCTTGTGAAAAAAGGGGCCTCAAGATGATTCCTTTTGGTGTGAGATTTACACTTTTGGTGTGAGATTTACACTTTAATCTGGTCCTGTGTGCAGCTGCAAAATGAGAAATGGATGCTTAATGCATGTGGATATTGGGAATCCATCTCTTTCTTGAGAATTAAGCTCTGGGTGGCCTTCATTGAATTCTCCAAGAAACCCCAAGCCGAGAGATCCTGAGCCCCCGACATAAAAGAGGCCAAAAAGAATTTATGACAATCTGTAATGGGCTCCTGGGTTAGGGGTCAGCAAACAATTGCTCCCTCTTTTTTGCAGGTTGTTTCCTGGTAACATCCTGATTAAGCCTGCAGCTTGAATTATATCCATGACATTCTGTAGTGTGCAATCTGTCTGTGCTAAGTCCTCTTCAGCGTGGCTGAAGTAGCATAGGCAAAAGCACTATCTTTTTTTTCTCTCTTCCCTTATCGTCAGTGTGGGCCTTGAAATAGTCATCTTTTTCTTTCCACTTTATTTGTCAATGCTCTTCAAAACAGAGACCTTTAGAGAGCGAATTAGTTGTTTTTCTGCAAACCCTTCTCCCTTTCTGCCTCACTATCTCTCTCCCTCCACCTCCCTCTCATTGTATTTTTGCCGGCTTTCATGTCAAGGTCTCCAACCTCACTTTAGATGCTGCTGTTGTCCGTATGTCAACATCATCAGGAGCACATTGTTAGCTAGGGGGAAGGGGTCAGCCTCTCTGCAGCGATATTGCTCTACAGTGTACAGTAGTGACTCTGGGGTGATTCCACATGGAAAAGCCTCAGTGTGGAGTGATTGGTGTCAAAAGAATCTCCCCCAGCTGGCACGGATGGCAAAAAATAAAACACAAAAGTATGGGAAATTTTTTTTACCAAAGGAAATAACAACACACTTTGTGTGGACACAACCTGAACAAATGAGGGGAATGATCCCTCGCACTTTATCACAAGTACTGGGGAAGAATGGACAATAACTTAACTTAGGGGCAGTTTACACAACAACGGTTTAAGGGTGAAACGCAAAAGTTTTGTTGCATTTCAGCCCCGCGTTTACACAGAAACGGCGATTGAGCCAACCAAAAATGCATACTTTCGAATGAGTGGGATTTTTCTGAAACGCTGACGTCACACTCCGCATACAACAGTACCGTTGTTACGATCGTCGCAGACTACCGTGTTGGGCTTGTGCTGCTGAATCTGGTGACTGTCTTTCAACAAAATGTGCATCTGTTGCTCCACTTTGCACTTAGTATTCCTCAATACACTGATGATTGGCTCAACTCTACTTCGGTGGAGGTCTCCCAGAAGCTTCTTCTGGGCAAGACCGTTATAGCGTCGACTATAGGCTTGGCATGCTTACTACAGCGTTTTCAGTCCCGTTGTGCAAACGGGGCCTAAAACCGTTGTCGTGTGAACGGCCCCTTAACCTAGAACTCAAAACCAGACAACAACCAGGAAATGTTTGTAAAGAGGCATGAAGCTTGTGTAGAATTGCAAAACATGTACATTATTTTAAAACCCACTCCTTTAACATCCTCCCCGAAGTCTTGTATTGAGTTTTAAAGAACTTAAATTGTATGACAGGCTGTCTCCAATTGGGATGGGCCATCATGCAGTTCAGGGACGACATGTTTGAGAGCAGGACACAGTGAGGCCATTATGTTGAATTTTGAAGAAAAAAAAACTGGAGGATATTTCAGGCGTATACTCTCACTGGCCCCAGCCATGCTGGAGGAGAAATATAATGGGATAATATAATGAATTGCCTGGGCTTGTTTTTCCTGACTGTGAGCTGAATGGAGGGAGCGATATAAACTCTAACCTTAAGAGAGGGAGAGAAAGAGAGGGAGAGGATAGAGACTGGATGCTCTCTGAGCTGTACATCAAAGCCTCTGGTTTTCTCCTCATACACAGAAGCCCTCCGTGTTAACAATGAAAGCTGTAGCCCCCACCATCGTCTCCCAGCACAGGCTAACTGCAGTTCCTCTTGAGGTCATGCAATAAACAGTATAGTAGACCACACAGAAACACAGTCAAGCTCAAACAAAACATGCTACAATTTCTGAGGGAAAATAAAATCTGTCATATTCCTTTAGTTTGAACATATCACATATTGTAGATTTAAATCTTTGACCTTCATGATTTTTAGAAAAGTCCTTGTAGTCTTGACCTACTGGATACAAAAACATAATTTTGAGCATGTTGGTGCAATGGGTACTCAATACAATAAATTATGTGAATATGAAAAAAGTTTAACATGTGTAACTAAAGGGCACAACTCATTTGACAAGCACTGTCCAAAGGTAAAAGTAACAAAGGCACAAACTGAAGGTATCTTTTTTTAGAGCACAAGGGGCCCAGTTCATTAAACAGAATATACAGTAGGAAAATGCTGAGGCTCTGGGAGAAAACGTTCACATTTTCTGTGGCTCTATCCCCATCCAAAATGATCCTTCAACTCAGAGGCCATCAACACGCTAAGGATTTGTGGCTGTAAGTGCTGTCCACATGCCCACCCTCCAGAACACTCTATGGTGCCACAAATTTCCTCCTCCATTGGGGACTTCCTGAGGTCTCTCAAGCAGAAAATTGCTCTGTTACAACATTATCTTGGATTAAGGCAATATTGTTGGTGACAGGTCCTGAGCTCTCCCTATAAGATGCATCACTGCCACAAACGCAGCTGCCGCTGAGCTACAGGGAGCACGGTGGCATGGACCATGACTCCCACAATCCTCTCTGTCAGCTGTCTGATGTAACGGTGGCAAGGACAATTTGGAGTCCACAGTCAGTGCTATTATTATCAGCCCACTGGAGTTCAGCATGGCTTTACAGAAAATTCTCCTTTCTCCGTTTTCTCAGCTTAATTTTGACGGCAAAGTGGGTATTTCAACAAGAGGGACTGTGCTAAAGCAATCAAAATGGTATTGTTTCCCATTTTGTTGAAGACCAAAAAAGTACAACAGAAAAAAATGTACCTCTCCAAGGTCGGCAATAAAGCTGAGGATCCAAACGTGGACTGTTCTGTGTGCTTGGGTCCGTCAGACTGCAGGTGTGATAGAGGGCTGCGCTGATTGTCATCATCATTCCCTCCAGAAGTGTTCTTGGTGTCAGATGCCACACCCTCTGCTGGATCCTCTTCCAGCTCAGATTGTGTCAGAGAGATGGACAGGTCACTCTCACTACTCTCTGACAATTGAACATCAGAGCTTGGTGTGCTGACACACTCACTCCTACCTGGATGTAAACACAGGGCAGCATATTCCTTGGCATATATCAAGCTCCAGTGATACACAACATACTGGTCTTAACCAATGGTTTCAGTCAAAACAATGCAATAATACACAGAAAAAGCAAGGAATAATATTTCAAACCTGGTGCATCTTGAGCTTCTTTTCCAAAAGTGGCCTGAGGTATCAAACGGCCATGACTTTGCTCTCCATGTTCCATTATGGTCATCTGATGAGCCACCTCTCTGGACTCGGTGTGTTCAGCAGACAGATCCATGGGGCTACTGCTCCTGGGAGAGGGATTCTTTTCACTTAAGGTCATCAAAGGTGATGGTTTTTGTTCATCATCATTTCCAAAAGGCACACTGCCAGCTGCACCTGTTAAAGCACGAACAGATGGGAGCACCAGCGCCGTTCTTTCATGTTTGTCACTCAAATTACAGCTGTCAAGGGAAGCGTTTGAGCCTGAAATGTCATCTGATAAATGTGCTCGGTTGCTGGCGCCTTCCTCTCCTCCAACTCTGAAGTCCTTCAAAAGGCCACTTGGTAGACGTTCAGGGGAGTGCATGCTGCGATTGGGTGAACGATGCAATGCTTGGTGTGAGTGTACACTTGTGGTGCCAGCTTCAGCATCATACCCTCTGAAGGTCTGGTGGCCCATAAAAATGACTTTTGAAGGTTGCGCAAAATCCTTAGACGAGGGAAAAAGGGGGCTGTCCTGTTGACGCTGAGCCTCATTCTGCAGAAAAAAGGATATGATCAATTGGTAAACTCTTTTCTAAAAGCAAAACTTTCAAGGATGTTAAAAAAAAAGATATTTTTCAAGGCATGAAGAATCATAAGACATTTTATCTTTCCTTGTTTTGGATAAACATAATTATATGAAAACACTTTATGGTTTAAAAAAATGGTTAATCTTGGACAAGGTCGGAATACTTTTACCAACATCTTTCAGAAGTATGTCTCAGGATCAATGTTTTAACTTTTCATCTTATTAGAAATCCTTTAGACAAGTTCTGATTCATGTCTGCAATGTCACCAAGGGGGGGAGAGAGTGGAGCAAAAAGCCTCCCTCCAAACATAATAACAAAAAGCATGGCTTCTGTTTCTTTTCTGATAAGCGTCTTAAATACCAAACAGTTAGCTGCTTAATAACATTCAGTGTAAACCATGCAGCCTGCCCAGCAGATCCACAAAGTAGGTAAAAAAAGAGGAAAAGTTAATTTCTTGGCTGAGTGATTCCATCGGTAGCTGCAGGGCAAAGTAGAAAGTGTTTCACTAAAGTAGCAATTGATTCTTCTATCAATCTGCGGCACGCGTGTGCTCTTCCAAGGAATGTATTAAATATGAAAATCATATCCCGTTATCATCTGTCTCCAGCTTTCAGCCCGGTAAGCTTCCCTTAATGAATGCTGCAGCCTGAGGGACATGCACACTGCCAGCCAATGGCTTGTATGCATAATGGAGTGACGGTACCATTTTGCTCATTACAATATCGACAGGCTGACGGGGGTTTTGCACACAGTTACAAGTGACTGCTCTAGACAGCATGCTCCAAGTTATTATGAGATGTCTTAGACATTTCATCTAAAAGAGCTTTAACTGCTTTAAGTGAAGGGAGAAAGCAGCCATGGGCTTGAACTACATCGCTTGTACAGATGCACCAGCTAGGATTAGACACCTGTGTTATTACAGATACACAGTTTAAATGTAGACTCCTCTACAGATTTACCGAGCATAATGTCTACTTTTCTTTGTTACTCTAAACCTGAAAACACAGCTTGATAGAACAGAGATTTGCATAAACCTTGTAAACATTTCAAAAAAGATGGATCAGGCATAAAAACGAACAAGTGCCTTTTTTTTCAAACGTTTCAAAAACACACAGAGCTCACACAACACAAAGTAGTTTTGTCACATATTAAATACTTGATGTGTCACTGTTGTACAGGAATACATTATTTTTTGCGTGCATATTTACCTTTTTACCATCAGACTCTTGCTGCATTTTCTGTCTTGCTTCCATAATTTTGGAGATCTTTTTGAAATATTCTGCCTGTTTAAAAAGATATCGAGACAAAAGTTGATAGAGACAAATATTAAACAATAAAAAGAGCTGCTGAGTATACTGGCCTAATAATAATAATAATAAACAATTAGATGGTTATGAAATGATGGATGCAACAGGAGGAATTGCTTGTTTCAGTGCTTTGATAAAACCTCTGAGTATTTTCTGCATGTGGCGTGAAAGCACACTGTATTTAAGCAAGACTGACATGTTAAGCACAAGTCGATCACAGTCAGCCACAAAAGGTTTTCCCAAGTGAGTGCCCTCTGTGTTGCTGCTGACACCCTCTAGCATTTATCTCACTGGCCAGGCTTAAATGCCTTAATCCAAACTCCAATTAAAAAGGCCAAATGGCCTCTTTAAGACTCTTGGACTGGCTCAAAAATACCACACCTATTCATCAAAATAATGAACGTTTATGGAGACAAACCTGTTAAAGAGGCTGCGTTTATAATTTTTCATTCATCCACTCTTTAACTAGACTATTTTGGCTTTAGTAAACAAATAATACTCATACATTGCTGTGAGTGTTTGCACCTCAGTACCTGCTAATGGAAATTTGCTGTACTTGTCTATTTAACAGTAATATTTTCAATGTCGCAAAATGTCAGAGTTAAAGCGGAGAAGGGAAACAAAGGAAACAGGACAAATAAAATAACAACAAACACACAGGACTTAAAAAGTGTAAAGACAAAATAAACCAACTGCTTGAGGGTACAGAATGACTAAACCTCTGGAGCACTTCAGAGTCTCTGTATTGGGCAATTAACTCAGCGAGTCATAATTAGCCAATTTTGTTAATTTGATATTAAGCTGTCAAGCACTGTCGTTGAGTTTTAAGTGATAATCTGACTGGCTCATTGTTCTCTCGCTTGTTCATTTGCTTGTAGTGATAAATTGCACATTTTGAGTGTTTACTATTGTCACATCAAGCAGTTGCAAATATTTCTCCTCAGTGTTAAAATTACTTTCGACATCAAGGCAAGTGATTATAACAATGCTTCAATAGATATACATTCCCTCAAATGTTCACAGTACAATTAGTAACCTGTTAAAATGTTTTTTTTCTAAATAAAAAAGAATTAGAAATGATAATAAATGATTAACTTTGCTTAAATAATTTGAAAATGTGAAACCATCTCAACCTAGATCAACTCTGGTGGGCGGTGTGTTGGTTCAGAATTACTTTAATAAAACTGAACAATGAGAATACCAACACCACTGAACAATTGTGTAAATTTTGTGTGTTTGTGTGTGTGTGAGAGGGAGAGAGAAAGATAGAAGGAGTTAGTGTGTGTGTGTGCCTGTGTGTTTGTAGTACCTTTTGTTGTTGCAGGGGGCCATGGTCTGGAGTATATTCCTTCATGCTAATTTCTATGCTCTCCGTATCTCTCAGAAGCTCAAGGTTTCTCATTTTCGCTCGTGCCTCCCTGTCACAGATTTCCTTGAGATAACTGCGCAGTTTGGAACACTTTATCTGTGAGCTGAAGGCGGTGGAGAACTATTATTCCAAAGAAATACTATCTAAGACCATTGTCAAAAGAATAAGTGCTAGACTTTACACAAGAAAAGGTTGTGCACAATGTATTTTAAATTTAGATTGTACTCCAAACTCTCATATCAACTTCAGCTTTCCTGCTTTGACCTTGCAAGCTGTATCTATGACAACTGATTTACATGCTAAACAGGCTTTACTGCTACATTAAAAGGTGCATACTTCATAAAACAAACATTATTCGTGTTTGTATGTATAAAATATGACTGATTAACAACAGATCTATAAATGTTGGGTAAACCATGCAATGATCATACATTTTCTAACTTGCAATTTTATTAATTCAGTTTAAATTCCGACTTTCTCTGGGTAATTCTTGATACATTTAAGTTTAAGCTCAATGTAAAAGCAAAGGGATAAGAACGCGATCAGACGAAATTGTTCTTGTTATGAAATCACAAGTATAACTTACATTCTTTGATCAGATCTCGAGTAAGCAAACAGTTCCCTCTCCAGCTCCAGCCTCCGTTTTTCCCTGCACACAGAAGTCGTAGGACTCATCACCCACACATATCCCCCATGTCTGCAACTGTAAGTGTGTATGCAATAACACCAACAAACAAACGGTATCGTGTGGTAATGTTGACACGTAAATGTGCTTAAGGTTCAGATTCAACGTTGCAAATACAATAAAATACACCGTTCGCATTCGTTTCATAGCTTTATCGGTTAGCTGTCATGTTAACACAAGGTAGCGTCTTGGGCTAATAATCCTGCTCGCCTCCAAGTGCCGTATCTCCCTGATCCATACACAGGCTAGCCAGTCATCTCCCTGTGGTTAGCCCACAGACTGTTAGCCGCCAGAGGAGACTGCGATATGGGAAACAGCGCCACTTGAATCCGAGGATTAACTAGGCCGTGTGCCTGTTCACAAAAAAAGAGAGAAACCTCACCTTTCGTGCATGCTTTGTTGAATCGCTTTTATCTTCTCATAATACTGGTCCTCGCTGCGATCCATTGTTGCCATTTTTGCAGGTTTTTGTGCTTGGTAAAACCGAAATGAGATAGAAGAGGAAGAGGACTGCTGTTTACGTTGGTTACCATGAGTACCGCTTCCCAGAAAGCCTTGCTAATAAACAAAGTGAGCACGTGGTGCTGTTCAGGCGCGGGCTCCTCCGACTGTACACAGAAGTAAGCTATTTTACCAAGATTACATCTTCTTGCTGTCTCTGAATAAGGGGTAGGACACAAATTGACGTTCTTAATGAAGCTTATTCAACCCCATTTCTATTTTCATACGGAAAAGTGGAAACCATTGCTCTACCGGTGCTCATATGACATTTGTTGTTTTAGGATTTACTTTGATATAGCTATGAACCATAAAATCTGTTGTTCTTTCCTATTTTCTTATAAAGATTTTTCTATTGTAAATGTACAAAATACCAGGCATCAAATTGGCTCTATTTTGTCTTTATTAGATAAGCCTCTACCGCTTTACCAGACAGATTGATGTCTCATTTGCTCAGATAACTGTTGCATCTTGAGCTGATCTTGTCAAGCATTATCAAAGTTCACCACTGACAGTTCTGGTAATGTCATGTTTTGACTGTAGCAGAATGCCATTTTGTTAAAATGAAAACATTTCTGCCTATAATATCCCAGCAAGGCTTGGAACTTGACAGCCCCTCCAAATCATATCCTAATCAAGCAATTCTCCCAATTCCAGTGGAGATTGCTCTTTTGCCGTTGAAGCGGGGAGTTTGGTTGTCCTTTTCTAATGCTAATATGCCCTATTCAGCATCTTTCCATGAGGCTATTTGTTTTGAACTAAATCCCCTTGTTTGCCTCCTGCATGTATAATTGATATTGTTGCCCAGGTTTTGTTTGTTATGTGGAGAGCTGAAAGGCGGCACATTGGAGGTGATGAAGAAAATTAGGACTTGTAGCTTTGGTGTTCCAATTGAGCTCAGCTGGGGTTGATGCCAATGAGCAACCTCTGTTTGATGTCAAGCTACTCCATAGTAAATGGATCATAATAATTTAAGGCAGAAAATTATTCCCAATGCACTCAGAGCCTCTGTTTGATATATGTTTGTTTTGCACCCATGTACTTTGTTTGCAGGCAGAAAACTACTGGATGAGATTTCATCCAAGGATACACCCAAGGCTGAAGCCCTGCCCTAAACCTGTGCCTGCACACACATCACATTGGGTATGTTCTCACTAGCTGTACATGCTCAACTCCTTAAAAAACTATGGGGTCCAAAAACTATTACCCTCCTTTACATTTTGTTTCTATCAAGCTATATCCAAAAAGCATTTATTCTAACGCTACAGTAAATTATCTACAGTATATTCCCTTCCTTTTTATAACAATGTATACACCCCAAATAGTGGAACATAAACAGAGTTTGAATGAGAGAATAAGTAGAGTCTTTACAAGTGTTTATCATTCAAAACAAAAGGTGCCTTGCATTCATTTTTCAAATCTGAAAACATAAAAAGCCATGCTGAAAATATTATTTTCTTTACTGATAGTTTTATACTATGTTTTTTCACTGTTTCTGCTTCTCTGAAGACATACAATGTGTATAGTCATTGATATGCCCTAACAGAGGTCACAATTTGCATAAGAATTAACAGCTAGTAAATTAAATTGATATTCAGTGCACATCTCCGTAGAATTCGTCAGACCTTTGTTCCCCTGCCTGGCAGAGCCCATGTTCAGCCCCTAGCTAGTCAGAAACATCTGTGCAGTTAATAATTTGATAAACAGCTTACACAAATGCTAAATTATCTCCTCCGCCTCCACCCTTTTTCTTTCTCCCCTTGTGAGAGACTTGGAACAGTTGGCTCACCTCTCTGTGGTGTTGGGTTTATCTGTCTTTTGTGGTTTTTCTTCCACAGCTCTGGTTTTCATGGCCCTCCCTTCACTCTTTTCACTATCACTTAGATACTGAAGCAGTGTTTGGGGTTAATGCAAATCCTCAATTCTCATCTATGAAGAAAAAGGCGTAGGAGTCGCCTATTGTGGCAAGTTTGAAATGAACTTGGTTTGAACGTTTGTTATTCGCTCAGACTTTTGGCTGGATAGCATTTAAAAACGGTGAAGTAGAATTGTGACATTTAACAACACATTTTAACATTTACAATGCCATTGTGCTTCCATTGAGTTAAAGCCCATTGTTTGCCCAGAACTCAGGTGACTCCTTATGAAGCTGCAAATTAAGGTCTGACATATTTTCCAGGGGAGCATTCTACATCAGAGTGCAAAAGCTTTCAAGTTCCATGTGTTAATTCAATGGTCACTTGTTTCTATAATTGGCTGATACCTCTAGCAAAAGAGATTTGACCGGGCTTTTATAATCGTTTCAAAAAGCAGGCACTCGTAGTTGGCACAGGTGTAGTTTGATTTTCACAAAGTTATATTAAAAAGATTAAATGTGTCCAGATAATGATATTAGTAGTATCTGTTCAAAAAAAGGTCTCATAAAGTTTTAAAAAGGATACAAATTATAACAGTCTAATCTTGATGTGTTTGTGTGCAGGCTAACATGCCCACATCCCTGCATTTAGTTTATTTGTGTCGATGTTTTGTGAGTACGATTTTGTCGATGAGAGGACTGCAATTAGTTAAGTGCTATCAAGTGGATGAAAAGCTGCAACAAATCCCCTTTATAATTTCACAGAAAAGTAAGCTGACAAAATAGAATGGGATAGAGAGGAATGAGTTTTCAATGTTTTCATTTTTATTTGTGACTTCCACAGAAATTGAACACCAAGAGGCTGTGAGAAGCTCTGTTGAGTTATACTCTGCTTATTTTTTGGTTAGTTTTCACTTCATAGTTATCTTTGTCATTAAGAATGAGTGAGGAGATCAGATTCACTGTGATGCTGCACTTGTTGTTTATTTGAATAAACATCAGGGCAGTCTCGAGTGCTGTCTGAGAGCACAATGCGTCAGTGTAGTTTCGAACAAAGACTTGCAGGTCTAATGACAGTGGCCTGTTGTTAGAGCGTGTGCGTCTTGTGATGTAGTTTTTTGAGTAGATTCATTCTCTTTTCCCTTTCTATTTTGTTGTTGTTTTTATTCTAGCATCAATTACAGGTTGCATCCAGAATTTTTCCAATATTTTTACATGCTTGTAGTCCATCTGTCAGTGAGTGAGAGGTACAGAGGGCAGAGTCATCTTTCACGGTGACAGGAGTCTGTGAGCTGAGGATTTTACTGACAACGAGGGACTGTGTGGGACATGGCAGCAAATAAAGGCTGTGTGTGCTGTTGTCAGAAGAGATTCATGTGGGATGGGATGTTTGGGTCAGATTACTGACAGCGAGGGCTTGATTTCTGCTCATGTGGTGGGCTTGGTGGTTTCACTGCTCTCTGGTCTTGTTAAGACCATGTCCATTCACCTACTTGTATGTTTACCAGCTTTTGCTCTCTAGAAGTTTGTTTTGCAGTGAGTGAATTTGGAATTTGTGAGAATATTACTGAGGAGATACCATGGAGTGGAATAGACCTGGGTGGATAAAAAATTTTGCTGGATGATATATTGTCCCACAATTATTGACGATATTATTTTAAGACCAAATTAACCACCAATATAAAACAATATATCATAATAATGCAGTACACCCTTTCAAATGTAATAAACCTTTATTTCTCATGAATTTTTTTTACTATAGTAATTGGGTCAGGTGTTGTGTTTTAGGGCATGCGAGTTTGTTGTGTTGCCTATTTTTGTTGCTGCACACTGGCTCATCTGTGTTGATGGGCCCACCTCGCTTATTTGGTTTAAAGCCAAAATAATTCTACTTTGAGGCTACAGCGTTTCACTTTGCAGGAAACTTTTTTACTCCGAATTTCCACTACGTTAACCTGCATTGCCCCTGATGAGCTCACGAGACTCACTAGCTGCACTCTGTGTGTTTGTACTAGCCTGATGCTAATGCCTCCACGTCCCCCAGGTGACAAAGATTTTGGATAACTGACAAGAGGGTTCACTCTGTTCATTCTGCTACGGAACAAAGGTGCCCAGGTGCTGAGAGTGATGAACAAAGTGAACCCTCTTGACACCCAGCCTGTTTGGAGGCAAGAGTTTAGGAAAACAAACAGGCACGCATGCATGGCGATATATTGAGTCTGGCAAAATTATCAAGTATATTTCATTTATCGTACGGCTAATTGATTCATTGGCTATTGTTCCAGGCCAGAGTGGAATGTTTCACTGTACTTTATTTTCTTATAACATGTGCCCACATTTGGAATACATCACAAAAATGCAACCCCTGAATAAATATTTTAAAGTTTCTGTATAACGCATAGACTGTATAATAAATGGGCATAGTCATGTGAGCGAAGCTGCTCCTCTGATTGAGCAAACTCACGCTCTAGATAACTTTTTAACTGTCAAGTTAGAAAAAATTCACCCCTCCTACCTAACAAAATGAACTATTGGGAGTTGAGAGACATTTTTTTGTACCAGGCTGTTTATTTCTGCTGTGAAAAGTTTTTTGGGGGGCTTGGTGTGTATGTGGTTTCTGGAACTTCTGGAGCCAGCCTCAAGTGGACACTCGACGGACAAACTGCAGATTTGAACACTTCTGTATTGTCTTATATTTTCAGACAGAAGGTTGCTGCTTGGTATAAAATACTTGAAATAAGAATGTAAAATTATTGCAGATGCATAAAAACTCAAGAAAAGTGTAGAGGTAATGGTAAGTTTTAAGATAGTATCTTTTCCAAGATAATGATACCAAAATCTTAATAATTTTTAAGCCAGAATAGGTCAGCAGTGAGTGAAAGGCAGATCATCATATAAACAGCTCTCCATTTGACCTCCTTCTCCAGGAGGGGCCCACAGGGCATATGTCAGATCCACATGAAGGCATTAGGGAGTGCTTTATTTGTCTGCATGGTGGGCATTCCCCCTGGTTTCCACCGTTGGTTACACTCAGTCAACACTGCTACTGAAAGTCACCATGCTCATGTAGGTGCAGTCTATCTGGTCAGATTATCCTTTGGTTGGAACGGAAATTGGGTATAGCAGTACAGGGATCAACTCAGGCCCCTGTTTTCACTGCTGTATTAAGCCGTCAGTGTTGTAAGGCAAGCTCACATAATGAACCCTGTCACCGCTACCACTGCACCAATATCCCCACAACACGCCACGCATATTGATTGCAGATTGTGAGTGCAAGAACATGTGTGCATGTGCGTGCATTTGTGTAATGTAAGTGTACATGCTCGCACAAGCTCACCTTTTTCTGGCAAGAAGCAAGGGAATCATGTTACTCTCTGACTGATTAGAAAGCTCATGCATAGGAAATCACGACAGAGACACTGCTCCCCATCTGCCCGCAGTGCAGGTGAAAACAATTTACACATCAGCAGGCTAATGGATACATTCATAGGGAGCACAGACAGAGGGAACGAGGGATTGAGGGGCAGAGAGAGAAAAACAGAGAGAGAGGAAAAGAGAGGGGTTGTAATGGGCCCCGGCCGATGCAGGCCAGTGGCCCTGGTCATGCGGCCAAGCCAGATAGCAGCATATCAGATAACACATAATCACCGGGGTCAGGGACTAATGAATGCGGTCGTGGCCCAGCAGAACAAGCCTTTGCCCGCGCTAAAGACACTTGTAAACAATTCAGCCGGGTGAAACATGGCAATAATATGTTGATTCAGCAGGTAATGAGGTCCTCCCTGAATCAATACCCCCAGCTAACCCCTTTCCCAGGTGGTCCAGTGGAGAACAGCAAGCCGGGTTGGTGATCGCACACCTCTGCCGATGACCTTTCCGTGGCAGTAAGGACACGAGGCAGTCTGAAGAGGACTATTCTCGTATTGCACAAGGCGCTGAGTGTCAGAACTTTCATTCGCAGCAAGCAAATGAACAGGCAGGCGCTGCATGCTAATGAGTGGCAGGCTATTTTCCACCTTTTTTATCTGCACATTATGCTCTTGACTTTGGAGAAGGTGGGAATTAGGTTGGACCTCAGTGTCAGGCTGCCTGATGGCTCCGCTCAGGAAAAACTGGTAATTGAAGCCGATGGCTGCCGCGGAGGAGGTCTGAATTTGGAAATAAACAGTTTCAAGCACTGCACGTCATTTCTAGAGAGATGACAGGGGGAATGGAAATGAGCTGTCTGGATCTAATGTGCTTTCGCAGCAGGGAAAAAAAGGGGGCCATCTTTCAGATAACAATTCCACTCATTAGGACTTCAGTGCCACCATAATGATGAGAGACCAAGTTGCTAAATTCAAAGAGGACAATTAGGAAACATTGGCACCCTGACAAACCAAGTAAACAAGGACACATGCCTCTAAATTTCACACATACTAGCTTTATGTTGTGACGTACAACTAATAGTTTTGAAGGGCGGTTTAAAGCCCCAAAATTGCCTCCTGCTGGATAATATTGTCACAGTAGTTACTTCTTTGGAACTAAGTGGAAATAGACATATTTCCGTTTTATCATTATCAGTGCTTTAAAAAGGGAATCACACGGATTAAATGCCTGTGTTTGACAATTTTTGGAGTTTTAATTTTCTATGATTTTGATCAAAATATACTTTTGGGGGGATTCAGCTTCCATGGACATTGTCCCATCTACGTTTTATTTATGGTTTACAAACTTTGTTAAAGGTTATAGGTTTAAAAGCTGAGCATCTTCCTTTAAATAGGGAGGGAATTTCAGAATATCTTACTCCATGCTCGGGGAATATAGGAAAAGCAATGTACAAGTTGACAGACTGTACAAGACTTGGGTAACTCATCTTCTCTTGTACACTCCTTCTTCTCAATTGAACATGATCCACCACCATTTTTCTAGGCTCTGCATTTGTCTACTTTAGCACTTCTGTGTATTTTCCCGCTTTATTATCCTCTTTTGGAAACTGCTACCTTTCTTTTTTGGTTTGCAACAAAAAAAAAAACATCAGCTGTGAAAGTTCCTCCACTTCTCCCCCTTACCAACCCAAGCTGCCCAATCAAAGCCCTGAACCCTGAAATATTACTTGTAGGCATTTTTCGAAGGCTTCCTGGAGTTGAACGATTGTTTCCATATTAATATCTTTCATCATGTTTTTTGCATTAGAGTAGAGATTCTTTTCATACTAAGTTACTTGTGCATAGTCTGAAATAGCAGCAGCAGTTAATCTCTGATGCTTTTTAATGTGACATCAATGTAGCATGTAAAAATAATGCAACCTTCCATGGACGCGGCATGCAACCTTGATGTAGCGGGCAAGACCACAGGGGTTTCTTAGACTACGATAGCCTTCATGCTCATGAATAAAACAAGGGGTTTAGGGGGCTTCCTGTGCAGCTAATTCACAGTGCTGAGCTTCCAATCTGTTTTTATGGTACTTGGGCGGAACAATTTCTCTTCCCCTGCTTCAGGGCTGTGTACAGCCAGTGAGCGGATTCTCGGCAGCTTGTACAGGGATAGTAATTTGCTATAATCAGTCATTGTGCTCTGGTGAGTTCAGCACAAGCTGAGATGTGATACATTGTGGTATTTCTTCAATTTCATGCAAATAAACAAAGCAGTGCAGTTTCTAAAATTGCCTTTCATTTGTGACAGGGAAAAAAATCTGCTGGAATGTAACTTGTAACATAACTTCCATGTAGCTGTTGGGTAAAAATGATTCAAAATCTACTTTAAAAAGTCTGTTTTTCTTTTGTCATGACGTTTGTCTTGTACCAAATGGCCAGTTGTGATTCGCACTATCCATTCGAACCAAACATTTTGCCAAATACAATTAAATGCAATGCAGGCCCTCTCTGCAATTAGTAAGAAGAAACACGGTTGTCTTCCTCGTGAGTCCTGTTTGCAGAATCATTACCAGGCCCTGCTGGTTTCTGCAGCACTGAGAGGAAGTTAAACAAAGCGGCACTCACACATAGCCCCTACGTGGCGACAACAGACTCCAGTCCAATCGCCAAACGCAGTGAAGTGAAGGACCTGTGAAAACAAACCACTATGACACCCTTCGATCCTTCTTCTACTCAAACGCACCCTGTCACCATCCGAGCCAATCAGTGCTATCTCAGAGAACGTTAAGAACTGAGAAAACAAACCCCTCAGGTGACAAACCACCAATCCTCTCCATCTTAATTCTACGGTGCACCTTTCATATCACATCCAACCTATGAAGCGGTTACACCCCACCCTCCTTTCTCACAGTGACATCATTATTTCACTTTTCTGCATATTTTTCAGAAGAGCCCATAAGGAGTTCTTATTCTAAATTCTAAACATGTATATAAAAATGTGACCAGATAAATAGGAGTCAGTCGCCGTATCGATATTCTGTGCACACACACACACACAGTCCACACACACACACACACAAGAGGCAGAGGGGACCTAATTAAATGCAGACTTTGGCTGTGTGGACTGGCTTACAGTGGAGCTGGGCCCCAAGCTGCCACAGCAACAGTTCATCTCGGCCAATTAGATGTTGCATCAAAGCCAGTGCAGCCATAAAGCGATGGGTTCACAGGCGACATTGTTGTGTGCGTGGTCAGCAATCAGCAACGTCTCCTGCTGGGAACTGACGCCATTGAGGCTGAAGAGAGGGTCACCTGACAACAGCCAGTACAGCAGAGGCCTGCCTGCCTGCTGTGTGATCTTCTTCTAATGTGTGTGAGACTAAACTATACTAATGCTGTGTGAGGAAAAAAAAAGTTGTGGATAAATATTCTTTTTTTTTGTCTTTAAACAGCCTTGTGTTTTAATTTATGTCATGACACGAACATCCCTTGTGTAACATTTGTCAAAGATCCCTCTTACACCCTGGTACTTCTGTCTCAGTACCCAGTCATATCTAATGGAGAAACAGGTGATCCTCTTGGCTCAATGGAAGGATACCGCTGCAAGAAAAGAGCAGTTGAGCGATGCAATGTTTATCCTGATGATGGGCGCAGATACTCTGATTCTCTTGGTCCTCTGTGAGACTGAGCAGCTGTAGTCAGTCTGCTTCTCTCAACTCAAAGCTGTGAGTAAGGCGGGAGTCGACCCAGGATGGGTTTTCTAGGATTATGAGGGGGTCAGAGCTGGAGTGCTGCCACTCTCCCTCTCAGCAGCCGAGCCATAGCTCCCTCATTATACCTGAGGAGTAAAAACAATACCCATGGTGCACTGGGGCCTCTGGGACAAGCCCACCCCCATGCCCCATACAGGGTGGGGTGGACCTTCTTTTGTAATTCTGAAAAGGAAAAATGGTTACTATTAAGCATATTGACATAAAACTTTGTTTGAGTCGGAGAAATAATCCCACAGAGCAGGGAACACATTTCTTCTCTTGTATTTTAACATATTGAGAGCAATTAAGACGCATCGTTCGCTCTCTAACATCCTGGTGAGTGTGTCTGTTGTAGGTCACAAAGTGTGCTTCAGTGTATGGAAGGCAAATAGGCCTAGCATTTACAACACGTAAAGGCATCCACCGGCCAATCACATCAGTCGGTGTAATTTATTTACCACATTAATTATTTATTTCCTTCAGTGAAACATAATTACAGATTATGTAATGTTAAGGCCTGGCATGTTGATTATTGTCCAGTGTTTAAAAGGCTGCAGTTCTTAGTGAATTAGAGAGTGATTAGTGCATGGCAAATCTACTTCATTCTAAATATGTTAATTAACACGCTACTCAGTGGGTGCTGTAGTTAAAAGCACTAGTAACCTCACACAAGCTTCAAATGTAACACTCTAAATGGCTTGCCGTGGGTTTCTTTGAAAGGCTATATTTAATTATATGCCATACAGTAGCCATTTCAGGGCTAATGGAACTTATATTATATGTAAGAGATCTGGTGAGGAGTCACTTAACCATCCATTACAACTGAGGTTTCAGTTGTGCAGCGCTGTACCAAACACACATGTAAATGACAGGAATTAAATCAGCATTGCAACACAATTTAGATAAAGATACGAGATGTATGAAGTGAGAGACGTGCTAACTAGTGATGTTAACAATGACCTTTCTGTTCTCGTCTTGTTATAATGTAATCTAACAGAACATTGTAGACTGTCTACAATACATTTAGTGGTCTGTAAGACCAAAATACCAAAGTATTAAAATTATATATTTTTTAGGGCAAATTTTGTCAGAAAGAATCAAAAGAAGTTAAAAGAATCCACGGTCAGAGAAGACAGGTTATTGTCCAAAATACAGAATGTAAACACAAGACCAGTGCAGACTAAGTGGTTCTTCAGCACCACAGACCACAGACCACAGAGCCATCTAGTGTTAGCTCTAAGCACACAGTGGACTCTTTCAAATCTCATACTACACAATATTATCATTTAACCATCCAGCAAAATGTGAAAAAGGTGAATCTTAAAGCCCCATTGTCAATTATTGTAAAGGAAATTCTCTTTCTGCTTGATCCCTCAACATACTTGAACATCATGAACACACCATGAAGAATCCACATGATCTAAAGAAATAGTTAGCATTTGTGTTTTTCAAGTACTTTTTGCGCTAAGTACTCCAAGTTTTGAATAGTTTTAACCGTCGTGAAAAACACAAGTTGTCCTGTACACTGGTTTTATTGTGGAGAGCTGTTCCATCACAGTTTCTCATAGCTTGGTTAAGGGTGCCCCCATCTGGCCAACAGCTCACTTGTGTTCTCAGGTTGTAGCAAGCAGTTCAGTTGCTCCTTTGGTTCCTCCTCTGTCCCACTTTCCATCCTCTTCACAGGTTCCTATTATCAAGACTTACCGTAAGTTTGTCACTGTTGTGTATAAACTACCTTTTATTATTTCAGTTTGTCATTGTGCTACTTAAATAGTTTTTTGAATGACAGTGTTTGAATTGGGCACTTTAAGAGGAAAGAAAGCACTCAGGAGTTCTGGGAGACTTTTTGCTATAATAATACTAATAATAACAAGGTTTTATTTCCAACTTTCTCTCTATTTTTCTCTGTTGTGCACATGCACCCCAGGGTTCGTTCAGCAAAAGTTGCCTTGAGAAGTCTCTCTGCATTGGTTGAAATAAGGGTGCCAGTGTGCAGGGGTGTAATTTGCAGCCTAGCCAGAGGATCCCATTTTCTTGTGCGTGGTCACTGGGCGCTGGCTGCTGTTCATCAGCATGGAAGTCTATGAGGTGAGGAAAAAAATTGTAATGATGGACACTGAGCGGCGGGAATCAGCTGCTCAATAACCCCCCTAATTGCTTAGCAACAGTGTTCCAGGGTCTCTCATTTGAGATCAAGAGTTTAGTGGACTGAAGACTCCGCTTTGGAGAAATAGAGCTTGTGCCATTCGATAAGGCGGCGAAGAAATGGGCTCTATCTTCTACTTCCTTTGTGCCCTCCCTTTCGTTCCTCCACCCCCTCTTCTCTCTCCCTCTCTCTTTCTCTTTCTCTATCTGTCTCTCTCCCACTGACCCCCCCCCCCCCCCCCCCCCCCAACCCTTTCCTACCAGGATGATTATGTTACTTTCAACTGCATGATGTATTCAGTTCACTAGATTATTTTCTGTCATCTCAGTTAATTGAATTCTGTCCATCACATATAGATGTTTTCACATTTGCATAAAGGTTAGAGTGGTGAAGAGTGTCAAACTTCAATTTAGACAATGTCACTCAAATAAATATACTGGCCTCTTCCTCCATCTCTCCCCCTCTCATGGATCTCTGGAGGTGGATATTTACGGATTCTGTCTGAATTTAAATGGATCTGTATTCCTGGGATGCGCTGACTCTCATATACATGTAAATATGAATATGAAAATGGCCGGATGGCTCTCTGATACGGGTTTCATGACGTTGTGTGGTAGGGTGTGTGTGTGTGAATCTTTTCAATGATCTTCATTTTTGTGCACACTTTATTAGATTTGTGTGTATCCATCCTCATGGTCACCCTCATGGCAGGTTAGTGACACAGACAGTTTGTGGGCAACTCTTTCCTCTACAGAGGCTCACAGTAAGCACTTCCTCCTACTCCCCTACTCACCGTCAAGTGCCTCTAAGATCCAGCCTACAAACATCATGTGAAATGTAGGACGGCAGCTGCAGGAATTCCAACAGGACCTACCCATGTATAACGTGGTGTAAAAGTGTGCACAAATTTTTCATTTTAAAATCCTGCTTCATGGAGATTTTAAAGTATTTTTTTTCCATGGCAAGCAATCTGTAAAATAGCTACGACTGACAGAGGGAAATGGAGCATAATAACATGTCACACAAGAAAACATAGCAAAGAGAGGGAGAAAAGCAGCATCTCTGACAGACAAGAAAGCCCACACCAATTCACATTTAATAAGTGTCCTGGGATGTCCAATTGTATCTGCTTTAGAAAATTGATTCATGTGTCTTTAACAGTAATTTTCATATTAGCCTCTTTCAAATAAACATCTATTACGGTTTATGTATCATATTGGTGTGTGGCGACAGCAGCAGCCAGAGCTAAAATAAGTCTATGTCAGTTAGTCAATAAATGGAAGCGTGAAGACGACGGACAGATTAGAGTGCTTATCTCTTTTCATCAACTCTGAATGCTGACTGAATTGAAGGTCAATATCTGAGGATTCTCCAAGCGGAGCGGGCGTCTGGAGAGTATGGATTGGCTAGTGCTTGCAGCGCCTCTGTCTGTCTTTGTGGCCGGCCAGGGCCAATTTCAAATGTGTCACAGCAGCATTACAGCCAACAGTTACCTGGACAAAAACACTATACATCATACTGCATTCCTCTTTAACACTCCTACCCCCACCACTCTCCTCTCTATTCTCCTTTCTTTCCTCACCATCTTACAGTTCTCCTGGTGGTCTAGATATGTCACACTGCGGGCTTTGTCATGCCTTGTGACACATGGTGTGAGTTATCTGCAGAGACTAGGGAAATGTCTGCTGAGAGACAAGCAAAGGTGGGTTATTACTTATGATAACATGAAACACAATTGTGTGCTGGTATTGACGGGGAGATTAGCAATCTTTTTTTTTCGGGAACAGATGCTGTTAGCAAAGGAGAAAGTTCTTTTGATTGTAAACTAGAAAACACAAACATGGGGGAGATACAGAAGGTAGAAGAATGTTTTCATTGGGCCATCTGTTTACAGCTATTTTCAAGGTTGTTCATTATTGATTACATCTCTGTTTCTCTTTCTTGAGACAGTCAAAAAAGTGTAGATAAAGAACTATTTAAAAACTTATTCAGCCAGTGTATAACTCTATCTTGCTTCTTTTCTTTCCCCTGGCTTGCAATGAATGCAGAGGTTTTCATGTAGGAAATGGACAGTGAAAGCTTGATAGGCCGTGAACGGGGCAGATGGCGCTCTGCTCTCGCCTCCAGCTTCCAATGTTTGTGTTTGAGCTTAGCTCCAAAATCACACAAAAGACAGATAAAACAACATCAGCACTCTTGTGGTGCCACACATGCGCATATGCAGAATGTGTGCACATGTGTGTTTGCGTGTGGTTGGTGTTGGTTATGAGGCTGTAGAGGTGGCGCTTGTATATTGAAGGGTCTTGTACAGTGTGTCAGAGGGCCCTTTCGGCTACTCTCTTCTCAGACAAAGCTCTGGTGAAGGGGCTCACTCCAACAGGACATGGCTGCTGGGGGGAGAGAGCAGCACAGCACTCCAGACCTACTCGCCTGCAGGAGGAGGCTATCTCAGCCACCTCGTCCACTCCTCAGGCTGGCCAATCCCCTCCACCACCGCATCACCACCACCCACGGGGAAGGCCATGTCTGACCTTATCTCTGCATGTGCACAGATGTCTGCTGCAACACACACTGATGGACCCACAGAAAACAACCTTTTTTGCAGAGTGCTAAAATTCACAAAACTGTCAGCACTCTCCCATCTTAAATTTGTACCAGACCTTCCACTTTAAGAAATGATATTAGACGATGTTCTCAAAGCCACTATTTGCATTCCACATGAACAGTAATCCGGACAGCATCTTATTTTGTACTTTGAATGAAACCGCACACGAAATTCATATACTTTTGCAACACTGAATAAAAAAGAACGTGCCTGCTGAGTATTACAAGGAAATGAATGGCTGGCTTTATTTGTGTATGCATCTGTAATGTTATTGTGGGCATTTTTATTCATGCAGGCAAAGTTGTGAGCTCACCCTTGGCTTTTATTTACATGGTAGTCTTTCGTCTGCTCAATGGGAGAGCCTAGCTAGCTGTAGATAGGTCCTTTCAGATTCTTACAAAGGCCGCTTCAGCGGCTTTTTGTTGCAGTAACTACCTCTTTCTTCCTCACATTTCAAATATCTTTGGTTCAAACCTGGTGGCCTTGATGAACAAGGTCTATGGAATCAATCAACTGCGTCTCTTAGAAGATCTTAACATGGTTTAATGTTGGCCTTGCCACATTGTCCTTTTGAGATATAAACCTCATCCAACTTACGCCTGAGATCCAAGTTTCTTTTCTGAGGGGTCTTTTTGTGTAGAGTGGATTTCAGAGAGGCCTCAGTGTGGGCAAAAACACAACCAGAGAGAGACAAGCAAGGCTGCGGCATATTGTTCTCACTAATAATGAATGACAGCATACCTCAAGTATTTTCTCTGACTCATTCATTCACCTCAGTCAAAAAAAATACCACTAAATCACTCAGTTACAACTTAAACTAAAATAATATTTTTTCTGTCTGAGTCAGTAGCTGTTGTGAAGAATTTATGCCTCCATCTATTATAATATATTCCTTATTTTACTAACAAGATGCTTCACTAACCATTTATGAATAAGTATTTTGCAATACAGACATAACCATATATATATATATATATATATATATATATATATATATATATATATATATATATATATATATATATATATAGACAAACTTCATCATGTTTGTATATATTGGGTTGGAAAAAGTATTGTTAAATCTCAAGTTTAACCAAAGAAAAAGTTGGTTCTTGAGTTCACATTACAAGAAAAGAAAAAAGTTTCTTTTTTATTGTTATTTTTCCATTTTTTGTCACGTGCAGCAGGAAGAGTGCAGTTAGTGAAACAACAGACAGCTTTTCATGCTGGACATATGTGCGAAGCACCATCAGCGTCTACAGCCTTTCCCAGCTTTAGTAAAACACTAACATCTGCCTTCAGTTTTTATGGCTCTCAACATATGTCCCTTCTTTGTGACAAAGCTGTGTAAGGCTCTCGTGCTGTTCCTGTCCCCTAGTCCAAACATACATCTTTAGATACCTGTCAGCCTTTATTATTCCATCCCCTGTCACTGCAGATAAGGGAAGTTAAAGTTTAATGAAATGCAGCCAGGCTTTAGAGGCCCAGCTTTTATAATTTGTCACAGGCTGGGTGCTGGGAGCCCACTGCTATGTAAACATGGTGGCAGTGGTCACGGCCATTACTTCTAAATGACGGAACATGGACGAAGTGGCAGAAAATGTCACTCTGCACCAGCCATTTTCCTGTTGTTGCTTTGCTTTGCTGTACTGTGCTTTGCTCGCCCTATAAACCAAGATGGAGATATGAAATTTGAAAAACACAAATTCTAATAAAACCGGCAGTAATGTTTTCACAGCAAATTACCCACAGAAAGTATCCAAATGCAGTCATTTCCCGTCTGTATTTTCACATAAAATTGATAGCCAGCATGTTTCTCAGGCTGCGCTCTGGGTAGCCTCAGTATGCTTGGGGAGGAACAAATATGGCTGTAAGAGTGATGGGTGTTGAAGCCCTGCAGCTATTCTCCCATTGACTGAAGCCAGTACACTACACTTTACCTTAGGTTGAAGGAAAAAAACTGTACCCCGTCTCACAGTATAGGGCCACAACTCTACTTATGCCCCGTCCACCTGTATAACCCTAATCATAATCAAAGATAGTCTCGGGAAGCCTGCAGCTATAGTGGTCAAGGAGCTCTGTTGCACTTTTTATCACAGGACTGAAGAGTCTTATAACCAGCTGACATGAGATTAAATGTTTTCTGCCCATTAGGTTCTGACTATGTGTATACCTCCTCCCTGAAACCCCAGAAATAGTTCCAGAAACATTAAGAAAGTAACCTAAGTGTTAACTTCCTTTTGTTGAAGCAGTGTGATTGATAGTGCACCACATTTGGCCAAAACAGGGGTAGCCCAGTGTGACATAAGAGAAAAGTACCAACCCTCTTCACTGGTTTGTTCAGCACTACAAGGAACTCTAGGAAATGGCTTATTCCACTACTTCCATTTTGAGCTCTGTATTAGCAAGGACTGCAGTCTCGCTGAGAGCAAGGGTCCATACTCCAGAGCAAACACACATGGAGTACACACACATGCACAGTTCAGCTACAGTTGATGTCTTAATACAGGCAGGATCTAATTTAGCTGATCCCCTGACATTTATCCTTTAGGTAAACTCTAGCCCTCCCCTCTTTTTCCCAGTGGCACCAATGCCAACAAAACAGCTCAGGCATATTTTAGAGCACCCGCTTCACACATCAAAGTGCCCTCAGGGATGCTCAGAGCCTCCTCTTCGGTTTCTAGTGAAATACTCTACATTTGGTGCTTTTTCTTAGGCCCTTTGTGATCAGGTATAGGAAGTCAACTGAGAGTACACTCGATGAAAAGTGTGGGGGGATTTTATTTATTCTGAAATGCAGCCATTTTCAGGTGTTTCAGGCACTGATGAGAGTACACAGTAACATATGCTCTCACTTATGGCAAGGAACAGCACAAAGCTGTTGAACAGACAGGCGCAAATAAGCAGAGGTGGGCTATGTGTGTGTGTGTGTGTGCGTGTGTGTGTCTGTGTGTGTGGACCGGTAGGGGCTACAATCAGTAGCTCTGTGACAAGGGAGGGAGGTGGTGGCTAGCAGGAGGGACAGAGGGACAGGAGTGATAACAGATTGAGCGAGTCTGATAAACTCCCCTCTAATGGTTCTGCCGGTCCCTCTCCCCCTCTTTCACTGGCGGCGGATTAGAAACCTGGATAAGGAGAAGCAAACACTGGCGGCTTCTCTGAGTAAGCAACAGAGAGAGGGAAGCAGAGGAAGATAGAGAGAATGAGGAAGGGAGATGGGAGGAGGAGAGACATGAGGAGAATGAAGGACGGGGAGAGAGGCAGAGTGGGAAAGGAGCCGGAGAGGATATTCAAGGAGTGGCACTTACCCACAGCCATCCATCGTTTCTCCTTCCACCACCACCACTCACCTCCCCCCTAGATCCCCTTATAGCCTACCGCTTTATTTTTGCCTTTTCGGCCCTCGACAATGCAGTTACTGCTTACAGAGCACTGGAACTGCTCTTCGAACCTGAAGTCAATGATGGGTTCAAGTGGCAGGATGCAGGAGGTGTCAAACATGGCCTAATTCTGTGTGGTTAACGGCTAGCCGTGACACGTGCAGGACAGTGTAAACATGGATTACGTTGACGTCTCAATCACAGCATGGCACACTGACAGACAGGCAGCTGACACAAGAAGCAGCATTCAGGCCATACAAAGGTTCAACATAGACATATATAAAAACTCACACACATATATATATATATAAAACCACTTAAATGGTGAAAGTGTACAAATGAGTTTTCTTTATATATATATATATATATATATATATATATATGTATTGTAGAAGTCTTTTAAAAAACACTTCAATTATGTGTACAAAACAGTTTTCTTTCACAATATTTCAATCCTTACACTCCTGTAAATTTCGTTATCCGAGTGTATGGAAATAGTTCTGTGGATTATCTTAACATTACAAAACTCAAATGAACTTTGCTAATTTCTTGTGCGTAATGTCATACCACACAGATGAATGACTTTTGTTTAATTTCTTTATATTTGTTGCAAATGATTTCACATAATCACAGGATTTTCAAGATTTCTTTTAAAGTTTCTTTTGCAGTAGAGTTCAGTTTCAGTAGTCAATCAGTTTAAACTTAACTACATGTAAGTTTAAAACAAATATAAACAATAATTCAAAAAGTTACATAATAGAAAGAAACTACTGACGGATGGATAAAATAGGGCTACTTTTCCAAAATAAGGTAGGCAATAGAGCTTGAATGTCCCTTCTATGAAACTTTTAAAAGAAGAAGCATAATGTTCAATGTAGATTTGACTAAAAGAAATTGTATTGTTGATTAAAAGCAGTTACCACACCCTGACCACAAGTGAGAGGCTTTGTTTCATCTAATATGGAAAGGGTGATTCCCCACGCCGAGCTACCGTTCCATGTAGAGAAGGCTCAAAATAGAGATAATGCAACCATGTAAAATGAAGCCAATAATTATATCCTGCTTTAAAGCCTCTATTAGAGCAATACTCTGTGAACAAATAGAAAATTGCACATCAAGTAATCTGTCCATTTGATTTTACTGTTGAGTATGTGTGATTAAAATTGTGTAATTACATCTACTATATTTAATTCATGCTCTGAACAAGACAATCAAATATCTGACAACTGTGCAACTGCAGTGATAGTTTGACTGGCCACACACAATACCACAAACTGCAGTGAATTAATTAAATGTTTCATTTGCTTCATTGGTCCATAAAAAGGATTCAACCCAGGAAACTAAAAGTTCAAACTGCACATAGCCTCTACAGCACGACAGGGGTGAAACTAGACAACCATTGACTTCTACTACTGTGTTTCTTTTCAGATTGTGCGAATAGGAAGCATTAAAGCACCACTCCAGACAGCAGGAAAAAACACTAGCTTTAGTGAAACTCCTGCCACTGAGTCAAAGAAGAAATAAAACAAATTGCTATACACTGGTGGCAATTATGTTGAGTAGCATCCTAGTCGGCAGGATCGTCTCTCTGCACACAAGACGACGTCTCACTTCTGAGGGCCAGCGAACTTGACATGAGAACGTGAGGCTTCCTATTCTAGTATGAAGTGCCACAGACAATATGCACTCACAGCAAGCACTGCTCGACTCAGGAGACGACAGGCTCCAGTGATTGTGCCTTTGCCACAACTAGTTGTGATTGACAAAGGCTTGTGTAACTCACCATCGACTTCACCTCACAATCTGGTATCTCTGTATATCTCAGTGGGAGAGCAAACAAACAAGCAGTAAATAAGTCGCTCACTTGGTCCCCAGAGGCTGTCAATCAAATGGACAAGTATACACTATGCTGTGTTAGAGAGCTCAGAGCTGAACTAATCCAGTAAATACAACAAAAGCCCAACCTGAAAAAAATCCTCTCTGAAGATCAAGTTTCAAACCACAGGAGGAAAGCTGGGAACACAGAAATCTAATGACTCCAAAGCAGGCATGAAGTGTGAAATCCTGCTTTTCCAAGTAACAGCTGAGCCTGCATGTGACACAGAGCTAGTAAAAATCGTTGCAGTGATAGATTATCATATTTATGGATTCACTGAGTGGAGTCATTTGCTAGTTAATAAGTTGCTAGCGGAAATATTAGCTATTGTATTGAAAAGCTACGTGTAAAGAACATCACTTGAAATTCATAATGGCCAAATTAATGCAACTATTGTTGGGTACTGGAGTCTTTCTGTAGCTGTCTTGCCATCATCACATTCATCATACCAATACATTACACTGAACAAAAGAGCTAAAGACTAATTATTGGAAGATCCACACATACCAGTGAGCTGGCGAAATATTGTCTTCACTCGCCAAATTCTCAATCTTCTTCTATTAATTAAGCAATTTAATCATCCACCACACTAATTGCATAATTAAATCACTGCCTCCTGGGTGCTACTGATGTGCAGTGGGTAATCTGGTGCAAAAATAGCGCTCATCTACAGTGTGGGTTGGTTGACAATGGTAATGGATGGCTAAGACCTCAGCTACACACTGAGGAAAACTTCCTCGATAAATACACAAAAGACAATGGTCAGTTGTGTCACAGTACATTTTAGTACAACTGTAGTGGAGAAATAGATAATGCTTGTACCTTCAAATGTGCTACCAGTTTTTGCCTCCTCCAAGGAGGTTATGTTTTTGAGAGAGTCTGTCTGTGAACAGCATAACTCAAAAAGTAAGGAATGTTTCTTGGTGAAATTTTCAGGAAATGTTCAAAATGAGATAATGAAGAGAAGATTAAATTTTGGAGGTGATCTGGATTACTGTCTGGATCCAGGATTTTTTTGAAGGATTCTTTATCATTGTGAGATAGGGCTGTTTTCACCATATGTGTATATAATTCCACCATAAATGGTTGGATTGCTTTGCAAAACAGTACAAGACAAGGTCAACATAATTTCTGATAGATGTAAAAGTACGATCCAGATCCTGGCAATATTCTGGATACTAAGATCCAGAATATGAAATATGTACTGGGTCATCATCATTTTCAACACTGTCAGGAAACAAATGATTGTACAAACCTGCAACTAACACCAAATTGTAGCAGACAGTCTGCTGAAAGGGAGTATAACATTAAAGTAGGACTTAAGTGTTGGTGACAATTAGACTATATGCTTGGCGGGGGTCTGCGCTCTCTGAAGGCTTTTCTAATGTTAATGAAAGTTTGGGTTTCAGGGTATCGCCACTTGAGCAAAGAAAGATTCAGATTTACATCTAAAATCAAGAATCCATTTGAAAACTGTAAAAATACCCAAATGAACCAGCTTCTTAACCAAACACAACAGAATGCTGCAGCTCTCCAAATGAGCACAATTGTGGTCAGTCGACATGAGTGTGACCAGCACAAACACCTTGTGTGTTGGCATTGTGGGGTCTGTTCGTCTCAGCACAAGACCCAGCAGCTCCAGCCAAGTGTTTAAATTCCTGAAGAGCCTCCAGAAGAAATTAGTATGTAATGGCCACACTCTGCAAGAAGAAAGACCCATTATGGCTTTCCACTGACTGTACTTGGCTTTTCATTTGTGAGCTAAATGGATGCACGTGAAGGTGAGAGTTCACTAGCCATTCAAGTATTTGGCTTTAACTGGCTCCAGCACTCTTGCTTTAATTCAAGCAGAAGGACAAGTATGAATAATCGCTTTGGATAAGACTCATCATAACCACCGGCATGAACCCCCCCTCCACACACACACACACACACACACACACACACACACACACACCACCCCTGCCGATACACACGCTTTCTCACTCATGTTCACACACACAAACACACACAAACATGCACAACCAGCCCCCCCCTTGCCCTCAAAATGGCTGCTGGGGCTTAATGACAAAACACCATTTACTTCATGCCTTTTAATTTGCAATTTGTCAGCTTTTGTTGCTGCTATCTGATTTTGGTTTGTTAGCTGCACACTGTATTATTTTGATGCAAATTTTTGCAGCTCATCTCGACTGGTTCTAATTTCATGTTTGTTTATCAGAGCTAGAGAAAATAGCTCGGGAGAAATGGGTGGCTCTAATCAATGTAAAATAAAACAAAATATCCAATGATTACAAATCTGCGAAGGCTGGCAGACTGTGCAGGGAACTGACACTGTAGGATGAAATAGCCCATGTGGTATCATAGAGACAAAGAAACCACACCCAAATGACACAGTGGAGATGAGTTTCAAAACATGCAAGGTTTTGAAAAGAAATGTCTGTCACTGGACCTTTAATGAAGGAGTGACTGGTTTGTTGAAATACACAGGAGTGTACAGCCAAACTGCTAATACGGGGCCCCAAGGGTGCTCATCTGATGTAATATATGCACAGGCTAATTTATTGCAACAAGACTAATTTCCATTGCTTGTGCTTGGAGTTGCCTTGCTAATTATGGAATGTTTTTTTTTTCTTTTAACCATTTTTTCTCCTCCTGATTCATAATTGCACATCCACATTCAGGGGCAGTGTCTTTGCAAATGAGATGAGGCCTTGCCATTTGGCATGTACGGCCCCCCCACACCCAGGTGAGCCCACAGCCCACACAGGGCACAAGCAACGCTCCAATCCCTCCAAAAAAACACCCACCCTCCCAATCACACGGCTTGGATCTTTGATGGGCTCTGCCCCCAGAACTGCTATGACCATCTCACAAATATCAGATAGGCTGGTGTGTAATTAGACTTGGGACTTTAATTAGGAAAAGTTAACTGTCAGATGAAAGCTGTCACATCTGTGATACGTACTGCTGGTTCAGTGGAGGGATCCCAGGGGGGTCTGCATCAAAAGGCCCTTCCCTGCTGAGCGGGCCCACTCTAGCATGTTCTCATGCGCCAAATCAGGCCCTCTGAGTGGCAGCGGATGTGAGGGGATAGAAAAACAGAGGCACAGAAATACAAGTTAACTGCAAAGGATAGACGAAGAGGAGGAGTAAGGAGGAAAAAGCAACAGAAGAAGAAGACAAGAGAAGAAAGAGAAAAAAATCGCTGAGCCGCTCGGCTGTTTAGCGTGCCTGTGTGTGTGTGTCTCGTTAAATGGTGAACACGGTACAGACACAAAGGGATCTGAGGGAAAACAATGTCGCTTAACAAGACATCACTGGCTCATCATTAGCAATTTGTTGAGGGCATAATTTTCCCCTGCCCCTTGCATAATAGGTGCCCTGGGATATTGCCGATGCTTTTGTGAGCCCTCATTTGGCTATTTATTTACTTGGCTCATGTCACAAAAGAGATCTGGCCACCTCCAGCGAGAGCCAAGATAACACTGCTATGGCTCCACATCACAGTCCTATTAGGAAGGAGCTCCTTTAATTGACTCCCCTAGCTCATTGCCTGACCTGTGTCTCACTGATCCCACCCAACCAGTAACAGGCCTCGTCTCACAGGGCAAAGCTTACATCAGTGTGTTTTCCCTTCTTTTTATTTTGTTTTTAGCTGTTGTCGATACGTTAAATGCCCTTGTTATTTGTTGTTTGCTTTCGAGCACTGTGCCCTGAGTAAAGGTGCTCACGATTCTGTATTTTGATTAAGCTATTCTCTCCTCCACTCTCTGTCTTGTGCTCCCTCTCCGTATGGAAAAAATACAACAGCTGCAAACTGCTGTGGCAGTGTTAAATATGGTGAAACGGCTTGACGGCTATCACTGTCATTAATCACAAAAACGAGCGAGAAAGCCTTATAATTTTATTGTGTGTGTTTCCTGTTTACCCATCACCGCAGATGGTACTGCCAGCACTCCACAGAGGAGCTTTCACCCTGTTGTTCCATCTCCCCCGCTTTCAGTGGCCCCTTTTGTAACAGTATAGACATTGAGTTGTCATTTACATTCATCAGACACATACACTGAGGATGGATAGATGGTCGAATGGATGGATGACCAGAGTCATGGCAACAGCTTAGCTATTTGGAAAAACAGAACACAGTTTTTCTGCAAATGGAAAGAAATTGATGATGCTAGCTTGGTGCAGCACTGACAGATTGCGATGAGCATAATGCTATGCATACACAATCTGCAGACCTCCGGACTTCCTGTGGCATGCCCTTTTTTTCCACACATTGCTCTTCATGAATGACAGCATTCACATTAGTGTGACTGTTATATGATTGTGTGCGCTGTTGAGGAAATGAAAATCAAGTATTTGACCTTGGAACTTACAAGTGGCTTTCTCTTGTGCTGTGGTGGCCTTCAGGATGTTGGTGCAGTAGCACTCTTACATGCTGCCATTGCCTCTTTCATTTTCTATTATTGTTAAGCCTCATATCAAGACTAAACATATTAATGTATTCTGTCCATAGCATAGCAAGAATTTGCATGAGTTTATCAGGCTTAAAGCCTGGCTGCCTGTTCATACTTCTTCATCGCGTGAAGTGTGTTAAATGTACGCACATGCAGCCCTGTGTGTGACGCTTTGACATAAAACTGTGCTTTGGCAAGGCCAAATGAGAAGATAGTAAAATCGATTTCCACATTGTATTTCACACCCTTTCATCAAGCCTGGCCCTTGTGGCTGGAACGCTTGTGATTTCAAAAGCACTTAACATACGCCAGCCCCTTTGTTCAAGAAGCAAACTACTTCTGAGGCAACATCAATGCAAATAAAACCAACTAGCAGAGCGGAGGGAAACTCAAGCTGAAGAACAACCAAATTACCCGTAGTTAATACGTCTTCATTACAATTTCTCTCCCTCTCTGTCTCTCTTTCTCTATGTCTGTCTCTCCCTCTCTCGCCAGCATACCAGAGATTCTCAGCACTAATGATTTTCTGGGTATTAAAGAGGCACCCACTGCTGTCACTCTGGATATGAAACAAGAAAACAGATTATTGTTGAGATCACCCACTGTGAAAACCCGAATGATACTTAAAAAATAATGATGTTCTTAACCATACTCATTAACAGCACAGTGCAGGAAAGAACAATACTCTTCTCCAGGAAAGACAAACAGATTTCAAATTAGAACATAAAGCAGAGAGGCAATCAGTCTGGGGGGGTGGGGTGGGGTGGGGGGGACAAAACACTGAGGATAGAAACAAAGCAAAGGGTGTGGTGATATTATTTTCCCACACACAAGGATTTGTTTACACTAGCAGTGGTTTAAAGTGACTGAATGGTTATTGGTGTAACTTTAGGATTTTTGTGATCATAGCTAACTGATGAAAGGTAAGCTTTAAAAATATAATCCTGAGAGGGAGCTTTTTGACTGTCTGAAATCTTTGGGACTTAAATACCATTAATGCTGTATATGCACTAAATCATAAGGATTGTTCTCCACCACTGTTGTGTTTCAATTCAAACTGTTTACACAATGTATATTAATGTACATCTGTTATGATTTCTCTTCTGAAATAATTGGCACCACATGGTAAAAGAAACAGAGAGTAGCTTCCCTTTTGAACACGGGTTGGCATAAAAATGATTTTTCTTCTTTTAGCTAATTTGAAGCTGTAAGTTCAGTGCTCACAGCTTGACAGGAAGTCCATTTCAACAAGTTGCCAATGAATACCCAGAGCCTCATTACCATAACATAGGAGAACGATTCAAATGTTGGCCTATAAACAGACAGTAAAGGAAGTCCAATGTTCCATAACTCAACCCTTGTAATGGCGTACTTTCCTGAATAGGACAACTAGGGACACAGTGGGATTGTTCAGTTCTCGCCAAGCCAAAACGATTCTTTGTCAGCCAGGCATAAATAACATAGTGTTGATTGTTCTGTCAAAGTTAATCTGACAGCTCGGGGAAGCAGTCATTTATCTAATGACAGAGTTTCTATGACGACAATCGATCCTCCTGCAGACTAGGGTGTGTGTTTGTGTATGTGTGTGTGATAGGGTACAAAACACTTGAAATTGGCTGTGTTAGTTGAAAACAGTAAAATACTCTGAGGAAGAAGAGGCAGAGATGCTCTGTGGTGACATGAAGCTTTGTCCATTACAGTTTTATTTAAAGACATGGTTCACGCAGCCACCACTAAGTTTTCTGTGTGCATTCTTTGGTCTAACTTATTTTGTAGGATTAACATTCGACACGTTGTATCACTAATAAGAACAGGCAAATTATTGGTGTGGGAGAAAAAAAATGATGTATCATAGTATTGGGATTTTTTGTTTAATGATTTTGTATGGTGTTCAATTTTTATTTATTTTTTAATTTATTTTTATTTATTATTCATTTATTTATTTAAATACAAATCCCTAATTTTAGTCTTTTTTATAAGCTGGATTGGAAAAAAGTTGAGATGTCAGATCCCCTAAATAAATATTAAAAACTGACTTACATGTGATGTGCAATTTTTAGGGAAAATAAAGTCCCTGATGAAGTTTGAAGACATTATCATCATCATTCAACATTTCCACTTTCTCTGGTGTTGCAAAAGCAAACTAAAAATAGCAAAAAAATCTGATATATTGGAGAATCACAATTTAAATCAAATTGGCACCCCAGAAATCATAAAAGAATCAAAGCAGGAGAAAAACATCCCCACAAATTAGACTGCTACATTTTTTCAAAACGTAGTGCACATAGCATCACTGTTTGGGTCGGAGTTTCATCGAAATTAGCGAAATTTGATGGTAGAGTTGACCCCATCTGCTGTAGTTGATTGGTTAGCTTCTGTGTCTGTTCTCTTGCAGCTTCCTCATCAGAAGGGTCAAGCTGGCTGTCATCCTTTGTGTCTAATACACGCACTACTGACAAGTACCTCATTCAACCCCCTTCAAAAATGGACTATCCTTTGAGTCCCACTGGCACATTCTTGCTGAGCCTAACAGGTCACTGCTTTGGCTGTCATTTGACCTTGATATATCCTAACAGTGAGTACGTCGCTTCAGGTAGTGGAATACCAGCTGGGGAAAAAGGACTGATATAATTTGTAAAGATGACCTTGGATGCTCTGTTGTAGGAGAATTCCTTAACAAATATGAAATGTACATATAAATTTGTTTTTCCCTCAAGTACCCTCCTTGGAGCTTCTGTTTGTCCCCAGAGAAAATTAAAAACAGCTAAAGAAACCAACTTCTTTGTGATGCTATACATCCCTTATAATGAAATGCATTAATGCTGTGAGGATGCTGACCATTATGGAATTGGGATTATAATGAGTTGAAGGACATTGTAGAGCACCAAATGACCCAGAACAACCAGGTGAGAGCTGGCAGCAGAGAAACTTGAATATTTTCTTGGCAGGAGTCTAGTCTGCTGTGCCATGTCAGTATTTTTAATATTTCATTACTTTAAAGAATATTCAATGTAGTTTCTGTTGAAGTTCAAAAACTGCACAGCTGTTGTATCTTGTTTTGCTTTTTTATGAAATAACAGACTTATTATCTTTGTCTGCTTTAACTAATGTCCTGACACCTTGACAGCATGTCTCAAAAAGACTACGCGCAAGAAAAGGAGGAGGGCTGGAAAAATAGACTAAGACAGAACCTTGACAAATATCATCCATAACATTAAAATGGCCCCTATTGTCATTACGGACAGAGAGATTAAATTCATCTCATCAGACGTAAGTATGACTGGTGCCTCAATAGGCTGATGCCAAGCGGCAAGCCAAGAAGATTAGCAGGGCACTGATATTATTATTTCCGCCTATCAGGGATTTAGCAGGGAGGCAATTGTAATTTCTAGGCTTATTAGTTCACACTCGGAGGAGAGAAAGCCCAGTGATAAAGCTGACTGTGACAGCCGGGCATTCCAGCAGCAAGTGCTGTCACTGTGACACTGACCAAATGCCAGTGTGCCTCTGTCCCTGTAATCCTGCCTAATGGAGGTTAACACACAATACAAAGAGGTCCTCATCAATGATCACAACAAGCAACACATTTGCATTTTTAAGTTATAAGAGCGGTCGCAGAGAAAATCAAAATTAGGGAGGCCATGGCTGGTGGAAATGAAGAGGAGCTGTAAGGCGGGAGGGATTTTATTGGGTGCGCATAGAGATGCAAGCACACACGTACACACAGGCGCATCAAGTGTATTTTAAAGTTGTGTGGAGAAGTGGAGCAGCAATCTTGAGGGTGGCAGGCAGGCAGATCCTCTTAGCAATTTGAGACATCTGCCTCTTCTGCCTGGGCAGCCTGTGCCAGTGCCGGCCCCTGGAGAGAGCCCTGTTCCCAGCACACTAAAGCCCAGAAGTGTTTGTCTAGCCTAATAAATATTGCACAGCGCTTCCTCTTAATCTCATTAATGTTTGTGCATGTCTGTTGGTGGCTGTAGATATAAACAAGGGATGAGCATTAAGCCCTCTGAAAAAAGACAGTCTTCATCGATGCCACCGGCCGCCTTCCTGATTATACAACTTTTGTCGGCTCCCTTTATGCCAGAGAGATGCATAGCGACCGAAAGACTTAAAGCATACAGGCATTACTATCTGCTCCCTAACACCTGAGTTCATCCACAGCTCCATTTTTTCTCTGTAAATCCAGACATAGGATTTGGGTGCTGTCATATTTGGGCCAGATGAAGATATCTGCGGCTCTGTTTGGCAACATGTCTCCTTAATTATGCCTAATTTGTAGACCAAATAGCCGCTTATCACTCGCACTGTCTGTGACAGCTTAATAATCTCCGACCTCAGTGTGGGCGTGTGTAAAAGAGAGCGTGACCGGGACCTTAATATGATTTGTGTGTTTTGGTGTCATGGTTAAACGGTTTTATAAGCCAGCCTGGCGATAAGTATCATGTTATTAGGGAGTTACATATTTGACTTTATTTTCCTCAAAGGAGGCCACATAGTGACCAATTCACATTACAATAATGGCATTAATCAGGTTCTCCCGGGAGCAGCAGAGAGGTGATTTGCATTGCAGCAGCTGACAGTTCTCTGTTAATATCTTCATATGCATAGACTCAGTGTCAGAAAGGGTAAGAAAAATAGAGGCAACCCAGAGGGATAAAAGAACCTCCCTCCAACCATTAAATGTTATTGAAGTGATTATTGATGACAAATGGTTGAAAGGAGCTGGTGATTGCTTTTAAATCAGCAACATTGTTTTTCCTCTCTTTCCACATTCTTTCTCACTCCACCATTTGAAGTGTGATTGTGTGTCTGTGTGTTTGTGTGTGCAACATAAGGAGGGGGTATGGGAATGGAAGTAGAGGTGGGCGAGAGGGCCCTGATGGCCCTGCAATGAAATCTGCCTGAGCTTGCCTCTACCAGCTGCAATTATCATTAAGCCTCCAATGGAACGGGTCCACTCCAGAGACACCTAAAAGCCGTCGTAGACCCACACATAATATTGTATTAAATGGGACCAAAAAAATCAATACACAATGCAAATGAAAAGCAGGGGAGTAGGATCCACTCAGTATGCATATTTCCTGTCAAGTACACTTTCTGACCCGCTGAACGCCGTTCGTGCCGGAACTCAGTACTTTTGAAAATTACTGATGATCTCTTGTTATGAGCCCCTATCTGCCTGCCTGGCACTATTTGTGATACGCTTGTCTAGCAGCCTGTGCTGAAAACCTGCTCGCTTCCTCGCTGAATTAAAGAGTTTGTCCATGAACTGAGGAGAATGTGCTGCTTATGTCCTTTTTGTACACAGAAAATGGAAATGTTGATAAATACCTCCTCCCATGAAGCACTTGTTTTGTAGCGGCTGTTTGCGGCACACAACGGCACAAGAGAGCTAATTATGAGAAGGATGTGCCGGGGTGACGAGCAGGGTGCGCAGCTACTTATTTTGCTGCCTTTCTCTCCATTGTATGAAGATATTATTTCTCGGATGTAAACATTTGTGCTGAATTTGTGTGTGTTCGCCTGTGTGCGCACAGGCAAACACATGTGTAACACTGGAGGGTGCATACTGTACACGGGAGAAATGCTCTAAAAAGAAGGAGGGGAGTGTCTGAATGCATGTTCACCGTTAGTGCAAACAGATAAGTGCTTATCATATACCTGTAGCCAGGAGGTCACATCCAATATAGCAGAGCAATTCCTCCCAACTCACTTCCCCTGGTTGAATTTGCAATCTTAACCAGTGGGGTGGTCCTTCTTTTGTGAACAGGGCACACTGGGTTGTGGAGGTATTCTCTCAGAGGCTCTCATTCACTCTGTCACACAGAAGCTCTCTCCCTGTTTATAGCTGCCTGTCCTTCTCTGTCTCTTCCTCTTACACACTCACACTCTTACGCAGCTGCACATCATGAGAACATTTCATTTTTATGTTAGTTTGTGGAGTCATTGTCAGATTTCAGATTTGGTCCAGAGCAGCTTGTCTGTCCCCCTTACTTATCATCAGTATTTTATCAACTGTTGGTGATAATCTTAAACATGCATGACAAGTGGTAAAAGAAAGACTAGAAGTCATAATGAAGACATAATGAAGATAATGTCTTACTTAACTTTATACTTTATTCCAGACCCTTGGGTCCATATAAATTGTATTGATAGCAAAACAACAGATAATGGATAAAAAAGAAATTTAATAGGGAAAAACACAGTTTATACATTGCCAGCAATTAAAACACAAATAGACATCTATACCAATGTTTCCAGTCACAGGATGTAAACCTTGTGTTTCTAATTGTGAGCTGATTAAGTGACATTATTATTTCATTGTCTAAATCAACCAAACAACCTATGAATTTGTACATGTACCTTCTAAGAGCAGCGTAGAATATGGGCACATTGTTAGAAACAAGACTGTGACTTGCACTCGACCATTGAGGTCTTTTAAGAAATATTCTAAAAGCATCCTTATAAGCTACCTGTAACTTTTTCATTTTTGCTTTACTGTAGTTGCACCATAAATGTGCATTATTGTTATTAAATGTACGTATGTACATCGTCGTCATATAGAGAAACTGTATTTCTCAAGAAGAATAAATTGTAAAAAAAAAAAAAAAAAAGGTTTAACGGCACACTCTGGATGCCAAATTTACCAAATGAATTTATCTATTTAAAGTTCTTATATTTTAGGTTATAATTTTTTTTTGCTTTCTTACAAGATTTTTTTTTGCCATATGTCCCTAAAGCTATAAAACTCAAATAAACAAGTGCGTGCGCACACAGATACACACAGTGTCATACTCCAGTGGTGGCGTCTGACCCAGTTCAATTACTCAGAGGCTCCAGTCTGAGTACTTGTACTATACCTGAAACTTTTTGCCATAAAAACATGAAGCAAAAATGTCTGATTTTACTTTCCAACTTATATCTGACGGTTAATTCCACCAGTTATATAACAAGCTTTTGGAATTTTCTTCTTATACAAAGATCTTTTAAAATGTGCTTTGTTGTAAATTCAGCTAATCATACAGCTGAGAAGTATCTGTATATCAGGAGTTGCTTTCCACCTTTTCTTTTTTAAGTGCTTTAACTTTTTTTGTAGTTATTTGAGAGCTAAATGGTTCACGATAAGTTGCAAGATTAAGATAAATAGATTTCTTTTTGACTCAAGATCAAACCATTAAAACTGTAAAACCATTATTTTACAAGAGTAGCTAGAATCTAGAGATATGGCTGATAATGGTAAAGTTACCAGGGTCATTTTTCCCATAGAGTGTGAATATCTTAACCCATGCTTTTGCATTTGAGAATTTGAAGCAGTGGGATAAAAAAGCTGAAACTTCGGTGAAAACTAAGATTTTTTTCCTCTGATATGTATCAAAATAAACAATGTAAAACAGTATATTATTATATACAGTATAGGTGACTATGACCTCTACACTGTAAACATAAGTAAAAGGCAGCATCTCAGCAGACATCCATTTTATTATGCTGAGAAGAGATGAGCTATCATGTCATTAGTCCCCAGCTAACACACTTGAAAAAGGACTGTACACAAGCACAACACCCAGCGCTTATATTCCTCCTTCTCCCCTGCTCCCTTTCCCACACTTCCCTTTTTTAACCACGTCTCAGCGGCAGTGAACATTTGTGAATTGGTTTTAGGTCAATGGTTATGATGTGAACTCATTATAGCAAAGGTCAGGCCCATACATAAATGTATACTAGGCCAGCGCAAGTGTGGCCCATCTTGGAGAAAGATCTCAGGATACTTAAAGGACCTCTCCCTGGGAAGAGAGAAGGGCAGACCTCACAGGAGGTTCACAGGAGTCCACTGTCTGTCTCAACCCGGCAACCAATCCCGTGCCTCACTTCACTGATTATGCACACTTTCCCGACCACAGTGGAGATACTCCACAGGGAAAGGGGCGAAGAAGCAGAGTTTTCTCCTCCATCGTGTCTAAATAATGATGTTGGAGTCATGAACAGGGGTGCCTGCAATTCCCCTTGGACTTTTGGTTCATGGCCTGTCGCCTCTTTGGTTAGGGCTCCTGTCTCTAATGACCCATGTCAAAGAATACCCTGCATTGCTGAAATGACATATCATATCTCATCACTTAGACCCCACACTGACAATTATAATCATATATACAGCTTTTTGCTGCCGGATCAGGCCACTGTTATGACAAATTGATATGGTGATGAGAGATGTGGCGGTTTGAGAAGGAGCTGGGGTGTGGAACAGAAAAAAAAGAGGACATGAGCAGGGGGATATGTCCAAGCACGGCGATGAGGGATGGCTGAAGACACCTAGAAAGGAATTGCAGTATCAGTGTTCCTTACACAGGGATCCATTCTTCATGCATGTTATTGTTCATTCACCCCTCGCTCCTTAAAGAGTCATATCCTGCCCTGTTTGGCTTAAGAACACTTTCTGTCTGTATGGGCCCTGTCACTCCCCTCTTGTTGTCCACAATGGGGGGTTTTAAGCTGCCACACTAGATGTGTAAAACCCTTCCCATTTCTGATGGGGCGAGGGCAAGGACCACCAGCATACTTGGCCCCTTTGCCCCATGATGCACCCAAAACAAAAGTGCATTGAGAGTCTCCCCGCTTTTTGTTCCTCGACCTCGAGGTACCAACACCCACAAGGCACAGGACCTACTTCCTGTGCTGAACTGTGCTGTACATTTATTACCCTGTTCCGGCAAAAACATGTCCTTCAATCTCTAAGATGGATGTTTGCTGAATGAGTTAACCTTGTGTATATTTGACGGAGGCGACTGGTGGTTCATGTCTTTGAGGCTGACTCAGCACAAAGAGGCTTTTTGTTCATGATTTCTCTGTGTCTGTCTTGTGTTTTTCTTGTTGTTCTTTGTTTCCTGATTCCCCCATCTGCTTTTCTAAAAAGACATACCCTAAGGGGGAAGGCTTTCCTATTCAGCATCTTTATATTTCCTTTGCACCACAGTGTTTATACATCCATGATATCTCCCTCTAGTCTCAGCCCCCAGTTTCTTTCCTCAGCCCAGCCTCCCTGCCCAGCCCTGCCTGTCCTGCAGCAGATTTAGCTTTTGTTGGCTAGTGTTAATAGGATTAAAATGGGTTACTAGCTCAATCACAGAGAGCTTCAAACCATCCCTAAATGTAAGTGTCTCATGGGGGTCTGAGGGCATTGTGGTTCTGTCTTTCCCCCCTCTGGCAGCCCTCCTGATCGGAGGAGAAACCCCAGGCCTGATGGGGGTGGCAAAGGTTTGGCCTCTAGGAAAATCCGCAGGATTATGTCAGCACTCATTACAATGTACACAAAGACCACGGGATCAGTAGGAGCACAAACGGAGCAGTTAAGTCAAATAGGGTGGGCCAGGGGATTCTCAGCTTCCACCCTGACATTGATTAGCCTTTGTGCTCTGCGACTCCCCAGATTCAGGCTGCAGCCGCCGATTGGCAGTGACTAACGTTAGTTCCCTTTTTTTAATTTTCAAACTGAATCCTTATTTTCGGGTTAAGTCTTATTTTGTTTCATAGAATTACTGAATTAAGTTCACTTTGGTAAAACGTTATTTAGTCTGATGTTTCATCCAAAGACACTGATTTATTAACAAGCAGACAAAAACAGCCAGCCATGATAAAAAATTAATTCAGCTTTGGCAAGGTAGATATTGTGGGTATGGCACACTGTGCCCAGCACCCATACATAATTAGACAGGGAATGAGAATAGTAGGGGATCTATTGTGATAATGTGGGGTCACATCGCTCTTGAACATCCATGATAATGACCATATCCAATGAAGTTGTATCCATTAGGCATGCTGAAGTGTCCAGCACCGCATTCACACAGCCCTGAGACTCACACATACACACACATGCATATACCTCATTTGCATAGCGCTTAAACGCAAGTGAAAACAAATAATTAAAAAAATAAAGCACAATCAACAGCCGGACAGGATTAATATTCTGCTTCTCATTAAAACACTACAAATGCATCATGGGTGTTGCTTGTGCGTGACTATCACAGTGTCACCCTCCAAGGCTGCACACATGAGGGGCAGGCCTGAGATGGGTGTTTGCGTTGAATAGGTCAGGGCCAGTGTGTTCCACCCCTATGTTTAGGACGCATTTTCATATGTGACGCTAACACACTTATGCATGCACAAAGACTGATAAATACAAGTTTTGTGTTTATGCACAGGGGCAAATGTGTTTGTCTTTTCAGCGTAAGCACTTGTGTTAAGCTATGCAAAACTGCTACATTGACAATTCACCAGAGGTTTTGCATGTTAAAACGGGCTGATTTTTTTTACCCCTAAGGTGCATCATTGTAGTAATGTCGCATAATATACACACAGAGCTAAAGCTAGTATAGTCATGATTTCATTTTACTGACAAGTAAATATCATACAATACAGTATTGGCTATGTTCAAGATATTTCTCAGATGTTGCCCTGCCAATATGTCCTAACTTAATGGCAGGGTGGGAATGAAGGGATTTTGTTTCCGTTTCTGCTGCATCAGGTTAGAAAACAATGCACTCTGTCCACACATAGAGTACACCCAGATTCCTGTTAAAGTAGCTTCTCAGTAAAGATAGCTGAGGTCCTTTAAGAATATTACAGCCATATGGGTTTTCCCTCCACACATATCTGTTTATTTATTTACCTAGATTAGATCTTAAAATCATGAAATTACCCTAAAATTGCTTTTTTGAGACTGCACACAGAATATATATTTATATATATCTTGCCCCTATCCCCTCCTGTCAGCGTATTCATAAATGTTGCTGGAAAATTTCTTATTCTAGCAATCCTCCAGATAGCCAGAGCCCATTTCCATAGCTTTAAATAATGTCAATCTGGGCAAACCCTGGATTGAAGCCCCTGAGCCGGAAGGCACAATTTCTCCTTTGCCTACAGTCTGATAATTTTCGGAGCTATTGGCAACTTGGGAATTTTGCAGCCTTATCACTTGGGCTCAGCGAAGTTCACTGCCACTAATCGGTGCAGGGATCACTCATTCAAGGATTGCATGATCATGTTTTTTTTTTTTTCCAGGGCAGTGACAGCTGTCTGTGCCGGGGCATTAGCAATGCAGATGAAGAAACCTAATAGGTTAATGCGTAACACACGAAAATTAGGTTTAATCCCCAAGCGAAATAATCTAACATTTTCAAATTCCTTGATGTGAGAATAGAGACATTGCCTGTGACTCAATTAGGTGCAATGCAGATCAAAGCAAATTTACCTAGAGCATGTGCCCCAGATCCCCAACACGTAACGTGTGTGTGTGTGTGTGTGTGTCTGTGAGTGTGTGTGTGTCGATTGTGTTTGTGTGTTTGCACATGTGACAGTGAGGGATATGGCAGCGTGCCTGTCCTCATAATGCCGCAGGCAAACCCAGGGCGGCAATAACATCATCATGACAGGACCTCTGCCTGCTTATTTATTCCCTTTACTTACCTCACTGCTCAAATAATGTCAATGCACACGTGCACAAGAACATACACACTCTCAAACACACACACTCTCAAACACACACACACACACACACATACACGCACACACATACACGCACACATTTGAAAATGAATAGCCTTAGCCGTGGAACCTGCAGAGAAGTGATAACTGAGACGGTGTGAGCAGCCTCCGTCACAGCAGCAGTGTTTTCAGTCTAATTGGAACTAAGTACCAGACACATGTGGGAGCAAATATATGTGGTGATTCATATGCATGTGGTCAGGTTGGGATATATTTCTTATTCAAATCTAAATTGAATGGGGGTTGGCTGAATCCATTCCAAATGTAGCACTAATGTTGGACTCTATCCTGCATCCTGCCCCATGATTACTATTAATAACCTCCAGACATGTGCATCCACCCTATACACTGCCCTGTTATAGAAATGGAACACTAGGGTTGTGTGTTTATGTGTGTACACATGTGCATGGATGTGTGTGTATCATTAAGCAGGGTGCAGCTGGCCATTAGGGTCCTAAGGTGGGTGTTTTCTTGCTCTTTCCCCAACTGTGTTTGTTATTCTCTAATGTGTCACTCTGACCACCGGCACTTTGTTAAAGGACAAAACATTTCCTCATTGCCTCTCACACAAGTGTGTGTGAGTGAGGTCGAGACTGATTTCTCAAAGCAGGTAGCGAATAATGAAAGACAACACTCTAAGCTTCCACGAATTGGCAATCGAGAGAGGAGAGAAGACTTCAGAAATAAGCACTGTTTGGGGTGGGAAGCGTCAAAACACACCAATTACTATCCCCAGACAGTTCCCCCCTCCAAAAAAAATGCACACGCTGAAATCAATGAAGACACAAACTGAACAATCAGCTGCAACTAGCTATCAACAATGGAGTGGAATATGCAAAAATGCCAATTAAATGTGTTAGCATACGCACAGGGTTTTTTTGTATGATATCCCAACATCTGTGGCATTAGCCATGGCTCTCTTTATGTAAAATAGAGACAGGGAAATGAATACGCAATCTACCACTGTGTTTTCATCATTAGCGCGCTCCAGCTCACGGCTCTGCTGCCTCCCAAGCCGCCTGAGTGGGGAGCGAGAGGAACATTTGTGTGCCCTCGCTTGCCAAATTAATTCTTGTCTTGACATCTTAATTCTCAGTTCTTGTGTGTGGTCAAATCAGCCTACTATAGAAAAGCAATCAAGCAATTATTCCCAAATTATATTTGCCCAACACACACTGATTGGTTATTCTTTTCTTATTGAGTAAGCTCATTAATTCTGAGCAGCTTGCTTGTTATGCCTCTGCCATTACTCCTTTCCCCTCTCATCCCCTCTCCCTCTGTCTCACCCCTGCTCCTCATCATGCACACTCACTCCCAGCTCTCACTCCCACTCCCCCCTCACACACACTCCTCTTTCCTTCTCTCTCCAACAGATGCACCCTATCTTCCAGCCCCAGCCTGCTGATGTTTTGGAGATGACATACACTACAAAAGCCCCATGATCTGTGGCATTGTCTAGTCGGCCAATTACTATTCCCATCTCTGATTAACTTTGATGTGGAACCTAATGAGATAAGGCAGCTTATCAAGGCAGCAGCTGATAGTGGTCTCATTTATTCCTGTGGCTGGCACCCAAGCAAGTGACAAAAACTAATGAGGAGGAGTTTGTATGTAAGCTCAGGTCTAAAGGAAGTGAGAAATTGTTCATCTGCAGTTCATCAGCGCCCGCCTGATATGGCCTCGGAACCGTCAGAGCGCAGCGCCGAGACTCTCCACATAACAGCACAGTGGCTCGCGCAAGAACAAGAGCCACTATTCCTCTTTTTCTAACCTCCTCTGTCTCCTCCTCTCTCCAGAATCTTTCTCTTAACAGCTCCTTTTCCCTTCTCCAGGCTCTAATGGTGCAGCTAATTGCTCAGGTTGTTTGTGAGGAGTGGAGGAGTGTGTGTACAAAGCTGTTCTCTTTGCCTGATCTCCAAGAAGAAAATATAATTTTTCACTCCTGCCATCTGATTTATTTTTTTCCTTGTTTGTACTCGTGTGTGAATAATTTTTTTTTTTTTAATGAAGAATTTTAAAAGGATTTGAGAGTCTGCTCAGCTGTTAATTATCTACACCTATGAGTTCATATGTTTATAAAAAAAATGTTTGGATGCACATTATTTTTTAACAACTCTTTCCTTTAATACAAAAAAATTGGTAACATTACCCAGCTTTGATTTAAGGCTTCCAGGAATGTAAATTTACCTTTTGTCTCATCCAAATACATTGCTCTTAATAGTAACAGCTGGGCGGAGGCAAAATTAGTTTCACTTTCTTATTATTCATTTAAAATGCAGTAGCTGCTCTCATTTTTTGCCACTGCAAGGCAGTGTAATAATTTCTGTTCTTTAAAAGGGTTGTTAATATTTTCTTATCAACAATACCACTACATTGTAATGAAACAGTCCTTTTAAATAATACTTTTGTTGTGAAGCAGCAGCACATCCTTATAATGCAGTTGACGAAGAAGGGGGAAAAAAATATCCTGAAGTGAATTGAACTGTGAATTCTCCTGCACGGACCGTGTGTAGAGAGGCAGGAAGTGTGTGCCTTTTGATTTGGAGTATAAAAGTAAATAATATTTGTACATCTAACACATACTCGAAGTGAATGAGCAGCCCCTGAATGTGTTTCTATGAGCGAGTTGAGAGCTCTACAGACTTTAAAGCCGAAGCCCAATTAAGCCTCGCCTCATCGGGAGAGGGAGAGGAGCTGAAAGCTGAATACATAAGATAATGCAGCCGCACTAAAGCAGCCAGCGCGCTCACTGTAAAATTAGAGAGGGAAGAAAAAATCTTGATAAAGAGAGAAGAAAAAGCAGGGACAGACAGTAGGGGGAAGAAGAGGAAAAGAAGTTCCTTTGGGCCAATTTCCTTTGAAACTGGTTAACCAAATACGGCTATTCATATTCAACACAATTAATAGTGTCTCTTTCTTGTTCAGACGGCACATCATAACGGGCAGAGGGGAAGAGAGAGAAGAGGATTTCTTTCTCCCACCAAATTGTAGCCAATTTAAGGACAAAGCGCTACCCTCTAGTTCCCCAGAATAGGAGTCCCCAGCATAAAAGAAGACTGACATCCAAATCTCATTCAAGGACGCAATTTCCAAATGCTAATCATAATCTGCAGATGTTGGCCACTGATACATCCGTTTATTTATTTATTTTGGAAGCATGTCTGTGCCCATTTGGACGGCCTGTGAAATTTGAAACAAAGAGGAAAAATCCCTTCTTTTTGAGGCATGTTGAACAGTGTGTGAGACCAGCCACAGTGTGGACATCTGCACCATCCTCAGACGGTGTGTGTGTGTGTGTGTGTGTGTGAGCAAACACACACAAAAACAGGCATTCAAACACATGCACAGATGCACAGTAAGGCACACGCACAGAGGGGAACTCACAGACTCACTCACTCACATACACACCCATTAGCTTTCTCTTTTTTTTAATGTTTTTACTTCTCCAGCTCTCCCTTTCTCTCCGGGTCGTTTTAGAGTACCTCAGATGTGTCATCAGACATTGGTTTCCATCTGAACCTGAGGGAAAAAAGAAATACTTGACAGAAAGGTATATAAAAAGAAGACACTCTGAATTTTTGACATTCTTTGCACAGCTGCTTCAAAATGAGGAGGATGGAGAGGCAAGGAAAAGCAACTCTAAGACGCTTTTTTGTTTATTTGCTGCCTTTTCTCCCTCCCCTCTTTCAGGGAGATGGAGGCTAGCACAAGGCCACAACTCACTCATCCTTGTATAGAGGGACTCACTGCAGGGCCGTGAAAGAGAAATAGGCATGGCTAAATTAATTCTGGGATCTGTTCTTTTCAGCCAGACTCAAAAAGGGTAACCCCTCTTTTTCCATTTAGATACCAAATGCAAGGTGAAACTCAGCTCAACTTGTCAGTTAGGTGGTATTAAATATGCCGCTTTCTTTGATAGGTAAAAAGATACTGCAGTGACTGTTGTGGCCACCAAGTAATTAGATTTATTCAAATCATGGCTTAAGTTGAATTAGCCATGTTTGTGTGTGTACATTTTGAGTTTTAAGGTTTTCCAGCTCACCATTCTTTGCATACTTGCTTTTTTTTTGTCAGTCTTTTTTTTTCAACCTGTCTTGCTTTTGTTCGCTGATGTAGATTTTCTATCTTCTCTAGGTAAATATACTGATAAATGTCCTTGATAAATAATGCATCAGAAAACATTCATTTTTATTGCAACATACTATCATTCAGCCGTGTTCTCTTTGGCATTCCTGTTAGTAATAAAAACAGGCAGCGTGTATAAATGCTTCAAGACTGTACTGACAACATGGTGAACCCAATCCTTACCACAGTCATGCAGCCGCCCTTGACCACTGATTGACTGCCTCTGCTTACGTAACAATTAATATTCATACTTCTCTGCATGTGATCCATCCTGAATCCAATCTGGCTCAGTGGGGTTAATACTTGACTACAAAAGCCATTGATTGAGGTGCCACTAGAGAGATGAGTATTCTGTTGCTATTTGTCATATTTCATGGTGGCTTGGACGTGCTGTATAGATGCTCGTTTCCTTTGAAGACTCTCCCTGGACGTTTCCAGAGCCACCGTTGGCTCCTGGCTCCCTTTGTTGACTTTGTCCTGCCTCCCCCCCAATAAACAATCCTCCCAGCTGATAGTGTGCCAGGTTCTGTTTGAAACAATCAGTACTCATGCCCCTCTCGAGCATGCCAGGCCAATCAAAAGGCAGGGGGAGACAAACAGAGCTGTGCAGCTGTCCTCAGAACAAAATGAAGCACTTCCGGGGCCAGTGAGGAGGACCGGGGATCTGGGTACACCCTAAATGGACCATTGTGCTCTTGCTGAAAAACCTTAAGGATCAAACAGCACCCATTTGTGGGCCAGCTGGAACTCCTCCACACCCACCCACTCCATACCTATAAATCACACATTTAGCCTCCCTGCACACCCAAACTTTGTTTTCATTCACTGATCCCTTTCTCACCTGGTGGATGAGACTTGGCTTTATTCTTCAGGGATTAAAAAAAAAAAAAAGACTATCCCTGCTATCCCTGCTATCCCTGCTACAAATGGCGTTAGTATCCCTACATAGCCTCTCTCCAGCAAGCAGCAGACTCTCTGAGACAGACACTGCATGTCCAGCCGCCAAAACACTCAACATGCCACAGCAGTCTGACTGGGTGCTGAAAGCACGTCTGCATTTTAATATTCAGTGCGCCAATTCATTAACATTCTATTCGAGTCTACAATAGAGACTGGAGAGGCTCTGACCCTGCAGTTCCTCGATCAAGGTCAGTAACTAAGAAAATAAAATTTGAATTGCTTCCTGGCTCACAATTGGATCCTCCAGCCCTGCCATATCCCAGCTAAAGAAAATAAAATTACCCCTAACCCCCCCAACCTGATGAACACATTCACTAAGTTCTCAATAGGGGCACTTTGGAATGAAAAGACTGTGCTTCAAAAGTAAAAATTATTATTTTAATCTTACAATATAAAAGGCAAATTCATCTTCAGGACAAGCATTTGTAAAGTACTCCTGTCATTACTGTAACCCTTGTAATTTATGGATTTGTAAAAGTTTGAAGTTTTCTATTTAGGCTCGAGCACTCAAGTTTACGCACAGGGGGACTGCAAAGGCACTCGTGAAAGGTCCATGGGTTTTTTAGATCGGCCCAGTGGTTTTACAAACCATGCCAACAACACAGTGCACCGTCTGTAAAAGGTCAGCCTCACTATTTACATCCCTCCGCATATGGACACACAGACTCGTAGAGCCACGAGAATAAATCTAGCCGACCAGTTGATTATGTGATTGGGTGTTTGACAAAGGCTGAGCATGTTGCTAACACGTTCCCTGTCAGTAGAGGGGCTATATGTGGGCAGACACAAAGCCTCATTAAAATACATACAGAGCCGGTGCTGCTCCAGTGGGTGGGAAAGATGCTCCATCAAGATGTCGTTACAACAAGGCTATCTCCACCCACTGGCATGTATCTCCCTCACACTGTCCTCCCCCATGCCTGGACGGCACAATGGCAGGCTCCTTTATAGCTGGTGTGGGCCATTCCCTCCATTCCCTATGAGGTCAGGGCCTAATCCTCGGGGAGTTCTCACATTGTGTTTTAGCGGACTGGGGTCAAACTGTTTGAAATGAGGGGGTTTAGTTAAACATCTATTAGGCAGACCCAGTGTGTTGGGGTGCGCTTGATTTATGTGCAAAGCTGTTGTGTTCAGCTGTCGGGATACTCAGCAGCGTATTGGGCTGCATGTTCCACAAGTCCTGTATGTGTCACAGTGAACAAAAAAATCCCACGGCATACGTTGCTCTAAATAATACACACTGACCCAATGTTCACCTTAACACATGTCCACCCACTTATACGATGTGGAAGGAGTGAATATGTTAAAAAAAGATGTCACAGTCATCTTCTTTGCCATAGAGAGGCGCTGTGCCGGGCAAAAAAAAAAAAAAGAAGGGGGAAAAATTAAAGAATAAAAGTTGAAAGTGTAGCTGTGTTGTCAGCAGTGCCGTGTAGGCCAACTGCCCTGTTAGTGAGGCTGACATTCAAAGAGAGTTGGGATGCCGACAACAATCCCACTACCTCCTGCTGCGAGAAGACATTTCGCATGGTGGCCGAGTGCTTTGATATAGCTCTTGTGATCCTCGCTAGTGAGGCTTTGAGAAAGCACACACACACACACACACACAGCACAGAGCCTAGGCCACCAGCATTACATACCATTTGAACACAGTACGTTTTATATATTCCAGTTTTTTCCCCCTTTTATTATTGTCATGAAACTACCCTCTCTTTTCCAGGCATTAAACATGTTTTTTTTTTTTAACAATTTGGGTTATTTGGTGCTCTTTGTTGTTATCTTCCATTTTTAGTTTTTCCATTTCCAAAATAACTCAAAGCACATTACACAGCAACTACAAACATAGGTATGTGACGATGCCTAGTATTTCTGATGAAAAGACTACTTCAATGCAAGCACCCTCGTCTCATAACCAAAGAGAAAAATTAAATGCAATTGCATTGTCCTCATACTATCTATTAAAAACAGCACAGTAAAAGCAATAGGCAGTACTGCAGGTTAGTGATTATAGAAACCACTTTCAAGATTAAAGGCAAATAAGCTTCAATAATTATTGAGGCACTATGCAGTCATTTTTCTGAGCAGGGGTCACTGATTGGTTGCCTATTACTTCACTCTCCCTGCACCAAATGCTTAAGATAATGACCAGTTACTAATTGGTGCTTATACCTTATATCAGTTTGTGCACAATATAATTGCAGCTATTATGGCACCAAATAATCACTGGAATTAGCATCTTTTAGCAAAAAAAAATGCTAAATAGAAGTACGGAGCATTTTCCAGAAAGGGGTCCCAGTGTCGATGCACCACCGGTTGATTCATTATTAACCAGAGGGTTCAGGGCAGGGTGAATGCCTTTCCAATCATACTGTGGTGTCAGTGCATCTTCTGCACCAGCTAATGGAGGCACTGATACAGCACATCCACATCTGTTGGCAGTCTTGTGTGTGTATTTGACTGCCTCACTGGCATACTGTGCATGTTTATGTGTCCGTAATGTGTGTGCAGAAGTGTATGTAGGTGTTTATGCGTGCTCACCATGAGTGCAGAAGCTAGAGGAAGGATGGGAGGTCTATATTCTATGCAGATCACGCTGCCCATGCTTCAGCAGCTCCTCCTTTGTGTTGGCCCTTCCGTCAGCTGTTGACTTCCTAAGTGTCTCAGACAGCCATGTTTCTGTCTGCACCTCTGTCCACTGCCTTGTCCTGCTCACATTTCTGAAGTCCACTGACTGCTAATGGCTCTGTCCAGACAAAGAGCCCACTCTGTGGCCACTCTGTGGGGCCAGGCTGAAGGGAGGGGGGGCAGCACACAGGGAGAGCTGGGTTTGGGAAAAGGGGAGGATAAGCTGGAGAGAGCACCCAGCACTGCCTGCCTCTCTTCACTCATGTCACGCTTGTGTGACAACCACTCCTCTGTGCTTGTTTGAACTGTCCTTCCCAATTAGCACTAATAAGTCACTCTGAAGGGATGAGCAAGCATAGTGTGCCCAATCATCCCCCTGATTTACATACACATAAACAGATTTGTACACAAAACACAAACACACACATATTCTCTCTTCACCCTAAGCTTTGGAGCCCACGAAAATCCCAGGAGCCCAACCCCACTAATAGACAGAGAAAGCCTAAAAGGGATCTTGTTCCTCACAAACAAGTGCCAGTAAAGAGGCAAATTAATGGCAAGTCGTTTGAAGGGTTTGCCTAAGAATAATTTTACTCTTGCGTCTCACTACTGCTGGAGAATTGATTAGATCCCTGCTCAATCAAAGTGCCTGAATCAATAAAGAGCAGAGCAGGCATGCTCCAGCCCAATTTATTCTCAGCATCACTCCAACATAAGTGTCAGAGAGAAACAAAGAGGGGAAGAAAGAGAAAAATGATTAGGGCAGGTGATGATGTGAAGGCCCAGCTTAGACTTAAAGTTAGTGCTGTAACAGAATGTCAGCTGTATCCTGATTCATGTCAGTGCACGGCAGATATTTACAACACGACCTGACAGCTTTAATTCAGGGAGGTAACAGCCTAAAAACATCAAAACAAGATTTTTGAATTAGTAAGTATTTCTTTTTAATTTTGAATCGCACTGAACCTTGAGTAAATAATTACTGTTATTTGGTTTTAAGAGACAACGTTCAATTGTGAGAACAAGCAAACTGCACGGGGAAGAAAGAACTCTGGAATAATGACTTCACTTGTGTTTTCTCAAAGTACAGACTGGAGGTCTTAGTCAAGCTCTGCTGTGCTCGCCTGTTTATTGTTGCTTGCTTGTTTATTGTCATGCAGAAGGCAGAGGAGGTATTAAAGGCAGATTCTGCCCTTATTTTAAAATGTGGTGCTGAAGATTAGAGCGCTTGCCAAACACTGTGGAAACACTTAATTGATTTCCTTTGGACTGTTTACCTCTACTGTGGCCCTCCTAGAGCCCAGCACTCGCACTCACATGCACACACAAACACACACACAAACATAGAGTACAACCCTGGCCCCATTGACGCCAACACAGGCCTGCCAAGAGACTCATTAGTATTCACAGCAGTGGCATTTGCCAGCCCGAGCGTTGCCGTGGTGATGCTGCCCACACAAGTGATGATAAATGGTGCTTTCAGCTTCTCTGCCTTCCATAGAGCGGAGCAGGGAGCTGAGGAGTCGCTGGCTAGGACCCAGCTACAGCCGCAGCTAGCAAGGCCTTGTCATCAACGCCCGGGCAACTGACGCATGACTACACAAGCCTGGGGCTGCTCCGAGGCTTCAGGCTCAGGGGAGTGGTGGGTAAGAAGGGTTTGGTGCCCAGTGGGTGGTGTGTTTGTGTGTGGATATGGTGGAAGGAGATTTAAGTTTCACTCTGTGTGTGTGTGTGTGTGTGTGTGTGTGTGTGTGTGTGTGTGTGTGTGTGTGTGTGTGTGTGTGTGTGTGTGTGTGTGTGTGTGTGTGTGTGTGCCTGTTGGAAGAGGGGGGAGGGGGCATGTGGGAAGAAGTGTGTGCTTGAACTTGTTATTGTTGGCTAAAAAAGTAATGTCAGCTTCTCTGTCCCTCAAGTGGGTTTTGTACCATGTACTTTTTGCTTACAAGCTAATGTGATAATCTGAGGGAAATAAAAGTAGAATTTTTACATTTAAAGTGTGTAAAAAGTTTGTAATATAACAGAAAAATATAATAAAAGTATAAAATAAAAGTGTAATATTTCCAGACTTATATACACATACATTTGCTTTGATTTCACGTTTGTACAACTACTGTAAAATATCAAGCGCTTTGTTTATAAGCCACAGAACACCGTGACATTAGTATTAGTGAAGGGTATCATCCTTTACATTAACGTGAAAAACTTTAACATGTCCTGAAAAAAACTGTTCATTAAAATGTAGTCGAAAATGTAAAAAGCGTTATTTTTTTTATTTCTTTCCTAACATGGGAGAAAATAACGTGGTACATTCTCGTGTTCATCACTTAATTTGCACAAAAGGAAAAAACAGATTGTTGTGTGAATAATTGCTTGATATTCTAACTTCTCAGTAGAACAAATCCTGCATCAAATGACTGCCAAAGCCACTGCAGGCAGATCCAGTCCCCCTCCTGTTTGTTATACAGCAGGTGTCAGCGTGAAGGCTGTTCGAGCCTTAAATCAGCGTAGACAAACAGAGGGTTAAGGTTTCCAGCTACACTTGCCTTCCCCGGAGCCCACACATACAGATGTGTAAGCAGTGAAGCCGAGGAGGCTGAACAGAAATCCTCTTGATCCTAGTTAAACAGAGGCAGACGGTGTTAGTCCCACATTATGGTGCACACATACAAAGCACATTAAGGGCCTGGCTGATCTGAAATCGTTCGATCTGATCAGTAATAATGTCACAACAGAGGCAGAGAAGGCCTTTTGTTCATATGTATATATGTATACTTTGAGGAACGCTTTTTTATGTTTGTCATTATTTTGAATGAGTGTTCCCATTTTAAGAACACCTTTTTCAAAAAAAAAATGTAGGAGTTCTTAAAATGTACAAAAGCCTATGTTAGTGAAAATTGTTGATAAAACAATGATGCTGATGGCAGGAATTAAAACACTTTAAATAGATGTCAATTTGCTCATCCCACTTTTTTTCGAGATACATTCATTTTATGGTCGACAGTCTCCGAACCCTGTCAGCTTCAGCAAGTATTTGCTCTATAACTTCTCACACATTACAAACCCAATGCTTTATTTTACTTTTAAAATCAAAATGCTCTCTTCATCAGCATTTCTCACCCCACTGGATTCAAACTAAGAAGTGAACACATCTGATGATATTACAGTAATTCTCACTCAGACCTCCTTGCTCAGTCGAACTTGAAGATGACCGCCCCTTGAAAGATGCCTTGACCCTACCGAAATCAAGCCTGATTACCCATCTCTAGGACACTAAGAAGCGCACAACTTCAAAAGCAGCAGAGACAATCAAGGGTGGAAGGGGTTGGCGGGGTCGGGGCAGCGCTCAGAAACTTCAGCCCTGTGCTGCGGCAGTGTGGGCCAGACTCAACGGTCTCAGCCAGGGGGCTGAGGCTATTAAAAGATAAATGTATTTCTCTCTTCCATTATTCATGATGTGAGAAGGTGGGGAGGGAGCAGGGAGCCAGAGGCTTAGCACAGCAGTGGATCCCCTCCTCGGCCTTGTCAGGGCCAAGGCCCCCTCCGCACCCGCTGCACCCACACCCTGATGCAAGAGAGGGTGAGTGGGGCGGGGGAGTATTGGCGACAGCTGTGAAATGACAGAGGGAGATAGAGCGATAAAGTATGTATTCCAACACACAAGTAAAACAACTGAATGTCATGACCACAATCATAGTAACAATCATAGTAACTGCGTATGGTAGGTTTCAAATACATTTGAAGACACAATAACTCTTCAAACTAGTGTTTTTGTTATAACTGAAAATTTTGTGTTGCTGTTGTAACGGCTAAACCTTCTTTCTCTGACCCATAAATATGCACACACATTCACACAGACACACAAAATATCTGGAGGCAGCATCTGACTAAACAACCTCTCAGCAACTGATTAAGTAAAGGGTTTGGGCAAATACTTAAGGGATATCTACTTCTAGAACAGAGTGAATGGGAAAAGTGAGCTTTTGTCCAGCACTTCTCTGATCTGCTAGGAAAGCAGATTAAGATGACCCTTGTGTCACTCATTTGGAGATGAGTCAGTGTTGGGATAAGCCAATCGCATGAGGAGAAAGTCAAACAGCAGAAACAACCCGCTTTGTTTGCAGCTCTTCCCAAGAAACCGTTCATTTTTTTTTACGTCTTACATAACCAAATAAAAGCATTTGTGAGTAAATAAGTTAATGTGAATAACATTTGTTTTCATGAAAGCAGGAAAAAACTTAATAAATTATTTCCCACCTTTGTTGAGTTGAGTTCTTTGTAAACACAAGTCTATTTTTCTGTTAGATTATATAATATCTACTGTATTTTAAAGGGATTAAGGGATAAAATGTGGTTAAATTGTGATAAGAAAACATTTATACTGCCTCATGATGTGAGAAACTACCTGTTCATGTTTTAATCAAATCCTTTCCAAATTGTTTTATAATTACCTATAATTGAACACACACTGAGCAATTTTGCTGCTTCATGCTAGTATCTATTTTCTGCGGTTACTAAAACTGTGCTGGCGTTATGTTTGTCTCAACAACAGCAATTACTGTTATCTCTGGTATTCACCTTCAAGCATACTTCCAAAAAACATCCCCCAAATAAAACCTTAGATATAAAATATATACAGCTATAACTTCTTACAAATATCGGACAGTATCTGGAGGCAAACCAGTCAATTTAAATGACATCTATTCAAAGGAGCCCTATAAAGCCGGACAATGCTGTTTCCATGTCCATTAAAAAGTGCTTTCCCCCCACACAAATGATCCCCATTGCTTTTGTTTACAAATTTGAGATCCATAATACCAGCATAAAATGCACACCAATGCTTGGGAGAGAAGACAGACGCTATGACAGAGTGGAGGGTGGTCTTAACACGTCAGTACTCATGACTCCATGCTGCGATCATTTGTTTCCACACAAGAGGGCACAAGGGTGGGAAAAAGAGAATTGAAGGTGGCCAGGGAGATGTGGGAAGGGCGATGAGGGGTGGGAGCCGGTGAGGTGTTTGTGTTTGTGTGCACACTTGGACAGATGAGTGTGTTTTATCTGTCTCTGTATACTGTGTTAATGTGGATCACTATTCTTGCTTTGCCACTTTACACATTCTGGGTTGAATCAGACACAAGAGACAAAAGGCTTCATATTTGTGCTTGCATGTCAAGGATTACTTGTTCCATTGAATGTGTTCCCCTATTATCTGCTTATCACTCTCTGGCTCTTTAATCTCTTTCTTGTCTCTGCTCAATGGCTTCCTCTCACTGTCTCCACATCACAAATGTAGCCTTTCTCCCCTTCTATTTTTTAACACTTACAAAACAGAAAAGGCTTGGCCTGGTCTGGGCCACCTGGAAGCACCAGTGAAGCTTTCTCCCAGGCCTGGCTCCCTGCCACTAGCCAGCTGTAGCATTGTGAGTGGCCCATCTCAATTAATTCCATGCATTGCAATTGTTGCCAGGCACTGTTTACAGCCACCTCCTACTCCGCCTGGGTAGCCTCTCCAATTGTCCTGGGGCCTCCCTTGTTTAATACTGTTTTGCAAGTTATTAAGCCCTGGAAGTCCATTAATCACAGTTCACGGGCTGTGTAAGCCCACACAAGACAGGCAGAGGTGGGGGATGGGGAGGCACACTCGCTGCCCTCAATGGGCTTAGACGGTGGTCCATTCAGATCCCTAACGAGATCATTACCACTAACTAAATACAAACCTGACCCCATGACCCGCTGGGAAATTACGTAGGAGCTCCCTGGTGCAAGACATTAATATACACCCCCTCCATCTCCACCCCTCCCGTTTTCCTGCAACAGTGCGTAAACGCCCACCCCCAAAGTCTAATGCAACCCGACCCTGCTCCCCCACCCCTCCCTCTTGTCCATTCTCACTTTCTTGCCAATGGACAGAAAACTAAACCTGTCATCAAAAGAGGCCTAATCACTGCTGTGGTTGTGGTAAACCAAGCCTGACAGACATTTCACTGAGGCCTCAATGGCCACATCAGTGCCACCTCCCTAGCTAGCCCCCACTTTTTCTCCCGCTTTCTCTCAGTCCGTCGCTCTCTCTTTTTACCAGGCCTCTGGCCAATGAGCAACAAACACCCGGGGGCTTTTCAGATTACTTGACACACTGTGTCCACTTTTGGGAGGGAGACCACCTGGTAAGCTCATTTTAATACAAAACCAGTTCAGTCTCCTCTCCCTTTTTCCCCGACTCGGCTAATTCCGCCTCTCAAGCCAAGCTACCACCATGAATTCTGTCTAATCCAGTGACCCCCACAGAACATTCCTGGTTTTACACTCCTTGGAAGAGGCTGGATTTGGGCGGATTACATGCTTCCAGTTCTGTTTGGAGGCACCTGTGACTGGGAGTGGAAGGAAGGACCAACAATGACAGTGAAACATAGAAGGAGAAGAGGTTGAGAGAGTTTCTCCTCAACTTTTGGCTTTTACTTTTCCTCTTTGTATCATGGATAAATCCATTCCTACTCCCTGTCTCTCTATCCACAGCTTCTCCTCTGAAAGTGCAGGTTGAATGTGAAAGCATTCATACATGGTAACTGTATACCTGATGCATGGGGTTGGGCTTCACTGAGGGGTGGTATAGGAGGTGACGGAGCAGGGGTGAAGCATGTGGGTGGAAAGAGAGGTTGGTTGTGGGTTCACACTGACTTTCACTTTGGCCCCTCAGCTTATGTTAAGATGTTGTCACTTTCACCATCTCAAGTGTTTCCACTTCAGATGCCAGAGCTTAGCTCTTGCAATGGGTCTTCAGGGGGGGAGGGAGAGGTTTGGGAGTAAGGGCAAGAGGGAGGAAGTCTGGGAAGATTTCCATTTTAAACAAGCACAACTTTGTCACACTGTCACCTGACTACCATGGCAGCCTCTTTGCAATGTTCCCCAGCTTCCTGTCTCCTCTTTGCTCCTTTTGCGCCTCCCTTCTTCTGCTGCCTCCCTTCATCTCTCTCAAGAACTCTTTAAGGCAGTGTTTCCGCCCTGAATTCCTCTGCGAGTGTGATGAATTGTATCTCGCTGCCTTTTGAGAATTTTGTGCAAGGCACTTAATTGTTTCGCTCTTCCATTTTTTTTATCCACAATATCATGGCGGATCCTTAAGCTGTGCGTGTAGTTGTAGATGTGCATATTTTAAATTAGGTGTAATATCCCCCACTTTAATCCATGATAAGATCTCAATTGTTCCATGATGTGAAATGAAGATGCAGTGACAGCCAGGGTCTGAATTAAATCGAAATCTTAATTTACCTGGATATTATCCTCCAGTGAAATATAATCACTCACTGAATAGCTGGGCACATCAGCAAATTTCTAATCGACTCTCAAGGAGTGCCGTAGAACATATGCTTCATTGCAGATGCAGAGATTAAAAGACGGCAGTTTAGTAAGCTGAAATGAATAAATAGATTAAGAAAGAAAAAAAGAAATACAAAAACCAAAACATGAGCCTGACCGCATGCAAACATACGCACATACAGGCTCTCAAATTTTCAAATTATCCACTCTGGAAAACACAACTATAAATACATAAATACAAAATTACAGACCAAACCTCACACCATAGGCTGGTTATGGAGTGTCTACCCAACGCTGCATTGATTGTCCCTCAACACTGACCAATTGTAAGCTCATAATGATGATCTCTGGCACAACAAGTGATTTTAACCTGCCTGTTGGCCGCCCCCGCACCGAGTCACAGATCAGCTGCCCCACGTAAACAAAAACATTCGGAGAGCATTCCACATTTAAGAGCACGCTAATTACAGTCATTCCTAACTGAAGTACTTTCTGCTGCAATTTGCTCAGATCACCAAACCTCCAATCCCTCTCATGTAAACAAATAAACTCTCACGCAACAAAGAGATAAAGCAAATAATAAAATAGACACTGGCGCTATCGTAACTCGCTGGGGGCACAGTGTTTGAAGTAGGCTTCAAATAGTATCATACTACTCTACAGTGTGAAGTCCTAGTGTTGTGCACATCCCCAGTGAGGAATAATTACAAGGGCTGTTGATGATGGGGTGTGCTCGGTAGAACAAATCATTTACTTCGTAATGGCAGAGAATTACAGTTGGACACCCTCCCCCCTTTGATTTTTGAGTTTTAACATTTTCACTTATCTTAAACAATTCAGTCGCTCCCATCCAGGTCATAATGTAATTGCAGTCTTTATGAGCTGTAACAAAAACAATAACACCATAAAATCAATAATCATCTTATACTCAGTTACTCAATAAAGATGCTACTCAGCATCCCTCTATTTTTAAATGGTTGCAACCTTTCACCTAGGGCCAGAGGCAACAGGGCTGTTCCATGGCAACAGATAGGGGAGTGAATGTCAGTGCCCTCTTAAGTCCTCCAGGTGAGTGTGTTTCTCCAGTGGTGGAGGAAATGAAGCAAAAATGATGGAGTGTTTGTTTTCTGACATTTTGTCTCTCTGCGGCCTCATCAGGGCTGAGACTCGCAGACGTCAAGTGTTAATTTAGGGTTCCTACCGAGCGTGAGCCTGTCAGCGGTTGAGGCTTGGAGGAGGGAGGTGTGCTCTTGCAGAAAATGACCCTTCTGGTCTGATTGTCTTCTGGCCCGCAGACTGGCACTGAGAGGAAAAACAAAGACACAGTGAGGCAGAGAGAGCTGGCTGAGTGCTAATGCACCTCGCAGCAATTAGAGGGGCTTACCTGACTGTGTGAGCACAGCAAGCAAACACACATCCAAAGGTACACTCTGTAAAGTAACCCCCCCACACCTCCCACACACCCCTCCAATGCTGAAAAACACATGCTGCACAACCAGGTAGAGAACACTAACACAAAGAGTTCCTTTAAATTGAACATATGTTCTCAAGTAAATGCACTTTACAAATACATGAGCGCACACACAAGAAGATTCTCACTTACACCATAGCTTGTTCCCAGATACGGCTTCCTACCACTTTCTAGTGTTGAGATTAATTGGCCTGAATTTAATGATAGTTAAACCCTTTATTCTGTCAAACTTAAACAAAAAGAAAAGCCTTTCTAAAGATTACAACAGCACATTAGCCACAGAGTGAACCATGAAATTGTTTTTCCCCTCCTGCAGTGCTGTGACTCTATAGTGGTGATTGCCAGTCAAGGGGAAGTTGCACAAGCATTGGCGTTACATCACAAGCCCTTTTTTATATTTTGTATCTAAACAGTGATATAACAAAGTTCCACTGTCATCATGACTTTTACCATTCCATTGATCCTGCTCTGCATAGTATTGGTGTTCCAGGGAGAATGTTCAGGTCACATTATAGGCCCCATTTGCACAACAAGGTTTCACACTATAATGCAAAAAATGCAGTGAAAAAAAGATTGCCTTAACACGAAAATGTCGCAGTAAGTAGGGGTGGAAGGAAAAAACGGAAAATCTCTGTCAAAAGCAGGATTCTATGTCAAAAAATGTTTTTTTTTCAGAGTCAAATCTTTCATTTCAGTCTTTCTTTATAAACTGGATTCAAAAAAGTTACCACTTTTCTTCAGCAGAGGGTGAAATGTTTGTCACTGAACCATGTGCAAGGTTATAATAGTTTTGGATTTGTCATTATAGTTTAGTTTTAGTTAGTTTTGACATTTTAATTTCCATTACAGTTTAGTTTTAATTAGTTTTAGAGCGGGCATTCTAGTTTTTATTTAGTTTTGATTTTTGCAACAAGGCTTAGTTTTAGTTTAGTTTTAGTTTAGTTTTATTTTTTTCATACCTTATTAACCAGGTGCAGGATTCAGAAAGGTCAGAATAAATATTTTGTCATACAGTTTATTTTCAAGTCCAACATAGTGCTCACTGCTCAGTCAATGCTGATACTGAAATGTTGGCTGCTGCCTTCATCACAAAAAATAATATAAACTTAATATAAAAAATATAAGCATAAATTATATCAAATAATGTTGACATAAGTTACACAAAGCTAATATTAAAATGAATTATAAAAAAACAATATAATATGAGCTTCAATAAATAAAAACTTGGACTCTGTAACAATAAAAGCAGACTCAAATACAATAAAAACTTGGACTCTGTAACAATTAAACTATTACAGATGCTCTAATTCATTGCTCCACTACGTTTCATTGCAGCACAGCGCACAGCCAGTCAGTGCAGTAAACAAGCTCGTCCGTATACGCCGCTATGATGGTGCTGTGCGGCACTGACAACTGCCTAAAACTGTTGTAAAATTGGTTTGGAAAATGTGTTGGATTAATTTAAATCCTAAAGGCTATTAATATTGTCAAAAACTATAACTAAGGGAATTTTGGCTATCATTTTGGTTAGTTTCAGTTAGTTTTGTGAACACAAGATACAGTTTTAGTTTACTTATCGTTTTTGTTTTCTTTTCTAGTTTTTATTAGTTTGAGTTAACTGCAATGTATTCTAAATTTTAGTTTTCATTTCTAGTTTCGTTTTAGTGAACTATTATAACCTTGACCATATGATGTGCATTTTATGGGAAAATATGTCTCCTGTTATAGCCTGTAGACATTATCATCATCATTTAACACTTTTTCCATGGTCTGGTATTAAAAAAGCAAACTAAAAATCGCAAAAACTGTAAATATCCAAGAATTGCAGTTTAAATTAAGTCGGCCCCCCAAAATAATAGAATTGAATCTCATGAATAGCGCATCGTCCCAGCCTTAGTAGTAAGCATAGACTATAATAAAAATGGATGCTTGGCTCGAAGTGAGGTCTCCACAAAAACTGCTCCCCCTGGTGGCTGGCTGCAGTATAGGTTAAAAAATCTGGCCTCCCAGTCATTCCAGATGGGCTGTGGTCAAACTTAAAAAAATGAATACTCCTTGTAGAAATGTTTCTCGCGTCCGTTTGTCGTGGTGATTTGAAGATATCGTTTGGCTGTCTTGTATTCAAGTCCTCTTTTTTCTTAAAAGTTTCCTTTTCATTAGTTATATGAGATTAAAAACGAGGCTTTAAGTAATGTTTACCGATGATTGACAGCTGCCGTTCTTGTGTATTTTTGGGGGGGATTGTAAAGTATGTTGAGAGGTGTCAAGAAGAGATTAGACTCTCAAATGAAAAAAAAAGTATTATTTTTGTCACCCAGCTACACCCATATTCTCCCAGAATCCCTCACAGTCTCTACTACGCAGACTCTGGCTGCAATTGCTGCCAATGGCTGTGCCTGTGACGGGGGAATTTTGGCTTTAAAACCGTACAATGACAAATGGCGGAGCCACGCTATCCACTCTATATACAGTCTATGGAAGTAAGCATGCCAGGCCAGTAATAGCGCTATAACTGTCTTGTCCAAAAGCGGCTTTTGGTTGGTATCCACTGAAGTGCAGTTGAAGTAGTCATTTGGTGTATTGGTGAAAGCTATATGCAGAAGTGGAGCAACAGATGCAAATTTTGTTGAAAGACAGTCAGCAGATTCAATACATTGAGCAGCACAAGCACAACATGGTAGTCCGAGATTATCGTAACAACGGTACTGTTGTACTGTTGTTTGCACTTAGGCAAAGCAGAGCGTAACATCAGTGTTTCCACTAAAAAAACCCAGCTTGCTGGTTACGGCAACTGTGGTTGCAGTGGTTTCCGTGTAAACAAGAGGACAAAACGCAACAATACTTTTACGTTTCATACGATAACTGTTGTCTGAAAAACGGCCCTATAGTGTTGTGGATATTCCTTCATTTACAGTGATCTCCTCTTTGCCTCTGTTCATACCTCAGATGCAGTCTTGAAAGGGTTACAGATAGAACACAAACGAGATCTGGATGGAGCTTAGCTGACAGGTCTACATCACCTGACCAGCAGAGACCAATGGAAAATAAATGCAGGTGTGGCATGGAAAGGAAAACACAGCTGTGGAGTTGACAGGTAATGCCGTTTTATTCATGAAAGAGTCAAGTTTTTCCAAGAGAGTCCAGTACATCAAATTCACTGTGATAAAGAGGGTTTAGGGGGCTGTCACATTGGAAGAAAAGGTTAATTCTGTAATTATTTCAGTGTGAAAAATAAATAATGTACCCTTTGCCGCTTCCATCATTTCCTAATTCGCTTGGAAATTCATTTTCTTTCTTTTTTTTCACTCCACCAAGCCCATTTCAATCACTTGAGTTCATCTGTCTGTGTTATGCAAATCTGAGCGGCTGAGATTGAACCCATTTGAATACCTGGTTCAACTCCTGAGCGGCGGGGCTGATAGAAAAGATGAATCCTTCCATTTCCATGTTCCTCCCTTTTGCACCCAGTCGTGCAGTATCAAGGCTACCTTTTTACACGGTGCTCTCATTTATTTTAGCCCATTGCACAATGCTGCCCTGGCAGTCAAATGTATGAATGAGGAGAGGGAGACAATCTCTCTGTGTGTCACTCCTTCTTTCACTCTCATCCCAAACAGAGAAAGAAACTCTATCTAAGATCATGGACACTAGCAGAGGAAGCTAGGGAAAACAATTTTCACAACAGGGACATCAGGTTTATTTGCAGCTGAAATGCCCAAACATACTCCATGTCTGTATCCATTTGTAAGGAAAATGTCTTATTCAACAGTTTTTACCTTCCTGTATCACTGGTCAAGGTTTTTGATTGGCAGCCAGCCCTGAGTCTGTGGAAGTCTACTGCTTGTGTCCTGAAGGCATGCAGACATAACGCTATTATTCCAACTTATCCCTGGGAATAAGTCCGGGCATCCAGGCACACAGCAGGTGGCTAATAGACTTGCACAGAGGAGCCCCCCTGAAGCTAGATGCATTGTGTCAGGGCCTTGTCTACTTCACGCACATTAAGGATCACATGCCACAATTTCACAGTACAGCAGGGGGACTGGCCCCCACCCCAGCCCTCTGATTGGCCAGTGATGGATGGTGTTGACAGTTACAAGCCGAGCACCAAGTGGAGCAACACAAAGGTCAAGGTTAAGGCTGCCAGTGTGGTCTAGTTAACAATGAAAGGTGTCCATAGTATAAAAGCTGTTTACACTGAAAACTTACCAGGCAGTGTGTTAGAAGGGCACAGAGGGCTTTCATCCTAGCCTTGGTTTTTGTTTGACAAGCCTGAAAACGAAAGCTTTTAGTTATTAGACTGTTTAGAGAGAAAACCATCATCACAAAGTTGAAAAGAAAACTGTCTCATATGGACATCTGAATAATGAGACCACCTTGCTCCCAATACAGAAGGCCGGTGTCATATTCTGTACTATATCAGTCATAGAAGTGGCGAATAAAACAGTTGTTCACACTGCAGTGTCCTGCAGGAGTGAATTTTTTCAATATAGCACTTCAGGTTGAAGACATTTCTCCGGTCATTTTCCTCCAGTACTTCAGTGTAATTCTTTTTTCCTCTCCCCTCCATTTTTCCCCGGCGACTGCAGTATGTGGCAGTCTGAATTGTGTGTTATTACCCAGCAGGAGACAATATCATTACCACATATTTGCTGTCAAGGGTCTGCAAAGAATGGTGCTGTCTTGGGCCTCAGTGATCTAACAACCTCACACAGGGCTCCAGAATTACCCACTCCTGGCTGGGGGAAGTCAAACACTACCAGTTAGAGAGGGGAGTGAACAAAAGAGAGGTACCCCCCCCTCCTCCTTCTTGCTTGCTCTCTCTCGTGAAGATAGAAGGGGACACACCTCCTCTGCGCCAAACGGAAGATGCTATTTTCCAGCGCCTTGATAGAATATATGTTTGGCTCAAGTGCTGAATGATATGAGACTGCAAGCAAGACGTGGACAGGCTGCATGCATGACAGACAGAAAACATATAACGTCTTTGTGATCGATAAGTGTTTGATGAGAAGCTCGTAATTAGTGCCGCTTTTCAAAGGTGATCTGATACAATCTTTAAATTCAGCACAGCACGTCTGGAAAAAGTGGAACCCAAGTCAAACTATGTTCTGTCAATAACAGAAGTGTATCTGTGTGCAAAAAATGTCAAGTTTCTCATCCGCTTTCCTCTTAACACATCACATTGTGACAGGGTTTCAGCATTTGAAAGGGTTCATGGGGATATGTCATATAATGTCTGACGAAAATAACTTCAGAATGGACAAACAATCCCTTTCATGAAAACTGCTATTCAGACTTTGTAACAATGTCTTTCTCATAAGACAAATAGAATTGCTATCATTTCTGTTGACAGCATACAACAAACAGACTAACAGTTTATGCATACTGAGTGACAAAGCCATCTATTTTCTTTCCGGAAAAACAGGCAATACACACTCTGGCAATTGAACCACAAATGAGGAGTGAAAAATTCAAACTTCTTCTCCCATCCACCATCATTTATACAAGCCATAGAAATATTTGATTGCTCTTGCATATCTCCTCACGCTTAAGGAGGCAGCCAACAAATAAGCATCCCTGTAAACAAAGTCTGGGACTCTATATGAGCCTATCATTTAAGAATCCAAGCGAATCAAGCTTGCAAACAATCAGGAGGGAGAGAAAAAGAATCTGTGAGAGCTGCTTCTTTTGGTGCTTTGAAGGTGTAAACAGAGACCCTTATTTAAGGTAAGATGTGGCTGTGCATTCTTGATACATCTCTGCACTGAAACAAGGCAAGAGTCCTTGATTTTTTTCCCAACAATAGGGGTTCAGCTCTTGAGGAATACACATTCATATTCATGAATTCAAGATCTATAGAGGTGAATTATGAGCAAGACGCTCTGCTGTTCCTGATGAGAGCTGGAACGTCTGAAACTTGCAAAAAACCCTTCAATAAAAAAGTAGGAATTGATGTACTAAGTGAAAGAACAAGTTTTTGTTCATTTCTGGAGTGCACACAGGTAAAGAATTTTTATTTATTGGATTTTTTTATCAGGTTGTAAAGATACAGATAAAGGAAATGTTGGCATGATGAAAAAGCAAGGTGGTTTTAAAGATTCGACAGTTGGTATTCACCTGTAGTATGAGTTTTGACACGGTCTACAGAAGGACTTCATCGATTGTGCAATAAGAATCACTTTGTTTACAAGAGGACTACTTTGTTTCCTACATTTAAGAATCTAATTAATGCGGCGAGCCGAATCACCACCCTGTGAGTGATATTCAAGATCATGTATCAGTAAGATACGCTATCTGACATGATATTAAATTTGAACATTTACACCTTGCAAACAGAGACCACTCAAAGACACTGAGTGATTGGACGATGTGATAACGTTTTGAAACTGTTGCCACTAAATTAACCTGATTCTAATAGGATTGGAGGTAGATAACACAGAAAATTACTGTTTTCTTTTCAAGGCAATACACAAAATGGAAGCTCCAGAAAATTGAGTCCTATTTCCTCCCTGGATGCCCTCCCCCCCAGCTGCACATTTCCATAATTTGAGATGAGACGATATGGCATTAATATTCCCTATCTTATCTTGTCACATCCTGAAAATTGTTGGAGAGGATATGATTAGCTGAACAATAGCATGAGAAATGCACTTTGTGAAGGCTATCTAGGATTTTATGAGAGAGAGATCGGGGAGGTGGACAGTGGGCCAGGAAACAGACATGATGGCAGTCAAATGCCCTCCTTTCTGGATCTTGACTTGTCACAGCAGGCATTCAGAAGAGCCTGGGGTTTTACTATACATGCATGCCCACCGGTGGTGTCCATTCACAAATAATTAGCATTTTATTATTGTTTATAGGCCATTTAGGAAGCAGGAAGACAAGCCCGAGCCAATGGTGCAAGGAGGGCTCCAAAGCTCAGTGTTTTGGACTGGTTAAATGCACCATTAAGCCTTTTAAAATGAGCTCCACCCGTCAGAGACTAAAAACAAACGTGGCTTTCTGGCTATCAATGGGCACCACTTAGAGGAAACAATGCCCTGTTGAGGCCCACCAGTTTCCTCATCAATGAACATCAAAGATGAATGAGCCCTGGCTGACAGCTTTGTTTTGACTCTGATACCCACAAAGCCCTGCTCAATATCATCCTGGTCCTGCTCCTCTGGGCTGCACTAACAGGTGCGACCGCTCCTCTCAATGCATCGTTTGACAAGACCATGGATGGGCAGGGGTGGTGGGGGGCTTTGGTCCACATCCGCCTTAATCCATTCTACTATAAAAACACTTTGAAAAACAAACGTTTGTTGGGCCAAAGTCAAAGCCCTGGAGCCTGGGGCTCATCCGTCTGTCTGCCCAGGCTTTCCCCCCTTTATTCCTGCCCGGTTTTGTCAGAGCTTTTACTGTGCCCTGCTCATTTGGACAGGACATGAAACGAGACCCGAGAGGATCTGATTCTCAGCCATTTCCCACAAGTGGAATACACACAGTTACAACAGCCAATTGTTTGGATTATGATAACAGCGCTTGTAGAAAAGGTGGGGGCAAAACACTTTGTAAAGAAAACAACCTCTAGCATCAAAGACCAGAGAGCAGATCAAACCTGATTACCATTTAAGTTTCTCTTTAGAGGGAGGGGTGCATGCTAAGCCAGTTAATTTTGAGATTTTCTTTTCTGCAGTGAGAACTGTGAGTTTTCTGCCAGTGATAGGCTCCCACTACTTCTCTGGGAGATTAGAGCTCCTCCACTCAGGGATATAGAAAGGCCTTCAGCCTGGCAGAGAGAGGGAGAGCGGGAGAGCCAATGTTGAGCATTTTAATCTAGAGTCACACAGATAAGATGCAATGGTAGATCAATATGTGCTCTACAGTGGCAGGTTCCTGAGAACTTGTCTCTCTGGCTGTGTACTGAGAAGCCTTTACCTTGTGTGTCCCATGGCTTCATTTCTCCAGCAACCGGCTATCTGCAGTGACTGTCTCTCAGTGACATCTCACGCCGGGGCATGTTAAAACCCAGACGCGACGCAAAACAGGATGAATATCTAAATAGGATCGCCTGTGAAATTTGCCATGATAAATCTCTCCAGGGATCACCCAGTATGAATATTGGATATGATATCAGTCTTTGGCTACCTCAGGGGGCAAGGCAGTCGTGATAAGGGATATTCAGAGCGGTGATTAGATAAAGGAAAGCTAAATTCTTTCTTTTTTGATTGTAAGAGATGCATAGTAATGGTATTTGCACTCTGCCATGTCTGTGTGACTGAAGTTAAGTGTAAAGGTAGCATTTCAGGTTGCCATTTCTACTTAATTTGCTCTCCTCTGCATCAGTGCGGCATTCCATCATCGCAGCATCATCATCAGATGCCCTGTCAGTGTTGAGGCATCCTACACCAGATAAAATAAAAATTCCTCTGTGCTTTGGAGGATCCTCGCACTTAAAAATGAGACACCCTGAACTCCTTTAATTTTCAGCCAGATAAACTGCTCCCACAGCTTGTCATTATGGTTTAAGTAGACAAAAAAAACAACACTCATACAGTCATAGCTAGCTCACACAAGTGGTTCACAAGTTTTTCCCTCTCATGTCAGTTTCCACATCATTCTGTGATGCTCCATCCTTCACATTTCATCAGCCTTTGACTTGGTTGTGCCCCAAAGAGAAACACATCATTAAAGACAGGAAGGAAAGGTGTTGACATGTTTGTTTGATTTTATCCTGGGCAGCAGTTCAGGTACAGAAAAAGGTTTGGAGCCAAGCTCAGCTCCGACAATTCATGACAAAACACTGAGCAAAAAAAAAAAAAAGGACAAAGTGTTGAACTAAATTTGCATTTGTGAGCACAATACATGCTGTGTAAAAGACAACTGCAGTGCTCCGGGTAAAGGGTGGTTGCTGAAAGTTGTTTTTGTGCGTGTTTGTGGGTGCATTCGCAGAAGCACAAGCATGTGTGAGTGTTTGTAAGTCTGTGTGACAGCAGACCTCGCTGAGGAGGACTAGCAATCACTCCATTCAGCATCTGCTGCCACACAGCTCATATTGTCATTCCCCAGTTTAAAGGAACCTTGAGCGGCTTCAAAGATCTTTTCAAAGCCTTAATCCTAATAGGTCGCGGTTTGTTCTGTCACATCAAAAGGGGGAGAGAGGAGGTAGGGGGAATAATGCATCGGGGCTGGCAGAGATTCTTAAGGGCGGAAGATTGGCAGAGGATTTGCAGTGCGGGGAGGACTGAAATCTGAAATATCGGACACAGAATGCCTGCTGTAATAGATATGAAATAGGTCTTCTCAAAAGCATGAAAGGCTGACATTTCCAGAAAGTTTGTCATGAGAAGACCCTTTTATTCCCCTTCGTCTATCTGCGTTTGTACTGCCACCTTGTCCACAGTAAAAATACGCAAGTGTCACTCTAGCAGGTTGTAGAAAGAGATTGGACATTTTGTTTTTTTTTAAATCCACCTCTTCCCTTTTTTATTGAATGTTTTGAATTTCCAGTGAGAGACCAATTGAGTTCTGACTTCTGCATGGTACTCCACTAAAAATTCTATATTCAGCACTCCTGACCCTGTTACAGCCTGCTGAATGAAATGTCAGCTGTATTACTTATATGCTCTCTAAAAAAACAGGTTACATGTACTTTCAGTACCCATAAGATCAAAGGGCTTCATTAATACAGATACACTGCCCTAAGAAGGAAATGTGTCACTGACATGGGTAATGGAGTTCAAATCATGCCTGCTGCAGCATATAGTAGGAGGGAGACATGCTACACCATAAGTGTCACTTGTGTGTTTACTCCCCACCTTTCTGATTCTTGATCAGCTCTAAAGGTGTCTTTCATGCATTTCACCTGATCGACTAAGCAGACAAAGAGATCTGGCCTGTTTCAACAGTGCACAAGTGTCCAGCTAATTAGGTGCTCATGGGAAACCAGGCATTGATTTTCTGTCAGCATGCCTGCCCCCCAATAAGAAACTGGGTTGTTTGTCTTTTCCTAATGATGCACCATGTCCGCTTGATAACGGAGATAAAAGAGAGCCGGGATGTCGCATAAGCAAACCTGGACATACTATACCCGTGGGAACCCATATATAATGCTGCTTTTAATTGCATGGGGTTTTAGAAAATAGAGGCAGTGACTAGTGGGAAGTAAACAAAGTTTGTCTGGGATGGAAATGGACTGAGTTGTCTGACAAAAAAATATACCTTTTCAGCTTTGTAAAGGCATGAAATCCCTCTTGTGCTTGTTATTTCACACTCCCGTGGCTCCAACTTGGGCCAGCAGTGGCACAGTAAACAAACAAACACATATGAATCTACACAAACCACACACATACCACACAGTGTACTAAAAAGAGGGGGTTTTGGCAGAGAAGTCACTAATGACCTCATGTTTTCAGAATCCTCACTGACACAGAATATGAATCCTAGAATCATACAATACATTTTTCCACACGATTCCAAAACATTATACATCTAGCGTAAATAGAAGCTATATTCTGTTTTCTGGAAAAATCAAATGCCTAAAAATGCAGTCTCTCCTCCATACATCTTTGTGATGTTGGACTTTCCTGAGCACACAGAGGACTGTTTTGTATAAATAATGGTTTCAGTATCAGGCTGGACAGTGTGCCAGCCACCTGCTGATCTAACCACACACAGGTAGAGCCAGCCGAGCTGACACAGGGCTGCAGACATGGGCATTCAATCTGCCAGCAAACTAATCAGTGAAAGGGATGAACTCCAAGCTTATCAGAGGGGGTCATGGATGTAGGTGGAGGAGGCAGGGAGGTTTTTGCACAGCCACAGCAGGGTGACATGGGCCCTAGAATGGGAAAATTCAAAAACGAGGTGTAGGAGGTTGGTAGAGCACAACCCTTGAGGAGGTGAAGGAAGCTTTGCTGTCTACCACCCACACATTACCTCAATGTGTCAGACTCTAATGCTAACACCTTCAGCTTAACTATGATATCATGAATGCCTGGTTCACTTGCCTTGCAATGGATATAGCAGACACTGTATTATTAGCATTTGAGTCTCGTTAGTTCTAAATACAGCTCCTTTGTAAAAGCAATGTTGGAGTTTGTTAATGATATTTCAGAAGAATTGTTAGGAGATGCCTTGAATCCCTCCTCTTGTGCTTCAGGTTCAGTCTTGAGAATTGTATTGTCTCTGAAGCACTATCCTGTTAAAAACAACAATTCATTTTGTGAGATAGTTGTTTGTCTTTGAAGTGCAAGGCCCCAGGTTTAACAGTCCCTCTTTAAATTTAAGAATGTTCTTTTGCGGCTGCACAGTGATGCACCGCTGAATGAAGGCATTATTTCAGCTCCTTAACTGATCACTGCTGGAAACCATCCTGTATCAGCATTTAAAGGTACAAGACTGTAATTCAGGAGGTAATTTCACATCTTAACAGAATCCAATTAAAAGCATGGACGTTTCAATTAAATGTCCCCCTGGCTGGTCGCTACAGTGTCACACCACAAGTGAAATTGAAATCAGATTACGGTGAGAACCTGAAGAAGTATTTTCAGTGCAATAAGGATCATACATTCCAGATAGAGACCCCTGTCATGCATACTGAGGGGAGAAAAAATACCCTTTCTTTGCCAACATTAGTCATTTAATTCTCCCTCCTTATTAATTTCACAGCAGATTACCTGAGAAGATACAAAATGCTGTCAGCAAAGAGTTTTAATTAAGTGTGGGGTATATTGCTATGAGTACTTTATGTGAAACTGCTGCCTTATAATGCTCTTGTTTTAATTACTTCAGAGTGCCCCCTCATTAACCTCTGTGAAGATGTGCTCCAAACTACAGTGTGCATTACAAACACAAGATTCAGAAATTGCTTATATCCATATACCAAGCTTCTTATTTGCAGTGTTAAAAAAAAACATGACAAGAATTTTATGCCAAGACCATGAGCTGTATTTTCCTCATTTTGGTTTCACATTTCAAAATAAATTAAAAAAGGGTAGGAATCATAAAAATCATGCTCTGAACTTGTCAATTGTGAGATAACCTTGACAGTTCAGGGCACCATGACGACCCCTGGTGGGAGCTGTGCTCTCAAAATTCAAGCTCATGTTTGCGTCTGATTCTAAAAAGCCTGCTATTAACAAATGACACTGGTTTTATGCATGTATTATCTCTATACTACACAAGAAAAAACTAAGATGTGTTCTGTATAGAAATGTATTTTATATATAAAATTGAGTTAAATAGATTAAAACAGTATTTTTTTTAATTCCCTAATTTCACCCTGACAAATTTAGAAAAAACAAACAAACAATAAAAATAAAAATAATGTTTTAAAATAATGGATTGAGGATTTTATTAAATTGTGCTTTATGTGTGAGACAGGTTCAATCAAATAAAATTTGGTTCATAGTCCCCCGTTTTCATTTTCCCATTGCTCATCCATGTAGAGCACCTGTGGGTGGTCTCACTGCCTGGAAATTCAACAACCACTGTGGCCGCACTCTTTTGATCATTTTCATCCCGTAGTTTCTGAATGGTCAAAGATGGATTTCAAAAACTGCTCTGAAATATTCACAATATGAGGGAGGATAACTGGGCCACTGTCCACCCCAACACCTTAATGTGGTTTAACAGGATACATTAGCTTTTAATGGCACTTAATTGTGCAAAAAGGAAATCCATAACCACATAAGGAGAAAAGTCAAGTATTTCCAAGCTCTTTATAAGAACAATTTAGAGCAGACAAGTGCTTTTCAAACCTTGGATTGGAATCAGTCCGACAGCCTGGCCATGAGAAATCATGTTCTCATTTCTGGGGCTACAGTGCCACCATCTGGTCAAGATGAGGTCCTCATTTCACTGCCAGACACTTGCAATTGGCAATTCGAAGCCTGTATGAAAAAGAATCAATTATGATGGTTCAGACTCAGGAAATCCCATTTTGAAATAAATGATCTCATTCAAAAATAATGTCACAGTTGGTACCGTAATTGTCTAATTCGAAACTGAACTATCTAAATAAGCAGCGTGGCCCACTACAGCAGACTATAAAGTTGAATTGCCTTCGCCTATGGTATATTACTTCAGAGAAAAAGCTGGACCCAAAATACCTCCAGGTGCAGGATTAAAGAGAGAAGACAACATCCAGCCTCATTGTTACTGTTGATGGATTATTGTAGGTCCATGCCATCTTAGATAATGAGCTATAACCTGCACTTCAAGAATGGGGGGGTTGCCAAGAAGGAATGGTGATTACAATCAATTAAGACTGGTGACAAAGCACTAACAGTAACCCGGAGTATGTGTGTGTGAGCTTGTGTTTTATTCATGCATCCTCCCAAACTACCCTGTTTTGTGTAATCAACATCTGTTGTGACAGGCAACCTCCTCCTTTCTTAGAATGGCCCACTTCAGATAATGAGTGTCATACCAAACTGCAGGGCAAAGGCTGATTTTACTCCTCTTTTTAATCTTCCTCTATGGCCTCAGCTCTCACTAGCCTCTGTTCTCTCTCCTATCATTCAAGACATCCATTGTGCAAAACCTTGAAAAAGAGAGACAGACTCTCACAACATTGTCAGCGCTCAGTTTGTGGGGGTGGAAGATGAAATAAAACACAGTCTTGTCTTCTTTATTGACTGTTGCAGGATTCTTCAAAGATGGCACTTGTAAACGAAACTGAATGCCCAAACTTTACTTTTAGAATCAAATTGTTAAAACAAAACTACAAGAGTTTCTGTTTTGTAATGTCTTTTTGTTTGTGTGACTATCTTATTTAATTATTTTCAGATTTGCCATATGAATTGTTTTTTTTCCCTTTTTATACAATAATGCTTTTACGTTGTTATATTTGCAGACTATGTTTCGATAACATATGGTTTTATTGGTAAAATGTACAGAAACTTGATGTGCGGCTTGCATTGGCATGTCATTGACTGCCATGAATGGTTCAGGCGCCATCTTCTGGTAAATTTGGTCACTCCAGAAGAGTGCTAAAAATAAAACATCACATCTCTTAAGCTATTGTTTGTCACCTTTTGACTTTTGTGGTGGTCATTAGTGAGGATGTTGCAAAATAGGTATCTACTGGGTTGCTGGTATAGATGAAACCTTGGTGTATTGAATCTGCCAATGGTGCAGGTTTTATGGTGTTATTCATTACTGTGTATTAGGTTATGCAGCCAATCCAAAGTTTTTAAATAATAGGATAGGGTTGTTATGGGATTCCTTGGGTTGCAGCACAGACTATTGTTGTGATGCTGTCTAGATATGATGTTATATCTTTAATCAGCTCTACTTAATCACAACTTATTTGATAAGGATACAAAGATGGACCGATGGTTGTGTAAAATTCTACAGATATTTTATACAAGTGGGCTTATTCTACCACTGAAAATAAAAAGATAGCTCTGTGCTGAACTTGAACTCTGTTTTAACAGTCTAGGCCCTGCCTTCAATCAGATTTCTCTAAATGTGTACATAAAATGTTTTTCACAGCTAAACCTCACAGTTAAATTATTCCAATCAGATATCTTCAAGCAAAACAACAACAGAACGAGACTGCACAGAATGTTGGTGCTTTGGGCCTGATAAACTGATGCAAACAGTTTCTTGAATCGTGAGTCACTTCATAATGTTTTTTTCATGTACGTATTGGAATTTGCTGTCTGAACAACCATGCAAAAATATTTGTAAAATATTTTAAAAATCCATTAAAGTCATGTGGATGCCAAACTCTGTTCAATTTAACATAACCTGAAGTTTACTCTAGCAGCAAAGGAGCTCTTCTTTTTCAAAATCCTCTGGTATTCTTATGTTCACTCATCACAGAGTGAAGTTTAAAGAGTCAAGTGGCAGCAGCTTGAATGAGTAGTGAGAGTCTTCTACTTTTTTTCTCTTTGTGTCACTGTAGCAAAGTGTGGATATTAAAAAAGAGAAGATTCTTTCATCTAAGTTAGGTTCCCTGGTTCATCATAACTGTTGTAACAATTAAGTGAATTTATGAGAATATAAAAGGAGGCAGTGTTTAACTGAGGGCTTTGACTATAATGTAACCAGGTTTTAGGAGTTAGCAGGTTTTACTGTATGGTGAATTAAAAGAGGCTGTACTTCAGGATAATACAACATTCACAAAAATATCATTTCACACATATACATAGTAGTAGATCTGTTTAAATTTTTTGTATCAGGAAAGGCACAGGTGTGATCTACAACATAGTGACAACAATCCTATTCCCATGATGCAGAAGTAAACCAATTACACATACCAGAGCCCTAAACCAAATAAAAAAAAACAAGACTTTTAAGGAATGTAGCTGTCATCAACGAGGCATGCCCAAATGTCTGCCATGAACACGACCTAAAAGTGAATAATACTTAAAGTCTTTAGAGCAAGTATGGAGCCAGAAAGTTTGGGTGGCCTCATTAGCTGTGAAGTATAATTTCTGTATTGGAGTGTTCGTTACTTTTTCTTAATTTTGAAGAGCCCCATAAGATAAGATAAGATAAGATAAGATAAGATAAGATAAGATAAGATAAGATAAGATAAGATAAGATAAGATAAGATAAGATAAGACAACACAACACAACACAACACAACACAACACAACACAACACAACACAACACAACACAACACAATATAACATAACATAACATAATCCTTTAACTTGTCCCACAACAGTGAAAACACATACAGAATTACAGTAGCAAAAGACAGTGTATAGCACTAACAAAATTACAATGAGAATATATAAAGATAAAAATAATATAATGAGTTTCACAGAAATACAAACAAACAAATAACTTATAGAACAATTCAAATACAAGAAATATGTAAAATCAAAATACAAGAATGAAATGTGCACAGATAGATAACACAGCAAAGTAAAAACTATGAAGAGAACAATAACACAGTGGAAAGGTATTGCACATGTTAATACTGCACCAGTTTTTAAATTGCACCAGTAACACAAAGAAGTTATTGATCATTTAGAAGATAGAGGGCTTAAGCATTCACAGGAGTGAAAAGTGTTACTAGTGATTACACAGTCTGACTAGGACTAGAAGAAAAGACTTGGGTATCTCTTGGGGAGACCAGCAGGTAAGGCACCACCTCCACCGGGTCCAGAGGGCAGCCCAGGACTGAGATGGCCTTCTTCACGAGTCTGTTGAGTATCTTACTGTCAGCAGCAGAGATGCCACTGCCCCAGCAGGTTATTCCAAAGAAGATGGCTGATGCTACTACAGAGTCAAGGAAGGACTTCAGAAGAGCCCCTCCCATAGCTTTGTCCCTTCTTATAAAGAGCATTTGAATTGTTAGACCAGTCCAGTTTGTTGTTAATGTGAACACTCAAATACTTGTAAAATTTTACATTCTCAGTGTCGCTCCCTGGATATTCACTGGTATGGGAGTAGTGAGTTTGCATTCTCAGAAGCCCATCACTATCTCATTGGTCTTCCCTGTGTTGAGCTGGAGGTGATTCATTTAGCACCAAATCACAAAATCCTGGGTCATTTCTCTGTACTCCCTGTACTCCCCATGGGTGATGGGGCTAACAATGGCAGCGTTCTCAGAGAACTCTTGCAGGTGGCAGCTTTCTGTGTGGTGAGGTCTGCAGTGTAGACAGTGAACGGCAGGAATAGACTCAGAACCATCCCCTGGGGGACTCAGTGCTGTGGAAAACTGTGTCGGACTAGCACCTCTGAGTTCTTGCGCACTGTGGACAGTTGGTGAGGTAGATCAGAATCTAGGGCGTAAGGAGGTGATCTACTTCTTGAGAGTGAAGAGAAACAAAAGCTGGATGGTGTTTAAGATGCTGGAGAGATCAAAGAACATGACTCTCACAGTGGCCCCAGATGTTACCAGGTGAGAGAGGCTCTCTGAAGCAGGCAGACAAAAGCGTCATCCAGCCTGATGCAACATACAAACAACACCATTGGCAGATTTAATACACCAAGGTTTCACCTATACCAGCAACCCAGTAGAAACCTATTCTGCAAAATGGTCACTAATGGCCACCACAAAAGCCAAAAGGTGTCAATAAAAAGCTTTAGAGTTAAAGATGTACCTAATTCTCCTACAAAGTTTGTTGCACAGGATTTGAGAAGCCTTGAGCCGATTCCATCAGGACCTTCCTTGACTTGCTACTCAGTTATGTCCTCACCAGGCTGGTTGAGAGGCACAGGGAGTGGAAGGGGAGCTAAATATGAAATATGCTAAATATTATATCATAATAATAGATCTCTTTTATTTTTATAAAAATGATGACATAAACTGCAAAAATAAAAACTAAAAACTACCCATTCATCGACCATTCAAGCCACCTTTGAAAGTGTTTTTCTGCTCAATTATTTCTTAACATACTGTCAATTAACAATTACCTTAGAGACATCGCTGATCGATGACGTTATGAACAACTTTAAACACCAGAGGGCGCTTGAGAGCTATTGTATTGTCCAGTCCTCCTGTTTCCCAAACCCTACTGCATGGAAATTAGCATGGGATGCATGGGATATTATGTTTTTGATTGTTTGCAAGAGTCGGTTCAGCCAAAGGTTAAGTGTTTGACATTGCACTCAAGTTTGTTTTTCTTTTATGAAAAAAGAATACCACACAAAACGTAAACTCACATTTGCACAATGCAACTGCTTTACAAAGGAAAAAGAAACAGAGGCAGCATAATTTGACTAAAATGATATGATTAAACAGATACATCAACAAAACTTAGGAGGTGCAACATGCAATATAACAAGTAAAGAGGCGTATTCGTGTCATTCAGCCGTTCCCCTCTGTCGGTCTGTGCTTCCGTGTTTACACACCCACTGAAAAAAAGAAAACAGGACACCAGCGGCCGTTGGATGAATGTTTACCGAGCAGGCATAGAGTAGTGGTGAGGGAAGTGACAGTCACACTGGAGGCTCGGTGTATGGTGAAACGCAGGTGATTTCAGCTTCCACGGTTGCATTTTACAGCGGAATGTTCACTCGAAGGGGGCATGGGGACGTCAAGAAATCTACACAGAAAGTTTTGGACCCAAAGAAGGATGTACTGACCCGACTAAAACATCTCCGGTCACTGTTAGGTGAGTGAAATGTCACCGGGCTTTTGATGCTGCATCGCTGAGAATTAGCTAGATGAGCTAGCCTAGCTGGCAACAGCCAACGGCTAACGTCAAACAACGCGTCAGGTTAGCTGGCTGGCTGTCACTACGGTGACTAATAAAAGCTTGCGGACAGGTAACAATGATTTTCACAATGGTAAATAAAATTCCCCTTGCAATTTAAAGTGTTGGATCCTTTCCATTCGTTTCCCCGCCGCATCCCAATACCCCTTTAAAAGACAAGTTAGACTGTTAAAGGCATGAATGCTAGCAAATATGAGCTAGCTCCATTCGAGGCTAACTCGTTAGCCGATGCTAACTGATGCTGCCTGGTGAGTACATGAGCCACCGAGAAGCAGATGGATGCTTTATCATTCATTTGTCATCCAGTCCTGTGTCAACCAGGCTCTTCTGAAGTAAATAGTTTTGCCAGTTCACTAAACCATCAACGCGTGGGAAAACATGAGTAACTGTTTATTTACTTTAAGTTAAAGTGACCCTTTCATCTAGCTTGTAGCCTGGCTCAGCAGCAAGCAAGCTTCTGAAACTTACTCCGAAATACATCATTAAAAAACACCGAAAATGTAAGCGTATTACGGTAACGGAGCCTTGTGTTATGTAAGATACATTAAGTTTGAAAGGGAAGGGCAGTTTTTTATGACAGTTATAAATGTGTTGTGTTGCTGTTGTTTCAACTCTTTCTTCATTTAGTGATAATGAATGAAATTAACCTACTGCAGTGAAATAAATTTATCAGTAGGGCATTATGTGATGTGCAGTTCTAGTGTTATAGCTAAACTGACTGCTTTTCTTGTGTTGCCCTGTGGGTTCGTTTCTGTTAATGATAAACACCGAGGTTGTTTTCTCTACGGTTCATTAAATTTTATTAAAGTTAAAATATTTTGAAATATATATTTATTCTATGTTAAAAAAAGGGCGTTTATCACAAATTAGAATGATTCCAAGGTCTCACAGAGGTCTTGCACTGGTTCACTGGTTAACATTTAACTTAATAGGACTTGGAGTCTGTGAAAGCAGTCCCTTGGGACAAAGTTCCTGCAGTATGTTTAAGGTTGAACCATTAGTTACTGGGATGGTTATTATTTATTTATTTTTGAAGTAGGGTTGTAAACATTTTTGTCAATAAGTATGGCTGTGGCTAGTATGGCTGTGGCTAACATGGCTGTGGACACCAGTCACTTCACTTGCTTTTTGACATACTGGCTTGTAAACATGGAAGCGTAGAAGGCAAGCTATCAACCACTGCAAGCAGAGTCACCTCCACCATTTAATTTAGCTAGTTTTTAAGAAACTCTCAGCTCAACAGCTCAATTTTCTATCCATAGACAGTGTAAGGTGTGCTTTTTTTGTTCTTCTTATCTAATTATTTTGGTTACAGGTCCCAAAAGGCCTATCTTTTGGTCAACTGAAGTTAGGTTGAGTTAGCATGTCCAATATGGCAGCTGCCAATTTCAAACTTCAAAACTCAGCCTTGGAAACAAAGAGGTGATGTCACAGAGACGAAGTCCTTGTTTTGTACACTCTATAACTGCAGCACAAATTGTGTCAGGGGAGGAGATTACAGATAAATACAAGGTACTGTACCTGCTTTTAAAACTGGTTTGGGGTTTGTTTGGTTGTATTTTGGTCTATTATGAAGCCCACTGCCCCCAACAGCTGAACAGTGTGTTGTAAGTGAGGGGACAAGTATAAGTCGTGTCCAAAAATGGTGCAAAAAGAAAACGGCAAATGGTGCAGAAACAAAAAAGCAACGTAGAGATGTTCCCAAATGCTCCAGATTGAGCATGAATGTACTTCAACATCAGAATTTAGGTTGGATTTTCTTAAAAGTTGTCATATTTGAGCTGACCCTTTCTGCATCTGTGGATTGTCTAGCTCCTCTGGTCTATTTCCCAACAAAGCAGCAGCGTTGACCAGCAGCCCCTGTGACTAATTACTATTGACTTGCATCTCACACAACCCCACATAAAAAAAACAAATAAAAAATAAATACATAACTAAAACGGAAGCATGTTTTTGCTTGTACCACTTTAATATTAGAGTGTTTGCTGTTTTATTGATTTCTCACTAAGTGGTACTGCTGCAACATTGAGTATCAGGTTTAAACTTTCCAAAGCTCCAGGAAACTGTTGAATTTGGTCAGACCTTTTTTTATCTTAAACAGCACAACTTCAATGTCAAGAGTAGTTCAGCCAAAGTGGAGGTCAATACACAGCTCTACGTGTCCTATCTGTTTTTCTTTCCCTCATGTGCAGCTAGAGATAAGAGCGTTCTGTTTTTCCAGCAGCTGATAGTAGGACCTACATGTTGACGTCCCCCAACCAGCCTGATTTCAGCATGCTTTCAGCCAAGGAAGGATTTCCTCCTGGTGATGCTAGTTCCTGTGTGGACAGGAAAAAGTGATGAGAGACAGGTGCTGTGGTGATCAGGACAGGGACTGCAGGGAATATTGTGGACCCTCTTTTTACTTTTGTCAGCATCTTGAATGTTTGTAAACCAGTCCATTTCATCGGACTTACAGGAAGCAGTTATCGCTGATCCCACAAAATAACCCAATACACACTCCTCAAATATAAGGAGTAATAGGTTATTTGTCACAGTAAAAATTAACAAGTGCTCATTAGGGCTGTGTTGTTTGCTGTCTTCTCGTGTAGTGATTTACGTTCTCTTTAACTCTGAAAAGCTACTCTGAATTCATTTAACCCTAAAAAGAAAATGTTAAGAATTTTCAAAATATTCTTGAAAACTGGAACTTTTGTCAAAAACCTGTGTAAACTCACTTGTCATTAGCTTTTTTAAAAGTTGCTGCCAAAAAGTTTGCAACCTTAATCTCACTGTCTCTGTATGTTTGCTACATGAGAACCGGCAAAGTATAAAACCAGCTTGTTGAATGTACAGGGTGTCTGAGGGGTCTTAAAAAGTATTAAAAGTTGATCAATCAATTTTGGGAAAATTAAGGGCCTTAAAAAGTATTAAAAAGTCTTAATTGTGGTTTTATGAAGTATTAAGTTTTATTGGTGTTCAAGCTTTGACCCAAAAAATATCCATAAACATTTATTTTCCTCCTTGCAACTGTCCCCTGATTGAGATGTTAAACATTCAGCCGATAAAGTTCTAGAATTGAATAGAATAGAAAAGAATAGAGTTACTTTATTGATCCCAAACTGGAAAAATGTTGTGTTAACAGCAGAAATCGATGGAGTCAGTATAAAAATACAAAAATATAAAAGAATAAAATAACGAACAAACCATAAAGACTCTAGTTACAATAAAATACAACAATAAGGACTGTGAGCGGTATAAACACCACGGCTATAAATTAACGTCATTTCTAGTTTCATAAAGAGAAATAAAATACAACATTAAAGCAAATCACACTATCTTTGGCACATGTCCTAAATTTTAAAAATGATTAAATAATTTCTCTTTTTCTTCAGCAAGTTGGCCTCGAATAACTGCTGTTTCTTGTTGTGGGAGTGTCGATAAACCTGCCTTTAGTTTCATTTGTTCTTTCAAGCTTTAATCCTCCTTAGCTTCCATCATTTCTGTAAAAATGTAAACTAATTGTTAAAAGTGGATGCCAACAACAACTGTAAGTTGCAATAAAGTCTTAAAACTTTTTTAAAGGTTTTTGAAAAAGTCTTAAAAAGGTATTGAAATCAACACCAGGATTTTAGCATATACCTTGATGTAGTAGTCGTAGTACTGCTGATATTGGAGTTGAAAGGACTGTGGTCTGGGCTATTTTCAGACTGGCCCAGTATTGGTTTTCTGCTCACTGAGCAGATCTGTGGGATAGAGTGTGAAAGCTGCTGCATGTTAATTTGCTGGTCATGCCTGGCTGGATTTGGCTAGGTTGTTAATTACAGGAGCCCAGCAAACCACCTGATCACTTCTCTCGGTGGAGGCACACACAGCGATCCCTCTGTTTCAGGCAGCATTGTTCACTGTTGTGTATAACCGAGGATACTTATACAAAAATAAGTCTAAAGTTAAAAGCAAAATGCTAGATAGGCAGAAAATATCTCAGAATAAAGTGGCAGGAGGTTTCTCTGGGGGCATACCTGTTGGGTGGTTTATTCACTCCGTTGAGAAAGTGTTAGGCTACTTTAGATGAGTTAGTCCTGCTTGGACAAAAAGAGATTTGGTGTCGAGCTCAAGTTTGTCTTGCCGTAATAAGAGCTTAAGCCTACTGTCTGGAGGGAAAATAATATCAAAATCATCTGAACAGAACAAGCTACACCTGAAGCAGGTGTTGTTAGCCTCCTTTCTGTTCTCCTTGACTTGTATCACCAAGCTATCTCTAAATCTGATGGTGACCTGAAGGACAAACAGCTAACATGTGCAGCTGTTGATTATGATCACAGTGAGATGTGCATGTGGCAGTAGTATTTGAGTTTTCACAGCAGCTAAATAGGATACTTTTCTTAAGGAAGCTCAACATTTTCATCTTCAGAAGAAATGAAATATAGTGTCATTACAGTAACTTTACTCCAAGTGCTCCAAGTGCTGCTGGAGTCAGGGTCAACTGAAAGCGCTGCTGTTACAAGAGGAAAGCACAAGGTGAAGCACCAAAGGAAACAATGAGCTCCAAAGTGGAAGGGCTCTTGAGAGGGTCTTCTGTGTGGCTAAAGTAAAGGCTGAGATCACTCGACTTCTGATTCTCCTCCTTTGTGAAACACTCAGCTTAGACTTATGAATAACTTGTGGCTCTTATCGTCTTTTATCCCACACTATGCAGGCATGGTATCTGCGCTAAAGTGAAGTGCAGATTAACTTCCATACTAAGCAATCATAAATGGGTTTATTAGCTTCTCATGGTCTTTGGGCTTTCTGTTTTCTAGTTTCCTTTACTGGCTATCACACACTGAAGGTGATTGATGCTGAGTCTGTGATTGTTGTGGTGAAGATTAAAGACCATGAGTTTATTGAATCCCTGAGTTAGGCATCGTTATCATTTTACATTTACGTGCAGTTTTCTGTACCACAGAGAAAAATACTAGTCTGTATATAAATTAAAGACTAATGATGCCTTTTGAAAGTTATTGAATAATAATTTGATTATTATAATAATTTTTAAATCTACCAGAAAAAAAGGAATAATCTGATTAAAATAGAAAACTTTAAAAGTACTATAATTTTTAAACATATGTCAGGGACACTGTTAATACTTTTTCTGAAGGCTGAGCTTGGCCTGTCAAGATAATCAATAAATCTATTAACTGAGCGATAAATAAAAATGTCCTCAGTAAGTTTGCCAGCCTCGATAAACTGACAGTGCATGCATGTTTGTTTTCCTCCTCTCTTTCGACCAAAGAGGCTGAATGAGAAGATGGCTCACTACGTCTATCTTTCCTAACATCGGGGTGCATAAGTTCTATAGCAGATTTAGCGGATTTATAGCGGAGTAAGCATCTGACAAAAGTGTGACCTTTGGCATCTTTTGTGACGGGGCTGCTCGCGCGTACACACGGAGAGAGCTGAAGCGAGCGTACTGAGGGGTAAGGAGGAAACACACGCTAATAAGAGTGATGGCACGAAAGATAGGGTTCTTAAGCCGACTGCCACAGTCCCAGTGTGGGAATATTTTGGTTTTTTATCAGAATGAACAAAGTGTGAGCTCATGAACACCAACGAGCTGAAATGTCGCATTTGTTTGAAAATAGTGGCGACAAAGAAGAAGAAGGCGAGGTGCAGCGGAGCCTTGTTGTTTGACAATCCGCTCTTACTGAGGCTTTTGGTCGGCAAAGTAAATAGAAATAAAAGCACCAAATGGTGGGCGCTCAAAGACAGCTACATTGCCAAAGAAATGCAGCCCTTCAATACGGTTGCCAGAAAAGCCAGAAATGTTGAAAATGTTGAAAATGTTTGACAGACAGTACGGATTGACTGGGAAAAAGTACATGTTACAAACAATTCAGGAACTGTATATACTCCCTTTTATTTAGGCCTTAGTTTTGATTGTTGTTATCTTTTTATTTGAGTTTTGTTTTTTCTTGAGAGACAGGGTCTGTTTTATTGTTTTTGATTAGTATTAATTATTTTCATTGACATGTATTTTTTCTCAAAGAGAGTTCTTTTCATTTTCATTGTATTTTTTTCTCTTTCTTGTTTGTTCAATTTATTATATTTTTTGTTTAATTTATTTTATTTAAAAGATCCTGACCTTTTAATTACAGTTAAATACTCTTAAGAAATTAAAGTTTCTTGCTTTTGATATGGTCTACTTTATTATCCCATTTATGATAATTACATCAATGAAAAAATGAAAAAAAAAGTAATATTGACAATAATATTGTTTATCGGCAATAATATTTTGTAAAATTATCGTCGAGCAAAATTTGCTATTGTGACAGGCCTAGCTGAGCATAATCATAGGAATAGGAAGGTCTTTACAGTTGCTTATTATGATCGGGCTGCCATTATCTGCCTGAAATCTACTGTTTTAGCATTTACCCAGGTACATGCTGTGACTTCTAGAACTTTAACAGGGAATTCTGAGTTGAAGAGTTCAAACAAGTTAGGCAGAGAATACAGGAACTATGTCCAACCTATTATGGGACACAAAATATCTTATTTCTACTTTTGAGATGCATTGTTTGTGCCTTTCCTTTCACTGGTGGCAGCATAATGGCAGAAAAAAATACCCCATTTTGCCTTTCCCAATAGAAATGCAAACTTTGTCAAAAAAACAAAATCTTCATCAACTTTATTAGAGCTTTGTTCTTGATCAATCAGAAACTTTCATAAACAAACTGATTGCATACTACTAAATAAAATATTTAAAAATATGACATAAATAAAATGTTTATAAATATTCACACTTGATAGGCAAAAAATGAAGACTGCATCTTGTGTTTTCTGTTTTGAGTTTGTTGCTTGGCTGTCCGAGGGTTTGAGAGCTTCCACATTTTAAATACTGTCTGATATAAATCACATGATGTGGAATGAAAGGCTTTTTTCTTTCAGCTCCTCACCTGATACAGAGCCAGAGATAGGAAACACTGGTGCTCTGTGTTCTGCTGGGGATGATATCTGTGTAATTTAACACAGCAAGTGAAAAACCAGTTTGTCCAGTTCAACTGTTTACCTGTCCTGCTTGTGTAATAGCCAGCACAGGCCCAGGTAATACAGTTAACAGTCACACCACCACTTTTCTCCACTTTATTTAATCAAAAGCTGATCTCAAAGTGGATATTTCATGTTTCCTTTTTGTATACCCAATCCTCGGCTAATCTGCTGTGGATTTCCAGGTTTTAAGCCCTGGGAAATAAATACTTAGCTTTAGCCTGCAGTTGAAGCACACTTGTTAAGCGCTGGCTGGCAACATTTCTGTGTTTAGTTATAATTGAAAAAAACTTTGTTTTTGACAGCACTTTTTGCCTGAATATGCTCTCCTCTTTGAACCACTTAATTATCAAATTTACAGATGGCCATTAATAAGATCTCATTAATACCAGTGCTTTAATCAATTCTGCTTATCTGATTCTTAATCGATTCCTGTATCAAATCCTCCTGTTAATTTTCTATGAAAAAAGAAGGCTGTACAGGTTTTCTGTGTCCACAACACATTATTGAGTTTATAAGTAAATAAACATGACATGACACCTCAGTATTTAATGCTGTGTGACGATAAATGTTTTAACATTTTGGAGGTGTCACCACCCTTGCATGATATTATAGTGTTGCACAAATTACAATTTGTGTTGTTGGCGTCTTTTTTGGAAAAGTCAATTCAAGCTTTCAATAGTTTCAACTCTCAGTTGTCTTGTGAATTCTGCTGCTGACTGACGAGTGTGATTGACATGTGGCAGTCACATGGTGTCGTCATAAGGTCTTGCTGCTCCAGTGTAATACAAAGAATTGAAGGGAATCGTTGAGCATAAAGGCTAATGATGTTGGCAGATCAAACCACTTCTCATCTTATCAGGAACTGATAATCGATACCCACTCCTAATCAAATTGACTTGGAAAAGTAGTCAGATTTTTCAGATTGTAATTCAAATGTCAAAACAGAAGTTGTGTTGTTGTTTTTTTCAGTGCAAGGGAGCTGTTTTTTTTTCTTTGGGATGTCACCCATCTGTTCCTGATACAGTAAAATAAAGCCTGTTCATTGGATGCAATCACAATGGATATGATGCATGCTTTGAGCTTCCCTTCTAACAGCTGTAGGTGGCTGTCAGTCACATGAGCTGAGCTGAGTCTCCGATTGGACAATTAGACGATGCTAATATCTTCTGAACTGCTGCATGAGAAAAAAAAATCACATCATACTTTGCCTTCATATTTTGATTTATATTATTAGCCCTGTCACGATAACAAATTTCGCTAGAAGATAATTTTCCAAAATATTATTGCCGATAAACAATATTATTGTCAATATTATTTTGATTTTTTTTTCCATTTTTTCATTGATGTAATTATGATAAGTGGGATAAAAAAGTTAGTACACCATATCAAAAGCAAGAAACTTTAATTTCTTAAGAGTATTTAACTGTAATTAAAAGGTCAGGATCTTTTAAATAAAATAAATTTAACAAACAAAAAATATAATAAATTTAACAAACAAGAAAGAGAAAAAAATTACAATGAAAATGAAATGGACTCTCTTTTAGAAAAAAATACATGTCAATGAAAATAATAAATACTAATCAAAAACAATAAAACATAGACCCTGTCTTTAAAGAAAAAACAAAACTCAAAAAAACCCCAAAAATAATAAAAACTATAGCCTAAATAGAAGGGAGTTTATACAGTTCCTGAATTGTTTGTAACATGTACTTTTTCCCAGTCAATCCGTACTGTCTATCAAACATTTTTAACATTTCTGCCTTTCAACCGTATTGAAGGGCTGCATTTCTTTGGCAATGTAGCTGTTTTGAGCACCCACCATTTGGTGCTTTTATTTCTATTTACTTTGCAGACCAAAAGCCTCAGTAAGAGCGGATTGTCAAAGAACAAGGCCCCGCTGCACCTCCCTCTTCTTCTTCGTCGCCACTATTTTCAAACAAATGCGACATATCAGCTTGTTGGTGTTCATGAGCTCACACTTTGTTCATTCTGATAAAAAAACAAAATGTTCCCACACTGGGACTGTGGCAGGCGGCTTAAGAACCGTATCTTTCGTGCCAAAACTCATATTAGCGTGTGTTTCCTCCTTACCCCTCAGGACGCTCGCTTCAGCTCTCTCCGTGTGCACGCGCGAGCAGCCCCGTCGCAAAAGATGCCAAAGATTGCATTTTTGACAGATGCTCACTCCGCTATTAATCTGCTAAATCTGCTATAGAACCTATGCACCCCTATGTTAGGAAAGATAGACGTAGTGAGCCATCTTCTCATTCAGCGTCTTTGGTGGAAAGAGAGGAGGAAAACAAACATGCATGCACGTGCCAGTTTATCGAGGCTGGCAAACTTACCGAGGACGTTTTTGTTTATCGTTTGGTTGATCGATTTATTGATTATCGTGACAGGCCTAATTATTATGCATTAATCAGAAAGATATATACTTGAAAATGGAGAGGAAATACATCAGACACATACAATTACAACTGCTAAAGTTTGCCTGTACTCAGTTGTTGTGTGTAGAGAGAGACTTCAGTGCAGTGACATCAGTTCAAAGCATGTTAAAACAGTTTTATTTGCCTTTTTCTTTGGATACGACCTGAACTCCATATAAAGGAAGGCAGTTTTGTATTTTTTAGGATGGGAGACATGTCACAATGGCAATGATAGACTTTAGGGACCCCACAGTGGAGAGAGGAAGAGTGAAAGTTGCCGGTTTAACAGCTCGACAGTGTGTTAAGCTGCTGAGATAAGCCACTCTCTCATGTGTGAGCTCAGCCTGGGTTAAGGTCAGGTCTGCCAGTTCTGCCATGACTCTTTCACACTGTGCTCTTCACAGACCCATAGGCCCCAATCTGTTACACAGCGAGACACTGACTGCCAGTTGAGAGGCATTCATGCAACATTTGGCACAGTGGCATCCTAATGAAATTATGTGCATGATGATGTTATGATGCAGGAAAAGTCTCACCATGCTTACATATCTTTGATTTGTTTAGTGCTGCTGATAGCTGTGTTAAAAATCATCAGCTTCACAGTGATCATTCAAAGACATCAGAAGCCTGTTGCCAGTACTGCCTGTTCTGTCAACTCAGAGCTGCATGCTTTGCTCCTCTGCTAGAGTGTGGAAGTATGTTAATCATCCTCTTAATGCATTGCTCATGGAGGATGATGCATGGCAGGGCCTGGTCAGTTTTTCATGCTTTCTTCAGATCCACATACTGCCAACTTAGACTGATGTTATTCCACAGTTTATCTGAACATCATAAGCTCTTAACTAAACTAGCCCTGAGAAGATAAAGCCACACTAATACAGAAAAAAAAGACTGATAAAGAATGAAATGGCCCCATTTGACCTCCTGATACAGAACATCAATTTGGCTTCGAGAGTTCTCGGTCATAAATGACTTCCCCAGATCACAGGAGCTTTATGTCCTCAGAGCTTGTTCTACCTGCTACGTGTTACACAGTAATACTGCTGAGTGCTGATGGCATCATGTGACAGACCTGCCCTCCCCAGACCATTTCCATAAATTCATGATTGATTTTTTTTCTGGCACTGTGGTCAAATATTAACAGCATCATCTATCTGAGTTTTTTTCATGTCATGTCATTTCTTAGCTTCTTAGTAAATTAGGAACAGAGACACGAAGAAAAAAGGTGGAGTAAGTTTGTGCTGTTTCCTTTCTCTGAAATCAACAGGGATTGATATGATTTTAATCATTAACAGAACATTGTCTTATATTAAAGTCTCTTGTAATTTCTGTGTTATTTGAAATGTTAAAAGAATGAATCTGTCATTCTTATTCCAGTATGATAAAAATGCAAATTGAGAACAGCTTTCTGATTTTTAAAATGATTATATTTGTGTACTCTTTTCAAAAATTCTCGTTTGGATTCTGTTCACCATCATCTCATAAGAGTACCGTCACATATATGGTGCATCCAGCAGCTGCCACATTAGCTAACACCCCTGTGTCTCTTCCACTATGTAACAGTGCCCTCTAGGCATCCCTTTGCTGGGGCCCTTAAAGAGTCCTCTGTGTCTGATTTGAATGTACTGCCAGAAAACGTATCAGTCTCTTCTCTCTTCTTCTTCTTACTGGCAAGGAGCAAGTGCACCTGCAACATTAGCCAGCTTAGTCTAATGCAAATGAGTGTGGGTCTGATCAAAGGCCTGATTTGACTGTTTTTCGTATGAGATGGCATATTAAAGACCCAGCCTCAGGGGATATAAATGCATACTTTGTATGTTCCCTTAAAGTTAAACATGGTTCAGCACAAGCTTTAAACATTGATCGTGAGGTCTCACAGGACGTGTTGTGTGCTGATTGAGTTCAAACAGGGAGCTGTGTGCAGAATAACCTGAAGTTTGGTTTGAATGTGTAAATACACCATATGCTTGAACTTGTTGACCTTCACCCATTGGCTAACAACCCCTATGTGCACACGGCTGTGTGCTCTCTTTTGCAGGGCAAACGAACTTAAACACCAGTTCATTAGAATGGCAAGCAACAGAAAAGCTTCAACATGAATTAGGTGGAGCTAGGCCTGTCACAATAATCAATAAATCTATTAACCGAACGATAAAAAAAATGTCCTCGGTAAGTTTGCCAGCCTCGATAAACTGATTCATGCATGCATGTTTGTTTTCCTTCTCTCTTTTGACCAAAGAGGCTGAATGAGAAGATGGCTCACTACGTCTATCTTTCCTAACATCGGGGTGCATAGGTTCTATAGCGGATTCAGCAGATTTATAGCTGAGTGAGCATCTGTCAAAAATGCGATCTTTGGGGTGAAGACGGGGCTGCTCGCGCTTACACACGGAGAGAGCTGAAGCGAGCGTCCTGAGGGGTAAGGAGGAAACACGCGCTAATAAGAGTGATGGCACGAAAGATACGGTTCTTAAGCCGCCTGCCACAGTCCCAGTGTGGGAATATTTTGTTTTTTATCAGAATGAACAAAGTGTGAGCTCATGAACACCAACGAGCTGATATGTCGCATTTGTTTGAAAATAGTGGCGACGAAGAAGAGGGGGAGGTGCAGCGGAGCCTTGTTCTTTGACAGTCCGCTCTTATTGAGGCTTTTGGTCTGCAAAGTAAATAGAAATAAAAGCGCCCAATGGTGGGCGCTCAAAGACAGCTACATTGCCAAAGAAATGCAGCCCTTCAATATGGTTGAAAGCCAGAATTGTTAAAAATGTTTGACAGACAGTACGGATTGACTGGGAAAAAGTACATGTTACAAACAATTCAGGAACTGTATAAACTCCCTTTTATTTAGGCTATAGTTTTTATTGTTGGTTTTTTTTGGGGAGTTTCATTTTTTCTTTAGAGACAGGGTCTATCTTTTATTGTTTTCTGATTAGTACCAATTAATTTCATTGACATGTATTTTTTTCTAAAAGAGAGTCCATTTCATTTTCATTGTATTTTTTTTCTCTTGTTTGTTAAATTTATTATATTTTTTGTTTAATTTATTTTATTTAAAAGATCCTGACCTTTTAATTACAGTTAAATACTCGTTTCTTGCTTTTGATATGGTGTACTCACTTTATTATCCCTTTTATCATAATTACATCAATGAAAAAATGGAAAAAAAGTAATCAAAATAATATCGACAATAATATTCTTTATCGGCAATAATATTTTGGAAAATTATCGTCTAGCAAAATTTGTTATCGAGACAGGCCTAGGTGGAGCTTACAATACTTCTGCTTCTCCCTTCAGATGGGTGGTTTTGTTCTCTCTGTCATTACCTTATGTAAAAGTGTTATGTATCAAGGGCATGTGGTAGCATTATATAATAGTGTGTGGAGCTCAATAGTTTCTTTGACCTGTTCACCCCTGGCACTAGAAACTACAAATCAGCTCTCAACAATGTCAGGGAATATGAATTGTCAGAGTGTTGTCTGTTCACCCAGAGATTAGGAAATAAGAGCCAATCTTTAACCAACATGTGTTGGATATTTTCTGTTGAGTTCTTGAGGATCTGATGGTGAGTTTATAAAATCTGCCATCATGTCAAAGAGTTTTTTGCCCTTTTAGCACATAGCTCTGGCTGCACATTATTATTTTCCAGTCACATGAGGTTTGAACTTCTGCCCCTTACCAACAGTTACCAGGAAACATATAACAATAGAGAATTGTATCATCAAACCCAAACCTGTCAGGGTCTGTCTGTTTGGCCTCGACTTTTTATTTCTGCAAGTGAATGTCGTTGGTCTAAGTTTTTAAGTTGTTGCTGTCAGCATTTTTTTTGTCAGGGAAAACGAGGCTGATTGTTTACAGTGGTTTGTTCAGGTTAATATACTCGTGACATAACACACTGTGTGCACTTGACTCCTCTCGGAGAACCCCACACACTACAGGATTTCTAGTCGCAAACATTAAACGTGTTCATTATTATCTTCGATATCTCAATCGGAGGCCTGCCCAGCGGCTCCGACCTGACAAAATCTGTCTAAACACACCTCACACCACAGGAAAATCACACACAATGTCATTTGCAAACATAAGTCAGCCCTTTGCTGGCTCTATTTTTTAGTCCAGGAGAGGTAAAGCTATCAGCCCATTCATCCCCAGTCACCAGTGTTTGGCGCAAGGTTTTCTCAACAGCCTTATGTGATCACTGCTCTCTGCAGCTGCTGTTCACCTGCCTCAGTTTTCCTATCTATAGCGTGAAGGTCTTGTAGAAGACATGGTGTCAGTTAAAGGACACAGTTATCTTGTCATGCTCAGAGAGTTTAGTGTCATCCCTTGGATGTTTTCGACCAGAAGATCAGGTTCAGTCTCTTTTGTGCTGTCACCTGAGGAGCTTAAGTAGGCCACTGGAGGGTCTAGCTGGATATCAGGGTTAGTTTTGCTGTCAAGCATTGTGCATCTGCATCCTCTTGACTAAACCTTAACTAAAAGACATTTCTTTTCTATACAGAAGAAAATGAGCAGAAGCCCTGTGGTTGGTCTGCTGAGCATTGCCAAATTTAATCTCATCTGATGTCCTGTTTCTATCCTTACTCATCGTAATTTCAATAATATGATTTACAGCAACATGTATCATCAAAATCTGTGAAAAAGCAAAAAGAAAATGTAGCGAGATCTGAAACAGGCGAACTGACGATCATAGACACCACTTTGCCTTCATGGGTATGGGACATAGTTTATCCAACCAGAGGAGAAACCACTCAAAGCAGATCAATCTTTGTCTTTACATTTCGCCTACTTTTGTCTGAGTTGTACTACTTGAAGCCTTATCACTGTCTTGTCAAGTTTTTCAAGAAGGTCGATGGAGCTGATCTGAGACTCTTGCTTCCTGTCAGAACTCCTCCTTTATTCCCACCAGAGCTCCGCTATCCTACACGCTCTGCAGGTCAGTTTGGGAGGAATAAGCAGATGGAGAGCAGTGAGTCTGAGGAGTGGAGTGCATAAAAATGATAATCCTGTGAGAAGAATGAGCAGTATTAAAAAAAAATAAAATTGAGCCACCTCCTTCAAGTCTTTGTGCACCCAAAAGTATTCAATTTAGAGTTGCATGATCATTATACATACATCCTCTCTTTACTCTCTCCATCTTTTAGTTGTCACAGGTACACCTCTTGCACAATTATCAGTGTAAATTCAAAATTTCTTATGGTAAGAAAGACATGTTCAAGTTTTGATTAAAGAATACAAGCAAAAAATACTCAATTGTGGCAGCCGATTTAACAGGGCTAATAAAAGTACATGGTGCCTAACAAACATATTCTGATATCTTCCCACCATAATAATTATAACTGATCCTTAAATGACTCAGACAAGCCTAATTTAGATTTTAATGGTTTGAAAAAAAATTCAAGTTTAGATTTAATCCAAAATTTTGCAAAGACAACATGTCACATGTTGAAACTGCAAATATTATTTTATAAAAATGATAAACTCACTTTAAATTTCATGCCACCAATCATTTTCAAAACAGTTGGAACAGGGTCATGTTTTACGCCCCATTTTAAACCAGGGATTGTATTAGCTTTAGCTGTAGCATTGAGTATTGTTGACCCTCCACACACACAGACGATATGCACAGCCCTTGTATTTACTGAGACAGCTTATGCATTGAAATGCGATATATAAGCTGCGATCCCTGGTCACTCAAGTTCCACAGTATGTGCTGAGCAGTCGTGTTTCAGTGTTTGTGCATACACACCACATTCAGAAAGTTTTCAGACCCCTTCACCTTTCCCCACTTTTGTTATGTTATTGTCTGTTGCCACAACTGTCGAAATTCTTTTTTCCTACGTTTATCTACACTCAATACCTAATGTTTACAAAGTGAAAACATAATGACTATTGCAAGCAAGGCCAAACTCTTCAATCTTTGTTTTATCAGAGCACAGAATCTAGTTTCTTACAGCCTGAGATCCTTCAGGTGCTTTTTGCAAATTCTAAACTCATGTGTTTTTCACTGAGAAGAGGCTTTTGTCTAGTTAGAGAAGGGTAGTTGTCCTTCTGGAACTTTGTCCCATTTCTCCGCACAGGATCTTTCAAGCTTACCCCTAATTCACACATTAAGCATAAGCAACACTGTGCACGACACCGTACGCCGTACTTAGAAACCACTCTGGTCAATTGGTGCATTCACACAGCACATGCTGTGGTCCGCCGGTGCCGCAAACACTAACCGCAGTGAGCGGCTGTTACTCTGTGAGTCTATTTTTGCCTGAGTACGCTGCAGAAATGTGTCAATTTCTGCAGAGCTGATCGTACCAAACAGGAAATCAGACACGAAAACAATCGGATGATCCAGTAGTTTAAAAATGAAGCCCCATGTTCTGGTCTTCGATGATAAATTTCATCACTGTTTATCAAAACCACCTCACTGGTACATGGCCAGAAGTCATCAGCAGGCCAGATACAGAGGAAATCTAATGTTTTTGATGAGGAACAGTAAATCTTGGAGGTGAAAAACTTCAGAATTCTCTATGATACAAGAAATTCTTTCTATAAGGACATCAACAGTAAGGAGTTACATCATTCCAACACTCTCCATCCGCCCCACTGTTACTGGGAGTTTTCCAATTTGCCATGTGGTGGAGGAATAAAATGGCAGCAGAAGGTGAACCTTAATTGCTGATATTGAGCCAGGACTCCTCCTGGCCTATATTTGATTATTCAGGCCAGGCCTATCTCATTACCACAGTTGTAGAAGTATGTCAAATAATAGGAGCTCATTACACAAGGAGTTTGGGATTTCCTTAGTGCCAGTCTGTTTCACTTGTACATGAACTGCTGATTCCCTTATTACTGCTGCAGCTTCTCATGTGGCCATCAGCATCTTTCAGCATGGCCCCAATCCAGATTACCATTCATCTTTTTAAGAAAGTATGTCACATCATGGCTTCTTTTCCTTTGACAACCTCCTCAAATGAACAGTTATCCATTTAGCATTTAACGTTCACAATTTTGGAAGGAATGTCTGATGTAATGTCGATCCGACAAAGATTATTGAGGTCCCAGTTCGATTACCTGTAGTTATTAATTATCATTTGACTCCTCTGCCGGTTTCCTCTGCATTCAGACAGGGCCAGTTTTTACTTGACCAAAAACACAAATAAACAGACTCCCACCGAAAAAATCTGATATCGGTCTGCATTCACGCTTTATTCAGAGAATTTTCAGCGCGTTACTTTCACACAAAAACACCGCTAAATAAGGCTCTAGTTCTCATCGTGGTGTAAAACAACGCTACCTCCACTGCAGAGCCACAGCTGGCTACGAGGCGCTCGCCGCTTAGTGTATCAGTCCGCGCGCGGCGTGCCAGACATAAACAAACACAGGTAGTCTGCCAGGACGAAGAGACACGATGAGAACTAGAGCCTTATTTAGCGGTGTTTTTGTGTGAAAGCAACGCGCTGAAAATTCTCTGAATAAAGCGTGAATGCAGACCGATATCAGATTTTTTTGATGGGAGTCCGTTTATTTGTGTTTTTGGTCAAGTAAAAATTGGCCCTGTCTGAGTGCATAAGAAACCAGCAGAGGAGCAGGGAGGGGGTGTTTGATGCGAGCGCTCTGGGCTTCTGCTGCACAAAAACACTGCTGTAGGGGTAATTTCTGCCCTAAACCTTGTGATAGGACCCAACTTGTTCCATCCTGGAGTATCAATTTAAGAAGATATGAGATTAAAATTCTACTAATAAGATTAGTTAATTAAAAATCCTGTTATTAATTAGATTAGTTTTTTTTAATTGCCTGACAGCACTATTAAAAATGTAATAATCAATCCACACTACTCCATAACATAATCATGACTGATCAATAACCAATTTTTTTCACCATCCCTATTGGTAAGATTGCGTGCCCCATGAGGATAGCCTTTTTTCAATGCCTTATTTTTGTTTCATTTCAATTAAAAAAAAACCAAACAAAACTCTCGTTTTCACCATTTCATTACTTTTTGGTAAGTATGACCTGAGTGTGAATAAAGATGGGCACTCAGGCAGTATTTAGCAACCTTAAACACGCCACACAACATTCTTTTTTTTCTTTGTGTCTCTTTGGCAAAGATTTGTTTTTGCAGTTTTGATCAACTTTGTGAACACTGACAAACCAATCAATGTGGACCTACGCAAATGTCATTGACTCTAAGATATACTGACCCAATTTGTAAAAGAAGTCAGAAATTATTGAATGTAGAAAATCAGTAATTTTGCAATGTCATCTAAGGGAAAATGCTTTTAGACCAGCCAGGCCAGGGTTCCAACAAGAATTCCAGACAAAAATCTAAGATGATTTCTGTTTTTTTTTATAGTCTAAGTTAATGTCTTTAATGAACACTTCCTTTTTTTCTCCCACAGATTTCATTGACAAGAGTGAACTGAAAGCATTCTTCGAAAGCAACTGTTCCCAGATTTATTTTATCTTCTATGAAAGTTTCATTACACTGGAGAGCAACTTAAAACAGAAAGGTGGGTACAAACAGTTTTTCTCTCTTTTTTTAGAGCTCACTAGTTGACCACTGTAATCAATGCTGGATCAATAATTAACCTTCTCCCTGCTCTATGTGGAAAGTGTCACTTTTAGGGCTCTAATTACCCTCTGCCCTGTAGTGTAGGTAGCATTAGCCCACAGGAAAGTAATTTCAGATATGTCTAGTATAATGTGCACTCAAACTGACCTGATGGGCAGGGGACTAATTCCACTGGGACTATGCTCTCACAGTAACATAAGTTTCCAAATGGCCAATATTAATGTACATTATTAATGAGCCTAATGCAGCACAGCTCTTAGTTGTATGTTTAAAATCCTTACTACTCCTGTTATCTTTCAGGGAACAAATCTCAAAGGGAGGAGCTGGACTCTATCCTCTTTATTTTTGAAGTAAGTCATCTGTGTGTGTCTCTGTGTTACTGTCTTCATATTTGATCCCAACAACACATTCAGCTTCAACCTGTTTCCTTTTGAGCTCTTGGGTTGGATCATTGGTTTCATTTTACCATGTTTCAACTCTTTGTTACTTTCATCTCTTGCTATTTGATAAAATCATTCATAGATTAAGTGAACGATTATTGTTCACCATCATATTGTAAAAGTGTGGCAGGTTGTGGGAGAGCACAGGGTCATTTCTTGTGTTTAGAACCTTGGGGTATATGCAAATCAGGCAAAGTATGTTTTGTTTTTGCATGTGCAAGGTTGCGTTGCGTTTGTTGCCCCTCCCTCTGTTTTCCTGCTCTCTAATGTTGCATGTGCAGGTTAAAGTCCCTAACCTTGTTTTCCCACCTGACTGCATAGACAGCTCCAGTTTCCAATACAAACAGTCTGCTCTCCAGTTACATTTGCTCAGGGCAGGGCTACAAGGATGGCAGCAGATCAAAAAAGAAGAGGGGGGGCAGTCTCTGTGTCTCCTTGTACAATATGTTTTGTCCTATTTTCTGAGCACCTAATGGTACTGCATGAAAGTGTCCCTTGAATATTAAATGAGTCATTGTTGTTTGAGTTTTTGACTCGAGCTGAAAAAGTGACAAGTGTGTTTGTCATGGACCAGACTTTCTGCCAGACTCTGAAACAAATTCCTGTTTGTCAGAAAATTTTAGCTTAATGTAGAATTCATTCTTCTATTATCTGATTACATCTGTTTGTTCTTAATGTTTTATTGATGCATTTCAGTGCATAAGTTATGTTTGTCTGCTAATGGAAGTCAGGTAGGGATGGATACCATTCACATTTGAAACAATACCAATGCCCAGTACCTCGCAATCAATATCGGAACTGAACAGGACTCGTTTATGGTACTTTTGTGTGTTTATGTGGTAGTAAATATTAGTTTGTTTTAGGGATGCGCCGATCCAGCTTTTCTGGTCCTGATACCGAAACCAATACCTGGGCTTTGGGTATCGACCAATCCAGATCCTGATCCAATATTAGTGTTAAATAATAACCTGCATGCTTTACTGTGGGATAAGACTGGTAATGTTTTGAGTAAAAGACAAAATGAGAACATATGGAATTACTAAAGTTAATATTTAAACTATAGGTGTTTAAATGTTTAACAGCAGTTTTGTTAAAAAATGCTTCAGAATTTACAGAAATGACAGTTTGATTGTAAAGTTTTTTTTACCTTGTAGACAACATCATGGTTTAGCCTTAGTGTCAAGTTTGGACTGATCCTTTCCCACTAAAATCTAAAAGTGTTACAATTAAACACATTGATTCTTCCACATATAACCTTGCCATGCTCCATTTACATCCAGCATGGAAAATCACCTACTCTTCCGCTGTCTCACAGTCACATAGGTGCGTTTAGGTACCTAAACATGACACCTCTTGATTTTATGTGACTCGGTGCTTGGGACAACAGGCGGAATTCGGTGCGCATCTATTAAAGTACTACAGTACCCATCCCTAAAGTGAGGTCAGCTCTTGTTGAATTGAAACTGGATTTAATCAGGTGAAAATTTATACCTAAGCTAGCTTGCTTCTTATTTCAATAACTCATTTAGATGCAGTTTCACCAAGATTGATTCTCCCCGTGTTTTTACAGTGTTGAAAAAATCCTAGATTTCCCGTCACGCCTCACCAGGACACTTTCCCTGTCCATCTGCACACACCCAGTCATCTAACCTGTGACTAAAGCCTGGATTCATGCCTCCTACATATTTATGGAGTCATCTTTTCAAAAAGAACTAACATTGAAAGCAGCTTAACCCTCATTTGTCCCCTTTTAGCCCCTGCCGGTGACGTTGTGTGCTCTTTCCAGTGCACTGAGAAGATAAGCTTACTTTGAGTGCTGTATACAGGACAGATACAGGGTTGCTTTGATCCTGTGAACAGCTACACTGTGCAGACATTTCTTTATGCAATATTAGATTAGTCATGTTGGATCACATGTAGTAGTGAATATGATATCACTGAATACATTATACCCACAGACATGTATTGCCAGAATTAACCACTGTGTCCCTGAGGTTATATCATACTACAAAAGGAAAGGACAAACTTACAGAAGGCATATAGATGGTGTGTCCATCTCATTACCTTCTCTGAAACAAACACAGTCATGCTGAAATTGAACTTTTTTTTCTCCAATAAACCTCATTCCTCACCATGTTAATGCTTAATGCTGTTGTATACATACTGGTATAGTAAAAGAAGGCAGCCAACCTCAGTGGACGCCCTAGTAGCAGTAAAATATGGATGGATTGTGACCAGAACAAAAGACATTTGGGCCTTACAGCACACTAGATCCATAATGATATGCCTAAAAGACCCTCAATGCTTAACATTGCTTCTGTTATTCCTTGAGTCCCCATCACCTGACTCTTGTTGCTGAGCAGTCAAATCTAGCTGACCATGTCTACAGTTTTTGTTTGCTCTGCATATTCTGTACGTGGATTACTCATCTGTCTTGATAAGGAATGTGACCCCTTTTTCTCTCGGAAGCTGGGGGGGCCTATGAGCCCTGATGCTTAGCCTGCTTGAGTAATGGATATCTAGAGGGGGTAAGCTTTTGTCCTTCCCCCTAAACTCAGCTGGAACACCCCACCCCCACCACCACCAGCAGCCATCATCATCCCTTTCTAAGATCTCTTTGTGTCTGCTGCCACAAAAGCATTCACCGTGGCAGCACGTGATTGTGTATCAGAACTGGTCGAAACAGAGACCTTATCTTTTTAAAACAGTCACATTTATTGCTACTTTTATTCACTTTTACCCTCTAGTGTCCTCAAAGAAAAAGTCTTGTGTTCTTTTTTTACTAAATCAAGGTGTTGTCTCCTGTTTTGAAATTTGACATGTGAAATTACCAAACAGCCTAACAAATTATCCACCCTTATTATGACACACCTAAATCCTCAGTGGCACCATTAATTGTTTTTAGAAGTTGGGGAACAGGTTTGATGGGGACCTGTGGGTAATCAGGTTGTGACAAGTGACGGTGAAATTAAATACATGGTTATGAAACAAATTAAAAGTCAAGTCCCTGGGAAAAACAGTTTATTATAGCAAGGTGACAAATTCAAAAGCTTAGAATATGAAAGGTGTGAAACTGTGTAGAATATGCTGTATTTTCCCAAGACAGAATGAAGGTCAGTCAGATGAAGTTGACAGTATATTTAACAGGTGTACATATGCATAAACAGGTCACCCTCTTAAACAGCACCAAGCTGTGATGCCATATGTTGGAAATGGCAAAGAAGAGGCGACTCTGAGAGAGCTAGTGGAATTTAAACTGTGCATACAACAGGGGAAAGGGCAGAGCCGACAGAGCAAGTCACATGTGATACTGCTTCCTTTTGTTTTCCTGAAGGTGAAATAACTGTTCAGTGGAAAAGACCGAACTTAATGCTTTTTGTAACTTATTAGAATCAAGTTTTATTGCCAAGTACATTTGCAAATACAAGGGATTTGACTTGGTGTGTTGGTGCAACAATTAACAAGAAAATATCGTGAACAAAATATAATACAGAACTACTAGTTGTAAACTCTGTAAAATACAAAAGTGGAAGTTAAGATTTAAGATATACATTTATACAAAAAGTAAATAGAAAATGAAATAAAATTAAAAAATAAACAATATTAAAAAATAATAATCATCATCAATCTTGGGGTAAAGTAAGCTGTGGAGTACTGGCAGTAATGAGTAGTAACAGCATTTGTGGCACAAAGACATACACAGATCACAGCATTAGGCCATCAGATTGCTACACTTCAACAAAACATGGCAGGCGTGTGAAAAGCAGAGAGTCACAGAGACCTCTTAGTAGGCAAATATATGTAAGTGAACTCCAGCTTGTATGCACATGAACTTTTGATTTTGTTGTCATCTGTATGTTCAAACTCAAAAACGAAAACTTGTGTCTAAAAGTTAAAGCCGCACTTTAATTCAAGCTACAACCAAGGGTTAGCAAATTACTCATGAGCCCCTTTTTGTTATTTAAAGTATTAGATTTTCTTGTTTACAGTGTTAGTCAAGACATGCTGAAACTGACTTGTGTTGTCATATCTGGCGGAAAAACAGACAAATTGCAAGGTAATACTGAGTACATTGTTGAAAATAAAAAATAGAACTTCTCCAAAGAGAGACATTATAAATGTCAGGGAGTGCTTCTAGAAATGAAACCATATAAGAGCACTCTCTGTAATGGTTTTGTGTGCGGGTGTGTGTGTTTGTTTGTGTTTGTCATAAGACCAGATCGAGCTTCTCAGACCTCAGGTGACCCCAGGTTGTTTATGCTTCTGTTTGACTGTAAATTTCCCCTTGGTGTCTGTAAGCAGTTTGATCCTGGTGCCATTGAGGTTGTGGGACAGGTTACAGGGAGCTTTGAGACTAATAAAGCTCACAGGGAAGTCTGTGCAAAGCTACTTTCTCCCCAGGATGTGACCTCACGCTGACCTGCCATCCGTCATCTGGACCTGAGTCAGCATTTTGAGTTTCCCCTCGCATCCTCTTTGTAAATAAAACCCACTTATAGCTGAGACTTTACCCGATGAGTTTCTTCATGCGGGTAGTTCAACTTATTTGAAATCAGCTTAATCTGACTAATACAGGAGACTTTATTTTTAATTTTTTGGGGGGGTCAGGCTGATGTTGGGGTCTTTTACACATCGGTTGAAAATGCAAGGCCAATGACAACAGGACACACACACAATCTTTGAAATAGATTCTTATTGTTACTTATGTCCAGTAGACGTATAGCTTACTAATGAAGACCAATAAAGGATGACTGTGTCATGTTATCTGTTTGCCCAGGTTCATGTCAAATACATGATTCATTACTCACTCATTTGAACGCCACTCTGAAATGCATCATCAAAGCTGGGACATGGAGGGTGATAAATATCAGTCTTGTTCTGCATGCACTAAAGGTATTACTTATCTTAATGTACATCCAAGGCTACATTCCAGAAACTGTTTTCTGCTTGTTTTCTAACATTATGCAGAAAAAAATCAACCTTGGTCCATTTAGCTAAGTGGTTTCTTCCCCTGCCTTTCTCCTCTTCATGCGGCGCTTGTTAGGACTGACAGGTTCCAACAGAGAGCTATTGGTGAATCTATAAATGCAAATGAGTAAGTTTTGCTTAGATCCACCAGCCCAGGCAGGGTAAACAAGTTTTGATATCAAGGGCTATGATTGGCCTTTGGATTGAATAAGAAATTGCAAAAAAGACAAAAAAACAACTCATTTTCATTTCTGTTTATTTCTTAACATTTGTGGAAATGATTCAGCTTAAATTATTCTAGAGTTTTCATGCCTAACAATAAAAATGGTTCCAAAACAGTAAAGGAGTGAGATAAAACTTGGTGGCTGAGCCCAGCTGCAGTTGGATGCAATGAAGGAGTTTTAATGTGTTCTGCTACTGCCACCTTCTGGCTGTGGAAGGGAATGAAAAAACCTTGTGGTATTTTTTGAATGGTGTTCAAGTTTGTGGGATAAATATTGTCAGCCTAGTAGGAAGAGATCTTTGATAAAAAAAAAAAATGAAGGCAAACCAACAGATTTGGTTTAAATCGAATGCATAATAAAAAAGGTGGTGGTCTTTTCCTAGTGAGTGTATGACGCTACAAATGGCAAAAATTAGTTGTCATGATGTTTGGCCAAAATTGCTCAGGTTTATTTTTGGCTGTTGTGATTAATACTGTTCAAATTATTTAACTTAGTTCTGCTTGTACAAGTTTTCTGATTTAATTTTGTTTCGTAATTTACACACCTTTTGGTTACCATCTGTCCGTCTGGTGTATTGGAGTTTACTATGGTGTAATTTAGTGGATATGTGCTTTGTCTCTTGTGTTGTCATGTCTGTCAAAAAGTTTCGTCACAAAAGGCATAATCACCACCAAGTTTTAGCAAAGCATAAACAATATTTAAATGACCTTTTTTTCAGGGTGTAGTGCGTATCTGTTGCTGCCGTCAAAAAGCCCTTGCAGACCACCCCCTTGGGGAAGTGTATTCTGTGGCATGATCAGGCCTTGCGTCTAGAAACCTAAGTGCGGATCATGTAAATGTGTTAAGGCTGTAGTTGTACCACAGTAATACCCCCATCTTTATGCTGGTGTATGGCTGCAGATTAGAGTAACTCCACTAGCCCTCAGTCCATGTATTCGCTTCATATCAGCCAGTAAATTCCTCATTGTTGCAACCACCATTCCAGCACCACGGGGAGTCTTTCTGAGCTAGCTTCTCCATCTCATTCCCACTCTTCCATCCTGGAGCTCTGTAAGGAGAGAGAAAGACAGTTATTGTGTCTGCTTACGCACAAAATCGCGCACGCACACACACAAAGGGGAAAGGCTTAAGCAGGCCACCCTGCTGTGTTACCGCCTCACAAAATGTGTCTGCTGCCCCAAGGAGACTGAGTGTAGGAGGCCAGTACAGAGCCCTGCACAGAGATGGTATAATCCCCATGTGGATCAATAGCAAGGTGCAGCCAACGCTTGTACAGGCAAATCATCACGTCTATGGATCAGAGAGGAATTGAACAACGGTGATAGTCATCCAGTGCCCCCTTAAAGTGATGCATGTCTTTCAATATCTCTGCTGTCACTGGGGATAACAAGGATTTGCTCTCAGAGGACAAGAATGGAAAGTTAAAGATGGAGGATGACGGGAAAAGAAGGAAGTTGTTGACAAACTGAGAGACCCTTAAAACATGAGATGCCTTCTAGACATAACAGCTCTCTTATGCTTTATGATAAAATTTGTCATTTAAGCAATCTTTCTGACTTCTTCTTCTAGGTTAATATGAACACATCATTGCTTATCTATAAAAGTAAAAAAAGGCATGTGAAAACTTCTTTCTCAGAAAAGCAGAAGAAATACATTTTAAGAAATAAGCACCCTGACATTTGAATTGTGTTTTTGTATTAACAAGTTATCACATTCAATTCCACTTTACACATACTTATAAACTCACATTTTTTTCTTCTTCAATATCTGAAAATCCTTGACGGTATGAAGCAGTTTTTCTCCCTTTCATACCAGACTATTATTCTCCAGTGTCTTAAATTTTCTGCCGTATTATGTCTAAAGGACTAAATCTTTGTGCTTCTATCAAGCACATTTTTGTAATGCTCTTTATCTCTCTCCTGTCTGTTCTCTCACTCTGCAAGTCAGGTGATATTTTTATAACGCTGCCCAGAGTTGGGCTGTCTTGTTTAGTTGGTTGGAGAATGAAGATACATGTGTAGTAGTGTAGTAATAGTTGAACTTGGCCTCTATCATGGAGCCTTGTTGGGTTAATGATTAGGATTTGATGGGAAGAGAGCCATTGGGCCTTCTGTTGCTCACAGTGCATTGTCTATTAACCAACCATATGGACACACACTCACACATCCACCAGCCCTCAGCCATTTTTTCCTCCATCTCTCTGGAGGGACCAAGTTAGCCTGTCCCTGAGTTTAGGAATAATGATAGGCTGCTGAAAGGTTAGGGCACTCTAATTGAGTTGTGAAGTAATTTATGGGGAGGTGATGACATTTCCCTGTGCTTGCCCATTAAAGGGATCTGCTGACATGCAAGGCCAAATGGGAGGAAATTTATATTGCTTTTTTATAAGTGTTGCTCATCAGAAGAAAGTCAGTTGTTGTTTCCTTCCTTTTTTAGTCCTGTGTCATATAAAGACAAAGGATATTCAGCAATTGAATCTAGCATTGTTTAGTTTCTCTAGTACTTCCTTAAAAAATCAGCTAGTTTGTTGTCTAAAACACAAGATCAACTCAACTCAACGCAACTTTATTTAGAGCACTTTAAAAACAACCACAGCTGAAACCAAGTGCTGTACATAATAGAGGTCGACCGATATGGGTTTTTTGGGGGCCGATGCCGATGCTTTCCAAATTTGGGCAGCTGATGCCTATATGCATAGCCGATTTTTCCAATTTGATATTCAGGCCAATTGTTAAATAAATATATATTTATCACATTTTTGTGAAACGCAGCAATGTCTGAGCAACTAAAAGAAATCTATTACAACAAGTCGTGTCCAGTCCTCTGAACATTTATTCAGCTTTCAAAACAATGACATATTTTGTCTGCGTAAACACACAATGTAACAAGCAGTAGTAAACATTCACACTCTTCTTAAAATGTCAAAAAAGAAATTTAAACTTGTTAATATAATTTGAACAAAAGTATGTAATGTATCCAAGTGGTTCCACAAGTTTGAGGTGCTCATCTTTTTTGTGCCTGATCAAAAATTGCGTCATTTTATGCAATGGAACAAAAATCGGCTTTTTAAAAGAAAATACGGCTGATGGCCGATAGAGACAAATGTCCAAATATCGGCCCGATATATCGGTCTACCTCTAGTACATAAAAGAGGGTGCAGGAAGTAAAGGTAAATAAAACAAATCAATAAAACAAAGGTGCAGGCACTAAAATAACTGGTTCATTGGTCTTAAAAACAATTTAAGAACAATGAAACAATTACTAAATACTAAAAACAAACTATCAATACTAAAACAAAAGCAGAGTCTCAACTGGGTTAAAAGCCAAGGAATAAAAATGGGTTTTAAGACATGTTTTAAAAACGGACAGTGAGGGTTCAACAATTTTCGAAGCGACTACAGAAAAAGCTCTGTCACCTCTGAGCTTTAGTTTCGATCTACGTACCTCAAAGCAGCAAATCAGCTGATCTTAGGCACCGAGAAGGAGGGTGAGGGTGCAACAAAAAGTTCTTAAGGTCAGTCTCAAGTTGACAAAGCTGAGGTGAAGCAAAGAAATCCAGAGAAAAAATGGTTACAAATGGTTAAAAATGGTTTAAAAAAAAAAAGAATAAGACCTTCCTGTGCAACAACTATGTTTTCATCTGTACCAAAATGTTCTTCATAATCAGTCATAAAAACAAAATTGTAATCACCTTTGCTTTTTTCTTTCCCCCAGAAAATTTTACAACATCTGCCGGAGAAGATCTACAACCGTTGGCAGTTTCACAGTATAGGTACGTACTGATAACATTTTGCATCTCCTTGGTATCTAAGCTTTGTCTCACTGTTACACCAGACACCTAGCCATGTACTGGGAAGGTTCCTCTCCTCCTCATGCTTCTGTAACCTCCAAGATACACTTTAGGACAAAAAATGGCACCACAACTATTCCTGAGCCTACCATAATGAAGAGAAAATAATTAGTCCTGGAAGGGGATGTAAATGGAAAATGCAAATGAGCACTTCATTTGAAATGCAAATAAGTAATTGAATTATGCCGGCATGATCTTAGTCCCTTACAAAAAGGAAAACCCTTGCAGGAAGCGATAACCCCAATTATGACTGTTTTTCGTCAGCTGTTGGATGCAGCCATTCAGGCCTAGATCGTTGTTTTTGATTGGCCATCTCTGCAGACTTATATTTTTGAATGTAAAAACAAGGGGTGGGACACATTATCTATAGCTATACATTAACTTCTTTGATCATGCAGTACAGCTGTTGCATCCCAAGAATCAAATAACCAGATTAATTTAAACATCATCAGTTTTTCTGAACAGTTTTACCTTCTCATTTAAGCCCCACTACTATCATAACTACTTTATCATTCCACTTGTGGCTCTAATGACATTGATCCTGCTCTTGACCTGTGAGGGGCATTTTGTATTATTCTGTAAATCAGACGTTGGAACGCATTATTAGAGGGTTATCTTGCAAATGATCTTTTGTCACAAAACATATTGTGTCATTTTCTATTTTGAGCAGTATGTCAGGGGTCTGATGAAAGGTGCTGGTATTTTTGTCAAGGTGATTAGCTGTCTTGCTTGAGCAACAGAAACAAGATTTTCCTGTATTTTGAAAAACAAGGCATCTGTCTAAGCTTAACTCCAGTACTCCTCCTGGCCTCATCAGAGCCTGAAACTGTTTTTTAAGAGCTTTATTCTTAATTATAATCTTTATCTCATACACTGATAGGCCACATTGGCTATAGCAGCAACCAAACTTATGTCCATATTCAAATTCACTTTGTCCATCTGTCTGCTTCTTTCCCCCTCTCTCTGGCACTGTTGGAGTGTAATATGGTTCATTTAGTTATTCATCTAATGAATATGTATCACCCTCACATCTTGGTTACTGTGTGTCAGTGCATGGTTAAAAAGCTCTAACATGCAAAAATGTTTAAACAGGTTTTGATCATAACAGGATGAAAACAAAAAATGTGTTCTTTCCTCAAATAGTCACTGCAGCAGATCAGAATTTGGTGTTAGTTGCAGGTTTGTTCGATAATTTGTTACCTGATAGTGTTGAAAATTATGATGACCCAGTACATATTTCATATTCCAGATCTTAGTATCCAGAATATTGCCACGATCTGGATCATACTTTTACGTCTGTCAGAAATTATGGTGACCTTGTCTTGTATTGTTTTTAGATCAATCCGACCATTTATGGTGGAGTTAAATACACATATGGTGAAAACGGCCCTATCTCACAATGATAAAGAATCCTTTAAAAAATTCCTGAATCCAGACAGTGATCCAGATCACCTCCAAAATTTACTCTCTTCTTCCTTAACCCATTTTGAACATTTCCTGAAAATTTCATGAATAGCCAGTATAACTTTTTGAATTGTGATGTTCACAGACAAACTCCCAAAAACATAACCTCCTTGGTGGAGGTAATAATAAGAAATCCTGAATCACCTGTTCACATGTTGACTTGCCTTGTGAACCAAGTGTATCATCACACCCTAGTCAAGACTCTTTCTAGTCTAGGAAAAAATTCTCCTCTGGACTGCACAATGCTCCAACATGGCCTCACTCTGAATTCCAATAAACTTTTTCTCTGTAATCAGCACATGCTTCAGTATAGAAAAGAAAACAACAACTGTGCCATAATGGTGTATGTCTGCTCTGTAGAGACAGAGCTTGATAGCTTCTTGCCATACCTGAGCTCTGATTGAATTCTTGTGTGGACTGTTTTTTTTCCACATTCCCATAATTTTGCCACAAAGATGCGTTCCTTTAGGATTTAAGTGATTTGTTCAAAATTCTTTGAGTTGCAAGGGTTTGTCAGGAATGACATTAATGGTCTGCAGTGTCGGTCCATCAAAGTACTTATTGTTAAGTGGCAGGCTTTTGACAGCGACCGTTTAATGCTGAAGAAAATACTGCTGAGCTTGTTTCATCTTTGTGTGTGCTCTTCTACTACTTCTCTTTGTCCAGCCTGACTCTTTATGTTTTCAAGAAATAACAGATTTGATTTAATTTTCTGAGAGGAGAGCTCACACTTGCATTCTCAGTGTGTTAGCATTCTTAATCCCTAAACATAAATTCCCCATAAATATTAACCTGCCAGCCAACAAGGACTTCATTAAAGGAGTCTGTCTGTCCACAGGCTGTCACAATAATGTCCCACTCCACACATGAGTAGATCACTTCCTGTCTAGGTGTTCAGCTTTTAGAGCAATATCTTATTTGATTACAGTGTAACATGTTGTCTACATGGGAGCACATCACTGCCAAGTTTGTTTTTTTCTTTTTCAAATTTTGATTAGGAATGTGACGCCGTGTCACTCAACCCCCCTGTTTTGTCAAGGTTGATTATCTGTGAAAGAAATGACAAGCAAGTCTGTTCTGGTCAGCTTTATGATTCTTGCATTATTGTGCAAGAGACTTCTGATGTATATGTGGTTGAAAAAGTCTTGTTCTGTCTCTCTAAGGTTCTCTTCTGAAAAAGCTTTTACACACTGGAAACTCCTTTAAAGTAAGTACTTTTTTCGTAAAACAGGATAGGATAAATCACCATCTTTAGGCAACATAATGCTCTATTACGCTTGAAAACTCCAAGTAATATTTACCCTTTAAAGACATGATTTTTACTAATCAAATTTTGCTTGGGTTTTTTTCGTATTTCTTCTTGTCTAGATCCGCTGTGAGGGGATCCGTCTCTTCCTGCTGTGGCTGCAGGCCCTGAGAGACAACTGTGCTGAGGAGCAGTTCCTTATCTTTGCCTGCCTGGTGCCAGGATTCCCTGCCGTGCCCTCCTCAAGGGGGCCATGCACTCTTGACACCATCATTTACAACCCCTTCTCTAACCCCCCTGATGGTAAATACTAATGCTCTTCTTTAAAATTACATTTTTTCAGAGAACTGAGTTGTACAGAAGGAAAAAATTGACATCTTTGGCTAATTTAACTGAAATTTGATTGTTTATGTTTTGCTTGGAAAAATGTTTGTTTCTTTTACATGATGGTGATGGGCGTCTTTTGTTTCTCATTAAAACAGCAAAGGTTGTGCCTGAAGAGATTACTCCGCTGGTTCCAGCTGTCGTCGGTGAGAAAGTTGCAGATGACCAGACGTGTTACATCCTTGAGACTCTTCTGAAGTACATGGTCATCCAGGTAAAAAAAGTGATTATGCTAGAGAGTACACACACACTGTTACCACAAAAAAGCTTTATTAAGTTTTCCCCAACTCTAAGGCCATCTGAGTTTGAGACTGCATTTGCACTGGTTACACAGTAGTGCAGGCACAAAATGATGATACAATTTTGGTCAGTAGTTAAGTTGACAAATGTAGAGGTGGATCGTAATGGTCTTCATTTCTTCTTGCTATGTTTTTATGTTGGAGTAGCTTCAAAGAGCTTCATTTTTAACCTGCTTTGTCCCAATTTTTTCTCTGCATAATAAATGCATGCATTTCATTCCTCAGACCTCCCTGGTATAAAATATGTAAATATGTATGATTTTTTAAATATTTATATTTATGTTACTATTTATTATTATTATTATTATCTCATTTTAAAACTCAAATTAGCAACCCAAATCAACATGTGGCAACTATTGTTGCCAGGTTACTGTACAACCTTAAAGTGATACTCCGGGATGGAACAAGTTGTGTCCTATCACAAGGTTTAGGGCAGAAATTACCCCTACAGCAGTGTTTTTGTGCAGCAGAAGCCCAGAGCGCTCGCACCAAAGACCCCCTCCCTGCTCGTCTGCTGGTTTCCTCTGCACTCAGACGGGGCCATTTTTTACCTGACCAAAAACACTAATAAACGAACTCCCACCGAAAAAATCTGATATCGGTCTGCATTCACGCTTTACTTAGAGAATTTTCAGCGCGTTACTTTCACACAAAAACACCACTAAATAAGGCTCTCGTTCTCATCGTGTCGTACAACGGTGCTACCTCCGCTGCAGAGCCACAGCTGGCTACGAGGCGCTGGCCGCTCAGTGTATCAGTCCGCGCGCAGCGTGCCAGATATAAACAAAGGCAGGTAGTCTGCCAGGACAAAGAGACGCGATGAGAATTAGAGCCTTATTTAGCGGTGTTTTTGTGTGAAAGCAACGCGCTGAAAATTCTCTGAATAAAACGTGAATGCAGACCGATATCAGATTTTTTCGGTGGGAGTTCGTTTATTAGTGGTTTTGGTCAAGTAAAAAATGGCCGCGTCTGAGTGCAGAGGAAACCGGCAGAGGAGCAGGGAGGGGGTGTTTGGTGCAAGCGCTCTGGGCTTCTGCTGCACAAAATCACTGCTGTAGGGGTAATTTCTGCCCTAAACCTTGTGATAGGACCCAACTTGTTCCATCCCGGAATATCACTGTAACAGAAACTTGCAGTCATGTAAGGAGTGCATTAGCTACATAGTGATACTCCCTTTGTTCAATATATGTTTTGTTCACATTGTGTGTTTTTCACTGGATGCTCAGGTGGTTTGTCATCATTTTCTTGTACAATATTTTTTTCTAAGTATTTTACTCAGTCAAATTCTTATGTAGCATTATATGTACTCTTTGTTTGCACAACCTTGAGGAACTATTATGTGGCCAACAATGCACTGCCACTGTGGAAGTGATGCTAACCATCTCCTCTCTGAAGCATGACCTTCTCTGCCTTTGTGCTCTGTCTGCCAGGCGTCCAGTTTAGAGTGGAAGAACAAAGAAAACCAGGACACAGGCTTCAGGTTTCTCTTCAGCCTTTTCAAGAAGTACTACCTTCCACATCTGTTTCCCTCCTTCACCAAGCATACAAATCTCTACAAGCCTTTACTAGGTAGGCTGACATTCACTTTATAAGTACATATTTGCCTTTGAGTTGAAAGCTTTTCAAACTGAGTTTCTTATTATTGGTTCTTTCTATCAAGCTTTGCACAATATACTCAGACCTCAAGAGCAGCTACTTCTGTAGTGAAAGCTCTATATGTGTATATCATTTAGAAAACACAGTATATCAAAAACATATTTGTAAGCTGAGATCTGACACTAAAATAACTTTTGCTGTGTGAATAGCAGCTCGGAGTATCATACCTTCCACTTGGTGCGTAGTATTTCTCTAACAGGAATTTTTAAATAAATTTCTTTTATTCTACAATTTCCTCACTTTGTAGTGTTAATTCTCTTGTCTGCACCAACTTGTAAGAGTTAGCGGTTAGATAAACAACTGATTAATTGAAAAAATGCATAGAATTACAATTCTGATTTGAGTCGATGGATGGATGGATGGATGGATGGATGGATGGATGGATGGATGGATGGATGGATGGATGGATGGATGGATGGATGGATGTTCAGTTATTGTTCTGTTGTAAATAAAACCTTTTTCGATAACACTTCAGCATCAAAATATTGAGTGTTCATTCACAACTTGTCCTCTTTGCTCTTCTTTTTCAATCCTCTTCCCCTTCCTCTCCTTCACTATTTCGTCTAATTTTTCATGCACCTAGACCTCCCCCATCACAGACCAAAACCTTTGTATGTGCCAGTGACGCGGAACAATGAAAGCACCTTCTGTACCAGGGACCAGTACCTTGCACCCCGAGTGGCCTTCATCACCTGGCTGGTCACTTTCTTCCTGGAGAAGAAGTATGTCAGCAGTGCTGCTGTGGCACACAGCGCAAAGAATGGCACTGAGGTGATCCCCAAACTCATCCAGGTGAACATAATACTGTGGGGTCTTCTCTTCTTGTTGTTGAGGGTGTTAGAGCAGGGTTGACATGAGAAGGCACTGTAACCTCTGAGAAAACAAAATTTCATCTTTCCCATCTGCTTATTTCAAAATGGATCAAACAAGTATTTTACTCTAAAGACCAATGCATTCCCTCACTCCTGTAGAGTTGGCACAAACACTTCTGGAAAAAAGAAAAAGGAATTTTGTGTCTTTTTGACTTGAGACTTTGGATCTTGCAGTATGAAGGCAGTCTCATCGCATACCATATCACTATCGACTCTGACTGTGTCTGCTTGTTGCCCAGACTGTCACTGCAGGCGGTAGCAGCCAGGAGAAGGATAAAACATCCGATGGGGATCCTAGTGGGCCAGCAGGGGAGCCTGAGAAGAGCCACTCCAACAGCAGCACACTGTCAGACAGACGGCCAAGTGACTCCAGTTTGTGTAGCATTGAAGAAGAGCATCGCTATGTTTATGACATGGTGCATGCCATCCTGCTTTCCACCAGGGACAACGTGAATTTTGTCAATGAGGTCTTCCACCAGGTATACTCACAAAGCAATATCTTTATTACTTGTTTAAAAAACCAGGGAAATTGCATTTTGTACATGTACTCAGGATCAAAATATTGACTGGATGCTGTCGTAATGAAAGCATATACTCTGCTGCCCTCTGTTGGCAAGTTGTTAGCATAACTCAAAAATCCCTCCAACTACTATAACCCCTTTTTACTATCAAAAATAGTGCAATCAGTTCGATTGTAAGTTCATGTTCTCGCTCCTTAGGCCTTCCTGCTACCCTCTTGTGAAGCATCAGCAACCAGGAAGGTCATCAAAGTGTACAGGAAGTGGATTCTGCAGGAGAAGCCCAGCTTCATGTCAGAGCCTGACAGGGATACCAGGATGGATGAAGTGGATGACAACCGTGGACAAATACTTTGCACAGAAACCAACAGCATGCATGTTCAGGTGCAACTTGACAGACGGTCAAATTTAATGTTTTTTTTCTGTCATACATTCTGTATTGGCTAATCATATTTTGGATTTTCATTTAGCAAAATGGATCAAAAAATTCAAAAGTCTAGCTCTGAGGTTGTTATGTAAAATAAGGGTCTTATTTGATTGTTAAAGAAGTAAGCCTATAATTCCCAAATAGAAATGTTCTGTTAGCCAGATGATTAGTAAGAGGATTAACATACATCAGCAGTACACCTTTACAAGTTTGCAAAGAAACATGTTTAAGATGAATTTAATCAGAAATAGTAATGCGATTGTTTTTTTTCTCACTTATAAATAAAAGTCATTATATATTTTTTAGGGCTGGGACGATGTGCCTTTCTCCTGATTTGATTATTTTTGGAGTGCCAAATTGGTTTAGATTGCGATCCTTTGATAGTTCCAATATTTGCAATTTTAAATTCACCGTTTTTACCAGACAAAGTGAAAAAGTTGAACTATGTCTGCAGACGATATCAGGGGCAATATTTTCCCCAAAAATGCACAAAACATGAGAGTCCGTTTTTAGGGTTTATTCAGGGGATCTGACATTTCAACTTTTTTCCAGCCTAGCTTATGAAAAAAGACTATAATGAAGGACTTAAATTTGAAAAAAGAAATTGACTTTTGAACAAAAAAAAAACACAATTTGAAATTGTTTAACAAAAAATTTCCCATATGCGGATTCATTGATTTTTTTTCTCCCACCGCTAATGTTTGTCAAAACATGTGCTCTAGATTTCAATCTCAGTGCTGTATTATGTTGTAATTGATTACAAGACTGGCCTAAAAGTCAGGTTTTACTTGATAGTCTCAATATAGAATAATCATGTTATAACTGTAATGTGTGTTCTCTTAGCTATTTGCCTACGTTTAAGTGATGTGTTAAGTCAGTTGACTGACCAGCCTCTTCTGCTACCAGACGATTGAAAGTCACGGCCACAAGCGTTCCTCAAGCTGGGGGAGGACTTACTCGTTCAGCAGCGCCATCAGCCGAGGCTTTCTCACTGAGGAGGAAAACAGAGACGTCAAGACTGGTATCCAGCCCACACTACAGGTCTGTTTCCAAGAGTTGCATTTTTGTGAAAATAGCACCTAGTGACCTGAGGTTTTCTGTGAACTTATTACTTACTTATTACTTATTTTGTCTTTCCGTCTGTTTTCTACATTTGTGTTGTGCATTCATGCACCTGTGGTTTCAGGTGTTCTTGACCAATTCATCCAATGTGTTTCTGTTGGAGCCATGCCAGGATGTTCCAAAACTACTTGATAACCAGGTTGAAGTGTGCAAGGGTGTTCTCAGCATCTACAGGCATATGATCATGGAGCACACTATGAATACACAGACATGGTCAGTGCGATGTGCTGATTTTCCACATGATTTGATTCGTCTTTAAAAAAAAACATCCCCAGTCACTACCTGTTTTCCTTGGTTGAAACCCTGTCATTTTCTGTATGTCACATCCAGGGAGCAGATGCTGCAGGTATTGCTCAGAATAACAGAGGCAGTGATGAAAAGGCCACAGGAAAACCAAAGAAAAGACAGCTTTGCTGAAAGTTTGGCCTCTATTCTCTTCAGGGTATGTCCCTTTTTTCCAACAAGTAACTGGGTGTTTTGGATTTATCATTGGTGAAACCAAGTCAAATGTTCATAGACTGCACAGTATTCTTCATGGGTAACCACTCTCTCTTAACCAGGAACCTGTGTGTACGTGTATCTGTGTGTTTGGAATGTACTGAGTGGTGTGTGTATGTAAAGTCTAAAGTGTACTGGGCTGTGACACAAAGGCAAAGAGACGTTACAAAAATTGAGATGTGTCACTAGAGAATTGCGCTTTCATATCTTATCAGGGTCTGCTTTTTAGTCCTGCAATGCTGTCTGTCAGAGCTAATTCTTTGGTCCTTGTCTCATCCTGCATGCAGACCATCATCGTGGCATGGGTGCGGGCCAACCTGTGCGTATTTATCTCCCGGGAGCTATGGGACGAGCTGCTGGCAGTGTTGTCCTCTCTTACCTGCTGGGAGGAGCTGGTGACAGAGTGGTCCAGCATCATGGACTCGCTGACGGCTGTGCTGGCACGCTCTGTTTATGGCCTGGACATGGCCAACCTGCCACTGGACAAACTAAGTGAACAGAAGGAGAAGAAGCAGAGGGGACGTGGTGAGAAATAAGAAAAGAAACTGAGATGTTTGGATTTGGAGTAAAAAAAAAAAAGGCTTAAAATTAGCCGAAACACAACAGATCAATGGCTAAATTTTCTATGATATGTTTTAAAATGACGTGAATAGCGCTTAAGGGATATGATACCTTTTAAAGGGAACTGTATTGGAATATTGGCTAAGGCAGAGCTTCTATCTAAAGAAGTCAAGCAATAGAAACAACACAAGCCTTCAAATGACTAATTTTCCATTTATTTCACATAAAATGATTAAAATATGGTCTGCCACAATATCAGAATTTCACCACAAGATATAAAGAAGTTTAAGATCAAGACACTTTATTTGCCAGACAGGTCTTTACTTTGCTGTTCATCCCTTTGGCAAAATACTCTAAACATAAGCACAGGTGAAGAGAGAGACATAATTGTATGAGAGAAGTTCTAGAAAAATAGGTACACCAATAATGAATGTTTATTAGAATAACAAATAGTGAAAAGGCATCCAGATTAACCAGGAACAAAACATCCACAAGGCCCAAAATCTGACCACATTATCATAAATCAAACAAAATCACCAGCTGCTGCAGGGAAAGAGAGCTCATGTGAAACCAAACACAACTCAACTACTCCAATAATTTGGCTTATTGTTCACAATCATGTCCTTAGTTGTGCAATTTTTACCCTTTTCCAGTCAGTTTTGTTCCACATTTTTGCTGACTGGAGTATCGTCAAGCACCTCGTCTTTTTTATCGAATCTCAAAAATGCTCCATCAGTCAGCGCCATAACGACAAGTGTCAAGAAGCACCCCCTACTATGAACTCATTAACTACACTGTAATACCATATGCTCTTTTTTAGAGAAATTCGTTCATTTTCTGAACCGCTTATCCTGTTCAGGGTCGCGGGTGGCTGGATCCCAGCTGTCATTGGGCGAGAGACGGGGTATACCCTGGACTAGTCGCCAGTCAATCACAGGGCTGATGCAGACAGACAACCATTCATTCATTCACACACTCACAACTTAGAGTGACCAATTAACCTGATGAGCATGTTTTTGGACTGTGGGGGGGAGTTAGAGGACCCAGAGAGAACCCATGCATGCGTGGGGAGAACATGCAAACTCCACACAGACAAGTTGGGAATCAAACTGGTGACCTCCTTGCTGTGAAGCTGCAGCGCTAACCTTTGCGCCACCATGCAGCCCCTTTAAAAAATTTAATGTTTAATCCTTTTTTAGAAGATGGCAATTGTCATTACCTGTTATAGCAACAGTAAGTAATTGTATGGATTACAGGATTGAGAATCTGTAAATCTGACGGTTCCTGGCAGAGAGGTTGGAAAAGCTGACAATTTAAGGCTAAAGTCCTGGTATGGACTGAATTTGGGAACTGAGCTAGCTTATGACCAATTCACTGAACCTCCTGTGCTGTTGGCACTCATCCCCATCAAGCCATTTTCACTCTGACATCCCTCCATTGATTCACATCAGTTGGGTTCTGTGTGGGCAGCGCGGCTGTGGTTCAGGGGTAGTCAGCGTCTCTGTACTGAAAGGTCAAGGGTTTGATCCTAGCTCCTCCAGTCACATGCCAAAGTTGCCTAGCGCAACAAACTCAACCCAAAATAGCTCCCACTGTCGATTTTCTGTGGTCCTACCCATGAACACAAGCCAGTGTTCCCGTTGGTGCTGGTCCCAAGCCCAGAAAAATGGGGAAAGGCATCAGGTGTAAAACTGTGCCACATCAACATTCAGAAATCCAATCAGAAACAAGATCGGCTGATCCGCTGTTGCCAACTTTGGACAGGGCAAAGGAAAAGAAGTAGGATTCTGTTTGGATGTTTCATTTTAGTTTGTAGAGCATGCTCAATAACACAATGAAAATGTTGAATTAACTCTCAGGGAATAACATAGTATGCCCTATGAAGTATTAATTAAAGCTTTTTTACCTCTTCTCTGTATGGATGTTGCTTCTCAGAGTGCTTTTGAAGATACTTTGAGAATGAATATCTGATGAGCTTTGGCTCCCTGCTGATCAAAAAACCTGTAACTTACCAAATTCCCCTGTACCATTCCTTTGAGTTTTCCTCAGTCTGCCCAAACTCTTAAAGATACCACCACTTGTGGTCACAAAAATAAAAAAAAATCCTCAAAGATCCTTCACAGTGCTACACAAAAAAATCTTTAAATGGGAACATGATGGCGAGTTCATGAAAATATCCACTTTTGATGCACAGCAGTATTTCTTACAGATTTTAAAACTGTGTGTTGAGTGTTAATTTCATAGAGTGGGTCAAACAATACCATCACAATAGTGACTGATTGTCCATTTTTATCCTGGGTATCCTCTGTCATGCTTAAAGCTATGCAAAATCCTTGGTGATTAAAGAGTGTTTTCTGTTTGCAGGAGTGATCCATGACTCTCAGAAGGCAGCAGCTGTGGCACGTTCTTTCTCATTGAGCTGGAGGAACCAAGGGGATCAGGTTGGGCCAGGAGTTCAGGAGCCCATGAGAATTCGTTCTGCCACTACATCAGGAGCTCCTGGTGTAGAAAAAGCCCGTAACAATGTCCGACAGAAGGCCTCTGGTAAGTCTGTGGAATATTCTTCATAAAAGCATCGTTGCTATATGTCCCCATATGGCCGAAAAGAAAACGCAAATGGATTGCTTTAATGAAACAGTCAGCACGTATGTCCTATCTGTGCTCATGCAATGTTGAGTTGGCTTTTGTGCAAAGCCAACTTAACATTGCTGATAAGCCTCTGAAGCACAGGGTTTATCAGATGTATTGACTGTGTGTGTAAGCCTTTAGACAGGTCTGTGTGTACGCAAGCCCAGGTGTCTCTGAAAGGCCCAACGCTAAAGACAAAGAGGCCAGCAGATGGTCTCCATTGTTCCCCTAACATGTCACTAGCCAATGTCAACATGTTTCCATGTCAGCTCGATTGCAGGCATACAGCACAATCCCCCATGATGACATGTCAGAGGCCAGCTTCGGATACTTATTGTCATTGGCTCAATTCAAACACTGCAAACCCTCCTTATCTGATAAGAATGTGGCAGGCTAATTATAAGTTTAGCTGAAAGGCCTTCTTCAGTGCCTGTCTTTCTGGTCTTAATTTTGTCTAGACAGAATCTTAATGTGGAGGATAAAAGACGCAGAGGAACCTGTAGCATTTCCTGCCCTCCTGTCCCTCCAATTACCACCAACATACTAAAGTGACGAGGTTGTTGAGCTGGGAGCAGATGTGTTTGTCCCTGGAGGATGAATTCTTAGAAGGGGTTGGTGTGTGTTTGTGTGTGAGGGTTTGCTGACACATCCATTATGTGTCTCATGTGCCTGTTAATGCACCCTCTGTTACTCTGTTTATTTGTATCTGTAATATGCAAGCAAAGATGGACATAAAACACTACCGCTTCAAATTCCCTTCCCTTTCTTTGGCCTAATTGGATTCCTTCTCCATTGATCTTCAAAGGCCCGACAGCCCTCCTCCCTACTCCTTAAGAAAAGCCCACACATCAATTGCTATGCAGTTTTTGATAGTTTCATTAAGAGTGTAATTAATGCTCATTAATATGCATAAATGGGAAGCAGTGGCAAGCTGCAGCCGAGACCATGTATCTCTCTCTTTCTGAAAGGCATAATTAAAGTGTGCTGAAAACAGAATAGGACTGTCCTCTTTCATTGCACTCTTTGAGATTAAGTCTGAAGTGCCAGCTTAGTACAATAGCAATGCCTTTGCATTGAGAACTGTCAAAACTTGGCCACACTTGTGCATGCAAATACAAACTAATGTTGTTGTAAACTCTTGTCTGAGGAAAGCAGCTAAGTATTTCATTATGGTACTCATTACTGTTTTCCAACTACAAAGGGCCATTTATACATGCTCTTACTTTGCCATAGACATGTGCTTATCAGGTCTAGCTTAAAAGGTAATTGGCTTATAAATTATTATTATTAATAATAAATTATTTATATGGAAATAAGACTCAATTTTGTAAGTGTATTCAGTTATTTCTTTTCACATGCATCAGATTAGCATTCAGTTTGTTTCTCATGACATCCTTTGAAAATGTATTCAACATTAATCATTGTATTTTGTGTTAATGGAAGTGGACTCAGTAGTCAGTGCTGGCCCAGTTTCAAGACCGGATAAAATAATCCCCATAAAGTCAACTATGTCCCCAGTTTTTGGATCATTAAATCAGTCAAGCTAGATAATGTGCATATTATTTTCAGCAAAAGTTTCTTTTCACCAGTTAAATGTGAGCAGAGTGTTTTTTTTTCTGGCTTATGACGCAGGGGATACCTTATATTTTGGGGGGCAATTGAGTCAGAGTGGCATTTTGGGTAGGGAGGTCCTTTTTCTGTTATTTTGTGTGACAAACCCTTTATTTTGATACACTCTGAAACTAAACGTTTTTTTAACCCCCAAGTGGCAGTTTAGTCCTAAAGTCACCAAACAATAAGTCCAGATCAAAGTCCACAGTATCCAGGTCTAATTTGAGTCCAACTCACCAAGTTGAGTTCGAGTCAAGTCCCCATGCTGAACGTATCCTATCTGAAACGAGTTTCAAAGACCTACCATTTTGTCAACATGATAAATAATTTCCTTAAAAACCTGTTCAAAATTTGTTTGACATTTACTTCACCCCTTTAAGACTTATTATTCCACTACAGGCAGCTTAAGTTGTGTTTCAGCCCTTTTCAAAATTGCTGCTCTAATGAAATCATCCACACACTTTTATTTAAAAAAAAAATGTTTCCAAATTTTTTAGAAGTTGCTGTAAAAAAAAAAAACATCAAAATTGTTATCTGCATCTAAATAATGCATATTTACTAAAAGCTTTGCTAAAAAAAAAAGTAAAAAAAAAAATCATGAACAAAATGATATACCTAGATGTTTTTATGTATCTTGTTAAAAGGGATGATAAAAATACTGGTTCCAAAATATTAGAATTTTATGGCTATTTTTTTTATGTGTCAGGCATTAAAGGGTTTGTACTATTTCTAACAAGAACAGTGACTGTTCTCTCCAGAGTGTCCAGTGCCAAAACCTACACCAACTGTGTGGGATCTTTGTGATGAAGAAAACACATTTCTTTGATCAAAATTAGATTCTACAAAATCCTGGCTGCATGTCTGGAGGTTTAAATTAAAATTTTTAACATTTGTTTTATTCATAGAGCTGTGTCATACATAAAAAGCATTGGATTCTTCTTTAAAGGGGTGCAAAATTACTATCTCTGCTACAGTGGGATCACTATGGGTGTCCAATAAACTATAAAAATCCTTCAGCCCTGCAGCTTTTAATCTGAATTTGAACCAGAAAAACATTCTGGACCTGATGGTTGAGGAACTTCAGTTCCTCATATTACTGTTGGCCTACTAACACATTAATATAAGCAACAGTGTCAGGTAACTCTTGCATCTCATGTACTTGTCAGGGTGGTTGGATGGTACAAATTAGATAAAACATATATTGTATTTTCTGCGGGGTTTTTTCAGTTTTTTATTCTCTTTCATAAATTAATGAAAGCAGAATTGACCTTGTTATGGTCAAAGTCTTTCTGCTCTGCTGTGCTCTGTGCCTTGCCTTTATTGTAACTGTCTTCTTCCTTTTACCTCTTTTCTGTTTCCACTCTTTTTGTTCTCTTTTGTCTTTTTCCCTGATGGAAGCTAAGCGAAGCCAGTCAATCAGCAACTGTGTTCATCTATACGAGGCTTTGCCCACTACTAAAAGCGTTCCTATGCTGCTCCACACTGTGAGCTCTTTCTTGCCTGGTATCTCTTCTGGTAATTCTGCTTGCTCTCAAAGACTCTCAGGTAAAGTGTTTTCTGAGAGCTGCATGTGTGTTTGTGTGTTTGTGATCTCTGCCCCTCTTCTCCATCCATCCGTCATTGCCTGTTATATTCAACCACTCACAGCTCTCTGCTCTAATGGATTTAGAAAGGGGTTGGTGTTTATCTGGAAATTACAACTTCTTGTGCTCATTTATTGCAAAGTGTAACAAACTTTTAGGCATCCCTGTGTTGGATTTGAGAATATGATTGTAACAGTAGTTTCCCTGCATCATTACTGCATGCGTGTATGTCATAATTCCCCCCTGTATGTAAAATAAAATGTCAAAACAATACCAAATTTTCTTTATACAGTGTCTTCAAGTCACTAAACAAAAATGTCATCTTTTTTGTTCTTTATAACTTTTTTTGTTCGTTTTTTTGTATTAGTCTTGTTGACCTGCCTAACAGTGTTTCTTGTATTCTTCTGTCTGTCAGATGTGGAAGAGTGTCAGCTGTCTGAATGTGGGGGAGAGGAGGAGCTCAGCGCAGAAAGCCCACTGCCTCGTAGTAGCAGCACATCTGACCTCACCCATCAAGTGTCCGACACTTTACCAGGTAGAACTTTGGGCATTCCTAGTGACATCCTCAATAAGTCAGTATGCATGTGCGAGTGTGTATGGATGCAAAGAAATAAAGAGCATTTATTTATACTTTTGCCTCTAGCAATCTTTTTTTTTAATTTTACTATCAGTGTTAAGCTATTATACAAATGCTATGTTACTGTGTGAAAGTTTTTTTTACTTTAAAACTCATACAACGCACCTGCAACATATACATGATGAAGATGTGTGTCCCAAATCACAATACTGTTTACCATACTGACAGCAAACTTGTTGCAATGGAATGAAAAGAAAGCTGCAGCACCCTGACAAATCACAGCCAGATCAAAACTATTGGATAGTTTTTTTTAATAATTAATAATTTAATTCCTACCAACAAAAATCAAAAGTTAGTCAAATCATAGCAACCAGCTGCAAAGTATTATTGAAAAAAATGAAATTCTTGGGTTTTCATTTAACTTTGGAAAGAGTTCTTTAATCATTGAATGCATCTTCAGATCTCCACATCTTTTTTTTCTGACAGTATCAGCTTGGTGTATATCTTTGTGCCCATTAAAGACAGAAGGGAAACCAGGTACTAGGGGTGTTTTTGTATTAGAATTGGGTTGTATGTTTTTAGTCACTGTTATATCAGTTGTATTAGTTCATTTAATAAAGAATATGCTTCCTGAACAGAAGTTTAAAAAAAATCCAACAGATTTAATCTGTTGCCCAGATGTCAGACAGATGATGAGCAGTAATTGAAGCTTGCTTGTCCAATGACCCCAAAGACAAAAAAAAATGTCTTGATATTATAAATGTGTTTTGATTACAAGAAAACAAGAGGGAAAAGTTGCTTTAATTATTAGTTGCCATGGGATAGCTTGAAAACAGATGCAATTCTTTTTTTAATGATATCCCCTGTTGCACCTCAGCCCAGAAAAGAGAGTACTCCCCTTCCTCGTGTGGGTCTGAAAGCAGGACATCTGATGGGAGGAAGGAGAGTAATGAGCCACCAGTGGTGAGGACAATCTTGTGCTTTAATTAAAGTTTAAAATAATACTATAGCATGTCCTGTTCACTTGTATTTCCTTTCTCTTTGTTAATGTTTGTGTCCGTATTCTCAGATCCTCATCCGGCAGAGCAGCAGTCCAGCTGAGACAGAGTGTAATTCTGAGGGACACATAAACTACACTCGACCCAAACTCAGAGAGAAAAGTAAGTCATTACTTTTTTTTCCTGCATGATCACTGTGTGTGCTGGGTTTAAATATGTTTTTATATGAGAAACCAGTCTTTACTGTGAAAATGTGTTAGTCATATCCAAAGCTGTTTTTCTGAATGAATTTATATTTCCCCACACACTTCCAGAACCCTCTTTACTGTATTTTTCTAACATCTTACACTTTGATGTCATCCACTGACTCTCTTAAGGTGAGAGTTTGAGCAGTGAGACATCCAATGGCTATCTCAATGAAGCTGAAGTTACCTGGCAGGCTTTCGATGAGGAGGCTGATACTCAGTCCACTCAGTCGGCTCACATGGACGTGACAACTGACCCCCAGAGCCAAGGGAGTTTACTTCTCAGCCACAACGAGGCTCTTGCAGGTATCTGAACACAATCATGCACTTCAGATGTTTAGAGCTGATTTTTATTCTCAGCCAAATACATTACAGAAAAAGTTGCCGTCAACAAAAATCTGTTTTAAAAATGGCACCAGCGCTTTAGAGGATACATAAAGGGTCCATCATTTTAAACAGGTCTGTTGTGTTGTGATATGGTATTGGGTAGTTGCAGGTTTACAAACAGTTAAAAATCAAGCTCCATTGGATAAAAACAAGTTGAATGCATGGAATGTTTTTTCTTTTTTGACTCCTGTTAAAGTGTAAATCTTCTTAAACAATCAGCATGAACAAAAAAAAGAGTTGAAGAAATTCAGCTGCTCTTCAGATTTGAATCAGCAGTGTGTCATTTAGCTGGGTTGTAGAGGTTTAAGTGAGCTTGTTCTTGTTCTCACTTTCAATGTAAGGAAGAGCAAGTAGCCCATGTTCCTATTTAATGTGACTGAATATTTGTAAATTATAGTTGAATTTTAATTCCTTTAATAGTAAATATGTTTCTAAAAGGAAATTATTTCTGCTCGAAACCATAAAGCTTTTTAGTTCTCCCTCCCCTCCCTGTCTGTCATCACAGTAGTCTTCCCAGCCGTCTACGTGAGCTATCTATGTAACCACATTGTGAAGATCATGAAGTTGTCGCTCCTCCCCATGCTCCCTTCCTCAAAGCCGGTTTTATCCCTTTCCACTTGTTGTTTTTTAGGTCCTGAGTGTCCCCTTCCTCCCCACTCTGCACCCCCGTCCTACCACCACCACAACCACTACCACTACCCTCAGAACCCACCTGCCTCACCAGCCCTTCTGGTGCACACAGAGTGCCCGCGGGACTGCCCCCTGGATGACAACATGCATCCGTCTGTCTTACACATGCCACATCACTTGGGTACTGCTTCCCAGCTGCTACTCATCATCTGTGTCATTGTACTCATTTGCCATTGACTCTACATGCCTTTTGTATTTCAGCCTCACCTTGGCTTTCTTTGCTTACATGGCTTTTGATTTCATGTCTGTCATTTTCCATTCATTTTCCCAGACAAACTTGTTCAGTTACTGCTTTGAGTATGATAATTTGTCTTTCTAGGTCTACTTGGAATGAAACATGCATTGCCATATATTGCGTTTTTTTAACATGGTAAAAAAAATAAGCTTAAGGGCTTCAAACTTTTTTTATTCACCTCTGATATGCTACACGTGCAATTTATTTCTTTGGCTTTAGCTTCTTTTACTCCTGCTTTGTCCTCAATTGTCCACTAGATGGCAGTGTCCTCCCACAATTCAACCTGAGTGATCTGATGCATGTGACTTGTGCCTGATTTCCAAAAGTGATGATGATGATGATGAGTTTCATTGGGCGGAGAACTTATTTGGACACTTTTGGAAAACAAAAAGCACAGGGGAGCAAAGAAATTGGTCAAAAAGTGCTCATACACTAAAAGGATGGGTTAACACTCTTATATAGTAGATGATAATCTCATAATTGTATGGTTTTGTGTCAGTTCTGCATTCTTTGACCAATTCCTAAAACCTCTATGAAATCATGTTTACTGCAGTTGAATTGATGCAACCATTTTTTAGCTGTTAACATGTATTTTTTCTGACCCCCGAGACTCATAATCATAAACCCCTGTTTCTGACCTTACAGACAGCAGTGAGTGTCTTGCTGATGATGTCAGCATCATTGCGGGTGGGACCCTGACTGGTTGGCATGCCGACTCTGCCTTTGTCCTGTGGAGGAGGATTTTGGGTATCCTCGGAGATGTGAACAACATCCAATGTCCCAAAATCCATGCAAAGGTCTTTTCCTGTCTTTATGAGCTCTGGCATAAGCTGGCAAAGGTAAGACAAAAGGAGAAACTGTCTTAAATCAAGGATTTTAAATGGAGAAAAATGCATTCTTCCAGAACCTGTTATCTATGACCTGCAGGAAAATCTAGGTATAGATTAACCCTAACTTCTAAGATAAAAAGGGTTATGTTTCAATGACTCAAGTGCCTGTTAGTTTGAGCCAACAGTGTCTGTTAATGGAAATGTTATGTCAAACCAAAGGCTTTCATACACCTATCTTCAGCCCTTTCTTACATAGATGCTGCCATTATGCATTGTGGGTATTTTAATGAAATCTGTGAACATGTGCTTACAGATCCGGGACAATCTTGGTATCAGTGTGGACAACCAATCCTCTCCTCCTCAGCCAGCCTTCATCCCTCCTCTTCGAATGCTGGCCTCCTGGCTTTTTAGGGTACTGAAAAAAGAGACAAAAAACACAACATTCAGAATAGTTAAACATTTAGCGCACAAACTTTAAAATGTACAACAGATTGAAAAGTGGTAACTGGTGCTCACCATGAAGACATAATACTTTTTCCCCCCAAATTCAGAAAGTATAAGCAGGAATCAGTTATACTGTGTGTCCTTTGGATACTAACCCATCATAGTTTATGTGTTACTATTTTATTTTGTATTAGCAAGAGTAGATGACATCTGGAAGGTGTTTCTCTGGGAAAAGCCTCTATGCTCAGGGGGAAATTTAATTAGAATAAATTAAATTGGAGTGACTGCTAGGCTTTAGCATAGATGGAAGCTGTAGCTATACATTCAACTAAATGAGCAGTGTCTTTCTGTGTTATTTAAAGACCAAAAAACAGATCACACAAATACAAACTTTAAAAAAATTGGTACATTTAAGACCCAGCTTCTTTCTCTCCTCTACAGGCCACCATGTTGCCCGCTGAATACAAGGCTGGTAAGCTGCAGGCCTACAAGCTGATCTGTGAGATGATGACCAGGCACCAGGATGTCCTCCCTAACACCGATTTCTTGGTGCATCTCTACCACATCATGCACAAAGGCATAACCAGTGATGACCAGGTACGGCCATTTGAGGGCATCTTCAGGAAGGCTGTCAGTTTATCTTTTTTCCCCCACTAGATGGTGCACCAGACATGCTCTTATGATGTACATGTACTAGCACTGTGGAAAACTGAACAACTGTGGCCTTAAGTTTAAAATTTATCCATTACTTTCCCCGTGTGGCTTGCTTGAGCAGTTTCTAATCAGCTATCACCCCTTAATGTAGTTAGGTTATAATCTTGGCATATTATTTAATCCTAAATGTCGTCAGTGCCATTTTTGTGTCTACAGATAATTAAAGGCAGCATGAGGGCTGTAACAGACAGGTGGTAGAATGAGGTTTAAATAGGTGCTTTACAATGTTATTGTGTTGAGTACTTGACTCAGGAAATGGCTTTAAAAACTGTGTTCCAACTAGTGGTGATGAAGAACGCTTCTGTGTTTTGGCATTTTCCACCTCCTTCAGCCACACCCTTACTTGTGTTTAATTCTGGCTGGGCTCCATATCTCCCAGACGAAGCTGAGTAAAGATGAATGGATTCCCCAAAAACAAAGGAAGGGGATAAAAGTGTGTGGTAGGGAGGTGTTGTGTGTGCGTGCGGGTGTGTGTGTATGAATGCCCTCCTGGCTTGGTCTCTATTGCGCTTTGGCAGTGCGACAAGCTTATTAGAATGTTTTCCATGTCGTTAAATAATGTTTTGAGCCCCTGCCGCGTATACGTGATTAATTAAGGATTGACGTCTGTCGCGCTCCGTTAGACTGACACGTCGGCCAGGGGCCCAGAGTAGGCTGGACTGCCTGTCTGTGTGGATGCAAGTGTGTGAAGGAGCGGGAGGGGGGACTGGGGAACGTAGTGGAGAGTAGAGCAATGAGGGGGGCACATTGAGAGACGAGGCAACATTCTCCAGCTTTTGTTGTGGCTCTGTATAATGCGTCAGGGGGCCAGAGCCAGGCTGGCCACTGAAGCATGCTCAAATTGGCCGGAGAAAAGAGTCCTCACGCCACACAATAGAGGACAGCCGCACGCCTGCTTAACATAAGAAAGTGGCTCTTACATCCCCCCTCCTCTTTCCTCTCTGCATTTACTTGAAACCCCCAACCTAGCAAAACAAAAAAAAAAAAAAATCATACACTTTCTGAATCTATCATAACATGAAACATAGTCATATAAATATCTTTGTTTATGTTTTTTTTAAATTCACTTATTATTATTTTTTATTCCCAAGAGATAGTAACTGTGTCCTGGCCCGTCTATATGTTGTTGTTTATGATTGTAGTAATGTAAATAATTGTTACACTTTAAGGTTGTTGTGCAGTTTAAACTCAAACACACAGCATTCCAGCTTTCTTGTCAAGCAATTTCTTCTTACCTGTCTCTGGGGTCATAAAATCTGCCTTCACCAATTGGGTTTTATAGACGACAAGGGAAGTCCCAGGGTAAACCTATCCACTAAATTCAACTTAGCTTTGAGAAAATGACAGTTCCCTTGAAGGGATTCTCCTTCCAACTGACAGGGTGCCAAGGTCATGGCTATTGTGCTGATTGTTCCCTGGTCACTGGTCTGACAAAAGCATGGTCATTGCACAAAAGCAGTAATCTATCTAATAGGTCTACTGTCTGAGTTGCAGTAGTTAACAACATGTCTTGTCAGGTATTGGGAAGTGTACACCAACAAAGCATTTTTGCACTTACTTGTTCGTGAGAGGCTTGAGAGGGCATATACCTTATCTGCTGCGTGTTCATTTCCATTCTTGTGCCATAGCATTTTTATGTCGATTAAACGTGTTAACGTAACACATGCTTGGTACAACGGTCTTGTACGTCTGTCACTGTAGAAGAGACGCCTTGTATAATTAATTCACTGCCAGATGAAGTTGTGGCAGTTGACCCTTAAGTCACAAATGTGGTTGTTAATTAGACCTCCTCCTTCATAGTTATGCAGGTGGGTTCCTTCGTAACACACGCTGGGTAAGGGAAAACCCCAGATACTCACAGTGATAACAGTGGTGTTGAATTGCCACTGAAAATCTTCCCCATACTAAACTGGAAACATGTGTAAACAAGACAAAATTTAGCCATGTTGTGTCGAGTGCTGTCACACTGAACTGAACCCTGTCACCCCAGGGACAAGCAGGTGGACAGCGTGTGCTTTCCTGGAGATGAGGCCAAATGAAAAGGCCTCTATTCAGAGTTACGTTAATGCACCTTTTGTTGATGCAGGGGCCATTCCTACTGCCAATACAGAGCCACACGCCGGGCTCAATTCCCATCTCTATACACACACCTCAAACCAGGTTCCCTCTACTTAAACATACAATGGAAAACACTTTGTGTTCTACATTTGTGGTTTTCTCTAAAATGCTCACTTGAGGCAATCAAGCAACAGTTTGTTGCATGCTAATTACCTCTGACTGCACTGCACATTATGTTTCAGAGGTCAATTACCAACAAAATGAGGGTAAAATGGGCCCTCAATCCTAAAGCTCTTCCCTGCAATTTTCCACATGTGGTGCATCATGTTGACTTCTTACTTATTGCCTTCTGCCTGTTTATTTTATTCCTCGGTTGTTCATCTGCATCCCCTGCTCGCCTTAGCTTTAGGCAATTAATGTCACAGATAGATGAATGTACTGTGTGTTTGCGTGTGTGTGTGTGTGTGTGTGTGTGTGTGTGTGTGTGTGTGTGTGTGAGTGTAAGAGAGATTGAGGGTAACATTTTGTGCTTTTTTTCTGTGGGGCTCTTTTTAGTTCAGCTAAAGAGTTTCCTAATGTTTGAACTGTCCGATTTACACAAGTTTATGACCAAGAAGGCAGGTGTTTCCATCTTGGACCTTGCCTTTGTACACAAATGTACTCGCACGTCTCAGATAAGAGCCAGGCCAATTCATCTGCTTTATTGGGTTGCTGCATTCTCAATATCCCAATATTTGCAATATTTGACCAGTATAGATATTAAAAACATCAATGGTTGAAAAAAGTAAATATTTGTTCTACTCTTTTTTTTTTTTTTTGGCAGATTTAAAGTCGTCTTTTTTCACTGAACAGTGAAGAAATTCGCCTCCTGCTGCAGCTCAGAGTAGCATGGAAAACCTTTTAACAGCTTTTTGTGCACTAGTATGGTATTACACTGTACATACTTGAGCAGTTTGTGCAGAGCTCTCTGCAGTACAGCATATGTCAATGTTGAAAGAGCACCCATCTGCCACTGAGCCGCCTGTACCTCGGCAAAACAATACCTTGTCCCTGGCTTTAATTACAGGTTTGCTTGTGTGTATAAACATGTGACTCTCAAACGTTGGGGTCTTTTGTTCTGCCTCTTATCCTCTGTGAACAATCCATCTGCTGCCTTCCTCTCTTTCTTTTTCTGTGTCTCTCTTTCATTTCCCGACTCTTCTGTCTTTCTTTTTCCACTCTCTTGCTTGTCCTTTGGTAAAAATGTAGATTGAATGCTTTTTCTCTGTAACTTACTGTAAGTGCTTCGCCCACCTAATGGAGATGCTCCTATACACCTTATATTCATTTGTTGCTCAGTGCTGTGATAGCAGATTAGATTCATTTATGTATCAAGTCAAACCTGCAACTAATGGCTAATAACTGTGACATTAAAACGTTCGTCATTGATAGTGTGCCTTCAACTGATGTGTTTATGTGTATGTGTGTGTGTTTACGCATACATTTCTGTCTTCAGGATGTTTTGAACACTATGATCCGTTCCTGCTCCCCACGTTTCTTCTTCCTCGGCCTGCCTGGATTCACCATGCTTGTTGGAGATTTCATAACGGCTGCGTCCTGTATTCTCAGCTCAGGCTCCTCAGAGGTATACTCACACTGTTAACAAACAGATTTATGTTTGATTTCAGGGGTGTAGCTGCATCGTGTGCTTGAACAAAGTAAGAAAAAAAGATTAATGGGAAGCAATACACAGAATTCCTCTGTCTGTATCTTTCTTGCTCAGTAAATCTCTCAGTTTTTTGCCTCGGTCTCATTTAATCATCCAGACTGATGAGTTCATAATTAGTCCTACATCCTTGTAACATCTTGTTCAGCAGCATTTGAAATTGGGATTCAGACTGTAACTGTGAATTCTAGTATCAGTTCAGGATAGTCTGAGACAAAAACCAAAGTAAAAAATAAAACTTCTCTTCCTTGTGTAGCTTGCAATGAAACCTAAATATATATCCCAGCCCTTCCCTTTACGTAACCAATTTAAAACTGTGTAAGGATGTTCAAAATGGGAACTTCCAACTATTTTTGTGCAGGCATTTGTTAGCATCCAAATGAACTAACTGCACAATTAACTTTTATCTCTTTAAGTTCCAAATAATTCTGTTGATGCTAAATTACCACCCCAATTAAATTAAACAAAGTTTTAAGTCATATGACTGAAAAACACATTTCTCCACATTTACATTTAAACATTTGTTATCCTACAACCAAGTATCTATGGGAATGTGAAAACAAAAATGCTTACTTCTCACTCAGAGACATAGCCTCAAGGAGCAGATCTGAATTTTCTCCTTTGGTGACTTAATAAAAGGAGTGTTTTTTCACAGGTATCCTATCATAGCCTCTTCAAATCCCTGAGTGACTCTGCTCCATCTGATGCTCTTTTGTTTTTGCTTTGGTATTTCACAGTCAGAATATCTAAGGTTAGAGCCTGATACACTTACTACTCTGCTGCTGGTTACAGATAATGACACAATTGTCAATATTCTGACCCACGACTGGAGGACCAAAGAAAACAGTGGTTGCTTTCTGTTTATCACACAGCGCTAATTATTTACTCAAGAGGAGGGGAGGTATAATGTTTGAATTTGAAAGTACCACCCAGAGACAGACTGTTATTAACGTCACTGCAACTTTTAACAAGCAGAGAAATGTTGGTTAAAATGTTGATAAAAAACAAGAAGTACACACAGTTTTACAATATTTTAAATGCAACATCTGAAAAGTTCTAGTGTCGGACAATTTTTAGTCGATTTTCAGGCAGCCAATCACCCCTTCCTTATCCACTCAGATCTGTGCACCGATAAGGAGGTTGGAAACTAAGAGGCAGGAAGTCTCCCACGCAGCCTGAACTTCTAATGTTTTTTGCAACTGAATTCATCTCCTGGCTTAAAAGACAAGTTTGATTCCTGTAAAGAGAAAATTGTATCTTTACATGGGACATTTAACTGTACCAAAAGGTTGTTGATTTTGTAAACCTAGCATGGGGAACTCAATAATGATAGCATTTGTGCATATTTTCCCCCTAGGCACCAAGGATAGAGGCCCAAACAATCCTCGGCTCCCTAGTGTGTTTTCCCAACCTTTACCTTGAGATCCCTATACTGCAGCGAGTGCCTGGCTCTGATGAAATCATTGTGGGCAATGAGGATATTAAGGTAAATAGTCATCATGTGTCATACCAGACATATGTATGCAAGTTTGTCTCCTATTATTTTGATGAAAGCCAGTCATCAGTCACATCCAGCATCCAGCAGAGAGCCATAACAAAGTCTTTTTTCCTATAATAAAAATATTAAAAAAAAATACTTTTAGTAGTGTAGTCACTAGCTCATATTTCTATTTGCCAATATTTTCTGAGTAAGAGTTTTTTTTCTGTCAAGGATTATCTGATCAAGGTCCTGCTGGAGACTGCCACAAAGGAACATTGTGAAGGGGCCAGGTATGATTCTGATGTTGGCAATAGCAGATTTTTCTCAGCTGAGATCAAGCTGAGATTTCTATATTTTCTTTTGAAGTTTTGTCAATGCATTTTATAACCACATAATTTCAACAAAAAGAAGCTCTGCACAATGTAGTACAAGTATTTCTGTTCGACCTTAATGTTCTTTAACATACCTGCATTTTTATTTGTACATACATAATGTACAGTTAATAAATTGTACTCGTGTTGTTCAGGTGCATTGCTGTATGCAGTCTGGGTCTGTGGGTGTGTGAGGAGCTTATGCAAAAAGACATCCACCATCAGGTTAAAGATGCCATCAACGTTCTTGGAGTAACACTAAAGGTCTGTGATCTCGTGATGGATAAAAGTTATATTTCTATCAAGCATACATTTATATTGAATCCTGTGTTGAACGCTGTCACCAATCACTGCTGCTGACAACATCTTGAAATGTTTTTTTTGCAGAAAGAGCTGAATTTGATCAGCCTTCTCTGTTGTCTTACCTTAAAGGCCCTTTGTGTTTAGCTCTTGCAAAAAGATGGATGATCACATATAAGTACTGCCAAACAGTTCCAACATGTTAGCAGAGAACAGCGTGAGAGTAAAACCCATCCAGTGATGTGACTCACTGGTAAATTTCGAAAGAGCCCACTTTTTCTCCATGAGTGAAGAGATGCAGCGAGTCAGAGGAGGCTGCGTTTTTTTTTTCATGGAAAGGGGTTTTGGGCGATGGCGTAATTTCCAGGCTACTCGCTCGCAGTAGATGTGGGCCAATTTAAGCAGCTACATCTAGCAGCTTCCTGCTCGAGAATCCCCCCCACCCCTTTCTCTCTAATGGAGCAGTAATCACTCCCCTGTACAACTTGACACACAGACTCAGCCAGCCCAAAAATAGAGGGTATAGGCTGGGAGGGGGATCTAGGGGGAAGAGTGGCACTGAGAGTCTCTTTTCTAAAAGCAGGTGCTGAACTCTCAGGGCCCCTTTTTGTGTTTGGCCATTTCTGCACTCCCCACATTGTCTGCCCTTGTTACATGTTGAGAGGCATTCAAGTTGGAAGAAATGGGAAATTCTATTTCTCAAAAAAGAATTTCAAATCACTGAAGAAATCCACATTTGACAGAAAATTGTCAACAGCTCAAATCTTTCTTCCAATGAGTGTGAAGAAAATGAGCTGTGGCTTGAAGTGGAAATGAAATTATGCTGATTATATGCACATTAAGTAAAATTACCCAGAATTCTCTCATAGCCAGTCTGTGCCTACACTTCTCTTTACACACATTCAACAAGCATTGTCCTTTTGCCTTCTCCAGAATTTGTGTATTTGAATGACACAAGACACAAAATCAACAAGGAAAAGTACAGAAAAATATCCCCCAGAATCTCCAACAAGAAACTCTAAAAGATGCATCTAAACAGTTCAACCTGGAACTTGGAGGAATTTTTTTTTCTATGATGTACACATTTCTGACAGAACATTTATTTCTTTAAAGGTCTGTGATGTATGTTTATTATAGAGAATACCTCACACATCCTCTCACAAACAAGAATATCCAAAGAGTGACTACAGAATTTATCACAAATATGTTTTCACTAACTGCAGGCAGTTGAATAAAAAAGCTTACTGGAGCCCTCAAAATGTTCATCCATGCTAATGATTATGATAATAATACAATCAACACAGCATCGAAAATTCCATGTTGCCTAACGTAAAAGGAAGCTCCTGTTTTTTTTCTGTGCAGTTTGGAAACAAAGCAGTGGCTCAGGTAGCCTGCGATGTGTTTCAGCTGCTCATCTCTCACTGGGAACACCTCCAGAGGTTGGAGTCCTCTCTTCCTAAGAAAATCATCGAGGTAATACGCACATACTCACACGCGCACACACACACACACACACACACACACACACACACACACACACACACACACACACACACACACACACACACACACACACACACACACACACACACACACACTCACACACTCACACACACACACCAAATATTTTAGTACCCATTTGGGAAACTGTGCGAACAAACTACATGTGCAGAAAGTGAATTTCCATCATGTCACTTTGACTTTAAAGTGCCAGTCTTGCATGACCTGTTACTCATACATACATACCCAACATCCTGTGGTATCACATCCATTTAGCACACAGCCCTGACTCAACTGGTGAATAGGCGTGTGTCATCCAATTATCTTTCCTCTTGTTTTGTCCCAACACAGATCTTTGTGGCCACAATAGCTTTTTTGTTGCCGAGCGCAGAGCACTCAACAGTGGAAGCAGACAAAAAGGTACATTTTCGAAAGGAGGGGACATAAAAATAGCTGACATCTAAAGGCCCTTGATCTATCATGCTGGAATGGTGCATTTGCAGAGGAATGTTTCTACTGATGTGTTTTTTTCTCAATCCTTTTTTGCCTAGATTCATCTTTGCAGCTCTCATGTATGATTGTTGTGTATTTTAAATGTCTTGTTTCATTTTTATTTATACTGAAAGTATTCATACTGAATAAGGAAGTCTCCACTTCTTGCTCATTATAGATGATGGTATCCCTGCTGCTCTGCCTGTTGGACTGGTGTATGGCAGTTCCTCTGAGTTTGCTGCTCGAACCCATCACCATGCCTTTGCTGGAGAACTGCACATCCCACAGAGCCCCACTGCTGGATTACATCTACAGGGTGGGTACCCCCACTGGAAGTCCTGGTGAATGACTTCTTACCAGCCACCTTTGTCTCTGCATCCAATACCCTCAAATGGACTTGCTACTTTAATTGGACTCACCTCCATCGTGACCTCTTGAATATGGCTCATACAGCACTATAGTGGCATGACAGTTTAGCAGCAGCCACCCTTAACTGACTTATTCTTGAAGTCTGAAGTCTTACAGTTGGATTTGTACTAGCATCCACTTCATCTTTTCAGTTCAAGCCAAATATTCAGAATTCAAGGCATTTCTCTGTATTTGTGTTTCCAAAAGCCTTTATTTTATGGTCTGACCCTGAGGATGAGGGCCAAGCTGCAGGCACAAATGAATGAGGTATTATTCATTCCCTCCTGTCTGGGCAGATGCGGTCAACGGCAGATCTTTGTAAGGTTGTCACCCCTGATAAGAAATGGTCCAATTATTCAAACTGAACCCTTTGTCCACTTGATAAGCCCTGGCTATAAATGCTTGTCCTGAAGGTTTGAATGGAATATGTCTTAATATGAGAGCATCTCCAGCTGCTATGAAAGCAAAGACAATTAGTCATGATTGGTTGTCTATCAGCACACAAAAGGCATAGCCCCTCCGGGTTTCATTGAGAACAATGTATTGAGCCAGGCAGCACAAGGTGTAACAAAATTAATGCTGTATCAAGTTGAAAATCTATACATTTCCACTGATGCATTGGCTGTTGATTACTTTCTAAACAATGCAGATAAAAGCTGCACTGACAGAGCCATCTTTTTTTTCTTCTGGTCACTGGCCAGTGAGCATCTATTTTTATTCTGTGCCTAACTTTTCTTTAAAGACAATGTTATATTTACTCATCTCTTTCATCTGCTCCTAAGCCATCAAACACTAACACAAAACATTTCCCTATCTACTGAAAGTATAATATTAATGCAATCTATCCCGAGGTGATGTAAAAAGCAGTTTTGATTTCCAACTGCATCCAGATTGTACACACAGCAACACAACCCTAGACCTCATTGGTTCAGTGGAGTTCTGTTCAAGCCTCTCCATCTGCTCTCTCCGCCTGCCTTAGCAGCCAGCTGCACCACTGTTGTGCATTTATGTGCATGAGTGTGTGCGTGTGTGTTACTGTGCATAACAAGAGGAAAGTGTAGGTACATTAGTGCATGCGTCCACCACATGCATTAAACAGTTTGCATTTGTTATTATTTCATCTAAGTGTGCACAAAGGCATTCTCGTATATCTATACAACCTGTGCTGGTTTTAGGACAGTATGCTTGTTTCACTGTATGTTACCTTCCTGGAACTGTTGCCATGCAAAGTGTAGTCACTTAGTTGTCAAGCACAGCTGTGGGTTCCCCCCTCCCTTTTGGTCTCTCTACAGAGGAACCTCTTTGGTGCTTTGGCTAGCAGCTGTTTGGTTCAGGTCTTTTCAGTATCAAGCTTTCAATCCCTCCCCCCGGGCACCCAGAGGTCTACTCTGTGGAATCATCCACATACTGTCTACATTGCCTCACACAATACTGTTTCAGATGGCAGGGCCAGCATGCCTCTCAGAGCATCTCTAAGCCAAGTGTGCGCGTATGTGAATACTGAATGGGATTAGCCTTTGCATGGCTTTACCCAAGTTGCTCTACTCTGAATGAGAGGCCCCCTCATTTGCATACATTAGGCGTATGTTTTACCCAGTAACACACTGCATATAACCTTCAGTCAGATTATATAGTATACAGGTGTGTTGGTGTGTTGTCTGTTTGCATGTTTGTAGTAGAAGCTGTGCACAAGGATAAAGTCTTAATTAAATCAAACAGTGTAAACCTGTCCAATGGCTGTAATCAACTGCCCCACTGCGTCTTATCTAGCCCTGCCAACGGATGCTCTGCCATCTGTTATGTGGATCGATATACTCACACATCACAGGAGAAATGGATTAGTGGCAATAAAGACCCCTTTCCCCCCTTCTCTCCCCCTTCTTCCACTGCCTTATGATTTAAATAGACTGTATACTTCCCTGCTCCTGGATCATGTCAATCTGCGACAGGCCTGCTGGGGTGTCACTGTTCATCGTCTCAACAGACACCACCACCATATCTAACAGGATGGAGTTGTACATAATAGCTCAAGATCTGTCATCAATACTATGTTAATGTCATGTTTTAAAAATTAGTTTATCCAAGAATCTTTTTATGTGCAGCGTAAGTAAGTTGTACCCTTTTTTATCATTTTTCCCAGGTGCTACACTGCTGTGTAGCCGGCTCCAACCTGCACACTCAACAGAGCCACTACCTCCTCAGCTTGTCAGACTTGTCAACTGACTATGACCTTATGTTGGGTCAGATAAAGAGCTTCGAGCCACCACCTTCCCAGGCAACCAGCACGGACTTCGGCAACCTGCTTACTGTAGCTGAGGGTAAAAACATGAACCCATTCTCACAGCCATTCATTCATGTGAAGGGTTTCAGCAGGCTGATGGGTGAAATGGTGCTGGATTCACTCACTGTGTTGTTTTCATTCATGTCTCCACATTTTACTATACACAGTTCATGCTTTACTATTAGTCATTAAATCAAAGCCCACATCAAGATAACTGAATCTGATTACATTGTGACACACAGCATTATTTTGGCTCCATACTACACCTCTGAGGGACCACAGAAATTTACTATGGAAAAAAGATCAAATGAAAAAGCGAACCCAAAGTGTCCCATCCATTTGGCAACCCTATTAAATGTCAATATCTTATTAAAAGTATAAAAAGGAAATTAGCCATCACAGGGTATGGGATGTTCGCATGAGTACTCAGCCCTAGAGCAAAGACCCATTATAGGGTTTTCATAAAATGCATTTTTTTTTTCTTTTTTGTGACCTTGTGATTCCATTAGGCAATGTATTCCTCTCTCCTGTCCTTAACTTCTGAAATGTCTTTTTAATTCAAATATACAGAGCATATGTCTACTGAAACAATGTTAGAAATTCAAACAGCTGCGTTTGCATGGAAATTTCACCACTCTTATGTTTTTTTCTATACCCAGCTGCACAGAGTCTTAGTAGAAATAACAAAACACTATCAAAAGGGCAAACCAAAGAGTGCCGGCCTAGTTATATTCATGCCCCCACCTCATATTGATCAAGTCACATCAAAGGGCTAGCACATCTCTAATGCAGCTTGGCCTGCTTTCTAAAGAGCTTTCTCCACTTTGATGGGGGATGATGGTATTGATAGCACTGTCACAATGCAAGAGTGCATCTTCTTGTTTTTCCCACATCACCGCAGAATAAAGCACTGCATGCCTTTCACTTGGTTGTAAAAACCTGTGCATTTACATAAATGCAATTCACGAGGTAGAGCTCTATTAAGCAGCCTGTAAAGATGGTGGTTCTCATTAGCACTCAGCCAGTCCTGATGCTTGTCCATTGAAAGAAGACTCAATAAGCTTTTCAAAGTTGTCCCTCATGATTATATGCTAGCCATGAGGAAGTGTGCTTGCCAAGCTATTGTGAGAAATGAATAAAGTTCCCCTATTAGTGATGATAAATGAGATTTAGCTTTGTGTAAAGAGCTAACAGAGATGATAGCATGTCGACAAACAAATGCGAGGCTTTAGAAACATGGTTAGTAGAGTCTGTCATGGACACGTTTTATTAAACAAATAGCCCAGGTTCTTTTTTTTCCATAACAAACCCATTAGTTACTGTTACCATTAATCATGTTACATTTCCCCACATCCGTTTGGTCGTGTTTCTATATTCATTTACTTATTATTCCAACAGAAAAACGTCGGCGGAATATGGAACTAATACCTCTGACAGCACGGATGGTCATGACACACCTGGTGAACCACCTGGGCCACCATCCACTCAGCGGTGGCCCTGCACTTCTCCATAGCCTAGTGAGTGAAAACCACGACAACCCATACGTGGAGTCATCAGAGCTGTCCTCAGAGGTCTTCAAAAGCCCCAACCTGCAGCTGTTTGTCTTCAATGACAGCACACTGGTGTCCTACCTGCAGATTCCTTCTGAGACCCCCACTGTTGGACAGCCCCCCCAACCTTCCTCTCAAGTGCGTGTTATAGTCCGGGACATCTCTGGCAAATACTCATGGGATGGCTCAATACTTTATTGCACCACCCAGGACGACTCTTTAGACATGGGAGTTTTCAATTCAGTTGATCATTCACCGTCTACTAACATGACAGTAACTCATTGCAGAAACCAGCCAAACTCTCCAACAAAGGGGCCATACAAGAGTAAATGCTCAGTTTCAGACTCCCTCTCAGACTGCTATGAGGAAGAAGAAGTCGATACTTTGGATAAGCTTTTGGAGGACCTCGGCCACAGCAGCCCAGAGTGCCTGCCCCAGCCGCAGCTCAGGCTCAACCAGCCTGCACCATCACCCCATGGAATGAACCTGGAGCAAGAGAGTGCAATCCTGGAGGCCATTTTGCGCCAGACTCAGCAGGAGGAGGAGCAGGTGAAGAGGTGGGATGCTGATGTGAGCTTTCGGGCTGCATGTCAGAGGGAACCCTCTCCCCAGGAACCCAAAGCCCCTTTTTACTTCTGCAGGCTGCTGCTCAATGACCTTGGCATGAACTCTTGGGACCGAAGGTACGCCTCCGTCATGTTGCTTGTGTCTCTTATATTCTGTCTTTGTCATTTAGAAACTACTTCTTCATGTCATGCCTGAAAATCTGTGTGAAACCATAGATGCTACTTCAAAAGTTTATTTTTGAACTCAGCTTACTCTTCTTTCCAAAGTATCGCAGCTGTTTGCTTGTTCCTCAGAAGGGGAAAGAGTGAAGTTAAAAGCACACTGGAGTCTGCAGTTTCTTAATCCCCGCTCCACAGGGTAAAAGTGCCCAGCTGTTTTCACTAAGGTCTTCCTTGCAGAGCCACATCTTCGCAGTGCTTCCCCGTAAATTAAAAGCTTACACCTCTTAATGGTGATAGTGCGACATGCACACAGCTAGTAGGAGATTGCTTTTTGCACCTGTGCCCATTTTGCCTTTGTTAATCTTGACTCCGAAACAAAAATTTGCTGGACAATTTACTTGTAGATTATACCACTTTTACAAATGGCTGTTCATTGTTGCCATCATGACAGTTTGCTGAATGGTGGTTTATAGACAGAATTGGTAATATCTAAAAAAAAAACTTTCTTTGACAGGAAAAGTTTCCATCTGCTGAAGAAAAACTCTAAACTCTTAAGGGAACTGAAGAACTTGGATTCCAGACAATGGTAATCCCCTTTGTGTTTATCATGTGTTCTGCCTGTGCCTCTGAACAAGTCAAATCTACACAGGGGCCGATACAACTTCACATTTCTTACCCTCATTTCTTCTGGAAGGCTGTTTTTATGTTACTCCTATGATCAAAGCCCCAAAAAATGCTTTTTCTGCCGCCCCCCTCTTTCGATATTCCTACAAGTCCAGTCAACAAGTTCTCCACATATCACTTATTACAGAAGTGTGTTTAAGATCTCTCCAGGACTTCACTCTCCTAAATAATTTGACTTGGTTGAGCAATAGCAACCTGTTGGAACTGCCATGGCAACAAGGAAAGCTGGGGGTGTGACTTTGCTACCTTTTTTTAAATTACATTAAAGCTGCTACAAGATTATAAAAAAAATTAACTAAGTTGTATTTGTCACACTCAGCTCTCCTCATTTTATTTATCAGCTCTATTTTACACACACTTACTTTTATGGCGGTTGAGTTTTTGCATTCTTATTTCAAAACACTCTTTCTAATTAGCTGTAGTTATAAGGAGCTTTTCAATATTTTGTTGTGCTGAGGAAATTGACCTCCTTCCATTTTAATACTTGCATCTTTGTATTTTGTTCTGTAGTCGAGAGACACACAAGATTGCGGTGTTCTACATTGGAGAGGGCCAAGAAGACAAGTGCTCTATCTTGTCTAACAGTGCAGGGAGCCAGGCTTATGAAGACTTTGTGTCTGGACTGGGATGGGAGGTAAAGACAAACATGTGCATGCATTTACTCAAAAAATCTTTCTGTATTCAGTCATAAAAAGCAGAAGCTGCACACAGTGATGTGGGGACACTTTCAGACCACGCTAAAATGTACGAGCATTCCTCAGGTGGACCTTGCTACACACTGTGGCTTTATGGGTGGTCTACAGCGAAATGGCAGCACAGGCCTAACAGCTCCTTATTATGCTACCTCCACCATGGAAGCCATCTTCCATGTCTCCACTCGTATGCCATCTGATTCTGATGATTGCCTCACCAAAAAGGTAAGAAGTCTTTTTTTTAATTTATGATTTTACAACCTCTGCTAGGATAAATTTGCTCACTGTTTCCTGATTGTAGTGAACTCTTTTTTATGTGTTAATAGTTGTTCGTTAATCATTGCCTGTTTGATGCAGTGAAATGGCTACACAGCCCTGCCTGACCATAGCAGTATGTTGTTGTAGCCTTCAGTTTTGTGTTAAGCTGTGATCAGGAGGTGTGACTCCAGAGTGCGGGCATTGATTAGTGACCCCAGCCAGGCAGGCCTGAGGAGTAGAGAGTTGCAGGCGCGTGAGTGAAGAGAGGGCATGTGCCGTGCGGGTAATGACTGTGATTCTGCTAGCCCATGCACCCCTCCCTGTGTGCTGTGACCAAGGCCTGGATTCAACCATTAGCTCTCCCTGCTAGGGCAGGCGCCGGCCGGATGCCGGCAGGATCCTTTTATCCAATTCCTGCTGCCGCCACAGGAGCAATCGATTGGGTTCTGCAGTGGGATTCTGAGCTGTAGTGCACCAGTCGTAGTTAGCACAAAGAAATGAGCCGCAAGGCCCCTGCCCGTGCTGCCAATCTTCTCATACAGTACCCTGCTGAGAAGGGAAATTCATCAGGCTCTCATCACATCCAGCCCCCTCCAATACTCCACAGACCTCCCCCTCTCCATCTCACAAATAAGCCCTAACTCCCTCCAAACCCATCTTCAACCTCTATGTAGAGACTGTAAAAAATTAGTGAGGCTGACTAAAGGTTTTGACTTTTTCTGTCCAGAGTGAGGTGTTGTAGGGGCTGTCAGCCTAGCGAGGAGTGTGCCGTACCTCTGCTTCCACTCATTTTCACAGGGAATTTCTGTAATATCTGATGCTCACCTTGCACACATCCACACACCAGCCATTGGCTGCACAGAAATTGGCAGGCTGACTGCATGCATGGATGCTTCAGAAAAGATTTGAGGGCCAGAAAGAAGACAAAGTCATATGAAGAATTGGAATGTGAAACTGGCTTTGTCAGTGGGATGTTTCCCTGTCAATTTAAAAATAACACTTTAAGTCCAGCAGTCACCCACTTTGCAGCCTGTAACCACAGAGACATACTGTGGGGGAGCGATGGATGGGTCAATTCTCGCTGGGCAGATTGCCTGTTAGCCGACATTGGAGGGGGGACAGCTAAACCAAAAAGAAAAGACACAAAACCATGAATTCCTCAATCCAATTGTGGGTTTTAGGGCAGTGCAGGCTGCAGCAGTAGCAGCTGGCTTCAGTAATTCAGTTACAGAAGTGACCTGCAGGGTTGGGGTCAGGCTGTGTTGACTGCGTAAATGTGTATGTGTGTCTGTAGAGGAGGGAAGGAGATAGGCAATTGCCTTGGCTAACAAATACTGAGCCGATATCTGCGCTTAACTGGGTTGCTGCAGGTTGTTTTCATAAGCACCCTCTTGTGTTTTGGGGTCTTCTGGTCTGCTGCCTACATGTATGTGAAGCCAATTTGCTGGGTGGAGGGTCAAAGAGGACTAATTGGACAAGAGCCTTCAACTTGAATCACATTGTATCAAAGAAGTCTCAAACATTTGGATGTGATTAACAAGGGAGTAAATAGATAGTTGTAGACAGTGATTGACTTGAGCATAAGCATTCTCATTAGACTTTGATTAAGATCATCCAAATGCAAATATCTTAACCCAAATTAACACCCTGTGCAGATTGTCTAGTGCAAATGCATATTCAACATTTTCTTTGAAATTGTCCCAGTGACTGACCTGTTTGGTACCTGCTGATCCCTGGAAAGACAGACTGAACTGGCAGGCTTCGGTAATCAGCATGCCGTGGATTTGTTTAAGATTAACATATTACCATAATTAAGGGTTTATAATAGAATGTGCTAATTGCATTTTTGGTGGCGAGGGCATGCTTCTTAATGGCTCATTAAGCCTGCAGTACATCGGCAGATGTTTTCTACTGAGTAGAGGCTCACTTTTCAGTGTCCATGATACCCAAGAAAACATCACTGGACTACAAGCTAATAAGTAACCTTCACAGGGAATATAATGAAGCTGTTTTCTTTCATTTTACTTTGGAAAGAGGAGAGCTGTTTACCTATTTTAAACTAGCATAAGCCAATTTCCTGTCATTTATGCTTACCGTCTTGTACTACCCAGTTCATTTGTGCTTGTGAATAGGGTGGAAATTGGAAGCAATTTAATCTCTGATGGGTCAAGTTAATTGGATTTGAATTATTTGCTTTTGAAAGCTCAATTTTGTGCATTTTGTGTTTGCAATTTGAATTTGTAATAAAAGACTATAAAAATGGTCAAAACTGGGTCCTAGAGCCACAGTTACACTACTCTTCTCAACAGGGCTTGTCATTTTGTTTTGAATTACAAACCTATCCTTCCCTTGCACCTACTGCTTTGCATGTACTGCTGAAACAGTTATGGCACTCTTTTTATTTAACAGCAACTTACCTGTTACCAGTAAATACTGTCTTATTTATCCCTTCTTTAAACTACTTCATTCTTAGTTTCGTCTGCAGATGGTGTGGGGACAGGTTATAGATGAGAGACATGCCTGAGTCTCGCTAAATTTGTGTTCCAGTCATTGTTACCAGGGATGATTATTATGTGCACTTGCTATGCACTTGATTAAGCTTATTTTGTTTGTTTGGCAGCTACGTCACCTGGGAAATGATGAGGTGCATATAGTGTGGTCAGAGCACACCAGAGACTACCGACGTGGAATCATCCCAACTGACTTTGGGGACGTGCTGATTGTCATTTATCCAATGAAGAATCACATGTTTTTCATCCAGGTCATGAAAAAACCACAGGTAAACTATAACAATATGCACTTCTTTCTGTGAATTTTTTCAGTTTTCTTATTGCAAAGCATTTTTACCCACACTGTGGGTATGTGCTCCCAGAGAAGCAGCATGAGATATTTTTCAAACATGTCACTGTGAATTGTGTTTATATGGTTCTACACCTTCACTGTGGCCGATGTGTCAGTAAAACGAGGCTCACAAGGCAAAGGCAAGGTTAAATCCTAATTTCAGCATTTTATTCACCTGATTGATACAACTAAGCAAATTATACATTATAAGTGTGCTCTATGTTAGATCTAGTGGTTGCAAAAGGTACGTTTGCTTCAGCTGCAGCAAATTTTAAAAAGGCTGCCACCCAGTATGTTAACATGAAGCTTTAGAAATCAGACTATAAGCTAGGGATGCACAATATAAACAATATACCGGTATCAATATCAGTATCAGCCAATGTTATCAGCCGATGTGTAGAAGTGGGCCACTATTTACTCATTAGCTGCCGGCCATTTTCAGAGCATCTTGAATGATCTTTCAAGATCTAAATAATATTGTTTTCTATGACTATGTAAACATTAAAACTACCTCAGAGGTGTGGACCCTCTTATTTTATGTGTCTTTTCCTGTTTTTGATCCAAAAAACAGACAAAATGTGCTTTTTTCATCGCGGTCATCTCAGGCACTTTCCTTTAACCCTCTCCATGGTCGTCTTTTCTTGCGATCGCGCTGCTCTTTCTCTCTGAACAACATCATCTCAGATTTTTAACCATTATTGAATTTGATAATATTGGTAGTAATAGCAATAAAAGCAATATTGATATTGGATATTGGTATTGGAAAAAAAATGTATCGGTGCATCCCTACTATGAGCTTAGGCAACACAAATAAGACTATTGAGATGCATGTAAAGAATTGGACAGAGAATAGCTCGCAAACGGACTGCGGTTGGATTCAGCAAGTCTTGTTACACCTGTGATCAGTGTGAGCAAATTTCACTCAAAAGAGGAATTAGATGACAATGATAAATAGGCTTGCTGCACTTAAACACAACAAACAAACACCATGTAATGTAATTGACACGCATAGGATGTAAGGGCACGTTCCCACTAGCCATCAGAAGTGTGCCGTACTCAAGCTGCCAGAAGTCTGATTCTTTTTTCTGCATGTATACGCCAACAACACTAGATCCCCTGCTGTGACTTTGCAACCTATGTATGACCTTACTCGAATTGCTGCGTGCAAGTTTAGGCACTGAATATAATGAAACCCTGTCTGACCTCTTTTCTCCCCACCCTGTTAGAGAGGACGTGAAATTTTAAAAAGCAGCACTTTAAACTTGTTGCTGCTTGTACAGCTATCACCTTGTGTTTTTTTTTACATCATATTGTAGTGTGTGGCATTTTCTGGTCTGTATTATTGTATGTATTAAAATCCTGGTTTGACTGGTTATCATTCAAGCTAAACTGTCAAGTTGAAGGCAGCTTTTGGGAAGACTTTGACATTCACGTCAATTTCCAGGTCAACGACCATTGAGGTTTAGTGATTAAGGGCCCCCTCCCAATATGCATGAACAGACGCATGTACCCACCACACTCACAGGCTGCTGCTAAATTCCATATTGGCCCTTTGTATTTCCTCCATTGTTTAGTATTGATTGTCATTTTAATTTCATTTACCTAGCATTGATTCGCATTAGATCTGTGTGGTTGTCATGCAAACTTAGGTTAAAATCCAATTTCAACTTGAACCCTTCCCCCAAACAGATGGATAGACAGTTGAAAAAATGAAGTGCAGAAAGTATTTTATCAGCCACTTGCATATAGCTAATAGACCTCACCCAAAATATCTGTGGACCGAAGTGGAAGTTTTGATGTGTCCCTTTTTTCTGCTTTTTTGTTTTTTTTTTAACTGTTTCCTGACTTTTCTCAGGTTCCTTTCTTCGGGCCTCTGTTTGATGGCGCCATCATTACTGGGACGCTGCTGCCAAGCTTGGTGCGGGCGACTTGTATCAATGCCAGCAGAGCTGTCAAGTCCCGGCTGACGCTCTACCAGAGCTTGTATCCTTACATTGCATTGTATTTGATCCTGTGTTTTCTATCACAGCTGGCTCTTAAAAAATGCTGGATTTTATTGAATATCAACCATTTTTAATACATCCTGCTGAGATCGCTGGGCTGTGGGCATATGTGGAGCTCTGATTTAGCTTGGTGCCATTAAATGTTCAACACATCTGATCTTGAATTTTCAACACCACCAGTGGCTCAGTGGCGTAAATTCATTGAGACATGTGGTGTGGTTGTCATGTCAGCCAACGTACACAGCTGAGTGCTGACACTGATCTTTATGGGCTTGCTGATTTACATACAGCTATTAGGCCTGGGCTGTTTCACAGCCTGAAGCATCATGGGAGGTTATGCGGGGCTGTTTGAGCAGGAGCACTGATAATGTGTCATCATCTATCACTGCTGTTTTATGGAGCACAAGGAGAGCCAAAATAAGAGCACCATCAACAAATAGAAGTGCATACAAACACAAGCACGCTCACAGATCCCTCCACCCATCCATCCAACAGTGGGCCGTTAAGGGCCTGACTCCAGCTGTAGTTGTCAGTTGGTTTAAAGGGAGTGTAATCACCAATGGAGATGAATTAGCATGTGAATGCCAGCAGCACAGAGAGGAGGGGGGGTCAGGATGGTCCCTGGAGGGAGAAATCTGATCTCTCTCAACGCCCTACTCCTCCTCGGACAGCATGTACAGCACCGCCTCACCAGAACCACGCTACCCCACTGACGGTTACTATAGAAACCTCCCCCAAGGAGGTTTCATTTGGTTGGAAGCCTAGTATCTATGGTAATGATGAAAATATATTTCTAAAAAAAATGTATCTGAATTTGATATTTTTGGGGGACTTTTTTCCAATCATAATGGAAATGTTTTGTTACTGAGGCTTTTAGCATTTTATTGCTAAAGGGGCTGTGTATGATGTTTACAGTTGTGTGTGTGTAAGTATGTGCCTGTTTGCATTTCACAGTACATCACATCCCCTGGCTCCCCACCTTGATCAGGCCTTGTGAGTGTGTCCCAGAGGGCATCCTGAGTGACAGATGTCTGTTACCCGATGCCAAGTAAATTAGCCCAGCGTGACTCTTAGTGCCAGAGGGGGTGCAGCCGCAGGCCGACCCACCTCTTTAAACCCTCAGGGGGTAGGGGGTAGGTTAGACTGGGCCGGTGGTGGGCCACAGAAGCCTTACCTGGCATTCCTTAGCAGAGTAGCAGACAGCACAAAGGCATGATCTATGAGAGGAGATAAGCGCTGCCTCTGGAGCTCTGGCACAGACAGACTGCCAGGCCTCACACACTCCAAGAGAGGAGGTGAATGAATATGCCAGGCAGTGCATTCTGCCAACATTAGTATTTGCATGGCTGTTTTATCAGCTGTTTGTCTTCTTAGAGTAAAAAAGCTGCGAGGATAGGGGTAATGCGTAAACCTTGACATGGCTAATACTGTGTTTGATGCAGGCATAAAATTTAGGAGAATTTGTAAAAGGCGGGATTTCTTGCCTGACATAAAGTCCAGCCAAGGGCAAGAACCCAAAATATGTTTTTCCATGGAAAGTGGAGCTGCTGTTCCATTTTATCATTGGATTTGCTTTTGTTTCAGTCGTTATTTACTTTCCAGCTCTACTCTTCTATCTTCTCATGCTATGCAGCTACTTTTCACTCATGAATTGTAATAATGACCCTTTTTTGGGATATTTCTTTAGCTTGATGGAACTAGTCAGCTGTAGTTTGCCTCTCCATAATGCCTTTGCAATCCATGCTCTCCTCTCTGCCTGTGAGGCCACTCTCCAAGGTAATTAGTTGAATATTTCTTCAAAGAGAAGCTATATGACCCCTGTGTGTCCTAATAAAAGGACAGTATGGCGCTGTGGCTCCCTCTTCCATTCTGTCACATGCTTCAGAGGACCCCAGCAGTCTGCTTCAACGCTCACAGGATCTCTCAGGCTAATAGGATTTGATATTAAAAAATGACCACCAAGAGCATTTTCAGAAAATACACTCACAAATAGGCTATACAAGTGTTCCCCCAGCATTGCGGTTTCCCTTGCCACATAATCCGAACCCCTTCTTGTTTCCTCCTCCTACAATTTGTGAATTTGAGTTCTTTTTCATACAACCTCCATTCCTCATTGTCAGGGTGAATTCACGTCAGCTCCTCCTGTCAGGAGTTAACCGTAGCCTCATGGACTTCATATCACAAGCCTTTCACAGACAACTCATAATGTATCATCTATTATTTATATGCCTGATGGAAAACACAGCTGGTCTGGCCTTTTTGTCTTCTAAGTGTATTGTCATTGTCTGCAACTCATCCACTTTTCACTGCTGCGTTTTAAATTTTGACCACACAGTTCAGCGTAGAACAAATTAGGATTTTATCCCACCACCGTCTTATTATTGATAAGGCAACAACAAAGTGGGAATTGAACAGTTGTTTCTCTATTGATGCAACTAAACACTACATGCACTTACGGATTTATATGTACACTAATGTGTGAAACACATGTAGTAGAAAAAAAAACCCTGCCTGTCATCGGATGTCTTTGCTGCTTGAAACCTTTGTAAGAATACAGTCCTTTAAAATGTCACTGAGGCACAATGTCTTCATCCAGGCCCTCGAAGTGATCTGTGTTCACAGACACTTGAGTTTGATGCAGCATCCGTCACTCTTTGTGATGGGGAATTTTGTTAAGGAGCAAAACTCTGTGTGTGTGTGTCTGTGTTTGTGCGTGTGTGTGTGTTTGTGCGCGTGTGTGAGTGTTTTCCGAAAGATGGCAAGTTTCTAATAGGTGAGATAGTGCAGAACTGACCTTGATTCAGAGACACAGCCTCCCTACTGGATGGAATCAATAGTTTTTGCACACTGCCCTTAGTCCCCATCCGCTGTACTGACACACATAAACAGACGGACACACACACACAGATTCATCTCCAAGCAACGATCAATAACCATAATCTGTTTCTGCCCATCGCCAGTCATGCGAGCCAGGCTTTTAGGTTGTGTGTGTGTGTGTGTGTGTGTGTGTGTGTGTGTTTGTGTGTGTGTATGAGTCGGAGAGAGAGTAGCAGAAAGGAGGGAGCCTTGATCCTTTTGGGGAACCCAGGAAGCTGCTGGGGTCTGTCATGTTCCCTCACAGGCTTATGTGAGCATCTCTGCAATCCCTTGCTCCCACGTTCGCCAAAACAAAATTCAACATCATTTTGGTGGATGTCTACTAAAAATCTAATCACGATATTCTGCATCTGATAAGTTGTGTGTACTCCTTTGTGCCCCCCCCCCCCCCCCCCCACACACACACACACACACACACACACACACACACAGATGCCTTTGAAATTATTACAGCCCCTACATTGACAATGACACGTTCTCACACCCCTTCTGAGAAACTTATTGTCCCACTCTCACTGTGCCTTTGTCCAACAGCAGTGACTTCTTTTGTCCACTGTAAGATTTCTCACCTAGCATAGATGAAAGTGCGCCTGTATGCATGATGGGATGCCATGAATACGATCTGCCATGTTAGTGTTGTCTCACATGAATTATTTAGCATTGCTGATAGGTCTAATTTGCCAGCTGTTGTGCCATAACTGTCGGCAGTCTCATGGATAACACTCAGCAGTCTATACCGCTGTGGAGCACAGTGCTTGACTGGGCACAGTGAGACGCCAAGCTTGTCATTATGTGTTGGATTCATGTAATGGTCTGAGCTGCTATGAGTGTAACTGGCCAACTTCCTGTTTATGGAAAGTATGGCAGACCAACAAAAAGGCTGAGTTAAAAGTCTGTCCCCTTTAATATGAAGTGAAAGTTTACAAAAGGGGGCTAAAGACTCCTTTTGATTTGACTCAAAGTGTATTTGTATTACTTATTAAATCTGTTAGCTGTTGGGAAAGTGGTTGAGGGTGAGTGTGGGGGCAGTTCTAAGTTCAAGTGTTCACTCGTGGAGTTGCAGGAGTAGTTTGGGTGGAGGTTTGCATCAGAAATGTGAGTTTACACAGTAGTTGAGGGGCTACACATAGAGGAGGGGTCTCTCCCCCACTGAATGTTTTAACCTAATCCCATTATCAGTGTAGCGCACAGCCTCTCGTCTTTTTCCTTTCCTTATCCCTACCCCCTCCCACCCCTCTCTTCAGCTGACCAGCTGTTCCTGCCGGGATTCACTACAATGTCCGATGTGTTCAGATCACTGAGTATCCCCCACCCCCAAAACACACATACGAATACACTGAGTGCAGTCCATGCACAACCAAAGCAATTGCCTCTCCCACTGCTGGAGCTGAGGAAGGCCTAGAGGGAGGAGGGCGTTAGTTATGGGGGTGAGGAGGGGGCAAGCACAGGCCTGTCAAACCAAGAGCCCTGACTCAGGAGGCAGCCCAGCTCGGATGGCATATGGCGTCTAGCTTCATACAACATGCAAAAGTATTCCCCCCCCCACCATCCTTTCCCCACCCTCCCTGTCTCCCTCCCCTGCTGCTCATGCAGAATGACTCATAGCATTACTCATTTTTTTCCTCTGTCCCCCACACTCCCCAACATCAATTCCTCCTCCTCCTTGCCACCCAGCCTGCAACAAAAGACGTCCACTGCATGGCACCCACACCCTTTAAGCCCCGGGGGCTCAGCCCATCCCAGCCCGCACTCTGAAGTCTACCCTCCATGGGGCCGCCCTTTTTAAATACAGGTAGAGCAGGCGTGGAACCAGACGGTCAACAGCAGGGACTCAGAGCCCTGCCTGGGGAAGCGTCAACGCACTGCTGGTGTTAAACTGTTGTGCCTGTTGGTGCATTTGTGTTTGTTTGTATGTACATGGAAGCTAGCACAATTCTTTTGTGCTTCTCCTGTACAAAACCACCAGGCTTTGTCCTTTTGGATGTGTTAATGCATCATCATAGTCCTGTCTATTTTTCTTTTACCTTTTTGACAAACCCTCCCTTTTCGTTCAATAAGTTTACCATATGTTAGTTACTCCTTTAAAGTGTAACTTCAGGATTGTTTGGTTAACTTCTCTTTGTTTCTAGTTTATAACTTTAATTGACTAATTTTTTTATGTTGGTATTTTAGTTTCCTGAATAATCTGGTTTTAATATGTAATACAATTTATCATATGATAATGAAAAATGTAATTTTCATGTAGCTGAAGTAGAAACTGCATAGCTAAGCCACCGGCTATTGTGCTCAGTGAATTTCTCAACTTGAACCCCACCTCCACAGCCCCTCCCCTCTTCCCTCCTTCTGTTGTGCATTTTTGTCAGACATCTGTGTATTTGTTAGCATTAGCAGCAAAGTGAAAGCAAGCAAGACAGACAGTTTATTAATTTATGGTGCAACCCTTCATCTCCCTAATTCCTATTTTACAACTAGATACTGTGAATCAGATTATCATGTAAAAAGACATGATTGGTCAACATCATTGTTATGATAAATCTGTATCTTCTTTCTTGAAAAAGTCATGTAATTTATATTTTTTTTCTCATGACAAAAAGTTGCATGTAAGTGTTGAGACAAAAAAACAACTCTTCCTGCATTTTAAGATGCGATGGGTATTCATTATAAGGTTAATAAATCTAACATCTAAGTGATAGGTTTCCTTCATATCTTTTTTCAACAACATCTTTTGAAATCAAAGATGAGCTGTTTTTGACACCATGCTGCGGTTGGTGTTTATTAACTTAAAAGGCACAATTTCAATCACAGTCATTTGATCTCCCATACACTTTAAGAAATAAGAGGTTTTCCAGATTATTGGACATATGCTTTTAAGTACAGTAGTGACTGCAGTTGTTGGTTTGGAAAACAGACAGCTGAAAACTAAGTGTCCTTGTTAAATTTAAAGTGGAAGCGTACCAACTATAGTTGCTTTTTGCTAATGGAATTCTCTGTCCATTAGCCACTGGACTAGTACTGACTGCACTTCTATTGAGGAAACTTGTTCATTGTGTTTGTTGTGTGGTTTTGCTCCTTCTAGCATGCAAGTAAAAACCGGTCTGTCTGCTTGAAGTGATAACCATCCAGCTAGCCATTCCATCTGTTCCCCCCAGTCCTGTTTAATTAATTAACTTTCTTTCTCCACCCCATAGCCAGCTAGCACACACCAAGTAAAAGCTGTTGGCCCTCTCAGGTTTTCCAAATGGATGCACTTTTTTGCCCCTAACCCCACCCCCCAGCCCCACCCAATTGATTAGTTATGTTTTGTTGTCCTATCTTTTGTCTCAGGGTTTTTAAAGGTAGGGTTAATGAGCTTTCCTGGCAGGCTAAACCACTGGGAATCCAACAATAAATGGGGATTGTTTTTGTTTGTTTTTTATTTCATATGTTTTATTCTTGTGACTGACTTGGCAGGGATGTGAAGCTTTGCACCATCATGTGGGTTAGTGTGTATGGGTGTGTACATCATTGATAATATGTGTTTGTTTGGATTTGTATTAACAGCTTTGAGGCTGTGTATTCTGCATTTTATCCCTACTTTTCCATCATCCTTCTTTAGAAAAAGAGATACACTCTTTTACGGTCAGCTTTCGCTTTTCATCTTCTAGCCATCTCAGCAAAACTTGTGTCCAGTGCTCCTTTAACCATCAAGCACTCTTCCGTTGCTTTTAAGTCCCCTCTTCCTTCTGCGTCTCTTGTTACAAGGCAGTGGACAGGCCTTTGTCCAGCTGGGGCTGCCCTCTTTTGTTTCTGCGGCCTTTTTTATCCTTGTGCTAATCGCCATGGTCGTGTGCCTGAGTTAGGCCCCATATTTCATGCTCAGCTCTCCTTTGTTTGACACACTGCCCCTGATAAGAATCCCAATTCTAGGGCCCCTCTGATATTGAAATCCAACAGCGGCGTAGAGAGAGCCTTCAATCATCCATTATCTGTGCTCCAGTGATTACCATTCAATCTCCTAGGGTCCATGCTCCTCATCACCAGCCCCAGAGCTGAGGCTGTCCCCTGAAAGAACCTGCATCCCTTAACGCAAGTGTCACATACAGGCATATCCACAGATATTTCCGCCGCCGTCTTGAGACAGCCGGGCATTGAATGCTGCTGGGAAATGTCAGTGAAATGTCACTCATCATTCTCCTCTGGAATCTCTTGGTCTCTGATGTGGCCTGGGTTTTTTTCGAAGTCCTGTAAGAACATCTTCTGACATTACTGGTCTCTTTGTCCTTAAACAGCTATTTTATTTTCAATTCTCTTTTTTTCTTCTCATTTTGTCAGGAGAAAAGAATAGCCCTTTTACTTTTTATATACAGCTACCTTTCCTATAATGTCACACACACTTAATCTGCTCTTTAAAGAAGATGTGAATTGATTATTTATAAGTTGCACATTAATGCCTCTTTAAACAGTTCAAAGGCAGTGTCAGCTCTTCTGCAGCCCGTGTCCATTGTTCTGCTTTAAAGCTTGTCCTTTTGCCTGCAGCATTTGCATTTTTGCACTAAATGGAATTTTTCTGCATTGAGAACAAGGTGATTCAAACAAAGAGCTAAAAAAAAAACAGTGAAGTATGCACCGCTGTCTATTGTCTTCCTCTTCTCACAGTTAGCAGCCTCTGATGTGTTAATACTAGGATTCAGTGTTGTGATGAGAAGAGATGTACTGAAGTATATTAGCCAAATCTTCCCATGTCTCTTTTCTGTAGCAGACTGATGGCGTGATTTAAGTTAATGTCAGAGAAAGAGAGGGTATTCAGGATGTTTTCTGAACACAGATTTTTTATTTTTCCTTAAAAACAGAATTACTGAAAAGTGCACATTAAAATAAGAGCTGATGCAACATGTGACTACAATTAGCTTTTTGCATTCATTCTGCTCTTTCCCATTGTTGTGCTGACAACGTAGAAACGTTTTGTGCTGCAGACGTCCACTTATCCCACACTATCTGTTAGATAATCAATAGCCCTCAGTACCTTTGTTCAATGTAGTGTACACATCTTCATTAGTTATGTATAGCTTCTAATTACAATTGATGAGACTCAGGCTGATTTGGGTACAAATCTATAGCTTTTGTTATTCTATTGAGCGTTATTTATCCTCAGATCTTCAAGCCAGGGGGCTTTGGGATGAGGCTTTGTGCGGCCTGATATTGCCAGGCCGCTCGAGCTACACCCACTTGTTTTTGTATCAGCCGACTTTGACAAAATCCAGTTTGCCTCCCCCCATCATCAACAGCCTGCATTGATGTATAACACTTCCCGCTCCTCCATCTGTTTTTGTCCACCCATGAAAAGGTCCATTATAATCTGCAGGACGCACAGTTGACGTGCCACTAGCTGTGCTTGAGCCAATCAGGGCTGCACACCGAACTTAGACTACAATTCTAAGAGGCCCCAATCCCTCCCCCAAGCCATTTTTATTATCTGGGCTCTCTGTCTGAGATCTTGTGTTGGACAAGTTTTTATAACAACATTGTTTCTATCATTCCTTTTCCACTATAAAAGCTTCCAGGCTGAATAGAGCTCTGTGCATGCCCAATGGATGATGGCAGGCTCCTGATTAACCCTAGAGTAACTAGCTAATGTCAATGAAGGGGGGCCACCTGGCTGTGAGACTGTACAGTCAGCTGCCACTGAAGGGCCAGAATAGGAGACGACCAGGTGTTGGGCTGCAGCCCCCCTAATTGTTGCCATGTAATAGCCTGCTTGACTGCACAATATAGCCCAGGGGCGAGGATTAGGAAAAAGCTGTTGCAGACACAGAAGTCCATTTTCTTCATTGTGCAAAGATTTTGAATGTAGGTCTGTCTTTGTGGCATGCTTATGTATGTATCTGTAAATGCACGAGTGCATGTGTGCATATGTATAGGTGTGTGTATTTGTGTGCGTGTATGAAACAAATTACATACTTGCCCTTAGTAAGTAACCCTTTTTGCCCTGCACATTTATCACTTTCTGTGATCATATGTAACCGTGTGCTAATCATTATCATTCCCACTAAATGCCTGGCATTTTGAAGAAGACCAGGCAGCCTAATTGGCCAAATAAACCTTTCATAGTAGGGGCAATAAAGGAACAAGAGATTACATTTGCAGCATGTTTCAGTGGAGAAGCAGGCTTAGATGCTTGGGGTTAAGGCATCACAGTTATTCTTTTGCACATGCCACAAACATCATTAAAATTTCAGAAGCCTCTGTTCATTTCGTTTTAATATTTCATCAGTGCTTGTTGAACAGTGTTAACATATGGTTAAAATCAAAGCCATTTGGAATAACCCAGAGTTGCCATGTTTTGAGTATTGCACAGTTTTTTTTTTCGATAGATTACAGAATCTCAGAGCAGAGGGACTTCCCTACTGCTTTAGGATGGGAACAGGTAGGCATAAGTAAAGTTAGAGTCTGTAACCTTGATTTAATAATTATTATAGTCCACATTTCCTCTTGAAAGTTTGAAGAAAGAAAGGTGAAATACCTCCCAAGAAATCAGATGGATTTCAATCAAAGTCTTGGTCCAGTGTACTCTTTCCTGTTTCATCTTTGACTTTTTATTAAAAGTTCAAATTTAGATCAGATAGATGCTCTTGCTCCCTGTCTCGGTTCAGAGCGATTCAAATATCAGGAACTCAAGGAACAATATGACATGTATTCACCTCAGATAGCTCATAAGATGCACACCTTTGTCCTGACCTAATAATGTTTCCAGAAGGCTGAGACATTCATGCCCTCCTGGCCATCATCACTGACAAAGAGAAGCTTCAGAGATCTCTCGCCCAGTGACAGAACTGTATCTGTTAATCTTCTTCCCCATGAGGCTTTTTGCTCATCTTATTATGACTTTCTGTTAATGCACGGTGAAGGTCTGTGTGACTGTCTGGCTATAATGGGCCTGTGTTTGATTAATCATGTCGATCCATTGTGTTTCACATCTAAGGCTTCTGCGTTAGGACTCATCAATGGAGACCAGAGTCCTTTGAAAAAGAGATTGGTTACAGACTCAGTGCATCTGAATACACAACCCAGCAGGCTTTGATGGTTGTGTTTTGTTGTGTTGTGTTGAACGACACATGCTACAACAAATTATGATGTCACCAGGCAGCTTGTGGCTTTCCTCTTTCTCAGTTAAGTGTGGATGACTTGTTGCAAGATCATTTATAGACCCAACAATCAGCAGGTCCGAACAAAGTTTAGAGGTCAACATTGACTTTGTTGTAGGTGCATGTCTTATGATTTGTTGTAGAGCGAGGATCGATTTTAAGTGGCCCCCAGTGGGATGGTGGGCTGCCAGAGGCTTAGGCAAATGGGTATCTACTTCCTCCAGTCAGCTCATAAATAACCTGCTCATACCAACCTGTAGACATCAGATGTCTGCAGCAGCGGCAAACCTGTGCAAAATTACTGATGGGCAGTGATGATGTCACAAGTTAGGAGTGATGTCAGAGCCATAATTTTCCATGCTACTGTCTGAATGCCAGATGGAGGGTAGAGAGGTGTGGAGGTTGGAGCTTAGAAAGCTCTTGCAGTGGGAACTCACCCCCCAGGAGATGTCATTAACCTGGGCTTACTGTTTGACCCAGCTCCTGTGGGGCTCCTGAGCTCCAGTTTCTTGGACCTTCTCCTAATTAGACTACTTGTTAAGACTCTCTGAAAGCAGCTATTTCTCTAGAGCATATGATTTTGTGTAGGTGTATGCACTCCAGGAAGTGGACACAAACACCTCCACTCATCATAATGCATCTGTGACACTTTCAGGCATTTTCTGTTCTGCTACTGTGTCCGCAGAAAAAAAGCTGTTAAATAAGACACCAAGGTTTGAGTAGCTGCTGTATAAAATGGGAATGGGACATAAGCTCACACTAACATGATGCAATCACCCCACTGACAGGCTCCTGTCACACACACTCTCACTTTATCCATGTCTATCTGTTGTTCCTTCCCACACTGTCATTATTCCAGCAGCCAGGTTTATTGCCACATTCACTCTCTCTGTCCATATCTTTCTCTCCCTCTGTCTCTCCATCTAAATGTCTCAGTCTTCCTGTCCGTTTTCTCATAATCACCTCACACCTCTAAGGGCCTCTGCTGAGACGAGCTTCACACCTCAGTCCTCGCTGTGACAACAGGTACCGCTGGCACTCACCGCCTGGCTTCCCTCCAATCAACACCTGCTCGGCTTTATTCCTCTTTTTTTCCCCCCATCCTCTATTCCATCTTACCCCTCCCTCTTTTCCATCCCCACCCTCGTTCTCCATCATTCTATCCCTTAAATTTTGTTGTTCATTTTGCTCTGTTCATTTCCCAGCTGCTCGGATGCAGATTTTCTACAACTACCTTTACCATGATGAGTAACAGCCTTTCCTGATGTAGTTTGAGTCATTTTTACACTGATGTCTTCCTCAGATGACACTGTTATCCCCTATTTTTATTAACCATATTATGCACACCAATGTGTTCCCATATCCTCCCTTTCTAGCCAATGAAATGACTGGTACCAACAGGCTGTGTGCAAGTTACATAAAAGTTTATAAGGCAAATGTTAACCACTTATTTTTTAAATGAAACCCTCCCTTTAATACACCCCTGATGCAGGACACTTAAACCTAACCACATTACTCATATTTGAATGCATGGACACTATTTTTGTGGTGTACAGCAACACCGGTGTGTGTGCGTGTCTGTGTGTAAATGGAATGCCCCCTGAATAATGAGAAAATTAAGGCATTTGCTTTTACTCCAGCAACCCAACACAACCAAGCACCCCGCCATCCTTTTCCTCTGAACAGGCCAATTATGTGACTGCTCAGAGTCAATGGCCCTGTGAGCTACTCCCCAGCTCTTCTCTTCATCAAGGTCAAGCTGATTGGCCCAGGTTAATGGGCAGACGTGGGGCTAAGAGAGGAGGGGGTCAAGCACCTAGAGGTACCCTCCACCTCATCTCTTAACTGTCCCTCTTCACAACAAGAGCCCCTTTACCAGCAGTGCTTCTACAAACAGGATTAACCTTGGCTGATGCCGAGAGGCCTGAGGAGCACAGGATTGGTTCCTTCCCTTGGGTGAAAAATGAATTTTCATGTTTGGAAAAATCAGCATGTAGTTTTTTTTCAGAGGGGAATTGTTTACTTTTCTTTTTCCTGGAAGTTGAAACCAGCACCTTCTTCCTAATGATGCACATGCTGTGAGAGGTAGAGAGCAGCAAGTGGAGAAAAATCTGTGTGTTTGCATGAATGAGTTGATATGTAGCTTTGGATATTTTACATCAATGATGACTCAGCAAAAACTTCAAAATAATGTGATATGATGGTCAGTCATGTCCAGTGGGAAAATTACTTCAAAAAAGTTATAAGTTATAGTTACTTACTTTCCTAATTACTCCCTTAGAAATGTAATTTGTTACCAGGGAAAGTAATTGTGGTGTTACTTTTTTGAATAACCTTCAGATATGTAAAAGAAATCAAATTTTTTCTCCGGGACACTTCATACATAAGTTCACAGCTTTTACATCAATGATGTTGAAGAAATGCCTGTAATTCCATCCTAAACACGCTGCTATGGACTAAACATTGTTGCATCTAGTTTTCTTGTGTGGCTGTTGGCTGCACATTAAGGTTTATGACAACATCCAACTACCTGAACTCTGGCACTGATTGGCTTACCATGAACTTGTACCCACCAACACCGTTATTCTCAACACTGATCATGTCATTTCCAATTATTATGTCCCCTTTGTCCCTAAAACACATGACATAAAATAAGCCAGTATATCCCACAGTTTCCCATAATGTACAAGAGGATCCTTGCTCTTTAGATGTTTTATAGGTTTCCCTAGGATAATTATCTTGATAGTTTTTTGCCATCAAGAAATTAAGGGTGACAAATATAATAAATATCAAAGCCCACTGAGAAACACTAAATGAATTAATTTTATTTCCCATGCCTGCTTTCTGGCATTGTCATTGAGGGGAGAGATTGTAGCTTTTGAAGTTAGTAATAGCATCTTTGGCTTGTGGAAAAGCAGCGAGCACCTTCAGTGCAGCCATCTTCAGATTAGTCATAGGATGAATTCACATAGTGAATTGTCTGTATAGTACTTTGTGCTATGTCCCCTGTTAACACTTTTGCCTATTGTAGACGGTCACCCTCTGGCCTTTATCAACAGATTTATTTTTGTTTCCTTTCTTCATTCAGTAAATACAAAATCAAATGTAAATGTTACCTATAAAATTTATTTATCACAGTCTTTTCATATACTCTGAAAAATAAAATAATGCACTAAGCAGAGTTCAAGTCTTGTCTAAACATTCCACTTTTGTTTAGTCAAGTTGTAGTGTAGAGTATGATCACCTAGTCCCTGTTGCTTGTATTTATATTACAGGATACGCACACTCGTGCAATTCACAGTTTTAGGTTTCTGGTTTACCTTATCAGAGAAGCATGATGGAAATCATGCCCCCAGAATCTTTGAATTTCTATGAGCTAAGCTTCAGATGGCCTGTCACACAGGGGTCATGGAGTCTTTGACACAGTTTTAGTGAGGTCTTCTATAAGAATCCACATCTGAACTCTAATCTAGCTTATATTTAGCTCTTTGAATTTTAGGGTTTGAATTAAACTGTGAGAAATGGGTTTGACAGATTAAAGGGAATTATTGTAGTATCGTTTTATCACTGTTGCTAAAGACAGCAAGTCTGCTGAAAAGATGGATATGAATATTTCGAGACTACATCTATAGATGTATGCAGTTTTGTTTATTTCTCATTTCAGTATATCACAAGCACAAAGCTAATGTGTGAACATCATTTTGAAGTATTCTTGGTGATTGTTCATGCTTTACTTTTGATTAACTATTGGTTATTGCTACATTTGAAAAAGTTTTCCAAAGCTTCAAGGAGGAAAATTTGTATTGTCGTCACTGCTGACTTATTTTGAAAGTCAAACACTTTAATACAATGGGAAAAAGTATCTTTCACCTGTTTGTGTTGGAAGTTAAGAAGAAGTGAAAATAGGACCCCAAGGGCTTTTTGGTAAAGGAAGATTGACTGAGGCCATGATTTTCCCTGTCAGCTGTGTGTGTTTGAAAGACGTCTAGTGTCTGTCAGAGGCCAGTGGTGGCATTAGGCCTTTTGTCAGCAGGGGGACTGAGGAGCACAAAGATGGAGGCCGGATGGTATGGATGCTGCTCTCCAGAGAGACACCAGTGCAGAGGTCATTACAGAATCTTTTGTGAAGCTTTCTATGTGTCGGTAGAATGTTATAGATCTGTGTGCTGTGTCTATTTATGCACAATGCCTGTGTGTGAGCATGTGTACGTGTCTAGATTGTGGGTGGGGTTGCACCAGGCCTAAAGAGAATCCCAGTGGACAGGCATTTTCAGAAAAGGTCCCTGTGGACAGAGAAGTAGAAGCGAGAGAGATGATGAGGAGGATTGGTGGCGGTTGGCCGATTGGGTCCAGCAGGGATGGAGCAGCCTGTTAATGAAGAGCCATCTGAGGCCTCCATTCACCTTGAACATGGGCCACTGCAGCTGCCCTGACCTTGGCTTTGATCCATAAAGATGCTTGACCCCCACCATTCCCCCAGAGTTACCCCTCCTGCCATCTGGTCAGCAGGCATGCATATGTATACATACGTGAACACATGCACAGATACATATGCATGTACACACAGGCTGACCCATATGCACATGCTCAAGTGCTGTTTAATTCAGTTTCATGTGCATATGATGTTGTTCTGCCACAAACAGCATATAGTTGTAGGTCTGACCTCTAAATGTGTATGTTAGTGTTTTGGTTACGCAGCGGCCTTTAGATGACACACTGTCACAATGAGTTTTTGACTTCTTCAGGATTATTTGTAAAAGATGTTACTTAAATAAACTAGAAAAGCAGTCAGCAAGCACAACCTCCACCAAGCATAATGTGACTGTCACCAACACTTTAGTCCTACTTTAATGTTATACTCCCTTTCAGCAGACTGTCTGCTACAATTTGGTGTTAGTTGCAGGTTTGTGCCATAATTTCTTACCTGACAGTGTTGAAATTTATGATGACCCAGTTTATAGTTCATATTCCTGATCTTAGTATCCAGAATAACTCAAGGATCTGGATCATACTTTTACATCTGTCAGAAATTAAGTTGACCTTGTCTTGTATTGTTTTCCAAAGCAATCCAACCATTTATGGTGGAGTTATATACACATATGGTGAAAACAGCCCTATCTCACAATGATAAAAAATCCTTTAAAAAAAATCCTGGATCCAGATCACCTCCAAAATTTCATCACTTCTCCCTTATCCCATTTTAAACATTTCTTGAAAATTCCATCAAGATCTGTTTGTTACTCTTTGAGTTATGTTGTTCACAGGCAAACAAACAAACTCTCCCAAAAACAGAACACAATTCCTAAATGTTTTAAGTTAATAATTGAAAGAGTAAATCTGAACTTTACTCTTCCTAGCCCACACTCCTCTTTTGTCCTCCTTTTTATCCATGACCTCCGTTTTTCTACAAATCAATGCAAGCTACCTCAAGTTGTTTTACATTAACTCAGACCTGGATTTCCTTTCTAACTACTTTCCCAGTGGTTGCCACGCTCCGTAGACATTATATTGCTTTGACTCCTTTCTCTTTAATAAGAATCCAGCAGCTTGGAACGTGGGGGTTCCTCTGAAATTCCCAGAGAGGTGCATCGCACTCTCTTCTGACATGCTGGCCTCTCTTTTTTTGTCCATCCTGGTTGGTTGTAAATGACAGTCATGTCACGGGTGACTTAAGTTGCTATCCATCTGTGGAAATGCAGACCTGCTGGCATTTTCCTTTTCATGTATTCCATTACTTGCTTTGTGAGAATATTTTTAGAGTTCAAGTAAAGTGATGTTTTATGAAATACCATAAGAAAGTTTATCCAAATGATGTCCTGCAAATATCTCATTTTTAAGCAAGGTGACTTTTTGTATTTAGTCTGTTTCTGAAGAAAAGTTTGACACCAAAAGCATAGCTTGGCCAGACAGTCGTCAACAGCACAAGCAGCTGCTTATTTTTCCCTAAAAGTAGGTCAGAGTCAGCAGGTTTGGTGTCCATGACACAGACATGGTCTTTGCGTCACTGGTGTGGACGTGTTCCTTGATTAAGTTACTGCATGGAGGCAGCAGCATCTGTGCATATGCAGGGGGAACAAGCTGTGCCCATGGCTTGGTAATTAGAGACAAGCAGAAAGATGAGGGAGTGTGTGAGATGGAGAGAATACAAGATTACCCCTCACTGTGCATCAGGTCTGATCTCTGCAGCAATTTTTTTTACCCACAGATAACATCGTACATTTACTTAAGTGAGCTGATTATGGCTCTCGCTTTCACTCATCTCAAAAATACCTTTTATTAGTCTGCCTACTTCACTGCCTAGCTTTCTCCCTGGCAGGCTGTCGTACATTTTTCCTTGCTCTCAGTAATTCTACACTATCTCTCTTCATTTTATTTTTGAGTTTTTTTTCTCACCCACTTTAATCCATTTGTCTTACTTGGATAGAGAGCAGCGGAAGGAAGTAGTGGAGGAGAGGCGTGTGTCAGAGTCAGAGGGAGCGTCTGCTCCAGCTGGAGTCAATATTTGCTTTAGGAATCTCAATAACAGGCCTCCAGTCATCTGCATCTCTGATAATGGACAGCCATATGGCTCTGTTGACCCACGCTGTGCCGAGGTTCTCCTTCTCGCCCCTTATCCTTCTTTGTCTTTCATTTGTCAGCATCCTTCTAACTTCTTCCATTTATTTTTTGTTAAGTCTTTCCTTCTACTATAATTTTTCCCTTACCTATTACCTATTTGGGCACATTTTGTTCTTTTACAAACATGCCTCCTCATTGTCTGTCCTCCATAAAAGCCTGGATATGACCCACCACACAGAGCTGTGACCCAAGTAACCATGGCAGCAGAGACAAGGATGCCCACTCTCTTTGTCCAAAACTGTTTCCAGCAAGTGACAGGAAGCAGTGACGTTGCATGTCTGCTCATGATGGACGCCTGATAACGTGATCAGAAAGGGATGTGGTGATATGTGCCTCAGGTCATGCAGCTTTCTTGTCTTGTACATGGAGAGGCTGGCCCTGTAGCAACTGGTGTAGTTCACAGGTATTTAATGCTCACATATTCAGGCTTATGTTTGTTTTTCCAACCCAGGACAGCCAATATAATATTCTATTAAAAAATCTCTACTCATACTTCTATGTTTAGCTGTCAGTGACTTTATGTTGCCATGTTGCATTTTAAGAAATTGTCTTGCTTCGTCATGCCTGTAGTGAACAAAAACTACCAGAAGCAACAACCCTGCTCCTTTTATTCCTCTTGTTACCTTTTCCTTTGTCTCATTATGCGCTCTGTCCATCTCTGACTGTCCCTGTGAGCAGCTTGGCCATGTTACCCCCTGGAGCTTCCCGGCTCAGGTGCCCGTCACCCAAGCTTTGCCACGGTTCCCTCAAAGCCATTGGTCATGGTTGCCTTGGCCCCCACTGTGGCGGCATGTGCCCACAGCAGGACCCCTGCCCAGTCACTGTCTCGTCCTATCTATCTAACCCAGACCAGAGCCTCCCGGCAGAGTCCAGCCTATCTCAGCTCATCCTGGTTCAGCCTTGGCGTCAGCAACAGACCAGTGCCACTCCACCCTGGCAGCCATAATGAGCTGAAGGGGAGGGGTCCTCTTTGCTCAGAGACTAGAGTTGTCAGTACGAGAGTGACAATGCTTATTTGTCGAGCAATTTGTTGGTTTATCAAGAGTAATGGCCACAAAGAATAGTTGTTGGAAAATGAGGCTCATTGTCAAACACAAACACGTTTAGTTAAATATCAAAGGAGCTTCGTATCATTATGCCATCACAAAGACCTTTTTTCTCCGATTGTTTCCTCGATCATGTCATTCAGCACTTGTCTCCATTCTGCAACATACTTTGTACAATATACTTCAGATAATATGATAATAGCCATCAAAATGTTTTCTCCCATCACCCAACAGCCATTTTGCAGGTTTATTTATTTATTTATTAACATGAGCTTTCCAATTTCCAATCCGGCCATCCATCCTGCATGCTGGCTGCCCAGGCTCCAGTCGCTGCTTGTCACTCTGAATTTCAAATGGCTCCAATTTTCCCCCTGATGGCACGGAGAAGTGGCAGGCAGCACATCGGGGAGGGTGGTCCTAGACATGCCGCCTGCAGCAGGGGTTCTATTAGAGAGAAGAGAGGGCTGAGAGGGGGGACAGGAGAGGTTTGGAGCATCACGCCAGTAGTCATGTATTCTTTCTTTCTTTTTTTTATGATTATTTTGGAGACTGCTTTCTCATTTGGGGATGTGTGGCATGGCTGATTGTTCCATCTCTGCTTCTGGCTGGTTTGCTGATGGTTGAGCTGCCCTGTCTGCCAGAGCTGCTTCTCTCTCTGAGCTCACTCTCACCATACGTAGTACAGCTCTAGAAACATGTGATTTTTAACTGTTGTTTTATTCAGACTTAAGTTGCAAATTGCTCCATTACTGGGTCTAATCACTCAAAAAGCCTACAAATTGTGCTGCACTGTTTCTTTTTTTATCAACATCACATTATGTTTTGTTCCTTAATAAGCACTCCCCAGCTATGAAGAGCGAGCTCTCTACTTGGAGGCAATTGTCCAGAACCACAGGGAGGTCATGACCTTTGAAGACTTCGCCTCACAGGTCTTTTCCCCTTCCCCTGGCTACCCAGTGAGTGGAGCAGGTGAGATATGAACCACACTGCAGCCCCTTGATATTCCTCCTATTACAACTTCTCTGCCCCATTTCTTTCTCCTATCCCTCTGTTGCTTTATAATATAAAACCTCTTTTAACCTTCTTGGCCATCTCTTTTCTTGCTCCTCCTCATCAACTACACACCTGTTTGCCCCCTCTGCCTCCTCTCCCCCTCATTCCCGGCCCTCTTCTTCCACGCCCACGCTCACGGATGAATATCAAACGATGAGCCCGGCTCTTCACGCTATCCAACTGACTTCAAACATGCTGCTTTCTCCTCTTCCTCGAGCCCCACTCAGGCTTCTATGTTCATCTTTTCTTGTTTCAAGCTGCATCTTTCAATACAATCATTTTGCCATGAATATAAGCAGCCTTGTTAAATGGTGGTTGTGAAGTGCATTTGTGTCCCTGTGTGTGTGTGTGCGTGCGTGCGTGCATGCTGGTCTCCATGAGCTCATTCACAAACACTTAAGAGACCTGACCAACAAACAGCAGCTCACGGATGTCAGCACAGCACTCTTATCAGCCCATGATGAACAGAATGGAAAACGTGTCTTATCTTGTTCTTCCTACTTGTAGCAGCTCTGATCGATCCGCAGCAGCACTGAAATCAATACAGGATTGCACTTTTCCACTCTATTGGATCTCGACACACATTCTGTTTTGACAAGGAAAGCACTCCACAAAACCACACCATCCTGTTATTTTCAAATCTGTCGGTGCTAATTTATTGTAAGGTGCTGTACAGCGTATGTACAATTTTTATTCTGTATGATGGCATGTGCAAATTAAATGTCAGCATTTTCTTATGTGTGTGTGCGTGTGTGTGTATGGGACTTTGGATTGTGAGACAGCAGGTGTGATATTCAAGCTGTTGAAAGGAGACAGAACATGGTCAGACATATTACCATACTGTTTGCCCATCTCTTTTGCACAGGTGTAAAATCTCCCCAGTCTGACCTCTAGTCACCTCCTCTCCTCCTCAGCACCAAACCTGCCTAAAGACAGGGAGTGAGGAAAGATGGAGGCTTAGGAGCTGCTGGGAGCAAAGGAGTGAGGGAAAAAATGGGTTGAAACTGTTTGCTCTTTCAACCATGAGTTTTTCTGTAGCACAGAGAGGTTAGCCACGCTGTTAAGCTATGCTTTCACATTATAGCCCCGTTTCCACCAAGCGATTCAGTTCGGCACGGCACCGCTTTTCCACAGACTAATCCAGGGGACAGAACCCCAAATAACCGAGAATAGCCGTCCCACTTTTTGGCACACTTCTGTAGGGGTGCCAGACTAAACCAATCCAATCTTGAAACACTGCAGACCGTTGATTGGTCAAAAGAATCGTCACTTACTGTGCGACAGCGGCTGTATTCTCTTGGTGGCACACAGTCTTCTCTGAAACAAAGCTTGATTGCTCTTTGTATTAAAGAGCTACATGCCAATCACAGAGAGGACGAAATGCTGGACGCCTTCCATCGTTGCTCTTTGTTTACTGTGTCGCGTTTTTCTTCTTCGTTGGATTTATTAGCGGGGTACACTATGTCGTGCTGGTGTGGCGTCGCACTAATATGTTGCTGATGCGGCTGTCAGCATCCAGCTTACACGCCGCTAGAGATGGGTATCTTTCATATTTGAAATGATTCGGCACTGATGCCCGGTACCTGGCAATTGGTACTGGTACTCAATGGTACCAATTTTTTACTTTTTTGTGTCTATGTGGTAAAAATATCAATTTGTTTAATAATAAAATACATATTTTTTACAATTTAACTTTTTTATTTTTCAATATATAACCTTGCAATGTTGTGTTCATGTCCAGCATGGAAAAATCACCTGTTCTTCCTCTCCCTCACAGTCATAAGGATACATTTAGGAACCTAAACATGGTACCTTTTGATTTTACGTGAATAGTACCCGGTACTTTTGACAGAATTCCTATAAAAGATCCTAATTCGGTACCCATCCCTACACGCTGCCTACCCTGAGGGGGTAGGGTTGGCTGTGGAAACGCAAACAGGACCAAGCTTAACCGAGCCTACCCGTACCAAACCGTACTGATCTAAACCAGACTGCTTGGTGGAAACAGGGCTTAAGAGACGGGGTGTTGCTAATGTGAGAAGCCATAACATATGAAGCCTGTAAGGCAAGGAAGCTCTGGTTTCCCTGTTCTGGCAAATCTTCATGAGCTTTACTGTATCACAGAACCAACGGGCGAGGAGTTTACACATAAACTACGCTTGTCTTTGAATCTGTCATAACATTCCAAAGAAAATGTTTTCCTCAACCTGAAAATAATACCAAAGACTCTTTCACATTTATTACATTAAACAAAAATAGTAACACAACACTTTTGTTTTTGCTCCCATGTTTCCTGAGCTGAACTCAAAGATTGAAGACTTTTTCTGTGTTCACAAAAGGCCAATTTCTCTATTGTTGTTTATGAATATTGTTTACGAATTTGTCTAAATCTGTGTTAGTGAGCACTTCTTCTTTGCTGAGATAATCTATCCCCCTCACAGGTGTGGCGTCTCAAGATGCTGGTTAGGCAGCATGATTATTGCACAGGTGTGCCTCAGGCTGGCCACAATGAAAGTTTTGAGGGAGCGTGCAGTTGGCATGATGACTGCAGGAATGTCCACCAGGGCTGTTGCCCATGAATTGAATTTTAATTTCTCTTCATAAGCTGTTTCCAAGGGCGTTTCAGAGACTTTGGCAGAACATCCAACCTGCCTCACAATCGTAGACCATGTGTAAAGGATTCTTTATCATTGTGAGGTAGGGCTGTTTTCACCATATGTGTATATTACTCCACCATAAATGGTCGGATTGCTTTGTAAAACAATACAAGACAAGTTCACCATAATTTCTGACAGATGTAAAAGTATGATCCAGATCCTGGAAATATTCTAGATACTAAAATCCAGAATATGAAAGATGTACTGGGTCATCGTAATTTTCAACACTGTCAGGTAACAAATTATGATACAAACCTGCAACTAACACCAAATTGTAGCAGACAGTCTGCTGAAAGGGAGTATAACATTAAAGTAAGACTTAAGTGTTGGTGACAATCACAATATGCTTGGTGGAGGTCTCTACTCTCTGAGTGCTTTTCTAGTAGACAGTGTTTTGGATGCACAGAGATACCATGATGAGATCCATTACTGTGAAGTTCATCTACCACCATCACATTACGTTACAGTACGTTCCGTTGATAATCCTGGAAGCTGAAACATCCCGGTTCTTGCATGGCCAGCATAGTCACCAGACATGTCACCCTTTGAGTATGTTTGGGTTGCTCTGGATTGGTGTGTACCCCATCAGAACCCCCAAATACAGTAAAACTGCACATTTTAGGGTGACCTTTTATTGTGGCCAGCCTGAGACACACCTGTGCCATGATTATGCTGTCTAATCTGTGAGGGGGATGGATCATCTCAGCAAAGAAGAGGTGCTCACTAACAAAAACTTAGACAAATTTGTTAACAAAATTTGAGAGAAAGGCCTTTTGTGTACATAGAAAAAATCTCAAATCTTTGAGTTCAGCTCATGAAAATGGGACGAAAAACAAAAGTGTTGCCTTCATATATTTGATATAGTGAAATTGGTTTTAACATCAGGTCAACTATGGCTGAGTACAGAGGTTCTCACTCAGCTCCAGTCGTCACACAAAGTATTTGAGGCTTGATACTTAAAACCCAACTTAGTGATATGTGAGTGACACAATCAGTGTTGTGAGAATGAATACTACCATAGCATCATCTGCCATCAGCGTGTGAATGATGTGTGTCTTGAAGTTGAAGCCTTTGCTCAGTGTAGAGTTGCTATAGTCTAAATTGCAGCTGTTCGTGGTTAAACTCCTGGCCATAACCCTGTCTTTCTTCAGTCAGCTGATCTGTCCAATGAAGTAAATAAGTTAAATTAAGGATGTGGTGTGACTAGAAGACTTATAAAAAGGGTTTGAATAGGTTGATGGGCAGGGGAAACACCACATGTCCTGCCTCTTCTCACCTTTCTGCATTGCTCCACTGCACCTCCATGACTGTGAGTGTGAGGTAGCTTGGGCTGGTAGAGGGTGGGAAGTCATATACAGGTCTTTCAGTCCACATGTCGTGCCCGATTCACTCCACTCTGGCCCCCATTGCTACCACTAACATGTCATCCATGCTCCATGACAGCGTGCAGGCGTTGGCCAGGGATGGTTTGGGACATGGAGTACCCCTGGGCCAAACTGGACTGTAAGACTCTGCCTGCTTTCTCCACTCTAGGCATGATGCCCAGCCACTGCCCACCAACATTTACACTTTTTCATAGAAGTAGCTCTGGGTTTGCACTCCATTTAGTAAAAGCAAAGGAGATATGTAATTCAGAAACACATTCTGCATGGACATTTGTGAATGTAGAGCTCCCAGAGTGTTTCACGTTTATGCAGTAAAGCATCCCACCTCAGGTCTCTCTAGCTTTTCCGTATCATCCTCAGCCTTGTCCTCTGTGATCCTGAATGCACTCTTATCCAAGTCAGCCAGTCGTGGTTTCCTGCATGAGCTACTCCATCTGTCATACAGATTCCTTCCACAGTGTCATGCCCTGTCTGTTTCACCTGCTCTGCTTTTCTGTTTTACTTTTTTTCATGTTTTCATCCCTTAAACTTTTTTTTCAAACGAGTAACTGGACTAGAGGAAGCCAATACTTCTCCCACATGGATGAAACAACCCATCCGCCAGAATCCGGAGTGCTCTAGCATCTTTTACTCTCAGCCTAACCTTCTTTCACAGTAACACTGGTGGTAAATGTTTCTTAGCCTGTTGTTGTAAACTGCCCACCATTCACACTTTGGTGTCAAAAGATTTTCACTTTTGGAGTGTGTGAACTGGGCAGATTTTCATCTTCAGAGATACTACAACTAGTTGATCCAACTCACCAACCAAATCAGTTAACCATGTGTGTTTTTTAAACCTTTCAGTTACAACTAACCAAGACACCACACAAACTGTTTGAAAATCCTTCCACTCCAACCTCAAAGACTGGATTTTTCAACAGCTTTGTGTTGTTGTTTTTGTTGTGTGGTATGGTTTGTGTCTACTGCTGTCTGAAATGATGCTCTACTGTGTTTTTCCCTTTTAGATTAAAAATATCATAATGGTCCAAATACTGTTTCTGGTGAAGGTAAGCCCCGAGTCAGACCGGAAGCTTGTTTCCGTTCAGCGGACTACCTACCCTTCGCTCGTTCACTCATCCTGGCTATCCCCCCCTCCTCTCCTTTTTCATACAGCACTAACCTTGCTTTATTTACTGAGTGCTCTGACAAAGAGAAGGGGACAGAGAAACCAGGCTGTTTATTTGGGGGTGTCCTACTGTTGAGGCCAGGCTGGTAATTGAAAGTGATGCACTGTGGGGACAATTAGCACCTGACTAAGTAGCAGCATGAACAATACGGCTACACTTCTGGCCCTCGCTTCTGCATGTGGCGCGCCTTTATCTTTTCCCCCAGCAAGCACTTTTCTCTTTTCTTTCTTTGCTTTTTTTTCCCCAATCCCTCCACCCCTCTCATTTCCTCCTGTTGGAGTGTGCCTGTTTGCCTGGGGCAGACTCTGAGACTAACACCTGCCGCACTGGAAGACGTCTTTGTCATCCTAAGCCTTGTTTGAACTGCTGCAGAGAGGGCCAATGGGATGGCAGGGCCATTAAAGACTCTTTGTTTTCTTTCCCCAGCTTTACGTTCTTCCTCCTACTTAAACGAACCTTGACACAAGGTGGTTTGAAATGTGCGAGGAAATGCATGAACACAGTGGTAATAAGAATGACACATTAGCCTCTAATTTTCCAGTAACTTCCTGTGAAAATGATTCTAGCAAAATGACATGCAGCAAAAAGCTGATGTGTGGTCATCAAGTGGGAGTCATAACTGTTGCGTACATCATGTTTTAATGGCTGATTCTGTTGAGCAGGTGGTGAAATGTACCCATCCATTGTCTTTGTATTGTCGCTCTAATAGATGCCGCCATCTTTGAATCTCATAGAGTTCATCAAACTCAGTTCTGGTACTAAAAACAGCAAAACTCTACTGTAGGAATGAGTAAAGGATTAAGGGAATGTTTATTTCTTCTTCTTTGTCCGTAAGACCAGCCCACGTTTTAGGCCTTCCCTCTCCTATATTCATATGCAGATTGAGAATGTGTGTTCAGACCCTCTCGCCTCCCTCCATGCCCTTCACAATGCACACAAAATGTGTCATCTATAGCCCAGCCCTCCTCTCCCAGCAAGCTTCAGCCCTGGATGCTGCCTGCGTCCACCGTGCTGCTGCTGCTGCTGAGTGTCTGTTACTCCAGCCATCTGCTATTCCTTTTAGCCACTGCAACTTGAGATGCTTCGGGAAAAAATGGCAGGAAATAAAAGGATAGGAAAGAAAATAGGCAACCAGATGCCACCTTTCTGACAAAGCAGAAAAGTTGTTTAAACTCGAGGCATCAGGCTAAAAAGGAGGAGGGGGACACTGAGGAAGTCTTACCCAATACTTTATTGTCCCCCACCAGAATTTGATGCCCACCTTCCAGCTTATTACTATTTGCCACCACGCAATCATGGATGTGAAGATTTTCTGAACAAGCACAATGTTTGACAATGGAGATGCTCCACATGTTCACAACAAGAGCATAATGCGTCATTTTATTTTCATTCAGAGCATTCTGCCATCACACAGATGACTGAATCTTTTTTCCTTTGTCCTTAGTCACAAAGGTTACCTCTCTTTTTTTTCTCCTGTATGTATTTGGGAAACTGTTGGGGGAGAGTTAGTTTCTCTTTAACACGCTCTTGCCTTTCTACAGCATGTGAATACGGCGCTTAGTTTCAGAAACACACCATATTCTGTCTCATGTCCTCATGAGAAAACTCAAGAAGTATTCAAAATCAAACACTAACACTTACTTCACAGTTTGTGTCGCAAGATTTGTGAATGTTGGTGGAAAATCTCTTGGATTTTGGAATCTTGATTTTTGGGAGATTCATGTGCATGACAAAGCATGATGGGATAAAAACGGCAATCACACAAAAGCTTTTCTTTGACTTTTATCTACAAGCTCTCCGTCTGTTTCTCTCCCAGGCTCCTTCTCTGGCAGCGCGAGCACAGAAGCTGGAAATACCGCCGGAACCAACGACTCTGTTGACCAGGTGTCTCCCACAATGCCTCGGGCCACAAAGAACAGAGTTTCGGGAAAACTCCGCCGCTCAGCCAGCGCTATAAGCAAATCCTCCAACTGAGCTTTTGAACCCGTCCCTCTTTCCCCTTAATGCAGCCTTTAATCCTTTCTTGAAGAACCTCACACACCCAGCTGTGACTGCAAAAATTGTTTTGTTTGTTTGGAGTGTCTTGTTTTTCTTTGTCTGATTTTGTGTCATATTAACTTGTAACTGGAGCATATTGCAATTTTTAATTTAAGTGGCAATCCTTGATTTTGTTGATACATTTCCATTTGTTGTGCTTGACTACTTAATCAAGATGGACATGTGACTAAGCTATTTTGTTCTTACTGGTGGTTACAGCTTGAGAATCAGCAGCATAGGAAGACTTGACTGAGAAGTCTTTAAAGAAACGTCAGTTTGGTTCATATTTTCTAGTGCAGGCTTGATGCACTAGAGAGGGAAGTTGTGACAATAATAAGGGAAGGGGGTCTGCTTTACCCTGTTTCTACACTGCGTCTGTCTCAACGTTTAATGTGAGGAAGCACTGAATGACACAGCTGTGAACGGCTTCATGCAAAAACTGCACATGAGATCGGTATCCATTAGAATCCTGTCTGCCTTTTTACCTCTTTCTGCACCTGCCACAACTTTTCTGTGTCAAAGCTCCCGCTCGCTCAGTGACAGGATGATGATGATGATGTCCTGCTCAGTAGCACCAGTTGGGACCATGTTAATGGACCATCTGCCTTCAGAGAAGAAACTCATGCATGGGGAATGCCTCCCCAGAACAGTTTTTACTCACTGCACTACCACACAGACTTGCTGTGTGTTGAATCCCTGTAGTACATGCAGCCGGTTTGTTTTAAATGCTTTGAACCCTGAGTGGACAATCGGTGATGTCTATCTTCCTTGTTTTTTTTTTAAATTATCTCTAGTTTTCCTTTTAAATGAATTCCGATGGATTGTGTCATGGTTTGATTTATGCAACCTTGCTGGGATGAGAAAAAACTGCGTTTGTAATTGTTTTCTGATGTCATTAACATGGGCTCATGTCCGGTAATTGAATACGTTGTTCCTGTCTCTTTCCTCTGCGATCAGTCTCCCTGTCCTTAGAGCTAAGAAATCGACATTCCAACGTTTCCGACTGACATTTTTGCACTCGCATTCATTTATTTTAACTTGCATTGAATGTTTCTCTTTTTTTTCTTGGATGTAAGTTGCTTTAAGTTTCATTCTCTCATTTTGATGTATATAGAAATGACTATTTGATTAATTATTTCTGGTGTTCTGTCGTTTTATGTGTTCATATGCGATTTAGAGGAAAAATACCGCCAGAGCCTCAGGTGAATCACAACTCCATGCACTGGTGTTTGTGTGTGTGTGTGTGTGTGTGTGTGTGTGTGTGTGTGTGTGTGTGTGGGTGTAAATGTGAGTGTGTGCATTTATGTATGTATGTGTGAGTTCCCAAGGGAGCGTCATTCTCTCAGTGCCTGTGTAACGTCTGTCTTTTTGAAATGCTGTCCCACACCACCTTTACTCCTCATAATCCAATTTTGGCTTATCTTCATCGTCTGAGAATAACCATGACCGCTCTGCATCACATCTCCTTGTTAGAAGTCTGAAACAGAGCTGTTACTCCTCTGCCACTCTGAAGGTCTGTGTCATGCTCCGCACAACAGAAGCATCAAAAACAAACAGATTTGGAATCACGAGCGTTTATTCCTAACTGTGAGCGCTGTGTGTTGCTCGGCATTTATCTGTGAATCAATGGCACTGACTCCTTGTCTTTTCCCTGTTGCCTCCTGAGGCCTCCAGGAGCGATAGTGGAGGGGGGGCTAGGCTGAGGTGAACTCTTAACAACCGTCCAAGCAACCACCTTCTCCAACCTGTCTGCTGAGTTGTCATGGTAGCCAGGTGTTCTCCCCGAACACACACACACACACTGACACACCCTCTGAGGGCTCCACCCAAGCTGCAACACTATCCCCATCTGTTGCACTACTATGCCTTACTTTCCCCACGCTCTACTGACACGTCAGCGCTCAACTCGCCTTCTTTTGTTTGTTCATTCTCTAAGCAAAAAAACAGGGGATCCAAACAGTGGGAGGATTGACCAATCTTTTTTCTTACACTTTTTTTTGTTGTTTATTTGAAGAATGTATAGACATAGTACAAGCCTGGATCACAGGCTGTTTTTGATTTTCCCCAAAGCCACTTGAAGGAACCTCCCGGGAGGCTGATCTTAAGATTGTAGGTTATAGATGATGTCTGTTGAGGGGTCCGTGCTCCTCATTTGGTGGCTTAGTTGCTGGAGATGTTAGTTTGGACCAAGATAAGGATTGTGTCTTATATTTGTGAGGAAATCTAGCTGGTGTTAGTTTTAGTATGTTTCTTCTTCTTCTCTTCTCATTTTAGAAATCCTTGTACATTGTGTCAAATTTGAGGGCTTCAGCGCCCTCTGAATATAAATATATTAAATAATGCCTGTAATATAATCTTTGTATAAGTGGAAGAGGAAAAAAAGCTTGAAGATTTCATCATTACCTGTCAACATATCAAACTGTTTTTAATGACCGAAGTCCTATTATGATTAGAAATGTGAAAATTGAAACATTTCATTAAATCAATTTGAAATTCTAAGAATCGTTGTCTTTTTTTTCCCCCTCTCTTTAAGAACACGAGTGTGTTGTGTAACCTCTGATTTTGTGGAGTGGTGAGTGTGGGTTTTATCTGCGTTAGCACACTTTTGATGGTGCTGTTACCATGGGCTTCCTGACCCTGGCCTGGCTGTGTGAGCACCAGCAGGGGTAACCTGACCCTCCTCCCATCTGTCTCCCCTGCTGCTCAGCCCAGCTAAAGGGGGAGGCCTGCATAATGGAACCTCGGCAGGAGGCACAGGTGCAATGGTTGCAGCACCTACAGGTGACCTGTCTAGCCTGGGTCACATAAAGGCACGAGAAAAGCACTTGACTGTAATTGGAGTCTTTAAGAACTGTGTGTGAGAAAGGAGCCTGATGCAGCCTCATTGTCAGATGGTGAACATCAGAACAGGCTGGAGCTGGGTGTGCGGGCTCCTCTGAGGCTAACATTTTCTGTTATTACTTTATTATTTCTCATATGTCACTCTTCACACAGTGTCAGTCTGTCACATGTAAAAAGTTCAGATGACTTACTTTTCAAGATGTGTGGTTGCAGAGTATCAAAAAGGCCCCTCAGGATCTTGTAGGAGTGTGAGTTATTCACCTGTAGGACATAAAGCCAGTTTGACCACACTGGTGGTGCTGGGGTTAGCTCTGTCTAACAGTGAGTGTTGATGCCCCGCTAAATTACAGCTGACTTCATGCTTTACAGGTGATTGGGGTCAGATGGGAAGGCAACTCAGCCCTGGTGTATCCTAAATCAGTAGAAAACTAACAAAAATCGAACTGCGTGAGTCTTTTAAAGCACACAGATGTTTTACTGCTCCAGAGGTTAGCTCTGATCCAGCACCTCTTTGTCCTGCCCTGTCCCGACTCGGTATTAAGGAGGCGATTTATGATACGGCCTTAAGTGGCTGTCTATGGTAGCCAAACGGCGTCTGTTGAGCCACTGTAGAGATGATTTGTAGCCAGCCAGTCTGACAAACGACGAGTCGAAGGAGAAAGTTCGGATGGGGGTGTGTGGGGTGGGGGTCTTCTCCGGTCTGTTTCTGTGTGTCGGCCCCACGAATCATCGAGCTATTGTGTTGTGAGAGTGTGTACAGAAAAGAAGTGACCAGGCTTTTGTTTGTAGACCTTTTCCTAACTTTTAATGAGCATTAATGTGTATTTTTATTATGTGTGACCTCGGTAAGCCCACGGCTCCTGCGTTCACCATGAACCACCTGACCAGCCGAAAAACCAGGATTAGGTTACAACTCAATATGTCTGTGTGGAGAGGAAAATGCTGTCATGTGAATTTAAAAACGGATACAAAACTGTTAAAAACACAAAGAAAACTCAGTTATGAAGTAAGGTTTAATTGAGGCCTTTTTCAACTATCTTAAGTTTATTTCATCGAAAAAAAAATATTTTGTGTGTTTCTTTAAGTCATCGAGGGAAGATGTTATTTACTTAGGTTAAAAACCATCACTAAATTAATCACCTGAAATGGAAAATTTAGTATGTAAAAGTGTGAAAAGCAGAAATTAAGAATCAACAAGCTGAGTAACCTCAACTTTTTAAACGTAAACTCCTGATAGAAACTTTCCCTTTGCTTCAGTTAGAAAAAAAAAATCCAGCATGAGCCGTGTGTCGTTTTGAAAATATTTTATTTCGATAGACAACAACGATATACACATACAATCAAAGCGCTATAAAAGCCAACATTTAAGAAAATAACTTATCCTTAAAAAAGATTGCATCTAAGGTAAGAGCTTTACGTTTTTTTCTTTCTTTTACAAGAGCTGTGGAGATTGAAAATCAAAAACCCGACCCACGACACTTATCACAACTCATATTGTAAATTTGACCCCCCCTCTTCTCCCTCCCCACCCAAAAAAAAAACAGACATTTTGGCTATACGACATGTAAACTGCCAGAACGATTCACAGAAAAAAATCACAACAAACACAACAATAAGTTACATAAAATAATTAGAATAAATAAATAAATAAACTCATGATGAAAAATATTGCAACAATCTTCAATAACAATAATAAAATATGTGCCAGCATTCAAATTAAAACAGTCCATGATGACTTTTTTAAGGCAGTTATACAGCAGGATTTGGATGTGTATGTAGGCTATGTCAGACTAAGCTTATTGTATACTAAAGGCATTTGTGGTACTACTAAACAGGGAATGCTTCACTCACTCTTTTTTCCCCACCAGTACAAAGTCTATCAGTTTTGTCATTCACAAACTAGCGTAAAGCTACAGTGATCGAGCAATCACGGTCGGTGAATTGAAAAGGCTTTTATAGGGAAGGGGGTTTCTGAGAATTTAAAGACATTTCTTAGGTCTAGAAGCTATCATCGAACACGTGTGCTGTCCTAGAAAAATACCCTTTAACAGTCAAACTAACGCTTTGTACTCTTTTTTTTTCTTCATAAACTAATTTGAGAAAGGAAATCTCAAAATAGGCCTATATGTAATTCAAATATAGAGAGAAGCATTCAACAATCACTGATTGGCATGGAAAAGACACCCCATTAACACCACTTAAACATCAAACCGCCTGCCTTCATTGGCCTAAAGTTATGGCAGTGCGCATCGCAAACTCTGGATATTTTTATAACCCAAAGGCGATTTTTTTCTTTTGTTTCACTTTTTTTTTCTTTCCCCGTTAAAGGCACAAGTTTGGTGTTGTTTTCAGCAGGCGGGGCGCACCGGCATTTGGAGCAGGATCACCTGTCGGTTCTCTGAGGGGTGGCACTTGTTTATGTGCCTGGTGAGCCCCGGCGAGCTGTAGAGGGTGGCAGGGCAGTACTTGCACGGGTAGATCTGGGAGGAGTGCACGAGGCGCAGGTGTCTCTCCTGGCCGGCCCTGCTGGTGAAACTCTCCCCGCACACCGGGCACAGCAGGCAGTCCACTGGGCTCAGATTGAGAGGGCTTTGGTTCGAGACTTCCTCTGAGGATGATGATGATGCTGAGGAGGAGAAGGAGGATGGGGCTGGGGGCTGCTCCGCCGCCCTGTCGCTGGTTTGAAACCCGTGCTCCTCCAGCACTTTCTTTTGCAGGACCTGGTGTCCCATGATGTGTTTTCTTAGGTATGCCTGTCGCTTAAACCTCTTCCCGCAGAACTGGCAATCATAGGAGCCATCTTCAGAGCCCGACTCGGACAGACCTGGACTCGGGGTGTCTCTGTCACTCATGTCTTTGGCTTCGTCAGAGACTGACTTGACACTTAGGGCTGGCATTTTGGCCATCTCAGGTTTGATGCCTTGTGCAGGGGATATCGCCGGTGCGCCGGTGGTCCGGGGTTTGTGCCAGCGACGGTGTGAGGCGAGGTTTGCCGGGCAGCTGAACATCTTGTCACACTCGGGACACCGGTACTCGACCCTGACGATGCGGGAGCACTTGTGCTGAGCCAGAGAGAACGGATCAGCGTACGCCTCCTTGCACAGCTGACACACAAACTCCCCTAAGGGCTTGTTCCCCGCGGAGGACTGCGCCCTCGGCTTCATCTCCACTGGTCCCTCTTTGATTTTGAGACCCAGCACAGGAGAAGTAGTTACCTCGTCTTCAAAGTTGAGTTTTCTGATGGCTTTGGGCTTCTTGGGTGCAGGTTTAGCCTTACGCTCTGTGCCGTCAGCTGCGGGTCTTTTGGTAACGACCCGGTTGCTCGGTGCAGGGAGGCTGCTGGTGGTCCCGCTGCGGCTGCTGTTGCTGGTACCGATTTTCAGGTCGACCGGTGCGTAAAGGAGGTGATCCAGGCCGGAGAGGGAGGCAGGCGTGGGGAATGACTCGGCAGAAATAGGCGAGCCTAGATTGAAACTTCGCTCAAAATATCCCCTCTCGTGCTCCTTGCTGATGGGCCGGGTGGGGCTGTACAGAGCTTGGCACGCCGCCTCGGGGTTGCCGAACTGCGCCGGTTTCTCCAGTCGTGGCACCGACGCCTCGGCTGCTATGAAACCTGGTGATGCTGCAGCGCGGTCTGGGCTGGACGCCACGGACATTGGTGGGGAGGGGTCTGTTCGGCACGGCAAGGCAGCTGGGGTGGGATGCTCCTGGAGGTCATCTTCGTCTAACCGAGTCCTGTAGGAAACATGCGCAGATTTCTTGTTTCTTTTTACCAGGAATCCTTTGGGCATCTTGGCGAGTTACAGCAAAAAGGCACTTCGGGGTGGGTGAAGTCTCGAGTATCCAGGTTTGTTAAAAATATGGCAACTCTAGAAGCATATGGGACTTTATCTCCCCAGTATATCGATCCTTCTGTTGCTGAAATGTTTTCGTCTCCAAGGCATAGCTCCACTCTTTTTATGCCGGAATGATGCTATTGTTCTCGCCCCCCCTGTTGCAGCATCCCCGACCAATCGGATGAAACCAAGATCCCAGTGGATTTGATTGTGGGAGGGCTTAGGGTCTGTGTTTGGTGGATTTCGTTGGAGGATGTGCAGATAGCTTAGCAGATGTACTGGCGGTTTATTACATTAATGTGTGCGCTCAGCCCCTCCCCAACAGAGGCACACGCCGGGACCCTCCTCTTTTTACGGTCTGATGGGCCCCTATACAACTGCACACGTGCCACGGCTTTGTGGTTCTCCTCTGGGGGCCCCGACACTGCCAAAAGGAAATGTCCGTCACTGCCACAATCGTCACAATTTAGAATTAAGACGGGACGAAACAAGTATGTTAAATATGAATCGAAATATCTGTTAGATTCAAGCTCAGCTGCGATGTTGTTGAAAGAGATAACTTATAATAAAAGAAAGCTGTAAGGTTGGGTCCAGGTTCCTTGGTTTCAAAATTCACCTTCACACTTGAGTTTTTTTTTTTCTCCTGTCTATTCCTTCTGAAGCCACTTTTACGCGCGACCTTTACGCACAAGCGATGGGTTTATCCACAACCAAATACAGTCGTTTTTATAGACCTTTATTTTATAATGTTTTAAATGAACACCACAGAGGGTGTGTTTTCTTTATTTTAGGGCACGTGTCTGTCTCGGTAGTTTAACTCGACATATAAATCAGACATCTCGCTGCATACATAAGTAATAAGAAGGCCCTCTGGTCTTTGTGCACAATAGCCACGTCTGCCCGTGCTTGGATATCCCTGTCTTTTTTTCTTTTTTTTTTCGTTTGAAAGGCAAATTGACCTCTTAACTGTGAAACGGGACTCACGGCCAATCTGGCCCACAGTTAGACGCGTGCTGGGCGGAATCAGTGCTCCAGACAAAGAAGGCCGCGGTCGAGACTTAGATTGTTAAATTGCTGCAGACATAACCAAAGCTCAGAGGAAGCTGCTACTCATTCCGGCAACAGCAACGAGCACATATTTGTGTTAAATAAGTATGTAGACTTTCAGGAAGAAGTTATTGTTTGGTAGGGTCGTAGTGCTTAAAAACGCTTTAAATTAAAGATATAGTTGGAATTATTTAAGAGAAAAGTTAAGCAGTTGCTTGAATGAAAAACTAAGTTTCACTAGAGCATCCTGCCTGCACAGCAAAGATTGTTTTTGCAACAAAATGTGGCCCATTTTCCTTACCACCCCCTACGGTTTCTGTGCATTCCTCATTTATTGTGTTTTTGTCCTTTTTTTTCGTTCTAATGGCGAAATGTAGGCTGCAGTGCGCCACTTGGCAGAGAGTGCATTCTTTCTCCTTTCAGTCGGCAGACCAGGGAGGAATTAATCTCCATCGTCGTACATTGTTCCCCTCATTTGCATAAAGCTGCAGTATGACCAAGTCAAATAATTACACAATCGGAGCTGAGCCGCAGGCCTGCGCCTTCCTTTCAATAGGCCTCTCTGTCCCCGTGCCTTCTCACCTGCCTGAATGCACACCGTTATTTTGGTAAGATAGGGCTCGGTGACAGATTTGTTTAAGGAAAAATCAATGTTTATGAATGCTCATATAGTTTGAATAAGGCTATATTCAAACTACACAACATTAAGTTAAGTAACAAACTTTGAACGTTTATTTTACATCAGGCCCATTAAGGGGAATAATTTTGATTCTGAAGGATTCGTTTCGTGAATAATCACTCCAAGGTCCCCGAGTATTTTTTTTCTTTTTGTCAACATATTCGTTGTTCTTCGGCTTAAATCTCTTACTCGCTGCAGTTTCTATAGAAATAATTAAACTTCTGTTTAAAGTAATGTCTTGTTTACTTCCTCAGCGCCCTAACTCGTTGTCCTTTCAGGCTGCATCTATTAGTCGTGGTTTGTTGGGACTACAAGCTTTGATGGCATTTTAACGAGTTCCTCTTTCCCCAGCGATAATTTCTGTGAGGCGCGTGGGCCGGGTGGCTGGTGTTGGCCCGAGAACGCATGCGCATGTTTGATCAGTGGCGCGTGCTGCTCTGGCGGACGGGAAGCATAGGCGCCTGATTAGCATACAGCTGCAGCCGCTTTAAGGCAGTCTCAGCTACATCCTCCTAAACCGTATGCATGCCATGGGATTTTAAATACTGCTCATTTTCTCTACTACAGCATAACTGCGAATATTAGAGACATATACTAAAGTTGAGAAAATAAAAATGAGTAATGTTAGAGGAATGTTCTTGTCTGTTTGTAATAATGGTTACCTTCTGCAGACCGAAATATGTTTATCTTTTTACATACAGTCCCTCAAAAGTTAGGCGTTAGCTACTTTGTGTCCAGTAGTTTCTGGTTTTACCAAAACTAAACAGGTTTCAGTAGAAGACTAAAGGCTTCTGAGCTTCTGGCCTAACAGTCCAGCTCTTACACGTGTCATTGCACCACCTACAGGATGAATTCATTCTGAGAACAGGCTGAACAAGTTTACCTTGTGTCCACAGCAATGCTTCACATTTCTTTTCATGCATTTCATCAGGCTGTTTCTTCCAAACATTTCATGTCTCTGTCTCTGGAGCTTTGCAGCAGTTTGGCTGTTTCACATTGATTAGATTACCTTTATTCTCACCGTGCATGCAGAGAAACCTCCTGTACTTCCACAGTGAATGATTGTCTCCATGTGTTTTGCCATCTCAAGCTAATTTGAAAGAGCAATAGGACATGACTGTAATTGGTGCTCACTACATGGCCACCTTCAATGCATTGTCAATCAATTACTGTAATGGATTAGCTGAGGTCCTATTCTAGCTGGGTGTAATCTGATAGAGGGCTCTTTCAGCACCATGGAGAGAGCCAGCGAGGGACCAAGATTTAATCAGGCTGGCTGTAGACACAGCACAGCCTCAGCTTTAGCCTTTGTCCCTAGAACTGAGAGAAGGCAGGCACCGAAAAAGAGAACAATGACGCAAAAGAACAAAAGTGCCAGAGTTTAATGAAGTGATTGGCTTTTAAGTATAGTTCAATATGTCCAATACCTTTTTCTTCAGAGGGAGAGGAGCTCACTCTTCTGCTTGAACCTCTGTTGATAAGTGTGTGTGAAATATCAACAAATACTTGTCTTCATTTCAAGATATTTATTGTAAGTTCATATTTTGTTGCTCTAATTAAGAGTCCATCAACTCCTCTGCCGCAGAGCAAACCTACCTTTACCTCTAATTTCCATGATTATGCTTTTTTTTTTTAAGCACACCTGGCAATCTTGGTGAAGTCAGCAGTTGACAGTAAAGCTTTGGTGAGGCTGCGCTTGTACAGAGAGCAGGTTTGTTTGAGATTGCTGAAAAGAAGTCAGACTGTATCTTCCAAAAGACCACCGGGAAATTGCTTGTTTGGCCATGAGAGTAACATAGAGGTCACTGTCTAGACTCTAAAGTGTACTTTAGAAGGATGCCCATGAGAGCAGGTAACGTTGAAATGGCCTGTAAAGTGGTATGGCTCGGAGCTTAAGCCTAATGGACCACGGTGTTGACTGGGAATGTTCCTGATGACATCTGTTCTTTTGACAACGATGCTGATAAGCCCAGGAAAATCAGGGCAGATGTTTGTTTGGGAAAAGGTAGTCGCTGATAAAAAGATTTTTTTCTAAAGAGGTTGGTGGTAACTTTATAGATCCCTTTAAAGATAATATGTACCACTGTGGATGCAGAGAAGTACAAACAAAGGCTTGAAAGAGGCAACAGCAGATTTTCTCTTCGTTTTAAAGAGCCTCTTATCAAAAAGAGGTCTTCCTGCATATCAGGCATATCAGTTGCTAAAGTCCCAGGGGCATGTTTAGCTCTAATTTACTCATCAAAAACATCAGAGTGTCTCTCGATAATCTCCACAGTCCATTGGTTGTTTGGGGTAGAGTCCCCTGCCAGAAAGCATGCCCTGGAATGTTAAACACTAATTCACCTCTGAGCTGTGGAGGTGGATAAAGTGATTGTTCTATCTGGGAGCTGATTAAAACAGCTCTGGCCTGTTTCTCCCCTCTGTGTTCACCTCTGACGTCCACCACATTCATTTCTGTATTCATGAGCGGATGAGAAAACCCAGGCAGAGCGGCTGCCGTATTACAGATAATAAGGCCAGCGGGCACCACATTCGCTGCCACAGGTTTCCCCCTGCCCCAGCTCATTCAATTACTTCACAAGAGTCCTCTGAGGCACAGCTGCACTATGGGGGTGAAGAGGAGCAAATTGAGGTACATTCATGTAGACACACACACACACAAGCACACATCTCACAGACACAAAGAAGTGGAGGAGGCTCACATGCTGTAGCAAGAGAAGGCGGCGTATAAAGGATTTTACTGACAGGCATTTTGGTTAGTAGTCAATACATTTCTGACCCAAGAGGATAACAAAAAGGGTCCATCCTCTGTTACCCACTGACTCCCTGAAGATTGTAATGATACTGACAATAACTCCATGTCAGAAAAAAAAGAAATCAGGCTCATTGCTCATAGACTCCATATATGAGGTCACCATTATCTTGATGAACGCGTAGACAGCTGCTGTATCATTGTGGAGCATGAAGGATGGACCCTGGCAGACCTAATGGGCCATATCCTTAATCTATTGACATACGGAGACACACATTTTTCATCCCTCTCATTGGCTTCAACTAGTTGTCTGCTCATCTCATTTATTCGTTGGTTGAGCAAAAGTGGAAATCTCTGTTGACGCTATCAAGTTATTTGTTAGATTATATATAAACACAGTTATAAAACAAATAATAGTTTAAAATGTGGAAGATCAGAGTGAGTTTGTCACTGGCTGTTGTCTCTGTGGTTGCTATCCATGGTGCTGAAATTATGCCTTTAAAGTCTCAAGATGAAGCATCCTCTTCCCAGAGCATATTCTGTAAAACACACAGGGCCAGAGCTGAAATAATGAACATTTCTCATTTTTGTGTAACTCTTTCTCTCCAATTGAAATGTTAAAGATAGAGCTGGTTTTATTTCTTAAATGAAAGGAAATGTTATATATTTCTATATAAATTTTTAGTTTCCTTTAAAAATCAATCCCCACCAGTGCCTTTTAAAGAAATCAATTATAAGTTTATTTTTCTATGACTCCAAAAATGTTCCTAACAAAATTCAAAGGTTAAAGAATATTACAATATGTTTTCACATCTCTTGAGAATAACCTGGCCAATATGAATTTTTACACATAGATCCCTCTGAGTAATATATATATATATATATATATATATATATATATATATATATATATATATATATATATATATATATATATATATATATATATATATATATATATATATATATATATATATATATATATATATATATATATATATATATAAAATACAAACATATTATGTATTACCTGCAAACAGTTGGTACTAAAGTTGGTCTAAAAAAAAAAAAGAATAGAAAAAAAAGGGAAAAAAAGGCAATAAGATATACATACAGACATACAGTATGTATGTAATGCACATTTCACTATGCGTCCTTTTTTGTATGTTCTTGACTACAGTCTATGGAGCTTTGCAGGGGTGTGGAGAGAATGTAAAAAAATTCAGCGCTCAAGTATTTAAGTAGATCGTTGACATGTGTACATTAAAAGAAGAACCTTTTGTTGACCTTTGGCCTTGGAATGCTACATTTTCCAAATTAAGAATTCCCAGAGCCGACTCATTCCTCATTAGACAGAATAATTTGCATTCTCTTGTAATTGTGCTGCTTCCTTGATTATTAAATGATCACCCTAATTAGGGAGAATAATAGGGTTAATCAGACTCTGCTCATCACACGTATTATTATTCCTGCAAAAAAATGAAGGAAAAGATACAGTACTTGATTAATTATATCAGCCTTTTCATCAGCTGGGCTACCATTCCCCCCTCTGAAATTAATATCATGTTGTAAATGGAAGGAAGGAGCTGGCCGGACACAGACAGATGAAAGATTTCACTCAAATTAATTAAGCACTAATTATGCGGTGGGAGTTGGGAGCAGTTTGCATAATGAGCTCTATCAAAAGAGATCAGTCATGGAGAGGGGCTGTAGAGTTTCTATACAGCCTTCAGATGATACACAGACACCACTACAAGGCATGAAGAGGGCTACCACAGAAGTGGGAAGCGGGTTAAAGCACTTGGAGGATAGAGTCGTGAGGCTGAGGAGTGTTTTGTTTGTCAACATGCTGTGAGTCGGCAGCTTTCTTGCTCGGTCGTGTTCGTGCCATTCTAACCTTAATATATTACATCTGTCCTGGGGCTATGCGTGTCTATTTTCTCCCTCAGTGCAAGCATTAGATAATGAATTCCCTCCTCCAGCAAGAGGCAACAAGAGTAGACTATCCCTTTAAATTCTAGCTAATCACAAACAACCTGCATCCACTCTCAGGGGAGCTCTAAGGACCCTAATCACCTCTCTCTTCAGTTTCTGCAGAGTCCAGCCGTGTTGATCAGGGACTAAACTGTGGCTATCTCGCTTCCACAATGGCTAGAAGGATTAAATGGATAGAAACTCTATGTCTTTAATTGTCTGTTTAATCACAGCCACTGTGTGGTGTATGGAGTTGAGTTACTTGAACTGATTTGTGCCACAGCAGCAGCAATCATGCATAGGCTAATCAGGGTGCACAGCCCGGCACTGCCCTTCAAGGTCTCCAAGTGGAATTACAAAGACTATGATTAGTTAATCAAATGAAGAACCCAATGTCCTTCCTTTATTTGTGTATACACCTTATCTAAATGGAAATTGTATAGCTAAGGCACTTCCACAAGGACACATCTACATGTGAATGATCCTCCTCCAGCCCTTGGCAGTGAATAGAGAATAAGATCTTTTGTATCCAATCATCATGTTATGGCATCATGGAGTCTTTACATATCTAAATAATGTTTGTTGTCAATGCAATGTGATTGATGCAATCAGTCAGACTGATGTGGAGTAAATCACAAAGCACTAGAAATCATCTCTTCAAATGCACACGATGGGGGGAGATGGGATGTCAAGACGGGATTCTGGGAGAGGAGAAAACGTGAGGAGAGTGGGTGGGTAGGGTATGTTGGACATAAAACAAAAACAATTATGTTGAATTTTGCAGATGTAAACATTAACAAAGGCGCTCTGGGTGGCTGGGTGATGTGATGTACGCAGCACCCCTCAAACTATGTCACAGCTTAACTAGTGATGTTCATTCTACTAAACTTCCATTCACAAGGCTTGATTTTCACTCTTTGACTGGGCTGAACAAACAGTCAGTTCATTAACAAGATATTGTATAAGCTAAAAACATCTTATTTAGACATATCTTGCAATCAGCAGTCTCTAACTGTCAAAGAGAACAGACTTCTGTTATCCATGTTTCTAATGAGTGGTAATCAGCTTATAATGGAGGAAATTCATTACAATTCATGGCCTTCAAAAAAGCTTTGGATCCCAGAAGACTGTGATAAAAACTACCTATAATGCTGCAGGTTATGTAGGGGTTACAATAACTGTCACAAACCTTTTTGATGAAAGTTTTCTGACATACGATATATTAAGAAAAAAGGTTGCTTTTGGCGGTAGCGACCACTTTGAATTGGGATGCAGGCAGAGGTGTCAAGTAACTAAGAAAAATACTTTGTTACCTTAATTAAGTAAAAAAAATGGTATCTATACTGTACTTGAGTAATTATTTTAAGGCAACTTTTTACTTCTACTCTTTACATTTTCAGGTAAATATCTGTACTTTCTACTCCGCACATTTTAAAAACAGCCTTGCTACTCTATTCCAGCTTGTCATCATACAAAAAGACACACTCCAAAAAAAAACACTAAAAAACTCTCCAAAAATAGCTGAAATCGCATCATCCAGAAACAGTGAATATGGTTATGAATGGACGAGATGTATTAACATAATACTTTTCCAACACCCTATTAGTTTGGATGTGATCCATCACACCTGCACATGACACAAATCACGCCGCACTTAAGTAAAGCCATAACAGACGTGCAGCTTAGTATGAAGCTGTGGCAGAGACTCAGGAGGGGAAATGAACTAAATGAACTATAGACCTCTACGGCACGGCCTAAGCCCCTTTATACCTTTTTAAACCCTAGTATCTATACTTCTACTTGAGTAATGAATGTGAATACTTTGACAACTCTGGATGGAGGTGCCTTTGAGGTTCCAAAAAGAAGCTGGACCCTCTCCTTGGTTTTATAAGATTCATTCACCAGGTATGATTGAATTAAACGCCTATTTTTCCTAGAAAACACAAATTCTTTAAAACAATTTCTTCTGACATATTCAAGGCCTTGTTAGGTACGGCTGGCAGTTTGGGAAATATATGATGATTATTATATGTTTACATTAAAATTTGATACTTGAATCAATCTTTACTGTCTTTTGTCCAAAGAGAGACGTCATGAAGAGAGAAAATCACAACCTTCCCAACTCCACAGTACATGAGAGGTGAGGATGAAATCGTAGCTGTCTACAGTGGTTGTAAAAAGAGCAAATGTTTCAGTTGAGCACGTCATTCACCAATAGACTAATAGTTATAGTTCAGGAGGAAACTTAAAATTTAAATCAGAAGTTTTGGATATAATTTGGGTTTATTTACAGAGCTCTTTTGATTCAAACACTTTTCATTTCTTTTATATGGCTCAGAATATACATAAAGAGGTTTTAACAAGGTATGACAAAAGTTTTTATATAATTGTGAGAAATAATTCAACAGTGCATGCATTGTTTAGAGAGTTACGTAGACCCTATTGGTGTTTGTTGTTTGAAATGTGCTTTCATTGAAATTTGAGAGACAATTTATGATTATTGTGTGGTTCTGCCTGGTGATCGAAATGTCTGTTTCACTAAGGTAAGTAGTAATTTTTGGGGGTTGACCATTTAAGTTGACTTTACTGAGCAGCACAGGTTCCATGTCTGAGAGACTGAAATTCATTGATAAGATTCAAACAAGTGTATTATGATCATAGAAAAAAAGCTCATGTGTGTAGGGATGGATACCAAATGAAGTACTTTTATAGGTACCAACCAAATTCCGTCAAAAGTACTGAGTACAGATTCATGTAAAATCAAAAGGTAGCATGTTTAGCTATCTAAATGCATCCTTGTGTCTTTGAGGAAGTAGAAGAGTAGGCGATTTTCCATGTACCAGGCATTGGTACCATATCGTTTCAAATGTAAAAGGTACCCATCCCTATGTTTGTACATAAAAGGGTACAAAGTAGCTTCATATCAGTAATCCATGTTAGACTATCACACACACACAAATGTTGCACAAAAAGAGTTATTAGGATAGATTTGCACCAAAGCAAACTTTCTCCTGCCCAGAAGCGTCTGTCAGACAAACTGTTTGACATGGTGACTGCCGTCCAGCAAGAGGAAAGAATTTCCCTCCAATGCTTTGTGTTGACTTCCTTCTATGGGCAGACTTGACCTGCTAACTCCTCCTAGAATCACCTCTATTATTTGTCAGTGACAGCAGCCCTTTGGAGGATGGGGGCCACGCTGAAAGCTACAGGGTCGTGGATGTCCTAATCCATCTCTGTCTGCACGGCGATTGATTGTGATTTAGTGCGTGGTGCAAGAGATGGTGGGGTTCTGTTCTGATGAGCGATAGGTGGGAACCCTTTGACTCCCAGCACATGGCAAGCAGAAGCAGGGCTATGATGAGGGGTCAGGGGCAGCTGGTGGGGGTAACTAGGGTGGATCTGGGGGTTGGATGGAGGCAATTGGGGGATTGCGTTGATCACAAGATAGAAAATGTCAGAGATCCTGGACAAAGCCACCCAACAAACTGCCTGAGTCTATCACTTAGCCCATCCATCACCCATTCGCTTTGTGGTTACTATAACAGCCCCAGCTAATGGTTTCATAATCAGAGATAAAGAAAAAATGACAGTGAGTATGGCTTTGCAGCACGGTAGAATTAATGTATAACGCTGTAAGGAGAGGGTTTTATAAGAGCTTCACACAATGAGCCTTTCAGTTTACCTGTTGATAGTACAGGCAAGGTAATGTCTGAACATTTCTGTACAGTTACAGTGAGGGTTGGAGATTACAAAGGTAGAATTACTCTTAGTGATTTTACTTGTATGAAACAATGAGAAAGTCACAGGAGATCTCCATCCTGATTTTAAAAAAATCAAAACTTGTCGAGTGTGAAGGAGACATGCTTGTCAGATGTTCTGATGTCCCATAACTCTCCCACAAATCACAAGACTCCAGATATGCATAATTAAAAGTATTTGGCGGGAATCAGAGTGAAAATGGCTGTAACTAATATCAAGTAATCTTCAAATCTTTTTACTCAAGGGCGAAGCTAAAAGAGTTTTCCACACATCTTCTTGACTGACATTTGTCTCCCAGTTTGAGATACAAACAGTCCCTGGAAGGTTTTATACCCAGGTTTAGCCTTGCTTCAATGGGCCGTGCTCGTAGCTTAACTTCATAATCAACCTGAGAGGCCTTCTCAGGCTGGATTGTAAAATCAGAAGACAGATGTAAGATTCTTGGGAGTATGATTAGTTAATACATCTGGTGTAAGCTGCTGCATTATTTTAATTTTTATCCATTTGTTTTAAAACCATCTTTTTTGGCCCCAGCTTTCTTAATTTTCAAAGCAACATCAGTATCGCAGAGGCAGAAGTGAACACAAACAGGTGCACCGTCAATCACAGGAAGCTGTGCCAGCCAGGTGAATGTGAAGCCAGTAACCCGATCTGCTGTTGACAGAACAGGGACAGGTGCTGCAGCCAAACTAATCCATACATGCATGCTCAACACAGGTCATCCATTTAGGCATATTGATTCAAAGCTTTAAAAGGCTGCTCCTCAACAATCTCTGGCCTGGACGTACCTGTGGGGTTGTCGTGATAATTGCGGTAATGTGAGATGGCTTGCTCTGGAAAGAGAAAGGAATGTTCTCTGTTTATTCAGCTAATGCCGCAAACATTTTGTCACACAAGAGACTCAGTGCATCTCATGCACTGATGTCTGTATTTTCTGATGAGAAAACTGAATATGTGGGTAGTTTGTCATCAGTAGTCTTGGATACACAGATGTATTTGGCTGAACTTGCTGCAAAAACAGAAATGTGACTCAGGGGATACAGGTGGGGTCTTATTTTCTTAACTTGCATGACTGTTTAAGTTACTGGTGTTCTGGAGGAGATATATAAACCATAACTCCCTTTGATTCAATGCTTTTATCAGACCCACTCCCATAAGGCCTTAAATGCCAAATAAAGGTTTACAGGCAGAGACCAGACATCTGCTGATCTCTGATTGGTTGACAAGCCAGTCGCAGGCTCACCTGTTATCCCCAGCCCAGTGCATGGTAAACACCCTCAGTCAGAGCTGCAGGGAGAAGGAGCCCATCTGGTCAGCAGCATTAACAACCAGCTCTTTAACAATGGCTTCCAGGAAAAGGAGAAGGGCACAACAGGCCATATCTGCCAATAAAAACAGGCTATGCATGACATTTAGCGCCTGATGCAGGGCTTAGCAGCAAGCAGGTTACCTACTGTCCGCACCGGCCCCTGGCAATAAAACAAAAGGCAATCTCACAAAGCAGGAGGACACTATTTAAAGCCACGTTTCAGCCAGTGATCTCATAATTTGTGCATAAATATGCAAAGGGGGCATGTACATAAAAAGCAAGGCGGGAACCTTTAAGAGAGTTTCACATATAAAAAACACAGACAGTTTCTAAAACACTGACTATCAACCTTTAAATCCATATCTCTGAGAAAGTGTGAATTTGTCTGCAGAATAAGGATTATGATGGATTATATATTTGTGAGCAATAGCTTCTTTGGCATTGTGGAAATAAGAAAAACACACAAAAAAGAAAAGTTAAGAGTGTAAACAGTCACAGGTGAAAATTAGGGTGGCTGTTTGACTAAACAGTGCCACCTTGTGGTCAAAATGTAGAAGCCAGAAGGGTTTCAAATTTCACATAGGCATAAAAGGAGTAGTCAATCAATTAGCTTTCATGCATAGAGCAGAAAACTATGAAACATTTTCAGTTGCTTGAGCCTTTTCTGCTCATTTACCTCTTTAAACACACCCCTCAGAGCTCTAATGTAGGATTTTTTTTTCCAGAGAGCTGTTGTAGAAAATATTCGTAGGCAGCCTAATATAACATCTAAGAGCTCAGGTTAACTCCAACTGCTAAGTTACACACATGACTCAGCCTCCAGCTTTCATGCACAGACTAAAATCTCTAAATAAGATCTTGGGGATACAATGAGGGATGGAAAGACAGAAAGGTTCGGGATGGAGTTTGAACAGCAAGCAGTGGGCTTTCTACAGCTGCTGGCACTAATGAGGATAATTACCAAAGTAATAACATTAGCCTATCTGAGGGAATGGAGGGGAAGGACAAGTGGTTGTGTTTGTGTGTGTGTGGGTGGGTATGCAAGCATGTGTGCGTGCATGTTGTTGCTGCTTGTGTGTGTGCATGCACAGCAAAGCGCGTGCCTTTCCTTCTATCTCACTTGCAGTCTCTCCCTCATTCCCTGAATCTCAATATCTCTTTGTTAGCCCACAATAATTGTATTTGGGCCTCATATCCGCCATATCAGATTCGAGTTTGTACAAGGTAATTAGCAGGGGAGGGGAAGCCTCCACACCAGGAGGACAAATGCCCCCATGACATCATTCTGGCTCCACTCAGGAGGGGAAGCTTTTTTTTTTCCCTTCCTCTTCTCCCACTTCATCTTTCTTGTCATTCATCTCTCGAAAACGAGTGCTGAATAGGGATGAAAAAAAACACACTGGCAGGCAAAAGTTGATGACATTGAAAAGGAGGAGAGTTGAGATTAAGAAGGTAAAGAATTGAAGAGAAGGAGGGAAGATAAAGGATAGAAAGGGGTAGAAAGTGATTTGAGAGGAGATGGAAGGCTGTGTTTTCACTGCAGGCCTGTAATCTCCAATCAGCTTTGACTAACAGACAGCAGGGGAAAGTTCCTTGGCGTTAATGCAGCTTTCCATTCAGAAGGAGCCAGTGTATCCAGCTGGGAGTCTGGGGATGAGGGGAGGATTAACTGGCACTCAGGTGGAGAGAGATGAAGAGAATCAGACGGAGACCCTGTGGATGGTCACACCCTCTCTGCTTCCTCCATTACTCTTTTTCTACCTTAGAGATTACATGTACTGTACTCTGTTTTCTTTCTTTTCTTTTCCAGAAGTGTGCCAGTGACGAAAACTGTTTTTATAAACATCCAGTTAAAGATAATTAGCCATACACTGTGAGTTCTTCTTAGCAGTTAAGAGTTGTGATTAACTGGTGTACAAGAGCACAATCCAGGAGTGAAAAACAGTATCAATGTACATGTGATATAAAAAAAAACCAACATAATGTAGTCTCATCTTTGAGCAAGTCACTCTGCTCCCTCTCAACAGCCGCAGCCACCCACAGTAAAAGAAAAACTCACACTCATCCTTACACAGAGTTGAGTTGAACTATGCTTTTGAACTTCATCCTTGTACACAAAGTCTGAAATAACAGATGTGAAAACTTGAAGGCACACAGTTGACTCTATAAAGCTGGTTTACAAACTGAAATCCTGTTGTTTGGTTACGGCCACATGTTGTTCCTCCTCTGAGTTTTAAGTATTTCCTTCTGTCCTCTCCTAAATGGTTCTGTTGTAGTTGCTATTACTATTTATCCCTGCTGAGTTATTTCTCCATTTCATCTCCCTCAGTGGGGTTTTTAAATCAGTTTCAGATCTGTTTAACATGAAAGGCAGCATGTAAAGAAAGAAGGCTTATGACTTCCCCTTATCCCAGTTTCTTTGCCTTTCTTCCTCTGAAAGTGTATTTGAGCCATGCAGTACTTTCAAATGAGTTCCAGAAATTATACACGTAAATACTTCCTGTTAAACCTATACTGTGTAACACATACTATAGAAACCAATGTCCCTCTGTGAATACAATGATTTCATGTTTGTTTCTTATGTATCAAGTTGGTGATAATTGTAGAATGCATCAATCAGGAAATATTTTAGGTTTTTCATCTTTCTTTTAAGACAATTAAAGCACAATAGTAAGAATGGGAAGGGCAGCTGGATCATTGTAATGAAAGACATGTTCAATCTGGTGTGAACTGGTGTTTGTTTCATCTGTCTGAACATAGTTTGTTTCTTTTAACTGACCTGAACAAAATTTGTAGTAGGCCATACAGTCATCATCAAGGCCTTTGCTGTCTATTCTGGGAAGATACTACCCTTATGTCCCTAATTGATGTTGCAGTCCGATGTCTCCAGAATATTTGCTCTGAAATTGTGCATCCAAAAGAAAATTTGAACACGACGAAATGTAAACACATACTTAGAATACCTATTTGGATAACTATCCAAACAGATATTCCAAGATCCTAATCAACTGCAGGCTAGGCCTATGTTTGTTTACTATATGTAGCTATGTACTTTTAAGATTCAGTACAATGTTGAAATTAAATCAATGCTTTCATTCCGTATTTCTCTGAGTAACGTGGCATTTCCTGTCGGAATGTGTAAATTGAACGGGTGGAGAATCTGCACAATTACCTCCTTGTGCGTGGTTAGAGGCGGGGCTTCGTTGGAGCGCTGCGTGACGTCGCAGCATGTGAAGAGCTGACGCGCAACCGCAGAAAGCTTACAGGAAGTAAAAGTAGCAAAAATGATCGTGTGAATCAGATCGACACTTCAGAACAAAATAGTGTACGCCAGATGATTTTCTGATTAAAAAGACTTTTATTTTGATTTCTTCCTACTTGATGCGTTATTTATCTTATTTATTTCCCAATAAAGGTCAAATGCCAAATTTAACTCAATTCTATGGCGTGTTTTTAATCATTTTGAGACCTATGTATTTTATTTTGAAAGGACACCTACAGGAAGTTATTTGCTTGTGTTCGACTTGATGTTTACTCCACGTTTAACAGGAAGTAAGTCCCGAGGAAGACAAGTGAAACATGACAGAATGAATTGATAGGCAAACGTTTATTTATCCTCTCGCTTTCTCTGATTTCCCCAACTGGTAATTTCGAGGCACCCCGACCGGAAGAATATTATAAACGTGGTTTGACGACTAGGTAAGTTTTTCTTTCTGCCATTCTCATTGAGACACGATAAGGTCTCTTTTGACAGTTGGTCAATGAAGTTGTACTCTTGCCCACTTGACTTAAATATGTATCAGAGATTATGTTTTGAGTCAAATCAAAAAGACGCCTGGACATCTTAGACAACACGTTTTATGGTGCTTTTATTGAAAAGTAAATTCACATTGAACTTAACTGACTTATTTGTATTCTTTTATCTGGTCTTTAGTATTACGAAAACGATTTTACTATGCTTTATAGGGAAATCTAGGAGACTGCTTGGGATATTACCCAAGTTACTAATTATCTCAAGCAGCGAGTGTTGAAATGAAGACCAGCAAAGTTGTGCAATGTAATCTGTGGTGGTCTTTAATAAATTAAAGCCATCAAACATTTATCATTGAGAAAGTTTATTTCGAAATGAGTCTGGTCTCACTCGTGTTCTTTAAAGAGCTTTTTATAGCTCATAAAAAAGGAGTAGTTGTTCCTGACATTTGATCTTGCGCGGACAATACCTGTTTCATGTGGTTGGACAGGTTAAGGCCTGAATCTGCTGACGTGCCAAACTATGGGTGGGTCACACACACCTGTCACGTAGACTTAAGAAGCTTTCAGATGCAGGTGACAATAAGGATATCCTGTTTGTGAAGAGTAGGTCTTGTCCATGGCTTCAGGTGTTTTAACTTCTACTTTACTATTTACCACCACACGTACTAATGTTTTTGCTGTGTTCGACAGGTCTAAGATGGCAGAGAAGGTAGAGAAGGTACTGGTCACTGGTGGAGCCGGCTACATTGGGAGTCACTGTGTGGTTGAGCTGATAGAAGCAGGTTTTGAGCCTGTTGTAATCGATAACTTCAGTAACGCTGTAAGAGGTAAGCCCTTTAACTGGAAACAAAGGTTTATGGATATCTTTATACAACACAAAGTCCCTTGAGTGCAGCGATATATTCATATCTAGTCTTTTTTGTTTGTGTGTGTGTGTGTGTGTGTGTGTGTGTGTGTGTGTGTGTGTGTGTGTGTGTGTGTGTGTGTGTGTGTGTGTGTACATTATGTCTTCCTGTGACTGGAGGAGAAGGTGATGTGCCAGAGAGCATACGAAGGATAGAGAAGCTCCTGGACACCAACATTGAGTTTCATGAGTTAGATCTTTTGGACCAACCTGGATTGGAAAAACTTTTCAAAAAGGTCAGAAAAGTTGCATCAGGTGTTTAAAAAATCATATAAGAGCCCAAACAATGTCTGTTCATTGCTGAGAGAAGCAACTAAAACTATTTTGCAGGTTTTATCAAGTTCACTTTTTTCACATAAAATTATTTTTAGTGTAATGTGATTTTTTTTCTTTTACCTTAACTTCCACTTCTGCCCAACAAGTATTCTCATAAAATACTGAATTTCTTAGCAAAGCCATAATCCTGTTTGTGCATGGATATTTCATATTTTCTGTCTAAGGCATTGTTGATAGTCCTCATTGACCATACCACTGACTGTATATTTTGCTGTTGCAGCATTCTTTTAGTGCAGTGATGCACTTTGCTGGACTCAAGGCTGTTGGAGAGTCAGTGGAGCAGCCTTTACGCTATTACAGAGTCAACCTCACCGCCTCCATGAATCTGCTTGAGGTCAGTGGTCAACTTTTGTAAAGTCACCTAACATACTCTCTGTGTTTTACATCCCTAAACATTTCAGCCGCCCCTCTGATCATTGTGTGCACTTTCTCTAAAGTTTATCTGCATGAGATTGTGTGTGTGTGTGTGTGTTTACTGAATCAAGGTCACTCTAACACTGCACTTTTCTAATACTGAATGCCTGGAGCTCACCATAACCACCAAAGTCAAAGGTTATGCAAACTCTTTGGGTTTGTGTGTGTGTGTGTGTGTGCGCGTGTGCTTTGGACTGCTGTCTCACTTACTTATTGACCGTACGTGTGTGTGTGTGCTGTGTTTGTGTGCATCTGCATGTGTCTCAGGTGATGCAGGCTCACAAGGTGCACAATCTGGTCTTCAGCAGTTCAGCTACGGTGTACGGAGACCCTCATCACCTTCCCATTGATGAGCAGCACGCTGTTGGTGGCTGCACCAACCCTTACGGCAAGACCAAGTACTTTATTGAGGAGATGATCAAGGACCACTGTAAAGCTGAGAAGGTACTGATGAAGAGAAAGAAAGGCATTCACAGACAAACACAGACACTGACAAAATACTAAACAGGATTTCTCATTCTTGCCTCTTTGTGAGCAGGACTGGAATGCAGTGCTGCTGCGTTATTTCAACCCAATTGGAGCTCATTCATCTGGTCTGATAGGAGAGGACCCTCAGGGCATCCCTAACAACCTGCTGCCATATGTTGCCCAGGTATGCCATCTTTCTGCCAAATACCCAACTATATGACAGCAGTAGAGTGCATCCCACCGTGTGTTGTAGTTAGAGCTGGCAGACATTTTGACATCATTTGCATTGTTTAATTAATCTATCACAAAGGTTGCTATTGGGAGAAGACAGTGCCTCAGTGTATTTGGGAATGACTACGACACACCTGATGGCACAGGTAATTAGGAGACCTTTGACTGTATTGCACAAACAAAATTGTGGTTTGAAAAAAAAAACCTTTTTGGGAAAGATTCAGACAGGTTTTCTCCCTTTCTAGGTGTGAGAGATTATATCCACGTGGTGGATCTGGCAAAGGGACACATAGCAGCTCTGAAGAAACTGAAGGATGACTGTGGATGCAAGGTACGGTTAAAGAAAGAAAATCAAACAGGAGCCTTTCAACCCTATTTTCCTATTTGTTGCAATTTCACCTTCATAATCATGTGGTTGCTGGCTTATTTTTATTACTGTGTCTTTAGGTTTACAACCTGGGAACAGGGAGGGGCTACTCAGTGCTCCAGATGGTGAAAGCCATGGAGAAGGCATCTGGAAAACAGGTGAGTGACAACAGATTTTACTATTTTACTGTGGGTTTTTTATTTGAAAAAGCTGTCCTCCAATTTTCTTGGGAGACTCAATTGTTTTATTAGACATTTCTTTTGATGTGTCTTTTTTTTAGATCCCATACAAAGTTGCCCCTCGAAGAGGAGGAGACATAGCATCCTGTTACGCTGACCCATGTCTAGCTGAAAAGGAGCTGGGATGGAAGGCCAATTTTGACCTGGAGAGAATGTGTAAGAACAGGCTCTAAGAATATATATATATATATATATATATATATATATATATATATATATATATATATATATATATATATATATATATATATATATATATATATATATATATATATAAAAACACACACACACGCTGCCTTGCCAAAAAGAATAGTCACCACTGGAAAAAAAAAAAAAAATCACATGCTGTAACATTTTGTTGGATCACCTCTAGCTTTGGTTACCTTTGATTACAGCACATATTTGCTGTGTCATTGTTTGGATAAGCTTCTGCAATGTCACAAGATTTATTTCCATCCAGTGTTGCATCACTTTTTCACCAAGATCTTCTTTGATGAAGATCTTGGTGTGCAAAGCCTTCCCCAGCACATCCCAAAGATTCTCTCTGGGGTTAAGGCCTGGATCTGTAGGGGTCAATCCATGTGTGAAAATGATGTCTCATGCTCTCTGAACCACTCTTTCACAGTATGAATCCAATGAATCCTGGTATTGTTATCTTGGAACATGGCCGTGCCATGAGGGAAGGAAAAAAAACTGTTGATGGAGTAACCTGGTCATTCAGTATATTCAGGTGGTCAGCTGACCTCATTCTTTGAGCACAGACTGTTGCTGAACCTGGACCTGACCAACTGCAGCAACCTCAGATCATAGCACTGCCCCCACAGGCTTGGACAGTAGGCACTAGGCATGATGGGTGATCACTTTATCTGCCTCTCTTCTTACCCTGATGGACCATCGCTCTGGAACAGGGTCAATCTGGACTCATCAGACCACATGGCCTTCTTCCATTGCTCCAGAGTCCAATCTTTATGCTCTCTAGCAAATTGAAGCCTTTTTTTCTGGTTAGCCTCACTGATTAGTGGTCTTCTTAGGGCTACACAGCTGTTCAGTCTCAATCCATTGAGTTCCCTTCACATTTTGCGTGTAGAAACACTCTTACTTTCACCATTAAACATAGCCCTGATTTCTACTGTTGTTTTTCTTCGATTTGATTTCACCAAATGTTTAAGTGATTGCTGATCACGATCAATCAGGATTTATATCTGTTTATTTCTGTGTCTTTGTAGGTGAGGATCTATGGCGTTGGCAGTCCATGAACCCAACAGGTTTTTCAAATGGCACTGCGTCATGATGAATTCCCCGCCTTACTTTGTTGCCAAACCTTCTGCTAAACCACCGGACCAAAGGGAAACACAAACTTCCTCATTTTGCATTCATGCTGACATTCCCCATATGAAGAGACAAATGCTATGTTATGTTATGATTAATTTTCCTGTCTTTATTCTCAAATCAATTTACTGTAAACTTGTCTCTGATTTTCTTTTCTCCTCATTTCAGGTAAACATTGTTTTTTTCTTCTATGTATGTCCTCATCTGTGATCTGTATAAAAGAATAAACTAATTTTCTTATTTGAGATTTTGAAGCCTGCATTTAATTTGAAACTAAGGCAAAGCTGTGTTGAAATAAATGTGAAGCTGTGAGGGAGGTAACCCCACACCAACACCTGAGTATTCTAAGGGCAGGATACTGTCACTTTTATCTTAATTTGAGATTGTTGTAAATGTTTTGTTTAGTGACAAAAAATACCTTTGGAAACATCGTAACAGGAAATCTACCGCCGTGGTTTGATCGCTAGAGGTGTTGAGTGCCCCATCAATCCGCATGACATTATTTTAAAAATGTTCGTTTTTTTCAGGCTTGGGTCGTCGGTGTATGTTCTGTCCATGCAGAGCATGTAAGTGGTGCACTAGGGCTTTAAATGGCTCCTTGAACCCTCGGGCACCCAGTTAATAAACACCCACGTCAGCACAGTGCTTCAGTTGCTCTAACCGGGTTTCGGTCTTTAGGGCTGAACAGGAAGTGCCTGACTGTGGACCCTGGACAAGAAAAAAGAGCAAAGAGAAAACACAGACCAAATAAAAAATGGATTTAGTGGCGGACTTAGGGGCGAATAGGCTGTATCGGGCACCGGGTGAATCGAGTCACCAGTGAGTATGGATGGATTTTGTCGGGTATACCACGGCATGGGGCGTAAGCGGGTCCTTCTGACACCACACGCCTGGGAAAGAGTCGCTCGGTTTGGGCAGCAGGCAAATCCTCCCCGCTGCTCGCTGCGCTCCGGACCTCCGGCGAGAAGTGGGGGTGGTCGGGAGCATGAAAACGGGCGTGTTAGCACGTCTTATCCCGAGTGGGATTCAGAATTCATTTAAATCAAAGCATGAGGTTCAGATGCTGTAGGTTTGTGTCTGTTTTTCTATTGTGTGCTGGCTGAAGCCTGAAGTGGGCGTCGCTCCAGGACAGACTGGGCTGCTCCGGTGCGCCGCTGCCCGCTTTTTCCTCGCTGGACTGCAGCACTGTAGTGTCGTTTTATAGGTCGCTTGATGTCTGAATCATTACAGGATAGCACGTTGAAGATTTTAGACTCTATTTCATGCGACACGATGAGCACTTTAGAGGCATGCATGCGGGCGTTGCACTGTGTGGGTTATCGGGCGATGTGGAGCCTCTCAGCAAGCTTCACACAATTCAAAAATAAACGCGTGTGATTCAGATTCGACATGATATTGGCCAAATGAGCAACTGTGAGGTGAAGAAATACCCCACAAATGAGGTTGCGGCATATTTTAGTCGTTGGATGACATGTCCTGCAATAGCAGTTTTATATGTTCTCCTCCTATCAGCTTCATGTGTTGGTGACATCAGAGATTTCACGCGCGCCTCTGCTTCCCTCAGGGGATGATTGCGGGGTTTTGTCACCCGATGCTCTCTGACTGGAGTCGGGTGTAGCCCATTAGAAGAAGATTTTGATTGAAGGATCATCCAGCCAATCTTATGCAGAATAGAGTCCTGGGGGCGGGCTGCTCTTGCAGCTGGAGATGGGCCAGTGTAGAAACAAAGAGTAGATAATTGATAACTACATCAAAAGGCTGACATGGCTGTTTCTCATTGTATGACCCGTAGTCAATATTTGAAGCCTGTATAGTGACTATTAACTAAACTGAGCTGACTCTCATGAGATTAGATGTGCCATGAATCACTCTCCAGGGTGCAGGCCTATATGGTCCCATTAAATTCATAGCTTGTTAACTCAGCGTCATCAAAATGAAAGTGTCTCAGTGTCTGTCATAAATGTCCAAAAGGTCTGCAACTGTCTGATCTGTCTTTTTTTTTTTTTTTTTGCATGAGTTATTTTGCCGCTTCAGACACAGAAAATATGAGTCCTGTTATTGTTGTCTCCTGCAGGCAGCCTCAGAGGTGGTTCAACACAGCAGACATCACAGTGGCTCACCAAAGCAACCTGCTGAAGCAGCTAAACCAACAGCGCCGCCAAGAGCTTTTCTGTGACTGCAATGTGCTGGTGGAGGGCCAGCTCTTCAGGGCCCACCGCAACGTCTTGTTTGCCAGCAGTGGCTACTTCCGCATGCTGCTGTCCCAAGGGCCCGATGGGCTGTCCGACTCTGTCAATGCCACCTTTGATGTTTTCAGCCCTGAAACGTTCACTGTCATTTTAGATTTTATCTATTCTGGGCAGCTTGACCTCTCCAGTCACAATGTGATTGAGGTGATGTCTGCAGCGAGTTATTTACAGATGAACAATGTCATCAACTACTGCAAGAACTTCATTAAATCCTCCTTGGACATAAGTGTAAAAGATGAAGAAAGTGAACGGTGCATTAGTTTATCTGAGACCTGCAGTTTCACCAGTGGAACAGGGGAAGAGACGTCAGAGCAGCAGCAGCAAGGCTCCTGTTCTGTGAGCCCCCCACCGGCACTCTGGACCCGGGACAACTCTAGATCCCAGTCTGGCTTTATGGGGAAAGAGTCCGACCAAGAGACACTAGTCTCAGCTCCAAAGACAAACTCAAATAGCCCCACTGATGACCTCAATACAGCAGCAGAGGACCTGCAGGACCCTGAGGATCCACTGTACACTTTGCCCGGGTCAGAGCGTAGGCGCGGAAAAGCCAAGAGGAGAGCGCCATATGGCAACCGCTCAAACCAACACGAAGACTTGACCATCCAGGAGGCACGGACACAAAAAGCGGAAAAGGCAGAAGAGTTGTATGCTACTCTGCCATCCATTGTGGGTGTTATTGGTCACTTTAATAAAGGTGAGATGAACTACAGTAGAAGATAAGAAAAAGGAAAAGCAGTCATTCTTATACCTTCAGAGTAGGGAAGAAAACAGACTTATCAATTGTCAGCAAAGTCAGATAAATAGAGAAGAAACGGAGAAGTCGAAGCACTGAATTTTTTCTCTTACCTTTTTCAGATTCCAACCCCACTATGCGTTTCAAATGTCCATTCTGCACACACACGGTGAAGAGAAAGGCAGACCTGAAGCGGCATTTGCGCTGTCACACTGGGGAGAGGCCGTACCCCTGCCAGGCCTGCAACAAACGCTTTACTCGGCTAGAGCATCTTCGTAGCCATTTTGAAACAGTAAGTTGTGAAACAGGACATCAAAGCGTGTACCAAGTCCCAGCCTTCATTACTGGTTCACTAGCTTGGGAAACGTATAATCTGTCATCATGCTTACAACCTGGGCTCAACCAAAGGGTTAAATAAATATTTTGTTTTCCAGTGTTCACAACATAATCACATTGGTTACCAAATATTTTTCTAATGTTCCTGACATTGTGTCATGCATTTCCATAGATCCATCAAGCTAGGAAGCTGGTATGCAGGAAGTGCAAGTGTCAGGTGACAGAGGAGACAGGCCATGTGGTGTGCGAGGGCACGCGACGTTACCGCATTTGCACCACATGCATCCAGGAAGTGGGTTGTGACGAGATGCCCCTGGACAGTCTAGAAGGAACAAACGAAGAGCCGGCCCTGTTGCTGGGGGTGGACGGAGAGGAGGAGGGGGACACCAAGGGCAGCTGGATGGTAACCGATGATGACGACCTAGCCGAAGACTCGGGGGCTGACCTCATCATCCAACAAGTGGACGACAGTGACGAAGAGTTGCAATGGAGTGAAACCAAAGTGTGTGCAGAAGGTGGCAGGAATATTGAGTGATGTGCTCACTAAAGCCATGCGAGATAACTTATGCATTAAGACACAATATGTGAGCAGCTGCTGTAAATAAAACAATTTTACGTTGTATATGTTATCAGTTAAAGAATATTTCCTTTCAGAAACATTGTTGACTTCTGTGATAAAACTGTCAATCTTCATGAGAATATGCAGTATTCAAAGCATGAATAGTCAGTGTTTCCTTTTGCTTAAATTATAATTACATATGCTGGCTCTTTCAAAGAGGTTTTTGTATATGCATGGAGAAATGATTTTGCTACTTTTTAGGAATATTTGATTGAAACTACCCAACATTCAAGTAGAAGAAATGATGGGAAAAGGTCATTTTTATTTTTTCTTTCATCTCCCTCCATGAAGACAAAGTCAAGAGTAGACTGTATATTTTAGTGTGACATGGTTTCCTTGCTTTTCAAGATTATGCTTTATCATTATATGCACTATGATATAAAGACAAATGTAATATATTGTTTTCATTTTTTTTTTTTTTACATTTGAACACATTAAATATATTTTTATATGTTTCTTTGTCTTGTATTTTCATCCACATTTTTAGAGGGGGAGTCTTTAAGTTTACTCACATCTTATGAAATGTAGGCAGGACATTACTTTGAAACTGTAACTTAAGCCTATAGTAATACATTTACTTCTTGACCTCTTGCATTTATGAGGAAAATGTTGAAGGGGCTGTGAGGACTGTCTGGAAAAGCCAGTGTTTTTCTGAGATAAAGACCCCTTTTCCCACGAGCACTAGCAACCCACTGTAGAATATGACTCTTGCCAAAGCATGTGTCTGTTTTGAAGCAAATGACAAGAGAGTAGAGCTTTTTAACTCTACTTTTCTTTTTTTCGAGACAACTTTTTACCAGATACATAGTGCTATTAATTTTAAAGTGACAACACGCAAACTTTATAATATTATTTTGTTTCATAGTTTAAGAGGCTATAGCGCTACTCACAGCCCAGTGCTCTGAGATGTGTCTGTATCATGTAGAATTGGTGAATTCTAAAATTTCCACAAAAATATTTTAGCTGAAAACACAGATGTCTCTTCTCAATGCTGAACTTTGTTGGCTAATATGGTGTTATCATGGGGGCTTTGGTGTACCTCAAATCAGTTCAGTCTTGTCCAACCCAATCATGAAACAGAGAAATAGGATTTAGAAATAACCTATTTTGGCGTTTATAAGAAGGAGTGTGGATTATGATCAGGCATATCTAGAGATGAGACTTTTTCAACACCACTTAAGTCCTTACAGTTCTTTAAAATAAGCCTAAAACGGAGAAATAAAAAATAAAATAATAGAAAGAAACAAAGAAAGCCAACAAGAAAGAAAGAAACCCCTTCTAATGAGCATTTGTGAATTAATAACAGGACTGAAAAATATATATTGCTCTATTTACATTTGATAGATAACATCTTTTACGTATTCACGCGACGGTGACAATTCGACTAAATGTTCAAATGTAAAGTACAGAGGAGATGCTGAATGATTCTGGTAAACCTTTATTGGTAGCACTCCATTTATAAATTGTAATTTTGGCTTCGTTGACGAAGAAAAATCTTAATCCGTTTTTTAAACAAAATCCCACCAATAGATGGCGCCTTCTGGGTGCCCTCAAAGTCGGCAGGACAACGTGACGTCACTCCAGAGGCTGGACCATCATGGCGGCCGTCATGAGGCTTGTTAAGAGGAGCACTTTAACTGCAGCAATGGGTCAACAGTATTTGGCGCTCAGCTCCGCAGCAAAGGTAAAAGCAGTGAGTTTTTGTCGTGGTTTTTGTCTTCCCTCCAGCAGTGTCAGTTACATTTAGCTAGCAGTCTTCGTCATTCAACTGTAAGTGTCTACAGCGGTTCACCTGAGCTAGATTCAGTTGGTTACCTAACACAAGAGTTAATAGTTGGCTGCTTTGCAACAAATAATAAACGATCCTGATATAATAACTATATTGTCTTATATAAACGTGTATTAAATGTGTGTTTGAGGGTTGTGTTTGTGTGTTCATAGGCTGGTATAAGACCAGGTCAAGCTCTGCCCGAAAAGGTGAAAATAGTTGAAGTGGGACCCCGAGATGGTCTACAAAATGAAAAGGTAATTATGTATTCATGTCATCTCACTTTGCACACTCATTATAACACTGAAATACCCAAATTAATTCATATTCATATCTTAAATTGCTTAATTTAGATAGTATTGAAATGGAACAGGTGCATCGTTAGTTGTAACCTGTCAGTGACCACATTTGATGTATCCTGGTGTCCGTCATCTTGGTGCCTTTCTGCTTTTACTCTTAGACCATCGTACCAACAGAAACAAAAATTAATCTGATTGACATGCTGTCAGCGTCGGGGTTGCCGGTTATTGAAGCCACAAGCTTTGTATCTCCAAAATGGGTTCCACAGGTGAGTTAATTCACAGAGAGCTGTTGGTATGTGATGTGCTGACACACCCACAGAGAGCAGCACAGAAACTACAACTTGTAAGAGTGGAAGCAGATTGTTTCCACTGTATTCATTTTTTCCTCCACTTATGTCTGAATGTCAGATGGCTGACCAGGTGGAGGTGATGAAGGGGATCTGTAAAAAACCTGGGGTGTCTTACCCTGTCCTTACCCCAAACCTTAAAGGCTTCCAGGCTGCTGTAAGTGTCAAAATACTTAATCCACCACAGTCTCCTACAAAACAACTAAACACCCAGCTTATTGTACTGGCAATGTTGCTAAAATGTCCCTCCAAAGAAATCTTCTGTCTCCTCTCTTACATGCTACAGGTAAAAGCTGGTGCATCAGAGGTTGCCATATTTGGTGCTGCATCTGAGCTGTTTAGTAAGAAGAACATAAACTGCTCAGTGGATGAGAGTTTACAGCGCTTCGAGGAGGTTATGAAAGCAGCTAAAGAGGCTGGTGTGCCAGTTCGAGGGTAGGATAACAAGGTTTCTTTACTATCAACAAAACATTAAATCATTTGAATTTTAGTGTTTCATTTTTGTTTCTGCTCTGTTTAATCTATTTCTTTGTCTCAACAGTTATGTGTCATGTGTTCTTGGATGTCCATATGAAGGCAAGGTAGAGCCTGAAAAAGTTGCTCATGTGAGTTACAAGAAATCCAAAAGTTTTAAAAACAGCAATATCAACAATTCATAAAACAACAAAAAAGCTTGGTCTCCTATGTTGCAGGTAGCGAAGCGTCTTTACTCCATGGGCTGCTATGAGATCTCTCTAGGTGACACTATTGGAGTCGGGACTCCTGGCAGCATGTCTGAAATGCTGGAAGCTGTGTGCAGAGATGTACCAGTCAGTGCCTTAGCAGTACACTGCCATGACACTTATGGCCAGGCCCTGGCTAATATCCTTGTAGCTTTACAGGTCAGTCATACTTGAGATTGATATGTCACCTGAAAGATAGCAGTTCAGGAAGTATATTAAAAGTGCAGTATTACATATAAATTTAAAGATAAATATTTATTTTGTTTTGCAGAAAGGAATCAGTGTGGTTGATTCCTCTGTAGCTGGACTAGGCGGATGTCCCTACGCTCAGGGGGCTTCTGGAAATGTTGCCACTGAAGATGTTGTCTATATGCTGCACGGACTTGGGATTCAAACGGTAAACACATTTCTTGGCGTCACTGCCTTTATTTGCTCTAGTAACTGCAGCTGCAGGCTAATAGTTTTGTCATTATAAATCATTTGTGAAAAGTTTGTTTCTTCTGTTCCCTACTTTGACCGTACAACTCTTTGTACTATTTTCAGGGCGTTGACCTGCCAAAGCTGATGGATGCTGGAGCTTTCATCTGTCGCACCCTCAACAGAAAGACCAACTCTAAAGTGGCGCAGGCTACCTGTAAACTGTAAAAAAAAAAAGCCACACCACACAGGGTAAACAACCATCCCCTGTGTGAGAACTGTACTCTAAAGGATGGTACGACCATCACCCCGTAGTTAGTTTTTTTACATTATCTGATCAAAATAACAGCTTGAAGTGCCTTATGTTAAGTCACTCTAACCCTTAACATCCTTCCTGTCACAAGCCATGCCTTCACCTGTCTCTTTAAAGTGTGTTTGCATTACTTTCTGGGCACTGGGAGAGGCCAAATGGAAGCACAGACTCTGTTTATAATAAGCTCCAATGTGAAAATGTCCTTGAGGAAGATAAACTCACTGTTTATGTCACACAAAGACAGTGTTGTGTTGATTTCTATCATCCTTAATATGCAGCAGTGACTGCTTTTAAATAAATTATCTTAAGAGGCAAAGGGAGCAACATCAAACTTCGATCAGCCTGAATGAACTCTGGGCATTGTATTGTCGTGTGAAAAATGCTGATGTGAAGTATGCCACTCTTAAAATGGTTTCTATATTTAGAAATTTTAGTTTTACTCCTGTCTATTTAATTTGAATTTCATGTCTTCACGTTAAAATATGTAAATATTTAACAAGATTGTAAGTTTTCTAATAGATATATTAAAAAGTCAATCACAATCTGCTACTTTAAGTGTTGGTATTCCTTTTATATATGCTCAGTTGATGTGCTCGAGTGTTTGAACTGCTTTTATGGTTTGTCATTCAAACAGCTCACAGAAAGATAACTAAACATACCAATGAAATATTTTTATTTGTGACGTAGGGAAGAGGAAATGTGATTTATGCCATATAAGGAGGGCAGCCACAGAAGGTCTGTTTGTGGGTGCTGTGTTGAAGAATATTCAATTTAACTGGGCCAGAAGGAAATAGTGAGAAAAGGTGAAAAAGCAGGAGCAGCTCACTTAGTCAATGCAAGACCTTGGAAGAGCTTCACAAGGAGCAGGCTTAAAGCATCAAAAGCCATTATTAGTAAAAATCTAGCCCAAAGGTTTTCAACCTGTGGCTTTGGAGCCTCATGCAGCTCTTTGACTCCTTTTAGCTTCAAGGAAAAATTATCAAATAAATATTTTTTATTTTTCTTGCAGAAAGTATTAATTAAAGACTCTGACACCCATGTTAAAATTTAGTTGAACTAAAAATGCATCACATCTATCAATAAAGTTTTCAGTTTTTTTGTTTGTTTTTTTTTAAATTTTTGCATTTGTTTTTACCTTTCTGCATTTTTTTATTTCAATTTTTTGACTTATTTCAAATTGAGAAAAAAGAACATTTTTTGATGATTTTTGCAAATTTTTTTAAATGTTCACATTTTTGAATGAAGCAATTTTTGTAATATTATTTTTATAGTATTTATTATTTTTATCCAATTTTTTTTAAATTTCAAATTTTTCAAAAAAAAATTGCAACTTATTGAAATGCTTTAGATTGTGCAAATTTATGAAGTTCATGTCATAACATTTTTTTTTTTTTTTTTTTTTTTACATTTTTGTTAATTTATTTAAAAAATAAAGACATCACATGTTTAATTTTATAGATACATAATTTTCTTGTCTAGACAATTATGCAACAGATTTTACTATGTTCAGAATTCTATGTGCTTTTTTGTCTTCATTGTGAAGATGAAGTAGATTTTGTGGCTCCTGAATGACTTTAATCCAGATGAGCTAAGGGAAAATGGCTCCTATGGACGTAAAGGTTGCAGACCAGTGATCTAGCCATTAGCGCACCAGAGAAAAATCTGAAGCTCTCCCAAAGAGTCAAAGAACTGGACTGGAACTCAGTGGTTTAGAGCACTTGATCTGCAGACAAGCTTATTTCATTTTCCTGCAGATCTTTACACTGTGTCGCGGTACCATCACATGGTTTGTTTATCATGATAAAGCTGTGTTTGATAGGACAGTTTTTTTTGTTGTTGTTCTTTTTTTTAATTCAATTCCATGGGGCATAAACCAGAAAAATTGAAATAAAGCAGTAAAAGTATTGTTTTACTTGACACGAAATATATAAAGACTGTATAAAAGAATACCTTTACAAAATAAATTGTGGGGAAAAAAATCATTACATGATATCCTTTTTTTGGGATCTTCTGTATATGAAAAATGTTACACTGGATGTGTGACTTTTTCCTCTTATCAAAGTCTACAATTTTATCTTCTTATACTGACTAAAGGTACATCTTTAACTATCTCCATGGTAATTATGCCGTTTGTCACGGAAATGAATCTGAATAAACAAAAAAACAGTTTTCCTCACCACACCTCACAAAACCCGATTGGCAAGTCGAGCAGGTGGACTGAGATTCTTGGTGCAGGCTTCCATAATACTTTGAAACGCTAATCATGTGTAACACAGGTCGGGGAAAAAAACATGTCATAATGAGTCATTTAAATGGGTAAATGCTAACGGACATGCTCTGCGGATGTGTAGGTGAGAAACTAAGCAATGTGTCAGCAGCTGACGGGACACTACGTGGGAGAAAAAACAGGGGATAGCTTGTGCAATCCTATTTTGGTGAAAAATCTTTTTGAAAAATAAAAAACTAATAATCCTAGCTGTCAATAAGCAATCTTTACCGTTAAACAGCAAACAAAAACAGATATAATTTATTTAATTTATTCAAATTCATGAAAATGACTTTATGAACAATAAGTGCAGGGAGATTATTTTACATTTGTCATCAGCCAAGAACAATTGAGGACACATATTACTGTGAAATAGTCCAACGAGCCATCCGTACGTCCAGCCTCCCCCTTTTCGTCACTGCGCTCTGGCCCATAACTCAGAATGGAGCAGCAGCATTCCTCGCCTTATTTAAATCAACAGTGGGCTTGGATGAGGCAAGTTTGTGTACAAGCATGTCAAAACACAGACACTCAATGAACAATTTGTGGCTGTGCAGCATAAGAGCAGGCAAATGCCCACCAAAGAAAGAAATATACCAGTGATCTATGAATCTAGTTCTTGTGATAAATCTAAACCGAGCAAATAAAAGCAGTAAAGAGCTCAGTTTTTGGCCAGTTTTCACCCTTTCAAGTATCACTCAACCATTAATATATGACTCCTGAGTATCTCTGCTCTACTCTTCAGGATTTATTTCCAATCTCATCATCATCATCTTATCAGTACAGCACATTATAAAGATGAAGATAAATAAAAGAGGTCACTGAAATGTGTATCCAGCTCTGGCTGACAGCAGAGCACCTTGACACAACACTTGTAGATACTGGCAGTGTGGGTGAATACCTCTGCCAGGTGTGTCCTGTCTTCTTGTATTCAGTGTTTCCTTTCCTTCCCCTCCCATGTTAAACCACCTATCACAAGAAAGACGGAGAAACCGTACTGGAATGTTCTGATGTGGGTGAAGGGGTGAAACTGAAAAGCCGCACAGACCTTTTATTGTATTCAAAAAAAGAAACCCTCATATCAATAACAAATCATTTCAGGCTCGAGCTGACTTGTAAATATTGTGGATGTTGACTTGGAAACCAAAGTTCATTTGCTCAAAAAGAGTCTTAGATCCAGACACAGAGGCCCACAGGATGAATCCAGTCCTGATGACTCAACTTCCAGGGTCTGACACACGCTGTTGCTCGGCTCAGAGTTCTGAGTCTGTTTTCTGAGATGTGTCATTGGGTTTCCCACCCAAATGTAATGTATCTCCTGCTATTCGGAACACTTTTTGTCAATCATGTAGAGGACAGATTTGGAGCGGAGGCCCGGATCTTCTCTTCCAGTCTGAGTCCAGCAGGCCTGAATGAAGGCTTGAATGCAGTTTTAAAGGATGGGGGCTTGTCTTTCAGGGCGCAGTTGTTAAAAGGGTCATCGCTGTAGTTGTCATCTTGAACAGCCATGTTGCGGTTCCGCCTCCTTACTTTGTTTGCACACCTTACGACACGTTTGGAGATCAGGTAAATTATCTCACAGATGTTCAGGACGATACACAGGGCCGAGGCTCCAACCATGAAGTAGGTGAAGACCTTTTTCTCTGTGGGATGTCCGATGTAACAGTCCACCTGGTTTGGGCAAGGAGCCACCTCACACTTGACCAGCCTTGGCAGGTAGAAGCTGTCGTAGACATGATGGAGGATGTAGAGAAAGGACACTTCAATGCCTGTCTTTACGAAGAGGCTGACCAGATAGGTCCACCACAGGCCGCCATGTTTTTTGCCTGTGTTGTTGTACAGTTTGCTGTTGTCCCCATGCTTGGCTCGATACTTGCGCTCACGGTCATCACGGTATGCCACATGCATAACCACCATGAAGGACGGGCACGTGACAAAGATGAGCTGGAGGGCCCACAAGCGGATGTGGGAGATGGGGAAGAAGTGGTCGTAGCAGACATTGGCACAGCCAGGCTGCTTGGTGTTACAGTCAAAGTCTTTCTGCTCATCACCCCAAACTCGCTCTGCTGCCACCACGTACACCATCACCCTGAACACGAACACAACAGACAGCCATACCCGCCCGAAAGCTGTGGAGTATTTGTTCACCCCGCTGAGCAGGGCTTGGAAGGTCTTCCAGTCCATAGTGTTGGCTGGAGGTCAGAATCTTGATGCTGGAGTTCTTCTCTTCCTGCTGCTGGTTTGTCCTCAGACCTGGGCATATTAGAGGGAAGCATGATCAAAAAGAAATGAGGAAAACCCCGAGCAATACGCCACATATTTCATCAGAAAGCACTCTGTACTGAACTTACAGACAAAACCAACCGAGAAACCACAAACAGCACATAGTTATGAGTCGTCCTGGGGCTAGACTCGTCTTAAAGGAAACAAGTTGGACCAACGTTTCAACACACCCAGGGATTATATTTTTCACTAAAAGTAACACTGTTATCAAACCAGTTTTATTACGTATCTATCAAAGTTCGAGGTACAGAGAGCTGGTCATCGTCTGGTTAACACTTGTCTGGGTCAAACAGCCTTTTACGCACGGACCAAACGCGTAATTTAGACACATTTTCTTATCAGCTGTTTCTTTTAACCTTAGCGTGTCCGCCCTTAACCAAAAGTGAAACAATCATTTCATAAACTGACCTAAAAAGATCTACAGACTGACATATTTGAAAACATCAGTTTAAGATCGACTCGAACGCGAACTTCACGAGGCTTCCCTCATCTGATGTATTAAAGAGCCAAAAACGTTTTTTTCTTACTTACCGACAGAAGCCTCAGTCCATTCCTGCTGTAAACCACTTGCTTTTGACACTTTTAAGAACTTTCTTGCTGCTTTATTTCCCTTTTAGTCCTTTCACGCACAGATTTGGCTCCAGACGACAGGTAAAGGAGCGCAGTGTTGGAAAATGCGCCTGTGGGTGGGGTTAAGGAAGAAAGAATGGAACTGCCCCAGATGTTCCTCTTTCTCTGTCTCTCTCTTTCCCTCCCTCCTTCTCTTCCCTCTCTCCCCCACTCACACGCTAGTGTTAGATAGCACATCAAATATTTTGGCATAACAGATTTTTTTTCATCTCTTATGGACCGTGTCCGGGTACTTTGGAAGGATTTGAGATCAGGCTGTGCACATCAACACTTATGTGTGCAACCAATCACTGCTTTGGTGGTTTGAGGGAACATGTGGTTTTATGATTTTATTGGCAACATTAGGGCAACATGCAAAACTAAGATTTAACAAAAAAAAAAATCTAATTGATTTGTGAAAGAATGAAAAACATGAACCACAGAGAGGTCAAACTGCAGTGTGTTGTGTTGTTTCAGTTGAAGTCCTATCACAAAGGGTTACATAAGGAAAGAGCAGGATAGTGTAATAATTAAAGAGTTGGAAAGACATCAGATTCAGGCTCATTTTTTTATGTTCCAAGTTTCCAGGAAGGGCTGTCTCCGTGCCTCAACAAGTTTGTGACTTTGTTCATATACGTAAGCAGACACACCCTGAGGTGGATGCATTTTTTTGTTGTTGTGCAGTCTGTTTTTGTTGTAAGTTTCCTGGAACGTTCTGAGTGTGTGGATGGTGGAGGGGGGCAGAGTGAGGAGATCAGCTCCTTTTTGTTACAGTATGAGTGAGTGGGCTGAGTAAGAGTGCTGGTACTCGACAAAAAATAACAATTTTCTTTTTTTTTTCTGCTGAACTTTTCTTTTTTTAAACAACACACACTAGAGTGCCAGGGTGTATTGTGTTTCCTTTATTCTTTTTAGAGCTTTGCTCTACTCAGATGACACAGTCACATTCATAAACTCTCAATGCTTTTAAGCTCATCCTCATTGTCCCAAACTGCACCACTGGTCTAAAGGGAAAAGACTATCACTGGCACTTTTAGGATGAATATGCTTCAGATATCAAACAGCTTCACAATTAAAAGTTATGTCTGTGGCACAGCCTGTCAGGTCTTGTAAGACTGTGCTTGTATTCAAGGCTCTGAAATCCAGATCCACATTAAAAGGGATCATATTTCCCTCATCAAGTCATGTCAGGCCAAGTCAAGTCATGCTCTTTTTATTTGTATTGTTTAGAACAGTCACCTAGGTGCCAATGGGAATGTTACTGGCTCAGAACTGCATCTTCTCCACGCCAGAGCTTTTACAAAGATAAGGAAGAAGTCATCAGGGTTGTTTCTTTAAATCAGTAAAAGCAATCTGTTCAAAAAGAAGTAGTTCACAAGAATGTTTATTTTAAGCAGGCACAACAGAAAAGCTGAATTGTATTTTCATTTCATAAAACTTTGGGAAAAGTGAGATGTGAAACTGAGATAGTGACCACAATTAAATCTGGCACCAGGCTAAAACAGAATTTAGCCAACATCCTATAAAACTTAGTAGAAATATACCTCTTTGACCCTGGGAGTGTGAAGAAATGAGTCTGAGATATTGTAGTGCTCACTCTAAATTAAACACTTGAGTCCAAAGTCTCACAGCTGAGAGCTAAAACTCTCAGAGGATTGTTAGAAGCATCAAATACAGCTGTGCTTTTCAAGAAAGCCCTCCAAAGCGTGAACACGTGAACAGCATCTGCAGTACCTACAATAAGGTTAAGGGCAGTTCAGTACACAAGAACTGAATTTAAGTGGGGGAAGGGAGAAAAAAAAGTTCCTTCTTGGCTCCAGATGAAGAACTGGTCCAGGCAGTTTGAGGGACACACCTGGAGGAATGCTCTGTGTGACTCAACCTCTGCCAGCTGCAAGTTTCAACAAGATGGACCAACACAACGGGTAAACAAACTGCCTTTCAGTGCTAATGCTGTGACAGGAAGGAAAGGTATAAGAGAGCAGAGAAAGCGAAGGACGAAGAGACAAAAACTGTCCCAGAAGAGATGGGAGGGTCTTGAAATGGGAGTGAGTGTTGGCTCCTATTGAGAACCACCCATGCAGGCTGGGCAAACATGAGAGGAACAAAGAGAAGGGCACAGCCTGAAAGTTACTTATATGATAAGAGTTAGTAGATGATCTTTACATTATTCAATTTAACACTTTAGGGCTTAGATGTGGACAAATATTTCCCCTGCATAGAGGACAGTCTAAATGACACAGTGTGATCACAACAACAAAAAAGTCTTCTGTTTTCCTTACATGTTTTTTCTCATGGTGTATAATCAGATAACGTTGGTTTATGCTGAGGACTCAGATTTTTTATCTACAACAAATCTTTTGCCAACCTGTTATGCCAGAGGTGATAAGTAACGTTGGCAGCCAATCATCCTTCCTGAAACTCTGGCCGTGTTATTTCAGACAATCTACAGACTACACTTGTTATTAAAACTGTTTACTTAAGTAGACTTTAATGGTTTCATTGTGTCCTCTTAACTGAAGTGCCAACAGATTGTCGTCTGTTTGTGGAAAATGATACTGCTGTTTGAGTTTCTGAAATGTCATCCCTCGTGGCTCTGAGCAGGAGGAACAATATTTATTTTCCTCTGTATTGAGGTGGCGACGGCAAAACTTTCAGAGCGGGATGTGCCAGAGAGTAACCTGGAAACATCTGCTCAACACAATACCAACTAGGGAGTAACATGTTGTTTTATTCTCACTACATCTTGACTATCAAATGTGGCAGTGTAAATACAGAAATCATCCATTCACAGACTACATGCACAGACAAATTCCAGTACTGGGTGGGTCCAGATCCGTCAGCACGCATGAATCAAACTGAGGAGTGCAAGGCTCCTCCTCTACCCTCTTTAAGGTACTAATCAACCCAAACAATGAGGGAGCTAGCAACAGCGCAAACTCTGTGCTAACACATGGAAAAAATCAGAGAAGAAAAAAAGCCTACGATCTTTTCTTAACCACTGAACTTCCCTTCTTAGCTAACAGTGTTTGGATTTGTTATGTAAAGAGTTTCAATGTCCTGCAGATCCTGTACATGTTCTGAATTAAATCTTAAACTCTAATTCTTACTCCAAGGAACAGAAAACATTCTTGTTTTCAAAACATAAAAAATCTCTTTAATGAAAAATATGAACATAATGCAACCCTGTGTATCAAATCTCTGAGTATGGACACCCTGGATTCATTAAACCTGTTTACACTACAACATTTCAACCTCATGCTGCTCCTTTGTTTGCTTACAGGACACAGATTGTAATATGTAACATTTGGAACATCAGCATAAACAGTCGTTGAACATTTTGATAAATTATGTAAAGGAATCTCGTGACAGAGTCTGCCATGAACGCGAGTGCAGGGAGCAGGGAGAGTGCAGTTAGGACCAACAGTCTGGAAGCTGGGCTGTGAGCAGGGGGAAAATTTTACACAGAAAACCACATGTGTTTGTAGAACCACAGTCTCCGGGCCTCACGATGACTCATGTAATTTCTATCAAGGCTGAATTCAAAACTGCATCACAAAAGCTTTTTTTCACCTCTTTGCACGAGGTACAATTCTTTATCTTTAAAAATCTCCTCTGACCCAGAACTGGGCACATTCCAACGACACATTTTGTTGTCAAGAATTACAAATAGTTCGACAGTGTAACCAGAAACAGTAAGGTTCTTCCTTAGCTGCAGTTCAGTCTCTTGTCTGAAAAATGCATTCTGACAGGTCTTTGAAAGAGGTGCCCATGGATTGAGGTAAGGCACACTCCCCCGTCCGTGTCTTTGTTTTCCACTGAGTCTTTTTTTTTCTCACTATCTTCAAGATACAGCTACACTGTATGAAGGAGCAGGTGTTTGAGGTGTGTTTTTGCCTGTAAGCTTCATAGTGTTCGACTCCATCAAGTTGCTCCCACTGGACAGCGTGTTGGTCATGATGTGGCGAGAGTGATGGACAGCTGAGAAGCATTCACGGCAGCGTTTACCTATCAGGTAGACGATTTCAAAGATGGAGAGAAGGATGCAGACCAGGCTGGTGACCACCATGAAGAGGGTGAAGATCCTTTTCTCAGTTGGACGAGCGATGAAGCAGTCCACTTTGTTCGGACAGGGCTTCTGTTCACACTTAATGAGTGAGGGGAAGTCATAACCCTCATAGATGTGGTAGAGGAGGTAGACAAAGGTGGCATCCACAGCGATCTTGAAGACCAAAGTGAGGACATAGGTCCACCAAAGACCCCCACGCTTCTTGCCAGTGTTTTGGTATAGACGACGACAGTTCTCACCATACTTGAGCCGGTTCTTTTTTTCCCTGTCTTCCCTGTACGCCACATGCATCACCACCAGGAGGGATGGGCAGGTGACAAAGATGAGCTGCAGGGCCCACAGCCGGACATGGGAGACGGGGAAGAAGTGGTCGTAACAAACATTGTGGCACCCTGGCTGGGCTGTGTTGCATTTGAAGTCCTTTTGTTCATCACCCCATACCTTCTCTGCTGCCACCACAAACACCATGACCCTGAAGAGGAATACAATAGAAAGCCACACTCGGCCAAACGCTGTGGAGTACTTATTCACCCCACTGAGGAGGCCCTGGAGGAATGCCCAGTTCATGGCGAGGTCTGTTCAGCCTGTCTTCTCTTCCTGCTGATGGAAGACAGAAGAAGCACTTCTCAGTTGAAACTGCAGTCAGAACTCGGGAAGTGTCACTCTGAGACAGAAAAGAATACAGTCACACAGCAGATCGAGAACAGGGTAAAAGACAAGAAGGAAATACAGTGAAGTGAGGTTTGATTGTCATGAGTTATGAGGAAACACGTTCCAGATTTTAAAAAAGCTCAGTAAGCGGAGAAGAGTTTTAAACTATGAAGACACAGAAACTCTACCACGACACAGAAACGTCTCAATCCGTCGCTGTCCTGGAATACAGCCAGATAACACTCACAAAAGACCGATCGCTTCCCCACAACTGGGGTAAATACGCTTACGGAACTGGGCTTATCCGTGCGCAATTACGCGTATCCACAATGAAAAAGTTCCAAAACTTTGTTTCGAAAACATCCGGATACATGTACATTACCACCGTCTTAGTCTCAAATCCAAATCATTTGAATACTTACAGTTTAAACGCTTGTGTTGCCGTTCGGTGTCGAAGCGGAGGAACGGGCTCCGAGATGAACCTACCCGATGAGACTCTCAACAGATTTCTCAACAGTCCGGGAGTAGAAGGGGTGGAGTTGTCTGCCTACCGTGCCTTCTCACCACTCAACCTGCTCAGGTGGGGCAACCCTCTTTATCACATACTTGATTTCCGACCGGGGAAACTATCATATTTGATCTCTCGTTGTGTCGAATTTAGTGTTGTTCTTCTGAAGATGTAAAATCATGCAGCCCACTGGTGAAGTCTTAAAACCTTTAGAAGAATCAACTAGATATGATACACACTGTTGAAATGTAAATGAATGAATATGTTATGATGCATTTATTGCGGATTATTATTTATAAACAACAACAACGCATCTGTGTTGTTCTTGCCAATGTTACTATTTCTGTGATGCTTGTTTTGGCGGAAAAAAAAAGAAAAAAAAAAGAAAGAAAAAAAAAAGAGAGGTAAGTTTTTTTCCAAGCTTTTTCTTTGATAGGTTACCCTGGAAATTAATAAAATTCCCTTTGAGCTTGTAAAATTGTTTCTTGTTGCCACTGAGCCAAAATAAATTTCTTTCATCCATTCATAAATTTAGTGTCTTGAAATTGTGTGACCCTTGTTGAACATGAAAATATATTTGCTCCACATTTTTTTAAATGTTCTTCCTCACAAAAGCTTGGGGAAAAAAAATAAAGTGTTATTATGAAAACTATTACTAAAGTGAGAAAACTAAACTTGTGGATACTTGCGAAATAAGCGCCCAAAATAGTTAACAACGCAGTTACAGGATGGAGAGAATGATCAGCAGATCGTTTTGACAGTGAATTCGCAGAAAATTAAACACAGACAGTTAATTTCATTATTTAAAAAACCTTGGTATTTATTGAAATATTTACATGACAGATGTGAATCTAAAGTAGAAAAGATCATGAGGAAACTCCAGCTTTCAGACACACACTTCTTTATCATTCACACATATTCTCCACAGTCAGAGATGATAACTTTCTGCTTTGTCTTGCCATCCTTTGATCCCTGAGCCTGCAATTTTAAAAAAAGAAAATAGATACAGAGATACATTTGTTACTTGCCAAAATGTTGTATGGTTGTCTATTAGGTTCACAAAGTTACATAAAGACTGACTATCTTTGGAACCGATGCCACAACTTACCGTAAAATAAAAATAAATCAGTTGAACCTTGTCAATGGCGGCTCAGAAGTCCAGTTGACCCTCGTGCCTATTAGACACTTTGTGTATTTTGCTGTCTGTCGTACCCACACATGTCAACTAGAAAAGCACTCAGAGAGCGCAGACCTCCACCAAGCATATTGTGACTGTCACCAACACTTTAGTCCTACTTTAATGTTATACTCCCTTTCAGCAGACTGTCTGCTACAATTTGGAGTTAGTTGCAGGTTTGTGCGTATATTTGTTTCCTGACAGTGTTGAAAATGATGATGACCCAGTACATATTTCATATTCAAAATCTTAGTATCCAGAATATTGCCAGGATCTGGATCGTACTTTTACATCTGTCAGAAATTATGGTGACTTTGTCTTGTACTGTTTTGCAAAACAATCAGACCATTTATGGTGGAGTTATATGGTGAAAACAGCCCTGAATCCTGGATCCAGACGGTGATCCAGATCACCTCCAAATTTTAATCACATTTGCTGAAATTTTGGTTGGTTACTTTTTGAGTTATGTTGTTTACAGACAAACAAACAGAAAAACTTTCCCAAAATCATAACCTCCTTGGCGGAGATAAAAATCTTCTTTAAAACTGATTTAGATTTGCTTTCTGCACAGTTGACAACGTTACTGACTGACATGCTCAACATAAAAACTGCGAGAAAAAACTCAAATGACTGGTGCGTCACTAAGTGTCATCATCCTTGAACACCATGTCTTAGTGTGGATGTATCTGTGTAGCAAAGTTAAAATGATGGAGCCAAATGTGTTACAAATAGTGTTGGGGAAGTTACCCTCAAAAAGTAGTGTTTGCTTGTTACACGTTACTTCTGGAAAAAGTGGTCCCTTACTTTACTTAGTTACTCTCTATGGAAAGAAACTTTTTATGTTACTTTTACGCAACTTTTATGGTGCTCGACTTGAGCAGAATCCCATCTTATTTCTTAAATATGTATAGTTCTACTATGGAGAACATAACAGGTAATTCTTTTGTGCCCTTTGTTTTGAAAAATGCTACAGAGGACTTGACAAGAAAACCAATAATGCCATAATGACTGACTGCTTTCTGCATGTCATTAGGAGGACCAGCCTCAGTGAGGAATGAGAGCCCAGGATTATTGTGCATGCACGCAGTTGAGGCAGTGTTGCTGTCAAACTGGTCCCTGGGTAAGGTAATGTTGTGCCCAAGTGAAAAAGAAACTACGCTTCATTACCATATTTTCAGTCGTAACACATTACACTACTTTTACCCAAAAGAGTAGTTACGTTACTGTAACGCATTACTGTAACAAACCATACCGTAATGTGTCCTCAGTGATTAGTTCTCAGAGACCGATCAGGATATTTTTAGTGCATTTATAAATGAGCTCTACTTGTCATCTGATCACCCAGGACACTTTGACAGGAACAGGTTAAAAAGTTGTTTTTTAAAGTGAATGCTTTTTTGGACTGAGACTTTGTTGTGCTTGGGAGATGAACTCTTACATATAGCTATGAAAAGAGTTTAAATCCTAACCTTCGCAGCTCTTACCTCCATTGCACGGAGCACATCCATCCCCTCCACAAGGTCTCCAAACACCACATGTTTGCCATCCAGCCAATCTGTTTTATCAGTGGTGATAAAGAACTGAGAGCCATTTGAATTTGGCCCTGAGTTGGCCATCGATAGCTGCCCTGCGAGCAAGGACAACGCAGAATTTTAGCCACAAAATCTGCAAGTTAACATCAACGAGGGGCCACATACTAGAACATTCCTTTCACAGTTCTTCCTAAATCTCCTCACCTGGAGCTGTGTGTTTCAGAACAAAGTTTTCATCGTCAAACTTCCGGCCGTAGATTGATTTGCCACCGGTGCCGTTGTGGTTTGTGAAGTCACCTCCTTGGCACATAAACTGAGGGATGATGCGATGGAAGCTACTGCCCTTGAAGCCAAAACCCTTCTCATGTGTGCATAAGCAGCGGAAGTTCTCTAGATAAAAAAAAGATTTTAAGGTTTGTCATACCTTTTCTTCAACACACTTGAGGCTTGAGGGTTTTTTTTTCTAAAGTGAAGTATTTACATTTATGGCCTGGTTCAATTCTGAACAACAGAAAATTTAGCAATGTTTAACTCCAGCATATGCAACTATTAATATATTTGTATACACACCTGCAGTCATGGGAACAATGTCAGCCCGGAGAAGAAAGCGTAGTCTCCCTGCTGGCTTGTTTCCTATCTTGATGTCCATGTACACCTGAGGATTAACTCTCCCTTTTTTAGCTGGAGGTTCAGCCTGCAGAAACAGATCATCCATTTATCACATATGAACACATCTTAAGGTCAGAGACCTCAAAACACACAAAGACAGATGCCACACCTCCTGTGCTGCAGTGTTGGTGGATTCACCACTGGCTGCCTCCCCCTCCGCTTCCTCTACGGTTTTACCCGAAAACTTCTTGAGCCAGTCATCATCCGACCACACTGAGAGACGAGCAGAGTTTTTATCAGAACAGCAAAAAACAGGTTAAAGTCTAGGATAAAAGGTTTTGAAACAAAGTCTGCATCACTCACCCGGTCGGGAAGAGCCTTCTTTGATCCTCATGGGTTTAGCCGTGTTGACCCGGATAGTTCTTCCAAAGAGCTCAGACTCATTCTTGCAGAGATAGAGATGAAGGGGGTTAGGTCAACTTTTGCAAAAGAAGCTCTTTTTCTGGGCTTGTTGTCATGATAAGACCTTGTAAATAAAACTCCAGTGACAGACTTTACAGATATGGGATCCTCTTACCATGTTATCGATGGCTGCTGCTGCATCCTAAAACACACAAAGAGCAAAAGACTGTCAATCAAGAAAATACAGACGTTGATACCAACCATGCACATTAAATTATTTTACATCAGACCTTTATAATTGAATTCGGATATACTAACATTTACTTAAATCACCACTATGGTATACATTTCTTCTTCTTCTTCTTCTTCTTTTTTGAGTTATATAGATCTTAAACCAAATTGACAGGTCGAATGTGTCAGCAAACCCAACTCAAGTTCAAATATCTAGATTGCACAGTTAATTCCTGAAGATCATAACACAGAGAAATACATGTGAATGGGTTTATCAAGTTCATATCAGAATGATGAACACTTAAGTTTATCATTGCAATAGTGTAACAACCGATGCTTACCTCTGCCATTTCAAACTCAATAAATGCGAATCCTCTGTGCTTTTCTACAAACAGAAAACAAGACACATTAAAACTCTTACAAAGATGCAGAAAGTAATTAGATACTTTTACACTTCACAGCAAAAAGCACAATCTTACCTGTCTCATAATCTAAGGGTATCTGGATGTCTGTTATGTCACCAAATGGAATAAAAGCTGCATGTAAGACTTTCTCGTCCACCTCTTCAGCCAGTCCCCCTGACAGAGAAACACACAGTTATGTCACAGGAACTGGGCAGGTAAGCAGTAAGATAACTATCAGTAGTTACTGTCTTTATCTATTTTAACGTATTTACAGGTCTCCCTAAAAAGTCGGTCTGACAGCTGCACTCAGCCCTCGCTAAGACCAAGAAAGTCCATCACATCAGTCCAGTTCTGAGGTCTTAACAAATGCTCCCTGACTGTCAAGAGGATAGACTTTAAAAAAAAAACTTCTGCTGGTCTACAAAGCAATGAAAAGTTTGGGGCCAAAATATATAAGTGATCTCCTTATTGGGTTTAAGGCCACTCAGGTCATCTGGAACAGGTATGCATTCAGTCTCCAGCGTCCAAAAGACAACATGGAGAAACAGCATTCAGCTTCTATGCTCCAAATATCTGGAACAAACTCCCAGAAACTACCAGGTCTGCTGTAAAACTGTCAGCTCCTTCAAATCCAGGTTGAAGACTCACCTTAAACAGCCACTTTTTGTTGGAATAGTGAGACAAATTATTCAGTTCCCATTTTGCTGCATAACTGTAACTTTATGCTTACATTTCAAAATCCGCTTCTGTATGTTGCCATTTTTTATACTTGTTTATCCACTTATCATCATTTTTTTCTTGAACCAAGACGTTTCCTTTTGCTGTTCTAGTCAATGGTTATTTATAGGTCCAATCTAAGCACTCTGAATTACCTTGTTGACAAAATGTGCGATATAAATAAACTTGCCTTGTCTTTATAACAGGAGAGTGCATTTTCAGATCATACGGGGTGGGAATAGGATACAGACACAAACACAACTGGTGGAGCTCAAGGCTTCGGTTATGTTGTTGGGTGAATTAATTCATAAACATTTTCATGAGCCGGTTTGGCGTGCATCGCTACACGGATAGAGATACAACCACAGTTTTTAAAATATGCCACACTGTCAGGTCTCGGAATGAAGTTTTTTTTTTTGTTTTACTGGTAAAATCCTGAAATCTTTGCGGCTTTTAGTGTACGAGGTAGTACATTGTTTTTAAATAAAATAATTGATTGAATTTGTTTTGTTTTTATGAAAAATGAAGTTAACTTACCGACATACAGCACTCGTTTGTTAGCCGCCATGTTTGATTTAACCTTTCAACTCTGACCCAGAGTCTATGCTTGCCATTGGTTTAGCGAGACAAGAGCCCGCCCTCCATTGGTCAAACTCCCGCCAGCGCCGCCTGTTGGATGGATCCACTTACAGCAGTTATCACTCTGAATTCACCATATTTTGCCAACATTTTTTTACGCTTCAGAGCTGAGGAGCACCGTATCACCCATGCTATAACTGGTAACATCAGCTATTACCACTGTCAAATTTTATAGCCTTTTTGCACAACAAAGTTTTATACCTGTTCAAAATTGTAACATTTTTTTTTCAAAATATTTAAATAAATTATATTGTTAAGCAATAATATATCAAACGAAATCATGTCAGATTAGTTTATTAAACTTTGCATATATGAAAATGAATAAATATATATTTAATAAAATTAAATATATATATATATATATATATATATATATATATATATATATATATATATATATATATATATATATATAGAAATAAATATAGAAATATACATATTTGTAAAATGGCAAAATGACCAGTACTTATATAGTGCTTTTTAAGTCTTTCTGACCACTTAAAGGGCTTTATGCTGATCTACCCACACCACATTTACACACTGATAACGAAGAACTTAAGTTAGGGAACTATCAGTTTTTAACCAACAAATTCACGCACATCACTGACAAACAGTGAGAGCAATTTGGGGTTGAATGACTTGCTCAAGGGCACTTTGGCATGCGTCTGCAAGAGCTGTGATCAAACCCTCGACCTTCAAAATGAGACATGAACTGAGGAAATTCAATTTTAATAGGCTTATAAATTGTATATATTGTTTTACTCTTGTTTAGCATCATTGAGTGTCTTGAAAGGCACTTTTAGATAAAATGGATTATTATTATTATTATATCTTCTTAAAATTGGCTGTTTTTTATTTTTGTTTGTATATCATTGCATACCATACCATACCATACCATACCATACCATACCATACCATACCATACCATACACCATACCAGATCATAGAATAGAAATCAGAGTCAGAAACACCCCTTTTCTAACAGTATTGAAGTTCACGGTTCCCCAATCCATTGCTTTGTCCTTGTTATTTACTGTATTTATTTATTTCAATAGCCACCAGAAAATAGCCTGGATAGGGATCTAACTCTTCAAGAAGTTAATACAATTCATGTTGAACAATATTTCCACTTTTGAGAGTTGAAATACAAAAAACAGTTCAAACCATCTAAGTTTCAGTTCATAGTGTACAAAGTAGGCTTTGAATTTTTGGACGCCAGTTTCTAGGAGGGGTGGCAATAAATTAGTAAATGATGAACATTTGAGGAAAAAAAAATAAAGATGACAGTTTGACTACGACATTAGAACCTATGAAATAATGTTTTTTATTGCAACATTATATCATTTTTATTTACAAAATTGTGTGCATTGGATGAAATATCACCCTGATAGCAAAATACCAAACCATGCAAAATTGACAAACACGATAGCTCTGGAGTAGCAAATGTCTGTTCACAGCTTAATCAGCCTTTCGATAAAGTCATAAGTTTTCAATGCAAAGCCCAGTGAAGTATCTTTTAGTGGATATTTTGGTACACTTTATGAAATTGCATATTGAAAATATTCTCTTTTTCTCAAGGAATCAATCAAGAGAGGAAATCTAGAAAATATCTTCAGTAATAATTTAGCCCTGAAAAATCCTATGACACTAAGTTTATATTTGAAGCCACTCCTGCAATACAGACAAACACATACATCTTAAACTAATTAAATAAATGTAACATAAACATTGAAGTCACAAGAGTGGTAACCTTGATGTATCATCCCTTTATTAAGAATACCACACACCCATGGTAACATAAGATTGAAGAGCCCATCATTTCAAATCAAACATAAAACTGTCAAGCAAAGAATAAGAACAAGGCTCGTACTCCTTTTGAAAAAAAGGTTTCTCTCCTTTGCCACAGACTGAGGGCCTTATTCAAACCGGTTTAGCAGTATTGCTTTTGGTATGCAGTTTAAAATAATTACAGAACTACAAAATTATGAAATGTAACATTTTTTCAAAATGTTAAAGTTGAGCTTAAGAATTAGATTTTCTTTTCTTTTTTTTCTTTTTTCATTTTTAAACTTTCTTCACATTCGGCTCAAGGAGTCAGGTTTGGGTCAGCGTCGATAGTCCCTCTCCATTTCTGCTCAGTGTTTTTTTCTGTCCTGAAACAACACGATGACTTTTATCACCACTTCAAAATTTAAACTCTAATAGATCAAACATAAGAAGGTATGGATAGCTTGACTGCTTGTGTATTAGCATACCATCTTAGTAGAGCACAGCTTTCAGGATGTGGCAGCAGCAGCAGCAGTAGTAGCCATGCCGCCCACTTTCTGAGTGGCGTCTTTCTTTGCTTGGTGGGCTTGTAGCACAGCAACAGCTTCTTCCACCTGTACAAACATAACATGAAACACAAATAATTAACACAGCGAGGAATGTGTATAAAAGAATGACAATCATAGCAGTGTGGCAAAATTTGATGTTGCAAATTACCTTTGATCGCAGGGATTCATGGGACTCCAGCATATGTAGCAGTTCAGAGTTATCAATCTCCAGCAGCATGCCAGTGATCTTTCCTGCCAGGTTGGCATGCATGGCTTGAATCAGTGGGAAAAGACGCTCTCCTATGGGATACAAGACCAAACAAGTCAATTACATTAAGGGCTGAAAAGCAACACAGTGTGTGGATTATGTTTTGTAAGTCTTACCTAGCATCTGCTTCTGTTCCTGAGGTGGAGCAGCAGCTAGCATGGAGGCTGTGAGAGGCTCCTGGCCCTGAACGTGCACAGCCGGCTGAGCCTGGAGGACAACAACAAGAACACAGGAAGTGTTACAAAAGGGGTTCAACTTAAATTCCTTGAGGAAACTAGGAGAAGTAATTGGGATTTTATTCATACCTGCTGCAAAGCAATAGGTTGCACGACTTGTGGGTTTGGGTTACGGACACCGGTGGCATACTTGTAAGGTGGCATAGCACGGGGACCAGGGACTCCCATTGAGGGACGAGGAGCCATGGCCTGGCCAGCAGCTACAAGCGGAAATAAGAATTACACTCCATGTCATACAGATTTCACTGTGCATCAGAAAACTGGTGGTGATCTTTCTGATCACTCGTCATTGTAAAACCACCTCGAGGTCCCTGTGTGCCACTACTGGGAGACATGTGCCTTAGGTTGGCACGAGGTCCTGGTTGGCGTAGTGAGCTGGGTATCCCTTGGAAACCCCCTGAAAGTAACAGAAGATGAGACACGAAAAATGAGGGTTATATTTACATATGAGATTACATCTCTCACTGTAGATTATTACCCAGTTTCCCTAGGAAGCACCAATCTGTGTTAGATACTTGATTTTGTTAAGCCAAAGTCCTTGCCAACAGGATTCGGTTAGGGAATTTAAATCAATTGTGATCGTACATGTCATATCAAATAAATCTGCAGAAAAGAGGTTTGACACATTTATGTAGTGTATGATTTTTGCTCTTCTAGTCGGCACTGTAGCAAAAATATTTCCGATACCATCATTAAACAAGATGGAAGATATTATTATTATATTCACACTAAATTTATTTGGACCACACAGAGGAAGTTAATGGCTGATCAGTAATTGGCAGAGAAAAATGAGCAAAGGATGACAAAATAAACAAGGATCTTTTTAACAAAAAAACGTTTTTCTTTTGTGTTTTTTTTTAAGTGAGACAAGAAAACCCCATCAACAAGCATCTCCACGTGTCAAGGCTTACCGTGCAGAATTATCAGTTCATCATACACCATCCCTTTTGCAACTCTAGTATTAAGCAGCAAAAATATATAATAGGCAGCTGCACAAACATATAGTGACACATGCCTACCTTGACCTCTGCCACCTTGTTGCTGCCATCTGGGGTTAGGTCGCATTTGGGCCAGCTGATTGGGTGCATAGTATGTTGTCCTATTCTGGGCCTGGTTGGTAAAAGAAGATAGAAAAAGTGAAACACCTGTTTTGATTTAAACAATGTGTGATGATTTTACAGAAGTAACATTTACACGAAATACCAAAATTTGATTAACAGCCTTAAAGAATTCATACCAAGAATTTCCTGGAAAATTAGTCAGACAAGCTTGAATTTTGAAAATTCTAAATAATGTTCACTTATCTTAAACCTACATCAACAGTTTTATAAAAATGACTTATTTACACCGACTAAGATAAGTTTAGGGCCAAATCAGGTCCTTACAGGTTTGTATAAATTTCAAACACTAAACCTGCACTCACTCTCTTCAAAGCAAATTGTGCTCTCCATACAGGAAATGTCTGGATCCTGAGCCAGTGAATGGTCTTAGAAGGAGCCACCCCTTCAACATAGCAAACAGTCTACCTATTTCCAATTTTAAAAGACATATTTCACTTTAACACGCTATCTCAGACTTTGTATAATTTACCCACCTGTGGCACAGCTGGCATAAAGTAACCACTGGTGGGCTGGAACTGGTTGATGATGGCGTTAGCAGGCATAGCCCTCATGCCAGCAATACGCTGCATGTACTGATTGGTGAGATGGGCTTTGCGCTCCTCTTTGCGCTGAGCAAGAGCCACATAGAGAGGTTTGGATCCAACAATGCGTCCATTCATCTCAGTCACAGCTTTGGTGGCCTCTTCAGGCGAGGAGAAGCAGACAAAACCAAAGCCCTTTGAGCGGCCCTCCTCCAGCATCACCTGAAATACAAACACATTTTATCTGGGTGACACAAGAAGCTGTTAATGCAATAAATGATCTCCTCTTTGGAGGTACTGCACAGTCACACCTGATCTCCCTCACCTTTGCACTTGTAATGGATCCGAATGGAGAAAATTCTTTACGCAGTTTCTCATCATCTATGGTGTCATCCAAGTTCTTAATGTAAAGATTGACACCCTGAAATCAAAGACACTATTAGGATAAGTTGGGATGAACATTTTTTTTTTATCCAGACCAACAGATTCAAATTTAAAATTAATTTAATTCATTAGATAAATCAAATATTAATCCCACAGACCTGATAACGGCTGATCCTCTCTTGTTTCAGCAGCTCAAACTTCCTCTTCAGCTCCGCCTGCCGTTCCATCTTCTTCTGAGCCCGGCCCACAAACACAGTCTTTCCATTAAGTTCTGTGCCATTCATGTCCTCTACAGCCTGAAGTCGAGAACCATCATCATCACCAGAGAGATATCCAGAAAACAAACTTAACTTTTCCCATGAGACCCAATTACCTTGTTAGCGTCTTCATGTTTCTCATAGCTAACAAATCCAAAGCCTCTAGATTTTCCGGTGGGATCTGTCATCACTTTCACACTGAGGGTTTTGCCTGCAGAAGTTAAAAACCAGTGAGAAGATGTGATACAGCAGAACTAAAAACTAAAAAACAAAGTTTTACCCAAAATGCAGTGCACTTTTACCATATTTGTCAAACAGCTCCTTCAGTCGATCGTCATCCATATCATCCCCAAAGTTCTTGATGTAAACATTTGTAAACTCTTTGGCTTTGGCACCAAGTTCAGCCTCCCGCTCCTTGCGAGATTTGAAACGACCCACAAACCTGAAAACGGAGTAGAAGAAGCAGCACACACTCCTTTAAAACAATACCAACAGAGATATATGTCACAACAGGATCCATCTCTTGCTTTCTGTGTTCAAAACCACTCCTGATTTGGGTTTTCCAGGTACAGAAAGATCCGCAATGACAGAAGAAGACCTGACCAAGGAAGCATGGGAGGTAAAGGTAAATTCTTTTAAAACACAAAAAATACAAAAACAGGGACAACTTTAAAAAAAAATTAACAGTGAAATGTAGTCATGTGATTCATCATTCCTGGGGTAAACAAAACCATACAACTGCTGTTAATATCACCACAGGCAGAAATGCTGGCATGCTAGACAACACAATGACAATCCTCTCAACTCTTGGTCCTGACTTGATGAGGAGATGGATGAAGTGGGGTGGAGGAACAGTCTCACAGTACAAAGAAAAGCTGAGGAGGACCAAATGATCTTATATACCTGGCTATGACGACCTCTCTCCTTCCGCCATCCAGTATTGCATTCCTGCATTCGATCCATCACTAAAACACACAAGCGTGGTCATACACACACATACATACAAGCACTCCAAGGCGGGTGACTAGCAAGTGGACAAATGAGGCAACAGAAAATGTGTCTAGTAGGAAAGATAAGAGTAGGAAAGAGTTTTAGTCTATCAGTTTAGAGGTTATCGCCACACAGGCAGTAGTGAGAGGTGAGTAGTCAGATTATTCACACACAGGTCCAAAACACTGAAATAAAGATACAACAAGTCAGTTCACACAACACAAGTGTAAAAAAAAAAGACTTTTGACACATAGTAAAACAGTTTCATACACATAAGCTATTTCCATCATCACCACATGCTCAATAAGCTCTCCAAACTTCCAGAACTTTCATTTTACAAACAAAACATTTCTTAAGTTACAGATCTTATAAACTTTATCAACAATGAAGACTTCTGTAAGCCCAGTTCTTGAATGATCAGACACTCACACCTTGCGGTCATTCAGGAGCATTCCATTCATCTTCTCGATGGCGCGGTCGGCAGCATCTTGGGTTTCAAAGTGGACAAAGGCATAGCCCTTGGAGCCATTTTCATCACACACCACCTGGGAGATAGGAAGACATAAAGGTAAGGTGCAAACAGGAGAAAGGCTTTACTCACCCAAACAGTTAGTTAAACCGAGATTTGAGTTGGAAGCTTTTCTACTTTCTCTATGAAAACCTAAAATCAAAACTGTTTCATCTACTGCCCAACAGTTCATTTATGGGTATGACTACGAGTACATTATTCCTCCAAAAGCAGATTAAAAATCAATCTCTCTTCACAAGTTACAAGTAGCTTGTATAATGAGTGTACCTTGCAGGAGAGGATGTTTCCGAAGGCAGAGAAGGTGTCGTACAGGGCTTTGTTGTCAATGGACTTGTCAAGGTTCTTGATGAACACGTTTCCAACTCCAGACTTCCTGAGAGATGGATCTCTTTGAGACCACATGATTCTGATTGGTTTCCCCTTCACCACGTCAAAGTTCATGGTGTCCAGGGCTCTCTCAGCTGGTGTGGCAGAGAGGTGGGGGAAAGGTCATGGGTGTTTGTTCACATGGAGCCATGAGTTAGAAAACATGTAGGTCACTTAAGTATGTTTTTACATATTATACATCAATCATTTCTGCCCTACCACTTACAGTTAAACTGAACTGAATTGAAAAGTCTTTAATGTCCCCTAAGGGCAATTTGATTTGCAACAGGAGTTAAAACACACATTCATACAACTCAAACACAAAAAGCATTAAAAGAATTGAAGGAAGAAACAAGTTAAGTTGTAATTTAGCTGTTCCTTTAAAAAACAATCCCATCATTGTGTTAAAGACAAACCACAGGGCTACCACAGAGTGCACTTAGGTAGTTTTTCTTTCTGAGATACAATTGTGATAGATGAATATCAGTGCTGCCAGCCCATTTACAAGCCTCATGTATCATGGTGAAGTTACTGCAGTGGACCATGTGGCTGATGAGCAGCTGGGACAAATGTGAGAGCAGCTGCACTGCTGGGAGCACATGGTCGCCTCCTTAAACTCACCGCATGCTTCTTGGCCTTGCCCTGCACTGGCCAGTTGCACCAGTAGCACAATAAGCCATCATATAGCACACGTAGGATGTAAATGCAGTGTTGAAAATTAAATACCCCCTATATCTATGGTTTTGAGACACTTCAATATCCCTTTTAATACTATTTTTATAATAACTTTTATTTCATTACTATATATATATATATATATATATATATATATATATATATATATATATATATATATATATATATATATATATATAGCTTTAACTGTATCATAGGTCATCATGTCCATGTGGGTACACATGCCAAACATCCCTTTGTTCAGTCGCTCCTCTGTTACACACACACACACACACACACACACACACAGACACACACACACACACACACACACACACACACACACACACACACACACACACACACACACACACACACACACACACACACACACACACACACGGGGCAGGCTTTCCAACTGAAAGTGTCTGGTAAACAAAACGGAGCTGCCTTGCGTCTGCTGGCATCAGCAGTTTGGCTTGCAATTGTACTTCATAGGCATGTGTTCAGATAAGGTGAGTGATCACTGTCAAACATGAGGACCTCTGAAGGTATAAATATGGAATCATAGCATGAAAAAATAGTATATTGAATGATACAATGGAGTTATATTTTCATAAGGGCTGTCACTAAGAAGCACAGTTAGATCTTGTTTTCAAATGTTAGCAGTGTTAAAACACTCATCGTGAACCAGTCATGTCATATTAGGAACTTTTAGTATTACTGGCAGGCATATTTTGGACTGCTCAGAAAGACTTTCTATATTTAGAGAGGGGTCCTGTGAGGTATGTGCTGGCATGAAGGGGAGAGTAGAGCATTCTCTACCATTGATGGGGAAGAGACACATTCAACAAGAATGCTTAGATGATCAACACCAGGTCTTACTGGTGTTTACACACAGTTACAGCAGTTCAAAAAAGTCCAACAGAAAGAGAGCACACTGTCTTAACTACTGCTGTATGCTTTGTGATATCAGCACCGACAAGTTACAGTTGTGTTCACTTTCCCAACCCATGGTGATTTTTTTTTTTAAGGCAGCAAGCTGTTGCCCCAGAGACACGTGCTGGGACTCCATGTAAATACCAAAACCTACCATCCCCCATGTCCGCACCTCCAATAACAAATGGTGTCCTCACACATATGGCTCTAACAACATTCACTCATGAGCAACAGTCCCTTTCTGAAATAGCGCTATTTGTTAACTAATCATTATGACAGCTTTTGTTAACAATCATCAGCACAGATATACTGTGACAGATGTTAAACAGTGATGCTAAGGTCCAAAAGCGTCCACTAAATGATTTCAGCACCTTGCTGTCCTCCAAAGACAACTATAACAGCTGCTACTATTACTCACTGCTTTAATGCCATTGACTGTAACTAGAAAAGACACTTAACACACTTTTGCAACATGTTTACATTGACCGTCACATGGCGTGGGGTTAGGTTAACAATCTAAAGCAGTTTAGGAGGTGAAGCTACCAAGAATGAACCATACATACTCTGATAATCTAAACAAGGTCAGAGATTAGACTGGGAATAAATCTAATGTGTTTTTTTTCTGTGTTGTACACAATAAAATGTTAAACATATGTTCTGCAGAGGTTATTGTAAGCTCTGCTTGTCTTTTTGCCTTGCTGTCAGTGAGTGTATCAGCAGAGAGCTATGGGAATTAGTTTAACTCAGTGGCCCTTTAAATAGGAGCAGAAATGGGTCATTTAGAACTGAGTTGGTGTGATCTGCAAAAGACACAGATTTTCTTATGCACTGTTAGTGATGGCTATTCAATATTTTTTTCTGCTAAGTAAATATCTTACAACACAGTTGAGACTTTTTATTCCTCCATACATTAGCACAGTAAAAACTGGGGCAGAGTTATATGGGACAAATAAGTGATTCAACATGTGAAGAGCTGAATGAACGTTAAATGGTAAAACTATGCATTGTCATGCTTTCCTTTCCTTCAATGCAGGGCTTTCCCAAAGTTTCATCGATTATAGAGACCAACATGATTGACATTGAAGGTATGTGGTGACATTGTCATTGTTCAGTGCACCTACACGTGTGAATGACATGCTAAAACTGCATGGTGTTCCTTTGCCATCATTTCGTCTCTTACCGTCAGCAGGTTGGGAGAAGTTCACGTAGGCATATCCCAGGGATCGCCGGGTGATCATGTCTCGGCACACCCGGATAGAGAGCACCGGTCCGGCGGGGCTGAATTTCTCATACAGCATAGCCTCCGTGATGTCGGGGTGCAGGTCGCCAACGTAGAGAGAAGCCATCGGATAACTCCCCGTCGCTGCTGTGTTCATATCTCGGACTTCCCTGAATGTATGAACGCAAAGCTTCCCTCAAAAAAGCGTGAGAGAAAAGCCGATATGAACAGTGGTCTGGGTCCAAACTGTGCGTCAAATAATAAAGCCCGACAGCTGGTTCCCTGTTCCAGCGCGCTCAGAAAATTTAAACCTAAAAAAACACGAGATAAACCGATGTCTTCTTAGGTATTTCTTCCTTAAAAAACGCAAACTTCGGGTTAAGCCCGAGGCCTCCTGTTTCAAGTGTTTTTTTTTTATTATTATTGTTTTTTCTATTTTTAATTAACGTTTGTTTTTATTTAAGTAGCTAGTACGGTACTTGTTTTTATAAAGATTTTGTAGATTTTATATTTTTTATTTAATTTTTATTTTAGGTTTTTCAAGAACAGTGAGTTAGACACTCACGGTTGTTTTGTGGCCGGGGAAAGAGACTGCGTGAGGACAAGCATGGGCACTTTATAGAGAGCGGCGGTGCGGAGGAAATAGTAGTGAGGGTCAAACTTAGGATAGAAAAAAAAAACACCCCCCTCCACTCACACTCACACACTGAGCATGCGGTGTAGGAGAGAGCGCATGCTGTACTGCCCCAACTACACAGCTCGGCTCCCTACAGCGACATCTGGGTGGGAAGACAAGGGTTTCACAGAAGCTTCAGGCGACTGAACAGTTTCCCCCAAACCTGCTACCACAAACGAAAAATAAATCAAATAATTATACGATAAATAAGAGCTGTTCAGGAGACAGAGACTGAACAGACTGCTGAAGAAGCTCAGTCCTGGACCCTGTGGAGGTGCAGACTGGCTGGGCTAGAGAGTGGTGGACGTGATGTCGTCATCTATTTTCTTATGGACCTTTTTTCACTTTCTATAGACTTTCTTACTTTTGTTTACTTGACTGACTCCTGAAATTCTCCTCAGGGATAAATAAAGTATTTTCTATTCTATTCTGTTCTATTCTATTCTATTCTATTCATTTCTATTCTTTTTTTTCACCTGTAGCATTTCATATATAATATATATAGCCTACATTCTAAAATTAAGAAAGGGGTTTGTTTGGAAATTGAAAATGTGGAAATTGAAATAGTTTACGAAATTAAGTTTCTGGTTGTCATAATTGATCATAAGTTATCCTGGAAGCCTCATACTAAATATTTGTGCGCCAAAGTTTCAAAAAGTATTGGAGTTTTGGGTAAAACTAAACATGTGTTGGATCAGAAGTCACTTCAGATGTTGTACTATGCACTTATTGATCCGTATCTGTCCTATTGTGTTGAGGTTTGGGGAAATACATATAAAAGCAGCATACAAAAGATTTATATTTTACAAAAGAGAGCCATAAGGATGGTTCACCATGCTGAGTACCTTGCTCATACAAATCCTTTGTTTTTACAATCGAGGATTTTAAAATTCTGGGACTTAATACAATTCAAAACAGGTCAGATTTTGTTTAAAGCCTGGAATAAGTTGTTACCAAACAACATCCAAATGATGTTCATGGTCAGAGAGGCAGCATACAATTTAAGAGGGAATTTTAAATTTAAGCAACCAACCATCCATTCAACACTGAAAAATATGTGCATCTCTTTTAGTGGTGTAAAATTGTTGAATGAACTAGAAGAGGACTTAAGAATGTGCAGTAACTTAAAACAATTTAAAAGTAACTACAAAAAGAAAACACTCTTGTTCTGCTATAAAGAACTGGATAGCTAATTCTATAATCTTTATTTTTTTTCAAATAATTGAGTCAGTCAACATGCTTTTAACTAAGGTTCTATTTATATTAAAGTTTTTTTTATTATACCAAGATTATGTGAATTATGAAATTATATGACACACTGTAGGGGCTGAACTTGATAAGCTTTGCTTCCTTCAGCCCCCTCTCGAACTCGCACTTAATCATTGTGAACTATTCTTTTTTTTTCCCCAATTCAAATATTGTTTGTTTTTATGTGCTTGTTTGAGACAAATAAAAATCAAATCAAATATATGGGATGATGTAATAATTAAAAAAGGAAAGAGTATTGCCAGCAAAGTTTTTATTTACTCAGACACATCGCAATGTTGGGATGGGATGGCAGTTATTCTCCTCTGTTGATCCTCCTGCAAGTAATAGTAAAAAGTTAGTTTTCTGTGCAAAACTGACTGATATCAAAGCAATAAAAGTTGTACTATAAAAAAAAAAATTACCTTAACAAATCAAGGAAAGCTGAGAACATCCCTCCATGTCCCTGTTCCCGTTGTCCTTTGTGTCTATCCAACCCAAAGGTTGTAGTCTCATCTCTGGCCTCCGTGTGCTTCACCACTTCTTCCTCATAACTTATCGTCTTCAAACCATCAGTGCTTTGGGAAAACTGAAGCTTTGAGCGGATAACCTGGCCATCATTCATTTTTTCTTGGTCCACAGCAGCTGCATCTTCCTGCATTTCAGCCATCTTATCGCTCATCTCAAACTCATCCTGGTTCAGGACATTCACAGTTATCTCAGCCAGCGGTACGGTGTCTGCATCTTGTGGAGCTTCCAAATTTAACACCCCAGATTTCTCAAACCACCTCTTCCTTTTGGATTCCTCTGCAATAGCTGCTTCTTCTAGACTTGGGAGGATTACCCATCCATCAACCAATGTGAGAAAATTCCAATTTTTGTCTTCAATATTATTTGTTTTTACATTCAGAAGAGACTCTGTGTCCATGGTTGAAGACTTCAGCTTTGGGTGGTCATTTCGTTGTATCTTGTTAGACTCAGAATCAAGATTCCTACTGTGTTCTGGTTCTTGCAATTGCCCAGGCAGCCATAGGGACAGTCTTGCAACAGGGTCCTCACTGATCATCACTACACCATCAGGAGGAGGAGGGAGTTTGCATCTTGAAAAAGTAGCACCTGATACAATTGTGTCTGCTCCATCATATGGGGCATCAGACTGCATGATGGAGTCTGTATCTGGGGTGGTGGACATTTTTTGTTCTTCTTTGTCCACAATGACAAAGGGCCCAGCGCTGACAATAGCCTTGTCATCTGAAATGGAAAATAGAAAGTCGACATTGAGTTATGAAAACAGTAGTGTAGAGAATGGGTCTTTTTATTGTGATAGGGGGGGAGACAACTAACCTTCAGATAGATGCTTAATTGAGAGGCCTTTACACTTTGAGCTACAACACTGACACACCTCTGCAGTGCCACTCAGCTCCTCCCACCTGGCATGTACAAAACAAAGCACACAAAAGTATTATAGGAGTAGAAAAGCACTCAGTGCGCAGACCTCCACCAAGCATATTGTGATTGTCACCAACACTTTCGTCCTACTTTAATGTCATACTCCCTTTCAGCAGACTATTATTGAAAATTATGATGACCCAGTACATATTTCATGTATCAGATCTTAGTATCCAGAATATTGCCAGAATCTGGATCGTACTTTTACATCTGTCAGAAATTATGGTGACCTTGTCTTGTATAGTTTTGCAAAGCAATTCAACCATTTATGGTGGAGTTATATACACATATGGTGAAAACAGCCCTATCTCACAATGATAAAAAATCTTTAGGAAAATCCTGGACCCAGACGGTGATCCAGATCACCTCCAAAATTTAATCAGTTCTTCCTTATCCCATTTTGAACACTTTCTGAAAATTTCATCAAGATCTGTTAGTTACTTTTTAAGTTGTGTTTACAGACAAAACATAACTTCCTTGGGTGAGGTAAAAAATACCTCCAAATCTAAGTATATTATGTGCATGATTACCTTGAATGGATCACATTGTAGTTGCAGGATTTGGAGCCAAAGGTGACACCCTGGTCTGAGATGATCACACTACAGTGGATGTACAACTTCAGAGGGAGATAAACCTTTAACAGAGGTGATCAGCAGAAACATGGCAGAACAACAAAACACTGAAAAACTTACCTCAGAAATAAGATAAGAGGAGTTTAGGACAAAATTCACTACATTAGCTCTGTCGGAGGCTTCAAAGTGAACAACAGCATGAGGAGAACCCAACGGCGCTGTGCACCTAGCAGGAAGAGAGGTTGTAAGTGGTGAGTGTGATACAAGGGTGATACCAACTTCACAATCATTCACTGGCTCCTTACCCTTTGTTCATAATGACTGCATGCCTGGGTTTAACCTGAGGATCAGGAGATGCTGACACAAAGCAGGACTGGATGTACAGCTGCTGTGCAGGCTTGGCTCTGGCTGAAACTTGTAGGTTGATGTTCTGGCCTCTTTTATACACATTAGACTCAGCAGTGTCAGTCCAGTATGCTACAGGAAAGAGTACAGAACAAGTATAAACAGTACACACCCTCAGTTTATTTGTGGCTCTTGATATTACTCACAGTTCACGGCTCTGATAGCGAAGGTCTTGTCATTTTCACTGTCAGCTGTTGAAACTCTCTCATTCTGGTTACCATGTGACCTGAAAAGACATGTTGCCCATTCAGTGAGCTTGTTATTTTTACATGTACTAATATACATAACTGATGCACCTCTTTGGGATGCAGGAGATGTGCACTGGGAAAGGTGTTCGCCAAAGGTTGTTGGAAAAATCCTTGAGGTTCAAGTGAAGAAGATTGCTGAACACTGTGTTGCCATTTTGAATCTGCAAAAGAACACGGTCTCGAACAGTAAAAATAGAGTTGTGGAAAAAGAACAACCATCAAAGGATTTGTTCAACTTACCTTCTGTTTTGTTCCACACTCATCCAAACTGTAAGTAAAGACAAACTGGTTTGGTAGCTCTCCATTGCTGTAGCAGTCATAACCAAGCCAGATCTCTTCTCCAGTCAATGTGACACCATTAGATCTCTTATTTACCAAAATAGTCAGCTTAGAGTCATCACAAAACACCTCCACGTTGGGAACATTTATGACTGGAGGTAATTCAGGAAAAATGTGAAACTCAGGGCTCCAAGTTTTCCATGAGCTGAAGAGGGCGTCAGAAAAGAAATCTAAATTTCTCATATACGGAAAAGGCTTTGAGCGCTCAAATAATGGCGGAAATTCCTCAGAGAACATGTTTTCATGATCCGGGTCGAGTATTACTGACTTAACAGCAATAAAATGTCCAACAAAAATGCAAAGAAATATCCCTTTTGTCCCCATTGCTGAACTTCAAAGTGGGCCAACCACTCTGATCACGTTCTGCCCAGGTGTGCCATAAATAAGCTGCAGTGCAAGGGACACAGGTGCAGGTGATCAAGCTTACAAGGCTTGTAGGAAGTGAATCAGGCTGCAAAGGTTTGCAAAATTTAAGACAAGAGGAAGAAGCTAGAAATGCTTATCGAAATCACACTACTTACAGTTTGAATATTTTAACCTCTCTGTTTATCGTATTCCTTAGTGCAGATACTTAATTTTCGACCAAAACTCAAATTTTCAGGTAAGTCTTCTTAGTCTTTGGATCAGCTTTTGAAGATATAAAATGATTGTCTGAAACAGTACTAGATGCTAAACACTGCAATAACTTTGATGGGACAATGGATTTTTAAAGGCATCCACTGGCATAAAAATCCTACATAATAATAATAATTTCTGAAAGATGAATGAAAAGTGCTCACAAATTCAGCTTCGTTTGTGTCTTTTTAATAGTTTACCTGTGGAAACCTGCTCACTTTGTATATCCAAAAGTTTTAGTTATGTCTATTTAGCAGATAATTTGTTTTGGCAGACATCCATGGGTCTCAACAATGATTGTTAAAAATTATTGTAAGGCTAGGAAATCACAAAAACACTTAGTAGGCTGGTTTCCTGGTGTTTAACTTTACTCTGTTTATTTCTGTTAAAATATTTCGTATTAAATTCAAAATCTGATAAAGTAGTGTAGCAGAGAGCCAGTGTGTACTTTTGCCCGTCTCAAACGTTGTGCACACTTCCTCAGATATCACCTTGTTGTGGATGTGCATGGGGGGAGGAGCTTCTTTCCAGGTAGGTGGAGAATCACGTCAGTTTGTCCGCAGGTAAGCGGCTGTCGAGAGGGACAACCACGGATGAGAAGAAGAATGCTTGAAAAACACTAAAGAAAATAGCTCTAGAATAGCTCTTACATGAACACGATTTTAGAGGACAGATAATCCATCATGGTGAATTTAGGTAAGTGCAGTTTGAGGTGCGTTTCTCTTGAGTTACAGAATGTAGGTGAGGCGCGTGCTGAACTTTCTAGGCGTGGTCTGCACGCACGTTACCTGAGAAGTGAATGTTCTCTGTGTTGGGCTATCAGGGCTAATGTATGTGCTCGCTTTTTTCCCCACATAAGCTCTGCTTTAATCGTGGGCTTTACTCCACTTTGCCATATTTAAATCACAGAATACATCCTGTAATGACTGTGTTTGAGTTGGTTAAGAAATTCTGACACTGCTGGTGTTGACATTGTCGTTCAACTGTGAGACAGGCTGATGTTGGCCTCTTGTGTGGATGTCAGGGTGTGAAAGTTCAGCAGTCAGACAGTCAAAGGGCTTTTGAACAGGGTGATGCTGTGAACAACCTCATCACAATCATTGAGTTTATTAGGCTTCTCTTTCTGCTGCAGAGACAGAGTTTGGTATATTTTGCTTTCATTTTTCCTGGCCAGGACACTCTAGTTGAGAACTGTATGGTGCTTAGTATTGTGGGTGGATTGAAATATTTGCATAATGTACACTGTTAAATGTAACTTATTTCATTGTAAACATGACGTAAAGGGCTGCCTCAAAATTTTATGCTAGGTCAGAAAAATACATTTTGTTGTTTTAACACCAACAGAAGTTATCTTGACTAAATAAGATGTCTTGAGTCAACTCTTGTCTTAGTTTGGTTGATTAAGACTAGTTAACTCAACTTCTTCGGGTAGTTGTTTGAAATACTTATTCTATTTCAATAGCTCAACTGAAGGTTTCAGTTATATTAATCTTTAATTTTTGTTTATATACATTTTATTTGTTAGTTACCCTAACTTCTCCAGGTTGTTGTTTGACATAATATATCTATTTCCTGGACAAACGGTCTGTATCATGCAGTTTTAAAGTCAAGTCTGTGCCATGAAACACAGACAACTGATTCTTAACATGGATCATAGGCAATACACCATATGATTTCGCTTGTACACTCTGGATTCATCCGTTAAGTTATATATTGTGTCTAGGGTTTCATATCCATACTGACCCTCCTTATTTATGATGACAACAAATATTTAATTTTAATTCACAAAGTCATTCTGAATAGTAACTTGAAAGTTGTAGCTTTGGAACCCAGTTTGAGGCTCTCATATCCACCACACTCTCCTCTCACTGATGGTGACAATAACTTTTAGAGCACAACTCACAAAAGCATTCTGGGTAATAACTTGTAAATCCCAAGCCCACCTCAATTCCTTCAGTGTCAAGTCGACATGCATTTCTGATTTATTTGGACATAGATTTTTAAGCTGAAATATATTTTGTAGTTGAGACGATGCCAACTTATTATTAAGAGTTATCACAACAACTTTGGTAATCTTCTGTCATATGCTAGAATAACAAAATGCAAAATCACATTTTACAGCACGAGTAGTTGTCAGATGTATCTAGCTATCTATTAGTCTCACCATCATCATCATTATCTCAACACTCAAACAGTATAATTTTTTGAGCAGTGAATCCAGAGATTTAAAAATGTACAACACTCCTGCATGAATAAAAAAAAAGGCATGGTGCCTCAGTATGACACATTATTGATTTTAGAAAAATACATTTTTATTGGGTGTTTATGCAGTCACTTGAGTTATTCTGTAAAAACCGCAAATATATTGTTATTTACACTGGAGGGACAATTTGTGAGGATGTGGACTTGAATGACAGCAGACATCAGTCTGGTAATACTATTATGACCACACACACAGTGAGTCTTACCCCCAACACTCACACTAAGGCTTAGGCCACGAGGCAGTATTCTGTTTCTGAGCCCTTAGGTCAGATCAGTGATGTGTTTAGTGTTTGAAAGACCCCACCCAGAGCTTTGTCTTACTGGTGAAAGGGAGGAGCATTATTCATTTTAACTTAGTTTCTACACCTTTACTTTGAAAGGAACAGAAAACACAAAATATTCTTCCTGTGGATCCGTTTCTGTCATAGTAGCTGCACCATCTAGCAGTGTGAATTTGAGAAGCTCCAGCTGTCTCTGCAGGGTCTCATTTGCTGTAGTTGTGGTAACTGACTTTGTCGCACTGCTAACCACAAACCTAGTTTCCTTCACTGCACTGAAGCTTGTTTTGTGTGTCACTTCAGCTTAAAGAAACTTTGCATGGGTAGTTTCATGTTACGCACTAGATTAGCTCTTCACACACAACTTTTATTTACTTACACTTATGTTGCACCAGCATCACATGCCTCGGTACCACAAAATGAACTATTGTACAAACGTTTTTTTTAAACTAAATGTTTACATTTTGGAAATTTCATACATGCCATGTTGCTTTATAATGTCTTATATGCGTTTCGTCTAGGAGTATGCTGTGCCAGCCTCAAAGACAACAAAGCCCTGATGAAGATGGGCCTGGGGCTGGTGCTGGTGGGCCATGTCAACTTTCTTCTTGGAGCACTTGTGCACGGCGCTGTGCTCAGGCACATCAATGTGCACTCTCAGGCCAGAACCATGGAGTACGCCATCTCAAATGTCATTGCCATTGTGGCTGGCTTGGTGGTAAGTGAAGGGGACTTGAGAAGTATTACTGGTGTGCTGCTCTAATGTGAATCTTTGAGTTCTGTCACATTATCTTTGTCCTGAACCTTAATTGTGACTTGCAGTATTTTATCACCATTTTTTTTTCTTTTAAAAAACCCCTGTGTGCTCCAAAGGGAATCATCAGTGGAATAACGGCCATTGTCCTGTCCAAAAACAAGAAAAACAGGATCCTGGTAAATACTGCTCCCCTCTCCTTCTAGCACTCAGACGTTATTTGCTCCTGTTAGAACATGTCTGCTGTTTTTGTGTGAGAGCTGGAAAGAGTGCATAGCCACAGAAAATGATCATTTCTGAAATGAGAAAAACTTATGAACATGAAGTATACAAATCAAATAATGCTTGATTATTAACTCTGAATGTAGTCCATATCATTTATTCATTGACAATAAATTCAGCTCCTGAGTTGGTTTTGGTTTGTTGTAATTTTAGATCCCCTGTGGACAAACCTGAATTCATTTCTGCTGTTGTCCTGTGCAGGAGTTTCCAAATGAGAAATCCAATCCTTATTTCTTTGAACCTTAGAGTTTATCACTTGTTTAAGCTATAAACTCCTTAAAAAAGCTTTACTGGGGATATATGTCTTTGGTTTATAGCATATAGAATTAAGGGTTGTGTTTTTCACTAACATACTAATGTGTTGTGCCTTGCAGCAGTGGGTCCTGTTGGTCTTCAGCTTCATTGCAGGTCTTCTGGCAGTTGCTTCCATCCTGGGCCTATCAGTTTCTATGGTGAAAGCCATTATTCACAGAGGACGGAGCCTGCTGACACATTGCACTTTTTCTATTAAAGACGTCGGCTCCTCCAGCATCACGTACGAGTGCCCTTTTGACCCAACTCGTATCTATGTAAGTGGAAACAAATGTTTTAAAATTCTCTGAAAAAGTTTAATTGACCTGTTTTAATGGAGCCATGTTTTGTTTGTACTTGTGTTGAACCAGGGGACAACAATCATTCTGTGGGTGCCTCTCATCTTTATGTGTGCGGTGGAAACAGTCTTTTCCTTCCGCTTCTTCGCTGCCTGTACTTCATTCCTCTACCTCTGTCCATGCAGAAAGCGGCCGGTCAGAGCCAAAAGGGTAAGTAACAGATTACTGACACTGCCAGGCCTCTGTAAGAAGTCCTTCATATTGGTGCCCTGGCTTTTAATTGTATTGGTTGTCTGAATTGTTTTGTGTTGTCAAATTTGCACCATTTTGGTTATTTAAAATGTGTCTTTTTTATGTTCACATAACCTGCGATTTAGGTGCGCATCCAAAGAGCTGTTCCAAGTTCATCCTCACCTCCACCAAGAGATCCACCAACAGATGTTGAAGCAGAGCCTGCAGAGCAGGATGAACTGCTGGACTCAGGCCCAGCTGTGGAGCAGAGTGAATGGCTTTGAAGCAGACAAAAAACCTCATTAGAGGTTGAAAAATGCTGGGCTCCGTTTTACAAAAGGCACTGCCAGTTGTGAAGTTATTGTACTCTTTTATGCATTTGTTGTCTAAAGACAACATTCAGGACTATGGCCTGCAAAAGCAAAGGCATTTCACCCTCCGTCTGAAGAGGGACTGATTCTTCTATAACATTCCTGCTGTTGGTTTGGTCCAATGTGGGCCATTTTCTCTGTGTACAGTTACTTTCTTGAAAATACAGAGCTGTTACATTTGTCTTGGTATTATAAATTGTTTTCATTTTAAAATGACTTATCTGAGACTGGTTATTCTCTTGCTTTGTAAATCAAATAACATTATAGGAAAAACAGCTTTGTAACATGTAAGGGCAGTTGTTTTTTTATTGGTTTTAAGAGTGTGTTCAACACACACCAGGGTCAGATTAATAGGACATTTGCAAGATCTGCTGTTGAACACTATTACTCATGTTTCAGAATATAAATATATACAACAAATGAGTTCTGGCATATATATCTTGCCTCTCATCTGACACTGTGAACTATTAGCCATACAAGTCCCAGTTTTCTTGGATATCCTTAAAAATGGTAGTTTCTGAACACGACTCATCACTAACATGTTGTGATGAAAGAGTTGAAGAAACTTGCCAAAGGTGTGTCAGTAAAAAGGTCAAAAACTGGAAAAAGGGTCCTCTGACCCATCAAAAAGGTATTCAGGTACGTGTAACCTTTGTTACCACATTTGGCGACCTTGGCAGGCAAGACCAGTGACACAGATGTATTACAGAAAAAGATCTATTGCATAAACATGCTTCAACTACATATTCAAAGACACAACAAGAGTGTGACTGAAAGACAAAACAGAGTAGCCAAAATATCTATGATTTAAATAAATTAAATCCATCAGATATATAAAAGCATACATGTACTAAGCCATTTTTACAGAGTTGCTGCACAAGGGAAAGGCAAATGACATAGCATAAAAAGATAAAGGATATAAAATGAGAAGGCATACAAAAACAATACTCGGAAACGTTGACCGACTTCAGTCCATAAACAACAAGGGTTGAAAAGGTGACCTAGAAAATCATGTTTAGATACCCGTCCTATTTTAAAGGGAGGGGGGTCTCAACTCTAAGGTATAGTCCTTCATGGATTTCCGAAGCAGCAGCCTGGAAAGATGAGTTACCCAAAAATATCTTGCATGGGAAAAGAAAAGAAGGTTCCATCCTGATCATTTGTGCTGGTGTCATTGGATGCTGAGGACCTCAAGGTGTCTTGGACTCTTCTTTTGGCCTACAAGGGACCCAAAGGAAGTTTTTAATTAAACCCTCAACAAGACAACACCCACACAATGCAGTTCTTAAGTGTGCTGTGTTCTCTCACTTTGATGTGTCCATCTTCTCCTCCTCTGGCACCTTTTCTTCCTCTTTAACTTCTGAGAAATCAAACAGAGAAAGACAGACCATCACAGTTCTGAAGGACAACTTTTCTGTTTAACATGGGATGATAAAACTTAAATGACAAGTCTTTAGAAATTCCTTGAGAATCTTCTGTTAAAAAATAATATGGGTAGGTAAGAAGAAAAAAAAAGTGAATAGATACCTTTTGTTTCCTCCTCACCTTTCTTCTCCTTTTCTTCACCCTCTTTCTCTCCTTCGGTCTTGGCCCGCTTGGCTTTCTTGAAGCTGGCTGTGTTTCTGCGGCCTCCTTCACCTTCATCTTCTGAATCGGAGAACTCCTCCTCACATGCTATCCTCTTATCATGAGCGCGGACTGAATAGGAAAAGGAAGACAGGGTTAAATCAAAATGTGGCTCCCACTGTTACAGGAAGTCGACTGCTAGATATCAGGCACTGGTTTTCACTCGCAGCCTAAATGTAGCTTAGTTTAAATGTTATTTTTGAAATGAAGACAGGTTATCCTTTATGCTTTATGAATGCTGTTGGGGGTTTGAGCTGAGGCAGTTCTAACCTAAGCCTCAACTCAAACCTCATCTGAGTTAAAACAATGTTGTCATGCACAGTTGTAAAAGACAGGATGATCTGGAGGATTAAAAGTGAAGGCTTTAATCATCTGTTTTCCACCAGCAAAGTTTTCTCTGTATTAGTGATAAATTAAAATTGTAACATGACTGATCTTTGCTCACACTTGAGTCTTCCATGAGCAGAAGAAATTCCATGAGTGCACTAAAAGGGTATGGCCAAATAAACATGTTGTAATTAATTAATGTAGATTAATTATAATCCAATCACGATGCTTTGTTGTATGAAACACATGCCAGCGTTGCTATTGCTCAATTAACAAGTCAACTACAGTTACTTCTAGCCATTTGCCTGTATAAAGCTTTGGGTTTGACTTAGCAACAACACACCTCCATAAGAAAAGAGCTTTTCACTGATTGGCCAAATGGAACCAAAAATTCTCCCTTTACAAACAATTACATAACTTTAGTTGCCAACCAACTATTAACCATTTATGGCTTGGTTCAGACCCTGCACCTTAACCAAAGGCACAACTTACAAAAAGATGGCATAAATATGAGACGGTCTTACTGGAGATGCGTTTGTTGGGGTCATCCTCCTCCTCATCACCACTGTCCTCCTGCACAGCATCCTCAGGGATGGCCTGCATCTGAACTCCTGGGGCATGGGGCAGCATACGCAGGTTCTCAAACAAGCGCTGCCTACAGGACACAACGCAGGACACAGGTGAGATACAATGACAACTCCAAGCTACGAGAGATACGAGCCAAAACTGCTAAAAACTACCAAAACTAAAACTTGTGAAAAACTCAAAGCAGCAATATGTGAAACTTACATTTCATAACATACACAAAGATACTGGTTGTTTCATGCACTCACTTGATCTTTTCCAGGTAGTCATTGGTGTTCTGATTGGTCATATTGGAGGGGCTGATGTGCAGCTTGAAGTCAGGACCAAAGTACTCAAAGTAGTCGTTGTACGGTAGCTCTGTCAAACAAATTATCATCATGATAACATAACAAAGACGCTGTTTACTTACTTGTGTGAAGCTGCGACAAACAAATGTTTTATGTCTATTTTACTCTTTTGAAAACACAAGTTCAATCGGCTCAATATACCATAGTGGCCTGTAGCCTGTGAATGTGGCTAGTTATCTGGCCGTATGTCAGCCCCTTGATACACAAGAAACCTATCAAAGGTGTATCTGGTCTCACCCCAAATGACAGCTTAAATCAAATTGCTCAACAAGGATAATGGATGATTTTATAAATCTTTATGAAAAAACATTTATTTATTCCACTATGTATTTAAGTCATTGGGTGTACTTAATATTTTGTCTGCCTACATTGCACATCACAAATTCCCTATTGTATGAATCGTATCATTCTGCTGACAGCCCTTATTTATCATATCATACATACTGTAATTTTCAGCAAAGGAAGTATTTCATTGCTGAGGAAAATTATTTTTTACTGTTTGCATGACAAGAAAAACTTGAATCTTGAAAACAAAACTAGCTCATGCCAAGAATAATAGTGTAAAAGTTCTTAACCATACCAGCTGTATGTAGTGAGTTTTAGCATAAATACTTACCATTGGGAATGGAGGTATCAAGGGCCACCGCAGTTTCATAGGTCCAGCAGCGTGCCACATTGCGAATGGTGTAGCCGCCCCCACCCAGCATTAGTAGTGGCAGATTGAAACTTTTCATGTACTCCACACACTTTGCATGACCTAAACATAGAGCGTGAAAATGTATTAAACGTTTTTCTTTTAATTCCCTACCTCTATCACCCTGAGTACAGTTGACAGTTACAAATATCACTGAGGACAGTTTATTCTTTAACTTACCTTTTATGGTGAGGTTAAAACAGCCAAGCCTGTCTCCTGACAGAGAGTCAGCGCCACACTGCAAAACCACTGCACTGGGTTGGTACATCTCCATCACTTTGGCCATGATCTACAAAATAAGTTGTTATTGCCTCTGTGCATCAAGTAGGATCCCAACTAGTAAATTCATCACCAGACACATCTATATACTTACGGGTTTAAATATGGCTTCGTAAGACTCGTCATCAATTCCATCCCTCAGTGGGTAATTCACAGCATAATATTTTCCTTTACCTGCACCAATGTCCTGCAGAGAACAAGAAATAACCCAGTTCACAAAATGATAATGATGACACTTAATGCACTGTTTAAAGACTTCCCAAGCTTGAAGCACTGGCTGAGCCTTGTGGTTAAGATTCTCCAGCTTACCCTCAGGTCACCTGTTCCAGGGAAGTACTCGCCATACTTGTGAAATGAAACCGTCATAACACGGTCTGTGGTGTAGAACGCTTCCTCCACGCCATCTCCATGGTGGATGTCAATGTCTATGTACAGAACTCGCTGATGGTATCTGGAGGGGAAAGAAAACACATCCCAGACTGAGATAACTAAAAGACTTATCATATCCGATACAAATACTTTATAAGTCAACAAAATAATCAACCACTCATGCAGATGTAGGCAAGTGTCATTTATAGGGCTCTGCTTTCTACTCACTTCAGTAACTCCAGGATAGCCAGTACAATGTCATTGACATAGCAAAAGCCTGAGGCCTCAGACTTCTTGGCGTGATGCAGCCCTCCAGCCCAGTTGATGGCAATGTCAGTCTGCTGCTTGTTCAACTTTACTGCACCAGCTAGAGCATGATAAGGAGGAGATAATTAAATTTCATGTTTGCTGTCCAACATATGAACCTGTTATATTTTATTTAATGAAGTAGCATACCAATGGAGCCCCCTCCTGAAAGTTGACAAAACTCAAACAAGCCATCAAACACAGGACAGTCCTCTCCCACGTTAACTGTAAAACAAGGACAAAGATTAATCTCAAAATGTTTGGAAGGGGTGAACATGGTACATCAGACATGTAGGCTTCATATGCACATACTCACATCTTTGCATTTGTTTGCTGTATTCGGACATGTTGTCCGGCCGAATTGAGCGAAGAAATTTGATGTAATCATCACTGTGATACTTGGTCATCTCCTCTCCGCTGGCTTTGTGTGGACGCTGCAACGCAAATGATAGTTATAAGGATAAACACGACAAGAGCTAGTGAGTTTTATAAAAAAATAAAAATAAAAATTCTTACATAGATCTCCATCTTTCTGTACAGGCCATAGTTTAGCAACAGGTTGTGGGTCATGCGAATTCTGTGGGGCTTCATGGGATGTCCCTGACCGTAGTAATAATTTCCGACATCACCTAAAAAGAAAGTAAAGAAAAGTCAAAATGGTTAAATAATGATTTGAAATACACATTAACAAACGTGACTCGTATTTATCATTAATGAACATGTACATGTGCAGCTCTTGAATAGAACAGTAGGAAACGGAAGGTACCATCAGGTACGGCTGTAATGATGCTGCAACCGAAAAACCACCGTAACTCCACACATGGCGATCAAATGTTCACCAAGACACTCTACTAGTGTCCCTTTTCGTTTTATTAAAGGGTGGTGCCTTCTAAGAATTGGCGACCAACTGCAGAAAAAGGTTTCCTTCCGAGCAACCCGGGATTAGAAGGAAGCGAGATGGCCCATTTGATCGTTAGCACGGTGTTAGCGTTAATTGGGGCGACAAGTACCAGTACCCCCTTTGTTAGCGCTCTTGCTAGTAACCCAGACTAATTCAAATTAACTGCCAACACATGAGCGAGAAACGCATGAAACTGTATTCACGAGCAAAGGGCATATATTTTAAGATTGACTGCGAAATATTTTGGCTATAATTCTCAATACAGACTTAGCAAAACGGTACTAGACTGAGATGAAGACAGCCGACTCAAGCTAGCTAGGTTAGCTAACGTGCCAGGTTAGCAAGAGGTGAAATAAACTGCAACCTTTGTTGGCGCAAAGTGATGTTATTCATTCATTTATACATCCAATTGCAACGTAACAGGTACACAAAGTGCTTACCGTCATAGTAGTAGCAAACTTTTTTCTTTGTTCCTTGAGAAGTAAGCGCCATTTTAGTGCTCTTTGGCTGGCTTTACCGCACACACCGCAGGAGACAACAGCGACAAGAGGCGGATAGTTTGTATCACGGCCAATCAATGAGATGCATTGTGAAATACTTTCGACAGGGGGCGCCAGAGTCTGTCAATCTGTGTGCGAATAATGATACACAAGTCTTTAGGCTTCCCATATGATCAAAGTCTATCAGTTTCTCACAGTTACACAAACGCTCTTTCCACAGGAGTTAGACCCACTTACCCTGAGTCGGAATAAGAAAGCTGAAAGACCCTTTTATCCTGGAGGTCTACCCTGCTAATCCCATGAAATCAGAAGCAGGCAACTAGAATTTAATAGAATTATTGTTGGTTGGTTGTGATGTATGACCTCTAAAATGAGTCTACAGAAGTTTTGGATAGCAGTTACCTAATGCCTTATGTTTAAACTGCAGGCAATTAACACTAGCTCTGTAGATGTTCCAAATCCAAATTTTTGATAATTATTAGGGTTATGAATGTCACATAGAAGTACAGTGTCACTCTATAAGGGTCAAACAAAAGAGAAAAAAAATCAAGTTCCCATTGGTGGAAAAGATAGGCTACCTCATTACTGAGGACATATTGAATACATCTTCTTACTAATGCTCATAGATTTAATGATTATGAGTGCTGCATTTTTTATTTTTGCACATCATTGAAGAAATAATTTTATAATAGTGCCTCAGATTAGAATCCGAATCAGAAAATAACATTTTTTTTCCCTCTGGAGCAGCTAGGAGGGTTAATAGCAGTCCATATAAGGAATATATAATAATAAATATAATAATATTATATATATATATATATATATATAATAATAATAAATATAGGCGCTACCCAAGTAGCTGCCTGTTGCAGCAGCTCTCTCGTCTTTGTCCGCTTCTTGTAATTTTTTCGTCTCTTTTTCGTCATCTTTGTATTTGGAGTGGATCATCACTTTGTATGGCTCATTGTCGGTCACGGACACCAAACTTTTTGTGGCTTCGGCAGTATTTTTTACTACTTTTCTCCTGTGTTTGTCTGGAGATCCTACATGTAACCATGGCTGCATTGTTTACATGCGAAATTAGCTGTTAGCAGCCTGTAGCATGTCAATGCTAACTAGTGTAGGGCTTGATGATTTCCCTCGAGCTGAGGAGGAGGCGGTGAGGACGACGTGCTGGTTCTCAGGTGTGAGCTGGGAGGTGACGACGTGGACCTGTCCTTCCATCCATCGCTGTTGGGAACGTGGGATCTCGCTCCGGGGGATGGATGAGCTAGCTGTGCTAGCCCAGCGGCATCATGCTGTTCTCGGACATGGCTGACGGAGCAGACATCGGACGCCGCGACACATCGGAGGAGCTTCGCCTGCTGTGAGCAGACAGGATCCAGGAGACAAAGACTGAACAGACTGCTGGGGAGGCTCAGTCCTGGACCCTGTGGAGGTGGAGACTGGCTGGCTGGAGAGTGGTGGACGAGTGGTGGACGGGATGTCGTCATCTAATTTCTTATGGACATTTTTGCACTGTCTATACTCTTTCTTACTTTTGTTTTCTTAAATGCTGCGGTGACTCCTGAATTTCCCCTCGGGGATAAATAAAGTATTTTCTATTCTATTCTATTCTATATAAAGAGCAAGAAACAGTTGGGAAACACACAAAGCTAGGTTAGCAAGCAGCAGATTGTGTGCTGTTGTTGAGATAGCAGGGCAGAAGGGTCAATTAAGTTTATGCAGCAATAAATAATCAGATCAGGGTGGAACAAGCTGTGATAGGGTCTTCTTTATGAAAGTGAACATAGGAATGTAAAGATAAGAGAATTCATGGATAATATTTATTTTACAGTGGAAATGAAACACAGTTTGATTGTAAAAGCATATATAAATTTAACACCAGAAGAGCAGCTGCTTATTGAACTACATTTGAAACTTTCCATGTTCCTCGAGCAGCATGATGAAAACTCTCCTTTTTGCTGTTGGCTCTGCAAGGGTCCAGCTGCTACAAGAGTTTAAAGTCCATAGCTTCAAATGGCTCTGTATCCTTTCTATAAGCCCATTTGAGAAAAAGACTGATGCAGGAAAAAAGAAGTACTCAAAGAATCTCAGCATGTACTGTACCAAAGTAAAGGCATTTGATACTAACAACAAAAATATGGAGCATCCAGCCCCACAGGCTGTGCCTTTGTTTGAGTTTATTTATTGTGTGTCTGTAAGTCTTCATTTTTTTCGACTACTCCTGGTACTGCCTCTCTGTAGCAGTGAAGAAATCCTCCAGAACACTCCTCAGGTACTCAAAGGTAGGCCTATCATCAGGGTTTTCCGTCCAGCACAGACACATGATGTTATGAAGCCCCTCTGGACAGTTTTCTGGCCTTGGCATCCTGTAGCCTCTGTCAAGGTTCTGGATTACCTCTGGGTTGGACATACCTGGACAAAAGATGAGACATTAAAATATCAACCTATGGATATTTTTCTTTCAGAGCTCACAGTCTGTGCAGAACTTTGGTGATAAGGTGGCACATGTGGTGAATGAGTATTTACCAGGGTAAGGTATGCGTCCATATGTCACAATTTCTGTCAGAAGGATCCCAAATGACCACACATCCGATTTTATGGAAAAAGTGCCATAGTTGATGGCCTCTGGGGCAGTCCATTTGATGGGAAACTTTGCACCTAAGTCACAAAAGAACAATTTATTTGTCATAAAAAAGAAAACCACCATTTTTTAAAATGAAAACTTCCCATAAAAATGAATATAATAGATGCAAAACTTTCTTCTGTATCATGCACAATTTATTTTGGAAAAAAAAAAAAACAATAATGGGCTAGAAAGAACAGACACATGTGATCTCTAAAGAGTCTATTTACCCTCTCTTGCTGTGTATTCGTTGTCCACAATCAGCCGTGCCAAACCAAAGTCAGCAATCTTACAGATGAGCTCATGAGACACCAGGATATTGGCTGCTCTCAGGTCTCGATGAATATAATTCCTCTGCTCAATAAAGGCCATTCCATCAGCCACCTGCAGGGGGCAGCACACCATCAGACATGCCAGAGTGCAACATGCATGTGTGTTTTTGAAGAGTGGAAACATGACAGATTTGTTCATTTGTTCGCAGCACAGTGTAAATCAGTGTGTGTGTGTGTTGGACAGATGAACAGAAGGATCCTAAAAACAGGGAGTGTACCACTTCCCCAGGTCAGTTCCTCTTTACCTCTGTACTCCACCCAGGTATGCAGCACTGACGCTACTTCCTGAAGCTAAGTGCAGCAGCCTTTTTCTGTACCTCACAACAAACTGGCTGATTTTTCCACTGCACATGTCTCCTATTCAACTAATTAGAAGGTGTTTACTCGTTGGAAGACCACAGATGGACTGTGTGATGTCTCTAAATCAGCTAAAAAACCCGTTTACTCTGGTTTTATAAATGAGGCCTATATCTAGCACAGTGTGTGTCTGAGGTGTCAGGGTGTGTGTGCTCAGAATTCAAAGCATCTCTTTTAGGTCAGAGGTGTGTATTTCACACAGCAGAATCTATCACATAGGTACCATTTGCCCAGGGGTCTTGTTAGACAGGTGAGATGTACATAAGACGTAAGTATGTTTCAGATACTTCAACAGTTGTCAGGACTCCCAGCTCAGCTAACATAACATCCCTCTTGACTTTTGACTCTTTGATCTCTTTATTTAACTGTTTAAATTGATTCATATTTCAATTTTTGTGTGGTTTAAGCAAGATCAGCAATCAGTTGAATTTTTGCAGTCAATCACATGAGAGTTTCTAGCATTTCATGTTCCCAAAGTCAGAGCATACATGATAGCTTTTGAAAGCATTATTCTGTGAAATATGTTCACCACAAAGCTTCATCTAACCCCTCTGCACAAACCCCAAAGCTGTCAGAGATGTACTGTGCACCAAGAATCTTTTGACTGCTCTTGAAGGTGAAACTTCAGTCTGTCTTCCTGTGGTTTACATTCTCCCACCCTTTAAAACATGTAAGTCAAACTTCCCTCTTTGACATATGAGATTCTAAGAAGTAGAGCCGAGCATGAAGTTTTATTATATTTGTTCTTAAGATCAGATACCACTCCCATTTCTGCACAATTATAATGTGGAGTTACTTGCTTTTCAGCTTAGCGTAAAAACTGGGAACACAGGGACACAGCAACTTTTCCTAGACTGAACTCAATGCCTGCCAGCACTTCTAAAGATCAGCAATTAACATCAACAGCATTCATTTTAAGTACTACTTATAAAAGAGAACAAATCAGGCAGCTAACACCTCGAAATCTACAAAAGAAGTTTCTTCACCAAGTAAGAATTTTAAAAAGGTATTAATGAGCAAAGTCCAGATTGATTTTGTAATCAGGCTTTTTCTCTCCGGGTTCATGCCTTTGTGTAAAGCCAAGCTAAGCTCTTGAAATTCAAAATACAGGTTACACAATTGTGTTAAAAAAAAAAAAAAAACTTCATGTTGCACCGATTTTATCTTCCACCCTGTGCAGGACTCCCATATTGGCTTTTGGCTTTTTCTGTCATGACGTCTTATGAACTTTTAGCGATCAGAGAGTTAATGCTGTTCAAACATGAACTTGTGTACAGTAAACTTTAATTACAGCAAACAATGATCAGCTCTTTGGCAGATGCATAAACTGACAAAAGATCAAAGCCAACAAGACTACTTTAGAAAATTAAACAGGAAATTGGCATTACATGTTAATTTTCAGTTTTTTGTCTGATGCACATGAAAAGAAATGACACTGATCAAAACGAAAGGGACTGAAAGGGGTACAGGAATGAAAGCAGACAGTGATGACTTGCCTGAGATGCCATGTCTATCAGGGTGTTCATGGGTAAATTGCTTCCCTCTGTTGTTTTCAGGTAATCCACGAGGCTACCTGTGAAAATAAGAATAAAGTCAGAAAAATAAATCACTCCTAGGAAATATCATGTGGGCCTCATCAAGTGGACTCAGATAACCTATAAAACAACAATTTGATTACTGCTGCAAATGCTTGCTTATTTGTGCTTATTGCATCTTCTAAATTATGGCTTGCTATGAGGACAGATGATATAACAGCCTGTTATTAGGACTTTTATACCCATTGTAAAAATAGACAGACTTGGACCAGAATAGCAGATCACACCGGGTAACATAAGATTATGAAGGAAGTGCACAGAGCATCAGTCAACGTGATGCATTGTTTCCGGCTGTTGACTGTGTGTTGAATTTGATTGCAAGAACAATACGTCTGCACGCCAGTCAACCAAAGGAAATACTTTGAGAGGAATGACCGTGCCAGGAAAGAGGAGGCCTTTGCTCCTCTGCTTAAGTCCGGAAGAGTGCTTTTGAAGTCTGAGAGCCAGCGGAGCGCTCTTTGTCAAGGTCACAAAAGGAAGCTGGGATAACACGCCTGTTATTTTCCATCTTTGTTGTCTTCAGTAATAAAAATGGACAAACTGAAAAGACGGGAACTCCAAGCCATCCTTTCTCTTGACAACAGAGGCTGCAATTGTGTCCTGTCCACACGTGGATCCCAGACAAAGAGACAGCCTCATGTTGGGCCACTGCTGGTGGTTTACAGGCCACACATGCACCACGACACAAAGACACTCCAGTCAATGCAGCTGGATGGTGGCTTCTGTGTTAGTGACAGCCTCTTTCTGAGCATTTTGTGACTGTTCCTCTCAGTGGAATACAGACTCAAAGGCTAAAACGAAAACAGGATTGAATTACTTCCATACGGCTGTTGCACTTTGATTTAAAGTGCGGGTTGTTGAGGGTTGTGTTTCTAATACATAACTTATTTTGAGGTGTTTTAAAATGGTAATAAAACATGTGATTTGTTATTTAATAAGGCAGGAAGGAGACTATCCATTTGCAAGGCACTGAACACACTGCCATTGTTGAAGACTGTTTACTACCATGACCTTATAGTGTTCAGGTATTTGTGTCCATGTGACTCTGAGCGTCTGTGGGTGCAAGTGCGTAATACAGACACTGGAAAGAAGCCAGGTCTCATCAGGAGTGAACAATAAACCAGTGAGTCACGCTCTCCTATTTTAACACCCCCTTGTCCTGGATGTCCAGGAGGGACTTCCCTTCTGTGAGTAAACACCAGAAGGCTGTCTGGAGCGGCTCTGGAGGAGAAGTGAAAGTTCATATTTGTGTTGAAAAATTGTAGCAGAGAGGTGAATGCAGGAGAGTGATGAGGAGAAGCTGAAAATAGCCTATCAGAGGGCAGGCCACTTCAGCAGGGTAAGAGGCCCGGCTCATGACTTTGCTCCCTTATTTAGTTTTGCGCTGCTGCTTTCCTCTTTAATCACAAGAGGCTATTGTACAATGTAATCCAACTTATGTTGATCTTTTATTTCACTCCTTATAAAACACATATAAATAAGAGGGCAGCTGTGGTGATGTAATCAAGGGGTAATTCAACAGAGCCACCGAGGCGAAACGCAATGTTGTCTGGAAACAACATGATTTAGTTTTTTGTTGAAGCTTGTGCTCCTGCAGGTGGAGTGTGATAATAGATCAACATGTTAGATCCTGAAAATCTCTGACACCCTCCTCTTGTTGCTTCAGGCTCTGAGCTTACCATGACTGTGTTTGGTGTTGGAGGTAACAAAGCAGGAAATTAAGGACATGCTAGTTTCTGACAGGTTGAGTCATGTTCACATCATGAAACTAAACTGGAAGAAGCAGGTGTGATTACACAGGGGTTAGATTGGTATGTCTAACTGTTGGCATTATTAGCAAAACTCATCATGCAGTTGAGACAGATCTCTTGGTCTTTTCACTTACCATTTTCCATATACTCTGTCACAATGTAGATTGGCTCCTGGGTGACGACAGCGAAGAGGCGCACAAGACGAGGATGCTGCAGGTTCTTCATCATGTTGGCCTCTGCCAGAAAAGCCTCCACCGACATTGTGCCAATCTTCAGGTTCTTAATCGCCACCTTTCTTTGATTGTTATAGATACCTGAAAATAAGCATAGTACACTTTACTAGATTTCTGTAAGGTTTTAGTTTAAACAAGATGTAGCTATGTTCCAAGTAATAATGTTGCTTTGAGGGGAAAGTTAGTTATCATCAGCTAACACTGGACACTTTACAAAGCTGTGGTTGTCCACAAAAAATTCAGGTCAAATAATGAGCACCGTTTATCTTTGGAGACATAATCCATGAGCCTTTAAGACACCTCAGTTAGAACCATGAAGGTCTTGGTAAAGGTGTGAAATTCAAAGTCAGGAAATCACCAAGGAAGTAGGATTTGTTTCCTCAAAACAATGAATATCTGTGCCAAACTGTACAAATCCATCCAAATTTTTACATATGTCTCTACACAGAGTGTGCATATGATGTACAATAACGTAAAGCAGGGGTGGCCAACCAGTCAGAGAACCAAGAGCCACAAAAATGACCGTGGTACTACAGAGAGCCATATCACACACGTGGTCTTACAAACACACTTCCTCTCACACATAAACAAAATGACATAAAATGAAAATCAGTACATTTCCAATTTTCAAAGCCAGGTTTATTGTGTTTGTGTGTTTAAATTTGTACTGGAGAGGAGAAACTGAAACTTAAGTATCAATCCCAACTGATCCCAATGTTGGCATCCATATATATAGTTTAGATTGATCGGCACACCACTACTCATAACTAGATGTATTTTTTTATGAATGGATTGAAGAGCCACACACCAATAGGCAAAGAGCCACATCTGGCTTGCAAGCCACAGGTTGGCCACCCCTGATGTAAAGAATATATTACAAAGGCCATTGATCAGATATCTTCATCAGTTTTGTTCTATGAACTCAGTAGTTATCAAATTGCAGTTGTATTTGTGTATATCCGATATCTTGATGGAAGAGGTACTGTTAAAAGCACCCCCCCCAAAATGGCCACTCCTCAAGAAAACAAGACACAAAATGTGTCATAGGTTATTGAAACAAATGCACACTCAGCAAAACTACAGACGTCAGTATAAAAGAGATCCACCATCAATCCCTCAATTTGTGCATGACACAAGAGTTTTATGGAGACAGGGACGGCATTAGACAGAAAGAGGAGTTGACCACCAAGAACCTCTAAGGAAAACACTGATCATGTCAGACAAGCCTTTCAGCATTCCATAAAATTAATTCTCCTTTTAAATTAGATAAAAAAGGTCTATATCTACTCATTATTCTGTAATAATTTCAACATATTTGTCTGTTCGTTTGCTTTCATAGTACATCTTTAAAATTGTAAATTGACTGTATGAACCATGACTTTAGGAACCTTGAACAACTGCAAAGCACTGGTTTGAATGCCTTAATGGCAAGCTGTTACTGGATCCAAGCAATGGAAATCTTTGATGCAAACCTTCCATCATAGTTGAATATATAAAAAAATAATAGAGGGATCACCAAAGTCAGCTGGAAAAAAAAACTGAGCTGATGTTGAGATAATTCTGTGTTTTTGGGTGAACCAACGGATCCAAGGAGCTAAACTGGTAGAGTGACAAAACAAAATACATGAGCAAACTGGAGATGTCTTGTGTGGCTTTGTTAATGGCCCTGCCATGAGTTGTGATTATAAACTAAACTAACAACAGTTTCACATGACTGTCAAACAGGATCTCCGTCCAGCTCTGTTACGACTGTTACATCCACTTGTGTTATCTTAAGCAAATCCACTGCTGAGAAGTTTTGTTTCCAATAACACATCACATCTGGTGTCAGGTATCAATCAATGTCTTTCATCTGTATTTTGTGGCAGTTTTTATCCTCTCATCATCAGTGATGGTTAACACTTATTATTTCTGAAAGTTAAAAAGTCATATAACTACCCATTACAATCTCTTACATTAGTCAAGTTTGTTCTTGGGCCAGTGTTTGTGTAAGGATAGAGAAACAAATACAGTGCTCGGACTACATGCACGAAGATTACGTAAAAGGACATAGGCTGTGAAAAGACAAAGAGTTTGTTTAGCTCTAATACAGAGTTGTGTTTAGGATGTTGTATTGTGCTGGCGTAATAAGATGGAAAATACAAGGGGGGTAGACATCCAATAGAATAATCAGGGAGTTGTGGGCTCAGACTAATGCAGCTGATACTCTTGTGATCAAAATGTTGTGCCTTCTTCTTTAATTCAATACTCTACAATGACAAAAGACACTCATGAAAGAATGCTTTAAATATGTGACCTTACATAGAAGAGGAGATCTTTGTAGTTAGAGTGGTGGAGGATAACACACAAAATAACACATAACCAGTTAATACAAGCTTGCAATTAGGACTGTTTAGAGGAAGTTGTTTTGCAACCACAGCAGAAAAAAAAGTCAAAATGCTTTGGCAGCAGATAAAGTCAAGCCCACAGTGTGACCGAGCAACTGTTTTTTTTCTTTGCACGTGCTGTATCTCTGCAAAATAGGTTCCTACTCCCATGTACAAAAGGTTCAGTCATTTTTCTAAATTCAAGAAATCAGAGATGTTTGAACACATTCTTAACTCCAAACCTCCTTCCTTGAATTAATTTTTATTATCTCTGAAACTTACCCATCCATACTTCTCCAAACTGTCCTGCTCCAAGTCTGCGCTCCAGTTTCAGAGACTCACGAGGAATCTCCCACTCATCCTGCCACCAAGGCTTCTGTGGGGCCCTCGATTGGCAAGGCTTCACCAGCTTTGTGCATAACCCATCTGCATCTCCTGGGTGACACAGAGAGGAGAGGGTTAAAATGATTGTAGGGAACATTTTTGGAGTAATGTACTATCCTGATTGAGAAGCTGCACGCACGTGAGTGATGCTGCACAAGCTCTTTCAGTGAGTTGAAGGATATCTTGGCTGTGATGTAGAAGCCCCCGTTGTCCATGTTGCGGATTCTGTAGTGCTTGACTCCCTCACCGGTGTTGTGGTCCAAGTCCCTTATTGATAAGGAGTATGACCCTGGAACATTGTAAGGAATTTAAAATGATGAAGATTTCACTTTTATATAACCCTGAATCAAAAACTGTGAAGGAAGAACAACATTACTGTGAAAGTGTCACTTTACTGTATATATATATATATATATATATATATATATACATATATAAACACTATTAGATCTACAGTTTGTGTCTTTTTGATTCTTACTGCACATGAAACTTATAATAATATATGAAACAAGCAGGAACAGGATCTAACATTAGGGCTGAAAAGCAAAAGTGAAATCTAATGAAGAAGAAGGGAATTTTGAAACAGGAAGGGGGTTGTCTTATGTGTCTTGTGCCAGAAAGAGCAAAGTGAGTGCATTTCCTTGCTTCTATGTGCTACATGGAGCACCACGAAACCAATCTAACCTACTATACTAAGATACACAGCTGAAAAACAACCTTGTGAAATATAAATGCAGATCTTATGTAAGCTGTATAACCTAAACCAAATTTTCACCTGGGGTTGTCTCGCTCTCTCGAATCAGGAAGGAGCCTTGTGTGTTCCCAGGAGCTAGCAGGTTCCTCATTGCGTCATTTCTAGAAATGTTCTTAAAGAACCACCTGAAAACACAAAGCAAGCTCCACACTGTGAGCAAACCACTTCCCTTCCCTCAGGGACATATCATGCACTACATGAAATGGTGCTGAGGTTGGGTAACATGGAGGTGAGAGATGTATGATCATGTTTCCTGTGTGACGTACGGTTCAGTCTCCACTGTGGTCATTGCAACAAAGTTGTGTGGGATGTAGCCCCGCTGGCCTGTGGTGAGGGACTCTGCCAAATACCACTCTGGATCATCCCTGGGTGTCAGAAAAGATGAGTAGGTTTACATGTCTGGGATTTCTCATAGCTGTCTAGACTTTCTTGGATGAATGGTTCGCCTTCAGAAGGCAGTTTCAGTGAGCTCCACAGGCAAGGAGTTGTTTTGAAATGTAAAGGAATGCACACATATGAAATGTGCTATTGAGCAAACCAGTGAAAAAAACAGGAGACTGCTTGTAAAAAAAAACCAAAAAGAACAAAAAACAATAGCTCGTTCAACCTTATGGCCTCTTAAAATCATTTTTTAAATACTTGGTGTGCATCTGTAAGGGCCGTGACTAGTACTTGACAAAATACAAATTTACCAGAGGACAGCATTTACCGGGGAACTTCTTTGACCCTACTTTACAGAATGTATCATAATTGATGCAAGAGTTTCACAGACCTCTATCTCATCAACATAATAAATAGTTTCCTTCAAAAATGTTTAAAAAAGCACACACACCAAAAAAAGCAAGAAAGAAAAGTATTCAGCCAGATTATTATTCCACTACAGGAAGCTAAAGTTGCATTTTGGCCCTTTTTAAAATGACTGCTCGTATGAAATCATCTAACACTTTTTTCAGGAAAATCTTAGCTCATTTTAATGAAGTTGCTGTAAGAATAGCATCTAAATTCTTGCTTATTTTTTAAAAGAAGTACTTTCTGCCAAAACATTACCAAAACTGCTCAATTCATTACATTTGATACAAAAACTGTATCATAAACAAAATTATGTAGCTATAATTTTTGGTAATTTTATTAAAAGGGTAAATAAACGTCTTAGTTTCTAAAATTAAGAAATTCCTGGCTATTTTTCAAAGGGTTAGGAGCAGCTGACAAGTTTTTTTTTTAACTTGGTTTGATTAAAAAAAAAAAAAAAAATTAAACAACACCAAAAATCAAAGTATTTTCCTTAAATGTAAATCCCCTTTTTCTGATCATGCTTAACACTTTGAAAACCGATCACACCTTAAAGATCAAAGGGCAAAGGTATCATTATTGTCCCCATGGGGAAATTTGTTTGCAGCGTGAGACAGACAAATACATAACTGTTATTAATTTATTGAAGTTAATTTCTTTTTGAGACTATTGGGCTGCAAAATTCATCTAAATTAAGAAATATTATCTGTAATATTTTGACTATTTACAGCATTTTTTAATTTATCAAAAATCAATTTGCGATATATTCCTGATAGTAATAGTTAATCGTAGAGAGAGACACATTGATCTATAACTGGGACATGACAACACAATGCAAGTCCTTCAGTCTGAAAGTCATTGCATGTTTGTGTGTCACACCACAAGCTCACATGAGAGAGCCAGGATATGTTCTTAAAGCTGCAGGTGATAGTTAATATGGTGTGTAAGGATACAGAACAGTCATTAAAGTTTCAGGGGGTCTGTCCCTTTATGCACAACACATGAGAGATTTACATTCACATTGTTTCCTGGGCGTAAAGTATAATCCCCATCCACCCATCAAATAATGTATAGGAAGCAGCTTACTTGTTGAGGATCTTGAGTTTGTCTCCCTTCTCAAAGCCCAGGTCACCATCATGGTTGGGTTCATAACTGTATATGGCCACCACGAGGTTGTCTGCAAAAAGTATTACAGTCTTAGATCTTGTTGTGGGATTCATTGAAACAGTATTTACAAATGTCACAGCTGAGACAGAGGACAGGCTCACACTCTTTTCATGGAGACGAAGCTCCTTGTATGATGTATAAACTAGTTACGGTTATAGACTCCATGGCTGTAGTAAGTGAAGAAAGTGTGTATTCTCTCTGTTTCTCTCTATCAGAAAATTAGACACCAGAAAGTAACTGTTAGGACTTCAACTCAAAGAGATAAGCTTTTTTTCTTATTTCTTTTTTTTTTTTTTTTTGAAGTTGGATATTTTTTTTTTGCCTTTTATGCCTTTAATCCGGGAGGATGGGACAGTGAAAAGATTAGGAAACAGGGTGAGAGCAGGGAATGAGTGGGGTCACAGGCTGGATTCAAACCCGGGCCACTTGTTCGAGGGTGAACCTCATGGGGTGTAACCTAGACTTTAGAAATATTTTATTCATCTCCGAAGGGAAATTCATGTAGTTTGGGCTCATCTTCCAAATTCTTTAATCTTTGGAAAATGAGAACTACATGACAAACTACAGGAATTTCCCTTCGGGGATGAATAAAGTATTCTATCTATCTATCTATCTATCTATCTATCTATCTATCTATCTATCTATCTATCTATCTATCTATCTATCTATCTATCTATCTATCTATCTATCTATCTATCTAGACCGCTTGGCTCTGCACCCCAGAATTTTTTAATATGTATTTATTTCAGGAAATAAAAGCTGATAATCTGAGGGGAAGTGAAGTGTCAGTGCAAGTGGTGCAGGTTATCTCAGTTTTTGAGATATACAATGAATGGAATATTTTACACAACAGTTTTTGAACGCTGGATGTTCCAATGGAACTTGGAAAATAAAATAATCTTTATGGTAAATGTTGTGAGGGTATAAATGAATAATGTATACAAAGATAATTTCAGCAAGCTAAGCTACTGATTTAAACCCGGATGATAAGGATGAAGTTATTTGAATAAATTCTACGATACACAGCATTTTTGAGAAACATATTTAATTTGACATAGAATAAAGACATAATTTGGATTATAGATGTATATCCCTATGTTTTGAGTATTAATTTTTCCTATGTAAGAGAAAAAATCGATGAAGCCATATGCAAAACTACAGTTTTGTTTTCCCATCATTTTGAAAAAGCACTTCAGAGACATTTTTGTCATGTGCACCATTACCTTTAACATGTACAAACACATGCAGAAAATAAACAGACTCTTGTCACCTGGTAAAGGAGATGTAGGAGGTGAATGCTGTGATGGGATCAGCTGGTCTGTGTACTGTGGAGAAAAACAACATCAGACCTGCATTAAAAAGTCTGCTTTCCAAGTAAAACTACAAGATTCATGTGTAAAAAACAAAGTACTATGACAAAGACTACTCTGCGTCAAAGAAATGAAAAATTCTGTTTCATAACACATCCTTTCTTTTCTGGTGGAGCTTGTGATTTTTGTTTCCTACACTGGTCTAAATGTATTGTGGTGCTCACAGCTGGTTTTCTCCTTTATTTAATCTAACGGGACATCTAGCTCATGAGGAGGAAACAACAAAACTCAGAGAAGAGTTACACACCCAGTTAATCACACATTCACAGTTTCCCTCTCAGCAATAAAACACAGTGTCTTGACTCCATTTCATAACTGCAAAATAAAGCTTCCTTGCTAACAGCCAAGAAATTAAAACACCGTAAAATGAATCGTAGAGGCTCGTGTCCTGTAAGTGATCAAACGCATTCAACCAGAATCCATTCATGTTGAACTCATTTTACTGTGGCATCAATGCCTGTGGGAAACAGAGGAAAACACAAAAGTATATGCACAAAAAAGTGGTGTGAAACTTACTGGGTTACATGACTGGGGAGGTATGGGACAGTTGCAGTGTTCACAGATTTCATCCAGGTTCTCGATCCAATCGGTGTCTGAATAGTCCGAACTGCAGTTACATCCCATCTTTTCTGCAAATTACAGGTTCATTTTATTTTTAATCTTAAGATTTATCTTTTTTATCTGAATCTCAGATGTAATTTTTCGAAATTAACTTCTCTTCAACCAATCTACGACCAGCAAGTTTTTGAACATAGTGCACTCCAGTCCAGAGCCAAATTGACAAAAATATGGTGGAAAATTAACAAAAAATCCAGAATATAATTTTTAAAAATCTCAGCTTCATTTTGATTGCTAAAACAGGAGATGAAAATGCTAATTTCCAAAATCTACTCCGATGGGAAATGACCGAAGGCTTGGTCTCAAAATGGCGGCTTAGTTGTGAAAGTTTGAAAGTCACAGCTGTGAAAGCTATAACAATATACACCCTTGAAACATCTCATAAACACTTGTTAAAGGTCAAATCTAACTGTTTAAATCTCCCCCTGAATTGTTAAGAGTTTCTTAATGATCACATGGAGACATATCACAGTCCCTTAGGGGCCTTTTGGGAGTGAAAAGCAAGCTCCGGAAAAACAGTACAAACACTAATCTCATATAATCCAACGTCTGCACGTGTTCTGTGTTGGGGTTTAATGTGGTGCACTGCACAAACCAGCTTTCTCAAGCTCGCTTGGCTCCCACTGGAGCTCTCATGGAACAGGGTCAGTGGGCTAATCACAGTGGCCGCCTGTCCCAAAGTTTTAGAGCCGTGAGAAAAATCTGGGGATGCCTGACCCGGCAATAACAACCAACCACTGTACCGGGACCCGAGGAACCAATAACAGCAGGATCACTGGGGAATGAGGGTTTTCTTTATTTTTCAATGATCATCACTCCTACGCCGACTGGCCAGCTCCCAGGGAGTCACACAGAGTCAGCATTTTCCACTGAGGGGCTGCCCTCGGTTTTTTATGACCCACTGCTGAAGGGCCCCCCCAAAGAACACTAATGATTGTTATAGTTTGCAAAGTATTATGGGTATGTAGATGGTGGAAGTGAGGTTTTTATGAGTGACTAGGGGGTATTTGGCATTTTTGATTAACTGGCTAAGGCACATCGGTCACTATATCCCTCCAAAAGCTATCTTTTAGCGCCACTGATGAAAACAATCTATTTTACATATTTTGAAAAACACTACAGTTCACAACAACAAACAATATATTTGACCCCAGGGATATTTTAATGACATATTTTAACTCTAGCCACCATCTTGAACATTATCACCTCAATAAAGATGTGTTAGCGTGTCTGCTTTCTCCAAAGTAACCCTTTGAATATCACTTACAGTTTATATTTTTGTTTTTAAAGGACTAAAAAAAAAAAAAGAATAACAATAAATTGTAGAATTTTTATTAAATAATTAGGCCCTCTGTTGTTCCCTTGTAGCTAATTTCTGTGTCATACTGAGCTTGTACAACAGTGATGATGACAAATTCACCTCTTTTTTTTTTCTTTTTTTTTAAAGAGCCATTTTTTCACCATTAAATAATCATATGGAAACATGATTTAAACATGTTTCCTAGCTAAGCTAAAGCTAAGCTAAAAGGCAGATCCCTTTGGGTGTTGGCATTTTTACTGGCATTTTCATTTCTGAAGAAAAATGTATTTAATAGATAAGTAAAAAGATTTTGCTGCCCCTCTTTTTCAGTAGCCTCTCTCCTTAAATTCACATGGTTTGTAAAAAACGTGTAATCACAGGGTAATATAAATCTTATATCTACCTTAGTAACCGTCTTTTCTTTTACTACTTTTGATCCCATGTCACTCTGAAGTTTGAAGCTTACCTCTTTAAAAAAGAAATCCCTCTTCAAGCATCCAGTAACGTCAGATTTCAAGTGCCGCCATAGAAAAGTTCCTCACTGAGCATATATTCTTCTACAAAAGGCTGTGAGTATCTTCATCTGCTGCTCTTATCATAATCGACTCGTGTGTGTGAGTGTAGACACACACTTGCGCAAACTTTTACAGAGCTGAGGTGAGCGACCCGCTGAGTTTCCTGTCGTTGAAAGGTTGAGGGTTGCTCTGTAGGCTTCTAACAGGTGCTTCACCATGCAGCTGTGTGTGAGAGATGAGGAGGAAGCGTTACAGGCTCCATCATAAAGAGGTCAGGACAGCACCTTTCCCAAAGTGGGAGCCAAGGCGTGAATGTTCCAATACAGTTCCAAGGCAGTGGTGAGATTATATATAATAGTATGAAATATAGCCAATTTGGGTGTAACATCTGTGAGTTGGTTACTTTTAGAAGAGAGAAACACCTTAAGGCTGAGGCCTGCAAAGGAGGATTTGATCAAAAAAATAGTGTTTTATGAAAGTAATGCCACACAGGTGAGCATTTTATATGACTGTTTTTCTCCATTCCTTAGTTTAAGATGAGACTATTTTTGTCAGTTACTCTGTGGTTTAGGTCTTGTGGCCAGCAAACTATTTAAAAAACCTCAGCCTTGGTATCCACATCAGAGGCATGCATGTCCAAAAGAGAAACTAGACACATTGACAGCCCATTTGACAAGTGACATGCTCACTTTCAATCCTGAGAGGAGACGCGAATAAAACAAGCCCCACAGATTGGTAACACACTCTGAGCCACTGCTGCTGAGTTTTCAACCTGTGGGTCGCAGTTTTCTTGTGGTGAACGGCTGCTGCTACAGAGCATGCATGGGCAGGAAGTCAGTCCAAACATCACAGGAAGTGCACTGAGATGTATACTAAGAAGACTGCCACAGCTTAGATTAAGTGACATATGCAGTGAAACCACCCTGGCTCACTCTTTTTTTCCATTGACACAAGCATGGGTTTGTCAATCTAGAAGTTTCTGCAGGGTAGCTTCACTTTTTTTCTGTTTAAATACAGATTAGGATATAACAAAAAGGACACATTCACTTCATTTTAACTGATTTCTTAGGGCAGTGTCATAGTTCAAGGGTATTCCTAACTCCCCCACAACCACAGCTGTAACATCCTACAAAGGTGGTTGGAAATCATTTTCTATTACGCAATCAGATGCAGTCACAATCACAAGACATAAAGTTTTCCAACCTTCCACCACAAGCCCAACAATGCAGGTGCTGGCCTCCTTCAAGTGTGCAAATGCAGCATATGCTTTTTTTTTGTTATTGTTGTTGCTGATGTTTGCTCATGTTCACAATCATACAGTCTTATAAACCAAATCAAATATTAGTTCAGATCTAAAACAAACTGAGGATACATTTGCCTTGTGTACACTCATCCATCAGTTTCTGCTCATATGACATGTGGTATGATATGGGGAAAAGGTCAAGGGAAAGTATCTGCAGGGCAGAACTGAGTGGCATGAGAAACAGAAGTCTGCAGTGTTTCATGATAAAAGCTTTCACCGAGTGGAGCCTGCATACACAACACCTCAGCCTCTGAGCACTTTCTATACAATATACATTTCAACTTTTAAGGTCTAATGGCACACATGAGGTCACTCGTGTCCTGAGCTGTGTCACATTGTGCCTGCACAGTACTTCTGGCTGTTCTGTGGTTTCACACAGTGACCGCACTCTGCCGAAGCATATTTGGTTTCTTGTTCGACTAATTACGTTGGACAATGTCTGCGTTTCTGCACATCTCCTCTAGGGCTTCATTCATATGTTTGAATTTTAGACCAGTTCACAACAGAGGATACTGTTGTGCACTCACAAAATCAACCTACAAACACACATCTCTTATCAAAATTAGAAATTCGACCAGTTGAAGAAAAATAAAACTAGAATTTACATAGATAAAGTCTCTTTAATATTTTTTTTTTGCAAATACAATCAACATTTATAGGGTTTTTGAAAATTCTCTTATTACTCACATACATTGAGTGCAACATTGTTACATAACCTGCATAGTGACAATAAAGCTTATTTTTTTTATAGCACTTTAAAACAAATGTAGCACATCACTCAACAAAAATATTGTCTTTCTTCTTCCATTACTTCTGTTATGCTAAATAAAGTATATGTTGTTACCTCCCTGCAGTTTCGCACACAGTATCAAAACTACTCCCAGTCATACATGGTGACTTATCTGTGCTCTGCAGCATCTGAGGGTGGAAAAGACTACGCTGGGCATTGCCCTCTCGGTTCTATCACTGCAGTGACAAGGCTGAGGGGATATTCTTGGTTTGTAAAGAAGAGGTGTTAATAATGCTAGAGTGTGAGCACACACTTCAGGGACAGTCCCATCATGAATGATTCAGCAGATGAAAAACATTGCTGGTCAAAGGGAATCAGATGTAAACTTCTGCTCTGTTTATCTGAAAAATGCAATTTCCATATTTTACAAGAAATGTCAGATTTACTGATAATGTAAAGCACGGGTTTCGTAGTGATTTCTCAGGATAGAAGAAAGTCTTCTTGCAGCCCCTTGTTGTTGGTTACAACCAGTTTAAGAGGGTTGCCTGTAAGGGAACATTATGTATCTATATGCCACAAAGATAGAAAAGAGCATTTGGTTCATATCTTATTTGTGTGTTTATTTATCCTTTAACCTTCTGCCTAGTTTCTGACCCTCTTGTGAAGCCCCAAATGTTACAAACTGTATTTATTTAAAAAACAAAGACACTATACCCCCAAATAAGCTCCCTTCTATCTCTACAATAATCCCCTGATGACAGTTTTACTCTTATATGACACATGTAAAACATGGTTTACAATCTGTTGGATAATATACCCAAAGACCAATTTCATATGTTCCCATCCTGGTTTCAACTCTCTTGACATTTCACTGTAATAGTAACAGAAACAGAGAAGAGCAACTCAGGTTCAGTCCGACAGGAAGGTGTGTCGTTTCAAGTGTGTGTGTGAGCCCCTCCAGGTCTGCACATCACAGCTTCCTGGTGCACCATGTTGCTTTTTCTTGTTTCCACCAATGGCTTGCAGTCACTCTTCACTTTATTGCCAGAACAGCTCAAGAAGAAAAGTGAAGCCTCATAGTCAGCATGTGTGCAGAGAAGGTGAATGTCCACAATATGCAAAAAGGTGGAGGTCTTAACACAAAGAAAAGCGCCTGGAGTTAATGTTCATCTTAGTGAGGCCCAGGTGTTTGAGTGGGGTGGACAGGGCGAAGGCAGCCTTCATGGGGATGTCACACAGCAGATCTGACTCCTCATCACACTCCTCCAGCTCATACGTTGCATCATCCAACATCTCCTTATGGCGGTGGCACACCTGCTCTATTTTCAGGCGGTGGATCTCCCCGCGTAGGTGGATCAGCTGACGGGCCAGATGGTTGTCCTGGACCTGCATCTCCCTCTGAAGAATAGGAGCAAGGTTGAAGGGGAGGAAGATGAAAATCTGTGAGACACCAGGAAATATCTGGAGGTTTGGATTGTCATTGCTCCTCACCTATGCTTGCTTATCATCTCATTCAAGCATGTAAAAAACTGGCACATGACAACACGGGCTGTAGGCTGATATGATGGAAAGACAGACATCCCATTGTTTTACCAACTGCTTTTGGGGGGACTACTGAAGTCAATGCAGCAGGGGGGCTTTATGGTGGAGCAAAGTGAAGATGACTTCAAAGGCCAGTGATAAGAGCCCAGTAAGCAGATATTCATAAAGAACATAAAATTTACACCTTAACTTTCTATCCAGGAGATGATGGAAGATTGGCATCTGTTGCACACATATAGGAGAAAAGGAACTGTGGATTTTTTTTTTTGTCAGCCCTCAAGACGATCAAACATGTTTTTAAACATCGTTAAACCAACTAAACTCATTCCTCAGGGATCACTTACCAGCTCTTTCCTCAGGAACTCCAAAGCATCATCAATAGTGTCAAAGCCACAAATGTTCTGGACGACCAACTCTGAGCTCTCATTCCTCAGAGTCGCAGGGATAGAAACAGCTTCTCCTCCAGATCCCGGATCGTCTGCGGAATAACTTTGCTTCCACGACCGGTTCTGCACCCGCTCCTGCCACTCCAGATAGGAAGGTCTGCGAGTTTGTAACTTCAGCTTCTCTGTAAGCGCTTTCACACTGTCCAAGTCCTCTGTCTCTCCGTCAGAGGAGTCCCCACCAAGCTCTTTAAAATCCATCGGCGCAGTAATGGGAACAGTCCAATGCGCCTAGGTTGGCTTTGTGGATTGGCAGCTGAACCGTGAGAGCGCAACAGGTCCTCACCTCCTATTTATTGAGATGAGACGCAGTGACCGCCCATCCCGCAGAGGACAGAGGCGTGATGATAGTAATAATAACAGAAACCAAGATGTCTGAATTCAACTTTTCACATGAGTTTCAGTAAATTCTCACATTTTTAAAAACTGGTTTATGCATTTCAAATGGCAAACTCTGGTGTAAATAAAGGCTACTTCTGAACACATTCAAATCATTTTATTCCCAGAAAATTGTTGACCTCAGGGGTCTATACTGCAAATGTGCAGTAGCGTAGCCTACTGTGTGTACTGTGCTATTTCCTGGTCATACTCTTCACCTTTAGGGTCAAACCTCAAGGTTCTTTGCTTATCAAATGCAAACAAAAACAAAATGCATAGAGATATTCAGATTGACTATAGGAAAAGTCATGCACTTTTAATTCAATGCCTTCCATTCCCTGTGATTTATAGGTTACAAGCCTTTATCAACACTTCAAGAGTAAACCTGTCATATAGAATACAAGAAAAAAAACACTACAAGAGTCGTTCATTTCTTTTATCCAACCCTGCTTTATTATTACTGATCATATTCCAATCAAACCTAGTCAAGTATTACAGTGTTTATAATAAGGAAATAAAATTTATTACAGGAAGAAAAGTCAGTCAAATGTTAATTTTTTCACAAGTGGTAGCTTAAAGTGGCAATTTTTTAAAAATTTTATTTAAGGTAGCTATGTTCTTGTCTTGTTTTTGAAAATATACACCATGTTGTGAACACCTGGGGGACGAATAGGGATTATTTCAACACTAGACATAGAGTTAAACCTACTTAATAATCGTAACAACGTAATATTTTTTGACCCGATGCAGTATGCAATCATCTTTTTTGTTAATTAATAAATTTAAGCAGTTACCTGTGAGTTTTTGTTTCTGTTTTTGTCACCTGAGATTGGAAAAGTGTTCAAACACTGCTGCCATCACTCAGTCTAGACTTCAACTGACGCCCGTTGAGGTGTAAGGGTTTTACCTTTTAATGTGCTGCCACCTAGTGGTCGTTCAGTGAACAGGTAAACAGTAGTCCCTTCCTTTCACCCCCAACAGTGCACAAACTTTTAGCACAATTTGTGACACAATTCAGAGTTGCTCTTTCTCAGGAAACGTGCACTTCCGCTCTCAATCCTCTCAAGCTACACGTCTCACGCTAAACCAGGCCCCTGGTCGAGAGAAGGTGTACGACTAACGGTCCTGGCTACGTTCAGAAAATGTAAATCTATTTTTAGACACTTTATCTTCAAACAAACAGAGTGCAAGTGTGGTGCTACACAGACTCCTGGAAGAAAACGCTGCATGAGAGTTTCTGCTTTCGTTGTCGTAAAAGAAGCAAAGGAAGATTGTCATTCTTTCTTCGGGAGTTGCAGAGACAAGTCTGGACAGAAACGGAGGTATTTCGTTTGAGAGGGGCTGATGGAGTTCTCTGAACACATCAAGACCGCTAATGTGGCGGATGTTGTCCTCCGACAGCCGTTACACCCTCCGAGCAGAGGCACCTTGTGCATCACCGGCCACCACCTGCTCTTCTCGGACAGGGAGGAAGGCAGCACCCGGCAGGTTCTGCTGCTTCTCAGGAACATCGATGCCATCGAGAAAAGGTGAGGGGGGAGGACGACTGACCATCACTGCAACAGAAAACTGCTGAGGGCTATTGGCTTTCATGAAATTCAGTAATAATGGTACAGATATACATTTATACATTATCCTCATTCTAACTGGCCAATAATTAGCTGTTTTACCTGATTGCATAAACTTTGGTTAACACCTTTACTAATATATAAGCCTACTTTAACTTCAAAACACAGCATCTAATATGGGGTTAAGGAACTTTTAACCTCATTATTTTTCCTTACTTGATCTTGGTTGCATTAAAAAACACTAATCAGCAATACTTATCAACCCCCTAAGATATCTGTACTGTTCCAGTGAATTCCTTCATGTCCAGTTGTTTAATGTCTAACCCCTTTATTCCTCAAATCTGTTTGACCAGTGTGGAAAATCTTTCAGCCTATTCAGACCTCTTCAGTAAAAGGTTGGACATACTTTGTGTTGCCATGTTTCCGCTGTGTGCTGCTTTTTCTCCTTCTCTTAAAGACAACTTTAGAAATTGATAACAGTTTTTAAAACAACCTTGTCTTGCTATCACCTCCCACACATGCATTCTAGTGTGTTGCTTGCTAACTGCTACTTCTTCAGCCTCAGCACTGCAAAAACAAACTGATATGTTGTTGGTCAACAATAGAAAGAGTGAGTTGCACGCCCTTTTTTTGTCCTCAGAAGGAGAAAGTCTCCTCCCACGCATCATTCACTGACTGGGTTTGCCTTCTTTTACAGATGCAAGTCACACTTTCTGCAATGCTACAGTCAAAACGTGGGCTTTTGGGCAAATGGACACAGATGTTTTGTGTCTATTTCTTTGGTTAAATACATTTTTGGGTGTGTTTTTCAGGGTATCTGGATCTTCAGGGACGATAACCATCAAGTGTAAAGATCTACGTGTTCTTCAGCTCGACATCCCGGGCATGGAGCAGTGCCTCAATATTGCACAGTCTATTGAGGTACTGATAAAAATAGATCAAACATGAACTAAGCACAAAAAGTAAGGTCATTTATTTTTAGTATTTCTTTTTCATAACAATTGTTTATGGCAATAAATCTTATACCATTTGAAGCTCATTTATATTATCAGTAGTTTCTTTCCATAGTGCGTTTTTGGGACCAACAGCAGAGCCAAGTATGTGGGTTGAAAAATTTGCCAAATTTTCTCTGCCAATGCCAAACAGCTTATTCTGCTGTTAATACTGGCTCTTATTTTGAGTTTCTGGTATATCCCACCTGTGAGCATGGGCCTTCCTGCAGTGATCAGTAGGTGTGTGCTCTAAGAATCGACATGCCGTGTCTGGCTGATTGGGATAACACTTGTGGAATCAGCCTGGGTATGCGATTCATGCCAGAGTGACTAACACAACTGTGTTAGCTGACTTGTTTCAAATGTTGATGAAAGCATCCAACTCCAAAAAGAGCAACTGGCAGATTTGGTCATTTTTTCATGGGTGTAACCCTCATACTCAGCTCTTCTACTTATCTCACAGATCCTTACAAATGTGGCATAATTTAAAGGGGAAATAATCAGACTTTCCAACAGTAAAGGATTGTCTTTTTTTTTTCCAAGAAGTTATTAGTTACAACAAAGAAATAATCTACCAAACACAATGGCCTTACTTCTTGTGCTATGTTTGGATCAAAAATGTGAAGTAATTTTGCTTCGTATTCTTTGATTGACAACAATGCCTATTATTTTTTGTCCCCTGTCCGCTTTACATCTGATAAAGTTTTCTTTCTCCAGACCTTGTCCAGTCTGGACTGTGCCACGAAGATGTATCCCTTTTTTTACAGACCCTCTGAACTCCGTCTACAGGACCAGTGGGGGCTCTCATCCCCTGAAAAGTACTACAACCAAGTAAAAGAGCTTGTAAGCAAGATATGAATATGTGTATCCTTTAAACCTGTTTTCACAGTGCAGGAATGTAACCCAACATGCATGAAACATAAATGAGCTGACAGTTTGAGAGGCAACTTGTCCTTCCAGTGACACAATCGTATGACAGGAAAATGTCAGGGAAACTAAAAGAAGTGGCAGGATTCAGGATATCCCCATTGCTTGGCTTGTATTTGTTTTGCCTGAATTCAAGAATGTGCTGCACACAGCTTGTATTGGTGCTTAATGGACTTACACCTTCCTCTGGGAAATAGTGTGTTACTATGGTGAGGGGCTGACCCTGAGGGAAGCATTGTTCTGTTTTATGGGCTCAGTGTTTCCCAGAACTTGCATGTTTGTGGTTGGATGTCTGTCTTATACTCTTGAGAAGCTGATTGCAGCTTATATAATCAATAACGTATGTTTACCTGTGACCATTTAGAGTTGTTAGAGATAGCCTACCAGCTACTCCTGAGCTTATTTCTTAATATCTTGTGTCTTTTTGTTTAATTCAGGCCTACTTACTTAATTCATTATGAGGGCTAATTTTAAAGGAAGGAGCTGAGATTGCTTTTACTTTCTAGTGTAATACTACTTCACCACTCTCCCAGAGAAGAAGGATGTCATTTTGTCCTTAATGTAAATGTCAAACTTGTAGTTCTTAAGCAGAGGTACCTCAAACCTACATCTGGTTCTTGTTTTGGCTTTGATGCTGTGTTAATATGAAAAGGAGGCATGGTTTCATATTGTAAGTGTGTCAGTTTCTGTTTCAAAATGAGCAATGGTGGACTGATGAATAATTTCTGGGATAAGAATGATGGGCTTTTCCAAGGTGGGAGTATTCTCTTTCAGCTGGGTGGTGCAGTCTCTGACTGTTACCAACAGCAGACTGTTTGTTCCTGTACTGGGATGAATTGGCTTCTTCTTGAAAAAAAAGAGTTTTGCATCTCCCTAGAATCTTGTGCATTAATTGATAATTCATTTCAAAACTAGTACCTAGTAAAAAAGTGAAGTTTCATTGGTCTTTAAGTTTACAGTTTTTTGCCATTTACATTTTTTTTAAAAACAGGGCCTTAAAACCAAAAAGTTTCACATTTTCACATTTTGTTTTACTCCAAGAAGGGAGCTACTTTGTGACTTCCATAAGCACTTGTTTGCTCTTGACATCCTCCTTTATTTTTCATGAGATTCCCTTATATTTGATATTAAATTGCTTGTGTTAAAGAGCAAAAAAAAAAACAATTGATTACAGAAAAATTGAGCAACAGACTGACTTAAACTCTGTAGAGCTCATTTTACAGTATATGAGATCAAAATGTCTGATCTAAAAATAAATAGATAAATAAATAAATAACATTCAACAGTCCTTTTGTAATTTAATATGTGTGTATTTGTTACCCCAACTTAATGTTGCAGTACAGAGCTATGTGTCTTCCTCCAGGCATGGAGGTTTCCATGGTCTATGTCTCAGCAAGAAAATGAATGTAAATCTCAAATATGAAAGTTGATTAAACATCTTACATGGTTGCAGTATTAGAATTTTATAGTACCTAACTCTGCCCAAGTTTTTGGATAGGAATTAAGTCCTTTTGCTAACCAAGTAAATGATGAGTGATAAACTAGCATCATCTCTCTGTCCATGCCAGAGGAAAAGGAACAAATTAAAACCAGAGCTGCTGCATCTTTTGATGTAAGCTTAAGTGGATAAAACAATTAAACATCAAAGTTTAGTTTTTGCATAGTGTATCTTGATTAGAAAGATTCATAAGGAGTATGAAGAAAAAGCTCTTCAGACACTTGTAATGTGTAACTATTGTTGCTCTTCACGATCCTCTCTTTCCCTTGTTTACAGCATGTTAAGTGGAGGCTGAGCACTGTGAACAGAAACTACTCAGTGTGTCCGTCCTACCCTCCAGCTGCCATTGTCCCAAAGACCATAGATGATGACTCACTAAAGAAGGTGGCCAAGTTCAGGCAGGGTGGACGCTTCCCTGTGCTCTGCTACTACCACAGGAAGAATGGCATGGTGCGTCTTTTGTAAATATGTCTCAGTCTTGAGCCTTTGGATCGTACCTACAACCTGATAACTGGAATCAAACTAAATCCCTTCAGGTGATCATGCGCAGCGGCCAGCCACTGCCGGGAGCTAATAGAAAGCGCTGCAAAGAAGACGAGGACCTCCTCAAGGCTGTAATTGATGGCTCAGACAAAGGTTATATTATTGACACACGCTCCAGTCAGCAGGCAATGCAGGCCAGGATGACAGGTGGAGGATTTGAGTCTAAGTCGTGTTATAGCCGCTGGAAGAGACTGCACAGACAAATGGAAAGGTGTGTGTGAAGAACAGAGTGTGCTGGATGAAGCTGGTCTGTCTCATTAATCTAACATCATTTATCTGAGTTTCTTCCTTTGTGTTTGCAGAGGTAAAGCCCTGCAAGAGAGCCTGATTAAGCTGGTGGAGGCTTGTGGTGATGAGTCCAATAACATGGATCGTTGGCTTAGCAAGCTTGAAAATTCAAAGTGGCTTTCCCATGTTCAAGTTGCTCTGTCAACTGCTGGCCTGCTGGCAGAGTGTGTGGAGAGGTAGGTGCTCAAACCACTGTTACAAATGGTGTGCTCTAATCTCTTGTTTGTGACAACAAATACTTACATAGATAAAAATACTTTTTTGACTGAAAAATCTTGGGCTGCTCTTTTAAATGTTTGTCAGTCAACAATTGGCCTTTATGAGCTAAATTGTATTTAAATTAAACTTATTTTGAAAAGGCACAATGTGGACATGCAATGTTAGGGCTTAGGGATACTGTAAAAATACATTTTGAAGACTGTCTGCATCTCTAAGAAATAAATAAATATGCATGTACATCTACAGGACCAGGAGTTTAGGGAAGGGTAGCTTTCATATTTGAAACGATACACATATTTGTGTGTATGTGATAAAATATATGAATTAGTTTAATAATAAAGTCTCATATTTTTCAATTTAACACATTCATTCTTCAAAATATTACCTTGCATGAACACAGATTCATGTTCAGCATGTAAAATCTCCTACTCTTCCACTCCCTCACAGTCACAAGGATGCATTTAGGTACCTATACATGGTATCTTTTGATTTTATGTGTATTGATACCCGGTACTATCGACTGAATTCAGTCGGTACCTATAGAAGTACCTATTTGGTACCCACCCCTACAGGAGTTTGATTTGTCTTTTTGTGTTGCCCAGAGACGGACATTCAGTTCTTGTCCACGGCTCGGATGGGACTGACTCAACTCTTCTGATCAGCACCCTGGCTCAGCTTATCATGGACCCATGCTGTCGCTCACTGGAAGGTTTCCTGGCTCTTCTGGAGAAGGAGTGGATACTGGTGAGGGCACATTTTTGTGTCTTCTAATATCAGGATCAGAAATACTATATTAAGCCCCAGGGAAATTTGGTGATAGTTGGTATGATTTAAATAAACATGTAAATAAATTGAATAGAAAAGACTTTAAAAAATAAGAGACCTGGAAGCTTCAGAGTAACTTGAGTTTCTGAATCCTAATCTGCCACCCAAGAAATTCACATTTTAAACAGCTTATATGACTTACATATAGCTGGATACTTGTGACAAGAACATGTTAAATGTTACAATTTTGTAGAAAAAAGGAGAAGAAGAGGAAGAGGAAGAAGAATTTACAAAATGAAGTTATTTTAGGGTAATTTTTCATGCGGTTACCAAATCTCTGCTCAATGGATATTGTGCCACAATTTGCCCTTACCAGGAAATGTCTCTAGAAAAAAAACATATTTAGTCTGCTGCAGGAAGTAGTCATGGATTTCACAAAACTTGCCTATGTTTCAAAATGTTTCCCTTTTTCCAAAATGATTTTCTTAGTTGTGTTACGTAAATTCAGGGGTTAAGTAATCACAAGTTTGATCATAATTTATCACTTTTTAGCCATTATCCTTTAAAATAGAGGTCTTCAACAAGGGGCCCTCTGCCCCTAGAGGTCCGTGGAGGTACTGCAGGGGGTTCATGACATTTTTGGTTGATTTAGCAAATTTTTACATTTTCAAGTAATTACTCCCAAATATTTCAGTCTTTCCTCATGTTATCTTTGAACACACACCAATGGATACACAGAAGCCAAAGATTTTATCTTTTAGTCAGAAATGAACACATTTAGCAACACAGCAGCTTTCTCAAACTGCACATAGTTTAACTCAGATACACTCCCAGCTCCTCAAGACAGAGGAAGACCAGCCTCTATCACTGCTTTTCCAATCACACAGTCTCATGTTTTATACTGGATCTGTCAGGTTCCCCAGATTAGCTGAATACACACTAACAAGTTATGTTTATATGTAGTACTAGGCCCAGTTGGGGGTCCCTGCTTGGTTTCCCCATCAGTTGGGGAGTCCTTGGTCTGAAAAATGTTGAAGACCCTTGCTTTAATATGTTGTATACAAACTATTGTTTGTCAAGAGCAGTGAAATATGTTTGCAACCAATCTGATACAAAACAAAACAGTACATTATTAAAGAGAAGGAGAAGAGTTACTGTAGTTTGTCAAATATAAAGTAGAAATGATTTTGCCAAACTGGCAGCATCACCAAGCAGGATTATCTGAACACTGATGTCTGTCCAGATCTGGAGAATCTGCCCATCACAAAGATACACAGTGTCATTAAACAGGTCAGGCACATGCCTGGTATGTCTTTTTGCAGTTAATATGAATGGCCGTACTTTTCTCCAGGCAGGACACCCATTCATGCAACGATGTGCTCACTCTGCCCTCTCCCATGCCCGTCTCCAACAAGAATCTCCTGTCTTCCTGCTGCTACTTGACTGTGTTTGGCAGCTGCTGCATCAGTTCCCCCTTGCACTGGGTTTCTCAGAGGCTCTGCTTCTGAGGCTGGCGACAGAGGCCTACGTGTCTGACTATGGCACCTTCCTAGGCAACAGTCATCGGGAAAGGTAAGTGTTACTTCTCAGTGCCTCTGGAAGTTTGACATAGATGAATTATCTTTGTCTTTCTGGCCTAGATGTAAGGACCTCCCCTCTCATTCTTGCCTCTTAGGTGGGCTCAAGGAGTGATGAAGAAGACACACTGTTTGTTCCAAGCTCTGCTGAGGCCTAACGAGAGAGAGCGGTACTCTAACCCACTGTATGAGCCCACTGAGCTTGCTATCTGGCCCTCTGTTCACCCTCAGTCCCTGCAACTGTGGAGAGGTAAGCTTTGATAACCTAGAATAGAGCTGCTGAAAGTGTAACAAAAAAGTTTGAACATATTTCCCTCAACTGGATGTAACAGTGCATTTATTCTGGACGCTGTTGGAACCATACTGAAGATATTACAGATTTATCATTAATAGTGCAGTGTCAGTGATAATAAGTGTTAATGAAGCAATGTAATCACAGCATATGCTCTGCTATGTCAACATTCTTTATTACTATTCCACTTATTCCTCTTATTCCACACACTTTTTCCGGTCGCTAAAACTTCAGCAAATTTTAACCAATTCAAACTGTCCAAACCTCAAAACATTCAGCTTATTCAGGACAGGTGCGCCATGACTTTTCACATCCGTGTCACTAACGCTTTCAGGGATATTTTACTTTTTTTCATGATTTTAGTCCCATTTAAATGAATGCAGAATCTTCAGAATTTTCACCTTTCAGGACATTTTTCAGCCTTCTTCAAACCCTTCTCACTCAGCCATACATTCACCCAGTCTAGCCTGTTGTCCACATCATATTTAAGCTTGTGTTTATTAGCTCATCATTCAATTTTTCATACTCTTTCAATGTTGACATTGAAACCTTTTAACCTTAACATCCTGTAAATGGGAGAAGTAAAGGAAAACTCAATATTAAATGATTTTTCACTAAAACAGCATCACTGTGAAAGTGATGACTGTTCATAGGATTTGCTATTTGCAAAGACCAATTTCCAGATGAGGAATATGCAGGTGAATGTCAGAATCTTTTATCAAACTCTGCTAATGGGTTTGGGAGAAATATATTTTTTAAGAATAGTCAGTGAATGGGGCCTAAAGATCTTAAAATTTGCCATAAATGTCCACACAGATTTAAGTGTTAATTTATAACTTTTTCAGAGAGATGTGATAGACAGAGGGATGGAAGGAGATGGAGAGTGACTGAGACAGACAGCGACTTTCTGATACTTGATGCTTCCAATTAAATAACTGTAATGTGACCAAGTAATATTATTTCCTTCACATTGGCATTTTGTGGGGAATGAATGAGCAAAGTAAACTACCCCTGCTACCCCTACCTGGCTGTAATTATTCTGATGACTGACGTTTAATATTAAGATTAATGCTAATATCATATGACATGATTACCTTAATGTTGACTGAAGTTTTTATGTTGATTGACAGGTTTTTTCCTGAGGTGGACCCAGCAGGCTCGTCAACTTGCAGAGGCTCAGGAGGAAATACGGAACATGGTCATTGAATGGGGGAAAGCTGGGACTCAGAGCATGAACAAATGAAGATTCTCAGCCTGAACATGGACCATGTTTTTAAGCTGACTGTTACCAGTGTAAAATATTGAGGTGTTGATATTGTAGAATAATTTTTACCACACGCTGTGTTTTGATTAATAGTGTGTATCTCAGTCTGTTATAAAACATTTTTTAATCAGTGTCTTTTGAGACTCTAGTGTCACACTCACTTCAAATATGAAATTGTTGCATTTTCTCAAAAATCTGTACGATTTCCATAGGGCTACCTTGTTATGTCATAGCTTCACTCATAACTATAATCAAAAGGAAGGCTGTATAACTGACACACCTCCCAGTCCTGTTAAGCTCAGCTAAACACTCTTCACAATACAAATCCCTGTGCACAGCAAGTCAGCATGTTTGCACACATGGAGCTTTGCAAGCTGGAGACTGTAGTCCATTGCAGTCAGGAACCACAAGCTGGTGTTTATACAGAGTGGACAAGAACCACAAAGCCTAGCATGACTTTCTTCACTTGCCTATTCAGCCAGTGGTTGATAGGTGTACTGACAGGGCTGTTTGAAGGTAATCTTTGAATTCTAACATTAAATGCCTGGAAAACTCCTTTCTTTGCTCTTCTTAAGTTTACTGGTGTAGCATATTAGTTCTACAATTTTGAAGCTTCATCAACTAGCTTTGGACCAAGAATCATCTGTTGGGTTTTTGCCAGCGCACAGGTAATTGATTTTTTCTATATCCTATTATTATTGTAGTTCAGTTTGGTTCGTAATGCTCTTTTAACAAAACAAATACTGACCTACGATTATTAGCTGATAACCCTTACTAGTTGCTTTAAAATCTGTGTGATCAATACTTTTAGGATACCTTGTTTTGACTATTTTAAAGGCTGCCACTGGACATGCAATCAGGTGTGCGGCTCTGTGTGCCCACTGCAAGTGTGCTGGGCCTGTTTTGCCGAGGCTGTTGGAGCAAGATGCGGAGTTTGCCTGGTCGCAGCTTTAGCTGTTTGCCCAAACAGATGAGCAGGTGGAACAGTCAGGAGACCCCTAGCCCCCCACCTCCTGAGGAAAACCCCCGAGTCCTCATCACTGGTAACAAAAATGTTATGATATACCTGCTTCCTCCTGACATTTAGACATTCAGGTACATCTGTACTTTTAGACTTAATGTAAAAGCTTTACCTTTGAAACTACCATTGCTTTCTACTTCTTTCGAACCCAACTGTTTTTGTCCTGTTGGCTTCAGAGCAGTTACAATAGCTGTTGGGTGCCTCCAATAGAAAAGCTTTCAAGGGCGCTTAGAGAATAACAACTCCCAAGGAGAAAATGATTATTATCTAAAGACATTTGGTTTTTTTAAGGATTCATTGCCAGGTGTCAAAAACTTTAGCGCAGTATGGCGGTGTGTTTTTTTCTTTTTAAATTGTTTTCACTCCACACCAGTGGCAGGACCCCATTTAGTCTCATCACAATAGAGAGCACACAGGCAGTGCTTGTGGTTTTAAAGAGCCAATGGGTAATGTGCAGAGAATAATAGCCTGGTGTCACTGTTTGAGCTCTGGGAAAAACAAAAAACAAAAAGCTAAAGAACAGTGACCAAAACATCATGATTTGTGTGTATTACTTAATAAATAACTTTGGTTTTATGCAGGTGGTCTGGGACAGTTAGGTGTGGGACTCGCACAGTTACTAAGGTTGGATATGGATATGGAATAAAATTCCTCAGACATTTTATTGATTCTTTGGAAAAAAAATAAGAAATTTGTCTTTCGTCATATTTCTGTTATTGTTCAGGCAAAAGTTTGGAACAGAGAATGTAATCCTGTCAGACATCAAGAAGCCTCCACCTCATGTTGTCAGCAGTGGTATGCAAACACTTTCCATCTACTTTTTCCTTGACATCTATTTCTTTGCTGTTCATTTTTTATTTTTTATTTTTTTCTAAAAATCCACTTTCCTTTTTTCCTCTTAGGTCCATTTGTGTATGCTGATGTATTGGACTACAAACATCTCAGAGAACTGGTTGTAAATAACCGTGTCACTTGGCTGATCCACTACAGTGCTCTACTTAGTGCTGTGGGGGAGGCTAATGTGGCTTTGGCTCGCAAGATCAACATCACAGGTCTATTGAATACCAAAACCCTTTATATGTCTTGCTTTTGAAAGTTATTTTAATGTTATTTGGATTCTTTTGCTTTCTTTCTAGGCCTTCATAATGTGTTGGACTTGGCCTTGGAGAACTGCTTACGCCTTTTTGTCCCAAGCACCATTGGAGCATTTGGTCCCTCTTCTCCGCGTGACCCGGCCCCTGACCTCTGTGTCCAAAGACCTCGAACCATCTATGGTGTGTCAAAAGTGCATGGAGAGCTGATGGGAGAGGTAGTATAATCTGGAAACAGTCTTGAAATACAGAAACATATGCATGAACTTCATGGAACACTGTTATCTTGATATCCTCTGCCTCTTTTTTATCAGTATCTTCATCACAAATATGGTCTGGACTTCCGCTGCCTACGTTACCCAGGTGTTATATCAGTCAACACGCCTCCTGGAGGGGGAACAACGGGTATTGCATTTCTGAACACGTGCCATACATAGATTCACTTTTACCAACAGGAAGTCATGAATCGAACACCCCATGCCTCTTTCTTTACAGACTATGCAGTACAAATCTTCCATGATGCTCTCAGCACAGGTCACCATGAGTGCTACCTGCGTCCTGACACTCGTCTTCCCATGATGCATATCTCTGACTGCCACCGTGCTACAATAGAGTTCATGCAGGCCCCAGAGTGCCAGCTGTCCCTGCGGACATATAACATTGCTGCAATGAGCTTCACTCCTGAAGAGGTGGCCCAAGAAATCCGCAAGCATCTCCCTCACCTCAAGGTTACCTATAACCCTGACTCTGTACGCCAGACCATCGGTATGATTTAACACAGAACACAAATATTTTCTTGGACTTTGCAATGTATCATATCATTAAGGAACAATCAAATCTGTTTGGTTGGAAAGTCTTAAAGTTGAAACAGCAAATTTTGAGTTGGATTCTGTTTTATTTCAAAGCCTTTCAGGGATTGATGTTTTTTTTTTAATCACAGCTATGTGATGAAAATAATGTGGTTGTCTTATATATATATATATCACTTTGCAGCAGACAGCTGGCCTGTGAGATTTGATGACTCCAATGCCAGGAGGGATTGGGGTTGGGCACCAGCGTTCGGTCTGGAGGAGCTGGTATCAGACATGCTGCGCTCCATCCGAGACATGAGGACCAATGAGGGTTTGCCAGTTAGCTAGCAAAGCCTGCTTTGAACAACTTCCTACTTCTGACTTCTTTTCCGCCTTTATATCCCAACAGTATATTTCCTTTTACTTCACTTTCACTGGTTGTCAAACTGCAGTATACTTCTTTCCACTTCACTTTCACAAGTTGTCCACCTGTGTCCTCTGTTACTCTGGTACATGCCAGTAATGAGCCAGGGGCTGTTAGTAAAATAGGAATTCTCAGTCAAATTCTCAGATATATGGTGTAAAATATGACATAATGTGTATTCTTTCAAACACATATTTCAGTCTATTTCAGGGAATCATATACTGTCAGAGTCAGATTTTCTCTTCATATGTGTTTTAATTGTTTTCATAGCAAAGGCAACACTTAACTCATGTTCAGTTTGCCTCAGATGGAACAGAGAATAACTTTTTCTTAATTTTTACAGATATCCAACTTTTATGTGAATCACATCCATAGACTCTTGTGTCTCATAAAATATGTTTACCATTTATGAAATACATGTACATTTACAGTAACAAATGTAGGGTACACTTAAATTGCTAAATCACTCAATAACAGACTCAGTCTACTCTAGACTGGAATTTCCCATCATTCATTTTGGCTGTATTTAAAGACATTACTCTACAGTTTGGTCTTTAAATTGAAAACACACACTATATACGCACCACCCTTGCTTTGGCATCTAGCAGGTTGCCTTTATTGATTTTTTTCAGCAGTGTGATTTGGGTTATCAAGGAGTATGGATCACAAATAAAGCCTTGATCACTATTAGATTACTTTTGAAATTATTTATTAAAAATGCAGTGTACTTTTAATCAGACCTTGAATATTAAAATTATTAATACTCAAAATGAAGTGATTTTTTTTGTAAAGTCTTGTTTTCCATCCATTATTCATGTTGAATAAAAGGGTTTTGCTACTGAGTGGGTTATGATGATGTCACTTGTGATACTGGGCCAATTGACAATGCTGGTTACAAGGTCAGGCTTTACAGTAGACCAGCTTGCAGTTAAGTATGTACTGAATGAAACTCACCTACTACACTTAAAAAGTGAAGTTTTTACACATTTCATTTCATCACTTCTAATGCTGCAAAACATATGATCAACAAATGGGAAAAATCACAATGTCAAAGCTCCCCAGTGATGTTGCTGTCTGAATTGGTCTTACCAACAGACTGGAATAACAGTATTAACCTTCATTTTTTTGTTATTACATTGTCCTTTTAACTTTTTGAATATTTTTCATTTAAAAAAATACCAAAAATACCTACATACCAAAAGATATTTCCTTCGCCAAAAACTATGGGGACAGTTTTTTCATCAAGGGGGTGGAGATCTTTTTTTGGAGACGCAACTGCACAGGCCTCATCTCCATGAATTTGTCAGCTGAATACTGTTTTTAACCTGATAAACTGTAAAACCTTTGAAAAGAAAATGTGTGCATGCACATGTATGGGTAAAGTACTGTTTTTTTTTTTTTTTTTTTTTGTAATTTAGAGACAAATTTTGTTTTGATTTGTTTACTAAAAACTATGTTTTTTTGTTCGTTGCCCCATGGCGACCTTATGCACTTGGACCGCTATTGTTGTGACTGTCATAAAACTGTAGCTCTCAACTCTGGTCTTAAGCAGAGTTGAACAACCTGGTTGTAAGACAGGATCAATTTCATTAACAGCTCTTGAAACCAATGTTCCTGCTTTACCCCCAACAGAACTCTTTTTTCCCCTATTTTTTCTTTTTGGTTGATTTAACAGTAAAAGACCCAAGAGCTAAAATAAAAAAAAAAAAAAAAAAAAAAAAGGTTGTAAAATTAATGTAATAGAGGGTGACAGTTTCTACTTTAACGTTTAGTTAAATGTAGGGGGTGTAACGGTTGTTGCTTCCTGTAGAGGCGCACGTTTCTTCCGGCAAGCCCGTGTAAATTTCATTGGGGACACACACACGTCTTTCTCAGCAGCGCTTGCTAATACATCTCCTCCGATCATGGACGCGGGGTTCTTCCGCGTAAGTCACTTATACTTATTTCGAACTTTTGAATACATTATGGCTGCATGTATCATTACGTCAAAAGTTAGTAATTCGACTTAAAATACTGATTTTGATGTAAGGCTGTACCCAGAATGTGATACGGTTTGGGCTTCGTCTATTACCTGATGACAGTTTGTACTCCGACATTAGCCACGTTCTACCGTTGCGACTACCAGACTGCTCATGGGTTTGCGAAATCGTTTGTTTGTCACGATAATCTTCTGTTACACTTACTTTTTTATTGAACCATCGCCGTACCAGTTTCGCATTCAGAATATTTTCCAATATCCGACAAGCCAGTCATGCTAGCATGCTATTGCTAATTTCTTTAGCCTCGACTAAAGATGGCGTCCGGGCTGTGGATCGTTTAGGTCTGAGGTAGTCACGACCACTGATAGGCAACCTAACATCAGCGGCTACCCGGCATGTTTTGTATTCCAAAACAGATATCACGCCCAAAAATGTGTTATAGCCGTGGGTTGTCGTTTTCAATTTATAGCTAACTTTAGCCTTCCAGGTTTCCTCGAAGGATTAATGCGGCCTTTGGCTAAACGAACTTTAGCTTGACTGACTTGTTTAATGGTTCAGAGAAGTCACTGCGTAATGTAGCTGGTTCTCACATGTACTCGAGTTAACCAATGTATCAAGTGGCGTCTCATTTTAACACAAGCAGAATAGCTTCTGACTTGGCCTTTGCTCTTGAGTTTGGCTTCAAAGCATGCATTACCAAGAAGAGGGAACCAGGACTCTATGCCTGGGGTGAACGTACAATACGCTAAGATTTGGTTGTTTTGTGTTTTCTCAGGGCACAAGTGCGGAGCAAGACAATCGTTTCAGCAACAAGCAGAAGAAACTGCTGAAGCAGCTGAAATTTGCAGAATGCCTGGACAAGAAGGTATGAGATATTAAGAGATATTTAACCATTGCAATGCTCAGTGCTGTTGCAAATGGGACGCTGTGTTCAGAAACTGTCGTTTTGGTAGTCTGCTGGTCAGTGCATGTGCTGTTTTAATAAACTACCTCGCATACTCATACAAAACCAGTAGCTAGCTGCAAACGTATCTGAAATTCCCGTTTCACCATCAGGTGGACATGACAAAAGTGAACCTGGAAGTCATCAAACCCTGGATCACACAGAGAGTGACGGAGATTCTGGGATTTGAGGATGACGTCGTCATAGAGTTCATATTTAACCAACTTGAGGAGAAGGTAATGTCTTTATCAATGTCTGTTTGCTTTTTTTTTTAAAGCTGTCATATATTTGAGGGCATGTCATGGTCAGTGAGAACGGATGTAGGCAGATTATTGCACATCCTAGTCAAATAGAAAACTGAGTGGGTTAAGTAGCACTTCGTATGAACTGATATATAATGACATGTTTTGCTATTCTGTGAAAAAGTGCCTTTATTCAGCAGTCTTCTAATGATGATGTGATTTATGATTTAAAAGGCCTGAACCAATATGGATGTTATACCTTGCATCAGAAGTATAGCACCAACACCTAATTAGCTCTCTCCTGAGCCCAAAGTCTCTGAGCCCAACTCTCCCTTCATGATGCAGTGTGTGTTTTGAGGTGAGTTATATACAGGGCTTACCAATATCATGTCAGTGAAAGAAACACCTGAACAATGCCATGATCATAATCACTAGAGATATTTCAATAACACCATTTAACTGAAACAAGCCTTTAAAAGCTAAGCAGACCTGTATGTTAAAACCAGACAAGGCTTGGTAATGTGCTGCACACAGTTTTTAAAATGTCGTAAACCTGACTGCTTTTAAAAGAGTAGCTTTCTGAGAAATTAACAGTAAGCTTAAATAATAACAATGTCATAACAACCTCTGATTTATTTTTTGGTTTCAAGGGTTTCTTTGCACTCAGTCACATGTGAGCAGAAGAGTTTTCCTTTGCCTAAGTAACCACACATGTGATGTGGGGGTGCCTATAGCATAGTTAGATTTATCAAAAATACTGTTGAAGGTTGAGAACGTCAACCATATAAGGCTGGAAAAAAGAGAAATTTCTTTCTGCAGATATTAAGTCACCCTTGAGCATCTGACTGCATCCAGCATCTCCATCAGTTGTGGTCAGATGTGTGGTGTTGTCTATCAAATATGATTTAAACTTGTATATGTTATTTTTACCTTTGACTCTCACACTATACCGGTCATTAGAACTGTAATCCTAATGACTTTATCACTATAAAATTAATTGTTCATTTTGTATAAACTAACGTTATGCTTTTGTATTCCTTAGATATTGCTATATTTTTATTTCCAAACATTTCTTGAAAAAAAAAATCAACTATTGCATCAATTTAAGCACAGCATTAGACTATTGCAAGGATCCATCTCATAGTTTACTTTCAAGCAAGTGTGGTATGTATATATCAATTCTTCTAGGATGCTGAAACCTTGTTTGATTATTTTAAATGTGAATTTTATATCAGTACCAAATTGTTTTTCCTCCAAACTTTTCATTTCATCTGTTGCCTACCATAGGGTGGGCTGCTAAAGCTAAGTTTAAAAGGCAATGAATCATGGTAATAAGATTGAGATTACGATATCCCTCAATTATAATTGTTGAAATAAAACTCCTTTTTGTGTAACTGTGTACTCATTATTGCTTGTTCGTCTCTTGCAATTTAGATAAATGATATAACATTAAGCTCAAGGTGGTTGAGTCTCAAGCAGTAGGGAGGCGGAAGCAAGCCAAGGGAGCTCCGTGCCCACTGATCCCACGGGACTCACTGAAGACACCGGAACTGTTCTTGCAGTGTTGGGTTTTGAAGCACTCTGTATTGTGGCTATTTGTTTAACTCCTGAATGTAGACTATGGGGAGACTAGAGAACAAGGGGTGGGTATGGATACACACATTTAAATTAGTGGGTAAAGCACAAGGAAAGAAAATCAGTACATATATTTTTTAGTATTTTGATATATATATACATTTTTTTGTCTAAGAACTAAATCAGGAGTGGAGATAACATCACTATTGCATGCAGTTGTATTCCACTAGACACATCTCCCTTCAGCTACCTTGCATTCTCAGTTGAGTTTGTGAGTAAATCAGTCAGTTCTATTTGGATTAACTGAAATAAGTTTAATCATTCTTGTCAGTTTTACATTATTCTGATGTAGATAATTATATCATTTCAGGTATAGTAGTGAGGGCTAGAAGGTAGGCAGCCTCTTTTTGGGGCTCTTACCTGCCCCTGATATTTTGCCATCCATTATTTCAATGGCCATATGGCATTTCCTCTCCCTCCTTCGTGTGTGTGTTACAGCACCCAGATAGCAAGATGATGCAGATCAACCTAACAGGCTTCCTAAATGGAAAGAATGCCCGGGAGTTCATGAAGGACCTTTGGCCCCTTTTGCTGAGTGCCCAGGAAAACATTGCTGGCATCCCCTCTGCTTTTCTAGAACAGAAGAAAGAGGAAATAAAACAGAGACAGGTAAGGTCGTCTCTAAACTGCACTATCAGTAACTTTGAGAGTCACTCACCAGTTTCGTTCTCTGTGCCTGGATTGCAGTACAAGAATGGGTTTTAAACAATTTGAATCAAGTGATTGACACTGTCAGGTTGTTTGCAAGAAAGATGGGAAAAATATTTGAAAAATGTGTTGTTTGTCCTCCCTCTGTGTCGTAGATTGAACAGGAGAAGCTCGCTTCTCTGAAAAAGGTTGATGAGGATAAGAAAGACATCAGAGAGAGAGCTCAGTCAAAGAGTCCAAGAAGGTAAGATCCCATGTTTTCTATATGTAGATTAACAGATGCTAATTTGTGTTTTTCTCGGCATTTTTAAAGTAAGTTTGTCTTCTTTTCTGCCCAGGCGAAAGACAAGGTCACCATCGCCACGTCGGAGGTCACCAGTGAAGCGAGAAAGAAAGCGCAGTGCATCACGCTCCCCTCGGCGTAAACCAAGCCCTGTTGGTAGCAGTTCACCACCTCCGCCCCTGATGCAGCTGCCCTCAAAGCCTTTAGACCAGCTCGTGGAGTCAGAAACATCAGAACGAGCTCTGCCAGAGCAAGTCATCCAAGAGACATCTTCCACGTGGTTAGTAGAAGGCTTCACTTGAGTTTTAAATTTCACTTTGGAATTGAAGTTTTGCCTAATTAGTTGTTGTTTACATTATGTCACTGTCTTATTTTTAGTCTTGAGTGTTCAAACCTTTCCTTTTAAAAGAAATATTAGTATTTTTGTCTTAAAATTCGTGAGTCTGCAAAGCAGTTATGGCTGTGATGAAAAATGTCACTGGTTTTTTTCTTCTTTTTTTTTGACAAGTGATTAAGGTCTTTTTTTAGAACGTGGTTTTCTTTGTCCTGCAGTGACGCTGTTGTGGAAGTACTGGGAGCAGACCCTGTGACTGAAGTAAAAGAGCCCTCACCTGAGAAGGTTCACAAGAGAGAAGAAAGGCCTAGGTCCAAGGAAAAGGACAAGGACAGCAGGAGGGACAGACCACATCGCCGTTCTCGTTCCCATTCTCGCCCTCGTCGCCGGCGTACCCGTTCTAGGTTATTTTCCATATTCTTATGTAGGGAAACTAGGAGTCAATTCAAGTTCTTATGACATAACAGACAGTTAATGAACAGATACATTAGCTGTTTTTTCGGTTTAAAAATTGAAAGAATCTTTCTGTGATCTTTAATTTTTCTTTAGATCTTACTCCCCTCGTAGAAGACCTAGTCCCAGGAGAAGAATGTCCCCCCGTCGAAGAAGTCCCCCAAGACGTGGCCCCACTGGCTCAAGACACAGGCATAGACGCTCTCCACTTCGTAGGTCAGTGACTTCAGTTTTTGGGTTGTTGATTCAGTATTCATACTTTATGGATTTGACTCCACTGTTCTCTTAGTATGCTATTGACATTATTCTTGAAATTTGTCGATTTGGACCGGATAGTTCAGGACAAAAAACAAAGATGTAAAGCCAGCTACTGCCTTGGAGAATAAACTTTTAATGTATGTGTTCTTTTTTCCTGCAGGAGGCGCTCTCGCTCTGCTTCGTCCTCAGGCAGCAGCTCCTCTGGCTCTTGTTCACCTAAAAAAGCAATGAAAAGAATATCTAGCACACCACCTCGAAAACAGGCACATCATCCTGACACGTCTATTAGCCCTGCAGGGAAGGACAGACGATCTCCATCTCCACGTGTCAGAAGAGGCAGAGGCTCAGCATCACCAGCCAGAGCATCTGGTATGATCCATATCTTCTGTCTTTTGTTATCTTACAGTTCTCCCATTCCTGTATTCCCCATGTCACTGTGTGTTTTATGTGTCTTGGAAGGGATGACACTGAAGTGTAATTTTCCCTAGGGGATCAACTAAGTATTTCTGATTTTGGATCTCTTGTTGATAAAGTTGCAGAGACCCAAAGATTTCTGTGCATTTAAAGTTTGCATCACCTCAGGACTAACTGTTGCATCAAAGAAATGTGAGCATTACCAATATCAGAAATGCCAAAATTCTTTGTGTATTTTTTGCAGGTTTTAAGCGAAAACAAGGAGGAAGAGCATCATCCTCTGACAATGCCAAGCCTAGACCATCTGAAGGGTCAGAATCAGGTGAGCAATATATTAAGTCTGTTTGGAAGATCCCTAATGCTCACCTGCATACAGACAAGGGTTCATGAAGTTCTTGAGACATGTGATTTTTATGAGTGGATGCACTTTGTCACCTTGCCCTGATTTTTCACAGGAAGAGCAATGGTGACCAACATGAAATTAATTTTACCAGCTCTAAAAATAACCTGTCATCACAGTGAATGTTGGGAATTCTGCCTTTGACTTGTTACAAATTTTTCCAGCAACATTTAAGTCAGATCACTCTTGTTTGACAGCACAAATATGTACATTGATGACACATAACCTTGTTTGAGTTCTCCATTGTGTTTTAATGCTTTCTGCTGGTGAATGATAGAGTCCTGTTTAAGCCTTCACTTCTATCAAAAACCATGAAAAGGATTTAGTGAGAGAAGGGAATATTAGTCAAATATGAAGTTAATCCATCCCACTGAAATTAAACAAAAACTCAACATGCATATGAATCTCTTTTCTGTATTTTCGAACTTTTTTTGAGGCAGTCTGTTTCACCGGTTTTAAAATGATGAGACACTGAATGCTCTATATTTCAGAGGAGGATAAAAATGAGAAAGGGGCAACAGCAGATTCCGTGCAGCAGCGCCGTCAGTATCGCAGACAGAATCGCCAGTCTTCTTCAGGTTATAAGCGTTTTTAATCCCCCTATGTCTTCTCTCCCATTCCAACTTTTCTCTCTGAGTCTTTGTCAGTGTCATCTTGAAGACTTGTCTCTCAAACTTTGAAGCTTTTCCCTTACCTTTAACTTGGTGTTTTTTTCAGTTTATAAAGCAACTGTTGATGTCCTCTGTTTCATCTCAGATACTGGGTCTTCCTCCTCAGATGATGAGGGGCCCAAGAGGCCGAAAGCGGGACAAGGTGCTAGAAATGGTGAAGTAAGGAGGAGACGCAGTCGTACGCCCTCTCCACGAAGACGGCACAGAGATGCCTCTCCTAGGTCAGGCCCTAAATGCATTCATTCTACATATTTATCACATGGTTCTGACTTGATGGAAGACAATAGTCCAAGACATTCAGTGAAGTCCTATGATGTTAATCATAAGGGGTGGGAGAAAAAAAAACAATATACGATCGATTTTTGTTTGATGATATCAAAATCTATCATTTATTCAAATGCTTCATTTTAGTCTTTGTTTATAAACAAAAAAAAAGTTCCCACTTTTCTCCAGCAGAGGGTGAAATGTTTCGCTCTGACTCACATGATGTGCATTTTATGGGAAAATATGGCTCCTGATATAGTCTGTACACATTGTCATTTAACTTTCCATATGGTCTGGTGTTAAAAAAATCGAACAAAAAACTTGTATAGAATCACAATTTAAATTTGATCGGCACCCCAAGAATTGTAATAGCATCAAATTGTGAGAACAGCATATCGTCCCTGCCCTATTAATCATATTAGTATTTTGTATCTGTTCTCCTCTAGGAAAAGACGCTCTCCATCTCCTGGGCGCAGGCGGCGCTCCCCTTCACCCCCACGTCGTCGCAGATCTCCTTCTCCTCCAAGACGGAGGTATGTGTATATTTTTTAATTGTCATATAATATTAGTAGTTGACAAAACATAAATTAACTTCTTTTTTCCCCAGGTCTCCTTCTCCACCTCCACGTCGTCGTTCTCCATCCCCAAGACGTTATTCTCCTCCTATCCAGCGTCGCTATAGTCCCTCACCTTTGCCTCCACAGAAAAGGAGGATGTCTGTATCTCCCACAAAGCGCACTTCTCCAGGGGCCAAGAGACGCCTTTCCAGGTCCCCCAAGCGTAGAAGTCCTCCTGCTCAAAGGAGACGCACATCTCCATCCTCCTCGTCTCCACCCAGACACAGGAGGAGCCCAATGTTGCCATCAACCAGGCCGAGCAGGGACACGCGATCCCCAGTTACAACAGCCAGTCGTCTCTCTCCGTCGCCTGCAAACCGCAGCCGCACAGTCAGAGGTTCACCTAGTCCACAGGGACACTACAAGCCCTCTAGTCTTTCTCCATCAAATCAGCGGAGGCAGCGTTCCCCTTCACATAATGAAAAACCCATTCGCAGAGTGTCCCGCACACCAGAACCACGCAACAACCAGAGGTGATCAACACAACTACCACATAACTCAGTTGTGGAAATGATAGAATGACAAAGTTTTATCTTTTTGCACTCAACAAACGTTCATTCATGTGCTGACATTCCTGCCATAATGTCTCCTTTGTGCCTTTCACAGACCATCTCCAGGTTCCCAGCCATTGAGAAGAGCACCCTCCAGATCCAGATCAGTGTCCCCTCAGCCAGTAGCTCAAAAACGTGCAGCACCAGCTTCTGCTTCTCCCTCACCGCCTCGCTCAGCCAGTGGTTCTCCACCACCAGCCAAGAAGCCTAGCAGCGGCTCGGGCAGTCAATCTCCAAACAAGGTTTGATTTTAAAGCATATTATTTAATACAGTTATTCATTTCGTAATCATTTTCAGTCATTTCAGTCTCTCTAAACACAACAAAGTAACTTAAATTGCTCAAATGCTTATAAATATTTACATACAGTTGATACCAAATCTTTCTGTCTTGAAGCGGTTTGTTAGGCTCCATCCTTTAAATAACATCAAAATTGCTGATACCAAGTATGCTGATACCAAATATTGCATAAACCTAGTCAAATGTTAGAATTCCTAACTGGGGCCGACCAAAACAAAATGTACCTGTCTAATCCAACAATTTGGCAAAACTGTTTGTCCAAAATCATGATTGTAGTGGGTATTTTCATGGAGTCATGATGTTGTGATGTTCTTATGCAGAATTCGGATGTTGATGCCAGTGGGAAGAAAAAGAAAAAAAAGAAGGAGAAGAAACATAAAAAAGACAAGAAGCACAAGAAACACAAGAAACACAAGAAAGAGAAGAGTGGTGACGCTGTGACAGGAGAAGGACAAGAGAACCAGGGCATTGAAGAGGATGGCGAGTCTAGAAAGGTTAAACCTGTTTTTGTTTGTTAAACTAGTCTTTTCTCACTGAAAACACATTTTATTCTAAACTTTTCAACATTTATTTTCCCCATGTGCTGCCAGAAAAATGTGTATTTCATGCTGTTTGTCTTTTAGGAATCAGACAGTGAAGTAGAAGACAGTTTGGATGACCTCGAAAAACACCTCCGAGAGAAGGCCCTGCGCTCAATGAGGAAAGCCCAATTGTCTCCATCACAGATGTCCTGAAACAAGGGTCTTTATCTCAACTGATTTTTCAACTTTATCTTGTTCGTCAACAACCTGGTTCAGCTTTAGAATGTACAAATTATGAAGTTTTGAGTTTTTGTTTCCTTTTTACTGGTTTGGTATGGTCTGAACTGTGTCTCATTTAAGAGCTTGCTTGGTCAGTTGGTGTTTAATCTATACTGTAAACAAGCTTGTGTTGTCCATAATTTTAAATTGTTTAGTGGGGAATGGTTAAGGCTCAGAGATGTGTGTCAGACAAGTTGGAAAAAAATGTTCCTTGAAGCCTACAGTTGATCCCATAAAAGAAATGATTGCATGTCCTTTGAAGGTCTCAGATGTGCATGAACCACTTAATTTTTAATTGTAGAAAACAAGCCAACAGTAACACACTGTCACTTATGCCTTTTGGTTAGTGGAAGCGTTTTACCACTGTGAACTGTTATGGCATTAACAAAAGTCTTGTCCCATATTGTAACTGAATAGAGCCGTTTGGCTGTGTTTAAAATGCTGTTTCATAGTTTTGAAATTGTCTTCTTTTAAGACTAACAATCTGATGTGACGAAGTATGCTTTAATTTTTTTCTAATGGCTTGATATGCAGATGAATTTTGACACCCTGCATCAAGAAGATCTCTGTTGGACTATGGTTTGTCTGTAGTACCCCTGGCTTTTGTCATCTTGTCATCCTTTCAGAATTAAAACCTTTTTATAGGAAATTTGTGTCTGCTTTTGATTTGAAGATATGCGTTTTGGATTTCATTAGCAAAAACGAACACAGGGGTAGGAGGGGACATACAAACGTTAAAAGACCAATTAATACAACGAACAGTTTCTTCACAAAGCACACATCATCTATTGAATCTAGATGTTTATATATTGATGTGTCTGAAAGTTCGTTTTGGCATACTTTTTCATAAGTAGCACTGAGAAGCCACCGCAGCACTCCATCTATAAGTCCCCTGAAGCATGGAGCACAGTTAGCGTTGGTTTCTTTGCTGTTGCATAGCCTCGTTTGGTCATCCCCATAAACCCTCCCACATTCTTACATGTTTGCGCTTCTGATGACATCACAGCTTTAAGTATTCCCGTTGCTTCTCCCACCCGCCCTCATCACCGCTACTCATACCAGCAAAAAGAGCCTCATGGTCCAATGATGTCTCTGTAGCTTAGCCGAGTTTGAGTTCTGTTGCAACGGTGTGACAATTCTATCTGCCCCGTCACTGCTGCTTTTGCTGCTAGCTCCAAACCATCGCAAGGGTAAAGAAGGAGAGGCGCCTACCGAGCTCCAGGACAAAAAGAGAGGTGGAGAACAGGACCAAGCAGAGTCCGGGTGTGGTAGCAAGAAAAAAAATTAACCTTTGTTTGACGAACTTCTAATAGTAGCAGCAACTATGTCGTTGTCAGTACCACAGAACGGAGTTAAGGCGGATAACGAACCCGTTATCGAGCTCTTCGTGAAGGTAAGACCACACCACACATCGTTTGGAAAAAGTTTAGCATTTTAAGTTTCTTTTTTTACCCTGGCTTAACCAGCTTCAGTATATCGTGATGACAAGTAAGTATTAAACGTCTGTTTTGCATTTAACGAAAAACGGGGTGTTTTTACGTTAACGGACGTTTTTTTTTTCTTGAACCACCATGCTAGCCTCACATTTTTGATTAACCTTCGAGGTGTGCCAAAGTGGACAAAATGGTGATTTCTGGTCGCCTTTGGAAAACAAAAAGATTGAGATTTTTTTAAACCCTTGCTTCTGTTGCCATGTGGAGCCGACAGTGTCACAAGAAGGGCGGATGCAGTAGTGAGGGAAGGGGCGCCTGCCATGCGGAACGCTGGGCTGATCCATTAACAAAAGCCCGGTAACGTAAATGTGGTCCTCCGCCGCAAATTCTCCCCTCACATTTTCTCACTTGTTGCCGCTGCGTTTTTATTTCTAAAAACCAAGACGTACAAATAGCGATATAAAGCATTTCAAAGTAATGGAATATGTTGCTTATCCATACATTTGGTTCTGCCTGGCCATAAATGGATGCTGGAATAGACACATAAGAGTTAAGTTAGGTATTTGGGTCCTCATATGGTCACTGACTGCAGACCAAAAACCTGGGACGGTTTGGTTGTGATTTACAGTATTTATGTGGGTTACTCGTACCACCATACAGTGAAAATGGCTCCTAATACTCTTTGTTAGGGCCATTTGTCAATGGGGTGTAGTTTTGCTGTCTCAAAACTGCAAGTGTAGCTAAGCAAATATCATCCATTTTCAGATGCTGTGATTGATTACACTTTATACATGAATCCTACACTTTTCTTGTGGAGGGGGTGAAGTTTCATAAAACCACAGCATTATTACCCTCCCTAACACTGATTTCTGTATTGAGTTGCCCCAGCAGCTATGTGGATGTTGGAGGGTGTGAATGGCTGTTTCCTTTTATTCAGCTGCCTGCTTTCAGGGCGGGAAAATGGTTGAGAAGAAAAAGGGGGAGTTTTGGGGGTCCTCATTAGATGAGGACAGGGTGGGTGAGGGCTCAGGGGACAGCAAAGCAAGCGTACAGTGAAAGGGGGGGAGACCTTTGTAAATCCTGTGTGTGAGATATGGTGAGCACATTCAGTTGTAACTTTTAGTTCCTCTAGCTATGAATAAGGGTGACCTGTGTGCTGTGAGAGACTTAACAGAATCATAAAAACCATGTCCTGTTTGTTTTGCTCATCATAAGAAAGGGAGGATTGTTGAAGGCATTGATGAGGCAGAATCTATGGGAAAACAAATCTGAACAGCAGTGTTTCTTTGACTTCCTCTTACAGCCTAAAGGAGAGGTTACATCATTCCTTGGCCATGAAGGGTTACACATGTGGCCAACTCTTCCTCCTTGCCCTCCCTCTTTGGACTTTTTGTGTAGCCTGTTGTGAACAGACCAGACATTTCTTTCACTGAGTGTTTAAGATAGTATGATAACCTATCAACTTGCTTGGCTCTGTGTTTTGTGCCAGTGTCTGACATGTCTACATCTTTTATTTATGCAGTTGTTCTCACTGTGCTGCATTAAACACAGTCACGGGAGACAATGGAGGGCACACTGGTTGCCATAGGCACCCTGCTGCGGACCAGACCTCTGGGAACAGCTGATAACAAACTGTGTGTATCCTCCACACTCTCCAGTGTTAGATCTTTCAGGACACTGCCATATGTCAGCTTAAGCTGACTAATTATTTTCCAGGTTAGCATAGGGTCTGAATGTTCTTACCATGCAATTTTTACCTGTTAAAAGTAGCTGTTATACTTCACAGATTCTTTGATGACGAGGCAACTTATATGACCCGGGGTGTTTTTAGCAGCTGTTGTCACATTGCTATGGGTACAATGATCATCTGTTAGGGGTGTGGATGTGAGGCCCTCCATGGTAGTTTTTATTGCTGTCAGTCGCAAATGAGCACGGTATAATGAGGTTGTAATTTGAAAGATAGACCTTTGACCTCATTACCGTACAGCAGGTTACATATTTTTTGCTGATATAGGTAGTAGTGCCAGCGCACTGTAGATGTGGACTTTCAAGCATCCACCCATGTCTGTTTAACGTTTTACCAACAAATTTGTAATAGCTAAGAGTTAAGATAATACCCTGAATCCTGTGCACATGCTTTGCTAGAGTGTATCAGATTTGATGAAGCAGCACTTAATGACATTGGACTACAGCGGGGGTATTCAAAATGTTACTTTCAGTAACCACAGTTCCTCTATTCCTTTCTCACTCCTTTCAATTCTGAATGATTGTATCAGACTAACTTAAAAGCAGTTCTGACCTCACTAAGTGATCTCCCAATATCTCTGGAGGAAATCATAGTACAAGTGCTTCTGCAGAAATGCCCACTCTATTACTACATGTTTTGTTGTGTTTTTATTCAGTCTCACTGCCTTTAAAATCTACTCTGGATTCATTCAAGTATGCTAGTGAGTCATCCACCACCATAGTGAGACCTGGCTGTATGGCGGATAACAGAATACAAATGAGTCAGGAGAAACAGACAGGCTTTATCTGTCCTTGTGTATGCCTCCATTGGCTGCAAGTGTGCCAAGGTCACACTGCTGGTTGGGAAGCCTTCTGCTGCCTCCAGACTTCCACACTCCTGCCAGCAGCAACAGCAGAGCCAGTGGGCATGTTGGAGAAGTGCTCTTCATTCTGGTTGGCATAAGAGTCTGTCTATGTTTATGTTTGGTCTTCAGGACAACAGTCCCATGGAAACCATGGTGATGGAATGCCAAAGTGAATCCAACAAAGGACACCTCTGTAAGGACGATGAAGGGGGTCTGCGTTGTCTGACAAATCTTAAGTTATGGCCAACAGATAACAATGTGCTTTCTTAAGTTTCATTCTCTGTTCAGCAGATGTCCAACTCCCATCATACTCTTTCTGTACCTCGCACTCTGTTCTTTTAAGTCCAGTGAAAAAGGCTTCATGGAGAGTTGCACATTTCATATTGTGCTATCAGCTGCAACATGTGACTTATGCCTTGTGATAGGCTGTTTTATGAAACACAATGAACCTTTTTCAACACTGACTGTGCTCCAGTCAATGCTGCTGCCTGAAATTACATGCATGGTTGGAATTAGCTCGTTCGGTTCTAACTACTGTACAGTTATTTGAAGGTTGGTTTCTGCTTATGGTGGTCAAAATAGTTTTCATGTTTCTCTATAGCTTAAGATTCAGTCTTTCTCCTTTTTAGTTATAGCTTAAGTAATATTTTGATTGAATAATGAATAATGAATAAATACATGATAAACAGAAAAGCTTTGAGAGAACAGCATTACAGATAGACAGCATTTTGAAATAATCAACAACTGCTAGTACCTCCACTCATTAGGCCAAATTATAAATGACTACTAATATAACAATGTAAGCCATTTTTACCAATGTATTTTTAAATTTCCTGAATTTACTCTACCCAACAATCCATCTCAAACATGTTACTGACTCAGAAAAGCTATGTTTTTTAGATTGTAATGTGCATAGAATAATAGATGTCATTACAACTGCATTTTTTAATAAAAGGCAAATAAAAACAAAATGATATTGACATGAAAAAGCAGACATGGTTGCCCTGCTCTCTGTTTATCAGTATCTACATCAGCTGTTTAAACTTGGATACCAGTGGACCCTGACAGAAATTTGATCCCCAAGTGTACGGCGGCCAGCGTCACGAGTCAGGTCACAATAGTTAATAGGATGCTGATGTTGCAGAGTGTTGTGTTGTTGCTGTGAGTATTTTTTTCACAGCACAGTGAATTTGTCTTAAGGCATCTAGCCTGTCACTGTTTCTTCAATGTTACTGTCTTTGTAATGTAAAATGACAATGTTCTAAAAGGTCTATTGTCTGATTATTGTAGGGGAATAAAACCAGGCTGAGTAGTGGTAATGTATGCAGTTAGAATCTTTGATGTAATATGTCTCAAGAAGGAAAGCTTGTCTCATTTGCACTGCTTGACCTGTAAGCCACTTGCTTATGAGGTATTTCTCTTGTGTGCTCTAGAACAGGATGCCATGCCACCCTGGTCAAACATGGATCAGAGATTATAAAGATTTGTTCCTAAGAGTCTTGTTGGTTCATGGGTCTTTCTACTGAACTAATAGTACTATACCGATTACTTCAGCAGTTTTAACCCACCAGATCTGAGTACAGGGGGAAGAGAAGCCCCACTCTCTTCCTCTTCCTCTGCCTCCCTGTTACATCATCTTTACTGTCAGAAGAGCAGCATGACCCCTCAAAGGAGGAGAGTCTCCCTGCTGACTACACGTGTAACTCAATCAGTCTCAACATGATCCCGTCTGCTTGTGTTTCATGTGCTGTGTTCCTCGAAGCAGAGAGGTGTATGTAGACCTAAGTGTGGTACTCCATCATGGGAGTTTGAATAAGTGGGTCATTGTACCTGAACCATCATCTCAGAAGATTAAAGTATCTTAAACCATAAAGACTTTCTTTTTCCCTCAATAGTAGCTGAGATCAAGAAGTAAAAAAACAGGTACTTATTAAGCAATGATAGCTGAGATAAATTTTCAACACCTGTTTTTTTGTAGTTTTATAGTTTAACTGCATCAAATTGACTAATGTATCATATCTGTGATTATTAGGTTTTGAATTGCCCTGAGATTTTTCTGAGATTCCTCCTACATTGAAATGTCAATAATTGAATTACCATTGGGTTATAATTTCATATTAAAAAAAATCACTAATGTTGTTAATTTCTTTTATTTAATGTCTTCTTTTGTATACAATCGCTAATTATTTCTATTTTAATAATACTCAATACTCACAGACACCGAGTGCTTTGAGTATAGACGTTACAATTTACAGCGTTCCAGACATAACTCTCCTCACTGTATAGCCTTGCCTTTTACAACATTAATATCATTTTTAGAACATCTAATCCCCCAAGTAGTCATGTCTGTTACAAGTCACTGTCAACACTCAGTTCTTAATTTGCAGATTAATCAACATCATGATAGAGTTAGATTGTACACTTTGATGTAGGATCTGCAATTAAAGATAATAGTAACAGTTAAAACTTAAGTGATAACTCTTGTTTTTTTGTTCCATTTCCCCCACATCCCCCCATGAATTCCTGTAAAACCCCTGTTGTCCTGTGGTGACCAACTCCAGGAGGTTGGGACCCCACTTTGAGAACCAGTTGGCTCAAATATTTGCAAACTAATAGTGGCCAGACAAACACCCTGTTTTCTTAGAATCACTGAGGAGGCTGGTATGTGTGTGGCCATGTTGATGATATTTGCTGCCATGTTTATCTGGCATGTGTGTAGTGTCAGCATGCTGGCATTGTGTTTGTGCCAGAGCCTGGTACACAGCTGTCTGATGGAGACAAGATCAGGCTGTCTGGTGTTTTTTTTTTGACTATATGCAAACATGAGGGACAACAGATGTGTGTAAGCTGTGGCTCTGAATAGGATGTCTGCCCTTGTCTCCTGCGTAATTAAAAACTGGGATTGAGTCTTATTCTTTCTTTACTGCGGCTGAATACAATACTTTAATGCTGACTTACTCCATAGTTGTGCCATGGTTGTACATTCAGGCTCTCCATTAGTATCTAACTTTCCACTGACGCTGGAGGCTCAACTCAGTGCTCATGTGCTCCAACACAGTAGGCCTCTGTCTGACTGGAAGTCTTGAAGTTTCCACAGAGTGATGTCAGCCTGAGTCAGAGCCACACCAGGGATGTGATGGTATTTCCACTCTATAGTTAAACCTGGCTCTACACTCATCTGTCACTAGTTACACTCAGCAACTCGCCTCTTGTTACACATCAAAGTGCTTGTAGTGTTTTTTAGGCACAGAACATCAGTCCATCTTTGGTCAGGGTCTGCCACACCCACTCTTTCACTGCAAAAACTGAAATCTTATCAAGTGTTTTTGTCTTATTTTCAGTAGAAAATGCTTTTTTGGACTTAATATCAGCCACATTCACCCAACCAGTCCAGATAAATGTCTTATTCCAAGTCATTTAAAGACAAAAATGAGGTCTGAATTGCTTGTAACAAGTTAAAAATATCTGCCAATGGATCAAGAAAAAAGTTACTTGTATTAAGACAATATTTTAGTTTTTAGCAAATTTTCTTGCAAATCTTTCTTGTTACATTGGCAGATTTTTTAACTTGTTACAAGCAATTCAGACCTCATTTTTGTCTTTCAATAACTTGAATCAAGAAGTTTTTCTGGACTGACCAGTTGAATGTGGCTCATATTGAGTATAAAAAGACAATTTTGACTAATAAAAAGACATAAACTCTTGATAAGATTTCAGTTTTTGCAGTGTTGTTTTTAGATACCTGGTCACCCCTTCTTTTTTTTCTCCTCTAGGGGATATAAGTTATTAGGGTTGGTTCCCTTTTACATTTGAAACGATACGGTACCGACACCCGGTAGCTGGCAATCGGTACCCGTACTCAACAGTTCCAATTTTCAGTACCTTTTTTGTTCATGTGGTAAAAAAATATCAATTTATTTATGAATAAAATACACTTTTTTTTTTCAATTCAACATATTTATTCTACAATATATTACCTTGCATAGCTGTGTTCATACCCAGCATGGAAAATCACCTACTCTTCCACTCCCTCACAGTCACAAGGATTCATTTAGGTACCTAAACATGGTACCACTTGATTTTATGTGAATCGGTACCCGCTACTTTTGACAGAATTCGGTCGGTACCTATAAAAGTACCTGATTCGGTACCCATCCCTATAAGTTATATTCAAGTAATGAGGCGTTGTCAAATGGAAACAAGGGTCTGAAAAAGTTAGATGGATCAGCAGTCAATATCATGTCAATTCACTGAGAAACTTCTCCTTTTACTGTCTGCAAGTTGTGTCAGTTGTGCACCTGTAAACTACTCTGCTGTGAGTTTAACTGCATGCTCACAGTCCTAACCCCAGCCCAGTCTGTGTACTTGTCCAGCTAACAGGGAGAGGCATTGCTATGAGGTTACCATGGCTGCCCACTCTCAAACGGACATTCCTGCTTTGTGTCATAGCCAGCGGAGGAAGCTGCTTGATACATCGTCCGTTCCTTATTCGGTCAAAGTGTGGCTTGAACTTGCTAAGCAGCCCACCCAATTTAGAAAATGAAATGTGCTGGGGAGGGGAAGGAGCGGGCCTGGATGTTTCTAAAATTAGATTCTGAGCCAAGACTGAGAGGACCATGCCCAGCCAGAACTGGAGCTATCGTCGCTAAGAGTTCTGGCTATAAACTTTCATCACCTGACAACATCAGGGGCAGTTTAGATTAGGATACATAAGTGGGCTGTTGTAGTAAAAACAGTTGTGAGATGAGTGTTCTGCATTTTATGTACCTAGTGAATTTTCATGGGAACAGACTGGTGAAGTGATAATGTTGTTCTTTTTAAAAGCACACATTATTTTGACTGGGTGTTCATGTTTAGACTAATAGAAGGCCTATCATCACTATCACACCCAGAGTGTGTCAGACTGATGATATCAGTGTCAGGGAACAGAGTCATGGCAATATGAGTGTGTTTTGAGAAGTAGAAGTGTTTTAAATGCAACATCACCCCCGTTGCTAACTGAGGTCTCATTGTGCTGCTGTGGGGCCACGCCGTCCAGGACACTGCCTCCTAGATAACATCCGATTTGAGCATGACTCACTCTCTGCTGAGCAGCTGTGTGTGTTCGGCATTAAATAAACAGGCATCTGTTGACTCATGATCATTCCTATGAGCCTAAATGAAGCTTCAGAGGCCTTTGGCAGTCGTCGGCTCGTACCACTTCATGGCCTAGACATTATCTCACATCTGGTAAAAACTTGTCCTGTTTTCTTTGAAAGGATGGTGTGACCTTAGGAAACAGGAGCTGAGGTGTCAGGCTGCTAGCTGGGCATCATCACTTAGAGTTGGTTTATACACAGCTTGTGTATTGAAACTGAACAGCTACTTTACTTTTTTTAACTGATGCTGTTTTCCTTATAAGGGCCCATTTGCAGTTGTTTCTCGCCTCCTTTCTGCAATTTTATTGGCGTGTTTTTTTTCTCTGTTAATGTGAACTGGTAGCGTGCCTGAAACTCCAAACAAAAAGCACTTTTGTGTTGTATTTGTATAGGAAGTTCTCCAGAAGCTCTTTGTGAATGCCACACTATAACAGTGGCCCTCTGGGAAGTGTTTGGGGTACAGGAACACAATGTTAGGGCTGTCGTAAACCTTTTTCTTTTTAACTAGTTTTGTTCCAGAGGCTTGATTTGAAAAATCTGTTTTTCTTCCTCTTTTGACTCAGTTGCTTGACTGCTTTAACATTTACTATAGGTGTTTACCTTAATTTAACACCACAGCTGTTTTAGTGTGACGTAGGGCAGCAGCTTCTTAACAGGGAAACAGTTCAAACGGCACCAGCAGAGGAAATACAGCATCATCATGTAAACTAAACAAAGCACCCTCTCCGGTGAGACTTTCAGGACATTTCTGGAATAGTTTCTCCCTCCTCCCTAAATGCCCAACCCCCCAGTAACTCCAGCGAGGGGCCCAGGATAAGGGGGCAGGGATAAAGAAGGAAGAAGAAGAATCGAGCAGCATGCCCAGCAGCACGCAGCCAGCCGTCCCCCTCCACTCCCACTTAAAGCATCCACTACCACTTGTTGTTTGCTCCATCTATTAGCGTTGCATATAGTCATTGATTCGCACCCTGTTTCCTGTAACACCTCTTTCGAGTGCTCTCTCCTTTCTCTCTGCTGGCAGAGTCTTTGGCAGAGCGGTAGTCTGCTCTGCTGCGGGCTCTAGAGGGAAGGACCTCGGCTTCTGGAACAGACCAAAAGAGAAAGAAGAGTGTAAAATGTCTTTCACAGCTGCTGTGGCCTTCTTCTCTGCCACTTGAGACAGAGAAGTAAAGATGAGCTCAGAATTAAAGTAGCTTTTTACGGAGAAGCACAGAAAATGTCTTTTTGTTTTTTTTTCAAAAACATTTCTTAATCGGGAAACATTTTCCTCTGTTTGGAAAGTGAGTCAGACAGTTTACCTGTGAATTGGTAATCCTCTCTGCTGTTTCCTCTACTTCAAGCCATATGTAAGTGGTCATTACCATGGGAACTGTTGCTGGGGTGTATTACCACCTTTGATTCAGAATGGTTCTCTTTGGATGTGCTGAATAGAAAGTAGCGTAATATCCCATTGATGTTTTTCTGATCCCATCAGGATCAGCCATTGCCAGTCCAGTTCAATGATGCTGCCAGCAATCTATATTTACCACAGCTCTACTTTAGAATTGAAATAATGTTAGGTGAAAAGGGGACTTTCATTTGCTGAACAAAAGCAGTGTTCTAATCCTGGCTCCAGAAATTGAATGGTGTGGGGGGGTTGGCTCAATGGGAGTACAATGGGAGCCTGCAGGCAGATCAAACAGAGCCACCCCACTGGGCATCACACAGAGGACAACAGTGGCCAGGCTGTCCACACCAGCAAGGAGCTGCTGGACTGTCTGAACACTAGAGAACAAAGTCACTATTGAAGACGGTTCACAACCTGCTTTTGATACCAGAGATATATTTTGGAGACAGATGTTGAGCTGAGAGTATGGAGGGGAATTGTACACAAACATCTTCTGCATTACTATGAGAAACAGTTTCCACGTCTAAACAGATACAAGAGGTAAAAACTGCAGTTGATGATTGAAGAGGAGTCTCTGATAACACAAGAAGCAGACTAGAGCTGAAACGATTCCTCGAATGATACAAGGTACTCGATTACAAAATATACTCGAGTAACTTTCTCTGCCTCGAGGAATCGTTTAATTTTAAAAAAGATCAGAGTGGTATTTCAAATAGAGCTGAGGCCATATGAAGAGAGTTTTCAGACCCCTCAAGCTACCTCTTAAACAAAATAGCAACTAGCAACAAATCTAGCTTCTTTTCTGGAGTTTGGAGACCAATGGGTCATTCTACAAAACGGGTGCCATTTGGGTCTGCAACATTTGATGAGATTTACAAGGCACAAAAAATGTGTCAGTGTGTTTACATATTTTGGAGCTACCAAAGCAAGTGCTCTTTTTGACATGATGTATCAGAAAATTCTATTTCTTAAAGAGAAAAATTTTCATTTGAAAAATAACTGCTCTTTAACCAAACAAAAATGTATTTTATCCGATTACTCGATTAATCAATGGGATTTTCAGTAGAATACTCGAATACTAAAATGTTTGATAGCTGCAGCCCTAAAGCAGACGTAACCCAAACAGTTTGTAACGGCAGCTCCTCAACAATAAAATGCTGAATGCATTCCAGAGAGGTGGTACTTGAATGACCTCCATGCTTGTCCTTGTGAATAGATGGATAAGGTTCATTTTTTCTTGGCCTGCCTTGCCTGGAGAGTAGTATACCCCTCAAGCTCACACAGAGCTACACAGCTCTGCATTAAGTGGGTTCAACCATGGTGATATCTCTGAGGAGGATATTTCCATTTCTTAATTAACAGGAATGAAACAGAGATTAACAGTACTTGGTTCATGGCTCTCAGTTTTGCAATGAGGTTGTTGAACTGAAGTCAGTTTCTCATTTAGCAGTGTCCCAGTGACTGTCTGATTTAATAAAGATACCACACAAAGCTCATCTGATCAAATGAAGTGATATATCCAGCCTGTGATGGAGAGTTTAAACCATATTTGTACTTTTCTTCAACCTCTGCAGCCCATAAAAGGCTGAGAGATGAGCCCAGTGAAAGGCAAGTTAGAGTTGGAGAAGAAGAGCGTGTGACAAAGATAGATGGTTAGAAATAAAGAGGGTATGTTGAACGTTTGCAGCACCTTTTCAGTACATTTCTGTTTGGCACTGGGTGTGTGTGTGTGTGTATGAGGGATATCCCCAGTTAACTTAACACTGCCATCTTTGGCTTAATGTCCACTGATCAGGTTTTCTGCAGACTGAAGATTCACCTACACTCTGTAATTTTTTTATGGAATCCAAAGCAACTACTAAACCAACAAGAAATCTTCTGCTGGGTTTGAGTAGTGTACCATGCTTTTATGAAACATCTCCAACAACATATTTCGCTCTTCAGTATACACCACGCACACTGCAGTAGTGGCTATCTAGCTAGCTGGGTGGCTAACAGCTGTCCTTTTTTACTTTAACTCATGCTGCTTCTGCCTGTTCTCTGTTTTATAGCGGGCAAAACCAGCATGAAAAAAATCTGCCCCCACTATGAACCAGATAGTTTCACTGTAGTATCTGTAATATCAACATTTCATTTTTTTTAACAGACAGTTATAGGCCATGTCCACACATAGCCTGTATTTTCAATAATGAACATCCCGGCTTCATTCGTTTTGAAAAATACTTTTGTCCACAGGCAGCGGGCAAATCCGCCAATGAGTGCGGCTTAAGGCATGCCAAACCCAAATTTGGCAGTGTTTTCCAGACATAAAACCCGCGCCAGCCAATCAGAATGAGCCCCTGTCATTCAGCTGTGACGTTTGAGAACTGAAAACTCTGTTTACCGGTGTCTGCACGAAACCATGAAACTGGAGTTTTCCAAAATCTTCACTTTGATGTAGTTTTCTGAAAACATTGTTTTTTAGTGATGTGAAGCTGAACGACAGGCGTTAACGCATAAAAATATTTTCCGTTTCCTAAATACTAGGGCTGGGACAATATGCTATTCTCATGATTCAATTCTGTTATGATTTTTGGGGTGCCGATTCGATTTAAATTGCAACTCTACGATTTTTGCGATTTTTACTTCACTTTTTAAACGATGATGATTATGTCTACAAACAGGAGACAGGGGCCATATTTTCCCAAAAAATGCACATAACGTGAGTCAGAGAGAAATATTTCACCCTCTGCTGGAGAAAAGTGGTAACTTTTTCCCAATCAATTTTATAAACAAAGACTGAAATGAAGAATTTGAAAAAATTGTTAAAGAATCTTAATTTTGATATTGGCAAAAAAATCCTGATATTTAATTTTGATTTTTTCTCCCACCTCTAACAAATACCACACGTAAAATTCCTTCTCCAATGAGTGATAAATATCAATTTATAATCCACACACTACTGCCCCTCTCCTTCTGCAACTATTATGCTTTTTTGTGCCTTGTAGCAAAAGAGAAAAGAAGAGTTTTCCTAATCACTTCAGAAGTCTCTCCTCACAGCACACTCTTCTACAGTAGAGGTGACAAAGGGTCAGTACGCTGAAGCATTTCAACAATCACTCCTTCCTTCCTACTTAAGTTTTTATGAGGGCAGCCTGTAATATGCATAAAAGACTCTTTGTCTGAAATACGCCCTCTGTGGCTGGCTACAGGAAAATACCTCAGTTTATAGATGGTGCAACGAAGATGTAACCTCTATCACAACTGTCCAGTTTGAGGCCAGGAGATTCCAGTAGAAGAACCTTGTTACTCGTGTTTTCAAGATCTCATCTGCTGTCTGTCATCATTTAATCTGAGATGGTCCCACCTTTGCTTACTGGGCCTTATGAGGTCGAACATGTGCCACTGTTTACACACTCAGTCTCCATGGCACCTGTTATACTGCTTGTACTTAATCTGCTCCCATTCTAACGCACTATCTATCTGTTTATTGAAGGCGGGAAGTGACGGAGAGAGCATTGGCAACTGCCCCTTCTCCCAGAGGCTCTTCATGATCCTGTGGCTCAAAGGAGTCGTCTTCAATGTCACCACAGTGGACCTGAAGAGGTTGGTTCCTGCTCCATTTCCGAGCTTCCTTTCATCCCCTTTTCCCCATCCTCCTCTTCTCAAGTTCTGACCGTCCAACCAGATGGAAACATTATCCCTCTAATTTTCTTCTTTTGGTAGATTGCTAGATTTTTCCTGGGCGTGTTCACAAAACTCTCTGCACTGCTCTGATCCAACATCACCTCTAACACGCTTGTGCTTCCCTGCTGCTTATTTGGTTTTCCCATGACCCTTTCCCAGGCTAAAGAAGATCGGAGCAAAATAAACACTCAGACTCCAGAGAGGCTATTTAGGGTTCTTCACTTGCATACTTCCTGCCTACATTTTAGTGGGGAACATGTTATTTTTCAACCCTGGGATCAAAATACTGGTGATCCTCTGCAATTTTAAATGCACCACTGATTTTTTTCTTCAAATACAAGCCTTCTTGCTTTTCACATGTGGATACCAGAAGCAGTTTTCTAAACCCTCTATGTTTTCTGTGTGTATGATTCACCTAATGTCCTCTTGTGCTTTTTCCACTAATGCAAGACACACCAGTGCTAGATTATTTTCAGGCATGGTCAGTACCTCTGGTTTATTTGATCCTCTTCCTCCTGAGTGTTTGACTCAGAGATACTGCGTTCTCTGCAGACCACTGCTTCAAACAAAAAATGACATTCTCCCAATTACTGCTGTGTGTTTTTAAACAGCTAAAAGAAAGAACGCTGGATCTATTTGCCTAGAGAGTTTGTTTTCTTACATGCCAGCATGTTTAAAGTAAGGGGAGGAAGGGTTGAGATGCATTTGCATGGTAAGGATATTTGCATTCCCCTGGCAGAGGCTGTGTGGCATGAAACAAAGCTAGCTGATACCCTGTGAAAGCCAATAGAGGATGTCTGTACACTTGGAGCTGGAACTACTTACCCTGCTCTTTAAGCAGCCCTTTGTTCAGCTGGAATGAGTACTTGGTGCCTTATGTTTTAAGACTTTCAAGAGCAAAAGGGGACTTTGAATTTTTCTGTTCCAGACGGTGTCTGTACTCCTAAATAAACTGAACGTACACTGTGAAAGAAGATACATGTTTGCCCTGTTTATCACTCTTTTATGGCTGAATTTGAATGGAAGCTCATGTTGTGCCAGTCAAAAGTCATGACAATATGAGGAGGACAAAGAATAAATCAAACAGGAAACGAGAGAGTGAGAAGCAACATGCAGAGAAGAGGCTTCAGGCTAGAATCAAGCACCACCTACTTGAGGATTTTAGTTCCTGTGCATGGGACACACATCTTAAGTCAAACCAGCACTTCTGTGTTAATATGTCTTATTGAAGGCCTGTGATCCTAGAGGCAACATGCTATCCACTCCTTAATGATGTCATAGGGTGACGGCCCTACTTCCCTTTTTGCATGCCAGTGAGTTAAAGTGATTTCCTGTTTTTTTGTGCCCTGTAATGCCTTCAGACTTCAGCTACCAGTGAAAACATTGTCAGATCCAGGACCATTAAAAGTCTCTGACTGTTGTTGATGCTACACACATAAGATCATAGTGGATTCCCAGAGTCTGCTGGCTTCCAACAATAAATCAGACCGCGTTGTTGAGACTCTGCTGTGAGACATGGGATTCAACCGTCTGGGTTTCTGCAGATTTCATGAGTCAGTTGTGTTCACACTCCTCAATCAACACATGCTCATTTCTTTTTTTGTGTCAGTGGCATCTGCCTGCCAGAGACATCTGGTACAAAATGTGCTGGTTTGAAGGCTGTACAAAGGACACACAAACATGCTCATGAAGATACACATATCGTTAAAGGTAGAGCACAGCAAAGCAGTTGTAGGAGGGAGAAAAGGGAGTTGTCAACTCATTTCTCCGATGCTTGATTTATCAGAAATGAATAAGTATCCAGCTCAGGTTTTAATCTTAAACTTTCGACTTCTTATGAACTTTGTTTATTGTACTCAAGTGTCGTACCTAATGTGGGCATGAAAGGCTGTTTTTGCTTGATAGATCACTGCACATGGTTTCTGAAATCACTTAATTTGTTATGACTGAGCAGTGTTTTCTCCATTTATCTTCCAGGAAGCCTGCAGATCTCCAGAACCTGGCCCCAGGCACCCACCCACCGTTCATCACCTTCAATGGTGAAGTCAAAACTGATGTCAACAAGATTGAGGAGTTCCTTGAAGATGTCCTCTGCCCACCTAAGTAGGTGCTTCTCACTGTAGCAGCAAAGCTCCCAGCTTACAAAACGGCACCAAAACAGTGTACTGGGAATCCCTCCTCCAGGTTTTTTCTCTTGCTACACTCTGAAAGGAGACTGGTTCTTTCTTACCAACAGGGCTCTAAGAGGGCTTTCACACCAACATCATTTGGTTTAGACTTTCAGACTTTCCTGAGTGGTCCAAACCAAAATGATATGTGTGAAACCTCCCCCTGGACCCTGGTCTGGAACCAACAGCCAGACCTTGGTCAGACCAAAAGAGGAGGTCTCAGTCAAAATTAAGGATAGACCGATTATCGGCTTGGCTGATTATCAGGGCCAATATTTGGCATTTTGGGGCATATCAGCATCAGCCTTTTTTTACGATCCGACGGTTGATATGAAACCAATTCAAAACTGTTGTTTCCTGCACTGTGTTTGTACTGTTCAAAATTTTTACACCAACATTTCCACTTTGACTGCAAATAATATCGGCTTCAAATATCAGTTATCGGCCTTTCCTGCCTACTAATAACCAATATCGGCCCCCCAAAAAATCCATATCGGTCTATCTCTAGACAAAAGCATTATATAATTTGAACAAGAACAATTTGAGAATTACAAAAAAAACAGCAACATGCTGTGTATTTTTGTTCAACCAGTATCACTGTGCTACAGAGTTAGCTTTAAGTCCATTTTTCCATTCATGCTGTACCCATCGTTTACTTGTATTTGTGTTTACAGGTTCATCAAGCTTGGTGCAAGACATCCTGAGTCAAACACAGCTGGTATGGACATCTTTGCCAAGTTTTCAGCGTACATCAAGAACTCCAAACCAGATGGAAATGAAGGTAAATACCCATATGTGACTGATATACCCACCCACATGTAAACAGATAGAAACGTACAACTGGCTGGACCCACAGATTATGTGCAAAGATAGCCCTCAGGTTGTCAAGGGAGTGTATTCTGGTTGCCTGGTGACATTAAGAAGCTTTGCCCTGATTGGTGCATCATAGCACAAACACAGAGTGAAGAACAGGGCTTTTGTTCAGCTGCTGCTTCCTGTCCTCGTGCTCACTGTCCCACCTGGTGGGGGCCTCTGAAACTACAAAGCAGTTAATGAACAGTCTCGTTCAGGATTTCATCTGTCTTTGCAGCCTGAGCCCTCCCCTAAATCATCATTTCACAACAAATTACTTTTTTTTTTTGGAAATATGAAGAATAGACTCTTGTCATGTAGATTTTGTTTCATTATTGATAGGAAAAGATTGTGAGCTGGTTTTCCAGAACAGTGTTGATGGTATTTAAGAAATACACAGACTTTTTTTCATGTTTTAGTTGGCTCTTCGCCACCCTGGGAAAATATTGAACCATGGTGAACTAGATGTGAAAGTCAAGGCTGTGTCAATAGTCTGAGGCTGAGTTGTATGGTAGAATGATAAGTGCTCTCCAGTGTAGCTGTAAAACTTCCAAATCACGCATGCAGCCCATTCATGTCAGTTTTGCTACCATAGAAAGAATGGTTAATAAATAACCTGTAAGTAGATGGGTGAATTGTGAGGAAGAAGTAACAGCTGTGTTCCAGTGAAATGTGTAGCCAGAAATGAGCTTCTTGAAGATGTTATTTTGATGTTTTGTTTCACTTATAATGTTACTTTATGTTATAAAAGTACATGGTAATACTCAACATGATTTGTATTAATTTGTTTTCTGCATTAATGGTGAACAAAAGAGGTTTGGCTCTTGATGAAACACTGCCCTCTTGTGGTGGATCAGCGTATAAGCGTAGCAGTTGCAGAAGGAAGCCTGAAGAAAAGGCCTTGAGTTCAGTTCCAAGTGGAATATTTGCACATGCAAAATATATGGTCAGACTTGTATTTTTTACAGAAACTCTGCTCTTGTGATCTTTTTTTGCAGCTCTGGAGCGTGGACTTCTAAAGACTCTGCAGAAGCTGGACGAGTATCTTCGCTCGCCGCTGCCTGATGAGATCGACCACAACAGCATTGAGGACATCAAGGTCTCCACACGTAACTTCCTGGACGGTGATGAAATGACTCTGGCTGACTGTAACCTTCTGCCTAAGCTTCATATAGTGAAGGTGAGCAAGAGACTTGGTGTTAGTATCACATTTAATCTCCCGACAGTTTTAATTCCAGTCACTTTACTTGAAAAGACTTCCTCTGATGATTGATCATGATCATTTCTAAACCCAGCTTCTTCAGTAGCAATTGTGTAGCTGTGCTTTGCTAACATACTTTTCAATTTAACAGGAGCCTGGTGGAGGATGGTGGTACATTTTAGAGTAGCCCTGTTCTATTTTCAACATTCATGTTGTTTTGGGACTATTTTTTCATATTTAGGATTTAAAAGACTGTAAACCGTCAAAGTCTTATTTACAACATTTTACCCTACACCTATTACTTATTGTATGCTCATCTTAAATTTGAAGCCAGCAAATTGTTTCAATTGCCTATTTGGTTAATTTGCAATAGATTGGTAATTTGAGCTGGTATAAAAAGGGGGATTTCCAAGAAGCTGAATCACTCAAAGTAAAGATTGGTTTCACCAGTCTGCGAGAGACAAAGGGAGCAAATAGTCAGACAACCACAGGATAATCTGCAGTAAGAAACTGCAAAGAACTTTGGGATTTTATCATCTCTGTTACCAACAAATATCCTCAGAGTTGGAGAAGTCTGGTTAAAACAAAAAACAGTTTATGAATGGAGTTAATGCTACCTGTTTTAACCTCACACCGCACTTTCTAAGCACTTTTCAACAGATTAAGACTCAGAAATTAAACCATGCCCCTTACAAAAGCCCCTAAATTAGCAAAACACAACTAAATTAATCAGCAACCGCCACAGGAATTAAAGGAAAGCCTATCTAACCTACCTGCCTCATTAAAAATGTATTTCTGGATGATCATGTTTTCTTTTTTGATTATTTTTTTCTATTAGATCAATGAGAAACGTAGTAAAGTTACAGTATAAAAAGCATGACAGCCTTTAAGAAGAGCCCTGTCTGAATCAATACTGTAAGTGCTGTGAGTTTGTGAAAGAGTCTTAAAACTTAATTGAGTAGATTTCTAACTTCTGACAACTCCCTCCAGGTGGTGACTAAAAAGTACAGAGGCTTCGACATCCCCAAAGACATGACTGGGATCTGGAAGTACCTGAACAACGCCTACACACGAGAGGAGTTCACCAACACTTGCCCCAGTGACAAGGAAATTGAGATCGCTTATGCAGACGTAGCCAAGAGGCTGGTCAAATAAGCTTCCTGATCCCTCACCCTCTGTAACCTCTCCCTCCACACACCCCTACACCTCTCCCTCCCCAGCAGCCGGACTGACGTGCTCATTTACGAGAAAGAAAAAACTCTGGACTTGTTTTCCTTCTCTCCTCATCCAGAGCAAACACAAATGCATGAACCATTGCCAGCTTTTTTTTTCCCTCCCATTCCACGGTATCCACAAATACCTTTGTAGTTGATTCAGAAAAAGATCATCTTTGTTTTACCCTTCTTTGCTAACTGCTTTTGTGTTTCATTGTCTGACGAATGTGACGTGACGAGGGGACAAAGAAGCAGCTGTGTGTTAGAGCTTATCAATGCTGGGAGCCACGACTTACACGCTCCCTGATAAGTGACCTTCAAACAGAGCTTCTCTATACATGCAGGCAGAGGCTTACAACCTGTCATTTATTTTCTGTTTCATTATTGAAAAGCTACTTCTGTAATTTCTATAAAACAACACTGAGAAGCATTTTTTTCTTTTCTTGGCTTTAAATAGCAACGTAAACAGTGTTGAAGCTTCAGTGTTAAAAAGAAGGTGAAGCTGGTCTAAACTTGGTGGCTGACATATCAAACCAGAGATACTTTATTTTACTGTTGAGCTGTTAACTAAATCTGGATAATTGTAACTGCAGGTAAAGCTACCTGGTTTTCATGCTATGATCTTCTCGTTGCCTCATATACAAACAAGACTTGTAGCTTAGCTCAGTAGAATTGTAGGGGATTTCTTGTACCGGCTGCATTAGGATCAACACAGGATTAATCTAACTTGGGTTATAAGACTATATTCAACAGTATGTAGCTAACACATCCTCAAGCATTAGAGGGTGTTCTGACATATGTTAATCACCTTGTTGCCATATTCACACACAGCATTGAACAGCACTAAATAGCACGCTGAAGCTTTCTTTTTTTATGGTGCATGAAAGAAAGTCTTCACTTGGATGAGCTGACTGTAGTGTTATGGATGACCAAAAAGGGCACATTATCCTGGTCTCACTGTGGGTAAAATAACTCCTATGTAAGCCACCACCAAAAGAAACCACATTCTCACTGTTTGACTTTCCATAACTTACAGAATGAAGGACACTAATGTGCCATCAGGCACCAGGAAAGATTAAACGAAGAATATTTATGACTCAGCAAATCACAAAAAGTAGCAGTGATCTGAATACCTGGTCCAATTTCACTCCCTCCTGTGTTTGTGGATTGATCTTTAAGGTAGCGAATGTATGTAATTAAACAGTAGCTCCAAAAGTGCTTTAATGCAGATAAAGCAAAACTTGTTTTAATTACTGTAGATTGCCATGTTTTTCAACATTTGTTATAAAACAAATTTGATAAAAGGAATTGTAAATATTTATGTTCTGGTTGCTTTAAAATTTGTTGTCTGAGGTTTTTTTTTTATATGTTTCATCAGAATTGTGTGGAAAATTGGCCCTTTCTAAGCACTTGGGATCAATCCAGGACAAACCATTTCCACATTGCCTTACTTGTTTTGCCCTCTGCACAAGTTTTGCAAGAGGGTTTTTGTTGATCATTTCATTACAGCATGAGTGTGTAAAAAGATGATCTCATGGCTTTTTTTTAAACATGGAATTAAAATAAACTTCTTATTGGCATTCTGACTGTTTTTGCTCAAGGATTATTCTCATTTCTTGACTTGCTGCAAACATAAACATGGAAATGATATTCTTAGACGCAACATTCTGGATGTATTTGCGAAACAAGGCTTGGAAAAAGAGACTCAGAGCTGACTTTCTTTTGTAATGTGAGGGTTAGAGCCTGATATATAAAAAACATCACGTTTTATCACATTTTTTTAAGTTACATTTTGGGATCAGCACTTTTGTAATATAGATATAGATATATGAGTGCTGTCAGGCGATCAAAAAGATTAATCTAATTAATTACAGGATTTGTAATTAATTAATCTAATTCATTGCGTTTTAATCTCATATCTGCTTAAGGTCCCCAAATTATGAATCTGAATTCTAGGACTTAAAATTGTAGTGCATGACTAATAAAAAGAATTCAGAAAGAAGGGAAGATTTGTAAATCCACATTTTTTTCAACTGGCCAATATGAAAATGTCCGTGTTTGCTGCCATTGGCGTTGTGCAACTGTTTACTGCGTCTAGAAGTAAATTATTTTTTTCAGCAGGAGGAGGCAGGGTCTAGCAGAATTTGTCAATCAAAATCCTGCTCGTTAGCTACTGTGGATGAGAGTGGTGCACTCTTTGGATGAGAGACCGACATTGATATGAGGATGTGATCATGGAGAGGACCAAAGGATGAAGCTCCCGAGACAAATGCAATTAAAAAATACATAGCCTTAGAAAACAATATTATTTAGGTCTTAAAAGATTGTTCAAGATGCGCTGAAAACAGCTGGCAGTGAATGAGTTAATCATATAATTTTTGTAACGCATTAAATTGTGGTGTAATTAATTTTTATATATATATATATATATATATATATATATATATATATATATATATATATATATATATATATATATATATATATATATATATGTCTTGACAAAGAAAAAAAAAATAAAAAAGGATTTAAAATCCATTAAATCCATAAAAATTTCCGATTTAAATCCTCACATTTCATTTACTACTTTCTCAGTATTTTACATTGGCATTTTATTTTACATTGAACAGTACATACTAATTATCTGAATAAGTGATTGACTTTAACATTGCATTCCAATCTTTTTGACTTGTTGTTACCGAGGACACTTAAGTCCAATGAGTCAAAACACTGTGTCAATGACTCAACATGTTTTTTTAACATTAATTTTATTTTGTACACTTATTCCTTTCACACCATGATGTGTTTAAGTGTTCTCAGTTTAAATGCTGTGACACATTGTTACTCATATAACAAAATACTTTACATATGTTATTGTTTAGATAATGTCAACATACATTTTACACTGGAGTAGACTTGTTTGTCCGTCTCAAAACTAACAAAAAAGCTCCGTCTACTTAACATCACATGATTTAATTTATTTTCCATTAGAGTTCCTTATTTTATCTGCTATTTGCAGTGCAAGCTTTGGGAACCCCTTGGTCAAAGCTTGTTTGTTTACAGCTCTCCATCTCCATGGAATGTCTCATGTGGGTGTCCACCCGCAGCCGGCTCCACCTCCAGCTGGAGACGCCCTCTGGCTGTCAGCTTGATGATGTTTTGCAGCCAATTCTCTGTTTTCTGAGGCTACAAACAACTCTATTCTGCAGAGCTGGTTGCAGCCCAGAATTTTGCAAGAGACTTAAGAAAAATAAAAAAAAAGTCGGGGGTGTGCAATTATTGGATGCTTTCACATCATTAAAGAGTCATGTTTCAGCCCCACACACTCCATTCTCCCTTCCTGCTGAAGTCAACCCTTGTTATTCACTGGGGGGGAATTCAGCTCAACCCAACCAGAGACAGACTGTGTGGGTGTGTGTTTGTGTGAGTGTGTGTTTGAGCAAAGGGAGGACATATCAATGCTGGCTATCATTCAGACCACACAGTCATTACAAGCAGGATGAGTGGATTAGTGTAATTGGGTAATGAAGGTGAGGTAAGGAGGGGCCAAGTATTGCTCCTTAAATTTGTTGTGTGTGTTTTTGTGTGTGTGTGAGAGAGAGAGATATATAACACACCATTAGAGGGAGCCAACTACTCAGCGATGCACTGAGCACGATGACAGTTGTTTGAGAAATGCTTTTGGTACATTCAGAAGACAACAACATGAGGTCTAGAGTTTAATATGTTAAACTTTATTTAACCAGAATAATAAACCATGGTTACTGTTTTTTCTTCTTTTAGTTCAGTGGAGCCTTTTTGAGCTGGCATCGACTCTCCCTTCACACAGTTTGCAGGTTTTACACAACACCCATTTATGCAGCTGGCTAAATATTGACTCTGGAAAAGCAGCTCACTCGAGGGTACACAGTGATATCCCAAATGGGTTTTGGACCTACAATGTGTGAAACCCATTTTTTGTGTGTGTATGGACTGTGTTTACCTGTAGCTGATGTGGTTACATTACACTTTGTTTTCTATGTGGCAAGAAAAAAAAAACAAGATAATTTCCAACATGTTTTAAATCCACAAACAATGCATCATATTTGTGCTTTCTTGAAAGTATCATCAATAAAAAAAAAAAAAAAAAACTTTGAACCCCTCTGAGTGCAGAGGATTTCTTAGGTCACTGTTGCCAACTAACAAGGCCTACCATATGAATTAACATTAGTCACAGAGAGCCAGAGGGTTGACTTTATGAGAATTGGGAAGTTGGAAAAATGCTTTAATTTCCTTCCAGAGTTAAAAATCGTACATTTTTAACAAACGTATGATTTTCCAAGATAAAGAATTTCTGGAGATAAAAGTTGGTAGAACCAGATTTGTTTAAAACCTTTCACTCACCCTAAGTTGATACTGAGAAAACAGTGTCTAAGTAGCATTTGTCAGAAACTGTTTTCTCCACTAACATGCTCATTAAGATCTAAACTGGGACGATGTGCTTTTGTTTTGATTTGATTCTTTTATGCTTTTTAAGGGGCTGATTTAATTCGGATTGCGATTCTTCAATAGTTCAGATTTTTGTGATTTTTAGTTTGCTTCTTTTACACCAGACCATGTGAAAAAGTTGAATGAATATTTTATGCTAATCATTGTTACGATAATGAGGGGTCCTTGGAAAAGTGTCTTACCATGCTGGAGAATGGCAGGGTATGGATGGCCAGTGTGACTGCGCCCATAAACATTATAGGATAATTGTTATGATGCCACCATAGCTGGCCCAGCTTGATCTGTTAAAAAAGGAAGGACATCAGTAAATGTGTGTACTATTCCACAACAACTTTTCATGTTTTATACAAGAAAAAAAATCCCCGGCACAGGCAAAGTGTAATTCTGTGACTGTGGCAGGAATCTGAGATTAGCCTTTCTAATACAGGGTAAAGGAACCTCCACTATCTCCATGACTCACGGGTGAGTTAGAGATATGTCAGTTTGTAATTTGGGTAAACTGAACCTTTGATATTTTTTTGAAGGTAACCCCAGTTTGAAGAGTTTCACTTAAAGAAAGATTTTATGTTGTGCAGCTCAGTGTTAAGCTCTTACGAAGCTGCCTCTTCAGATAGCTGGGTGCATGCTTCCTCTGTGACAAATACTGTCACTCTTTCTTTGAACAGTTATGGTCTAATTTGACCAAAAGGAATTCATAGTCAATTATCTTGTGGCATCAGACATTTCATCAGCTCTCAGACCACAAAGTTACAGCCCGGCTTATCTGCCCCACTGCAGTGCCCGCAGTCAACCAGTCAGGGTGGGTTTTGTGTGTCCATATTGTTTATTTTAACCCTCATTAAAATGTGGTGGGGTGGCTTTCTCTCTCCAGGGCTCAGTGGCTACTGTGGTGGGGAGATAGGGGACTGTGGTGTATCCCCTTGGGCGTCCCACAAAAGGCTGTCTCACCCCCTTCCCATGCTTGCCACTCACCCCATCTGGGTCCTGCAGTCACACCCTGAGGTAAAGCTGCGGTAACTGCGGCTGTTGGCTGGTAAAGAGGCACAGTGAGGGTACACAGATAAAAAAACCAAGTGGATAAATGTTATTCTGTGTTATCACCACTAGAGGGTACTCAGCTACAGTGAGCGGAAAGGGAAGGCTTTCAAATCTGAGTCCAACTACTGTCCTGGGGGATGTTCTTATCTCCGCTACATGGTCAGCACTTTTTCACGGGAAGCATAACAGAGGTCTTATGTGTTTGTGTGAAAGAGTCAGGGGATAAAGGGAGATGTGGGTCTTAAAGTAAGTGGTTTTAAAGAAAAAAAGAGGGACTGAGTCTTCTTCTGCTGTGGTCTTAAAAGGCACTTTGTGACGTCAGGTATTTCATGCCTCCTGGGGCCTTTGTCAGGCTGTTTAGTCTCCTTATAAGACTACAATAGTGGCCTGTTTTATTTTGTCTGTGACGGAAAAACTATTAGACATGAAAGACTTTGCTCTGTCAGCAGCCACACCCCACCTTTGCTTTACAGAGAGGAAAATGTACCTTGCAGTTTTTTGTTGTCTTAGTGTGTCAGAGCCTGCAGCAAATATCTGTCTGGTATGCAATGAGTTATTGTCGTGTCTGCTGGTGCTTGTGAGCTATACTAAGTGTCTATGGGTGTTTTTATATCTCAAACATACTCCTGTCGCTCAAACTAAAACTAATAAGGAAATGTCTGTTGGGTGTGCTGATAATCCCAGGTCTGTGAGTGTCTTCAAAGGAGATCTCTGTCTTTGTTCAGATTGAGCTCGCAGGTTCTCTTTGAGAACTATACAGCACATCTAGGGGGAGAGACAAGGTCTTTGAAGTTTTGGTCCTGCCATCCATTTTTTTAGCTCCCTGGCTTTCTTTTTTCATGCCAGCCACTGCAAAGGCCAGGCCTCTTTGAGAGAAACAGCCCTGTTTGCTCCTCCCTGCCATGTTGCCATGGTGAAATGACAACAGACTAAAACCACGTGACTCCGCTGACAGTAAAGCTTCTGTTGTTTTGTCAAATTTTTGGTCTTTAAAGTGTCGTCAGAGGCAGCTGAGGTACACAAACAAGATCCTTGAATTTATTGGAAACTGTAGTCAGGGTTAAAGGCCTCACCTATCTGTGGTTTTATTTTTTTGTTTTAGTTTATTTTTTCTGGTCTAAGCCAGCATGTACTTTACTCAAGCAGCCACTGTTCTGATATTGTGCTTTAACAATAAGGAGAAGAAGAATGGAGATATTGATTGCCCTTAGCTGCTCCTATCCAGCCTGTGTGCACAGTTTGTGTTGGCTAAGCCCTCTATCCTAATAGCTTTTAGACTTCCATTAGGTCGCTGCAAGCAGCGTGGTTTAAGTAAGTAACAAAAGGCCTTGTCAAAACGCTTTAAGCATTTATTAGCCAGTCAGTGTTATTTCTTCAGCCTTTCAGCTCATCCAGGCGAACACACAAGTCGTGATCGAACAGTTGTCATCATTTTGAACTTTTTTTTGTTTGTTTTTGGCTCTGTTGTTTTTACTAAGGCCCTGAGCTGGATTAGCTTCTACTTCAGGGAATTTGTGGGATTGAACAGTGAGAGCTGTGGCTTACTCACCCTGTAAACGTTCAATGTCGTGAGACTTTTTTTTTTTGCAGTAAAACCACTGTCACAGTCTGTAAAAAAGAAAAAAAATGTACAAAGTGTTGCAGAGGAGTTCTGGATATTTTAAAGCTCACTTCAAGAGGAGAGACCTGGGGCTTAAAACAGAGAAAGAGGCTCAGTGGATTTAGAGTTAGAAAGGCATTGTTAGGGTGTCAGACTGAAGGGCCTCGAACATCATAAAAGAAGTCGAGACATTCAAGCTTCTTCATACAAAAATAACTTTGGATTACATTCTGGTTTCTACATTTTCCTGTCTATGTCTGAAGCAGTGTGCTGGTGTGCTGGCCTGTTTTGTCAAAGGAGCTCCTCATACTTTATGAATATTGTGTGGTTTGTTTCCTGATTGCCAGTGCGTCTTCAATCCCTCTGTGTCCCTGCGTTCCCTCAAAGTCCTGAGCGAATGCTGGGGATTATGATGTTTTTCCACCAAGATGACTGTCGTTTGACGGGAAAGCCTCATTTTGTGTGTATGTGCATGCATGCACTTGCGCCCTTTTTGGAAGCATCCCTGGGTTCTCTCTGCACCAGCGCTCATGCTACGGAAGCCACCAGGGTCTTTTTCTCTTGTGGTTGGACCACATATGCCAGAGCCTTTGCTTTGGTTGGAAGTGTGTTGGTTTGTTTTTTTTCTCTCATAATACAGAGGACAAACTCCACTACTGTCCCTTTGCCTTGTAGTAGCAGGTTGTTTTCAGCCCTGTACTGCAAAAAACAGAAATCTTACCAAGAGTTTTTGTCTTATTTTTAGTAGAAAATGTCTTTTAGACTTTATGTGATGTGTGTTATGTTTTAAACTTTAATATAGCCACATTAACCAGACCAGTCCAGAATTTTTGTTTTCTTTTTCAATACTTTACAAGCTATTCAGACCGACCTCATTTTTGTCTTTAAATAACTTGAAACAAGAAATTTTTCTGGACTGATGAGTAGAATGTGGCTCACATCCAGTGTAAAAAGACAATTTTTACTTAGAACAAGACAAAAACACTTGATAAGATTTCAGCTTTTCGAAGCGTGGCCTCACCATAAAGAGCCTGCTCTGGGTGTCACAAAGAAAATAATAAGAAAATGATGGCAACCATTTATAGAATATAACAATAAGAACAACCCCATGGAAAATTAGTTCTAACCAGATCAAAATACCAAGACGCATCCTCCGTGTCATATTATTAATATTTAAATTGTCTTTTTCTATTATTCTTGTTTTATTTTTTATTGCATTATGTTTTTATTTATTTATTATTATTTTGTTTATCATTATTATTATTATAATTATTATTATTATTATTATTATTATTATTATTATTATTATTATATTTTTATTTTTTCATCAAGTTATTGTATGTGTGTATGTACAGTTGTGTTGCGTGTGTGTGTTGGTGTATCCATATGTGTAAATACATGTATACATAAGTGCACATTTATGTGTGTATGTGGATTTGCCTTTTCATCATACCATGAATGTGTGAACGGATGCATATATTAATATCTATTAATCATTTTTGTATTTCTATGCAGCAAAGGAAAAGCACCCACTAAAGAGAAGTAAAAAAACAAACAAACAAGAAAATAAGAACAAGAAAATATGGAATATGAAAAATTTCCTCAAAAAATTTGCTTCATACAAAAATAATGTCTTAATACAAGTAGCTGTTCTCTTGCTCCATTGGCAGATTTTTTTTTAAACTTGTTACAAGCAATTCAGACCTCACTTTTGTCTTTTAAAAAGATGAAATAAGACATGTTTCTGGATTGGTCAGGTGAATGTGGCTCACATTAAGGCTAAAGAGACATTTTGTACTGAAAATGAGGCAAAAACACTTGATAAGATTTCAGTTTTTCACAGTGCCCATTGTTTTTTAATTTTATCAACGCCTGCTTTGCCAGTGGCTGCTGTCCCAGCCACTGCTTTGACCCCTGAGCATAGATTGCCAATGGTTTAAAATCTCAGTTCCTAGTTTCAGAAGCTTCTGTGGATTAGACCCGACTTGAGAAAAATGCTATAAAAAACAGAATCTCATCATTATTTTGTACTCTTCTATTTTATCTAAATCTAGTCCCTTGAGCACGTTATCAAAGAGGTTAAACCCTTGTCCCTCATGGCCACCTAGAGCACATATCAGATCTTTCCAGGTACCTGGACTTATCTAAACCGGTTCTGCATTGGCTGGATACTTCTAGGTTTGCCAACCAAGCAAGGAACAATAAAAGAGGAGAACAATGAGCTGGCTGCAGATCAGTAGGTTCCCGCTTGGCCTCTCCCAGACGCTACGTCTTATTTCCTATTTGATTACTCACGCCTGCCTGATGAGCCGCACGCTCACACTCCTTGCTGTCTGTCTGTCTGCAGGAGAAAACCCAGAGGAAAGACTTTTTGAAGGAGACTGGTTTTGATTTGCAGACTGGAATGCCTTTGTGATAATATTTCAAGATTTATTGGCAGGGGGTGATAGATGTGTGAGACAAAAGTAGGAAGATTTGGATAGAGTTATGATGTGTGAACGCTCATGATTCAATCACATTTAGGTATCAGCCACAGGATTTATGAATGCTTCCACGCTGGGTGTGTTGAAGTGCTTTTCTCTGCTAATTTATGCCTTTGTCCACCAACAGGCCTCCAGGATCTGCCCATAAAGGACTTTTTAACTGGAAAAATAATACTGCTGGACATAAAAGTCTAAACTGCCTTGCCACCCAAGCTTGCTTGCTTGCTTGCTATGGGCTGGGTCCCGTTTTCCTTGCGGTCTCCCTCCTTCTAATGCTCTCTACCCCACCCCTCCTCTGCACCAGGCCCGAGGTAGGAAATCAAACCAATTACGGTTGTGTTTAAAGAAAATTGGAGCAGGGCCGGAAAAGTGAGGCATTTCTGAAACCCACAAAAAGAAAACTGTGGGGCTGCTCTTTGGGAAAATGCCATTCTCGAAGAACACACGGAGAGATCTCTTGTTTTGATTTAGCAAACACGATCAAGCACGATCTTATTTTTTTGGAAAAAACACATTTTTAAGCAGCCCTACTTTACCACACCAATCAAAAAACTATTCTTCACTCTGTGTTCCTAATGATTCATTTCTTTATCTGTCATGAGCGAGGTTGATGGATTTGCTCCCTGGATGTTTTTCATACCGCCTGTGTTTATATTCAGGTCTGCCATGTCGTTCTGTGAATGGCCTGCCATAATTCTGCACCTCATAAAGTGGCAGAGTACACCAAGATGTCCCACAAATTCTTCTTGGCTCACTCTGCTCCCGGAGCCCCTGCTGAGGTACAGTTTAAGGCCTCTCATAAAGCACAAACACCTGTATGCTTCAAACTAGGTCGCGTATAAATGTAGTATCCTTGTAGAATGAAACACTGCATTAAGAAGCACCTCTATACCTTCAAGTTCATTTGAGTACAGTCACAACTAAAACAATAAACAAATTTGATGAAGCCAATTAAGACTCAAATTTGACTGGTTACATAAGAAAATTTGATTATTGGGTCAGTGTGTTACCAGTGAGCCACTGATGAAGGTTAGGCTTTTTATCAAAAGGCACAAACTTTGCTGTCATGCTTCGTGTTTTGATGAATCCAGCACATTTTAAAGTTCTTCAGAGACAAAAATGGCTTCAACACCTGACACAGGAAACACGCCTGAGGATACAGATGCTCAGCCAGGAAGTGCAAATGCAGTCCTCCAGCACTGTACTTAGCTGACGATCATAGATCATGGCTTAAGCCCCTGAAAGTCTGTCAAGAAGCCCCTGATCAATGAGAGACAGAGGTTAGAGCGGCTAATTGGGCCAAGCACACAAGAACTGGACACTCAGGAACTAGAGGAAGATTCTGTGGTCAGATCAGTCCAGTTTCCAGCGTTATCTTCCTCCTGCTGATGTGAAGGGACGGAGAAGGCCAGGCCAAGCATTATCTCCAGCAGGTACAGTACCTACTGTCAGCACGGTGGAGCAGGATCATGGTTTGGGGGTGCAGAGTGCTACTGCTATTGACAACACATTGAACCCTTACAAGTATCATGCCATCATTCAAACCCACATGATCTTTGCTGCACATTCACTGTTCCACAGAGGTCAAAACTAGATTTTTCAATAAGATAATGCTCCTTACCATGCATCCAGCACCAGGAGAACTTGACTGCAGGATCACAGGATCCAGGTCTTGGAGTGACCAGCTCAATCCCCGAACATGAGCCCCATTGAAGATCTGTGGTGGGTTATCAAAAGGAAAAAAGGAATTTAAAAGTATTAACCCATGTATGCCCAATTTTTTTCAGAGTTGTAAGCAGGACTTGACATTAACACCCACCAGACTTTATAACACTCCTGTTGGTTTACAAAGCTCTGAATGGATTAGGGCCAATATATATTAATGATCTTTTGATCCCACATGAACCATCAAGACCACTCAGGTCATCTGGATCAGGTCTACTTCCAGTCCCCAGAGTCAGAACCAAAGATTCAGAAGCAGCATTCAGCTTCTATTCTTCAAATATCTGTAACAAACTGCCAGAAAATATCAGGTCTGCTGAAACTCTGAGCTCCTTTAAATCCAGGATGAAGACTCACCTTTTTACAGCTGTCTTTTAGAGCATTTTAACAATTCATTTTAATACATTTTCTTTAAAGAAAAAAAAAAGCACAATTTTACAACTCTGCCATTGACTCTTATCTCAAAATAGAATTGTCATTGTAACAACGAAATTGAAGTCACAGCAGCAATCAAGACAACAAAAGTAAGAAAGTGTATAGAAAGTGCAAAAAGGTCCATAAGAAAATAGATGATGACAGCTTGTCCATCATTGTCCAGTTCAGCCAGCCTCCACCTCCACAGGGTCCAGGACTGAGCTTCTTCAGCAGTCTGTTCACTCTGTCTCCTGGATCCTGTCTGCTCACAGCAGGTGAAGTTCTTCCAACATGGCGTTGGTGTCTGATGTTAGCTCCTTTAGCCATGTCTGTGAATAGCATGATGCTACTCTGCCCTCTGGTATTACCACTGTTGCTGGGTTAGCACGACTAGCTCGTCCATCTTATTAGAGATAGATCTTATGTTCCCAACAACGATGGATGGAAGGACAGGTCCATGTTGTTACTTCTAAGCTCACACCTGAGAACCAGCACGTCGTCCTCACCTCCTTCTCCTCACCTTGTGGGAAACATCAGGCCTTGCACCAGTTAGCACTGACATGCTACAGGCTTCTAACAGCTGAGTTCACATGTAAACAATGCAGCCATGGTTACATGTAGGATTTCCAGACAAACACAGGAGAAAAGTAGTAAAAATATCACTGAAGCCACAAAAAGTTTGGTGTCCGTGACCAACAAACGAGCCAAACAAAGTAATGATCCACTCCAAATACAAAGACTGCGAAAGAGAGATGAGAAAAATTACAAGAAACGGACAAAGAAGAGAGAGCTGCTGCAAAAGGCAGCCATAGCCAACAGGGCGGCGCCTAGCAACTAAAACTAATCTGTTTTAAAATCAGTTTTAACTTTCTTTTTTGATGTTGTTGTTTTAGAGTATCTTATTAATTTTAATCTGCTTAAATTATTTTCTTTCAATATGTTCTGTCTGTAAAGCACTTTGAATTGCCTTGCTGAAATGTGCTATATGAATAGACTTGCCTTGCCAACCCATCAAATGCGCGTGGATTTTGGCTGTGGCAGGTAACAACCAAAAACTTAATCTAAGTTGTCTACTAGCATATAAGTGGAAAAAGTTGCATTAGTAATTTTGGGGGGCAAAACGGGTTAAAAGCAGTAACTCAAGAAAAAGGGACGAAATGACCCCAGTTCAGTGTAGTGGGAAACATGCCCACCAGAGTTAGAGATCTACTGCTGCTAATGGCAGGACTACTACATATAAATTTGATGATGTGATGTTTTTTTTTGTTTTTTTTTATCTTGATCAAATCCTCTGTTATTTGTTGACATATACTGACAATGCTGAGAGCTGGCATGATTTTTTGTTTTTCTTGTAGACACTAATAATAATAAAAGTAAAACTATGATTGGTATTCATTTGTGTCTGTCAAATGCAGCCACAACTTTTGAAACACCCTGGTACAGGATCAGTGACATTATTACCACTCTCTGATCTGATGCATCTTTTCATTCCCTCCTCTTCTTCACTCTATCTGTCTCTTTCGCTCTCTGATCCTCCTCCTCACCTCTATGGAAAACCCCCTCATTACCAGCCACTGAATGTAAACGCTTCATTTCCCTCCCCCCCACCAGCCCACTTCGTTCAACAGGTGATTTGGCTGTTATATTTCAACATTTAAGAGCAATTATTTCTGATATGAGCGCTACATAAACGACATCTCCCAACAATCAAAGATATATTTCTGCCATCGTCTCCCTTCATCTTCTCTGTGCCTTTTGGGCAAAACAAAAACAGAGGAAATCAAGGTGTCTGGTGTCTGTGAACCAGAACACACCGGGCATGAATGTGTTCGCTGCGTGCACGCACAAATTAAGCCTGATGATATGTCTTTGTTCCTGCAGGTGCACGCACAGAAAACAGGCACACATATAAACACAAACACACACACAAAAAAAGTTTCCTTCACACCTTCACATGCACACATCATAAAGAGTGAAAGACGATCTCCCATTAAGGATGAAAACAAACCAGTGAGTGGGAGGTGTCCCCTGAGGAAGTCTACAGCACTATAGTGGAACGATGGAACCATGGGAACTGGTAAGCAGAGGCCTGCGGGGCAGCCATTGCCAGACGTGGGGGTGTGTGACTCTGCCACACTGCCACACACACACACACACAGAGTACAGACTAGGCGCAGGAACATCAAGACGTTGGCTTCAAATCACCTCACCTGTCTGAGAACAACAATAGCTGACACTTTATTGGATGTCAGAAGGAGCCTGATTTATTCAGACTTGTCTTTGAAGTCTCGCTGACGACCAAAGTGCCAAAATAGCAACATCAATAAAACTGTTTGGGGGAGAGTGATGTTATAAGAGTGATGAAGGCAGAGTTGAGAAGCTTATATTAATCTGTGACACTTGAGAGGATAAAAAAGTGCCTTCACTGTTATTGCTCTCTCCATTAGTTAATGTGATACAGAGGGCTGCAGGGCTTCACTTGTATCTGATCAAGCTCTGGGTAAGTTCATACTGATAAAAGTCGCATCTATGGGTGGTCAGCCCGAGAACAGAAAGTCTTTTAGATAGATATTGGCGTAGGACTACCAGAAGCAGTTTTTTTTTCTCTGAAAGTGGTAAATGAAGAAGAAGAAAGAAAGAGATAATGCGTTTTTAAAGTTTCCACATGATCCAAAACACTGGAGCAACCCTCTCAGTTTGACTCATCTCTTTCAAACATGGATAAAAGTTAGAGTTATAGAAAGATAATGTGTATGTGAACTGCCAATACACAGCGTTCCCCTGCTAGAGCAGGAAGTGAACAAGACCTGATCCACAGGGATCCCTGCCCCCCCATTATGGACCCCACTTTGAGGGGGGAGCCTGGCAGAGAGCTACTGTGTGTGGTTTGAGTTCCTTGTGATAGTGTGTGAGTGTGTGTATGTTCATTTCCTGTTTTATGGAGGAAGCAGTGTTTGCATGTACAGATCATTATTCCAATTTTTCTGTGAGAAAAAAAAAGGACAGAAAAAAAAAAAAGATAGCGTCAGTTCTCATGAATCTCTTTATGGGAAACAAGTTGTATTGTTCGGGGAAATTGCCTGACCTTTTCAGAAGAACAGGGTTTGTCTCCCTTGTTAGGTTTAAAGAAAGGTCTAAATCAAACTTTGATAAACATTTCATTTTTTCCGGTCGACACAAGAAGCTAAAAACAGTCAGATTTTCATTGACCGTTTCTAACTAAGTGCTCAAATAAAGGCCAGATTGGTTTAATACAGAAAGCAGTGGTCATTGTGTAATGACAAGAATTTTAATCAAAGCCATTGGTGCAACTTTCAGAAAGCTAGCTGCTGTGGCTGCGGGCATAATGCCCTCTAACCAGAGTCTAAGCCACAGGTCCACCATGCAGTCGTCTGTTGGGTTTCTTTTTATAAATGCATCAAGGCCTTGACCTGACTCACTTACATGTGGGGTTATCTACTTTAAAGTAGAATAAGGAAGTGAGATCATGTCCAACTTCAATGAGATGTTGTATGTCATGTTGCCTTTCCCTTCCTGGAGGAAGTTTATTTCTAGGCATTAGAATTTAAATTCAGGTGGTGAGGTTTTATTAATTGTAATATTAGTTAAAGTAGAAAGAGAGTAATTTATTCTAAAAAAAATTAAGTATTTTCTAATAAATGTTGGGGTGTGATTTTTTAGTTTTTTGTCGTCACAGAGAGATTACACTATTTTTTCAGCTTCACTCATTTTTATTATTTTCTATTTTTTTGAAAGTTTTAGTTCATCAGTTTAAGAGCCCCTTTAAATTGCTCTTCAATAAAACATGTGAATGCTAACTGGCAACAACACTGTCTCGTAGTTTTTGTTCATCTCCTTATTGCAGTGGTTCCCAACCTATTTTGGGCATTTTTAAATCACAAGTTTCTGGCGACCCCAGACACCTAAAACAAACTTCTTCTTTTTTTCCTAAAAAATTGTTTTTGTTCATGTAATAGTTTTATGTATGTATGTATATATATATATATATATATATATATATATATATATATATATATATATATATATATATATATATATATATATATATATATATATATATTTAAGCAGGTTTTCTGACTCTGACTCTGTGTCCTGTTTGAAGCGTAGAAATACTGAAATTATTAATGAATTATTGAATTATTATTAGAATTATTATTATTATTATAAGGGAAGATGTAAGGTGTTTTGATTTAAATGAAATATATATTCAGTCATTAAAAAACATATTAGAATTTTTTTTATCTTTTTTTTTTTTTTTTATCAATTGCTGGAAATTCCAGGCGATTCCAATTGAATTTCAGACGACCCCAAATGGGGTCACGACCCCAAGATTGAAAAAGACTGTCTTATTGGCTGCACTCCCTCTATGCACATTTAAAGATGAACAAGAACACAGGTGGGTGTCTGATCTTTGACCAACCCAGGGCAGCATGTCACTCTGATCAATGTTTCTCTTTATTGCTTCATTCTCTTCATCTCTCACATTTGCTGCTTGCATAAAATTCAATTCCCTGCTGTTTGATTATGATAAATCAAGAAAATCAGCTCCTGCCTGCCTGTATCAGGAATCTTTTACTAAGATCTTACCCCGAGCCCTAACACTAACCCTGACCCAAACAAACCCTAAACCTAAACCAAATCTAATATCACCCTTACTCTAACTCTAACCTTACAAAACCCCAACCCATATCCTAACCCTAACCTCAACACTAACCCTAGGACTGGGAAAATACCTCAAAGATTTACCATTCTTTACCAACATACTACAACTCAGAAGGTGTTCACACAACTTGTATTTAAAGCAGCAAAACCTTGTAGTAAGGAAACTAAAAATGAAGACTGATGTCTAAGTCATTTATTTTCACTTTTGTCTGAACATTAATTTATCTGTTTTTCAACTCAAGCCATCTTAAGCCAAAGAGATAAGCCTGTTAGCTCCTTATTTATACAGCCAGTTGTGAGTGCAGCCGACATAAGACTTTTTTTTTTATTTTTTTTTTTTACAATCACTGAATTGAAAAAAATCACTTTTCTGGGCACCTGATCACCTGACATTTGTATTAATAGCATTTTTTAACACAGTTTTGACCTCAGTTTGTAGTGACAACTCCTTAGAATAATCTGATCATGGTCCTCTTATCACATAATGTCTGCTGTAAGCTTTTAGTCACATTCTGGCTCCAAATGGGAGCAGGGTCCAACCCCAGAGAGAGGTAGTCCACTGTGGGAACTGAGATCAACTTGGTGCATCGCAGCAGAGAGGTCTCCTAAGACCGAACATGGATGAGAAACTACCTTCGCTGGGTTTCCTCTGTACTGTAGGAGCGCCCTCTCTCAGTGTCCTGCTCCCTGTAAGCAAATCAGTGCTAGCCAGCAGTGTGAGAACAGTTGCATCACAGCTCTCGCGGTTTCTTAGCCCCTGGCCCCTGTGTTTCTTGGTCAATCTGTGGGAACCCTGAGTTTGGACGGCAGCCTCTGTTCCCACCACCAGCTTGGTTAGAAAATAGACTTCTGGTCATGTACCAGGCGCTCAAACCAAGCCGGTTCCATCCCGCTCCTTCTCACGGGTTCGGGGGAGGAGAGGTCAGCAGCCACAGAAGAGGCCCTAATGTGTTTCGTATGCAGGTACCGCAGAGGCGACACAAGATACTGTGCTCATGAGAAATGAGAGGCTTTTAACGATTCTGTGCTCTTTCCAAAACACTCCCTCTCTTCATTTTTTTCCAGTTTCTCTCTGTTTCCTGCATCTTTCCCTCTGTCTGCCTTTCATTTGAAATTATAAATAGTGCTTTAATCTTGAGATCTTAAGCTAAAGCTCTCAAAAGGACAATGCTCAATTTTGTTGCAAGAAAAGAACAGAGGACACTGTTTATAAGGAAAACTCAATCACCAAACAAAGAATTTTTTCATCAATGATTTTCATTGTTTTTAGTTTTCTTTTTTCTTCTCTGACAATCACAGTCATTCTTTCATTTCTCTTTATATTTCATCCACTTAAAAAGCAATTTTCTGTGCTTTCTTGTGAACTAATTCATCATGGCTTTGACTACAATTAGATCCAGACTAGGAGCCCCATCCAGGAAAAAGTTTTCCCTCTTTCCCTGAGAGTTACCATTTTCGGAACAAGAAAAGCAAAGCAGAACAGAGGAAAGATTGAAAAAACAGCTCCACTCTTGTACCTCCATGACAAAGACACCAAAGCACCAGATGAGAGCTCCTCTGCACCCCACATGTGGACTAGAGAGTCGGGTATCTCAGAGTGTGTGAAGACAGCTGGAAAATTCCCCTGAGCCCGCTCTAATTGAAAGCTTATCATCTTTTCTTTTGTGCTTCCTGAGCGGTGGGGAGAAGCGTCTCTCTGATGAGACCTGGAGGAGATAGTTGGGAATGTTTAAGACGGAACTGATCCGTCATGTGCTCACACTCTGAAGACGCTCAAAATGTGTAGGTGGGGGTGGTGGTGTTAGATCTGCCAGTTGGGGATTTTGTGTTTATAAGTGTGTGACATAATTTTTTTTCCCGAATTGGAAATGCTTTGTTGTGAAGAGTTAATGAAATACACTGCGTGTCATTACTGTGTGTGACCTGAGGCTTGTCGCCTCGCCAAAACTGCCCAAACAAAGTCCTGATGCAGACACAGCAGGAGCCACAACAGACGAAAAGAAAGGATGGAACTAAAAGGGAAGGAGAGATAAAAGAGGCAAGAAATGAGTGCTGATACAAGGGGAAATAAAGGAGTGACTAACTTGAAGCGGAAAAACAAAACATTAAAGAAGTGAAAGCCCTTTCATGGTGCGTCAACAGATGGCATCAGTTTTGGAGTGATTAAATGTGAGTACTGTATTTCAGGTTAACCACATGAGGCAACTGATATCAGACCACCCCACAAGGTAGCATCTCAAATGTTTAATTTTGTTCCTGGCTTCAAATGGGCCAAACAGATGCTATTAGTGCTGCATTAATTAACAACCACTTAGCTCGTAAAAAAACACGGTCGACATTCCAGACTTCTCCCTCATTGTTTTTAACAAGTGACAACCTGCGTGTGCTAACATGGAGGCTGCCAGGGTGGTGTTGGATTCCAGAGCTGTGCTTTATTTACTCTCTGGGTTCCACAGTGTTGACAGCTGAGGCATTTTTAAACCTATGAGAAGTGTGGGTAATTGCCAGTAAGAGTCTTGCTATTACAGGAGAAGACGATAATTATTTAAAGAGGTTACTGGTTATACGAGGGGTACGTGGTGGAAGCAGTGTGTATGAAGCGTTTTCTGTTAGAGGATAGAGAAAATGTCAGGAGAGTAGAAATATCTGGATCAGAATGTGGGAGGTTGAAATTATGAACAGTTATGGTGTTTTCTTTCCTTCTCATGTGTCAGCTGATGTGATGGGATTTGGCTTTCTGGAGTTGAATTATACCCTTCACCTTCATGTGAAATATTTTCTACACCTACACTTGTTAGACTATAAAAAAAAACATTAAGCTTTTCAGGCGTTGACCTTGAAATCAGAGAACCCTCAAGCTATAAAATCATTTTTTTATTGTTCAAGGGGCTGTGAGGAGTTTCAAAGTGATCTTGAAAAAGTCTCCCCTCTGGATAAATTCCTGATCCTAATCCACAATTTACAATTAGATTATTAGCCCCAATATTGCTGGTTACGGGTTATTTTAAATTGCTACTTTTTAGCTTCCCGATCGGGTCGTCCAGGACTGGACTGATCTATGGCACGTCTAGGTCTCTATGGCAACACCACACCGCCTGACGAAGTTTAGCAGTGAGAAGAGATAAAACACAGAGATCTGTGTTTTATCTCTGATAAAAACGATTTATGTGTTTAATTTTGTAGTGGTGGTGGACACAGGAGCCTAACTGTCAGACAGAAGAAGGACAGATGAGCAGAAGAAAGCTAAACAGGAGAGTGATAAAGCCCGAGCGAAAGGCTAATTAGCCGTTAGCTCAGGCTGTATCTCTCCATAACACTGGGGCTAAACTGTTTGTGCTAATATTCATTCCAACCCACAGTCAGAAGTTATTCTGCAGTGGTCTGTTCAAACTTGAGAGCCTGTCAATAAAATAATTAAGTAGGAGAACAACATGTTAAAATGCTGAGTCAGCATTTCAACATAAGGAAGAGTGAGGTCGCGTTAGCTCTGCTTGGTAGATGACTGGGAATTCTCATTGTCATTGTCATTTAAGACATGACCAGGATTTACTGACTTTACACATTACAGACATGTCTTAGAGCACCAGACTGCCATCTGCGCTAAATATAGACAGCTGCTAAACAACATACAAACTGACAGTGTTTACTTGTTGTCATGTTAGCTTACAGATATGTCAGCGCACCGGACTAACATGTCGCCGGCTGCTGCAACGTTTGCTTGACGTCACGTTTCAAACCATATAGCCATGTTACTGTACAGACAAATACCTTACCTTCGTGCGTCGTATCCAGTAAAAAGTTGTCTCGAACTAAGTCAGTTTGTTTCGATCCAATATTATATTGGAAATATTTCGATCCACATAATTCCAAAACAAACACACACCTTGCTAAAAGTAATTTTTGACAGAGTGCGGAGACTCCCGGCCACAAGGTGGCGAGGGAGTGCATCAAAACAAATCCTCTTCATGGCATCTTTATGAGAATGTTGATTCTTAATCGAATGCAGGTGGGATTTTCTCAAGGAAGCAGATGGTACGTCTAAATCTGATAAGAAAGTAATACATTCTTAACCTTTCACCTGGAGAATATTCAATTACTCTGACAAATAAACAGCTGTTCAACAGACAAAAATGAGACATGATTTTTTTTTTAATTAAAATGATCAAAAACTACATTTTTCGCAAACTTTACAAGCACTCAATATGGAAGCATGAACAACATTACATACATAGATGAGATCTTAAATTAACATATCAATATCAGGTTTACATGCTTTGAGCATAAGAAAAATAAAAAGAACCAGATGGATTAACATTTTGATATATGTTAACAAAAAAAGCATCTTGTAAAGAACAAAAAGGAAAATGTGACATTGTGCTCTTTGATTCAATAAACAATGAAACTTGTACACTTTGGCTTTCAGGTTTTGCATAAAGAATGGTTTTAGAGATCAGTCCAAACAGGACTGATGTGCTACACTCCCAGCATTGACATCATGGCTGTATTAAAGGCTGTTGTGATGATCTTTGGTAATCTTTTAAATCATTTTTTTTACATATACCTATGATTATCTGAGCTGCTATATGTGTTCCCTCAGTGAGGTCAGGTCTTCAACCTAATAAAGGCTCCAGTGGCGTGAGCAGAGAAACATGCTTTTCCTTTAAAACCTGAAGAAAAGAAGAACGCAGTATTGTTTCTGAATAGGAGGTAAGGCTGAGGGTCATTATGTTTGATCTGCAAAAATCTTGAATAAATTATTTGTACCTGAGCTGCAAATGCAAGATTACTGTGGATTACTGTTCACTTTGGTAATTACCTAATACCTCTGCTCACTTCTTAAGGAAGCCCCTTAATACCTGCTGTACCAACCTGTATACAGCTCATACCTGAGAGATCAGTGTAGGTGTGTACGTTGTTGGCAGAACCGTGGCCCCTGGCACTCACTGATGATCAGTCATGATCAGTCTTAGGCCGTAAAAGCTTCAAAGCGCTCACAGATTATCCAAAACAAAAGAACCTGTGCACAATTCAAGATCCCCCCCCACCCCACCCCGTGTAACTGCCCCTGGTGTTCGTAAGAAGACACCGCAGACCCACCCTTTCCCTCCATCCCTTCATCCCTCTGCTCCTCCTCCTCCAGGAATAGAAGCTCACATGTATAGATGCAAAGATCGGTCTTCCAGATAGAGGGAAACCAACATCTATGATGCAGGAATGCATGTATGTGTGTGTGTGTGTGTGTGTCAAGACACTGTCAGATTGATGTGTTTTAGATGAAGGAATTAAATTGTTGGAGGAGAATGTTTAGGGAACAATTTGTTTGTTAAGGATGTGTAATTTAATGGATATTTAATGACTGTTATTTGTATCTTGAAGAGGAAAAAAAATCATTCATAGTGCAAAAAACAAAAACAAACAAGAATGAGCAAATGGCTTGTTTTACAATGGAAGGCAACTTAGAAATTATTGAAATGGCTACTGATCTAAAAACAATCTATTTTACATCATCTGTTGGGCATGGTTCATAAGAAGTAAAAGATTTAGTGCATCAAAGCTACATTAGAAGACAAAATAATTACATTAAAAAGTTTTTTTTATAATTTAGAAGCAATATATTACACAAAATCCAAATTTATACTTAACAACAAAATATGGTATACACTGTTTATTGTATATTAAAAGGAAAGGTAGAGAGAAATGCTTAAGGAGTTTGGGTATATGCACGCATTTCCTCAGAATTTGGCTCAAATAAATATCAAAAGTAAACTGTGTCATCCAGTTTCAGAAAAACTCACCAGGACTTTTAAGAAAAGGGACTCAACCAAGAAACTTGAAGGAAAAAGTAAAAGGTTAACGCAGCAGGATTGGAGTTTCCCCGTAGGAACATACTCTAATGGTCAACCCTCTGTGTTAAGCTTTAAACATCTTAAAACACGACCCATTGTCCTGTCGAAACTCTGGTGACACAGCAGTGGAGAATCCGTTTCTTAAACTTGTCAGTCCCAAAAGATAAAATGCTTTACGTTCTAACATGCTGCACTTGTACTGAAGCATCTGCTGCTTACCATAGCACCAAAGGCTGAATCTATTTAGATTATAAATTAGGTAATAGGTACTGCATATGTACCGGAAGTACAAGAAACTACCCTGGGTGCAACAGCGGATGTTTTTTCAATTATTATTATTTTTTATATTTGATGTTTCAGAGAAATTAAAGCTTAAAAGACGAGGTTTCCACGGCAGTGAAGCCATGCTTTGGAAGGATGTCTGCACTACTACGTCTTTTGTGAGCAAACATCCGCTCCAACTGCCCGTCTCCAACTGCTAAGTGAGTTGGACTGATCAGCAATGTCTGGTTGATGAAAGTCAGTGTGTTTTTTCAGTGGCCTCTCTGGTGGATCACACATCCAGTCTTTTTCTCTGTACACCCGACAAGGTGTCGTTACTTTGGCTTCATTTGTATTTGCAGCTTTAGCAGATCTTCTTAACTTCTATGGCTTTTATAGTCATCTTAGAATACATGTAGAGCAGTGCAGGAGCTTACCAAGTATTTACAAAATATGCAGAATTCTTGAGAGAGTTGGTGAGGGGCATAAAAGTCTTCAAAGCGAGTGCTGGAGAAACGAAAGACAAACATGCAGGATTTCTCTTTTTTTTTTAAACTTTCAGTGTTCATCTGTTATGCTCTTTGTGATCGTTTGGTTCCTCCTCTCACCCTCTGATAGTTTAGCTGTCTGTCAGTCAGTAAGGCCTCCAAACGGACTCATCCAAACGGCCTGAAGCACTCATGGCAGTAGGGGAGTTGCTGTGGCTACCGTCAGCCTCCACACCCTCACTCTGGGTGTTCAGGCCTGGGTTCATCAGACTGTTGGTCCCTCCGGTACCGCCGGCGCCAGAGCAGGAAAGCAGGCGAGTGGGGGAGCGCTCACCCCCTGTGTTTCCTGGTGCCACCATGGAAAACTGGTAGGACCCTGAGCCCGTGCCGTAATACAGGTAGGAGTTGGACTGGAAGTTCTGGCTCTGGTTGTTTGAGTAGGGGGGTGGCAGGTAGGTGTGGTATCTGGAGGAGGCTGACATGCTGAGGCCACTGATGCCAGTGCTGGAGGTGTTAGCAGAGTAGGGGAAGGCCCCGGGATAGTGCATCCGTGGGTCTGAGAAGCGAGGGTCAGTCAGTGGTGATAGAGACGGGAAGGTGGTCCGCTGTTGGAAGAGTTCTGTCGTAGCTGTCAGCAGAAACAAGAAAAAAAGCTGTTAAAAGACAACATTAAGAATACTGCACTGATAACAAACCACAAAGCTCAGACGGTTCAGTAATTTAGAAAAATGACCTCCAGGAAAGAAAACTTCCCCAAACCCACAGCTCTGAGCTCAAATTCCCTGTGATACTCCTGTCCATGGAAATAATTGCTCAAAATAACGACCTGATGGACTTTCTTGCTTCTAACAGTCATCAGACGCTGACAGCGCATCAGCCCACAGCCCCGTGCACAAGACTGGAGTTAAGACGAGGCCCCTTCACCGCGGCCCTTTTACCTCCTTCTTAAAGAAAGGCAAAGTGCAGTATTCTATCTTTCGCAGAGCAATGAAAAGAGGCATTGTCAGCGCTGAAGGGTGCTTTGTATAAACACTGACGGCTTGTTGTGTCGTTGTGCAACTCATCATAAATCATACTTATGTGACAGAGGCAGACGGTCACAATCAGAAGCAGACAGGAGAGGAGAATGCAAAGGGAGGGTGGGGGTGGAGGTGAGGGGGATTTTTGTGCGTGGATATCCCTTAAACTAATGTGAATCACAGTCCAAGAGCTGTCAGAGTAAACTGCCTTGTGTATTCTCACAGGTAACAGAACAGTGTGAACGCAGCTGTAAAGACTTGAATTTCACTGCACTCTCACTGATTTCAGCAGCAGACAACGGGGAAATAGAAATGTTGCAGAAGGGTTTGACTTCAGCTTTGGGACTTTGGGTTGCTGCTGTCATCAGGCTGGCCCCTAGGGTCACACATCTTCCCCTGACACGCTTCACTCAGGAGTATCCTTGATATAATGTCACATCAGTTTTATAGATAAATAAAGTGGTGTTGTGTCTACAGACCCTTTTGTTTTTATCATTCTCTCTGTTCAGCTTTTAGTTTTTGAGGTTTAACCTCATTAGAAACTTTCAGGTAGATGCATTTAGTTGTCTTATGGAGGTGTGAAAATGAAACCCTTGCCTGGCAGGTTATGCATGTCAAGTCTTTGCACTTGTGACACATATTTATAAAGAAGGTGAGATGGCCAGCTGCCAGCCTGAAACACTCTGTAGCTGTAAACGCCCTTCACCAAGTTGTACACAATGTTTGAAGGAAGTTTCTCACAACTGCTGTTGGTATACAGTGCGCCGTGCACACCTGCTGCTTGTACTCACACACTTACACACACTTACACACACCTCAGTCTATGGTTATTTGTTTGTCTGCATGTGGCTTTAATGGGTCCAACGTGCCCACATGACTGCAAGTGTAAAATGTGGATTTGGATGGCAGAGAAAAGAGAGCTTGTATTTGTGAAACAGCAAGCTTTCGCACGCCACAGCCCTGAGGGGGGAGAATGCCAAACTTGCGTGCCACAGTGTTGTTCAAATGTCTTTTCCCTATGTCTCAAAAAGTGGGTCCATTTTCATCGACATAAAAAAGGTTCCTGTGCCATTTCCATAGGCCCCTCTATACTATTTTTTCAGACACATTTCTGCTGTCGAATTTTCTCTTTTCATTTTTGGGATGTGGGGTTGGTGGGGTGCTGTTTCTTTTTCCAGACTCAACCAGGCACCAGAGTCAAGCTGCATATCTGATTTCACGCGAGGAAAATCCCTGCCCTCAGCTGCTGTTGATTCGGGTGAAGTGGAGTCGGCCCACTAATTCCTAACGGACTCCCAAAAAGCCTTTGCTTTCTTTCTCTCCCTTTCTTTCTCTGTCTGTCTGTCTGTCTGTTTGTCCCTTCCTCTCACACTGTCTGTGCTAAATTTAGCCTCTGGGGTAAAGCTCAGAAGGAGATGTGTGGTGTGGGGACTGGAGGGCTCTAGCTGCCACAGCCCACCCTGCTCATGATCTCTACTTAATTTGAGTGTGTGGAAATGCGTCGTCTAAACTGTGGTGGGAACCGGCTCCTGTGCTCTGTCAGGGTAAACTGCCCTGGACACTTATCACAACACCTTAATGGGCTTGCACAGCATGCAGCTCTTGGCTTGGTGCCAGGTGGGGTCTGCTGCCACCTCCGACACCGTGCAGCACAGCAGCTCCCTCTTGAGGAGAGGGTTGAACAAACTACTTTGTGATTAAAAGCCAAGCTGTGCAGCCTGCTTTTTCTCTCTCTTTTAACCATACTGCATACCTTACTGTATCCCCACCCTCCCCCACCCAGCATAAGTACAGGCCTCAATGTTGTGGCTGTGGTAACTGTGGTGTATCTTTGGCAGAGAGGGTCTTCCTTACTGAGCCTTGTAGTAGCTGCCTGTAACCTCTGCGGCCCAAAACCACACATGATCTCCATTAGTTTCATCTGAAATGTGTTGACTAAATTGCAGGGACAGGAGAGGGGATGGACCCCAGAGGGCGAACTGGCAAATTCTTCTGTCTGTGATGTTCCCAGTCTATGAAGCGGGTAGCTGGGAATCAGGGCTTTTATAGAGAACATAGTGTTCCAGCCGTCTCTCTTCTCTAGCTTTGAAGCATAGCACCGCACACTTATTTAATTCAGCAACACCAAGGGTGGAGTCCTCCTCTATGCTTAGCTCAAGAAGTCCACTAGTCCACAGTCAAGCGTGTAACCCAGATATGACAGGAGGTTTGCTTCATTTGCTTATGGGAGAAACTGATTTTGGTTGTTAACATAAGGGCAAGTTTGTGGCGGTCAGAGCTCTGTGTGTGATTGTGTGCAGATAGTGTGAGTGTGTGTGTGCTTGTGTCCGCATGTGGTGACTGGCGATGGGGAGATGCAAATCCAGGCGCTCACCTGTGAAATGTTTACTCAGGCTTGATGCAAACCGTGACTGCCAGCGCCCGGGGAATGGTGTCTCAGGCAAATAAGTGAAGGGAAAGAAAGGGAGAAAGCGAAACCTCAGGTCTGATCCGGCTACATGAAGGCATCACCGCTGTGCAGTGAGACTGTCCTCTTGTATGTTCTACCTATGTTACCTTTATTATTACTGTATTGAAAATCTCTGTATGGAGCTCTTTTAATCAGCTTAGTGGTTTGGGTGGTCTGAACATTGGAAGCTGTAAGAATGAGCGGTCTCTGTTGATAACAGGGCGGCGTTGATGCCAAGGCAGGTCTGCTGTTACACAGGCCGAAGAGTAGGAGACCCAAATGAACACAAATGATCTTCAGGTGTTTTTTTAAGCAGCAAAGCTTTGGGCCCTGAGCATCATGCCTCCAAATGCAAATAATAATCACCTCTGCACTGTGGCATCAGGGCCAGCAGCCCCAAAGCCTGACCGATGCTGAGCTTTTGATCAAGAGAGCGGAGAGAAACTTTGCATCTCTCCAACTTATGACATGAAACATAAGCAAGGTTGAAGGAAGTTTGTGATGACAGGAAACCAGAGATTTCCCTAATGCATTAACAAACAATGTGACATGATTAATATTTTTAGTAAGTAAATTTTCTTTGTGATATGACACTTCCTTAGAATTAATGGCACAGGGTTATTACCTCCACCAAGGAGGTGATGTTTTTAGGAGACTTTGTTTATTTGTCTGTGAACAACATAACTAAAAAACTAACAAACAGATCTTGATGAAATTTTCAGGAAATGTTCAAAATGGGATAAGGAAGAAGTGATTAAATTTTGGAGGTGATCTGGATCACTCTGTGGATCCAGGACTTTTTTTAAAGGATTCTTTATCACAGTGAGATAGGGCTGTTTTCACCATATGTGTATATAACTCCACCATAAATGGTTGGATTGCTTTGCAAAACAATACAAGACAGGGTCACCATCATTTCTGACAGATGTAAAAGTACAATCAAGATTCTAGCAATAAATTATCTTACAAATCTGCAGCTAACACCAAATTGTAGCAGGCAGTCTGCAGAAAGGGAGTATAACATTAAAGTAAACTGGCTCTCTCAAAAAGTCATATTGATCTGAGTCTATGCAGCTTGTAGTTTCCACTGTTGAATCTCAAACATATTCATGTTACTATCCATCACTTTACATTTCCGCATTGTTACTTGAGCTCTGCTGTGATCCTCCTCAAAGACAATAAGACAAGTAAATATGTTAATGCTTGTGTTAAGCGACTAAAATTGTTAAAAAATAAAAAAAAAAGCAACATCAGTGAACCAGTTTTAAAAGTCTTTGTCATTCTTCTGTGCGCCTGAATGTGTGTCCTCACCACAGTATGAGAGGATGACTCAGCATGTCTAGTGTGGTGTGGTGTGGTGTGGTGTGGTGTGGTGGTTTCTGGGTCGGGAACAGCTAGGAGACAGAGGGGGCTGCAAAGATCCAAATCACCCACAAAGAAATGAAAGAAATAGAGAGTGGGCGGGAAGAAAGGAGTTGAAGGCAGGCAGGCAGGCAGGCAGGCAGGGTGGTGGCGTTAAAGGAATGTTATGGGGTGTAGTAGGGGCCTACAGGCAAAACGAAACAGACTCCAAAATTGTCACAACCAATGGCACTCCCTGTGCTTTGAGCGTATTTCCTGCTTCGCGCCTTCATTATTGAAAAGCTGTCAGGGATGCTTGTCGAGCTATGTTAGTTCGTCATCGAAGAAATCATTTTCTCTTTCAAACGATCCAAGTCACAATTCATCATTGGCCATGGGGGAATTTGAAAAAGCTGTTTCTCCTGTAATCACCACACCTGACACCTACTCTGGCAGGAAAATAGATGCACACAAGTCTACTCCTGACTTAAACTGCGAGGGAGAAATGTATCACTTTGACTCACCTGGCCATGGTCGAAGGTCCTCCTCCACCTTGCATGTCTTCAGAGCTGGGGTGTCCATTTGCTCTTGCCACAGGGCTGCAATAACACACAGTAATCAAAGAGTTAATACTAATCCATGCCTATTTACACAAAGCTTAAGGTAAAATTCTGTTCTTGTAGGAATGTAAATTTAGGTCTTTTGCCAAAAACTAGAAAGTGTCTGGTGTATGTAAGGATCTTGTACGTGTGGCAGACACTTCAATCTACAGCATTGTACAACACATCTTCATGACAGACTTGTCTGAACTGCTTTGACATCTAGCAGTTTTGAGATATCTCTCTGTCACAAGTTGACCTGTGCTGACTGAGCAGCGAAGACGGGGAAGAGGAGGGGTACTTTTCTCACCAGAGTGAGACCAGGATTGGAAAAATATGCTTGATGGGTGGAAGAGAGATATTTTTGGGTCCCTCAGGCGAGACGCTGTAGGGACAGCGGGGATCTGTGAAGTACAGGACACTTGCTAGCCTGTCCAGCCAAGATGTCAGGAAGCGAAGGAGGGTCATGGACCTACTGGCCCAGCGCGTGGGACCCTGCTTCACACTCAGCAGTCACACCGCAGGAAGGCTGACATAAACAGGAGCTGTTTGCTCTGGGTCTGAAACGATGCAGTTGTTACAAGACATCTCGCACGGAGCTCAGTTGGAATGGGAAGCTGCAACACATGGGCTGGAGGGAAGGATAATCTGTGTGCCTTTGTGCAAAAAAAAGGAAAAAAAAGAAAAGAAAAAGAAAAAGTTTTTGCTTCTATGATCAAAAATTATGGTTTTAGCAACCATATCCTGTCACTAATGCTCTGCTACTTTCTATGTAGATACTGCAATAGAGCAAACTTCAAACATCTTTCAGTGGCCATTAGGAATAAGACAGATGCCATAAGCAAAGAGAGGTAGGCATGAGTAAGACCTGTGCTTCCCCTAGAGCTCCTCTACTTCCTTTGAAAGGCCCAGATCAGCACTCAGCCACCAAAAGGGTCCTGCACTATGCCTCACAATGGCAAATTCTTACACATAAATGGCCTTATTCAGACATGCTTCCAAGCAGCTGGTACGATTCACTCAAGAAAATAAACATTTCCTTCAAATATTTTGATTGGCCAGCAGACAACGTCAATACCAGAGGCACAGATTACCCCTGTTAATAAGAGGAACAGCCCTGGGTGGAGCTGAGGAGTGGGTAAGGCAGGGGCTAAAACGGGGAGAAGAGGTGACTACGTCACAGATAAGAGCTCTGGGGTGGTGCCAGTGCAGTTTGGGGAGGACACAAATAAACACGTGCTGCATTTGAAGTGCAAACGTAGATGAAAGGGGGAGCTGAAAAGATTTTTGAGCCAAAATGGCATCCATCCTCGTGACTCCGGATCCAGCAACGCCTCTGAGACATGTAATGCGCCTGCCGTAATGAAGCATGTCATTGAGACACAGTGAATGCTGGTCCTTGTGCTGGCTTCCTGCTTCGCTCAGGCTTTAGGCGTTTAAACAGGGAGAAAATGTGAGAGAGCAACGAAGAGAGAAAGAAAGACGCCAGCGAGGAGAGGAGAGAGAAAGAGAGCGTGTTAGCGAGGGGGGAACGCGGCCTTGGCTCGGCTATGTGGGACATTTGATATGTCTTTTGAGCCCTCACTTATAACATGAGCAAAAACAAACACATAGACTGAAAAATCCTATGTTCTCTTTGAGGGCTCGTCACCCTGCCGCCCTCTCAGATTTAAAAGAGACCGTTCATGGCACACATGAAGTGTCTGTAACTGCTGAAAAGTAAAACTCAGACTGACTCTGATGTAAAATTATAACTTATTTAAACAGATGTGTTTGGTAAAAACAACTTACTCCTACTTTTTTTTCTTCTACTTGAAAGCAGCCTCAGAAGACTCATTTTTTGCTGAAGAACAAAAACATTTTCAGTTTGAATTATCCTTCTCAGGGTCGCAAGAAGACAGTGACCACAATTGATGCTTTTAGGAGCTATAACAAACAAACTTTGAAGGAGTCATCGATGTATTATGTAAATAATGTAGTTCATAAGTAAAACAGAGTGCCCAGAGAACTAGTCCAGATTCCTGCTCATTCTGTCTGTATTATCCTCAGAGGACCAGCTTCCTGGTTTCCTCTGGTTTGGCAGAATCAGCGTGAAACTCAACCAGCATCCACAGCTACCTGAAAGCGTCCGTTTCCTGTCTCACCCTCGTGTCTAATTGGCTGTTCGTGTCATTCTCAATGTGTGAATTAGTACGAGCAGCGGTGGTTATGTTCCACCTGGAACCTGGGGGGCCAGTCAGCTTGTTTATGTGGGGTAAACAGTGTGGTCACTGTGGAAGGAGCAGGAGGGGTAGTGCTGCATTAACTTGGTCCTATCAAACAGGACCTTCTTCAGAGCAGCCCAGTCTCAGAGGCCGCAGCCTAAACATGCTAAGTAAGAGGGCCAAGGCACAACTGCAGGAGATGTAGACCAGTTATTCAAGAGGAAGCTTTAGGTACCAACGAGAATTCTTGAGCACACTCACACTCACACACACACACACACACACACACACACACACACACACACACACACACACACACACACTTTTGGGCCCTCATCAAAGCTTTAAGCACTCATCTTGATGGCGGAACGTTATGCTACTATCTGATATTCATCTTCAGAGGGGAACACACAGGTGTTGGAACAAAAAACATGTCAAATGATACCACCTCAGAAGTTCCTGAATATTTTGGATGACTAAGCTGCACCTTTATTTCTTTTTTCACCTCTTTCTTTAACTTAAAAGAGTCGCTTTAGTTCCTTTTTACCTGCAAGATTGATGAGTTTTCAATAAAACAAAACTGCACTTCAGGAAGATTTAAAAAATGTCTTATACTCTTAAAAGAATTCATTAATTTTTCTGTGTGCAAAAGAAAAAATGTAAAAAAAAAAAAAAAATTAAAGAAAAGAGCTGCCACCCACAGACACATTGCAGATACATATGTAATTCAGTTGAGGTTTAAAAACCGAGATAACAATTTAGTACTTGATTGTCTAAATGTCAGATTTGCTTGACTGTACTAGTTGAAACACACACACACACACACACACACACACACACACACACACACACACACACACACACACACACACACACACACACACACCCTCCACCCTTGTTAAGAATGATTCCACATGTCTAGCAGGCTTACCTGTGGCCACAGAACAAAAACAAGCAGTGAATGCAGCGTCTGCCAGCGTGCAGGAATCCTGTCACTGCATGCACTGTAATGAGCTCTTAATTACCCTGTCTGTCTGGGGCGCTACAGGAGAACTTGCAACACTAGTACTGAATTGTGTATGTGTGTATGTGTGAGTGTTTTTCTGTTTTTAATGTGCCCATGGTGCAATTGTGTGTCTGTGTGTGTGTGTTTGAGAATTAAGAATCAGCATTATTGAGCAGATGTCTGGAGACACGTCCTGTTGACATGAAAACTGAGACAGTATTTCATAGCTCAGACAACAAAATGAAGCAAGGAGGCTTTAGGAGGAGATGACAGTGTATTTTCTTATTTAGTCGTCATCAAGGGGGGAAAATGCAAGGTTCCAGCCATGGATAATGGAAAACATCTTTTGTAACAGTGAGACAAGAATCCATTTAATTATAACGTGTTGATGGGTGATCCATCACCCGGTAATTCTCAAACAAACAGGCCCTGGGATTTTAAGTATCTACAAAATACAACAGTGTCGGGCGAGGCTGCCAAAGCAGAGCGAGTGTGCTGTTGATATGTAAACACTTCCCTGTGTCTCTGAACAGGATTTACTACAACAAGTCTATTTTTGTTTGAGCTTTACTTGTAAATCTGTAGTGTTGCTGTCTGTGTGTGCTCCTACAAGAGCAGTGTGTGTGATATCTGCCGCCACATACATTTTTTTCCAGTCTGCTGCTCAGACGCTCCGACAGAAAGACGAGGTGGGAGGGATGAAGGCCCTCTGCCCTATTATTTAATTATTTTACCACTCTTGCCCTGCGGTGTGCCGTCATGGGGGTAATACCACAGATTAAGGTGTGTGGTTTTTACAGCCCTTCCTCTTGTCTGCCTCATTCACACACGCTTATAGACGGCTTCCAGACGCTGGCTGCTGTAACGTGAAGCCTTCACTTTCTGACAGTTCCAGCAGATGTTAATGTGTTGTGTCTGCTCCCTGTGTATCTACTGTTTGTGCACGTGTGTGTGCTGCAACATCACAGGCCTTTAAAGCCCTGCATGTCTCTGGCATCCTGAGTCTTTCCCTATACTTGTGCACGGCAGACGAGAGCAGAATGAGAACCACTCTTTTGCTGTCCTGACCAAGTCTGCACACCCCTCCTTGCCTTTCTTTACATACCCAAGTACACTCGCAGATCCATAAAGGAACAGCTAGAAACTTAGCTGTTCATGCTGTTTTTTATTCACAGACATCATACGACGCTGACTTCACCTGCTAGGCCATCAGAAAGTTGTAATCACAGTGACTATATTGTGCCGAAGTTCCAGTGTGTTTATTTTCCGAAGACCGGTCTCTGTTTGTAAAACGGCTGACTTGTTATCTCCTCAGTACAATCTGTGCAAGTGAAAATCAGTGTCAACACTAAGTAAATCATGGGCATGCGACCCTGTGTTCCTCTACGGTCAGCTGCTAAATAGGCTTTTATTGGTGACTCAGTGCTGGCTAAGCTAAGCACAAGGCCAAACACCACAGTAAAGCCGTGATACACACCGATAGAGTTCCACCCACACATGGCTGGGAGCTCTAAACAAGCCTTCTTGTGCCCAGCAACATGCTGATACAAAGGTAATAGGTTTCATTAGCTAGCATGAGAACCAGAGAGTGGGTGGGTGGGGAGGGAACACAATGTGTGTGTGTGTGTTTGTGTTTAGTCTGCATGCTTCCAGACATGGCATTCTGTTAAAAGGATCTGACATATGACGGAGAGTGAACACTCATCCTCACCCCAGCCATCACCCACGCAGCTGTCCACTGAAAATACACACACACACACCTCAGTCTGCCCCCTCTCTTTCCCCCTCACACTCAACCTGCCTGGGAGTGACGCTATTGCCAAGGTAACAGGCAGCTGTTAAATTCCTAAGGTTGTAGTGTATGTACGTGTGCTCATGCAGAGGCCAGCTTCAGCACCGGTTGGCAGCGCCCACCATTCTGCCCGGCCAAACTCAACCCTGCACTCTGTGGGGCCCGAACCCACCAACGCAGGGCATTCAGGGACAGAAGTGACACGAGCTCCCCATTGTATGGCTTCTACATAACAGCTCCCGGATAAGTGAAACAAAGAGATCTCAAAGGAGCCCCTATTTCTGGTAATGCTCATGAAAATATCTTGACTTATTTTTATTCTGGTTGAAGGGCATGCCGATGTGTACCAGATTGTTTTTGGAATTACTTACCCATTGGCAAATTGACATGACATGTTTGTTAAACAAAAGAGTTATTTACTTCAAAAAGTTGATTATTGTGAGCTAATTTACAGAGATTTGGTTCAAGGAACGCGATTTGGTTACTTGTCGTGAGATATGTCTGGGTTCTTACCTTGTGATGTGCTGAGGTGGGTCTGGTGAATGGGACGGGGTTGGTTGTTAACAGGACCTATTCGCATACTCCGCTGATAGCGCTCGATTTCTGACAGCCTCTCCGAGAACTGCATCTTCTGGGGGTCTTCCATCTTCACTCTGTGCCCTGAAACACCAACATGAAGAAAACAGGTAAGACAGAAATTGAGAATTTTCAAATGTAACACTCTTAGAAAAAGAACGTACAGTCAAAAATCCACTTCTAAAACTTCTGAAGGGGGAAGGGCAAGACAAAGTGAACAATAAAATTAGAGTTTGGAGCTGTAAAGACCATTAGCATCCTACGTTGCAATTCTCAATTATTCACTCAGAGTGAAACTCTTCAAGGGGGTAGTGAAACGCTGTCACCGTGTTTTCAGCTTCCAAATACAAAAATATTATTTGAATCTTAGCAGACCTTGAAATACATGGACTAGACACTAAGTGTTACCCAGGCTGCACCTGCTGTTGCGTCATCTGCAGATAACGACAGTATGAGTCTATGAGAAAACGAATGCTTGAGGAATGCTGTTTTTTTCTGAACCGTCTTACAAAGAATAAACTATGATTTGTGACATCAAGCATTTCTTAGAACTGACAAAGTGATTATTATCCCACAACTTTGCTTTATAAACAAGAAATAGTGAGCACATCAACTCTGTTAAACCGTCCCTCTCACACATACACCCACACACACATATTCAGGTCTTGCTGAAACAGCGCTTAGTCAGAAGGAAACATCCAGACAAGAATACCAGACCATACAGTCATCAGTTCAGAACATAACGGATGAAAAAACTGAACGAAAGTGAAAGAGAGAAGAGATACGTGGGACTGTGTGGGTCAGAAGAAGTCAGCGTTTGTTTTCAGCTGCATCTCTTTATCCAGCCTCAGCAAACTAACCGAGAACACTTAGCACCCTCCCATCTGGGCTAAAAAACACCGGTGATCATGCCTCTTATGTGGACACAGACACGTACTTACAGACGCACATAAACATACATGCACATGCTCTACACACACCTTAAATGTCAGATGTGAGTCCGGATGAGGGCTATGCCTCTAATGGGAGGAAGACATTTTAATGTAACTATCAATGCACCAAAACTGTGTGTGTGAACCAGCATGTATACATTCTGTGGTTTTCTCCCTGGCATCTCTACAGAGTTGCCTAATGTGGAGTAATGGCTGGATTTGAATATTTTATCACTATATAAAGGGGGCAAGGCAGACGGACCAATATGGATTTTGCCCGTCCCTTTTCTCCTCTGACCCATGGGCAATATATCTTCCCTCTGAGGCTGACCCATGGGTAAAGTTTCCTCTCGTTTACCGCTCTGTCCATTTGTTTGTGCCCACTGCCTCCCCTCCATCCTCTCTTTACGAACTATATAGAAATATCTTGCACTGAAAGCCCCCCACACATTCAGACACATGCTCCAAGGGTACGCAGGCGCCCATTGATTCACACACATCTTCTTATCATTTGGAAGCCTTAAAAATTCAACCCGAGTGGTTCTACATGAGAGCTGAGGACATTACACTTTGCTAATATCCCATCTACCCCAATGGTCAACAATGATGATGCTGTTAATGAGTGAAATAATGCTGTGTTCCTTGACGTCATCTCTGAGTCCAGTATTCCAGCTGCCAAGTTGAAAAACTGATTTAACAGCAGAATTTCTTATAAACATTGAACAATACTGAACAGGAGGTCCTCGACTTATATGGTTTTCGACTTACATCATTTCTACTGTATGACGCCAATAAATATATGTACGCAAGAAAATAGAGAAGGTTTCAAAGTAACGTCGCTCTGTTCACAAGCTCCATAAGCTGTTTGTGCTACGTAATTAAAATGTCTATTTGAATTGTCTGTACTGTTTTCCCATGAATATGAAGTATAATGGATAGTTATTTAGAGATTTAGGATAAAAATCTGACTTAAGCGAAATTTCCGGTTTCCGGTTTCAACATGTCATAGTAATGGAACTCATTCGTAACTTGAGGACTGATTTTTACAGCTGATTTATTGCAACAAACACTTTTTTAGAAATTCTAAAATAAGAATAATATAACAGGGGCTCAATTACTGTTTACCCCAAACTCTGAATTTCCAACTGGGAACTCGTGGTGATGTGGGTGCTCCAACTTACAAGTTGGAAATTCCAACCTCAGGGGCCGTTTCAGCTGGGCGTTCCCACTCAGAACTCGGAAATTCCGACTTCCGAGTACAAATGGAACGCAGCATAAGAGAAAGATTTGTTGATGACTAATCTTTCTGGTTGGATATGGCATTTCTGTTGCTGCTCTCCAGCTATTCAACCAGTTTGCTCCAGTTCATGGTCTTAATAAAAATTGACACTCTTCACACTCTACTTCATACACACATACTCCTAAGCGTACACTCTACCCTTTTCTTTAAACCGTGAAGGAAGGAACGAAGGCCTGTTCTTCTCTCACTCACAGACAGCACCAGGTACAGACTTCATTTCTGACACAGACACTGTCGCTTTTGTCTGTTTTGGGCGAGTGTGGGGGCCGTAAGGGGAAGCAGCCCTCCAAATATAGCCTCTATTTGTGCCCTTGTGTAGTTATTAAGAGATTTACACCACCTCAAACGCCTGAGGTCAGGGGAATGATCGCTCTCTGGTTGGAAAGAAACAAAACACAGAAGGTAGAAAAAAAGATGATTGCTCAGATTTATGAGTTGGTGGTCCAAGATGAGTTGGCTGGCTCTTTGGGGATGAAAGTAATCATTCAGCGACCCCCACACACACACACTCTTCATCTGACACTGGGCGCTGAATGCTCCAACTGTAGATCGAGTGGCCTGCTGCTGGTTTGTAAGACCACTGAACCACCTACTACTAATACAGGAGTGGAAGATCACTAGATTAGGCCTGTTTCTCACTGATCTTTGACCTACTTTTGCTTTTAACACCAAACATCACTGATGTGACATTTCCTTCTTAACTTATCTGTTTTTCTCTGTCTTTGCGTCTTGATTACTCATGAAATAAACCAGTCTCATAAGTACATTCGTTCTGACTATACTCTGATAGAACTAAAAACATAAAACATCCTGAAGCCTTATGTATTTGTTTATTTTTAGCCTTTTGATATCTTTTTTTTGCTTTTTCTCTGATCCAAGAAAAAGTTCATTTTCTTTAGAAAAAGTTTCTAAACAACCCGACGGACTGAACCTGTATCTTCCTGTTAAACCTTGTGTTAATGCACTCCCTTTGGCCAGTTGACCCTGTCCAAAGCCACAGTGAGTCTGCTCCAACCACCAACATTTGACATCCAGTCGGCATCGTCGAGGGCCAGAAGGGTACCAGCACTGCACACCACCCCCATTTTAGAGGGGTTTCTGTGGTTGGATGAATATTTTATGTGTCAGGGTGCACTTAGGAGAGAATGCCCTTGTTTTTTCTCTCTATGATATCATAACCACAAGATAGAGCTGGGAGATGGGGACCAATGCACACATGAGGCCTAAACAGCAGCGCTCAATATGCACCAAGAGTCGAGATGGATGGTAAAGGTTGCATGTTTACTAGCCCCCTCTCAGAGTAGTGGTTGCTTCATCTGAAAGCATTATGGAAGTCTATGAAGAACGAATAAAACGCTGGATATAAAATGTCTGGTATTAACGATGTACTGAGAGGCTGTGGCTATGTTTTGAAGGAATGGGTGTGCCGTTCTTTGCCTCGCTTTGTTTACTGTGCATGTGTGTATGTGTGCCTTTTTATTTCCTGACAGTGTTTTTTTCTTCACCACAGAATTACATGAGATGATGCTTTTTTTTTCAGTCGCCCTCATGCTTTCAAGCTCATAGATGTGAATATATGTGAAACAGAGAGAGCAGTTATTTTTGTCAGACCACATGAACAGCAAACTCTTACAAATCTTACACAGCTATCTGCATCAGTAAAACACACACAGTGTTTGCTCGGTGAGTTGATAGCAGAAAGTCTCAGTGATATGGTCACCCAACACGACCTGCTTCCTCTCACTTTTCCTCATCTCTTCTTCCCTCCACCTGTCCCCTCTGACAGAAAGAACACATGTTCCTGTCCAAAGGGAGACACATTAAACACAGGCTCTCTTTAGTAAAGGGCCGAGCACTTTTTCAGGGGTGAACTGAAACTCTATCTGAACGGCAAAGGGCAATACGTGCTTTGGACCGAGACCAAATCTGCACTGAATATATTTGAAGTGTAAATATTTGTATTGAATGTATAAATGGACCTGATAGGCCACTGATAACAGACTTGAACTGACTGCAGGTATTACATTTAATGCTCCAACAAAGTCTGGACTGTAAAGCCTGTGTAGGTATGCTACATGCAAAAATGTCTGAGCAGTGCATGGCGTATGTTTTGTTATGGTATAAAAAGTTTGATGACAACAGCTGTCTTTCTTTCTGGGTTCAGGCATGTTCGAGTGAGCTTTTTGTTTGGGATTCAACAATCAATACAACTCGCTGTTTTCAGGGGAAATGAAAGTCTGTGTTTTCGTTTTAGGACGATGAAAGAAGAGTGTTGAAAGGAACGGCATCCTTATCTAGCTTTTGAAATCACACAGCGAGATGTGGGGCGACAGTTGAACTCGCGCTGCAGTGAGGCCTGGCTTGCCTGCAAGTGCACTTCCGTTTGCCTCCAACAGACGCTGGGACGTTTCAACATCTGTGAGCTCAGTCTTATACACCTGTCTTCCTCTTCCTCCTGAACACCCTGCATTTTTCGTTCCCACCCTGCTGCTTTCCGCTGCTCTTTCTCATACTTCTCTTTTTACTTTTTGTTCTATTCACGGCGTCACAGGGCTGCTCAGAAGTGTCTCCACTGAAGTGCTCTTGGCACTGTGGTTCCCGGGCCACCAATCACTCTGTTGGTATTTGCAGTGGAACAAATCAAAGTTCTTGTTTTGAGGCTGACCCAGAAGGATGTGGGTTTTACCCTCGGCTGGTGATTTTGGCTGTCTCGTCTAGACCTAAATGACTTGATGCCTGTCTTAACACTTCTATTGAAACTCTTTCAGTGTTAATGCTGTGGTTTGAAACATCTCTGTTGATGTTTATTCTTATTTCTTTTTACTATAACTCAGAGTAAGTCCAACTCTTCTAAAAACTTTGGCAAAAAGGAGTTTGTGAAAATCTTATGTTCATCAGCAAAAGTGTTTATTCTAATCGCCACCAAGCCTCTGACCTCAGCTACGGGGCCGTCAGGGTCCTTCAGGCGCATGCATCAGTTTCTCTGGGGACAACTGCAGTGTGAAAATCCCCCTCACAAGGCCTGAAAACAAGCTGCTCACAGCGGAAGTTGCTACATGAGACTGTTTGAGCAAAGAGTGCAGCCTTCCTTTTCTGATAAGAGGATAAAGCTCTTGTAGTGTGTCTGTGTGTGTAAGTGAGGGCAGGGCAGACGCAGTACCACACAAAGACAGCCTCGCAGGGAGGCAGGTTAAGGCAGGCTATGGGGGTGAGGGGGTGCTAAAATAAAGGCCAATGCACCCGGATTTTCTGACAATACAACAAGGCCCATAGCAAATTGAGAGCAATCATCCCTCTTTTGTCCCACCACTCTGTACTCTGAACTCTGTACTGTGCGTGTGTGTTTCTGTGTGTGTGTGTGTGTGTTGTGGTTGGGAGTGGAGGCGTGTGGGGTGATATGAGCAGGGCTGTTTTTCAGGCCTTTTTGGCTGCTTGCCTGCCGACTTTGTAGATTTCACAGAGCTGCTGGTGCTTTTACCTCGTTGAGGAAAGGAAGGCAAATTTGGCTCCGCTCACAGATCACATATTAAAGCAAAGAGCTTCTTTAGATGTGTGTTCTTTCAGCTTCAATAGTTAAGGTTTTTTATGTTATCAAGTCTGCGCCTGGGTGCAGTGAGAGGTTGTCAGGTTGCTCTACACACACGGGAAAAGGTGGGGGGCTGGCAGGGCTGTGTGAAAGGAAGGCGAGTTGACACATACATCAATGTAACGGCTACAGATGTGTCAAACGGCTTCGCGTTCACACCTCTGTGATGAAAGCAAAGCTGACACATATTCACATATTAATTTGCACAGACTGTGCATTTGCTTCAAATTATGCACAAGAAAACACACACACTAACACACATTTCCACACACACAGCTAACGGGATGACAAGTGATATTCCATGCAGGTCAAACTGTGCTAAACGATGGTGTGATCATTTTGCCTGGTGGGCATAAACATAGCTGATTTTCACTACTTTCTCATGTTAGAAGACTGTTGCAGAACTATTGAGGTTACACAAACTGACTACAACTTTTCTTTGATGTTTTCAGTCTATTTTAAAAAGCCAAGCTCCTCCAGTGTTTACCCAGAGGATTACAACCTTCCCCACTCTTGGAAGCAAAAGAAAGAACTCAATACACCTATCATTTGTTCACTGTTCCTAACCATTAAGGTCTGAAGAAATAAATATCCCAAACCACTGGTTGATGGTACACGGCGTCTTTTCCAGTAACCAGCAGGTGCCGGTACACCCCCACCCCCACCCTCCACACATGCATAAACACACTCCCTTCACCCCATGCCCACTGCTCTAACACTGAAAACAGTTTATTGTCAAAATGCAGCCAGTGTTAAAATATTCCTCCGCTCATGGGCCATTTATTTTTCTAAATGCAGAACAGAATTTTGATTGAATTATGGCTGAAAGGTTGTAATGGCTCCCTCCTGTATGGGTCATTGTAAATAAAGAAGAGTAAGCACAAACTCACACACTGAGTGGGCATTTGACTTCCCTTCGTAGGTAAGTAAACAGGAAAAACGCTTGGCTGCTGAGCTTGAAGGGCGATGTGTAGGAGGTAGGTAGGTAGGTAGGTAGAGAGACAGAGAGCAAGTAACGGGGATGAGAAGCCATAAGACAACATCTTCAGTATAGGAAAAAATCTCCAGGGTCCTGCTGATTCATCTGATAAAAGAATAACTGAGGTGGAAATTTGGGTCTAATTAAATAAAATGCTTTTTACCCTGAAGCCAATGTGCATGCCTCTAATAGTCTTAAAGTGGCCTGAGGATGGTACGTTGTGCTGTTTGAAATTGTGAAACGCATCTTTTCTTTCTGTTTTTAGCAAAGACGGGAGTAGAATCCATTTCTCTATAAACTCTCCAAAAGGAAAATTTGATTGTGTTAAAGATATCTTCTTCTAAGTCCCACCTCTTTTTATGACTCCAACAGCAACAGTCCCTCATTAATTCATATCTTACTTAAATCTCTCATAAAGTGTCTTTGCAAAATAATTAACAGGGGTGTGTGACTCCTTGTCTCTCATACTCAGACGCCCTGCGTGACTACTGGAGGAAACTTTCGGTCACAAGCCTCAGACCTCAGAATGTGGCGACTGTTTTTCCCCAACACACAAAGTCCTCTCTGAAACCAGTCCAAACCTATTCAGTGTGCACTGCTGCTGCATTCCAGTGGATATATCAGTTAACCAATATTTGCTCTACGTCTAATCACTGAGGCTAAGTGTGATGCGTCAGAAGTGACCCCGGGGAAAGAGAACGCCACGGTTGATGGTTTCCATTCACCCGAGATGCCACGCTGATGTTTCTCAGAAAAAGTCATAAAATACTCATTTTATCTGCTAGTGGTGTTAAGCTAGCTTATCTTCTCTTCAAAAGCATAAATTAGGTGGTCATGAGTTTGATTACAGAGGCCAACCACTGTCTCTGGGTGTGTGTGTAAATCAGTGTGCATACATAGGCCAAAATGTCCGCAGATCTTCTTGGTTTAGCTGAGCCATTAGCAGTCAGGAAAGCACCCAGCATGAAGCATGCCAATATTTTCCCCTCCCCTGGCACTGATACACCTGTAGGCCTTTCTTTCAAAGACACCCATCTCCACTTTCAAAGATCAAAGATGGCTTTGAGCAAGCAATTCGCACTGAGGGTGAGCCTTTCATGTCATTTGTGAAGCATGGGCGTGGCCCGGGCTGACTTAAAGAGATGGACGCACCTGGCAGGTGTATGAACCCAGCACGCACACGCAAATGCATACGCATCAACACACAAGCTATCTTTTTGTTGACTTTACAGAGGGACTGCAATATCACAGGAAAAATAACACAGCAAATGTCATTGTTTGTCTATTTGCATACTTTGTACAGTCTGTGTGCCAAATGCAAATAGAATCAACCTGCCAAGTTTAACGTGCACCCCCCGCCATCCCAACTACCCCCTCCACACACACCCGCCATTCTCCTCTTGGAGCTGCATGAACACACCCAGCAGAGTAAATAAAGGCAACAAAACACGACAGTGCTTGTGTGATTTTGTTGGGTGGGAAGGTATATCAGGCCTGTCTGAGTATACCCAAGTATTGCATGTACGCTGTATAATGGCGTTAGTGGTTAAGGTGTATTAATGTGTATCATTTTCAACTTTCATCATACAGATTGCCACTTTGACCTGACTCAAGCTTGCATGTCCGCAACAACAACAACCTCTGTCTCTGTTTCTCTAACACTGATCCATAGAGCTTCAGCTGGGAACAAAGAGTGGTATGTTAAAATGATACATGCACGCTGGAATCTACAGTTATCTTGTAGAGGTGACTGTGTTTGCTTTGTTTAAAAACCTGCTTTAAGATTAAGGTCAGACACAAGTCTTAGACTGTGCATTGGAATTTTAGAGTAGTCACCACCTTGCTTGTTTAGAGACGGATAAAAGTTGATCACTGGACAGATCACTTTCATTTTCAGCTGTTACCCTTCTTTTTCTATTTTATCCAGCCTGTCTTCACATTTATTCATTGTATGAAAATGTTTTTTTTTCTTAAAAGTGTTAAGGTTAATCAGTTTTTCAGGCTCTGAACTGGGAAACACACGCCCCTAAATAAACTTTTCACTATCTAAAAGTGCTGTCAATCTCTCTGACATGCTGTGAGTTCATCTTTTCATAGGGGGGCTGATTCACTTCTGGTCCAGAGATACAGAATTACAACCTGCCCCTCCCCCCCATGGGTAAATAGGCCGAGGGTGATGTCATGTACAAGTGAGACAGTGAGAAGGGCACCCAAAATATAGTTGCCCCAAAAGTGGTGTTAAGTGTGTATGTGTGTGTGTGTGTGGGGGTAAGCTTTTGTTAGCAGGGAGGATATCTGGGTAGGGTTTCAACACATACGTGATCAGCTCTGTGTTTTTGTGTTCCTACAAAAGTGATAAATAGTTTTCCATTACAAAAATTTAACCTATATATATATATATATATATATATATATATATATATATATATATATATATATATATATATATATATATATATATATATATATATATATATATATATATATATATATATATATATATACTCCTATATAAGGGGGTAGGGGGGCTTTAGGTATGATGAGGAAATCATAAATACTTACTAAATACTTGACTGAAAAACATTTGATTGTTGTTTATAACATTCACATGCATATGCAGGTATGAAGGAACTGTATATAGGGCATCTATCTCAAGCATGGGGCTCTTTGTTATGTTGCTACAGGCTAGGAGCTGCTGCCGTCCTGTCCATCAGGTTCTCCTGACTAGATCAGTAAACATTAATAAAACTTTCTCCCTCCTGTGCCAAGTCCTTCCACGGCTCAGCTGGCAGCCATGCAAATGCAGGCTCTGCACAAACAGCTTACAGTCCCATACAGGTAGGCCCCACAGTCTGCCAGCCTGTGGACAGGTGAGACCAGCGTGGCCAAGTCTGCCTTCAGGCTGTCTACACAGTGAATTATAGAGCTGAGATGTGCAGGCAGCAGCGTGTGTCATTGGTTAAAAAAACAAAAAGAAAGAAAGCTGGAATGGGATTTGGTAATGAAAAAATACTATTAGTTTTATGTGCTGGCACAAGTGCCCCTCTGCTTTGGCTGGAGAAATTGCACGGCCGATGTGGTGTCTTGTGGTTAAAGAGAATGTGATTATTTTTTATGACCCTAATAATGTCTGAATGATGGTGTGTGTGTTCCTGTTCTTTGACAGTGCCGGGACATGACTGATATTTAACTCTTTAAACGTGCTTCTTGCTTCAATGTGAAAGTCCATTCATTGCATTGCGCAAGCAATATCTGTATCTGTACACATTAATCGGTTCAAAAACTTAAATCTCACTGACCTGACAGCTTAATTAAACCAACACCATAAATACTATGAATGTGATGGATTTAAAATCCTTCTCTAACACAGCGATCAGTTTTTGAATCTCCCGGTCCAAACAGAATCTGTTTTTTACTGCAGAATAACTGGACCTATTGTTCACTTGTAGATAAGCAGAGACTTAACATTTTAGCTACCCTAACATTAGCGCAGATCTAACAGTCTATGGCTGCAGGGGGTATAGCTAAAGAAAGTCCCAGTTGGTATCATGGAATCATATTCAGATGCTTTTTTAAATCAGCCTTCGCAGAGGTTTATTTTCTGTCTTTCTGTGAATTCCCTCTCAGCACCGTGAAACAGAGTTTAATGGGGCCTTAAATTCTTCCTGCCCTATATTAAACAGTGTCACTTTATAGCACCCAGCGCCAGTGCAAAAGTAGCACGGCCACTCTGACGCCTCAGCTGGAGTCTTGACAGACAGATGGTAGACAACATAAATGTTCGCAATAATTTCAGCAGGAGAAACTCCTGGAAGCACATGAACATGAATTTATGCACTGACATTATTTCTATCATAATAGATGTTCAAATTAAAAACATTTTCACACACACACATGCAATCTTCAGTATTGTCTAGGTCCTCCCACTTTTGCAGGCACCATTCTTTTTAAAGCCTCTGCAAATAGTATCCGGCCTGGCATAGCAGTGTGTGATGCCCCTCTATTCCTCCTTTCTGGCATTAGCAGCCACCCTCTTTTCCTCTAGCTATGGACTGTTATGACTGAGCTAAATCCACCCCGTCCCTACGATTCCCCTCCACAGACATGAGCAGGAGCCACAGATATCCATCTGCCTGTTCAAAGGCTCCTGCACATCATAAGGAGAATCATGAATCTTACTCGTCACTTCTGTTCCACCTTGAGCCCATTAAAAAGTCATGCATGCACGCACAAACGCCACCAGCCCTCGCCTCTGACTTATCTAAGTATTTCGGTTCCCTGCCATTCTTCACACCAGTAGCTTTAAACCACATGAGAACAGTGGTACTAACAGCTTCAGCACAACAGCAGCCGGAGTCTGCACTGTGTTAAATCAACGAGCCACTTATGTGGTCAGTCAGGTGCAGCCCCTCTGACCAGCTCCAGAGGAGGTAGGAGTGTGAGAGGAGAGTGGGAAGGGGCTGAACTGAGCTGAGCCACCTGCGGGTTGGAGACTCACTCAGCCTCTCTAAGTGGTCTTGGGTTATGCGCTAATATGCTTTACAGTTTCCTCTGACTGGGCCCTTCCTTGTGCTCCTGCTGCATGCAACTGCCCACACATGCTGGCATACACACAAAATGCATTATTTTACTTGGGTGGTGCACATAAATACACTACTTTACAGTCATTCTGCAAAGGCTAAGAAACCACTTTAAACCAAACCAAACCAGAAGATAACCCAGAATTCATTTTTTAATCCTGAAACCTCAAAATAATGTAGTGATGACTGACTTGGCATGACACATGACGCAGCAGCTAATTTTAGGTTTCATAAAATGAAGAAGGTGGGGGAAACACGCACGCACACACAAACGAATAAATGTTAGGCCTGTATCTTTAAATCAGTCAAAAGGCCCTTAAAACATGCAGACTGATACTCACTACAGGCTACTTTCAAAACAAGGATAACATGATGTGACTAAGTGGCTGATCAAAGTATAAAAAAAATGCTGTGGCGAGTGCGCGTGTGTGCGAGTTCGTCTACTCACTGCGTGGTTCCCGAGGGCCGTCCACGGTCACTTTGATAGCTCGGTGGTAGGTGGCGACTTGGGGCGGTCCGGTGAAGACAGTGATGGTCAGGGTGAAGCTCTTTCCTGCAGAGCACAAACATGTCCAAAGATTTATGGAGAGGTCTTTTTGCTGCACGTCATAAATGTCCTTTTTCGAAAATATCTGTGACTTTTTTTTCCTCTTGATCCAACAAAACCTCGCTTGTTCAGCTTTAAATCACCGCCGGATTTTGCCCCGCTACAGTCCATGAATTAAGGATAGAACCAGACAGAGACCACCTCTTTTGATGGCCTGGCTGCGTGTATGATTTAGATTATTGAGATGATCTGTTCCAGATTGTCCAAGAAGAGCTTACAGCAATAGTTTTAATGTTCAACAAGGAAGGATTTGCTCCCTTCTGCATCACAGTCCTGTTCTGAGTAAGAAGGCTGTTTTTTTTTTTTGTATCGGCTCCAGCGCTCGTGCAGATCAGCATCTCGTGTATGAAAACAAAAAGACCTGAGTCCTCGAGTGTGGTAAAAATGTAGTCATAATTACATGATCATTTAGATACTAGACCATTTGGCTTTAGAGGTAATTGGATCAAATTACATTTTATAAAAAAAAAAAAAAAAGAAAAAAAAAATCCAGCTCTGAAATGATTTTGTTCATGACATTTATCACTGGTAATAGAGCTTCTGATTCCCCCAGCACGCCACAAATATAACTGAACAAAAATACGCATTAACCACATCACATCTGTACATGACGTGATTTTGTGATTACTATCAAAGTATCACCAGGCACTTTAAGTTTTCTTTTTTTCTAAATAAATTTTTCAACAACTTTTTTTTTCAATTTTTATTTATTTATTATTTTTTTGCGGTGAGGATTGCTTGACAAGAGTCTGGTGTTTTTTCAGTCATTCCGTGGATAAAGAAAATTATAGTCACATCGCAACCGTTCACCGTGACGCAGGCCAGATGTTTCGGATGACACCCATGGACGTCAGTTGGCAGAATGTGGGCACTCTGCGTTCGCATACCTAAGTGATACCACATTTTCAATTTTTCTTTTGAGTAATGTGTAGCAGAGATCAGGCCAAAATTGGCAGAAAAAAAAATATATTTCAAAAGCTGTATTTTAAGGGATCAGCGTTTCCAGTGTGTGCGTCTGTGCAACATATTTGATGCTGGGGACTTTTGACTTTCTTTTTCGGATTCAAGAAAAAAATAATAACATGCTGTCAGTTGTCAGTCGTTTCCCCACTTAGACTGAGAAATATGATCCGTAATATTATTATAAGCGCGTTTCCAAGTGTTGCTGAAAATGGAATAACAAGAAGTCATAGCCAATTTATCCACTGCATGTGTGCGTGTGTGTGTGCGTGTGTGTGTGTGTGTGTGTGTGTGTGTGTGTGTGTACTATAGAGAGAGAGAGGGAGAGAGAGGGAGAGAGAGAGAGAGAGAGAGAGAGAGGGGGATGGAAAAAAAAATCTGCGTACCCCGTCCACTCCTGCCCACGAAGCGCAGGTCGTTGAAGCGGGCCACCTGGTTTTTCATCACGGCGGAGGCATTCCTCAGCTCGGCCGAGTAGTTCTCATCGTTTCCGGCCATCACGGTGACCAGAGTCCCGTCAGGGACATCACCGAGAGCGACGACCTACAACGGGACAAAGCCGGGGTCAGTCTGGGTATACCAAACCAGACTGCGCGTCAAACCGCAACCGGCTCCACTGTTAGCAAATACCCTAAATTGACAACTCCACCTGTTTGTCAACACAAAGCCAATACAACTGGTATTGCGGAGAGATTTTTTTTTTTATAAATTAGACTGCCTTCACGACAAAAGAGAAAAAAAAACTTGTGCAGTCATTGGATCTGATATGTGATCATGTTTCTTTGTAATGTACGAATGACATATTTTTGAAAAAATAAAAAAAAAATTTAGTCGCCAAATCAAATGCTTCTTCAGACCTGTCATCCGTAATATTGCCAGTATATGATGTGTAATGTTTCTTGATGCTATCATGGTGCTGTGTTTTTAAAATTCAACCTCCTTTAAGGCTAAATATCAGATACAGAAACCTGTTTGTCTCAGCCATGAAATAAAAATATCACTCATTACAGCCTGTTGATCAAAGGTGTGTTTGTTAAAGTCTGTTGTCATTCATTTTCACAGCACATCACAAGGCCTGTAATAAAAGTAAGAGGCGATGTGACTGACCTTAAAAGCCACAGGCAGCGTCTTGTTGCATCTCCAGTGAGATGGGAGGACGGAGCACAGGAAGTTGGGGCTGTCGGTCCGGACTAACTCGCCAGCGTGGTCTGCCAGAACGTCCACCACGTTCCTAGTGTCCGGTCTTGACCTGAGGGGCCCCGGGGTGGCCATGGCCCCGTTGCCGTCTCCAAGCTTACTGCAGGGGAAGGACGTTGAGGGCGGCGTGAACCGTCTTGTGGTGGGCGGCTCTACGGGAATATGCATCACAACAGCTTGGGTCAGTGCCACCTGGTCGTAGCGGAGGAGCAGGAGTTTTAGGGAGAAAAAGAGTTTCCTTTTCTCTTTTCCTTCAGGCTCTGCTGGTCTGAGGAGCCCAGTGGGTGAGCGCAGGAGATGTGGGACAAGAGCGCTCAAGGTGTGAGTGAAGAGAGTCTTGCAAACAGGAACAATAAAGTCTGATCAAAGATTGCTAGATCATCAGCACAGAGTGTGTCAGCCTGAGGAACATCACAGTTTCTTTGCTTTTTCTTCTAACTTCAGCAAAAACGCACCAAGTCTCAGAGTGCTGAGCCTCACTTATATCGGCGCTCTTATCTATCGCACACTTGCACGGTCCGTTCACAGAATATCAAGAACGCAAAAATCTACTTGAGCATTCACTTTGAAAACTCAGGCCAGTTTCTAAGTAATTTATTTCTGACAAGCTCAATCTGTTAAAAGTAATCCGCAAATGCAAAAAAAAGCGACACGATCCAGCTGACTGGCTTTTTCGGTTAAAGTTTCTCTTTTAAATTTCTTTCTCGGAAGACTCTCCGGATCTCACCGTGACTTTGATGAGGAAAAAACGCTTCTACATCCTTCAAACCTGAATACCTTAAGCCAAAGTTATACAGGAGTACAGTGTCCCGTTCTCGCGTAAAAGTTCTTGTGACTTTATCCTTGTTGAATCACTCCCACAAAAACCGACGGGTGCCTGGTGTAAGCGCGTCTGTCCTCTCGCTCAGATGGAGTCTCCTTTCAAGTTATCCTTAAGCGCAGGGTTACCGGGCGCAGGAGAGCCGTGAGGCTGAACGCAGAGCAGAGTGCCGCGATATTATTTTACCCGAGTCATTTCAGTGTTTAGTGGTTGGGAGTGTGGAGATGATTTCCACCAATGAATCTGCTGGGTTGGGCTTTCACCAGACCAATCAAACTCTTCGGTGTTCCTTCTCCAGCACTGTGCTGTTGTTTTACCAGCTGAATTATTGATACATATCAGCGCTTTTCTTTGCGTTTGTATTTAATGCAGCATATAGTCTGACGCGGAATGAGAGAAATAAGACATCAGTCTGCCTTTGGGAGGAACATTTTATTCCAACCCAGATGAAAGTTGAATTTTATGTGTTTTAATCTATTTTAGATAACAGTTTGTGACCACAGTCACTGTAAGAATCAAATAAAAACACTGAGAAAGACGATCAGTTTAAAACACGGATGGTTTAAAACATGAAAATACTCAGAGCAAAGAAACATCTGGTTTATGCTCTTTTTTTTAAATGACAGTCTGACAAAGAGACGGTTTAATCAGTTTAATTACACATCATCTGAAAGGAACTGGAGTTGTTTATATTCAGTCTAAATCAGTAGGACTGAGGCGGCAGAGGCCTGCGGTTTTACTCTTATTTATCCATGTTGAAAAGCTATTATATCTGGCGGCCTCACACCTTCTCCCCTGGATAAAAAATAATTTTAAGGAGGAAAATTATGGGTGCAGAACAGATCCATATCACTGTAATTGACTCGTTTCAATTAATAAGAGACTTAAATCATAAAGGCCAATGCGTTATCGCCACATCAAACGCCGCGGCAGATAAAGAGGTGTGTTTTGTGTCTGTGTTTGCGTGTGTTGAAGCCAGAGGCTGAGTTCATCAGACATTTAAAATGTTTGATGGAGAGCTGAAATGACGGCACTCCCTGGAAGCCATGCGGCTTTCTGTCACTAGTTGGCGCATTTGCCTTTTCAATCGCAGACAAATCAAACCCAGTGAGCAGACATTTCACATCCACACAGAAAAAGGAAACTTGTCTCCGGGCTCTGTGAAGGTCTGAATTAAATCCGACTGTAGGCAAATCAACGAGAAAATGCTGGATCTAAATCATTGGAAGAAACACCAGGGATCTACTCAGTTTATTTTTCCTGAGTCATATCATAATTATTCTAAATTCTAAATTTACTATTACAGGTACATGCGCACATTAATTCCAATGAATAAAGTTAATGTATTATAACATTTGAAGATTGGTTGATGTTTATGTAGCCTATGTGTACATTTATTTCTCAAACGGTTTGTTCATCGTTAAGGTAGTAATAATACAATTTCTGAGATTTAATGGCCAGAAAAGCACAACATTTAATTTGGATATTTCTGATTTAAAAAAAAATCCATAATGATAATAATGAAAATGGTTATAATAAAAACAAAAACACTTATAATACTAATTCACTGAATAATCAATATTTATGGTTGTGACAAGCAATTAGGACTTACAATTAAAAAGAATCAGAAGTTATCCTGATTTCCTGTCAAGAGCAATTTTTAAAAGTATTCCAACAATTCATGTTTTATTTTCACAGTAAGCCTAAACCTATTTCATTTTCTCTCCCTCTGTGTTTGTTGTGGTTTTTGAGTTGTTTACTTGCTCAAGAATTAATTAAATTCAGATAAAGAGGCATAAGGAGTCATCAGTGGCTTCAGATTTTTTCTTAAAGGAATATTAAGTATTGAAACTTTTAAAGGAAGAAGGACAAAATCTTATTTTAAGTCCAAATCACATTTTGATGTCTGAGCAAATTTTCACATTGCTTTCAGTGTGGTGGGATTAAAACCTGGGTCAGTGAGGTCGCAGACCCTTTCAGCGCTGCAGTTTTACTCTTTTGCAGGCTTCTACACTTCTATCAGAGAAAAAACAAACTGATAAATCAATACAAGTTTGAAGGAGGGCCTTAATGATTTACTTTGAGGTTGTGGTGCTTAAGATTTATTGAAAAGCAAATTAGACAAACATATGACTTTCCAACGCAACAAATCATCTATTCATCTATCCATCCATCCAGGTAACGGTTGAAACCAGCAGTTTACAATTTAAAATGTATAAAAAGACACATAACCTTTATAATTTCTCACTGTCTGACATTAAATTAGAATGAACTTCTCTTATTTTTGGTCAGTTGGGCTTATCAAAATTATTCATATTTGCTAAATATAAAGAGTAATGACAGAGAAAAAACAATTGGGTTAAGTCCAGGCGATGATGACAATAATGATGATGCTCTGGCTTTTGGAAGCTAATGATAGGTTAATTAACATCATTTGGATCTTTAGTGACATCATGGTAAAATTAAAAGAAATCAGCCAAGATATCAGGTAGAGGATTCTCAACCTACATAACTCTGGTTCATCCTTGGCTACAGTGTCAAGATGCTTGGAGGTACCACTTTTCAAACAATTATACACAAGCCTAAACACCATGGAAATGTCCAGCCATTCAACCACTCAGGAAAGAGACAAGCTCCGTGTCCCAGACATGAATCATTTTTGGTGCGAAATGTGAGAATGAACTCCTGAACAAAAGCAAGAGACCTTGTGAAGATGCTGGCAGAGGCTGATAAGAGAAGCAAAAAAGTCCTGTACCTATGGGCTCAAAGGCCACTCAGCAAGGAAGAAGCCATCACAGAGACAAAGACCCTAATATTTGGAGACATTTTCTGTGGTCTGGTGTTACAAAAACTGGACTGTTTGGCCATAATGACCACCATCACATCTGGAGGAGAAAGGGGGAAGCTTGTGAATTTGACAACACTACCCCACATGTGAAGTACAAGGGTGGTAGCATAGTGCTGTGGGGTTGTTTTACTGCAGGAGGGACGGGTCTTCACCAAATACATGGCATCATAAGGAAAGAACAATATGTGGACAAACTTAAGCAACATTGCAAGACATCATCCAGAAAGTTAAAACTTGGGCATGAATGGGTCTTCCAAATGGACAATGACCCTGAGCATTCCACCAAATGAAGTACAAAAGGACTTTAGGATGACGAAGTTAATGTTTTAGAGTGGCTATCAGGTGTTGTTCTGTTACACCAGGTCTGTCAGGAGGAATGGGCGAAAATTCCAGCAAATTATTGTAAGAAGCTTGTGAAAGGATATCCTCAAAATTGGACACAAGCAAACCGTTTGAAGTCAATGCAATCAAATATTAAGGAACTGTATGTAAACTTTAGACTTTGAGGACAGTTATAAAAAAAATCTAAATGTTCTCCATCATTATTCTGGCATTTAGCATTTAGAAATAGTTTTGGTAATTCTAACTGAAATAAGAAAAGTTTAGTCTGGTTTAGTGTCGGAAAGAGGAGAAAGAAAAAGAAATGTGTCTTGGCTCAAAGTATATGTGAACTTCTGGTTTCAACTGTATTTTTTGGTGTCACATAGATAACCTGTTATAATTTAATGAACATGTTTTCATTCAAGTTGAACCCCAAATTAAAGAAGTAACCCCCCTCTTCTGGTCAGATCAAGTCTCTGTTTTGAGAGCAGGTCCACTGTGAAATGGGAAAACGGCAACGATGATGATATTTTAGTTGCACCTTAGTTCATTATTAATATGTGACCACACTCCCGTGCTCTACCCTGCCCAGCCATAACGCCTGCTCTGGGCGCCTGTCACATTTAGACCTCTGCTTTTTAACATCCACTTTCTACAGTTACAGCCACAGAAGCACTGAGGACAGAGCTTGTCGGGCCACTGAACGATTTTTAATGATCCAGGAAGGTTGAGCTTGAAATCAAGACAGAAAATGCGGAGGACACGTGAAACCTCGGATCTACCTCAAGCCGGCCTGAGTCTACCTGACTCTCAACATCAAAAGATAAAGAAAATGGATCCTTAAAGATACAAACAGCTGATCACGTCATTGTTTATTGGTTGTTGCTCTGGGACAGCTTGCTGTGATACTGCCTTCATACATGTGTTCCTGACCTACTTATTAAAAGTGCATATGCTCAGTATAAAGAAGGCTCTCTGTGATACCAGGGAACAGTCTGCTAATAAGAAGTGAACGCACAACACAGTCAAATGAAAACATTGTAGCCTGTAGGCTGAAGCACAGCTTGTAATGGAGTCAGTGCACAGGAGAACCACTTCTTCTGAGAGTATTAAAACCAAAATAACCTCATTTACTTTAGGCTATCATGTGTAATGAGTCAAAGTGTAAAGACAAATATGAGCAGAAGAAACTGATGGAGGCCTTCAGGGTTTGTAAGATTATACCTGCCACCCACACGGCATTTGGTGCCACTTAAAAGTCCCTTTGAAGATTGGGACAGTCTCAGAAATGAAGAGACCCCTTCAAGTGTTTTTTCTCTTCAAATGAATATGATCTATTAGTCCGTGAAAACTCTAAGGCTATTTCCAGACGTGTACACATAAGCCTCCGGATGAGTAGCTATTCATTTGGGAGAAAAAGGGGCTATAGGGGCAATTAGAAATAGTTTGAGGTTCAGAGATGACATAAGACAAAGATTTCTATCTTTAGAGGAACTGTGGCGGTCACACATTTCTGTACATTCACAAATTACAGGGCAAGCTTGGCCCTCAACCCACCAAATGCATTCCTTCCGAAAAGTGTCTGCTCGAATTTCAGCCGGGGGTTTCTGCTCAGTGGAAATATGAGTGTTGTGAATGGACGACTTCTCTGAAATGGAGTTTTTATTCCCCTTGGATTAAATTAGCTCTACTTCAGAGCTCAGGGTATTTTTTGTATGAATGATGAATTCTGCGGTGGCTGTGGAATGCCAGGCTTGTTTACCCCCCACCTCAACCTCTTTTAGCCTTTTTTGAGGCATTGCTCGCTATGAAACGGACTTTTTCAGCCTGATATGACAAGAGTGTCTGTGATTAGACTTCCAAGAATGATGTAAGTCACCAAAGCCATTTGTGCCAGTCCCCTCAAAGCCAAATCATATTCTAGCGTTGGGAGTGTTTATATACACAAGTATATGGAGAAACTTTTAAACAACAGTGAGTGGGTACAGACTGTTTGGGTTTTGGGCTCTTGCTGCTCTGATGGCTGATTCTCTCTCAAATTTTGATTATACAATGTGTCAGCACATCACAATTGGTGGTCAGGTTTGTTCATTTTGATGTTCAGACGAGAAAATAGGAAACACATTGAACAGTTTTGATCGTATAAATTTGTATGTTATTTTTTCTTCACCAGGGTTGTCTGTGTTAGTTTTAATGATAACTGGTACACATGTGTATATTCTGTCTTTGCTTCTACATACGCTTGAGAACTTCATTTCAAACTGAATTTCTCGAGTTGTCCTCTTTAATTGAACCCTCTTTGTGCTTTGTGTATCCAGTAAATCATGAGAATGTCAGGCTTTAATTTCAGATCCTTCAAGATGTTCAGAGTATATATTATCCTAAACTGATGGAGAGGACGGTGACATTTCCAAAACCAGCAGCTAATTATTATGGAAGCCTAATGAGCTGAGACACGGCAGTCACCAGAGGAGACAATGAGCACATTCATCTCATGCATCTTTAATGTTCTGCTTACATTTTATAAAAAGGTGCAGAGCGGAGCTAAGGGCTTATAAAAGCCCTCTGAATCAATTGAGCAGCATAATGGCTGTTGGGGGACGACTCCAGTTCTGTTTTTATTTGTGTCTGCTGAATGTAAATGGACTTCTTAAAGAGCGCATTCGTTTCGAACACAATAGGAATGATTTTGTCAACCTGACACCTCGTTTCATGTTAAATGCATTATGGGATGAGTTTTTGAGAAGTAACACTTACCATTCCTTTATCACAAAAAACAGTAGATTCCCTTTTATTTAATGGTTTTATTTCATCTGCTGTTAGATACCCAGAGAAGTAACATAAAATATTATTTAAAAAAGCCAATTTAAGACAATAATCAAAGACATTTACTTGTCTCATACCTCATTAATCATATCCTGACCCCTTGGTTTTTATCTCGTGGCCTTTGGGAGAAGGCAGACCGTCAGATAAAGAACTCCAAGACAAGGCTTTATTAATGTGGAGTAGCTGCACCACTTTCTCTTGACCAGCTGAATGCTATCCATCTATCTAGTACAATCCAGGGTCTTCTTGCTGGTGTGCTTGTCTAGTGTAATGAGTACCATATTACAGCCCATGATAGCTTCAGTTCCTTGGTACTTACCCTCTCTAGTCTGTTTGTTGATGGGGAGATCATTTTCTACTAGTGTTGGGGCGCAGTCACACTGGCCATCCAAACTGTGCTCAGGCACGGTTCACTTCTCTGCTTTGGTGCGGTACACTCCATGCACAAGCACGAGCACGTGCACACCATGAGGGCATGACGATTAACTCATTACGTTTAATTGTTGCGACCACTCCAATTGACAACTATTTTAAACAATGGCCCCTTAGAGGGCAGTGTTGGGCCAAAATGACAACAGAAATCAAAAGTCACTGAAGTTGTAGCAAAGTCCACCGTGTTCCCAAACATGGGGACTCTAATGAGACTATGCTACTTGTAAACAGGCTCTTCACTATGACGTTGGCGGGCCATGTGTGTGCCTCAAGTCTGGTTCATGTTGGAGTAGTGTGGCCGCAGATCGTACCGGTGGCTAGCGGGGAATCGAACATGGGCCAACTTTGCTAGAGTACAGCACGGTTGTGCTGGCCAGTGTGACCACACTTAAAACAATAAACTGAAATGTTTAGACAATCAAGTTAAACAGTTCACAACGGTGTTCCACTTTGTTGCAAATAAATGTTCGCTTGTTTTAACTCTCCTGTATGCCACACACTTTTTGTCCTCTAGGGTAATCTGGTAGATGTTGGCTATGGCTGCCTTTTGCAGCAGCTCTCTCTTCTTGTCCGTTTTTTGTAATTTTTTCGTCTCTTTTTCATAATCTTTGTATTTGGAGTGGATCATTACTTTGTATGGCTCGTTTGTTGGTCATGGACACCAAACTTTTTGTGGCTTCAGCGATATTTTTACCACTTTTTCTCCTGTGTTTGTCTGGAGATCCTACATGTAACCATGGCTGCATTGTTTACATGTGAAATCAGCTATTAGCAGCCTATAGCATGTCAATGCTAACTGGTGCAAGGCCTGATGTTTCCCACAAGGTGAGGAGAAGGAGGTGAGGACTGGTGGACTGGTGCTGGTTCTTAGGTGTGAGCTAAGAAGTGACGACATCGACCTGTCCTTCCATCCATCGTTATTGGGATGGGTTATATCCAATAAGATGGACAAGCTAGCTGGGCTAACCCAGCAACAGAGGGATTACCAGAGGGCAGAGTAGCATCATGTTATTCACAGACATGGCTAACGGAGTTAACATCAGACACCAACGCCACATTGGAGGAACTTCACCTGCTGTGAGCAGACAGGATCCAGGAGACAGAGACTGAACAGACTGCTGAAGAAGCTCAGTCCTGAACCCTGTGGAGGTGGAGGCTGGCTGAACTGGACAATGATGGACATTATATTTTCTTATGGACCTTTTTGCACTTTCTTTCTTTTGTTTTCTTGATTCCTGCTGTGACTTCAATTTCGCTGTACTTGTTACAATGACAATAAAGTTCTATTTTATTCTATGCTTAATATGACCCCTCCAGGTTTTACTATTATTTTAAACATACAGTGAGTAAAAAAAAAAAGTCATCAATTTTGTGTTATACCTTTAGTCTTACTTCACTCAACCCATTATCATGATTTTTCTCTTCTTTTAGGAACTAAGGACCAATAAACCTTGTTTACAAAAATAATGCAGTCAGATGGCATAATCAAATTCTTAGTCTGTATTGACAAAAACTACATAACTCAAAGCAAAACTGTTAGACGACACTCTGGGGTACACTGATCGGTTTACCCTGATCAGAATTCAAGGGTCTAATTTGATAGGACCCCCGCCTGGCCTGTCAGTGGCATTTCAACGGCACACACCACACCAGAGGCAAGCAGGGGGAGCTCACTGTAAACCCCACTGTCAGGGTCGCTCCGCCCTCACATCATCTGTCGGGTACACTCACCCAAAGATGACAGTCAGCAGCCTGTGATGTGGTTTCTGGGTCTGTTTATTCTTTGGAAACCCACTAAAAGAAGCATTGGATGGTAAGCTCACCAAATGGCCCCAGTGCTATTATAGGAGCACTTTTGGTTGAGTTTTGATCTGGTGGGTTTGTAAATAGAGCCCTGCCTTGCTGCGGGGCACCACTTTGGGTTATATTGTTCAGTGTGACCTGAAGTAAGATTTTGGTATTCATGGTGATGTTTTTTCACCTGGCACAAAAATCAAAGTCCATAAATTTGTGTGAATTATGGCGCTTAGTGTTGTTTATGTCTTCAACGCTGTATACTCCTCATAATGTTTCTGATGATTGACAAAGACGTACAACATTTGCCCTCCTCTGCTTTCTTTTACTTCACGAAAAAACAGATTGTGTTCATCCTCACGATCTTTATTTATCCCATAAGTCATTCTTACTTTATGATCTATATATGTCCCCAAAATACGTCAACCCGGCCATATTTTCTTCCATTTTGGTTTTGAGTGTGAGCTATAATCATTTCTCATCTTTCCATCTCTCTTTGTCTCTCTTTATCTCTGTGTGTGTGTGTGACAGCACACACACACAAATGCACTTTTCTTTTTTTTAAGCAAGAGCTTCTGATGCAAAGACGGCAATCTGTAATCTGTAGTAATTGCATGTTGCAGAAAAACATTTTTCCGCTGTGGTAATTGCTGCAATATGTGCAGTTGCATTGCCAAAGTGACAGCACCCCGTCCCCTGAAGACTCTCTCTCGCTCGTACTCACACTCACTCACTCACACACACACACACACACACACACACGTAAAAGCACCACTTTTACTTTGCCACTTTTGTCCAGCAAAAAGTTCTCAGACTGTTTTTGTGAGACAAAAACATCCACAAAAGCAGCTATGACAATATGCTGTGATTAACAGGTTGGCACATTTTCTCACATATACACAAACAGCACACACACTTACACACACACACACCTGTGGCGCTTTAATTCTGCATTCACCTTCTGCTAAAGATTTACAGTTCCTGCCAGTGACAGTTTAACTGCCACGAAGCCTGCCAGCCCTGCTGCCACACACGGATCAGGACGAGAATCTGTCAGTCGCCACATCAAGTCAATCTCCCCGCTCCTTTAAACAGAAAACACTTTCAGTGAAGACAGGTGATGAAATTAACGCGTCATATTCTTACTACATCTTTAAGTATTGAGCCTTTAGCCAGAGTTGCTGATGATTAGTGGAAATAATAGCCACATTCAATCTAGGGGAGGGATCTGTGGCTCAACCATAGACGGATACTTATGTAACCATTGTCTACCATTTCACCACTCTGACCCCAGTGTCTGCTGCACTTTGTTGGACTGTGCCACATTTATGAGGTCAACCCCACTGTGAGACCTTGGGGAAACTATGGCATGCCAACCAGACACCGCTCTTCTCATCACCTCAGTGGAGAATCTCCCTCTTCCTCTTCCTGTCTCTTTCTCAGCACCTGCATTCTCCGCCTCATTGCCGAGCAGAGCCCCAAAATGTGATGGGGCTTTCTTACATTTGACTTCACACACCTAGCACGAGGAAAGCTATTACTTATAGACCTTTATGGATACACAGCACAGACACTAAGATTGCAACCAGACTGTGTGTGCAAACCTTTTCCTCTTTAGGCTGCTACTCTGACTGCTGAAGCCGTCCAACCTCCCAGCAGTTGTGTCTCAAATGGAGTCTCTCTGTCAGATCAAACAGCTCCTACTGATGAGGAGAGGAGACAGATTGCAGCGCTGGAAGCCGTTCAGTCTGACAGCCCGAACACGTTTGACTGGCAACGCAGACTGCGTCTACTCTTCCATGGCTAGAGAGCCCACACAAATTTAGCAGCGCCACCAGAGAGGGGAAGAGGGAATAAAGAGTGGGGCGGGAGTAAGGAGCCTGAGTCTGTTGGCTCTGAGAATAAGTTGTGAGAAGTTTTGCTCATACACAGGCAAAGCCCCGTAGCTCAGTTTTTTTTTTCTTTTTTCACAAAATGAAATCGCATGTGAGCTGAATATTAGGAAGTACGCATGGCTTCCAGCAACCACCAAGCCATTTCAGCAGTGCCTGTAAACCACATTTTCACCAGCAGACAATGCCCCTTTGTGCTTGTTGTGTGGCTGTCCCATCTCCCTGGCACCCGAAGAGAAGGCTGTTTTAAGAACTGTGGAGATTAGAGTGAAAACTTGAAGAAAAGTGATAAAGATGAAGTGTCAGTTTTAGATCGCTGGTTAATTAGTGGCAGTCATGACAGGAGGGGCAAGCAGGACAGTCTGCCCTCATTTAGCCTCAGTGCAAGAGGGGATCTTTGATGTGGTTTCACATGGAATGCTGTTGTTCATTCCTCTCTGCAACAAAAGCCACATGTTTTTATTTTTTGAGACTAGGTCCTTGTTCTTTTGAACTATGAAGGAACACGGTGAGGTATGTGACGTATGAAATGAAAGGCATGAACGCAAACCAGCAAAACACAACACAGAGTCGACTGTGCCAACCTGGCTCTGGGACAAAAGTATTGTTCTAAGCTGCGCTGTGTTTGTACGTAGAATTACATTTTTGAAAGAAGAGAAAACTCTTTGTCATCCCCGCTGTGCAAGTCTTACACTACAGCACACTCTCAAACTCTTTCAAGCGAAGCCATTTGTGAACAACCGTTTTCACGTTTCCAGCTTTTCAACTGCTGCCGTCAGTGTTTGTCCCTTTCAACTGCTTTCATCATTATTGAGGGATCCTTTCAACAGAGGTCATTCCAGGTTCTGTCACACTCATTCAAGTGCAAATTGACATCAAAGGGCCCCCAAATATTAAATTTGCATTTATTTCCCTCTGCAGAGGGGCTCAACCTCCTAAGCACCATCTGACTCACCACAGGATCCAGCCAGATTTGAGCAAGAACCCAGCACTGGTTTTCTGACAAGTGTCCATGCCACTTTCCTCTGCAGACATGAGACAAGTCTTGGAAAGTACTTGGCTAGCCCTAAAGGCTTTTGGTTGTAGGGAAATAGGGTGTGTCAAGTCCTCAAGCCAAGCAGCTCAGGAGAGCATTTAGACACAAACTATTGTCAACTCTCATAAATCTAATCTCTTTGATAGTTGGTGATTATTGTCGGTCAATCTAAATGATTTTAAATTAAATCAAAAGAAAACAAATTATCTCCAAATGTCATTGAACCTTTCTGCGGGGATATGGCGAATAGTCTCTGTGACGCATGAAACTCCTTTTCTGTGATATACTTGGGCCGGATGCCCAATTTTAGATTAAGCAAACCTAATTGAAGGCTAAAACTTATTTTCAATAGAGTCAGTCAAATCATTGCTTGTGTCAAAGGCCTGGCTTCAAATTGAAGTCTGGAAAACAGACTGCTAAGGAAACCCGCGTGTCTGAAGTGACTGAATGTTTCCTCTCATAATCCCCACTGCTAATCAGTGGTGGCATTGCCCTGGTACAGTTAGCACCCTAGCCTCCTGACGCTAGGGCGTATTGCATGATTTTTCTTTCTTTGACTCAGAGTCTGAGGTGTCCATTCAGGATTTGCTGTAACTGCACACTAATCCCCTGATTACTGTGTTTAGGCCCCGCCATCGCTGCTCCACGTCAAGGCGGCCTCGGCTAACGACAAGCTAATGACACCACAATGACAAGGAGCGTTTGTAAATCCAATCAGTAGCCTGGAGTCTGGCTGCCTGGTGATTAGGTTGATCAAACTCTCTACTGACTGAATGACTGGCTCGCTGTCTACCTCTTATGTCACCATACTGATTAAAGGGAAAAGTTGTGTTAGGAGTCCATCAGGTCCGTCTAACATTCAAGTCTTTCTGCCAGGCTGGCAGTGTTAGCAGCTTGCTGTGATGCTCAAACATTAACAGGTTCTTGTTTAATTGAGAGTGCATTTTATTTATGACTTATACTGCCTGTTTCATGCTAAATAGTTTAAAGGCAATGTTACCTTTCAGCATTAACTACATTTTGTCGTACAAATGTTCAGACACTCTTCATATGGATATTTACCTGCTATTTGTGGGTGGTGAATTTAAAAAGATTAAGATCGCAAATAAAAGAGAGATCACAGCTCACAGGGCACAGATGAGCACAGTCTGAAGTGAAGGACACTCTCACTGATATTTTTGTGAGATCCTCTGCTGTTGAGTAATCATGTGGGTATTTGTGCTGGACTACAGGCATCAGGAGACCATATGCCAGTCCTGACCAGCTATTACAGTGAGGTTAGACAGCATTTAGAGGGGGGAGGACGTCACGCTCATCATGTTGACATGCACTGCTGCACTCTGACTCAGCACTGCAAAAAACACCCTGGCAGACGTTTGTGTTCAAAGCTGTGCGCGTGTGTGATTGTATGAATGCATGCACCTTTTATTTACACCTTTTTTTATTTATACCTTTTTCTTTTGTAATTTTGTGTTTATGACTCCTGTGTGTTTGTGCTCTTAATAGCTGCTTCTGCAACCCTGAGAAAAAGTGTTGCTGTAGCAGACTATGACGAAGAAATAAAAGTGGCCACTTCTGCTACACAGCTAAGGGGGAACCCCTGCCATGGTGTGTCCTACTGAGCCAATACAGAAGTGAGCAGTAATGAAGAAACACAAGTTTTCTGGGTTTACTAAAGGGCAAACCTGCTGCAGGGAAATAGATAACATGGTAAAATCTGCATTAATCAAAAATAAATGAATAAATAAAAACATTGGTGACTAGATGTTGCTGTCTATTATTACATCAATTAATTAAAAAAAAGGGGTAATGCCCATGTATCATTTATTATTACTATTATTTTTTTAACAAGTACTGGTAATTATGGTTGTAAATATGTGAGAACATAACATTTTATGTTAGGTACTGGTCCAAAAATAAATCAAAGTGAAAAGTGAAAAAAAAAAAAAAAACTAGGTTAACTGTGTACATATATTCAGTGATAATATCAATAAATCTGTGGTTGGTATGCTGTGTATTTAAAATCTAATCTGCATGTTTATCTCGCTGTTTATTTTCAACTTCATTTCTTACACCGTAGCTCATCTGTTTCCACGACTCACTTCTCGTCGGTTAATCTGCCTCTCCTCTATCTAGTCATTTGTCCCATTTCTAAAAACTAAATTTTTAAACTGTGTCCCCTCAAAAATCATTTCCGTGTGGTTGAAGTTGTGTTTGAAGTGAAAGAAGAAACATCCCCTAAAAATGTTTTATTGCAGCAACAACAATTAACTGTATATAAACAAGCTGAGTGAAAAAATAATTCTGGGAAAATGGGTAATCCAAAAAACATTTCATAGCCTGCAGCATCTCACATCCTATTATTATCTGCATTTTCCCTTCACCGTAATTAAGTTTTTTTCTTTATTGCTTATGGGAAGAGGGATAGGCAATAAAGATCTTTGGAGCTTGGTTAAAGTTGCTTATAATGCTGTGAGGATTTAGTCTGGAGAATGGATTTTTTGTCCATGAAAAAACATTATTTTCATCCTTTGATGGTGACAGAATGAGTTCCTCTGGGCCTCTCATCTTTGCTAAACTTTTACACATGATAAATACAACCCTCTGCTCCTTCTGTATTCCATCTCATAACTGTCTGCTGGTATGTCTCTGCATATTTAGATCTCCATAAGTTGGAGTAATTCAGTGTGTTGCCAAACAGACCAGTGCCTGCCCAGTAAAGTTGAATGAAATGCAATGAAAGTTGAACTTAGTCACAGGTGTCCTCTGTCATTTTTCTCTGTGCAACGGAAAGGATATTGTGAGCAACACTGGTTTAACGGTACAGGGAGGGGTCCAAACAATAAGTCTTCTTCATCTACAGTCAAACACAGGTCACAACTCTCTAATTCTGAAAACAAACTCGCCCTATGAACACACAAGTCCGCACTTTTTTTATTCATCTTTTTTGTGAATTTCTGGAAAATTAACTTCACACAAGAAGAAACTGCAGCATTAATTTCGGCAAATAATAAATAAAAGAGCTCATAATTGCTTCCTTTCTTTGATCCAAGTTATACCATGTAATAAGCTGTTGGGTTTGCCTGTGGATTTAAGACGAATGAAGAAAAAAGTTTGTACTAAATTGAAGTGTCCACCATGCAAGATGGATGAGATCATGCAGAATAATAACAGTAAAGTGGATGTAATATTTTTAACTGAGGGTTTGTATGAAAAATGATCAGCTCCTAAGCAAAGCAACAAGCCCCATCCTGTATGGGTATTACTTTAAAAAAAAAAAATAAAAAATTGTGATTTTTTTAATATTGTAATCATTTTCACTTCATTATGCAACTGCGCACACATGTTCACAGTCAACATATTTTCCTGTCTACATTCAGTTTGTTCCCGTTTCGATCTCTCCGGTCAAAGAAGCCGGTCTAGACATTATGAGTTTCACTTGCATCATATCTGGACATTTGTGTCTCATAGCAATTTTTCAACTTCCTGTCTTTTATGAACATGTGAGAATATTGAGCAGACTTGTGTATCATTCTTTTTTGGGTGACTTCAATAAAAATCCTACACTCCCTCATTTCACACTGACAATTTATGACTCTGGATGAAACAAGCCTAAGACCATACTCTGTGGTTGCCACCTTAAGGATGACGATTACTGTTGCTGAATTACAGTTAGGACCTGGCCCCTGTGGTTGGTATCCTTTCTACAATCAGAGAGTTATATTTGCTGTTACACTTTGCACAACTTTTTTTCCCTCATCCAACGCGATGTTGAGTAGGGCACTTTGAGCCAAAAGTGTACAAGGGTGGAGGTCGGTTTGGGATTACTTGACCACATAATCAGCACGCCTCTGTGCATTCTGTACCTGAAGCCATCTTACTGGCAACCCTTAAAAGTGTTTCCCATAAAGTCATGTTGACAGATGGTGAAAACTGCGAGACGTACCAAAAAGTAAATATCTACCTCAAAAAACGTTTACAGCCTTAATCAAGTCCAGAGCTCAGAGCTCCTTCTATCCAATACGCTTCAAAGTTTTATAAATAGATATTATGCCTTACTAAATTGGAGACAGGATTCTGCCGCGCCATGGCCGTCATGAGTTTTCTATTATTTGCTTTCACATTGGAATATTGAAACTGTAATATCTGGTTACGGCTTTCAGCCCTCTCAGCCCAGTCATGTTTTGGCGTCACCCAGGGGCCTCACTGAGCAAGAATTTGAATGAGCTTCAATCGAGCATGTTAATTCTAGAGAGGAGAAGAAATATTCCTCGTGTGACTTTGTTATTAATAAATCCTCCAGAGGCTAGCCATCTGTTCTGCTGAACCCAGTCTTTTTCTTTCTTGAGCTACTGTATGGCTCTCAGTTCAGTCATTATACATGTTACATGATGCACTAAAAAGTGTTGTCTTCTCACACGGTAAATGCATTTCTCTTCTAGAAAGTTTAGAATGAACAGGACCACCTCCCAGATTCTCTAAAAATAACCTTTGTGCAACTTTTGTGAGGCATGCCTCTTTTCTCATATTGCAACTGCTGTCTTCCATTCATGCTGCGCAATAAGCCAAACAAATAAAACCATTCCCACCCTAATAAACCAGAGCCTTTTTCTCTGCTCCAAAGGGAGCTGGCACCCACAAGCGTAAGACTGAAAAAACAGACCCCTGTATAAAACAGCAGCAGGGAACAAGGTGGCCCTTCCAATCGGAGGGAAATGTGGTGACAGAAACTGAGCCACTGAGCCATGCAGTGGGCAGAGCCAATCACAGCTGCCAGAAAGCAGGTACTACACCTAATGCAGACGTAGTCAGCATGTCAGGAAGAGAAGCACAGTAAACTTTATACAACTCTACTTCACAGGACAAAAGTCTAATCATTTATACAGCTTACTGCTTTTTTTTCTCAAAGCTATGTTTTAAAAATGCTTCTCTTGGATTAAAAATGGTGCTGCTGTGTGGGGGTTAGCAGGTGTAGCCTCATTGTGGTTATTATCAGTGAACTGCAGGAGTACTGTGAGTCTGCATCAGATTAATGCCTGATGATTCTTTTTCTCTCAAAACAACAACTGTCTGAAAACAACCCCATCTGAGAACGTGTAGAGAGCTGGACACCATGAGAACGAAGACTATCTGTCCGTGTGATTGTCATACAAAATGTGTGTGTGTGTCTGTGTGTGTCTGTGTGCGTCTGTGTGTGCGTTTGAGCCTGAGCGAAGGACTGAGGTTTCTGAGGTGAGGCGTCCTCTCGCTTCTCACGCGAAGTGCATCTGATGTTGCACATCACATGATAACATGTGTTCTCTGACTGCACTGAGATACGCCGTAGACGTATAAGAATAATTTATATAACGCCTTCAGAACGGACTTTAAGTTCATAGTTTGTGTTATAATTATGATCACGTTGGTGTCTCTTTTTTCTCATACTTTAAGTCTAGGTTAGCACAATTTCAGATCAAACTTTTGATCAGTGAAAATGAACTTTTCTTGAGCACATTACATTATTTTCTTCAGGCTATACATTGAGTTTATTAATCGTCACATAGGAGCATTGGAGCTTTTAGAGGAATGAATTAAACATTCTCCCTTTTTTATAACATTTAGTTCTTATTTCAGTGTGGTTTAAGTTAAACACTTTTCATTTTGTAATGTATGTTTTTCAAGCAACCACTCAGGTATAACACCGACATGAGGTAGTACTTGTTTCAGAGTGAGTAAGAGGGTTAAATGTCTCTAGGCCTTTGTTCTCTTGCAGTTTGGTTTCAGTAAAGAATAAACTCTGAAAGGATGTTGCACATTCACAAAGGATTTCCAATGGATGATTCAAAATCAAAATCAGACATCTGAAAAACATTACGTGATAGGCTAAAACGTCTCCAAAGGCTGCTGGATGGCATGCATGAAACCTAAAGTGGAATAAACTCTGATCTGTAAACAGTGAGGAGATAAGGGGACGCAGATCCAGTTGGAGAGAAGATAAAAGAGGTAAGGCTCAAGCCTTGTCAAGAGGAAACTATAAACGCCTTAAGTGTCTAAAGAAGCTGTGTGAACACCAGAACATCAGCTCCTGTCACTGCAGCTCTGCTGAGCGTATCAGAGGTTTGTTCTCATGCGAAACACAGATGGACTGAGTGTGTGTTTTACTGTCTGTGTCTAACTGCATGTGTGTGTGTGTGTGAGGCTCCAGAGATTTTAAGATACACTCTGCAAACAATTAGGATCTGGTAGGACTTCTCCTGTTGCCGTCTTTAATTACCACGCAACAAGGCCTTAATTGGGAAGGAGATTTTGTTTTTTCTTCTTCTTTCCAGTGGCTGTTGCAGCAGTTGTGTGACAAACAGAGGAAACAATCCCCTGCTTGCCTCCATATTAATGACATGTTAAACTCAGGATGTTTGTGTTTTTTGGATTCTGACTTACAGAAACTCAGAGTACACTAACCCAAACAAGAGGAAAGGTTTTCAACTTTGTCTCCTCTGCTCCAATAGTCTCACAATCTGGAAGTAAATGTTGTCTGATTGGAATTACCATGGCAACAAATGGCTTCTTCATTGAGCTTTAGCGTGTAGCGCCGCCAACTATAGTGCACTCACCTCACCACACAGACCAAAAGTACCTCCTGGAAGTAAAGCAGAGTGAGAGGGACTAATATGTTTTTTTCTTTGCTCTTTTATTGTGTTGCAGTGTTCCAGTAAAGACTCAGTCACATGGAGCCTATGAGCTCGTATTCTCACTGTGAGAGCGCTCAGTCTCACTTGATAATGAATGTCTGTGGTGAGAATTCCATTATGGAGCTACTCCATCAAGCCTACAGAAAACACAGGAGCGGTGAGGCAAAGGCATTTAAGGTCCATATCAGTCAACTAGACGGGGGCTACTGTTCAAGTCAGATCCTCCTTTGTGAATCTCCCTCAGCATAAGTCTGACTGTGTGCAGACAGAGATAAATGCATCAGTGGATCCATGTCAATGCCTTTTTTCTCAGAGTTGAAATAGCTGCACTTTAGCAACAACTGCATGGAGGGTTGGATGGTTGGATGAAGTGGTATGGGGGTCGAATGAGCGGGCCGACACTCACCTCTGAGTATACTGCTGCTGAAATTGGAAAAGGAGTCAAAGATGCTGTTGGATGCCATGACAGGGAAGCCAGGAGGAAATGAAGCCACTGATGCTGAGAATGTCATACAACCTTGGAGAGAGCACAAGGAGAACTAAGTACACATCGTGTCAAGTGTCTCTGAGTAGTCTGAAAAGCACTTTACAACTCCTATCACTAACTTCCACTATAAGGTTAACTGCTTTTGTACAAGTGAGAAAGAGCAGAGGAAAGTTAGGAGAGCAGAGAGGACAAAACTCCTGGAGCTCAGAGCCTGTTTGCAACCAAGAATCTAGGGTTTGTGACCACCACAGGAATCCCAAGCCACAAGCCTGCAGAGAGAGCAGCAGCATGTGTCAGGAGCAGCACCAGGAGACGTTTGACAGAGAAATGCAGAGAAAAGTAGAAAGTAGACATTTAAAAAGACCCTATCTCAGCAGAGGCGAAAGGAGCATTTGTGTCACCAGGTGTCAGGGAGGACTCACCAGGGCTGGAGATGAAGGGGGGCCAAACCTTGCAGAGCCCGGGTGGTGGAAGCGGGGCCGGCGTGGAGGGCAGGGCTTGTGGTCCTCTGTCACGGAGTGAGCTGAGGGTCTGAGGTTAGCCAGCTAGCTTGATAGCGCGGTCTGTCTTTCTCTTTCTCTCCCACAATGGTGGTGGCCTGACTAGAATGTCAGTGCTAGTAAAAGGCTAAAAGCTACAGTCTATCTGCATCCTCCTCGCCATCCTCCACTCAGAGACACACACTCCTCACAGTGAGTGGTGGAGCACACGTCACATGTCACGTGAGGTCACTGGGCCTCTCCCTCCCACCCTCCTTCCTCTCCCTCCCTGCTTCTGCTATCCTCTTTTCTGCTTCTCTGATTTATTTTCTGTAGTTTTTACTTTCCATATATCTCCTTCTTTCATTCCTGTCTTCACTCTCCACTGGATGTCCAAGTTTTAGAAATAGTCTATTTTCAGTTAAGTTCAAACCAGGCAGCCGCCGTTGCCCACTGAGGTTAGCAAAGAGGACTGAAACCACGGGAGCAGAGCTGGAGAGGATTTAAAATGTACGAAGCCAAAAATGAAAGTAGAAAAGACACGGGTGAATCAGATGAAGACAAACAGAAAAGCGAGATAACTGTGGCTTTTGACACTGCTGGGTGACAGGAAGGCGTCAGTGTCGACTGCTGAGCAGCACTGAGCGCGCTGTTCTTGAATGTGTCTGTATGTCCTGTGCTAGTTTTATGTTTTTCTGAATCACAGCACATCTGTGTTTGTAAGAACCGGTGGTTTTGGGCCTGCTAAACCTCCACCCTCACTTACCACTTGATAGTATCATAATCTTAGCCTCATTAGAAGCAGCACTGCCAGTTCCTCAACTCTGCCCTTCGTCCTCTTCTCCTCCGTAGTCCTCTTCCCATACACCGTTTGTCTGGATATATGCTCTTGCTTTTATCCATTTGTTTTCTTATTTGGACACTTCTTTGAGTGTGTTTCATGGTAACTCCTTGTAACTCCTCTTAGAGATAATGAAACTCCAAGTCCAAAAAAGAAATGTAGTGTTTGTGTACTGGTACTACCTTGTTAGTTCCAACTTTAGGTTTAGCAGTTAAAAACCACTGTATTTAGAATTATTTTTGTTTTTGTATTGTTATTTTTGTTTGTGTTCTGAGCATTTATTAAATTTTTAAGACCAAGCTTTTGTCTGGTGTGCATTTTCTATTTCCTTGCTATTTTGGATAAGTAAGACCTAATAAGTATGATAACTAAACTTGGTCTTTGTACAGGAAGTTTGATTATTTGTGTTAGAAGTCCTCTATTAGTTGCTTGTTTGTAGAGTTATTGCACTTAAATTGATTGATTTTTTTCACTAAAATGGGTGTAATGTTTTAATTTCACCAAAAGATGATGTGGGCAGTGTCCCTACATGTGGCAAAGAGGTCAAAGATTTAAAAAGAAAAGTAATGTTCGCATGTGTGGACATACGTTGGGTCTTAAAAGGTTAAGAAAATAAGATAATAATAAAAAAATAAAACAAAACAAAACAAAGCAGGAAGTTGTTACTTTGCCCAAGATTCATAAAGAAATTACCTGATGAACAGGATGATAATTGTGCAGTCAGGAAGAAAAGAAACCCACTGTTCTTTGTTGTTAGGTTTACCTCTGTGTGTGTGTGTGTGTGTGTGTGTGTGTGTGTGTGTGTGTGTGTGTGTGTGTGTGTGTGTGTGTGTGTGTGTGTGTGTGTGTGTGTGTGTGTGTGTATGCGTGTGTGTGTGTGTGTGTGTGTAAGAACATTAATAACTGATATTTTCACAGCCTGTAATGTGCACACTTCCTCTGCTTTCTCCTGTCCCTGTGTGACACACTGACCATGTCTGGCCATGGGACAACAGACCCAAACCACCGTCTGGTAACTCATGTGAACCACTGGCTTTGGAACCCTGTGTGCATGACAGTCTCTTTCTCAGTGTGTGTGTGTCATGTTGCTTTGTGTGTTTATGTACAGATGTTATCCCACCTTGTCCTCTGCTAATTGTTGAACAAAACTGCTGCACGGACCACAGCATGTTTATAAGTGTTCGTACAGTACCATATTCTGAGTGTGTGTGTGTGTGTGAGTGTGTGAGAAACAGAGAGAGAAAGTTCGCTGCTCTTCCTGGTAGCCCGCACTGCCCTGTAAATGAGCAGTTGCCATTGGGTTAGGCGGCAGTCGGGCCTAAATGACACAGCGCGTCGGCAAGTGTGGCCGAACACTGAGGCCACAGCCGCGGCCCCAGGGCTTTTATCAGTCCGTCCACACGGCCACTACAGGCCTCTGACTTAACCTCACACACAGCGAGGCTTCCTCTTCTCACACCTCTGCTGCTTCCCGACATGGTCTCTGCCCTAGCCTGCCAGCCCAGGGACAGATTACAGCTCTGTGTCTCACTGCTGAATGGTAGAGCTCTCACACTGGCCCACAGGGATAAACATCCATCTACAAGCCCAAGGAGATAATGGCCAAGCCGGGGGATGATTTGTATTTAAGATTGTGTAACTTTCAGCGGGAAAAACTGAATTTGTAGGCTCGTCTTTTTGGATTTTTGTCTAATATCATCTGTATTTGCTCTAAAAAAGGGAACCTCTAATGCACAGAGTACTGGTTTCCTATTCCAGATAGATAGTTTTAAATAATCATCAATGTATATAGTGATGTAGTGAATAACTCATGTTTTATTTTTCAGGTTTCTTTTTTTAGTGACACACATTTTCTGGTAACTGTTTTCCCCGAGGGCAGAGGGATTATTTTTGGTCATTTTTCACGTTGCATCCTGAGTTGAAGTAATGAAAAGAGTAAAGCATCCCACAGCATGGAGTAAGAAAAGTAATAGCCTTTGTTGTAGTCTAGTCTAGTACAAACTTGACAGAAAGAGTCGGAGTCACTGTTTTTCTTCTTCTTCTTCTTCTTTGTCTAGGTAAACATCTGCTTCATGTTTTGAAATATATCTCATGGCTTTGCACTGCCCATGACCATGAGGGGAAAATAGTCTGAAGATCATTGTGGCCATTCACTCAATTCTTTTTTCCCCTGCCCAGGCCTTGTTTATCAAGCCCCTGTATTTAAGCTTAATATAACTCCTGTTTTGCTGAGAAAACTGTGGTGGTTTAATCACTGTCAGTGGTCCTACGCCTCTCGGGTGTGGCTCGGGAGGCAAAAAAGACCCAGTGCGGTCGTGCGTCCAGCTGCAAAGGGGCTTATTTTGTGGTCTAAGAATTGTAGGCTTCCCCATATGTTCCCTATAAACATGGAATGCAGCGTGGGACTTGAGGAGGCTTTTATAATGAAGTGGCCGTCATTGCATCAAACACCATGGTCCTGCCTGCTTAGAATAAAGCCATGAGAGTCTATCTGCTAGGCCGCATTGACAGGTCTTAGTGTCTTACCAGCTGTGTTGTTCACGAACTGATGCTCCTGTATACTTCTATTGAGTATATCTATAACCTACTTTATTTCTAGGAAGTAAATGTAATTTTGGTAGCCACTGTGTATAGTGTTGTTAAAAAAAAGTTTTCTTCAATTTAAAGATGCTATGAGGAGGATCTGGTTTAATTGCACTCCCTCGCCACCTTGTGGCCTGGAGTCTCCGCACACTGTTGCCAATTACTTTTAGTGAGGCTTGTCTGTTTTTTTTTTTTGTTTTAAATAAATGGAGATCTGATCAAAATAAAATTTCTTTGTTCAAGACAACTTTTTACTGGATACAACAAAGCACTTAGCACTACGGTTTGAAACATGACATCAAGCAAACGTTCTAGCTGCCAGCTACATGTTAGCAACATCTGCAGCCTGGTGCTCTGACCTATCTGTAGGCTAACGTGACAACAAGTAAACACTGTCAGTTTGTAAATAGTTTAGTAGCTGTCTATATTTAGCACAGCTGGCAGTCCGGTGCTCTAAGACATGTCCGTAATGTGTAACGTCAGTAAATCCTGGTTAGCTATGTCCTGCCAGTCATCTACCAAGCAGAGCTAACGTAACCTCACTCTTCATTTTATTGATAGACCCTCAAGTTTGAACTGACCACTGTAGAATAACTGCTGACTGTGGGCTGGAATGAACATGATCACAAACAGTTTAGCCCCTGTGTTATAGAGTGATACAGCACGAGCTAAAGGCTAATCAGCTGTGTCCACCATCGCTACAAAATTAATCACAGAAATCATTTTCAGCACAGGAAAACACAGATCTCTGTGTTTTATCTCTTCTCACTGCTAAACTTCATCAGCCGGTGTAGTGTTGTCATAGAGACCTAGCCATGCCATAAATCAGTCCAGTCCTGGTCAACCCGAACTGGAAGCTAAAAAGTAGCGATTTAAAATAACCTGTAACCAGCAATAGTAGCGCTAATAATTTCATTTTAAAGTGTGGATTACAGTCAGGCATATATCTCGAAGTGAGACTTTTTCAAGATCACTTTCAAACTCCTCACAGACACTCCAATGTAAAAGCTTTATAAATGACTCATATTTTTGCAATTGCCTGAGCGTGCATATCAGAGTCCCTGAGTGACCTGTGGCAGGACTAAGACACAGGAGAGCAAGAAATAAAAGGAGAAAACTGAGGTAGCCTAGAGTCTGAAAATATGTACATAAAGTCTTCATAATTCCCCATATTGATAAAGATTAAGTTGATGTCCTTGCTCGTATGAAGAAGAAAAGCTTACTCATCTGCGGTGTTCTGTGCTGACACAGAAGTGACTTTTAATCTCTCTTTTCAGCATTCACTGCTATCCCTTTGTTATCAGGAAGACAACAACACTACATCAAGAGCCTTCTTGTTTTGCTGTGTTTCATTTCACAGGGCTTATCACAGTCTCTGCATTTGGTGAATGACTTGTCTTCACCAAAGTGGTAAATTTACACTCCTACTTGAGGTACACAGCAGCACCACATCACGGCAGAGAGCAGCTGGAGGGTGAAGTGCTTCAGCCTCACATAAAAGAACACGTAAACCCGAGACCTCAGTTACCCCAAATGCCCCAGCTCTTAACATACAGACTGCTTGGTCTCAGCCAGACCAGAATAGAGAAGACCAAAGTCTTGCCACAAACCCGACAGATCCCATGCACCACAGCGAGTCATCAGGATCTTGTGAGATAATACAGGTGGAATGTTGCAATGTCTTCTCTTTTTTTGTCTTTGCTTAATTTTTGTTACTGACAAGAAAAGCACAGCCTGCGTGGACAAAGGTTTTTGCTTTGCTAATTTGTAGTGACTATCTAGAGTGTAACTACCGCTGTGTTTTAATACCTGCATGCATGCGTTTGTGTCTATGTGTCTACAAAAACGTATTTCCTGTGGTGCAGACATGGGTTTTGGATGTGACAGACGAGTCTGCAAGCTTGCTAGTAAGAGCTGGGCAGGATGTTCCTCTGCAGCAGATGTAGCGAAGTTTACTCAAATAGTGCGATATGAAAGATAAATGTGACTTGTGTCTGTGTATGAGGTTGCCACAACAAGAAACAGTCCTGCAAGCATTCCCTGCGCTCTAAAAACACAACAATGAGACACGAGCTGCCTTGAATTGATTGTGATAAGATGTATTTTTGTGGTTTGCTCAAGTAATTACAAAAAGCCTGTCAAACAATTAAAGATTGAAGATATTTAAATTCTATTTCATGTACAGTGCATGTTTTTTTTTTGTCATTAAATGAACCATCTCTTAGTTTGTTTTTCTTTTTGTGTGAAATGTGCTATAGGAAGCAGGAAGTCACTTTGCAAAACAGATGAAAAAATAAAATATATATTATCTCTTACAGTTTTAGGCTTTAAAACACATGAGTCCCATCAATTTTAATATACACTGGTCAGAGTATTCTGAAAAAGGGTAAAAAGCAATTTATGTGAAATTAGCTGTTACTAACACAAGCTTATTACTGAAAAATAAAAACTTTTGATCATCATCAGATAGATGTGGTTGAAGAAAATGTTGAACTTCATCTTTGATTTAAATATTATTATGCAATAATATTTAAGTACTATTTCAAATATATTTACAGCGAGCTATAGTTAAACGCTGTTGTTTGAATTGTTTGTTTAGCAGCAAATGCATTTAAATGTTTGGCGCCCAGGCTCCAGACTCATCACTCCTTGTAGATAAGTTCACATAGCTACATTAAGGAGTGAAACATACAGAACACAATCCAATAATATGCAGCGACACAAATGTAGGGCATCACACGCATTGACAGGCGGAGGGGGAGATGGGAAATTTCCAGTTTAAATAGACCGCCAAATTGAGAGGCAGAGGATGCAATTGGAAAATGGCTACGATGATTGAGACGTGATATGTGCATTGTGGCACAGCTCAAGTTATCAGCCTGAACTAGCTCGCAGGCTTTGCCCTATTTTAGGTAACCTACTGAATACAGCTGATTCAACAACATTAGTTTAATGTTTTGTTTTCTTTCCTTACAGAATTGGTGTGAAAAGGTAATCCACACAAAGGTTACATTTTCATGAAAACTGCTGTATTACTAAATGTGCAGAGCCCTAGCTCATTGATTAACCCCGGCGACTGTTATCATCACATATGGTTTCATGGATCAGCTAAATAGATTATAACAGGATTCATTTGTGGCAGTTAATCCATGTCACTGACAGCGTTTTAAACAGTGTACGACTGCTTAGATTGAAAAAAAAAAAAAAAAAAAAAGATAAAAAGTCTGTTTTGTCTAAAGTTAGTGACTTTGTGTAACAGGCAGAACAAATACAACACTGCCTCAACTCTGCCTTCAATTTCCTTGTGTGTGAGTGTGTGTGTGTACCTGCAGCGATGACCTGCTTTCATGCTGCAGCCCACACATTTCAGTACTTTGGTGGGTTTTACTGACCTAGAATGAGGGAAGGGGGCTCAGGAAATCCTCTGCAACATTTAAAGGCTTTTTGTGACTGTGTGTGTGTCTACGAGTGTGTGTGTAGACAGAAAGCTGTAAGTGTCTGTGCCTGTAACAGAGTAAATGAAGGAGTATGTGCATAAGCTTTTTTGCAGTCTTTTGAAAGCCAGTATCATAACTGCACACTCAATTTTTCTTGTGGATGTCGTTCTCACTTTCTCTCTTTCCCCTCCCAAATGCTGCCTCTCTTTCATTTGTCTCTTTCTTTGACAAATAGGTGTAACGTCCATTAAGATGCTTTATGAGGTGATGGGGACACAAGGCACCCTCAACAGCGTCTAACATTGTTTCAGACACACACACAAGCACACTCTCAAGCTGCCTTCAAGTTCTTCCTCTTTGCTCTTCAATATTGGAGCTCATTGCTCTTTGTCATCTGTTGAAACGCATGCCTGCATCGTCCTTTGTGTGTGTGTGTGTGTGTGTGTGTGTGTGTGTGTGTGTGTGTGTGTGTGTGTGTGTGTGTGTGTGTGTGTGTGTGTGTGTGTGTGTGTGTGTGTGTGTGTGTGTGTGCAGAGAGTTTGCTACAAGTAAAGGCCACTCTGGAGGGCCTCAGCCCCCAGCTTCTAATGCATCCCAGGCATCTAGGATGGGCTGAGAGGCAAGATGACTGTAACAGAGCTGAAGGGTGCGCCCCAGCAGGTTAGGTACTCTGCCAACACTTGTTTTATTCAGCCACTCACAGAGCTTTACCCTGTCCACAAATACAGTCTGTACAAAACCTCTGATGTAAGGTGAAAGTTAAAATAACCTTCAGTTAATTAATGTCTGTAAAACACATCATATCATATGTGATTTGCATATGTGCAGTGGAGGGCTGCCAGGCTGTGTGGAATTTATATGTTAATATATTTCTCTATGTATGCCCTAAATAAAAAGGTTGGATAATTTTTTTTTGGTTCATTTTTTTTTTGTTTTTGTTGTTTTTCTTTTTTTTGTTTTTGTTTTTTTTTTTTTGGGGGGGACAATTACAGTTTTAACTATTTATTTCTGTTTGTGATTGTGATTTTTTTGTTGTTTTTCCCCCAATTTTGACCTTTTTAACAAATACCACTTCAGCCCCTTTAAGTGGGACATGTTTCTTTTAACCACCTCCCCACCCCACCCCCCACCCCCAATAAACAATGTTTGCCCATTTGCCTTGTAAGAGCCCAATATGTAAAAAAAAATGATCTGAAATGTACTAAAAAATATATTTTATAAAACCCAACATGCAATAAATGGTTGATCCTGTAACAAAAATGCAGAGCCTAAAATGTTATTTAAAATAATTGTAATGGAAACCTGAATTTACAAAAAGTTATTGCTGAGCATCTTGTAACATTTTGGGTCAGTTTTTACATTTTGGGTTTCATTTCATTTTTTATAATTACATTTTGGGTCGTTGTTACATTTTGGGCTCTAACATTTCTTGTTGAAGTCAGTACTTGAATCTGAGCTGTGATGTAACATGCTGCAATCAGCTGTCCTGACATTTAATTTTGACTTTAAACAAGTATCTTCTGTTCAGACCTATAAAGGTTGGATGTATAAAGATTTTAATATTTTAAAACTGTACGACTAGTATGACTAAAAATGAAATATTTAAATATTTTAGTTTATATTGAAAGTATTAAAAGTGTAATTAAAATAATTTTCATCATTCATCAGTTCCCATGTTTGAGCACCTCACTCAAAAAGTCTGGCTACGACCCTGCTGTTGTTAAGTTTGAAAAGCAATGGTGCAAATCTGCAGTAAAATTACTCAAAGGAAAGTTGGCCATCCTACTACTATGCTTTACCATAAGTTACACTTTCTTCTGACATTACCTGCAAGAACCAACATGCAGCATCACTTGCACAGACATCACTGATAATATAAATGCACAATGTATGAGAATCTTTAGTGTCAACCTACCAAAAGAGGATGGTAGGAGACACACACAATTCATCTGGGATTAAAAAGTTTGTACCATATTAACGCCTCACTGCTCCACGACAAAATGAAATGAGAAGTGGTCTTATGGTTTTAACTCCTTGAGCTGTCAGTGTAAACTGCTCACAGTGATAAGGAAAAATAAAATGATGTAGTAAATGAGAAGTGGTGGTGTGGTTTTAACACCTGAAGCGCTCAGTGTAATCTGCCCAGAGTGATAACGAAAAGAACAATGATGCAGGAGTTTCACAGACAGATTTGAAATTTCGTGCTCTGAAACCGATCAAACTTTTATAGAGGAGAAAACAGCACAGAGACAATTTAAAGCTTGTTTGTGAGCTAGTTTGTGCGTTAGATGTTTGTGTGTTTTGAGAAAACGTTTCTACTGTACCTCCTGAATTATTAATTTCAAAGATGAGTTTGTGTGGTGTTACAATGTTGAGGTTTCACTTTGCAGACTAGAGGGGAGAAGACTGTCGCTGTGTGCGTAGGTGTTTCACAAAGAGCAGAGTTTTTCTCTTTTTTTAGAAAAAGGGTAAAAAGAAACTCCACATAACTATTCTATAAATGTGAGTGTTTGGTAAATCTGGTAAATGCAAGACACAGAATATGTTACCATGGGAGTGCACAATTTTCTGACAAGTCATCCACTATTTGTCAGAGTATGATAATTATTAAATTTTGTGATACAATCTTTAATTATAGCTTAAAATTGGAAATGTAAAGAAAAAGGGAAAGTAGAGTTATAGCTGTGTCTTTGTTTAACAGAAGAGTCACACTGTGTCAGGAGAATTTCACAGTTCAGGCGAAATGATTCTTGTAATGTTGATTCCCACGCTCACTGCCGTAAATAGGTCTGGTGGGTTTATCTGTGACACATATGCACACACACATTTATACAAACACACATATACGTATGCATGCATACACAAAGTCATCCATGCACCGCTTCACTTTTATATAGTATATGTTAAGGCTTCGAAAAAAGCACATGCCTTTGCATCCTCTTCCTTGGAAGCCTTGAGAAAGCCAAATTGTGCATCTTTCAGCGCTTGTGTGTGTTTGTGTATCTGTGTGTGTGTGTCTGCTGTCTGTCTGAGAGCGGGTGTATTGCCAGGTGCTTGCTGGGGCTTTGTGGTTGTGGTTGGTGGCTTGCTTGCTGTGCAGACAACCGAGAAGGAACTGTCTGTTTTACCCTGTATAATATCTGCTAGCTCTGTGAGTGTTTGTGTGAAAATATAGCGTAAATATAAATGTCATTCTACATCGCTGATACAGTGACAAGCCTTTCCCAAATAGACAAGAACTTTTTTTTTTCTTTGTACAGTAAACATAAGGGTATATGTGTACATTGCAATGTGTAGTCTAACTGTTTTTGATGTTTTATGTATATATATATATATTTATTTATTTTCATGCAGCAGTGGTGGTCTGTGAAAAGTGCATCAGCACATGCTGCAAACAAAAAAAATAGAAACATCGCATTGCATGTTCTGTGCTCTGTCTACATCTGAGCTGTGCTTCTCCTTTTTATTCCCAAATGTAACTTTACTGTGTAAACACACCAGCAGGTAACTTTACAGACAGCAGGAAACAGATCACGGGATAAGTCTGCATTTGCCTCACCAAACCAGCCCCGTCCCAACCCACATGAAGAGCTTAGTGCGGGCTCACTACAAAGGAAACAATGGTTAGAGTGGAAGCGCAGAGCACTTTGCCTCATTGCAGCCTTGGCTCAGGACCTGTGGAGCTGCAGCGTCTAATGATGCCCCAAAGTGAATGTGATTGTGGCCTATAGGCCTAAGAGCATCAGCATAGGTCTGTGGGAATGACAAGACTGCAGTATGGTTGAGCTTGGCTAACCAAGACTTAAACATTGTGCAAACAGCTACTTTAAATATGTGGTTAAATCGTAGATAGTATTCTGATTGTGACAACATCATCATGATTCATGAACCACTTTGAGTCACATGTGTGGCTGAGTTTAGACTCTTTTTGTCTCATAGGAAACCTACACTGTCTACTAATGAGTGTTGCACTAAAACAAAGGATAACATTAAGTGACATCTTGTCCCAATCTTCAATAGGCATTTTTTTATGTGTGACACAAACTTCAGTGTTTGTATTTTCATCACCACTTTCTAAAGCAACACGTCGGCGTCTATGCAGAGAAAGACGAGTGACGAGGCTGAGTTTGCCACAGAACAGGACATGTATTGCCACATTCTCACGGTGTTGGTTAGCCAGATCTCTTTACCAAGAACTCCTGGCTAGCTTCTGCTAAGTTGACTCATATCGGCACAGCTAAAGGCTTCGGCTTCACCCTCACAAAAACCACTGCGTTGTATGAGTCACAGAGTTGAGGTGCTCAAACCTGCACACATACATTTTGAACACACAGATTTAGCAATTTCCAAAATCTTGATTTGACTTTCTGTGGTGGTTGATGGGCTTAATGGAAAAAAAAAAAATATTCCTTTAACATTATACCTCACCTTTGAAATGGAAAAATACACAAAACATCACCAGTCAGTAATAATTCCCAATAAACAAAACTTTAACTGCTTTCCTGAAAACGAGCTCACACCCACACTTAATTTTCCATTACGATATCAGACCATTGTACGTTAACTGATATTTCAATGAGCTGTCATCATCATGAATCGTGTGTGATTGGGAATGACTCGTCCTGTTAAATCACCAGCAGTTGTTTCACAGGTGAAACCAGTGTGGGAAAAACAGGGGGTCTGAACCCCTCTGAAAGGCTCAACTGCAAGATTTTTTGAGGTCTTGAGAAGTATTTTGCCGTACATCAGTCGGCTGGGTTCATACATTTGCAAATGCATGCGTGTACTTGAGCGCAAAAAGGAAGCACAACTCTTTAGTTGCAGAGTTCCGTGGTTCTGTAGCTGTGTGCATGGTCACGCATTTGTGGTTGTTCTGTGTTCTCCATTCTGCCTTAGTGCATACGTGGGGGCAAACACACTCTGTATAGTGGACAGAGGGTCGGAAAAAATAATGTCACAACCACGGCAACTCCTCTCCTCCCTGTGATGGCAGCACTAATTAAGGTGAACCCCCTAATTCTGGCTGGACACTGGGTGAAACCATAGCATTTAGCTTACTATATTACTATAGCAAATACTGAAAACTTTTTTTGTGCTGGATGGCTAATAAACTGTTCATATGTCCTGGTTGTTACAACATGAAATCGATTCTAAAAACAATTGTTTATTCATTATTTGAGATGTGACTCCTCCTCAAAATAATCCATGAAAAAATAAAAGAAAACACAGGATTGACTGTCCAAGGTTCACACAAACTGAAACTTTTGTATTGTGTTGAAATGATTTTTCTGAAACCAAGAATCTAACAGTGTGTCAACTGCTGATCTGCTTTTGTTTAAGGCAGAGTGTAGTCTTTTTTATTTTGTTATTGTTTTTTTTCTAAGTAGCTGAGTGAAATCAGAGACGGGTTGGCATGAGGAAGACTTGCTTTGGCACAGCTCAGGCCGCAGACGGGTTCCGGTATGAGTTTACATTATAGTTTGCCTCTCTGTGGCTTGACGAGTCTGTGCTCTGAGAAAGATATAACCATGCGACAGACATGCTATGCACTTTCCCACAGCCACTGAGCAGCTCAGGCTGCTCAGATGGTTGCTTGACACTTGCAGTTGGCTATCCACTTAGCATTCACATATTTGGGCAACTATATTTATTTCTTACTCACAAAACAGCACTTTATTCATTTTAAATTTATTTGCCTTACTATTCAAATTTGTCAGGCTTTACCATACAAGATCCTATTCTATTCCCAATTCAAGCAGGTTTCTTCTTCTACTGAGAGCTATAATCTTTGATGGCTGATGTGATAAAAGAAAAGGTCTTGATCTGTATTGTTTGCTTTGTCAAAACCAGCATTAAAAAGCCTGGAGATGAGGGGCAGATATGAATCACCAAATCAAAAACAAGTGGTTGCCAGAAGATCACACTTGTTTAGATGATGTTTCCATTGTGCTAATGAAGTTATTTTTATTTGCACAAGGTGACAGTTTGCACCAAGGGTGAAATCACAAAGACATGCATCATTGCAGTGGGGGTCATTGTATAAATACAAATTGTAGAATGGAGGTTTAACTACCATTTTTTTTTTTTTAATTTGAACCCTAAATTTTTAATTATTTGAATACTGACTGAGATTTGGAACTCTCAGTTTGGTCAGAAAAGCTGAGGACAATGAATCATCATCATTGCACATCCCTCTATCACACTGTATCACATTGTTGAGCACAACCTGTGTGTTGGGGACTTGAAAGAGGGGAGACTTCCACCACTGCTCACAGACGGTGTGTGATGTCTGCACGTCTCCCCAGCCTTCCCTAAATCAAGAAGGCAGAAGTGAGAAACGGTTGAGAAGTACGACCAGTGTCTTCCTGTTATGTGTGCGTGAAACCCCAGACGGCTGTCTAAGTTGCTCGCACGCAAACGCCAGTCCGGGAGCCATGGCAACGGCAGGTCCTCACATGCAGAAGGCGGAAGTGAGTCAGTGTGCTGAGGAAGTTATCGGTTTTTTGATGGCCATCACCATGGTTTCATGAGAAAGACTATGACTGGGCCCTGGCGCTGTGAAGACAGATCAGCCGGCGTGGGAATGTAGTCTTTGTGATGATGACAGTGGTGACACCTATGACCAGAGCACATGTCTGTTACACTGATGTACATGAACTTGTGCATTAAAAGGAATCAGCAAATACAAAAAGTGGAGCATTTCAGATTACGCTGCAGATTTTGAGACAAAGTAATAAATAAATAAATAAATAAAATAAAAAATAAGGTGAAACTTGCTTTAGTAGCACTGCCTGTGACCAGCATGAACACATTGTCAGAGCCAGTTAGAAGCATTGTGCACATGAGTCCGACATCCTCTGACATTTAGCTTCAGCCTTCTCTTACGTGAGGAGAGCCAGCCGCAAGCTTAGTCCGTCTGCTGTCATGGAAACAGTGGCCAGGTCTCACCTGGTTTCAGCAAACCACAGCAACCTCACCCTGTCTTTAAAGTTCCCTCTAGTTTTGTGTGTGTTTAAGGCTGGAAGTGTGACTTTTCCACCAGAAGTCCTCATTTGAAAAATTCACCAGAAATCCTTTTTATTTATTTATTTAATTTTACATTCTTTAATAAAAAAAAAAAATCCTGCAACAGTGGGGTTCATGTGATGACATAGATTTGATAACCCAACTATCGTTCAGATCTTCATTCGAGTCAGAGTCAGCTTCTGTTTGATCATGTTGACTGACAAAAAATTATCACCCTTCAACATCAGGTTAACATGCACAAAGCACCTGTAACTCTTTGTGGTTGTCTGACTTGCTTGCAGATGTCTCTCGTGAGAATATTTTGCAACACAGATGAAATTTTATCTTCACTGCTCAATTCCTTATCTGTCTTCTGCAAAGACACTTTTTTTCTGTTTCATGTTCTATCCATTTTGCTTGGTTTGATTAAATCCTGTAATATATCCCTAATACAACATGTTTCTTCTCATTTTGTATAAAAACACTTAGCTTTAGATATCATTGTACTTTGTTCTCACCTTCCCCTTAAAATAAATGTGTTGCTTTAATGAAATAAAGCAGTCTTATAAAGTAATACATTTTGCCATCTGTATGTAATCCATGTTTTATTTTTTACACTATTCTCTCAAACTGCTCTGCTTCTTTTCACTCAGGATGGTTTTATTACACTGATATAATCTGATGTTTTCAGAGTAATATAAATGTAATATTCCCCTTTTTTTACTTCCTCTTTCTCTGGCACATTTTGCAAGGATTGCAAGAGTTTTGAAGAATTTTAGTAAATTAGAAAAAAAAAAAAAAGGATGCACACATCACTGTTTTAGTCAAACATGTATTATATTAACATGCGACTCTGCAAACTGCTTCAGAGACATCTTACAGCAGCAATGTGTGGCTGTGCATGTGGCTGTTTTCTACCATATCCCATAGCCACACCTGCCACAGTCTTGCTCAGCTTGGCCTCAAGCATCCTGTGAGTTGAGACTAGGTTGACCAAACATGCCACCTGACTCTTGAGGGAAGAGATTCCCCTCAGTCAGAACTCCCCGTTACCCCCCAGGCCTCAGCTCGTCCCACAACCTATGGGGGAGTCAGCCTGAGGTAAACGGGGGAGAAACCAACCTTGACTCTGACTCAGTTCTGTGACCAGACATCCTGGGCTTTAGCCAAAGTGGGAAAAAACTAGAAACGTATCACTTGGAAGCAAACACTTGATATAAACTGCAGTCTGAGGTAGGAGGGAGAAGTTTATGGGCTGTTAAATGCCAGAGTCACCACAGGTGGGTGCTAGTCCGGCAACCCCATAAAAGCTGAGCATAATGGGGGTCGTGCTGAAGTGTTCTGTGACTTAACTACAACGCAGGAGGCGACGGCCATAGCATACAGAATGACACAGTACACCTGCTCAACTTTCTGCTGCAAGCTGACACACTTATAAATGTCATGTGGTTTAGACTGAGAAGGGGACAGGCTGCAGGGGTCGTGTGGAAAGTCCCCCGCTGTTGAAGGTTGCTCCAGAACGACACTCTTTCAAAGAGGGAAAAGCAGAGATTGCTGGCCCAACTTTGTAATTCTTTGACCTTTGGAGCTTAGAATTCCCTTGTATTAGTGTTCTTTTTGTGCAAACACATTTAGTTTCAGGTGAAAACGCTCAAAAATGTGACGTTTGAGAGGTTTCTCACAGAATTCAAAACAATTTTAAAGTTTGAATCTGCAAGTTACATTTACATTTGACTGAAGTCGCTGGAGTTTAATTCAGTTTATGAATGTCCCATGCACAGTGGGGTTGAATATTTTCTACTTCTGTGATTATGTGGTAAGGAACGCAGGCCCTTTTGAGGTCCATTATGATGTTCAGTAAAAGGCCGCTCCTGTGCGGCTTGGTTTTAAGGCTCTGGTTAAAAACACAAAACCAAGCCAGGCTTTTAGTGTTGCAGTGGAGGAAAACCACCACTCTGTGACAATGAATATTTTACCTTACTACCGGCAGTCCAGCAGCATTTAGTGACCACAGGCAGTGTTAAGTGTTCCTGACCAGAGGCGAAGAGGGCACTTAACAAATGATAATGCCCACTATCTGTCAGTGTTCTGGGCTGCCACTGCTGCCTGAGAGCTCCATGGTATCAGGAGCCAGACCACTCCAGGGCCACCACTGACCGTCCAACTAACCACACACTCCACAGCCTTCAGCACACACACCTCTACTTCCTGGTGGGAAGAAGGACTCTGTTCATCAGTCAAATGACAGCTGCTGTTCTTGTGGCCGGCTCACCTTGTGACCCCGGCCATCAGTAAAAAAAATGACACCAGGCTGACCTCTTTAAGAGGTTTCTGAAACAACAACAGAGAGCAATCATCGCATTGAGGTAAACTGTGATAGATTTTAGTCAAGTGTTTTATTTGAATAGGAAAAGCCTACTCTTGCAGCAAAAATGATCAGAGCAAACAAACCATGGGCTACACACTGTGAGCCAGTGTGATACTGGACACAAACTGGACAGCAAGTGATGACTTGATTGAATTTGCTACCTAGAGGGACCTGGAATGTGAGCTAATTGCTGACTGGCAGAGTGCTTAATGCCCTGGGTCCACTTTGATGGTTTCACATGACATGATAACAGTCAGAGACCTCTGGGAGTTTGGGATTGAGGTGCACTGGATGTGAAATGGTTCTTGCGTGTTGGTTGGTTCAGGAGTCAGAGGAAAAACTTTCCTTCAGCTGAACATCACTTCTTTCTGAATATGTCTTTTTAGTTTGAACTTGTTGCTAGAAATGGGAAAAAACAGCAGCCAACATCCATGGGATCTTTTCATGACACCTGAAAACGTGTCAGTTTTGTGTGAATTAAGACCTAATTTGGAAAAGAAGGACAGCAGCTACCCACACTATCACTCCTATGATGCTTCAGCTAAAAAGCAGCCAAAGAAACAACTGCAAGCAGGGAAGGAGGAAAGGGGAACGCAGCCAGTGGTGCCTCTGTGTGGTCCTCCTTAAGAGCGTGATCTGTTTAACTTTTGCCATAGTGATTTTAAGTGTTACAAGTGCATTAGTACAGTGGGTCATGCCTTTGCTTGGCTAACCCCTGACCTCCAGCGTCGGTAGCAACTCCAGGCGGTAGAATGAGCTCATATTAAGGGGTTAGGCCCCACTGTTTGGAGAGGGAGTCGCCCCAGGGAAGAGCAGGGGGAGCTGCAGAGGAGATGGCTGGGCAGTGGCCTGTAATAAACTCCTCATGGATCTTTAATGGCTCCCTCTAGTAAGTGTCAGTGTTCACACAAGCGGGACGCTGAATTATTCAACGGGCTAAAACTGTGATCACACACAGACATGTTCATGGATATGCAGCCTTCTGTACACACAACATCACATCTGCACACAAGCACACAGACAGATGAGCCCAGCACACATTTATACAGTGATTACTTAATAAAATGCACGATCTATTATCCTTTAGAAATGACGACATACATTAAAGTGATTACATGCTACCACATAGAAAACTTTTTGGAGACTGAGTTTTGCAACTGCAAGTTACCATTACACATGGTGGGCGGTGTTTTTAAATGTTTAGTGACTATATCTTGCTACTTGTACTTATAAAGTCAAATAACTATCTACCTTCTTTTCCTTAATACCTGATTTGTCAGCATTGACATCCCAAATTATGATTGAGAGCTAAAATCTACTATCCCCATGTCTGTCAGCTTTTTGTTTCTTCATCAGTGCACTCTTTATCACAGCTCAATGTTTTACTCAGCAGGCTGTGAACATCATATTACCTCACAATGCTGTGACTCACCAGTGTCTGTGTGTCTGTCTGTCTGTCTGTGTGTCTGTCTGTGTGTTCAAAGTGACCATGCCACCTAGTGGTACTGTAAAGACCATTGTTTTTTGGCATTTGGTACTTTTTCACTGGCTCTTAAGTCAAACTGTAGAACAGATAAACACAGATAAAGAAAAGCCTCTGACATGCTGCAGAGTCGAGTTAGAGCCAAAGTGACTGAAGTGTACAGCTTGAGTGATCTAGGCTACGACAACCTGTGTTTCCTTCCTTTCTCTGAACCTTTTTGCGAGGTGAAAGCATGTTTTGGTTTGTGTCACACTTTTGTGCATGCCTTGGTTGCACCAGTGCAAGACCTGTGGAGATGTTCTATTGGCTTCAGTGCTAACGATGCAATGGATATGAATTAAATGGACTTGTATTAACTTGTACCTATATTGTGCTTGTCTAGTCTCTCTGTCCCTTCCTTTAAAACTGCTTTTACACTCGAATCACATTCACCCTTCAACATTCACACACTGACAGTAGAAACTGACACAGTATGGGACCATCAGTATTAGCTTATCTCATACACACACATTCACACACTGCTAGGGATGGGTTCTAAGTTACATACTTTTATAGGTACCTCCGTCACAGGTGCCGCCATTGAAGCAGTTGTGCAGCCAGAGTCTGTGCAGTAGAGACTGTGAGGGATTCTGGGAGAATCTAAGTGAAGCCGGGTGACAAAAATAATGTATTTTTTTTTTTCTTTCAAGAGTCTAATCACTTCTTGACTCTACCTCCCGACATATTTAACAACCCCGAAAAAAATACACGAGAACGTCAATCATCGTTAAACGTGACGTAAAGCCTTATTTTTAACCTCGTATAACCAATGAAAACAAAGCTTTTCAGGAAAAAGAGGACTTGAATACAAGGCAGCCAAATGATATCTTCAAATCACCACAACAATGGGGCGTGAGAAACATTTCTATGAGGCGTATCTATTTTCTAAAGTTTGACCACAGCCCATCTGAAATGACTGGAGAGACTGATTTTTTTTTACCTATACTGCAGCCGGCCACCAGGGGGAGCAGTTTTCGTGGCGACCTCACTTCGAGCCGAGCAAGATGACGCCCATTTTTTTTACAGCCTATGGTTCTACATACAGTGAATAATCAGGATGAGCGAATTTAGACATTTTCTGTTCATATAGAAAAGCAATTCTGTGACTAATTCAGTTACTTTCCCCAGTAAGTAACAAGTAGCTATAACTCATTACTTTTTTGAAGTACTTTGCCCAACCTGGTTGATATGAGAAAAGTTAGGAAGTGTAAAGTGCATATAAATATGTATCTAAGAATTAAGGTTTGTAATCACACAATCATTTTAAATGGGCCTGCTGTCAGAATTCATTTATCCTTGTCTGTTTTAAAAGCAGCACTCACTGTTTAGTACTGCAAGCAGCCGGGGATCATGTTTTTCTGTGTATAACACAACAAGCACTGATTGAACATGTCACTGATGGCTGATGGGGGATCCCTGGGTACTAAATGGCCCACTGCCCTGCTGAAAAAGCTTTGTCTTTTTATCTGTCTCTCCCTCACTCTCACCCTCTCCTTTGGCCCTTAAGTCCCTTCTCCTATGGCCCCTGGCAGCAGTTTTTTTTTTTAATAGACCCAGGGGTCAGATGGAAAACATACACTCATAAACAGTATCTATTATTCATGCCCTACAGCCCGTTGATCCACTTGCAGTGCACACTGGCTACAACAGCTGTCCAGTCAGTGACAGAATGATGTGATCAGTCTGTCAGCAGCGTGTAATCACATGAACACAGGTTAATATCCAGCTGTTATAACCAAAGTGGTTATCAAAGTAACTTACTTTGATGAACACATCTGTGCGGCAGCTCTGCACAGTTTTCACAGCAAGCTGAGAATAAACACTTGTTGTACGCAGTTGATTTGTTTATTTACTTTTCTTATCAACTTGCATCAAATACTGAGATAAAATTGACCCTTAAAGTATTTTGTTAATTTGTAACTGAGGAATTTTCGGCACACTAATTGTGTCGCTGGACAATGTGAGCATTTTGTGTCTAAGTGGGCCCTGCTTGGCCCCGGGTTGACAGCGTGTTAGTGTACTGATCCATTAGTGTCCCCAAAGGCCTTGTGATGACATACACTGGTAATACACACTAATACACACATTGGAGCTTTTCTTTGGAGAATTTTTTGCTGATGGTATCAGTAGCAGCTTGGGTGGTTTTGGTGTGTGAGTGTGTGTATGTGTGTGTGTGTAAGTGTTGTAGGTTGATAGATGGGGCAGATGGATATTTGTGCTCATATGTGCATTTGGGGTCTCGCAGCTCGTAATGCTTTCGCTTGGGTTCGAGTCGAGACTGATGTCTGTTTCCCCTTTGACACCCCACCCTCATCCACCCTCACACACCCCCCACTTGTTCTCGCAAATCGCCCTCAATCCTCCTCTTTCTTTCAGACCCCACCCAGCCTGCATAGAAAGCTCAGCAGTAAGTGAGTCCCGCTAAAGACCTCTAATGATTTTAATCATCTGCAATCAGGTGCAGAAGTCAAGAGTCTCTGAATGAGAGACAGAAAGAGAGGATTGCTCTTTCAGGGGGAAGCAGAGGGAGGCGTGTGGAAGCGTGGCACAATTACCTTCAGAACTCCGCAGGAACATGACTCCCAAGTCTGAAGCAGAGAGATGGGGATTGGGAGCGCCATCCTGGCTCAAACAGGCTTGATTTGTTGGCTGCCTCATGCGATATCTGAAACAAGAGAATCTTGAATCCTCATCATGTAATTTGAAAGTTGGTTTCCAGCTCATCACTGTAACCCAGCTCATTAGATGAGTTCAGTGCTATGTCTTGATGATTTTAACTTTAGGTTGTGGTTCATTGACTGAGGGAGAGACTGAATGGTAACGGAAAGGGATGGAGTTCGTTATGTCTGGTTAACGAGGATGTGGAAGCCAGAGGAGTTTTATGTTTGATGTGATTAAAACTGCAAGCCGTCTTTGCTTCTTTTTGATTGGTCAAAACTATTACAGACGCTCTTTAAAGAAGGGGAATGTATCAAACTAATTCAAATGAGACCCAGTATACACTTTTCTTCTTACAACATTGCTTTTTCAGCAATCAGATCCCAAAACCCTGAGAAAAACAGAGGATCCACATCCTCCACTGAGATAAAAAAAGTCTAACTTTCAACATTGACTGTGTTTTAGTGGAGCACCACATTCGGAACATTGCAAAGTTGTTTGTGGCTGCTGAGGGAGCCAGTGAGGAGGGGAGGTAAGGAGGGGGAGGGAGATTTGAGCTGGGCCCTGCCAGAGCCGCATGAAGGAGGACCACCCAGGGTGGCGTCAGGAGGTTGGCAGGGGTTCAGGGAGGTTGGTTGTAGGGCCGGCTAGCAGCCTGTGCCCGGGGCTGAGGCAGCAGGCGGCAGCAGACACTCTGAGGCCCTGCCAGAGTGGACAGAGAAATTCAGCTCAGCCCACAAAGGCCACTTCAGAGACACAGCATAACACAGCAGAGCCCCAGTGGTAGAGAGTGTGTGTGTGTGTGTACGCAGGGCAGAGTGTATGTGTTTCTGTCCACCCATGTAGGTCGCGCAGAGCCTGGGGTAAGTTAAAGGATATTTTTAGGATTCAGTTTCCCCTGATATAAGAGACCTCCCATATGGAAATGAAGAGGTTAGGCCAGAAAATGTTTATTCATAAGAAGTCCAGACTTCAGCAGTCTCGCATCTTTTTTTGGGATGTTCCTGCTCTGCTGAGCAGTACATATAGCACAGCACTGCCCCTCTTTTCCACGCACAAACACTAGTTTTAACCTGCAAAGTCAGATTGACCATTTACCCTCTGCTAGTGGTCGATGAGACTGCCAAAAAAAAGGCCTTTCCTCTCGTGTTTATCTCTTCCAACAGGATCAGTCACTTCATCCCAGCACTTACTGCTTATAAACTCCTTGACAAATCAAATTAGTATATAGCTTCTCTCAGCAGTTTACTGCCTTGCTGCCATAGTATCATTTATCACCCTGTAATTCACTTTGGTGTGTAAATTCACTTTAGCAGATCTTCTGGGTCTGTCCGCAGTCGAGGACGTCATAGAGAGGGGATGCTGTTTGAGTTCAAACACCTTCGTTTATCCTTTAGAGGATTGTTGAGGGACAGGTTGCTGGCCAATCGGATCAACTCCCAAAAGACTGTACGTGCTTTACCTGTATATATGTATTTCTTACAGCTGTTATCTTAAATGCGATGTAGATGAGTCTCAAAACTAAAAATTTAAAAATTACTTTCTATTTTGCACTTTTCTGCTTCCCTAGTTAAGCTTAAGCAGAATGGAAAATAATGTCACCCCTGCACTTTTAAGGGGCACATTTTACTATTTAAAAACAAACAAAAAAACTCCCAGATAGCCCACTTGGCAAGTCAAAGTTATACGCACCAAATGTCAAAAGGAAGTTAAATAGTAACAAAGAACTTTAAGTGTGAGCTACCAACAGAAGCTAAGCATGTAAAAGTAACTAAACCAACGCTAGTGGTCAAACACTTAACAAGGTCAGCTGAACACTCTTTTGGACAGTGCAAAATGCCACCTGTGAAAGGCACTAATAAAGGGAAATTAAACACTGATAGAGGAAATATTTATAAATGAAAAGTCATTTAATACGTTCAAGCAATAAAAAACATTCACACATGTTAAAATTTTCAATACCAGTGCAAGAATTTACAGTTTGTACTATTGGATTTTTTCTAGGTTCTAATAAGAGTTTCATATGAAAAAATGAAAAAAACAAGGAATGTGAGTAAGACCAAAAAAAAAAGTCAGCAATTAATTGCAAACAACAATCAAACTGAAACAGACTGTTCATCAGCTGATCAAAAGTTAAGACCATATCTAAAAATAGATAAATTTATACATACATAAATAAATAAAAACTTAAAATAACATTTTCCATAAGGAATTAGTAATGAGAAGCTCTGTTTTCCGAGCAAATTTTGTTTTGGCATACTTGATGCAAGTGTTTCCAGGAGGCTACAGAGAAAGTTACTCCAACTGGTGAAGATGGCTTCATGGAGGGCATCCACTGTCTGAAACTGATGTCTGTTTTTTATAAACTTCCTTTGCCATCAATTCCCAAATGTTCTGACTGTGATTTAGATCAGGGGGATATGCAGGATGGTCCCAAAGAATAAGGTTATTCCTCCAGAAGAAGTCCTTTGTCAGGCGGCCATTGTGAACTGCAGGGTTGTCCTTGCCACACAGACCAGGGCCCTCAGTCATGAAGGAGGCCCCTGTAACATCTTCACAAAGCCAGCTTCCATTTATGAAGGAGGCCCCTGTACAACCTGAAGCTCCATTGTTCCATTAAAAGAAAAATCCCCAGATCATCATGATAGCGCTTCGTCCACTGGAGGTGGAGGGGGTGGCCACTCAAGTGGGATCTCCTCGTCATGCCAGTAACGTAGCAACGCTTCTCATCAGAGAATAAAACTCTCTTCCACATATTTGTTGCTCTTTTGCAAAGTCCAAAGAGACAATTTTGTGGCATTGAAGGAGACAAGGCCTTTAAGGAAGATTTTTGTTCTTAAAGCCCATCCCTTGCAGATGCTGTCTGATAGTTATTAGGCTGCAGTCGGCACCAGTAACAACCTAAATTGGGCCAAGGGTCATCCCATGTCAGCCACTCAAGCTTAGGGCCAATTACTTTTTTTTGGAGTCACTTGACATTTTTCTTACGTCACCTTGAGGATCTTTTAATAAATTGAAAATGTCTGTCTCACTGCTTTCAACCTCAGCAGCGATGATGCCTTTTAAGAGGCCTTGCTTATGCAGCTAAACAATCAGACCATGTTCCAATAGAGAAAGCTTTTTAGCCTTTGTCACCAAGAGGTCATCATTATATAAATATCAAACACAAAATAACATTAAATCCACATTTTTGTGCAGATTTTTGTCTTTTTAAGGCCATGGTCTTTAACTTTTGATCAGGTGATAAAGAGTCTGTTTCAGTTTGATTGTAGTCTTCAATAAATTGCATACTCATCGTAATTTTCATGTAATTTTTTACCTGGTCTTAAATTTTAATCAGGTGTGTATACGCTTACCATCTGTTGATGCTGCACTTGATTTTTCAGATCTGCAGAAACTTAAATTCTAAAAGTAGATAACTAATGACCAGATGTTTGTTCACACATACCATGAATCCTATTTCTTCAGCCTCACATGGGTATTTAGTTTAATTTAATTGGTGAACCTGGTCAGGTACTTGTGGCGCCTTGATGTATTAAAGGAATAATTGTCAGTCAGTGAGCAGTCTCCTCCTTCCTGAGCTGGCACACTGCACCTTCTTCTCCAGCATCTCCAGCATCTTGTTTGAGTTGAGTAGGGCTCATGCAGGGTAAGGCAGGTGTTTGGCTGATCTCCACAACCTATTTCCCAAGGCTGTTCATCATTGTCACTGCCACAGCCCAAATCCCACTCTCCCCCCTCAATCTCAGAGCCTCCAGCAGCCAGCCGTCTTAAAGACTTACAGATCCACCTCTGCTTTCAGCTGCGATCAGACGTAGTTGCCCGTGTAACGCCCCACTGCTCCCTTCTTCCCATCTTTCACTTGGGTGAATCTGTGTACCTCATCACTTTTGTTGCTTTTGAATTTTCTAATACTCATTCTCTCACCATCAGCCTACAAGCCCTGGTCCTGGCCATATCCATCAATGCAGATAAATCACCCCAATCTTTCTCCATTGACCTCCTCTACAACACATTTGCAATTAATTTATTTTGCCTTGGTTTCCTCTCTTTGTACCTCCCCTTCCCCTTGATCCATGGCAGAGCAGTCTGGAAATGATTTTGACGCTTTAGTTGTAGCGTGCAGCTGCCTGTTGGGGACGTTTTGCACTCTTTGGCTTTTTTATAGGGGAGATACAATAACAGTTTAGAAGAGAGGGATTATTGATTAAAAATTTTTTAACACAACTATAAATCTTATAAGCAGCTGTGTTGAGAGGAAGTACAATTTGTGTTTATTATGTGATAAAGGAAAGAGAAACGTGAAAGCAGCCTCCAAAGCCATGAACGTGGCAGAATTGTGTATCTTTGCTTTCTACATGCTGGTGAAGCGGTTGGCTGTGGCAACTGGGACATTTTGGAGGTGTGACTTTATGAAACTGTGTTAACGGCTCTCCACCCTGCTCATCTCCTGCTGACAAACAAACACTTTTCAAGTCCCACACACATTCACCATGTCTCAGTTTGCTTTATCATTGCACTGAGGGTGTGTTTGCACTGAGGGTGGGTTTGTAGATGCAGCTATGCAACTTTCATATCTTAAAACATTTGTGGGAAAAAAAAATCAATGATGGTTTTCTTTTTGTTTTTAGGTTTATTGCAATTTTAAGCAGTTTGTTGTAGTGATAAATAAAAATACTCCTAAAATTTGGAATACAGTATGTAAAAATGTAAGAATATGTCCTGGTGGACTTGCACTATGATAGGTAGCTTAAAGGGTATAGGAACAATCAATCTGTATAATTCTCATTAACTTGTACTAAATCTATGTATTTCATTTGTATTGCACTAACCTACAATCCTTTATAAAGCACATTGAGACCGCCTAAATGGAAGTTTAGCACTACAGATATTTTGACTTGTTAAAAAAAGAAGATGCTGATGCTGATGAACACTGTATTCTATTGAGATACATGGTCCTGATATTGCTCACTGCCAACCAGGAAATCAAAGAGCTCAGAGCCATTGAAAATGTGGTGTTGGACTTGGTGAAACGAAAGTGAAACATGACCAAACTGTTGAGCCACTGTAGTTATTTCTGTTCATACTACACTCGTCCTCCTCCAAGCAAGATTTAAGACCCACCAACATGCTGATGACATTTTACATGGACATGCTAGGACCAAAGAAAATAACTGTACTGCGTTGAAGAGATATGCCCTGTCGCACTAAGGCCCCTTTTACACGACAATGCTTCATCTGTAAACGCCAAAACGTAGTGAAAAAAATTTGTGTTTACAGGAAAGGCAGAGGGACTGAAAACGCTGTTGTAAGCATGCCAGGCCTGTAGTCGGCGCTATAACTGTCTTGTCCAGAAGAAGCTTTTGGTAGATCTCCACCACAGTAGAGTTGAGCTGATCATCTGGAGAATTGGTGCATACCATAGACTGTAAAAAAAATGGACGTCCGCTTGCTCAGCTCGAAGTGAGGTCTCCACAAATTCGGCTTTCCTGCCATTCCAGATGGGCAGTGGTCAAACTCTAAAAAATTAATACTCCTCGTAAAAATGGTTCTCACGTCCAATTGTTGTGGTAATTTGAAGATATCATTTGGCTGCCTTGTATTAAAGTCGTCTTTTTCCTGAAAAGTTGTGTTCTCATTAGTTATACAAGGTTCAAAATGACGCTTTACGTAATGTTTAACGATGATTGACAGCTGCCGTTCTCGTGTATTTTTTGTGGGGATTGTAAAATATGTCGGGAGGTAGAGTCAAGAAGTGATAAGACTCTCGAAAGAAAAAAAAAGTTTCATTTTTGTCACTCAGCTCCACTGAGATTCTTCCAGAATCCCTCATCGTCTCTACTGCGCAGACTCTGGCTGCACAACAGCTACTAATGGCTGCGCCTGTGACGGAGGAATTTTGGCTTCAAAACCGTACAATGGTAAATGGTGGAGCCACACTGTCCACTCTATATGCAGTCTATGGTGAATACTAAGTGCAGAAGTGGGGCAACAGATGCACATTTTGTTGAAAGACAGTGAGCAGATTGAGCAGCACAAGCACAACACGGTAGTACGCGACGATCGTGACAATGGTACTGTTGTCCTGTTGTATGTGCTCACGCGAAGCGGAGTGTGACATCAGCGTTTCCACTGAAAACGCCAGCTTACTGTTTACACGGCAATGGTGCGGGCAGCGTTTCAGAAAAATCCCACTCTGGAGGCCGTTTTTAAAAGTTTGCATTTTGGGTCGGCTGAAAAGCCGTTTCCATGTAAACACAAGGCTGAAACGCAACAGTACTTTTGCGTTTCACCCAAAACCTTTCTCACGTAAACAGCCCCTAAGTCGCCAATACCTGATGTAGCTTTTTCAGTCAGTATCTGATGCAAGATCAGAAAGGTACACTAAAAATCCAAAGCACTTGCCTGTAATCTGTTTAAATGAGTGAAAGCTCATTGTGAGGTCGCCCACTCAGAGGCACAGCTCAGCTCACATGACTGACAGGTGCCCTATAGCTGTTAATATGGATCCTCAAAGCCTGCGTCACTTCCAATATGGCCGTGACGTCAAACATCTGTTTCAGAATCAGATGGGTGACCTAGTGGCAACTACATCCATTAATTACCATAACAGTGTATAGGTTCAAAAAGTTCCTGACTATCATAATACATGAGAGGATCAAAAAGAACACATTGTAAGTGTGGTGATGGAATTCTGTGGCTATAAAACCCTCATGCTTTACAGTCAATTATGTGGCCACTGGTCAAACTGTTGTTTATATCACCACAACATTGGTCAATTTGTTATCCTCACATCCTACTTCAAGCAAATGTGTGTGTGTTGTGCTGTAGTACACTACACTGATCAGTATATAGTCTTGTGTTAATCCAGTAGCTTTTCCGGGGGGGGGGGTGTCTTTCCCCCCCAAGTGCTAAATTGGCTAATTTCCCGCCACCCCACACCCCCTTAACCACACCACTCACTTGTGTACACACACTCACAGACACTTGCCCATCCTTCTCCGTTGTTCTGAGGAAGAAGGAGAGGATTAATCCTAATTGTGGTATGTGGAAGCCTGGAGAGAAGCCAGGATTACTTGGGGCTTCTTCCTAATCCACAGAGATGCAGATGGTAATGCTCCCTCCTCATCTCTTGGCAGCTGCCTGCGCTGAATGAGTGTATGCATCGGACACACGCCACTCCCACACACGCATACAGCGGAGTACAGTTTCATGAGCACAGCAGCCCTTAAGTATAGGTTCTGTGTCCTGAATCATTGAGGTTGGTGATTCATTTCTCCCACTGCAACCTTAGCCTCTCTGAGTGTGTGAGGCTGTGGCCTTGCGTCAGGGCCACTCGCTTCTGTTTATGTCTGCTGTCGTGTACGCAAGCTACACCCCCAGCTGACGCATTGCCACCTCAGTAGGGTTAACCCAGTGTACTTAAGAGACACATTTAACCTTCAGTGCAGTCTGCCCATTCATTGTGACTGAGAAGACTTGCTCTTTGACTTTGGCTTTGTCAATTAGTGGATGTTGCACTTACATCAATAGAAAAGACACTCAAAATGAGGAAACTTTAGTCTTTCATTGGGCATTCAAGCATTCAAATAAAATATAGAGATTGTTGTATCAGCCCGAAAACAAAAAACAGAAAGACAGCCTACCAGGTCAAGCCTCCATGCTGCCCAAAATATTTTCATATTAGTCTTCAGATTACAGGAAGATTTTCTAACTAATTGAACCTGCACTGCAACTTTTATGCTTATATCATTAAATGTTTTAACCTTATTTTTTACTGCAATTTTATTGTGTTTTATTGTATGTGGAAAAGGTTAAATACAATAATTTTGGACATCCCCTAAAATGCTACAGACACCTATATTTTTGGCACATATCCCTCTGTGTCACCTGCACATTGAAATTTTGATGCTATCAAGTTTTGTGATATCAGAGTATTCTTGTCTGAAAAAGTGTTACATAACCAACCTTTGAAGGCAGTACGTGTAAAAACAAGCCTACAGGCTCTGGTAAGCTTTCTGCCCTGCAGCATTAAAGTCTATGCTGGACACTTTCTGCCCTGTCAGTCCTCTCCACCATTACACTGGATGTTGTGTGAGAAGCCGCAGGCTTGCCCTTCTCTCTTAACAAAATCACGTCAAAAAGCAATTAATATCTTAATACCTCCATCAACTGCAACCACCAAGCCGCCAAAAGGCCGGACTCTTTGTTTTTTCCGCCTCTGTGTCGGCTGCCGTGCAGCTCTCGCCTGGCCCGTGGTTTCCTCGGTTTCATTTCCCAGTGCCCCGGTGGTCAGCTGTGGTTTTCAGGGGGCATGGGGTGGGAGGTTGTGGGCAGGAAGGTCCCCCACTCTCCCAAAGCATTAAGTACTACTCTCTGGGCCTGAGAGCTCCAGTGGCCACAGCTCTGGCCTGATCTAATGCAGGGGCCTACAGATCAGACCTGACCAGAGACACTCATCCACTATGAACTCTCAGACACACTATTACACCAGTCAACACCCCTGATCATTACAGATGGTTTGATCTCTTGGGATGTTCATAATGTTGGACTTAGTGGTTTCTCGTTTACTTTATTCTGTTCTGTTTCAGAGGACTTGACTCAACAGCACAGCACTGAATCAGAATCAGAAATACTTTAGGATCCCCTAGGAGAAGTAGCTTTTTTGGTACAGTTACTCCCATTCAAAAAGTGTAAACATATAAAATATAAGATATAAGAAAGTACAAAATATAATCATAAGTGCCACATAAAACTGAATGTATTACAAATATAAATATGTACGATATAGAATGTATGTTACAAAAATGACATTATAATTATGGGTTATTGCACAAATACTGACATTAGTAATACGTCATGCAAAGAGGTAATGATTGCACGATAATAATTACCAGTACTGTGTCACATAAAACATCATCAATCAAAAAGTGATTTAAGATGTTGTACCTGATGTTCTTAAGCCACATACAGTTCTGATAAAGCCATATGTTTATGCATTTAGACTTCATTTACGTCTTTATCAGAAGTCAAGTTTTTCATCTAACACAAATTTACTCAATGCAATCCTCAAAGTACTTTTCAGATCTCTGAACCAGATACTTTGTGAACACAATACCTTGTCATAGTTAGGTGTTTCTCTTTAAATTAAATAAATAGATAAATAAACAATAATAATAAAAGAAAACGTAGCTCTTGAAAGTGAAGAAAAGGATTAGTTTTGACTCCTGAGCCATGGCTCCACAATATTTGGTTTCCCTACATTTTATTCATTTCTCTTGGCAAGCACAACCAGTAACTGGTGGAAGGTCTTGGCAGAATACGGGATAAAAACTCATGATTAAAGGGACAAAAATAAGTACTGTATATAGCCCATGTATCCATTAACTACTGAGAAGAGAAACAGATCAAGCAAAAAATTGTTTTTCTTTAACCCCTGGCCCAGCCTGTTAGTCTTTATGATATGCAGAATATCTTTACTCAGATGTTTTCCTCCTCTCTTCTCTGTTGAACCTTTTTTTGGTTGTCATTGATGTTGTTGTTGTTGCACCCTCTTCCCAGCATATGCTTCATGGATTTTTGTTTGAACATGATCAGTGTGGCTGATTGGCCCCAATGCTTAATGTAAGCTTTTGTAGCCTCACAAACTACATGCGTTTGCAGGACTGTCCAGGGCCATCGGGTCCCAAACAGCAGGCCCACACACCTTGGCTAACTGGGTGGTGGTGCTTTTGAGTGCACTGTAGTGGTTTGGCCCGGGCCCCTGCCTGGCCTGCCTGCCAGCGCCTGTGCTTTAACTCCTCTGGACAGTTTGCCTTACCGTGCTGTACGAGACCTGGCTATACAGCTTTTTCTTTACTGTCAGACAGTAGCTATGTAGCAGCTGTTCAAACACGTATGTATTAAAGCAGCTGTATTAATGGCTTTATGTTGGAGCCTTTCTGAAACAGAGGTTCTGATATAGTTAGAAAAAACACTAGTTGTTGGAGTGATGGTGGTCTTATGCATAGGAATGCTGATGTTGGCTTGCTCTTTCAAGGGCATATTGTGGTGTAGAGTGATGGCCTGGTCCCAGCTGGACTAGGCTGGACTTCAGGTAGTGAATTTTGAAGTGTGTAGTGTATGAATGATTGCCCCAACTTGGACAGCTTGGTTGTCTTTAAAGTCTTGGGCTATATGTGATTTGGCAATAGTGAGCTCATTGTCTTTTCATGACCACAGGTTTTGTGATTATGGGGTTCACATACTTCATCTGCTTTAGGCTGCAGGTTTTTTTAGGGCTTGGATTTATCTTTTGAAATGGATAAGACGATGAAACAGTTGAACAACTGAGCACTGATTGTTGACAGTTTAAAGCATAGAAGAACTACTGCAATTCATCCTGTACAAGCTCGTCATTAAAAAGATTGATTTACTATTTATCCCGCTGACAGCCCAGATAGGGAAGAGTCATAATTCTGTGCACTGGGAGATTAAATTCCTGTATCGCTGTCAGCTACATTAACTGACTTCCTGGATCTCAATTCAATTAGTGCAGCAGCATTCTCTAGCATTAATAAATCAATAGTGACGGCTTGCTGATAGACATGGAGCATAGAGTACATTGAAGATGCTCTGTGCACACCTACTTTTAAACAACTGGACAGAAATTCTACATCAGTTACAGTTTATCTCTGCAGTGTTCAGTACTATTAATTCATGATTTGCACCCTTGCTGCTGAAAACAGCCAAGCAACATATTAGATGAGGTTTTAGCAATCCTTCCAAGTAACAGGAATAGACTTGTCAGATAATCATTGATGGATTTAAACCTTAAACTCACAAAAAACACAACTTCTGAAGTAATCTCTGACTAAAAAGGGAAAACCCAGTTTTACAGAACCTTTTATCTTCCTGATCAGCTTACTGTTGCTGCTTTTGAAACAAAGAAATCAATGACTGATGGTCCCCTTAGGACTTTGTGTCCAACTTACCCAAGCAAGAGCTCACGCCAAGACAGGCTTGTGACTGTCAGCCTCGGAATAGACACAAACTTTTGTTTTTAACTTGTTAAGCCTTCACAGCTGTTTGGAAACCGTTGTGACAGCCAGTAGCAAAAGTAGATCTTGGACACCACAGATGACAAGAAAGAAATGCTGTTGGAGTTGTTCTTCAGCAGTTTACAGCAAACTTCAAATTGTGTAGATAAAACGTACACATGCACTATTTTTTTTTTTTTGTTTTGTAATGATTTACAGCAAAGTTTTCCTTTTTGGGGGTGTTGATCCCCGAGAGGAAATTACATTTTCTTGGCCTGGTTGATAGAAATTCTAAGTCAAAAGATGAATGGAAGTGTATTGAAAGGCATTGCTGATATCAGTACTGATAATGAGATCAATAGTATTTTTTTTTCTTTTCTCTACATGCCCCTCCTCCCCTGCTCTAATGTGAGTGTTGCTGGGAGAAGGGCACCAAAAAGTGCTACTTGTTGTTATTCTTCAGTAGCTGACCAAAATTCATAACCTTTAGCTTTTGCAGAAAAGAAATAAGGCATCTAAAAACACTCCAAAACGAGAACTACAAGCTGCAAAGTAAACAATTGGAGTAGGAGGATCCCCAAACTACAACCAGACCCCAAGCAGGAAACGGGGCATCAGAGGACTGTGCTTGACCAAAACAACATAACGAAAGTAACTAAAGTCTAAACCAGGGGTCACCCACTCAAGATTTTGTGGGCTCCTGGGCGCCCACAAAAACCACCAAAAGCGCCCGCGAGGCATGTTCCAACAAACAGCACTGGTTCCAATAGAATAGAATAGAATAGAATAGAATAGAAAATACTTTATTTATCCCGGAGGGGAAATTCAGGGATCACAGCAGCATTTAAGAAAACAACAGTAAGAAAGTGTATAAAAAGTGCAAAAATATAGATAAAAAATAGAAAAAATAGAGCTCCTTCCAGAAATGTATACACCTTTCCTACCATCTTTGTTGTGTAAATCATTAATGATGATAGTGGAATAATTAATATTGACATGTGTGCCCTCTCGTCACATGGTATTACTACTGCTATTCACTGCAAAAGCAGAAATCTTATCAAGTGTTTGTCTTATTTTCAGTAGAAAATTCCTTTTTAGACTCAATATGAGCCAAATTCACATGACCAATCCAGAAAAATGTCTTGTTTAAAGTTATTCAAGGACAAAAATGAGGTCTGAATTGCTCGTAACCAGTAAAAAAATCTGCCAACGGAACAAGAGAAAAGTTACTTGTATTAAGACATTGTTCTAGTCTCAAGGAAATTTTCAAGCAATTTTTTCTTGTTCCATTGGCAGATTTTTTTACTGGTTACAAGCCATTCAAACCTCATTTTTGTACTCTGATAACTTGAAACCAGACATTTTTCTGGATTGATAAGTTGAAAGTGGCTCATATCGAGTATAATAAGACAATTTTTACTGAAAAAAAGACAAAAACACTTAATAAGATTTCAGTTTTTTGCAGTGTTTAAGTTATTAAAAAGGGATTGGTGCAATTTTGTTCAGGGACTTTGTATCGGACAAGTAGCCCTTCGTACCACTCATTTCCCTCAAGGTAGCCTTTAGTCTCAAAAAGGTTGGTGACCTCTGGTCTTTGCCATGTTCTCTGTGTTCAGCATTGTGCTGACTCTGATGAGACCACATTCCCTGTACATAGATGCTTCATGGTGACGTAATCTGGGGGGAAATTGCGCTTGAGTATATTTGAGTGACTGCATGCCGTACTGGCTGGCAGGGGGGCCAATCATACTTCAGTATGGAGTAGATGACCAGAGTGACCACGCTCTAGTAGACGCTGGAGCCTTAGATGAGGTATGAAGTGCCTTTCTATTGCTTTGACATAATGTACTTAATGTTAAATAAAGCTTGTACACTAAGTTGCATTTTCTGCTGTCAGGTAGGTCTTTTTTACTGCAGTTTCTTCCTAGTACTCAACAAAGAAAACACATGGTTATGTACACTGTTATGTGAGATAGAGAAGCATTGTGACAATACTGTGAATCTCTGAGGGGTTTTTTGGTTTGGATCTTATCATCTGTGTTATCTGATCTGTCTCTACCTGCTTCTCTCGTTAACTGTTCAACTGTTCCAGTTCAGGCTCGTTTTCCTTAGATGTTGATTTCTTCCTGATTATACACACTCTGCAGCTCAGAGGTAATTTGGCTAGTCTGCCCGATGAGACAGTTGATAAGGACATTGATTAGCTCCCACATCTGAGGAGGAAAGGATTTCATTGGGACTAAGATATGGGGGCAATAGGGCATTCATTTCAGCAATCAGCCCAACATCCTCCCTCCTTCCTTCTTTCCCTATTTTCCCAAACTCTTCCCAGAAGTCTATCAATATGAATTAAGCTACATGGTAAGCATAATGATGATTTAAGGGGAAATGAATCTCTCTTCAGTCTATTGGCTGCAACAGTGAGAGAGTGTCAGAGAGTGTAAAGGGACAGGGAGGTGATTAGATCTACATAGCCTTCCCTTTGATGCCCCTTTTTGAGTATTTCTGGAACCTCCAGAACATGATTTGGTAGTAACGGTCTAGCGAGCATGTCTGTAGTCAAGGCCCTGTCTCTTTCTGGATGCAAGCACCATTCCAAAAAAAATCATAGGCCTTCATTATCTCCACTCAGGCAATTTTGGGAATGTAATACTGTCTCAGGACTTGAGAGGCTGCCCCCATCAGGGCTGAGGTCGGATCAAACCACTTGCACCGGGAATGGAAGTTAAGAGAAGCATGCCTGCCAGTCCGTATGTCTCCCTTCAAAGGCATATGGTGCAAATTTGATCAAAACTGTTGGGGGAGGGTTTGAGGGGGCATGTCGCTGATGTGAAAAATAAGGCTGGGTTGTAAAAAACCAAATCGAACCATGGCCAGCTCTCTGGGAGTGATTACAGAAAAAGAAGAACCAGCTGCTGCATCGTCTACCGCATCTCAATCTCCTCCACTCCCTGGCAGCCTGTGAGCTGGTTAGAAGAAGAGAGGGGGAAAGACAAGAGTCCATCTCTTTAACCACCGCTGTGGCTTCTTAGTTCTGAGGAACTACAGAAAGAAAACAGAGCAAGCTAGCACAAGACAGCAGGGTCGAAAAAATTAGGAGAGAGGGGAGCACAAAAGAGAGATTATAAAGAAACCAGGGGAGCAACAGGAACCTAAGTGCAAGAGGGTGACAGGGGGTCAGGGTTAGGATAAAGAACATTAGGCAGGAGTGAGTATACATGGGCCTTCATCACTCCCTCTGGGATGTCAAATGGAAGAGTCCCAGTTTGTTCTTAAATATTCATGTGAAGTGTGAGTTGCAGACCTCTCTTAATGCTCACTAGTGGCGTAATGAGACCAGGCCTTTTACAGAAGTGTATACACTTCATTTCAAATTAAGGCCTATCGTTCAGACAAACACTTGTATAAAACACAGCTCTTAAGTCAGGCCAGTCTGCATCTGATGCACTTTCATCCATTTAGTATTAGTCAGTGCAGTTTGTTAGTAATGAGAAGGGGGTAGTATTAACTGGTTTATTGTACTGAAATAATATGTTTTCATCCACCTACTCACAGTCATTTGCCTTGATAACAGCAGTAAGTGACATCACATAGGCAGGACTCACCATGCTGTAACTTTCAGTGCATCCTTTAAAAGCCCTGTCTGTCCTCCAGAAGGGAGGGGTGTAAGATGAATCAGAGAGGGTCTGTGTTTTAAATCCAGAGGTAGTGACTTATGTGAAATACCCAGCGTCATACAACATCCATCTTATACCCATTATTCAAGGCCATCGATTTAGTATCACCCGTCTGTGATGCCCTCACTTGGCTATGCCTGAACAAATGCACATAGATGCAAACCCTTGTGTCCAGGAGCAGTAATCAATGCCATTACCATAGAGTCACAGGAGTCAGTGCAGGGCACTGCCCCCATTCCATCCTCCAAAACCACAACCAGACCTGGAGGTGAAGGTCAAGTTGCCAAAGTGACTGTCCCAGCTGTAGCTCAACAGCAGAGCAGAAGGCTCAACCCTGTGTCCTGTCTGTTTGTGCAGACCTGGGCTTTTGTAGAGGCTGTGGACACCCAGATTGTAAATGGCCTCTTCTCGTTGGCCTTGTGGCCATGGTCAGCAATGGTCAAAGTTGAACAGAGAGGGATGTCATAGCAGAACAAAGACCTCTTGTCAGCAGCAGGGAGTGGATTTGTTGGGGTTGGCAGGAGGGCAGGGAGAAGTTTGAAGATATTGATTAGTTATCTTCTGATCAAGAAAGGAAAATATATCAGACTATTTGAATTTTCTAGTCAGATTAAAAGCTTTACTGTTTCTGTATAGTCATTACTCAGCTCAGTGATATTACTTTGAAAATGTAATGTTAGGGGTTTTTTTTGGCTAAAGGGGTATACTTAACATACAGTAGTGGAAAAAGTTTTCAAACATAATCCCAAATATTATGATAAAATATTCATGGAAGAATCTTTTTTATTAACCATTAAATCTTTACATTCATATGTAGTAGTCCTGTCATTAGCAGCAGTAGATCTCTAACCCTGGCTGTCATGTTCCCTACCAGCCTTTCACACTGATTAAGGGTCATCTTAATCAGCTTTAAATCAGCTTTTAATCCACCACAGATCTTCAATGGGGCTCATGTCCAGGGATTGGGCCGGCCACCAAGACCTGGATCCTGTGCTCCTGCAGCCAAGTTCTCCTGGTGCTGGATGTGCGGCAAGGAGCATTATCCTACAGAAACATTAGGTTTTGACCTTGGTGGAACAGTGAATGTGCAGAAAGGAGTGTGTGGGTTTGAATGATAGCACAATACTTGTCAGAGTTCAATGTGTCGTCATAGACAGTGGGATGACCAATAGCAGCAGCACTCTGCATCCCCAAACTATGATCCTGCCTCCACCATGCTGACAGTAGGTACTGCACAAGTTGGAGATAATGCTTGGCCTGGCCTTCTGCATCCCCTCACATCAGCAGGAGGAAGATAAAGCTGGAAACTGGACTCATCTGACCACAGAATCTTCTTCTAGTTCCTGACTGTCCAGTTCTTGTGTGCTTGGCCCAACTAGTCGTCTGTCGCTCATTGATCAGGGGCTTCTGGACAGCCTTGGAGGAGCTTAAGCCATGATCTAAAAGTCAGCCACGTTCAGTACAGGTGGAACACTGGTCACCAGTTTGGTTTGCCCACTGAAGCTCCTGTGATTCAGTGTTTTGTCCCGCATATGCAGATCAGGATGTGGTCACGCCTTGCTGAAGAAACACTTGGACACCCAGATCTTGGTTTTTCACACAAGAGTGTATCCAACTTCCGAGAGACTTCATCTGCACTTCCTGGCTATCTTGCAGCAGCTGTACTCTTCTTTGCTGAGAATCTGTATCTTCAGGTGTGTCTCCTGTGCAAGGTTTCTTGTTTTAGCCATTTTTTGTCGGCGAAGAACTTTCAAATGTGCGGGATTCATATATGAAGCCTGGCAACAAAGATTGTGTCTTTTAATAAAAAACACAACCATCATCATTGGATCACTGGTACCAAAATGACCCAATACTCAAAACATCTGGTATGTTTTTATGGAACCAAACAATTTTAATGGCTTTTGGGGATTTTTTTTTCAGTATTCTGGCTTTGACTGTATTAAAGAAATTGCACTAAAAGATCTAAGAATGAATCTTGATGAAATGATTGACAAATGCATGGGATGTCCGAAAACTTTTTTCCACTGCTGCATTAAAGGTTCGACTTTCCTGATGTTTTCCTGTCATAGTGTACAAAAATGAATTTGAATGTATTTTGAATCACTGTATCTATAAATATATATATATATATATATATATATATATATATATATATATATATATATATATATATATATATATATATAAATCTACCAAAACTGTTAAGCACAGACATTAAGGTGAGGCCACTGACACATATACTCTTGCAACCCTAGCCATCGTTACACACTGTTGTTATTTGGTGGGTGTTGTGGGTCTGTATTTGTGAGGATACATTTTTTTCCAAACACGTTCACTTAACTTAGATTCAACACCTGAGTTGATGAAAGGGTTATGAGATACAAACTTTTGAAATATTATAAAAATTTCCTGCACATATGTAAATGCTCATCTATGAAAAAATGAATACAGGTATATAAAGGTTTATGTATTTATGTATTAAATGTCAGTTACTTTAGCCATATATACTGGGTGGTTCCCCCTGAAATTAAACTGTACCGTTCTGGGGTGAGAAGGGTGGTTCTCAAAACTCACCATATCTCTTCGTGTGTATCATATATTTGCAGAGTAACTTAACACTGCTGTCCTTTGGCACTGATCATGTAAGAGTAATTGAATGTTACCTGTCCCACCCAGTCAGCAAAACACTGCTACACATTCGAACACAGTAGTCATGCAGTTGTCTTGTAAACACCCTCAGCACACACACACACACACACACACACACACACACACACACTCACAGTCTTCATGTCACGACTGGGCAAAGAGTGCGCCACTGGAACACACAGATTTGCTCCAGCTGATGGCAAACCGCAGCAGTGGAGTCTGTGGCGGCCTGCATTTCCTTTAATATCCTGGCTGATGTACAGAGAAAACCCAGGGCCTTGAGAAAGCCTCTGGATCGCAGCCATACTTCCCACCACACCAGTCTTATGCAATGTTTTGATCAGTACAGTAGGCAGTGTTTAGTGTGGGGATATAAATTGGACTTGTGTGGACATGGCACTGTCTCAGCTCCTATGAAAAAGCTCCAAGCATCATTACTTTTCTTTCTCTAATAGGTTGTACTTGGTCCCTTGGCATTAACTGTCTAACTTAAGTCTTAAGTTAAATTATAGTGTATGTTTGACTCATAAGAAGCCCTTATTCTGACAACCAGAAAATGAAAAACTAAATGTTCACATCGGTCCAAATATAGGCTGATAGCCTGATTCAAAAAGGAGGCGTAAACTGTATATACTGTCCAAGTATTGATCCCTGATCTGAAAAAACTGTGTTGATTGATACTTTTTGCTAATTTATCAGTTTGGACTTAAGTTAGCCAAACAAAACAAAGTCTTTACATAAGATTTTTTTTTCATACAAAGTTTTCATATGAGGACACATTGGGGTAATTTTTTGTAACTCATTAATTTTGAAAATATAAAAATTAGAAGTTTTGAATAAAGGAGTATGGCTTACTTAACTAAAAGGGGAGCACAATGTGACTGCCAGTGAGGAGGTTCAAAGTTAGCCTCAGCTAACCCTCATTGCCTCTTGTTAGGTCAGCAGAGAGTAAAGTTGGGTCTATTTTCCCCTTATACCAACTGTTGGACATAGGTTTCAAAACCTAATTTCAGAAACCAGTGGTGATGTTACACGGCTATGTCCATGAATTGTCTATGGTTCCACATTATGCTACATCAAGCCAACTTCTTTTGTTTCATTGTTAGTTGTAAAGAACTTTGGTCAGTGTATTTTGTCTTAGAAGTGTTTTAGAAAAAAACAACTCAACCAGGTCTAACTTAGGACAACACTGTTTGAGACACTGGAACAAAGTTGTGGTACGGGGATAGTTGCCTCAACCATGCAAATCAAGCATGGGCTCATGCGCAGACCTTCATTGCAGGATTCACAGCAGCTGGAAGAAACCGCACCTACAGAGCCAGGGCCACAGCCAGACCCAAATAAGCATCATCTTTTTTTTTTCTTTTTTTTTAACCACAAAAGAAAACGGGAAGGAGATTGAGGGTGGAGGAGGGTAGAGAACTGCAGTTAGAAGAAAGTCTTTGTGCATTGGGGTTTTGGGGCCAAGAAGCTGAGGAGAGAAACCACAGCAGGATTACGAGTGGGGGGCTTTTTGTCTAACATCTCTCTCTCTGAAACCGTTATATAGACTTGCTGACCCTTTCTCACTCATTCAGGACTTCCTGTCTTTCTCTACCAAGCAGAACCCTTCATTGACTTCTAGTAAAACTGCTTCTCTGAGCTGGATTGTGACAGTTCATGGGTATTTTAAAAGAAGGGGAGTCTTGCCAAACTCACGCCCTTGATTTCTTATTATTTAGCACTTATATTTGCTAAAAGAAATACAAGAGGGCAAAAAAAAGGCTGCTGTTAAAGTCTGTATCATATGGTATGTTTATTTTTTAAAACTTCCTGTTGACTTGCGTTGTGTGACTGGGCCTCATGGCTCATCAATATGTGTTGTTATTATCGCTATCTTTGTCCAGTCCCTTTTGGCTTTCCTGTGAAGCTGGTGTTAACAAGATGGCGATGTTTTGTGTGGAGTGGTTTGTGTAAATAAAGGTTAATTGAATAATTTCCAAAGGTCACTCTAGGACAAGTGACATGCTTTTCCATTTCTAATACTTTTCTCTGGCTAGTGATCAACCTTGTAAATATTTTGGTCTTTGTAAGCTAGAGTTTTGAATGTTTTCTTCGTGGCATTTCTTCTCACCCAGTCATTTGAAATGAGCACAGATATACTGTATTCTTTGCCAGTCACTTCTTTGTCACTTCTGCAGTGACAAATAAGGACTTTACCACTTATGTTTGCAATAGTAACGCCAAGAGCCACTATACTGTAGCTGTCATTGAATAAAAAAAGTAGCATTTTGTTGTTTATGTCCTTGGCATTGTCTGTCTCAGGCATAGACTGTATAAAACACGGATGTAGTCTCGCCAACGTCACCTGTCAGTTTCTGAAACGCAAAATGAAGTACATCGGCTCTAGCGGCCATATTGGTAGTGGCAAGGGCTTCGCGCAAAGCCATAGAGCACCTGTAGGACCCTCAGCTGTGCCTCTTATTGGGGGAGCTTGCAATCTTAATATCCTCTGAACGGCTGAGTTATAAAAAAATTCACCCCCCGTACAGTGGGTGCCGATAGTAAAATTAGCGACTCAGACAGGAGACATTTTTTGAACCAGGCTGTAAATAGGTTAATTTCTGCTTTGAAAATGTCTTTTTTTGCCTTGGTGTGTTTGTGACTTCTGGTACTTACGGAGCCAGCCTCAAGTGGACACTCAAGAAACAGCAGATTTTAGCACTTCCGCATTGTCTCATATTCTTAGACCGGAGGTTGCAGCTTGGTCTCAGGTGGGAAAGGTCTTGCAAATATCTCTTTATATGTTTTTCCCCATGTTAACCAGTAATTAACCTATCTTAATAAGTGTGGCAAGTCCATTGTGAAAATAGTTGACTTGTTGGTCTCCTCCTCTCTTAAAATGTAAACAACGGAAAGAGTTGAAAAGGAGACAATCTGACTAAAGAAAAAAAAACTTCTGTAATTATACTTAAAGAAACAAAAGGGTTGGGGATATGAAGAACAAATCAAATGAAGAGAAGGGGGGACTCAAATAATTTTGACTGTGAAATGACTGCCAGATTTCTATTTGTGCGCCTTGAAAGACCCGTGTCTCTGCTGCTCCATATGGGATGTGGGATGAGAGCTCTGGCAAATCAAAGGCGTGCTGGATAAAGATCTCTGGAAGCTCATGCTAGTAAACAGGCCCATAAAGGCGGCTTGCGGGGTGGAGCGTCAAAGAAAAGCTTGAATGTGTGCCCACCTCCAATAAAGCCGGAGCTTCTGCAGATGTCGCATCCAGCACTGCCCCGGGCCAGGCAGAGGCTGCTTGTGGCTCGGACCTTCATCATTGTATTTGATACTCTGATTAAGGCCTATCAGTCATGCAGAATAAAACTGTGTGTGGGACTGTCAAATTTTTTCTTTGGTCTGCTTTTACTGTTTCACTCTTTCCCTTTTTACATTCAAACCATTTTTAGAAAAGATTTCCACATCCTGTTCATACTGCTACCTTCTGCTGTTATATACAGCTCCTCTCTGGAACGACCTACTTAACAGTTTGTTTCAGCATACAAGGCTGTTTTAAGTAGTTTGTAGCACCACTCCTAGCTGACACTGAGTCAGCATATACACTGCGGTTCTGTGGCAACCTCTTTTTTTGCACTTTATTGTGTCAACTGTCATTGCAAACTCCACTTTTTTTCTGATCAAGAATGTAAGTTTTTGTGAAAATAGGGCTAGAGAGGATGGAGGTGTTAGGGTCAAACTATTTTATTTTAAATAACTAAAACATTTAAGCATCCAATAAAGCATCATCCCCTCCAAGCCAGAGGAGCTAAAAAACATAAATGAAGAAATAAAGGTTCATGCTCCCAGCACTTTTTGCGTTACTTTTCTTCTTGTTTGGTCCACAATTTTTTTTTTTTACCTTTACTGGTGACACAGAAATAAACCTTGTGTGTTTTTCCTCAAGTAGTGCATTATCTATATAAATCTTTATTACATTGTAGCATGATCTCCAATTTATAGATGCTTTAATTCAAACAATCTATATTCTCTGTGCGCCATAATCAGTATAAAATCTCATGTTGATCATCCTTATTTTTCTAAGAAAACCTATGAAACCTCGAGACTGTGGCTGAATACAAGAGTTATCTGTAAATATATAAAACACTTTCTTCCCCTGATAATCTTCATCAGAGTGAAGTTGCGTGAGCATCTCTAACAAAGAACACTCTGTGTCTAGGCAGACGGTGCAGTGCCCTCCAGTGGCGCAGATGCCAAAAGGGCCTCCCTAGAACGGTTCAGCTTTGTATGCATTCCTCTTCAGTTTTGTCAAAGGCTCCAGGCGGACAAAGGCGCTCACAGCAGCTAAATAAAACTGTTTTCACCACAGTCTGAGGAATGTTTATCAGTGGTAAGCACACTGCCCTGAAAGCATATGGTGTGGTTTCACTGCTTTGGGTGCACTAGAGGTGAACAGTGTATGATCGTTTTAGAACTAATATCCAGTTCAAGCTGTGAGTTTCCAGTGGTAGCTTTGTTTTTTCTTGAAAGAATAAATGATAACATAAAGATAGTATCACTAACAACACTTAATTCCAATTTCTGCTTTGAAACACATTAGAAAAATCCTTTACACTTCAACTCCAATGTGGAATGTATACATCTCCCAAATAACATAAAATAAACAGACCAGACTGTTGCTCAACCTAGATAATATGGTTGCCAAAGACAAAGACAACAATTGGGATTTAGTTACAACTCTATCTATAAGGGCACAGATGCTTTCTTTATTCTTTGCATTTTAAACTTGGTATTTTGTGTGGTGTTGTTAACACAGTCAGTTACTTTGAAAGCGCTTTACTCAAGGTCCAACAGATGCTTCTCTAAACTTTGGATTTTAAAGGAACCATGTTTTTGTTCTGCAATCTCTTGGCAGCCCAAATATCTGTTAACATTTTATTCAATGGGACTATAGGTATGATAAAATAAGGCCAACTGTAACCACAGCATAAAAGTGTGCACAGCAAATTTGATTCTTGCCACCCAGATGACTTACATTTTTATTGGTTCTTAGAAGTGAAAGTACACATGATTATTGGAAACCCCCCCAGCCTAGTTCAAGGTAAGCCCCTTGTTTACCATGTTGAGCCATACCTACAGGAGTCAGTGTCCAAGTTTGGGCAGCCCAGTCAACAAAGTCTGACTCCTCTATAGTTAATATAAATAAAGACAAGTTGGTGCAAGTTGTCTTTATTTACAGGAATGTATATTTTACTTAAAGTGCCAGTGAGTCTGTTCCCTGTAAATTATACGTTTCCTTCCCTAAATGTTTATATATACCTGTATTTATCAAATGTCTACACATGCGGTCAATAACCAAAGACACTTTTGAAAAACTCATGCTTTGCCAAGATACTAAAACTCTACAAACTCATCAAGATGCAAAGGCTCCTTCTCTCTGTCAGCAAGGCTTCAACTGCCCTCATTTTAATGATCCCCTCCCCAGTAGGCCTCGTTAACTTCTCCTCAGGACAAATTAGGAGGTGTTACAGATGCCAGAGGTCAATCTGCTTCTCTCCCAAATTCACAACATATGTTCAGATCATCTGTAACCAAAAAAAAGTGCTAACTCAAAGTTAATCACCTTATTCTAAACTGTGGTAACTGCCCTTACTTAGCCTTTTAAAGTCATCAGCAGACAGGAACAGGTATGATGACCTTGTTGATCTGTATTTGGGTGAAACTGCCCTTAGTGATCCTTGGTAATGGAGGTTAGTATTAATTTAATTTGTAGAGGATGCAGAAATATTGGGCAAGAAAGTTACATTGTGGTTCAGCCCTCAATTTTTTTTTGTTGTTTGATACATAAATATGTTGAACCAGCCTTGGAAAAAAAAAATGGATTGATTTTGGTCACATTGATAAATGGAGCATTGAAACCAGCTGGTTCCAAACGTTTCCAATATGGATCAAATAAGCACACAGTTTTTGTTTTACATTAGTGGGAAATGAGAGACCATCCAACAGGATTCATGTAACACCCCCTGCACCCTTTGGAACAAACACACTTGTTTATTTTGGTCCTTGCCCTGCAATCTCTCGAGTACAAGTGTAAATTACATGTCGCCACTATTAAATATTAAACCCAATGGATTATTAATAATTAATGGCATCACTTCTTGTGCAACGACGGCCTAAGAAGCTGGCCCAGAAAGGCCCCTTGCATTAGGCTCTCCTTGAGGTTAGAATTTGTGGCCACCTTGCCCACCCATTTCTTTTTAGCCAGCTGATGGATGATTGCAGGAAGTTCATAAAAAAAGATCTTCCCCACCAGAACGCCATCTTGGTGGGGAAAAGCAGAGTGCTGAGTGGATGTAAGTGCTTCTTCAACCACAACTAAGTATGTTCTGTGGACCTGAAGACTCTCAAGCTGTGGGCAGGATGGGTATAATGATTAGTTTAGAGGAGTGAGGAGAGGCAGAGAGGAGTTTGTTTGTTGGTGTGTGTATGTGTATGTGTGTGTGTGGGCAGAGGGTAGAGATAGGTTACCCACATGGTTTCATAAGCCTGTCAGCTGTTCCCTCGCCCCCAAAAGTGGTGTGTTTGGGGTGGCTCTAAGTGCTACCACTATGAAAGTTTACTCAATACATGGACAGCCATAATTATTGTGACGATAAAAGCTGAAAACCACTTACGGAATTTGATCGTAAAAAAGCATTGTCTCTGGGAAATGCCCGTTCAAACAGGGCACCACATGAATTATAAGACTTGACGTTCAAAAGAAAGGTATACAATAAAAACTGAGCTGAATGTTTCACGTCCAGTAGCTTGCAAAACAACTGCAAAGTGCAATATAGTGCAGGGAGCTGTAAGAGTCTCTCCCTATACAGTTCAACACTTTCTTTCCAGCACACTCAGCTCCCCCTTGCAGTAATCAATACAGCTTAATAATAACCTATAATCAGTCTCATCACTTTGGAATAATAGTGACTGATAGGCCTCTGCTGTCTGCCAGGCTCCTGCTGACACTAATGCACCAACTGTCTATGAATGACTGTTTATTACTCAATAAGGACATTTAGAAATAGCCTGATCAATAATAAATGGTGCTCTCTTAACTCTGCCTGCTTACATGGGGGAAGCAAAGAACATAACATGTAAACAACAAGGCGTTTTACCCAATGTGACAACAGCAGTATGAAGAGTTTTACGTCCTTAACCTGTAAAGTGCTTTTCAAAACTGTTCGCACCCCCCAGAACAAAATACTGTGGGAATTTCAATGACAAAACAAAGGCTTCATGGACAAGAAACTTCTATGATGCAGAATCATAGAAACATACAAAATACATAGAATCATATTAAAGGCTTGTTGACTTAAAATAACTTCATTTCTTGATTCAGGTACACATATGTACACATACAATTCTATGTTATGATTATTGTATTTCATTTCAATAAAATTTCTGCCAAATTTTGCTACACACCGCTTATAGTAGTTTTAGTTATTTCGGTGAGGAGTCAGTACTTTCATTACTGTTCCACCATAAATCTGCTACAAACTTGGTGATCAAATCTTGCTCTTCATCAAATAGTTGACACACAAAACAAGAACAAGAATGGAGGGTCCTACTGTCATCAGACAACCAGATCGACATGCCCCAACAAGAGTTGATTTTGTTTCATGGAAAACATGGATGAAAGCGGCAGAGATATGTGGAATTAATGCAGTTTTTTCATGTGACCCCCGGTGATTCGGGTAATTGACATTTGCTGCTGTGAAGCCTAAACTTAGCTCTGTGGGCTGAAGTGGCCTTCCATCTCAATAGAGAGCCATTTCACCTAAAAACACTTTGAGTTTGGTCCTGAATGGTTCTTTTCAGCTGGCACACACTTTCAAACAGCAAAGGCAACATATATATAAAAGAAGCTCTTCAGGGCTTAGAAATATTTTGGAAAACCAAAATAGCCTGGCATGTAGGAGACAGAGAGCATGCAGTATGTGTGCCGTTAGAATTCATTGAGTTATAAATTATAAATAAATACATTGGTGACCAAATTATAAGGGAACTTGTCCTATTCAATTTAGTGGTTTTTTATTAAATTGTCCATTAAAAATACAGATAAACGTATGAAATATCCACAGAGTCATCAGTATGTCATGATGTTCCATGTACCATAGAATAGAGTAGTCTTAAGGACTAGGGGTGCACCCGGAGATGGGTACCAAATTAGGCAAATTTATAGGTACTGACCGAAATCTGTCAAAGTACCGGGTACAGTTTCACAAAAAATCAAAAGGTACCATGTTTAGGTATCTAAATGCATCCTTGTGATAATGAGGGAATGGAAAAGTAGGCAATTTTCCACGCTAGACATGAACACAGCATTATAAAGTTAAATATTAAAGAATACATATGTTAAATTGAAAAACAAACAAAAAATAAAATTAAACAAATTGCCATTTTTACCAAATAAGCATTAAAAAAATACAGAAAAAAGCCTGACCTGCTAATACTGATTTGGACCGATACCGGTTTTTATTTTTTATAACTGACAGCATATACCTTAAATGTTCCAATCTTATTTTATTGAAAATCATTGAAAAATACCAGTGAAACAATAACATTTTTATGTTTTCACTTCAACAACCAATAAAGTGTCCTGAGTTTTAGGTCTCAGAGCAAAAAGCAACAATGGCTGACTGTCAGACCTTCCTACAGGAATAAAAGATCAGTTTCATATGTAAGGATGGGCCGATCACCAATCAACAAAATTAAGGAAATCGGCACAGATCAATCTGTGCATGACTAATAAGGACATTGAAAATGATGGACTGGCCCCACTTTGGTCTGGATTCCCACACCATCCAACAAATTTGGGCAAATTCTTATGCAAACTGGACAAATCTGTTGTACATTTAATGAAAAGCAGACAGCCCGGCATAACATTAGTGTTCAAGCTCTTGGGAAATATATATATATATGTGTGTGTGTGTGTGTGTGTGTGTGTGTGTGTGTGTGTGTGTGTGTGTGTGTGTGTGTGTTTGTAATTGAATTGAAAAGTTGGTTGCTGAGGTTTCCTCTGGTCCTGTTTCAGTAGACTGAGGCTATCCTGTGCCGGTCCCAACCTAACACCAGAAGTAACAGTCTGAGAGAGACACCCAGTCGTCTTCCCATCCCTGTCAAAACATTTGTTCCGCATGGAGTAAAGTTGGGTGGTTGTGTATGATACTGTGTGTGTGTGTGTGTGTGTGTGTGTGTGTGAGAGAGAGAGAGAGTTTGTATGGGTTAAATAGGATGGTCAGTGGGTCTCGTGGCACTACATGTGTGGGCACTGCCCAGGCTGTCTTACCACCCTGTGCAACCACACACATTCACTCATCACACCTTTGCTGGACGAGTGTATGTCCGTCCCTGTCCACACACACAAACCAATACCAGAGACAGACCACCCAAGCAAGTAGGGAACCATGAGAAGGCCACTTTATGCTCTCAGACAGCTCAGTCCAACCACAGTGGCGCCCCTCAAACACCCATGCAGCCGCTATTACCCACAGGGCCTGTGTGTGTGTGTATGCACACATGCCTCTGTCAGCCTATTGGTCTGCATTGACAAATATGTGAGCACAAAGTACTGACTCTTCTCTTTATATTCTGCCAACCACAGGCTCCAGCACATTTAACCGGGGTTATTAAGCAAAATTACTTCCATTCAACATCAGAAGTTTTGCATTTTCTACCTGGCAAACCCTGATGTGTCAGCATGAAGTTCAGTCTCAGTTATCACTCCATTGCCTTCTCCAGCATAACCCTCATCCATGTTGATATTATCATGATGGGCTGTGTTAACAGAAACAGAATGGAAGGCTGGATTGGTCAAAGTGTTGACAGTTCTCTTGTGCGTCTGTGGCTGCCATGGATTGGTTGACTTGCCACAAGACCAGCTAGGCTTTGTTCTATCTCCGTTGATCGACGGCCACCAGAAATTGCCAGGGACAAATAAACCTCATGTGTTGAATAAAGATTAAACACAATTGACTAGGCAATAGTGGACGACCATTTGCATGTGTGCGCTTCACTTTTTTTAAGAAGTGCGCACATGAATCAAGCTTTGAGTGCTGTGCATGTTTCAGGATACCACCTGGAATTTACACAGAGCATCAGTTGCATTTGTTTGAGTGTATGTCATTATTTATTGCTACTGATCAAAAGTCAGCTGCAAAATTTCCTCTGATTGCTGTGACATTCCTTACGAGGGAGGAGGAGACAAGGAAATTACTTGCTCTGAATGCCATGGCAGCCATTCCACCTTTGATTGATGACTTCTTCCATTGTCGGCCCTCATGCTATGATCTTTTAATAAGGTTTGTTTGTACGCCCAGAGAGCTGGTTGTACAAACTGCAATTACACATGGCACGGATGTTACTCCTTCAAAAATGTTACACAGTAAAACACTCAGCTCCTGCATGTGTTTGAAATGAATCTGCAATCACAAATATGGTCATTGAAGCAGTTATAAGGAGTTTTCATTTCATGACTTTTTGTATCATCTGTGCATGAATGGCTACCTCCAGTCTCGATATATGAAACCAACGCAAAAGTGCTAAAAACTGTTCCTCCTCAAGTTTCCACTTGTGGCTGGCTCCAAAAATACCTTGGTCTAGTTTGCTAATTTATTTGAAGACACTGCAATGGGAGATATTTTTTCAACTTATTAGTTTTGCCGACTGTGAGGACTATCCCTTTGCAGTGGACCATAGCAACACCTTTGGTCCAGAGTTGCACACATACTGTCATTTAGACATGACTCTCAACAAGGCATGTGTTTGTTTAAAAATCTTATTATTATCTCTACTTTTCTTTGTTCAAGACAACTTTTTACCAGATACAACGTGAAGAGGTGAGGTATTTCTCAACAGAGCTCTGCTTTGAAACGTGACAACAAGCAAACTTTGTCAGTTTGTATTGTAGTTTAAAGGGATAGTTCAGTTTTTTTGAAGTGGGGTTGTATGAGCTCTATGTGACCACTAAGGACATTAGATACAGTAGAAAGGTGTCTCCTCTCCCTCAGTAAGACACAGACTGTAATAGATGATGACGAGGAAATAGGCGCTAACAGGGAAAGACCGTACCAGATTCAAAGGCTATTATCTCTGCCTACAAGAACTAAAATCAAAAAGTAATACCACAGTTTAAGAGTACGCTACGTAAAATATTTTTTAAGTGTATTAAGTCTTCGGAAATATAAACATTTATCCAGACCTAACTAACTGGTCAAGTATCTTTCCGCGCAGCGCTAGTGCGCTTCGTCCCCCCTCCTCCTTTATGCTGAGCATAAATGGGCCTTTAGCAGGTCTGTGGCAGAGTTTTGAGTTAAGCCTTTGTTTAACCATTTAAATAATAATTGTCATGAGTTTAACTAGTAAAATGTAAAACATGAGTTAAGTTTGCTCATAAAGAGCAATCGTAAAGAAACACAGTTTTCGTCTTGTAAGCTAAATTCATTACACTTTTTCACAAGCCTTTTGACGACGCATAGTGCTTTTGCGTTGAAGTCACATTCACCTTTTCAAGACACATTCACACACTCTTGGCACCAGTGGCAGTCTGGATTCAAGTGTCTTGCCCATGGACACCTCCACACAGCAGGACATGGGATCAAACCCTCCTCACCCGATTGATTACTCACTCTAGCACTGAGCCATGGCCAACCCACTTGAGACTTTTAACTCCAAGTTAAAGGATAAGTTCGGTTTATACAGCTTTTACATTGTTTATAGAATAAAGTAGAACAAAATACTCACCCAGAAGGCTTTCCTGATCTAAGCAGTGCTTCGGGAGATATTTAGATCCAAAATCGTGCAGTGGGCGTCTGTATAATGGGATCCATTGGGGCATAGACAGCGCCGCTCCTAAAACTGCATTTATCATCCAAAAACTCATGTTTTTCACCAATATTCCATCATGGTCCGCTCTAGGTTAATCCTCTGCTGCAGTCTGTGTCACTACAGACAGCGCTGTGTGGCTGTACTGACCTCTGAACTGACGAAGACTTTGTTTACGTTGGTCCCTCAAAGAAAGGAGTCAGCTCTCCAGGGAGTACTGGGCATGCGCGGTCCTCAAAATGCCCCTCCGCACACAGACAGCAGCAGAGGACTAACCCGGAGCGGACCATGATGGAATATTGGTGAAAAACATGAGTTTTTGGACAATTAATGCAGTTTTAGGATGGATCCCATTATACGGACGCCCACTGCACGATTTTGGATCTAAATATCTCCCGAAGTACTGCTTGGATCAGGAAAACCTTCTTGGTGAGTATTTTGTTCTACTTCATTCTATAAACAATGTAAGAGCTGTATAAACCGAACTTATCCTTTAACAGTGAAACAGGAGGCCTGGGTTACTATCTACTGTTAATGATTTTTATGCCTTGGTGCTACAAGAAAAAGTTTGAGAACTTAGTTTGGATTATCTGAATCGCAGCATGAATTGGTCACAAAATGTGAACTGATCTTGATCTTAGTCACAACACTGGACAAACAGTCTGCTGAAACTAATACCACACAGTTACATGTTTTCATGCTTCAAGTGAACACACAGTGTAAACCTTCACAGTGCAGAGAGGTTTGTAAACCTCTATGACTTCAACTGAGTAAGCATATATCAGTCCATCAGGACTTGATCAGTTTTCTAACCAGTTTGGGTGCGTTCCCAAAAGTCACAATTCATCCTCTGAATGTTTCATGCATAAAACTTAAACGTGGTCAGCAACAGCAAAGATCCAAATGCTGAGGAAAAATAGACACTCCAAACGTTCTGAAGAAGATGCCAGGAAGCTGATGATACTGGCAGTGCGAGCTATCCTTACAGGGACAGAGTAACCTATTTATTTTTCTTTCCTGTCTCCTGATTGGCCAGTGGAAGCGTGCAGCCAGTAAGCAGCAAGCTTCCCCTTTAGAGCCTGATGACAGATCTAAAGGATAGTTCCCTATCCCCCTTGTTACAAATAACTTCCTCTGACATGTTTGGGCACGCTGACAATGTTTTGAGTGAAAACAGCTTTCAGGCTTGGATGAAATACAAGCTTTCAACCCCAAGGGTGGGCTACTTCTTCAACTGCAGCTTTATCCTTCTTGAAGAGAGAAAGTAAGAGGAACCAGAGAGAAAAGACTAGACAGACAGAGCCAAGGCCAGGCTGGGATTAAGGACTGCACAGAACAGTGAAAAGCCATGAATGTAAAACAGGTTTGACTGTAAGCGTTTTGGCTTTGCTGTATGACACAGGTCTGTTTTGTCTCTTTCACTCAGTCTGTGCTTTAAAGACAGCGGTAGGTGGGAGGGTAGAAGCCGGAGCAGAGGTGTGTCATTGTTTACACAGACATGGAAGAATGCCTGGACGGTTAACTGCGACTGGATCCACTTCTGTGTTCTTGGCTGTGTGTTTAGAAGCAGTTCCAGGTTGTTGCATGTGATCTGTGTTGTTGGCAAAGTCAAACTTTGCATCCGCATTAGAGATTCCAAAGTGACTGATTTCCTAGTTGCTTAAGTGCAAGTTTAATTTCTACCAAACAAATGAGTTTAAAGTTAAGAAAATGTATTTATTATCCTGAACAGAATATAGCCTGCAGGTTCTGAGGTGGTAGCGGCTGATTCTTTTTCTTTTACTTTCCATTTCTGTATTCAAAAGAAAGCCTACTAAGAATCAAGAGGAAGATAGTGTATCTATAGAGGGATTATCAGTCTACGTCTTCATAAAGATGTGCATGCATCTTGACCGCAGAAGCAGCATTTAGCTCCATTCATTCAGACGAGTTAGCGGTTTTAAATATTAAATTCAACCTGTTATCAGCATAAACATGTACGGTTGTTCTGTGGTCACTTCTTAGAGATGATTATATACAACAAAGGCAACGTCTATCAAGTTTTGACCGTCACAGAGCAACCGGTGTTTTGGAGTTAGAAGCAACCATGCCAACTGGCGACTCTCAGCTGACAGTGTCAAGACGCAACATCCGGTTAGCAAAAATGAAGCCTATGCGAAAGTGCTCAAAGTCACTATTCGTCAAGAATCCGCTTGAGGCTAGCTGCATAAAGACCAGAAGTCATGTACACACCCAGCCACTGCATTTAAAAACATAATTACAGCCTGGTTCAAAAACCGGCTTGGGTCTAAAACCCTGATTTCACTATCCGCACACACTGTATGGTGAGCGAATTTTTTTCTATCTCTGCAGTTTAGAAGTTATTAGGATGGTTTGATTGTCCAGTCAAGGGCACAGCTAAGGTCACGCGCCCTGTAGCTGCTCGGCGTAGCGAATGTGGCTTCATTTTACGGTTTCGGGAACAGACAAGTGACGTCGCAGATGCTTCGTCCATGTTTTATACAGTCTATGGACAGTATCAGTGATTAACAGCCGAGAGTCACCAGTTAACAGGGTCACACTTAACACTGAAAGACCAGCAACGTCTGAGGGTGAATAATTAAATGTGCCGTTTGGACATAGTTTTCTAGTTCTTTTATTGTGAACCGGGTCTTAGACTCAGCAGTATGTGTGTTTTTTTTAGATTGGAAATGTTTCTGATTTATTGACACATGTTTACGTCCTGGTCTGTCACAGTCTGGTAAGTTTCCATGGATGACGCAGTCATGAGCATCGAGTGACAGTTGTGTATTTAGATTGCTCTCTAGGTACATGCCCGATTTCACTGCTAAAAACGTCTGTCCATCTAATATCTGTCCACTAATATCTTCTGTCCACTCACTGATATTTCACAAACCTGAGAGCCATTTACCATCTGTGAAAGTGATGATACAAAGTTTGAAAATGTGTTTTTTGGTGGTTAACTCCTCCACGTCGGTTGACAAACCGTTATACTCTGCAGTGCTTCAGCACCCAAGTTGCGCCTGCATCCGGTGTTGTTGATAAACAAATAATCCCTCTATAGCTATACGGAAACTGCAACACTATAATAGCAGAAGCTTGACCCATGCCTACAGATTCATGTTTGTCATTGGTATTAGCATGTGAAGCATCTATCTGCCTTCTAGATAAAAAGCCTGAGGTCATTGCTCAAACGATGGATCTATACTGAGGTTTCGACCACATTCACTCTGGCTACGTCGTTTTTCTACCTGTATTTCTATCACTGTTTCATCAGCTGTCCTTTGGGGCAGTTTCTTTCTGTTAAAGTCCAATGAAATGCTGCTATGTTGCCCTCAATTGCCTAATCACAGGAGATGGTGAAATCTATAAGGCGGATGGATTCTAACAGGAATCTGAAATGCACACCATACACCGAGGATCAATGTTTGTCCTCAGCCCTGCGTGTTGTAGTGTTCAAGTGTGAGATATTGGAGAGGTTGACCTTCATTATGATGCAGCATCACTTTTGGGAAACAGTATAGGAGGGCAAAGGGGAGGACAGGGGGAGTGTTAATACAGGGTAAAGAGTATGCTGAAGGACAGACAATGGCAAGCCACTTGAACATTCGTTTGATGTCAAATTAAACCCTCGTGGTCTGATAGATATGATAAACTAATGACCCAGAGACATGGGGATGAAGAAGAGGGGCTCAGGAGCAGCTCGTCACCTTTTCTACACCATCTGGTCCCCATCTACTGTGCCAAGACTGCATTGATGTCACTGTTTTGGGAAATGGTACCTATTAGGAAACAGACTTGAGCTGGGAGATATCTTTGAGACCTGGGACTGATTGAGACTAAGTTTGATCTAAGGTTGAGGATTACTTGATAGCTTGGGGTCAGGGGCTTCAATGAGGTGAAACTCTCCATCAAGATCAACCCTGCATGGGTTGGTTGTTATGGCCTCTGATATTAATTCTCAGAACAGCAATGATCCTCCAAAAGTCACAACTGCAACAGCAAACAGCAAACCTTACAAAGTGTTTCAGTTTTGGACATAACGACTGGCTGTGAAATTCCATCGTTTTTAAAACGACCCAAAGTGCTTTCCCAGAATCAGTCAGGGTCCAGCAAACACAACGCTTCATCCATCACGGGACCCAGCTCCACAGGCTTTTCATTTTACCACTGAGGCCTACTTCAGAGGCCGGGCTCATTAGGTTTTCACTTTCGTGTCCCAACACCTGTCACTTGGCTGTCACCAACTGAAGTTCCCTTTCATTTTCCTAGTCTCTGTCTGTCTCTCTGCTCACATTCCATTCATCTTATTTCTGTTCTCCCTCCCTCCGTCTTTCGATCCCCTATCACTTTTCTCACAGCTAATGAGGAGTGAACTGGTTTTGAAAATTATGATGTGATCCTGGGGTCAAAGCTGCAAATGAAACACAGATTTCAGAGCTCTCCTAATATAAAGCTGGAGGGGTTGTGCTGGATGTTGGGGCCTCCAAAATAAAGTTAGATATGTGGGAGTGCATTCATGTGTGTTCCTTTCATGACTCACAGTTATACCACATGAACCCAGAATCTCAAATCAACTGCAAGTAAACGGAGCAATCTGCAGTAATTCTCTCATCACAATCACACAGAACAATATGTTAAAACAGTACAACTAGTTTACGATTTGTGAAAATCAAGTGTGCGTGGGGGATGGGCATAATGTAACCGTCTTCAACATAGTAGTGCTGAGCCGACATATCTATCAGACTTTTCGTTTTTTATTCAATCACATAACAGTTAATCTCACATTACTAGCCTTCTGTCGAATATCAGACTTTATTCTAAATTAGCCCATCAGATCTGGAATTATATTTTTTTACTCTAATGAAAAACACAATGACATCTCAGTATTCACATTTTGCCCTGTTGGATCTTAAAAGGGTTCTGGGTCGAGCTTCAAACTACAAGGAGAAAAAATGGGAGTGATAAAAAAAGAAAGAGTAAGAAATGTATTTAAAACAAATGTTAAACTGAAAATTCAACTGAAAAAATAAGACTTCTTCCACAGAAATAACCTCACTCCTTTTAAAAACCAAACATTTGATCAGCTGCTGAACAACCTTTTCCACTTTAATTGTTGTTTGCAATAAATTGCTCACCCAATAGTTTGTTCTCTCATTCCCATTTTTTCTTTTTGCGCTTTGATGCTACCTAGTGGGGCTGGGATGATATGCTATTCTTCCTTTTTTTTTTTTTTTAAATAGATATTTTTGACAAAAAAATATAATGTTAAACAAAAAGTCCTGATATATTGACCTCCCCCCCCAATCCCTACTACCTATAACCTTTTTTTAAGATCCAACAGTGCAAAATGCCAACCCTGGTCCCTTTTCAACTGTCACAAGCTGGTCAAATAAAAAAAATAAACAATAAAAATAATAAATACAATAACATAAACAGCTGGGAAACAACACTTGCCCTCAAAACACTGCACAAGTAAACACTAAAGGTACTGGATAAGAAACCAGATGGTTTTTATGACTGTAAAAATGTTCAGAGGTACCACCTCTTAACTTTAAAAAAATTAGTGGGTTTTCACTAATGCTTGTTTTTGAGTTCAGTGATTAAATCAGAGGGCTTTAAAGTGCATTACATTTTAAAAAACAAAAAATATAAAACTGTTATTTTTCATATTGCTTTAAATTGCTCCAACCCAAAAAGGAATGTGCTCTAAATTTTTAACAGAAGATTTCTTTGACTTGTCTAGCAATTGTCGATCATCAAATTGACAATATAAGTGCTGCTTTTGTTTTTATATAGTTACTGCCTGCTGCTCAGAGTTGAGCAAAGATGGACGAGAAACTGTGCATCAACAGCTCTCATACATTTCAGAGAAGGCTTTCACAAACCACTGGTAAAAATGTTTGTCTCAAGTTAATGGTTCTCTCCTTACACTTGAGACCAAACAGAACAAACAAAAAGCACTTATGTCAAACAACATCCTTCATTACATAGGAAAGGGAATGTTTTATTAACTCGAAATAAGCCCCACACCTATCGTAAACACCTATATTACTGTAATGCTGCCATTAAATTAGCAAGAGGAAGCCTTGCAACCTGATAAACAGCAAACAGCTCTCCATTTGCCTCTGACTAAATGATTTAATGGCCAGATTGAATCAGTGAAATTAAGTTGCTGTTTGAGGCCCAATGTATAAGGGAACATTAATATTGTTTTGCAGTAACTTCAATTACCTATCTCTTCAATACAACTTCTTTTTTTCCCTGATCATTTATTGGATGTGCAATCCAAGAAAATAGAAAGTTATGGTTAGCAATAGCAAACATCCAAAAGTGCAAGTAAAGATATCAGTGAATTATATTACAAATAGAAATAATATGTTACTTTTTATTTTCATTCACCTTACAGTGTGATTCAAAACTATTTTCAGTTGCTTTTGTTTGATGTGCTTTGATTTAAGTTTTCTGAGATGCGCAGGCCTTATGAGTCAGCTTTCCCACCCATTAATTTCTCAGCTGCCTCTAATCTGTCTGATAGTGTGGAGCGTTGATAGACAGCGTCATTATAACACGGTGTGCAATAAAGCCTTGTTTACTTTTGGATATCAAAAGACTAGTTTCTTGCCCCTGAAAAACCCTCATGTCTCCATGTGTGGGAGGACCGCCAGGCTTGCACTCATACCTTTGGTTAACCATTATCTCACATCAGGTTTAGCATGCTAGGCCACAACCCATCATACCCATCATTGAGCGGTTGATTCGCAGACGTGTGTGTGCACATTGGGGGGGAGGGGGTGTGTGAAGCTGGCTCCATTGGTGTTAGCTTCAGCACTGCTAGACCTGCTTGGGGTATTTTTAACTGTCGGCACTAAATGCCTCTTTCAGCCCCTCAAAAGTCCCCCCCCACCCATACTTTCACTTCAGTTTACATAGCACCACAGGCAGACTTGCCAGCTGTTTACACACACAAACACACACACACACACACACACACACACACACACACACACACACACACACACACACACACACACACACACACACACACACACACATTTTCAGGCTCTCTCATGCCCTCATATATATCCTTTAAACACAAAAAAAATTTTATCTGCTTCAGACAACACTCAAACCCAGAGCATGTCTTTATGAACTCAGTCTTTACTAAATAATAATAATAATAATAATAATAATAATTAGAACACCCCACAGATCTTTAAGTCTTGACTTTATGATGCCTTTATTCCTGTCTTTATTTCAGGCGCCGCCTACTTGGCTGCCTGTTGCAGCAGCTCTCTCTATGTTGTGTGTTGTCTTTGTATTTAAAGTCTGTCGTTACTTTTTTTGTCTTATTTGTTAGGTATTGACACCAAAGTGGTTGTGTTTGCAGTGGTATATCTACTTTTCTTAAGCTCCTCTGTGTGTCCAGAGAATCTATGTGTAACACTGGTTGCACCGTTTACGCACAAGATTTTGCCTGTTAGCAGCTTGTAGCATGGTGATGCTAACCGGTGCTGGGACTGATGTTCTCTGCAATCTGAGGTGAGGACGACATGTTGAAGCTGCACGTGAGCCAGGAAGAGACCATATCGACCTGTCTTTCCACCGATCATTGCGGAGAATGTAAGATCTATGTCCCAAAAAGATCGAAGAGCTAGCAGTGCCAACCCAGCCCCAGAGGGAATACCACTGGGCAAATTAGCTTCATGCTATTCACAGACATGGTTAACAGAGCTAACACCAGACACAGATGCCACATTGGAAAGATTTAGCCTCTGTTAGCAGACAGGATACAGGAGAGTGAACCAACAGCTCAGTCCTGGTCCCTGTGGAGGTGGAGGCTGACTGAAAAAAGATGGCCAAGCTGTTGTCTCTGACAGATTTTTATTTCCTTGTTAACCCTTATTAAATTATTTTATTTCATTTTCTTGAATTTGCTGCCCTATATACTTTCTTGTATTGCTACTGTGACTCTGAATTTCCCTTTGGGGATTAATAAAGTATAAAGGGATTAATGAAGTCTATTCTATTCTATTCTATTCTATTCTGTGGTATATAAAGTATCATGACATAATATTGTCTTTGTAGATACTTCATTCATTTTATGGGTTTTTTAAAGGCCAATTCCACAGAAACAACTGAAACCTCATGATTATGCCAAGTGTTAAAATAATTTTGGCCACCACTGTACATAGACACAAATAGACTCTGCCACACATGTTGTGAACACACACGTTCACATCATGTGATTCGGTGCGGGCAAGTTTGAGGAATGGAATGTGTACGAGTCAGTGCCCACACATCAAGCAACCGCCCAAAGCTCAAGTTGGCATCCCACACGGCGGGGATATGAGTGAACGGCAGGAGAGGAATGCAGACAAATAGCGAGTTATTATTAAGCAATACTGCTGCAATTAAACAGGCTCTTTCTCACCTCTCTGCTTTTCTCTCCTTATCAAGATCAGAGATAATGGGTGGTACTATGTGACGAGACGATGGTATCTACGAGAGCCAGCCAGAGGGCAATCAATAATTTTTGTGAGACAGCTTTATGACTTCTAATGAATTTCTCCCACGCCATCACCAATGCCTGATATTCAGTTGCCGTTGAAAATTTTTGTCTCCAGGCTGAAAACTGAGGGCATCTTCTCTGTAGTTCTTTGCATTTGGGTTGTAAAATACTCAGATTTTTTTCTTTTGAGTTGATTAATGTGAGTTTGTTTAAGAGGAGACAGCCATGGATTTTTTTACAGCTACTATTAAAGATGTCTACATTGCATCACCACTGTGCACGGTCCTCTCCTGGGCCTCTGCGCTTCCTTCCCCCTGTAAGCCTCTGAGTCTGTTGACTTCCAGTGAATGAAGGAGTGGAGAGAGGGAGACGCTGTGCTGCTCTGTATTTTTAGGGCTGTGTGCCTGTGGTCTTGGTGGCCTGTCCCATTCAGGGGAGCCATGGGGGGATATTTTTGGCCGCGGGCTGAGTTGAGTCTAGGCCCACACAGAATCGCTGACAGGCGCACGAGAAGAGGAAAGAAGGATGTTTTCCTATTGGGAGGAAACCATGCCTGATTATGGGGGAGCAAGAGAAAGGGCAGATGACTGTGTTTGAATACCTGTGTCTGTTGATCATGTGCGCGTGTGTGAGTGAAGTAACTGTGATTTTTGTGCGAGAGTGGAAACAAAAAAAGAGTGAATGGATGCTGCACCCTTACTTTTTATGCCAAATACACTGCAAATGTTTTGAAATTTGACTTTACTGTATAAGTTTATTCTGTTTCAATATGTTTACTAGCTTAAAATTAATCTAAATTTTATATCATTAACGTGATCTATTGAATGTTAACAACCAATAAAACATAGTATATTCAAATGCAAACAGAAGCAATACATGAAAGACAACAGTAACATTGCTAATTAGTATATCTTTTAATTTTTTTTTCCTTTTGTTGGTTTGTTCCATATAAGTGATATTAAAGATACCCTCTTATTTATACAACTCTCCAGATGCTATTTTAGTTGGCTCACTGATTGGAACGATTTGCATGCTCCATGTAATGTGGATACAGCTCTCAGGGCTATGATTCCCCATATTAATATTTAATTGCCATCAAAGTGTGTTTTCAAAGTATAAGGTGACGTTCTGGTCTTTCAGAACAGGCATGATAGCGCCGATTCCGGAGCAGGGTGAAGAGCGTAGTGTGGTTCCAAAGAGACGAGTTTTCAGTCATCTTATCCCTCCCTCCCCTCGCTCTGGCACCTGTAGCGCCCCTCTAGCAACAGTAAATCACGTGACCATTTCCTCGTAAGGAAATCCTAATCCTCATGCCAGATCCGTTCGGGTGCAAGTAACTGCCCCAGCTCAAGACATTGTGAAACCAGAGGCGATGGCATTAAGAATTAAAAATGCTAGAAAGTGGTCCCTGTGCGCGCCTTGTTTTGTCATCAATGCTCCATTAGTGTCACTTTAATCTCCGCCTACCCTCCTTCTCCCCTTCGAGTGTTTGAGTCAATATCGGGAAAGCCAGCCTGTTTCTGCCCAAATGGTTACAATATACCCTCTTCACGCCTTAATAGCTGACAGAGGTTATTAGGTTGATCTGTGAAGCAGGAATGGAAAAAAAGATTAATCTTTGCTGTTAAAAACCATGAATCTGAGCAAAAATAAACTATGAAAGTCAGTGAAGGCATATGCTAATGGAAGTTAAAAGCTGTACAACTGAAAAACTATCTTTAAAAATCTTTACACCCAAGACCCATGAAACACAGTTTTGAACGTTTCTTCTTTCTTCGTGGTTAACTCTGTCTTGCTTTTGGGCTGGATACTCCCTGGACTTCCTGGACAGTGGCCTTGTTGTTTAGAGGGCTGTCCTTCAGCGGGACATCTCATGGACATAATACCTATGTGTGGCTCCAGCCAGTGGCCACTGTGGTAATGTTGAAACAGAAGCAGATCTGACACACAGCTGTTGTTTATGATGTGGCTAGCCCAGGTTCATGGGCCACAGCCACATCCATCCCAACCCCAGAATCCACAGATCTATAGTCCCAATCGGAACTGTTTTTGTGTTTTGGGGGATAAAAGTCATTCCGGTTTGGCCCAGAGGGCCCCTTGAAACACTACTCTGCCTTTTTTAAGCAAATGTTATTAGAAGTCACAAACATAAACCTTTCAGTTTTGGATATTTTCAACACATAATTTTATTAATTATTGTTTTTAAATCATGAAAAGATGTCCCTAAACCACTTTTATGGGAACTTCTGAAAAACAGTTATGCTGCAAATTTGTTTCCTGGTTCCATATTCCCACAAAGGTTCTTATCTGTAATCACTAATTGCCTAAGACACTCCCTGGAGCCGCTGTTATATAACACTGCTAGCAGAATAGGTCCACAAAAAAACCCTTTCATTTAACTTTCTATGAAAAGAAAAGTCTAGTCATTACAGTGGACCTATTTGAGTTGGTTCTGAGAAGGCTTTTAGTAATTCTTAAAAATGCTTCAGGAAAAACAGTTGGGTCACAGGATTTATAGTTACAAAACCAAGAAGCAGAGGTTTGATGGGTATGTTGTATGAAGGAGTTAAGTTTATTCAATGGAGTAGCATCCTTAATGCACATCACCAGTCATTACTGAATAAAATCAACACCCAAGAGATAGTTCAGTCTCCTTACTTTGTTTGAGCGAACCACTGACATCTCCTTAGCTCCCAACAAAGCCGAACAAGAACATCAGCACAGAGGGTCATGGTGTCTCTCTTTACTGGACCTTAAAAGACAGAAGAAAGCGTAGGCCAGTGGTCAGATAGTTATAGCACAGCATAACCTTAAGCCCAATGAGTTACTGAGGTGAGCTGAAGAAAAGGTAACGTGTTTGTATGTCTGGCTGTGTGCTTCACCCCTGAAATGTGTACACAATAATATGGGACATTTAAGAAATCATCCTTCATATGAAAGCAGTTCATTGTCTTCACATGCTAAGCTAAGATCCCTGCATTGTGTGTGTGAATGTGTGTGTGTGTGTGTGTGTGTACAGTCAAAGAGACTCATTCAACTACATGTCTGACAACCTAACTTCTGTTAGGTTGAAGCATGAAGCATGAAAAGCATTAGTTGCTGCATACAAGTTTATTGGGATGTAAAAAATAGAGCACAGGCACTCAGAATCCCAGATCATCAGTCTAAGTCTCGGCCATGAGACCTCTGAGGATGGTGTTCTTAAAGATGTGTTTTGGCTTAGAGGCTAAACTGCATGACCCAAAGCATACCATCCTGATTTTCTGCAATGCAGTACCCAATGTACTAGACTGTACTATATAAAAGCCTCATATATAATGTACATACGCTTCTCATTTCTTGTCTGTGTGATTAAAAATCCTTTTCACTGGTTACAGTCTCTGCTTCTGGGACATTTTAACTGTGAGAGCAACAAATCCACTGTTATCTTTACAACACTTTTCTTTTTTTCTTACAGAACATCCTGTGTACTGGTCCTCACCCAAGTGTCACCAAGGTTATAATAGTTTTGGATTTGTCATTATAGTTTAGTTTTAGTTAGTTTTGACATTTTATTTTCCATTACAGTTTTGATTAGTTTTAGAGCCGGGATTCTAGTTTTTATTCAGTTTTGATTTTTGCAACAAGGCTTAGTTTTAGTTTAGTTTTAGTTTTTCATACCTTATTAACCTGGTGCAGGATTCAGAAAGGTCAGAGTAAATATTTTGTCATACTGTTTATTTTCAAGTCCAACATAGTGCTCACTGCTCAGTCAATGCTGATACCGAAATGTTGGCTTCTGCCTTAAACACATGAAAATAATACAAACTTAGTATAAAAAAATATAAGCATCAATCATATAAAATAATGTTAACATAAATTACATAAAAATAATATTAACATAAATTATAAAAAACAATATAATGTGAGCTTCAATAAATAAAAACTTGGACTCTGTAACAATTAAACTATTACAGATGCTCTGATTCATTTCTCCTCTATGTTTCGTGGCAGCACAGCGCACAGCCAGTCAGTGCAGTTAACAAGCTCGTCGCTATGATGGTGCTGTGAGGCCCTGACAACTGCCGAAAACTGTCTAAAATTGGTTGGGAAAATGTGTCGCATTAATTTAAATCCTAAAGGCTATTAATATTGTCAAAAACTATAACTAAGGGAATTTTGTTTTTAATTTTAGTTAGTTTCAGTTAGTTTTGTGAACACAAGATACAGTTTTAGTTTACTTATCGTTTTTGTTTTCTTTTCTAGTTTTTATTAGTTTGAGTTAACTGCAATGTATTTTAAATTTTAGTTTTCCTTTTTAGTTTTGTTTTAGTTAACTATTACAACCTTGAATGTCACCAAAGCACCAAGAAGAGAGAAGTGAGAAAAACTCTCTGCTGAACTGAAATCCATATTCTTAGAAGTCGGACAAACTTTAGTCATTGCTGCTAGTAAAAAAAAAAAACCTCGTGTTTAGTCCCAGTAATACTTTTTTGCCTTCAAAAATGATTTTTTTTTTCTTGAAATTACAGATTTTCATAAACTCTAATAAAACATCTTTCTTTACATTTTATGTAATCAGACTACATTTTGATTTCATGGCTAGTTGCATTAATTTCAAGCATCATTAAATGGATATGCTGTACTTGCACATAATGCCAAGAAATTACATAACACTTAACTATGAACAAAGAAACTTGTTTAAGCAGTTCCCCAGAAATGAACCATCTCAGAAATAAAGGTTAGTATAATTATCAAGAAGCATTCAATATTATTTAAAAGAAAAGGAAAAGCTTTTGTAAAGATCTATTGTTATAGTGTCTGAGAATAACAACGCTTTAAAATAAACAGTTTATGATGATGTTTAACCTAATGACTTTTTGTGCGTTGCATACATTGAGTGGTACTAACATGCATCTGTGGAGACAGACAAAGCAGTAACAGGACTCTCTGCTTCTTGGCCTTCGAGTCATCTCACTACGTCAATAAATACAGCAAAATAGCATTAGCAATATCTTCAGCTATATCATCAGGCTTTAATATTATGGAATTAGTATCAGTGTTTTAAGGTTTGGCCATTTAGGTGAAATTCTAAGCCAGGCAGGGAGTAATTTGGACACAGAGAAAATTGATTTTGACCATCAGCACTTTCTCATTTTCAAACAGCGCCTGCGGCTAAATGGGTTAGCCTGTTAAGCACATTACACAGGTAGCTTCTCCTTTCCTCCCCAATGATTATATGTCCGTCTTGAGCAATTGATATGTCTTGCAAATAAGAATATTATCATATTCCATGACTGGAAGAGAAAAAAAGGCCTTCTGTTAAAGAGTGGACTCCAAAGACTGAGAGAAAGAAACCAAGGGATAGTTTTCTTTTTCTTGTTTTTAATTTCTTGAGGGAGGGGTGTGTGTATCAGATGTCCTAAGCTACACTGGAACAGGGGTGCTGTCAAGTCCTGTCAATAAAAATATGCAGTGATAAACTCTGAGTAGAGGAAGGGGCACACTGATGTGTTCTTTGATCAACACTTAGAAAAAAAGGCTTTTACTTGAAGCTAGGAAAGGTTGGGGTTTTATAGAGTGGAAAGCTGAAATGTCATAAATGAATGGTGTGCTGTTCTCTTAAACTGTGACTGTTATCTGTGAAATGTTTAAAAATAAATAAAGCTAGAGCTTTTTCTTCAATCTGTTTTATAATTTGAAGAAATAAGGAGAGGAAAGTTATGATGGATGAGCGTTAACACATTCACCATGGCCATTTATGCTCAAAGGAGGACTAGAAGTCACCAGGTGTTAGGAATAAGGTGTAGACCGGGTTATTTTGCCATCTGCATGTCCAGAGAGCAGGACCTTCCCTCAGTACCACTCCTTGCCTGTGGCTTGAGAGGCTGTCTGCAGTCTATAACTGTAGCCCCTAGTGGTCTGAGTGGAACCACATGGGGGAACTTGATAGTGGTGTAAAGCCAGAGGAAAAGTTAACCTGGGCGTTGTGGCAGCAGCTCAGGGCCCGTCTGATTGATGGTGCTTTCCACTGGGTCTGACCCTCAGCAAACAAAGTCCCACAATAACAAAACAATGTCATAAAATGTGATCATACAGACACAAACTGCATGTATGTACACTAAATGGTAGACAGTAAGAGATAATTTTTCCCCAAAGGCCATGATATACATTCCTCATCCATCTTTAATCCTCCTCGGAGCACTGCAGCTGCTGAGGAGTGGCTGACTGCTCAGGACCATTTACCGTAGGACCAGTCGCCATGTGAACAGCACCAAACTCGCTAATTGGAGAGAAACAGAGCCACAGGCCACAGACATCCAGTAAACACCAGACCACAGTCTCATCCATTTGACCATGCAGGTACCTGAAGGCACCAACAAGAGTTGTGACTTCCTCAAATCTTCGCCGTGTGGCCTGGGAAACTTAAATCACTTCAAACAGCAGGTGTGTTTATAACAGAGGATGAAGCTACTGTGCAGTTACACTGAAATAAGACTGGTTACTGCTTACACCTCAGCACTGTGATGGATCTTTAATAGGTGGACTAGCACACAGGAATAATCTGTCTCTCTCTGACCCCCCTCTTCTGTCAAATGTGCTCTGCAGCCATATGCTTCCAGTTAAGACGGCGCTCAGCCCTGAGCAGAGGTTAAGTGAAACTACCTGCTCCTCTGTGTCTGGTGATTATTTGCTTTGTCCACAGTGCTACCACATCATAAAACACTTGCGTCCACTTTCCTCTTGCTATCGAAGTCCCCGAGGTTCATTATTGTTACGCCTGGATGTGTGGCTGTACAAGGCTGCCTTTTTAATGTCACACTTTGACAGCCCACAGAGGGTTCCACTAACAATATGCACCACAGACCAGTATTTCACTTCTGCACTCCCAACTCTCTCCATAAGGTTCCCCCTGGCATTAACACAATATTGGTCATCATCAATCTGGAATTGATATAGCAAATAATAAAAAATGAGGTTTCTGCAGGCAAATAGGATGAGGCATGAAAGCTGAACATAGAGCTGGCTCTGGTTTCCTGTCTGAAGGCCTGTTAATTAATGGAGCAGACAGAGGCCATAACTCTTCACTGGCCTTACACTGCCTCAGTGCCAGGCAGTTCACTATTACCATGTGTATTGTATTGGTCTACTTGGGCACCAAAGCCCCCTCACTCTTTTTTTCTACCTCACACAAAACACATGCAGAAGCAGGAGAGGATTCTGAGGTGGCAGATCCGACAAAGATCAAACCTTTTTCACCCCCTATGAGTTTGGAAAGCCAGTCAGTTCTAAATTATTTCCAAAACCACAAGTGATTTGTCTCTGTCTCTACCTTTGACTTCATTTGCAGGATCTGAACATCAAAAGGGCGCGCAGTTCGACTAAGATAAGCTTTAATCGGTTGAACTCTAGCAAAGCCATCAAATACACATTATGGATGTCCTCGCCCCAGTGGTAGCAGGGAAAAAGTCCTCTGCTCCTTATTAAACACCAGTCAATACCAGAGAGGTATTGAATGAAATATAATACAAAAGATATAGAAAATTTTCATTTCTAACCCAACCGTGATGACTGGCATGGCCCTATAACTTTAAAAAGAAAGCGACTGCACCAACCAAGCAATGGCCTTTAACAATCAACAGAGGATAAGCAGGCAGGCAATGAGAGTCACTGATGTCTCTAACGCAGTCTTTAAAAATATGTTCAGCATTCATAATGAGTTACAGTTCAACATCGCATTAAGAAGTTCATGTTATTTTTGTAGCATACAATGATATTCCTGTCATGCATGTAACTTGTTTTAAAACATGGCTTAAGGGCACTGGTGCAGCTCGGATGGCAGTGCAGGGGCCCTTTAAACAGAGGCTAGTCCTTGTCTCGCTGGTTGTTGATTCAATCTCTGATCCTGTCACTTCTGGGGCAGCAAAATTAAAATAAAAAACCCTGAAGACATAGCTTCCTTACTTTTAGCTCTTTTTTGGTTGCAAAAACAGTCCAATCATCCTTATGTTGTTTTCTCCAGAAACAGCTGTCTGCTGCATCAGTGGCAGTCCATGATGGTAGACCTACTGACAAGGGAACCAAATCATAAAGGTCAGAGAGAATGTCAAGTTATTTTGTTCATATGGGGGTCCACAATGTTGGGTGATGATACAGCCATGGCCAAAAGTTTTAGAGTGGCACAAATTTTGTTTTTCACAAAGTTTGTTGCCTCAGTGCTTATGGTCAAAATCTGTATTGACTGTAGAGTGTGAAGAGTGATCAGATCGTTTACAACCAACTGCGAAATCATTCCCTGCCGTGAAAAATGACCTTTGTGAAAAACAGAATCTGTGCAATTCTCAAAACTTTTGGCCACTACTATACATATGGATGACCACTGCAAACATCCAGGTTTACATCTCCACCAATTCCATTGCTGCTCCAACCATCTCCACCCTGACCAACTGACCATCTGAAATCAATTCCTGGATGCAAATAAACTACTTCCAACTCAGCTGTGAAAAACCTAACCTATTAATCATGGGCCCTATTTCCCTCACCTCAACCACCAACAATGTCAACCTCTCCATCCACAATGCTTCCCCTACCCCATCCTCACATGTCCACAACTTCACCGGCCTGTTCCACCACCACACTCCTTCCTGTTACCTCTGAATACCACCTGACACTGAGGAACACCCTACCACTAAACAACTATAACTGCCTGAACCTTTCCACTTTCACAACCCTCATTAAGGCCCATCTTCTCCTAGGGATGGGTACCGAATTCGGTACTTTTATAGGTACTGACTGAATTCGGTCAAAAGTACCAGGTACTGATTCATGTAAAATCTTGGCCAGGACACTCTTGCAAATGAGATTTTCAATCTCAATGAGGCTCTCCTGGTTTAATAAAGTTTCATTCATTTCATTCAAAATCAAAAGGTACCATGTTTAGGTACCTAAATGCATCATTGTGACTGTAGGGGAGTAGAGGAGTAGGTGATTTTCCATGCTGGACATGAACACAGCATTATGGTTATGTTTTGAAGAATAAATATGTTGAATTGAAAAAAAAAACATTATTAAACAGTCTGATATTTTTTACCACATAGACACAAAAAAGTACCTAACATTGGTACCGTTTAGTACCTATACTGATTGCCAGGTACCCCGCATTGGTACCCTGACGTTTCAAATGTGAAAGGTACTCATCCCTACCTCCTCAATACCACCTGACACCATGTGTTGTCAACTGTGTTACATGTGATTTTTGTGCCATAATTTTTTTAAATGTTGGCCAAACTTTACAACAAAGGATGAGGGACATTTCAAGGGAGCATAGTCTTACATAGAAATTTTGAATAACTCTAAATTCAGTAAAATATGGGTTTATAATGAAAAAATAATACAGTTGACAAATTAATGCAATAAATATTCTTGCCAACTACTGGATTTGTACAGTCCATGTATCTACTTTGCAAACAAACAGAATATAAAGAAAAAAGGCACATTTTTTAAAAATGTGTTTGTATACCTGAAATGTACCTCTTATCATAGAACCACTCATATAAATTGCTTTTCTGTAATAAATTAAACTCTCCAACTTTTTTCATGCTGTTTTCTCTACAAGAATGTATCATTTACTTGTTTTTGTACTTAACATCCGACTCTCTCCCTTCTGTCTTGAGGCATGGGTGTAAAAGTGACCGCATTCCCAGCAGAGACAGTCAAGTCTCTCATAGGGGAAGCAATCAGACCCAAACCTCCAATTGAGGAGTGTCGTCTTCCTCCCTCACTATCCGGCTGGGGAATGCTAGTGGTGGTTGGTTTGTCCCATCCTCACCACCACTTCTGGGCTGGGGTTCCCAGCCGAGAACCCACACGCCTCAGCTGAAACAGTTGGGATAATGAGACACTGCGGGGACAACAAAAGCAGCGGCCCCTGCTCTTAGTCACAATTGCAGCTATATAGGAGAAATTCCCAACTTCTGATATAGAACAAAAAAATCAGGGTTCAGTCAGTTCAGCCCGTGGCAAGTCAAAGATATCGATCAGCATTAGATAGAGGTGTGATTCGTCAAATGTCTTCAGCTTCCAGACATAGATAACAACATCACTCAATGATAGAAAATGAACAAACTCCTACCAAAGGGTAAATGTTTTGTCATTTATGTGTCAGAGAGCATAAAATGTTCAAAGCTTTCTTCACTTTATGACAAGTTATTTAATGGGGTTGGATGTTTAACTCCTCCTTAAAGGCATCACGCAACACTACTGACCTATTCTATCGCCACTCTTTCTGCTGTTACATCCAATCTCCCACCATCCCCTCAGTGCCCTCTTTCATCCCCCCGCCTGGCATGAGAAGAAAAGCAGTCTCTAAAAACAGAGCAGAATGGGGCGGGCCCAGTATCCGTCATGCCATGCGTACATTTCCACATTCTCTCATTCCCTGAGCTGTTTCCTCTCAAGAAGTCATGAATCAGCCACTGATGGGCCTTCACCCCACCCTGCCCACAGCTCCTTACCGCCTCCCAGCAGGACTTCAAAGCCAGGGTTTAGATGACAAGAGACACTGTGCAGCAAGATGGAAAAGGAGAGATGGGCATTGGTGTTGAGTAGTAACAGTACTGACAAACTCTCTCCTCTTGAGAACTAGAACATTCAGCTGCATCAGTGAAAGTCCTGCTGAAATTTTATTTGAGGGAGTGGATATTATGGCTGGTTTCCAGACTGGAAGCTTCAGGGCTTCTTAGTAGGCACAGAATGTCACATATACCAGTGGCCAAACCTAGACCACCATGACCAAGGGTGGAAGTGACATCATGCTTTATGGCTTGGCAGGCAGGGATGATTACATTATAATAGCAAAGGCGTCACACTGTAAGAATGAACCAAGAATTGGCCGACCACAGGAGAAAAGACTGGAGATGCAAAAGGTGAATGGACAACAGTGGGTCCACATCAAACCAAGTCATTATTTTTCTAGATTTGAAGAGATATGCAAGGAAGAACTTGAGTTACTTGTTGTTAATCCATATTTATATCCTCTACATCAATTTTAGTAAGACCTGTGGGTTTTGACAGTGTCTCAGATATTTGATTTTACTTTTTTAATCCATTTTTAACTGTTTCAGTCTTTTTACTAACAGCATATTGATTAGAGCTAAACAGGAGATTTTAGTATGTTAGCATGCTAAACAGAATGTTTTGCATTTACTCAGAAATATGTCAGAAACAGAAAAATGAGAAGATGAAAAATTCAGCCACTGTTAAAATAAAAATAACTGCTGTTTCTTAAGTCTCTATGGCAGGCGAACGCCAAAAACAAAGGCAAGCCAAGATCAAGTTTTTGAGTATTTTCACAACAAAAATTGACATGTTTACAGACTGGTACACAAACAACAAAAAAACCACTTAAGTCTCTATGGCTAATTTTTCTTTCCTTGAAATTATCAATGAATACCGCAATCTCTCTCAATATTTTTTTAGTTCTTTCGGTATTTTTTCAGTGTTTAGATAATATAAAGGCCTTGGCTTATAAAACATTGTTTGTGTATGGTTTGAGGCTCACAGCGCCCACATAAGTCAACCTTTATCTGTGTGCAGATAAACCAGGAGTAATTTGGAGTCAGCATTCCCATGACAACAGACTCTAAAACACTAACTGAAAAAAAAGAAAATCATGTACCAGAATCATACATTGGCGGTAATTAAATTATTTCATTTAGCTTTATGAACTATTTGAATAATCATTCTGCATGCTTAAAACAAAAAAAATATCTTATATTTTTTGGTAACCAACAATTTTAGAACAGCCGTGTCAGAAGACCACTTTTTCATACCTCTGTTTTTGACGTGCTCTCTGGACAAAAAAAGCTCAATGTGCAGCACTGGGGCTTTCAAACGAATGATACTCTTGAAGCTTCCTGAATGTGTGTTTATAAACAAGACTCAATATTATTGTGATGTCTGAGCTGAATTCGATAGATTCCTCCTCTGTCAGTTTTGCTTCCGCTGCAATATGATCTAAAATTACATTCAACAGCAACTGGAGAAGGGCATGGCCCATTCACTCTCTGTGCTGTAGCACTCATTCTGCCTCTCTAACTTCATCACAGGGGCTCAGCGGAGCTCGTGAGGGGCCATGGGAGTCTGAAAACACCCAGGTCCATTACTCAGATTGAGAGGCTAACCTGGAGGTAGAGTCTCTTGGCTACCTCCATCAGAGTCCCATGCCTGGCTAGGAGCATTTCCTCAGAGACTTTTGACTTTAATGGACTCTGCTAAAGGCTGTGTCTCTCTATATTACCTTTAGAATTGCTCATATCATGTTACTTTATGCTGTTAAGCCATGGGTTTATACTGATTGATCTCTTTAACTATAATCTCTATTTTTCGGCAAACTTTATATTTCTATCACCCTTCATATCTACATTTTTTGTTGCTTGATGAACAGAAGGTGTCTTTTCCAGCATGTTCCAGATTTATCAATTGGACCTCTAGCTCAAATTTTCATGGACATGGTTTTCATGGTCCCCTATATGCCCCTACAAACGGACTCAGATTGTAAAGCTGCGTTTCCACCAAGCAGTTCGGGTCGATTCAGTACGGTTTGGGATGGTTTGGTACAGTTAAGCCTGATCCCGTTTGCGTTTCCACAGCAAACTGTGCCCTCCCGTGGTGGGGGAGTGTAAGCCGGATGCCAGAAGCCACAGCTGTTAAACAATAGCGCGACGGCGTAGCAGCTTACCCCGCTATTAATTCAACAAAGAAGAAAACGGGACACAGTAAACTAAGAGCACAGATGGAAGACATGCAGCATTTCGTCCTCTCTGCGATTGACATGTAGTTCTCTGTTACAAAGTGCAATCAAGCTTTGTTTCAGAGAAGACTGTGTGCCGCCAGGAGAAATGCAGCCGCTGTCGGGGTAAGTGATTCTTTTGACCAATCAACGGTCTGCAGTGTGTTGCTCCACCTTCCAAGAGCGGATCGGTTCAGTCTGCCACCCATACGAAAGGGTCCCAAAAAAGTAGGCCGGCTGGTCTCGGTTTTAGGGATCTGTCCCAGGATGAGTAAGTGGAAAGGCCGCAAAAAGCCTGCCGTACAAAGACGAACCGACCCGGTCTGCTTGGTGGAAACGCGGCTTAAGACATCACCCTATTCACCAGGTCTTGTTCAGTGGTAAAGCATGTGTGTGTTTTAGTTTGTATTTGGTCAGAACCAAATATTGCACAAACTTTGAGACAGTGGATGGAAGATGATTGTGGAGGAGGCGGTGGATGGCAGTGGATGGTGAAGGATGGCAGAGGAAGTGGTGGTGGGAGGGGTGGTAGAGGGCAGAGGAGGTGGAGGCGGTGAAGGCAGAAGATGGTGGAGAAGGTGGAGGATGGCGGAGGTGATGGAGGTAGAGGATGGTGGCACAAGCGGTGGACAAGGTGGTGAATGGAGGGAGGCAGTGGATTGGGGAGGAGGCAGGGGTGGAGGCGGCGAATGATGGCCGAGCAGGTGGGAAATACTGAGTTGGAGGCGGTAGAGGTGAAGGATGGTGGAGAAGGTAGTGGAGGAGGCGGTTGATGGCAGTGGAGAACGGAGGTGGAGGCGGAGTTGGAAACGTTTTTTTTTCATCCTTCACACACACAGCCATTGCTTTTGCGTTTAATGGTTGGTTTGGTTGTAAATGGCTCCCTTCTCCTCTTCTTTTATGTGTTGTGCCTTTTTTTGTAATTCTTTACTTTGATGTGCATGATACCCTTTATTTAGTTTTATTATTCCAAATCAAGTTTTTTAGAGTTTATCAAAAATTAGATTTTCATTTCTGTCCTTCTGCTGAAGCCTCTGAACGTGTATCAATCTGAGCCGAGAAAGTGTCTCATAACATGTTCTTTTTTCCTCTCTAATGAACATAAAAAGACCTCATAAGAGTAAAGAAAAACAAAAAATGGCAGCACATTTGGATTAGCAATATGTCAGAGACATTTATTCTGCACTATCTATTCATCTTTAAGTTCAAAAGCAATGTTAAGTGTTATTTTAAATTAAAAAAAAACCCTAGGAATCAAAAACACAAATAGGAATCACAGATTTTACTGTAATTTTGAAAACTTGATCTTTAGTTCTTATTTATGTGAAAAAAATTTATGTAAAATGAAAAGTAAAATGCGCCCTATGTATCTCATGTAGCTCATCTGAACCAGAGCACTGCATTTTCTCACATTGCTAACTCAACTTTGACACTATTCCCAGGGGAAAATATTCCCAACCTTGTCAAGAACTAAATTCTAATTTTCTGCCTTGCAAAATAAGTTTGTTCATGACTATAAAAGACCTCTTCAAGTCCTAAATACTTCAGAGAATAAACTATACTGGTCATGAAGAAAGAGCTCATTCACCACTTTGCAGTTTAACAGTGGTGTTGTTGTTGTTGACACTTGTTAAAGATGTTTGGCACTGGTTTGTTAATCATCAGATTTGGAATAAGATCAATAGCGCCTTGAAGTGAAGATAAAAGGAGCCACTGCCGTTTTTGCACTAAGTAGATTTTTAGTTCTCAGGAAAACGGGTGGGAATGGGATTTCCTTTTTTTGTGCATGCCCACATGCATTTGGACACGTGTGTGAGGTTACTTGATCCGGCAGCCGATTTCGCGTGTCAGGCAGGGGACAGAGAGAAGGAAGACTGTTCGCCTACACAGCTGCATGTCCAGAGGCTGTTGTCTGGCCACCTCTTATCGCAGCCCTCTACAACAGCGTATTGTTTGTCCAAGTGAGAACTTCACTCTCTCATTAAGGTCACTGAGTAAGAGGATGGGAACTCAGACACGGAAACCCATGACATTTTTTGGCCCCGCTTAAGGGAAGACACTCGTGTTGAACTTGTGTGTGGGTATCATGGTGAATGGATGCTTTTGGAGCAGGCACAGAGGCCGGTGCTTTTATCTCTTGTGAGAACATTAACCTATTTGTAACTGTGTCATTATCCCTCAGTTCAGAAAAGGTATCAACTATATCTGCTCAAACACAGGAAACACTCTGATCTAAGGTGTTTTTTGTTTGCAGTAAAACATCAGGGAAATGCCTCCCTCTTGTGGTCAATAAGAGTTTGGCCTCCAGGAGAAAGTGGCTTTAGGCAGTGTTTGTCAGTACTGAAGTGTACGTCTTTCCCAAAGAGTAAACATCTCACAAACAATTACCTCTGATAGTCCCCAATGGCAGATTTTACCGGAACAGCTCAAACTTTTTTATTGTGTCCTTTGGGCTCTTGTTGCACTTTAAATTTGATCAGTAATTATGATCATAAAGTTTGTGGATGAGTCTGGGTTCCTTTGGATGACAACACAGGAGACATCTGTGTGCCCACAATGTACGGGCAGTGGAACTGCTTTCCCTGTGGTTGCTTCTAGTGGAAAACCCATAATGGCCTTTAATTGGGACTTTAATTGTGTGTGGTGGAGCAAAAGCATTGACTACAAAACTGGCGGTATTTGAGTGCATGCATGCGTCTTTTGTGTAAGTATATGTGTCGCTCACCAAATCCTTTTCCTCTCTTGGCCTGTGAATAGCCACAGTCAGAGTCAGTGAGGCTTGTACCATTTCAAATCATATCATGATCTTTATAATATGAGCATCACTTTGCCTTAAGGGGAAGCTGGAAATGGGTCAGTCGAGCTGGATAACAACACCAACACTGATACTTTTGCTGACACAAAGATGCTTTTGGAATGAGGCTTTCTTGAAGAAGTCCCATCCTAAAAGCACTATACTCCCTCCTTTTTTTTTCATGCCCTTTGGATATTTCAGAGATGCGGTTTGTAATGACCGGGATGTATGATGAGTTAGTGCGATGGCTAATAAAGATGTGCTGTGAGAAATGTTAATGTTGAAAATTTTGCATGCTGACATATGACCTTGTAAAAGGTTTTTCCTTCATAAAATCTATATCTGCAGTAAGTCTTTGTAACATTTTTGGCAGCAAGACAGAGTACAAAGAAGAATACTATTATACACAAGAAGAGGGTGGCAGTGCATGATCTGAACACACTACAGAAAAGAAGCAAAGACCAGAAGCAGGAGACAGGAGGGTGAGAGCAGGGGATGAAAAGGAAAGGTGAGAGATTAAACAGGAAGAGCCATGTCTGTTACGACCAAACTGGCACCAGTGGGAACATTTGGATGGGATGGAAAACAACAGTCCATCTTGTGTTCCATTCATGTGTGCATTATTGCTTGGCTTCTGTTCCCTATACACACACACACACACTCCCTCAAGTATACACATTCACACATAAATGCACACTGGCAGAAAGGCAGGAGCTTGTGGTTCCAGTCCAGTGACAGTGGCATGTAGTCAGGATGGGGATTCTTCAAGAGTAGCTCCCAGTATTTGAAAAGCATGTTTGTGTTGGCCCAGAGTTAATAACTTTTCATTTATTGCGGAAATGACAGGGATAGTAATTAAGGAAATGGAATGACTTTATTGACCATGATGTTTATATTCAGTTCCAGATGTGAGGCAGCTGCCTACGTGGCAAGAGGCACTGCCCCCCATGAGCTTTCAAAAGGAACCCTTTCACAAAGCACAAGAACAGGGTATATATCAGGTCCACCTGTTTAAATCAGCCAATCACATGGTGTCATATCCACAGTATCCTTTAGTTTAACTCCTTTTGTGTGAACCACTCCTAGGCTGTTACTTCAGATCAGGGGTGGGCAAACTTTCTGATTTGTGGGCCACAATGGGTTCTAACATTTGACAAAGGGGCCGGACCAGGAGCAGATGGATGGAGTGCTTTGGTAACTATCAGGGTATCATTCTTTCATTCCATATCCATTTTAGAATCCAAAATCACAACAGATAACGACTTGTTATTCAATTTTTCGTTTTCAAATCAAAAATCAGAAAACAAATAACAGTCTTTTTTTTGCTGTTTTGATTTTGTTTTGAAATTAAAATTAGAATATGAAAGAAAGGAATTATAATGGGATTTTTAATCTGTGTATGGTTCGTTCTTTCGTTATTCTGTTTCAAAACCAAAACGGAAAAACAGAATTACACAAAAACAGAAAAACTGAAAAAGATGTGGTTTTTCTGTTCTGGTTTTAAAAATGAAATTACAAAAAAAAGTAAAAGATTGTGTCAAAATTGTTTGTGTGATATTTTGATATTAAATGGGAACGTCTCTATATAAAAATTAGACAAATAACTCACATTGAAGGTTTATACAGACATGTTCCTGAGCTTTTTTTTTTATAAGTAACAGATCGCTGACGATCCACTCCATCTTATCCACGCGCATATGTGCACTTCCATGTGTTTCAATGAGTTTTGTTTTGTCCACTTTCCTTTTCTTAGGTCCGTTCATCTTTACAGAAGGGCTGATGGGTCAGAGGGTAAAGTGCAAACGTGGAGTAATAGGCCTACGCTTCACCTCAACAAAGCCAATGTATCTTCAATGCGCCATCTATTGGGGAAACATCAGAATTGCAGGGAAAATAAAACATTAACAAGGTTTATTCATTTAATTTTTTCAAGTTCGGTGGGCCGATTAAAACGTTTAACGGGCCGCATGTGGCCCCCGGGCCGTAGTTTGCCCATGCCTGCTTTAGACGCTTGTGGTTGCTGAGAAAAGGATGGTTTGCCCAGGGGATGTGGTGCAAAATGGAGTTTATTTGACAAAAGACTTTTAACTGGTCAAAGAAAAGAAACTGGCAATAAAACTTTTTCAAAACCAAGACTGTCTGCACATCTGCAAGATCAAGAGACCATGTGCTTAAGTCATCCACACTACCAGGCTGCAGCACCTTCCTAAGCGCTACTAACTCTAAGGATCACAGTCATCAAGGCCCTGTTTAAACGACAACATTTCATCCGGAAACGCAGTGGAAAAAAATCTGCATTTACACAGAAACGCCAAGCGACCTAAAAACACTGGAGTAAGCATGCCAGGCCAGAAGTTGGCGCTATAACTGTCTTGTCCAGAAGCTGCTTTGGGTAGATCTCCACATAAGTAGAGTTGAGTCAATCATCTGGTGTGTTGGCGAATACTAAGTGCAGTAGTGGAGCAACAGATACTTATTTTGTATAAAGACAGTCAGCAGCTTCATCAGATTGAGCAGCACAAGCACAACACGGTAATTTGTGTTTCATAACAACGGTACTGTTGTCCTGTTGTATGCTTTCACGCAAAGGGCAGCATGACGTCAGCATTTCCATTGAAAACGCCGGCTTACTGTGGCAACAGTGTCGGCAGTGTTTTAGAAAAATTCCACTCTGGAGGCCGTTTTCAAATGGTTGGCTAAAATGTCATTTTTCATATAAACGTGAAGCTGAAAGGCAACAAAACTTTAGCGTTATACCTAAAACCGTTGTCATGTTAACGGCCCCTAATACCACACACCACACACTGCCTGTTGATATTACTAAAATAAAGTTAAACAAATTAATAAAAGTGTCAACCAAGGACCTGGCTCCTACACATGGCAGCAACTCAGTGCATTTAGGCAGACCTTCAGACCTCACATCAGAACAGGTAAGACAGGTGGTAGAAGTGACTTTAAATGTGGCATGGTTGTTGGTGTTTACAGATAAAACATCCAGTGAGCAGCCATTCCCTGGACTAAATGCCTTGTTGGTGCCAGAGGTCAGAGAAGAATGGAAAGTAGGCCTGTCACGATAATCAATGAATCGATTAACCGAATGATAAATAAAAACGTCCTCGGTAAGTTTGCCAGCCTCGATAAACTGACACGTGCATGCATGTTTGCTTTCCTCCTCTCTTTCGACCAAAGAGGCTGAATGAGAAGATGGCTTACTACGTCTATCTTTCCTAACATGGGGGTGCATAGGTTCCATAGTGGATTTAGCGGATTTATAGCGGAGTGAGCATCTGTCAAAAATGCAATCTTTGGCATCTTTTGCGACGGGGCTGCTCGCGCGTACACACGGAGAGAGCTGAAGCGAGCGTCCTGAGGGGTAAGGAGGAAACACACGCTAATATGAGTGATGGCACGAAAGATACAGTTCTTAAGCTGCCTGCCACAGTCCCAGTGTGGGAATATTTTTTTTTTTATCAGAATGAACAAAGTGTGAGCTCATGAATACCAACGAGCTGATATGTCGCATTTGTTTGAAAAGAGTGGCGACGAAGAAGAAGAAGGGGAAGTGCAGTGGAGCCTTGTTGTTTGACAATCTGCTCTTACTGAGGCTTTTGGTCTGCAAAGTGAATAGAAATAAAAGCACCAAATGGTGGGCGCTCAAAGACAGCTACATTGCCAAAGAAATGCAGCCCTTCAATACGGTTGAAAGCCAGAAATGTTAAAAATGTTTGACAGACTGTACGGATTGACTGGGAAAAAGTACATGTTACAAACAATTCAGGAACTGTATAAACTCCACTTTATTTAGACTATAGTTTTTATTGTTGTTTTTTGGGGGGAGTTTCGTTTTTTCTTTAGAGACAGGGTCTATGTTTTGTTTTTGATTAGTATTAATTATTTTTATTGACATGTATTTTTTGCTAAAAGAGAGTCCATTTCATTTTCATTGTATTTTTTTCTCTTTCTTGTTTGTTAAATTTATTATATTTTTTGTTTAATTTATTTTATTTAAAAGATCCTGACCTTTTAATTACAGTTAAAAACTCTTAAGAAATTAAAGTTTCCTGCTTTTGATATGGTGTACTCACTTTATTATCTCATTTATCATAATTACATCAATGAAAAAAACGGAAAAAAAAATCTAAATCACATTGACAATAATATCGTTTATCCGCAATAATATTTAGGAAAATTATTGTCTAGCAAAATTTGTTATCTTAACAGGCCTAATGGACAGACTGGTTGGAGATGTAAAAAAGACAACAGTAACTCAAATCACTACTCATTACAACCAAGGTATGAAGACAACCACTTCTGAACGCACAACTCATCAAACCTTGGGCGCCTCTCCTGTCAGCTAAGAAGAGGAAACATGAAAGCACAGAGCCATCCTAACTTGTTACAACAGTTCAGGCTGCAGCTGGTAAAAATCATGCGGGGGATCATTTCTTGCCACACTTTGGGCCTCTTAGTACCAACAGCACATGGTTTACAGTCCACAGCCTACCTGAGTATTGCTGCTAACCATTCTTTGGGCAGATCTGCCCAGTCACTGAACAGTGTCTCTGTTACTTATACCAGACAGGCTTTTTATGAAGATGATTTCTGTTTTGCATTGCTGAAGTAAAATCCTGCCAATTACTGTGGCAGATGATGTTCTGTTCTGTTGTGATTTGCTCCCATCTGGTTCCCAGTGAAAACACAACAGTCCATTACCATTGCCTGTGATCTGGAGGATGCTTTAATCTAAGAGTATAAACTCAACTTAATTATATCCTGCATACTAACTCTAATAGTATAATGTAATCAAACAGGGAAACCATCTATTTTGTCTCGTCAAACATTCTACCATAAGTCTTTAAAGTGTTTACTCTGCTGTTTGAATCAGATTGTAGAATCATATTCAGACATAATTCTGCCAAATTTCAGACATGTTATGTGGTAATGAATCATACTTGAGTTTTTGGGGGTCTGAATTAGATGCGTTGGTGATACTGTATTTTTATTCCTCTGCCGCAAAAGCTACCATCATAACTGAGCTAAGCTGAGTCTAAACAGACTCTTTGTTTAACACACTGATGACATTATGCTTGGCCTTTCATGCATTTCTGCTTTAATCTCCAGTCATATTTTATAATTGCTTTATCAGTCCACCATGCCAGGGTAGCAGTATTTTTAAGTATAGTTTAGACATCAAAAGAAAGTCAGATAGCCTGGTTAAAAATAATTCACAAAGACATTACTGTAAAATACAAGTCGCCAGACAGTGTTTTCTTTTCCAAAGAGCCATGATTTAAATATTCATTCCACACATAACCAACCATTTGAAACTAGTGGTGAAGAGATTGAGAGATACAATGGACTGACATTATTTTATGTCTTATAACTCTATGTTGATATACTAACCATGAACTAGTTGCCACTTGTCAAACAAAAATAGCTGTAAATATTCCTGCTCAATGAGCATTGCAGTAAGCTAGTTGCTCACTGTACTTAAATTACTTGCTAAGCTAAAACGAAACAGCTAAAATGTGTTACACTGGTTAAAAAATGAGGCTACAGTGCCTTTCAGTCTTTGACAATTATTTCTACTTGTGTCTGTGACTTTTTAGCGCTTAAGGCACTTCACCACAGAAGCCTTTGACTAATCAGAGTCCAGTCATTTCTATTTGCCTATAAACCATGAGAATGTCATGCTAAAAATACATCAGTAAATGGGACATGGTGTGAGCTCTCTGCTGAGGGCTGGCTGAAAAATCTTTATCAAAAATCCTTGATGCACTTTTCATACTCAATGAGGGGAGAGGAAAAAAATTGGCTTGAGGTGGAGGGCTAGGTTTTTGTAGAGGAGCTGATTAGCAGATGGTTGATTGGTGTCTCATTGCAGCAACAGCTGTGAGCTGCACGGAAACCATACACACAGGAAGGAGGGGGCAAGGGCAGAAAGGAGGGAAGAAACTAACCAAACCAGGAAAAAGAAACATAATAATAATAATAATAATAATAATAATAATAATAATAATAATAATAACCTAAACTGTGACACCATTTGATAAACTACAAATCCATGTTATAGAATGTTGGTTTTCTCCACATTAATGGCTGGCAGGTTTCAATTCTGCAACACATAGATTAAAGCATGTGAAATTATGAATCATGCATTAAATCATGCAGGGCCTGATACATGAATACAGGACAAATTATGCCCTCCAGTAAATAAGACACAAAGCAGGTCGATGGCAGTTAACCTACACAGACTGATCCATCTTATATCTGACTTCTGTAAATCCTCTGTATTTTCAATGAGTTATTGTGTACTAACAACCTGTGGCGTCAACACATTATTAGAAGCAGTTAGCTCACTCACCACTGCTCTCCATGGCCATTATTGTTGCTAATACTGCCCTGTTCCTGGTTATTTCAGCTTCGAACAGCCATGTAGTAAAAAAAAAAAAAAAAAAAAAACAAGCTCATTGTATGAAAATGATTAAACCTTTTTGTTTTTGTATTGACAAAACTGAAATTAAGATCCAAAGCTAACCAGCAGGATCCCTAATGCTACCGCTGATCGGCATTTTTTGATGCAAAAGTAAAACAAATCTGTTTGAGACTGCATAAGTTTCTTTAGAGCATCACTTCATGAAATGTATTTAATAAAAACTTAAAAAATCATTCTGACTTGGGTCCCTGACCTGTATTACTACACCCCATTATAGTTAATTTTATGTGCTTATTCTTCCAAATATCAAGTATGACAGTAGGGAATGCTTATTTTGCTACCTTTCCCCCTGGTATGATTTTTTTGTGTAAATATTGAAAGAGGAACTATATCAAAATGCTGCAAGACACCCTACCCTTTGTGGTGGTGGGACTTTTGAGAATCAGCTGATTTTTTTAGATTTGAGGGTTTTGAAAGTCACAAGAGTTTCAGTTCTGCTTTTTAGGACCTGACAGCAACATGTTTTTTTTGTGAAATTTTGTTCGTCTTTCCCCTTAAGTTTGAAGACAGTCAACAATGGGCCTACAACTATATACATTAAAAGTAGGGTCTGTGGGAATTTTCATCAGTTGTTAGTAAATACAACATTCAACTGAGTTGCTCCTCCTTGGCTCAGTGTCAGCAGCAGTGGACACCCACTGCCAACAACTCTTTTCCAAATCAACCCCTACACCATACTTCGCTGTGGGGTGCACTCCGTCAGAAGCCACACTCGCAGCTGAATAAAGTCCCCTTCAACAAGGTGTATAATCACAGAGGCAATCTTTGGGACAAACTTCCGGCAGAAACAAGAACTATGTGTTGCCATGGTTCCCAGTGACGTTTTGTGGGAGCAAGATGCTGCTGTGCACCAGCCAATGATGCACCAGTGAAATGTTAACTCTTTTATATTCCTTCTTTTATTTCTTTGTAGATTATGCACTCTATAAACATCTCAATGGACATTATCTTATTTTTCTTTAGTAAACTATATTAGTTTAAACTAATTATCCACAAATTACCTTTATTGTTAATCTAATGTTAAGTCAATGTTATTGATCGTGATGTAAAATAACAGGTTGTCCTAAAGTAATGCAAAAGAAAAGGCTCCTAATTTTTTAATATTAGAGCAGCAAAAAGCTTGTTTTTTGGTTGTAACTGAATTTTGTTTTGAAATTCACAGACATCAAACAATAAAAATGAGGAATAGCCTAAATGTTAACAGAGAACTTTTCTGTAACATGGTTTTAATCAGCCAGCCAATTTCAGCCAAGCGCTGAAATTGATCTAATTAATGTGTCTAAGTTACTAATATAACCGTTAGTGTTTACATCCCAGGAGGGCAGGAGGCTTTACACAGCTAAAAGCAGCCACCCCCATCATGGTGCAGTATAACAATATAAAAGTCTGTCTCAAGATAGATACCGGGTGGCCGGACACAATTAGCGACGCACGTGAGGACGTCGGCATCAGTGGAGGTATCATAACCAACTACTATTCCCCGCTAATCGGTTTGGGACGGACTTCTACGCAAACTGAAGGATAGTGAGTACTAGAAGTGTGTAGTGGCCAGTTTGAGAAAGACCCTAAGTGAACACACTCACTAGCCCAGCAACCACCTGCTGCATCGCGTTTCTACGTAGCAGGCTCGAGAGCCGTGCACCTGTCTTAGCATGTTAGCACAAGCTACGGTAACTAGCACATACCTGGTTAGCAGAAAGCCAACTCGTGTCGGTCTTCGTCCCGAGCTGCTCTCCAAGTCCAAAGGGGGTGAAAGCTGAGCCAAGCTTCACCCTAGATTAGTAAAAAGTTTTATCTGTTTGGCGTTTCTTTTCACTCTGGTTGTGTTTTTCTTGCTCAGTGATACATCTACGAGAGTTGCCGCTTGGGATAGCTCCTTCCTCTCGCTAATCAACTCGCAAAGTCACTTGCGCACTGGGCGCGCTGTGATTGGCTGATGGAACCCCAACTAATCTCCGCCCAGAAAGGTCCAAAACATCAACATGATACAGGTAGAGGAGAAGGTTCGAGGCAGACAGAGAAACTGGCACACAGGTTTAGAGGCCCACAAGAAACGTTTGAGCAGGATTATTCCAATAAAAGTTGGCATTTTTAAGGAAAACCCTGCAGACTTTGCCTTTAAGTGAAATTCCTTTGGATTTCTTAGCAGGTGCAAAGAACTTTACTGACATAACGAAATGCTATAAGGAATCTGAGGTGTTTTTAAAAGCTATTTCCCTCATTTTGTTTTGGATTGTTTGTATTCAAATAAGAAACTTAGCCAAAGAAGTGAGTTTCATTTGTGTAAAATTCCTCTAAGGACACATCACTGCTGGAAAGTGTAGTTGTTGTTGTTGTTGTTGTTGTTGTTGTTGTTGTTTGTTTGTTTGTTTGTTTGTTTGTTTGTTTTCTTGTATGTTAAAGTGATTAGAGCGACTCTTTCTTTCTTGGCTGTACAGGACCACATAGCTTGTCACGTAAGTAAGAACATGCACTGTATTGAGCAAACCAAAACCTTATTAAATGATAGTTTATTGCATTTCATTTATTTTATAATAATAATAATAATAATAATAATAAAATAATAATAATAATAATAATAATAATAAAAAAAATAATAATAATAATAATAATAATAATAATAATAATAATAATGATAATAATAATAATAATTATTATCATTATCATTATTATTATTATTATTATTATCATCATTATTATCATTATTATTATTTTTATTATTATTATTATTATTTATTTATTTTTATTTACTGATTCAAATAACACTGTAGAAATGAATTAAGCTTACATTTTATTAATGTGCATAAACAATAATGCAGACTCTAATCCCTTTAGGAAAAAGATCACTGGTTACAAAGGTCAGGAGACAAGCAAACATACTACAACAATTGATTGTAATGATGATTGAGCAATACATTAAAAAAATGAAATAAAAAAACAACAATAAAAACAAAGTATTTTTACAGTTGCAAATATGCATTGATCTGAAACACAGAATTACATAAAGTTATATACTGCTGGATAAATACTAACAGTGAATACCAAGGCAGGATTTTTTTTTTTACTTTTAATAACTAAATACTAATAATTGAATAAAAAAATACTACATTTTATATTCATTTTTTATTTATTTTGAACAGTGTATGATTTTACCACAATACATTGTCAACCTAATTTTATTTAAGCTGTGTGGTGACGATTGACTTACGTACGTACGTTTGCGTAATATCCGGCGTTAACGTTTAACTTCCTGTATATGTTTTCGTGTTGTGAAACAATGGCGTCCTGCAGTCAAGTAAGTAATTCTGCCTGTTTCAATTTTAGATCACCTTGTTTATTGGACTGGGCGGCAGATTAGTTTTATATTATATTTTTATTTTTATATAAAAGGCGTGACATGATGAAGAAAACCCTGTTTTAAATGACCCCATTGCTGTATAAGTTGTCCTACGTGAGTCAGAGCTACACGCTATTAGCTCGTCGCACACCATCTGTTTAATTTTCTTTCCATTTGGTCATCTTCTACTTTTTTTTTAAATATGTAATCTGTATAAGACCACTCTTTGCAAACAGTCACAAGTTACGTCGTGTCACACTTATCTTGAGTTTCCATTTACAGGATTCCGCAACAGCCACTGAAGAAGAACGGACTGAAACTCTTCCCTCCCAGAAGAGAGAAGAGAGACTTCGAAAATTCCGAGAGTTACATTTCAAACGGGTAATTATGTAACCTGATTGAATTATATCAACATATATTAGTTTCAATCTTACAAATAGGAGTGTTCAAATTCACTCTCTTCAGCTGCGATGGGTGTTGTCAAGTCGGCACACTAAGAAACAGCTGCTTTAACAACGTGTTGCTTTGTGTCAATTATCACTGCAGAATGAGGCACGTAAACTGAATCACCAAGAAGTTGTGGAGGAGGACAAGAGACTGAAACTCCCTGCAAACTGGGAAGCCAAGAAAGCACGACTGGAGTGGGAGCTCGCTGAAGATGGGAAGAAAAAGGTAACTAGTACTGTCTGTTTATCTCACCATGATATATGTGTTTTAATTGTCAGGAAAACATTGTAGGCTGGACATTGGCCTGAAATTATCATACATGCTGTGATGATGGGATCCATCACACTTTTGCAAAGTATAAAGTGTATGATCAACTTCCCTTATAGTATAAGAGTGCCATGGTTAGCATTTAAAAATCTGTACAGACCAAGAAAAGGGATGTTGTTATTTTTGTCACCAAGTTAACATAATGAATACTTTATTTTGAATAAATGGCTTCAGTAATATCAAATAACTTCCAAAGGTCAAGCTCCACGATTTCATTCATATTCAGGATTTTGAATTAATGCTAAACAATGAAAGACTTTGCTTGAGAAATGTTATAGAAATCAGGTACATCCTGCTTACTTATTAAGCAATGAAAACCCATTTTTGTCTTAAGGAATGTGCTGCCAGAGGAGAGGATTATGACAGAGTAAAACTGCTGGAAATCACTGCTGATGATGCAGAGCGGTGGGAAAGGAAGAAAAAGAAGAAGAATCCAGATACAGGATTTGCAGGTTGGTTGCAGAATCTCCACTTATGACGGAAATAAGTTGTCAGTGTGAATGGCATTAAAGAATTGTTGAATCTCAATATCTCAAAATCTCTCATAGATACCCCTTTCTGTACCACAATAACAACTACCTGGAAACCTAGCATTTGTCGTGTTTTTGATTTCTAACCTGCACATAGTGTCAAAGAAGCAGCACCATGTGAGATAATGGTTAAGTTATGAAGTTCAATTTTCATCAGCTAACCTGATCCATGATCATTCGTTTAAAGAATACAAAAGGTTATGACAAACTGTCACATATTGCAGTTGATGGTGCAGAGAGGAGCAAAGGTGTGTTCAAGAGACGAGAGAGAAGCTTGTCATTACAGGCCAAAGCCATGTAATGTCTTTGTACAATCTTTATCCTTTATACAATCATCAGAACTGATAGTCATCTTCAGTTAGTCAGTAAAACACAACAACAGATCTGTATGCTTTAGTCTTTTTTCTGCTGGATAAAAGATAAAACATACACAGGTTCCCTGTTAATGAAACTGCTGTCTCCTTGCTGCACTGCACGATCCTAAACTCTGATAAACTGGTCACGAGGCAGTCTCCTGATCAGTCATTCACAGCATGTTATACTGAGATTACTTTAATGGGGTTATCTGACTTTAAAACTGCAACTTTCAAAGACAAGAATATGTGTGCCAGAGGGGGGAAAATGAGCCTCCTGTTGCACTAGAAAAGTCAAACATTGTCTGCAATTCTGTAACACACACCTGTGTGTTCAAACTGGGGTAGAAGGCAACATATGGTTTAGACTGTTGTTAAAGTTGTCTGGGTAGTCCTGTGTTTACAAGCAAAATGTTACAAAACTGAGATGATTTTGTCACTCTTTGGTTTAAAGCCTTTAAATCCAAGACTTTTCAACATCCTTTTAAGTCTTTTTACCACCAAAACAGTTCAGAATGGCCTGGCTAATAAATGTATTTAGTAAAAGAAAATTTGATAAGATTAAGTATTACCTTTACCTTTTCTGTGCCTCTGACAGTATTCAATGAATAAATACAAAAATATTTAACAATATAACTGAAGGATGGATATCATATTGTATCTCCAAAATGTACTTTGCAAATACATTAAAGAACTGCACAAAAGCCTTAAAAGCAACTTGCTGAACACACAAAGTGATGCCTTCTTATTCAAATGTTGATTTCTGTGTCTTGTACCTCCTTGCTTGCTGTTCCAGTAATTATAACTCACTAAGTATTTTTTTCACTGCAGGTTATGCTGAGGCCCAATTCAGACAGTATCAGAGGCTCACCAAGCAAATCAAACCAGATTTGGAAGGCTACGAGAAACAGAGAGAAGACTGGTGAGTTTTGGTCCCATCTTCCGTAGCTATGACAATAACATATACACTGTGCTAACATATTTCAGGTATACTTTCAACTTTTTGAGGAATTACTTCAGTGCATTTCCATTTTCAGGAGCATTAAAATAATTGATAAGGTCATCCTGCCTGTCAGGCTGAAACTGTTTTTTTTTTTTTTAGCCTAGTAAAATCAATTGGAACAATTTGTTTGCCTTTATTTACTGCAGAATTCACCAATCACATGTGCACAAAGCATTTTCTGTATGTTAAATTGCATACACCCTTTTTGCCTCGGGGTCGCTGTGTATGAAGCTGATCGTTGCTGAAAACCATTCATACTCAAAAATCCAGGCAAAGATGGAGAGGCACTGTATGCTGCAGGTTTTTCACTTAGGGCTGAGCCATGCAGAACCATGACAGATGCACCAATACAGTTTGCCCTAAAGCAGTATCATCATCTCATTAAGATGACCGTAATAACAGTGATGGGATTGAATGGTCCCTTTAAGTATGTTAAAAAATGTGATTATCTGTGGTTATGCTTCACTAATCAATTCACTGGTGCTCTACAGTGGTGAGGACTTCCACCCCACATCTAATAGCCTAATCTATGGTACCCATGTTCCCACAAAGGAAGGCATTGACCGCATGGTGGAGGATGTTGAGAAACAGTAAGTCACACTCAAAAATGATACAGATATATCCTCTCCAGACCATCCAGTGATCTATTCTCACTCACAGCATGTCTATTAAACACCCACCTGACTCCAGTGACAAAACATGTTTGAAAAATTCAGGGTTTTCTTACCTTGTGGGTTAACCCTTGTTGATTGAGGTTTTATAAAGATAAGGGTTATTTGCTAAAGTTTGCATGCACTTAATCAGTAGTGTGACAGTGGACTGTCTGCTGACCACACAGGTCAGGTATTAAAAGCATGTCTCTTCTTATGTTTTTGCTTTGTGCCCTTATGTTCTGTATGTTGATCTGCTTATTTTCAATCTGCAGGATTGAGAAGCGAGCCAAGTATAGCAGACGCAGGGCGTACAACGACGATGCGGACATCGACTACATTAATGAGAGGAATGCCAAGTTCAACAAGAAAGCAGAGCGTTTCTACGGCAAATACACCGCCGAGATCAAACAGAACCTGGAGAGAGGCACTGCTGTTTAATGAGTCAAGTCACCTTTGTAAAAATGTGTTGGTTAATTGTTTCCTTATTCCAGGAGGCTTGGGCTCATCCATTTTTTGTCAGTACATCATGAATACCTTGTATGGTTTGTTTCGTGGGGTCTTCCCTTGTACAGTTGGAAATTACACAAGAGTGTTGTGATTATTTCAATTAATGTATTTTTATTAAACTTTCCCTACTTATCCAGTTACCGGTGCACTCACTCATTCTTCTATAGGTTAACTATGTTGATGAGCACCCTGAGCATGAAAAGCCATCTTAAGGGGGCTGTGAGGAGTTTCTCTCTTCTAGATATATGTCTGATGGTAATCCACAATTTAAAATGATATCAGTGGCGCCATTGCAGGTTATTTCTGAGTAAAATGTTCTGAGTACATAAGATGAAATTTGTAACCTAACTCTTGGTTTTTAAGTTATTACAAAGAAAACTCCTTTATTTGAATGTTTATCAATAATTCATACATTGCTCTCCTATCCCCTCCCACTCAGCTGTTTATTTGTTTTTCTTATCTTCCATCACAGTAATTAATCAGAATTACAGCAGGAGACATGCAGTCTAGCTATCAAACCTGTGTGTTTCACCTTTTTATTACAACACACATGAATACCAATAACAGCCTGAAAACCTTGGGAGTGTTATGATTAATGATTAATTGCCTTCTAAACTAGTTCCCTCTTGGCAACACTTTAATTTCTAACATATGCAGAGGAGCAGTGAAACACAAACATGCTCAAAGGTAAAACTTGTAGCGGCTACAAGATCGAGATACATCAGATTAGGCAAGGTGAAACATGTTCCAGGGATATTATGGAGGCAGACAGATGAAGATGAATGATGGTTGATGATCACCTCTGGGCCTCATCAGGAAAAAAAGCTTTGCTTTAGCCAGAAACCCATGTGCAAGTGTGATTGGTGTAAGACATTCTGACAGAATCAAAAAAAAAAGTTGGGAGTTGAGTAAAAAATTCATGATAGATTTACATGGTGTCCATTGAGTCTCTTTGAAACTTGAAAAACCTACTACTCAAGTTAATGAGCAGACAAATACGTAGAAAGTGTAATAAAACAATGTATAGATGTTGATTTTTGTTGTACTTTTTTTTTTCATTAATTTGACACAGCTCTATATGGGCACAATTAGTTGTACTTACATCAACAGGATACCTAAAAAACACAATTACAGTGTGATTAAAAACTTGGGTAACTATTAAGTACATAGAAAATGTCATATTCTTTGACTTTACGCTGTATTTCAAGCACCTTAGTCAGAATTTGACAGCCTAACACCTGTATCATAGTATCGATTTTAACTTTTCTTTAAGAGGTCGGGAACCAGTTAATGAATCAAATAAACCCCTGTCCGTGAAGTATCATGCAATCCCATTGCCTTTGCACTGTAGTCAGCCACAGATATTCTATGACAATACTGACACTGTGTGGTCATCAGAGGTATTGCAGCATTAGACCCTTCTTCACCAAGACTATAGAACCAGACCAATTAACAGAGAAATTAATGGCAGTTGCTTTTATATTGTTCATATCACCCCAGAGTCAGTTTTACTTGGGTCTTTTTTATTTATCATTTGCAACTATGCGGCATTTAATGAACTACGATATTTATATTACTATTAGGTAGCAGGAAATTACCGTTTACCTCTGTAGTGAAACCATAGCTAAATTGAAGAAGCAGAAAAACTATAAATTCATGTATTATCCATGTACCTGATCAGTTACTACCAGGTGTGAACATGTGAGGGGCACACCCTTTACAAAGACAGCAATGTGTCTGTAAGTAAAATATTAAAACACTTCGGAATTGGACCAAGTCTATATCTGAGATGTATTTCTACAACTATACATTCACCATCAATATATGCATTTTCTTTGTAGAATGTAGTGCTGGCAGCAATATTAAAGGATCAAAAGGTTACATTTTCTACTAAAAATTTTCCCTGAGAAAGGCCAAAGAATAGAACAAGCTGCAGCATAAAGGAAGTTAAAGAAAAACAGAGACCATCACTTTTGGGTTCAAAAAGTTCTCTTTATTATAATCAATGAAAAACACAAAAAGAGAAAAAACCCACCTGAACAAACTCTTCAATTCTTCCCATTTTACTCTTAACATCTAAAAGGAAGCGTTGTCAGTTGAATCAATAAATAAATTCTCATTATTTACAAAATATTTACAGTGGTTCATGTGTTTTACCACAACAGTTCGACATGGCAATGGAATGTCAGCGTGCATTGGAGGATCGGCCTGATTTCACTGGAACCCAGCGGCCATATGGCTTCCTGCTTTCATAGCTGTCCACTCTTGGAGTCACCTTGGCACACGAAGTAGCTGCCACTGTTGGTTTGACCACAGAATTCTAAAAGAACAAGAGGGGGATAAAAAATACATTGAAAAATTGACTTCTTTTTATGGTAACACTTAAGCTGGCCAGAAAGACTTTTTTTTTTTTTTTTTTAAATAAGCCACTTACATTAATGCTGAAAGAAATTTTCCCTTTTGGAGACAACTTTGGACTGGGCACATGCTCAGGGTCCTCCACACTGCTCTGTTTCAAAAAGACAGAAATAAAGAAGAATAAACATAATGAACATAATAAGAGGATGCCTTCTTCAAAAGTGACAGAATGTTGGTGGCGTAGGTTTCCCAGACCCTCAGCACATAGCCCGTGTACCAACTTATCTTTGGCATAGGGAGAGGAGTTCTTCATCTGTTTTTAGCTCTCTTGACAGGAATAGTCACTATAACGCTGTCCACACCCCTGCACGCCATCAGCAATTGGAGGACTCTGCTAAATAACAATCACCCATTTCAACTGCAAGCAGAATACACTTTGTTCTCTGTATAAACAGTTGCTGTCATGGATAGTTAACACCACTGTATTTGATGGACAAATAAATAAACTATGTGTATTGTGTTAAAATGTAGGAGGATATAAATACATGTATTAAAGCAAATCTCTAGCTGATAAACTAAACATAGGAAAAAATCTTAAGAGTTATTAATTAACCTTGCACACAAACACGCTTGGTTGTCACCTAAGTCACATGACAGCCCTTTAATCCCAGGTGCCGATGAGTGAAGACCACTGTCATGTTATCTATAAAGACAGGAATAAATACAGACAGTATGTGTGCCCGCAGGGGTCCAGAGGTTAACACAACAACAAGAATGAAAGATTCAACTTGTACCTCAAGCTTATCAATGGGAGACTTTAGAGAGTAGCTGAGCACTTAAACTATAAAAGGATTAACCCCACTAACAAACCTCCCCCTTTGCAAACAAAAAGCACAAATCTAATTCAAAATAAGGTTTAAATTAGAGACTGTAGACTGTATTACGCAAAAACTTTGGAATGTTTTAAGATTCCAACAGTTTCGTCTTCACTAAAACTTATTTCAAGAGTAAGAACTCAGTCCTCTACTTTACGTTACAAAGTCTTGAAGCTTCTGCGTTGTGTGTTCAAAGCTTACAATGATACTGAGACACCTACCTGTGGACAAGTTTTTGTAGGTGGCTGTTTAACACTTAACCATGGCTCTGGTGAACTCCATTTGGACTCTGATGGTTCTGACAGGATTGGTTCAACACTTTTAGGAAGGTCCAGCCTCTCCACTCCTAGAATCTTCATGGCATTGTCCTTGGCAATTTTGAGAAGTTCCTTTTTATCTGGAAAATACAGAACACTTTTAAGAAGATGAACATGTTTTTCTCATTGCACCCTCTGCAGCTGTTTTCTGAGGTACGCTAGTTTAGGGAAAAAAAAATAAACTTTACAATCTTATTCCCTGTTTTATCTCAACTTACCATACAAAGTCAAACTGCCAGAGCGTTCTGAAGATCTTGACCGACTCCTGTAGGTTTTGAAAGACTGGCTCACAGGCCTGCTGTGTCTGTTCCAACGCCTGGGAGACCTAGAGCGGGACCTGGAGCGTCTGCGACGAGAGTACCTGTCTGGTGTAGGTGACCGGCTGAAGGAGCGAGACTGTGCCCTGTAGCGCCGTGGTGGGGATCGGGAGTGTCTGCCACGACCATATCTGAAATGACCGCTGCAGCGACAGCGAGAGGACCGCCTGTAGCAACGGGGGTGAGAGCGGGACCTGGACCGGGAAGAGATACCGCTGCTGGGTGAAGACGCAGTCGACGAGGAGGACGATGAAGAGGAAGACGAAGACCTGTATCGTCTCTTGTTGTGGCCAGAGTCCGGGGATCTGGATCTTCTTGATCCGGAGCGTGAACCAGATGAATCAAGGCTATTTTTGTCAAAAATGACATTAATGCCGTCAGACCGACGAGCATGTGCCATTTCAGAGTGCTGGCCTTTTTCTTTAGCCATGGTTTGTTGTCTACCACAGTCTGAAATGAAACACAAGATTCTGATCAATAACTTTTACACTTACACATTTAAGCTATCAGACACATTTAAGCATGTAAGCCTAGCACACGGCTGTGGTTACACAACTTTTCACAGTGCTGTCCCTAGTGTCCAAAGCTACACAGTGTATTTGAAAAAACTGCCTCGTGTGTTCTGGAAATTTCCACCATTACGCAACTCGGCACAGCACGACAAGCTCTCGAGATCACGTTGGCAACGGTTTCCAGATTCAGGCTTAAACAAATTGTAAACAAGAACAAATAAACAATAACATGCCGTATAAAGACCAAAGACAACTCGACAAATGCGACTAATGTAAAACTAAAGTCTTTTAAATGGAATGCTCGAAGGCTGCATTTCTTACCTGATTGTTCGAAGCTCAAAACCTCTGTTCTGTTGAAGATGACAAATTTTTTTACCGTTCTGCTTGCAGCGTATAATGAAATACAACTTGACCAAGGTCAATAACTCATATAAGACAATTTTAAAAACGTCACTTAAGAGAAATTTGTCAAGCTTTGTTCTCTGAATTACTTCTTCCGTCGCTGTCACGCAATGTGAACCGAGACAGAGGAACCACGGCTATTATAGCCCATGGAAAATTCCAGTCACTCGCGCTTCCTGGACGATTCGATTTTGTTTAACGACTCTTTATCTTGGCGGCCCATTCGATTCGTTTGAGAGGAAAGTATTACCGTTTTCCAACGGATTACTATATCCTAGCATGAAATTGTCACAGACGTATTCTTTTCTCGTAACACATTGACTTGGGGGTAGGAGTCGGGACTGTTTGGATGGGAAAAAAGAGAGTCTTTTCAGCATTGACTCGTTCAAACTCGGTGTGTTTCTCGACACGATTGAACCTTTTGGGCGACCAGTGTTGTGGAACAATTTCCAGACTTTTGTTCACTAGTAATGAAAATATACCAAACATGGTGTCTTTAAGTACAGTTGGAATGTGTGTGATAAACAATTCAACATCGCCCATTCTCGTGAAATGTACAGGTATGTCCGTATTATATAAGCATCCGATAACTTTTCCCCCACTTCTCTGGCGATCTCGCGATAATTTACGTAACCAATCATGCTTTGTTTGTATAACTTCCTGAAGTCAGTCCTGTTTAAGGTCCAGATATCTGCCCGACGTGGGTTTGTTCGTAGCTGTAGTATAGTTTATTAAGAAGCATTGAAAAAAAGACATCGAGAGTGTCATGGACATCCTGACTGTACTGCCGTCCAACTTTGGATATGTTATCTTTACCTACCTCTACAGCTGGATAATGCTGTGCTATTTAGGAGTCAAGGTTGGAGCTGCAAGAAAGAAGTACGATGTGAAGGTAGTTGACTTTTATCGACCCAAAGTGTTGCATGATAGTTTTCACTTTTTTTCAGCTAATTTATGTCATTATTTATCTATACATTGCTTTGCAGTATCCCACTATGTACAGCGACAAGGAGCAGGTGTTCAATTGTATCCAGCGAGCACATCAGAATACGCTAGAGGTGTACCCACAGTGGCTTGTTTTCCAGACTATTGCAGCTCTTGTCTACCCGGTACGTTATCACTTATTTAGTTTTCTTTTTTAGTTGAACAATATACAAAAATACAAACTCTTAATAAGGATAAACACAGGTTCAATTACAATGCAAAGCACAGAAAGTGGTTAATGTAAGGAATGCAAAACATTCTATTGTAAAACAATAAAGTGCATCAGGGCGAGTGAGTCAGGCATCAAAAAATAATATGAAGCAAATCAGAGCAAAGACACAAAAAAAGGAAAACAGGGCTCCTTCTTGGTAAGTTTATGTATAGTACACTTAAAAGGTATTGTGTCTGTGTGTGTATGTGCACGCAGTCTGTGTTGCTTTGAGTTCCATAACTTATTAAACTAAATGACCTTCATAAAGATAAACCAAATAACAGGTATGTTGAAAGGGCATTCAAGTTCCAAGGCGTTGGTATTGCTCTTGTAGATAAGAAGTAAACTGAAAAAAGCCTGTGTCACAATGATTAAGCACATTTTAATGGGACTGTCTTATCTCTTTATTTTCTGCATCTTGACTAATTTGCTTTTGCTTTGTTCTAAACCTCAGCTATCAGCATCAGTGCTTGGGGCAATATGGGTAACCAGCAGGTTTTCATATGCCTGGGGCTACTACACAGGAGGTAAGACTTTAGTGATTGTTGACCACTGGTTGAAACTGTAATCACCTTTCTAGTCTTTCTGACCACTCAGAGCGCTTTACACTGCTCGTCTCATCCACCCCGCTACACTGCATTGACCCACTGATAGCAGATAGAGTTGGGGAGCATCAGTTACAGCTAATTTCAGTCTCGCACATCAGTGAACAATAGTGGGTGCAACTTGGGGTTGAGTGTGCTGCTCAAGGAAACACCAGCATGTGACTGCATGAGCTGGGATTGAACCCCCAGACCTTCAGATTGAGTGATGATGACTCTAACCAGCCATGTGTTGTATCTAAGCTCATTTGACAACTGTTTATATGAGACAAAGGTTTTCATAAACATTCCATAACTAGTATTGTTCAAATAAACACATACTGGTCTGTACTTAGCATATTACATGGGTAATGAAGTAGGGACTTGTTTTTCCCTTAGTTAATCAGGGGACACCCTAGAGAGGCTTAACAGTTAGCTCTGGCATACAGTCTTCTAAATGTTGACATTAGCATTATTTAATGCTTTATATTATAACCTACATGAGTCTCAGTAACATAGCTTTAGCAAACATACAAGAAAAAGGAATTTGAAGTTCTTTTTTTCTTGTCATTGGCTGTTGACTTTTAGTAATTACAATTGACCCAAGGTAAAAATCAATCAATTTTCACATCCACAACTTTTGTAGTGTTTTGGTAAACTCTGCTTCAATATCAGTTTATATTCACTGCTTTTATGTTTTGTTTTTTTATTTCAGATCCAGCCAAGAGGATGAATGGTGCTTATGGGTACATTGGATACTTTGGAGTAATTTTTCTCTCCGTATCTGTTGCCTTGCAATTGCTTGGATTATTTTAAAATGCTGTAATTTTTTATTTCTTACTGAATCAGGAAAATGTACTAATTTAGGCTGGCTTCCAGGATATTTAGACAGGCAAAACATAGAGTAGTCAGACAGCACTTGTAATTGTACTTTTAAATTGTTGTGTGAATCAAAATTATTGACTATTGTAGACACTTCACTAAATGTTAGGAAATTCTACTTGATACAATCATCAAAAGTAGACATTATAGCCTCAGATGTAGTACATTTTGTTAATACAAGGGTCAACATATTATTTCTCCATGTGGCATAGACATGATGTTTTAGGCACATATGCTCAGTTTGAATGTAAAGCAAAAAAGTTGTCTATTTGTCATCTTGAAAAATAAATATGACCAATGAAACTGTTCCATTGTTTTATTCATAAATGTTTAATAAGTCTGAGTGCACATTTGCTGGTTTTTATGTAAAAAAAAAAAAAAGAAGCTGTGGATATTCATTATATGCTGAGCTCTCGAAACCACTGGACCACATATGCAATCAAGTATTCAGGATAAATGCAAGACACACAACTACCCATTTAGCATACACACCCATGGTTTCAATAGATCTCCCTTTTTGGTGTTTGGTCTGAGGTCAATTCACATGGGTAATGTTTGTAATTGAGACCAGCATCTTCTGTAGAGCTCAAAGGCATCAATAGTTGATGTGAAACTGCCTCGTCCCTTTCTGTGAGTCATGCAACTCATGGGAAATACTTATCAACAGCACAGCCTCTATGATCTGGTTTTGAGATTGTGTTTTCATGCAAGAGGCTGAAATTACAAAGTGGCTATATGTATTAAGTTGTTTTTACAGGGTTGGGCTACTTTGTGAAATATAAAGGCTACTTCATCATGAGCAATGCGTGGAAAGGTATGGAAAATCCCTGCATTATTTGACTGCCAAAATGTGTCATACAGAGTCGAGTAAGAATTCTGAAGTCTCTTATGCCTTACATCACATGATTTCTTATATTCTACTTCATAGGCCGGTAAGTATAGAAATTCTTATTTTTTACTTTACACTTAAACGCATCACCAAGAACGGCGTCTCACCAACGGTGTGGATCAACTGCGCACGCGCATGACCGAGCTTTTGCGTAGGCTAAGTCTGGCTAATCCTGGGGGTCCACATCAAAAAAACGCAAAGAAAAGGTAAAAACTCATCTGAAAACGAAATTATGAAGAATTTACTTTGTATGTGAGCTTGTTTTTGCCTGTTGTCATCGTTGTCTTTTGTGTTAATGCATTGTTTAAGCGTGTTTGTTGTCAGCCGAAGTCTTTGAGGAAATGTTTGCTAGTGCCACAGCTATGAACAATAGGTTCCTGTGGACGACTGTGCTTTTTATCCACGATACAATTATAAGTAATACGCGTTTGGCTATGGCGTCTATACCACGGTAGCATTGTAGGAGATTAGATGTCACATAGCTTTAATGTAAGAGGACAGATATAAGTTACTACCGTGTACAGTATGCGTCATAGTTGATCATAACACTCATGTTGGAGCCATTGCGAATGTTCTATTGGATGAACTGTTGACAAAGATCTATAAAGATAATATAAAATGTTGTACAAAGACATTTTGTGAAGGTATTGAATGTTACCTTTATGGAGAACTGTAATTTTATCGTTGTGACAAACGATTATGTCTTTGAAGTTCTTTTTTTTTTTTTTATAACATCTAAACATCTATCTTCTCAAAGTTAACGCCCTTGCCCAGAGTCATGTCAGGCTTTCTGGATGGAATCCGGTGCGGGGATTGTGAGTGCAGTGTGGACTGGGGGGAGAGAAGAAACACCATCGCATCAATAGCTGCTGGAGTTCTGGTACGTCACTTCCCCCCCCCCCCCCCCCCCCCCTCGGTCAGAGTTTTATAGTCTTTAACTAGGGGGTGCAATGTAGGCCACCCTGATTCATGTCTCTGGTCTGTATATTCATGTAGTAATCAATGGATTGTTTACATATAGCTGTTGATTCCAGTTTAGAATAAAATACACATCTAATTCACATTAATTGACACGTAGAGCCATGTGTTATTAAAGATATTTTCTAACTCTGGGTCAAATTTTGCAGTTCTTCACTGGTTGGTGGATCATCATTGATGCAGCAGTGAAATATCCAGATGAGGGAACATTTCATCATGCTTACCACACATGTGGAGTCATTGCTACAGTGGCCTTTCTCATGTAAGACAGACTTTTGGGTTGTTTCAGTTATAGGATAAAAGTAATGATCAGAATTGATAGGACTTAAATTCACCTTTTTAAAAAAAACTTACTCAAAAACGGGCATGTATTATGGTTTGACAAAATTAAGTTATCACATGCTTCAAGTTTTTGGTGACACCTTAGCCTAAAACCCTGTATCTTTAAAAATGTATTAAATCCTTATGTCATAGAGACAGCACTGTTCTTGTTATGTGAACTCATTATGTAAACTGAAAGAAGAATCAAAGACATTGACCTTGTGATACAGTTTTCTTTAAATAAACTACTCATAAGCTCCATCGTAATAGCAGTTAGATCTTGTGGTTTGGCAAATTACACCTCTTAAATGACTTATAGTGGTATTAAAATCAAAGGGACATCCAACTTCTTGTTTGTTCTGTTAGTGGACAAAAGTTTTGCACTCTGTAGATGGTCTGTTTGTAATAATTACTATTTTTTGTGTACAAATCTAGGATAAATGCAGTTTCAAATGGTCAGGTGAGAGGAGACAGCTACAGTGAAGGCTGCATGGGACAGACTGGTGAGTACAGGGGATAAAATGGACTATTCTGAATCCACTTTCCTAAAAGCAAACATTTACCAACTTCCTGGTGGTTTCCCCCTATGTCATTAAAAAAATGACTTTGATATTTACTATTCTAAATCCCCAGTTTGAGTCAGCTCTATTGGGTATACGTAGTATCGGACAAATCCTGAGAAAAGCACTATGCATACACACCCACCAAAAAAACTCTTACAGTATCAGTTAACACGTTTATAGCCTAGTTAAAAGAAATGGCATGCCTCTATGCCTTATTTATCTATTGGTACTGTATGGGGTAGCTGTCAGGCTGTCAGTGAGGATCCTCAATTCCTGCCTCATTTCCAATATGGACCTCACCGACGATTTGCTCCTAAACACTGTATCAGAAACCGATGGGGGTCACCCAGTCACTGACTGCGTCTTATCTCTGCTTGCAGGCGCTCGTGTATGGCTCTTCATTGGCTTCATGCTGGCGTTTGGCTCGCTCATTGCCTCCATGTGGATTCTGTTTGGTGGATTCGTAGTGCCTCGTAAGTCCTCTTCTTCTAAATAACAAAAGACACTGACTGTGCAGTTGCATTTTTTGTGCACTGTGACAGTGATGTTTATTTTAAAAATTTAAAGGTTAAGTGACTTGATTAGAATTTGCTGCATCAAGCAGTTAATATAGGACATTAAAGTGATGTAAAGTTTCTCACCTCCTGCAGCTTGGCCAATGAGACACTTTGAAGATTTACAAACAGCCTAGTTTGGTAAAACATTTTCTTTTTCAACAGAAAAACCTGCTGTTTACCCCGGTATTGCCATTTTCTTCCAAAATGCTTTCATTTTCTTTGGGTAAGTGAACATCTCTCAGCATATACTGATTTGTACACTTTGGCTGGAGTATCATGTTTTAATTATTCCTTGTCTATGTCATTATCCTCTTAATAGGGGTTTGGTCTTCAAGTTTGGACGCACAGAGGATCTCTGGATGTAAAAGATTCAGTGTGTCTTCATACACTAGCAGTTTGTGCATTCAGCTTTCTGCATTGTATTTGACATTATGCGTAAGTGACTTAATCTTGATATCAACTTTTCATAGCTTTCAACTTGTTTAATTTATACTACTGGTGATAAATGGCTAAGTCCTATCGCAGCACAGATTTTAGAGATTCTTTGGAGATTTCTTTCCAAATATGGAAAATTTGGATTGGTCTCAGTTGCATTCCGTGTGTAGCCATGATGCTTTAACAAATGTACTACTTGTGTATAAAAAAAGGCTATTGCTTGGGAAAGCAACTTCCCAGAATTTACCACATTTTCTTTGGGTATACTTATTTCTATGACATATTCTTATTGGAAACTGTCTCTTATGGAGAAAATGAAAATAAAAATATTGTGCTACAAAATACGAGTGCAGTTCCTCAGAGTTGAAGTTCGGCATTGCTCATCTCAAGTTGCTAACTTCAAGTCAAAAATGGTTTTAGATTTTACGATGTCATATGTGTTCGCCAGAGTTTAAAAAAGAAAAACAGTCACAAATACCTTGGTTCATTGGCGCAATCAAAATGGTATGGCTATTTTGTGGCACCTCGTCAGCAGTAAACCAAACAGAATGAGCAGTTCATGAGCCTTGCATTCAGCAAAGGTCTATCTTTATCATTTATGGGTTTATGCATAGCTTAAATCATAGATTTTTTTGTAAAAGACAAGATTCCATGCAATGACACTGATGTGATATGTTCCCACCAAAAGAGTGTGTATCCTTCATCAATAGGCTCTTTTAGTTTCACTCTTCACTTGTGCACTGCAAGATGTGGAAACTGTAAAAAAAAACAAAATAATTTGTTCAGTGCTTTATTACCATTTGGACTTTATTCTTTATGGTTAGCAACATAAAACATTTAATTTGGATGACTGTTTAGAATCAATGTGGATTAATAGTAATACTTTAATGGGAAAAATAATGTCTCTAGTGCATACCTCCCAGAAAGCCTGATCATCAAAACATTTATGGTCTTGAGGTGGCCTCCAAAATTTCAACTGAAGTAGAAGTCCTTTAAACAACAATATAAGTACATATCAGAAAACAACAGGGAACTTTTGAAGTGGCAAACATTCAGTAGTGTTTTAATCCCTGTGTCTGGAACAAAATAAATCTGTCACAGTTTGAAAACTATTTGACTTACTGCTGAAAGTCACATGGTTATGGTGCATCAAATTTAACTGTTAATGGGGCCTGTTGCTATAAAGTAATTGGAATAATCTTTCTGTCCTCTTGTATGATTCTGGTAAAGTTTTGATCACCAAGAACTCACAAGAGAGAAGACCTACCTGTAATGATTCCCACAGAGAGACTCAGCATGATGGTGAAGAGAAGTGTACAAATGTGAAAAACAGCAAACCGGATTGCCCTGACCAACAAAAAACATTTACACAGGTTAAAACACATTATTTGCTTGTATGCATTTGGACTTCCTACTACATTTAAGGTACATTCTTACATGGTTTGATCATCACAGTCTTTAAGTCGAAGAAGAAGATGTGCCAGCCATCCCAGTAAACTAGGAAGTCCATGTGTGCAGAGGACAGCAAGGGTGTCATGGCACTGAAATGCAAGGAGCATGTGGATCTAGAAAATAGGTGTTTATAAAGAGTTTTTGAGTAGTCATGTTTAGATAATATAATAACAGTTTGAATGTATGTATGTAAGTTAGAAACCTTGAGATATCCAAATGCAGTGGTTGAGACAACTGCAGCAATGAATCCGATTGTCATGGCTTCACATGGCTGACGAACCGATAATATAGAAACGCCAACAGCAACACCACCAGCAAGGATGCATGACTGCATGTGGATCTGACAGATGAGTGCAGATACGTACCAAACTATGAATCTTTTTTTTAATTAACTTTTAGAGACATGGTCTGACAGCAATTTAATCAGCTCCTAAGATATTTACTCATGAAAGTGCTTCCTCTCATTAGTCTTTATGATTCAAGCATAAGGCAAAACAGAAACATCACATGATCCTACCAGGTTGAGTTTTCCTTTGGGACTTAAGAGGACAGACACAGCAGCTGTTGTTACAGCACCGACAGCCAGAGCTAGGTAGGAGCTGTAAACGGCCTGTAACCTCCTCCCTGGAATATCATCTTCCACAAGTGCTGAATTAAAACTCGGCCAGAGTATCCAGAGGAACAAAGTTCCTGTGAAACAAAACACAATAGATCTCATTCTGAAGGACTATCATACCCAATGTCAAATTGACCTCAGAAGAGCATACCTAACATTGAGAATAATCCTGTTTTTCGATCAGGTTTCTCTTTTTCAAATCCTTGCACAGATCCTTTCCGATACAACATCCAAGTCAGCACAAGGCCAAAAAGAGCCCCAAAGATGTGAAGCTGCATGATGCTATTCAGTGGTTGAACCTGGAGAAGCAGAATAGCAAGCCATGACTGATTGGATAGAGTAGTCACTTCGATTTGACAATTATATGAAAATTTTACTCTGGAATATGCCTTTACTTAAATATTACTGACCTTCAGCAGAGTTTGGAGAAGCCACTTATTCAAGACAAATCCAGACACCCCAAGCATGGCAATGAGGATAAGCTGAACAGGGTTTGTCTTGCCCAACACCGCTCCAATTGAAACCAAGGCAGACACTGTGCACATCTCAGCAACAACTATGCTAGATTAGAAAATATAAATAGATACATTTGAGCAAAATAGAATTTGAGGTATGAACATTTTGTCATTCTACGTAATATTTTGTGATTTTTAGAGAAAATTGAAATTGCTTGAACAAATCTCAAGATAATTTGCTTCAACAGATTTTTCAGAAAATTCAGGAGCAGCAAAATGATAGTGGAATGACATTTAATAACCCACCTCTTTAAATTTATCATTATCTTTCCTCTGTAATACCAGGACTCAATTCCATTGAGGATGACAGCCAACTGGGTGGCCATGGCAGCCACAAGGAAGTTGAATCCAGATCCGCTGAAACCATAACGCACGAAAAAAGTATACAGGAATCCAAAACCTAGAAATACCACAACATTCACATCCTGGAAGTCTGCAAGAATGAAGGGAGAGTTTTCTTTTAAAAAATGACCATAAACTCTTGGTCAGTTAAAAAAATTGCCGTTACAAAAGTTGCCTGGTTTTGGCCCACTTTACAGGCACTGAATCAGCAAGAGAGCTTATCAACACTGAGCAGCCCCCATACACACACCACCACCACCTCAACTGTCACTACTACCATCACTTCATACACACACACACACACACACACACACACACACACACACACACACACACACACACACACAGCCTAACTTCATTTTACTTTTTTCATTACCACACATTATCACATTATGTAACAAAGACCATAACTCTATATTTATGTTTTAAATGAAACACAATAAATGCACATCTCATCAAATGTCGTACCTCTCTTTCAAAACTCAAACTTACATGGGTAAAACCCGCTGAAGTTACTCCCATCAACTTTTTCATCACTTTTTACCTCAGTGTAAAAGCAATATACGACAATGAACCCCATCTGCATAATAAGCAACAAAGGTGCCAGGCGGGAGCGGAGGCTTGGAGCATACCGGGGAGCCATTGGAGACGCAGCCTTCTCTGCGCACTTCTAAAACTGACGCATGACTCGACCCAACTACGCTTTAATGAGACACACCTCCCATTACTTTCTATATCGTTTGTAACTGTGAACCCACAGGGCAAGACCCCATTGGTGTTGATTTGTGAATGTATTTTGTGGCAGGCTATCATGGCTAAAATACAGTCCTCCTACAAACCACACAGCTACATCTTTCAACCTCAGAAAGATTCAGGACATATTTATGCGCGTTATGGCCATGTTTAAAGTCTTTTAGTTTGTTTGTTTGTTTGTTTGTTTAATAATGTAGATTTAGCAAATGCTGTTTTCAAAGACTATATTAAAATGAAGCTTGTGACCCTTAATTTTGCAATGCTTAAAACGTTGCCAGCATTATTATTATTATTATTATTATTATTATTATTATTATTATTATTATTATTATTAAGCCACAATAGATCCCCTTTGTTTTGAACGTTCAGGGTCAGGTAAGTCTTGCCAAAAGTCTGAACCACTGAAATGTATATCTTTATTTTCAACCAATCACTCTGCCCGTCATTCAATATCATACGAAGAGGAAATGGGTGATAATGGGTAATAATTTACCCATAGGTAAATTCTCACCCTGCACTTTTTTGATAGGACACTAGAGGGCGTTTCATTTGGTATCCGTTGAGTTGGAAATCAAAATGGCAGGAAAGGTTTTAATTTCTGCCATGGGCCACTCAAGATTTCCCTGTTATAAATAACTCGCGTTTAACTTAATGGATGGCACAAAGAGGAATTTGCCCAATACCATATATCTGCTATACCTTATAAATCACACACACAAAATCAACTGAGCAAAGATACACCCGCCTCCCTGGTCAGCCTATTGGTCAATCAACAATAGCCGTATACTCCGGAGAAATCTGATTGGTTAAACGGCCCAACGTTACCCACAGAGTGTCTGTCGCCTCCACTTGTTCCCTTGTTGTCGTTGGTGGGAGAACACTGAACGACCAGCCACCGTGCAACATAAATGGCCAATCTCTGTATCCGTCAACGAGAGATGCCTCAGCGGGTAGCTTGATTGGATACACCAGCTGTCTAACAAATCGACGCTTAGGTACAGCGTGGTTTAGGCTTATTGAGTCTGCGCTAACAGAAAGGAGGAGGTTCCCGAAGAGAGTCCTTTATTTATTTCTTTGTTTCCAGTGGGGAAAATAATAACAGCAGGCACATACCACAGCCACTTCATTCATTACCATTGTCTGTTTACACAAGAAAACTGGATAAAATTACAGTGGTTACACGAAGGCCAAAGCCAAGAGGAGGAGGATGAAGCGGCGCAATGCGGACTGCAGCAAACTCCGACGGCCGTTAAAACGGAACCGAATCGCTGAGGGTATATACGGCAGGTAAGTTATATGGAGTCTGAAGAAGGGGTCGTTCTCACGACAATGATAGGGGACACTGAATGGGTCCTTAAGGCTTGTATCTGTGTAACGCGAAACTTCCCTTTGTTATCAATTATATAAATAAACTGCCAACGCAAGCTAGCTTATTAATGTAGCACATTGCTAATGAAAGCTGACTGTCAGCTAGCGGTGTGTTTTCGTTGTAGCTACAATAGCAAATAGATGCAAGCTGTAGACGATTAGTCTGAAGCTAACAGTAGCGCTAGGCCCCATTGCAGCCTGTTGAGAGCGAAATCATAGCGTCATTTTTTACCGCAACGATAACGCAAGGAATACGTTGTCGTTATTTTTGAAGACTGAATAACGTCATAACTAGCTTTCATCTCCCACGTAGTTGTCAGTTACAAGTTGGGACAAAATTAGCCGCTTCACTTTTAGCATGCAAAGGTAACTTGTGTTTGCTAACACCAAGTTGCTGTAGCTTTGTCTCCCTTCTGTTGTCTATTTTAAATGATGTACACTTATCCAGTCATGATAGAAGTAAAGATTCATTTGTATATGAACCAACGAGACTGTATTCATTTAGATATTTGGTAAGTTCGTGTGGCACTGTTAAGATTTAGCTCGCACTTGTCAGTTGGACAGAGCACTCAACGATCGCTGAGTTGTCCTTAGCTTTATCTCACCTGTCAGGTCTTCCCCGTCTACATTTTTGTTGAAAATTTAAAGGCCATAAGAGAAAGGTAGCTCCTGAGTTATGACTAGGTGAACCCCTAATTACTTAGATTTGACTGCGAGGAGCTCTCTGCCAGGTGTCACTTTTAGTGTCTCAGTGCTCAGAAACCGCAATATGATGTCGACTGTGGACAGATGAAAATGATCCGTCTACAATCCGTCATGTCACATGCAAATGCACTACAAACAAACGAGTCGCAAATTACAGCTTAATGCGTTTAATCTTAACCTCTAAAAGATTTATACTCCAAAGTTTCGTATGTGATTCGTAAACAACCTCACATAAAACAAAAAAATCTTTCTTATATATATACCCACTCATGTACTGTTTATTCATACATTTGAAATTGGTAACACAAAATTGCTAAGAACACTCTGTAGTGTTGTACACAATGTAAACCAATCTCTGTGTTCCAGATGTCTGATGTCTTGTATTTTTTCTCCTCTTATATTTTTTCTTCAGTACCTTCCTGTACCTGAAGTTTTTGGTGGTGTGGGCGCTGGTACTACTGGCAGATTTTGTTCTAGAGTTCAGGTTTGAGTACCTCTGGCCTTTTTGGCTTTTCATCCGGAGTGTGTACGACTCTTTTCGATACCAGGGGCTGGTGAGTAGCAATATCCTAATTATGCTTTCTAAAGCCAATAAATTGAAGTCAAAGTTATCCCTTTGTTTTTTCTGGATTTATCTACCAAGCTTTAGATGTGGTTATAATATGAAATTTCAGAAACTTACTTCAATCATACAATATTTCCTTTTTATGTCATGTGGAGGTGACACTACATGGACAAGCTAAGAGATTTCTGAAGTGCAACTTTTAAACCCTTAGCATTCCTTTATAAATCAGGCTTAAAGAAACCCTAATACTAGTACACTGTTAATGGTGATTTTTTTTCGAATTATTGTTTAGCAACATACAACCTGACAATAAATTTATTTCAAAGCACAAAATGTGCCTTGTATGCTAACGATGATCTGTTGCAGTCTTGTTGTGGGCTGTATTGGCCCTGCTGATTGTTTTTTTTAATGTTTTGGTTTATATGCATTTGAAAGTTTTGTGTTTGCTGGGGCGCTTTGCTCTCCAAAATATACATAAAGATCACAGAGTTGTATTAGCCCCTACCTGATTACTTTTTGTCATCAGATATTTAATTCAATAACACAAGATTGGATTACTCAATTTAAGATAAATCAAATTCCATAGCTTGCCCTTACATGAACTGGGCCTGAAGGTCTTCATTCCCACACACTATGAAGTTTCCAGTATTAAACTATAATGAAGTCAAACTGTGATGATTTGCCTCTTCAACATATGTTGCTGGTTAATGAAACCACTTGTCCTCTTCCCAACAGGCTTTCTCAGTATTCTTTGTGTGTGTTGCGTTTACTTCGGACATCATTTGCCTCCTCTTCATCCCAGTGCAATGGCTGTTCTTCGCTGCCAGTACCTATGTGTGGGTGCAGTATGTTTGGCACACAGGTAATTTATCAAGTGTGTAGGTGTCTTATTAATTGTCGATATAAATTCTTTACATAAGGATTTATACCTAATTTATGGCTTAACAATGCCGTGTAACAAAGTATAACCATTTGAAGAAAGGATGAAAAATCTCTTCCTATATTTGAACTTCTTGAGATAAGTCCTAAGACTAAACTAATTCTCAGAGCTAGTGCTGTTTTTGTGCTCTTCCTGTTAAAGCTGTGGTGAAAAACAGGTGTGAAAAGGTCTGTGCAATACCCATGCACATCATGTTATCTCATATTCAGATAGTTAGCTTGCTTCTTAGAATTTGGCATGGTTTTTGTAATTGAGCTGCGTTCAGTAGATTAGTTGTCAGTCTGATTTAGCTGTTTCCCCCTTTGATGACCACAGGCCAGGTGTCAGAATGAAATCCTAGTCTGAGTTGGGGGAGGGAGTCACACACAGTGGTTGCCTGTTGCTTTCTGAGCCTTCAAACTTTACTTTCCATCAACACTGACATCCGTAGGCGTCAGATGAGCATTCTCCCTCATTTGACTTCAGGGTCAGGGACAGGTTCAAGTCCTTCAAAGTTGTTTAATTCTCCTAAATACATTTTTCCTGGTGTATACTATCGCAGACAAAATGAAGATCATAACTGATCAATTCAGGCCCCAAAACAGGCTGGCTTCACAAAAAACAGTCTACTTACAATTAAGAGGACTAATTTTGTACTGGTCATATATGAACTGTGCGGCCATAGCACAGAACAAATGATTGAGTTTTTATCGTCTATTGCATTTTAAATTGCACACTAAGGTCAACTGCCTATTTACAACATCTGTGTTTGTTTTTTCCTCAGAGAGGGGAGTCTGTCTGCCCACCGTGTCTCTATGGATACTTTTTGTGTACATAGAGGCTGCAATCAGATTCAAAGACCTGAAGAACTTCCATGTGGACCTGTGCCGTCCTTTTGCAGCCCACTGGTGAGCTAAAGATATCTCATTTTAATGGAAACACATGACAAGGCTCAGCATTTTGCATCCTGTCTGATTTGAATATGTGTATTTGGGGATGTGCAATCCCTATCGTCTAAGATAATTTCTTTATTCTTGTTTCAGCCATTTGTGAATGGTAACACCCAGTCATTCGTTATGCCAAAAAAGAATCAAGACACAATTTCAGTGCCCAGATTCACTGAATATGATCAGACTAAGGAGGACAGGTTACCTTGGATGCACATAGAAACAGTGTACACACATAAAACAAGCTACAACAAGTGACACATAGGACACATAATGTAAACACCAGTATGGAAAGCTTTGGGTGTGAGCAGAGCCCTGAAAACATAGGTGCACTATAAACAGAATATGAAAAGCACGATTTGATATTAAATTCAATATTTTAAAATTGAATTTAAATAGAGTGAAAAGCAGGGCACCAATACACCCTAGCAGTCTTGGTTTTCCACCTCATGAGGTAATCCCTTGAGCAGGTGGCCCGGGTTAGAATCCAACCTGTTGTACCTATCCTGCATATCACTCTCCACCCTCTCTCGCACCCTTTTTTTGTGCTCTACCAACTGTCCTGCCATCTCCAACTCAAGGCATAAAAAGCATAAAGAAATAAATCAAGAACAACCCACAGCTTTCTCCAATCACACAGAAAAGAGAAAACACCTGAGGAAAATATGACCGTTGCACACTGTACATATTATAGCCACAGCCTGTTAAGGAGTTTTCACACACAGGAATAGGAGTTTTGTGAATCTGCACTTGATGACTTGCTGAACTAAAAATGAATTCAACACTGAATCTAAATTGTGCAAACTAAAATTGAAAATTGAAATTTTGAATTTAGAAGTATAGGGAGCTGAATGTACAAATAAGTTAAAATATAATTTCAAAGCAAATTCAGTGTAGAAATTTTAAATTCATTTTCAATCATGCTATTCATATTCAGTTATATCTAGTCATGTCTCAGTCCATATAACTGGTCCACACAATAGTAATATTACAAAAGAGGCTCAATCATAAGCAAGTACTTGGTTAACAGCCAGACACTCAGAACCATAACCAGATGAAGCCCCAGTTAGTTATGAATTAGTCTTAGATAGATTGCAGCTAATAAATCACAGATGATACATGAATTATACTCTACAGAATACAATCTTTGGAAATGACAGAAAGCATGTCACTATGGTGTTCAGTAAAATTACAAGCAGTGTCAAAGTAGTGCATGTAGATATAACAAACCTGCTCAAATCTGTTTGCACTTTAGTCTTAATTTGATCTTATTTTGCAATTTTTGCACAAAATGTTAGAAAATAACTGAACAGTTGGTACTATATTGTGAGTCATACTTTGTGTCAAATGGTGCTTTTATGTTTGTTTGCTGTCAGTATGTCTGCTTAAGTGTTTCGTCATCATGATATGGATATTTGTTGATGTCCTGTACAAAAGAAAAAACAGATGAGGCTAGTTTTTGTTTTTCATCTCCCAGAGCCTCTTTTTAATGTGAAGACCTATGAAGTTGATGTTTATGAGGGAGCACCTTCATTGTTAGGTTAAGAGAGTCTTTGATTCTAATGAAAGTAACCTTTAAGGTGGATTTTGCTGTGCCAGCCTACACTATGTTGTTATGACAGAACGTGAACATGCTTGTAAGGAATCATAGAATGTATATGATCTGTTTTAATGTTTTTAAAAAGACTGTTGACATCTTGTCATTTTTTTTCCTTCTGCAGTATTGGCTATCCGGTGGTCACACTTGGCTTTGGCTTCAAGAGCTACGTAAGCTATAAGATGCGTCTTCGGAAGCAGAAGGAGGTCCAAAAGGAAAATGAGTTTTACATGCAGCTCTTGCAACAGGCTCTTCCTCTAGAGCAACAAATGCTTCAGAGGCAAGAACGAGAAGCAGAAGAAGGTAAATTCAAACCCACATGAACACACTCTTACACTATTCTGAATTAAAGATGCAGTGATTTAAAATTTTGGTGTAAATGGCATTTATATGCTAAACAGTAGTTTTGGATTGAGTGTTAGCAGTCAAAGGTTTGATAGGGACATGCATGTTAAATTCAGAGAAATTTTTGCTAGCTGAAATTTGAGACTTGGTACACTTGTTCAAGGAGAAAAAGCAAAAATTACCTGAAATGCAGCCCAGTTGTCGGTAAAACCTGGCTGATTAATGGCTACAAGATACACTGAACCAGTATTTGCAAACCCCCCAACAGTGTCCATATATAAGGATACATGAGTCACACTACAGAAATGGAGCATTGCATTCTGGTAGAGGGAGGGAAGAAAACCTTTGTAGATATCCTGTTGTTTTTTAAATATTTGGCATATATATTAAATAATTATCACGTTAATCAACCTCTCTTTCATACAACAGCAGCAGCAGCAGCAGCAGCTAAAGGAATATCTGAAGTGGACACGCCTCCAGTATCACAGAATGGTGCTCCAGCCAGTAAAAAGACATCAGCACCAATGCCGGAGTTAGAGTATAGAGAAAAAGGGAAAGAGGGAAAGGGTGGTGGAGATGCTAAAAAGCAGCACAACAGCATCCTTCCCTCATCAGTGGACTCTAAACTCCAGGAGATGGAGTATATGGAGAACCATATGAACAACAAGAGACTGACCACAGAGCTGGGCAGCACAGAAAACCTGTTGCTTAAAGAGGACAACAATTCCTCCTGCTCATCCTCATCATCTTCCTCCTCCAAAAACTACAAAAATGCTAGCAGCAATGCAGCAACGCTCAACTCCTCCCCCCGCGGCCATAGTGCCACCAACGGCAGCGTGCCCTCCTCTGCATCATCAGCTTCCTCTTCAGCAGGGAAGAATGAGAAGAAACACAAGTTATCAGTGGGAAAGGGGAATTCAGGTGGCTCCCATAGAGATCCCACGGACAACTGTATTCCCAATAATCAGCTGAGCAAGCCAGAAGCACTTGTTAGGTAAGAAACAAACACTCATACATACTCAACAACACAGAAATTATCATCAGTTGTTTTAACATTAGCTGTTTCATAAGCGATTACATCTTTTGTTTTTATCACTGCAAAAATAGGAATGTAACACTCTTTGTTTTATTCATAGAGACACAACTGTCTGCTATAGGAAAGAACTTTGAAATACTGGCAAGAACACATAGAGTATTTTTTATAGGCGTGTGAAAAAGGAATACAGATAAACATTCAAATGGACAAAAACAAACAGTAGTACCCCAACAGAAACAAAAATAGATGAAAGACTCACTTTAGGAATGCCCACAACAATGGTACAGAAAAGTCACTAACTAATTTGGTTGATGACATATCTGACCAAAAATATCTGTTGCAATGAATCAAGAAAATCTGCAGGAGTAGGGTTGACACAGTTATTATCCACAGGAAATGTCAAGGCCTTAGTGAAGCCACGCACCAAACTTTGAATGAAACTCGAGCATTGCCTCCAATAAAGAGATGTGTTTGGGCGACATTGGGACTTTTTTTTTGGAGTCTGTCGAAACCAACGACCAATGATGTGGTTGTTGGGCTTGTAAAGCTTGTAAAGCCCAACCACCAGGTCAGTGGTCATTGGCTACTGTAGAGCATCATAAAAGTTTGCCTATTTCAGAAAACATTTTGATGATTTGATCCTAAAGACACTGTCTACACCATATCATAGTTCGAGCAGCATAACCCATATCTTCCTTCTGTATCTATGTCCTTCATTTGTACAGATTGGAGCAGGACGTCAAGAAGTTAAAGGCAGATCTTCAGGCTAGCCGGCAGGTTGAGCAGGACCTGCGCAGTCAGATTGGCTCACTGGGCAGTGCTGAGCGCTGCATACGCACTGAACTGGGACAACTGCGCCAAGAGAATGAACTACTGCAGAATAAGTAAGTCATGACATCAACCAACAGACTGAAGCAGGGTAACAGTAATGATATTTCTCAAGGATCATTTTTAATTGTGGCATTAGTGTGTTGATTGTCATGCTTTGGTACAAATGAAAACTGTGGGAAATGAATGTCTGAAGCTTTAGAAACAAAACCAACTCCTGTTGCTTAGGAGCTTTAAATCCACAGTCGCATTTCCTACAATGCAGAGCTGGATTTGACAGTTTTGTTTAAATTACTTGTGTGGGGAAAATGACTGTTTTATAATGCATGTGACTGTACCTTGTAGGCTTCACAATGCTGTGCAGGCAAAGCAAAAGGACAAACAGGCAGTGGGCCAACTAGAGAAGAAGCTCAAAGCTGAGCAAGAGGCCCGTGCCACTGCTGAGAAACAGCTTGCAGAGGAAAAGAAGAGAAAGAAGTTAGAGGAGGCCACAGCAGCAAGAGCAGTAGCACTGGCAGCTGCATCCAGGTGGGTGGACATCTGATGCTTGGCATTGAGCTTTCAATATCCTTTAAACTTTTTATTAGTAGTAATGTATTACTAGCACTGGTATTAATTGTCCACTTTCTTCTACCTCTTTTTCAGAGGGGAATGCACAGACACACTGCGACGGCGGATCACTGAGTTAGAATCAGAGTGTAAAAAACTAACAATGGACATCAAGCTAAAAGAGGACCAGATAAGAGAGCTTGAATTAAAAGTTCAGGTAATGCTTCCATCAAGATTCTTTTCATTTTTTCCTGTTGTGGACAAAAGTCAAATATTATTGTTCCTTAATGAGTTTGTTCCTTCTTCATAAAACTGTATCGAAGATTTTATTTTCCCCTTTATATCTGTGATAAAGCTCATCAGTTTCTAGAATCTAAACTCAATTTTTTTTTTTTTTGTTAAAAAACAAGTTCTCTGCCACCCAGTCCAACCATAAGACCCTGACTTGCCATGACATAGTATCTCTTGTCCACTTTCTCAGGAGCTTCATAAATATAAGGAGAATGAAAAAGACACAGAGGTGCTGATGTCAGCGCTATCAGCCATGCAGGACAAGACGCAGCATCTTGAGAATAGTCTGAGTGCAGAGACCAGGATCAAACTGGACCTCTTCTCTGCACTTGGAGATGCCAAGAGACAGCTTGAGATTGCACAAGGTCAGCATTTCTCCCATAGTAATAACAGAGATTTTAAGACGGTACTTCCAGGTCAAACACACCCAGAAATTAGCCACAAATACAGGACTAACCTATTGATTTCTGTTTTCAGGTCAGATCCTACAAAAGGACCAGGAGATAAAGGATCTGAAGCAGAAGATAGCAGAAGTGATGGCAGTTATGCCCAGTATCTCCTATACAGCTGACACCAGCAGCATGACCCCTGTTGCCCCTCACTACTCCTCCAAATTCATGGACACCAACCCTTCTGGCTTAGACCCCAACGCCTCTGTTTATCAGCCACTGAAAAAGTGAACGCTTTGTCATGCCCCAACCCTCTTTCCTGTCATTTTATTTCCCCTGCAGGCCCACAGCCTTCCAATCTGCTAGGCATATCTGCAGCTGAGAACGTTGTTTTTATTTTTCTCCAGGCCAGGTCAGAAGGATGTTGTATTGTGTGACTGTACTCGTTGTAGTTAAAAACAAAAGACAAAAAAAAGACAAAAAAAGATCAGACATCACATGTCAACTAGGGAGTCCCATTTTTTTTTCTCAATTTAGTGAAACCTTGCAGAATTGGGTATGTGTTGACATCTCAAAGGTGTTGCAATATCTTTTCACTTGTGCCCCAGTGCAACAGCCTGCGATTGGTGCCCTGCCCATTGGCCCCTGGGAAACATTTAATGCTTTAAGTTTCATCCCTAAAAAAAAGTGCAGAGCAGAGTCATCTTATCACACAGGCTTACTTGTACCCCATTTCCTCTGATTGCTTCAGTAAAAGTTGCAACATCAGAACAACCAGAGGAACTTATTGAAAAGTATTAAAGAATTTAACACCTGCTTTACGTAATCCATATTTTTCAGTGACTTAACTCTGATTTCAGCTGTTTTGAGGTTTTCTGTGGGGTCATGTTCTGAAGGTTTGTTGTGTGGTTCCATTTGTTCACTCTTAAAGATCCAAGAGTTTCTGTCATAAGTTTGTAGATCTTGCGTTGGAATCGGGAACATAGGCCCCCACACTTCAGTGAACCCAAGCTGCTCCTGATCCTCACCATTATTAAAACCCCAAGTTTAGTTTCCTCTCCAGTAATGTATAAGTTTAACTGAAAGGGCACAGTCAGAAGTCCATATTGTGTACCAGCGTCTGTGCAGTGCTCTGCATAGTCTTTCATTAGTTGTCATAATCACAGTGCCTTGAGTTGAAGACATAAATTGAGTTAAGTAATGCGATCCAGCTGGCTCAACTCTTCTGAATGTGTTTGGCTGAAAAGGATCAGAATTTGACCACATTAGCAAGGGACAGAGTTGCCTTTGGATTCTGGTGGGATTTTGGACTCCCTACTGCAAGGGAAGTTGATTTGTAGTGTCCACACGATGGCAGCCTTGATCCTTACGTGGGGGAAAAAAAGAAAAATTAAATACAGTTGACAACACTGAGTCCAAGACTTTTCACTATAGTCCTGTTTGCCTACTGTAAGTTTGCTAGCCACCACAGAGTCTACTACATACAGGTCTCCGGCTCATCTTGTGCACTCATCGCTCACCTCCTCTGTTTCTACACCCCCAAATCTGTAGGTGCAGCTGCTGCCCTGTCCTTTTTTCTCCAACTTTAAGTTGCACTATGGAAAAAAAACACAAGCTGTTTGAAAGGGAAAACTGTATAGATGGACTGTGCAATGTAAACAAAGTTTCAGAAATGCCAATTTTGTTGAAGAAATTTATAATTTTTATTTAAGTAATCACCTTCAGTTCATGTGCCAAGGCTTAAATGCTTGTTAAACTATTATTTTACCATGAATGTACTGCGAACACATTGGCCATCATCTTTTTCAAATCTCCAGCTGAATATCACTTAGTGAAAGTTTCTTTTAAGCAGGTTTAGGAAGTGGTCACCTGTTTGTAGTAGGCTGTGTAGTTGAACTAAAGGGTTAGAAAGTCAATTTCTTTTGTGAGTGTTACAGTATTTTCAACTGTTGGGCATGTGGCTGTTTAAAATCAGTTTTCTTAACTTCCTGTTTCTGGTATTATTGTTATTTTTGCAGGGAGAAAAATCACTTTAGGCTGATGTGGTTTTACCATTATCTGAGATGGTCATTGTCATGTGTGTGATTTTCACCTATTGTAAATGGAGACGCTTGTTTGGGCTCAGATTGCTGTTGTTGGCTCCTGGAAAAAAAAAAATGTGAAGTTACAAATTAGTCAGTTGTTTGGTCAACTGATTGTTGGAAGTATAGAAAAGTGTTTTGTTTGTTTAATGTTTCTGTGCCCACAGTCACTGCTCTGTTTCTCCCCAGGTCTGACCTTGGCTGTGGTCTCGCTCTGTGAGGTTTACAAGGAATAAACATTTTTTTTCTTGCAAATTTAATTTTCCTCTGTTGTTGCTCTTCCACCAACCACTTAGAATTTACCGTGTTAGCTTTGAACTACGAGTTTGCAATATTAGAATTAAACTGCAGCAATTTCACCACACTTAAGTTTAGTAGCTGACCCTGTAAAGCCTGCAATGGAAGGCTTTACAAACAAGGGGGATGTGTCAAAATAATAAAGCTCTCAATAAGGACATATGGGGGAGTTATTCCTCTGGGTGCTCAACCTACACTATCTCAGCCTCAGCTGCTCATTTTACTTTCACAGTTATTCAATTAATGTTTCACTAAATTGAAAGGAAAACCGTACACTAGAACCACAGTTTGGATGCTACATCTTAAAAATATTATATATTCTACATTTTTTTACTCCAGTAGAAATAAAAAAAACCCACTTTGATAATACAATTCAAGTATTACATATCAAACTGAAATACAGGAACAAAAAGAAATTCTTAAATCATTTCCTAAAATATGGGACTTGTCAGATGTTCAGGTACAGCAGATATAGTGAAAATAATACAATTGACACTAGGGGGCAGTGTCTGTAAAGTGTAGGTTATGAGAAAATTCTTTTTTTTTTACCAAGACTGAACTAAAGTTATTTTTCTTTGAGGATCAGATAATCCAATTTAGCTCTGACAGAAGTAATTGAAAATGATGATTTCCTGCTCACCTACAGTCACAGTAAAAGCACAATGAGCAACGGTAGTCCTACAAAGCTGTCCAGCAGAGCTGTGCTGGCAAGGTAAATAAATGTGGCATTGAGCAATTAAACTGGGGGTGATGGCTGTTTGGTGTTTGATGCTCAAACTGGACATGAATGCTCAGGATCAAATCTTTTTTGTAGAGGTTCAGAAATGTGTACAACCAGGGGGTTTAGGAGCTCTGCTAGTCTGTGAGAAGTCAGTCAGCTTATTACCTTTGTTACAAACAAATTTGGGGTAAAGCTTCTGACTAAACTCCAGATAATTCCTACCTGGGTTAAGTTCTTATTTTTTTTCACACAGTCCTCTGCATTTTATTCTTTTTTTTTTTTTTTTTTACTTAGAATATTGTTTTGCAGAGTTGATCACATTGATACATTGCTGTTATTTTTGACCTGCTTAATTAACGATGAGTACCTGAATCATTTAAATTTCTCTTTTACAGTAACTTTTAGAGTGAAGTCTATTGAATATTGGACAACATTCTTTGTTGCCTTTCTTTAAGTTAACTCCAACATCTTTCCTTAGCTCAGCAGAAATCCATTGTTATTCTTATCATATAAAAGGCCCCTGTTTGACCTGTTTGACTGACAGTCCTCTGGCATCATTATGCATGAAAGAAACCCTCTGCACATATGTTAACCTCAGTTGTATGACCTCATGAAGCACAACAGGTCAATTTGATACCAACAATTTCATGTTTTCCATTTACATTGTAATTTCCACCATGAAAACTAACCAGAAAGCAGGATTTTAAGTATTATTCACTCTGAATCCTCGCACCCTTCTTGTTATCTCAGTATGTTTCAAGTAACCCCAATCTGTCAATATCAGGGGTGTGAAGGGATGTGCCCTTTTCTTTTCTTTCTTTTTCTCTTTCTTTTCTCACCTTTGCAGCAGCCTGGGTATCCTCCTCACTGCCTGAGAGCAGGGTTGGAAATCTTTAGATGTAAATAATTAAGTGTCAAAGTGTTTTTGTCGCTGAAAGGTGCTCAAACCCACATGTCATCTCCAATCATAACAAAAAAGGTGGAATCTGCGGCTTCTGTTGTGCATGGGAAATGTTTCACAAGAACAGTAAGATGAGGACATGTATGACAGCAAAAATACAGTAAATGACTCATCTGAGAGACACCATTTTTGTAAAGTCTGCTGGTGTAACTATGGTGGTGTTTTTATTTCTTTGTACATCTATTTACAAAGTTTGGTATGTTTAAGAGGTTTCAGGTTTTTTGTTAAATAGGCCTTTAAAAAACCCAAGTCATTGGTATGATTATTTTACCTACAAATAAAATAAAATAAAAAGAAAGCTAAACCTGTTTCTCCAAAAAAGAAAAATTACTGGTGTAAAAATGTCGGGTGGTTAAAATGATGATGATCAGTCTTTGGACACAGCTGTAGAAGTTTCTTTAAGCAACTATCAGGCCTAACCTGCTCATCCAGTGATTGGTCACATCAGGGGGTTTGTCCCTGAGGACACACCACCAGTTGATATGAATTCAAGGCTTCTAGAAACAGTCCTGCAACACATGTTTCTCTTGGAACATGGCTAAGGTGAAGAAGGGCCTAAGATGTGAGCAATGGGTTGGAATGAAAGCCCTTTTTGATGGTGGTTGGGAGTTGTTGTCACAGAGCCAAGGACTTGAGATGCAGTCCAAGCACTTTAAAGTACACTTTAGACCTCTATAATGCTACCAATTCACAGCAGAACTAAAGGGAGAGATACAAAAAAGAAACTCTCACACAGACAGGTGAGGTATCCTAAAATGTTCAGTTTTAAAGACCAAGAAAGTCCTTACTACAACTGTATAGCACGATCAATACCACAATGACAAATGATGAAACAGCGTCCTCAAGAACTCTGCATCAGAAACTAGAAGGACTTGTTGACAGAATAGCTTCTGGGGTCCACTTATTGGGCTTGGATTTATTTTCTAAGACAAAGACCCTAAATATTAGAACCTTTGTCTGAACTACATGCAGAAAGAGTGATGGAACACTGAAAACAGTGGACTAGCCCTGTAAAAGTCTGTACCTCAACACCATCCAGCAAATTTAAGGTGAGATGAAAAATAAACTAGAGCGGATCTCTTGTACATTCGAAGGAAAGCATTTGGCTTCAGTTGCAGAAGGCATGAGATAACAACAGCGTTGAAGTTCTAAGAAAACACATTAACATACCAGCAGATGTGATGCTGTTGTTGCCGCAAAAGGGGGAAATACCAAATAGAAGAGTCAATGGTGAATAAAAACAGCAGGATTCACTTCTTCTGGTTGGCCTATTTATTGATAAGCGCAACCATATGCATGTCTCAAGATCATTATGAAATTAAAATCATGTTTAAGATGAAGAAAAGGATCAGTATTTTCAGATCTGTCAAGTATTTTAACATTTATGGTCTCACACACACACACACACACACACACACACACACACACACATACAATCATCATAATCATTTTATACTGGTGTTGGTGGATGTTGGTGGGGAGCTTCTTTTGCTTTTTTTTAATGAATAGATGCTTTTTTTAATGAAAAGATGTGAAGCTTAAAAAAAAGAGAGAGAAAAGCTAAAAACAGCCTATGATATAGCTAATGCAAATCCCAGCGCCTAAAGGGTAAGAGGGAGGGTGTGAGTATCTGTGTACCATGCTATGAACCTAGTATCATCGGGAACAACAGCACCGCCCGTCCGGGATGCCAGCGTTGTTGCTGCAGAAACCTAACTCGCGTGATTTCACAACGGGCGTCATGCACATTATTCGGCTAATTTACATACATAACACCGCCCAGGGGGACGAACATGTTAATTCACCATCGATGGAGAGCTAACAGTAGGGAGGAGGGAAAAAACAGCTGAAACAAAGTTTCGACTAGGGTGTCTTGTTTGAAACCAGTGGAAGTGTTTCGACGGAAACATAAGGCGCTTGTAGGGCTCTTTGCCCCACTTTTGGATTACGACATGGATGCTTTGAAATCCGCTGGAAGGGCAATTATACGAAGCCCCAGTATCGCCAAACAGTCGTGGGGTTCGGGCAGACATAGAAGTGAGTATACGGTTATTCAAAGCATTAACATAAAGGCGTTAGCTGACGCCACTTTGGCTAAAATATTGCTAACTGGGCTGAAACAAGCTAGCACCGACAAGAAGCTAACGAAACAAGATGTGTTTATGTTACTTAGCGTTACTTTACAAGTCGTCTGTTTACGTCAAGCCCAGTTGTTGGCGACACAGTAGCTGTCAGTGCTATAGCTACTCAAACAGACCAAACGTTGGTATGTTGAAAAACGGGAAATTCATCATTTAAGCGGCTATTTAATGTCAAAACTGTTTTGTTATGGTCGGAAACTTAACACCAAAACTGACAGCAGCACCAACGGCTTGTAAACTAACTAATGTTGAGCAAAATGTCATAAAATCCGCTCTCCAACTGATCCTTGCATATCGACCGTGTCAAACGAGTTGCTCGGTCTTGTGCACCCGGGCCAAACGCGACCGACCGCATGGTACGACAAAACTTCAGAGTTATGTGTAATCGTGCTGTTGTCTGCCACGTCACTCGTTTGACTGACTACAACGATTTGGAAATGCACAACGGCTTAGCAGGGAGCTTAAACGTCCTGTTGACCGACCGGAGAGAAATGGGGGAGTCACCGGAGTAAAAAGACATAAAGAGATGAGGAGTCGTCTTCTTCCTGGCAAGGCTACTCAATCCTAGCAACCCACTGTTGCTTGGTGATACATTATGTGAAATAAAAAAAGAGGAGCCTCCATAAGGAATACATTCAGAATCCAAATTCAATTTGACAGTCTTATTCAGCTCCCGTGTCAAGCTCGAAGAGGAGATTAGGCTAATTATCGCTGATAATGTCCGGCTTTAGCAAGTGCTGTGCACACTTAGAGGTGTAAAGCATGAATACTGTACTCACTATGCTATCACTGGCATGTGTCGTACTGTGATACCGAAAACGGTTCTATACACAAAGGAGGGATGTCTCCTGCTTCTATGCAACCCCCTTTTCTCCTTTATTCCACAGACAATTGAGCACTTGGCAGAAACATGTCACACGTGCCAGACAGTGAAATCAGTGCTTTGTCTCTGACACCTCCTCACTTGGACCGCTTTAACAGCAGATCCTTGTCGTCTGCCATGGCAGTGGTAACAGAGGTCGACTAACCAATCAGTCTCCAAAGCTCAAACCTCAGACTGATGTGGGCTTTGCCAGAGCTCCACGTATAGTCTGTAGAAAAAGGCACAACCCTCCTTCTGTTGGATAATTAGAAAAACAAAAGCTTGTTCTGATCGCTTCATACCAATTTTAACAACTTATCCCCTTTATAGGGTGTTTCACTGTTTCCCTCTGATTTTGTCCATAGATAACCACGTGTTTTCCTCAGATCAGTCTTTATAAATAACAATGGATATAGCTCTATTTTAGTGGGCACCTGTTAACTGCTGAGTTTTGGGTTCTCATGAGCCTAGGAGGCAACTTGTTGTGTGAGTAAGCTTCTGCTTCATGGTAGACTGTATTTCCACGAGTGGTATCTGGATACGGTTGCCGTCCACTGCAAAAAACTGAAATCTTATCAAGTGTTTTTGTCTTTTTTTAAAGTAAAAATTGTCTTAGTATACGCGATATGAGCCACTTTCAACTTATCAATCCAGAAAAATGTCTTGTTTCAAGTTATCAGAGTACAAAAATGAGGTTTGAATCGCTTGTAACCAGTAAAAAAAATCTGCCAATGAAACAAGAAAAAATTGCTTGAAAATTTCCTTGAGACGAGAACAATGTCTTAATACAAGTAACTTTTCTCTTGTTCCTTTGGCAGATTTTTTTACTGGTTACGAGCAATTCAGACCTCATTTTTGTTCTTAAATAACTTTAAACAAGACATTTTTCTGGATTGGTCATGTGAATTTGGCTCATATTGAGTCTAAAAAGGAATTTTCTACTGAAAATAAGACAAAAACATTTGAAAAGTTTTTAGTTTTTGCAGTGTTTAGAGTAAATTATTTAAAGCTCACTCATATAATGGTGGCCTTCAACAGAGGTTTAAATAGATAACAGTGCAATATTTATATCACATGAAAAATCTTTACCCGTAAAAATGTGTACTCAGCCCTGTCTAATTTGCCTTTTCACTTCTTTTAGGCATTTTTTATTTCTTCTCCTTCCACACTACAGTGTTGAATTGTAGTAGGTTGTAACATTGTTTTCGAATAATACTGTATATCATGACAACATGTATGTCACGTCTTGGCTGACATCAAGTGACAACCTTCGGTCTAAAAATGTGAGGCAATGCAGAAGTGCTGAAATCAGAGGTTAGTCAAGTGTCCGCTTGAGGCTGGCTCAGCAGGTACCAGAAACCAAATACACACCAAACCAAAAAACCCCCCAATTTTCATAGCAGAAGTTAACATGTTTACAGCCTGGTACAAAAAATAGGGATGGGTACTGAATTAGGTGCTTTTACTGACTGTAGTGTGTCTAATTCTGTCTGCAGTATGGAGTACCTTTTCACATTGAATCAAACGGCACCATGTTTAGGTACCTAAACACATCCTTGTGACTGTAAGGGAGTGGAAAAGAAAGTTAATATATTGAGAAATAAATGTGTTCAATCAAAGAACTTTGAGATTTCATCATTAAGCAAATTCATATTTATTACCACATAAACACACAACAGAACAGAACAATTGGTACTGTAGAGTGCCGATTCCAACTGCCAGGTACCTGGCAACCAGGCATTGGTACCATGGTGAAAGGTACCCATCCCTAAATCTGAAAAGCTGAATCCTCTAACAGCACATATTGAAGATATTGAGATGATGACTCAACCCAATCAAAGGCATGATGTTGCAGAGACTACGCTGTCTGGGCTATGTCTGACATTATGTCTGACATTAGCACCACAATTTGCTTTTCCACCGTTTCTCTGGTCATTAGCCTCTACATGGTTGTGAATGATTTGGTGATGTCATTTCCTGCACAGTTTGAAACAGTTCAGGTGCTTTTGGTAGTCTTCTAAGCTGACTGAATGTTTCTCTCTGCTGACCTCCCAATACATCTGAATGGTTTCCAGTTGAAGGTGGGGAATAGAGCATGCACCAGCGACACTATTTTTTCCATCACCAACCTGAGAAATGTGGGTGGCAGAAAATCCCTGTCTGCATTGAAGAGAAATGCTTCCATCCCACATATCTAGCCTGCTTTCGTGGGATGTCAGTACCGAGGCAGCCACATATCAGGGTGCAGGAGACAAATTGGTAGTGTGTGTGGACCTAAACCTCTCCAGCTGTATTAACAAGATGAGTGAGCATCTTTTTTGCACTTGAACCTTCACCAACCCTGTCCATGGCACAGATCAGGCAAACAGGGCTTACCATCTGGGTTTCTTCTTGCAGGATTTCTCTATGGAGTTGTTGAGTCTTCATTCTGTCGGCCCACTGGAGTTATAATAAAGGGAAATGCATGTTTCACATTCCAATTTCATCTGATACAGCAGCAACATCACAATCTCCATCAGAATTTCTTATCATGACCTGCAGTTATCCAGTTATCCCTGTGTGGTGAGTGTATCAAACAGAGAATACACTATTTGCATCTGATTAGGAGCTTAATGTCATTACATTTATTAAAAACATTATAAAAAACAGCCTCCATTTTTGTCAAACCTCCAAAGAAACACTATTATAAATATAATAAGCATTTAAATTGTCCTTTTGCCTCTTGTCTGTAATTATTCTAAAGACAGTGCCAAAAGAAGCTCAGCGACAAACCAGTTCCTCTTCCTGGTGAGAAATAATTGATGTAATCTCTTTCAGCCATATGTGTGGACATATGGTCAGTGTGGCAGTTCACAGTTCCTTGTCAGTAGGATACCTTAGTGTCCAAAAGACTGTACATTGGACTTCTGCAACAAGTGGAAAGCCTGAAAATGAAAAAGAGTTAATTGCATTAATGGCTTACTGAGTACACAGATAGTATTTATTTACCTTAGCAGTTACAGCTTAATTCACTGTAATCACCTTGTATTCAAGGGAGTTAATGAAGTGTCATAAAAGTGCAAACACAGTCACAGCATGAGGAAGAGCCTTGTTTAGCCCATGTAGCAGGAACAGCCTTACTTTACCAGTCAGCTGAGCTATGGAGTCCCTTGGATGTCCTCTTGGTGTTGGGTCAACAAGCAAGAGAAATGCTCCAGTATTTGATAATGCATCCTTGGATTTCTTTGTGAAGAGTGGTATTCTAGTCGGGTTTGCTTTTTGTCCACACCTGCCCCTAAACTGATGACTGTTTCTTTTCTTTTCTTTTTTTGGCCAGTGTTGTGAAATGTGGAGGAATGTTAGAGGGATTAGTTTCATCAAGTGATGATTCCTATCCCTGTATTTTCCCCTCTTTTCCACACCCTTATATCTGCTGCTGCCAAAACTTCAGGCTGGGACACTTCTATGTAAGGATGTTCAGTAATCATATGGAGTGAAAACAAAAAACAAACAGTTGTACAGTGCTTATACAGAAAAGAGATTTGTTGACAATCAGCGGGATGTAAACGAAGTTGGTTGTCTCCCTTGTGTCAGACTTTGCTATGACAGACTCTTTGATCAGAACTAATACTGAGTCAAGGCTCTAATAGTTTTGAATTTGTCATTATAGTTTAGTTTTAGTTAGTTTTGACTTTTTTTCCCCATTACAGTTTAGTTTGAATTAGTTTTAGAGCGGACATTCTAGTTTTTATTTATTTTTGATTTTTGCAACAAGGCTTAGTTTTAGTTTAGTTTTAGTTTATTTTTAGTTTAGTTTCAGTTTAGTTGTAGTTTTTTCATACCTTATTTGCCAGGTGCAGGATTCAAAAAGGTCAGAGTAAATATTTTGTAATACAGTTTATTTTCAAGTCCAACACAGTGCTCACTGCTCAGTTAATGCTGATACTGAACTGTTGGCTGCTGCCTTAAACACAGGAAAATGATATAAACTTAATATAAAAATTATAAACATAGATTATGCAAAAATAATGTTAACATAAATTAGATAAAAATATTATAAACATAAATTAGATAAAACAATATAATATGAGCTTTAATGATTAGAAACTTGGACTCTGTAACAATAAAAGCAGACTCAAATACAACTAAAGTCAGACTCACATGAAATTAAACTATTACAGATGCTCTAATTCATTGCTCCTATACGTTACGTTGCAGCACAGTGCACATTCAGTGCAGCAAACAAGCACGTCCCAGTACATCCCTATGATGGTGCCGTACGGCACTGACAACTGCTGAAAACTGTCGTCAAATTGGTTGGGAAAATGTGTCTGATTAATTTAAATCCTAAAGGCTATTGACATTGTCAAAAACTAAAACTAAGGACATTCTAATTTTAGTTAGTTTCAGTTAGTTTTGTGAACACAAGATACAGTTTTAGTTTACTTGTCGTTTTTGTTTTCTTTTCTAGTTTTGTATTAGTTTGGGTTAACTGCAATGTATTTTAAATTTTGGTTTTCGTTTTTAGTTTTGTTATAGTTAACTATAACCTTGTACTGAGTGCACCAAGCCTGACTCAGACTGATTTTATCTGCGGTATTAAAGTAACACACAGGTGTAACAGAAACTTGCCCAGCTGGTGCATTTGGCACCTCTAGGATCTTATTTTTTCGTTAATTAAAATTAAGTTATTTTATGTCTGTGGATTAATCTGGTGTTGTCATTCCTCATTTAAAACCCTAACTTCACAGGCCTCCGTTCTACAGTTCAGTCATTCAGTTCATGTTTAGTGACTTGATGATACACCAAGTCCCACAAGCTTAGACACGGCATCCGGAGGCGTCATAATCATTTGATTTGCAACAGAGGCTGGCTCCTCCTGCTAAGCATGGCTCTACAAAGTGTGCTTTAAGTGATCGTTTTCATAGCTTTACTGCTTTTTGAGAACATTCTGGCCTTAGCTGGTGATCAGCAGTAATCCCTGACTGGCATGAACACTCATTTCCTCACGCTCCCTTACCCACTTTCCTTCTTTGAATGGATTTAGTGAACTCTGACAGACACGTGTCTAGATGTTGCGACTTAAACTGTGACTACAAGGCTCTTAGCATTTGCAAATCCTTTCCTTATCCAGATGGAATTGTTTTACACAGTCATCATATTAGATGCTGAGCCACTGTCATGCAGCACTTCTTTGTGAGGTAGGTTCTATAGAAGTGAAAAAAAGCAAATCCATGAGGTATATCTGTGTCCAATGAGGTGCCAAAACAGACAAGAAGTTCCCCACTGGAGCTTAAATATGAGTCTGATGCTTCAAAAAGTGAATTACCACCAGTATTCTGGTTCCCAATGACAAGAAATGACAACATTGCCCCTGTAGCCGGCCTGTGGTGGTTTGTATCTGATTCTGTTTGTGTTTCAGACGTCATCTTCTTCATTGTTCTGTAGAAGAGAGGTTAACGTTGAATGGAGTAGTCCTTGTACCAGGCAGAGACAGGCTGTGACAATGGACCATGTGTAGGAACAGTTTTTTTTTAATAACACTAATTATTTTTTCTCTCCCAACAATGCTCTATCTTATCCTTTTCCTGCAAAACCAGTATCTGTCTTAAAGGAATAGTATAATAAAGCTATCACTGACCTGCACCATACTGTACGGTACATAAAACGGTTACCTGCAGCTGAGTATGCCATAGAAATGTCAGGCTTTGTTGCATAGAAAAGGGTTGTCCAAGGCTCTCTGCTAACAAGCATTGTGCCATCTCTGTGTGTATCCCTCCAGGCGTCTCTCCTCATCTGAGTCGGCAGTTTCTAAATTAGTCTCAAGTGTCCTGATTGGGATCTAATGATGCTGCAATAGATCTTTTCTGCATGTGCAGAGTCACTGTAGGATAACCCTAAATAACTTTCTACACTTGGATTTCAAGTGTTGTTTGTGAATTGTCAAGTCAGGGTATGTTCCTCATTTTTTCTATAGTCGGCAAATTGAAAAAAAAAAAACATATTGAAATGAACAACTGTCTTGTTTTAGCCCGTTATCTTGTTTTTGGTTTCACTCACTCTCTCATTGGCTCTTTCTCTTTCACACATAAACAAAACTGTGTAACAGAAAGTGGTGCTTCTCTATCTAGTTTATAACTGAGTCTCTTAGGGTGCGGTCACACTGGCTATGAGTGCTACCTTGCTCAGACACAGCACACTTCCTTGGCTTTGCCAGACTTCTGAGAGGTGTGCTTCTTTGTGGCACACTTCATACCCAAGCAGCCATACACAATGAGGACATGATGTGTGAGGGTGGGAGAAAAAATAGATTCACATGAAGTATCCTTTTCATTTTGTTTAAAAAACATTTTTTCTTTTCTTTTTAATTGAACTCCTTTATTTCAGTCTATGTTTACAAGCCGTGTTGGAAAAAAGTTACCACTTTTCTCCAGGGCAGAGGGCAAAATGTTGCAATATAACTCAAAAAGTAACAACTGGATCTTCATGAACTATTCAGGAAATGTTCAAAATAGGATAAGAAAGGGGGATCACTGTCTGGGTTCAGGATTTTTTTAAAGGATTCTTTATCATTGTGAGATAGGGCTGTGTTCACCATATGTGTATATAACTCCACCATAGATAGTCGGATTGCTTTGCTAAACAATGCAAGACAAGGTCACCATCATTTCTGACATCTGATGTAAAAGTACGATCCAGATCCTGACAATATTCTGGATACTAAGATCTGGAACATGAAATATGTACTGGATCATCATCAATTTCAACAGTCAGGTAACAAACTATGGTACAAACCTGCAACTAACACCAAATTGTAGCAGACAGTCTGCTGAAAGGGAGTATAACGTTAAAGTAGGACGAAAGTGTTGGTGACAATCACAATATGTTTGTTGGAGGTCTGCGCTCTCTGAGTGCTTTTCTAGTTTAGTAATGTGATGTCAGATCCCCTGAATACATCCTTAGAAGTTACTGACTGACTGACTGATTTGCGTTTTAGGGAAAAATATGGCTCTTGATGCAGTCTGTAGAAATCATGATCATCATTCAACTTTTTCACATGGCCTTGTGTTAAAAAAGGAATACCAAAAATTGCAAAAAAAGAGAGAAAATATTTTAAAATGGCAATTTTAATCTAATTGGCACCCCGGGAATCGTAAAAAAAAAAGTAAAAAAAAATACTTGGTAGAAAGGCATTTTTTCCTCAGCCGTAGTATAAATCCATAATGTATAACCTCTACCACCGGTCCTCTCATCAATCATTTTAAATGATAGCAGGGTGTTAGAGAGCTTAACATGACCTAAAAAGGCACTAAAGTCAAAGCAGTGTTCTTTATTAAAAAGTAGTGTAGCCTCATCAGAGTCTGCACAAACAAGGACACAGAAGCTTCATAATTACATAGGCAGGCCATGTGTGTGCCTTAAGCCTGGTTTATATTGGAGTAGTGTGACCGCGGGTCGTACTGGCCAGCGGGGGAACAGCACTGTGGGGGGCCAATCAGTGTGACCGCGCTCTTCGCTGACCACATCAAGGTCAGCCAGAATACACACCTTTTCAAAATATCTTTAGGGTAAGGCACTCGTCCAACCAAAGCAAACATTTAGACTGTTTTATTTGCCAGGTGTCTTGCAGTGCTCCCCTGAGGGACAAGAAGTACGACTTCAGCAATATTCTGAGAAACTGTTGTGAGATCTAACAAAAGCTTTTAATTTTGGTGAATATAGGTAAAGAGGGTCACAGGCACATGCTAACATTAGGACATTCCCACTCCCATTGCCCACAACTTCCCTCCAAATCTCCAAAAAATGTTAATGCAGCAGGCTTGACTTGTAGAGCCTGCAGGGATCAGGGTGTGCTGATGGCTCTGAAACTTGACCTGAAAGTTCAGTATTAACCTGTGAAACCAAGCTGGACCACTTTGCTACATGCCAAGGATGAGAAATGACCCCTGGCTATCAGCCCTGTGCAGGTGGAATGTAAAACAAGACACTGGCTGGTACATTTCAAACACTGAATGAATGATGAACTGTAAATAAAACGTTAACACTATTTACTCTGACTGAAGACAAGCTGGATCATAGACACGTGGTTTAAGTAGTTTCGATGACACTTTGGTGATTTATCCTAAAACTTAAGTTATGCACGTCTCTCTCTGCCAGGCCTGGAGTGATAGCTGCGTTATGGAGCCTTCCTTTACAGCATTGCACAATGCTCCTTACATTGTTTGTATGCAAATTTATATTGGGAATTTTTTGGAAATCTGACTTTATTCCTTTATATTTCCCTGCTGTTTGACTTAATTAGAGCATGTCGTCATTTCTTTTTTGTTTCTAAAAATCTGGCTGACTACAGCCCAATGTTTTTAAAGCAGAGGTAGGCAATGGAGGTTTGGAAAAGCAGCTGCTCTCTTTCATTACAACTCATAGGAGCATTTGTGATGTTTTCTAACCACACTACACCCTGTTTACCTTGTCTATTTTTTCTGTCTTGACCCATAAATGTCCACCCCATTATACATAATAGATGCTTTTCTCCAAGTCTTTCACGATTTTTGGAGCTCTCATATGAATTGAATTGATTCTTCGTTATTTTGAATTTGTGCAATTTTGCGTTTTCTTTTTCAACTCCAGAAAATGTGAAAAATTGAATGGTGATGATGATGATGATGATGATGATGATGATGAAATCTGCAGACCGAATCAGGAGCCATGTTTTCCCCAAAAATGCACATCACCTGAGTCAGAATCATTTTTTCTCTCTGCTGGAGAAAAGCAGTAACTTTTTTCTAACCTAGCTTATATAGCATTTGAATAAAAAAACTAACAATTTATTAACCAAAAATCCCTATGCTGTGAATCAATTTTTCTCCCGCCCCTAATACACATATAAACATACACATTCAAATAGGGATAGGGTGCGTTCAGGGTCAGCATTGTGTATTAGCTGGGGGAGCCTGATGGACTCACCTGGCTTGACACTTAAAGCACTTCAACAACAGACAGACTTTCTGTCTGGATTTCTGCTTTAACGGTTGTTGAACCCAACAATTCTGATAACCTGTATGAAAGGTACATATTTAACATTCAGTCGCTAGCAAGACCACTGCGCCTCTCATTTCTAAAGCACAGATTGTGAGAAATAATGGTGCTGGGATTAAATGCTATGATGTGGGTAAGGCCCATTTATTTATTCCTGTAAATGTTTTTCCAGGTCTAAAGTTTACCTGGATTAAAATGGCAAATGTGAAACATGATGGATATTATTAACTCAGAAAATATTAGTTTTCTGTAGTTTAACTTGTAGAGACACATTACTTGCAAAAAAAACAACAAAGTGAAAAACTTCATTTCTTCATTTACCTCTCATGGCGATCAGTAGCCACGTTTACATGACAAGTTTTTTGTCTTTCCGAATGGAATCTTTCTGAATGACTTTTCCGAAAACAGTAGTATACATGGAAAGGAATATTCCAATCTCTGGTCTACATGCACCGCTATAATCAAACAGAAAAGTCAATTCAGCATGCCCAGAAAAACGTAAACATCACGTGATTTATCAAAGACAGAGGACAACAGTTTTTTGTTTATCATGGTATTGCAATACTCTGTATTGCGAGTGTCCGTCCAGTCTAGAAATTATGTTCAGTTCTTCAAAGTTTGGATCAAAAGCAAACTTTCCTCCAGTGCCGCCATTTTTAAAATCGGGAACGTCTCTAGTTGCGTCTTACGTCGTATCTTAGCATGCGCTGAAAGAACGCACCCTGACAACTTTCCGTCTGAGTGGATACATGATACCTCAATCGGTTTGGGGAAAGGAATATTCCACTCCTGTGAAACTGATTAAATGTCCATTCAGATTGGCACTTTTCTTTCGGAATGAGGTGTATACAAAGGTTAAATTCTTTCCATTTGAGCAAATAAACCGAATGCAAGCAGAATATTTGGGTCCATGTATACTTGGCTAGTGGCGCAATCACCCAGAAGTGGAATGAAACTATGTTGATACCCATCTGCTTTTTTGATGTTAATGCAGAGTATTGAGACAGGACAGGGTGAACATAGGTTCATGTGAGGTGACCTGCTGTAAGAGCTAGTTTTTGTGTTCCTCGTCTCTTCTCCTGGTAGCTTTATTGGTGTAGTGTTGAGACTTGTCCGAAGCAGGATCATGGGAGCAGGTTTCTGTTTGTCTGGTTTAAATGGTTTTTATGCTGGCTGCTTGGTAACAGGCTGATAATGCCAGTGTTGAGGATATGCATGCAAAAGCCACCAGTACAAAAACAGATCAGCCCTTTGTGTCACTGCTTCTGTCGTAAAACAGCTCCCAGTCATAAATTTTGCCTTTTATGACATCTTTGAAAAATGATTTTTGACTCATTGTGTACCACTTTTAATAGTCTAGTACCTTTAACTACTAAGTCCTTTAAGTATCATCCTACACTTCTATTTCTGACATGAATGGCTTTATGTTTCTTATCTGTATCACATCATCTGGGTGTCTGGGGTTGGGTTCCTAAGACTCTCAGGGTCAATTGTTGGTCATCCACACTTGCTTCCTGCAAGTTCAAGTATGGCAAGCTGAAGCACTCAGATAGGCTTCCTTCTGATGTCTCCAATGAGCCAACTGCTGCAGTTGTCTGTAATTATATAAATGGTACCTTTCCTGAGCCTCAAATTGCTCGGTGTTCTACAGCTCTCCTGTTGAACCTTCAAGCAAACCAGTCAAAATGTGGAAATTCAATGAAAACTGTAAATGTCAGCAATAGTTTAAAGCAGTATAAAACCTAGAGCTACTCATAAATGTGGCAAATGTCATCCTAGTGAGCCCACAATCTATAAAATTTGGTTGGCTAATGTCCTTTATAGCCACATTTAGGTCATTGGTAGCAGTTAATGATTTTGTGTCTCAGATTGTTTCACAGTCACACTGCTATTTGGACTCTAATGTGAGTAGAGGATCAGTAGAGAACCGCCTGATCCGTTCCCCACTCCTGGGACCTTGACCTCACTCTAGGTGTTCACTGATTCTCACAATACTTTGGTATGGTGCTGGTGACAGCTGCACTGTCCCCAGTTACCCATTACAATGGGTTGGACAAGATGTAATGATAACACATTACCACTATTGCTAACTAGAAAAGCACTCACAGAGCCCCACCAAGCATATTGTGATTGTCACTAACACTTTAGTCCGACTTTAATGTTATACTCCCTTTCAGCACACTGTCTGCTACAATTTGGTGTTCGTTGCAGGTTTGTACAATGATTTGTTACCTGACAGTGTTGAAAATTAGAGAGTTTTCAGAAAACATTGTTTTTAGTCAATCAATCAATCAATCAATCAATCTTTATTTGTATAGCGCCAAATCATAACAAATGTTATTTCAAGACATTTTACAAAAACATTTACAGGTCTAGACCTGTAAATGTTAATAAGTGACGTACAAAAGCAGTTTCGTGTGGCTGACAGGTCTAAATGCATAAAAATATGGTAGATTTTAGGGTTTCACAGTTGCCATGGCCTCAAGAGGTGGACACCATCTGCTTGGACACAAACTGAGCTAGAGAACTGGATGTTTTTAATTTTGTTGGTGACAGATTTTTGGTGGATACAACAGATCTCTTTTTCCCCTCAAATGCACACATTGACAAAGCAAAGTTCATCAGGTGTGTATGATTTTCAAGGAGAAGTTAACATGCTTACTGTTGTTACTTTTTGTTTCTGAAGGGTTATCACTCTGGATGTTCTTTTCTATCTTACTGCTCCATTTCCGTGGTGAACTTCCTTAGGCACTGTACCAGATAATTTAGTGCTTTTATCAAAAAGAAGGAAATTGCCACAAGCAGCTCACCCAAAAAAATGGAAATTAAAAGTCAGTATAATGTCATTTTCTCTCTATGCTGTAGAAAAAGGTATATAAAAAATGACTCCTCCCTCAGGGGTTGTTGAATTATTCTCAGTTCTTAGTTGTTTGAAAAAAAAATCCCCAAAATAAGAAGTATTTGATGTTCCCAGAGGTCTCAGAGACATCCAAACTTTTAGAAGGTGGATTTGTCTTTTTCTGTGGAAGATTGAGGTTTGGTCTGTGCCAGGGCTAAAAGGTGCACACCTGTAGAAAGTGGTAAATGGTTCACTGGTGAGCTAATATTGAATAGTAATACTGTGAATAGATGAATATAACATGCAATGTGGAAGCACTTTAAATGATCAGAAGTCATACTTAAATATTGTTTTTTTCCCCATTTATTCATTTGTATATTTTTCATCTGCAGAGCTTCCAGAGAACTGGACAGACACGAGGGAGACCCTTCTGGAGGGCATGGTGTTTCAGCTGAAGTACCTGGGAGTGACGATGGTTGAGCAACCCAAAGGAGAGGAGCTGTCTGCAGCTGCCGTTAAGAGGATAGTGGCCACAGTAAGAGACAATGGAACACAGGACACCAACAACACACCCTTCTCTGATGCACATGAAAAATCCTCTCACATTATCACCTCTGTCACTTGAAAGTCTAAATTTTCAAGTTATGTGTACTTTTCTTTCCTTGATCTGATGACTGCTGTAGTTAAGTTAAAAATGATCTGGTTTGGATGTGATTTGTTTTATTTTAAAAGTCACTGGACATTTAAGGTGGTTACGTGCACAACTTCCTGTCTCGCTCAACCTGCTTTTTATATGAAATTGATGCTTTACAGCTCTGGCATGGGGCATAAAACTGCTACCTGCAGCAGACAGGACAAAGCCGTCATCACATGAGCTATTCGATTTTTTGAAATGTTAATGACTATTTGAATATTCGAAAATCATTGCTCATCCCAAATCCAAATTCCTTCAGAAACTCCATGATGAGATCATGTAACATCTTGGGCAGAATCAGGAGGAATGGGGATGAAGCTGTTCTGTTTGACTTAGTGCTAAAAATATTTAGCTACACGTGTACATCTGATCTATATCTGTTTTCAAAATTCTCTTTAGACCTGTTTTTGCTTTGTTAGTGTAAAACATCTAGTGTAGATATAAGCTGGTGAGTGTGATGGTTGTTGGTAAGAGATAGAACTAAAGGTGATGCTGATGCTGTGGCAGACAGATTTATTTTGTTTGTGTCTTTGACTCACTTAGCCACCTTTCTTGCTCTCTCTGCTTCTCATCTGTCTTTTTCTCTTTTGCTCAAGGCCAAAGCCAGCGGGAAAAAGCTCCAGAAAGTTACATTAACAGTTTCCCCACGAGGAATCATCCTTTATGACAGTGCCTCCAACCAGCTGATAGAAAACATTTCCATTTACAGGTAATCCCAGTCAACTTTTCAACATATTTGGTTTTGTTTCCTTTTATCTATTCATTAAAGAATGTGAGTGTCAATAAATGTGGCATTGCAAAGCAGACTGAAGTGTTTACTTGCATGTTTCTGTGTGTTCAAGAACTTTATCCCTCTCCGTAGCTGTGTGTTTGTGCTACACATGCACACATATTTTCTGTGGTAGATGCTGACAGATCTTTCTTGTGTGCTTCAACTTGCATATTTGAAGATGCTTAACCTTCGCAGGCTTTGAGCTTGTACGCCGAGTTTGAATCACTTCACCGAGGCTAGCCACACACAGGATGACTCATTTTCTCAAATCCTATACAATTCCTATGCAGTTTACATTTGATTTGCAGAGTCCTGTTCTTCTTTTGAGAATGTTTCAGACTATGCTCTTGTGACTTTGCTCTTGGTGGTTATGTTTTTTGTGATGACGATGATATTGAGGTTTCATTAAGATGATGATTATTTTAGTGCCAAATCAATAAAATGAAAACAAAAACCTGTGCTCTTACACACTCTTTGTATTGCCTCTAGCACTCCTTGCTAGTACATTTTTGATTGGACTTGTAACATTATGCGATACTTAAGTTACTTAAATAAATAGCTAAGTTGTTCCCCTCCATCTAGAGGTTTGTTTGTAGTGTTTTTTTTTTTACTTTTTTGCCAGTATGTTCTGCAGTCACACCTATCCAAAGTGTGCCAAAGCAGAGAAGTTTACACTTGAGGTCTCACTGGCTAAATGAGCTAAAGCATGCTTGGGATCGTTATGGATGGCCAGTGTGACTGCATAAAACAGCATCCATGCAAAGAGTCTCGATTCTCTTGTTTGAATTTTTTTTTATTAAGATTTAACCCTGAGAATATTCATCCGCCAAGGCTCACTAAAAGGGATGTATAATGAGAAAAAACAGATAGTTAAATAGACAATGTGTTGTTATGAGCTCAACATTTGTCCAGAAAAAAGAGATGCAACTGTACAAACATAAAAAAACTGAACTTTTTTTGATTTTTTGCCATGTCACAGGAAACCTGATGATCTGTGCTGCAGAAAAATCATTAATTAGGATATCACATGAGTCAAGGACTTGTTCTTAAATTCATTTTTGCCATGGAAAAGGCAACCCAGAGTTTTGATCCTTTTAAAAATCTGACTTATGTTCAAGTAGATAACCAATTGGAACAGTCTTTACATTTAATGTAAAGGGGAATCTGCAGTGTTGCCTTCAACTTGGATGATAAGATTGTTTCAGTTAAGTGAAATACAACAGTCAGGCGTTGCACTGAGTAAGAGCCTCATGCTGGGGCTTCAACGTTCCACATGTTTCTATGAGCCGGCACCATAATTCACACCACTTAAGGATTTAAGTATGCCAAATCTGACATAATCTGCTCTGGTTTGCACTGAACATGTGTATTAGTGAACTGAAAGCCATCCTTGCATTAATTTGATGGAAACTTACAGATAACGTCCCTCTCAGCTTTTTAAAGAAGCTTATTTTATCTTCCACATAAGTTTAAAGATGTTTATCTGTAATTCACACTAGAAATGATAATTAACCTTTGTGTAATACCCTTCACAGCTATGGCTGAGCAAAACTTGCTGTTGTTAAAATACACTCAATTTCTCCACTTCCTGAACACTTAGCTGTGAATCCAGGATATAATGTGCAGGCTCCATCAGTGTTTTGGGAGACCTTTGAAATGTATCCTCCCGTGTTTCGTGTATTTCATTTTATCACTCATCATATCTTAATGTGATGTTGCTTGTGTTTCCAAAGAGTAGAAAAGGCAGATGCCACCCTTCATTGTAGCCCGCCTCCATTATTTTGTGTCCCCACCTCTAATAACTGCCAGCTATTTTGGTATTAGGCAAAAAAAGAGACACACTTTTTGAAGAGTTACATCTCAATTTTATTCCTGCGCTGCGCAAAAGACAGAAAACCATAGCTGAAATCTTCTCACAGCCAACAGGGAAACAACAAGTGCAGCAGATGACCTATTGTATCAGTGAAGACAGAAAACTCATCACTATCACTTCCTCATCCTACCTGCATGGACAGTATTTTTTATTTTGTCAGCATTTACACAGCGATGAGTCTGTATTGTAGGTGGTATTAAGAATATCAGGGATTTTTCCTGGAACAGCTTGGAGGAATACTAGATTGAACAGTATAAATCAGATTGCAGGACTAGCTTAAAGGCTTAGTGCAGATGTTTGCATGATGTCCCAGCTTGATCTGTGGGGGCGCTTTAAAAAATGGAGTTTTTACTAAAGGCTTTGCTTTCGTGTGTGCTGTGCTTTGTTTTTCAGAATATCGTACTGTACGGCGGACAAGATGCATGACAAAGTATTTGCATACATTGTCCAGAGTCAACACAATGAAACTCTGGAGTGTCATGCCTTCCTCTGCCCAAAGAGAAAAATGGTAAGACAATGAATTGTGTGTTAGGCCTCCTAAACAATTTTTCCATCAGTCCAATAAGTTGCTCAAGTGAAAAATAAAGTTGCATGTAATATCCATCTGTATGTAGACACATCAGGCTTTAAACTATAAATGAATGAACAGTACAGTGAAACACTTTTTCCTGAATATTTTTATTGGCTTTTTCTATAAACACAAAGGAAACATTCAAAAGCAGTTTCAGATCTTACACCCATGCATGTATCAACAAATTACGCAAACTCACATTCCCACACTCCTGCTCCAAATACACCAGATACTTCTGCTGTCCAGCTCCGCTCTGTTACTGGTTCTGTTGTGTTGACTGTATTCGTCGACTCACTGGTTGAGAGACCTCTCTTTATTCATGTTGGGCTGTAAAACCTCAAACCTGTCGACTCCTGGTCTGGCTCCACTCAGTACATCCATTTGTTGTTGTAGTCAAGTTAAATACGATCTTTATTTTGAAAGTCACTGGGCATTTTTAGGTAGTTTCTGTGCACGACTTCCTGTCCTACATGATCTTCCCTACGCTGAATTTATGCATCAGGCAAAAATTGGATGGCTGCGTATTACCTGCGACCCGATGCAGCCAGACCACAACAAAGCCCATCCAGTGTAAGTTGACACATTGACCTGAATGGAAACCTAGCTGTTCTGGCGCCGTAACAGAGTTGAGACTGGAGACGCATCCGGTGTATTTCAGCTGATAGCTTGCACACTCTTTTGGATATCTGGTATCAATGTACTTTTCCAACAAAGTGCTATAGCTCTCAGAGTTTGACATTTAAAAGAGTAAAAAATACAAAACCCTGAAAAACATTTTATAACACCTTGTAATGCCACATATACAATAGCGCCCCAATATGTAATAATGTAATAAATTTTCACTTCATTATGGAACAAGGCAGCATTTCGTAATAATTTGCCCCATTTTGTGACAAAATTCTTGAATGCATTATGAAACAAACTTTTTTGCTTTATGTTATAAGTTCTTACTTATTACATGCAGGAACCAGCATTTTGTAATGAGTGATGCAACATGTAAGAACTTATCACATAATGCAGCAAAGTTTATTACATATTGCATTTAAGAATTTTGTTACAAAATGCGTCCGATTATTACGAAATGCAGCGTTTTTATATAATGAGGAAAAATTTATTGCATTATTACATATCGGGGCGTTATTACATCATGTGGTGTTACACATCTTTCCAAAAATCCAGAATTTCAGCACATTTCTATATTTAGTGGACAAGAGTACTTTTTATATTGACACATTTAAAGGTCTGGAACACAACCAGACATATGAATATTGACAGGAGTTATGTATATTTTTGTCAACCATTTATAATTAAGTTATTTCCATTTTGTATTTATTCTCTTTTTTTTGTGCCTTTTAAACAAGCATCATTCCAGTCTGTCTCATTGATGCCCTCTTGAAAGCCATTTCTCCATGCATTTAGTTTGTCTAGTGTTCACTCTTTGGTATTAGACATTAAAACATCCATTGAAATGATCTTAAATGTGTCTGCTAAATATCATATTGACAGCCGAGCAGGTTGGCATTAACACAAGAAAATAAAAAAAGAAGGAAGGTGTGATCTGTCTCTGTTGGTAGGTGTCAAAGCCTTCCTTTTAGCATCACGCTCTCTGATGCACTCCCTCTTTCTCTGATGGAAAGACAAGGGTGTAACAGAGTGAAATGAACACATAGCCTTTGTAAAAACACCATGTCATAAATGTTGCTGTCCCCTCAGACAGTTTCTCTGAGAATGTTTCCAACCACTCCTAGGCTGGGACTCTTTGCTAACAGTATTTAAGCTAGCCTTGGACTTCTATAAGAGGATTCTCAGAGTGTTTGTGAACACGGGCACTGGAGTGAGAGCATAAAGGGTGGGGAGGCTTTGATTCCCCTCTCACATTCTCTCCATCCCTGGAGAGTTTGCAGAACCAGTGAGCCACACCCTCCTCTTCCTTCCCCTCTCTAATTTAGTTCTGGTCAAAAGGCCAAGTATCCTCCCAGTTACCTAAACAACTTGTCATGGAGCTGCTGTTTCTCTTCCTCTCATACAAGTGTCTATGAACAGACTCGAGTGTTGGTGCTCATTTCCTGTTTTTGTCATGGTCACAGCTCCATGATTTCCTGGAGTACCCCTGCACTGAATGAACGGCTTATGAATATTACTTATCTTCCCTTCATTCTTTCATGTGGTGTGTGTCTAACCGTTCTGTCTCTGTGCCCACAAACAGGCCCAGGCTGTTACCCTGACAGTGGCTCAGGCTTTCAGAGTGGCGTTTGAATTTTGGCAGGCTGCCAAGGAAGGTACGTGTTTTCATCCCCAAAAAATAAGCATAAATTTTATTGTCCTTTCAAACCCTCTTTCCCAATGATTGTAATATTCCCATTTTATTTGTGCTTCCTTAATCTCCCGTCCTGGTGGCCACACAGTAATCCCATCTCAGATCTTGAGCTCTCCCACAAAACATGGACACATTTTTTTGTTCTTCCAGTCTGGCCCTACTGATTGTCTCTGTTTTGGGTCGAAGAACTTAACCACTTCACACAATTCTAACCACCTTTTAATGCTGGCCCACTCTGAGGGGATGATCACATACTGTGCAGATACAGACACTGGACAAACAGCAGGCAGGGAGGGTGCTGTGTAAGGGTTGTGTCACTCACATTCTTTTGAACAGCTCAGCAGAACACACATGTAATTTACTCCACTATAATTGAGCAGTTCTACCATATAATATTGGTCTCCTCAGGTTCACCCCCTCCCAACCTTGAATGTGTGTTACTTTGGGGGCATTCTGTCCGTCACACTGTCTGTCTTGTTTTACACCTGACACATTCATCCCCACTCGTTCCAGTGGAGTGTTATTCTCTTCTCTCCCCTTCCACACCCTCCAAGAGAAGAAGAGACAGAGCGAGGGGGATGGGAATGAGGAGAGGGGGCAGCAGAGCATAAAAGGCAGAGAAAGAAATGAGAAATGCAGTGGGGAGGAGGAAGAGGAGGAAAGCGAAGTGCGTGTTTGTGCCTGTCAGTGGACGCTGAACCTCCTGACAGGTTCAGTGTCCTGATCCTGTCTCATGTGAGGGACGTTTTATTTACTCAGACCTTTCAGAGACACACTCGCATGTTTGTACTAACATTTGATGTCGACTTCAGATCTTCACATGTTCTTGCACTTCTAACAGGGTGTTATGGGATGTTTAGCTGTGGTTACATTTCCATTTTGAGGTTGGATCATTTATGGCGAGATCAAGGCCAGAGGCTCTGTGGTGTATGCCTCTTTATTTGGTTGTTTTCATTAGTTGAATATTAAATTTGCTGCCTTGCTTTGCATGTTGCCTTTTTTTAACTCTTCAGATCTGCTCATCTCATATTTTCATGATAAGCTCAGTGATATGTTTGATTTTTTTTATGTTTTTTTGTATACTTCAGTGTAGTGTCGCTGATGAAAGAGAAGTGATGTCGAGATGATAAAAGGTTATGAGAGGGTAAAATGTTTTTTTTCACCCTGAAGAAGTTGGGATCTTATAAGAGGTAAAAAAAAAAAATTCATTAATGTTAAATGCCCGAGAGGATCAAGACAGGAAAAGGAGGGTATCAACTGCATGTTTATCTTGTTTACTGAAACTCTTTTCCATCACTCACAGTGGTTTTAAACACACACTCACACACACATTCCTGACCCATATTCCCCTCCTGTAGCTGAGTTTTCATGGAATATGCTCTGTAAACACAACTTTGAACGGTCATATTTATGAGCTTTGCCAGAAGGAGTTTGATACTTGAGCTGGACTGAGAGCTGCACACTGGGGGTCATGTGAGAAACACAGTCTTCACTGGACTGTGGACTTGAGGGGAATGGGATAGTTCACTGAATGAAATGATAGTAATAATAATACAGTACATCAGATTGATATCAGCTACATAAGGATTGATAAAGGCACAGTCTCCCAAAGTCTGGTCTTAAAAACAACCTCCAGGGCCCAAGAGTCCTAAGAGTTAAGTGGCTTCAGCTTAAAAATGGAGACGCATCATGCATTGTTTCCCGTAAAAAACAAAAAAACAAAAAAACAAGAAACAGATTTAATGAAACTTAATCATGAACAGTCATCCTTTGCTTACTAGCAAGTCTTGGGCCTCTAGTCAGAACCTGTTCCACTGGATGCCAAGATTATGCAGGGCAGGTCAGGACAGTTTGACAGAGTATAAATCCCCAAGACTCTTTTTAATAAAGGGGAAAGTAAGCTGACTTCAGCTACTTATTTTTTAAATGCACTGATAGGCTACGTGTATTTTAAATCCAAAGTTATGTAAATATCAGCTTATAATATTCATTATCTTTTTCAATACACCACCTTAATGGGAGGATTGTTTACAATTTTTAATGAATATCAATAACTAGAAAAGCAGTCAGAGAGCGCAGACCTCCTCCAAGCATATTGTGATTGTCACCAACACGTTAGTCCTACTTTAATGTTATACTCCCTTTCAGCAGACTGTCTGCTATAATTTGGTGTTAGTTTCAGGTTTGTACGATAATTTGTTACCTGACAGTGTTGAAAATTATGATGACCCAGAACATATTTCATATTCCAGATCTTAGTATCCAGAACATTACCAGGATCTGGATCGTACTTTTACATCTGTCAGAAATTATGGTGACCTTGTCTTGTATTGTTTTGCAAAGCAATCAGACCATTTATGGTGGAGTTATATTCACATATGGTGAAAACAGCCCTATCTCAACAATGATAAAGAATTCTTTAGAAAAATACTGGATCCAGACAGTGATCCAGATCACCTCCAAAATTTAATCACTTCCTCATAAACCCATTTTAAACATTTCCTGAATATTTCACCAAGATCCATTTGTTAGTTTTTGAGTTATGTTGTTCACAGACAAACAAACAGACAAACTCTCCCAAAAACATAACCTCCTTGGCGGACATAAACATGTCCAACACTTTGTCATTTCTGTTAAAGATTTAATTGAGCAGATAAATAATAATGTTAAAGTTTTTCCAGATTCTGATTGGTTTACACAAATGATAGTATGGTTATTTAATACATTTAATATCTGCTTTGTCAGGTGTTAAAAATGTACACACCTCACAAAAAATTTGCTCTCCACTCACTTGCAAAGTAACTGTCATAGTCTTCCTCTCCTATTTTACTATCCCGCTTTTTCCTCTGTTTGTTGTTCCCCTCACAGAGAAAGAGAAGCGGGTGAAGCCCAGCTCAGATGGAGAAGGTGGTAGCAACACTCAGTCAGACAGCTCTGCCAGCCTGGGCAGCTTGAAAGGAGGAGGTGAGTTGGGTCACCCATTATTAAGTCTTTCCTTTTCTCCTTCTTTGTCTCCTTGTCAAAGCTATGTTAGCTGTAGAGGACTTAGTTGGTTGAATTATGATGTGTCATGAAAATCACTACTTGGAGCTCTTTTTTCATTTAAGACTATGAGGGCTTCTTGCTTTGTTGTAGATCTATTAAAATCAAATCTTGGGTCACGTGTCTCTGTGTTACATCATAGATGAACAGTCGCCCTGGTTTAATCAGGACTCACAACTACTACAGTCATGTTTTGGAGAAATCATAAAAGAGGCCAGTGTGTTTTTGACCCATTTTTGGTCATGTTAACCAATAATCAGTGGCTTAAGAACCAGGTCAAGGTTTTCTGGACATGCTGTTCGCATGAATTGAGCAAGGCAACAAAAAGGCTTATTGATTCCATATGTGATCCTCAGCTGAAGGTATGATAAGCTGAAAAGCACCCAGTTGCCAGGAGCACTCTGACTGCACACTTATTTTTCAGAATGCTTCTCACAGTTGCCATGTTATCTGCATACTTTTTCCTGTCACTCTTTGTGTACTACAACCTCTCGAAACTGGGAACCCCTGGACATTTCAGATTGACGAAGAGTCAGTCATTTTTTGCTGACAAACATCTGAAAACACTAGCTTTATACAGAGCTTACCTCTCTGCCAAGCAATGTGGCCTCCAGCCAGAGAGGGATCACTCTAAATCTGTCCTGGCTCTTTGCTTGGACTGAATGTGTAATATTTTTTTCTAGTCAACACTGGTTTTAGAGGTGATCTCAAGTGGAAAAACCTGGCAGAATAGGACTTGGAAGCTTCCTCGTAACTAAGAGTGTGTTTTAGACAAATAACCCACTGACCATCCGCTGAGTTACTTGGTCATAACTAGTGCTTCTGTAATGCAAATTGACATAATTGAACCAGAGATAAGCACATTGTGAAAGCTGATTAGTGCCTTTTAAAACATGCTCAGCATTTCCCTCCTGCCCTGATATTCGAACTCACAGAAGGTTTCATTTTTCTGTACCCTTCACTCGTACCGACCAAACGAAGCTCTGCTTGTACATAGAGACTCTAAGAATCAGTTGTTTTCATAAGAGTCAGTTTTATTTGAGAGATGTGATACCTTGAACCCTCCCTGCATACCAGACTTCTTCTAGTGGCTGCAAAATATTAAGGCAACCTCCTTTTGTGTTTGTGTTGTTACCGTCAAATCATCAGTAGATTTACTCACATAAGACTGTCCATCTTCTCAATAGTAATTTGATCATAAAACTGCCAAAATTTTAAATGGAAAAAATGCTCCTGAAAATGTCCTAAAGCATACTTGTGCTTCCAATTGAAAAAAAAGATCCTTGCATTCGGCAAGTTTTAATCATGAGACACTTGCATCTCAGAAAACGATAATGAAGCAAGACCTTCAGATGAGTCCTGATCCCACTCTCTTGTGTTTATGTTTTTTTCCACAGAGGTAGCCACAGGAGAACTTCTGGATTTGGCAGAGGGAGCCAATGTCGCACTGGCCAACTCAGGAACAAATCAAGCTGACTCGGATCTTTTTAGGGTGCATAATCACACATCAGAGAACAACAATACTGTATGGGTAAGACAAGAGTCTGGCTGGTCAGCAAACCTCAACTATTTGACTTGATCAGAAAGGAAAGACAAATGCCACAACACCGACAAGTTAGCCACATCTTTAACAGTGATTCCCAGAGTTAAACTGTAAAAACTGAATCTTAACACATCTGTCTGTTTTTGGCAGGAGTTGGAGGACGGTCTGGATGAAGCTTTCTCAAGGTGAGAAGTGGGGTGGATTCGTGTTTTATCAGATGCTCGGGTTTGAAAACAGAAAAAAAGGAAGAAAAAGAAACTCAACTCCCTGTTCTTGATATAAAAACATGAGATGTGTACTGCTCCTGTAATATGCCCTACCTTTCCTTCTTTTCTGCCTCTGCCTCTGGCCTACTCACCGATTTCATCTCAAATTGCATTTTCTTATCAGTAGATGCTGCAGAGGGTTACACTGTGCAGTGTTTATCTCGGGAACCCTCAGGAAAATTACAGTTCTTGATATATTTTGCTTAAATGTAGTGTTATTATGCAATTATAATGGCAATGAGGTGGATTGAAAGTACAGAGAGAGACAAACATTCAAAATGCAAAAAGTCTCCTGGTCCATGTTAGGAGGAAGACTCATTTCTACCCTGCTGTCAACAATGTACTTTAGGATGCAGCTTGATAAATGTTACAGTTAAGTGAGCCTCAGCACTGAACAATGATAAGCCATGATGATCAGCTGTTGAGCTGCACAGTGTGATGGATGAGAGCTGTTTCTCTAAACTGCATTTTGACATACTAAGGGTTATTTTTCTTTGAGGCACTTTGAGCCTCTCTGTGTCATTTATGAGCTAAATCTCCCAGTAATGGAAGCCAAGTTGGCATTTTTAACTTTATTGGGTAATACGTAGATATGCACCGATCCCTGATCAGGGATTGGTGATCGGCCCATCCTTACATATGAAACTGATCTTATATACCTCAAGGAAGGTCTGACAGTCAGACATTGTTGCTTTTTGCTCTGTTACCTAAAACTCAGGACACTTGATTGATTTAAGTTAAAACATAAAGATTTTATTGTTTCACAGGTATTGTTTGATGATTTTCAATTAAATAAGATTGGAACATTGATGGTATATGCTGTCAGTTATAAAAAATAAAAGAAAAAATTCGGTATCGGCCCAAACCGGTATCGACAGGTCAGACTTTTTAAAAATTTGGTGATCGGCCAGAAAATTGTGATTGGTGCACCCCTTATAATAACTCATTGCTCACTGTGATAACATCCTAATGCAATCTGTCTTTCTCTCCATCATGAGGATGCTCCCAAAGTTGGCAGAGATACTAAAAATAAATATTTTTCAAACTGAAAGGAATTCTGGGCGGTCAGAGTCAGGCTGATTTGTTTTCTATCAGGAGCTGATTGTTTTTGTCAGTTATTCAGTTTAAGCAGAATGAGACAAGACAGTTCCAATTTTGGTTCTGAGAATGTTCTGGAATAATGCTATTTTGATTATTTTGGAATTGGCCTCATGCTGTTTTGTATGAGGACTGGCTTACTCTCTGGATGAATGGAATGGATTGCTCATCCTCAAATCATAAACATCTTTTTTTAATCACGGTTCCTTCTGAGGAAGCTCTTTTACAAAATCCTTTTTGAGAAAAAGGGTTAGGGTTATAATCTTTTTACTGCTTGGGCTCCTTTAAGATTGAGGAAGATGTATCTTTTCATTGTTTATGCACAGATTATACCTCACAGTATCTATTCAAACTTCTAACTAAGTAAACATAAAAGGCACTGTGGCCTCGTTTACTTTGCTACAAGCATGAGGTCAACGGGTAGCAACATTAGCAACAAAAAAATGCTATTATAAAGAAACTCAGAAAATTAGATGGGGATATTTGAATTGGCTGGTCTCAAACAACAATTCCCATATCTATTGAATTTTCAGTTACGCCTTCCATCAACTGAGCCTTTTTTATTAACCACAGATGCACCATGTCTAAATATTTTTCTGTTAAAAAGAGACTCTGCTACCATCTGCTGGTTGTGGAATGTTGATCACTTGCACTGCCTAAAAATGCTTGTTGATAGAGGGATAAGACAAGTAAAATGTATGGAGTGAGGCCAGTTATCCAACTCCAGGAATGTTGTCATCCTGTAGCTCAAAGATTTGTTTTTAACGCGTCATATTGATATACTCACACTTCATCATTAGAGTAGTTTAAAATGAAATTGTTGCCTGACGTGATGTTTCCTTTGTACCCCCAGCCGCAGTCTGGATAGCTTTGAATCTTATTCAGGTAACAAGTCATTTACTGGATCTAGTGATTTTCCATCTCATTCTTCCCTAGCTCACTGAAAATTCAAACCTGCCATCTGTCTGAATGTTCGTGTTAAACAAGACGGATAAAGCTCATCTAGTGTCACGTTTGCTTTGAAGTTCATACACCATAAACGTGGTGTATGGCTGAGGTTTACAAGTGATGGAAACTCCTCACTTCCATTCTACAGCCTGATCCATCAGATAGAATCATAATACTCAGTTCACAGCCACAGGAACAAGTGTAGTCTGCCATTGTGTTCTTGTTCTCATCTCATTTGACTCATGTACACACCGTACAAAAGATTTCACAGGAGACTGAAAAAGAATGTCTGCACATGTATGTCTATCGTCTGTGAGTTTGAATGGCTCTACGTGTCCCCCTTGGGTCTTTCATTAAGGGTCCCCACTGTTCATTTTTTGGGGAAATCCTTTATTCTTTTACATACAGCTTTTTTTCAATCATTATTCTTTTCATTATAAATTAGACTTCCACTGTGTTTATAACTCATCTCTTCAATCAACCAGTCTGTCAACACTCTTCCTGCCATTGTTCTAAAACTATTCAATGCAGAAACCTGTAAATGAAATCACCTTCCAGGTTTTAATTGCTATTAAACCAACAATAATTTGTAATTACAATTCTTATCTTCTGTTTCCTTAGACTCGCTGAGTCTCGCACTAACCCCCAGGTCCTGGACATTGGGGTAAACCCTCAGGATTTCAACACTGAAGAGTGCCTGTCCCCAGGCAAATGGGACCAAGATGAAGCAGACTTTGCTGCACAATAAGACACTTTTGGGTTCTAATGTGAAGCCCATGCCAAGAAAAAAAACAACAAGGAGAAATGAGGAGACTAAAACACATTTGTGTTCCACCTTCTCTGTGCCGCCAAGTCTTCTCACTGGTGTGGACTAGTGGGTTACGATGCTTCTGCATCTTCATGGTCACAGGAGGACAAGATGAGTAGGGTGCTCACAGAACAGGCCAAAGCAATACAAACCAACTTGTACCTGAAAATGCAGTAATGTAGTGTTTGTTACAGTCTATATATAATTTTCTTTGTTTTGTCAATTTACCAATATGTAAATTGTACCCGTTTGAAGTTTGCGTATGTGTACGTGTGGGTGTGTGCTTGCATGGATGTCAAGTTTAATTCCACTAAATGAGTTTTGAGAACTGTTGTAAGGGTTAAATTTGGAACAGCTGTGTACACATTTGGTTTACAGAGACGGAAACATATCACTGGATCAGAGGGAAAACTCACTGGTGCACATCACCTATGCACCAGTTCCAGTATTGGGTGGAGAGTCACTATCTATCTACCTGTTCCAAGGATTTAGCCTTTATTTGGCTAAAAAAAAGCTTTAAAACTATGTATACATTTTGAGCACAGATTGTTTGCGTGGGCATGAGTGACTACAAAATGACAATCTTGTTTTTTTTGTAACTCAAAATCTATTTTTGCACTCAAGCATTCATCCAGTTAAAGAAGCACATGTTTCATACAAGGGAAATTTCAGTAAGCATCAGATGAAATATTCAGGTGTCCATACAGTGCCCTGGAGGTCAAAGGGGATTCATGTGATCTTTGAGCACTGTCCAATTTATATTGTTACATTAACTTCTCTGGTTGACTAGATTTTCCATGGATGGTTCCCAGTGTATCTTATGGCATCTGTTTATATATGAATTAATTTAATTAATTGATTTATATTATGTCAATAAAAGTTAAAATGTGTCAGATGTTAGTACAAAAATGCATCACATTTGTCCCCATGAGATCTTTGCCCTTCCTTTAACAATAAAGTAAAAGACAGTGTAGCACCTGTCTCTACTGAAGACTCTGGATCTACTAGTTTTATGATTCATCTGCTCTCAGGACCACACCTACTGGGGCATGTCTACTTACATTTAAAATGAGGTGCACAAATTTGATCAAGCTCACATCACTTCAAACAGCAAACAAGTGAAAAAAAAAATGTAATTGCTTAACAAGTGCATATTACAGCCATGAATGAACAATGTAAAAATGTTTTAAGATGTTTTGGACTTGAGTCTGACACTTTCTCTAACTAAAAGCTCTGCTGGTGAAACCAGTCACAGCCTGGAAAAGAAAAGCATAGACGTGCTTTGGTTTGTTCTCTTATGGGAAAAAATCAAATTTTTACTTTATGAGTCAGAAATGAAACCTGAGGGAACTGAATTGAAAAAAGTGAGGCATGAGTTCAGTCTTGGAGTTAAAGCACATGCCAGTTGCAGTCCTCATTTAAGTGCTTGACCTTTTGCTGCACGGTTTCAAATTCTACTTTTTGCCCCGTTTTTCTATAGCTGTCCTGTCCTAGAAATGGCAAAAAATAAGCAATATATATTTTTTATAGAAAGAACAAATTTACTAAGGTGTCACATGGTATTTACTCAATGGAACTTGTTATACATGTTCTAGGAGGGCTTTAGCCCACAGTTTGGTAACTGCATAATTTCTTACATTTTTAATAAGTTAACTTGATTTGAAGACCTATTTTAGGCTATTAAATGCAAAAAAAATCAACCCAACAGAAAGCAAAGTAATACTTTTTCAGTTTGATAGTAACAGATAACTGAAATGAAAAATAAAACAATTCAGAATTTGTATTGCAAAATAAAGATCCACTGGTTTAATTTCATTACATAACAAAAAAGTGTTTTGTTTTGTTTTTTATACAGACAAAAGTTAGGTATCCAAAGTGTGAAAATCATACTGAAGTTGCCAATCACTAAAACGTCAAGGTTGGAAAACCAGTCAAATTGTTTCTCGAACACGAATGTTTACTGGACGTGGAAACATTTTTATCTTTTTTAAAAAAAGTCTTCTTCCGTGATAAAATTGTACTGAAAATGCATGTATTAAACAGATGATCTAAAGAGATACGTATCTTGACATTATTACATTACATACATTACTGCTCTGCACTTTACACAGCACACAGGTGACGACTGATGGTGTTGATGAAAATGCTTGACATACAAATTGAAAGTCGATTTTGGTAGGTTTAACAACTATCTGTTCCTCATTGCAACTTGACCAAACTAAGTGCGTTTTCTTCACCTCTGGAGGGGAAAACTACAGAGGAAGTTTTTTTTACGTCATTGCAGTAAACCGTGGCAGTGACCTCATCACCCCAACTCCTGTGTGACCGACCGTTTGTAAATCCGCCACAAAGTCCGCCCAGTCGGTGGTACAAAGCTAACGTACTGAGCAGCAGGTGTTTCCGCGACTTGGCTGCTCCCAGAAAGGTGAGTTTTAGCGCGGTTAAATGTTGGTTGAGCATTAATGCAGAACTTAGTTTAGCTGCCCATAGCTAACATGAATTACCGCCTAAAGTTTGCAAGTATCACCAACGCTCCCATAGCCGTAGAGCTAAGTTTGAAGTGTCGTTGTTAGCTAGCAAGAGAAAACCGCTAAGCCTTTACCGCCCATGAACACGAATACATTGAGCAAAATTTACTTATAGAAATGTGGAAAACTGTGAATTATGTCATTGCAACATAAATACTTGTGCATTGGCCAACTGCACATAGTAAACCTCTGTTTTTCACCGTTTAGCTCAAGCTAGCACAAGCTAACTTTAGCTACGAACTTCATCCTGTCAATGACATTAAACATACCAACTAAATTAAGTTAACAATCGTCTACCCTTACTGAAAATAGGAGTTCATACAAAAACTATTGTTTTTTTCTTGAATTTAAGGAAACAAATTCAAGTTAAATCAGCGTTAACGTTAGTTGTGATACCACTTGATGTGGCAAATATATGGCAAATGCTGACTCTGTGTGTTCATGTAAAAAATATTTTGTGTGTGTATATATATATATATATATGCTAAAGTAAGACTATGCAATCTGTTTCAGAACCTGGGCTTTGTCTTGGCCTCTTCAGCTCTCTTAAGGTTTGAGGACCTTTCAAACACACCACAAGGTGAGTCTGGGTAATATATGTTAAAGAATTTTGTGGAAATGTGTAATAACTTTGATTAGAGTTGCTACTGGGATGCACCAATCCAACTTTTCTGGTTCAGATACTGATACTGGGGCTTTGGGTATCGAGCGATACTAGTGCTAAATAATAACCTGCATGCCCTACTGTGGAATAAGACAGGTAATACTTTGGGTCAAAGGAGTAAAAAATGAGTATATTGAATTACTGAAGCTATAATTTATTTAAACTTTAACAGGGTGTCCGCCGGGTCTTAAAAAGTATTAAAAGTTGATAAATCAATTGTGGGAAAATTAAGGCCCTTAAAAAGTATTAAAAAGTCTTAATTGTAATGTTATGAGGTATTTAATTTTATTGGTATTCAAGCTTTGACTCCAAAAGTATCCATGAATATTTATTTTCCTCCTTGCGACTGTTACAAACCAACCTGACACACAGAAATAGTCCATCTGTTTTCAGGGTCTGAACCTTCAAAAATCACCACACCTAATGATTAGATGATCATTTCGCTCGTCACACTCATCACAGATCAGTGTGAGGATCTAGAAAAAGCTCTAGCGTCTCAAATACTTCACTCTGGATCATAAGAGTTTCTCAAGCCTCCTGAGAAAATTTCTCTGACTTTTGTCGACCTGGGATTTTGGATTCTTACGATTTAGAAAAGACTTCCTCCAGCCTCTCCTGATCTCATTTGTTTTGGAACAAGTTTTCTTTGTTAAAATCACCTTTTTACAGGATACCACGCGATGAGATAAGGTGTTTTTCAATACAGTTACGTAGCGCTGTTGTTTGAGACGTGACAACAAGCAAAGTTGTAATTTTTGTGAGGCGCGGGCTATATGTAGCACCAGCAGCCCAACATATCCGTAGGCTAATGTGACAACAAACTCAGTTCGTACAGTAGTGTAGTAGCTGTCCGTATGTATTTTATGCAAGTTGGCCTCAAATAACTGTTACCTGTTGTGGTAATGGGAATGTCAATTACCCTGCCTTTAGTTTCATTTATACTTTCAAGCTTTATTCCTTCTCAGCTTATCTAATTTATGTTAAAATGAAAACTACAATCATCAAAGATTGGTTGCTAACAGCAGCTTAAAGTCGCGGTAAGGTCTTAAGACTTTTTGAAAGGTTTTTAAAAAAAGTCTTAAAGAGGTATTGAATTTAACCTCAGGATTTCAGCATATACCCTGTTTAAAATATTTAAATATTTAGCAGCATTTTGGTAAAAACAATGCTTCAGAATTTACATAAATTCTATTCAGTGGTACACATTTATACCCTGTTGACTGTAATGCAGCAAAAAAAAAGGGTGCGTCAGAGGTAACATTTTAAATCAAGTAGCCAAGAGTTCTGTTAAAAATAGGCAAAGAGCTGGTTGCCTGGATCGGCCCCTTTCCCACTGATACCAGTCCAGCTTTGAGGGGCAGCATTACATACATACCTGTTACCAGGATCGGTATTGGTGCATCCCTAGTTGCTACATTCAGTTGAGACATTTTTGATCCCGTTATGCAACTTGTTTGTGTAAAATGGTCAATAAAGGCATGTTAAATTGTTGGTACACTTTGGACACAGGATGGGTGTAGTTGCACTGTATATTCAGAAACTATTTCTGTAATTTTTTCAGATTAGTTTTTTTAAAATGAGTTTAACTATAACTTTTGATTTGTGATAAGTAATATAACCAGATAATATCATTTTCCATTTTCTCTCAGATCATTAGTACACTGGTCAGGGTTGTTGAATCCTATTCTTCTTCACAACAAAGGACTGATTTGAAACCTGTTTGCAATTATAACAGACAAAGAATACATATATTTGCTTTGTTCAGTGTTGTATATCAGTAGTTGGGTGGGTAGTTTAAGCTTTTAGAATAGATCATTTTGAACAGAAAGATTTGACTCCTACTTTTGTATTTTCTAGAAAATTGTCATTGGTAGAGCTAAATGAGGCTCATTTGATGATATCCTAAGGTATGGAAACAGTGCACTTCCAAGCACAATAACTTAATTTTGTTTTTTTGTGGAGTTTTTGCTAACACAAAAGCCACGTTTCCACCAAGCAGTCCGGGTTGGTTCAGTACAATTTGGGACAGTTAAGCCTGATCCCGTTTGCGTTTCCACAGCAAACTGTGCCCTCTCGTGGTGGGCGGCGTGTAAGCCGGAAGCCGCAGCTGGTAAACAATAGCGCGACGCCGTAGCAGCTTACCCCGCTATTAAATCCAACAAAGAAGAAAACGCGACACAGTAAATAAAGAGCACGGATGGAAGACATGCAGCATTTCGTCCTCTCTGTGATTTTCATGTAACTCTCTGTTACAAAGTGCAATCAAGCTTCGTTTCAGAGAAGACTGTGTGCCACCAGGAGAAATGCAGCGGCTGTCGGGGTAAGTGACTATTCTTTTGACCAATCAACCGTCTGCAGTGTGTTGCTCCACCTTCAGAGAGTGGATCGGTTCAGTCTAGCACCCATATGAAAGGGTCCCAAAAAATTGGGACGACTCGTCTCGGTTTTTAGGGATCTGTCCCGGGATGAGTCAGTGGAAACGCCGCTAAAAGCGCACCGTACCGAGAGGAACCGACCCGGACTGCTTGGTGGAAACGCGGCTTTATCTTCCCTACTGAACGTGACATTGTATGGTTTGTCTGAAAGAATTAATCTTCTGTTGTATAATTACACTACCAGTCAAAAGTCTTAGAACACCACAATTTCCCATTTTTATTGAAAATTTTGCAGTTTAAAGTCTCATTGTACTCTGAAATCAAAGAATGGTACAAATAATTGTACTCAAAATAAATCAAATCTATGTGTTTTTTTTTTAGCTGACATGGATGAAAAGGACAAGCAGAAGAACACAGTGTTCAATAGGCTCCATCCAATGACATTTGAACACTTTAAACCTATTTCAAAGTATTCAATGTTCATCAAATGTGAGCAAAAGACTGATCTGCATCAAGCAGGCATGCTTCCAAATCAGTTCGTTAATTTTAAAATTGAGGTACTGAACAAGTGTCAGAAAAAAAGAAAGTCTGATGACACTGCTTCTCATCATGGTTATGAAACTCCAGCAAAAAAAGTCTTTATCCCAAATGCTTTGTCTCCAGACCTTGGATGTGTTATGGACTTTAGCTCCCCTACTGCAGGACAGGATTCTGTTTCCCCTTTAGCTTCCTCCAAGCTCTCACTGCTGGATAGCTCACAAACTGTGAGTAGTGGAATAAAAGGTCATATCACATCTGAGCAAGAGTCACAGCAAGTGAAATTTGGGATATTAGTAGACCAAGCAGACATTAAAGAGACCTCGCCACACAGTCTGAAGAGTGAGGAAGTCCACACAGACCGTGCACCTGACTTTGACTGTGATGTGGATGACATCTTGTGCCTCAATCCTGCTGGTGCTCCCACTGGTGTAGAGTTCACTAAAAATGTAGAGAGCTGTAAATTTCCAAGTGAAAACATATTAAAACCAAACCCAGTGAATCCCTCTGTTGCACAAAGACAAAAACTGGAAAAAGGACATTGGCAAGTGGATGAAAAAAAAGAAGAGCAGAGACAAGAGACTGGAAAAGATAAAGAAGAAGAGGATAAGGGTTACTTCTCTGCATCATACCTGAAGGACCTTGAATTAGGGAAGAACCTCTCCCCGTCAGGATATTCTCAGCCCCACTTTGTAGCCTCGAGCCCTCAGTTGGGTTTAGTAAAGGCACCAGAGGATGAAAGCCGACCTGAAAGTTCAAAGAAACAAAATAGTTTCACACAAGCTAAGCTGTCTGTGAAGGATGTCTCCTTGACAGACAGAGGTTTGTGTCCCATTGTAAGTGGGTCGCAGTTTGGGTCATTAAGATTTCCTGAGGAGCTGTTAGAAGGGGGCGTTGGAGAGGTGTGGAATATTGGTCAGCCCATATTCGAGTCGTCTCTATGTCAGGAAATCTCAGTGAAACTGGAAAGTGACGGTGAGAAAGTGTCAGAAAAACTGGAGGGAAATGTGACTGAACCGATCCACGAGTGTCAGGCCACACTTGGTTCAGAAGAAACCACATTAGAGACCAGTTATGATTCCACAATATCCTTTGTGAAGGTAAGCATTTTAATTTACTAAAAAAAAAGGTGTGTGGTGTACAGTGTAAGACAAGGAGTTATTTTACTCTGTGTCTTTTTTGCTTTTTCAAGGTGAAGTCAGTTGTGGTTGCTCCCAGTCACTCCACCTTCAGCAGCAGACTATCATCCGAGCTGAACGCTTACTCCTCTGAACTGAGCCAGAATAGGAACAGAGGTTTCCAGCCTTCAAGGGGACCAAGGTACAGCAGTAACCTCAATCAACTCTAGGGGGAGTCGTATGACTATTAAACAAAACGTGGACATTTCTGCCATTGCTCAGTAGTGTAGAGGGCATCAAGGCCCGTTCTTGATGAAGCTCTCATGATTTCACCTGTCTGCCATTTTGATGGTTTGTTTTGTTCCATGTTTGTTTACAGTTTTTTGTCACTATGTTGCTGAGGATTAAATGTCTTGCTGAATGAATGGAAACACTGACGATGCAGGGATATTATCCTTTTCAGACCAGCAATCTTCAAAACAAAGGCAGACCTGGAGCATGAAAAACAGTTGTACATCCACTTAGTCACAGGACACATGAATGAGAGACCACCAGCAGATCCAGGTATGAGCCAGAGCTCCACCAATATGAATGCCTCACTTATGTGATTTAAAGGCTTAATGATGATGATGATGATGATGATGTGTTGAGTCTCAAACCTTTTTATTTTTTCCTCTTGTTTTCCCTCCTGCACTTGCACAAGTGTTTTTTTGTAGATTAACAGCGAAAATATGTGTGTAGTTTTTCAACATTATCATCAAACAAAATGTGTATTTCTTTAGCATTTAGAGACTTAAAGTCTGATCATTTTTTCGCCCAGTTTAGGTATATTTTATTTTCTCTTATTTGACTTCCTAAAGATTATCTATGTAATCCTTTTGTCCTTTGCATCTAATCTGGATTTATATTCTTATTGTGTTTTCTTCTGTGGTGTAGTGACGGAACTACAGAGCCTGATGACCCATGTTGCTGATCAGACCACAGACCAGTGTGCAGAACAGTGGCAGCATCCGTCAGATCTCACGCGAAGGTACAGTGTTTTCACCTGTTTTAATTGCGTTTTTCTGATATCTGTATCTGTGAGGTCTCAGAAAAAGGCCAAAGTGTGCTGTTTGCTATCTGTGCTTTCCTTGCTTTTTCACCCATCTGATGCTGTGACTCAAAAGTTTTGCTGCAACATGGTTCAATTTTTAAATTGTCTTACTACTGAAGTGTAGGAGTGTTTTTTTTTCCCTTTACACTGATTCCAGGAAAAACCAGAGGTTTCACAGATAGCCCAAAACCTGCGATCTAGTTTCTGCGAACATGCCACAAGGGTGTCACAATTCTCACTTTGATATTGAACCATTCGGTACAGCATCCACAGTACAATAAATTACTTATTAACAGGTTCTGTGTGCCTCTGGGTCCTTGTTCAAGTTAAGAAACTCCTCCTGTAATATCCAATCACTACACGCTGACAAAGAAGGCATACATGTGATGTCATGGTAAGTGGTGTCACTGCAGTCACATCCAGTGAATAGTGTAGCACTGTGTCGTACCACAACAAGAAAGCTAGGCAACAGTAAAATGTGGATGGCCCTGAGTCTGCTACTTTAGTTCAGCTAATTTTGAGAAACTGTGACCCAGTTTTAAGTGAATGTGTTACTGAGAACTTATCGGTCCTCCCCAGCCTTCGCCAAAAAAGCTCATTCCTTTTTGCACCTTTTGCGGATGTAACACTGACATTCTCTTCTGCCTACAGTGCACTGAAGAGCAGAAGTAACCAGGCAGTACAGGTGTATAAACTTTGTGCCAACATCCATGAATCAAGTACAGAAGTGTATTGATGCCATGCTAAAAAGAAAAAAGTGTCATGCGATACTAAATTATGATGTTGTAGTAAAAAGAAAATACCGGGGTGGGAACCTTTTTGTGTTGGTTGTTGCTCCATTCCTACACTGAGCCTCCAGTACACTTCTATGATGTAGATTTTGTAACCTGATTTCATGATAAGTTATTGGTAGGTCTGGACTGGTGCAGCTTTTATCTATGGAGCTTTCTGTGCCTCTACAGCTTGTCGATGATACATGAAGCTACTACCAGAGGGTCGGACTGATTGAGCCCAATGCATTTCAAAACCTGCCTCAGTGTTTGCATACTTATCGTATCATCCACAGTGCTTAGTATCGGCAGAATCTCTGCATGTCTTAACTCGGGGGTCTGCAGCCTTTACTTTCGTAGGAGCTGTTTAGTGTCAGCTCACCTGGATTTAAGTCACTCCAGAGCCACAAAATCTGCTTTATCTTCACAAGTAAGACAAAAAAAGCGTATAAACATCTCTTTATAGTTAGAATCTAGGGAACAATTCTCTAAAAAATAATTGTACATGTGATATCTTCGTCTTTATTATTTATAAACTTGCTTATATTTCAAAGAATTTTAAAACAAAAAAATGCACTAATTAAAAAAAAAAGACTTTTTGACATTTAAATTTTTCAGATTTAAAAAATGTAAATGTGATCAATTTGCAAAAAGTTCTAAAACTTGAAATATTACAAAACAGAATTTTAAAAATTTGCAAAATAAAATTGCTAAAATGTGCAACAAATTTCAGTTTCAAATTATTATTTTTTATTTCAAAATATTAAGATTTTTTTTGAACAATGCAAAATGTTTTTGAAATATCAAAACATTGCAAAATGTCAAGAAATTTTGAATTTAACAAATTTGCAAAAATTTGCAAAATAATTTTTGTTCTGTTATATGGATGCAAATTATCTGCATAAAGCCACTTTGTGGGTGGTAGAGGTGATTAAAAGTCTTTCCTTATATAGGGCTATGTCCACACGTAGACGGGTATTTGGGAAACAGCATATATTTTTATACATTTACACCTGTGGTGCACACGAAACTGCAGCTTTACGTCACTGAAAACAATGTTTTCTGAAAACTCCAGCCAAAGTGAAGATTTTGGAAAACTCCATTTTCATGGTTTGGTGTGTACACCGGTAAACAGAGTTGTCAGTTCTAAAACGTCACAGCTGAATGACGAGGGCTCATTCTGATTGGCTGGCATGGGTTTTACGTCTGGAAAACACTGCCCATTATGGGTTTGGCGTGCTTGGAGCCGCATTCACCGGCAGATTTACCCGCTGCGTGTGGATGGAAGTATTTTTTAAAACAAACGAGGGGGATACTCATTTTTGAAAATATCTTGCTATGTGTGGACATGGCCTATATCTGTATGCTCACATGGTTGAGACTGATTGTCAAACTACAGGAAAAAAGAAACAGAAACCAAAGATGGCTTATGGCAATTTCCCTGTAAATAACTAAATGTGTTTAAAATGTAAAATGGTAATCTTATCGTTATGTTGGTATACACTAGGTACTCTATATTACAAATTGCAAAATGCAGATTCATCTAACAGAACTTTTAACAGAATACCTTTAATGTTTTGTCATACACTTGTGCTTCATTACAGAAACTACAAAAACCGCTTTGGAAGTGTGAAACCCAACATGTCCCTTGCTGAATGGCAGGCTAAGAATCGTACAACACACAAGCGTTTTGGCAGGATCCCGAAAAACTCTGAAAGAAGCCATTCAGCCTTCTTGCTCAGATAACACTTAAATCTTAAAGATTAAAACTTCACTGTTATTGAAAGCAGAATTTAATATTGTTTTTGTTACAAATAGCTCTTGATTTTATGTTTGCACTTAAGTGGTGATTTGTTTTTAGTTTGTCTTGTTTTTGTTCCTACCTACATTAACGCATGTTTAAATTATTGCATGTTTTAAGTGTTTTGATGTTTTGTGAATGTTGCACCCTAGTGTTTAGGCATCTTTTAACTGTATTTGGGACTGTTTGTTTTAATGCCCATTGTAGTTATCCTATCCTAGTCTGGATTATTTTATTTTCATATACTGCTCAGATATTCACCTGCACTGACCCGATTCATACCTGCTGCATCTCTGTCAGCTTTATTTTGAGTATACTCGGCTGCATTTTTGTGTTGTGCACAAGAGGAGTGACAGAAATGACCCTAAAGAGTCTAAGTACAGGGACCCATTGGAGAAACGTGACAACATGGGTCCCATCTATTGAATAATGCACACTGTTTAAGTAATCTTGTCTGTACACATCATTGGTAGACCTGGTCAGCCATCCAGAAGGTAACAGTGGGTGTCAGTGAAGGCCTGATGTCACATGCTGTGGACACTGTAAGGCACGTGTCTGGCAGAGCAACCACAGCACCTCCTTTCACCTTCAAACAATATTTAGCCCCTCTGCAGTGGAGGACAGGATCAAGGAGGATGTTTTTTGTAGTTGTGTGGCATGCTTCACAGTCCCCATTGGAAACAAGACTTTACAGACCATAACATCAAGTTCACAGGGCCAGAGATTCTCTATTACTGGTGTTTAGTTAAAAAAAAGTAGACAAATGTGGGACTTCAGTAGTACCAGTTTCATGTACTTCTCTAATTCTAGAGATTCAGGCCCATGTTGCTGAATGTTGTTACAGTGAATGTTTTCGCCTAGTTGCTGGGCTTCTTTTCAGGAACTTGTTTTGTCTCTCCGTTTTGACAGCTGGTTGCTATTAAAGTTTGAGACCCATGTGTCGAGAGCCTTTTGGCCTGGATTCTGTTCGGTTGCCTTTTCCCCAGTGTTCAGACAATCACATACGATTCAGATGTCACACTTGATACACCTTCAACGAGATCAAACAGATTTTTGTGGAAAATATGTAATATTTTATTTTATTTAGCATACACAAGTAAGCATACACCATACCCTTCATTATTGAAGTTGTGTAACCTTGTGCATAATAGATAAACCATGCTAGCCCTCATAAAGCAATGACTGCAGTACACTTCATACAAGGAATATAAACATGATAGCACTAATAAAGCAGTTGATTTTCTAAACCATGCTTACTTGTTCATCTCCCTCCTGCTCTGTATTTCAAGAATCCAACCTCTGTGTTATACCAATGAACTGTAATTTCCACAAATGTTTGTTTTCATTCAAATTACACAATGTGCAAGTTGTCTTGGAACTCAGTCTTCTCTCAACTGCCCAGTTTTCTAATTGCAATAAAGTTCCTTGCTGCCACCAACAAACTGAATGTTTCAGGCATTTTTATATCACACATAACCGTACTGACTGTGAGGAAGCACCATAAGCCTCTGACACTGAAATAAAGTGGTTTTGGAAAAGAGTGGATGCAATCACAGAGCACAGTGGAATGTTGAGTTTATACAGTCATCACCAATAGTTACAAGTTGAGGGATTTTCTTTTTTTTTTGTCTTTCTGATGGATGTTTCTGTGACAAGCTTTATCCAGATTCATGGACGATATGCTTTTAGATGATCAGCTTTTACCTTAAATGATAAGAATAATGAGTTAAACTGACAGGAAAATTTTTGCTTTACTCCACTAAAAGGACAAAATTAGTGAATTATAGGGTGTAATAATACAGTTTGATATTTTATAACTTGAATTTTTCAATAGCTGTCTGAAAAACAAAGTCAACATTCCAGTCCTCTGTAGCTTTCATTATGTAGCTCAGGGGTGGCCAACCAATCAGAGACCACAAAAATTACTGTGGTCTTAGAAACACACTTCCTCTTACACATAAACAAATTTACATAAAATGAAAATCAATACATTTCCAATTTTCAAAGCGAGATTTATTGTTTTTGTAAGTGCGTTTAAATTTGTACTCGGAGCCATGTCAAAGACAAATTTCTGTTTTTACCGCAGAAGAGACTAAGTTCCATCTATTTATCTATCTATGAGCACATAAGCGATTGAGAGGAGCGCATGTAGACAAAAGAAACTGAAACTTAAGTATCAATCTCATCACCCAAGTATTGATCAGTACTGATCCAAATGTTTGCAACAATATATCAGTTTAATGAGTGGATCGAAGAGCCGCACACTGAAAGGCAAATAGCCACATGCTCTTTGGTTGGCCACCCCTGATGTAGCTGAATCTGTTTGGCTGGTTAGCATACAGGGTAAAACTAGTAAAAGCTGTCCTGGCTCCAGTCTTTGTGCTGAATTGGACTAAAAGGGGGATATCTGTTGTTATATACATTACAGTGTTATCTACTTTCTCTAAGTTAAGCCTTTTTCTCCAAATGTCAAACTATTTCTCTGCCCCGTGGATGCCTATAGCCCTGCGTTAAAACCAGTAATAAGGACTACAATATTTACAGAGACAAGACAGAGGACTGTACCATCATTTGGAGTTGGTTATATAACAAGTTTAGAATGCACTCTATTCAGTTGAACCTCACAGTTTTAAAAATAGAGCTCATGCTTTTGGCTTATTAAGCAACTGGAGAGAAGGAAAGTAAATTATTCAAAACAAGAAAATGGCTACCAGCTGAGGGAACTACAGCTTTGAGAGAACCACTGCTGGCAGAGCTAAGACGTGGCCCCATTCCAGACAAATCATCTGGGGACATCATTGTCATTATTTTTGGCTGGGTGAATCAATTAAAGAACATATGGAGATCACTGGGGGAGAATTGTGTAGTGCAAATAATTGGGTAATCCTGCAGAACAAGCCTCATCAAGGTGGTCCGACCAACTATACCTATACCTAGAGGCCAGAGAGGCGCTTGATGCTGCCTTCTGATCTGAGACCACACTTGCCTTTGACACAAAAGCATAAATTTGGAGCAGTATTTAATGGAGGACTGAAATCATGATCTCTTATAATCTTAAATTGATGATTTTAAGAATGGCTGCACAGAGAATGAGGAAGGAGCTCGCAGCAGGCCTGCCATTGCATAACTCGTCATTCTCTCCAACTGTCACATATCTTTGCTGCTTGTCTTTGCTACCACACATTTGTAAAATTTCTCCAAAAATAAAAAGCCAGTATACTTCCGAACTAAGATGGTTTCCATCTCGTATAAGAATACATCCATAGCTTAATCATTCTGTCAGCACAGACTTCGAGAGGCTGAATGGCCTTTAAAGTATCAAGCTACAGCTCTATGTCTGGCAGTCTTCAAAAATTTCTCACATCACAGTCTTTTCATTTGGCACATAAACTGCACAATGACATAAAGTAATAGAAATACGTAATAGTAGACTAGTGCTATGAACAAGCTCATAAATGACAGGACTAAGTGTATCAAACACACAAAAAGTACATAGCACATTTCACCAGCAACAGTGACCCTTGTACAAGTGGAGTCAAACATTGTCCATGGTAGTTTTGAAATAGGTCACAAAAGGTACCAAAGTGACACCATCCAACGAGAATGAAAATACAAAATGTATTTACACGTCAAATATCATCCATCTCTTCCCTTGATTTCAGATCCACCTCAGCTCGGTCTAAGTGTCACCAGTCTGGGAAATGTTCTTGAGCTTTACACAAATTTAAAAGCTAATAAATATGACACAAATTTGAGATAAAGGGCTCACCATCCTCGTTAAATCAATATTTCAAAGGCAGCACAAATGAGTCTGAAGCAGCCCTCAGATACATCATTTACTCTCTGAAAGTAAGACCCTTTAAAATTGCAGTGCACAGTACTGTTTGGCTACTGAAGCATCTCTTATAATCTCTACAACAAAGAATTTCAAAACAAATGTTTACTTAGATTTCTGAATAAGTCTTGATAGAAGCCCTTCTGTTCAGGATGTCATAAGGGTTTGTCAGGGTTGAATGAAGGTTGGGCACATTTCTTTAGTCCCTTGCTGTCCTTTAAAAACATTTTGAAGACGGCTCTGAAAGACTTCTCTGAAAGTTCAGAGGGAACTGTCTGCATGTGAGGCCCAAAATTCCCTCATAGCTGATATGCAGTTTGATCGTCTGTCAGACAATTGCATGCTGGGAGGTTAAGTTTTTGACAGAGGTTACAGAGTTCGAGTCCTTCCTTCCAGGCTCCTCGAATGCTGTTATTGCTGATATAAGGGATCTATCAGTGTCCTTTCAGCGGCTTTTCCATAGCTATCCAGAAAGTGCAGCCCCCTTAAAACCTCATCAAACCGAGAAATGCACCCCGCTGTGGCACCTCTTCCATACCTCCAGTCCTTTCAATTCATCGTGAAAGAGAAAGACACAAGGAAATACTGTAGGTCTCATCCTGAATGTTGGAATGTTATATTTCAGAAATCTAGAATAAGAATATGAAAAAGTGAGAAGTAAAAAAAGGAAATGTGACGATAAAAAGCCTGACTTGCTCAATACTTTTCAATGGTTATGTGATAAGATTAAAGATGCCAAATTAGCCAGGTGGAGTGCAGATTCCTGAGGTGGGGGAAACAGGCTTGTCAAAATAAAATAGAATGATATTAGATAGTTGAATAAAAGAAAAAAAAATTATGATAGACAGGCAGACAGATAGAAAACCTCACTTAAAACTGAAGGGTATTTATCTCCTGAGGGACTAAATGAATAGTTATAAAAACAACAATAAGACTGTTTGGACCCACCTAGTTCAGAGTCAGACAAGTTAACAAGTGAAGCAAGTGACTTTACTGTTTCTCATTAAGAGCTATAGAAAAATGGAATGTTGAAAAAAAAAAGAAAAAGAAAAAATGAGTTTCATGACTGCAAATTGTTGAGTTTGTGGCTGCTGATCACCAGCGGAAAGGTGATGAGAAGAAAGAGCTGACAAAGGGAGCGAGAATTAAACAGTCCTTGGTTCTGTTCACTGGTTTTGGCGTCAAGATCGCTTCACCTTAACTTTATCCGTCCTCAGAACTGTTTCATTCTTCCATCTGCTGCTTCCTGCTACGGTAGATGTTTCCTCTCTAAACTCTGCTCTCAGACCAGCACTGGCCATGCTGCGTCCAAATGTCTGGAGTCCTACTGCCCCGGCTCTTCACCAGGCCAAAGGAGCACAAGCTTTGCAAAAAGGCCTGGAGTCCCAGTCTTGTCATGATGAAAGAAGGACTTGGAAGGGGCTGATGTATCTGTGAGAACACAGAGTCTTTTGGATTAGGAGGAGATGTCCTGAAGTCACACCTCGATGGTGTTCACAAATGGCATCCTGCTGTTGTTCTTCTCGGGGATCTGTGGGTGTAGAAAGGAAGACAATAGGTATCATGAGGCTGTACTCACATGAATCATCAAAAAGACCTTTTTTATGATTATTTCTTCTCTAAATTTCACCTTTTATGGATTCAAATATGATAGAAAATGGAACGATGATTAGAATAATTAGAATGGTTGTGGTGTGGGAGCAGTGCAAGCTGTGATGTGTTTGCTGTTTAAAAGTTTATGAAGTCATCTCTGTTGAGGAAGCGTTTTTTTTGGCTGCAGATGACTTGACGCTGACTATGTTTTAGCGGTGTTAGTGTGAGAGGAAGAGGTTGTCACCTACCTGGCGCTGCTGAGGGGGAGGCACCCAGGGAATGGAAGGGGGTGGGTTATACCTTACTGCGCAACAGTCCTCCGGTTGGATGTTCAGGAGTGCTGCACTCGGAGGAGTTTTTGGCTTTATCCTTGTTGTTGTTGGGCTCGTTGTCTTTGATAATGTCATACTGCCGACAGAAGAGAGCGATCACACCTAGCAGGAGAGGAACAGCAAGCACTGGTTATCTTGAAGACACAAATACAGGCACCCACCATCTTTGTAGACAGCTGCATGGTTTTATTGTATCTCTCATCACGTTATGACAAACATTGTGTGAATAGCTGTCATCCCTTCAGCACAAGTTGATTCTCACCTGCCCACATGATCAGCACCACCACAATGATGATGAGTTCCCCTGCCCTCAGCTGTGTGGACTGGCCCACCTCCTCCATAGTCACTTCATCTGAAGGAGTCAATGGACAAAAACACTTTACATAATCGTAATAATCAACAATTTCTAATTTTGCACTCTACTGCATGATAAAAACTGCAGCCTGCTGATATAGACTGAAGGCTTTTTCAAAATTATGTAAGTCGTGTTGTGGACAAGCATGAAATAAAAACACTTTCCCATGGTTGTACGTTTATCCCTCACACTAATTAAGTATAGATGGAGCCAAGCTTCAACCAGAGGTATATTGATTTGCCAACCCTTGCATCTTTGACCACTTTTCTCTGGGTCTGATAGATTTCCTCGGCTCTACTGGATGCATGCAGTGAGAGGCCTGCCAAGTCAAGTCAATACAGCATACAGTACAGACCCCTCTGGATGGTTTTTATCCCTGCATTGTGAGCAGCAGGAGACTCTAGGAGCACTCTATTTACAAATCTCCTTAAATGTTCATTTTAGTCTGTGTATGTTCAATGACAGGGCAAGCGTTCATATCGAGTATTTCTGAAACTCACACCCTACCTTTGCTTTTAGAGGCCTGAGTCTCGGCCTCCTTTGGGGTTCGGAAGCGCAGAGCTTCGCTCAAAGGACTCGTTCCAGACATGCTGATAGACTGGACATGTACAATGTAGTCTGTCTCTTCCTCCAAGTCCCACAATGCACAGGATCGTGTGGTGGTGTTGACTTCTTGGATGAATCGCAGCATACGCACATCTTTCTTCTATTGGAGGGTAACAAAATAAAGAAAAGTTGTTGACATTAAAGATGAGTGGTCAAAATGTCGAGAATAAAAAGTCAAAACAACCTGCCCTGATGTTTAGTGCGCCTGGTACAGTAAACTCCTCAACAGCCACAGGCATGACTGACTGTAGCAGCAGCTGCCGGTACCAGAGCCTAAACGACAGTCTTCAGGGTCTGTCTAGGTTTTGGTAATTGGATTTTCCGTTCAGAAAAAGAAAATAAAAAGCTATTTTTATTTCTGAAATAAACTATTAGGAGACAGAAAACAAAGCCTGTTTCTCATATTGTGAGACAGGAAGTTGCCTTTTCAAAGTAAGAGCGCCTGTGAGGACGATGCTGTGTTTCCAGCAAGAGCACTGCAATGCAAAGAGGGAATCCATAGCAACTTCAACTGACTTTTGTATGCTTGTTTATCCCAATAATCATATTAAGTAAGAAAACATGTATTTGTACAAGTCCACTGTACAACACAGACAAATCCCAGAATACAATCACTTACACACACGCACGAGGTATTGTCTGATTTCATGAAAATCAAACAACCACTCATTCTTTGTTTTTTAATACCTCTTTTCTGAATGGAAAACCCCAAAAACAAAACAAACATGGACCCTGAAGACTGCTGTTTAGGCTCTGGTACTGCCACTACTGTTGGTCACGCCTGTGGCTGTTGAGGATTTTACTGCACAACCGATAAACATCCCTGAGTTGACTTTTTTTTTCTCATCATTTCAACTTTTATCCCGACCTGCTGTAAATTATTTTCTCAATCAATGATGGCCCTAATCTGCTTCCATAATGTAGAGAGTGCAATTTATCCACACAAAATGATTCTGACTATTGTTTTTCTCTCAAATAGACAAAAATGGACAGTGTGGACAGCAAAGCTTGGTAAGGCTATGCTAAAAACACACAACTTTGACACCTCCCCCTATTCCAGAATAAGTTCAGATTAGGGATGGGTATCGAATAAGGTACTTTTAAAGGTAGCAACCGAATTCTGTCAAAAGTACTAAGTACCAATTCACGAAAAATCAAAAGGTACCATGTTTAGGTACCTAAACACATCCTTGTAACTGTGAGGTAGTGGAAGATTGGGTGATTTTCCATACTGGACATGAACACAGCATTGCAAGGTTAGATAGTGAAGAAGAAATATGTTAAATTGAGAAATATATATTTCATTATTAAACAAATTGATATTTCTTTTCCACATACAGCCAAAAAAGTACAGAAAATTGGTACCGTTGAGTACCGGTACCAATTACCAGGTACCAGGCATCGGTACCGTAAAATGCTAAAAAAAACCCAAAAAAACTGCCATTAGTGGTTTTCAAGCCATTTCAATTTTACTTGTTATCATAAATAGAGCAAAGACTATGTGTAAGGAATTTAGAAATATATATTTCTAATGAAACCATTATTTGGCTCCAAAAGATTTCATTGCACATATAGGGACTCTGAGAATATCTGAAAGTTTTTACTTGTGAACCAAGGCAGGCATTAAAGAAGGCCTTGAGGAAACAAAATTAAACTTCTTTTGAAAACCAGAAAAACGTTTCTTTAAATGCATAAAAGCAGACCTAGCAAAGAAGGAATCTGGGGGTCCTCTGTCAAGAAAGTTTTAAACCACAACTTTCATAACTTTGAGTGTGTTTGTGTCTCTTGTACTTTCATGAGTGTGTATACAAACCAAAATGTGACATAAACCCATTCTTTGAAGTCACTGCTGCTCACCTGCTGTGTGATGGCAAAGCCAATGACGGGGTCTCCCTCTGGGATGTCCCATGTCACCACCGCAGAGTTTGCTTTCACAGCTTTGATGGTCACATTGACGGGAGGGGACAAGCTATCTGGATAATTAAAAAAAAGACAGAAGGTGACATGTTAGCACTGAGTCTGTGAAATTTAGATTTAAAATTTAAAGTTGTGCTAAGAAGGTAGATCTATTCAGTGGTGGCTCCCAAATTAAATAAAAACATCCCCCACCATACCAATTTTTAAATTGTGTCTTAAAACATATTTTTAATCTATGGCTTTTAGTTCACCATGAAAGTTGTGCAATCTCTGTCCTTTTATGTCTTTTATGGTCTTAACCCCTTTGTTTTTATGGCTCTTAATGGTTTCTATGTGATGTTTTAATTCATTTGTTTGTTTTATTGATTTCCTTATTTGATTTTTGTTGTGCAGCACTTTGAGAAACTTAATTGTTTTTATAAATGTCCATCACTTTAATTCCTATATTTCACAGCAACCATTTGATGAATGGCCCTGGAGTTTTGTTTACTAAATATTATCTATTCCCTTAAACTGAATTCTTCCAACTTTGTCTAAATGACATGATACTGGCATGTTTCAGGTTTAAATGTTCAGTTATGTTTGGTATTTTTCTTTTTTCTTTTTTTGCTGATTAATTTCTAAATTTCAATACCATGCTGTCCAAGGGAAATTGAATACGTTAGAATTTCTTTTTCTGAATGAAAAAAATGTAAAGCCTGGCCTTAACTATGTTGTTTCTATCAAAACTTTTATTTCCAAGACCTGGTGTCTAAAGAGTATGGCTTTCTACATTAGGTTTGTCTTGATTATAATCAAACTCAGATGGTAATACATAGCTGGGAAAAAAGTCTTCACAATGAACACAGAGGAGCTGTATACAATATATAATACAAAGACATTGATACATTTTTTGTTTACATAAGTCAGTTGTGACATTTACTAAGTTGTCAGTCTGAGTTAGTTCAGGATTCTTTTTTTTTAATCTCGTTATCTAATTTAGCACTGAATCCGTGGGATAGGTAAAGTCTTTTTTTGGGGGAAGAGCTGCTTCTCATTCACAGGAGCACTGTTTCACAAAATTACTGGCACAGAGTACAAAAGCTTTTGGTATTGGCCACTTTCAGTATCTGGCACAGTTTATATTTTTGGTTGGCTTTTGCATGAATCCTGGTGAGAAGGGAACCATATAACCATAGTGGACTCCTTTCAAGCCCATCCACACTTTTCTCTCTGAACAAACAAGCCATGGTCTTAATGGTCAGAGATATAATTGATATTGGTTCATTGTCCACATTGCATTATACAGCAATTACTTTTGCTATTTTATGTTTATTAATATTTATATCCAAGGGCTGAGAGGGAGTAATAAAGATGAGGAGCAGTGGTCCCCCTCACCAGTAACACTCCTCTTGTCTTTGAAATGGCATAAATCTAATTCAGACCTCCAAATGCAGCCAATGAGTCGCTGAATAGGTTAGCACTCACTTGTCCTTTTGTGGGATTTAGCTTGAGCCTGGCTGCTAAAACAATGGAAACTACAGACACACTCAGCCAAAAAAGAAAAACTAAGCAGTTATTACAGCAGTGATAAGCATGATAACAGCCTGCTTCAAAAACAGCGTGGGTCTGATTACTCCTGATTTCTCTGCTGGCGCACTGTTTGATAGGCACCACAGCTTCGCTGGCAAAAGTCTTTGCTGCTTTGCAACTCCAACCAAAATAGGTCTCAGAAAATAAACAGCTTTATAAAAAACACTGTGATTTTTTTTATTTTTTTTAAAAGGCACAATGAATTAACTGTGATTTTTTTTCTTTTAGCTGCAGTGCTATGACAAAATGAGTGCATAACGGTTAGTGCTGCAGCCTCAAAGCAAAAGTGATCAATTTGATTCACAGTTTGTTGGGTGGAGTTCACATGGATTTTATGGGCTCTCTACAGGTACTCTGGCTTCCTCCCACAGTCCAAAGCATGCTAATCAGGCTAATTGATCACTTTAAATTTTCTTTAGGTGTGAGTGTGTGTGTGAATGATTGCCTGTCTCTATTTAGGCCATGTCTACACAAAGCCGGGTATTTTCAAAAATGAATATCCCCCCTCGTTCGTTTTTAAAAATACTTCCGTCCACACGCAGCAGGTAAATCAGCCAGGGAGTGCGGCTCGAGGCATGCCAAACCCATGAGGGGCAGTGTTTTCCAGACGTAAAACCCAAGTCAGCCAACTAGAATGAGCCCCCGTCATTCAGCTGTGACGTTTAAGAACCGAAAACTCCTTTTGCCAGCGTCTACACGAAACCATGAAACCGGAGTTTTCCAAAATCTTCACTTAGGCTGGAGTTTTTAGAAAACATCGTTTTCGATGATGTAAATCTGCAGTTTCGTGGGAACGACAAGCGTAAACGCATAACAATATAAGCGTTTTCCTAAATACCCAGCTAAGTGTGGACATGGCCTTACACGACAACGTTTCATCTGAAAACACTAAAAACAAATCTACGTTTACAAGGAAACGCTGAGGGGCTGAAAACGCTATAGTAAGCATGCCAGGCCTGCAGGTGGTGCCATAACTGTCTTGTCCAGAAGCCGCTTTTGGGAGATCTCAACCGAAGTAGGGTTGAGCCGATCATCTGGTGTTTTGGGGAATACTGAGTGCAGAGGTGGAGTAACAGATGTACATTTTGTTGAAAGTCAGTCAGCAGATACAGCAGATTGAGCACCACAAGAACAACACGGTAGTTCGCGACGAACGTACAACGGTACTGTTGTCCTGTTGTTTGCGCAGAGTGGAGTGTGACGTCAGTGTTTTCTCTGAAACCGCCGGCTTACTGTTTACACAGCAGCTGTGTCGGCAGCGTTTCAGAAATATCCCACACTGGAGGCTGTTTTCAAAAGTGTGCGTTTTAGGTCGGCTGAAACGCCGTTTCCGTGCAAACGTAAGGCTGAAACGCAACAAAACTTTTGCGTTTCACCCTAAAACCTTTGGTGCCCCTACGTGTCAGACCTGTGTTGAACAGTGGGAACAGTCCAGGGTGTACCCAGCCACTTGCTCTCAGACAGCTGAACAGGATAAGTGGCATAAAAAATTGATGCATAGAAAATTATGCATGATTTTTCCTTTTATTTATTTCCTCAGAATATATCTGATCACCCAAGTCATCAACCACCCACTCCAGGCTGGTTATGGTCCATCTGCTCTTAGAACTGCTGTGATCAGACCCCTCTTAAAGAAGCCCACATTAGGCCCAGAAATCCTCTCTAACTACAGGCCCATCTCTAACCTCCCATTCCTGTCCAGAGTGCTGGAAAAAGTAGTTACTGCCTATCTTCAGGACCATCTCAACTCAAACTCCATCTTTGAGAAATTTCTGTCCAGTTCTGCCCACAGCACCAAAACAGCTCTGTCAGAGTCACAAATGACCTGCTGATGGCGGCTGACGCAAGCACACCATCTACAGCTCTTGTCACCACCATTTACAGGATTGACAAGAGCCTCAAAAAAAGACTCACGTTTTTTAAATTATTCTGCTGGTCTGAATTTACATTTATACATTTATAGAAAAAAAGATTAACACCGATTGCTGGGATCCTGAGGTTAAACTGGAGTCAAACATGAGAGATTACACAAAGATTGCAGGAGACATAGCAAAGTGTGGAGTGAGATTAAAAAGAAAAAGCACTGTTGTTCTTTTCCTCACTCCTCAGTTGGACAGATTGGAACCATGTCTTTGCAAGTCTGCATGCTCTACAGCCTCTGGTAATCCTTTGTCTTTTTTTTTTTTTTGTCCCCTCTTATCGCTGCAATGTGCTGGCAACGTGCTCGGTGACAACCAAGCAAGAGAGACTGTTATGACCGCAGGCCTTTAATATCCACATGACGAGACAGTCAGATCTAATGAAACACCAGGCAGATGTCTTCATAAACTCTCTCTTTTATCCCAGTGGCGTGCAGTCTGCCTTCACTAAAGGGAGAGGGTGACCTTGAAACTTGATGGATGTTTTTGGTGTGTATGTGTTAGCCCAGTTATTATCAGAGCGACAGTTGGCTGTCCCATGCTGTGAGGAGAGGAGGGTGTTAGCATTTCAGTATCCTCATTTGTTAGGGAGCTGCTGAAACTGTGTGTGGATGTACAGTGTGTGAGCTGTATGTAAAGTCATGGAGAAAAAAAGTCAAGATGAAGCGTGGAAACAGATGTCAACACAAAAAACTGATATACTAATGTAAATACTAATATTGATAAATGCTTTTTATCCAGGTTTAAATGAAAGTAACTGATATTCAGGAAACTTTCTATAATTTGAACAGTTGCTTCTTCATGACCTAGTAGTTAGGATGTGAGTTGAGAGAGTTGATGAGACACTAACAGCGCATAGACGGAGCAACATGGGTAGAGCAGCAGTTAGTTACGATGTCTCATGTTTTGGTTGATGAAGAGTTGCAGGTACTGTAAAACATGCATAAGGTGCAAAGTAATGATGGTGCTGAGGAGGACGGGAGATCTCTCTTTTGTCTCTCACATACACAGACAGACACAGACAGACACAGTCTCACTAACTTTACAACACCACCTTTATTTGACACCTGCTTTACAACAATACCTTTATTTGGGTCGGACAACTGTCACTCTGATCAGCATCTCCCTAAAAAATAAGGAAACTGAGATGCTAACAACCTAATACATACACACCAGAAAGGTCCATGTTTTTATTTCTACAAGATGTAGTGTGTTTAAATTACACTTGCTAAACAGGGGTCGCACGTTAGCTTACCGTAACATGTATTTGCCATGTAGTAATTCTTATTACTTCAGATACCTCAGATCAAATGCTTCAAATATCCTCTATTGGACCCTACGGTGGCTGATGAGTGTCAGACAATTTGCAAAAGCCACAACATGAATGCAAGAGCAAAAAAACACCAATGCAAATGCTACAACACAAAAGAAGTACAGGCACAATGAAAGTTAAAAGAGGCTTCTTATCTAAACAAACACAGAAAAGTTTTAAAAGTAAGTAAAAGTTTAACTTCATCTATGATAAATATAGCTTAATAGGGGTGTCACCTTGTGATATCCTTCATAGTACTTATATTTCTTTATTTACATTGGCATTAGAGCTATATTTATCATAGCTTAAGTTATAAAAGAAAACAATTATTAACTTGATTTCACAACTTTTCTGTGTCCGTTAGGATAACAGTCTGCCTAACTTCTGTTGTGATGTTTGTGTTTGTGTTTGTGTTGTGGTGTTTGCATTTGTATTGCGGCATTTGCAAATCCGCTGACACCAATCAGCCACCGTAGAATCCAGAGAGGTAATTAATTTACAGTTTCATCCCGTCCAAGAAACATAAAAAGACGATGACATATAACAAGTGGTGGAGAGAAGAAGGAGAACTGTGGGGCAGCCAACATGCACAGTGCGGCGCATCCATTTCATTAGCTGTGAAAAAGAATTCAAGAGGGAGGAGAGGAAAAAAAAACACAGACTATGCTCCAGAAGGGAGCAGTTTGAGATTTGGAAAAAAAAAACAGCTCAGCACACAAGCACATAAATGACCATTACACCAAAACGTGAAGCCTAGCACATATGGGCGGGGGAAGGCTGAATGCTGCGTATTGCACCATGTGTTAATGCTATTAGCTGGTTTAAAACTCACATGTCTGTAAGAGAAATAAAGACAGTTGCTGGGGGTGTAACTCAGTATTTACTTGGTATTCTAAAGTTAACCATAGTTGTCTCTGTTCTAAGCAAAGTTCTTTACTACAATGGAGGCCAAATTTATTTAAACTTGGCAGATTTAAAAGGTTTCAGATTTTTTTCTTTTTTTTTTGTCCATTAAAATACTATTAAATGGATGAAATATCTACAGATTCATAATAATGCTGTATTTACCAAAGAATAAAGTCTTCATAAATAGATTTAGATCACTTTCTTTACAAAAAGAAACACTGAAAATAATGGACTGGACCCCTCAAGCCTGGACCTCAACACCACTCAGCAAACCAGGGGGGTGGTTTGAATATAAACTTTTTTAGAAACATTGGTTACACTTTATTTTACTTTACTTATTGGCATTTATCAGTTTCACCTACTGGCCACGTCTTTCAGCCAGGGGCAGTTTGGAGTTGAGTGTCTTGCCCAAGGACACTTCAGCACGTAGACAGCAGGACCTGGGTTTAAACCACAAACTTTAGCGCCAGAATTATTTAGTTATATCTGCATACATAGTTGTATCCTATATCCTTTATTTCATTTGAGGTTTATAACACAATGATGTAAGTAAATTATGTTGGATAATAAGAGAATTGTGTTTTACATGAAATAAAAGTAGTTACTCTGCTGTTTTTTCCCCCTAAAACTTTCCTTGCAGGACTTTTTTCTGTTTATACATCTGAATTTTGACGTGATAAATGGACTTGTACTTATGTTTTTGCTCCTTGCAGCTAATTGGCACTGAGCCACAGAGCCAATTAGCTGCATCACTCATGGAGGTTGAATGAAAGTTGCAGCCAAGTGCATGAGCCTGCTGGTTTATTCTCCTTAGAGACTTAAAGCTTTATGCCTGCTGTTTCCCAACTGTGGGTTATTGTACAAACCACAAAAGGCAGCTATCCATGAATTTTCTTCTTTTATCTTTTCTTCTTATCCCATCACTTTTTCGAAATAAATACCAAAGCTTTTGGATTTCTATCCATGACTTCTTTTGACTACCTACCACTATCCTGTCTTTGGGAATATTTTGCACACCAGGCACAGAACCCCTCGATATACTAAGACTCTGTCTTGTTTTATCTTTTTCCTTTCCATCTCCGTCTATCTCACGAACCACCTGGGTTTATTACGGTACTGCTACTACACATGAGCTTTTTGGCGGATTTTCCAAGGCCTAGAGTTTAAAGCTCTCTGCCTGAAACTGAGACTTCGATGGGAATTTGGTTGCAGGGAGCAGACGGTGGCCAAGCTGACCCTCTCATCTGCTCTTCTGCTATTGATTGGCAAGTACTCGCAGAATGAGATCCACTTTATATTGGCAAATATGAGACTTATAAATGGAATCCACTCAATTTCTGTGAATACAGATTGACTGAAAATATATTAAGAATGTACTACCCCACACATTGCCTGGTTCTGTGGGTGGATGGCTATATGTGTGTGCTTTCTTCAATTGTAAAAGTGAGACAGAGCTCATAACTTTTTTTTGTTTCATTCTGCCCCAGTGTATAGTTTGAGGCTGCCAAATAATCACACCTACTGGTCATGTAAAGGTATTTTGTTTCTGCTGTTTATTCCATTCAATCATTTTCATTGGTCAGTTTAGTTACGTGACACTGCTTGGTCACATGACGGAGGAGAAGCTGAGACTATTGCCACATGATCAGCCAGCAGCTCCAGAACCTTTCTTTTCTGTTTCTTTGTCTGTGACTTGGAAATTTGCTTTTGTATTTATTTGCATCAACAGTTGTTTATATCATTACATGAGAGTTATTTGAGTGAGTAATGTTGGCACACCAAAGCTTTGAAGCTGCCACTCACCTTGTTTTAAAGTAAATGTGCATCTTGCATCTTAATTTGATCATAAAATTGACCTACAGCTAAGTCCTGCCCTAATGCAAAAGACCAAACACAGTGCATTAAGCCATTTTCATACACTCAGTTATCTGCCCAGACATGCTTTGAAATGCATTGTAGAAAGTCTGTTTTTAATCAATTTTATGATTATTTTTTCCTAAGACTTTGAGTTTAAAAATGGTCAAATGGTGTCCATGGGGTACATGCAACTCCAACACAAGATACCTGAGAGGCTGGGCAATGGGTTGTTGTTTTTTTTATACCCTTTCCTAAGCTACATCTCACCTAAGAAAAGTGTCTTCTTGGATAAAGTTGTGTGGCAGACCACCACATCAACTTGACAAAGATGTCTACGTCTATTCTAAGTAAGTCAACACAGTATCTGAGGCAGCATAATGTCACTTCGCGGGAAAAAAATATAAAGTTATCTTCAACATCTCTAATGTTAGCTAAATTTAGCCCAACATTAGCTCGTATTCATCATGTCTCTTTGTTTGTTGGGAGTTCATTGGCTTATTTTGTTCTAGTTATTTTTTCTTTGGTGATTGTACATCATAGTTAGCTGCTGTCCAAAAAGCTCTAGTTAAACTAATCTCAGCATCTGTAGCTTAGCTTCATTAATTTATCTGCCGAGCTAACAAAGGCTAGCAAACATTATGCTGATACAATGTAAATACTGTAGCGGCAAGCTAACAGAGAGACTCTTTGTAAAGATAGTAAAAAAAAGTGTTCATTTAACCCTCAAATGCATGGTTTAGACCCTTCTGGTGACTTCTTGGTGATATTTATTAAATGTTTGCTTTTTTTGGTCATATTTCAGTTGTAAAACTATTAACGACTAAAGGAAAAAAACTCTCAACTTCAGCCTCTGATTTTTCATGTCTGTTAGCCGTCTGTCAGTTGGGACATTACCAATGTTTCCTCCACTCACGCACTCGCTTGCTTTTTCTTTGAACCTCCCTTTCTCTGTGTGCCTGTCTTTTATTTCTCTGCAAAAAATTAAAATAAAATAATAAATACCCATGCTGTGTGACTATAGCCCTTGACTGAGTGTTCAAGCCTATCCACTAAAACTAGGCCTGCAGCCAAAAAAACCATGCAGCATGCTGTTCACACTTTTTTTAATCATGAAATGCCAGTTTATGTGTTTGAATTTGTAACAAAAGCATTACTTAATTTACCACCCTGCATTCACGAGCTGTTTGTATGACAGTACACCAAGCCCCCATTTCTTTACAAGTGAGCTGGTGACTTGGTGAGATGTTGGTTTTACTTGGTATATGCACAAAAATAGCCTCTGGCAGCAAGCACCACTAGATTCAAAAGGCGTTTTAGTGCTCAAACTGTAGCACTTGGTCGTTTGTGTGGTAAAAGAAGTGCAGGTTAATTCCATGGAGTGCCATCCTGTGTGGCTTGCTGTGCTGTGAAACACCATCTGGAGCTCCCTCTTCACCCGGTGCCAGATATAAACTCTGTTTTTATGTTTCATCCAGGAGGAATCTGATGGCATTTTTTGGTCCACACCACATGATGCTCAGATCTATACTTTTGACTTGGATTTCATTTCCTTTGATGCATTAGTTTTGTAACTATACGTGCAAAAATATTTCAGGGAAGCAAGGCATTTAAAAAAAAAAAAAAAAAAAAAAAAAATGAAATCATCATTTACTTTTTTGTGACCTGTTTTGGATTATTTTCGGCTGAGTAAAGTTATGGCTTAGTGAACAATAGGAAATGGAGAAAAATTCCAGTGTTTGAAATAACTTAACTGACTCAGCTTGAAAAAAAAAATTCAGAATTGATGAATATAACTAAATAAAAAATAATAATAATAAAATTGATGCTTCTGAAAAGTGGACACTGTGTCCTGTTTTTATTTTCTGTTCTTTATTTACCAATATGAAAAGACCAAGTTTGTTACATCTTAGTCTTTTTCTATCATTGGACCACAAAACGTTTTGATGAGATTTCAGCGAGTAGGATATTTATTTATCAACTATAAAAAATAGGGCAAAAGTATCTATTACAAAGATATATTTTGAGAGCACCAACCACAATAAATGGTCAAAGATATATGAAATAAAAAACAATATGAAACAGAATCATAAAGATAGGAATGGCTCAGCTTAATTCTGACTTAAACTTATGAAAACTTTTTGATTTTTAATAAATTTGTTTTTGTTCTAAAATGAAAATGTAAGAGCAGAAAATTATATTTAAAGTTGACCACGTATTTGAATGTCATTTTTTTGTTGTTGTTTTTTTCTAAATAAGTCACAAGTTTCTTTAAGTTTAAACATTTAATGTGTCATCCTTGCATTTGTTCGGTCATTTAAATAATTAGTAAACCCTTACCCTAACCCACTCCCCATCCCAATCTTCTGAAATGGGATTGTACAAACAAGTTTTCTTTTAGAATTCAAAAACTTAAGTTCACACAAACATACATGAGGTATTTAGTTTTTAATAGTACAGTAAAATATGATGGAGGAAAAGAGTGTGATTCTGCTTGAAAATTGTAAAAATGGCAATTATGTTGCAATTACACACACACACACACACACACACACACACGCACACGCACACGCACACACATATCCCCCATCTCCTCTCTATGTTAGATGAACAGCCTTTCAGTGCATGTTAGATATAGGAAGATGTAAAGCCTATAAAACAGCTCTCACAGTGCAGGCCTTTGACGATTCTCCATGGGATTTTAAGACCAGAACTCAATAGATTACAAGGTTTTCTGCGTGATAAAGTATATTTTCTCAGCTCCCAATAAGCACAGTCAAAGAAAAAAAGCCTGCAGCCTATGCAGTGCTTGCATCAGCGCCCAATTCCTCAACCGATTCATTGATTAGCCCATTTTTCCCTGATAACTGTGAGGGACTGAAGAAAATTGCTTTTAAGGATTTACGGACTCATTTACAGTGAATGTGTAAGAGGTTTGATTTACATTTTAAATGGATACATTGTGTCTCCTTTCCCTAAATCAACTAAAATATTATGAGTCAAAATAAACAGAGGTACACTAAAAAAGTCACAGTGGTGAAAATTTAATAGACCCAGAGCACGCACTTCAGCCAGCCATCTTCGCTGCCTCTAAAACAGTTCTGCATGGTTGTTAGGGTGCAGTTATCCAACCAACTCTTAAAATAAACTTGAAGACAGAGCCTTGAATGAAAAGGAAAAGGTGGTATTATTTTGTTAATGTTTAGGCTCATTGGGTTTGTATTTTATCATTATCCCCAAAAAAGCAGCTAGTTACTTGTTTCCAAGTTGATACATTTTCAAACCAGAGTCACAGAAGATTATTTCACTTTTTATCCACAATGCCTAAAAGTTAAGGCAAGTGGCTGTATATATGGATATCATTTACAAGTGCAAAAGGTCATACAGCTACTGGATGGCCCTTAGGATGACAATTCAAAAATACAAAAATCAACTTGTTATTGAATTCACTTGTCAGGTTGACCTCTTTTACTCTAGTTCTTTCGATTTTAAATTTTCACAGGCCAAATTGTGTGTTTCCAAAGCAAACGGGATCAATGTGAAGTACTGTTGAAAAATGCATTAAATCAATAGTTGATCAATAAAAATATGTAACACTAACCAAATTTAGTCTATTTCACTCCGCTTAGACACAGCAAAGAAAGGTAGCTTTTGAGAACAAATGGTTAACAGTCTCCATTAACATATGACAACGGACTTCATCTAACTTAAGGTTAGCTTTTACAATAGCTATATTTTAGCCTGTAAAGCTACATCATTGTTTAACACATAAAATGTTTTGTAAGAGGCTCAAGTGCATATGGATGGATTTCAACCAGGTATGAAGTGAATGACCGATGAACACATGAATATAACTATAAACATGTGAGCCTGTTAATAACACTACATCATTTGGTAAAGCTAAGCTATCAAAGCATTTCAACAGGCGTACAGGCTGTGTGCTAAAAAATGTCTGACAATAAAATGTTCGAGTACATATGTATGTGTGTGTGCATGCCCGTGTGCAAAACTCACAGCATATGCACAAAGGACATATTTAACTTCACAACATTAACACTCTCCATAATTCAGGAATATTCCTGAGGATATCTGGGGGACCAAATGAGTTTCTAGTGGCCATTAAAATACACTACATCAGACCGAGCTCCGCAGGTAAAACATGCAGTAAATGTCAGCAGAAAAAAAACTCCTCTAATAAAAAGATCTAATTGTCCAATTTTCAACACTTCTAATCTTCCTGTTAACTTTAGTGTTAGAAAAGCATTTTCTGCTGTCTCTATCATACATAAGCATATATATATATATATATATATATATATATATATATATATATATATATATATATAGTGTGTGTGTGTGTATATGTACACACAAACTTTTTTTTGTTTATTTTTTTTTCTGTCCAGGAATCAAAAGTAAATAAGTAAATGAAAGTAAACGACTGTATTTGCATATTTGCATTTTTTCTATATGTTGTTAAACAGTCCATTTGTAAATTCAGGGATAACAACAATAATATTTATTTTTGCATTAAAGATATAATCTTTCTTTAAAAGGTTGCAAATACCATACTGGTGGATACTGGACATAAAATCATATTTCTTAATCAGCAGTATACCATTAATTCAGGATAGAGGTGGAAAATACTTTACTCGGGGTGGTGGTAAAATAAATTTGTTTAGCACTTTACTTCACGAGTTGAACACAAACATCTAATACTTTTTCGATGTAGAGCCTATTTCCCTCAAATATTGTTCACAAATTTGTCTAAATCTGTGTTTGTGAGCACTTCTCCTTTGCTGGGATGATACATCTCCCTCACAGGTGTGGCATCTCAAGATGCTGGTTAGACAGAGCGATTATTGCACAGGTGTGCCTCAGTCTGGCCACAACGAAAGGACACCCTCAAATGTGCAGTTTTACTGTTTTTTACTTATTGGGGTGGTGCAAGGGATCAGAAAACCAGTCGGTATCTAGTGTGAACACCATTTGCCTCACACAGAGCAACACATCTTCTTCACTCCACAGTCATCTGTGAAGAGAACTCCCCTCCAAAGTGCAAAGTTCACCCCTCCATTGGGTGTGAACATTTTATTTCTCGAGTTGGTTACACTGACAAACTGCAGTCAGGTGGAGACCCCGGTTAGGATGATGAGCATGCAGATAAGCTTTCCTGAGTCGGGCTCTGTCAGTTTGTGCAGAAATTCTTTGGTTATGTGAACTGATTGTTGCAGCAGCTGTCAGGGTGGCTGGTCTTAGTCGAGCTTGAATGTGAAGATGCTGGGCTGGTGTGGTGCCACGTGGTCTGTAGTTGCAAGGCAGGCTGGGTGTTCTGCCAAATTCTCTGAAACACCCTTGAAAACGGCTTATGGTAAAGAAATGAACAAGCAATTCACAGGCTACAGCTCTGGTAGACTTTCCTGCAGTCGTCGTGCCAACTGCACGCTCCCAGCCCAGTTTTCACCAAGCAGTCTGATCAGTACAGTTTGATACAGGTTGAATCAGTAAAGCCTGATCCTGTTAGCGTTTCCACAGCCAACTATGCCCTTCTTGGTAGAGGGCATGTAAACTGGAAGCCGCGTCAGTTGCGTACCCTGCTACTAAATCTAACAAAAAAGAAAAATGTCAGACAGTAAACAAAGAGCAACGGAGGAAAACATCCAGCAATTTGTCTTCTCTGTGATTTCCATGTGGCCCTTTGTTACAAAGCACAATCAAGCTTTGTTTCAGAGAAGGCTGTGTGCCACATGGAGAAACACAGGGGTTGTTGCGCAGTAAGTGACAATTCTCTTAACCAATCAATGGACTGCAGTGCTGTAGCTCCATCTTCTGGGGGTTGGATTGGTTTATCGGGCACCCCAACAGAAGGGTACCAAAAAGTGGGACTGTATGGGTTGGTGACTTGGGGTACTGTCCCGGGATTAGTCAGTGGAAACGCCACAGAATGCGTGCAGTACCAAGACAAACCAAACTGAACCCCTTGATGGAAACATGGCTATATTGTAGACCACCTGGGGTACACTTGTGCAATAACTATGCTGTCTTATCAGCACCTTGAGATGCCACACCTGTGAAGTGGATGAATTATCCCAGCAAAGGAGAAATGCTCACCAACACTGATTTAGACAAATTTCTGAATAATATTTGCAAGGAACCTGCCTTTTTTGTAGCTTCAGAGAAAAAGCCCTTGAACTTTGAGTTCAGCTAATGAAGAATGGGAGCAAATAGATGCTGATTACTTCATTTTTTTTTTTTAATGTTCCGGTAACAGTTAATCCACAGGTATGTGCAATCTTTTTGATCAAAATAATACTGCTAAGTATCCTTGTCTATGAATTTTACAAGGAAACAAAACAAAATAAACGTAAAAAAAAACAAACAAACAGAAACAACAAGAAAAACACGTTACTAACTCTTGATTGTCAAATACAGTTATTAACATGTTTTCCTGAACAGAACAAAGTGTTTTGGTGGTTTATGTTATGTTTGATTACTTTCTGACTTATTTTTCAGACTCTAGTTTTCTGGCTCAAATGGGGATAAAAAAATGTGAAGGAAAGGTTTCTTGTTTTTACAGCAGGTGGTCTAATAAATGTGTATATTATTAGCCTGATAGCAGAATTGCCTAAGCCACATTTCAATTTTTTTAAGAAGAAAAAACACATTTTTTATGTATATATTTTTTTATTTATTTATTTATTTTTTACCAGGACTTTTTTTTAGTCTTTCATATATTCTATTGTATTTCTGTGGATAAGTAGCGTGTTGGGGTTGTTTTTCTTGTACACCAGCAGGTTTGTGCAATATGGGCATCATGCACTGTGTTGAGTTGTATGTGTGCATGGGCCATTGTGTTGATATGTTAATGAGTTCTTTATTTATTACTGTTTATGAAGGCAGTATGATGTCAGCACTAAGCCTACAACAAATGTGCTCAAGGGGGCAATAAAGTTTTATTCTACTCTGTTCTGTTTATATTATCTATATCATTATTGTTAACTTATTGATTCCATTTAGGCGCATTTGACTCTGGAAATAATGTTAAGACTCACAAAAAAATAAATGTTTATAATATATGACATAGGTTCTAATGCTATTAAGCTAACGATATTATAATATAGAATATATATTTATATAGAACCTTCGACCTCGTTAAACTATTTATCTGCATACACATACTAACAAAAACAGGCACAGGCGCGCACGCATGCCGAAGCGCGCATGCACAGACAGTCCACAGAGAAACATACATTCATACACCACTTTGAATTAGGAGACAGGCAAAATAATGTTTTACCAAACGGCTTCTGATATTGATTGTGTTTAATTGGCATGATAATCAAATTATCTGTGATCCCAGTTCACGCTGATCAAATGGGAATGGATCAAACTATTTTCATCAGATGACGGCAAGGAAATACCCATAGTAGCTAACAAACACAGTCACCCTTTCTATAGATACAACAGACTATGCTGCGTCTCACAATAATATTACTGGTGCAAATTGGCAGCCAATATCCTGACGATGCACATCAGTGTAGAACAGTATTTCACACAGAAGCACATGAAATCCCTCTGTTAGTCGTTTTATTAGCCTATGAAACATCACACTACAAGATGTGGCTCAAAAAATGCACGGAAACCTCCCTGTAATGCACATAAACATCAGCTTACCCGCTGTGACTCGAGAGACGTAGAGACAGCTGAGGACGAGCAGGAAAAAAGATCTCTCCATCTTTCTAACGCTCGGTCGACGTGCGGTCCCATTTACTCCTGGTGAGGGTTATGTGTCAACAGTCGAACTGGTGTGCCGTGGTCTGCTGCTGCTGCTCGGCATTCACGTCAGTTCATGTGTCTCGTCTTGCCTGGAAAAAGGACAGCGGCGGGTCTGTCGGTGGCTTTTTTGGTACCTCGGACAGCGTATCTGCAGCACATCCATTCATTCCAGAGCCTTCATTATCCCCAAGTCACCGGCGACCTGCAAAACGTCGCTTGAGTCGTTGGCCAGTCATGAAAAAATAAAACAAAAAAGAGGGGGGAAAGAAAAAAAAAGACTCCTCCCCGATCTGCTTTTGATGATTACCCTGGTGGAGCTGGATGTGGTTTCCAGCACCCCTAGACTACTGCAGACGGATATGAACGTGCTGGCTTTGTGCAGTGTAGCCTAAGCTGTCCCTGCCCACAGCACTGACTCCCGATGGCATGCAGCGACAGAGGGGAGGTTGCAAAACATCCAAATCTCTGAGCTAAGAAAAAAGAAACACATTTCCTTTAAGTTATTCTATGACGAAGAAAAAGTTGTTTGAAATGAAACGTTAAAGACTTCTTGTATTTTTCTGCTGACAGGCCTATCCCACTCTCAGCCATTCGTCTGCTCTTCGTTTGGTTGCAGCCTCTTCAGATTTTTCTCTCCATTCTCTGGCTCTTGTATTTCCCTTATGCAGAGGTTAGCCATCAAACAAACAACAAGCATTACTGTGATATGCTTACTTCTTGAAGCTCAATGGGGAGGGAAAAGCATAGCTGATCAAATACATCTTGCTGCCAACAGTCCTTCCCTTGATGGAGCGTGGCTGCTTCCTCTCTCCCTACCCCCTGTTTCTCTGGCCAACTTGGTGAGCCAGTAGCCTGAATTATTGCTGCCCACTGCTCAATTAAATATGCATTCTGTAACCCACGCAAACAGCCGTCTGTGCAAAGATAAGTCCTTTTTCATCTCCGAAAGCAAACACCTGCCTTTTGACTTTACTGATGCTCCCACCACTATCACTCCATCACTACTACATATGCATGTGTGTGTGTGTGGGTGTGTGTGTTTTAAAAACATAATTTCACTAGCAAGGATAACACCATCAACATGATGTAACTTGACAATGATTTATTGTTTTGATTGGAATAGTGACTCTGAATATGACATCAAACTTCCTGCTTTTGCTTGTTTTGCAAAGCTTAGAGGAAGGATCCATTGTAGCTCCTGGTTACAAGGTGCAGAGTCAAGCTGAGATACACACCTGATCAAAAAATTTCAGACCAGTTGAAAAAAATGCAAGAATGAACATTTTTTTCCATTGTTGTCTCCAAACAAGGTAAAAAGTTTTCTCTCTTTGAATGTGGTCAGGTGGTTTAGATGCATAAGCAAGACTTTTCACAGTGTGGTTGCTGGAAGGTCCGAGCAGTTGTAGGCCAATACACGGAAAGATGTTCGACCAGAAGGCTGTCAGTAGTGCACCGACTGAAGCTCATTAACCATCAGACATCTGCTGGAGCTTCAGGAATAAAAAAAGTCTTAAAAAAAAAAAAAAGTCTCCTCAAGTGCCACAAAATTGCCGGTTTGTACTTTGCAAGAGAACACAAAACATGGGAAACTGAAAGGTGAAAATTTTATTCTCTGATGAGAAAAACTGTAACTAGTCCTGATGGCTTCCAATGTTGCTGGCATGTGAGGAGATCCTACTGGAGATTTTTTCACAGCAGCACAGTGGAGGGGGCGCCATCATGATATGGGGCTTTTTCCTTCAATGGACCAATGGGGCTTCGGGTTTGTCAGGAGCAATAAATGGAAGCTGGCTATGAGGGGATATCACAGGGGGCCTCCTTCATGACTGAGGGCCCCGGTCTGTGTGGTAACTGGGTTTTTCAACAAGACAGCGCTGCAGTTCATAATGCGCGCCTGACAAAGGACTTCTTCCAGAGGAATAACCTCACTCTTTGGGAATATGCTGCATGTTCCTCTGATCTAAATCACAGTGAGAACATTTGGGGATGGATGGCTCATTTATAAAATGGACTTCAGACCAAGACAGTGGAGCTAAGTTATCTTCACCACTTGGAGCTCCATTCCCATCAGCCACAACAAGAATCAACAAGAATGATGAAGCTCCTCATTACTGAGTCCTTTTTTAAACTTTAGTTTCTACTTTAGGGAGTTTTCAGGTTATATTTTAAACTGTGGTATATCCTCCTGACTACCAGTAGTTCAAATTTGTCATCTGTGGAGGACATTTGTAAACCTAAATATCTTCCACTTACTTCACACTACTGAATAAACTCCTCATGCCATCTACAGAGGACATTTAGGGCTTTTCAATGATACCAAATGTGAAGGGGTGGGGCTTTGGTACCTTTCTCTTTTTCATTAAGGAAATGGCATCCATAAGTGGAAGTGCAATTTATGGGAAGAGGAAAAGTAAGTGTATAAAAATTTTTAATAAGCAAATTTTCGCTTGAAATTTTGGTGGCAAATTTTATATGGGACTCTTAACAACACATATGAACATTGTCTGAATAATTTTTACTGTATTTTAGCATTGTAATATACTAGTAATATACATAATATCTGAAATACAAAAAACTTTTTTTTCAAAAAAAAAAAATGTGTTCAGTATTCAAATAACCTCACAAAGATTGGGGAATCTTAAAATCTTTGTGATTGGACAATATTTTTTTTTCTGGTTGTCAGGAGATTAAACCTTTGATCAGGTGATGAACAGCCTATTTGAGGTTAATTGTTGCTTGCAATAAAATGCTTTCTCAATTTTTGTGTCTCATCCCATTTCTTCTTTCTGAAACTCTAACCACAAGCTTTTTAAAATCCAACAGTGCAAATTCAAATTCTAGCTATTTTTCAATTGCTCTTACAATTTTGATTGGGTGTGTATGCTGGATTAGAACAGTTGCAGCTGTTTTGTGCTTCAGAGAGAAATGGCCTGTAGTTTATGTGTTGACGTTAATATCAAGATGTAAGCAGTGCTTGGAAGCAGAATTGAGGCAACAGTTTGTTGACAGATGTTGTGTTATTGTGATAATTCTTTTTGGTAGGAAGCCACTGTGTCTTTGGCTCAAAGTACGGTTCTAGTGAGGAACATGGATCAAACTACTTTTGGTGTTTGCACTTACAGAATATTGGCCAGATGATGTGGGAACCTGTCAGAGCTGTTAGTGGGACCAGACTAAGGAATCTGATTCTTACCCTTGGTAGAAAAGCAGAAATAAAATGTGTGACCTCAAAAGGTAGTGGGGCCAGATGAAGGGAAGTAAAGTGGCTTAATGGGCAATTTTCAAAGTCAGAGACTTTCCATTGGAATTTATAGGGAATATTCAGAAATTTATATTAACTGCATTTATCTGGTAATACACATGCATAACAATTTAATTTGTTATGATCAGACATGCATGCATCATGTCTAATGCAATATTTTTAACTGGCATTTAAAATTAGTTCTCAACAATTTTTCCTGAGTCTAATTGTCACAAATGTAGACATAATTATTATGAAAATAATTGTGAAAAAGTTATAAGGACAAATTTAAGTTCTTAGGCAGGGCTATGCAAGAACTTTAAGGTGACCTATGCTGCAAAGAGGTTACACTTTAGACCAGTGAAGTTACAATTAGGTGAACTAGGCAGATGTAGTAAATCAGTCTACCTAGCCACAAAGCTAGGCAAGCCATCACACTGTTCAATTTTATCCTGGCTCTTCTTCCATCTTTCCTCTCTTCCTTTAAACTTTACACCCAGCCTTTACACTGTGTGGTGTTACAAACTCATTTCACCCCACATCAAATATAGCCACAGGTTGAAATGTTTTTTTTTTTCCATCAAATGTTTAAAGTAGTCATTTTCAACTTAACTCATTAATGAACAATAGCTCAAACTTTAGGGTTGCTCATCTGAGTTTTAAAATATAATAATAATAACAATAATAATAATAATAATAATAATAATAATAATAATAATAATAATAATAATATTAAAGGCATTTAACTTGTGTTTTTTTTTTTTTCATTTAGAGCTGTCAAAACACACCTACATGCAATAATAAAACCAATGCTTTTGTCATGGACTTAAGAGGTATTTGACAAAAGTCAGCTGGGCTTGTGGGAGATAAAGTGCTTAAAACAGAGCTGGATATCATGCTAGTTACTAATAACTTTAAAGAAAGAATGAGTTAATGGGGTAAGCTATGCTGTGTTCCATCATCTGACATGGCACATGTTTGACCAAGACTGCAGAAAGTTTCTGAAATGATATCTTTCCACATTTTACCAGCAACATAATTCCTGTCACATCTTCCACACATGCTGAACTGACTGAAATTGGTCAACAGAGGGCAGCAGACACTTAGACTGACACTTTTTTTTTTTTTTTTTAACACGTTTCAGTCCAAACTTTGACTCAGTTTTTACATTTTAATCTTATGTTTGCTTGACTGACAGGAATATGATGACAGGGCACAGTTTGATTGGGTTTAACTTTATAACTTGCACAATAAAGATAAGGACAAGTATTTATTATACATAAATACATCATATAATGCAAGGTATCATAAAATATAGTTGTGCTGTATGTATACTATATGCTACAAATTGTACATTTGAGTGTTCAAATACCAACCTCCGCTCTTACGCATTTATCTTTGTGTTAAAAATTTTGACTTGTGTTGCTAGGCTTTTTTTATTATTATTATTATTCTGACTCTTTTTCTTGTGCAGCATGGTGCTTTTGGAATAAACTATTTAGTCTCCTGCATGTAAGATAACGTGAACTGTTTGCTTAGGTCAGAAGCATGACTTTATGATGTTAAAATACAGGGATTTAGAAATTTATTAGACCATCTGTCATAAAAAATGAGGAAACCACTCAGCATCATGAAGTGCTTAAACTCCCTTTCAGAGGTTTCCTTAGACTTCACTTTTTTTGAAAAGGAGTGAGAGTTTTTTTTTAATGTTTTTACTCCAAAATCTGAGCCAAAAAAGTGGAAGAAGGGGTAATGTATGTATCTATATAAAGGGATTACAACTGATCAAAGTAGATAGTGTAACATTATTATGCATGAGCATCTTTGACATAAGTTATCAGACATGCATGTAGACTTTAACTTCGAATACAGAGGTAAATTGTTCCCTCCGACTTTAACTGATAGAACTGTCATTAGTTATTCATACCACTAGATGTCACTGTACAACAAACAAACTGCGGTTGAGTTGCTGTGTGACATATCAGTCTATAGACATACCTGTAGTAAACAGAAACACCCACAGCAGGCAGCATACGAGGCAGGAATAAGAGGACTGTCATATTATCAGAGCTGGTTGTGGAGTTGGTGAACGTTGGGCCAGATTAGAAACTGTGTTTACAGCTTGAGAGCTCTCTTTCTCTTCTGGAATGCATCAATGATCCTTGACAGGATGTCTTCTGGCATGGTGCATTGAAATTTTTTTGAATGAACAGGTCAGACCAGTCAGTATAGATGGCTTTTCAGAAAAGAACGTAAAACTCAAACCTGTTTTAGATTGAGCAGCTGAACTGAAGGATTTATTGACCTAGTCGGAGTGGAATGAGCTGCTGGTCATATCTGTATTGAGTTCCATTAAATCCCAAGACTGTCTGGATCACAAATGGCTCTATTTGGGGAAATTCTTTAGACTCACTTTTCCAGTAGAGCTTTATTCCTTCTCACTCGCTACCTACCTCGACTCCTACAGATCAATAGGGGTGGTGAAGTGATTACTTTAATTATCCACTGATTATAATCATACATGAATGAGCGTCATCTGTGTAAACGACCAGGACCTTCATAATGCTCTTCAGGCTACCTAGTTCGCTAACTAGCAGGATTTCTTTTTAAGGGCTGGAATAAAACGTTTGACCACAAAACAACAAAAGTAAGACATGTGCAGAGATCGTCTATTTAGCACGCATCTCACGCTGCCCCTCTACAGGGAGCTCTATTACACAGAGTGTGTAAGCTAGGTTTTTATTCGTAAACAGGGAGCACCTGGTTCAGTAATTACATGAGACTTTCTGCTGTCAGCTAGGAGCTGCAGCTAACTAACTGTTGCTGCCAGCAGTGATAAAGACTTACTTTCTTGATAAACTTTCCGTCCCATTCCTGTCTTTACGCTTCTTTCAGTCGGTTCTGTGTGCTACTCAGGTGCACAGGACGGTTGGAAGGCCGAGGGGTTTCACTGACGTCACCATTTTAGGTAGTTACCCGGATGTGCAGCCACCTTGGATATACGCGAAAAATTGAATGGACGAAGATGGGAGTGCGCGGTAAAATGTGAGTTAAAGACGTCATATCTGTCAACAACTGTGGAAAAACGCACAGAGCACACTAAAACTTATAGTGAAGGACTTCCGGGGGAGGACTGGAGGTACTCAGGTAGACTGTTCCACAGACGGGGGCCGTAATTATGAAAGGAAGCTTCTCCGTATGTTTTAGATCTAACTTTGGGGACTATTAAAAGACCACAACCTGAAGACCTGAGGGCTCTAGTGGGCTCATATGGTAAAAGCAAATCACATAAATAAGAGGGTGCAAGACCATTAAGAGATTTAAAAACCAATAAAAGAACCTTAAAATCTATTCTAAAAGATTTTTACTAAAGAATTTACTTTTACTTAAGTGTGATTTTAAGGCGCTATAGAGGAAATGACCTTCCTGTCAGGAAATGCCGTTAACAGGCTTGAATGTTGAGTTTAATGGCAGATTATTGCTTAGGAAATGCAGATGGAGCTTAAGCTAGCCATAATGTTCTCCATTCTTCAGACAATTGTTTGCACTCTTCACCCCGAGCTAGGGCTGCATGATATGGCCCAAAACCAATGTCTTGATATTTTTAAGCTTTATCCCAATTCACGATATACATCTTAATATCCTGATTTTTTCCTCTAAGTCCACTTATGCTTCTCTCAATATCTTTTATTTAACATCTAAACCATCAGCACTATTACTTCTCAAATATAGAGTGGGGGTGGTTTTATTTTTCTTGGGATATTAGCGCTGTATCCCTTTCACAAATTTAAGAAGCTTTATACTAATGTCAAGATGTAGAGAGAATGGGGGGATATAGTATATAAAATGACAGTTTATCTGCTGATTATGAGTATTGCACTAAAATCTGCTCCAGCTCTTGCAATGTCAACGGGATGGTTTTCCTTGGAGATGTGCTATTAAAACATGAGCAGTGGGTTAGCTGAGCTTGATAGGCAAATCATCATGTCTCTTAAGAGACTATCATTTTTTTTAAAACTAATAAATAGATTAAAGAGTTAGAGATTGAGAAATTGCTTGCAGTTCATAGTAAAACCATAGACATTGAGCTGGTTGTTGATACTGCTGATCTTGATGGTGTTAAAAACAATAAAAGCAATAATATGATTGCAAAGCTTGAAGTTCAATTTTCAGTATTTATCGGCATGTCTGTAGAAATATATATTACCCAGGCAGGTTGTATCACAGAGAAGTCCCCAGTTGACCACACAGCCAGTCCCTTTCTGGCTGCATCTGATCAGTGATTTCCTTAAACTGCTGGTTTCCTAGGAGAGCTGTGTGCATTTGCTCTTTACATTAACTCTCATTGATGATTAAGTGGATCTTGTTTGCCTTGAGACAAGACTCCCTTGGGCCACAATAATCTATAAGGTTTGAGAAGTGATGTATTCTGTATATATAGTCAAGAGAAAGTAGTCATCTTTCGGTAGAGATTATGTTGACTTTCCAAGTAAGTTACTTCTCAAAGGTAGACCAGCTTTCAACATAGATAAGCAAAGTTTTCCAATAGTTAATAGGTTAAAGTCTTCTGTATTTAACTATTAAAGGCCCTCGGGATCATTTAGCATTGGAACAAAATTCAATTTGCAGTTTTACTCTGGTCATCATTCCTGCACTTTCTTTAAAGCACCAGAAGTTATCAGAGCAGTGAGCTGGAAGTAAGCACTAAGTTTGGATAATTACAAGGCCTCACATTTCTATCTGTCACAGAGGCTGAGCAAAAACATGGATCTCTGCGTTAAAATGAAGTTTAATGTAACTGTAGTTTATAAACAAATATCAGTTACTCAAAAAAATCCTGATATGTTTCTCTTCTCTATTTGTTTAAATCATCCTGCTCTCTCCCCGTGCTCCCTGTATGTGACCTATCTCCGAGCACCACCCAAAGCCTCGTATATTTTCTCTAAGGACAAAGGCATATCCTCGTACCCTGTTGACTTTAAAGCAGTGCTTTAGTTTCATGCTGTGGCATGCTGACCGCCCCTCTGAAGCTCAGGTCCTGAAAATTGCTGCACCTCTTAGAAATCACCTGGGGGGAGCCAAGTGGAATTGGCTTTAACCCTCCTGTGCTCTTTGCATCACAATGTTTTTGGGTACGTTCCCACTCTTTAACCCTCACTTTCCCTGTCGTATGCGTATATCAATGACTGTGTCTCTCCTCCTGTGGTTTGACATAGAGATCTCACACTGAGCTATTTGATCTTAGTCATAGAGTCCTTTTGCGTACAACTAAAACCAAGGAATTCTTCATCTTTAATACATAAAAACCAGGAAGTTACAGTTTTAAAATTGAATCTAAATAGTATTTTCACTAGTGTTCCATATAACGTGTTGTATTTTCAATCTGTCAAAGATTTTTTGCAGTTTTGATAATTGGTGGTGCATAGTAGCGAGACAGAATATTGATAACTCTTGATTTTGAATCATCCACTCAGTCCCCTCATTCAACTCTTCAGAGGGTGTGATTCATGGGCATGTGAATTACACCATTACAAAATTATTATACTAATAACGCAGGATATATATTTTCATTTTTATGGTATGTCAACACAAGCATCCCTTTATCAGTTTAACAAAACAACATTCCATGTGCCTCAAAGTGGGTTTACTCTTAAGTGATGAAAGAGAAACTTGGGTTAACTAGGACAGAAGGAGGAGAGAAAGAGGGCAAAGGGCACAAACTTACAAGAGTTTCCTCTTTCTCTGATGGCCCATAAAAATGTGAAAGAGCTAATAGTGAAAGGGAGGGATGGGGTCACTGAAAGACACAATAGTAGAAAGGAGAAAGCACATCTCATCGGCTTGGACTTGCTAATTTTATGGAGCACCAATTAAGAAGAGAATTTTATGACTCTTTTTTTTTTTTAACAGAGGTTACCCTCTGCACTATCATCATGCCCCCCGCCCTCTCTTTTCCTCCGGCACTAATGGGATATCACCGCCCTCATCCCTGTCCTTGCCTTGGGAAATGAGGTAAAGTCTGTTTGTTGTTCTGGAAGACTCTGTGTCCCATTTATCACTGACAGATTACAGAAACACACAAAACAGAGCATTTCGGGGGAGGTTGTCCAATATGTCCTTTTTTAGGTTTTGCGACCAGGGGCCCCATGTGGCGAGTACCCCACCCTGGGTCCATACATCTCTCCTGCTCCTTTCTGGGCTGCGACAGCCTTTGTAGCAGCTCAGTTTGGCAGCCAATATTTGTGTCTGCCTTGTTAACAGGGGTCCAGATGAAGCTGCTAACTAGACAATGGATGATCCAAGATGGCCAATGTTTAACCAGTGGCTGGCCCACTCACGCCCACGCCGGCCTCATAGACCTATGCACCTTTGTGGGCTCAAGAGTAATCTTTAGAAATCTTGAGCTGGTGTGCAGCCCATCCTGCCTGCTGTCGCCCAGATATACTGCTTAACAGTCACTAGAGCTGTACTTTTGTGAGGTCTTTTGTTTCTTTTGTGCATTCTGCCTTAAAGTCAGGCCCTCATTACTCTTTGATCCTTAAACCTGTAAAGTAATATCAACATCACAATGAATAACAAACCCAATGAAAACTTAAGAAGATGGCTTGGACTGTGAAATGTGAGTGTTTAGTAAAAAAAAAAAAAAATCAATAGGATATAATTGCTTAGAATTTGATATGTAGTTGAACAAAATTCTGTTTCGTGGCAAAATCCCACCAACCCACCCAACAGACCTCACTTTGCCTCTTCTTAAGTAAATGACCAAAGAGCCCCTTTTACCTTCTTTATACTAAAAAACATATATTATGAAAGAATAATGAGAGTGATACTGACCAACAGTACATCAAAAAAAGACATGGGCATCAGTGCGGTTATCACTTGGCTCTAATGTATAGAGTAAATCCTTGTTTAATCAATGATCTATGGGAAGCACCACCTGAACATTGACGTGGATTCAGGGAGATAGGGTGATCTTTCATGTGGTCCAGGACAGACACTGATCAGCCATACCATTATGACCACCTGGCTTATACTGTTTAGGTGTCGAGCTATGTGGTCATGTGTTCTGACAGCTTTGTATCAAACTCAGTATAATTTATTCAGCAGTTCAGCACCAGTAGCTCTTCTATTGGAGTGGACCATACAGGCCAGGCTTTACCCCTCATATTAGGGAGCTTCATCTAAAGCTCTTATCTAAACATCTCAGCTTGGTCATTGCCCAAACTTAAACCCTTACACTTGTCCATGTTTCCTGTTTCCACCTATCTGAAACTCCTGAATAATATACGTGTATTACAAAAAGGCGTCTAATATTAGCGACAGGCAAAGCATGCAGCAAGTTGTTGTTCCCATGAGACAGATAGACCAGTACATAGAAGAAGGCAAGATGAGGATTGTGATGATGGTGATGATAGGAGTGAAAAGTATTGGGTACCGATTCACAAGAAGTCAAAAGTTACCATGTTTAGGTACCTAAATGCATCCTTGTGACTGTTAGGGAGTGGAAGAGTGGGCAATTTTTTATTCTGGACATGAACACAGCGTTGCAAGGTTATATATTGAAGAAGACATATTTTAAATTGAAAAATTATATACTTCATTATTAAACAAATTGATATTTTTTTACCACATACAGCCAAAAAAGTACAGAAAATTGGTACCATTACCGATTACCAGGTACCGGGCATCGGTATCATATCTTTTCAATTATGAAAGGTACCCATGCGTACTCACCAAAGGGTTAGATTTCAAGTGGTCAAATTCATTAAACATGCTTTGAGAAGTTTTAAGCAGCTATGAAACTCAACAATATAAATTAGTTGTTGTTTTTTTAATTATTGTATTTCTGAGTCTTGTCATTTCTGTTCCAAGTAATATAGTGATTGCAGAATGCAGTCCAAATACCACTAAATATCAATCTTTTATTTCCTGCAAAACTATGTACAGTTTGAAAAGAACCCCAAATGAACATTTTTATTTTTTATTATGCAGAAAAATAAGAAGCCTAAAGTCACACATAATAGTTTATGAAGGAAAAAGACCAATAAAAGTTCCCAAAACTTATCTGACACTGTTCTAATGCACTGACCAATACAAGGCATGTGCCCATTGACCTAAAATGTAGGCATCCATTTCACTGCACTGATTTAAAAGTCAAAGGACCTAATGGTGTGTCACCAACACGTCTAGTGCCTTCAAAGGACCAATGCTAAAAAAACAGATTCGCTCGATTCAGTGTGTCTGCCAAAGCTGTATAGAAACCAAGCACATGTTAGCGCACACACTTCAACCATTAATCAGCCCGCCAATCACCGCCAAAGGAAAGAGCTCGTGGCCACAAACACTTCAATTACTGCGCCCAGTGACCTCGGGGTCATCAGTAAAAAGCTGCGGACTTTGCTTTACACAAAAGGGGAGCATCATGTACAATTCATACAATACAGGGGTGTTGCTGCTGGCACCCTTTTGAACAGACACATGGCAGGCTTACACACAGATGGGACAGGAAGGAGGGGGGTGAGAGCATGTGTTGCCGTGGTGAAAGAGCACATGGAGAGGTAACAGACACAATGGTCCTGATGAAAGACAGAAGCCATGCCTGGGCTTTAAGGAGGGAGGATTATTGGCCAAGCAGGTCCCATTTAATGTGACTGGATAACAAGGGGGATCGGGGGCGGGTAGAAGTCTGAGCTGACACAAAGCCACCTTAATGCATCAGTGGGCAGCCAACTGTTCCAAATGTGACCAGCACAATGCAGCAAGGATAAGCAAGTGTGTGTAATGTTTGATTGATTATAATTTATCAATCTTTGTGCAGCTTTTTTCCTCTTGAGTCACCACAGGAATGCATTAATAAATATCCACTCGTCCATCTAAATACTTTTAGATTTTTTATCCTTTGTTGTTTTTGTTTTAATCCTTAATGTTTTTATTTTCACAGATGTTTCCCTTTCATTTATTGGTGATGGTTCTTAGTCTTTTATATATTTTAATATTTTTCCTCACATTTCTCTTTTACCTCTCTTTTACTTCTTCTCTTCTATTTCTTTTTACTGGTTGCTTTTATGATGTAAAGCACTTTGTAATTTTGTTTTGAAAAGTGCTTTAGAAATAAAGTTTATTATTATTGTAAAGATTATACAGTTGGAATAAAATATTTTCTACCTCTTCACATGAAACCATAGTTTCATTTCATTGTGATGTGTTTAGAAAAAAAAAATTAAAAATAAATTGATATATTATATATTTAGATATACGCTTTATCCATAAAGAATAAGGATATATCACATTCTCAGTCATTTTATGAGAAGAGACAGAAATGATTTATTCCAACTTTGCAGAACAAGGGTAAAGAAACAGTCTGTGACATTATAACTGTATTATCATGTTTCAAGGTTTTCTAGCAACAGTTAATACTTTATTCTGTCAAAATACAGCTCCTCGTGTTCTAAACTATAGTAAATATGGCGGTTATTATTTAAGAGAGAAATATTAAGACAGAGGATGGTTTCGTTTGCCCCTCAAACATCAAATTATTTTTACCCTAAGGTTTTAATATTTTTCATGGTGTTAGCCACTAACATTTTGGTTCTGGTAACCCAAAGGTCAGTATCTGGACCTGGATCATTCATCCTCCATATGACAGTCTGCACAGCAACTGGTTCTGCCTTTTCCTCCTTCACTTTCTCCCCTGGTCTTGCCTTTCTGTCCCCCTCAGCATCCCCCAGGGGTAATTGTGGTGTAATTTATGAAGTTCTGTCAGCATGGAGCAGGCCAGTGTGTGAGACAGCCTGCTGACCAAGTCCCATTCACCTCTGGAGAAGAAGGCCTGACTCCCTTTATTCCACCCATAATCAGCGTCTCTCCCTCGGCCTGCAACCACCCCCTGCTCCCTCCCACCCCCTGACTCACCCTGCCCTACAGCCTTCCTCAGCATGGAACCCTTAGTAGCAGCTTAAAGATGAAGGGGAAAGTTATTGTACTCTTTAGTGACTCACAAACATCTTGGGGACTTTTGGAGTGCTTTTGTGTCTTTTGTTGTCATGGGGATAATACAGTTGTTTCTAGTGGTGTAAATGAATAAATTGCGAGCAATTTTTCCAGGAGTTGAGCGACAACAAAGAGTGGTACTTTAAAATCTCAGAAACACATGCTCAGAAAATTTTCTCTCTTAAAAAACTAAATACTGAAGAAACAGTGAGATGAGAATTATCTAACAAAATTTGACAATTTATCAGTTTCCTTGCAGTCATCTTGATCTTATAACCTGGTTATTTAGGTGACATGAAAACTGTTGTAAAAAGCCAACACTGCTGTGTGTGGGGTTGCTCAGAACCATATGCTTAACAAGATTTGGAGACCTGCTGGTACCTAAGATGTTTGCCCTTCAGAATGGGGCTTTCTTGAGCCGTTATAGGTCCCTATGTGGTTTAATACCTTGTTAAAGCAGACGTTTGTAATAGTGCCTTCATTATTGGGTCATCTGACCAGTAAGTATAAGATGTTATTCAATGCAAAATGCTTCATTTAGTCAAATTCATTGTTCCTGTTTACATTTGGGATATGCAAATAAGACATTGAAGAATTACATTTTAAGTACTAGAGTGCAAAATAAATATGTATTTAAAATCTTTTTTCTTGGAAGAACATGATCCGAGTTTTAAACTCACTTTAAAAGTGTGGGTCTGGATTTTTTAACCATGTGTCCATGCAAGTCATTCACCTTAGATTTCTTCTCATCATTCTGTTTCACGCATGCCAGGATGATCAACTCAATATTTATTACCTCAAACTCAAATAAGTGTTTTTTTTTTTTTTACCTTTTTACTTAATTTAGAAGTCTTACTTTTGGTACAGGTCTGTAAACTCATTCACTGTTCATCATGCCCCCTCTATCTTCAAAGGAATCTTAGCACATAACTCCTCACTATGCATCTCTACAAAGCTTACCCTTCTCCTGGTTAATGTGTAGGGAATTAATGAGTGTTTGTTGTGTTAAATGGGCGTGTGAGACGGTAAAGTGTGGGCGACAGGAAAGAAGAGGTGTTAAGAGAGTAAGAGTAAGCCCCTTTTGCAATTGGCTCATGTTCCAAGTGTCTCATTATGCATCTTTATTGTTCCTTTGTTGTGCCACCAGTATAAATACACCCCAGTGGGCCCGGAGGGTGACAGTTTAAAAAGACCAACTGATGTGGAAAGACTTGTCATCAGACCAGGCAGGACAAACTCAGAGACAAGTGAATCTACGGTGATAAGACAGGGAACTGCTGAGAAGAGAATTGGAAAACATCTCTTTATTTTTTTATGAGGCTGCCTGGATTTTTGGATTACTGTTTTATCCAAAGCTAATTTTCATCTTTTTCAACAATCATGGACTCTGACACAGGCTCCACATGCAGTCGCTCCTCATCTCCAGACCTGGTTGTAGACAGTTCAACCAGGAGAATCTTCTGCAAGTTCCAGACCCAATGCAGAGAGAACAGAGCTGACTACAAGACTAGCAAAAGCCTAATGGTTGGCGGTGCAGCTGGAAAGCCCAGCACAAGGTCTGAACTCAGCAAGGGAGAGATGCAAGACTTAAGATTGAAGGTCAATAGTCGGGAGAGAAAGAGGATGCATGATTTGAACCAAGCAATGGACGGCCTGAGAGAAGTCATGCCCTACGCTCATGGACCATCAGTACGCAAGCTTTCCAAAATCTCCACACTCCTTTTGGCTCGCAACTACATTCTCATGCTGTCCAACTCTCTGGAGGAGATGAAGAAGCTGGTTGGGGATGTTTGTGGAGGTAGTGCTTCCATTCAGAGCCGCTCTTCTATTCTGCCTGTCATCAACCCAACAGCCCCTAATACACACCTCCCTCTGCATCCTCTGGCCCAGCCTCTGCACTCTCTGGTGGGCAGCGCCTCATCAACTGTCCCACACCACCTAACCTCTGCTGCAGTACCAGCCCCCAACTCTCCTCCATCTGCCACCTTCCTGGGTTTTCATTCTCCAGTTCAGGGGCTGCTTAAGGACCCTCATCACCTGACCAGCACCTTCAGGCACTTCCCTGGCATGCCCTGCCCCTGCTCACTCTGCCAGCCTTTGCCAACCACTACCTCCACATTACAGAGCATGTCTATGACCAAGTGAGAGGAACACTAGACAAACATCCTGTTCTGTTTGAACAATGTATGTGCCATGCAATTTAATGACGGCTTGTGCCAAAACATGTACATACTGTAAATACTGCTCATATTTGGGGCGAAGTGCTGCTATTTCTGTGAATCAATTTGTGTCATCAAAAATCATTTATACTCCGTTTATGAATATGAGTGATCTCATGTATTTTTTTAATGTAACAAATACAGTTATTTATCTGATATCTGTTGTAACAAATGTTTTCAATTTAAATGGCTCCTATCTTACAGGATTTCTATTTTCATAAATTAAAAACAAATATTTGGTGCAACTATAAGTGTTGTTTGGCTTAATCTTTTTCTGTTTGTCATCTTGTGTATGATTCGGCTTTTGCTGTAGTTTATTCTGAACAAGGTAAAGAGAAAAGATATTTTCAAAATTAATAAACCATAACAATCTGCCATGCATTGTCTGGTATTGTGACAGGTGTATAAAGGCAGTTACATATATATTTTAAGGGTTTAAGACAAAACACTTAAACTGGCAGCCTAAAGAAGCAAAACAAAAAGAAGTAAAGTTGCTGTTTGTGATAAATGTCTGTCTTACTCATTAGCTTTTGATCCACCACTCTCTGAAAAAACAGACAGACACAAAGGAAACAAACAATTCATGGTGTCATCTAAAGCAATGGCACCATTAATTTTTACCCCAACGGGTGTTGGACATGAAAAGACAACACAGGCGCCAGGAAGGCGCCTTACTTTTGTCTGACCAAGGAGAGGGGGATAGCCATGTTCTGAGCGTAGGGCCGGTGATTTGTCTCTGTCTCACGAAAACATCAATGCAGAAACTCCAAAGGAATATTTGAAGTAGAGGTCATAGAGTGGTTGGTATGCATAAAATATTAGTGAACCCAAATAAAACTTTTTACACAACTTCTGAAAATGCTTCAGGCATTCTATTAAACACAAATGTTTGATAAATTGTATTAAATGTTGAATTTTATCCAAAAAATGTGCCCATAAGTTTCAGATGATTATTATTCCTCTTGACAATAATTATTAATAATGGATTTCCATAAAGATGAATGATTGGACTACCTCAAAGAAGTTACTCATTCAACCAACTATATGTTTCTACTTCCATTGTTGATGGATGAGTTGGGCTGAAATGAAGAGTTGTAACTCTTTGTAAACCAGCCACCTCCTACATTTTACTGCTAAATAGGCCCCAACAATGGCCATGTGTGAGACACAAAGGCACAGCCCTCGTGCCCTGGACACAAACCCCCTTCAGTCAATTTACATTTTATCATGGTAACAGGCGCTGTTGGCCAAAAGGCCTGAGTCCCTCACTCACCACAAAGGCGGTTAGCGCTGATAAATTTGAGTCCATTGACACTAAATGAGTCCTTGTCAGTACTAAGGGACTGTCAGCTGCAGGATGTCCCAGTGGGGGGAGGCAGCTGCTAAATAAATGAAGCAGTTGAGCCACTCTCATGGGGACCAGCACGGTGTCACCTGGTCCCTGGTCTATTGACACAGAGACTTCAAGTTCTCCCACAAGACCCCTCTACATATGGGGATGTAGGATGCAGAACACATTGTGAAGACTAGTGAGGATGGCTTCCATTCTTTGAAGATTATAAGAGACGCTGACTTGTGCAAAGCTGGTGTCTCATGATCAGTCCCAGATGGTGTCGGCCCATGGTGTGGCCCCAGTAGTCATTACAGTTGCATTACATGCATTCCGGTTGGCTGCTGCTGTCATGGTGCTCTGGAGCATGTGCTTAGCAGTGCAGTATGGATATTAGTCTTGGTTCACAAGTAACATAACACAGCATCAGTGTGTGGAAGTTTGTTTTCAAACATTATATTGCATCATCACCAAATTGATTCTATTTAATGTCGTTAAGTACATATCATTTCAGATCCTTTCATTTTGTCAAATGATAAAAATAAACTAGAGAAGTTGCATTTCCTTGCAGCAAATGCGTTGAAATGCTGAAGCTGGAAAAGTTTGAATAAAAGTGGAAAAAGCTGAAAATGTAAAACAAAGGAACGAAAAAATGGTAAGGAATTTGAGGTTGATACAATGAGTGGATAAAGAAAGTGGATACAGTGGAAATGTAAATCAGCCTACAAAAGTTAAAATAATTAAATAAAAAGAGAGAAACTGAACAGTGAAATCTCAAAAATGAAGAAGAAAGCAGAAATCTATGACTAATGTGTTAATGGGATGAAGAGAATAGGACCAGTTTAATATGTGAACAGAGTCTCTAGTCAAAGTCTGCAAAAGGTAGAAGCAGTTGAAGTTGAAGGAGTTGCAGTGGATCAGCAGATTATTTCAGTCTCTGTTTTTGATGGTGAAATGTTTTAAATAAAGTTTAATCATTTAAAAAGTTTTAAAAAAGGGTCAAGATGTAAACCAGTGCTGACAATGTGGAATGGAGAGAAGAAGTAGGAGAAATAGGGGGAAAAAACAGTACAGAGATTAATGCAGCACTAGTAATAGAAGAAAAACCAGCAGTTTGAGAATTATAAGGTGTGGCAAAAAGTTGTATGAATAGTGGAGCATGTAGATTAAGACAAAGGGGGAGGTATGGTATTTTAAGTAACTGAAGTACATGTGTGTCTTTGTTCCTTGATGTTTTGATTACTTAGTATAAACAGCTGTGTGTGATGAAAGGCTGTCATGTTTGAATCCTTTGTCGCCTTGTCTCTGTTTTTGATGGTAAAATATTTGTGTGTGTGTGTGTGAGTTAATCATTCAAAAGTAAAGAGGGTAGAGATGTGAAGCCTACAGCATTTTGTGATATAAGTAGAAGAAGATGCAGTAAAAAGGAGCTGTGGATCCATGCAGGGGTGAGAAGATTGATGGAGGACTTTAGAAATGGTGCCAAAGTCTTTAAAATGTCCAAACAGTGCAAACTTGTGTGTCCTGTGTGTGTGTGTTAGACTGTATCTGCATGTCTTGTGACACCCAGCAGAGATCAGCTGTTGCCATGGTGATCACTACTTAAATCATAACGAGTAACAGATGTTAGGAACCCTACTCCTTCAACAGAAAGCTCTGGGATTTCTGCTGGGACACCCTCTGAATCTTCTGTCACAATTTAGTAACAGAGTGAGATTGGTAAAAAGCGAGCACATCCTATGAAAGCCAAAGCTTTGGGGAACATGTCAGTACAATTTTGTATAGATAGACGTAAAAGAGAGAGGACGGTGGCAATTTCAAAAACGGCCTCGAAATGGTTCTGACCAGAAATGTTCGATCAAAGTCCCATAGTATTACATAGGAGCAAAAGCCAAGTTAGGTCGACAGTTGGCTGCATACTGTCCAAATGGTACAATCTTTTGCTGAAATATCACCTTTGTTAGAAGCAGGAGGACTCAGGAAACATTCTGATGCCTTTTTTGTTTGATTTGAGTCAAGTTTGAGAATTTTATGGCAGGTTAATCGGCAGTTTTTTTCAGTAGCAGCAGCTGCTTCTCCCACTCAATTTGAAAACATTCCGCCCTCTGAGAGCAGGAGGAGAGGTGAAAAGAGTGAAAAGTTTGTGTAGCTTAGACAGTGAAATCTCAAAAACAGTTGAAGATATTAAAAAAGTTATTACAGATATCAGTAGTGGAAAGATCAGTGAACATTTTAAAGCAAAAATGAAGTCTGTAAGTGGGAGTAAGCTGAAGTTAGAGCTTGTTGAAGTTGAAGCAGATTTTAGTCAGAGGAGCTGAAATTTCCCATCTGTTTAACATAGAGAAATTTTTTTGGAAAAAGCTGAATAAATCAAAAAGTTTAATAGTTAGAAAAGTGAAAAGATATAGCACACTATTCCTAGACAAGCTGAATAGTTTAAAAGTTGAACGGTGAAAATCGGACAAAATTTGAAGGCTGTGAAAAGGTCCAAAAAACGTACGGAAGAATAAGAAGAAGTGGAATAAAGTCACAGGATAACAATATGTTGAAATGCTGAATCAGCATTTCAACATAACAAGTCGGCCTATTTTTGAAAGCATTCTTGGTTAGAACTTTTTTCCACCCCTGTCTTTATATTTTTAAATATATAGTTATACCTTGCTGTACATTATAATACTTAATTCTAAAAGATGTATGGGAAAGCGATATATATTGGACCCTATTTTAATAGTCCGGGACCTTTTTAAGGCATGCCCAACTACATTTGCTAGTTATGCAGCACACAATCAGTACGCTGAGTGCCCAGGGTGAAGGGATTATTTAAAAATGTTATGAGCATAACACAAATAATACAAAACTGTGTCTTATATTTGCTTTAATAGCCTGGAACATCCGAAATACTTTGCCTTCCGCCCCTTCTCTTTATTTCTTTTCCTTCCCCTTTTTTAAATCCTTTTTTTTAAATTTTAGTTTATCGCCCAATCAACAACTCCGTACTCCAGTCCGATATGTGGCGGTAAAGAGCCTTTGAGCCGATGTGCCAACCCCCCGATCAGTTTTAAGAACGAGAAAGCAGAAGAAGAAGTTTCTTGAATACTGATGATGTCACCGTCTGAAGATGGCTGAAGGGTGAGAGTGAACCAGCAAATGACTTTTCATTTCAAAATATAACTTCAAAACAATAAGCACATCCGATTACACGTGCTTGGCGTGTTTTTTGTTGTACTATTATTTCCATATCAGGCGTCATTTTTCATCGCAGCACTTTGCTGCTCACGGAATCAGCCCAGGAAGTGCATTTGTTTACCTTAACTCAGATGGCTTTAGCGTTAGCATCGTCATTGTTGTTATCACAAATATTGGTTGTAAATCGACCGAAAAACTTGATGGGTCTATTTATTTGTGTGAATATGCCTAGTTTGTTTGACTGTTTGTTCGTTTTGCTATATTCCGTGTTCGTTCTCAGCAGTCGCACTTAATTATCTCTTTCGACAAACAGCTGACGTTAGCTGACCCACAAATCTTGCTAGGATGCTAGGTGTGTTTGCGTGCGTGTGTACGTGCGTGTGAGCGATCCTGTGAGATACACTGAGGAAGTAAATACTTTACAGTACACCAGTACAGAGCAGTACACCTTACAGAGTTTATTTTAAGTGACGATCTATGTAGACATTCAACTTGGTTCAAAGCACCTTCAGTTACGTTTGTTCAACCGTCGCTTCAATAGTTTAGCCGAGAATGCTTGCTAATTCTCGAAAATTCCCTTCGTTTACAGAGAAGGCTGGTGGGGAGGCTGGCTTCAGCAGAGCTTCCAAACCGTCAAAGACAAGGTAATCCTCATAAGCTATTCGTCAAGAGTAAGGAAATTTATCTCGGGTCAAGAGCTGGAAAGGTTTATGCTAAATTTCAAGATCACCATTTGCATGACAGTGTGATTTTAAAGCTACTGTCTGAAAAAGAAGTGCTGTACATTAACCAGCAACATCAAATCTAGTTGAGCAAGATAGAAAAAAAGCATAAGAGATAGTAGTTCTTAATATTGTATATTTTAATGTATCAATGGCAAAAGCTTTACCAATCGCTTTCTTCTGGCTTTGTTTCTGAGCAGAAATCATTGTGAAGGTTATAATGTTGACCCTGTATTTTATGAATTTAATTTTCAGTCATCTGAGGCCTTAGAATTCCTGAAGCGAGACTTAACAGAGTTCTCAACTGTAGTACAACATGACACAACCTGCTCCATTGTGGCTACAGCCACTGCTGTCAAGAACAAGCTTGCGGTAGGTTTCAGCCCTTGCCTTGTCACTGATTTTTTTTTTTTTAACTTCCTTGAAGTGATCAAGTGCAAAAGAGTGTCAAATTGATTGATGTGTTTTACATATCTTGTTCAATAAAAATTTTGGTTTCCAAGTACCTGTTCTCACCAACTGGTCTATTGCTTTTCAGGTTGAAGGTTCTTCTGAGACCACAGAAAAGGTAAAAAAGAGCCTCTCTAGTTTCTTAGGTGTAATAACAGACACACTTGCTCCGCCCCCGGATAAAACCATCGACTGCGATGTCATTACGTTGGTGGCAACGCCAGCTGGAACCACAGAGGTCTATGACAGTTCTAAGGTGAGTAGGACTTGCCTGTGTTTTTGACCAGTTTAAACCTTTTGTTGCTGACAGAGAAAAGAGACAGCAGAGCTAAACATGAATATCAATTTTTTGGAAATGAATGCTTTTAATACAGAGCTTTGGTTTGATGAAATATTGTAAAATGTGTTGATTCCAGATAGAATTTTCTTGTATTGAGAAAAAAAGTATTAAGGGAGAGTAACTTACACAAAACAAACCACAGTGTCAACTAAGCATTTGTTTTTTCTGTAGGCACGTCTCTACAGTTTGCAAGCTGACCCTGCTACATACTGCAATGAGCCTGATGGTAAGGTTGTATGACAAAGTATTCCAAAGCCTCCACCTCATTGTTTGTATGACGTTATCTATGTTATATGTGTTGTTAAAATATAATACAGTTTCCTGTCCTTTTGACTGTAGACCTTTGAACTTTATAGTTCTTTTTATTACCATCAATACTTCATATCTTTCACAAATGCTGTCCTCACATCCAAAAAAAATTAGCATCTCTTTAATTAAATATGTTACTGCTGAAAAATCATGCTTGTCGCAGCACCCTATGTTTAAAAAATTGAATACCGCCTTTTTAAGATGATAGATGGATGTTTCATGCTTTGTCATCATTCTCGACATTCTTTTGCCCTTGATTTATTTCAGGGGTGATTAAAAGATGGATTGTCTTTATGCAGGTCCCCCAGAGAAGTTTGAAAACTGGCTTTCCACTTTCTCACTGGAAGAAAAAAAGAGAGAAATCTCTGAACTTCTGGTTAACAGTCCCTCTATACGAGCCCTCTATAACAAAATGGTATGTGTTACTGCTGGCTTAGACAATTACTGTCTGAATTTCATCATTACATCATTACATAGCTTTTTTCCCAAGTAGCTCACGAGGAGTCCTTGTTTTGCTGTGATTAAGTACACTGAACCAGATAAGGACAGCTCACTTTTTGCCTTCATAGGTTCCAGCAGCTGTGGCCCATTCTGAATTTTGGCAAAGATATTTCTACAAAGTCTTCCAGCTGGACCAGGTGATCATATGTTTAACTGAAAACTATTCCAAACATGCCAAGTTGTCAGTCCTATCATTTTTTTTGTCTTGGGTTCCACCTAGTGGCTGGTTTTATAACTGCCTTGTACTGCCATGTTTTGTTAGGAAAATACAGAATATATGGAAGAAACTTTGCAACAAGAAGTAGTTATCTGTTATGGGATGTTAACATTTATACAGAAAAGTAATTGAGATTTCAACGTAAAATATGCAGAGTCAAACTGTATTAGGTCTGGATAGTTAGGAAGATAGGAGACACAGTCAGGATCACATTTCTGTGTCCATGGTTCTTTTAATTATGCAGCTTATCTGTACAAGTCTGTTTAACTCATATAATAGTTGCCACTGCAAAGTGTAGTATAATGTGCAGTTGATGGTTGGTCACAGGGCTTTGGAGTCTAATAGAGTGAGGAGTACTTTAATGTAAATTGGAGAGGTTTTGTTAGTGAATTTAGAATGCTATCAAAAAACAAAGTTTTAAAATATTTGTGATAGAATACTAATGGACACAAATGTTCTTGTTTGACCTTAATGGGCAGAGTGCAAAAAGATAGAGGTAAAATATGCTTTGTTGATTCTGATGTTGAAGGACAGTGTGCCAAAAAGACCATTTTTGCACACTTCAACTTCAACATGTAGCACCTCCGATATGCTTGTCATGACTTTTTTTTTTTTTTTTTAAGATTTTCATCTCACTCATTTTTCTGTCAGTTTCCTGATTGTACGGAAAGGAATATCTCGGCTGCAGGGCTCATTTACATATAATTTGAGTATTCAAATGAGTGTGTGGACAAAGAGGGGTCAGAGACTCCAATGTGTGCTTAATTCTACACTGATTGGGATGTACAATGGAAATGTGCTTGGATTCATTTGCGCACAGATTCATACATCTAAGTATATTTTTTTTGAATGGTTTCATTAATTTTTAATGTTCGGCAAGTTTTGGGGCACTTTGTGACCTGAAAATATAGGGTTTATTGTGGCATAGAAGGATAGACAATGAAAAATAACTGTCCCAAGGGTTCCAATAGGGCTGGCTGACCTTTGAGGTTAGGCTGAGGCCCAAGTTATGAATTTCTCACATCTTGGTAATACATTTGATACTGCACGATTTATGAGCCCAGCTGTGTTTCACTTCTAGAAGCTCTTTCTCATCTGTAGAACCCTTTTTACATTTCATTTTGTGTGATTTTAGGAAGAAAGCAGGAGATTGGCCTTAAAACAGAGGGCTGAACAGACTTCGCACACAGAGACCCTGGGCTGGGAGGAGGAGGAAGAGGGTATACAATACTTAGTTTTACATTTTTTATGTAGTTTTATAAATGAAATAAGATCTACTCTCATGTTTCTAATGTCTGTCTATTTCTGTTAGATGACTTTGTTGGTGCAACAGTGTCAACTTCTCACTCCTCAACCAAACTGGATAACAAATCAGCCGATCTGCCCCTGACTTCAACATCTCCTACAGAAACAACTCTGCTTATCCCAGCCTTGTCCTCCTGTGAGGAGCATGATATCCCCCACTCAGTAAGCAGCGATAGCCTTAGCCAGCCAACACAAGTGGAAGTGCGGGCAGAGCCTGTTTCCACAGAGCTAACCCAGAAACTAACAGAAGCTAGCTTGGAAGATGCCAAGGTAAAGCCACAAGAATTGCAGCAACCTTTGAACAGGGACTTGCCTCTTGATGCCCAAGAGGAGGCTGTAACCCTACAAGCAGTCAGGGATGATGGGGCACCAACGCGGACTCTTGCATCCATCTCTAAACCAGTGACGGCAAAGGACGAGGGGCCACAGGATCTGAGGGTGTTTGAGCTCAACTCTGACAGTGGGAAATCTACGCCCTCTAACAATGGCAAGAAAGGTATGAAACCTTAAAGTCTGAATGTTAAGAAGTGGTGAAAACAGGAATAAGTTTGATGTGAGGACTACAAAAGTTTTTGAATTCATTTTTCCCTCTCCAGGGTCCAGCACAGATGTGAGTGAGGACTGGGAGAAAGACTTTGACCTTGACATGACAGAAGAAGAAGTCCAACTGGCACTCTCAAAAATAGAAGCATCTGGAGAGGCAAGTATTGAGTTAGCTTTTATTGTCATCACATTAATTTAAATGTAAACAAATGATAAATATCTTGTTAACCTTTTCCTTTATACATTTTCAACAGCTGGATGAGGACTGGGAGAACTGGGATTGAGGGAACTGCAGCAGAAATCCTTTCCCACATTGGAAGTTGAACCATGCTTAACATGTTTTAACTCTGTCCACACTGTCACCAAGTCATTATTATCAGGACGGTACTTTTGACCATTTTTGTACCATATTGGTAAACTTGTAAAAAAAATAGGAGACCAAGGTAATTAGCATTGAACTGCTATCTTAACCATCAGTGCAGCGAGGGTGTTGGCTCAGGCAAAGCTATGTTTATTTCTTAGGAAACTTCTGGCTCAGAGATTGAGAGTAGCCAGTCGTAGAATGATGTTGCCATGTCAAAAGTGTGTCAAACCTCTCTCCCTTTGTCTTTGTAACATTCATTCATTGTGTATGTTACACGCTTTGCATTATCTTGCAGGGGAAAAAGAATATATGGCAAATGTTAGTTCAGCATTCCTCCTTCAAAGATGAAATACTGGACGTATGTCTTTTGAAATAATGATGAATTGATTTGACTCCAAGTTTCTCGTCTTTTTTTTTCAGCATTTTCTTGTATGTGTAAATTCCAAAAGGAATGTTTTTCCTACAAGGACACCTTTCATTTTGGATAATCTGTTCATTCTAAATGTAAAGTTAAATCTTCTGTCTAGATTTTCTTTTTTTCCACAGGGCAGTAATCTGTAACACTCAGAATATGTGCGACTTAACTCCTTACCCTTCACTGTATCAAAGAATTTAACTGAAAATATGATCAAGACTATATGCTCATTTGTCATTTTTTGTGTTATGCTTCTTGGAGTTGATTATTAGTTTTCACTTTTTGGGTCAATGAAATGATCAGATTCTGATGGGGCTGTTGATGTGAAATTTTTTGCTAGATGTTGGTATGAACTCGAGCAATCCGCACATAAAAATAAATCAAAGCATAAATTTCCATCGAATAAGTTTTGTGTCATTAAGTTATATTTCTGATCTTCAGTTAATTTCACAGATTTTCCATTGTATTTGAGTTGGTTGACTCATGGTTTCTCTGAAACCAATCGAGTAACCTTGGCTGTGTATTTGGGATTATTGTCCTTCTGAAATGCCCACAATGGTAACATGCCAGCAGGCTCTTATCAAGAATGTCTCGGTACATTCCTCCATTCATCTTCCCTTCACCTTCACCTAAATGAACACTGCCAATACTATAGATGAAATGTAGCCTCACACATATGATGTTCCCACCTCCAAAGTTCACCATTGTTTTAGGGCGATATGCAGCGCCATTTGTCCTCCCAACATGGTGTGTGCTTAGACGTGTGAAGAGTTTGGTCTCATCCCAGTACTTCATAGACTTGTCCAAATGTTGTGCAGGAAACTTAAATCTAACCTCAACAACCTTCTCTTCAGCTGTGGTGTCTCCTGTGCCGAGCGTGCATAGAGGCCAAGGTGGTGAAGTGAATTGCTTTGTATTCTTTGGAACAACTGTGCAGCGTGCAACTAATTCTGAAACAATTGTACCTGCTAATCCTGAAGCTGATTATATTCTGACAAAAATTATGGAAGGACATTGCTGGTTTATGGTAAAATGACGTGTTCTTGGCCTCACAGGCCCACTCCCTCTACAAGCAGCCGCCTCTGTCTCCCTGATCCTGTGGAAAATAATTCTGTATTGTTAGTGTGAGCCTGATGTTTACTTAAAGCAATAGCTTTTGGCAAGAGAACAGCATCTAAAGCAGCCAAGGTGGTCGTAATGCAGAATAATGTTCCAAGATGAGCCCTCATTACTCAGGGATGGTGACCTGTCCTCACCTGGGAGCATTAACAAGAGGAAGGCAGTGGCTACTCTGCCTCCTCTGGCGGACCCTCCCTGTTCCAGTCCGGATGCCTCACTTCCTTTTGTAGACACCAGCAGGTAGCAAGTCAGGCTGTTTGTGCTTTTACTGTGCTGTCAGCATGCTCTGCTTTTTGGCTTCTATGTTCACAGCGCTTGGCCTCAGAACAGGATACCAATAATATACCAATAATGTGTATTTTATATAGATTTCTAAAAAGCACAAGATCTAAAACAGACTCTTGCAGTTCACCCTCAGGGATAGAAAAATTAGCGGAAGTGGATCCCAAGATTACTGCCTGCCACCTGCAAGTATTAGTCCACATAGCCTTGGGAATGACAAAAAATGGCAAGGTAATGTTTATTGACATTTAAGGCAATAACAGTGCCTTTACAAAGAGGTATAGCACTAACAGCAATATGAAATGACTTAATTCATTCATTTTCTGAACCACCTATCCTATTCAGGGTCGCAGGTGGCTGGAGCCTTACCAAAAACTATTTTCCTGGAAAAAAAAAACAAATCAAAACAAAAAACAAACTGTAAGTCTTTGAGTTGTGAGTTAACAAGTGAAATTTTAGTTAAGCAGTACAGTTTCAAAATTACCCTGGCCTTATTTGAGCCTCTATGCAAGTGAGCATCAAGTACAGATTTTGTACTGATAAATTTAAACTGAATTAAAAAGACCTTAAACAATGTTACACATTGAGCAATTGGTAAAAGTGGAAAAGAAAGAAAAGGATCTGAGTCGTCTTTACCACTTGTTTTATTTGGATTTATTTTGTGAAGAGTAGATGGCTGTGGTCTGAACTGATTAAGGCTAAATTTTATCTATTTATTTATTTATTTGTTCATGTACATACACCATGTTTTTTTAATAATAAATGAACATTTCTAACTACTTATTTACAACATTTTCATTGCAATATATACAATACAAAAATATTCACAACACAGGTGTTTCTCAGCACATCAACCAAACAAACATAAAGTCACTGTACCTTCTCAGCAGGTGTATCAAAGTTCAGTCAGAGCAGGTTAGATCAAAATGTTTCCTCTTACAGTAAGACTACAAACAGAGGTGTTATGGACCTAACAGCCTCTCCAGCCAAGCCCAGCAACATAGTGTTTGCTGTCCTTTACTGAACCCAAGTCAAATGTGAAACCAAATATACCAATGGTTATTCAGAGAGTTACTTTATTTTCCTAATGGTATATTTCTATATATAAAAAAATAATTACATGTAATTTTTCAGATTCCTGAGTGTTGGTAACAGCATTGCGCAAAATATGTCAAAGAAATTATAAAACATGTAATAAAATTGTACCATTGATGTGTAACCTGAGCCAATTAAGTCTGAGATAATGACCTCTTATTGCTCTTATTGATGAATATACAACAGAAAAATGTATAAATGAAGGTTTATCTTTTAAAATGTTGATGCCAAAATGTCCTCCAGTTCTTGAATGACCTATTTACTAAAAATTGGAGTAATGCAGCACAACAGGATTGTTGTAGAGGGGATGATCAAACAGCCAAGAATGGAGAGTTTTTCAGGCATCAAGGCCAATCAGTCAGATTTCCAACATGTATTCAGTCCAAGTAAAACTGGAGCTGGAGGAACAGGTTTAAATACCAATGAATTGTTGCTGTGAAGCTAAGCTAAGTTCTGCCCTACAAAGCTTCCTGTTTGAACTCTGACCCGTTTTAGAAAGAAGGAATAAAAGATCACATATACATGGTAGATTATGCTCTTTGCCTTTGCGATACCTAAACTGCTTGTCAAAAGCAAAGGGCAGCATGTGCATTTTTGGGGTCATAGGTCACATCATGGCAACAGTTTTCGTCCATAAATAAATTCTATAAGAGAAGACATCAAATATGTACATTTACACTACTATAAAAACAACAAATTTGTCTGGAGGGACCAAAAACTTGAAAGCTATTTTCTCAGTCTCACCATTTGCCCAGTTACTGCCCTTTGCCTTTGTGGGGCAGAGCTGACTGATGTGGTGGACAAGGAGCATTGGGCGAGTAAAAAAGAAAAACTGTCTAGGGGCAGGTGAGCTGGGCAAAACTTTAAATGATGTTAACAAAAGCCAGCGATATCTTTCATGGTGGAAAGAGTTAAACCTAATTTAAAAAGTGAATTCTGCCTCTGCACTTTGTTTATTATCAAAATGAAATATAAATGTTCAAATGAATACAGGACACTCAAAACAGTAAACCCCAAATCCTGGACATTCCTCAGTAGAGTGTTTGCACTGACGTCAAAATTTGGACAGTTACCTAGATGCACGGCCATATTGGAGATACAGGAATGTAAACATTGAATGGATCGTGATAGAGGTGCACTGTCAAATAGAATTTCAAAATGTCTTATCTGCAAACAAATAATAAAAAACTTACAGGGCACACAAACATTTATCAAGGACTCAGCGAGCCAGGTTCTGCCCTCTGTATACTATCCAAATATTGTGAGCTGCCTTGTTTGTACTCCTAGCCCATAACTAACTCTTCCTCCCAGCTCTGGAATTAGAGGAACAATCTATAAAAACCTCAAAACACTCCATGATAACAACACATTTCTCACAAAATGTTTTCTGAATTGCATTGCCAACGTTTTTTACAACTCTTTTCTCTTGGCCCACATTGTGGTTTCATTCAAATAAACATGACATTGATGACATCAGCAAACACAGTGAAAGCTGGAGCTGTTGATACTTTGGATGCATAAGGCAGGAAGGTTGCTGAGACATCAATGTCAACATGAGCGCCTGAGAAACAAAATGCTATAAACAGACTCAGACGTTGTCCAGATTATTGCCTTAGAAATCCACTATCCACTATCGGATCTGTTCTTCAGACAACTGTTTGCACTTCTCAACCCAATTTGTGACAATTTGTGGTTGTCAAATGTTTTTAAGATGTTTTTTTTCTGTTAGTGCAGCTAAAAATGTGGCAATAATTGATCTTTTTGTGCATCAATACTCCAATGTACCTGTGAGCTCAATTCTGTTCTGTTGTGACAGTGCCTCCAACATGGCCAACTTCCAAGCTGATGACGTCACATGAAAACGCTCTATGGACAGGACTACAATGACCAGATTGGAGCATCCTTTTTCCTAAAAATCCATTAAAACATACAGTCAGCCTGTATCCCTCCAGCAGAGATTCATGAACTCTTAATGTTCCAATGGATCACAGGGATAAACCCTCCAAAAGTCTTTTTGCAGCCACCTTGTTCTGGATTACATGATCCTCTGGTGTCACCACTGATTACAAACACACCCAGTGACACCTCAGTCCTACAGTGTTGTAGTTACACCAGCTTCTCTGGCCTTGTCCCTCCTGTTTAAACTCATCTGGCTGTCCAGTGTTGGGTCAGTCTTGCGGTACTGGGACCTGGGTAGGGCCATAGTGGTAAGCTCATGTTGCTCAGCAAACAGGAGCCTCTCATTTTCCCGGCGGACCCGCAGCAATTTGGAGATGCGCTTTCCTATGAGATATATCATCTCACAGATGCACATAAAGATGCACAAAGCACTGGATATAACCATGAATAGCATGAAGATCTTTTTCTCTGTTGGACGACTGATGAAGCAATCAACAGTGTTGGGACATGGCTCGAGTGAACACTTGGATAATCTGAAATTAGAGAAAAACAATCTCTTTTAGATTTTATACTTCCCAGTTGTGTTTCAGAAAAAATAAAGAAGTTGAAAGATATTACACAAGCCTTACCTGGGCAAGTCATATCCATGGTATATTCGGTACAGAATGTAGAGAAAAGATGTGTCAAACCCAGCCTTGAAGACCAAACTCAGCAAATAGGTCCACCACAGCCCTCCTCTCTTTTTGCCAGGGTTGGCGTAAAGGTGAGAGCCATGATGCAGTTCCACGTATTTCCTGTCCTTTCCTTCTCGGAATTTAACGTGAGCCATCACCATCAGAGATGGGCATGTGACAAAAATCAGCTGCAGCGCCCACAGACGGATGTGAGAGATGGGGAAGATGTGGTCATAGCAGATGTTGGTACAGCCAGGCTGCAAAAAGAATTGTTTTCAAAGTTAACATTTGCTGACATGGCTGTAGTGTCAATGAAATGATTGCCTGTACTGGTCCGTGCATTCATGCCAGGAAAAATATTAAAAACAAGAGTCGTACAGAAAAAGAGAAAAGGGTTTCTCAGTAAAAAAACAGATCAATTCTAAACCACAGGTGTTACTGCTGTAATGAATGATATAGTGCCACCGTATGCTATGTTAAAATCTTTGATAAGAAGACCTCCTTCAAGTGTTGTCTGACCCTATAAGGATTCTATTTCGCATAACCACCCACTAGTAATACATAACCAAGCCATCTCTCAGCTTCTGACTTAAGATACAAAGGTGTTGGCTGGAAAAAATGGGTTAAGAGTTTTAAAAAGCAGCACCATCACTCCATCTTACCTGGCGAGTATTGCACACAAAGTCTTTGCTCTCATCACCCCAAACTCTCTGTGCTGCCACCACAAAAACAAGGACACGGAACACAAACACCATGGACAGCCAAATCCTCCCGAAGGCAGTGGAGTATTTGTTGACTCCACTCAACAGACTCTCCAGTCCCGACCAGTTCATCCCTGATCCTCAACTGGCCCCACAGACCGACAGCCAAATCCTTTTGAAGAGAGAGACAAAAGGTTATTTTCCCCTTTAAAAAAAACAAACAACAAACAAAAAGACTAACTCCGTTCATACTCATTGACTAAAGTAATATTGTTAGTACTTTTAAAGGACTTTGCTCTTTAGTTTGATAATGGTTTCTATTTGGACATACATGCTGTCTACATAATTCCCAAACCAAATGGATGAAAGGTTTCATGAATATGTCTGTTACATAAAAACTGCATCTAAAACAGATACGTTTTTAAATATCACTCATTAAATTCATTGTCTGAAACGAACAAACAATCAAAAAAAACATACGTCAGAACACATGCTGGATGCACTTCCTGAGTTTGTTCTTAAACTTAGTAAGACAAACAGAGTTATATTCTCACAAGTAAGATTACTACCGACTCTAACTATTACTCTCTAATTTAAGCTTAGTACTTGTAAGCCAGAGAAGAGGTGAACAGAGAAGAGTAGAGAACTTAAAACATTTTTGTTACAAACAACTGCGGTGGCATCTTTTTCCTGGCAGTGTCCAAAGTTAACCAACTATTCATACCAGTACTTCTATTGCCCTTTACATCTGTTTGTCTAATCTCTAAAAAGTTGAGTGACTGACTAAATAAATAAGTAAGGTAACTACAGTTGAAGTCAAAATGATTAGCCCCCCAAATAAAATTTTAGGATTTTTGTAAAAATTTCCCAAGAGCTGTAAAACATTGCATTTTGAACAGATTTTCTAAACATCCTAGTTATATTTTGTAAGCTAACATTATTTTACTTTGCGAACAGAAAATAAAGTTTCAAAACAAAACAAACAAACAAACAAACAAACAAACAAAAAAAACAAAAAAAAACAAATTTTATTGAACTTTAGCACAAACCACTGTTGTGCAATCCTGCGCTTTAACGTTGTATTACTCACAGCTTGTAATCACTCAAGGTCAAACTGAGGATTGTCCTACCATTTACATTAAGTTTGAACTCCCCATTGAGGGTTTAGGCAGGAAAACTGGGCCTGGGTCGTGGTTTTATCACCTAATGTGACAACGAACCAAAACATTTTGAACCAATTGAACCCTTGTGAAGAACTAGCTCCAGAAAACCAAAATGAACCTTATTAACTGTCCTCCACAAAGCCCTGACTGGAGTCTCAATGAAATCTGAGGGGGCTGGACTGAAGAGGGTCTATGCCAGAAGACCATCAGATCTGGAGCTCCTAAGAGTTATAATAGAAGACTGGACTGGGATTCCTCAGGAAATGAGTCAGACACTGGTTACAAACCACAGCAAACCACTGCATGCTGTTACCCAGCAAAAGGACTCACATCTGGCTGTTAGCTTCAGGGTGAGTAACGATTTTGACCCTGGTAGTTTTAATTTTTTGTTAAATAATTTGTTCTTTGTGTGAAAAGAGAAATAATGTGAGCATCCAAAATAAAATCAGATGTTGGAAAAACAGTAAAAAATTGGGTGAAACTTGGAACAATGAAGTAACAATAATACAACTTGATTTCACTCAGATATATCACATACATTTATATAAGGGTGAATAGGGTTTCAGTGACAATAATGCTCACGATGATAGTATTTCTTACTTTACCTTAAAGTTAACATCAGATGTAACAGTAACAGTAACAGTTATCGATTCAATTAGCATATCACATCAGAGGAATCATGGGTAACATTTTGTAGTTATCTGCTACCAATACATGAAAGCCACAGAAATAAAGTTTTGGAAGGAGGAACATTTCTTAATCAGGAACAAGCTAAAGCTCCACTTATCTGTATTTGCCACATGTGCATGTGAGGGTAATCTGAACACTGGAAACATTGAAGATTAGTTAGTTAAAGTTAGGATTCGTTTAATAAACAATAAATGGATGGTAAAAAGATTCCTTTATGCTCACAACCCACAGGACAACTCCAGTTTCCATCTTTATCATTTTTAAAATCTTCCTAGACTATTGTGAAATTAAAAGCATGGCAGCACCCAGGTTTTATTTGAAGAAGCTGTGTGATTGTTCATAACTGTACCAAACTTAAACATGTTGTTTTTGTCATAGCACAGAAAGACTTTCCTCTCATGATGAAAGTTTTGAAAATTGGTAGCTGTCCCTTTACTTCCGTCTCAGCTTTCAAGGAAATTCAACAACTGTTATTTGCGTTGGAATGAACACTCCTGTCTACTACAGTTTGTTCACTAAAGTCACACAGTAATTTGATTGAAATCAAACTAAAGCTTACCTATAGTTGAATCCTGGTCAAAAGTCAAATCCAAACAGGCACACACAGGCAAAGATTACGTAAAAAATGTAAAGTTTAGTGAAGGAAATGAAAAGTTTCCAGTTCTGTTCTCTCCATGTCTCTACTTCTGCTTTTTTGCCCTTCCCTAAGAAATCCTGCCTAACCAGATTCAGCTGCTGCTACGTCATTCCTTACCCAAACACATGCGCGCACACACAGAAACTTTACATGTCCTGTCCTGTCTGTGCGCAAAACAGCAGAACTCTACTCTCTTCAACTGAGGACAAAAGAAACACCCCGTAAAAGTGAATGAAACCACAGGGAGACAGGACTTCTATCAAGAATGTCTTTATGTGTAAACATTTCTGTGCAGACAGGTCCATGTATTTAGGCTGTGTTGTGAGATTGTTTGCGTCCAGGGAGACAAGTAAAGGAGAGAGGGAGAGAGGGAAAAAAAGTTGCCACACCCTCTCTGTTGTAACATAGAGTACAGTCTGAATCAAATGGGCTTTAAAGAGTCTTCATGTGGTGGAAAGATAAACAGAATTAAAATGCCTTTATCAAACTGGCAAATGTTCTGAATGAGTTTCACTGTCCAGCCCTCTTATAGAAGTGCAGTGAAAAAACAGCTACAACAGAGGGTGGATAAGTTCTCAGATGTGAGCACTCAGTAACCACTTGCCCTTTCAGGTAAGCTCATGAGGTCATGAGGGGCAGTTTCTAAAGAAATGACAACAAAGGTCAGACACAAACAACACAGTCAGATTAAGAAAAGCAAAAGCTACAGGGATAATAATCGGCCCTCACCACTTTGCATATCAGGACATGTTGCGGCTGGATCTGCCTGTGCATGCTGCAGGGGCCTGTGCAAATTTCAGTGCTAGTAGATGAGCCCAGGCCATCAGAGCAGTGGCGTACCCAGAAATAGATCTGTGGCAGGACCTAAATAAAAGTGGACGGACTGCACAATAAATTTCATCAATAGTGTAACAGCATTCAGTGTTACAGTTGGCTCTGCTCCTGAAGTTTTTGAATTCTAGCAGTGTGAAAAGAAAAGAGACCTATACAACAAAGCCATACAACAACCACGAAAGATGTATTTGGTTTGAAAAAGAAGAGAATAATGGAAGCTTGGGGGTAGGTCAAAAATAAAAGATAGCATTAGTAAAGTATGTTCTATTCTATTCTAAATATATGACCCCTTTTTTGTGTACTATTGTGTATTTTTGTTTCAAAACATTTGTCTTAGAATACTGCCCTAAAAAGAGTGAACCCAATAGATTTTAGATAAAGTAAGAACATAGTTAAGGTGGCTAAGCCACAATATGTTCACACCAAGGTTATAATAGTTAACTAAAACGAAACTATTTGTTTTGTTTAACATTGCAGTTAACTCAAACTAATAAAAACTAGAAAACAAAAACAATAAGTAATCTAAAACTGTATCTTGTGTTCACGAAACTAACTGAAACTAACTAAAATGATAGACAAAATTCCCTTAGTTGTAGTTTTTAACAATATTAATAGCCTTTAGGATTTAAATTAATCTGACACATTTTCCCAATTAATTTTAGACAGTTTTCGGCAGTTGTCAGTGCCGCACAGCACCATCATAGCGGCGTAAAGGGACTAGCTTGTTTACTGCACTGACTGGCTGTGCCCTGTACTTCAACAAAACGTAGAGGAGCAATGAATTAGAGCATCTGTAATAGTTTAATTGTTACAGAGTCAAAGTTTTTATTGTATGAGTCTGCCTTTATTGTTACAGAGTCCAAGTTTTTATTTATTGAAGCTTATATTATTTTGTTTTTTTTTATAATCTATGTTAATATTTTTTCTATGTTATTTATGTCAACATTATTTTATATAATTTATGCTTATATTTTTTTATACTAAGTTTATATTATTTTCATGTGTTCAAGGCAGCAGCCAACATTTCGGTATCAGCATTAACTGAGCAGTGAACATTATGTTGGACTTGAAAATAAACGGTATGACAAAATATTTACTCTGACCTTTTTGAATCCTGCACCTGGTTAACAAGGTATGAAAAAACTAAAACTACACTAAACTAAAACTAAACTAAAACTAAGTCTTGTTGCAAAAATCAAAACTAAATAAAAACTAGAATACCGGCTCTTAAACTAATTAAAACTAAACTGTAATGGAAAATGAAAGGTCAAAACTAACTAAAGCTAAACTATGACAAATCCAAAACTATTATAACCTTGGTTCACACTCCAGTTCATCTCTGATTGATATTGAAAATAAAATTTGAAAAACCACAGCAGACAATTTTCTAGAAATTCACTTCACAGTGTATAAAATTCAAATTCAAATTCTTGAATTATAACATTGAATTATAATATTGTATTGAAAATTGAAAATGAATTTGTATAACATTCAAGGGATGGGGTCAGGGGACTTGCTGTAATATTTTTGTGGCTATCAGTTCATCATGGTAAATGAGGAAAAGACTGAAGAGACTACAGATAAATTTGTAAAAGAGAGTACAAAATGTAAAAATGATATTGAAACAACAAGGGAGGACCTCTCCCAAAGACAAAGGAAAATTTATTTATTCTTTTTTTTTTTTTTTAATGTTTGCAAAGTAGAGCGGTTAGGTTGTAGTTCACACTCCATACCAGTAGGTTGCAGTAATGAGCATTGTCTTCTATCGCCAAAGTAAAAAAATGTAGATAAAAAAATTAAAGACCAGAAGAAGAACATGTCGAGTCCGCGGAGTTTTCAGTAGCAACGTCTTGATTTTGGGGAGTTCTGCTGTACGTAAGTATGTATTAGTTTGTGTAGCAACGGTGTCGCTTGTGTTTGCAAAGCTGCAATGCTTGCTGTGAGTCGTTTATATACGTATATCCCTGCTGTTTATCCCGACAACACTCTGTAAGCTGGCCTTGCTAAGTCGCCTTTAGAGACGGATGGCGTTGTTTACATTAGCAATGTATTGTGATGTATGTGGTCATAAATTCATGTGTTTACGTTTTGATATTGATTTGGTATGTAGTAAAATGAAATAATTAGAATCAAGGTTTTAGAAATAATTGCGACGAAATCTTATGCAGTAACGTATTTACTAACCGGGTCACAACTAACGCTATTACTGACTAGCCAGTAGGTACGTTCAGTTACAAACATCAGGCACCTTTTACAGTAACGGGGGTTTCTTTAACTTTAAGCTAAAATAACAGGAAATCCTTTATAAATTTGACGATGTGATGGACAACAAAGTAAACATACATTTGGCATTTTGGTCTTTTTTTGAACAAACAGGTCCACATTTAAATCAGTCTTCATTATTCGTTAGCATTACATTGGGCTAACTGAACCTTTGATCTATAACGTCCCATTACATTTCATAAGGGCAAGGTGCCAGGCCTGATCTGTAATTAAATGTTAATCAGAGAGACTAGTTAATGGAAAGTAAAAGTTAACATACAAGGTTAGGACTGCTTTGGTTATAATTTCATTTGGACACGTTAAGTCAGGTAATGATTGGTGTTTTCCTTCACTCAGCAGCTTAGCAGCAAGCTAGCGGGCCGTTGTCAGCCAGCATCCAGATAAGCAGCATCGTCTTCAATGGTGTGTCTTCATCCAAGAGCTGTCACATTTTTCTGTGCACGCTCAATGAACCATCTCTTCGGCTTTCTTCACGGTAAGATCAAGTATATCCAGTACAGTTTTACGTCTAAATTTTGAGCTACGCGTCATACTTACAGCTCAAACTTTCTCATAGGCTGCACATGTATGGCGTTTGCAAGGGTAGGAGGGGAGTTTTGCCAAGCCCAGCACCTACTGCTTATTGTCGACAAGTGAACAGGAGACACCAGCTTGGCCAAACACTGCCATTCACTCAGACAGGTATGTGTTTTAAAGGCTCATTTGAACCAAGTTAGGGCTGGGCTGTAAATTGAAAAATTCAGACTTGTGGTTTGGAATGAATTTAAAAAAAGGGAGAAAAATGATTTTCTCCCTTTCTCACTCCACTGCTTCCCATATGGCATCAGAGCCAGGCAGATACTACATACTTGCTGATCAAAGAGCACTGTCAAGGGTACTATCACTCGAATTATTGTGATGCAGAATCATGCAACTGGTCAGCACCAGCTCAAGCCTATCAAAAATAAGGGTGAGCTCTCCAAACTTGAGCCCCCATGAGGTGTCAATATCCCTTAGGTTAGTTTTCCTCAGGTCAAAGTTTGTTATGATAGGAGGGCATAAGTAATAAAAGAGTCATTTGAGGGCCCTCCCCCTAAGACATTTGGGGTTTCTGACGCTGAAGTCCAAGAATTATGCTAAAAATGTATGCAACTATTTGTGGCGGAGTTTAAGGATGTCAGGATTAACCTGTTTGACCATTGATCAAGATTTTTAATGTCACAGGTAACTTAATTGTAGAGGCTCTGCTTTGATACATATTTATTTTTTTGTCTCCATCAAAAAAACAGGCCTGCACATTGTGTTAGGCTCAGTTTGAAACCAAAATAAAGCAACCCCTGAGTGGTTTATCCAATTTGACAGTCTCTATCGGTGATGCCTCCTGGGGAATACTCTCATGACCAAAAAGGTGAACACCGTGGGGCTTTAGAAACTATTTGAGTCATTTCTTAGTCATTGTATTAATACAGTTTGTCAGGAAAGATCAAAGATTTTATTTCTAGGTCATATTGCCCAGGCCTAATTTTTGACCATTACAACTAGAAAACTCAGAATAGCTAAGAGGTACACTTCATCAGTGTAAACACATATACATGGAATGACACTTCTCGCAAGGCTTTTAAAAAGTGTACATGTAACATTTCCCCTCTCATTATAGGTCTTTACTGTCTGCCATTTCAACCCATATGAGGACAAGCCAATCTCCAGCCTGTCACCTGTCCTGGGGAATAGGGGAGGGTTTAATCCTTGAGGTGTTACTCAGAGCTGTTGTCTTTTTTGTTTTCTTTTACTCAGAATAATACAGCACTTTTTTAAACAGGCTAACAGACTTAAGAAAAGAAGAAAACAGGAGAAAGGGTTTGTTTTTTCTCTTTGTTTTGTTCTTACATGCTTGTTTATAGAAATATAATTTGGAAAGTCAATTTAGTGTTTTCTTTTTGCCAAAGAGGTTCCACCTGTCTACAAAAATATTTTTTGAGCCTAGTTAGACTTTTTTCTAGTCACTTTAGTGACTTGATTAGATAAACATACATACTTAAGCAGTAATCTGCATTGGAAAAAGTTTTTTTTCTTATTCGTTTGTTACAGACTCTTTTTACTCAAATTTTTTGGAGACCCCGTCTGTTACTCCTTCCAGCGAAGCACAGCATTTTTGTCTTGTACTTTTTTCCCTTTTATTGATAAACTTCGTAGGTCTCAAAATGAACCGACCAGCTTCAGTGGAGATCTGTTACGACTGTCTGAGGTTCCTCATTACGCATAACCCCACTAATGCACAACTTGGAAGGTTTATAGAGGTAGCATGCAGTTTTTCTTTAAAATACTTCTTCAGTTTTTTTTCATCAGAAAGTCCCAGTGAGGATAATGTGATAAAGACTGTGTTTTCTTCTGTAGGATTTAAAGGCATTTGGAGTCAACACACTTGTAAGAGTGTGTGCTGCTACTTATGACAAGACACCATTGGAGCAAGAAGGCATAAATGTCCTGGTAGGTTGAATATCCCTTTAAATTATAAAACTAATTAACTGAAACAGAAATCTGATTTCTTTTGTTTTGCATCCATTAATGTAAAATTGTAAATAGATAAATGTTCTCAACCATCTAACTTGCAAACATAAGCTTAAGGTACAATTCAGGCAAGCACATCAGCTTCTAAGCTGCTCCAACCATAAAGGGTTAATAGAGAGCAGGAAACCATGAACAGAGGGTGGGGCATCCTTCATCTTACTTAATAATAAATGATTAACATCAACAGGAAAAATAATTATGATTATTCAGATATGTGTCATCTTTTTTTCATTTGACAATACAAAACTTTCCACTCCCTTTTTAAACTAGGTGTAGTATTTTAAAGGGCTTCTGAAAAGACAGCACTTAAAATAAATGTGTTTAATCTGACTCTTCAATTGTGTGGTTTTTGTGTGGGAACACAAAAAAGGTCTGTTTAGAACATAATTTCTCCCAATTTCTCAACCTCCAATATAAAAATCCCTTAACACCAGGCCATCCTAGTGTCCCCTAAAAACAATTTCTAATGACTAACAAGTTCTGTCACCTCTACTCCCATTAACATGCCCAGTGATTTATTGTACCGTTTTTTTGCGGACTACAGTTACAATAGCATTGACTTTCTTAACTTGTATATTTCTTTTTGAAAATTAACACTTCACTAGCTCATGTTCCTTTTTACAAGACAGAGGACTGTGGGCATGTGCAAAGGAGTGGTTTTGCTTTTATGGCAGACTATGGCAACAAGAAGTTCAATCAAACACAACACCATCTCCCTTTCAGGACTGGCCATTTGAGGATGGGTCTGCCCCCCCAGACCAGGTGGTCGATGATTGGTTGAATCTGCTACAAATCAAGTTCAGAGATGAGCCTGGAAGCTGTGTGGCTGTGCACTGTGTAGCTGGACTTGGAAGGTCAGTATACAAAACAGATTAGCTTCTAATTTTTAAAAGTTTGTGTGGGTGTGTCATCGTTAAAAGAACACATCATCAGCTTCACTGCAGTCACCACAGGTGTTCTCTCTACACTTGAAGTGTATACAAAGACACCAACTGTAGCGTGGGCTTTCTCTTCAAACTAATATACTTTTGAAACTATTTGTTCCTTGCCAAAAGCTTGGCATAATTCAACACAAACGGAAGAAAAAACAAAACAAAAAGGGTATACTAACTTCGTAACTTAGTCCAATATCAATAGGATGAAAGAAATATTTTACAAACATAATTAGTTGTATTCCTATTTTTTATAGTAAATAATTAGACAAGTGAGAAACACAAAAAATTTGAAGTTGTTTCCAAAACACACCTGTTGCATTTAGTGTCATCTTTGATATTTTTATCTCTGTTTTATCTAGTTTTATTTTATAAATGAGCAATTGTTTTACGTTTTACTTTCTTGAAGTTAGGATTTTAGCATTTCAAACAGTAGACTTGAGTTTGATGTGCAATAGGGTCTATCTGTTGTACTGTCTGTTGCTGTTTCTTACTGCTCTACTGCCCCTCGGGAATAAATAACGCTTTTTCAATTCGATTTACTTGAATGTAAGGCTAATTACTAATGAGCAGCATGTTGGGAAACATGATTTCTTACTTCCATCATCAGTCTTTGTTTATAAAGTGAGAAATAACACATCTTATCTCACAAGACTTTACAGCCAATACAGAGAGACTCACACTGGAGAGATGTGCTTGTTATTTGAGGGATGAGACTTGCTGTAATATTTTTGTGGCTATGAGTCCATCATGGTAAATGAGGAAAAGTAAATGAGACTGCAGATAAATTTGAGAAATACCAAAAAACCCTTTTTAAGTAGAATCTGGCAAACAAGGCTGGATTTTTGTGGTTTTCTGAGAGCAGTAACTTCTTTTGGTCACTTTGTGGTGCTGTTTTCTTCCCCCAAGCACAACAGTTTTGTGTAGTTATATTTTGATTTTTAAAATTTTATGGTGGGGCTTCTGCCACACACCAGGACCAACATTTTAAGGATAAGTTGAAGTGATTCGTAAATGTCTGAAAGTGCATGCACATTGAGCATCAACAATTGTTATTTGCACACTTGCACATGTTTTTTTGCATGTCTCGACACTAAAAATTTGTGGGACATTGCAAGAAAAAAATAATATGCTTTCTATTACTACCTATTAACAACAGCTAAATTACTATGATCTGTAGCTACGGACCAGAGAGAAATGTAGCATGTACTAGGTAGGGCATAATACTCAAAGCACAGACTAAGTTTGAGTAAATCTGATTTTTTTTTACATGCTTCATACTGGGCTTTACAGCCAAAAGACTTTTCCAAAGAGATGACTGTAAATTTTAATGTATGTGTTACTGTTTTACAGAGCTCCTGTGTTGGTGGCCTTGGCCCTAATTGAGTGTGGGATGGAATATGAAGATGCTGTGCATTTCATTAGATTGTGAGTAAAACTCTGACACCAATGATATCCATTTCCCAAAGTTGCATTGACAGTTTATGTAATTCTGCATCATATAATAATTTTTGTATGTATAATGTTTGTATTTACAACACACCTGTCATCCTCTGTCAGTAATACATCTTTTAAAATTATAATATATATATAATAATGTTGATTTTATATTTTTAGGAAGCGTCGTGGGGCATTCAACTCCAAGCAGCTACTTTACCTGGAAAACTACAAACCAAAACTGTGTCTGCGCTCCAAAGATGCCAACGGACAGAGCTGCTCTATTCAGTAGACACCTCCAACTCAATGCGTCTTACATGCAGCTCAGGATGATGAGAGATGTTTTTATTTGATTTTCAGTAGATAGGTGACAAGTGTAGGTAATATTTTCTGTCACATCCACGCCAACTTCTCTATATATTTGAGGCTCTACATTTCCAAACTTTCTTGAGAAGGAAAACCCCAAAAAACAATATTCATTTAGATCTTAAACTTATAATGTTTATAATCTGGCCTATTTGGCAGTCAAAATGAATACTCCAGATGTTATTTGTAAATTGTTAAGAGTGGAAAGACTATGAAACTAGGGATAGGTATTGACAACTGGATCCTGTTAAAATCGATTAGAAATTATTTAATCCATTGACATAAGCAGACTTTATGCTTAATGATTCCCTTGTCAATTCTTTACATTATGCTGGAGCAGCCAGACCTTACGTCAATCCTGCTTGTCAGTCAGCAGCAGAATTACCAAGACAGTAGTGGAGGGCTGTAAGTCATCAAAAGCCTACCTTAAGTTTACCAAAAAGGACACTAACAACGTAAAGTGCAACTTGTGCAATGCTGTACTATCATGCAAGGGTTGCAACATCACCATGTTAACAACATTTCTTTGATGCATGGTGTTAAACACCAAGAGTGTCATGATATATTTACTTACAAACTCAATAAAATGTGTCTGACACCAAGCCTTTAAATCCTACTTTTTGTAGACAAAAATCCATGGGAATTGATGAGGGAATCAACAAAGAACCAGACTGAAAAGTGGAATTGATAATGGCATTGGTCTCAATAAAATCTTATCAACACCTATCCCTATATGAAATTGGTTTCACAGAAAATTTGTATTTTTCAGATAGAAAACAATTTGAACACTTGACATGGTTCACTCATTAAATGTCCTGTTGCCAGGAAGTGTCCCAGATAATAAGAAAAGTTGGAAATGTATAACATTTCAAATGTTTTTAAATAGTTTTTAATTATTTTTTTAAAGCTTGCAATTGTATGGTAAAGATATGATGTGCAGTTTTCATTAGCATTGGAGTCCACCTTGAATATGCGCCTAGTCAGTCATTGTCCCACGTTCAAATTCCTGTTAAGAGATGTGTGTGCTAGCTGTCACCTTATGAACACTGTTTCAAAATGTTACCAAGACCTAGCAGGTCTACATGTAAAACTGAGTTGCTGAAAACATATTTTAATAAAATGAAACGCTTAAAGGATTTGGTAGGTTCTCCTTTAAGCTGAAAAGTACAGTGATCCATTGGTAAGCCCTTTTCAGCATACAGTGCTGGGTGACATTATCCCAATATTAGGTATCAAATGGCCATAGTTAGTTCTTTCTGTGAGTACTATAAAATATTTCAGATGGTAATGCAAACTGTAACATTTATAAAAGTTAGAAAAGTATATCTATTTCTAAAAAAAATGTGCAGATCTGTCTTGTGTCCGATGAATCATCCCTGACCATTCACACACAAACCTAGGGACAATTTCCTATTATGTTTAAATCTGTTTGAACCCCATGGAACCTTAATTGTTGCTGTGCTTGAGGGATGCTGGGGGGATCTTTACTTGTTTTATTTATTTTTTTCTTTTCTTTAGAGTTTTTTCTTCTCATTCCCTGTACGTGTACTTGTTATTTATTAAATGATATAACTGTATTTTCCATGAGAAGTCTGCCTTCTTGAACAAATCCATTTATCTACTTGAATACTTTAAGTATTTCTTACTGAAAGGTTGCTTCCCACTACAACTTTGATGGATTGGTTAGTTAAAATTGAGCCAGGCAGCTAACCTCAGTGAGTGCTATAACAGTGGGCGCAGGTGTGATGCAGCCCTCCTGGTTGACAGACAGCATTACCTGGACCAGATGGATATGTGCATGCTGTTTCCAGATTATTTTTATGGATAATGTATTACATTTCTAAAATGTTAAGTGATGACATTACTAACTAAACCATTATGCCCCAATGGTCTAGCAATGTTGAAAAAAAACAACAAAAAAAAACAGCTTGGAGTTTTCTTTGGGTTCCTACACTAAAACATCTCTAATATGAAACATAAAGGAATAGTTTGCTGAAAATCAGTGTGGCGAGGCAGCAATACGCTTCCGTATCTTAAAGTATGAAGTCTGTTAATTAAGTTAGTCATTAATAGATTAGCTGTACAAAAGATCGCTGTTGATATCTGAACTGATCAAAATGGTGAAAGCGTTTTAGTACACGTGCGCGCGTGCGTGTGTTTTCTGAAAGTAGTCTATGATGAAAATGCAACGTGGAGCATGCCACGTGTACACAATAAGGCCCATAGAGCCCCTTGAGGTATGATAAAGTCTTGTTCAGAGGTCAGATGTGGTTTACAACCGGAGAGCAATCCAACAGTAACGTCGTTAAATTTTAATGCAGGCTCACGTGAATCATTGCATGTCCCCGCGTGACGCGCGAACTGCTTGCTGCGCGGAGGTCATCTCGGCAACGGAGCGGAACCTTTCTCCTGCCCTATTTTTGGGCATGGACCACTTATCGGACGGACCCAAAGAAACAAGAAAAGCGCCTACAGTTTGAGCAGCTGTAATTCGCACCCAACCAACGGATCCTCATCAGAAATCAGGTACCTTTTCCAGTGCTGTGGGACAAGTCAGATACTGGTAAAAACTACGCAATTCTGCTGGTTCATTTACATAGAACAGAAAAGAATATTCTTTATTGATCTCCATGGGGACATTTTTGTGTTACAGCAGCTTTGGAAAAATCATGGTGAAAATCCAATGATAAAAACAGAAATAATGAGATGAACTCGAGACAAGAATTAAAAATTAGAAGAATGAAAAAAAGAAAGAAAGAAAAAAAAATCACTATTTACACCATAACAAAATAAGTACAAGAATAAAAAATAAACAATACTAATGTGAAACTTAAGAGTTAAAGTAATGAAAAGTATTTAACTCACACTCTCCTTTAGCAGTTAGTGTTATTAAGACGGCGGTTATAAACACATGAGCTTTTGCAGATATGTTATCCCTGACTACACAGCACATCTTTTTTCAAATACATTCCAATTTTACTTGCCTTTACCAGCATAAAAACCCACTGAGATCCTTGAGAATTGAAAGGTTTCTGAAATATTGGAAAAAAGTAAAATATTAAGTCAAAATGAGAAATAATGGTTAAAACACAAAACTGAAATGCACAATGTTATCTTAAATAATGATAGCTAAACTGCAGATATTTCAGCCAATAGTGCAGTGCTTCCTAAGAGTGCCATGAAAGTAAGGAAGTAATACTAGGTCCACTGTGTGATGCATTTTAAGACAGCCTTTTGCTTTATGTTTTGATCACACCCTCAGTTAGTTTACCCTCCTGGCTTAGTGAATCAGTCGTAACTGTAACTGAGATACTAAGTTGTATGATCTAAATATATGATTGAGATGCAAAACTGGAAGTGAAAAAACTACTTAATATCTCTCAGACATTTTATTGGACTTAAGTAAAATGCTAAAACAAGATTATGCTCTATTATTCTGAAACCTTAGCATTTTTATCTCCCCCTGACAGTAGAGGTGTCCCATAGTGGAGGTCTGCAGAGCAGGGGCGTGTCTAGTATGTTTTTCTTGGGAGGGCCAGGTCAGTGCACGGACTGTTGAAGAGGAGCACACTGAGATTAATTTGTTTTTCACAACGATATATTTGCCACAAATACACTGTACAGTGTAAAAATATGACAATGTACATATTAAATGTCACAATTTTATGTTAATGAAATCGTCGACCAATCCCACCAACTGATTTTCTAATATACCCAAGGTGGCCTGAACAAAATTGGCTGGTTTTGATACGGTTTTGTCAGAATCCTCACATGGCATGACAAAATTACATCACCTGAAAAAAATTGTAATCAGATATTTTACAAATGAATACAAACACTTTTTAAAGCTAACCAAGAAGACCTGGATTCATCATTAGCTTCACCAGTCAGCCACAGCTAGCCCTGCTCAAATTGTGATTATGCTCAATTTTTCTCCACTTAAAAATGTTATTTGCCACTTTTGCAAAGTAGGGTGTGCAATGGAGAAGCAATTTCACCTCAACACACCACTGCTGGAAAGTGTCAGCATGTCAAAGCGTGTGGGAACAACGGTCTATCTAAAGATGGAGAATTCACAGCCCTCTGGCTCCTTCAAAATCCGTGGTATTGGACACCTCTGCCAAAAGGTAGGAACTCTTTATCTAGTGATGAAATTTCAAATATTTTTTTGGGAAAAGGACTGTTGTTTTCAAAGGACTTATATTAACTCTAACTTAACTCTAACCTGCTGTTTTCCATATTTCTTTAGCTAGCGAAGCAGTCTAAAGGAGTTGTGTGCTCATCAGGTGACACTTTTTTAATTACCACATCTCAAACCAATATGCCAGAATAAAAGTGGATATAAAATGAAAATATTATGTTTTTTTCTCTTAGGTGGTAATGCAGGTATGGCTGCAGCCTATGTTGCCCGAAAAATGGGTATACCAGCCACCATTGTGCTTCCTACTTCTTCTTCTTCTTTGGTTTTTCAAAGACTCCAGGAACAGGGTGCCAGAGTTAAGGTTTCAGGCAAGGTAAACTGTTTTATAGATATATATCTAAGTAATCTCTTTGTGACTTTATATTAGTCTGATATTGTTTAATTTAATCAACACATGTTGTTTGATAGTAGTTGTGAAATTGTTTAAGAGTTTAGATTGAGGGGGTTAAGAGTAAAATCTGTGTGTTTTTAGGTTTGGGATGATGCAAATACAGAGGCACTAAGGCTGGCTGAAACTGAAGATCTGACCTATGTTCCCCCATTTGATCACCCTCTCCTCTGGTAGACAATTCACCTCTGTTGAAGATGTAGTTTCCTCTAATGAGAAATTTACCGACATATCAACTAATCAACAAAATAAACAAACAAAATAACTTGAATACATCTCTTTCTCACCCCACATATCACAAATTCAGGCAGGGCCATTCCAGTTTGATCACAGAAGTTGCGGCCTCTTTTGGTCCGGGGGTGAAGCCTGGGGCTGTGGTTTTATCTGTGGGTGGAGGGGGCCTTCTTTGTGGAGTGATCCAGGGCCTCATAGATAAAGGCTGGAAGGACGTACCAATCATTGCCATGGAAACTGTAGGAGCTGACTGTTTCAACGCAGCTATTAAGGCAGGGGGTCTGGTCACCCTGGATGATATCACAAGGTTGGTAGTTAGACAGAGCTCAGATGTTTGGATCAGTGATCATCAAACCACTCACTGCTCATCTGTGTGTCATTATAGTGAAGCCAAATGTCTTGGAGCCAGAACCGTTTGCAAGAAAGCTTTTGAATACAGCCAATGCCCGGACTTGACGATCATTTCTGAGCTTGTGACTGACCAGGAGGCTCTGCAGGCTGTTGAAACATTTCTGGGTAAGTGATTCTTCACAACAAGCCTTCAAATAACTGTTTAAGTTATTAAAACTTATTCCAATGTGGCCTCTGCTGTAGATGAGGAGCGTGTGTTGGTGGAGATGGCCTGTGGAGCTTCACTGGCAGCTGTCTACAGCGGACTAATACAAAGACTGCAGAGTGAAGGTAAATACATCATTTCTATAAAATGTCCTCAACATGTAAACACCTGATGGAAATACACTTATGCTTACAAACCAAAGTGTTGTGACTATTTCTCTGTAACCATTTTTTAGCCCTGTTTATTCGGTCATTCTAATTAAAACTATGAAATAAAGCTGCTCTTCCAATAAAAGTCTTTCATAATTTATTTTGCATATCTCCTTTCTAGGTCGGCTGCCGACTCTTTTGGGCCCCCTGCTTGTGATTGTGTGTGGTGGCAGTTCAGTCGACATGAAACAATTGACTGACCTCAAAATCAAGCTTCAGACTTAAGATCATGTTATTTCCGCACATGTGTGTTGAAGACTTTTCAGAGTGGCTACGATGTACTCCTGGTTGCTGTTATCAAGGAAATAACGCTGAATGACTGCAAATCAGCCCTAATCATCATTATCACCATAAAAAAAAAGATATTACATTTTTGAGCCAAGTAGTGACTTTATATATACATAAATATAAAATGACTACTAAATTATACATAAATACATTTTATATAGAAACCAATATGTTTGAGCCATAATTAAGTTTTGTTTTCTTCTTGGTTTCTTTTTTTTTGTGTTTTTGTTCTGCCAGTAGGTGGTGTTTTAAATGGATTTAAGAAGCGTGAGTTAATGAGCCAGGTGTGTGTGGAATGGGAGGCATACAGTTTTCAACCATGGTTTGTTGTAATGGGCGGTGACTGTTTTTGCTATTTGTTTTATCGTGGATTATTTGATTTTTTGGGTGAATAGTAAATGAGTCACCGGATCCTAAGCTCTAAGGACAACTGTATTGGTTTTTTCTCGTTTTTATTTTTGTCACTACTTAAACGTGTGTCTGAGAAGTTCTTCCGTTCACACCGAAAAAATGTAGTCTTATTGGAAGAATCTACACAATATATACAGTGCTTAATCATTTTATTAGACCACTACTACCTGTGTAGGCTGTTTTTCACTACTGTCATAAATTAGTATTATCTGATGACATTTTTTTAATGTTTCTGTTAATGTTAATCCATCAGTATACAAAAGCTCTTTAGTTAAAATGATGTCTTGAGTGCTTAAATATAATTATTGTTGTTATGAAAGAGTTTTCAAATTTACCGTTTTACCATCAAACTAAACAAAAGAAGTAGTTAAGATCAATACATTATTGCAATGGGAAAACAACAATGCTACAAAATATTAAAAAACACAGCCGTATGTTGACTGATGCCAGTTAGATGGTATTAAAATTAAATGTGAACTATATTCTACGCCTATAACAAATACATCTATCATTTTACATATAAATCTAGTCTGTCTCTGTGGGGGGTTAGAAGTTATTACATAGTAGAGCAGTCTGTTTTAAGTACTGTAGTTTTATAGCTTTACCTTTGTGATGCAGCCAACAACAGAATCTTTTCCTGTGTTCAGTGTTTCAATGCACTCATTCATCATGGTGATGGTAATCTTGCTTGTTTTGTGCTGGATCAGAGAAAGTTCCTTTGTACACTTTACACTGGATTCATCAGGGTTATGATTGCTAATAACCTGTGTTTTTGTGTTTATCAGAAGGTTTGTCAGTTTGGTTTTGTTTTAATTTCTTTTTAAAAATCAAGTTTTCATTGAGTCTCCTTTTGTTATATTAATTTGTTATTTTGAGCAGCATTCCTTGGCCCTCTTTATTTGCCTCATTGCTCGTTAAACGCACTATTTTTACTCTTTTTCTAATAAATAACTTTATTATCACAGCCAGGGTTTTATGTTGCTTCTTATTTCCAAAAATGAGCCGAGTGCCAAGTACAAAGAGGTTCTCCATATCAGTTGTTTTTAAAGCCTAAATCACATGAAACAACAAAAATAATATTTTTGTTACAAATCCACCAAACAGATTGTGTCTTGTATTACGTTTATTTTAGATAAAGGTATTACAAATAAGAGGCCACAAAAGTCTTGGGTTTCATGTTAATTGTCCTTCTGTGTTCTAATCCAAAACCAAGACAACAGCAACAGCCAAATAATTCTTTACCTCTGAGTTCCTTTGGAGTTGGGTGTGAATGTTGAGTGTGTCCATGATTTCATTTCAGGCAGAGCTAAAAAACTCCTGCTGTGTCTCCAACGCCCTCAGATCCTTAGATTCATCATAGTCATGAGGAAACTGGACATCTTCCTTCCTCTGAAAATTTAACCCACCCGTGTCTCTGGGTGCTCCAGTTCTTGTTATAATATTCAAGTGTACAGTGTTGTCACTGTTTACCTAGAAATAATCTTCTCTGTTCTTTCCAGATTCACCTTTCAGTCACTGAAACAAACAAATGTACAGTCACAACACACTCATAGTGCCAATCTGACAGACAGTCCCTTCCCTGGCTCACCACAGGATCATAATTCATAAAATACTTTTGTCAGTTTTAAATGATTTCAGTGACTATTGGGTTTTTATTCTTTAATTGAATGGTTACACTGTTGTGTCCATGTGTGTAAAATCTCTCGCTGTTAAGCAGAAGTTGGTCTATCTAGTTTGCTTTGCTCCTATCAAATAAAGCTAATGTATAAACAAAATAAATAGAGCTGCCGTTTTTTAAGTAGTATTGTCATTAGTTGCATCTCAAGAATTCACCTGATAGCTCTCATCACGTGTTCCAGCCTGATGAGAGCGGGGAGGGATCTCTAAAAAAACACTTTCTCAGTGAACAGTGAACGGAGCAGGAAGGTGAAGCGTGGTGAGTGTTAATCCAACATTTGTACCTTTTCACTTTCAAAATCTCGGGTTAAGTTTTCTCTCTGTGAACCTTGAAGAAAAGAAAGGTTGAAATGGAGCCTGCTTTTGTTGTTTGTTTTGTTTTGTTTTGTGTGTGTGTGTGTGTGTGTGTGTGTGTGTGTGTGTGTGTGTGTGTGTGTGTGTGTGTGTGTGTGTGTGTGTGTGTGTGTGTGTGTGTGTGTGTGTGTGTAGGGTGTTTCTTCTTTGTCACGTGACAGCAAACTGGTTTCTCTTGATTCTTGTGTTCAGCTGTTAGGCCAAAATGAGCATTGATTTAGAGGAAGAGGAGGATGGAGAAGGGTCCCCTGGACCCAGCTGTCTGTCTCTAAAGAGTGACCGGTCCAAAGACCCTCCTCTGTACTTCAGTAAAGAACCTGGACCCTCAGATTCAAAGTAAGAGCACTTGGATTTGAATAATGTTGTCATACGAGAATTATGATGTGATCATGAGTTATCAGAACATGTGTGTTTTTTTAGATTTCAGTCAAGCAGACAGAGAGAAAAGTCTCCTGGTCTCAGCTGTCTGTCTCTGAAGAGTCATCGATCCATAGATCTCCCTCTGTACTTCAGTAATGAACCTGGAATCTCACACACAGAGTAAGACAACTTACTATCTCACGCTGGTTCAGCTGTTCAAAGTTTTCAAATCAACTTCAGTTTTATTTTCAGTATCCTGGAGGAAATTTGATCTGCATCAGGTATTGAGACACAGGGAAGACAGAAAACACAAGTAAAGGATTTCCTTTCTGATATAACAAGACTCTTAGTGTCCGTGATGCAGAAAATAAGAGGCCTAAGATGCAGACTGTTGGACAGTAATCTAAAGTAAGTTCATAACAAACAGCTAATGCTGGCTCCTGTTTGAAACCTGTCCTCTTTAAGTATGGAATTAAAGTTTTACCTGAGAGCAAGCAACACAGGTAAAATAGGAATAACATTACAGACTGTAGGCTTGATGTTTCTCTTCATTAATCAACCAATCCCGAAAACATGAGGACGTGTCTTCACAGGGGAAGAACAGAGCAGCCGTCCTGCTGTGCTGTGTGTCAGGACGTCCTGAAGGATCCAGTCCCTACCAGCCGTGGACAGGGCCTCACCTCATACTGGGACCAGTCTGGTCCACCAGGGGACTTCTCCTGTCCCCAGTGTGGAGAAAATACAGAACAAAGTAAGACTGTAAACCCGTCTCATTTTATGGATAAGATTGAACACACATCCTGTTTATGAGACATGGTGACTTTCTGTGAGACAGCACAGAATGTTTCATGACTATCAAAATTCAGAGTCTAAATAAGAATAAACTACAGTTTGTTTGTTTCTCATTTTAAAAGATGACCGCTTTTCATTTTTCAACTTCAAATCTGGTGTAAAACAGTTTCTGATTTTTCTTTTTTCTCATTCTTCTTTTTTTTAAGAGCTAGCTGGTCTGCAGCAGGTTTTAAAAGAACACAAGCTCCGTCTGAGGGGAAGATGTGAACGTGTGACTGAAGGAAGTGATGAAACAGGAAGTAGAACCCTCCTCAACAGGATCTACACTGAGCTCTACATCACAGAGGGTCTAAGTGAAGAGGTGAATACCCAACATGAGGTGAGACAGCTGGAACCAGCCTCCAAGAAGATCCTCCATGACACTCCCATCAAGGTCCAGGACATCTTTAAAGCCTTAGCTGAGCAACAGAAAGTCATCAGAGTGGTTCTGACAAACGGTGTTGCTGGGATTGGAAAAACTTTCCTAGTGCAGAAGTTCAGTCTGGACTGGGCAGAGGGCTCTGAAAACCAAGACCTCAGTCTGCTGCTTCTGCTTTCATTCAGGGAGCTGAACCTGATCAAAGACCAGCGCTACAGTCTCCTCAAGCTGCTCCATGTTTTCCATCCAACATTAGAGAAGCTGACAGCAGAGACGCTGGCTGTCTGTAAACTGTTGTTCATCTTTGACGGCCTGGATGAAAGCAGACTGTCTCTGGATTTTCAGAACACTCAGGTTGTGTCTGATGTCACACAGGAGTGCTCTGTAAACGTGCTGTTAACAAACCTCATCCAGGGGAACCTGCTTCCCTCAGCTCTGGTCTGGATCACGTCTCGACCTGCAGCGGCCAATCAGATCCCTCCTTCATGTGTGGACAGGCTGACAGAAGTACGAGGCTTCACTGATGCCCAGCAGGAGGAGTACTTCAGGAGGAGGTTCAGCAATGAAGATGTGTCCAGCAGAATCATCTCACACATCAAGACCTCCAGGAGCCTCCACATCATGTGTCTGATCCCGGTCTTCTGCTGGATCACTGCTACAGTTCTGGAGCACATGATGAGCACAGAGCAGGGAGGAGAGCTGCCCAAGACCCTGACTGACATGTACTCACACTTCCTGCTGGTTCAGACTCAGAGGAAGAAGAAGAAATACACTGAGGGTCATGAGACCAGTCCTCAGGAGCTGATGGAGGCTGATGCAGAAGTTCTCCTGAAGCTGGGCAGGCTGGCATTTGAACATCTGGAGGAAGGAAACATCATGTTCTACCAAGAAGACCTGGAGCGCTGCGGTCTGGACGTCACAGAGGCCTCGGTGTACTCAGGAGTCTGTACGAAGATCTTCAAAAGAGAGAGTGTGATCTTCCAGAAAACTGTCTACTGCTTTGTTCATCTGAGCGTTCAGGAGTTTCTGGCTGCAGTCTACATGTTCCACTGCTTCACACACGAAGACACAGCAGAACTGGAAGACTTTCTGAAAGGACAAGACAGTACAGAAAAACCCACATACTGGAGCTCATTGTGGTTTCAGCCTTTTCTGTTAAGCAAACGCAAGACTTCCTCTCTAGAAAATCTACTAAATGGAGCAATGTTGAAAGCTCTGAGAAGTAAAAATGGTCACCTTGACCTGTTTGTTCGCTTCCTTCATGGACTGACTCTCGAGTCAAACCAGAGACTTTTGGGAGGTCTGTTGGGTCAAACAAACAACAGTACGGATATGATCCAGAGAGTCATCAAAAACCTGAAGAAGATGAACAGTGATGGGGTCTCTCCTGACAGAAGCATCAACATCTTCCATTGTCTGACAGAGATGAAGGACCCCTCAGTCCATCAGGAGATCCAAGAGTTCCTGAAGTCAGAGAACAGATCACAAAGGGAACTCACTGAAATCCAGTGCTCTGCTCTGGCCTACATGCTGCAGATGGCAGAGGAGGTTCTGGATGAGTTAGATCTGGAGAAGTACAACACGTCAGATGAGGGACGACTGAGACTGATTCCAGCTGTGAGGAACTGCAGGAAGGCTGTGTAAGTTTATCTCTATTATAAATCAGTGTGATACAATAGTTCAGTTATATGAATACTCAGAAAACACAGCCATGAAGTCTTTTTAAAAGCTCCCCTTCTGTCAGTTCCAAAATTAAAGTATCTATTACTAGTAATTTTGTGATGTTTCAGGCTGTGTTTGAGTGGCAGGTCTTATCTTTTGTTACGGTGTCTCTCATTTGTTAAACATGTGTACGACCCAAAAATGGGTTCAAGCTCTTTCCATGCACAGATCAGCATTTTTCAATCCAGTCGTGGTTGGAGGGTACGCTCAAATCCCACGTCTGGTGTCAGTTTGTGTGTGCCAGTTTCCTGTCTAAGAAGAGCGCAGCGCAGTGAAATAAATCTGTAAATTATCTATGACATGTAGAATGTGTCTAACATTTCACTCTACTTTTACCAATTCAGGTTAAGTTCGTTTGCCAAAACATCCTAGAGGCTTGTCAAAGGTCCTTCCATAATGTTCCAAAACTCCTACCAACTTTTTTTTTTTAAAGCCACAGCCAAAATCCCCCCAAGTCTACTAATCAGATGATAAAACCACACAGTCAACCATTAATCTGAGACCAACACACTTCTTTGCCACACTGTGCATGAACACAGTGGTTTTTTATGACCAGTCATTGATGAGAACACAAGATAGATAAAAAAAAACATCCCTTGTTTGGATTAGATTTGCTGTTCCTCGAGCTTTCCCCATCATTGCCCTCGTTTGCTCAAAAAGACTGGCATACTGAAAACTGCTGTTTGGTGAAAAAGCTTACACTGCGCAAAAAAAAAAGAAAAAAGAAAAAGAAATAAATTTTTCCAAGTGTTTTTGTCTTATTTCGGTGAAAAATGTCTTTTTAGACTTATTTTGAGCCACATTCACTTGACCAGTCCAGAAAAATGTCTAACTTCAAGCTATTTGGAGACAAAAATGAGGTCTGAATTGCTTGAAACGAGAAAAAATAATCTGCCAGTGGGGTGAGAAAAATGTACTTGTATTAAGACATTATTCTAATCTTGACAAGCACATTTCTCCTACCTCACTGGCAGATTTTTTTACTTGTAAATAATCAGGTGTCATTTTTGTCTTTAAATGACCTGAAATAAGACATTTTTCTGGACAGGTCAAGTGAATGTGGCTCAAAATAAGTCTAAAAAGACATTTTTCACTGAAATCAGACAAAAAACACTTGGTAGGATTTCAGTTTTTTGCAGTGTAGCTTGATAATCTTTTTTCTAACTGCAGATGCCATTCATAGTTATGTAATAAGCCGAGTTTTTAAACATGTGATGCTCTTTTTATGTGTACATTTGTAAATCAAACTAATCTAACATAGTGTGTTTATGTTTGAACAAGAGCTGGCTGTTGAGTTAAGTCTTTTTCATCATCTTCAGATATGCATGTCCTTATGTCATATTTCTGTTTTCTTCACACCAGAGGCTTATATTGTTGATTTGCAGGCTGAATTTATCGGTAGCTACTAAATGTAATTAGAAAGTACTTCATATCCATTCCCTTCACTCCTGTACCCTGACTGATACACCACTATGTTTACGTGCCAGAAGTTACTCACACCTGCTTTGTTACTGCTTAAACAAATTTTATTTCATCAGGTTTAGACAGGGTATGATCTCACTTCCTACAAAACACATTCACAAGCATTAAGAGTTCTCTCTCATTCAAACAAACTATTGCAGACTTTCATCCTGTGGACTCTCAGAGGCTCATTATCAAGTTGTGGCCTCTGCTTTGAGGTCTAACCCCTCCCACCTCAGAGAGCTGGACCTGAGTGGAAACAAGCTGGAGGATTCAGGAGTGGAGCTTCTGTCAGCCGGTCTTAAGAGTCCACACTGCAGACTGGAGACTCTGAGGTCAGTTCGCTGACTGAAGCTCATTCTGTTGTTTCAATTTTTTGTGTGGGCATGGAACAAAAAAATCTTACTAAAAAAGTAAAATATTATGGTGTTGGCTGAGATGGTGGCTTTTCTGTTTTCCGTACTCATCAGAGGAAATCATCTCTGCAAACCCAACCTTATCTCATCTGTACTCGCCTCACTTGTCTACATTCCCAGCATATGTGGCAAAAGACAAAATTCTTTTATTTATCTCAGCTGGTACTTCCTCCCCTTTCCTCCCACCCTCTGACTCCCCGTTGCTCTAAACTCTTCTTGTGATCTCATGTTGTTTTTCAGTTGATGTTGCCCCCTTCAACTATGAACAGGCGCTTATGAAACACTGCTGTTGTGGTAGTTATAAACATGATACAATTTCAATTTTAATCTGTTAAGAATAGCCTTTTCAGATGCAGCATCTTGTTTTTAAGGGGGTCCTTACACAGAACATAAATAACAAAACAAGGATTGCAATACACAACGCAAATTAAGTGATACAAGACAGACAAACCATACATACAGCTCTTCTTCAAGCACATCCCTAAGTATTCCCCATCCCATCATAGGCACTCAAGCACAACGTTGGTAAAGAAATTAGTAAATAAATAACAAAATAATAAAGTTATAGGAACATTAAAAAATGATTATATCATCATAGTAAAAAAAAAAATAATACTAGAAATCAATGAATTATTTTTTTATCTTAACATTTGATCTTTTTGCAGATTTAATGTCAGCCAGCTGTCAGGGATCAGCTGTGCTTCTCTGGCCTCTGCTTTGAAGTCCAACCCCTCCTATCTGAGAGTGCTGGAGCTGAGTGACACTAATCTCCAGGATTCAGGAGTGGAGCTGCTGTGTGGTTTCCTGGAGAGTCCACTCTGCAAACTGGAGACCCTGAGGTCAGACACCATTTCCTAAAAGTGCGATCAGTGTTTGATGTGAAACACATTAGCTTTTTCATTGGTTTCGTATCATGACAGAGGTAAATTCCTTAGATTTGAGACATTGACATTGAAAGAAAAATCCTTCACTAATTAATTTAGAGCTTCTGAGAGGTGCATGTCAAATTCATTTAGTGTTTAGTTTCTCCAACATCTCCATCAAGCTCTATGATGCTCACTAGTTAGCTTGGATGCTAACTATCTTTCTGAAAAAGAATTCAACAAATAGTTTTTAACCTGAGTAATGTTGGCTTCAGTTGTTTGGAGTCTCATATTTAATCTTCTGAATCTCTGAGCAGGAAATTAATCACTGAATGGTTTTGGAACAAACATTGTTTATTTTTTATTCAGGTTGAGGAAGTGTAGTTTGTCAGAAATCAGCTGTGTTTCTCTGGCCTCTGCTTTGAAGTCCAACCCCTCCTATCTGAGAGAGCTGGACCTGAATGGAAACCACCTGCTGGATTCAGGAGTGAAGATACTGTGTGATTTTCTGGAGCGTTGCTCCTGCAAACTGGAGACTTTGAGGTCAGTTCATTTGCTGTTGGTGTGACATGTTTTACAGTTTAAGTTCACTTTGTTTACATGCACATTAGATTAATAAAGTTGTGCATTTTCTTTCTTTCTTTCTTTCTTTCTTTCTTTCTTTCTTTCTTTCTTTCTTTCTTTCTTTCTTTCTTTCTCATATCTTCATGTTTCCTGTCCTATACTTTGTTTGCCACTCCTTTAAGACTCATCTTAATTTAATGAGAAAGAAGTACCTGTGAAGAATAATAAATGAAAGTTGTCAAATCCCTTTATGTCAAAGTTCCTGCATTGTTGGTTCTGTAAACAAATAATGTCTGATTTAACCTTTGCCTCTTAAAAATCAGATGCCGTATTGTGGACTTTCCTGTAATACATTCAGTTCATTAAGCCCAGGTGTGTAAATGTTGTGGTGATATTAAGATGATGACTCTGGAAGGCTGAATTCATGTCAACCCCCAACATCAAAATGACAAACTCACTATTTATTTGCGAAAAGATCGTTGATTGGGAAATTTTAATCTTGAACTAAACATTTTAAACATGAACAGATCTGATTGGATGCTAAATCATCACTGCTCTTTCTTCTTTCAGATTGAGTTGGTGCAGTTTGTCAGAAATAAGCTGTACTTGTTTGGCCTCTGCTCTGAAGTCCAACCCCTCCCATCTGAGAGAGCTGGACCTGAGTGGAAACTACCTGCTGGATTCAGAGCAGATGCTGCTTGCTGATCTTTTGGAGAGTCCACACTACAGACTGGAGACTTTAAGGTCAGTTCTTGCTGCTTTCAGCTGAAATCAGGTGTCATGGTCCATTATTTCTCCAGTCTGTGGTGTAAACACTGATTTGTGACCTCTGCTGTCCTCCTTTCCTCAGATGGTGGTGATCTCTGTGAGAGAGATGATGATCCAGAGAGGGTAACCCAACAGCAGCCTGTGTATGTAGAGGCTCTGACTGCACCACGTTACTTACTGCTCCGCCCTCCTGCTGCACTCTGACCCATGTACAGCCCTCCTGATGCCTTCACTGACTGTCAGAGAAACAAACATCAATCTGGTTGAAAATTTTCATAAAATTCAACACCTGTTTTTAGAATTATTTTGATTTCTTCTGCTTCTCCAAAATGTTCTAACAAAATTGTGTGATTAACCCATGTTTCCGAAACATCTAAACACATTTTTTATTTTTATCTTTTTTTTAAACATGCTTTTATTTGATTGTGTTCTAAGACTGTGCAGCACTTTGGTCAACCTTGGTTGTTTTTAAATATGCTATATAAGTAAGCGTGATTGATTGATTGATTGATTGATTGATCAGCTGACACTAAACCCAGACTTTGTGTAAAGATAGACCGATATGGATTTTTCCGGGCCGATTTATTATTTATTTATTTATCAAACAGCTCCCAGGCTAAGCAGCATGTTTTATAAAGTTAAATTAAAACTTAAAAAAAATAGATAGCTTAACTTTTCTATAGTAAATAAAGTTTTCCAAAATTTCAATGTAACTGCAATAACTGTAATAACTGCACTGCTGATTGGCTGTTTCCCAAGACATGGCTCTGCTTGTAACCAATCAGATGATGCTGTGGGTGGGACAGTGCTGGGGACTGAGTAGTGACTGCAGACAGCAAAGCGGCTGCATCAGAGCCACAACAACAAAGTTTTAAATTTGTTTCTTACCGGCCGTTGGATTAATTAATGTGTATTTCCTTGTTTTTTCAAAGTCCTTGAAACCTTACACTATGAGAGGAGCAGCTCTATCTAATTGTTGTGCATTGTATAATAATAAAGGCTAATCTATTTTATTGTTGTAAAATTTGATTGTTTTAAGTCAAAATCTGACTAAATCTAAAATAAATTAGTATATAAACTCCAGAGCTAATTGTCAAACTCATTTTTTAACATGTTAAGTAGATAATAGATTCATAAATTGACAGGTGGAACAAATACATTGAAGTGTAGTGTATCTTGGCAGTTAAGGACTTGGATGAGACGATTGTGAATCATTTTAGCACAAACATGATTTAAAGTCTGTTTATTGATTTTCTTCAACAGTACAAGGGAGCAGGAGTTTGTTCCATACACCCATCAAAAAAGAAGAAATGATTAAACTTATAAAAAAAACCCTCTCAGTGGCTGCACTTTGGTTTTTAAGGCTTCAGTTGAAGGTTGTCATGTGAAAGTGAAGTTAAGGCTTTTTGATGGCATTCGCTGGTTTATCGAGTCACAATCTGCTCATCTTCAGCCTCTGTTCATGACGCAGCATGTGCACACAGTAAACAGCCTCACTGAGTGTTGATTAGAGGAAATAAATAAAACAGAGGGAAATGGAGTCAGTATGACTCAGAGATTAATCTTTCATTTACCTCCAGCTAAGCAGGTAAACAAAAACAGGCCGCTCAGAATAGCATCTCTGTTAAAGGCTCTTTTTAAAATATTTTTTTTTGTCCTCAGGTCAGAGGACTGTAAACACATGTAAGACATCACACACCTTCCAGTGTTTGTTCATCATCACACAGCATAAATAAACCCAGTGTTAAATGCTCCCAGTGGAAACAGTACATGGTGGTTAACAGCAGAAGTTCAGGTGATCTCTGTCATTGTTTTCATTCTCACTTCCTGTTTAAAACAAAGGCTGACGGATCATCTGTGAAAGAACAGCACACTCATCTTGTTTTATGATAAAAAAAAAAAATCAACATCCACCCTGCAGGCTTCATTCCTTATTCTTGTTTTTAATCCTGACTAAAATGTAACCAGAGACTGTTCAGGAAAGTGTGTTCAATTTCTGGTATTCAGGCATTTTTTTCATTTAAAGAAACTTGACCAGCAAATTTTTGTCCGTGAATACACAACCAGCAAAAACTAATTAAGTTCATGGTGTCACCTTTTTCTGTTTTCAAAGCCACTGGGATATAAGTTTCAGGAAGCAGCAGTAAATTTATGTGGAGAGTAAGAAAACTTTTGGTTGGTATTTAATGGCTGAGCAGCAGAGGAAAGGAGACGAGGAGTGGGACAAGAACAGAAAAGTGTCAGTGTTGGAAACGGGTAAATCTCCTCCGCTTTGTGTCGCGTCTTGTCTCTCCCTGCTTGTACAACTTTAACTGATTTTAGAGAAATAAACAAGACCTCATCTACTCAGAAGATAGAAAGTGTTTACTTCTAAAGCATCACCCACAAAGGGAGATTAGTCACTGTACCACTGCCCCCTTGTGGTCACAATGCACCATCTACACCTTTAATGCTCAGTTCTGAGGCCTTCGCTCAATTATTTTCTTTTTCCTGGTGATTTTTACAAGAAATTGGACACAATTACTAATCTAAGAAATTAAAAACTGATATTTTGATCACACATGTTGAAAGCTCCACAAAACAAAGGATCAGATCAGGAGGGCAGAAAAGTCAATTTTAACACTAGCATGAAGTGCAGCCTGTCTTTTCATTGACCCTCCAATAAGCTCCTCTGTGTTTGATGAATTCATCCATACCTGAGAATAAAATATGACTCGGTCAATTTATCCTTCATCCTGAAGCTTTGATTCTTTGAGATTTGATGACTCCTCATCATTATCATCATCGTCATCACCATCAGGCCTCATTTGATTAAAGTGATCACAAACTGAAGGCAGTGGAGGTTGCTCTCACTCACTGGTCCTAACAAATTAAAAACACATTTGTTGATGTTTTATGATCCATGTATAAATAATGTCCTCCAACAGGATATGCTGTTTCACAGATTCTTAGGTGAGGTATCCAACAGATGTCCTGGTTCAGCCGGTGAACTGAACAGGTCTGTTTTTTTTCTCAGTAAATCAGACTCAATCAGAGTTCTTTGGTTGTTGACATCATATGATCATTGCTTCAGCAGAGAAAATAAATATCTGTGGAGTGGAGTCAGAGGAGTGATCCCTCCCCTTGGTCAGGATATCACCGAGGCTGTGTTTGGCTCCAGGCCGGGGTTATCCACACACACTGGCACTCTCTTGGCTCGGGAGTGTTTCAGGTTCCAGCGTTGCATCCTCCTGTGGTATTTCTCTGAATCCACTTCATCGGTCTGAGCTGCTCTCAGAGCAGGAGTGGGGTGGAAGGTGTTGTGTAGAGCTCGAAGCAGCAGCCTGAAGGGGAGAGAGTGAAAGTGAGGATCCTGTTCATGTGGTGTGGTCCATCATCACGCTATTCGTGACAAATCTTTCAAGTTTAACCTATTCTTTTCACAGGAAGCAATTACAAAAGTAGCAGCAGTGAGGCCACTTGGTTGTTAAAGGGGCTGTGAGGAGTTGGGAAGTGATCTTGAAAAAGTCTCCCTTCTAGATATATGCCTGATCGTAAAAAGCGCACACTTAATAATGAGATTATCAGCGCCAATGTTGCTGGTTACAGGTCATTTTAAAATTCTACTTCTTAGCTTCCAGTTTGGGTTGACCAGGACTGGATTGATTTACGGCATGTCTAGGTCCCTATGACAACACCACGCCGGCTGACGAAGTTTAGAAGAGAGAAGAGATAAAACACAGAGATCTGAGTTTTCCTCTGATGAAAACAATTTCTATGACTAATTTTGTAGTGGTGGTGGACACTGGAGCCTAACTGTCAGACAGAAAAAGGACAGAAGAGCAGAAGAAAGACAAAGAGGAGAGAGATACAGCCCAAGCTAAGGGCTAATTAGTGTCAGAGCACTAGGCTGCAGATGTTGCTAACATGTTGCCAGCTGCTACAGCCTTTGCTTGATGTCACATTTCAAACTGTAGCGCCATGTAACTGTACTGATAAATACCTTACCTCGGCGTGTTGTATCCCGTAAAAGTTGTCTTGAACAAAGAAAATTTGTTTTGATCCAATTGTCATTTAATTCCAAAACAAACACGCGCCTCACTAAAAGTAATTTACGACAGTGTGCGTGAGACTCCAGGCCACAAGGTGGCGAGGGAGTGCAATAACAAAAGATCCTCATGGCATCTTTAAACTTTTAGTCTTTGTGGCTGCTCAGGACTCAGGACTGGGGGATGATGACAGCTGAATCTTTATAAAGTGTGTTTTTAATCTGTGTGTGTTCTTGTTTGTGTGTGTGTATACCTGGGTAACAGAGCCAACACTGTAGTGAGAGCACACACGATGTAGAAGAGAGGCTGGGACATCTGGAGTGTTTCCACACCCAGGGGGTTGGTGGGGGGGCTGCAGGTCACACAGATCAAACTGAAGACCAGCACAAAGCCAAAGTAGAAACCAGCGCTGAACAACAACACCAGCCCGTGGATCCACGTCTGCAAAATACAGAGATATTAGAAAGTCCACAAAAACACCTGGGACACTCAGAGCCTGAATCCCTGAATGATGAGCGCGCACAAAGGGTTACAGCTCCATGATCTGCTCTGCGGAGCTTACAGTGCTTTGTGTGCCAGGTTTTACTTACATTTAAATAACCCATTGAACAATAATGTTTAGTAAAACAGACTCTTTACTATTTAAATGATCCTCTTTACAACAACAGCTGATTGACTAGTAACTCTGGTGCTGACAGCCCCAATGACTTAACATAGTTTCCCACAAACTTTCCGGGGATCAAAGCAACAATTTACCTCTTGATGAGCTCAAAAGAACATACCTGAACATAAGGTCTGTTAATATGATTCTGACACATCTGTTATTACAATAATCAGGAGTTAAATCAGTCTGGAGCTGTCTGAGGATCAACCAGTTAAAACTAATAAAAATATTGTAAAAAAAACAAATAGCTCAGTGTCTGACCAGAGTGTGACTCTCGATGACTTGGTGCAGCAGGATGATGAGAAGAGCTGAGGCGTTGATTGGAGAACCAAAGGACAGATCACTGATGTCTGATCCTGCATACGCCTGGGATAAAAATGAGACCAAGAGGATAAATCAATAACACACAGAGTTAAACATTCAAGACATGAATTACTAGCAGCTAAGTCGCTCTTACAAAATAAGGCACAAAGAAGCAGACGAGGCTTTGGTAAAAGGCATCCAGGACTGTGATCCAGAACATGGAGGGCACATAGACCTGCAGAGAGACAGGATTCATGTGAGTCCTTGAAACTTGGTGTCTTAACTTCAAGACTTTCACTTTCAGATCTTTAAAGAAGCTTCCACACTTCTCATCTGCTCAGATGTTCTATTTTTAACTCTGGCTAATGGTTAATGACTCAATGCTGTACAGCTCTACGACCTGGATGTAAAGAAACACAGATGACAGCATTATGTGGTGGTTTGTCAGTATGTTGATCCAGATAATGGAGATAAAGTTTTATGTAGGCTGCGTCTGCTTAAACCTGCAAAACAATCTGACTTTTTTTTCTACCCACAGACTCTGTGACCTCGTGTCAAATAAACTTCAACTGTTTTTTAGAGTCTTTCTGTTCCTCCAGGCTGGTTAATCTCTAATGATCTTGGGAACTTTCACACAGAAATACAAGCCAATGAAGAGCGGGAACTAAAATTGCAGCTGCTTAAAAAGTGCAGATTAGTGTGCAGCTTGCATTTGTGTGTGTGCACACAGTGACCTTGGAGGATTGTGTGTCCTGGTAGAGCTCAGGCAGCTGCATCAGAGTATCCGCAGGTGTGTCTCTGTCCAGGACGCCGTAGATGAGAGGGGGAACAGAGGTGAAGAGCAGGTTGAAGAAGATGAGCACCCAGGAGTTTGTCATGACACTTCCCGAGAAACCACAGAAGAACTGATACCAGAACAGGAGGTTCACGTACATCTGTGCAAACATACATTTAAACACACACTACATCAATAAATGTTTCAGAAAGGGCTCAACTGGGAACGATATCTGGATTCTACTGCTTTTGATGCCCTGCAAAGTGAGCCTATATGTCCCAGAATGCACTGCAACTTCTTTTTCTCTTTGTCTGATTCCTGCCCAACATCTGCTTAGCATGAAACACTTCTGAATATCTTGCCACAATTTCAAATGTTTCGTCCTCCATACAATAATCTGCTTCTTGTTTTGGGCTGTTATTTATTCTTGGTGTATTTTTACACCTCCCTCACAGCCACGACACTGGGCTCTCTCCCCATTCCCAGATTTTTGGGAATGGTTTTCTTTGAGCCTGACAGTGTGAATGTGTCTGTCAGCTCCTGATGTTACAGCTAAAAGAGTGACCCTGTAAACTGGAGACCTTGAGCTGAATGTGTCAGTGGATATTCAGTTTGACATCAACTAAACAATCCTGGCGTTCTGTTGGAAAAGCTCAGCTCTGACAGCTCTAATGCTGACATTGGATGACTACACCATAGTCTCTCAGGGTTGATGAAGGACTCTCACCACATTCTTGTAGATGAAGTAGAGGATCATGTTTGCCAGGCGAGAGTAACACCAGCGGCCATGGACCAGCAGCAGCTTACTGAGGTGTTTGAACCTGGAGATGGCAAAGTCACTGGACATGACGGCCTGACAGATGACAGAGACAAAGTTCAGTACATTATTTAGAAACCCCAACTGTCAGTTGGAGCTACATCAGTTTGAAAGCTCTTAGGTGGGAGATGGTGTCATTACCTGCATACCCTCCTGACCAGAGATCCCGATGCCCACGTCAGCGACCTGAATCATGCTCACATCATTGGCGCCATCGCCTTTAGGAACAAAAACAAGAGGAGTTGGTCTTCATGTTTACATGGAAAAAGAGGAGTAAGGAATACTTTCATAAAGAGTTGAAATCAGGCAGCTCATCCTGCTGTGGTTGGTAGTTTTGCAGCTCTTGATGTTGTCTACCAAAGTACCTCTGATTGCTTCTTAGTTGACAAAGTCTGGAGTCCTCACCTACAGCCAGGGTCATGACGCCCAACTGGTCCCGGATCAACCGGACCACCTCACTCTTCTGCAGCGGTGTAGACCTGCAGCAGATCACCGCCTTACACCTGCAGCTCAGCTCCAGGAAGTCGCTCTTCAGCTCGTCCTGCAGGACCCAGTCCAGCGTGCGTCCGTCTATAACCAGGACAAAACCGGTCCTACTGTCTGAGGAGAGCTTCCCATGATTCCCTGTCGCTTCTGTAAGACTGTCCCCACCACTCTGCACTTCTAGTCTGAGCTCCTGAAGTAACACAGCAGACGCCTCCTGGTTGGAAAGAGACATGAGAAGGGTTACAATCACTCTATGTGAGTGAAGTATATCCCCTGGGAAGATGGGGCTGAAGAGCGTGGTTTGAGCTGGGTGAGATGCTCTCTGTCGCTGAAAGATATCATTGAATGACACTGGTTTCTAGTTACAAAGAAAGTCTCTCTGTAAATTCCCTCTTTGTAATGTTTTCAGACACTTTGAATCGCAATCTGAGGGTAATAATCTGCACAAGCTCAATGCTGAATCGATTAAATATGAAACTCTGAAAACCACTAAGGACCCACCTTGCTCCCACAGCTGGCCGTCAGCAGTTGGTCGTTTGGACGGAGAAGTTTGCAGGCGTAGGCGATGTTGATGGCTGTCTCCTTTTTGTCCCCAGTGAGGACCCATACTTTGATCCCAGCCCTCTGAAGGGCTTCAATGGTCTCTGGGACCTCCTCCTGCAGTCGGTCCAGAATCCCTGTGGTACCTGAACACATAGACACATTTCAGACCCTTGTCTCTACTCTGACTCAGGAGTGTTTGTATTTAAAGTCTCCCGTACCCAGCAGAGTGAGGTCGGTCTCCAGCCTCTGAGCCGACTCCAGCAGCAGCTCCTCTCTGTTCTCTATGCTGCTCTCTGCCAGCAGCTGCCTCTTCAGCCACACCTCGTACTCCTCCTCCTCCAGGACCTGACACACAGGATACACATCACTCAACATCACACAGAACACTCTGAATGAATGGCAGGGAGGATTTAAAGGTTTGAACTATATCAAACTTCACCTTCTTGGCAATGCACAGTGTGCGCAGGCCGTCTCTAGCGTAGCTGTCTAAGTGTTTCTGGGTTTGTTCTCTGATGTGGCCGTAGATCTCCTGAGCATGTTCTGCACCTGGACATCACAGGGACAAAGAGAAGCATTCATGGTGCACTGCAAAAAACTGAAATCTTATCAAGTGTTTTTGTCTTTTTTTTAAGTAAAAATTGTCTTAGTATACTCGATATGAGCCACTTTCAACTTATCAATCCAGAAAAAATGTCTTGTTTCAAGTTATCAGAGTACAAAAATGAGGTTTGAATCGCTTGTAACCAGTAAAAAAATCTGCCAATGGAACAAGAAAGAATTGCTTGAAAATTTCCTTGAGACTAGAATAATGTCTTAATACAAGTAACTTTTCTCTTGTTCCATTGGCAGATTTTTTTATTGGATACGAGCAATTCAGACCTCAATTTTGTCCTTAAATAACTTTAAACAAGACATTTTTCTGGATTGATCAAGTGAATTTGGCTCATATTGAGTCTAAAAAGGAATTTTCTACTGAAAATAAGACAAAAACACTTGATAAGATTTCAGTTTTTGCTGTGTGATGTCGTTGATCACCCTCAGATCTTTGAGAAGACAAACTTTTAAGCCAGGAATGGCCAGGAAGATGATTTCAGACGCTTTAACTCTCAGAAATCTTCACTAATGTTTACAAACCATGAGCCTGCAACAGAGCAATATTTTTACATCATTTTTTAAAGTACAGAACATACAGAGGGTTTTATTCTTTTAATATTCATGAAGTTCATAAAGACTTAGATGAAGAACTATTATTTCTGCTTGGACTGAAAAAGATTTGTGTTTCTAGTGACAAGCACAGTCTGCAATTTTATTTGGAGGCTGTCAGACTCTCACATCAGCCAGTATTTTTAGATGAACTCAAGCTTGGGCTAAATAAACAGCTGATGAATATTGCTCTTATTATGATAAAAAAATCAAGTTTGATTTTCATAAAATCAAATCAGTTAATCAGTATAAAAAACAAACACAGTATCGAGACTTCCAAAAACAGTCAAGTCTAGACACAAACAGTAATCCACAGTGAAAACTAGATTCACTGCTCATATGGCTCTTTAATATTCATTTAATGAAAAGTAACTATAAACTGAAATTGACTGTTAGAGTTAGTTTTGAACATTTTCCTGACCTCTCACCAGCCAACTGCGCAATTTCTGACTTTTGGTCAGTAGGTGAGCAGTGTAGGTGTTGCCTTCAACATCCGCTGACGTGATTGACCACGCTATTATAAAATGGAAAGCAGCTTGCACCCCACCTTGTCAACTTTTCATGGGGTTAAAATTGAACGTCTTATAAATACTTATGCATTCTCCTTGATGTGAACCTGTCTTTTAAATTGCACATTGACCAACTTGTTGCCAAGCTGAAACATAAATTGGGTTTGATCACCACAATGTTTTTACCCTTGTTGGACTATGGAGGCTTGCTTTTTATGGATGCTCCTGATCAGTTTTTAGATGAATAAGATACTGTATATCACTGTGCCTTGTGTTTTATTACTGGTTGCAGCTATCAAGTTCATCACTGTTCCCTATATGCTACTGCACATTGTCCTTCTCTGTACATTTGCAGACACTCTCATTGGCTGATGTACAGTAATAAATCTATTCTTGGACTTCTGCCTACATATCTGTGGACATTATAAAGGAGCATGTCCTGAGAGTAAGAACTGAACTTGTAACCCTTGGGGAATTTAAAACGATTATAAAAGACAGAGAAATTAGCGCAATTGGCTCTGGTGACTGCACTGAGTAATTATATTCTCATCGTTGTTTTATTTTCTGTTTTGTGCTGCAGTCTTAGCCAGGTCACTCTTGAAAAAGAGGTTTTAAATTTCAATGAGTTTTTACCTGGTTAAATAAAGGATATTGATTGATTGTGTGAAACCAGCCCATCAAAGCTCAAACATCCTCTTAACTGTCTTTTTTTTTCTGAGCGCTTCTCTTTGAACCTGTTATTTGTTGCTATAAAAAGGAGAATATTTGACAGATGATGTTTCATAGGCCTTGCTGCTTTTTTTTACCTTTAGGCGTCTCCGTCAGGTCCATGATGACCGAGTCTGCTCCCTTTGTGTAGACCACCACTTGCCCTGAGAGCGGGTGGCGGATCACCACAGACATCCTCTTCCTGTTGGAGTCAAAAGGCAGGATGTGGAGCAGCTGGACGGCCAAAGAGCCGATTCCTGGTAGATCCACCAGCAGGCTCTCTGCAGAGCGGCCCCTCAGGGTGCAGCGGTAAGCCTGGGCTGCGTGGACCAGAGCTGCCTCGTCTGGACTCTCTGCTTCATACAGAAGCTCATCATCACAGTCCAGGCCCCTCGATTCAGGGCTCATCTTCACATCCTCTGAAATATCATCCACCCTCTCCTTCACCTGTCCTGCATCTCCTCCTCCCACTCCAAGATCTGAGTCCACTTTAGGCATCAGGATGGGAGTTTCCAGCTGGTTTTCTGGGCCTGATTCTGATCTGTCTGCGGTGCTGTCAGGAGGTGTGGGGAAGGTGAAGGAGCCGGTCTTCCTGCTGGCAAACAGCCTGCTGGTGAAGCTGTGAGGGCTGCCTTTGACCTGAGGAGGGGAGAGGGTGGAGAAAGGAGAGAAGCTGAAGCGCTGGAAGAGCAGTTTGATGTCCTCCAGAGACTTCAGGGGTGTCCGTGCTTCAGGTACCTGCAGGAGGAGAGGAAATGAGGTCAAATACCAAATCGAAAGAAATATGGAGGATGTTCAGAGTTATCCAGAGGCTATCCTCTTACCACATGTCGAGGCTGGCTGGGCGAGGACACCACCACGCTGTTACACATGGCCAGAGCCAAGAAGAAGTCTGTGATGTAGGTGAGCTCCAGGCTGGATGGGGTCCTGGAGGAGCCGTCACTCAGAGTCAGCGCAGGGGAGCAGAGCCAGTTCAGCTTTCTCACCAGGTCAGGGTCTGGTACCACCTCCCTCGCCTGGCAGAGAGACAGGGAGGCTAAGATAAGACTAGCATGCACAAAGGTCTCCCTGAGGTAAAAGAACATGTGAGCCCTGAAAGATGCCAAAGCTAACTAAATACTCTAGTGTGCATGAGTTAGAGATTTTTGACCTGCAATGAACTTGTTTTTTTTATTTATTGATGATTCACGGATGATATTTTCCTTCAGTCATGATAAAGCAGCTCCCATAAAAGTTACTCAGAGCCCACAGCACACACCTTCAGTTACTGATTAAAAAAGCTTTAGTGTGTGTGTGTGTGTGTGTGTTTGTGTGTGTGTGATTCTGACCACACGGCTGCAGAAGGCACTGGTCCTGTGCTGGATGTCATTGCTCAGCTGGTCTTCCTCCTCCTCAGCCTCATCAGTGAGCGTGTGCAGAGACACAGAGCTGCGGTTACAGCTCAGCGAGCGGCAGCTCAGAGATTTCCCGCTGCAGCCAGACTTCAGTGTCACAGAGTGACCGGCTGCCTCGCTCTTCTCTGCCTCGTACACCTCCAGCCTTCGAGCTGAAAAACACAGGAGCGAAAACACAACCAGTGTGATTAGAGTCAGATTACATTAAATCCTTTGCGTTACTGAATACAGAAGTCGCCTAAAAACACACTTTAAAGAGGGGATGCTGTGCTTTTAGTAGTCTTTATCCTGTCCCTCTAGTGGATAAAGACAGATTTTGACTCCGGAAAAAAAAGACTTATATGCAATTACAGTTTTTAAAGTCAGGATATTGTGCTTTTTAAATCTGTATTCTGTCCCTCTGGTTCCCCTGTAGTATCTTTACATGACTTAAAGCTCAAATCTCAAATCTTAATTTCCTCTCTCTGGTGTTTGAAAAAAACACTAATTTCAGCCTCTGTCTGAAACACTTTGTTTTAGCTGCGGTCCCTTTAAGGCTCACATCCACAAACCCCCCTTCCTCTGTTTGGCCAGCCTTCTGGAGGCCTGCCAAGGTCTTAACATAAGGGTCAGGAGTACCTTATGTGAAGACCTTATTATTACCTCCGCCAAGGAGGTTTTGTTTTTGGTAGTTTGTCTGTTTGTTTGTCTGTGAACAACATAACTCAAAAAGTAACGAACTGATCTTGATGTAATTCTAAGGAAATGTTCAAGATGGGATAAGGAAGAAGTGATTAAATTTTGGAGGTGATCCGGATCACTGTCTGGATCCTGGATTTTTTTAAAGGATTATTCTTCACCATATGTGTATATATAACTCAGATAAATGGTCAAATTGCTTTGCAAAACAATACAAGACAAGGTCACCATAATTTCTGACAGATGTAAAAGTACGATCCAGATCCTGGAAATATTCTGGATAATAAGATCTGGAATATGAAATATGTACTGGGTCATCATAATTTTCAACACTGTCAGGTAACAAATTATGGTACAACCCTGCAACTAACACCAAATTGTAGCAGTCAGTCTGCTGAAAGGGAGTATAACATTAAAGTAGGACTTAAGTGTTGCGTGATAATCACAATATGCTTGGTGGAGGTCTGCGCTCTCTGACTGCTTTTCTAGTTTCAGCAAGTTCTTGTGAAGATCTGCTGAAGATCTCGTCCGCTCACCATTCTCCTCGTGCGGATATTCCACCCCAAAGATGCTGCAGCGGCGGAACACCATCTTGTTCTCTGTCAGAGTTCCTGTTTTATCAGAGAACAGGTACTGGATCTGACCCAGGTCCTCTGTGATGTTCAGGGCCCGGCACTGGATCCTAGAGTCCAGCTGCTCATTGTACAGAGCCAGGTCATTGTGGATGAAGTAGATCTGACCCAGTTTCACGATCTCAATGGACACGTAGAGAGAGATGGGGATCAGGACCTGTTGGACAGGAAGTCATTACACCTTCTGCACCATGCATCGATCGACACAGCACTTCAAACATGTAACACACACATGAGGTGTAAAAGTTTGTTGCTGTATTAACCAAGGGTGTAAACATGCCAAGAGCTTCAGGGGATCACATTGGATGTCTCAGTTACAGTGCAATTAAAAAGGGGGTATTGTGTTTTTTTACTCTTCTGTTCCTCTAGTGCCCTCGTAGTATCTTTATGTGATTTACAATTAAAAATAATCCCTATTTTTCTCTCCCTCTGTCATCTAAGCAGCTGTCTTTTTAAGGCTGAGAGAAAGTCAAATATACCTGCAGCACAATGATCATGGTCCAAAAGACGTAGAATCCAGCCAAAGCAGGAGACGGCTCCCCGTCCACCCTGAAGATTGGATCTTTGAGGTTCTTCATCCAGAGACCATGACCTGAAAACACAGACACCAGAACAACTTTACTCTCTGGGAAACAAATGACTGACGCTGCACCGAGCTGATGTCTGTGACCTCTGGAGCAGCAGTGATCAGTGATCTCTGTAAGAGATGAGATAAAACCACATCATCTGGTTCAGAGCTAAACACCCTGAGCTGCACGGCACAGCTAAAAGGTCTGTGTGATCAAAGGAGCAACTCCCCCCTAGATTACCCACCAATAACGCATCTGAACGTCCAGGGCCTGAATGACCAAAGGATTGTGTTTTTTCTAACATGTGCAAATGAGCTAAAACAACACTACAAATGATCCACAGACTGTGCCACGGAAAAAATAGCATCTCTGTGCACAGTGTTGCATATATGCATGAGCCATTATCTGTTCGATACAAGAAAAAACAGGCCCGAATTAATCCTAACTGCAAAAAAATAAATAAATAAAGCCCAGAATCAGACTCACAACCACGAATGCATTTTCTCACCCCCCTGAGTGCTGGTGCTCACCTACAGCGGCGGTCAGACACATGACGACGAGCAGCAGCACGCACCACAGGACGTCTGTGTTCAGACGCTTCTCCAGCTGGCTGCGCTTGTATCGAGGCCCGCTGTTGTTCATCATGGCTTTGGTCTCATGACCTGAGTCACACAGCGGGAGAAGAACAGATCACAGACACAAACCACTGCTGTGGGAAAAAGTGGGAATATCTTCACAGGGCATCTGAACTTGTTTGAACACTGAACACTGAGAAAATAAAAGGTTCACACTAAGGCTGCACGATTATCGCAATCGCAATCGCAATCGCAATCGCAATCGCAATCGCAATGTCAGCACACGCAATTACGTAATCGCAAAAGAGGATATCGCAATCGCAATCGCAATGTCAGCACATGCAATTCAGATTTTTCTCCATGACAACCAAGCAAGTCTGTAGACTCATCATGACACAACTTTTTTTATTAAATCGCAAGCACAATCGCAATCGCAATATTGTCCACCTAATCGCAAATCGCACCTTTTCCCCAAATCGTGCAGCTCTAGTTCACACCGATTTCACAAATCCGACACTGCTGATTGCTGACAATATTTATAGGGATCAGGTTACACAGTGTTGTTCGTATGATGACAACACTGTCCTAACCCTCTTTGACATCCTTAGAGAGGGCTAATGTTGTCCAGAGGAACTGTTACAACTGTAGACAAGACTAGAAGTGGAGATGTTATCCTCCTGCTGTGTTTCTTCTCACACAACAAGGGGAAAATTGAAGATTTCACATCAGTTGTTGACGTTGTTTAAAAGAACGCTAAACTGGTTTGTGTAACTGGTTTTATGCTCTTACCAGCATAGACCACGATGCCCACCACAGTCTCTGTGTTGCGGATGGTGCAGCTCCTCAGCAGCAGGTTGCTGTTATGGAGGCCAACACGAACTCCATTAGGATGCTCCCTGTGAAACAGCAGGCACACAAAAACCCCCTGAACAATCAGCTGATTGTTTTTCATCATCTTTAAAGGCTGTTATCTGTTTGCCATGGAGGGTTTAGAGTGAATTCAGATCAAATGTCACTGCGCTTCAATTGATCAAGATTTTTCCTTTGATTAAAAAAAAAAAAGGATGAAAGAGTGAATGTTATACATGAGAGTTGACTCACATGTAACCTCTGAACTTGCTGAGGTCATTGTTGGGATTTTCACACTCGATGCGACTCTTGAAGTTCTCAACCTCTGATCCCTTGTAACACACAAACACCAGTGACAAACCAACACACACAAACCCACACATATGTGGATCACAGTGAAGAGATGTAGGTATGACTCCTCTAAAACCTCCTCATGTATTACCTGAAATGGGAGGTCTGACACCACCTGTCTCTGTTTCAGGTTGGTCTCACCGTCCAGGTTGGAGGTCTGGATGTAACACACCCCACGAGGGTCCGAGGAGTACAGCAGCAGCAAGTCAGCGGGGATGATCTCATTTGAGGACAGACGCACAAAGTCTCCCACCTGCACATCCTTCCAGCACCTCTGGACGTATGTTTTCTGCTTCCTGAGGATGAAATGAGAGAAACAAGAAGTAAAAATAACTGGGGTGAAAAACATGCAACTAGACCTCCATTAGGCGAAAAAAGACCTTCATTGTTGTTGATTTAGTTTTTTGCAAGTTGGAGAGTTACAGGGTTCCCTCTCCTATGCACCAGATGAGGTCAAAATTCTTTTTTTCGTCACTCGGGTTTCAGGAAACTTTTTTTTTTCTTATTTCTCTGTCTGAAACATTTTGTGCTAGATGCTTTATCTCAACGGCTCCCTGCTGCACAAATCCCCTTGACTTTGATTGGCCAGCCCCTGGAGGCCTGCTGGGGGTGGAGCTATTGGCAGACCTTGGTGTTTGAGGCCCCACCCCCTCCAATGTGTAATGATGCTTTCCATTTGTACTCTGAAGTTGGAATTACGGAGTGTTCTAAATGGGAACCATAGGCTGTAAAAAAAATGGACGTCTGCTTGATCGGCTCGAAGTGAGGTCTCCACAAAAACTGCTCCCCCTGGTGGCTGGCTGCAGTATAGGTCAAAAAATCCAACTCCCCAGCCACTCCAGTTGGGCTGTGGTCAAATTAAAAAAATTATTACACCTCGTAGAAATGCTTCATATTTCTGATTGTTGTGGTGATTTGAAGATATCATTCGGCTGTCTTGTATATTCAAGTCCTCTTTTTTTCTGATAAGTTTCATTTTCATTGGTTATACGAGTTAAAAACGAGGCTTTACGTCACATTTAACGAAGATTGACAGCTGCCGTTCTCGTGTATTTTTTTCGGGGACTGTAAAATATGTCGGGAGGTAGAGTCAGGAAGTGATTAGACTCTGGAAAGAAAAAAATATAAATATATTTTTGTCACCCAGCTCCACTCAGATTCTCCCAAAATCCCTCATCTTCTCTACTGTGCAGACTCTGGCTGCAAACTGCTACAATGGTGGTGCCTGTGACGGGGGTATTTTGGCTTCAAAACCGTACAATGATAAATGGCGGAATCACGCTGTCCACCCTATATACAGTCCATGGTGGGAACGCCTAGCTGGAACGCCGCCTGAGGTTGGAATTTCCAACTTGTAAGTCAAAGCACCCATACCACCCCCAAGTTCCCAGTAGGAAATTCAGAGTTCAGGAGAAAATAGTAATTAAGCTCCTGTTATATTCTTTTTCTGACTAGTGTTTGTCGCAATAAATCAGCCGTATATGCAGTGTTATTCAATGTTTATATACAGAATACTGCTGTTATAGCATGTTTTTCCCAATTGGCAACTGGACCACTGAACTAGGCGATGACGTCATTCCCACTCCCAACTTCCCAGTTCAGAGTAAAAATGGAACGCAGCATATGGAACCAGTGTAAAGATCCTAATGTGATGGTGATGACATCATCATTTCAACAAGTCTGGTGAAGACCTCGTGTTATTTTTTTTTAAAAGCGTTTTGAACCTTTTACAGACACATTCAATATGTGATTTAAAAATCTGCACATGCTCAGTATGAACATCCAGTTTTTTTCTTTTATCCATGTTTACAATATGAGAAAGCTACACCCCCTCTTTAATCTTCTCTCTGTAAATGAACTTTGTCCTACACTCCTGTTTAACCAGCAAAGCAGCATAGCTCACAGAGAGGGGTATTCTTTAAAAATCACAGTACTTCACCCAGGTGATGGTGTGGCAACTTCACTGCAGAAAACACACCTTAACACAGGCTCTAAGTCAACTTTTGGATACTGTGCCATTAAAAACAGAGTAAAAAAAAAGCCAACCTGCTGTAAACATGGCAGTAAAGCCTGTTGATGGAACGATCTGACTTAAACCTGCGAAAATCCTCCCAGATGTCTTTAATGGCTGTCACTGACAGCACAATGATGATGGGGAGCAAAGCGATCTCCGGCTGAAAGGCCTCCACCACAGGGACGAAGTTTAAAGCAGCCAAGAAGATGAAGTAGATATTAGCAAAGCGATGGAGCTGCTCAAACAGATTCTTAGGCAGGAAGGAGAGGAGGGAGTACTTTGTTGTCCGGATTTTATTGTTTTCGTAAGACTTCAGTAGTTCCCTCAGCTCCTCATCTTCTGTGAAGGAGGGCACCACAGTCCTCCTCTTCTGTGGACGTCCTCTAGTAAAATGAAAACACTCGAGGCTAAACATGAGTCCACTCCACAGCTCGGGGGGTTTACGGCTCCACTCAGAAGAGCTACCAGCCAGAAATAGTTACCTGATAGTCATTTAATATCCATGTTCATGATATGACAGCTTTTGAATCACTTCTCCTGTCCTTCTAGAGCGAAGGGATCATCTACGAGTGAACAGGAAGCAGGTACTTCACAGTCTTGGTGACTTATTCATGAGCCCTCCTCTGTTCTCTGCAAACAAACTCAAGGTTCAAGTTTTACAGTTGCCTGAAATGACTGAGTGGGCAGTCAGATACCAGAGAGGGAGAAAGGGGAGGAGCAGAGCGGCAGCAGGGCTTGTCCTGTCACTGATTTCCTGATGATCCTTCAAGTTATGAGTGAGAATAGAGTCATTTATCCATCAGAAACAACAGCTGGGTTTGCAGACCCTCTTCAGTCTTCTTTGATTAAGATTTCACTATTTGTATAATCTAACACTGCCAAAGAGAGGGTGGACAGGCTGAATCCAAACGACAGACCTGGATGTAAAGCTAATGCTGATGACATCATTACTTTTAGGTTATAGGACTTCCAAGTTTTTTTTTTCTAATTCCACCTCAACCAAAGTTAGGTTTAGTCGACTTTTCTGATATGCCTCTGCTTCTGGAACAAACGGTGACGTCACAGAAACTACGTCCAGTCTGACGTTGAACTTTGAGAATTTCAACAATCATTTCAATGATTTTGGCACTTTTCAGCCTGGTTTATCCTTCTGTATCAAATCGATGCTGTAGCGTACCACGTAGGTCATATCCTTTTTTCAACGCAGACACCTGCCATGCACCTGGTCCACAAATCAGCATCTTATTTTCTGTATCCACATCAGGTCCTGAATCCTTTTTTCTAATCCATCATGTTTCAGCTTCAGTGTAACAGAGAACACTCAAACTCACTGAGAAAAAGGGACCAGAAATTGAAGGCACAGGATTGTAAACACCACACTGCCCCCATGTGTTCTGGAGGAGTATTGCAGAGCAATGCAGAAGTACTGCTCTTGACTGCGAGTTGAAGTATAAACCAGGATTTAGGCTAAACACAATATGAAATTATCAAAGAAAAGAGGAAAAAGAGGAGATGCTGTTGTTGTAGCTGCCTCGGGAGACGTTTTAGGAAGTTCATAAAGGTGGAGACATGTTCTTTTTTCTCCATGATATATGTGAACCAGCACAGCCATAAACCTGATTCTTATCCTGGTGTATTTGTTTCCACCATATCTGAATAACTGCGGCAGTGAATGCAAATCAAGCTGCTAACTGGTATGAATATGTGCTCTCAGACTGAGATTTGCATGTTGGTAAACAACCACAGAGATGTTATTTTGTGAGGCACGGATGTGTGACTTTGAGGGTTTAAACATCCAATAAAATTACCTCCACAGAAAGAAAGTAAGAGTTCAACTAGCATGTGGTAGCATCTCTGTAGTCAGTGAGCCAGCACAGCACTGAAACCCCTCCTCAAACAGTGGGTTGGGGTTGAGGTTGTGTTTATCCTGGTGTTGTAACAGTTGTAGGTGTCTGAGCTCTTCCTCCCTTTCAAATGAGGAACAGTACAGGGCTTTAAATGGTTGGCAAAACTAACTTTTGTTTAAAATACAATTCTTTATTTGGTCTGACTTTGACATCTATAGATCTATTAATTTCCAACACCTAAAAGGAATGAATGACTTACAGAGCTGTTCGACACCTGACTCACTTACCCACAGAAGACTCGCACCACATTGTTGTTGACCTTCTTGTCAAAGAGGTAGCGTCTGTAGTCTTCCAGAGCATCTTTGATGGCAATGACAATGAGAACTACGACCAGAGGAATCATCGTGATCTCCTTCTGAAAGGCTTCAACCACCGGCACCCAGTTCAGCAGAGCCAGGAACAGGAAGTAGAGGTTGGCCGCTCTGCAGAGGAGAGACCAGAGCAGCAAATCAGAGTTCTTCCAGACCATTAGGATCTCCTGATTATTGATTATGCCACTCTGCTTATATATATGACACAGACAGATCTTTCATTAATACAGGTTAAATCTGATAAAAACAAAAACAAAAACATGCAAACAGAAAGTTTTTAATCTGTTTCTCTTTGTTGAAGACCCCAGATGAGACTGAACCAGGAAAACAAAGGTATCAGTGGAGGAAGGCATCACTGTTAGTTCCTGCCTGTTTCAAAGTTTAAAACCAATGTAAGCTAATCCTTGCATGGTAAATATATTTAACAATGCAGCATCAAACACCTGAATTAAGCTGGAAAACTATTGTGGTTTAAAACATCTCAGTTAGTATTTCATTTCCTCAGGTGAAAGGTCTTTTATTGGTATATAGGCTCATTTATGCCTCCTCTACATACACAAATTGACTCATAAAAAAGCTCGGTTAATTAGAAATGGTTGTAAAAAAAATAAATACATCTATAAGACGGTGCTGCTCAGAATCAAAAGTTAGTCCAAAGAGGTAGAAGTTTATGACACTCTGTTATTTGTTAACTTTAAACTGACAATGTTAAGAACTGACAGTTTGAAACTGAGATTGTGAAAAATATTGAGGGTGCCCAAAAACTTTTTTCCCACCACTGTATATAGAAAATGAATGTGCTTTTAACCAAATCCAGATGTTTGTAAATCTGTCTGAAAAGAATGCAAACTAAAACCCTTCAGGTAAAACAGGACAACATTCAGACCAATGGGAATTCATGTATGCAACGTCCCATTCTTCCATTTTTAAGGTGATAAAATCAGAAGTGTTACAAAATAAGATGTTTTTCTTTGTGTTTGTTGTGTTCGCTTGCACACGTGTGAGTCTCACCTGTGGAACTGCTGGAATAGGTTCATTGGGAGGAAGGTCAACAAGCTGTACTTTGTAGTCCTGATGGCATTGCCCTTGTAGTTTTTGGACACAGCCTGGTACTCCTGCTGATGGGGCCCATGGCGTGCAAACACTGTCCTCCGCTTCCCGCTGACTCTCTGAGGCGAGCTGTGGGTTTCTGGGAAGTTTTTGCTGGGCAGGCCATTCGGAGCAGAATACAAGCCTCGCCCCGAGTCGCCCGCCAGGAGGTGGCGACAGCGATGCTGCACCCAGTGGAGACGCTCCATCGAGGTAGAGTGACCACCACCTCCTCTGTGGCCTCCACAGCAGATTTTCACAATGTCTTCATCCTATAGAGAGAAAACAACAACACCATCCAAGCTATTAATCCTTCATGTCCCTGAAGACTTTATGATTAATGACGATTCCTGTGTTCTGTTTTCCATTTCAGGGGACACATTTGGTTTTTTTAAATCGTACATTAGGCTGTGCTGGATTTTTATATATAAGAAGGTGTATAACTTGAATGCAGAGAGCAGAGAGAGGGATGGAGAAAGTAATTTAAAAAAAAAATTAGGATCATCAGCATCCAAACACACCTGTCCAAAATCTTTAATGTGTGTACATGCTGCAGACATGCTGCACACACAGGACACAGCATGGAGAGTCTGCCTGTGCAAAACAAGTGTGTCGGATTCATCAAGAGTAGATTTTTGACTCTTCCTTTTTTTTTTTTTTTTTTACTGGCTGACCTCATTCAAATCAAACCTTCAGGCACTTCAGCAACTGAACAACACCCTTTGTGTCTGAGCTAACCTGACAGAGATGAACTGAATATCCTTAAAGAGCAGACTAACATCCCACAGAGCAGGTTGATTTATCTGTTATCAAACTGAGTAGCAAAAACAGGTTTGTTAAAAGATTCAAAGACAAAACTTCAGGCTCACGAACCCGATCTCACAGGTGATTTGGGCGATTTTGTTACAAAAAGAGAAAAGCTGCAGACAAGACACTGACACAGGTCAAAGTTCAGAGTTAAGATTAAAATACAGACTTTTAAAATTGTCTGTTCTCTTTTCTGGGTTTAACATGAGTAAGCAAATTCCTTTTACAGCCCTCACATACCAAATATCTCAAACACAGGCCTGTGTCTCCTCTTAGTATCTAGTTTAGGAATCCAGCGTTGTAGCTGCACAGTGTTCTGCCAAACTCACCTGCTTGTCTCTCTCCTGCTCTCTAGATTCAAACAGGAAGTGTACGCTAAGTTTACTAGAGTGAGCAGCTTCCTGAAAACACAGTTCTAACAGCATGGAGCATAAAACAACAAGGAACTGAGAGTTTAACAGAGGTGAACTGCTGAGCTCTGTATTATTCTCCAGAGCTGGTTCCTGTAAGTGACACCCTCCCCATCCAGACATTTGATACCCTGTCAGCACAAAGCGTAGATTAGCAAAGCAAGAAATTCAGGTCGAGGTGAAAATTGTTGGATGTATACGCTATAAGTGAACCCACGGCGATGTTATGACTCATCAGATCTCCTCTCTGTGCAGCATGTGGGCATGTGCAGACTGGTATCTCTTCTCTTCTGTTGGTATAGTCCTACCAGTTTGGCTGGAACAACTTAAACTTCAGAGAGCATATAGTTGGATTTTGGCAGGATGGAAATACAGATTGTTTAATGTCAGTTGTAAAATTATTTCTCTAATTTTACAGATTGACTATTTATGTGTGCACACTTTAAAATGACACCAACAGATCCCTGTTCAGTCAGTCATGATGACGGCGAACTGCATCGTTAAAGACTTAGAGTATGAAAAATAGAAGGACAAAATGCAACAGCAACTCATTTAGAAAAACATGAGTGCTGGCGTATCTGGAAGAGTTTAGAGCCAAGGGGGAGAAAACTTAAATTAGATTTTTTTTTTTCATTTTCATCTTCTACTTCAGGAGTAAAGCTGAAATAAATAAAACTTTAAACTGTTCAAATAAAAGGGAAAGAAAAAAAGGTAGAGGAAGAAAGAAAAAAAAAGAAAGGAGGAAGGAAAAAAACAAATAAAAAAGAACAGTTTTAGTCAAAGTCCTTGCTAACAAATTTTAGTTTAAAATAAATAGCCTTTTTGTAGTTTCTCTTTTTCTTTAATAAAGAAATAACCAATTAACGAAAACAATGAACTACTAAAGGACTAAGACTAAAACAGATGAATACAGTAATTAAGCCGATCTATCAAATGAGTTTATGTATGTATATGTATATATATATATATATATGTATATATATATATATATATATATATATATATATATATATATATATATATATATATATATATATATATATATACATATATACATATATATATATATATATATATATATATATATATATATATATATATATATATATATATATATATATGTATGTATATGTATAATTCCTCCTCAGTGTTTTTTTTTTGTTGTTGTTGTGTTTTTGTTTTTGTTTTTTGTTTTGTTTTGGTTGTTTGTGCTGTTTTCATTACTATTATTATTTAAGACAATTTAATTTGATAAATAATGAGTTTTGACTGATTGAAAAAATGAAGTAATAAAAAAAATAAACTGTTCCTGGGTGTCCTCCTCCACCAACACTTTCTCTCCCTGCTCTTTGGGTCAGTTTGCTTGTGGAGAACTTGTAAAAAAAAACTTGTAAAAAAAGTTTTCTATGATTCAAAAGTCAAACTCTCAGAAGTGATGGTGACACACTTAGTGCTGCTCTTATGAAGTGTTGAGCTTTAGTACCTGTGAGGTTAACACTTTTCTCTGCTTTGTAAAAGTCAGCAGTGCACCCTCTCAAACCACAAATCAAACAATGTATGAGGAAATGTATTATTTACTCTTGGAGGTGTGCAGGTTGGGCTTTGTCAGAGCTCTGTGAGGACAGAGGCAAGAAAAATGGCTTTTAATCTGTTGCATCTAGTGGCCTTAAAGGAAGCAATGTAGCTAACACTGTACCTGCTTTTGAAAGGATATGACCTGGGGATGGGTACCAAATTAGTTACTTTTATAGGTACTGACCAAATTCTGTCAAAAGTACCAGGTATTGATTCACGTAAAATCAAAAGGTATCATGTTTAGGTTGCTAAATACATCCTTGTGAGGATGAGGGAGTAGAAGAGTAGGCGATTTTCCATACTGGGCATTAACAGCATTGCAAGGTTATATATTGAAAAATGAATATGTTGAATTGAATTTTTTTTTACATTTTTTATTAAACAAAGTGATGTTTTTTACCACATAAATGCACAAAAATACTGAAAATCGGTAGCATTGAGTACTGATAACGATTGCCAGGTGCTGGGAATCGGTACCGTATCATTTCAAACACGAACAGTACCCACCCCTAATGTGACGTGCACAAAAAAGGCCTAGAACAAGCCTTTTTAGGATAAATAGTGGCTCAAAATGGTAAATCATGACACTAAATATCTTGGCTGACTAATCCAGCACTTTTCCTTGTCGCATTCAATTCATCCTGTCTCTATCAAGCCAGTCTACTTACATAATATCAAAAGTTTTTGTGCCTAAAAGTATTATCTGCCTTTTCGTGACCAACGAGACAAATTTTTATCAGTTAAAAATACTGGAATATCCCTTTAAGAGCATACTGAAACCTCCAGTCTGCCAACCGACTGTTGGAGGAGAGACGGTGCAGACATACAAGCTTTACACCCTACTGTTTGTCTTTTTGAACTCTTTTTGTTTGATTTTTACTTTGTAATCTCGGCAGAAGAAGAATCTGCAGCAGATTTCTCCTTACTGTGAGTCATTATCCCACCCATGTGCTGGGAAGGATAGTGAGCAGGTTCAACATGTCACAGAGCTCTGTGAGGACGATCCAAACTCAGCTGGAGGGGGTCGACCACAGGGGAGAACACAGAGATGATACTGACTCTAAAACTAAAAATATCAACTCAACAAACAACCCAAGACTTAATTTTTTCATCATACACATGATGACTATAAATGTCTGGAATTAAATCAGGGCTGTCACTGTTTAATATTCTGCTTTACACATATCAGAGTCATTAATCACTAGTATTTATTTACAGATATCCACGTGAAGTGAGAGACTCAAGGAGATGGCTGAAGTTGACTGTCATAGCTAACAAAAAAAAGTGTTAACCACTCCACTCCTCATAAGAACAGCTCTGTGTCTGCACAGAAGCAGCAACACACATGTAACCTCATCAAAATTTACTCTGCAACAACAAACAGACAAATGGTTCCACTGTGGTAAACACTGATAACTTGATAAGTGACCCACTGAATCCAGAGTCCAGATACAGCTACTGAACAGTTACAGAGTACCAAAAGGGTTGACCCAACAGGCCTGTCTTCTCGCAAACTACAAGAAACATGCACGCTGCTTTGTGGGAAGCTCTTACTTGCCTGTGGACCAGAGAGGGTTCTTAACTAAAGACTACAGGGTTTTTTCAGTGATAACATCAAAACTTAAAAATAAAACAGCATTAGCAAAGTCAAAAAGACGCTAAAAAAAAAAAAACTAAGGTCACACCCAGGGCCCAAGTGACTGCACATTGTGGAAGTTTTATCCCTGCCCTGAAGTGGCCTCATGGGGCGAATGACAAGCCACAACCGGGCCACATAAAATCACAGAAATCAACCCTGAAATGTGACTTAAATTTGACGTGTTTTGAAGTGTGACTGGAGATATTATGTGTGAATTAAGCTGCGGTGGGTTACTCTAACGAACTGTAACTGGAGCTGTCTAACCCCCCAGAGGGATTCCTGCAGGTCCCCAGACTCCAATTTCAGAGCTGCTGACTTAATGTTGACATTTTCCTCTTAACTACATCGTCTGTTCTTAATTTGTCTGCTCACGTGATGTGAAACACTCTGCAAATGCTCAAACATCCTGACACGGAAGTGCTGCAATAACCACAAAAACTGCATTAACAAACATAAATGTGAACGCAAATCGATTAATGCAAAATTAAAAACACACAAAAGAAGAAGACTAAACTTAAACATGGAAAATCAACACGTTTACAGTTTGCATCGTTGAAGATTTGCAGCATGTTTGAATAGTGATTGGTCATGTTTGCCTTTATTTTGCACCCAGGTTGAAGACCCTTATATTAAACTCATTGTTCTCACTGGGGTATGAAAGCACAGACATTTAAACACATGGGGCTAATCAAAACATAACATATTTCCTTCCTTCATTCATAATAACTTCACTGTGATCCAGTCATTTCGCAGCTACCCAGTTACAAATATTTTAATTAAAAGTTTTATCTCCCAGTTTATAAGACATCAGGGGTCCTCAAAGCTGTTGAACCAGGCTCACAAGTGTAAGTTTGGTGTTCAGTGCTGTTAAATTACCTTCATTCACTGCAAAAACTGAAATCTTATCAAGTGTTTTTGTCTTATTTCCAGTAGAAAATTCCTTTTCAGACTCAATATGAACCAAATTCACATGACCAATCCAGAAAAATGTCTTTTTTAAAGTTATTTAAGGACAAAAATGAAGTCTGAATTGCTCGTAACCAGTAAAAAAATCTGCCAATGGAATAAGACAAAAGTTACTTGTATTAAGACATTGTTCTCGTCTCAAGGAAATTTTCAAGCAATTTTTTCTTGTTCCATTGGCAGATTTTTTTTACTGGTTACAAGCGATTGAAACCTAATTTTGTACTCTGATAACTTGAAACAAGACATTTTTCTGGATTGATAAGTTGAAAGTGGCTCATAACAAGTATAATAAGACATTTTTTTCTTAAAAAAAGAAAACAACACTTGATAAGATTTCATTTTTTTGCAGTGTAGGTATTCTTCTCCTTTCGTAGTCATGAACCGATACTGCAGACATTTCTTCTCACTACAAACCATCCAGGCCACATGACATCGAGGTGTTTTTAAACTGTGAGCATCACTCAAAGAACAAACGCAAAGCAAAATAAACACTGATGTTAAAGCCTTACAGCTAAAACAGCGTCAGACTCATTTAACTGGTGTCAAAGAAAGCAGCATGATGGTCCTAAAACAGCACATTAGAGCTGCAATGGTCTGCTGATCTCTACCAACACTACCACGCCTCTGAATTACCACTAAATACAAGTAATAAATCAACCCGGCAATAAATTCTACTATTACAAAGGTTTGATATTTAAACTTCACAATGTTTAACCCAGTTTATGACTACACATCCATTAGTTCTGATTGAGTGACTCGATTAGACTGTAAGTGACGACAGCCAGTTTTGAGGTCTATTGCATATAATTTCTTCGTTATACAAAGGTAACAGTGAAGTCGTTATGAGATAATTAGTTTGTTATTTTTTTATCTTCCCTCCCTGAAGTCTCTTTTTTTTTAGCCTTGTGTATTTAAATAAGTAAATACTGTTGGTTTTTGTTTGTCTGGTCATACCTGGGAGTAAGGAAGCAGTGAGTCACTGCTATGATGCAAACAAGATTCCTTGCTCAACTTTAAATTTAATGCACAGCTTTAAAGAGGGGGTGTTGGGCTTTTCTTAAGCTTTATCTGTTTACAGACAGATTCAGAGATTTCTACAGATTTCTACTTTTGCCAGCATCCAACACACCCCAACAGGTGCTCAGGTGTGAGGGCCTGCTCAGTGTTGTTTGCAGTCCTGGTTAATGATTGTTTCTATACCGTAACAAACCCCAGCCTCTCCCTCCTTCATTCAACCTGAGCTTTGTGACCTGAAAAGCCCAGGCAATGAAAAAATCAATATCAATTTCCAATAATCATTAACAGACTGACTTTGTTGGCAGGTAGGATTGTCCTGCTGGATGCATTAACAACCTGGGCTCTGCAGGTGATAGAATCATAGACAAAACTTTCACTCAAAACAGTTAATTTCATCATTCCACTTTATGTTGGACATAAACATGTGAAAAGCCCTTCGTAAAAAAAAAACAAAAAACTTTTGCACCATATTTCTAAAACCTTCACTTCCCCCAATCTGGGTTTTTCTGTCCTAGTGTTCACCACGAAATAAAAACTTATCCGATTAAACAACAGACAGGTAAAAACGAGCAACATTTAAAGGCATCCATTTATGTAAAGAAAAAAACCCCAGCTAATTTGATGAAGCCCTTTTAGAAAAGCAGCTGTGAGTAAACCTCAGAGGGCCTCAGTCTGGAGGATTAAGAGGGGCTTCTCTAAAACTACAGTTTCTCCAGCATTCTGTTTTCCTTATCACTTTCGAGATAAGATGTAGTGTTTGACTTTTAAATGTCTTACTCACGCAGATGTGCAGAAAACATCCTTTAAAAATCGTGTTTAATCCCCTTCACTTGCAGAATATCAACACACTAGTCTTAAGATGACATTTGACACATTTTGCTTTATAAACTTAAAAACTTTACTGAGTTTAACCATCAGACTGTGCTGCTGGGCTATAGGACTCCAGGGCTTCAGATGGTGAGCTCGACTGGTTTGCTCTTAAATGCACCTCACCTGCACTTTGTCTCGGGCAAGGCAGGTGCATTTTTAACCCGTTATTTTGGGATGTTTCATGAAGTCCTGCTTTATGTTTCAGTTCAAGATAGTTTCGTCAAAATGAGGCAAAGACTTCAACTGGAGTTATTACAGCAACTGGACTTAGGATATAGGACTTCAAGTACAACCAAACAGACTTAAACACTTTGACACAAACGACATATAGAAATTCACATTGTCCTGCAGTAATATAGCCAATGGCTCTTTATCTCTGTGTGTTTTTAACACTATCTTTGTTCGATAACCCACCGAGCAGCTGCTATCTCTGAAGGAGTGTCCGCTCGTACAGTAACGTGAGGCCCATTCTCTGCGTATCGTTCACCTTTCCTGTCATAAAGGACGAAACCTGCTACCTGCATCAATCTACAGCACAGACAGACAAACACGTAGCTTACCTGCTGTTTGTCTGTTTTACCCTCAGTCAGGAGACCTCACCATCGACCAGCTTGCAACTCAAAGCAGGATGTGAAACACTAGCTTCTGTTGCTCCTCGGCTGCTGCGACCGTTTCGCTTTCTCCCGAAGCGCCGTCCAACAGAACCCCATTAACAAAGCGTTCAATTTTACCGTGAAATCCGTGTCAAAAATAACATAGACGTGTTTCACAATAAGACGTGTCTCAGTTGGAACAACTAGGCTTTGATATTGCATTCGGTAACTTATTAAATCACCGTAAACGCTTTGCGAAAAATAATTTAATATGTCTAAATTACAAAATAAAAACAGATCGCTGCCTGTTGTCTTCGAGTCGATGGTGAAGGTCAGAGAAATTTTAGAGATCTTGGAATGGAGTTCCGGTTTTCTACATTAAACTCACTCAAGTGAAAGTTGATACTGTCCTTCATCGCAAAACAAAGTAACCTGTAGCCACTAGATAACATAGTGGATTAAACCCATATACTAGCATTGACAGGCCGTACAAATAAGTGGTTTGATGTGATGAAGTTGATTTTTCCAGATCATGTGAACGCAGCTTAGTCAACCACGTGACGGGTGTCAGCTGATCGTCAGGCGGAAGCAAATGAAAACATGGTGGATTCACTGTGCAGGTTACCTGTCGGAGACTGCCTTAAGGTAAGTCACACAGAGGCTCTGCAGAAACGGGGACGGTCAATTAGTGTTTTCAGTGAGTGTTACAGAAAGGTCACATACAGAGATCGACAACTTAATCTGAAACACGTCTTACTTCTTACTCAGAGATCCCGTAGATCGTACAGTCGAACATCCAATATTTTACAGTTTCTCATAGTAACAAAGAACGTAAAGGGAACGTTAGCCTATGGTTTTCAAAGGATAGTTAGAATCAAACCAAGATCTTACGTTTAAAGAACGCCCCCTTGGTTACACTGAAACCTACCAAAACCTAACGTTCCCCAAACATTAAAGGAACCATCCAACCGAAACCTTGTCCTGTGGTTGCACTGCTACTTTCACACAACATTAGGTTGGTTAGTCCGGGTTTTTTATTTTTGTTGGTCTGAGAACGATGAGTCACTGTGCTGTCAAAGTGTAATAAGCCTAAAGAGTGGGTTTAGAAACTAGAGGATGGATAAACATTTCCTTCTTCATCATCACATATCTGAAATTATAATCTGCACATTGCCATGAACGCTTTCCTAGTGTGGACCAACGTTTACTTTTTAGTTTTTGATTTTATTTCTATTTAGCTTTAATTTTCAATTTTAAATGCACTATATAAAAACTTGCTGACGGTGTATACACCATCCTTTCTTTTATTCTTCTTCTGCACACCTTGACATGACCTGCTATAAACGTTACACTGTTAACTTCTTTACTTTCATGTGTATACTTCTAGTTCACTTCACAAATTTTACAAATAAAACTAAAACAAACAAACAAACAAATGAAAACCTCGATATGTGTCATTTTGGAAATAATCAAAAAGAAACTAGTATCATTCCTGTTTAAGTCCCCCTTTTGTAAATATAAAAGGCTTTTTGCAATAACACATCTAGATAGCTTACTTTTTTGTTTCACGTTTATTTATCTGATTTTTGTGGTTTTAACCCTGCCCTGGCATTTCTCTTTTTTCTCTCTTGTATTTATCTTGATGCGTGAATTTACATTAATAAGCTGTATGCATTTTGTCATTACATAAAAACGATCTGTATTAAATATGAAAACATTCCAATTAACATAAAAAAGCATCAATGCTGGTTGCTGGTGAAATTCAGAACTGTAAAAATTAAAAAAAAAAAAATCAAAGAAATCTACAGCACAAAAATGTACTAGGAGTAAGAAATTAGTTAAATGCACATTTGCAGGTAAAACCACAATATAAGCAGTTCATTTCCACATCTATTTAGCCTTAGCAAACGGTTGTTAAATGGATCTCTGCATGAAGGGAGGGGAGGATTTAGATAAATGAATCTAAATCTTACAGTGTAATCTGCTTTGTAGCTGTGCCACAGGGTGGTGGATGGGCTCTGTGGTCGGGAGCCTCCATCCAGAAAGGACTTCAGCTCCACCTGGAGCCTGGAGGAGTGGCTGGACCTCCTGAACTCCCTCACAGCCTTCTTCCGTGTGGCAGTGGGGAGCAACAGCTCAGATGAAGAGGCAAGAAAACCCAACAGTTCAAGCTTAGGCTGTAAATGCTCTTGTATTGTTTTACTGTAGGATCACTGTATACTGTATTTAGACTTTTACTTTGTAAATTAAAGGCTTTGTGACAGCTCATTCATTTGTTTCTTCAGAAGGCCTGGGCTCTGTGCCAAGGCAGATTTCTTTTTCTACTTCATGCAGTAATCACAGACCATCAGCAGTGTCAGCAGCAGTGAATACATTTTCTGTTCCTCTCTGTCTGTGCACAGGTGCTGGCCGGGCTGTCGAGTATGAGCAGCAGCAGTCATGCAGACACTTTACTGAGTGTACTGAGAGCCCGACGAGAAGAGATCCTTCGCGCTTTGCTGGACAGAACCAACTCCATCTCCTCAGCCACGCTGCAAGACTTTGACTGGCAGCTGAAGGTGGCACAGAGGATTTATTTCCACATCCATCTTTAAAAACCTTTTGTTAAGACAATGGCTAAAAGGAAACGTTTACTTATAAAGATGTCTGACAATTAGTGCTGCATCTTGCAAGAATTAAAAGCTGATGAGTGTTTTTTTTTTAACAATCTAGAGGTAATCTAGTCTCAAGAAATAAAAGTACTACTGTAGAATTATTTACAAAGTGCAAGATAAAGGCCTCAAAAACTGTTTAGACCCAGACCTGAATAGCTGTCTTCACACAGGAGAGGATCTAGATTTGACAAGCGAGAATCCAAGCTTTTTTTAAAATTTATCCTCAAAAAGGAAAATAAAAAAAATCAAACAAACAATAAAGGAAGAGTTTTAAATAAACAACAAATCTGCTTTTTTCCCTGAATTAACAAGGTATTAGTGCTTCAGAATTTAAGTAGATATTCTCACCCTTACAGCTTGTGCTGCATTGCCAGGCTCAATGGATTTTAGGTCTGCTATCTCAGAAGCTTGATTCTGGGGAAACAAAGCCATGTTCAAAGCTACTACTCTCAGAATGAAGCACTTCTTCATGGCTGTTGTGTCTAAATAAACTCTTTGTGCTTTCTGTCTCCTCTCTGCAGTTAGCCCTGTCCAGTGATAAGATCTCATCTCTGCACACTCCTCTGCTCAGCCTCAGTCTGGATGTAAGAGAGAACACAGGCCTGCGCTCTGTGACCATGGAGATGAACAGAGACGAGCTGAACACACTCATCACTTCACTAGAGGCTGCTAATAAGGTGTGTGATGTAGACACCTCAGGTGATATGTCTTCAATTTCAAACCTGTGTAAGATAAACTTTAAGGATTCCTGTCAGTTAACATGCAGCTTCAGAGTTGGATTAAGATGAGATGAAGTGCTGAGTTCACTTGTGCGGTTTTGAAGCAGACGCTCTTCACTCTTATGTTAGTGTTTGTTATGTTTCCTCTTACCGGTCTTCTCTACTCAAATAACCTGGAGCACACAGCAGAAGCCTTATTGGCTAATACAGCTGTCAATAATGATGTCACACACCCTCTTTAGCATCAGACAATGAATTCAAACCAAAAATGTCAGAAAAATGAACTCTAACTTTAGTTAGAATGGTAAAAACTACAGTTAAAGTAACCAGGTTTAACAAATGTTCGTTGGACCTGTATTTTGAAAACCATAGTTTGACGCATCCCATCTGTTAACATAGAGGGGGCAGGCTTAATACTGCAGTAAGCCACCAGGGGGAGCCCTTTAAATCTGGGCTCTACCTTTAAGGGGTTACTCCTTTCACAGAGACAGAACTATATGGGTGAATCCCAAAGCATCAAACTGCAGTCTCCTCTCTCCCATGGCAAGGGAAGTGCTTTCTAAACCGCCATATTGAGTGGTGTCCCAAAGCATTAACTGTGAGGAGAAAGGAGAAAGGAGAGAGGATACTGATTCCACTGATAGACACGCCCCCATATTATCCCTCACTGAGTGGATGCTGCAGAGACTTCTATAAAACTTCACATCACCAGGGTTTGATGACAGCAAAAAGAGGGAGCTGGAAACAGTCACTGAGGATAGTTTGAGGATAGAGGATAGAGGATAGAAGTGAGGATGAAACTTTTGGCCTTTGGGGTTTACAATCTATGGGTAGGAAACAAGAGTACTAACAGCGAAATATAAACCCCTCTCTTTTTTAAAAACTCTGATTAGATGCAATCAACTATAAATGTTTAATTAATCATGATGAAAGTAGCTAACCATAAATTATATTGAGTGGGTTTTGAAACTTACAATTGAACAATATGACTTAATAATATGTAATTACAGCAGAATATATTTAGACTATAGGAGCATGGAAATGCTCCCCTTGCTCCCCACAGTTATGAAGAACAAACACTAGACGGTGCTGTTGTCACAGTCTAGAGTTTGGGTCTTGCATTCTTGAGACATGCAGGGTTTGTGATTCCATTAGTTTAAAGTTATGAAACAGTTATGTCTATTCAGCCCCATATTGTATCCTCATACATTAACACACACAAGTTAATTTAAGTCAAAATGCACACAGTTTTCAGCTCTTATATTAATTTATAGCACATGTGAACTTTTATATTCTTAACCTTTTCTAGAGCCAATGATTAAAGACCTGAAGTTCATAGGATCAGAAATGAAATGATTGTACAAGAAACAGTCAAATATATGGCTGATATTGATCCTTCCTGTGATTTACTGACAAAAGAAAACCTTTCTATAGTTCCTTTAACACTCTCTTTATGTTGTAATATTTTTCCCACTAGAGGGTAGAAGTCAAAAATGTTCCCAACACCGAAAATGTGGAAACAGAATATCACCTTATTGAAAAACTTGAAAGCTGTGCAGTGTAATTTCATCTGTGTAGAAAACACTGTATTAAAAATCGTATGTTTCAAATTCTGATTTTAAAATCAGAACCGTTTTAACAGCCTCCACCTCTACCTGTACTTTTTTTTTTTTTTTTAGAGCATTTAATATCCTAAAAAATCATGCCTGGGGTTTGGCAGTTCTAGGTGAACCCACAAAGTATAGCTTTAAACAGTTGAAGAGCTAATTTTAGCTAGCTCATTGACACCTTTAGAGTAAAATAACAAAACACAATAAAACTGTCTGTGTTTAAACTGATGGATCAGACAGGACACAGATCTCTTTGAGGGTGAAAATAAAGACTTTCTAAATGAACCGTGTTCATCCTCCCTCTGTTAGTCAGCGAGCTGCTCGTGACTGTGTGTATTTGTTTCTTTCAGGTGGTGCTGCAGTTGAAATGAGGGACAGACTGCTGATCCCATTTCATCTCCAGGAAGTCAACGATTTAATTTGTCTGAACACTTTCACTCTTTTTTATGTTCTTTTGTGTTATGAACATGTCAAAATAAAAGCCATTTTCTTTATTATGTTTGCCTTTGCTCAAAAAAGCATCCTTTGTTTTTCTTTCTTTTTTTATAGATGGTAGAATGTACATGAATTGTTGCGGGGGATGCAGAAAGAAAAACTACTCACCTTGAAAATGACAGAACCATGTGTGCTAAACACGATCCAGCAGACTGCTTTTAAAGTGTCACCTGAGTCAAACGTGAGGTTAGGGTATCCATTGTGTCTTAATTTTCTTCAACTTTATTCTGAATGTGGGGAACATTTCTGTTACATACTCAGTGAAACATCTGCTTGGTGACGTATGCTTTGATGCACCTGTATTAACCAGGTAACTAAAGCTGTCACTATGAGTATGCTTTAAAGTCATGATATGTAGAAGTAGTTACAGGAAGAAATGTGGTCTTAAAGTACTCTGGGAGTAGTGACTCTGAGCATATATAAGAAAAAACAGAAAAAGAAAAAGAGTCTGTACTTACCAATCCACTGCACTTGCCAGGGTACGCTGGTCATTACTGACCAGATTGGCAGCTGATTTGAGACAGTGAGTCCTTACACTTCTACGACAGGTAAAATCTGTTTCTGTTGTAAGACTGACCTGAGGCAGTCATAAAGAAAAGAAATACATGTGGAATGGGAAAGGAGGCTGAGAGTTCCCAGCATGCTCCGAGCCAGTCCAGGTGTGACGTTTGTATCCCGACAGCAGCCTTCCAGTCGATTAGACAGCCAGCTGAATGATTAATAATGTGAACAAGCACAACTGCCGACAGACAGAGTGGAGCTAAATGTGCTAATGGCATCAGTCTTCACTCCAGAGCTTCACATTAATCATGGGAATGAGCACTGCTGCTGTCAGCGGCATACATGCTAACTGGACTAATGGCATCTCTTCCACACTTCCTCTGCAGACCTTCAGTCTCTGTAGAGACCTCAGCCCTCCTAAGTCTACAGTATTCAGCTGGGTCGAAGACATGAAGAATCAGTGAATGGAGATGTTACAGTTCCTCTTGTGAAAGATGCGGTGTGTTTTTCTTGATCGCACTCATGAGATACAGTATTTAAAGACTTAACCCACATTTATCATACCCAGACAGCAGATATTTTACTTTGACGTCACACTTAGAAAATGAAGCCTGGAGACTTCATGCAAACACAGCAGCCTCTGGTGGTTTGAGAAACTCACAGCAGCTTTTCTGCAGTCTGTGGTGAAGGCTGTATGCAGAGGCTGGATTTCTTGATTTCTCTACACCACAGGATTCCTTTTTCTCTTCAGCTGTCCTGTCTATTAAAAGAAAATTGAAACAAGTTTTGAGGACTTTATCAGTGATCTTAAAATGTTTTCACTTTTATAATTTCGCCTGTTCATAATCCACTGTTAAGAATGAGATCATCAGCGTTCAAGTTGGTCATTTCCAAATACAACCAATATCCGTGAACCACTTCAACTGCTTCCAAAACAAGTGCACAGCTTATAAAGAGTCACCTCTTTACCCCAGGAGGTGATGGTGCTCATTTAAAATGAGGACTTCATCCCTGAAAAGCATGACCATTGCTGACACCAAACACATAGTCCTCTGATCTCCGAGTTTACGTCTCTTCATCCCACCAAAATCCTCAACAATCCTCTTCTGCGTGTGTACATTTTGGTGTTTCTAAAAGCAACACCAAAAACAGCGTAGCACACTTCTTCAAAGAAACTGGCAAAAAGAGACTTTTTAATGTTGTTGGTAGAGATGTCAGCAATTTTATTTAAACTCTAAATTCTTTGAAGTCTCTATAATTTGACACAAAGAATTCATATTTTGTGTTTCCTCCTTTCACACGCATCCATAGGCTCCCCCACACGCACACATACATACACAGACATCCATACAACCAGTCCTGCACAGTGTCTCATGTTGGCCTGTAAGCAAGCAGAAAGACACACACATGCAAACTCACCCACTCTCCATTCCACTTGAGAGCACATATAGAGCATGAGAGAAAAATTGTACAGTAATTTTACACAATAAGAGTCCAGCACATGTCCCCCCCCTTCACAGCCGGTGGGCAAACTGGTTGTTTAGGGCTTCCATTAGTTCACCCGTTCACAGAAATCATGAGTCCATCTGCTCCGGGTCATTTATTGTGAAGAAAGCCGAGTGGTTTTGTTGGTTCGTCCGCCCTTTCTGCGCTCGCTCCAGAAACAGCATCACTTACATCATGGAGACCTTGCAGGAGATTATTTTCAGCATTGAATTCAAAAGATTGTCATCATAATGCTGGAATGTCTTACTACAATCTACGCTTAGATAATGGAACTGTACTGTAGAGCCTCAGAAAAGATCGTAAAGAGTCCACATCTGTCTCTGCTTCTCCTTAATCTAAAAAAAGTACAAGATGATTTGTTCTCAATTCTACTCTCTAGATAGAAGTTAAGTTTAACCCTGTGAAAATATTGAGATTCTTGGTAAAAGGCACAATATTCAGCCATGAGGAGAGAGGACACTGCTACTATTGTGTGTCCTGTAGAAGCCTATCTTGTTTTCCTGTTTTGTTTTGAAGCCCTGATAAGACAAGCAGGTCGCTTTTGTCCTCACTTTAGAGTTGCAGTTATCATACATTTAAAGTCTGACCCAAACCGAGGAATCTTTATCATGAAGTATCCTGTTTTTTCTTCTTATGTCTTGAACTTTTGGCACTACTTCTTTTAAGTGTTATATTTCAAATAAACAGGGAACTGGCTAAATGTTTCCAAATGTTTACGTTTAGCTGAATTTGAACAATCACTTTTCCTTTTATACCCACAAATAATCAATTCAGTGTGTTTCTAAGCAATCTTGAGCCACTTGGGTTGGTTTGCTGCAATAAATGACATTTAGAACAGCAGCGCTGAGTGTGCATCATGTGGGGAGTCATGTTATAAAGTTAAAAAGACCAACAGAGCCTAGTTGTGGACGCTGTTGGGATGATAGATGGATTATACAACACAATCATTCCTCCTTGGATTCTGGGGTACGAGCCTCTCACATCAAATCAAGCAGAAAGAAAATCGAGCTTAAAACACAAACTACAGGTTCCTTTGAAAAGCTAAAGCTCTGCAGGTAGGTTACAGAACTTACAGTGGCAAATGGGCAATTCTTGTGCTCTACCTTCAAAACTCACTGGGATACCAGCTCCACCATCTCTTTACAGAACAGATTTATGTGGATGTGGAGAATGTGTACTACAGGTCAAGTCAAAAGAATGATAAGTGATACGTGTAAATAAACTAGGGATTCACCAAGCTGAACCAGGTGTCGGCCAAATTTCAGTTTGGTTTACGAAGCTAGTAAGTCTCAGTCTCATCCACATATTAAAGAAAACAGAAAACTAAATTGTTACTGATATTTGATCAGATCAGATTTCACAATACCAAAGCCCAGGTATCAGGCCTAAAAAAATTGGACCAATGTATCCCTAAAATATTTAATTTGAAGTCCAAACCTCTCTCACAGCAGACGTCATTTTAAGACGACTGGATGTTTTTGATTTGTTTCTGAGGGATGGAACACTACCTCACCAGACAGATGAATATCAGTTCACCTATAGGATGATCTGTTGATAAATTCACTTTTTAAACAGCAGGGGGCACTTTATGCTTTTGACCTCTCTTATTTGGCATCCTCACGTCTCTTTTGTCTGTGGCTGAGAAGTGTACAGATCACGGACTGCATATTGTGTTCCTTATGTCACCCATTTGTTTAAAATTCAGAGTTGATGGGGGCCATATTGTAAATGTAGAACTGAACCCAGTCTTGTTTGAGTTGGGGTGACGTTAGAAGGCAGGGCTTAAGTCTCTTTTAAGCCTGCACATTTTTTTTAACCAGGCTGTTGATATGCTAATTTATTTTTTTTGGCATGGAGTGTGATTGGTTTCTGGTGTTTCTGCAGCAAGCCTCAAGTGGACGCTGAAGGAACTGCATTTTTGAGCACTTCCTTTTGGGCTTCTTGTTTTTAAGACCAGAGGTTGCTGCTCGGTACAGAAATGGCAGCACCAGGTAAATATTCCGCAGCTGAGTATGCACAACCATTTTTTCTTCACACAGACGTCACCTTGGAGACCTGACAGAGGATACAGGTGTTTTGGAAGAAATTTTGATTTCAAATAACCCACTAATTCAGAGACAGTCAGCATTTTTTAAATTAATACACAGTACCACTGATTCAAAAGTGCTTTACAGAATGTAGCTAGCAGTAGCAAAGCTGGCTTCAGCTCTAGGTCAACATCCTCACGTCTGTATTGGCTCATTATGTCTCTGGTGGAGAGTTTGTGTACCATTTTATCATAACACAGCCAACATACAACTTCATCTCCATTTACTAGATCAATATACTGACAAACCATGGCAAGATGCTGTCTGTGCTTGATTACATCCAGGTCGTAGATATTTTTCAGCATTATGGTAGCAGTTATTGATTGGAGCTACAGATCTGGTTGTTGGGTGCTGTGCTGCAGCTTGGACAAAACAAGTTATTTTGATGCAAACTGCCAAATGTGACAATGATTAATAAATCAGTTGACTTAATACACAGATCCCTGGTTATGACAGTGTGAGAACTCAAATCTCTTTAGAGGACGCTGACACAACCCACATTTTTTAGCTGTTTACATTTACTCTAAGAGCTGGTAGTGCCCTTTCAGAACAAAAGCATGTTTGTTTTCAGCGCAAAGTACAGTTATGTTGCCTGAAAGCCGAGTTAAAATTGGAAATACAAGCATCCCATCAGATTCTTGATGTCACATAGGCTGTGGAGAAGCGTTACATCCCCATTATTTGGTATTACCGATCGACCACATTAGCCACGTTTGGAGGTGTAGGCCTGCTTATTGAACTGTCTGATATGAAGAGGTGGGAGGGAAAATGATTTGGTGAGGGGAATAGAAAAACTAGATGTTGATGAGGTGAGGGTTGGGCAGCTCGGAGTACTTAAAAGTTGAAGGTTATGGAAAATTCATAGACAGGGATGATGATAAATATGACATTATTTGCAGCTCTATGAACACAGACTGACGTTTGGTGTATGAATATTACACTTGCTTCTTGGCCGTTCTTTCTGTGGACTAAGCTTTGAACATGAACCACAAGGAAGGGGGCATCATTTTTCTTTTCTTTTGACAAGCTGGCTACTTTTTACTCTTTGTGCTCTGCTAAATGTTCGTATCCACACTTCAAGTCCTCAACACAAGTTTGAACTCTGGTACAACTGTGAACTGGTCCTTAGCCCTGACTCTTTTAGCCTTGGAAAGAGCCTGAGGAGCTCACAGGTAATCCTGTAAAAAATAAAAGTTCTTCTTATCTCATTTCTGCCCTTAACTTGTGCCACAAATTAAGATGGATGAAGCTCAGAGCAGTGTGCAGGATGATTTCAAGTGTCACTCTGCAGCACCGGCAGCGTGTTTTATCAGGGCTCGTAACCGTGGTTGTGATTTTAGATGTGTGGTGACATCATCGGTCAGTCTTTACCTGATTTCTTTTCAAGAGTTTTCACATTTTACATTGTCCCAGATGTGAGGATGTCATAGGTATAAATTTGACTACACTCTGTTTTTGAGAAATAAGTGTGGAGTTCCAATTAACATGGGCCCTGTAGTAGCCTTAAATGCAATGATTGTTCGAAAGCATACAGTATAATGAATATAATACAGAGTGGCCCAGAGAGCCATGCAAAGCTTTTCTTCTTTTTTTTTTTTTCTCTTTACGGAAACAAAAAGAAACCCGAGTTTGGTTTTCAGTGCAAAAGGATTTCAGCACTTTGATACATACCCAAGCTAAATCCAAATAAAGACTGCTCCTCAAAGTTCAACCAAATGCTTATGCTGATTGGCTGAATGAGCTTTAATCACGAGAACTCTTAAAAACTGTTTTTGTCATCTACTTGTTTTGTTTTGGGCTTTGTTGTCTCTTTTTTTCCTATAAGCAAATAAAATCTGTGTTTCATTCACATGCAAAAAGTGAGATAACAGAAGGTAAGGTAAAGAAATAGACCATATCAAAGATCATTGCCAGTAAAGTTGGAGTCACCAAAGTCTTTTTGGCAAGTTTGGACATAGCTGTGAACCTTTACTGTGTCTTAAAATCCATATTATATTTTATCTATATCTATTTTGTGTGGACGAGTACAGCAAAAGTGATTTTTAATAAATTATACCTCTGTATGTATTATATATATTTTATATATATATTCAATTGTATTTACATTGAAAAGATATCCAGTTCTACTCATTCCAAAACCGGATTTATACAAATGGACTGAATGCTCCGCTAGTTTCATCCCTGTACAAGACCTAGGTAGCTTTTCAAACCCATCATAAGCAGTGGTGCTGCCACACAGGCTTGCTGAGGCCCTCTAGTGGACGTAGTAGAGCCAGTAGACTAGGTTGAAGAAGGTGAAAGCAATTGGAAAAACAACACGGGACCACTTGTCTATGGCGTTGACATCTGTGAGGTCCGGGATCTTGACTTTGAGCTGCGAGGCCCTCCTTCGCAATCTGCCCTTCTTGTGGCCCATCGGTCGGTCGATGGCCGGCCGGCCGTACAGGTCTCGACTAGTCATGGGCTTACGATACTGTATGCTGGCACTGTCGTACGAAAACATGGTGGCCCGAGGGTCGTTGAGGGCACCCATCATATCTGCTCCACCCATCTCGCTGGTGAGGTTGGTCAGAAGGATGTTTCCATGAGCATCAACCTGGGGAGGGAGGAAATAATCATAGTATCGTTCATCTTCCATTCATTTAAACGTGCTGTGAGGAGGATCTGTTCTAACTGAGCTATAGCGCCACCTTTCGGCCTAGAATTTCACAAATATAGCGCTGTTGTTTGAAACGTGACAACAAGCGAACGTTGTAAGTTTGTAGCGTATTTTAATAGCCGGCTATATGTAGCCCTACTGGCAGCCTGGTGTTCTAAGATGTGTCGGTAATGTGTCATCTATGTGAATGCTGGTTAGATGAGTTGATGTCTTAAGCTAGGGTTGTACTTCTCCAATGACCGACGACATCTCTGCATCAATCTGCAAGACTCCTCCAAAACACACAAGGGCAGTGCGGTCTGCATGATTGTTAGATTGCTTGTTTCCTGTCCTGCAGTATTTTCTTCTTGTTTTTTTTCTCTGAGATTTAACAGTAGTTTTGTGTTAACAAGAAACATGATCCTGCTCAGTGGACCAATTACACGGCTTGGGGTCGATGTCAGTTTGGCAGTTAGTCACATTTTGGAGGAGGTGCACATCAAGCTTCTTGTTCAGCTTTTGTTTTAGGGAAGGCCAACACAGACCAACAGAAGTATAAACCAGGCTTAAGTAGAACGCTGATCACGAGGTGGAAACTCAACAATGCTCCTGTAAGTGCTGTGAGACTGGCTGTCTGTCCTCTAACCATCAGTTAGGTCCTTGTCAGAGTTGCTAACATCCTCACGCTCGCCCATTTGTCCTGCTTCAACACATCTATTTCAAGGACAACCTGATGATGTACAGGAATAAGTCTAAAAAGAATAGCAGCAACACCACAGCCTGTGCTGTAAGAAAATGAGACTGAAGCAATGAGGGGCTGATGTCTTATGTTTCACAGTTCAGTGAGACGTGTCTCTATCATGGCATGGTGAGAGGGTGGGACCATTGTGGTGATGCAAATGACTTCTGTATGTTTTACAACACATACATCTAAGTTTTAGGGCCAAGAAGTTACACTGAAGCCCCTGGCTTGATGAATTAGTGCCAGTCTTCACCCTGCTGTGTGTTAATGAGAGGTTATCTAGGTCGTTTGACAGAAATCCAGCATCCTGCAGCAGCGGTGTTAGTCTCTTCTAAAGTTGTACTTCTTTGTTTTTTAGGGAGGTTTTGTTGCTAACTTTACTTTTCACAGCTTCCCTCTGCTGTCCTACTGAGCCCAGGGGTTGATTAGGCGCTCTGCCCAGATTGAAGCTCAGGCCAGCCAGTAGCGTTGCAAATCAGAGGCCTCTGGGCTCTGGCTATCACTCCTCTCATCTCCAAGGGAAATGATTTATTCTTAGGCTTAGCAGCAAAAGAGCCAGAGAGAGGACTACTACTCGCAGACAGACATTCTTTTTCTTATTTGTGTTGGTGTCCACCACATTTTAGCTTCCTCTTCTTCACTATTTTACACCTCAGAGTTCTTTTTCAGCCTTTGTTCACAGGCTGCATCCTTTGAAGGACACATTTTGAGACTGATTGCGTCACCACTGCATACTGAGGTCTGCCCTGTTTCAAAAACTTCTTCACATGTGGTAGACATATGCATCCTTTGTTTTCGTGTGCACTTTCATGTGTTGGGCTTATGGGACTTTTGTTATACTTGGAAAATGGGATGCTGCAACAATACAGCTCTTCCCCACCTGCACTTTGTTGCTCTCCAGTCTGCTCTTATTCTCGTTGTTGGACTTGGCAGCCTTCTCTGCCACTTTCTTCTGCAGGTGAGGACCTCGACCAAAGAAGATATAGTTGACGAAGGCGTACTCCAGCAAGGCCAGAAAGACAAACACAAAGCACCCCATCAAGTAGATATCAATGGCCTTGACGTAAGGGATCTTGGGTAGAGTCTCCCTCAGGTGGGTGTTGATGGTGGTCATGGTCAGCACCGTGGTTATACCTGCAAACAGGCAAATGAGAACAACAGATTATCACCGTGTTATGTTTTTGAGTCTTTGACCAAAACAAAGACATCAAACATGAACGTTAACCTGTAAAGCATCGACTCATCACTGACCTAAAGCTACCCTGGCAGCAGAGGCGTCATAGTTAATCCAGAAGGACACCCAGGACAGGATAGTGATAAGGGTGGAGGGCATGTAGGTTTGCAGGATGAAATACCCGATGTTCCTCTTCAGCTTAAAACTCAGGGACAGCCGGGGATAGGAACCTGAAAGACAAAGTCAGGATGGCTGAAGCAGGCATAAACGGGAAAAAAGTTGAAACTGTTACAAGTTACTGACAACAGCTGAAACAATTTGAGATTATTGTTTTCTTATTGTCATATTGTTTCCTGCTCTATTTTAAGATTGGACAGAATTGAGACAAAAACTGGGAGAGAAGAGTGTGAAAACTAATGTTTTTCCTGTTTCCTTTGCTAACAGTTTACTACGAGTTTTCTTTGAAATTTATTCAAAAAAGCATAAGGTAACACATTCTTCAACATGTTTCCCTCTTTTTCTTTTTACCACTTCTAGCTTTATAAATGCAACTGGCTAGTTCCCAGAATTCCCCATTAAATGTTACACTCACATGTAAGCACCACTACACATAAACTGGGACTAGGCAAAAATTACTGATGATGATGTTAATAAAAATAAAGAGCAACAGAGTTATAAGTATGATTTATATTGTTCATTGGATTTTCATTGCTCAGTAAGAGTTAAAACCATAGTTAGCACATTCATTGGAAAGTAGCAGAAATATCTTCTCAGGTATAAAGCACTATTATTATTATTATGTTACCTGTAGCAAACACAGCTTTCTTGGAGAGTGTCTGGTAGTCTATGATGGAGAATTGGGGCAGTTCAATGTTCTCCACTCCGGTGACGGACGAGCCGCTGCTCCCTCCCTGCCAGTAGAACTCGATGTCATCAGTGGTGTATCCATCTGAGGGAGGCAGGGGACAAAAAGAGTGAGACTTCATCAGAAACTCAAGAACAGACACATTTAGCTGCAAGCAGATGGACAGGGCATAGACAGGAATTGGTCTGGAGTTGACAGCTGGGGGCTGGGTTTAGACCAGCGCTCATGCTTGGTGTAGTTCCCCTGCAGAAAAGAGAATGAAGTGATGGCTTCCTAGTCAGCCTTTCACTGTATGTCATATAGGAAAGGAGGTCAGGGACATGATGCACAATGATGTGTTAAACTCAAAGATAGCTGCTACTCTGCTGTTGTATTATTACAGAATTTCACCCTCTGATGTATAAATTATGAAAGCCCGTGCCAAGATTATTGTATTTGTTTAACATTTAGGGTTCTTTTTTAGAAGGATTGACAGGATATGCTAGCATGGGTCTACAAGTGTATGGGGGCCAATCCCAGTTGCTACTTTTCCCCCTCCCCATTCATCTGCCCCTTCCCCTTGTCCCTTCACTTTAAGTGTACACACAAACCCAAAGGCTAAGGGGTAAAACAAGGACTAAAAAGGTACGATTTGGATTGAGCCTTAGAGTCAGAGACAATTCACTTGCAGTTCCAATGACTGACCACCTTAGAGATGTTTCATTTAGGAGAAAATGACTTTTTAAAAGCTGTCCACTGCAGTCAACACTATGCACCAGAGGACTGAAGTGAACCTAGTAGTTGAGTGCTAACATTACCATTAGCTTTCTAGCAGCTCCATCATCGACAAGTAGGCTTTACTTTAGCATCTTACTGCTCTTTTTTGTACTGGACAGACACTTGCTCAAGTTGAAGCTGTAAAATACTACATATGTTACTCTGATCTTGCTTAAATTAACTCTACAATTAGTGAAAAGCAAAATCTCTAGTACCTCTAGTGGCATGCAGGCAGACAGAGCAGGACAGTCTGCACAGTGAAGACACAAGCTGGGTAAATGATCAGGGCCTTCAACCAAATCAAGATATAATAAGAGAAGTGACAAAAAGTTTTATAAGTAAAAAAAAAAAAAAAAAAAAAAAAAAATCAGAGTCCTGCTTTTTATCATCTTTATGTTATCAATGCTAGAGTCCAACTCCTGAAAACCAGGGCTCGAAGTTCAGACTTGAGGCTGCAACATTAGAAGCTGATTTTTTAACCTTATCCTCTCAGTAACACCTGATATTAATGATATACTTAATGATCAAAAATAGTCATCAAAGATATGTAGATCTGTAACATCATGCGCCACACAGAGAAGATGTCACACTTTGTTCCAGCAGAGGAGCTGAAGAGACGATAAATCTCTGTTACATCATCAGTGTGAAACCGCAGAGAGTCGGCCTCTCATTCTCTGTTCGCCTGCTGCTTCCAGCTTCCCACAGGCTCCACTGGAACAACAATAATACAGCCTGCCTTAACTTTCTCTGGCAGGTCTCTGGGCTATGGCTAAAGCCTGGACCTGAGTGGAACAGGCCTCGCTGCCCTTTCAGTAATTAGACCAATTTAATTAGGACAGCTCGTCTCTGTCTTCAGATTCTGCATCTTATCTAAAGGCAGCTGCAGGATTTCAGGGAATTAGCTGCTGCTCATTACTGGAAGGCCTCATTATGATTTTGCCCTCTGTTTTTTTTTCTTATCCAATTAATATATTTGACATTACAGATGATTTTGAAATATGACAGTATACTCTCATATTGGAGAGAGTTAAAATCACCAGAACAAAGAACAGTTAGGATGCCAAAGTTTCTTATGAAGTGACAAAAGAGTCTTTTTATTACCTCTGCAAAAAAAGGGAAAAATAGATTTCTGACTCATTCAAAGACAAAATTACAACCATAATCCTTTATTTTCAAGAATTGTAAGTATATACTCCAAAAACAAAAATTAAATATAGTGTTTTCATATTATTTTTAGTCAAATAGTCTTATTAAACTAACTAGGAGCCACATCTACCTGAGAAGTGTAGAAAAATGTTGTATTTCAATATATCAAAAGGCAACAACAATATATGAATTGATTGTAAAGAGTATAAAAATCTGAAAATGCTCAGGTTTGTTAAAATAATCATGTATCAAAACAATAAACGAATCAATTATTTTTCTTCCTAGCCCCCTTTATTTGATTCTCCATGATTAAAAATGGTGACAAATACATTTCTTGAAAGGTCAAAAACTTTTTTCTTTTCCATCCCTGCAGGCAGCCTAATTAGAGGAGCTTTGTTGGGACAGGGGAAGGGGACATGGTTGTAAAGAACATGTCCGGGGGAAGAAGTAAACATCTCCTAGAAAGACAAAAGAAAGAATTCAAGCTCTTTGGTTGCCCAATCTACAGGAAAAAGAAAAAATCATTTTCTGACCAGCATCTGTGGGTGGGTTAAATTCTTATTAACCATTTTATCCTCTTTGTTGTTTTATGCACTGAGTTGCTGTTGATCGTTTCTGTCGGGATGGTGACATTTCTGAAATTTAGGGACATTTCAGTTAGCTCTCAATGGATACCTGATAAGTTAAACTGCAGTGTTAAAGATGACTTTTATTTGAGTGATGACTTTATTTTTATATCAATAAGCATGCTGCAGTTAAGTCAATCAGTTATGTGATGCTATAGGAAGAGGTCATGATTGACAGCTGTGTTGACCAGTGAGGCTCTCGTAGCATTGTGTGCTCCCGGATTTCCAGAGTAAAAGAGGAACAGTGTGAAGAAACAAACACTAACACACAAGTCATTAAACTTCCTATGACCATGAGTGTCCACTTCAAACCCACACAAGTATCAGTTCTGCTGTGGGCTGGACACACCTGAGGGACACACCTCTGATGCTCTATCACTAAGTTCACTGTGTTTTGGTTGACAGAAGGGGTGGGACGTCAGCATCGCGGCTCCACCTGTTTCATCACTTCTGTGCAGACTAAATGGCCAGCTAAGCATCCATTGTAAGGGATGTTTTGGCTTCACTTTTGCACAAAAGGATAAGATTCAGCTATGTCTCTCATCTGTGTGCACAGTTACCATGCAGCAGCTGCATGGTGCAGTGCATCCTGATACCTGTAGAAAATGCTGGAGGATGGAGGATGTATTTATGCAGATATGATTTTTTTTTTTTAGAAACATGTTGCTAATACCAGGTGGTTGCAGATCTACTCTTTCCCTCCTGTTTCTATTCTTTCAGTAAATACAGTATTTCATATCATGATGTCATCAAAGCGTCACATTACGACTCCACTGGCTCACACTACCCTCAGACTGAGCAGTGAGTCTTTCTATGCATATATTATGTGTGGGACTTTAACTATGCATGTGGGTAGAATCCATTATTTAACTGAACCACTCCAGCCAGGTCTGATTGAACAAGAGATGCCAGTTTGCATTAGCCAATGTGAAGCACAGCCTGACCTCAGTGACCAAAGAGTTTGCTGCAGGAAGCAGATTCTGACCTGAGGCTCTGCGTGGACCTCGACAAGACAGGGAGAGATTTAAAGAAAGATCTGATTCAAAAGATATAAACTGTAAGGTTTAAAGAGTTTAATGACAAAGTCCAATATGACTTCCCACATCTGAACGGTCTCAGGGCTGTCGTCATGGTTGTACATACGCACATTTTGTCTCTTTTAGGCTGAATGGGCCTGAAATGTTTCTGTGATGTGGAAAGTCACAATCAAAGCTTCACTGATAAAATAAAAATCATTGAGCCCCTTTTTTTTTTTACAATTCCAAAACTCTTAGTGCATGAAAAATGTCAGAACTCGAGAGAGAGTGAAAGTGAGCTGCATGTCAGTCCATGTCGACTCCACTTCAGTCACGCTGACTTATTTCTGCAGGTGTGACTTTCAGAATAATTTCATACAAACTTTGACACTTACAGCTCTCAATCTCCAGGGTGCAGTTCTGCTCATCCAGCGGGTATCTGCGCAGGTCCATCATGCAGGCAGCTGTTGTTGTGATCCTAAAAGAAAAAAAAAAAAAACAGCTGTTGGTTATTACTCATATTAACAGCAAAAACTGGTGTTTTCACCCCCAAACCTGTGTCACACCACTTATGGAACAGGTGATAACATCTGTTTGGGATTTGGGCAAAAGAAAAAATAAATAAGTAGAATAAAGAACTTTTGGTTGCCGGTAAAATACTCCTGGAACTACGTGGCTAAAAGGAATTGCACAACATCACCAGAGCAGCAGAGTGCAGTAAGACAACAATGAGAAAGTAAGTAACACCATCAAAGGAAACAGACAGCCTGCTATTGGTATGTGCAGCACCACAGTTAGCCTGTTAGCATGGAGCATATTCAGCCTGGGCTTGTTTTGATTGTGCTTTATTGTACTTCAGATGGATTTGATGACACCAGAAAGGAGACAAGAGCTGCAGGCTTTTTGAAACACCTTCTAACAATGAAACATGAGGTAAAGACCAGAGGTGACTCAAAAGGTGCTGATTGACGACTTTCAGCAGATTCATCCTTGGGGACGGGTACCTTTCACATTTGAAACGATATGGTACTGATGCCTGGCACCTGGCAATCAGTATCGGTACTTAATGGTACCAATTTTCTGTACTTTTTGTGTACATGGTAAAAGATATCAATTTGTATAAAAATGGAATGTTTTTTTTTCAATTTAACATGTTTATTCTTTAATATATAACCTTATGCAGGATTTTGTGAATCGGAACCTATAAAAGTACCTAACTCGGTACCTATCCCTATTCATCCTTCTTAAGCAGTTTTAAATCATCACTAAATACTAGTCTGGTTGGAATATGATGACATATGTGTAAATGAAACTAAACAAAATGCATTCCTGATAACTTGTTCTGTGTTTGAACAGCTGTTGTACACTGGATATCCACTGACACATTCAGCTGAAGGTCGCCAGTTTACAGGGTCACTCTTTAAACTGAAACACCGGGAGCTGACAGACACAGTCACACCATCAGGCTTAAAGAAGATCAATGATCCTGAGTTATTAAAGCAAGTCAATTACAGCTGTGTGTTACCTTACTGGGTGGGTACTCAACCAATCAGAAATGCTCATCTAGCAGGCCCCGCCTCCAAAGTTCCTGGACACTCTCAGAAATAACATCCTCCTAGGCGCAGCTGTTTTCAAGGGTAAATTAATCTAAAAGCACCAAATGAAGCTGCATAAAGCACATGTGCACAAAAATATTCATGTTTCAGTTTTTAGGCTTTTTAATAAAACACAACAAAACAGAGTAGAAGGTGCTAACCACTGTTTATTTTCAGAGCTTTTTAGCTTTTCTCTGACAGGGGACAGGGAGTATTAGTTACACTATTGCACAAGACAAAGCTCACATCTGGCATGACACCAAAACATATGAAGATAAATGATACACTGAATATACAGCAAATCTAACCCTGTTTAACCCACTCTATACACAGAACTAATAATGATTTAACATCCAAATTCATACTCTGCGTCTGCTTTGACATAATGACGTAATGTTGGGGCTAATTTAACTGCTGTATCCGAGTCTCACTCAGTGTTGCTCATTTTAACTCCCCTGAACACAAAGCTCTGCCTGCATGTGCAAAACTGAAGCTGGGGGGATACCTCGATCTTCAGACACTGCAGCCTTCAGCTGCTGACTCAGCTGCTGCATTTGACAAGCTGGGAGTGAGTGTGTTACATCTATCTGTCTCTAAAGCACTGTTCCCTTACATAACTGTGCTCCAAAACTTTGAATCACTATTTAAATGCACAAATGGAAACTTCAGTTCACACCGTAACACATCCGGCATCCACATTTGAAAAGAGCAAAGCATTTAATTTCCTGATGCCTGAGAAGAAATCACTTGACTTTAAAAAAAAATGAACAATATGTTCCTCCCCTCACACAGCAGACGTCCTACCTTCTCAGCCTTCAATCACTGAAATCCTTTTACATCTTGACTGGAACTGAACTATCTGTTTCTTTCCCATAATTGCCTCTGCACTGCTGGAGTCATGGCTGCAGCTCCGCTCCCTTTGAAAGGCCTCGTGTTTAATCTTAATTACAACTATGAGTAATTAAGATTAAACACTAAAACCCCAGCAAACGGGTGAAACTCATGTCCTCCCCCCTTTGAAGTCTAACATCTGAAGGAAGAGACAGTTTGGTTTGACATTTTTTGAGAAAAGTATTGATTGAGTCATTTTATTTCAGTTACACTTTTTGGTGTGAGTGCCCAGCTAGTCCTGGAACAGAGGCAGGACATCGTCACAGTCTCACACATCTGGCTTTGGCTTTGTTGTAACAAAAAGGTCGGGCATATTCAAAACAGCAAACACAATTAAAGCTCATGCCAGCTAACCATTAAAACCACTCAGGCGTGTGACGTTTATATACTGTAATGCCAAAATATTATTACAAGGTTTATGGACGAGCAGTTTCCTGTTGACATGCCATTCAAATCAATCACACTAAGTCCTGCGGAACAACTAATACAGGAAGCAAACAACCCCTGCAAACTGCATACTCTTTCATATGAGTTTAGCTTCATTCAGGAAATGTTTGCACTGCTTTTAGGCTGAATATGCAAATCCAACAAAACAGCATCATCTAGATCACAAATCACGCAGTAAGGTAAAAAGTTAAAAGCTCCACAAACTGCACTGCAGAGCAAACAGTGTCGAGCAAATAGCGTCACCTTCTGTCAGGGTTGTTGCACACATTCAAATGAGACATCATGCAATTGCTCGGGAAAAATTAGCACTTTCCTGTGCAGAAAAACCTTACTGCAACAAACGTTTAGTTAACAACCACAAACGTGGAAATTGTACCATCTGCTGAGAGTTAGAGGTGACTGCGCTGCAGAACCTTCCAGCGATAGTGACAGTAGCTCCACCTCTGAATGACCTTAAAATACTGTTTCTCTGCTAATATTACTCTAACATTGAAATTGTTCTTTAATACACCTGGATACAACCAGGGATTACATCTGAACATCTCTGTGGCTTAACACCTGCACAGTCCTGCTCCACACAGCAGAGGGTAGAGATGCTGACAGCTCAGACAGTCACATACAAAACAAGGGCAAACTGCAGGCAAGTGAAATTTTGTGTGTTCAGCGTTTTTCTCTCAGGACATAGTGAACTTGACCTTTAAACGGAGCAGATAGTGAAGGCAAACGATACACAATGCTGCTATTGGCATCAAGGTGCAACACGCATGCTCCTCTAAAGCCCCGGTTTAGCAGTCCGGTTTAGTTCAATACACTTTGGTATGAGTTGGCTTGGTTAAGCCTGGTTCTGTTTGCATTTTAACAGCCAACTGTGCCCCCTAGTGGTAGGCGGTGAAAAAAGACATAAAACACAACACTGTACTATTAGTGTTAATCAGATAAAGTACACAGTTAATGAACTCAAACTTACATAGAATTTAAACAATGTTTTAAAAAATACTGTTAAAATAATTTTGCTTGGTTGTTTTGCTGTTTGGTTGCTGAATCTTGTGTACCCCCGGAGTGCCCTCATGTACCCCCCAGGGGTATATGTACCCCCATTTGAGAACCACTGCAGTAAACAAAGAGCAATGATGGAAGACACCCGGCACTTCATTTTCTTTGTGATTGACATGTGGCTCTTTGTTACTAAGTGCAATCAAGCTTTGTTTCATAGAAGACTGTGTGCCACCAGAAGAAATACAGCCACTGTTGCACAGTAGGTGACGTTTCTTCCCACCAATCAACGGTCTGCAGTGTTGTAGCTCCACCCCCCTATGGAACTATGGAAGGGTCCCAAAAAGTGGCACTGCTTTTCTCGGTTATTTGGGGATCTGTCTTGGGATTAGTCTGTGGAAACACTGTAAAATGCATGCTGTACCAAGATGAACTGGTGGAAACGGGGTTTCATGAGTATTTATCTCTCTCTCTCTTTGTAGGACGCTGTAGCACACAAACTGATGTGTACACTTTCCGGATAACCTTCATGTATGTCTCAAACCACAGATGCTTCATTCTTTGCGAATGTTTCCAAGCAGGATGGGTGATGAGTGTCTCACTGACAGCTGAGCCAGAGGAGCAGTTTGGTTCCTGACACTCCAGGCCAATGGTTGGCCATCAGCCTGCGACAGGCTGGAGGCGCCAAAGTGTAAATTCTTGGCCCAGACGAAAGCAACCTAAAGCAACACAAAAGTCAGACTGTAGCACCTCTTCTTCCTCTTCTTCTTTTTCTTCTTCTTCTGTGGTGTTACATACATAAAATACAGATCTTTCCCTCTAGGATTACACCGGCTATTACGGTGATTGCTGTGGCCTGACACGTCTGACGTTAGAGCTCCTGTGTCTTCTAAAAAGTGCACTGTTTGAGACTTGTGATTTGTTTTTTTTTAGTACAAAACTTTACACGTCTAGTGTAAAGGATGGGACAATGCTCCAATTAACTTATTGTTAGTTCAGCCCCAGTCCAAGACCTCTTTTCCAACACAGACCTGCAGCATAAATAGAAACAAAACATTTTACACACACACACAAACAAAAAATAGAAATAAATAAACAAATGAATGCACTGAAATTTAACCCCAAGCCATCTTTTGACTGACAAAGCCATTTGTCAACTGCCACCACTTCTGGTTTGCTTGAGGTGACAAGGAGTTAAATAACAAATATTATGTGTGAAACCTGAATGAAACTGTGATAAAACTTAACATTTGTATTTCATTTTAACACAATTGTAACACAACCACAAAACAAAGATGAGGGCAAGATGAAAGTAAAAACCCTCTTTGAAAACAGCTTCAAAGTGCATTTGTAACTTAACCTCTGATTGACTAGGAGTTTTATTCATTAAATCAATAGACGACAGAGTGAAATAAAGTAGACGGCCATAACATACATATATATATATATATATATATATATATATATATATATATATATATATATATATATATATATATATATATATATATATATATATATATATAGACAATAAAACAGAGATGTTGCAGAATGAATTCTTGTTATGGTCATAAAGAGGCTGTGGTTCAGGGTCAGGTTAGCTGTGACTCTGGTGTCAGAGCTTAAGTAGAACAGTGCAGCTGTCTTCATGTTAAATTTGTGACTTTATTCTTAAAACCTTTCTTTTTCTACCATTACATGGCCCTTTACCCCCGTCCTAACTTCATAAATGTTTCATTGCCTATTTTGTCATAATAACACTTCCCCCCACTTACTGGATACTACGAGATACAATAGCAGCACATCAGTGGACCAAATCAAGTAAGTGTTCTGGGATGAGGAGTGTGACCTCAAATGCTGATAAAAATCTGGGGATGCTCCTCCTGGGTCTTTTTTTTCTTTCTGCTGAAGTGTGTGTCCAGCTTCTCTCACATCTCCCTATTTTCAGCTGTTACAGTGTCAGGTCGTAAAAAGCCCCTCAGGACATGAATATTCATCATTTTCTTACCTGGTTGAATATTCTGGGGCTGTCGATCCATGTCTTGGACATGCTGAACGCATTAGGGAGCAGTGGATGAATTATAAAGAAGGTGCAGAGAGTGTGGTAGGACAGTAAAAATAGAGTGTCAGCTCTGTGACCTGTCAGGAAGGACTGCAGGATGCTGCAGCTCAGCCACTCTCTGAGCTATCATTAGGTCTTCAATGGACCAACCGTGTTTTTATCTTGGAATCATCCAAAAATGGAGTTTGTCTCAAAGCCACAAGCACGCATACACCTAAAAAAAGACCAAAAAAAGACCCACAGACCACTTCCTACTTTGAGTCCTTTATTTTATTCTATGTGGAATAAAAATAGCAACTAGAGCTGACTGTGGAGATTAAGTGTTTCAGATACGTAGTCAATTTATCAAACAAAGCACAAGAAATCTGCTCTGACATTTTGAGAGATTTTAGAGCCATCAAAGCATTGAAGAAAGGCCGGTCATCTCTTGAGCCAAACTTCACAGGACTTGATGTTGATCTGTCCTGTCAGGGGTCTGTTGGAGGAGGACATGCTGTATGTGATTTATTTATGACCCGAACAAGATAGATTACCTTTTAGCTCATGTTTAAGCCTGCTTAGTTATACATGGCTGTACATGGTTTGTAAAGGGGGGCATGTTTACTTTAGATCCGTATCAGATCCATGTCCTTCGCCTCTCATATGTTAACTCTGTTTTCAGTCCAGCAAGTGATCAAACCATGGGGCTGTAAAACCTGGTTTCAGTGCACAACTCCCTATCTCATTTGATCTGCTTTTTGTAAATTGATGTAACATTGCTCCAGCAATCATCAGGAAAAGAAGTCTTGGGTATCTAATCCTAATGGCTCTGACCTGCCGGAGCTGAGATGCAGGCGTGTGTTAACACATCAAACTGAAACCCAAAAGATCCAGATTGTCGAAGGATCTGTTGTTATTTGGCCATTAGCCTCAGTCAGAAACTAATGCATGGAAACCTCTGCCTGAGACCTTCATGCAAAATCTCTTGAACTCTTGAACTCTCTGTATGTAGTAACTTTGCAAAGCCGATGGATTGGCCAAATTCCATGTCTGTTTTTGGGAAGTTGTACCCTACAAAACCTCAAGCTTGTATGGTTAGAGCATGACCGGAGCAATTAGCATCACGCGGTGGCTAGGAGCATTTTAGATGTTGTGACTACAAGCAGCCCATGACGCAGCCAAAGATTAGTGGGATGCAGCTATCACAGCAGGTTTGTCAGAACTGGAGAAATGTGCTCTCTTTAGGGATGAAATAAAAAAGGTTGCATCAATATGTCACAATTAACAGGTAAATAAAATAGTGTAATAGATTTCCCACCTGTTACCACGTGAGATGACTGTCCTTGAATTGATATACTTTAATCCAGCAAAGACGAGTGTCTGGCTTGTGTAATGTAGCCTCTCTGCAGCGCCCCCTAGGTTGCATGTTTGCTTGCTCTGATTGGGATGTGATGAATAAGACAGAGCGTTTGTCCAGTCACCTCCTTGTTTTTTTTCTAATGTTCTGCCCTTCCCAGTCATGTCTATAGGTTGTTACCTTGACAGATGTGCCAAATGTCCTATGTTATGAGTCAGAACAGCTGATGTGGTGTGTCTATGTAGTGCATTACAATTTGTTAACACAAGCTTGATGCTCATGCCGGGAACACACCACCTGCGTCTACAGTTCTTCATGTTCAGATCAGCATGTATGAGGACCTCCAGACAATTGTACAGTGGCGATTGCTCTAAGACTGCAAGGGAAGCCTAGCTGCCTATGCGCTAGAATTCCTTCGTCTTTTGTTCAGAAACAGCTACCTATCACAGGTAACTGTCTCAACCGCCTTCTCATTCATCCCCGCAGCATCTCAGCACAGTGGGACACTGAGCGTCTTCTGACTTCAGCGGGGAAGCGTAGAGTAGGTTGTTCCACTGTGGAAACTGGACGGTCATTGGATTAACGCTGGGCTTAGTCCCGACCTTGAATGCTCAGCGTCTCTGGGGGTCTATGAGACAGTGGGCTGGCCTGGATGCTGGGCTTCTGCGTGATGATTGGATGATCTGTCTGAGGCCGAATCCCTTTTTGATTGACAGTGAAATGAGCCAGTCAGTGATCTTGAAGTATAAACCGCCACCAGAGCATCTTCTCAGTTATTCTGGACTGATCCGGAGGCTTTATCGATCCCCAGCGAGTTCACCGTTCTTAAAAACGACAAGCGTTGAGAGAACACTGGTAAAATCCCTGGAAAAAACACCTGGTTGGTACGACAGGGTCATGGATCATTTTCTTGAAAAGGAACAAAAGGTAGATTTTTTGTTTAAATAAACAAATTTATGATGTAGGCTGGAAAAAATGAGCGCCCCCTCCTTAGCTGACCAGCAGGCGCCACCACAGTTGTAGTAACCGACCTTGATTCCCACCCCAAAGATGATCCTCTCCTCATGAATGTTGGGCTGCAAAATCTCAAACCTGACTCCAGGCCTGGTTCTGCGTATCATGGTGGTTTGTTGTTGCAGTCAAGCTAAAATGATCTGGTTTCAACACAGCTTTGTTATTTTGAAAGTCACTGGGGATTTTAGGAAGTTTCCATGCCGCAACTTCCTTTTCCGCTCAGGCATTCAGAAAAATTATTATTATTAAAATTAGCTTGCATATGTGCTGTGTCCTGCTGTAGCAGGGACGCAGCTGAACTGCAACAGAGTGGATCCAGCATGAGTTGACACATTGACTTGAATGGAAACCTATCTGAACCAGAGCCATGATGGAGCTGAGACTGACCATGGACAAATTTGATGTATTTTGGTGGTAATTCAGTCGGCCTGTTTGCTTTTACATATGCCAATTTTATGGACTCTGGTTCTCTTTATGGACCCCTCCCCACATGCATGGGCTTTGTGAGCCCTCTTCACATGGAGGCCTATATACTGAGCCATGACAAGCAGCTTTATAAACAGTGCATCAGCACAGGCCCAGCGGCACAGACTAAACTTAGCTGCTCTGTCATCTTTTATCTCTTTTTGCTATTGAGGACAACCGTCCTCCAGCAGCCGCAGAAAAACACAGAAACAGGTCCGCTGCAGCTGTGCAGTGGGATACAAACAAACACACACTGTGTGGGTCACACGTCTTCTTTGCCAAATCCAGATATTGAGCAACATCCACAATGTGTATGTGCCAGTCAGCGGTGAGGTCATTTCGGCAAACCTAAAAATAGCTTTTTGTCAGCAGGGAGCACACTGGATGAATAATTGTGGGAGCCTTCAGGGGATAATGATTCTGCAGTGTGCTCCTGTGAAGAAATAAAATAAACCTCTCTCCAGCTCCTCCATAAACTGTGAGAAAAGGAGCTGCAAAAAATGATTTCATGACAGAGAAGCTGGAGAAAGAACTCTGATGCTGGTCTTACACCACTGAGATGTTTTCCATGAAGATATTTTGCACGATATCAGCAAACTCATATTTATTCACTGCAAGACTGAGAGCAGATCAGTCATAGTGAGTGAAGACATCAGACTGACAGAGTCTGTGAAGTGTGAAGGGTTTTACAGACCAAAAAGGAGATCTGGTTTTGGAACAATGCGCTGCATGTAAAGTCAAAAAGAAATAGATCATCGTTTCTTTTTATGGTCATCTGACCTGACACTCATCAGACAGGAGACTGGTCAGCATGGTAACGTTCATCGGGGTTAGATTATGCAGAAATAATTACAGAAGATATTTACCTGTTTTAACCACTGATCCAACTGGCTCTTCAATCCAGAAATATCAGAAAACATACCTAGAGGTAGATCTGTAAAACACGAAACCCTACCCAACAGATTCAATCTGTTTTTCTAAAGTAGTCTATTTACGTTTTTATAGAATAATTAACCGAGAAAAAAAAAAAGACCATTTATATGTACATAAATAACATGAGAGACTCATGTGTCACATGTGACGTTCTTACGGCCAAAATATACCAGATGTGTCTCCGCTCCATTTCTGCTCAAGTTATGACATTAGCAGGACAGGAAGTCAGGTACTGAAACCACATTAAAACATTTGGTAACTTTCAAAATGAAACAAACGCCACTGGATCATTTTCAACTTGACTATAGAGGGATTATCAGTCTGCGTCTTCATAAAGATGCGCACGCATCTTGACCGCAGAAGCAGCATTTAGCTCCATTAATTCAGACTCGTTAGCGATTTTTAAACAGTGAATACAACCTGTTATCAGCATAAACATGTACTGTTGTTCTGTGGTCAGTTTTTAGAAATGATCCTATACAAAAGAGGCAACGTCTATCAAGTTTTGACTGTCACAGAGCAACCGGTGTTTTGGAGTTAATAGCGACCATGCTAACTGGTGACTCCCAACTGGCAGTATCAGTGATTAACAGCCCAGAGTCACCGATTAACAGGGTCACACTAGACACCAAAACACCAGCAACGTCTGCGGGTAAATAGTTAACTGTGTCGTCTTTATCTGATTTGGTGCAGTTCTCTGGACATAGTTTTCTGGTTCTTTCATCATGAACCGGGTCTCAGACTCAGAAGTCTGTGTGCTATTTTTGGTTTGCGAGGGTTTCAGATTTATTGACACATGTTTACGTCCTGATATGTCACAGTCTGGTAAGTGTCCACGGATCATCTAGTCATGAGCATCGAGTGACAGTTGTGTGTTTAAAATGCTCTCTGGGTACTGTTGATAAACAAATAATCCCTCTATGACAACAACAACAACAACAAACAGACATAATGGGCAGAGCTTGGCCAGGCCAGGAGTCGACAGGTCTGCAGTTTACAGACCAATAAGAGTGGCTAATATTTGGACATATTAAGTAAGTTTTAATTTTTTGGTTTCTATACAATGGTGCAGTGAAGACAAAATTATGTGAAACAGCTCAACCATACTTTCCTAAACAATGCCCAGTGAGACTCCTCATATCCTTATATTTACCATCTCTTCTTTAAGTGTACGGCTTCTTTCTTATCGCACCCTTTGAGGCTCTCATGCTTCATGTGTTAGCTTGGAGGACTGAGGGGATGGTGAGGACAGCCTGCAGGGCCGGTGTCCACTCAGCCATGAAGGCAGGGCCAGCCAGTGTTGTTTTTGGACAAATCTAGCTGCTGCTCTCTGTCCTTTTCAACACGCTCGCTCCTGTTTTGGGCATAAATAGAAAGCACTCCAGGTCCGTCCTTGGATACCACTCACTCTCTTTCTCCTTCCCTGTCTGTCCGTCTGTCTCTCTTTGTTGTGTGTTTGAGTGTGTGCTCCTGTGTGTGTGTGTGTGTGTGTGTGTGTGTGTGTGTGTGTGTGTGTGTGTGTGTGTGTGTGTGTGTGTGTGTGTGTGTCTGACACCTACGCTGAGTCGATCTGGTGAGAACCAGCTGTCAACTGGAACTTCCTCCAGCTTGGTGCACCTGATCTCTGTAAACAAGTGGCTCTTTCTGGAGTTAATTGGATTCACTCAAAGAGGACTGATAAATGTAGGGATGCTATACTCTTCACTCTGCTGTGAGGAGAGTAGGGGACACTGATTTGCTATGGGAGCATTTCCTCGGCATGTATGGGCTTCAAATTGCTTAAAGAGGGAACCGTGTGGGACTAGTTATCAATGTGCTGACAGGTCATGTGACCTCTGGCAGACATTTCTTCAGCCATGTGACCGATCCCAAAGTAAATGGTTATTTTGATCACTTTACTTGTTGAACCAGATCTCAGTGAGAGTCAGTTTCTGACATTGTTTTTACACCTAAACATGTTTCTTGTGGTTGGGAGAGAATATATATATATATATATATATATATATATATATATATATATATATATATATATATAGAAAAAAAACAATAAATCGGGATTTGTCCGGCAATATCAAATTGGGATTCTTTGTCAAAAAAATAATAATCTTTTTTTCAAATTCAATTTCATTATTTCAGTCTTTTTTTATAAATGGAAATGAAAAGAGTTACCACTTTTCTCCAGCAGAGGGTGAAATGTTTCTCTCTGACTCACGTGATGTGTATTTTATGTGAAAATATGGCTCCAGATAAGATACAGTCCATAGACATTATCATCATCATTTAACTTTTTCACATGATCTGGTGTTAAAAAAATCAAACAAAAAAACCCGCAAAATCTTAAATATCGAAGAATCGTGATTTAAATTGAATCAGCCCCCCAAAAATCGTAATTCAATCAAATTGCGAGAATAGCATATCGTCCCAGCCCTAATATACTGTGCATATATTTATGCCTACATCACGTACAGGGAAGAAGCTGACAAAGGAGTGAAAATTGTGCCCCTGGTGTGGATGTATTTTTAACTGTCGGAAAATGATTACAACTTGCGAAACATATTGCAAGTATTCAGCGAGGGGGAGAAAAATCTCAAGTTTTAACTAAGTGACAACCACCAGCTACAAGAAAGGAAGCTGATGCAGAGGTGCTAAAAACTGCAGTTCCTTGAGTGTCCACTGAAGGCTGGCTACAGACCTACATGAAACCACATGCACATCAAGCCAAAAGAGCGGATAAATACAGCAGCAATAAACGTTTTTACAGCCTGGTTTGAAAAGAATTACTTCAGTCTGAGAAGCTTATTTCTAAATTGACAGGCAGGGGAAGATTTATTATTATTTTTTTTTACGACTCAGCAGTTTAGAAGATACTAAGATCATGAGTTGGCCCAATCAGAGGCACAGCTCATCTCACCCTGTAGCTGTTGGATTCAAAAACAAGATGACCCAAAGCTAAAGCAATGAGCAATAAAATGAGTGTGTTAGAAGACCGTGGAGCTGATGGTGGATTTGGAGGTGTATCCTGAGTCTCTGTTCTGTCTACGTATCCCTTTGTGCTTTGTGTGATGTGATCTCTGCACACGTTCACAGTCAGTAACACAAGTTTGAACACAGACAGACCTCTGAGGTTAGTCTATGAAGATGCTGAAGGGTCAGAGTTGTATGTTAATATATGCATATGTGTTTTTGCTCACTTGATCCTAGCCTATCTTATTTTATTTGTGGCATCATAAAGGTCTTTATTATCATTTCTTATGGACGTGGTACTCGTCGAATCTGAACTCCGACTGCAGTGTGAGGACGAGTGTCTAACAGTAACTCATTCTGCAGCCCTGTCAGCCGCTATGTAAGACATGATGCACAGTCACCACGGTGTCTTCCTCTAAATGAAGTGTTGCCATGATCACCATGTTGGTTCTTTTCCTGTGCTGGTCAACTGTCAGAGGCCTGCTGCTCAACCACCTGCCACACCATCGCCAAATCCTGCACGCCATTATGGTACAGTCCATACCAAGCCAAAACACACTCACACACAGACACAATCACATACAGGCACAATCACACACACACACCGGCATGTCCACCAAACATGTACAAGGTACTGGAGGATGAAATGTTGCAGACATGTTTGAACATTTTGGTTGTCATTTCTACAGAAGATCAAGAAAATACTCTAAGTTTGATCATATATCAAAAGAAACAAGGGGTTAGAAACAGTACAAGAAATATCTTGTTCACGATTGTGTAACCAGATTCTTTGGCTCTGGATTATCAACCAGAAATGAAACTGTAAAAATCTGATGTCTGTACTGAAGGGCAGCAGATATTATTTTTATATTCCACAAGAAAAAGGAAAAATTTTAGAGTTACAAACAGCTTGGTGTTTTTATCTCACCATGCATGTTGACATATCGGAGCCTTCAGACAGCCAGTGTGAGGTGTGTGCTTCACACGCCAAAAAACCATGAGGAGAGAAGGTTGGTCTATTTTTAACCTTGTGGCTTTTCACCAAAACAAACCGATAACTGAGTCAGCAACGGTAAAGCCTCTCACAGGAATCAAAAACAGAAATTGAGATAATGGTGACAATTCCTGTTTGTGTGTATGTATGTATGTATGTATGTGTCTGTCTATGTTTGTGTTTTAATAACAAGCTTTTTTTTTTCCCGAGAACAGGATCACTGCTAATAAAAAAAAAAAAAGAAAAGAAAAAAGAAAAACAAAACCTCAACTATTAAGCATCATGAACAATGTTGGGACCCCAAATATATGACTAGACAACTTTTTTTATTTATTTTTTTTTTTATTTGGATATTTCAAGCTGACGTAAATTAATATGGGAAAAACATATTTCGTCCACACACACACACACACACACACACACACACACACACACACACACACACACAAACACGCACGCACGCACGCACGCACACACACACACACACACACACACACACACACACACACACACACACACACACACTAATATAACTGGGTATTTCTGAAAATGGATTTTTAGGTCTGGATGTTTTTGAGGAAAACATATTTTTTCAAAAGGAGAGGTTTTTAAAAACTGTTTTGTCATGTTGACACCAGAAGCAAAAGTTTTGTAAAAGTCTGACTGACTGGTGTTACGAACTCCTCAGTAGCTGTTGGCTGTTCTTTAAGTCACTAAATGATGTCATTGTTAAATTCGTATAATTGTCCATTTGCATGTAATTGTCATTGATGCTGTAGGAGTGAGGAATAATGTCACGGGAGGGACAAAAAGGGAGTAAAAAACACCATAAATATGTTTATAACTACAAATGACCTTTCTGCTTTCAATTCTTGTTTTTTTTTTTTTAATGCTAAATATCAGCCCTCCCCCTTTATCCGGGCTTGGGACCAGCAAAAGTGACCCAAAGGAGACACACATGCTCGATTCATTCACATGCAGTCACCTGCTCTGGCTGCAGGGAAGGACTGCTGCAAGTAAGGAAGGCTTGCCTGCCTGTGAGTGGCTTGGGATGCAGGAGGGACCCACGGCAGAAACCAAAGCTTGTTGAGAAGAGTAAGACGGATAACTACAAACTCCAAAAAAAGACACTATATATTTCCCCTTTTTGAAAAAAATAAATTAAACTCACTGGATGTAGCACCAAATAAAATGGCAAGAGCTTCACAAGATGGTAACTTGAAGAAATTTATTATCAATTTTTAGTTTATTGATACCATTAAAAGTAAAAGGATGATTTTAGGGAAAGAAAACAGACCTCAGTTTATAAGAAAGATTACAAGGGCTTTTATATATATTCTTCAAAAACATTTAAAAGTTTAGTAGTGATTTCACTCAACAAAAATTTAAATTGAATTTCTTTTCATTTTTTAGAGCTTAACACATAGTATGGATTACTGGTTTTATTTTAAAAAAGACTTCATAATTAAAAAACCTAGTTTTTTTAATACATTGTTTATATCCTACTTTGCTGAAATACAGATGTATATTTATGTTGACTGTCAAAGGGAAAAGGTCAAAAATCTTTAGAGAAGTGAAAAAAAAACTATTTAAAAAAATCAGCAAATTCAATTTTGATCGTTTTTTCTTCTTTCTTTGCATACATTTATGTAAACTCCTGAATTCCTGATTATTGCTTCTTCACTTTTATATTTTCTAGGACGAGTTCACGCCTCATTTATCTGCAACACCTCCCTGGTGTTTGTGAGGAAAAATGAAACACGAGTAAAACATGAGCGCTCCAAATCAAATCACACCCAGCATTTTATCAGACGGTGTAAACACAGAGGCTCTGACAGCTGCTCTACGTTACAGTCATCCTAAATGTCAGAGTTTGATGCTGATCCCTGCTTTGATTTATTCCATAGCACCTTATTAAAATGTGCAGCTTTGCCTCAGAGCTAAAAAAAAATCTCTCATCTGAAAACTGTCAAGTCATCACTCCTCTCTCACGTTGGAGCACAGAACGCCTTTGAACTCAGAGGTCTGAATTATTGACAGTGACTGGCCCACAGTTTCCTCAGTTAACTCCACGCAGCACACTTCATCGTCGCTCTGCTCTGCTGCAGAGGGCACGGCCGCGCGCGCATGTGTGTGTGTACACTGCACCAGGAGAGGCTTCATAAATGATTTACCAGCTGGTTCTCCCTCGAAGCTCCCGAGGAGACACAGACAGAGCAACACTCACCCTCTGAAGGAAGCCTTTGAGGAACACTCTCATGCTAATCAGATGCTACTTATGGAGCTCTGCAGTGGTTTTTGTATGCAAACACGGACACAAAAATCTACTAGGGATTTGTTTGTGTCGGAGAATGGGGATAGAAAAGCATCTCCCCTTACACGCACACACACACACACCCACACCCACACAAATGAGCCATGTGTAGAGGAGAGTCACTCTTTGGAAAGACCCATCAGCTTTACAGTGAAGAGCAACCATTCATGTAATTATTAATCTAGAGATCCTGTTACTTGAAATGAGCACATTCATCTTATTTTCTGTTAATCACACAACACAGAGTCTCTACTTCACCCTGAGACCAGGGGACAGGCTGTGCATCGAGCGCAGATTTCACATGAGACTCTGCAGACAAGTATGACATGCTAACCTGCACACACAAGGAATGGACACCATTATTTATTTGGCAAAGATTGAAAACAAAGTTGAACAAATTAAGGTGAAGCAGATTAATTTCCACCAGGTTAACAAAGATATGACATCAAAGGCGGCTTAGCTCTGACCAAAGATGCTGCCCTGAAATTGAAGCACAAACATGCACACAGAGTCCTGCAGCTCTCTGCAGCTTTGCTCGCTTTGTGTTGGATTGAGGAGATAAATTATTCTTGTATATACTTTACTTTACACATACTGTCTGGAACCTGTGAGAATCCCATTCCTTATAAACATAGCAGTACACTTACCAACAATTCTCAACAGATGGTAAGAGATGAATTTGCGTGTGGTTGTAAATTTGCCTTTTTTTACTAGGAGGTCAAATTGTATACAAAATGGCATGTTTTGAACTGCATAGAAAGCTCTGCAGTGTAGTCTGTAGTGCATTCAACCCTTTAAAAGTGCTTTGTGAATTTAGTCTTTGGATTGGCATTTTAATCGAATACACTTCTCAACAGTTATGCTAGGAATACACCAGATGCATCTCTGGTCTGTCTTCAGTTTGTTGCGTCTGAATTCCTTCGATTCCCACCCCAATGATGAGCCTCTCCTCATTCATGATGGGCTGTAAAACCTCAAACCTCAAGCCTGGCTCTGCTCATCATGTTGGTTTGTTGTTGTGGTCAAGCTAAATATGATTTGGTTTTGACAGTTTGTTTTATTTTGAAAGTCACTGGGTGCTTTTAGGCGGTTTCTGAACACAACTGAGTTCTGCAGCTCCATCTTGCAGATCCCAGTGGCTTGCGAATCAGCTGCAACCAAGCAGCAACCTCCGATCTAAGAATATGAGACAATGCTGAATAGTATAATGAAATTATGTAGTTGTGCTTAGATCAGACCCATTGTGAGGAGGGCATCTCTAGTCTCAAGGTTTACCTGCCACATGACTCATCAGTATGTAATTCTACACCACCATATACTCTGCACTACTTACAGCTGATGGTCTCAGAGGCTATCTTTAAGGTCACAAACTGCAGTTAGAAAAGAATTCACCCCCCGAATGGTGTGTGCTTATAGTAAAGTTAGTGATTCAGACAGGAGACGTTTTCTAAACCAGGCTGTAAATAGGTTATTTTCTGCTTTGAAAACAGCTTTTTTAGCTTGGTGTGTATGTGACTACCGGTACTTCTGGAGTCAGCCTCAAGCAGACACTGGAGAAACGCCCAATTTTAGCACTTCAGTGCTATACTTGAAATTCCTAGGTTGGGCCTAGCCCAGGTAAAAAAGTAAAACAGAAGCTTCTCACTTGGACCAAGCCCAAGTCTTTGATTAAAGGGAGAAAGAAAGGAGACAGCAAACGAGTGCTTGGTTCAGTCCTCGGACTCTCTCAACTTTATTCAGGTTAACAGGGTATACTAAGATCATGAGCTCGCCAAATCAGAGGCAGGGCTCAGTTCATGTGTCTAACAGTTGCGCTATAGCTGTACTCGAAGCCCCCGTCAATTCCAATATGGCCTTAATAGCCGATCTGCTTCAAAAATCTGTTTTAGAAACAGAGGGGGACATCAGGGAAACTACTTCACTTAATTATACATTATTCCATGGCTGCAACCTGATGGACAAAGGACTCAGATGGATCACAATGGAGCAGATCCAGTGTGAGTTGACTCTTTGACTTGAAACGAAACCTATCATGACAGAGCGTAGCACAACTGGAAACACATCTGGTGCATTTTGGTCATTACTGTTAATGCTTGACTTTCACCAGATCTGAATTTGAATAATCTCTGCTGGGTCGCAATTTGGCTCGGTGAAAACCACAAACCTACACTGTGCTAACACAGTGTATTTCATGTTGAAAGTCACCAATGTTTAAAGAGTTTTGGTGCACCACTTCCTGTCCGACTCAATCTGCTATGTGCAGATTAATTTGTCGTTGCTGTTGGCATTTTGGCAAAGCCAGAAGTCTGCATAGCGTTGTTGATATGACGGACACATGGCTATGATCAAGATGCAAAAAGTTTCATAGTTCAACCGGCAAGTTCACACTTTAGCTCATGTTTTGTTCATTCTGGTCACAGAAGGTCCCTTTAATGCATCTTTTTTTTCCAGATCTGAATCTCAAAGTGCTTCAGTAAGTGCTTTCTTTGTCTTTTTAAAGTGATGGCAACAAGCACACAGCTTTCAGATGCCTCGTGACTATCGTGTGGTTGTGCTGCATCACAACAAGGCACTAATGAAAACTACTGAAAGTACATTTTCAAGATGAAATAATGGCAGCAATAAATATATAGCTTTTTTTAAATTAATGATGATCCAGGCACAGACCCTAAGTGTTTCTCCAAATTTAACATAGTTGAGATGGTGTAATGAAGGCTGACAAACTGTGTGTGCATGTTTCTATTTGTTGGGTTTGGATTCTTCATCTGGGTTGATTCAGGCTAAGTTGGTAAAAGATTTCAGCCCTTCAGCATTTCTTTAAGTTTTATTTCTTCTGTTGTTGGGTCTTTACCTTCCAAAGAGTGCCACACACTCTGAGATGTTCAGGTGAACTGATCAAACAAATGTCTGGAAAATACTTAATGCCTCTGGCCTGTCTGTCCCAGTTTAGAGGATAATAAAATCATGTCCACATGACAACATATGGAAGAATTCAGCACCAATGAGCTGAGGAAATATTGCAAATAGGAATGTATATGGCACAAAAGGACAGAGTGGGGCATAAACCTAATAACACATGATTACAAGGAAAGTACTTTCATGTCTTGGATCCCTTTTTAAACCAAACTTTACTGGATCTGGTCCCTTCGAGGAACTGGATCCTCTGCTTTGTGTCCATAAAATCAACCTCTCACTATTTATCACTAACAGCTCAACTCTTAAAAGTTCTGACTCTTTCAGGGGGTTTGAGGTTTATGAAGTTGAAAAAAGTGAGGACACATGTCTCACCTGAGACCGTAGAGCACAGTGCCATCAGGGTGCAGTCTGATCATTCGGTTCTTCACGGTCACTCCATGGACGAAGGACTTCTTGTCGTTGATGAAGTAGGTGTCAGGGACCCACAGCTGGTCTGCCACCCGGTTGTCCAGGGTGAGGTTGAGAGGGATGCCGGTGTAGGAGAGGCGCTTGTCTCTCCAGGATTGCTGGAAGTACATGGTGATGGTGTAGTCCTGCAGGGTGAGAGGAAATGGATTACGTTGATGTGTTGAGTAACTCCTGATACCACCACATTTCACCTCTGCTGGTTGACACTATGGCAAATAAAATCACATGCAGGCTTTTATTGGACTAAATTAGATTTAAACAGTGTCATGATTTTGCAAATTACACCTTAATGCACCTTTTGATGGAGAAAACTATGCAGAACATGTAATCTTCAATCTTCCTCAGCACTCCTCTGCTGGAAAGTCAGTTTGACTTATCATGAGTGTGACACTTACAGAGTGATACATCTACTAATGACAAGTATCTCATATACCCCAATTTAAAAATGGACTGTTCCTTTACTTTAAACCACTCATGGCTTGGAAACCAGTAATAAAGCGCTATAGCAGAGTGTCAGCTCCTTTCGGAGTGTGTCCTCAGAGTGGGGGCTGCGGTGTGAATATGGTAAATTAAGCAGCGAGGCTTCGTGTGATTTGTTGCTGCTGTGTGTCAGAGCTTCACTAGAAGTGTACTTGAGATGTTCTCTGTGATTCACGGTCTGGCCTGTCACAGGGCAGAGAGCCACAGCTTTCTGTGCAGTGTGTCTCTTCTTCTGAAAAACAAGTCTTTCCAGCCTCAGCAGACTGCTGAGGTGGATTATGTTGTGTAACGTCACTTCTTATTAAGCAGCGGCAACAGTGACCGGCCTGCTCCCTTCGATTCTCTCCACAACTCCTCACAGGGCTGAGCAGCCTCCTTCACCTGTCCTTCAGTGGTTTCTGTCACCACACCAGGCTGAGCACGCTGCAGGCCTGCAGCCGGCACATCCACCCAACACATCCACCCGCTCATAAACTCCACCGCGACCACACTCTCTGTCACATCTTCTCACAATCAGAAAGTCATAAGAGCCCTGTGATGAGTGTTACCACCACGGTGAAGCCTCATGTTAACAGATGTCTCCTGCATCACTTGCCTCATCACAGCAAACCCAACAGTTACTAACTAAACGTATTTTAAAAAATCTGGAGGGTCAAACAACTCACTTAATTTAAAGATATCTAAAAGGAGGAGCATGGGAATTATGCTCCATTACACATTTTGCTTTCCTATATTTCAGTCATGGATATAAAGTAACAATGATGGATGTTCACACTAAATGTGTGCAGATTTTCAAATCACTTCAGAAATCCCTGAATCTGTCTGTAAATGGATCAAATTGCTCTGTTCTAAAAGTAGAACCAGATCCTCATAAGGAATGGGCCTAAAACATCAAGGTCTGCCAAAGCGCCCCCCCGATGTAAATTATCTTAAGTTACTATGGGAATAAAGTCTAAAAAAGAAACAATTCCTCCCTCCACACATCCCCTTCCCCCTGATTGGCCAGCCCTCTGGAGACTTCTTGAGGTGGAGATATGGGCAGACCTTGGTGTTTTAGGTCCGTCCCTCCAATGTGTCATGAAACGGTGAGATCCGTATGCAATGACCTCATCATTTCAACGAGGCTGGTAAAGATCTAGTGATATTTTTAGAACAGAGTGTTCTGATCAGGGAATATGGGAAAGCCACATGACCCCTCTTTAAGTTTTACTTTCTGGATTTATAGGGATTGTGAGGACTTCCTCAGTGATATTGCAAAAGTCTCCTTTCTAGATATATGCTTGATCGTAATCCACACTTTGAAATGAGATTATCAACACCAATAGGGGTTATTTCATAATGCTACTTCTTAGCTTAGCTAAGTGGGTTGCGAAGGACTGGATTGACACAGGACTCATCAAAGTCTCTATGACAACACCACACCGGCTGACAAGGTTCAGTAGTGAGAAGAGAGATCTGCGTTTTTCTCTGCTAAAAATGATTTCTTCTAACCCATGTGCAGCAGTTATTCTGCAGTGGTCTGTTCAAACTTGAGAGTCTATCAATAAAATGAAGAGCGACGTCACGTTAGCTCTGCTTGGTAGATGACTGTTATGACATAACCAGGATTCACTAACGTTACAAGTTACGGACATGTCTTAGAGCACTGGGTTGTCAGTAGCATTAAACATAGCTGGCTACTGAACTCCATTTGCTTGTTGTCACAGTTAAAACAACAGTTCTACAAAACTGTTGATAAATAGCTTACATCATCTTGTTGTATCTGGTAAAAAAAATACCTTGAACAAAGAAAAGTAATGTTAAAAAATCTGATCTCCATTTACAAAATTAACAAATGCCTTGTTAAGAGTCACGTCTCCATAATAGTGTATACTCTAGGCCAAAAAGCGTTGTTGCACTCTAATTAAAACAGATCCTCCTGTCTCTTAAAATAGGAATATAGATGTATTAAGTTAAAGATCTACTCTAAGAATACATTTCTAGAGTGACCAAACCCATAAAAACAATGAAGTTACCTAGGGGTCACTTTGTCACATTTTACCCACTGGAGGGTGTGTCAAAGAGGGCACATGTGGGAACCACCGTGGGCTGATGTACCCTGTCCCTCTTTTGAGCACACTGCTGCTGGAGAGGGACAGGTGGGAATAGCATGCAGTAAAAGGCCACAGGTTGGGTTCAAACCGGGGTCACCCACCCAGTGGACTTTTGCCTCAGTACACACAGTGCATGATTTAACTGCTGAGCCAAATCAACCCAGAACGCTACACTAACCCCCCTATTATACTTCAAACTTCAACGGGTCACATGCTTCTTCTTAAAAGTTTGTGATAGGCTTGGATTTGCCATGACATACCTTTGAGGACTTGAAGTTCTGACGTGTGATAGAGAAGCATCCAGAGCTGTACAGACAGAGCTATTTTTACAGCCACCATCACGGTTTATATCAAGCAACACAACAAATACCATCTGATATCAGGGGGTTAGGACACAGAGCAAAACGTCATCATTGTGTATCCTCAGTGTATGATGCTCTGTCTGTTAACATCAAACAGAGTAATAATCACTGACATGGTGTTTTTCTTGATCGTGGCTGAGTGTTGGGGTAATGATTCTCTGAAAGTGATCAGTTTTAGGAAGAGGGATTGTTAGCATTTGTTCACTGTATTACTGCAGAACTGAACTCTGTCATCTTCTGCTCTACAGAGCTCTTTATTAGCATCTGACTCTTTTTATTTGCACCTGCTCACAATGTGCCATCATCACATCCTCAAACACTGACACCCTCCGTGTGTATACTGAACATGGTGGGTGGTGTGTTAGAAGCCTGCAGACAATAAAAGGGGAAAACAGGTGCATAATAGAAGAACAGGGCTGATTATTAGATATTCATGCAAAGGGCTGCAGTGCCTTGAAGTCTTCTACTGCATCAAAGAAAGAAAGAAAGAAACAAGCATAAGGAAGCATGTATAAGCTGACAGAAAGACGGCTTCTTTCATTTATAGAATTTATAATAGCTTCTAAAAGCCTTGCAGGCGTTCAGCTGAACGACTCATCGACATGCTTCAGTTGACTGCAGGTAACCTTTCCAGAAATCTGCAGGAGAAAGCTGCACACTGCTCCTCTATCGAGCTAATCTGAGGTGCAGAGCTGCTGTTAAGATTCCACTCACAGCTCTCTGGCTTTCAGCATTCGTTGCAGTTTGTAAAGATGCTTATTGTGCATTTCCCAACAAGCCAGGGGGAAACAAACTTTCTGAACGCAGAAAAAAGGCAACCATGTACTTCAGGCACGTCTGAAAGCTTTTTCTCTGTGGTCATAAAACAGCAGAATGAGAGAAAAGGCTTGTTCTCAGCTTTAGGATCAACACTGCTGTTTTTTCATCAAGAACAAATACATAAACTGGATCACCAGCACAGCATGTAGACTCCTTAACTCTTAGAGGACAAGCAGAGCAACTCACAATCATACAAAAACTTATAAATAATACCCAACAAAGAAGAAACTCAGTCACTTAATGCTTATGACTTTATTACTCGTCTTTTGAGTCCTCACAGGGCCTGTCATTGATTTTTAATTTTTACTCCATATGTCCCTTAAAAAACCTGTTGCACACTTCAGGACATAATGTCAAAGTTAAAACTAGTTCCCATATTCAGAAACTTTGACATGAAATGCAGCAAAGACCTCTTTTTGTATTTCAGCCCAAGCGCATGCTGGATTGATCTCATAGTTTGCTCTCCAAAAGGTAAGGTGCTTTGTTGCTATGAGGCAAATACAGACATTTCTGGATGGTAACACAGCTGAATGATGATGCTCTTGACCCCACGGAAAAATAATGAAGCTGGTTCCAAGTTTACCTCCGATCTATTCATCGTAAACTTACTCAGCAGGAGCGAATGCTAAAATGTTTTCAACCCAAATTTTGTTTGTTTGTTTCACTTCATTTAACAATTTGAAAAATTTGAATTGCTAAACAAATCAGAGAGGAGCGTGATGATTCATGGGTCTGAAAATAGCACGTTTAAGTTCTTCTCTGGCTGACTTCCTGCTGAATGCCCGCAGACATTAATGGCATTAAAAACTGTAGTGATACAGCTCTCTGAGACTTTCATCATTGACTCATTGAGGTAAGAGTGTTTGGGCTGTTTGTAGCTCTCTATATGTTATAATGAGGTTTAATACATGCAGTATGTTTGTCCAGGACCAAGTAGCTCTAATTATATGTCTTTTTATTGTTTTCATCATCAAAAAACACTAAAGTCACTTCTGTAATCATAGAAATAGTGATCCACAGTGATTTTCAAAAGATATCTGTACACTGTCTTAATGCTGTTCTAACAAGAGTCCTGTAGCATCTTTATGAAGACTTGTGATCACGCATTCTTAAAAAAAACAGCCATCCACTGTGAAGTGTGGTGGGGCTGTTGATAAATTTTCATCGACTTATCTTTCCATGACCAAGACCAGATGATAATGAGGTGGAAATGTTTGTAGTGGATCCATGATATTTCCTCCACCGTGTGTCTGATCAATCAGGAAGTGCATTCCTGTATCAGGCTCGCTGAGTTAGCTTAGCTGGCTCAGCCTTGTACCTTTAACAGGTGTGCTGTGGGTACATGTTCACACCTTCTCCATGCAGCTATCTCATGCTCATTGATTATTTTAGCTCCTGGTGTGTGTTAGTGATAAAATCACAACCAGCTCTTGGCCTGACGTCAGTTTCACGTTTAACATTTGCCACTTTTTGCTGCTGTTAGCGTTAGGAGCTCTGAGTCCATTTATTCTTGTTTCGAAATCTGTTGGACACATTTACAATGACTATCCAACATGCTCCTTTCACTGCGGGTGCATTTAAGGACCATCTGAAAAAAAAGAAAAAAAAAAGAGAACAAGCTAGAGCACTTTTATTCAAGATTAAATATAGAGCCATAGTCAAGAGTGCTTTCTTTGTACATGACTTGGGAGTAAAGACCATTCTTACGTAACTCCACTTTTATCCATGGGTAATGACCTTTACTCACTCTAGTAAAACTAGACTAAAACTACAAAGATCAAAAATTTAAGTGTAATTCTTTCAGTTTTTTCTTTTTTTTTTAAGTTGCCATTTTTACAATTTTCCTGTCTTGTTGAGTCAAAGATAGGGTTACTGATCTCAGAAGACAAGTGCCTCGGTTAGCTCGCCAAGGAGGCTATGTTTTTGGGAGAGTTTGTCTGTCTATGAACTTAACTCAAAAACTAAACAATAGATCTTGATGAAATTTTCAAAATGAGATAAGGAAGACGTGGTTAAATTTTGGAGGTGATCCAAGTCACAGTCTGGATCCAGGACTTTTTTAAAGGATTCTTTATCATTATGAGATAGGGCCGTTTTCACCATATGTGTATACAACTCCACCATAAATTGTCAGATTGCTTTGTAAAACAATTCAAGACAAGATCACCATAATTTCTGACGGATGTAAAAGTACGATCCAGATCCTGCCAATATTCTGGATACTAAGATCCAGAATATGAAATATGTCATAGGTCATCATAATCTTCAACACTGTCAGGTAACAAATTATGGTACAACCCTGCAACTAACACCAAATTGTAGCAGACAGTCTGCTGAAAGGGAGTATAACATTAAAGTAGGACTAAAGTGTTGGTGACAATCACAATATGCTTGGTGGAGGTCTGTGCTCTCTGACTGTTTTTCTAGTTGATAAATTACATAAATCGATTGTCTTTAGGACAGTCCCTTGAATCATCCAGTGTTCAAGGGAGTCCTTAGCATCTCTTAGCCCAGCTATTCCCTGTCACAAAAACTATCTAGATATTACAATTATAAATTAATGGTTATAGATACTCATTATGTTATATCCCATCATCATCAATAGTACATACATTCATAATCGATTAGATGTAACTTATCCACAGTTCATTACAGACCAATATTGTCATCAGTACTTACTTAAAGATGCTATGAGAAGGATCTGTTTTGATTGCATATTATGTGGAAATTGGATCAAAACAAATTTTCTTGGTTAGAGACAACTTTTTACTGGATACAATGTGCTGAGGTAAGGTATTTATAAGTGACATCAAGCAGACGTAGCAGTCTGCTATATGTTGCGCTGTCAGCAGCGCGGTGCTTCGAGGTATCTGTCCAACGTGACAACAAGTAAACACTGTCAGTTTGTATGTAGTTTAGTATCTGTCTATGTTTAGCGCAGCTGGCAGCCCGGTGCTCTAAGACATGTTTGTAATGTGTAACGTTAGTAAATCCTGGTTAGCTTTGTCCTGCCAGTCATCTACCAAGCAGAGCTAACTTAACCTCACTCCTCATTTTATTGATAGACTCTCTGCTGCATGTGGGTTGGAATGGACATTATCACAGACAGTCACAGACCATATCTGCATCTGCATTAAAGGAAAAATAAGCCTTATGACAATCTGCCTTTTCATCTGTAGAGTGAAGCCAAAAGATGGCTGCATCTGTGATTTTTACACTTGCAAACAGATGATGTGTAAGAAGCAAAATTGAAAAATTGCATTGTGTCACTTAAAAAAAAATGCTGTGAAATCAGGCCTTTCTGATTGCAGCAAATAAAAAGCCTGTAGAGGCTGCCTTTTCTGCTGCTCTCCCTTTAACTGTGTGTTCATGACTAAGGGTTTTCTTTACCTGGAAGTGTGAGGTCTGTAAGGCTGGTTGTTTCATTTACCTGATCACCTGAGGATGATGCGATTTTATATTGCAGCTGTGAGGGCAGGAGATCAAAAATCTGTTTCCAGTGACAGTAGAGTGGTTAGATTGAAGCATTGGCTCCTCTGTAGCTCTGCAGTAGATCACAAAGTGATAAAACAGATAGTTAAGCCAATAAGCCACTCTATACTTCTGCTACAGGCCTCCAATAAACTGTAGGTGACACCAGCTCTCATAGAGCACAGACACAGAGTGAGGACAACCTCTGTGAGAGTGTCTATGAGTGTGTTTGTGGGTGTTTGTTAGGTGTGGGTGGGGGTAACAGTCCCACTGGGGATGAAAACTTTCTAAGAGGCTATTATTAGAAACAGCTGATCCCTTCAGCACCCATCGGTGTGGCTCGTCTGTGTTTCGGAGGCTGAGCAACCTTAACGTGAGCTGAATACGTGATGCATATGAGCTGTGCTAAAGCGTGGTGGCAGGGAGAGGCGGAGCTGCACCGCTGCTGCTGTTTCTGCACCACACTGCACCGCACTCCAGGCTGACAGCACAACATGGACTTAAAATGCCCTCAGTTTGTCGTCCTTTACACTTTCTATTCCAATGTAGCAAATCTGTTTAAGGCACCCATTATCCCCTCTCTGTCTCTCTGTAAATGTCTCAGAATCTGCTCTTTCTACTGCTCCTGTCCTGATTTTAATGCAGCAAATAAACAAGCAGCGCAGCAGAGCATGTGCAGTGATGCCAAGCTGACCCCACTGCAGTGAGCTCCTGCCTGACCTAATTCTTCCATCTCTGGGTTCAGCCAGGAAGACATCATACAGAAAGCTTTGCTGAGGTAACATCGCAGTCATTTTGCACCACATCTCAGCTTCAGGTTGGAAAAACTCAGACAGGCAGAGCTGCTTTAAAACCCTCCAACACGGTTCTTTGTTTGAAGGTTTACATCGCTTTTCTTTTTGATTGGTGGATGTCAGAACACTTTGGTGTCTGGAGGAAAACAGTGTGTATGGAGAGCAAAAACAGGAGGAACACACTCCAACGTAATCACATCTAAGGAGGACTTCTTTCTTTCTATAAACAGATAAGAGCAGCTAACAATCTGTTCTGGATCAAGCATTTACTCTGAGACACAAATCTGCTTGATGCTGAGTCACTAAAGACAATCAGCACTTAGATTTCCTGACTTCCCTGAATGGATCCGCTTCCATTCAACAAACAAACGATGTCAAAGTAGCTTTCTTCTCCTCTCAAAGAGAGGCCTGACAAAGCCTGACTTCTGACTTTTCTCTTAAGATGCATCCTTATTTTGCCATTTCAGCAAACTCAACACAGACTTGTGATCCGATATTTTGTTTGTATTTAATAAAAAATCAGTTAATCTCATTAGAAATATTCTGTTTGCTTTGAAGGCTCCTAAAGGATGCACACAAAACACTTTTACTGTAACGGTGATCATGATACACAGGACCAAGAGATGCTGACTGTGTGTAACCAATCAGACTTCTCTCTGTTGCCAAACCAACCAGCCTCCTCTCTCCCTCCCTCTGTTTCCATGCCAACCACAGTATGCTCTCACACAAAGGTAGAAAGTGACGATTCAGTAAAAGTCAAGGTTTCTCACTGCAGTGAACTCAAGGACAAGAGGAATGACTCTCTCCACCAAGAAACAAGAGGAGAAACATTCTGACTGCTTCATGAGGGGATGAAAGGCTTTTAGTGCTGGCTCTATTTTCTGTCACTCTGAGGAGTTTGGTTTTTACCTCTAATAAAAATGATAGAGTCTTCTTAAAAGCTATAAAAACGCAACAGCTGACTTTGTATGAGGCCTTTTATGTGCTCCGGTTTTTATAAGATTTATATATCAGTCCTGTATGTGCAGCAACTGTTGCTGTCGTTTTCTCCTTCCTTTGCCATTTGATGCAGGCACTAGGCTTATGTTTTACATGCCGAGTCAACTTATCAGAAACAGAGCTATCAGCTCTTGGGTGTAGAGCTTCTCTACCTTAGTGATGAGATAGTTTCACATTGTATCAAATGACCAACAGTAGGCAGCGCTATAAGATCCATTGGTGACTGTGTAATCTTATTAGCTGGCTGTCAGAGTAATGCAGACATAGCTGTTGATGCTACTGAAGGCAATGTGCACATTTTCATTAACAGCTGATGGGCTGCTTATTGCTTGTGTGCTGAAGCTATTGATTGATTTTGGCAGCAGCGAGCTTCCCACAGCCTCCGGGACGGTGTCTCCTATCAGATGATGTGTCATTAAAGCACACGGCAGACAGAGGACTCCTGCAAAGATGTGCTAAAACATAGTGCAGGGGTGGCCAACCTGGGGCTCGTGAGCCGCATGTGGCTCTTTGCCTTTCAGTGTGTGGCTCTTTGATCTATTCCTAAAAAAATACATATAGATCTATATATTGTTATGAGTAGTGGTGTGCTGATCAATCTAAAATATTGATATATTGATGCCTACTTTGGGATCAGTATTGATTAATACTTGGGTGATGAGAATGATACTTAAGTTTCGGTTTCTCTTCTCTATATGTGCTCCTCTTAATCGCTCATGTGTTCATAGCTATCTAGATAGATAGATGGGAACTTATTGATTTTCATTTTATGTCATTTCGTTTATGTGTGAGAGAAAGTGTGTCTTTTTGTAGTACCACTGTAATTTTTGCGGCTCTTGGTCTCTGACTGGTAGGCTACCCCTGACATAGTAGGACATATTTATTTATTCATAACTCAAGCATGGAAACCATGACAACCAGAGAAAAACGTCAGTCTGGTTAAAAGAACTCTTGAGTGACAAAGTTGTAGAGCTCATATTTTTCTCATTAAAGGCCCTGTGAGGACTTGATGAGTGATCTTGAAAAAAAATCTCACTTTAAAATATACCTGCCTGATTATAATCCAAAATTTAAAATGAGATTATCAGCACCAAAGGTTTAAAAAATGTTTTATTTTGGAAAAAAAGATGTTTTATTTTGAAAATCTGGCCCACAGCCCACCAGCTTTGTTACTGATTGATCACAACGCTGAAAATCCTCATAAGCACAGTGTGAAACAAACATTGTGAACCTAGTCGGACATATGACACGACCCCTTGGTTCTGCAAGGAATGCTGGGATAGCAAACGATCAAACTTCACCTGCCAGAATTTGACATTCACAAGACAAATAACAACGTATCTTCAGACATGAACGCATGCTGTGCTACTTTCTGCAGAGAGCACTATGCATCATCCAGGCAGAAACAATGCCATAGCCGATCAGTGTGCACGCTGGGAAAAGGAGCCAGACCTCTGCGAGCGAGCAGCTAAACCTCACGTCGCATCACTGTCGCTTTACCTCACCAGCTGCCCTCCTCTCTGACAGCACAGCATGTCTGATGACTAAGGCCAGTACAGGCCTGACAATGATCTGCAATCTCCTCATAATCTGTTCACTAACTGCCAAGTTCAGTCGTATGCTTCATGAGCACACAGGCCTGTCCGCCGGCCTCCAGTCAGTGTCAGGGACAAGGTCGCCTGACTGGCCCGAATGTGACATGACAAACGTCCTCAGGGAAATCTGTAGGAGCCCGCCTCTTCATCTGACTCTCGTCCATATGTAAACAAGTAGAAGGCCATTACTCACAGGGATGGGTCAAGCTGGTCCATCCACAGAGCGGACATCTCAGTCCAGAACAACAAATGTACAACCAAAGAGAGCGTCTGACTTTATCTATGTCCTTATCTCTGTTTGAAGTTTCTATTTTCAGCATTTAGATTCCCTGTTTTCATCAGAAATGATGGATCCAAGTAGTTTTCTTCTCCTCTTGAGGCCAATATGGGTAATGAAATAACCATAACCATTCTGAACACACAGTCTCTGGATACGAGTTAGACTGTAAACATGCAGGGGAGGAAAAGGAGGAAGATGTGTATCCCTAACTTCTGGATATTATTGATAGATAATGAAAATGATAAAAGTTAATATGTTTGGTGATCCACCTTGGTATAGAAAGAGTCTTTAACAGAGCATCAATACTCAATAATCAAACATCTTCACCAACAAACGTATCACTCCCTTTTTAAATCTACGTTTCTCCTTTGCCAGCAGCAGTTTTAATGTCTTTTTATGTTGCCCTCTCTGGAGGCAGAGGACTATGGTTGCTGGTGTCACTAACTTCTTATTTCTGACTATCACCGGAGTGTTTAGCCTCAAAGGCTTTTTAGCATGCTTAGCAGGTGTGCAGATAAGTGGGGCAGATTTATTTAAAATGTGAACATGCTGGTTTTCAGCCACTGCATCACGGCTGCTCGCAATCTGCTGGGGGGGGGGGGGGGGGGGGGGGGCTAAGCTAAGTCAGCCTGCAGGGGGCTGGCTAACTACAGCTGCTAACCGTGGTCCACCTCTGATGCAGAGCCATGTCTAATTCACTTACCCTCACCTCAAACTACCATTATCTGCAAAAGAGGATGAGAAATAACTTATCGTCTGACACATAAGGCAGTACAGAGCAGGAGAGGAAAAGAGAGTGGGAAACTAAACCTATGGAGCTAAATTTGTCGGACATGCTGGGTGCATCTCAAAGCTCCAAAGTTTCATCCTCCCTTCCTTCCTCCACTTGTGTCGTTCACTTGCGTCTTAGCCCCTCCCACCAGAGATGCACGGGAGAGACACGAGGAAGCAGCTGTTTGTGTGTCTGCAATAACTCTTATCAAACAAACAGTAACAGGTATTTGTCTGTTCCTTTAACCTGTTCAAGAAACACGTTACCATGAAGAAAATCTGCACTCTGTTTATTCCGTTAAGAAGCACACAGATCACTTTACTGGTTAATGCATCATTATTAGATTATTTAACTTAGCTTTTACCTTGAGTGCATCTGATCGTGGCATTGTTATGCCAGTAACACACAGATTTACATTTCCACCAAATCCATAACCACAGAAAGACACTCCACAATCATCAACTGCCTCACTGAAATAAAAACATGGATATACCACAATTTCCTACCCCATAACTACAACAAACCCGACCTCATTATCATCATCCTCAAGTCCCTCACTAATCCCATCCAGGACTTCAGTCTCACTTTTAATAACTCCTTACCTCACATCTGTAACCATTTTTGACAGTGACCTTTCTTTTCACCCAGCTAACTAAAATGGCCTTCTTCTACCTTAGAAACAGCCCACCTCCATCCATTTCTCTCTTTTTCTGCTGCTGAAACACTTGTTCATACATTCATTGCATCATACTTTGATTGCTGCAACAGCATCCTCTATGGTACATCTTCCAAGTCTTCCTTAAATTACAGAACATCCAGAACTTCCACTGCACGTCTCCTCACCTGCCACCTCCCATGACCACATCACCCCCATCCTCCAACATCTTCATTGGCTTCCCGTCCTCTACTGCAGACAGTTTAAAATTCTCCTCCTCACAAAGCCCTCCACTGCCAGGCCCCTTCCTACCTCACTGACCTCCTCCACCACCACATTCCTTCACTTCACCTTGGTTCCTCACACACCAACCTTCTGTCTCCCTCTCATAGACCAAGCACCAAACCTGGGGAGACAGAGTGTTCTCCACAGCCGCCCCCACCCTCAACATTGAAATCAGTTGAAAACTTATCATTTTAACCCCTTGATGCCTGTTGTTCCAAATTTGCGACATAACCTATCAGGTCTTGAAGTAGCTGAATTGACCTTTGTATCTCATAATTACCCATTGATTCATATTCTACACATACCAAACATTGTATCATTTCCACTATGTCACAATATATTCAGGAGGATGAACTTCTCATGTTTATAATTATAATAAACTTATTTATAACTATTGTGTGTACTTCACTCAAATTTATTATCTCCACTTAATTTAACAACTGTGAAAATGCAAAAACACATAAAAACAATCTATCAATGTATAATTGTTTATTACTGACAGGCAGTAATGGGGTTAAGTTAGCTTTCAATTTGTGATTGTACTGTTGTTTTGTTTGACTTATGTTCTTCCCTTGTATTGATTTTAACAAATGAAAAGTGTTTTTAAGTTTTTAAAAAGTGCTATAAAAATAATAAAAGTTATTATTAAACAATTTATTATTTTTTAAGATAATTATTATTCATTATTATGTATTATTATTATTATTATTATTATCATCATCGTCATCAAATAAAAATATAATAACAATAATAATAACAATAATAATAATAATAATAATAATAATAATAATAATAATAATAATAATAATAATAATGATAAAAATACATTTTATGTTATGTTATTATTGTTACTATTATTATTACTTATTATTGTTATTGATAATAATTATTAATTAATATATTGAATCACCTAAACCACTTTAAAAGAGCCCACTGTAGTGGAAATAGAGCTACCTTCAGTTTTTTTTCTCTCTTTTAAACACCTGCAACACCTTTTACTCTTTCCTTTAATTCCAACATCTGGCAAATCATTTCAACTTCATTTAATCACCAAACAGCATGACCAAAATGAAGCTTATAGAGCAGAAGACACATGACAGAGATCTTGCTTAAGATGCCACAGGAATAGGATGAGAATCAAAACAAGCTGTTCATAAATCTTTGAACATACAGTCAGACTGACCCATGGACTGTCTCAAAGATGGATGGTATAAAATCTATGCAGGCTTAGTAAAATGCTCTCCACAGGCTCTTGAGATGCTTACACAGGAATCAGTATTGTTGTTTGTTTACTACTCACAGATCCTTGCCTTCAAACCTGAAACTCAAAGACAGATTTGAGAGCCACATTTCCACTTTCAGCCTTATGCCCGTGTGTGAGTCATAAAGAGAAGCAGCCACATGCCTCACTTCCTGCCAGTGCTCACTGCGGCCAGCTGTAGCAGCCACGTTTACTTTTGGCAGCTATTCTCGTATTCTGAAATTTGGCTGCGAACAGTTTGGTCCTCTCCTCTCTGCAGCCTCAGGGACATCACTGAAGCTCATTCAGCTGGTTCCAGATCACTACATGACTTTCATGAAGCCAATGCCAGGGCAGGCAGAAGTATGTTTGTGTGCGAGTGTTCAGAGAAATACCACCGGAGATGAACAGCTGCAGTCCTGATCCTGTTACCTCTGATCAATAAATCAAATAGATTCAGTATTTCAGTAAATCAATGCCATATCATTCAAGATTTACATTTGTGATTCACATTATGCCATGCATTTGACTCTAGTTTTTCCAAAAACCTTTAACCATGCAGACTAAAATAGCAAGAGTCTTTGTCTCTGACCTGGAGGGGCGGTCTGCAGTGTCAGAGAAAAGGAGCATCCCATCAGGTGCACAAAAAAGAAAAAGTCTCCTGCATCAAAAGCTCCACAGGATGCAAATGAACAGTCTGACAATTAGTCTGTGTTACTAGAAAAGTTGCAAAGCAGAAGCAGCATCTAGTCGTAGAGAGAAAACTCACTTCTTCACTGATTTAGCATTGCACCCTGCTGTTGTTTCTCCCTCTCGCTTTCCCTTCTTTTTTTTTTCTTTTTTGCCAATGTGCTCAAGGAACAACCAACCGTGGCTCCAGCAGGGGGGGACACTTATTTGCATTTCAGTCTGACACCAGGGAGTTATTTTGCACTCAAACAACCAACAAGGCAGCACTTCTGGTGCAATGGTGGTTTTTAAACTGTGACAATGGAGGAAGTGCACAACAAGAGCAGAAACATGAAAGACAGACGAGCACCCGAATAATTCAGAATATTGTGGAATAGTTCATTTACTGCAGTATTTCAAGTCAGAAAGTGAAACACATATTTTATGGATTCAGTTTACACAGAGTGAAATATTTCAAGCATTCAGGGGTTTTTTTTCCATCGAGCCAATCAAAAGAAATGTATCTCTGTGGCTCTGCTGAGGTGTTACTGAAGCTCAGGTTGCTCCAGCTCAACTGCGTTATTGGCTCCAGTGTCCCCCACCAATAATATAATACCACATTGATTCTCTACGGGATTCACTTCCAAACACAATAACATTGTTGTCATTGAACAAGCTTCTGGTTCTTTAGGCGCTGTGGGCAGGAGCCAAGTCCTGCAGGAAAATGAAATCTTCAGAATAAAGCATGAAGTGCTCCAAAGTCTCCTCGTAAATGCCTGTGTTGACTCTAGACTTTGGAAAATAACAGCAGATGACATGGAACCCCAATCCATCACTGAGGGTGGAAACTTCACTCTGGACTTGGATTCTTCCTTTCTACTGAAAGGAGGACTTTGGACCATAGAGCAATAGTCCAGTTCTTTTCCCCCTGAGCCCAGGCTTCAGATGTTGTCTCTAGTTCAAGAGTGGATTGACTCAAGGGATGAGACAGCTGCAGTTTAAATTCTTTGAGCTACCTCAAGTTCTTGAACAGCCAGCTTCTTTAGCGATCACCTTCAGTGTCGTACCCTCCTTATGGAGGGGGTCATTGACTGTCTTCTGGAAAACTGTCAGTCAGCAGTCTTCACCATTCACAGGCTCTGGAAACCTTTCAGTTCATTATCTGATTATAGTGGGAGGCAGGCTAACTAGCAAACACCACATAACTAACTACCATCATCAACATTTTGGAGCTGATTTCAAGTGCTAAAGCGACTGTTCTTTAGCATTTGAATCCTTCACTATTCCACTGAGTTTGAGCCAAAATATTAATATTTAATATTGTGTTACTCAACTGCTGAAAAATCAGACAGGACAGAAGCACCAGGTGCTTCCTACTTAGTTCAAAGTAGAATATACTGTTTGGCAATTTAAAGGAGCCTTTAGAATAGGACAAACTGCAACACACAGATTTTTTTCTCTCAAATGACCTTACTGTTTAATCTGGTTAAATTATCAGCTGCCACAGAAGCTCCTCGGACTCACGTGATGTGGCTTTTAGAGGGCATCATGGCACTGAAAAACAAACTAAAATAAACTCTCTAATGCTTACAGCTCTGTTGGAACTTTGTCCAAAAGATTCATGTCATACGTAAGGATTTTTTTTCAAGCTCACTCTGTAAAACCTGCAGTAACTCAAATCTAAAGCAGGTAACTGACGACAGCAGTCTTCAAGTCCACTTTTGGTCAGAGACGCAGCGTCCTACCCGCGAGAGAGAGCTGCTGTGAGTGACAGGAGAACGACGGAGTCCGTGTTACTTTGTTTAATAAAGGTGCAATGAGATGCACTGATGGTGATGGAAACACATTCTCTCCCATCAGAGGTGAGATCAATGAAGTGCAGCCCACCACGGAGGAGTGCGATGAAAGTTATTTGAGGAGCTGCAGTGTGTCCTTGCAGATGAGAGGTGCCTGAGAAATGGTGGCTGCGAGCTGCAAAAGATGTGTCAGACAAAGCAGAAAGTGAGAGGATCAGCAGATAACGAGGGAGGAGAGGCGAGAAGAAGACATCAGCTGATCCCTGCATTGCACCTCACACACAAATGCTTCAGCTCTTCAAAGAAGGGTACATCTTTCTGTCTGCTTATAGACTCAAAAAAAGCCAGGTTTAAGAGCACTTTGGGTTTTTTTGTTTTATGAAGTGTAACAACAGTTAGGAAATAGTCAAGAATGATAAAATGCACAACCATGCTTAAGAGTCTGAAATTCCCTGTTTTTCTTTGTATCAATGCACACAAACTCTTGGTTTTTACTCTCAGTTGGAGGTTGTGCCTTCAACAAGAAAGCTTAACATGAGGTTGGCACAACAAAATAAAAAAGCAAATTTTCACCACCTTTCACCACACAAAAGTTAGCAGCGTCCTGATTTCTGGTGGTGGGAGAGGAACACAAATCAGAGGCCTCAGCATTCAACATTTACAACCCTAAAGCCAACCCAGTTCTTCTTTCACCTCCTCATCTGCCAGGTTTGTTAACATAGCAGTTTTTAAAGTGTGTACTTGGTGAGAAGAGTTTGTTGGACTAGACGTTGGTTTATGACTTCAGAAACTTCAATAATCTCCAATGGATGACCAAAGCTCATGAGTTATGTGGTCCCACTGGACGTGTTGAATCTGATCACTCGTCTTTTTTCTGAAGCAGAAGTTTCAAGCCTGGTGCTGAAAAGGCTGGCTCAACGTAACTTATGTTTATCAAGTGGGAAGAAGAGAGGTGGGAGTTAAGGTAGGTTATAAGCCTCTTCACTAACTGTAACAGGGTGTCTACCAGTCAATCAAGTCAGCTCTGCCTCTGATTGGACAAACTTGTTGATAACAGCCAAAATGCTGAGTCATAAAATAATCGCTGAGAATCAGACCAAAGTTATTCATGTTTTTTAAGCTGTAAACATGTTTATTTCTGCTGTTAAAACTTTTTAATAGATGTGCTTGTGGTTTCTGGTGTTTACAGCCCGCCTCTAGTGGACACTTGAGGAATTGCAGTTTTTAGGTTTGCATTGTTGTAACTTGGTGAAATCAAGGTATAAGATTGATGATATCATCTGAAGTTTCTTTCTACCACAGAGAAGCTTAACCCAGACAGTAACTCAAGTAAGGCTGCAACAATTGTCATAATGAGCAATTGCAAAACTCAAACTGCAGCATTATTGACCCCATGTGATCAATAATACATGAAGCTGTCTGGCCTTTTACAGGCTTTCATCCTGAGTGTTAGTTGAAGGGCAGGATTCACATAAACATAACAGGGGTGAACATTTGAAGGCTCAGCTGTTTTAAGTGGTGGAAAAAGTCTGTTTGAAGGTCAGGAGCAGCAAAACTTTATGTTTCTATTTATGTCTGTAGACAAACAGGCATAAATTTGGTGCAGATTCACAAGTGCTGGTCATGTGACTGAAAACTTTGAAAGAAGCCAAATACTGTCACCACTGGGTGCAAAAACTGGCACCAACCAAAAAGGCGAACTTGAGGCTTCAAATGTGCTGTCCAAATTCTGCAAAGCACAACATGGCAACTACAGCAACTTCTCGTCATACAGCCTGAGTCCTGTACCAGGGGTGATATTTCACCTCCTTTCTCTACAGAAACTCTGTAACACTGTTTATTTTTAATGTACTGGTTAATAAAGTATTTCACATTCCTTGAATTGTCACAGTTTAAAAAGTATGTCTGTCATCCCATTCTGTTGAGAGTCACAGCAGAACTGGAGCCAGCCACAGAGCTGACCCATAAAGACACAAACAAACCCCTCCCTCTGGCTCTTTAGAGTCATAGATGAACCTCATGAGTGGGTCTCACAGGGTTCATACATGCACAGAGAGAACATACAGAAACACCCACGCCAAGTCACCTTCCTCTTAGCTCTGATTCAAGCTGCTAAACAATTCATAACCCGGGCTCGCTATGACACCTCATCATCAACTCACCAAACACTGTGCATTTACTTAACAGACTAACCCTGCCATGCAAAGATGACTCATGTGTGTGCAATGAATGTAAATCTTGAAGGATCTGTCTTGATCCAAGCTGCAGATCTGGTTTAGATTTGGAGACGATTCTCGCAGAAAAAGTCACCGGAGAATATATTTTGGAAAATGAAAATAAAACTAGTTTTAGACACATACAGAGAAGAGTGAACAAAAAAAAACAAAACAACAAAAGTGACAATTTCTGCACAAAATTCACACCAAGTTGTTGGAGAGTCATTTCTCGCTGCCAGAAATTCTGTGACTATTCATTTAAACTGGAAGATTGAGAATGTAGATAGAGCATCCTGCTTGGCTTGATCCTAAAGATTAACGACAGAAGGCCGAGGAGAAGGAGATTGCTCCTTGAGTCAACACTGGGCTGGACTATTAGCTACTTTTTAAAAATGGTTTTATTGGATAAAACCTGCATTAAAAAAGTCTACTAGGACTGAGATTTATGCACCAATTGTGGATCAATTTCTGTCAAAGAAATCAAGATCTACTTTAAAAGTGAACTGAGCGCTGGGCACGCTGGCTGCCCCCCAGCTTCCTCGTGAAGGGATGTAACTGAAATGTAATTTCCCCTCAGGGATCAGTAAAGTATTTCTGATTGTGATTCTGAAAACAGTCTCATCTGTCATCTTTCATGCCATGTTTTAGAACCTTTAGATCATCATGCTGACTTTTCACCAGGTATTCAAATAGTACTACTCTGCAGAAAACTGTTTTTTTCTACAGCTCTACATCTTAGACAGAAATTAGTGCTGATGCTTCGTCGTGTTATAGGGATTGTTTTCAGAAACTAAACCACTATTGGTGGAACGCATTCACAAAAATGCACTTTTAAGATGCCATTACACCCTCACATTAGCTGTTCAATAATCAGGACTCATCCCTAGCTGGCTACCTGTCACCTGCCCTTATTTCCAAGTATAGATTATGAGGAGCAGAATATTCACTGTACATGAGTAAACAAACAACTCTGATTCAAATGAGCAGCAAACTCTGAAGTTGTCACAGATCCTATATGCAGCTCCAACGTGGAAAAAAAACATTCAGTGATCTGTAACTTTGATTCATGGCAGCTCCTGAGCAGACACTAAATATAGCTGCAGGAACTCTGCTTCAAAGCAGCACCAAAGTGTTGAGGAGCCAGCGAATGAGAGACCTATTGTATAAATAAGGCTTATTGCACAAGCAGAGAGAGGTCTGCATGTGGAGCTGCAGCAGAGTGAAAGTATGTTTTCACACACACACACACGCGCACACACACACACACGCACATACATATGTTCTCTGACCTCACATAGCTCCTCCAGCTAACACTGATGTGTATATTCTCACAGCAGCAGCATTGATAGCCTGCATTAAGTGGTCAAATCATATTCTGCAGACGCTCTGCTCCACTGGGCTCCTTCCTCCCGTTGACTCACTGACAACCGTTATGTAATTACTGCATCGAGGCCAAAAAACGGACAAAACGCGCTCACAGACGTCTTATTCCTCCTCCTGTCTGTTCCCTCATGTGTCCGTCTCCCTGACCGCTGCTGCTGGAGCCGCGTGCGCGGAATCACTAAACGTGTCTCTGTCTCTCTCTGTCTTGTTAATACTCTGCCTCCGCCGGTTGTGACACCACAGGGGAAGTACTTGATGCATACGGATTGGCTTTGACACATTGCGGATCTCTCCATGGTGCTGAAAAGGGGAGCGGAGGGGGGAGGAGGAGGGAAAGAGAGAGGAGTAGGAGTAGGAGGAGGAGGGGGGATCTTTTTAGCTTCCTTCAGGAGCGGCGCTGCAGCAAGCACACCGGCGAACCGGACTGACACCGATTTCAAGCCTCAATCTGCTTTTCTCCCTGCTATTTTTTTTTCTTTTACTGGAGGATGTCGTCTTCTTTACGCGGGAAGGAGGAGAGAAACTTACCATGTTGACTTCAGACACCATGTCAATACTGGCGATGTCAATGCTCATGCCAACATCCACAGGGGGGCCTGTGGAAAATATGAGAGCTGAGTGTGAGCGAGCATCACAGCACATGTTAATAAGGCTGCATGAGCACAGCAGGCTCGAGGAGGGGGGCTTTACCTCCAAAATCAGGCCTCAGACGGATGTCATAGCCCTTCAGCAGCTTGTCCACGGTGGCTTTCACATATGACATGTTGCTGGGCTCGTTGGCACTGAGCAGGGAAACACATTCATGTTCACAGAAGAAGAAATCACACATTGATCATGTATGACACAGACATGACACGTGATATTCTCACCTTTGCGCCCCGCAGACCACAGTCGCCAGCAGGGACAAGCAGCAGACCCCCCAGCACCCGCGGTCCAGAGTCCTCCACATCACTAACTCCTGATCCTGCCAGCTACTTTGACACAAGATCTCAGAGATGCAACTTAGGCTGCAAAATTATTCCAAGCGCAACGCATGCGCGTCGTTTTACCAACATCCAAGCGTCAGCGGCGAGGTGAGAAAAGACGAATCCTGATGCGAATGTAGCCGCGGTGAGGGGGAAAAAACAGCCTATAGGTGTGGAGGCTTCACCTGAGGAGTGAAGGTTGGCGCATGAAGCGTCACCCAGCACTTCACATGTCAATACACAGACACCCCCCACCCACCCCCCGCGCCGGCAGCTGTATTCCAGCAGTCACAACAGAGTCCAAAGCAGATCTGCGTCAGGAGCGTCTCTCCACCGCTGCCGCTAAATGTGTAGTCAGTAAATAATGAGCGCAGATCGTAGCTGCCCGGTCACCTTAACTAAGGCAGAGAGAGGAGGAGAGAGGAGAGAAGGAGAGAAAGAGAGACAGGAGAGAGGGAGAGGAGCGTCATGCAACACAAGCACGTCTGAGGAGCTGCGCATTTTTCGGGGCAGCGCATCCCATTCTGCTCGCGTCACGGGCTGCACCAACTTAATTAATTGTTTAAAATCCCAGAAAAATGCATTAAAAAATGCAACGCACGACTAAGTGATGAGAGAGGAGATAAGATACGCTGTGTGGGAGCCGAAATGGATTCTGCCTCCACTGCAGGACGTGAAGGGAATGAAGAAGTATTCTGCATTTAACCCCTCAGAATATCCACAGCAGAGGATTTTCACTCAGATCTCCTATTTCTAGCAGAATCCTCTATTTTTAGTAGAATGAATTCAAATTTGATACAAAACTATCAACAACACCACATTGAAGTCATTCAACATCAGAATTCTTAAATCTCATGACACTCTGAAGGTGGACCTGGACCCTGACAACCAGGACCAGGACTCACATGAAAAACACCCTAAAGTATGTCCTCTCACCCAACAAAGCCTAACGCTCCCCTGAAGCTGGAAAAATTCCAGTGACATGATAACAGATGGCCGTTTACAGAAGGGAGAGTCATGACCCCTGGTTGCAGGATCATGGAAGAACAAAAACAAATAAAACAAGTTAATAAAAAGTACAAACCACCACTGTGCAAAGAGAAAAGGTGAGTGCATTGCTTCAAATAATGATTACTCTGTTCAGAAAAAGTGCAAGAAACCAAGACCAAGGGAGATCCAGAGATGGTCAAGGAGGACTAAACTATGTGAGCATCAAAACACAAGTTAAAGACAGTCTTTCCTTCTTAAAACACTAATGAAAGGTCCCCAGACGTTGTCTATCACCAAAAACTTCCCACACCACCCCTCAAAAAACCCAACCTCTCAGTCAATGCTGTGCAAAGAGAATCAACCCCCTTAAAGCTCCAGTGGGGAGGTTTTTTGAGGGGGTTTTTAACAGAATGTCTCTTTATGGGCTACACAGCAAACAAGACCACCAGGAAATTAGTGTTTTTTTCTGTCTAGTCATCTCTAAGGTTTGTCACTATTCCACTGGGTCACTGGTCGAGACAGCGATTAACAACATGCTGACTGGAAGTGCCTCAGCTTTGTGTTTCCATGGTGATACATCTGACAGCTATGGGGCAGCAAAGAGATTACAGGAAACTAAGTCTTGCACAAGATCAGCAAAGAGTTGGACACAGGGCTTTGTCCACACAGAGGCGCTGCATGCCAACAGGCAGGACAAGCAAGTGCTTGGGGCCCCAAGCTATAGGGGGACCCCAGAGAGCTGACCAACTTTGAGTCACTACAGAGCAATGACAATGCATCTTGAGCATAGACTGTGTGAGAGGGTTTTTCAAACTGAAGAGAAGCTACCCTTCTGTGAGCAACAAATGAAAAAATAAAAAATAAAAAAAACCCAGGGAGCTAAAAAGACACCAAGTAAGCGGTTAGCAGCACAGATAACAGCTCACAGAAGCTAATTGGAGCAGCTCAGTCTGCTTTACTCTTGTTGAGTCCTGCAGTTTAAGACACCTGCAATCAACTTCTTACTTGAGCTAGCAGGTTGAAAATAAAAACAGCTAACTTGGACATTACTTTTTCTTTATCTATCAAAAGAAACTATTACCAGTTAAAAGTAACAGTGAAGCTAAGAATGTTAAGTATGCAGTATGACTGCTGCGTGTGTGTTGGAATGCAAATTATCACGAACAGGCTAACCTGTGTTTTAGCCCATGATCTATCAGTCTCCTGTTTAGCTTTCTTCTGCTCTTCTTCACCTTTTTCTTTTTGACTTCATTTGTATTTAATGGTGTTGGAGTAAAATCAAATTCAATGACCGTTCTCTAGAGTCCTGGTGTACCTTTCAGATCTGATGTGATCCCTGACTCAAGCGTTTGAAGTAATCAGTGTTCTGCAGCACCTCTGAGGAGGGTGAACACACGATTGTTCTGAGGTAAATATGTGTGGACTTGATTAGGTGTTGGGTTATTTGCATTAATCTGATATTAACAGAGCCTTTTGAATAAACATCTCATCAGCTCTGTACACAGGGGGTTTGTAGGGATGTCATTAAAGCTGTGAGCACTTTGATAGGTGATTAAACTTATACATATTTAACGTGTCTTTTCTACTGTTAGTTATTTTCCTCGTGGCAGTGCTCTCCAGGTTTCGTTCCCCGACAACCCCAAACACACAAACAGGCAGAGTCTGACCAGGGACTGTATAAAAACATGGATGCTTCAACAACTTTCTCTAAGTGAGGCCAAAATGTGTAGCACTCCCCCTACTGACCGACTGCCGTATAGTATCAAAAGCCCACTTCCTTCATGTTGCTAGATTTAATCATTTCCGTCACAGCACTTCAGCCACATTTCCACCACGCAGTCCGGGTGGTCCAGGTTGGATCGGTTAAGACTGATCCTATTTTCGTTTCCACAGCCAACCCTGTCCCCTCGTGACAGGCAGCATGTAAGCCGGGTGACAATAGCTGTGTCAGCTACGTGATGGCCTGACACCATAGCAGCACGACACAGCGTAATCCAGCACTGAAGGAAAAAGGCAACACAGTAAACAAAGAGCAACGATGGGAGACATCCATCAATTCTCCATTCTTTGTGATTTCCGTGTGCTGCTCTGCAGTGGACCTGAGGGAGTAACAACAACTTCTTTTACAATGGAGGGAGATGGAGATGCATGAGGCATATGCTCACCTGTCTCTTACCAGGTTTACCTGTTTAACTGCTCGTTACTGCAAATATCTAATCAGCTAATCACACGACAACATCTCAGTGAACTTAATTTCGTAGACATGTTGAAGACCAGCTGCTGAAGTTCAAACTGAGCATCAGAATGGGTTGCTAGTCAGTGTATTTGACAAACTGGGATTTATACCCACTACAGATTCTCATCATAGATGTGCAGCTGACAAATCTGCAGCGTGATGCCATCATGTCAATATGGAGCAAAACCTCTGAGGAAGGATTCCAGCACCTTGTTGAAGATTTGACACCAAAAGTATAGGCAGAAGGGGGTCCAGGTGGACCAAATTCAGTGGCCAGTAAGTGTGTATAGCTTTTGTACTCCTCTCTAAATGGCCTGCACTGGAACAGCTCTCTATTTTAGTCTTTACAGCTCAAAGTGCTTTTACACAACACGTCACATTCATTCTTTAACACACACATTCAAACACTGATGGTAGAGGATGTTACGTAAAAGGCCTGTGAGGATGAAATAAGCCCATTCATACACATTCACTCTCTGTTGGCCATCAGACCAGGGGGCAACTTCAGATTCAGTGTTTCCTCCAACCTGTGACAAAACAGGAGCTGATGGACGGATGTTTGACTCTACCACCGAGCCACAGAAGCCTTCATCTCACTGAAAGTCAACTTTACCAGGTGGCGAAACTAGTTGCAAATCAGGCGCAGAAAAACACCTCTCACAGCACAAGAAAAGCTGTTGAGAACACTCCTTACCATTCAAGAGTGTGTCTGAGAGAACTCACAGAAACTCACTTTTTCTTTTCTTGCAGGTTTTAAGTTTTGTTGGAAGAAGACTTTGGGGTTTGGCTGCTGCAGCAAAAACCAGAGGTGGACATCAGTTTACTATCCACTTTGATGACTAAATCATCAAAAGATGAGAGAAGGGCTGGTGCTGATGAATTATTGGTAGGCTGCTTTGATTCAGGATGGAGCTCATCTGATCTTGGATTCTTCAGCCCCAGACTTTGATTGGGGAGAGCTGTTTTTGACATTTAATCATTAAGTAATTCAGCAGAAAAACAGGAGATGTAATCTAAATCATCTCTGTCTGTGTTTATCATAGCAGCTGATAATAATGTCCATATAAAGGGTGGAACACACATTGTACTTGTAAAGGTTATACTGGAGACCAGAACACTAATGAGACAAGAGACTGGAAGTCAACAAACTGGAAGTTCCTCACTGGAGCTTTATTTTGACAAACTACGAGAAAAAAAGTATTAAGCGGTTAGGATCATACATAGATGAAGTTGTCCATGCTTGCTTGGACCTTTCACTAAAAAAAAAATCTTCAGACAACAAGATCGGGACAGCGTGAGACTCTGGGAGATGAAAAAAAATTCCAAACTGGCATCCTAACAGATTGATTTTAGATTAAAATACAAGGAAAGCTGTGTAGACACAACTGTCAACACCAATCACAGACGCCACAGAGGAAATTTAGATGTAATTAACCGGCTCTGACAGCTCGCCTCTCCTTAACCCCAAACTGAACTAATGGGTCATTTTTATTTTTTCCCACTTTTGTCATGTTGTGTGATGCTTCAGACAGTTCTCCGGGTCTGCAGACACAACCTCAGGGTTTCATTTAACATATGTTTAGCTTTACATGCCACCAGAGCACCACTAACTTTCTCTCCATGCTGCTCAACAGTAATCTGTTCTCTGCTGCCATCTAGTGGTGACAGGAGTTCATCACAGTTTAAAACCAAAGTGTGGAGATTTTCTCTCCGGGTAATGCATCAGTTGATTTGGAGTCTTAAAAAATGTTCATTTGTTGCTATGATTTGGTGGCAGATTTAGAAAAAATGTTAATAATTTTGTTCTGGTACTGTTATAGTTTCATCACATTTAAACTATCATATTTTGATCTTGATACGTTTGAAAATCTTTCTGCATCATGTGTTAAGTGTCCCCTCCAAAGGTTGTATCAAGTGTCTAAAACTGCAGCATTTCTCTTCTTTAACACTTTCTCTGGTGTAATATCTTGGTGTAATAAATGAATCTTGAACTCTACTTCCTGTGTGAAGCTGCTGTGTTGTCCCTGCTGATCTACAGACTAAGGAAAAATCATTACACGCTAATCAAAGTGATTTGTAGGAGAAGGATCCTAACTCCAAGTAAAGTCAGAAGTGAAAACAAATTCTGTGCCACTTTGGCTGTGGCTTTTAATCTGTGGCCAAAAGTGTTATGGACAAAATACAAAGAGTGTGTTCCACTTTTACGATGGTCCTTAAATGCACCTGCAGTAACAGGTGAAACTGAAAACAAGGAGCAGTTGTTGGTAATAACACTAAAAAGTATCAAATGTTAATCTTAACAGACTCTAAGCAGCGCTACTGGCAGCCTGGTGCTCTGACGTATCTGTAGGCTAACATGACAACAAGCAAACTCTGTCAGTTTGTAATGTAGTTTGGTAGCCATCTTTATTTAGTGCCCTGAGACATGAATGTAATGAGTAATGTTAGTGAATCCTGGTTATGTCCTGCCAGTGCTCATCCACCAAGCAGAGCAAACGTAACCTGGCTCTTAATTTCACTGATAGACTCTCAAGTTTTAACAACTATCACTTTCCTGTTTAGCTGTCTTCTACTCTTCTGTCCTTTTTCTGTCTGACAGTTAGGCTCCAGCGTCCACCATCACTACAAATTTAATAAAAGAAATACACAGGTCTGTCTTCTGACTACTAAGCTTCATCAGCCAGCGTGGTGTTGTCATAGAGACCTTGATGTGTTGTATATCAACACAGTCCCACTCAACCCAATGAGTAAGCTAAGAAGTAGCATTAGGAGTAATCTCTTTTGGCGCAGATAACCTCATTTCAAACTATGGATAACGTTCAGGCATATATCTAGAAGTGAGACTTTTTCAAGATCACCATAAAAGTCCTCACAGTCCCTTTAATTAAACACTCACCAACTAAAGATAAGTCATCCAAGGTCACCTCAATAAAGGGCAGTGAAGCTCTAAGTTAATTTTCAAGTTTTAAGTGTCACAAACTCTCTCAATTATGGTCCTGGGCCTGCATGCATGCTTCCAGTCATCACACAATGGGGAACATAAGTCATAACATACCGTTATGGAACAGTCTGTTTGACTGTAGTGTTGGTCGCATGAACAACTTCCAATTAGCTGATGTGCATGACTACTCTGCATAACAGCTGTAAACATAGCATGCGGTAATGGTGTCACTGAGAAAAAAGCATTAACATATTCTTACTGTAGAAGAAATGGACATTTCATTGGAAAGAAGAATCTAGACTGAACAAACAGCTGTTATCGGCCAGTCACTTGTCAAAGATTAAAAACAAGGAAGAAAAGAAAGTTTTACAAAATATTTGTAAACTATATACTGACACTAGATGTGTGTGCTGTTTTCAAGCACAAAGTAAGGATATCATTAATAAAGTAAGCAACATGAAAGCAGCTTTGCAGAACAAGCACCGCCACCAACATGGTACAGGTGAAGGACCACCTGACCCCCAAAAAGAATGAGGACTTGATAGTGGGTTGGTTTGGTAAGGATTAAGTTCATATCCAGGGTATTGCTGGTTGGTTACCTGGTACCTAAAAATTACACTCTAATTCAGTGTTACTCAAATTTTCCCTCATTTTGTCCCTCATGTTTTGATGTTTTCTTTTAGAAATAGGGAGAAAATGGACCTGAAAATCAGAGTATAACTACATTACTGATATATTATTCTATGATTATTAAAATGGACAGTATTTAAATACTTAATTACTTTGATTAAATGAAATTACTCACCATCTTCCATGTATAAATGCACAATTCTGCCTCACTTCTTTCATATATCCAATGCCACCACTCAGACTTTCTTTGAAAGAATTAAAAGCATTTTTCTTGTGGATTGGGCAACATGTGTTTGCTACTGTTATGTTAAGTTAAATTTAAATAAAAAGGCAATGTTATGGAAGTTACTGAGCTCTCCCTAATGTCAGTAAATGTGTTGGACTAATCACAGTGTTACGTGAGAGGCTGTTTGCCTGTCAGTCATCCCTGATACCTATAAAAGGTATCTGTATGAGAGAGCATGCACGTGATTGGTTGATGGACAAAGGAGGCGGGTGTGTTTGTGTGTGCGCGTGCAGCAAGCCTGAAAGATGAAAGAGAAGGTAAGAGGAGAATGTTTCCAAAGTTCTCTACCTAAGCTTAAGCTAACGCAAATTTCAAGTACTTCTCGTATGTGTCACAAGGAGGGGTTCAGTAAACATCAGGACAAGACAAGTTCTCAGAGACTTACCAAACATTTCCAACATGGAACATATGTGAAGTTTTTTAAGCACCCCTCCACCTCAGGTGTTGTTTTAGCACAGTGGTGCTCCTCAGCTGGACCACAGAGTTGATGCACAGTTTGTTTTAACACACTTTCTAGCGTTACCTGATGTAAACGCCTACACACTGACAGTTTTGAGCCTGGCTGCTTTCTATGCTGCTGCAATATTCCACGTGTATCAATCAGCGGCTTTACTTCACTTCCGCCCTGCTACGCTCGTGTTTACGTGCGGAGGAAACAGCTCCGCTGCTCTGGTGGGGACGTAATAACGGCACAAGAGATGGTATGGGCGGGGGACGGTGGACACGTTTTGGGCCAAATTTCCAAAAACACACAAAAGTAGTTTAACCCTCGGACTTGATTCAAGACGCCTGTTTATCACCTCAATTAACATGGGCTTCGACAGGGGGCCCATATTTGACGGAATTTCAGCTAAAACTATAATGTCAAAATATGGCCCAAACCCTAATGACTAGCCCTTAAGTTTTGGGCCAAATTTCAAAAAACACAAACCAAGGGTTGTAACCCTTGGTTTATATCCAGGATGCATTTTCATCAACCTGGATGGCATGGCCTTCGACAGGGGGACACATTTTTAATGGAATTTTAGCCAAAACGGCCAAATTCAAGATGCCTTTTTGGGCCAAAAGGCATCATCAATGAAGTCCAAGGGTGTAAACCTCTTTTTCTGTTTTTTGGAAATTTTACCCGAAACCTAAGGGCCCTTAGGTTCCAAAAACCCAAACAACATCGTTTGGTTAACACATGAGAGAAGGGAGGCAACTGAAGCCTCAAACTGGCAAGGCTCACTACTCACTGCTGAAAAATTTTGGAGTCCATGTGGTTTTCCAGGAGCTTCCTCTGACATATGATGTTCTGCCCCTGCCTCGCTTCCATATAATATTTGCAGTCGTGCACGTGTGCAGTTAACCCTGCGACCAAATGTGCGGTTTATAATCGTATGTCTAGACTAATGGTCCTGTTTGTGTCAAAACTGGATGTGCGTATGGGCCCTGGTCTTCACTAGATCACTGCAGGATCTTCTGACTAGTTCATGACATATTTTAAGTGTGGCTCTCTGTTACAAAGCACAGTCAAGCTTTGTTTCAGAGAAAGCTGTGTGCAATGAGGAGAAATACAGCTGCTGTGGCAAAGTAACAGTTCTTTCCAAGGGCAGGAGGCAAGACTAAAATGTAAATGTATGAATTGCAAAGTAATTGCTACGATAAATTATAAATGTTCAAATTAAAAAATCACTCATGATATAATAGATAAAACAGTTTAACAGCCCTGAAAAAAGACGGTCATGTGTTGGTGTAGTAAATACTTGTACCACAGTAACATGACTAACAACATTCAGTGATTGAAGAGTCGCTACCAGAAAGAAGATTTCTTTAAATCAGGCAAATCTATCAGGTCATGTGTTTTTGTCATTCCTCTCCGCACTTGAGGACTGTTCTAACACACCTGACCACAAGATGGCACCCTAAGGTTTCATATATTTCCTTATTCGCTCTGAAAAAATTGGGAAATTTGATTTTCACCTGTTGAGTCTTCAGAAACTGTTTATATTCATCACGTCAGTTAGACTGAGGGGGTGGCCTGGGGTACAGGTGTTAAAGATGTTTAGAAAATCACAGAGTGTTCAGGGACTGACAGTGAGGAGATATTGATTATTAGTAAATCAATATGTTGATGTTAATGAGCTGGGTGCCACAGATTACTGCTCTGGAGGAAACAGACATCCAAATAAGGAGAGTCTTTTTGTATTACAGGTACTAAACACTGGTGTTGATTGAGCTTTCTTTTTTTTTTTTTTACATGTCATTACAGAAAGTTTCATACAAACAAACAAACAGAAAATACACAAATATTCATCTTAAAGCTCTTTTAAGTAATTTTCATCTGAAATAAACACTGATGCCTCTTTCTGGACCATCAAAAAAAGACTGAATATTCTTATCAGGTCAGTGTCTGAAGCTGCTTCTGTCTGCTTACAGCGAATGATACAGCTCACTGTGTAAGAACAGCAGAGGTAGCTTCAGGGATATCAGCGATGAAACATGCAAAAGGTAAATATCAGCAAAGATACACAGCCTACCTCTGTATCCACAGGGGGCGCCAAAATCCACACAGACCAGAAGTCCTTTACAGGAGCTGACTTTGATTTCATCTACAGGCCTGTGGTGATTCACTTAAAATTAGGGCAACTATGGCGCAGTTACCTGCTGATATCAGTTTGATGGATATCAAAGTCCATAAGCTGGCAAGTATTCCTAAAAATGGATCTTCTGAGCTTCGGCAGGCTTGTAGTCGGTCGTACTTTTACAGTGCGCTCCCTCTATTAACATTTAGTAGTTGCATTTTCAGCGCCATCATAAGGACTTCTTTATGTAATCAGCAGATTTCCTCCCCAATAATGAGCCACTCCTGATCAATGTTATCTTAAGCGGCTTCTGAAAACTTCTGGCATGTTGACTCCTGGCCTGGCTCTGCTTATTAGGTCCATGTGTTGTTAGTTGAGTGAAATATAAACAAGCATTTCCCCAGAGGGTATTTTGAAAATAACAAGTGTATGCAGCACTATGCTAATGTTTCCTGCATGCAGCACTGTGCTAATGTTTCCTGCAAAAGTAGAAGACTTCAGTTTCTGATATCACTTTTTGAGTAGAATGCCCAATTTACATCAGTCCCTTATTGTGCACCAAAAAGTAACATAATTTGTTTTTGCATCATTTTATTCCCTTTGACTTATTGAATCAAGATGAATTATCGCACAAAACAGGATTAAGAAGGAGTCTGTTCCCTTTTTGTTAATCCTGATATTAAAATGCCCTGACTGATCCATCCTGGTTGTTTAATAGGCCATATTGTAAACACACATACCTTTACTTCCAGGTGTTATTAAGGTTCAGTCTTTGGATAGGGATGTGCCCTTTACCCTCCACCTCACCTCAGTGTGACACTAACATGAGTCTATGCTCTCATTACCATCAGTCAGTGTTTGACAGCTCCTTCTCCCTCACACAGGAGCCGTCCCCCTGCCATTAAACCCTCATTAGTCCTTCATTTCAGACCCATTATAACCAGTGTACACTCCTAACTGGTCCCACTGCAGCCATCAGTCATTAGATGTGGACCAGGTGATGAGCTTAGAGGCATGTTCAGGGTCAAAAAGTCAAGATTTAGAAAGGATGAATGTTGAAATGAGGACTAATGGGGAAAAAACCTTCATATGAACAAATAGCAGTCATTTCATCGTAGTGATGGGACCTCCAGCTCCTCTCCAGTTCAGCAGTGAGTGCCATGACATGAGAGAATTTTAATTTCCCTGTTTCTGCACACAAGCCTCAACAAAACTGCACCTACACCAGCAGAGGGAAGCTCCATCTGTAACCAGCCCAGAGAAATAACCAGAAAACAAAGCTCCTAATAGAAATGTTCAGGCAGGAGATGACAGGAAGGAGAAAAACAGAAGTGGCCCTCATCTTTAAAGACTCAGACTGTCAGGACTGAACAGCTGCTCTGATATGAAGGCGAGCTGTTGAAGAGGAGAAACACACGTGACAATATGATCATGTAATTTACGGTATCTGTATGACAGCAGCAGGCCTCTTTCATGCCTCCTGCTCTGTGCTGACATGAACGCAACATTTTCAGAGAGAGCTGTCACGACCACATACCTTAATTTACCATGAATCCCCTCCCCCCTGCCACACACACACACACATACACACACACACACACACACACACACACACACACACACACACACACACACACACACACACACACACACACACACGTATGTATGCCAGCTGTGTGTGGCTGTCAGCATCCTTTAGTATCAAAATCAGTTGTACACAGAAGATGCACCCAACAGAGCTGTAAATACTCTACGACATAAATGTCAACAAATGCCAGCCTGAGTACGTTCAGTGATGACGTGTCACAATAAAATAAACCAATATCTGAATCTGCCGTAAACATCCACATCTGTGACATCAAGGTAAGCCACAAGGAGAATACATTACAGGGAGAGCTTTATGCATTCAGTGAAATGGAGAAAAGATAGCAAACATGCTAACAGAATATTGTTGTTTTGTTAATCCATTGTGTACAAACTGGTCCATGGCTCTGTCTTGGTGTTATGAACCAATTTAGTGAAACCTTAGTTGGTATACCTGCAAACCTGTTAAGAGTTTCACTGCCACAAAACACTGAGTGCCACCTTCACCTTTAATAAGATGTAACCTGTGATTTCTTAAGCAGGTCAAAGTCTCAAACAAAGAGGACAAGACCTGGACAGGTTACCCAAATGACTGCTGAATTGGAAATATTTAGACAGATCTGACCTGGGGGAATCACAACACTGACAACTAAAATACACCAGATGCATCTGCAGTCCATCTTCCCTCTGTCACAACAATGGATCAGATAGTTTTATATTCCAGTCAATTTGTCAACGTACACAGGATCTGTTCTGTTGCGGTTCGTCTGCGTGGCTGGTCCGTCATGTAGGTAATACACAGCCATCCTATTTTCGCTGGACATGGAGCTGGGACGCAGAAAATTCAGTGTAGGGAGGATCAAGCAGGACAGGAAGTCGTGACTGGAAACTACCTAGAACACCCAGTGACTTTCAAGATAAAACAAATCGTATAAAAATCAGTTTGTATCTCACTTGACCATGATGGCAAATGGACTTAATGAGGAGCGCCATACCAGAGGTCAAAAAGTTTGAGGTTTTACAGCCCAACATGAGTGAAGAGAGGATCATCAATGGAGTGGGATGTGCGGGAACTTCTCTGTCAAGACCAAAGTCTCCTATTTATGATCTGATGAAGGCTGTGCAGTATAGAAGTGTGTGTGCCATGCCAAAAAAAAGAAAAGAACGAAAAAAATCATGTTTTAATGTGGCGTAGCAACAATACACTTCCATAGTGAAGATTTACAGCTTATAGAAGCTTTGTAGTTCAAGTTGTGCTAACTTTTTAACACATTAATTTAAGTAAACATCTGTTTGCAGATAATGAATGTAACCGAAGCCTATTGGTGCCTCCCAGAAGTAAAAAAAAAAAAAACAGAAGCAAATGAACACCCAAAAAAAAAGAAAACCCCCAATACAAATATGGCTCACTTGGGCAATTTAATAGAATTCTTCCTTATACATGCAAAAAGACATAGAGAGGTTCAACTGTCTTTGAATACTGTGGATGAGATAATGATAATTATGCGTACACTACGATGGATTTTGAAATGCATGAGGCTCTGAAGAAGGAAGAATCAGTCCGACCCTTCGGAAGTGGCTTCATTTATCATCCACAAGCAGGAGGGGCACACAAGGCTCCTTGGATACAAGCTGCACCAGTCCAACGCTGCCAAACACGCTGTAGCAATACACCTCTGGAGGATATAATGTGTGCAAAAAGAAACAGTTCCAAATCAGCTGTGAATTTTTACTTTTTTTTTTTTTTTTTAACTAAACCAGCCACTGTGCAGAAGGTAAATTAGCATTTTACTGTTAAGTCCTTCAGATCTTCATTACGACGGGTCAGAATGTGTATGTTGTATGTCTGCATGAGGAACTGAAGGTGACTGTAGAAATCTTCTGCAGTCATGTCCCACTAACCCAGAACTCTGGAGGCTTGAAGGGTCAGGCTGGTCCCGTGATGGAGCTCTCCATCTGGCCTCAGGTGGAATGGTTCATACTGGACTGAACCTGTCAGGATGCATTTAGAAGCCGAGTTCAGCTACAAGGCCGAGCGCCACGGCTGATGTTAGAGTCAACCACAGAGCAAATAACCATTTGAATGAAACATCATTATGCTCAAGTGGTCGGTCCTCTGAATAAAACTTCCACCCTTTCCACATAGGCAGTCTGCTCTGCACGCTTTCGAGACATCTCAGTTCAGACATATGCAGCCCCTCAACTGAACTGATGTTGGAGAACTATAACAGTTCCTGGCCACAACATAATGAAATAGTGGCTATGAGCTGTTGATTTGTGGTTGTGAAGTAGTTTTCAAGTTTTTATCAAACCAAGCCGCGACCTCTGGCTGTAAGTAATCAAGCCTGTGCAGGAGTGCTAAAAAGCTACAGTTCACTGAGTGCCCACTTAAGACTGGCTGCAGAAGGACTGGAAACCACAAACACTCAAAGTCAAAAAGCTGATTTTTACAGCATCATTAAATATGTTTACAACCTGGTCCAAAAAAAATGTTTAGACCAAACCTAATCCAACACAAATCAAGTGGGACAGTAACTAAGGCACTGAAACCACATTAATGCATCATCAGATGCATCCGCAGTATGGCTCTCTTCTGCTGCGTGTTGACTGTCGATGTCAACTCACACTGGCTGTGTGTTTAGTGCGGCAAGATGCTTGACTGACAGACAGCTGAAGCGGCAAGACTGAGGAGTTCAAGCGTAACCCCCATTGACTGTTTAGAACATGGACGTAGCCTCCATGACGTCACCCGTCTGTTCCTGAAACCTTGAAATGAAGCAATCCGTGGACGCAGTCACATTTAATATGACACCGGCTGTGAGCTTCCTTTCTAACAGCTATAGTGGGCCTGCCAGTCACGTGACCTGAGCTGTGCCTCTGATTAGACAATCAAACGCGTTTTAGACCCAAGATGTTTATTTGAAAAAGGCTGTAAATATGCTTTTTAATGCAGTAAAAGACCATAATTTTTGGCTGGGTGACTTCTGGTCTCTCTCCAGCCTTAAGCGGATTCTGGATGAACAGCAACTTCTAGCACTTCAGCACAGGCTTCACTTTTACTTTACGGATGTTGCCCCTTGACCCAAAGCACTCTGACAAGCAGCCCGAATATGCAACTTGGCCAGTTGGGGCATAAAATCTTAGTGTGCAGGTGTTTCGTCATTGTGATTACTAGTCATTCTCTGACAGTACGTTTACATGCATCTCTAGAAATCAGACTATGAGCTGAGTCACAGGGCAAGATCAGACTTTTGAAATGCATGTAAACAGCTTAGTCAAACTGAAATCAGACAAAGCATAGCTCGATCGACACACCAAGATAACACCAATTGTAATCAGACAATGGCTGGATTCAGCAGGGCTCAGCAGGTTTGGGTATGCTTCGACATGTAGCTGGAAGACGAAGTAGATGACCATGACTAATGGGATGGCTGCACTCATACAGTCCATGTCTCAAACACAACAAACAAACATCATGACGCATACTTTCATTAAAATATAGAGAGCTTCAGCCGCATCCATTTCCATCAGTCTTGTTAGAATGTTGCTTTCTCTTTTGGTGAACCAAAAGTAGTTTGACACGCACGCAGCTTGGCTTATCACTATAGGACACAGCGCCGCCTACTGAAGCAGAGTGAGACGTTCTTGGCCTGAAGTCTGATTCTCTTTTCTGCATGTATACGGCGTCGAGACTAGACCCATAACAAAGAAACCGAACACCCGCCACTCTGAGGGCGTACGGTAGGTTACATGTGGTTAAACTGACTCATGCTGCATGTTGAATGAGTTTGCATGAAGTCAAGTTGTCCACACCTGAAAATCTGTGAACTCATTGTGGTTTCAGGGTATCTGCAACAAACTTGATGGGAGCATAATAGGCTTCTTCCCAGGTTATTTGGACTCTGCAGCAAAAGGGATGTTTGTAAGTGACGCTGCATGATGAGGTATCCTTCAGAAGCATTCAAGAGTGAACGATGGGAGATGACTGATGGCTCATTTCTCCAGCTGAGTCCTGTCATTTTCTTTTTCAGGAAACCATCATTCTGCTTCCATCATCATGAGCGCCTTTTGTACTATTTCCTGCTCAGGTCATTGTGACTGTGCCAATGACTAAGCATTCACACTTGATGCCTGGGTCCACTTTCACGACCCTTGAGAGCAGCTCTGCCCTAACAAACCAGGGAGTGTTCTGTCTCGAGTGCTAACAGTCATCAGGAGAAAGCACGAGCTGCTACAAGAGACCACTTCTTCCAAATACTGGCAGCCCTTCTGATCAAGATCCGTTCGGCTGAACTGAGTCTTTTACAGCGTAGAGGTTCGTGTGATAACACCATGCATCCTTGGCATCCAAGTGTGACTCCAGCTCTGCTGACCTACAACTCTCAGGGAAGAAGAAAGAAAGTGCTAGCTGTCTTTGCATCGACAAGAACAGAGCAGGTTTCAGCCCCTTTGTTTCTCCAACTATCACAGTCCACAGGAAATACAGGTGAGAGTCGAGAGCAACAGCTCTTCAGATTTGGTTTCTCCTTCAATGCCAACATCACTCAAACAACTTTCTCCTGCAAATGACTTCACCACAAATAAAGGAGGATAACTGTTACAATCAGGAGCATCTTCTTTAATCACTCTCAGCAGATGGAGAGCTTCGACATGCTTCCCTGCTTCCCCGCTGTGTGTGATATCAGCCACCTCCTGACCTTATTCTTACCCTTCGTACAGACAAATTTTCCTTTCTGTTAACGCTGTGCATCACAACACTTGAAGCGTTTCATCAGCCAAACCCTCTTATGTTGAACACTGGATATTGTCAGGCCCTCTGGTGGGACTTTGGGCTTCCATCTCGTTTTGTTTTGAGACTCCTGTGGTTCTTCATTCAGGCGGCGAAGCTTTTATTCCTGTTCTGTAATAAATGTCAATGATGAAAAACTTCCCCCTTGACAATTTCTGTTTTTCTAAACACATTCAAACTTGACCTTTTGCAGGTACACTGTTTGCAATGCATTGTTCTTCCTTTGTGGGAACACATTGACATATGTTAGCATTAGCATCTTAACTAGCACCAGAACCCTGTCAGCAGGAGATAGCTGCTCAGCCAAAGGATTTTACATCCCCCTGTGAGCTCTGAACATTTAGTACTCGTCTTTTCTTGTTCCTGAAGGTTGCTGCCGTCAGGGACTATTACACGAGACATTTACGACCTTTTAGGTCTTGATGCTTCCACAGTTCCTTCTTTGCTGTTTTTCTACTGTCTCATTGTGTGCTCACAGAATACAGGTTTTCATGTTGGATATGTTGCGGCACAGGTTGAAAAAAAAACAACTAATACTGTTAGAACAGAAAGATCACAGAACAAAGAGTCCTGATATTACCTTCCCACAACCCCACATCATCATGGGCGTATGAACAATCATTTCACTACTTTTCACCTCATATCGTACACAGTGTTTGGATTAATGGTAGGAGTGTTAACAAAATTTGTGGCATGACGTTTCTTGAAATGAAAAAATGGCAAAATAAATTTTAAAGCTGCATGAAATAAAATCAGGTAAAAATAAATAAATAAATAAATAAATAAATAAATAAATAAAGGGCCCAAATTTTACTGTGTTACTGCAGGAGATTTGCATGGTTATGTGAAGTGCACCAGTCTGGATCAGTGCTTCTCCCACACACTCCTCTCTGCGTGCATCAGGACACGGGAGGCTACTGTTGTTAGAACATAACTTTGACAGACAACCACCCTAACGTAACAAACTTTAAGTAATGTTGGTTACGTTTGATCAAAATTACAGCAAGGCAGCGTCAAATCACCTGTTTCAGCATGTTTGCCCAGCTTAAACATGAAGTCTGGATTGGACTTTGGGAAAACTCTTTCAATTATCCTCCTTCTTATCAGCTGACTCCTGCTAAAGCTAATCTACTTGCGCTAAATGATAAGCCCCATCAATACAGAGATGATACTGTAAGAGCTAACAAAACAGCAGTTTTTATCTGCAGTTCTTGAGGTGCTTGTGTCATTATTTTTCCGGACTCTTCGCTACACAGTGTGATCCTGTGTGTGTGCGTGTGTGCACATGTCTGTGTGTTTGTGGAGGCATGGGGTGGAACTCTGCCTTGCCCTATACAGACTGAGTTTAAAAGTGAACATGCGACCATTAGGCAGAAATGACATCATGTAAATAACATCAACATGAGGCTATTTAGTCTGTTAGATAAAAGAACAACCCTAAGACCTGATCTAGAAGGGAGCCAATGCAATGTTGCTTCAATTTCACCTCCACTTCAAGTTTTTAATGAGAAACTTCAGCAAAACAAGAGACAACTTGTTCAGCAGCTTTTGTTTTTTAAAATAGTTGTTTTTTACTGCTGGTCACTGGTCATGGTATACCACTCCTGGCCCCTGACAAAAAGTTGGTGCTTTGCTCCTGCCCAGTAAAAAGTTGGTGTTTGCTTGTGACACTAACATTTTGCTGATTTACATCATGCAGTACTTATTTGAAACTACTGTTTGGGTTATGAAGTAAGTTAGGGCTGGTTGGTTTATGCATCTGCTTTGAACCCCAACCAGTCAGTTTCTATTTATATTACACATCATTTATATATATTTATATTACAAAAACATCTGCAGGTCTGTTCACTCCCTAACGGTTTCCTTAGATCTCTAAGCCAAAGCTTGCACAGGTCACCTGATGTGCACGTGGTCAAAATGAAACTACAGTCAAGAGAACAAGGACAACAAGTCCTGCGATTTGTTTGCTAGGTGCCTTATTTCCTGCTTTCACAGCATTTCCAGTGTTCCCATCTGATTTGATCAGTAAGTGTTTATTTCTCCAACACCTCTCATTTCTTTTTTGCAATTATTAGAATTTAATTAGCAACTACTCAACATTCACCAACTTCGGTTCCTTTGCAATGCCCAGATTCGGTTGCCACAGTGCCTTGCACATTAATTGAAAATGTGTGCGTACATTGAAAGTGTTCATTTGCAAATTGATGTGGATACTCCGTGGCCTCTATGCATTAGTACAAACTAGGTTCCAGAAGGGGGATCGTATTCAGAAAGATTCGCAGTTATTTCTTTTTTGCAACCAGTATAGTCACCCCCTGCTGGTGACTAGAGAAAATACAGATATCGCAGTTTTACTTTGTAAACCAAAAGACAGCAACTGCTTGGTTTTTCTTCATTAAAGGTCCGCCTCATTTCATTCTTTTTGCCCCAAGCATTTAAGTGTTTTTTGCACTGGTCTTTGAGCATTTGTCATAAAATTCATAAGATGAATACTTTTCAAATAACAAAAAAAAAAAAAAAAAAAAAAAACAGCAAGAGAATAGACTCAAACAGTAACGGTTTTTTTTATTATTGTTGTTGTTATTTTTTGTATTTAGAAACATCCCCTACAGCATTTTCTTTTAATGGACATTGCTCGGTTTTTCTGCCTCTTCGTGATAAAGCTGGATGTGATCATTTTGATCTGGGCATTTTGAATGTTTCTTTTTTTCTAATTCTATCCCAAATCGATGAATTAGCACATTCTGCATGCTTTTTGAGCTTCTTGCATGCTTGATATTCATCGTGCGCATCTGGGCGCGCGAATAGAAGACCACACCGTGCGCTCTTCTGCAGGCGGACCACTCCGCCTCAGTGTTTGTCCACCAGTGCGCCGTGCTACAGCAGGGCGCTGCTCTCTGTACGCTTTGCTCTCAGGTTAGTGTGTCTAAGAGAACTGTGGGGATTCCCTGCCGGAGGAGCAGACAGCATGAGCGAACAGTGACCGAAATTCTCTCTCTGGGTTACTTTCATTCCCACAGAAAGCTTCTTCATCCATCCACTGTCTTCATTTGCTGCCCAGTCTCTCTTGGAAACCCCGGGGACACCTGTCGCGTGTCAGGTAGGCAGCATTCACCGTTCAACAAATCTCAATCAATTGGACACATTGTTCGAAACCTAACAAAAGCTTTTTGGTTGGACCCTGTTTGGAGACAGAGTTGTTCCGAGGAGTCTTGGATTAACTGCACAGAACAGACGTATTTCAGAACACTAAACCGGTGTTGTGTCCGTCTTTGTGTAGACAGCTGCATCTCTGTGGATCGTTAAATTGCAGCCGCTGTAAGGTGCTTTGTGCCGATCTGCCGTGTAATTACGCGCACTAAAAGCGTTGCCCGTCTCCTTTGCAGGCTCCAGCGATGAGAGGACGATGGTGCTCACAGTCCATTCCTGTATTGGTCTGTTTGATCGTTCTTTGGCAGACACGGTGAGTTTAAGTCAGTTATTTTTGTTTTTTCCTCATAAACCACAGCAACAAAAAACATTGCCTTTTGGAGCATCGACTCAGCGCGCGCACTGCAGCGTCCGAGGAGGTTTGACCGCAGAAATATTAAGCAAAATGTGCTCATTATGAGGCAAAATACTGATGCACTCACAGTAATATTAAATACGTGTGTTGGAATGGAAATGTGTTTATTGCTACTATGGAGCGCCTTCCATCACCGGTTGCTCTGTGCGCTAGTTCCTCTCCAAGTGGATGCTACACCAGACCTCATTGATAAATCGATTAGTTACAGGAATATTTGATATTGTTAACACACCCCATGTCAGTGAGCGTTTTAAACAGCCTTAGGATAATTTCCTAAAATGTCTGTTTAATTCGGCATCTCTAAAAGGATCGAAGAGTCGGAGTATTTAGATAAATTAGAACTTTAGGAAATGGCACTCTTATCTATCCACCCTTCGCGGTGAGGTAAAAAGATCTTGGGAGGAACATAAACCTCGTTTGTAAAACTAAAAACTGTAATCCACTTTAATCCTATTACAAACCAATCAATCCTCAAAGAATAAAAAAGACTTTAAAAGTGTGATACAACCTTAATAAAAACTACAGAAAATATCGTGCTCATCGCTCTGGAAACGTACTCTAAAACATGATAATGTCATTTCAATTCTAGGCTTAATGGACAAAATGAAAATATCTCTATGAGGAGAAGCAAACATATTTAAGTCAGATTCTCAGAAATCACTCTGGGTTTCATTTATTTTAAGTTGTTAAAGTGACAGAGAGAATAAATTATCCTCAAATACTTAACAAGATTTTAATTGTTGGACTCGTTTCATTAAAAAAAATAAATAAATAAAAACACTGAAATGGAAGACATATGGAGAGGTCCACTGAACAAATCGGTAACACACTAAGGTCTTGATGTTGTAATGTGGGCTCACTGTATGTTTGAGCTACATCTTCCAGACAGAGCAAGGTGAAGCCCCACCCACGCAGGATGCAGAGTGTCCTCCCAGTGTTCAGTTTTGAATGAAATTTCCTTTAATTCGCTTGAATTTGTTGGCAAACAACAGGACCAACTCCCAAGGGAGATGCTCACTGACAATGAAGCGTCTAGCAGAGTTATGGACCCCTCAGAGGCAGCTTTGAGGAGGGATGGTGTGAAGCTTTGCTCTCCCCCTTTGAGTAGATTAGACCATATTTGAAGTAAGTGGAAAAGGATGAATGCAAGCTGAGTTTCCTGATCCTGGAAAACAAAGAATAAACCTTACCTAAAACTTTCCATCTGGTGCTAAAACCACCAACAAACATCTTTCTCAGACTGAGAGAACACAAGTTACAGAACTTTTAGTTTCCTTGTTAACAATCTGTAAATACACGTAGCTCTGTTAACTAGACTTTAACTGCCACTTTGTTTACCATCATAATGTTTTTATGCATACCCCTCCTCTGCGTGTTACTTATATCCTATTTTTTCTTTTGCAGTCTGCATTTCAGTAGAGTTCCTAAACATGAATTTGAAACAGGAAAATGTAACTCCTAAAGCCTATATGACACAATTTTTCCAAGCCTGAGTGGCTTTATTTGAAGGGAACTAAAGGATTTGTCTCTGATTGTTCAGAGCTGAAAAAGCAATCAGTAGTGAAGCCTTTGGGTGATAAAGATTTATAGACTGAATCAAAACCCCAATGACACCCATTGGGGATGATGTTTCAGCTCGCGTCCAGTGTCTTTGCTAAGCTAGGGTAAGCCTGTAGGAAGGCAAATAAATACATTAATCATGCTGTGCAATAAATAAATTAATCAATCAGGAGTGGGATGGAGTCGGCCTCGAGTGCTTCCATATTACTCTCACAGATGAAGTTAAAAGTGTTGCTGATGATGTTACACTGCATCCTGATTCAAACAACACATAATAGAAATACAACACCAATGACAAAAGACGTCAGGTGAACATGTTCCACAGTAATCTCACTTTTCACTGTGTGCAGGTTGCTTCAGGGTTCTGCAGCATTACCATATATCCGCTGTGATGTATGACATGTGCCTCAGGGTTTGGTTTCAAAGTTTTGCATAATATTTGAGATGTATACAATAAATCTACATGCAGAAATGTAGAGCATTATATTATATACCGTCAGGATAAGTAAAGAAAGCCTGGGAGCAATAGATTTAATATTGTAGGTGGAGATTACTAACATGCATCACCACCTACAGCTCCAAGCAGCACTCAAGTGAAGTCTATTTCTGTGACTGATGGAAGAATTCTCTTCCTCTTAGTGCACCTGTAATAACAGGTTTCTGCTTCTATTCAGGTCACAGGCAGTGTCCAATACAACACGTAACTCTAAAGACATCGCCACCTTCACAAAGATCCTGGACAGTCTGCTGAATGGATACGACAACAGGCTGAGACCAGGCCTCGGAGGTGAGAAGCTTACATCTCACATAGGCTGGTGTGTGTGTGTGTGTGTGCACTGGGAAATATGAGTCTGCTTGGTTCAAATGTTCCTCAGCAGGGGGCGACTGCACTGGTTGATAAAAGCAAGAATATAAAGAAGGCTACAGGAAAATCACTCTGCTTTTCATGCTTTATTAGTTTAATAACAGGGCTCTGCTCTGTAAGAAATACTAATACAATGCACATAGAGGTGTTCTGCGGTATGTTACCCAGAAAATGGCTCTTCAAGAAGCAAGTAACCCCTTTAATGCTCATATTATGCGAGATACACAGGTAACCATGTATTTAAAGAAACAATATGATAAACTTCAGGTTAATAAACCCCAAGTGCTGGTTTGAACCATTGTACGATTTCGAAGCCAAAATTTCACCGCCACAGGCGCAGACATTGGCAGCAGTTGTGCAGCCAGAGTCTGCGCACCAGAGACTGTGAGGGATTCTGGGAGAATCTGAGTGGAGCCAGGTGACAAAAATAATAATTAATCTTTTCTTTCGAGAGTCTAATCACTCCTTGACTCTACCTAATGACATATTTTACAATCTCTGAAAAAAATACACAAGAGCAACAGCTGTCAATCATCATTTAACGTGACTCAAAACCTTGTTTTTTACCTGGTATAACTAATGAAAATGAAACTTTTCAGAAAAAAGAGGACTTGAATACATGGCAGCCAAATGATATCTTCAAATCATCACAACAGTCAGATGTGAGAAACATTTCTATGAGGGGCATTATTTTTCAAAGTTTGACCGCAGCCATCTGGAATGACTGAAGAGTCAGATTTTTTTACCTACACTGCAGCCGGCCACCAGGGGGAGCAGTTTTTGTGGCGACCTCACTTAGAGCCGAGAATGATCATTTTAATTTTTTTTTTCCATTTTTTTTTACAGTCCATGGTCAGGAACACAGTTTTAACCTTTTGCCTTCTTCCAGGCCCCAAAACATACTGCTGGTGCTTCTGAAGTTGGGATTCCCAGCTGATTCAGCCAAACATCCTCAGAGGAGAAGTTGTTTATGGAGGACAGTATAGACCCAACGTTGTCTTAGTTGGTACATTTAGCTCCTCAATCCTTCCTTGCTGAGATTAACAGACTGACAGGAACATACTGACTTTGATGACCTCTGACCTCTATTATTGGCTCCTGTGATTGGTGTTTGGTCTGTTCATCACCACTGATTTACTGAAGCAATATCTGTCTTTTCTCTTTAGTCAGGCTTGGGTTCTTACTATCTGAACCCTGAAATGAAACCCAAAGTTGAGTTTATAGAGACAAGATGGAAATACCAATGTAGACACTGACAGACCTTCTCTACATATCGACCCTACGCTTTAAATCTGACACAGTCTCTACTGTTGTAGTATGTTAAGCTTGCCTGATACACACTGATCAGATAAGTTTCTTGCATGTCTGCTTTGGTCAGTTGATTGTGTGCTAACATGAGTTGAATCCCAAGATCAGATTTTTTTTCAAATCCAAATTAATTAAATCACTTAACCTTTAAAGAAGGGGTATTCTGCTTTCATATATTTTAAACATGGATATAAAGTAACAGTGTTGGATGTTCATAGTAACCGTGTGCAGATTGTCAAACCTCTACGTATTCATATGTCGTTGAAATCCCTGAATCTGTCTGAGAACTGTCCAAAACACTCTGCTTTAAAAAAACCAATATGAGATTTCCACAAAATCTTCATGAGAGATCTTCACGAGACTTGTTGAAATGAGATCATCACACATGATCTCTGAACTGGTTCTTCACATGTTGGACAGGGAGGGCCTGTAACACCTTAGACCTGCCCCCTGAAAGGCCTTGAGAGAGGTGGCCAATCTGAGGGAAGGGGGGTTGTGGTGCAGGGAGCATTAAAGAGACAGTGTTCTAGACGGAGACTGAATTGAGGGTTCTCTAAAACACATGTGAGGGAAAAATAGGGTTGTTTTTAGCCTTAAAGCACAGAAAGCTACAACAGAAACAGAATAAAGACCAAAAACAACACAATATCTCCTCTTAAGTGTCAAAAAGCTGAACTAAAACTTAAATTCTTCAACTGTCTAGGGCTTACACCGGATTTCCCTCTATCGCCATGAAGCTGAGTTGACTGTGGAGCTTCCAGTGAACACATTTTTTTAACAAATAATGTTAATAAATTATCTACATTTTTTTAAGTAAAACTTTAAAACATTGTTTTCATTGGTTCTGATGATGAAAATGATGATTGAAGCGATAGAAACGAAAAAAGTTTTGGGTTTGAAACTTCAGTTTTTTTGTGATTTTATGAAGCTGGAGAAAATTCTTTCAATGTTGACAATGGGTGTGTTGACAGTTTTCCACATTTAAACAATTACACAGTTTATCTCTGGTCTAAAGCAGCTAATTTCTTCACACTGGTCTCTTCTCTATGGGTCCCTTTGTCAGCAGCACAATAGAGGTCACTGGAGAGATTTTAATTTTATGCATGAAGCAGCCTTCACATTGTTCGCACTGCCAGACAGTGAGGTTCATTTTTACGTTATCACCGCGTTCCCTTCAGTGTTTCTTTGCTGATGTGACTCTGTGGATAAGTCCATAGAAATATGCTTTAAACTGTTAGTCACTCATGATTAATAAGCAAGCTGGAGCTCCCATTAAACCGATCTCGAGGGGATTTTTAAATCAATATTTTATTTGAGTCTGCTCTGCTTACATCTGCAGCCCCTCGGATGTGTTAATCACAGCCTTTTAGAGCTGCGGCAGCAGTGTTTGATAAAATGTACTACAAAAGGAGACTTTACATGAATCACACTGAATGTAACAATATACACAATATATACATAAATGATATATAAATGAGTACAAATTAAAACATTACCTCATTGCTTTTCATGCTTTCCCAGGATGCAAAGCGATAATGTTATATATTTATTTTTTGTCTTAAACAAAGAGAAATATTTTTAAAAAGACAAACTGCTCTCCAAAACAACGCACACCTTGGCAAGAGTCACGTCTTTATGACAGTAGATGAAGGGGCTCATGGGAACTGAAGTCTTGATCCTGGAAAACCACTACCGATTTTAACCACAGGTGTCACTGCAATCAACACCAAACTGATAGTCCTCTCAGAGCCTTTATTGTGAGTGCAGCAACATGAGACGGCTGACGCTGAGGGCATGTTTGTGCTGAGGATGCTGACACAGGTTACAAGAAGGAAAGCACTGCCAGCACATTAAAAAGGCGTACGAGGATAAAGAGCCCCAACACAGCCCACGTTCAGTATGTGCATTTACTTACTTACTTGAAAACTGTCATTTCACAGGAAGACCAAGAACAGTGAGAAGGTGTACTTTCTCTACTTGATATCAGCTTGCAGCTGCAGCACACTACAGGGGTTTTTAACATTAGTGAAATTCAGAATACATCCTTTGTTTCCCTGCTACATGCAGAAGATTTAATACTTAAGAACTTATTATGCTACTTAAAAATGAAAAACCAAGACCAAGAGTGACTTCAGAACATGAAAATATACTTGTTACTCAGCCTAAGTTGGACAGAGACCCTGAAGTGTGGTGTTCCTACAGGTTGTTCTCAGACCAGAGCTGTAAAGATGTGAAACACTAAAAACCAGTTGTTATTCCTCTTGTATTTATTTACCTATTTATTTAGTTATTTTGGGTAAATTTGAAGTACATGTGAGCCACCTTTAGCACCTCATGCACTAAAAGACTGACAGATTACTGCAGCTCTCAGGCTGTATGTGCCAGCAGACACAGAAATTACTTACAGCAAAATGTGCATTCAGTGGCTCCACAGTCGCTTCGCGCATGATGAAACGTCACAGCTCACTCTCAAGTACCCCAGCTTTAATTAAAAACACAGACAGGTTGTTTGATCCATGCAGGAAGGAGAATTTTTTTTTCTTTAATGTTAATCCATTAAAAATGTCTTCTTTCTGCAAACTTTGTACAAAAAAGTTCAGAGTTTGTTTTATTAAAGTGACATATGGCTTCAATAACTACCTCAACTAAAATAACCACTCAGGCCACTACATTTGAACATGTATTACCAAATTGTTTAATTTTTGTCTTGTTTTACACACCTGGATTTAAGTTGTTCTGCCATTTTTGATCAATTGCACAGTTTAAATAGAAATAGTTGGGACACTGTGCAAAATGTACTGTGCATTCACAAATGGAGGTACATACTGTACAATGCGAAAAGCAAAACAGATATGCCCATGATCCAGAACCAGGGGAGACTTCTCTGGACCTTAGTCTGTTTAATATGGACGAAGTGGAAAAGTGTCCTGTGGTCTGATGTATCCAAATCTGAGATCCTGTTTGGAAATCATAGAAGCTGTGTCCTCGGCTCTAAAGAGGAGAGAGAACACACGGTTTGTTCTCAGCGCACAGCTGCAGCAGTCCATGTCATGGGAAACCAACACATCTGTGGGGGCTCCATTAACGCTGAACAATATATTCAGGTTCAGTAGCAACATGTGCTGCCATCCAGACAATGACATCTTCAGGAAGACCTTACATATTTCAGAGAGACGATGACAAACCACATTCTGCATTTGGAGCAAGTGAAAAAAATGCACAAAGGAGATCCTTGAGCATCTGAAATCCAAAGCTATTCAGTGTTATTACTTTGGATTTAGAGGGGTGTAGCCATATGAAGGTTTTTGTATCAGTATCAAAAACTTGAATATTAGGATATCTGCACAAAAATGATACAGCGGACTGAATACAAGAGCTGGACGAGCGCTATAATGGCCAGGGGTGGCACAGCCCCCTGAAACCTGATTAGCTACTCAAAAGTCAGACTATAAACTGATTTGCTAATTTTCCCATTTGAGGAGGGTCTTAAATGAACGAATCAGGCTGCATTGCAACAGCTGCTCGTAGCTTTCTTTGCATGTTGATGATGAATATGATTATGAACTTTAGGACATAACCCTTTTTCTTTTTCTTAAGGTCTTAAAGAATAAGTTTAGTTGTTACAGTAAAAAAAGAACATGCAGGGATATTATGACTCTGTGTTAAGAGTAGTTAAGCAAGGTAATAGAAAGGGTAAAAACACACTTTTCATCTGGTTTATGGGCACACATAACCCAGTCCACCTGAGTCAAAACTAGCTCCAGCACCTTTTTCAATTGTTTTTTTTTTAAAATCATTTTGTCTCTTTTTTGAATCAAAACAGTTTTTCTTTGTTACAGAAACATAAATCTTACAGTAAATTTCTTTTTTTGTCCCTGACAGATCGAGTGACAGAAGTAAAAACCGACATCTATGTGACCAGTTTTGGTCCAGTGTCTGACACAGATATGGTAAGTCTCACATCTACCCTTAAAGTGCATTATCCTCTCAGGAACAGAGGAAACACACACACACACACACACACAAATTTGAAAGTGCCTTCAGGTCTCTGAAAGCCTCCACTGCACACTTCAAACTGTCAAAATAACGGTGCAGTTTCAAACGTGTATCACTTATTTTGAAAAGGCTTAAAGGGTTTCTGCTGCAGGTGTGAACAAGACGCCGTCTGATGGCCTGTGAAACGTTGGAGGCTCTGAGGAACTGACTCATAAACATATTAAGATCTCTAAAAGAGTAAATGAATTAGGGGACGCAGTTCATTTGCGAAGACAATCACTATTATATGTTGGTGGATCTCAGTGGCAGGACAGAATATTTCCCTCCTCTCATTGGACTTAAATGAGTTCCTCTTCTACCCTAATAATCCAGAGCTCACAGCTTGCAGAAACCTCATTGGTCAACAAGCTTGTCAATCATGGTGTTGTAGCCATTCTTTGTACCATCAAACTATTTTGCATTTATTTTGCTTACATGGCTACATGACCTTTACTGCAGCCAGTCAACAGAGGGAGCTCTAAATGCTTAGTCTTCAAGTTTTGTCAAATTGCTGTCTTGTTTATGGGACAACAGAAAAGAAACAGGGAAAATTTGGTGTAGAGAGTCAGAGAAATCAGCCACAGCCCCAACTAGTACTCCAGGCCATATTTAAGGGGACATACTTGACCTACAACAGCCCAGTCCTCCATTGGGTTGTGCACTCAGTGCTCTGAGATGATCAGGTTATGGTATAAGAACTGCAAATGCACCAGGGTTTTGTTTTCTTGAAGAAAACATCCAGGTGACATCAGGGTGAACGTGTGGCTGTTTGTTTGGTCGTTGGCTCTTTGGCAGCGCTCTTTATTTTTTGAGGGGGTGTTGTGACGTAGTCTGCTATGGCTTTTCAAAGATCTTTCCTTGTTAATTTGCAAACCTCACCACTTTCTTTGCCAGTTTGTTGAATTTTTATTTTTTTCTGCGGATCTCAGCTTCTGGATTTTTCTGCCTGTGGAAACAGTTTGGGCTGTAGAATTGTGTTTACCCTCATCAGATCGGAAACTATTCTCCTTGGAACATTCAACAGTGTGTGTTTGCACAAAATCCAGTGTAACCGCACACAGTAAATAGACACATCCATGAGTACTGAACAATCACACATCTTTGTGAACCTCTGGTGTTTTTCCTCTGGTGCTTTTTAAAATCTCTGGGTTTCCTCGCAGGGTTGGCTCAGAAGTAATTACTCACATCCAGCAGATAAAATCTCCCAGACAGAGACCTGTCAGCTCTGCTTGTCCTGTTGCTATTGGAAACGGAGCCACTCCAACCAGGAGAGTGATGACAAGGCAGGGGTCAGACTGTGTTATTAAAAATGAGATCCCATCATCTAGCACCATGCCGCTCTGATATGCAGCCGTTCCATGTGCTACATATTAAACATATTCATGATCATATAGTGGATGTCCATAGTGAACCCCATTATACTGATTCAAATGGTTTTTGATTGGATGACACACATTACTCCTCTACATTTTGTAATAGCACCGCAGTGTCCATCACAGCTACACCCTGCACCCTGCACAACCAACATCTTTTAAGTTTTGCATTGTGATCGAGGTGTTTCCTGAGAATTATTTGACTCTTTGCTGCACACACACACACATGCATGGGGCTGAGAAAAAAGAAAGACAAATAGGTTTTGTGCTCAGTATTTGGGGAAAATGAGCCAAGCAGAGGGAGCTCAGGATCTCTAGCAGAGACCACAACCTCTGCAGCTGTATAGCTCTTTTATTGCGATAATCTTTTGCATTTTTTGTACCAAATTTCCAACTGAACTAAAGCCAACAGAAGCCAACCTAACACACTCAGAGAAGGGCATGTTAGGTTTATATGACATATGGATGTTGTCTCTGTGACATCACCTGTTTGTTTCTGATGTTCTGATGTTGCAGAGTTAAAGCTTATCGTTGACTGGGTCATACTGGAAATGCTGAGCGTCATTTGAGTTTGAATGAGGTTAACTCCTTGATGCCTGTTGTCGCAAATTTGCGAGATACCCTGTCAGGTGTTGGTGTAGTTTGTATCTGATTATTACCTATTAATTCATATTCTACACAAAACAAAAATCATATCACATCCACTATGTCACAATATATTGGTCAGGGGATGAACTTCTCATGTCTCTATATATAATATAACTTAATTATAACTATTGTGTATACTATACTCAAATTTACAATCTGCACTTAATTTAACATCTGTAAAAATACAAAAACACATAAAAACAGTCTATTTTTTTAAATTGTTGATTAAGTCAGGCAGTAAGGGGTTAAGAGGCGGGGCTTTAACCTTTTTGTAGAAAGCCTCAGGCTGCTCACATGACAGCCATGCCCTTATATGGACAAAACCCAGAAGTTTCATACCCTCAAAAAAAATAATAAATTGTGGAAAAATTAATCTCCCCATAAGAGTGTGCGGTGTTGGGACATAGCAAGGATGTAAACATGTTTATATTTCTGCTGTTAAGACCAGCTTTTTGTATGGGTGTGTATGTGATTTGTTGTGTTCCTGTAGTCAACCTCTAGTGGACACTTGTGGAACTGCAACTTTTAGCACTTCTGCACAAGGGTCATATCATTTGTCTGGGGCTGCAGCTCCGTTGGGTTTGAAATGAGGCAACATGTTGGTACCTAAAGGAAGCAGAGTGTGTTCAAGGCCTGAGGTCAGTGGTGCAGTACTTTCCTGATACGTAAGCCGCATTTCCACCAAGCAGACCGGTTCGGTTTGTCTCGGCACGGCGCGCATTTTGCGGTGTTTCCACTGACTTATCCCGGGGACAGATCCCTAAAAACCGAGACCAGCCGGCCTACTTTTTTAGGACCCTTCCGTATGGGTGCCAGACTGAACCGATCCGCTTTCGGAAGATGGAGCAACACACTGCAGTCTGTTGATTGATCAAAAGAATCAACACTTACCCCCACAGCGGCTGCATTTCTCCTGGCAGCACACAGACTTCTCTGAAACAAAGCTTGATTTGCGTTTTTCTTCTTTGTTGGATTTAATAGCGGGGTAAGCTGCTACGGCATCATGCTATTGTTTAACAGTTGCGGCTTCTGGCATCCAGTTTACACGCTGCCCACCACAAGAGGGCACAGTTTGCTGTGGAAACGCAAACGGGATCAGGCTCAACTGAACCAAACTGTCCCAAACCGTACTGAATCGACCCGGACTGCTTGGTGGAAACGCAGCTTCAGAGGGCACAGCACTGGGGTAGATGTGCTGATTCACTTAAAAACAGGGTCCAGTGACAAACCAATGTTTAAACCTGCTTTGAGTGATTGTGCTGCTTTTTAAAGAAATATCTTAAAGCATGTGTCAACTCAAGGCCCACCACGCCATTTAATGTGGCTTAAAAGGTCTGATTGTCTTATGATAGATAAGTCAAAAGGTGCACTAAACATAAACTATGTTTCCCATGATACCTATAGGTCAGGGGTGTCAAACTGATCCAGTAAAGGGCCACTGTGGCTGCAGGTTTTCTTTCCAACCAAGCAAAAACACACCTGACGCAAATTATTCAATCAATCACCTGGATTGTCTTTACATGTTTCATTTGTTGGATCAGGTGTGTTCTTGCTTGGTTGGAATGAAAACCTGCACCCACAGTGGCCCTTTACTGGATCAGTTTGACACCCCTGCTATAGGTTATGTCACCTGCGAAGTGACGGCATCCTACCACTAGACTGCAGTGTTTTCACATCACACCATTTTCTTACTAGTGGAACTGAGAAATAAAAAAAAATCATCCCAAAATGTCCAGGAAGAGAAAAGTTACTGCAGGTGGAAGGCTGTTTCAAGAAAGATCGGAAGGGGTAATATGTTTGTGCTTTAGGGAGAAAAAACGGTGTGTGTTTTGTGTTATGAGGCTGTGGCAGTTGTCAAAGAGTACAATTTACATCGGCATTTTGACACCAAACATGGAGCTAGGTACGCCAAAGTGAGCCTGTAAGAAAAACAACAAATAGTGCGAGATTTAAAATACAAACTGCAATCAGAGTAGGATGTGATCAAGAAAGCCAAAACCAAACACAACGCGGCTAAGAAAGCTAGCCTTATTGTGGCTGAAGAGTGTCTGAAGAGTCAGTGCAAAGTCTTTTACAGAAGGTGCCTTTTTGATGCGGAGTTACATTTATTTTACATTACATTTAGTTACATTTTATACTGTCTTACAGTTACATCTGGCCCTTTGAGGGCAACTATTATGCTGATGTGGCCCTCAGTGAAAATGAGTTTGTTTTTAAGGCTCATTGTTAAATTTCAAAGATCGTGTATTATACTTATTTTACTGTTATGGATCTCTCCTCCTAAAATTATTGTCTTTTGTTTCTGAATTCATGTATATATGCATTCAAATAAAAAATAACAAGAAACATCTTATATGAGTCCTCAAGAACCAACATGTACTTTATAACCCAAACCAGATCCCTACTTAGATACAGATTTTGACTGTTTTATTGTTTTAAAACGCTAATGGTTAAATCCAACATCCGGAGCGTTCTCTGGGAAACCCTCACAACCCAGGAAATATGTCACACACACAAACACTCTGCTTCCCTTAAAAGCTTTCCTCAGTTTTTCCATCACAATCCGAGCCACCACCCACCCGCTCCTCACCCATCCTCCCTCTTCTCTCAAATATTTAAGTGGCACAGGAGCGAGGGGCAGAGGGATGGAAGTGGTCGTGATCGAGACAGCACCTTCAAAAGAAAGAAAAAAGAGAGACACTCTCATGATTAATTCATGCCATGTCTCCATCAAACTTGCAGCAGATAATTTCACTCCACCACTGTGTCTTTTTTCTCTGCCTTTGATAGCTCAGCTCTGATACGTGCGCACACACACATCTCCATCTCCCACGCAAGAACACACACATGCACACACAGTCTCACACATACACACCTCTTCCCTTTGCCAGATAGATTGAACGGCCCCCTGCTGCTCCCTCTGCCTCCGTGTTTGTGAAGGTTTCTCATTGCTGGATTATTATGTCCCGTCTGTGTTGCTTTGGCAAACACCATGAAAGAAAAATAAACCCGATACACCTGCTTATTTCGTTTGTTGAACTCCCTTTTCTGACGGCGCACTAATTCTAAAACCTTCAATTTTCATCTGCTGGAGCGTATAAAGCTCTGTAAATCTCCTGTTCTGTGATGTTTTAAAGAAAGGAAATTTGTAATTTAGATTTTTCGTTTGTTTCATGTTGGTTTCCCCTGATTTCACAGTATTTTGATCGGGAAAAAAGAGAGGTTTCTGTCACAGAAGTTCAGAGACCTTCCTGTAATATGACTTATTAAATGAAGCGATGCCCATGAGTCGGCTCAGGCAGGCAGCTGGCGCTCCACTGGTTTTCACTGATTCTTCTCACTCACCTGACACAGCCTCCCAATGTGGCTAACGTACTTTTAAGCCAACAGTTACAGTCTCTGCTGTTTTGTGCAAACTTTCAGCCTCTTCAACTCAAACTCTAACTCCGCAGCCAGAGGAGGATTAAGGTAGTCGTGGACCCCTCTGCTATTCTTTTTGTGGGCCCCCCTCTTATAGTTCATGCTATCCCACAGGCACACACTCCAGGCAATAAACAGTGAATATGAAAAAAAAGATATATTCTTCTTTAATTGAAAAATAATTAATGAAATAGAAATACTTCAAATAATTAAACTGAATAATTGTACAGTGGTAAAGTTACAAGGAGTGGTGACACAGACTTTATAAAATATTTTTAAACTAATACATCGAGTTGTTGAACTGAAACTTTGTGACATCAGCTTGAAAAACAACAACAAAGAACAGACTTGAGCGCTCATTCAGCAAACAGACACTATCTATTACTTGTGGATGGTTAAAGACCCTGTGAGGACTTTTCTAAGTGATCCTGAAATAGTTTTACTTTTATAAATTTGTCTCCTTATAATCCATGGTTTGAAATTAGATTATCAGGACCAGAAAATGTTTATCTCTAAATGCTATTTCTCAGTTAGGAGTGAGCTGACCAAGTCAGAAACAATCTTCCTTTTTCTTGCAGCAAAGGGTTTTTTGGATTTACTTTGCAGTAACAGTGGACACTGGTGCTGGCAAGAGGAAACAGGACAGAAGAGCAGAAGAAAGCAAAAGAGGAGAGTATTAAGAGCTAAGGTTAAACAGATTTTTTTAACAGATTTTACAAAGTTTGATTGTTGGCAGTTAAAAAACAGCTCTACGCAACTACAAATAATTACACTACCTCGCTGCTTTACATCCTAGAAAAAATTGTCTTGAATAAAGAAAAGTAGAGTTAAAAAGAGGATATGCTCTCTAAAACAAATGAACACTTCGATAAAAGTCATGCTTTCACAACAGTGGGTGATGGTGCTCATGGGAAACAGAGTATTTATCCTGGAAAAACACTACCGATTCCAAACGACAGGTGTCACTGTAATCAACGTTGGACATATAGTCCTTATGGATACTTTAAAATAGGAACAAAGCTAAATTCTGGTGTCAAATAATGAACCACAACACTTTTATTTAATTTTATTTGTTTGATAATTAAAATGTGATCACTGACTTACGACTAAAAGAAGGCTTAATGCTGCACCGGTGAGGCCTGAAACTGTGACTGGAAAGGCAATAGACTTCCTCAAAGTGTTGATGCTGTCAAACATAGGGTTTGTTTTATCATCTGTACTTTAGTTACTGACCTCCAGTGGGTCTGGTTAGCCCAAAAGAAATGGCTTTTTTCACGAGTTCCAGTCTGGTTGCTCTCTGTGAATCATACAGATCCTGGATGAGTGAAGCTAACCACAGTAAGGCTTAAGACTGATCTCACAGTGAACCTCAAGAGTGTCTCTGAGGTCTGTGGTCATTCTCAGTTGTTTTTTAATCAATGTTTTATTCAAAATGTAGATTACTTTTTAAAAACTTATTGGGGTACCTTGGAGTTTGAGGTTTCTGAGGAAATCTTTTTGAAAATCTGTTTCCAGATGATCATAGAGAACTCAGCTGGTAGAGGTGTGGTCTTGTGTGGGAGTAAGGTTTTCAGGTTTCTGTGAAGTCATGAAGAAGGCTGAGTGAGAGAAAAGATGCTTCCACTCTACAGGATGGACTGACGACCTCAGTGATGTAAACCACGTCTGACGTTTTGCCTCAGGGAGCATCTGGATCAGAGACAGACAGTCAGGTCTGAACCTAACTGGGTGCAGAGCCAGGCCACAATCACCACACAAAGCGCGTGTGATGCTTGAGCCAAGAGGGGTACAGGACATGCCTGATTAGGAAACAGTGTCCCCCACACTCACATCTGACCGTCTGATTTCACAGTCTCTCAAAAATATTAATAGACAGGATATTACTCATGGGGGAGAGGTTAGTCAGCTCTGCTGGAGCGACACTTTTGATCACTCCATCCAAATAAGACGGAGTGTCATCCACTCATAGCTGTGGACAGAGCAGTCCCTCTGATCCCTCTGCTCATTTTGTCCTGTCCATGTCAAGTTCCTTTACCTGGGGATTACAAAGAAAACCTCTCTCTCTCACTTGAGTTTTATGCCAGAAATTATCCTATGAGCAACAACAGATTCTGGTCAACGTGTTTGAGAAAGTGTGTTTTATAAGGACAGGAATGTAGGGAGTTGGTGTTCTTTATTTCACTTGTTTTTAGAGCTATATGAATGTCTCTTCACTGTCATCTAAGAAGGTTTTGCCAAAATATCTATAATCGTGGAGAGAGATCGTTAAACCACAGAAACTGGCCCAGGTCAAAATATCCACTCTCAGGCCCCATGGGGGTACAGATCTTTTGAACCCTGCCTCCTCTGCTCACTCTGTCTCTGTCTCTTTCTCTCTCAGGAATATACTGTGGATGTTTTCTTCCGTCAGAGTTGGAAGGATGAGCGATTGAAGTTCGCTGGACCGATGAACACTTTACCGCTCAACAACCTGATGGCCAGTAAGATCTGGACCCCGGACACCTTCTTCCATAACGGCAAAAAATCTGTGGCCCATAACATGACCATGCCCAACAAACTGCTGAGGATCATGGAAGATGGGACTCTACTTTACACCATGAGGTGAGGTTATACTTTTCTTATGTAGCATGTCAACATTTAAAAAAACAAGGTTTCTTTTAATGCTTGAATCAAATCATGGAAACATAATTTTATCCAATTTAAATCAAATTGATCATTAGACATGCCCCAACAGAATATGATATCAGCATCGATGGGATATGATACAATAAAACACTGTGTTGTACAGCAGGATGTTATCCAACCTAAAATGTTACCAACACATTAATGAAAACATTCGAATAGTTTCCATCTTAATTTGATCAAACAATATGAAATGATACCTATACAGTAAAATACAATTGATTATGATACAAATTGTCGTGTTATGTTAACCTTGTCTTCCCGGACGCTTCCAGTACTGTGGAATATGAGGCATTAATACAACATTCATGTCAAAAAGCCAGTTTGCCTTGCGTTAATATACATGTAGAATACCTACAGACAGCTCGGAAACTCGGCTAAAAGCTCATTTTAACCACTTTTTTGACCATCAAGCACAGATAGAACATTAAGCATCCCTGAAAGCAGAGACTTCATGGATTCCAATGGTACCATTTTTATCCTCCCATACCTAGATTCACTGATCCAGTAGCTAAATAAGACAAAACAAACCACTCCCATTTAAAAAAACACAACCAGTAATTTTGTCTTATTTTTGCAGTTTTGGAGCAGAAGCTTTATCCACCATCATACAAATGTGATCACCACAGAACTATATCTCCCAGCGTACTTTGAGAACAAATTCCAGCTCAATTGATTTTTCAACACCATTCAAGCAGTTTGATTGGAGGACGTTGCTTGTCTGTTAATAAATGCATGTTTGCCCCTCCTCTGACAGTCCTTTAGAGACCTCAATCATCCAAATTGAACACTAGGGAGCGGAGCTACTGCACTTCGTAACTCATATAGCAAAGCTAGCAGCTATTAGCTACAAGAGCACAGGGAGCAAACATGTTTCCTGTGAAAGTGGCGAGCAGAAAACAGGTTTACAACCAAGAGAGAGTTTGTATCTAGCCATTAGATAATTATTTTTGATATATATTTATGCTGACAGTGATGATGAACTTGAGCCACCAAGGTTCTTAAGCTCTGCTGGGTCTCAACATGAATGATGCTCTGAACAACATTGTACAAACTGATACAAGATAAAACAGTACAAACAAACAGAATACAGCGTGACACTTTCCATTAGTCTATGACCTGATACAAAACAATACAGCAGGGTACAATGCATTACAACAGGTTTCAATACAGCATGACCCAACACAAACGGTACAGTGACATAGGATACCAAACAACGCGATACACTGATCTACATAAAGATACAAAACAATATGATACGAAATGTTTGGATCCAATTCGATAGAATAAGAAACGGTAAGATCAGACTTGATACGATTTTATGGCATACTTCAAGACACAAAACGATGCATTACTTTTAGAGATAATGTGATCTGAGAAAATGAGATACTATTTGATATTATATAACATGATACATGACTACATGTCTGGTTACAATACAACCTGATTTGATACAATAGAAACCAATCAAATAGTATACAATACAGATACTGCCATGTAGGGTTTACCATGACATGATAAAAGATGATGAGGTTTGATAGGTAAAAATACAGTAAAATACACGACAATGATTAAACAAAGCAATGCATTGATTCTGTAGTTTTTTGTGGTGGCACAGTGGTGGTTACTTTTGTCATGAAAAATGATGCTAACAATGTTTTAGATTAGAAATAAAATGTCCTCACTTGTTTAAGAGACACAAGGCTGGTTCCTCCATTCATCAATTAATCATCAAGTCCATTTGTTGATCTCTCATGGCTCAGTGTGTGTGTGTGTGTGTGTGTGTGTGTGTGTGTGTGTGTGTGTGTGTGTGTGTGTGTGTGTGTGTGTGTGTGTGTGTGTGTGTGTGTGTGTTTGTTCCAGGTTAACGGTTCAGGCTGAGTGCCCCATGCACCTGGAAGACTTCCCCATGGACTCTCACTCGTGTCCTCTGAAGTTTGGCAGCTGTAAGTGTGAGCAGATTCCCTGCTACACTCTCAGAGCACATCAAAAAATAAAACCTCAACCATGACCTACATTTATCCATGAACTTCTTATATTATATCTGCTTTAGCACCTTTCAAATATGAAACAAAAGCTCTACGTAGTGACAAATAAATGCCTTTCCTCGTCACTTTGCATCCTGGGAAAAGTTGTCTTGAACAAAGAAACAAGATCTGCTCTACAAATCAAATGCATGCCTTGACAAGAGTGATGTCTTCACAACAGTGAGCAAAAGTGCTCATGGGAAACAGAGTCTTTATCCTGGAAAAACACTCCCCATGCCAGCCACAGGTATCACTGCAATCAAGGCCAAGTGGACAGTCTTAGAGCCTTTAAAAACCTACTGAAATCAGGATCCTGAAGTCCATGTGAACACACTCACTGGTTGATTTCAAAACTCAGTGACAGGTAGTTATGTACTGTACACTGAAGTGATATTCGTCACATCTTTGAAGTATGGTGAAAATAAATAACAAGAAGCATAATTTTTTAGATCTTGGTTCAGAGAGGGTGAACCCACATGTTTGCTGTCTGCAGTAAACTCGGGACATTATGTGAGGAGAAAATGTCATCAAGAGTCTGACTGTGGGGGTTGATGTCAGGAGATGCAGAGGAGGTGTTCATTTGATCTCTGTAATTCAAAACTTAATAAGCTGCTCTGCTGAGAGCCAGTGTGCTGTACACTCAGAGTTTCTCAGTCTCCTCGCTCCCTCTGCCCATCAGATGCCTACACCAAGACCGAGGTGACTTACATCTGGACTCGTAACGCCTCTCAGTCTGTAGAAGTGGCAGCTGATGGATCCAGGCTGAACCAGTATGACTTGGTGGGTCAGACTGTGGGGAAGGAGACCATCAAGTCAAGCACAGGTGAGCATCCATTACAAAACAGACCTACAGAAAAAGGATTTAACAAGATTTAACAACAGCTGTTCTCAGAATAAACCAAACTTAACAGGCTTTGGACCCAGTGCTCAATAGCACAAACCAGGGAGTTGACCAATCACAGGGCTTGCAGTTTGTGTTGGTTTCACCCATAGTTACATTTAAGGCCTTGTTTACACAATAACGTTTCATCTGAAAACCCTGAAATGCAGTGAAAAAAATCTGCGTTTACACAGAAACGCAGAGGGACTGAAGCCTGTGGTAAGCATGCCAGGCCTGTAGTCGGCGCTATAACTGTCTTGTCCAGAAGCCACTTTTGGGGGATCTCCACCAAAGTAGAGTTGCGATACAGCAGATTGAGCAGCACAAGCACAACATGGTAGTTTGCGACGACCTTAACAACGGTACTGTTGTCCTGTTGTATGCACTCGCCCGGAGCGGAGTGTGATGTCAGCGTTTCCACTGAAAACACTAGCTTACTGTTTACACGGCAATGGTGTTGGCAGCATTTCAGAAAAATCCTACTCTGGAGGCCGTTTTCAAAAGTTTGCGTTTTAGGCTGGCTGAAACGCCGTTTCCGTATAAACCCGAGGCTGAAACGCAATAAAACTTGCGTTTCACCCTAAAACGGTTGTCATGTAAACGGCCCCTAAGGGGAGGTTCACATCAGAGTATGTGTGTTGGCTTCTGCATTGGAAAGGGGCCATGCACACGCAATAATTTGTTGCAAAAAAATAGGCTTTGGTTTCTCGGTAAAAAAAAACAGTTAAAAAATAATTTTTGAAAAGTAGCTTTTCAAAGTCATGGTAATGAAGATCTAATCTTATGAGAAAGAAGTCTTCATTACAGGCTCTGGATAATCCATCATACAGCAGAATCTAAAAACATCAGACATTCAGACTAATTCCCCTCCTTCCTCCCCTCAAAGCACAGAAAAAGCAAAGGATAGAGAGAAAAGAGGTTACAGCATCATAGGAATCACAGGATCAGAAAAACAGTGAAGTGACTTTGCATAAAAGCTAAACAGGTGAACACAGCTCAGCCTTGCCACAATGAAACACCCAGGGCTACCTGTTGTTATTGTAGCTCTACAAAACTGTTCCCACCTATTCATGGTGTACATTTGTTTTCTCCTGCCCTGATCTTTGACCTCTCTGGTCCCCAGGTGAATACACAGTCATGATGGCTCATTTCCATCTGAAGAGGAAGATCGGCTACTTCGTCATCCAGACGTATCTGCCCTGCATCATGACAGTCATCCTCTCTCAGGTCTCCTTTTGGCTCAACAGAGAGTCTGTCCCAGCCAGGACTGTCTTTGGTGAGTCTTCAAACTGCTTTAGATCAGTTGTTTTTCTCTTTTCTACGTTTTAAAGAGAGTTACTGATTTACTCAATGACATGAGATACATAAAAACAGTTTTCATGTCAGCTCCTCCGATTGTAAGTGTGCTTCCTGTCAGTTCCTGGGTTTATGCTTTGTGCTTTTTATATAGTAGCTTAAATTTTCTGATTTTAAGAAAATGCCCTCTGGATATGATCATTAAGTGGAAAACCAGGATGTACATTTGTTAACCGTGTTTGGGAATATTGTAAAAAAAAGCACAATGCAGGTCTTTTTAGGATGAAATACAGGGAAAGATGTGTGTGTGTGAGTGTGTGCGTGCGCATGCATGTACACAAGGAGGGAAGCAACATCAAAAGGAAAGAGCATTATCCTCTTACGCTGGGTATTGATGTGTTCACTGTGTGATAGAAAGCTATTAAATATGGCCTGCAGCACAAATACGTATGAACGTGTGTGTTTGAGTGTTAATGTGTTTTTGTATGTGCGTGTCTGTGGGTGTGTGTTCTTCTAACCTGCACTGCTTTGTATAAAAATATCTCATATTTGTTTGGTCTGTCTGATTTTTCCCCCTCAGCACAGAAAAAGAGGCGTGTCTTTAATAAGTCCCACCCCCCTGATTGTAAACTGTGATTGGTTATCTGTCCCGTCAAAGCCAGGATGTGTTGCAGTCGGTCTGTTACATGTCATCCATTGATCCAATACCAAGTAAATACAGGGCCAGTATCGCTGATACCAATACCAATACTAGTACTTTTAATATTTAAGGTTGATGTGTCATCAAACTGCAGACCTTTAGGTGTTTCTGTGATTTTTTCTTTTGATTATGTTTTTAAAACCTAGGACAGAATTTGGTCAAAGTTTAAAGGTGACTACAAATTACTTTGGTGTCATTATAAACATTTATGTTCAGAAACAATACAACAGTAACAAAACAAATTGTCCCCAAAACAAACTTATGAGTGATTATTTATCTATTTATTTTTAAGAAAATAAAGTGCAAAAAATTATCACTTCAAGGTAAAATCAAAGCCAATTTTTTTTTAAGCACAGAGTTGAAGACTACAATACAAAAAATAATTATAAAAGTTTTCATTGCACTCATTTTTTTAAAATAATAAACTATAAAGAATTATCACACTAAAACAAATGTTACAAAACATATCCAACAAAATATTTTTTTTTCAAGTTGAACTGTTTATTGAAACAATACAAAATTAAGGAACATTCTGTTTTCTCATAAATTAAGTTAAAAATCACTTGAGTATAATTAAAAGATAAATCTCTTTTGAGGTAGAGAGTTTAGAAAGCAGAGAAAGCAGAGTGGGCGGAGCCTGCTTGCTTGTTTCCTTGGTGCTGCTGAGCCACACGACGGTGCAACATCAAAACACAGGAGGGGGAGGGGTTAAACTAGAGTATCGATCTTTTTACACTGCTATCATTGGATATCAATACTAACATTGATATCGATATTATCGATCGATCCACCCACCTCTACATGTCACACAACAATGGTAGACTTAATGTTTTCCACAGGATGCAGTTGCATCACATGGTAAGATAATTTCTTTGAGACAACATAAGGCTGTTAAAGGGTTTACAAAGAGTGCCATGTGTCTTCTTTAAATAAACCAGTGGTTTTTTTTTGATGAAGAACAAATGATGCTTAAACAGTAGCAGTTTGCATTACTCCTCTGTTTCCTTTCTCCACTCTCTTAGGCGTAACGACAGTCCTCACCATGACCACTTTGAGTATCAGCGCCCGTAACTCTCTTCCTAAAGTTGCCTACGCGACCGCCATGGACTGGTTCATCGCCGTCTGCTACGCCTTCGTCTTCTCTGCTCTCATTGAGTTTGCAACTGTGAACTACTTCACCAAGAGAGGCTGGGCCTGGGACGGAAAGAGTGTCGTCAATGATAAGGTTGATCTATCACACACTTCGGCCATGTCCACACATAGTTGGGTATTTTCAAAAACGAATGTTCCCCCCTTGTTCGTTTTTAAAAATAGTTTCGTCCATACTCTGTGGGCAAATCTGCTAATAAATGCAGCTCCAGGCATGTCATGCCCATAATGGGCAGTGTTTTCCAGACGTAAAACACATGCCATCCAATCAGAATGAGCCCCCGTCATTCAGCTGTGATGTGAGAAAAGGAGGCGTCCACGCGAAATCATGAAACTGGAGTTTTCCAAAGTCTTTGCTTTGGCCGGAGCCTTCAGAAAACATTGTTTTTAATGATGTCAAGCTGCAGTTTCATGTGGATGACAGGCCTAAATGTGTAAAAATGTATGTGGTTTCCCAAATACCTGGCTACACATGGACTTGGCCATGGTGGAACCATGTTTGTGGCTACAGTAATAAGGCCAGCTCAGCTCCACTGGCACTGAATGCAGAATATTTATTATATGTTAAAGATAAAAAGATTATAAATATAAAACAATCAGATTTACAAACAACACACCAAAACTCAAGAGGCGCAAGGAATCTTACGTCTGAACTGATGCATTCAAAGGATGTTTCAATTCACAAAGAGCTTGTGTATGAGCATTTGAGCAACATTTCAGGCAGTGTGTATTTATTGAAACACTAAGCAGTAAAAAATTGTCAAACAGCAAAAAAAAAGTGCCCTAAATAAATGATCCTGTCTGATTGATTATGAATTATTATTCCTTAAAGTTGGGTATAGGTGAAGGGTAGGACAAAACTTCAACTCAGAGAAAGACAGAGACAAACAAAAGAGAAATAAACTGAAAAGTTTTATTTTCTATGAAGTTAAGAAAAATGCAGAAGTTAAAATGAGGTTATGTCAGAAAACACTAACAAAGGAGAAATTGACCACCTTTGAAATAAAATCCCCCTTCTCTTCCTCCCCGCTGCTCTTACACTCTGCTTTGAGCGCCAGTCAAACACAGGTGAGCTCAATTACCTGCTGCTGTAGAAGCTAAGGCCAGGTTCACATGTAGATCAGTAGTTCTGAAAACTGACTTTTCCTCCCTGTTCCAAAAGAAATAATTCACACAACAATGCAGAAACAATTGAAAACACTTGCATAAGCATGCCAGGCCAGAACGTGGTGAAATTGTTTAATTAGCCATTGTGGCCATAAACACTAAAGAGGACCATCTGCTACCTGAGTGAGCGGTCATAGTAAACAATATTCTTTATACTTGAATACTGTTCAGTGTGGTAGCTTTATATCTTCAAACACGAAGGTACCGCCAATCATTTGGTTAAATCTGAACCCCCTATCTTGGTGCAAGTAAGTGCAAATGTATAGAACAGTTTCAATCCACAGGCAACTCTTGATTTTTGCGTACACATGACAACAAGACAACAGAGTTTTTAAGAAGCCTTTTCACACTGTAAACATAGGTTTGAAGTAACAATACGGGGCATTGACACTGAATGTGTGCAGATTTTTTTTTATCTCCGCTATACTCGCTGAAATGATGACATCATGGCATAAGGATTTCCTAACTGTTTTATGACACATTGGAGAGCAGGACTTTAACACCAAGGTGCGAAAGATTTGGAGGCGTCATATTCAATGTCTGCACGTATTCTCCTCCAAACGATGACTTTGCAATCGTTGTCTTTGTAGTTTTTATGTCTTTTGTCATTTAGAGCCAGGTGCTGGACACGAACACAATCAATGTTGAATGTCTTGGTACGTGACTTGTCAACAACGAGCGTTTTGATTGGTCGGATTTGTACTTGTTGCAAGCGCAACTTTGGAAAAACCGACGTTGGTCCAAAAAACTAAAAGCAGCAACTTTGCTCAGTGAAAGAACGTTGCTGGTGTGGAAGCTTGCATTGAAAAACAAAAAGTAAATAACATATGAAATATTTGCGCAAAAAATATGCATCTGGTGTGCAAATGGCTCAAGACGGACAAGGGTTTGTGGAGCAGGAAGCTTTAAAAGAGACAGCAGCAAAAACATAGCGTTTAAGACAGAGGCTGAAACAATGGTTTTCTAAAACACCAGAGAGAGAAAAGTAGGGATTTTTTAAAACTGTAAATCATGTAAAGATAGTAAGGTGTACAGAATAAAGGATTTTAAAAAAAGCACAGAAATATCTTTCCAGTGACATTTTGGTCTCATTTGGTCTAAGACCAAACACAAAGAAAAAACAGCACTTTCAAAAGTTTTTGCATCCTTGTGGATGGAAAGCAACATCTGCAGGAAACAGAGAGACACAGAGGAGAGTCAGTGTTGATAAAGAACACTCCACAGCACAGGTCACTAACACTGAACGTTTCCTCCTGCAGAAAAAAGAAGCAGCCATCATGAAGAAGAACAACGCCTACGCTGTAGCTGTTGCGAACTACGCCCCGAACATCACCAAAGACTCCACGCTGCCGACCATCTCGAAGTGCGCTTTGAACGACACAAACAAGAACCAGTCTGAGACCAAACCCGAGCAAAACAAGAAAACCTTCAACAGCGTCAGTAAGATCGACCGCATATCACGCATCATGTTCCCCGTGCTGTTTGGGAGCTTCAACTTGGTCTACTGGGCCACCTACCTGAACAGAGAGCCAGTCATCAAAGACCTGGATCCTGCCAAGTAGAGTGCACAGACTCCAAACATTCAGGATGGAGGTGTTTACGTGGACGGACAATCCTTCTCTCTTTTCTTACTCTGTACAGCTTTGGATGTTTAGAGTTTAGTTTAGAGCCCATGAATCCTGAGTTATCCTGCTGTCGAAATCTCAAACAGGATTCTGTAAGTTTAGGGACGGTAGATCATTTCTGTCAGGATCTGCTGAGAGATCAAACTAATTTCAATGTAGCTCACAAATCTGTGGATGAAGAAACGTACAGCTATGATCATGAAATAGTCCCACCACTGACACCACATTAACAGACTCTTGAGTAGCTCAAAATTTAAAAGAATCATTGAGATGTTGTCATTTTCACAAACTCTCTTTTTAATTTTTTGTATTTATTTTTCAAAGGCCTGTGCTTAAAAAAGTTTCCATCTTTCAAAGACATTCTGTCCGTGTTGAGCTGCTCAGCTAGACCAGAGTCTGAAAGAAGGAGGATTTGTTATCGTTCAGGTTTTGTGAGCATCAGTAGCAACAAAGCATCTTACCATGTAGCAATAAGAGAAAAATCTCCTGTGTTTTCTGGGGGGTGGTGAGCAACATTGGTGGAAATTAATTTGAAAAAAATATTTCTAACACAAGAAATGATTGATAATTATCAGTAACAGCAGTGAGCACCCAAGGATTCTTTTCTCACTCATTTCCGACTTTCTCATAACTGTGAGATAAAGCAGTGATGGTTTATGGTTATTTGGCTTTTGATTTTTCACCATGCCAAACCTTAATCATTTCTGTACATTGAGTACAACTCAGTGATTTTTTGCTCCCCTAACAGCTTTCTCATTAACGAGCTTTGATATTGACGAGGCATTAGGGAGGAGACAGGCAGCGATTCAGTACTGAGTGGGAAACAGCGCTGCTGGGTGTCATCATGTGAACACTGAAAATGGACCAAAGCAGCTCTCTGTTATCTGATTTCTCCTCAGTCTTTTTTATGGGGGCTGTTGGAGGCACTCGCACTGAAAACTGTTTCCATTAGGAGAAATTTACAGCACCTTCATGACAAAAAAAAAAAAAGAAATTCAAGCAGCTCCAGAGCACCTTGTAGACTGAGGAGCTGAAACTGCTGCATCAAATGCAGTGTTCATACATAAAGAAGGAGAGCTCCCTGGTGGTACAGAGAGCACATGCTTTTTTTAAGCTTTTTTTAAGCTTTTTTTTTTTTTTTTTTTTAAATTTGCAGCTGTTTCCAATCCTTGTGTCTGGAGCCTGTTCCTCCTAATGGAAACTGTTTGTGTTGCAGCGCTGTTGCCTCTATGGTCCATCCTATTTATACTGGGCTGTCCACTTTAGGAAAACATAGACATTAGAATTTAAACCACAGAAGGGAACTTACTGTCTGGTTAGTCCACACAGCTGCTCCTCCACAATCACATGTAGCTTTCGTACTGATTTGTAGTTTTTCCACGATGCTTCCTCACACACTCTGCGTCACACTGTGGAAGATGATCCTGCCTGAACACAAAGATTGGGAGGATTTGTGCGAATCTTATGAGCTGTAGCAGAATTTTAATCAGGAAAACCATCTTTTCTGCTCCCCCATGTCATTTATATTCTGCCTTTTCTCTGTTCCACTGTTTATTCCTCAGTCAGCCGATCATGAACATTATCTCTTAGTTCAAACCAACCTGACGCCATGAAAACCATGAATCAATCACAAACTCCAGTTTTTACATCTCCTCCAGCACTCTGGGCTCCTTTGAGGTGGCCATAAAGTAAGAACATGAAACGTTCATGAAGTTGAAGTTGAAGCTGCTATTCTTAGAAGTACTTTATGATGACCAAAGCTCAAGAGACCAAGTAGTTAAAGCTTCAAAGAATCAAAGTCATACATATTTTTCTATCAGCCCATCCACTGATGGGGTGCAATTCTCAGCAATTCTCCAAAGAATGTCCACTTTCTTTGAAATCCATCCAAATTTTTAATACAAATGTATTTTACTGTTGAAATCAGAGCTGAACTTCTTCTAACACTCCTTAAAGCTTAACGTCGAACATCACAAGTTTGAAAAATAAGGAGGCTCTGTGAGGACTACCTATTTGGCATTGAATGCAGTGACACCTGTGGTTGGAGTTGGTAGTGTTGTTACAGACTGCATTTCCCATGAGCACCATCGCCCACTGGCTTACATTTGTTTAGGAGAACTTCTATCAGACTCTACTTTTCTCAACCCGGAATGCAAAGCAACGAGCTAATGTATCCATTTGTAGTTATGTACAGTGCTGGACTGGGATTGAAAAACAGCCCGGGACTTTGACTCGAACCAGCCCACAACAACGGGACACATCAGTAGACCGGCAGCTCCCCAACATCAGCAGCATCGGCCGTACACAGACCAGCAGTTGGCTTATTTTGAGTAAAATTGTCTTACTGCACTTGATATGAGCCACGTTCAACGTATTAGTCAGGAAAAATGTCTTGTTTCAAGTTGTTTGAAGGCAAAAATGGGTGAAAAAAAGACTGCCAATGAAACAAGAAAAAAATGCCAGAAAATTTGCTTAAAACTAGAAAAGTATTTTAAGACAAGTAACTTTGCTCTTGTTCCTAGGCAAACTTTTTTTTTAACTTGTTCCAAGCAATTCAGACCTAATTTTTCTCTTTAAATAACTTAAAACAAGACATTTTTCTGGACTGCTCAGATGAATGTGGCTCATATTAAGTCTAAAAAGACATTTTCTACTTTAAATAGGACAAAAACACTTGATAAGATTTCAGTTTTTTGCAAAGTGGTTATGTCCTACCAGTGCTTATCTACCAACTCCAACCTCACCAAGCAGAGCCAACGTAACTGGGAAATGAAACCTGACCTCAGATACTGAGGCCCCGTTTACACGGAGACTCCCGCAACGATTCTTCCTTTGCGTTTTCAAAAGCCACCCGCGTTTACATGAGGACTGCGTGAAAACGATCCGCGTTCATACGACTCCAGGAGGAGAAGTCTCCTCTTCTGTTCTTTCTTTTTCTGCCGTTTTGTTGTGTGAGACGGTCGGCAATCCAACCATAACGCGCATTAACGCCAACTACTGGCTCAACTGGAAATGTGGCTGAGCGCGGAGCCTTCACCTAAAACTGCGAGTGCGCATGCGGTGACGTCAGCGTTTCACCCTGAGACGCTCCGCTCTGTGTTTACACGAAGCTGGATGGAGGAGCGGATTCAGATCTTTCCACTCTGGGGAGCGTTTTCAAAAGTTTGCGTTTTCACTGAAAACGCAACGTGGTCTCGTCTAAACGGAAGGCCAAAACGCAACGAAATGTTTGCGGAATCGACCGTTTTCGGCGTCGTGTAAACGGGGCCTGAGAAATGATATTTTGAAATAACACTTTTGTTCTGATGATCTCATTATAAATTGCGGCATATGAACAGGGAAGTACTTAAAGTGACGAGGGCCTTGAAGATCGATCTATTTTACCAAGCACTTGTTTCTTGCACTAAGCTCAACCCAATATCATCCATCGAAGCCTCCAGCCACTTCTTTTCACCTCTTTATCATATTATCATCACTACCATCATCATCATCAGCAGCAGCATCATCATCAGCATCATCACCAATACCATCATCATCATCATCATCACTAACATCATAATCATCATCATCATCATCACCAACATCATCATCACCATAGTCTGCTGGTATTCCTAATGGTTATCATCCAGACTTCAAATGAAGATGTCATGATGGGGTTCAATCAGCAGAAACTCTTCACATTCCTAAACTTTATCTTGTGCTGTGTCAAATACTTGTCTTAAATCTGGTCTGTCCTGACTGAAATATATTTATACTTCTGTGTTTGTGTTTTTAATAGTTTTTCTTACCTTTTTATCCAACGCAAGTTGAATCAGAGACCTTTACACGTGAGAGTTAAAAACTTCCATCCTCACTACGGATGTGAATACTTCTGTGTTCATTGAACTCTGTGTTGTCTTTCTGTGAGAAACATTTGTTATATACTGTACATTTCTTATATGAATATTTGTATATAAACCCTGTGCTTTGTTTAACCCACTTTCCAAGCTGTCCCTAAGTTGAGGAGTGTTTGAAAAACATTTGATCCTGTTTGTATTTCTTTAGATGTTAGACTTGAAAAGCTTTGTGACTCATATGAACACTAATACAGATTTGTGATATTCACTGACATGATCTCTCGCTGTCTTCCTGGGGTCAGTTTGTCAATCTGTCCAGGCTTCTGTGTCCTGATCTCCTTGAGTGCAGAATGCTCAAAGACGGAGGAGGTGGTGTTTCAAACCTGATGCTCAATCCATGGAGCTAGCAGCAGAAGGTGAACAAAAAGTACTGGGAATTCATTGTGTTGAAGATACTGCTGAGTTTCAAATGATTCTCCAGATCTAGAGTTTGATTTAAAGGGACACTTTAAGTTTTTTAATGTTGTATTGCTAATAGTCTGTTGGGAAAAAGTCCTGTTGTCTCAGGTTATAGACCTAATGTGCTGATCATTGCCTTGCAGAGGTAAAGGGGGGGCTGTGGCTCTCAGGGTTGGAGAAGTTACCTTTAAAAAGTAGTGTTTGCTCATTGCACGTTACTTCTTGAAAAAGTAGTCCCTTACTTAAATAAGTTACTCTCTATGGAAAAAAAAACTTTTTACATTACTCATTACTTTTATGTTAACTTTTGGGTGCTCGACTTTGGGCAGAACCCCTATCTCATTTCCTAAATATGTACAGGCCTACATAAATATAAATACATGAAGGACATAACAGGCAATTCTTTTATGCTCTTTATTTTGAAAAATGCCACAGAGCACGACAAAAAAAAAAAAAAAAACATAATGCCATGATGACTGACTGCTCTCTGTACCAGCCTCAGTGTGGAATAAGAGCCCGCAACTATTGCGCATTCCCGCAGCTGAGGCAGTGTTGCTGTAGTAGTAGTAACGTTACTGTAACGTGTTCCTTTGTAACTCGTTACACCCATAGACTGTATATAGAGTGGACAGCTTGGCTCTACCATTTTTCATTGTACAGTTTTGAAGCCAAAATTCCCCCGTCACAGGCGCAGCTATTGAAGCAAATGTGCAGCCAGAGTCTGCGCAGTAGAGACTGTGAGGGATTCTGGGAGAATCTAAGTGGAGGTGGGTGACAAAAACTTTTTTTTTTTTTTTTTCGAGAGTCTAATCATTTCTTGACTTTACCTCCTGATATATTTTACAATCCCAGAAAAAAATAAACGAGAACGGCAGCTGTCATTTATCGTTAAATGTTACGTAAAGCCTCGTTTTTAACCTCGGATAACTAATGAAATGAAACTTTTCCGAAAAAAGGGGGGTTGAATACAAGACAGCCAAATGGTATTTTCAAATCACCACAACAATCAGACATGAAAACGTTTCTGCCAGGTGTATTAATTTTTTTTAAGTTTGACCACAGCCCAACTGGAATGGCTGGGGAGTTGGATTTTTTGACCTATACTGCAGCCAGCCACCAGGGGGAGCAGTTTTTGTGGCAACCTCACTTCGAGCCAAGCAAGACGACGTCCATTTTTTCCACAGTCTACGGTTACACCCACACTAGTGGCTCTGAGGTAGAGTTGGTGTTGGCTCAAAGGCTTGAGGAAGACTCTGTTATTCAGGATAGATACAAGCCAGTGGTGCCATTAGTTTGTGTCATAAACCCAGATAAATTGGAGGTATTAAGCACCCGCCTAAGGAAGCAGGTTTGTAAGGTAAAAAGAAAAAGAAAGGAAACTAATCTTGCCATTTTAAACAATTATTTATTTGTTTAATTATATATATATATAAAAAAAAAAATCGAACACCTACCAAGCAAAAGACAAACTCTAAACCTAACTCATAATAAAAACCAAAACAGAAAAAGTAAGCACAAAACAAAAAAGGTGCTTCTCAAACACAAGACTTATTTAAAACACAATTATCTAAACTAACTTACTAATAAACAAAAACTTCCAACACAATGTAAAGCTTTAATACCTACAGAGCATGTTTCCCTGCACCAACTTAGGTCCTCCTTCATCGATACACTGCAACCTTTCTGATAAGTGTTCCTGATAACCAGTAAATTCCCTGGGATAGATTACAGAGAGGATGAGGTATCATTTCCAGCATCCCTGCACAATATCAAAAAATATTCTTAAACAACCCCTGTCTTCATTTTCACAGGATTTCCTCCATGAACCAAAATTCATGCCCCCTCCCACAGTGGAGAAAGGGATTAAATTTCTATCACTCATTTATGATACTGTGGAAAAAGTTAAAAAGAAACTGAGTTGAATGTGAAATGAAATTAAAGATCTAGGCTAGTGAGATAGCCTCTTCTTCCATCACCAAAATAATTACATTTATTTAACTTTAACATCCACCCCCTTCTCTCCAAGTCATCTTGCACCCAACCCCCGCTTTGTAAAGCTCATCCTTCTATGCAAATGAAATAAGCCTTTTGATTTGCTTTATCTTTGTCCTTTAAACTCTGATTTAACTAGAGGCAGCAACAGAAAAACATGTGTTCTTCCCCCACAAGATAAAGCTACCATATAATTAACTGAAGACGGTGGGGGGCAAGTGTGACTTCAGTGGTTTTTACTGTAAATAGATGTTCACCATCTGGTGAGTCAGTGAGCTGAAGCAAATAACAGAAGTGAGCTGTAGTAACTGCTGAAAGGTTGATTCACCTCATCTCCAAACTGTAACGTGTCACCTGCAGGTACAGGTTCTTTTTAAAGGACAAGTGATGATTTTATTAGAGATGTTGAAATAGTCTTACTTTTTTATATTTTCCTAATCCACAATTCAAAATTAGATTACCAGTGCGAGAATGCTCATTTTTTAAATGCTTTTTCTTAGTATCTATAGAGCATGAACCCCATTTTTTTCTCCGCTCAAAATAAAATTTTAGATTAGTTTTCTAGTTAAGGAGAACACTGGAGCTGGGCTGGCAAAAGAAAAGGACACCTGGGCAGAAGAAAGCTAAATGGGCGAGTGATAGAGTATGGGCTAAAACATTGGTTAAAACATTGGCCAAGCTAATTGTGAAAATGTGTGTGTTAGTAGAGCTAAAAAGAAGATATGCAAAGAAGAAAACTTTAAACTGAATTGTTTCATAGAAGGGAAGGGAAGGTTTTAGTTTCATCCCTCTGCCTGCGTCCTAACACTCAGCAGTTCTTAGGCCCTGTTTACACAATGTTTCATCTGAAAACACTAAAACACAATGACAAAAAATCTACGTTTACAAGGAAACGCTGAGGGACTGAAAATGCTGTAGTAAGCATGCCAGGCCTGCAGGTGGTGCTATAACTGTCTTGTCCAGAAGCAGCTTTTGGTAGATCTCCACCGAAGTAGAGTTGAGCTGATCATCTGATCTATTGGTGAAAACTAAGAGCAGAAGTGGAGCAACAGATGTACATTGTGTATGAAGACACTCAGCAGATTCAGCAGATTCAGCAGCACAAACACGACACGGTAGTTCACGACGATCGTAACAACGGTACTGTTGTCATGTTGTATGTGCTTGCGCAAGGCAGAGTGTGACGGCGTTTCCACTGAAAATGCCGGCTTACTGTTTGCATGGCAACTGTGTCAGCAGTGTTTCAGAAGAAAATCCACTGTGGAGGCTGTTTTCAAAAGTTTGAGTTTTAGGTCAGCTGAAACGCTGTTTCTGTGTAAAAGCGAGGCTGAAACACAACAAAACTTTTGTGTTTCACCCTAAAACCTTTGTCGTGTAAATGGCCCCTTAGTCTCCTCTGCAAGGCATACTAGGCCCAGCCTTTGGACACAGTCACTAAGGGTGAGAGAAAAAAATCAAAAAACTATATATAGGGATTTTTTTGTCTGACAGTTACATAATCTGGATTCTTTGTCAAAGAAACCATTTTTCTTTTGAAATTAGAATTCTTCATTTCAGTCTATGTTTATAACCTGGACTGGAAAAAATTACCACTTCTCTTCAGCAGAGGGTGAAATGTTTCTCTCTGACTCACGTGATGAGCATTTTATGAGAAAATCGAAATCGAATCAGCACCCAAGAAATCATAACAGAAATGAGTCACAAGATTATCATATTGTTCTGCCCTAATGGTTACACTGACCATCTCTACTGTGCCCAAGCACGGTTTAACCCCAAAGTCCAGTTCGTTTGACCAGTGTGACCACTCCACTCCATGAGGAGTGGTTACACTGGCCATCCGTACTGTGCCATGCCTTAAACACATTTGGCCCTCGGTCACAGTTATTATATGTATGGGATTATATGTCATGGATTATACATCATGTCCTCATGCATTAGGTTTACCGTGCTGAAGCACACCTCACATAAGTTTGCCAAAGGGCGCAGTCGCACTGGAGATCTGTACCAAAGTACACCTCAACCATAAAGTCCAGTTCAGTTTGGTCAGTGTGATCCATCTGTACCGTGCTCAGGCACGGTACACTTCCTGGGCTTGGGCAAACTTTGGAGAAGCGTGTTTCAGTGCGGTACACTCCATGCATGAGCACAACGATGACATGATGTATAATCCATGACGGTTAATCGCTGTGACCTCTCCTCTCGACAGTCATCTCAAACGGAGGGCTGTGTTGGACCAAAAGGACTTAGCATAAGCCAAAAAGTCACTTAATTTGTGGCGGTGTTCTCTTTATTCTCCACCGAGCTGACTCTGATAAAACTGCACTTCTTGTGAACAGATGCTTCACGATGATGTAGGCAGGCCATGTGTGTGTTTTAATACAACTTGATGACTTATACAAGAGGCAATTGTGCTTAAGTCTGGGTTATATTGGAATGTTGTGACTGTGGGTCTTACTAGTCAGTGGAGGAATGGCGCTTTAGAGGGACAACTGTTCTTAAGCATGTCACGTTATGGATAGCCGGTGTGACTGCACCCTTAGAGCTAACGCTGGGACTCAGACTGGGTTCACTAGAAAATGCCACAGACTCACCTTCTCAGCCTGCTGCTGACACACGCCAGCTTGGGAAATAAAAAGGAAATGGTTGAATGGATGTGTTGAAAGAGGTTGATTTTGGCCTGTAACCACTAAAAGCAAAGTGTAAGGGTTCATCCTCTTTGTTCTGTACAAATGTCACGGCACCTGATTTGTATTTTTTATGGTGAAAGCTCTGGACTGACCTGGCTAACATCACCATCTTTACTTTGCTACCACAGAGGGATAAATCTTTAACGGTGCAGCTTTGATCCAGTTTAGGGTGACTCCTTATAAAGGGGTTCAGATATCCCCGATACACACACATACACACACATGCACATACACACAAAGATACAGAAGTCAGCAGAGCCACAAGGCATCCAAATCCTAACAGTGCTTAGATCAACATTGCTGAGAGAGGAGTCCTGCTGAATGGTCGAGTGTTGCTGAAGAGGCTTTAATCGGGTGGAGCAGAGCATCCGCAGCACATCAGCACATTTAGCCTCCTGTTTGTCCACCTGCCTTTGATCTGCACCTGCATCACCTGATCCCCTCTGCTGGCTCGCCTTTCATTCGCTGTCATCTGCCCATTCTCACTGGGGCTTAAACCCCGCAAGCTTTAAAAACGTCAGCTATGGAGAGGTTAAAAAAAACAACTCCAAGTACATATGATCACATCACTTAAACTTTAAACAACCTTTCCTGTGGATGATGCACTCAGGTTTTAAGAGGGAACAGGTTAGAAGATTTATATACCAGTGTTTGATTGATCAGCGTTGATTCAGTTATAAAATTATGACGATAAATGTGAGCTGAACCCTGGAGTGTGTGTTTGTAGATCCACACTCTACAGGGCTTGAATCAGACAGAAATTGCTGTTCTCCCCCAGGCCCCAAACAACACCTCTGTGATGTAAATGTGTAGGTGAGTTTAGGAGTTGTGCCAGTGCAGTTGGAAAAAGATGTTTTTCCTTGCAAGCCAAAGAAAGACAGTTAGTGTTTGAGTTAGAGTTTTAGGGTGAAAATAACCTTTATAACACAAACAACCGGAAAATAATGTTTTATATCAATTACTCATATGTACATACAAGTTCATGTAAACACAACATTACACCTGTCAGTATGACTAAGATCATTTATAACACACACACACACACACACACCACACACACACACACACACACACACACACACACACACACACACACACACACACACACACACACACACACACACACACACACACACACACACACAGAGTCCTTAGAGTGAGGTTTGATCTCCGAGGCCGACTAGCTCTCTAACAGTCGACTACAGCCAGAGGCCAGAGCTGTCCTCACTTATCTCCAGACTCATCCCAGCTCACATTTCCACCCTCGACCTGCTGTGAGTCAGGAGGAGCTTAAACCTGATTATCAGTGAACACACACACACTTTGAGCAGGTCTCAATGAGTCTCAGTTACTCCTGTTATTTGGTAGAGAATGCTGCAGGAGAACTGAATGAGCCTTCAATCAATCATTTTTGTACAGCACCATAGTTTTCTTAAACTTCAGTTCCACACAAAAAATAAACACTGTCACATAACACAGACAGAAACCATGTCTGGAAAACCTTTGACCGATCTCACTTCGGTTGCACAGTTTGATCCATGTCTGTCCATGTATTTATACAGCATATAGCAGGGAACAGACCGAGCAGAAACCTCTGATGTTAGAGTATTAAGCCAATCCAGAAGAGTTTAAAACTGCACTTCCTCAAGAGTCCACTTGAGGCTGGGTCCAAAAGTCAAGGAATCCCATTTACACACATACTAAAATGTTCACTCAACCAGGTACCAAAAATGATATCAGTCTGACCCCCTTGTTTCATCATTCATTTTATTATTTATTCTGAGAATATTAAGGCTATAGATGGCAAGAATTTCTTCAAGGACCCAGGCGCACTACCGGTAGAAGCCAAAAGTTGATTTTATTGAAATAAAAGTGAAAACAAATAGTCATTGAAAACTCAGGACAGGAACAAACAAAAACCTCAGCAAGTGCTGGAAAAACTTCAGCTCACTAAATACTTAAATTCACAGGCAAGCCTGGCCAAAACTATCTAGGAGTAAATTGGATTCAACGTGAGACATGAGAAGACTAGCTTGACGACACAAGGCGAACAGACACGGGACAAGACACAGACTGTTACTGTAGACATTACTACAAAATTAAAACAGAATAACATAACAATATTGACCTGAATAGGGTGACTGATTCAGGGTTAATATCTCTTAAGGACAAAAAAAGAAAGAAAAAGGAGAGAAGGAAAACAAACAATGTAAACAAACTTTTTTAAAATAAAAAAAAGACAGAAAAGTTCAAGCTAATTTCTGGGCTTAATTTGATGTGTTATGTGACTAAAAACAGGAATTGGAAGAAGCAGAATGTGGAGTCTCTGTCTCCTCTGTCTGAACCCTTTGTTTTAGCTGCTATCTCTTCAAAGCTTGGTTTATACTTGACACATTTGACTCTGTACGGGACAAATTAATGAATTTTGAAAACCCCGTCCCATTCCCGAGAAAATTTGAAAGTTTTAATCCCCTGCACAGAAACACATGGGTGGCCAGGACATAGCAATATTGACATTTATATAATTCATCATGCAGAGATCACTGTGATAACCATGTGATGAAAAATTCCTGGCCTGAAATTGCAAACTCAGCAGAGAAGAGGAACTGACAAATAAAAGTTGCAATCAGTGCAAACAACTTCTTCTGCTCTAGTTTTGTACTGTGATAGACCCATGTTTGCCATACACCGCCCCCTACAGTTTGGTAACAGACGCTAATAGACACCACACGGTGTATTAAAAAGTGTAAAAGCCACGCGTGTTCTATTATCATACTTGCAGTTTCTGTAGTTCGTCCTTCTGCATTTCTGTCAGCTTTACCTGCATGTGAATTCACTCAGATGAAGCTTCTGTTTTCTTAAAAAGTTTTTCTATCTTTCTGACCTCTAACAGCACCTCTCTGCTTTTTAGAGGGAGGCGTCACCTAATTTAGGGGGACACTAAGGTTATACGAATCAGGACAGTATGCCAGCAATCAGCGTCTAATTAAGAGTAAAAAATGTCAGAATAAATGTCTTCTTTCTGATTACGTATTCATGAATTATCCAGCTTTTGTTCATGAATCATCAAAGCCTTTAGCATTAATAGCTGGTTATTATCACTCAGTGTAGCTTTGACACAATCAGCGTCTCAGTGTAAAATAAAATGCCACCATCAGCCCTCTGATGAGCTGCACACCCAGCTCGCCTAGGATCTAAAATTTAATCTCAGCTGCAGCAGCGACCCTGAGGATGCAGGCCGGTTCACAATGTTTTTATCATGCGTGGATAATCTACCTCTCCACTTCCTGTCTCACCTCTGGGCCCTGAACTGCTTCAGTCAGCAAGAAAGGACTCAGCTCTGCCCCTGTAAGCAAATACAAACACAACACTATCTCACAGTGTGATCTAATTGGAACAGAGGGGACACTATCACCTGTCATACAGCATGTGAGTCAGACGGATTTTATCCGTTTAAAGGGCCACACAGCATTTAACTAATGTATAGAATCAGGTTAGAGGTAAGAGCAAAGCTGCACAAAGCTCAGAACAATCAGGGAAAGACTGTACGGCTGTCTGATGTGGCGGTAAAGATAGCACTGCAATGGTCCTTTACCCAGCTCTGAGGATGGGGCGAGGGGTGGGTGTCCGTCCAGTAAATGAAAACCAAGAAATTTAAATGAAAGAAAAAAACCCTTTGGTTCTTATTGATCAAAACTGATGGCTATATGGCAGAAGCATCTAGCTGACACAGTGGAATATTTTAAATAATGGATTTTAATGTATTTCTAACGATATAGGACTTTGCTCCAAGACTTAAGCCCCGTTTCCACCAAACAGTTCAGTTGAGGCACATTTTGTGGCACTTCTACCATCTAATCCTGAGACAGATCCCCAAATATTTAAGGCCTGAACCACACGTATATGGATATATTCCTAAACGCACATTTTTCTGTTCAATTGGGCCTCTCAACCACACGAACATGGTGATTTCACCCACATAAATGGAGATTTTTAAAAACGAATAAATACAAAAATATCTGGTTGAGTGGATCCGTGTAGCAGTGTTAAACACAGCTGGTGTTGACGCAATGACATCAAGCGCCTAGCAACAAGTCACTGTAGCAACGGTTAATATCCTGTGTTTGACTGTGCATGCTCATAACGTTCTTCTTCTATGGTTTTCACATTTTGCTAACCTGCCACTTATCGGCCAGGCATGGCATTGCAGGCTTCAGAGGCGATCGTTTTCAGTTTGGCCTCTTCGTATAGAAAGAGATATTTCTGTGGTGTGGATGGAGATTTTTTTTTTAAAACGAGGACAAAGATATCCGATCCAAAAAATATCCATATATGTGTGGTTCAAGCCTAAGATGAACTGTCTCATTTTTTGGGACCCTTCTGTTAGGGTGCCAGACACACAGCTCCAACCCCAGAAGGTGGCACTACAATACTGCAGAAAGATTCGTCACTTACTCTGCGACAACAGCCGTATTTTCCCTCATGAAACACAGCCGTCTCTGAAACAAAGCTTGAATGCGTTTTGTAACAAAGAGCCACATGTGAATCACAAAGCAGGTGAATTGCTGGATGTCTCCTATCGTTGCACTTCGTTCACCATGTTGTGTTTTTCTTTTTCCTTGGATTTATTATCGGGGTCATGCTGCTATGGCGTCCAGTATTATGTAACTGATGTGGCTATCGGCGTCCAGCTTGCATGTCGCCTACCAGGAGGGGGCAGAGTTGGCTGTGGAAACGTAAACAGGATCCAACCCGTATCAAACTGTACTGATCTAAACTGGACTGCTTGTTTGCCTGTAGACATGTAAGGGACACAGGTTTGTTGAGAATGAAGCACAAGATGAAGCCAAAATTTACTCAATTTGGAATCTCTTATTAAAAATGTATCCGTTGACGCTTTCAGCTGTCAAACTTTGGCTGCAAATGTTTTCGAAATGCTGTTTGATGAGCTAAAACATGTCTTTATCTCCCACGTTCTTCTGCAAATTTTTGCAATCTTTGGATGCTGCTAAAAATGTTTGCTGTGCTTGTTTGTCTCTCAAATGGTGTTTTGTGACTTATTGTTTATGGAGAACTTGTGTGCGGTCTGTGAGCAGGAGTGCTGATGCTACAGACGGAGAGACGTGTTGAAAAAATAAAAGCGTGAGAGATTTCTAATAATTGGTTTCTCTCATTTCATCTTCTTCACGCTGTTTAGGCACGGACAATTAGCTGATTCAGTTGCTGAGCAACGGTGATAATATTTTTCCCACAAGAAGTTCAGGTATCCATAGTTAATTAGATTATTTCTAATGCGTTTCTTGGAGGTGATATTAAGTTTTAAACAAAGTTAGTCAGTTTGAGCGTCTCCCTCCTCTAAAAATCTGCAGCTGCTCCCTTCTTTGTCGTCCAACATCGGCTCCATCGTGTCGTGTCTTGTGCTCCTCCAGATCTCTGAAGCCTCTGAAGGATTTCAGTCATCATCCAGGGACAGGAAGTGAGGAGTAAAGACTCCTTCAGAGACCAGTTGAACACTTGAGGGTGCTTTACTGACATCAACTCACTGTAGAGACTGGAAACATTGTTGGTGTTACTAGATGTTGAGGCAAGGCAGAGTCACACTCACTGTTTCACCTTTCATAATAAAAATGTAAACATGTCGAGAGTGGGGTGTCATTCCATTATTTAAGGAGAGTAAAAAGTTCTTAATGTTACAAGGACAAAAGTATTTACGGTATTTTACTGAAACAGATTCAACAGCAATCAGTTATTTAAATGTTTGAAAGAAAAATAAATCAAAAACAGATCGTAAAACATCATCAGTATACATGATACAATTTCTCCTGGGTGGATGAATGAATGAAATCTAGAAAATGAGAAATTTTCGGAAATCTGATTCTATATGGGGCTGATATTGTTATCAAAAGCCTTGTTTCCATCTTTTACTTCCAACCTCAGCTGAGCTTTGTAAGAATATATAGCTTATGTAGGCATGCTTTTACTAACAATATTATACAGATGTGCTTTACTAACTTTGTTGTACAGATGTGCTCATTGTGTTGGAGTGCATTGCAAGACATTTGAGCGGGGCTGGAAGCACCCAGAGTAGGGGGGAGACCCCAGGTAGAGTTAATGCTTTTGCCCATTGATAAAAAGAACCAATTGCATGTGTGGATGACTCTTATAACTCAAGTTAGTAATTTACTTTTGTAGAGGTCAAAAATATGTTTTAGTTAAAGCAATTCAGATAAAGGAAAAGGACATAGGAAGATGTGCGTAAAAGTTGCTCTGCAAATAAATGAAGGGGATCTGTTCACCCACTTGATGAATGCCAGTCGCAGATTGCAAACAGAGACAGAGGATGGCCAATAAGAGGGGAGACAACACTGGAAGAGCCAATGAGAAGATGACTCAACCTACTATGTGAAGGGAAACTCTGTTAGTGACTATACACTTACTGGCTACACCTTGCTAGTACCAGCTTGGGCCCCCTTTGTCTTCAGAACTGCCTTAATCTTTTGTGGCATAGATTCAACAAGGTCCTGGAAACATTCCTCAGAGAATTTGGTCCATATTGACATGATAGCATCAGACAGTTGCTGCAGATTTGTCGGCTGAACATCCATGATGAGAATCTCCCGTTCCACCACATCCCAAAGGTGCTCTACTGGATTGAGATCTGGGGACTGTGGAGGCCATTTGAGTACAGGGAACTCATTGTCATGTTGAAGAAACCAGTCTGAGATGATTCCAGCTTTATGACATGGAGCGTTATCCTGCTGGAAGTAGCCATCAGAAGATGGGTACACTGTGGTCATAAAGGGATGGACATGGTCAGTAACAATACTCAGGTAGACTGTGGACTTTAAACCATGCTCAGTTGGTACTAAGGGGCCCAAAGTGAGCCAAGAAAATATCCCCCACACCATTACACCACCAGCAGCAGCCTGAACCGTTGATACAAGGCAGGATTGATCCATGCTTTCATGTTGTAGACGTCAAATTCTGACCCTACCATCTGAATGTGGAGCAGAAATCCAAACTCATCAGACCAGGCAACGTTTTTCCAATCTTCTATTGTCCAGTTTTGGTGTTGCTGTGTGAATTGTAGCCTAAGTTTCGTGTTCTTAGCTGACAGGAGGGTCACCCGGTGTGGTCTTCTGCTGCTGTAGCCCATCTGCCTCAAGGTCGGACGTGTTGTGTGTTCAGAGATGCTCTTCTGCAGACCTCTGTTGTATCGAGTGGTTATGTGAGTTACTGTTGCCTTTCTATCAGCTCCAACCAGTCTGTCCATTCCCCTCTGACCTCTGGTATCAACAAGGCATTTTGTCCCACAGAACTGCCACTCACTAGATATTTTCTATTTTGGGGACCATTCTCTGTAAACCCTAGAGATGGTTGTTGGTTAAAATCCCAGTAGATCAGCAGTTTCTGAAATACTCAGACCAGCCCGTCTGACACCAACAACCATGGCAAGTTCAAAGTCCTTTAAACCACCTTTCTTCCCCATTCTGATGCTCGGTTTGAACTGCAGCAGATCATCAATGCCTTGAGTTGCCATGTGATTGGCTGATTAGAAATTTGCATTAATGAGCAGTTGGACAGGTGCGCCTAATTAAGTGGTTGGGGAGTATATATTGGTGCAGAGACAGAGAGACAGGGTCGGTCTCAATGACTTTCTCATTCAAGGTATTTTGGTGAGACAGAGAGCCCCATCAGCTTCCACGCCTTCAGAGGATGATATGGATGCAGCAGCAGCTCCCACTTGTGTATGTAGTGTGGTCTAAACAAAACATGACAGTGAGGTCTGTGGGGTTTGGTTTCAAAGCAGAGATCCAAAGGGTGAAAACAGCTTTGCACTGATTTACATGAGCTGTATTTAAAGAGCCTGTAAACCCATCCTCAAACCAACTCCCTGCTTGAAAGCTTACATTAATTTTTCCTCTGTGTTGTTTGCACACACAGGTCACATATGTGCCTCCCGCAGCAGTGTAAGCTAATGAAGCTGGCCCATAAACCATGCAGATACACTGTGGCCTGTATAGATGCAGTGTGAAGTGTTAGCACTGTGTGGGACTTAAAAGACAACTCTGTGTCTGAAATGGATTACAGAATAATTCTCCTTGATGATGGAGCTTACCTAAACATGACCCTGGTGGTGGAGGAGCCAATTTCAGACTCAGATCCCTTCAGAGAGCTGAGATGATGTCACAAATGCCTCTCACACGGGACGTGGAATTTACTATTTCTCCAGATTGGAATTTTAAATGTCCTCCTTTGAAATCCTCACGGTGAAAATCAACCCCGCAGAGCGAGGTGCCGTGCTTCTTTTTACCAGCGCTTTCATGTGAGGATGAAAACTATAACGAGAGAGCAGTCAAAGAGACGTTTTGATCTCTTTCTGACAGATATTCATCTCATCAACTCAGCCAAACTGCTGACAGAGACACTAAGAGACAAAGCAGAACGCTCCAGTGCAAAGACTTTCCACTCTTTTTCTACATCTCACAGAGCTTTGGCTGCTGAGACAACAGGCCTTTAAAGCGAAACAGAACTTTAAAGTGTCTGAGCTAAATAATGTATTCTTGAGACTCTGCTGGTGGTTCAGTGGTACTCGGGGTGGAACGGATGAAGATGATACACTCCTGAACAAATGTTAAGACCAGAATGACAAGAATTCACATTAGGTCTTGGTGGATGGCAGGCCATAAGTCGAGATGCAGAAAGAAGAAACAGGAACAAGAGACAAAAAAAGGCATCCACGGAGCTGCCGTCTGTTTTTGTCAAGTTCCTACACCATTTATCACCACTAAATGTTCTCAATTGGATTTAGATCAGGGGAACATGTAGGATGGCTCAAAACAGCCATGATATTCTCCCCAAGTCCTGTTGACAGACAGAGACATAACTACACGGACAAGGGCCCTCAGACACAAGGGATGCTTGCTGCAGCATCTCCACATAGCCAGCCACCATTGGACATCCCTGACACCTGAAGCTCCATCGCTCCACTGAGGAAAAGCTTCCAGCCTGTCAAAACAGCAAGTTTGTGGCATTGGTTTCTGTTCTTGAAGCTCTTCTCTCTCAGGTGTGGTCTCATGGTTATTGAGCATCAGTCAGCAGCAGTTACAGCCTTCATTTGGGTCGGGGATCGACCTGGGTTTTTTACAAGAAGTCCGTTGGCTCCTCTGGCTCAGCCTGAGTGTACCACTTCACTTTTTTTGTCCTATAACCCCCAGGATCTTCAAGAAATTTTAAGGAACTGTCTTATTGCATTGAACCTCGGACACCGGGGCCTTGTGCTTTCAGCTTTTCGTTCCTGCCAAGTTAAGATACAGAAAGTCTTTTTGTTGTTACATCAGGAGGTCATGACTGAGTGATGACTGACTGAAGATAACATAAAATACAGATTTCTGCTTTTTTTCTTTAAAGCTGAGAAGCCTGTTTCAATTGAAATGCAGTTTTCAATAAATGACCTAAGTTTTTTTTCGTCTCTTGTTACAGTATTTTCTTTTTTTTCAGCTTAATTTACAGGATCCTATTTTTATGCATTAATTTTTTTTAAATGAATGCTACCATATAATCCAGGTTTAATTTGAAAAAAGTTAATAAGTATTTTGTATTTACTTTTGTAAACATTTTAGAAGTTAACATTTCTTGAGAAGAAGTGACAAGATTTATCAGTGTTTCTTTCACATCATTTCACTTCTGTCTCACAGACTGTCTACAGCCTGTTGCATACATACCAAGATTTTCTTCTGGATCAGTAGGACATCCAGGAATTTTTTACCATCAGTTGCTCATGTTATTTACTTTTTGTGCTCCTTTTATTTTCACCCACACCATCCATTTTTAGTTTTCCAACTAAGCTTATTTATTTTGTATTATTTATTTATTTATTTATTTATTATTATTATTATTATTATTATTATTATTATTATTATTATTATTATTATTATTGATTAATTAATTAAGTAATTAATTAATTAATTAATTTATTCATTTGGGGGGGGGGGGGGGTTGTTAATCGTTGCACGTGGTCTCCAGTTGAGTCTTCATCTTTTTTAAATCCCTATAAATATGACAGAACAAAGTGTACTGGAGCATAGTCCAGTAGCCCTGAAAAAGTTGGTACTTGTTCTGACAGATAGTGACACAGAGATAGTGACAGAGATAGTAGCTGACTGGACAAATTTACCTGTCCATCTTTCCTCTATTGTGTTTACCTTCTGTTTTGTATATTTGAGTTGTTTTTCTTTTCACTTTTGCTTCTTGCCTTGTTATGCACCTTAAGGCCACCATACATGAGGGCCAGAGAGGAAAAAATGCATTCAAAGAAAAAAAAACATTTTTTTATAATGCAATCAGAAATAAAGTTAAGACTGCTAGAATAAAGTTGGAATATCAAGAAAGAGGAAATTATTTCCAACTCGTCCCCACAAATGTTTAAAAAACTCACCTTTTACCAGTTTTCAACAACTGTCTGCTCATGTGTTAGTAATGTCTCCTTCGCTTCACTCACAAAATAAGCCAGCAGGATTTTGGAGTTTGAATTTCAAGGCTAAAGCTTTTCGCCAAAACCAACAAACAAAAGAGAATGATGCAGTCACACAGGGGTTACTATAACTAAAGTTCAGCGCAGATGCTTAAAGAAGAGTGTTCAGGGGGTGGAGTGTGGAGATCAGGGCTGTGTGAACATTGGAGTCACCTTGGACTTCTGCTCTGAGGTATTTTTTTTTTTTTTTTTTTTTTTTTAGAGCTCTTGGTTTCCCTGAGGATACCCTCCATGGTGCTTAGAGCATGCTGCTGAGCTCCTGCAGAGTGAACGGAGTACACATCAACTGTGTGTGTGTGTGTGAGTGTGTGTGTGTGTGTGTGTGTGTGTGTGTGTGGGGGGGGGGGGGGGGGGGGGGGGGGGGGGGGGGGGGGGTTCATCTGCAGAGCTCCGGGGGGTTTGTTTGCATAAACATGGGTGTAAGTAGTTACAAACAGGAATAAACATCTGCATGATCCTTGGGTCAGGTGTTCAGTGAGAGGCAGGTTGTTCCTTCCCTGGTGGGTGACAGCAGCCTGTTAGCGGCACTGCAGATGGACTAGAGCAGAGTCAGCTCCCCGGCAGCAGCAGCAGTCTCCCTCCCTCAGCCACATCCCCCTCCACACACACACACACACTCATACACACACTCTCACACATTCACATACAGCATGGACGTAGCTCTCACATCCTCCCGTCGCTACATTTACCCTGAGCATCTGCATTAAGACGCGACCTGACGGCAGAAAGCGCTACGTCTCCTCCTCTCCTCCTCTCGCCGGTAAGGTCGTTCGATTCCCGGCTGCGGATCCGAGGATGAAGCGGCTCTTTGTCAGATCCGTGCGGGACGAAGCCATGAACCCCTGGCTGCTCTTCGCTCTGCTCGGACTCTGGTAGGTGTATGTGGATGTGGAGACGCAGCGGTGTCTCCATGATGATGAGGGGTGGTGGGTTTTTTCAGGGTGAACGGCTGCAGATGTTGCTCTCCTTCTAGCAGCATGAAGGTTTTTACCTGAGAGAGGTTATTGTGTGAGCTACGGCCTAAGAGGAAAACATTTCACCTCCTGTTTTTAAAAACATCAAATGTGTGCGTTTTACTGATGTGTTTGTGTGTGTGTGTGTGTGTGTGTGTGTGTGTGTGTGTGTGTGTGTGTGTGTGTGTGTGTGTGTCTTTGCGCGCCCCTAGGCCTGATCTGTCTTAGTACTACAGCTGTTTACTGTCACATGCCTATTGACTAAGGGATGATGGATGAATTTGGCCCTTGGAAGACAAAGGTTTTCATTTTTCTTTTCCAGAGGTAACCTCCATGTGTCAGTCAGTCACAGAAGTGTAAATAGTGTGTGGACAGGCCTTCAGCTCCTACCTGCTGAAATCTTAAAACGCTGAAGTGATGAGCTGAGCAGACACTGCACGCCTTTGTTCAGCAGCTATTCTTCACATTTCATCATTACACTCATTAAAGTATTACAGTGCCCAAAAGGAATGGATTCTTATTAGGAAATGATTATATTTGGCAATTTGGAATTTCAGAGTAGAAATGAAAGTTGGTGTCAAATTGAATCTTGATTTTTTCTTTTTTCTTCAAAGCTCATCAAGCCCCCTCTGCTGTCATTTAAATAAGAAAAACTAGCAGTTAACCTGATTTGTAGCCTCTTTATACTGCAGCAACCATCGTTCACCTTAAAGGGATTTTAAATGGGATTTTGTCAAGTTGTGTCAAGTTAAAGTAGTTTCTAAAGCTGAATTTAAAATACAGACTGATATACTTTTCAGTGAGCAAACACTGGAAAAACTTTCCATGACACAAGATATGTGCAAAAACAGAAAGTTCTCCACTTCAGCTTTGAGAAACAAAAATGCAAATAAAAACATTACAATGACCAAGCAGGGGACTAGATGAAATTAGAAAAAACAGCAAAGAAAACACAGAATAATCGACTGTAAAGGTCAGGACGACGGGAGTCAAACACTAACATATTACGGTGTGTGCTGAGGCCTGATTTAAAGAAACCACAGAAGAGGTCTTAACATCATAGTCACCTCTTGGTGTAAAGTTCAAGGGTCCTTTCAGAGCCTTGTGGTTTTATAAGGCCTCAAGAGAGCGGTTTTATTGGAGGAGGCAGGCTGTCCAGGGCTTTGAAAACAAATAACACAACTTTAAAATCAATCTAGAGGCAGATTGGGAGCCAGTAAAGGAGGTGAAAATGGGATTGATGTGACCCCTCTTCCAGGAAGCATTCAGAAACCAGGCCACAGCTGTAGGCGGTAAACTGAGCCATAAAGAGACACCAGCATGGATTACTATTTTACTCACAACAACACTATAATCCAGACCCTCAGTTTAACATTGATAAGCAGCATGGAATAATTTTTAATCATTATTTGAATAATATAGCTCACATGTAGACACTTAAAGTTGATACGTGTCTTGCTGCTTTAATTTATAACCCGTTCTTTTAAAAGACTCTCCACTGATTAGTTTCTGTCAGACGAGTTATTGATGAACACATTCACGCACAGATACCTGCGTGAACTACTAACAGCCTGTTCTACACACTGAATGTGTCCATACTGCTGGAAACTGATTAATGGAGGAAAACACTGTTGGTTTATAACAGAAACAATGGTTTTTTATCCTCATAATTCACCAGTTTTATAACTCTAGCTTATGAGTGACCCTAAATAATTATCTTAATATTTGTGATTCAGTAATTCACAATCCTTCTTCTTACAATCCTCCTTGTCTAGTTATAAGAACATATGAAAAGAGGGTGAAGAATATGTGATTTGATGATATGAAGCTGTCAGTCTAGCTCAGGAGATCTTTACTTTCAGCTTCCTACCTGTGATCTGCAGCTTCAGCACAGGCTTTGTTGTTGCGAGTGAACCTAGCAGACGCAGAAGGAGATCACAGCAGAGAAAAGTCTCTGCAGAAGAACTTGCTGAGACAGACTGAACTGTTGCAGAATCAGTGACTCTTCTTTAAAAAAAAAAAAGCCTCCAGGGCTCCAGCAGGGAGAGTCTGTAAAACTCTGCCTCACAGCTTTCCATGTGAGACTCTAAACTTGAGCTGAACTCGAGCAGAAACCACCCCGGCTGAGTGCTGAAAGCAGCGTCCCTGGTGTGTTACAGTGAACTGAAAATGGACCTCACATGAATAGCCTGACTGTACTGAAGTCAATGATGAAACTCCCAACATTTACCATGAAATACAGGACGCTCTATCTGCGTTACATCAGCCTGATGTGGTTGCCTCTCCGGCTGGTCTGAATGTTTGTCAATGAATTCTGTTTTCTTCTTGTGAAAGTGTGCAAGTTCAAAAATACACAAGGACACAAGACTAGATAAAAGTTATGAAAAAGAGCAGAAAGTAGGTTAAAATGCAGGATAAAGCCAAACTCACAATACAGGATTTTAAAAATCTTGAAAGATTCTTAAAATGCGTTGTATCCCACACTTTAAGGAGATGTAAGGAGTGTGAAAGTGATCTTGAAAAAGTCTCCCTTCTAGATATATGCCTGATCATAATCCACACTTTGAAATGAGATAATAAGCGCCAACATTGCTGGTTACAGATTATTTTAAATTGCTACTTCTTCGCTTCCTGTTCAGGTCCTCCAGGACTGGGTTGATTTATGGCACGTCTTGGTCTCTCTCTAGTCTATCTCTCTAGTAAGAGATTAAACACAGAGATCTGTGTTTTTCTCTGCTAAAAACTATTTCTATGACTAATTTTGTAGTGGTGGTGGACACAGGAGGCTAACTGTCAAACAGAAAAAGGACAGAAGAGCAGAAGAAAGATAAAGGCTGAATATAAACAGCTAATCTATTTACAAAGTGACAGTGATTACTTGTTGCCACGTTAGCCTACAGATACGCTGGGGTACCGAGCTATCAATGACGCTAACATATAGCTGGCTGCTACGTTTGCTTGATGTCACGTTTCAAACCAAAGCGCTATGTAACTGTACCGATAAATACCTTACCTCGGCACGTTGTATCCAGTAAAAAGTTGTCTTGAACAAAGAAAATTTGTTTTAATCCGATCAGCATTTAAATCTAATACAAAAACATGCCTTGCTAAAAGTAATTTACAACAGAGTGTGGAGACTCCAGGCCAGAAGGTGGCGAGGGAGTGCAATCAAAACAGATCCTCCTCAGAGCATCTTTAAAAAGAACCTGCACAGATTATCTTCCCATCTTAAACGTGCACACATTACAAGATCTGAAAATAATGACCAGCACACACTACAGGATTTCATCAAGCTTATCATACCGACACACAAAGTTATCCTATGTCATCTCACAAGGAAGGAAATGTAAACAAAAACACAAAAAATGGAGACTAGTGCTGCTGGCTGTAGCCATGATTTGAAGTGAGAAAAGGAGAAAGACTTAACCCATCTGAATGAAGAAGAGGTTGGCGAAACAGACATTTTGTCTCACTTCTGGTTATTTCTGGCCCCACGTCAGTGGCTGTCTCTGATTGGCTATTGTCAGCCCCAGTGAGAATGAGTGCGATAATCATCTGGATAAATATCTAACAAATGATAACGGCGCCTCCAACAAGTCTGTGAGCCGGTCGTGGGGCTGTATTACGGTATCAGCAAGAATGTGATGCACAGAGTCGTAACGAGGGAACACATGTGGCTTTTTCACTTCTTAAGAGGGCTGTGTGATATTGGGTAAAATTACATTGAGATATTTTAGTTTCCTGTGATATATATTGCCATATTTTAATTTATATTGCAAACACACATCTACCATATAGTTATAAATTAAAGTGAAGGAGTTGTTTAACATTTTGTCTTTTTTTATTTGGTGTAGCTGCAATTTTGCTTCATGGAATTATTCATTGCATGGTTATCAAAGTTATCTTTCAGTGATGAATCTTACCAACGCCAGTTTTGTTATACTTTAGACACTAGAAGCTCCTGTTCATTGTGCATCTTGCTGCAGAAGATATACGTTCATAGATGTGCACAAAACCAAAATTTTCCTCTTGGAAAGGACTGCGTGAGGGGGCGAGGCTGCTACAATGACAACATTCATTGCGAATGTGTCAAGCATAAACCAAGCTTAAGATTGATCCGTCACCTTCTTACACTTGAAGATAATCTGGGCCGAACACTGGGGCCAACCTTGATCCCAAACCAGATTTCTGTAGTGTGAGGGAGGCTTAAGAAATATTTGCAGCCACAAGTGTTGCCTGCAGGTCAAACTAGTCTGAATATGAAAAACAAACAGATAAAATCCATATCCTGATCCTGCCATAAAAACATCTGGACATATTTTCCCCACATCGCCCCCTAATGACAGCACTTAACACGGAAGAAAACAGACCACTAATCATCTAATATCAAGACAACTGAGGGACAGGTGAGGTTTGATTGATAAGTCTGTAATGGTGCTTCTGAAATATTCAATAAAATGAAATAATGCTTGTTTGGCTGTGAGTGCCCACCTCAACAAAGAAGGGAGGTAATGAGTCCAGGAGTTGGAAAGTGTGAGAAGCGATGGTTTCATAGACTAAGTTTCCACATCTCCAGTAATGTCTGAAGTTTTGGGTGCTTTTCACACAACAAGAGTTTAAAGATGTGGATAAAGGTATTCCTGGTTTCTACAGGACCATTTAAAGGCTTCATCATGGTATGTTTCCTGTGGGGAATGAAGGAGTCTATGTTTTTCATTTGACCCTTAAAGGCTGAGCAAACATTTTATTGAGCAGCTACGCTACACAGAAATGTAGAGGGATCAGGCCTTGAGGGATACCTCTCCTGAGTCTGTTTTTATCTCTGCCAGATTTCAAGGCATTAATTCAGCAGTTACCCAAGTATGTGTTGATACTGAGGTGTTTGAACTGACTGTGTAGCCTTTAAGCTCTACTGATTGTGTTGGTGTAGAATAGATTATTCCAGAAGAACAGTAACAAAATAATGCAGGTTTTTGCTCTTGATTCATGTGCAGTAGATTTACATAAGCATGAGTGACGTCTTGCACAGTATCATTTCTGCTTTCCAGGTGATGGCACAGATAAGCTAGCTTTGTTTCTGCAGCCTTGGTTGAGGTCATGTCCTTTGTATTAGAGGCCTGGGCTGAACGCCAAGTCCTCAGGTCTCTTTACAGTATCAGGTCCCTGTTCATTAACAAGGAAAAGGCAGTGAAACACCTTGGCACAGACAGACAGAGCTCAGTCGTGTGGAACAGACTCACAGCATGGCAAGGCTGCAGGAGACGCATGTAAACCCCCGCTACAGCTGTTTGATCCAGCAGCACTTTTATTACATTGGATTCGCTGAACATCCTCTTCTTCTGAATCCTCTGTGTGTCAGTGCTTGTTTGTGTTGGAGATAAGCCCGTGCTTTTACCTGAATACATTTTCTAACGTCATCATGTAGGAACAGAAGATGATTGAAAAGCTTCTTTATTTAAATTTATTCCAGTGATCACTGAGCAAATAGCTTTTTGTTTGCAGCGACAGCTGATTTTGTGTTGTGTTGTTTGCTGACATAAGCATAGAACAAATGAATGCTTTATAAGCAAAATCTGCCCGCAGTCCTTGGAGAGTCCTTGAGGTAACAATATGGTGTTAAAGAGTCTTAGTCCTTTGTAGCCCATGTCTGACTCCTCTGTGCTGTGTGTATAAGAGTAGCGCTGGTTCATCAGCATGTCATCCAAAAAAAAAAAAAAAAGAAAAAAAAAGAAAGAAAGAAATTGCTCCATTTAATTAACAACTACCTCAGAAAGAAAGACTTCAGTGTGTGTTAATTCCACATTAACATTTAAACTTCATTTCTCAGTAGCTTTGTGATAATGTCACTGGTGGATGAATTAAATACTTCTCTTAGTTTTTTGGTGGTTGTAGGAAACTGGGTAGCCTAGTTTCCACCATGTCCAGGATACATGATCCTTTAGAAATGATGGATACCTGTATCCTGGTTTCTGATTTCTGTGTCCTCTTTGTGAAGGTTCCTGTGAGATTGTGTTTTTAACCCATGCTTTGATCTTTTCTTTATTAGTACAGCTCCTAGGTCAACTAGCTTGTTTTTCAGTGTTTGGAATAGGCTCTATGCACATCTAAAGGCTTTAAAATGTATGTGTTTTTATTTGTTTGGAGCTTTGCAGGTAATTTGCTAACAGTAGCTAGCCTGAGCTAGAAGACTTACCTTCGTGTTTAAAGTTGAGAGCTTCAGGTTAATCATACTTTAAAGTAAGTGTAATCATGTGTATATACCTCTGATTTTATGTGTTTGTACTTTTATGAAAGCACAAGATAAAAACAGGGCTACAAGAGATCTCCCTGAGAGCCCACTGATACATAACTCTCTGACAAGATATATGCTAGCGGGTAGCATACATAGATAAAGCTTTGTTTTTCCAGCAAAATAGCATTTTCGCACAAGTAACTTTAACTAACTACTTTTTTAAAAGTTATTTGCTTAATACTGCTTGTTTATAAATGTGCTATATAAATAAATATGAATGGGTTGGCATTTTAACCATAATCTGTAGAATACATGGACAAAGCATCCGCGACGTCACCTGTCTGTTCCTGAAACCATGAAATGAATTGCTATGACGCTGGCTAAGAGTTTTTCTTCCAGCAGCTATATGGCGCCCGGCAGTCATGTGACCTGAGCAGTGCCTCTGATTGGAAAATAAAACGACCCTTATAACTTCATTATAAGTCCGAGTTAGAAAAAAATTCACTCAGCATACAGTGCGTGCCGATTGTGAAGTCAGTGTTTTAGACCCTAGCTGTTTTTTGAACCAGGCTGTAAATATGCTTTTTAATGCCATAAAAGTCTGGTTTTATGGCTGGGTGTGTACGTGACTTCCGGTCTTTCTGCAGCCAGACTCAAGCGGATTGTCGACTAACAGAGACTTTTAGCACTTCTACATAGGCTCCATTTCTACTGACCAGATGTTGCCCCTTGATTTTGATGCTTTCATCCATCTAAACTTTTTGTTTCATTCTTCTAAAAACAAAGCTGATTTTCTGCAGATAGCAGCAAACTAAGGTTAAGGGTAGAAATACTACATTATCTTGTTTTGGAGTTCTACATTGAGGAAATTTGGTCTCCTTAAACCAGGATAAAGTCGTGTACTAGGGTTTCAAATTTATAGCATTCTCTTTGATTGATGTTCTAAAACGACAATGACCAATTTTAACTACATGTTAAAAAATTTAGATTTTACCTGGGACAAAAAGGGGTGACAAATTGGTATTGCATCGCTAGAGAACAAACTAAAGAGGCAGACAAGTTGTTTCAAACACTGACTATCAACATGCAGAGCAGGCTCTTAAAGGTAATCTCCTCTGACACATTTAGTCATCAAAAGCAGGCTCAAACTATTACACGTGGGACTTCTGCAGGAAGAGACCTGTACAGAAAAACACTATCCACTTCACTGCCTGCATGTTCTTTCTAAGAAATATGAGCATGTCCTTGTAGTGAGGTGCTAGTAAGGAGCACAATGAGGTCAGGACAGAAAACACACCCTCAGACAGTGCTGGTGTACCAATGGGAAATCTCTCCACATGGAGTTTCCTCCAGTATGTCAGCTCTATATCCAGTGATGGGGTGACGTCTTGTAAAGAGATCACCCTCCTTGTCTCTTCCCCAAAAATGAGAGCTCACATAAACCTGGTGCAGCCCGCAACTGAGACCCTGAGTCACAGAATGTAATGTGTGAAGATGACAAGCCCAAAGAGATCATCTTAAAAAGGCTAACAGTCAGGGAAAATCTCACTGCGGTCCTCAAAGTGTCTGACTGACGAGAGAAGAGTGTGAGTGTGTTAGTGAAAAGCTCGTCAGATGACTCGATCCTGCATGGTTAAACGGTGGATTTCCTAGTCCAAATGATTTTTATCCAGAATTTCCAGAAGATTTGGATTCTGACTGACACCTTCTGCAGCCCACATGTGGAAGTTTCTATGGAAGATATTAAGCCCTATGTTTCTACATATAACTATGGTGTGTTGATATGCACAAAAATTACCATAGACCCTGTTAGCATAGCAGCACCTAGCATCAGTATAAGTAATGAAGCTACAGCACAACTCCAAATGACAAAAACTGAACTATATGTTGTGCATAGCCTCATGTTCTCCAACAGTACTCCTAAAACAGGCTACAGCTCTCACAAGTCAGCAGATGAGGATGATCTGTCACAGTGTAGCTAACACCATCAGTTTAAAAAACTGCAGTCAGTTATTCATTCCTAAAACCAACTAAAACTACCACCTATAGATTGCATGAAAGCTACAACACGCCTGAAAGATGACTCAATCACTGATTTCAATGTATACACATTCATTCCAGGTATTCTCACATATGTGTGAGAAGATTCTGTGTTTGTGTGTTTGATTTTCACAGTGTGTCTTTGATTACTCTCCACAGTGCTGCCATCGGGCCCAGTAAACAGGAAGAGGAGGACTATGAAGATGTGCCCATAAATAAGACCTGGGTGTTATCGCCAAAGGTCCATGAGAGCGACGTGACTTCGATCCTGAACAAACTGCTGCACGGATACGACAACAAACTGCGGCCCGACATCGGAGGCAAGCAGAGTTTATCCTCTGGATATGTTCTGGGTTTAAACTCTGCGCCCACAAAACAACAGCTCACAGAGAAAACAGGGTTCAGATAGGAGATTGTTTTGGTTACTCTTAATGTTGCGTCTGCTTTTGTTGTCTGGGGAGGACCTCGTGTCAGTAATATTTAACTTTATTCTGTATTTATGGCACTTAAAAGGGTCTCATAGTTTAAACTGCTGAAAATCAAATAGATTTAAGTTTCTCGTCCCTGTCTTTGTGATAAAGTTTAGGATAACAGACATCCCTGTGGCCATTCAAACACAAGTAAACATGTTGATCCACCCTTCATCAACACACATCTTCTTTTGTGTTCCAGTGAGGCCGACAGTGATCGAAACAGCCGTATACGTCAACAGCATTGGACCAGTTGACCCCATCAACATGGTGAGACTGATTCTCCTGATTTCCCTTTCTTAATTTGCTGGTTTTACCGTCAAAATCAGGGGGATGTATGGAATACAAGTAAAACTCCAGTTTTGGTGGCATTTTGATAAGAAACTGTGAGGCAAGTGGTAGTAATCACACCTTAGCATTAGCCACGGGTCTAGACTTGGGAACTGTACTTAAAAAACATGTTGGGACTTCTACCTCCATGCTCTCTCTGCCATTACTGTGGACCAAAATGATAACAGAAGCCCCACTCCCTTTTGATTTTGATTAGTGGGGGAAGAAGTGACATCTATATTGGAAATAGGTGCTAGACCAACAAATGAAACATCCCTTGTTGTGTGGGGATGCACAAGTGCCTATGGAACTGGTAGCTTACACATCTTGCAAGGCACCATGAGGAGCATAGTGCTGCTTCTGCCTAAGGTTGTAATAAATTTATATCAGAAAATGGGTAACCCTAATGCCCACACTCAGAGGGCTTCACCAGCCAAAAAACAGGGCAGTTGGTGTGTCTGACTCTAATCTTCAACAACTTGGCGCTACAGCACCAAAAAAAATTCACCACAGCCATAGGTTCTGAATGCATACCTCACCACTCCTGTTACCACATGGGCTAACCCAGACCATTTTGTAAAAACTTGCTTCTTGGTCTGTTAACCACTAAAACAGTGTGGTTCGTTTGCCTCAAATTCTTTCGGCTGGTTGGCTGGAGGGGGGCTCAAGTTTAGATTTTCATACAGAAAAAATAACAATTTTTTGTCCATGTTAAAATAACTGGAATCCACCCTGGAGGGAGTAATGATTAGGGATGGGTACCAAATTAGGTACTTTAATGGGTACCGCCTAAATTCTGTCAAAAGTACCGGGTGCCGATTCACGTAAAATCAAAAGGTACCATGTTTAGGTACCTAAACGCAACCTTGTGACTGTGAGGGAGTGAAAGAGTGGGTGATTTTCCATGCTGGACATTAACACAGCATTGCAAGTTTATACATTGAAGAATAAACGTTAAACTGAAAAACGTCTGTTTTGTTATTAAAAAAAATTATATTTTTTACCACATAAACACAAAAAGTTACCGAAAATTGGAACCATTGTGTACCAGTACCGATTGCCAGGTACACAGGTAATGTGAAAGGTACCCATCCCTAGTAATGATGCTATCTTGCTTGACAGTTAAGGTAGTGTTTAATACCACGCTGGCCTTTTGTTTTGTGTGGCAACTCTTCTTCTCACTCTGTCGCAGGAGTACACCATCGACATCTTCTTTGCCCAAACATGGTACGACAGCAGGCTTAAGTTCAACAGCACAATGAAGCAGCTCATGCTCAACAGCAACATGGTAGGCAAAATCTGGATTCCCGACACTTTCTTCAGGAATTCTCGCAAATCGGATGCCCACTGGATCACCACGCCCAACCGCCTTCTGCGGCTGTGGAGCAATGGCCGAGTCATGTACACCCTGAGGTAAGACAGTTCAGCACCCAGGTTTCCAGCTCATGATAGACTTTTGTAAAAGTGAAACTCTTCAGATACCTTTGTTGTATGTGCAGCTTTAGTGTGCATCTGTACTCTTATCATGTAGTTCTCTCTGTAGATGACCCTAATTTGTCAGATGTGATCGAACTGTCATTGTTTCTCCTGTATATGGTGGTGTAATTTAAGTGAGAACATGCAGTACTTTTACTCATGAGGGGGAAAACAATCCTGAGTCTTGCTCTTTTTCTGTCACAATTCTGTTTCTGTCAGGTTGACTATTAATGCGGAGTGTTACCTTAAGCTGCATAACTTTCCAATGGATGAGCACTCGTGCCCTCTGGAGTTTTCAAGCTGTAGGTGGTCGAATGTCTCCCCTCTCATTTTTTAACCGCCATCTCGACCTCAACTTTAGTGACTTGTCAAATGAGGGGGGCTTCTGTGTGGGCCAGCATAGTGGCTAAGCCCTTGTGCCTTCTCTTTGCCGTATGGCCCATCTGCTTGAGGCTGCCCTCTCTCAGCCCGTACCAATCTATCATCTGCTCCACCAGCGGAGAGAGGGGGTCACCCAGTCCCATTTCTCTGACAGTCTTAATGAATTATGCACCGTCTCCCAGTCTGATTCATGCTGTCTGTGTCATCCTTCATTTGTCTCCTTGCATTTTGCTTTAGCCTCTCATGTCCTGCCATGATCTTAATCTTCCACACGCTGGTGAAAAATGCAAAGACCATCTCATGGAGTTAAGAATAAACCTCAGAGCCAGCACAGTCACACAATATGTCGTCAAATGGGCATGACCAAAAAGTGCAGACTTAGTTCACACCTCACCTGACAAGCCTCTTGCTTGAGCTTAAGCCAACCGGTGTTACCTGATGATAGCATATAAACTCATAAAGTTCAAGATATATAAGTAAGCTACCAGGCAGTAGCATGGTATGTTGATGGGATCTGGGTGTCATACAGGTGCTGTTTTCTTTTTATCACCAGGGAGGGGCCCAGGTTTGGCACTTTATTAGTTTCAGCACAGGAACACACTGACAAGAGACCCTTCCTTCTATTTGGGAGCAAAAGAATCTAAAACATTAGTTCCTATTTGAGTTTAAAATACTTTCAGACCTTGAACAGAGTGTCCTGAGCTTTGAAACATTAAAAACTTTTGATAAATGCTTAAATGACTGATTACCAGTGTCCCAAGAAGCTTCCAAGCTTCTGTTTGGAGATGGTGATGCACAGGCTGTGAAGAGATCTTGCCCATTTTAAGATATTTTCTGAGACTGTGCCGCTTCAATCCATCGTGAGTGCTCCCCTTTGCCTTGCCGTGGTGCGATGTTCCTTGTTGATGTCCATAATTTAGAATGGAAGATATGAGCTATGTTTTGGATATTTGAGGCACAAGGAAAGTAGGTGTTTCTTTGGTTTTCCGTTCGGCAGATGGTTACCCCAAGAATGAGATCATGTACAGGTGGCAGAGACGGGCGGTGGAGGTGGCAGACCAGCGCTACTGGAGACTCTACCAGTTTGCTTTTGTTGGACTAAGGAACACATCTGATGTGGCACACACCCAATCAGGTGAGAGATAATGGGCATGGGCATATCTGTGTGGCTCTGAAATGACCAGAATCTGGGGTTTGATTTTAGGAAGTCATTATTATAATTCTCTCATGCTGCACTGTTACCATGGAGTAAAACTGATGAATCTTAAATTATGGTTGGTACAGCCAAGTCATTCCAATTCACTCTGACTGGTAAAAAGCCCTCTTTAAACCAACAATCCCTGATCATTTTTACTAAATCAAATAATCTTGAATAAATGTTTTTGCCGGTGTGTTGTATCTTTAGTTTGTAAACCGGAAACAAGCAGAGCTTCACGTCCGGGTCTTGTCACACCCTGTCAGGTTCTGTTTCCCCTAATTACTTGCTCCCCATGCGTTATCCCTCACAAAAGATATCATTACAAGGCTGACGTAAAGCCTTTCATCTATGACCTACAGTGGGTTACATACATTTTAATTCTGAGCGTAGTAATGTTTTATCTAATCTACTGTGTTGTGAACTTTCAGGAGAATACGTTATCATGACGATCTTTTTCGACCTGAGTCGGAGAATGGGCTACTTCACCATCCAGACCTACATCCCCTGCAGTATGATTGTGGTCTTATCCTGGGTCTCCTTTTGGATCAATAAGGATGCTGTTCCAGCTCGCACATCTCTAGGTTTGATATCTCATATTGTTCTTTGCATTATTGTATCTGCCACAGTTTCCAAAAGAGGGCACAGTCACAGGAAAGAATGATGAGAAATATATACATCAAGAGGCATCAACTCATGACATGTTTTCACTTAAATCTTTCTGCTTTTATTTATAAAGAGTCAACATTAATCCAATGTGAGGTAGCCTCTCGGTGACATTTAGACTGTAGCAGTGGTAAGAAACGCTTTGGTTAACAAGCTAAAACCTTGAGGGAATCCAGACTCATGTTAAAACAACCACCTGCTGCCATTGTCAGGCTTAAAGGTAGGATAAAGGAAGAGAGACAGCTGCTATGATGCTGAAATAAGAGACTGAAAGGGATATCTAGAACGAACATAAATGATTACAATAATAACTGGAGTAATGACCAAGAAGAAACCTACAAGGGGAGCTGATCTATCTAAGATCTATCAGGAAAGATTTAAGGTATTTATGCACCTTTATCATTTGGAGACATAGCTCTGAAACAACTTTTTGGACAGGTGTGAACACAATAGCCGCTCTGTAGCAGAGCAAAACAAGCCGACAAGTTAATGGGTTATTTAATTAGTCAGTTGGACTTTACTCCATTCTGTCATAAATAAAACATTCAGTGCAAAGCCTTGAGCCAACCCTGAAGTATAACCTTAAAACAAAGACAGATTCAAGCCTACTCTTAAAAGTAGAGATAGAGTCTAACTCTTGGATCCAGACTGGTATTTAAAGGAAGAGAAACCTGAAAACAGAAGGCCCACCTTCCATAATCATTTTAGAGACTGGAGCACATTGATCTTGTCTAAAGGCCTTAACGCACTGAGTCCATTATTTTCTTCCAAAAATAACATTTGACTATTCAGAGATGCCATAGGCTACTTGCAACATCACATTTTCACATTTTATGACATATTTTCTCCACACGTTTCAGGCAATGTTTAGTTGATGAATGAAGTGTGTTTGTGTGTGTGTGTGTGTGTGTGTGTGTGTATGCCATGTTAAACGTACTGACAGCTGCTGTTCAGGATCAATTGCTTGATAATTCAATTTTTCTCGATCCTTAGATGAATTAAGATTTGTGTACATGTGTGTGGTATCTGTGTGCCTGTGCCTGTGTGTGTGTGTGTGTGTCCCTGTGCGCTTACCTCAAACTGACAGCTGCTGCTCATGATCAATTGTTTTATCACTGCTTGATGATTTAATTTTTTTTCGTACTGCGAATTTCTCGCAATTAATACAAATAAACGCATTGGGTTCAGTGCGCAAGGTGTCTGTGCGTGACGCTTTTTTTTTTTCGGTTTTTCGGATTATGGATCCAAAAACACATCCGAAAAACACAGACTTTGTGTGCAAAGACCTTTAGTCATTCCTTTAGTTGTAGTGTTTTGGACCAGCTGGGAATCAAAAGGGAAATACACTTATTCATCCAGATGAAAAAAATGTAAGGGCTCCTTTCCTGTATCACATGTAACACTATAATTTAAAGTAAAATGGGGAAACGTGTTGAGTTTATGAAGTTGTCTGTGGAAATCTGTTCAGGTATCACCACCGTGCTCACCATGACGACTCTAAGCACCATCTCCAGGAAGTCCCTGCCGAAGGTTTCCTACGTCACCGCCATGGACCTGTTTGTGTCTGTCTGCTTCATCTTCACCTTTGCTGCCCTCATGGAGTACGGCACTCTGCACTACTTCACAAGCAACAGGCAGACCAAAAAATCAAAAGCCAATAATAACACACAGGTAGCCAGTCTCTGTCTTCCTTCTCTTCACTGTTCACCCAGGCTTAATCCTGCGCATGCTTCATCCACTAACCTGTGTTTTCCTACACACCAGAAATCATCCAGCATGGTTAATATCCGACCCGGCACATCCCTGCTGCAGATGAACAACATTGTGCCCTATCATGAGGAGGCTGACTACGCGTATGAGTGTTTGGATGGAAAAGACTGTGCCAGCTTCTTCTGCTGTTTCGACGATTGCCGCTCAGGTGCCTGGCGTGAAAACAGGATGCACGTGCGGGTTTCCAAAATTGATTCTTACTCACGAATATTCTTCCCTACTGCTTTTGGCCTTTTTAATCTGGTTTATTGGATAGGTTACCTTTATCTATAAAACCACCACCTCAAAAACAGGACAACTGGAGTTTGACATCTGCAAGCATTTCTCAAATGTCAAGCTGCTCTTGTAGCAGAGATAAACTCTCTTAGCAAACATATTTTTCAAAAAAAGGAAATATGATCTGATGACAAATTCTGAACTGCAGTGCCTTGTTTTTTTCCCAGTGCTCACTTTGGAGTTTAGCATATGAGTGTTGTTAGTCAGGCAGTCCAACACAGTGCTGAACCAAGTAGATTATCCCCTCACCCATGGTGACCCTTATATCTGATTACTCCTTACACCATGACAAGGACTTCCATGAAATCTGTCACAATGCTTTCCAAGAGGTTTGTCAAGTTTTTTTAAGACCCTAAAATTTCCATTTGTATATTACAGATATCAGAACTTGATAATTAGTCTAAAAATGTAATTACCAGTACAACTTGATTAGTCAGCAGAAATGTGTAAATGGAACTTTTGTATTTTGGACTTGAATAATGATTCTTCAAAAGGGGTTAGCCTGTAGTTTTACTGAATAAATGATCCATCCCACCCTCTTGACAAATATATTTGGATCTGTCAATGATCTCGGGCTCTAGCGTTGTTTGACCCTTTCATCTTCTTACAAACGATCCAACATGGTGGGATGGGATGACTTTTTCTGTATGGTGAGGTGATCTGTAGGGCCTCTCTGTTAACACATAGAGGTTTGGGTAGATGTTTTGTCATTTTAAGACTAATGCCCTTGTATTTTGAAAAATGCCTGCCTTCTTGCATCCCCTTTGCCATATAAAGATAAAATGTATAGCTTTGCTGTTGTCCAATTGGGAAGAAAATGTATAAGAGCCAATCAGATGTGGTGCTGAGCTGTTCAGAGTCATTTCCAAATTTTCCAATATAGAGAATAAAATCTAAAGCCCCTGAAGATCCTCTTAAAACTTCGATTCAGGGACCTTTGATCTGCTCTTCTATTGGGGCAAACAGTGTCTTTAAGGGTGCCACTGAAAAAGTGGGAGACTTAGTCCAGGGCCCCCCAGGCATCCCAAACCAACAGAGGAAAGGATTCTGCATCCTTTACTGGCCTCACCAGCCCAGAAGACAGTTTTTCTTAAATGAAGTTATAAATGGAACAATACAAGTTCTCTATGTTCCTGTAAGGGTCTGATAGTTGACAGAATACTTACTGTTTTATCAGGAATACTGTATTAATCCAAGGGGGGAAATTTGGGAAAATAAGCTATAATAGGGTCACAAATTGAAATAAGTGTTGGATATACAATCAAATAAGAAATAAAAGTACCAAATAAGTGATAAGTACGAAACTAGATAAAATCTATTTACTATTAAAATGATGAATAAACTTAACCAACAACTGGAACTGTTAAACCATTAATGCATCGTGACTTCCTGAGCTTAAGTGACCTGCTTAATGCAATCACTTAGAAGGGCATGAGTCCACCTCTGCTCCAGCTCTCCTTGATAGATCCTCAGCACAGTCGACAGCGTTGGTGTTCACATCTGGTCTGGGAACACCAGCCGTGCCCAGCTCATCCACAGGGAGACATTTGACAGGCAATATGTGGGCAGATGCTCCTGCCAAAGTTCTCTCCTGAAGGCTGAGCTCCCCTCTGTATCTCTGAAAAACCTCCCTGCACAGAAACACATCCACAGTCTTATTCCTCTCCTAAGTGTTTGAAAGTAAAGCTGACCAATGAACTAAGAGCTTATAAAGATGGACCTAAAGATATACTATGAGGACCTCCTCGGAGGCATTGATTCAGTGAAACCTACACACAGTTTTCTCCCCTGGAGACACGAGGTATGAATAGTCTTTACCTGGTGCACATGCCTATGAAGGGCTGTTTGTAACGCCAGTGTTTAGAGAAGTGTCAGGCAGTGAGCGTAGTTTAAAACTAAAAACACATAGATCAAAGAAACTTTATCACATTGGCCATCAAGACTCAAACTATGTTTGGCTGCTGGTGAAATACTGATCCACCAAAGTCCCAGACTAACTGTATCATCGACCAAGCAAATGAGAAGTTGGATTAGAATAATCCCTGAATGGATGACAGATATGACACAAGTAGACACAAGTTTTTTTCTTACGTTGTGACAATAACCCAAACTATAGGAGCTTTGACCCCAGAAATGTTTGCTAAAGTCGAACTCCAGTCCATACAGAGGAGATATTGCCATCAAACTTAAAAAAAAAAGTCCAAAAGTGAGTTTACTCTTTGCCACCGTGCTATTGATAATGATGAGGAGCAGGAACAAGGATATAGCATATTACTCTGTAGCCTAAACATGGAATGATGAGATATCACTCCTTCTCCTGAAGGTATACTCCCTGTTTCTCTTCAGAGGCAGAATTGGTCCCGGTGAAAAACAGAGGGTATGTCTTTGCATATTTGAACTTAATTGTTCTTTGGGCTCTATTTTTCTAAAAACTCACAGCATTGTGATAAGTGCGACTAAGCTGGGCTAGCCTTTGCGCAGAAGCTACTGCATGTATTAGATTTGTAACCTCTGTCTACTCGTGAATTGTTTAGAACAGTAATGGTTGTTTTTGCAGCAGCCGTTTTTTTATATTTGTTGTATTTTAAGTTCCGAAAAGGAAGACTCACACACATAAAAGCATTTCTAAATGTGGATTCCCACCAAATAGTTCTCTCCTGAACAGGTTAGAGGAAAAACTTGTCTTTTATTTTCCAATTCCAAAACAGTTGGAAGGTTGTGAAAAAATCAGTGCTGATGGTTTGTGAATTAACTTAAAGCCTACAATTAACCAGAAAATAGTGCTACAAGATCTTGTTCCTCTTAAATTAGATACCAGCAACATATTTCTGAAAAGTTGGTCCAGGGAAAACAAGCAGTGGAAAAAGTTGTATAATGCAAAAAGTAAGAAAAGGTAAACAACACTTAATACATGATCAGCACGCTAGTGCTGAATATGAAGATGTGTTTATACGAGGCTGGATAGAGAAGCGTTTTGAAAACTCTCCACTCTGGACAGCGTTTTCAAATTTTCCCATTTTGGGACAGAACGCAATGCAGAGTCATCTAAACCCAAGTCCAAAACGCAACTAAATGCTATTGGATTTGACTGTTTTTGGCAACGTGTAAACGCAGCCTCAGACTCTGAAACCAAGTCTCACAGAAAGTAGGGGTGTACTGATCACAATTTTCTGGCCAATCACCAATCACTGTTTTTTAAAAAGCCTGACCTGCCGATACCGATTTGAGCCGATGACGATTTTTATTCTTTATTTTTTAGAACTGACAGCTATACCTTCGATGTTTCAATTTTATTTTATTGAAAATCATTGACCAATACCCTTGAAACAATAAAATCTTTATGTTTATACTTAGACAACCATTTAAGTGTCCTGAGTTTTACCAAAGTGGCAATGGCTGGCTGTCAGACCTTCCTGGAGGTATATAAGATCAGTTTCATATGAAAGGATGGGCCAATCACCGATCACCCAAAATTAAGGAAATCGGCACTAATGAATTGATTGGTGCATGTCTAACAGAAAGGTTTATTGGTCTGTGAGAGACTGCATGAGCAAATAGTTCAACAGTTACAGAACAATGTTCCTGAGAGTAAAATGAGAAAGGATTTGGATTTCATCATCTACAGAACATCATACCGTCATATCATTCAGAGGAGAAACCTCTGAACACTCTGAACACTGCATTACAAATAGACATGACTCTGTAGTGGAGATCACTGCATTACCACAGACTGATATGATGTCTCTGTGCTGTTCTAAATTAAAAACAGGCTCTAATGATTTACAAACCATCTATCCTGAGTTTCATGTTACACAGCATTCTAACTTTTCTGGGATTGGGGTTTGAAGTGTAAAGCTCATAAAGTCATTCAACTTCTGTTGATAGTTTTATCGCATGCGATCGACTCTGTGGAACATTCATGTCGTAACTCCACAAACAATGCTTAACACAGGGAATGCATATTGTAATATTTCCAACATTGTCTTGTTGAAATTAGTCTACACAGTGTTTGCAGTGTATCATCCTAAAAGCAGCTTTCAATAGCATCAAGGACAACAGCCTTAAATGGTTTCTTTCTTCACTTACACGTTGAGCCATGCTTCATCATGTAGAGAGGGTGAAAAATTCTTCAGTAATGGCACAGGTTCATAAAGTCCTCATGTACTTTACACAATCTAGCTAACCTCTCAATGAAAGTATGAGTGAGAGTCATCAGGTTTGATTCGTTGACATTATACTTATAATTACTCAAAATAATTATATTTACGAAACATCATGACTGTAAACAAAACCATCCAGTAGGGCTAAGTACGGCTGATTATATAAGCCACATCAACAGATTTTATATCATTGTGAACCTCTGCCATTCAAGAAACCACTTCTTCTTCTAAGTTTAATTAACTCAGCTTTCATGTATGTTGGAAAACAGCTTTCAACCCACAAACGCTGTCTTTCCTGAAGTGATCAAGCAGCATCATCCATGTGGCCTGTTAAAAACTCCACTTTTTGTGACATGAGAAGAAAGAAGAAATCACTGACACGTGCTGTTCAAAGGCTCTGTGAAGAGTTTTAATGTCCTGTTGATTCTGGCGCCCCCTCTGCGTGAAATTGGTAGTGCTTCTCTGGGATCAAGACTGACTTTCCCTCTAGCCATATCACCATTGGCACCCAGTTTTAACTCTTTAGTCCTAAAAAAGCAGGGAAGCAGTCACACACCGGTTTGCAGAGTCTCATCGTCTTAAACAAAACTTCAACAGGAAGACTTTTTAATAATCCTGCTTCAGTATCAGCCACGAGTACAAAACATTACACAAAATGTCACCATAAAAAGTCAATACTCATGCCACTGATTGAATCATTTTACTCTTAAGGTCATTAAGAGGATTAGTTTCGACGCCAGATCAAACTCCTCTCAGAGCCTTTATCATGCTCCCTGATTCTCTGAATAGATGTACGACACACGCAGACACATACCAAGGAAGGAAAACTGCTCACAGCTTGCAGACAAGCTGTTCATGAACTATTCAATACACCAAAGAAAGAGTCAGATACAATTGTAGCATGTCCTATAAATGTCACATTGCACGTAGAGCTCCACATGTGTGAAGAACTCTGCAGAATGGATCTGACCCTCTAGATGCCGTTTCCATGTGTAGAAAAGTCCACATTTCTGACATTAGGGACAACAAAGATGGTAATTAACCCACATTTCAGTCAAATGTCGATTGTGTCCCCAGACAAGCAGTTTTCAACCATGCAAAAATCTAACAATGAATGTACTGAGAGCCACATGAATCTATGCAAACATGAACATTGTTGCAGTAGTTCTCTTACGATATGTGAAAAGTCCTTTTTTACTTTGTTTGCTCAACGGATGTTACATTTGTTACCTTAAAGTTGTGTTATTTTCATCCACTAGTGGAAACAAATCTTAACAGAAATGCTTTAAATTGACCCTTACGGTTTAAAATGAAGCTGAAAAAAAATAGAAACTAACTAAACTGAGTTTTGATATTCTGTTTCATGCATCAAATTATCTACTAGATCATCAAGGAAGAGTTTTTGAAGTTTGATTTGCACCATCACTGTCTTATAATCTGCATGATTCATGCTCATGTTTACAGATGTTGTTTCATATTTCAGCAATGCTTCCTTTTTTAATATGTTTGATCACATGGCACCAATTTCACCAGGACTGAACACTCAGCTGCTCCCAGTTTGTTTTTTTTCTTTAAACAAATATGTCTTCACTTCAGGTTTTCTCTGGGAAACATGAAGTGTAAACTAACACCACCATCGATCTACTTTACGTTTATTATCTCAAGTTTAATCAATTTTTCTTCTCCATCTACAAAAACCATGACTTATAACAAGTTTTCAGCCCTTGGTTATGAAAGTACAAAGCTGTCTGTTGATGCATTTTATCAACAACTGTGAAGAGTCCAGCTCCAGACTCGTGCAGGGCAGCATGGCTCCACTTCACTGTTTGTCTGTTGTAGAAGAATCAAATCAGCAGCTGTTTATGGGCTGGAGAGCATCTCGTAGTGAGGTACATTTCCCCCACTCACCTGCATGCCTTTGTTTGAGATGTTATCGAATGCCGCTCATGCAGCAGCCTTTAGCTAAAACAGCAAACAGCCTTTTTAGCTTATGGAGAGTTAATTGATTACGATAGAGTACACTGTGGGAGCCTCCCTTTTTTTTATAACATCCAAGATCTGTTGACTAACTTAATCAGCTTGTATTTTTTTTCTTAGTTCGACTTGTCCTAGATCTGTTACAGAGGGCTTGTACTTTAGCTGATCAGAAGGGGGAGCTCTAAAAACTCTGGCCTAACTATGTTGTTTTCTAAACTGCCTTCTACACCAACCGTACAGATGGATTTAATCTAAATGTTGAATCCAGTAAGAGAAAAAAAACAAGTATGCCAGAAATAACTGAATATTCTCCTGATTCTGTTAATTTTCTCAGAATGCAGCGGGCCATTCTACCACAGTCTCCCACAATGCACAGCACTCCCTAGTATGCAGTAAATGGTTTCAAAAACAGAACATGTTTGTGTTTAAACCAGTGAAATAAGTGCCATGAGAATGTACATTATGATCAAAATATCAGCTTCATCAGACTTAATCTACTGACCTGGATGCCTTTCTTTTAACGTAACAGCCAAAATGACCTGCTTTACAGCTCAGATTTTAAAGCAGGCTACTTCAAGTGTTACCAGTTTAAACTCATTCTGCACACAGCAGTCAAACAAAGAGCCATAACACATCATCATACAGTCTCTAAACTACACCCCCACCTCTGCCGCAGTGAAAGCCTTCATTAGATTCATACCATTTGAACCACACAACAGTCGTAAAGACCCATTTAGATCAAGTCACACATGAGAATGATCGATGTACTCTTAATGTAGCAACTACAGCAGGCTCGGTACAACCTGTTCAAACTGCGTCCAAAGGAAACTCTGTAGATACATAAGTTACAAAACTTATCCTGATTAAAAGTCAGGCTGAATTTTAGTGTGTCACATTTTGATAAATTGCTGGTCCAAAAAAGATACTTACTAAGAAATGTATTTGTACATGAGTATTACAAAGTAAAATTTGCTTCTCTTTTACGATTACAGACTTTCTTTTCATCATATTTAACGAAAGCCCTTTGTCATTCAGAGCTTGTTTGGCCAATTATCTTGGCTATATTGCTGATTATATCAAATGAAGAGTAATATTTGAAGAATTTTGCACGTTTTGGCAACGCTGTCTTAGGGCTAGCACTGACAGCATCTTCCTTCACATGGAAGGACTGTCCATTATACTCTACATATTACCCCAGCTTCAACACTCCTCTGTCTTGGCTTCAATAAATGATTGTTTTCATGATCTATGTTTTGAAAATAAAGCAAGTTTGTATGGCTTTTCAAGCTTTGTAAGGTGTATCTTTAATAATCATTTATATGTATTCATGAGTTGCTCTGTATCTCCAGTTTTTGTTGCATTACCCATTGTGTGTAGCTCCAACATTGAAATCGTATGCTGTATTTTTCAGCCAAACAACCTCAGAAAATATGTTTGATGATCTTGTGAAAATGAGAGCAAGATTGTTTGCTGTACTAGTTATAGTGATAGGCATAATGCTATGTGTCGCATTCAATTTAAGCCATATAAACACATTTATCATCTGCGTACAAAGTCATTCTCTGTAAGTGATGCTCATATTGTATCGTGACTACTGATTCAATACACTGTGAGAAAATAAAGCAGTGCCTGGAAAAGTCCAACGGGTGTACAAGAGCTTTGTGTTTTAATGGGAAAAAGTTTCTCTTTACTGATCTAGATATAATTTTTTCAGTTGGAGTGCCAGACTAAACTGATCCACTTCGGGAGGTGGAGCCACAACATTGCAGACCGTTGATTGGTTGAAAGTATCGTCACTTACCAGTCGACGGCAGCTGTTGTTCTCACGACACGCAGCCTTCTCTAAAATAAAACTTGATTGTGCTTTGCAACAAAGAGCCACACGGCAATCACAAAGTAGGTGAATTGCTGGATCTTCCATTGTTGCTCTTTGTTGACTGTGTTGCATTTTTCTTCTTCATTAGATTTATCGCGCTGCTATGGCACCACGCTATTACATAACTGACACAGCTATCAGCTTCCATCTTGCACTCTACCTACCATGAAGGGGCGCAGGTGGCTGTGGAAACGCAAAAAGGATCAGGCTTAACTGATCCAACCTATACCAAACTGTACTGATCCAAACCAGACTGCTTGGTGGAAACAGGTCTTAAGTTACTTAGGATAAAATTTACATTTTTTTTAAGTCCCCTTCAAACAACTTCACTTCTATCAGACCACAAAACATTTTGTTAGTGCTGAGGAACATCCTGGTGCTTTTTGGGAAACTTCAGACTTACAGTGACAGACAGTGTTTGGACCCAAATGCAACTCACAAACTGCAGAGAAGTCTTTTTGTTGAAGAAACTTCAATAATAAAAGTACAAAACCAAGCAACAGTACCGTGAGGGAACAGGCAGAGAGCGCAGTCAGCAAGGCAGCAGGATCAAAACCAGGTATCAGTCCAGAAAGGCAAAGCAGTCCAAACAGGGCAAGGGCAGGAGGCAGGAGGCAGTTCAAAGGCAGGCAGTAGATCAAAACCGGGAAACCAAAACAGGAGAAGTGCTGGAAAGTCTTGCATGAAGCTGAGAACAATCTGGCAAAGAACGGGTGAACAGGGGAGCTTTAAATGCAGGCCTGATTGCAGATGGGCTGCAGCTGGGTGCTCAGGTGCACTGAGTTGTCTGATTAGGTGGGCGTGTCCCACAGGCAGAGCAGCAGAGGAAAGGTGAGTGGAAAAATACTGCACCCAAGGAGCAGAACTGTGACAGTGACGTTTAGGGATGGGTACCAATTTAGGTACTTTTACAGGTACTGACCAAGGTCTGTCAAAAGTACCGGGTACCGATTCGTAAAAAATTAAAAGGTACCATGTAAAGGTACCTAAATGCATCTTTGTGATGATGAGGGAGTGGAAGAGTAGACAATTTTCCATGCTGGACATGAACACAGCATTACAAGGTTATGTAATTAAAGAATAAATATGTCAAATTAAAAAAAAAAAAAAAAGATAAGAAAACATTATTAAACAAATTGATATTTTTTACCAAATAAGCACAAAAAGTACCTAAAATTGGTACCGTTGAGTACCGGTACCGATTGCCAGGTACCGGGCAACAGTACCGTATCGTTTTAAATGTATAAGGTACCCATCCCTAGTGACGTTATATTGTTTTTTCTTTTAAACAGCAGTTTCTTGTTTTCTTGTATTTTTCGTCCTTTGAACTCCATAATTGTTTAGTGTTTTATGTATCGTAGATTCATCAACAGAGATGTTAGCATGTGCCAGAGATTTATGTAAGCCTTGCTGACACTCTAGGACTCTTCTTCACATGACTAAGCATTCTGCACTGTGCTCTTTCATTCAACTTTACAGGACTTGAGTAAGAACAGTGCTGAACATTCTCTATTTATAGTTAGTTTGTCTAACCGTAGATTGTCCGACATCGTGGTTTTTAGAGATACTTTTAAGACACTCTCCAGCTTTATGCAAGGCAGCAATTGTTTACTCTTTTGCTTGATGCTCAATCATTTGGTAGAGCACTTAATCTCATAAAAAACATGTTGAAATGAGTAAAACCTTATTGGGTTGTCTCTGCAGCTTGAAATATTTTTTCTAAATTTTGTGGTTTCTGGTTGTAGAGCTCCAACAGCATAAAAAAAAAAAAAAAAATCAGTCAGACACCTCACATTTGCATTGAAGGCAAAGGGAGCGATGGGAAATTTCCATTTTTTTTTCTTTCAAATTTCCAACGGCAGAGGCAGAGGGTGTGATTGGAAGATGGCTATGATGAGTGGGACATGTGATATGTGCATGGCAGTGCAGCTCCAATTGCCAGCCTGAACTAGCTTGCAGGCTTTGCTCCATTTATTTATTTATTTACTTTCTCAATTGAGCATTTTTTTTAAACTTTTTTCTTGGGTGTAACATTAAAGGGTTAACATAAGATAGACTTCATATCCCTTGCATTTAAAATGTAAAAGTTAAAGGGTTAAATGTAGATCTCCTGAAAGTTCTGTCGTGACAGGCATGGTTCACGTCAGGCAATGCCCCGTGGGAATAGCAGACTCAGACCTGGTGTGTGTGTTTTTATAGGGCAGGGCAGCTTCATTCAACACCTCTTATATGGGGTAAATCCCTAAGCGCATATGTGCAGACACACAAACAGCTGTTAGAGCAGGCTAACAGATGATCCAGCGATGATCAGCTGACACTGTCATCACTAAAAGACATTACTTCATGTGACGCCCCAAGAGATGAGGACCTCTCTTAAAACAAATCTCCTAGTTATTTCTCTCCTCTCTTCATTTTCCTGCATATCTCCATGAATCTCTGGTGGGAGGGACCAAGATTCAAATGAATGATGCAGGTTGAGGAAGCGAGGATGGCACTTCTGGGCTTTGGGATTTACCCATTGTCTCATTAATGGACTCCAGGTTAGTTGACCAATGACTCCAGTTAGCACTCGATGAGGTCATTAGCTTTGAGGTTCACATACTATTTCTTGCATTTGTCCGTATACAAGAATCTGTGAATCAGGGTCTGGATCTTTGGCACAGTGCTCTGGTTTCTCTTTGTAGTCCAAAGTTCACCTCAGCACAACGATGGAAGTCTGTTTTTTTTTTGCTGCTCACACATTAAGTGAATATTAATAAACATCTTGCAGTGTAAGCTCGCTCTGTGAATCCAAAGCATCACTCTCACCTGACTGGCCTAAATATTTAGAGTCCTCGCATGAAGGGAGAGCCCTCTTGTAGCACAGCTGGAAGAGGTCCTCACCTATCGTATTTGCTCCATTTCTTTCTCCTTCTTCCTCCATCTGCTCTTAGAGCTCCAATTTGACCTCCTAAACGTGCTCGAAAACTCACCAAAATTGTCACACCTCAGAAATGGCATAAAACTTTATATGGTACCAAACTTGACCCCCAACATCCCATAATGTGCTATCTAGTGCCACCTAGGCACACTAAAATGGCCCTGGCGGCCAGTAGGAAAGTCATACAGAGATCAAACCAACGTCAAAATGTTCATTGAGATACAAAAAACATTAACTGACACCCCTCACCTATCTTAAACAGGAAGCCAGCAATTTGCCTGTCAAAGTAAAATTTTGCCACTTTTTTACCCTTTTGCTTTACAAAAGTTCTTATGGAAGTTGTTATTTCTGACCAGTTTTTCCAAATGACGAGCCCTAAAAGTTGGTGAACCCCCAAAGAAGCCCTCTCAGCTCCCTCAGTTAGAATCAATGGGAGCAGAAGATAGAGCTCCACGCAAGCTGACACATTTGGACCTCTAGACATGAAAGTAAAACTGGTACAGCTTCAAAACTGACATAGATGGATTCCCGAAAAATTAATCAGACAAAATATAATACTTTTACTGCGATTTGGGTTAAATTGTTGCATCTATGAAGAGTTGTTTGCAAAACTTCTGTGTAATTAACTCCCTCTGCAGCAGGTGCTGATGATGTCACACACTCATTAGGAGTTCAGTGCAGCTCGTCATGTGACTCACTAAAGGAGGGAAAATGCTATGTTTTCCTCACACACATTACAAAGGGATGAAACCTTGACACTGGAGGTTAAATGGCCGTGACGGACTGGCATGAGGGACCGGCAACAGCGTGAGGACCAGTCCAACTCTGCTTTAGGCTTTAATTTTTGCTTGATACCACATATTGAAAGAAGAAACTTCTTCTTTGGAGGATCTTTGGAGCATTAAGTCTCTTTATTGACCTCAGCTGCAGAAAATAATCTTCTACTTCTCAACGACTCAAAAAAAGCTTCACTAACTTTAATTTTTAAGGAATAACTGAACCTTTGTAATCATATATTACAGAACAAACTGCTGTTTTGATGTTTTCCTCGGACACACTGAACTTAACATGTATTTGATGTCTAACTGTGCTGGTTCTTAACCTGATAGTGTCAGACTCTTTATTTTGTTGTCTTTATAAACTGCTACTGTACACAGTTTACATGAAGTTTGTATTACTCATGCTCAGATGGGGCAGGGAGTCTGTTTTGCTAAGTTGAGATTTCAGAATTGTGCATCACACCATGAACACATCCTGTCAGCAAATGTTAACACCTAGAGCTGTGTAATGTTTTGGATAACTGCAGGAGCAGACAGGAAACAAAACTGACCTTTAGCATTTTTTATCTCTGTCTGGAAAAAACTTGAGCTACCAAAAACTGCTGTGTATTATTAAAATTACAACCACTGCATAATCCAGCGTCTGAATGCTGAAACCAGAATGACACTCCTTACCACTGTTAGGTCTATATTCAGAACTGGATGCAAATGGATTAATTTGTTCAGACTCTTTAAACATAGGATCAAAATAATTATCAATATATAATTTTTTCAACAGCAAACTGTGGAAGCATCTTTTCACATCAATTTGCACATCCTCACCTGTTCTTTACTTCATTGGACCAGAAGTGTTTTTCTCTTCCACCATGAGAAAGAATTTACCTGTATCTTCAACATGGGTGAAGAAAACAAAGATTACAGAGAGATGAAACTTCTGACAAAGCTAAAAGCAAAGATACTGAGGTGGAAAAAACAGGAGTAGTGCAAAAGCAGCATTTTAAGTAATTCAGTTAGGAACACTCTCATCATAGATTAAACCATTTATTGCCAGTTAGAATTTGGCGTTAAAGCTCTGCTTTTCAGAGTACTCCCTGGGTTAGCCCAGCAGCCTGCTCAAGCTTTTCAGGGACTGCATATCAAACTCCCATACGTACATACAGATTAAAATGCTATATACAGATCAATAGGATATTGGGGCGCTGATTGTTAAGTTGCACACACTACAAATACCAACCCCATTTAGCTCTAACACATCACTTTTTCTGCAGGTTAACAGAAATATTTGTAAAATATTATATATAAATGTTGAATATTTATCTAAATGTTAAATGTTATATCTAAATGTTGAAAGTATTCATAAATGTCATAAATTATTGTCCCAGTTCTGAACAATACGTTTCTAGACATTCAGTTTTCATTCTAAATAGTTAGCTAAGAGTAAATATTTTTCAAAGATTTATCAACCTTAAGCAAACATTTCCAAATACTTGCAAAGATTTCTAAACATCAAGTCCAGATTTATAAATCTTTTGCAAAGATTTTGCGATATTTGTTAAGATTTCTAAATATTAAGTCAAGATTTCTAAATCTTGAGGAACGATTTCTTAAGCATTTAGCTACTGTTTCTAAATATTTGGCAAATATGCAAATTCACACCACTGGGCAGTACCAAAATAAAAGTTCGAAGATGCAATTTCGAGAATGTCAAGCTCTACTTTTCGGATGTCGGCCACAGGATCTTCAACAGCGCCATCATAGCACTTTGTACATTTATTTTCTAACGGCTGATTTAGCCCACTGTGTTTGACTTTCACAAAATCTACTTGGCTGGATCATTTCCTTCAACTTTTATTTTGGTACTTTCAGCAGGCGGGACTGGGAATTAGCTAAATATTTAGAAATCTCATCTTCATATTTAGAAATCTTAGAAAATATTTAGAATTCTTTGCTCAAGGTTTAGAAATGTTTGCTTAAGATTTTGAAATATTGTCAAAATATTTAGAAACCTTAGCAAATTTGGGGAAATCTTTGCTTAAGATTTATACATCTTTGATAAATATTTAGTCTTAACTAAGTGTTTAGAATTAAATTTTAAGTGTTCACAAATATTTCTCTAAATCTGCAGAAAAAGTGATATTTTAGAGCTAAATGTCGAGAAATGTTGTTATTTGCAGTGTGTGCAACGTTACAAACAGTGCCCCATAGCAAAGAGGTAGCAGGGATTATAGAGAGTGAAGACATGTTTTAAATACACCTCATGGTTAGACACATGCTGTGATTGGTTGAGAAGGGTTAGTGATTGAACATCAGCCTGTCAGCTGATCACAGCTGGGCGTATGACTTCTGTGTTCTGCGTGAACTTATGCTAACTTCATTTCAAAACCATTGCTGATGAGAGCTTCCTCATTTATTATTTTATTTTATCTGCGGGTTTGACAGGGATATTACCTCCTCTGCCCTCATGTCTCTTACACGTGTCTGACTGTCAGCTCCTCATGGGGAGGAATAAGGATCCAAGGAAATGAAGCAAGTGAGGGATGCGAGGAGACAAATGGATGAACTGAGAACCAGGCTGACAGTGAAGCACACGCTTAGGGAGAGGGGACAGGACGTAATGGATCTTCCATGCCTGATTCATTGAGACTCATTTTTTATCCAGATTTATGACTTTAAACCACAAGTCTCAAACCCAAATGACCTGAGGGCTCCTGAGCATCCAGGCCCACCGAATGCTTGCTGTCAGACACTTAAGAGCACTTCCTCTTTTAAGTGGGGATGAAGGTTTAAGGTGGCTATCCTATAAGACATTAACATCTTCTTCTAAAGTGTCAGCCAACATTATTAAGAGTTTAAGGTGGAATGTGTTTAATAAAGATCCTCCTTAAAACAGGTCACCTTTACATCTCTGTAGGGAACAATAAAAACTGTAAACTCCTGATTAGTTTGTGAATATTACCCTTCCAGCAAGTTAATATTTTCAAAGCTCTGCACAAACATGGTTATGCCAAACTATTAAAAAATTCATTCTCTTTCAGGTCTCCTTGATTCTTTTTTAATTGAAATGTAATGATGAAACACAGGGTTCAGGGGAAATGTAACCGTTTCTGCATGCAGGCAATCTCAGCTGCTGGGTTCAATATTACAAGAAGCAGTGTGGAGGCTCTGACTTATCCAAAGACACTCTGAGGTTTCTTTTGTTGTGAAGGTCCCACATGCACTGAGCTGTGCCTCCTTCTCTCTTCACTGCAAGGTGCTAATTACCCTGAACGCAGAGCGGGAGAGAGCAGTGGTGCCTGAATGAGAGGATGAAAATAAAGCCAACTGTCGTCTCCTGGAGGGACATGATTACCCGGTATGAAGACGTGCGAACTTGAAAAGCTTCCACCTCCTGGTTAATGAGAGTGCAGTGTGAAACATGTGGATTAGATACACGAAGCACTGCAACAGTAGATCCCTGTGTGAACAAAGAGCATAAAGATTCTTTTTTAATCCCAGTTATTCACAAAATATCACAACAGCATTTATAATCCCAGTTAAACATAAATATCTTTTGTTTAAATACAGTTTCTAAATGAGTGCTAACTTTTTACATAATTTGTTACAGTCCTTTTGATTTGGGAATCAAATGCTTTGATATGTACTTTGTGATCTTGATTTTTAGATCCACTGCTCAGAGGAGACAGCTTCGGGGTTTTTCAGTCACATACAGATTTATCATGTTAAAGAAGAACAGTGGGACATGTAAAGAAATCTTTTATCTGTAGATTTTTTTAATGTTGTGTTCATGTTTTGCAAAGATCTTTGCATCTAAAATCTCTTTGATGACTCCCTGTTTGGTGTTGATTACAGTGACACCTGTGGCTTGAATTGGTAGTGTTTTTCTAAGATAAAGATTTCATTTCCCATGAGCACCATCACCTACTGTGTTGAAGAAGTAGAAGTAGATGACCCTTGACGTGCATTTGTTTTAGAGAACAGATCATCTTCTAACTCTTTGTTCTTGAACTTTTTGTTATTGAACTCTTTGTTCAAGAAAACTTTTCTCAGGATAGAAAGCGAGGAGGTAATAGATTTTTTTTTTTTTGCTTTAACGCTCAAACTACCAAGGCAGTTGTTTTGACTGCTTTCGAAATTTGCAATGTCATACTTTGTTGCAATAAATCCTTTGCACCAGTGAAACCCTGATTTTTTCTAAATGTGTGTATATTTTATTCTAACATTTTTTATCATAAAAATTTCAAAACACAAAAGAGATCTGCCGATTACTACCTCGATTTACCATAGCAGTCAAATTGACTGCATGCTTGACAGGGGGGTGTCATATTTCAGTGTTTGCATTTTCCCGTTTTTTTTTTTTTTGCTCTATTGTTTTTGTTTGTTTGTTTGTTTGTTTGTTTTTGCACTTTGAAGCTGAAATCCAGCCATAGCTCCACTCAAACCACCGTATGTTACAAGGGGGATGACTGTCGTGTTCGTCACACTTTCTGCCAGCCTGCTTCTTGCTCTGTCAGAGGGGGCGTGTTGCTAGGAGGCGAAGTAGAGGGATACGAGCTGGGGGGCGGGATCTTGGAACACAGAGGGGAGGGGTGAGTGAGGGAGGGGGCAGGCTGCGTTTTTCAAATGTGTCTCATCAGCCAAACTGGGTTTCAGATCGTAGACCATAGCTTTAAATGGAGACCAATCTGATCCAATGCCATGGCACATCTGGCGTATTTTGGCCTACTGCTACTGGTATGAAGGACTTCCGTTTTGGTTTGACAGGAAGTTGGACACTGAAACATCTGGTTTATTTTCAAAATATAACACTGTGTTGAAAAAAACAATGCATGGCTTGAGTTAAATAAATCAGAAGAAGAGCTGAGATTTCTTCCTACCTCAGAAGACAACATCCATCCCTGATCTACGGAGTACTCGTCTCCCTGTTATCTCCACTCCTCCTCTTCCTGTCCTGGCAAAGGTTCTCACTTCTCCTCCCAATAAGCCGGCTCCCAGCTGGATGGTTTCTGCAGGTTTTGGGTCTGATTCACACCCCTCAGCGTTCACACGGGTCATTTCCAACCAGATCCGTAAATCTGCCCGAATGTATTTTTAGAATTCTCTGTAAATTGATTTGTTGGAGCGAGTAACAGGGAGCTCCCTCGCTGTCAGTCACTTTGAAGTCAGACGTGTCTAATATGCCGGAGGTCAGAGGTCACTGTGGCTCCACAGGGTTTTCTCTTCACACCTTGCTGATTGAGAGAAAGCCTGTTTGTGTGTGTAAAAGTGTGTGTGTTCTGTACAACAATGTGCTTGGCTCTAACAATGTGAAAAAGAGGCACATGGTTTAGAAATAGAAACATCCAAGGGTAAAGAAGTGAATGGAAAAATGTTCCGTGGCTTGTTTCAGTCATGCAGAATAATTAAAATGAGAAGTTTTCCTCAGTGAGCTTAAGAAATGTTCTTGATTTGGTTTATTTTTGGCCCAGGTATGAGCTGCACTTGGCTGATCGAGCAGAGCTTCTTTGTGTTGGGTCGTCTAATCTTCTCCTCTCATGCTTCTCCTCCTGACGTGTACAGAAACACTGAAGGAGCTCAGTGAAGCTGACAGGCTGCACAGCGTGACTGACTCATCGCTTCTGAGTGGTTCAGTCTCCTCACTGGTCCAGGTGCCTTTGGGGTGAAAGATCCTTGTGTGTGTGTGTATGTGTGTGAGTGGGTGTTTCCTCTCGTATAAAGCACCAGGAGGGAGCTTTTGATCGGCAATTTATCAGTAGTATGGATTTTGAGCAGAGCTTCCCTATTTTATGCACCTTTAAGTTATGACTCTAACTTTTGCAGCTCATTGTTGAGTCATTAAAGGTGACGAATTTACCTCTCTGCTGCTTAAAGGCTCTGAGCCTTATTAGAGACCTTCCTGAGTCTTTTTAATGAAGTTTTTTTTATTTCCATCTCTTCTACTCCACACTTTGGGGCTGAGTGTTCAGTGGTTAAACTCTATCAAGCACAGAAACATGATTATTAACAGTGAGGAAGCACATTATTCTCCAAAGTTTACATCCCTGCTGTGTGACTCTGGATTTGTTTGGGTGAGAATAATTCATTGTGCTGACAGTTCATGCTGAAACAAACACGGGGTAAAGAATTTGAAGGTGCACTCGCTTCATTTGAAGGAGGAAATCAAAGGGAAAGCCTCAGTCCATGTGAATGAAAGATAAAAGGCCATTTTCCTCATATGAAGGCAACAAATCAACCATATTATCTGAGTGTTTGCTTTCCTCCTCCCACTACCTGAAACCTGAGCTCAGGATACAGCTCTAACTCACTAGCGTGTAATTCCTGATCATCTTTAAACTCAATTATCACACAAATATTATAACTCAGATTCCACCTGTTGGTTTATTACTCCAGTGCTGATGTTAAAGGTGACTTATTCCCTGAGGTTGATGTCTCCATATGTACTGTATATCTCTGGACTGATAAGCTCCTCATGTTAATCTAAATGTTTGGGTGAATCATCCGGACAGGTCTGTAATCTTCACTCCTGCAGATTTCTGGCATAAACACATCTGTCAGCCCTGCAGCTAAAAAACATGCTGTTTTAAAATGCGACACTTCCTTCAGGTTCCATGTTTCCTTTTCTACTTTTAAAGTAAAACTGTTCTTTTTTCAGCAGTTGTTGTGAAAAGTAACATCCAACTCTAAAGCTGCTGACAGAGTTAAGGGAAGCTGTTGATCAATTGATGAGATTTTATTCATACTTGCATACTGTTTGCTTCAAATCCAAGTGGCAACTCTGAGCCCTGAAATATGAGTCACATTGTGGAAGTGTTAAAAATCTGCAGTTCATCGATTGTCCACTTGAGGCTGGAGCTTTAATAACCAGAAACCACATATACACTTATTCAGCAAAAGAAGAGTAAGCATGTGTCCGGCCTGCTTCAACAAAAGGTTTGATTTTCTATGTTAGCACCATAGACTGTATATAGAGTGGACAGCGTGGTTTCGCCATTTATCATTGGATGGTTCTAAAGCCAAAATACCTGCATCACAGGTGCAGCCATTGGCAGCAGTTGTGCAGCCAGAGTCTGCATAGTAGAGATTGTGAGGGATTCTGGGGGAATCTGAGTGGAGCTGGGTGACAAAAGTAAAAAAAAAAAAAAAAAAACATTCTTTGGAAAGTCTAATCAATTCTTGACTCTACCTCCCAATATATTTTACAGTCCCTGAAAAAAATACAAAGTTTGACCACAGCCCATCTGGAATGGCTGGAGAGATGGATTTTTTGACCTATACTGCAGCCAGTCACCAGGGGGAGCAGTTTTTGTTGCGACCTCACTTCGAGCTGAGCAAGATGATGTCTATTTTTTTTTACAGTCTATGGTTAGCACACACTGTACAGAGGAAGAATCCTTATTTATAAAGCTTAAGAAGTTTACAATATAAGAGCATGTCTGACTTGATCCTGTAGCTTCTAGAGAGGAGGCAAAAGGCTCACATCTTTACCTCCTCCTGTAAAGACTGCTTTAAACAGTCTTGCCAACTCTTTCTGGAAATAAATGGTGAAAATTACCAGTGACCAGTAGCTCTTAATGGCACATTTATTAACCCTGAAAATAACATCTGATGCTGATTTTTTAAATAGTTTCTTTTAGTTATTTCTGTAAAAAGCAGTCGCTGACAGGAATAGAAGGGTGGGATGGGGGGTGTGGGCTATTGCACCACACAAAGTTTTGATGGTGATCTGTCCCAGTTTGTTTTCCTTTGTGGTATTGCTGAATAAACCTGCCCAACCCTGGTGGTTTGTGATTTATTGTCTTCTATATTTCTATGTCTGCATTTTTTTATACGTATATTTTAAAAATGTACTTACATATAACACGAAAAGTTAATAAAAAATATTTGAAATTAAAAAAAAAAAATCATTGTTTGAGCTTAGAATCAAATAGCTTTCCCTGAAAACAAATGTCAGTCTGCATAGTTGGCCTTCACGTGACACTCAGGGGGGTGAGCTGTGGGAGGAGAAGTCTTAAAATAAATAAAATACAAACAAAACAAAAACATAACAAACAGCATCCAGGAGAAGAAACAGCATACATGCCAGTTTTAAAATCTACAGTGCAACACTTGTTGGGTGATAGAGTGAGAGGAAAAAAGACAGACATGTTGCACTTCATTGAGTACTATTTAAAGGGAGTATGGTAGCCACCTGCATGTCTCCTTCTCCTAAGGACTCAGACTCTGACCTGATGATGTAACTGGTACATGGTAAGGTTGTAATGCACAGACTCAGTGGTAACAATGGCTCTAACTCGGAGTAGGTTTGTTATACAGCTATTTCTTTAAGAGCCACTCACTTTCACAGTGTTATTTCTTGACAAATTAATTTTCAGGATGATCTACTGCACAGCTTGTCTGCTGTTTTAGACACAACAGGCTCAGTTTTCTCATGTAAGGGAAAAAACAGACACTAATTGAACCTATTAGGATGATAGCACTAGGTAATGACTTGTATGATTAGAAAGTAAATGGAGCTGAACACAAGTCTATTTCATGCACGTCTGTTCCTCATGCTCAGCCACACCTCACCCTTTCCCTACTGCAATTCAAACTCCTTCTCTGAGAGAGCCATCCACTGCGTGGTCATGTGACATATGCAGCATCACTACTTGAGGATGAAGATGATGATGATGATGGCTGGTGGGAATCTGTTGCTATGAGATGAAGGGCTCGTTAGCCTGTTGAGCTTTGGGTTTGTGATTTGACTGGATCTGATTTGCATTCAGACCGTCTGAGAATGTTCTCTGTAAAGAGATGGCATGTCAGCTGCTTCTCAAGCTGCTTTCTGTGCAAATCACATTGTCAACATTTGGGTCATTATGAAGCCCAAACCTCCAGGTGTGGAAATACAAGGAAGCTTGTTAGTTGCAGTCCCACAAGAGGTCACTTGAAGCTGCCTTTAAAGCACCCAAATGGACAGCAGAAATACGCATATATATAAAGTATCACAGAGTAAGATGATTTGAAAATCCTTAAAAGCAGGGATCTCAACCCCGTGCCATGGAAGACCAAGAGGCTGCAGGTTTTCTTTCCAACCGAAAACTCCATCAGCTGATTTCACTGATTACTTCACCTTCAAGCAGAGAGCAGGGACTAATTAGTGAAATCAGCTGGTGGAGCTTTAGGTTGGAAAGAAAACCTGCAGCCTCTTGGCCTTCCATGGCACGAGTTTGAGATCCCTGCTTTAAAGTCAGTTGGCACATCTCTTATATCTCTTCTTTGATCTTCTCTCTGTAAAGGTTTGTGAACCATGAGACCCATTTCTGTGGTTTAAAGTCAAAATTTTTCCCGTTGCTGACTGAGAGAGGGTTTCAGCTGTTCAACAGTTCAGAGTCTCCATTTCAAAATGTTTTCAATGGTGGGACATGTCAGGACTGCAGGCGGGTCAGTTTAGAACCTGAATTCTTCTCCTACAGAGCCATGCTGTGCAGGATGGGGTTTGTCATTGTCCCCCTAAAAAGGTTGTCGCCTGGATGGCATTAATGGAGCCTTTAAAGATCTGTAAGCTCCCTGTACCATGGCTTGTTCTGATCACTAGACCATCAGGGAGGCTGTCTTTGAACTGTGAGCTGAGAACAGGCCATGTGCTTGTCTTATTTGAGGCTAAGGATACATCGTCCAGGATTTCCAAGAAGAATGTCAGATTCTAATTCATTAGACCACATGTATCAAACTCAAGGCCTGCAGGCCAAATGTGGCCCGCGAGAGCTTAAAAGGTCTGATTGTCTTACAATAGATAAGTCAAAGGGTGCATTGACCATAAACTACGTTTCCCATAATACCTATTAATTATGCTACCTGTGAAGTGACAGCATCCCACCACTAATTTGCAGGGTTTTACATCAGTGTCATTTTCTGAACTAGTGGAATTGAGAAATAAAAAATGATCCCAAAATGTCCAGGAAGAGAAGATATGATGCAGATTGGAAGGCTGTTAGCTACAAGAAAGATGGGAAGGTGAATGTATGTTTGTGCTTCAAGGAGAAAAAAACGATATGTCTTTTGTGTTATGAGGCTGTGGCGGTTGTCAAAGAGTACAATCTACGTCAGCATTTTGACACCAAACACAGAGCTAAGTATGCCAAAATGAGCTTTCAAAAATAATTTCATTCTGCTACATTTTATACTGTCCAACAGTTACATCTGGATCTTTGAGAGGCAACCATTATGCTGATTTGGCCCTCAGTGAAATTGAGTTTGACGCCCCTGCATTAGACCAAAGGACAGTTTTCCCACTTCCCCTCAGTTCATCTAAAACAGGCTCAGGTCCAGAGAAGCCTCCGCTGGCTAACATCTGGTTTCCTCTTAGCACAGTTTTCATGTTGTCTGGGCACTCCTCTCACAGTGACCCATGGGTTACTGTGTCAGTGTTTATATAGTAGTTGGCCACATTGCCAGTCCTGACCTAATTAAACACAAAAGCACAGATAATAACAAAAATCTGTCTCTTAAACCATAAGAGGTAAGTAACTTTTCTGAAGTCAACACATGAGCACCATCAGTAATGTGTGCAGCCTTTTACTCACAGAATCAGCTCCTTTACATCACTTTGATCAATACTTTCATTTCCTTAACATCCAACAAACTGCCAGTGTGTGATATGAATGACATCACTTGTGGTTTGAGCACTATGGGAATGGTGACCACATTTGCAGTTCTTTAAGCTTAACACTAGCCACCATTTAACCTCTGAGGTCTGAGGCCTTGACTCTGATATAACACAGCGGATTGGGACTGAGTAGCTGCCTGAAGCAAAAGAGTTCAAGCATCTTGGGATCTTGTTCTCGGGTGAAGGGAAAATGGAGCATGAGATGGACAGGCGGACTGCTGCGATGTCAGCAGTAATGAAAAGGAAGCTGGAGGCCAATGCTTTCCATTCACTTCTCAATCTACACTCCACCTTTTACTTTCCGTAGAAAGAATGAGATTACAGACACAAGCAGACTGAATCAGTATTTACTAAGGAAAGAGGAGGGAGCTGGGAGATCCAGAGGGAGCTTGGGGCACAGCTGCTGCTCCTTAGCACTGAAAGGAGCCAGCTGATGGGGTTTGGGGACGTCCAGCTGGGGGTTGACCCTGTGGCAGACCCAGAGATGCATAATTACATATCTAATCTGGTCTGGGACTGATTTAGGATCCTGGAGAGGAGCTGGAAATAGTTGCTGGAGAGAGGGACAAATGAAATACATTGCCAAGTACACTGACACTGAGAAAAGAGGAACATGGAATGGTTTTTGCTTTACAGCCAGTAGCTTCAACATCTCAGTCTTTACAGGAAGGTGACATTATAAACACTTTGATGCAGTTACCACAAGAGCGTTCAACCCTTTGTGTTCTTTGTGAATTAGAAAATGTCTTTCTGGCTGGTTTGCACAGGTTTTAGGAGTGCAAAAGCTGAGAAACCTTTCAGGCCTTCTGTTGTGACACCAAATAACAGATAAGAAGTCTCTAAGTTGTTTTAGCGTCCTCTACATAAAGAAGCAGAAGGGAATCTAGGTGTACAACTCTACCAGGCCTTAGGCTTCATCTAAATTGTACGCCAATAATACAGCTTCAAAATGTGAAACTTTGCATCCATTCAGACTTTAAAGAAGAGATATTGTGTGTTTTTATATGTTAAACATGGATAAAAAGTAACAATGCTGAATGCTCAGACTAAACGTGTGCAGGTTTTTAAACCTCAACATATGCATTGTCGTTGTTGTTGCAAAAACTGATTAAAAAGTATCATTCTAAAAAAGAAACACACATAAGATCTTCCTGAAATTATGAGGTCATCACATGAGGATTTCCCAACAGGTTCATGATACATTGGAGGGTTGGGCCTCAAACACCATGGTCTGCCCATAGCTGCCCAACAGGCCTTCAGAGAGCTGGCCAATCAGAGGGTAGGGGGTTTGTAGAGCGGGGACCCTAAAGAGACAGAAACTAAAACAAAAGGTTGAAATAAGGGTTTGGCGGACATCAGAGGAAGAAATATAAGGGTTATAAGGGGACACTAGAAGGACAGATCTTCAAAAAGACATGGATAAATGAATTGTTTAAGCAGAAAATATGAAGACACTTTGAGATATCTTGGAACTGAGTTTGACTCATCACCTTGTTTGTAAGTTTGTAAAAATAGAAGAGACAGTCCAACTGGAGTAAAACACATCTTTGATAAAGAGCTTTGGAGTTTCCTGTGCCATCAGCACCCCACAGGATAATAACGGTCATCCGCTTGAGGACAAGGTGACCCTGCAACACAGCAAAAACTTTGCAGAGCCAACAGAACGTGTTCACCATCTGCCATACTGAGTCAACACTGCAGGCTGACAGGATTCAGCTTTTTATACAACATGTAGTTCAAAAAAGAACACTGTGACCCCGTGGTGCTTCCTCACATCACCACAGAGGGACTTAAATAGTACAGTAAGCTCTGCTCATGTCAGTGCAACTGATCCACTGCTTTGAGCAGGTTTAGATTCCCAGCCCAGCATCAAAAGGAGAGTTTGGTTATTTTGACCAGCACACCCTCTGACAAGAAACCAGCCTGACATCTGGAACAGAAGCGAGGCTATCATCCTCTGCAGACAGGCTCAGTCCTTCCAGGGAGATCCATTTTAACCAGGTCACCTTTTGTTATGTTACACCTAAAGAGTAACTTTACATTATTATCAGCTCAAAAGTACTCGTCTATCTTTAGCTGGGCTGTGATAACTGTCAGAGGACAGGACCAGTGTGCTCAACTGGAAGATATTGAATTTACAAAATAAAGTCAAATGAGAAAATTTACCGAACCTGTTGGTTCAAAAAGCCACACAGGAAACCATGAGGACATGAGTAATAGATAATGACGAACTGACTAAGAGGCGAGAAAAACACAAAGGGTGTTTTTGAAACTGCTAATTATACTCGCAGTACATACCAATTTGGTCTAAAAGTAGTCTCCAAAAATACCCAGATATCCTCCTCGTTCAGGGAAAACTTACAGTGTAGAAATAAGAGATAGATGCTGGTCAACCTTCATCTCAAAAAAAATCAAAATAAATGAATTAATAGAAAAGCACTCAGAGAGCACAGACCTCCACCAAGCATATTGTGATCGTCACCAACACTTTAGTCCTACTTTAATGTTATACTCCCTTTCAGCAGACTGTCTGCTACAGTTTGGTGTTAGTTGCAGGTTTGTATGATAATTTGTTTCCTGAAAGTGTCGAAAATGATGATGACCCAGTACATATTTCATATTCTGGATCTCAGTATCCAGAATATTGCCAGGATCTGGGTCGTACTTTTACATCTGTCAGAAATTATGGTGACCTTGTCTTGTATCGTTTGCAAAGCAATCTAACCATTTATCGTGAAGTTATATGCACATATGGTGAAAACAGCCCTATCTCACAATGATAAAGAATTCTTTTTAAAAAATCCTGGATCCAGACGGTGATCCAGATCACCTCCAAAATGTAATCAGTTATTCCTTATCCCATTTTGAACATTTCCTGAAAAATTCATCAAGATGGGTTTGTTATTTTTTGAGTTATGTTGTTCACAGGCACACAAAACAAAGAGACAAACTCCCAAAAACACAACCTCCTTGGGGGAGGTAATTAACAAATCATAGGTTAATGCTACTCAAGCAGCTCTGCTGTCAACTTGACCATTGTTTACTTCTGCTTTCCAAAACCTAACACCAGCAAAGTCTGGCCTCAGAACATAACAGTACGTTCAAAACCAGCATGCAGTACTAACAGTGTAGAGCAGATGTGAAGATTATGTAGCAGGTGGTTTCAAGAATAGCCAAGGCTTTTCAAAATAAAGTAGGAAACATTTGAAGGGACAAAGTCATGTTCTTACTAAAATACTAAAATCTCTCCACCAAAAAGACACTTTTCATGGTCTTTGAGCGAGAGGAGAGCGCAGAACTTTTATTAGCTGGTGTTCACTGAAGATTAAAGAGAACAAATTGTAAAATATGAAACACTGTATGAAAATATGAAATATTCATCCATAACTTGGTAATGGGCATGTATCAGTCTTAGCTCGGAGAAAAAGGCGTCGAAGTGACCTCGCTGCAAAGATCTAAATCCTCCCCTCACAGGGCCTCACGCACACACAGATAAAGATAGATTCTGAGCATTTTTAAGAAGACATTCAGAATCTATCAGCTTTAATAAATAATAACGCTAATCTTAGCAGCCTATCTCGCAGCCATCAGAGGAGCTCAACAGAAATCTCACCCTTCCAGTCCCGGTCCATGTGCCGCCTGGAGGAAAGTGTGCAACGCCTGTCTTTTAGAGGAATGTCTCATAAACAATGTATGACACATACATGTCAGTGGAGTGCTCTCTGAGATGTCCTGCACTTTATGAAAGCATGAAGGAAAAATGTCCCATCTATGCCATCCACTCCAAAGGCTGCTCAGAGCTCAGGATGGACGACGATGTGGTGGAGCAGGATCCGGCTTCAGCAGCAGACGGAGGAAAAAAATCAGCTCTGATTGAAATAACGCCGAATCAACCCTGAGCAGCACTTCATGTCAACATGCTGATCTAATTTAAAAGACTGATGAACAAAGGGACAGTTTGTGAAGTTTAATCCACCTTTTACCTTGTAGCCTCATGGTCAGTTCATCAAACCAATGATGTAATTCTCCAGCTCTGTCAGGTCTGGGTATGAGAACAGGAGTCACACATCACATCACATCACACAAAATGTCAAACTGATAAATAACAGTTTTCTTTACTTATACATGCACACATGACATGGACATGAAAACAATGACAAAACATTCACTATAGAGTTTTTAAAATGTTGTTCTGTTGAGTCACGGTGAGAAAAATAAGTAATGTTTAGTATTTTCTTTGCCTTAAAAAAAGAAAAAAGCTCAGGCTGTTTCACTCTCCCATTAAGCTTTACCAGACTTTGAATTGAACAGGATAATAAATGAGTTAAGTGTGGCTGTGTGTAAAAGAAAAGAAAGAACTGCAGACTGAGATGAGACAGCAGACTCTTCATCAGCTCTTTGCACCCAAACCTCACCCAGAGCTTCACTGCAGGTCGACCGCTCAGGCTGGATCAACAGAGCCGTATCAGAGGAACCAATGTTCTTGCTTGTATGTATCTGTAAGCCTGCTGGATTAATAAAAGAAAGTCTGCTTAAGCACATCCAGGCTGATAAGGACATGGCTCATTTAAACAGAAGCTCCAGAGATGCTTTTAGATTTCTTTCACAGCTGAACTAACATCAGATTTATGGTTACATTGATCAATTAATACATTGTCCTGCAGCTGCACACTCCCCTGTGCTCACAGGCAGCTGCGCCATGACTTATTAATGCATCAAGACATATGGGTTCATTATTTAAAGAGCACAATGTGCAGCACTCTCCTCTCACTCCTCATGTAATGGAAGCTGAAGCTCTTGGGTTTGGGCATCATAAATAACCTGTAGGAATGATGTTGCAGTGAATCATGGGAGGGATAAGGGATGGACATGTCTTCAGGGAGACACACACACTTTACAAAAACCCGCTGTAGATATTTCAAGAGACGGATCATAACAGCAAACAAAAGAAATGACTCCTAAAGCTGAACTCTGCCGCACATTTTGCATCATTAGATGTTTTGATATGCTGGAGGGCTGACAGTCTGACTGGTGTCACATGACGCCTTGTGCAGTTGAGCTTTGCTTTTTGACTCTGAACCCTGATAATAAGAGCACAATAAAGTAAGACCCTCCAGATACCCAGAAGGGACTACAGAAAATAGGTCAGAGAGCATTCAGATTACACTTATCTATACACAGGGCACCTCAGTATAATGATAAAACAGCACCATAGTCATGAACTTCTTACCCAAGTCAAAATGTGAAGATTGTTTATTTTCTTTCTTTTTTTCTTTCTTTCTTTCTTTCTTTCTTTCTTTCTTTCTTTCTTTCTTTCTTTTTACAAGCCCTCTTTGTAAGAACAACTTGAATAATATTTAGTTCATTTTAATCCCTTGTTTATGAGGTTAATAAAAAGTTATCTCAGGGCACATCAATCAGTGCAGGCTGAGCCTCTGATAAATTGTTCAAATTATGGGAACATTTTCATTTTGAGAAGGAGGTGAGGACGACGTGCTGGTTCCCAGGTGTGAGCTAAGAAGTGACAACATCGACCTGTCCTTCCATCTGTCGTTGTTGGGAACGTAAGATCTATCTCCAATAAGATGGACAAGCTAGCTGTGCTAACACAGCAACAGGGGGAATACCAGAGGGAAGAGTAGCATCATGCTAATCACAGACATGGCTAACGGAGCTAACACCAGAGACCAACACCACATTGGAAGAGCTTCGCCTGCTGTGAGCAGACAGGATCCAGGAGACAGAGACTGAACAGACTGCTGAAGAAGCTCAGTCCTGGACCCTGTGGAGGTGGAGGCTGGCTGAACTGGGGAATGATGGACAAGCTGTCATCATCAATTTTCTTATTGACCTTTTGTTCACTTTCTATACACTTTCTTACTTTTGTTTCTTGATTGCTGCTGTGACTCCTCCTGAATTTCTCCTTGGGGATAAATAAAGTATTTTCTGGTGTATTCTATTCTATTTTCTGTCAAGTTCACAAACAAACCAAAGAATATCAAGTAACATCTCAATAAACTACATTTGGACTGTGCACAGGCTACTTATATAACGCTAAAGCTATGTACTTTGACTCCCCTCAAGATGCAATGACGGGCACAACGGTGGATGATACGCCAGTCATGTGAACTTTACTATCTGATATTAGAGACAATTTACAACAAAGACAATGTTTTATATAAAGAGAAAATATTACCGCATTGGCTGCATCAATGGGATCAAATAACCTTCAGGAAACTCTATGGCATACAGAAATAGATAACATTGTCCTTGAGAAGTAGCAGAGTTTGCTGATGTTTATGAAGCACAGAAAACTAACCACTTATCATCTGGTATCAAGAGACAGTTGAAGGACAGGTGAGGTTTGATTTCATAAGCCTGTAGTGATAGCAGAAGTATGATTGAGCAAACTTAGTGACTGCTTGTTACAGGAATCACTAAAATGAATGGTGAAAAAATAGAGAATTCAAGTAGTACTTTCAGGGTCAATAAATACGTCAGTAAGAGCTTCTGGTTGATTAATTTCAGTCAATACATTGTAAGATGAAAGCTGTAGGCCCTTTGAAAATGGATCTTAGGCCTGATTTTGGACCAGCTAGACCCAAAGGGTTAATAGGGCGCTACGAGCTATGATGGAATGAGGAATGGAGAAACAGAAAAGATTCTGCCAGGTTTAACCCTTTACAGTCATTCAGTACATACAGTCAGTCCAAAAATTTCATCTCATCTATCTTGTCCTGTGCAGCTCCATCAAGCTTAAACTCACCAATTTGGGTCATCTCTGATCCACTGAGACAAAGAGCCTAACGTCTGATTTCAGGACTAAACTCCCTAAGCACATCTGTAGTAGTGTAGTCTCCAGTGTGTTCAAATACAGGATTTTATCACTGAGTTGGGAGAATGTGACTCTAAGTGCTACGTTACACAAACAGAACGTTTCAGTCAGTGAGCCTTTTATCTGAAGTATGCTGTTTTTTTCCATGTGTATGGTGATGTATAACAGACATTTCAGGTTGGCAGGTTGGTAGTTAATCAAATCATTTCAACACATAAAACATCTCTTCTCTGCCGTGGATATATCACCTCGCTCTGACACCTGAAAATCTGACAATATATGACTCACCTTACAGGAATCATTCTCCATCGTTCTATTTTCTGCCTTCAGTTTTGCAGTTTGAAGAGACTCCAGTTTGTGTTTGGTGAACATTGACTGGTCTACAGTATTTGCTTTTCTACCATTCACAGATAACATACACTCCCCCACAAGCCAAGACTGGGATGGCTGAGAAGCAAGAGCCAGTACATCAAAGTGAGAAACTACCTTCATCCAGTGGGTTCACAATTTAACTCAGAACATCAAAGAGTCACTGAATTCAACCATGTTGTCTTAACCTCCGTGAAAGCATCAACTCTGTATGTGATGATCCAAAATTAAAAATAAAAATTAGAGACTGTTAGTGACAACAATAAAAAATATTTTTAACTTATTTTCGTTTCAGTTTGTCTCAAAGATCACACTGTGGTGGATACACCCCAGCTCACAGCCCCCTGCTGAGGCAGAGCAGTTTGAGAGCTCAGACTCTATGGAGAAGTTGCAAACACTTGCTAAGGACGGCGAACTGACGTGTTTTATGTGACAAATTTTTGCTGCAGGTGTTGAATTTTATCCAGAGTGTCTGGAAAGGGAATAAAACATTCTGAAAATGTGTGTGTCAAAGAAAAAAGAATAATATAAAAAGCTCTCCTGGTGGAGAAGACCAAAAAAAGGGAAAAAGTTGCTTTAAAACTTCTAAAAGCCATGAGTACAAAGTGCTTGTTCATTACTGAAGTTTCCCACTGACTTCCTCTCTCTGACACTTCCTGTTCAGTCATCCAGCGCTGGTCTCTGTTTTCTGTCTGCTCAGAGGTCGGAGGAGGTAAACAGGTCTCGCTGGGTCACGCACACTCTGTCCAGAAAGGCCTCAGCTGTGCCTCCCTTCATCACTCTTTTCAAAGTGTTATTATGTAGTCCCGGTTGGTTGTCTCCACAGTGCCACTTTCACCCCCGATGTGTCAGAGTGCTCTCACTGATGTGTCTGCATGCGCTCGGCTCAGAGTGTCACTGCCAGTGAAGATCAGACAAAGACAGATGTCACTTTAAATATGCACGAAACTCTTTATACAGCGCCATGACTGAAACTACCACAGGTTGGAAAATTCATACATGTACTGTCAGAGAGCTTGAATATTAGCATGGATTCAGGTTAAAAATAAACACTGGGCAGATTATTTCTAGGTGGTGCATGCAGGTGATTCAGAGTTTCTTTGGAGGCCTCTTTAATTCCTTCATTTGAAAGGAGTAATTTAACACAGCAGGTCCTACAGTCAGCCACATCATCCAAACCATCCAGATTCAGTGTAACATCACTGGCTGTGGGCTGGAGTACTCTGTCATTTAAAGACAATTACATCCACCTCCAGCCCTGCCTTTGCATTCCTTTCAATTTTAACAAATCTTTAGATAAGTCAGTTTTATTTGGTGCTGCAACCAAGACCAAACATAAAGAGATCAAGTCCATTTATATCCTCCTGACAAAATAAAAGAGCTGTGTCTTGGAGGTAGGGTCAGGTTTTCTAGAAGAAAAGTCAAAATGTCAACTTTTACTGGAATAGTCCTGCTCTAATGCCACATCTGGGCTTCTGTACATGTGTGTCAGTGTCTGTGGCTGCTTTGACCCTCTCCTCTGCCTGTTGATGTCGATGATGTTTGGGCTGTATCAAGATGTTTCTGGGCAAAGAGTAAGCGTGGTTACATCAGCCCATCACAGCACCCAATGCACAAGTGACTTTGCGTGTTGATGAGTGAGTGGAAGGGCTTGGCTCTCTTGCTTTCGGGCGCTTGGAGAGCAGCTCAGGATGAAAAGTGATGCAAGATACTGAGCAGGCATGTGTCAAATAACTCAGTGTTTAGCTAACCTGCTAACATGCCACGGCAGGTGCACAGCTCTTGGGTGTATCTACATAGAGACCTGTTGCTGAAAGTGGTTGATAGGCCAGTGATGCTTTAATGTATTCAGGGTTGGAGGCATTGGGTGTGTGCTGTAGCTGGCACTGAGCCCAGGAGGAGGAGCCCAGTTTTGAGAACTGTGCGTATATCTCAGCATGTCTTTGAACATATCAAAGTGCTCACTCCTCGATGCTGTGTTTACATTAAAAGCAAATAAAACAATTCAAGGGAGACATTTGCAGTGCAAAGAGAAATATTATCATAAATGGCACCACAATAGCCAATCAGGATGAAGTTCCCCAATGACGCTGTTGTGCTCCTCCAATGGTGCTCCTGTAAAAGGGGGCAGGGCTTGATAAAAGCATAACCTGCTTCACCTCAGAATGTAGTTAACATCATCCTTATGTGATGAGAGTGCTTTTGGCCATATTTCAAAAAATAGCTCTACATGGCTGAAAATAAGTTATCTCTCTACCTAATTTTTTTTAAACTCTGGGAAAAGATGTCTTGAATGAAGAAATGTGTGTTAAAAAGAGGAGAGTCTTCAAACTGTAAAAACAAAACCATTTGGAATTAAAATCATCGCTCAGCAGAGGAGCTCCTTCAAACACCAACTGGAACATGAAGAAAGGATCCACTGCTGGGGCCTCATCCTCATCATGTCTTAAAATACAAGGTGGTGTCCTGCTGTGAACCTGGTGTGTTCTGTCTAATGTGCTGGATTACTTCTTGTCACGTTCAATCTCCGTTCCTCATAACAGCAGCTCAGTTTCCATGGAAGCAGACAAGACAGCTGCAATGACCATGAATAGCATACTAGTGTGCTGCATCAGGTCAGAGTCTGCACACATGCACTATGAGAGGAGCTATAATGAGTCATCGCAGAGGTGGAGATGAATCCTGTCGAGGTGACGCAAGGTGAGAAAATATTTGCTGGGATCTTCGGATTTAAGCACCCGGAGTGTCCACCTGAGGAACCGGAAGATATCCTCTGTCACAAGCAGCGTGACATCATCTCTCATAGGTTTTATTTATACATGTGTTGATAGCATCTTCTGAATTTGTGAGTGGACTGTAAAGGGGCCTTGCCTGTTTGTTTCTCAGCTGTTTCTCCTCTTCAGCCAAACTCTAACTGAACTGCAGGGTCCACAAATGTCTACACACTCTACCTGCAACCAGAGAAACAGATCTCCCTGCAAAACTGTGAAGGAATACTCCCAGAAACTGTAGGCATCCATAACTGTAACTTTACATGCAGGTGTAGTCAAGGCGGGGACTGATTTTTGCCCTTCTGTTAAACTCATAGACTATAATACATCAATGAAGTCTCTGTGAAGTCATCCATTGATTTTTGAAGGCAACTGTGGAAATAATAAGTCAACCCAACATTTGGTCGACCTTGCATGAACCAGACAGAAGTAGAACCAGGCCTTTCAAGTCAGCATGCCCCTAATTTTGCAAAAGTTGGAGTGATTGTATTGAAAAATAACAACTTATAAAACTGTGTACTGATTTGTGGGTTTCACTTGATGTCACACAGCATGCGTGGCACCACCTTACAGCATCTGATGGGGAAAAAAGGGTTTTTGAAAAGTCACAAAATTAAGGCATTTAACTCTTAAATTTACAAGTGAACAATTTGTTTTATGTTTAGTCTGTTTAAGATTCATGGATTCTATAATATATGTATGCAGTATCTGTGATGTCGCCTGCCTGTTTCTGAAACATAGTTTTGAAGCAAATCATTGACAGACGCCATATTGGGAATGAGGCAGGGCTTGAGCCTCCTCAGTAACAGCTATGCCAACCAGCTAAGCTATGCCTCTGATTGGGTAAAATTGTCTTAATCTTAATATCTTCTAAACTGCCAAGTTGGAAAAAAAAAAATCAGTATGTGTCTTTAAAGAAATTATCGATCTATATGGAGACATTTTTTGGACAAGGCTGTCCAGGTACCTGCAAAGCCATTCTCAAGCAGACACTGGACAAACTGCAGATTTCAGCACTAAAGCATTGCCTCATATTTTTGGACCAGAGGTTGCAATTTGGTTGATGATCAGAAGAGCCGCTTTCTGAACTGAAAAAAGGGCCTTGAAGCATCTGAATGCAAACTTAACAGGTTCAAAAGTAACTGAATGTTCAGTCATTTAGCACATCAGCACCAAGTTGTTATGAATACACAATCCTCTGCTGACACAGATTAATCTAAGCTTGCAGTTCTTATTATATTACAGCATCACTTTTTAATTTATGACTTGATACTTATAATTGTAGCATTTATTATCCTGAACTTATGACTTTGTTCCTGAAATCCCATTTTGTTTATCCTGAATGTGTTTTTCCATAATCCTCCGTCATAGACACCAGTAGAGCAAAAAAGAGCAGACTAACCCTTTAACTTATATGTATTCTAGCAGACATCGCTTCATTAATGTATTGCATAAATCAAGTTAATTAACAAGTGAGTAAACCATCGTAACGCACAGCTCTTTTTACTCAGGCTTTACACATGTTTGTCAGTGCTGCAATAAACTGCATGTTTTGAATGTGAGTGTATGCATCTCTCTGCGCTTCTGCAGCCAGCCTCAAGTGGACGCTAAGGGAACGGCATCTGTTAACACATCTCATATCTTCAGTTCAGGGCTGGCACCAGGTAAGAAGTCAACAATTTAGATTATGAGGCAACCAGCCACTAGTTTTCTATGCATCTATATGTGGTGCATCCATGTCTTGAGTCACCACATTGCCGTCTGAATGAATGTCAGAAGTATCATCTTAAATATCTGTCGTATCTGCTCAGATGATGCTGGAGAAATGTTGCAACACCAGGCAAAATCTGGGTTTATCTGAGCAACCCTGTGTGGTCGTGATGTGTGGTTGGGAGTCTATAGTGGCAGTATCTTTTCAATTCAGAAAACAGAGCACAATTCCTCTCATTAGGAATTTAACATGCTTCTCTACATGACTGCAAATGTGATAACTGTCAGTCAAGCACCCTTAGACTCATGCCTCCCTCCAATCAGCACCCTTGTTAGTATTAATAAACCTGCAGTTGTGTTTTTTAGAAATGCAAGTTTAAATGTGATAAGACCTGGATTCTTATCTCTCTAAGGTCAAACTGCCCAAACACATAAATCATCTTTACTAACATCACTGATTCCACTCACGTGCAACCGTCTCTGTTAGAATTATTTCAGTTTGATGAACAGACTCCGCTGTTGCTAACAGACGAGCTGTGCTGCGTTCAGTCACTGCGCTGTGATTGGTGGTTGCCGTTTTGTTGTTAGAAGTTTGTAACTGATGCTAGAGTGCTGCACTGAAGCACAGAGGGATTCCACAAACCCTCGGGTGTGTGCGCTGGCAGGGGCTTACCCAATCACTAAGCCTAGCAGTTGCCATAGTGACAGTGCCCACACTCATCCATGGAGATGCACAAACCCCCATCCAAAAGGAAACCTAATCATCCACCTTCACCGAGGAGTATGAGGAGAGAGGAAGGAAAGGTGAGGAGAAAGGATGCAGCTGATGGCTCCTTTATCTCTCCCTATCAGACGATATCTTAATGTTCCTCTCACAGTGTTGTATGAAAAACAACCGATGTGTATCCAGTAACACAAGACATGGAGCTTTAGGTGTCACACTCTGACATGTGTGACATGTGTCTAAAGAGGCTTAAAGATAACTATTTTATTTCTATTATTGCTTTATTAATAAATGATTGGAAATCTAAATCTCTCCTTTCTGACAGCACAGTAATGTCTGGATTATTAGAGAAGATGACAGCCTGGTTCTATAGTTAAGGCTGTTTAAGTTAAGAGGAAATTGAGACTATAAATAAACAAAATGAAAGATTGAAAAAAAATTGCTATGTGTACTTTGGGAATAGTTTTCTCACAACTAAAGTTTGTAATGCAGTAAAAGTAGTAAAAATAAAAAAGACAGCTTCAATCTACTAAAATGATCAGACCACTGTAAGTGAGCGGGTTAAATGAGAATCACCAAAGCTCAGAGTTTGTTCCAGGATCTTCTTATGCAAAAGGTCATGTTTTACATGTGGATTAAGATGAACTGAGAGTGTGTGACGTTTATATCTTAAACACAGTTTCCTCTTCATCATGTTGGTGTGTTTCTAAGATTTAGGTTGTTCTCATAAAATGAGAGTATGTAGGTTCAATAGATGCTGTCTCTGTTGGTTTGGTTACATTATTATCTTTTATTTTCTTTTTATCTATTTTTGGAGTATGTTATGATACCTTGGAGATTCTACTGAAGGCAGTATTTTTACATTATCTGATGAATGGCCATTCCAACCAACAAATAAAACTGACAAACCACTTAGCCAGCCAACAAATTACTTAGCCAACCAACCAGCTATCCAGCAAGCAAACCAACCAATTAAACCAATAAACAACTTAGCCAGCCAGCAAACCACTTAAGCCGCGTTTCCACCAAGCAGAGCGGTTCGGTTCGTCTTGGTACGGCACGCTTTTTGCGGGGTTTCCACTGACTCATCCCGGGACAGATCCCTAAAAATTGAGATGAGTCAACCTACTTTTTTGGGACCCTTTCGTATGGGTGCCAGACTGAACCGATCCACTCTCGGAGGGTGGAGCAACACACTGCAGACCGTTGATTGGGCAAAAGAATCATCACTTACCCCGACAGCGGCTGCATTTCTCCTGGCAGCTCACAGACTTCTCTGAGACAAAGCTTGATTGCACTTTGTATCAAAGAGCTACATGCCAGTCACAGAGAGGACAAAATGCTGCATGTCCTCCATCTATGCTCTTTGTTTACTGTGTCGCGTTTTTCTTCTTTGTTGGATTTAATAGCGGGGTAAGCTGCAACGGGGTCGCGCTATTGTTTAACAGCTGCGGCTCCCGGCATCAGGCTTACACGCCGCCTACCACGAGAGGACACAGTTTGCTGTGGAAACGCAAACGGGATCAGGCTTAACTGTACCAAACCGTACTGAATTGACCCAGAGTGCTTGGTGGCAGCATAAGCCAGCCAACCAACTAGCAAATCAGCCAGTCAACCAACCACTCTGCAAGCCAAACACCTAGCAAATAGTAAAAAGGAAAAAAAAAAAAAAACCTACCAAACCACTTCATAAGTAAACCAACCTACCAGCCAACTAACCAACTTCTTAGCAAGCTAACTGAACAGCAAACTAAACAACCAGCACTTTTAGTCAGCCAACCAGCCAGCAAACAGACCAACTTTTTTACCAACCAGCCCCTTCACAAGACATCCAACTAACCAGACAACCAAATCCTTAGCCAGCCAACCAACCAGCCAAGCAACTAGCCAAGCAATGAACCAACTGATCAATTGACCAACAAACCTAACCAGCCAACAGACTTCTTAGTTTACCAATCAGTCAACCAACTGGTCATCAGCAAGTCAACCAACAAGCTGACAAACCATTTAATGCACCGACTTAACCTCTTTAGACAGCCAGCCAGCTCACCAACCCATCATTTTGCAAGCCAACCAACTACCCAACCAACTAGCAGGCCGAGTAACCAACCATCCGACCAACCAACCAACCATTGATGTTGGTGGTTTCTCTTTTTCAACACTGTCTCTTGATTGGGTGTTTTTTTCATAAAGTTATGTTTTAGCATTCTTTTCCTGTGTGTTAGCCCTGGACTTTCCCAGTTCCTGTGTGTACCTTTGATTTAGACCAGGAATTTTAAACTCTGACAATCACACCTTGATGTCACCAAACTCAAACCAAAACTGTTAAGAAAAACTGAACTAAAACCTAAAATCTTTTGCTTTGGTGTTTACAATTAATCAGGTTTTTTCTTTCTTTCTTTCTTTCTTTCTTTCTTTCTTTCTTTCTTTCTTTCTTTCTTTCTTTCTTTTCTTTTTTTTTGTAACGCTGCGCTAAATAATGACAAAAGTTCTCTGGAAACAGAAACAAACAGAGCGGGCACTTGACATCACTGCCTGTTTGTGTGATTTAATTGGCTGTCTATGGATGACTCAGGGAAATCTATTTTCCAGTAGAAAGATGTTTGCTCTCAGTTCAGCTACATCATCTTAAAACCCTGACTTTAAAACCATCAACTTATGACTTTGCTTTGACTTCAGCTTTTCAAACATGACATGATGTTTCCTGGAAAAGCTGCGTGCAAGCAGGGTGTTTTTAAATTCTAAATAAAGATAAACTCACCATGCTTATTAACCCAAACAAGTTCTAAGAAAGCTTTCTTTTTGAGCTTCAGGACCAACAGCTGAAGCAGCTTTAAAACATGCATCAGTTTTATTCACGAGTGCCATAAAATTAACTTCAGTGCATTAGTAACTGTATATCATTTACTTTCTCTATGTCCAGCTTCAGCAATTTTTCTAGGCAATGCTCCTGCAGATCTTGTTCATCTCCACTTTTGTAAAGAAGCTGATCATTTGTGCACACAGTGAATAAAGGCCATCCTTGTTTCCAGCAGAATAAAACCAAAGGCTGTGATGGAGCAGTGTCCTTCTGGGTCTGTGATCAGGGGATAAACTGACAGTATCTGACAGACCAATATAACCCATCTGACCGCTGCTCTTCACCTGAAGCCTCACACTGTTGCCAGAAATCAATCTGTACAATGAGTCAGACCTCTGAGACCCCTCATCCACACGCTGAGTGAATATTCACTATAACAGCTTCACTCAGGTGAGCTGCACTTTCCGACGAATCAACACACGCACGCACACACACATAATAAATGTGGCATTAAGCTGAAATCAGAGAGCTAAAAGAGGATGTTAGTCACGATGGCATGGAGCTGCATGAACATGTTTTACATACTGATGAAAGACGCCTTATTAATCCGTGTGCTAATCAATCTCCTCATCATGTAAATCAGCTCCCTGCTGGTTAATAAAAGTGATAGCAGGATGTGTTTCAAGTCATTACAAATCTGTTTATCTCTCTCCATGTTTATGCACTCGAAATCTCACATCAGCAACAGATATTCATCTTTACATTAACAGCGGTCTGAGCAGCTTCATGGCTTGTTACCAAAGGAGATTTGACTCCCTGCTCTACTTGAAGCAAATAAAAATGAGATGAACATGTAATTGAGATAATCCCATTTTTTTTTAAATGCAAAAGGAAGGGAGGGCTCTTAAAATTTTGCTGCTTACAAGTATAATTATTTACTGTCCCTCATGAGCAGGTCTGACTTAAAGATGAGGAAACATCTGATCTTTAATCGCAGAGAGCTTCTCATCGTTGCCCGGTCACAAGAGATGCCACAAAGCACTTCTACTGCCCTCAGTGTCGACCCTTCAGTCTGTTTTAAATGACTCTACATGCTCAGTGTTGCTTTGAATCAGGGAAATTTTAAAAGGAAAAGTGGATGTCAAATTATTTCTGACGTCCACTGCAGCTCTGCACCTGAAAATTGTACCCTGAGAAGAAAAGGTCTGCAGGGAAACGCCTGAGAGAGATGGTTTTTATAGTCACCCAAGGTGAGGTGTAGACTAACAGGGATCTTCAGAGACAGCAAGGATTCATCTCACTTTCCAGCACGAGAAATTACACAAGCACCAGAACCTTATTGTTTTTATTGTTCTCTGCCCATGTCACCTTAGGGGCTCTGCAGAAATGCTTACTTATGAAGCCATATTAAAACAGGCAAACATGAAGAGTAGTCTCAGGTTGGAGGTAGATTTGTTGCATCCTACATGATTTTTCATCTGCGAGGGGCTCTTTTTGTGGTGTTGACAGGTGCAATGATAGAAAATCTAATCCTTGAAGAGCTCATACAGATGGGAGTGTGGGGAAATTTAAGTCTCCCTATATGGAGGGTTGAAAAGATGGTTTCCTTAACCCTTGTATTTTGTTAAGGGTCAATTTGACGCATTCCTGTTTTCATGTTGACCAAAGTACCATTTATCTTTTCTTTTTCTTAATGAAATTTTGTTACTTTTCATGAACTCAGGTGTAAAATCTGGACACTTCAGTGTGTAATGAAATGTCTGTACACAGTTTATATACAAAGATGATGTAACGGGTCGTTTTGACCCAGAACCTTTAATATGGGTAAGTTAGAAATCCAGGCCCAGTGACCCAGGTGTGTAGAGGAGGAACTTTCTCTTCTTTGTCCTTGTCAGTGTTCTCATGTCATCTCTTTGGCATATTCACCAAAAATGAGCTAAGGTATGTTTCCAGCTGAAGCTTTACCACAGATTTTGAGCTGGGATGGTGTTGCAGAGGAAATATACATTATTGATGATCCAGATCGTCAATTTTCCTACAATAAAGAGGATTCAGAGGACAATTCTGCCCTTGTCTCTCTATCAGAAGGACATGGGCATCTAGAGATGAAAATATAAAATGGTGTGCAATGACTTTTTGATGGAAATGGGCCAAAGTGATATCAGTAAAAAAAAAGAGAATATTTTAGAACACTCTTTTTTTCTACCAAAAGGGCAGCTTATTATGATTTAGCCAGCTAAGTGTGTTTACAAACCAGGAGGGCCAAGGTTTTGGCGCCTTCAAGAGCACTTGAGTGTGTGCTTAGGCTTCTTAGGGAGCATTTTAGAGAGTGTTTTAAATTCTTTATAGAGCACTTTAGTGCCTGTTTAAGCTCCTTAGAGAGCACTTTACTGTGTGTTTAAGCTTCTAAGAGAGCACTTCAGTGTGTGCTTAGGCTTCTAATAGAGCACTTCAGTGTGTGCTTAGGCCCCTTAAAGAGCACTTTAGTGTGTGCTTAGGCCCCTTAGAGAGCACTTTAGTGTGTGTTTAAGCTTCTTAGAGACCAGTTCAGTGTGTGCTTAGGCCCCTTAGAGAGCACTTAAAGGTGTGTTTGAGCTTCTTAGAGAGCACTCTAGTGTGTTTTTTGGTTCAAAGGGAGCACCTTAGTGTGTGCTTAGGCTTCTAATAGAGTACTTTAGCATGTGCATAGGCCCCTTAGAGACCACTTTAGTGTGAGTTTAAGCTTCTTAGAGAGCAGTTCAGTGTGTGCTTAGGCCCCTTAAAGAGTACTTTAGTGTGTGTTAAAGCTTCCTATAGAGCACTCTAGTATGTGCTTAAGCCTCTTAGAGAGCACTTAAATGTGTGTTTATAAGCTCCTTATAGAGCTCTTTTGTGCCTGTTCAAGCTACTTAGAGAGCACTTTAGTGTGTGCTTAGGCTCCTTAGAGAGCACTTAGAGAGCACTTAGAAAGCACTTCAGTGTGTGCTTTCGAAGTGCCAGATGATGCCAAAGAGCTCACAGGGACATTTTATCTAACATGATCAAGAACACTGAAAATGATGAACAAGAAAAATCTGAGATAAACCAATGTAACCAAAACAAAAAAAAATGTGCTTTGTAGATGAAGGTTATGGTCCTTCCTTCTTCGCTTCTGTCGTCATCTTGTTGAATGGTCTTTGTCGTTATCTTACTGTATTACACTGTTTTATTGTACTGTGTAATGCATTTCCATTTATTTTTGCCAAATGCTTGAGCAGTGACATACTAATTTGCACTAACATCAGAAATACACCAGATGCATCGCCAGTCCGGCTCCATTGTGTGTTCTCTCATCCATCAACTCACTCTGGTTGCATGTTTAGTGGTACATGTATTGGGACCTCCAGAAAGCAGGAGTAACAGACCAAGGACTTCTCGCGCTTCCCACCCCAAAGATGATCATCTCCCCGTTGATGTTGGGCTGAAAGACCTCAAACCTGTTGGGTCCTGGCTTGGCTCTGCTCATTATCAATCAATCAATCAATCTTTATTTATATAGCGCCAAATCATAACAAATGTTATTTCAAGACACTTTACAAAAACATTTACAGGTCTAGACCCGTAAATGTTAATAAAATTTTATTAGCAGAAACCCAACATCAAGACAAGATAAGGAGTCTTAGCTTATCTTATTATGTCGGCCTGTTGTTGTAGATAATCTAAATACTATCTGGTTTTGACACGGTTTGTTTCATTTTGAAAGTCAAAGGGCATCTTTAGGCTCCACAATGAAGAGGATCCAGTGTGAGTTGACACACTTCTTGAACAGAAAAACCTATCAGATTCAGGGCTAAGAAGGAGTAGAGTCAGACTGGAGACACACCTGGAGTATTTTGGCCTAAAGCAGATTGAGCAAGACAGGAAGTCATACAAAGAAACCACTTAATAACATGTACTGTCTTTCAAAATAGCATCACACTGCAATAATGAGCAGAGTCAGGCCAGGAGTCAACAGGTCTGAGGTTTAAAAGCCCAACATGAACGAGTAGAAGATCATCAGGGTGGGAACTCCTCGCCTCCATCCAACATGGTGTTATACAGGCCCTGGCAGAGGTGTGTGTCTGTCTGTCTGCATGTGTGCACGCACCTGTTTGGTTTCCTCATCGTGTGTCTCAGAAGGACCTGGGATCTATTTCTGCTATCAAACATTCAAATTAGAGAAGCAAAGAGCAAGTGTCACCTCGTTCCATCAGAGCAGAAACAAAACACAGAGGAGGCTGAGCGGCTCTCATCCTGCTGCCTGTTTAATCAGGCTTCACTGCATCATAATAAAGTAATTACTCAGTATTTATACATGTCATATTTAATCAGCAGCATGAATTTCAGAGGGGCTGACATGCAAACGCAGCATTGTTTACTGTGTCAGACTTTCATTGTGGGCCATGGTGAACTCGTGAACCTGATTCAAACAGGCAGGACAGCAGTGAGTGTGTGCTGCTGAAAACGGGGAGCTGGATAAAAATAACCTGTTGATCACTTTAAGGAATGCTCTGGACAATATGAGTAAGAAATAAAGACAGGAATTCATTTGATCTCAGACAGCTGTGACATATCACTGCTGGTCTACATTACTGCCATAACTTCATAGAATCAGAGGAGATTGGATGAAGGTACAGCCTGCTGGGATGTTACACTGAAACCATCTGGTGGCAATAACAGCAACAGATGTGAGAGGTACTTTAAACAGTAAATGAGTGTGACAGTGTGTATGTTTCAATATTTCCCCACATGTACACCTGTTTCCAGCCGACATGTGCATCTTTTCAAAGGATGCAGCTCTTTTCTGCATTTATTCAAATCTGGTTGTTGTATGGTTGGATTTTGGAATCAATACCCAGCAGTGGATTTCAATCCTCCTGACCTCAGATCTGAGCAGCTGTTGGCATTATAGGATGCAAGCTACTGGACTTGGAGACATGTCTGCATGTATCTCACCTCATCTCAGTTAAAGTCTAAATTCACTGAAAAAAAATCCCTGAAACTTTAAACCTGATCACAGCAGTGTGAGGTTTAAAGAGTCAGGTAATACATATTCACAGATTCATTGTCAGCAGCTCAGAACGTCATTTGTTACAGCCAAGCTGCAACCCTCAGTCAAAAAAATAATAATAATATGAAGCCAGCTCCAATGTCCAATGTTAACACAAAACAAAACTAAAAAATCCTTTTCACTAAACACACAAATTGTTCATTGTACTGCTAAACTTTGTTGACCAGCATAGTGTTATCAAAGGGGACTTTGATATCAGAAATAACACATTTTGGTTTGGATAATCCCATTTTAAATTGTGGATTATGAACAAGCAAATATATAAAACTGTGACTATTCAAGATCAATTAGGAAGTCATCGCAGCGCCTTCAAGTAGAGGAATGTTTGATTTGGAATATTATTGATTTACTACCTTTTGATCAAATTTAGACTATTAGATCAGCAGTAAAAAAAATACTGGTGGATTTCTAAGCTCTGGTTGGAGACACATTCCTTCTGAGGCACAGAGATGAAAATTTAGGCCTGCTTTCAGAGCAACAATAACCTGCAGCCCAAACTTCTGAGCATAAAAAGGAAGCATCCACTCCTCTCACAGGGATCCTGATCTGAGAATCTCAGTTAAATACCAAACAAATAAAAAATAAAATAAATTAATTGATTACATAACAGAAGAAGAAGAGATGATTCCTCTCAGGCTTGCTGCTGGAACTAATAAAACCCTACCTCTCTCAGTCATTAGTCAGCATTGTTCCTGAAAGTTAGGTTATAGCGCCTCTCTGTGGAAAACTTAAGAACAGCATCACACCATTGAATTATTTTTCTTTCACGTTCATCTCAATTATATTTATTACTTTTCCCAAACTAAATAAGTTTCCTCTTCTTGCTGACTTTTACTTCCTGTCTGTTTTACCCTGCTGTCTTTGTATTTAATGATATTTATTGTTGTAGAGGTGAAAACAGAATCAGCATCTAGTGAAGTGAGACATTGGGTTTTGATAGAGTAAACAGCAATCAAACAGGTCTTAGCAAACCTTTATTGTCGTTACAAAACAAAGGGTTTAAAAAGTAGAGTTTGTGCAAAAACTGGAGCAAGAAGAAGTGTGACAGCCTGACCACCTGAAGGAGTGACTTCAGAGTAACAAAAAAGAAGGAATGTCGTCACACCTTTGAAGTGAAAACATAAAAAAAGAAACTGAACAGGTGTATCCTGATTTTAAATACTAAAGCATGCTTTATGACCTATGTGTAGTTAAAAAAATCTCATCTCAGTGTTCCAGGACGCCTCGCAGCCTGAGACGAACATGAGAAACTGAGAAACAACACTTTGACATCCAACAGAGGTAACCACCTGTCCTCAGATTAAACACCATGATGATGTGAATTAAGTTTTGCCTTGACAGATGAAATTGTAAAGATGATGTTGTATACCCCTAAATGGAGCTTTGGGAATCCAGATAAAGTGAACTTTCAAAGTCAGCTGGACTGGATTCATCAGAAAGGGAGTGTGTGGGATCACCTTAAGGTGCTGATTGCTCTAAGTTTCATGAAAACTCTCTTAACTCTGAGACGTAAATACCATCCAGTCCTGAGAAAGGATGATTCTGCTCCAAACTACCTCCTTTCTGTTATTATTTTTCTGTATTTTTTTGTTCTTTTGGTTGTGTGTTGATGCTTCTAGCAGGGGTTTCAAGTGTGTGACTGAGAAGGCCCAACGCTTACTTTAACACATTTAGGACTAGTCTGAGTTTGGTCATTTAGTCGGCTTTAGCCAGTAGTCATTAGGTTAATGCCAAACTGGTGGCACGAGGATTAAGATCTGATCATCAAAACTTTCTGAAGTTAAAAACTTGGATGAACAGAAGTCCTACAAGTGCCACTCTAGATTATTTGAACTGGCAACTCTGAAATGTGCCACAACAGCTACATCCATGCACGAAAAATAGAGAATCATAGTGGTTATTTAAACTTAATGTGTCAAATGTTGCAGGAGTGAGCTGTGCATCTGTCAAGCAGCTTGTAACGCAACAGTATCCACATTTCCCTGATACATACATGTAAACTACACCTAAAAGTTTGGCAGACTTTCACACAATCTTCATTAACTGCTCATTGGTTCAAAAAGGATGATGTTTGGGACTCAACCTTCTCCAGCCAATCAGTGAGCTGGAGTTGATATCAGTCATGAAAACAAACAGTAAGAAAAGCCCTTCACAGTTTCCACCATTGTGGACACAGACAGCCTGGAGTCATCTTACAAAACAAATATCAGGAACCTTTTTCTGTTTCCTGTCATTAAAAACTCTGAAAAGTGATTCAAATATGATACCTTCAAATAAAAAATCAGCTTAAGTTCTCCCAAGACAAGAGTAGTGAGAGTATGATTGATCACATTTCAAACGTAACATACAGCCCTGTTCATGGTCTGAATTACACCTGACAGATCTGTAAACCCATAACAGTACAGAGTAGAAAACAACTCCAGAGATGTGGAACAGTACCAGAAGACGGCTGTCCATTCATGTTCGACCTTTGATGACTTCCTGGTTTCACTGCTCCTTTATGCTGAGCACCGGGTCCACTAGTTTGTTATGAACATGCATCAAACCTTTGAAGAGCAGAAACTAGTATTAAATAAAGAAAGCATTCAGACAACATTTAAAGTTATGCAGCCTCTATTACACTAATATAAGATGTTTCAGCAAACTGTCAAGTCCTGAGCCAGTCCTATTGTCGAATGTTTGAAAGTTAAGGTCTTTATATAACTTTACACAAAATGGGTGGGGTTGTTGTAAAGCTGCAGAAACAATGGATTTCCCTCTGGATTTCTCTTTTAAAAACTTTTCACTCAGCAGAGGAAGTCCAGAGTGGGGTTGTTGTTACCTTTGAAGTATTTGACAGTTTTGACTCGTAGCTCCAGCGTGGCATCTTCATCACATACAAAGATAGTGCGTGGATGCTGCTGAAAGGCCGATACAGTCCACATGTGGTTCACTCCCTCCTCTATGGCTTTATACAGAGCGAAGGCTTTGTGAGCACCTGTGATTAGAATCATCACCTGAAGCAAAGACAAAGAGCGTCACTGGAGGAACTGCTCTGTATTTCACCTGTCAAACAGTCTCATACTACATGTAAGGATGGGTACCAAATTAGATACTACTAAAGGTACCGACCCAATTCTGTCAAAAGTACCGAGTACCAATTCATTTAAAATCAAAAGGTACCATGTTTAGGTACCTAAATGCATCCTTGTGACTGTGAGGGAGTAGAAGAGTAGACGATTTTCCATACTGGACATAAACACAGCATTGCAAGGTTATATATTGAAGAATAAATATGTTAAATTGAAAAAAAAAAACTTTATTATTGAACAAATTGATATTCTTTTATCACATAAACACATAAGTACCGAAAATTGGTACCATTGAGTACCGGTACCATTTGCCAGGTACCAGGCATCGGTACTGTATCTTTTCAAATGAGAAAGGTACCCATCCCTAACTACAAGCCACATTCATGTTTTCACACACACATGCTGACTGTTGCTACCTGTCTGAAGCTCACTGATCTTATTCACACATTGATGTTTCAGCGTTTAAGCAGAAAACAAGATGTTGGAAGATCTCTACAATTAAACTCATCAGTTGCTGTCTGTCTTTCTGGTGTAGCCGGTGGTTGACAACCAAAAACTCAGGTCAATAGCTCCTTTCTCATGATCTGATTTTGCTTCTATGTTACTCAGGAAAACAGTTGAAGAGGAATCAAATCTAACCCAGAGAGATGATCAAAACATTAAACTTCATGAATTTCTACCACCACAGTTTGTCCTAAGTTTGTCAAACATGATAACGTGTTGATAGTAGAATGTTCCTGTCTGTGATTGGTCACCCTGGTCATGTGAGCCTTCCTATAGTGTCCACAATTTATCTAACGTGCCTATGACTGACAAATGGGTGTAAAGCTTGCAGTGTTGCCTCAGCTGCACAAGCGTATGATTAAAGACACTGACTGAAGCTAGGCATCTTCAGGTGACAGCTGATTGCATCCAGGAAAGCTTCAGGGTGGATTGTACCCTACCCAGACTGCTGATTTATCTGATACCAAAAACCATTCCTGCATCTCCTGATTCTGTATTCTTCAGCATACGATGTAAAGGTTTAGACACACCGTGGAATATCGTGCAATGTTAATAATTTGTGCCACCAACCTCTTTCGCATCCATCACAGTTCCTACACCCACAGTGAGAGCCATGGTGGGAACTTTGGAGAGGTTGTTACCAAAGAATCGGGCGTTTGCCACAATGGTGTCCTTGGCCAAGGTTTTCACTCTGGTCCTGGAAACGAGGCTGGAGCCGGGCTCATTGAACGCTATGTGACCATCAGGGCCAATACCTACAGAGATAAGCAAAACAAAGTCTAGGTAAAGAAAGGTGTTTTATTCACACTAAAGACACACCTTTGTCAAACAAGGAAATATGTATCATGTGACCTCCGACGAATAGCTGGATCCCTCCAGCCTCTGCGATCTTCTGCTCATAGGCTTCACACTCTGCTTCCAGGTTGTCTGCGTTTCCATCCAGGATGTGAGCGTTTGCTGGATCGATGTCGATGTGCTTGAAGAAGTTGTTCCACATGTAGGAGTGATAGCTCTCTGGATGAGCTCGAGGTAGACCTGCAGACACAAACGATATGAAAGACTTAATCTGGTCCTGTATGCACATCTAGTCTCTGGCAATGAAAATGGATCATTCACACTTATGGTGAAATAGAAATAATTAGCAAGATGCATGAGCCGTTACATGAGCATTACATTTAATGTGGTAGACCCCACCTTTGGAAAGTAGAGTGACGCAAGATACACAGAAAGTTTAGATTCAGGACACACAAAATCTTTTAGTTTAGCTTATCTGTTTACTGAAGAAAAATTGGAAATAAGGAAGGCAATCGAAGCTACAACAGGCAAGGCTCACTACCGACAGTTGTACAAGTTTAATCAGCTCTTTGCTTTTACACCTCTGGGTCCTTCCAAGATGTATGTGGTGAAATAGTCGGAGTTCATCAAAATATTGCTGTAGAGTTATTCACCATGTTCTATAAAGCAGCGTTCATATTGCTAATTTTATTTTTGAGGTCTTCCCCTGTGCACCATTTACTTTGTTCAAGATCTTTAGCCAAACGTTCCCTTTAATTTTGATGACTGACTAGCTAATAACAGCTGTTTGTTCATTCAATATTCTTGTAAAACGTACATTTCTTCCACTGAAAATGTGTTTTTTTCTTGATCTTCTTTCAGTCACACTGTTATCACTCGCCATATCAACTGCCATTTATGCGTGGTAGGCATACATAATTTGAATTTGTAGGATAGGCCTTTTCCAGAAAGTTCCCTGGACGTATGACTTCAGCATTTGCCTCACTTTCACAGTCAAAATAGTTAACTGGCCAATTATTTGCAGTTGTACATGCTTTGACCAAATGGGCCATTTTATAAAAGCACGTTATGAATAATGGTCCCATTTGTGTAATGACTGTATGTGACAGCCCTGATGTAGAAACAGGTTTGAGGGAACAATAGTTACACGACTGAAACCCAAAGGGGACTGGGATGCTGTGAAAAATGTTAATGAGAACAGTATTTGTTGGTTTGCAATCCTTAAAAACCTGTCTTTGATTGAAAATGTTGTTTACTAATATATTCTCAATTTTGACCCTCTAGGCCCCTTTAACCTAATCTAAACTGCAAGCACTACGTAATACATGATACAAACACTTTACTGCATTCTCAGAAGACTTATTTTATTTAAGATTGAACATAAAGGACTGAACTGAGTACTGCAATGAGGTCATGCTGCAAAGTGGTATGACCAACAACATTCAAAGTTCATATTTCTCATTTGCTTGTCACATGTCTAGTACTTGGATGAAAACAAACAAAAAAAAACACCTGTCTGCAGAGGTTGTCTGCCAAGCTTCTGTTCTGGTTTTCTGTGGGTAACTCTCTTGTTTTTTAGTGTTTGTCTGAACCACACAGCAGTTTGTCCAGCTCTTGTTGTTTCTAAATTAGTTGGTGAATAAACTCTTAGTTTTGGCTTGGCTTACTGAAAAAGGATAATAGGTTGTAAGGCAAAATCAAATATTCTCGAGAACTGGCTCAGAGTAGACCGGTAACTCACCAACATATTCATCCATGTTGAAGGTTTTCACATATTTAAATGAAATGTCTCCATTTCTGTAATATTCGATTAACTTCTGGTAACAGCCATATGGAGTACTTCCTGAAAGAGAAAACAGGTTGACTGATCATCTGAGCAACACTCAGTCAAATAATCCTTTCAACAGATTCCTTTTTGTGTGAATCACACCTGTGGGTAAGCCCAGAGTGAAGTATCTCTCAGCGCAGGGTTTGAACTGGACGATTCGGTTTCGTATGTATTTTGCTGCCCACTCACTGGCCAGGTCGTAGTCGTCCAGGATCACCAGCCTCATTGTGTTTGCTTTTACCTTCAGGAAAAAAAAAACTCAGTGATGTTACTACTTCTGCAAAACTTGCTCCTTCTGAAGTCCTGAGTGACTTAATGAACACACCGTTTACAGTAGCCAGCCATTACTCCAACAGATCCTCATCACACAATCTGAATTTGAAAATTGTGAAAAATCATGATTCTACCTCTCCCAGTCAGATATTTTTGTGGTTTCATTAATGCTGTTTTAGTGTAATTAAATACCCCCAAAGTAAGGCCCAAGGTCCATTTTGCTACAGCCCCCAGCTTTCATCTTACTATGTATTTATGAAGACACTAAATAAATCATGTTTCAAATGATGCAAAGATTTAAATTTTCTGTAAAGTACACAAACAAACCTAAGTATATCTAGTAACATCTCACTAAACTTTATTTGGACTGTTAAAAGGCAACTTGTATAAAGGTCTGTAGATTCTGCAGAAATTTAAGAACTCTTACAGCTAAAATCTTTAAATGAATGTATCTATCATATTGTGAAAATGTGACAGACCAAACAAAATTAAAAAAAAAAAAAACACATTAGTAGCTTGTAGGTCAAAATAGTCCTGACATATTTTCGTCATGTTCATTTTTTAGAAGTAGCAGAGTTTGCTGATGTTTATGCAGCACATAACCTGCCACTTGTCATCCTATCAAGAAACAGTTGAGGGACAGGTGAAGTTTGATTTCATCAGTCTAATGATGGAACAAGTATGTTTGACCACACTTAGTGACATGAATCAATGAAAGAAGTGGATAACAAAGCATTCATATGGTACTCGGTTAACACCAAATGTGTCGCGTTCAATAATTTGGACTACTCTGACACTTTTCAGCACTTCTGTCATGCTTTAACAAAATAACCGACAGACCAATCTACAACAGCTATTTCAAGACGTAAGGAGAGCCAAACTGCATTCACAATCGAACCACTTAATGTGTGCTTTATCAGGCTACAATCACAGTCATCTCAAAACAAAGCGTCACAGCTCCCTTTAACACTGTAGCCTATGTGCGGAAGTTATTCACAACTGCGACAGAAAGTGACGTAAAGTCAGAGTAAACGTTTGTCACGCGCTCTCCTCTGATAGGATCGATGCTCACTGATGCTGAGATACTGTCACTGAACCAGTGGAGACCACGCATTCGTAAATAACGCAAACTAAACAATAAAAAACAACATGTTTTACCTGCTGAAACTTCCTGTTTACGGACAGTCACCTCCTCTTCTTCTCCTTCTTCCTTCCAGCCGCCTTCTGCTTCCTTTGAGGGGTTTTTTTTTTGGCGGTTGGTAAATAACTTATTGGCACATTTCCGCCACCCACTGGTACGGAGTGTTGTTCAGAAGCTTTAACGCAGTGTTTCTCCAAGTTTTTTCAGACCACTTCCCCCCCCCAGGAAAATCTTGCGGACCACAATAGCCCCAGAACAACACCCAGAGAACAAAATAATAAAAAAGAAACTCACATAATAATAATGAGGGACAATCAATACAGTCTGAGGGGAACATTCATTTTTCAATTTCACTGTCTGTTGGTTAGAGGGCTCAATTTATAGCGATCCTCCCCTGAAGAAGTAAAAACAGGAAGTACATTAGGGAGGCTAAAAGAATGTACAAAAAACCACTTAAGAAATACACCAGGGAGAATGTTAACTATAGGTTTTTATTCTGCACTTAGTTCCAATTATTAACAATAACAAGCATAAATATTATTTTTTTCTGCTTACTTATTCTGTGTTTTTTTTTTCTCTTTGTTTTGTTTTATGAGATAAGGGTCTAGGTGTAAATAAGCTTTGCTTCAACCCACACTCTTCTAGTTTTTCTTGGAAATTCCAAAATTTTACTTCAAGCTTTGCAAATTGTTTCAAGCGTTGCAAAAGAAATAAATTTATTTAATTCATTCACATCATACATGTTACAACTTGCTAGGTCAGCAACTAACAGTTATTTTGATAGTTGATCTGCCAACATTTTTTTTGAATAAAAAAATACATCTTATTTCTTCAATTCCCTTTACACAGAAACAGTATTTTTTTTTACAATGACAGTGACTACAGAAAAGAAAAGTGCACTCAGTCCCTTGTGGTTTGTTGTTTTCTTTTAGAATGAGGGAGAAATGGACCTGAAAACCTGAGCTTAACTACTTTACAGATAACATTTCCATGATTCTTCATATTTAAATACTTAAGTACTTTGATAATATTAAATTACTCATCATGTCTAGATGCATAATTCTGCCTCACTTCTTACATATATCCAATGTCACCACTCAGACCTTTTTTTAAAGAATTTAACTTATCGTGGATTGGGCAACATGTACTTGCTACTGTTAAGTTAAATAAAGTTAAATTTAAATAAAAAGCCATTGTTATGACAGTTACTGAGCTTTCCCTCATGTTAGTAAATGTTGGACTTATAACAGTGTACTATGAGAAGCTGATAGCCTGTCAGTCATCCCTGATGTATATGACACAGTGGGGAACCTTCAGGGACTTCTAGGCCTTCAGAGAAGGCCTTAAAAAATCTGGACCAAAAAATATAGGTTACGTATCATATATCTATATAAATATATATAATTTCTCATTTAGTTGAATAAAATACATTTAATAAATCATGTAAGTTTTGAAATTAGGTGTACTGCAAAGTTCACTTCAGTAATGAAAGGGTTACTGTCTTGAAACATGTTATCTCTATCGAAGCCCGGTTTGCTGGCTTGTTAAGTGGTTAGGACTTCACGAAGGCTAGGCTGTGTTTTGGTTTGGAGAGAGACAGGAAAATTGACCAATCACGATTTGATTTTTTGGGGGGCGGGACAAAAACAGAAGAGCATAGGCCTTCGTGAAGTCCGAACAGTGGGCAGAGTGGTGAGAGCGGTGAAAGATATGGCAGATGACGAGAGCGAAGTTGTGGCTAGCTTGTTAGCATTTTTTTAGCGCGTGCGAGTAAAAATTTCATCTGGTCGCGCTCGTGCGAGTGGATATGTCTAAATACTTCATCTATCACGGGCACTGTGTAAGACATTGTGGATTGAATTCTCCCTCTCTTCCACTGGATCAGTCAGTAGAGTTCAGGTGGAGCTAGCTCCACCTGAACTCTCCCCTGTTCTAAAGAGAGAGCGCTGTCGCGTACACAAGCAGCGTGTATGCGCATCACGCACCGAAGACAGACAGAACAATGACACACGTTTCACTATTTCAGAGTCAGCCTTCTCACTATATGATTAACGCTGCTCTAAACTCTCCTGATTGAAGAGGATGCTACGTTAGAGCAGAGCTAGGTTAGTTGAACTCACGACATGTCATGTGAACACTATAACAGAGAGATAGAAAACAGCTAAGGCGCTGGTCAACTCTTCCTCAACAAGTGCAGCAGAGTTATCCGTCTCTGTCTCTGAGGTCTCCTGCAGCGTCTTTGGATCAAACCAGCTAAGAGAGAGGGGGTGGATAGTTTCTGAGTTTTCGATATAACGCCCAAGTACGGGACTTGATTCACTTTCAAAAAATATTTGCGATCACAGAAGCATACTTAAAGTTGGGGAACAATCAGGAGAAATCACAAGCTAGGAGAACAGCCAGAGAAGGGGTTTAATAAACGGGAGACTCCCTCCATATTCAGGAGTGTTGGCAGCCTGCCAGCACTCTCGATCGGTAAAAGTAACGAGTTTATGTTTGACACAGATTGACAAAGATAAAAACTAAAGACATTTTCTTCATCATTTTAGGTTATTTTTGTAAGTTTTGTAAACTCACTGAATAATGTTAGTCATTGTTTTATGTAAAGCCTCTTTTTTATATTTATTTTATCTATTCAATGAAAATGATTTTTGTTAACTACTTTTTTCCGTGATGATTTCTTTTCTGGGCTGTGAGGGCTGAGGTGAAGGCCCAGCTGTAGTACTCACGGTTCGCCACTGATATTACAGGTATCTGCATGAGAGAGTATGCACATGATTGGCTGACGGGCAAAGGATGGGCACTTTATAGAGTGTTTGCGCTGACATCACGATTTGGGTAGTTACCCGGATGCGCGGCCATATTGGAGGTACACGAACATTAACATTAAATGGATGGAGATAGAGGTGCGTGGTAAAATGTGTTTTTAAGATGTTATATCCACCAACAAATGTAGAAAAACACACAGAGCACACTAAAACCTATAATGACAAACTCAGCCAACAAGAAAAAGAGATATTTTGAAGAATTACGCCTAATAAGCAGAAGAGACACAATAAGTTGGCATCGTTATCATCCAACCAAAAGTATGAAAATATAGACTTTACTACTATATTTTTCACGGGGAAGGGGTTCCACGGAAAAAACTGATGTTCTTTTGGGAGAGGCACACTTTCCGGCACCTGAAAGCCAATTATGTACTGTTTATTGCTGTGAATTATCTCTGTCATAACATATTTACTTTTAATAAAGTGTGATTTTGCTGTGTTATGAGCAGAGAACATGAACCACCTGACAGGAAATGCAGTAAACAGACTCGAATGTTGAGATTAATGACAGATTATTGCCCTGGAAATCCTGATGGAGCTTAGCCACAATGTTCTCCGTTCTTCCGACAATTGTTCCTATTCCTCACTTCAATCTGCAATCATTTTTGGTTGTCAAAAGGATATAATTTTTTTTTTTTGTCCAACTGATTAGTGCAGCAAAAAACGCAGCAGTAATTTTACCATTTTGTGCAACAGTAATCCTATACTGGCTCAACTCAACTATACAAGCTCAACTCAGTTCTGTTGTGAGAGTGCCTCCAGCATGGTCAAGCTCGAGTTGATTACGTCACATGAAAACACTCTACACCTTTACCTGATGTAAATTCCAACACACCGAAGAAGTTTTAAGACTGGCCGCTTTCTCTGCTGCTGCAATATTTCACGTGTATCAATCATAAACTGTATAATTAGTGGTAGTCTCCCCAATGTCACCTGTCTGTTTTTATAAAGCTCTTTACTTCTGTTCTGCTGAGGTGAACCAATAAATCAATCAGGGCCCGTATGCTTGTCTAGGCATTACACAAACAGGATCATCAGTTATAACGTACCATTATAAACAGTCAATTTAGCCATAGCATAAGCTGCATGCACAGCTGCCAAAAGCTGACCAATCTAAATTAGCTGTATATCTTGACATCATCATACTTTTCCACACATAGGCTGCTGCTGCTTCATCCTCTCTGGATTATCACCACTCTCACAGATCACCTCCAGCTGAAAAGAGAAGGAGACAGAGAGAAGAGGTCATAGTTCAGTCATAAAAAGACTCAAGTTCAGCATCTTACCTCTGCCATATTTTATTTTGGAGCCCAGAGTGACCACAAGTGGGTAGAGGAAAGTCTTGATATAGGCTAGCCATCTTCCCCATGACTAGAGAGTCAGAACACTGACAGTAAGATTTGGAATTGACAAAGAAACTTGGCATTGTAGAAAAAGCTGAATTAAATCTGAAACAAGTATTGGCATTGTAAAATGTTGAATTGAAAAACAAAATACAGACATTAAAGCAGACACTGTTTTTTTCTTTGAGGATTTTGTATGTTATGATGTGTTTTTTCAAGCCAATATTCAGATATGTTTTGACACTCTTTTTTTCTCAAGTGTCAATGGTTTTTGAAACCACTCTCCTGAAAACCTGGGCTGTTTCCCAAAGCCAAGGTACCTTGCCTTGCCTTGGTCTGATGTGGGCGTGGGGTGCGTGTGGGCAGGCATCCACATCATCAGTAGCTGCCCAAGTGCTGTTCCAATGTTCATGTCCTCCACAGCTCCATATGTCCTCCGTTTGGTTAGCATGTGGCTAATTGACCAAGGATACACAGGTGTATCCTTCGCTGCCTTGCCATGGCTATAAATACCCAACATGCAACGCGTGAATCTACAAAAAAGGAAAAAAATGGAAGGAAAAGACGCACCAGAGGAGGTGCGTGGTAAATTCCAAATTAAATGTAAGTAACAAAATACACCTCTGAAAATAACAACTTATACCATGTCCACTACTTAACTCTTTTGTGTGTCACTCATGTAACTTTCATTACTGAGAAGCTGCACCTGCAGAGTGTCAATGATGTGACAATAAAAAAGCAAAAAGTGTAGAAAATTGGCAAGCTATGACAATATTTGTAGCCGTCTGAGCTCCTCCCATAATGTGCCTTTGTAGGCTGTTCCATTAGCATCTCCTTTTGAGCAGAGGCAGGACACTTGCCTTGGATTGGAAGGAAGTGGCTTCGGAGGCACTGCCTTCCAAGGCAAGGCAAGGCAAGGTACCTGGGCTTTGGGAAACAGCCCTGGAATCATGTTCTCACGCTCTAAGCCCCGCCCCCAACCCCCACCGGGGCGCCCCCTCCATGACAAACCATTGCCAGTAAGTTAAAATTGAAAGAAAAGATAACTGAAACTGAAAACCAATGGCGTTCAAATAAAAAAACTGCCCAAAACATATCTGAATATTGACATTGAAAAACACATCATAACATAAAAAATCCCCAAAAAACAGTGTATTTTCTGATGGCTGTATTTTGGTTTTCAATTCAACATTTTACAATGCCAATACTTGTTTTCAGATTCAATTCATCATTTTCTACAATGCCAAATTTCTTTGTCAATACCAAATTTTACTGTCAGTGTTCTGACTCCATACATGACCAATTCCTTAAATTGATCTTTAAAAATGCATCATTTCTTCCCCTATCCAATAATCTTTCCAAACAGCCAGTCAACATGTGGGTTGCACAGCCATGGATTAACAAAGATTAGGGCACGTTGTGCGTTGAGTTAAAAAGCTGGAACCTAGTGTTCTCTATGTGATGGCTGTCAATGCATATTCTGACAGGATCATTAATGTTGGTAACAATAAACAACAGTCTGCTGTCAAGTCCACTGGCACTTGTCTACTGATGAGACACAACAACAACTGGGCAGAGATGAGGCAAGGGAAGTGAAAAGATACAAAAGCTGTAGCAAAACCTGACAATGACCAGGTAGAAAACTCAAAACAACAGTCGACACCATCACAACAAGCTTCCTGCATCGTTCCCTCACAGATTCGCCAAGGAAAGTATCCGTTGTCCTACTAAATGTGTCTGCTACATTACATCCAAAAGAAAAACTGACCACAACACTGAACTTACCCCAGAGACGCCAGTCTGTAGAGAGGACTCTCCTTAAGTTCAAACAGAGGCTTGACTTGGGATTTTTTTAGCTTGTTTTCATTGAGGTCCAGCTCTTTCAGATAGGAGGGGTTGGACTTCAGAGCAGAGGCCAGAGAAGCACAGCTAATCACTGACAAACCAACCTTCCACAATCTGTATAAACAATAAATGAAGAAGATACAATTCAGTGATTAGATGTGTTCGTGTTTTAAATGTGTGGCTCAACATTACATAGTCCTAATCAAAGATCTTTGTAACACAATGAACAGAAAGTTAAAATGATTTCAGAGGATCTCTCCCAGATCAAGATGTGTTCAGTTAAGACAACTTTCAACATTAATTTAATTTAACAGTAAATATTTTCACACTTACTTCCATTTTTCTCAGCAGATTGCGATTAGTGTATTGAACACCAAAATATGAACTAAAGGATATTTACAGCTCCTCTTCATAAATATGAGAATTAGATTTAAAAAGTTAACTTTACTGTTAAATATGTCAGAGAAATGGTAATAATAGTCAGTAAACTAACCTCAAAACTTCCAGTCTACAGAGAGGACTCTCCAGAAAACCACACAGCAGCTTCACTCCTGAGTCCTTTAGCTCGTTGTAACTCAAGTCCAGCTCTGTCAGGTGGGAGGGGTTGGACTTCAGAGCAGAGACCAGAGAAGCACAGCTAATTTCTGTCAAACTGCAGCCCCACAAGCTGAGTTAAAAACAAATAATGTAAATTAAATAATCTGTTGAGAGTTGATGAAGATGAAATATGAGAGTCCAAACAGCTGAAGCCAGCTTCATTCTGGTTAAAAACTGTAAAATATATCATGTGAAAAAGAGCTCTCATTAATATTAAAGACAGTATTTTATAGTATATATCTATATATCAGTATAATATCCCAGTTCTTGCATGGCCAACACATTCAATGGACAAGTCACCTATTCGGGATGCTTTGGATCAGTGTGCATGACAGCGTGTTTAAGTCCCTGCCAGTATCCAGAAACTTAGCACAGACATTAAAGAGGAATGGACCAACATCCTAAAGGCCACAACCAACAACCTGGTCAACTCTATATGGAAAAGATGTGTGAGCCAAATGGTGGTCACTCCAGATACTGACTGTTCTTTTGACCCCCCACCCCCAATTGCCTAAATACAGCACAAGTGCAAATTTTAGGGTGCAAATTTTTCTGTTATTAGCCTAAGACACACCTGTGCAACAATCATGCTGTCTAATCAGCATCTTGAAAGCTGGAATGCATGAATAAAGTTTACTTGCATTGTTTAATATGTCAGAGCAACTGTACTAACAGAGAATCATTGAACTGACCTGAGAGTCTCCAGTCTGCAGAGTGGACTCTCCAGAAAACCACACAGCAGCTTCACTCCTGAATCCCGCAGCTCATTTTTCACTATCTCCAGTTCTCTCAGATAGGAGGGGTTGGACTTTAGAGCAGAGGCCAGAGACGCACAGACTTCCGACAGACTGCAGTCACATAATCTGAATAAAACACGTAAGTTTAGAAACCATTCAGTGTTTCATAACTTATTTACAACAAAGGAAGATGATGATGATGATGATGATGATGATGATGATGATGATGATGATGATGAGAGTGCAAACAGCTCAAGCCAACGTTGTTCAGGTAAAAAACGTAAAATACAGTGTGTGAAAAAGAGCTCTCATTAATGTTAACATCAGTGTCTTATTCCATTCTTTCAGAGATCAGTGTGTGACTGAAATGTTATAACACACTCCTGACCAAAATTTTAAGACCAGTTAAAAATTAGTTTGAATTTACATTTTGTACTGTAGGATCTTTAAAAGGTTTTAAGTAGAGCTTCAAAATGCAAAAAGAAGAAACAAGAGTGAAACAAAACTAAAAAAAAATGAGTTGACATTTTATTGAAAACAACAATAAAAGTGAAATAGGCTGGACATCAGCTGATTAAAAGTTTAAGACCACAGCCTTTAAAAGCTAATGCTGTGCAAATATATGGATCCAGTGTCATTTTGTGTCCGGTATTCACACTCTGATGACCTCCTGATGGCACAGGCAAAATAAAGTTTTCTCTCTTTGGATGTGGTCGGATTGTTGACCTACATGAGCAAGGCCTGTCATAATGTGCCATCACTGTCGTTTTGAATTTCTTCAGAGAGGATTAGAGAGGAATAACCTCACTCTTTTGGACCATCCTGCATGTTCCCCTGATCTAAATCACCGTCTGAACATTTGGGGATGGATGGCAAGCTTACAAAAATGGACATCAGTTCCAGACTGTGGACACTGAAGCCACCATCACCACTTAGAGCAACGTTCCCACCAGCATCCTGGAAACCCTGGCATCAGGCATGCCCAAACAGAAGTTTGAAATAATCAACAGGAGTAGTGAATTTACATTTTGACACTTAATGTAGAAACTTTTTAAGATCCAACAGTGCTAAATGTAAAATTTTCCAGTTTTCATTTAGTGAACTGACCTCAGGATCTCCAGTTTGCAGAGTGGACTCTCCAGAAAACCACACAGCAGCTCCACTCCTGAATCCTTAAGCTCGTTCCAGCTCAGGTCCAGCTCTCTTAGATAGGAGGGGTTGGACTTCAGTGCAGAGGCCAAAGGAGTGCAGCAGACTTCTGTCAAAGTGCAGGCATCCAATCTGAATTAAAAATAAATTATTTAAATTCAGAAATCATTCAGCGTTTAATAGTTTGTTGAAAACTGTTGAAGAAAAAATATGAGAGTCCAAACAGCTCTGAAGACCTGGTCTGAAGCTCCTTCTAAAGGTGTGTTCTAGTGGCTGGACTTTTACTGAGTCAACCAAAGACCTTAAACTATTGTTACCTGTTGCTCTGAATGAAACCTCAGGGTTTTCAGGAAGCTCTTCACATTTTTCTTTCTGAGCTGATAAGAAGTTCAAAAAGTATTTACTTTTCTCACATAAAATCCCAAACAAAGAGAAATTACAATCCTTAATCCATGGCTGATTAGTCAGTTATTTTGGCACAGGTTTTCTCTTCAGTGCTTTTAGATCCTGCTTTACTTCCTGGTTCTCCCTTTTTCTTTGGACTAACTTAGGGGTTAAACAGAGATGGTAGAAATAAGTATGAAGAGCTAGAATGTTTTGTTGCTGATAGGTGATTGGTCAGTACAGAAAGCTCATGAACAAACGGTGCTTGCTTTGATGCAGGACTACCCATATACACCAGCTGTCAGCCAAACAAACAACTTGAACTATATTTAATTATTCTTTAGTGAATGCAAAATGTTTTGGCATGAATAAATGAAGGCTACAAGCCCATACATATTATTATCATTATAAAAAATGTCTTAGGCGATAATGCTATGAAGCTAACGGTTCGTGGATTCCATAGGCGTGAGATCTCACAAAAGGCCCTGTTATTAAATGGGATGTAAAGAGACGGACACTTTGACTCACAGAAGATGACAAGATGAGTGAGAGGAGGAAACATAGAAGTGGATGTAGCTGACTTACAATGTTTGGTGGTTGACTTATTTCAAACAATAGCACTACTTAACTGTACCGATAAATACTTAACCTTTGTCACGCTGTATTCAGTAAAAAGTTGTTTTCAACAAAGAAAATTTGTTCCAAAACAAACACACAACTTGTTAAAAATTACATCTTGATCACAGTGCATGAGATTCCAGGCCAGAAGGTGGCGAGGCAGTCAAATTTAAACAGCATCTTTAAGAAAACCCTCAACATTCATTTGATTTATCAACAAACTGTGGGTATTTTCCCCAGTCAGTACACAAAGTCTTCCCTGTCTGCCTACTACATTTAGTCCATTAAACATTGAAATATGAACCAAAGAAAATCTTCAGCTCCACTTCATAAATGTGAGGAATGTATGAACAAAGTTAACTTCCATTGTGAAATGTGTCAGAGCAACAGTAACAGAGTCAGTAAAGTAACCTTAGAGTCTCCAGTCTGCAGAGTGGACTCTCCAGAAAACCACACAGCAGTTTCACTCCTGGGTCCTGCGGCTCGTTTGCTCTCAGCTCCAGCTTTCTCAGATAGGAGGGGTTGGACTTCAGAGCAGAGGCCAGGGGAGCACAGCCGACCTCTGTCAAACAACAGTTCCACAAGCTGAAAAAAAAATCAGAAATCCTTTAGTGTTTGATAATATATCAAGAGTTAGAGAAGATGAAATATGACAGTCCAAACAGCTGAAGCCAGCATTTACCAATCTTTAACAGTAATTATCAACACTACACCTTAGCTAGACTGGATCGCCTCTACAGTTTTTACCTATTCAAGCACTTTTTAAAGGTGTCACATTAAGCCTGTGGGTTTTACTGATCACTCTTCAGTTTCCTGTTCTGTTCTAAGTAAAAACATTTAATGAAGGACCTCCTACTTGAATGTCAAAACTTCTCTCTGAAACAGCCCGGCTTTTAGAAATGCTTTAGAGTGTTTTTGGTGCTAGTGCTAGTTCCACACCTGTGCCTGACTTAGCACTGGTTCTTTGTGTTTCCACTGAAAAAGCACTGGCTCCGGGTACTCAAAACTAGCACATAGCAAGCAGAAACTCTTTGCTGGCCAAAAGCATAGCACCATCTCAACAAGGGCTGGGTTATCGTGACAAACGATCAGTTTTGTGAAACTCTGAAAAGCTGCCAAGCGATTTGTCTGTTGTTTAGTTGACATGAGCTGACCTCAAAATCTCCAGTCTGCAGAGTGGGCTCTCCAGAAAACCACACAGCTGCTCCACTCCTGCGTCCTGCAACTCATTGTATTCCAGCTCCAGCTCTCTCAGATGGGTGGGGTTGGACTTCAGGGCAGAGGCCAGGGACGCACAACACTTCTGTGACAAACTGCAGCCATTCAATCTGAATCAAAAATAATGAACCAGTGATGTAAGATCAGAAATCATTCAGTGTTTTATGATTTGTTGCAAATCAGGGATTACTCAATTAATGCAGCACTATTTCAAACAATAATTCAGGGCTCCTGGAAAATACTTAACTGAGAGGATTTTTCAGTTTCATGCTCAGAAAAACTCCCAAAATGTATCAAACAAAAAGTGAAAGCACAGAAAAATTGAAAAAAAAAAAAAGCTGAAAAACAAAAGAATGAGCTCCAGTCAGTGAACTGACCTCAGTGCCTCCACTCTGCAGTGTGGACTACCCAAGCCAGCTGACAGAAGCTCCACTCCTGAATCCCCCAGCTTGTTCCAGCTCAGGTCCAGCTCTCTGAGATGGGAGGGGTTGGACTTCAGCACAGAGGCCACATATTCACCATGAATATCTGAGAGCGAACAGCATCTTAGTCTGTAATAAAGTTGGTATGAATGAGAGTTGACACTTTACAACTTGAATGTGTTTGATAAGAACAGTGCGGATCATATCCTGTTTAAACTAAAGACCACAGAGTCTGAGACAAATGAAAAACACCAGGAACAAAACACATCATGTTACACTTTGATAAACATGTAAATCACCATCTTCAGAGAAATAATGATCTATGGTGAGTTTGTTTTTAGCTCTGAACTATTGTATCACACTGATTTATGATGTTGATCACAGATAAACTTACACAGCCTTCCTGCAGTTCCTCACAGCTGGAATCAGTCTGTGTTGTCCCTCCCATGATGAGTTGTACTTGTCCAGATCTAACTCATCCAGAACCTCCTCTGACATCTGCAGCATGTAGGCCAGAGCAGAGCACTGGATCTCAGAGCGTTCCTTCTCTGGTCTGTTCCCAGACTTCAGGAACTCTTGGATCTCCTGATGGACTGAGGGGTCCTTCATCTCCATCAGACAGTGGAAGATGTTGATACTTCTGTCAGGAGAGACCACATAAGTGTTCATCTTCTCCAGGTTGCTGATGACTCTTTGAATCATCTCTGGACTGTTGTCTGTTTGACCCAACAGACCCACTAAGAGTCTCTGGTTTGACTCCAGAGACAGTCCATGAAGGAAGCAAACAAAAAGGTCCAGGTGACCATTTTTACTTCTAAAAGCTTTCAACATTGCTCCATTTAGGAGGTCTGCCACAGTTGAAACTCCGTGTTCTTGTCCTAGAAAGTCTTCCAGTACTGCTGTATCTGTGTGTGTGAAGCAGTGGAACATGTAGACTGCAGCCAGAAACTCCTGAACGCTCAGATGAACGAAGCTGTAGACGGTTTTCTGGAAGATCACACTCTCTCTTTTGAAGATCTTCGTACAGACTCCTGAGTACACCGAGGCCTCTGTGACGTCCAGACCGCAGCGCTCCAGGTCTTCTTGGTAGAACATGATGTTTCCTTCCTCCAGATGTTCAAATGCCAGCCTGCCCAGCTTCAGGAGAACTTCTGCGTCAGCCTCCATCAGCTCCTGAGGACTGGTCTCATGACCCTCAGTATACTTCTTCTTCTTCCTCTGAGTCTGAACCAGCAGGAAGTGTGAGTACATGTCAGTCAGGGTCTTGGGCAGCTCTCCTCCCTGCTCTGTGCTCATCATGTGCTCCAGAACTGTAGCAGTGATCCAGCAGAAGACCGGGATCAGACACATGATGTGGAGGCTCCTGGAGGTCTTGATGTGTGAGATGATTCTGCTGGACACATCTTCATTGCTGAACCTCCTCCTGAAGTACTCCTCCTGCTGGGCATCAGTGAAGCCTCGTACTTCTGTCAGCCTGTCCACACATGAAGGAGGGATCTGACTGGCTGCTGCAGGTCGAGACGTGATCCAGACCAGAGCTGAGGGAAGCAGGTTCCCCTGGATGAGGTTTGTTAACAGCACGTTTACAGAGCACTCCTGTGTGACATCAGACACAACCTGAGTGTTCTGAAAATCCAGAGACAGTCTGCTTTCATCCAGGCCGTCAAAGATGAACAACAGTTTACAGACAGCCAGCGTCTCTGCTGTCAGCTTCTCTAATGTTGGATGGAAAACATGGAGCAGCTTGAGGAGACTGTAGCGCTGGTCTTTGATCAGGTTCAGCTCCCTGAATGAAAGCAGAAGCAGCAGACTGAGGTCTTGGTTTTCAGAGCCCTCTGCCCAGTCTAGACTGAACTTCTGCACCAGGAAAGTTTTTCCAATCCCAGCAACACCGTTTGTCAGAACCACTCTGATGACTTCCTGTTGCTCAGCTAAGGCTTTAAAGATGTCCTGAACCTTGATGGGAGTGTCATGGAGGATCTTCTTGGAGGCTGTCTCCAGCTGTCTCACCTCATGTTGGGTATTCACCTCTTCACTTAGTGCCTCTGTGATGTAGAGCTCAGTGTAGATCCTGTTGAGGAGGGTTCTACTTCCTGCTTCATCACTTCCTGCTTCATCACTTCCTTCAGTCACATGTTCAAATCTCCTCTTCAGACTGATCTTGTGTTCTTTTAAAACCTCCTGCAGACCAGTTATCTCTAAAAAAGACAAAGAAGAGTGGAAAAAACAAAGAGAATGTGAAATTAAGTGATCATTTCCATGAACTTATCAGTATGAAAAGATGTGCACTGAATCCTCACAGCTAAGTCCATCTGTACAAACTAAAGTAAGAAGCAAACCGAGAACAAGGTAAATGAAGAGACAGTGGGCAATCTCATTAAACCAAAAAATGTCAAATTTCACTTTGCTTTTAAATGTGATGATGACCATAAAAAATGTTGTGTTCACTGAGACAGAGAGGTGAACAGGCTTACTTTGTTCAGGGTTGTTGTGACAGGCTGTCCGAGGTCCAGCTCCTGTTCTGGATCAGAGAGAAAAGTTAAAAATTGGTTATTTCTCTGAGTTAATTCAACCAGTCATTATAAACAATGACGAGGGTGTTGGAGGTGTGTGTTGGATCAAACTGGCTTAACATAACATATTGCTAGGCGCTGCCCTGTTGGTTGTGGCTGCCTGTTGCAGCTGCTCTCTCTTCTTTATCTGTTTTGGGGGATTTTTTCATCTCTTTTTCGTCTTTGTATTTGGAGTGGGTTATTTCTTTGTGTGGCTCATTTTTTGGTCATGGACACTAGGAGTGGAAGAAAAAATGGATTCGCATCGTATTACATAATTTGACATTTGAATTTTGTTAGTGATAATCCACCAAGGAACAACAATATATTTTTGTTTCCTTTGTACAAAAAAATAATAATAGACCTCTCCCTTCTGTGTGTATTTTACACGAAAAAAATTAGGCAGCAAGCCTCATGAGCAAGAAGCCGAGGGAAATCAGACTGAGGAGGAGGAGGATCGCGGACCCTTTTTCATACCAGTCAAGATAAGGAAGTCATCTGGGCTCACAGACTTGCTTGGTCAGACTTACAAACAGATGCTGACAGGCAGTTTGGAGCCCCTTCATACTCTTTTTATAATAAACCAGTGGGTTGTCCGGTTTATGAAACTTCTGACATCAGAGCTGTTAATTGTTTGTATGAATCGGGCAGACTACTATAGAAATAAGAACACAGGCCTAACTCCAACAGATCAATACTGTTCCTCTTTCTCTCCACTACACTGTGCCAAAGGTCACATCACATCCTTTTTATTATGATCAATATATTTGTATTTATTATTACTTTTTAAATCTGAGCTGCCTATATTCTTCTGAAATGTGTGTAAATGTTTTAAAATTTCAGACCCATGTGGGAGGGCAGGACAGCGTGGTGAAAGCTGCATAGTTGGAGGGTTCTGTCACCAACCGCTTTCTTTATTTCATTTGAATTTTTGTACTGATATTAAACTGGCTGTACTGGATAAAATTACTGGACCATAAATAAATAAATAAATAAAAAGACACAGAATCATGCAGGTGCCTTACTTCATGTCCAAGTGACCAGGCTCATTGCTTAAGTTTGGAAGAGAGCCTTTGGATCCTTCACCACTCAAAGACAGACAGCTGGGTCCAGGAGACTCTGCTCCATCCTCCTCCTCTAATCTGACACTCATGCTCTGGTCTGCAGTCAGTCTGAGGGGTTAAACAGAAACACTGTGAGAGCTCAACAAACAAGAATCAAGACAAAATAGTTCGTTCAAAAGTCACACACAGAAGTCATAAAACAGGGAAACACCCAACACAACACAAGACAACACACATATACAAAGCAGCCAGGGCTCCTGCGTCCACTTCTCCACCCAGCTGGTGAGTTCATTTCAACCCTTCTTTCGTTTACAGTCAGTGACTGTATCGCGTATTCTGCCCTCACAAGAAAATCAAAGCCATTTTGAAGCTTGGCAGATAGGTAAACAGTCCATTCAATTCATTCAATAAACACCCAGGAGATGAGATGAAGTTTAGAGCACAATTTATCAAGGTTGGATTTTCGTTTCATTTCATTACATTATGACACTGCAAAAAATCAGGAAAATGGATACAATAGTCACCAATTGTAAATCAGAGGCATAAACTACAACAAGTGCCAACAAACTGTTAAGTAACCGTTAACAGTTAACTCACACACAGATATATTTCCAGGTTGTTAAAGGAAAAAGCAGCGAACAGCTAAAGAGCAGCAACAAACTCTTCTTCGCGTCTCTCTGTACTCAGTGAGCAGTCCCATTCCGTGCAGCTGGCGCTCTTAAAGGGGCAGCGCACAACCACTCTGCTAGAGCAACACTGCGCATGTGCTCTGAAATACGGCTCTCGCCTAAAGTAATGGGTTCGAAACAAGTGGCAACATCCGGGAAATAAAAATGAAGCGTGCTAAAAGTCGCTGTTCGTCGAGAATCCGCTTGAGGCTGGCTGCAGAAAGACCGGAAGTCACGTACACACCCAGCCATAAAAACGGACTTTTATCGCAATTAAAAGCATATTTAGAGCCTGGTTCAAAAATAGCTTGGGTCCAAAACGCCGATTTCCCTATCGGCACACACTGTATGGTGAGTGATTTTTTTTCTATCTCTGCGGTTTAGAAGTTATAAGGATTGTTTGATTTAGGTTCAAAACAAGTCTGCCACCATCTGGTTCAAAAGGAGCACAACACTCATAAGAGGGATTACGGAGGGAAAACTTTTGAAGTGAAATGATACAAATATTGGATCAACACTCACCACGCTTCACGTCTTCGGTCTGTTTACAGACTCAAGATGGCAACTGACTGAACTTCCTGTACACCTTACCTTCCCTGCTGTAATAAATCGGAATCACATAATCAGTGTTAGTTTGACCTGCACTGGCCTTTTCTGTGATAGGAGGGTGTGTCTGTGCGCATGTGTTTTGCTGTTTCTTCATTTTGTACCATTGTAAGGCAGCCTTTGGTTCTTTGAAATGCACTATATAAATTCAAGATACTGTTGTTACAATTATCATATTATAAAAAGAAATACAATATATATATTAAAATATGTGTTCTCATATTTCTGAACACTTTAAAATATGTCTCAGGCAATAATGCTATGAAGCTAATGGTTTGTGGATTCCATATGTGTGAGGTGTCACAAAAGGCTCTGTTAATAAACGGGACTTCTGAAGATTAACAAACACAGAGGGCAAATAAAACACTTATCCTGGCATGGGTTCTGTGGTACAGCAAAACAACAGCAAAAAAAGAATCTTGGTAAATAATATCACAAGCTGCTCTTCTCTGCCAATTTTCAACTTGACTTAAGGTATGGTTTTCGCTGGCATTCTTGTGGTTGTTTGTTGTTGCAGGTTGTTCCATCAGAGGCAGTCTAATTAGGAATTGTAAATATTAATTTGTTTGATAATTAAGAGTCCAGCCTGGGGAGACTTTGAGGCTGTAAAAAAAAGTCCTATGCACACCATTCCCTTTGGGATTATTTGGAAAAAATCATCAGTTACAATGAGTCTTAAATCAGGTCACGACCCTTGATTACTGAAGGAGGCAAATTGGGCCTAAATCTGGCCCAAGATTCTCTGCGGCCAGCCTTCACCAGACAAAGCTCTCGACTCTTAAACCATAAAGCAGATTTGATGTTTGATTTTTAGCAGGGCCCAAACTGAGGATGGTTAAATCTGAGTCTCTCAAATGAGTTGCATCCTGGGTATAAGCCACATCACACCACGATGACTGGACATCAGTATGCAGAGCATGCTGCCTGTCACCATGGAGACTGACATGCATCACTCCAGCTGCGCCCGTTGGCCGTGCCATTTCCCTGGTCGATGGCCAAATATAAAGTGAAACCACTCTGGAGGACTAATAGAAAAGCTGTTGAACAGGAAGCTGGATGAGTAAACAGACGGACGCTTAGACTGACAGAAGATGACAGGGTGAGTGAGAGGAGGAAAAATAGGAGAGAAGAGAGAGGGCCACACCTGAGGCACTCAGACACATTGGTTGGAGAGACTCTATCCTGTTTTTGTAACACCAGATTTAGAATTCTTGACACCTGAGAGGTAATTTCTGTGAAACCTCAGTGCTTAACGTGATTTAAATTTTTAATACCACAGTTAAAAGTGCACATATAAGGGTACTAAGCAGTAAACATAGGTTTGAAAAGTCTATCAAACATAGGTGATTGGCATGTCTGATGACAAAAACGTGGGTTCTGATTCCATTTCTGCTGTCATGTACATTTGTGATTTCAAAAGAGTCTGGCTACCCTCTATTTTGTTTATTTCCCAGGCTCACTGCAGTTTATACTTTCCACAGCAGAGGGCACCATAGTAAACATATTAAAATGGTGTACAAGGATGAAGATAAATGACACATGCAGAACTAGAATCAACTTTGAGTGCAATCATGGGGTTAACTTTTCGTTTCATGTCAATTTTGGGAGACTGAAATTGTAAAAAAACAGACTTTTGTTTTGTTTTCATTCTAAAAGACTTCTGAAAGCTTTCCTTTTTGGGCAGAGGAGATGTTAGCGACACACAGTCTCTTCTCTTTAAGTATCACTGAAGTGTCACAAACCATCCTATGAAACAAGCCATTTTTTTAATTATTTTTTATTTTGCCCCTCAGAGGCTTCTGTGGTGATGTTCTCTGCCAGTCTGCATCAGAGGGAAAAGAGACTCTGTGTCACTGAGTAAGACAAAACTTGGCTGTCATCTGCTTGTTTTCACATTTTTTATCCGTCATCCCTTGAATCGGGGAAAACGCCCTGCACTTTTATCTTTCCTTTAGATGTTTGTGAAAGAAATTCCCTCCTGTCTCCTTACGTGAGTCACATCTCCACCTGTGCCTGGCTGGTCAGAGCTCATTAGTCACCACAGTTGATTGTGTCACCACAAACAGGGCAGAGCTACAAGTTGGTTAAGATGGTGCTTTGCATTTAAATTGCCAGTGATGTGTTTTGATCTCTGAATTTGAAAATATCTCCATCATATAGCGATTGAGTTTTGTTTCAAGGAGATTTCCACTGTTTTCTCTTATCCCTGATGGTCTATTTCAGTTAGTTCAGGAACCAGTGTTTGGTTTTAAGAGCTGACAGACTTTAACTACTGGGATGACAGAAACTAGATTTTTTTAAATCACAATTGTTTACTAGTTTTTTCTCTTCCATCTTTCCTTTTGTTTTGTTCTGTTTTGTTCTGTCCTCCTCTTGCTTTTCATGTTTGTCTTAAAATTATTTTCTTTTCTTTTTTTTCCTATATGTATCCTATTACCTCCTTTCTTTTCGCTCTTTTTTTCTTGTTTTTTCTTCTTTGCTGCTTTTCTTTGATTTTTTCTTTTTTTCTATTGCTTTAATTTTTTGCCTTTCCCTTTCTTGTTTTCTTTTCTTTTGATATTTTACTTTTTAATGTCTTTGTATTTTCTTTCTTTTATTTCCTTCTTTTTTACTTCCTGTCTTTACTCTTCTTTCTTTTCTCATTTCTTTTCCTTAATTTTTTAAAAAATGTTTTTTTTTTGTTTTTCTGTTTTTGTCCTTTTTTTGTATTTTCCCATTTTTCTTTTTTTTTCATTTTCTCTACTATCTTCTTTCTTTCTTTCTTTCTTTCTTTCTTTCTTTCTTTCTTTCTTTCTTTCTTTCTTTCTGTCTGTCTTTCTTTTTTCTTTCTTTCCTTCTTTTTCTTTCTTTCTTTCTTTCTTTCTTTCTTTCTTTCTTTCTTTCTTTCTTTCTTTCTTTCTTTCTTATTGCTTTCTTGCTTTCCTGGTCTAAAAACCCTGAAACACATGTTTCAGTACATTAAGTGGCAGACTGCACCTTTAATGTTGGTGTGTGATTTGAAAAAAAGAGAAGGAACTTTTGGGGGACAGTGCTGCAAGTACCACCTGCATTGAGGCTGGGTTTTCTTGTTAACTGTGAGTTTATTCCTTCTGAATTTTTGCTGCGATGTTGACTGAGCACAAACACTCGCAGTGATAGATCTGATTCAGAGTCCTGTTGGGACATTTTGCTATTTCACAAGATGTTGATGAAGCTTGAACTCATTTTTGAAAATAAGTCAAATTGAAATTGTAACCACATTTTTTCCAGTTTTTCCCCAGTGAGGGACTGAATAATCACAAAGTCATTCTTTTTCAAGGGGCTTTTTACCACATATTTTACATCTGATTCTGTTCTCTAAACTACAAACACCCACGGCCTGTAACTTGAGATTTGCAGCCTGGTCTTTACACATAACATGTTGAACCCACCATAAAGGGCAGATGTCCTGTTGTTTTGATAGTGTTGTTTGAGCTACACCACACATGTTGTACAGTGCTTTAGATCTGTCTTTATTTGGGTGGTTGAATTACACAACACAGCTTGGTGGCCTTCCCCATGTGTTGCATAATTCCTTGTGATGCCTGATGTATGAATAAAAAAAGGATGTGAAATTGAATCCTATACTTATTCCCTGTTTAGGTTGCTCAAGTTAGATAAAAATGATACATCAAGCATTAAAAGCAGAGAGCTAAACCAGTGCCAAAACAAGTCTCACCCACGTGGAACATTTTATCGTCAGTGAATGCAGTAATATCCAGCAGTTTGTGATTTCTTGCCAGGAACATTTGGGCTGTGAAACTTGGGTTTTTATTTTATTTTTCTGTGATTTCTGAAGAAATTGTTTTGTGTTCCACTGCTGGAGGCATTAGTGGTGTCACACAGTGCTCGTCAATGTTGCATTAGTGGTTTCAGAGCAGACGCCTGAGTCTACTACCAGCGTCAGACCCTGCACATGGTTTGACACCATAACTCGCCATCTCAACACTCCGTTTTATCTTGAAGAAAACATGAAGAGCACAGCTGTAAAAACAAAATGTAAACTTTACCAGAAGAGATCTGCCAGGTTGTGTCAAGTCTGGGAGATGTTATGAAACACAGAACATGGGTGGGACCAGTGCAGAGAAACAGAACTCACAGTTTAGAAAAAACCGTCAGAGACTGGCAGAAGGAGACAGGAAATGAGCAGAGTGGTTTTAAAGAGGAGCACTGCCCCCTCGTCCAGACATTATTTGACATAGCTCATTACACACTGCTGAGACATAACTAATGGCAGCTGACAGAGTTGTAGTCTTGCCTCAAGTCATTTCAGTTTAGAATGACTTGAGGCTGTTACTCACAGGATTCATCCATTGACAGATTCTCCACAAAGATATGAAATGATCGGGTTAGAAAACGTAATTAAATCCCACATATTGCTAAAGGACGAGGCTGCTTATATAAAAAAAAATGGCGTATTGTAGTTTTACATTCTCATACTTCTTGTCCTGCATGCATAAATCAAATAAATTTCTAGTTGTGGCATCACTGGAAAATCCCAACCACATGATATCCACCGACCTAAGTGCCAACACTTTAAAGTCCTACTGATGTGTTCTAAATAAAATCTTTGCAAACACAATAGAAACACTATTTGACTTTGCACAACAGAAACGAATGTGCGCAGATTAAAATAACAGTGAGATGAAAAACCATGAAAAGCTGGAATGCTCTGTGAACTGTTTAGTGAAACCGTTGAGAGCATGAGCCAAAAGTTATTTCCAGGCCACACAACATCCCGCCAAAATAAAGCACTAAAAAACTGCCATGTCATGTTGTAACTTTTAATAGAGAGAAGCTGATTGCAGTTGATTTTGTAGCCTGAAAAGAAGTGCAGCGCAAAAATAGAATGTTTCACTGTTGTTTTGGACTATTTAATAATCAATTTTTTGGGGGGCCTAAAATAATCAGCTTTTACATTGCCACTCAGTTTAGACATAACCTTAGAGGGGGTTTTATGCCTTCCTTTTTTTTCATTTATTTATGGATAGGTAATGCTGGATGTTCATACTAAATGTCTGCTGATTTTCATCTGCTGTAGAAATCCTTGGATCTGAATCATGACATCTGACGTCATGACATCTTACTGAGTTTTGCTGGAAGATGAGGCCATCAAATCCTGGTTTCCATACTGGTTTATGACACGTTGCAAGTGCCGGCTAAACATCAAGGTCTGTCCATTGCTCTGCTCCCGGAGGGCCTCCAGAAAGAAGAGGGTTCATGGAGCGGAAAGCCTTAAAGAAACAGCTAAAATGGGGCCCTTCTAAGTAGAGGCATTAACAAGAGTTTTCTAAAACACTAGTATGAGAAAAATATGGATTTTTAACGAGCTGTAAAACATGTAAAGTAACTACAAGGGTACCAGCTGGACAGTATAAAGACTGAAGAAAGCACAATACCCCCATCTAAAAGCTGACAGTTTTTCAATGGTTCTGTGTTACAGCTTTTAGTTGAAAGAAAAAATATATGAGAGTCTTCATTAAAGTGCCAACAGAAAACAATGCAAAAACAGAATGAAGTTTAAAGGAATACAAGTGATTAAAACAGAGCCTATTGGCATGTAAAACTTGAAAAGACATTGAAAGAAGATCAAATATTATTTGAAACAAAACAAAGAAACCAGGAAGGAAACGTTCAAAGAAGCACTTTAAGAGGCTGGGTTTGTCAGAGCTTTAAGAGGTAATATCCTTTCGGGTAATTTATGGAAAAAGACCCTGACAGTCTGTTGCAGAAGTACTTGTGCCCTTTTGTTCACCTATCCAGTTTACTTTACTGCAAATCTGAATCGGGAGAAATGTGTTGCTATGGGAAAATGTTGACAGCGGGAAGTAAATACTGGACAATACACTCATTCATGCACAGATAAATCATTAATACAAGAGAATGAAATAATCTATCACGTAAGCAACGGTTTTGATTCTTATCATTTCAAGAAACAAAGAAACAAACTTTCAATCCTGGCTCCAGGAAGTCTCATTACTTCCTTGCAGTTAGCTTGTATAAAAGAAAACAGGCTACTATGTACCCAAACTGTTTTAAAACAGTGAAAGAAGTAATAATAATAATAATAATAATAATAATAATTATTATTATTATTATTATTATTATTATTATTATTATTATTATTATTATTATTAGTGTTATTATTATTATTATTATTATTATTATTATTATTATTATTATTATTATTATTATTATTATTATTATTATTATTATATTCAGCCTGCAACAGGAATCCTATCAGCTGAAGTTAACATGGTATTAGCACAAGCAAATGCTCAGCTCTGATGCCCAGGCCCCTCAGGTTGTGTCTGCATTTCATGCTAGCCTGCTAACAATGAACAGGTTGTATTATCTTTTTACTAAAAGATAATTTATTTATCTGCTGGTCCCAGATGCACAATGTCAGTCAGGAAGTGACCAAAGGGCTTTGTATGGAGGAGAAGTCAAACTCTGCAATATTTGGAACAGAGGAGGGGTTTACCCAATTAAAAACCAATTAGATGTTAAAAGAACTGAAAATACATGCTTGGTGAATTTCAACAAAAAAGCATATTTTCCAACACAACTAATCACTGTATGTTTTTCTGTCTGCTTCTGTTGAGTCTCACGTTCACTGTAAATAGAGGTTCATACAGATGCTTCGATCTGACTAGCTACAAGAGTTAGAGCCCCAAAAGATACAGGTTTTCTCATGACTAATTTTCAATGAACAGATAAAACTTTGCCAACATAGCCTTGCAGATCAGTACAGGGTTAATCACAATTTTAGACAAGGCTTGCCACGAAAGTGTCAGAATACAACAATACAATGAAATGTTTTTAAGCAGATTTTTCCAACAAGTTGAAATTCTTAACTCACATAAAAATGGGATTATAATGAAAAGAAAACTGATGCACTTTTGAGGACTGAGCTTTTTGTTTGCAGGAAAAATTAAATAATGACTTCTGTGAGTCAAGGAATTGAATAACAGTTCTTGCTGTAATCATCAAGAAATAGATATTTCATCTGGAAAAAATAAAACTTTTCGGGAAGCAAAAGTGGCATGTAGAGTAAAAATAAAAAGATCCGGTGACAGGAAGTCACACTGCCTTATTTCAACATTGCATTATTTTAAGAAAGGTCCAAACACATCAGAGGAGAGCATTTCCCGATGCTAAATCATGTGATTTCTCAAAACAACCACTTGTAAGCCCCAAGTGTTTCCAATCAATGCTAACATGAAAATGCTTTTTGGTTTTAACAACATTCCCCCTTTCAGCAGCATTGTGAGAACTTAATGTCTTCCAAATTGCCTTGTTATTCATACAGCTGCTGTCTCTGAGATGAATGGGAATCTCAGCCCTGACATAAGAACCGGTAACTGGTTTGATTATTGAACCACCAGACCCCCACTCAGATGTCATTTGTGCTCAGTACAGAAAATCTGATCTGTGTAATTTGTAACCTGTGTCGTAAATCTTAGTTAGTTTTATTAGGAAGAGATAGAGTGTCAGTGTTGACATCACCAAGGGAGGGGGGGGGTCTGAGTATTATATAACATAATATGTAAGACTATAAGGTATACAAAACAGAAAGAAAATCACAGAGAGGGAGAATGCAGGAATACAGTTTCTTATTTTTTTTCTTTGTTTATTGAGTAAAATTAAAATGTCTGACTTTTCAGTATGTTATCCAAAATCCTTAAATTAAATTCATCTGTAAAGATAACAACACCTTTAATTTTAGTGATTGACAATACTCAAAGAAAAGACCAGTTTCAAATTTTGGGGGTGCCCACTTTCTAGGTCTTGAGACATGAAGGCCTTGTGCACACATAACAAGGTGTTTTACCCTTCGTTCATTTTTAAAAATACTTTTGTCCAGATGTTACTAAGCAAATCCACTACTGTTAAGTGTGGCTCAAAGTATGCCAAACCCATATGTGGCAATGTTTTTCAGATGTGAAACCCATGCCAGCCAAGTAGAACGAACCCCCTGTCATTCAGCTGTGACGTTTGAGAACCATAACTGTTTCCCGGCGTATACATGAAACCATGAAACAGGAGTTTTCTAAAATCTTCACTTTGGAGTGAGTTTTCGCAAAACACTGTTTTCAATTATGTAAAACTGCAGATGCATGTGGATGACAGGCCTAAACATACACCAATGCAATTCCCTAGATACTTGGTTATATGTGGAAATGGCTGAAGACTGTCACATTTCTGTCCCGTTCTGATCATTTGCCTGTCTTCAACCTGTCTTTTGTCCTTGCCCTGATTGGATGAACTCCTAATCTGGATCTTGCTGCCTTTCTGATAACACTCTCAGTCTTTTCCTTTCACAGTACTGTTGCCTGGTCTTTGAATTTTCTTCAAATGAAAGACATTGCTGGAGTTTTCTGTGTTTTGCGTGCAGCACTTTGGTCCAAACAGCACTGGTAAAAGATTTCAAGAATTAAGGATAATGCTGTAACAGCAAGCAGAGAGAGAGCGCTGGTGGCCCGGTACAGAAAGACCTGAAGTAAAAGATAAGATCACAGCTGTGCTTATAATACACAAGTTTGGAGCACATTTCAGAAAATATACAGTTCTCTCAAGATAGAACACAGGTATGGCCTAGAAATACTAAATATCATCACATTACCCATTCAATCCATAAATTGTATCTGTCCTACAGTAGGTGAAGGCAGGGCACCTCTAACATTTGTCCATTAGGGACTCACTCATTTGTTCCATTGCTCACTTGATGCTGAACATTGCTCAGAGCGCGGTCCTGTGATGGGTGAGTCAAATGTGGGGAATTAAAACACACTCATGAAAAACAAACAGGAAAATCATAACATAGATCAAGCAACACAAAGAAAGAAGTTCTCATGTTTCTTTGAAATGTTGGCCAAAAACAAAAATTACATTTGGCAGGTTTTACTACTAACTCAGTTTCCATTTTTAGTAAAATCATGTGAGTAATGCTTGTTCAAGATCAGTTATTAGAGTAACTCTTTCTCTCATCTTTACAACACAATGAGACAAAAGGTTTAATAGAAAGTCCTGGACTACAGCACATTCTGATCACAGTTGAACTTAATACAAAAGTAAACTTTCCTGTGGGCTTGTGTTTTTTTGTGTGGTGCCATTTAACTGTGTTTATCTAGTTGTGGTGCAGAAACCAAGCTGTATGCACCAAACTCCAGAAAATTCCAGAAATTTTGAAGGTTGGCTTGAAGTGTAAATGCAGAATTTTCAACCCCACTTTCCTGCAATTTTTCTTGGCCATACTATGTAAAAATTCCACAAAAGCAGGAAACATTCAGAACACACAAAAGCAGATCAAAGATCAGGGCTGTCACTGATGGAGTAAATAATTTCAGGCAGGTCAAGATTTAAGTCAAAAGGATGAGAACAAAGTCAAAATACAATTTCAAGATTAAAGTTGAGGAAATAAAGGCAGAATAACCTGCCCTGATGTTTACCAGTAGTGTGCATGGCACAGTTTCCTCTTCAGCCACAGGTGTGAATGGCAGTAGCAGCTGCCAGTACAGGAGCCAAAATGACAGTCTTTAGGGTCCATATATTCTATCACAGTCACGCGGTGTTCTTCACTGGTGTTTCATTTCTACACTGTCAAATACTGCCGGGGCATGCATATCCCAATGTTTTCAGTCATTTCTTTGCAGTCCAGTGCATGATAATAATTCTCACAGCATCAACATTTGAATGTAGACTTTATTTAAAAAATAAAGTAAAGACTTTTGATGGGGTCATTCTCATCTATACAAAATCTCAGACTGACCTCAAGGTTCAGACCTTGATGAGTTACACACACACAAAAATAAAAAAAGAAAAGTGAATGAGGTTTCCTTCCCTTTTGGAACCAGGCCCAAGTGGACACTTCAGGAACTGCAGTTTTTTTGCACCTCTGAATTGGTTTAAGTTGGTTTTAAAGGTTGTTGCATGGTAAGCATGCAATGTTGGGTTGACAGACAGACACTGGTATCATTTGTCCCGAACCATTACATAAGAAAGTCCCATCAAAATGCACTTGTAACCCTTTCAAATGAAATGATTGTTCAACACTGAGATTTTGTAAGTAATCATAGTCATGAAATGAATACAGCCCATTCCAGTAACTGGGTCCATTTGTACGGTGATGAACTGGGCTGTTAGTGCATTCATTTCTTTCCCACAACATTAAGTAGCTTTCTTTCCATGCTTCCAGTCCATATGTATGTAAGTCTATTAAATATCAAGTAGTTAACTCGTAATGGCAAGTGTGCATAAATTGTGTTTATGTTCAAGAATTTCTCAAATATGAGGCTTTGAGTTTTTGTTTGGATTAAATCATCACACATTACAGACCCATGGGATAAACAAACAAATAACAGAAACAAGTCTGTTCCTCAACCAAAGGGGGTTTTTTTTACCCATACAGGGGCAAAGTCCTTAAACTCTTCCAGTCTAGGGTGACACATTTACAATCTTTATCAAATCATAAAGCACTGGGAAGTGCACAATAACAAATCAAGAGCAAGAACTCATTTCTGGGAACGTTCTCTAAGAGGAGGGCAGAAAGAGAGGATACAGCCAGAGGTTTGGCCCTTTAGCTGACATCACTATAATTACGGTTTCCTTTGAGTGAGCCAGTCAGACACAGACTCAGTCAAGTTAGTCGCAGCACTCAGAAGTGGAGCTGGTATTTGTGCATCACACGTGTGGAAATGACTCTTCAAGCTACAAGGTATGTGAGAGCCTTGTTTTCTTTTCTATGCTCTGGAATACTTTGGATGATGTCTTTTTGTGAAAGTAAGGGAAAAAAAAACTCAGAGTAGTGTTGTGCCTTGAAGTAGCTTTTTAAAATCAATGTAGAAGGTTGTTAGAATATATCAGCGTGTGGGGAGTGTTCATTATACTGACTCATCCCACCATGTGCTTTGCAACAGCTGAAATACAGCTGATAAAAAAGATAAGAAAATTAACATTCCTGTAAAGAAATCTCTTTTTCTGGTTGAGGTACTTGGATTTCATTGATTTTCTTTATGCAAAGAGTTTTTGAAAGCAATTAGACTTTTTTTGTGAACATCTGGTAAACATAAAGCCCTATTAGACTCTTTTTTTTTCCCCTTGACTGCATGGCACGTTCATCCATAAAGCCAAATAACAAACTGACTTAAACTCCTGATCTGTCACTCTTATTTTTCTCGTTGTGTTTTTATACTTATTTATATATATCATTATTACACAGCTATAGAAAATGGATTTGACTTCATAGTTTGCCGGATGTATCATATGTTGCAAGGCAAAATTAAATACACCCAGGGAAAATTAGAGTGGACAGAGCCAAGCCTGTTGCTCATTATGGGGAAATTGTGTACAGTGGACATAGCTTTCTATCTATTGGATAAGGCTTTGGGGCAAGGTGTAATTAGGTAAAATGAGTATACTCAGGTAAATACCCAGAGAGCACGCAGATAGCCAAACCACAATGTTCTATATAAAGGTCTTAAGTTGGCGTTTGCAAGTCTCAGCTGATGGTCTTGCATGTTGATGTGGTGGCCTATTTTGCAGAGGTCCACCCACCATCAAGTGGACTACTTGAAAACTGAGGCAGAATTTGTACTTTATGTTATAAGAAAGGTCAGGTGATGATCAAAAAAATAGTTTTCTAGGAACCAAGGCAGGCAAATAAAAATCCCAGTCAGAAAAATTAAATACTTCCATTTATTAGATACTGACAGTAAAATGTTTTCCACTTTACAAGTCAGGTCTGATTCCAGTCTGTTAGAATAAATGACATGGCAAAATTCTAGTTCAGAGAACAGGATCCTGAATTCTCATTTTAAGAAGCTGATGCACAAAAAGCAAGCAGACACTCTGGTGAAAGTTGATGAAAGACTGGTATTCTTATTCTGCAGGCTTGGTTGTAGATTGGAGGCTTGACCAGGTAACAGGAAGGTGTGACTGGGGAACTGTGGGCCACGACTACCCCACACAACACAGGGTGAACCCCAAAGCTCTTAACTGCAGTCTGCTTTGTCCTTTCACTTCTACTGACAAGAGGAGCAATGAGAGAGGATACACCAGAACAGTCTTTGCAGAAGTCTTTTTCGCTGACAAACACATCCTGCTTAGGATATCACTCAATGATTGGATAATACAGTGGCACAGACTTCAGTGAAACTTCACATCACTGGAGTTTAACTACAGGCAAAAGATATAAATTAGCTCAACATGCCAAACATCTGCATAAAGTCCTGGTTTAAAGTTTTATTTGGCTGTTTGTTTTGACACTACAACCCAGCCAGGTCAGCGATGGGAAGCTCTAAGGACAGCAGTGCATTTGTGAGAGGAGCCTGCAAGAAAGTAAAAAAGTTTGTGCCGCAGATTATGGAAACATAATCTGATTGTCTGTTTTTTTAATTCTCCACAGCGTGCCTCCAAACTTCAGCACCCCTGCTTGGTCTGGGGATCTGAACAGCACCAACGGCACCGAATGTTTTGATGACCATGTCTGGGAGTGGCTTTACAGCTGGCAGCCAGTCTACATCGCACTCATAACTGTGCCTGGGATTGTTTTGAATGTGTTCGTCTTGATGGTTTTCTGCTTGCACAAGAAAGCCTGCACTGTGGCCGAGATCTATTTGAGCAACCTGGCTGCAGCCGACCTGGTCTTGCTGTCCTGTTTACCTTTCTGGGCTGTCAACATATCCAATGGTTTCAACTGGCCTTTTGGTCTGTTCCTGTGCAAAGTTGTCAACCTTGGCATCAAGATGAACGTCTACTGCAGCATCTACTTCCTTGTTCTGGTTAGCATAGATCGCTACGTAGCACTGGTTCATCCAATGTCCCATGGCAGAATGCGTAGGCCCAAATACGCCAAAATTAACTCTCTGCTGGTGTGGGGTCTGGGGGTGTTGCTCTGTGTACCCACTCTGGTTTTCAGAAAAGTGAAGTATTTTCCAGAGTATGACGTACACGCATGTTTTCTGGAATACCCCGATCATGTCCCCAATCTTGAACTTGTGTTTAACGTGATGCTAGTCATTTTTAGTTTCCTCGTCCCGATTTCAATAATCACATTCTGCACTGTTAGGATTATTCGGGCTTTGACAAAGCAGGCAATGGAGCGGTTCAATGCTGAGAAAACAGAGAAAAAAGCCACCACACTGATCCTGGCAGTCCTTCTGGCGTTTCTGATCTGCTGGGTGCCCTTCCATGTTGTCGCAGCTGTGGACGTGATTGTACAAGCTGCTGGTCTGAAAGGGTGCCACCTCGAGACTGTTCTAGACATCTGTAACCAGATCTTCACCTACTTGGGTTTCTCCAACAGCCTTCTTAACCCCATCCTCTACGTCATCGTAGGCAAGAACTTCCGCAAAAAGGTTCAAGAACTCTTCTCACAGTGGAGTATCAAAAAAGTAACAACTTCTGAGTCCACACGGTCAAACTTGTCATCGACACTTAAGACTTTGGTATAAAATGCTGCTCTTAAAATGAAGTATATTGACTTCATCAAGAACTTTCCAATATCTTCTTTCTGTGGTCTTGCGCTGATGTAAATGATTGAACAATGATTATATTTTTAGCAAATATAATTATGTATTTGGGTAAAATCATCTTTCCTCAAAGTAGATTTAACCTTGTTTCAGACTTTTGTAGCATAACTAATCATTTATCTTGGGTTGCTCAAGCCTCAGATGACTTTACAGTGTTACAAACTACCACATGAAGTGTTCCTGTGTTAAAGAGTGTATCATAAGCTGTAAAACCTTATCACACATGGCTGTTACTTTATAAAAGAACTGTTTCTGTGTGGTCAAACTAATACAGCTTGCCTTTTCTTACAAACAATGTTGCGTTTACTGAATGTACAGGTGATTGTATCAGCCCGGTTGTTGTAAAATATTACATGTAAATATAGTTTTCACTCTATAACCTCTTGTCAACAGCTTGGACTGTAGCAAAACCAGTTTTTGTTTTTCTTTTTGCGTTATCATCAAATAAAACATACACATGTTATGATTGGATTTCTTATTGAGTCTTTGTAACGCATTCCATAATGCAAGTGGAGCACAAAACCAGATCCATAAGAAAGCTCCGATAACTGCTTGCTAAGTGTTTTCTGGTGTTTCTGACTCATTGTCTGCAGTTAAAAACAGGATTCTGTCAAAGACTTTCCAGTGGTGACACACAAACATGCTGCTTTTTGTTGGCTGCATGGACACCAGTTGTCTTATTATACATTTCTACCCACACCACTGTAATTTAATGGCCCTGTGTTGACTCATTGTGGTTGTGGGAAGGGGTACACCCCATAGCTGTCCCGAAAACGAGGTATGTCGAGCCAAACAGGAAATCTTTGTTAGACGTCAGGCTCTGACACCACTGCCAGGGATGGAGCTGTTGTGGAACGAAACTCATGCAGGCAGACGAAAAAAATCACATGGTTCAACCTCATGTTTTAGCCGTCTGGCTTTCAGATTTCTGCATAATGTGTTTCCCAGAATTATATTGTTTTACAAGAAAAAGAAAAATACTGTTAATATTTGCTTTGGATTCAGCAGAGCTCTACAAAAGACTATAAATTCACTTTGTTTTCAGTTCACATTTTAGTTATGTTTACAAAATTATGAGATTTAAAGATATATTAATGTAGCATTCCTTAAGTCACTTTGGCTTCTTCCGTTTCATGTTCGGACATAAGTGGCAGAGGCTGCCTTACTTTCTTGGCCGATTTTAACAAGGTTTAACAAGGGTTGTAACAACGAGGTTAATGATGTGAACCCAAGAAAATAAGTAAGCTATCCCTAGGTAGACCCAGTTCTTTCTAAAACAGAGTTAATACTGATATATCTGAATGTACTCAGTGTTAGCACAAGTACAGGCAGTGTTGGGAATGATCACGTAAAAAAGAAAGGCGTTGCTAATGCCATCATTATTTTCCTGAAACAGGTAATCTAATTAATTACTATTTCAAACCTTACAATGCTGTTATCGGTAGTGAAATGTGGCACATTATTGTGTACTGATATCTAACAGCTGTTATCCAAATTGGCTCACTCAGCCAGGCACAGGACATGAGCTGCATTTTTTTTTCCCGATTGTCCTTTGGTGACAGGGGAGGGGTGATAGACACATGTAACAATGGGTAAAGGTAGAAAACAGTTTCATGGTAAGCCGATCAGGGCCAGAGTTCAGGTGGTGAGTGTTGTTGTTACACACCTCAATGCGCTGCAAACAGCCAAGTAAGTGAACCAGATGCAACACTGGCCAGTCCCGAGCAGTCTGCCAAGTTAAAACTGGTGTTTCCAGGATGGATGTACAGGCACTTTTTCAACGCCATTGATGTAAAAGGCAGGAACATACACGTAATCTGAAGTGTACATTATGTCCCAGAGCAAAATCCAACACTGAGTTAAAATGCAAACTAGATCCTACTTTCTGAGCAGGAGCTAGTTAGCTTAACTCGCTAATCCTGTTTTTAGCATAACAGTCAGCTAACTGCTAATTATAAGCTAAGTTCTAGTACCAGAAACAGCTAGCTAGTAGTTTGATGCAAATAACAGTGGCTTTAATTTTTTCCCCTTTCCTGAAATAAATGGAAAACTGTATGAAGTCAGGTACTGCTGACTTCACTGTTGCTTTTGCTCATTCTCCCGGCATGATGCAGTCACATCTGTCTAGCCTACCAGGACATAAATGTGAGACACTGGCTACCAGGTAGCTGTCTGCCTCAGATACGGTAACAGCTCATTGAATCTCTTCCTGTAAATAATTGTGGGGAAGCACTGCAAGCTGAGGGCAAGAAAAGTGTTTAGACTAATGCTGCCCTGCAGGAAACAGCAGAGGGAAGTTTTGCTTTTGGCAAGCTTAACTTAAAGACTTCTTGGCTGAAAAGAGAGACAGCAGAACTTCAGTCTTACAGATATGATTTTTGGTGAGACGATTATGTAATGCAAATTAACCCTTGACCTAAGAATGAAAAAAATATAGTGTGATGTATTTACTGCAAAATAGTAATGCTTTTCAGTAATTTCTGTAAAAAGTAAGCCAGTCTGACTCTCTTTCTTTTAATATCGCCATTATCCATAAATCAGACAACACACTGCAACCACCTCTTTATTCTATTTCTTACATTTAAATTCACTAAACAGCTTATGTTCTTAAAATCTACAATTTGACTATTTCATTTAGCAAACACTTTTGTCCAAAGTGACATAGTACAAAACCAAGAGTTTAGACTGAAGGGAAAACCCTAGTTAGTTCGAGGAAGTGCTTCAAGCTATTTAGCCACAGGTGCTGCCATCCAGTGCCAGAAAAAGGTTTGTTCAACCTTTAAAAACAAGTAAAATATAAATAATCACTTAGAGCTGGGTCTGAGACCTCCAGACTTATTCTTCCAAAAGGAGAAGAGTGAGATAAAGAGCCTTACGGCCAGTTTCCACCAAGCAGTCTGGTTTGGATTAGTACAGTTTGGTACAGGTTGGCTTGATTAAGCCTAGTCCTGTTTGCATTTCTACAGCTAACCGTGCTCCCTCGTGGTAGGTGGCATGTAAGCTGGATGCCATTAGCCATTAGCCGTATCAGTTAAATAAGAGTGTGACGCCATAGCAGCATGACACAGTGTACCCCACCAATAAATCCAACAAAGAAGAAAGATGCAACACAGTAAACAAAGAGCAACAATGGGAGACATCCAGCAATTCACCTACTTTGTGATTTCCATGTGGCCCTTTGTTACAAAGCGCAATGAAGTTCTGTTTCAGAGATGGCTGTGTCCCACGAGGAGAAATACAGCCGCTGTCGCACGGTAAGTGACGATTCTTTCAACCAATCAACGGTCTGCAGTGTGTAGCTCCACCTTTCGGGATCAGATCGGTTTAGTTTGGCACCCCTTTGGAAGGGTCCCAAAAGTGGACAGCTTATCTGGGTTATTTGAGGATCTGTCCCAGGATTAGTCCGTGGAAATGCCATAAAATGCGTGTCGTTTTGAGACGAACCAAACTGAACCGCTTGGTGGAAACAGGGCGTTAGTTACAAAACGCAACCAGGCTGTTTCAACAAAGGCTGGGCACCACGAGAAGAAACATAGCTGCTGTCGCACAGTGACAACTCTTTCGACCAATCAACACACTGCAGTGTTGTAGCTCACACTTCTGGTGGATCAAAATGTCTGGCACCCAACAGAATGGTCCCAAAAAGTGGGACAATTTGTCTCTTAGTCAGCCATAAACCAAACTGGGACAAAACGAACTGGACCACTTGGTGGAAATGGGGCTTTTCACAGACAGAGTGCAGCAATCGAGAAGTAGTGTAAACCTGGATGAGAGACTTGAGGTAGGCAGAAGCTGTTCTTACTGTTTTGAAAGCCAGAAAAAGAGCATTGAGTTTGATAGGTGCTGCCACTGGAAATCAGTGAAGAGAGATCAATAGTGTGGTGTTTTGGGCGGGTTAAAGACCAGATATGCTGCTGCATTCTGGCTCATCTGCAGAGGTTTAAATGTTCAGGCAAGGAGGCCTGCAAGAGAGTGTTGCAGCAGTCTATGTGTGAAGTCTCAAGGGTCTGTATGCTCCCTGGCATGTTCCTGAAATATTTAAAAATTAATACATTAACCAGCATATAGATTTCATAAACAGTCGGCAAAGTTAGATGAATTACCTGGCTGCCTATCTCTTTTATGCGATCTACTGAAATGCTGCGCCTCAAGCCTTACTTCGGCCTTATGGAATGTTGTTATTATCACATGAAAACACTGCAGCTCCAGTTTGTATGTGCATGGACCGAGTTTTGACTCCTCTATAAACAGGTTGATATACTGACCTCTTCAGCCAGGGGTGTGGAAAACTGTAACTGTGTACAAGACAGGCTCCTTGCAATCCTTCTCTCTTTTTCTTTCTTCCATTAGCAAATTGACCAAATAGGAGGAAGGTTTCCACTAAATAAAAGGTAAGAATTTGTCGTCTTACATCCCTCTTTGGTTTTGTTTCAGCATTATGGTGCTTAAGAGCTATAAAAGAAAGTTAACTTAGTCTAACATAGTAAAACAAAACTGAGACTTAGCCAATTCTTTAGCTGTTTTAGTTGCTAAAAATATCAAAATGCTAAAACAAAAAAATACATGTACCAAGAAATAAATTGTGTTTTCAAAATAAAAGTATGCTAATGCATGACTTTTAGTTTCTCTTAAGGAGCTACTATTCTAAGAGAAACTAAAAGTTGAGGGAGTTATCTAGTGATGACACAGGCTGCGATAAATTCTGATGCAAAAAGTATGATGTCATCTGCATGATGGTTGAATTTTTCTTTATTGTCAGTTCAAACATTTGAAATGGTTGTTCATTGTTAACATGTTTGATTGAAGTCTTCACCGGTCTTTGAAAGCAGTTTTCATATTTTTGTTTTCACAGAAAAGTTGAGTTGTACAGAATGATATTTTTGGGTTGAAAAAAGCTACTTAGAGACATGTGTGACACTTTAAAACATACTTTTCTGATTTAATTTCTGATTTTAAAACAATGCAAATCAGTTATACAGATAACTAACGTGTTTTTTTGTTGTCCTTTTTACAGCTCGAGACTCAATTTTGTATCCATGCCTACACTGTTGTATGAAAATTTCAGTGCGTCCCTGCCTCCCAACACTTCAGGGTCTCCAAACTCTGAAGATTGGGATATGGTCCACTCCATCATCCCCCCATACACATTCACCCTTTCCCTGCTCGGTCTCCTCTTTAACAGCTTTGTCCTCTGGATTTTTTTCCTCCACAAGGATCGACTCACGGTAGCTGAAATCTACCTGAGCAACCTGGCGCTGGCTGACTTTATCCTCCTGTGTGGCCTCCCCTTCTGGGCTATGAGCATCCTCTACAGCTACAACTGGCCCTATGGAGATTTTTTATGCAAAATGGTCAACTCTATCATCATAATCAATTTCTACACTAGCATTTACACACTGGTGATGATCAGTGTGGATCGCTACCTTGCTATTGTGAAAACAATGAAGGCAAGGTGGCTGAGAAGACGGCGCTATGCGAAAGTGATCTGCTTCATCCTGTGGATATTCGGTCTCCTGCTGAGCACTCCAGTCCTGGTTCACAGAAAGGTTCAAGCCTTTGAGGAGTATGAGACAACTGCCTGTGTCTTGGATTACAGTCACAGGAGCTCCTGGAAGTTACTCCATCAGATTCTGTTGAACGTGGTGGGTTTTGTCCTCCCTGTTACAGCTATCCTTTTCAGCAGTGGGAGCATCATAAAAGCTCTGGCTCAGAGAAGGGAGCACGTAGCTTTTCATGACATCAAGGACTCAAAAGCAACACTACTGATGTGTGCTGTCGCAGTACTTTTCTTACTCTGTTGGGGCCCCTTCCAGGTTTTTACCTTCCTGGACACACTCTGTGATGTCTATGTGCTGGATGAAAAGCTCTGGTCTCACACGCTGGATATAGGAGGCCAAGTTTCAGCGTATCTGGCCTTTCTCAACAGCACCCTCAATCCACTGCTGTACGTCTTCTCAGGGCAGTACTTTAGGAAGAAAGTTAGTGCCATCTACAGGAGGACTAGAGCTACTCGCAGAGGATCAGACATGACAATGTATCAACGCTCTGTTGTGTCCACTTACATTAACAGAGTGGAGCAGATAAAGCCTGTAGTGATTTTATTAAACGAGAGGTCACATGTTTGACTCTGTCATCATTTCCTGTTGCTGTTTATGGAGGAAGAAAGGTGACATGACATAGTTTCCTCAAAGTAAATGCGTTTAGAGCACATATCACATATCAGAATACACATATCAACATACTCATATTGTGAAAATTATAGAAATATGCATAGAAAACGAATATAAGCTGTAAAGACAAGAAAATAATTTATTTAAAATGTCTCAATAAATACTACTTTTCCCTAAAGACACTCACTTCCTGTCTAAGTCTTTTAAATTACACTCCAGTTTACACTTATAACACAGATATTAAAAATGGCTATATGTGTATATGTGCCTGTATTCATTTTCTGAGCCACTTATCCTGTTTATGGTCGCAGATGGCTGGAGCCTATCCCAGCTGTCATTAGGCGAGAGACAGGTACACCCTGGATTGGCTGCCAGCCAATCACAGGAATGACACAGAGACAGGCAACCATTCACACACACACACCTACGGGCAATTTAGAGTATTCAGTTAACCTGATGAGCATGTTTTTGGACTGTGGGAGGAAGCCAGAGTACCTGGAGAGAACCCATGCATGCACAGGGAGAACATGCAAACTCCACTCAGAAAGGCCCACCGGTAGAGGTGGGGAATTGAATCGCTGACCTTCTTGCTGTGAGGCTGCAGCGCTAACCGTTGCACCACAGTGCAGCCTGTGCATGTACTTATTCATTTATTTTAAAATTATATACTCTCTCTAATTAGTGTGAGTTTATGTGCAGGAGTGCTGTTCATGCATGTGTGTGTATATACGTCATGATTCAGAGTGTTAAGAAACAGAATTTCCCCTTAAGTGGATTAATAAAATATAATATCTTCTTTACAGCTTTTTTAATGAAAGACTGACCTTTTTCTGTATTTGTTTGATTACTGTTAAAGAAAGCTCTATTTAGGTCATCTAAACCTTTGAAAAATTAAATACATCAACTTTGGCTTTAAGGGTTCCTGTGAAATTTGGTATGTACACTTATGACCACCAGAGGATGACATTTAATTATTAATTATAATTATACTCTTTTGACCTCTCTATTGGAATTTTCCCACAAATGATAAGCACCAAACTTTCAAACCAACCAACAATGTAATCTCAACAACAAATTGATTTTTTGAGGGTTTTAATGGAGTGTCACCACAGGCATCAATAATTTGTGTGTTTTCATGGTGACCACAGCTATTAGTGATTGTGTTTTTCCTGGTGCTGCCTTGGTTTACTGTAACTAAAGAAAAATAATATTACAAGTAGTTTGTGCTGATAACCCAGAGTCAGTCAACATAGTGTGTTACATTTCTCAAATAAACATTTCTCTATTCATTTATTCTGTTAATTACCACAGCAACTATTTCCAGTGATCTTTTTATAATGTTTCAGATTTTCTAATTGTAAATTGGCGAATAAAAGTAGAATTTTCTGAAGAAGAAGCCTGACCAGAGACAAAAAAGGATGAACAGCATCAGTGACAATCACTGAAATTAAAACAGAGGCAGGAAGTCACAGAAATGATCATTTGCAAGAAGCATGACATCACTTCGGTATCAGCTTTCCTTTAAGAGTGTGAGCCAGAGACAGAAAGAGGACTGGAGCAGAGGTTACAAGATCGGAGCATCTGGACACAGAGCAAGAGTAAAGCAGGAGATAAGAAATGACTTTTTTCTCAACAAGGTATGTTCTAAACTTTTCTTTTTCAGTTAATTCAGTTTACTAATAAATATTCCTAGTTCATCCAGTTAGACCAGTGATGAGTTTTTCACATCGTGATGGGATTTGGTGAAAAGGAAAGGAAATGTGCTCAGATGACATTTGCACTGGCCTGTTATGGGCCAAATAATTAAAATAAAAAATAATAAAACTAAATAAGTAATTTTTACTTATGTGTATTAATTCAGATTAAATTAAAATAAGGTCTGCAGTTAAACTCATTAATAGAATAGAATAGAATTCAATAATCTTAAGTGGAAACACTATCTGTGCAGTATTAATGATGCAAACAGGTGTGGGAGATTGGAAAAACTTTCAAAACTTAATCAGCAACAGATTTTTGGTTACCCCTCTCCATATGACCTATAAAGATAATTTAACCTTTGTTAAATAACATATTGTTTTGTTTTTCTTTTTTCCCTTTTTTTAAGTCTTATTTTTTCTTTTTACCTTTCCCTTTTCTTACTAACTTTTGGTATGTATATATTTTTCTCCTTCTATTTGGTGTAAAATTGCTAAATAATTGATGATATATTTGTACTAGATGTAACAAAATGTCAATAAAATGTTCATCATAAAAAAAATTAATGAGGTCTACGGATATTCAAAGCATAGGAAGCAAATTTAGTTCAAAAGATACAGAAAATTATCAGCTTTCTGGTAATAGCAGAGCAATTGCAATATGAGAAAAAAAAAACTAAAGAGAAGGGCTTTCTTTTTTTTTCTTTTGGTTTTTTGTTGTTGTTGTTTGTTAGACTACGGTATTAGAGCTTTGAATTTTTTCTGTTTGCTGCTTCAAGTTTCATTTTCTGCTTTGGTAAAATACATGAAAAAATACTCTGACTTCAACCCGCAGTTTGAAAACAAGCTTGTCGGGGTCCTTTGGGCAAAATGTCATGTCGTTGTGTAGGCTGAAAATCTATCCTGTAGCCTCATACTATTGTGGATGAATAATATGGAGTAACCTTTGATTCATTTATATTATAGTATTTGAAGTATGCCATGAGTCATGTTTAAGGGGAACAAACCTGTTGTTCTATATTACCAACAAATCACTAAAAAGAACATATGTGTCAACCACAACAAAGGGTTGAGCCATACTTTAATAAAAACTAAATCTATAAATATACAAACATTATGTGCCAAATACAACCTCAAAAAGCAAAAAATGTCCCCTTACATCTAAGTTGTCTACATTTACTTTACTAAAACCAAACAAAAAAATAGATAAGGCTCTAAAGGAGTCATGCAGAGCTTAAATTTTCTCAATTTACTTTCTTGTGTGATTGCATTTTTCCTTAGCATCTATCATGACCAAAAACTGAAAGAAATTTAGAAAGTGCTACCACTTAAGTCTATATTTTCTTTCCTTGTCTCTTTCTGTCTTTCCACAGTTCTCCTGAAAATGTCACCAATGCAGATCTACAAGTGCTCCCAAATACCACCCATGGTACTTCTTGTTCTCTGAGAAAAACCGATGAATGGGTCTTCACTGTGATTCCTGTCTACATACTGCTCATCACTGTACTTGGGATTATGTTCAATTCATTCGTCCTGATGGTTTTCTGTTTTCACAAGAAGGTCTGCACCGTGCCTGAGATTTACCTCAGCAACCTGGCTGCTGCTGACCTTGTTTTAGTTGCTACTTTGCCTTTCTGGGCTGTCAACGTATCCAGCCGCTACAACTGGCCCTTTGGTACTCCTCTGTGCAAACTGGTGAACATCAACATCAGCATGAACATGTACTGCAGCATCTACTTCCTCGTTCTGATTAGCATTGATCGCTTTGTGGCTCTGGTGCATCCGCTGTCTCAAACTAAAATGCGCAGGCCAAAATATGCCAAACTTTGCTGTGTGCTGGTATGGTGTTTCGGTTTACTGATGAATTCTCCTGCGCTGATGTACAGGAAAGTAGGACATATACCTAGCATTAACACTACATTGTGCTATTTTGACTTCCCAAATCCCTTTGTGGATATGTTGATTAGTGGGATACAGATTTTGTTCATCTTCATTATTCCAGTTTCCATTATTTCCCCCTGCTCATTCAAGATAATCAAAGCTCTGAAAACAAGAGAGAACACTCAGAAAAAAGAAATGAAGGCCACCACTCTGGTACTGGCAGTCCTCCTGGCTTTCCTGGTCTGCTGGATACCTTTCAATCTCATTGGCATAGTAAAACTGATTGGTAAAGCTGGAGGGATCAAACAGTGTAGCATTGCTATTAATATTGAAATCTCTCATCAGGTCTTCCTGTACTTTGCCCTCTTCAACAGTGTTATCAACCCTGTCCTGTATGTCATCGTAGGTAAAAACTTCCGGAAAAAAGTAAAGGAGCTGATAAATCAATGGAGCCGGGGAGAAAATACCAGCATTAACTACACAAGCTCATCTGTGTAAAGATACATTAACATGTCAGTGCTTTTGAGAAGCTTTGGAATTGACCTATGGCTAAGCCACACCCCTTCACTCACTTGGGCAAACAATGAACATCCAGTGACAGGTGCTATGGTATGTAACACAGAAGGAAACATCTTGCAGGATGTTTTCTGGAGACAGAAAGATTCCATATCAACTACAAGTCACCAAAAGGGACTTAACAATGTACTGTAGGAGTATATTAATCATTTTATTGTTGAGAAGGTTGAAGGTTGTGGTCAATCACAAAACTTTATCCAAAGAAGACACTTTTCTCAGTTCTCATTTTTAACTGAAAATCTCAGATAAAAAACTCTTAAAAACAAACAAAAACCAACCTTCTGCAATACATTTCAATTGACAAATGGGCAGGTCCAAGTGAATGGAAATGAGTATGCGCAGTGTTTGGCTCATTACCTTTGAAAGCTTAGCCATAGCGCAATTGTTTTAGTTACTCAAAATACACTTAAAGTGAGAAATAAACTGCAAAAGTTCCAACAAAATTCAGCCTGTGGTGTCTGAAAACCATATTTCTAAAGGAAGGTTACCTGAGATTCAGTGGCAATTGCTCTGAGTCTGCAAGGGAAGCTCAGCTTCCCCTAAAATGTCCCCAAAAAAGTGATAATATGTACTGCTGTGTGTGTATTTCATTGACAAAATATGTGCTAGAATTCCTTCATCTTTTGTTCAGAATCAGCTACCTATCACAGGTAACTGGCTCCACCTCCTTCTCATTCATCTCCGCAGCGTCTCAGCGCTTTAACGCTGAGACGCTTTAAACCGGGCTGGGCTTTGTCCCGCCCATCGGACGCTCAGCGTCTCTGGGGGTCTATGAGGCAGTGGACGCTCGGCTTCTGCATGATGATTGGATGATCTGTCTGAGGCCAAATCCTTTTTGATTGACAGCGAAATGAGCCAGTCAGCGATCTTGAAGTATAACACTCCACCGAGCATCTTCTCAGTTGTTCTGGACTGATCCGGAGGCTTTATCGATCCGCAGCAAATTTACCTTTCTAAGAAACAACGAGAGTTGTGTTTAAAGATTCTCTCCCTTTTCACCAATAAGCAGCTACAGCTACAGCTGTGGAGCTTCTCCCCCTGTCACTCACACTTACAGCCTGCAGGTGTAGAGAGGAGCTTCTGCGGTTTAAAGCGGCTCATGTCTCACACCTGCAACACAATGGGCCAAGGCTGTTAAGGCAGTCTAGCTCTGCTTGAGAGAACAGTGGTAAAATCCCTGGAAAAAACACCTGGTTGGTACGACCGGGTCACAGATCATTTTCTTGAAAATGAACTGAGGGTAGAATTTAAATAAATAAACAAATTTATGATGTAGGCTGGAGAGAAATGAGCTTCCCCTCCTTGACTGACCAGCAGCCGCCACTGCTTATTTAGAGAAATCAAACCCAGCCTCTGTTGATTTTATACGCTTGATATATTACTAATCCTTTTACTATTTTTAATATATTCAAAGTTAGTCTCTTTGTATATGGTGTATAATATGTGCATAACTGGTGCTGCGAAGAAACAGCAAGTCACAAAATCTTTCGACGCGTGTTTCTGTATTTCCATCATCTTCTTGTGCAGAAATCCAGCGTGTTGCTTGACAAACATTTGCATGCATGTACACCTTATCATTTTGTACAAGTTGTGTCTTCTATTTAAAGTCATGTCCTCCTGAAAAGAATGAGTCACTGTTCATTCTGTTCTGTCTCTTTCCAGTGTGTGACCGCTGATAATATCTCTGCATTAGGTGAAAGACATTTGCATTTTTATTTGAATATAAAATTCAGGGGACAGTATGACTACTCACCTAAAAAAAAAGTCAACTTACACCTTTTAGTAACCACACTCTTTGAATGAGTGAGGTCATTTTTTTATTTGAAAATGTAAGAAGCTTTTTATGACTGGGGAAAAAAATCACAGTTTCCTTTGGTTCAGGAGATAAGATTCATTTAAAAACTGACACTTCACACTATACTTTTATCTAAAGTTTATTTTATTCTATCCCTAGTTGTTTGTTTTTTTCTACAGCCCTGTTTTTCAGTTTTCTGGAAGATCACGGCTCCACCGTTTTTAAAGTAAGATTTTTTTTCTCATGTTGCATTTGCCAGATTCACTGTGGGGCTTAAAACCTCAAGAAAAATATCCCCAAACTGCCGAAGAATTTGAAAATCCTTGTCTGAGATCTACCTCCTTTTTTTCCTTATAATTCTTGGAATATATTATTTATTTTGGGAATACCTTAAGTTTAAGTTGAATAACACATTAAGAAATAGAGATCTTTGAGTCATGTCTTAATTTTACACATAAAGTGTTTTTTTTTTCATATTTCATCTTCTAACATTGTCGTAAATACCTTGAAGAGCATTTTTGTAAAAACAAGTGTGAACAAAAGCAGCAGACACCTCTTTAAGCTTATGATCTTTTAGGAAATGCAAATAGGTGCTGATCCAGGAAAAGTTATGGTTTGCACTTTCAGCAGTGGCTGCTGGTGGTTTAGAGAAGCATCCAGCTGTTTCAGTCAAACATATAAGATGATCAAAAAGTCTTTGAAGTTTTTTAAACTGAAAACATATATAATGGTTATTTTCTACCCCAAGAACTATCCCAATGAGCCAGGAACTATGTTCTTTTCAACTGAAGGAACCAGGGTCTAAAAGAATGTACCCATGAAAAAGATCCTGCCTTGAGGATAATTCTTTTCAGTCCTTTTACTGCTGAAAGTCACCATCAATGGTACAGGCAAAGAAGATGATAAACCAGGTCGATCACAACAGTGTGATGTCATTTGCACAGAGGGTGTATTAAAATAAAAACTGAAGATGCTCCACCAATCAGAAACATTCACCACCCAGAGTTCCTGGACATCTGAAAAGTCTGAATACTTTGAGAAATAGACTAAAAGCTGATCTTTTCTTCACTCCTTTCATCTCCAGAAAATTGTTTCCCCCTTGTTTTCATGTATAGGGAAATGTGTGAGGGGGTTTTGTGGAACAAACAACAGAAAGATTCAAACACTGTCTTTTTCCAGGGGCAGTGGGAAAACACTGCTTAATGAAAGCAAGCACCGAATACGATTCGTGTTTTACTGTGCAGCAAACTATTTGCATAATCTTTTACATAGGAGTCTTGCTGATCACATCTGTTTGTCAACAGAGACAGTTGCATTCAGGTTTGGACACCAACCGGTCAGGATGGAAGCAGCTTTTCTCAACGAGACAAACATAAATGCATCTGCCTGTGCTGTGAAGACTTCATTGGAAAGGAATATTTATCCAACTGCATATTCTCTTTTTTTTATTGTGGGATTTCCAGCAAACTGCCTGTCTTTGTACGTAGCATGGATACTGATACGGCAAAGGAGTAGCATAGCTGTCTACCTTTTCAACTTGTCCATCTCTGACTTGCTCTACACTGTCACTCTCCCTGTGTGGATTGAACTGGCCATGAAGAAACCTGTAGATGAAGGTCTGTGCAGTTTGGTAGCTGTGATCATGTACAACAGCTTCTATGTGGGCTCTGCTCTCCTTTGCTGCATCTCCGTTGACCGTTATCTTGCAGTGGTTTATCCTCTCTACTTCCACTGGGTCCGAGAGGTGCGGACAGCAGTCTTTGTGAGCCTCATCGTGTGGACCTTGGAGATTTCTATCCACATTATACTACTTAACCACACGGGGGCACTGCAGGCCTTCTCCTCGAGACATCTGTGTGACGAACAATTACCCATGACATCACAAGACGCCAACCTGAGCATCATAAGAGTCACTGTGAGTTTTCTGATGCCGGTCTTCATCATGGCCTTTTGTTCTCAGCAGATCATGCAGTCCCTCCGTCGGAGCCCCTCCATCTTGAAAGAGGAGTGCAAGAAAGTTGGAGTGCTGCTGTTGTTACTTCTTCTGACCTACATTGTGGCTTTTCTACCCTTTCAGACTGTCATGCTGCTCAGGGCCATGCTGGAGCCCGGGGCCTGCAGCTGGGCAGCAAAGCTCAGAGAGCCGTACCTGGTCACTGTGGCTACAACTACCATAAACAGCACTATGGATCCTATAATTTATTGTTTGATCAGTGAGAGTGCTCAGAGAGAGATCAGAAAAGCTGTGGAGAAGGGGAGAAAAGTTTGGAGAAATAGGTTATTTAAGGGAGCAACTGGGATTTGGTCGATTACCTAACACGTTCATAAACTAACATCAAGAATTGTGTAGTCATACCAGAACTTAAAGCTTTTTGGGAGTTTGGGGTCCAGCACAACACATGAGTCAGAGAGGCAAGCCCTGAAAAATGAGTAACATGCATTTCATTAAGCCTCCTTATGCATGTGTTTTCTTTGTTGTTGTTGTTGTTGTTGCATGTAATCATTTTAAAGGTACTGTGTGTGGAAATAACAATGTCATGCAATATTTAGTTGTCAGATGGATCGAGACGTTCCCTTGCTCACCCTTCACATTGATGAAGGAGGAGGAGATGCTATTGTGATGCATGTGTGGACCAACCAACTTTCTATCATATATTCACTCATACACTTTTACAAACACTTTTGACTAATATGTTTTCTGTCAACTGTTGCGTTTTGAGTGGCAGAAAAATGAAATAAACATAATGTAACATGTGAGGTAATCTGTGTTTGGAGGATTACTTCTTCATAGTAACAATGCTTCTAGGCAGGAGTCATGTCTCCCTGGGAAGCCTGTTTATTTACAGGTTGAAATAGAGCCGCATTTGTAAGCAACGTGTATTTGTGCAATGACGGTGAGAATGTGAGTTGCACCCATGAAAAAATTGCCAAATCTTTTCTGCCAAATGCTTCTGTACAAATGTAAACAGCAGTTCAGTGTTATACTACAGGAGAGGACTTATCCCTATCTTATCCCTATCCAATGAATGAATAAAACATTTTTTAAATTATTTCTGCAACAACAAAAAAAGGATTTCCGTAAACTTCATTTTTAGTAACTAACACTGAAAATGTCTGTGTGTTTATTTTAAAGGAGTGTTTTATATTAAGTCAAGCACATACTGTACGTGTTCTTTTATCAGAGAATAATAAGCATTGCTTTTCCAGACTTATTGCCCTTATTGACACACTGCATATACAGGCAAACACTATACAGAGATTTAATTAAATCTGCTTTGTGGTTCTGTGACACAGGAAGTTTGCTTTGCAGTGTCCTATCGCCCAGTAAACTTGTAGTACCCATGGAAGACAATGCGACAGCTGCAGACTCTTCCTGTTTGGTTAAATAAGCGGTATAGGACTGCACAAGTGCATGATTTCTCCCTGTTTTAGTTTTTCTATGTAAATAGTGATTTGTTTCATGGACTATTTGACGAGAAGGAAGTCACCCAAATAAACTGTAAGTAGACTTAAATCTGTGTCTGTTTAATCTGTGAATTGCAGTCGTTTTTGAAGTCTGAAAAACTCAACTTTGTGTTATTCATGATTAATTTGAGAGGGAGAAGGGAATTATACTGGGACCTGAAACATGCTCTGTACCAGCTAATGAGGTTAAATTCTAATTAAGTAATGGTTCTGTTACTCTGCATTAGTGTTGTATCATATTTAAAAGCAGGATATGCTGTAAATGGTGCTAGTTTCCACTATGTGGTGAAGAAATGTGTGATATAATTTGAAAAAAAAACAATTAAAAAGGAGCAAGCCTTTAACAGTGGTTATGGGTTCATTACACAGGTTTAGTCTCTTAGAATCACAATGACTTTATATGTATGTAGGCGATACTGCACTATTTTATATATGTATATATATATATATATATATATATATATATATATATATATATATATATATATATATATAAATATATGTATAGCAAAACAGGCTTGGTGGAAGTAGAATATTTCATGCACAAGTCCAAATTTGATGTTTAAATTAGTGCAGTATCGCCTGACTGACATGATTTCAGTTGTATACATGTTCCTTTGTGCCTTTATTCCAAAAATTAACATTAGCAGATAGAGCAGGAAACCAGGAGAGAGTGTGGGGAGTGGCATGGGGACAGGGGGCACCCTGGCCTAGGTGCTTGAGGTGGAAGGAGAAGACTGTGGGTTATTATACCAATCATGTACAACAGCAGCTTCTCATAGTTAGAGATATATGTCCCTTGTAGAGTTATATCTACAGGTGGGAGTGTCTTAATGGGACAACCATCTTTAAAAAAATCCAGCTTCCATACCCGCGACACTGTAAAAGCTTTTGCCGTAGGATTTAAGTAATGTACTAGTTAAACTGTTATTTACTGTAATTTTACAGTATCCTCACTGTTAAAAAAAACCCAATTATATTAAGTTATTGTAATTTAATTGATTAATGCTGTATATATTTGGGGGAAAAAATGTAATTTAGGAGCATCACTTTCTCCAGTAGTCTAATGGGTAACTGTAAAACTGTTAAAAGAAAAAATAATCAACAACAACTGGAGGTGGTGAAAAAAATAAAGAAAGTCCATGTTATTTTGTTAATATCTGTCAAACAGTTTGTGCTGATAAGACAAAGAGATACTGCTGTAATGTCTGTTTAAGCACCTGCATTGTGGCACAATATGGACATAGTGTCACAGAATTACCAAGATCCTTAGTTGTAAATTTTAAGCTACTCTTCTTAGCACTATTTGACCATTGGGACCATAGGTCAAGGAATCTAGCTGTAAATTCAGATCAGAGTCTTACTGTTTACCATTAACATGTAGAATCATTGCATCAGCCCTTTAATGAAACAGCTTTCAATATTATTTGTCTTTCCTCTACAAGGTGTGAGAATAAAAAACCCACTCCACAATGGAAAACTTCACCCTCAACACCAGCCATTCAAACTGTCTCCCAGCTGACGACTCATTCCAGATGCTGTTTCTGTTGTTGTACACCGCCATCATCCTAACTGCCATCCCATCAAACGTCTTCTCCCTCTACGTGTCCGTGCAGCACATCAGACAGAAGAACGAACTTGGTGTGTATCTATTCAACCTGGCCCTGAGTGATCTCATCTTTGCGATGGGCCTCTCCATGTGGCTAGACTTCCTGTGGAGGGGACTGTGGATCCATGGAAGCCACATTTGTGTGATGTCTATTTATTTACTCCTCACTAACTTTTACACAAGTAGTGGTCTGCTCTGCTGCATTGCTTTTGACCGGTACCTTGCTGTTGTTCACCCGTTGAAGTACACCTTCTTCAGGAAAGTTGACACTGCAGCAGTGGTCAGTGTTGCCATTTGGGTGATGGTGGTCTGTTTCAATGCTGCTACCATTGCCTGGGAGGAGTTGTATCATGAAAACAAAAATATTGCAACATGCTTCGACGTCACCCAGCTACATGCAGGGGGCAGCCTTTGGGCCAATCTTGCATGCTTCTTTGTGGGTTTTGTTTTCCCTGTTCTCTTGGTGGCGTTCTCCACCAGGGGGCTCTTTGAAGCACTGAAAACCAATCAAGCTACTGAGGAACATGAACGCAAACATATTGCAAAGCTGTTGACAGTCATTCTGCTCAGCATTCTGTTGTGTTTAGGACCAGTCCACATCATAATGCTCATCTGCTCATTCTTGAATGACTGCAAGAGTCTTACATGGATCCAGTATCCCTACAAGATCAGCCAAGCTATCTCAAGCCTTAACTGCCTTGCAGACCCTCTCCTTTATTGCTTTATTACCAGAACAGGAAAGGCAAATGTCAATCAGGTAGTCCTCTTGTTTCGGTTCAAGAAGAGAGGCAAAGGTGAAGGTGTGGTGTCCGTTTAATAAAATGTTTGAAGGATATGTAACTTCTAATATTTCTGCATTAAAGAAAGTTGTCAAATAGCAAAAAGTCATCACACGAAGTGTAGTGGGAAAAAGGTGATTGTTAGGAAACATCATCCTGACTTTATCTCCTCTGGGGTCTTGTGGCGACAACGATGGAAAACAGTTCTAATATTTTCTGTTTGTTAAAGAGGATATGTTATGTGTGTGAAATGTGTGTGTATTGTGTGATAGAAAATGTAACTACTATTTTTCTTTATACTTTTGCAGTAGAGGATGAAATATGTCATTGTGATTTTTAAATTTATTTCTAATTAATTAATTTATTTTGGAAGGTTGATTTTCCCACACCCCTACCCCAATCAGTGTTCTGCATCTCATCTATTATTTTTATTTTTTATTTTTTTAACTAGCAGGAGAATATGTACTTTGACACAAATAGTGAACCTGTTTTCAAAACTGTTTTGAAAGTCGAATAAAGACATGTAATTGTTTTTATTTGTTTATTTAGTACTCCTTTATTCATTATTGAAATAAAGACGCAGCCCGTCATAAAGTCCAATTGTTGCTGCACTAACATCTCCACTGACATCCTCTTGAAATCACTGACACTTACTTACTTCGTCATGACTATGTAAAACATGAATAAACAGAACTGGACATATGATAAATCTATTTATCATCAATTACAGGCGTTACTTTTTTTTTATTTGAGTTTTAACACCGACATCAAGAAACAATAACTCAAATCTGTACTCCAAATGAACATTGTTTCTTTTACCTTGTTCTTTCTGAATTAGAATTTGTGAAAGATGTTAAAACTTCTCACCAGAATGTGGCACCAGCGCGCTGTCCATGCAGCAATGAAGGAAAACTGGTTCCTCCCAGAGATATGTCTTTACCTGACAGAGGAAATATCCAAACCCTGTTCTCATATAGTAAGAAAGATCACAGACAAGTTGAGTGACTGCTAATTGAATTTAAAGACTCAAAGAAATCCTTTCATCTTTATGGATATAATGTGTTTTTGAAGAGAACTGAGGGATTAAACATCATCAAAGTTTTATGTCTGTTGATGGGTAAGAATAAGGCTGAGGATGACTGAGGATGAACTTTTTGGTCTCCTGAAGAAAATTTGTCTTGGATCATAGTGCCACAGAAAGCTCATGATTGCATTCTAGTAATGTCCACGAGTAACTAAGCCCACCTCTGAAAACATCCCAGATATAGAGAAAAGATAATAAATCAACAAAGAATAAAATCCTTTGCTGAGAACAAAAGGGAAGAAAATAAGGATGACAAGATGTGTTGATTGGGTCTCACATTAACATTGAAGGAAAAACCTCCACGGAATCACACACACACACACACACACACACACACACACACACACACACACACACACACACACACACACACACACACACACACACAACTATAGTTCTGTGCGAGACATGCACCCGTGGATATCTCAGTGCTATGTTGTGACACTCTGAGAGTCACTTACATAATCAGTCTTGTTGCTTGATTACCGAAAAGCTGCGGAGAGACAGATACATAAGTAATGTACATTAAAAAGAAAAAGGTTAGTGAGAAAAGATGGAAAATAACCTCAAGTTTTCAGAGAAACAAGGTTTTGATGATGTATTGTGTTTTATTTGTTTAGTTTTCAAGTATTTTAACTTTGTTTTCTGTGACTTGTGTTTTTCCTCTTATCACATCATGGATGTACAATGTGTATCAAAGAAGCTCAGTAGATAGTGACATTTATTTATGATTATTATTAACATTAAAAATTTGCACAGTATGCTGGTTAACATTTTCACTTTGACTACAATTTTTTAGCAAAAGAATAGATTATTGTTGAATTTTAATCCATTTTTTTATCTATATTGTTACTATACTATTCCTAAGAAATGTCTTGAATATCCATCCATATCAATTCCATGTTTATGTATTGATATTAACATTAGTCATGTCTAGTCTGCTGTATCCTGGCCCCCTATGTAATGGCTGGAGTTTATTACTAAGTAATTACTATATTATTACTCTGGAGGTGGACATAAGAACTTTTTTATTTCTTTTATTGCATGGTTTATGTATTGTTGTTTACATTAATTTTGTCTTAGCTGCTGTATCCCATCCCAATGTTCTTGCAGAAGTTTTTACAATATTATCACTATGTTATTACTTCACTAGTACCACAACGATGACTGTAAGAAACCAATTATTTTGTTTGGTCGATTGTGCAGGCTGTTCGTATTGCTATTTTTCACAGTCATGGTTAGTCTGCTGTATCATGTTCACATGTTATTGCTGGTTTATTACTATAGTATTACCATATCATCTCTGTAGATATGGCTTTGAGAAACCAAAACAATATCATTACATGGTTTATGAATTAATATTTATATCAATGATGTCTAGCCTGTTGTATCCTGTCCAATGTAATTAATTAATTAATTACTATGTTACTACTACTTTATAACTAAAGAGATGGCAGCATCGTGCTACCATGTAATATCAATATTTTTTACTTTGTTAATACAATAAAAAGGCTGAGAGAAGCCCCAAATCTTTTTTTTTAGCAGTATCAGATGATACCTGTCACTTGAACATCAAAGCACCGTCTATCAGCCATGAGCACTTTATGGTCTTGACCTGGGCTAAAGTTGTGTGAGCAAGTTTAGGCATGAATCAGAATTATATCCATCCTTTGGATTTCTAGATGTGAATCTTAAAGGTAAAGTGCACAAAACAAGGATTTTTAGGAATACCAAACAGTCAGATTATAGATTGAAACACTCCCTTGATCACCCCTGGTGTCTTTGAAGCAAAAGTGGCCTCTGGGGACAAGAAGCTCCTGTGATGTAAGAGAAGAACCATTGTCTACCTGTTAGTCTTGATATAATAAGGGTTGTAGTCACAGCCCCCCCCCCAGACCCTCTTCTTTCCAGACTTTAAAAAGCAAACCTTTCCTATGACCTCTGTTACAGCACCAGCAAATTATTAAGTAAAAAGCCAATGCATTTATTCATAACACAGTTATCGCTGTTAACATTTCTCATGTCATGTTTATTAAGTAGTTAAAGGCACTCACTACATTTAATGTGATCTGTTCATAAAAGAAACTGTACATAACAAATACTCAACTTCTCACAGGTTGTGGTCAAATTCATGGAAAAGGTCGTACAATTCAAATAAGGTACAAATAAGGTGTGTGTGTGTGTGTGTGTGTGTGTGTGTGTGTGTGTGTGTACGTGTGTGTGTGTGTGTACGTGTGTGTGTGTGTGTGTGTGTGTGTGTGTGTGTGTGTGTGTGTGTGTGTGTGTGTGTGTGTGTGTGTGTGTGACTGGCTCAGCATAAAAAAAGCATGCTAGTGATACATTTAATATCCCAATTTTTAAATGTTGTGATACAGCGCCACAAGTTTCTGCATTACAACTAGACTCAAAACAGATATTTCAGTGAGTGCAACTCTGAATCAAACAAGCTTCAGTGTAAAAACCATAAAGGAAGTTTAAAAAAAGAAAGAAAGAAAATGTAGTTCATATTTTACAATTCAACTAGAAATTCCACCGAAGTGCTTTGCTTGTACAAAAAGAAGCGAACAAAGGTGCAAACATGCTTGGTGAGTAAAAAATCAACAGCATCACATTCAGTAGTTTAAAAAAACAACAGGAGCTATCACATTCAGCTTGTGATAGAGTGAATAAAATACTCAAAGTGTTTCCTGACAATCTCATGGCCAGTGGTGACTAAATGTGTGTGTCAAGTGCGATCCAGCTTGTTAATCCAGAAATGTAAAAAGTATCAGTCATTTTAGATATACAGTTTTTTTCTCCCTTGAAACAAAATAAAATATTATTAGGGATGTAAATCAAGCTTTTAAGCAGTTTTTGTGTTCATTGCTTTGGTTGTGTTTTGATAACCATGCACAATCAAGGTGAGTAGTTTGTTTACAAGCTCTAACTGTTCTGTGTAGTATATTCAGTTACCCTAAGGCTACATTTTCAAAATCATACACCGTGTAGGGTTAATTGTACATGCCTGCTTTGTAAATGCTTGCACAGCTATTGATCCAGCAGGGACTCAACCTCCACTCTCCATTCATTAGAATTCCTTTTGTACCAGGCTACTGAGCTAAAAATAGCCACCACGCTATGAGATGACAAAGTGGAGATCGATAATGTCTCTCGAGATGGACGACACGGAGTTCGCTCTGAATGTCCTGCCCCCATTGTTGAAATGTATGATTCAACGTGAACAGACAGCTGGAGTCTTCCGGGTTAGAAGACGATGAAGCTGGACAGGCAGCTCCTGTGGAAGCTAAAGTTCTCAAGAAGCCCATTCACAATATGCACTTGGCAGCCATTGTCCTCTCACAAATGGCTCAGGGTGGAAGCTCTACTTCTGGGACAAGTGTTGGAAACAGAAAAGATGTTTGAACAAAGCCAGAGAGGCAGTCTGACTGAGTTTCTGCTATTACTTTAAAGAGGGAGTACTGTACTTTTTTTTTAGGCTTTATACTTACCCAAAAATAGCTTCACATAATTTACAGCTCAGAAAGTCTGTATTTGTCTCAAACTGGTATTTTAGAATAATTTATTTATCTTTATTTATTCCTCTATCAGACATACTTCATTGTAGCTGCTGTCCCTTTAAGGCGTCTTGCTTCAGAACCCCCTTCCTTCTGATTGGCTGACATCATTGTTTCAGTCGGTCTCGTTAAGATCTCGTGCTTATCAGCCAAAGATCTCATGCCATTGATAGAACGAACCATTTTGAGCAGTTTACAGACAGAATCAAAGATTTCCACAATATTCAAATATGTTTCAAAGTTTGATCATGATTAGTATGGACATCCAGAGTTGTTACTTTATGTCCACATTTAAAAAATGGGAAAGCATAATACCCCCTCTTTAAGTCTTTATGACCCATAACCTTTAATGTTACTTAAGCATACCACCAGAGCATGATCTATGAGGAAAATGGATAAATCTGGTCAACTGAACAGATGCATCTGATATGAGGTATTTATCACTACAGTCTCCTCTGTCTCTTCATTTCATTCATTTTTGGCAGGACATCTTCTTCCCATGGCTATGGCACGATGACTAAATTTCCTGAGAGCAGTTCCAATCCTCACATAGGAAACAGAAAGGCACATTTCTTGACACGTCAAGGGACCATGCACTCTTGTTCTGCATCTCTGTGTCTATATCTTTTCCTCTGTCTCTAAGTCTCCAAGTCTTTCAGTACTTAGTCATTCTCTCCATCTTTGGCCTGCACAGGAGAAAAGCCATTTAGTTTGCTGCGATCCTTTGCATACTGAGACAGGTTTGTCAGACTGATGTTTCCCTCTTTACTTTCCTCCACTTCCTCATCTAGCTCCCCACTGTCTTCTTCCTCTGTCCTCTCCTCACCCAGCATGGCACTGCCGTTGTTTACGCACACACTGGCTCGTCGCATGTCGTCGGTGATGTTTCTCCGCAGCTCTCTGCTTTTGTTACGTCTTGCAAGTTTGGTGAGGGACCCAAAGCGCAGGTTGAAGAGATTTTCCTCTGAAGAGGACGCCGTCTGTGGTTGTTGCTCAATCCCCTGATGGTCGTAGGGCTCACAGGCCCCCTTCAGTCTCAGGTTGTTAAGCTTGGTGTCAATGCTCTCCTGGGATGAAGTCTTGAATCGGCCGGCATCCAGGCTGGCAAACAAGGCCCGCTTCTCAGGAGACAGCATGTCCAGGGAGTGAGCTCGCTGCTCCAAGCCGAGTTGACGGCGCTCCATGCTGCGGATGGTGGCGGCTCTTTGCAGCTTGTCATGGATCTCAACACTCAGGCGCCGTCGCGTTTCACGGAACTCTGCTCGCACATTTGCTTTCCATTCAGCAGCATGAGCTTTAATCTCCCCAACCTGAGAAAGCAGGACCACAATTAAGAACAAATTTTAAAAGAAAAACAGTTTACATTCTATATCAGCAGAATATTCAAGGTACAGTACGTAGAAATCTATCATGAAATATCTGTCAGGTACCCCTGGAACTTTAAACTATATGTGTTTTAAGGTCCTGAAAGCCAACTTTTATTCAGGTTTCAAAAACTGCTGAAGCAATCCTAAATCTTCTGCAACTTTGAAACAACTTTGGATCAAGTTTTATTCCTCCCACCAGCCCTCACTATGTCCTCCTGTGTACCATACACTTTTGTCCTCTGAAGCCAAAAATGACTCAACCTGGTTTTACTGTTTTTAAGCATAAAGTTCAAATTGTCATAAATTCTGTGTTACACTTTTAGTCTTACTTCAGTTAACCCATGACCATATTTTTCCTATTTTTTCCCCTTTTTTAAAAAAATTTAGGACCAACAGACCTTGTTTACAAAATATGGATACTGTGCTTTTTAATAGCAAAGGATTTCATTTGGGGTCAAAATTACTCCAGGATAACATGACAGGTTGGTAATGAGTAGCTAGTAAAGCCATCTTAAAGGAACATGTGTAATATTTAAAGACATCTGAATTAAATTAAGGGGTATTTCTTTATGCTTGCATAAAAGTCAATAAAATTGGGTATAACTTTAAAACACAGCCCTGATGTAGGACCACTTTATTATTCTTTTTTTGTGTTTGTGGCTTATTTAGTAATGATTATTTACTAGTTACGACATGTCTAAAAATTGTTCATCAATTTGTGCCAAGAGATGGCACATTCTGCCCAGACTTGGTGAAGGAACCTTTTGAATCTGATCGATAGACAAAGTAAGCACATGAGGCAGCAACCGAGCGACCTTTCAATTCCCACCTCTCTAATGTAATACTGAGCGGAGTAATTGAATGATCCTCACCTCCTCTTTGGTCTTTTTAGAAAGGACTCGAAGCCAGTCTCCAATCATGCTCAGGACTGCAGCAAAGTAAGCCAAACCCACTAAGATCCAGAACCACACCAGAGGCTTGTACCACTTCATGTAATCAATTCTACGGTTTCCACCTGAAAGGGAGTTGAACATTTGAAGAATGAGCTACAAAAGTCAGACAAAATGTTCATCTAAATCATGAGTGAATAAAACCTGCTCTACCTGCCACATAGTCTCCTATTCCCACGGTGGTGAGTGTGATGACAACAAAGTAGATGGACTCCAGTGTGGTCCAGCCCTCAATGTGTTTGAAGATGATGGCAGGGATGGTGACGAAAACAATGCAGCCAGCCAGGATGAACAGGATGGTGGATGTCACTCTGATCTTCGTCTGGCTGATCTGTCTGTGTTTTTGCTGAGAAAAACAAAAAGGAGATGCTATTAGAAAAGCTATGATAAGACTTAAAACTCATCAAACAGTCAAAGACACTTAAAAGGAAATTGTTACACACAATGGAACAAAAAGCTAGAACCAAAAAAGTACATCAACACAAAATCATTTGCAAACTCTTAAAGCTCACCCTGAATATCCTCTCGACTCTCAGGATGCTTTTCACAAAGATGGTCCCCAGCTGGTCTCCAATCCCCGCCAACAAGAAGCCAAAGAGAGGGATGCCAAATATGGCATAAAGGATGCAAAAGATTTTCCCGCCTTCCGTGCTCGGAGCTATGTTTCCATAACCTGTTAGAAACAAGGACACCATGAGCAAGAAGGCAAAGTTTAGAGTGAATAAGTAAAAATTCATGCCAGTGAGGACAGAAACAGGGAAAACAAAGAAGGGAAAAAGGTGAAGAAGAGGCAAAAAATTTTCTTATGCAACACAATCAATAGACTCCATCTGTACTGCTTGTGTGTTCAAGAATCAGTCTGTGGTAAGTACGATCTAAGACAGCCAATAATTAGGCTCCCTGAAGAGAAAATTGCATCAGTTGTGACTTTAAAATGACAGAAATACAATGGAGAAGCAAGGGGGACAGAAAAAAAACATTTGAACCAAGTCCTCAAATTTCCCTGTGTGACACAAATATGTAAGAAGTGTAGCATGCATCCTGTTTGTGCCTAACTTCCTCTTTGCTTTTGCAGCATCTTTTCTTTTTATTAGATTATTTTGCTGTTCAGACCAGTCTAATCACAAGTTTTTCATTGGATTCTGAATAAGTAACTCATGTGTAATTCAAAGCGGAACTGCTGAAGGTCTTGTTTTTCTACTCTGATTTGTTATATCACGGCAGTAAACTTAATGAAGCCACGCAACGCTGTGCTGCTTATCAGCAAATGTCACGGTCATCTAAACTGCCAGACTTCAGCATCACAGCAGGTCAGGGATATTAGGCCTCATTATTTCCCAAAAGATGAAACACGCTTCTAATTCAGAGAGTACAAAAACAGAACATTAGCTGTTAAATTGGAGCCGAAGGTCTGATGTTAAATAGTCTCATCTGATCAAAGGTTCTGGTATCTAAAGGCTTCTAGTTTTATATCTGAAATTAATCTTTGGTAAACAATCGTCAATATGTTTTTGAAAGCAAGAAAGGGTCTGGTTTTTCTGTCTATCTTCAAAGCTAGTGATCTTTACAACTTGTTTAAGCTATCACTGTATTTCAACTTGTAAGGATAAATTTTACCTAATGAACTTCTATGGCTTCTTTTTTGCTTTCACAAAACTATTCTGGAAGGATCAACACAATTGTAAAAGTGGCAACTTGATACCTAATTCATCACACAGCTGGTGTTTGCAGGATGATTTTTTCATGGAACACTTAAAGAGGGGGTGTTATGCCTTGAAATATATCTAATATGGAAATAAAGTAACAATGCTGGATGTCCGAACTAAACCTGTACAATCAGGATCGCATCAGGATCTCTTAGCTAATTTACAACACAGTGGAATTTTGCCCCTGACAGGCCATCCAGAGGGGTGGCCAATCAGAGGGAAGGGGGGTTGTGAATTTGGAAGTCTTAAAGAGACAGAGGCTAAAATGTTTCAGACATAAGGGTTCCCTAAAACATTCAAATAAGAAAATAAAAACAATTAATATGAGCTGTTACGAGGGTACCAGAGGGACAGTATAGAGCCCCCCCCCCCCCCCCCCCCCCCCCCCCCCCCCCCAAAAAAAAAAAATGAGAATACCCCCTCTTTAAAATGTGTAATACTGAACAGATTTGTCATATTTATACTTTAGTGTTAAAATATAATTCAGGCTTCTTTAAGGAGGTTCTTTCTCATTATTAGTGTCATCACGCCAAAATAGAGCTGCAAGAAAAAGCTGTTAAACAATAACAAATATTTTGACAACCAAATAGAAGGTGTATTGACTGTCAAAGTTCATTAAGTTGGTGTTTGTTGGTGTATTGAAGAGTTAAATCCTTACCTATAGTTGTAATGACAGTTCCTGCGAAGAAGAAGGCACTACCCAGGTCCCAGTAGCTCGAGTTGTAGGATGTGACTCCTACAGGACTCACTCCTGCACTCACTGCATCGATGGCGTGCTGAAACAAGCAAAATGTATCAGTTATTATGATCACAGTTTCTTAAGGTACAGGTCGAAAAACACAAGTCCAACAGTCAGACTTTTTTTCCTTGGGTTCTCATGAAAAGAAGAAGAAAATGTCAAGCTTTTGTGAAAAGACAAAAGAGGTCTGCTTTGATTTTACAATATAGCTTTGAAAAGAGTAGGCACATAACCCCCACCACCTGACAATGCTTATGGGCTGACTGTTGTGTGCATTCGCGTGCGACCCCTTCATCTGATTGTGTAACACTCGTGGGGTAACTGAGGATGAAGAGCATCCGTTTATCTTCAGATCAACCTGGAAGGTCATACCGCCTCATAAAAAACAACGAGGGAAGCAAAGAGAGAGCTTGTGGGGAAGGTCCTGAAAATGGGGGAAGGTAATGTGAGTTAGATGGAGGGAATCCATTCAACCTGAAAATCATGGGACCTTATAACACAGGAGACAGGGTGCACTTAATGAAATTCATTCAATCAGTTTTATGTAATTTTGCATGACAATGATATCGAATCATGCTGTCAGGTTACAAAAGGAAACAGCATTTATGATTTAAACATAGAATTTAAAAAACTTTCTATTCCTGTTGTTTTGGTGCCCCCTAGGAACAAAGCATTATCTAACTGCAGATGTGCCTGTGCTTGTGTGGGTAGTTTTCGCTTTCTTAAAAGTTCTCTACCTTTTTTTTTGAAGGTCCTGTGAGAACTTGATGTTTGTGTTTGTTTTGGCGCCCTCTATGTATAAAAAAGGTCTCATACATGTAGGGGTATTTTTTGAACATAAATATATATATATATATATATATATATATATATATTTATTTTAGTTTTTTTAGCCTGGTGTAACTTTTCTTGTCATACTTATCCATAGCAGGAGTGGCAGGTATCAAAATTACAACAAATACACAGTGTTGTTGCCGATGGTTTGGTTTGTTTTTGCAGGTAATATATGGTCACAAAAATTTATTTCAGTCTGGATAACCAGCTAAAATCTCTAAATGCTTTAATAATACATCATACCCCAAACTGTGAATCTTTGCCACTAACAGTTTAAACAAGGATTGTCTGCCCCCCTTCCCCCCACAGGGGCTTTAATCACCTCAGTATTGTGATACCCTGTGCATGGTCTTTTGTATTTATTAAGAAAAATGATTTCTACCATTCCTTCATGGAACTGTTTATATGGTTTATATTGGTATATGTTTTTTTTTGTTTCCTTTTCTCAACAAATGTGCATGCTCTTTCTGTTCAAACTGACTAAATCTACAAGAGAGGAAAAACTGCCCATCATTTGATTCTTTAGTGTCAGCCTTATTCTATACTCCCCCAGCTCATCTAGTGCTGGGGGAATCATTAAGAAGTTACAATGCTCTGCATTTACCGCATCATTATTCTCCCTGATCTCCTTCTGTGCTTTGTTATGAAGCAATGAGAGTCTCATCTACTTGTTTTGTTACTAAACTCCCTGTTTTATTGGCAGAAAAGCTTTTATTTTACCCCTGCTTCCAATTAAACATGGGTTCTGGGGGCATTTGAGTTAATATTAGTGCTGCCTGTGGGTCAGAAATAGCCTGGCGAGATGTAACACACAGCTTCTTCATTCAGAGCAACCCCCAATCTATTCAAGCAAGCTGTTAGCGAGATGAAAGTCCATATTATAAAATATGAATCAACTCTCGTGACACACATTTGAAAGCAGACAGAGAGGAGGACCACTTTCACATCGCTGCACATGCCTACTCATAATCCTGCATGTGATAACCTCAGCTCCACCAGTGCACAAGAGCACTTTTAGTTATCCTGATGTAATTTCAAACTTTTTTTCACAGACATAGCTGCTTTAATTTGCCAGAATTCAAAGAATTAATAATACAATAAATCCCAAACAAGCCAATTCTGGGGGCAAGGGAGGGCTATTAATAGCCCTACATTGAAAGTGAATACTTTATGAGAAGTTCTATTTGTGTCTTGCCAAGTTCACGCTGCATTATAGATTTGGAAAATCCTCCACATGCACATGCATTTTTGAAGCACGAGGATGGTGACTTGGATTTCTGTTGAAGTGTGATATATAGGACAGGAGTCTGTGGTTTTGTATCTATTTCACTGGCGACTGAGATCACTAAAAATCCAGATTACAGATAATCTTTTTTTTCACACAAATGTGTGTTTTTTCTTCCAGCTGTGGCTTTATCAAGGAGCAAGCTAACTCATGGCAGAGTTTCATCTTCTCTGTGTCTCTTTCGGCTTCACAGCAGGTGACAGCAGCTGTCCAGCTGCTTCAATCTCTCCTTCAACCCTCCTCACTGTGAGCTGGTGTCAACACTCTCCTCTGCTGTTTCTCTATAGCCATTACAGTGACCTATAGTACCCTCTAAATGACTGCCAATGTAGAATTGTAGGTCCACCACAGATATAGCTGGTTTGATTCTAATAGAAGTGTTAGTTCATATTGGGTCTGTTTTGCCCGTTTCCACCAAGCAGTCCAGTTCAGATCAGTATGGTTTGGTAAGAGTCGGATAGGTTAAGCTTGGTCCTGTTTGTGTTTCCATAGTCAACTGTGCCCCTTCGTGCTAGATGGCGTGTAAGCTGGATGCCAACCGCCACATCAGTAACATTATAGTGAGATGCCATGGCAGTGTGACACAGTGTACTCCGCTAATAAATCCAACGAAGAAGAAAAACGCGACACAGTAAACAAAGAGCATAGACGGAAGACATGCAGCATTTCATCCTCTCTGTGATTAGCATGTAGCTCTTTGATACAAAGTGCAATCAAGCTTTGTTTCAGAGAAGTCTGTGACGCCAGGAGAAATACAGCCGCCATTGCACAGTAAGTGACTGTTCTTTTGATCGATTAACGGTCTGCAGTGTTGTAGCTCCACCTTCCGAGATCAGATCAATTTAGTCTGGCACCCCAACGGAAGGATCCCAAAAAGTGGGACGGCCCGTCTCAGTTATTTAGGGATCTGTCCAAGAATTAGTCAGTGGAAACGCCATAAAATGTATGCAATGCCAAGACAAATCAAACTAAACCGCTTGGTGGAAACAGGGCTTTTGATTTTAAAGTAATAGAACAAATGAGCAGTCAAGATCAGGATTATGAAAAGGAGCCCTTACTGAAATGGGGCTAGAATTGCCTCAATGAAAAATACTTCACTTCATATAATTCTGTAATCAAAATCTTTCGTACAAGTGCAGAGGTAATCAGCAGATTTCAGGCCAAAGAACCATTGCGGTGGCTGCCATCTAGTAGGCTGTTTGTTTTAACATTTATGCCGGTGTTTGACACAGCACTACACCATAGACTGTATGAAATATGGATGTAGTTTCTGTCATATCATCCATCTGTTTCTCAAACAGAGATATGAAGCATTTTGTGTTGTAACTGCTTACTAAAGAGGTGGGCCTTGAGCCTCCTCACTAACAGCTACAGTGTGCCAGACCTGTCAGTCATTTGAGCTGTGCCTCTGACTGAGTAAAGCTCAATCTTAAAATCTTTTAAACCACTGAGGTACAAAAAATTCAAGCCCTGTACAGTGCGTACGTTGGAGAAATCGAACTTCAGAAACAGGACGTTTTTTTGAACCAAGCTGTAACTACAAGTTTTAATGCTGTAAAAGTCTATTTTTTTTCATCTTGGTGTATAGGCGGTCGCCTGCCTTTTAGCGGCCAGCTTTAAGTGGACACTCAGTGAACTGCAGATTTCACACATAAAGCTTTGGCACTTTGAGCTCGCTGCTTGTACTTGACCCATTTTTCCAACAAGTATTGCTAATTTTTTCTTCTTCTACAGCTATTTTATATGGTTAACATCCTTCTTCTAATATAATTTGCCAACACCTGCACGATGCACTTCTGCCACATCTGGTAGGAATACCTTATTACAAGGAGGCACCAGTTTCAAAAAAAATCATTTTGAGAATTCAAAAATCACAGAGGGATGTTAACAAGGAACTCAATGTAGGGTACTTCCCTACCTTTTTGAGAAAAAGTCAGTTTGGTAATAATGAAATGATCTTAACCATTTTTGATGAGTAATAATAGAAAAACAAAAAATCTGCATCCATAATCATGAGACAAATTCGTACCATCAGTGCAGTAACATCTTACACTACAACAAGGGGCTGCCTTGTTTGGTTGGTCTCAAACAATAATAACAACATAGATTCTTAAAGCAGTACTTAGAGAATGACCCAACATTAGACATTAATGGTCATGGCCATAGCAATAGCATTGCACTTGATTTAGAAGAAAAAGTGTTTCTAAAATTCTCCTCCTAAAGACAGACCACTGAGTGTCAGTAATGTGATACAATAACTGTCACTACCAACAGTGTTTTCATCACTTTTAACTATTAGTCACAGTTGGTTCTCACAAACACTCAAATCATTATGTTATGATGTAAATATATGTAAATATGATGTTATTCATGCTATAAGACATCACCATGCCATTTGTTTCTTGTCCTGATGTACTTAAACTGCAGGCAGCTCGATGTTCATCACAGTTTATTTGCAGTTAAATGACTCATCAATAAACCAGGCTTGACTGGTATCAATACCGACGCGGCTCCACATGCCGTGAGTCATCCCCATGGCGCAGGAAAAAGCCAATTAGGTCTGCTTTCTCTGTGGGCGCACAGCAGGTAGGTGGACGGCACAGACGCTCAATCTGACATGAGGAGGTCACCAAGCGTACACAGACACACATATTCACACCTCTCAAACAACACATGCTGTCGAACAAAGCTTGGCCAGTGTCTTGTTCATCTTCTATCTCACAGGTTGCACATAGATACACGTGCACACTTTCCATGGTTGTCATTTTTCTGTCAACTCCTCTGCCAAACAGTTTGACAACAAGTGAGTCACCACTGCTGCGTCGAGACAGGGGGTCTTTGTTTAAGTGACAGCTTGGCACTGCACGAACAGGCTGATAACGAACTCTACAGTATAAGAAGACCAGACAGGGACTTATATGGATAAGCATGTCCTGGAGGCCCTTTAGTTTGACAGCTGAGGAAAAGTGTTATGCTTGAGTGAACTTCACAGAGAGCATTATATTTTTGTATTGCACAGAATAAAGTGAAAGCTATGTGGTTCTAAAGTTATAGGGAGTGTGTGAACTGATTTCAAAATCAACTGAGAAGTGAAATCATTTTCTTTGTTGTTTTGACAACAATGGTCTGCTTTTGGGGGATTGTTTGAGTTACCCCCTGCTGGTCGTTAGAGCTGATGGTTTACAAACAAGTGGCAACTTCCAAAAGAGAGAAATGAAGCTGATACAGAAAAGCTGCAACTCATTGAGCGGTCACTTGAGGCTGGTTCTGGGACCGAGTACCGGGAACCAGGCCCACACACACTTCTACAAAGATTTCCATTTATGGCTTCCCATGACATTGTGAAAGTGGTGTTGCCTTTTTGGTCAAACCCTAGTGAAACATCTCATCAGCCTTGTTTTTATGCATTAGGTATTGAAATTAGTTTGGGGACATTACACACCATCAGCATCAGCCCCTCCTGGTGAAACCTGTCTTGTCTATGATTCTGCTGCTGCTACAAGTGCTGCAGCAGGAGGTCTATTACTGCTGGTCTGTGCAATGAATAATTGATTCCCCCCGGACCCAAAGCACACCATGCTAAAGGTTTTGATTTCCACACTTCTCCACAGGAAAAAAAACGGTCATTGATTTTTCTTTTTTTTCTTTTTTTTTTTTGTTACAAACTCATGATAGTTCATCTGTGGCTCAAAGGTTGAGCACAAGGGAAGGAAAGACAGGATGCTTCTGTGAGAATGAGAGGATGGATGTGGGTGTAGAGGAAGAAGGAGAGACGATTTTGCAGTCCAATATCCACTAGACCTGTGTTAAAGAAGCCATCATCAGATGCATTCAGGTGGAAAGTGGAGCGCACTAAATAGCGTGTGGTTGGGTCTCTCTTTGGGGTTATTTCAAGCTGGAGTGATTCAGAGAGCACACAGCAGCTGTATCGTGAACCTCTTACTTAACACTCTCAGACAACATGGGAAAAAAGGTACAACCTTGCATAACACTATATGTGGCCTTACAATTCTTTATAAGGCTTTGATATTACATGTACTTCAAACATAATCAACCAATTTCACATCCGAGGTGTTCAAAAATGCTTTCATCTCATGCAAAAAGTGTTTTTTCCATTAAACAGTTGTTTAAGTGTCTAATTTGATGATTTTTTGAAACACTAATAACTTCCTTTTAAGTCACAGAACTCTCTTGGCTCTCTTTCCTCCGTAAACATCTTGAGCGGTGGACTGTTTGACTCCTGTTTTTTTTATCATCCTCACATTCCTTCATAAATCAAACTTAACACTCAGCCAACTACACGCCAACATGTCTCAAATCATTTTTCAATCCCACTCCCACTTGAACATGTCATCTTGATAAAGTGACCTTAAATCACAACCTGTAATTCTCTGTGTGATATAGGAGAGGGATGAGATATAAAGCAGCTGACGCTGTGAAAAGACGTTTAGTGCTGCAAGGTTGTGATGTATTTTCTGGCATGCTCTCTAAATCAGTTCAAACAGGTATTAGTTTGAGGAAAAAGGCTTTGGAAGACATGTGACCATGGCAGGGGAAGAAAGAGCAGGCTTCAGTTCAGTTTCAATACATCCCAGAGTTTAAAGGTTGCCAGCAAAGAGTAATGAAACATGGATGAAGTCTCAGTGACATCATCTGTTGGTTTCTCGAGAAACAGAGTGATCAATATATTGGAATTGCTGATTTTAACTAACTCACAGCTAATCAAAAACCAGCAAGGTTTGAGCTACAATGTGCCTTTTTTTGTTGTTCAATGTGAAATTAACCATGGTCTTATACATACATATCTCAAAGTCTTGATAATAGAAATTTGATTTTCCAAATCAAATCAGTTGATTTTCCAAATCAAATCAGTTGTCGCAAAATAGAGGCTAAAATCCAATCTTGTAAACACGATTGTTACGGCATCAGATATGGGTATTCTAATCAAGTAGCAACCATTCGTTGTGAGGAATAAAGCCAAACTAAAAATGCTAAAACTGTAGTTCCTCAAGTGTCCACTTGAGGATGGCTCTGGAAGCACCAGAAATCACATGCACACATTCAAAAAAGCAGATTTTTAAAGCATTAAATTAACATATTTATTGTGGAGAATAAAAAACTGCAGCTGTTAGCAGTGAGGCTCAAAGCCCACTTCTTTACTTCACACTAACTTAGGTTGAGTTTGACATTTCTAACAGAGGGTATACATTCACGTCATTTCCCCTCTGGTGCAGGCCCACTTCAGTCGGACTGAGTGGCAAAACAAACCTCACTTAGCATTTCTGAGAGCGGGTGTAAACACAGCTAGACCAGAAAAATGTGGAATATGACATGAAGTTAAGGATAGTTGGACTCGGCATTGATTTGTTAAAGCTACAAAGAACCAGTGGTCCACAAACATTGACATATGGCCAGAAATCATATCCTGACATTTATTTGTACCTGATTTTAACGCCAGGAAAACACACAATGTAAAGCCTGAAAGCTACAAAAGCCTCTACATGATTCAATTTACAGTATACAGTGTATTGACCCAAGTGAATACACAAAGTATCTATTTGTACTTTTGGTACTTAAAGTGGTCTGCATTATTAATAGACGTATAGTCTCCACAACAGTATTTAAGTCATATTAATATCAAATACTGTTTACAGCACAGCTACAACTGCTGTGCTTAGGTTCCCCCCTTATTTGGAAAACTGAGTTAGCCTCAGTTTAAGCTAGTTTACAAATCATGTCGAGCACAAGGTTCATAATAACACAAAGACAAAAATGTTTCGGTTATGAAAAATATAGCTAAATGAAAATGAAACCAACACTGCCACTCATCCCCCTCATTCCACCACTCATTGGGTGTAACCACAGCAACTTCTGCTTGCTGTGACGTCACGTGCATACCCTCTATATGGGATCTGACTCCGAGAAGCTTCAAACTCTGCCTCAGAGACAGATGTTCGATGTTCAAGACCACATTATTTTATAATACAATCTAGGATCTTTATAAATGCTTTAATACAGTTTCACTGACTTCAAGAGCCAGTCTCAAGTGAACTCAAACAGTGATGCATGTTTTTGCACTTAATGTGGTAAACAACTCTATGCTTTATTAATTCATAAAAGATGATCATGAATAACATACTGGGTTTTATAGCATATCATATGGTCAAATAAGTATCAGAAGTTTGTTCTTTCTTTGAAATCAATTAGATCCTCAGGCTCTTAAATTTTACATTCAATATATCCAGCATGAAGGATCTAGAAATAAATCCAAACTCCTCTTGGAGTAAAATGAAAAAATATTCCTGCTGTGGCCGTGAGCTACTTTCCTTTTTTAAAACGTGTGGGCGTTGTGAAGCCTCACTCTGGAATTTCATTCTGTACTAATGCCTTTATTGTAGAGCGTAAGCACCGTGGTTATGTAGCGCTTTCTCTACTCTTGTGGGTATTTTATTGTCTAATGCCTTTTTCACACCACTTTCGCACACCGCCATGGTCAGCTCAGGGTGAGGAGTCTTAGACCTTTGATCAAACCCTCACCCTTCCAACTGAGAGACAACTTTCATCTGACCCACATAAGATATTTCTACAGATACTTCTTAGTCAGGAAAAACAATAAATGCTTTTATAATAAGAAATGTAGGTCTTGTTTACTACTAATGTTATTTACATACGGTAATTTGATAACTAAAAATTGAAGACACAACAGAATCAATAGTGAGTGGACATTTATGCTCTCCAGGAAACTATAGATAGATAGACGCAGCGTCACAGTGACTGACCTTATTCTCCATGAAGATAAACAGAGGGGAAGACAGTGGTTTGTCCTTTTCTCCTGGATTACAGTAATTTGTTATTATGTAACATGAACCTGCATGTGCTGTAGTGTGCTCTGCACAACGTGTTTGCCAACAGATGTCAAGTGTCAGTGAATTATGGGTATCTCAGCGGTGACCCTGAAGGTATTATTGTGCTTCCTGCTAAGATGCACCTGCCTCTAAGTCCGCTTTTGACATTTACCCATCAATATCTCAACCAGGAGGAAGAGAGAAGCAGGCACATGTTCTGCAATGATAATACTCAAACTATATACAGTCTTAAATGGTTGCCAGCCCACCCACTATCACATATCTGGGTTCTAAGTGCCCCTACAAAGTATAGCAATCTAGAGTATAACCACAGAGCTGGAGTGTTTTACAGTTGTACAGTGATATGGACAGTGCTCGAGCTGAAGATCTTCAAAATAATTCCCAAGAGTCTGGCTCTAGAATGATAACAACTGATGCCATAAATAGCTTTCAACTGCATGCAGTTTCTTCCACCAAAGAAGACCCCAAGCATAGTTTTTATTATGATAGCATAATTCATTTCACATTTCAGCTGTGTGAGGAATGAGTGCAAGGTTTTTTTATTCACTACAAGTCATGTAGGGGTTTTTGAATGTTGTTAAGAAGCAGCACAGTGGGTTTGTGTTCTTTTATTTCTTGCTGGAAAACAGCTGCATGCTGGAACCTCAAATGACACCATGAGAACAATGAGTGAAGGAGGAGAAAACTGCAGACGGCTAAATGAGCTGTTATTTTCTTTAAAGCTAAAGAGGAGAGGTGCAGAAACGGATGCAGGCTCAAACAAGAATCCAATTTTACATTCAACGTGCTGCATATGCTACTTTGACGAAAGCATACTATGGCCAGGAAAAAAAAAAACATCAGTATCATGCTATAATGTGAAAAGATAGCTGTTATAACAATGTTTTTTATGCAATTAAAATATATTTCTCATGAAACATATAATTATGACATAACAGTACAGGTTTCTTCTTACAACATATTACTATTCAACTTGTTGTATCATAAAACTGTTAGCGCCATAATCTCTTAACCATTTAGCTATCTGTTCTCTGTTTCAGTTTCACAGTTTAAGTCATCAAATTAAAACATGAAACCTTTAATGTGATATAATTATGAATTTTCATTTATTGTGTTTAAGCAAAATGTTGAAAGGTATTTTGTTATAAATGTGTTGTTATACTGTTATACTGCTCTAACAAAAAACGTTTTACTTTATAACGGCACAGATCTTTCTTTTTTTTTTTCCTGGTGTGGCAGGTGTAGGTTTCCATATATTTCATATATTTTTTTATGTGAAAGACATAAACCAAGCACATCATTCTGCATCTTTCAGACCCAAATATTTTCTAAATTCCCTTTTCTGTGTTTTCAAGACATGCCAGCATTCTGTTTGGCTTTGTTTTCAGTTAAAACTCTAATTAGCACACGCAGATAGAATAAAAGAAGCAGTCTACTTTGATGATGACTGTTGGGTATTAATATCAGTGCAACATGTACAAGGACATTTCTGCTGCAGTGAAAGCAGTAAACTGGCCACAGAGGTGAGCAATAAACAGTGAGAATTAATATCACCCAGCCCACTCAGTCACACAGAGTGTTTCAGGCTTTTCCTTGTTGTGTGCACACATCTGCTAACCCCACTTTTATGTGGACGTTTTACTAAAAGGCTGACAGGAAAAAGAAAGCGGTGCACGTGTCTTTTTTCCATAAACTTCAACTGCATTAGTTGTGAAAGTACATATGTCACAAGCTGTTACATAACCCCTTTTCATGAGACATGACCGTAACTCTGAGTGCGTGTTTCTCTTTGATGGACACGTGAATTAAGGCCTCATTTGCTGAAGGACAAGCCAGACATGAAAGGAGGAAACATCTGAGCTCTCCAAGACCATGTGACCTCCTAATAACACCAGAATTAATTACCCCGAGAACCCCTAATTATCCGCGATAGCAATCACCATCTATAAAACTGCTGCAATAAAGGTCAGTCCTCTGACTTTTATCCTTTTATCTACCAATCAAATTGAATGACACCCAGTTTTATGAGACAGATCATTTGCATTTAGTTTCTTATCATCTTATCTTTTTGCTAATCAGTTTGAGATATGTAGATTTAAAGCCCACTGAGTGAGCTATCTGAGCTCCTTGTGATTTGCATAAAAGTCCAAAAGTTACATCTTTCTTTACTCACCTTGATGAGCACCTCCAGCTCATCCGGGGTGACACAGGGGTGTCTCTCCAAAAATGAGGCCTTCTCCAGAGTGATGCTATTCTTCTGGTCACTCTCGAATGGCTGCTCCAGGGCCCTGAATGCCAGACCTCCGCAGACCAGGTAGAGAACCACCACAAAGAACACAGCCAGCACAGTCTTCCACTTCATCACCGAGTGGAGAGCGGAGCCGTCGCAGCTGGCGTCCATGCTGGCCACCACACTGGCAGAGCGGGAGGAGATGGACAGGCGTGGCAGTGGACAGTGACCGTTGCCCTTTGGGTCGACGCCCATCGGGTTCTGCATGGTGGCCACGCTGGCCTGGACTAGACTGGATTTCACCATCCCAGGCTGGGCCTTTTTGGGGGGTACCAAGTTGGTCTGGACCGCCACTAGGAGGGAATGAGGAAAGAGGAAACTGATTCATGTTTCATTTGGCTCCACAAACACACACTGAGCTGATCAGGTACCACTAAATGTGGAAGAAAACATAAAAGCTGGGACTCTGAATCACATTGAAGATAAAAAAAAATAGAATTTGTTTCAGAAATAGTATTTTGAGGCATTATTTGTTTGACATATGAGGAAATTGCAGTATTGATGTGGTTGCAGACTCCACATTAAAAACTCTATGGCAATAATAAGGCAATAAAATGAGCTAATCAGCTGAGTTTTAAGATCTTTTTTTCTATTTTAACCTTTATTTTAGCCTTATTTTTAAATACAGGAATAAAAAACTGATATTTTCTTTCACAGGTCTTATAAAGACTTGTTAATCCTCTCCTTTACTTCAGGAAAAAGAACAACAACGTGTGAATCTAATGTGGAAAATATCAATAAATTGAGCATCCGACAGTGTTGTGAGTCCTTGCAGAGGAAATTGCTTGGACAGCACACTAGAGGATGTAAACAGAGGCTCATTACAGCCTTCGAAAACCTATAGCCTCCTGCATGAAGCATTAGAAAGCGATTTCCTCTTATTACTCTCAGATAATAAAGAGCTTTTCACAAAGCCCACACTCAAAGCTATCAGCAAAGATGCCTGTTATACAGCCAACAGCTTTGTCAGAGCTGCACGGAGACACCGTCACTTCAATATATATCACTGAACTGAAAGTGGATTTCAGATTATATGTGTTAAAGTCATTAGTGCTGTGTAACGGAGCATGAAAAGTCCCACCTCTATCACTAATTAGGAAATCATGAGTATTGAATCATTGTATTAAAAGAAAAAAACATCAAGATACCATCAATGTACATGCAGATGGAGTTGAAATAAGATAATATACCTGATATTTGAAGCACACACATTACCAAAACTAACCCTAGTAGTGCTGCTGAGCTGAGTTAGGGGTAAGTGCCACTTTCAGTCATTGGCTAGGGGACGGATTTGATAATAAATATACACGTGCTGGTGCGGGTCAAGAAAGAGACAAGCAGAGACACAGAGGCAGCCAAATTTAGATCCCTTTGAACGTGCATAAAGAATTGAATTAGCTATTCAGAGCTCCGGCCTTCACCCCTGACGCCCCCACCTTACTCCCCTCAGAGAGCTTGGTGTGCCTCTGAGCCATGGGTGGAGTCTGCGATGATGCAACTCTTGAAGGTAGGAATACAAAGTGAATTTGTTATGGGGGGGGGCTCTTTTGTGTAATGGGATGGCATCACTTATGGGATGTGTTAAGTAAACCGTGCACGTACAAAAACACACACACTGACACGGACCCCACCCTGATGAGTCAAGGGCATCCAGGAAGTGTCTCTGTCTCTGATCCAGAGGCTATGAATCTTGTTAGTTAATCCCCGTATCATGCGTGGATCAATAACAGCAAAGTGGTGTCACGGGCTTGGAAAGGTGCAAAACTGCCACTTTCAATTTACAGCACGGGTTTTTTGAGGCCGGTGACTGCCAGGCTATTTTTAGAACAAGAGATGAATTAGAAAATTAAGACTGAAAAGTGAAGCAGCAGAAAGACGGGAACCTCACATCAGTATATGGTGATGTAATTTTCATGGGTGCAAAAAGAAAATTACTGGAAAATGTCCCTTACTAGACTTTTAGAGATACTAATTGTGTTTCAGATCATCATGTTAGTGAGTAAAATTGAATAAATCATCTCTATGCAGCTGTTCAGAGGCATCTAAATCTGCATCCATCCCACTTTAATTTAACAAAACATACAAGGGGTTACAAAGTGACAGGTAAAATAATTAAAGTCAAATTGTAAATGGAAATGGGAAAAATGTATTTTATATGGTTTGTGGTTTGAATTTCATGTGCTGTTAGGCAAAACCATTCCCTCATACAGCTGAATGTGCTTCATATTGATTTTGTAAATTAAATAAAGCCTTAGTGGAAAGCCGTGCCTTTTATCTCTCTCTCCCTCTTCCTTTCGCTCTTCTATCCCTCACTCTTGTCTCCGGCATGTCTGGACTTGTACAACTTGTGTAGGTTCAGAGATTTACATCAATTAAGCCACAAACTGAACCAAATAGTGTACTGTGAACTTTTTTTCACATTTTAGTATTTACTGCGAGGACTAGTTCCGACTGATCTCTTGGTGTGTGCAGATTGTCGGCAAGAGCGTTGACATTTTAAATTCTGTTTATCACTGACTTAAATATGAAACTACCTAGGATTAAAGGCACCAGGACAGAAAAATATTGGGTCCTGCCCGGTTTGCCCCTTTGGAGCTAGACAGGTTGAAGCTGTAAATCTAAACAGCTGAGCCAAAATCAAAAAATCAACTTCATGACACTACAGGAACATCTGGACTGATACATTAAAAGTTCTCAACATTTATTTATTTATTTATTTATTTATTTATTTATTTATTTATTTTTAGTAGGATAGACAAGATATGGCTGTAACACAGGGACAGTTGTACTAGCCCATTTTCATCATCCAGGGTTTAAACAGGTGTCACATTATCATTTCAGGATTAAACCACTTTCTTGCAAATAATCCTGTTGCATCTAGTTTCTAAACAGAAAAATATATTTAAATGTAAATTAGCAGATACAATCACAGATAAAATGGTATGACTTGCATTAAATGAAATGATAGTTTCCCCAAGAAAATTTTGTATTTCAAACCCCTATGCTAATACAGCTAGCAAAACATTTGCGGACAGGAGTCAGATGGTTTGTTTACAACCATTCTTTTCAACGTTATTAAAGATTTTCTATTATTTTGGTAACTTTTTCTATACTAAAGAAAAGAATGATAGCTGAAAAGCCATGCCATTGGTTTATTTATTTATTTTTAAAGCATTACAGATTGCATTTGAAAGAAATCTGAACACTTTTTGTTTTACTTTTTGAAGCTGTCATGTTGCCCACTTTTATACAGTCTATAGCTGTGTTAAAACCACATGCTAGCATAATGCCTACACACATAATACCAAGTAAGTCTGGTTTGTAGCCTAGTGTTAACAGCATGCATCTTCTTAGGGTCAAATGAGTTCATCAAGTGGAGATGGCTAAGCTAATCTGTGGGACCGTTTATAGAACTCCACATATATTTATTACTTGAAGACCAAAATACAAACCATGAATTTTTTTGTTTATAGATATTTTAAAGAATGATTTCTAAACTTGTATATGTCTTTTTTTCTGAATTGCTTGCTGAAGAGGTTTGAATTTGTACCATTATTTTAGTAAACCAGCTTTGGCACTGTGGAGAGCACAAAAATTCTGAGTCACAGGTGCTAAAATAAAAAGTGTTACAAACATATCCAATCTGGTTTTCCTGTGTTCAAACACCAAAGAGCACACGCTTATAACAAAAAGCAAATAGGCTACTCATTAAACTATTCACTTTTTTTTCGGAAGACACGGTTACAATTAGCACAAATGAGTAAAATTATTTTTTAGACGGTGATATTTCCGGTTTCACGTTCATTATTTCCGCACGCTTGAACTGGAAGGTCCGCTCCCCCCTCAGCTGAGCACACAGGGAGTGAATGGAGAACAGAAATCATCCCACCTGCTTTGTCTTGTACTAATCGTTCTCCTTCTGATATTAGAATTAAACGTGGCAGAAAACATTAGGGTTGGATGTATTACTAAAAAATGACGAATGTGAACAACAAAGCTCTTCAATGTATTGCATAATGCATTGAGTCTCGAAGATTTGGGGTACATGCCGATAAAATTAACGCTACTATTAAAAGGAAAAAACGCTTTCAAGTCATTAAACCATATGAAAACATTTACTGACCTTGTTCGGGGTCCCAGTTAACTTGTTTCCTCGGGTTTTCTATTGGAAATTTCATCTCGATCTTGTTTTCAATTAAACCCCAAAGGAAATTTGTATTTGGAGTAAGCTTATTACAACCGAGGAGACAAAACAGCCAAATTATGTTTAGTTCCTCCCTGGCATCCTCGGCACATCATCTCTTTGTGGATGCGAGAGTAAGTGAAACGGAGCAATAAGCGCATCTCAAAACCGCATTGTCTGCCTCAGCTGTCCCCCCTCCTCCTTTTACACCACCTCGTTTGGACGCGTGAGGCTCGCCTGACGGACTGACTGAGACACTTCAGAGACATTTCACTGAAGCTGTCGTGCCCAGGCGCATCCCGTGACACACGTACGCGCGTGCACAGCTGTGGCCCGGTCCACAAAGACAGTCGTAGTATTTCCACGAGACCAACTTTACCTGCGCCTATGACTGGTGGCTAAAACAACGGTTAACGATGCTACCCTTTTCCTTCTCAAAATAGCTTTTACTACGATTCATTTAAGGAACATTTCTTAAAACATTTGTTTCATACATTTATTTTTTCCATTTAGAATTTCAATATTTTGATATTACTTACTCCTCTGTCTCGTTTTCTTCCCCAAAACAGGATTATCCTCTCATCGTTTGGCAACCGGCGACTGAGCACATGGAGAAGGGCGGCAAGTCAGAGACTCCACCAAATCAGCAGCAGACTTAACCATTACATCATTCGCATCAATGGGAAACTGCATTATTTATAAACTTACAGCCACCCTTTTAGACTTACTAAACACTATATTCAGCCGCTATTGGTCATATTAAGGTGTGGCCAATTAATCAACTGCATGGCTAAACTGTTGTCAGGCAACAGTGTAAAAAATATGTCAAATCAATAGCATGAAATATATGTACAACTGGTTTAATTATTTGGGCTTTCAAGCATGAATGTTGGGGAAATTATGCTGATGGCTTCAACACAGTTGCCACGTCAGTCTGATGAAATAAGGGACTCCTATCAAGTAACATCATACTCGACCTTTGTCATGGAGTGAGGGGCTGTTGTCTCATGGGAGATTTGAGATTTTGGATCAGAACTTTTAATATGCAACAGTGTTTGCTTTTTTTAATGGTACACATCAATACCAAATCTCTTTGAGTAAAGCAAAACTGCATCAGTTATGAGACATAGCCAATGTTTTTTAATGTTACCACCATAAAATAGCTGTCTTACTAGCCATCATATAAAAATCTGTCATAAAATAAAGTCTTTCTTACAGTCTCTGGCATTACAGTAAACGTTCACCCAGGAAACATTAACAAGTCAGCATGAAATTTAATATATATATATATATGTATATATAGCATGGGACATGCAAGTGCAGTGCGTGTTTTTGTGCCTATGAAAAGGCGTTTTGCATTTGTCTGTAAAAAACAAACAAAAAGGGGTTGTGAGTATAAATTCAAGGAATTTATATTATGTACAGATATGTATTAACAGCAAAATTCTTCTCTGTGTATCTGCTCCACAAGTTCATAAAACAAAGAATGAGCTCAGTGTAATAACAGTAAGAGTCCATTTTCTAGAAGCAGCAATCTCAAAAAGCTGGAAAAAAAACATTGCAATTAAGTATATGAAGATTCAATGTGAGAGTGTAGCACAGTCAATCACAATAAGACTAGCTTATGTCCATGTTTATGCTTGCTATAAAAAGTAACTATCACATCTTAGGAGGGAAAAAAAAAACAAATGGACTATTGATTCTGTTTTGGAATGGCTTACTCCACTCAAAAATAGGTCCTCTTTGACTATATCTGCAACACTGCTATGAAGTAATTTATAGTTTTTGAAAAATGATGTAAGTGAGTTGTTGGTTAAACAATACCAGGAACATGGCGTAAACAATGTGCTGCTGACAGTGTTCTCATGGCAAATGTGTTCTTTGTTAAATCAGTTTTCATTTAATACACTGAGTCGTATGCATTTCAGACAGAAGAACAGTGCATAATACAATGCTACAGTCTAACAACAACAAATACATCTAATTCAGACATTGGCTTGTACTCTCCTATTTGTGGCAAATAATCAGATTTATGCAACTCAGTACTAGACAGGGTCGCTTGCTTGTGTCAAGGCAAATTAGAGAGATTTTACTATCTGTGGCCCTGGAGACCTGTTGTCCAAGGTCCTTGAAATTAAAGCTGCTGTTTTATTACCTCCTTTTAAATAACACCATTAGTAAGACACTTTCATGTAAAAGGCTACAGCAAGGACATTGCGTAATCCTGCTCTTTACTGGGAGTCACAGAGGCTTTGGTATTCATACCCCTGTGTTTTATCACCAATGAGGACAGTGTGGGCTTGTTTATCAGGCAGTTAAGGGCTTTATGCTAGCTCTACAGGCTGTTTTTAATGTGGCCCCAAAAATGTCATGTCCATGCTTTAAGTCTTTCAATATTTATGAGATACGTGTGCTTATTTGTGGTCTGTTCTGCTTTTTTAATCATTTGTGCCAAACTTACTTGATAATGCCACTACATTTTCTAGTGGGTCATTGGTTTTTGAAATAAAGACACACAGTAGAAGCACAATATGAATAGATTTAGTAATTAGTCCACAGAATCTTTAAAAAATTTCTGGTATAATGGCTTTCCTGTCTCCTTCCAGTTCCATTCCAGATGGGTGTGTGGGCGTTTTCTTTAGAGCAGAGCATTTGAGGCTTTATCCTCTTTACGCATGTACGTGATGACGAAGCCAATCATAGCAACCAGCATGGCGACGGAGAAGCTTTACTTCACCTCTCATCTGCTAATAAGCTAGCTGGTGTAAGGTTGCTACCTTCACGTAGCTGGGTTGTCAAAAAAGCATTAAAATGTTAAGAGTTGGAAAAACAGTATTGTTTTGGAGTTCCTTGACTCTACAGCAGCCGTTCTGGCATTATTCTGTGAAAAATGGGATACGCTGAGTGGAACAATATCATGGAATCGAGAACAGGTATTTGGTTTCTGTTAGCATTGGCTAGTTGGATGGCTAATTCATCGGCAGGGGGAAGCAAACTGTTTTTTTCTCTTAGACACAAAAAGATCAACTCATGTCTGCATGTGTATTCAGTATAAGCTCATCCAGTTATACAATGAACCGCCCCTTTCTCTCAGTATTTGTTGTAAAGGCGTAATGCTACTAAAGAGATTCACTACAGTAACGTAAGCTTGTAATACGCTTACGTGTGCAAATGTGAGTTTTGTTTTATCGGTCCATTAGGTTGTGGGCGATATCCGTTTCCCTTGGCCCTTTTTGTTTTACCGAAACAGTCATACTACATAAAAAAAAATATAAATGATCATCATTACAGAATAACAACACGAATTGTGTCTCGCTTTTTGAATTAGCCGCCATACTTTCACAAAACGTAATACAAAAGAGACATAGAAAGTTCCTTTGTGTGTGTCTTAAAATTGGTGCTATATCTGATCAATAAATACACATTTTATCATCAGAAAATATTTAACGTTATTCAAAGGTAAGTGTTTTCTCAAGAAGCTGGAAAATAATCTATTTCCCGCCCAGTTAGTGAATATATGTCTGTGTCTCATTGTAGGGAGTGTATCATCCAGACTTGGGTCCAGTCCTGGTGTGAGAAGACAGAATTCCAAAAGCAGCCGTAAGTATCACATACTGTTAATATACTGAAATATCAAAAGTACATGGTACAATGTTCTATAAATTCTGTGTTGGGTTTTTAGCTATCTGTCTCCGCTCCACCAACAAGTTGACCCAGTCCATCGTTAAAGATCACATGATTTCTCATTACAAAAAGGTTTACTCAGCTAAAGGTAGGCTCAAAGAAGAGGCTGTGCATTACAGTAAGTATACTAAATCGATTAAACATATGATTAATTATCTGGACCTCTCCTTGTTTCACAGCTGCCATTGATGCCTCAGTACCCAAAAGTTTGATACATAGTGTAAAATGTAAGTACAGAAGTACCAATTGTTAAATCTTTGCCTCCACTTATATCACTCTTTCCTGTTTGAATATGGGTAGTTTTTCAAAGGTTAAGACATATTTTATAGCACATCTCCAATATTTTTCCAGAGTAATTCTCTTTAAAATTGATTCTTTGCACCAGTATTTAGTAGCCCTGGATGATTTAAATCATCGTGCACTCAGAGAGCTTCAGTAATCGATAGTTCTCTGCTGTTACTCATCGCACTGGTGTACAGGCTGCAACTCAGCGCCTTCCTTTACTGGTGAAGGCCATAGTGCTCTGTTCCAATGACGTGCTACCCCAATGGCTCTCTTGACACTCATATACTGTACCTCATAATTAAGTTTAATGAGGCTTTGCCTTTCCTCATCGGCAACCTAAGTCATTTAAGGACACATTTTGTCACAGAATAGCCAATGGGTTAGGATTGTATCGAGAATCATTATAAACCGTGGTGTTAGATCTTAAGGTGGCCGTTTTCTTAAAAAAAATATGCCTGTTTAACGTTAAAACTGCTTTATCAATAGTTTCAATAGTTGTTTTCATGTTTTCATTGCCTATTCGCAGACAATGATCAGATCAGGCAGGAGCGTCTGAGAAAAGGTGGTCGTCCTCAGTCAGCTCACTCACTCTCACAGAGGACCAGCAGAGCTTCCTGCTCCTCAGCCCAGGTAAGAAATCAAGGATGTGTTACTCATATTGTCACTGTCTTATACAGCAACCTTGATGTTGTCTGATTAGAAAAGAGGACATGAGAGGCTTTTGGTCAAAACTCAAAGACTGTTCTTTTTAAATGTGCAATATCCGACTCACTGCGTGATTTCCTTTTAGAGTAGATTATCAGAACACTACGATGACACTCCCTACCTCTGCTCAAGAAGTTCCATGGACTCCAGCCCAAGGTTCAGCACTTCCTTTAATGCAAGGGACATAGTATATCCATCAAGTAAAAATAGCCTACTGAACCAGCACCATCACATTCGCCCAGAATCAGAGATGAAGTACCACAGTCCAGAGTCCACTTTAAACAGAAGACAGTCAGCGTGTTCACTGAGAGCTTCAGGAGATCACAGTTGCTACAAGGCTTTTAAGGACCCAGTTCAGAAGACGTATAGTGGGGACTTGCTCACGAAACACTCACAACACTTTACGCAAGATAAACCCTTCACCCCTAAGACTCTGAAGACGGATAAGAGTTCCTATCTGTCAAATTATCGCTACTATAGAGCACCGCGGAGAAAAACTACAGAGGACTGTACTGGGTCAAGATTGATGAGACAGGAGACATACCATGGAAGGTACTTTGCAGATGTCTTGTTTAATGAAACAGTAATTACATGTCTTTAAAACAGTGCATGTATCATTTGTAACAGTTGTTCAAAATTTTTGAAAATAACTTCTTGTTTTGCAGCACAAGAACCAAGGAAGACACACAGGAACTGTACGAGTCATCTCAGGTAATTTAAGGGATTCAGTTTTAATTTTAGGAAGAATGTAAATCAGTTGTAAATCCATCATTTTTCTGTTTGACCACATTGTCTCTGACTTCAGACCTGAAAATTAGTTTAGTGTATGTAGGATCATGTGTTGCACATGCCCAGTACTGCCTAAGTAATTGCCAGCTTTAACAAATAGAAGACATGTTCCTCATTTTACAATTCCTTTTGTTTGACAGGGATTCAATACAGAGCGAGAGTGGTCAGAAGATGACTTGAGTGGCACGTGTTTCTCAGCATCCGGGGATCGCAGCAGAGCAAACAAGAGTAGAGACCATGAATCTATCTACACCTCATCCAGGTAAAATGACTAAAATGAAGCACTTTTTAATTCATAGTATAAATGACGACAGTTTGGAATAATTTTGATCTCTTCTTTTAGGATCTCACCAGAAGGACGGAAATCTCCAGCTATAAAGACTATATCGAAAGAGTAAGTAAAAATCATATTAGATATGTACAAACAGGCTTGAAAATTTTTGTTCAGCAACTCTTTTTGTTTCTTTTTACAGAGAAGAAGAACTAATGTATCTAGAGTTCATTTCTGCTGTCACAGAGGATATCTTGACCAGGGTGCACATTTCTGACAGGTTTGTCTTGTTAAGATGCTGAAATATCAATACTAAATGTTTGCACATCTCAGAGTGAATTTTTAACTGGTAGCTCATGGTTGTAACTTTGTATCTGTGCTCTGATAGAGTCCTGGACCAGGTGATGAATCGACATATTGACATGAACAGACACTATCTTGATGAAGTGGGTATTAATTACAGCAGAGCTCAAATTGTGTTAAATTATAAAAAAGATTTTTCTTACAGTTTAAAAGTAAATGAAATGACTCAAACTGTAATTCTGCACCCTGATTGCATGTTTTGATTTTAGGGCAAAATGCGCCACCTTCTGGAAGTGCTGCGTCAAGAATTTGAAGCGCCAGCCAACATATCAGACTCCACTACAGAGCTTGAAAAAAGGGAAAATAACTTTTTTTCCTCTCTCCCACCACACCTGAAATCGGGGAGGGAAGAAGCTAAGACCAAAAATAGAAATAATCAGTTCTCTTTGGAGTCATTGATTAAAAATTGCCATTTGCAGGATTATAGTGATCCTTTATTGATGTATCCACCCTTGTGCTCTACTGGAAGGTCTGCTTCACCATCTCAATTTAATGACATCGATGGAGGAGATGACCACTTCAGAAAGGCTATTAGGTCTTCTTGGCTCAGTGCGCATATTCCAGATAATGCAGCGCTTGCACAAGAGGACTTGCATCAAAATCAAACAGACACAAGTGCAGTGGACATCAGCAATGACAGCCAAGAATGCACCTCTGTAAGCAGTGACAAGGCATATCAAGAGGACACAGCTGAGGTCAGTTACACCGGAGAATCGAAAGAGCTTGATGATTTGGCAAGAACTTTGTCGGAGTCACTTTGTGTGTCCAACAGTGCACAACACAACAATGAGACGACTACTGAGCAACAAAAAAACGCAGCTGCTTCTTTCAGTGATGATGAGTTTTGAATTTTCCTGCATTCAGGGACTTTTTTGACTTTTCTTGTTGGTGGGGGTGTATTTTTACAGAAAGAAAATATTGTAATTTTCTGAGAGAGTACAGTTTTGTTGATGCAATTTTACGCTCATGTTTCCTACTACTAACCCAATGTTGTAGTTTTAATATTTTTTTGTTTTTAAAAAAGCACAATGTAGATTCACAAATGCAAAAAAAAATTTTGGAAGTGCTTTGTCTTTTCAGGGATGTTGTAAAGTCAGATTCTTGAGCCATAGTTGAAGGTCTTGAGGGTTAAGCTCTAGACATTGTGAAATCTGCCTGATGATGATTTATATGGTAAGCAAACTTACACAAAAACAGCACTGCATTGATGTCAGACTGGCAGAAATGCTTTTTTGGATTAGTTTGGGTAAATTGCAGTGTGTCTGGTTTATTATAGATTAGTAATCTGTAGATCAGATTAAAAATACATCACCTCACCAGAAAGTGTCTTTTACAGCTGCAATAAACGTTTTATTCCTCTGCTTCTTGTATGTCTAATGATTAAAAACAGCATCAGAAGTACTTAAACTATTCATTCTTGAAGGTCGTAACTTTATCTCTCTTATAAACAATTACAAATAATAGAAAGTTCACTATTGCACATTGCACCATACTCTGGATTTGCAATCACAGCTGTGTGCTGGTGTGTAAAAGGTAAACAGGCCGGTCAGTGACCAGCAGCTCCAGGCAGCTGTTCCATTTCTGGCATTTTCATCGCTCGGCATTCCAGCTGCCTGATGTCATAGGTCCCGAAAACCTCCATGTATCCCTCCGCCACAGAGGCACTACATTTTATTTCAAAAAGGCTGCTCAATACATTTTTGCAAACTACATTTTTTTTTACCAAGTAATTGGACCGAACGTGTACAATCTGATATTACGTTGTGGTGATGTTGTTGTTTTTTTTTACGGGAGGACTGTTTCAAAAGTTAGGGAACTGCGGATGTAGACACTTGTTGCTCCTCCAATCCCAGGAAGCGAAACATGCTCGGTACTTGAGTGAACTGTCGTATCAAGAGGCATGGGGTGCAACGTTAGTTTGGATCCAAAAACAAACCACAGTCAAGTTAGCTGTCTTCATTCCCGACAAATATCTTTACATTAGATATACTTTAAGCTTGATGGCAGGACTCATCTGGAGCGAAACGTAGCTGGACTACTACATTGCATATGGTGGCTAACGGTAACGTTAACGTCTTTGCCCAAAATATTTACCGGCGACGTCAGCTTCCCAAGGGTGTCGTCTATTTACTGGAACATAAGTTAGCTAGCTAGCTTTGAAGCTAATTTTAAGCCAGCTGAAGTTAGCATATAGCATTTAATGAGTATATTTGCAAACTTTTCAGATAGTTTCTCACTTGTTCATGTTATTGTAAAAACATGGCTACTACTATTTTCCAGACCGCACAACTTAATTAAAGCATTATGTGACGTTTGTAACTCATAATGAATGAATTGTATGTTGACGTTGATAGCAGCAGGGATTTTGCAGTGTCGGTCCTTTGGTGACACTTCGCATTACATTGAAATAGGTCACACTTTGACTGTGTTTGGATCAGACTATTGACCGGCGAGAGATTAAACTAGCTACAAGCTCGAAAAATGGCCACTGGGTTATACTAAAAAACAACGTTGAATAGATCTGATTGACACTCTATAAAGCAGTAAGTTTTCAGGTATAGATTTTCAACTTAACATTATAACGCCCCATATGTTTTTTGTGTTGTAGGACTGGTATTGAATGCAACAGAGATGTTACACCGTAATCAAAGAGTGAAAGAGGATCCACTGTTTTGCATGTACCTTGGCTTTTTCTGTGTGTTATAGTATTTTGCACCATGTTTGAAAGACCCTGTCTCTCTTTTTCAGATCTACCCTTTGATGATGGACCTTATCATTATGATTATTCACACGGTTTCTGAGAGGGCAGCAAGGTGGATTGCATCTCTGGATTAAGTGAAGACCTCCCTCCTGAAGACGTGTGAACCATGCCCCTGCCATTTGGCTTTAAACTCAAAAGAACTCGAAGGTATACTGTTTCAAGCAAGAGCTGTCTTGTCACTCGGATACAGCTGCTCAATGGAGAGTTTGTTGAGTTTACGCTCTCAGTGGAGAGCACCGGACAGGAATGTTTGGAGGCAGTTGCTCAGAGACTCGAGTTAAGAGAGGTATGTATCACTTAATACAAGTGTTGATTTCTATTAGACCCACTTTGTTAGTAAGAAAATGTTTTTGTTAAGTGTCCCATGGCTTACATTTAAGAACCACAACAATAAAACACTACATTAATGAAAACATATGTGTTAAAGGCTCATAGGGGAGGTTAACAGACATTTAAAGTGTTTTTTGGGCTCTTTCATTCAAATAGGAGTACTATCTCTTACATAGCATAACCAGTACAGTCAAGAAAAGAGCCTGTGAGTCAGGATTGAATACTGCACTGTAGTGTCATGTCTGTATTTGGTCACTATGGTCACACAATGACACCACCTGTTAATCATCAGCTGAAAGATGTATGCCTGTAAGCTGTCATACAGAATTACACCTCAATCAACAGTGGAGACTGCTGAATGTGCAGAGTTTCTGGCAGAGGAACTTACGCTCATGACAGCATCTGTTATTCTGCTGTGTGTTACACTACAGGTTTATTTGTCGTTTGTCTGCTTAGCAGACAGTACAGGTGCAAGTTACAGGCCTCCACCCTCATTATGGGTTTTTTTAGTGTGCAGCAAGCAATACAGTTCAGTTTGTTTTTCATGTCAGCAGGTGAGTTACATAACAGTTATCTATGTCCTGGATGTCAGAAAAGTAATATAGCAGATTACACAGCAACACTTCTTATTGCATGGTTTTCCCACACATGTCAACATTCCTGTGTTTAACGAGGGGATATTGTATTAAGGTGGTACCCCTGTTATGGCTTGATTCACAGCTCAAATTATTTCAGATTCTTCTTGCACTAGTGTTTTAGGAAACCCTTATTTCAGACTCTGTCTGAAATGCTTTGTCTTAGCTGCTGTCTATTTAGGGCTCCCACTCCACAAACTCCCTTCCCTCTGATTGGCCTGCCCTCTGAAGGCAGACCTTAGTGTTTGAGGCCCGCCCTTCCAATTTGTCACGAGCCAGTTATGGGATCCTCATGTGATGACTTCATCATTTCAGTATATCTCATGAAGATCTCTTTCTGTTTTTGAAAAAGACCAATTTGTGCAACTGAAAGATAGATTCAGTGTAATATATTTTTGTAATATATGGAAGGGCATCATGCCCCTTCTTTAAAATATATTTAATTCTTTTTGACAAAAAAAGCACTGATCTTTGGCCAGTGTTGATACCTGTGTCATAAGGAGTGATGTTTTAAAAAATCAATTGGGTTTTTTGCTTGGAGTCCCAGCTACACAAATAATGATTGCTCTTTTTTTTCAAATAAAATGGAATACAATAAAAATAGGATTATGCAGGGTTAAAATCAACCCACACCCAGGGCAAATTGCAGGCGTGTTCCATTGTACATTTCAGAGATCTGTTCACCACATACCAGTCAGAGAACTGTACCAAAATATTCATGCTATATAATAAATATAAAATATAATATATAATATAATTAATTACTTTGTTCAGTTATTACTCTGTATTTGTGTAGCTGCAGCTTCTTTCCCCTGCTGCTCAGCTTTCTGCCCGCTGGAGCATCATGAGTTTGGGCTGATATACACATACACACACAAAACCATTTGCAACTGTTTACAACACAGGACATCAGCTGACGCCCCCTCCACACACAAAAAACAGGTGATCAGAATCAAGACTTTTTGAACAACAAGCTTTATTTTCTGTGACTCCAAAGAGACTGGGCATGTTTCTTGAGAGGTGACGTTATCCACACTCTCCGCTCTGTTCAGCTCCTCATGCTCCTCATGGACACACACACTCTAATTGCTGTACTGAAACTAGTATCTCAATAGCCCTTTTGTGGGAAATGAGTGAGCAAACATCAGCTATGTTAGATGCATAGCATGTAGTTTTACACCGTCTTCAGTCACAGCCTTGTGTGTCTTCTTGTCTCCTCTTTGCCTCAGATAACATACTTCAGCTTGTGGTACTTCAACAAGCAGAACCAGCAGAGGTGGATCGACTTAGAGAAGCCGCTAAAAAAGCAGCTGGACAAGTATGGGCTGGAGCCCACCGTTTACTTTGGAGTCGTGTTTTACATACCCACTGTCACCCAACTGCAACAGGAGATCACAAGGTGAGGTTCCAACAGTGACTTGAGGGGTCTTACCGGATGGTATCTGATTCTGCGATGAGAGAGTAAATGAGTGCAAAACAATGTCAGGTTTTAAGTTAACCTTTTTTTTTCTACAGATATCAGTATTACCTGCAGCTCAAGAAGGATGTTTTGGAGGGCAGGATCTCGTGCTCACTCGAACAAGCTATACGTTTAGCGAGCCTGGCAGTGCAAGGTAACACATGTGAAAGACAGAGACTGGTCTCTTCAGAAAGTACCGCCAAAGTTCCACAATTTGTTGTAAATCAGATTCTGTTTTTCTCCCTTAGCAGCCCTCGATGGGCTCTATTAAACCTAAACCAGAACATGTATTTGGTCACAGCTGCCTGTGTGTGTTAGTATATAAATGTGAACTCCCCTTGTTTAAGCATGTCCTCAAGTTCTTGCCCAGCCAGAAGAATCTCAAACACTGCTGGCGAAGTTATATCAGGCACTGCAACTTACCAGCCTGGGTGTTGGCATAGCAGAGCTGCTGAGATCACTTACTGCTGCAGCCATGTTCCTATGACTGACCAGCATGCAGTGTGAACTCTGCAGAATCACACCCTGAGATATGCTCTGGTGCCTCTAAGAGTAGAAGTTGTCATGCAGATTTGGTAAATAAAGCTGTTTGGTTCCTAATTTGCATCTCTGGCGTGATATTTAGGACTGAAGGGCAGTTGAAGCTGATGCCAGGGATACCCGACATTGTTGTGAGTGTTGCCAGCTAAAAGCTAAAGCTGGAGGTCTTCTACGTTGTCAGACGCTGAAGCAATCCTCTTTGATAACGAACCGTCCCCATCTCTCCTAAAATAAAATAGTCCAGCCAGCATACAATTTCTCTTTCCAAGTGGGTACTACACAGGCCAGGAATTCATGGATGACTATTTTGCCTTGTACTTAATGCAGTCAGAGGTATGTCATTGAGCAATATTGTGCAAGGTATGCCATTTGAAGTCATGTCCTTTTTCTTGTCTACAGCTGAATTTGGAGACCTCAACAGATATGATTCTCAGGAGTTTCTTCAGAAGTTTGTCTTGTTCCCAATCGTAAGCATCGTATCATCAACAAATGAAATGGGAAAATCTGCATGTTCATGTTGTTCTTGTTACATGTGTATCATACCTGACACTTTTTCTTCCAGGACTGGATCCAGGATGAGCGGGTGCTGGAGGAGGCCACTCAGAAAGTGGCTCTTCTTTATCAGTCCTTCAGGTGAGTGGTTGTTTTAAACATCCTACAACAGCATTTTTTTAGTATTGCACCTTCAAATACACTCTCATTTTGTTTTTGTTTTTTTTTTTGTTTTTTTTTTTTCGTTTTTTTTTGCAATCTACTTTTTTTCAGCAGTGTAATCTGGATTTACTTGGAAACTGACAGAGATCAAATTTAAGCAATTTTTTGTTGCTAAACGCTTGAGCGGGCTAATTTAGCTGGCCCAAAATATTCAGTAAAGAAAGCTGTCTCTTTAAACTACATCCAATACTGTGCTTATTTTGACAGCTATTTTAGATTTAGTCTTAGTATTTCAATGAATATACCTGCGAGTTTTAGTCACATTTGATTCTTCTTTAACCTTAACAGTCTTAGACTGGGTTTAGCTGACAACTAAAACAATTTTTTTGTCTAGTTTTAGTTAGTGTACATTTTACATTTACTCTTAGTCAAAACTTTTTCTCTTCCAAATCATTCATCTAGCAGTTGATTGGTCAGTATAGGACTCTACCAAAGGCTTTAATCCGCAGCATTTCTTTCTCTTCATATTATTTTTTGTGTAATAATGTAGCCTGGACTCACCTTCCATGTAAAGTAGCTGATAAACTGGAGTAAGAGAAGATTATATAAGTTGTGTTCAAGAGGAATGATCTGTACTCCAGTCAAAGTACAAAGAGAAAACTATTTTTGTTGACACTTTGGCTCTATTTTTAATCCCTAGTTTTAAAAAAGTTTAGCTAAGTGTGTCCAACAGATCACCAAATGCCTGTTACCGTAATGCATTGCTTGTATTCTGACAGTCTAGCATGCACCTTTTCATCGCGTTAGGGATGCTGTCAAACATTTTATCATCAGTGAATTATTTTGGCTCGTCATCATCGCGTCTTTGTTATGGAGAAATGGGTCGTTGATGAACATCTATTGTCATAAATTTTCTTCATGAAACCAATGTTAATCTCCCACTTTACTGAAGTGAACCCATCATTATGAATCTCATCATGAAATGGCTGTTTTGACCAACATTCGTTGACACATTGCAATTTCAATGGTGCTTCTTTCTATTTCTTTTCCTAGTTCAACAAGTATGTTACTCTGCTTTGGGTGTTTGTTAATTGTTTCGGGGGTTTCTTTTCCAGGGGGTTATCAGCCCCCGAGGCGGAGATGTTGTACATGCAGGAGGTGGAGAAAATGGAAGGCTATGGGCAGGAGAGCTATCAAGCCAAGGTAGGCTTTCTTAGTCCAGCATTTGACCTCAAACACCAGGAGTGTTGAGGAAGCCTCTCACAAGAACTGAAACTAATGAGAAAGAAAAGGTCTTAATCCTTTATGTGAAGCCCTGTTCCTTATGTCTGTCTTCTCTCCTGGTCTCCCAGGATAGCACAGGCACAGATGTTACCCTGGGATCCTGCCTTGAAGGCATCTTTGTTAAGCATAAAAATGGCAGGCCCCTCCTTCTATTCAGGTAAGCCTGGGGGAAAAAATTAACATTTTTTGGTTAAACTGCTGAAAAAGATCTACATCTTTGTATTAATATAAAACTTTGAATAAGAGCTTTGTGACTCTGAGCTGTAATTAAATCTGATGACTCTGTGGCTGAGGTATTCTTCAGTGAGGTTGTCCCCTGTAATATTCTTCTCAGACCTGTAGACATGAATGTGTCACAGGAGGAAATGAGTCAGGTAGACTGTTGTTTCTAAAGAGAACTGTGGGACCATTATTTACTTCTCTAATGTCCTTAAACTCTGCTGAACTCTATCTCCATCCCACCACAAGGGCCCACAAGAGTCTGGTTTTTATTACGTGTTGTTCAGTGCCGCAGTCTATTAAAAAAAGGATTTGTGACTGCCATGACATCATGTGTTTTTTCTTCCCCTTCTCTTTGTGCCACCGCCTTTAAATTGGCCGTGTAGGTGGAATGAAATTAACAACATGAGTCACAACAGGTCTTTCTTTGCCCTGGAGCTCACCAACAGAGAGGAGAGTGTTCAGTTCCAGACCGTAAGTCTCTTGCACCTCATCCTCTCTCCTGGGACATTTCACTCACTTATTGGATTTAGGAAAATTGGAAATTGCCTTCATTGTTGAGTGCTCCATCAGCTAGTCTTAACAATGCACTTATGTTTAAGGGGATGGAGCTGTATGTGTGGAATGTAAAGTTCCTTACAATCAGCTGAAACTCAGTGGAATTACCATCCTGATTGTCTTTCCATCTCCATCTAATAGCTTTGTTTTCCTCTCCCTATGTGCAGGAAGACATGGAAACCTCCAAATATATGTGCCGGATGTGTCTGGCCAGACTCAAGTTTTATAAGATCAACAAAAGTAGCCTGTGAGTGTTTCCTCGTTTGTTTTTTTTACAAGTCTAGCCTAGTTCCTGTGTTTTTGTTCCTTGCTGCCTCATGCATGCTTCTCCTCTTTGGTAAAGTCATCTCACTTCCATCCTCCTCTCCTCCTCTCTCTTCAGAGAGGAGTGTGACCCCCTGCCTTCTGAGGTCTCCCAGAAGTCCCTTCTCTTTCTATCTTTTCCTCGCTTTCCAATGCTCTCTCGTCCCTCTCTGCCTTCTAATAAGGGGTGAGCAACAGTGTCGGCTACCACCCACATTATGCCTGTAAAGCAGATGCAAGTGCCAATCCCTTCCTGCCACAGAGAAACAGACTGTCTGTCATGAAATACGCCTTTGGTGGTGTGATTCCTCCCCAAAAGTACACTGAACTCTTATATTAGGTTCAAAATGGTTTAAATGAACCACATAGAAAGAGCTGAGGGTTGGTATGAAATAAACTGATTCTAAGGCTTCTTTTTCTTCTTTTGAACTTATGGGTTATTTGAAATCCTTCATACAATCCCATTCTCAGCATCTGTCACTGTTCTGCAATTCATTTAGGGTGTATTCACACCTGTGGCTCATTTGCTTTGATCCAATTCAGGGGCAAAAATGATACAATTGTAGTGGTTGTCACTTGGTTTGTTTGTGTTTGCAAGGCAAAAGTCTCTTATGGTCCAAAGTTGTAAACAAAAGCCACGTGCAATCGATTTTTTTCTGTCATTGGTCAGAAATCATACCTGGAAGGAAGGCTGCTCACTGTTTTCGAACAACTGCCCCAAACAATCCAAGTGTGAATACACCCTCAGTGTTTTTGTTTTCTTGTCAACCGTCATGGTGCTTGTTGACTTCTGACTGAAACGTGTCCATAAATCAAATAGTAGGACTTCATTCCTTCCCTTTATGATTGAATACCTCCAGATCCAGGTCCTGTCATCATCTAGGAGAGTCTCAATACAATATTTTTACATCTCAGCATGACCATGTTCTTCACAAGTTCCATTTGTGAAGACACATTTTAAAAGAGAATTTTGTGCAAGTAGAAAAAAATAATGATATTTCAGATAATTAAATGCTGTTAACTTTGTGTCATGTCTTCTTATTTTTGACTTAAATTTATTTTCTCCCTCCAGCCAAAGCCAGCAGGTTGTCAACCCAGTCAGACGGAGATCTTCAACTCGAATATCTCTGGTAATGACATTTCCGACTTGTGTTGAGGAGAGCAGTGTGTTTAGACTTCTGGCTTCTGATTCTCTGCTCTGAGTCATAAGGACTGTTACTAAATCTCTTTATTTTTTTGATGTACAGCCAAAGCCACAGGGCTACATGATACCACCTCCACAGATGCACTACAATGGCCATTTTACAGAGCCGTACACTTCATCACAAGGTAAGCATTATAAAAAGCACGCAGTGATACAGCCTTCAGGGGAGAAAACCTTTATGAAAACTGAAAAACTCTAAATGCAAGGCATTGGCATGTGGACAATGCAAACAAATTTCTTTTCTAGTGAGAAAAAAAGCCTGAGGAGCTTTTTTAAGTAGTTTAAAGCATTCCTCTAGGTGTTGGAAGTTGTGTGGATAGATTGGTTACTGAATGACTTGTCTTATGTTTTCAGCTGTCAGGATAATCATTTTGATAAATGTTTGGCCAGGAGCATGAAAACCAGCTCACAGAACATAAAAAAACATCTTTCTTATGTTTGTTTGTGTTGTGGACATACAAACCATCAGCAATTTGGTCAAAATGTATATTCATGATTCTCAGTTGCTGTCACGGATACTTGGGGCGTACATTCTGCTAAGTTGTGTTAATATCGAAAGAAAATAGTCACTGTTTTTTGAGTTAAGAAATTTCTGGATTTTTATAAACGGAACAAATAACCATGAAATTGTCCAGAAACTTCCTGAAATGTTCATCTGGGTAAAGAATGTGTGCAGTAACAAAGCAAAAATTTCAAACTGTGTGAACCTCATGTCAATTTTGCTCTCTTCCAGATAACCTGTATATGAACAATCACAACGGTTATTACTACCACTCCCAGACCAGCCTGGACTGCCCCCCTCTGGAATATGGCAGCGGAGGGCGTTTACGTAACGGCAGTGTTTACAGCGCTCACAGCACCAGTTCTCTAACCAACCCCCAGCACTACCTACAGCCCTCCCCCATGTCCTCCAACCCATCCATCACCAGCGATATCACCAGACCAGACTACATCCCCTCACACCGCCACAGCGCTCTGATCCCTCCTTCCTACCGCGCCACGCCTGATTATGAGACCGTGATGCGTCAGAAGACCAGAGGAGGGATGGTTCTGTCTCAGGAGCACCGGCAGAGCCACTCAATGAGAAACCTGAATATAGGGAACTCCTACGCATACAGCAGACCAGATCCTCTGGTTTACAGCCAACCAGAGATCAGAGGGGAGCACGGTGGAGCTGCTCCACATCACCACTACCCCTTCCATCTGGGCTCCAGCTTCCACAGCCCCTCTCCATACCCTTACCCCATCGAGAGGAGGCCTGTGGTGGGCGCTGTGAGCGTCCCTGAGCTCACTAATGTCCAGTTACAGCAGGCTCAGGAGTATCCTGCTCCAAACATCATGAGAACACAAGTGTACCGACCACCACCACCCTACCCATACGCCCACCCTCGGCCTGCTAACAGCACACCAGACCTGTCACGCCACCTGTACGTCAGCAGCAGCAACCCAGACCTGATCATCACCAGAAGAGTGCATCACTCAGTCCAGACTTTCCAGGAGGACAGCCTTCCTGTCGCTCACTCTTTACAAGAAGTGTCAGAACCCCTCTTCAGTGGACCTCCACACAGACATCCATACCACGCTCAGAAGCGCAACTCCATTGAGATTGCAGGATTAGCTCAGAGTCTTGAGGGGATGAGGGTCAAAGAGAGGACTGTGTCATCCTCCACGGCTGAACCTGCCACGCCTCCTCCTGTCTTGCGCAGTGGTCCCTCTCAGAGCTCTCAACTCAACATGTTACTGGAACGTGCCAAGGCAACAGAAGACAGGGGAGGCATTAAGGAGGACGTACAGTACGGACACAAGAAGTCCCTATCAGACGCCACAATGCTGATTCACAGCAGCGGTGAAGAAGAGGAGTTTGAGGAGGATGGAGGGCGCCACACTCCACTGTCTCAGGATGCAGTAGCAGCAACTCTCCATGAGCAGGTGTCACAACCACATCGCAGCCTGACGTCTCTCTCCTCTCTGCAGCAACAGACTCCCACTGAACCGCCTCCTGCGTACCCCATTGGCTCTTCTCTGGACCCCGCCATAACCAGCTCTCTGTCCTACAAGGTTCCCCCCCTGATTCAAGAGGATGAGCCTCTTTATCTGTTGTCAGATCCAAGGCAGCCCAGGATTATGCCCTCTGTGTCTGAGGGAGACCTGAGCGGGCAGGGCAAGCAGAAGACGAAGAAAGAGTTCAAGAAGAGGCCTGTGTCCGATGTGCCTGCTGGGAAGAAAACAGTGGAGGGTCTGCCCCCTCCGGTGAGCTGAGAGACTCTGCAACGTCATTCCAGCGTCATAGATGTTTGTAGAATAGAATACAACAGTCATTCCTTTTTGAAGGGCCAAATTAATCACACAGTGTGGTGACAAATGAGCTGACGTAAAGCTTTGATCAGGCGTGTAGTAGTTTTGATTTAGTTCTGTTACTGCTTAGAAAACCAAAAGGCAAAAATATTCTGAAGCATCTTGCCTTGTTTTTCAAAAATTGCAAGATGCTGACACCTCTCTTTGTTTTGAACTTCAAATGTTTGGCTTCACATCAAAATCACATGAGCATGACGTGCAGCACAGACAGTCCCACTCTGACACATGTTGAAAAAATGCAGTCAAGGATATTTAAAAAACCAGACAGGTGACATTCTTTCTGGGAACACCCAGCAAGGCTGCGCAGTCCCTCCCCCTTTTCCGTGTGCCTGCACCCTCTCTGTAGGGCTTGTACTCAATCCAGGCTCACTGTTTCTTACCTGTTGCCACTCTTTTGTCACACCAGGGCATGAGGAAAGGAGCCAGGTCAGAGGTAAAGAAGATGGGCCCTCTGAAGGTGGCCCACCTCAACGGGCTCTCGGTGTCCAGGCAGCCGATGTATGACGAGATCAAGGATGAGCCTGAACGCGCCTCTAATGACGAGAGGGTAGGGCTCGTGAGAGCTTTAAAATTTGTTTGCTCTTTGAACAATGGGTTTGTAAAACCACTTTGAATGTCCAAATAGGCAGAGTGGCATTTGTCACACGTTTGGTTTTGTATGGTAAAAATGTTGCCTGGATCACGAGAGAAAACTTTTTCCCAGAAGCTGCCAGTTGATGAGTAAATGAAAGTGACAGTCAGAATATTAACAGACAAAACCAACCCGTCCACTCCATCACTGTTAATTCTCGTGGTGTGTTCAGTGAAGGTAAGTTCCAGACAAACCCCTTCATTAGCTGTAAACCCATCAAGTTGTCAATGTCAGCTAAGACGCAGGTTCTCACAGTACATATTTAAAGAAAACATGTCAGAGTGTTGACTTTAAGACTGTTTGCAGTCTCCTGTATTTGTTGTGCACAACTTCTCTTCTTAGCATGCACAAATTCTTAAAAACAACTGGATTGCTGTTTTTGCATTTGTTTCGAGGAGAACATTTCACCTGTGGTAACAGCCTGCATTCACCACAGTTTACAGTAAACTTTGTCTTCATGATGCAGGAGCCATGCAAAATATTCCAGTCGAGATGACAGTAAAGTAAAAACAAGCTGCTGCTGAGTCTGCACTACGTGACAATGTTTTTTCTACTCTCTGTATATATTATAATTCCATCACTCGTTTTTGTTTTTGATCCTTTTCCAAGTGAAATTCTAATCTTTTTAGAATGTAAGTGATTCATCAGCTAGGTTGGGTGAGATGGCAGATTTCAGTGTTTTCAAATTCAGCCAGATGAACCTTTTTGCTAATTGAGTCACAACACTCCATAGTAGCTGATTTTTACCCCATTAAAAACCCAAACTGGATCATCACAGGATGGGTTTTCAGTTTAGCTGATGTTATATCTTAGAACTGCAGTCTGATACAGATTCAAAAAGTTAGATCCAGAATGGATGACAAAAGGTTGATAAACGTCTGTTCAGCTCAGTTTTGAGCTCTTCTGTGTTTATCGACTCTAGTAGTTCTGTACATTTTTCCAATCCAGAGCTAAACTATCGTAAAGGAAGGTTTCTACAGCAGTTCAGCAGTTTGGAGGTATTTCACGCCTGCTTCACCAACAACTCTGACAGCAACTGGAAATATGTGCAGTTCAATTCCCCACTTATCCCCTGCTGTGGTTTACAGTCAACTTGTAATTCCTGTTATTGGAGATCAACGCACAGTACACATTTATAATCCAAACAGAGAAACCTTGAGTTGCATCCTCGTAGTAAAAAGAATGTGAAACTAATACTGGCGTCCTCAATCAATACAGGTAGAGGCCAATACCAAAGCCCAGGTATCAGTTTTGGTACAGTCTGACATTTTTCACTAAGTTAGACACGTGCAGTGTTCCTTTATTTTCCTTGTAGCTGATGAAACGTGGAGGAAGTCTTGCCAATAAACACGCCTTGTTTACAGTGCATTTCCTCGAGAGGGCATTGATGAAATAATGTATCTGAAAGTGATGTAATCCAACATGTTTCCTTATTTGAGACCAAAAGAGGAAATACAGCTAGAATCTACTTTTTATGCACTCAGTACATATTCACACAGATCATAATTTGACTTAATGTCAACATGCTACTAGCTTACAAAAGTTTGTGTTGCAGTGATGGTAATGATGATGGTTTCTTTGCTTCTGTGTCTCAGTGTAAAGTTCTGGAGCAGCACATGGAGCGAGGAGAGCTGCTAAAAGAGTACGAGAGTATCCCAAAGCGTCGTCCATCGGGTGAATGCATCATCGCCCAGCAGCCAGAGAGCGCAGACAAGAACCGCTTCCAAGACGTCATGCCATATGACAACACTCGAGTGGAGCTGGTTCCCACTAAAGAGAACAACACGGGATACATCAACGCATCACACGTCAAAGTAAGTCTGACGATGATGGAGACAGTATTATGTGTAGTTTTGATTTTCTTCGTAACGATCATGTTTCCTCAGATAACAGTGAGTGGACAGGAGTGGAGCTACATCGCCACCCAGGGTCCCATGTCTAACACCTGTCAGGACTTCTGGCAGATGGTGTGGGAGCAAGGTGTCTCTATCATCGCCATGGTAACAGCTGAGGAGGTGTGCTTTTTCAAACTCTATTTTAAGCTCTCCTTTTTTTTTATTACTTGTCATCACCTCAAGCACTCACCTGTTTGTTTGACGTCTGCTTCCTCCAGGAGAGTGGTCGGGAAAAAAGCTTCAGGTATTGGCCTCGCCTCGGCTCACGACACAACACGGTGACATACGGCCGCTTTAAGATCACAACTCGATTTCGTACGGAGTCGGGCTGCTACGCCACCACAGGGCTGAAGATCAAACACCTCCTGACGGGGCAGGAGAGGACGGTGTGGCACCTGCAGTACACAGACTGGCCTGACCACGGCTGTCCTGAGGACTTCAAAGGCTTCCTCAGTGAGTGGGAACAGCATCTGATTATCCTTTCATGGTCATCAACCTTATTAATCAGGTCAAACCTAGAGGACTGAAAAGTTTGATTTTCTTGTGTAGCTAACTGATTTACTCTTCTGTTCCAGCTTACCTCGAAGAGATCCAGTCCGTAAGGAGACACACCAACAGCATCAGTGACCCAAAGAACACAAACCTACCTGTGCTTGTGCACTGCAGTGCTGGAGTGGGGCGGACTGGGGTGGTCATCCTGTCTGAGATCATGATCGCTTGTCTGGAGCACAATGAGGTAACTTTCTTTTTCAAAAAACAGGACCTTTCACTGTTTGTAAAGATCGACTACCTGCTCCACACCACCTCCAAGTGTTCAAAAGTGAAGCCAAATAAGCAGCCAAAACAAAACTTCTTATATTGCATTCACAACAACCATAAATACTCATTTCACATAAACACAAAAACAGTTTGTGTTTACTCACTTAATTCACACAAATAGTTCACTGCATTTGGGAGTGAGTAGAATGTTAAACATGCTTCAAACTAGAAAGTAATTTCTGAAGAAATTAAGCTATGAATATAGAGGGCTAAAGCAGCGTGCTCTACACTTCTGAATGCGCCTGTCAAGAATGATGGATAAAAGGAAGTGAATGAACAAATCAATGGGATGGTTGAATGTAAAAACTGAAAAATTAATTGGATGCATTAATGTAAATGATTAAATGAAATGAAAGAAAAATCTTCATTGAAAACAATAAGTTGACTGATGCAAAATGGGAGAGTGACTTTAAAAAAAACTGTTAAAGTGTGATGCTTTGCATCCTCTGTCTGTTTGGTTGGTTATACATACCTGTCAGCTGAGACCCATCTGAAGCCAGATGTTGCCATGGTGATCATAGTTTACCAACTGCCATCAGGATGTTGATTTCTAATGAAATTATGGTCCAAAACTGCTGCGTTTGTGTCCAAACAATCAGTGATATAAGAAAAAAAGATTGGGCCATCAACATCCCAAGACTTTGAAGAGCTTATCAATGTCAATTTATTGTCTGTAGACCAAGAAATGTGGCCAGGACAGCAAGACAAAAAGAGTGATCCTTTGCTGGTCTCTGAAAAAGTCCCTCAAAATTTAACATGGGATTCGACCAAGGGAGTTGCTTGGTTTTGCCTGACAGTTGACTTCTGTAGGTCTCTGTTTTGATACTTAATTTGAGTTTTTGGGGTGAAATTTGTTGCTGTGGTGGCAGTTCTTCCACAGAGTGTCCAGGTTATGTCTCCCGGCCTGCCCACTCTGAAGTTCAAATGCCTCATTGAGCGCTTCCTTCCAATACACACCAACACTAAATGTCTTATAGGGCCTAAAAACTCAATGACCTTTGAAGGGTCACTGTGAAGAAACTGTGAATGCTTTGGCAAATTTAAAAAAACACCAAAGAAAGCCAAAAGACAGCTGAATGTTTTGAAGGTTGAATGAAATTTCTGATTGAATGCATGCCTGAATGAGAAGGGTTTCAATGAGGCTGAATAATGTCCTGAAAATGTGATTTTTTTTAAGATCCCGTGCTCATTCAATTGGGACCAAAATTGTGAAAAATGTGAAATATCTGGGGGTTCTGGTGACACAGGCGTGAAAGGTCACAGTACAGTAGTTGTGCTTTCACTTTTTGACAAGCTGTCTCGTTGTCCACTTTTTTCTGCCTTCTCTGAAAACAATCTGTGATGCACAAAACCTGTTTCCAGAATTTTCACCTCACACCTCTCCCTTTCAGGCGCTGGATGTGCCAAAGTTCCTGCTCAAGCTGCGCGCTCAGAGGATGATGATGGTACAGACCTTGTCGCAGTACACCTTCATCTACAGGGTCCTCATCGAATACCTCCGTAACTCACGGCTCATTTGAGTGCAAGTGTTTGTTCGGATGGAGTGTCCTGCCGGTCCAAACCAAACTGCACTGCGTCGATGCAGCTTTGTAAACCATATGGGTCAGTTTTTGAAGGTGTTCAAGAAGAAAAAAACAGGCTGAAGGAATGATTCATGGGTATTTAAGAATAATACCACAAGATGGAAAACTTCTCTTCCTCCAAACAGTATTAAATATATTATTTTTACATATATTATTGCTTGATAAAAGCTAGCACTTTGACTGTACTTTGCTGTACATAACAAACCAATGTTAAGCTGCATTAAAAACATCATTTATTCTAGGTTAGTATCAGAAACAGTTGTTTTTAATTGACAATGGTCACTTTTTAAGTATTGTTTTTGAATGCTGTTCGGGAAGGGTTGGTTCAGATTTACATGAAGGAGATTTCTATGAGAATGAAGAAAGTAGAAGTTGTTGCATGAGGTTTGATTGCTGAGAGCTCAGGAGGGTGAAGGCATGGAGGAGTTTGATTAAGAATACAGAGATTCATGTGGCACGGGTATCCTTCATACAACCAAGCTAAAACTTGCCTTGTTTAGAGCTGGTTGATCTGTCATAAAAACACTGGATTGATGAAATAGTACAAGTTCTAGAAAATTAAGGATATGATTGACTGAGAGGGGGTTAAAACTGGAAGTCATGTAATTCCTTTTTTTCACTTTGTTAAAACATAAACAAAGGGCTGTATTTTAGAGGAGGTAGTATGATTTAAAATCAAGACCAAGTGCCTAAATATTTGCATTGTGAAGCTGAAAGGGCTGTGTATTTTTGTGTCATATGAAGGACATTTTCACTCATTTATTACTCGTTTGATTGCAGTGATTTGTGTTTTATTAAAGCCAATCAAAATATCTGACACCAATCCCTGCAGAAAGCACCAGGATTGCAAAGATCATGAAGATCAGTAGAATGGATTTAGGTGTGTAAAGGTGTGACAGTTATTTTTATTTTGTACAAGGACGTGGTAAAGGGGCAGTTTAACAGTATTCACACTGGCGATGTGACACATGGCCTCCTGACGAGAACTGAACGCCTGCACAATCACGTACGCTCTGCACACCGTATTGAAAAGTTTACATGAAGTAACATATCTTTATTGTCAAAGCACCAACTTTATTTATAATTTGGCCAAAGTGAAGTGACTGTTGCTCCCTCATTCGTCTTACCCTGAAGTTACTATTCGTTTCAGACACACGGGCCAGAGTTAACTGGAGAAAAATACATCTCGACTGATGTTATTTTTACTGGATCCTTTTCCAGGCCTGTACGAATTTGCCTCAGTATTTGTTTTTGGGTTTTGAGATACATAATGAGTCTTATTTTGGAGAATGAAAAGAGTGACTTTTGTGGCTCAGTGTTTTGTCCATGTACAGGTATGTTCATAATGTACACAGTGTAAAGTTCTGCTTTTATTAATATTGTACAAACTCTGTATAAAATGTATCTATTGAACAAAGAAACGTTTGCCTTTGGAAAAAAAAAGTGTAGAACTCTTCTCAGCCAAGAATAAATCATTGGAAATAAATTGTCTTGTTTTTCCGGTGAATTCTGGATCAGCTTTTTTATTTTTTTTGTCAGACCACTGCGCCACCTTGTGGTTGCAAGAAGCTACAGGCTCTGAGAGTGAGACAGATGAGAGAATATTAGATGCTGAGCTCCATTACAGTCAAATTTCTTTGCAAAAATGTATGAAAGAAAGTGAAAGTTGTGCTCAATGACAAGGAAAATACTTTCAGCTGACAGGGAGCACAGAAGGTTTTCCCAGGAGAAGATTCTTTGTCCTTTATTTTTATTCACAATTTTTTTAGATAAAAAGGCAAAAACTCATTTCATGTTTTAATAGCATCACTTTAAACTCAACAATCAATGATTCCTTCAGTGTCTTGTTTTTACAATTAAAAAAATCTGTCAGGTTCAGTCCCTGACAAGTAGTCTGGAAACTTTTTTAGCAACAGTAAAAATTGTCATTGAAAAGTGATCATTCCGACACTTTCATATCAAAGTTAAGGAAATGATCACAACACCATATGAGTGATTTGCTGAAGTGTTCCTGAAGTCTTAGGGGAACCACACAAAAAACTTTTAGATCTTCACAAATTTTAAAATCTCAGACACGTTTTTCAACGTTTAAAGCAATGATTTCACAGGTAAGCTCTCAATGAAGCTTGTGAGGTCAAACGTGACATCATTTTGTCATACAGCATCAAACAGGAGGAAAAAAATCTTCTGTTTCAATATTCCCCTCAGCTCTGGTTAGTTATGTGAATGATTTCCGATCACTTTATCACTCAAGTGATCGATCACTGAAGCCCTAAATCTGACTTAGAATTGACTAGTGTGAGAACATGCTTTTTTTAGTTTTAATTTTTTTTCTCTTTTTTCTGCATTGAAATGTGAAAGACATAAATTACTACCAAAAAGAACATAACTACATCTCCAGATATTAAAAATCACAGGTAAGAATGTTAAAAAGCAAATTCTAAGACTAATAATAGTCTAAAAAAGAAAAGGAGTTGGGAACTTTTTCTTCATAGTTACATGAATCAGGGATTCTGTCTTTTTAGAAAAACAAGAAGAGTTCATGTGAAACAGCACACCAAAAGGTCCAATCACAAGAGCTTTTCAGACAAAAATTAATACTGGTACCGTCCTCTCTTTCCTCCATGTCCTCCATAGTTACTATGTCCACCATGTCCACCATGGCCTCCTTGGTTCCATCCACCTCCTCTCCAACCTCCTCCTCCTCCACCCCCTCCCCATCCTCCTCCTCCTCCTCTTCCACCGCCTCGGCCTCCCCAGCCTCCACCTCCACCTTCTTGTCTTTTTTGCCAGGGTGGCATCTCTGGAGGTGGGGCTTGTATCTCTGACGGACGTCCTCCTCGGTCTGGGACTCTCCCCATCAGGATCTATAGATTACAAACAGGGGTTGAGATGAATGGCTGTGCAGGAGAAAAGCACAACCTTTTTTAAAAAAAAAAGAAAAAAAAAGAAGTGAATTGAAGGAAAGGAAACACATCTGCTTCACCTTGTTGACGGCACAGGTTGTGTTCTCCCTGCTGGAGCCGCTGCTGGTCTTGACTACGTTGCAGAGGTCTTCTCTGGCAGCCAGCAGCTCGGCCATGTCCACGCTCGACTGTGGCCTCAGAGAGTGTCTCTTTGGTTGGTAGGCCCTGGCCATGCTGTCCACCTTTACCTGAAAACACCACAGCCACACACACGGTTTAAGAAGAGAATACACAGCGCAGATCAGAATGTACAGTTTTCTTTTTCTGCACCGTTTTCCAACTAAGTAAGAATCTGTTGAATCAGGAAAAGTCATAAAGTTGGGATATTTTTTGAATGTTTCAAAAACAGAGTTCAGAGTTAGAAAATGAAATGTCCCATTCTTCCCTGATAAAGGATTTCAAATAAAATTGCTCCCGTTTATTTTGTTCAGCATTAAGTGTCTTTTCAGTGTGTAAACTTCCCATACCACAGATACTTCTGCACCCCAGTACCATCAGATGCTAGCTTTTTAAATGAGAGCAGAGAACAGGTAAGGTGGTCCCATCTACTCTTTGGTGCATGTGACAGCCATGATTTCCAAAAAGAATGTCATCATTGCTATCCAGGATTAGGTAATCTGTCTCAGTTTCATTTCAAAGCAACATTGGATTGGATCATCCTGATAGGGATACACTGTTTTCTAGATTACCAAGGAGTTCTTTTTGACATTAAATAAATTTCTTTGTGTTTTGTTGCCATAACCAAACTTGTTTGTAACATCTTACTGGTACTGAATTTAAAATGAGACAATAAGTTACTTAAATTCATCATTTAATGTCTTGTCTTTTCGCCATTCCCAAATGAATATACGGCTGAAAATATCTTCAAACCACCAGTATCTTCCCTTGTTAATAATTGCAGTAAAACATAAGAAATGTACTTTGTGCAAGCAAAGATCACTTTGTTTTTTCAACACTGTCTCTGGCAGAAGTTAGACTTGTTCATAACATGGAAAAACAGTTTGATGTGTGATATTAATACAAATGTACCTTGGCTCTGTCTGACCATCCAAAAGACTGAACTGTAACATCCAATCGTTTGATCAGCATCCTGCGCCGACACTCGTACTCTGAACACAAGACTGTGTTGATGCTTCGCAGTTTCTCCTGCAGAGAAAAAAAGGCCATTTGTCAGATTGCACAGAAACTGTAGCTCCATGTATTTGTATACATGTTAAGATACTTACCCACTGTTCACTGGACAATGGTTTCTTTAACACTGGGTTCCCGATGGAGCCATTTGGAAGATCTCGGACCAGTTGATTGACCTACAATGACACACAAAGTTACACAACCTCCACAAGATTCAAATGTGATTTAAAAGTTTAAAATAGTCGTACTTTGTCTTGGACGTCAGTGAAGACCCCTGCAGCGTCCTGTCCTCTGGGCTCTGACAGCTCCAGTGTTTCACAGATTGAAAGGAGTTCTTGACACTCTGGACTCTCTTCTTGATGTTTATCGGAGTCTCTTCTACTCCTCAAAATCTGAGCAGCCTGGAGCTCAGAGCTTAGGAACACTACAAAAAAAATGAATAAATGAGTAACTGACTGATCCTGCAGAAATAAAACTAGAGATAGAAAGGAGCATGACAGATTACATACAAAGAAATTTGAGGTGATCTTTAGAATTTCGAACACCGCCCTTGAGAATCCCTGATACCACAGCTTCATAAGGACAGTGAAGCTCCTTCAGCAAACCACTTATCTCCACCTGAAGACTGTCCATGTCATCTAGAGGAAGGATCAGGAGACACAAAGGATGAATATGAAGGAGGATGCTTTTGTTTTCAAGCTGCGATACCAGGTGTGGTTGGATGTGGCTCACCTGGACCTGAAGTAATAGTTTCCTCCAGATCACACAGAGGCTTCAACCTGGACACCAGCCACCTGCAGAGGTCCACATACTCAGGAGAGAACAGGCCCTCATCAGATGCTCTGAGCAGCTCCTTCTCCTCCAGCAGAGGGCCGCCGTAGCTGGAAACGTTGTGGAGAGGGAAGAGTTAAATCCGCGTCAACACACAAACACACACACACAAGATGACCCTTTTCTCTGAGCTGCTGTACTTCTACTTGCTGCAGTCACTTCACTTTGATTACTAACAGAAAAAATAACGGATGTGATGACAGCTTTCATCAGAAGAAGTCATCTCTACAGCTACCAAGCACTTCATCATGCTAACAGCACGTTAGCTTACCCGAGCTGCTCCAACGTGTCCAGAATGTCACCCTCCATTTTTCCCACCGTGGTTTTTTTTACAAGTCTCCGTCTAATTAAGACATGTCGACACAAACCGGCTCATGTTAGCAGCAATAATTCCTCGACTTCCATTCATTTCTGCGGTTCTTTCACGTAGCACGCCTCCTTAGCGGCACGCTTACGTACATGAGTCGGTGGGAAACGTACGGTGATCAGTCTAAGGTTCCGCGTCTGCGTATTCGAGCAAAAATAATCAGTGGGAGTTTTACAAGGAAGACTTTAATTACGGATATCTAAAATGTTATATCTGGACGGATAAAAGGGTAATAAGGATGTTTAAATAATATATAAAATCCCAAACTGTATGAATGACTAAAACGGTGTGTTTTCTTTCTTTCTTTCTTTCTTTTTTTTTTGAATACCTGGAATGATTTTCCTATTTGGAAAATATTTATCAAAATAATGACTTGATTTTCCTAGATATAATCATTTCTTCCGAGTAAAAATAAAAATTTAAGGTACCCCCAATTTTGTCAGTCATTTGCATTGGGAATTTAATTTTAGATGTCCTAAACACAATTTCTTCCATCTAAAATGATCTTTTTAGATAGCTGTGATAGACTCCTTATGAGCATCAATCAGGAAATTAATGGAGCTGTATTTTTTCATCATTTAATTTTGGACAAAACAATATGACGAATTACTTGGGGTTTTTTTGTTTTCTTTTGCAATTTTTTTTTTCCATTTTCAAAGATATGCAGGTCATTGCAGTAACAACTGATTGACACATGTCGAGGCTTATCATTGATTAAAATAAAAATAAAAAAATAAAATAAAAAAAACAGAACAACATCCCCCCTTCCTTGAAGCCTTTGAGCTCAAATAGTGTTTTATTTTCATTTCATGTGAGATACAGGTACATCTCAACAAATCAAAATAGTGAGGAAAAGTAAATTTATTTCGGTCGTTCAATTTAAAAAGTTAAACTATAATAATATGTTGATCAGTACACACAGAGTGAAATATTTATTATTGTCAACATATTTGCATTTTTTTAATTGTGATGATTTTTTCTTACTTTAATGAAATGCCATCTGAAAAATGTGTTTATTTACATGCACACTATGCATAAATAGTTAAGGCCTGTTTTGCATGAATCTCTGCATCAGTGTGGTGAGGAATGGAGTAGCTCTGCTGAGGTGCTTCAGAAGCCCTGGTTGTTTTGAGATCGTGGCCCTCAGCTCATCATCACTGGGTCTAGTGTGTCACATCTTCCTCTTGACGAAGACAAAGGTCCTCTATGGGCGGGGTTAAGGTCTGGTGAGTTTCCTGGCCAATCAAGCACAGTAACATATCATCCTCACTGAACCGGCTTTTAGTTCTTTTGGTGCTGTGGGTAGGAGCCAAATCCTGCTGGAAAATTAACTCAGCCTCTGAATAAAGCTAGAATTTCATCATTAATGATATCTCTGGACTTCAGAAAACTCAGTGCACCCAACCCTGCTGATGACATGGTACCCAAAACCATCACTGACTGTGGAAACAAGGCTCAGTTCACAACCTTGTTCTTTACCTTGGCTGATTGTTCAAAAGAAACACAACAAAAGCTGCACAGCAAAAGATTAAAACTCACCATTTTATTATGATAATGTTATTTGATATGTCAAATTACAAGTGTATGATGTAACATAAAAACAGTTACAAACATATGTATGCATATTTACATTATATATTTATGAAAAGTAACGAGCTACATCTGTATAAAGAAAATACAACTATGACATGAGTTATTGGGACTATAAATTTTACATCATATACTTGGTATTCTCAAACCATGAGAGGAAATACCTAGACGTGTAGAAACCAATAAAACCAGAACAAGAAACGTTAAATTATAAAACGGAAACTAGGATGGACGTGAGGCACTTTTTTGAGGTTGTCAGGATGTGAAAGCCGATGGCACTAAGAAAACAAAAAAGAAGATGCACAGGAAAGAAATATGCACAAATAGAGAGTGAAAGAAAGAAAAAAGAAAACAGGCAGTGTTTACAGAATAGTTAAGAGTAGTACCATTTATACTGCAAGTTTCAAAACACAAATGTCTTCCACTATTTAGAACTAATCACATAAATGTTACATCAAGCGCTGTAAGATGAAAAAAAGCTTACATATAGTATCATCAGTGCACCAAAGCATCGGAGAATTGAAACATAACCACTCAATTGCTGTGAAAAGTAACCGTTTTAAAACAATACACTGAAGAGAAACAGGTTTATATAGCTTTTTTTCTTTTTTTAATCTACACAATGTCAAGAATGTACACTTGTATGCATTCCCAAAGATATGCACAATTTTTCCAAGATTGAAAGAGGATAAAAGACTAGCAGCAAAGTGGTTAAAACTGAAGTCTTATATAATGCAGGTCAAAAAAATATATATATTAAAGCAGACAGACACATGTTGCATATATAATACAGTACATGACAGGAAGTTGCACTGTGCTGGTTAATGCAGAATGAGAAGTGTTATTTCAGCATTCTCTACACTTTGTATAAATGCATGTCCTACATTTTGCTTCTCAGCCAGCAAGTTTTAATCAGGTTCATCAAACCTTGGTTCAGCTTGCAATAATGCGGAAAAAATCCAATTACAATGGGAGAACATGAGAAGCAACCAAACATTTGGTTACACACCAACCCCACACGCACACAAACACACACACAGTAACGCATACATACTGTAAACCTCATGCGCACACACAGCAATCAAACATTCCATCATGGTTATAAGCTGTTGGAGAATTAGGGTTTAACAGTCGTTCATAGCTGATTTTCTTTGTCAACACAATAAAATTAGTGATTGTATCTAGCAGCTTTATATGTACGTATGTATATATATTTATATATATCAAACTTTTGAAACAAGTGGACTGCCACTACTGTACCGTGTTAGCACTATCCTTCCATCTAACTTACAAAACTAGAGAGAAACTCTATTAGAAGCTCAATAGTCATTTCCATCACGAACGCCCTCTACTTTTCAATGTGAAATAATACTAAAAGGTGACCTATGTACATAATGCTGTCAATTGAAGCTACAGTATATGCTGACAGCAACGATAAATACAGCTCTATCTTTCAAATTTCAAAGAAAAAAAGCTGGGATTATTATCAGAACTTAAATATAGTGTTAAGTATTTACATGTGTTTTTGGAGTTTGGTACCAGGGGTGTGTTGTCTACTAAAGTGTCCTGTCCCATCACTGACTTGGCCTGCAGAGAGGTCAGCGTGTTTCCCACATTAGAAGGTTGCATAGAAAGTAAATGGAGCATTGGTCAGGGCGGAGTTAGGAAAATAAATGTCATACATGTTTTTTTTTTGTTTTGTTTTTTGTAAATCAGGAGTGCCAGGAGAAGAGATACACGTGTTAGCCTATCCAGCAGCAGATCTGCTGTTAAATATTAAGATCGACCAAAATTAACTAGTTTCAAAACACGTGAGGGACAAATTTTTGGAAGTTTGTTCATCAACTTCAATTTGACATTTTCTACTGTTAAGCATGGACTGACTACCTATTCCATGTTTTCCCAAAAGGCTTTAAAGGAGTAGTTCAACACATTGGGGATCTCTTTTTTTCTTGCTAACAGTTCAGATTTATAAGTTAAATACAAAGCTTAAGTTAGTGGCCTGTTAGTTTAGCTTAGCTTAGCAATCAAGGTTTAAACAGCTAACCTGACGTTCAGAGTTAACAGACACCGAAATAGACTCTAGTAAAGCTCACCTTGACATTTTGCTTCTTATTTAATACCCTTTTTTCAGTAGTGTTATGTGACATGCTTCAATGGGGTTACCATGAAGAAATGACACATAACCTTCTAAGTAAACCCAAACATTTTAGCCCACAACCCTCCAAAAAGACAGAGATAAATTTTGTGTATTGATAACCTGAATTAGTCACCTCTAGGTTCACATGGTAACAAAGAAATTAAGAAAACAGATGTTTTATGTTTGCACGTTTTCAAAAATCAATCTTGATTTCTGTTTATATTTTCTTTAAATGGATGAAATTCTTTGAAAGTCTTTGATTTTGGAAGGCTGAGCTACAAATATGCATGTAGATTCTGTTGCATTTGAAGAAAGCCAGGTTAGCTGTTTCCCCCACAGTAAATACAATCAGTCCTTGACTTCACATAAGAATCGTCAAATCTTGTATAATAATTTCACTCTTTGCCTGAATTTCCCAAAACATTGAACTACTCCTTTGTTGTCTTTTTGCTCATTTTGCAGCAGATAGAAAATGACTCTTTGGGAAACAGGATGTTCACACTGTTAGGAGTCAAAGCCTTAATCACAAAGCGGTGGAAACGTCAAACGACATCTAATACAGTGCATACTAAGACATATGCACGCTCACACACAAACGTGCTCATACAGTTACATCTGTATGTTTTATACAAGCTAAGATACTCAGCATTCACTCATCCATTCAGGGCCTGTTACATAAAGACAAGAGAAGGGAGTGGACTTAAACTTTTGAGGCGAAAACACAAACACACAAAAATAAATGACAATAACGAGATATGAAAGGAAATTAACACAAAGAGAAAACAACCGAGTCATGAGACAAACAAAAATTTGGAGAGGGTGCTGCAACCAAAGCTTGGAAAGCAGTGCTTTTAAGAGTTTTGCCAAACTGGATGCTAAATTAAGTCGAATTTACACACAGACGTTTAATCTGAGGGAATCTCAATCAAAGTAATTTTAAGTGCCTCGTCATATCACCGAAACAAAACTTGCTGGTTGAGCAACATTTCAGTCTTTTTTGTTTTTTAAAAATAATTCTTTAAAAAAATAGAGCAGGAAAATAACAATGAAGAAACAAAAACACCAACTTCACTACAGCAGTATATAACTGAGAGAGAACTGAAAGTCACTGGGGCAGATGTATTTGTTCGACTGTCAATGGTCCAGAGGTGCTAATAATGCGAATTTCATGGTGTTGAAATATTTTGTGGGATTGGGGCTTGAAAAGATACATTTTCCCTTGTAATCATGGAACTAATCCCTTTACTTTGGAATGCACTTTAACATAATCTAAATCAATGTTGATAACTACACCAAGCTGCTTCTCTGTGACGTTCTCTTCAACATTCGTTGTGAAGAAAAACAAGGAATTGGCCATACATCCACCTCAACAGCTCAAATCTTTAAATTACACTGCATGTGGCAGTTAAAGCACCACAAGAATATGAGAGGGTCACCTTACGTCTTTCGGGGGGAGAACACCATTTCTAGTGCACTTTTCTCTGTCTCGTAATTACATAGTCAGCAAATGCTTAAGCCATGAAGGAAAGGCCACTGTTACCCAACCGCAAAATCACAAAAAAAGCAAGAAAGGATCCCTTTTAGCATACTCAAACAGCAAGTATTTTCTGAACACAAAATAGTTTTGTTTTCTTTTTCATAACCCTGTACAAAACACAATTTTCCTTCATAAAGTTACACGTGACTTATAGTAGAGTTTTGTGGCCTGGCTTTGTCGATGCATGAGTGAGTGTGAATGTGAAACAGTGGTGTGTGTATGTGTGTGTAAATGTGTGTTTAGTAACATCACCAAGTCTATTAATCTTGACTCCTCCTCCTCCTCTTCTAAGATTAAGCTCCTGAACTTAGCTTGTTGCTCAGAGCCCCCACAAAGCATATGGTTTGTCCTCCGCTGCAGCTTGTCGGCGACAAACGCAAACTGAAATCTCCAAAAGCCCTCAGAGCTGGGGGTCAACAACATGTCACCCCGTCTGAGAAGGAATGAAAAAAGGATGCCGGCTTTTTAATTTTCCGCTTTTATCCACTTCCTGTGTTAGCTAGCTTTGAGGGTGTCCCAGAGTCTGGCATCGGGTCACCCCGCGGCCTTGTGCTTGCCTCCACAGCAGCGGCAGGCCTCGCCACAGTGGTGGCAGGCGCGCAGAGGCAGGTAGCAGCACATGCAGGGCGCGATGAAAGAAAGCGCCACCAGGGCCAGCCAGCGCAGGCAGAACTGCTCGTCAGATGTGTCACATGAGCAGGGGTCCGAGAAGTCGCCCTCGGAGTCTGACATGCAGTGGTACAGCATGCTCTCGGCACACAGCATGCAGCTGACTTTGTAGATGCACTGCTTGATGGGGTCGGGGGCGTCTTGGCACTGCCCCCGCCAGTTGTCTTCGTGGTTGAACATCTCCCGACAGTAGATACAGCGCGAACGCTCGCCATCCTCTCGTCGCCGCCTGCCCTTTTTGGACTTCAGCACAGGTGAGGGCTGAGTCTTGATGGCTGTGTCCTTGCCCAGACCCAGCCCCATTCCTGTTCCAATGCCCATACCAGGGCCAGAGTGGGAGTCCCCACTAGGGCCATCTGGGAAGAGGTACTCACACTTTTTAGTGTCTAGTTTGTGGATGGTGGAGGGAAAGTCCAGGTCCTCACGGTCAGTCTCCTGTTTCCGCATGACAGGGTGGCGGTAGTCCTCATAGCCTCGGATGAGCACGTCTTTGCGTGGGTTGATGCGAACGATCTCCTCTTCATCCATGTGAAAACTGACATGGCGTGACGATTTAAAAGAGACCTTTAGAGAAGGAGAAGGAGAGAATTAGGAGGATGGGTTCATCTTTCCATGTTAATCACACACTATTTTGTGAAATTTGTGTTGCAGCGTGAATGGTTGTGTGGACATGCAGACCTGTGGAGGCAGGTAGCGGCGGTTGCTCGAAGGGAACTCGTCGAAGGGTTGCGCACGGACATAGCAGCCCCTGAATGGCTCGGTGGAGACAACATTGTTCAGAGGAGAGAAGGGCTCTTTTATCGGTGTACAGATGGAGGGAGGTTCATCGCACACCTTCAGAAACACAGACACGCATCAAGTTAGTTAGACAGACAGACTCCCACAAAATGTGCCACACCAGAAATCTCCTCTCACAAAATTATCTAAAGCTATCACTTTCTTGTCTTGTGTGATCATTACACTCTCAAAAGCACTAACAGTTGCAGTCAATTCAGTTTTCTGATCACAGCTGTTTTGACTCGGGGTGTGTGGGCTGTGTGTGTTCCTCTTGTATCCACCAGGGGGCGACCTGCACCCACACTTGCTCAGAATGACTGTGCTGTGTGGTGATGACTCAAGGCCCTTCTGTTAAGAACTCACAGTACCATCCGCCTTGCTTGTGTTCCCACAAACATTTTAACTGATGCAAAATCTGCAAACATGGCCTGCTTGAAAAAAAGAGGCACTGAAAACATATAAATACAATCTGCAGAGAGCATACGAGTTGTTACTTATCTCACCCCAAAATTTCAAAGCTCAATGTTATCATCAATATGTATAAAGGTTCTAAATATAACATCCTGTGAATGCAGCAGTCTGACTCAAACATGTTGAATGTTTAAAGAAAAATATATAACTTGCTGAAATAAAAAACATTGTGGAGAAAAAGAGCTAAATTTTAGGACTCCTGGCAACAGAATTTTTAAAGTGATGGCTGTTCATGATTCATGCGTGCAGAGGTGATGAGAGCTGGGGGAGGACAGTAAGTAGTTACATCAAGAGTTGTGTGATGATTTTTCACGTCCAGCTTTGTTTCAGCTCCACTTGCAGCTTTTTTTACACATCATCACATCATGTGTGTAAAACGCTGAGTAAAGGTCAATAATGTTTAATTCAGGAGCTGAAGTTGTGTCTTTAAAAACAAAAGTCTGTCATGTTATATCTCTAGACACACGCCAAGCTTTCTGTACACGTTCTGGTTCGATCCAAACATTCAAGCCGTGCACACACCAGCGAGCTGTCCCTCTTTTCCCACACACACCCCGACCTCATCAAGGCAGGGTTAGTCCTCCTCTCTTCTCCTTCTTCCTCCCTCTTTCTCTCTTGCTCTGCGTGTGGAGGAGGCTGCTGGCTCTGGTTAGTCAGTGCCGTGTGTAAAGTAGCCCACGCCAGTGCTTTAACGCACAGCGGAAATCTGGTTTGCTCCCAGCTGCTGCTACAGTAATTACTGTCCTGTGGTTGCTAAGAGATGCTTCCTTTGACTTCTTTTTTTCCCCCTCTCTCTTTCTCTTTTTCCCTCTCTCCCCCCCCTCTCCACAACTTGACTGCTCACACATGGTGTGTGTGTGTTTATGTGACTTTGCTCCTTCTCTGCCTCCAAACATACCAAGTGGTGTAACACACATCGAGGGGGGGAATGTGAGGAGCAGGAGACAGTGGTGGGAGAGAGGAGAAAGAACAGAACAGGAAAAAATGAGTTTGTGTTCAAGTTAGTGTGTGTGTGTGTGTGTGTGTGTGTGTGTGTGTGTGTGTGTGTGTGTGTGTGTGTGTGTGTGTGTGTGTGTGTGTGTGTGTGTGTGTGTGTGTGTGTGTGTGTGAGAGGCCAACGAGTCTGCCTAGGGAATGTCATAAACCAGCTCCAGCTGGAGAAATGCAGAACAGAACTTAAAAAGCCAGATGACAGCTGTGTGTGTATGTGAGAGAAAGAAAGAAAAGAGTGAGGGGTGGGGGGCTGAAATGGGAAACAGACTTGGGCTTCCTTTTAAAGCACTCGCCTAAGCCCCGCCATTCAAAGGCATGCGTGGGGGCCAATCTGAAGCTGAGCTGACCCAGGAGATGTAGCTGGGTGAGAGGAGAGGAAAAAAGGGGAGAGATGAGGAGAGGAGAGGAGAGGAGGTGGTGGGAGCCAGGGGCAACCTGGCACCACACCACTATTGAGGATCCATGCACTTCCGCCCTCAAAGGAACTGGTGTTCATAGGGAGCATTGGGGTCAGCAACATAGTGCAAAAATACAGAACATGCTAAAGCACTGCCTAACACAGAAGAAATATGATTGCACATGCAGAACTTTGATGGTTTTCCATCTTAAAAGAAGTGAACTCTGGGTAGTGCAGTGTTCATCATCTATGTCTTGTTAACTTAGAACAAACAAGAAAAAAAACAAGTTGGAAGGCTCTGCTCGCTAGCAAACAGAGTTTTGAGCTACTGTTGTGACTGACAGCTATGTAAAAAAGCTATGGCTAGCAGCTTAGCTTAGCACAAAACTTGGGAGAAGTGAGACAGCTCGACAGATTGTCATGGTACAAGAAAGATGAATGATTAGCTTTCTAACTTCAGATGTACTAGTAAGTATTGCTGCCTTTTACATACAAGGCATTTTGGATGTAGCTATGTTAGCAGAGCTTAGCATCAAAAGTAAAAACATAAAAAGTAGCTTAATATTGTCTTAATGTAGCAGATTTCCTAAGCATCATCTTCATCTTATCATTTTGATTTAGTGAATAGCAGTTGGTGGTGGTAAAGCATTGTGTTGAAGTATAAGGCTACAGCTAGCAGTTGGTTAGCTTAGTTTAGTTTGGTTTAGCATAAAATCTGGAAGAAGTGAGACAGCTCTACAGATTATCATGGTACAAGAAAGATGAACAAATACCTTTCTAACTTTACAAATCTCCCACTTAGCTTTGCTGCTTTTCTTTTTTCAGCATTACATATGTAGCAACTTTAGCAGAGCTTAGCATAAAGACTAGGGACACAGCTAAACTAGCTTGGCTCTGTCCTAACTAGCACACAGCAGCCCCTTTAAACCTCATCTTCATTTTATTTGGTTTGTGTTTCAGAACAGAAAATGGCTAAAAAAGAAGCTATCGTTAACTTCACCATCTTTACACTATTCCCACAACTGCTAAAGGTGTCTATTTACATCTGGATTATTAAATTAGAGTAATATAACTTGTAAATAAGTATTCTTTACAAGTGCAGGATGGTGGATTGTGTTTGTTTTGGACCAAGCCCAACTCTATGCTTTCCTGTTTTTAACTATCATGCTATGCAATGCCAACTAGTTTACTAACTAACTAGCTAAAGCTTAGCAGTAATAAATGCCTGATGACAAAGCTCACAGATCTAGACGGAGCTCTGTTGTGAGACCCTTAACCCATGTGACTGTTTTGGTTCCATGACTGAGGCTGTTCAACTCTACAGGCCAGCAAAACCTCAGTGCACTAAGCTGATAAGAGAAAACTTCCTGCCAGTTCTAAATTAGATGCGGATGTTTTCCTGTGGCATTCAGGCAAAAAAAAATTCACTTTGTTCTTGCGGAAGGACTGCGGTGATACGGTCTAATTCCTGGCAGTGGGTCATCACAGCTGAGTGGGGCGTCTGTGAAACCACGTCTTTTAAAATTGGGTGAAATGAGTTGCCTGTGCATGTCATGTTGGTTCTGTGTGCGGAAGAATGTGGTGAGTTTGTGAAGGGCATGCAAGAGGGTGTTGAGCCTCAGAAGGGAGGATGTGGGTGGAAAGGTCCGACTTGCATGCATGTACATTGACATATGCTCATAAATGAGAGGAGGCTGGATTAAACACAAAGCAGTGTTTGTAGCCCTGCAAGGCTAACATGAATTCCTTTATTAAGGATGTCTAACAAGGCTCGATTGTGACCTTAGATACTGATAACCACAAGAATTCCAACAAGGTAAAGGTCTCCTGCTCTGTACAGCTGTGGGGACTTTGATGCAGAGAGCTGTATCACACCTTGTTGTGTGCTGCTATTTGCTAGTTCTCTGCTGCTTCACTTCTCTTTCTATGTAGCCCAGGTCTTCGACCGCAACATTCGGATGCCAAATCACCATGGTGACACCCTCGGTGGCTCACTCACTGAACCTTGTGAACACCCCCCTTCTACCCACCTCCAGTTTGCACCCCCTGCTGCTGCCTAGCAACAGTGGTGCCATTGGATTTCCTGTATGTTCAGACAGGTCCCTTAAAGAGGAACTTTGCCACAGGAAGAGGAAGGCAGCTCCCGCCTGCTTCACTCTTCTTCCACTCAATCAGAATACAGGATTTAAGATATAAGGCAGGGCTGAGGTGAAGACAAGTATGGGCTGTCTAAAAGCTGGATGACATGACAGAGGTGACGATTCTTCTGACCAATCAACTAACAGCAGTGTTTGTAGCTCCACCTTCTGGGGTTGGATTGGTATGTGGTATGGTATGGTATGGATTGGAAGTGCCACAAAATGCATTTACCGAATGCCGGATGAACTGAACTGAACTGCTTGTTGGAACACAGGACTTTTAACAACACTACAAAAATGAAATATCACCAAGTGTTAATGTATTATTTTTAGATAAAAATCTTATTAGACTTTATATGAGCTACATTCACCTGACAAGTCCAAAAGTGTTGTATTTCAAGATATTAAAAGACAAAAATAAGGCCTGGATAAACAAATATAACAAAAACTTTGCCAATTGGGTAAAAAAATGCACTTGTGAAGTTTCTTTGGCCTGAACCACACGTATATGGATATTTTTTTGATCGGATATCTTTGTCCTTGTTTAAAAAAAAATCTCCGTCCACACCACAGAAATATCTCTGTTCATACAAAGAGGCCAAACTGAAAACGATCGCCTCTGAAGCCTGCAATGCCATGCCTGGCCGATAAGTGGCAGGTTAGCAACATGTGAAAACCATAGAAGAAGAACGTTATGAGCATGCGCAGTCAAACACAGTGACTTGTTGCTAGGCCCTTGACGTAATCGCGCCAACACCAGCTCCGTTTAACACCGCTACACGGATCCACTCAACCGGATATTTTTTTTATTTCTTCACTTTTTATCTGTTTTTAACAATCTCCGTTTACGTAGGTGAAATCGCCGTGTACGTGTGGTTGAGAGGCCCAATCGGACAGAAAAATGTGCTTTTAGGAATATATCCATATACGTGTGGTTCATGCCTAAAAGTAAGAATTATGTCTCAATACAAGAAACTAAGAATTCTTTCTGAAACTGTCAGGTGAATGTGGCTCATTTTAAGTCTCTTTAGACCTTTTTATTTAAACCAAAAATAAACACTTGCATAGATTCAGTTACTGTAGCCAAGACTGCGGCAGTTTAAAAAAACGTGCAGTGCAACGTTAACACTGCAAACCACAGTGTGAAAAATGACCAGAGTTGAATACAAACATCTAACAGTGTCAAAAGTGATTAATCAGATGTTCCACAAAGGAAGCACCTATCACATGCCTGTTGCATGGGCTGGAACCAGGTGCGAGATGTTTCTGTGTTTCTCGTCAGTGAGTTTAACAAGCACTGCCCTTCGTTCCCAGAGGTGTCTTTTCACCTACTTTACAATCAGAAGTAGAACAGGTGACTGACGGTCCCGTAACAACCCTGGTATCTTAAACAAATGAACATAGGTGTGGAGACTTGAACTGTAGACCTCCCACTGCTCTCTGCTAAGGAGCACCAGGCACTCTTAAAGCCAAATGTCAATAGCCTATAGAGTGCTACACGCCAGGGATAGAGCAAATATTCATGATTTATAACACAATACATCTTAACAGTTCTCAACCTGTCAGAGAAAGAGGCCTGGCTCATGAGAAGACACATCCAATTTGGAGAAAGTCAAAATCACAAAATATCTCAAAGCAGCCTTTTGAACAAGCAGCTCCTGAGGCCATGGTTATTACATCGACACCAACTGTAAAAAGAGTGACAGCTACCAAGCTAGATTGATAGAGACAGCTAAGCCTGCTCGAGCACAATCGCTGGCCAACACCCAGCTTCACCTCAGGGTCTGGCTGGCACTGGTTTAAACACCTGTAAATCTCCAAGAACAACTGTGTGAAAACAAAGGCAGGTGTCAGCGCCTGGGTGGGACACATCAGACATATGGCTCAGGTTCGAGCTCTGACCTGCCTCTTATTTAATAAGGTGGGAGAGTTCAGCGATAAATCTTTCCTTTTAAAAACCCACACCAGTTTCACTTTGACATAACATCGATCAACATCTCCACTCTGCAACACAGAAATGACTAATCGAAAAGCAAATAGTGGGGTTGTTTTTGTCATGACACTTATTTTTAGCATTCAACACAGAAAGACAAAGACTTCTCAAAGACAGGTGACACGCTTAAAAAAAGTTAGTAACAACTCACCGGTAGTCCATCCTCAGGTGTATCCCCAAATGACCGACAGCCTGGAAGATAAAAGGAGAAGTTTAGAGGTTAACTTTTGCATTTTTAAACTCAAACCAAAACAGGAAATGCTACTGTTCAAGAGGGATCTGTAGTTATTTAGATGTCACAAACATGAAAAGACTTATTTATGAAACTTCACCACGTGAGGGTAAAACTTCATGAAACCTACTCCAACTCTCTTCAACCCTTAGCTACACTAAAAAGACGATGTGTGCTTTTATTTTGGTCAAAACACTTGGCTCTAATGGCTCTTATCTGTTTCTCACAAAGCATATTCAGGGCTAAAGATTTCTTCTCAGGCCTGAAAAGAACTTATCAGAACTTCTGCTTTCCTCTAAGTGTGACTTGATGAGGGGAAATGAAAGTTGCTTGGTGTCAGTGGGGCACACTAGGGTTGAAATGTGAAATATGAACGTCCAGATTGATGCAACTACGACCCAAGCTACAGTTTCGTATTTCATTTCAGCAACCAAAACAAGTCGTCGGCGGATGTTTAGGTGGAGCTTATGTTTCAGGTATCAGACTGACCTTGTTACAGCTTTTCATGAGCAAAGAGGGTGAAACTGTAGATTGTCTAACCTGAGAGAGACACTGGTGATATTGATATTTTCTCACAGAAATGCACTTTTTCCCCTTACTCTTGTAAAGCAAAAAGATGACACTTCATCCAGAGACTCCTAAATAAACAGATAATGTTGTCAGATATCATAGCTTTATTTTGTTCAGCAAAAACAGATCTGAAGAGATGTACTGGGATACAGCTTAATTGCCCCATTGGAGTATAACATGGGGCAATTGTTGATTTGAGTAATACCAATTAATCGGGCGGGCCGATTAATCGGGCGGACCGATTAATCGGGCGGACCGATTAATCGGGCGGACCGATTAATCGGGCGTATTATAGCCTGTCACCGATTAATCAACATCAGCCAAAATGTAGCCAATTAAACAATTTTTTGCTCCGCAGAGATTCTGTCGCTCCTGCTCCTGTGTGTTAATTAATATAAGGCTACTACACAGCGCCTCACTTCATAATGCCATGCATGATTAACCTGGGCTTATAAATTCTCTAGTTATTGTTTTGGTTGAAATAATTTTTGAAAATGTTTCAATATGTTTTGTTGTAATTGTATTTATTGCACGTTTTGAAAGCAGCTACATTGTTACTTAAAATCTAGTTTAGTCCCATGCATTAAATGGAAGATGGAACTTTTCAATAGCTAGTCATAATTTGTGTTTATATACAGTATTTATCCTGTGCATATCAATGAATTTATTACATATATCAGCCGATATATCGGATATCAGTCAATATATCGGATATCAGCTTCTTTTTGTCCCCAGTATCGGCATCGACATCGGCCCCAAAAATCCCATATCAGTCGGGCTCTAATACCGAGTGTCTGCCTAAAGGTGCAGGGCCCTGTGAGGCTGGCTCTCAAGCCAGGGCCAAGGTGTGAATCTACTCTTCACTCCCACTGTTTCCTGCTCTATCCTCTGTCCAGTCCTCTCTGAATAAAGGCACAAAAGCCAGATTTTTTTTAATGGTTTGGACCAAGGATGTTGCACAAAACCAGGATGTGGACTAAACCATTTTTTTCTTAATGAGAGGGAAGCTGTTTTTGTACCTGGGGCATCAACAAGTATCTTTGAAAAGCTCAAGTGAAGCACTGAGACGGCATCGAGTGTCAGCATTCAGGGAAAGGAAATAGAATCATATGGCATGCTGGGGAAAAGTGACTAGTTTGTGTTTCAGTCTGTCCATGAGCCTGTATGTCTGTCTGTCTATACCGCACAGAGAAAGGTGTGTGTGTGTGTGTGTGTGTGTGTGTGTGTGTGTGTGTGTGTGTGTGTGTGTGTGTGTGTGTGTGTGTGTGTGTGTGTGTGTGCGCGTGTGTTTGTGTGTGTGTGTGTATTTCTAGCACACAGAGAGGAAGATGCTTCCTGCAGCACGACTCTGGCAGTGTTGGGCCGTGGAGCTGCCTGAGCCATGTGCCTGGTGTTGCCTTAGCAACAGAGGACTGCAAGACTGAAACACACACGTGTGCTCACACACACACACAAACGCACAGAGCAAAACATACCCCCCCCATACACACACACACACACACACGCACACACACACAACAGTCCAGAACAGCAGAACGATGCAACAGGAATACAGAAGAAGCTGCCTGCCTGAGCTGAAGAGAGGCATTACACAACAACACCAGCAGAATACTGAAGATAGCAAAAGAGAGGAGGAGAGGCAGGAGAGGACAACGGGGTGGAAAGAAAAAAAAACACAGACCGAGGGGGAGATGAAAGTCTGCTATCACCCACTGTAGCTGACAATGACAGGAAGAAGTAAAAAGTATTTACTAGCAGACAGTCGAGGCTCGAGGTGAGGTGAGGTGACAGTCACCAGCCATCAGATGTTTTATAAATCTGCAGCTCAGATCCTCTGTTAAATGTTTTGTCCAAATATCATGAAATAGTGGAAGACACGTGTGCACGAGGCTTTGTATGTAGCTCCAGCATCCAAAAATACTTATGAAAGAAGGGCCAAGGTAGAGTGAAAAATAATACTTGGTAAATGAATTTTCTTTCTATTTTCCGACAAACATCCCCTTTTTTTATTCTCACGCAGAGCTGTTCAACAAAGGCAAGCCATGATTACCTTTCACCTTGACTATGTGTGGACTTGTGCCCAGGAAGTTAAACTCTCAGATAAATGCCTGTGTGGGGGAAGAAGTGACTGATGCCCGGCGGTGATAAAGGCTTTATGATATGTTCTGCCGTGCCTTCTTTTGTGCTACCCAGGGTTCCCAGGTCTAGAGAGTAAAAAGAGATTATAGCTCTCGAGCCTGCCAGCCAGCCTCTTGTGTAACACGGGGCTGGGTGGCAGATTGCTGAGCTGGCGATTCTGCTGCTAATTGGATGACTTTGCAACCTCTGGCACGGTACAGAAAAATAATGCTTATCAGGATCCAAAGCTGCTAACTAAACTGTTGGACTGAGCTCCAATCAAGTGTAATACCTAGCTTAGCTTAAAAAATGCTACACTGATCACAAACAGAGCAAATCAACCCTTTTTTACACGACACCTTACAAAGTATCAGGAGCTCAAAAGTCCAACCTGTTCATGTTTCATCTCAGGTTGCCGCTCCCAATTCATGTCCTCCCTCCCCTTTCTTTCTTTTTTCTTTTTTACAGCCGTGCCGTATCACCCACCGTCTGGGCACAGTGTTGCCCCGCCAGTCACTCCAGGAAGTGGAGAGTTTATCCGGGCAGCTGGGCGCTGATAAGATAACGCAGGAGGGGTCATGCTTGGTTGAATGAGCAGGTAGCAGGAGGGGGAAGTCATTGACACTAATCAACGCAATGCATCTGTCCTCGAACACATGCTAGGTCAGCCATTACATGTCAATGAGGCAGCAACACAGGAAGCAGACAGAATGCACGCCATTCTCATTCACCCACATTGTTTTCAATGTATCGGATAGCTTTTAACATGCACAGTGTAGCACAGCCTCTTGAAGGAAATTACAAAGAAATCTGGTGTTGGAGAGTCCAGAACTGCCAACAAAAATAGACACAATTGGATGTCTTTGAACACACACACACCTTGATTGATGTCTTCGATGGCTCGACGAATCCCCCGGTCGAATGCTCGGGCATCAGCTGGGCTCTGAAAAGTCAGTCCGAACTTCTTGTCGTTGATCCTCCAGTGGTGGAAAATGGGGTTGACCTTGTTGTAGACGAGGTCTTTCTGCAGGACACACTCCAGCACCACCTGTCAACATACGAGAGCTTGAGTAAGTCAACAAAACTGTGATTTGTTTGGTGAGAAGTAGTCAATACACAGGCTTAAAATCTTTCAATGTATGCTGATGACATTGAGGTTTCTCTTCACTGTGGGTTGTTTAAGTCACATTAATTCTTGCCACTATAAACACAGTAACTGAATATAAAGGCAGGGATTGGCAGGAAAGACCTACATTTGAAACTCAAGAGCTTTGAATATAGAAAATCAAGAATCATCTAAAGCCCAATAGTTTGTAGATGATTTTTCAAACACATTCTGAATGGTGGGGTTTTCATTACACATGATGATAAAGTCAGAGAGCAGTGGTGGCAAAAGAAGGGGTTTGGGGTGGGGGGATTGTAAATGTTTTGGAGCCAGGCAGCCCAAGTGTGTTCCCAAAGCCTATTATTAATCAGGGCTACTACGCCGCCTCCTGGTCTTCCTCTAGGCAGATTAAATGAAATGTGAGACGACCATTAAGGTTGTTGACAGTTTTTTTTTTTTAAATGGACGTGCAGAAGAGGTAGCTTAATGGAGTGTGAATGTGTGAGCATGCGCAAGAATGAACGCAAGAGCACTGGAGCTGGTGTAAATAAATAGCTCACTGCTTTGACGTATTTGTTTTTACAAAGTAATAATTGGTACTAATCTGGTTTTATATGATCATGAAATTTAAGTTGTGTGACCTCAGAATAAAATTGAGAGCATTTGTGCAAGTGCATATAATTGTTGTGCAACTTTTTATGCATAACATTCACCAATATAGTGAGCATTTTTTCTGTGTATTAAAGTGCCTGTGCCTTGTTTTCTACAACTCCCAGCCCTCAACACTTCTTTGCAGAATATGTTTTTTTACAACACGAGGTGTCCCAACCAAAGTAAAAGTAACACTTACATCTGTACTTGTATTATTATTCATTTCTACTCTTTCTTTCTTAGTTTCACTACTGATCGCTGTATTATTTCAGCAATTTAATAATGAGTATGCAATTGATAATTTCTCACGTCTTGTTAAGGCACATTTTAAAAAGCTCCAACACGCACAACAAAAATTAAAACCAGTGCATTTTTTTTGGTCTTATTTTAAGTGAAAAACATCTTTTCAGACTCAACATGAGCCACAGTCACATAAAAAGTCCTGGTAAATGTCTTAATTCAATATATAACTGCTTGCTTGAAGTTAAAAACAAAAAAAACAGGGTAAGAACAATTGACCTTTTCGGATTCTTAAATTAGGACAGTAATTTCATTTTTATTTTATTACCAAATTTTTCTCACCCCACTGGCAAAATATATTTTACTCACTTTTAATTAAGACATTTTTTCTGGATTTGTCAAGTGAATGTGGCTCAAACTGAGGCTGCTCAATTGTTTTTACTATGAATTAGACAAACATTTGCTTCAATTTTAGTTTTTGCAGTGTGTCAAAGTATTTCTCAGAGATATGGTATTAAAAGTACAAAAAGAGTTAATACATTTTAGCCAGCTAGTAAACTAACACACCACCGTCAGGGCAGGTAAACAGCTAAGTAAATCAGCAACTGATTTCCAAAGCCTGGGATGATGAGGAAAAAGGCATAAAATAGTGCGTCAGCAAATAAAAATCTTTATTTGTAAAAATAAAAGCAGAAGTGAACCTCCAATAATTCGCAATTCTGTACAATAAGAGCAGCATGGATGAAGATGTAAACATCTCTTGCTCTTTCATGCTCATCATCACTACATTAAGAAAACTGAAAATCATTTAAATCATCAAGAATGCAGAAAAAAATTGCAGACAGCACCATTCCCCACCAATCTGGACAAGAGTCAACGTGTTCACTGTAAGAGGCTGATACGTGGCAGCTGTATGAGGAGGATGACATGTGATATGTGTGTCAGAGACAGTGCACCCAGGTATAAATTTCACCTTAAGTGTCTGGGCGAAAGCTGCTTTTGTCCACACTGATAAGACTCACATGTAACTCTAAATACTCTAATGTCACTGTTACAGGACAAGGAGGTGAAGCCTATAAGAGCAAGTGGGATGAGGGCGAGCAGAAGAAGGGATGGCTGCATGGGAGGAGGATGGGGTGACACGCAGAGGGGGAAAGGGGGGGGGGGGGTCTGCTGTGCCTCTGGGGCTGATTGTGGAGGCGAGACTGAACGGAGCCGTAGCAGGTAAGGTGAGCGCGCAGCAAGGCCGACAGAGGAGGAAGTATCACGGTTGCATGTAAAAGGATGACACTTAACACCGCATTCCACACTGTGCTCGGAGAAAAGAGGAGGAGGAATGGAGATAGAAAAATAGAATAGAAGCTGGATACGTTGGGGGGTGGATGGAGACAGGCGGCAAAACATGCATGGAGAGAAGGTAGGTACTAGGTAAAAGCACAAGTTTACTCAGAGATCAGGTGAAAGAAATGAGATTTTGTACTTTTTTCGCAACATTTTGCAGACAAAAAGAATATTCAACATTATTTCTGTCCTGGATTGAAGTAGTGATGTTTAAAGAATGTAAAACTCAGTCAAAAATAGAGATAAAGAGGCATGAAAGGTGTTATGCAATAACAAAAACACAGAGTTTTTGAGGCATGGTGGGAGGAATTGGATCCAATGGATACAAATTGTTTATTTTACTGAAGAATTACAGTTTGTAATAGGTATTGTGCTGGTAAACAAATGTTGAACAGCTACTTGCGATTCAGTCCATCCACCCATTCATTATCTGTAACGCCTTTCCTTTCTGAGGTTGCAGGAGGCAGGATGCTAACTCAGGTGTCATTGGGCGCAAAGCACTGTAAAGCCTTGTATTTGTGAGGCAGCGTGATTTAGAAATCTTCAACCAATTAGATCTGTACTTTTCAAGACAGCAAGTGAATCAGATTTAACTATAAAAAGTAAAGGAGATGAGAAAAGGGAGGGAGGGAAAGCGGACAAGGAGGAGAGTGATTGGTAGCTATATGGAGAGCCAGCTGAGTCATCACCAGTACACTCTGTGCCGCATCACTGCGCTTATAGACAGATCCTCTCCACCTCTTCCGTCTCCCGTCTCTCTGGCTCCACCTCTGTTTCCTGCTCTTTGACTACACACATCTCTTTCCCTGATTCATCCAAAACGGCTCATTTCTACCAGCGAAGCTTCTCTCCCTGTGACGACAGAAAGTCCACTTTCCCTCTTCTGTGATTTAGACATAACAAATCAGAACATCCAGAAGCTCTACTCGAGGCCTCCTTTTGACTCAAACAACATAATTATGGCCTTTCTTCTACCTCCGGAATCAAAACACCAGTGTTACTGTTTTAGACAACACTGTGGTAACAACGACAGATATTCCTCTGTGTTTTCTTCCGACTCAGGCGAACATATTCTTATGTGGTTGTGTCTGCTTCCTTTGTTTTCATGGAATCACCACTCTGTCTCTCCTCCTCCTGATGCCCTCAGACATGTCAGTGGCTCTGTGGTCGACGCCAGCACCGTGGCACTGGGTGGCATCCCGACAGACCTACATATGGCGCAGCGTTTGTTGTGGTGGCTGAGGGGTGGAGTCTGGCGGCAGTAGGGGGTGTTTTACCGCATCCCAGAAATGATCTCTCGGGGTCTCTGAGCCATGTCTTTACCCCCGTCTGAACAACAGCATTCCCGTCACACCCTTTTCCTGTGCCACACACATGCTTGGATAGCAACGCATGAAAAACACAAACACACCATAAACGCTAAACACACATAAAATGTGATCAGTCAGAGAAGATTAAAAAAAAGGAGGTGATTTAGACGCCCTGCTGAAACAAGCCTCTAATGTTGGATCATCAGGATCATGGTGGCCTCCTCGCCTCCCTGACATCTAACAGCTTTCTCACTCTCTCCAACAAAGATTTACATTCTCATTACCACAAACCAGGATTATCCCAGTGCATCTACTGGATCTGTTTTACATCTAGAACACAGAATGAGTCTGTGACAAGAAGGTCATGGGCTTGAGAGCAACAACATCTAGGGCCATGAGGATTAAGACAACACAGAAAGGATGACTCTGTACTTTGCAGGTTTTGTGAATGTTTGTCACTGCTGTAACACTTCATCAAATGGCGAGATGCATGGAATGTGAAAATCAGGGCCAATACCAATGTTTCAAATAATAATGTCACTAATACCCAATCTTCTTTGTCGCCCCCTTTCATTGTCAACATTTTTCTTTTATGTACGACCCTGAAAACAAATATATTTGTCCAACAACTGACTTCTTCTGCCCAAAGAAATAGCCTCTTCTCTAAATCTGCAGTTTGTCCAGCATTAAACCTGATACAAAACAACAGATAAAAGTTGGCTACTGATGCATGGGCAAGTTATTTTCAAATGGGCTAATGTCCATCAAGAGGGAAAATACTGGTTGATGCCGATGCTCAACTCTTACATTGAAGCAAAGCCAACAGAAACCAGGGACAGACATTTCTAGCTAATAAATTGTTCAATAGTCACAGCTATTTCTATTTCAACCATTTACTGATTATTCAGACAGTTTCTTGCCCCTTCTTTAGATATGAGGAGAGGGATCCATGTAATGGCAATGCAAAATTGTTGTTGTTATAGTTTAGGGCTACAACTAAAAATTATTTTAGTAATCGATTACTCTGACGATAATATTTACGATTAACCGATGAATCTGAAAAAAATAAGATTCACTGTTATTTTGGTTGATGAATATTGTTTGCTTTAAGATATAAACAAAGAAACAACATATTGTTGTTCTTAGTTGTTATTATCTGACGTTTACCCATGTTTTGTTCTTATCGTCAAAACTCAGTTTTTAACTTGTTTCTGCTTAGCTTCACTGCGTATTGTGTCTAGCACTGCACTTTAACATCCTTGCGCAATAACTTCTGGCCATGCTTGCTGCCGACGTCTTGCTTATGTGACTGTTGTATGTGTCTAGTATTTTGTCATTTAAAATACTGCGTCCTACGCCAGTAGTACTGCTGTCTAAGACAAATTTCCTGCAAAGGACATTAAAGTTGATCTAATCTAATCTAATCTAATATCTGAGCAAAGTTTAAGCTGACCAGATACTACATTTACAAAGTATAACAAATGACATAAATGTATTGTCACATAAAGAATCACCAGTATGGGCAAAATAATAGAAAATGTATAGTTATGTCATCAGATTAAGAACTCTGCCCTAACACTATCTGTAGCAGCTAACGCTAATGCTAACGTTTGTTTAATGAACTCCTTGTGGTTTTCAAACAGAGTAACAATTTGATAAAAAAGTCAAAACAAGTCTAAAAAGACATACCATGCAATTCACAACCAAGCTAAAATAGCACTTAAACTCATTTTATTTAATTTTTTGCAACTTGATTTTTACAGATTGATTATTTGAATATTCAAAAAAAAAACGTTCATAATGAAAACTACTATTCAGCATCCTTTTTATGCTAGTAATTACTGAAAAGTCAAATAGACCAAGGCTGGCCAAAAAAGCACTGGAAATTACATACACAACAAGAAGCCTGGTTCAAAATATGGTTTAGCTCTGGGCAACTCATTTTTGTACCAGCACACACTATTGGGACTCAATTTCTTTGTAACTTGTTATATTGAAGTTATTAAAATCCCGAGTTCGGCCCATGTAAGGACACAGCTGACTTGACACACTGTAGCTGTCAGCCATGGTGTGAAAGGCCCGCCTCTTTACCTCATTCAAACTCAATCCAAGCTAGGTTGAGTTCAGCATTACCAATACGGCACCTGCCGACTATAGGCTTTAAAGCTCAGAATCAGCTGGAGTCAAGTTAGAAATGAGGCAGGTCTGAGCCTCCACACTAACAACTATAGGGTGCCTGTGTGTGAGTAACCTGAGGTGTGCCTCTGATTGGGTAAACTCGTCATCTTGATATCTTCTAAACTGACAAGTAAAAAAAATCTTCAAATCCCGAATCAGTGTGAGCCATTACAGAAGTTTACTATTTGGACGAGGCTGTTAACATGTTTATTTCTGCCGTGAAGTTCTGTTTTTTTGTTCTTTTTGGCTCACTGTGCAAGTAGTTCCCTGGTACTTCTGGAGCCAGCCTCAAGTGGACACTCGAAAAACTGCAGATTTTAGCATTTTTTCATTGCCGCACATTTTTACACTGTAGATTACCACTTGGGTGGCAAGTTCACTCAGACAACGAGCCATTTTCTTTTTTGTCTCTATTTTTGGCTCTGAAAAATCATACAGGGCATAACAGGATGGCCAGTTTCTTTCTAATATTAACCACAGATTGTTAAGACGTGTGGTGAATAACAGTCTGACAAACTATCAGTTGATTATGGGTTTTTTTTTTTCACTGCTTATTATTCGAATGACACAAATTTATCTGGTAAAATCATCAAAAAAATTTGTCTGAGCTTCCATAAAAACTGTGAGTGCTATAGAGTTGATTTAGCAAATATTTCACAACGACAGGGAAGACAACCTAAAGCTAAGACACTGAACAGCAGGATCACGGCCCATCTTTTGGGCCCGCTTGTACCAAAGATTGACAAACATATTTGTGTACTGTAGGGAAAACAATCAGTGTTAATTTCCAGCCCCCTACTCCATCATTAGGGGCCTTCTAAGCTCCTTGTGTGTTTCCCACATCCCTCATCCTACATTCTTTGCTTCTGAGTAATCTGTCCTTCTCTTTAATGATATCATCATGCATCACAGCATCACGCACTTCGCTCCTATTTTCAGATACCTGCACTGTGAAGGAAAGACAAACAACCACTTCCTGAGTGACTGTGTCAGTGAGTGAGACATAGTGAGGGGGAGTCTGGGAAAGAGGTGAGGGGTTCAGTGTGACCTCGCAGAGGAGAATGTACAACCTTGTGTTGTGCATGAAAGATTTTGTTCAGTGTAGCATCACTTGGAACATCTGAAAAAGATCATTCCACCCTAATCAGCAGAAGGGTTGCCTTACCAGTTTGTCTTTGAGCCTCTCGCCCTTGATGTGGAACTCCACAGAGGTAGGGCTGGGACTGGGACTAGGGCTGGGACTAGGACTGGAGCTACAGGGACTGAGGTTGGTGCTGCTCCCTCCACTGCCTCCGCTATGGGTGCTGCCGCTGTCCTCCGCCCGGCTGACCTTATAGACGGTGACACAGCTCAGGCCTCCGCCCCCCAGGGGAAGCCACCCACCGCTGGAGTCATCCCGAGTCATGACCACTGCTCTCACACGCGCATAACTGTCACTGCAGAGAAGGTAGAGAGGAGGAAAATTAGGAAACAATAATTCAGAAGACTTAATCAGCGGTGCTCAGCAACTTAAAAAGTACTTTCCTTCTGGGGTTTTTGAGTTGCATTACAAAACATCATCAAAGCAGACATCCTACATGAAAGAGTGGCCCACATACAGCTGAGCTGTAGTACAGTACATAGAGCCTACACAAATGGTCAGGGCATGTTTAGTAAAGAGCATCATACTGACATTAGAAAGTCAGTAAAAAAAAACAAATACTGGTTAAAAAATTGGTGAAACTAAACTGAACTAAAAAAGAAAAAGAAAGAACAAAGCCAAGGGTTCAACCCTGCCTTAGATGTATATTTAGCTCATGATAGAACAAACTGGTGGCCACCATTTGTAAAGTCTGATGCTGCTGGTGTGTGTTTAACAGTAGACAAAGGGTGACTGACCATGTGGCCAAGTTCAGTCTTCTGGTCACAGCAGGTTTCTAACCTCTGCCCTAAAACAAGTGGCATCAAACTGGATGAAACAGTTCCCAGGCACATCTTACTTTCAAATCATGAGTAAAGAAATGCACGAGGACTAGGGATGGAAATCGAGAACCAGTTGTGGATGAAAACTGGTTCCACATAGCTCCTTCCTTTGACATCATTTTCCTTTTTGCTTAAAGGTTCCCTTTTCAATGCCTTCAATGCCTGTAGTGCACATTCTATTCCTCTGTGCATCGAAAGTTTTTTTGCTTATCTGCTTCGTGTCGGCACTACAGACACCCCAATGAACCAATCAGAGTGAGCTGTAGGGAGTGTCTTGGTTTGTTTCTCTCCCTCCCATAAGTGAGAGAAAGCGAACAAAAGTGAAAGTGACGAGTTGCTCCCCAAAAGAAACTCTATCTTTGCAATATGGAACTGATTTGGATTCTTCCCAAGCAACACAACACAAACGAGTCATTTGCAAAGTTTGCAAAGAGAAAGTTTGTAGCCCTGACGGGAAAACAACAAACCCTTTTAATCGCCTGAAGAGACAGCACCTGAAACAGTATGGGCAGGAGACCGGCAGCCACACCGTCATTCACGCAGCACAAACAACTTAAATACAGACTTGATAAGGGCACTCCAAATGACAAAACAAGTCAGCACTGTAAATATGTGACTGAAACAGTAACGTTTTACCCTGCACAGATAAGTTTCCCATACAGCTAAAAATCTGTGAGTTAAAACAAAAATGACTGCTTTATTTTCTTGAGTGAAGTTGAGTTTAAATGGCTGAAGTGCATTGTAGTTCATTGTAGTTCATTATATCAAAAGATGACATCTGCATTTTATAGAAGTGTTGTTTCTTGATGTTTGGTTCCGTTTATTTTACTTTAATATTAACTGGATTTTAATAACATGAGTGTGCTACAAGTTGAAGTCACTGGCTGATATGCTGCTTTGCTAAGCTAGCTGTTATGTAGCAAGTGTGCACCTTACTTAATGTGTTCAAGTTGATTTTCACTTTGAGTTAAGCAAAAAAAAAAGACTTGGCACAAGTTTGCTAAATTATTTAGCTGAATAAAAAAAGTGCTATGACAATTCCTGCTTAAATGATCTTTTATCCTTTTTTTCCATTTAAAACTTTAGTTTTAAATAGGTTAACTGTTTTTTATTCATTCAAGTAACACGCAAAATAGTCTGAATAATCTAAATCAGGGGTGGGCAAACTTTTTGATTCGTGGGCCACAATGGGTTTTGACATGACAAAGGGGCCGGACCAGGAGCAGATGGATGGAGTGCTTTGGTAACTATCAGGGTATCATTCGTTCAGAAAACAAATAACGATCTATTTTTCGCTGTTCTGATTTTGTTTTGAAATTAAAATTAGAATATGAGAGAATGGAATTATAATGGGATTTTTAATCTGTGTATGGTTCGTTCTTTTGTTATTCTGTTTCAGAACAAAATTAAAAAGAAAAAAAACAAAAAAATTGACTTGTTTTTTTGTTTTTCTGTTTTAAAACCAAAATGGAATAACAGAAAAACAGAATAACAGAAAAACATGTTTTTTCTGTCCTGGTTTTAAAAATGGAAAAACGAAAAATAATAACAGATTGTGTCAAAATTGTTTGTGTGATATTTTGATATTAAATGTGAACTCTCTATATAAAAATTAGACAAATAACTCACATTGAAGGTTTATACGGACATGTTCCTGAGCTTTTTTTTTTTTGATAAGTAACAGATCGCTGACGATCCACTCCATCCTATCCACGTGCATATGTGCACTTCCATGTGTTGCATTGAGTTTTGTTTTGTCCACTTTCCTTTTCTTAGGTCCGTTCATCTTTACAGAAGGGCTGATGGGTCAGAGGGTAAAGTGCGAACGTGGAGTAATAGGCCTTCGCTTCACCTCAACAAAGCCAATGTATCTAGTTTGCCCATGCCTGATCTAAATAAAACAAAACGTGATTAAATCTTGATTTTGCAAAAATAAAATTGTAATATGAAATTTTTTCCATATTGCCCACCCCTGGCTTTCATTTAGTTCCAAGTGCCTTGCAAAACATGTCATAAGAAGCAGTAAGTGCTGTCTACAGAAGCAACCTCAAAGTGTGGCTTCATTAAAATGAGGAGTGCCATGTCTTTGACGCACTACCCTGCCGGTGTTTCAGTTTAGACAGTTACTGTTATCCGGTGACTCAGTATCCTCACAAAATATCTTTCAAATGAAAACCTAATGGCATTTATGAGAGTTCTCAATAGCTGTAGCAACTACCACAACCACACATGCATTCAGTTGAAAGTCGCCAGTTAACAGGGTCAACTGTTTAAACCAGAACATCAGTCAGACTGTACTTCCTCACCTCAGCTGAGCAGTGAAGGTAGGTTTATCCTGTGCTATGCTGACATAGCACAAAAGATACAGGTGAATTGCTCAAAACATGGGTGTCAATAAAAAGATAGCCTGCTGTTTAGAAATATTAAGCCAATGCAGAGGAGTTGAAACCTGCAGTTTGTAGAACATCCACCACTGACTGGCCCTTTTTTGTCGCCTGTCATGTATCTCCCCCAAAATGAAAACATGCATGGAAACAACTCTAAGCTCCGTGCTGGGTCCGCTGAGGCAGATTCTGTGTCTTTTATTTACATCATTGCTGGAATTGTATATTTCATCTCATCTTCTCTATCCTTTCCTGCATTCTTTGCTGTGTGATATACAGCAGCACGTATCATCTTAAATAAAGCACGACATGCTCAAAACTGCTGTGAAAAAGCAAGAACAAAATGAAGCAGGACTTGAAACAGATGACTTCAAGTTGTTACGTATTCTAAATTTTAAAGACGATACTACGCGAGAAACGTAAAAGTTTAACCAAAACATCACGACTGGAGTGCCTTTATATTGTCCCCTATGTTATCAGTTTCAGCACACTTTAGCGTGAATTTAAATTTTACACAGAAACTCCAGCACTCCTTTCACTTCTCTGTCTTCACTTAAAGTCAGATGCTTTTCTGGTTAGATAACACACTGCACTGGGCCACTGGAAAAGACAAAGGTCAGGGTGTGCTGAGGGCAGCATTTTGCAGTAACTCTGGGTAAAATATTAAATACTGGAGGGAGAACTGAGAGCTGACAGACAGGCAAAAGGGTGGAAGAGTTTGACTGCCGGATGTCTTCCTGTGACACAACTGCTCTCTGGTCTGTGTCCTGGTAGACCGAGGAGCATGACGTCATGTTGTGGAAAAACTTTAAAACATTTTTTTATTAAACAGCGATTACAAATACAACTAAATAAATCATATAGTTAATACTAACTAGTAGCTCCTGCTTAAAAAGAAGAATGGCTGTGTCCTGCCACTCCTTTCTAAATCTTATCCCACTCTGTGACTAACCTTTGGCCCCCTGCCTTCCACACCCTGGGTAAACGTCAGTACCCAGGTTATTGGTTAGTAATTAATCAAAGGGCAAGAGAGCATTAAATCTGGAGCTCGCTTTTTATCATGTGGAAGCTTTGATATCCTGGAACCTGGAAATAGTTTTACAGAGTTCCAAGAAAAGATTGATGATCATGATTAAAAGCAAAACAAATAAAAAAATAAACCAACAGACAGAACATCATCTTGGTGAAAGGAATAATTCAGAAATTATTTACATGATGACTATGAGGAAAATGAAAATCTAGGCTGTTAACCAACAAAGATTCCCCCAGGTATACAAATTTCCTGTGCTTTATAGTGTTTAGCTAGCTCTTTTTTGGGCTAACTCTGCTAACTCACTGTTAGCATGAGCAGAGGACTCATTGTACCCTCCCTTGCTGACTTCATTACTCTCTGGTGTGAAATAAAGATCACTTCTAAAGAAGATATTTTATCAGCAGTTGGTGGAGACCAGAAGCAGAGCTAAAACAGTGAATACTGCATACAAAGCAGTTATACAGCATTTTACTACCTTAATGCAAACAAGCACAGATGACAGAAGCATTTTGTAGCACATCAATGATGTAGAAAATAAAGTAAGTTTTATGAATGCTAAGGTTAAATTGGTCGCTAGCTCTTTGACTGGAGCAATGCATCACTTGCACAGGCAGAGGAATGTTTAACTGCTAGAGATGCTAGCTCTGCTAATAAAACACAATACAAACTGATCTGACATGGTTTGCCCACAGACACTGTAACCGCAGTTTATACCATGCTGAATAAATTCTAAATAGAATTAAATATTTTTTATTTAAAGAGGAGGTACTGTGCTTCCCATGTTTTAAAGAAACAACGAAGAATGTCCAGACTTGACATGCAGATGTTTCAAACTGTTACATGTTCATATGTTGCAGAAATCCCTGAATCCACCTGTAAACTGCTCAAAACAGTCAGTTCTAAAAAGTAGTCCAAGATCTTCACGAGACTTGCAGAAGAGGTGAGGTCATCACATAAAGATCTCCCAACTGGTTTACAGCACATCAGAGGAGCAGGTCTCAAAAATTAAAGTTGGTGGAGTGGGGAACCTTAAAGAGACAGCAGCTAAAATAAAGAATTTCAGACAAAGACTGAAATAAAGGTTTTCCAATGCCAGTCACCAAAGTAAGAGTATAAAGCCCCAATAAATAATGAATAAATAAGCTCCACTTGAAACAACAAGGAAACTAGCAACTTTGCAACATCACTTCTGCAAGCAACAAATTCTGAAAAAATCCATATCCTCACATCATTGCTGACAGTCACTTGCTGACAGTCACTTGTTGTCACCATTTTAACATTCTTAACTCAGTACTTCTATAACAGGGTATATGCTAAACTCCTGAGGTTGATTTCAATACCTTTTTTAAGACTTTTTCAAAAACCTTTAAAAAAGTTTTAAGACTTTATCGCCACTTTCAGTTGTTGTTGTTGGCATCCACTTTTTAACAGTTGTAGTTTACATTTTTACAGAAATGATGTAAGCTAAGGAGGAATAAAGCTTGAAAGAACAAATGAAACCAAAGGCAGGAATGAAACTTAATACCTCATAAAACCACAATTAAGACTTTTTAAGGCCCTTAATTTTCCCAAAATTGATTTATCAACTTTTAATACTTTTTGTAAGACTCCGCGGACACCCTGTATAAACACCAAGAAGAACATCTGCCAAGTCTATACCCAGTTTCCTGTTTGTTTTCGATTTATGAAAAAACAACAACACAGAATGAATTCCAGTCTGGGAAGCTAGCATGAGGTTAGGAGGAACCTATTAAAGATCAATTGACACTTGTGTCCTAGGTTGGAGAAAGATGTATAAAGATCCACTTGCTTTTCTTTTTTATTCATCTAATTTGAGCATCTTGTAAATCCAATTTATTAATGTTGAATAGTGATATACAAATCTATACAGGCAGGAGAACTCTGGTTTGCACTGAGGATCCGAACCCCTAAAAATGCTAAATTTGGTAAGCTGTGTACACTTCTGTTTGTTCAAGGCTGATGCCTGCCAATGTGTTGTTTATTTTCAGTAAGCATTGTCAGTCACAGTGCAAATAAAGTAGACAACACTGGATGTGTGTTGCTTGGTATTATAATCATAATAATTCCAGAGACAGTTTTAAATATTATGCTTTGATTATTCTGCCACCGAATGAGCAAACTGGTAAAAAAAAAAAAAAAAAACAGGAGTACTCTGCCAATCACAGAATATGCTCAAGTATTAATGGATAGTAAGGCTGGAGCATGAGAGATAGGGAATTTATCAAAGAGCCAACATTCAGAATCAAACAAAATGAACTCATATCACAGTTTCCAGCTCTATTTCTCACACACTGCCCCCAAACTTCAACACATACTGGCCGTGAGAGACTCGCAGAAAAACACAACCACAGCTAACTTCCCCCTTGCATCCTCCAAGCAACACCCTTTCTGGTCACACTTCTTCACAGTGAACTTAGCATGAGAACCTCTGCAGCAGCAGAAAAATGCACTCCTCTTTTTTTTTCTTTGCTGTTTAACAGGCAGTAAAAGAAGGAAATAGTGCTGCTGTTACACTCCTCTATGGCCCCCAATAAAAGGATGCAGGGTGATGGGTGCAGGAGGGGCTGTCAATCAGGAAGGGGTCCCTGGGGTGAACAGAAGGCAGGCGGTGGTGTCGCTCAGCCATGACCAGGGCACAATGACCAAGGCCTGACCCTTCAGGACTACCATCACACACATGCTAGCAACCATGACACTCATAGAGGGGGGGCTGGGTCTGGAGAGGAAGTGAAGTGGACTGTGTGCATCAAGTTTGAAACGCTCATGAATTCTTGTGAAGGGATCAGAAATAAACATACAAGCGTTATTTGGTTTAGCAGTAATAAAAAAAATGTGTGTACTTCAAGTGCACAGTAAAAGAAACTCACTACTTCCATTTAAACCCATCATTAAAACACAGGGATCAGAGTTCAACCTGCTCTTCTTCTTCTACCTTATGTACAAAGTCTTTCCCTCAGGTTGTGGAAAAGAGAAGTAGTTTCCATGAAGATACTTGACTGCAACCTGATGAAACACACACACACACACTTGCAGTGACATACACAGGGTTCGGAGTGGGATGGTGGAGACAAAGACCGGCCTCCACGCCCCTTGCTGAGAGCACACAGTCGACTGGACACACAATTGAGAGCGGAAGCAGATCAGCTGGCCTGGGCCTGTGAGCAAGGGGGGAGGGTGGGGCGGAGGACAGAGAGAAAGGAGCCCCCCATTCCAAATTATTCCAAGTTATTCTGCTGGATGACTGACTTCATTTCCGACTGAAAGCAGGAGAGACGCACGGAGGGAGGGGGTGAGAGTGGAAGGGAGGACTGACTGTGGGGGTGTGTGGATGAGAACAGGGTGGAGAACAAGGTGACAGTCAACAGCTTTTGCTTGCAGTTGAATTTGGCCTTTTTTAGTCACAAAAAGGATGTGATTAAGGCTTCACTGTGTCTAAACAACACGGCTGAGGAAATGAGGATATCTTTTTCCTTTAAAGCTCATTTAAAGTAACACAACAAACACTACTAAAGCCTTCCTGTAAAAACAGAAAGAAGCACAGAGAGAAAAGAGAAGAGAGGAGAAGGCGTGATGGGGGAGCACGTGCAGAGCAGAGCTGGGCAGGCCTGGGCCCTGAGGCCGCCTGCTGCAGTGTACGGTGGAGAAGGGGGATCCTGGGACAACCATTTCCTAAGTTGACAAAGTAGCTGTTTGTCTGCTGCTCCAGCCCATGGCTCGCTGGGCTCCAGCATGCCATCATGCTCTGCTCCTGTCTCAGCCTTGGGCTTCCAACCCCAGATGGAGAGTGAGGGGGTATTGAAAGAAAAGACAGAAGGAGGGGAGAAAAAGGGATGGAGACGAAGGAAGAGGAGGAGTGCAAGAGGAGAGGACAGAAGAGAGAGAAAGGATGTGGCCTGAGCCCTGGGTGCTCGCCAAGTCGCCCTCCCTTTCCTACCACCCCCCCTTTCTACCCAACCCCTCCCCGGCTGCCTCTCCACACAATGGCCGCTTCTCTGCTGAAATTTCACGTTATTGGATCCCGGGCCTGGAGTTTTGTCCTCCCACAATGTCCAGGCAGCGGAGCATGCTGCAGGGGAGACACACTCTGCAAGCTAAAAGCTGGAAAACCATTCCTCCTTTCATTAGCATCAGAAAAGGAGAGAAAAGCTCCCCCCTTTTGCTGCTTTTTTTTCCTCCATCACCCCTTTTCCTCCCATGTCTCCCCTGTATCAAAACCGGAGGAAGGCTGTCAAGCTCGGTCAAGCTCCACTGGACCACATTGGTTGGTAGGAGGGGGAGAAAAAGCATCAAAATATCATTGGGAGAATAAACACAAGCTACTTATCCCAATCCGATTCTATAGATTATCCTCGGAAAGGAAAGCAATCAGCGGGGAAGTAGAAGGGGAATGGAGGACGTCGTGAAAAGCTAGTCTGGGTGTGACTCATTCTCTGTGCTTACTAAAATGTGTGGTCGTCTTCAACGGCTGTTATCACGGATAAAACACACAAATGTTGCATTAGCTAAACAGCATCTAAAATGCAGTTTGATTTCAGTCCATTAATAATAATTTGAAATATAATCCACCTTATTTTCTCACAGAACAAATATGCAGAGTAGCTTGAGCAAAAGCTGTAAGAGGATAAAGAGCTGTAGTTTCCTTCAATGTGATCACGCCTCATTGAAGAAATGAATTACATGCAATCTGGGACTCGACCGTCGATTCCAGCAGTGCATCTAATCTGAACGGTGCAAACTAGCCGCCCAATTAGCCACGGTTCAAATCCCCTAAATAACCAGTGGCAAACTCAAGGGCACAGACATACCCACAACAAACAGCAACATGACCCAACATGGATGCAGAGCAAATTATGACATAAGGCCAGAACAAGACACTTATAAAAGGCACCGTCTGTCGGCCATTAATAAAACGGAACTAATAATGGGACAATGGCGATGGAGGCACCAACAGGCGGCCGGCATCACAAGCCTGCTACTTCAGCTGCAGTGAAAACTAATACGTTGGCTATAGAAAGAGAAGTGAAAGAGAAATTTGCTAGCTTCTCTCGACACCTCAGGCTGCTGGTGACTCATCTCCCTCACAAGAACATTCAGCTTAGCTACCGACTGACTCAGGAGTAAAGAAAAAAAAAAGAAAGAAAGAAAGAAGAAGTACCCTTCTGCTGCTGCACCACACTTCAAATTGACCACCATCCTTTCACAGAATCACTGACTTATATGACGACAAATTTGCCCGTCATAGCCACTTCTGGTAGCATCTGTGGCAGTCCAAATCAAAGATAAACCCAAACCAAGCGAGTGAATGTCAAAGCTGCTCAGCCTGACAGCATCTCATACATCGATTTTCTAACCAACCCCTCTATTACTGGAATGAGCTTGTAACCCCAAAAACAATGTTTTAGGTGCCGCTGCGCTGTGGCACTATAAATCAAAAGAGTCCCATATGTGTATCCAATGCCAGAAAGCTATTCCCAAACATCAATCACAGCCACATATTGAGATGATCTTAATTTGAACCGCAAGCATTCGGAAAATTAAAACCTTGCGCTTGCCATCACCAAAACTAGGGGGGGTCAGACCACAGATTTCGACTGCTGCGGCGTCTCTGGTCTTCTTTGATGTAAAAGTAGTCCCGAGGGATTCCGGTGTCGACTTGTCAGATAAAGTGGATCCTAAAGGAGGGTTCGAGGGAATGACACAGCCGCGCAGAGAGAAGCTGTACGTACATCTCAGGAGCATCTCAAGACTAGAAAGATTCAATAACCACGTTTTACAAACCAGACAAAATCTCTTCTAAATGCTAAATTTAGCCATTTGACAGGACTAAACATGAGCAGATAAAAATATACATTCCTACAGACCTTCACTTTAATCCTCATTGAAAACTGGTCTCAATAATTCATTTATCTGACTGCAAGCTGAAAAGCTAGTTTCACTTTAATTCACTCATCTAGGAAGCGGCCTATCTCGACCAGAAACACATACCCAAGCCAAATGTTCCCAGAGAAATAAACAGCAGTGTGTGTGTGTGTGTGTGTGTGTGTGTGTGTGTGTGTGTGTGTGTGTGTGTGTGTGTGTGTGTGTGTGTGTGTGTGTGTGTGTGTGTGTGTGTGTGTGTGCACAGCCGCACACACAGAAACCCCTTCCTGTTTTCAAAGTGTTTGGAAACTCAATCAAAGACACAAGGTTCAGGATTTACATCTGTGTCCTTTTATGTCTGCGGCCTCGCGAGGAAGAAGAAGAAGAAGCATCTTGGCCCAGCTGCAGCAAAGAGCTCACAACAAGGCCCGGCCTCCACGCTCCCGCATGCGGTACAACTGAAAACAATATCCACAATTCAGGCACTTGGTGCTAAAAGTGCTCCTTTGAGGCTCTGAGATATGGTCTGTGAACTTCAGAGGCTTTTTTAATAAAGAAACAAAGATGAGGCTTTCTATCTGGATGGTATGTCGAAGAAAAACATTGTTTTGAGGTAAAAGTCTTCCTAGGTCTAAACTTGTTATACAAATAATCAAACATTTGTCTGAAATGCTGTCGTTTACGCCAGTTTATGCCCACTCTTAAAATACTTGAAGAGGAAATGAAAATTATAAGAGGGAAGTGGCTCAGGTTTAAAATACACAAAATCCAGCCCTAAATCTGGCCCTGGGAATGGAACAGTCCACCACTAGCACAAGGCCTGTTCAGTTTGTTGGCTTGTCTTGGTTACAGACAGTCCGAGCCTTCTGCTAACACAGAGGATCATTGTCATTAATCGCACAGAAATATGACAGCTTCAAAATCCTGTTTGCAAAGCAGCTTTGTGAGCAATGCAACTTTTCATCTTTTGTAAATAAGGTGAAGTTGAGAGATTTAACTTACATTTCGACCGTATACATTCAGAATGTAAAGAGTTAAAGATGTAAAATGCTGCCTATGTAAGTATATTTGTCAAGAAAGAAAGAAAATGTATTGGTCTGTAAAAAGTCACAAGAAACACTTCCCTAAAAGAAAACAGAAGCAAAACCTAAGTGTTCAGCCAAGCAAACTTCAGCAAAAGGTAAAATATGTTACAGCTTTAACTGGTTCTCCACACGAAGTCATCCCCTGCAATTGGCGATACTACCATCAACTGTGAAAAAAACCTGTCCAGGAAATTATTTGGTTTAACACAAGGGCCACAGGATATAGGCAATTACCCAGGCTGTAAAGCACCAGGCCTAACAGCTGAAGAAGCTGTCCCTCTTTGTCATTTCAGGACATGATGGGGGCTGTTTAGGAGGAATGTGTTTGGAAAAGCTCTGCAACAGGGTTGCTAGCGCAAAACAGCCCTCAGGTGATAAGATCACGACACCCACACTGGCAGATAAAACGCTGAGCTGTCGAATCAATCAAGCAGATAGGACGAGGACACAGAGAGGGGAGTCACCTGACTGGCAATAGACGCTAACCACAGAAGAGCAGGGACTCGAAATAATAAAGATGAACTGTTTATGTGCTTTACGCAACACAGACGACTGGACTTTTATTTTCTGATGTAAGAGGGATAAAAGGCCATACACAGCACTTCAAAAGACTGAGGCATTGCTATGGTTGAGATAAATATTTTAGACCAACCCCACATTCAACTTAAGCAGGCTACACATACTTCTCTTAGCATCATCATGATCCTTGTCTGCAAAAATTCCCATCAGTCTTACATCACAGCACACCAAGAGCACACGCAAACCAAAATATGACAAGGCTGCAGTATGTGCCTTCTTTTCATTTCAGCCTTGTGAACATAGTTGCACCAAGGCCAAGAAGCATGTTCTCAGCGACGGGGTGTGATGAGTGTGTACAACAGCTTGGCTTGCCACCCATCATTTAGAAAAACCACTTCAGGACGCCCCTTTCACACATTTAGAGGGAAGATTTTAAATAAACTGATTGCAGCTCCAGCTACAGTAGAACACACACATTCACACCAATTCAGTCTCTTGAACAAAAGGGAGTGTGCTGTTTATAAGATTGATGGATGACTCATCAATGATCAGAATGTACTTCATCAATGAACACTGTGAAAGGAAACAAAGACACACATCTATGACTATGACCCTGGATCTAAAAAAGCATCTGGTTTCTTGGTTAAAACCTGTCATAAGAAGAGTATTTCATAAGAGAGCAAATAGCTCAGGCTATGATCTGTATTCTGTCCACTTCACAACTGCAAATCACACAGTCAGAAAGGTGGTGGAATCATAGCAACAATGTTAGGATACCTACGCCATCTTATAAGATCTAACCCAGCTCATACTGTACAGCTCTGTTGATATGTAGCCTATGGCAGCAGCCCCCAAAGGGGGGCCCAAGGGCCTCAGGGAGTCTCTACTGCAGGCAGCCCCTGCTAAAATTCAGATTTGCCTCTTTGTATTTTTGATCACTAGAGGCCTACTCACTGCTTCCTACTAGCATCAAATGTGCTAGGTTAGATCATATTTTAAGCTTTTTTGAAAAGTCATTCCACAGAGATTACATTTGAGCAGTATGTGATCCACTCATAATAATTTGTTTAATTAAAGTCGATGTAATGAGGCTATATTTATAGAAAAAGCACAACATGGCAGGTGTTACGTAAAAACAAAAGTGTAGTTCAAGGACAAAGCCTCCATGCATTAAATCAAGCAACCCCAGAGGCAAGGAAGATGGAATGGGGAAAACCATGGGTGTGTTTCAAGAATTAAACCGTGATACTGGCATATGACTTCCTCTGTGACAAATACATTACTAAAGAAAATCCTCTGATAGTGGGGAAAAACGTCGCTTAAATCGATCATGTACGTCGCTCTTGTTAAATAAGCGACTATTAATAGACGAGATGTTGCATTTAAGTGTCATGTATAATGCAGTAAAAAAGCAGGAAATGTGATCATTGTGTGATCGTCGGTGCAATGCGAAACACTGTACAGTGCTGTGAATGGGCAGGCAGGTACTTTATGAATGGAGGGGATCATGTGACCGCAGCACCTCCCGAAGCAGATATTTCTCACTGACTGTCAACAAGCGCACACAAGGGATCAGCCCATTAAAACAATGGCAAAATGCGACTGGAAATGGGCGCGACGCGGACTAAAACACTTCACGTTCACGTTACAAACACAGTCTGTGGGTTGTGGGGTTTTGGGGCGTGCGCGTGACGCCTTTTTAAAGCGTTTTTATGAATGGAGATTGTGATATGTAAATGAGTGCGATTGAGAAAAAAAAATGGCATCTTCAGTTCTTCAACGTCGACTGTGCCGCAATAGGTTCGAAAGGTTTTCATGAAAGAAGGCTACACTTAGAGACGAACAGGACGAGCTCGATATTTAATGGTAGATTATGATCGTTAATAATGGAGGACAACACTAGCAAGCGAGCTACATCGCCAGTATAAGGCTTTCTGGTCGAAATGTACTGACATATGTATTTCACACATTTTGCTCCGGATTAATGGTGAATACATGACTATGATCACCAGCTCTTGTCAAACGTTAAAGCAGTAATACACTTCTTGATCGTATTGTTGTCTCGTTTAACAAACTATAAACATACAACCGTGAAATAAACGTCCCTATGTTGTGGCCTTTATATATTATCGTAGCTTTTATTTGCTTTATCCAGAAAACGTTAATAAACGCTTTGTTTGGGTTACATACCTCGCATTTTGGCGTTATTTTCTGATTTAGTCCGATGTAATCTATCAATACAACCCATATAGGACCGTTTTGAACATCCCAATAAACAGATTTAAAGTCTGTCTCCTGTCATTGATATTAAGAGGCTCAGATGATGAAATACCAGCATCGTATGGTTAGATATGCCCTAAACAACTGGTACTTAGTCAAGTAAAGCATGTGTTAAACATCTTAAGACAAGTAACAACAGAAGTTTATGTAGAGCTTAATTGAGAAAACGTTTACTTACTCGTTGTTTGGATTTGTTGAATCTTCACTCATTTTTTCCTCACGGGGATCCAAATCCTAGCAATAGCATCGACGACGCAGCGGGATAAAGTACCACAAATATCACCATTTTTTCCTTCACATATAGAAACTGCCCACTATATTTCGGATAAGTAAGTAAAATATGATACAGTGGGGCATGCCTAACTAAGCGTCCCTGGTAAAAACCAAGAGGAGCTAGCTTAACGCTAGCTCTGCTGGCTGGAACTAACGTTAAATCGCGAAGAGCAATGACAATCGTTGATTCATTTTATCCTCCCTGGAAGTAAAATCCGACCACAACAAATGGGCCATCGGCATCATCCTCTTCATTAAAACCCCTGTTTGCAAAAAATGCAAATAGATCCTCAAAAGACGTAGAAAATGTTGTAGATTGAAGCGTTTGGCATGTTATTTATGGCTGTCTGTCGAGCATCCATTCGCCAACTTCAGGTCCTGGACAACACTTGAAAAAGCGCTGTGGAGCGTTGCTCCGTCAACGTGTCCGAGTAATCTGCAGTAAAGGCATCCAAAGACGAAAAAGGTTCCAATTATTTTCAATTTGTGCACGGGGGCGTTGAGTAAAAGCATACGGGCTTGTAATTTCCCTCAGAAGTTGGTGGACATCTGCTTTATTCGAACTCCATTTTCAACTCGGGGGGAATGAAACATCGGAAAACTGGGCGGATGTGTCGACCCTCGCTTGAGAAAATTAGATCCTTCCGCGACGTAGTAAAAACACAACGCTCTTGCATTCTGATATGCTCAACTACCATTCATTTCATCGTCCCTTCATTGACAGTAACGTGTTTTGAGCTAAATTACACCTTCATGTTACTGAGGGCAGTCTTTTGTGAATGTTTTGTTCCAAAGTTGACCTAAAGTAGTCCCCGCACTTCCCAAAAGAAGTTTCACTTCAATCACGCATTGATACAAGAGGGAAGCGTCCGTGTGATAGCACGCAAAGTAGAAAATAATCTGGAGGAAGGACTCGAGCTGAGACAGTCGGGCTCAGCCATTAACAAATTAATGTGTTTTCTTTAATTAAGCAGCTTTATCGTGATCCACCGCCTACTCACTTCTCTTTAACATCTTAATGTAGGACTGTGGGAAACTCATTTAGATGTGCAAAGCAGCGAGGACTGCAGCACGTGGAATTCAATCAGATCCCCTGAAGATTTGTGTGCAAGGCAGCACATATATTTTACTCTAAATTTTAGTGATTCGGTTATTTTATGATCAGTCTGTATACTACAGATTAAACTTGTAAACCAATGAATATACAAATTAAGATAAAAGGTTGACAACTGGTATTTAAGTTAAGGGGTTCTGAAACATAACTCGTGTTTATTTTAAAAGGATAGTTTAAAATGGTTTTGTGTTCCACTGTGCCCTGAAGGACAAGAGATTAAGCATGGTATAAACCAAGCCACAAACAGGAAATTTGGGCTGTCGCTTTATTTATAGATGTTAGGGAGATAGACACCAGAAGTTTGAATCATACAGTTAAATGGACTCTGCAATTCCCCCATCTCCCCAAATGCATCACCCCAACAGAAACCTATCATATGTCCCTCTAATGAGTCTTAACTGCAAAAGTGATGATAAAAAAAAAAACCTGTTGCAAAGTGAAACACTGGCCCAGTTGCATAAGACTTAAATGCTATTGGATTTCTGTGCTGTGTGGAATGGCGATCAATGGAGATCAGGCTAAATGATTCTGCCTGGTTGTCATAGTGACAGCATGTTGTGTGAGAAGTTTCTTTGTATTTCTCTGGCTTTCATACAGCTTGTGGCACAGCCTTATGTTACTGCCATAAAAACATCTTTCTGTCACTATATAGAGATAACCCATGTACAAGACATTTGCATGTGGGGCCATCTTAAATATTTAGGTCTTCTGTTAGGATTTGATTTTATGTCTGCCACTATCCTGAGAGCAAAGGTAGGTTTCTCCTGTTTCTCCACATTCAATCAGATGTAGGCATGACAAAATAATTATGTAAGCCCACTTACACAAACAGATCTGCATCTCTGAAAAGCCTGACATTGGGTAATGAAGCTACAGAGGACTCTCTGTCTGCGTCTTACCAAATGTGACCACTTGTCTTCACTTGTTCCCTTCTTGATCTGAGTTACCATTGTCAATATCAAGCTTCCAAGCTCAAATAAAGTATCCCTTGTTTGAAACCGAGCATAAAAAAGTAGTAACCATGAATTTTCCCACTAGCATGCCTGTATTCTTCAGAGTATTCAGAGTTCAGGAAGTCAGTCCTCTTTCTCATCTCACAAATGTGGATGGCCTGGGTGCATTTCCTGTGTTTTTCACACACCGAGCACAACACACTGTAGTGTACTTAAACAAGGCAACAGGATGTTTAACTAACAAAGGCATCCCTTAGCTTTGCTTGCAAAGAGCAATCAGGGTCATTTCAATTCTCTTGAAGATGGTAAACAGGCTGACATTCCTAAATGGCCAGCAAGTAACCACGGAATAAAGGACATGTTTTTGCTCAACACAAGCTGTTATTCAGCAGGGTCCAACACGAGCTTGAATCTCATACTTTTTTTTTAGATCAGGGTCTGATGTGATTTAGATTTAAGGTGTTTTTTCATTTTGTAATATTTTCATTTGTCTTGTAATGCACTGTTTAACTTTGGAGCTTTTATTTCTGAATTTGAAGAACACTTGGAATGTAAATACATTAAACTTACTAGTGAAATATTATGTGTGTATTACATTGAGTCCTGTACCTTTTTAGGTTCGAGGTAGTGTGTTGTTGCTGTTTTTGCATGTCTGTTAACACCATAGCCTTAGGTAGTTTGAAGATTCTGTTTTTATACCACCGATCTCTAAATAATAAATATCTCTCCTGGCAACTTTCAGCTGGAACAGCATGAGAGATTGGTGACCAATATTACACAATAACTTGAATCAGATGACGTCCTTAGAACACAGGTGGTGTGATCTCCAGCTCCCAGCAGCCCCTGGTCACAAGAGAGTGGGGCTGAAGGCCGCTCTTTGTACAGCAACTAAGGAGAGGAAATTTAGTGTCTGTGTACTTGCCGCCATACAGTCTGCAGAGACCTCAGGGCAGTTAGAGAGAGAGACCGGAGATGGCTAATAACAGCTCTGGCTAAATGTTCTAATCTGAAGATCCTCTGCCTTATTTTTGTTTTACTGCCCTCCTTTTCTGACACAATATTCATGTTTAGTAAAAGTAAAACGTGACGCATTGTTTTGTCAATGTTTGCTTTCCATTCTTAAAAGCACACACCTGTAAAGTTTCAGTTTGTCCATGGGACATCCCTGAGAACAACTGCACTCATCGCAACCTGGGCCAAGAGGTGTGGCCTGAACAAGAGGTGCTGATTTTTAAAGACCTGGCAGCTGAACACAACAATGCATACCTATGATTAGTGTGGGCCTGGCCTCGGAAGCCTGAAACTTTTAGGCACGCTAATTGCAGGGTGGTGAGCAAAAAAGGTGTAGCGGCTAGAGGGGAAGGAAGTGTGAGGGCCTTCAGGCATGTTTAACTATGTGCTGTGTACTCTCCTTCTCACTCTGTCTACTTTCTGACTTGTTTTTATGCATGAAAACAGTGTGGAGCTGGAGAAAACTTGTATTTTTAAATCATATTTGGATGCAGGTTGAGAAATGTTTGATGTTATTTAAGCAGCATGAAGATTATTCTTTCTTTCTTTTTCAAGATTTGTTTCAGGAATGTCTTATGGTAGTGGATAACTTGATGAGTAATGTGTGTCAAGCCTAAAGAGCTGGTCTTGTGACCGTGCACAGAGATGTTGGTTCAGATGGTGGGTCATTATAGCTGCAAAGCCCATGACAGAAGCACATCTCCTGCATTGTGTAAGTTCTGTAAATGTCTAGGATTTGAAGTACATAAGCATCGAAAACCAATAGTTGAGTGTTTTTCAAAGGGGAAATGTGTTGTTTTCTATGCTAACCCTCGTGCAAAACAGAAACCCAAAAGGTAGCACTACAAAATGCATGTTGTTTTATGCTTCATTTGACAGCCTCAATCTATGAAGCTTCACATATGACAAAAGAGGAACATAGATAGCCCATACATTTGCTGATTTAAACTCTCCTTATCAAGACTGTTGATAGTTACTAACATCTGAACTCCCCAAAAAATGGAGAACTAAATTGATTTCAGCCGCAGTTAGGTTTTTCACTGCTTGAGACTCTGCTACTTCCTATTGTTTGCATGTTATGCGTGGGCTTGATTGAAACCTGATCTAGCTTTGGGAAGCTGTGTTTAGGGTGAGGTGGACAGGCCTTTGTTGCTGCCTGAGGGGTGTTTATTTGGGCGGCTTCACTTGGCTTCCCTGTAATCATCATCCAGCCCCACAGGATAGAAGGGATTAATGAATATGTTGGAAGGGAAGTTACAGATGACTATTTACCATTCTCATGGGGATGAGAGAGAACAGCAGGCTAGACACAGGAGAAGAAGTTAGTGTGCATGTGCACATGTGGGCACGTGCATGCTTGTTTGTGTGCTTTTAAGACAAGGTCTTGAAAAAGGAAGCTGAATAGACATAATCAAAGTATTATAACAATGTCTTGATGGTAACACTAATACATGAAATCAAAAGAAATAGTTGACGGGTTGATAAAATACGAATTCACCACAATTCAGGAAGTGTTACAACATTAACAGCTTTTAAGCTAGTTCAGCTCCAGGATTAGCAAAAAAAGGGGCTTCAGCTAGTTAAGGACCTGTATCCACTACAAGTGTTTTTGCTGTGGAAGCATATATTTTCTATAGAGATTCAATGCAGTTGAACCTTTTCAGCATTCTGCTTCAGAACAACAACATTTCCTCAGTATCTGCCCTTTCACTCAAGAACAGTTCAACTTTTCGACTTGTGCCCATCAGTGTAGATGATGCTCTCCACCATCAACCAAATAAAACCAAGAAAAGTCCGAACTAACAATATCAACTTTGAAAAGGAAGCTTTTGAGAATGGCTTTGCCACAAGCTCTCTTAAGTTTGATTCAACAAATCTATCTGCAGCACAACAAAGCACAATCATATATTGCACAGTCTGAACATCCTTCATGCTAACAGGTCAACTTGTGTTGACTGTATGATGCAAACTTTCTTTGCCTTCTCTGGTATCATTTTGCTGAATGGCTCCGTTGTTATTTTACTACCAACAACTGGTCTGGCAATGTAGTGCAATTTATCTTGTTTTTTTTCTTTGTACACTACTGACCTTTTTTTTTTTTTTTTTTTTACATAATCTTCATCTTACTTCAGGTTTTGGTGGAAACAGTGACAACAATGGCTCACCTCACATGAGGTATTAAGGTCCTTGAAGAGTTATTCTAGCAGCATAAAGTCCCCAGAACTTCTGGTTGAATAGCACATTAAGAGAAGGTGAGAGAGGCCAAAGCAAAGGTTGCTTCAGCGAGTGCAAAATATAGAAATAAAAAAGACAAATGCTATATTGCCTAGCAGTTAGTTCATGCATCCCATCAGACAAGCCCTCTAGTGGGTGGCCTGGGTACGAGTTGAACCTGCAGCCTATTTCCTGCATCTCACTCCCTATAGTGAGGCATATCTCACACTGTTTCCAGCTCTATACACCACCCTGTCCTTCCTGAATAAATGAATAAAAACTGGGGAACAGTTACTTAAAAAATGTTGTTAGTGGACACAGGCCCTTAACATGTTTTTTTTACAGTCAAAGGTTTGTGGAAAAACAAGTATCGTTATGTCTTTATTGAGCTTCAGATGATTTGCTAAGCAGATTTGTTAACCTAATCTTTAACCCTCTGGTGACTGCAGTGGACAGCTATTTAAAAATCATTTCTTTCCAAATGCATTGCTCTCTATGGTAGACCTGCATATCAGCCTTTAGAGTGCGCTCTGCTGCTCCACTACTTTGAGGTCCATTCAGTGGTCAGTTGTTGCAACTGCAAGTAAATTTTCTCTGACTGAAAAAAAAGATGATGTAAAGTAACATGTGAATAGTAATATTATTCTATTACTTTTAAAAATTATTATTCAAACAAGCAGTAATTTATGATAAATTCTTGCTTGTGTTGTACGTCGCTTTGGACAAAAGCGTCTGCTAAATGAAACTGTAGACTGTAACTGTAAACTGATTAACCATGTGTCCAGTGAAGCGGAAATCATGCAACACCAAGTATTTCCAACGTAAAGTTGGAAAGTGTGAAAACATGTTAAAATGCTTTACAAAGCTAATTTTATTTTTTTACATTAAGTTCACACCGTTTAATATTGTAGTCTACTGGGGTGGACATGTCTGTAACTTACAAAAAAAATGACTTCAGGAGCTTGATGTTGCAGTTTTTGAGGTCATTAGGTGACTGGAGCGTCACTTATTTAAGAAAGAGCAGTAGCATAAACTGAAAATCCCAGGTTGACTAGACTTACTAACTTTCTGTCCATCTGGAGTCTTCCAACCCCTACATCAAAAGACACCAAACTATTCCTATTAGTCAAACACTTTGAGTATACAGAAGTCTGGTTTCTTTTAATAAACTATTCCACCACGTTAGAGGTACGTTTTTGTGTCCACTTACTTTGACATGTGGTGTTCATCATTATAAATTTGAATTTTCTATCAAGATTTTAAAAAATTCTGTTTCAAAAGGACAAAAAGAGGACAACTTCTTACTCTGCTGCTTTAACTGCAATGGATCCATCTGCATCAGATGAGAAGGAATCAATGACTGTGAAACCTCTGAGTCAGACGTGACTCCTCATATTACTCTTTGGAAGGGTGTTCGGATGTCATCCTAGCTCCCGAAAACATCCTGCCTACACACACATACACATACAATTTGCTATGAAAATTTAGCAACAATAGCCGCAGCCCCCCTCAGCTGCTGTAGAGACCCCATCCCTCTCTTTCTCTTCCCTATGGCCTCCTACACATAATCCCCCAGCTCATCTGGGAACCACAAGCACCCCTCCATGAAGAGGCGCATTGTGCCCAGATTATTTGATTGTTTTCAGATGTTGAAGCTTTCCTACACAAAAGGGGAAGAACAGGGTTTGTCCAAAAGCCCTGGGCTACTTGGCCAAATGGATGGACACACAGGGAGGAGGAGGCGTGGGGTGGGGGGGATCGGCGTGGGGCTCAGGGAGCGGACACACGAGTCAGGAAGTGACCCCTGCAATGCCAGATTACAAACAATGTGCTCTCTCAACTTCTGCAGTCCTCGCGGTGGAACATACCACTACTGCAAGAGCCAAAGGGGTGGCGCTTGAAGGAGGAAGGAAGGATGGTTTCAACCCTCTCTCCCTCTCTCTTTAATGCTGCATCCATTCAGCATGTGGTGGAGGAGGAGGGAGTAGGTGGGTTGGGGGTAGTCGGGCCAGGAAGGCACTTCACTGATGAAAAGTCGCCACATGGAAATGGATGAGAAGTGGGTTGAGGAGGGGTGGAGGGGTGAGTGGGAGAAGGGCGGGAATTGGCTTGCGCTGCCAGCAGACATGAACCGGGGGTTGTGAAGGGGAAGAAAGGGAGGGTAAAGGATGAGGGGCAAGCAAAGGAAGGAGAAAAAGGGGATGCGGATTGTGATGGGGAATGCAAGAATAGGGGAAGTAAGTGGAACGGTGAGGGAGGAATGCCAAAGAGTAATGGTCTGATTCACGGCTTGTCAAGCATGGAGTCCCGTGCCTGTCAAATAGCATGTAACCAACAACCCTTTTCTCTGTCTGATGCTGTAGAGTGTGGAAGGGAAGCAGCGCGTTAACTCTGAATGGAGCTTTTGTTCCAGGGTTGTTTTGCCTTCACATTTGCCCAAGCATGCACATGAAACTGACTTGCATGCATGCAGGCATCAATGTGAGGTCCTTTTTTCTCCCTCATAATTCTATCTATCTCTCCATCCACTTCATAAGGCAAATGCCCCTTAGTAACCTCTTTTTTAGCTTTACTTACTCTCAAAAAACTCAGTGTAGATTTTTGTTTGCGAAAAGTCTTTACTGGGTTGATTCACATTTCGACTATCTTGGCTTGTTTTTCATAACGCTTGTCAAGTCAAGACAAAAAAAGCACAGCAAATCTCCTGATAAATGAAAGAAAAAAGACCCGGATGGACACACACACACACACACACCGTACACACTCCATCTCCACCCCCGTCTGCACTGTCATGTGTGACTCACAGTGCATCGCAGCAGCACTGTATGAACTTCAAAAAGAGGCTGGCTGTACATCCACAGTGTATTCAACCCCTGCTCTTTAAATAGCTCCAGCCTCTTCCAAACAGAAAAAAAATCCATGCATCAGAAATGACTGAATCATAAAAGAATTAAAGAAGCAGAGAACATCTATGGGCGCACAGCAGTAGCACTAACAGACAGTGCTGGCTTGCGCTGGGTTTAACTTATAGTTTCCATGTGAGGAAAGTAGCACGTATTCAAACAGGAAATATGTACAGTATGTACTGTAAGTGACAATTATGAGGTTAATGTAAGTGGTTGATTTGAAAGTTAATTAAGAAACTAGTGAAATTACATTTGGTAGTCATGCTGTTTGTTGGTACAAAGCTGGGCTCTATAATCACACATTCCTACACGGAAAAGGAAGCTGTGATTGAACATTAATGTGTACTTGAGGAGTGTATATTGTTTTTCAAGAAAAAAAAATGTGTGTGTGTTTCTTGTGTTCTGGAATGCACCTGGCCTGATAGGCAGGCAGAGGAATGCTGAACACTGTCTTTCGCCCAGGGAGGCAGAGCTGGAATGTGGCCCAGGCCCTATTCTTTTCCTCACTGCACAGAACAGGGGAGCTACAGGTTTACACACACACACACACACACACACACACACACACACACACACACACACACACACACACACACACACACACACACACACACCCTAACACATGGTTGCACATCCAGCCCTTAGGCCCTGGTTGTGCTTGCGGCCAAGGCTCCACATGCACCTGTGTGTCTGTGTGCAATATGCGCTTGTCTTCTTTAGGGATGTGAAAGCATTTTCATGCTTTCGTGCATGTGAGTGTGCACGCCTGTGCTTGAGTGACCAAAGTTCCGAAAGTGCAACCTGAGAGCAATTAATTTTTCCTTTCTTGCAGGCACTGTGTAATTTTCATTGCTTCACGCATTGTTATTAAGTCGTTCCATGGTGCTGCAAATTCCAACCAACAAAGTGAGCGTACTGCTCCTTTTAAAACTTGCCAGACACACTGCCCCCTTCACTCTAACCCACTTTCAAATCCCAGCACACCTCACTGACAGTCAAGGCCTAATACACAGTGTGAGTAACCCCAGACAGTGGTGTGTGTTTATTCTAAGCACATGAATTCAATCTTTAGATGGATCCACAAGTTGCATATATATCAAATAGCACTGATTTTATTTAAAGTAGATACCAAAGCATGGAATGCATACTTCTCTGTCTTTGGTGTATGCTTTGCATTAATAGAAAGATAAATTTAATATAGATCCTAACAGGAACATGTTAACACTGTCCTCTCTTCCTGTACCGGGGCCTCAGCCGTCTATGCAGCACTCAGATCAAAGAGTTAATTAAAGAGCCTGGGAAGTATGGGGGAAGTTGGCCTCTGTGGTTTATATGTCTCACCCGCCAGCACACATGCACTCCGGAAAACGAAGTCTCTTAATTGATTGGGAGTAATTAGTATGTTTCCTACAGAGAGTTTGGATTTCTAGGGTCCTGCCAAATTGCAATGAAGTCAGCAATGAAGTTCAGCAAGCCAGGAAGCCACATGTATAAAAAGATGCGCAACTATTGAGTAAAACAAGTATTTTATAAGGGTTGTTGGTATCAGAAAGCAAAGATGCTTGGTTTCTTTAAGCTTGACCTTGTCTTCCCTTATGGGGAATGGCAACATGGTAAAACCAATCACAAGGGTCTGGTCAAAAGTCCCTTGACCTGATTTGGAGCTAGGAAGCCAACAGTTTTGCACTCTGGATTCACCAAAGTTTGTTTTTATTTTATCAAAAAGAGGAACTATGAAAAAAAAAGATGGTTCACATAGTGCCGTCATTCAGAGCCAATTTCCTGCATGGCAGTCTTGAGACTTGCAGAGCCAATTGATTTTTGCTATGCTTTTTTGTTCTCTTGCACAGCGTCCAGGATCTCTGGACTGTTTTCTCCAATGGGACAAATAAACAGGATCTGTGTGAGTATTTGTAGGTGGGGGGTGCTACAGATGGAAAGGGAGAGAAAACAACAATGTAGCTGAAAGAAAAAGGCACAAAGCAGTTTAGAGAAATTCTACTATTCAAACTTATTGCTGTGACTCAAATCAATGTATTTTCATGCAGACTGAAAGTGGCTTTATGTGGCAGCGTGACAGGCCCTGGTGACACATCTTCCTTTGGAATCTGTCTGATATGTCAATGATAATATTTGGTTAAATCTGACTCTATTTTTTTCTTCTTTACGTGTGCAGTGGGACACTGTTTATCTATCATGTAGGTCTTAAGTGAAATTGTTCCAAGGCTGATAGTAATGAACTGTATGTACATGTGAATGTGGAAGGGCATCACGTGTAACCATGTAGGTGTGTGAATGAACAAGCAGTAGCCTTGTTGCTAGGTGAAATATCAACCCCTTCAGTCTCAGTGCGTTTTTATTTGGACAATACTGCCATCAAGCGGGTGTACGTGGCACTGCAAGTATTGTTCATCTTGTGCAACAACCAACATATAATAATGCCGTTTCCTGTGTCTGTGACTTGTGATTAGCTCCCCCTTGTGGCTGATGACATAAATATCAAAGAATTCTTGTCTTGCCAAAGCATGGGTGGTTGATGGCTCTTTTAACATCTGTTGTGATGCTTGGAAATACAAGAAAGGTAAAGATAAAATTGTTTAAAGTGCCATGAAAAATTGTTGATAAGACTTGTTATTTTTTGCTTTCAAAAGATTAAGAATTTGATTCACAGAACAGAGATGACAGCAGAAAAACAAAAGTATGAATGTTTTATTCCTGCAATGATGTTTAGAGGTTTGTTATGTATGTACTCTATATAAATACTCCTATTCTTCAGGATGCATGATGGATTCTTGAACAAGTCCAAAAAAGGGGGTACTATTTCTAAAAGCAAACAAAAGAGAGAATGAGAGGTCAGGTTGACAAAATAAGAGGGTGAGTGAATGTAAGTGAGATAAAGGGCGTGAAACAAGGAACTGTTGGATAATTGGATGACGAAATGAGTGAGTACAGAAACAAGTGAATGAAAAAAGGCAAAAAAAAAAAAAAAAAGTGAATAAGTAGGTGATGGAAGAAGAAACTAGGGAGTAAGTGGGTGAGTGAACCAGAGGGTGAGGTAAAAAAAAAAAAAAAAAAAAAAGAGGAAGTGAAAAATGAGTGCCAAAACTTGAAAATGAAGAAATGAGGAAACAAGGTAAGGAGTGAGTGGATGAACATGGTAATAAGAGGGGACAAGTGAAGGAAGGGAACAAGGGAAAGAATGGTGAATGAGAAAAAAAGACAACAAGGAAATAATTTAACAAGAGAGCTAACAAATGAAAGACTATAACAGGAAAAGTGAAAGTAAGAGTAAACAAACTGAGTGGAGGAAAAAGAGTATATATTGAAAAGTACAAACTGTATTTAAGTTTATCTTTTATCAAGTAAGGCTTTGCTATTATATATAATTTAGTACTTAACAAAGTGTACTTGGATATCAAATATACTTTTTGGGTACATTCTAAATGTAGTAAATGCATCTCATAATGCAGTTAGGTACATATATTTACACACAGACATAGCTCCATATAGCCAGTACATTCATGCATACATTTATAAATACATGTCTGGATAAATGAATTGTTTGCATCTAAGAAGAGGACCAAATAAAGTCCTACATACCAAAAAACCTAACCAACAAGAAAAAAGTCTGATTTACCTGATAGATAAAAAAAAAAAAAAAACAGGATCAGTCGTTAAAATACAATGCACACTTTGACTTTAAGCACACCTGTGTTTTCTTTACTCACCAGCAGGTAGTGTAGTCTTTCAGTTCAGTTTGGTTACCATTCTGGCCCGTAACATCATCACTAGTTTTGTTTAGAAATGGGATATGACCAATTTCGAAAGAATGAAAATAGCTTTTTTCCCCGAGAGATGCAGTTAACGATTCTCGAGTAGAACCGCAAACGTCTCATACACGTCGGTGTCACGAGTGAACGCCCCGCCTCGCGTTTGAGTTTTGTTAGCAGGTGTGTTGTCCACAGGTATTGGACACTTGAGTGCAGACGACGTTAGAAACATGGGACACAGCCACTTTCATGTACATATTAACACAATGTAAAGTTTTGGGTTTACGTTACATAGGCGGTGGACACTTCCTAAACTTGATTCAGTCTCATATAATTCGCTGCACCGCCCGGTGACCACATTTCGTAACCAAAACCAAACGCGCCCATAGCGGCTACGCACTGAGAAACTCAAAGATGTAAACTTTCCGAGATAAGCGAAAAGAACGTTTCGTGCCCCAGTTGGTAAGTTTTCTTCCATTGAAGTTGCAAACAATACTGGAAAATAAGGAAAAAAGTTGATAATCATTTTTCTGAATTCAAGAAATTATGTCTAATGTCCAGAATCGTCGCTAGAGGGGGAAGAAGATGCTACCAAGCTAGCAAAGGGATTCGCCGACGGCTATTGGTGAGTTTAACTTAAAAGTACCCACGCTTTTCTATTTTTCTTTGCTATTCGTTGTCTTCGCTGGGATTTTTGTAAAGTGTGCACCCGCCGTGGTGTTCACTTTCTTCGCTCTGTGTAACGTTTCAATTAGGTACAATAGCTCACCAAAGGCAGACTTTCTATTTTAAGCCAAGCCTTTCCTGGTATTCTGCATGTGCCGTTGTTTAGTGGCATTGAGATTTGTACAGATGCCAATATTGTTTATTTGTTTTTTATTTTTGCTGAAATGTTTCTTGTATAAAGCTGGGATAGTTTGCTCTATTTTTTGATTTTAGCCTTAGTATGCATTCATTGTGGGTGCAATTTTGGGTGAATGTTCTGCTGACCGACGGCCCTCAATTCCAGTAAAAACCCCGGTTTGGAACACATGTTTGAGTCTTATACAAAAGAAACAGGATGTATTTCAAATTATAAAAACCAACTGAAGTAGCAACTTAACTTTTCATGCCTGAACACAGGTTTACAATGTTAGGTCTACATCGAAGACTACATATTTTAAGGACATAGTGTCTGTGACGTCACACGTTGCGTATGATACAGAGTTTTCAAAGAGTATTCTCAACAGAAGCCATTTTAGCTGAACACAATCTAACTTAGTTAAATGAGTTACATAAGTGGGCCCCCAGCCTCTTTGCAGTGAACCCTGGTTTTTACTTCTGCATCATATAGATGACATAGTGTGCGCTCTTGTTACATTTCTGGCTGCACACATGCCATTTCCTCCAGTGTCTTCTCTTTGTCTTTCAAGCAAATAGAAAACGGTAGCTTATACTGGCAAAAAGCTGACCTGACCTTACAGTCATATGCATGACACTGCCCTCGTCTGTTCCAGAGTGGTACTGCAAAGCTACTCAGAAACAGACACAGAATCATGTGTAATACCCCTAAGCTTAGTAACTTTGAAAATGACAAATGTAGCACCTCCCCACCCCACCCATCCTTACAGTGTGCCAATAGAGAAATTAGCTATTCAGAAACCAGGCTATGAGTCTGTTACTGTTTGCTGTAGAAGTTTCCTTTTGCTTGGTGTCTCAGGTGTTTCCACAGCTAGCCCTAAGTGGACTCCTCAAGAACCGCAGTTTTTTATCACTTCAGCTTGGTCTTCATATTTTGAGATCAGGGATTTCAGCAAGATCTGTACTTGTTGATAAATACAGCTTAAAATGCCACATACCCGATGTACAAAACAAAATAGATTCTGTATTCTTATAAGGTTGCATCAGGTTACTTTGTTTGTATAGATATATTTGTTTTGCAGCAAGATTTCAGATTCCGGGTCTTAGTATCCAGAATGTTTCCAGGATGTGGATCGCACTTTGTAGATCATAGATCTGTTTGTTACATGTTTGAGTTATGTTCACAAACAAACTGACAAACTCCCAAAAAACATAACCTCTTTAGCGGAGGCAAAAGTACTGTGATATCATATTTTTGCCATACTTCCCAGCCCTTTTTTTATAGACATTCATTAAAAAAACAATGTGTAGATTAATTGATAAAAAATGAAAAATGTGTCTGGAAATTTCTGTTTCATATTTTTCCAAATGTAGACCCCAGGTGATTTTGACCTGTTTCATGTCTTCCACACAGTATTTAATGCTCACTAACAATTTTACACTTTTTCTGGCTCATTTTTTGCGTTCTTGTTTGGGCGGTTTCTTCAATATATCATTTAGGATTTATCCGTAAAGAAGTTGAGTTGTTCAAGAGTAAAGAGAGTGGAGGAAGATGGCCTTATCAGAGAAAAGCACATTTTTTGACGTTAGAAGAACTTTTATTTGAATTGTTTTATGAGTACCAACCCCCCACCCTAACACGTAAAGCATACGTCTGTCTCCTCAAGGCGTGTTACCAAGGCTTTGATCACTGTGATGCGTTCATGCTGTCACCATGAAGGGATGAGTGTCACTGTCATTTAACACACCACCTTAGAAAAAATCGCTCCATGTTTATTCCAGAGATCCATATATGGTATGCAGCCACACTTGTGTATGCACAGTGCACACACAGGATCTATAAATCCAGCATCAATACTGTCAGTTTGAGGCATCTTGGCAAAACATTCATCCATCCCATCAACAGCTTGCATCAAAATTATGCCAATTATACTCGGTCAAAAACATCCAAACTTCCTGCATAGTGTCATGCATGTTTGTTTGGAGTGAACTTTGTCAGAATGATGAGGGAAATCTTCTTGAAGTTGTTAACTGTGGACAAGGTGCAAGGTGCCAGATGTAGAGTAACATCTTATTGCTGTTCTGTTTAAGGTGCTGAGAAAAACAGCGTGAGCTTTTTAAAGTGGATTCACAGGAATGAATTTAACTGCTGTCTGTGCGGCTTTGATGCTGGAGTCATCCAACACTAACATAACTCTGTTTTTGACCTCAGATTAACTTTTAGTCTTTAAGCTAGAGGTTACATGGGTCATAGGGATAGGTATCAAAAACTAGTTCCTGTTAAGAGTCAATTAGGTATGTTTTGGTTCGATCTTTCATCGTCATCATTTGCCTTTATGCTGACAATTCTTTACATTACCTTATGTGACTTGCCACACATCAATCACGCTAGTCAGCCAGCAGCAGAATTTCCTCGACTATGGTGGAGAGGTTAAATTGATTGACATCTTGGCTTTACTTACCATAAAAGATGCTGGTGATGCAAAGTGCTATTTGTGCTAAGCTGTAATATAATGCTAGGGTGGCTACACCACCAACATGTTAAAACATCTGTCAATGCATTGTGTTAAATACCAAGAGTATCATATGTTTGAGAAACTTAGGACAAGTGCATTGGCTGCAACTTAGCTGCAGAGCAAAACTGATGAGGGAAAGTTATGTTTCTTCTCTGTCCTGTTAATATTAATGATATCCTGTCATTTCATCCATTTAAGATAATAAGAGCAGTGGACCAAGCACCTCTGCCGCCTGCAGTGTTGCATCCTCAGCCCCTTCCCCCTATGTTTAGCCAGCAGATCCCATTCACAGTATGTGTCTGCTAACCCTGCCCTCTGGTGGTGGCAGAAAGACGACACACTGTCCTCCATCTCAGCACTTTTGGCTACTTATTTGTGCATCTAAGCATCTTCAACCCCATCTTAGAGGGTCTTTTCAACACCTCAAGACACCATCAGACCTGAAAGATCAAGGATCCAGTGACAGTGTACAAAGATTATTTACTTTTATTTATTTGTGTCCAAGGATACCCAGCTCCAGTGACCAGTTTTACATTTATTTAGTTGGTTATGGTCACATATGTGACCTTTTTTGACCTTTAAAAAAAAAAAAAAGGCAAAAACTAAAGAAATTGTCTTGATCATTTTAGGTTATTTTAGTAGGTTCTGAAAACTCACCTAAGAATTTTAGGCATTGTTTTATGTTTAATTTTTAATTTTTTAAACAATTATGTTTTTGTTAACTATAATAGCCCTGACATGTTAACACATGCATGTCAGTTGTTATTCTTTGCTTTTATTTAAGAGGTATTTTCTTGTATTCTTTTAAAGTTACATAAAGGAAATAACCTGTTGTCAGCTAGTGCTTGTTGCAGACAAACTTCATATTTATGGTAAAATGTTAAGCAAAATCATAGCAAGAGTTACTGCATCCAAATAAATAAATAAAGGGTGCAACCAGTGAAAAATTTTAGTGCAGAGACCTGAATGAAATGTTTTTGACACAGAAAACCTGTAAGCGGAATCAATAATGCATTGGTACCAATAAAATCTTATTAGTACCCATCCCTGGTTATATAGTTGGTTAAGTACTGTTGAATTTTGTTTTGAGAAGTAATGATCGCAAGATCCAATTCAGGGATGGTACATTTTTGTTGTTCTAGATGCATCATCAGTTGTTTTCACCGTTAGTTTCTTACTCTATTCTGGTCCTCCAAAAAGCAAGTGCCAACCTTGACAGCTCTGAGGTGAGACTAATGCACTGATGTTGAAGAGCAAATACTGATATGTGGGGTGGAATCACCAGTCGGCCACACTCCATCAGCCTGCACAGGTTGCATTTGTTTACTTTATATAAAGGCAGCCTTCATCACAGCCAGCAGCTGACCATGCAAAAGCTTATGTGACTGACACAAAGCCAACATAACGTCAGTTAATACACTACAATAAAAACTTAATCACGAGTGGGAGGGACTTAAGTCAACGTCTTCCAGCTTCTGCCGTAGAAAGGGCTGTGATTTCAGTTAAATTATGATGCATCATTTGGTTGCCAAAAAATATGCAAATAAGCGCACGGACTGGCAGTAGTGTGGCTTCATTGCTATGACAGCTTCTCTTTATGGGCCCACATTTGTTTACTCAAAGAAGGCTTTAGAACTTTATGAGGCCTAAATCTTGTTTTGTTTACCCCTTGGGCATTACGCCTCAAAAGATGACATATGACAATAGATTAATGACACAGTTTGGATGTACGGTAATTTTTGTTGGATTTCAGAGCTTTTAAAATGGTCCTGGCAAAGTATTTAGTTTTTTTCTTTGTTCAAACTTTAAATGATGTCCCTCTGCATGGAATATGAACAGCTGTTAATGTCAGGGTTGGTTCAATTTATAGTATATAAAGCAAATATCTGTAGAAGTCTTGTATTGTTCTAGATCCTTGATCCTGTTGTCATAGAGACTTGGACATACCATAATTAACCCTGCTCAACCCGATCGGGAAGCTAACAAGTGGCATTTGAAATAACGTGTAACCTGTAATATTAGCGCTGATACTCTCATTGCTTCACAGTTACATCCCTTTCTAGAGTGTGGATTGCAATCAAGCATATATCTAGAAATGAGACTTTTGTGAGATCACTTAGAAACTCCTCACAGCCCCTTTAAAGAAGCTCTGTTTAGCAATGTCTTGTTTTAATAAAACCCTCTGAAACCCTTCTTCACCAATCACTTGTACTGGCTTCAAGCGTTTCAAAAGTCATGTCTTGCAACTCTGTTCTATGTCTGTACATCTGTCATGTATGTATCAACAACAGACATTAACAGTAGTTGGCATTCTTGTTTGTATCTCAACTTTAAAAGAAGTTATTTTTGCTTTTGCATCTTAAAGGGACAGTTCAGTTTTTTTGTAGTGGGGTTGTATGAGCTCTATGTGACCACTATGGACATTTGATACAGTAGAAAGGTGTCTCCTCTCCTTCAGTAAGACACAGACTGTAATCGATGGTAACGAGGAAATAGGCGCTAACAGGGAGAGACCGTACCAAATTCAAAGGCTATTTTCTCTGCCTACAAGAACTAAAATCAAAAAGTAATACCACAGTTTAAGAGTACGCTACATAAAATATTTTTTAAGTGCATTAAGTGTTCGGAAATATAAACATTTATCCGGACCTAACTAACTGGTCATGTATCCTTCTGCGCAGCGCTAGTGCGCTCCGTCCCCCCTCCTCCTTTCAGCTGTAGGGAATGTAAACAAGCTATGCTTCGGGCGCTGGTTGTAGCCTCGTGTAAGTTTGATCAAGTATCGTAATTCTTTTGTTTGTGCTCCAAGGATTGTGAGGCAGCGTAGGAAATTCAAAATGAGTGACTATGACAGCGACAATGAAGTCCCATTCACTTTGGAACCAGAAGGATACCTGCGTGAACCGGAGTACACAGAAGAAGAGCTGCCACAGATGGCGACTGAAAGGAATACAAACATCCACGGACACTGGACATCAAGATAGAGTCGGAAATACTCAGTGGTGTAAATGTCTGAGCTGTGAATCAATGCCCACAGATGCTGAGTGTTACTGCTGAAAGGAGGAGGGGGGGCGGAGCGCACTAGCGCTGCGCGGAAGGATACATGACCAGTTAGTTAGGTCCGGATAAATGTTTATATTTCCAAAGACTTAATGCACCTAAAAAATATTTTATGTCGCGTACTCTTAATCTGTGGTATTACTTTTTGATTTTAGTTCTTGTAGGCAGAGAAAATAGCCTTTGAATTTGGTACCGTCTGTCCCTGTTAGCGTCTATTTCCTTGTCACCATCGATTACAGTCTGTGTCTTACTGAGGGAAAGGAGACAACTTTCTACTGTATCTAATGTCCATAGTGGTCACATAGAGCTCATACAACCCCACTTCAGAAAAACTGAACTATCCCTTTAAAGACATTCAGCCAGTCATCCAGTTTTATTGGTTTGATAATATGATCACATCAAGTGAATTGTGGGTTGATTGTGTTGTTAAGTTTGACAACATTGGGCCAGTGATGCAAAATGTCCACTAGAGAGCGCCATTGATAGTGTGATAGTGTGTTAGAGGTATTTTTGCAAAGTGGAAGGGGAGAATTTGGGAAAATTTGGGAATAACTATTTGGCAAAAACAACTGAGAACCAGTTTTTGTAGAAACCTTCAATGAACAAAAAACACATTAGCCAATGTCATGCATAGAAGTGAATTTAAATACATTTCATCATATCAGGGATGCCAACCGTTATATTTTTGATTATCATTTGAGAGGCTCTTTCCCTCACTTAACATTTTATCTCTTGTAAAGCTAAAAGTGATACTGAAGTTTCAACAATATAGAGTAGTTGAGTCTCATAACACAGATCCTATGTAGGCCACATTCTTGTAAAGGCATACATTTAAGAGTCGTATAATCGCACAGCTCTAAGTGTGCCACAGCGTCTACACAGGGACAAAACCCTGAGTTCCCAAAGAGCAGAGCTCTGTGAGACTGAGGCGACGGCTGCTCCTCTTGCTCTCTGAACCTCGGCTGTTTCACCTTCAACTACAGTCTGGGAGGGGGGAGGGAGAGGAAGGATACGGGAAAGGAGCGAGGGAAGAGCAGGGAAAATGTGCCAGATTATAAGAGGAAGTTCATCCTCTGATAAACACATAGCTACACATCCCACTGGACCCACTGTCTGAGATGGCAGCCAGTGCTAAATGTGAGCTCGTCTGAGCTGCAGCACTACAAGGGGAGAAACCACATGGAATTCATGTTTTGTCCCTAGGTTGTTCGTTTGAGAGCTTTAGAGGGTTTTAATGTGCTTCTCTGTACCTCACAGTTCCATTCAAGGGGCTCTCCAGACGCGGTGCAGCTCTTCACAGAAGACATGCATAATAACGGCAGAGGGGAGGGGATGAAACAAAGGGGAGACGTGTAAAGCATCATATACATATGGCACTTTATATTGTACTCCTTTCAGGTATTCTTATGGGTGTTTTGGTTTTAGGTTTGATTTTTTGTGTTGTTACACACAAAGGGAACAGCCACAGCTCAGTACTTCAAAGAGGCCCCAACAATTCCACATAGACAGACCACATTTCAGCGGAGCATGCTGTGCTGCGCTGCTCCCTGCTTCACACAGACAGGAGCTGTTATGAAGAAGAGGAGACCTCGGCTTCTCATTAAAAAACACCACTGTTCCCTCCGCAGATTACACTGCTACGGGAAAACTACACAGGGAAGACAACCCCTTGCCACATCTGCAGCTGAAAGATGCGGTGTTACATGATTGGAACTGTCAAATAAAGCATACAGTTGGAGAAGTCTCAAAACAAGTGTTCACAAAAGAATGACAAAACATTTTTAATGGAAATGACTGACAGGCTGTTTACAGAGAAATCTCATCTCCTCTTGATGTTCTCAAAGCTTTTGTTGGGGTTGCCTGTTTGCTGGTTGCTCGGCCCTGCACCTGATCAAGACTTAAACTTAGATTTGACATCAGTAAACCTCAACATGTCTACATTTGCCACCTTCTTCGTAATAGTATAGTATAGATGGCCTCTGACCTTTACATCAGCATGATCTTGACTCTGCTGTGCCAACCACAGCTTTTCTTTTATGCCTGTACTTCTTTTCAATGTATTTTGCCTCAAAGCTGCAGTTATAGTCTTGAAAACTTTGTTTGCTTGCACATAAGCGCTCTACACAATATGGTTTTGGTTGTATCACTTAAGGGGTACATCAGACCCTAAAATGTCCAATGTGCCTCCAGCAAAGGCTTCATTGTAAAGACATTTATTAGTTAAGCTGGGGATGGTGTTCTTTCATTTCCTGCTTTAAATGGAGAGAGTGTGTTGGTCAGCACATCAACCGAAATACAACTTTTTAAAATGTTTCTTCAGCTTTTCACGTAAGTGCAAAAAATAAAGTGACTTCTTTCAGTGGATTTGTTACAAAGGTTTTTGTGTCGTTTATTTTTTAACAATAAACTAATCTCGTTGGTCGTAGTACACATTCTCTGGAAGATAACAGGTCACTAATCGAAGCTTTCATTTCCACTCAAATGATTTAGCGTGTTAAGGTTCTCTTCAGCGACTCAGGGCAGAGTCGTGTGCATAAATAAAATCCAGTCCCATACCGTGACATTATCTAGGGCAGCTCCACTCTGTAGGCAGTGCCCTCCTACAGCGAGTGTAGTGTCTAAGCCTCGCTCTTAGTGACCTGAATGGAAGACTGCGTGTGACACTCGCACAGTTAAAGCAGAAACACACCTGAGAGCTCACATGCTCAGTGCTGTGATGTGTGAGCCTGGCCTTAAAAGACATCAGAAGCTAATTGTTTGTTTATCATATCTTTTTTTTTTTTGTTTTCTAGCTTGGTTTACGTGCAGCTTCTCTGCTAAAGTGTAAGCAGTGCAATCGAGCACACCTTCAAAGAACCACAGACACGGAACAAGTGTAAACATGGTAATTGAGCATGGAGCCACAGCTGTGTTACCTGGACTAGCCTCTGGATGGCAGTGTCAGGCTGTGCTACCAGCCTGCAGCCTCAGCCCTCTCATTAGTGAGGTCTAGCAGGCCCCCTCCGACACGTCTCATAAATGTCAACACCAATACAGCAGGGGACAGTGGGCCTGGATGTAACAAACACAGACGCCATGAAAGTCCACTCTGTCTGTCAAATCAATCACCAGGGCCAGCCACAAGCTGCATGTTCACACCTCACATACATGGAAACTCGGAAACTACCTGCAAGTTGGCACTTGGCTAGTTTAAAGGCGTACTGAATAAATCCCTGTGGGGTTATTGGGAGTGATTTTGATCTTGAATATAAGATGGCATTTGTAGCATGCAGCGTACAAACTTTGGCATCAGTCTTTGTAAATTTCTTCTTGTGCAGGAGTGCACACACCTGCAGAGTGTCTCTTGTAGTTGTTGTCACCTTGCTGTGGTCAGTATGTACCCTTCACCATGCCCTCAATGCAGCCCTCTCGCCCCTCCCCACCTTTTCTTTCTCCTTTCTATTCTCTTTTTCATTATCAAGCCATGTGCTTCCCGCTCTCTTTTCCATTCTCTTCCAATCGGGCCACAGGAGCAGGTGGATTGGAGATAACTTGTGCCGTGCTTTGTTTTCACCCTGACACTGTCATTAATCATTGCCCAAGCCACACTTCAACATATAATAATAAGGACTGGCTGCTGTGTGGGGGCTGCCGCCCAATTGCCTTTCATTGTGCGGATGCCAAATTGGAGGTGAACGGCCATAGCCAGACACTACTCCCCTGTCCCCAGACTGTCTCATCATTTAGGTATTTATCCATCTCAGCCTTGTCTGTGGAGCTTCTCTCTGCCCTCCCAAGAGGCCTGAGATTGTTAGGGGGAGGATCAGATTTGTTGCTCAGGCTTTTTGGCTTTGATTCTGTGCCTATAAGTTAGGGATTAGAAGCAAATTTCCCACAGGGCAGTGCTGGATTTGCTTGTGTTTAACTATTTAACCTGTCTTAGTTTGGTGCCACAAAGGAGTGTGGGTCGTGGTGGGAGGGAGAGGAAGCAGGGTTTAGAGGAGAGACTGGTCAACAGGCCCAGAGAGACCCAAGTGGGTTAAGCCAGAGTCAGGCCAGCGTCGATAGGAGAGACCTCCTTATCCCTTACATCTCCACTCCTTTGGATCTGTGTGTGTGAGGGAAAGACTGAGAATGCTTATAGGCTGTGTGTGTGTGTGTGTGTGTGTGTGTGTGTGTGTGTTTGTGTATGGCGTCCCCTGGGTATCTCAGACTAATAAATCAGATTCATATTGGTCCTTCTTCAGTTACAACCCTCGTATCTTCCCTATAATCTGCAACATGTGAGAATCAGTAGCTACAGTGTTCTGTGGGTTATCAATGATATAAGAGCTCCAGACTTATTAACAGAAATAAGCTCTTTGAATCAAGCGTGACCTTTATGTTTATTACGTACAAACAAACAAGTATTTGACAGAAAATACACTTGTAATTCACTTATAGAATAATTCCTCTGTGTGCATGTTGGTGTGATGTTTATTGTGCGAGATATTAAACCTTTGGAATTTGCAATTTAGTGGAAACATAATTGAAAAGCAAACAGTGTTTTTGAATTGACACAGTAGATCCAACTCCCTGTGTTGGGCTTGATTGAGTTTAGGAACAGGGTTTTGTGAGCAGCCACCCTTTGCAGGCCGCACACTGGAGCGGCCGGGGGTGGAGACCAGCAGGAGGATCCCTGTCCTGTCAAACATAATCCAGGCGGATTATGATGATCTGAGGGGAACTTTGGCGCCTTGAGCGTAAAGGTGTGCTCATTGGGCCCTGCCATCTACACTTTTACAAACAAGGACTCAATCCTGCGGTGGCAGTGCAGAGAAGCGTCTGGGCTTTGATCACGTCCATCACCGATGCTGCTGACCTCCTTTGTGCACTGTGCAGGTGTGTCAGTGAGACATGTTGGACAGGCACATGTCAGCAGACCCTGTAGGATTGTCTGGGCATTGTCTCAGCATGCATTAGCTCTGATCTTCATAGATTTCTATCTTGGGGATTGCGCTCACACCTGCAGAGCTGTGGACCTGCTTTATCGCTAAAATGTAGCATATTAGCTTATCTTTCAGTCACTGCTCTTTCCTTGTAAATGAACTCATTTTGCTCTTTGGATCTCCGTCCATACATATCTTGTGAACTTGTATATCACTCTGACTTGTAGACAGGAAAGAGCTCCATGTCTCCTCTGGTGCTGTAGAAATATACTGCAAAAGCGTATTGATCTTTAATTAAAGAAGCTCTTAACCTTGGCTGGGCAGAGGACCCCCAGGCCAGCAAGTTAATTAATGTACTAATAGTCATAATATTTGTGCTGTGCACGGGAGGTACATAAAAGATTATCTATTGTGTGAGCAGTTTATCAGCCCAATGATGCTGGAGCCCCGTGCTGTGCGTATATCAATATTATGGGCAAAAATCTGCAATACAGACAGAAGAAGAGGGAGAGTCTGTCTTTTAATATCTCCCCGGGTTCATCAGCAGTTTAGCAAGGCCCCGTTTTACCTCCTGGGATTCTCCTCTGATCGTAACCAGGCGGCATCGATGGGCCTTTACAGGCACTAATGCCTCGCTACCTTGACAACACTCAGCAGCTATAAGCCCCTTAAAAGATCCACTTCTTCTTCTTTGGATGAGTCAGGGGTCCCACTCCACCGTTTACCACACACTGCCAAGGAGGGCGTCTCATCCCTGGATCAAAACCTCATAGCACTGACCTTTTAGTCGCTCCCACCAACCAGCAGACCCCTCATAAACAGGTCCCACTGAGGGAGGGAGGGAGAAGGGGGCGAATGTGTGCGTGGCGAGCCCAGACACACTGTGATATCACCCTTTATAGCTTTATTGATTTCCTCTCAGGATGCAACTATTAACATTGAGCCGCTCCGCTGGCTGATGCTGTGTTGTTCTCTGCAGGTAAGGCTGCCGGCTCACACCCCCGGTCTTGTGGGTTGTATATAGAGGGGTTGTGGTGGGGGGGCACAGGGGAGGCACATGCTTTTATAATTAAGGTCAGCTGGGATGCATTACAGCATTTGGAGGTGTTAAAACGGGCCCTCCTCAGAGAGTATGTTGGCATCACCCACGCTCGTAAATTAGCCACGCTCCCTGCTGATGTTAGGAGCAGGAGATGGAGGGGGTGTGGAAGGAGCAAGAAGAGGGGGGGCTAACGTAGATGTCTGGATGGAGACGCAAAGAGGATGTGTTTGTACATATTCTGAGCAGATTTATTCAAAATCATTGCTTTTATCTGTTATATAAGGCAGCTAAAATGTTATTTACACAAGGCCTTGTTTGGGATATGCAGCCTGTAAGTCAAGTCAGTTGTTAATATTAAATTATTAAATGATCAATTTATTAATCATTTGCACTGCAGCCTGTTGAATTCAACTTTCTATTTGTGTATTTAATGTTCTACAAATATGCTAATCTTATTCTTTGATTACATGATTGCTCTTTGGGATTGTCAGTAAAAGCTTGATTTTGGACGTAACGGTCAGCTGCAGCCCTGCATGGCGTATGGTTTACTGATCAATCCACTCACCACATTAAGTCTGGAGCAAGGTTATAATAGTTCACTAAAACGAAACTAAAAAGGAAAACTAAAATTTAAAATACATTGCAGTTAACTCAAACTAATAAAAACTAGAAAAGAAAACAAAAACGATAAGTAAACTAAAACTGTATCTTGTGTTCCTAAAACTAACTGAAACTAACTAAAATTAAAGACAAAATGTCCTTAGTTATAGTTTTTGACAATATTTATGGCCTTTAGGATTTAAATCAATCCGACACATTTTCCCAACCAATTTTACGACAGTTTTCAGCATTTGTCAGCGCCGTACAGCACCATCATAGCGACGTACTGAGACGTGCTTGTTTACTGCACTGACTGGCTGTGGGCTGTGCTGCAACAAAACGTAGTGGAGCAATGAATCAGAGCATCTGTAATAGTTTAATTTCATGTGAGTCTGACTTTATTGTTACAGAGTCCAAGTTTCTAATTATTAAAGCTCATATTATATTGTTTTATATAATTTATATTTTTATTATTTTTATTTAATTCATGTTAACATTCTTTTATATAATTTATGTGTCTATTTTTATGTTAAGTTTATATTATTTTCTTGTGTTGAAGGCAGCAGCCAACATTTCAGTATCAGCATTGACTGAGCAGTGAGCACTATGTTGGACTGGAAAATAAACTGTATTACAAAATTTTTACTTTGACCTTTTTGAATCCTGCACCTGGTTAATAAGGTAGGAAAAAACTAAAACTGAACTAAAACTAAATTAAAACTATGCCTTGTTGCAAAAATTAAAACTAAAGAAAAACTAGAATGCCCGCTCCAAAACTAATTAAAACTAAACCATAATGGAAAAAAATGTCAAAACTAGCTAAAACTAAACTATAATGGAAAAAAATGTCAAAACTAACTAAAACTAAACTATAATGACAATTCCAAAACTATTATAAACTTGGTCTGGAGTTAAAATTAGTAGCACAAGAGAAGCAAAACAATAACGAACTTCCATTAACGCTTAGAGAACTATCCAGGAAAGTTAATTACCAGGCAGAGAAAAAAAAAAGTTGAATAACAGGCAGGTAAGTCAACAAATGCTCCCTCAGAGCGAGCAGAGGTGTGTGTATGTGTGTGTGCGAGCTCTCTCTGGACCAACAGTGGCTCCAACAAGGCGGGCCAAACAAAGCCAGGGCCCTTCACGTTCACAAAGGGGACACTGTCAGCAAAGACGAGCAAGGGGAGAGGGAACAAACAGAACCTAAGAGTTTCACAAACAACCTGTCATAAGGCATTCAGCAGGACAGGTCTGACTGGGACACCCGGCTCACACCCTGTGACTGGAGGTGAGGCAGGGGTCACCTCTCTGATGCAGCATGGGAGAAGTATGACAAGCTGGAGGAGAGGGAGGGAATGCTACGTAAGATATTATTAAGGATGGATGCAGTCACACGACACGTTTTGTTGGTGTGTGAACACTTCAATAAGACAGTTTCTGAGTAGGATGTTTGCATATCCTTTCCAAACTCAATTTACTGTTTCTTTGAGCTTTAATTTTCCTTCAACTTGCAACTATTTCTTACATATCAGTCTTCAACCCCTCAACAGTAACATCTTAATCACTCTCCCTCTGAGGCATAGCATAGCGTATCAAAGCCTAACGATACTTTGACTGAGAACGATCCAGTCCTTGCAATGACTTTCCATTTTAATGACACAGCCATTACTGCCTTTTTGATTTTTTGCGATTGATTTAAGCGTTTAGTTGATACTTGTGGCCTGGTTTGACAGCCTGTAGATACCAGTCATCACTCTGACCCTCCAGAGACTAAACTGAGTGCCAGGAGCCTGACAGGAAGCGAGTAATCAGAGCCTGTGCCACTGACCGCTGTCTTTGTGCTAAACAGACTGAGAAAGTCTTCCTTTGATAGCTTCTTTTTAATCAACTGAAATATCTTTGCCTAAAAGTAATTTTAAGAAATACATAGCATTTCCGTCAGTAACAGAAGGGTAAAATTATGCTGAGTCATATCGAGTAGAGTGTTGAGTTCACATACTTGACAGTTATGGTAATTACCCATGTGAGCAAACCTTTTACCTTGTAATTAAGTTGACGGTTGTTTTTTTGATGGATGGTTTGTTATGTTGTTTGACAAGGTTTGACTTGAACTTCTGAACCAAGATGCAACCCAGCAGCAGCTAGACTTAGCGTAGTTTGCTTCATCATATTTTCCTCTTCTGTCTAAGGTGCATCGGATTTTCTTCGGAATAACACTTTGATTTTGTAAAAAAGGCTCAAGACTTGCAGCTCTCTTACTGTTGGTTATTTTTATTAACTTTGGAGGATAAATTATCCATTTATTAACTAATCCTGTTACTGAAAAAAAAAAATCAGTCAATAAAGGGTGTCAAAAATACCAGTGTGACCAGGACTGGGAGGTTAATAAAAAAAATATACAGTATTGGTTAGTTATATGACAGGCAGCCAGGTGTCACAAAGCGTGAAAACTGTCAGAAAACCTGCTGAAAAAAGTTATTTTCTACATTAACACCACAGTATTTAAGTTATTTATTCTGATTGCAAAACATTTCCATTCTAGTTGATGTGTGTTATCGATTCCATTGCTTTGATAAATAACTCTTAATTCTGCTTCTGTGCGTATTTCTTTCAGTCACTTGTTTCAAAATTCTCTGGATATTTACAGAATAAACTGAGTTGAGTGTGGGATAACCAAAATCACGGTAGGTTGGAGGTAGAAGGTTCAGTTAACTGGGATTTTGGTTTTTGCCATTATCGCCCATTTATTACTTATCCTGTTATAAACTCTGTTGGGAACAATTTCAATGCGTCAATTTTGCCTTTCCTACACCATATCATAATTTTAATCTAGTCTTGTGTCCAATGCACAGTCTAAATATATGTACTTGATATACTTTGTTAATATTATGTTGACAGAAAATGTAAATAAACACAATTCAAACCATGATTTATTTTAGTGCCATAGCTGTGAGATGAAAGCTGGGCCATGTGAAAATAGACTTTGCGCCACCATTGGCCTGACTTTGGACATGCCTGATTTAAGCAGATGGTTTTAGGAGGAGAAAACAAGTGTCCCAAATGCTGATCCCAAATCCCCACCAGAGCAATCAGATTAAATAACAGTGATTTTGATATAACCTGGAGTATAATTTCTGCTATTCCAAGCAGCTGTAGCACGGTGTTGTTCTTTCTTAGTTGATTCTTAAATTGAAACTTTGCTTAGATATCATCAAATGTTAATAGATACTCCTCCAGAGAGTAATGACTATGAGAATAATTAGAAAGTATAATGAGGAACCAAGGCTAGACTGTCTAATTATTTCCTCTCCTCATTGCATTTCTTTTTGCATCCTTACCTTGCCAAGTTCACTGAGCTGTACTCGCACTGTATTTTCCCAGCCAGCATATAAAACCTCTTGCTTGGGCAAAATGGAATGAAATCTGTTGTACACTGCTGAACTGTCACACAAAAAATAAAGTAATGGGCCTCAACCTGCCACCAGTGTTCACAGGTGTTTTTTTACAACAGTATTTATTTGACCATTATGTTAAATTGTCCCCATAAAGCTGCACTTGGCAGCACCATCCTCTGAATCTCTTTGTGAGCCACTTAAGTGTACCGCTGGGGGTTAGTGTGCAACATGGACCCAATATGGTCGCTTTAAACTGAATAAATAAGTCAGTTAAGTTCGGCTGTGCCTCCTGTTTTGTGGGAAAAAGCTGTGGAAACATCTCTCACGTTTTGTGAGTTTTTGTGCATGTTGTAAGTGGAGTTACAGAGTTGTGAAGTGGTAATAGTGTCAGTTAGTTAAAGGTCTATTTCTTATCTCTGACCTCTGAACCTCAGGCCAATAAAGCAGATTACTGTATCTTAAACTTAAACATGGCTGCTCGACAGTCTCTACAGTCAAATGGAACAAATTCATTTTTTCCTCAAAATTCTACACACAACACCCCATAATGACGATGTGATTTTTTTTTTTTAATTTTGCAAGTTTATTGGAAATAAAAAACAGAAATTATGTGTTTATAAGTATTGACAGCCTTTGCTACACACACCAAGCATGAAGTCAGAGGGACTGTTTGCAAGACCGGATCGTCTAAAGACCCAAATATAGAACCTGACCAAGAACCTGATGATCACTTTGTCTGAGCTTGAGCACTCCTCTTTGGAGAGAGGAGAACCTTCCAGAAGGACGACCATCTCTGCACCAATCCACCAGCCAGGCCTGTATGATACTGTGGCCAGGTAGAAGCCACTCTACAGTAAAAGGCACACGGCAGCCCACCTGGAGTTTGCTAAAAGGCCCCTGAAGGACCCCTGAAGACCATGAGAAAAAAAAGTCTGGCTTAATGGGACAAAGATTGAACTCCAGTGTGAATGCCAGGTGTCATGTTTGGAGGAAACCAGACACTGCTCATCACCTGGCCAATACCATTCCTACAGCGAAGCATGGCGGTGCAATCATCATGCTGTGGGGATGTTTTTCTGTGGCAGGAAATTAGAACTGGTCAGGATTGAAGGAAAGATGAATGCAGTAATGAATAGACATCCTGGATGAAAACCTGCTCAAGGGTGCTTTGACCTCAGACTTGGGTGACAGTTCACCTTTCACCAGGATGGCGACCCTAAGCACACAGCAATGATAGCACAGGAGTGGCTTCAGGAAAACTCTGTGAATGTCCTTGAGCGGCCCAGCCAGAACCCAGACTTGAATCAAATCAAACTCTGGAGAGATCTGAAAAATCGCTGTGCACTGACGTTCCTCACCTGACCTGATGGAGCTTCAATGGTGCTGCTAGAGGAATGGGCGAAACTGCCCAAAGATTGGTGTGCCAAGCTTGTGGCATCATATTCAAAAAAGACTTTAGGCTGTAAATGCTGCCAAAAGTTCATCAACAAAGTATTGAGCAAAGGCTGTGAAAACTCATGTATGTGTGATTCTTAGTTTTTTTTTTTTTTTAATCAATAGTTTTTACCAAAAACCCCAAAACAAACAAACCAAAAAAAAAAAAACAGAAGAAAAACAAAGCAAAACAAAACAATTTTTTTCACTTTGTCATCATGGGGTGTTGTATGTAGAATTTTGAGGGGAAAAAAAAGAATGTATATAACTTTGGAATGAGGCTGTGACAAAAAATGTGAAAAAAGTGAAGCACTGTGAATACTTTCCAAATGTATTACAGTGCATATATATTATGCATAGTACTTCCTTCCAGGTATAAGTTTATATTTCTCCAGAAATGTTTGTGTTAAGTTGTCCATCTGGAGTTCTGTCCTTTGCGCTGCTTTTGTTAGGACTCTAGTTTATAAAACGAGGGGGCCTGACTCTGTCCAGACCACCTCTATTCATGGCCCCAGGAGCCACTGGATGCTAAGTGGCAGCCGGAAAATCACAGCTGTGGGATCAAGCACACCACATTATGAGGCAGAGTCCGGCCTCAAACATGAGTACAGTTAGAGTGCAAATTGCATACTAGAGGAAAGTTTATATTGTCGCTGAATGTAAGGAAAAATTAGATCAAATGGTTCCCTGCTACGTCCGGGTTGATAACATATTTTGCTGGACGATAGACTGTCCCACAGTTATTGCTATAAATTATAATACCGACATTGTTTTGAGACCAAATTAACCACTGATATAAAAATGATATATCATAAAAATGCAACATACCCTTTCAAATGCAATAAAATCTTATTTCGCATGAGTGTGTTTTACTATTGTAATTAGAATACTGATAATCTTCAATAACCCTAAGAAAACAATAACAAAAAAACAGTAAAAATAGATGGGGCCCCCAGGCAATAATTGCACTTGAATAAAAACCTGTATTAAAGGGCAGCATTCTTTTTGCAATGAAGCAAACTGCACTTCCTGTGTCCAGAATAACTGTGAGCTGGGTGAGTGAGAATTTACATGAACGCTCAAAACCAGGCAGCTGGTCTGTTCAGAGTTTGTGAAGATGTTTCACCTCTCATCCATAAGGCTTGATCAGCCTCATCAGCTTCATCTCAAACTATAAACAGTCTCAGTTTTACAATACAGCACACTTTACTTTAATACACTTTTTTTTGTGAGCAAACACCATTTTGTGCCGATCAGTCGCCTCAGTAAGTGTTGACTGTCAGGATGAAGGCCCCCCCAGCCTTTTTCCCCTAGGGCTGAACAATAAATTGATTTTAAACCGACATCGCAATGTAATACAGTGCAATTTTCAAATCGCAAAGGCTGCAATTAGAAAAAAAAAAAAATCATGTACACAGACCTGGAGGGAATAAAGTAACTTTTACTTGTTCTCCCTTAAAACCAGCAAAAAGTCAAAATGCTGTATTTTTTGGGCAAAAAAACCCTGTGAGATACAAAGATCCATCCAGTAGATCGTAGAGCCATACCTTAGATCACTTTATTCTGTATTGTTTGTTACTCTTACTGACAACTGGAATTCAGTAAAATTTCAGTGTTCCTTTTTCTTTTTCAATTAAGAAATGCAAAAAAAGACTTGTTTAAATGTTAACAGCATCTTTTGTTGGTTAGTCATACTATAAAATGACTTAAAACTTGTGTTAACAAGGCAGAAGATAAACATCCCCACCCAAAAATTGAATGCTGAATTGCAATTGCTATATTGGTCTAAAAAATCGCAATTAGATTTTTTTCCAAAATCGTTCAGCCCTAGTTGCACCTGACAAGCTCTCGTGGCTCACTTGTTGCACTATGTATGTTTACGCTACCCTGATGCTAGTGGCCCCGCCTCCCTCCGGAGACAAAGATTTTGGATGACTGGCAAGAGGGTTCACTCTTTTCACGCCGTTCATTTTGCTATTGAACAAACACGCCCTGGTGCTGAGAGTGATGCACAGAGTGAACCCTCTTGATATCCAGCCTGTTGGGGGGCCAACAGAACAGAGCGCTGTAACTTCAAAACCTTCTGTATTTTCCCTCCTGTATATTTATTGGCGTAGTAATACAAGTCGAGAACCACGAAAGTCGAGGACCTCCTGTACTTGCATTGCTACAGTGTTCATGTCCAGCATGGAAAAGTTGCAGTTGCACCTCAAGTTGTCGTCTCAGCTCTACTTTTAGAGTTTGGGTAAATTAGACTTTATAGTTATGTATCATGAGGTCTTTGCTAGTTCCCAATCCTAGTTTTTGAAATGCACCTGATATGTCTTTGTACAACTAATCAACTAATAAATAAGAACTCAGAAAAGTTTGTTACGTCATTGTCAATTTTCTGTAATAATCATTTAATTTAAAAACTTAATTTCTAACTCTTTCTTTGCTGCTTACACCAAGAGACCCTTGCTCCTTCATTATGTCCTTTGGACTGAGCCCCAGTGTGCATTTTCGCTGCATTTCAGAGCCAGGGCATTTTTCTTCTGCAATTTACACTCCTACAATTAAAGCGTTCTGGTGCAGATATGGTGTCGGCCCCTCCTCCTTGACCTCTGCACCTTTTGCAGAGCAGGCGAAAGTGTGTTTCCTGATTAACAGCAGGCTGAGGTACATGGCTCCAGCTCCAGCATCTCGTCCTCCCAAACTGAGGTGACAGTCTCCTCGGCTCTTTATGGAAATTAACTGCAAAACACAGCCAATTAGACCCTGCGTTATTTAGAACGACTCAGCTTTTCACCCTGAATAAAAGCGGGCCCAGATAAGACCTGAACACTTCGACACTGCTGCAAATTAATGTGAAGCTGGTCCTCTGCCAGTTAGCCAGTCCATCTAAAAATGGAGACATTAAAAGCATGAAGACAAGTTTTGTAAAAGCTGTAAATTAAAACTAGAAGAACACAGGATGATTAAAGAGTAGGGGTTTGTGAATAAGCCTAACACAATTATAAATCCAACGCATTTAAAGTTTGAAAGGATGATGTTAAATATTTTATTTTGGCAAAGATACTTATAAGATGCTGTACGTGATTGGTATGTTTTAAGCGTTTTGTACAGCTGAGGTCTTGGATAGAATTTTCCCAGGTTCTGAACCTTTTCTTCCAAAAGTGAAACTGGGAATTAAGCATCTGTGTAACGTCTTTTCACTCCCCTAACTAAAGCTTGGGCTCTGAGCCTGATACGCTGTCTTAATTTTCCCTTTCTCCGGTCATTGCAGAGAGCGACGGCATTAGAGTGAGGAGGAGGGTCCTTACTCTATGTGCAAGAATACACTGTGGAAGTTGCAAAGGGCAGAGTCTCTAGGAAATCTACTCTTTCTTTGAAAAAATGTCACGGGAGAGATAGGAGATTGGCACCACAAAGAGCCCAAAATAGCACGGGCTGCTACGCGTTGTCAGACGAGATTTGGGCTGAGACATTGACTTTTGTTCTGCAAAGTATTGGCCCCTGAAAGGGAGATGGGAGGTGTAAAAATTGTGATTTCTCCTCTTCCTCTGGTTATGTGCAATACATTACACCTCTAATAATGAATGCTGCTGGGACGGAGGTTTGTAACGTCACAATTATTCCTTGTCCTCCACAAAAGAGGTGTTACAAGGAGTGGGATCAAGGTGGGAATGGGCAAATATGGACACCAGTTGTTCCTTTTTTAGTTAGTGGAAGCAGACGTGGGCAGTTATATATCACAGGGCTTTATCCACAAGATTAGGACAGATCATTCACCCTTCTGCTTTCCCACAACTTCAGAGCACCAACATTCGAACTTTCCTCCCTTTGATAACAAAGGCCTCATATATTTTATGCAGGTTTGCCCCTCGGCCGCATAATAGGATTATGAATAATTTCTACAAATTTACAAAAACAAATCACATGGCTCAGCTTAGAGTTTGCTAATAATTTCTCCATAGCTGATAGATCAAAGCGAGGAGCAGGGACTGCAGAACCAGGCAGTAGATTGACCCTGGTCAGGCATTTTTAATGAAAGGGTTAATCTCCTCAGAGGTGACTATTCAAGAGCAAGCAGTGTGACCAAATGAAGAATTCAGGTCTGGGATAAGAAGGAGAATAGTGGTCTTGAGGGTGCTGTTGGGTGACAGCAAGGGAGCCCTGAGGTAAAACTGTGTGATGCTGTTTTTTTTTTTTTTAGTCCATCTGAGCACATCTCTTCTTCAGTTAAACACTGAAAGAAAGAAAGGTGAGGAAAAAGTCTAGCTGTTTGAAGAACCTATGGCATTTAGGCCTGAGGCTGTTTCATGAAAAGCACAAACAAACTGGTGTTATTGGCTCTGAAACCCAAAGAAATCTCACCACACGGACACACACTTCTTCTGCTCTGAAAAAGTACCCAAATGCTCTGTTTGGGATCAACTTTGTCGTCAAGCACCTCTTGTGCCGCGGTAAGCACACATGCCCTCTTCTGAGTAATTAGACTTGAAAATCTTCCAAAAGTAGAGCGAAGCAGGGAGGGTACAAAAAAATTCTCTTCTACACGTCGAACAGCTTGGCTGGTTAAGGAGGTTTTAGAAATCTCATCATGACAGTGGCAGAATGGGCCTCTTAGTAATTAGGAACAAATGAAATTGCTTATCGCTTATGGAGTCACTGTGCCAGCCGTTTGGCTGTCTTCAGAGGGATTAATCAGGAGGCTATTGACATTACATTGTTCCACAATTATCATTCATACATTTTATGCTAATTGAGCATTTTTTTTCTCACTGAGGAATTAAGGTGTCTGTGTAATTCCAGACAGAACGAACATGCTCAAATACAAACATTAATCAAGCCCCCGATATAACAAGCTGTAGAGGATCACACAGCACAGAGCTGATATGAAAAATGAGGACATCACTCTTGTGTTTGAGAGAATGCCATTGAATTACACATTTATATGACTGATAGTTATTAATATGAAGCTGGGGGTAAAACTGTGCCTAAATTAGTAAGTAATAAATGGAATATCTGTTTCTTTTTCCTATCACCATAACACTTCTTTATAAGCCTAGTTGATGTGTTGTATCAACCCTTCTTATTAGAAGAACAACAAATCCCTACCTGACATCAACCTAATAAAACCAATAAGAAACACTTTGTTCTGAGTGCAATCAAAACGTAGACACACTACTCCTCCCCTGTGCTCTTTTTCCAATACCTTCCAAACAGCACCTACATGTGAAAATTACATGTCATTGGCCTAATGGCCTGAGGGGGAGGCTTGATAAAGGAAGACTTTGCCTAACACGTTTATGGAAGCATTAGGCAAAGTCCAGCAGGATGTAATTGCATCTAATATATTTACAGAGGATTGATTTCCCTCCTACGTCCCCACCCACCAGGCAGCAACAAGCTGCGGTCAGTTCACCCAGGTCGCCGAGGATGAGTCCTGCATCCACCCTGTCCTCTTTACACCCAGGAACACGGCTGAGCCGCAGAGACCATGGAAAGTATTGGAGAGCAGCTTAATGAGGTAATTAGTCAAAGGCCATGATGATCCTGGGTGGCTAATACCTGTGACCTCTTGATCCTGGATTTCTGATGCTCACCTCTGGGGACTGTAAAGGAAAGAGTACTGTGAAATCCCACACTGCTGCCTCTGCCAGGTACTCCAACCAACAAATGTGTTTTATTTTAAACAAGACTCTGGATTCAAGCTGAGCTACCTCCAATTTCTCCTATTTTTTGTGTTTAATTACTCCCACAATGCAGTAATGGGACTGCCCCTTACCTCTCCTGAAGAAAAATAAACCTCAACAAACTTAAACTACTTCACCTGTTTACTCAGAGAAAGAACTTCCAAAGAATCGAAAAAGGCAGTGAAAAAGCACAAGAAAGGAAAAAGGATGAAGAACACAAAGCAGGTTGATATTTTTTCCCCTCTCCCATCCTTTTCTTCTCTTTTTTATCAGGTTACGTGACTGGAGGCTTCATTAATCACCACCTCGACAGCCTCTGCCAGGGGGAACTAACTGCATTTGGCCCAATTAGGCGCTGTAGAGACAATAGGAACAGCACAAGTTGTGCCTAGATGCCAGGAGCCAAGCGTTGCCTCCCTGTCATTACCTACAGAAAGGGAAAAATTAACCCCTACCAGCTTCCCTGCTTTCCTCCATTGATCCGAGGCTTTTGTGGTGTCCCTGGAGCGTGGCAGACAATTACAGATATTATTACATCTGCATTGATTTTTTTTAAAGAGAGCATAGTGTCTCCAAGCAATTAAAAAAATTACAGTTCGGAAGTGGGCCAATTAAAATGCCCCCAGCCTGAGAGGGTGGCAGGGGTGTTGGTGGGAGTGGAGAGATGGACTTCCCTGTCAGAATGTTGCAGTTTTTTCGAGACTTTAATGAGCAAATCCATGAAAATAATGAGTCTGAAACATGGATAGGAATCACGTCAATTACACACAAGTCCCAAAACATATCTCAGTAGGCTGCATTGCCCAGTAAGATCAGCCTGAAAATAGCTCTGTTGTCAGCGTATTGAGTTCCAACTTCATCCTCCCAAAGATGTTTTTGTTTTCATACCAGTTTAACATCTTCAGAGCCAGAGACTGACCGTAGGGTCAGCAGAAAAGAACCTCTTGGGGCCCTGAGGATTAGGCTAATAATTAGGGGTACACGATAATATCATTAAGTTTCGGTATTGGCTGATATTGGCTTGAAAATAAAATATTGGATGTCGGCCAACACACCCAATTCTGTCGCTATATATAAACCGATAAAATGAAACTACAAATATTTTTAGCACTTTTTGTGATTTTTGTTTGCACAGTGCAGATTGAGTAGTCTCATACTTGCCTCCTGTTTTAACTTACACTTGAATCTAAGCAGTGGTCTGTAAGGTACATGTAACTGACTCATCAAAGGGGACATATCATGCTTGTTTCTCCTTTTCACTATGCCAGACTAGGATGCCTGTAAAGCATTTCTGCCCTCAGTACAAGTCATTTAGTTCATTCATTGCCCCACAATAGCCTTCTAAATACCCTCAGTTTAGGCCATTCTGAAGATCTTGTTGAAACGCTCCGTTTCCAGAATGACCTCCAGTAACCTCGCAACGTCACAGTCCTTCGTGCTCTGATTGGTCAGTTCTATCAGAGGGGCGGAGGGGGTAGAGCCAGGGGGCGGTTTTTGCAGCACGGCAGTATTTACAAAATCGCCACATTGAATGGAGCAGACCGAGCAAGTTTGCTGTTTGCCACAACTTCACCGTAAGGCATTGATAGCACTAATAAAATGGCAGAGTGTAGGATACGTCCTTTTGTATTGGACCCCGAGTCAGACCCGGACGGTTCTGCAGCTCAGGAGGAAGAAAATCCACCTCGACACAGATCATTTCAGGACGCTTCAGTGTGGTGAGTCAAACCGGTACTGTAACATGTATAGTTTATACGTTTAAACTCGGTTTTGCTGGGTGTATCCCTTGGTGGCGGTTGTGTGACTAACTGACATCACAGAAGAGGAGCTGCTTTATCAGATTACTCCAATAAAAAGAAAAGATCCTCGTGTCGTCATGAAGGTCAAAATTTCGCGGCCAACTGGCAGTGACCCATTGACAGAGGCATCAAATCTCGTTCTAGGATATCAGAAAAAATACAATATCTCATTTTTTGAAAATTCAGGGGATGAAAGGTCTTGTTTTCAAATTTTTGGTATTATATGTAAGTATTAAATCAGGGATCAGCATGATATGTCCTCTTTAAAGCACATTTACCACTTACTTCATTCAGAAGCTGGAGCTGGAGTGACCGGAAAGAACTAACTGATGCTTAGGGAACAGCATACGTGAGAAAGGCCAAGAAAGGCCAAGCTGGGAATCGAACCGTTGACCTTCTTGCTGTGAGGCTGCAGCACTACCATTTACTTAAGTGAACTATGTCATTCAATTTGGGTTTAATTGCTGTACAGTTGCACTTCTCACATGCTCCCTGTCAACAGTTTATTTTTACTGACTGTCAATTGCAAAATCGGCCAAATTTGCCCTGGTTGTGTGTATTGTTGTGATTTTCTTAGGAAGAGCATCATCCAGCCCTCAAGGAGGATTTATCTTTTAGAATTTTTTTTTTTTGTTTGAAAGCAATTGTCCAATTGTACCATCATTTTCAACTGGAAGTATAGCGCCCCCTACTGTAGGGGCCTGGCTACATAGTCATTAATGACTCTGCTGAGGCAGATCCATGTGCACACGTAGCCACAACGAAGTGTGCTCATGGATGTGAGGGCCTGTTCATCGCTGCTTGACTGTGTGGGGAAAAATGCATCAGTTTTCATTTTTAGCCAAAACCTCGTTTCCATATGTAAGATATCCACCTAGCATCTTGTTAACTGTATTGTTAATACAAATTTTGGACTGTCCTTTTCTCCTGTCAATGTTTTCACACCTCTGCGTCATAAACATTCATCTTTTCTGGTTCCTCCTGCTCAAACATCATAGCTTTTAGAAATAAGCTCCTCAACTTTTTTATTTTTCCTCCCTTCAAACTTTCTCAACTATTTTCAAACCAATTGCTCTTTTCCATAATTCCCTCTGACCCCCAAAATTGCTTGTACTTGTTGACACAACACTGATGGGAATTAAAGGTACCTGGAAAACTGGCATTTGTGCAAATAATGCTTGCATCCAGTGGCTGCAGAAGGCCCATTGTTCTGCCTTGCACTTAGAGCCCTTCTGTGTGTGGTAGTTCACAAAAGCACACATTCTTGCACACACACAAACACCTACCTTGCCTTTTTTTTGGAGCAGGTTGAGTTGAGCAGGTGGGCTCTGGGATTATTCAAACGAGTGTTAGAGGTAAACAAAACCTCCAAATAGACAAAAACATGCAGAGACACCCAGACAGAAAAGCCAAAATAAGAAAGGCTACAGTTTGAATAAACAGCATTTGTCGCAGGATGCAAAAAGGACAAAGTAGCTGCAGTCGTTTTATCACCCGCTGCATGTGTTTGAAGTCGAAAATCACAGTGCCTTTAATCCATGGAGAATTCAAATAAGTTTATTTCCTTTGGATTAAAAGCAGTAACAATAGCAGGCAGTTAAAAAACAAACGGCAATGCGGCTGTCGCGTCGGTGCGGGTAAGCCCTGCACACACCGTGGTCTGTTTCATTAGCTGAAATGTATTATTACTGTTTATCTATTGAGCCTCCTGATAAAACAACAAAAATACGCCATGCTTCTTCTTTGGATTACAGAGTTAGAGAGGTTCAGGGTCTGCGTGCCAGTGTAAGCCACAGAATTATTTTCCAACAGCAACAACCTCAGGAAGACGGGAAAGAAAAGCAGTCTGGACTAATTTCAGAAAGAAAAGGGAAAGGAGATTGGACTGTGTGTGTGTGTGTGTGCGTTCGTGTGTATCTGTATCTTTGTTAAGAACCTCAATATTAAGTTCTATTGAAAATATATGTTCTCAATTTTCTTTCTGTTTTCACTTAATAGACCACTACTTCATGACTCCTTTTGGTGCTATTTACTACATATATGAGGATGGGTACCGTTTTATTCATTATCGATTCCCAGTTTTGTTTTCAGTTTTTGTTTGTGCCAGATGCTGAATCAAATTCAGTTGCTTTTAGCGGGTGAAAAAAAAGGAATATTACAAAGAGTAAGGCTTGTCTGTGTTTATTGTTAAGATGTAGGGCTGCAGCCATCGAATATTTTAGTATTCAAGTATTCTACTGAAAATCCCATCGATTAATCGAATAATCGGATAAAATACATTTTTGTTTAGTTAAAAAACAGTTATTTTTCATATGAAAATTTGTCTCTTTAAGAAATAGAATTTTCTGATACAGCATGTCAATAAGAGCACTTGCTTTGGTAGCTCCAAAATATGTAAACACACTTTGACACATTTTTTGTGCCTTGTACATCTCATCAAATGTTACGGACCCAAATGGCACCCGTTTCTTAGAATGACCCATTAGTCTCCAAACTCAAGAAAAGAAGCTAGATTTGTTGCTAGTTGCTATTTTGTATAAGAGGTAGCTTGAGGGGTCTGAAAACTCTCTTAATATGGCCTCAGCTCTATTTGAAATACTACTCTTTGATCTTTTTTTTAAAGTAAACGATTCCTCGAGGCGGAGAAAATTACTCTAGTATTCTTTGTGATCGAGTACCTCGAATCATTCGAGGAATCGTTTCAGCTCTATTGAGATGTTTAGACTTTCAAATGTGAACTGTCAAGTATTACATGAATTTTACTGTTTCACATCCTTAAACGTTAACTTTCTTAGAAGGGAAGATCAGTGTGGAAAATAACTAATCTAAATCACATAAAGAAATGAAAGACAAAAAGAAAAAAAGAAAAAAACACAAAAAAGCACTAGAATCTAAAAAATTACATAATGCATAATGCAAACTGTGGCCCTGTCTGCTATAACTATTTTCTCATGACTTTGTTGGTGTGCTGCACCACATGTGAAGTATTCTTACAAGAACACAGCTTAATGAATGAATGAATGAATTATTTGATAAAAAAATAGATAAAATTAAAAAAGTGAAAACTGTCTGGACAAAGGAAGAAAAAGCCCATGTGATTCGTGCTCCAACACAGAAAACACAACCAGGAAGGCACCTAGCTTTTCTCAATGTACCAGAAAAATTCTCAAAGTCCCAAAGTCAAAAACTCTGTATCAAATTAATGCATTTTGAAAATCTAGAAAAAGGTAAGAAGGTTAAGATGGAATCAAGCCTAGTTGTGTTGTGTCTTCCCTGTCATATCATGGGTCAAGAAATTTGCCCATCCTTGTCTAAAAATTTTAAGTAATTAGAAAGAAGAGGACAGTGGATAGAGTAGGACGGGGGCTATGAGTAGGGAGCAACATGCAGGAAACAGACCACAGGCTGGACCTGAACCGGGGGCCACCTGCTCGAGGGCAACCTCGTAGGGTGGGACCTGAACCACTAGGCTGTCTGCGCCCCAAGTATTTTCAAACATCTGCTGATAACAAGAGGAGTCTAAGCAGATCAGTTCAATTCCACAGACAGGGAGGGCATCACTGATTTTTGCAGAGTGAAGCTTTAAAGATATGAATTTAACAGTTGGCTCATTTTATTAAAAATAAAAAAAAATCTGCCAGAAATCGTTGCGCAAAGGCCTTGTTATGTGGCTAACTCTGAAAGCCGTTGCTTACAACTCAGGAGTTATGAGATTTATGCAGAAGGGAGTAATTTTTTACAGATGGTTACTACATTTTTGCAGAATATTCCTGTAGGGTGTCTTCTATCTGGTCACTTGTATAAGACAGCTGTGCCTCACATTTACACTTACAGCCCACAGTCTTTCAAAACAGTCACCTTTTCGAAAGCTTTCCTCATGGGACTAAAATTCCCTGAAAAACATGAAAATTTAAATGAAATTACAGGACCTGCCTCTCCTGACAGTCAGTGTAATGACACGCTTTCAGATCCTGTCTGAGTGGGTTTGAATGTGCCGAAATGTAAATGTCCTGGACACATGGAGGCCCAAATGGGAAGCTAGATTCTACATGGGTCAAAGACAGGAAGGCTATAGAAGAGAGATAAGTGGAGGGGAGGAGGAGGGAGAGATTCTCATGTGAATAGTTTAACCGTGGACACACGGTGCCACTTGCATTATGGTAACTGTTGCATCAAGGGGCAATGCAAAAGGCCCCCTTTTTTTCTTGCAATGCACCCTGGGGTTTTTAGTCTTCTTTAAGAGCAGAAACCAGCCAGGTTCAATAGAGAACTGCTAACTCATGTTATAGAATCAACTGTCAGATTCCAAAGCATTCATGCACTTAAGAAGCTGACGTTTACACTTTATATGTTTTTTTATTTTTTATTTTTTTAAGAACAAAGCTTAATATAAAATAATGTAATGATTTACCAAGTTTAAGTTTTATGCTATACAAAGTGTCTGATTAACGCCTGCAGCTTCTGTTTATGTCATGCACTTCAGCATTTTACTGCCTGTCAATGTCATTATATCCCCATGTGCAGTTCATTCATGTTGTCTGGCATGGCTGACTCTTTTACTCTGTTGAAACACACACTCCCTGCTCCCTGGAAGCTCAAAGCTGCCTTTTAATAGCAGCGCTGCCTTCTTGTCATCCAGGAAAAAAAAAGGTCACTCAATTGGATTTCCGAGCTTTGGAAATCCCAGGATATTTACCTCAAACATGGTGCGCGCCTTGCCCTCTCAGCTCACCTTTCATCCTCTCTAACTGCTCTCAAGCTGATTTGTCAGCCATACATAGGATCAATTAATCTATTGAGTGTGAGCAGCATGCAAGATTTAAATTATCCATACACACACCCATGTGGCCTTCCAGCCCATTTTGTCTATTTATAGTTCTCATCAGTTGGTGCTGTGGATGTTATAGACAAAAGCCTGTCAATTAAAAATAAATCCTTCTGTCTTTTTTCCCGGAGAGATAAAGAACATTTAGCTTCAGTATACAAAGCAACACAATTAGGATTTTCTCTTTGTCACAGGAACAGTGACGTACCTTAATCTTACAAAGAAGCACATTAAACTAGATGTGTGTTTCAAGGTTCCCATTCTTTCAGATTCTCAATAAACAAGCTGCTGCTTTGAGTAGTCAGTAGTTCATCCCGAGACTTTGTTTTTTCTTTCAGTCCTTAAAGATGAAAAGAAATCCGTTGTTCTCAATCTATTCCTTCCTTTGCCCTAGAAACAGGCAGGTACTGCAGCAAGACATTCATGGAGAAGTTTCCCCTGCAGCCACTAAGTGCCAAGCTGTGTCAAAAATGACATGCATCTCCCGTTTCTATGTCATGCCATGCATGTGATGTGATGGGCGAGTGAAGGCAGTTCCTGCAGAGAATGGTAGGGGGTCATTATTAAGCCTCTTAAATTAGCGCCCCCTCTCACACAGCCCTTGCAGTTTTCTGAGACCTACAACTAAACACACACACGCACACACACACATGCGCGCACGCACAGAGCTCCATACATTTGAATTGACAAAGAAAATCATTTCCAAAGTTTACTTGCAGCAAACTCATTTCATATGTGATTGATTTGTACCAGTATGGTTTGACCCATTTAGACTCAAAGTCACACACGGGTGCTTTGAGAATCCATTTAAGCAGAACCATGCTGTTAGTTAGCTATAGAATGTACCAATTGCACATCCTGTGCGGTGCAATTTACATGTCTCTCCATCATACTCACTTGTATGGTTCAACTCACAAAAGCTACAGCTTAGATCGCCTGTCAGAGGGGATGGGGGGAGCTGCAGCCACAGCGCTGGTGTAATACCACATGTAATGTACTGCAGACGTATAAGGTGGGTGGCAACAGCAGCAGAAAGCTTAACCTCTCCTGCCCCAGAACCCCATCTTCACCCATACACAAATGACACCGTGACAAACCTGGCTGTGCCCCGGCTGCGGAAATGGACTGCTTCTGCTGCATCTCCGCCCACTTTGATTGGCAGGTTCCACCACTCCTGCATCCAGCAGGCCCGTCTAAAGACTCTTAATATCCCCAGATTAAAGAGACCTCAGTCCCAAGGTCAGCCTCTGAGAGAATGACTGCCTCCTCTTCAGAGTGAACACCGGCTTTTTTTATTTTCACTTTTACCACACTCTTTGTCTCACTTTTATTCCACTCTCTTCCATCTCCGTCTTTTGATCTGTCTTCTACGCATCACAGTCTTTTTTCCCCTCCTTTTCTCCCGCCATTGCGTGTATGTATATTTACAAGAGTGCACATAACTGGTGTCTGGGGAAGAGTAAGGAGCGGTGGGGAAGGGAAGCCATTAGGGGAATAAAGAGAGGTGCTGCCTCACAGCCGAGCTTCACAGGCCAGTGGAGCAAATCAAATTGGGTCTTGTTCTGCGGCAGGACACACACACACACACACACACACACACACACACAGATATATACTGGCGCACAGACAGACACATGCATACCCAGCCAGTGACAGTGGTGGAGGTGCACAGCTGACAAGGGGGCCTTTGGGACATCGCAAGGCTGGGCATGTCTGGGGCTGGCCCACTAAGGGATGCATTCATGACCCTCAACTCTCCTGAGCAAACAAATTTTACCATGAATTTATGACGTGATGTTAGGGGTGGGTATCGATAACCAGTTCGTGTTAAGAATTGATAAGAAATGGTTTGATCCATCGACACCATTAGCCCTGATATTTAAGGATTCCCTTGTTGATTCTTTACATCACGCTGGGGCTGCCTGGACCTTACATCGACATGTCCATCACACTCGTCAGTTAGCAACAGAATTTCCAAGACAGTGGCTGAGAGATTGAAGTGATCAAAAGCTTGGCTTTACCAAATAGGAGGCTAACAACACTAACAATGCTAACAATACAAAGAGCAATTTGTGCAACGCTATAATAGAGGTGAGAGAAAAAAACATTATACGATAAATCAGGATTTTTTGTTTGACAATACCAAAATCTTGATTTCCATCAAAAAATCTTTTTTTTTTTTTTTCAAAATTAGATCCTTCATTTCAGTCTTTGTTTATAAACTGAATTGAAAAAAGTTACCACATTTCTCCAGCAGAGGGTGAAATGTGTCTCTCTGACTCACGTGATGTGCATTTTATGGGAAAATATTAGCGATGCACGATATTGGATTTTTGCCAATATCCGATATGTTGATATATCGAAACCCCTTTTGGCAGATAGCGATACCGATAATCACAAGTTTGTTTGTTTTTTTCACTGTAAAGAAAGCTAAGTCTATCCTATACTGGAATTTATTTGTTACTCTAATTGTCACAGTCTTATTTGTTTAAGAAACACACATAAAACAAGACAAAAGAACATTTGATTTTACCATAAATAAGAAATGTATTATTTTTTCAAACTCAAGACATTCAGTATTGAAATACAGAAAAATAATTTCTTTAGATCACATGAACTTTAACTGTACAATGCATTTTTAAACATAACCAAGTTGCATTTGATTATTTTAGGGCTACTGTAACAACCTGGTGACAGACACAGAGCTCTGCAGTGCAAATAAATGAAGAGCTACATTTTATTTAAGGAGCTTATTTTTCAGATGGAAAATAATAATAATCCTAACTGAATAGCACCTTATCGGCTGTGCCTATCGGCAGAAATTTTTATATCTGCCGATACCGATAAACGTGTTTTTAAGCTTTTATCAGCCGATACTGATATTGTGCCGATAATATCGTGCATCCCTAGAAAATATGGCTACTGATAAAGTCTGTAGGCTATGTCATTATCATTTAACTTTTTACATGTTCTGATGCTTAAAAAAAAGCAAACTAAAAATCACAGAAAAATCATAAATAGCAGAAAATCGCAATATAAATTGAATCTGCACCCCAAAAATCGTAATAAAATTGATTTGCAAGAATAGCGCATCGTCCCAGTCCTATGATGTAATATGACATGCAAGGGTGGCAACATCACTAAAATGTAGTTGACAATTAAATGTTGATGAAAAAACATCAAAACCTGTAAAGCCTGCACAGAAATTTTACAGGAGGAACTGATCAGGGAATGGATAAAGAATTGGATTAATAAGCAGAACTGATAATAATATGGAAAATATCTTAACAGTACCTATCCTTATGTCATATAATTTTAAGTTCTATCTATTTTGGTTTTAAATGAGTTTTGAGCGTCACTCATTCAAAAATGAACTTTTTGAAGGGATTGATAAGATTCAGAGATCGTTATGAAGACTTTCTTCAACCTTTTCTCTCAGGCTAAGTCCTCACACACAGGTAAACAGAAGAAAATCAACTAAACTTCTTTGTCTATTGTTCCCTTGTACCCAGACAATTTTTCATTGCAAATAGTAATATCCATTCAGCTCCTCTGTACTAATCCCTCATTCATAACTTTTCAAATCCTCCATTCTCATAATGCCCTGGATGAAGTTATTAGCAAGCTCATAGAGAAGCTGAGGAATTGTCTGAGGACTTCAGGTAAAGGGCACTAAAGCTAATGAAAAATGAAACCCGGAGTCATCCTTAAAGCTTCACTTTCATTAGAAATACATGGTAATCGCACCAAAACCTTAGTCAACATAATGTCCGCTGCCAACTATACCATATCAGTGCCTACGGGGCACAATTCATCCACAGAGGAATAAAAGGAGATGGGTAAAAAATACATGCAATGCTTACACTTCATTCAGCTCTCCTAACGGATTACAGCCACAAATCACTTTGGCTCAATTCATTGCATGCCTGCAGAGAGGGGGCAGATGTCTGATGGATGGTTGTCTGCAAATGGACTTGTCGGTAACAGAAAAATGCACATGCCTTAATTAAAGAGGGCTGGACAAGTGGATCCACAGCGGGTTTGGGGGTCTCCCCACGTCTGCGCAGCTGGGGTCAGGTACCTGCAGGTTCTCCAGGCATGGGGCAAGTTAAAGCTGTACAGGTTTACTCTGAAAACTTAATATGTAAAGAAGATACTCCTTCTGTAGTTCTGTAATAAAAGAATGGTTGTTTAAATGAGGTCCCCACTCTCTAAGATGACCCTTTAATGGATTTAATACCTAACGCATTGCCATTATCAGTTATATCTATGCTGAATGTGACACAGATATTGTGAAACCAGTAAACACAGCAAAATGCCAGTGAAAGGAAAGACTGTGTCCATGTCAACCTCCAATGCTTACGGTGGCGCAAAAGAAATGTTCTTAAAAAACGTTCAAAACATAAACAAAAAAAAACCAAGGCAAAAGAAATGCATTGAACACATTTGTAAAGACTCAAGGTCAAAAACCAAATATTCCCTTTATGTTCCATCTGCACCTGTTATTCTCCTTCTGTTATTCTCCACAGTGCTTTACATTTCACTCCGATGACACAAATCCTCCGCAGCTACTTTTGTTTAAAGCAGGCCTTTAATGAAGAGCTCTTCAGCTAAATACATCTTTATTCTGCGATTAACGACAGTGCTTGAAGTAAGCACTGGTGTGAAAGGAGGCTGAGGCCCTTCAGCAGCCAAGTCTTTACAGCCACTCTGCCATCAATCAGGCCTTGTGTCCAGTAAGTGCTGCCAACATTTATGAAATATTCATCAGCCATTCACTTCTGCTTTCCACTCACCCTAATCATTGCGTTTAGGCAGCATTGTGTCACCTCTCCTCTCAAAAAAAGGCTACAATCATCCCGCTGAGGGGAGGTGAATTACAGAATGTTCTTTCTTTTAAGATAGGCGTAGCTCTTGTGGACATTTTCGTAAAGTGGTTTAAAAGTGCCAGTCAAAGGTCTCTCCTTCCCTCCAGTGGTTTCCCTTTGGAATATATGGGTATGATACACTGTTTATCTGCTTTAGAAACCTAAAATACAGTTTGTTTTTTTCTTTAACCTTGATAGGATTGCCCTCTAGTACTTCCTATATTGATATACATTATGAGGAAAGTAAATTAGTAAGTGCACTCATCTGTTAAAAAAAAAAAAGAACTAGCTCACAAAAGTTAACTTTTTAGAGAAAACACCCGAACAGGAAATAGGATGCTAGTCAAAGATTGCACCATGTTAAAAACAAAGACTTATGTCCACTCACTGAATTTTTGTGCAGACATCAAAGTATGTAGGATGTTTAAAACAAGGGCCTATATCCACTAACAGAATTTTTGTGCTGACATTAAAGCATGTAGGATGTTAAAAACAAGGGCCTATGTCCACTAACTGAATTTTTGCGCTTACTGTAAAGCTTGTAAGCTGCTTAAACAAGGACCTTTGTCCACTAACTGCAATTTAATGCTGGCATAAAAGATTAGATGTCACAAACAAGGGCCAATTTCCACTAACTGAATTTTTGTGCTTACTGCAAAGCTTGTAAGCTGCTAAATCAAGGACTTTTGTCCACAAACTGCAAATCAGTGCTGGCGAAAAAGCTTATAGAGTGTTACGAACAAGGGCCTATATCCACTAACTGCATCTTTAGCACTGTCTTAATATCAGAGTGCTGCTAGTGCTTCTGTTTGAGAAATTTCTTTAAAAAAAAAAGTAAATAAAAAGGAGTCAGGATGTTAATAAGTGATGTTCACTGAACTATATTTAACTTAAAGCACATCAAGGTAACTTTCTGGGTTTAGGTATGCGTTTCAGATGCTAAACTGCATTTGTGAGGAAGGCACTGACAGTGCAAGAAAATGCTGCAAATGGATACATTCCCTGAGTATTTTCCATGCATAATATGCAAATTACTTGGTATCAACCCATACTCAAGACTGATAAATGTGATCAGTGTTAAAAATGTTAAATATATCTTTACCAATAATATCATCAGTTTATACATTTAAATTCAGCTGTGAAACTTCTTGTAGATGATGTACGGAGGCATGCAGAAACTGCTCAGACTGTAAGCATTACATAAAAAGTTGCACTGAACGGCAACTGGCTGATCCATCTACGCTGACTCTTCCTCTTTAATTAGTTTTTAATATGAGCCACTAACACAAACTAATCTCAGATTTCACTGTTAACCTCTGTCTCTGTCTTTCTCTCTCTGTGGCTCACTTCCCCCTGACTGTGATTAATGTCATTACAATACAATGAGCCTGATATTTCCATCACTCATCTTCAACCTATCCCAGACCCTGCTGATGAAAGGTTGTGATATTCATCACCGTCCACCAACTGCAGTCAAACCCACGTCTCAGATTACAATAGCAAAGGGAAATTCCACCTTATTCTCCACCCATTTGCAATTCTTATTGCAGTGAGAAAGTTAATCTATCCCCAGCAATAACTCATTGGATGTTACAGCTTAAGCAAAGATGTCCTCAGTTGCCCATCTTGCATGTTAAACAGGGGGCAAAGAGCCTTGGTACAATTTTCCAAACACAACTGAGCTAACACTGATTTATTGCTCCAGTTTATATAACTCATATTAGGAATTCATGGACCTGGCAAAAGGGATTAGAGCGTTTATTTCAGGCAGGGAGATGATCCTGTCATTAATGGTCGATACTTTCATCATCGTTTAAACCAGAGGAATTTGCCCGGTGACGAATCGTGGCGGACACAGCTATCAGAGTTCTGCAGCTGTACTCGTTATCTGCCGACGACCGCTCTGCTCGGGGAACGTGGACCCGCGCCCATCAAACTTGGATTAGGCTGTCAATCAAGCGTCGGCCGCGTATATTGTGTTACAGTTTCTCCCCAAATGTCACCAAGATCAGAGTAATTTCTTGGCTAATTGCATTTCGTCTCCCTTTAATGCTGCACGTTTAATGGTTTTGTTACATTGCGTGACAAGATGGTGTTTCTCTCACACTGGCACGGTGATGAGCATAAAGAGGGCTGCGCTTTTGTTTAGAGAAGGAAATGAAAGAATAAATGACTGTTAAAGTTCAGAGGGCGTATTTCTGAAATGGCAGCAAATAAAGAGAGGAAACTGAGAAATGATCCCAATCTTCTCATAGCGTGACATCAATTACACCAAATTCCCATTAGAAAGGGCTGCTCTGTAAGTCTGCGAGCTCTGCCTGGGTTCTTTTATTCTGAAAGAGTTGCCATGTTATGCTGAAGATCTGTGTCAGACAGCTTTGAGGATTTTCTCTCCTCTGACATCTACTTTCTTACACACCACTGACTTGGTTTAAACACCACAAATACAATTTTACTTTATCCATGTGCTTTACCACAGCTAACCATTGTAGCTTCAGTACAGCCATTAATTTCCTCTTCTCAGAAATCTCTGCTTTGCTGAAATACAGTTAGCCATGTGGTATAACATAATGAAATACTAATTCCACTGCCCATCATTGTAGGATTACACTTACAATACCTGTCAAGTTACACAAGAGGGATAGGCAATTTTTTTTTTTTTTTTACAAATTGTTGCTCAAATTCCTCAGACCGTGCAAGCACATTGAGAGTGTTGGTTAAGCACTGCACAGTTCTTACAGATACGGTATGTCCCAATTAGGGGTGGGTGATATATATCCCATACAATATTATCCAAAATGTTGCTTTAACAATGTGCAATCTTACACTATCCAGTATTACTGTTTTGAAAAAAATGAACAAACAGATGGTGCATAGATGATAATGAAGAGGTGCTTGAAAGTCCTGATTCGCTGCTTGCCTTAGAAGCTAATCAGCAGACAGGGTTCAGTCACGTGACTCAAGGTTATAATAGTTCACTAAAACAAAACTAAAAAGGAAAACTAAAATTTAAAATACATTGCAGTTATCTCAAATTAATAAAAACTAGAAAAGAAAACAAAAACGATAAGTAAACTAAAACTGTATCTTGTGTTCACAAAACTAACTGAAACTAACTAAAATTAAAGACAAAATGTCCTTAGTTATAGTTTTTGACAATATTAATAGCCTTTAGGATTTAAATTAATCCGACACATTTTCCCAACCAATTTTAGGACAGTTTTCGGCAGTTGCCAGCGCTGTACGGCACCATCACAGCGACGTACTGGGACGTGCTTGTTTACTGCACTGACTGGCTGTGCTCTGTGCTGCGACAAAATATAGAGGAGCAATAAATCAGAGCATCTGTAATAGTTTAATTTCATGTGAGTCTGACTTAATTGTTACAGAGTCCAAGTTTCTAATTATTAAAGCTCATATTATATTGTTTTATATAATTTATATTTTTATTATTTTTATTTAATTCATGTTAACATTCTTTTACATAATTTGTTTATATTTTTTTATTATTTTCTTGTGTTGAAGGCAGCAGCCAACAGTTCAGTATCAGCATTAACTGAGCAGTGAGCACTATGTTGAACTGAAAATAAACTGTATTACAAAATATTTACTCTGACCTTTTTGAATCCTGCACTTGGTTAATAAGGTATGAAAAAACTAAAACTAAACTAAACTAAAACTAAGCCCTGTTGCAAAAAAATAAAACTAAATAAAAACTAGAATGTCCGCTCCAAAACTAATTAAAACTAAACTGTAATGGAAACAAAATGTCAAAACTAACTAAAACTAAACTATAATGGAAAAAAAAATTCAAAAGTAACTAAAACTTAACTATAATGACAAATCCAAAACTATTTCAACCTTGATGTGACTCAATGGAAACCAAAACACTATAGTCACAAATGTTGGAAACATGCAAGAGTCTCCCGTCCCAGCAGATGATTTATGAGTAAGAGGTGGGTCCACGTCCCTCACCTGGAAATGGTTTGGAGTAGGTGTTGCATCTTTGGAGAAGGCGTTGGGAGATGTTTCTTGTGGTGGTTTTTCTAGCTCTCAGTCCGCTATACGGAATAATCCTGTCTGTGTGTGTAAATGTGCACATGTGTTTGTGTGTCTGTGAATGTGTGAGGGCAGAACTTCACCGTGCAGGAAACAGCGCGAGAAGAAATGTGAAAACGGCAATGAACAAATGACATCCTGTCATGTACACTGGATGAATAACATAAGACTATTTAGTCTGTTAACTAAAAAAAACAAGGTATAGACCTAATTTATAAGAGAGGTAACTCTAAATCACTTCTGCTGTGATCTGGCGCTATATTGAAAATAAAATTAACTCCATCTCCAGGGTTAGAGTGGGTGCCTCCGTTGAAGGGGTGGGCTGCTCCCCCTATACAATGGTAGGGAAAACATTGTCATTGTTAAGTTGCCATAGAATATTGTTTTGATGTATGAAGCACTTTAAAAATAAACAAGAACTGTAGTTCTGAAATGTGTGTCTATCCATAGTTTTCCCCTTGGTAGGCGAGTAGTTTACATTATTTTTTGTTCAATATCATCAGAGTATTGTTATCAGAAAATTTGAAAAAATAAACAAGATATATTTACTTGCCCTAATCGCCCACCCCTATTTTGGCAGCTCTTAGCCAAAATAGACAAATAATTGATTTTTTAGTGGCTATACTGGCTGTGTATCAGCTGTTTTAATGTTTCAAGCATGAAAATGTGGCATCAAAGCACTTCAAGAAGCAAAATCCCAATCCTTTCACTTTGAGGACAGACTACCCTTGTTTTGGAATTATGCTTTTATTTTGAAATTATGTCCAGGATAGGTACTTGGTAGAAGAAATAACTTGCTCATTGTTCGAGGCCATGGTAAACTGTCTTTAGAAAACAGTTATCGCATTATAATGTGAAACATTTCTTTTGTGCTATTTCCCTCTTCTCTGCATCCATCTCTGTGACCCTCTCACTGCTCAGTTCATGTCTGTACATTTTACTCTAGATTTTTTTACCAGTCCCAAGTGGTAATCTGGCACTTTTCAAACTTTTAATCATAGTTACTCTTAAAATTGCACACTGGGGGCGCAAATGGCCCAGCGGCTTAGGTCACGCCCCATGAGGTTCGCCCTCAAGCGGGTGGCCCAGGTTCAAGTCCAACCTGTGGCCTGTTTCCTGCATTTCGCACCCCACTCTTGCCCCCTTTTTTACTTTATCCACTGTCCTCTCCTCTATCATTAAAGGCATGAAAAGCCTCCAAAAATAGCTTCAAAAATTGCACACTGTACCATACTGAACTGAACCAGATAAAACACAGCTATGATGTCACAACCAAATCACCAGCTACCTGTCTAACAAAAAACAATGAACCCATATCTTTTATTTTACCCTTGTATCATTTCTTGTTAGAATTAAACATAAAACGTCCTTTGAGGAACTTCTCTTGAATATAGCACCCCCTGTTGACGTAGTGGTACCTCTTATGTCTTCACTGATTTTGTTGCGAATATGAATAAGTTGTGTTTGGTCACAAAAATCTCATCTTGTGTTGTGTTGGCACTCAACTTTGAGACTCACTTAAAGGCTTTGCCATGTGAATTGTAAACCAAAGCCACTTTTGACGTTCTGCAAATGAAAGCTTTCACTAACATCAACCCCTGCTGGTGGTTTCAGACATAGAAATTAAACTAAATTTTAAGAATAATCAGACTTTGTGCTTATAGATTGATTTGCCTTTGATGACTATTTAAAGAAATTAGAAGTCATTTTAGTTTGTTTCAAAACCAGCTAACAACAACAATACAAATGTACAGGACAAGATCAGCAAAGCTTCAGTTTGCCAGGATTGGAAAAAAAGGCAAAATTTTCCACCCAATGCATCAACACTCAAACTCCAACACCCTTTATTAGTGGATTGATTGATTCAAGAATTTCTATGTAAACATCCCAAAAAATGTTTATCTCACATGAAGTACAGGAGAGAAAAGAAACCATCAGGAACAGTAACAAACACTTATCTGCCTTATTTTACTTCACTTAACCTCCTGTACGTGCTGAGCAATCCCACTTCACATTTCCTGTGGCGTGTCTCTAATTCACAAATGAGGAGACGTTTCCAGTGGCCTTCTGTCTCTGCAACGAGCCAGTGCTGCAATTAACTTTTCCTCCTCTTATTCTGGGGAGTGAAGGTGTTTGAAAGTCATTAGCGTACAGTTCACAGCATCTGAGAAAAGCTGCACTTTATTTCTTTTACTTGCCTTTTCCTCTTACTGTAACAGTTAAAGACAATGGACTATTTATGTGATGTAATTTAAGGGTAATGCAATGGGAAAATCTAAAAGAAAGATGATCTGATATAATTACTGTTACCAATTGATATGCATATGCAACACAAACCAGCTTAATCCAAAAAGAATGCGCTCGAACACACTTAACTAATGCTAACTTTTTAACTTGCAGCTGGTTTTATAATCTACTTTTACTCAGTTTATGAATTTATGAAGTTAGTGTACACACCATGTACCGGGCAGGACCTTGGGAAAGATTATTGGTCCAAATAGCAATAATAAGCAACACCATATCTTCTTGGTGTTACTGCTGACATGACACTCTGCTAAATAACAAGCATATGTCAGGATTAAACCTGATTTAGTCCTGTAATGATCTCATTGTATCCACATGTGCATCTTGTGTATTCCAGTCTGTGCATGCCCGTGGTTGTGTATGTGTGTGTCATAACAACAAGAGCTGGTTGCATCCATGAGCAAAATGGCTGCATAATTGGCAATGTCCATGACACTGTGCTCTCTGTAGGTGTTTTTTTTCTGCATGTTGCCCAGACTCTAATTACTGGGGTTTCAGCGGGGAGGTAAGGCAGGCGATGAGATTCTGTCAACTGATGGGTTGTTCTGTCTGCGGCACAGTCAGGCAGCCCAGAATCCCTGGAGTGCGTTTGGGAGAGACCCAGAGACTGGTCATATCAACAAATCTTAATCAAAAGCCTGAAATTGTCAGCTGTCACACACTTTTTGTGATCTTTGATTCCTTGCCCCTCCTCTGACCCAGACCACTGAATAATACCGACGTACACATGAGCGGATGCAGACACCTCGTGCACAGGAAAGCACATAAACAGAGCATATATTCACACCGGGTTTACACATGCACTCGCTTTTTGTTTCTCTCATAGACACACTGTTGGGATGTATGCAAGCTTGTGCCCAGACAAAAAAGAAGCAACCTGCAGTACGCTCTTTGAAAAATGCAGACAGTCAGTCAGACTTGACTTATTAATATTTTATTTATCATAGTTGTAATGGATAAACTCATAACCCCTTTGTCTGGATGTAATTCAGTAAAAAAAAATACACAATGTTCCTTTGCTGAAAGAAAGATTTCTGTTCACTCCAAACAACATAAATTATCCCAACTCGACCAATTTGTGTGATACTATTTGTACATTAAAACATTAAAAACAAAGACATTAAAGTACAAGGGGGTTTACATCAGAGCAAAATAATGATAAAGGATTAGAAATTAACAACAGTAAAAAGTAGACTGGGAAAGAAAATGGTCTAAAAATGTAGGTTTTCTAATCATACCTCCAGTAAAACTGCACTTTGGTCTCTGGTTTCAATATAACAGTTATACAGCAACATTTTGGATGAAGTCCAACACTTTGAAAACCCAAAACCTTTTAGAATAATGAATAAAAACTGGCACTTCTAAGTTCCAACGTGACGCGCTTGAGTTTAACAACAGCACATTTTTGGTCAGCGGCAAACAATGCCATTTTTATTTAGCCCCAAAGTCCCTTTTCAGACAATCTTAAACTTGTGCTTCAGTTCAGGAGAGGACAGAAAGGCTCTGGTGGCTTTGATCGGCCGACTGTTACTAAGAAGCTTTGTGGGGGTTTAAAGGACCTAAAATGTATAAAATGGACGGATCAGGGGAAAGCAGAAATTTGACGGTTCAGGGGCAGGTTAAAATAGTAAGAGCACTCCCATACAATATATATCCAGTTAGTGCATATTAGAGGATGGCAGATGACAAAGGTGGGATCCAGGAGCCGATTAGCACCGTAGTTAACCCTTCACATGAGCAGGGGCTAAATGCAGCTTCAAATGCTGCACCTCCCTCCAGCCTCTTAAGGTCAAAATGTTGGCCTTTTTATGTCATGAGTGAAGTCAAAATAGAAGTTAAAATAATAATACTTTTAGTCTGCCACTTTAAGTAGAGATAAAAGGAAAAGATTTGTGTGTAATACTAAACTTTCACCCAGATCCTTTGGGAAGTCACTGAACCGTGGGCGATGTTGGAAGAAGGGAAGTGTGAAACAAGAGGCAGAGTGAAAAGTGCGCCGCACAAAGCCAACCAAAATGAACAGGCTTTGGCGGCTAATGCTGTCCTGAGCACTGCTAAACAGCTGACATGGCATTAAAAAGTCTGAAAATATAAGGCAATCATTCCAGACCAACAATCAGAAACAGAGCAAAAATATTAGGATTTAAAGGGAATGGAATGCTGAGTATTAAGTACACAGCTTGACCAAAAATGTAATGAAGCTGTTTCCATTTGCACATTAAGTCAAATACTTAGGTGGATATTTTTGTGACAGTTCTGTTTAAAACCAGTAAAGGCAATGAAAATGTGTTTACACACAACTTTAGTTTGAAGGAGGAGTTTCTCACTGGTTATTGAGCACAAAGAAATCAGCAGAAAGGCTACTTTATGAACCACACAAGCTTAAAAGACCATTAGCAAAACACTCTACAATTCCAACATGGTAATTTAAAGTAACGACTGTGATGGATTCCCTGTTTAAAGAAAGCAGGTTTTAGTCAATCACATGACTTGTACATGTTAAGAAAAGGGTCACCTTCATCTACAGGGGGCGCCAAAACTGACACAAACAGAAGACACCATATAGAAGCTTTAACCAGTCAACATGAGTGTTGCAAGGGTACCGTACACCAAGTTAGTGGTTCCCAAAGTGGCTGTCTTAAAACTCCTTCCCAAGTCAAAAACTCTGTACAATTTTGTACTTCATTCATTATTGTAACATAATATATAGGGGTTAAATTTGATATATCAATAAGTAGAATAATAATATGTAACCTGAGTTCCACATTTCTTTGTAGCAACAAGACCCAAAAGATGACAAAGCAATGATAACGATTGACGGTAGTCTCAATGATTAGTATTTATAATTCAGAAAACACACCAATATATGCACATAGGATTTTTATTTTTTTCCCAATCAGCTAAATTAAGTGTCTCTTGTCTGCCTGTGGATTGCTCTTTCACACACTGTGAAAAACCCTTTGCTTATATTTTACCCTACATAGTGTTATGCATTGAGTCTTAATATAAGGCAAGATGGCAATTCCTGACAAAATTAAAAACAAAAAAGAATAAAAAAAATTATAAATAAAAATAAATAAAAACCTACAACTTTTGTATATTTACAGGACAAGATCAAAATTTAAACTGTATGGTGAGTTTACAAAAATAACTTGAGTAAGTTAAAATTAAAAGAGAAAAGTAGTAATAGTTTTGATCTTTGTCAATATATCTCATACACTAACTCACTATTAATTTTTTTACCATCTGCCTCGGAGCCAGACAGAATAACACAGAGTGACTGATTTCATTGTTTAATGTGGATGGTTGTTAATCTGTTCTCAGTGAATTCATTTCTGAAAATGGTACGATGTTTTGAGTTTCTATTACACAATAGGCCTCTAATTAGCCCATATAACAACAAGACTGAAACTAAACTAAAACTAGGTATTTAAAAAAACAAAAAACAAAACCTAATTAAGTTTCCTAAGAAATCAGTTCTTCCAGGCAAGTTCCATGAGGAGGAAAAGGTAGTAGCTTCAATACTTCAAACCTAATCAGTCACCTGAAACGTAACCAATGGAGTTGGGCTGCTAAAGGCGCTAGCAACATGAAGCCAACTGCAAAGAAGCCACTGGGATTTAAACACATTGGTGAGGCTTTTGAAAGATCCTTAAAAATTGCCAGAAATGACCCACGGGAAAGGCAGTTGCAGAATACTTCAACTTCTTAATACTATATATCTTCTGTTCTATTATTTTCATATCAATAAGTAATGCACCTGATTTAAATTGATTGGTATTTAGGATATCATATGTTGCTGTTCATTACAAAAGAAATATCGCTTCAAAAACTAAAACTGTGTTTGGTTTTGTTCGTACAATTGTCATGATCTTAGGTATGTACATATGAGTTTGTGTGTGTTATTGGCTAAGGGTTGTCAGTATTGGCCTTTAGAAGCTGGAGAGCATTGATTATTGGTATTTAAGTAAAAAAGTTATGGTGCATCCCTACCTACCAGCATTGACGATGTAGTTCCTATCAGATCAAACTTTCTGAGCCTTTACCAAAATGAAACCAGTACCAGAACAATCTCTCACCTTAAAGTTCCTCATTGTAGCTTAAAAAAGGTACTCTAGCTTGTAAACCTGACTAATATCTAACTGAGATTATTCTACTATGATAAATGAGAAGACGTGCATGATGTAGCAACAGTGAAATAAAAAATAACAGATAAAAAAAGAATGTTTTAACAGCATCAAGAATACGGTCCTCACTTAATTAGCAATAAATTGATTGGAAAAGGCAGAAAACATTCGTCCTTTGTTAAAAGGCCACATGAGCAGAGGCCCTGCCCCTCCATAATGAAACAGGCTTGTGCTGCTAATGATAACTGTTATTTATTCCATTGCTACACAGGTTTATTTGGGCCAGTGTGGCACCATGAACCTCTCTCACTTTGGTAATTAAGTGTGTTGATACTGCAGGATGCTTACCTGCAATTATGCCATTTTAATGAGCAGCAGTGGATGGAATAAGGGCAAGGCGAGGTCAGACAGAGGCAGCAAAGCATTAGTGTTTTAATAGACACTTAAATGCTGTTAATTTAGCTGCTGGTAATGGAGAGGCCTGCTGGTGGAGAGTATCTATAGTTCCAGGCGTGGTAAGTCTGGGGTGAGATCCTGAGGGGCTTTTTCAGGGTTAGATGGAAATTCTTCAACTATTCAGAGACTTCTGCTTCAGCCCAGAGGAGTATCTCCACATCTTCTGCTTGTTATCCGAGGCAGAGTTGGCATGTTTTCAGCTCTCAAGACTTGTGATGGGTTTTAGGCGAAGGTTTGGCAGCCCCTCACCTGTTCTTGGCTGCAAAATGTGTCAGTGTCAGACTAAGCGCTGGGTGTTCAAAGAGCAGATCGGATAGAGGAAGAGTGAAAATAATTTGAAGGATGTAAAAAGTGTTAAGTATTGATATTAGAGAGAAAAAATAAGCAAGAAAACCCCTCAGTGTGTCTGATTTTGTGTATGTGTTGAAAATAGTGTGTAGGTAGTTTGCTTTCACATGACTCCTTCTCCAGGCAGATCTGCTGGATTGCCCTCACCGCTTGGATGGATCACATATCACCTGTATTCACACACACATACACACACACATACACACAGCAGAGCTACAGTACCCAGGTTATTATAACTCCCATGTTGCTTTCTGTGAAGGTGGTGTGATAACAGTCATTAGGGTAGTCGTGGGAGGAAACTGAGTCTTATTAGAGGAGCATGGAGATTCATTGGAAAAACAAGCGCTTTCATTAACAGGTGTGAAGCTATGCAAATACATAAACACACCCTGATAGCCCAGCACTCTCACACCTGCATGTGAGAAACGGCTGCTTATTAACACAACAACCCTACAATTAGTTTAGAAGAATCAGATTCAATTAAACTGGACCTGAATGATTCTATAAATGTCCAGATGCATGTGTGTGTGTGCAGTGGAAAATATAACTGACGGGATAATCAGTTGCAAAACTTGCAAATATTATGAATTCTCTTAAGCTTTGCAGCTGTCCTCAATTGTCAGAGCATGAATTAACCCAATAGAGCCCATGGTAGCAAATGTTCTGTGACATTTTCAGGGATGCAGCCAGGATGCAGGTAGGGATGGGTAACTTTCACATTTAAAACATGATACATGACTTTCCACATCAGTCAGTACTTCAACCAAAACAACAATTTGTGTGTATTTATGTGATAATGGATATTAATTTGTAGGGACGGGTGATATATCGGTATCAATATCGGTGTCGGCTAATTTTGGTCATTTTTTTAACTGTGTGCCGCCGTGTAAAGATGGGCCAATATTTACTCATTAGCTGCCAGCGGAGGATCTTGAACAATCTTTCAAAACCCAAATAATATTGTTTTCTATGACTATGTAAACACCAAAACTACCTAAGAAAAGTTGACTTTGTTCTTCTATTTCCTTCTTCCTGTTTTTGATACAAAACAAACAGACAAATTGTATGCATTTGATGGCGTTCATCTCAGGTGCTACACCCTTTGATCCTCCATGGTCATCTTTCCTCACGACTGCGCCACTGTATCTCTCTGAACTACCTTGACACATCATCTCAGATTGTTTTTTTGTTTTTTTTTCCTCAACATTATTGGTATCGGTAACTATAGGTTATCGGCCATAAAAGCAATATTACTATCAGACACTAGTATCGACCAAAATTCGGTGCATCCCCATTAATTTCTTTTATAATAAAATCTCAGAGTTTTTGATTTATCCTTTATTTCCCATTATATAAATTTGCAATGCTGTGTTCATGTCTAGCATGGAAAATTTCCTACTCCTCCACTCCTTCACAGTCACAAGGATGCATTTAGGTACTGAAACACAGTACCGTTTAATTTTGAGTGAATTGGTACACTGTACTACAGACCGAATTTGGTCAGTGCCTACAAAAGTACCTAAGCCAGTACCCACTCTAACAGCTATGACATTTCTTTATTTAGAAAAATATGTGCGGTTTTCATTTTCTTTAGCAAAATAGCAAGTTAGTCTGGACATAAGTTCATACTTTTTGATAAAGTTTGGGAAATAAAGTTGTATTGACGTGTAGCAAAAGTTTAATGCAAAACATAACACTACAGCATTTAAAAATGTAAAGACAGACTCTGACAGACTTGGTTTGATAGGTCATAAAGGGTGAAGAGAGATAAGAATCTTTTATGCGTCCTACAACAGGGAAATTTAATGTGTTACAGCAGCAGACAACAAAGTGTGTTGTGCAAGTTTAATCTAGAAAATAATCTGTACAGAAATATTTAACCATAAGAAATATATAGGGAAACCAATATAAGAGTAGGAAATGTGCAGAGACTGAGAACACCGACCACAATTTTCTGTCCGATCACTGATCTTTAAAAAGCCTGACCTGCCGATACTGATTTGGGCCAATACGGACACCGATTTTTATTTTCTATTTTTTATAACTGATTGCATGTACCTTCAATGTTCCAATCTTATTTTATTGAAAATCATTGCACAATACTTATAAACCAATAAAATCTTTATTTTTTAACTAAAACAACCAAAAAAGTGTTCTGAGTTTAAGTCTGACAGCAAAAAGTAACAGTGGCTGGCTGTCAGACCTTTCCTGAGGTATATAAGATCAGTTTCATATGTAAGGATGGGCTGATCACCTATCTCCCAAAATTAAGGAAATGGGCACTGATCGATCTGTGCACGTCTAGTTGAAAGTCTTCTGAAAGAGATGGGACATGTTGTCCATCACAATTCACTTTATTCTTGGCTCTGTTTCTTTTTTTTAATGAACCTTTGCCATACATTTGGTTGTGGTCACGACTTATCAAACATGATCTTAGGACAATTTTTCCCAAGTAAAATTCTGATGTAAAAAACTCCTCATGCCTTGCTGTAATCCTAACAGCTAATACAAGAAGCTGTTCATGCTTAGTAGCACACATTGTCTGTGCAGGCTTTTTGTTTTGTCTTTGTTTACTCTTTTATTCTTCCTCTCCTTTTCCTTTTTTCCCTCCTTAATGAAACCAGCACAAAGCACACGGCAGCATCAGGAGCAGCAGTGATGTTTGGACTCGACCGGATCAGACGACACTTTCCTGTGTGACACATTTAATGCACGACGTGCTTCCAGTGAGAGCTCTTGAATGGAAAGGTTTTTTTGAAATGTGCCAGAGTGGCTCCCCACTGAGCGTTAAGCTCGGTCTTTGATGTATCGCGCTGTAATGTGGTTGTTATCCATAATCGGCTTGAATTCAAGAGGGCCATGGCTGAAAGAGAGGTACAACGGTAGCATGTTCTCGCAGTACATTAAAATCAGGAACCGTCTTCCCATTAAAACTCCTCCACCCTGGCCCCTCTGTGACCAGAACTAAACACCCTGAAAACCCCCATTACCTTGAAATAAGCATTAACACAAAAATACAAAACATCTCTGCTTTCATAGTTCGAAACAGGATAAAGTGTAATATTACTACCAGAACGTTGTATATCATTTAAATCCTGTGAACCTGTAAGATGACGCTTAAATGGACTTCCTTGATGCTTATGCTAATTCCTGGTTTCTGCACATTTGTGATACGATGAGTTTAAACAAGAAATAATCCTGGCTCTATCGCATTAAGCTGCTGTGTGAAAGGTGGCAGGCAGGCTCTGTGATATCCATCAATGCAGAGCTCGGGAGGAATACGTCCACCATATTTTGCATCACATGAATAAAAGTCAACAATTTAAGGAGCAGAGACTTGTTTTGAAAAAAGAAACCTATGACACACAAAATGAGATCCTTAGTGATTAAGTTTTCATGTTGCTCTCCTCAAAGGCTGCTCCTGGATGGGATGAGTGCTCCCTGACATTAAAAGTCATGACACTGCTTCACAGTAGTGCTGAGCGATTTTGGAAAATAATCTAATTGCGATTTTTTAGACCAATATTGCGATTTAGCGTACGATTTTTTGGGGGGGACGTTTATCTTCTGTATTGTTCACTTAACACAAGTTTTATGTCATTTTATAGTACAACTAACCAACAAAAGATACTGTTAGCATTTAAACAAGTCTTTTTTTGCATTTCTTAATTGAAAAAGAAAAAGGAACACTTAAATTTTACTGACCTCCAGTTGTCAGTAAGAGTAACAAACCATACAGAAAAAAGTGGCCAAGGGGCTCTACGATCTACTGGATGGATCTTTGTAGCCCACAGGGTTTTTTTTGCCAGATAAAAACAGCATTTTGACTTTTGCTGGTTTAAAGGGGGAACAAGTTCAAGTTACTATATTCCCTCCAGGTCTGTATACATAAAACTTTTTTTTTCTAATTGCAGCCTTTGCGATTTGAAAATTGCATTCTATTACATTGCGATGTCAGTTTAAAATCGATTGATTGTTCAGTCCTACTTCACAGTTATCTGTGTGCTGGAATAAACACATTTTGACGATGCTGATGGAGTTCCCTCTTCGCCTTGTAAAAAATAAATACAGTTAAGCACCAGGTTCTGGTTGTTGCTCTAGAGATCTAGAGTGTTATTATTACCACCTAGTCTGCGCTCTGGATTTTAATTTGCTTACACAGGCCTCAACTGATTAGACTTCTTTGTTGCACCAACTGTTTTTAATATAGCGCAAATTACCCACTGTGCTTGTTTATACGACCCGAACAGGACTGAAAATCAGCAGCACGAGTATTTAAAATTAAAGATGGCAGAGGAGCAGACAGACAGATAGAGGGAAATGGATGAGATTGTGGGCGTGTTCGGAGGGGGTTGAGTGTTTGTAAAGGAGAGTAATCAAACTGCAAAACAGACCAAAATATAATACAGAGTGCGCCTGACTCTCTGACATTAGCCCGGCTATAATAGTACGGTTTGAGAGGCCGTACTATTGAGGCTCACAGGAGTGAATGGAAGTGTTCTAGTTATGCATCATTACAGGGGGAAGAGCTGTCCACTTCCTGCTGGGAAGAGCTGCCCTCTGCTTTCACACTAAGCGGAGTAGTTCACAAAATAACAGCATACCAAGTGTTTGCCCCCCCCTCCTTTGACAGAGGGCTCATACGAAGAGCCCGCAGGAAAAGGATACGCCTCCGTTTCAACTTAAAAGCACGCATCTAATTCACAGCTTGCAAGAGAGAAGTCATAATAGCAGACAGTTAAAAGATAGCAGAGGAAAAGGTGTCTGCATAGAAATGCACAATTACAATGCTAAAACATGCAATTTGATGTTTCCCCAACAGTAAAATGTCACACATGTAAGATTTTAAATTCAATTCTGAGACAAAAACACTGAAAAAAGGAGTGCTCCTGAGTTTGTGTGTGCGTGTGTGTGTGTGTGTGTGTGAGCGCAGACACAAGGTTACCCTACGCATCATCAATCTGTATTGTGAAGAGCTCCTGAGGTTTTTTTCATCAAGGTCTTATCCACTTCAGAGGTTCAACAGATTAGCGATCCGCTGGGGTGCGATGGCTTTTCAGCGCCGTGCTTTACGTCCAATTTGAAGTGTCTAAGAGCATTCTTGTCATTAGTGTTTACTCGAGACTGTTTTTTAGAGAGCCCAGACTGAGTGTGACATTAAAGACAAATAAAACCACATCAGCCGTGTTGATCTTTTTCGAAGGCTCCCGAGAAACAGGGCCCAACATTTTATCTTGGCAGACAGCAGTTTCAGAGGTTATAGATAGGCCAGCTTGCCGACGCTATTATTTACCAATGGAGCAGAATGTCAGCACTCCTATATACCTCTTTGCTTTTCTCTCTGTATTGTTTGCTCCCTGCCTTTGTGAGAGGGGGCACTTTATGGAGGTGAGCGGTGAGAGAAAATATTTCTATCTTGCCATCAATGGATCAATGGAGATGTGTTTACCTGTCTCGGGGCACGCTGCTCACTCCATAATAATGGATATTAAACAGCTTGTTGACTGAGTGCTTTTGTCCCCGGTCACTTGTCGATCCCTTCAACACTGCTGGCCAGAGGAGGGACACACACACACACACACACACACACACACACACACACACACACACACACACCACCGCTGTTTGGGTTACCACAGCCACCTATGTCAAAGTAACACCCCTCCTTCCTTTTGCTGGACAAAAAGAGGACATGTCGGGTCAATGAGATTCTCAGTAATTAAACTGAAAGGGGTCATTTTCAGTGCAAACTATGGAGCCCTTTAACTTTAAGTGCTGGCCTCTGCTCACACTCAGCCTCAGTTAGCGCATGTGCTCAAGTTCCCTAAAGGAGAGATGAATCAAAGCAGAATGTATATTTAAAACAATATATAGTCCTCAGTATATAAAACAGTTCTTCTCTTTAGAGAACTTTTGAAAAATGGTGCCAACGTGGTGATCAAACCATTAAGATATCAGCAGCCACCAATTATTCCTCACATAAACTCAACTTTATAAATGTTAAGCTAGAGGGAAAGTATTAATATGTTGCCAGGATCATGATCAACGACAGATACCTGCTGAATATTAGCACACTAAGCTAAATCCTCAAACCCCCCTCCAGTAAGACCACCTCAGAATGAAAAATCTCTTTGTTTTTAATCTCGACTCTTCGCCTTCTATATAATCCAAACTGTTCTTCTCTGTGCAATAACTGTCTCTCATGTGGTGCAGATTTTCAGCTCATTCCTCAATAAAACAGAAACCCATGGTCATTTTGTGGCCACTTTGGGGAATGCAGAGTCTGGGTTTTTTGTAGCCCGCTGCAAAGCGGTGTGATGGGAGCAGCGGAATGAAAAGGGCCGGGTTTGTTTTACATAAAGGCTGCAGCCATCAGGACTCAGCAGGACAGGCGGAGAGTGGCTTTCTGGGCCCGATAAATCATGACCTGCATTCATTCATTCAGCACATTCAGACCCAGACGCACATTTCTCTCCCAGCCAGCTCTGCTGACTCCTCATTTCTGCTCCTGTTTAATATGTGACCTTATGCTAGGATTTTACTTTCACTTTTCCTGAGGAGAAAAAATGAGAGATTGCTGACAGCACGGCATTAAGATGCTAGTTTTGCAGTTGAAAACATTAGCTGGGACAATACTCACTTTGATATTGGGGGGAAAAAAGAGGGACAAACTTCACATTTGAAGTTATTTGAATCACAAAAGCTCCCAAACTAGTGGTGTATATTTTTCCTTTCTTTCAGGTGAATGCACAGCGCCCTTTAGGTTTAATGGAATTCATGGTAGTGAGTGACAGGCTCTGAATGGGCTGGAGAAAATGGGGAGGTAAAAGGGGCATTAGGAGTAGCTAAAGAGGTGGGGGTCGGCTAAAGACTGACACCATCTTCTGCCTGTGACACTCACGCACAACACCCCACACTCACACACACACACACACAGACATAGATATTCAATATAGGGTCAATGTAAAAGAATCTGAACATGTTTGTGCCCAGAGAAAAACCTTTCACTTTTTGTATCACTCAGATGAGATCTTAAAGAACAAAAATATTCACCCTTTTTTTAGCTCCTCACAAAACTCACATCAGCACAAGTTCGTGTGATGATAGAAAAAGCGAAAAAATGAACGATACTGATGAAACAATGAGTGATTAAAGTAAAGTTTGAAGAGCACCCCATTTCCTGTTCTTTGTACTGATGTAACATGGGTAAAGGGGTCAGGGCAGAGGTTGGTGATGGTAATGGTTTGTTGGTTTAATGCTCACTGAGCTGTATTTACCTCCCACACAACATTGGTTAATTATGTCCTCCAACTGAAGGCAGAGCTGATTACCACATGACAAGCGGACTTATACTTCCTCCCTTTTCATTAGCAAGAGAACACGGGAGCGCACTCGCCTTTTGTCTAACTTTGGCCGGGGATAATTGTGCAACAGAAATGATCTCGGCAGCAAATTAACAATTCCAATGAGACAAACGGAGGGAGTATTTAGAAAAATTGGTGCAGTCGAACTTCTGGCAGATGTTACTTTTAAAAACACTGAGAAAGAATAAACATTTCCACTGATGGAGCTCGTAACCATGGCTGTGTCTTAAACAAACATGTTACGTGTCGACGTCTGTATTCCTCGCACATTAAACAGACAGCAGTGTGTGATAAGCAAAGGCTTCCATTGTTATTAATTTGTTATTTCTTCTCTGTTTGGTTCCTGGCTGGATTATCGTGTTGAACACACAGTCCAAATTCCACTGTAAACATTAGCAATTAATCTTCTCACCGGCTGCCTCCCTTCAAATGACTGTTTTACATAAAGCTGATCAAATTAAGTTGTTTGCAGTGGCCAGATTCTGTTGTCACTTGGTCTGCGGGTAATATTCATGCACTGATAGACCGTTCTGCATTTCTTTGTTACAGTAACCCCGTCCATCCTCCTGCATGTCTTTCGTGTAGGCAGACATCCCCAGTAGGAGCTCTGAACTAGAACGAGTGTTCACAACAGAAAACAGCCAGTGCGATTTATATTCAAGTAATCCTTTAATTGCTTCATGGCAAAATGTCTATACCATATTAAGTAATTCAATACAGCCAGTTAATGGAAAGGCAGGGAGAGACATCATGTTTTGCATAAAACCTTTAAAGCCACCGCTTTCCAACGTGGTCTGCCTCTCTCATTTTGATCACATTGACATATTCACATCCGAGGTAATCCCCAATCTATTTCAGAGCTGAACTGGAGATGATCAGAGGCTGTGAGAAGACTAGTGCATGTTACTACACAAAAACACTGCTGTATCACTTTAAAAACCTTGCACAAAAAATAGGAAATTTGTGTTTAATAAATTACTTCTTTGTTGTAACAATGCCTTTGACAATAAATGTTATACTACTTGAAAGCCTTTTTATTTCCCTTTTAAATGGTGCCACATTTATAAGGAACAGGCATTGGTGGGTTGAGCAGCATATTTAGCTACTTTACCTGTTTTATATATATTAATACCACGAAAGAGAAACAAAGTATGGATTTTCTTTAGCCAATACCTACTCCTGATGGCTGATACCAAAAAAAAAAAAAAGTTCTCTTTTTATTCATTAACTTGTTTTTATAACATTCAAAAATTTGTTGTTCATGCAACCCTTGGGGTAACAAAGGCTAAAGTTTAGTAAGCGAAGATGAACACGCACCGTCAACCATGTAGTTGGAATTAAATACTTAACGCCTCCTCTCATGAAAAGATTGTGACAGTGTTGTTCTTTATTTCTTCAAGCTCTATTGCTCAATCTCTTTCAAAATCAGAGTAAAAAAATTAAGCCACAATCCACTTTAGAAATGAAAATTATTTCATGAGAATATGTAGAAAATATTTTTTTAACTCTCATGAAAAACAGTTCCTACTCTCTAGGGGTGGGCGATCCTGGGAATTTTGGTATCGATCTGATGCAAAGTAAATACAGGGCTAGTATCGGCGATACTGATACCGATACCCATACTTTTACATGAAATGTAATGATCATTGAATAATTTTGTGGTTTTGCCTTGAGTTGGTTGATTTTGATTATGATTATGGGTAAAAAAGCCTCTAGCTTTGCTTCTCCCTCTGCATGGAATGCTCTACAGACAGACTTAAATGTGTCCGAACTCATTTCTCTTGGAGCTTTTCGTGCCAAGCTAAATGGCAGACAAGAGACCATGGACCAGTGCCTGTGTTTATGAACCTGTTTTGTGAGTCACTTTTTAGCACTTTTCTTCCAAAGCACTTTGTTTATATCCTGTAATATATTTTTGTTTTTTGTTCGTCTTCGCAAGTCACTTTAGCATTTTAACCTTCAAGTTTTATCTCCAAATCCGTTTAAAATTAATCTTGCATTATAGTAATGTATCTATATATTGATGTGTGCTGCTGACCTCTTAGCCAGGTCACCCTTGCCAAAGAGATCTCGATCTCAATGGGTTTCTCTACCTGGTTAAATAAAGGTTAAGAAAAAATAAAAAATAGATTGTGGCAAAACACAGCACAAAATGCATTTTATTAACTAACCCCAACAATAGAACAAAATTTAAACTGTATAAAAGTGATAAAATAATTATTCTACCACCACAATTGTTTTAGGAAAAAAAATCAAAAGTGCAAAATAACAAAAAGCCCCCTTCCATTTGCACAGAGAAGGGGCAGATGGAGGAAAGTATAGTAAATTGTTGGATGACATAAGAGAAACTGCAGTATTGGTCTCATCACGCTAGTATCGATCCGATACCAATACTCATCTTGGAATCGATACTATCGATACTTAGATCGACATGCCCACCCCTACTACTCTCCATCTGCCTTTTTTTTTTCATTTTTACTTTCCTGTGCACACACACATCTTTTTGCATGTCTTCAAACAGCCACTGCAGCATCAAACTGGTGCTCTGTCTCAAATTGTATACGCACACATACTTTGTCCACTATGAACTTTCTAGCGCAATGCATAAATGTTTACAGGTTAGTGCTGTCTCAAATCAAACACTGCCGCTTCACACTTACGTGGAATTGCCATTGCATTTCACAACCATTCACAACTGTTCATCTACTATTTCTTAATTGCAGATGCAATACATTGTTTGATCCATTCCCGCCCCTTCTGCTACATAGCCAAGTAAGCGATCACTGAGTGTGAGAAGTCTCCAGTGATTCACACTCAACTTTTTGAATGTTTTGTGTACACCAGCTGAGAAATGACCGTGCGCTAAAATTTTTCCTGTACCGATTGTGTGAATGCACTTACGCACTAAAAATAATAAGTGTAAGTACAGAAATATGTGATTTGAGACACAAGAAGCTGGAAGCTATAAAGTTTGTTCATAGTTAAACTTATGTTTCCCAGGTTGTTGACTGGACTATGAATCCTTGAAGTGATCACATCATACAAGGAAATTCAGTGATTTTTTCATAACTGACTTGAGCCTTTGGGTGGTCTCCTTTTAGGTCTCAAATCTGCTCTGTATTGTATGTATCATGCATCCATACTCGACAGAAAAATCTAATTGCCTTTTTACTGATAATTTGAGAAAACATCTCAATTTATGCAAAAAAAAACTCAATCAAAATAAACCCCATATGTGAAAAATATGATAAACAACTAGATATTTGTGACTCAGTAAAAATGAGATTAGATTTAATATCTTAATGTTCTTAATGTTAAGAAAAACCTTTCACAAAGAAATTTAAAGGCTCCATGATGGCCTGAGGGACGTTTTGAATACATGAAGACATCACAAACCTGATCGACTAATGCTTAGAGTAGTATCTTTACCAAGCAGCAGCTCCCTGAGGATGACTGACAAAAACAAAGAAATCTATGGGTGGAGAGTCTTAAAAAGCATCTGACCTGCATCTGCATTGCAAACCCTGTCATGTCATAATGAAAGTTTTGACAACATTCAAAGCGGACATGATGGAAAGCAGTAAACCGTGGGTGCTGTTTGAAGATGCGTAATGCTCTCCTGGGAGCAAGCTGTCGTAGTGGTGGACCCTTCTTTGCTAACATCATTCAGAGGCGCTGGTGGGCCTGGCTGGTTTGGAATCATCAGCTTTTCAAATGTATGCGTTTGTGGTGCATAATGAGCTCCAATTAAATTGTTCTTTCTTCACTTAACATAGAGGGCTCAGTTGTGTGTGGGAGTGTGAATAAAGTGTAAAACAGGCTTTCATTCTATCTATAGAGTGTATTTATAAAGTGTACATTTATAGAACAGAGATTCCACCAGGAACGTATTCTGGTATTTGCTTAATTTAGACCATTCAAACACAAGACAATGGCATGTTTGATCATAAACTAAAAACACGAATGTGCTGACAACTGCTTGTTGACACCATCTGACTGTCGGCATTTAAAACTTTCATTGTCAAGGCCAACATGCAACCATTGGCCGCACTGATCACCATGACAAATGAGCTTAGAACAAAGGTTCAGTCAGAGTTTCTTATCAATGAAACTACTCCAGCCCGTGCAGGGCCGACACTCTCAGGGGTCGCAGTTTCAGGCACCGTGGTCCAAAGGAAAGGTCAGATGGGTTGGCTTTGGCTTATATTCCCACAAAGGGGTGCAGACACAGGGAGCGAGGCTTGAGGTTTGGATAGATTACTAAAGAGAACTCAGTGGATTAGACACAAACAACGTACAAACCGAGAAAAGAAGGTGGTCAGAGTTGCCCTCCATACAGAGAAGGAACAAGTTTGTAGAGTTAAACTGGACACATTAAATGCACAGCATTGGTGGATGTTTTCCAAACTATTTTTCAAATATATTTTACTGATAATAAAGAAATGTAGCACGAGGTGGCAAATTAGCCAACCAATGGCATGACAGCATTTTGTACTATGACCACTGCCAACCAGTTTGTACAAGTAAGACTTTGTCACTGCCTGTCATTTTGATGGACAGGGTTTTAAAACTCTATCAACATCTTATTACTGGTCCTTTCAGTTTGCAATTGCCTAACATTGACACACAGTTGTTAGCTACCACTGGATCTACTATCTCTCGATCAACCATTGGGTATTGGTTGCAATAAAGACTGGGTGACATAGCAGTGATCCACGGGACAGATCTATCCTACTCAGTTATATGCTTTTCTGTGTTCAGCAGTGCCAGAACATTTTAGTAAGGCAACGCTAAAAAACACGACGATGACTACTAGCTTGTTTTGCCACCAACTCTGATGGCAACTTACAGTATGTGCAGATTTCATTCCTTTTTTTAACCACTGCCTTTTTTGCTACACAAAGTTAGAAAGCCTGAAGTTGACACAACACAATTCCCATCCCCATGTTGAACAATTATGAATGTTAAATTAAAAATGGTTTCAGATCAGTATCTGTATCAGCTAATACCCAAGCCCTGGTATGGGTGTTGGTGTCAGGGCTTAAAAAGTCAGATCCGTGCATCCCTAAAACTTAACTCCCTTTAAATTAAGAGTCCCTGACAAAAACTCACAGCAAGCTTGAAAAGTTTCATTGGGCAGACATTTGCATTAGCTAGTCAGTGCTTATCAAAATAATCAGTTACTAAGTTGCACATATGCAATTTTGGCTCAAAGTACTCTTGCCTCATTTTTAAAATTGTTAGCTTTTTCAAGTAAAATTTTTGCTAGTAGATTTTCCTGCATGTTTTGGAGCTGTGTGAGAATTACTATGTGGCTTGGTTGAGCCATCATCTTTCCTCCTATCACTGTTCAAAAATTTCTTCTTAGACCAAAAATCTTTGTCAAACGTAAACTCTGGATACTTAATATTGGATGTCAATAGATACGTTGTTGAACCACACTTTTACAATTTCCAATCAGAACTGGAAGCTTGTTGGAAATAAAAATAAACAATGTGAAGTTGACCAATATCTAGTCCTGGTTGTTTAGCTGCATTGCTTAAAGGCTAACTCGGTAACACACAACTGTTCAGGGAATAGTTTACACTTTTTCTTTTGTTGGTTATGCTTTGGCGTACAAGAGGCAACTTTTTTTTTTGTTTTCATGGAGATACATCTTCATGGAAACCACACTAAATGCTTACCCAGCAACTCCCAATGAGCATATTTTTCTGCCTTGCACAGTTTTTGTAGCTAAAAGGTAAAGATCTCAATCTGCTGCAGATGAGTAAGGACACGGAAGGCCAAGAAGACAATGGATACAGGCCAGGGGACAGGGATCTCATATTTAGCTCGTGATTGCACTCAGGGTAGACAATAAGTAAGATTCATTAGGTCATTTTTTACTTGCGTCTGCCAAGATCTGGAATGAAATGTTAAATGTTTCATGGGCTAAGAAAAGGGCAGAATTTGTCTTTCTGTTTGCCATCAGGGAGAGAGCAAGGAAGAGGGGAGCGAGGAGGGGAAAGCAGAGAAAGGGAAATATGATAGACTGAAATATATAAAACAATGAAAATAAAGAGCGAGTAGAAGAGACAGAATGAAGGCCAAAGTGCAAGAGCTGGAGAAAGTCTGGGAAAGAGGACAAAAAAGAAAGGAAGGAGTGAAAGAGGAGAGTAAGTGGGTGAAAGAGTCAGGGGGAGTGAAGAAAGGAGGGAGCGTGGCTGAGTGTTTTGGGCTGTCTGATGGATGAGGGTGTAGCGGGGTTGGGTGGGGGCGGTGTCTCCTGAATGATGATGGCCTAATATCATCATCCCCCTGTCAGGCCTAATAGGCTTTCCTTGGTAGAAATCACTCACACAGAGCCGCCATAATGCCCAGGACCCTGACAGCATCATCCATCCACTCAAGCCAAGCGAACGTCTCCAAACTAATAAGGAAATATATGGTTCAAGGAGATCTGAAAAATTAAACAGGTAGCTTATGAACAATTTGTTTCACAGGGATGTTTATTATATTTATCGAATGTTGTAGCAGTTCAGGGTGTCTCTCTCACTTTGTGTTCGAGACATTAGCTCCGAGCATGATTTGCTGACGAGGCAGGTCTGTAAAGTATGAAATGCACACCATCTCTTACGCTTCTCCTTCCTCGGCGCTGGCCTAGTCCTCCAGTAACACCTGGCCTTACTTTTGTCAGTCCTAAACCAAGCAGAACAGCTCCTTTATCCTGGTAAAGCTATATTTTCCACTGCTGTTGAATTAACAACATGAACTAGCACAGTAGGGTCATTATCAGTTGGAATAAAAATACTTTTTAGAATCCTTAATCACCTGATCTAACAGTCCATTGTTCTCATCTTCCAACATATTCTAAATTTAGCAGCAGAGCTTTGGAGGAGTCGCCCATTCCTTGTTTTCCTCACAGCGAGCCTATCTGCAGTACACCTGTCATTGCTTTCCCTCATGCAATGGCTGATCACAGCACACTTTAAACATGCTTACTCTCCTCTTATCTCTTCCCATACCCTACCGATCCTGCTATCTCCAATCACAGCTTTAATCATGTGACACCTTCTCAGCGACAACATCCCCCCCCCCTCTTTCTGCACCTCCTTTTCCTCCGCCAGCATCCACAGGAGAAAACTGCTGCCATCAATAACGAAGAGAACTTTTTCAAAGTCTGCTCTTAAAAGCCCCGTCCCATCAAAACGGTCAGATTTCATTATCGATTGTGTGCTATGAAGAAAAGACTCTCTTGCGCATTAGGCAATCATTGTTTTGGCTTCACATAATACATCCATAACATACATTTACATCTCAAGTCCTCTGCTGTTTTTCTTATGCATATAAAGTAAGGATTTGAATACTCTTCACTCTTCCTGACAGTCAATATTTGAAGTTGGATGGGGGATGGAGTGGAGCTTGTACACAAACACAAACTCACTTATTTATAGAGTTATACTTTGCATACTCACAGTTCTACCTCCAAGTCAAGGATATTAAACCAGAAGCATGAAAGCAGTACATTTTTGAGCATTTCACCCAAGAAACAACTGAAGAGGAATTGGTAATCAAGGTAGGTGGCATTTGGGGCACAGGTTTGACTTCGCAAATGCAGATCCCCAAATTTCCTCTCTCTTTTCAACTATCCCTTCAAATAAAGGCAAACAAATAATTTGCTCCATCGAGTTGTCCATCAAAGATGATACCAATAAGAAACAACCACAGATGTATGAACAACCAATGGCCATTGTGGTCTTCTTTGGCAAACATCTTGCTTTTTAAATAACCCTTTGTATATTCAGCTGTATCTTAATTGTGGTCAGCTCTCCTGTGCCATACAGTCATTCGCAGCCCTGTTATCATTGTGCACGTGGCAAACAGTCCACCCTCTGTACGCCCCCTCTCCAGTTGTTGGTTGAACCTGTGCTGTGAAGGGTGTGTGTTAATAAGAGAGGGCTTTGGTGAGGTGCGTCGTGAGGCCATTGTGGTCTCCACGCTCGCTGGTTCCCTTTGTGCTGTGAAAGCCCGGTGATACAGTAACAGCCAGAGGCAGAAAGGAGCTGTCTGTCGTCGCGGCGGCTGGTAACACTTGTTTCACCCACCCTTTCCACCGGGCTAAAGAGAATAGAGGAGAGGCAGCTGGTAGGCTTAACAGGAAATGCAGTGGTAACAGTGTCAACAGCTGCCCTCACGGCCACGCAGGCCAAACGGTCGGCAACAGCAGGCCGTATGAAAAGCTACATGTTTGTATAGCTGCGGGGATTTAGTTAATACTGTATCTGTGTGTAGTGCTGCATTGCCAAATGAGGGCCTTTGTGTGTTTTCTCATTAGAGCTTTATACTCTGGGCTTAGTCATTTCACAGGTGATGACAACGTGGATGCCAGTGAATGTTGAGTAAACAAGAACAGCTGGAGCACAGCGGACTGCAGACCCTGAGGTCGAGTAACCCAAATCTACAATGACTGCATCTTTTTTTGAGGTAGTTGGCACACAATGGTTAGCATCAGAAGAGTGTATTCTATGAAATTCATTGTCATTTGCACATTAGACCTTCTGACATGTACTGTAAATTGGGCATAGTTAAGCTTGAAAGCTTTTGTTGTGAACACTGGGTTAATTCAGTTAACTAATCATGTGGCAGGATAACATGGCAACTATTGGTGTAAGCTTCTAGCGCTGGCTGTTGCAAGTTTTAAATGCAAACTCCAGGTCCAAGAACATTTGGTGGCATTTCCATAAACATTGTATAACAACTGCTAACTGAAAAGCTGGCACAGTGTTTTCTTACATGCCTTTCAATGTTAAGTTGAATTGACACATAAATTACCATGGGTTAGGTTAACACTAACCTAACCCTTTTTTCTTTCTTATGTGCAACTAACCAAACGTTATCTGAGAAGCACTGACAAAAAAAGAAGAAGAAATCTTAGCATTTTAAAATTCTTAGCACTCAGAGTTTTTGTAGATGCTAAATCTCCTGTGCTTTTTGACTTTTTCAAGCCAAATTTGTAGAGACATGAAACAAAGGGTTTATTCAGACGAGCATGAAATATAACTCTTGTCCACAGATATTTGCATGCTGCAGTTAAGTTGTGCAAAGTGAAGATAAGGGCAGGAACATTCCCATTACCTCTGGCTGTTACAGTGACCTCAAACTCAGGTCAAGATGACCCCCCGAGGAGTCAATAAATCACAATGTCACCTCTGCTGCCCGATCCCCTCTTGCTATCACTAACTTTGAGTGTCCTTAGCATTCTTTCACTTCCCCTGCTCCTTGCTTGACCCTCCCGTCCAAACAAACCGCCTGTCAGCGCCGCAGCGACAGGTACGACAGCTCCGGCTCGACGTGAGGAGTGATCTCCCCCCAAAAAGTAACACTCTCCCCTGCCCTCGACTTTCTGTCTCCAACGTTCTTCTGTCTTCTCCTCCCTCCGCCTCCCTCTCAGCTCAGGAACAACTCAAGCTTCAAATTTGGCGTTTTTTTCCTCCTCCTTTCCCTAAGTCATAGTTGAGCTGTGAAAATATGTAATTACCACATGTACACTGAGCTATTTGAAGAAGGAATTTGTTTTTAGTCCATATCCAAATTCCATGTGAGAGTTTTCAAATAAGAAACACGGGGGGATAGCAGTTTAAATTTCAGTCCACAAAATCAGAGTCTTTATTTAAGTCTTCGGTACATCCAATTTGCTGGGAGCTTTAATTCACCCTCACAGGATCATTGTTGGACATACATCTTTGAATCTTGTGGTATTATCTACCATTTGCTAACTTTAATACCTTGCTGGGATTGCTCTGCAGCAGAGCTTATTCTACAGCTGACTTGAAGATTTGGAGCTCCTTTTATGTACTATTCATTACTTTAATATGGAAGCCCCATTGGGGTCATCTTGGGATGAATGTAGCCATCAGTTTACATTCTTAGTCGTCATTAGATGAATAAATATCAATGAGATTACCTCATAAGCCCCTGGAAGTTCCCCCTGCGACCCCTTCGCTACAGAGTCTTTTCAGACATGGAGGAAGTATTAAAGGGCTTTTTCAGCTAGCGTGTAAAATCTTAGCTCCCATTTTTTGAGTGAATCATCCCAGATCTTTTTCATGTTGCAAGAGAGATCACAGTGCTTTCTCGTCTGCAGTGAAACATGGTTTTGATAATAGGAAGTAGGAAGAGACAGACAACGAAATCTGCTTTCAATGACCTTAAATACCTTATCTGCACCTTTGAAGCCAGGGCGAGGTGATTGGCAGGTCAATTTGTGATAGTATCGGTCGATGTACTTGGCGTTCCTAATGCTCTTTTCAGCAGATAAGTCTGCTTAATATGAAAACTGTCATAATTCATCCGCCTTTTCAGCAATATACATTTGCTCGTGGAATCATCAATCCAGTCACCTGTCAAAGAAGACGCGTCAGGACTCCCATTCCACCACCCGCCCTTGTGTGATTTCACTTTATGGGGCTTATCCTGCACTGTGAAGCATTTGGGATTATTCCTTGGCCATGGTCAATCAAAGTTAGTTTTCCCCTCCTGGAAAACGGCGTGCAGCAGAGATAGGGAGAGCACAGTGTGGATGTTTTCACTGTGTCCGCTCTTTGTCCAGTCCCCCTGTCAAACCCATCACAGCCCCATCCCCTCTCAGCCGGTAGTTTCCTGTGCAAATTAACAGACTCAGTGGTGAAGTAGATTCCAATTTTGAAGCAAAGTAGAGTGTGCAAATTAGCCATGTTTTTTAATTAAGCCCAGAGCACAGTGCGAAGGCTGAGGGCCATTGTTCCGGATGGGCCAGGTGCAAATTTATTCTCTTGGGAAGCGCCGCGATGTCCGTCCTCCAGCCGAGTCTCATCTTCGGCCTAATCAGTACCCAGCTTGAAAAGTGTCCACGTTTTGGCACCCTCTCGCTGAGAGACACTGCTGAGAGTGGTCAGAAATTATTCATTATTTGAGGGCCTCATTTGTAACATTTCCATTAAAAGTTGCCACCATGCAGACAGGCTCAACATTTGATTTCTGGTAATTATAGTTGCTGGACAAATGTATCATTCAGTCTTTCAAGCCAGTTACCTTCTGGTGTGTCTCTATGTGGGACATTTTAGGTGTTTGCTGCCCTGCTACTTTCTGACAGTTTCCTCAGGTATGCTGTCCTGAGGGGTTGTGACACGTCCCTAGAATGTCAGCATAGATTCTCATTCATCTAGGTCATGGTTATTCTGAAGACTTGAACACCTGAGAACTGATAAAGCTTCTTGGATGAAAGGTGAAACGTCTTCCCAAACTCTACACAGTTCTGTTGTCTTGTTTTTAAAGTCTTTAGAGTCCCTCAGTATGGTGGAGTGCAAAAATGCTCAAACAGTTTTTCATTTTTAAAAAAAAAAATTTTTAACCAAAGAAATGACCCAATTATTCTAATTCAAACACTGCTTTAACAAACAAGTTTGTAAACTATTCAAATCTTAGTCAAGTAGGGATGGGAAATGAAAACCGTTTCCTGTTGAGAATCAATAAGAAATGTGTCAATCCATGGATGTCGTTAGCCTTTGTGCTTTACGATACCCTTATCAATTCTTTACATTGTGCAGGTGCTGCCGGGCCTTACCTCGACTAGTCTGCTGCAGCTATCTTGGCTTAGCAGTTAGATAGTGTTTCCCAAGAGAACTCTGATTCAGGATTTTCAGCTTGAAGTTTTACTGAAGAACTGACTTCATAAATAAATGTACATTACTTTCTCTCAGGAGATCATATTCAGTAAATTCAAAATGGTATAAATCACCTTATTCACCAAAATAATAAAATAGCGCAAGCTTGATACTAACGTATATGGGAAACTGCATTGATATGCTAGCAGTTAGCATACATCAGTATAACTTCAGCTTCAGAAAAGAATTTCAACTTTCATCACAGAAACTTGTCACATCAAGTCTTTGTAAAAAATACTGAGAATTTCAAATGTCAAAAGCTAACAGGCAACTGAAAGGCTCATGGCTGACTTCATAACTAAGGAAAGCTTCCAAATGACTTAAACCATCGCTATAACCACTTTGAGACACTAGATGGCCAACATGAATTGTTAATGTATCACAACACAGTTCATCAACGTCACACTGAATGCAATTTTTACCTGTTTCTGTATAATTGTGCCCAGAAATATCCAGACTCAGGGACCAATTACATTTTATCCACTTACAGTATAAACTCAGTTAAATGTTGTTGACACAGAAAACCTGTAAAGCTAGTTTTTGTACCAAGAAAATTCACAAAAGGAATTGATAAGGGAATCAATAAAGAACCTGATTGATAAGCAGAATCGACATGGGCATCAGTATTGACAAAATCTTATTAATTCCCATCCCTATATTCATATCATTTTTGAACTTTTTGCCTCAACAAAAATTGAAAATAAATGTTGTTTGCCGCCCTCATTGGTCAAAAACTGATATGGTGTGGTCTCCCGTGGAAAAAGAACAGGCTTTATTGTGAACATAACAGATTGTTGTCAACAGACAATATTTTATATCAAAAGAGCCCTGAAATTAAATATCCAGTTCTGAAGTGGGTGAGGCCTTGAATATGAAACGCAGATTCTCTTTTGGGTGACAATCGTGCCTTCACTTTGGGTTGCACACGTTGCTCTGTGGGGGCCTGAATCAGACGCAGACTAGCCACAGATAATGAGCTGTCTTTAATCATGGGAGACAGTACTTTGAGATGCTTTGCATCACATTTGCAGGGATGGGAAGTGAGTGTGTGTGTGTGTGTATGTGTGGAGGGGGGGTGTCTAATTACTGTACAGCAGAAAAATCACACAGCTTCCTGTCCATTGGAACTGAAGCTGAGTCCTAACCAACCTTGACAGGAAGTGACAACAAAGAGTGTCTGTGTTCTGAACACCTCAAAACAAAGAAAAGTAAAAAGGAACAAAACTGGAGACACTCATGATTGGAAGATGTAGATTAATGAATCCTTTTCTGTTTCAGAGTGGAGCCACACCGAGCCTCATTTGAGCTTCCCTTTGGAAACAGATCCATCTCTATGCAGATAAGGCACAATATAGCGCTTACATTTGACAGCACTTACTGCAGTGATGTTTAAAATGCAACACTTGACAGCTTGCTTGGACACTTCCGATGCATATCACAGACACGCCTCTTTCTGCTGACAGACTTAAGATGAAATAGTGTACATCAAAATAGAAAAGCCTGAGAGTGTGTGCCGAAGTTGACTGACTTAAACCAGGTTCTGACTGAAAGTGGCAGGAAAGGGTTCTTGTCAAATTTGCTCAAACCCAGTGAGGAGGCAGTGAATAAATTTCTGGATGGGTGACACAAAAAACAAAGCACACATCCTGCACTCACTCAGTGTCTCAAATGCTAATTACACACGACACCGTAGGATATTTTTGAGAAATGAAACATGACGCATATCATTTCTGTGAGGTCCTCGAAAGTGAAATCCAAATTTTCATCAGGCCTCGCTGACGTTCACATTTGAAGAAGAAAATGGTCGAATCCAGTATTCTTTGGCACCACAGAGTACATTCCATTAAACCAAAATAGCCGCTGAAGATAAGTCCTCCAATCCCTTCACTATTTCATCCTTGTCCATATCCATAAGCAGCAAGAAAGATTTGTCCCACAACCCCGAGTGATCATTTGCATCTAAAACGATATTCGACATTTGTTATTCCATCAATCAATACCATCTCTCCCATTCTCTGTGTGTATAATCTCAGGGCCTGCATGCAAAATGCTTAACAATAACATGTATGTTATACAAGAAGCCATATATCATCCCTGGACGCATTTACATCCTGTTAACAATTTCTCAGGGCAGATTAGAGGGCGCTGAGACAGCAGCACAGATCCCATGAGAGCCGGGCTTTGGGAGATGATAAGGCCAGCCAAAGGAAAGGCAGGATTAATACGTATGACCAGGACACATGGAGACCCTCTGATTATTCTGGCAGAAAAACGGCCCCTATCCCATCGGCCCCCCCTGCGTGATTAGATACAGCCCCGAGTGCGGACAGGGAGGCAAAAGGGATGGGGAGATAACCAATTTTATTTATGCAAGCCGGTTAGCCTGGCAGATCACGTCTGAGGATTGTTCACGCTACAGGGGTGAGGGATCGCACCGGGGGAGCTCACCCCTGATCACACACAGGGCTGCTTTAGCTGTCACTTTTCCACCTCGCCTTCCTACCTCTGAAGAATACAGATTAAGCATTCCCAAAATATTTCATGGCAAGGGAGTGGAAATATGCAATGGCTCAGGCCTTTGATTTTTTTCCCCCCTGAAAATGAAAGATTTTGACCAGTAAATCCTTATTTTGTGTAAGATTTTACATTAAAACTTTATCAAAAAAGAGACGTTCAAACATCAATTTTTGATTTCTGATCCAAGCACCTAGACTTGGTTATTGGCTGTTATCAGACACCTTCTGCTAGCACAAAACTCTTGTTTGTGCAAAGATTTACCTGAAGCCAGTCACTTATTTGGGCAAATCAGTCATGGTGTTGGTGCACCGACTCAGGTATTCATTATTATCTCTAAGGTAAGTAAATCTTTCTTCAACGACTTTTCTACCAATTTGAGGAAATATTTTATGGAAAACATGTTTTTTAGGGTTTAGAAGTTGGTCAACATAAGCAAAAACTTCTATGAAAATGCTAGGTCAAGCTCCCGCTGTACACACAAGCACACATTCTCCCCTCATATGAAGGAGTCTAACCATCCAAACTACATCATAGACAAGAACTTCAACAAGTTTTAGCAGTAATTGTAGTTCACATTAGATTCTCTACACAAGACTTCATGGGAGCGGGGATTACCTAATTAACTTCTTCAAAAACATGTACTCATTATAAATTGAATTCCTTTTAGAAGTTAGAGGCTTGCTTAATTAATTAATTGTGTTAATGACCCATTAATGGTAGTGCACCAGAAATTCTAATGAGCCACCTTAATTAAATATTATCTCACTGTTTAATCAATGCCTTTAATTATTCACATGATATTTTCCGTGGAATCAATTTGGTGCCGGCTCGCAGGAAGAAAATGCTGATTGTGTGCTCCACTTGCTCACTGATTCATCACTGAATTGGTCGTTCGGTTCAAAATCCTCTTTTAATCACAGGGAGTGTGAGCCATCTGGCTTTGATCCATAGGGTTTTTTTGTGTTAGAGAGTAATTCTGATCATTTTGATATCAATTTTAATTGACCCCAGGTCACTTTTTACATCTGTTTGAGAGACGTGTTTTAATTAGAGATAGGAGATGTTGCAATTACATCGCCATGGTCTCAGTGTTTGAAGCCATTAAGGAAGATGAATGGTGGGATTCCATATATTTTCATATAGTAATGGATAATATACCTGTAATTTCCTTTTTGTACAGCCTGCAATATTATGATAATGGCAGCTTCATGTCTGACTTTTTGTATTACAGTTTGCCCTCAGTGTGGCTCAAGGATGTAAAACAGACAAATTTGTGTTTTCTCCTTGTCCACACAATCACAGCAAAAAAAGATCATTTTTATGAGAAATACATCCATTCCAAATTGGGATTCATTGCCACGTCATCACCAAGTTTCTCTCCAACTCCGGTCCCTGAACCTTTACTCTTCCTCCCCCCATCACGCTACTCCAGAGCAAACTGGAAGACCTCAGTCATCATCCTCGTTTTAGCTCAAATTTGGTGGGATCAAAGGTGGCCAGCTGGGTGTGGGCGGGGAGCAGATGGTTGCATGCTCAGAGGAGACCAGGCAAAGGCCCTTCAGGTTTTAACACCTCCTCTCCCCTGGGTGCCCCGGGTGGGGGGGATCCGGCTCGGGGAACCTACCTGAGCTCAGTGGCATGACTAGCAGGCTTCCACTGCACCACCCCCTGCTTGGCTCACATATGGTGCCAGCTATGAAGGCTCTGAGCTGGAGCTCTGACCTGAGGAAAATAAACGGTGGAAGGGCAGGGGAAGGTAAGCCTCACTCATTAGGATGACTGTATGAAAATGAACCCATTGATGAGGACAAAGAAAAAATAGAATAATAAAAGTTAATTCAGAATAATGTTCATTAAACTTTGAAAAGTTGTTTTTCAACACTTCCTTGTACTTGTCTTTGCCGGTTTCAATCCAGACTCTCCCTCCTTTAATATACCAAATTATCAAATCATTTTAAACATTGTTTCTAGACAGTATTGTTTTTGTTTGCTTTGTTTCCTATTCCTCACTGTTCTTTTTAAAGTTCCTCTTCAGGGCAAAAACTGTCTTGAAAAACAACTCCTCTTGTTATTATAAATGAAAATTAAATGTTTTGAAACTACAAGAGTGCCTAGATAATTTTCCTCAGATGTCAGTAGTTTTTCTTTTAATAACCTGCTGTTGTTTGGTCTCTACTATCTACAAGGCAATGGCTGGTTAGAGGGACTGCAGGTGCTCAGGCAGATTAATCCCTCAGCAAATCAGCTCCGCCTCAGCAATCTCAAAGTTCCAGGAAAGGAGCCTGCTGGGAACGTGAAGTGGTACTTGTGGTCTGGGATTATGACTTTCAGACTTGTTGGCCTTGAGAACACAAATGTAGCCTCTTGAATTGAATTTGCAGGGGGAATAAGTTCTGCGGTGGGGGGAGGGTTTAGGGGTGGGCTGGTTTTGGATTCATCCACCGACAAATGTTTTTTTGAGGATAACTATTTTTCCATAAATCCATCTTAAGTAGTCACATTCTCCCTGTGGCTAATAGGATCATGATGGGAATAATCTTTACAAATCTGACAGAAAAAAGAATGTCCTGGCCTTCAACTTCTTCCTCTCGGTAAATGAACAATTTCAAGAGTCTTTCCTGTGGGACAAGGGGGGAGGCAGGGGAATTACATTGGCAAAGAGGCAAAAAGTAAGAGAAAAACAACATCATTTTCTCAGGAGAAGGTTTGGCTACCATTACTGAAGCTTTGAAGTGGATAAATCAGTATCCAATGTGATTGAAAAAAAAAGTTGGAAATAAAAAAAAAAAAATCTGTTGACACATGCTTCCCTGGTAATGAAGGACTTTCCTGTTTTCTGACGGCTTGTGGAATACAGAAAGGTTTTCTTGAACCTGATAGTCTCATGGAGAATTTGTCATAAGAAAAATACCGGTGACCTGTACGCTTTCAGTGAGAGACCATTTTAAAAACAGAACTGCTCCCTTTTTATAGTAGATTGAAATTGAAAATGGTGCCCCATCCAACATTTGCTCCCCATTCTCACCCTGTCACTCACACCTGGATGTGCGCCGCCCCAAAACAGCCTTGGATGCACACAATACGACTGCGCAACCCTCTTATTGTCATATCAAACACTGACAGCGCTTGGAAACAGATCTGCTCTCTATTCACCCACCTGCTGCAATGCACAAACATATTATTTATAGCTTTCACTGTTCCAAACGACAAAGACGACAAGAGAGAAATCTGTTCTACACTGCTGAAATTTATAAGTCTATCATTACATACCTGTCCTGTTAAAAGCACATCATATAACATATCTCTGTATTTCCTTTTCATCAAAGAAACACTTTTTTCAAGATAAAATTTAGCAAGTCTAAGCCAAATATTAAAGAGTGGTACAAGGGTTTAAGTAATGAGTCAACATTATTATCTGTGTAACTCATTATCAGGCTGAAATACCAACCATTGTGTAGAGAATTTGACTTTTTTTCAACTGAATGTAACTGTTAATAAGACTAGTATTTCAACTTACAATTTTTTTTTATCCAACACATTTTTTTGATAATTGAAATGTTTGCTTTCTCCACAAACACCCTGCTATACCACCGTGCTCCAATGATACAGTCGTTTTTTCAGGTATCCTTTTTTTAAAAGGTCAAACATCTCAGATGAGCCACTACCATCTGGCTATATTTTATTTACCCATCATCGAGACAGGGTATTTTTTGGTTCTGGTACATGATTTGTTACGGGATTACCATTAAGAACATAAACAATTGATGTTCCTATTGATATTTTATGTTAACGTCCAGCTATCTACATGAGCTGTTCGGTCACTTCATTCCAGCCAACTGCTAGTCTCTAATGTTGGCCCCTATAAAATAGATTTGTCAACAAGTTGCAGCTAACTTTACCATGTATATTTCAGAAGATCTCTGCTTCAGAGCAGGGATGCACCAACCTGATTCTAGTATCAATCCAATACAGACTCAAAAGCTAGATTTGCTATCAGTGACAAAGATGACGTAGAGCAGATCCATTTAACCCAGTTCTATGCTCTTCTGTTGTTTACAACAACCAGGTACATGTATTACGGTGTTAATGCCATAGGTCTGTACTACAAAAAAAGCAGTGGCAGCAACACGTCTGCACACTTAACATAAAGCAGCTGTCAAAAAAAAAATGCAAACGGCTCAATTCCAGCTCCTGCAGTCACCTTTCAAAGTGTCCTCGAGCAAGACACTGAACCCTCCCACTGTTATTCAATGGTTTGTGGATGGTATGAATGGTTAGGTAAAAACTGATGGTTCCCATGAACACATGAAAACCCTTAATATACCTAGCTGTTCGAAGCAAGAGATGGCCAAATAATTAAGCCAAATTCACTGCAAATAATTATGTCATTTATTATTGTCAACAGGCCAACTAAAAGTTTCGATGAATTCTATGAAATGCGTAAAACACAAAATTCAGAGATGGGGAGTTTAGATAGACCAGTGTTTCCTGGGGCCCCCCTGCCCTGCATGTTTTAGATGTTACCCTACTCCAGCACACCTGATTCAAATGAATGGCTCGTTATCAGGCTCGAGCAGAGCTTGGTGACGAGCTGATCATTTGAATCAGGTGTGTTGGATTCAGGTAACATCTAAAACATGCAGGGCAGGGGGGCCCCAGGACCGGAATTGAGAAACACTGAGATAGACAGATGAAAGAAAAGCTGTAAGTCGTGTAATTTGAAAAACTGGAATTGCAAAATTTTATAAAATTTTGACCCCCAAAAGTCAGGACGATAGTTGGAACCTTCTTTTACAAATAAATGAAAAAGACAGCTCTTACTTATTGGATATCTTGCAATTTTCACATTGGAACAGGTTGTAAGTTTGATAACTTCCAAAATTAAGATTAAAAAACCTCAACTCACTCATAGTGTGTGCTGATAAAGAAACAAGGTAAGGTTGTTGTGAAACAGGCAGTAAACATGTTTTTTTTTGTTGTTGTTGTTGGATTTTTTTTGAGTTTCTGCCACCTAACCCCAGCGGTCTCTCAGAAAACTGCAGCTTAGGCTTCATATTTTACTACTGGGGGTTAAGACATTACGAGATATTTGTTACAAATTTGTATCATTCAAAGCAAATGAGTCACTCAAAATGTGCCTGGTGTTCTTGTTATTTTTTAGCTATGTTTGACTTAGTTTCCCAACATAACAGGTTCATGCTGCCGGCCCTATTGCATTGTGGGACAAAGGTGCCATCAAGGAAGCATGTATCAAAGAGCATCTCAATGAAAGCAAGGTGTTGATTTAGCTAGCAGTGTGTTTTCTGTGTGTGTGTGTGTGTGTGTGTGTGTGTGTGTGTGTGTGTGTGTGTGTGTGTGTGTGTGTGTGTGTGTGTGTGTGTGTGTGTGTGTGTGTGTGTGTGTGTTTTAGAGTGACCCATTGTGTCCAGACACCTGCCCACAGGCTGCTTGTCTGACTGATGAATCAGTGTCTTCAAGGTGTCTTTGAGGAAGTCTATTGTATGCCTTTGTTCTACCGTCCTAAGCATCCCGTCCTGCGTCTCCCTCCACACACTAAAGAGAAAATAAATCCACTACTGACACTGCCACAATGAATAGCCCAGGCCACTGTCCCATCAGCTATCTCTTCCAGCTCAACACAGAGGGAGAAAAGGATAATGGATGTAGGAACAGAGAAAAGAGAAATAAAAAAACAAAGAGAGAATACAGAACCTGACAATAGATCTCTATCCTTTTCCCATCAATTCGATGAAAGAATTGGAAAAAAAACTCCCCAAAAACTTTTTCTCATTTTTATTCAGTTTTCTCTTTCATTCCCTTCATTTGATTCCTCTCTTATTTGCAATGTCACACCTGCTATCATTCATGTGCTGCGTGGTCTGTCAGGGCAGATTAGAAGCGAGGGGCTTGTGCCTCGACAGCCATCGTACAGTATCAATATTGTGACGGCTGAGGAGCCGCCTGTCCTCACATCTCTTTGCCGTGCAAAGACAATTGAAAAGAGGAAGCGTCACAAACCTGACACCCAAGTCACTTCAAGGAATCCCTTTCAAGAAGAAATAAAAACCTCACCTGACAAAGCAAAGCTAGCCTAGGACAGGAGTAAATAGCATCAAACAGCAAGGGTATTTCCACTTTTAACAAAAGGAAACGCACCCGCTGGAATCAATTAAGACTCAGGAAAGCAAATTGGTTATGTTCCAAAAAGTTTCATTTTGATAAATTAATTTTGATTTTGCTGCATGTGGAGTATCGTGTGTGAGGTTTGTTAAATAATCAAAAGTAGACAAAAGAAATTCAGTTCCAAACAGATGCTGAAAAGTTAAGGGGATTCATCACATTATTGAAATAAAATCATTTTCTATTGTGGCTAATATATGTTGCTACATTCCCCAAGTCCTTTAACATTAGGCAGAGTCTTCCCCGGAATGTCTTCCGCTAAAATTTTTCATTTTTGGACCAAATGTAATAATTTCCTCCATTACAGCACCACTCATTAACCCCAATTACTCTTCCAGGAGGATATCAAAATTACTCTTTTTCTCCAGTGTTCTAAGAAGTCCAGCTGCTTTCCTCATCAACCGGTTTAATCTGTGTAAGTTAGACCGGGATGTAAGCCAAATGAAAAAATGTAACAAGAGGTTAATCACCCTGAATACATCCTCCAAGAAGTATAATTTGTCAATTTTCTGCCTTTTCTCTAAGTTTATGAGCAGTCCGACCTCTGCTGAATGTGTCATTAAATGTTGGGGAATGCTTCCTTTGAAGCAGATTAGTGGAACTTGTGACCCAGTGACCCCTGGAAGCTACATTTACTTTGACATCACCGCAGAGGAAGCAGAACTGCCAGTGATTTTTTTAAATGCTTTTTGAGTCTCTATTAAAGCTAGTTGTATGTTTGATTTTTTTTTTTTTACCAAATTCTTCTTCCCTTCTTTTCTACAAGATTCTTCTTTCTAGATATCCTCTGCAAGTTTTGTGACATTCCACTCGTGACCAGTGTGAAAAGCAACAAAAGCACAGAGAACTTTGAACACGACAAAACAAATGGAGACAGAAATGGACAGTGAAAAAGAGAAAAATACAAAGCTGTAAAAAAAAAAAAAAAAAAGTCTCAGGGTGATTACAAGATCAGCATGCCACGGTACAATTACCATCACTTTGAATTTGAAATAGCCATTTAAAGGGCAGTAGAGCATCCTGGAAAATTAAAGCAGAGCCTAATTAGCACACTCCAACCTGACAACGGAGCAGCTTTCAGCCTGGCTGAGCAGAGCAGTCAAGCACGAGGAAGTGACTGAGTGAAGGACTGAAGGGGCAAGGGGGCCCTGCCGCTCCTGCTCTGAACCCATCACACACCCAACTGTGAGAGATACTCACAGACGCACACACACTGAACTTGTATACTCTCTTGTATTAACAGCCTCATAAAATGATCAGCCTGACTTGTTTACTGTACCTCAGAAGTTCCAGATATCATTCTCTTTCTAACCAAACGGTGGCGCTCAAGCACATCTTCCCCCAGGCTACCAATAGTGGCTGGAGCAGGCCTGTGACCCCTGACCCCTCACTGTTAAATTAACTCTGCCCCCAGTTGGGTGTTGTGCCAAATGTCAGAAGCAGCCTCTAATCCCGTCTTGCTGTCTCGTTGGCCACTCAGCACCAGACTACCTCTCCTGTCCAGACCAATCTACCTACGAGGTAACCTCAGTTCAACTCTGCTGCAGGCTCTCCTGCACACGGAGAGGACCACCTACTTATTCCACCTCGACACATGCTTGTTCAATTGAGAGCGCCCCCCTCCCCTCCACAAAAAAATGATGCTACAGGACAGTTCAGTTTTGAGCAGAAACTTTTTTACCATTAAAGTCGGGGAAAAGTGGAATTGCAAAATCCTGCCGCAGGGATGGGAAAGTGCTGAGAGGAGGTGAAACGAGACACCGTCAAGACAGCTCTGTCTGGGTATAAGTGTATGTGTGTCTGTGTGTGTGTTTCACCCTACTCTCTCCTGAGCCCGGGGGTCTTTACTGAGGTCTGGTCAAAGAGAAGGAAGGAGAGCCCCATGGCTATATCTGTCACAGAGCACAACAGGTCCACTTTAACTTCTACTGAAAACTTTGCCCAGTACAACTTAGTGTGATTAAGTTCAAACAGCACTAAGTTGTGTTTAAAAGTTTTATAAATCAGGTGTCCAAATTTCAATTATTAGATTAACTTCACATCTGTTACTGTTGTATTGTTCCTCCTGCAAAACTGATCATTGCTCAGGACAAGATTTCCTTTCGGACAGATCAATCCAAACCTGTTCCAGAGACCCACGCGACCCCTCTGTACCACAAAGTCGTGAAGCAGAGACATTGTCTGAAGGCACAGCTAATTTGATTTGAGTCAAATGTGGAGCTCAATCACTGCCTATTAGCTTAGATTTAATTAACCCAAATCTTGTTATTGTGTTGGATGACAAAGAGGTTTCTGTGCAGGAACCTCATTGTCAGATCATTGTTCTGTTGTCTCATTCAGCTCAGTCAAAGGTTGACAAAGAAGGACCAGCTGCCAATATAGACTGTTGAGGGACACAAGGCCATTACATTATGTAACTAGAGGGCAGGTACTTGATAAATAGATGTTAGAATTATGGGTAAGGGCTTTGGTGTTCTTAAGACTGTTTTTAACTATTGATCCTGATAAATAAGGAACACTGTCCCAAATTTGACTCCATTTGTCATTTATGTCTTTTATTTCAAGTGTCAATAGTAATTCTGGGGAACAGGGAAAATATATTCAGATACAAATCACTCACACCCACTGTTCCGAGATGATGATACATGGGGAGACTCAGCCATCATCCAGGACAACATCACTAGCTGTTGAAACTTTACACTGGACCTCAAGACACTTGGATTCCAAATGTAAGGAAAAATGTATTTTGTCAGAAAAGTGGACTTTGAACCAGTGAGCAATAGTCAGATAGAGTGACAGGAGTGGCTTGACACAAGGAATGCAACAATTGTAGCAAAATTCATTGATCCAATGGTGCAAGATGGCTCTTGATGCACTGACTCCAGCATCAGTCGACTCCTCTTGAAGCTCCCCCAGAATCTTGAATGGAGTTTACTTGACCTTCCTCTCAATGCAGTCCTCTTACAGTTGGTTGTGCATCTTTTTCAACCACTTTTCCTCCCACTCAACTGTCTGGTAATAATATATACACCACTAGGTAAACTGCCAGCTTCTTTAGCTAAAACCTGTTATGCCTTACTCTCCTTTTGGAAGATATCAACGACTGTCTTCTGGACAACAGTCAGTCGGCGGTCTTCCCCATTATGGTGTAGCTTACTGACCAGGCTAAGGGGCCAGTTACACAACAGCGGTTTTATGATGGAACCCAAAAGTATTGATTCGTTTTGCCTCCCATATACATGGAAACAGCAATTTGGCCAACTTAGAACAGAGTGGATTTTTTCTGAAACGCCGCAGCTACCATTGCAGTGTAAACAGCAAGCTGGAGTTTTCAGTGAAAAAGCTGACGCCACGATCCCCTTTGCACATACAACAATGCACTAGTACTGTTGTTACGTTGTGTTGTGCTTGTGCTACTCAATCTGCTGACTGTCTTTCAAGAAAATGTTCATGTGTTGCACCACTTCTGGAATTAGCATTGTCCAATATGCCAGATAAGTAGCCCAACTCAACTTCAGTGGAGATCTACCAAAAGCCACTTCTGGACAAGCCATTATACCACCAACTCCTGGCCTGGCATGCTTACTACAGCATTTTCAGTCCCTCAGCATTTCCATGTAACTCAGATTTCTTTAAACTTCAGTTTATGTGTTTTGGGTGGAAACATTGTCACGTGAACAGGGCCTAGAAGACCATTTTAAGGCTAGGGAAACCTTTGCAGGTGTTTCCAGTTAATTGCCTATATACTGTGTGACACCACTGGTTACCATATTAAACTTTTTAACACTACTACTTGGTGCTAAATTTCACAATTGAAAGAAAAAAAAATTCAACAACTTATTAGCTATATAACAATATTATCTTATCATAATAGAAAAATATCACAATTCTCCAAATGGTCCACAGACCATTTAAACATATAGCATCCAGGCACTAAAAAGCTAGTTCTGTTGTCATGCGACAAAAGACATGAAATTCAGCTTAGTATCAAGTAAAATAAAAACACTAAAAAAAAAATCCCAACATTTCATTTTGAAAAGTGCAAATCAATCACCTTCCAAGGAAATGACATAAATACCATTAAATTCCATAAGGTCTTATTTTACCTCGCCCCTCTCATAATGCCTTCTCTCATTCCGAGTGACATGATATTTTTTCCTGTTGACACATGCTGTAATTGACAAACCCTGGCTGCACTTTGCCAAAGCCTATTGAGCTGCTATCTGGCTGAAGAATACAAATTCATCCTGAGTCTGAGGTGCTCAAAAAAAAAAAAAAAAAAAGCTGCCAATTATCTGAAGCCCTGTAAATGATAACTCGGTGGCCACTCAGGCGTAAAACAAGGAGATGAAGATGAATCTTACTCTTCCCCATCATTTCATCCCATTTAATTGACAAGTTCTCACTCGCTGTTAAATTTAGAAGATTACAAATATGAGCTGAATCTCGAGCACCCGATCCAACCACTCTAATCACATGCAGAACCAGTCGCAAATTAATCTACATATTTTAATAAGGTGCCAGTAGCAGGGAAGGTGTGTGCAGACATTTAACGGATTATCATCCGCCGTCCCCTGAGTTCAGAAATTGAATAAATATCTTTCACATAAATACATGGGAACCTCTGCTGATAGAGAGGAGCTTTTCTCCTTCCTGCTCATACTTGCTCATATTGCTCATACTCTCGTCCCTCCTCCGCTCTTCTCCTCTCCTGCAGATGAATATGTGGACGAGGCTTTCAGAGGCTTTCCCTTCACTTGTGGTCCATAGTCTTATACTCAGGCCGATTAACAGTCCAAGCACTTATGGAACAAAGAATATGTAATTTCCCAGGGCCCACTAATACCAGCAGCTCCTGGGTTTCTTACTTCCAATGTAATCTTTTGAACACAGGAGAGGAATATCAGGGCTTTTTCAGGAATTAAACCTGCTTTATGGATAAGGAAGCTTTGAGTTAAAAAAAATAAAATAAAATGTGTAAAACTCTGCTATAACTTGCAGTTCTAAAAGTTAGTAGGCAAACTAAAAAGCTTCTTGGAGTTTCCTCATGGTCGTGTTGTAGATAAAGTAGAATAGAATATCCTTTTCAAGCCAATTTTTGGCTCTTTTTTTCACACCAAACCTCATTTTGTCAAATGTATTCTTTGTCCAGTATCTTTAAAAGCTATCCTTTACAGGCACTAAATGCAGCAAATATCCACTCATGAGTCATAAAGACACAAAGCCTGAACCTGTAGCTTAACCTGCTGTTTGCCTTTTTTTTCATCCCGATTTCATTTAGAAAACAGTAAAATTACAAGAGCCTTCATCCAAAGCAAATAAAGTGGTGATAGGAGTCCTTAAGTGGCAGTACAAAGAGTTATAAATTGTTTTTTCCCACCTTAACTCAATGCCAACAGGAATATAGCCCCGTTACACTCCTGAGGGTCACTTTTAGTGTCTGAAGGTAGTGCTTACACAGACTTTACAACGTGTATCATTATGGCTCCCCATATACGGAGGCAGCAAGGATGTGAAAGAGAAAAAAAAAGAAGAAAGAGGAGGTCACCTGAAGCTGTCAGATTCAGAGAGAGGGAAGGACCAAAGATCAGCACTCAATTATCACCATTTAACTGAAGTGAATCTCCTTTCTTATTCATGCCACCTGTTTGGGAAATTAGCTCATTGAACCATTAGCACATCATACAGTAGCCTAGCATGGTTCCTGTCATCCTTCTTTTAAGTTCTCCTTTGTGGTAGGATTTTAAACTCAACTATCACACACATATCACACCAAAAACAAACACATATTTATCCTCAATCAGTGCTCGATGTATCTGCGTGCCAAGACAAAACTGTGTGAAACCAGCGCCATGACACTGATTTGTCATCTCAAAGTGATTCGTCTGTTCCTGTCCCATCTCCTGGCTGAGTAAGACGTCACATGTCAGCAGTGATTGACAGTTCACAGTTCTGTCAGTGAGCTGTGGGGGAGCTGCAGGGAAAGATAAGGACATCTATCTGTGTAGTCCCTAATGGCAGGCTTGGGGTCACATAAAGGTCCCTTCTAGCCATGATGAGATCACTATCTGAATGAACTGGCTTTACTCCAACTGTAACACCTGTCCTGTGCCGACCTTTTAACCCTACTAACCCCTATCACTTCCCTGGATCAGTCTGCATAATCTGTGAATAATAAATGCAGCATAAGGTAGAGTCCATATCTAAAAGGGAATAAGAAAGGAAATTGCAGAGCACCTATGGCAAAGGTTTTAATTTAGAGGAAGCAGTTGTTTTATGTAGTTTGTCTACTTCTTGCTACAGGGTCTACTTCGTTCAGTGACATAACATGGCTCCCTTTACCTCCCTTCACCTGTATGTTATGTCCACCCACTGTAAGCCAATTACAATGGCCATTCTTATCCTGGGAGATTGTGATGTTATTAAGGGAACCTGCAAACAATTTGCACATGAAGTTCAGTTTAAACTTGTTTGGCTGCCCCTTCTTAAATGGCGAGATAATCCTGGTTCAGATGAGGTGATGTTTAGGGGCTTTGGCTGTAGCTTAGGTCTAACAACGTTGAATAAGTGTTGTCAAGCTACATTGTGTACAATGCAAATTGACCTGAATGCAGACCAAGAATTTACTGAATTCAAATGATTGTTTTACTGGATGGCATAATATTAATGGATGGTCTTAAAGTGATACTCCGGGATGGAACAAGTTGGGTCCTATCACAAGGTTTAGGGCAGAAATTACCCCTACAGCAGTGTTTTTGTGCAGCAGAAGCCCAGGGCACACGCACCAAACACCCCCCCCCCCCCCCCCCCCCAGCTCGTCTGCTGCTTTCCTCTGCACTCAGACGGGGCCATATTTTACTTGACCAAAAACACAAATAAACGGACTCCCACCAAAAAAACGGATATCACCCTGCATTCACACTTTATTCAGAGAATTTTCAGCGTATTACTTTCACACAAAAAACACCGCTAAAGTGTTCTCATTGTGTCCCTTCGTCCTGGCAGACTACCTGCGTTTGTTTATATCTGGCATGCCACGCGCGCGGACTGATACACTAAGCGGCGAGTGCCTCGTAGCCAGCTGTGGCTCTGCAGCGGAGGTAGCGCCGTTTTACGACACGATGAGAACTAGAGCCTTATTTAGCGGTGTTTTTGTGTGAAAGTAACGCGCTGAAAATTCTCTAAATAAAGCGTGAATGCAGACCAATATCAGATTTTTTCGGTGGGAGTCCGTTTATTTATGTTTTTGGTCAAGTAAAATATGGCCCCGTCTGAGTGCAGAGGAAACCGGCAGAGGAGCAGGGAGGGGGTGTTTGGTGCGAGCGCTCTGGGCTTCTGCTGCACAAAAACACTGCTGTAGGGGTAATTTCTGCCCTAAACCTTGTGATAGGACCCAACTTGTTCCAACCCCGGAGTATCACTTTAATGTGGCTACAGCAATGTATTTCACCATCTTGTGCTATGTTGGTGAGGTGTTTTTGGAAGTAGCAAATGCTTACAGATCAACTGGAAATTCATCACAGCCTTAAAACCAGCTGTGCAACTCCAAAAAACAGGCTTGATGCTGGGATTACACAAAACTCATGTCCATCCTGTCTCTGCTCAACTCACACTGGCTGGGTGTTAAGTCTGGCACCAGGACTGCCAAAAAGTTGGGGTTGTAAGACTCAGGAGTTCCCATGCTTCCCACCCCATTGATAACCCTCTCCTCATCCATGTTTGGCTGTGAAGCTTCAAATTTGTTGATTCCTGGTCTGGCTTCACTCATGATGACAGTTTGTTGTACTAAAGTTAAATATGATCTGGTATTGACACAGTTTGAAAGTCACCTCTTCAAGACTTCATATCTGCTCTTTGAAAATTGGTGAGTCATTGCTTTGGCATCTGACAAAAATAGAAGGCTTGCCTACCTGATCAGGAGGTCGCCCACCTGCCAGAGTTGAGACACAACCAGAACACAACAGAGAAGAACCTGTGTGAGTTGACACATTGACTTCAATTGAACTCTACCAGACCTGGTGCCCGTGATGGCTCGGGACATGTCTGCCTTGAGTGGATTGACTGATCTTAAAGGCATGATCATCAGTGTTTTTGAAGCTTAAATTGGCGCTGTTGGGCATTGTGACACTGAAGCATACTTCAAGAATTCCATCTATAGGCCATCATTTTACCTTCTCTTAAAGGAAAGAAACTGCTTCAAAGTTAAACGTTGACCCATGCCAATTTTATCAGTAGAAATCTTGTGACAAAGCAACATGGAGCTTTTGATACTGCACCAGACTGCACAATACCATAAGTGTGTTAGCAGATCTAAGAACCCCTTACTTTTATCTCCACAAATCTCCTTATTTGGGTTTATACAAAGGCAAGTGCAGATTCGGGCATTGCAGGGGGTACCAAAGGGGGGCAAAGGGGCAAGGATCTCTGCACCACTTAATCTTAAAGTACCTTGTTTCTAAATCCCTCGACATATGTAGTCTGGCTGTACGATCTGTGTCAGAGTTTGTTTAAGTGTGTTTAAGCGAGTAGCTGTTTGGTAATGTCATTAGCTCAGTTCCACCATGTAGTTAGCGTAAAGCGGTTTGGGCCTTGGGTGCTATACAGTACATGCTGTGCAGCTTCAGAGGCATCTCAGGTCAAACTTGTTTAGTAAAGCATTAGAAGATGGATGGGCTTAGAGACAAACAGAATAAACACTTAAAGAGGAACACATTTTAATTACAGTATAGGTTTCACTGTGCTTCTGTCACAACAGCATATAGAAAATCCCCTCTGATGAGCTAAGGGAGGCAGTGTGTGCGTGTGTGCAGGATTCGACATGTGTTGGCGTGTTGGTATCTTAAGAGGAAGACTGTCTGGGTTTGGCCAGGTCAGTTGAGTGAACTTGTTTAACCCTTTTCCTGCAACTACGTGTATCTGGACCAGATATTTTGTCATTTAAAATGATTTATTCAAGCCTTATAAATTAAATCCGAATGGCATATTTCTGTAAAAATCCACTGCAAAAAAACAATAATAAGTATAAAAACAGACTGATAAAGATTGTTACACAAAAGTAAAATCAGCAGCTCCAGAGCAAATGACCTTGTCTGTGAAAGAAGAGAAGGAAAAATGCAAATAGCAAAGGGAAATGACAGAGTGAAGCAACAGGACATTTAAAGGAGAAACCAGACAGAAAGTGGAGGGTGGAGGGTTAGAGAGAAAGCCTTGCTTATTATCTCAATCATCGAGCGGAATAATAGGACAACAAAAAGCCTGAGTGTGCCCGAACCTACCAGCTTGCCTGCCTTTCAGTCGGGCTTGATGTGGTTAAAAAGAGTTTGGCTAATCGACAAAGCTCTGTCGCCTTCCCCATCCCAGTGACCCAGAACAGCCATCTTCCTCTCCCTATGAGACCCCTACAGAGCAAACACTGCAGGGACATTAAACACTCATACACATTTTTAACCATTAACCTAAATGGCAAGGACTGTTCTTTTCTCCCTCCATAAGGTTTGAGCCATTGAATAAACTCAAATGATAATCCATCAATTTATTTCTACTTAGGTCGGTGAATAATGGCGTAATATCGGTCCTGGAAGGAGCATTGGGGAGTACGGATAAAGTTCCTGAAAAATGGACATCATTTGTCGCAGCAAGGATCTGGATTTTCTTTTTAAACCTTAGCAAAAAAAAACCCTTAAAATAGTCTGCCAGCTACTTCTGCACCCTGCGTGTCCTTTATATTCCTGTCAGCCCATTTCACCCTGCTGAAACACTCACACACGGCTGTATGGCAGCTACACGGGCAGGTTGCCAGTCCCATTGTTACAGTAAATACTCAACGGTCAGTGTTTTCCCCAGAGGATTATCATTAGAATTGTAGCTATATCTTCACCACCTGTAACACTGAACTAAGTTTGATCCCTACGACATTTCCTGTCCCACAAGAGAACAGAGGGCTCTGTGCTGAGAGGAGCGTAAAGTCCCCTCGTGAGTTTCCTTTGATTACAATGCCAGGTAATTCTGTACAAAGTTTTTAACAGCACAGGTTGATCGGCCTTATGTGGTACATACTACATGAGTTACAAATTAATGTAAAAAAACACAACTGAGTTAACAATTTAACAAAACAAAACAAAGTTTATGTAATAAAGACTAAAAATAAAGAAACTCAAACCAAACTATACAACAATGAACAAAATAAAGCCAAATTTTACTTAGTGACCACCTTTCAAAACTCAGCTATGAGGGCACAAGTGAAAGTATCACTTTCATTTATAGCTAGTTAAAATACTTTTTGACCACCTGTCCTATATTTGAGCAATGTTTTTACGCCTGTTTTTTAAATTATTGTCTCCATTGTCTTTTTTGTACATTGTTGTGTCCTTAAATGTTCAAGTTCATGGCAGCGTGTTTTGGGAAGGTTTGAATGCAACTTCTAGTTTGTTTTTTTGCCTTCTGTAGGACTAATAAGGGCGAAAAGGAGAATGATGTTTACCATATCATCACCAGACCAGACTGGGGTATACCAGCACCACAAGCTATGTATGCCTTTAAATGGCTTTTTTTATATTCCCTCCTGGGGGGGCTATCTCACTTGCTTGTATCAAGCATCACTGCTGCATTGTATATGGCTCAGTGAATTCGCATCATTCAGCACCTCAAAAATGCACTCACCAGCTCCTCGAGTTGCCCTGATTGGTGGACAGGATCTTGCCGGCCTTCTCCTGGTCAGCGATGGTTCAGCTGCTCTTCACGTTGCTCCCACTTCTGTGTTGATTGGTAATATTTCCCAGATTAAGCTTCAACTCACTGCCTCCCTGTCACATTAGGAATGCTAATGAAGGTTAGCTACTGTTTTGCCACAGTGTCAACAGGCCCCTGCCTTTCAGTTGGCCAATCAATCCGTCTGCAGATTGATTTTTGTTTTTGTCTAGAGAGTCACTTTTGCTCTTAAGGTAATGGTGTTCAAGAATGCACGACAAAGGTCAGAAAGACGACGACTACAAGCTAGCAAACACAGTTAGGAACAACTCACAATTTATGATGGGTAATCCTTTGTTGGTTTTGATGGGAAAGACTTTACTGCTCACGAAAAAGTGCAAATTTTCAGCTACTTTTCCATTGGCTTAAAGGAGTTTTCATGTTGGCGTGTTAACTTCCTCTGTGTGTGTGTGTGTTTGTCTGGTGTGTGAGAATATACGTTAGTAATGGTGAGGTGATTGTTATTTCACATCCCCCTAGTTTTAATTCCCCCATTAGAGCATTGTAGGTGCTGCTGGCTGAGGCCCATTACTCTGTTGGGGGGATGTTGGAATGAAACAGTGTTATTATATAAATACCGCTGCACTTTTGACTCCAGGAAGCTACTTCCTGAGGTGTAACCCTCAGTCATTCAGGGACCTGATTTACAGTAACTAGCCAGGGGTGGACGTGCTTCTGTAACACTTTATTTCACCCCTCTGTGCTCCTTCCCTCCATCTCCATCTCCTTCCCACCCTTCACAGACACCCAGGTTTTCTCGTCTAATTTTAGGACTGGAAGTCTCACTCTTGACATGTCCTGGGGTTGATTTTCACCTCGACCACCGGCACAGCTGTCCATCCCTGTGACGTCCAGAGGCGAGATGTTCTGCTTTATTAAAAAGTGTGAATATGAAAAAAAAAGGAAAGAGGGAAGGAGAGTGAGACATGCATGCTGGGGAAAAGAGGTACAATGGCAAAAACTGTTAACATACATCTGTCCAATTTGCTCATGCAGGGATACGGGCTGGCACTAGCTGGGGCCAAGGTGTGTTTGTTTGAATCCCAACCGGCCGCTGCGCATGAAAAAGAGGTTCTGTTTTGGATCCATTCATGTGACAAACTTCTCAGGGAGTTTGAGGTATAAGACAATAACAATTTACATGACAGAGAAAAAGAGAGAGCTGCAAGAAAAAAGATGCAAACTCCCTGCCAATCAAAAGATGCTTTTGTGTACACCACAGCAGATAAAAAAGAACCTGACTTAGGAATCAAAAGAGTAAAACAAAAGCTCCCTCGACGAGTCTGTACTAACAGCGATTCTCTTTCTACTGATTATATAGAAAACAAGCGCAATTACATTTCTGAGCTCGCCAGAGAGAGGCGAAGAGGCAAAACCAGACCCAGGAGAGATGATAAATAATACAATTTTTATTCACATTCAGCAGGTGTAGTGACAGCCACAAAGAATAGCCAGTATTAAAGGGAAGAAAGAAGCAGAGCATGTTATTTTTTGGTTGAGAATCTTAAAAAACACACCTCTTCTTCTCGTCTCACAGTTGACGAGAGCACTCTAATTTAAAAACCCCAGTTCTCTGAATGGGAATGATGCTATTTCCCCCCTAGTGAGTCTTCAGAGGAATCCTCAGCTCCCCAGTGCCTGTGTAACTCCTAATTTATTTCAAGAGTGTGTGTGATTAGAAAAACCCTCCTAAATTACTGTATCACACAAAACGGTATAATTAAATTAATATTGGATGTAATAATTACTTTGTGGATTCTCATTTTTCATACACACAGCTGCTTTGTTGCCTGAACCATTAGCATTTGTCTGCCGCAATTAACAAAGGCTCTAATGAGATTTCTTCATGTATGTGTGTGTATGGGAGCGTGACTTTACGGGGGTCTCGTTGGAGTGTGTGTGCGTGCGCGTGTGTGTGAGTGCTTATGCATGCAGATTTGCCTTCCACTATCATGTGGGTTTCGCAGGCACTCGCCTCACACTTCCAAATATATAACAGCCCTGCCTTTCGTGACACGTTAAAAGGGGTTTTGTCATCGCAGGGTTTTTTACGAGTGTCTTTGGACAGAGTAATTTAGCCTCAATGAGAGCGTGAACTTTAAAGAAAAGGTGGAAAAGTTCCCACTTCTTAACAACTAAAAGGTTGAAGAATCTCTGTGGTGCCAAGGAAGGTACATTACTCTCAATCTCAACTGTAATGTATTCCGCTACTCGTGAAAAATAGCTACATTTGTCTAATGCATGTCATGCATCTGACTTAATTCTGAGTGATGATCCTGTTCACCGATTTCATTCACATTCTCACGCTTTCCAAGGACATGAGTCATTCCATAGTTGGAGTTTTATAGCCACAGATACCTGTTCGAAAAGCCTGCGAGTGTTCAGATACAAGATGCAGGGCTTTTCACTTTTACAACAAATAAATTCCATCGCATCAAATCGTGTGGCTAAATATGTAAGCCAGTCAATATCTGTCACATGCTGCTGGCAGGCTGGGGACCTGCTCAACCTCTTCTCCCGGTCTCTGAGATAACCCCGTCCATTCCTGACGACTGCAGTGTGTGTCTCACCGTCATCTCTGTGCATCCTGACTGGCAGGTGAACCTCTCCTTTCTTCAAACAGGACAACAGTTTCTTCTCCTTCTCTCTCCGCCTCTGTCCGTCTCTCTTTCTCTTCCTCTGTCTACAACAGACACACTTCTGTGCCAGTGCTGTCACTGCGGATGAAAATGTCCCCCTAGTTATCTGCCTGTGTAATTGCTGTCTTGTTTGGTTAGGAGATTAGAGGGCTGAAACTCTTTGTGTGGTCTTGCAGATTGAACAAACAGGCACCAGTAGGAACCTCCCTGTCCAAAAACCACAAGACAGACTCTTGTCTGTGTGACGATAGTGAGCCAGATGGACTGCAGGCGCAGGTGATAATTGTGCTGGTTGGCGTGTTGATGGGGCGTGTTAGAGTTCGACGATGTAGCCTCATTTGAAAGTCATTCAGCTTGGTGCTATCGCGTTCCCAGTTATGGGAGCTGTAGTTTTCCTGCAGAGCAAACAAGACTTCTCTGAAGACGACGAACGTTTCAAACCTAACGACTCTGACTGGAATGAATGTAGTTAACTTTCTTCTCACAGAACCACGTTCTCTAGTCGCCAAGTTGGGAATTCTACTTTCGCTAGTCAGATTTGACAGGCTTTATTTCAGCAGTCTGCACTTTCCTACCCCGTCTCTCAGGGTGGTATCCCATCAGCCTCAGCCTCCGCTTCGTACAATACTACGCTCAGCTCCTCGCTATTAAGGCAAATTTCCATCCCAAACCCTCCAATCTCCGCTTTTATTCCCCTCTTCTTGCTCCTTTTTCCTCCCACTTTTTTTTCCTTTCTGCTGTCCTCCCTCCGGTGAAAAGCAGAAAGAGCGAGAGCGTCAGCCTCCTCTTGTCACGGTGCTTCCAATCAGCAGGCCAAAGCTCAGGGATCATGTTTGATACTGTCAGATGGCCTGGAAAATTAAAAACCCAATTAAAGTGGCAGTCCAGAGGTCAGCTCTTCTGCATATCAAAAGCTCTCCTCTGGCTATTCTACACAAATTATATCCGTTAACAGCTCACTTTGCTTAGGCTGCAGCAGCACGGCACTTAGGGAGTAATAAGTGCTTTTCTCTTGCTCTCCGTTCTGTTTCGAATGTAAACCTCTGTGCCTGCTCAGCCGCTGGAAAGGAATGAAAAAATCATCACCAAATAATTCCTTGTTTCTTTCCAATCGCTGAGTAAGACACACAGGTTTGTCAGGGCTGTTTTATTAATGCGGTGCAAGAAAAAGGAGTTTATTTTTAGATATGTTGCCCCCTAAGTCTTTTTCTCCTCTTTCTCCTTCATCCACACGACATGCCTCGTATTTATCTACCTAGCCTTTCTTTTGAGAAATAGCCACCAGCCAAACCTTGCATTTCTCTCTTTCACTTTCACTATCTCTCCTTCTCTCACGTTTCTTTTGTGTTAGCTGTTTTACCCACGATTCATTAATTCCTGTACAGTGGGAGAAGGAAGGGACGGAGAGAAATGGCCAACCAAGCTTAATGGCATGCATCTTGGGCTTGGCCATTAATATTCAGCTTAATGTTTCTGATAACAGGCCTAGAGGGGGGGGGGCACTGGCCCGGACAGCCTTATTAAGCAGCTGAAGTGGAATGATGCTCGCTCACGTCTGGGATCAAATGCAAGAGTAGACACACATATGCACGCATGCACACATGTACACACACCCACTCACGGTTAAAACGATCGCGTTTGGGACTTCAGACAGCATCAGGATCTTCCCTCTAAGTCGCTCGCCATCTCTGTCCTTTCTTCATCTGGAGCCTTAAAGCTTTGCTAAGTTGCAGCAGCTGTTTTTTCAAGTTTACTGTCACAGAACGGTCACCTTATTAAACGTTTACGTTCCCGCAATTGATCATAAAATCCAAACATCGACATTTCTTTTTCTCACACACCCCACCCCACCCCTTCTTCACTTTCTTTTTCTGCAGAGAAACCCCAAGTACTCCGCGTTGGCTCTTTTAGCTCCATCTCATTTACATTTAATGACATGATAATACACATTAGCAGACTATTTCAAATAATTACAGCCTTTCAATCGCTTTTTACCCTCACCTCTTTCCCCTAAATGTTCGTCTACATCCTACATGCCCTGCTCTTTTTTTCCCCTAAACTTTCATATTTTTAATGGAAATAATAGAAAATGCTTTTCTGCAGAAACAATGTATAATAATATGTCACAGGGACAGGGAAAAGAAAAAATTGAGCAATTTTCAGAATGGTGGAGGGCGGAGGGGTGAAAAGGACATTAAGTTTTTTTTTCTCTTGCGGTGGTGGTGGATATTATTTTTTCTTCTGTCAAGTTGACAGGGCTGCATGTTCAAGCTAACAGCAGATGGGAAGGTGACAGCTCTCCTACCGCGTTAGCTGTGGTTGATGCTGGCACAAAAAGCTACCGTTATTCTACCGTACAGCTAAAGGATCCACTTAGAAAACATGCTGGATATTCAGTTAAATATGCCCTGCTGTATTTCTTTTTTTTTCTTAGAGTTTACGTCAGTCCTGACAAGATGTAGAAAAAAGCAGAAGAAAATTGTTTTCGCGACAAAATGTTTGAATGGCAGAAAAGAGAGAAATCCTCAAATGTGGCTAAGACAGGCAGGAAGAAGAAACCAGTTAAACCTGTTAAAAAAGGAAGAAAAAAATCTTACTTTTAGAACTCAAGGCTTCTCTGACACGTTGAAGAGGAGTTAGAGAAAAGTTACTTAAGCTAAACAGCTGCTTATGTGAAGGTAGCTGCTAATAGAAGCAGCATTTAGTGTTAGCTAAGCACCTTGAAACTAGCAAATTTATTAGCTCTTTTGTGGAAAACCCCTCCTTCCTACATCTGAGAAGTGCCATAAAACCCTGATTATTTTTGAACACTTGACTTATGGTTGTTTTTTTATTTGTACAAATTATTTTTGGTTTAATGTAAATTAAGTAAAAATGTTGATAGGAAGATTTTTGACATTGATAGCTTTTTGAGCAATGATACACTCTTAGCCAGCTTGGCATTGTTTTCTTTTTTCTTTTTTTTTTTTCTTTTCTTTTTTCTTTTTTTGCTAATTTTGTATAACTATTTACTGACAGCCTGACATGCTGTATCAGGGATATTTTAAGATTTCTACAGCACTTTTAAGGGGACTTTAAAAGAAGTTACTTAAGCTAAAAATCTGCTAATATGAGCAAAGCATCATGTTAAATTCGAAGTAGTTATTAGCTGTAAACCTCCAAACACATTTTTCCTAATTTTACATGGACTAATTGTGTTTTAGATTTTTAGAAAAAAAAAGGAAATTCAAATTTGTGAGTGAAAGATTTTTTGTGTCCATTAAGGTACTTGCTATCATTGACCAATGTTACAGTCTAAAGTGGCACTGCATTGGTTTTATTTATTTATTTATTTATTTGCTAATGTCAGGTAATAATTCACCATTCTTTTAAAATAACTTATTTTTATCTATTTATTTTTATTTAATTTATTATTTGAAACAAGCTAGCTCTGTGATTTTTAGGAAGACTTCTCCTTCTTTCTTTAGGTAAAGTATCCTTGATTTCAAACACAACACTGAATAATTTTTTCATAACCAAATACAAATTTATTGGATTTTAGGTCAAATGTTTTCTAGTGTCAAATTTATGTGTGATAAGGAGATGAGAAGTATGATGTTGGTTGGATTTGTCTTAAGTGCTCAGGACGACAGTTGCTAGAACAGCCTTCATGGCATTTTGCTCACGTTAGCAGCTGTAAATGTTAGCAAAACATCTTGAATCAAGTTTGCTGGGTCGCTCTTTTGCTGAAAGCACCTTTGCCTCATTTAAGATAAGTGCCAGATAAACCCTAAAATTTCTAACACAAAATTTAACTCTGAAACAACAGTTGCTAGTCAGTTCTTGCTAACTTTACATTATCATTCAACTACTTTTTAAATGGCTTTAGTGCTCTGAAAAAAAGCTGTTAGTTACAGCTATTTATGTGTTTTCTTTATGTGTCTACTCTGAGGCTGCACTACTTACTTGTCCTGAATGGTCACTGGCACATCTGAATTTGATTGTGTTTATTCTTGTTTCAGAACAGAGTAATGATATGGACGTGTCAATGATCAATATAGTATTGCACACTTTTGAGTCTCAATCTTGAGTGTAAAACATTTTTGAACTTGAATGAGCACAAAGGTGGCGTAACGTCTACACTGTCCCTTTTTCATATGACAAACTCACAAATTACCATTACCACATACTTATGTATGAACACATTTGCATATATGTGCAAGTTCATGTTTGCGCGAGCCTCCTCATCTTAATGTGTCTGTGTCAGGAAAAACGGGACGTGTTAATGAAATCAAAGCTTTCTTTTAGTGTCTATTTTCTTCTATAATATCATGTGAAAGAATTATCCATGTGGAAGAACAAGCAGAGCTCCCTGGTGGTGCTCGTACAAATCTATTCCTTGCAGTTGCACTGCACTGGTCAAACAAATTAAATTACTACACCAGTATGTAAGTAATTTTATGTAAATTATGGTGTTAATGTTCTGCGTTCTGCTGTTGATAATGGCCTGGTGTGTTCCTCCTCTGGTGGCTCTCGTGTGTGGGGCCCCGACACTCACCGGCTGGAAATGAACACGTACATTTGCCAAGAAGTGTGCCCTAATTTTTCCTCACTACTGTCTGTACATTCAAAAGGGATTTAAGAGATCTTAGATGGCTCGAGGCGAGAACAGAAGAGGGACTGTGTAGGAACAGAGGGTGAGGGTGGTTACGATGCACAGGCTCATTGCTGTCAGTAAAGATACAAATCTACAGTTGGGATATTTTTTGGCCAGGAGGAACATTTGGCTCACACCAAGAAAACATTTATTCTGATATGGATGCTGCAAATACAAGACTGGATTATTATAATGTAAAGTAATGCACCCTCTTTCACATTTCCTAGGCAATACCCAGTTTAACTCTTGATCAGGTATTGTCACAATTACAAACATGTTTAGAGTTAAGGAGGTGGATCCTGTCTGTGTCACTTATACTGGACTTTTGTTTCAGCCATCAATGGGCTTAAGAAGCCTTTCCTTGCATTTTATTAAACGCTGCCTGATAAGATGACTGTCTCTTTACAAAAAGCACATGATAAAGAAATGAAGCCATTGTGCATAAATTAGTGAGCACAACTTCCAGACACTTCATTAAATGCAATACATGACAAAATCATTATATATATATATATATATATATATATATATATATATATATATATATATATATATATATATATATATATATATATATATATATATATAGATATATACATATATAGATATATACATATATAGATATATACATATATATATATATATATATATATATATATATATATATATATATATATATATATATATATATATAGTAATCGAATGATGGTAGAAAATCATTAGTGATATATATTTATTAAAGTTTGCCTTTATTTTTTGTGCGATTGAGAAATCGCATTGCTCCACAATCACAATGTGTCCTTCCCATCTCAGCTCCGGCAATCCGGAAACCTCTGCAGCAGATATGCAAAACAAATGCTTGAGCATGGAGCATCAATCACTGGGCAAATTCATTGAAGACATGAAATCCAGCAAAGAAACAACTCTGAAACATCCAGTTACTTTTCAGAAAAGCCATTGTCTCTGTAATCACTGCTGGGAATCTGTGGTCTTGTGACACCAGTCGTCTGGGTTTGTTACTCCTTGCTGGGCTCCGAAAACGAAGCTATCGAGTGTCCAAAGACAAACTGCAACAGAGCAGAGATGGACCGAACATGGCACAGGTGGAAGTCTGGTAAAATGCAACATCATGTAAGCCCACCTGCATGAAAAAGCTGAAGAAGAGGATGAGTAAGAGGGAGGAAGTACAGATGTATTTTAAGGGTTTTCTGAGCCACCGTTTTGCCAAAAATCAGATACTGAGTTAAATGTGAGAGCTAAAACGCACAGTGATGTTGGAAGTTTGTCATGATGCTGTTGCAGAACTGTGTGTAGAATACTTCAAGAGTGATACTGGGCTACTTGTAGTTTTTTGGGACTTAAGTACGGTTAATATCAGAAAAATGCTTTTGTACTTTTCTTATCTAACTGTTACTTCTACCAAAGTCATCCTTATACCACGTCTGTACTTCTACTTGAGGCTTCCCAAATTTGTTGGAGGTGTTTCCAGGGCTTTAGTAAAATACTTGTGATGAGAAAAAGAACCAAATGTCTGCAGCAACACACATACACACACATCCATAGACAAATACTGAGAAAAGAGAGACAGAAATCATCAAGAACTCAAGAGTCAGATTCACGCCTGATTGGATCATCACTTCTAATTGGAGGATAATTTTCATGAAGCCTTTCAAATAGCTGACAGCTTCTGTCCTGCATCCCTGTCTGTCTCCACAACTCTTTCACCATATTCCTCCATCTTTTAAAAAGATGCCCTCGGCAGGAGAAGGGGAGGGACTGGAGGGGATGCGGGGAGTTTTTGCTGATATTCCAGGTATTTTAAGCTTTTGGGTCCACATGGGCGTAATGGACTTATTCTCAAGCAGTTCTTGTCTCTCTAATTAGTGGTCCCCCCTCGAGCCGTAACAAGGGCACTGACGAGAGAGGCTTTTTCCCAATGATAATGTGAATGGATACCTGCAGGGGGAGATTTCTGCACTGTTCCTCATCCTGTCAGCCACTCTGGGTAACACTGGGGCTTAATGAACCTGAAAACAAGACACTGTGTGTGGTGAAAGGAGTGTGTGTGTGAGTGTGTGTGTGTAAATCCAGATGGATACTGTGCTGTACCTTGGAGCTGACTGTGGTTTATTTTAAAAAATACAGTTCATCTCTGCTGAGAAATATGCACTCTGTGTCACAGAGGTGATGTCAGGTATTTGTTAAAGATTTTGAGTCGCTGAAAATGTAAAACAGGCGGTGGCACCATGCCATATTCACAAAGGTACAGTTGACTCCCAAACTCTGCAAGCTTCTCCAGGACATAGGGAAACAGAGGAACTTTTCACCATCAAGTCTGTTCTATACACCAACTCACCATAAAGTTTAAAGCTTAGGAGGAGTTTTTCTTTGCCCAGATGGTGTAAATGTCCAATACCTCAAAATTCAACAATCAAATTTCTTGATTGGTTTCATTTTTATGTGAGTTTTAAATTTGCCTCAATGTGATATTTGCTTCTACTGAATTGTGAGGGATATCATTTTGACTGTTTCCGCAGGGCCCTACTAAACTACAATGCAAAGTACAAAACAAGACACTTATCAAAAAGACGTTTCTACCCAATTTTTTGACTATATGTCCAACAAACCCAGTAGTTCATGCAATTAAAATGGTTGAACACAGGAATAGTTTGCAATCAATGAAGTCACATTGGTTTGCTGAGCATGGCTAACATTAGCAGAGTTAGCACCACCAGCCTTTGGTCCTACTTGCAGATTAACATTAATATACCTGTGCTTTTTAAAAAATGCTCACAGTGTTTACTAGGCCAGTGAGACCAAGAAACTTTTCTGCCCATCCTGGACACTGGTGTATCCCAGCTGTCCCTGGGCAAGAATTGGGCAACATGCACAATCACGCTTTCCTACAGGCAATCTAAAGTGACCAGTCAACCCTGTGCGCATGTTTTTTGTCTAAGGGAGGAAGCTGGAGTACCTTGAGAAGACCTGCACAGAGGACATGCACAGAACTCCACACAAAAAGACTCCTTCTAGCCAAGGGTTCTAACCAGAAATCATCTTGCTTCAAGGCAAGAACCACTCCAACCCAGTTAAATCAGATCTAAATTCAACTTTGTCTACAGTTTGTAGATCAAAATACTGCCAACACATGTTCCTCTAAAAGTTTTTTGTGATTGCTTTATACCTTTGGTACAACTTTTTTTACTAGAATTTTAAACCTTAAATACTTTCAACACCTTGAACTGAGTAGCATTAGCAACACAACAATTGTAGCCAAAAGTTGTGTAACATTGGGGATGTCTTGGAAAGTTACAGAACAAATATTCAGGGAGATATGATGAAATCTGCAGGTAGAAATTTGGTGCTTTCAACTTCATTTTATTGTTTGTGGCTTTGGATACATTTTCAGGTCTTGATTCTTCAATCAATCAATCAATCAATCAATCAATCAATCTTTATTTATTTATATAGTGCCAGATCATAACAAATGTTTTCTCAAGACACTTTCTGAGATAGTGTGTTGAAACTGAAATTTGTCTCTGTACCATCCCAACATCTCCAATGAAAACTTTCAGAGCTTCATCAAGGGCTTCAGGAGTTCCTCGAAAAGAACATGCCAAACATGTTTATCAGATATGTCGCCTGCAAGATGCCCCGACTGACACATTGACACCACATAGATAGAAATCTAGTATGCATACAATGTCACAAATGTCATGTATGATCGATCGAACGCTGTGCTGTCTGAGTGAGAGGTCATTGCTCTCCATATACAGCCGGCGGGGGGAAACAGACAGAGCGCCTGGTCAGCACATGGTCACATTTTGGACGCATCACCCCCCCCTCCCCTCCTGAGTGGGTAATGAGCTGAGTTGTTGTTATTGGTGGTGGTGGAGCACACTTCACTTCATGTGACATTCGACTCACAGAGTGCTGCCGGAGCTTTCCCTCTGCTTTATCTCGGACACTTGGCCTTTTCGATGAGCGGTTGCAGCTACTTTTCTCAAGCCTGCTGACAGTGAATGATGTGTTTGTTTATTATGGCTGATAGGTGTCGTGTTAGAGATGCATTAAGTTCTTGCAAAGTAAGCCATGCGATTTTTTTCTTTCTCAGGCTGGGACCAAAGCAGGAGGGCACTTGCAATGGAGGAAAGTGTACGACAGACTGAACAAAGTAGGGAGAACTGTATGAAATGAAGGATACGCAGGAAGAATAAGGACAGGTTTTGTGCAGAGAAAAAGATACAGAAACAAGGAAAGACTGAGAGATGGAGGAAGGGTGCCACAGATGTGGCGGGGCCTCGGGCAATACAAGTCATTATGGTGTAAACTGCTCCAGTGGTGATGTTGTGGGGAGAGCGGAGAGGTCACCAGCTCCGGGTGTGTCAAGCAATACAAGCACGCATACACATAAGCAGACTTTCACACAGACACACAGAGGAAACTGAGAGAACATCTGGATATGTGCCACCTGCCTAGAGGAAGTCATCTAGTTTACACGCAGTACAGGAGGGGGGTTTGTCCCTTCCTGGATGTGCAACCTTCATGCTACCCTGCACCACTGGGACAGGATGGAGGACGATGTGGAGAGTGAAGAGCGTGCAAACCGAATGACACACTTTACAGGGATTAAGTGTTAGAGTAAACACGGATATCGTGAGGAAGGACAGGAAATGGGTGAGAAATACACACCGCTGTCTCCCCTGCAGACCCCTATCATGTCACCACAGTTGCTTGTTTTACTCAGCTGCAAGGCCCTGGTCAGAGCACCGGATGGATGCTTACTGACAAGGGCTTTACACATTGCAAACCAATTTGCTGGCATTAAATTGAGAATATGAGGAGATTTTATATTTTACCAGGACAGTATCAAAAAGCAAGAGCAAAAATATAATTCTGTCATGGTTTTGTGTTAGGGTTTTCTACTCCGCAAGAGAGAAAGACAGAAGGAAAGTAAGAAAGACGGGAGCCACTAAACACAGCGCTAAGTATTGACCATCTGGCTCCAGCCCAAGCTAGCGTGCCACAAAACAATTGCATTCATTAGGTTAATTTATCATGGTGGTAAGCTCAATTTACTTTTGCTTGTGCGAGCGTGGCTCATTAAGATTCAGTCTGCCGTTTCCTCAGGGCCATCTTGTGATCATTCACATAGGGTTAACGCATTTTGGGACCAGATAGGGAGCACTGCAGGGTTATCTCCGCGACCTAAACTGTTTAAATAAAGGCAGCAAAAGAAGAGGTGGAAAGAGGAATTATGGTGGCAAACGAGAAAATGAGGAAAAGATGAAGAAGAAGAAGGGGAGGGGTGGGGGTGTCAATGAAGAATGCCGTTGAAGACAAGAGGGGAGGAAGAAAAGGCTCGGCTCCGAGTTGACAGAATGGATGTTCCAGTGCAGGGCCGCGGTGGAAGAGGAGAAAGAGCGAAAGGGGAAGGGAGGCACGTGACTAAATGTATTCTGATAACTGAACAGCAGATGTCTCGCATGGAGCCCCTTTGTTGCCTGAACAGCAGGACCCTGCACTTCAGTGGGCTCACTTCACACCGCATTCATTTGCCTGCCAGCTGCCAATTTGGGGTAGAGAGTGAAAAAGAAGGAGAGAGGGAGAGAAAGAGGGGAGGGAGGCTCACACCAGTCCATCCCTCCCCTCCCTCGGCATGTCTTGCAGAGAGGCTGCCATTCCGTTCCCTCTTCCCCCGGTGGCCTGTACAATTAGTGATCTGCATACCCACCCACACCTCCACGCACCGCTGTGGCTGAGCCGAGGGGGAGCTGCCTTTGTCTTTTGGCTGCTGCACAATGACTCGCTTTAGACTTGGATGAAAGCCAGGAGCGGTGGCACTAAACTGTGTGTTCTTGATTGATGATGAATTCTCCCAGAGTCTTGTTTCCGCAAACAGCTGATCTGGCAGGTTGGAGACGCAGTGCTTCAGCTTCCTTAAGTTCCTAACTGCAAGAAATGGGCGGAGTTTTCTTAATGGTGAACTCATTATCCTCCAGGTACCTTCACTCAATAGAATCACACTCATGACGCCCCACAACCCGACAGTTCATTAACGCCCGGGTGAAAACAAATTCTCACCCTTCTTCTAAGTGGTGCAGACCAAGGTGTGATGCCATCAAGGTTCCCGTGTTACTGGCTGTGCGAGGCGAGACTCAGGTGACTCAGACTTCACAACTCACCTGATGCTTGTGACCACACTGAAAACTAAATTGAATCCAACTTGATGATCCACATCCAAGGCCAATCGACTCGTGCTTACCACCCTTAGACAATAGGAAGCCTTTGCCGACAGTGGTAGCAAGAGCTGGTTATATGCTTGCATTAGCCAAAATTGTCTTTTTTTTCTTCCAGATGAGATTTGAGAGCTGTAATAAATAAAATCCTGCTTCAAGAACTTTTTGACTGAGACACTGATGTCATGGAGTGTCTAACACATGGCACTCCTGTTTTTGATGTCACAATGCTCCAACCAAAGTTTAGCAAGTTGGTGGTGTTTCCACCCTTGCTTAACTCTTTATGGTCTACCATATCAAGTCTGCCAGAGCATATCTTTACATTTTTACATGCTGTAGTGTATTTTTTTGCTCAAAACTCTTACAATACATCAATACCACCCTAATATCCCAAACTTTAATAAAATGTAAAGACATAAATCCAGACCAACTAAATTGCTCAAAAGTGAAATAAACCATTAAAACTAACTAAAGAATTGCCATGACCATACCTCTCAAAGTGTAAATGTAAATGTAAAAAAGTTGACGACACATATTCAACGATGTGAAAAACTGCAGTCTGGATCATAATGTTTTGTTGTTTACCCTTTATACTGGACATCTGCAAACACATTAGTGGAAGGAAACAGCGCTCTGGGACATGTTGAAAGCGTAATAAGAACGTGTACTTATCTTGTTCTTATCAAAAAAAAAAGTGTAAATCGTGACATTTTTGTCTTCTTTTCTATATATTTTTTGAAATTTATAATTTCATGTTCTTACCATTATTATATTTTTAACTGTGATTGCATTTATTGCACTTTTTCCTGTGAGCTGCTGTGGCCAAAAAAAAAGATAATTCCCCCATGGGGGATCAATACAAAAATATTGTATTCTGTTCTATTATATAACTTCTCAGATCCCAGATTTAAAATGCAACAAGAATGATCCATCGATCTAATCTGGTTTCAAATCTGCCTTAAATTGAAACTTAATATGCAAGTTATAGCGACAGCATACGCTGGGCTCTAAGGGTTAGAATATCACAGTCATAATGTGTAACTTTTTTGAGAAATTAAGCTTTGGTCCTTGAGATTTTACAAGGTACATGCAGCAAATTGGGAGACATTGATAGGAAAACGTTGATCATGACAACAATGGAATGAACTAGTTGGAACCAGTTTTCCCAACCTTAGTTCTTACACAATATTACAATTAAACAACAGTCTCTACATTTCTTCAAACTTTTTACTTAGTGCATCCAGAACTTGAAAAAAAAAGACTTTCTCTTTTGAATTCCTCCATGCTGTTATCTAAATCAGGACAGTTATTTAGGACTGTGGATGGGGAGATTTTTAGCAACTGCTTACCCCATTATTAAGTCATGTGTGCTGAATCATAAGAGAGATAATACACATATTGATCGACGACCACCAGCTCATCTAAATTGTGCACCCTTGTTACGGCACAAAAGCCAACCCGAGCAGATCCCCAATGTCAGTTCACAGGACGAGCATTATCCCCACTTCCCGAGTTGAAGAAGGGGGAGATGATAAAAACTTTTTGATTAAGGGAAGAGAATGTTCTATTTCACTCTGATTCGGGAAGCAGCGGAAAGAGGGGGGGATTAATCTTAAGGCCGTCGTTTTACTGCCTATCCCCACTCTTGTCTCCGAGCTGGAGAAGCGCGAGTGAATAATGGGGTGTCCATCAGCCGTGGGCTCAAGCCCAGATTGGGATTTTCTCTGGGGATAATACAAAGGAAGGCGACAATTGATGATTCATAATGTACAGTTTTAGCCTGGCGATAGCACCAGCTATTGTGCCGGCGTTGGCATTAGTATTACAGTTTTTCCCAATGAGGTGTTCGGGCCTGACAGCAATCTTTTCAATGTGTTCTTCTGCTGAGGATGGGAGAATCTTAAGTTTATAAATATGGATACAGAAAATCACACACTCTGGGATTCAGATCTGTGACAAATTGCACTCGTAAGTCTGCTAAAGTAACATCCACATTTAGTCATACATGCACAATATTTAAGAAGCCTTTGAAAGGAGGGGAGGATCCAGCCATGGCGGGGAATAATGGCGCCTTGTTGCATTCAGTTACTCGGCTCCCTCATTTTGTGCACAGCAGCTTTTACACAGAACCGAGAACAATCCTGCTAACAAAGTTGTCTGGCTCTCCAGTCATGTGAGCAGCACCTGTCGTGTCACAGAGTGGAGGCAGAGGCGGCGCTGGGGATCCATGGAGGGGACGCTATCCATCAGTGGTTCCATTTGATATTTAATTTAGACTTTTATGAGCCTTAGAGGATGGGCCGTGTCATTTTTCTCTCCCTGGCTCTCTCTCTATAGGGATTGAGGATAAATTCCTTCCATCCGTGCAGCAGCTTCACCAAGGCTCCCTCAGATTTATAACTGTATGTGATAGCAGTGATGCTGATGCTGGGCTGTGACTCGTTCACATATGCGACAAAGCACATGGGTCTCAGTCTGGGTCAAACCTGCTCTATACTTCCCCAAACTTGGATAAAAGTTAAAGATGCTGTGATTCATCGCAGATTTTAGGAGCTTCGATAAAAGCTGACCATGAACATTATTACACTGGCATTATGCTAGTCAGAGAGAGCTGTATTGATGATGTCATATTTAGCATCTCTTGGGGAATAATATTCTCATTTAAAAGCAATCGAATAAAATCAATTAATATAGCATCAATCAACAGAGTGTGATATTATGCATACATGTTTTTTATTTCCATGAGTTATGGATGAGATAAAATAGGCGATATTCTGAGAGGGTAATTTTAAGGAGCAGGAACGAGTTTTATAAACTAATCCTCTCCTAATGGTGTGTTTGGATGTAATTTATAGCTTCATTCATTACCCCTTTTGTATCAGTAATTATTTCTAAAATACCAAAGAGCCATCTTTTCTTTCCTGGATCTTCTCAGGCTCTGATTTATCACCCCGGCTCTGGCCTGACGCTGTCTTCCCAAGGTGTGACATTTCAAAATATTTATAGCTCTGGCACATTAAAGGCCTTCCTTTGAAGGTGACCGACCGCTCTTCCACACCAGTGTAATTAATGGAATCCCAGCTTGTTCGCCTTGTGTTTTTATCCACTGCATCCTGCTGGAACGCTGTATGGAAAACACCAAGGTGTTGGCTTTGCCAGCTTATAAACACGGGTTTTATACATGTCAGTCCCAGAATGCATAGCACAGGGGGTGACAGGGGGAGCATTTCTCATCAAAGCCCCAAAAGTTAAATATTTTATTGATTAGATCTAAACCCTCTGTCCAAAGTGGCAATTAAAATTCAATTAAAGTGACTGAAAGCATCATATTAAATTCCATCTCTTTATGAGCTCCATGATAATGCTGGAGGACAAGGCTTGAATATAATCACACCCTTTTTAGATTATATTATCCTGTTCATGCACTATAAAAATGACACTTTTAGGTATACTTTCAATAATTCTTAACTGTAAGCCTCTAATGAACACATTTTATAGCTATTAAATCAACTAGTATTGGGCAGAATGATAAAGCGAGATGGCCTTTTTTTTGTTCTTTACTCAACATAAGGACAAAATTGGTTGCGTTCAATTTTGAAGGAAGATAAAGGAAATTTTTAAACAACACTTAAGTATTAACAAATTTATTTGGTATAATCATTTGAGCATCTATATCTTCTGCTCACATTTGATATTTGAGTCGTTGAGTAGTGGGAGGGCTAACGAGATGGCAAAAATTCAGTTTCCTTGCTGAAATGCAGATCTCAAAAAATTATATGTAATGCTAACATGTGAACACAATAACTTCTTTGCTATACGCAGGAATTAAATTTTCAATGTTTATCAATCTAAGATGCTTTTTTACCAGAGGAAAAACTTTTAGGTCCTCTTAAAAAATTCCCCAATCGTTCCTGTGGCTCATTGCTTGTCGATCACATGGCTAAAAACTCTGGTAGATTATGTATCATCCAAAAACATGGATAAAAAAACAGGTAAATGCAAAACATCACCAGGCCTATAGAGGGCAGTAAGACTATAACAAAGGTGTTTCAGCAAAAATGACACCATAGAAGGAGGCAGCCAAGCTGTGTAGCACTGCAGTTAGCTGGTTAGCATGAAGGATATACAGCCTGTTCTGGTTTTACTGGTGCTTTACTGGATTTTGTTGACACGTGAAAGGAAACAATTGCTAGTGATACAGCTGTTGCCTGGGCAAAACCGTTTCAAAAAGCATATGATAGCTCCAATCGGCTAAACAGTTCACTATCCCCCTTGGACCTCTGGGAAGTACTATCACCCAGGTTGGGCCATTTTCAGAGTTGAATTTATCCCTAATTAATTAATTTCCGGGGAAATATAGTATGGTGGAAATGCAGCTTTAGTGTTTCAAATTTACTTGCAAATTAGGGGTGGGAGTAAAAAATTGTTTATGATACATCAGGATTTTTTTGTTTGGCAATATTAAAATTGGGAGTCTTTGTCAATTTTTTTAAATTCAAATTCTTCATTTCAGTCTTTGTTTATAAACTGGATTGGAAAAAGTTACCACTTTTCTCCAGAATAGGGTGAATGGTTTTATGGGAAAATATGGCTCCCAATATAGTCTGTAGACATTATCATCATCATTTAACTTTTTCACATGGTCTGGTGTTGAGAAAGTAAACTAAAAATTGCACAAATTAAAGAATCGCAATTTAATTCAAATCGGCACCCCAAAAATTGAAATAGAATCGAATCGTGAGAAACGTATACTGTCCCAGCCCTATAGCAAATCATTGTGTCTTAACTCGAAACACAAAATGGGAACACTGATATATTTTAAGAAGAAAAAAAGTGTCCCAGAAAAAACTGACTTTGTCCTGGTGTTGCTTAAATGGCACTATGGTTCATCCTGAGGGGAACAGGAATATGTATAAATTTTGTTGTCATTTGAATTGAAGTATTTGTTGTTGAGAAATTTGCCTCTCAACCCAATGTACCGTTCTCATGGTGGTACTTAAAGAAAGATCAGGTGATCATTAATATCACAAAGACGTATCCTCTGAGAACCATGAGTATATTTACTGAAAATTGTGGTAATCAAATAATAAAGGGTTGTTCAAAAGATAAATGACAATCACAAATCACTTTTTTGTTATCATGGTGCATCATGGTGATCTATTCATGCAGTTGAAATATTGCGCTAAAAAGCTAAATTCGATTCCGTGAGTGCAGCAAAGAAAAGTCAATAGACTTATCCTCCGGGTGACAGGAACGTGTGAACAAAATGACACTTGCCCGTCTTAAAGGAAAAAAAGTTCACACATCTTCTCTATTCAATGGCCAGAATAGTGTCAGGAAACGAGGGTAATAAACCACAATCCTAGATTTCTTCTCATTAAAATGTCAAAGGACAGCACTAAGCCAAGGCAAGGCCATTCATCCTGCAGCATCCAGCAGCATCCAGCGCGGTAAGCAGCCTATTTAGATGTACACAGAGAGCAGTGTGAGAGAGGTTGTTATAACTGAGTGCCTCTCTGTTTCCCTGAGACTGTTTGCTCTGTGTGATTATTCTCTCCAGCTCCCCGAGCATCCCGGCTCCCGCCTCTGTGATAAAGATATTCATTTACCTGATATGAAAATCTTGTTCACTCTGATCCCAAATGACTTCAGATAGAGAAGGGAGGAAAACTGCGCAGTGTGAGACTGGATGGAGGAGTTGAGAGGATGGAAGATGATGGGAAATATTTGATGAGCTGGTGTGACTCCCAAAGTTTGAGTAGTGATTCTTGGAAAATGATGCATGGACGCTGCACATGAGTGACTGTGCTTTTATGGAAGGTGTGAATGTTTGTTGACCTGTTGTTTTGTGTGTGTGTGTGTGTGTGTGTGTGTGTGTGTGTGTGTGTGTGTGTGTGTGTGTGTGTGTGTGTGTGTGTGTGTGTGTGTGTGTGAGTATATTGTCAGAGTACACGTCCTCCCCTTTGTGCTAATGATGAGCTTCATTTCATTTTAACTGCTTCTGAATGAGGAGTCTTTGCATGCAGTGTTGGCATCCATCCACTAACTCTTCCACAGATATGAAGCTAAGACAGAGAGAAAGAAAGATGGTTATTATGGGCGGGTAAAAAAAGAAAAACGTGTCCTCTCAAATGCATCTTCATGGTTAAAAGGGTAAAATGAGATGCAGGGGTGCGATTGTCACTCCCCTTATCTCACATTTTCTCCTATTGCTTTATTTTGTTTGAGTATATGCCTCACCCATCTCAGATTTTATTGTCTCTATCTCTTGGAGCGCCGCGTACCCGTATAACACGGCCGCCATGCGCGTCACATCAGGCAAGTTCTTGATTCTGTACTCAGTAATTTAAAGCCTTTATGGAATTGCAATTTCAGGGCTCAGTGCTTGTTTTTCTAAAATGTACTCAAGGAATTAGCTACTCCAGCCACAAATCAGTAGAATTTATGCACAGTTGTAATACACTTTATGGGCTCATGGTACATTGCTTCAAAAACAGCAGATGTGAAATTATGATAAATATAATGAGGGTTTTTTTCTTCCTCCTCACTCTGTCCCTCACCCTCCTTCACTCCGTCTCCCTCTCATTCAGCTGTGAGAGAGAGGGATGTGAAGCGTGTTTACTTACCCCATACAATACATTTAATGTCTTAGTAAGGGCCGCCAACAAAACCTGATTAATGTCCTCATCTCTTTTATTAAAGATAAGAGTGGCACTGCAGTCAGGAGATAGAGAGAGTGCCATAAATCTCCGGCAAAATGAGCAGTCAAATAATCACTCATCAGAAATGAAATCTACATACATTAACACTCACCGACATTCTGCTGAGAATATAAACACAGGGCTACGGGCGATGAAGCTGGCTCCATTTATCCACACTCTCCCCAGTTAGGGGGGGTTGGAGGGTAAAGGTGTCTGGAGCTGGTGATGATGTCTAAGGGAGTCCTGTCCTGCTAAGCTACAGTCCACCAGGCTAACCATGTGTCCAAGGAAGCAGACACACAATCATTAGGGCAATGGATGAGTTAGATGGCGGAGGCAATTAAGCATCGCCCTGAATAGGACATAATGTTGATCCATCCCTACGATTAATCACGGCATGCATTAGACAGTGATGGGCGACCCTGTGCCTTTGTGACAAAATGATTCTTCATCCCATGTTTGGGGATTGGGATCCTGAGGTCTCTAATGCTCCTCAGAGGCGCCCCAATGAAACCCCGTCATTTATTCTGCTTCTGTCGCTGACAGCTATCAACCTGTCTTCTGCCAGCCAAGAACATTATCTGAACTCCCAGGGTGCTTAGCGGCATGGACGCCGCCGATGAATGGTGTTAGCAGACGGGCAGATATGTAAAGCAGCGATAATGGTGGCTTTTCTTTTGTAGTATCACAATCGGTGTCAGGCCAGGTGCATGTACAATCAGGCCTCTGTTTATTTCTCTGACAGGACAAGACTCCTGCATTTAACCCAGATTTACAGACATGGTTGGATTTTGTTTAAATGGCTGTTGAGTTATTATACAACAATGTTTTGACTAATTCAGTTTAAAATTCAATTTTTACATTCTTACTAAAAAAAAGCTACCTGTCTGTTACCTGACTTCTGTCTAAAAGCACAAAAAGTTGACTCAAAAGACTGATTTAAAGATAAATGATTTCATTGTTTTGAAATGAATTTTTTCAAAGAGCTTCAAAAAAATGTTATTTCCAATCCCACGGTCAAAAATACTTAAAAGGCATTAGTGTAAACTGTGAATTACCATAGACCTGAACATGTAAATTCACTGTTTCCACCAACCCACTCACACAGCTTAAAACATAAATAACTACCACCCATGGTTTTAGTTACTTTACAATTTGAAATTTTGAGACGCTCTCACCAGCTCTGCTAAAGCTGTGCGGGTTGCAGGACAGTGAACTGAGGCCCTTCAGCTCATCACACTGAAACAGTAACCAAAACTAGGGATATTCGATACCGCTTTTAATGCAGACCGATACCAGTGCGAGTACTCCTTCTTGAGTACTCACCGATACCGAGTACCGATACTACTAGTACTTTCGATTCATAAAATTTCAATTAACAGTGACAGATCATTTTGATAAAAGACAGCACGGTAACTATGCCATTAAGTCCAATTAAAACACGAACAACTCTCTGAGTTTAGAACTTTTTTGATCAATATCAAAAAAATAATATTGAAAGTGCACAATAAAACTAACAACTGTCAGAGTTTACGTATTTTTTAAAGTATACTAAAGTGCAAAATAAAAAAGTTTAAATGTTAACTCTTCCTGGTTCATGCATATTGTCTGAAAAGGACCTGGCACACATTTGCAGTAGTGTTAAACCCCAGCAATTATTAGCAACTAGTGGCGAGGAGGACTTGCTTGACATAAGATTTTTTTGCCTAGAGTATCTGCTGCTGGTATCTGCAGCCTTCTCGAGAACCTTGAAAAAAAATACCTTGAAAAAAGGCTGGTATCAGCCCGATACCGATACCTGGTATCGGTATCGGGCCATCCTCAACGAAAAATTAAAGTTCTGGCCTCAGTGTCAACAGGCAGAGGTAAAATGTCAGACTCCTTTCCTTGGAGTCATTTGATATGAGGCCTGTGATCACAATGTCCCGACGCCAGTAGGGATGGGTACCAAATTAAAGGTACCTCTATAGGTACTGACTGGTTTCTGCCAGTAGTATCAAGTACTGATTCATGTAAAATTGCGTTTTTGTGACTGTAAGACAGTGGAAGAGTAGGTAGGTTATTTTCTATGCTGGACATAAACACAACATTGCAAGTTTGTATATTAAGAAATAAATATGTTAAATTGAAAAATTTTGTGATTTTATTAGTGAAAGAAATCATATCTATTACCACATAATCACACACTTAAAAGTACCGGAAATTGGCACTGCTGACTACCGTTACCAGGCATTGGTATCTGGTTTTAAACTCTAAAGGTACTCGACCCTACAAATCAGAATAGAGTATGTACGAAGCTTGGTAAAAAGCACTGTTAATGTCATTTGGTTTTTGGTTTACTTAATTGCTTCTCCAAACACACAGTTATAACCTGTAAAAGATGTCACATTTCATTTGATTTAAGATTAAAAAACCCTCATTAATCTCAATAATTATTAAATTTTACACATTGAATAAAAGAAAAATCTCTCAGTTCTGCTGCATAGTTTTCTTCTTTTCTGCAGTCTCTCTCTGTCTGTAAGGACCTTTTCACCTGTATCGCTGTGTGATGAGGATGTCATTACCTCCATCATTTAGTGTGGGCATCTGAGAGCTTGTTAACCAGGAAACAGGCCTGGCTGGCTTTGCAGCCGGTGCTGATGGTACAATATGCTCCTTGTTATTCTAGGATCATTGACGCTGAAGCCCTGGCAATCAAGTCAGTTTTGTTGAAGCTCATTGGCTCAGCGGGGTCTCATCTCATCTGCTTGGAATGAGGAAAGGAGTGTTCGGGTTAGTTGGGTCGTTAGGTAGAAATTCTTTGATAATGGTGCATGTTACATTAGAGCCCTACAAACCAAGGAGAAGTGTTTCAGAGTCTGTGTAATGTCATTTACAGAATGTTCATGGTAGATAAGAAATTCTCTCGGGATGTGAAGTATGGAGATGAATAGTTTCTTATTAAGGCAGGCTCATGACACACCACACAGCCAAGACACACCAGCTATCTCTTCAACAGTTTTATTGCACTTTGAGTACTACCAAATGTGTCTTTTACCATTGAGTTTGTAAAAATATGTGATTGTTTTGACTGTGTTCTGCTTAAACTACTGCTAATTTCACCTGGCAATCAGGGCACATTCATTAATGCCCATTAGTTGAAAAGCATCTCTCAGCATGAACAGGAGTCCATGAAATGTACACCCATGATGAAAGGAGTGAAACAGCTGGGGCCAGAGGTGACCTGCAGCAATGAGGTTTGGCTTTTAGTTTGGATGGGGCACTTTCCTGTTGGTCGGCAGAGAGGGCAGTATCAAATATGAAACCATTACTAGCACTTTGGTGTTACCAAAGCCATGCTGTATTTGATGGAATGCAGAAAGGGATCCAGTTCATTTCAGGGATGGATGAAGAAGAAAAAAAATACATTTAAAAGATTTAGGGCCAAGGTGAAAAACAAAAAACAATCAAATAAAATGAATGGGGTAATGTAACAAGTTAGAACTTGCAGTAGTGAGAAATCTTGAATATGTGATATGGCTTATCTAATATCATAACTTTATCCATTTAATTATATGACTTTAATCTTGTCACATTAGGATTTTATCCTATCAACACTACAGCTTTATTCTCATAACATTATGGCTTTAATCTTATAAATTTATAACTTTTTATAATTCTGCGACTGTATTGGTACCACTCCAACTTTATTCTCAAACATTATAATTTTAATCTCCCAGTATTAAGACTTTGATCTCGACGAACTACAAGTTAAATTTCTAAACACGACAAATTTTATCCTCACCTTACAACTGTTTTCTTATCACACTATGATTTTATCTCGTAACACCACAACTTCGTTCCTGCACAAATTAGGACTTCAATCTTAAGACCTTATGACTGTTTTTATAACGCTATGTTTATTCATAAAACTACAACATTGTTTATTCACATTGACTTTAATCCCATATTGTTACCACTTTTTAAAACATTACAATGTCTATTTGTCCATATCAAAAACGTATATTACTTCAGCAAGTTGGATGACCTTTTTCATCTCACAAGGTAATTATCTACTCTTTAAGATTATAACTGAAACGGGTTTTTCCAATTCACTCAAAAGACTTACGTATCGTCAAAGAAAAAAATTCCCACCCAGGAGTTGTTCAAAGAGGATTTGGTTATTTCCTCAATTTTCCTGTCGTGAAACAGAAATGAAGGATTCCCTTTTAACTTGTGATGATCTGATATGTTTATGAGACCAGCAGCTTTTATCATTTCAGTCATGAATCAGTCAAACGGGATGTTCCAAAATGTCTTTTCCAAGGGGTCTCTCTGGAAATTAACTTCCAAATATAGTGTACAAGTTAAGAAAACACTCAGAAACAGCTAAATTGTTCTGATTTACCATGGCTGCATGTGGCTAATATTAGCAGTGCTAACACCACCAGCCTGCGTCAATTGAAACAACTTTATCTCAGCTTTTAGATCAAAATACTGCCAAACTGCAACACTGCACAAAATGCCATCTGCTAACTGTGCTTGTTTACATCCAGGTTGTAGAGCATTTTAGCATGAAGGCAGTAGCAAGATGCAGATTTCTGTATTGAAGCCACAACATTTAACCAGCATTTTGTTCTACAATGAAAACAATTTTCAGTTTTAAGAAATAGTAAATATTGTTTCAACTAGCGAGGGTGACAACATTTTTGTTGTTGTTGTTGTTCAAGAAGAAACACACTTGTACCTAATGCTTACATCAGTTTGGACTGTGTAATTAGCTTGTAGCTGTTAGCGGCATACATTTAAAATTAGTATAGTCTTTCACCGGTTTCTTTTCTTACCCTCTGTCTTTATCCACACAGATTTATACCTTATTGACGATTCAATTTTTTTGCCTGTTTATTTATTTATTTATTTATTTACAGATGTTTCGACTGAGACTCCTTTAACAAAGTTATATGTAAGTGCTCCAACATTTACCGGTACTGATTTTCTAAATTTATTTATTTATTTACTCTTTAATGTATTTTTGCAAATAAGTTTTATTAATATCATTTTATATGATTAACCTAGTTCAGAATATTTCCAATACAAAGCAAAGCAAAGATAAAAATTTGAAGTTGATTTAGCCAATGAGAAGTAATTTAAATGTTTAGTGTCATAGCAAAGTTGATGAAGTGTGTTGTACAACTTTAAGAAATATATGATGAGGATAATATTCTACATCTATGATCATGTTCAGTGTTGAGTTGTCATGAAGCGCTCCATAGTTTCCTCCAGTTTCTCCCTCTCCCTGTGGGATGCCAGCCTCTCAGGAGGAGAGGGGGCATCTTTGAGGAGGTAGCATCACACAGCTGCCATAGCCCAGCAAAGCTCCTCCAGGAAAGACATGTTGTCAGTGCGCATTAATCATCGGGCCCACCATCGGAAACAGATTCCCCTCATAAGCAATTTCGCTCATTAGAGTTACGGTGCTGATTTGCTGATTGGAGTTACGCTGAGGCTACTACAGAGTGAGGGAGGAGGCAAGGAGGGAGGGAGGGAGGGAGGAAGAGGGAGAGGGTGTGACAAGTTTACAGTGATGTGAAAGCTGAGATGTTGATTAATGTGCATCGTTCCCGTCACATAAACCGAATAAATAAATATCAAAGAAAAGCAGAGGGAGAGGCTCATTTACAGACCAGGAAATGAAAGTTCCATTTAGTTAGGGAGTGAGACAGTCTGGAAAGACAATCTGCAGACACGACTGTAAACAAGAAATCACCACCACATAAGTCAAGGCCGCACGCACACGTGCACAAAACTGCTGCTGTTTCAGACATTCCTTAAAGTGACTCAGTTCAATTCTTAAGACACAGACAAAACATTAAACCTCGTATGAAGTCTTTGAATGACATCCAACAATCACCACGTCCAAGCCCTCGAGCTGTTTCAAAACTCTAATAACATTTTTGTTCTCAATTTTATTTCAAGTGATTCATGCTGACTACGTAGTGTTCCACAGCAGCCCATCCCCGTGTGTGTCATATTTCGGATGGTCTGTTTATATTGATCTTCATATCCCATTCTCAAACACCCTTGTTTACATAAATAAACAATATTCTGTTTGCTTCCATGGAAACAGGGTTTACACAGGCTACGAAATCACCATTTAATGGAGTAAGATGTTTACATGAATGAGTATGCTCGCTAATGATGGCATACCTCAGCTGTCTCACTCTAATATTAGGGAGATGTGTTTGTAAAGGCTGCTGGGAAATGGAGTTTATAAGATAAATACTTGTGTATATCTACTTTGTTGGTTGCTATTATTCCTGAATCCTTTTTTTAAGAGTTTTGAAGAGTACTCAACTTTGCGGTGTGTTTTGGTTTGTTTTGAAACATTACATCCTCTTCGTCAGGTCTCTGTGTGTCCCCCCGCCCACCCACTCCTCTAACAACCCCCAGTCATTAGATCATGCCTCACTTTGCAGGAGCAGCTCCCATCCGAGTCTGTCGTGAACTTTTCCTGTGGAGTGGAGCCAGCAACCACATGACTTAACAAATGATGACAAACATAAGCCACCACTCACATCAGCAGCATTATATCTTACTACTACAGAAACACGGAGCGAGTTCAACCAAACAAACGTCCACTTCTCATTTAGTGTCTGTACATGTTTGTACCCTCGTCATCTGTCCCCCCGGCATCAAATCTCCACTTTGATCAGTTTTGGCGTGTGCGTCCTCTCTAACTGCATCCAGGAACACAGCATGCGCTAATTAGGCTTTTTTTTTTTTTTTTTGTCAGGTGAACGATGGCTACCGTTACGCCCCTCTGTCATTTCCTTGAAGAGGAAATGCATGTGTGCAGAAATTCCTCCCTCTGCTTCCATCAGCTCCTTTTTTTTTTCCTCTCACCCTGGTTTCTCAGATCGTCGGCAGCCGGGGAGAAGTCGTTTTACAGTTCAATCAGGAATTCTAATAAACTGACCTGTGCTTTAATGACTAATTCATTGTCTCCTTTACTACCTTCATGGGTATAAAGCGGATTAATGACTCTAGCAAGGTTAAAAACAGTACCACTGTGCTTTTCCTCCGTCTATTATCAATCATCCTTTAGATTCTTGGGAGAGCAACGGAAATTGAAGGAAAATTAGTAATCCTTTTGATGGATGATAGCATAGGTAGGAGTGTATGCGTAAGTGGGGCTATAGCATTAAATGGAAACTGCCTGATAAGAAGCATCACATGGGGGGGCTTACGTTTTATATGAAACAAACTATAATGCTGTATGACAGGAGAATTATAAATCTGTAACAACAAAGACACTTCACTTTAAGGCAGCCAGAATGAGAGGAAAGAAGTCGTATTTTTGATTATCCTCTCCACAGTGAACTCAGATACCTGTTATCAAACAGGCCCACAGACATAATCTTATAAATTGCACAAGGCAGGTTTTTACAGTGCGTTATTTTACAGCAGGAGCTTTAAGGAAAAACTCTGCAGCAGTTTGGAGAAAAGAGGTTACAAATTTCACCAGAGTTGTTAAACTTCTTTGACAGTTTCTTTACTTTTCCTCACACTGTACTTTCTTTCTTGTTGTGCAGAAATCCCATGGAAGAGGAAAGGAAGGGAAAATAAAAGGAGGAGGCAAAGGAGGGAAGGAATCGGGTATAGGGCTGCGTCTCTTTGTTTACCATTCCATATTCCCCGTCATACGTTCGGCACGCCTCTGCTGCATCTCTGGGCTCATCCCGTTCTCGGCCCAGTCATTTCTGACAATGTTAATGATTTAGCAGAGAGCCCCTCCACAACGGATGATTTGTGACATGTAGGAAGGCTCGGGAAACGGGGGAGGACGAGGCAGGTTTCTGTGGGGAGTGTTTGGGATCCAGGGATGCCTTGAAGATGGTGATTCATTATATTTAAGACAAGTGTGACATCCCACTTCAAGGCAGCAGCAGCACACACATGTATGGAGGGGGAGAGATTTTTTTTTTTTTTTTTCGGGTGGCCAAAGTGGGGAGGGGGTAGTAAGTACAAAGGAATGCCTCAGTGTTTTTTGAGATGACATAGGAATAGGAGGCAGGCATATGGAGACGGCAGACTGGAAAATAATGGGTAATGGAGGAATTTAGCCTCAGGCTATATGCCTGCTTTGCCTACTTCTGTATAACTAGTATATTTATAATTCAAATACATACCTTTAATAATTAACAACCAGTGAATATTAAAGGAGAATGCAGGATATCTCTTCTGCAGATGGAATCAGGTGAAAAATAGGATTAAATTTCAAATTTGACAACAACAGAACAAAGGAGCAGTGAAACAAAACAAAAGTTGTCTACATTTTGGGCCAAATCCTCACCTTCAGCTTGTTGTATAAACAAAAACAGTTGCAGATTGGTGTGATATGAAGTGCCTTTGCATCGATATATTTTGACTTTTTATCTGCGCTCAATCACATCCGATCACTTTCACTTTCATTATTTCCCCATGTCTTTTTTCATGAATCCTCCCACAAGTCATTTCAGCGACACTCCCTGGAAACATAATCATGCCGTTACAAAACCAAACCTCCTCCTGATTTTCTGGAAGTGTCACTCTTGGTATTTGATTCTTGTCTGGAGTCATTGTTCAACTTTTTGCATCCTTCCAGACATCAACAAAACAAACCAGCCAGCTCGGTCAAGTGTTGACGCCCTTTTGTCTGCACCGTGACACCACATATACACATCACACGAACGTCACGTGACTTGTCTAACCCCTCTGACGATGTCATTTCAGACACATTTAGGCTGCAGCGATTCCTAAATGAGAAGCACGTTAACAAATGCACCAGGAAATCCAGCGCTGCAAGTGTGCCTTTTAGAATAAAACCTCCCAAAGGACGGTGTGTTTTGTCGTCTGTACACAAGTGGCACAGAAAAGCTCTTGTACACTGTGTCAACCCAAGTTATGCAAACAGCGGAGTTCAACAAAAATCAACACATTTGCATAGTGTGGATCTTGAAATGCGCCTTGCTTCCTTCGCAGGCCTCATTTTCTGTCTCTGGGCTTTGATGTCGCTCATACATATTGACGACTTTTTCGAAGATGCCGACCACGTTAACCAAAGTGTGAGCTCAATTTGTGCATCCTCTTTAAAAAAAATGGTGCATTAGTTTGTCCCATTTATATTTCCTGGCTTAATTAGCAAGTGAGAGATTGGACAATTAGCTCATCCATGCTAATTGATTGGAATATTACAACTTGGTGATGATGGGATGAACACAGACTCCTCGTTCCATATTCCTCTCAGGGATTTTGTAATATATACAATGCTTCTGCGTAATGAGGGCTTTAAAAGACCAAATCAGCTAGGGAAATTGTTAATTCAATTCCACTCAGATGATACGGAGATTTTTTTTTCTTTTTTTTTTTTTTTTTCTCAAGCACAAATGAATGGAATTGAACTGCAGGGATCTTACAGAATGGCAGTGTCCTTTTTGATTTTGACTCATGTCAACACAGATGATGTGGATCACTGGTTCATTTCTGTCAGAGCCACAATAGGATGTGAACTCTCAAAGACCTGATCGTATCTGGGTCATTTTTTTTTTCCTCGCTGCAGCTTGTAATTGAAAGCCTGTTCTATTTTATATCTGCAACTTGCAGAAGCACATGCAACGAAAGTATCTTTTTCTGTCTTTGGGCATCAGCAGTACAATATCAGTTTGCTAATTATACCACAAGTGTAAACTGCTCCTCCCTTTATTTATCTATAAGGTCATTTGAGATCATTTTTTTACAGTAAAGCTCATGTATAGACCTCAAAAATTGTCTTCCAAGTGCTACTGCCGAGCTGCAGGAATGATGTAGTTCACCTGGAAAGTTTTATTTACTCTAGCAAAAAAACTCAACAGACATTATTTTTACAGTGCAAAGCGCTACTTTTAACAAAAGGTTGGCAGAAAAATCCAACTTTAACTTGCCTTTTAGCTCATATTTTAATTATGCATACCCCATGTCAGAATGTTCACCTTTTATTCATTGAAAGTCGTCTTTTTTAAGCACATCCATATACTTTTCTCCAGCCTCAAAACGAGAACCATTTTGTGAAAAATGCCCTGCTTCAAAACCAGAAATGTCCCTCCTCAGGTGCAGCAAATAAAAAATAAGATTCATGCGTTTAATGCTGAAGTATTACACTTCTGTTCTGTGCTTAATAATTAATAGCCCATCCCATCTCCCTATGAATATTTACACGCAAAAGTGTCCCTGGGAGCCCTCCATACGCTAGAGGGAGGGAAGTCTGTGTGTTTATTGCATTAAACACTCAAACATCGTCGCCGACCCTATTTCGCCTCCAACCACGAAGAAAAAAACAGTCACTGAAGCACTGTGAGCATTTTATTTGTTGTTGCACAATGTAACCCATTCAACTTCCATTTAGACGTGGCAAGTCAAATTACAGGTACTCTCTGTGTGCTCCCGCTGAAATCCCAGGACGCCGCTTGTCTTGCTCCGAACGCGAGGGAAGGGGAGCAGAAATGAGGTTTCTCTGCTTTTGTTTCCAGAGCGGTGACATTGTTCATCGAGATCACCTTCCACTTACTGTGTCAAGGTGTCAAAGGTCTTTGTTGGCTTTGCTTTGCAGGGGGTGGAATCAAGGTGCCATTACGTAGCAGAAAGAGTCATTTAGTTTATTGGGGATGGATGGAAAAAATGCAAAGGAGGAAGTGGACGCGTAGTGGTTCAGAAAGTTCTATTTGAATATGTAACTTCACGCAAGAGTAGAATATAAAACTGCAAATTAAACTGATTGCTGCGCTTATCAGGGCTAATTAGGTTGAGGACTTTGGACTTGCCAGACATTAATGTGCTATCACTTCTAATCTCAGCCTCTCTCTACCCCTCCCTTTGTATCTGATCCAAAAATATATACACTGTAAAAACAATAAGTCAGGGTAACTTCAGTTCAGAGGACTCGAAAGATTCTCCAGCATAATAAGGATGACCCAAATAAAGCTTCATATTATCGAGACGGCGTTACCTTTAGTGGCTGCATCGAGACAGTTGAGGCCTTGAGGTCCCTAGTTTGTATCCAGTTATGTGAAAAAAAGACACACTAGAACAACTTTTATTGACAATTTTAGTCACGGAAGAATCTTATCTCTTAGTTTTTTTCAAATTTAGCCTGTACACCACCTTTCTTTAAAAAAACTCCACACAGCAACGTTTTTACATTCTGGGATACAACACTCTGCTTGTGACAGCTCAGGATTCATGAATCCCCGACCTTTGACCTTTAAGAGACACAGCAGGACACACACAGGAAAGATCTGGGGATCTAGCAGAACCCTTCCTTGTTAAATCTGCTCTGCGGCTTCTTTAAAGGGACAAACAAGCTAATAACAGCCAAGAAGGAGATGTTATACAAATAAACCCGTGTTCTGAGTGAACTTGGGCATGTTTTTGCTTCCACTGGTGATATTTATCGGTTCGGGGAGGAAAGAAGGGAGAAGCGGAGTGTTGTTGCTGCCTCGCTGCAGGTCCCCCGAGCTCTCAGATCTCCTCTCTTGTCTCCTGTGTGGATAAGTAGTGGCTGCAAAGGCATCGCTGCTCTTTGATATTTCACTCCTCATTTGAATCAGTGTCCGCTTTTATTTGACAATGCTGGGTAATTACCTGGGTACCGTGCTTGATCATGTGAACTCCTGCAGAACCAGAGTTGAGGGCGGGGAGTGAAGTAGGAGAGAGGAGGGATGGAGGAGATGGAAATGGGGAATAAAAAAAAGAAGCAAACAAAGCATGTACATTTGTGTACCTGCAAGTATTCCAAACAAGTGAAATCATGAGTAAAACCCTCGGCGTGCTGTGTTGTGCAGAAAGTGCTTTTTTTTCTGTGTCATGCTGTGAAGGGAGGAAGCAAGAGGTCAGACACTGAGGGAAGATAAACTAAGTGCAAGTTTATTATAAGTCTAATGAATAGTTTTTGTCTCCTGGGTTCAGTCATTTGATTAGCTTGTGGTGGGTGTGTGTGTGTGTGAGAGAGAGAAACCTTTCACTTCAGAGCTTAAGAAGAATTCCAAAGCACAACAAAACCAAGCCGAGACCAAAAGATTGCTTCATTCTGTTTTATTGCCATCATCCTCGAGCTTCAGTACAGTGCTTTTAAAAACAACAAAATATATTTTTTACAGTGAAAAATGAAAATAAACAAAGTTTAATCTGCTAATCTTAAAAAATGCAGTCTCTAACAGGGGTTAGTATTTCAACTAGCTGGTTATGGCACCTTGTCAATGATGTTTATTGAACAGGAGAGCAGTGTTTACTCTGTTGTGTGACCAGAATACCAAAATCCGTCACTCCCTGTGAATGCAGCTGCGTTCAGCCTGACTGACTGAGCTCTCCTTGTAGAAAAAAGCAGCAGACAACTGAGGCTTGGCCTTGAAGTTTAACTCAAACACAGTCCCTGCACAAAAAAAGCAATCTTTCTTTAACTCAAATATGAAATAAGAATGAATTTGTGCTGCAAAAAGTATCCTTAAAACCCTCATGTTTAGGCACAGTAATGACCTCTGCAGCTGCTTTTATGGCCTCTCCGAACAGGAAATGTAATTCATTAAGAGCTATAAATAAAGGAGAAAATGACTTAGCTTAAAACAACTCAACTTCTCTTGCAGATTGATTTCTCTCCCACCTTTAACCAGCTGCTAGAACAAAACAGTTTGCGTTAGTGAGTTTGGGAGGAAATTAAAGCAAAGATCGTCTATTCAGCTCTGGTTCTTATTTCAGAAGTGGACACGTCGTTCCACGTTTTCAGCCTTTGCATGCTTCAACTCTGTGCAATTTTATTCACTTTTCTAATCGTGTTGAAACCGTGAAAAACACCCGCACTCCACGTTCCCCCGCGCTTCCCTACCGGACAAACAACACAAGAGCGAAAATTTTGATTCATTTCAAAGTGGAGAGGAGGGGAATTAAGACAATTTAATAAAGGCTTAAATCGCAGGGGTTGTCTGCGGAGCGCCTAAAGCCATATTTCCTGTGATCAGCGGAGGAGGGCGACTTTATTGGACATGTTTCTATTTCCAAATCCGCATAACAGGCAACGATGCATGTATTCCCTATAATGTAGATAAGGGAGAGAGGGTTTGATATGTAATAAAAGGTGGGTCTGCGCTGCCTGTTTAAGCCCCTTAAGCCTGATAAATGATGAGCGACAGAGGCACAGCAAGAGGGTCACCGCTATTAACTCCTCGCTTTCCCGGCCTGCACTTAAACTTCTCTCAATTACATGTGGTAATGTGGCTGGATACGGGCCTTATAGGCTCCGACCCGTTCAATCTAAGCGAAATAAAAAAGGGAAAAAAGGAAATCACACTCGGATCTTCCATGAGGGCATTTGTGCGCAGAGCAGAGGTATGTGCTGTGAGTCCCTTCCAGCTTTGCTCGTGTTAAAAGGGGGGAAACACGGGATTACGGTGTGTGGCGTTGCTAACACATGCACACCAGGTATTCTGGGACAAACACCCAAAGCAAGCTCATTAAATCAGCGTTTGGTGTTTCCGCACAGCACAGGCGTTAACGACGGGCTCTAATCTCGGAGCAGAGCTGCTCAGTCAGTGTGTCACAGGCGAGAGGATCAGAATACGAGGGCACGGCGGAAGGACTACTTTTTTTTATTTACCATTGACCAAAAACGAACCAAGCTTTAAAATTCGTTCAAAAAAATATGAAAAAAATTGTAGCAGTTCTTTCAACAGTGTAAATATAAATATCAATGCGGACATATTTTGCGTGCTGATTTTCAAAAACAAAACATGAATTTTTTTTAACACTTGAACGCATTTTTAAGCTTCTTTCGCGCGATAAATAAATCAACTTTTGGCCTACTGCTTTTTTTTGTTCATGTGTATTTTTAAACTACACGTAAATCAAATAAAACTCGTTAAAATGTTATTTTTTAATGAATTAAAAATAAAATGTTTGTTTGAGGAGCATGAAACGATGCCACATATTGAACTTTATTTATTCTATTTTTTATTTTTTTATTTTTATTTTTTTTCATCACGCTGGATCGATTGTTTATACATGCAGATTAAAGCTCCAAATCAACACAAAACTAACGTTTATCTACAGGGTGGTTTTTAATTTTTTCAACACGAATTCAAAGAAAAAGATACACATTTTAAGGTCGATTTTCAGACATTTTCTTCAGCATCACGCAACAGTATCCGCTGCAAAAAGCATCAACATAATTTTTATCCAAACCACTGCAAAAGACAAATAAAACGTTTGAATAATAATACTAAAAAAAAATCTGCAACTTTCCAGGATTTTGATTTTTTAACATTGACGCCCCTGTGTTGTCAGGATTTTAAAGATTTCGTCGAAAGTATTCGTTACAGTTGAAAAACACTTATATTTTTTAGGAACTATTTTTCGTCAATAAACTAAATTATTATTTTTTTCCTCTTTTCTTGGCCTTCTCTTGCTCGCTCCACAGCTCTCCGTCCTCCGTGGCCGCCAGGTGTCGCTACACGGCCGCTTATCCCCATAACAAGCCCATGAAGAGGAGCAGCCACAGTTACACTTAGTGCTGGCCTCCCCTCTTTCTCTTTCAGTCTCTCCTCCTCCTCTCTGTCCTCCCCCTTCTGACACCAGACTCTGAGAATCGGTGGAGGGGAAAATGAGGCTTTGGAGCTGAAGAATTTACAGTTAGTCGCGAAACTTTTACAAGTATTTGAGTTGCTCACTCCACTTTCTGAAACCCTATAGTCACATTTCACTCTGAGGTCAGAAAGAGTTCACGTGGGTAACGCTCTCTGCGCGAGGAGGCGGAATATTATCGAGAAATCATAAAGAAATCAAATCTAAACTGGGGCTACATTTGAGCTAAATCGGGTGTACATGTGTTGAATTTTATCTTTTATTTTCTCCTTAAAGCGCGAAACATCTTCAAAGTGCATTGCTGTTATTCAGGAGGAAATGTTTGCTAAACCTGACACGCTGCGAGGTTTTTCCTCCCCAAGCCTCTCTAACAGTCAGTCTATGATCCAGTCTTATCTCAGCGCCTCTATACATTAGCTCAGCTCATTTGCATAATCTCAATCCCACTGAAGAGGGCCAAAGAAGAACAAAGTTACAAACAAGATTAGGGCGATTTTATTTGTTCCTGCCGTTGAGCGCCAATTGTTTCTCCAGGAGTGTTTAAGGTTACTAAGAGGATTTAAAGCTCGTTTCATATCAGTGATCTTTTTGAGGGAATTAAACCAACAATGCGTTTTTTCATCCATATTTAGCAACAGGCTTGTGTTGTGTGCGTGTGTGCGTGTTGCGTGTGTGCTCAAACCCTGCAGGGTAAAAGGAGAAAGAGTCCTGCAGAGAGCAAACAGAGTCGTGAGTGGAAGTTTTCTGGTGCACCTTTAGGATGTGACATGCGGCGGATCTTTAGCCTGCTGATTGTCCCAGTAGTGTTTTCCTTGAAATGGATCCTCTCCCTCCCCTAATGAACCCAAACGCAGCTGGCCATGTCCCACACGGACACCGAGAGCTTTAACCCTACACTGACCTCCATTTGACACCAGCAGATGAAATTTTACCGCCTGTTAATGCCATCCACTGATTTTTTTTTCTTCTTCTTTATAAGAGTTTTGTGTTCACCTGAAAATGTTGGGAAAGTGAACGCCACTGTGAGATTTTAAATCGTGTCATTGTGAGAGATAGGTGTCCTCACGGAGTTTTCTTGCTTGTGGAGGCGAATTAATTTTAATCACCTATTAAAAAATAAAATGAGAAAATTAAACACCAACTTGTGCCATGCTGTCACAAAAGCGAGATCAACTTAAATATGCTTAATGATGATGTCCCGTGTTTATAGCTGCCCATTAATTGCTCAAATAAATAGTTCACAAAGAGGAGTTTAAAATTTCACGTCGTTAGTGGAAGTTTTATAGGGAAGGTTTCTGTGGAGCCGTGCATTGGACACGCGTAATTAGCCTCCGCTATTTTCACACGCTCTTCGGGTGTTTACATCACTCTCCTCGGGGGCAGATCACATATTTTTACGATTAATGTGCAGGAAAAAAGCGGCATATCTCAAGATTTGGACGTATGTTTTTTTTTTTTTAAATCGCTCATGCGTTTGGATTTCTCGGATGCAGGGTGCGCTTTGGCGAGAGATCAAACACGCATATAAGAAGTATCCTGCACATGCCAGATTCAAAACTTTCCCGTCTTTCCTGCGCCGTGAAGGCACGCGCGTGTCCCCAACAAAGCGGTGTAAATATATACAGCATAAGCTTACTTACCGTTCTTGTCCATATGAGGAGGATGGGAGAAAAAAAGTCAAGCGTTAGCGCACAAATCAATGTGAACGATAGTATTTAGCTTATGAAAATATGAGTCTTCAAAAGCAGAGGCTGCAGTGTTTACAGAGTGTTGAAAAAAGAGACAGAGAGAGACTTGGAGACGGTGGATGCCTGGGCTCTGTGCGCACAGCTCTGCAGCTCCTTCCCGGGGTATTGCACGTTGAAATGTCCACACAGCCGTTTGTCAAACCCTGCAGTCCCACACTTCCCACCCCCCTTTATGCCAACAAACATAACTGTTGTCAGGCTTTCATTTATTAAATCTTTTCCCCTTTAAAAAAAACCTCCTGAAATTTCTCTAATCGACCCCCTGACAACTCTGTTTGGCTTTTTGTTTGTTGGGAGAGTTTATTGACCCTCCAACAGTAGCCACAGCCCCTCTCTCCCTCCCTGAGCGTGTCTACCTTAATCCTAACCTGTGAATAATTAATTTCCCTCTTTCAAAAAATAGCATTATGTGAATAGCCATCAATACAGCCATGATGCCATATTAGCATTGATGAAGCCAAATATTAAAGGGGATGGATGGCCTGCTTCTGTTTTGTGCGTAAAAGTGCCCATGCAGGCTCCAAAAGGGGGCTTCAGTGCAATCGATGGCCGGAGCGTTGTTGCTCCTCCTCTAAACTTCAATCTCCTCACATGATTGATGATCTTGGGGAGCTTTGATAATTGACTACTCTGAGGTAAGGCACGGATTTCTATCAAGAAAGGGGATTGGACGACAGAAATGTACAAAAAAAAATCTCCACAAAAGCTTTTTTCCTTCTTTGGAAAAGTTCATTCTTGGTTTGGAGGGGTGCAGCGTGGGGTTTAATTAGCTTAAAAAAAAAAAGAGAAGCGCATTGATTAGCTGCAAGATTAGGGGGGTTGCGCTGAGATATTCTGTATTCTGGTGTATAACAGATAACAAGTAAGCGTTATATTCAAATATCAAACACAAAAATCATCACATGTCCTGATAGTTTCCGCAAAAGATGCTTTCCTGTAAGTTTAAGATGATGTTTATATGCGTAAAAATGTGGGTGCCTCCTGCGTAAATCTGCATAAAAAGAGCATTTTTGCTCTAAATTATGACTCATGTAGTTAAATTTACTCCGTGATGTGTTTGTTTTTACTCAGTGGATTTGCAGCCGAAGTGTCCGCGCTGCTAAACCTCCCTCATTCAACTCTTTCTGCTTTTTTCTTTTAGGACTCTCCTCGGCGCACAAAAAGAAGGAATTGGGTGGGAGTTGGAGCTGTGTTGCTTTGCCTTTTACCCCCAGTGTGGAGTTGAAGCCGTCCCTGCGCCTCGCATATACTCTGCATATCACAAGATTTGGTCTCTCCTCTCTCTTTTCTGGAGCTGCTGTAGGACTGGCTATGGCCACCACTACTTCCGGGATCCGTCATTTCATTCGCCCACCGCTCAGCGCCGCGAACTGACTCTGTTTCTATAAGCAAGCTAGCAGCCAACCTGCCAACACTCGCTGACACTCACTCATCTCAGTTTCGCCAGATAGACGAAATACCTACGGGGGAAAGAGAGGAGAGATCCGAATCGCAATCTCTTAATTTCTTCTGCTTTTTTCTCCTTCTTTTGCAGTGATAATAAAACAAGATAGCGATCTGGAGGCATTAAAGGAGACGCGGACTTGCCGGATGAAAACGGACTAAAAAGATTCGTCCTTCTCTTGAACATCATCACCAACCGTCATTCATTCATTACCTTGACAACCTCTGGCTTTGATTGACAGCTGGAGTGGCAAAAAGCCATGAGACACGACAGTTTAGTTACATGCAGGTTGTTGATGGGCCGATTGTAACCTTCACTTTGGCGCATTTTTTTCTTTTTTGGCGAGGAAAAGAGGGAAAACAAGAAAAATTGCAAAAGTCCCTGATGCTACGGTTTCAACTGAACCACACTGGCGAATAGGAGAAGTCGCAAAGTTGGTTGAAAACGGAATCTTGCCACTAAATCACTTTCTAACCGGGACTGGGATATTAAATATACGACAGATTCAGGAGTTTATTGGAGCGCAGCCTGATGGCGCAAAGGGTAGGTTTTAAATCTCCTCCACTTTACCTGTTTCAAATCCACTGTAGGGAGGCCCTCGTATCGATAACCTCTTGTCGGCTGGTGGCAAATTTACAAAGTATTCCTATCAAAGCGGCTGTATTTGACATTTTTGCAGCGCTTTGCTTCTCAAGCAGAGTGACAGCCTCTGCTTTTACCCTCACACTCCACAACACTCGTGGAGCAGTTTCACAAGAGACTCCGAACTAATTCGCTCTTTTTCACCACAAAACTCTCCATCGAGGAGCAGCAAACTTATGATGTTTTTGGTAATAAGAAACAGTTTCTCAGGCTGTAAAGATGACACTTTTTTGCCGTGGCTGCAGCGCTTTTTCACAGCAGCAGCTCATTAGTTCCTACTTTGCGTGTATTCAAAATCACACGGCATGCTTTTTGAGATTTTCACATTTGTTTAAACAGTAACCGGACAGCCCGCTGACTTCTCCTCTCATTTTTTTATTCCCAGTACGATGAGCTGGCCCATTACGGTGGGATGGACGGAGTCACGGCGTCGATGTACGGAGACCCGCACGCTCCCCGGCCGCTTCCCCAGGTCCACCACCTGAACCACGGACCGCCGCTGCACACCAGCCAGCACTACGGAGCCCATGCTCCGCACCCAAACGTTATGCCCACTAGCATGGGCTCCGCTGTCAACGACGTTTTAAAGAGGGATAAAGATCAAATTTATGGGTAAGCTTTGCAAGAGCCGAGTCCGCGTGCAACTCTTTTCTTTTATTTTTCCAACTTTTTCAGCTTTTCTCAAACTTTGTGCTCCCGGAGTTCTTCTCCCACCACAAAATTCAAACTGTGTTTTGTGCAGGATTGACCGCAATTTTAGGACTCTATTGTTGGTCAGGGGGAGTTTTGTTGATGTGTAATTTTAGACGCTTTGTAGGAGGCATCGACAAGCCTGCAGTAAGTAAGAGGAAGCCTCGAGAGCTGAAACACAAGCTATAAAATAATATGGAAGCTCGATGGTCCCAAACTGAGCGAGAATATATTAAAAACTATTTCTAACACTATTGCAACTCTTCCATCTCGTGTAGAATTCTTAAATGTAACTGTCTACTATTATCAGTTTACTTTAAAACAGCCTAAAGTCATTTAAACTGCGTTTTTGTTGCCTGCAAAAATATCTCAGAGCAGTTTCAATTTTGTTTTCACCCTAACAGAACGCGTAAAGACATACAGCAAGTCTTTAGACTCCTTTTTAAATACTTTTATCAGATTCTTCTCTGACAAATCTCTTTGATTACTTCTTCTGATAGTTTACAGACTTCAAAAAATGTTTACGGATATTCCTCGGTTACGCACGTTGACGGAAAGTGTTATAATCCACAGTGTATCATTATAATCTGGGATGTAGAGCAGAGTAAATCCCCTTCATCTCTTACGCTGTTCTCATGTGCTCGGAAGAGTTAATTTTAATGTAGTGTAAAGTCTCACTGATAGAAACAAAACGGGACCTCTGCTTTGGAAAACGCACTTTTCTGTGAAAGTGAATAATTTTGTTTTTGAACACACAAATTTAATGAGTGGCTGTGTCGTGATTTGATGGAGGTTGAACTCATTTTTTAAATGTAAATATTTAGCTTTTACTGTAAGGTGAAAATTAAAAGTCTTGATGTTTCTCTGCGTCTGCAGCTCCGCTTTGCAAAATCATTTTATTGCTTTAAACTGTCTTTACCCCAAACATAATTATTTTTCTCAAATCTCACATCCTCCTGCAGTGTGTGTGTGCTTTTTGCAATTTTATCGACGTCTTAGTCGTTTTTGGTTTGTACTATAAGAAATGTCAGGCTCAAAGAGTTTTATCTGTATGACTCTTAAACTTAGAGAAATATATTCCGGATGAGTATTTACGCATGTGGAGACCTGCTTATAAAAACTGTGATGTTTAATGAAGGAATGTAGCCTTAGTTGCTGTCTGTGTTTAATTTTTCTACGCTGGATCGCTGTAAAGAAAAAAAAATCACAGGTTGCCAAACATAAAAAAAAACATCTCACCCGATTGCGTTTTACTTTTTATTTCTCCGAGAAATGTGACAGTTTCAGAACACGTAAATGGAACATCTGCAGGCTGTTTTGACATTTCTTGCAGTGTGCATGTGGAGCCGGTGTGCTGCTTGTACTCAGGCTGTGTTTCCCCTCTTGCAGTCACCCTTTATTCCCACTGCTCGCGCTGGTTTTTGAGAAGTGCGAGTTGGCGACGTGTACTCCGAGGGAGCCCGGCGTAGCAGGAGGCGATGTCTGCTCCTCAGACTCCTTCAATGAGGACATTGCAGTCTTTGCCAAACAGGTTCATCTAGAAAATATGTCTTAAAAATATCTGTGTTGTTGCTGCGTAATGACACTCAGAATAATTCTCCTGTTGGATGAAACTTTCTCCTGACATGATAAAAGAATAATCTGTGAAGTTTTCCCAATTTTAGACTCATTTTTATCTCACCAGAAACACATTTCACCCCAAACTAACTTTGAAATTTGCTGTCTTATTTTAGGTCCGAGCAGAAAAACCTTTATTTTCATCAAATCCAGAGTTGGACAATTTGGTAAGCACACACATACACACACCCTGACCTCTGCGTCTCGCAGTAATAGCCGCCGCTTTGTGCGGTCACTCTCTGCTTTGTTTTGGATGATACTCGCAGCAGCATCACACAGAAAAGAAGTGAACATATGATTTAAACTTCCGCAGAGATGTCAGATCAGCTCTGGAGTGAGGCTGTGTGACCGCATTAGCCGCTGTCATTGTGCATGTCTGTCCCATCACACTGACCCAGCTGACCAGTGTGTGAGACATGAAATGCAGCTTTTTTGGGGGGGACTTAAAAACCTCCTCAGCACCTTACTGTGTTATGAATCTTCTCTCTACAGTAACACGAATTATTTTGTCATCTTTGTGAGTTAACGCTGCTTTTTTGCTCATTTTTTCCCAGATGATACAAGCCATACAAGTATTACGGTTTCACCTCTTGGAATTAGAAAAGGTAACTATCTTATGCATGGCGCCACCTGCACTTGGATTTGAAAGAAATTATTAAATGTGCACCTGCATTTTGTTTTTTGTTTTTTTGTTTTTGCTGTGCAGAAAAGTTTTCATCAGCTTCCTTAAAAATAATCGTGCATGCTTTTGCAAGGAGTGTTTCATTTTGACAACCCCTGCTCTTTTATTTGGCCAACTAATTCTGTGACCATTGATAAAACGTGTTAGAGCCTCTTGCTCAGTTTGCACATTGTTATCGATCCGCAGATTTGGTTTCAGCTGCTCATTATTCCCCCAGCTTACGGCATGCTGTTTGTTTTTTTGTCCTTCAACTTGTTGCTCCAGTCTCTGGAGAATAATAAGCACTGCAACAATTTCACTATTGTTTCCTCGCCGCCGATAATGCCCCCCTTAATTGGAGTTATTCTTGGACTTGGCTGAAGCTTTTCCCTTATCCTTTTCTTTCCCCCTCTTTTTTTTCTAGGTGCACGAGCTCTGCGACAATTTTTGCCACCGGTACATCAGTTGTTTGAAAGGAAAAATGCCAATAGATCTAGTTATTGACGAACGGGATGGCAGCTCAAAATCAGATCACGAAGAACTCTCGGGATCGTCGACTAACCTTGCAGATCACGTAAGTAACAGAGGCTTTATTATATTCTGGATGCGAGTGTGTTATGTGTGTGTGCTGGTTTTGTCTGTGTCTGCAACCAAGCAGAGCATTTATAATTTTTGAGATGTTAAAAAAGAATTATGGGCAGTTTCTGAACAATAACATTTGCTTTATTTTGCCAACTTTTTGTGCCTCAGTGTGTGTGTGTGTATGTGTGTGTGTGACCCTGCTGGGCTGTGCTGTGCCATCAGTAAATAAAGCATGCTCTGTTCTGCAAGGAAAATCAGCCGATCGATGGTCTAAGGTCAAAAGCAAGATGTGATACAATAGACTGAGTTATTGTTTTAGTCTTTTGATTAGAGCCAGTCATGTGTGCATAATGCGCCCCTGCATGCTACGAGGTCTCTGTGTGTATTGGAGGGTGCGCGCGTGCGTAAATCGCCGCCGTGCGTTCTGGAGAGTTGCACGCTGCAAGAAATATAAAAAAGGAGACGTGAGACAATTATCTGTTACGCAGGTTTAACGTTAAAGCAGGGTATCAGCGCTAAGCTTTAGCTGTAGGCTAATATTTAAAAAAAGAAAGGGTCTTTCTTTATATTTTTGGGGGCTGTGGGAGCTGGCTGGGGCCTGTGCGTAAAGCTGTGGATTCTCTTTTTCGCTGCAGAGGTGGAGAAAGTGGTAGCCTATTGAAACAGATCTCAGAGCTAAAGGCTTAGCATCAATGTCAAGTTCATGAGGCACATGATGGTTCGTCTGGAGGCCTTCCATTGCTGTTGATGTTAATGTGTTTAATTGTTTCGTATTGATCTACCGTGTGGTTTCTTGCGCTGCAGTGGCTCTTTCCCCTCTGCTCTGCTTTGCCCCCCACCACCCCCCATTTTATGGCTGGAGGCTCCATAATGCTGAATTCAATTATATGCACCTGAAGTACAGTAGCTTTAAATTTGAAGATCGATTCCCTGGTTTTAAATCGGTGCATTTTCGGTGTAATAAACACAGATTCTCCCCCCGCTGCATGGATCGTGCTGACAGTGTGTTATTGACTTGATATCTGTGAAGTATTACGTCTTGCATGCCTGTGACAAAGCTAATGTTTTGGTGGAGTAAGGAGAGGAAAAAACGCGGGCTATTGCAACAAAGTGACTGGTTAATATCAGTGCAGCACAAGGCCAAGCCTATTAGGAATTAAAGCAGATTTAAGTGTTATGCAAAGTCACCACGCTGCATCTGTTGGCTCTGGCCATCGGCCTAACAGCGGTCGATTCCCCCCTTTTTGAAAGCCCGGCGCGTCCACAGGTCGACGCGGCGCGCTGCACAGGCTGAATTAAAACACAACTCACTGCGTGGATGACGATGTTGGTTTGGGAAACGGTGCAATATTGTGGTCCTCCTCCAACACAAGTGTAGAAATGAGGCATGCTGTTGTTTATATTGCAGAGATTAGATAAACTAGCCTGTTTAGTTTCATGGCAGATGGTGGATGCTCAGGCCGGTTTCCAGTGGTGCCTTCACTGCTCAGACAGCAGCTCTGTCACCGGTCCAAGCTTGTGAGAAATATTTTGATAATTAGTAAATTAGAAGTGCCAATAAAGCAAATCAGGAGCAGCAATAAACAAAGAAGGCTGCGTGACAAGCCATTCATCTTGGAGTCATTTGGACTGACCACCTCATTAGGTTTTTAACTTTTGAGGGATTTATTTCACCGCTGTGGCACCAATGAACTTTTTATTATAGCTCAACGCTGCTCTGATTTTTCCTCCTTCCTTGTTCGTAGACCTGAGCTGTGAGGTGATTTTAATAATGGCTGCATGAAATGCAAACACACACCACCCTTGCTTTTTGATATAGTCCAATCAAAACAAAACAAACCGTCATAAGTGCAGTTTTTAATCACTTTGCATGTGCAAAAAAAGCACAACTGCTGATGTGTCTTCAAGCAAGGAATTAAACAGTTAACTTCTCCAGCAGTAATTTCCATGTCTAATTGAAAGGAGTCCAGCTCTTCATGCCTAAAATGGGCTTTGAATACCCAGAACAATGCAGAAAAATGTACTTGGCTGCATAACTGTGTCGCTGGATTGAAAGCAATTTTTGTCCTACTTGTGTGGATTTATTTATGACATTTATTCATTTGTGTTTGGTTCTTTTTTTTCATTATTCATCTCTGTCCTCGCTTCCCCATTGAGGAAAGGAAGGCGGTTTGATAGTTAGATATGCTAATTTATTTAGTTAGACTCTCTCACGTCCACTTTTCTTTGCTTTGATATGCATTTTTAATATATAGCCCTGGGCTACATCTCATTTGGAGAAAGTTGGTTTTTCTGAAGATGATGAGGCTCTTCACTGGAGGAGGTGGCCCACTGAGCCTCTTTCTATATAAATATATATGCATTTGTGTGTGTGTGTGTGTGTGTGTGTGTGTTCGAAAGTGTGTGTTTTCTTCCTTTTTTAAACCTCTTTCCCTCCTCTTCATACCTGATGTGGGAGCATAATACGCGCTGTTTTATTTACACTTGAATGCAGCATTGTCTCAGAGATGATTGGATTATGTTATAGAGAGAGCAGGATGAGTCCTTGCTGACACTGTTGATTTTTTTTTTCTTCTTCTTAGCTTGCGGTGACTATCTCACCATGTAGCCCACCCATGTCTTCCTAGCTCATCGCCCCTCCTCTGATTACCCCATCCAAATTAAAGGAACAGGGAGGAAAAAAAGATGTATTTAACATGGAGGGTGATGGAGGGGCTAAAACACACACGACACACACACACAGAGTGGTGTGGATTTGTAAACGGTTGCTACACTGTGTGTGCTGTCAATGCTTTTCTCTCTTGTCTTTTAATTAATGAATAAAATTTCTGTCTCTTCTGTGCTACATCCAATTAGAGAGGCAAATAGAATTAACAGTGTCTGAATATTATCTGTTCTAATGAATTAGCCTTTGTGTCTTCTCCTGCTATTCTTCACTCCAGCTTACATATTAGCACAGGGCTTTTCATTCCCTCCATGCATATGCATTACGCTTTTGAAAACTGCCTTTGCATTTCTGCACACTTTCAGATTTGTTTTGCAGAAAAGTGTGCAGGGTTTGCAGGTTTGTTTTGGAGAGGCTTCCTCGGGGAGTGATAGGAGTTCCCGTAGAGTAGCTTATCTTACCTCTGCATGGCTGGAAAGGCGAGAAAAAAAAGAAAACGAAAGAAAAGGAGGAGGGGGAAAGCTCGCTGTGTTTACATTTGATTCTCTGTGCTGGAGACTATTGGTCAGACGCAGTGATGTCACAGGTTCAGGCCAAGTAATGCAATAGTTCATGTTTTGCCCATGCTGTGATTTAGTGTGTATCAGAGGAGACGGGTACCCAGTAATGTCCCGTCTCTGCACGTCACTTTGCATGGCCTGGATACACACACACACACACACAACCACACACACACACTCGCTCAGTGAGCCCTCTGCCTGTGGACAGCGAGCCCTCGGGCCGAGCCGGCCTGCTGAAGCGTGGAATTTCTCCGTTTTGGAGGTGTTCTAATTCAACTAGCTCTGTTCTCCTCGGGGACTGAGTATGTTTGGATCTCTCCTTTTCCATGAAAAAAAAAGAGTAATTCTGACTCGAGCCACTCTGTGTGTTCCACACAATTGTTTTGTGATGGTGGGATGTCTAGCCTAACATTTCCTATTTGATTAGTGTTCAGAGGCAGGGCCCTGTTGGCAGGCATATCTAATCACAGCCACTGTGGCTAGGCTAGGCTCACTTGTTGCATTTCTCACACTCTGCTCCCTTTAAGAGCACATTTGCTCCCAGTGTTTGCAATGAAAACCTGAAGATCTGAGCTTTAGAGCTACCACAGGCACTTATTCTTTCCTAAATTACAAAAAACACACATTTTAATCTTTGAATTATTGCAACAGCTCTGCCAAAAAAAATCCACCTTTACAAAGTCAGTCACGTTTCCTCGTCATTACTGTTGTCTTATAAGTGTGTCAGCTCAGATTTATGGTGCTCTTGAGGTCAACCTTGAATGAGGAGTTACATCACCACATTACGCTGAAAGTTGTTTTCATGTATTGTATGTTTTCAAACACCTCTTATGATGCAGCCTACACACCTTCTTAAACTATGTCCTCCTTGCTTCCACCGTATCATTAAATTGACACCTTTGTGACAGCGCTAAGAGGAAAACCATCATTATAGGCATCATAAAAAAAAGTATTTGACTGCATCAAACTTGTAAAGAGGCAGAAATAGATACTGCTGAGTGGACCTGAAAGCGCATGTTTTCATTTTTTTAAATATTCAACCTGTTTTGCTAAAGTGAAATCAGTTTTTGCACGTTATCAGACATTTACTGCAACATAAAAGTCAGTAAAGTCTGTTAAAACATGCTTCTGTGAGTTATTAGCTGTTAAATCAAACACTCTTTAGATTCTGAGTAATTGAGGGTGTTGTAAACACTTTCACGTTCAATAGAAGTGCACCTACACTTTTCTAAAGCGGCTGTATATAATTACGAGCTCAAGCCAATAGAAAATGTGTAAGGAGTTTTTTTTCCTGCTGTTTATACCATGTGGCAAGATGTGTCTTGAAATGTCAGCTTTATGATTTACGGCCTTGCGTTGTTTTCTGGCGTGTCAGCGATTCTGTGCGACACACACACGAGCTCACACACACATACTGTATACGCAAGGCCAGCCGTTCCAGCCTGCCTCCTCACCAGCAGATTTCTTCCACTTTTTCCTCCAGCTTCCAGGGGAATTTGAGGGAAATTCAATGATGCTGCTAAATCAATTTTATTTTGAGATTCCTAGGGATGTAGGCAGAGCACAAGGTGGGGAGGGAGACTGTGCCAGGCAGGTGTTTGTAAATGAGAAACAGGGGACGAAGGAGCAGCATTCTCCTGCTCTCCTGTGGCCCTGATCCACTACAAGCCTTCCTCCCCATATTGTCTCCTGCTTTTATATTAATTACAGCTTGTATTATCAGCTGCCAGTCGCTAACCCCGGCAAATAGAAAACGCTGCCCCTGGAGACCACGCTTCTTTTGTATCTTATTCTCCATCCAGTCCTTTTGTGTTTGTGTGTGTGCATCCTCTGCCTGCACATGGATGTATGTGTGTGTGTGTGTGTTTTCGCTGGCGTTCTCCTCCTGGTAACACTGCTCTTTAACACAATTAGTGAAGAGCATGGAGTGAACCATGTTTGACTCCTAATTATGCCCAGCTTTGGGGAATAATCACATGAGCTAGAAGCCTTTTTTTTAAAATTTCATCCTCTTCTCCTTCCTCTTCTTCTTGCGAGGGTTTTTCTCGTGTAGGTTGAAGACTATTTGGGTGACATGCCCCCCCCCTCCAGAACTTGTTTGAACTTTATCACACCCACGAGGGTTGCGACAAAATGGTTGTGAGTGTTTGTGTTGCGCCGTGCGGTGTCTGTTGATGCTCAGAGAGATGCACTAAATAATTCATAAGGAGGAAAGGCTGTTGCTTTTGTCGCCTTGTTGAGCGTGGAAAGTTAACGCTTTTGTTGTGGTGTTTGTTGTCTTGTTTCGCAGAAGGGAGGGAGGGGGGTTATGAATGAGAAGTGACTTCCAGGTATTAAAAGAGGAAAGCATTGTTCATCAAAAACAGAGCCTCATATCCACTGTGTTAATATTATTAGGTCATAGAAAGTGCTGCGGCGTGCTTTTCGCCCTGTAAGAAACAAACTAGCTGAGCTTTATCTACATCCCTGCATACAGGACCATTAAACCCACAGGGTAGCAAATCACAGCAAAATATCATTCCCTTTAACACCATTAGCTGAGGTGTCTTTGAATTTAATTTAGTGCAAGCGCCATTAAAAATGACACATTACCCTGCAATGATAGCTAAATTAAGTCCTATCGATTCAGCTGTTGCATTAAAACCATGCTGTGGCCATAGCTGGCAAGTGTTACAGAGAGAGAGAACATGAGAGTGTGTGAGAGCAGCCAGCACAGTTTTTCAGGTCTGTGTAGCAGCTTGCTGTCAGTGGATGTTTCACTTTGAGGAAGTAGGACCCAGTCATTTTCTCCTCTCAGAGCAACGATCCCGGCTCTGTTTAAATACATCACGCTCTCTGGGAGTCTGGGATTTTTTTACCTCTCTTTCTTGCGTGCCTCTTTGTGTCATATGAGACAGGATTAGACTGTTTTCAGATGGTTGATGGGCTTTTCCCACATTAGTGATTTTACCCAGCTCGTGCTGTGTTGAGAGCAACAGAAAAAATCACTATAACAACAGCCCTCGTTCCCATGAAGTGTACCATGTGTTGGCACAGAGAATGAACACATAACAATCATCTCTCCCTCTCAGAGCGGGGACACTTTCCCCTCCGCTTGTTCTGGAGGGCTCAAACCCACGCACGGCCTATTGTTCCCCCTGTCTTCTTACCCCTCTTCTCAGTAATTCTCCAAGCTCTTTATCTGATTGCCATCCGGCAAACAGCTGACGCTGAGAGGGGCCTTGAGTGGAGCGGAGGGTCTGAAGGGCCTTGTGTGTTTCTGTCTGCTGTTTTCAGCTCCGAGCTGTTTGAGAAAACAGCCCTCCTTCCCCAAAAAACTTAGCAGATAAAAGGGCCTTGCTCACAGGCAGGAGCAGCAGCTTCGCCTCCGCAGCAGAACGAGCAGCAGCACATCAGGACTGAGCACCCAGGGGAGCTCGGCAGCCGCTTGTCTTATAGCCTCCGTTTCCCTGCAAACCTCCACGAGTCTCCGGGCTCTATCCTGTCTGTCCTCCACCAGTACAGCTCACTCCACAGGCAGGCAGGCTCCTTACAGGCAGAGCTCAGGGAACAGAACTCCACCAGGAACTGCTACAAAGTTAAACAAAATGGTAAAAAACGTCCTCTTTCTTGGAATATTCTGTGGCGTGTACATTTTCCTTCTGCTTTTGTATGGATGTATATGTGTTTATATGTGTTTGAGGGAGAAAAAAAACCCATAGCGGGAACTGAGAAGTGGGCTGAGGTTTGTGGGAAGCCTTGGTGCAGGCCTGTGTTTGTTTGGCTTGGGATCTGCTCAAGGGGCTGCTTCACTCGGGGGCCCCCAGACAACGTCGAGCTTACGTTAGCCAGCATTTTGTCATCGTGCTCAGGTGACAGGTTAAATTGAGAAAGACTAGTTTGACTTTTCCAAACTATGGAGCTCTATCAACTGTGCAAGAGGCGTACTGAATCTGTGTTTGTGGGGGCAAGTGTAGTAAATGACGTGATCACTCTGTCCTTCTTTCGCCTGAATGGCGGAGGAAATTCCACCTCTAGCCTGCCTTCATGTGGCACTGATAAAGCCTTTCCTGTACAGTAGAAAATCCTGTTTCCCTGTGTGCTGCAGCAGCGGCGGGGCACACAGGGAATGACCAGGAAAGAAAGAGGGAAGAGGAGAAAGAGAGAAAATGAGCTGACATGAGAGTGGAGGAAAAAGAAAAGAGGCCTTAAAAGCTATGAATTTGTTTATGGACATTTCTTTGAAGTTAGCCAGCGGAGATTTAACACTTTCTTTCAGCATGTGTTTGTATATATAAAAGTGAGTGTGTGTGCATGTGTGTTTATTCTTCTTGCTCTATTATGTCATTAACTTGTGTGCGTAAGTGTATTTCTGCAAGCTCTCTGTGGGCGTGTGTGTATTCCAAAGTGGGCGTGTGCTCTTTTTTTGGCAGATTAGCTGGAGAATCACTGTCATATCTTATTTTCATTTCTGACAGTGGTAATGATTAATGGCGGCTGTGGTGTGTTTGGACTTTTTACCTCTATATTTCTCACTTGACACGGAAGTCTCGATTGGTTACGGTATAAACGAACTCCACCGGGCGCTGCCATGTGTGTTTGGACAATTACTCACAAGTGCTCCACTCGCGGCGCTGGAAATCAAACGCCACATTAACAGAGCTGCCTTTGCTCTCATGCATTAATGAAACTCTTTGATTACAGTGTTTTGACTTATTGCCAGCTGCTTCAGAGCTTCTCTTTCAAGTCATTTGTGATTTTAATGGCATCACTGATTGTCAAAAGGCCAAGGACCCTCACAGACTGTACACTCTTACAGATGTCACTCTTACTTTTCCTGCATACTCATATCCTCTCTGTTTCTCTGTTTCTGTGTCCCTCCCTCCTCTCCACTCTTCCCTCTTCTCTGTGCTCCTGGTTTGTGGTTTGGACTGGGGAATGTGGATGGATGCACGGATGGATGGATGGATCCCACGCTCGCTTTCTCCCTCTCTTACTTCGACAAAAAAAAAAAAAAAACCTCAGAACCCAGCTTCCTGGAGAGACCATGATGACGCCACCTCCACACACTCAGCCGGCACACCGGGGCCCTCCAGCGGGGGACACGCTTCGCAGAGCGGCGACAACAGCAGCGAACAAGGTGAGCCAGTACCGAAATGGGCATGCACGTGCACGCTCACACTCGTGCACTCAAACACCGAGGCAAAGATGCAGGCACAGATCCATGCGGGACATATTAATCATCATGCAATGGGAAGAGTTGCCAACACCTCACTTTAACCCTGTCTGATGTGCTATCTGCAGCGAATAGATGCCACATCTCTCTTTCCACATGTGACCCAGTCCTTGCTCCTGCACACTGGATTATCCTCCTTTTTGACTGGCGTCCATGTAAACACATAGTCACACCTAAAAATGAACAGCTTATCCACTACAAGCAACAGCCAGTGTTACACACGAGCCTTGAAGAAGGGCTTTCCAAAATGTTACTATTTACAGCGCTGAACAAAAGCTGATGATTAATAGTGTATTTCTGCCAGTTCTTGTTTGCATTTAAACCATATTAACTTTGCATGCACAACAGCCCCTAATTATGTCTCAGTGAGCCTTGTGTTATCTAGTACGTGACCTGCCAAACAGTAATAATGCATTTCAAAACAAACGCATTTGAATTTATTACAGGCGGCGTGTGCAAGTCACAGCTATCTGCCTGGTGTTTTTGTCACGGTCCACATCAATTTTGACATGTAAATTATCGAAAGCATATGCTATTAGCTGGATTTAGAGGTGAGGCTAAGCGTCGACACATTGTGAGGTTAAGATTGTTTATTAAACACATTCGCTGTCTGATCTGAGAGAACACATGATGAGCTCTTGGCCTTTCCTTTCTAGTCTTCCTCTTGTTTTGAATGTACCAACGTCTCTCTTTCACTGGCGGCAGAGTGTGTGTGTGTGTGTGTGTGTGTGCGTGCGTGCGTGTGTGTGTGTGTTAGTAGGTCTCTTTCTGTATCCCTACGTGCCCTCGGGCAGTGTCCATGGTTTTGCATGAAATTTCATCACACCGTCTACACCCACAAACACACTCAGGCACACACACACACACACACACACACACACGTAATGCTGCAGCTCCCTCATACACAGTGAAGTCAAGAAGCCACTAGCGTGTCTGTTGTGTATCCTTTTTCCCGATAAGCGATCACACGTATTGATGGGATGTGTGTCTGTGGTGAGGCTGTTTAAATGATCGTCTGCTCCTCAGACGGGAGCAGAAGACCTGCGACTGTGAAGCGTTTGACCACAGACCGAGGGCCGCAGCAGACCTCTGTGGTTAGCTGTGTCAGGACTGGTTGGATCACAGGCTGCTGCCAGGCTAGTTGTTGTTAACTAGGTCTTGGAAAGCATCAGGATGTTTCTGTTGAACGGTGTTAGCATCATAAAGAGATGAGCTGTGATAATGTGACACTTTGACACAGTAACAGAACAAAAACAAAACACACCAGCAGGGCAAAAGTTTACCTTTGCTAGCCTTACTCTTGTAGCATCTGGACACAGGGCATTAAACATAAGAGGATTATTCAGAATTTCCTTATTATTAGAAAAAATGAAAAAAAAAAAATTGCTTATATTTCCCATCTTTCTTTAGCTGTCCTATCAAAAAAGGCAAAAAATCAATTCTTTATTTAAAAGAAAGTTAAACTAAGACTATGATTTAATTGTTTCTGTCGTTTCCTAGCAACCAAGTCAAGTGTTTGAAAGAGATTTGCTACATTTTTTTCTTACTTATGACAATTGAAGGATTCTTTGAATTTTGGGCAGAAGGTTTAAAAAAAAAAGGTATTTCTAACATTTTTCAGGATTTATTGAAAATTTTAATTGACAAAGTGACAAAAGGGAAAATAATTGGCTGATGAATCAATAATGGAAACGATTTTTAGCTGCAGCCTTAAATATAAGATAAGATTACTCTCTGATCGTAGTGAAGAAGACAGAGCATAGGCAGATAGTTGCACTCATCTCTGTAATTGCAGGCAGCATGGGAGATGAAGACTGCAGAAACAACAGCGAGAGGAGGGGGAGGATGAGAGAAAGAAATGCACTGCCTATTGATTATCTTACACACATAAGTACAAGTGACCTGTAATCCACAGAGCACTTATCGACTCCTCTCCCCACCGTATCCAGTAACAGCCGATCGATACGGGCCAAAGACAGTTACGGTACGGCACCGTGCTCTGGGCCAACGCAGACCAAGACTAGATCAAGGCCAGAGCCCGACCCGCGCTGAGGAGTGCTAAACGTCGGATCCACCAGCTCAGAGTCTTTCATTGCAGCACCAAAGAGCATTGACTAGAGGCAGCAATTTACAAGAACGCAAAAGAAAAGCTATTAAAGTACAGAGGTGAAAGAGTGGAGAAGGTGAAAAAGTAGGCAGAGTGAGAAAAAGGAGTGAGAAAAAAGAGAAAGAGGGAGAGGGCAGCTGATTTAATGGTCTAATGAGGCCGTCCTCCAGCCAGTTGTTTTGTGTGAGGCATGCTCTGACCTTTCGCTTCGCTCGGGAGCCCCGCCGCCTCATTTTTCACATTCTTGCAATTACGTTAACGCTTGAAGCGCTCGCTGACTCCCGACTCTGGCCCTTCCATTCTGACAGAGCCTTCCACTCCCAAACCTCTCCACCTCTCCTCCACCCCACTCCTCTCCTCTCCACTCCACGCATGGACTTGCCTCCTATCTCAATACATTTCCACATAAAATTTGTAGTCCACACTCTCAAGTCCACGGAGAAAACGTGAAATGTGTGCTTCACTTCAGTAATGGGGTCTTTAACAGCTTGGCCCCTGTTAAAAGGGGTGATGATGTGGATCAGCTGAGGAAGACAGAGTAGATGGGGGGAGAGGCGGGGAGAAGGAGGAAGAGTGAGTGAGAACCCACTGTGCCTTTTTTGGCCTCAGCTGCCAAGAAAAACATCAACTTTCTTCTGCCATCTTGAATCTTGAAAGATGTCTTTAATGTTCCAGAGCACTTTGAAAACATTTACCTCAGAAATACATCCAGAAGCATCCCTTGGTTGAAGATACGATTCCAAATCTGACTCAATTTCCCCAAAAAATATCGACGAAGAAAAGTTTGCTCATGAGGGGATGTACAGTAAAATAAAGTTCATTAAAGTTTCCACAAAGATGTGTCTGCACAGTGCAAACATGACTTAAAATGGACTCTGTGAGCAGAATCTTCCTCAATTTCCGCTCTGTATCTCAGCGTGTAGCGTTACTCTGAACTTGTGCCAAAAAACAATTTAACAAGTGTGCAAATATGTATCACCCCTCTTGTGGAATAATTTATTGTCAAGCAGTAAACCAAGGTGAAGCATGCTCATGGCTGTCAGTAAAGATTGCCGGTTAAGGTTCTGACACATATGAAAAAGGTTTCAGCACAATACTCAGATCAGTAACCTCTCCCCACCTCATGTTCTTAACAGATTTTTTTTCTCCTTTTCTCTGAGTTTCCCTCCAAAAGAGAAAAATAAGAAGTATCACCCTAAGGGCAAATTCTGCACTCTCACTTACTGACTCTCAGAGAGTAACTCCCTATGTTCTGGCTAGATAAACAAATTTCAGCAGTTAACAGGAGACAGTTCAGAAGGTAACACACAATAACTTCACTGGCCATGCTCGCACATCAATTTGATTAACTGTCCTTTGGAAGTCCTCCAAGCTTATCTAGAAACATCAGAGACATGAGTTGCAGGGAGTTGAACTTGATGAATGTGTGAGCCTTAAGATAGCTGAGGCTGAAGTCTATAATGGTGCACATCCAAGTTCTTCAGAGGTATTCTACATATGTGCACACATCAAACATAGATGAGTCAAATGCAGTCAGTCAGAAAGTGTGAATCCCCAACATTGGTTCAGCACGGTAGGTAATGTTTCTTCCCTTTTGCTGTATCTGTGTGACTGTGTGTGTGTGTGTGTGTGTGTGTCAGCCCCAGTCCACACTTGTGATTATTAGCTATGCATGAAGACCAAATCCACGTTGACATCTTGAGTGGTGAGCAAAGGGGCTTTCTGTACAATTCCCCAATTCTACGGTAGATGGAAAAGGCTCAACAGAAGAGAGGAGAAAGCATTTTGTACATTTTCTCAGCAATTGAACAATCCCCACGCTCGGCGGATAGACAGACTCCCCAGAGAGACGGAGAGAGGCAGAGATGGAGGGAGAGAAAGGGAGGAAGAGAGGGAGAGCTTGAGTGTTTGGCTCCAAGGGAGCATGCTGGGCTTGATGGTATTGTGGTACATTTGTGTGTATGTGTGTGTATGCGTCGGGAGTGTGGTGAGCTCCCTTGGCCCTGACCAGGGGCCCCACTCAGCAAGGTCTTTGTGGTTGAGCTCACCCGAGGGGGGTCATTCCTGGTGGGGACATGACTCCCTGTGTCCGCCCAGACAGTCTCAGCATGAGCAAGGCCTGTTGAATTTGGCATTTTCCGGACCTCTGGCTTTGCTTTTTTTTTCTTGCAGCGACACTTAAGGCCGAGGAAGAAGAAAAACAAAATGTAACATCAAGAGAAAGAAAAGCAAAGTCGGTGCTAAACACAAGATGGAAGCCTTGTTGCGTTTTAGTAGCCTATACCTCAGCTCTGGAGTGATCAGTGAGGTGTGTCTGTGTATATAAAATATACTGTGTGTGCGGGCATGCACGAGCGTGTGTCAGCTGGTACCCTCTAAGTGCCTGTTAGAGTTTAATTTAGTGTAGTAATTAAAGCTGAACACTGGCCCATAAACAACAGATAAACAATAAAGCAGGCCCAAGCCCTGCTGTTTCATGGCTCTCACTCCCAGCTGTTGGAGGACTGATAATTTTTACACAGTGCCCCCACCTTACCTCACCACAACAACACAATGCTGAAGCAACAAGGGTGTGTGTGTTTGTGTGTGTGTTGTAAATGTGCGCTTGGGTTGTTTTAGAGGCTGAGGCTGAACAAAATGGGGTGAAGAAACATAAACACACAGGATGTGACCATTTCCCTTTCAAGAAGAAATAAATGAAGACTTTTCCTCTTTTTTTCATGCTCAGGGTAGTCAACAAAACACTATCAGTAAGGGTTGAAAGTCATATAGATTCGAGATAACAGCAAATTATTATTGTTATTATTAACAATGGGACTGACATCTTGCTAACCTGTTAGCTTGTTGTGTTAATGTCAACAGTTAGCGATAGCATTTAGCCACTTCTTACATCACAAATGTCAGCTAAAAAGTAACTGAGAGATACTTTTAATTTGATAATATTACAAAATACAACAGAAAGGGTGAAGATGTCCAACTCGCTTATAATAGCTGGCTAGCTAAAGCTATTTTTACTAGTGCTTGGTTGCTAGCATTAGTTGTTGTCCTGCCATTACTGATAGCTTGTATGTTTACCTTGAACTATGATATACTTGCACCCTTTAAGTTATACAACCCAGATAACAATAGTGTGACATGAAACAAGCTGTTAGCTTCCAGTCACTGGCTAGCATAGTGTTAGATGATAAGCTTGGATGAAAATTTATTGCAAGATAATTTTTATCTTTGCTAGTGTTACAGGGTGTCGATGCTGAGCTAACCAAATGTTAACTCAGGATTTAACTTTTAGCTAGCATTATGTTTGCTAGGAGGTGGTTAAATGCTAGTGCTAGGTGTTGTTTAGCTGTTGCTGTTGAGCTATCATATGAATCACAATACCTTGAAATATGATATGACAATACTGCTTATTTATGTAACTTTTTACTTTGTTGAGCACAATGTTGCTGAAGCGCCTTTTAAGCTAACCCTTGCCATCTTAGCCCTGCTGCCACATGTAAGCTTCATGTTTGTCAGGTGTCTGTTGTGAAAACAGTGCAGTGTGTCAGCGTGATGGTTTGTTGGGAAGGGGCAGGGCCATTGCTGAAAGCTGAGAAGAGTTGCTGTGGAGGGGGAGAAAACACGGTACGGAGGGGATACTTTCATGATCCCATTAGCATAAGAGAGGCTAAATTATTCATGTGGAGTGCTTAATCTATGGGGAAAAGTATAGTTAATGCACATAGTTTTAAAATGGATCTCTCCCTGCCCCTGCTCTAACACCAGATTCTTGCTGGATTCAGCATTCGCGGGCATTTACGGGAACGGCTGTCACTCTGCCTCGCATACACTCACATAGACATTGTATGTGTGGGCACAGAAGCACTTTTCCTTAAGCGCTGTTGCACTTCAAGCTGTTTCGAGGGGCTCTGCTCTCAGTCTCATCCCCTTCATCCGTAAGTCCCTTTCTCTCTCTCTTTCCATTTGTTCCTCCATCTCTCTATACCCCCCCCCCCCCCCCCCCCCCCCCCACACACACACACACACACACACACACTCTCCCTCACACTCCTCTCCTTGCTCACCCCTCTGTCTTTCTCTCAGTACCGCATACTACCTGGCCCTCATCCAAAATGTGATTAAAGAGAATGATCAGCTCCCTCAGCTCCCCCCTTCCTTCCTCCCTTCCGCTCCTTCTCTTCCTTTTTTTTATGTCTCGCTGTCTTTCCTCTGACCCTGTGTTACGTTTGTTGAGTCTATAGATCATGAGAAGGGGGAAAAAAAACATGGAAACAACAAAAAGCAAAGGACAACAGAGTCAGCTCCACTTCCAGTGACTCAGACTTCTACCCACCACTCTATACCCCACCACTCTTTCTCACTCCTTCTCCTATCATCTCCCCTTCTCTCTTCCCCCCTCTCAGCTTTGGCTGGGGCCTGGTCCCTCTGGTCCATAATCATGAACAGGCCCCCGGCCTGACCCGGCCCAACCCAGCCTGGCCCAGCTCGGGTCTGGAACTGGGTCCTACGCAGCAGGAAAGGCACATTAACTGGGTCAGCGTAATGTGCAAACTAATGTTTGGAGAACATAGGGAAAAAATTACCCAGATTATTCTGACAGCAGCTGAGGAGAATGTCTGTGTTGCGCCATTAAAGGAAAGCTTGAGGGAGAGTGTTTTTTTCTTTTTTTCTTTTCTTTTTCTGTCTTTCTCTGAGGAGGAGATTGAAGACCAGATTATCTTTGAGTGCATTGAGCATGATTAAAACGCAGAAAGGAAGAGGTGTTGCAGGGAAACAGTCATGATTGAGCTAAAGTAAAAGGAGGGAAGTGACTTTTTCTCTCTGATTCCCAAAGGCTTAGGCCAAAAACAAAGACGGAGTGCAGCTCTGTTGTATCAGTTCATGATACAGAGGGTTTACACACCCATGTTCCATTGCTGATTACTCCAGTGCTTGTGGTGATGATGAGGAGTGCACAGGGGTCTGATGTAATATGGCTAAAAGGGATTTGAGCGCGTGCCCCACAGGGCATTTCCACGTCCATTAATGCTGCCGCTGCTGTATTTTCACAATGATGACAGTGCTTCTGTTCTTTAAAGGCAGAGTGTTTTCCCAGGAAATTTTCCGTCTTGTTTCAGCACGCTAGCCCGAAGGGGGTCAGCCAAGAAGTCACCCTTTAGAGGTGATAATCCAATTGCTCTAGTCCTCACCAGATTTGTTTTCCCCTTGTCTGGCAGTGTGTGTGTGTGTGTGTGTTTACAGAGAGTGTAAGCATGCGTGTGTGAGTGTAATAGACATAGAATGGGATTCTGAGGCAGCAAGATGCCACCGGTTTCTTCTGTGTCCAAACCCCGGGCCCCTCTCTAGATCAGAGAGAGGTTACAGAGGCCAAGCCTGTCAAAGGCACACCTGCAGGGAAACTCCAAAAAACCCTGCCTGCCAGCTTACACCAGCCCGTTTAAGGTGTGCTTATTTGGAGTTTAACCCTGACTTCAAATGTCCTTTCCCTTTCTCCCTCTTTGTGTTTGACCAATGGGCCTTGTGCTCTTTTACTTTCTTTCCTTTCTTCTGCCTCCCTTGGCTCTTTAATCTCTTCCACCACCCCCACCCTCCCAATTCTCCTCCCCCTAATATCCGAACCCCACATCACAGCTAAAAGGTCCCTCCCTGAAGACAGCAAGTGGTTTGAGTCCAGTGACTTAGCAAGGCCAGCCCTCCTGCTTATTTGCTGTGTGGTTTTTCCCCCCTGTGTAAACCTGAGTTTACCCACTGGAGCCCGTTTGGAAAGGAGTAGAGCAGCTATACCCTACAGGTAGTGCTTTCACCATGCTGCCACCGTCCAAGAGAGTGGGTGGATGATAAAGGAAGTGTGTTACAATCCGAGTTCTTCCTCCCTGCCGCTGATTTTCACGCGCACATCTTTCACGTTTATGCAAAGCTTTTGAGGGCATTATGCAAGATAAGCTCATTTTCTAGTCTGATTCCCACTCTAGTACATGCTTTAATGACTCTTAAAGCCAAGGGCTGCTTTTTTAGGCATAATAGCACTCCCGCAGTCTCTCAGTTTCCATGTAGCTTTTTCCACACCTGATCACTTTTGTTCGCCCATTTTATGGCTATTGGGGAGCAGGCGGAGGTGAGCAATTTGACAGTGGTTAGTGCCATGAGCCCTAATGTTTATTGGAAGCGAGCGTCTAATAATTTTTGATTACCCCAGAGGAGGTATTAGCCATGTTAGTCAGCAAGGATAATTTCTTATTTACATGCCCCAAGCAGTGAGCACTCTGAAGGAACAGTGGGGCTAAATGCGCAACAAAACGAATCAAACATGCCAAACGAGATGCTCCATCCTGGCTGGCTGCAGGGCTGGAGCTGAGAAAACCTTCATTATGCATTTACCATAATTCATTTAGAGGGTTATCAATTTGCAGAATACAGAGGATATGTTTAGAGGGGGAAGCAAGAGCTCCATATCAAACGGAGGGAGAGAAAAAGGAACAAGGGAGCGCGAGATGAAAAGGAGTAAGATATTCAAGGATAGCTCAGTGCCTGGGTTTTGAAAATGTTGTTCCAATTACACACTTTTCCATGTTTTCAGGCAGAACTCGCATGTTAAATGCTGCAATCTTGTCTCTTTTACCAGTGTCACGCTCCGCCCCCTAAAAAAAAGGCAGAAGCTGATTTCCTTGTAATGAAAGCCATTTGGCCCAGGAATTCTTGTCTATGCAATTTTTTTTCAGATTGAGGCTACATAGAGATTTTCTTGTTTCAATATTGCCTTTCTGTACGTTTCAGATTGCTCTTTGTTTGGTTTCTACCCTGCTTACTCAGTGTGGCAGTCAGGACAGTTACTACATGTTTTTCATTTTTCTCTCCTGGCAACTCTCATTGAGTGAAGCAAAGGACCTTTAAAAGCATCTTTTCCCTCAGCCATCAGGCAAGGATGACTAAGGCCCCATTAGAACAATTGGAGGAAACTTGGGGAGACGGGGAGTGTTTAAAAGAATGAAAGCGGTCAGAAAACACCACTATCTTGTGATAACCAGTGCTTTTTTTCATTATCTAAACACAAGAACAAAACCTCCACCTTGGAAAAATTGCCCTCACTCTCATTCAAAAATAAAACAATGAAAACAGAGGAAGAAAAAAGCGAGACACAAAAAGAAGAAAACATTTAACATTTTCCAAAGTGAGGGGGGGAAGCTGCATTGTTTAGTACGAATGCTAACTCCCAGGGATGCAGTCCTTAGACAACTGAGTGTCTGCAGGAGACATCTGTGAAGCATGACCTTGTGACCCCGGAAAGAATGCTCTTAAGGTGGGGGGAAAACTGCCTTTACCACTGCATCATGGCCTACAGGATCGCCCAGCAGCCGCACAACAAACCACTACAGAAAACAACACAGCAGACCAAGAGTCGATGAAAAAAAATGAGGAAAAGGTGGAAAAAAAGGGAAAAACATGAGGATGGTGTGAATGTAAAGAGAGGCAGAGAGGATTTAAAGGAGAGCAGAATACACACATGGAAAAAACACAGACGGACTCTGTGCCTCACAGGCCTAGCTGTCTCTTACTCCTTTGCCCCCTCCCATGAGATCATTTTCATCCTTTATGAGTCAAAAGGAAGCCCGGTTGAAAATGAAAGGTTACACAAGCCAGAGCCCGAGCCCTCGGAGTGAGAGAAGAGAAGATCCCTGCTGCAAGGGCCCTGCTGCTATTCAAAGCACCTGCTATTGTGTGGGCGCCCATCCAGGCTCATTGTTGTGCAGAAATTAGTCGAGCCCTTTGGCTCCCTTCGGCTCCAGAGGCATGCGGCAGACCCCCTTGTTGTTTTGGGTTCAGATACGTGGTTGGATTGATGCGTGGCCCTGGCTACCATCACCACTGGCTGTGGCCCTTTGCCCTTTCTCTAAAAGCACAGTATCACTCTCATTTTTTTGTTCACTTCTTAGGCCAACATTCCTATAGTTTTCCTTCTCTGTCTTTTGTACTCCTACTCTCCTCTTCTCCTTTGGTGTATATGCTTATTGTTCTTTGGAGCACCCTCATTATACCCATGGTTATATTTTAAGGGCCTCTCTCTTTGATTTTGGGTCTCGTGGGAAGTGGAGTGGTGGGCTGGTGGGAGCTGTAGGGCTGGCCCGGCTCTCAGGGCTCTCCCCGGCCGGCGTCTCAGAGAGTGGGGCTTGGGGGTATTGTCGGGGGCCTGGGCAAGTGGTGCAGAAGCAGCAGAGGCAGCAGAGGCAGCTAGTGCAGGGGGTGGATGAGAAGGGAAAATTGAAAAGTCAATAACGAAGGCCGCACGGAAAAAAAAAGAAAAGAAAAAGTGGAGGACGAAACAAAAGGAGATGGAGAGCTTCAAAAAGCTGAGAGCTATAGAGCACTGCTAATTAATAGCATCAGAGGAAGAGCTTCTTTTCTTCTTCTTCTCCTTCTTCTTCTTCTTCTTCTCCTCTCTGGAACTTTAATGCTGCATAATAACTTGCAAGGCAAGGCGATTTAGAGTTCACATTGTGAGTCAGGTCCATCCCGCCATCATACCAGCAAACTGTGGTCACGTTTTATGAGGAAGGATGTATAAGAAAAAGAAAACAACAAAAACAAAGATCACTGTAGCATGTTATGAAACTCCTACTTTTGGGAGTGGTGGCTCATATATTAGAAACAAGAAAAATTTATGATCATCCTGAAGAAAACAGAAACTAAACAAGCCCAGGAAGCGTCAAAGTACAGACTTTTGCATTCGAAAGTGATCCCCACAAATGAATCGAGACACAACTTTGCTAAGTCACACTCCCAGTAATCTGAACCCACGGTTTGCAATCTGTATTTTATCCCAGCAGTAATAGCCTCCTCTCTTACTGTCCCTGCTGAACCAATTTCCCACTCCCAACAGCTGTCAACCCCCCAAAAATCAAAATTAGTGTCCTGGAAATTGAGCCTTAATGAAATGACCTGCTGGATTTACCTTAAGGAGCAGAGTGGACAGTCAATACTCGCCACGTCAAAACCCCTCTCCCTGATTTCCACAGTCCCATTAATGAAAGGAAATAGTCTGGAGTAAATGTATTAAGCACTGCTTCCACCTTTCTAATTATATTTTTCCCTTCTGCCTTCATAATTCATTCAGTCTTTCATTAGTTTTTAATACTGAAAAGGCCTCTGACTGGTTCGTTATGTCTTGTGGGGTCTCCGGTTATTTGTCAGGATGTATTAGATGATTAAAACAAGTGCATGTTGTATAAAATGTTGCCGTGGGAATGTGTTTTTGGCAGCTTTAGGACCATTTTTAGCATTTAAACAACAATATTTATATTATCATCTTCAGAATAATGTTACTCTGCTTCCCATGGAGAGAGATGATTGCGTACCAGGGCCCAGCAGAGGACACAGGACCATGGTTATTGACTTGTAAAGGAGCCAGTAGGTGAGGGGTCTTGACAAGACATGAGCGGCTGACTCTCTTGTAAAGCTGTATCTGATTTCTCTTCTAGTTGGCTCCCTCGAGAGAGCCGCTTTACCCTCTGTTGATCAGACTCGCGCTCACAGCGGTATGGAAAAACGGGGCGATAAAAAGAATGAAAGGGTAGTTTTGTGAGAGGAGACGCTTACGTTCTCCCTGGAAGACAGAGAAGGAGAAGAAAGAGGGAAGAGGGAGGGAAAGGGAAGGAGATATATGCAAGAGTACATGTACTGTATTTCAAGCAAATTCATGTTTTGGTGGGATTAGTGCTGAGGAGCTTTCAGTAAAGGCATGAGCAGCAGTGCAGGTGTAAAAGAAGGGAGAATTGTAGCAGACAAAGCTGGTATCAATTCAGCAAGAGGCTCACTCCTCTCAGATCTGACTAATTTATGAGGGTAAACTGCTCTGACAGAGGGAGAGGGATGCAGGTGGAGGGAGGAAGTTTTCATTGACTCCTCCGAGCAGGCCAAGCCAAAGCCCCTGGAGGGATCTCTCTCAGTTTGAACTTTATCAGGGGCTACGCTTAATCAATACGCTATCGGAAAAAGAATTAATTACTAAAGCAGAATAAAACAGCTGCATTTTAAACCGAGGATTCATCAATTCTGTAATCTCTTGGTTACAGCTCAGGTGTCAGGAGGATCATTTCAACTCCATGTAATGAGGAACAGTGGGAGTACACCCCAACCCTCTGCTGTCCTCCTTCTCCTCCACCTCTCCCTTCGTCGACCCCCCTTCTCAACCAACACCCATTTCCTATCCTACACCTCCTCCTGAGTGAGGTTTTCATTCTCATTTTCAGTCCATTTCATACCTTCTTAGCCCATCCTTCATGGTCTTACTGTACGCCCCCCCCCCCTCCTCTTTCTCCTCCTCGTCCCGCTACATTCCCTTCCCACCAAATTCCTGTCTTTGCGGGGATGGGACGTAAGGGTATTAAACTTGAAATCTCTGGTGCGAACACTGACTGGAACGGGACATTCCCGCTGCTGCAGTCATCAAGCCGGACATTCCTCCACTCGGGGCCAGGACACCGCTGGTGTTGCAAAAGAGGGGGGCGAAAGAGACAGGGGAGGGTAAAAAATCTATCGGCGATGCAAAAATACAACGATCAAAGGTGATGATTGGCTAAAAGGAAATAAAAATGCCATCGAAAGCATCCCAGAATAACCTTGGCCGTGCTGCCGCCTCAAATGCCGCCACAGGCCTTGACCCCGGCCCAAAGCCTGTAAACGGACTGTCCTTGACTCCCCATAATGGGGGATTTCAAGGCAGGTTGAGAAGGGGTTATGGGTGATGAATTGGGTTTTTAGTGAGCTCATTAGGAAGCCAAACAGAGTTTAGACTGGCGGAGCGGGGCAGCAGCGCAGTAATCAGTTCTGCTCGCTTTGTTCCCTGCCTCCAGGACATTTGTGTGAAAAAAAAAAAAAAAGCAAGCGAGGAGAAAAAAAAAACTTCATGGCATTTGGCTGATGAGAGGGCTGCCGAGCAGAGGCTACAATCTGATGGTTGACTTGTTGATTTATAAACCTTTTAATCCATTTACTCCCCTAAAGCCCTCCAGCTTTGTGCAGAAAGCCACATCTCTGTGAAACTTTCCTTTGATGCCACTGTCCATCAGGTGTGGCAAAGATGTCTGCAATAAATCCAAATCATAAGTATGAAAACTGTTTGTTTGTTTGGTTTTAAGTTGTAATTGAGGGTAAGAGAATCAGGGCTGATGCTGTAACCATAAATGGCCTCAAACTTAAAAGCTGGTCTTAATCACAAAAGCCGCAGTTTCTTGAGTGACCTGTGTGCAGCTGCTTTAGGTGGAAGACTTTGATAGTGAATCATTTCTTGCAGGGATTGTGAAGCCATTGCTTCATTTCTTCCCTCACAGATGGAGTCATCCATCTTTGTTTTTCCTTTGCTCTGTTTCATTTCCATTCCCTTCTCTTTGCTCTTTCCAAAGTAGAGTCAGCGTCTAAAAGATGAAAAAGTGTGGAAGCAGCTTGTTTTCCTAATGATCGCGCCTGTTCCAGCGCAACATAGCCCCTCTTACTTTTGGGAAATACCTATTCTTTAATTTTTAATGCAGCATCAAACCTAAGGAGTTAGGTATGCTTTTCTGTTGTTCCATCGAAACAGTTATGAATAATAGAGGTGGTTTGTGAAACTTTATGATTCTCTCTGCAAATATCAAGAATAGCTCCAGAGTTCATCTCTGGTAAAGAAGAAACGTGGACAGAAGCTCTGTTGCGACAAGCGCATTGGCAGGTTTGTAAATTCGTTCCTCAAGAAACGAGGTCCGAAGTTAGATTACCTGCGAGACCAATTAGCCCCATTCGATTTGGATTCTAAGGGAAGTACAGCGGCAGTGTCGGAGCGCGAGGGGAGCAGGGTGGAGTTGTCAGGGAGGCAGCGAGTGTGAAATGTCTGGTGGAGACCCAAAGCCCTTCATTAGCCACTGATCCCTGTCTGCTGAGTGAGGAGCAGTCATGGGCATCACAGCTCCCCTTTTAGTCTCCCCTTCCAAAACATAAGAGAGAAGGAGAGCGGGGTGATGGTAGGGAGCGGGGAGAGGAGGGTAGCTCCCCCATCCCCTGCAATTTAGCCCTTTGCCATTCATGCAAATTGGGTCCTGACATCTGCAACAGCCTGCCTCCTTTTCTTTTATACATCTTTATTCCATCGCTTTTCTTTGGGGGCTCTTTTTCCTCGGCAAATAAAAGCCCCCCTTTTGGATTGCGAGTCTTGTCTCAGCTGACGTTTATCCTTTCAAACATACGACACATCTGTGAAGCATCGGCACTGTTCTGTGTGTTAAAATGTAGTTTTTTACAAACAAAACTAGAAAATAAGAGTGGAGTTTTTACTTTTTAAGGTTATGGTGCCATAAGAAAGCTGTTGCTACAGGTAGGAGGTTAATTGCGCCTGCAGTTGGCCCCGTTTAAAGACTTGGAGAAAGCACAAAGTTTGTGCAACCAGTGCTAAATTTCAGGATCTGGCGATGAATTTTTTATGAAAAGATCAAGAGAGTTCTGGCCGGTAACTCTGGACCCCTCTCCGTCCTGGATGCACTATTCCTCTTTGGCTCCAGGGGAGAAGCTGAAAGAGGAGGGTGGCTTTGCTCCAACCCTTAATTTGGTTTAAAAGGTAAAATAGCCTAACTGGCTGTTAAAAACAAGTTTTACCTCGAGCCCTCACCCCCTCCCCTCTCCTGCCCTCTCTTTTCTCTCTGAGCTCACTTCACTTCACTTCAGCCTGGCCCTCTCCAGTTAGGGATGTGCACAGTGGGGTCAGTGCCGTGCCTGTGAGAGGAGGGAGGCCGTGTATCGGTAGAGAGGCGATAGTTATCTTCAGCATTCCAGGGATGACAGAGAGATATCTGCCTGATGGCAGGGTTAGGGGGCTTAGAAAAGGGGCGGAGAAGGGAGGGCAGGAGAGGAGGTACAGGAGTTGTTGAGCAACTACCCCCCCACACACACACCTCCCTCTCTTCTTCCTCTCTTACTGCCTGACTGCCTCCTTCCCCACACGTAGGGAGAAAAAACCCATCTAATTAGAAGCTCTTATTCCACTTCATTTAAGGGAACACTTAATGATGTGTTTTTGGGGGTTGGAGACAACTACACATTACTTCTCATGCAAAAGGAAGCGCTGGGCCGTAGCACTCAGGATGCAGATACAGCTGTGTTTGAGATGGAGGTTTGTCCTCACTTTATCCGGGGTGTCACAGCTGGTGAAGGAGCGAGGTGAAAGCCGGCGACTTTCCTCTCCTCTCCTCCACCTTTCTCGGGGGGCGGGGCTCAGGAGGAGGTGGGCACGGGATTTTTTTTTTTTCGCAGGGAGACTTGCTGAAGGAGAGAGTTTGTTGTAATTGCTCTGACAGGTTTTAGGGCTGTTAATGACTCCGGCCTGAGCGCTACCAATTTGTCAGCATGCTTGCTGTTTACTAAGCTGTTGTTTTATGGTCCAGTGCAAGGGGCTGCTGCTTGTTTAAGCACAGATCAGGAAATAATCAGCGTAAAAAAACACTGGCTGCTACTAAAACAGTCCTGTTTAGAGCCCTCATCTACTGTATGCATCTGAATGAGCGCAGTAAACCATATGGTCTGGTCACACAAACACCCTGATGGGTTACTGACTGTTAGAAATTGAATGCTCAAGTGTGTGTTTTATCATTAAAGGGATTATGTTCTACTCGTTAGCACTCGTCTGTGTTGTATGTTCCATGAGTGTGAAGCATATTGCTAGCATGCGGTTATAGCCAGAGGAGCTGTAATCCCCAGAGCAACAGAGGGCCGGCCATTCCTCTAGTGTGAATAGAGTCGGTACGTGTTTGTGTATGTGTGTGTGTGTGTGTGTGTGTGTGTGTGTGTGTATGTGTGTGTGTCAAGAGCATGTGGTCCCAGAGCCGGCAAAGACCCCTTCGTAAATCCAGAGTAAATAAAAGGGGTAACCAGACGGACAAAAGAAGAGCCCCCACTGCTTCTCTCATTCGCTGCCATTTGGGGGGGACTGAATGTGCTAAACGCCGCTTATGTTGGCTGAAAAGTTGAGGAGAAAAAGAGGGGAAAGGGAGGCTCTAAATCCCCCTCTTCTTTTCTCTTCATTCTCTGCGGCCAAGCCTGCAGGGCTAGAGGTGGTGTTAAAAAAAGGAGGGAGGGTTGGAGGGCCCCGGTCACTATAGCGTGCTAAGGTGGAGAAGGCCAAAGAAGCTGCTACTAGCTCTTAGCTTCTGTTCTCTGCACACTCTCCCTTCCGTCTAACTTTTCTCCCCTCGCCTCATTTGGGCGAGCTTGGGTGAACATGCCTGACTAGTTTGGGCTGACAGCAGGCTTGGGGGGTCTGTTGTAATTAGTCACTTTAACCACAGCTTCCATAAGCCACTGCCTCTACACTCTTGCTTCATTACCCTGAAACAAATGCAGGGGGCCTCACTGTGCAAAATCACTGCACAGCCTTCAGAATAAAACACACACAACACAGCGCTTAATGCTTGTTTAGAGGCTTTTCTGTAGGTTTATTCATAGTATAGGGACCAATAAGTCTGGAGTGTTATTTTATAACTAGCCATGACTGTGTTTTAGTGTGTTCCAACTATTGACAAGTCATTATTCATTTATGCATGAGTATACAGGATGTGTGCTGATAGAGCTACAATATATGTTACTGGCGGTCATATCCATAATGCTTCCAGAGCAGACCAGACTGTAGTGGCTCCCTAAGGGGCACGGTGTCTCATAGACATGAGGTATGATCTCCAAAGTCATTAGGCCTCCCCTGGTTTCCACTTTTTTCACAGCAGACTGCAGGACACTGTGTGCAAAAAGCGCTTCTTTGTGCAAGAAATCCTGAAGCGACCCTGAATGTGCCAACGCAAGATAAGCAGAGTTGCGGCGTGTTTACAGTCCTCTCCCAACCCGTTAATGAGCTCAGCCCTGAGACCAATTTACTTACAGGGAGATATATCTGAATGCATTTTTAATAACCACCCAGTGGTGATGAGAGAGGGGATGCATGTGAGCGTAATGTGCTCTCGGACTTGTTTGTTTGCTGCCGTGTTCATTCACTCCCTCGCCTGCTTTGCATCTGGTCATTGTCTTCCATCTTGCCTGATTACATCGTGTCGTTTTCTGCACTTAGGACAATATGCACAAAGTTTCATCCTGAGCACTTTAAGTCAAGATATTGCCAGAGTGGAGGGAGGGGAGAAGAGGGAGTGGGGGGAATGGTAAAGAGAGGAGGGGGGCTGGCTTTTTTTTTCGTCTCCAAGGGCGCTGCTTTTCCAAAAGTGCCTGGGGCTACACTCCTGCACCTCGGCTCCCTCAGGCCTTTCGGCTGCCTCCTAATAGCCAACCCCCATCTGTGTCACATGGCCAGATGATGGGACGCTTCCCCCTGCTCTGCCCTGTACTTTTTTTTTCTTTCCCCATTTTTTTTTCAGAGTGCACATCCACACAGGTTAGAATGGCAGAGTTGCCAGGGAACAGTCAGAAGCCATTAGCGTTTGGGACAATTTGCCCTGCAGCGTTCCTTCTCTCGCTCGTAAGAAAGGAGTGGGGGTGGATGCAAAGCACCAGCTCTCCTTTAGATGTAATGAGGTTGTGCAAGTTGGGCCCTCTTGATTCTTTTTCTACTCCTTCTGTTCCTCCTCCTCCTTCTCCTTGATCCTTCCTTTCTTTGTTTCTCCTTTTTAATCTTCTATCCACACTTGATTTTCCTGCACCCTCGTTTTAGAAAACACATTTTTCTGCATGTTTAAAGGAAGTCAAAAACTCCTGTCAGAGCTGCACGCAAATTCCAAACATGTCTAATCCGTGCACACATGACCACATGCGTACGAGAGACACACACACAAGGACAGAAGAGCTGGAAGCCTCGGAGTCCTGTTTCACCCTCGCAGGCTAGGGCAGGAGGCAGCGAGCATGCTGGGTAATGAAGTGACAGGTCAGTCTGTAAATACGCATGGGTCGCTCTGGCCCTGACCAGGGGGGAGGCTATCGCATTGCAGTGAAAATGGAAACGTCAATAAAATTAATCTGCCAGCCTTTTGGCCACTGTGTGGTTCCATTGGATGAGCCTGACTGCTCACAGCAGGAGAGGGATTTGTGGACCAGCTCGAAAATCAACACAAAACCTTGCGGCACACAAACAAACAGGCAAAGTGTGTATCAACATTATTCAGTGGAGCTCAAAAGCAGGGAAACAAGAGGAGGGTGGTTAAAATTCACAGCTCACTAGTTGTGTTGTTGTTGAAGTTTGGAAGCAAACTGGAGGAGTTCGGCTCAACTTCCGCCGGGGTCGCATTTCTCAGGAAACCCCTCACAGTCGGCGCAGCGCTACAGCCAGACCAAAGTTTATTGTTTTAGGCTTCCCTGAACAAGGATTCGTACTTAGCCTGGGATTTACGGCATTTGCCGCTAATGAACACCCACTCTACAATTACAACACCCCTCGTCTGTGTCCCCGTTCCCATATGTCCGTCAGAGCGGCTGCTGCTTCTTTAACTTCACACAGACAGGGAGCGCAAAGTCTGCACTTCTCTGTTTTGCCCTTTCGTGTGGCTCCTCACTAATGATGTGGAAGGAAAACACAGTGCACAGAAAGGAAAGAAAGACAGAGGGAGAACAAAAAAGAGGGGGAGAAAAGGGGAAGAAAGTGGGGAAAGTAGTTGGAAGAGAGGGCCCCTGCTGTCCTTGTATTCTTCATTTATTTTGCATTTGATTACACCACCAGTCGGATCCTTTTTCTTTCCCCTTTTTTAATGTTATTAGTTCAAATATTTATGCGAGATTAAGGCTTATATAGGTGCTTGTGATTGATGCCTCCCCAAAAACAGGAGGACATGCGAGTCTGAATTTTGAGAACGTCAGGGTCCTTCCCTGCCTTAGTGGAGGAGTTTTTCAGATACATAATTTAGATGCCCTCAAGGAAGGCTTTCAAGGCATTTGTGCCCGGGGGCAAGAAAAAATAACTATGACTCTTAAAAGTAAATCATTTTTGCTAATGCACAATTAATGCAGAGGAAGAGGAACAAGAAAAAAGGCAAGGGACAAAGATGGAAACTTCGATTTTAAAGGAGAAATCATGCCGGGGTATGCTCATGTTTTTTCCTCTTGAAATCAAACGCTGACGGACATTAATGCAGGCGAAGCCGCCGCTGGCCTGTCATGCTAATCATGTGGCGGAATGGGGAGGGCTTGCTGCGAGGGATGGGAGTGGGTGAAGGAGGACTAAGAAAGTCTGGGTTTGAGGTGGTGGAGGGGGGGCAGAGGAGTCCATTATGTGCATCCAAGTGCAACAATGAAGCACCCAGATCACATCCCTACTTTAATACTTCTCAACTGGATGCTGTGAATTATCAACGCCTTTGAGTTCTGTTTGTATGCGAGTGTGTGTCCGTGCACACAACATGAATGCATGAATGTCTGCAGACTCCTGTAGAACTCCTTCCTGTCCCCCTTGGCTGTCTTCAAACGCTGAAAAAAATGCTCTACATTATGTCAAGCATGCAAATTTAATTGAATTAATGACATGAGTCCGAGCCTCTTGTGTACTTGAAGGCTCCTTGTCCTCTTTTTTTGTCATCTTGCTCCATTTTTTGTGTCCTCCTCCTCTTACTGTAGAACTACCCTCACAGCGTCCAAGCATAACATTAGAGTCATTAACCCTTTACCCCTCTGCAGCGCTCTGGGGTATAGATCAACTCTGTTAGGCCTCTGTGTAAACCCCTCACTAAGGCCGGCCAAATCCCCCCAACCTCCATTTCTTCCACTACAGAACACTGGCTTTGCTCGCACTCAGTACAGTGATTTTCAGTTCCTTATCTGTGGTATTTGCCCATTTATCCATCTTTCATACGCCTTAAACTCAGCTTTGTCCATATCTCTGTCTTAGCTTTGAGCATTTTTAGATCAAGACTCTGTTGTACACTGTTCTGATCCAGTGGCTGTAGTCTGGGATGTTATTTAACCCTGGGTTTGGTTTCCGTCCAGGAGATGGCTTAGACAACAGCGTTGCATCGCCTGGCACAGGGGACGACGACGATCCAGACAAGGATAAGAAGAGGCAGAAAAAACGTGGCATTTTCCCCAAGGTGGCCACGAACATCATGAGGGCGTGGCTGTTCCAGCATCTCACGGTAAGCTCAGACTTTACTTTTCTAAGTTTTCACCCTGAAAACTCCTGCTCATACACACGTGTCACAAAGCTGTTACTGAGCTGGAGGTAGCAGTGCTGTGATGCTCAGCTGTCAGCTGTCTGTCAGAGGGACACAGTGACCAGGTCAGACTAATCTGTTGGGACTGTTTACTCTGCTCAGCACATTCAGGGGGAGGGATGGACAGATTGACAATTCAGGACTTTTACTTTAAAATGAGATGCACTTTGTTTGGCCTGGAGAGCGTTTTTTCAGGGGCAAACTGTAAGGAGTAGAAGCAGCGAAAAGAGATGTAGATACTCAGAAAGGGTGTGCACATTTTTGAATTACTGACATCTGAATGCTTGAAATCAAGCTGCTTTTATTGGAGTGTTAGTTTTTGTCTTGGTGGCTGGTTGGTGGGTAAAAATTGTGGCTTGTGGCCGTAAATTTTACTCACATCGAAAGGATTCATCAATGATTCATCAATGCTACGATGTAATGTTAAAAGTTTCAGAGCTGGTCTTCGCTTGTTGTGGCATATGTTGTTTTCCTTTGTGTGAGGTAAGAAGGGATGTACCACATGTCTCCCACCCCTCACTTATGTCAGGACATAATCAGAACACCAGGCCGTATTGATTTTGCTGCACAGGTCAGATTTCAGGAGGAGGTGGCCACAGCAGGATACAGAAGCTGCTCTCTGAGCACGTGGCTCACTGTCCCACAGTCAGGCACAACAATAAGGAGAATAACAGGAAGACTTAGTTTAGAGTGAATCTAAGATGGTCAGGTGCACCCAGTCCCCTTCCCCCACCTGTGCCCTCTGTACCCTGATTACCTAACCAAAACCCCAAGTACTGTGTGGCCAGCAAATACGGCCTAATTGAAAGGGCTGTAAATCCATTACATATTGGTCAGGGATAATCAGGAGTGCTTTAATCACTTTTATCTATTCAGGAGCAGTGAAGCTGCAACAGCAAAGCCCTGAGCCTCGCAGGCCTTAGCGGCTCCACCACGCCAGTCTGCATGCTTATTATTCTCATCATTATCAAAATGACTTCACAGCTGTTCACAGCTCCGTCGTTCCCTGACTGAAGAGCCCTCACCGACGCGTACACACCAGGCACATTTCAGAGGCTGAAGGCAGGAGAGAAGGGAGGGTAATTCTTTTTTTTTTTTTTTTTTTTTTTTTAAAAGAGGGATTCTGTTTTCTCTCTTTGTTTTAAATGCCATGCTCTTGTAGAAAGAGACCAAAAAAGTTTCACCGAGGGGAAATCTAATCTAAGTTTCCTAAATAAACTTCTGAAAAAGATGCAAAGGGAAAGAAAGAATGACACACACAGAGTTTCCCGAACATTTTTCTTTAGATTTGTTTTAAAACTGCATTAAAAGAAAGGAGAGGAAAGAGAAAAGGAGCCCAATGTCGGGCGCAGGCACATTTTTCAGAGGACTTTCTCATTCAGATGCTTAATTTAAGGCTTTCTTGTTCCCCGTCTCTTTCTGCTTCATCACGTCGCCTGCTTGTGGATGTTCTCTCCAATCTTTATTTGTTTCTTTTGTGCAAAGCTCTGGCCAGTCTTGTACAAATAATAATCCCTCCCTTTTAACCTGCCTTCATTTCTCCACTGACGAAGAGGACTAATTGAATTATCCCCCTTCTCACCATCCAGTTCTCCCACCCATAAACTCTGTCTTACTCAACCTCTCAGTCACTCTCCTCTCACACACATACACACACACCCATTAGCCATTCTTTTAATTTGTTAAGCAAATGTATTTGCTATTGCGGGATGCGTTTGTGCAAAGGGGTGAATTCTTGGGGACTTTGGCCCCTGAATGGCCTATAGCGGCATTCTGCCATTCATGCATTCATTAACTGAGGGGTGAGGAGTGAAAGGAGCGGCCTTGTATTTTCTCAAACTGTGGGGGCCAGCATGGAGCTCTTCTTGCATGAGCCGCAGGGGTCTCTCTACATATGTTCTCAACATCCAGCCATTGTCACGTCCCCTGAAAAGCTCAAAAGGAGAGGACCCCCCTTCACACGCAGAAAAACAACACAGGCCAATAGTAACAACTGTTGGCTTTTGGATTCAGTATAACAAATTTGCCCTCTCTTCCTCCCCTCCCACCCAGCCTTGCTTTAGTCTGACCTCACACTCTCCTGGGAGAAATTGCAAGAAGGTTTTTCCTAACGAGCAAACGTATAGAAATAGCGCGCGTTTCAGATCGTGTGTGCCAACAAAAAAAATCAGGTTTCAGCAGCCTGAAGATTTCAGTTTTATTGTATGGGGGAGCTGACCTCATTTATACAGAGCTCATATACATACACAGCAACCACAGAGCACCACAGAGCACCACAGAGCACGTGAGCTGGCAACCTTAAATGCCCTATATGTAATTGGCAAATGGCTGGACAGATCAGCTGGTGTAAGCTGGCAGAAGAGGGTCAGACAGTCTCTCACCTCCCTCCTTCTATCCTTCCTCCCACTCCTCTCTCTGTCTCTCTAAAACCCTCCTCCCCTCCTGCTTCCCCTCCCTCCCTCCCTCCCTCCCTCTCCATGAGTTTCTGGATGTCTTCCAGCCACATTAGGGGAAGGAAAATCCCAGACTGTTGGTATAAGCTTTTCAATACTACAGGGAGATTATGTTATCAGAAAGGTAAACTTCTCTGTTAGGGGTAAAATGTTCTACTGCACTTCACAGGGGAGGAGAAGAGAGAGGAAAATAGATGTATGAAAGGAATAAAAGGATGGTATTTCACTGTCGTTCTTGGACGAGGCAGTGCCCTTTTGTTTGGCATAAGCAAACGTTAAAATCTACAATTAGCCCCTCGTCGCCCCTGGCCTTCCTTCCCTCTCGCCCCCTGCTAGCCCCCCGCTAGCCCCCCGCTAGCCTTTACTCACCCCTGTAAAGACAAGAGGTCGGCCTTGCAATGAAAACAGGAAGCACTCAAATCCAAAGATACCACTCTGGGCTCCAGGCTTGTCTTTTGACTGGTGTAAACCCTCAAACACCTATGAAAATAAATAGGGGACCTCAGGAGCATTCGAGAGGGGTTGTCCACGTGGGTATGGGGCAACTAGGAGGGGGAGGGAGGGAGGGTGCGTGAAGGGGTGAGTGGTCAGTCAGAAGGGTAAGTAGGTAGCCCTCTCAAGCATCAAGCGTCTCAGGTTTTGTGCCGGGCCACCCTTTGGCCTGGGTGTTTGGGGAAATTCTGTTAAGCTGCTAAGCCAGGTGTATTGGTCCCTTGGGTTCCTTGAAAGGGAAGTGATATATCCCTTGGTCATTTGGAAAATCCTTGGAGCAAGATCAGTAGAAGTGTTCTTCAGATGGAAAACTACACAGACATATTAGCTTAGGCAACATTTAATTCAAAGATAGTGAAGTTTCTTGCAAAGATGCAGAACTCTTACACTCACAATATCTGATTGGTGGAACACTGCACTTTTAGAGCTTTGGTTGGAATTGGAAAACTTTATGTGCAGAGTGTGCAAATATATGAATGCACTGCATGGACCTGGAAACCTGGAAAAACCTTTAAAAAGGGACAGGAAATAAACAGCAAACTGATGTGGCCAGGTGTCAAACCTATGAGGAGCATGACCAGAATCAGACTGTAAACATGTTTATTTCTGCTGTAAAGCTGGGCGTTTTAACACTATCCAATGAGGAAATAGTTTTTGGTGTTGTGGCTTAATTTTTCAACCCTGAAGGGTGGAAGCTAGGTGCTGCTAGTTTTTACTGTGCTGTTATTATTGGTTAGTTACATGTAAGCTACACCTGATTGGGTGTTTGATTCAGGCAAGCAGAGACACAGATCAGACACTGATTTATTTTTGAACTGCTACATTAAAAACTTTGTTAGTGACATGCAGTTGTCAAGTTTCTTGGAGTTCTGATGTAATGATGTTGGTTTCTGTCGTGGTCTGTTAATACAGGCGTTAACCAGAGTGTGGACACATCACACTTTGTGCAGAGATGAGTGCATTGTGCTGCAAACATCATTAGACACTACTGACAGTAGCCAACCCCCCCACCCCGCCATCCCCCCTCCCTCCACTCCCAACCCAAGCCCAACATAGCATTAGTCTCCATGACAACAGGGTGTCATCGTCAGGTCGAGCCCTCCTCGCTGCTCCCTCGACCGCCCTTTATAGACGCACATAAAGGAGCCAGCTAGGGTCATTCACCAGACATGGGCGCAGGCAAGGCCGAAGCCTGGCGACGGATGTTTGTCCAGGTACGATAAACAAGTGTACAAGTCTATCGCTGTTAACAAGAGGGGGCACGTTGTTTGAGCAGGGAGCTCCGCAGTGTCCCCAGTTTTCTTTAAGCTCCTCTAATCCAAGTGTGTTGTTCCAGTACAAGGAGCATTAAACTGGTGGGGACGCACATCTGCAAACACTTTGAGATACCTGAGCCCCTGTCCTTCTACACTGAAGTGTGAGAGCTGTTTATCCCAGATTTCAAACTTTATCTCCTCAGTGTTTTGCACCAGAAGGTTTGAATAGTTAATTACTTAATATCTGGTACAATTAGATTGAGATTTATTTGAATTTTCTTTTTCTTTTTCTTTTGATAAAGAACTTTTGGATCCCAGGAATATCAAAGCATCACATTTCAGAGCTACTTTTTTGTGATGCACCTTTGAAATCTGTTTACTCTCACTTCCTCATGTTGTTGTATGAGTTTAGTTGTTAACTTAAAGAGATGGTGGAGTCAAAGCAGAAGGTGAAGGAGGTGGGGGTGTGTTGTTTAGTAGTTAGAACAAAGGGTGAGGAGGGGGTAAAGAGGGGGCTCCTTGGGGTCACAGAGGTGGGAGCCTGGAGGAGGCCCACACACTAATCTGTCATGTGCTCGTTTGCCTCGGAGCCCAAAAGTCAGCTCTCCAGTCACCCGTAGCAACCCAGGCGACGGCTTGGTTCACCGCCGCTGCCCGAATGTGTGACTATCAGCAGGAGACGCAGGAAAAAGAGTCATCACATGGCTTTTTGGACAATGCCAGCTGCTTTGTGTGTTTGCAAAACACACGTTAAGTGACAATATGACGGGATAGTTTGGTGATGTTTAGCACAGGAGTCATTGAAAGTCAATGATAATGGCTGAGGAGAAGATCTGAAGGGGGGGTTGAAGGTTAGTACAGGGCTATTGTTAAGTTGTTGTGTTCTTATTTTGGCTGCTCAGCAACCCTGGAAAACAGAGACGCGAGCCACTGCGGTCTGCCATCTGTTCCTTCGCGGAGCAGCTAGAGAGGACAGGGATTGGTTGGTTCACAGAATCTTCAGTATCAGAATTATTCGTATATCTCAAAATCAGATAGCCTTCCGCTCTGGGCTGTCTCGTTCTTGCTCTCTTGTGTCATCAAGGTGTTTCTCAAATCAACTTTGCTGTCTCATTGCAAAGCAGCCGTGCTGTTATTTCCCTGCCTTAGTGCTTCACAGCTTTGTTTACAGTGTGCTCCCGCAGACTTGGTAGCTGTTCTGGAGGTTTTAGTGCTGCATTAGAATGTAATAAGCCCTAATTCGTTTCATGCTCCGACATCAGACCTTTACACTTTGCCCCCTAATCCAGATCTGTCATAGCTCCACTTCAAAGCCAGCTGAACCCACGTGGGATCCACTGACATATAAACATGGCACATTAACCTTGCTTACACTCTTTTGTGAGTGAAAAAAAAACAAGGATGTTGCTGAATTTTCCACTCACACTGAATCCAGCAGTATTCCAGCACTTCTCCCCCCTCTTTCCTTTTCCCTCCTCTCACTGTTAATTTCCATCCCTGCTGATTGCATCCTAACGCAGGTTGTTTAATGAAGTAGCAGAAATGAGTGTTTTTGCTGAGGGACTGTTTACGACACGTGCACGATGCGTGGAGGTGATTAAACAGTGTGAAACTTCTCGGTGTGTGCTAAAGAGCATTCCACCAGACACCCTCCTGTATGATAACAGAAAGAGGAAAAACACAGAAGAAGAATGTGCCCTAAAATGGGATTCAGAGCTGATTTCCTACAGGGCTCGTCCTCATTGCGTACCAGGAGCACAGCGTGAGTTTAAGCGGCCCCTGCAGAGGTGACTGCACATGCCATGACCGCAGCGGCACACAAACAGAGCGGGACCCGTGGAGGGCAGTCAGATTTATAAACTCAAAAGAGAGTCCTCCAAAAGCATACATGAAGAGACTTCTTGAAAGCCCCATGATCAAGTGAGAATAGGCAACAACCCGGGCATGTTTCCCTGCCTTCAGCACAGCAGGGGAATCATCTGCTGCTGTAGTCACAACACTGACCTGTTAGCTTAGGCTGGGCTTAGCTAAGTTGAAAAAAAAAAAAAAAGGCTGAATGACGTCATCCGGGAGGCAGACTGTGATAGCACACATGCCCCTGGTGGAAAACCCGGGTTATTAAGATGGTGGTAGCTGATTCGGCGCTGCCTTCCCTTTTCTACACTTTTGGGGTTATCTTACTCATAACAAAATATATAAGAGGATTTTGGTTTCACATCTTAGAGCTGGTTTCCTTAAATTACCCCTTACCCTTCCAGGGGTACCGCCCTGCAGGCTAGCCTCCACCCCCCATCTCCCTCCATCTCCCCACGGTTGATTGCGGGGTTGTGGCAAGAGCTGCTAGAAAACGGTGGCTGATGCATGCTGGGGGGACCACAGAGGCCAATGAGATTCTGCTGCAGGCCTCCAAGCTGCCCCAGCAGTGCTTTGATATTCATCTCACACCAAGAGAAGAAAATGCAAAAGGGAAAAGGAAGCAGCACAAGCGTGGAAACAGCAAACCAGGCTAAAGACGAGGAGGGAGGGAGGAAGGGAGGGAGGCGAGGAAAGAGGGAGAGAGGTTGAAGGATGGAGGCACCGAGAAGAAATCAAAAGCAGACCTTGTGTATTGCACTGTTTGGTTTGTCATGGGACCCTGGCCGCACCAAATCCCACTTCTGCCATTTTGTGTGATTTTTTTTCTCCCCTCCCTTCCTTACTCCTCTCCAATGCGTGCTTTTGTTTTTGCCCGGCGCTCGGTCCAGGGGCAGGCAGTGGGATTCCAGCACAGTGGGTTCCTTATAACTGGGAGCAATGTCTCTTGTTCTCACCTCTCCCCCCACCACTTCCTCACCTTTTCATTTTTTTTTTCCACTATTGATATCCTCTCGCTTTTCCTCTCTGAACATATGGACTGGTTTTTAAAGGGAGAGCCCAGTCCACATCAAAGACGGATGCTGAGCGGGTCAATTTGTTGCTCCTTTCCCCAACTCTTTCCCCCTCCACCAGCCTCTGTGGACCCTCCCTGCACTGAAGCCATTTACCCAGAATGCTCCAGTGCTTGGGCAGCTCTACAAAGCATAAATATTGAACCATGTGTTCTGTTTCCCTTATGCTACAAACCTTGTTTCCCCGAGTTTTACTGCTGTCACATGATACTACAATCATAAAGTGTTCTGTGGCACAAAAATAAGTAAATCACAAAGAAAACGGACCAATGAGGATAAAAACAGCAAATAAATTTATATAAATCTAAATCTAAGCAGAGCAAACCTTTGCTCCAGATGTGAATCTATCTGAATATTGATTTTAAGGAAAGCTACTCCCCCTTTATCCTCAGGCTTGCAGCGACTGACGCACAAAGCTCCCCTCCTAAGCCCATAAACCAGCTTGTACAATTATTTAGATAAAGAGGGCGACAACAGCAGTATATGCCTCCCAACCCAGAACCTCCTCCTTGGCTCTCATCCTCCTACCACTGCTACCACCGCTCCTGCTCCTCCTTTTTCCTCTTTCTCACCCAGCTATAAAGAAGAAGTTAAAAAAAAAAGAGGAAGGAGGGAAGGGGGGGCAAATGTGTAATTAGCTACACATTTCTGAATCCTCCTTAATGTTCATTACTGAAACCAGGGGCAATTACAAGTTCAAAGGGGTTTAGGGCACCAGCAGCCCCGCATAATCAGTCGCAAATTAAGCACAGCTCATTTGTCACAGCACAGCATGCACGCCTGTATGTGCACACAGAAACACACATGCATGGATGCTGTCAGAGTTGAGTCATAGACAGGCTGACAGGCGTCAATTTCCACACAGGAACAAATCTCAGCTACCCCAAGGCGTTAGGTTAGGTCGGCCAATCCTCTTACGCTCTGCGGCTTTGTTGTCGCCAGACAACAGCAAACACCACGACACCTCTGCTGTTAGCTTGCATGACATTACACTGTATCCTACTTGCATTCATCCTCTTATAGGTGTCCTGTTTGCTCCGACAATCCCTGACACCACCTGTCCTGTACGGGCTCCATTTTTTTTCTTTCACTCGATCTCTCCTGTGTGTGTCTCCTCCCTCCTCGCTGTGTCCCTGCAACACGTGACAGTGTGTGTTTCATGTCTGTCCCTGGAGGTGTATCTCAGTTACCTTTGGGGCTGGGTCACAATGGCTAATCCTGTCTTCAGGTGGCTGTTTAGCACACTGAGAGGAGAGCTCGCAGAACCGGAGGTGAGCTCATGTTACAGGGCTCCCTGACCGGGGGTCACCTCCGACACCGTCAGAATACACACACATGAAACACGCGCACATACTTGCACATGCATGCGATGAATACGGCGGAGTTTTCCCACACAAACACATTGAGCCTGCTTATCTGTCCCAGGTGGCTCAGTCTGTATGTGCCTTTATTCTTCTTTATCTGTCTACTGTACGACTCCTCTTCTACTCTTTCCCCGTCTCTTCTCATTCCCAGATCACTCACACTCTTGTTCGCATTAGTAGTCCCTGATATGATCTCCATGAAGACTTGCTCCAGTGGCCATGCGTTGCCTGTCCTGCCCGGCACCCTCATTGTTTGAGCTGCTCTCACACGGGGGACACAGTCAGGTCTCTGGTGGATTGAATGGAGCCCTATCATGTGTGGCTCTTCGTAGTGGGAGAGGAAGAACTCATTTTTCACTAAGGCGAGCGACATCCATCTCAGCAGCCAAACGCAGGGCTGTTTCATTAAGTAGCCCATCCAGGCAGACAGATGTGTTCCCCACACAGCCATGTTTGCCTATGCAAGAGCGTGTATTAACCCACAATCCTTTGGGGGAGATTAATAGGCTAGCAGCCTCTTTCCATTGATTATCTCCATGCTATTTTCTCCTCCTTCCACTGGCTAGATATTAAAAACTAATGAAGCCTATTGAAAAAGGGAACCGCGAGACTCTTCACGGATCATTTTCGGTTATTTGGACTCAAACAGAGAGGGATCTCTTTAAGGCACAGTTTGAGTCGAATTAAGAAAATAAATGTGGAGAGCAGCGTTGGAGTAGGAAGAGGAAAAAGAGGAGAGAGAGTGTGACTGTGAAAAGATGTGTGTTTAAGAAAAGACAACTCCACTCTGACACATGGAGCGGAGAAGCGGCAGATGTTAGCAATTCCGGAGCATAGCAAAGCATTCCTAGTGTTGGAACCACGACCTAATTGCCATAATGGACGTGGTAAGCGCTGACAGTAATGGAGTTGTGGGGATCCATCCCCAGCAACCTGAATTAGGGGCCACTTGGCAGATCCACTTCAAGATGGGCTGTGCTTTCAAGCCAAGATGCTTTTGTTTTCTCTCCTCAGTACTTCCTTAATTTTGCTTCTGCTGTCAAGATTTTTTTTCCCTCGCATCACTTTCCCCAGTGGTGCTCGGAAAAAGGGTGCACTTTTTTCGGGGAAAAAGGGGTGTGCGATAAAGGCGGGTCAGAGAGACCTTTAGGCGACTGGTGAGCTAAGAGTTAAAAGCGTCCATGTGATGGGCTCACCTCTGCACCAGGCCTGGTGAAAGGCGGCGGGGTGCTGTCGGAGAAAATGACTTCCTGAGACATTACCATCAATCACCAGACAGGTCAGGCCCCCCGATCCCGCCATCAGGATGGAGGAGAGGAGAGGAGAGGAGAGAGGGGGAAGGGGATTAGACTAGAGGGGATGAAAACAGAGGAAGCCTGAGTTAAGGCTTGTTGTGGAGCAAACTATTAACAGTCTCTTTTTCTCACTGTCTTGACTGCTTTATGTCTCCTTCTTTCTCTGTCTTTTTTTCTACTTCTATTTTCCGGTCTTCCATAAAACGGCTACCAAGGCATTCAGGAACGGCCCCTGCTGGTCAGAGTCCTCTCCTCGGCTCAATTGCATCATTAATTATTCCACAGGCAGTGGGCTGGAAGCAAATCTAAAAGAGAGGAGGAGAAAAAAAAGGGAGAAGGAGCAAGAGTTAGATGGGGCGATGTAGGGGGGGACAGCTGCTGAGCACCCCAAAGTTTGGGCTTGCTTTCACTCTCTTTCGCTCTCTGTTCTTTCTCTTTCTGTAAATGAAGGATGAGGAGAGGGGAGGGGCTTGGGTTACCTCAGCAAGCGGTTGTGTTACATTCCTGAGAAGGGAAGGGGTAAAGGGGGGGTGGTTCAACGAGTTGTTGAAAAGAACACAGACGCTTGTCAACAGCCACCGAGCTGGGGAGCCATCCTGCCATTGCTTTTAGGCCTCGGAGGTCAATGACCTTCTGTTGCACCCAGATACAGAGAGGTAGATGGAAACAGGGAAAGCAACAAAAAGGTACAGGACATCTTCACTGCGTGTCAAAGGCAGAGGTCACAAGCCTCTAAAATCTCTGGATCCCTCCACTCTTCGTCTGTAAACTCTGGCTGAATGGGAGACAGCGGATTAGCTCTGTGGACAGTAGAGTCGAGAGAAGAAGAGAGGAATACAGACAGAAAGAGAGACAGAGAGGGAGAGGAAGCGGCGAGCGCTGCTGGCAGTCGCGGCAAAATGGCCCATTAGATTTAAGGAGTAAAAGTTCATCAGCTTTATTAATGGGCAGATATATAAATGAAGTATGAATTACCTGACTTTTATGGAGTGGCGAGAGTGAAACTGGAGTGTCTTATGATATAATGTTTTAGTGAGCCGCTCTGAGCGCTCTGATGAGCAGACTGCAGAGAGGAGGAGGAGGAGGAGGAGGAGAGAAGGAGAGGAGAGAAGTGTGCTGGGGTCCCCTGAGTCCAGTGGCTGGAAGGTTGCCTGATTGTTGCTAACATGCGTAGCTGATCGGGTTAGCTCCAAGACAGGGACGTTCATAGCTTCCAGGCTTATTCTTTGCGTGTCATTAGGTAGCAGAGTTCAAAAATTTGCCGGCATGAAAAAAATGACAAAGAATAAAAAAAAAAAAAAGGTCAGCCACATGTCTGATTTTGTCGCTCTTGTATGTGTGTGCATGCAACAACACAAGCCTGCAGCAGTCTGCAGTCCAGCACGCCTGCAGAAGATTGTCTACGAACATGCACGCACTAATACAATATGTGCCAGCACACACTCAATCACACACACACACACATGCTCCCCACCATCCTGTAATAAGCGGTAAGCTGAGCTAGCTGATGGTCATCCTCCCATGGGGCTGCTGGGTGGCTGCCAACTTCCTGCCTGCTTTGTCAGTGGATAAAGCCCCTAACAAACGAGAGGGCTGTAGCTAGGCAGGCCAGCCAGGTCAAAGGTCACCTAAAACCCCCGGGCAGGATTGAGCCTAAGAGCACTACAAGGAACGAAAGAGAGGAAGAGAGAGGATGGAAGAATGCACTTAAAGATTGGCTGCTATTAACCAGGCCTAAAAGCTATATCCCCTGCTTTACCACTCCTCTTCTTCTCCTCTTTTTTCTCTTCCTCCCTTCTCTTGTCTTCTCTTTTTTCTTTTGGCGGCACATCACAAAGTCATTTTAACTCTCGTCACATGTCGACTCCGCTTTGAGGAACATTAAGAAAGTGAAAGATCCTGAGGGCATTTGTCAGTCCACACAGACCCGTGCAGCCAGCCGCCCCTGGGTGTTGAGCAATGACAGGAGATATCTCCTTGACTCATACACCCTGAGATGAAAGGAGAGCTCAGAAGATGAGCGTCTCCGAAAGGCAAGAAAAGAAAAGAAAAGAAAAGAAAGAAAAAACGGAATGCAGTAAAAGAGGAGACACAACAGGTAGGGACAGGGGGTGATGACTGATCAGGGTTTGGTTTGGCTTTCTTCCATAGGAGTGCTTGTGATCTCAGATGAATGCACCTATAGTCACCATCAGCTCTTGTCTCCCTGACGTGGGCTTGATCTGAAGTGTCCAGGGCCTGTGAGATCCTCTCTTTCAGGCAGAGGATGGACAAGAGGAGAGAGGAATAAATCTTCCTCTCCACCCCAGCTGTCCATTCAGAGGGAGAGAAAATTTGACATGGTTGACTTGAACACATTTAGCATCATTAGCAAACAGGAAGTGTCCCCTGCAGCTGTTTTGCAGCTGGGGGAGGGGGAAGTTCCTGCCCGCACTGTAATGGACAAATGTTACCCTCTATGTTTGCCTTTGATTTTTGACCTGAAAACAAAAATTGACATTACAAATGTCCTGTGATATCTTCCAAATAGGCTTGACATTCCACCACGGGCCCCGGGGGGTTTCTTGTTTGTCCTCTGTAAGTGGTTGTGCTCTTGTTGTTGTGTCCCGAGGCTCGCTATTAGAACGTAGTGGCCTTTCTCTGGAGAATGTGGAGTCTTAAAGAGGCAGAAACCAGAGCGAAGAGGAGAAAGGGGGGCAGATTGTGTATTTGAATACTTATGCTCATTAAGTTAATGCACAATGAAAGGGAGAACTGTCAAGTGGGAACTCTCAGAAGCTTCTGTTTGAAGAACGGACACACTCACTTCTTTCTCTCGCTCTGTCGGTCCATCTCAGCACAAATTAATCTGTTTCTGTCTCAACTGAAGATCAGCCCCACTTTACATTGACTCTGGGAGTTAAACAAAGCCTACACAACACAATGGAGTAAGAGGATAAACTTAAAGAGACCCTGTATGTTAATATTAAGTCCTTTTGCCAACACACTTTATCAACATCCTCAGCATTGTAAGAGCTTTACTGTGCTTTCCCAGCACTTCTTTAAAACAGAACTGTAAGCTTTTGTGCGCCCAAATAGCAACTAAAAAACCAAGCAGAGAAACAAAAACTGTAAATTTTATATTCATAGAAGAAGCCAGGGAAATAATATTTGTCAGGAGGCAGTTATGCATCTCAGCCAATGAATTTTGAACCCAAAAAACAGAAACAGTTTCTGGACATAATTGGAAATCAAATAAAAGGTATAAAAGTTTTTTCAGGGTAAAATCTTTGGTAATAACTTTTGTTTGAACTCTCATAATCCATGCTAAAGGTTTTCTCATGCCAAGCCTCTGCTCAGAAAATCATTGCTTTTTTACAATGTGTGCATACGTCATTAAACCAGCGCTGGTGTTTATTCAGAGGCTTAGCCCGGTCACTCACATTAGCTTTAGCATGTGCTCCCAATGACTTTATGACCGGCAACAGTGACAAGTGGTGTGGACATGCAGGCAAAGTGGGTGGGTCCTCTTGCTTTGACAGGCCCACCAAGCCTCTAATGATCTGCTTATGGGCCCTTAAAGTCCCTCACAGCTCCAGCAGACCCAGGCCTCTCTATAAACATTATCATAGAGATGTCAATAACAGATTTGCTTTTTAGAATTACATTAAAAACAGAGTTATTCCTTTTACTTTTATGGGGTACAGTGTTCCAAAGGAAGATGAACCTTTGACTCAGCTGAAGTCATTGCAACAAGATGTTAGCAGGATTTCTTCAGAGCAGCGAGCATGGCTATGTGTTGACATCAGGCGAGTTTGAGAGCGGAGCAGCAGAACAGAGCCGGGTGCCCCTGAGCAGGCAGTTACCACAACAAAGCCAACAGACTGGTCTGAAAAACCAGGCCAAATTCCTGCCCTCTAGGACCTGGCTTAAAGCTTCAACGGAAACTTTGAAAAGGGGGGGTTAGTTGGTCGGTGGAGTGAGAGGCAGGGGGGTGGACAAGATGAGATGAGAGGAGAGGAAGAGAAGAAGAGGTTTGAGTGAAGAGAGGATACGAGACGAGGCCAGATGGGTTAGCATGCATGGAGAAAGGAAAGGGATAGCTGCTGGGGCCTGTGTGGAGTACAGCGGGAGGAAGAAAGATGGACAGAAAAGAGGGAGAGACGGAGACAGAGAGAAGGGCAGGCCCCCTATGTAAGGATGAAGGGATCGTATTCCTCCTCTTGAAAGCCATGTGGTGGAAAAAGAAGCCATGAACTTGATCTGACGATTAAATAGGCACATCTCTATGGCTGCGGGCCACAAACGAGACCAGGTCCACAACACAGCGCACTCACAGTTTGTGTACACAACTGTTGGCAAACTCCAACATCTATTAGGAGTCAGGAGTCTTTGGTGGAATTTATCCAAATAATGATTACAGTTTTCCCAGTTTTGTTTTCTTTATTGGATAAAAGTGATACTTTATTATCAATATGCATGATAGCATTTGGAAAAACATCTCTCTCCCTCTCGTTGGTCGATGCGTAAAGTCTGGAGGTGCATTGGGATTGTGTGGGAGTGATTGCTATTTAGCCTCATGCAGCTTGGTACAATCAGATGCCTGTATCTCACATATCCTCCAGGGTTCCTTCCTCACCCTCTCCCTCCTTCACCCGCTTTACTCTTACCGTAGCTTGGCAGGCGAGCGGGGGCAGTTATGCCGTAGAGCTTCTCTACAACCTTGCACCATCTCCAGTGAACATAAATTAATGGTGTAGAGCAAACAGGCTGCTGGCCGAGGTCCAGGAGCTGGCTTCAGGAGCCCAGCCAGCAATTGTTGTGGCGGGCCATGGCAGCAACAGCAGCAGTAGTACTGATGCACTGCCAACCAACCAGCCAGCCAGCCAGCCAGTCAGTCAGAGAGGCAGACAGACAGACTGGGGGCCCTTTTGCTCTATAATAGATGCCGCGGGCCTTGCCAGTCCTTGCCTTGTATTTGCAATCATCGCCGTTTTACTGTCAGAGGGCAGTCCGCTGAGAGCCCTTACACTTATTGTGGAAGCTGTGGTGTCTGGAGTGAGGGAGACAGGAGTGCAGCGGTATGTTCTGAATGCAGATGGTGTGAGGTGTAGATATGGATGTACTTTCATTTGCTGTTATCAGAGGTTGGCATGCAGTGCGTGTGCGTCGTGGGCTGGCATCATGTGAGGGCTGTTTATAAGCTGGCTGTATCTGTGTGAGTCTGCGTGTGTGAGAGTGCGAAAGGGTTGAAACACTGAGACATGAGGCATTCTTGCCTGTTTTCAGACTGTTGTCAGGAAGCTCTTTAAGTGCCTTGACAAAAAAATAAAACAAGCCTTAAGAAAAGCCACCTGCTGAGGTGCCAGTCCAGCTCATTCACAGACTGCCATCCTGAAAGCAGGTGGATAGGTATAAATCCAACCTGCAGCCCTTTCCTGTCCTTTAGATGTCTCCATCCTTTTCACAACAATAAAGTAAATCATTTTCTCATTTTAAACATTTTTCTTCCACTATGCTTCAAATAATGATTGGACTTATTCAGATGTACTTCAACTATCAGATCTAGAGCATTGAAAGAAATGTGACACTCCATTTTTAATTGTCACTTGCCAATCTATTTGAAGTTCCTCAACAGAAATAATTAACTTTATCTCTCAATTCAAACCTCAAGATCTGTCACTGAACCGCACCGAAACGCCTCATATCGCTCTGCGCGTCGTAAACACTCGCGAAGGATTCCACAAACTCTCACTGGATTGATTTGTCATATCTGTTTGATCTCTCAGTAATGCAGATATGCATTCAATCTCATTGTCATTTGTCAAAGAAAGCCAATTGTGCTGTTATTAACAACGGCAACTTTCATATTTAAAATGTGCCAATCTTACCCCAACTCAGCACGGTCTCCATATTAAAAATGTCATTCCTATATTTGATTGCGTTATTTTCTGACAGTGAGGGTTATTATCAGCCTGCAGTCACTTTGATTAAAAACAAATAAGATTCCAATCAATGCGAGAAAGGCGTATATGAAAGGGGAATGGTATCGCTGTAAAACAACAACCTCACAATAATTCCTGGGAAATAAGACTCCTAATTTGAAAAAGTTACATGCACAGAATAAAAATATAAATGACTACATTAGCTGAGGCCAAATCACACCAATCACGATCAGCAAATCCCCTGTGTTACCATGAGAACCAGGGGTAAACAGCCAATGGCCTGTGATTTCCTGGGAGTCATTAGCATGGAATAGGTTTTGCAAGCCACAGCAACCTTGCGACCTGGCTCTATAACTCATGTCACATGCTGATGATGTCATTCATCAATGGGGTCCACCAGCCTCTCAGGCAAGGGGGCTGCAGGTTGGGTGAGCAGCGGTGGTGCCGTGGGGGGAGGTTGGACAGGGGTGAGAAGAAGCGGGCGGGCGGGGGTTTGAGAATGGAGCTGCTGGGATAATGATCGGGCTGTGGGATTTGACGACGGCAGCAAATAGGTGTCAGGAGAGTATGAATGTGATGTATGGCGAGCTGTATGTTGAGGTTGTAGATGGGGAGAGGGCGTGAGCGCAAGGTGTGTGTGTGTCGTGTGAGAGTGGGTCCATCAGTAGATGTGGTTATTGTGTATGGTGAAAACGCCAAGCTGGGCTCAGGGGGGGTTTAAGGAGCGCGCACAGCGGATGATGGAGCTACCTTTAGCTTGTAATGTTCTGCAACCACAGGGGCCATTACATCCAGCACTATCAGAGAGCACAGGGAGCATCACACCCTGTAATTTAGCCAGCAGTCACACACACACTAACACACACTAACACACACACACAATTCGATTGTCATGTCTGGCAGAGTGTGATCCACCTGTGTTTATGTGTTTGTGTTGATGCTTGCCTCTGCCTTTCTAGGTCAGATTGGAATTGGACAACTCTCGCGCATCAGGAAAGTGCACACTCGCGCCATTAACAGGCTCAGGCATAATTAACAGAGCTGTTTCGATCGTGGCCGGCAAATTGGAGCTGCTCATTTCTGGCTCTAATTATTTATAGACCGTCTGTTTTACGTTTTGCGGTCAATCCTCTTTTAAGGATATTGGCCTTGGTGTTTGTAACTGAACATATTGAGTGGATCCAAAGCTAGTGGGGGAGATTATCAATACCATCTTTGATCTCTCCCTGTGTTTGTGTTTCATCCATTAAATAAGCATGTCATACTGTCTCCTGAGGGAAGAGAAGGACATCTCCAGGAAGAAACCCATTAGACACTGATTTAGCCCTCTGATTTGATGTTTTCTTAATTCACTCACAGTTTAATCTCGTGTTTCCCTCATCATTTTTTTCCGGCCTACTGGGTGATGTAGATACATTTATTTTTTTTTTTACTGAAGCAATTAACATCAAGAGGTTACTCAGAGGTCTAAATAGCCGTTCTCCAATTTCACGGCTGCTGCAGCCTTGTAACCACAAGGCCCACCATGCCGACTCACTTCTCATGACCGTGTGTGTGTGAGTGTGTGTGTGTGTGTGTGACTGCCACCACACACCATTTTCTGTAGCTGAAAATTCACCATGCTTTGAGCAAAAGCTGCCACAGCGTAAAGTGTGGGTGGCCTGCAGTCACAGCTATAAAAAGTGTGTGTGTGTGTGTGAGAAAAGGAGGGAGGGGGTGAGGCAGGAGGAGTTGATGAGGAAGGAGGCATTTTCTGTGCATCTTTGTGTGTGTGTGTTGCAAGTATCGGGGTTGCAGAAGAGCGATCTAGTCTGACGTAGGGAGCGAGGAGCAGACTGGAAGAGGGTATGAGCTGAACCAAATAGGATTTTTTCACCGCTGTGTCTATGTGGTTGGAGTAAATCTCCTTACTCAGGGGTTTCATGTGCTAGGGGGGCTTTAACGTCCCCACTCTCCTTGATGAGACATCTTTCTTGTTTGTTCAAACCATTCATTACGTGGTGGCTGCCGGACGAGCTACGCCGCTGGCCGGCGTATTTATCACCAAGCTAAAGCGCGCTCCGGCTGACAGTCGGGGATTGATGACCAGGTCCAGGCCTGAGAGGCTGAGGAAGCCTTAATACAATGTAGATGACCCACTACCATATCCAATTTAGGTCTCTGCCCCCCTTCCCTCTCACCACCACAACACATCATCCCACATCTCAATTTGTGTATGCAGCATACATATGCGTACATGTTAGTGTATAAAATCCAAGTAGGAGGGAGTGTGCGTTCTATTTGCGGGCTTGTTTTGGTGGTGACCGAGGTCAGAGCTAATGTGAAAACGCCCAGGAAACCCAGGAGTGTGAGGGGGGAGGGGCAAAACAGCAGGACTCTTATTACACACATGCACATGAGGATGCTCTTTGGACATGTTTGCACACCCGGACATATTTGCACGCACACAGATACCCAAAGAAATTGCACTTCTTTGCTTGCCAAAAAAACGTCAACACCAAGCAATCAAAAAATGTATTTCTATTCCAGCTTTATCGTCTTTCCTTTGTTGATGATTTGAGCATATTAAAAGGAACTGCGTACACAAGTACAAATCAGATTAGCCAGGGCTCATTATTTGTCCAATCTCAGCCTTGTTTGTTATTAATTGAGCACATTCCTCCAACCATTTTTTCATCTCTCCTTTAATTAAAACCGACCACGTTTAGAGGAGACAGTGCTACCTGAAAGCGGAAATCCTCCCCTCTCCTGATATGAAACCTCACTTACATCAATTATTCCAGCCGCAAATGAGAAAACAGTTCTTGAGCATTTGTTATCATTTCATGTTAAAAGTGAATTCAATTAACACAAGCCAAGCAGACGTTAGCAGGCTTTATGGAATTTGCTTTCTCAGGGAGTGTGGAGGAGGAGAGGAGCTAAGAGAAAAAAGAAGAAGAAGAAGAAGAAGAAGAAGAAGGGGAAAGGTTTAAGTCGTGAGGCGAAAGGTGTTTTCCTTGAGGGGGAAGAATGTGCGTTAATGGAGCTTGAAACCAGAGGAGGATTTAAGTGTCACTTTTAAAAAAAGGCATTTTTGTGTGTTGTGATTTGCAGGTGTCATGTCTGTGAATATTTGTGTGTGTGTGTATTTCTGTTTCTCTGTGTACACGCACGCTGTCTGTCTACAGCGGCTGAATGAAACACATAGTGTCTCATTTGTTTCGTTTGCGTGCGCCCCGACTCCTAATCTGGCCCTTAAAGACATCTGTCACCAGCGATCACTGTTGTTTTGTCATGCTTCATAGCAGGCCCAGAGGGAGAAAGAGGCAGCCCAAGGTCTGCCATTTATATCAGCCCATGTTCTCTAGATTGGACCTGACACAAATAGTATCATTGCAGCCCGGGTCGCAGAATTACATTTTCAGGTAAAAATCTTGGCTGGGCTGTGGAGGAGATTTCACAGCATTCTGTTCTCTCAGCATTAGCCTGTATTCTGCTGCTCTCTATGAAAGAGCCACCACCAGGATAACATGTCAGACATTCAAGGAAAGATAAATGTATTCGCAGCAAATCTGCACCCACTCATTCTGTTGCTGGGTTTTATAAAAGGATTCTCCGACACCACTGGATCTGCTTTAAAAAGTCCTGTATGAGCATATGCTGGGTTGGAGCACTATATGTTGTTTGTGTGTGGGCGGGGTGGGGTTAGAGAAGGGGGTTATCACAGTTGACAGTTTTGACAAACTTGTTCGGCCAGCTCTGACAGGTTTAGCTCTGAATTGTGTGTGTGTGTGTGTGTGTTGATGAGTGGGTGGACACGTGTATGCTCTGAATGTCTATACTGTGCAGAGGGAGAGGCAGGGTTGGGTGGAGGTCAGGAGAAGGTGCAGTCTTGGGTTACACAATGCAACAAACACGAGAACATATTGAATACATACAGTAATGGGCAACTGCCAGGAACCTGACTCGGAGCTTGTGGCCTCCTCTTTACAAACGTTTACACGCGTGAATATTTATGTTAATCTGAATGTCAGCGGCGCTCATGTGTGTTTTCTCTTTCTCTCCGTTTGCCTCCGCAGCACCCGTACCCATCTGAAGAGCAGAAGAAGCAGCTAGCCCAAGACACGGGCCTCACCATCTTACAAGTAAACAACTGGTGAGTCAAGATTTCCGCTTGCCCTATCTCCACCACCAGCATCGCTCTGCCTTTCATTTTTCAAAAGCCTTCGCCTCCCTCTTGCCGCCAAGTGTGAAAACCGTTTATGTTTAGCCCTCCCCGTGGCAAATAGACACACGCAGCAAATGCACACACACTGACAACCTTTGTAGCGTTATTATATGTAAGCTAGCAGGATGTTCCGCTGTTATCGGTGGAGTGTTCTGCGGCTAAGTCACCGGCCTTTGTGGTGAGACGCGCATGTATTTGAGGGATATGTTTGAGGGAGAAAGGAAAGACATCATAAGCTATCCTTCAGCCCCCACACCAACCCCACCCCTTCCATCCTAAAACCATACCTAGCACCACTACTGGTGCCCCCACAAAAGGCAAAAACTGCCTTCCACCCCCTCCCCGTTTTACACGCAGCTATATGGTGGATTAAGGTTTTGGTGGCCTGGCCAGCAGGGCCTTTGTAGATGGCTTAGCACATAACTGGGGGTGGTGGATTAAATAAAATGATCACAGAAGCAAAGAAATGATACAGGAATTACTTATCAAAATACTAGCCCAGGTTTTATCTGCAGCTTAATTTTGTTCAGTACATTCTCAGGGTGATGTTCAGATTAATTGAACTGACAGCTTCCTTTCAAATTTCCGGCAAGGTATTTGCACGGATTTCAGGTCTTACACAAACTTAATTATATGGAACCCCATTTTATCATTCTAATTCCATGTAGCGGGGGTTCTATTTACAAATGACAAGTCTGTGCCTTTTATTCACAGCTTTCCTTAATATATTTATCAAAGCCGGTTCATTTACAAAGTGCTCTATCTGTTGGGTACAGGCGGGCCGACATTAACGAAGCTTTTAGGTTTATCAGACTCACAGGCTGACAAGCCACCCGAGGGTCAATTGATTTTTTGGTTCTCTGATACATTTTTTTCTCATTTTTTTCTGGATCACAATGAGAAACATGCCTGGAGAATTAGCCTGGTTTGTCGGCCTTATCTATCAGCCCCCACCCTCGCCCCCACCCTCCTCCCAGTTCTGCTTTCTCTGTCTGTGTCCCTCACTCTCTTTCTCCCTCACCCTTTTCTTTCTTCCCTTCAAGCCAGGAGAAGTCAAGCTACTTAAATTGGCCACAGGAACCGCTGTTATCAGACTTTAATGCACCCTACAGTGTGGATAGCATTTCAATTACACCAGTAACCAAAGATTAGCCCCCGCTTGCCTGTTTCATGCCTCGTGCCACCGTTTCGGGACGCCACGCACCTTACCTACAGGAGCAGAAAATTGAGTTGCCTTGCCTGTGTCATGGTGATTAATGCAGAAATAGTCTGCAAACCTGCGAGGAAAGGGAGGGAGGGAACCAGAGAAAGAAATAGACAGAGACATAGATAGATATAGGAAGAGTCGCTGCCTTCTCGGAGGCCATGAAATCCAAGCCTGGTGCTGAAATGCCTCAGATCCATTTATAAAGAGGTCTCAGGGAATCTCATGCAGGGTGACATCCTCATGAACACATGCACGCGTACTAAAGCATGCATGTACTCATAGGTGGTTATGACTCTGTGTATTAATGTAGCAGCAGGAGTGTTAACAAAAACACCAGGAATCAATTTCCACAAATAAAGTCATTTGAGAAGCTCTGACTCAAGCTGGTTTACCGCTGGTTCATTCTGGGTTGTTTTCAGCTATTTCACAGCGAGTTTAAGATGAGAAAGGAACGGAGAATGAAGTTTTATCCCCTCTTGAACTTCTTTAGCAGGCTACATTTGGCTTTGCTTGGGCTGTGCTCGTGCTGTTTGTGAGTGTTCTGCTTCTGCTTCCAGTGGTTGCTGTCCACCCAGGATGTGACCAAACTCTGCCACATGAAATTCCTGTTTCCTTCAAAAAAAAAAAAAAAAAAAAGCTCTTCAAATTCCTGGCTGGGCCCTCACATTGTTCTGTGGCTCCCTTTGATGCATGAACGCTGCCATGTTACTGGCCAAAGAGAGACAGAGACAGAGAGGGAGGGAGATATAGACAGAGGTAGGGGAAAGACAGCAGCAGAGGATGAGCGGGGAGCGGGTGGGAGGAGGGAGGGGGATCGCCGCCGTCTTCGGTTTCCAGAGCTCTCCCTCGGGGAAAGGATGTGCTGAATCAGGGCTTTGTCCGCCGGCACAATCGCAGCCCAACGAGGGCACAAGGGTGCTCTGTGTGATAGTCAATAGACAGTGTATGATGCTCTTTCTCAAAACTTAGCCCGTCAGACCTCCACCCTGAACTGTACCCTCACACCAACACCTCCTTTTAGCTTTACCTGCAGCTCACCTGTACGCACAGAAAACAAAACTAGACAGAAAACCTTCTGACTATACTAAGACACACCTTCCGCCTGCTTCTCTATATCTGGTCTCTAATATTAGCTGGCAGCTTCACCTGTTTGTAGCCCACACCCCATTAGCAGTGTGATGCTAATAAGGAACAAAGGACGAGGTTAAAGTCCACAATTTCAGCGCTGCAGTGTTGAACAGATGAGGAGGAGGACTTGATTATCCAGCTAATAGTACCCTGAGTGTGTGTGTGTGTTATGCACATTATAACTAATGGAGCCCCATGCTTACTCAGTATGTGCATGAGATGTAATGTGTGTATACAGTGTGTCAGGACGCCATTAGTTCACCATTAAGTAGCGTGTTTGCTCTGCTTACATTTGAGACAACTGGCGTCATGCTAACAGAAGTGGGGAGTGGTCCGACATGTGATTGCATTTGTTTAAGATTGTGTTGGAAAAAGGTGAGGGCCATGTCACACGAGGCATTCGGCAGGTGTGAGTGAGGAGGAAGAGGGAGAAGCGTTTACAGTTTACAGTATCTGCTGGCGTTATTTTGGCTGCCTCAGCACCTCCTGCTGTCCCCCGCTATCAGTCTGGGCTAAATGGGGCCTGACCGAATCCTTTCATGTGTCAGCGTCAGACCCAGCACGATGTGGCTTCACTCACTGCCATAAATGCACACACCGACAGCTATCCTGGCACTCACACACACATAGACACATAGAGCGAACATAACACGCAGGATTATTACATGGGCCTGAGAAATGACGCGGATGACAGATGACTGAGAGAAACAGCGGCTAAAAAAAGGAAGGAAATCGTCCCCTCATTATTCCCTCATCTCACAGGCAGCCGGTTGGTCCTTTTAATGGCAGAGAGTGAGACAGAGAATATGTCAGTTCTTGGCATCTATGATGACTGACTGCTGTGCCACTGGAGCACTAATAACAATAAAGAGGGCAATAAGCCACACTCTATTTTTACCTCTCTGCCTCTTCTCTACAGCCCAGGGGGGAATACACGCATAGACACATACACACACACCGATACACACACGCACACACAGGGGAGAGGCTCTAATTAGCGGCAGAAAGGAATACAATGAGTGAGTTATTAAGACACAGGGGCGGATCAGAGCCAACCTTTGCCCCCAGTCGGAGCACAGGTCACATGATAAGGGAAGGATATCCGCCAGACGACGGCGCCAAGCGGCCTGTGCCCACTGAGGAGATGAAATTAGCTCAATCTCTGTGGCCATTCAAGGCAGGAGACGGTGCACTGATTGTTTTTGTGTCCTCGCAATAAAAAGAGACGCTACCTGTTTGCACCAAATCCCTCAATACACACCCTGTATACGTTAGCATCCTCCTTATCCAGTGTGTGCAGGTGAGTCTGAGCAATTAAACCAGAGGTTAAAAGGATACTGCACTTAAAAAGCCTTTTCAACTCTCGCCCATCTACATAAGTTGTAGATTCTCCTCCCAGATTGCATCCTGCTGTAGCACAGCATGCGGATAAACGAGTTTAGCTAGCTCCAAGCTGACTGCTCTGCAACTCTCCTCACAGCATGCTCCCCGTTCCCACTCAGATCATCGTTCCCCATCTCTCTTTTTCTCCTTCACCTCCCCCTCCCCCTCCCCACCCTCCATGGACCAGACTTCTCAGAGTTTAATGCACCAAACAGAGGCAGCAGGTTCAAATGCAGATTGTTAGTAACACATTTATTTGCAAAAGCTCAAGAACAAGAAAGCGAAGAAAAAAAATGAAGCCAAATTTGTTCTTCTACTTAGCGAAGCATTTTCCACCCTCTTCCTCGGTCCAATGAGACACTAAGGAACACTGGCTTTTATGATTTTTATGATTTTTTTATGATCCTCTGGTTTGGCGGGCAAGCCTATTATGAAATGCAAAATAATAACTAATATTTTCCAAATGTAACACAAAGCTGTGAAGCCGGCCCAGCCGCCTGTTTTTCCACATTCTTTATGAGGATTTAAGTCTTATGAATCTCCCACAGACTTTCGAGGTCCCGTTTCACTCCTCTTACTGTACTCCACATTGCCTCCTCTCCTTCACTCCTCTGCCTCTTTTTTCCTGGTGGGCTAGTTGACTGAAGTTGCTGGTTATCTGTCTAACTTTGACCCAGATGGAAATGTCAGGCTTTTTTTGGCTCCAACCAGGGACTCCCGGCAGTGGCCATCTTCTGCCCCCCCCGGCTTTCTAAATATACAGCCGGAGTGTGGAGAGGTTGCGGCTGTGTGTGTACGCATGTTGGTGTGTGCATCTATGAGTGTGTATGAGAGTCTGAGGGAGAGAGAAAGACTATCGGGGCGCTGCCAACACAGGCATCATGATCCCTCTCATTTAGGGACCGCTAATTGGCAGTTAATTAGCAGAATTGACTCTGTTGTCAGATCCCAAGTGCCAGCCCCCCTACCATCACCCCCTACCAGCTAAGTTCATTTGATCTGGCTGCTTTTCTTGATGCTGTAATAATAATCCCATTTTATCTGTTTTGGAGGGAGAGCAGCATTTGGAAAAAACATATTTTCATTATTGGCAGAGTAAACCAGAACAGGCTCCCTGTTGTAGCAGGTTTCATTTTGTTTTTCATTTCACTTGTTACACATCCAAATATCTGTTCCTGGTGCAATCTCGACACATGCTGTACTCACAGAAAACGCCAGATGAGTACTGAATAGCTTCTGCTGATAGGTTTACTCCTTCTTTCTCGGGGCACATCGGGTCAAAGCGTGGCACGGACGCCAGCCCCAGCCTGTGTGCCGACTCCTGAGTGGGTACGGTGTTATGAAAAACAGGTGCTGCTTTAGCAAAATTGGCACTGTCTGGCAATCATGTCCAGAAAAATGAGTTGCCTTTTTTTTTTTTTTTTTTTTTTTACATGTTTTCCCATTACAAGACTCTACAAGGCAGTGGAATTCTCCCAACAAAGATGGCATGCAAGGAGAGCGAAGCCAGACGAAGCAAGATAGAGCTGAAAGAGGCATTAGAGAAGGAGCATTAGAGAGGGATGGGAGGAGGGAGGTCTTTGTACTTCTCTGCTCCTTTTGGCTCTTTTATTCCTCAACGGCTTGGTTTTATTGGTGGGTCGTTTAATAACAAGGGCTCCGCGTTTGAAATAAAGTCGAGCTGCTTTTGCGTGGGCGAGACTACTCTCTTTTTTTCTTCTCATTTTAAGATGGTAATTTCTGCACTAGGGGTGAGAACTGGGGAGAGACACGGATAGGAGAGGGGCTGAGAGCAGGAGGTTGAGAGTGTGGGATAGGGAGAATTCAAGGAGAATACAAGGGAGGGAAAGTAGATTATTTCATTTGCTGGAAGAGAATGAACTTATAAAGAAAGAGGGAGAAGAGACAGAAAGAAAGGAAGGAAGAAAGGAAGGTTGGGTGATGGCAAGAAGGAAAGTGTAGGATGCTGTTTTCATGAACAAGCAGCTTAATGCACGCGGGCAGCCACAGTAAGCCTGCCAGAATCTCCCTGCGCCTGAGGCCATCTGTGAGCAGAATAGCAATTTTATTACTTTGTCATTAAACCAATTTCACAGCAGTATTGTTTGTTAATGAGCAGCCTCAAACGAGCGAAGATGTCACGTACTAGAATAGCAGCAAGATTTGTGACCCCACTTCTCCTCCGTCTCAACCTGCGCCTCATTCTTATTCTTCTTCTGCCGCCGTCTTCTGTCCTAGCATCCTTACCTCTCTCACGCACTTACTCACTCACTCGCTTCCATCCTTCCAGCTTCTCTCATCCTTCTCCGCCCTGTTATAGGGGTCCCTGGCTCATAAAAGAGGGGGGAACTGCTGAAAGATAAAATGCAAAGTCTATACAGTCAAGTCTCTGTTTATGAGCTTCCATTTGCCTTTAGAGCGCATTGGGACGAATGGTTTTCTCTCCGTGAGCTTTCGAGGCTGTGCAGCTGGAAAAGCCTGTGATGTTGGCCTGTTATTTCACTCTGAGGCTTACATGGGTGCCAACAGCAAGTGCCAACAGAGGGACTAGGCGTCTGAATAGGTGCATAAGTCCTTTGGATTGTGTTTTAGGGTGATGTCATGCATTTTGTTTGACATAAAATTTGGCTTTAGATTTGTTTTTTAGCTGTTTATTTGAATAATAATCAACCCAGCAAACAAGTCAGATTGATGTTTGTTTAGGTCTGTTCTCGCCATCAGTTGCTGTGCTGCTGTACGTGTCTTTACGGCTGGTCACTCTGTTTATGTTTTTCCTACGGAGGTCAGATTCTTTGTCTTTCTGCAGCGTGTGACTTAAAGACTCAGAGGGAGAGAAGGAGAGGGGATTTAAGCCGGGACCCCAGAGGATCAGACAACCTGACAGAGTAGATTTGGTATAATTAGTTTTATCTGCTGGGGAGATAGCCAGAGGAGCTGTGTGTGTGCGCGTGTGTGTGTGTATGTATTAGTTTTGGATGCATTTGGATGAATGTTGTGTGAACGTTTCATCAGGGAGGGGTATAGGTGTGTTAGGGGACTTTAAAAGGGATAAAGGTGACCAGGTGTAACAGAATGGCCTTGAGGGTGTGTGTGTGGTGTGTGTGTGTGTGTGTGTGTGTGTGTGTGTGTGTGTGTGTGTGTGTGTGTGTGTGTGTGTGTGTGTGTGTGTGTGTGTGTGTGTGTTTGGAGCCAGAGAGGACAGGAGCTCCTTCTTTGCCTGAGCTCTTTAAACTCTGTGAACCTCCAGCAGGTATTTTCTCTCTGTCCAGGCATGCTCCTTCTCTCCCTCTTTCCCTCTGTTTGTCTTTATCTGTCTCTTTCACACTTTACATTCCCCTTCTCTCCCTCTTTCTCCCTCCTCCTCCTCTCCTCCTCCCTCCCTCGGTGAGTTTGGGTATACAGTAACAGCATGTCAATAAGCATGCTCTCCTGTCTTTGCTTTGCTTTTCTGGTGTCATGTTCAGAAAACAACCCCTGCTGACCTTGCTTCCCCTCCTTAAAGACACAATGAAAGGGTGTCTTCAGAAACGAAGAAGAAGAGAGGGGTGTAATCACATCCTCAACAATGCTCCCATGTGTTAGCCTTACCTGTTGTGTGTGTGTGTGTGTGTGTGTGTTGGTCTGTGTGTATTCTCTGTATCTGTGATTCATGGCCTCGTGCCCTCTGTGGCTTTGAGACGCAGGCCAATAAGCCCATCATGGAGGACCCTATAAATCAATACAGCCCTTTGTTTGTTTAAGCCATGCTTTGCCCCAGTTCAGGCCTGTTATGGATGAGATATCAGTGGAGTCAGTGCCAAGCAGAAAAAGGGGGAGGAAGAGGCAGTAGGGGTGAATCCGAGGGCCTCTTTGCTTAAAAACAATCCCATCTTAATTGGAAAGCAGCCCAAAAATCTTCTCCCGATCAAACCTGGTAATTTTCAATTTAGGAGAGACGTGACTTACGCAGAAACACACATGCATGCATGCACTTTGATGAAGTTATCACAGCTAGCTGGGAGAATTAGCCGCTATTAGCCAGTGCTATAACATGCATAACAAGATGCAGAGATACAGAGAACAATGAGGAGTATATTACCCTAATCTTGGGTTTTTCCTCTCCTTCCAGGCTTATGAATATTTATACCTCCCATTACTGGTGATGATGTTTCAATTTGGAGACTGTGTGAGCATGTGCAGCAGAGAGGGAATCACTTTTTTTCCCTCTGGTAAGAGTGAAGGGCATGTGCTCCGTGACATATCTGCACCATCACCATCATTAAAGATAGATCAAGAGATGGCACATTTTAGGACGATTTTGTAAAAACATGAAACACTCGGTTTTAAAAATAGCATGTTTGCTTTTGATATTTAACCTGCAAAATAAAACATTCCTCAGGAATGAGGTCATCTCTATTTTGAGCTTATTTCTAAACCCTTCATGAGGAGATCGCTCATGACAGCACGCAGACTGAAATTCCAGCTCCACATTCTGCAGTGGAGCTGAATTGAATGTGGCTTTTGTGACTCATAGAGATCTCTGTATTTGTTTCAAGGCTGTCGCATATGAAGGAGGCCGGTCAAAGCTGCTCACAGTCAGTGTGCGAGGCTGATCTGAGAGGCAGAGGGCTTGCTTCAGGCCACCAGGCACATCAGAGTCCCTGTGGTCTGCTCCACAGTGTCACTGCTGCTTCTGCCAGCAGTCCCCTCCACAAACAACAGCTATTTATAACACCAGCCTGCTGCCGGCCGGGGCCCTTTTTTCAGCCCTAAACTCTGCTTCTGAGCGTCCTTGCACATGTGTGTCTGCGTGTGCTCACACTCAATGTATGTCAGAGCGATTATGTGCAATCGAAACTCTGATTAATTATTCAGAAGGGAAGTCGGAGGCAACATTTGACCGAGGACTCTCATGGTCACCAGTATGTGTGAGATGCAAACACACTGGAGTCAGACACATCATGGAAATGTGCTCGGTGGAAACACTCACTCACACGCCAGAGACACAATGATGAAGATGATGACATCCCAGCGGGAGGGGAAATCCCTTTCTAAACACACACACACACACACACACACATGGTCCTGCACCCAGTGGTCTGGCTCTTCAAGACAGTTTGTGCAACAGCTCCTAAACCCGGGATTTGGAGTATTTCGACAGCCTATCCACAAGGTTTAGGTGTCACTTTTTAATTGCTCTAACTGCGCTGAATTCACCAGAGCTGACGGATAAAAGCTACGATAAAAGAGATGCAGAGCAGTCGTGTGTGTGTCTGAGTGTGTGTACACATTTCTGCAGAGTTGGATGACTCCTTCCCTTTGCAACCTTTCAGTGCCTCCTACTTCTGCTAATGCGTTTGAGATTTAAGAACCCAAGTTCATGTCTGCACACTAAGAAGTGTACCCAAGCGTGCATGTGTGTTGCATAAGGCCCTAACAGTCAGAGCCCCTCTTGGCAACCCTCCTCTTCTTCTCCTTCTTTGAGCTGAACCCATTATAGTCTTACAAGAGGAGGGAGAAGAGGAGACGTTTGATATGAGGCAAAGGAAATAGATTGGCCTTATTTCCTTCCTGGCTGCCGCAGCGCAGACACTTGTGTTGCCTAGACGATGCAGCCAATTGACACTCAATTTTGTTTGAAATATCACGCCTCTATCATGTCATTATCAGCTTCCCCTGGTAATCCACAAAGCCGCCCTGTTTGATATCTGACAATAAAGAGGGGGTAGTGACAGAGTCAGGGAATCTCTCCCTCTCTCTCAATTACCAGGCAGAGAGAAGGGAGGAAGGAAGGGAGACAAAAGAGAGGGTGAGGGAAAATAGATGGAAGGAGAGTGCAAGGAAAGGCTAAAAGAGTCACACTTTTGTATGGAAGAGGCTAAAAACTGAGATTATACCTGCTCTTTCCTGCAGAGATGTATAAAAGAACCCAAAAGGCCGCAGGAATAGAAATCTGGGCATTGGGGGTGTCTCTCAGCACACCCACTCATCTCAGGAGGGCTGATGGGTAGGCCGGGTTAATGATAGTGCTTGATTCCTCGTTCTTTGTATTGTCTTCTGTGTGTGTGCCAGCTTGCCAGCATGCCTACATTCTATTTCTTGCTGGCCCTGCATTAAAGCAGGAAGCTCTCGCTCACCCATAAGGTGAGGCGATGTCCTATGAGAAATGAGCGCTACCTTCCAGCGCTGACGGCCTCTGTCATAGGCTATGTGCTGGAGCCTTTGACGAGGGGCTGATATTGACGTATGTTAGATGCTCCTTGAACAACACATAATACAGCTCCTGCTCCCTCAGCGCCCGAGCTGGCACACGATACCTTTAGTGCACCTTTGCGCACTAATAAGGTGGCGTCTAAAGGGGGCAAAAAAAGGATTTGGATGAACTCTTCCTTGGTCTGGTTGTGACATTCACAGAAATAAAAGCATCAGAAAAACATTCAGGGCAGAGGTGTCAGGCTCTGAGGAAAAGGGAGGTTAATAATGGGAGATATTAGGGGACTGTCTGCAAGACAGAGAGAGAAAGATGAGATGATCCCACCCTCCTGCCTCACATCAGAAAACAGGTAGAGCTAGGGCAGGTTAGCCACGCTGCATTGCTACAATAAGGCCTCTTTCATACAGGTGTGTTGACGCCTGGGGCAGGCTTGGCCTCGGTCCATTCCATTCACCCTGGCTGATTTGAACAATAACTATCATATCTCTTAAAAGAGAAGGGAGGGTGAAGCGTCAAGACGGAGATGCCTGAGAGCTGTGTCGGGGCCAAGAAAAACCCTGCTGCCGTTGTCAGAGCTTGTTGATGTTGTAGTGAGGAAAAAACTGGCAAGTTTTTTTTTTTTTCAACCTCCCCTCCATCCCTCCGTAACCCCCACATTTTTTTTCCTCCTCGCCTCTCACTCCCTCCTCTCCTGCGCCCGATTCAGTGTTTTTGTGCCGTAGGACAGAGTGTGGTGAGGAGACAGAGGAACAAAGTGCTGCTGTGTGGAGCAGCAGCTGCTGCTTGCCGGATCAAAGGGGCAACAAGCGTGGTCTTCCTGGCCCAACGCTGCACTGGAGGTGTTTGACGGACAGTCAGCAGCTGGGGCCGCACAGCCCGCCATGCAGGGGTCAGGCTGCTGGACTGCAAGGCCCAGGGGTGACATGCCCTCACTGGACAAGGGGGGAGAGGGGAGAAGGTGTTAGATGGGAGGGTAAATAGAGGGAGAGATGTCTATGTTTGTTTCCTTTGTTGTTTGTCTTGCTGTTGTAGGTTAGAGAGAATACAGCATTTTTATTTTATGTTCATACTGTGACCAACTGTACACACTGTATTATATATAATTATAGTGTGCTGTATATGTGGTACATTTAGAGACAGAGCCCTCTGTGATATGCTTGAGGTACAGATGCCACAATCTTTAGGTTAATAGGTTAAAAAACAGTAAGTTAGCTATTTAACACCACTGGACAATGTTAACAAGCAGTACAAACATAACACATTGACAAAAAGTAAGTAGGGGTTTGTAAGTGAGTTTAAGAGTTGTTTTTTGTGTCTGACGATGTTCTCACAAAATCTAGTTTCATATCAATACATTACATTACTGAGTAACTGCTAGCTTCTGTAGTTAGAGGAGCTAACTTAGCTTACATTAGCAGGAGAGCAGCTTGTACAGAGTAGTTTGGTTAATGTTAGCAAAAGGGATGGGTACCGACTGAGGTACTTTTGTAGGTATTGACCTAAATCTGTCAAGAGTACTGGGTACCATTTCACAAAAAAATCAAAAGCTACCATGTTTAGGTCCCTAAATGCATCCTTGTGACTGTGGGGGAGTGGAAGAGTAGGTGATTTCCCATACTGGACATGAACTCAGCATTATAAGGTTCTATAATAAAGAGTAAATATGTTAAATTGAAAAGCAATAAAAACATTTAAAAAATTGAATTTTTTTACCAAAATAGGAAAAAAAAGTACCAAAAACTGGTACTGTTGAGTACTGGTACGGATTGCCAGGTACCAGGCATTGGTGCTGTATTATTTCATTTGTGAAAGGTACCCATCCCTAGTTAGCAACCTGTGGGACCAGTGAGAAGAACTGCGAGTGCTGTCAACTTTGTAAACAATGCTAGTAATTTCAGCCTTTCCACTTTAAGAGCAGGGGCAATGTTGAACTCTTGGCGTCCGTGTTGCTGCTGCCTCACAACTGTGCTCAGTCACTTGACCTCGCCACACCAATAGGTCAGTTGAACCCTAAAAGAAAAAGTAAAGCAGCCATAACTTGTTTAATTGACTTTAAAAAGCTAGTCAGCCTTCTGATGTTGCTCGAAAAATAAAAAGCTTAGCGTGAGTTCAGCATGGTCATCACTTTGCACTGAGGCAACATGTAGTAGTAAGCGAAGTAAGCTTATTAGCAAGTTGAGTTGCTAGTATCAGAGGCTAGTTCATAAATGTTCACTGAAGAAAAACACCAACAACAATCCCCTGCTCTGTTTTAATCTCAGACAAATATAAGATCAGTCTTTTATCATGATAAAAATCCATGTTTATGTAATGTTGGGGCCTAATTTTAAGGATTAAACCATTTGTAGTACAACACTATACACGGCAATGATCTTGTCTCTGGTGCTAACAGAAAATTCAAGCGAGTGAAAAGAGACACACAGAGAGTGAGCGTGCCGCAGTGCTATTGATTTATTTTAATTAGCTGCTCGTTAAATCGTGTCAGTTTGCAACACAAATATATAATTCTTTGTCTGATTTTCCACTCGAGTCTTAATGACTCGTACTCCCCGGGTTTCAGAGAGGAATGACTTCTACAGCGAGACTGACAGAGCAGTGCAAATGTTACTCATATGAGGCTGAAGGAGGGGGGGATGCCACAAAAGGGCAATGAGTGGAGTAATAAAAAGGGAAAGAAAAACAGGTCAGTGAAAGTCCATGGAGGAGAGGTGAAACAGTGCCCCTTGGAGAGGCAGACAAAAGAGCCAGAGGTGGGGGGGGGGTAGATGAGAAGGAGAAAGAGGTAAAACTATGTAAACACAGTGGCTGCCCTCAACGTGGGTCCTCTCTCTGACGTTCCTAAAAAACGATCCCCGCCTCGCTCTGCTTCACATCTGCACTAAATCAAACACGGGGGTGAGGTAATGTTCACCCGGCTTATGTCTCTTTACTCCTGTTTTAACTTAAGGAAGGGAAGAAGGGATAGGAAAAGAGGAAACTATCTGATAGGATGAGCTGGAGGAAACGTCCTTGTTCTTACTGTATCTGTTTTGTCCTTCGAGGAGTGAAGTCTGTGAAAGGCTCCTTTGTGGTAGTTTATGATAAATCCACAGATACTGAGGGTTCAGTCTGGTGGCAAGCTATGTATAAACTGTAACAGGGGGGCCTGTTCGGACCATGTGAGCTGATTCAATCAGTGTTGTTGACACTACAGTAGATCAGTGTTGGAGGTTCAGTAGCCCCAGACTTCCTCACCGTCTGAGCAGACCATAATTAGTGTTTGCTTACACAAAACACACCCTCCTCATGGGGTTAATTTGCATGCACTTCCTGGTCAAAGGACACTGAATGTTCTCCTCCTTTCTGCCTGTCTATCTTTTTTTTTCTTTTTGGAGGGGGGATCAAACTAAAGCCTTCCTCCTTTGATTCCACTGAGTTGTGACTCAATCGCTGGAGGTTTGGAATCTCTATTTCGGTCTGAAGCACAAGTATGGAAGCAATGATCTTTAATAGGAACCAGAGGACAGCCATGTTTGCAAGCAGCGATCGGGGATTGAGTTCAGCACGTTCTTGTTCAGATTGTGTTGCATCTAATCTCCCTGCAAAGACAGACAGGGGCCTGGGAATATGAGTGACATATGAAAACTCGCCCCCAACCCTCCCTTTGCTTTTTGCATATGAGCTCTCAAAATGAGTGCACGCAGGTCAGCCATGAAGGCAATAAACTGTCAACGATTCCTGCGTCACTTTTTCAAAGCAGCCTCCTCTCCTTCGCACGCTCTGCGGAGCTGCATTTGGAGCGGTCTGGCGCTCATTTCTCGATGAAGACATGTTCAGTATTTCTCTGTTTCTCTCTCTGGCTCTGGCTCCATTTCTTTCTTTCATCACAAACTCGTCAAACGAGTGACCCTACTCCTGATTGGCTGGGTTCCCTCCAATCTCCACAGCAATTGGCCAGACAAACAGGGACTCTCACTCTTGCTTTTTCTCGTCTGCCTCCCTCCCTCCCTCTCTGTCTCTCTTTCTCTGTTGGCTGTGCTCCAGGGTAGGGTGGTTTGGCATGACGATTTCTCAGGGAAGGAATGCTGACAACAGGAGCGAGTTACCAGGTGTGGCTGCGAGTCAGTTAACCAGAAACAAGGCCTTTCTGACAGACTGAGATGAGGAAGCAAGAAAGAAAAAAAAAAGAAAACAAAGAATGAATGTAGGCACTGAGTCAGACTGGTTCACTGTGATTTCATCTTCAAACATTAAATAACCTTTCATGCTATTTTTCAGCATCTGATGATGCAGTTGGTTTCTAAGATACTCCATCAATAAAGTAGCGGCTCTGCAAACATTTTAGGATTATGTAAGTTCCCAATCAGACCGTCTTCGTCTCCCCAAACCCACCCTCGTTTGGTATAGCATAACACTGTATGCTAGCCAGAGCATTTAACACCTGCCCAGGCACTCTCTGACACCCCCCACCCCCGTATGTGTGAGCAGATATTAGTAACCAGGGATGCCGTGTTGATCCAGCCTCGTGGAGACCCTGTGTCAAGTGGACTCCTGCTGCCCTGGCTCCATCATTCATATCTGTTATTTTCCTCTGCGACACACACTCTCGGAGCTCTAGCAGCTCTCAACATTGTCACAGAAAAGGAGTTTGCATCTGTATTCACGCTTGTGTTTTGGCACACGTGTTTCAGCGAGAAGTTGCCCAATTGGCGTTGGTGTGTGAAGAATGTGTTGACACACACATGCACATTACACGGGTGTACATTCAAGCACAGACTGACTGACACAGCAGGAGCAGTTTATGATACGCAACTTGAAAATGTGTCGAAGGCTAACCGGCTAAGAGAAACTAGCTGCCCACATTAAACAGCAGTGAACCACCTCCCCCCCCCCGTGCACACCTCCTCCTCCTCCTCCTTCTGGAGTAATGTACACATTCTGAGCTGTATCCTGAGGAATGACCCCCACACGACCCCCTAACCTTGCCTTTAATTATTTGTTTGAAGACAGCATGGAGTTCCCATGCTGAGAGGTACTCTGTGTACTGTGTGTGTGCATGTGTGTGTTGGCGTTTCTGTGCGCTAACACTGAGCAGAGGCAGGCCATAATAAGCTAGACCACCAGATGTAGATAATAAAACAGGGGTTTTTTCAGTTGGAGGTTTTTTTTAAAGCTAGTGTCCCCTGTGAGCCTCCTGTGTTCTGGTTAGCCTACAGACACACTGGCGGTGCTTGTGGTCATGTCCATGGTGTGGATGTGTGGATTTATGACATGCACGTATGTTTTAGCGAGCGGTTGGGAATTCCGAATCCCTGTGGTCAACCTCTGTGTCACTCTCAGAGGGGTCTGTCAGTCCTCAGTCTCGTCCATCCATCCATCTCTCCGTCCATCCCAGCTGACCAGCCTCCGTCTCTGGAGGATTCCTGGTGGTGTTGTTCTAAGCACACACCATTAGCAGCTCACGGGTCGAGGGAAAACAGCGTTATCAGGCCTGGCTCTGATAATCTCAATTGGCTTTACTCAGGCTGATAAAAGGTGCTCTAAGGCCATGAGGGGGCCCTCGGTCAGCCCCCAGCTCCCTTTGGTTCACCACATCACCTCTTGGTTACTCCGGCAACTTGTTTAGCATACAAAAACAAAGCCTCTGTGGGTGGCTGTGTGATGTAGCTGTTGGACAATGGGTGAATGTTTTTAAAAAGAAGGAGTATCCAAAAGTTTGAGCACTAACTTCAGTGAGAGCAAACACTTTTCTCAGTTTATTGAATGTCATACATTTCCTGTAAGAAGTCCCTAAGAGGAGGAACACTGTTAAGAAAAAAAGAATCAGGTTAAATGTCAAAAAAAAGGAGAAACCGCACTTTGATCTTACAGCAGTGCTTTCAGTCCGTGGAGTATTTCCTCTGCAGTCACTGGAAACCGTATGGGCAGGTTTAGCACCTGGGAAGAACATTCCTAATATTATGTGTTTATGGTTATGTCCCAGAATAGGTAAGAACGCATGTGGTTATGATTTTGAGTCCCCCGTGTGTCTAGAAAGGCTGAAAGCAGGACATATATTTTGTAAAAGGGCTTGCACTCCTAGCTTGAGGAGGGAGTGCGATAACAGGAATGTCTCACTGTTTACTTGCTCAGCTGGTTCTGATGCTCAAAAACATCTTTTTTTCCAAAGCAATGCGGGTATTTCTGACAGAAGAGTTATCTCAGAGTGCTTCATCCCCTTTGTTCAAGTAGGAAAGTACTTTCACAGTTAATAAAACTTAATCCTCATGCCTGCCTTAAAATCCTGAATTACAATAATATAATTTCCAATGTATCTCTCTCGTTTGCTTCTTCCCATATGGACGTGTTTCATCTTTTCTCTCAGGGGCCCTCAGCTCCCGCTGCGTACCTGCACTCTGGATGCCCCCTGGCAAATGAGCACTGCGTCTTTCTTTCTCCCAACTGTGCATTTTGTACGTTTAACCATGTCACTTTGAGCCGGGCAGATTACAGGCGTTTAAGTTCATTGGAGAAGGTAAGGGCAGGTATCAGGGCTTCATGGGGGATTAGGAGTCCAAATTGGTTCCAGCTCTCCCTTCCTTCTAATGACCAGTTCTTTAGCCCCACTGATTGTGCAGTGGCCCATACGTTAGAAGAGGGCGGTTGGACTTTTTTTCCCCTTCTCTCTTCTTTTTTTGACTTCATGCTGGACAGCTCTGACGTGATTTGAAACCCCTCTTTAATATCAACCACATGGTGGTACCTGTAGTGCAGAGTCCATGCCAGGTTTTTACCATCTTTAAGAGGAAGGTATGGAGAAAAAGAGAAATGTGGTGATCTTGTTTGACCAGCTTGCACTCGCCACAGCTCAAGGCGTCCCATTCGGAGTTAGAAAAGGGTCGCCCCCGGCTGGCAGTCACCTCCAGATGACCTCCGGCTTTACACTGGAAAAGCCACAGGAGCGAGGCCGGCTGGGGAGGCTTTGTGGAGCTGCACTTATTCGCTGCTGTGGTGGTGATAAAACTTCAGACAGCCTAATTGATGGGCTTGCTGACATAACAATACCTTGTGAAAGCACGGAGTGGCCCATGCCTGGTCCTCATTTCTAGACAGCTGGAAGGGGAGCAGAACCCCCTACAATGCAGCCAGAGTAGGGGTCCCACAGAGGGGAAGGGTTGGAGGTGGAACGGTGGGGGAGTCATGAAAGGAACCATTTGTATGCTGCACTTTGCTAATATAAAGCTTACTCTGAAATTCCAAAGGGTGATAACACTGCAGACATAATATTGTGTTGGAGAAAGTGTTATAGACATGAGAGTGCACATATATAGCTGTGCTGCGTTTACTGTATGCGACTTACCGTAGGAAAAACGAAAGAGAAAGAGATGGTCCACAACCAGGGTTCCTCTGTGCCCGAGCTGCACTTAATACTTGAGGAATGTCTCCCTGGTGCCTATAGCAACCGAACGTAATCAAAAGCTTTATTAAAAGCGGGGGGAATAGATCATAAGGAACATTAAAAGTATCCCTCACTGGGTTCCCAAGTCTGTGCACAATTGCCCTTTTGTTTGTTGCAGTTTTGTTGTGTGCGCCTCTCTCAAGGACTCGCGGGCTAATGTTGCCATTAAGTCATGCAACACAGTTTTGTCTTTGTGCTAGCTTGTGATGGATCTTTCCATGTGTGAATGCAGGCTTGATTTAACGTTTGTTTTTCTCCTCTGTGTTTTCTCTCTGCCAGGTTCATTAACGCCAGGAGAAGAATAGTACAGCCCATGATTGACCAGTCAAATCGAGCAGGTAAAAAAAAAATGGAGAATTCAGCCAGCATACAGCAGACTACTGCTTCCCTCTTTCTTTCCTGAGCATGAAGACACCCCTCTAAAATCTTTGCACATGCACATCATGCCTGGAGCCCTGTTTTTTTTTATAAGGGGCACACTACGTCCAAAACCCTCCCCAAATAAAAAAATCCCTGTCCTTCTTCTGCTTTTCTTTGATTCTTTTCTATGAGATGTGTTCAGCCGTGGTGCAGGCATTTGCTGATTGACTCTAATTGGAGATTTCCCATTTTAAATGGAGGGAGAGCTACATTAGCACTCTCTCTGTGAATTGCTAATTGGACACAAGAGGAGTGCCAGAAAGGCAAGCAGCAATTTATGACGTATTACTCCTTTTTTTTTTTCCCTTTTTCAAATTTTTTGCATTTTCATTTAATCCTTAAAAATTAAGTTTAGCTGTTATAAAAAGTGATTTTTAGCCTTACATATTAGCTTATTTTGCTATAATACCTAGCTTTTTGACAGTTGTATGATTTAAAGTTTAAATTATGGTTATGCATACTTTAAGAAAATACCATTGTTTTTAACGTCTACTCTGAGATTGCATAAAAATTGGTTCATGTTTAGTTATTCAGTCACTCCAAGCTTTGGAGGACACATTTCTATCATAGAGGTGAACCAAAGCAGCGTTTCTGTCTGGAAAGGTCCCCCCTCGATGACGAAACACCAACATAAGCCATGAATAAAATGAGATGCACTTCCTTACTGTATGTGGGAGACTCTGTCTGCAGTCCCAGAGCTCAGCATGCAACAAATGTTGTGCCAAACAACAGTCTCTACAAAAACAGCATGACTAACAGCTCCCCTTAATCTTCACGAATTACAGATTATCCAAGATAATACTGTTATAGCGCCAGAATACGCCGTGTTCTACAGTCTCCAAAGAGCATTAGTTCATTAGCGCTAATTATAGACAAAACAAGATGCATTAAATGACGGTGTCTCCTGTATCATGCTAAACAATCAAACACTGATCAAATGTAATTATTTGGCAGCTTTAGAATGACTGAGTGCTCTCAGTTAAAGAGTAGAGTGTAATCTGCTGCTCAGATGACGACTGTCTGAAAGAATTGCCTGCCACGGCAGAAATTCTTCTCATCCTGTCAAACTGCATGCTTTCTCCTCTCAGCTAGAGAACAATGTATCTCCTGTGTGTGTGTGAGAGGGAGTGTGTGTTGTTTTGAATGACACTGGTTGTGTGTGTGCGTGTGTGTGTGTGTGTGTGTGAGTGTGTGTGTGCGGGCGCTTGCATGCATGAGGACCTACTGTATGCGTGTTTGCATGCCACGCGTCAGCCAATGCGGTCCACAAACATGAGCACAATGTCTTACAGTATGTTTGGGCTGAAGCTGGGACAATTGCTGATTGTCTGGTGTGTTTTCTCTTCTTTTTCTTCCCCCTCCCCCTCCACCCTTTTTTCACGTCCACGTTTTGACTACAATCAGGTTTTCTTCTTGATCCTTCAGTGAGTCAAGGAGCGGCATACAGTCCGGAGGGCCAGCCCATGGGCAGCTTCGTGCTGGACGGTCAGCAGCACATGGGGATCCGACCAGCTGGTGAGTCCGTCCATCCGCCCGTCCTCATGCCTGCTTTTTAAGACGCAGCACTGATCCTCTTGTCTGAAGCATGAGATTTGGTGACCTTAGCACGAAGCAGGTCCTAAAGTTAAACCTAACACTAACAAAAGCAGCAATCCTTTTAAAAAAGTCCCCTCACACTCTCACACTCGATCCACTGCTTGTTTTTTCTTCTAATCTAACAAATCCTTCACAAACAGTCATAACAAAGGGATTTGTGGGATGCAGTGCAAGATAAAAACACTTACACCTCTTCTTTACATCCTCCACTTCCCTTTTCCCTAATCATTTTCCATCTTAAGCTAACCGAACTTGGCTCTCTCTATCAGCGGCTCTACTCTGACCTCTCTGTGATTCAAACTCTCGCTGACTTTTTTTCTGGCGTTTATCTCTTCCTTCCAGGGCCTATGAGTGGAATGGGGATGAATATGGGCATGGATGGGCAATGGCACTACATGTAACCTCCATCTTGTAAAGCAAAACGCAAAGAAAAAGGGGGAAGTAAGTACTGGGCTCTTTTTCTTGATTTTTCTGTACACTTATGGATGTGGACCCAAGTTCTCTTTCACATGATCAGCACTAATCAATCATAACCTGGACGTGATGGTGGATCAAGTTTTCTGGGACCTTCTGTCTAGCGTTGTATGCTTCAAGCTATGCATGGGTGTTTGCAGGAGGATGCTTTAAAGGGGCAGAGAAAGGAGGGTTTGTAGTCTTGGGAAAAAAAGGGGGTGAGCTGTCCCAGCACTGAGGATCCGACTTGTGGCGCCAGACAAACAAGAACAACAACAGAAAAAAGGAGGGGGAAAAACAACCTGGCATGGCGTGCACAAATTTATTTATCACAACAGCGCCATCGCTCTCCTCATCCCGGACAGCCAATGCAAATGTTGGACATTTAGGGAAAAAATAACATCTCCTGGGGAAGGGGCTGACGGGGAGAAATTAAGCAGGCTCCAGTGAAGCGATAAAGAAGGAGAAGTGAAACTGTCCTCCGAGTGACATAAATCTGTCCGAGGAAGGATTGATGCCCAAATTATCTTATATGCAAAGACGGGAACAGCGCAGTACATTACGCTCCCTGAGCGAGATATACGGGCCGTGGGTGACACAACCGATCCTTCACTGGGGGTTTGGTTTGAGCTGTGTAAAGGGAGGAATGAAGTGAGGGGGGGCTGTGTGTTTTGATTATTTTTTACTGGAGGGAGACGATTTAAGGGGGGGGCGGGGGCCAGTCTGACCTGAGACTCACAGACAAGAGCGAGGAGACATTGAGATAAATTTATAAGGTTGTAGACACAAGCATGAGTGCATCTAAAAAGGAGCGGATCTCTTTCTCACATACAGATACAGCCTCTGTGTCTCCCTCACACACACACACTCACTATCCCCACACGGCTAAATGGCGGCAGTCTGATTAAGCTGGCCATTCCGCCTCCTGCTAGTGCCACAGTGCTGACATTTGAAAAATCAAGACGTATCACATCCCGAAGGCGGTGGGGCAGAAGAGATTTTATTTTAACACCTAAACTCCCTTTGCCCAATGAGGCACAATATAATAACACTTACCTTGATTAAAAGAACCCTTTATATGTAAATGGAGACTGGATTTTCCAAAGGGTCACAGCAGCAATTCTGCCGACAAAGATCATTTCACCTCCTCTCTACGTCTCTTCCTCCGTCTCTCACTCTCTCATCCCCTCCTGTCTTTGCTAATGGCAGCAGAAAAAAAAATCAGGAAGCAATGTTCCCTAAAACAGCCACACAGAGACAACATTTGCTCAGGTTGGCTAATTCTTAATATAGGGCTATATAATTTTGAGACTATTTAATTACATAACATACTTTATGCTTCATGACCAATTACATTAATAGCTTAATACAGAGGAATATTATCCTCTCTTGATTTGATTACGCAGCCACACAATATGGTATATTTGGTACTTAATTATGGCCAGCCATTGAGCAGGACTGCTGTGCCATAACAGAAGTGCAGCGAGGGACTCAGGCATGCAGAGATGGAGGGATGGAGAGAAGGAAAGAGAGAGGCCTCAGTTATTGTCTTCAGATGGTTTTACCACTCTTGTTAATAAAGGAGGGGGGTCTCAGATCTACTTAACAGAATGACTGCAGCTTACAAGGCTGGAGATTACCAGCTTACAGTGTCAAAAACATCTGTTGGGCCTTTTAACAGGAGCTGCTCTAGGTTATATGGAGGTGAGGGCACCCATCATACTCGGGCACCCTGAGTGATTTATTTATTTTATGACCCCAGTAGTGAGGTTTTAAGAGACCTGCTCTGACAAACATGTGCATTTCAAATGAACTGACATGGACAGAAGCAGGCAGGGGTGGGGGGGTATTAGAAAATGGCACAGCTTTCAACCAATGAGCCCGGTCATTAATCTCGGCCTTTGCTGTCCCTTTTTTTTTTCCTCCTCTCTCCTTTCTCTCCTCCTTCCTCCCCTCACCGGGGCCCTCCAGTGTAATTTCTTAATTGCAGTGTACTAAAGGTGGAGGAATGCAGAGAGTGAGCATGCCTAGTGACCTCACAGTGACCTCCCCCCACCTCTCCTCTCCTACAACAGCTTCTAATCCCCCAGGGGTTCACATTACAAAGCAGGGCCAACTCATAGCCAGTCCCAGACCCAGGTCCCCTCTGGCTCCAGTGGGGACCCCCTGCTCTTACTTGTTTCTCCCCAAGGTCCAGACCCTGTAGAGCAGCCATGTTCCCATACTCCAGCCCCGAGCTCCAGGAACAACCCCCTCCTACTTCCTTTTTCTTTTTTTTCTTTTTTAACTCTTTCTGATTACAACAAACAGCAAACAGTGAGCCGGCTGTGTGACCCAGGTCCTGTCACAGTATGAGATATCCAGCATGCTGGGGTCTCTACACATATGAAGTAGAGTCCATCTTTAAGTGACATCAAAGTCCCCCACCTGCTCTTCTTTTCTTCTCTGTCTTTTAACTCTCTTTTATCTCTGCCACTCTTGTCTTGCTGCTGTTTCCTGCCTCTTTTTCCTCTACCACCAAAATACCCCACACTCCCTGCATCTCACAGCTTTGTTCTACGTAACATGCTTTCATGCAGGGGGTTGAAGCAAACCGAGTGACACAGCTAGCTGAAGCCTAAATTATTTAATAACTTCTTTAAGGGGTTTTAAATCAAATATGTTCACAAAAAGACGCGTCCCTCATGAGAGTGCCACTAAAGCCAGCCAGGGAATTGACTGTTCCGCTTGTAAAAGTATTAGCACTTCTCCACATCAATACGCCCCGCTTGGTTTTCCTCACATCCTCCAGCTCTACAGTGTCTGTCCGAGGATAGCTGAGGATCATTTTCCAACCTGAGACCTGACCACAACGCTGTTGGGCATTGTAAACCACTCACCATGGGCCTAAAATAGCCTGGCCAATAATGTCTCTCTTTCCTCGTCGAAGCTAAAACGCGGTGTTGTAAAACCCGCTAAGCCCTGCGATGTCGGAGTTGTGTGTAAATTGAATTAAGGCCCGTTAATGGAGACAGAGAAATAGATTTATTGGCTGTAGACTTCATTTCATGTTCTTCTCTCTCAGGTCTGCCAGGCATGCCAGGGGAGTATGTACCTCAGAGCGGTCCGATGGGCATGAGCATGGCCCCGCCCACCTACACCAACCCTCATCAGATGACCTCCCACCCCTCCCAGCTCCGACACGGACACCCTCTCCACGCGTACCTGCCCGACCATCATCCACATCAGCCTCATCACCCTCACCACCACCCTCATCCTCATCCGCACCACGCCATGCTGATGCATGGAGGACCCTCGTCGCACCCAGGAATGACCATGTCCGCACAGAGACCCCCTTTGCTCACCCCCATTGACCCCAGTACTGGAGGACAAGGCCTGGACATCCATGCCCAATAGTATAAGGGAACTTTCTTACCACGACAGCAGCAGCTACTACGAGAAAAACAGTTTCAAAAAAGAAGTCAGCAGCCCACAATAAATCCTATTTTGAGACTATTTTTAAGAATAAAACGCAAACCCTTTTGACCAGAATTTGACACTAAAGAAACAGAATTCCACATGAGCTGTGATAAATCTTTTTTCTTTTTTTTAAAAAAGACTTGTCAATTTTCTTACTTTCATCCAAACGGAGGACCAAGCTGACAAGAACACTTTGTAAAGTCTTGGGCTTTTGGTAAAGATCAACAGAGGATGTTTTGACGTACATGTGTGCAAAGAATGGACAAACGCACACACACACACACACACACAAACACACACACACACACACATACACATACACATACACACACTACTCCAAAAACACACACTTTTTTTCACACTAACTCACTCATACGCATCATAAACATGTTCAGTACACTTTCATGATGCTTTGAAAATACAAATCACTCTGGAAGATTTAAAAAAAAAAGGAAAAAAAAAGAAACAACAGAAAGACTCCAAGAGTTATAACTACTGTAGTATAAAAGTATAGATAAATAAGTTAAAACTTGTGCATTTTTTTGTTGATCACATGGTTTATGTTTCCTGAGCTAGTTTTAGAATCAAAGGTTAACCTTTTCTCTCTCACACTGTGTGTGCTCCTTCCTGGAGGAGAAACTGTCTCGCAGCACAGCACTAGAAAAGAAAAGAAAAAAAAAAACAAGAAGATGGAACATCTCAAAAAGGCTCCAAACCACAGAGGGCGATCAGGTCCTGTCCCTCATCAGAGCAGGGCATGATGGGATAAGGCTGCTAAATGACACCGGATCTCTCCAGAAGATTCAGTTTGAGCGTTGTCATGCCCCTCTCTTTTTTTTTTTTTTTTTTTTTTTTTTGTTCATGAATGAATGTTGCCCTGTAGGTTTTAAAGGAAAAAAACGTTCTTTGTTCGAATTGCCCAAGCACTGGATTGTGTTGGTTTTATACATTTTTATTTTAATATTATTTTATTTTTTTGTACCCTGGACTCTCATTGGTCAGAGCCGATTGAAGGAAGCTTAAAAGTGGAAAAGCAACATCCTCCGGCGCTCTCTTCACCAGCGGATCAACACTCTTGCCATATGGACAATACTGACACAAACGTTGATTCTGCGGCACTGGAGAAGCATTTGATGGTTGATGCACCAAAAAACCTATAACTTAAAAAAAAACAAAAACAAAAAAAACTTAAATTATGAACTCAATGCTTTTGAGGGGAAAAAAGCTGAGAGAATATTGTAACAAACTTCGTACAGAGTTCAGTCTATTAATTGTTTCATGTTAGATATTCTATGTGTTTACCTCAATTGAAAAAGAATGTTTTTGCTAGTTTCAGATCTGCTGTGGCATTGATATTGTATGTCCATGAATTCCTTCCTTTTTCAGCACGTGTTCCTCACTAGATGATAAGATGCCGTCTCCCTTAAGCTTTGTCAAAAATACATTAAATACTTGTATGAGGACTGTGACGTAATGTTTAAAAGGTGTTCAGTCACAAATGCTGTAATAAATATTTCATTTTTGATTTTTGTTAGATTTTTGTGTGATTAACTGTGTTTTAAACTAGCTCCATGTTTCCACTCCAAAACTTATCAGAGGACTTTTATAACAAGGTAAACATGTTATGGGTATATTTCTGCTTTGCAACAAGGTCTTACTCTAATTTATTTTAAAAAATACCAAAAACTCATTTGAAAATGTTTTTTTCTTTGAATCTACACTAAACATTAGTTTTTGTTGCCCTCTTAAAATGACAATAACTAATTATTGCAACATATGACCTGTCTTTGTCATTTATTGAGTCTTAAAAATGTGTCCTCCAAATTATTAATTGCTGCCAAAAACTCAGATGAAGGCTTCAAATTACACTTAATTTAAATCTAAATCTAGGGAATTAGTTAAATATAAGAATAATGAAAATAGATCATTATTTCCATGGAATTGCTTTGAAAGTTTCCCAAGAGCTGTTTTGTGAAAATCAACACTCTTATATAATTTAAATCAAAGAATGTCTCAGATATTTCTGACCACAAACACAGCTAACCTCAATTTTATTTTTATTTTCCTAAATTCAGATTAGATCATCTTTTAACTGTGCAATCAAACAGCACGTTGAGGATTTGTCCCCTGTGTATCTGCTGCTTTTGTGGTGACAACCATGGCTGGCCCTCTCCGTCTGGAGCAGTGACTCTCTTCGTTTCTGCCGTTTTACAGCGCCGCCTGTCGGTCAAACACGGTACTACCGCCCATGAATAACACAGATGGGCTTTGATGGGCTATCTCCTCTCTGCTCTGTCTCTCTTCTCCATCTCTGAGCCTGTGTTCGCCCGCGGCCATCCGAGTCACAGCCTCCAACCAGAAACGACAACATCGCTCTGGCTCAAATATTTTCCGTCCTTCACGAAGAAGTTAAAACATTTACAGAGTCCAGGTCAAGGCCTTAGATTTTTTAAATTATTATTATTTTTTAACTTCCTAATATTTACAGCTAAATGCTTGTATATTCTAAATTAAAATAAACAAAATATTGTCCGTTTGGGATAAATACATTGTGCCAATATTTTTTTCAAAAAATAAAAAGATGAATTAAAATCAAATTCTTTAACTAATTTATTTTGTGCTTATAATTAAAGAGCTATTTTCGTTTACACCCCTCTGTATGTTTTTGTCGGCACATGGCCCTCTAAAAAACTTTTTTCGTATAGATTATTTTTTGACAGTTTTTCAAAAAGCCAAAAAGATACAAAAATAAATCATAATAATGAAATAAAATATTTGTTAAAAAAACAAACAAACAAATAATAAAAAAAATTGCTCCCTCTTCGGTTATTGGTTTGGTAGAATAAAAAGTTGTGTAAATCATTCTTAATTACAAAACACATGTCAACAGATTTGCCTCTGCAGCAGGTCTATGTGACCACTTGTGTATTTAATTTTTTTTGGAATTAGAATTCAAATTGATAAAAACAGAGAATAAAATGTTTTTAAAAAATCACATTTTTTTAAAAGGATAATTACTTTCTCTGATTTTTCCCGCTTTATGTCCATCATTGAGAGCTCATTTTTTTTACTCTTCAACCTTGTGCTCCCTGCTTAAAACTGATGACATTAACACAAAATTAATTGTGTTGTTTTTTTTATATAACCATAAATCTTCTGTCTTCTATTTCCACATGTGTTTTTTATTATCTCTCCTTCAATAACGGTCAGTCTGAAGCTTCTTTAAGTTTTTAAAACATTTGCTTTGAGCGTCACGCAGCAGCGTGTTTTTATAGAAATTCCGGAAATGATAGCTGCACAGTTGATCTTTGTTTAACAGTTTTCCTCCGCACGCACAGGCATGTTAGGCCTTAACCAGGCAGGGCTAAAATGTAGATATTTATAGGTCTTACTAAAGTCTGCTTAATGATGCATCCTCTTCTCTCAACTATTCAAAACCTTAAAGTCCTTTCTTTGTTTTTCTTGCGCTCTATTATTCTGCGGATAAAACGGAAGGAAGAAGCCCTCCGTTTTGTGCGGAGATTATCAGATGAAAAAGAGAGAAAACGTGAGGATTACTGTGGATGAAGAGGATTTTAATATTAATAGTTTTTTTTTTCTTTTTTCTCCCCCTCCCTCCTCCATCCCTCCATCCCCCCCTCCCTTTTCCTCCCCCCTCTCTTCCCCCGATGAGACAGAAGGTAGATTGCCTCTGCTGCTTTCCTTTTGCCGATTCGGTGTGACAGGGATGATGGATGATCCAGCCGAGCTAAACAACTCCTCCCCTTCATCTCCTCCCTGTCAAAGCCAGTCCGGGCTGCTGCTGCACGAATAAAATAAGGAATATATTCCCCCTGCACTGCTGCACAATGCAGCCTGCTCCTCTGGAAGACACTCTGAGCGCGCGTGCAACAATATTAAAAGTCCCCCCCCCCAGCCTGGAACACTATATGCGCGCGTGTGTGTGTGCGTAACAGAGGCAACATGTTAATAAAGCTCATGTTATCGGTTCGCCTCTTGTCTCTGCAGAGCTTCTCTTAAAGGTGTATTTTTAGACGCACATGTAAGTTTTCTGGCAGCAAAGTGGACACAGAAAAAAAAAAAGTTAGCTCCTGCTTTGTTTTTCTTCCAGATTGCTGATTTGGGTAGTGGTCATAAAAATGCACGCGCACGCAGGAGCTGAGTGTCCTTCGCTTTGCAGCTGTTTCTCTCCCAAAAATGGCTCGCTCGCTCTGGGGGACAGTTTTTAGGTTGTGTGTGTGTGTGTGTGTGTGTGTGTGTGTGTGTGTGTGTGTGTGTGTGTGTGTGTGTGTGTGTGTGTGTGTGTGTGTGTGTCCTCAAAAAAAAAAAAAAAAAAAAAAAAAAAAAAGAAAGAAAGAAGAGAGAGACAAGGGGAGAGAAAAAAAAAACATTTCAGCAGTTTTCTCTCCTCTTGCCATAAGGTGTTTCTATGACGACGTTACGTAGGCCTGTGCGCGCGGGTCAGAGGCGGGGGTCCCTGGGAGAAAAGGGCCGCATTTGGCTGATCATTTATCAATGTCAACCGCATAATGATTCTCCCTGCAGTCCCCCTATTGATGAGGATAATTACATTAGCTCAGAGTGACTGATCAATAAAGCCCAGGGAAAATGGTTTATTATAGCACCACCGAAAAGCTTTTCTTTAACAGGGGACTGGCTGCTGCCTTTTTTTCCTTTTCCTTTTTTTTTGTTTTAACTTCTTTCTCCTTCTTCAGTTTTTTTTTTAAAGACAGACACAGGGTGATCTGTGCAATCTGTGCAATCCACACTCGGAGAAGATAGCCATGAAGGAGAAATCTTTACGTGGACGCAGATTTAGTGTTTGTTTTTGCACCTAAATTATTTTTTTTATCTAATTAAAAAACAACAACATTCTTTTAAAAAATATTTTTCATTCCTTTTGTTTTTCTTCGAGGAATTGAAACTGTTTTGCACTCTTCTTTCACACATTAGATAGCATGTGTAAAAGACGCATTAAACAGGGTACATTTATGTCTTTCATTGTTTCTTTACCACACCGGAAGTCACAAAAAGTTGGTTCCAGAGCTGTGATTTTTTTTATTATTATTATTATTTATATGGTACATTTGAATCTGCGTTTTGATGTAAAATGGGTTTTATGGCACCTACACCTGAGGCATCTACCGAAACGAGCGAAAGAAAGATCCTTCCAAATAGAAGTTCAAAATGTAAGCAACAAAAAAAAACCCAGAAATTAAAAAAAAAAAAAAAAAAAAAAAAAAGTTGAAGGAAACAAAGACAGACCGAGACTTCCTGACCCATCTCTCTCTTTTTCTCCAGTGTGTGAGTGCGTGCGTGTGTGTGTGTGTGTGTGTGTTCTTTAATTGTCAACAACTTCTCCCCTGCAGGAATGGTGCAAACTCTTTCGCCTTCATCCTCCGTGGAGCTCCGCGCCAGCTTCCATTTAGCGCTGATGAACGTGTCTGCAGGAGACAGCTCCATTATCTATTTATCATTTCTGATGGTATTTTCTCAGACAATGGAGGAAGAAACGCACCCACGGACGGTCCCACTCATGCCTCCCTTCACTGCCCCTTTTTACACGCGCGTGCACTCCCTCGTTTATTCGATGACATTTGGATAAAAGAAAATTAAGATTTAATCCAGAAATAAAGCTTTGACGCACTGGGATATTATGTATACATGCACAATCTGGGCTGGGTTTTTATAACCGTGTTTTTGTTACTCCCAAAATATTGTGGCTTTAATACAAATGGAAAAAGAAGCATCTTTGGATTGACATTTTAGACGTTTTTAATGCTCGGAAATATAACTAGATGGGTGATATTCAGGACCTTTTTTTGCGCATGGCCGCGACCACTTGAATAAGAGGCGATTTATTTTCACACTTCAGCGGCGCTTGTCTTCTTAAAATGAGTGACAGTCACCCTACACCCCCCCCCCCCCCCTTCTTCTCCACCAACACACACTCAGCCCGCAAAAATAAATCTTAATGATGTGAGAATGATAATTAGTCAAATAACATAGCTATAGGGGCTTTGAATGAGCAGACAGTGGAAAGTGCAGTGGCCAGTTGTGAAGAAGACGAGGGCATGTGAGTGCAGAATAAATAAGGCGCAATAAAAAGGGAAATAGCCGGAGTTTAGTCAAGCCTTGAGGTACTCAAACCTTTATTTCAATCAGTTAAGATTTAATTAGGAAAGCCTCAGGCCTGGTACTCTCCCTCTCTTTTCCTCATTACGCTGCTTCTCCAGTGCTGTGCTACACTGGCCCCAAGGTTGTCAACATTTGACCGGTTTTTCCGCTGAAATAATCACGGTTTATAGCTGGAGAAGCCAGAGGACTCACAAATAAATCTGGCATTATTCCATTAACTCCATTATGAGGCGGTATAGTCCGGACAGTGAGCGGCGAAAACATCGATTACTTTCATTTATGGAGTGTTGTCCAAAGCTGATTTTCTTTTTTTATGTTATTATTAATTTTAATTCTGAATTTCTTTCGCTTATTTCTAAGGCTTAAAAAAAGAAGGTTAGAAATATCTTGCGGGTAGCCGAGGGCAGCAAAGTGAGACATTTCACAAGAACTGTAAATAACAGAGGAGGGCAGAGGGAGATGGAGGGGGAGAGTGCGTATTCTTAAATATGAAATTTCTCCGGGTTATTGATGAATGTGCACATTTCTATAAGAGCTCAATGCACGTTTCAAATCAATTAATTATTAACTCAAATATAATAAATGTAGGTTGTGTTTTTTGGTGGAGAGATAGAGAGCTGGAGACCCCCTCCTCACCACACCCTTGGGCGCACTGTTATTACAAGATGGCGACCCCTTCTGGAGGCCAAAGTAAATGTGTTTACAGAAGAAGATGAAGAATAAAAAAAGAAAAAGGAAGAATTGAGAGATGAGGAATTAAATTGTGAGGACGGGTGTACCACTCTTTAATCTTATTATCATCAGAAAAATATATGCAAAATCCTACCTCACCATTTTCCTCCTCCACCGTGATAAGAGGCTGACCTGCAGCAGTAAATGTGACCTCCAAACACTTTCATCTTATATTTACTCACAGGTATAAAGCTCCTTATGCATGTATTAGGCGGCCACGTTGATGGTAAAATCAATAAAGATGGATTGTAGGGTCAATATTATGCTTCGCACCTGGGGACTTGTTGCCCGGCTTCTTCTCCCTGAGAGTGTGACACATATAGAGAGAGAGAGAAGGAGAGAAAGAGGAGAGTGTGTGTGAGAGAGGAGAGCAAGCAATTCATAATAAGAAACAGCAGCAACATCAGCACGAGACAGGGTTTGTGTAGGAGCGAGTGTGTGTGTGTATGTGTGTGTGAGAGTGTTCAGGGACTTGAAGGACCAGAGAACACTGACATCATTAATCATGGCCCACTTGAAGATTAAGACTGAAAGTATAGAATCGCGAACCATTATCGTCTCGGATGGCAGTTAAAACCTCTTCTTATTTTTCAAAACAGTGTAATGGCATAGAGGTCTATGCAGCAGAAGAGAGGAGGGGGTCAGAGATGAGGAAAAGGAGACTGGTGTCACTGGGATGGAGTTATAGAGAGGAGGAAGTATCAAGGAGACACAGAGGTGGTCCACTTCATTACGTGGCCTGGACTGATTTAATAAGAAGTAAAAGAAGCGAATTATAGAAAATTTGTCACAAAACAGAAACAGTCCTTTACTCTTTACAATATGTTATGATAATAATAATAATAATAATAATAATAATAATAATAATAATAATAATAAAAAGGAGCATGAAATTAATAGCAAATGTAGGCAAGTTCTTGTCATATTGGTCATAAAATCAGTCAAGAAAATGTTGCTGTTATTTTTTTTAAATTATAATTATTATTATCAGTTATATTATTTTGGCATTTCCATTGTCAAAAGCAGTATCTGATTAAAAAATAGAACGAAAAATTGCAAAAACCTACCAAATAACGTGAAAAAAAAGAAGAAAAGAAAATACACTGTCAAAATTAATATGAATTTAAAAATAAAAGGCAGAAGGAAACTGGATAATTAACGCGTTTTTTCCCCTTTTTGTTAATAATTTAAAGATGATTTTATATAAAACTTTCACAGTTCTTTAATAACATTAAGTAGTCACTAAGCAGATTTAAATATTGCTAATATATCAAGCTGGAAACAGAAACTAGTCCTTCATATTCTTATTCGTATTTTATTTTTTTCACCGACGTAGGCCGCTTTATTTCATTTTACCTTGACAACAATGTACTGTTTTGCTTTTAGGAATTGCCCATTTATGTTCGGACTAAATAATAATTGAAGTTAGTTGGTTAAAGTGTTTAAAAAACAGAAGAACTTATTTCCTGTTTATGTTACAAACCAAACTACAGCCTTTCAAAGCGTTAAAATACCTCCGCGAGGCTTAAAGACAAACCTCTGTTAGAACGTCATCATGAATCTATCGACGTTTCTACGTTTCTAATGCACAAAATCTCAAAAACTTTTTCCGTGAAGACATAACAAAAGAGATTAATTTTAAAACCTACATATTCAGTGTGCCCTCTGAGTGGTTTAAATCGTGATTTATTTATTTATTTATTTGTGTACGTGTGTGTGTTTGTTTCCTCCTGTTCACATCACAGAGGGAGAGCACGAGGCGCAGAGCTAGCATACACCCTGTTAGCAGTCGGAAGCTGCCGTGATGAAAAGCAATAGCTGGTGTCAAGCACTTTTTTAGCACATCACTGCAGCTGGTGGGAATAAATAGAAGCCAACCGAAGAAGAGCAGGAGGAGAGGGAGGGAGGGGGAGATAGGGTTGGGTGGAGGGTGTGACATGAGGCTATTTGGGTGTGTGACTGCAGGGAACCTGGGTTTTTCATATCTCCCCTACACAATAAAAGCCCTGTTGTGAGGGACTGTCTCACAAGTTCAACTTTGTTTCTCAACAAGGAGTGTAAACTGTTGTCAATATTCCGATAGCCTTCATCTGCCAATAATGACAGGCAGCCGGCTTCCTATCTTATCTGCAGGCCAGGTAGCGGCGCACCTGGGGGGAATAACTGCTGCGATAAAGAGTGTCTGGGCCAATAGAAAGGCTCTTGTCTGTCTGTGAGGAGTTAATAGAGAACGCCACTGGAGACAGGAAGTCCTCAGAAAGTGAAAAGCACTTTATTGTACACCTGAATGGCCTGGCATAGGATTTCTCTCAAACCCAATGGGAAAACCACATTACAGGTCCTTACACAGGGTCATTACAACAGGGCAATGGAGTTCAAGTGATCCATTGCATTTGAATGACAACATCACATCGCTCCATTCATTCTTCTCTCTTGTGTGACCTGAGGATGATCCCTGTGGGACGTCATTTGCTGTCAGTGGAGTGATGTGCTGAAGTTACAGTACAGGAAAAAGTCAAGTTCGGCTCGTTGAAGTTTGCAGAAAAACCACACCAGTACAGGTGTTGCTTCATCTGTTCTCTCACTGACTTGTGGGGACTGTTGCTTTCCCTCTGCAACAGGTTCAGGCACCCATAACCCACAGTACACTGCAACATGACATCATCAAGCCTCTAAAAATGAACTGCAACATCGATCCCTCGCAGGCTGACCTCCCATAAGTCAAATATAGACGATGTGGGACATGTGTTTGGATGGAAGTGTATATTTACCTGTCACCAGGAACTCAAGGACATGGCAGCAGTGAGGTTTTTATCCAGCCCAGGAGTGGAGTGTTTTGGGGTGAAAATGAGTTGTAAAAGTGATAAATGGGCCACAATTTTCAAGCTGAGGAGGACTGGAGCTGGCACAGTGCTCACAGCCAAACATCTAATTGCTCAGCACAAAAAAAACTAGACAGAGAAAAGCATCAAAGAAAAAAAAGGAGAAAGAAAAGGTTTATGCAGTCTACATCTTCCTCTCTGCTTCTTTCCTTCTTTAGCTGAATGGCTGCTTCACTGTTTCCCAGCACAAAAATATTAGGTTACTCATGGCAACAATACAATAAAATAACCAATCACATCTGCGCTTTTAAAAATTCCCAAAATGAAGCAGCCGACACATAATGGAGGACTTGTCTCATCCTTGTGATTTCGAGCCAGGATTTGTTGTTATGTGAGAGCATTCATATGGCGTGTTTTGACAAATACAAGGCTACTTCTGAACGTGCCGACAGTTCTGCTGTTATCAAATGGATTAGTGGATCTGATCATGCCCTGGATTTAAGCTTTTGCTCCAAGCACCGATCAAAGCCTGAACCATCCCATAACAGCTACTCCTGTCTCCCTGGACACCGCCATCCTGTGTACAGTAGCCCCACCTCCTCTTGAGTGCACTTATTTCATAACAAGCTTGTGACAGCACTCATCAGGAAATCATGCTCACAAATAGAGGACAGGAAAAAAGAGTGAGCCAGGGTTTGTTTTGGCTGAATTAAAATTTGTCTCCGGACTCTCACAGCTAACCTTTTTCCCTCCACAGTCATATTTTCCACCAATCTTCTTGAATGTCACTGCTTCTGCCTTTTCCTCCCCTACCCCTGCTGTTCTCTTCCTCCTCTTCTGCCCGTCCCTGTGCTGGCCTGTACCTATACCTGTGTGTGTGTGCAGACACAACCCAGCCTCCCCTGGACCCTCACTGAGAACAGGACTTGACACACTTTCTGGGTCACTTCTGTCACGGTCCAAATGCCACTCAGGGGGGGCTGACCTTTCCAGTGGCCGACGCTGGAGCAGGCGGCCTCCGTGCTGGCTGTCACCCCTGTGGTTCTAACCACAAATGCACGCTCTCTAGAGCTTTCTTTCCTCTCTTCCACAGGGTTCCCTTCCTCCTTTCTATCCTTGACAATACAAGTTAAAACACAGACAGGGAATCAAAGCTGAACACACAAATATAGCTTCTGTAAAGTACGGCTGATGTGTGACACCTTGGCCAAAGTCAGGACCCGCAGCGATGACCACAGAGACATGGTGGATCAGGTCTCACTGGAAGGAACTCCAAATATGTTTCCTGGATTTATTTGAAGGTATTGGTTACACAAATGAGGGCATGAATCTAAATGTAATACCTCAATTAGCACGTAGCCCAGTCAACACCTTTCTCTTTAGCTAGGTTCACAATCTGAGGTATTTTGGCTTCCACTGCCAAGCTTGGTGTTCTTAAATTCTTCTCTTATTCATGTCATAGATTACTCAGAACATGTGTAATATGGGCAATGTAAAAAAATGTAAGTGGTTTTATTTGGTGGTTGCTTCTGTATTTACATGTGAATCATTTATTTTATTGTAATTATTTATTCATACTACTGTGGCGTAACATGACATATCTTAATGCTCTCTAGTGTTTCGCATCGCAATTGTAACGCAACATAATCCAACTTTAAGTAACACACTGAAATGCAGCACATTGTGTTTTATGAATTATCTTATGTAGTGAAGTTTCTATGCTTCAAAAATTGAAAACTTCAGTATCGACTGTGTTTCCAGCAGATTTTCTTTTTGTCTCAGCCATTTTGCCTCTTGTTCCACAACAACACTGACTCACACGTCTCCAAACTCTCGCTAAACTAGCCCCCACATCTCCCCCCACCGTCCCTCTGAGTGGGTTAATGTGTCATACTTGTTCAGTTTCCCTCAAACATACCATCTGCCCTCCGTCCTGTCAATCAAACATCCACTGTGTTGCCTTTTAAAATCCCCCAGACCATTTTTCTCATGCTCCATTGTTGTTTTTAAATAACAGCCTCTGATTAGCAGGCAGCGCTTCCTAAAAATAAAATCTCTTCCTATCTGCTTCAGCTCAGGGCAGAGAGGCTGCTGTTTTCCCCCAGTGCTGTTATTCAAGCCCTCTTAAAAAAATCCTTTTTTAATTTCAAACTGGCTGCTCTCAACTCTTCCAGGAGAACTTTTATTTATTTCCACCCTGTGATGTCTCGCTGGCTGAGGGAGGCTGAGAGGATCTCGACTAAAAGCACTACACAGCCCGAGGCAGAAACAGGCCAGAGCTCTCTCCACATAAATAACGCAGGAGCGTGGAGGAAGTCCGTTTGGTGGTCTGCTGGAGGGATAGAACCAAGCCTTCGCTCTGTCCTTCGTTTCTCGTTCTTCGTGTCTCAGTGGTCTAGCAGTTTGACTGAAGAGGCATAAAACAGCAGGATGTGGAAGAGATTGGGCCAAGATGTACATCTGAGTGGAAAGTGACTTCCAATAGACTTCCAATAGCCTGTGGGCCCCGGCCAAACAGAGTGGGTGCTGTGAACTACATCAAACTAATCTGACACATGGGAGACGTAGGTTTAAGAAATGAAACCAATATTGAAATACTAAAAAACACATGCAACTAAATCCTCCTAAATGGTATTATTGTAACAGCAAAACACAATACTTTCCATTTGTTCTTGTTCATTCAAAATCAATCAGTATCTAAGAAGACCCTTGAATAAAAACAAACTGAAAGTCGAGTTTTTCACTGGATGCCTCTTGAGGGTCACATTTAGCCAGTGCACTGGTGTCCCAGCCCCAGGATATGACCCCTCTAAACTGGCCTTATTTGGAGAGCATTTGTGCCCCATTGTTGTGACAAGAACAATGAATCTAAAAGAGGTGGGAGACAAGGGCAAGGAAAACACAAAATAAAGATGTCTGGCTCTCAAAAAATCATTGACGGAAGTTTTTTCTTGCACTCACATCATGGAAATAATATCAGCTGACGCCGACGTCTGCAGCCGCCTTTGAAGTGGATTTTAAAAAAAGCTCTATTTAGTTTGCATTGTGTGCAGAACTTAATTTATAGGAGTTGACCCTGGCTCCTCTTTTGTGCGACAGCCATCTTGGAAAACAATGGCAGGAAGGCTTGAAAACTTGGGAGGAACTGAATCTGCTGTTTTCCATTTTTTTTTCTGTTCGTATTCAACAGAGTAAAATAGCTCTGTTTTTGTGCGCAACAGAAGCCATAAACTGATGCCTAAGCATTCCATGGCCAGGCAATAGGGCTGAGTTTAACTGGACACATGGGGACAGTTGTTTTGTACCACATGGAGTGAAGGAGGGGGGGTGAAGAGAGGAAGCCAGGGCCGCCTGGCGACCTCGCAGTGACCCATTGGCCTCCTCATGGAGGGATCAAGGCTTAGATGGGAGCCGGCTGAGGGTTAGAGGTTTAAGGGTAACAAATCATGCAACACTTGAGTGGTATTTAACCCCCACATACCATATCTCTCTAACTGTGTGAGCTGTGCAGAACAAACATAGAAACAAACAGAACTGGAGCAGGAAAAACAAATTCTCTGCTCCAACACAAAAGAAGTCCCAGAAACCAACGCACGTGTGTGAAATGAAATCGGTCGAAAAAGTGACTGCAGGTTCTTCACACTTTCACTTTTCCTCCTCTTATAAGTTTTTGTGCGCCGTAAAGAGGAGGACACGACAGGGACCCCCTATAGGCAGAGCATATCTACCTCTAAAAGCATCACTCAACTTTATGTTCTCTTCTGGTTCCCTCCTCGCTGGGCTGTGTTTCTTCCATTGGTGTCTGCTCATAAAAAGAACTCGAGCTGTAAAGATGTGCAACAGACGACCGCTGGATTGTCACACACACCTTATCGTGGACATCAGGTGTTTGTTTTTTTTTAGAAACCTGTGAGCACTCACATTGCTTAGCTTGGAGCTCACTGTGGAGACATTTAAAAGTGTTGAAAATGATGATGACCCAGTGCATATTTCATATTCCAGATCTTAGTATCCAGAATATTGCCAGGATCTGTATCATACTTTAACATCTGCCAGAAATGATGGTGACCTTGTCTTGTATTGTTTTGCAAAGCAATCCGACCATTTATGGAGGAGTTATATACACATTTGGTGAAAATAGCCCTATCTCACAATGATTAAGAATCCTTAAAAAAAGTCCTGGAATCAGACGGTGATCCGGATCACCTCCAAAATTTAACCACTTCTTCCTTATCCCATTTTGAACATTTCCTGAATATTTCATGAAGATCCATTTGTTACTTTTTGAGTTATGTTGTTCACAGACAAACAGACAAACTCTCCCCAAAATACAACCTCCTTGGCAAAGGTAATAAACTCTATTTCCTGCTTTTTAAATACAAAATAATCAGCCAATTAGTCAAATAAATACACAGAAAATGTTCTTGAAACCAACTTTGGCATGAAATAAACATGCTTGGTTGTGTAATTCCATTTAATTCCATTAAGATAATGACACAAAGAAGAAAACAGAAAGAAAACAGAAAGTGTTGATTCTGAGTAAATTTAGCTTCACACTCTCAGTTTATAACTTGGAGAGAAAAAGGTCAGAGAGAGGGAGAGCAGCTCTAATCTGAAACGATCCTGTTTCCTCTCCCGCAGAGCCAGTGAGAGGGCACTGAGTGACGCAGGTGAGAGCCAGCCGTCCACTCAGCCCTGCGGACCGCACCTCTCTTATCTGCCGACGGAGCGGAGGAGGAAGGAGTGACAAAGGCCAGGGCTTTGGCTGTGATAAGGATGGCCCGAATGTCCTGCTTTGGCCCGGCTCTCACCCTGGCTGTGAGGGGGCCATCCAGGGGCCAGGAGCTGACCACAACCAGGAAAGCCTGCAGGGGTGTTTTTTTTTTTTTTTTTGCACACAGGTATGAATCTGACCCTGTGCTGTCAGATGTACAGAACACTGGTGTGTGTTAGCGTGTGGTAGCTTTGAGGCAGTAAAAGGAGCGAGAGGGAGGAAGACCAGACAGAGACACAGGGTCAGGTGGAGTTCAGGGCAAATTTTTGCCAGGAGTCTCACTCTGCAGGAAAGCCAAATTGCTTCCGGATCTCGGTATCCACCCTTGTTCTTACCCTTCCCTGCCTCCTTGCCTTCCTCTCTCCTTCCTGTCATGCTTTTTCCTTTTTTTAAAGTTCTTTTAAATCTTCTCTCACTCCTTTGTCTTTACTCCTGCTCCTGTGGCACAGAGTCCTGCGGGGCTGCATGACACAAGGTGACAATATCTGTGGGGAAGCAGTCTTTGAGCAGGATGCCTCTGTCTCTCTGGCAGTCCAGCTCCTCTATGAAACCGTACCAGTAGATCACAAGGCCAGGACCAAATCTGCAAAACAAAAGACACAAAGTGGGGTTTACATAAGAACATCTTCACTGTCATACCGGGCAGCTATGAATGAGTTATGTTGTTGCTTGTTAAATTCATATCTGCACGGTGCCTACAGCTGTTGTCTTTGGATTTGGAAGGGATAACAAAAAGCAGGAATAAGTAAGTAAAGAGAGAGAAATATGGGACAGTAGTGTGATTGATCTTTGAGAGATAAGGTCGCTGAGGTATTTTCCTTTGATCACCGTCCAGGAAACATGTAAAGAATCAAAGACAAAAAAAGCCGCCGGGAAGATTAAGATCTGTCTGACAGGGTGATACACACTCGATCACATTACAATGGCAGTGAAATAACAATAATCTGTGAAATAACAAAGCTCTAAACTAAACCAAGGCCCCGGCATCCTGTCATTGGAAGCCTTTGGCACGTCACACGCAGAGTTCAACACGAAGTCTGAGACTAAACACACCGCATCTGGTGGATAACGTTAGCCAATCCTGCGGAGTCCAGCTGTTTCTGTAACTTTGAAAGCCAAAGAAACTTTGCCTCAGTTGGCAGACACTTCAGCTCCTAAAATCTATAAATAATAGAGCGCAAAGAGTGTCTGTTATCCAGTTTAGGCTATTTAAAATATTTTTTCCTGGGTCTTTCTTTTTGTTCTCTCCTTTGGCTCATCTCCCTGCTTTTGTGTTTTATAGACACTGTAGCTACTGTACACCTCAAGGTCTGCTGAAAGGTGCAGAAACAATTAAAAAGCATAGTTCTTCACAGGGGATATGTTAGTCTTTTTTTCTCTACTTTTGCTCACAAAGGCAATAAATCATCTTTCCAGCTATTTATTATGCCCCAAAGAGCCACCGGTGGCCCCTCTCTGCCTCATATAGATCATACCTATTCTTTGAACATTAGCTGCCATGCATAAAGACATGTCACAGTTGAACTCTGAACGAAGAGCACCAAAGCTCCCACATTCAGAGGGGTTTGACGGCGCTCAGCTCCCAGACACTCTATATCCTCGGACAGTTAACAACGTTGTGGGGGCCTCTGGGGACCACAGGCAGGAAGCTGAGCAAAGAGCCGCAGGAAGCTACAGAAATTCAGTGCCAAGGTAATGTACATAAAACCTCAAACGTGTGATCAATCATTACATATTAAAATACAAACACACAGAGGTGTTCTTTAATTATGATGATGGGAATCTTTAGTCTTCTTTACGAGCATAATTTACAAGTTTATATCCAGATTGATGACCTTACAAGTTTGACAAGGTATCTCAACCTCATAAATTATGAAGCGCAAGAATCAGTTGTCGTGACATTGCCGGCTAAATGTGTCGACTGTGCTGTGTTGACTAGGCCTTGAGGCGGTGCATGTTCTGCATTGAGAACCTGTATGGAGACAGACACATGCACAGAATAATTTGACTCTACACGCACACACTCCCTTCGAGAGGCCCTCGCAGCAGTACATGCTTCTGCGCCCCATCCACGCATTCTGCGTTTTACAGTGTGTGATTTACGGTGCTGTATCTGTGAGCAAACAGGCCAAAGCTAACAGCCCTGGAGAAAGCCCACAGATGCACGCTGAAAGTTCACCGCAAAGTCACACACACGGCTCAGTCTTCTTTTCTTGCTCGAGCCCCCACGGTCTGCAGCGGTCCAGCTCTGCACACGACCGCCAACTCTTAATATGGAAATGTTATGGAAACAAAACCTAAACATTTACATTAGATGACTTTGGAAAAGGGGTTATGCTCTTCTTTTTATTCAGCCGCAGAGCTGTATGTATTTCCCGTGAGGCGGATTGAGCCACATGAAAAACTGAAAAAAAAACCAGGAGACTCGTCTGCTCAGAGTGCAGAGAGGCAACCTTCTGAAAAAGGTTAAAACTGTACATCAACAGATAAGGCGGTGGTGCACGATACATCATGTCTCGGGTCTGTCAAGGGACGCCGAGCACAAATTGAAACAAGCAAAATTATAAACACAGGGGGGCCGTGTCACCAAGGCCTTTCCATACAGTAAAGAAAATAAATGGACTTTGAATCCTACTCAGAATTAATACAAGTCAATAGTACGGGGACCTTGAGGTAAAAATCTGAGACTTGGAAGAATAACACTGAAGGGGGAGTGAGCGGTCAGGAGGCAGAGACTGAGCCTGATGGCTACAGTATGAGACTCAAAAGAAAAAGTAAAAACACACAGCGTATAACCCTTTCTTCCCCACAGCACAGTCCCTCTGAAGTTGGAGTTTTAGGAAGTGAGAGGAAGTTCGTTTCAAATTTGTGGGTGAATTTATTATGGTTTATTATACGGGCTGGTGCATCTTAAGCTGGCGTGTGTGCCTATTACACACATCACCTCGCCTAGTCAGAGTCAGCCATCTTCCAATAAACACCTAACAACGTAACGAGTCGGTGAAATTGTTTGTGAAATGTAGCTAATTTCAGCACGGCGGCCACTTGACGAGCCGGGGCGTGGATTGCGGCTGCCAGCCACGCTTTGGTTAGTGTTAATGAGCGGTTGGTGGTTGCGTTTTCAAGCAGGTGCCAAGCAGCTTGCAACGGCAGCTTAATGAGAGCAAGGCACTCAGAGAAACACACACACACAAAAAAAAGCTTGAATAGAGGAGAGGGTTTGTTATTAGTGTCTGCCCGCACACACATGCACACACAGATAGAGTCATGTGACTGAAGCATCCTAAATGTACAGCTCTACAAATACATAGCTGCAAAAAGAAATAAGAATACAACCATTCAGCTCTTCTGTTTCTTATTTTTGCTTTTCTCATCTGTTGAGAAGCCCGAGGTGCAGAAGGTCAGACAGCCCGCCCCACCACCACCACTCATACACAAAAGAAGTCAGCATTTTACCTTTGTACCCAACACACATGTCAAGGCTAATTTAATCTGCCACATTTGGTGAGAAAAAGCTTTAGGAAAAACTGGAGGCTGAGCACCTCTGCCAAAACACATTACACTACATGATGAATTATCAATAAAATCAAGACGAATTTACGCCCCGCTTTAAAACACCGTCACTTCATTTTACATAGCCACGCTGGCCCGTTTTAAACAAACGCTGCAGCAATGATTTAGACAGCGTAAGTCTCTACCTGAGGGTGAACTCTGTGTCTCTGAGGTCCCCCTACAAAGACCTCTTTGTTTCCAGCATCCATACATCAGGTCACAAGGTAGGAACACTAAAGCGCTGCCAACATTTAGCTTAAGTCCGTCTTTTCTCTGCTCCCTGAAATACAGGTATGGAACCTGCTCAAGTTTTTTTTTTAAAGGAAAGTATCCAGAGTGATGGGGGTGAGGGGTGGAGAGGAATAAAAGTTTCTGTGTTGGACGGAGAAAGTATGCAGACAGAGAAAGATGGGGAAAATGTTGTTTTCATAGTCAGTCCATGCTGATTTAGCACATTTTTTTCAATAAAACCTGCTATGCATTTTGTAATGTCTGAGATCTGAAATCTTTAGAGCATATAGAGCTAAGTATTCTGAGTAAGCTCACCAAAAAGTGCCCTGATTTTTTTTTTTTTGTAAAGAAGTGCACATGACAGAAAAATCTCAAAGTACCCTAATCTTTCTGAAGTGTTTTGTGCATTGAGGGGATTGTCCACTTAATAACAAAACTTACAAATGTCACATATGTGCTGATCTGCTCAAGTTAGCTCTTCAGAGAGAATGTGGTTATTTTATTGTAGCAACAAAAGAGTTTTTTCGGATTTTAGTTGACACACCTCAGTACAATGGCACCTAGATGAATAGTCAACAGATGTAAACAAAAAAGGCCAACTAAATCAAACTCAGTAGCTGATGCCAGGACGGAGACCACAGTCAGCTTATAAATCAATGTAGTATGACTGATCATGTCTTCAGCTCTTTAATTTTCCAAATGCTCTGTCTTTTCTTTCTTTTTTGCTTCTTAAAAAATCAAAAATATGTCACTGTCAAGGACACTTTTTAGGGGGGTCAGGTAGAGTACCGCACTGTTATCTGTCATCTCCTTTGACTTGATTAGTGCTGAATTTGAAGCCATCCACTGGGGTAAAAGGCTTGGTAGTGGTCAACTGAGTTGTCTTCTCCTCCATCTATTATATGGAGTACGTCAGATGGTGGCCAACAAAAGAACTATTACTACCCCCTACTATAAACCAACTAGAAATACAGTATAACATACGTTATAGTCTTCCAATTACCTCCGCCAAGGACGTTACGTTTTTGGGAGAGTTTGTCTGTCTGTGAACAACATAACTCAAAAAGTAACAAACGGATCTCGATGGAATTTTCAGAAAATGTTCAAAATGAGATAAGGAATGAGTATTCAAATTTTGGAGGTGATCTGGGTCACTGTCTGGATCCAGGATTTTTTTGAAGGATTCTTTATCATTGTGAGATAGGGCTGTTTTCACCATATGTGTATATAACTCCACCATAAATGGTCGGATTGCTTTGCAAAACAATACAAGACAAGATCACCATAATTTCTGACAGATGTAAAAGTACGATCCAGATCCTGGTAATATTCTGGATACTAAGATCCAGTTTATGAAATATGTACTGGGTCATCATCATTTTCAACACTGTCAGGTAACAAATTATCGTACAAACCTACAACTAACACCAAGTTGTAGCAGACAGTCTGCTGAAAGGGAGTATAACATTAAGGTAGGACTCAAGTGTTGGTGACAATCACAGTATGCTTAGCAGAGGTCTGCGCTCTCTGAGTGGTTTTCCTAGTTTTCAAAGTGATATCAACATTTTATTTTAATAAAGACCAGTCATTATATGGCCCTAGTTCCAAAATATTCTGGTAATGGAGAGCCATTCGATATAATTTAATGCAATGTCAGCCAATCAAATATGATTACATTTGATAACAAAGAAGTGATTTTGAGGGTGCAAATGAAGTGTTATGGTTGTTTAAATTTGTGGAACGTTTCAATGAGCTGATAAAACTGCAAAGACAAGGATTGGTTGAATTTTCTTTGAACTAATTTTTGTAACCTGGTAACTTTCTGGAGGGACTGAAGTAACAGTTGTAAATAAAGATTTATCCTTTTTTTGATGGTTGTGTTGAGTTTATATATTTGGTATTTAAAAGATGGTTGGGCAATGATCTAATGACTGCATGTTGAGTGATACAGTCCTTCTTCTGGTGTCAATACTTCTAGTTTGTGTATTTTGATTCAATAGCAGTCATAACCGTCCTGGTGGAGAAGATGTCTGAATAACACACCTCATACACAAAGAGTATTTCAAGGCTTTAAGGGGTGCCTATCAACATGGAGGTAAATATATTGTGCAAACTACCGTGAAGCTGAATAGAAAAGTTAACCTCTCACAAGTAATCAACAAAAATAGAGCTAAGAAAAGAAGAGCTTCTTCTTTTATTTTGTGGGCCAGTTAAAGTTTGATACTGCATAGGAATGCGAAATTCAAATACAAAGTAGATGCAGCATCATTGTTAGGGTGGTATAGAGGGCAATAAAAATCAAACAACAACTTCCATCTAGTGTAATCCTCAACATTTTTATGTTTTCTGTCACTAACAAGAATGTGACGAGGATGTGGTTCATCTTTGTCCCTGTTGGAGGTACAGAGAATGTTTTATGTGTAGGTATGTCTGTGTATTGTAGAGAGGGGTTTAACATGGAGGTGTGGAGGTGTAATGTGTGAGTATGAAGGGTGTGGGAGGTCAGGTCAAGGCGGTGTGCTGGGAGTCGCATGTTGCACTAGAAGCTAATTTGCGCTCACTGATGCGAGATAACAGATAGCAGAACAGGGACTAAAGGATCCCACTGCTTTATCTGGTAACCACAGCAACCATGGTAACCTTAGTGGCAGGACAAGCCCTCTGCTCCATGACCCACCGGAAAAACACACACAGACACACACAGCACCTGAAATTTAAGCCTGAGGAGAGAGAGGCTGTGCAGTTAATCACAATTTCATCATTCTTAGAATATGAATGCTGATAAATTTAAAGCAACAAAGCAGATTTTTTTCCCTCTGAAATTGTAGCTTTCAGATGGAGGCCCATGGCCAGTCTTTCACACTGTTTTGATTAAAACGGATGAAATTCTGTTTTCAAATAAAACAGCATTTTGCATTTATGTCTAATGTCATCTTCATATCACAAAGACTGCAAAGAAATGTTTCTTAAAAATACCTTTTTTTCCCAAATGTTCATTTTATCAATCACGTAAAAATATTTGGGAAGTCAGTCATTTTAATGTATTGTTATGTAGTTAAAGTTCATAAATGACAAATGGAATTGAACGAATAGGTATTGTTATCACTTTTATATTTATATTTAAATTTCTTTGCTGCTAATGCTAACATTACAATTATTTCTATCCCTTTTTCATGTAATACAACTAAATGTAGTCCAGAAGGACTCAGTTTTTAAAGTTTTTTGACTATGGACGGTAAAATATATAGATGGTTCGTCTGCTGCTATTTTTGTGCAATATTCCATGTCAATATTTATGTCAATAATATTTTTGTTTTTCAATTCATATTGTATTCATTGCCTGACAACACTCAGGAAGCCATGCAATGACATTTCATTCCAAATGTACACCTGTGTAATTTGTGCAATGACAATAAGTCTAAGTAGTCTCTATGACATCACCCATTGGTTTGTGATACAGTGTTTTAAAGCATATTGACAGCAGCAGCTATACTGGAAACTCTAAACTTAATCTAGCTTTGTGTGCATTTGGATGAGGTAAAGGTTTTGGCTTGAAGCTTCTTAGTGGACACAGATAGTCCGTAAATAGAATTTGATTGAGTGGTCGATTGGTCTCCAACATTCTGTGTACTTAGTGAGTAAACACAAACTTTTATCAATATACATGTCCATAGTGATTATTGACCTTATGGAACACAGCAAAAAATGTAGGAAAAAAAAACATTGTAACAACTAAAAGTAAGATTTGAACAAAAGCAGATTTAACCCCTTTTTAATTTTATCAAACCACCACTCTATCTGATCTCATTCCTCCTCACCTCCCACACCTCAACCAACTTCTCACATTAGTCTTATCACTTTACACACTGACACACACAGAGTATCTGAGATACTCCATACCCATCAACTGACTGATAACTTGGCCAACACCTGATTAGGTGAATGAGCCCATGAGCAAATAAACATCTGCTGTAGTCCAATTTTAAAAGCAAAATGTAGAAGATACCAGTGATGCTGGGGGAGAGGAGGGAAATACTGAATCACAACGCCATTTGGTTCTGGTTTGGATGTTTTTGTTCAATATCATGCTTCTCAAACATCTTCCAGACAAAAACAAAAAAGTTAAGTTCCTTAACTAAGCATGTCACACAGCGCATTAGCACCATGTTTCTGAGGGACAAGCGTACGTTCTGTGTGCCGGTCCCCTCTCTTAAATCTATGGCGTCACAGTCTAACACGCTGTGACACAGGATGGTCTGTTTTGGATGTAGAGCTAAAGCAAACAAGGTGTGGTCCGACTTTGTCTGGTTCCTGTTAAGGAGTTGGTTTCAACAGTACTGAGAACCCTGTATGTGACACCACAATACATGATGACAGCTCTATGATGAGAGCCGACGCTAAAGTTGGGTTGGAGTTACCCACACTTAGCATCACTTCTGAATAAGGCCTTTCTAATATAAAGGTAATTACACTCTTTCTCAGTCTGTGTTATTCTCTGGCTGTGTGAGGGTTAACATTCAGACGGTCAGAGCTCACCTGATCTCCTCTCAGATATCGACTCCCCTTCCTCTGTAATGACCCTCTACATCATGAAAATGGCCTGATCTCTTCAGTTATGACACACTGAGTGGGTATTCATTAACACTCCATGCGGATATTATTAAATTCTATTATGGCAATGGCTGCAAATGGTGTCTCCTGGTGCTGTGAAAGTACTGTACTGAAATCATGAGTAGGCAATAATCCTATCAGAGACTCTAGATGTGCGTAAATACATTTTAAATACATGCACTCCTCAGGATTGAGGTAACCTTAGGAACGTGTGATGCATGACTAAAAATATGATTAAAATGTCTGTTTAAAGAAGAAGCATCAGTCTGCAAAACCAAAGATTGACCAAAGCGCTAATTTGGAGACATGTCCAGGGAGTCCCTGTGGCCTTTGATGAGATCTGCTTGGAGACAGGAAGCTCCCTACAGTGGCTGGCGAGCCGGCTGGGGGCTGGGAGTCTGAGCAGATCGAGAAGACCACAGCGTCAAGGGGGTACATGCTCCTTTAACCTGTTATTGTGAACTCCCAGCAGCCCCAGCCGATAATTGCCACCCGTCTCAGGGGAGACACAGTCAAAGGCAGGCAGAGGGACAGCCATTTTGTGTCCTCCATGACTCGTCTCACGTCGCCCTGGTCCTAGTACTACCCTTAACTCCGGCGGCTAATGTGTTTTCAATTTAGGATGAACCCCCTCTCTTACAGGCGAGGCCCTAATCAACAACAGTTTGTACTGTAACCCTATCTGGCCCTGTGAGGGCAGCGTCAGCCTGACCGGGCGCCTGCAAACCTGGTGTGTCCAGCAGAGGAACCGAGGTATGTGTATACGTACGCATGATATCATGTTTATATGTGAGGTCATGGGATGTGAGCTTGTTATTGGACTGTTTGTCTTCATTATCTTGTTTATGGGATTGAACAAAACATGTGAATAAAATTACACATGGTGAGTTAAATACACATCTGGTTCAACCTTAAGTTGCAAAAGGTTGGCAAATTTAAAGTAATTAGCAGATGAACAAATATTTTAAATCCATCTTCTACAGTAAAATGTGCAACTTTAGGAACAACAAACTTTAATGATGCAAAAGAAGAATGGAAATAATCTGTTTGCTTAATGTTTTATTACAAGTTTTATTACAAGTTTTGTTGATGATTTTTGATTAGTCCCTCAGTATTTCTATTTTGCAAAGGGACTTGCATTTCCTTTTTCAAAAAGCCAAAGATCCACTTGATAAGTTTCTCCATCAACCTAATTCTTAAATCCTGCTTCAGTGAAGCTTGAATCAAAAGTAAGCCTTGGAAAGGCAGGTGTGAATGTTTGTTGTCTCGGCCCTCCTGGCCTCTGCATCCACAAACAGAACCCTGCCCCAAAATTAGAGTGTGGCCTCTAATGTCTCCCTGGGAGAAAAAGAGGCCTGGCTTTCGTCCAAGTCAGCACCTTTGGAAGTGCAGTCGTGTTACCACCACTAAATCAACATGTCAGCGCCTGGCCCAGTGAACTTCTTCACCCAGACTCCACCGCTTACAGCAACCCCACACCTAATGAATTGGTGTGAATGCCCATCTGTCTGCTACAATGAAAAGGAGAAAGAAGATACAGAGAGAAGGAAAGAAAATTCCTTTTTTTGAGCTGATGCATAAAACATTTGCAGCTGGACGATTTGAATATGATCACAAGATGCAAAATTCATTAGGTCTGTTACATGAGCAGAGAACTGCTGTGAGAAAAACAGCCAAAGCCAGGTTGAGGTGTTCTCAACATCAACCTTGGCCTCGCAGTCCAAAATGGAACTGTCCCACTTTTTAGGGGCTGAGTTTTGAGACGGACTTGGGAAAAAGGCCACAGAAAGCCGTGTGCTTACTCGGCAGTCTGTTTACATTCCTGAGGGTAATTTTAGCCCTTTTTTGGAGGGGGGGCTGGCAGACCCGGGGGGGCCAACAAGTCGTTGGAGCTTGTCAGTGGTGGAGAGGCCAGCCGGCACAGTGGCGGCACCTGGACATGTGGGTGGTACATAAAAACACTCACAGGCATGGACCTCCAACATGCAAATCCCTGGAACTGTTAACTGAATTCCTGATAATCAATTATTCCCCAGCTTTGGTTGGGGAGATAATAAAAAAGTCAATGAGCATCTTCAAATCATATGAGTAGCTACTTCATCCGAGACTGAACAGAGGCTCAAGGAAGCCCAGAACCACAGCAGAGCGGGTGTAGTCTCGCTAACAGGCCCACCACTGAGAGGCATTAGCTTTGGACAACACAGGATATCCCCAGTGTTTTCACTGATGATCTGGAGTGCAAATCTAATTTCATTGTAGTTTTTAAAAATTTGCAAAGCAAACAAAACAATAATACTCACCCAGGAATTGCCAAAGGGCTCCTGTGCGCGTGTTGGGATTTGTCTTTTTATTACTCCCAGCCTAGAGTGTCCCTTCAAAGGGCAAGAAAGCAAAATGGCCATGTGTGTTTAGCTCTGTGTGTGTGTGTGTAAGAGAGAAGGGGAGAGAAGGATAGAGGATGAAGAAGGGAGGGAGAAAGAGAGACTCCAAGCTTATCGAAACTAATTAGGCGAGGGATCAGGATGGAAGTTAAATACTTGGCTACATGTAATGAAAGAAGCAGAGTGGGGGACATCTAGGGGTCAGGCCCACACCAAACAGTGGTCCTCAGGCAATCTGGTATTGATTTTCACTCGTTTGGGGATGAAGGTGGACGAGGGGGAGGGAGGGAGAGTGAAGGGGAGAGGCAGTAGTGCAAACTCTAAGGGTCTTGTGAGTTGTCAACTTGACAGTTTAACCCCTTTTGGAGGAGAACAAACAAACAGAGGGATCTCCTGGGTTGACAGCGTTGATCTGTCACAGTGATGACAATGCAAAGCCCCACACAATGCCCACACGGGAGAGGAGAGTGGGGAGGAAGAGGAGGGAGGCTGATACAGATATGCAGAGGCACATTCCTTAAGCCTAAGGAGATAGGAGTGGGCTCTGTTTAAGATCTGGTAAGCCTGATCTATGAATACCTGGGACCTTAAAATAAAAAGGAAATCTGTCATTCGACTAAATCTCTAGACTGGAGTTGTTCTGATACCAATGCTATAATCAAAATCACAATTTATCCAATACTGATTCCCCTATCAATACCAGAGCAGTCCAATACAGATATATCAATTACAAAATTCTAGTATCCATACCTGAGTTGTTCCACTACTGCTGTTGAAGGATCATTCTGACTTCAATATTGAAATCAATACCAGTGTTGTTCTGACACCTACACTGATATCAGTGTCAGAGTTTTTTTTGGTACCAAAAGTGATATAAATACCAGAGTTGTTCTGACACCAATTTCAGAGTCCATTCCAAAGATGATCAGACATCATCACTGGTATCAATACCATATATCAATATCAGGGTTTTCTGGACACCAAAATCTGAATCAGTACAAGGGGTTGTCCAAACGTCAAAATCGGTATAAATGTCAGTGTTGTTTGGGCTGCAATGTTGATATCAATTCTAGAAATGTTCTGGCATAAATATCTTGTTACCTCCGCCAAGGAGGTTATGTTTTTTGTTCATCTGTTTGTCTGTGAACAAATAACTCATAAAATAACAAATGGATCTTGATGAAATTTTCAGGAAACGTTCAAAATAGGATAAGGAAGAAGTGATTTAATTTTGGAGGTGATCCGGATCACCGTCTGGATCCAGGGTTTTTTTGAAGGATTCTCTATCATAGTGAGATAGGGCTGTTTTCACCATATGTGTATATAACCCCCCCATAAATGGTTGGATTGTTTTGTAAAACAACACAAGACAAGGTCACAATAATTTCTGACAGATGTAAAAGTACGATCCAGACCCTGGAAATATTCTGGATACCAAGATCCAGAATATGAAATATGTACTGGGTCATCATCATTTTCAACACTGTCAGGTAACAAATTATCGTACAAACCTGCAACTAACACCAAATTGTAGCAGACAGTCTGCTGAAAGGGAGTATAACATTAAAGTAGGACTAAAGTGTTGCGTGACAATTCCAATACACTTGGCAGAGGTCTGCGCTCTCTGAGTGCTTTTCTAGTTCTTTTTACATCAATACTGGTATCTTTTCCAGGGCTGATCTCACACTAATACCTGTATCAGTACCAGGGTTGTACAGCAGGCGTTTTGGTATCAAAAACCAGTGTTGTTAAGACACCAACACCAGTACAGATACCAAGGTTAATGTGACATCTGTATTGGTATCAAGGTTGTCTTGACACCCATGTGGGTACAAATTCCAGAGGTGTTGTGATAGTGTCAACCAGTTTCAGACCTTACTGTACAAAATGGATCTTTGAGTGGGACTTAGTCTGACATTCAATGAATTATTAAGGCTCTGTAGCTTAAATATAGATTATCATGCAACAATGACAAACATCAGTGCGAACAGAAATTGAAATGTTTGACATAAGTTTTGCTTGCCTTTGATGATGCAGTATGGTTGTCTCTCTACACAGACACACAGATGTCAGCACTCCCCTCTTGTCACTCAATCTGTGAAGGTCCACCCCCCTGAGCACCTACCCTTTCATGTCCTTAAACACTTGAAGACCCCCTTTTCACTTTTCCCCTCAGACTGCCTCATCGCTTTGTCACATTGCCAAAGGGGACTCCATTAGCCTGGCCATGCACAGAGCCCTCCAGCTCTCACTTCAACTTCACACTTACACATAGACACACATGGAGGGAGGGAGGCTGATCCCGCTAAGGCTGTCCACATCAAATTAAAGTGGTCCCTATTGTCCCTATTATGGCCTGGGAATGCTCCATCATGACGGATGCTACGGGGTCCCTCACTTGTCAGGAGTTGTCAGACAGATCAGGAGTCTGGATACACACAGCTGACAGGTAATCTTAATGTCTTCAATTAGCCCAATTAGGCCTGTCATAAACAATTCGATAAGTGCTCGACCAACACAAACAGATAAACGCACGCACAGGCACGCACAGACGCACACACAGACGCACACCGTCACGCACACACTCTTACAGTGAGGTCTGCGGGGTATTAATGAGAAGGGTAATGGGTATATCAGCGGATGGTTGACTTGTCTTTTGTTTCAAGCAGGGGTGTGTGTCCCCACCCCTTGCTCTCAGCTGTGCACTGCTGGCTGCTACCTGGTCACTTCAAATTGCACTATCTCCTTTCATTAGTGCATCGCAGGCTGAGAATCTGAAAGGCCGTGACAAAATTCATTTGTGACGAGTGGGAGCAGATTGCCTGAAGCAGGTGCTATAAGGGAGATAAAACAAAAAGCAGCACCTCTGAGAAGCTCTTGGTGTGTATGTATGTGTGTCTTTTCTATCTCTGTGTGTGTGTGTGTGTGCAGTCATGGCTTTTTTCCCTGCTCTTCACATTCTGTTCTTTTCCCTGCTATGGTAAATGGATAATGACACAAAAGTGCTTCAGAAAAAATAAAAAGAAAGACAGAAGGAGACCTGAGAGGACTTGGCCCAGCGCACACTCTGAGCATTTACAAAGCCCTGGTGAAATCTAAATATTGTTTCAAGCATGACTAAACAGGCCAACACCTTTCTGTGCCTAGGATGTGTGCAAGCTAACAATGTTTGATTTGGTCTCTCCTTCATAATATCTTACCGCAAAGCACAGGTGACACCAACGCTACATTCTCTGCTTTTGTCCTCTAACTGTTCTTTAAAATCAGTTGTTTGCATCTATTATCAACTTTCTTTTTCCTACGGTATGTAGGGCACGTTTCTGCTTGGAGCACAAGCTAATGGGTAAAGCAGAGATTGCACAGTTTGCAAACACACCACACACCACAAGACTTAAGCAAGTTAGCATCCGTATTTGAAGTAGAACTTCACCTGAATGCTGCCTTTATCTTTGGCACAGAGGCTCATAAAATCCCTGTATTAAGCAATAATGCAGACACAGTAAATGTAGGGGATTATACACTCGTCTTGGCATTTAGTGCAAGAAAAATTAAATTAGAACAATTTTGTCCAAACAAAAGAAATGTGCTGAGTGGCAAAATCCTCAAGTTTATTTTTGTACAAGGAATCCCCAAATTTGGGAAAAACTGTGTGATATCAGCCTGATCTGTGATGGACATCTCACTCTCCCTCTGATCTTCACCTCAAGTGACGGCTGGAATGCCATCTGAGGAAGAGAAAAAAATGGAAAGACTAGAAAGAAAGAGAAAAGCCGTCACCGGGAAGTTGTAATAGGAAATTGCTTTTGGCAACTATTTGTTCAAGCACCAGATTTTTTTCATCTTTATGCCAACCCAGCGAGCCCCCATTGGAAAACAGGGCAGGTCCCCCTAATGAGTAATCTATTTCAAAGCAGTCGTGTCTGGGCATGACAGTTTACTGAGAGGCTTGAAGAACTGGTAATTACCAGTGTTACGGGGCAATTAATGCATATTACACTGCGGCACTCATGGCGGTGACTGTCAGCTCCCCAATAAAAATGAGCACTCTTCAGCTAAAGGGTGACATTAATTGGGCCCTTAATGACTATGCAGAGGAACCAAGCCAAATAGGAACAAAACAGGGGACTCGCTCCGACTCCAGCAGAGGGCTGGAAATTGGACTAAAAATGAGATTAATTGCTGTTTGGAAAAAAAAGAAGGGAAAAAAACGTGGTGAGGGGAAGGGGGAGAAAGAGGTTAGAATTATAGGGTGCAGAGAGCAAGGGCTGCACATAGAAATGACAATTCAATTAATTATTTCATACTGTATTTTCTATACCTTAAAGAGTGTAGACAGGTCTCAGGGCCACTTTGAGGCTTCATATGTGGCTTGTTGCATAAATAGCAACTCATACACGCTCCCTCTCACACATCTTCACGCTGCATATGCTAATATAACAGATAAATCTAAAGTCTCCATTTAAGTGCAAAGAAGCTTTTCACCATAACGCAAAGGAGGTATATATTAAGCTGTGATGTAAGTAAAGGAGATCAGGTAATTAGGTCTCCATAATGTGCTACAGAGGAAAATCATCATAAGATGCTGTTATTGAGAGTTTCTGGGTTACACACTTTCCCATGAAGCCTAGGGCCTTGAATGTGTCTTATCACTTTAAGAGGCCCATAAAAAAAATTATGTGAAGCTTAAAAGTAAATCTGCCAAACTGCAGGCCTTCCACCCCCAGAAATGTTTGTATACAGGGAGATCAAGGTTGTTGTGAAGATATGAAGTAATTCTGCTTAATGTTGCTAAAGCTAGGCACAAATACCGAACACCACCTGAATATGCAAGCCCCAAATCATAAAAGTATCAGCATGCAAAACATGCCGTCATTTGCATACATTTTTGATTTAGGATTTCCTTCCTATTTAAATATGCAGTTAGAAATAGTCCAGCACTGCCTCTTGCGCTGTCACGCTGCACACTCACACTGTCATTGGGCCTGATAGAACTCTTCCGCTTCAAAGGGAGCTTTGCAATGGAGAGGAGAATGAGCAAATATTTGAATTGCAAAAACACATCATCTTGCGAGGGGGAGAAAATTCGAGACAACTTTTTAGAGTTAAAGACACCCCCTCCCCAACCCCCGTTGAGCCCTCTGCACACAGCACAAAAAAAGTCAACATATTCATAGCAGTAAGCAGGCTCCCCGCTAATTTACCATATCCAAATTTGTGTAATGGGATATGACACATTTTAGAGGGGATTGCGGGAAGAAACTTTAATTTGAAGAGAGAACCATAAAATGTTTAAGCTGCCCCTGTATTTAACTGGAATCCAGCGCACAAATCCAGGTTCTCAGACAACCTGACATGGGTTTGATTACGGACTGAAGTGTAATTAGCTACTTAAGTTATCCTCTGGTAGGCTAGAATGAGCAGCACCACCACTGGAGCAAGCTTTTTCAGCATAACTAAAGAGGCCTTTATATTCTGGAGGAATACCTTTCCCCCCTCAGGATGCAGCGCAGCCAGTTTACAGTCATTTACATGCAATCAATCAGGGAGAATCTCTGACAGCCTCCAACTTCTGCAGGAGTTAGTGAAAAATAAGTGCAATAAATAACCTTCATGACAGATCAATAATATGACTCATAGCATATTTGAAAGTAGGAGCTCCCTCATTTGATGCCAGGATAAATAGAATCCTCAAGCCAAATGTCTAGCCACCAAGGCCATGAACAACATTAAGAGTAATAAATACCCATCTTCAGACATTTGAAAAAATACCACCGCACAAGGGGAAAACTGTGTTTATGATTGTAAATTTATTTACCGCAGGCTGAGAAAGTACCTTGAATTTTAAATGGGGAAAATGTGAGCGCCTCAGACATACTGAACGTTGAGGATATGTGGGGAATTACTGTGATCTGCAAAATAAACAGAGGAAAGACGGGCAATCAGCTACTGGTGGAAAAACAAAAATCAAGGCTTAATTATTCATCGGCATGTCAGAGCTTAAAACATAAGACAAATAGTTTGTGGATTTTGTACTATAATTAGAGGATCAAATGAGGCCTTCTTTTAAATCATTCTTCATAAGAGCAAACCTGTAATAATTGCTTTAAAATGCTCAATACTTGTCATCTCAAAGCACACCGTAAACATCATGAAGCCAGAGTGCTTTAGCGCACCATCCAAGCCTCTTGTGGCCTCTCCTCCATGTGACTCGCCTACGCGTAGACAACTTGGAGACAAGTCGGAGCTGAAATCAAACCTCAGTGATGGATGGCTTTACTGCACAATGACCTCTGTCACTGGGTTCTTGCCCTAAATCAATGCGTGCGATAAGGGGCCCTGCGCCAGCGCTTACCTTGGTATGTTCACCAGCAGACCTTATCTGTGGCAGGAGGAAGTGTGAGTAATAACTAAAGACAAGCCACGACAAAACCACTAACCCCACCTTGTCAAACATAATTTACAATGTATATCCCTCAACCCCCCCATCGCTGCTTTTAAAAAAAGTAATTATGAGAACCAAAGACACTCAGGGACTTTGTGTTTGGAAGATTAACCTGCTGCAGGACTGTGGGAGACTTTTTCACATGGGATTCATATTTTAACAAGGAAATATAAACCCCAGTACGAGACATGAACACATTCGTTCACAAAATCATGAATAGGAACTAAAATTTCACTGCAGAAGAAGCAAATCCTGGGTGATCCAGTATCAGGGATAAAAAAGGAGGTTAAAGTTGAGAGGAAGTAAAGAGCAAAGACTTTCTGAGAACTCTCAGACCTATCAGTAGTTTTTCATTCAAGTGTGTGCTTTTGTGTATTGCACAAGAGACACTAAAGAGTGGAGCTCGAGAGAGCAAGCATGCTTCCAGGCAGTCGCATCAGCCTGAAGAGAGAGACCAAACATGACATCAAACGTTGCAATTAGCTGACCCCTTTCTCCCAGAGTCACAGTTTGCCTTTAAAACCCTGATTAAAATATGTTTGCTTTCTCATTCGAAATGACATTTGACAAGGTTAGTAATATTTCAACTAACTGCGAAAACATTCTTGTGGCCGTAATCCTTTTTTTTTTTCCACCACTTTGCAGGGGCGCAGGTAACCTCGGAGCGAGTTTCCCATGAACTCAGCGCTACAATTTGAAAACAAAACGGCCGAGAGGGAAAAAAAAGGGAGAGTAGTTCAAAGTTTCACTTGAGCGTGTTTAGTTTCACTCAGGCAGCTGAAGCTCAAAGTTTAAGAATCGTTATTCAGAGAATTTATCCAGTTTCTGATTCAAACCACAAGCGATATTTAAAACAGAGGCAGTAGTCTTTTCTCAAACCGCAGCCTGGATCCTTCGCAGGGACTCTGGGGGGCTGAGGACTGTCAGCAGCTCTGCGGATAGAGTTCCTCAAAGTGTTAAACCCCCTCATCACCAAATTAGAGAAGGTGTAGTGTGCAGTCAACTGACCGCCTCAATGGAAAGTATCAAAGAAAGTAAAAGAGGAAGTATTTTTAATAGTGCATGACATTAGAAACGTGTCGTTATCTTGTTTTTAAGTGAACTGGAGTCAAAAGTTTTGACTCAAAACTTTTTTTTTACTTGAGCTGAGCCCAAGTTTTACATAAAAAGGCCTCAAAGAGTCAACAATCTTGAATAAACAAAATCCAAAGGGTGTCTGGGATTCTCTTTGTCAGTGTGCATTCCTGACAAAATAAGCTGCGGATCAGCAATGAACAAGGGGGGGAGATCAGAACTGGTCAGGCCAAAACTCTGTCTTAAAGTTAACAGTTTTCACATCTATTCCCGTCGCAGGAGAAGAGAACGCGACGTGTCGGGCCGGACAGCGAGCCGGCTCAGGCTCAGTCGCAGCTGTGCTCAAATTGAAGTGGCACTTTCTATCAGAGGCCTTTCGCCAGACAGCTCTATCCTGCCCTTTCACTTGTAACACACAAGACACCCATTAGAAAAAATAAGAGTGGTCATTCAAAAACACACAGCCGTCATTGAAGAGACAGACTCCGGGTTTAACATGGGAGGGGAAGATGCATGGTGCGAATGTGCCAGCTGATAGAGATATCACTCAAAATGAAGAGGAGATTTATCTGACGTCGACGTGGCCCATGTTCAAAGGGGGCAGCTCAGAGCACCAAACTCTGTGCAGAGTTTATATTTCACTTGTTCGGAAATGTACGCCGCTGTTATCTCGCATCAATCCAAGGGAAAGGAGCGGGTATCGTGTGTTTCAACTTCCCGCCTGTGATGAAACGAAACATCCACAGCAGACAGAGTGGAATTTGGATCATAGCATTACCCCGCTAACTCTGTGAGAGCTGTCAAAAAGCTGGTTCATGGCACTCATTTAAAAAACATAATAGAGCAAAAAAAAAACATATTAGCATTATTAGCACAAAGGGAGTGGGGAGAATGTATTAGCCGTCACATTGAGTGCACATTTATTCTAAGAAGTTTTAATAGGGTTCACTGACCAAATGTGTTTTTTTTCTTAATCATTTACAGACCTGACAGAGCCAGAGCAGACAAATCTGTTGACCTGATAGATCCTCGTACATTAACCTCCAGAATTGATGAGCAAAATCAGAAGGTCACCGCTTGGACACAGAGCTCCTCATGTGTCTTTGATTACACACTCCTGCTAAGGGATAGGCAGGCCGAGATGTTTAAGCTATCAGGCAATCAGACCGCCGCGAGACGTGAAACTCAAACCAGAGGGAGAGAGGGCGGCCTGGGAACAAAGATGGGGTCCTGACGAGGCTCTTTAACAAATGCCAGGACCGGTGAGGAGAGACTCAAATGTGTTTGTATCCTTCTGTGTTTCTGAAAATGGTGGAATGAAGAGAATTAATAGTGAAATAGAACGCAAAGTTCACAGGAGCAAATGCATCTTCATCTGGTGTTTAACCTGGGTTAATTCTGGAACATCAATCAAAGTGAGCCGCATGAAGTGCAATCAGATACAGGTCTTACATAGGGAAACAAACAATTCAAACCATATATACATCTTAATTGGGAAGATGAATGAGGTCAACTGTTGAAAGGGAAACTCTCCATTCTGAGTAGAAAGTAAAGTAAAGTAGAACGGGTAAAAATGAAGAACAGTGTGGCTGCTTTTGACGTCATTTATTAAATACAGAAGCTAATCGGTGTTTGTGTTACCATGGGCTTCAACTGATCTGTTAAATGAAGTTTTTGTTATGCTTGAATTTAACTTCCAATTGCTGCAAACTTTTTTGTGCTCATAATGTTTTGATTTTCTTTCATTATTAACCCTTTAGGAAGGGGCAGATGCTATAAGATTTTTCTATCTGCTACTTTTCATTCATTTCAGATTTTTTCCTTTATATTTATATTGCAGTAATATATCTTTTTTATTTAACAACTAGGGATGTCCCGATCACGTTGATTTGCTCCCAATCCGATTTTTTTATTTTGAGTATCTGCCGATCCCAATATTTCCTGATCTGATCTTTCCACAATGCATTAGGAAAAAAGAAAAGGAAAAAAAGTTGTCCTTTGAGCTTTTTCAATTTTATTTAAATGAAGGTATTCTTCTATACAACATGGATATAGACTTTTTTTCTTCACTTAGTGCAGCATTGGATCAACAAAATAAAAATATAGCTTCTCAGTGGTGCACCACAAGATAACCTTGTATGTGTGTGACAACAAGGTTGCAATTTCTTGTTTGCAATTTCATTGTACTTGTTATAATGACAAATAAAGTTCTATTCTAAAATAAATAATGATGTGCTATTATACACATTTTAATTAAAAACAAGAACTAAAGCCCCAGGCTTTTTCCGATTCCCCTTCCCTGAACGTTAAACAATTACGTGATCAGCCCCGATTCTTATCAAGTGATCGGATCAGGACATCCCTAATAACAACATGAATAAAAATAAAAATCAACTATAACTTTATGACCTATCATACCAAATCTGTCTAGACAAAGACACTTTTACACACTGCAAGTATAAAACTTAACCATAAAATTTTGCTACCCATCAATACAACCCTTATATCCCAAACATAAATGAAATGTATAGACTTATGTCCAGACTAACTAAATAAATTGCTGAAAAGTACAACCCCCCCATAAAATAGAGAATTTAACACATATTTTTTTCCTAAATACAGAAATTTCGTCATTGAATTCAGGGTATTCAACGTTGGAAGTGATGCAAACACCTGCGGGCTGTATTATAATGTTTTTGTTGTTTACACTTTTATACTGGATTATTGCAAACACATTAGAGGAAGGAAGCAGTGCTCTTGAACATGCTGAAAACTCCTTATGAAAGTGTAACCCCCCAGCTTTTATATGCAAAAAGAATCTGATTTTAAATCTACCACCAATTCAAAGTGAGTATGTTAATGCAGTGCCAGTGCTACACTGGGCTCTAAAGGGTCAAAAATCTTTTGGTCTTTCAATTACACAAAAATTCAGTCCCATAAATGTATGTACAGTGAGTCTTTTGTTTTAGTTTTTACAACTTAATACATAAAATTACTTTGTCAGGAATTACGAGAAAAGAAAAAGCTGTTATTGCGCAAAGACAAGGAACATGAAGGTAAAGTCATAGAGAAAGGAGAGGAAATAACCACGGCCGGTAAAACAACAACAACAACAAGGTTATGTGAGGGACAGTGGGCCTATAAAAAGAAGCCTACTGTCTAGATTATCTATAAGGAACCACTTATCACAAGCGGCCAGCCCCACACAGTGACTGATGGGCCTCCACAGACCATGAGTACCAGCACATTATCTGGTGCACACAGAGCTGCTCTTTAAACACAAAGGCAGAAATATGAAGCATTGTTTCCTCGGCTGTCATTCGGTACAAAATATTCTATTTATTCTCTTTCTGAAATGGAAGTAGCGTGTACGGTTTTTGTGCACAATCGTACGCAAGACAATGCTGACCGACGAGTAAATCAAAGCCAGGATCAATTAGTCTAAATTTGTAGCGTATAAAGAGGCACTGAAGTAGTATCTTCTTAAAGTAAAAGAACATCTCAGAAAATAAAGCCACGAGGAAATGAGTAATTTTATCCTCTATAAAAGTGCATGTAATGAAATGGTATGTCTAGCACAATTATATGTGTTCCTCATCTTTTCATACAAGACCCTCATTCTGATGCAGGTCCTCAGGACAAAATTCTGTAGCTGCATTGGTTGGTATGTGCGGATTCAAAAAAGCAAAGAATATATTCAATTCTTTTTGCTTCAGTGCTCTCCTGAGGCCCTGGAAACAGGACTAAAGGAATCATTGATGACTCCTGGCCTCCTTCATCCCCCTGCTTACAAAGAGGTTAAGACGCAGCTAAGCCTTTTAGCTGGTCAGTGTTCAAGCAGCTGTGGAGGTGCATGAAAAAAAATACTTATGACGGCCTTAAGAATCAAAGGTCCTTGAAAGCATTATGTTTTGTGCTGCTTCTGCTTAAACTGTAGTGTTTATGTTTGATTTAGCAAAATAAAAGAACACAACTTAAGTATGATGATGGACATATAATCGTTTCCCTTCTCTGTAACTTTCTGTAAGATATCCAGAATCAAAATTCTAAGTGATGCAAAGTTATTACCTCCTTCTTTTTCCAAGACCTTTTTGTGTTTAATTTGAAAGGATACAACAGCCAGTTCTGGTTGCAAGAAAGACTTTGAATGTCTCTTTAGGGTTACATAGCAATTACAAGTCTCCATAAAGATTGGATTTAACAAAGAGCTGCTTCAATCTGTGCCCCCTTTTCCCAGTGCTTTTGACAGATGTTGCTAGCTTCTTCCTGGAATCAAACCCAAAAGGTCACAGTGGAGGAAAAAAAAAAACAGCAGAGGAGGAAAAAAAGGCAGCACGACCAAGAAAATGGGGTAAATGAGGAAAAAATGTGCTTCCATGTAAGTCTGACAACATACATCGTGAAAGCTGACAAAAAATGTACGTTAATCTTTTAAAAAGTTCCATGGTGAAACAGGAATTCATTGAGACGACATGCTCGCACCTCGTTTGACTGGAGGCTCTCCTCTCCATCTCACAGTGTCACATGCAAACAGAAAGACAGGAGGAGGGATACGCATCGCTGGGGTGCCGCTTTTTTGTCCCGCTCCTCGTTTATGCGCACAGCGGCTGTGTCAAAGCGGCTCTCACACTCAATGGTAAATGACAAATTTGGATAATGCCCACATACAACCCTACAAAAATAAATAGGAGACATGGAGGCTTAACCGGAGCTAAATCCTGAGGCTGCTGAAGACCTGAGAGTGCGGATTACACCCCAGACGCCTTAAACAATGCACCCAAATGTGCATCCTTAAAAGCATGAAAATCCTTGAAGCATCGAAGACGACTTGTCATTTGCCATTAATATTCCAAGTTGCTCGTGCTTTGGGGGCCTGCATTGCACTCCTGTGTGCTGATGTGCCCTAAAACAAACACTTGCAAAGCCCTGAAGGCACCACTATTGTGGATAGCTGTTTTTTCTAGCTATGGAACATTCTGCAAGAGGATGTCATAACAAAGGAAACAATAAAAGAGGCCACGTTCCTGCACTGCATGGGGTATCCATGACTATAAATAGGAGGAAGGCGATGTCAGAGGCGCTTATGCTTTAGCAGGAAAGCTGTTTTTTCCCCTTTTAAGAAATAAACAGAGGAAATTCAGGTGATTTATTATTTTCCTAACAGATTAAGTTCTTAAAACTCTACACCTGTACAACACTGCAAACCAGAAGCCACTCACTCAACAAGTAAGCAAGTAGCTATTCACATATTGGGTCACTAGAACAATGCAGATACTCTTTTTTTGGTCCCCCTATTTTGTTGTGCACATCTCTGACAGGAAGCTGGGTAAAGTCTGGCAGGGCACAGGTCTTTGAGGTGTCACACTGTCACCCCAGAAGCGTTGGTACCTGTCCTCAGGGATGGCCCTGTAATGTCCAGCCTCATTGGATCATCAGCAGCCACGACCTGTGGGCGCCCTCTCTCAGGTGACATCCCCTATCTGCTCTGGCTCCATGACGGCCCTGCTGCTGCTGCTGCAGCTCATATTACCCAACGGGACACTCAGTGCACTGCACACACAAGCATTTCTTAAACGCCTGTCCTCTTATTTAACCAGTGCAAAGACAACCTATATGCACATCTAAGGAGCTGGATGTAGCACTGAACTTCTTCTAGATAAAGGTATAAGTGGCTAAATCAAGGCCGTCCACAATCTACCATGTCACTATGCCACACTAATTAAGGATTCCTGTCGTCTCCGCTGTGGAAAGTTCAACAAAAATGATGGACATGTCCATTAAAAAGTACAGCAATGTGCAATATCTTGAATTAGGAAATTAATTTCATGTCATAAATGGATTGACGGCTCTGAAAATATAACAGAATTAGAATGCGATTTCAGCTGTAAACTCCACAGCATATTGTTTCAGACATAATTGGAAAAAGTTCACCAAGGCCTCAAGATGTCAGGACTACAGCTGTGTCAACTCAAATAAAACCTCACATAAATCTGATTTTTGGATGTCTTAGTGTAAGCCAACATGTCAGTGAGCTGATAAGTGATCATGTTGGAGGAAGAGTTTGTTCAGTCTGAGAATTATGACTTTCTTATATTTTTTTATGAATTACAACAAAGGACTCGCACTAATCTTGTTAGTGCAAAATTAATTGAAATAAAGCACAATCAGCACTTTTATGTCATGAGAAAATTCTGTTTCTTTCATGTTTACTTGATGAAAACAAAAGACATGTATGCAAGGGGTCAAGCCAAATGATGTATAATAGCAAACCCAAAAGTCTTAACCCCCATTTCATACGAGGGAGAAATGAGGCATACTGTCCTATTATATTGCCATAAATCATTTTTCGTGGACGGCTGACAGCTTTTTATCAGATCTAACCTTTTCAAGCCTCCATTAAGAGAGCTAACATTTTCAACTCTGACACATTTCGCAGTTTACGAATCTCACAGCTGATTTGCTTCGGGAGGGGGCACGCTGGGATCCATGTTCATTTCCACATAGGCTGTGAATTGTGTTGAGTTGTGCTGGACTGGGGGAGGGAAACCAGGGGACGGGGGTCATTTTCAATTTTAATCTGCTCTATTGTATGACAAAGCAGGTCTGAAGCTTGAAATCTGTGTTTTCAGTCAGTATGTTCTGTTTATGCTATGTATTCATGCATGGGAGGAAATAATAAGCCACACAGATACTTCATAATTTACCAACGATGTGTGAATCATGTTGGAGAGGGAATGCAGAGTTTAGACTGGACAAAAACACAACCAAAAAGCAGTTCATCAAGTTTTTTTTTTTTTTTCAAGCCAGTGTTTCCCAAAGTTGGGCTCTATAATGCCTTAAACTCAAAAACTATTTACAAAAACATATTTTATCCATTATTGTAAAAACCTTACCAAAAATAGGGGGATGTATAACAACAAAAACAGAAAATATCTGATCTATTTTCCAGATTATTTTGTTGCTACAAGATCCACAAGATGACTTAGCCTGGATAACAATGGTATCAGTGGCAGCAGATGAAGTTAGCAAAAACCAAGAGACAACATCACCGTTTAGAAAAATGAGGCCTTTGCAGAAGTGCTAAAAGTTGTTGTTCATTGAGAATCCGCATTAGGCCGGCTGCAAAAAATTAGAAACAAAAAACACATATCAAAGTAGCCGTGTCCGCAAATGTATCGGGACCAGATGGGTGACATTGCGGAGACTATGTCCATATATTATATGGTCTATGGGAAAAACAGTAATACGACCCCATAGGTTGTCTAATTTTCTACCAATCTGCTAAATTAAATATATTTTGTGTACTGTTTTGTTCATTTTATCTGTTTTTTTGATAGGCCTTTCATCATTTTTCCCACAGCAGGGGGTCACTTGTCTCTGGCACCGCTTTCTCTGGGGGTAGTGGCTGAAAAGTTTGGTAAGCCCTTTTTTTTTTTATCAATTTAAGTTTCATTATTCTGATCTGTAAGGGCATCTCATAAGACAACAAGGATGTACCATTACACGAAAAATCCTTCGTCCATCAACCAAGTACCAACCATTCTCTGTCTTTTGCACTCCACTATAAGTACAGCCCATCGACTGTATATAGAGTGGACAGCGTGGTTTGCCATATACCACTGTACTGTTTTAAAGCCAAAATTCCCCCATCACAGGCCCAGCCATTGGCAGCAGTCGTGCAGCCAGAGTCTGCGCAGTAGAGACTGTGAGGGATTCTGGGAGAATCTGAATGGAGCAGGGTGACAAAAATAATATATTTTTTTTCTTTCAAGAGTCTTATCACTTCTTGACTCTACCCTCGACATATTTCACAATCCCCGAAAAAAATACACAAGAACAGCAGCTGTCAATCATCGTTAAACATGACGTAAGATCTTGTTTTTAACCTTGTATAACTAATGAAAATGAAACTTGGTATCTTCAAATCACCACAACAATTGGACGAGAGAAACATTTCTACGAAGTGTATTAATTTTTTAAAGTTCAACCACAGCCCATCTGGAATGACTGGAGGGCCAGATTTTTTGACCTATACAGCAGCCAGTCACCAGGGGGAGCAGTTTTCGTGATGACCTCACTTCGAGCCGAGCGAGATGACTTCCATTTTTTGTACAGTCCATGGTACAGCCTATACAAAAGACTTCAAATGTTGACAATCTAAAGTCAACCTTAGTACTAATGGCAAAATCTGCCATAAGTTGTAGCTAACCACTGTATGGTCATTAAACAGCTGTAGAGTGGTTCAACTCTCTCAAATAAAAAAGAAGAACTTTAGTGGCTTCTCAGGGAGTTATAGGAAGAACTTTGCCAACCATAATTGATTTAAGCACACCATAATCAAGGAGGGGCAGTTAAGGTGGCACCACACGAGGATCCATATTTCATTACATGCTGTGTTTAATCTTACCCACTTCTCCTAAAACACACAAGAGGCTCATTATGTGTTTAATATTCACCAGCAGGTGAATAATTTTTATGCAACTCTGATAGTTGGGCGAGATGGATAACTCAATTATGTGAACATCCGTCAGAGCAGAGGGCTCGCTGCCTCTGGAACGCCACCAGCTAAGATTGATGGCTGGAAGACACCAATAGCTGCTGCTTCACCATCTCATCCGGGCACTGGGCCTGAACACGCCGTTTGATTCTGCACAAGACCGTTTTTCTCCCCATTTTTTTCCTCCCTTCTCTCTTTTTTTCTTGGGAGCGTCGTAGGTGAAGCGTCATTACCCCTCACTCCACTGAAGAGGGGTTCATTATGGGGTTAGTGTGTTGGCAAGACTATTGTTTGGATGATAAATGCAGTTGGTGAGGGCTTTGGAGAGAAAATTAGTTATGTTTTTTCTTGCCGTCTACAAAAAACATGTCCCCATAGCTCACTCTGAAATGCCTGAGGGCAAACCGAGAACAATTAACACAAGCAATGGGTGAAGCAGCTCAGTTAAAGCAAAGAGGGAATTCATGAAAAATAAGCAAATCAGTGGAAATGTCAATCAGGGCGATGAAGTAATTACAACCACTGCTGTGAGATTCCAAGGGCGGTCAGAGAGAAACCCAAAGGTTTGGACTCGAGCGCCGAAATGTGAGTTTGAGGAATGAAGGAATGGACAAACATCCTGAAAATCAGCGCTTTAGGGCTCGACTCAGGACTCGACTCCACCTAATGAGAAGTGAAAGCTGAGTGATGTCACCCCATCAGTCTGTTGTCCCCCCGTTCTCTGTTAGTTTATGTTTTTGTGACTATAAAGTGCTGACCCCAGAATCACTCTCTTCATTTAACAGTTACACACAATCACGCTTGTACGCTCATACCTCAGATGCTTCAAAGAAAGGTGAGGTGCATTCTCAAATGTCAGCAGTAAATGTCAATTAAAAATTACAGTGTGCTGGAAAAGGTAGCATCTGAAGGGACTGACATTTTGTCTTTTTTTTTTGACACTACAATATTTATCTGACCGGGCTGCTGGCTGACATGACGGGATCTGCTTTGTCAGTTCCTTAATACACTCGGACAAGGCCGCCCTTAGTGAATATCAATGAAAGACGGCCGTGGGGAGATATGTAAAGCTCAATCTAACCCCCTCTGTCCACTCAGCCTGTTAGTATTCTGATATTCTGACCTACTGTAAACTAATGCCACGAGTACCAAAGAGGAAGACTAATGCTGCTTCCTTCAATCCAAATGAAGAAAGAGCATTGACTAACAGAGTGAAATATTTATGGAGACATCTGATCTTCATGTCCTGCTGCCTGTGGTGAAAGAGAAATGAGCTCTTTCGAAATTATTTCAACTCTGACTGACTGAGACAGCAATCATTTAAGTGCTTCCTCATTAAACATAGTCTAGGAATGTTCTGGAGCTTTAGCAAAGCTTTTTATTGTCTCTAAGAACATTAAATGAGGCCTTTCAAAAATGGTAACCATCAAAGATCGGCCTTTTATACTGAATGACAGCACTTTCTTCTAGAGGCAGGCCCTTTCCAAATAAAACTGTTACTCTGAGAAAATAAAACACACCATTGATTACGACCCTGACCTCATCTCCTGCATTTTAACAGCTCAATGATATTGAAAGAGTCATTTTCCTTGGAAATCAAATGATTGTTCTGCCAGCAGTTTCTGAGTGAAATCAGGAGGTCAGTCGTCTATTAGCAGAGGTAACACTAACTGAATGTGAAACCATTATATTTTGTCATTTAGTGAAAAACAATCTGTCTCTTTTTATTATTCTGAACTTTGCAGAAGTCATTGCCCAAAATACAAACTCATTTGACATGAAACTCAGAGTTGGAGGTTGGAGAAATAAGAAATAATGGAAATTAGTTTTTAAGTTATGACCTTAAAATCGTGATGAAAATAAATATTGTTAGCACAAACAAAATAATACACACAAAAAAAATTATTTCTGTAAAGCAGAAACTACATCCTGATCTGGTACCATACATGCACCCAGATGACAAAAATCAAGGAGGCAAAGAGGGGGGTCTGGCAGTGCCTGGGGGTCTGAAACCTCCTGGCGCTCCGGCATCATGTCACAACACGTCAGCTGGCCGTCACGGCTGAAGAGGGCCGAGGCCAGAGCGAGGCGGAGGTGGAGGAGGCAGTGTGGGCGACTGTTCAAATTGGTGGCTGGAAACTCTTGCCAAGGGAAGCAGGGATGTAAAGACCATGTGTGAGAGACCCCCTGCTTGTCTGTCTGTGTGAGCTGCAGCTCAAAAGTGGCCATGCCAAGTGACGGCAGTTTGAGTTAAGCTTATAGAGAGTGTATGGGCAGAATCCCCACCAACATTTCTGCTTTTAATACAGAAAGACTTCTGTGTCTATTGGAAGATCCATGTGACACTTTCAGTCTTCAGGCTTAGAGGTTGTTTTTTGTGCTATCAGACAGATAAAAACTAACAGTGGTAAGCTAACTAACACATAGACCAGGTCAGAACAGATTCATTCAATCTGGCATGACTGGCATGAAACTCTGAGTTGGAGGTGGTAAGAATAAGAAATAATGTAAATTAGTTTTAAGTTATGGCCTTAAAATCAGAATCAAAACAAAAGTATTGTTAAGCACAAACAAAATAGTATTTTATTTTTCAAAATATTGTTCTTAAATGTGTGCGTTTTAAACTTTATCACTCTTCTGGGACAAATGGTAGCTTAGAAGTTTTAGTGTGAATGTGAATTGCGCATTTATGAAATAGAAAAGGACCACAACTGTATCACAATCACCTGGTATACCCAAGGGGCAACATCAGGTTAGTAAAAATGAATGTTATGCAGAAGTTGCTGTTCATTGAGAATCCGCTTGAGGCTGACTGCAGAAAGACCAAAAGTCACGTACACACCCAGTCATGAAAATGGACTTTTACGGCATTAAAAAAGCATATTTACAGTCTGGTTCGAAAAACAGCTTTGGCCTGAAGCGCTGATTCTACTATCGGCATCCACTGTATGGTGAGTGAATTTTTTTTGTGACTCAGCAGTTTAGAAGTTTAGAAGCGGGCGCCCTGTAGCTGCTTGAAGAAAAACTCACAACGAGCGTCACATTGGCTGCGGTCTGGGGATTGGCGTCATTTCACGGTTTCAGAAACAGATGGGTGACGTCGCGGAGGCTATGTCCATGTTTAATACAGTTTACGGGTACAACAAATAAAATTCTTAAACTAATCATGACAAACTCTCATTCTTTTCCTATTATTTCTAGAATTTCAACTCACACCTCAGTTCTTTGAAGGGGTCAGACCAGGAGGCCTCATATTGGTTCTCATGCTAATCACCCAATCTTATCTGTCTTTCCAAAACAATATTAACTAGTAATGTACAGAAAATATTAACGCTCACAGGCAGATATTAGAGAATGGCAGGAGCGGATGTGGAAGTATTGTGATGTGTGGGTATAGTGAACTGTGGCACAGAGGAAGTAGTTGGACAAAGATATGATGAGATTTTGTAACTGATTAAATGCTGATAAATTGTGGTTTGTGGTCAAAAAGGAGAAGTTAACTATGTGCAAAGTTATTACAGGCTGATATTCAGGCTATGTAAACAAGAAAAAAGCGACAGTTAGGGAAGCAAAACTCACCTGTTCCAGTAGCTCCAGAACTGTTCGTTGAGATAAGTGCGGTGACTGTGGTCATCTCCAAATGACGCCTTGCTCTCGATCCAGTGTACAATGTGTCCTTCTACAGCTGTTTCAGGGAGCACACATCCACACATCCAACACACACATCCACACAGAAAAATCAGTGACAAAAAGGCCACGCTAGCACGATCCAGAAGGGACAAGTGACATTTTCTTTTTTTTTTCTCTGTCAGTCATTGTGAAAATCAAAGACGATCTGGCATTAAAATGACAAGGTTCTGACAACTGGACAATCGTGGCTTAAGTTGAAAGCCAGTCATTTCAGGGGAAATATTGACATTTGCAGTGTAAATACTAACCTATAGGAACCTCCAGGATGATATCAGGTGTTTTGTCATAGCCCATGGCTCTCAGCTGGTTTTCATCTACAGGAGACAAAGTGCAGAATTTTAACACCTGACTTTTGCTTTGCTGTTAGTTTTGCTCTCCCCTGAAGTTCTGCTACAGCGCGTAACCCAACAACCTTCACTAGTGACAGAGCTCTGAGTGTTAGCAAAGCAGAAATAACAGTCGAGGACAGTAAGCTCAGTAAAACTATTAACTCTGCCTGCCACGTATTCGCTGTCGTAGCACAAAACCTGTGAGAGCCCAGTTACAGAGCCGCTCTCCAGTTTGGCAGAGCTTTGTAAAATATACAGCAAAGGGACAAGGTTGGCATTATGGACTGTGTGAGCCTGACCCCTGCCTGCGCAGGCTGCAGCCATTGTCCTTGACTTCTGGTGCGCTTCGGCCATTATCCCTCCAACACCTGATTTCTCCATTAAATCTCAGGCTGACCAGGTCATTCAGTTCCAAGGGCCTGCCTCTTTGTCTCCAGCCAAGCTCAACTAATGGGGCATGGAAGGGAATTGAGGAGAGATGGAGGGTGGTGGTGTCAGTGCTGGAGAGGAGGACGCATCAGCCAAGGGGGGAGATGGAGAGCTGAGGGAGGTCAGTGAGGCTGCCAGAGGCCTGGAACAGAGGGGCATCGTGGGTGTGGTAATGTGCGCCTGAACAGGAGCCTCTATTCATACCTACTGGACTGTTGACATTGTCATGTGGCTCTTTTTTACATCACCTTTGATTAAAATTAATGGGCCATTGCCGCTGTTGGCTAGCTTATTTCCAATCCATTTATCAGATGGGGTGAGACGGCCTCTGTGGCTCTCATGTCGCCTGAACTCTGACAGCTTTAGAACAGCCCTCTGTACGGCACGGAGGAAAGGTCAGCACTCCAGGTCCAAATAAATGATATGGTCTTAATGGCAGAGGGAATGACTTTTATCCTTCATCACTCACCTAACCTAGGGGATGATGATGAGCTGGGGGTTGAGGGTTTGAAAATTTCTGTTTTACAATTTTTCACCTGGGCACTCTACCTTGATTTGATATTGTTAGAAGAAAACAATGTTGTTGGCAAGCAGAAGTTATATATCGTAACAGTTTTATCACTGCTTAAAAAATGAAAACAGTAGTTGCATACACAGATATATTACTGATACCAACATAATACTAGAGATCATTTCATTAGAAAATTAAGTAATTCATTCACATAAAGGTTTTTTTTTATTTTTATTTTTTTTACCTTAAATACCATATGAATCGTGCATTAACTTTCAAGGATATTTGAAAGCTGCTCCTATTTTTAGCAAATCAATACATGTTAACATCCACGGCTTCCGTCACATCCAAGTCTTTCTTTACAGAGCTTACATAAAAGCCACACAGTCGTGATCAGTCGGACTGAATAAATGCAAGGTCATGAGATGGCTTACCAAGAAATGAAAGGTTCCTCTCCTGCAGTTTATCACGAAGCAGCACCTCATGCTCTTGGCCAATAGCGCTGAGAATATAGTTAAGGTTTCCAACATACAGCAAGATATCATACATGTAGTGAAACTCCTTCTTTTTTAATGATAGAACAAGAAAAAAAAAACTTTACTGGTAAAACATGTTGTCATGAATGTGAAAAATTTTCAGTAGAAGCAGACAAGATGATGTAAGCTCAAATGTACACGTGTAACCTAATCTCGCCATTGCAATCTACTTTCCAGATTGTTCTGCCGTCTCACAGTGCAAAGTGAAAGCACTTTCTCGTTTTAGCAGAGTACAATCAGATTTTCCAGGTCAACTTTAATCTGCTTTTACAACAAATCTTGAAAGTGCATTACCTAAATGAAGAACATGAAACAAATGCCAACTTGGAGAAAATGCACAGAGCGTCTGGTCCTGCTGTTTCAGTCATTACCTTGAAAATCAAAGAAGTTGAATACTTTTAGAATAAATGCTTCTTTTTCTAAAATCTCTCCTCTACAAAACTCATCCTCCAAAAACAGATTGCAATTAATTCATAGGGGTGGTTATTATGAACTCTGACTATGAAACTGACTTCAAGTTGACTCAAACAAGAGGATGGTCAAAGAAAGTGAAGAGGAGGGGCTGTGAAGGAGGACAGGGTTGAGCGGTTGGAAACAGAAGGGCCCTGCCCCACTACGTGCATGACAGCTCAGACAAATACAATAAGATGCAGATGAACACATGTAGGCTCATTCAAATAAGTCCCCTCCCATAGGAAAGAGGAGGTCTGCTGCCCAGCTGTTTGACCCTTAAACAGGTCTTAACTTTTGTTTGCGGAAAAGCCCCTCCTTAACAAGTGAGGTAGAGAAAATAAGTGAAATAAATGAGCACGTGGAGTTAAACCAAATCCTGAGCTAATTTAATAAAATCATTGTGCAATTTAAATCAAAACTTCAGATTAGATTGGCATGCTAAGAGCTCTCCATGGTGCTGAACTGCATATTATTTATCACAGTTTTAAAAACCTCATTTTTAATAATAAATCTTTGATTAAGATTTTTTAACAGGCATAAAAATGACAAAGTGTAGAAAAAAGGACAGTTCAACCATAATAAGGCTTATGAGTGATTATTTTCTTCTGTCATAGAACATTTGGTATGATCTGCTGTTTGCACATCAAGATGCATTCAGATCAACCCACCCTCTCCCCCTCCTCTTCCCTCCATCACCTTCCAGCCCCCTTGTATTCGTGATGTTGGATATTCCAGGCAGGATGAAACACTTCCTCTGTGAAGCAGAACTTTTATGTCAGGTGAAGCCAGACACATCTCATCCCCTTCAATAGCTCCTCGTCAATTTCAGGCTTAAAATTTTATGGGATAGGATACTGTTTGATGCAGTCTACCAGCGGTCCATAACAGCAGTCATTTATTGTGCACTGAAAAGAGGGGGAAGAAATATTATGGCGTGTGGAAAAAGGGTGGGTTGGTGGGTGGGAAGGAAGCCCATACGAGGAGAGGAGCGAGGGAAACACAAGAGATGCTGGCAGATTGGCAGGCATGACCGCTTGGCTCTCACGTGACTTTATGACGGTGGTACAAAAACACTTAAAACTTATTCTACTGAGGAAGGAGATTTCTGACATGAAAAAGGGGTAATGGGATTTAAAACTGAAGAGCTACTCTTTGACATCACGCAACTAAATTATTTCTGTTTAGATTTAAAGCAGGAATACTTACCTGGTAGATGTTTTGAGCCAAAATTTGATCTGGAATTAGCGCTGGCTCCTTTAGCATGCTGTTGAGGACTGGTTTAGAGGCTGAGAATAAGACAAACAAATGCATAATCAATTAAATACTGGGATGCAAATCATATTAGACTTCTTTGTCTTATGATAAGTGTGATTACAAATCATGATCACTGCATCAAATTGAGAGCAAAAGATGAAAACAGACAAAAGACAAAGATGACAAGGCATGGTAATTCACCACACCTCTGTTAGTGCAGTATTTCCACATGAATCCATTAGACGGCCATTTGGTGTCTACACAGATTTTCTATAGATAAATGTTTCAGTCCACAGCACAGGAACCCCATGCAGTTTATCTATGTTATGAACGCAGACTATTCTGCATCTCTCATCCCCATTCTGGCTCTACCAACATTATAAATCAGGTAAAAGGAAAAGCCGGCCGGGATTGATTCGCCGCTACTGCAACAGCAACAGCAACAAAATTCCTTAAATCATTTCTTAAAAAGATTTGGATTCAATGGATTGTATCATTGTGTGACGAAATGGTCGAGGCACGCCATTTTAGTGATACATGGCGCTGACAAACTCGCAGCATTGCAGGCAGTACAAAGGAATGTTTCTATTCACATTTCAGGCATGGATGGTGAATGGAGCAACAGAGACACACGGGCTCATCTGGAACAAGTATGACTTAAAATTAACACATCTTAGTTTGAAATGTATCAGGATGATAGTCTTAAAACCCTAAAACAATTAATTAAACAAGACTTGTGTGTATTAAGAAAATACGAGCTCATTAAGCGTTTGCTAAATGTATTTCCTCAACAGAACAGCTCCAGAACATTTTCGTCTTCTCCTTCTCTCTGCACCTTTACAGTTCCTCCTGAGGAATTACTCCTTGACAAAACTATCACAGAGAGGACTAACAGCGCTGTGATCCCTCATCTACCTTATGATGAAATAAAGAGGGAGGAGGGCGGAGAAGAACAAAGCCCATTCAGCACTCCCTCTCCTTTGCTCTCCTCCTTTTCTCCCTCTTTTGTCTCCATCTTTCTTTCCCCTCCATCCTCTCTGTTCCACTCTCTCCCAGCCACAGTGCACTCCCCCAGCTCTCAGCCCTCGCCATAACCTCACACTCCGTGTTAGAGCTGCAAGGCACGGGGCTGTGCTTTATTTCTTTGCTCATTTTTCTCAGAGATTGGTACCTTCACACACACGCAGATCCATACCGTGCTCCTGTGCAGAGCAGTGCGGGTGGCGGTGGTGAAGAAAGAGGGTTATATTTTCCCCTTGAGTTAGGACACCTCATGACAAATGATAATGGATAATCAATAAAGCGGGAAATATGAGGCAGCAAACTTTATGAAGCCCGGAGACATATTACTCCCCAACAACACTGGTTTCCCTTAACAAAGTCACTACTCGACTGTGCCTAATAATCTGAAGGAAAATCAAAGGACCCGCAACCACATCAGCAATATTGGCAACTTATTCCACTTTAATGGCATTTTGATTGATTTTTTTCCCTCTTCCTAATGGTCGTTTTATAGATTTGACGCTGCTTCTGCAAAACAGTAGTGTGTTATAAACCTCCCTGAAGGCAAACAGCAGCCATTAAAGCTCTTGTCTTACTAGCACTCATAATTGGAGGTTGACCACCACCACATTTTGGTCTCTCACATAACACACGCACACACACATTCAGGACTCTTTCTCCTTGTCTCCCCAGACCTTTGATGTGTTTTTTTTTTTTTTGGGTGGATGGCCATAATAAGTGATAGGATCCCTTTCTGCTGCTTCTTTTTGAGCGATGGGGTTAAAAATAGCCATAAAGAGGTGACCTTGGCGCTGACATTGTGGAATTTCAGCCAAGCATTGACCTGATGAAAATGGAAGGCCGGGCTGCTAATAAATCAGGATGCTTTTAAAATGAGTTTACCCTAATGCTCATTCATCACAGGCTGTAATGCCATTTGCAGGCCCGGGATTCGCCGCTGTGCACAAACACAGCAGTAAATAACAACAGGGCCCTTGCATCCCTCGCATGGTTGCAGCCTCCAACATCAGCATACATTTATTAAAGACGCCCCCGCCTTGCACGGCAGCACTCCTCTGTGACACCCTGAGCTCCTCTCTGCAACACACACACACACACCATGCTTTAAAAAAACACACACTGGAGAGCACACACGGGCGCACACATAAAACACATACAGGGAAAATAAAAAGCATAATCTGAGGAACACCAGACACAGGGAACAAAGCCCTGCAGCGCGACTTTGCACCTTGTAAACATTCGCCAAATTTACTGTAATTGTCGCATGTTGGTATAAATTCTGACTAAGGCGCTGTATCACACCGTCAAACATCAGAACAGAAAGAACAGAGAGGAGAAGAAAAGATGTGAAATGCGACGCCTCCGTTGGGGTTCGCTAAAGAAAACAAGCAGTGTAAACAAATCACAAGCCTGTTTCTGAATGCAACCCCAAAAGAAGATAAACCAGACACAGCGAGGTAACAGCAACATAACCTTGGCTTTAGTTCTTATTGCTTACTTCTGTCATTTTGCAACCACTCTTCCTTCCACTAGGGTGAAAAAGTCATTATCTCACACTGAAAAAAATGTTGAGAAACCTCATTAGATAGCAGCATTTGTTGAGGGAGGACCGTAATAAACAATAACGGATGACGATTGTTATTGCGCCTGACACTGATGAGCTCCTCTGCAAGTTTGTTTATTAATTAAAAAACCCCACTTCTTTCCCACGTCGGGGGGGGCGCTTACCCATTTCCTCTGTATGCCTACAACACCCCCCTTGCATCCCACACTCCCCATGCACAAGCCATTGAGCTGTGGAGGGGCACTCGTTCATCAAACTTCATGGAGCAAGGGAGAGACAGGTCCTGATAATGTGCACCGCTAAAGCTGATTTTCCATGATGAATCTCGGAGCATATAAATTGGCTAATATCTGAAAACATTTACAGATACTAGAGGAATTGACTACTTGTGGGACATGATGGATGAGGCTCCGCCACGCTGGCCGACAGCTCTGCAAATCTCTGCGGCTGCCTAAAGCCCTCATTTGATTTTCCAATTTACTCCTTTTAAATTTATCCTCCTGTATTGAAAAAAAAACAGAAGATGGGAAAGGGAGAGAGAATAGGAGAGTAAAGGGAGAGGAGAGGAGAGGAGAGGAGAGGAGAGGAGAGGAGAGGAGGGGAATAAATGTGTTTTTTTTTTAAGTATCTGTGGTGGTGTGTAGGTGCTGGTTGATGATATGAGGTGGTATCTTCCGTGCAGGAGGAGCCCAGTCCCTGAAGAGGTTACTGGGGCAGAACTGATCTGCTTCCACCTGATTCTCCCTGATAGCAGTGAGATGAGACTCCACAATTCTGTGTGTGCGTGTGTGTGTGTGTGTGTAGCAGTAGTAATAGTAGATCTGGGGAGGCTCTGCCATGGAGAGAAGCTTCCCAGGTCAGACCATTAGACTGTGGCAGAGGCTGACTGGAGCTCTTCTGCTGAAAAGGAGTAATTAGTATACTTGTCAAGTGAAGTGCTGCTTACCTCCTTTTGCACCCACTCTTTGCATGCATACACACAGAGAGAAAAAAACACTCCTTTCTTGCTAATGAAGCACCCTTACTCTCATTATTTGAAAAAAGGCTGCTTCAGTGGAGAGGTGAAGGAGCAGAGGAGAGGAGAGGAGCACTTGAAGACAAGAGAGGAGGAACTATAACAATGACAGTAGAAGTTGAGCTTTTACTGGATAGACCAGTAAAACAATATTCAGTTATCAACACGTTTGATCTGCAAAACACTGAAGCTATTATGAATTCTGTCAAGGAACCCAAGGATCATAGTCGACGCTAACATTCTCACAGTGTTAACATCAAACGTGGGACATTTATAACCTCGCGTACAGGGCTTCTGTAAAGGAATGTGACAATAAATCTTAAAGGCGGTCGAATCACATAGTTACAAAACATGGAGCGGCAATCTAATCTGGAGCTGGGCCTTGGGAAAATGGAAAAGGTCAAATAGCTAGCAAAATTGCCTCCTCAAAAAAGTATGTCTAAATCTAGAGGCACATCAAGCCCTGTCAAAAGAGGGATAGAGTAAAAAAGATGAAGAGATAGTAGCAGGAGGGGAAAGAGACAGAGCTGGAGCTCCCCCAGTGTGCCTGTTGTGACGACTGAGAGGTAGTATTTACCCAGACAGAGACAGAGGGACAATACAGCTGTGCAATGGATTGTTGTGTCGCTTACAAAACTCTTAAGTGATCTATATTACATTTTTTAATTAAGACCAATTTTGAATATATTTTCAGTCGAAGTAATGATATTTGCTCAATGTTTCTGTTTGAGGAACTTATTATCTATTGAAATTAATCTGCATGGGTACTCAGAAAAAATGCTTAAGATTTGCTTGTTTCAGCAATTTTAGTCATTATATTGAAGTCAGACCACATGCTGTTTAGTCCAGTTTCGTTTTACCTTTTAAGTCATACAATAAAAGTCCTGTATCATAAATATAGTGTATAAAAATGGCATGATGCCCCTCAGAAGTAGAGCACAGCATTTAAAGTTCCCCCTGATGACAGGTGTCATCACAGTACCCAATCAAGTCAAATATTTTGTTTTTCCCACAAACACAGTCACTGACTTCACAAATAGCTCTTCTTGAGCTGGTTTATGAACACATATTATTTCTTTTCAGAGAATTTTGGTTGGATTTTTTTATTTTTTTTTTAGCTTCCCAATACTAAAAAGAGGGCTTATGATGTTGTGATTGTCAGGTGTATTGTTTCTGCTGTATTCTCAACCAGATAGGCAGAGAAGAGGAGGAACATTGAGAGATAACATAACAAACACCAACAAAAGACTCTTTGGACTTTCCAAAACCAAGAGTAGGATGTGATGTCAATCCCTCTACTACAACTGACAATGAGATGTCACTTATGAGCATCCCTTGGTGCCACAAGCACAATATGAAATAAGATAAGATGTAATTTCTTGTCCTAAAGGGATTGAATTTTATGAGGCAATATTGCAAAAGAAATGCACTAAAAATACTTGAAAGTTAAAAAAAATCCCATAAATATGCCCAATGATGTTAATCCTAAAATACAGTATGAAAGACTAAGGCTACATAGAAAAACAAGTGAAACCAGGGTAGCATACCTAGAATAATCCATCAGGGATGATGGTAGCTGGTTGTTTATTTAACTGTGTAACTGATGTAAGTTGGAAGGACAGCTTAGATCTGTTGCTCCTGTCTCCCAGAAGGTAACACTTTAGGGTACAACAGATGTTAGGGGTGTTTTGTTATTAATGTTAAAGTCTGACCACTAACCCTTCAGAAATGGAGTGGGATGAGTATTTCAAGCAAAAATACTATTCAGTAGTCTTTTCTAACCATAAACTATAATCTAATAAGATCTAGTCCCTCATGTAAAACCAAGAAGAAAGATATTAATTTAATTACTCTGCAAAGTTGTCAAAGTCAAGTTATGTATTAATAAGATCAACATATATATTGTAGTTTTACTTCTGGAAGTTTGCTCTAGACCTAGCGGCAACCTCTGGTCTAAATATACGTGACAATGCGGGAGTGCTAAAATCTGCTGTTTCTCAAGTGTGAGCTTGATCCTATCTCCCTAGGTATTGGAAGTCACTTACACATCAAGCCAGAAACAAGCTGTTTTCACAGCAGAAATTAACCTATTTACAGCCTGGTTCAAAACATGTCTCTTGTCTAAATTGCTAATTTCACTATCGGCACAGGGGATAATTTTTTTCTAACTCTGCAGTTTGGAGGATGTTAAGATCGTGCGTTAGCCCAATTGGAGGCACAGATCAGCTCATGTGACTGGCGGGCGCCCTGTCGCTGTTAGTGCGGAAACTCGAAGTCCGCATCGCCTACAAAATGATCTGCATTTGCTTTAAAAATGCTTTTCAGAAACAGACAGGTGGCATTAGGGAGGCTGTGTACATTAACTACACACTCCATGCTCTTAACCTAATTTCTTGTTTATGCCTTTGTCGTATATTTTTACTGGCATACGCGTTTTCCTCTTATTGATATTTGGAATGGTTTTATGTAAACAATCTGAACAAAGTTTTAACAGTACTGTTTAAATAGCTGTGTAATATGTTAGCACCTGTTATAGGGGTATTCGCTCTTTAAATGCGTTGCCCATATTTATTAATAGGTATTTCTGGGATTCCAATGTGATAACATAGAAGACAGTTCCATCAGAGTGTTATTATTTTCCCTTTTTGAGTAAAAGAAAAAGACATCCTAAAAGATCTTTCTGTAATGATGACTATAAAACTTTTGCTGTCTTATTTGGGTTTCATTATAGTTATGTAAAAGTGCCAGAAAAACTAATTTGCCAGCTTTGATACATGAGACCATCATCAACAACTCTGAAAGGAGCTCTGGTAAACATTAAAGCTGTCTCATCTGGTTAAGATTGCTCTAATTTCCCTTCAAACATATAATGTGTAGCTTTTATGACCTGAAAATAGCAGGTATTAACAGTTCAAAAGAGCACAAGTGACCTTTCCTCCCTTGACTGCCCGGTCTATTTTCATGAGACCAGAAGCATTATGGATGTTGATATCATATTCAATACGTGATAAAACTGCTTTGAATGTATTGATTTATTTACAAGCGCCACCAGATAGTCTTTCATTCTGCCTGACTGAGGCTCTCTCCAATACTTCTACAGCAATGAGAGTGGAGGGGGCCTGCTCGTTGTGTCATCATGCTGAGGTGTGTTAGTGGTGGTGTGTTGCTTGTAGGAAGGAAGGAGAGAAGGAGGGTTGAGGGAGTGAGGGGAAGGGAAGGAGGGAGGGGGAGAGAACAAGCGAGCAAAACAAAACAAGGAAGGGACAGAAAACAATTTAAAACTGTGTATTGATCCAGCACTAGTGATTGTACATATATTCCACAGTCCCAAAGGCCCCATTCCTGTGTCTCTTAAATGCAAAGGGAAGGAGAAGGGGAATAAAAAAACGATGGTGCGAGGCAAAGGCAAGCCACTCACCCAGTTGGGGGTAATGTCCCTTATATAGAAGTCTATTGATCTTTGCAGCTCGCCTGCCTGCCCTCCCTCTAGGGTCCGACAAAACACACAAATACACACACATGCACAGGAGAGCGTGGTGTGGTTGCTGGAGGGGAGCTTGACGGATATGCCTGACAATAGCACTGAACCAACCTGTTAGCTAATTGCCAGCAAAGACAATTATCCTTGCATTGTTTCATAATGGCAGCACATTACTGGAGTCTAATATACACAGAGGGAGATTGGAGGGTTTGACCGTGCAGTCCATGTGGGCAGCAATTCATTTTGAAAAGGCCGGGCAGGTCGCGAGGAGCCTGCAGAGGAGCTCTGTCAAAACAGAAGTGACCCTCAAAACAACTGACTCTACAGATGGCAATACTGGGAAAGTACAATAAAATGACAGAGCCAAAGTCATATAGAAGGTTATGGTAGGGATGCACTTATATGAAAATTATGTTGGATACCGATATCCAATATTAATATTGCTGTTATGGCCAATAACTGATATTACCAAAATTTATATTGGTTCTTAATAAAATCTGAGATTATGTGTCAAGGTAGTTCAGAGAGAAAGAGTGGCGCGATCATGAGAAAAGGCTACCATGGAGAGGATCAAAGGATGGAGCGCCCGAGATGACCATGATCAAAAAAGTATATTTTTTCTTTTTTTTGGATCAAAATTAGGAAAAGACACATAAAAAAGGAGATTCCACTCTTTGTAGGTAGTTTTGGTGTTTACATAGTCATAGAAAACAATATTATTTGGGTCTTGAAAGATCGTTCAAGATGCTCTGAAAATGGCTGGCATATTATTCGATATTCGCAACCTGATATTTATCTGCCCACTTTTACACATGGGCTGACGCCGATATGTTAAAAAAAATACCAACATCAGCCAACAACGATATTGATACCGATATATTGTGAATCCCTAGGTTATAGATTAAACAGTACCTAATATTACAATCACAGGATCTAAAACAATCACAGGAAACACTACAATCAAAAACCTTGTGCAACATTTCCTGCTAGAATGCTAACACTAAACTCTTCTTGTATGGCTGTTTTTAATCTTAAGAAACTGTTTTACAACCATGAAGTTCTATCTCTTTTCAATCTATTTGTAAAAATAATAAAGCACTGTATGGAGATGGAGAGATGCAGGGTGCTATTATCAGATATGGGGGTGCCTCTCCTGGATGAATGCCCTGTTCTACAAGCTGCTCAGACGACTATTTTGACAGCCACTGGATAACGGTGAGGTCCAAAGCAATCACATCTCTGACTTTGACAAATGGCTGTGCAGTGGTGAAGTTGAAAATAACACACATCCACTTTAATCTCTTTCTTGATTAAATTGGAGGCACGTCTTTTTGACACCATGCGATTCACTCTCAAAGCAGTGACTACTGCACCGCTGCACATGCATGTGCACACAAAATCCTCGGGGTAGACCTATGGAAATGATGTAGAATGTGGTGTGCAAGTGATATTGAGCTTGCTCGAAAAATAAAACAAATGATATGTGTCAGATGATCTGACTGCAAACAATGCAAAATGGTCACAAAGCTAAAATTCAGAATAATTCAAGGACGGCTTTTCAAACACTCTCTGGGCAATCTCTGACATTCACATTTTGGGTTTTCTCCCACAGTGTGTCTATCAGTGTTCCACAGGAATGGTTTGCTTTTCCTGCCACTCTTCCCCTCAGCTCAATTCCCCCAATAGGTATGCAATAAAAGAAAGAGATGAAGGAAGAAAAGAGAGGTATGGTGTAAATGGATGCACTTGGGAATGAAGAAGGGCGAGGGAAGAAATCAGGCTTGTTATAAATAACACTCATGAGGTGAGCTAGCATTGATCCACGCTGCGGTTGAGAGGTAGGTGGTCCTCTCGGTGCTTAATTGCCAGTCATGTGCCCTGGGATGCGGCTACTTCTAAATGTGGTCTGTCTCTCATTAGGCTCGGACAGGCTGAAAATACAGCAGCTAGGACTGGAATTGGGAGTCAAAGCAAATGGAATTCAAAAGACAAAGTGCTACGATTAAGACTGATGGGGTGGATGATAGAAAGGACTGAGGGGTAAATGGAAAAGTGGTACTCACGCATTTCGCCCTCAAGGTCTTGGAGGAACCTGTCAAGGATGATGCGAGCCATCAGTGCTGGAGAAAGATCCACCTTTACAGAGATTAAACAAGAGAAAGGATTTGCATTAACAGACTGAAAGTTAACTTCAATCTAAACTTACAGCTGAACTGGGATTCATCTCTGCAGAACCATCAAACTAAATCCTACATTTACAGTTGAATGTGTGAACATATAGCAGGGAGACTCATATTTAAGGAACTAAAATTACCCAGCCATTCTCCTTTTGGCTGATGTCACACAGGTAATAATGGTTGTAATGGCTCTAAATGATATTATTACTTATTCCAAACCTTGACCTAACTTTTGACAATCCCTAAGCAAATTGCTCTTTGAAAGCCTTGCTTTGCAATAACCTTTCCCACAGGTACAAGAGATCGCTTATTATGCAGCCGAAATCCCCGACTGAATTGCCTTCACCTCTGTCAAACGGACAACTGTAGTCTCTCATCTGGTGTGAACAAAAAAAAAATCAGCACATTCTGCGGCCTGGCTCTGAGACAATGGAGAGCTTTAATCATAGGATGATCACCGAGGAAAAACTGTGTGAAACAACAGGACACACTGGAGGGACTGTGGGAATGCAGTCCTTAATAAGAAGCATGGAACCTGTGGCTGCAGCAGTCTTTGAACAGAGAGATGTCTCCGAAGGTGTGAGAGGGTTCTGGTTTGAATGCAGGAAGAAGCCCTGATAGGTAAAGAAAAGGGACGACTGGTTGCCAAGGTGCTTACAGACCAAATTCTTGGACAAGAAATGCCTTCCTGTGCATCAAAATATCATATTGTCGCTGTCAGGTTGTATTGTGTTTGACCCTTATTTTAAAAACAAAACAAAACCCTATCATCGAAATTAATTCCTTCCTTACTAGATCTCCTGACTTTTCCACATGAAGGGAATGAAAACATAGCTTGTAGAATTGCTAGCCCACTCCTTATGAAACACATCATTTGTACAGAAATACTAATTTCTCTTGTTAGCATAATTGGGGAGCAAAAGTTTGCCTTTAGCCTTTAGTGAGGATAGTGTTTCATCTTTCTCTGCTGCTTCCTGCTAACCCTGAGAGCAAAGAGCGTCTTCTTACTCGGTATCAGTATTTGTTCACATCTCCATAATATCGCTCTAAGACGACAGCTTGTTTTAAAGGACAAACATGCCTATAGTAATTAAAAGGCTGTGCTCAAAGTGTGTATCTTCATTAGGACCACTGGTGGTATTTCACAGTTAGCATTTTTAGCTTGCAGCTACAGTTGCTTGCTTTCCTCTTCCACACCCTCCAGATTTTCCCTCCCTTTTATCTCTCCTTTCCTTTCAGTCCTTTCCTCTTTGCGCTTACCATCCTGCTCTACATCCACTCCTCTGGATAACAAGCAAGCATCAGATTCCTGGTAACCTGCATCAGCGCTGACACATGAAAAATGGCAACATTACCAACGCTGGCCCAGCCTGAATAAGAACCACCTGATTAGTTCAGGTACTTGCATCTCCTTAATTTTCATATTAATCATGACTCCATCTCCGCTCTTAAGTCAGCATTTCCCAAGTTAAGCTAAGAGCCACAGACGCTTGAAAACAATTATTGTTCAGAATACGCTGGTGTTAGCTACAAGGCTTAAAGGTTTTACATACAGATCAGGATACCACATCTTGCATAAAACGCCACATAAAGCATTAAATAAAAAGTAAAACAACGTCGAGATTAGAGCCCTCATTCATGAAACACTTCTGGGGGCAAAAAAAAAGTCCATGAATACTTTTCATCATTGTTAATCTTTTCCCTCTGTTGGAGATATAGTGTCTCATAAAGAGATGAGACTACATCAATTAGCGCACTGGGAGACCACGAGTGCTTGGTTTAAATGTTAAGTAGCATATTAAAATGACAGTTAAATGGTTCATAGACAGTTATCTCTGAGCTGGGTTTAATCCTTTGAAAGGGGGAAAAAAAATCATGTGTCAATTAAATGGAGAATGAATAATGGCAGTTAGCTTTGAGGTGCCACAGATGCATGTGACCTACTCTGATTTCAGATTAAGAAACCCTCAAATCTGGTGGCCTGGATTAAAGTAAGGGGTAAAATTCAAATGTGCATTTAAATGATTCAAAAGGTTAGACAGCAGATTCTTTCAACGGGTGAAGAAGAAACCCCAAAATCCAAATAATTCAAACTAAAGGAGAAGGAATAAAACATCCATCTTCACAAAATATGCAGAAATGTTGTAAGAAATACTGTAAAACTCCAATTAATTTTCAATTAAATACACACAACTAGTCTTATTAGCTGCTAGTGATGTATTTCAGCAAGCAAAAATAATGATTGATCTATCTAATCTGGTTTCAAATCTAATGCCAACTAAAAATTAACATGTAAATCATAGCACAGGAACCACATTGGGCTCTATAGGGTTAGCCAACAATGTGCAATATGTAAGAAATACTGGAGCCAGTTTTTACTAGTTTAAAATAGTAAACCTAGACATGCACTGATCGATCAGTTGGCCGATCGATCAGTGCCGATTTACTTAATTTTTCGGTGATCAGCTCATCCTTACTTATGAAACTGATCTTATATACCTCCAGGAAGGTCTGACAGCCAGCCATTGTTGCTTATTGCTCTGAGACCTAAATATCAGGACACTTTATTGGTTGTTTAAATAAAAACATAAAGTTTTTTTTGTTTTGCATGTATTGTGCAATGATTTTAAATAAAACAAGATTGGAACATTAAAGGTATGTGCTGTCACTTATCCAAATCCAAATCCAAATCCACTTTATTTATATAGCACATTTTAAAAACAGACCAACGTCTCCAAAGTGCTGTACAAAAGCAAAAACCATAAAATAAATAAAACATTACAAAAAAATAAATAAAAACATGAATTAAAATGATAAATAAGATAAAATAAATTAAAATACACAGGGGCTTATAAAAAAATAAAAATCGGTATCGGCCCAAATCCGTACCGGCAGGCCAGGCTTTTTAAAGATCAGTGATGGATGATCAGCCAGAAAATTGTGATCATTGCACCCCTAGTTAAAACCTGTTCATAGAAAATCCTATCAGATAACAGCACTGGGAAGTTCAAATCCTGCACTGGCCTCCTAAAGTCAACGAGTGATGAACAAACACTGGCCCTGCCCTCACCTGTCCGCAGTTTGCCACCACCCTGCTTGAAGTGCAATTTGGAAAATGACATAATAAAACACAAAAAGTATTTTCACATCTGCTTAATTGAGGCGAGAGCTAATTACATTCAATAATTGATAATGGAGGAGACCATTTTACCAATTTTGATAATGACTAACAGACAAGAGAGAAAATCTTGAAAAAAAAAGAACACCAGTTGAAGAGTTTTTACCACAAGTATAAAAGAGTAAAAAAAAAAAGGGTGATCATTACCTCTATGGCTAGCTCCAGCAGGACAGGAGCAGTGGGATGTGCCTTGGCCTTACTCAGATACCTTCATCACAACAAAGAACAACAGCAGCAGTTAAGAAAAAAACACGACCCACAAAGGCAGACAGAAGGGTAGAGGGGACTAGACCAGGCCAGCCAAGACATGCTAATGTCCCTGATGACTTTGCCCTCCCTCAGTGGCATATGGCAAGCTTGGTGTGGTTAGAGCAGCACTGCTTGAAGGGCTTCAAATTTCCTTAAAGCCAGACAAGCACATGATAGTTAGTCAACCCTGCCGCCCAAAAAGCCTTTTTCCCTCGCCAGCTAAAACTGCAGCTCCCCACAGATCTCTCCAGATCATCTCTGAGGTTTGTCGTTGTAATTGGATTAGAAGTGCATTATCCAGCCTTGTTTTCCTCCTGAACAATGGCCTAATAAGTTAGATCAAGGCTAATTGCAATATGCAAAGAGGCTTTCCCCCCTTTGCCTGTTTTTCTTTTTTAATTCATACTTTTTATTGAATTACAGATAATCATCCCATCATAAGCCTGTGAAAGGCAAATGTCCAATACCTGTTTTTTTTTGTATTTCATTTTTCTGTGTTAGATTTGACATGGAGAACAGAGCTTTAGCTTGGCAGGTGCAAGCGGAGGTCTGGAATGAATCCTGAGGGTGGTGATTTGTTCTGAGAAGATTATATCTGCCATGGTGGCCCACCTACTCTCTGACGGAAGAAGAGACTTGAGCAAAAGGGAGAACAGGGAGAGACAAAGAGAGCACACAAGAGTGGGAGACAGCGTAAAAACAAATAAGAAGCAACAGAGAGAGATGAAAGGAAGATATACAGAGTGTATAGGACAGAGGAGTAATAAAGTGATACAGCACCTCTGGTAGTGGCTTTCAATAACATCTGGTGCATGGTGTCTGGAGATTGTTCTTTTGGTCCTTTTCTGTTTCAAAGACAGCACAAACGTCATCATTATAATCAGGAATACAAATTAAGCGGAGTCATTTTAATAAAAAAAACAATTTGCCCCAGATTCCAGCTGTGGGTGCAGTTTCTTTTCCCCCGTTTCTATCAAAGAGCAAAAGGATTCTTGCTTTGTAGTAATTCAATTTTAATAAGTTTGCTCAGGGTCAAAGTGTGCCAAGGCAACCTTGTTCAAACCCCCCACTCCCCTCACTCAAACCATGTATCCATTTCCCCTTCTTCGATCAAACAATGACCCTATTCCTCATTCCACTTCCCCGACATTTCCGTGTAATCCAATTGCCATCTTTCCCGAAAAGGAGGATAGGCGATAAAAAAGGAAGCATTGGTTAAAAACAACTTATTTAAAAACTACTACACAGAAAAAAATGTAATTCCACCGAGACAGGCAGTGTGACTGACACCTGTCAGGGGGATGATAAATGACTCCATTTTCTGCCTGTGCTGCCTTCTGCCACTGGCGGCAGCGGCCATTTATCATCATCCGCTGTCAGCCGTGGAAAGCAGCAGTGACAGTGCGAGTCAGCAAACATTTAGCACATGCAGCCGCACTACACGGGGAAATTATTATTGTCAGAATAATAATGGTTTAGCATAATTTATTACAGGTCCACCAAATAAGCAGGGGCTAGATGTTATTAGACAGATGGATGGGAAGGCTTGGCAGACATCCACTGAGGCTCAGGCAGGCAAGGACCCTCAACGTGAACGTGAGGAGGAGGAGGGGTGGAATAAACGGGGGGTGGAGGTGGTGGTAGTGGTGGTGGTGGGGGGGCATCCTCCAAACCAATCAGAGAGCTGGCAGTTCAATTACAAAGAAATAAAGGGACATTCATCATTCAATTAGGCACCTGTCAGGGCTCACAAAGGAAGAAAACTTCTAACCTGGTACTCCAGGGAGAAGATGCTCAGAAGAGTGGACTGCGAGTGACTGGAACAAATAAAAGAAGGACAAAGTTAATTACCAGAGTGCATTGCACAGAGACAAAGGGAGAGGGGGAGCTTCAAAGCTGGGGCCAGCTGCCCTGTAATCTAAAAGAACATGAAAACAAGTGTGGCAAAGTTGTTCCAGATGAACACCTCTGACAAAGGATTCCTTCCAGGATGGCGTGGGGGTGGAAGGAAAGGGGAGGATGTGTGTGGTATGAGAGATGGGAAATTTATAGCCTGATATTTTTTTCAATCATTAATGCATACATATCATTCTCTTCTATCCTTTTTCTTCTAAGGAAGACTGAAGAAAGTTGTTTTACCTTTACTGAAGTGTGGCATAATGACTTTTAGTAAAACATTCAACCATAGAACAAAACTAAACAAACATAAAATGGAGAGAAAGAGTGAAAATCAATTCAAATAATTAATATGACTTACGACAAAGCACTGAAACCACTCCCTGGTTTGGTTTATCTGGAAACAAAGGCTGACCGCTGTGTGTGCGTGTTTGTTTGTGTGAGATATGAACACGGATGGGAGAAACTTCTCCTGCCTCACTGTCAGTGCTGGCATATGGGCCGTCCTGGAGCTCTCCCACTGCAACTGATGGGCTTTGAAAATGGAAACTTTCACTGTAGGAAGCTCGGACTCCCAGGAGTCAGCGGATTCCATGGGCTGCCATAAGTTACATTCATCTCCAGCTCCATTCAATGTCAAACACCTGGCAGAGAGGCAAACCTGGAAAACAGGCAGCTCCAAGGGGGGCTCCCAGGCCCCCTTTCGATACCCCTCCCCAACCCCCACAGCATCCTTGGAGTTGATATTTAGAGCAATGACAGATTTTATTCTAATTGGATCATACATACCTCCACCCTGCGTATCAAGGAAAGAAACCACATATGCAACACAACCTTGCACCAGTGGAGATCCCAATAGAAAGTGCTCTGTGCCGTCTCTGGTGGTTTTATTTCTTTTCATACTGCTTTCACTGCATTTGATTTGTAGATTTAATGGGCTACTCTTCACTAGTCACCTGAGATTGGTATGTAAATACTGAAATATCACGTCCACACAGGCCCTGGACATAAATCACATCAAACCATGAAATAACCATGTGACATGTAAACAAAACCAAAGGAATCTCAAACATTGATTTGTGTCTGGAGTGTGTGTGACCATATTTTAATGAAAAGAATTTAACCACTGGAGCGGTTTCCACTTTATGACGACTTACCCCACCAAAGACGTCATCTTGGGTTCTTCAGATGCCACTTAAAAACAGTTTAACTGCACTGTCCATGTGAGGGGGGGGGGGGTTCATTTCTCAACTTTTTAAAACCTCTTAGGATTGACTCATCACACAGAAGAGTCTGCTTCACCACAACGTTACAAGAGTGAAGGAGCAAATGTTCGAGAAGAAGAGTGGAGAAGTCTGAAAAAACACTGCCACCTCAGCATTAATTTACAACGATGCTCGGGGATAAAGGGGCCACTGCAATTAAGTGGGCCATTAAATGGTCAACTGTCAACATGTGGACACTTAAGGGAGAGGAAAAAAAATTCCTCCTCACTTCAACCTTGCACCTGAACATTTCAACATTACAGCCTTATTGTTGGCATGGGACCATCATGGTCGTCCTGTAGGAACAGACATCTGTTAGGTTTTAAATGGATTACTCTCTATAATGAGCATGATTACTGCTTAATTGCTTAATCTATACCCTGTTAACTTTAAAGGGACATAAACTGCTCTTAATAACTGAGAAAACATATCGGTTTCAAAAACATTAAAAGCTTTTATTTTTCTTTTCTACCTCCATTTTTTTCAGCACATCAACTCTGGACAACACACAAAGAAATATAAAAACTAATGTGGAGCAGGTAAAAAATGAGAGGCGATACCTGGATTGAAACCAAGACTTGTCCACGTTTTATAGAGTATGTCAAGTTTTACACTGCACTCATATTGTATAATGCCTTTTCTCCATTTAACAGACATTAATAGTAAGTTATAGCAGGGTTTACATTAATGTATATCCAGCCTGTGCTCTCCTGGGCACTGTATGCTCACTTTATGCTAATATATGGAGCCAAGTGCAGTCTTACAATGGAGATCACATCTGCCTCCTGCACAGTAGCAATACATTTTTACTGCGATACACGGGGCCTGTGCATCATAACGGAAACGTCTGAGGAGAAGAAGTTATTAAACGGATAAATACACAGGAAAATATTCTGCAGCGATTCAAACAAAAAAATCTGTCTGTCTCAGATTTGCTCTCATTTATGTTTTTGTTTTTTAAACTGTTATTAGAATTGAGAATCAACCCCCACACACACATTAAAGAAAGCCATGTATTCAACTAAGTTCAATAATTAATGTCCCTTAAGTTAATTTTATTTAAAAATATGAGAGAGATCTCAAGTACTTGTTTTCCATCAGATCAAGATTAATTTCCTGAATTTATTTGAGCTAGCTCCGAACACATCCGAACACTTTCAAAAGACTCTCTGATGTAGAGCATCCATACATTGACCTTTATAGGAGAAGAAAAAATAAAAATCCCTCCATCTTGGATATAATTTAGAAACATGGGGAAACAGAAGGTTGGGAGACAGAAGAGTGGTTAGGGAATCATTCACTCTCAACCTAATTACCCTTCCTTACAACACAAGACAGAGCATTAATATGCACTGGCACCCAAAATAGTAAAGCAGCAGATTAAATTAAAAACAATTAGGGACTTTCACTTTGTCATCGAGCTGGTATGCCTGTCTGGTCAGAGCTTTAGGCTCTATTAAGTCAGGCTATCCACTGGTTATGAATCTGACAAATCCACGTTTGGGTGTTGAATTGCCTTATCTTCTTGTGCATTCAGAGTGTATCAGCGTCTTTGGCTTAACCGCAGCGAAAAAGCAGAGAAAATCCCATCAAGCTAATTAATAGGAGATGGGGGGGAATTCAAGCTATCAATTATATTCAGAATCTTCCTATTTACAAATAATTAATTATAAACAATAGCTGTAATTTAGGTAATGAAAGCCACCTGGCTAATGGCATTGGTATCATATGCTGCGACAGTATTTAGCATTTGGTGGATCTGCATGCAGAGCGTGTTGCATGGTGCGACTCTTCAGGGCATGGATCTGGCTGATTGAGGCACAGTGCATATTCTAACAAATGGATACGGAGCTATTTTGAAATGAGAATGACATGAATAAAATGATTCGCTGCTGTAAAGTGTCTGGACGTATTTTCATAGCTTTTGCTCTTTTGTTGTGATGATTCAAAATGTTCATCTTAGCTACAATGGGATGAAGCATTTTGATCTTATCTAAAATGCTTTCATTACAGCTAGAGGATAATTGCTGACAATAACATATTGAGCTTCTACTTTCCTATGGATCAATATTTTATAAAGTGAAAAACAGCTGAATGAACGCCCTGGATATGCAAATGTGGCTAATTACACATGCTGATAGGCAAAATGCTAACATCTGTTTCTCAGCTAAGCCTACCGTCATCAGCAGCAAAACAAATGTGTGCAAAAAAAATACTTTATGCGTTAATGTATAAATGTGATATATTTTGACAAGAGAATAGAAACAAACACAAATCTCAGTGTGGCACGCAGCTTCGAACAAATACTTGCACAACGTGTTTGTGGAGTGAATTAGCGCTACTTGTGTTTCCTTATCTCCTTTCTTCTCTCTTAACCTTCTTATTATGAGTATCACTGCAGAATTGTTTTTGATTTTATTTATTTTTATTTTTGCGTAATAACAGAGGCAATCTGTTGGTCTTACGTTTTTTTCCCCCATAACTGAAGAAAGTCTCACCAAAAGCCTGACTTCAAGCCTGCAGGGGATCGTGGACAAGAAATGGCTTTAGCAGAAGCACAACGGGGCATCTCACTGCCTACTGTTGTCCTAATAGACACAAAATATGACCCCTGCGCAGTTCCCTTCACTTTATTACAATCTTTTACATTTCTGTCCGCTGAGGTGCCCTGAGATGTCAGAACTGTTATATAACCATGGCCTAAAGAGCAGGAGAGCTCTCACCCGTCACCCCCTTAATTGTGATTCCTCCTGAAAGCTTCGAGTCTTCATGACTCTGTGTGTGACAAAACATGTTAGAACCATTACACTGCATTGCCATTGTTATAGTGTAATTATTGTCTTGCTGCTTCCACAAACTCTCTGGGAAATTGAAAATGAGGTCCGTGCTATCTGTCAAGTGGCAAGCGTCCACTGGTCTGGCAAAGAAACACATTACGCTGACCAATTGCCTACTCTCCCCTTGAGCCTGGCTGCGGAACTTGTACCATTCTGGGCAATTTGTTACATTCTTCTTCTGCAATTGATCCCAGTATGCAGAGAGATCCTGGGGCAAAGGACTCAACGCTGCCCTGCTGAACTGTGGTGCTCTTTGCTTTTCCTCTGTGTGTGGAAGGACAATACTGATGCATCCACTGAGCATTTGTGTTACTCTGGCTCAAATTTCTCAAAATATGCAGTTTTACCATTAAAGAAAGTGTCCCCACCGTTTACTACACTTCACTTTAGCAACAGGCTGCTTACCTCAGTGTTTTTAGCCCAATGAGTCGAAAAGCTTTACAATCTATCGAGTGGGATTGGACAACATCCCTAAGATATGAAGAGGAAGTAGTCATCCCCGTGCTTCCTAATCAAGTAATTGATTGCATCTATTATTCATGAACTCCTTACCCTGACATGAAGTTGTAAAGTCAGCACAGCTTCTCTTCTTTCTCCATCTCCCCCTCTCTGCTTACACTTCATTCATCCCTTCACCCTTCCAGTGCTCATCTAACCACATAAAGCCATGGAATTAGTTTGCCAGCCTCGCAGCCTTGAAGAGCTGTACCCCAAAGCCCCAACTGCCAGTTCCTGTTTTGTTCAATACGGGGGCAGCCAGAAGTGCAAGGCAGTGCACCGGGGCTGCCCCCACAGGCTCTGTGCTAGATCAGTCTGCGGGTAATGTCATTGCCACTTCTAGGATACAAACTAAAGCAGTGAAATTCTACCTTTAAGAGCTACTATAGAGCAAAAAAAGTTGATTCCACAGAGATAATTCACTGTGGTGAAACATTGAAGGTAGGGTAACATTGTTTGGGAATCCTATCACAGCAAAATTTACAGCAGCAGTCAGCACAAATGGTTGACTGATATGATTTGCGTTTACAGTAAGTATAAAAATCTTTCTGGCAAAATTTGAATGTTAACCTGTTGTAAAAAAAACTAGACTACTTAATTACTGAATTTTAAAGATGAACTTGATAAGGTTAAAACAAAAACCTGTCCCTAAAATTAAATAAGAAGCTGTTATTGAACCCCCTGGAGTACACACCACGGCTTGGTCACAAGGAAAGATGATGGTATGAAATCGAAACTTAAATAAGAGTATGCATGGGTCACGCTCTGGAACGCTGTTGACTCTGGAGAGACCATAGATCGCCCTGGCTCCAATGTTGAAACTGTAGTATTGAGATTTGAAACACATCACAGAATCCACAAGGCTCTGTGTTCTGAATCAAAGTTGTGACTTTTTGGACAAACTTCCAAAATCAAAAACTATTGACAATTGTGTATTTCATCCGAGGGCTCAGTTGTTGATGGAACATTTGATGATGAGGAGTGGAAACAGACGTAGAGGGGAGGACACACCTGCAGCAGAGCCAAAGTTACACTTTTATTTAGTATATTGTATCTTAACATCTTCCAAACCCCCAATAATCAGCCAGCTGATATTCAGTCAACCCCTAGTAAGTTTGTCTGTCAATCACATCACATCAAATAAAAATGCATCTTTATCCTTTGATATTCTAATACAACTTTGTTAAATTATAAATCTAAATGGAAATTTTTAGGTGGCTAAGGTGAAACGTTAACCATAAAGATGGTTATCGTAGATTGTAATAAAACTTGGTAGATGTTTCCATATCCTGAAGTTTACACCAAAATGCTCTAAATTTTCTGTTAAAAGTGCTTAAGAAATCTTAATTATACTTTCTCTCATACTGTATAATAGTATGAGAGATAAGTATCTAAAACTCTGTCGTTAGTAACAGAATGATAGAGAAAAGTTTTTAATGTTACTGAAAAAATCTCTTAAGTTTTCCAGTAATCCCATGACAAACCATTCTTTTCATAAGGCAAATTTTCTCAATTTCCTGTTTGTTGTTTTGCATTTGAAATGACAAAAAAAAATCATCAGTCATTTGAAAAGCCCATAACGACAAATATCTATTTTTTTCTATGACTCAAACAAATTCAACTGACTGTCATTACAGAAAAAGGACTAGAAAAAAAATCAAGAATTTTCCTATTTTTATTTTTAAAAAGACTTAAATCAAATTTTTATCCTCCAAATATGGAATGTTTATCTCATTGTTAACAACCAACTAAATAATTTTTAAGCTCCACTATTGAGTTAACAAAAGGGATTTCTAGTTTAATGCATCTTGCCTGTTACCAAAGCCTTAGTTTTAACTGGCTTGTAAAAAAAACAGATGAACAATACACTCACAATAAATAATCAATGACTGAGTCCCTAAGCTTCATTCTGAGCCGAGATATTACCATCAAAAACGAAGTGTCTGCAGCCAAGAAATCAGCATATCAATGGCACATGCCACAACAACCCTGTCCCTCGCTTTTCCTCCAAAGATCATGCCAGATAAACCCCAAATAACAGAGAAATTAACAAATGCTTGACATTTGCTCAACATCCATTATTCTGACACTTCTTCAGAATTTCAAAGGGCTGAACGCATGCTTAATCAACATTCATATTCCCAGAGCGAGCCCCGGCACCATATTGCAGCCCGCCTCAGTGCTGATGAAAACGGCACATTAGGGCCCGATTCGAAAAACGTTCAGGGTCCCTCACCAGGGAGCTCAGTGCAAGTGTGTGTGTGTATGTGTGAATGTGTGTGAGTGTGTGTCTAGAGGGGAGGGATGCTTCACACTTTACTTTTTAAGCATTTTCAAAACAGAGGCATCTCCCCCTTTCTGAACACCCTCCCACTCTCAGGGCAGTGAAAGGCATATGAGTGAGTGAGCTGAATGGCATTTTAAAGAGGGAGGGGGTAATCATTACATCCAAATTCATTCATAATACAGCACAGAAGGACACAGAGGACTCTCACTTTCCCTCCCACTTTTTCCTCGCTCCTCTTACACAGACTCTCTCTGGGGACAAAGGGTGGAAGGACTGGGGTCCCCTCCAGACCCAGGGGAAGCCAGGCAAGGCCTCAGAGAGCAGCCCATCATTTCCAATTCTAATACATGGCAAGAGAAGGACGTGATGGGACTGATGTCACATTTCCCCCCAGCAGCGGCCTGCGATGAGCCCTCTCAACCCCCCTCTCCTCGCCGCGGTCCAGATACAAGGTAGGACAGCACGGCTGGCTAAGAGGAGGGCAAGGAAGAGAGGGCAAGAATGGGGGTTGATATTTGCATGTCCCTCCATTGTGAGTGGGGGTAAAAAGTGACAGCACCGTGTCCAATTCTTTTCCCCCCAGAGCAGCTCGGGCCCGGCGAGAGAGGGCCAGGCTGACAGATGACTCCCAACATCTGTGTTATGCAGCCGTTACAGATGAGGGACTCCACATCGCAATCGCTCTCTTTCTGTCTGTCTATGGGACACTCCCCCTCTCCTCCCACTACTCATACTACAACAGAGAGACTGACAGACCCTCCATGGAAATTACCTTGAAATGGCCTATAACAATCTTTTTGTTCAAAGTTTAAATTTTCCTCCCTTTAGGTCCATAATTAAAGCCATGATTTTAAATGAGATCTGAACCAAATGAAGCATTTAGAGTTCTCGGAAGATGGCTTTGCCTACGCTTTATTAATCTATAAAAAATATTAAAATGTTGATTTACAAAAGAAGAGGACTGTGAAATCTGTGATAGTTTTTTTTTTATTTAAACATATGTTGTGGCACAGAAGACTTCATATAAAAAATCAATGTGACTTTAATTTTTTTTTCACATATATTGCACAAGACTATAAATGTAGTCAGCAAAATTTTGCACGACAGCTCTAATAAGTTAAATAGATTACAATTCAACACTTCACTGGCTATAAATAAGAGATTAAAACATTACAGTTCAACACTTATTGCAACAAAATGCGTGCATGCATTTCCTGAAATATTTCGACACGTCAATCTGATGGATGCATCTCTTCAAAAGTTATAACAATCAGAAAACACTGTCAAATTAACTATTAATGTATGACAGACATGTCCTCTTCAAGAAAATACTTCTTATTTTCTCATAAACAACACAAAAATTAGCTAACTCTACTTTCTTTATTGGAGAAATCCCTTGTGTGATTTCAAATCCAGATACCTGTCTTTTCTATCTGTCTCACTATCATAACACAGCCAGTCTTTTGCCCACCCCCTCAGTGAAAGCTTGTCCACAACAAACCCCCAGTCCCCCCCACCCCAGCCTGCCAGCCCCAGCCTGGCCAATATTTACGCAGTGGCAGGGCTCCCACACAGTCCAAGGGGACAGGAGGGGTGTGGAGCGGGGAGGGGGTGGCTGACTGCCGTGCCTGAGCGCATGCTAAGAGATGATGGATGGCCTAGTCGATATGTTATGTCTTAAGAGCCTGATTTCCTGCCAGTCCAATCACTAACCCTCCAGAGCCCAGCTCAGCTGATTGGACAACCAGAATAATTTCGCAGGCTGTGAAAACACTGCTGCCGTGCCTGTCTGTCAGGCCCAGTGACGAGACTCTGGGATTTTAAAGAGCAAGGGCCTCCCCAAGATTGGTTATGGTGAACGAAATAATAACAATAACCAGCAAGACTAAACAAAAGAGCCAGCACCTCTGGGAGAGGCAGATCAGGCAGAATTATTGGAATGAAAAACCCCAAATGTTTTCCTTTAATTATTACACCCTCAAGTACAACTTTTAGAAAAACTGGCAGTCTGACTGTTTGTTAAAGATGGTTTAGAGTTTCTTTTCCTTTGGAAGGAAACTCAGAATAAACACAAGAAGGACCTCCTAGTGTTGGTACCTAAACATACAGGATATTGGATGAACTTCATACGCATGACATAGTCTGTATAATGCTGACAGTGAGAACAAAGGCTCAAGCTCAAGCTTCGCTATGTTCCCTTTGGGGACCTGATACCTTCTCCTAGATTGGTGATTAGGGCACAATGGGAGTAGGAAGCTCCAAATACATACGACTTTGTAAGTGACCTCGTCGGGATCAGCCATGGTGTCCTGGTGGCCTTGGGGGATTACACATGTTACGTTCAATAAAGTGAGGGCCCTCAGTGTCAAGGAGAAAGGCAAACACAACCATTAACCTCTCTCTTCGATTTCTGGATGTTCAGGCGATGCATGGCAAAACATTGGCTAATGCTTTGCATGGTGGAAGCCTTTACAGGACCCATGTAGAATGAATGAGTGAATGAAAAACAGGTTTACTACATTCAATATTGTAAGATTTAACAAGTACCAATGGGACAAATGATGATGCTAAAGGGGGACAGAATTCTAAATTTATCAAAACACGCTCTTGTGCTTGTGCACTTTAAATTAACACATTTCTTTTTGTGCAATGCAAAAGAGATTAAAGATGCAAAAGACAATTGAAGTCCGGCGTGTGTATGTATGTGTAGGCTCTTACTTTGGGAATCTTTCTTTCAGCATCTTCATACACTGGCGGGTGGGTCTGAGTTGCTCTGTCCACTTTACTACTTCTTTATATTCAGCTCGGGATAGCCTCATTTTCCTTTTTTAAAGTTGCAGTTTCTGTCAACACTCCAAAGAGAAAGAGAAAGGCAGCATTATAAATACTGCAAACGGTTACAGTTGGTGTCGTATTATGGAAAGACAAACAGCGTGAGCGAACGAACAGCTGTGTAAAACAGCTGTATCTGTATTGCTAACCAGAAAGTAAATTGCTAACGCTTCACACAATGCGCAAATCACAGATTGAAACGCTTTGGCCTCGATTCAATATCTTGACGAATGATAACTTAATGCTACGAACTGTTTAGTACGACTTTGGAACAATAATATCACATCAAAGGGTTGTTTACCAGTGATTCCGGGTGCCTGTGCTGAGTTCCCGTTAGCTGCTTCCCGCTAGGAAGTTGAAGTACTGGCTTATGTGAGAGCAGCGTGTTGATTGGTCGATCCATCCACAGCTCTGAGTATACAAAAATATGATTGGTCCCGTCACTCCACGAGGGCGGTGCGAGGCTGAGGCATGCTTGTATTGCCTGTTCTGCCTCTCTTCAGAGAGGGTTGTCGTCGAATGAAGGCGGTAGAAAGCCAAGTACTCGGCATGCAACGTCTAGAAAAGCTCTCATAACACAGAGAGACAGTCCCACAGTCTTACAAAACAAAGAAAGAGATGAATTTGGAGAAAACTGTACGGGCGGTGAGCGACGTAAGTCACAGATGAAGTTAAAGTGACAGAGAAAAATATAAGGCACAGGGAGGGAAGGGGGAGAGAGGTGGGGAGAAACGCTTTCACAGGTATGAGTAAGGAGCCAAACGTCAAAACAACCAGATTTCTTCAAATGTTTCTATTTTTGACAACAGTATTTCTGTTAGCATCTATTTCATACGAACTAACTGTGGAGACATGCATTTGCATTGTAAAGTCTGTTCGGAGAAATTATACCCCCCTTAAAATGAGCCCTTATTTCGCTTTAATTTCGGTGAACTAGGGGTTTATTCGTTGTTTCAGCCTATGGTTGACAATTTCACCTTAGTTAAAGACAGAGTCCAGGTAATTTAGATTTTTTTTTCAATAATTAATTTGAAAAGACTGCTATTTAGGAGTGTATTCCAGTTGCACGAGTCCTTTTGCATTAGTATTAGTATTTTTAAATTCCCCCATATGATACCCCCACCAACACCACCACCACCTTTTATAGTATAGAATAACGTTGAAGCTGATATTTCAAATTTCTCATTAAGTGCTGTCATAACTCTCTTTTTCAGAAAGCCATGAGTCTAAAACTGTACTGCAGTGCATAATCTAAATAGACTTTATCTCTCTACCTTTTGCTGTGCTTGAATCAGGGGCGCAGACAGGAATTCCACGCCCCTGGGAGAACCATGGTCAAGGCTTTTCTTAGTTATTTCCCACAACCTACAGGAATTTTGAAGGGCCATCCTGAGCTGCGGGCCCCCAGAATCATCAACACCTCTCACCTCAGCAGTAAAGGTAGTGCTTTGAAAGCCTCCGGCAGAATTATGTAAATTAGGCAAAGACGATGATGTACTGCTGAGCACTGTAGTCAAAAAAAGACTTGAAAGATTTGTAAAACACACAAGAATGATGTTGAGCAAAAAGTATTAATGTTTGCTTTGACTACTGATCTCGTGTGTGCTTGCTTAAACAGCTTATATTCAGTATAAACAGTGATCAAACAGGTTTTATATGACTTAATAGGTATTTAAATTACAATATTAAATAGCTGATTAATTTTTTTTAACTTAATTACCATTTGAACCAGATGATTTCTCCTGTCCAGTGATGATTGAAGGAAACATGAAGATAGGACTAAAATCTTTAAGACCTAATTTGTCAAATCCATCCCTTGAGATCAATATAATTTTACAATGGTATTGTTGTGTAATTAGTCTCTGAACAGTGCTAAACCCCAACCCTAATAGATTTTTTCTTTAACCTTCTCTCTTTACAGACGAGGGAAGTGAAGTCACAAAGACATTTTATGGTGAGTTATACATTTTTCTGCTCTTTCTTTTCTATTTCTAACTAAAACGCAAACATCCTAACCTATAATTGGTGTCACTGCCTGCAAGCCTATGACAGAATAATTCTGCAGTCTATTCTTTTGACAAACACACTGCTTGTGTCCTCTGTTGTGGATGAACAATGCACTTCTGAACAGACAGGCTCTATCTGACCTGTGGTGCATCAGAAAATAGAGCTCATTGTTGTTGGGCAGTGTAGTATGATGTCTGAGATGAGCTGAGGTCTCGGGCTGTGTGTGTGTGCTCACCGCCACAGTCCCTAGCTCTGAAAGGGCTCGGTGCTCTGTGGTGGCTACAAAAGGGAGCTGTGTAGTGGGATTGGTATGGTCAAGATAAGATCGGGGCCTCTGAGGAAGTCTGGTCTGATTGCTACAAAGGGCTGAGGTCAGGGGCAGGAGGAGCAGTTTACTCATCGAGGTATCAGAGGATCAGGAGGGGTTTTGGCAGGGAGCTGCGTGTGTAATAGGTATAAAAGGATCAGTGTAATGTGATGGTATAAAATGATAAAAATCAGAGGAGGGGTTGGAAGGCGGTGTACTGTAATAGCCCCAAAATTGAAAGGATTAGCGATTTTATAACGTGTGTAGGTGGCTCATGTGTTTGTGTGCATCTTTGAGCGCTGGAGTAAAGAGGTTGAGGGGATGCAGGGAGAACGATGAGTGCTTTAGAGGCTACGTGTAAACAGGGCAGTGGTACACACAGTGCTGTTAACCAGCTGTGAAGCCTGCTCACAGTGGGGGATAAATTTACAAAGGATGTCTCCCTCTGATATCCATGAGATGCTGCACTGATCCTTGCTCCACTGCTCTCAGCACACCATTGTAGTGCTAAGCACCGTTCCACTAATGGCACTTATACACCTTAATGCCTGGAAAACATTTACATTTTGCTTGCAGCAGACGGAAAGTGGCTGTTTGTGCAGGAAAAAAAAAACTTTTTATCGACAGCATCTTTGGACAATGAATCTTAGATTTGTGAGGTTGTGTAATTTCCTCTACTCATTGCACAGTTTAGGAAATTGCAAGTCCTCCCATGTCTCTCACATTAGTCCCCCCTTACCATATCCAGTGATATTACTCACCGTACAGAGAGAGCATTTTGTTACACTAGACTGTCAGCATTACTGTCATAATGTTTCTTTTTTTCCCATTTCTAAAGCCAGTGACTTCACTCCTCTGCACCACAGAATTGCTCTCCAATCTTCTGGGAGTCTGGGATCTCTGCTCTAAAATTCACAGTTTAAACATGAGGCAAGCCATAACCAGGAAATGCCTGTAGTATTAGCAAGGTATCGGATTCATGCGTTCCCCCCTGAACAGCATGACTGCCCCTGAAAATCCCACATCCATATTTTACATCACGGCAGACAAGGCACATGTGTTTCGGCACAGCTTTCAAAGCTGTTTCTTCCATTTATTTTATTATCCTTTAATGAATTTAATTAGAGGACATGTAATTAAATGCAATTGTGCTCACCCCTCTAAACATACACACCCATGCTCATGAACACATTTGGCTGTGGATTGTCCAAAACAGCATGTGCGATGTGAACAAATGTACAGGATTAATAGGGGATTGATAATATTTTGGGATTGTATTTCACTCTAAACGGCTGCACGCGGAAACAAAGGCTGCAGCCCAGGCTCATTAATCATAGTCAACGGGCTGCCCGGGTGCAATTTGCATGTCCGAGGTTGCTGCACATGCTGCCGTTCGGACTGGGTTGCTGGATCTGCCTCGATTTGGCCGGGCTGTTAACGCTGTGTCAATCAAGGATAACCTAATAAGAGTATGACAGAGGAAGAGGAGAAAAAAATATCCTCATTACCAGACAATCCTTCCCCTCCCTCCTTTATCCCCCTGTCTGTGCAACTTCTTATTTTAGTTAAGACTAATTACAGACAGGCACAGTTAAAAATGAATCTTTCCAGCTACATTTATTATTGAAAGTGCTTTTTTTTCAAGAAGACTAAATATTTTAATTGTAAATATATCCTTTTCTTAAATAGTTATCCTTTTTTAGATGTATTTACATAATACTAATATAGGAAAAAAATGATTTTTACGATACATCAAAAATCATTCTAGCCTTCCAGCCTCTGAGACAGTTTAGGAAAATTATCACTTTTATCTATAAAGGAAACTTTTCTAGTTGCTCTGCATTTTTGTCAGTCTCTATTCGTAGCCTCACTTAGCCATTTTAACTACAGATAATTGGGTTGAGGCGTGATGCAGTGAAGTTCAAAATGTAGCGCTATTTCACAAAGCTGTAATCTCACCACTGGCTCCATACACTGAATTCTAATTATCTCATCATGAACTTAAAAAAAAAAAAGAAAAGAGGCAGCATTTTTAATGGCTTTTTAACTCCATAAGAGGCATGTGAGATGCATGTGCAGCTTTTTGTGTGTCTGTCTCACACACACACACACACACACACACACATAGACGCAGACACCCAACAACGCCACACACAGACATGTGAATGCGCCTTGTGTCTGGTCTGGCCTCTCTACCTAGCTGTGCTGCCGAGGCTCACGCTGTGCACTCCCTCCCCTCATCCCCTAATATCCTGGAGGCATTTTTCTCATTATCAAATATTGTTTGATGTCTTTGTTTCTTGATGATTAACCATGGTCACCAAACACTGGTCTGGATTGTTTAAAATTTAATTTTGGGGCTCTGAAGTACCTGCAGAGGGGCTGACTGGTGGGGACACGCGTATTTTATGTATGCTATTTTTCACGCTGAAATGCAAGAGGACACACACTGAAAAACACAATAAATCCTGGAGGAGAATCATTAGTGGAATACTAGTGCTTTTTATGACCATTGTTATTCAACGCTGTATTGAGATGCAGTAAATTATTCTGTTTATTACGGCTCTATGGATTCACTCCCATTTTCAGAATAATTATGTTGTTTCTTATTCAACACAGATAAACCTTCTCCCTATATACATTTCTATGTGTTTTAATAGAAATGTACTGCTAGAAAAATACACTGTGAATATTTTTTTTTCATTTACAGCAATTTTATCCTGCTCCTTTTATACATTTTGCAATATCTCTGACCGTGTATATATTTTTGTGGTAATTTCAACATCATAAGATAAACCTCTTGCTTAAGGAATCCAAGATTTATGACTGAATCGACACTGTAAGCAAACAAATAGGGAAACAACACTCTCCCCTAATGTCAGCATGTCAAAACTATATTGAATACTTGAAATATCTGTGTATCTGAGGCTGAATAGCAGCCATTGTATCGGTCTAATGATATTATCCTCTGAAATTTGGAGAGAAAGAAAAATGGCAGAAATGAGCAGCACTATTGTCTGCCCCGTTTTTATTTAAACAAATTGCACGAGCAGAGAGACAGAGAGTGAGGGGAAGAACGCCAGAGAGGAAGACAGACAGAGAGAGGGAGAGTGCTCTGTAAATGAAAGGTTATGCGTCGTCCCATGTGTTTGTATTGTCAATAACTGAAGAAGGCTGTCAAGAAAGTGGGGAGATAAAGGTCAATAACTCAGGCAAATGTGTTTGTATTTGTACACTCCTGCTGATAGCACAGCAAACGTCAGGGCCCGTGTGTGTCTGACACCCCACAACAATAACACAAACAGTGGGGCTACAGAGCTGGAATAGTCATTATTATTGTTGGTGCTGAAAATGAGAGGGAACCTCGGCACATGGCTGTGACAGGCGGCAAAGTGTCACTCAAACGTCACTCTGTAATGAAACACACCAGAGATCAGAAAAAGGCGATGAGAAAGAGTAAACACAAAGAGATAATGCTGCTGGATGATTTGGATATTTGCCTTATTTTACATGTCTCTAAATAAAGAGGATCATTTTCATGTTGATTTGGAAACACTTAAAACAAAGTAAATATTAGTTTAAGTTCTCTTTTAAAAATAAGATTAAAATGCAATTATAATTTAAAAATTTGACTCAAATCTGGCATTAAAATTTTGATTTTCTGCGTAAATTAAAATATGAAATTATAAAGTTTTTCGTCCTCATTTAAATTAACAATTTTATATTTGCTGCTGTAAGGGAAAAAAAACAAATAAACAAAATAAATTGACTTTTTCCCCACACAGGGTTAAGCTGTAACCTGTGTGATTTATATTTCATGATTCCTATACTGCTTGCGTTCAAGTGTTATTTTATTCTGCAGCCATTTAGTGCATCTCTCCGTGGCCTGGAGTGTAATAAACGTGCAATTAACGGACTTAACTAATTCATGAGGAACATTGTGAAACTAACGAAGGGCATAACTACTGTACAGACGCCGCTGTCATTGCTGGATATTGTTATTGTTCTGTTTTTAATTGCTGTAAGAGCAGGAGGAGGAGAAGGAGGAGGAGGAGGCATGTTTTGAATATACGTCCTCGGTTTCCATAGCAGAATAAAAAAAAAAGAAAGGGAAGAAACATCGACTCCCTCCTGACACTTAAAAGTAACGTCAGAGGTACGTGGAGGTGTTAACTTCTCTGGTTTAACCAGTTACCAAACAAATGACCTGTTTTAACGTACATCACAAAGAGAACATATAGAAGAAGTATGCCTGAGGTGAGAGTGTGAAATCTTTGGCCCATTTTATGTTGATATGTGCTCAAAGTAAAGCTTCCTGTATATTTGTGTCTCATTAACACGTAGGCTTCTTTTTTTATACAACATATCATTTCTGCTGCTTTGGAATCAGCATAAAATAGTGTTTTTCTCTCCTTTGGAGAATGCATTTATTAAAGCTATAAATCACTGCTACTAAATAAAGAAAGAGCTTTTAAAAAATCAGGTTTTTGCTTCCAGTAATTGAGGTGAGAATCCATGAAGCGTGTCTTCTTTTGAATCACCACCACACAAGCTGATAAAAATGTGCAAACATTGTCCTATTGTTGTGAGCACAAGCAGCAAAATGTACTTTTAGTGTAAGTATATAAAGTCCATAGGGGGACTCTTTTCCTCTCCCCCCTGTCGGTTTGTTTGTTGCTTGTGCAGCGTCGCACGGGTTTGCATTACATATGATTATGGAAATGCAGAGCTGTTCCTGTGCATTATGGGCCATCGCATTGTCGAGATCCTTTCTAAAGCAGTCAAGTAGCTATTTCTGAATTCTTTTATTATCTGAGAGTGCAACAAAGAAAGTCTTTTGTTCACTGTTTTGCCGCACACACACTCAATTGCATTCACAAACACACACACACACACACACACACACACACACACACACACACACACACACACACAGTCCCATACACATACACGCGCACAGCTCAGCCTGCTGTCCATGACTTACTACTGTCCCCTAGTGGCGCTCTCCTCCGCAGCTTTTCTCTACTCTCCATTTCCATCAACTTTCCCCTCTCCCATTCACCTGACTCCCCCCTGTCTCCCCCCTTGTCTTTGCCCTCCGCCCCCCCTCTGTGTGCCCTCCTCTCTGCCTTATCATGCTCAAACATTTAAAGGCCTGATTTGTCGTATTGTATGACAGAGAGCTCCAATTATGCATTGCTGTGTCCACAGTGGCTTTGGCTTCAATGGAGGGCTCAAACAGTGTCAACAAAAACAGGAACCCTGATGTTTTGTGCCTATTGTGAGGCCAAAGCTCGTGTCAATAAGGTATTGTTGGGTCGAAGTGCCACACCGAAACTGGAGTAAGAATGTTATCAGACCTGTGGAAAAAGGGTGTGTGTGTGTGTAATGGTTCTAAAACTCAAGTATGATTGTTGAACAAGCCGACAGAAATGCACTCAGGGAACAGATTTGGAGCACTTCTTCACATTAGAAAACTTTTTTTTTTTTACTTACTTTTTAAATCTCAGTCTATAATTAATCCTTGTTTGTCTTTTTAGGTGTATTTTTAGAAAAGTCAAAGGATTATTCTTTTATCCGCACCAGCACTGAGAGAAGCCTCTGCTCCCTCAGCTAATAGTATGCATTATTATATTTTCGTCTGTCCAGCCCTGATCACTGTTATCACAGCCCTAATTGCTGTGATAACCTCGAACAGTGCAAATAAACAATAGGGTAAAAGGGTCAGTCCCCCTCCTGGCGGTTGCACGGACACACACAGTCAAGTCAGTCATGTCAAATGACCAATTACGCAGGTTATAGAAGATGGCACCTCCGTCTCCCGTGCCCTGTCCCTCCTGGGATCGCTCCACAATGAGAGGGCTATCACTCAAACCCAAACCACATTCATTCATTAGCCTGTTAAGACAGGCATCAATTATTCATTACGAAGGTGGCCAGTGGATTATATCTGTCAGCACATGGCTTATTGTATCAAAGGTTGATTATGGCCTTGTTGATTTAAGATGCACTGTAGTCTAAATGGTGTAATCAACTATTTTGCATAAAACAAGTTTAAATTTAAAGTTTTCTTCCCTGTCCAGCTAATTTTTCTTATTTTCACATTAATCACTGAAACTTCTGCATTAACTTTTCCTAAACTTCTGCATCGATCTGATTTTCAACATTGTTTTGCCATTACCCAGCTCCATCCAGACTCCTCACCCAACGTGATGTCTTCTTCTTGATTTATGAGAAATTCATGCTCACCATCTTGCCTTTATATTCCTGTCCATCTCTAACAATCTTGCGCTCACCTCCTTTCTGTCTCTCTTTTTTTTTCATGGCATCATCCTGAAAAATTCACACTCACTCCACTCTGTAAAATCTTTTTATTAGAATGTTAAAAAGTCCTGTGGGGATTTTTCTTTTGGAGAAACTCTCTGAGAGAGGAACTAGTAAAATAGAGTTGCCTTACTGCCTTGGCTGGGACTACAAGTGTGGATATAGATATACAGACCTTTGTTTCCTGTGTGTAATTTCCCATGAACAGCAGACATAAACATAAGGAAAGGATCAGTAATTATTTATCAACTGTTTTCTTTTTTCACCTACATCAATGAAATAAATACATGAATGAATAAATAAAAACAACCCAAAAAAACAGCTGATTATGAAAAATGTATACTTTTAGTCATTCCATGATTGTTATACATAGTCTTATTTTTGCGCAGTCCTTGATTAATGCATGCATGCCCTCATTTTTGCAATTATATGCAAAAAAGAAGCTTGTCTATGAAACAGGTACAAAGTAACATAAGCAATATCCACAGTAAAAACAAAACTCTTGCACCCAGAAATCTAACTTCCTGATTCATTTTTTTTGGATTGCATTGTATATGAATGATTGAGTTTATTCCTTGTTTGTCTTTTTTGTTCTCTGTCTGTAAAACTTTTTCTAGATATAAAAAAATGTTTTATTGTTATATTAAAAAAACAGAATTAGGTTTACACCTACCAAAACACAGAAGTAGAAATTATATGTAAGACAAAGGTCATTGAACAAGTAAAATGCTGCTGTCAAAAGTTTCAATAGAGAGCTGTGTATTTGTGCAGAAAGTTGCCAGATGATGGACAGTGGACAGACATAACCAGGGCTCAATGTGTGTTAATTAATTCATAATTCCAACATCACTTGAATCTTAAGTAGGGATGCACCGATTGGATACTGGTATCGGGTTTTGGCCCTGACCCAGCCCATTAAAGCTGGGTCGGGTATCGGTGGGAAAGGATCGATTCAAACTTTACACTAAGGCTAAACTATGATTTAGTCTACAAGGTATAAAATTTACAATTGAATAGTCGTTTCTGTAAGTTCTAAAGCTTTGTTTTAACCAAACTGCTGTTTATCATGTAAACACTTATAGTCCTAATAAACATCAACCTCAGTAATTCCATATCTACCCATTTTATATCTTTTACTCAAAACATTACCTGTCTTATCTCACAGTAGAGCATGCAGCTTATTATTTAACACTTGTATCGGATCGGTATCGGTCGATACCCAAAGCCCAGGTATCTGTATCTGTATCGGGACTGGGGCTCAACAATTAATTGATTTTAAACAGATATCGCAATGTCATAGAATGCAATTTTTAAATTGCAAAGGCAGCAATTAGAAAAAAAAGTTTCATGTACACAGAGCTGGAGGGAATATAGAAACTTGTACTTATTCTCCCTTTAAACCAGCAAAAGTCAAAATGTTGTTTTTTTTTCTGGCAAAAAAAAAAAACTCCTGTGGGCTACAAAGATCCATCCAGTAGATCATAGAGCCATACCCCTTGGTCACTTTTTTCTGTATGGTTTGTTACTCTTGCTGACAACTGAAGGTAAGTAAAATTTCACTGTGTCCCTTTTTCTTTTTCTTTTAAGAAATGCAAAAAATACTTGTTTAAATGCTAACAGTATCTTTTGTTGGTTAGTCGTACTATAAAATGACTTAAAAGTCGTGTTAAGTGAACAATTCAGAAGATAAATGCCCCCCCAAAAACCGCTTGCTATGTCGCAATCGCAGTATTGGTTTTAAAAAAATTGCAATTACATTATTTTCCAAAATGGTTCAAACCTAATCGAGACCAGAAAAGTTGGATTGGTGCATCTCTGATCTTAAGTGACTCTGAGGCTGCAATATTAGGCTGCAATATCTGCACATTCACAGACCTTTCTCCTCCTTTTTGACCTACAGGATACCTCTCTTTAGGGGGAAAAAAAGAGATTTAAAAGTTGTTTGAGCAAACAGGTTGTGAGTGAGGGAGTGTTTTAGCAAACAACAAGGGAGTGTGTAAGAGATTAGCATCCTGTTAAAACACCTAGCGTCACACTTAACGGCAAATCTGAGCTCAGACTTCAGAAAAGTTGTTCAGATCAACAGATTACAATCAGGAGAGCAAATACAGCAGTGAAAATTGTACTTCCTGTTTTTTTAAGTAACACGTGAGAAATTATGTTTGTATTTTTAACTGCAAGCTGATTCTACTTTTTTTTGCACACACAATAAAAACTTAATGTACGTGTTTCCCTTCCTTTAACTTTTCCTCCTTTCACCAACCACAGCAAGTGTTAGAACAATATTCAAGTGTCATGTTGTCGCACAATGTCACCACTTCATAGGTTAAAGAAATTCATCAAAAGGAAAAAGAAAAAATCAGGGGTGTGTCGATGTTTGCAGAGTCGTAGTGAAGGATAAACATTGTGATGAGGTGAAAGAGCGCAGACCTCGGACTTTGAGACACAGCAGACACTTTCACATGATGCAATGACAGCTCTGTGGGACGGTGGGAAAATTAGTTCTCGCTCAGTGTAAAGAAACTATTCATAACTGTTTTTTTGAGATGGTGCATTAACAATTTTTCATATGGATCAAAGTGGCCATCTGGTTAAATTCATAGAGGCTATACCTTATTCCTGCACCTCCTTTAGTGCTCTCTAAGGGTTTGTTTAATTTTCTGTCTCCCCGTTTTTCCCCTCAGGTTTGTGCAGCACTTGCAGACTGAGTCTCTCTCAAGAATGTGTCTAATTTAGTGGCTAAGAGGCAGATTTATACCTGTGCTAGTTATGGAGAAGGTTGCTCCCCGGAGAAGCCCAATGACTGTTTACGGGCAGGCCGACAATGCCTTAGCAGATGATGAAGCACCTGCCAGACTTCCCCCATGTCTGCTTCATCCTTTTCTTTTCTGTCTGTCTGCTCGCTCCCTTTCTTCCTCCTCTCCTCCTCAGCTTCACTCCTTCCTGTCTCCCGCCCTTTTTCTTGCTTTGTTTCTTGCCTCAGCCAAGCCGCATCTCCCTCAGTTTCCATGGAGTTGTGCATTTCTTTTTTTTTTTAAAACAACCATTCCTGCTGCTCTCCCCAGAGTCAACCCATCTACTTACGCCGTCAAGCTCTGAGAATAAGAGTTTTAAGCCCCCCTTGTGCACACACACACACACCCACACACACACACACACACACACACACATTCCAATGGACAAAACCGTGGTCCGGCTTTGTTTACGACAAGGAAAGGCAATATCGAGATTATTTCAGAGTGGTGTCATCACGTGAAATGTATCGCTGTCAGGAGTGTGTTTTATATGTCAGGGCCCTTGGCTGAAGCCATTTTGGGAACAGAAATATCATATCATATGACCTGCCGTGGTATAAAAGTAAACTATCAGTTGTAAATCCGATACACAACTACAGCAGTGTGTGAGGAGGAAAGGATGCGTGTTCTTTATGATATAGGGCTGGATCTTATGACAAAGGTCAACTGTTTCTCACTGTGAAATTCTAATTCAGAAGTGAGACATTGAATTTTAGTATAAGAGTGACAAATAGGAATGAAGACGTGTAAAAGGGTCCAACCTTTATACAGGTTTTTAAAAAAAAAAACTTTAGGGAGAGTGAAGAAATTGATGAAGAATTAAACTTTTTTTACATATCACTTAAATTCCTGCTGTATCTGCATTTCAATCATATGAAGATCAATTTGCCCAAAGCTACAGCTAAAATGGAAAAGCTATCAATGCCATTCCTTTGACAGTTAGTGAAAAGTTTCTTGCACCAAAGACACAACAGAAATATTTCTAAAGCAAATTCCCATATTTCAACTTTCAAACAAAAATGGAGTCCTATTTTAACAAAATCAAAATGTCTTTTACTTTGACTTTAGGACAAGTTTAATAGATCTACAAACACGTTTTTAACTTCATTTCTTTCTTATTTATAAATCTAAAACACTTCTTTTTTTGCAACCACTACCCAAGTGTGCCAATACTTCAAACTAAAATTTGAGATAAAGGGGGGAAAAGCCAAAGATATGGTCAGATATGCATATGAAAGCTTTATTTGTGTCTTAAGCAATCAAACAAACAAAAAAAACTATACAGCAAAGTAGAGAAGAAGAAAAAGAACATAGGCAAACAGAAAAATTCATTTGTCAATTACATACCTTACTGTATTTTGCGTCTTGCAGGAGGTTAAGATCCAGGTTAAGGGCTAACAACCACACATACCCACACCTAGCCATGCCTACCTACTGCAAATTAGAGTCACTGATTTTTCTGACAAGCATACAGAGCTGGGACGATATACTATTTTCACGATTCAATTTATTACAATTTTTGGGGTGCCGATTCTATTTAAATTGTGGTTCTTCGATATTTACGATTTTTGTGATTTTTAGTTTGCTTTAACACCAGACCATGTAAAAATGTTAAATGATGATGATTCTGTCTACAGACTACGTCAGGAGCCATATTTTCCCATAAAATGTGGATCACAAGAGTCAGAGAGAACCATTTCACCCTCTGTTAGAGAAAAGTGGTCCAATCCATTTTATAAACAAAGAGTGAAATGAAGAATTGGGAAGAAAAAAAATAGATTTTTTTGACAAAGACTCCCAATTTCGATAACGTCAAACAAAAAATCCTGATGTATTGGTTTCCTTCATTTTCTCCCACCCCTATTATATTTTGACTATTTGGGACGGTTTTCACAAGGAAAACCTGCAAACACCACACAGGAAGGCCTTGTTGTGAATTGATAAGGAACCTTCATGCTGTTAGGTGATAGCACAGATAAAAACTGAAAAGTAAGGTATAAATCCAAATAGCAGTGATAAACTAAAAGTTTCTTCTACAGGATTAAAACAACTAGTCTGTCATTAATTGATAGTTTTCTTAAGTCAGGATACTCCCATCTCTCCACGCTCACATCTTCTCTCCATTTTTAACTGGTTTCTGAGTTTGGATTTAGTTTTTTTTTCTTAACACATAGCATAAGTATTTCTCAACCAGGCCCCCATTCTAGAAAATTCCCTACGAGCATTTTGCTTTCAGAATTCACTCATTTATAGCCCAAAATGTTCTTTTCTCCTTCTTTTCCTTCTTCATCCTGATGCCAATTGAGTGTTAAATCATTGTTGACTTCTTCTCGGTCACAGAGCTGTTATCCCACTTCTCCCTTCCCTTAAATATCCAGGCTGCATTATACTCAATGGGCCGTGTCTCATTAATGTATGTGGTATGATTCTGCACCTGTAATTAACTGTCACTTTATAAACACACAAACACTAATAACACCCTGAGCTTTTCTGGGAGAGCCTGGTGGTGGAAATAGCCCATCCATCAATGTCCCTAATGAGCCTCCATACGGACAAGTCAGTGGAGGCTTCCTGGGCCTATCAGTCCTATATTTCACGCTCACTATGATAACCACCCAAATCCCTGTTAACATGATATCAGCCCAGATAGGGGAGGTGATGTGTGTTTGTGTGCGTACTTTCAGCAGCTTGTGTATTAAGAGTCCTGAGAAAAGTTCCCATTAACCTCACTGTCATTTTAGCGTTGTAGATGTTAATCAAAACCAACACCATTAAGTGTGAGGTGCTTAAATGGCGTCTGCTCTTAATGTCGCCATTAATAATATGATGCAGGGAGAGGCCAACACAAGGAGCTAATGAGGTGTCACAGGTCATTTAGGCCAATCAGAAGCCACCTCCGGATGTTACTCAAACAAAGGCCCCGGCTCTGCTGCAGTTTTATTCATCAATAGAGGAAAATTCAGAGGCCTTGTTTATTTATGTTCTTAGCAAGCCCAACGCTGAAGCTTTGCCGCAGCTTATGAGTGATAATCCTCTTCCTGTTTGTTTGAATTCAACATCTCACTTTGTCTCTTTTTCTCTCCCTTGCTGTGCTTCGGGCTGCAGCACAGAATGTGGTCGACATGTTTAGATAACAGACGGATCTACAGTTTCAGGAGCTGAGGCCCTCTCGCTGCAGGGACGGATTTCATGCTCTGGGTTGTCACCAAGACAGGACTGAGGCATAGTTTGGACTGGGACTGGGGTCCTGCTGGGATGGGAAGGGGGTTTCTGAAAATATTTAGACTATCATTGGAAGCGCTGAGGACATTTGATGGCCTTGTTATAGCAGAAGTCGGTCCATAAACAGTACTTCTGGCAGGGCTTAATATGTATCTGGCACATTGAAGCAAAGTCAGTCTGCAAATACTTTCACAACTTTCAGACAAATGGGAAAGTTAAGGCTTAGTTGTCATTTCGGCAAATTTTTATTGTTTGCTATGTCAGTGAATCTTAAAGTATTTCCACCACATTTTTGACTTTTTTAACTGTCAGAGAAAACTTATAAAGTTTGTTGTAACTTCCAAAAGTGTGAGGTTATGTTCAAATCCAAAGGAAGCACACTCAACAGGAAGAAAAAAACAAGAACAAGAAAAATTCATAGATTAGATTTAAAGTAGGAACAATATATTTGTTAAAGATTACTGTCCATTAAGTTAAGATGTAGTGTTTTAGTCTTAATTTGCTTGATTTGGAAATAACCTCAACCTCTCTCTGTGTGAAACGTTCCATATCTTCAAGCCCAAAACTCTCACATCTCTCTGGTGATTAGTGTAAGTGTAATAATAATAACAGACTGCTCTTGAAATACTTTCAAACTCTGTGATATTCCTGCGTGTCAGTCTGAAAGCAGCAGCGGCAGTCAGCGTGTCGGCGGCTAATGACAGAGGAAGTGACGTCTGACAGCTCCAGTTCGCCGCTGTGGTCGGTCCTTTAAGAGCAAAAGGAGGTGGCCGCGTTTCAAAGCTAATGGTGGAGGAGAAAATGGCCGTGTCAGTCTTGTCAACGTATTATGTTTTAAACCTAGACAGTTGTTGTCGCTCTAGCAGGCCCATAATTTTATGCCATTAAAAGTGCCAAGGGGGAAAGAGTGAGGGAGGAAGGAAGCAAAGCAGGGAGGGAGGGAGGATTTTTCTACCTCTTGTTCCCTTCATGCCTGATTCCCTGCCACTTTTGTGTTGGAAACTTTTGGCATTTCTTGAGGACATAAAGACTGGTTGGGGCTTTAAAGTGATCATAAAGTCAATCATGTTGGCTCGAATTACCCGGCAATCTCTGTCAGCTAGTCCCTCTTTCAGACGCTACGCCATAAGATGCGCGTGGGAGTGGGGTGTAGACGTGTGTAAATGTGTGTGTGATGCCCCTGTGTACATTAATGTACAGACTGTAAGTGTGTATGAGAGAGAAGTGATGGCAGAAGAGACTTCTTTTCTTTCCTGATCTGACATAAGCCAGATAAAATTGTTTGCACATCTGTCACTTTAAAAAAAGAGACTAAATTAGGTAAAAACTTGATTTTTCAACACTTAGAGGCAACTATTTGAATAGAATACTTCTGAAACCAGAGATTTAAAACAAATTATAATGCCCTGCAGGTCCGAGCAACTCTGACACTTCTTTATGAATTGCCACTAATCGAAAAATGTTGGCGGGAATTACTGTCACTTGTTCTGATTTGTATGCATGACAACCTTTTTTCATCAGAAAAGAATACCAGACCCCACAAGGTCTTTCCGTTATGGGCAAACATTTGCAATTATGATGAACTCCAGCAGCTTATCTCAAAAGGAACAGGTCCTTACTGATGGACAAGTAGACGTTTTAATGAAATAAACTGCTTTGAGCTGATGAAATAAAGATTGCTCCACCTCAGGGCACACTCATATTAAATTATCAAGATGGTTACATGCATGCCGCTCCCATTAACTCAGGTGCAGACTTATCAAACTGCGCTTGTTTAACAGAGTTTTTGTGCTGAAACTACTGTTTAAAGTAGATTCTTTTGTCTTTGTTTCCCAGCTCTCCCCTGTGGCAGCTAAAGGCCTCGCAGATTCTCTTTGAGTCCATTCAGAGGGATGAACTAATGGTAAAACCATGTGTTGTCCCCAGAGGCCGAGCGAGTAGACACTGTGATGCGTGCAGTTTTATGCGCGCAGATAAACATTGAACCGATGGCTTGTCAGAAAGCCTGTGGAAGGAGCCCAGAGTCCTCTGCCTTAAAACAATGTTGGTGTTGGTGCGAGAGGGACTGACTGGCAATGGGAAACACCTGTGCTGGGGTGAGCAGCCGGGCAGTGTGCTGAGGGGGGTGTTGGTGACGGGGGTTACCACTGTGTAAAAGAGGAAGGGGAGTCAATAGGGAGGAATAAAGGCCACAACTTCCTCAGCATTTGCAGCCGAGAAGTGAGGTCCTCAGGAAATTAGTTACAGTAACGTCTTGACTGTTGTGCCTTGAATTCTTCCACACATGCCAAACCTTTGGCTAAATATGTTGAGGGATACACACATACATTGGCTGATACAATCATAAATATAGCAGCTGGAATGGATGAGAAAATGCGGAGAACTGAATTCAGAAATACGACTTCAATATTCAACAATGTCTCCCAACGGTACTTTTTCTGCTGATTTGATCTATCCTGTGACATTTTCTGATGTCAGACATTTACTTGAAGGCATTCTCTTCCCATATCATAAAATCTGAGTAAAGGTTTGGCTCAGCTGTGACAATTGTAGGACTTATTTTTGGATTTCTTCCCCCTCTGTCTGTCTGTTCGCTGCAGCAGGCTCAGTGTGTAACCACAGCCTCATCGAAGAGCTTCAATTCTTTTGGCATCCTGCGGCAGCATATGAGATGACCTTGGCGAGGAGAAATGTTGTTTTTATTCTGACTTTTTGTTGGCCTGCATGGTTTGAAGGTATTTTGATTAAAAACATTAAAAACTCATTGTTTTGGGTTAAGAGATCTTTTCACTACATGTGTTTTTAAAAGTTATCCTGCATGTCAAAATGCTCTTCAGTATCAATGAAGGACTCACTCAATTCATTTAGTTTATCTACAAAAGGACTTTCCCATGCAGGCATGTCAGTTTACTGTTTTTAAAACTACATTCAGCTGTAAAAAAAAAAAAAAAAAAAAAAAAAGAAGTGCATCCACAGTAAAAAAAAACAAAAAAAAAAAACATGCAAACCCCAACAGAGACAGAGAACACACAGCACAGCACAGCACACATTTTTATAGCCACATATCATACCCCGCTGTACATCCATCAGCTGCTCCTCAGCGGCCCAGCCCTCCACCCTCCAGTCAGGTTGATCATTCCATCTCCTGCTTCTCTATCCTGAGGTGCCTGCTGTCAATTTATCTGACTTCTCCTTTAATTTCATACTTTCCACAGTGTAAACATCCATCTTCGCTGTGCCGCAGCGGTGTTAGAGGGTTCAGGAGAGGCTCATGTGTAGCCCACAACTGACAGGAAAAGCTGGTTTACAATGGAGTAATGATGTAGAGAAAGAAAGAAATGTGCACTTATTTTGAAGTCGTCAGTAGACGTTTTTAGGTATTCTAATCCATGGAGAGTGATTAAAATTGTAAAGTCCTCTTCTGTTTTGGATAACCTGCTGCAGAAAAGAGCATTAATCTTATAACAAGTACACTTGTTGCTCCACGTTGCTACATGAAACTGCAGTGTTTAGAAAGTGTCCACTTGAGGCTAGCTCCAAAAACCATGAGATCCCGGTCAAACTAAATGTCAAAACAGTCATCTTTCTGTCTGAAATGTTTTTGTGGCACTTCTTTATACATATATTATACATTTCGATAATATTAAGGCTAGGGATGGGTACCGAATTAGGTACTTTTATAGGTACTGACCGAATTCTGTCAAAAGTACCGGATACTGATTCAGATAAAACCAAAAGGTACCATTTTTAGGTACCTAAATGTATCCTTGTGAATGTGAGGGGGTGGAAGAGTAGGTGATTTTCCATGCTGGACATGAACACAGCATTGCAAGGTTATATACTGAAGAATAAATATGTTAAATCCAAGTATTTTTATATTCTATTATTAAACAAATTGATATTTTTTACCACATAAACACAAAAAAGTACCAAAAATTGGTACCGTTAAGTACCGGTACCGATTGCTAGGTACCGGGCATCGGAACCGTATCTTTTCACATGTGAAAGGTACCCATCCCTAATTAAGGCTAAGAGATTAGAATCAATTGACACTAGCATCAATTGAGAACCTTGTTCATGCCTTCATCTCCTCCAGACTAGTTTCACTGTAATACCCTCTTTATTGGGAGCTCTTCCAAAAGTCTCCACGAGCTCCAACTAGGCCTTGGCCGATAATAAATTTTGCTGAATGATATATTGTCCCAAAATTATTGATGATAAATTATATTATTGACAATATTATTTTGAGAACAAATTAACCACTAATATAAAAATTATGTATCATAAAAATACAATACACCCTTTCAAATGTGATAAATGTGTCTTTTTTACCAATGTATTTGGAATATCAAAAACATTCAACCCCCCCCCCCCCCCCCCCCCCCCCCCCCCAAAAAAAAAAACCATTAAAAAAAAAAAGAAATCTTAGTCAAAAATTGCACTTGAATATAAAACTGAGTTGAAAAGCAGAATTTCTTTTGCAGTCTATGTCCATGTAAATTGTAAATGCTCCAAACCAAGGCAGCTAGACTGTTCAGGGTTTAAACACACATGCACATGGGGATATATTAAGGCTGGCAAAATTATTGAGTTCATTTCATTTATTGAATGATTTATTGATTTATTGACTATCGACTCGGAGTCAGAAAATACAAACACTTAACTCCAGTACTCTGCGCACTTCGCTGGCCTCCCATCACTGCAAGAATAAACTACAAGGTCACTCTCGGTGATACCCCGCAATACCTCAGAAAACTCCTCATTTAGCAATCCCCGAAATTTAAAAGATGATGTCATTAAGACTATTTGGTCCCAAAAGACTTTATTTAGCCATGATGCTAGCCCTTGGGTGGGTGGCCTGAGTTCCAGTCCAACCTTTATTCACCGTGCTGTCCTCTCTGAATAAAGGCTCTCCTCTGCTCATCTATCTTATGCAGGCCTCAAAAGTAATGAAAAAATGAATGAATAAATAAATAAATACATTAATTAAAATTAGGTAGGCCTCTCCAAGATTTTAACTACACTGCTATGAAACTAAACTCATCGTACAGTAACCTTAGACCTTGGATGTGGATTTATGATAATGGATGTAAAAGTGTCTGTTATCTGGTCTGATGCCTAAAGTATCTTCATCTTAATCTGACATTTTATCCCAGTTACATAACCTTATATGGGAATTCAGATGTATCCTAGGAATCATATGTGTAATCAGCAGATAATACTCATGTTAAACTCTATAAGCTTCATGTCTTTTCCTCTGACACGTCTGAAATTCAAAATAAATTCCCCAAGCTGTAACTCTCAAAATATCATGAAGTTTAATCTTAATTTAGGACTCCCAGACCTACTTCCCATAGTCCTCCTCCATCCCCTCTTCCTCCTCCATCTCTCTCTTTCTCTTTATGTCTCGCAAAATTAATTACTGTATGTTTTATTTTATGAAGGTGTCAGGCAGAAATGATGAATGGCTTGTAATATCAAAAGATTAAAGACACAATGCAATGAAGGACGCCACTGCTTACACTGTGGTAGCACTTACATGCAGACACATGTACACACACAGCATGTACACACAGTCTCTGGGGCCACTGATATCTGGTTTCATATTTGATATTAACTTACTGGGGGGAGCAAGTATGGCCACAATATCATTACCAGTGGTAGAGGGGCATAATAGAAGTGAACTTTTCAGAAAAAGGTCCTTATAATTGCAGCTCTGGCTTTCTTGATAAAATTCCATATTGATATGAACACTGGTCCCCCTCATTACGGCTGCAGATGAAAAAGAGCATTTCAGTGTTCTTTAATGAGCGCTGTACCAGTGAAGGTCATCTTAATGGGGTTCAACTTGCTGTTGGGAGCCAGAGGTAATATTCTAATGAGAAAGAGCCACTACACCACTCCAGTAATTCTGTAATTGCACCCATGGATGCCATTTTATTGCTGCCTGTGCAGTTGTATTGAAGTCCTTTGTTGTCATTTGCAACATTTGCTTGTCCTCTCTGGTCTGACTTGGTGGTCCAGCTGAAACTCAATACACACACATGCATGCACTTACATTACCATATTTCAAATCCACTTCACACACCATGCAGTGTTTATTGGGAACTACACTTAATTCATTGCTTACTTATGGGTGGAGAGGCATCAGCACAGAGTAGAAAGAGGGAGTTTTAACTTCGCAACGCAGCAGTGTGGCAGAGCAAGGACAGAGGCATGTTTGTGTGCATGTGTGCATGTGTTGGTGTCGAGTTTGCCTGAATGCATTTGAGTGCCAAATGAGTATCTTATAATGCCTGAGGCTGTGTATCCTAGCCTATGCCTTAGAAAAACATGTACTTTAGCCTGCTACAGATGTAAAGCATATTTTCTATGGACTGTATTTATTATTGTCATTAATAACTTTTCAATTTGCAGGAAACCAAAAGTTGAAACTCCTACCAAAACAGCACAAAACATATCTTTTTTCATATTTTCCATGAAATTTAGCTCTTTCTGGGATCTTAGATAGTGTGAGCCATGGTTCTATAAAGCCTTTGCTTTCTAGCATAGCATCTGTTCGGCGTTGAATCAAAATGAGATTTATGTTGTAAAAAGATCCTCAGTTACATCGCCAAAACTGAAATTTAGGCATTGTGTTTATGTCTTATTTAAGTAATATTCGTTTAACCCTGTAACCTTACCCCCAAAATGTCAAATACACTTGTAAAAGGCATACCCAGATTAAATTAGAAGCTGTTCTTCAACCCCTCTGGAGTACATACAAAAGCTTGGTCTCTCTGTAAAGGTGACGCTCTGAAATTTTAACCTCAGTGGTCAGACTTGTTGTAATTGTAACTATTATGTAGTTCTTGACTTAAGAACTCATAGAAATTGAGGATGGCTGTATGAAATCAAAACTTAAACAAGAATACCCAGGTGCCTGTTCACACCATGTCACGCTTAGGGATATTATTGACACTGGAGAGACCATAGATCAACCCAGTTGGTCAAATGAGGTGTCAATCAAAAGAACTAGAACGTTCAAACTGTAACACTGAAACACCCGCAGAATCTACAAGACTTTGTTTTCAAATCCGACTCAAAACAGACAGTGCGCAGGCCACATTCACCTGACAGGAGCAGGAATTAAAAGATAAAAAATGCTACATGAATTGCTTCTAAAGACTATGAAATATAGCCCAAATAACAAATTACCACAATTAAAAACGTGCACAGGTTAGTATCTCAAATCAGCCACTCGGTGAAGTTGTTGGCCCTGCTGCCAAAAAACCCAGCAGTAACTCTACAATATGAAATGTTGTAGCTTCTTCCTGCTTGAGTTTGGACTATGACATAATGAAAGGAAAATGAGCCCTAATAAAGGAGGAAGTGACAGGTAAACAGTGGTGTAGTGGATAAGATTGGTGTCCCTAAAGGAGATGGTTGCTAGTTTCAATCCTTGGCAAGGGTTTAATTAACTTTTAACCAAAGAGTCAGAATGACAAATGGACCTTGATTACATGTAATCTGAGTTCACAAAAGTACTCTAATTTTATTACAACCACTGAATAAAGAATACTCTATGATTTCTTGTAATCTGACTAAAATTGGAAAAAATAAGATTTTATGAAAACTCACTTGATGATTTTTTTGGTAACTTTCCTTTAGAAAAAGTAGCCTGAGCAATGCAATCTGATTATAATATCCATAATTAGTACTCTAATATAACTGTTATTCTTATAAATCATAGTTATTGTATTAGTGTTAACTTTTCACTGCTTTGATGCTATGAACATTACTTTTGTGCATACAAGTTTGATTTTGGTCCTTTTGGTGATTTTGTTCTTTCATTCGGATCATTTTGGACAGCTGAAAGGGTTTGTGACTACTTTTGCAGAGACAGCATTTTGAGATTTCCATGAAGCAAGTTTGGAAGGTTGAAAATTGTACCTCTCAGCTGGACTTTTTTTTTTTTTTTTAAAGACAAATGGACGGACAGACTACATGTGGCCACCATGTGCAGCTGCAAGGTGGCCTTGTCTCCACGACAACCCTCACATTTGTGTCTACACTTAGATAAGAAACAGATCAGAGTGAACTGTACCTCTGGTACCACACGTATAAAGTTGTACAGAAGCTTTTGGTCTAACTGTGACGTCAAATGCACTGCATATTGAACCTGCTTTGTCATTGTTTTTCCTAGTTAGTATTATGAGTTGGCAGAGTTTTCAGTTGAGTCTCAAAAAAAAAAAAATGTAGAACCACATGTTAAATGTGACCAAAGGCCTAATATTTCCTCTCTATGTAGATCCTCTAATTCAAAACAAAAATTTTCACCATGACTTGTGTGCACACTGGAGATAACAACACCAGAGGTTAAGGTTATCCTTCTTTTCCCCAAAAATAATCCTCAAAGACAGGAATCATCAATATTCGTCTTCCCATCCAAAATTATTTCAGTGCAAGACAGTGATGAAAAAGATGTCACCTACATTACTGAGTGAAAGCTTTGGGGCATGTGCTCTTTCGGGAATTAAAATGAGCAATTTGTCAAATTTCTTTCAAAGTGGAGTGAAGATGAATTTCACCCTGACTCCTCAATCCTTGACTGACTGAAGAGAACCTGCGCTGTATGAGAGTGTGAGAGAGTTTTAAAGGTGATAAAAAAAAAACAGGAAGACAGTGAATATCATCTTGTAGATAAGACAGCCACCCTGCTTTCCACAGGCTACATCCGTTTTATCGCATCTGGCAGCGAATTAAGGCACGTGTGGTGGGGAGAAAAAAAAGGGGCGATTGAAAATGAAACCCGGGGCTAAGACCGCATTCAGCCTGACTGCTTTCTTCCCTCAACGTCGACATTAGGCTTTGATTCTCACATGAGATCCTCTGATGATGATGATGAACCATAAAAAATGATATTGCTCAATAAAAGTACAAAAAGGCGCGAGTTCATAAAGAGGACCTGAGGGCCGTGTTAGGTTTGGTCCGTGCCAGTGCATTCCTTTTCCCTCTGCTGGCTTTTAGAGATGATTACCTTGGATATTTATGGGTGAAACATTTTTTTGATTTGAGGGGAGTTAGTGTGGCGGGATGTTTGTGTGTATGAGGCTGCGTGTATCTAGTACAGTGGGCTTTCTCTGGAAGGATCTATGACTTATTATGTGTTAAAAACTGGGATAACATAGTATTGTTGTCATCACTGTCGTTGTAAATACCTACAGCAATATATGAGCACTAACTGAATTGGAAAACCGACTGATATTGACACGCAACTTTAAAGGACAAATGAGAAGATTGCTGAAGTTTTCTTGGTCACCTTGAAAGACCAAAATCAAAAACATACAAATGGCCCACATGACTTCATATATCATAATGAGACCATGCCAATACATTGAGTTCTGTGTCAATACATTGCAGAAAAATAAGCAGCACTCTGCAGCCAAGAAATGTCAGCAACATATCGGACCTCTCTTCTCCCCTCCCTTCTTCTCCTCATTGATTCTTTCATCCTCTCCCTATTGAAGGAGTGCACAGTGGAGAAGGCAGGCTCCACCGAGCAGCAGCTCCCTCCTCTTCAGGCGGCGTGTGATGTGACTTGAGCCGTGTGATCTCCACCAGAGAAAACCCTGATGCATACAGGAAATAATCAGGGCAACACAGGCAAGGTTCAGAGGAATGCAAATATTTTCAGAGTGCTTAAAAAACAATACCACACACACACACACACACTGCCGCCAAATACTCGCCCACCCCCCAATACACTTACACACATACACACACATTAAACCACAGTATATACCCACACATACATCACACAACAGAGGAACAAAAAACAACAACCAGCCCCCTGACAAAACTCTCCCCAAGTGCATTTGCATAAAACATTAAGCTTAACAAAATGATTACACCTGACAAGTTGAGTTGGAGGAAGAACATCGCCGGTGGCAGCCAGTTACTTGCAGATCCTGCAATCATTCTCTCGTCAAGCAACTGTTTCATGGCCGCCTTTGTAGGCACTGTCACGCCGCTGCATCGTGATTAATCCTCCCCTTTTGTTTTCCTTTTCTCCCTTCCACCCCTCTCAGTCCCTCCCACAAATCCAATAAGTTGCCCTTAAATCAGGTTACCCTGCACCTTGCAGATAGGAGCATTGTGATGGATATGCCAAAATGCATGCCAGGCAGCGTGTTTTTGTGCGAGAGCACTGTGAAATCGTACTGCTGTGATTCTGCATTATGGTGCTAAGTGTTTGTCTTGTAATGCAATTAAATGTGCATGTAAGCCGCCCCCACACTCCCCGAACTATTGTGTGCTGTATTTAATAATTTTATATACGCTCTTTTGTGACATTGCCATTTAACCTGAGGTGAAATAGAATAATTTAGAGGAGTATTAAAAGAATAACTTTAGAGTGTTTGCCATGGAGAACACAAGCCAGATCATTTCAGAAAAAAAGATGACTATCAAAACATTAATATCCTTCTCACTCACATAAGCCTGCTGAAAATTCCTAGCTATGAATACTTTGCTGAAGGATAGCTCGCAGATAAAGAAAGAGAGAGATTATTGCCTCTTTTCATTTCTGCCCCCCTGGCAGCGGTAGGTAGGTAGGTAGGTATGGTAATATGGTTTTTGAATATTTGCAAGCATAAACTTAAGAAATGAGTACTGATAAGGAGTGACAGCAACAGAGGCAGCAGAGATCTTCAGCATGACAGGCGATGTCAAAAACCCCGGTGACGCTGTCACTGTGACAAACTTTTCAAAAGAACAATGCACACACACACCGTTATTGAAGTGAGCTGCTGCAAGCCGCCGACAGTGTTGTCCCAGCAGTTAAAAAATGGAAACATCACCTAATTATGCACGCTGTAGTGTTTTTTTCCCTCTGAATACTTAAGTCTACAAACTTTCAACGTATGTCAATATACCTGCAGAGCGCCAGGTGCATGGAAACATGGGATAGAAGCTGGAAAAAAGAGCCAGAAATCCTACTATGAAAAGAAGATAAAATAAAATATTTGAATATTTGCAGTCTTGTATGTTTACATAAGTAAAGTAAAATATTTGATTGCAAATAAGTGTAATATTTTATCTTTGATTCTGTACAAAGCGCGTAAAGTTTCTGGTGTCATATTCTTTGTATCTGACTTTTTTTCAAGAATGGACAAAAAAATTCCACTTGTATCCTGAACCTGAACCTTACATCACCTTTCACAAAAGCAGGTGTCATTTTAACACTCTGTTTCTGTTTTTAAGCTTTTCCCCTTTTTTAATCCTCCTAGTCCTTTTATTAGCAACTCTGCAGACCTGTCTCCAAGAAGCCGTGAGGATCATTACTTTCAAAAAGAACCAGCTGGCCCATTGTTTAGGCTCTGCCAGCTGTGTCTATTTTCATACCCCGTTTTCCTTTTGTTCTGCTACACCTCGCTATAAAAGTAGAGAAAGGAAGGCTGAGTTGTATTTCACCATTTTCATGAATTTTTACCCTTATGATTGCCAAATGCTCAGCGCTGTGCCGCTGGTGTGTGCGCCTGCATGCATGTGCGAGTCAGCATGTGTGTCGGCATGCATGTCAGAGTGACTGTAAAGAGGAAGGCAGCGTCTGTAATCACCTAATCCAAACATACACTCAGGGAATCTCATTACTGGACCTAACGGTTCCATTTGAACCTTATCTGGTTTCAATCAGCCGCCCTTCATTTGGAGCAAGGTGCAGAAACTTGATTCCCTTTGTCTAGAAGTCTGCACTATCAGAGCTCCCCTGTTTGTCTTGTCTATCAACATCTTTTACAGCGAACAGTATTTCAAATTCTCCAAGAGAGAAGGGTTAAAAAAAGAAAAGCTGCTTCTCGTCACCAAGCTAGCGAGTAGTGCCATGTGACATCAGGGGGTTTGAATGTTCAGAATGGACGGCTGCCATGGGGAACTCCCGCTCACCCCACACCCTTCCACGCTAACCCCAGTTCTTCCCCAGTACGCCCCCCATCCACATGCAAACGGACATTAAAACGAAACCTGACCCCAGCCCTGGAATCTGTAAGGTACTGTTTTTTTTCTCTTTTCTTTTTCCCTAAACTGGGAATCCTGCAGCTTTCACATACGTGTGTGTGTGTGTGTGTGTCTGTGTGTCTGTGTGTGTGTGTATGGGGGAGAGTCGAAAGTAGGGTCATTGAAAGGTAACCAAGAAGCAACATCAACGTCAAGCACTATGAAGTGAACTGTCTCAGGAATCCCCAGATTAAAAAAACCCCAGAAGGTTAAGAGAGTCGGAGATAATCACAGGATCTGGAATTCACAATAACAAACTGGCCATATATCTACCTGTCTCCGGCCTTCCTCCCTGAGTCGGCCACAGGGTCAACCAAATGGCTGCATTCCATCAGCAGCTCTTTTTTTCCTCTTGCTGGGCTCCCAATGAAGTGTCTGGGAGGATCAAATATGTCCTCTGAAGCTGAACTTTTCTCTCTCCTGTCTTTGAAAGCCTCCCAAGCTAGCATTTTTCCATCTGACGTTTATTTATCCCAATTAGTCCGCTGATTTTTATTTGCATAGCACCATCAGAATCTGAGTTTTCTCACGACCCCTTTCACACAGAGCAGGTCTAGATGTAGCTCTTGAAATACAACTTCCAGACACGCAACGCAAATCCACTCCGAAAAAGACAGACAGAGCATAGACTTATTTTTTGTTCCAGGCAAATTTAGTTTCATGGATATTTTCATCACCCTTAATGGTCGGCACAAGTTTACCAGATAGTCAAAGAAACTATTAATATTTTGATCATTTTGGGCCTGAAATGCAGATCATAGGTGTCTAAGCAGTAGCACAGCCACCTGCCACTAGCCAAAGCTGTACCTCCTGTTAATGGCTATTGCTGTAATGCTTCAATGCTTTACTACCCTGATGTAAATAAGTACAGATGAAGTTGTATGTAAAGGCTGGCATACATTACATGATTTTTCAAACTGTCACACATTCGGAAACCACAATTTTGATGATAACAAAAGACAGATCGCACAAGATCTCTTTTCTTATCTAACAGTATGTAGCGTGCACTTCGGAGCAAACCACACACTTACCGATTCTTCAGCTGAGTATTAGCTTCTTCACACTCAGTGTTCCAAATCTTGCATAGTAAAACTTCCTTTTCAGTCAGTCAGCTGAGTTAGTGCTCAGCTTCTCTTGGAGCGCCTCACGCACTCCAGAATTTCTAGTTGCAAATATTAAACATGTTCATTATCTACGATCTCTCAGTAAGAGGCTTTTCAAGTGGCTCCAACCGGACCAAAATCACAGGAAAATCAAACACAATGTCATTTGCAAACATCAGACAATCGGCCCTTTGCTGGCCTTTGCTTGTTGATTGTAAAGGGGAGATCAGGACAAAAATCACCTTGATTATCCTGCTTTGTGTACCCATCTTAAGCTGTGTCTGCACAACCATGCAGAAGGTTGGTGGTGCTAGCTCTGCTAATGTTAGCCACATTTAGCTAACCAATTTGACATTGTTTACAATTTACTTTTTTTTTTTTTTTAACAACTTACAACTTACAGTTAGCAGATGTTTTTATCCAGTCTTGGTCCATGCCAGGACTTAAACTAGCAACCCTCTGGTCACAAACCCAAGTCTGCCGCCCCTTGTTTACCCACAGACTTTGTGATCTTGTGTTTAGCTGTGTTGAATGAATTATGCTTTCTGGGTGTTTTCATACCTTAAAACAAAACTCAACCAGCTTTGATTTAGAGTTTCCGTTTAAACGACTTGGAAAACGGTTGCTTAAAAACATCCCAAGTTAATAGGACAGGGCCACTCAACCATGCTGGGCTTTAAGTTCTGAGAAGCCAAAACTGAGACTGAAGGCCAGGATCTGGGAACCATGATTAATGTTAGACATTTAGGTAAATGCTCCTTCAACAGCCTTGCAACTGTGACTCCAAAGCTGGGGGCCACAGCGTAGGAGCTGAGGTTAGAGGTCTGCAGCTTTGTGGCTGGGGTTAGCGCTTCCTTTGAGACTTACTACGGAGCCACGGGCTCTGTGGCTGCAGCCATTTCTGGGTTGAATTAACAGTTGAGCAGGGGAACTGTGAGTAGCGTCTGAAGGGGGCCGTTGGGGTCTGGCGGAGGGTCTAGTAGGGCAGGTATGATTTACATAGCTGTGAGAGAGTCCAGGATCTCAGTCTGCCCAGACCTCTCCCTGGGGAGTTCTTGTAGAAGGAGGTGCTGCATTGTGATACTTGTGTGATTTATGTTCCCTGTGTACTCTTCCTTCCATTTTTTGACAACTTCATTATTTATTTCTGCTTGTTGTGATTATTTGCTTTAGCGCGGTGCCAGATACTGTATATTGCGTACACTTTGTGTAAACCTTGAACGCAGCCTGGAGATTTGACTGTGTGCCTGTCTTTGCTTTAGATCTGCTCTCTGCAGAGGTTAGCCTTTGTTGTTGCCCGTGTACCCGTCTAGACACTGAGGATAATTTGTCCCTTTGCTTCCTCCCCTGGTTGCTCCGTTTTCAGCAAGGGAAATTACCTTACAAAGAGGGCAAGGGTTGCCGATTGAAAGTAAGTTATTTCGTCAGTGCAAAGTGTTGTAAATAGCCCGAGGTTAGGTGAAAATAATGATATACAGTCCTGTCCAGAGGGAGAGTACAGCATGAGACACAATCAGACCCATGCAGAAAACTTTCTGAAATGCTTTCCGAGGATGTATTTCATCATGTTAGATTACCACTGTGGATAGCAGCACTACAGGATGGTTATATCATATTCATATCCTGGTGCGGAGCTCACGGCGTTGTGGCGCAGCATTCCTAGAGCGCAGTGCACTGGATTTAGGACCGCAGGGTATATCTAAATTCAGCTATTGATTAATGCTGCTGCAGAAAAAACAAAAAGCAAAGCCCCTGTAAAGACATCAGCATCTGCAGTTACACAGCAGACTGTTTAATTCCCCCCTCACTGCTGCATTCAAATTATTTGCTTTCACAGTCGAAAATCGAATGGTTGTAAAAATTGACTTCCTGTATGGCTGGAGAGAAATAAATTTCAGCGGTATTGACAGCAGCAAAACAGAAAAGCTATTGCCCAGCATTTAATTATTGAAGACATTGATCAACAAAGTGATTTATTCGCTGTGGTTCGGTTAAAAGGCCTAATTGAGTCGCAGTGTTCTGTAAAAGGCTTTTATTTGTTCATTTGGTCCAGATCAGATTGCGTGGTAACCTGGAGTCAGAGAGGGGGAACACTGTTTAGTTTGGATGATTGCATTTAATGAAATCTTTGTAAAGCATGAATTTAATTTAGGTGGGTTAACAGCAGAGGTAAAAATGGTTGGCTGGTTGTTAAAGAGGCAGCAATATGACAAGGTGCCTTAAAAGGTACTGAAATAGGGAAAAAACTTTTTTTTTCTTTCAACTTTGTTAACTTTTTTTATTTCAGGAGTGGGAAGAGGTTATTGTGATGACAGTCATTTTCCAGCAGACATTTAAAAATATACTTTTTACTAAGTTTCAGTGTCTTTCCATGATGGCTATAAACTTCTATATCACATCTTTTAATGGGAAAATGTCACTTGGTTAAGTCACGTTCATCTATTTCAGTGGTTGCCAAAAGGAGGATCAGGGCCCCGTAGGGAAGTAGCGAAATGTCCTCCAAGATCACTAACAATTTACTGTTGCATATTTTGTCCATTAATGTGAAAACATAAAAAATGGGGTTAAAAAGACCTGCAGGGTGACCAAGCCAGGATAACAATGATATCACAGCAATTTAGGTAACACAGCAGTATGTGCACAGCAGTAGTCTAACTTTCCTCAAATTAGATTGTTTAAGTATTTGCACTACAAAATCTGAAATCTAAGCACGGGATAATGTCTTATTTCCAGTAAAAGAACATTTTCAGACTCAATATGACCCATGTTCACCTGACAAGTCCAGAAAAATGTCCTAATCAAAAGTCAAAAATGAGGCCTGAATTGCTTTTAAAAAGTGTCTGCCAACGGGAGTGGAAAAAATTACTTGTCAAGCTTCTGGAAATAAGAATAATGTCTCAATCCAAGAGGGTAATTTGTTTTACCCATTTGCAATTCTTTTTACTCACTTCAAGCAATCAAGGCATCATTTTTTTCTTGTAATAACTTGACTGCAGGCATTTCTCTGCACTTCACACTTTCTTTCAGTTCAAGTTTTTGAAGTGAGCACCTTTTTTAATCATGTTTGTCTATTCTTTCTTTTCTTTTTGTTCTATCTTGTACTAGCCAGTCTCTGGCCCCACTGTTTTTGTGGTTGAGGGCTGATAAGTCTGGGAATCCTTAAACTATTAGACGTGTGTTACCCTGGTTTTTGCATGGGTGCAGAAGTAGCTGTTGGAAGAAGCTGTAGAGATGGCTTCACACCAATGAGTCTGGTGCTGTTCAAGGTTTCCCCCAGTGGAAGTCTTTCTTCTTCATTCTTTCTAAAGTGCTTGCTCAGTTTGCTTAAATTTTTGTCGAGTGTCACGACAAACGAGACAGTTTTGTTGTGATGGTGCTTTTCTGTGTGTGATGTGAGAAATAGATGGTGAACGAAAGTATGATGACTGAGACACTGAAGGGACAAATAGAATAGGATAGATGAGAACAGCACTTTATTGTTGCAAGGTATGGAAGACAGTTTAGTGTTTCTTTACATCAGCTGTAATTAGAAATGATCTATAAGTAGGAAAATATTGCATTTTAAGATTGAACAGCATCATCATTAGGGATGGGTACCTTACACATTTGAAACAATATGGCACTGATACCTGGTACTTCGCAATCGGTTCCGGGCCTCACCGGTACCAATTTTCGGTACTTCTCTGTGTTTATGTGGTAAAAAATATCAATTTGTTTAATAATAAAATGTTTTTTTTTTATTCAATATATTTATTCTTCAATATATAACCTTGAAATGCTGTGTTCATGTCCAGTATGGAAAATCTCCTCCTCTTCCACTCCCTCACAGTCACTAGGATGCATTTAGGTACCTTAACATGGTACCTTTTGATTTTATGTGAATAGGTACCCGGTACTTTTGATAGAATTCAGTCGGTACCTATAAAAATACCTAATTCAGTACTCATCCCTAATCATCATGCTTCAACTTGATTGTTCATTTTGTGTTGACAGTGATTTGGTAACAAACTTGCAGAGGAATTGGAGCTTTTTTCATTTTGCACTTTTAGTAGGAGTATCTTTTGCAGCAGATGTTTGAGGAATATCAAAAAAAGGTATCATTCACCCTAAACCTCTGGCTCACACCAAAGACATAAGGAGGGAGGAGAAAGGGGGGAGCAGGCAGCAGGATGTTTTCATCAGAATATGTCTCTTAACTCCACAGCCGGTGAGCGGTCTAATGATCTCACTTTAGACGGAGATGGGAATGTCGGGATTAATGGCATTCCAAGAGGAAGGCTGCAGCTCCAGGTTGTGTCCCCGGCGCAGTTTGAGACTGGAGGGAAGAGTCAGACGGCGGGACTGGAAGAAATTATGAGATAAAGAGAACTGAAAGGGAGCGGGAGTGGAAGGGGAAGGAAAGGTGAAAGAGGGGTGGTGTCAGAGAAAAAAACCACAGGGGACAAAAAGTGGGTTGTTCATTTTCTGGATAGATAGATCAGATGGGATGGAACCATGCGTCAGAATGGAGGCAGCTGCGCTTTTGGCAAGGACTTTCTTGGTGCTCATGAACACACACATGCACTGCACTGCACACATGGAGGTAGAGGGATCCTCATGGACAGGTGAGGGTTAGCTTTAGTATTAGCTCTGTGCTGCAGGCCTGGATGAGCTCAGCCACTGATTTCTCCTTCATTCTGCCTCTCGGGGGCTGTAGCTGAGGGAGCAGTGTTTAGCAGGCCCTCAAGGCATGGAGTCATCTAAGCAGCACTAAGACCTGGAACTGCTTCGTAATCCCTGCTGTGTTTTCTGCCAGATAGTGCCTTGTGTGTGTGTGTGTGTGTGTACTTGAGTAAGGTTGTCTAGCTTTATCTTTACTGCAGGTTTGCTGCAACTGATGGCAATAACAGATAAGTTAAAACTGCACAGAATTTCAGGCAAATGATGTGTTTCAGTAATGCGAAGACAAACAGTTTGTTGCACAAGACTGTTGCATTTAGGGATGGATACCTTTCACATTTGAAACGATGTGGTACTTTTTTGTGTTTATGTGATAATAAATATCATTTTTTAATAATATAATGAATTTTTTTCAATTTAACATATTCTACAATATATAGCCCTGCAATGTTGTGTTCATGTCCAGCATGGAAAATCTTCTATTCTCCCACTTCCTCGAAGTCACAAGGTTGTATTTAGGTACCTGAACATGGGGCCTTTTGATTTTATGTGAATTGGTACCTGGCACTTTTGACTGAATTCATTCGGTACCTAATTTGGTACCCATCCCTTGTTGCAGTTGATACCAAAAAGTCCCACAACCTGTTATGATTCTTCACTTTGCATAAATAAAACGAACTGGGAAAGCGTTCAGGGACTCATCATTTTTTTATAGATTCTGAATTTAGCAGGAGCCAGTGTTGCAGTAATTTATCAAACCTATGATCTGAGTCAAGTCTCAAAACCAAGTTGAGTCCAGTCCCCAAAAGAAAAACACGAGAGCAGCCCAAGTCTTTTCCTTTATCTTTCCAATCTGAAGTCAGTCAGTGCTCTAGTCTGATGGTGCATTCCATCTTTGCTCGGAACTGGGAAGTCGGGAGTGGGAATGAGTTCATCTCAAAGTTCAGCGTTCCAGTTACCAAGTTGGAAAAACTTGCAGTAACAGCAGTATATCTGTATAGAAACATCGAATAACTATATATAAGGCTGATTTATTGCAAAAAACACCAGTCAGGAATTCCAAAATAAAAACAAAATAACTGGAGCTTAATCGCTGTTTACCTCTGAAGTCGGAATTTCCGACTGGGAACTCAAGGTTGATGTGGGTGCTCCGATTTTGAAGTCGGAAATTCTGACCTTGGGGGAGGGGGTGCGTTCCAGTTGGGCGTTCCCATTCGGAACTCAAAAATTCTGACTTCCGTGTACAAATGGAACGCACCATGAGTCCAAGTCATCAGCGCTCCAGTCCAGACTCACACCACAATCACACCAGATCTATGTCCATTCTGTCTCCACGACCCAATGAGTTGCTGCTCCTATGAAGAGCCTTTACTCGTTCATGATGGGCTTCAAAACCTCAAACCTGTTGACTCCCGGCCTGGCTCCCCCAGCATCGAGCTGAATTAGGAGGCTTGTGTATCTGATCTGGAGGGCTCCAACCTGCCAGAGCTGAGCCAGTGCGAGTTGACACGTTGACTTTGATTAAAACCTACCTGGTGCAATTTTGATGAAAAGCAGGACACAAGACTGAGCCCCAGACTTGATCTCTGCAACACCAGCTGCAGTCGTCTCAGGTTTGGAAAAAGCTTCTCTAGTGTACTGGGCATACGGTGGATATCTTAAAACAGCTGCATAAACCTTAGTGAATGATAACAATATGACATATTTCTGTAATTTTTCCAACCTCACTTTTAACTTCACACCTTAAAAGGACTTTATGTGGAGTGGAAAAAGATGCACAAGAATCGTCTACCTCCTGCATTTCATAAATCAGCTGGATTTTTCCTCCGTGTTGCAAAGCGCACAGCACAGTCCAGCCTGTCCTGCAGTGAAAATAAACTGTTATCCTTGGAAGTGTCTTTGCTGTACTTAGTCACACATGCATTTATCATGAGGTTATAAATCTTTATGAGTGAAGCCTGTTAATGACTCTGAGAGACAGTGGTGGAAGCAGCTCTGTCTCCTCTGTTAGAAGGCTTGTGAATCTAGTCGCACAAGACAGAGCCGTGGCTGGGATAGTACTTTGCCTGGCCTCAGGACTCCCCTGGGCTCACTATACTGGAGCGCTGCGCAGACTGAAGGCCCTGGCCTCATGCTGAGCCTGTCTGCATGCAGCAGTTTATGGAGACACCACATATAGACTGACACTGACAGTTTGATGTCCGCTCGCCGCCTCTTGTGTCTTCCTGTTTCACCGAGCAGCTTTCTTTATTTGTTTAACTTTTCCTCATAGCCTCTTACCCTCCTTTTCTTTATCCCTCTCTATTTCTCTGTGTCATTTTGTATAAATAGAGACTTAAAAGAGCTGGATGTGCACCTTTGGGTTGAAGTTTGCTTCCTGGGTCTGCAGGGTTTCAGCCAGGAAACTCTCTTCACAGAAATATCAATGCGTGGAGGAGTTGTTTAATGTTTCCTTTCCTCTGCAGATATGGACATGAGGGAAATATCCATCTCCTGGGATCCTGACCCCATAGGAACTATCTGTACTCCAGACGGAACTCAAACAATGACGTTTAGACGAGGCAGGGGGGCTATTTGTAGTGCCGGATCACCACTAAGGCACCAGCCCCAGCCTTTCAGGGCCTGGGTCCATTTTTAGTGGGGAGTGCAGTGAAAATAAGCACGAGCAGCAGTTTGTCTTTTACTGCCTTGCATCATATCCTGCCTTCCCTTCGCTTTGATCATCTGCTCTACCTCCATTCTGCTCTAACACACACTTATACGCAAACAAACAAGCATCATCCTCTGACTCCTCTGTCTTTCCTCTGTCCTCGCTGCCCTAATGAGCCTTTCAGCCGGCCAATGATGGACTTTTATTTATTCTACAGAGCGATGATTTTTTATTTTTTTAGGGAGTGTATATCTCCTCTCTAGGTGCCTGGGGCCCATGCCAGGGATGGATCAGGCCCAGCCTCAAGCACTGAGAGGGAAAGGGAAATTGTTTTTCTTCCACAAACATATCTTTCCTTTCCAATTTTTCTTTACAGTTGATACACACACCACACACACATCTGTATTACTTCACTCTCCCACCGGCATTGTCACCACTTGGATTTTTTCCAAAACAACATACCCTCCAATGCAAACAAACACACAGCTAATCCTTTTAGCTCCTACCACACTGACAACGGACTTACTCCGAGCAAAACCCTGAGGCTACTACTTCCGACCTCCCAGCTCAGCAAACAAGGAAAAGACTGACAAAAATATCTCATAAATGTTTCCGCCTGTCACAGAGTCCACTTCAAGTACCCCAGTAGTTGTTTTTTTTCTTGTATAAACTCCACAGTCATCAGCGTATGGCTGTACGTTGAGGTGGAAGACCCTTCACATGATAAAGAGCACCAGGCTGGGGAGACGGAGCAGCTCTGTGAGATAAATCTTGAACGCAGCCTAATAATTCAACATTTGGGAACGTGTGGATGAGACAGGGAGGGCCTATCCAAACACAGTCCGTCAGCAGCGGGGCTCTGAGCGCTCTGACGCACTCTCTATTTACTGTAGGCCTGTGTTTGGGCTTGTGCCATGTAACTCTTTGACCCAGAGAGAGGGGATTGTTGAGACTTGTATTCGAGGAGGGAAACAGTGAGGTATTGTGAGTCTCAGCACAGCAGGGTTTGGTTTTGGTGGGCTTCATCATTTTCTCAGCTTACTGACACGTGTGATTGGTAGTCTCTGTAAATCTTTCGTCTGTTTTCCCACATGAACCTCCTGCATTATTCAACAAGTTACACTGAAACTTTATACACTTGTTTTCAAAATCTAGAAATATAAAACTTAAAAATGTAATATGATGAATTAGGGCTGTAAAACCTGAAATATTACAAAGTGGAGCATTTCAGCTTGAAAAATCTGACCCCTGTAAAACAAGTAATTTTACAGGCCTGCTGACAGCGTACTTTTCTTTAATTTCTGCCGTTGCATTTTGCTATAAACAACCTTTGTGACATGAAAAAAAGATAGAATATCTTTTAGTTATTAGAGAAGAAAACCTTATCCCAGGTCAGTCCACCCAAACCCTGCCATTTCTTGCTCCCCCGCCCCATACCTCTGACTCAATACTTAAGATTCCACCGTTGCTCCCAAACATCCCCTTGGTGTTGACATTAGATCCAGAGGATCAGTGTCTCCCCGGGCAGATGGTCTTCAGGGAGGGGAAGCACGGCTCCCGTGGATGCTTGGATTTGTGCTGGAACATGCAGGACGAATCAGAGCACCTGTGTTCGTTTGGACATAGCACTGCACATCACATGATCTGTCGGGGAGCAGAGGGGGGCCACAGCGAGGGCTCATGGAAGTCCAGAACTGCTCAAACTGACCTTAAGTCAACAAAGGGAAATACAAATCCACTCCTGTCTCTCCTTACCTTCAAAATACATCCCCTGTAAAAGAAGATATTTTCTATTTTATCACTTGCAAATTGTTATTAGCTGCATTCTCTCCATTTAGTTGTTAAATTTATAGCTCAAAAATCTGAGTCAGACCACCTCATTTTGATGTAAGTTTAAATTCAGGAGTCATGAATTCTGTGTAGCTCATTAGGAGGTAAACAGGCAGAGCCTCATAGTTCTTACACCTTCATAATCCTCCACAGAATGAGATTCAGATCCAAAACAGGATTAATTATTGCAAAATAAAGCACAGCAGGGAACAGAATAGCGCAGTGCTGAACTATTGCGTATTAACCATCAGTTTAGGGACAAATTCCTGTAGAGAAAGATTGGAGGGGCACATGTCTCGCCTGAATCTTTATTTTTTATTTCTTGTTTAATAACACATCTATTTCTCCCAGTCAAGTTTCCTTGAAGGGATATATTTTCATTCATCTGCTACTTAGATTTCCTGGTGTTTCTATTTTTTTGCCAAAACACCCTAATCATTCTTTGTTTTCTTGCTTTAGTAAATGTAAAATTTGATATATAATAAGTGTTAAGGTACCCTAATAATAAAGCAGTGCAACCAATCTACCTGTTTAAAATGCAGAGGTGTATTTTATTGGGTCTAAAATAAGCAAGCAACTGCTGCACTGAGCAAAGCACACAGGGCTACATAGCCAGGCAGACTAGGCTGCCAGCACCACTTTTGAACTGTTTGTCATGTAGTGCACTGTTTAGTGCAGGGGTAGGCAACCTAGGGCACGGGTGCCATAGATTTTTATGTTGGCACGCAAAGAATAATTTTAATGAGGCAGAGGACAAAATAGATAAATAATAACAAAACTATTATATTGTATTCTAATTAAAACTTCTCACAAAATGATCAGACTATAAATGTTCTTTTGTGAAAATTTTACAAATAACTCTAAATGATAAATCTAAATCATAACACTACAAGTGCAGGACTGTGAGTTGCAAGTGCGTCACCACAAATCCCTTATTAGTCTGTTAGCTTGCAGTCGCAGCCATTTATTGGTGTTATCATGGTAACCAAACCAAGTTCAAGTCTATCTTTCCAACATAGTTGGACAAGGGATTAAGGATTTATTGCCAGAGATTGACAGAGATCAGGCAAAAAGCACCCTTTGCTGTGAAAGTGTGGTATGTAGGACATCAATCGTGCAGCTATGTTGGGGACCAAACAGGAAAACAGTGCTAGCTAAGTATGCTAAACAGAGCAACACATTCAAAACTTTCTCACTGCATAGTGAAGCATGAAAATCCATTTACTGACAGGGAATACATAAAGGAGACTTTCTTATACGCTTTCAGTGATTTTATGAAAGAACTAAGTACTGGCACTTTGGACATGAGTGTGTTTTAAGTGGCACAAGTCATGAAAGAGGTTGCCTATCCCTGGTTTAATGGATCCACTATATGGGTTGCTAGCAGTTAAACATAAAGACTTCTCAATTTGGCAAAAACATTGAGATGAGATTGAGGGAGGGGTAACCACAGCCTGTATAACACATGCAGTCTGCATGTAGAGTATGTGAGGTCACCTATTTGATTCTGGTACGTAGTTTCATTGTTTTGAAGCCTATCGTCATCGGGAGCCATACTAGAAATGCTGAACTCAATCTCGCTTTGTTGGAGTTAGCTATAGCCCCCTTGTTAGTCAATTTAGCCATGTTCAGAAATGGTCAAAAATTGTTAAATGACTTCAAAAAATAATGATTTATGCAAGAATTCACTTTGGACTCTCTTTGAACAACTCTCAAAGCTACTGTAGGCTTAGCTAAACTACCAGATCGATGGTCGTCCAAAGAGCTGTGCAGTTACAGTCAATAATTGTCAAGAAGTCCAACAAATTTTAAAACGTTGCAAATTGGCAGAAATATCTTTCAAAAGACATTTGATTCTGCCTATGGTTGCATACGAAAGTAAGTTAAGTACACAGAATTTAAGCAGTAGGTAGGTTTGAACTTTTGATAAACCCCAGCCTCTCGAAGTCTTTAAAACTAAACTGTCCAGCAGACGTTATGTGTATTCGTCCACCTTGTTCATCCCCACTGTCACAATAGATGACAGGTAAATGACCTCCGAAAGTGCAAATGCTGTCACTCCACTGTCATAAATGCCCCTCCAAAGCTCAAAGCAACATGCATATTTATGATGTCGCATAAACACTGCCCTTACGTCACACTGACAGGCAAATGTGTACCTCCTCACGCCACTCATCTCCCACCCTCCAGAGCACTGATGGCACCGAGCGCCAAATGAAGAGATGTCAAAAAGAGTGCCAGCCTTTGTCAAACTCTACATGGTGATTTCCATCAAGGCATGAAACTGAAAAACACCCTTTAATCTGCCCATGGGGGATAATTCCCAAACAGTCTGGTGTTAGGAGTGTGCCCATTTCATCCTGTTTTGATTTGGAGGCTTCTGATGGGATCCAAAGAGCATGTCGAGGCAGTGGGGCCTGCTGCTGTGAGGTATCAGTCATCCTAACCTGTCAGAGGTGAGGAACTTTTATAAACTCTGATGAGTAGTGGAAGAGGAGTCCAGACATGTCGCTGACTGACAGCTTCACCGCTCTGCCAAAGCTGTAATCCAGGAGTGGAACGGTAAGCAGTGATTAATCCTCTGAGTGTTTCATGACAACACAAATGCCATTCAGCGGTTTTACAAAAGCATCCAAGGCAATTATGATTTTCTTTAAAGTATTAGCCTCATATTACAGTAAATAGAGTAGTAAAACTTTGCCTTTTGTGCTTTTTGTGCTTTTCTTTGTGCCAAGTTATTAAAAACAGCAGCTTGGTTTTGACCCAACACATCAAACGATAACTCCTCCGGTGATTCTCTAATGTCATGTCTGGACACTGTTCTCCATATTTCCATTGTTCATTCATCAAACAAGAAGTGTTTGTGTTCTCAGACATACATGCAGAAAGAGTCACATAGAATTTACATTCATTTAGATAAGTAACTTTTTATATCAGGGTTTATTTGAACCTAAACCACAATTTTTTTTCCCTAACCCCAAAAAAGTAGTTTTCATGCCCTAACATAACCACACTCCAACTTTTTTGCAATTTTAAAAATATCTTGGATGAGAAATGCAGAAAGCACATTTTTCAGTATCTTTTCCATCAAATCCACTCGAAAGACTACTTTTTAAATCCTTATAGTGGTGTTAATGACATTAGTCCTGCACTTTTACTTGTAAAGTTTGTTTTTCTATTTTTCAGTTTATCAGACGAGCTTCGTTGTATTACTGTCTTGAAAAATCAGTCATTAAAGAATAATGAGACTACCTTCAATTGTTTTCCACTGTTAGCCGTAAAACTAACTGTACCTCAAGGATTACTAAGGTGTCTTGGTATTTTTTATTTTGTTTGGTGTCTTATCACAATATATCTCACTTTTTCATTTCTCACCGAATAACCTATCGTATCATAACTTGTAGATTTGTGTTGCTTGATTTATCTTACTGGATATAGACTTTATCATATCATATTTTCTTATTTTGTCTCTTTCAGCTGCTAAAATTAAACAGCATTAATGAGAAACTTGTATCAACCGAGGGCTGTGGAGAAAAAAACAAGGGACAGCTACTGCTGCTTGTCGTGATGCCTTTAATGACCACTCAGGACAAAAGCACATCGAACCAACCTCTACATCAGGATCAAAACAACACCATCCAGCAAAAGTAAAATAAATCTTATCTTACATACTTCCCCCACTTCGAATGAAATGTCCTCATTTCAAAAGATGTGAAAAATAAATCTGAACTTACAGTATCTCATATAACAGGTGGTACTCAATTAAAAAAGTCATCTAATTAATCAGAAGCTTAGTAATTAATTTACACAAGAAACAATATTTGTCGAATCAAATGCATTATTTTAGATGACTGAATCATAAAGTGAACATATACATAAGCTAAAACAACAATCTTATGTTTATTTCTAATCCTATTCACTTTTAAAATAAGCATGCCTGCATTTTGAGCAGGCTCAACTTATATTTTTTATTATTATTATTATTTTTGTGTGTGTAAACTTGTAAAACAGTAGATTTCTGAAGGGTGCAAACAATAAAAACATGGTAAGCAAAACATCCTTGACCAAATATAAATGGACTACCAGTTCAGCATTAAGTGCCACCTCTACCATCCAAAATGGTTAAAACTAGAAAAGCACAGACCTCCTCCAAGCATATTGTGATTTTCACCAACACCTTAGCCCTACTTTAATGTTAAGCTGCGTTTCCACCAAGCAGTTCGGGTCGGTTCAGTACGGTTTGGGACGGTTTGGTACAGTGAAGCCTGATCCCATTTGCGTTTCCACCGCAAACTGTGCCCTCTAGTGGTGGGCCGGATGCCGGAAGCCGCAGCTGTTAAACAATAGCGTGATGCCGTAGCATCCCCTGCTATTAAATCCAACGAAGAAGAAAAACGCGACACAGTAAACAAAGATCACGGATGGAAGACATGCAGTATTTTGTCCACTCTGTGATTGTCATGTAGCTCTCTGTTACAAAGTGCAATCAAGCTTCGTTTCAAAGAAGGCTGTGTGCTGCCAGGAGAAATCCAGCCGCTGTCGGGGTAAGTGACGTTTCTTTTGACCAATCAACAGTCTGCAGTGTGTTGCTCCACCTTCTGAGAGCGGATCGGTTCAGTCTGGCACCCATATGAAAGGGTCCCAAAAAAGTAGGTCGGCTCGTCTCAGTTTTTAGGGATCCATCCTGGGATGAGTCAGTGGAAACGCCGCAAAAAACGCGCCGTACCGAGACGAACCGAACCAGTCTGCTGGGTGGAAACGCAGCTTTATACTCCCTTTCAGCAGACTGTCTGCTACAATTTGGTGTTAGTTGCAAGTTTGTACAATGATTTCTTAGCTGACAGTGTAGAAAATTATGATGACCCAGTACATATTTCATATGCCAGATCTTAGTGTCCAGAATATTGCCAGGATCTGGATCGTACTTTTACATCTGTCAGAAATTATGGTGACCTTGTCTTGTATTGTTTTGCAAAGAAATCTGACTGTTTATGGTGGAGTCGTATACACATATAGTGAAAACAGCCCTATCTCACAATGATAAAGAATCCTTTAAAAAAAATCCTTGATCCAGACAGTGATCTAGATCACCTCCAAAATTTAATCACTTCTTCCTTATCCCATTTTGAACATTTTCTGAAAACTTCATGAAGATCCATTAGTTAGGGTTTTTTTTTGGCAACACTTTGTACTCACACTCTTTCTAACTATGGCCATACTAGCCATAGTTTGATAAAGTGTTCTAACATGTTATATTATTATATGTTAAACCATGTTCAGTTACACACAGATCTCACCCCTGTTCTAAAGCTTGGAGAGTCATTGTATCCGTTGAATTGAGAGTGAGAATGTGTTGTACTCTACCCATGAGGTGGTGTTGTTGATAACTCTTGTAAATTCTGGGAGAAGCCAAAACATTCAGCCACAACTGGTGTGAAATCCTCTCTGGTCCCTGGTGAGGTGCTCTGGCTACTCCACCTCATTTTGGCCCATCTTTCCTCTCAGTGTGTCGCCCTTAAACCGCCTCCAGTTTCCCCTGGCAAAGCAGACAGACTTCCTGTATTTCTCATGTAGAGCATTGTTGAAAGGAAAATAGTTTAGTTAAAAAAACTGCAATAAATTTAAACAAACTGTCAATAGCTTTATGTCCTTTTTGTTTCCTTTTGGCTACTGTAGCTAGTCTGACTTAACATCCTGAGTGTCTGGAAGGAGAGCAAAAGACAGTAACAGAAAATAATGTCATTTTATTGGCTTACACACTTTAAAACACACATACAGTCAAAGGATAAATGGCATGGGGTGATAAAAGCTGGTTTTACAAAAAGTGAGTGCCCTCCTGACCTGCGCCCTTCCTAAACACTGCTATCCTACCTTGAACGCTGGGTGAAACTCATTCAACCTCTTTCCAAAGGTCAGCTAATAACGGAGACGTTTGTGAAAGATACTTCCCGAAATTTAATCTATTGAAAAATGTGTTTCCTCCCTCCTTCACATTTCACATAACCTCTGCAGTGCAGCAGTACGGACGGAGCTCTGACACAGAACAGGCGTGCTGGAGTGAGAACACACCTGTATGAGGAGACGGTGGCGAAGAAGAGATAGACGTGCCAACATCCGCTGCAGCTGGCTGAAGCTCCTCAAAGTCCACAATGAGAGAAAGAAACCCCAAGGGCAAACGGAAGACTTCATTCCCTCCAATCTGCAAAAGTCTTCCATGGCGCTGAAACTCAATCCCTGAAGACAACTGTGTGGGTCAATTCATCAGATATGTTAACTTTTTGCACGCCACAATGCCAGCTGTGATGCAAGAGCACAAAAAAACAATGTTTCAAAACATATTCCTGATGTAACTTGAGCCAAACTCATTGTGCTTCTTTAAAACTCTACTACGGAGATGAGCATTTACCCTTGTAGGTGTGAGTTGATTGACAGGTGCTTTGGAATGTTGCGTGAAGCCGTTTCACAGTTCAGTGTCAAGGTTATGGTGCATCACACAAATCCGCGCTAATCGTAGCCCCTAGTAAGCTCCACCTGACAGCGAGAAAACTCCGCAGACGATGAATTGTTGACATGTTTTCCGAAACCAGCATGCCCAGCACATTATTTTCCCCCTTAAGCCTGTTCACAGTTATGAGGAGTGCTGAAAGGATTTTGATTGTCTGCTAAAGTATTTAATGCACAGCAAATATTTTAGACACTGCTCATGGTGCGGAAACAATACACACAATTTCCAGCGTTCTCGGTTAATCAAGCAGAACTAGACAAACCAAGCCAGTGGGGAAAAAGGGGGAAAAAATGTGGGGGTGACCTGATTCTTAAGAAACTTCTAACTTTTGTCAGGAAACAAATCACTGTGTGACTCCTAATTTTGATTGTGAACTTTAATAGCTCTGGCTCTTAATACATAAATGATAACAATATTCGTCTTTCTTTAATAAACTTTACAGCATTCTCTGAAATAAACCGTACGTCTCTGCCCTGCAGTTATTAAAAGGATTACTGGAAAAAGAAAAAAAACACAATATCTTCTTTGTCAGCACTTAAGGTCTATATAGCCATGCCTCAGGATATCCCTTTCCCGAAAGGAAGGATTGCCCCATTTTTTATTTTTTATTTATTTTTTTACACCTCTCAAGCTGCTCATCACATTAACACCTCGGCTAAGCAGAAACTCCCTCTTATAATGGGATTAGTCTGAGCAAAGTTGCTAATGGACCGTGAAGTGCCTTTAAGACATGATAAAAATGGACATTTTGTCTTTTTTGATCATGTTGAATGAGGGCAAAAAGGACGCAAAAAGACACATTCTGCTAGTTTCGCTTGAGCTCACTATTACAAGACTCGTCTTCTACAGCGCTAACCCCCTGTCTGTCCTGACACAGTTGTAGCAAGATTTGTGTATTCCTTACACACACCCTTCTCCAGATGTTCCCTTTTTCTGACTTCCTTTCCATCTGCCATTCTCTCTCTGACAAAATCAATAGTAAGTCCATTTGCCGTATCATACAGTAGCGTCTCTCCAAACTCCGGATGGTAATGATGCGATGATAACCTGGGGGTGAGGGCGTAGGGGAGAATTTTAGCCTGATCAATACAGCTGGTGTACAGTATGACATGGTTGCTTCATCATTCTGCAATACAACGCCTTTAAGAGCATGATTTTTTTTTCTTTCATATCATTTAAATGTGGGGGAAATTAAAGGTGTACAGTAAAACAAGTAATTTTGCCCTTGGTGATTTTTGTCCTTCATCCTTGCCTGACTCTAGGGTCAGATGGAGGGTCACAGGCTTGAATTCTCTCCCCCCTCCACCTGTCCCTGGACAGTAGCAGTGATACGAGCCACCATGACATCACTCCATTAATGTACTCCACAGCCAGAGAGCCAGAGAGCACTCCTTCCTTGGGGGAGTTTCAGGGGGCGAGGGTCTTTTTGGTGTTATGAGCTGCTCCAGCAAACCCCACTTAAAGCCGGCCTCCTGCTTCCTAAACATGGATTTAATACCCTCATTAATGATATATGACAGGGAAGATCAATGAAGACCACGAGTTAGAGGCCTGGATCTGTGTGTGTTTGTATCCGTGTGTGTTTGTGTGTGTGTGCACCATCTCATGCACTGCCTTTAATGGGTACATGCTGTTGAACATCATAGAGAGTGGACCGCCTCTGGATATGTTACACCTCATGGACAAGAGTATTGGAAGAGCAGGTTGTGATGCCTTCAGAGGTCACAGCAGCTTAGTCTACCAGGTTTTTGTGGTATATAGTCTAAATTATCACAGAGTCTGCTTTGAGCTCCAGACTCAAACCTACTTCTGGTTGTCTCTTAAAATCCTTAGTAAAAGTTTTTTAAAAAGTTTTGAAATTTTTTTTTAAAGGAAAACATATTTCAGCGCACTTACTAAAACCTTTATGAAAAAAGTTGCCAAAAATGCCCAATTTTTTTAAAAAAAATATATATCATTAAGAAAATGTTTTTAAAATATTTTATTTTATTTTTTAATTTGATTTGGTTTTATATTCTTCTTCTTTTGGATTTTTTTTAAAAGGCTTAATAAACATCTCAGTTCCAAAAAAAATAAATAAATAAATAAAAAGGACGAATTTCTACATTTTTTTTTGGTGGGCCAGGTTTAACATGGTTAAAGGGACTATATATATATATATATATATATATATATATATATATATATATATATATTAATAGTTATGTTTCAAAGCCTTTGTTAATGCAAAATCATATAAAAATTTATTTTTTGATGTCTTATTCTTTTTTCATCCCCCTTCTCAAATAATTATTCTACACTAAACCTAAAAAATCTTTTTCCCTTTTTTTTGAAATAAAGAATTTAAATGAATCTCAAGCGTATTGTAACAACACATTTTTTTGAATATAGCACTATGTAAATATTCAGCAAAAAGACTAGGGGTTTTAAAATGCATGTAAATTTTGGAGAAGAGCTCTTTTCTTTGAGAGATATCTCTTTGAAAAATGCTTACGGTCTTTTTATTTTGCCTTTTCTTCTTTGCATTCAATTGGTGCAATGTTGTTGTGCCTTTCTCTGGTATTGTGTTTTGAAATGGGATATACAGTGTTGATATATCCTTGGCGTAGCTCCATGACAGTCTGATACTTTATTCTGGCTCTGGATACAATGTACAGTTCACTGTGGGGGCACTCTGCCAGAAACATCCAAATAATCTTTAACACTGGGATTGAATTTTTACAGTTTACAGAGCATCAAGGTTAAAGCTGGAGTTTTAAAAAGCAAAACTGAAGCACCATATACTTGACCCTGTGACATTCTATTTGAAGAGACCCATCGCTGAGGTGATAGCTTGTAATAAAGCCCCAAGATCAAAGTTTGGATTTGATTTCCAGCCAGCACGGCCCGCTGAACAAGCCCATCCAACAGCCGTATAGCAACCATCCAGCGCTTTATTTTCTTATTAGATTGCTCTCCCAGAATTCCATTTTTATCCACACAGATCTGGCCAGTGAATCACCATTAAAGGGCCCATCAAGCTGTCAGGCCATCCGGAGTGCAGGTGCAGCGGGCCCGCTCCACTGTAAACAAGCAGCACAGAGCCCTGAATAATGGAAGCCCGGGCTGTTTTATGTTGTTCAAGGGGACTTAAAGAGATTCATCTCATGCTGCTTTTCACCAAGTTTGCTTCTCTACTCCAGGCTCAGCTTGTGAACGTTACAGCCTCATATGAGGATAAAAAAGGTTAGAAAAAGGAGGAGGAAAAATGGAAATCTTTCCCCACTTTCTGTAGCCTGAACCAGGGAGCTTTGTTTCTGGGAAAAGGGGTCTAAATGGAGCATTTTATGCCTGGCTGAGCAGTGACACTAAAAAGCTGAGTCTTCTTCATATCTGACAGATTCTCTTTCATTATCTTTTCTCCATAATTTCTCCAGTAGTTAGAGGGGGCTGCAGTTCTTTGTAGAGCAGTGAAATGTCTGACTTAACTGTTCGAGACACCAGATAATTGCCCGCCGGTCGTTCTTCCCCCCAAGGTCAGAGACAGAGAATGGAAGAGCCCAAGAAAAACAAATGCAGACCATAGTGTAGTTGTCACACGCTCCACTAACACATGTGAAGGCTGGCTCCATTTTTTTTTGTTCTCAAATAAATTGCCCTGAAGAAGTGCTCACACATAAATGTGTCCCACATAAACTGAGGTAGGAGAGGCATTTTTCATGATTTGAGAAAATAGTGCTCAGAGTTTATCTCATGTCGTTGAGTTTGAGTGACATCAGCCCTCCATTAGATTATTACACACTCGAGATGTGCGCTGTTTTCAAGAAATTGACTTCTTCCAAAGCCTAACATAGTAAGTAGAGCTTCTTTACTTATAGGAAAAAGGAAAATCTGCCTGTTAATATCCTGTTCAAAAGTTGAATCTCCAAATGTGAGCTTCATATAGCTCTGCGGGGTAGTTAGCACCTCAGTGCCCTGTCTTTGAGCATGTCTGGTTGTCATTAGGCGTGATGGCCAACAGTGCAGGCAGGTGGGGCTTTGCACTTTAGGTTCGCTGACAGTTTTGCGAAACTGTAAAAGATATTATCCAAGGGGAATGAAAACAGCACTCAGCGGGTCTGTCAGAGAGGACAGACAAGCTGAAACAGATGATGCATGTCCTGGTGACTGCCCCATCCTTTAAGTGCCCTCTCTACACATGCAGCTGCAAAGAACCCTGGGTAGACACATCTGGCTGGGCTCACCTCAAGGCTGAAGGGTACGGCTCAGAGAGACAGAGAGTGGAGACAACAGGAGACATGGCAGGACTATAGACAGTAAAACAAAACAGGGGTGTAATAGCCAGTAATATCAGTGATGTCACCCATTTCTTTCTAAAGAGGGAAACTCCAGCTATCGGCTAATTAGATGCTAATGAAGGATGGTCAAGAGCTTTCAACATGCACACCTGTCAGGTCCCCAATTATAAATAATTTTGCACAACTCTCAAATGTATGTTATATAATCAAAACAGTGTATTGAAAAATCAACACCTGTATATGGAGACTATTTTTGCTAGCCGTGAAATGCCAACCAATGTAGAGGTAGAAAAACACCTAGAAAACAGTCAAAATAGAGGAAAATTTTGATAGAATGGCCTGAAAACAGTGTTAAATAATATTCCGACTTTTTGCAACTGCTCTAAAGCATTTTGATTTTTATTTGATTTGTATTTAAATTTGAATTTATTTATTTGATAGGGATGATGCAGTTAACATAGTTCACAACAAAGCATGAATCCGGTGTGCTGCACAGAGAGATTATAGCGAGTGCAAATTTCCAGCTCTTGTCCCTATTGCCTGTAAAAAATAGAGCATAAAATGTGCATTTACCAGCTATAAAATGGAAAGAAAAATTACAGGATAACAGTAAATTTACAAGGACAACATCAACCTAAAAAAAAAAAAAATTCCCAGTTCAAAACAGGAAATTAAAAACATTACAGACTAAAACTGATTACAGCTCTGTTTTGCTTTCAGCTAGCACTTGACAGTGAGGTTTTTTAAATCTGTGTTCAGTTTGATTTTAGTTGGTTATGAATTCCAAAGTCTCCCCCCTTTATCAGAGAAGGCTGACTGTTCAAATGTTGATCTACGTTTTTAAATGATACAGTTTCCATTCACTATGCTTCTTATAATTCTGGTGCTGCTGCTGCTATGCCTTTGAACAAATTTGGAGAGAGGCTCAGGGGCCATTTTATTTCATTTTGGGATAGGTTTTGTACACCATTGTGTCTGGCCTTTAAGCCCTGTCTCTTCATTCTCCCTCTTCCTAATTTTCTACTAGATCCACTGTCCAGTCTCAAAATCAGGGCTTAAAGCCCAAAATTGAAAACTTTTCTAGAGTCCACAAATCATTCTTTAGTTTTTGGAGCCTCAAGTGGAAATTCAAGCAACTGCAGCTACGCGCCTACCCATTAGCTTAAATTTCTAAACATAAGAGGTTGCTACTTACAACAAAAAAGAAAGTCTGCTGTAGAAAGGGTGAACACACAGAGAAGCCCAAAGATGGGCACTTTTATCATCTGAGTTTTTCCCCATCAGCCCCTCAAAGTGACATCTCACAGGGAAGTGGGTGGCTTTAATTTCACTGTTTACAGAACGTGGATAGCTTCTGTGCAGTAGCTGGGGGAATTTAAGCGATGATGCCTCTGAGATACCCAAAGGGGAGTACACATATTTTTCACATATGATGTAATAATATGAAATATGTAACGCTAACTTTTGCTTTCCGAAGATAAGAGTTTAAATACATTTCAGAGTAAACTTGTCTGACATTTGGTCTTGATACGGAACTGAAACAAACAACCTACAACAGGATAATAATATCAAAACATGATAAAAGCCTTTGGAATTTGCCAGACGCTAATTCCCCACAAAAGCTCATAATTGTAATACTGCTGAGAGTTACACATCATTGAGATTACATAAACAGCACATTTGTTGGAGAGTGATGTTTCCAGTCAAACTGCTGGATTCTCTCCCTCACGCTGCAGAGGTCCAGGCTTGTGGCCTCCGGCACTGAGGGCTTCAGAGGAGAAGAGGCCCAGGCCAGAGAGGGCGCAGGGCAACACGGGGTGACTGAAGGACACAGCGCGGGGTCACGCTGGGGCTCTTCCTGCTCTGTGTGCTGCATGCCCCAGCGCTCTAAAAGGCCAGAGCCTGATTACTGCACTGGGATCCAGCCGCAGAGCTTTTTCATTAGGGAGAGGGCCAAGATCATCCAGGAAGGTTCCGGCCCATTAATACATTTGAAACGGCGAATGAAAGGGAGGGGTGAAAAGGGGGAGGTTGGGTGATTTTGAAAGGGGAGAACCCTGTGGAACGACCATGAGAGCCTTAGTGAATAAATGCCCAGTGGATCATCTTAACCTCATTCTCCTTTTTTTTCCTGCGCAGACTTCTCTCTAAGATCTGCAGCCAATTTTCCTGCAATTTAGGAGAAATTGTTTGTGAAATCCATGTCGATCCTTCCACTGGGAATCCATTCACAAAAGTTAGAGAAAGGCTGCAGTGAGAATGGGAACGATATCTGGAGAATCTGGTTAATGACATCATCTGCTTCCTGTTTGAGACTTATGCTTTTCATACACGGCATACAGGAACAGATTTTGCATTCAGTCTTGGGGAAGCTTGAAGTGATCAAAGCAACTTTATTCTTGTGATACTATACGATATGACACTGACAGATGTTAGCACAAAGTGGTGATACTTCTGATTTGTTTTTGAGGTCTTTGGGTTGATAGTAACCTACAATTTCATTCAATACATTTTCCAGGATTATTTAATGTCCAACAATGCTTTCTGCTCAGACACTTTTGTCTCTTTGTATCCAGCTGACGTATCATTCAAAAAACCTTTATTTTTTTGTAATTACACTTAAACTCCTCATTGGTGAACGTGATATTTCCCCTGCTAGTACTTGCACTGCTGTAGGTGTTTATTACCAATAATCATATCAAGTCTTCATCACGAGAGGAAAAAAATCTCCTCAGGTCAGTTTTCAAACTAGTTAATATTTTATCCCGCCTAGTGGTGTAATGACTGCTATTGATTTTTCATCATCTCTTATTAATGCAGTCTGGTACCACAGCTAAATGCTAATCATATGTTACACCCACTCTCTGCATTTTTTATGTTAACTTCTTCAATTACCGTTTCTAAAAGTATGACTCTGTTCAAGGTCTTCAAAACCCGACAGCGGTATTTCACAAGCCCAGATGGATGTTTATTTTTTATCTACTTTTTTTTTTTTTTTTTTTTTTTTTTTACTTCTTAATTTCCTCTCAACATGTTGAGTTTTAAAGTACCATCAAGTGCTCAGAAACATATCACAGGAAAGCATGTCTTTGATGGCACTCCAATGGTTTTCTGCATCCTTTTAATTTCATACTGAAGATCAGGAATAAACAGTGCCATATGCCGCTAACTTAGAGGAGGAAAATAAGCACATTAAAGCTCCTATGAGGAGTTCTGACTGTTATGAAACAGATTAAAATTAGCAGTAATGCATCTTTGAGACTTAGAAAAAGAAAAAGAGACCATCAATGAGAAAAGATTTTTTTCTGTGATGTAATATTGAATGCCTGTTAATACTGTAAGGGGGTAGGTGTCACACAAGGCTATTTAAAGCACACTAAAGAAGCAGAGGGTATACAGTTTTTAGGATTCAGGAAATTGTCCTTACATACGCTCAAGACAAGACCAGAAAATTTTCAAGTGGTACCTCTGTGTCCAAAGGGGGCACCAGAATCAACACAAACACAGTTCCTAAAGGCCCATTTATTATCATCATTACATACGGATATGGATGGAGCCTTCTGTCCGTGCTCTTTTTGTACATTTGTACATATTTCTGCATGTGTCCATGAAGCTTACGGATACAGACCAAACAGAGCAGTACCACTGGAAACTGTGGGGGCAGTGTTGCTGTTAATACCCAATACAAGGCTTTAGTGAGAAGAAGAAATAACAATGGCGGAACTTTTGCATGGTATTTAATTGCCTCACCGACCACTGCCTGCTACAATGCCACCTCTTTTTTGTCTTTTATGCAAGTGGTAGATTTATTGGTCAACTGCAATGATATTGTAAAGGGCGTACAGAAGAATGTAGGCAGTGACGGTAACATTGTTTGAAATGGACAAGTACACTTTCGTACATAAAGGGAGTTTAAATGGACCTTTAAGTTAATTTGGCCAAGTGGTAAAAAGAGATGGATAAGCTAAAATTTAAAAAAAAAAAAAAAAAAAAAACAGTTTTATGTTTTGATTAGGTTAAAGATAAAACAATAAAATATTACTAGAAGTAAATGCTAAAATAACAACTGGATTTTTCCTGTGCTCTTTTTGTTTTGAAACAAAATATTTAAACTCCCCACATCTGTATTCATGCAGGCTTTCTGATTCATTTATTAAGTTTGATAACCAAGAGACCAAATACAACCCTTCTTGCTCCAGTACCTCAGCGCACACCAGATTCTGACCCTGCCAACATCACAAAAAGCCAGAGTGGGGCCCGCCAAGCTGGTGCAAAGTGAGCTGTTAGAGCCTGACGTGTGTTTTGTCATTGAAGCACGACAGGGAAGAGGCTGACTGTAAGCACTGAGCAGTGCTTGGGGAGCGGCGGGGTAGAAGAGGCTCTGCGACTTGGCAGCAAGGAGCTCAGCCTGTGCCAGCACAGCTGTCCGGCAGGCGTCTCGATCAGGGCCGCTCTCCCAACGTGAGAGCGACGACCAATCTATCAGTACAGCAGCCGGGCACACAAGGACACAAAGGTGTGAACGTGGCCTGCAGGGTGGTGTGCTGACAGAGCTTTACACATCATGATCTGTCCTCACAGACTTTGGCTGAAGTGATTAAACTGTCTCGTCTATCTCAGGTGTACTGTCAGAATATTGTGATGCTTTAATTAAATACGTGGATCAGTTTGTGGATGATTTTTGGACAGATTCCAAACACTATGTCTTTGTATGTCTTCTATTCAGCCCTTACTTGAGCTAAGTTTTAATACTTAAGTGTGTAATCCAGTCAGCTGTTAATAACTTGCAGGGCGCCAGACCTGTGGAATCTCTCCTGTGAGAAGACAATAGTAAGAAGGGAGAGATTTTATGAGCAGGCGCTCCTCTCTTGTGCCAGGTTTTTGTTTACGCCTTCATTATATCTCCACTACATTATCTGATGCCTGCATCCTGAGTCCAATCTCGCGCTGAGGTTTTAATCTCCTGACGCACTCGGCTCACTCCGCTCATACCGCTCACTGTCCTGTGCCACACAGGGAATCGAAGAGGGGTTATATTACAGCACATGAATCAAGGCAAAATGAAATGCACTCCAGACGCTTTCAGATGGTTTTAATTTATGGCCGGGGCCTGCGGATACAAAAAAATGCATTAAATGTAATCTGATCACTTTATTCGATGGTGAATTTATGAGCAATCGGACGTTGGATGTCTGCCTGAGTGACTGGATTTTAAAAATAGACTGAGATGCATTACAGATCCGTTACTCTAAAATATGTTGATAATAGCATTAGCAGTAAGAAGAATTATAATTTTATTCATCGGAAGATTTGAAGAGGGAGGTGCAGTTTCCAATAGCTACACTTCACAAAAAGGAAACTTGGCCCAAATAACTCAGCACAGCCTCAAAAATCATGCGCTAGTCCAGGAGTATTAAATTTATTCACAAGTCTGCAACTGACTTAAAGTAAAAAGGTTTCAGAGTCACTTCAGTTACACGTCTGATTTTCCAGTGCCAGCTAAGCAGGGATTGACTTTCTCCATCCCTTCTGTTGTGGTCTAGATTCCATTGATGTCTCAATTGTAAAAATCATCTCTCATTCTGCGTCCTCGGAGATCAAATCAATTTATGAGTGCTGGATATCTGTCGTTGCACCAAATCCATTACGGTCAATCCAACCCAGCAGGGCATTTGGCATGCACATTAAGAGGTCCGCAGGCGTTTACAGTGAAGTGAGGAGACGCATCAAGTTTTAATGCTCAAAGCCACAGAAACCAAGGAGGAATTAGTCTGACTTATTACTTGACAGTAATGCCTCGTGGCATTCAGAGAGAAGTGCGAAATGCTGTCGAACAAATATTTTTTCTTCAAAACACAAGTGATTGGAGGTTGTTTTTAATCTTTTGCTCTGCTGAGCAGATAATGCATGGCCACAAGGAAGAACATTAGCATACAATCACACCATTTGTTCCAGCTTATGTGTGAGTGTGGATGCAAAGACAGAGGAAGTGCATCCATCAGCAGTTTCAGGCCTGTGCTGAAAAACAAAATTGTCTCTTCCTTCCTTCGACTCTGACCCCGGTGCAGCCAGTGACACCTGGTAAGCGAGGATGTTCCACTGAAGGCAGAAGGATGTGTCTCCCTCTGTGTATTTGAAAAAAGCACTGCGTGTGCTAACGTGGTGTTCTCAGGCTTGGACAGAGTGTATTCGTTAAGAAGAGATGTTGATGCTCCTCTGACAGCAGCTTGTGAACATCTGTGTTGAAGCTTTTCTCGCTTTTCCCGCCACCCACCGCTGTGAAATCCAGATCAACTTCAAACCCATTTGTTGTGTCCATCTGCCTGCTCCCTTGCTGTGCTTCATGGATGCATTCCTTCCTCCTTTCACAAGAGTCCTTTATCTAAAACATTAAATAAGTGATATGGGTATAGCGATGAAATTGTTTTAGTCAGCTTTTTGGTCCAGGATGAGACTGACTCATTTCGGATGAATTGAAATAAAACTGTGCACAGACTTTCATTGTCCCCAGAGGTCCAGCCACACTGACTGATTTAGTTTTGCTTTTTGTAGTGTTTCAACATGTTTGGATGGATATCACTGTGCTCAGGGGGTCAGTCATTACCATACCACTCTCCTCATTGTGCAACCACAAATGTGACATCATAGCTGTCAAAACAAAATTTCCACAAATTTTCAGCCGAATTACCAAAACTTATTAAACAATATTTTTATACACGCATTGCTGCTATGTCCATCTCAAAACAGGCCATTTTAATCATCTTTTACTTGGTGTGTAGTGCCAATTTGCAAATGTTAGCATGCTAATATGTCAAAGTACAATGAAAATAATATAGCTGCTACTAGCATGAAAGCATTATCCTTGTGAGCAACTTATCAAGTGTTAGCATTTCGATCATATCCCCTCTGTGCCTCAAATGGCTACAGAGGTTAGCATGTCTGTTGGTGGTCATAAAGCTCATCCTTATATTTTTTATTAAAGCTCCAGTGAGTAAATTTAGGTTAGTGGCAAGTTTGGCGCCCCCTGTTGCATAAGCAGTACCCTTTTCTGTAAACTCATTCACCATCTTTGAAACAAACAAAAAAAGAAAAAGTGCTGTTCAAATCTTTATCAGACACCTACCCGACAGAAGCTGCAGTGTTTTGTACTGATGGTCTGATTTGCTTTTGTAGCTCATTACAAAAACTTGGTACTAATCTGAGCTTGTTTCCCAACCAGAAAAACAATCCTCACTGTAGCTTTAAATTTCATCCCATAGTCTTTGTGAGTGTTTTTTTTTTGAAGTCCCATAGCATATACTTGTATGCATTTTTTATTAAAGCTCCTGTGCATAACTTTCAGTAAGTGTTGAGTTTGGTGCCCCCTGTGATGTTATACTGATTGCCTCATTTGCTTTTGTTGCTAATGACGTCAACTCAGAGTTAAATTTAGACTGTTTCATAACCAGCAAAAAAGTCCATACAGTAGCTTTAAATCTATCGCTGTATAAATGACCTTCATTTTGATGGCTTTAAGAAGACTCTGCACTTTGAAATTCTAACTAGAAAAGCACTCAGAGCTAGCAGACTTCCACCAAGCATATTGTGATTGTCACACAACACTTTAGTTCTACTTAAATGTTATACTCCCTTTCTGCAGACTGTCTGCTACGATTTGGTGTTAGTTGCAGGTTTGTACGATAATTTTTTACCTGACAGTGTTGAAAATTATGATGACCCAGTTCATATTTCATATTCCAGATCTTAGTATCCAGAATATTGTCAGGATCTGGATCGTACTTTTACATCTGTCAGAAATGATGGTGACCTTGTCTTGTATTGTTTTGCAAAGCAATCTGACCATTTATTGTGGAGTTATATACACATATGGTGAAAACGGCCCTATCTCACAATGATAAGAATCCTTTAAAAAAAATCCTGGATCCAGACTGTGGTCTGGATCACCTCGAAAATTAAATCACTTCTTCCTTATCCCATTTTGAACACTTTCTGAAAATTTCATCAAGATCCGTTTGCTACTTTTGAGGTATGTTGATCACAGACAAACAAACTCTCCCAAAAACATAACCTCTTTGGCAGAGGTAACAATCCCTTTGTCATATCGAGTATAGATGCTTCTGAAGTTTACGTTATAACAAGCACCACCATCTCCACCATAGGCCCCCTGACTAACAGCTTTGGAGACACTAACTATTAAACAACAGTTCCTGTTTTCATCTAGCGCCACAGTGGAAAAAGTGCATATCTGTAAATCTTTGAACCAAGATGATGCACATAGCCTGAATATAAAGTCAAAGAATGAGGCAACAGAATTGTAAAGAATGTATGTGAAAGATCTCTTCAGACTTGTTTCTCCAGCTGTCCAGCACCTAACAGGGAGTAATTGCTACAATTGTTCTCTCAAACTGGAATTATAAAAGGCCTGTCTGAATGTAAACAAACTGCAGCGAACAGCAGAGTGAAATCACAGGCAGCCATGTTTTGACAAGTGCATGATGAGTGTCCACACACTTGTGCGTTCGTTTACAATTAGATAAGCTTACTCTTACCCACAATCCCTTTCAGCGTATTCCACTCTGGCTCTTTCTTTCTGTCTGCCTGAGTGCTCACACAAGCCCCTCTTTGAATGTCAAGTTCTGAGCCCAGTTTTGCAAACTTTCTTCAGTTAAACAAAGACAGACTACTACTGTATTCCATCTCTTTGCTTTTTCCACTGCAAGTGTTGAAATAGTTACAAGGACTTGATGGTTGGTTCTGTAAAGATAGTCTGAGGAGAAAAAAAAAAAGACTTTTGGATCTTGAAGAAATTATTCACGGCTGTAGTTCAGAGGAGCGCTGGTATGATGGGCTGTGACAAGTGTACCGCTCTAAGCACGTCCCTGCCAGCCTGAAAGTCGCTGCTGCATGCCTTCCACAGACACCATTAGTGCTCAGCAGTGGGAGAGCGGCTCGTCATCACGCTCTCACAGAGGAACAGGGGAGCCGTATAACGTTTCTGAGATTTGGCGGCAGTGAAGTTTGTTTTGAAGCCTCGCCGAAGTGCTACATATGATCTGAGATTTGCTTTTAGTCTGGGATATCTTGTCAAAATCGTCTCAATATTATTTCGCCTGTTTGAAGCAAAGGGCGCAAATAAACAGTTTTTATCTGGTTGTTTTCACCAAGATTTTGTTCAACTATCACCTCAAGATCCCTTGATTTTCATTTTCTAACAAAAAAAATCCTAAATTGACTGTCCTTTTTACCATAAATTTATTCCACCTAATTCTCATCTTTGCTTTGAAGAGACTCTGAAACTAAAAATGAGCAAAAGCATTCTTTCAAATGACTTCAAGACACCCTGGTGTTTTGTCTGTAATTGCCCTGTCCTCTGTTTTGAGGTCCAGACAAGAGAGTTTTATGCATTCAGTGACTGTAACAAAGGAGCTTTGCTTGAGGCCGGGCGTGAGGACAATGACATGTCACCCTTGTACACACACATCAGAGAAAGTGATGGGGCCGAGGCTATCCGCGGCTACCATAACGACCCTGCTCTTTCCTCCCATGCATGTATTGAGATATGTGTTCCTTTGTACCTTTGGTCTATTATCTGTCTGGGACTTGGCCTGCAGCTATCAAGATGAGTCGAGGAGCTGAAGTTGCATGCGGCTGCAGACCTAGCGCTGTCTGATGGAGAGAGAAAGGGTTCAAACAAACTGAGCCTGTGAATTATGGAGTAAAGCTTGCTCTGAGCGCTGTGTAAATTAGCCTGGTTACATATGCACAGGCCCGAGGTCATACACCAACCTAAAGACAATGGTGACATCTCTCAGACAGCCTACTTTTGCTCGGACAATGGAATTAATAGAAATATAACCAAAGAGGGTGTAGTTTGATTTATTCATGTATTCCTTATTTTCCGTTTCACACCAAAGAGGTCAAAATCTTCCATCAACGGCTTTGTCCAGTTACTTTTCCTTGTTTCCCTCCTCGTTTATCCTTGTGCAACTTATCAAACTCTCCTCTATCACTAAATAAGGGGGAATGTCGGCCTCCCTCTGACAGGTTACTATTGATCCCTTTTTAGTGTGCTGTCAAGAGTTAGATCTGCCAAATTGCAGGGTCGGTCTTAGCATGTTTTCCAAGAGCCATGAGGCGAGTCACCGGATGACCAGTCAAACGTCTGCCTCTAAAGGGCATTTCATTTCTGACAGTGACAGCATTAGGGGAGGTCAGCCAGGGTCAAACATAAGCAGATTTGTCTGTCTGGAGCGTTACAAGATTGGGATCTTTTCTCACTTGATTGTCCATCAACAAGGCAGATGTTTTTTCTTTAATGATTTCTATAGAAATGACTGAGTATGCTTCATTTTCAAATGCCAGGCAGTGTCATTGCAGCTCATCACATTCCTGTCAGACTTCAGATGCTGTTATGCTTAAAGAACACTTAGATATTCTGGTAAAGACACTTGATTTGCCAAGAGTATGATGAAAAGATATCTCAAAGACTCTTCCAAATCGAAAAACCCAACTTGTTTTAAAAAAAATAGAGGTATGTGCGACTTTAAGGTGTACTTTATAAGCGTACAAAGTTTTCTAAGCCCTCTGCAGCTCCAGAAGCAACTGCCTAAAGTCTTCCTTTAGTGTCATCAGAGTCTTGGCCGGTTTGGGATGATGACTTTCCGTTTGGAAGAAAATAAAATATAAATATCAAGGGGTTGGTGTTGGGAAGACGTAAGCTTCCAAGATTTGTAGAGTCTGCTCCACTTCTCTGCTTGAGGCTAGCAGCCCGGGGCTACGTTAGCCGCTTTCTGGCTGACACACCTGAGTCTGTAACATAAGTGTCTTTGGCACCAGATTTTGACACGATTGAAGACCACTTGTAAAAAAATAACTTTTAGAGCCAGTATGAGTGCCTCTTTCAAAGAAAATCTGTTTTTTTAATATGGTAGGTGCTAAATCCAAGTAATTGGAGACTTTCCTTCCTTTTAGATTGTCCACTCACATTGTTCTTGCTGCATTCATCTGCATACCTCGAAATCAAAAGTCAAGATTTTAAGATATTTCTAAATCTAGTATAGTTTCTAGTATAGTTTAAAAATCTGCATTATGTGTTGTACATTTTGAATGGTGCTGCGCATGTTTTACTGACCTTTTGTTTTTAAGAGAGACTCATCAAGACGGGCTTCAGACAAGCAGCAAGCGTTGTCTGCCCGTGCAGAACCTCGTGAACCGTTGAACCTGCAAACCTTGAAATGCAGATCTGAGGCCTGCTGAGGAGTGATGACAGCTGTCATAGCTCTGTGCTAAAGTCAAACAAAAGAACGCGCCGATAGAGAGGGGAGAAAGAAAAGAGAAGAAGCAGCAACTTCAACACTTTTGTGCTGAAGACACAGGAGGATTGTTTTTAAGCAGGGGGAGGCGTTGCGCTCAGAATTCTGCTACTCAGCATAAAAAGTGTTGGATTGAGAAATAAATAAAGGCTGTGAGTGACCACTTGAAACGCTGCTGCGCTGCAGGGGATTCTGCTTCCTTTGTTTAGATGCTAATATGCTGCTGTGATAGCAATATAGAATGAAGGGGTCCTCTTCTGCCTTTGATACACATTATCCCTCTGCATGTTTTTTACTCGCCTGGCACAACAAGAGTAGCATCCCTTGGAGAGTAAATGAGGCCCTTTTGTTGCAGGCTGACCTGCAGGCACCGAGCGACCATTAACATAAGCATATGGGTAATATCTAACATCGCTGCCTTCTGCTTTTGTGTACAAGGAATAATGATGCTTCAATAACATGGCTTTGTTGTATGTACAGTATTGTGCAGGACTCAGGGGGATAGGAGTGTGGCCTTAGATGGGCAAAGAATGCTTCAGTCTCTTCATATACTCATATATAACGTCACATAGATACTATACTCACAGACTCAGACTATTTGTGACCTGGGTCGTGTCCTTAGTTTTCTTTGTAAAATGAGCCCGCCTGCCACACACAGGGTCATTGCACTGGATCACTTTGTTAGCAGCTCCATTAAGAGTGTGCGTGTGTGTGTGTGTGTGTGTGTGTGTGTGTGTGTGTGTGTGTGTGTGTGTGTGTGTGTGTGTGTGTGTGTGTGTGTGGGCAAACTTAAGTGAGACCCTGAGCAGGAAATGGACAGGAGGGGATCAAAATGAGTGATGGAGAGCCAGAGCTCAACTGGGGAAAAAGAAAAAACACCAAACTAGGAGCAGGGACCTTCTCAAGTTTCATTTTAATAGCACAGGGTCATTTTTCTCCCTTTACGCTAAGCACAGGCCTGGCCATTAGGGCCTCTCTGTAGAATGTGTAAACCTCCTGCTATTAAAACCACAATTTGCACTGTCAGCTCCTATGAGCCAAATCTATGACCACACTACAACCCCCTCCCCCTTCCCAGAACGACTCAAACCCCTTTTTCCCCCTTTTTGTAGCAACTTTTAGGCCACAATAACCATCATCAGTTAAAGGCGGCGGGTCCATTACACTTTCCCTGTTCACACAGCCTTGCATTAAGCTAATATTATCTATTTCCCGAGTGGCTCAGCCCTTCACACACCCCATCAATTATTTATCTCCTTGCTCACAGCTAATGTTTGTCCTGAATTATTTAAACCTATCTTCATTTATCAATAAACATAAATGTTAAACAAAGAATGCTGATGAGCGTGAATTACACTGTAAAAAGTTTATGAGATTATTTGGATGGGTGGTGATTTATGGGTGTGATATTCTCTGGTAATGTTGCAAAGGAAGGTCAGAGTATTGTAAATGCAAGGAGAGAAAAGGGGAGAGCATTTCATATAGAGCTGGTCATTCTGTTAGTGGTGAATATTATTAAACACAAATGGAATACACTATTTCAAAAAGCTCTCTTGGTCTATTTTCCTGTAATTTTCAGAAGTTTTTGGAAATATTGCAATCATATTTGAGAGTCTCATTTGGCATCCAAACTATCTGACAGGGCTCTGAACAGCAGCACAGCTGATTCCAGTTCCTGAACCTGATTGTGAACCAGTCCGCATGTCCAGAACTAAAAAAGCACTCAGAGCTAGCAGACTTCCATCAAGCATATTGTGATTCTCACGCAACACAGTCCTACTTAAATGTTATACTCCCTTTCAGCAGACTGTCTGCTACAATTTGGTGTTAGTTGCAGGTTTGTACGATAATTTGTTACCTGACAGTGTTGAAAATTATGATGACCCAGTACATATTTCATATTCTGGATCTTAGTATCCAGAATACTGCTGGGACCTGGATCGTACTTTTACATCTGTCAGAAATTATGGTGACCTTGTCTTGAATTGTTTTGCAAAACAATCCGACCATTTATAGTGGAGTTATATACACTTATGGTAAAAATGGTTCTATCTCACATTAATAAAGAATCCTTTTAAAAAAATCCAGGATCCAAATGATGATTCAGATCACCTCCAAAACTTAATCACTGCTTCCTTATCCCATTTTGAACATTTCCTAAAAAATTCATTAAGATATGTTGGTATCTTTTTGAGGTATGTTGTTCACAGACAAACACAGAAGCCACGCAGACCCCGTGGGTGCATCAAGCATAAATCAGCCTCAATGCAAACACAGGCTCTAAAAATCAGTGCACGGAGAAAATCAATCACTTGGCTTATGACCTAAAATCAAAGGAAGAAAGAAGTCAGTCAGTGATGTAAGTGATGAATACACAAGTGTTACCCCAAGACAGTAACATTTGACGGTACCTGATAACAATAAGTAAGTTCTTCTTTTGAAAAGTTGATACAGTTAGCCAGCGTTTTCAGTGGAAACGCTGACACTGCATACAGCAGTTCATCAGTACCTTTGTTACGGTTGTCATGGACTACCGTGCTGTTCTTGTGCTGCTGAATCTGCTGACTGTCTTTCTACAAAATGTGCATCTGTTGCTCCACTTATGTACTTAGTATTTCCCAATACACCAGATGATCATCTCAACTCTACTTCGGTGGAGATCTCCCAAAAGTGGCTTCTGTAAAAGACAACTATAGTGCCACCTAAAGGCCTGGCATGCTTACTACAGTGTTTTCAGTCCCCCAGTATTTCTGTGCAAATGCAATTTTTTTTTTTACTGCGTTTTTGTGTTTTCAGATGAAATGTCGTGTAAACGGGGCCTGAGTGGACTAAGGAATTAAGTTAATCCAAATTTTGTGCCAATACTGGTCAATACTTTGGCAGCAAGAACAGAATAAACCTGTGAAAGCAAAGTGAGACCCATCGTGCTGTAGCATTTTAACTTACGTGGGAAAGTAGGCAGAGGATGCATCTGGGCTATGGATAACCTGTGGTGGCTGGGATCACATAAGCACTACAATGAATGAAGGAGCTCAAGGGGTGGTAGATGTCACCCAAGACGTGGAAGATGTGCCATCTTCACTGTGGGATGCTGGGAATTCTTTGCCACGTTGCCCTGCAGCAGAAAGGTTGACGTGGAGGAATAAATTCAGCCCTCACATATATCTCTTTATTATGTTAGACAAAGAGGGAGACGTCACAGTGTACATGTGCTCACAGAGGATATCTGTAGAGTGGGTGGTATTGGTTCATTTCCAAAATACCCAAGACCCCCATACCCAATCCACCTGTTCTTATTCAAACAGACTGAATCGACAGATTACGTTTCTCAGAGGACAAAGAATCACGGTCTGCAATCACAGAGATAGGAGAAAGAGCAGTCTCACATTTATAGTGACACCCAGGGGTGTAATTCTTCGAGTGATTTCGGATCACTCACTGACATTTTCCTCCTTATCCTCACAGTCCAAATTTGATGGCCCCCCGTGTGGTGCCACACCGCGGCACCTAAATCCACCCGCCCTCCCCACCGCCATGCCGCTGTCTCCGGTGTTGGGTAAACAAGGCGGAACCCTCGTCAGCGTGGTTAAGCTGGCGGCTCGTGACAGAACGCTGAATGAGTGATTTAAGGTTTCAAGTGAGCAGCTTTCACAGTTAATTAACCTGCTGATGGCTGTGCATGTGTGGAGACGAGAGAGGGATTCGGGGGAGAGGAAAGCCCTCTTCACTTGCTTCGCCATTTCAAGTTAAGACAGCCATGTGCATTACTGTGACACCAAGGCTAAAGTGTTCCAGCGGAGCAATCACTCATTTGTTTTTGTGGAAGGTGCTGGTTCTGCAGGTTCAGCTTTGTCTCCTGTCTTCACCTTTGAACATAAGAAAAAGGTTTTTGGGGAGGAATGTGGGCTCTTGGCTCTGAGACTTTAGGGTGTGGATGGACAAATAGGAAAATCACAGATTCTCAGACCATGGAGGGTTTTTCTGCTAGCTGCATGGACAGTATTTTAAAGCTGGAAGACATTTGGAGCTAAGTTTTATGTATCTGTCTTTGAACTCTTACACAGTTCTTAGGTTCTCTTGATCTCAGCTACTTGCTCAGGAAAGCTTGCTACCACTGGGGTGTCGAGATACAAGCTATGACCTTACTCGTGTGATATTTTCTGGAAGCTGGCTGTTAAGCAGCATTTAAATATGAGCTAATCATCCCGACTGTAAAATCCCACAACCGTTCATGCTGGGAGGTCAGGAACTCTGGGGGTAGACGTGATCTGCTCGAGGCCATTGCAACTGGAGAAAAACACGTCGGCTCACACACGTAAGCAGGCTTGCACACTTTGAACTTGCAACATTAACAGTCATCAGCGCTCTTGCGCTCTTGCCAGGTTTCTCCAGAAACTCGATCTGTGGCGTGCTGAAAGCTGGTTCTTCACCTGTTAGCAGAACACCCACCAGTCTCCGGAGGTCACTGTGTGTTTTTCTCTGGTTTTGCCACCCAGGCAGGAATGCACGGCAATGGGAGGATAGTGTGTGATTCATGCCCTGATAATTACAGTGTGTGTCCTCTCATTTTTAGCAGCTGACTATTCAAACAGATGCTTTCGAGATATGCCCTGACAGGGGATTTGAGCATTTCTTTAGATGTACTCTACAATTTAACTGACGCATAAATATTTCAAGAAGATAAGTGTGGTATTTTAATGACATTTTATAGAATAATACTTGTAAAGATAATCTTCGTTTCCATCAACAATTCATTCTAAACTTTGCTATAACCAATTAATCTGAGGGTAAACGGGCACTGTGATGACAATTTACATAAAGAGAATAATTGTCCTCAAAGACAGAGCGCTCACATATTCATCTGCATGGCAGTAATGTGAAATCTTGGCTAATTTACATCATCCTTGAGGCAGTGCAGCAAAACAATTTCCCAGAGAGGGCGAAGGCATTGACAAAAAGCAAATAAGAACATGTAAGTCATTATTGACTCTTAGCCTCTTTTAACTACTCTCCTAAGGATGCTATAATTGTCTCTCCATGTATATGAGTAGCTCCAGGTTGTTTTGGATTGCTCTTTGATGAGTTCATGTATGTAGTCTTGGTAAACTGTACAATCAGAGTGTTGTACTGGTATGGATTATAGGGTAAACACAAGATTTCGACATTTTAAGTTGAGCCTTGCTTGGTTGATTTTTTTGAACCAGTTTATATCTATTGCACAGAAGTGTATTGCTGCCTCGGCAGAAAATCAAACAAACAAACAAACAAAAAACGGATGATTAACACATCACCTACATGATACTAAATTGTAATGCTATTTCATGATACTGAATCATCACATTATTAGACAATTTGTGATACGTAATTGTCACGTTATTTCACGACAGTAAATTATGACATCACATGACACTAAATTAGGAGGTGATATTAAATAATTACATGATGAATTTTTTTATTCGTCGACCTTGCCTCTCTAGCTAGTAGATGATTATTGAAGCTACCTTCAGAGAGGAACTAATTCTTTTTTCCATAGAATCCAATGCGCTTCAAAATCCATTTCATTATATCATCCACGGTGCTTAATAACAGTGAAATCTCCCCGTCTTAGCCTAAGCATGAAGTAAAATCGAACCAAATCATCTGCGTGAGCCTTGTTCATCATGTTCTCCATTCTCTGTACAGTTTCCCCATTCAAAAATCAAAAATCAGTTTAACAATAAAAGTAATCCAAGTTATAACATGATTATTCAGTGTATTGTTATATAGTAATAGGTCATCATCAAGTTAGAAAGTGTTACTGATATGTTCTGTTTTTTTATTATTATTATTTTTATCCATTTTTGTATTCATTTTTAATTTATTTTTATTTTTTATTTTTTCTGGCATGGCAGCAACATACTTCTGTACTTTTCTAGTATCGGTATCAGTGGGAAGGGGCCAATTCAGCTTTTTCCCTTTTTTTTTTTTTTTACTGGTGTTCTTGGATACTTCATTTGGAATGTTTACTTTGATGCACTTTCTTTGTTTTTTGCTGAATTACCAGTCTACAGGGTAAAAAATATTACAACTGAATATTAATTTTTGCACATTCTGAAGCATGGTTTTTACCAAACTGACGGTAAACATTTAAATAGTTTATGGTTTACATAAATATAGTACAGTACTACAGTAACTACATGTACTATTTTTTTTGCCTTTTACCTAAAACATTACAGTCTTATCCCACAGTAGGACATGCAGGTTGTTATAAAACACTGGTATTTGATTGGTATCGGTATCAGTCTATACCCAAAGCCCAGATATTGATCTCTGAACCAGAAAAGTTGGATCGGTGCATCCCTATCAAATGAAAGCCATATGCACATTTTAAAAAAAAATAAAATAAATAACTTTAAAAAAAAAGGATGTTCTTCCATAATGATGCACTGTGGATAAAATGATGAGCTACAAACTGTTGTTAAAGTTCAACCAAAACTTAATGTTGAAATTCAGAAGAACATTTTTGTTGTTGTTGTTAAACTGTCAAAATGTCCAGTGCACAATATGTGAATGCAAAAATGCTTCATTTCTCTGTAGGGAAATGGGAGTGCAAAAAGTATGCCTGCACCACTGATCTATGGGATGCAATGATGCAGTGCTCTCCCAAGGCACTCTGGGATGCATTTAGGACATGCATGGAGAAAACAATGGCGGGTGTAATACCAGAAAAGATAAATCTATCTCATTAATCCTTTCTTCTCCCGGGCTGGGAGGCACATCTAAGGGAACATGTAGAAGCAGTATTGTACGCTAGGATCTTTCACACAGATGGGCAGAGAAGAGGAGAGGAGGAGGGGCCACGATGTCAATCTGTGCATCATTAGACAGTGCAGTGATGGCAAAGGAAGAGAGGGATTACTAAAATGTGGCTTTCAAAACAAAATGATTGATGACAGCTTTGTCTTGTCAAGAAAAGATTCTCTTCCTCTGAAGCACTGTATTATATATTTTTAAGATTAAATTATGCAGAAGCTGTGGAATTAAAACAAAAACTTGAAACAAATAATATCTCTCAACATCCATGCCAGTTTTATAGGTTAAACCCACGTATTTATTGACAGTGCAGAAATCTCTCAGTAAGTGGTTTCCAGTCCACAATTCCTCCGTCCTGTTATTGGTCAGCACGTTTAAATTACCACCAGTAAATTCCATTGATTTCAGTCAAAAAAAGACATTGATTTTTACCCATCTGAAATGGCCAGGGACTCCATAAAACAGATAAATAGGTCATAACCACTTTATCAGCCTGTAGAATCCCACAGAAAGATTTAAGGGGTCATGAAAGTCTGATGGTTAAAAATCAGGCCTGTAGAGCTTTGAAAGGCCAACAAAATGTACCAAGAAAGCAACGTCACACAAAGCTTTGTCCATAAATAAAAAAGTGTTGATAGCTGAACTGAAAGTCTTGAAACCAGATGTAAGAAAAAAAAAAGTTCATCTTCAGCCCAAGAAGTCGTGACTTTTTACCACTTAAGGCACCAGCCAAGAGTAATATTTCCCAATGAACATGGACACATTTGTTTCTTTTGATAGTGCTACAGAGTACACCAGTGTAGGTAGACTTTCAAGGCTGAAACCTGAGTTGATTGCAAATTCAATTAGACAAATTCCTTTGCTAATTTCAGAGGATGGTTGATATGTGATACACCTGAAGCTGGGAGATTTTCCAGTGGATAAGATCTCTAAATGTAAAGCCCTTCAGTCAAAACCGTGGTGTGCCATTTGTACCGTTCCTCTGTGCAACTGTGGTTTGAAATGGTCATCTTTTACATCCTGCTTTTATTGCCAAACAACTACTTCAACCAAGATATAGATGTTTCTTTTCAAATATATGACATTGCATTGTTACAATGAGGAGTACAGTTGAACTAGCATGAGATATGCTAATGCTAATTTAGGCAGGGCTCAGTAAAGCGTTATAGACTGTTCACAAGTGATACCACTATGTCTTACAGCAGTTACTGATGAAAAAGTTGACTATGCAAAAACCAAGAATTTGCAGTTTATTTTGAATGAACAAATCTTGTGAGCTGGTGAAAATTTGCGCCGTTGGGTAAAACACAACCGCTGAAGTACAGAAACTGGTTGGCGAAGGAACCAGCAGAGCCATTTCTTTACATAACGCCAAGTTTGTTTGTCACTTTAAGGCGACTTACTTTGTATAAAAAAAAGTCAGTAACATTTTTGTTTAGTCTGTGTTATATATTTCACTGTCTGTAACTTCAATGGCTCCCAAATACACTCTGGACATAACTATGGTAACGTAACTGCACTGCTACCTCTGCTGTTTGCTTTAGTGAGTGAAGTCACAGTAACCATATAGTCAAGTCATCAATAGCTACCAATTAATATAACCAATAGAAAATCACGAAATAAGTACTTGTGGAGGGATAAATTATCTACAAGTCAGTCATACAGTTGGCTAGCTAAAGCAGCTTAAACAGCACATTGTGAACAGCCTGCATGCTAACGAGCTAGCTAACACATATGCACCACTGCTATGAGGACATTCTAGCATGTTGAAGTTATAGTACTCCACCCAAGACTTGTTTCTATGACACTGACTTAAGTACAGCTCATGTTGAGTCCATAAGGTCTCCGTAAAGACCTTCATACTCAGAAATTGTACTTACTGTAGCAGCTGCTGCAGGTGCGTTTGAGCCACAAAAAAGTTACATCTCGAATCACAGGAAGAAGGATGAAACGTGCATTTAACATTTTAACTCAAAGTATTCTCAAATCTTAGAATGATAATCAGGTCCAGGCAATTTGTTGTATTGAGTTTGAGTATTTGATAAATCAAAGCAGCTCCAAAGCAGACACTGTAGTATCACCACTGTTCATCTTTCCCCTGCCTCCATACGGATCCTTCCTCCCTTCCTCTGAACCTCTCCTTGAGTGCATTGCTTACTTTTAGACTGAAGCTAAATGTGTTTGAGCTCCACTCTCCGAGCACAACAGTGGGTCGATAGCCAGTATTGCTGTGCTGTTGACAGGTGAAGCACTATTACTAATTTATTTCTCACCTTTCCTTGTCCGGACTAAGAACTGAGGATCTTCTGTCTGGGGGAGCCAAGGTAGATTTCAGTCCTGTCAACCTTTTTTTTTTTTTTTTTTTTTTCTTTTGTTGCACCTGTCAGAGCAGTGATGGACATACAAGTGCTTGTTTTCCCCCAATGTCATCTTCAGCTTCATTGGCAGTGATGGAGGAAATAGGTGTTTAAATATCAAGGACCACACATGTGTCTGTGGTACAGATTCAGTGGGAATGTGTTGTTTACTTCTGTGGTTGGTAGAGGTAGGTTTGAGGGATGGGCTTGTTCCAAAAACAGAATGCACAACAATCTCATAGGATCCTTGAAATTAGCTGGACATGTTAAGTCCCCAGTGAAAAGAGATGAAATGCAAAATATCAACTGAGATTCATGATGATCACTTAGAAATTACAGATCTTTGCAGATCCACTGGCCCTGAGAGAAGAAATGTCATTCCTTTTTTGTTCTTTATTCTGAAACTATAGTGATTCCTCTCAAATGCAGACGCTCAGTTCAGCCAAATCCACATAATGACATCAGATTATACCTCTCCAACCATAAAATAAATACGTCTTTCTGCAGCCTTGGCTTTGAGGTTTGTGAGGTTGAAGGCTGCTGCTTTTTGAATACCCATGAAAGGGTTTGTCTTTATTTCCCTGATTTATCTGGAAGTAGTATGGCTTCCTCTCTGCAAACCGCTGAAGTTTTAATGATAGAGTTGTAGAACATGGAAGAAGCAGCTCACGGCAAGGCTGTAACAATCTTATGTGGTGAGGTGTGATACAGACCGAGTTTAAACTCAGAGAGGTATGAAAACAACAGTCCAGTTTCCTCAAAACAGTCATGAAAGCCAAAAGAACTGATACTTAAAGAGTGGGTATCGTTCTTTAACATATTTTTAAACATACTAGTGATGTTTTTACATCCAAATATCCAGAAGACTCAGATACGAGAAGCACTTTGTAGCCTGTGAAGTGTCCACAAGAAGAAATGCGCTCTGGCTGATGGGTGGAGCCCACGTCTCTTCCTCTCTGTCAGCAGGTGAGGAACCTGCACAGGGGAACCTCAGAACGAGCCTTTGTTTTGGTCGACCCTCCTCCTCTGGCTCCCCTGTCATCCTTTGATCATCTCAGACTCCTCGCTACTCGTCCTCACTCTCTGTCTACCCTCATGGATCTGATGGAAGAGGAGACACGTTGAGGACCGTGCCTGGAGTGACTAAAGTATCCCATTCACATCGTTGTCCTTTATCCCCACATAGGGTCTTTCTTACCCCCCTCCTTGAGATCCCCAGTCCGGTGACAACAGGTAAGAAAACACTCTTGAAGACTCTCCCACCAAGGCCCGTATTAGTCCTCCTTCATGCACTGACAATGGTAGTTCTCTAACCAAGACTGGGGTCAGCACCTGTGGATATCATGCTATGTGGCCGTGAAAGGATGTCAAAACGTGCCAGTCCTATTCAGACTTAACCATTTTTGGAATGAGGAAAATTTGGAGTCTGTTATTTTTGCTTTAGAGGTCCTTAGCACATTATTGCTGATGGGTAAACCACCCAGGTCTTGACTTTATAGTTAAAATCATATACTTGTATACCATTTACTCTATTTACTTACAACAAATTACAGCAAGACCTGGAACCTACTTAAAAGGCTTGGTTAGATGTTTTATAGGTGAATTAAATAAACAAACTTACGGCTATAAAATATTTGCTATTTTACGTGTATTTTTATGTCTGTTGATGTAGTAAAGGTAAATTGTATCTTGTCTAATGTTTTGTCTTGTTTAACTGCTCAGGTTTTATGGGAACCTTTGCAGTTCTACTGACCAGAAAAAATACCAAAAAAATTCATATTTAAAGGTAGAGTCTGTGGGATTTTCCTTATAAAATAGAATGTTAACTTTAACAGGAATAATCCTGCTCAGTTGTCTCCTACAGGCCTCCATACATGTAATTCAGTGTCTGTGTCTACCTCGAACCCTCTCCTTAGCTTGTTTGTTGACATTTTTGTCTTATCAGGACGTTTCTGGGTGGAGAGTAGGTGTGGTTACAATCACAGTGCGCCCAGTTTGCAGGGGACTGTGTGTATTGATTAGCCAGTGGAAGAGGCTATCCTGAGCGGCTAGAATAGTGGACATATTATGGAGCAAGAAAAACACATCCAAAGTGATGCAAAACCCCAAACAGATTATTTTTTTTCTAAACGTGGGTGAAGCTTGGCTGGACTTTCACTCGCATCCAGGAACTTGTAGAGCAGCTTCAAACGAGAAGCGATGCGAGTTAGCTTGTATGTAGACGTGATGCCACAAGTGGTTGCTGGGTTAGTGAGTGGATTCACACAGCTTCGGTTGGAGGCAGTGGGTGTGTGCTGCTGCTGGCACTGAGCCAAGGGGGAGGAGCCCAGCCCTGCAGACCCTATCGTTAAACAAATATATTACACATTAATTATTTATTTTTCTGCAAAGAAGAATTTTTAGGTTACAAGAAGGGGGGTGCCCAGACCTCTGCACTGGCTTGGCTAGGACTCTTTCGGGGGGAGCTATATAGTGTACTAACTTTATTTCCAAACCACCTGTGGGTAAGGGAGTCTTTGGAGTGAAACACATGACAGAGTACTTCATCAGAGACTTGCAGTTATTTAAATTCAGCCTCAGACTTCTTGGTTGTGGTTGTTTGCTTTTATATATTTTTAAAGAATGCCAGTATTACTTTTGGTCTTTTTCTGTCCAAGTTAAAAAAATCCTTGAAGGAGCTTTGAAAAACTACAATGACACAACAAAGTGTTCATGCCACCCCAGGCCATCCCTTGGACATGCCCCTGTCACCAAGTCAACCTTAAACCTCCACTCTTATTTTATGCTTCTATTTTATTTTAGCCTGAGTATTGATTTTTCTTTTTACCCAGGTTGTGCCCATACATCTCTACCATCCTCATCTTCTCCCAGGCTGGCTGTAATGCCCCGATCCAAACAGAGGAAGTGTCTGTCCTCTGCTGCGCAATCTGTGCTGCTGCCCAGCTTTAAATGCCCCCAAACTCTGTCAATAATATTGATGTAATCCACAGGCATTTTTGAGTGATCCTGCTGTCGCAGGGAACATAATGACAGGCTGTGGAGGCCTGATTGGATCTGCGCTACAGCGAGGTCGGCCGGCGCACAGCCAACACAGCCCGGCATTGATAAAGTGTCACAGACTTCAGAGCTTTGATTAGCCCTTCGACTAATGCCATGCTAAGCAGAAACATTACTCTGCCCCCGCTAGCTATACAGCCAGAGGAGGGGAGGGCTGGCTGAGGGAAAGGGAGAAAATATACTCTACAGGGAAATTAACCAATGCGGATGAAATGGTGTACCAAGGAAATTCTTGGATAAATTAACAACGCAATTACATTACATGACACGCTGCAAGATGGATGAGGAAAACTTGGCCGGTATTATGTTCTGTTTTCCAAATTGCAATTTATTTGAGGGCTCTAATGGATGCCGTATTAAAACATCTTGGGCTGCGGTCAGATTTCATTGTGTGTCACCCAGACGTGATTGATGACCCTCTCTTCCACGCCCCTCGACCCCCCCCTTCCACCCACCCACGTCCTCTCTTGCAACCCTTTACTTCACCCTCCTGCATTCTCTCCCCCATGCTGCATTCTCTGCACATTTACTGGGGATTTTAAACATTAGCAACATTTATATGGATTCAGGAGTATGGGATTGATTTTCTTATCACTTAATTTCCTTGCCTGCCCCTGCAACACAACGATAAATTCTGTGCTACTTGCGCAGGGACCTGAGTCCATTTTTCTCCTCGTCGTTGCCTTTCTCTCACCCCGTAGTAAAATTCTATCAATAATGCCATTTTTCCCCCCTGGAATCCCACCCCTCTCATCATCTCCCTCTGATCTTCCTCTTGCCTTTTCATGTGCTTTTGTTCCACTTGCAACGATAGCTCCAGCTTTTCTTGAAATGAAAATATAATAGAAAGTATTTTTATTGCTGTAGCAAATGCATTAGCGCAAAAAAGGACATCTGGAAATCATCCACAGCGAGTTCGCTCAGTTATGGCAATATCGTAGTGACTTTATTTTACCATTCATAATTACTTACAGGACAGTGGAAACCACATGCTATCTGCTTTGAACTCCAGAGAACAGGGTTTGCCCAGATTGACCCGAACAAACGTGAAGCAACCCAATCCCTGATACCCTTTTTCAATCATACACCCTTACCCCCGCCTCCCTCAGAGGTGAGTGGAGCTTTCTGGGGAGGGAAAGGTTAATAACATTCAGAATAAATCAGCGTGCAGCACATCCCCTGGATGACATCAGCGAGTGCTCCTCCAACCCATAGGGCCATAAACAGCTTTGTTTTTTTTCCCCGGTTTGTTTCAGATGTGAGCAAACGGATAAATAATGAATGAGCCGCACTGACGGGACACATATTTCACTTAGCGGAAATGGCTTTAATGCAGTCGGCCTGTATTACACTCCCAATCACTGAGGAGCTGCTTGGGGAAAAGGGATGTTCAAACAACATTCAAAGAGTGTTGAACTCAGGTGTATCTTTAATGTAAATGACCTAGTTTCAACAAAACTCCTGAAGCAGCCTCTCACCTGCTGCAACCTAAGAAACATATTACTTAGGCTTTTCAGCGAAACAAAAAAAAAGATGTTAAAGTGAAAAAATACACAATGATTTATCTGGTATCACAAAAACATCTGGAAAAGGACTGTTTTTATTCTCTCGAATGCTGCACTTTTCTGTCACATCATTTCCCATACAACAAAACAGAGCAATGATTACATTTCTAACATTCCCAGCATGTTAATGAAATGATTATTTTTACTTCCAAGTGTGGAAACTACTTGATATGCAGCCCCATGAATCTTTATGGACTTTGATTTCTGGTATGCAAAACGTCTGAGACATAACTGCACAATCTTATTCTAATTCACTATTTATTTACGTACTCTCTTTGTGGGTTTGGGGAAATTCAGCGTGACTCTCCCTTTTCCCAGGTCTTGATGGTTAAAAACAAAAGTGAGCCTAAAGTTTCTTTTGGCCACAGCACGGCTTTTAGAGGGTTTGTCTAAACAAAGTTTGGGGTTAGTAAATAGTGAAGGTTATCTGGCCATCGAGGCCTCCAGATGGTGGCTGAGCCAGACCACCTGCTATGGAAATGCCTTTGCTGTGAGGACTGGGTGGAAAGATTCAGACCCTGATTCTCTCTGTTTCTCTGTATTTCTCTCCCACGCGCTCACACACTCATATCTTTATGGTTAACATGGGCGGAACAAGGATGAGAAGAAGCCCTCTGCTCATTTTCCCCTCCAAGCGCTGCCTCCTCCTCCCTTCTCCCCCCAATATTGACCCCCCATTGCTCTCCTCAGCCTTTACCCTCAGAAAACAGCTGGACAGGAGAGAGTAGGGGGTGGAGGGCTGAGGTTGAGGAGGGACTTTCCTGCAGGTCCAGACCTATCATGTAAAAAGATGACACATCTTTTGAAGAACGAGGGCAAAAGGGAGAAGAGGCAGTTTTCTGGAGAGAAAACATAAACAAAGGTGTTTTAATATGATGGTCGCCGGTGGCGCACAGAGAAAAGAGGAAGAGGGCAACAGAAAAATTGCTTACAAAACAAAGTCTTTGAATGACAGCCTGGAGACCTAAAGCATGAAACATAAACCTTGTTTTAAGAGCCTGGATGCAGAAGAATGGATTTTGTGTTTGTCGAGTTGTTAGTTTCTCTGCTCAAGTCGAGATCCAAGTGAATACATCTTTACTTGTTTGTTTCTTTTATCTGATAGTTTTAATACTTTGTAATCCAGTTAAGCCTGCCTGATTCATAGATGAACCCTTCAAGTAAATAGAGAGAAAAGACTTTTTCTTTGTGTCCCAGAGCAAAGCCAGAAGTTCTATTAACCCTGCAGATGCGCGGCTCTTTCTCCATTGTTTCAAAGACTCAACTCCTCTGATACCATTACACACTAATGTCTGTTTTGACAATTGACTTTGATCGATAGAGGTTCAGCACTGTGATCGAACACACACCTTCTTTCCCTCAACCCCTAAGAGGTCGTCAAAAGCCCCGCTGTACATCAAAACAGCCAGCACACTCCCCACCGCCACATCATCCGACATGACATGTGTGAGACAACGCTGACCACAAAAATGGCTCAACCTCTTTGATGCTAAAATGCTCCAGTGTTTATTTACATCGTGCAGCAGTCTCCTCGCCTGTCCGTCTGTGTGTGAGTGTGTGTGTGTGTGCTGCGCATCAGGGTCTTTGAAGTCATCAGGACACAGCGGTGATTCAGCGAAAGAATCAAGACAGAGTTTAATTTTCAGAGCATTTTTTGTTCTGTGCAAAGTTCTGCACAGATAATGTAATTTATTCTCACCCCAGACGATCAGCTCAACAGGTGAAATCTGCTTATCCCTGACATTATCAGAGGGCTTGTTATCCAAAAATTTGCACCCTCTTCTGCTGCGTATTCAGAGGGTTATCTGAAAAGTAAAGGTGTATTTTGACATAATGGTGAATTGAAAAGAAAGAATTACATCAGCGCACAAGATTTCATCTATACTAATGGCTGTAATGAGGCAACTTGTTTCTGAGTTGTAGGAGAGAAAAAAAAAACATCCAAATAGTGTCGAACAATACCACCCTACACAACGTCATTTCTGCATGATGTCATCCAGGTAGTAGAGAAATTTAGCACTGGGGCATTAGCTATAAACTGGAGCTACATCCATGGCTAATGGAGGATAACTTTGCTATAGCCTAGACTAACATATGACAAGAATGTCTGGCCTAAAGTTAAACAAGTGCACGCCTGTTTAACCGGTTTGTGATTTCTGTGCATCTAGTAAAAATGACAAAGTTTACACATTTAGGTGACTAAAATCAGCTGTCGGAAATTACTGGAAATAAGGGCAAAATGTCCCTTTTTAAACAGTTTTGCTTTGTTTGTTTGTTTTTTTGCTCTCTTTAACACAAAGGAACCATTACTCAATAGACTATTTTACAGGTTGCACATTTTTTAAAGAGTTAAGAATGGGAAAAATATTATCCTAATACAAGCCTTAACTTTGAAATACGATACAAGCATCTGTCAAAAAAATTTCCTTAAGTTTTTTATTATTCTAAAGGCAGGAAAAAAGTTTTTATCAAAGTTTTTTTTTTCTTTTTTTCAGGTAGTTACATATATGTCTGCTAGTGGACTGCAAGTGCTTGAGCATTCATCCATAAAACATCATGAACTTAATGTGAAATTGAGTGAATGTGTGTTTTCTTGGTAATTCCATGAATGATTATTTATGTGTATGGTTTGAAAACATTTGAACACACTTTTTTACACTTTACTTTTGCATATCTTACAGTTGATAGGCTTTTTAATCCTCTGATGCAGGTCTGTAACTTAATGAAATAATAATTATTAATGATATATTAAAAAAAAAAACCAACAACATTTCTTTAGATGCTCTTAAAAGAGTAAGATCACTTGAGGACACAACCTTTGCACAGACTATTTTGAAATCTTATTAAGTTTTTTTTTGTCTTGTTTTAAGTTAAATTGTCTTTTTATACTCAATATGAGCAGCATTCTAATGATCTATCCAGAAAAATGTCTTGTTTCAAGTTATTTAAAGACAAAAATAATGTCTGAATTGCCTGTAACAAGTTAAAAAAAAAATATGTCAATTTATTGCTTAAAAGTAAAATAATGTCTTAACACAAGCAACTTTCCTCTTGTTCCTTTGGCAGATTTTTTTACTTGTTACAAGCAATTCAGACCTCATTTTTGTCTTTAAATAACTTGAAATAAGACATTTCTCTGGACTGGTCAGGTGAATGTGGCTCATATTAAGTCTAAAAAGACATTTCTAGTGAAAATAAGTCAAAAACACTTGGTAAGATTTCAGTCTCATTTCCACCATTGAAATCATTGCATTTAAGAGAAAATGACTTTTAAACAGCTGCGCATTACAGTGACCACTATGCACCAAAGGTTAAAAGAAATGCTGAGAGAAAAAAATTCACTGTCTTTGTAAGCTACAATGAAAGTTTTTTTATTTTTATTTTTTTTTTACAATAACTTATATTTTAAAAAGAAAATGCTGAGTCATTCAGCAACCTGGATTTGAACCAGTGGATGACTTTCGGGTTCTCCCATGAACAATCATGTTTCATCTGCATATAAAGAAATCTGAGAAGGACACTGACATAGACACACAAGCTTTTGACATTACAAGCACTAGATCTGCCATAGAGCAGTGAACAAGCACCAACCTCAACCCTGCACCCTCCACCTTAACCCCCCACCCCCCATCCAACAGTGTTAATTAAATCTGAAAGGTTACAAAAGGTGGTAGCTAATAACAAGGCCACATATTACATGTAAGATGCTTCTTTTTGTTACACCCTCTCAATAATTCATGCTATCAGACTTTCTACAAGGAAGCCAGGCTTCTCTTCCTCCCAGGAAGCCTCAGACGGGGATCATCTGTCCTCTGCACTCATTGTAAGTAAGGAAGTGTGGGCAACAATACATACCAAGCCAGCCCCAGCCTCATAAATAAATATGGTGATTGTTAATGGGGTTTAAAATTACTCATCCTCTGCTCCCCAGCCGACTACTAGTGTGACCACTGTGGCATACAAGCGCATGGAGGCTACATGTCCCTGCAGATAGAATGTCTGGCACCGGTGATACCACAAAATGGCCACAGTGCCTCCACTTCCACTTCGCCCTTGTCGTCTTTCTTATCTCATGACCGTCTCCCTCACCTCTACACTTGTTTCAAGGTGGATGTTTTTTTCTCCCTACACTTTGTTTTTCTTCTTACTTTTTTTTTTTAAATTCTCACACATTTCCACTTTTTCTTCTCTGTCAGTGTTTGTCTGCTTTTCATTTTCATGCACCTGTGTGTTTACTGATTTCTATCACTGTTTGAATGTCATTACACCTTCAGCCTCCAAGGCATTTGATTACATTTATTTATCATCGTCCTGAATTGATTTCACTTTATTCATGTATACAGCAGCCAGATACCCCCACTTGACTCTTGTAAGGAAATATTGTGCTGGCATGTAAAGATATAAAATTATGCTGTGTGTTGACTCTGCTTTTTAAAAATACCTCACTCACGTAGAGGCAGTAACTACTTTTATAGGGTTGTTTTTGCATTAGGAATATGATACACCCAAAGTCTGCATTTGAAACTGCTTTTACTTAAAAATATATTTTTCTTCTAATACTGAGAGATCACAGAACATGCGCTGTAATTGAAATGTAAACTGTCTGTGATCCAGGTTTATACTAGCACTGATAAACATCATGAATTCAGGCAGCATCTGGCCTTAAGAACACTGTTTATTTTTCTTCTGTATAAGAGACATGATATATTTTCTCCAGGATTTTTTGCTTATGTTGGAATATTTCTGTTTGTTTACATCCATTTCCTAATGGAACATTTGGCAAATACAAAATGTGCTTACTTCAGATGTTTCCTGATAGGCTGGATTCAAAATGCATTATAAGTATTATTAGAGTGTAGTTTTTATTGTTTTATTTTCATGGTTGGTAAAAATACAAAAAACACACATGACCCTTTTTTTTTTTCAATCACGTCTCTGTTCGTTCCTCCACCATAATGTGGTGTAGTGTTTCCTCATGCTCCAGCTCGATTGCATGCCTGTATCTCCCCCTCCAGGACAACATGCATTATAGTCCCATTCTCCCTCAGCGTGGAAGCTGGAGAAGGCAGCAGTTGGGAAACCCCGTCTTCCTTTCCATGCACGTATTCTGAAATATGTCATTCAAATCTCCAAAAGAGAGAGAGAAAAAAAAACCAAGCATACAAAGATGCAAAGATACGCCGTTCTGAGATGCAATAGTTCGAGGAGGGACTCGGGCAATTTGCCTGAATCCTGTTTTCTCGGCCCCGTTCTCATCTGTGTTCCCTTTACTCCCCAGCGCCAGCCTGAGCTGATAACAAGTGAGTGCACTCCCCTAGAATGATGGATGGGCCTTAGCCATGGGCTTGTCAGGAGAGGGTGCAGGGCCATATGGAAGTGGCATATGGAAGCTCATAGTAGAAGATGGGGCAAAAGGAGGGGAGTGACAGAGATATACATTAAAGACACTGCTTTGCTCTTAAAAATGCAAGGTTCATCAGTTTAGTGGGGAATATCTGTCAGTGGCGCTTCCTTCCGTGGGACTGGAGGCAGACAAACACAGGCAGATGCAGGAGGTTGTCCTTTCTGATGCCTTTTTAAGTCATGGCTGCAGTAATTGCTCGCAGTTATTCCCAAAGTAACAGAACGGAAATGCAAAAATCTGTAAAAAGAAAGAAAGAAAGAAAGAATCCCAATGAGATCCAACAGAAATAACTGCAGTGATATGAGACTGTTTGTGTTCAGGGTGTGTTGTTGTCAGTCACATTTAATTTCCTCTGTAATTCAGAAAGATGCCTGCACACAAGTTCACCCATGCAGCCTTGTGAACAAGCATCAATTACGTCTTCAGATCAAGTCCTGATCAGTCTATTTTTACTTTTCTCTCTTTTGTCTGTGTGCAAGTGTGTGTCCTCCTCATTGTGCACTATCAGGCATGGATATGTGTGTGTGTGTCTGTCTTCCTCAGTGCCCTGTGGAGTGTCTGCGGGCCCTGAGGAACTCTGTTTGATTGTTTAAAGCCCTTCTTAATTGGCGCTTTGTCTGCGCACTCCTAAATGAGGCGGGACACCCACGGCGGGGGTTCCTGTGGAGACCGTGGGCCGTTTGACAGCCCCCACGGTGGGGCCTGTCCCGCAACCCCTCAAACTGCCAGCCGCATGACAGCGGCCCATGCTGCACCACCCTGGCCAATTAAAACTCAGCTGTCAGGACCAGACATTATACCAACACTGGGTGACTGAGTGTGACTGTGAGGTAGCAGAGAGAGCCAGTGTGTGTGCATGTGTATGTGTGTGTGTGCGTGCGTGTTCTTGCAATCATTAGCTGATGAATAGACCTCCTTTCTGCTCCAGTGCATGTGTTTGTGTACAAGTTGTGTTCATTTCAGTGTCATAAGGTGTACGTGAAGCACTCACGCTCATGTGTGTGTGTTCAAATCATGAGTGCGTGGTGAGGATGTGCTCTGCAGACGAGCTGTATTGGGTTACATGCCGACAGATTTGTAATTCGGAGTAATCACTTAGGACAAGCCCTTACACCATTTTATCTGGTCATGACTCTAGGCCAAAGTCAATACTCATAGTATAGTAATGAGTAGGGGCTAACTGAGCACGTTTTATTAAAGCTCCGAGGAGTGAATCTGATGCCAGCCTGCTTCCCCTTGAAAATATCTCATTCACTTTCTCTTGTCTACCTGCTCTAGCTTTCAGACCTAAGGCCTCATGTTCATAGGTGGTAGCCGAGCCTCATCCCTTTGCTTTTATTGTCTAACAAACATAAACAAACCCTTTCCAAACAGGATAAGGGGGAATTATCGGCACAAGCCCCGCTGATCTGCTAAAAAAAAAAATCCCCAAACATCAAGCAAGTCTGGAAAAAAAAGAAAGAAAAATCTCATATTTATGTTTTAGACATAAAATCACTGCAAAACAGGTATTATGTGAAGAGATTACCCTGGAATGACAAAGATGAGCTAAACCTCCCTTTGGCAGCATCCAGATTTGTAATCCGAGGTTCCAGCTTTGGGCATAGATTCAGTTTAATCCCAGCTGAAGGCAAAATACAGTTATTGGAAACTTCTCACCTCGTCACAACCATGTTCGAGCAACACATAAAAGCTCACCTCAGCAATATAAAATCCTCAGCGTTCTTTTCCACAAAGGGGGATCGTCTTACCTTATGGTCTACTTATTGAATCCTCTGCCTCTCTGTGGTAGATATGCTATATGTAGCGAACAATGTTACATTGTTGAGGAGGTGCACTGGCGCGCTACCCTTGGGCTAGTCTGTGAAGGAGCTTGACTTGATTGACAGACAGTTTCAATGGGGGTAAGTAATAAAGTAAAAGTCAGAAACAGTGCAGCTGCATATCCACCTTTCAACTGCTGTGTGGCTGCACATGAGATCTGTTTCTTGTGTTTCTTTTTAGAGGTAGATGTGCACATTTTTGATAAAAGGTAAAAAATAACTTGAGGTTAAAAAGATTATTACAAAAAAAGAAAGAAACTTCGGCCTTTTACTTCCTTCATTAGAGATATCGACGTAGATTAGGCCTGACTACAAACGCGGTGCATTAATGACATGCACATGGAAAAACACATTCACACACAGATGCACTCATCCCATCCTCTGTGTCCTGCATCTGGAAGTTGCTCCATGAAAAGTGGCTTCTTCCTGCTCTCACTGGAAACATTTTTCCAACCAGTGGAAGGCTCTTTCTGGGAGCTGGCCCTCATCCAGGAACACTCAGGCTTCACAGCTGTCTAACAGCGTTTAAACGCAGCATATGGTACCCAAGTACCATTGTTTCACCACTAAAGACCCTGTTTTTTCACGGAGGAAGAAAGGCTATTTAATGTCAGTTTCACTTGCAGGGGAAGAAAGAAGTTTTAAAAAATGAAAACTCAGCTGAGAAAGCGTGATGTCATTTTTCTTCTTTTTCTTCTTCTTCTTTTTTTTCCAGACATTTTCTCAGACCATCACTAATTTTGGCAGTGATGACATTTTGATTCTCAGCCTGTGAGTTTGTGAAACAACACCATCTGTGTGCTTTCCTCTAATTAGGGTAATAGCCACAAATATTACGGCAACAGTTCCTCATGACAAGCTGTTACATGCCAATGTGTGAAGACTTTTCAGGGTTTGATCGGCACAAGTTAGCAGTTGCCCTGATGTAACTGAGCAGCAAGCCTGCATTTTAATAACAATCAGGAAGCCTGCTATTTATCTCACTTGGCATTGTTCCCGTGTGATAAATCACAGCTGCGATGTTGTAAAGTTCAAATTCCTTTTAACATGATCTGTGTATTTCTAATTCTCTGTAATCTTATGAAGTCACACCCGGTGAAATGAGAGAAAAACACAAACGTAAAGATTATCATGTTTTCTAAAGACAACAGGACCTTTGTGCTGCATGTGATGAGAGCACGACTGCAATTACAGAGCTTCACCTGCTGCGTATCACGCCTCACATTACCTCAAAAACAATATCATATTCATCATCGAAAGCTGCCAAAACATTTCATTTTAGGACACACGATACAGCACATTATCTCCTCAATCTCCTCACTTCATTTTCCTTGGTACCATTTGAACCCAAAATCTGACATTAACAAATGGAAGTTAATTTGCCTCCCTCAGAACACGTTATAATCAGTCTAAAGGTTAATGTTTCTGCTAATTTATAAATGCAGGATTGCTGTCAGCATGAGGGGGAAATGGTTTTGAAAGGCCTGACATTGTAAATTAAGCCTGTCAGATCGTCTCTCTGTGGCGGCGGATCAGAAGATGCCGCAGTCTATGATGTCAGACAGGCAGGCAAACAGCCCTGGGGGACAGACCTTACTCCCTCTCTCCCAAACGTTGGAACGCCGGGAATCATGCGGCTTTGGAAAGGTAGCTGGGCGCACAGGCAGGAAGGCGGGGTGTCTCACCTTTAGGGCCCACACTCAACGGGCGAGATTCTATGTGATGTTGATTGCTGATGAGATTTTAGCTAATTTAGGGAGACTCACAGGGGGAGGATCGGCTGAATGAAGATGTCATGCTTTGCCCGTTCAGTGCATTGTGGGAGCAGAGCAGCCAGACTCCCAGACCATGTGTGTGATTAAATTTGAACTGAACAGCTATTTTTCCCTTGTCCTTTTTTTCCTCTACTATGACAATAATGTGGAAATAATATCTATCTTTAACTTCAAAGTGAAGTTAGAAACGAGTTACACGTTTGTAGTTGGTCACATCTTTTTAAGAAAGACAGTTTGTTCTTCATTCACACACAGTTATTAATTCAGCATTGTTGTACAGCTGCAACTAAACTCTTCTAGCTTGTGACATTTGGTTAGCTTTTAGAGATTACTACTAGATAAACAAAGGTTAGCTATTTGTTGTTTACAAGAAAAAATAATCTGCCAGTATTGACTTCAACATTTGAACTAGTTGCTACAACAATGTCAAGCTACATGTCCTCAAGGCAATTAAATCACTGTAGTATACAAATGTACAACTCATCTGCTTGTTTGATTCAGTGCTATTCTATTTATTTTACCAGTGTGACCTATAAGCGTGTTGGTAGTTTAGCCAAAAGTCTCAGTTGCTCAGTGCTAGCTTAGTGGCAGTGTTGCTGTTTGCTGAATCAAGTTTCAGTGGCTAAGCTAGGTAAGCATTCCAACAGCCTAACACAGAGTGATCCAAAAAGCAGCAACCTCCGGTCCTAAAATATGATACAACTCCCGTCTAAACAGCTCATTTGGCTATCAGCACACACTCTTGGAGGTTTTTTTTTCTTACTTAACAGTTTAGAAGATACTAAGAATGGCTTGCATCTAAAACAGATGGCTGATGTCATGAAGACTAGGACTCTATGGATCCAAATATTTGTTCAAAAATAGTGTTGATTTTAATTTGAAGTTATTCATTGTAAATACAGTAGCTTTAATGCAGCACACTACTTTTGCTATGTTGCATTAGCTCTGCTCACTGTTTCCCTCAAGGGGCTAGCTTAATTTAACGTAGGATAACAACTAGCTAGCCTTACTCAGTCTTATATGTAACTCGCTAGATTTTGAATTTGAGAAATGTTGAACATTTAGTCAGGTTAAATAAGGTATCAGGCCTGGGATGTGTCTCTTTTTTTCACAATCCCAATAATTATTTTCATTTCCAGCGATAACTTAGCAAGCTAGCAACAGCTTTGGCTGTAACCCTTTGCTGCTATGCCACAAACCTGCCAGTTGAAACCGTTAATATTTATCACTTGCTATTTAAGCAGTTTACCTTTTTATAACAAATCTGCATAGACTGTTGAAATTGTGAAACTGTTCTGAAATGAAGAATTTGTTATCTCTAAGAGCTACATTTGAATTTCAAAGCTCTGGTGTGACCAACAAACAGTCTGAGTAGGTCACAGTTTGTGCCAAATTTCACTTTCCTTCTCTTCTTCTTCTTTTTTCTTACAACTTTCATATGCTTCCTTTCAATTTTAGATAAATGTTGGACTTCTTACAAAAACTTGAAATGCCAAGTCCACATCAGCTATCTTTCCCGTGGAGTTGCTCCACTCATGCTAAGTTCTATGAAGCCGTGTGGGATGGAAAGAATTACAGGTCTACGGTAGAGCGCATAAGCCAATGAGACATTGGGGGGGTTGTTACAGGGGTACGGGGAAAGAGCCAAGCTCTGACAAACACCAATCTAGTCTTACTGGTGAGATAATAAGGCCAGGAAGTAAGATGAAGATTATGTCAAACCTGTGGTACATTCTCCCCCCACCCAAAAAATGTGATCCGGGCAACATTTCTCCCTCAGTGGGAGGAAATGGTAACCGACAGATTAGACATCTTCTACTGTAATCTGTGCAAAGCTTTGAAATATATGTCGACTGCAGGCCAATTTTTTCTTTCTTTCCTTGTCTATCTCTCTTGCTCCCACTCTTACACACACACACATACACACACAAGCACGAGAAAACGACCAGAGAAGTTATCGTGGCTGCAGAAAGAAAAAGGCCTGAAACTAACTGGACTCTTGTCCGTCAAGCATCTGCAGCGGTTGCACAAGTGTGTGTAAAAATGTTCACCACCTCCTCTACACCGGCTGTCATGACTGCAGCCTGTCAGGACCCACTCTAATGGTGTCTCACCTGACAGGCTCACAACCTTGCACCAAACAAGCTGCACACTGTATAGAAAGAGGAGGGGGGTAAAGGGGAGGAAAAACAGAATTTTCATACAGGTTTCAACAAGGTGACAAAGTATCAACTTTGTTTTTCAGATGCTATTTTAAAAAGGAAATACCCATACAGTGGGGATCATTATTGCATATTCAGCAAGAATGGCATGCAGGTCATTTTGCCGCCTGGATTTCATGGCAATTTGTCTCACTCCTTCAGCTCTGCAGGGATAACTCTTGTACTCCCAGAAGAACAGAAAACAAGAGCTGAAGATGAGGCACGAGCTGGAATATTGCTGCACTATCTGCACAGGGTGCAAATCCCAAGAGGGTTCCCATTGTCCGGTCTGTACCTTTCAAACTCTGCTTCCTTTCAGAGACAGATGAGTTGGAGAAGATGCAGGTGTGCTGGTTTTTGCCTCATCATGTATTTTTCTTGTTTCCAGGAAAATAATTTTACTGAAGAAAAAAATCCAAACTAGCTGCATTTGCAGAAGCACAAATATTGTAATCACTGTACAGAAACTCGCCATGCTGTCCATTTTAACAGCAGAAAAAACACACACCTAATGTGGCCTTCCTTTTCTACCATCATTAGTAGAGGACACAATTTTTTCTCTATTTTTTCCCTTTTCCTGGAGCGTGCACATGTCTGGTTATGTCTTTGAGTTGACATTCCACACTGTCTGCATGTCCCTGGGCTGTGATGACCACATGCTGAGGCTCCAGGGCCCTGACAGAAGGGCCCAAAGTGCTTCACCAGGGTGACTTACAGCTGCTCTGATGGGAGACACATTCACTTACATGGAAACACTCATGCACTCTTTTCAGACACAAAGAAATACTCTGGAGCATCAGGCTAATTCTTAGAAAACGCATGCATTTTTCAACACCTAGAGAAGTCTGTGCACAGACTTACACAAATTACAGATTTTGTTCTGTATTGTGTTACAGAAAGTGGCACTTATTCTAACAAAGGGAGAAGGATCTAGGTTTCAAAATGTAATTATCACAACCTGAAACAACAGGAGAGGTGTTTTAAAAACTGAACTCCAGTGCTAACAGCATACTCCCTTAATAAATCACTCTCAGCATAATCGCAAAGCACACACTCTCACACACACAAATGCATGTATACACACCTGGCCACCCCTTTCCTCACTCCTTTCCTGCTGCTCCACAGCCCCACCCAGTGTAGAACAAGGAGTGCATGACGGTGCTCTCCTGGACATGAGGATTTAATAGGTGACCCTGGGCTGCATGCTGGGTCCCCCCGCTGCCTGGGCTCATCCAGCCGTAAAATGAGGCCCAGGCAGGACCCGGCTGGTAATGAGAACTGGCATTTTGCTCAGGATAACCTCGGGAAAATCGCTTCTATAAATACCTTCTATAAATAAAAGTCTACCTTGGCCCAAGACTGCGTAAGGGGCTTTCTCTGAAAAGGTCATCTGTTGCCCCGACTCCACCACAACTCACTATTTCCTTCTTTTTTTATATTTCGTCTTCTCTGTCTGTGGATTCTTTTCTGTCTGCCTTTCTTTTATCTTCATTTTTCCAATCATTAAAGGTTTTTGTGTTTAAACTTCAAAGAAGATAAAATGAATCACATCGTGGGGATCTTAGCAGGCTTATGCATTCACCTTTGTATTGTGCATCCTCTCTTCTGATGACTCTGTATGGTTTTGACTTTGTTCAGACTCCAGGACTCGCACGGGAAAAAACATGATGGAGGATGAAAACAAGGAAAAGTGAACAAATAAAAGTAAAACACTCAGCAAATTTGACAAAACAAATTTTAAAAGGAACAGGTTTTGGGGTTATACACTCTAGTCCTGTGTTAATTATCCCCCTGCAGGCTTATGTGTTATGTGTGTGTGTTCTGCGTGTGTGTGTGTGGACACAATTTCTGCATCTCATTCATCATTATCTCTGCTACACACACTCTACATTATTTGCCACATTCTTCTAAAGTCTCAGTGGGGAAGTGGGCATGGTGGGTAGATGGGTCAACGTTTCTTTGTCAACAAATATTTGCCAACATTTCTCAAGTTCTTGGCCTTTACCTTAAAGCTCCACTTAAAAAGAAACTTAGGATTATTGAATTCAGCACCCCCCTGTTGATGAGGCAGTAACTCACTGACAATCTTTGTCATGCCATTAAAAACATCCATATAGACTGAACTTCAGCTGGGTTTACGAGATCGCTTTTTGGTGTTCTAATTAAAATCTTTATGATCCAAATTCAGTGTGAAATCAAAAAGCACTCAGAGAGTGCAGACCTCCAAGCATATTGTGATTGTCACCAACACTTTGGTCCTACTTTAATGTTATACTCCCTTCCAGCAGACTGTCTGCTACAATTTGGTGTTAGTTGCAGGTTTGTACCATAATTTTAATTTACCTGACAGTGTTGAAAATTATGATGATCCAGTACATGTTTCATATTCTGGATCTTATTATCTAGAATATTACCAGAATCTGGACCATACTTTTACATCTGTCAGAAATTATGGTGACCTTGTCTTGTATTGTTTTGCAAAGCAATCCAACCATTTATCGTGGAGTTATAGACACATATGTTGAAAACAGCCCTATCTCACAATGATAAAGAATCCTTTAAAAAATCCTGGATCCAGACGGTAATCCAGATCACCTCCAGAATTTAACCATATCTTCCTTATCACATTTTCCTTATCACATTTTCTAAAAATTTCATCAAGATTCTTTTATTACTTTTTGATTTATTTTGTTAAGAGACAAATTCTCCCCAAAACACAGCCTCCTTGGCGGAGGTAACTATTCTGATCCGATGTTTATTTTCCCAAATGGCTGACTGTACTCTAAGCAGCGTGATATCAAAGCAGCAATGAAGCCGGCTAGTTTGACAACATAGCAGCACAACCCAATAAAGAAGTTGGAGATTTAGATTGTTTTCCAATATGCTCAATTGTGGGACAGAAGTGTGATTTTCATTTTGTATTGCATACTTATAATGGTGTAGAACTGTATATGGGTCATATGGACATGTCCATACCATTCTCAGACAATGACCAAAATACCCCCACCAATATTAAGGCTGAAGAAAAAAAAAAAAGCATTCTATTTTATCTCACGAAGGATTAAACCTATGAGCTTGCTTACTCAACTCCAAAATTTTAAAAGTGTAGTCTATACTTGGTTTTAAAACTTTCTAATTCTATACTATCAGTAGATTCAAAGCTTTTATCTTCTTTGTTGTTAATGAGGCAGCAAGAAATTGTGTCAATGAGGGTGCTATGCTGCTATAAAATGTTCATGTGTGATCCCAAGTCACAAGAGCATGTGGAAAAAGTTTGCCAACTAAATATATTCCAAATGACTGTTTACATGCATCTTTAATGGGAATATAAAAAGAATACATCACATTTCAGCCAAGCCTTGTTCTAAGAAATAGCACAAATGACTTTATTCAGCACTCCAGATTTAAGTCTGTGCTTCAGTCTAAATTGAGTGGAAAATTGGAACTCTAGTCACAGATCTGGATGTCAGCACACCTTTGAGTTATATATCATAAACTTTGATCATTTATTTATTTCTTGTTTTGTTATGGGTGAAAATTTGCAGACTAATTTTACAGAACAATCCATTAAACAACCTCTTATTGTGAAAAACACGCTGCCAGAAAGCTAAAATACACCTCAGTGTGTCTCATTTCTGAGTAGGTTCAGCTAATGTTTAAAACATTTAGCTTTAATATGTAATACTGGACTTTAGCACAGGTAAAAGATTGCAGAGTGAACCACAGTGTGACAATGCCTGAGTCACGAATCCATTAAATGATCTGACATGTTAAATTAAAGTCCCCTGTTTCTTGCCTCCCCTCGGTCTCTGTGGGAGCTTTCATGGCACAGAGGAATCCAAGGACTCTCTCTACAGGCCAGGTCACTTCTTAAACTTCGCTTAGCCCCCATTTCACTGCCTGCAGGCAGCTTAAACTGATTAGCCTCGACCTTACTACGACTGGCTGACCTCCCAAGCATCCAATACCACTTATTGATCGATATTCATATCGATCCAGGTCCCACCATGCCGGATCAAGGGCAAATATTTCTATTGATTTGACCAGATTAGAGAAGACAAAAGGTTTCCAAATCAGTTTAGATGCAACCTGCCAACGGGATATGACAGCAAGCTGCACAGGGATTTCCAGCCGGGATTAGATTTGATGAGTGTTAACTGTGGAATTGATATAGCTGTAGGACTGTACCGATCGGTGGCTAATCAAGTAACACAGTATGTTAATGCAGTCATGCTTGCCCTTTAAATGCATAAGGTTGTAGCATTCGATTTACCTGGCTAAACCCTGCGTTAGATCAAACACGGATGGAGGCGGTTATGAGTTATTGCTTGGTTTGATGACGGTAAAATGAAGAGATATACAGTTCAATAAAATGTGTCTTCAAATCCTAGCAAAATATTACTTTTTGAATGCTTAAAAGCAACATTAATTTGATTTTATTTGTAATTTTCTTTTAATGGATGTTGTCTTCTTCATTAGAACACTTTGGTAAAACATTTTTTTCTTCCCTGCAAGAAGAAGCCAAAAAAATAACAAAACATGCTGTTCTATTACTGCAGATAAAGTGTGTGTTTGTGTTGTGTGTTGCACACTCTGTCCTTTATAAAGCCATGGGAGAAAAAACCATGCTTCCATCTCCATTAAATATTGATGTCCTTAGTGGGATAAAGTGAGTGAATAAGTCATGAAACACTGACAACACAAAGAAACAAACACTCAAAGAAACAGAGAGCATGTGGACATTTGCACCGTGTGATGTGTGAACGTTACCACAAGGAGGGAGAGAAGGAGAGATGGAGATGGAGGGAGAGATAAATAATAAAAAAGACAAGTGTTGTAGCGCCAGTGGTGGTCGGACCAAGAAAAAAAAACAGGGACGGAGAAAGTCTGCTGACACTGAATAGGCTCCTGTTTGAAATGTGGTTAATGAGTGCTATATGCTAATGTGATAGGTTTTATCAATAGGCTATAGATGGCTTGTTAGCACCTTTGTTTTGGCTACCCTTGTGTATAAATTGGCAGCAAATAATCCCCTGTGAACAGTTACCGTTGAAGAGCTAATCGACATGGCTTCTTCTCCTCAGCTGTCCCCGGTGGTCCCATTTTGCCGACATCACTTTTTTGGGTCAGTGAGTTAATCCCAAAAATATGTCCTGCCAGAACCTTGCCATTTATCTGGGTGGGTATTCTCTGTCAAGCTCAGCATGGCTAATTCTCTCTGGGACTCCCCTCTGCTGCAGAAGACAGACCTGACTGGCAAACTCTCACATTATCGCCGCAGTCATCTGATCTGCCTTTTCACTTCTGCTCCCCTCATCCTTCAAGCAGGGAGATCCTCTGGAGATGCAGAGGGCCAGAAAAACATCGGGAATAGGCATAAATGACAATGAAGGCCACATGTGTGGCAAGGTTACGAATATAACTCTACAAATCCAGCGTTCGTAAAATCAGAGGGACTCCTCTGTTTGCCTGGGAGAGACATATGAAAAGTTGTGGAAGAGGGCAAACAAGCTGGAGCATCCTTTAAGGCGCACTCAAGGAGTCACAAGCTGCAAAATTAAAATGCGTTAGAAATTTAAAAGTTCATTCACAGTAAATCCAAATTACAAAACAGGCTGCGAATAAGAAAAAAAAGCTGCAAAAAATAGAAAAACAGCTTGTCTGTCTTTCACTGATGTTTTGCAGCACTGATGTTTTTCATTTTGGTACCAGGTGTGATAAATTGGTGTTAGTATTTATATGAAATATTATTAATATATTATAATTCTGGTCCACTTCTGGGGCTGCTGCCAGGGGACGGCTTTGCCTGCATGGCTATAGGTCACTGCATTGTGTTGTGGGGCCTCGTGTCTGTGCTGAGCGGGGAAGTCTCCGGCTGCGCTCCTTGTGGGCCGGGAGCCCTCCTCAGTGTTGATAGCTCCCAAAGGTAACTCATTCCTTAACTCAGTCCTCGGTGCTCAGCCATGTCTCTCTCTCTCTCCCTTATAGCTCGTATGACTGTGTATGGAAGTTGGTGTGTATGTGTGTTTGTCTGCGAATGTGTGTCTGGATTTGTCTTGTTCTTATGTTGTTTTTAGCCTCTGTGAGGCACTTTGTGTTGCTTTTAAAGTATGAAAAGTCCCCTATAAAAAAAAAAAGTTTGAGTTTGAGTTTAATGAATTATGGGACTATACCATCTGTATATAAATTTAATATTGTTCAACGATTCTACAATTTAGCAGATGCTTTTGTCCAAAGCGAATTACAACACAAGTGTTGGATGTGAAAAGCAAACGCAGATTACATCAAAGCTTTTGGTCTATGTGCACAGTATGCCAACCCTTTATGAGCCAGAGGTTGTACATTTTTAATATTCAGCCCTTTTTTTTTCTCCTTTTTTTTTTGCACTGAATATGTTATGTATTTAAATTTGCAGCATCTTTTCATTTGTGCCCATTTCTCCTAATGGAAATCTTTTTGGCCCAAGCATCATCTTTTCTCTTGTCAAACATCGTACGCTCTGTGTTTATTGACATCTAAATGGTTCCAGTGAAACATACTTGTCATTAAGCGTAAGATTCATCACACACTACACCTTGATGTTTTGGCAACTTCTCACTCTCTCACTACCAAGTTCCAATTTCGCCCTCTTCACCTCTTTCTGACATCCAAAAGAGAACTTACCATCAAGCTGAAAACCATTGAAGTTACACAAAGTCTAAAGGCACTTACAGATTGCTCTCCACATTGCCCCCAAACATTGCTATGTGTACTTTTCACATCAGGCCTTTCAGGAAGAAGAATTCATAGGCCTGTCAAGTGCCATACAGGGGTTGAATGTGGTCATTTATAAGAAGCCGACTGGAGCACAAAAAAAGCAAGAGAAGCCATTTTGGTGCTGTCAGAGGGGTTTTGTGGCTGTAAAAGGCGGTGGTGATGTGCTCTGACACTCGGGGTCTTGTATGGTGCTTTTAAGAGCTCTGCGTGGGCACTCTCTGCATCACACGCTGCCGAGCAAGACAAAAACATACCTGTCACTGGCAAACAGTGCGGCTGCACTTAAAAAGATTCCAAGCTGATTTTATGCCAGCAGAGGTCTGGAGGTGACTTTGTGACATTTGTGTTGTACAGTAAAGCTTGATAATCCTGTTATTGCTGCTGGACACAGATGCCATGGTTGTGTGTTTGATGGGAAGTTTGTTTCTTGAGTTTTTCTGCATAAAGACTGAATTTACTGGGTTGGAGCTGACTCGGGGTGTGTTGACTCTAAAGATTGTAGGGTTGTGTGAAGATCTGGACAGCTGGATCAAAAAAACAATTTGTAATGATACAACTGGCAGCACATTTGCTAGTATTTAGATTGAAGAAAATAATATAAAGGAAGCTCAGTATTTTTAATTTTTATGTAAAAAAAACAACACTTTTTTTGTGGTGGAAAAGGTTTTTTAGTGAAAACAACTTTCTTTACGTGTCCTTCATTGAATCCATTGCCTCTCAGGAAGGTCACAGTGTGCAAAACAAACACGCAGGAGGACAAAGGAGAGACAATCCTCCATTATGCCCCCCCTTAACTTCCTTCCCTCCCTTGCTCTCTCCTTCCCTCCATCCCCTGCTACCTTTATTTGCTGCCCTATTAACAACTGTTACTGCAGCTTTAATTACGCCCCTGTGATCTCCAAGAGTGGCGGGCACGTGTCATCTCCTTCCCAGGGGAGCCTGGGTAATTACCAGCATCCATCCAAGGGCCGTTGCTCCTGTTCCTCGGTCGCCGTGGTGATAATCACACCGCCGCCACTAACATCTGTTCCTCGGTCTAGAAGTCCAAGTGGCCTAAGCCTGTCACACCATGCCTCCCTGTGTCAGGCTTGACCTATGACCCCACCCTGGCTCCTCAGGGCTAATTTGTTTACTTTCAGAGACAGGAAGGGACTCAGAAAAATCCTACCAGAGTTTCAACACTTTGGGGTTTAAATTTGAACTTTGTCTCATTGAAGTACATTTTACAAGCTACACCTAAATCCTGCTCTTATTTCTCTACTGCTCTTACAAATATTTGGAATTTTACTTTGAGTTTATTTTTGAAATTGTGCAGTTTTGTTCATCAACTTCGCTTCAATCTGAGTGACTTTAGGATCCCGCGTCTCTTCTTTAAAACACCTAACATTTTACGTCTATAGACTTAAATTAAAACGCTATCAAAAGAGTATGGTTCATATCTATTTAGAACCCTTTGGCTGTCAACTCAAGTCATTACTTCTACACCATCAAGAGGAAACTATAGCATAGTGTCATCCACATAGAAACAACACTTGGCATCTTGACACTTTTACATAATTCATTAATATAAATAAAAAATATGATAGGACCCAATATGGTTCCTTGTGGAATGCCATTTTTTACGTTTGAAAAGGTAGAAGATAAACCAATCCTCTCACAATATAATAAGTTACAAAAAAATTGTGTTCACTCAAAACAAAGAAAAAGCTTTCCAAGTCAATCCAAGTCCAAGTCCTTATAAATTACTATTTAATCACAAGTAAAGATGTTTTAGTGTTTCCGTCTTCACTTGCACACACCTCTTGCTTTAAGGCCTCAACAGTCAACACAACTCTTTGCTTTGTTGAACTTTTTCATTGCTTGTCCTCCAAAAGGTACAGTGTAAATAAATGGTTTATCAGTAAGAAGTCTTCATTCCTGCAGAGTTTAAAAGAGTGTAAAGAGTTTAGACCAGGGGTCACCAACATGGTGCCTGTGGGCACCTGGGTGCCCCCTAGAACCACTTAAGGTGCCCGGGAGGCATGTTCCAAAATGCAGCAATGGTCACAATGGAGCTCCATACTACCATCATTGTTCTGTAAATCATTAATAATTATTTTGAAATAATTAACATTGACCTGGGAGCAGTCTCTTCACATAGTACTACTACTACTACTAATTCTACTATGATTCATGTCATTAAAAAGTGACCAGTGCAATATTGTTCAGAAAGTTTTGTATCAGATACTTACCCTTTGTGCCACTCATTTCCAGTAAGGTAGCCCTCGGTCTCAAAAAGGTTGGTGACCCCTGGTTTAGACTATAATGAACACAATGCAAAACGCTGAATTTGTTCTTACATTTTCGTTATGTTTCACTGATTGTTGCCTCTTGGAGCAGATACAGTAAAGACTGAGCTTATTCTAAATCCATTTCATAGGACTATTTCCCCAAACCGGAACTGAGATTTCATTGCAGAAAAGGAACCTGTCCACTTCCATATGAATCTCCTCCAAACTCCTCCTCTCACATGCAGAGCCTGGCAGTTCTTAGCCAAGTTTTCATGGGAAAAGAAAGGCGCAGTTATAAAGCGGGAGTCAGAATTAGGGAGCAATCAGTGTACAAATCCTCAGAGACTATAAAGCCATTTCCCTCTTTCTCACTGATGAGACCCAGCAGCAAGTTGAGCTCTGCTTGCAAACTTTTCCCCATAATGAGAGCACGTTAACTGTCTTTGACCACACTTAAGACACCAGGAAAAAAGAGGCAGGATTAAGTGTGGGCACGGTGCGTGAAGGGATAGGTAGCTTCTCTAAATAAAGATATATTGCACATTTGCAGCGGATGAGGTGGCAGAATATAAAGAAGCGTGGAGGCTTGAATAATGAAAAGCTTCTTGATCAAAGGGACAGGAAAAGCGGTGTATTTAAGCAGGTCAGAATCTTTAAAAGCTGTTTTATTTATGCGCTTTTTAAAAGAAAGTCATAGTCAATATTTGGCAGCTATGACATTAACGAGCAAGGCATTATAAGGGAGGGGGATTCATAAATATGCATAAAGATATTAGTGGGGTGTTAACAGTAAGCACCTGTCTACTTAACCGTGACAGGAACTCTGTGAGTGACTTTACAGAGACCCCCCCCGCTCTGCTTCCCCCTCCTCACCAAGCCACATGTGTCCTTCTTTACTTAACGTCGCCGCTCCCTGCCTGTGACAGCGCCGCTGACAGCCCGCACTCAGAAAAAAAGAAAATGTTTTCAGAGATGTCAACCAGCGATGGTGAAAGCTCAAGGTTAGAGTTTCTCGTTGGCTGGCACATTCACCAGGTTGCCTTTCTTCCTTTGCACTCTATGAATATTGGCTATCCACCTTGTGAAATTAATAATGCATTTTCATATTTTTTCCTCGCCTCCCCCAAGTTTGCAGGAATTGTATCGCGACTGTCAAGCTGGCTTTGACACCCAAACTGTCGAAAGTCAAAGGGTTAGGTTCCCTTTTTTTCTGTTTTGTCAACCTGAAGTGAGAATCTGTCAAAGGTATTAACTTAGACAGCTTTTTATGCTCAGCTCGTGCATAATTGGTTTGAAGTTTTATAAGAAGAGGTTAATCATCAGTCTTTTTCTCCTCTGATATGAAATGTGCAGATTCCTCTCCGTCAGATGAAAAGCAAAATAACAGTTGGCTTTAGTTTGTGCAATGAAATGCATTTATACCAGTCATAAATGGTAAATCATGGATGGTACCAGAGCTCCCTTAAAGTGAAGCCAGCATTATTTGTGGTCCTCTCTGGTGATTGGCTGTAGCAATGGTCTTAAAGCCGTCCTCTGCCACAGTAACAAACAGGTAATGGTGCAGAATATATAATTAAAAGACAAATAAAATAAAATAAAGAGTTTTCAAACATGCTTCTCAACAAAGGAGAACGTTTGTTTCAGGCAGTGATTTTATAATGTGAGCAAAGTAGAGGAGGAAGAGTGGGAGGAAACGTACTGAAACACCAAAGTATTGAACATGGGTGCTGACACAAGGATCTTTTCTGCTGTGGACTGTTCCGGCCTATGAGATCTTGGACATTTATTGGTTAGCTTTGGTTTTAGTTAGAAGGAGAAATGGGCTAGTTGTGCAGCCAAAGCATTTGAGCAGAGTGGAGTGGTGAGAACTTCCGCTCCTTGCTCCTAAAGGTGTCCGTCTCAGTCGCTCCCTGCTCAAAGTTCCTTCCTGTTCTGTGCCACTGCGCCTTTTACTGCTCAGTGTTCAACCAAGATTGCATCCCGCTCCACTCCATGCTCACTCCAAAAATTATATTCTGATTCTGGGCCTGGTATGGAGTTGCTTCAGACTTGTGATGTAAGTGGTAACAGAGTGAAACTACTCTTTTATTCCCATTGTTGAAAAAAATATCCTCCTTTCTGGCCTTTTCAAAATTCACCTGCCCAGCTCTCCTCTCACTTACGCTTCCCTCTACTTGCAGATCAGCTTGCCAGATAGCCTCTGCCTTACCAGTGCAACTATCAGCCCCTATTGAGGCTGGGTTTTGGATTCACTACATATAGAAGGAGCAGGAGGCATGCGGTCCATGCATACAATCAACAAATGCATTTTAAAATGCAATGTTTTGGCAACATTTTTGAAAAACATCATATAATTACACACTTTACATAAACTCAAAAAAAATCTATTTATCTGTTATTCCACTTGAAACCTTTGAAAATGTTATTCTTAGGCCCCGTTTACACGACGCCGAAAACGGTCGATTCCGCAAACATTTCGTTGCGTTTTGGCCTTCCGTTTAGACGAGACCACGTTGCGTTTTCAGTGAAAACGCAAACTTTTGAAAACGCTCCCCAGAGTGGAAAGATCTGAATCCGCTCCTCCATCCAGCTTCGTGTAAACACAGAGCGGAGCGTCTCAGGGTGAAACGCTGACGTCACCGCATGCGCACTCGCAGTTTCAGGTGAAGGCTCCGCGCTCAGCCACGTTTCAAGTTGAGCCAGTAGTTGGCGGTAATGCGCGTTATGGTTGGATTGCCGACCGTCTCACACAACAAAACGGCAGAAAAAGAAGGAACAGAAGAGGAGACTTCTCCTCCTGGAGTCGTATGAACGCGGATCGTTTTCACGCCGTCCTCATGTAAACGCGGGTGGCTTTTGAAAACGCAAAGGAAGAATCGTTGCGGGAGTCTCCGTGTAAACGGGGCCTTAATCTTGTGCAGTATTTTGCAATTACCAAGATTACTTTAACAGCAACAGAACTTAACCTGACACGCCAAACGGACAGTTTCATATAGCCGCCACAGAAATATTTCACTAGTCCATCTGGGCAGAAGCTTTTTGGATTTGTTGTCAGGGGTGGGACCTTCAAAAAAATCAGCAGCTGGTGATTGGACGACCGTTCTGATTGACACACTCACCACAGACCAATCCACATCAAGCCACGGTATGACGTAGCTTATGTGCGCCACTGCTGAGAAACAATAGACGAACAACTATAAGAACATGGCGATAATGGTGTTAGACGACTGCTGCCGTCTTTGTAAAGTAAAGTTAAGAATCAAAGGACTGCTGTCAAATACAAAAGTCTGTTGACGTCACTTCTGCTCATCACTTGTGCTGCCCCCGCCTCTCTTCCCTCATTGGGCCAGTTAGAATTTAGCCGAGTGAATTCATTGGTCAGTGGATCCTGTCAAGATGGATCCTCAGGATTTCAGAAACTGAATCAGGCAGGTCCATCTGCTCTGCAAGGTTAAACAGAACTGGCTTAAAATGAAATAAAATAAAAAAACAGAACCTTGATACAAAAGTATTTCTGAATTCCTAACAAAATATTAACTATTGCTGACTTTCAATAGACTCATTTGAAATAACTTGGAAAATTCTCACCCCTTTAAGTCCAACTGAGAATACGTTTCTTTGATAATTAGGAGTGAAGAGCAAAGGAGAAATAAAAAGAGGGAGTTAAAGGACAGTGGGTGGATGGGTGGGTGGGGGGTAGTGGCCATCTGGGTTGACTCAACATCCAAGATCCAAGTCAGGGATTGCTGAGCACACCTCATGCCTCTCTTACTGTCACACACTGTAGGAGGCCAGGCTGAGACAGATGCAGGACAAAAGGTGCTGTTGTTTACGTCTATGTTCCCCCTCTCCTGCCCTCCCTTCATCCTCCCATCCTCTGTCTGTTTGTCTCAACGGGAGACAGGACCCCCTCCCTGCTTCGGTCCAAAAGGTTCAGCGTTTTGAATGTGACGGTAGAGAGATAAAAAATAAAAGAAGGGCAGACGGATGGGTTTGTGGTGGGTCAGAACCCAACAAGCTGTGCTGGGAGTCTCTCTGTCTTTCCTCTCCTTCCAGCACCAGGTGGTGTGTTCCCTGCCTCCACCTGCTCACCCGAAATGCCACTCTGCCTCTTCTGGACAAGCACAGTGTCCCATTACACTCAGCAACACAAAGTGGCAAAGAGGGCAGACAAGTGTGAGTGTAGGTCATGAAAGTTGGTAAACAGGCATCTGAAATGCCACCTGCTCTTGTTAAAGATGACTTCTGCTCCCTGTCTGACTTTAAAATAACTTTGAGGACTTAAACGCTCTCGGCTCAGCAGCTTGAGGCAGATGGCTGTATACCAATGAGTCTGGTTTGGCTTGAGGTTTCTGCCTGTTACGAGAAATTTTTAACGTGCGAGACGATGAGTGCTCATTCGTGGGTCAATGTTAAGGCCTATTACAGATTAACATTTAACCCACTTCTAAGGGAATCTTGTTTTCTTGTCTTTCTTAGTCCTTCTTGTACCCCTGTAGTACTTCTATATGATTGACAGTCCATCTTTTCCTCACACTGTTGCTTTTGAAAACTTTTATTCAGCATTTGTTTAAAACAATTCACCTAGGTTTCTTTAAGGCTCCCTGCCAAGCAAACCCCCTTCCCTTTGATTGGCCAGCCTTCTGGAGGCCTTCTGGCTGAAGCGCTATGGGCAGACTTTGGTGTTTGAGGCTTACCCCTCCAACGTGTCATAAGCCAGTTAGGACGATCCTTATGCCATGATCTCATGAAAATCTTGTGGAGATCTCGGGCATTTTTAAAACAGCACAGACAAATTCAGGGATTTTTGCAATCTATCAGTATGAAGTGGTTTAAAAATGTCCAGTTAAGATGATGTAGGAGAGCATAATACACCATCTTTAATTGTTAGGACAATTCTTGTGAAATGTGAATACACACAAAAAAATATATTTTTTGAGGGCAATGGGTTTTTTTAAATTTTACTCCTGTTACTGCCTTTTAAAGCAAGGGCCCATGACCACGTGGTTCACCAGCCTCACCATTAGTGTTGTTCCTCCCTTCCTCTCTTCCATCCGCTGTGTTTGTTCTTTCCGCTGTGTTTTGTGCTCTTAAAGGCAGAGAAAGCGGGGCCTCTCGGCGCCACGTGGGACCTCTGAGAGCCAGCCTTCTCAGACTTCTGGCTAACCTTCATGTTCGATCAATACCTCTCTACAGAGGCTCCATCTTTGGAGTTTGTTTGTTTCTTCTTCTCCTGCTTGCAATGCGACTTACATCACGGTTAAGATGATGAAATTGATCAAGCCCAGTGCTTTTAACCTCAACGTGAACCACAGTATTTTAGACGGGGGGTGTAAGACTGGGGATGAAGAATGGGGAAGAATAGAATCTTGGCTGGTGCTTTTGTTTTTGTCTCCAACATGATTTTTTTTTTACTGAGCCATGCCATATTTTCCATTTCAGTCATTTTAAATTATCTCTCTTCAATTGCGTAACTTGGGGTTCTAATAAACTTGTTGAGCAAGACAGTTCCCCCCTCACTTCCAGCTATTGGATACCCAACAGAAAACACCTTAACCCAGAAGATGGATGGACCCTGGCTGTTAGGACAGAGGTCGAATGATTTCCTTTCCCATGTCAGCTGAGAAGTAAACACCAGGACACAGGCAGCGTTTTCAGCCTGAAGTCTGCACCTATGTACTCTGCAGAGACGCTAAAGATCCCTGTCTCAGAGAAAAGAAAGAAAGAAAAAAAAGAGCGCCTGCCCTCCTCCTTCTCCTTATCTCCCCCTCACCCGTTCTCTGTCCTCTTACCTTCATTACAGATTTTTTGTTTATGCTTGGCCGCAACCGTGGCTGCTCCTGATGGTTTGAGGTCAGGCGTGACTGGCCACGGGTTACTCTAAATAAATACACACAGACTAGCCAGGAAGGAGCGGGTAGGCTGCGCTTGCCGCCGAATCACCCTTGATTAATCAGCTGGCAGATTCAGGGTGACTTTTTGTGTACACACTCCCCACCACTGCCGCCACCACCACCACCACTCCTTCCCCCTGAATGACCCCCACTTCTGCCTTTCCCCAAACTCATGGAAGGTGACAGAATCGAGGCAGCGCAGACAGGCCGATCCAGGGAGATAGAACTTTGCAACAGTCCTGCCTCTGCAACAACATACACATCTTACAAACACACACAGGGTACACAGAAAGACATGCACAAATGCACAAATTGGATCACACACAGCACCTCCCTGTATGTACTGTGAAAAATTGGTCTAGCTTTTGGACACTTCCTGAGGTGACAGAGTATTTTACAGTTCTACAGTTTCATTTAGAATACTCTTTTGTCTAAAGGGACGTACAACACAAGCAAGGATTTAGACAAAAGGAAAAACGTAGTTATTGGGAGAAAGTGCAACAAGTTATTTGGCATTAAGTGCAGGATTTTTTTTTTGAATGATGTAGAATAACTAGCCAACTAACTACAATCAATTGCTGCATCAATATACTTCAACCTTCAACAACATTCAGAAATTGATGCTGAAAATTCACTAAGAGCTAAGTCTTAGACCTTGTGACTCATTCTACCCCTGAGGACAAAGAGGAGAAGGGTCAGAGTAAGTGTTTCAGTGTTCCCTGGACAGATGAGTCTTCAGACATCTCTTAAAAGTACAAAGGGGCTCTGTGGATCATACAGAGTTGGGTAATCCATTCCACCATTTGGGCACAACAGAGGAGAAGAGTCTGGCTAGAGATTTAGAGCCACGCTGGGCTGGGAGCACCAGGCGTCTTTCACAAGCAGAGCGTAGTGGGCGAGAAGGAGTGTAGACCTGGATGAGGGACCCCAGGTAGGCAGGAGCCATTCTTGTTAAAGTTTTGTAAGCCAGGGGAAGAGCTTTGAATTTGATTCAAACTGCCACTTTAAAGACTTTAGTGGAGGCAGAGCACATCACAAGTTGTTACACATTTTGGAAGCATCTGATCAAATGTAAACTGCTTTATTAAGCCCCTGAAGGATAAAAACACAGTCATTTTTATGGATTGTTGACCACCAGTTGTAACTTGAGTTTACCCATGTCATTGGCTATCTTTTCTTAGTAGTTTTTTTTTTTTTTTTCAAATAATATGAAGCTATTAAGCATTACCTGGCTGTGTTGAAAAATTTGTTCTGTTTGGTTGAAACCCTAAAAAATTGGTAAAAAAAAAAGAAAATCACTCAGAGAGCGCAGACCTCCTCCAAGCATATTGTGATTATCAGGATCTGGATTGTACTTTTACATCTGTCAGAAATTATGGTGACCTTGTCTTGTATTGTTTTGCAAAGCAATCAGACCATTTATGGTGGAGTTATATACACATATGGTGAAAACAGCCCTATCTTACAATGATTAAGAATCCTTAAAATAAAATCCTGAATCCAGACAGTGATCCAGATCACCTCCAAAACTTAATCACTTCTTTCTTATCCTATTTTGAACATTACCTGAAAATTTTATCAAGATTTGTTGGTAACTTTTTGAGTTATGTTGTTCACAGGCAAACAGACAAACTCTCCCAAAAACATAACCTCCTTGAAGGAGGTAATTACACAAAAATACCTTAATAATCAATTAAATAAACAAGAAAAGTTGAAATTGAAAGCAAGCCATCAGAGCAACTATAAGTCAAACTACCCCCTTTTATGTATTAAACATAGCTGACCCAAAGTTGTTAAATTTTGTAAACAAGACTTTTAGTGACTCTGGTGCTTTACCTTTGAAGATTGTTAAAAATCTACTGATTGAAAAATACAATGAATTAAATCACTGACACAGTAAACATTTCATTTTGAAGTTGTACATATCATGAGTGACCTTTGAAGTCTGTTGAATCTTTTCAGAGAAGTTTGGACAAATTTTACTGGAGTTTGTTAAAACTTGGTTAGTTGTTGTGCAACTTCCTGGAGAACTTGATTATCATTACATGCATGGTGTGCCTACCAGAGGCAGTTTTTATTAGTTTATTTTTTTAAGGATAGTTTTATCTGGTGCTGCTTCAGTGAAATAGCCCCACTGCAGACACAGCCGGACTGAGGCCTCCAATTAATCTTTGATCTGAAACATCAGTATGAACAAAAGCTTTTCACACAGCAGGCTCCATTGGTTGATTCCATCACTCTACACAGCATTCCTTCTCCCTCCTCTACCACTCCATCAAACAACGCAGATGCCTAACCAACCTGCACCAGCAGCATCTCCCCCAACCCCTACCTTTGCCTCCATCATTAGAGGGTGGTGCTGTTCCCTCACCTGTCAGCTCCACTCCACCATGGATCAGTGAAGCCTCAGCTCGACCATGCAGACCCCTGTCACTACCCATGACCCTTCCCTCACTTCCTGGCTCCACATCTCTGCCCCATCACCCCTCTCAGCCTCCCTGACCACCTGCCCTGGCCTTCAGGCTCATGCAGCTGCCGTCCCAGCATCCGGTCCGTTTCACCCTCCCCTTGCTCCTGACGCAGTTCAAGCTCCCAGCCTCAACTCTAGACCTAGCCCCCGGCCTCAGCCCCCCCTGGCCACTGTGCCTCTGTTGCCCCCAGCATGGATGGACCTATCCTCGGGCAAGGTGTGGCCCCATGTGGCACGCCTGTCCGGAATACAGGTTATCAGCTCTGATCGCCGCAATAGACTTCTACCCGAATCTGCTGCCCTGAGGGGACAGAGACATGGAGGAAAAGAGAGAAGACGAGAGACGGAGAGAGTAGTTTGAGCAAAAGAGAGAGTTGATGAGTGCAGGAAGGATTAGGAGAATAGAAAAGGAGGCAAACAGAGAGGGAGGGTTAGGGATGGAGTTTTGCCTGGAGGCAGGGATGAGGCAATGAGTACCCCTCAAAAACAAGCTGGCAGTTGGAGACCACCACAGGCACTTCTACAGAAAGAGAACATGGGGGCTTTCAGGTGTGCGTGTCAAACAATAAGCAGCATGCTCTCTGTTCTCTGCTTCTGTCTCCACAGTGACATGCTTTAGCCACCCCATGGACATCCTGAGGAAAACTCAAAACAGACAGCTGAACTGTTTTTTGATGTCTGTTTGGTTTTATAAAGCCCTCTTTTCCTTTCTTTTTAAAATTCTTTTATATTTTTAACTTTTCCAGTTGTTTTCCTGTCTGTCTACTCAGAATTCACACAAATGCAACTGTTAACAGGGTACATATCACTCCCAGTACAACAGATTTCATATCTGTTGCTGGACACAGAGTGTAAAATCAAACCATATGCCACCAATTGCTGCAAATTATCCTGGATCCAGATTATCAGCACTAAAAAACCTGTCCGAGTTTGAGGCACCATTAATTCTCCAGCCGTTTTGTTTTGCAGTGAGATTGCCAAGCACTCAATGAGGGTTGGATTGTTATCGTGGTTGCAGACATTGTAATCAGGCCTCAATAATCACACTTCCAGAAGCGGAATGTGCCTGGGGCCCGCGCCAACAGGCCCTAATGTGGGGCGCCGCGGGCCGCTAGCCTGCAGACACACAGGGCTGGCAGATGGAGGCTGCCATTAAACATGGACAATCAGAGAACCCAATCACTGAGCAATATGTTGTCCACTGAAAGGAAGTTTGCGGAGGATGCTCAGTCTTACTGCAGATTTAGTGTCATTACAGGAATCTGTGTGGTTGATTTTGGCGAAAGAATTCAAAGTATACAGGTCAAAAGCATTATATTCACATTCATTTAAAGGGTGAACCAGTTTCTACAGCATCTTGGTACTGCAGAATCTATATCAGCGGTGTCTGTCTGTCTGTCTGTCTGTCTGTCTGTTAACAACATTACTCAAAAACTAATGAACAGATCTTCATGAAATTTTCAGGAAATGTTCTAAATGGGATAAGAAAGAAGTGATTAAATTTTGGAGGTGATCCGGATCACAGTCTGTATTTAGGACTTTTTTTAAAGGATTCTTTATCATTGTGAGATAGGGCTGTTTTCACCATATGTGTATATAACTCCACCATAAATGGTCGGATTGCTTTGCAAAACAATACAAAACAAGGTCACCATAATTTCTGACAAATGTAAAAGTACTATCCAGATCCTGGCAATATTCTGGATACTAAGATCCACAATATGAAATATGTATTGGGTCATCATCATTTTCAACACTGGCAGGTATCAAATTTTGGTACAAACCTGCAACTAACAGCAAATTGTAGCAGACAGTCTGCTGAAAGGGAGTATAACATTAATGTAGGACTAAAGTTTTGTGTCAAAATCTGTGCTCTCTGAGTGCTTTTTTAGTTACTATTATTAATAATATTATATTGCTTCCTGGTTGTGGCTTGCAGTAGCAGAGCTCGCACCACCAGCTACATGCCTGTTGAAGCAGACACAACCTACATATAACTTCATCTCCATTTTTCTAGATCAAAACACTACCTACCATGCCACGCTACAAGATGGAATTACCATCTGTGCTAGTTTACATCCATGTAGCGGAGTTTTGTAGCATAATGGCAGCAGTACAGCCCTGGCTGGTAGTAAGTGGAGACAACAAATGACCAAATATTCAGGCCTAATGATCAGCAATTCTGATGCTGAGTTGTAAGGATGATGGCATTTAATCATGTATACAATTTAAAGCGAACATCCTGGGTATATATGTAACTCTATTATAGTTTCATTTTCTTTCTAACTCTTTCTTTGTCTATTTGTTTGTCTCACTGCATTTGTCCTCATCCCAGCATCTCTCTCTTTTATCTTCGTGTGTGTGTGTGTGTGTGTGTGTTACATCTGGTTTACAGAGTCTTAGAACATGACGAAAACTGTCTCCTCTTTCACTTCCTGAGCAATGTACTGGGGGAATTAATCTAAGACACTCTTTACTGAGCAAGCCCTGCCATCATGCCATATATCTCTCTATGACTCATCCATTACATCTGCTTATGTTAATGGCACAAACACCACAGAGAAAAAAACAAAGTGGACATGTCAGTCACAGCACAAGACTGGGTACTGCAGTGGATGTAATGAGGCCACCAGTTAAGTGACACCTGAATGAACCTGACATTGTTCATGTCAGAGAGTCCTCTACCAGATCAGACCATCAGCACTTTCTAATCAGACTTTCAATTTCAAAAATAGCACCTCTGTAAACCATAAATCTTCCTCTGGACTTTTGTGTTTCCTTTTCTCTAATTGTCCTGTGTCCATGCATCGTAAATCTCTCAGGGAAGAGCCATTAGCAAAAAAGGCTGGTAGATACTCTTCCACACGGACATTACTGCTCTGTTCACATAGGGAGGATGTCCAGATACTGACTCAAGACACAAGTGTGTGCAGTTGGAGCTTATTCACCAGGGTCCGATGACAGCATGTCTGGCTTGGCAGCTCTGCTTTTCATGTCAGCATCTAGCCAGCTGGTATTTGGGATTTCTGTGGTTAGACTGGTTTCCTTCCCAACCCTCAGAAGGATTGAATTTTTGCATAATACACTTCCTGTATGTCATTGTGTTTGGTGCTGTATTCTAACCGCTGCAAATAGTTTACAATGTCATCTGTTTCCTGAGCTCATGTTCCTTGATGCAGTGTGTCTGAACTCAGTTACACATGACTGATTCGATACATTGTCGACAAAAACAATGGCATCAAAGGGCAAATTCTGTGCAGTACAGCAGCCCCAGTGTTTAATTCATACCCTGTTCTCATGTCAGCATTAGGGTAAGTTGTGTGTTTGTGTCATGTTTAGGACTTTAACCCAGAGCGACGGGCTGCTCTGGGAAAAACACACACGGAAAAGACTTCTCACAATCAAATATCCTGTCTTAAGTGTTTTGGGGGAGTTTGTCTAAATAGGATCCAGTCAGTGCAGCAGTAGAATGATTTCCTGTTACAAGTCGAGTGGTTTGCTGATGAACATGAAGAGGGACACAGCAGGAAATGGCATCATGTTGCACAGACATGCAAAAAAAAATAGTTGGACGTTTTTGCACCAGCCACATGTTAAATATGCTTTATTTTCATGTGGTGATGATCAGCTTGTCTCTTCATCCTGTCTTTTTCCAGAAGTCCTCAAACCTTTAAACAGATATAAGTGATTCCCTAGTATCTCTGAAGTAGACAGTAATATTATCTTTAATATGGTAATTATTGCGGGAAAACCATCTTTGAGACTGTGGAGCAAGTGTTGGGAATTTATGACTAATCTATATAAGCGTACCTTATTATTTATATAAATCATCTCAGAGCCAAGGAACGGAGGTATAAATGACCTTAGCCATTTCATTAAATCTAATTAAATCGAACTGACATTAAAAGTCATCATTTCTGCTCTTTTTTCATGAGTGCAGATTGGATACGGGCCATGCTGGATCTCCTCACTGTTAAACACATACTGCGTACAGTATTACAGAGTTAATGGGACAGATAATTGACAGTGAACCATAGGAGGTTAATAATAGATGCTTAATTGACTCCTATCAATTTGTTACACTGAACATCACTGTCTAAAGAGCTCATTCATACAGTGAGCAGGCTTATTCCCAGCAATAACCATATTTCTTTTTTATGATCAGTGCTTTTGGGATGCCCAAAGACAATGGAAGCAGCGCAGTGATGAAGAGACGGGCCGGGATGAAAAATGATGAAAGATGTAACGTTTCTAACTTCCAGACTGCATAGAAATCTGGAGAGAAAAAAATCTACATGTCCACAAACTTTGTGCTTAAAATCAGTGTTTATTAGTCTTATGTGGTGTATTAAATAATGTACCACTAAATGTTATGATAACAGGTATGAAATATGAGTATAAATCTTTATCTCTTGTCTCTTAGTGCACACTTCTTCAAAGCCAGTGTGTATTACAAGTGTTTCCAACTAGACTTTGAATTAGTCAGTCAACACCGAGGAAGTAAGAGTTTATCTTGTCTGACGCCACTCGACAGAATACAGCAGCACTGTCTCCTCAAAGTGAATGAGTCAACCCAGCTACTGTCCCAGGCCCCCCGACACCCATCCCCTCTCCCTGGAAGACCTCCGCTGTTTATACATATCTGTTTCACCTTTTTCCTCCCAAACAATCACTGTGCAAGTCAAGAGGAAGCCCGTCCTGTGCTAGCTACGCACATCCCAGCAGTGCAGGAGGATATCATGAACGAGCATGCAGGATGAATGTGAATAAGCACACTGACCTGTTTAACTGTTGGAAAGGGGAAAATAGAAAATGCACTGTGGGATTACATAATTTAGTTTTTTAGCCAATTGGATCAAGATTAAAGGAAAAACAAGAAAGCAGCGATATTTGCTATAGCTCATAGTTTCCAGGTCTGAACCTGTAGTTCTCAAGTAGCATCCTCAAGAGTCCACTTGGGGCTGGAACACGACAAACCAGGACAGGTTCCCATATTGAAATCACAGTAGTTCTACTGTTGCTGTTCGTGGTGTAGCCAGGCTGCGGCTTCATCTCTGACCTTTCACCACTTTCTAAATTTATTGAAAGATAGCTGGAAGACACTTTTACAACATATTCAGGCTTTTTAACACCTTTTAGAAACTAATAAGTGGTATCATGGGTTTTGCATCAATATTTTCAATAAATGGCAAAATCGAGTCTAGAAATATGAAGCCCATGTGGACATTTTAAATGCTGAAGTTTTTTGAGATTCCACTTGAGGCTAGCTGCAGAAATACCAGAAACCACAGACACCCCAAGCAAGAAAAAATAAATGAATAAAAGGAGATGTTCACAGCAAAAGTAAACCTATTTATAGCCAGGTCAAAAAAAAATGCTGGATATGAATAGCTCATTTCTCTTTTGGCACACACAGTATAGGGGGTGATTTTTTTCTCATAACTAGTTACTTTTCAAGTTATCAAACCTACTTAAAGTACCTTTGTAAAAGCTAGGTTAAGTTCAAGCACCCAGTATGGCTTCTGCTGATGATTGGCTTCCAAACTCCTTATAAGAAACAAATGGGTGATGTCATAGGCACAACATTGGTACATTGTAAAATCTAAGGCTTTATACAGTCTATCGTTGATCTCCTTCTTGTACTCAATTAGCGTTTGGTAATGTTACTTTAGAAAATAAATTGTTGTTGCACAAGATTACTGTCAATAAATAGAAGTGTGTTACATTTCTGCACTACTTACAAATGTAACACGTAAGCATGCTTTTGTGCTGTAAAAAATTAAACCCCTGACTTGTGTTTATTAGTCATATTGTCCAGACAGTGTGTGGCTTTTCATATATTTATCTTTTCAGATTTAAAGGGATAATTTAAGAGGAATTGTATAAGTTACATGTCACTCTAAATTAACACTGCAAGGGGAAGCGGCACATAAGGTTACAGTATTCTGTAGCCTTAGTTGTTAGAACCACATAGTTTAGATAACTTTTAGATAACTTACTCAGACACAAGCTCTCAGTTGTTGTTTTTTTCCTTTTTGCTTAAACACTAAAAGTCATATCTCCTTGAAACATGTACATTGACCTGTAAGTCTAGTTTCCACGGAGGGCAAATATAAACACTTCAAATGCTTTGGGGATGTGGTGACAAGAGAAACATTAATAATTTTTCAGTAACAGATTACTTTCATGAAAAAGTAACTCTGTAACAAAATTCCTTTAATACAAAAGTAGCATGTTGCATTACCCATTTCAACAAAGAAGTAATCTAAGTAGTCTTACAGTCATTCTTTTATCTTTGTTAATGTTTGTTACCTTCTCAACTTGGGGTGATTTTATGCACCAGAGGCTCATCGACTCGTAATTTGAATGGATGTAAATGGTTTGCTTTGGAACACGGGCTTGGCAGTGCACCGTGCATCACTCTGCAGACTTAAACAGTTTGAGAGCAGACTGATAGATGAACCTCGCTGGAGATATGTGGCAGGATGGAGTAGGGAAGGTGTTGGAAGGTTGAGAATATTAATCATAGCAATTATTGAAAGTGTTTTCCGCTGACATCATCGTGCAGAGCCATATATCAGCCAGGAGCTGCATGCTTATGACTTAGTGACACGGGCAGAGTGGAGGACATTGAGCAGTAAAAATTAGCAAGTTAAACCAAGTGAAAAATGAAGCCATCAGAGAGCCATAAGGAGCTAGCATTTGTTATTCCAAAGAAACTGTTTCAGGAAGTAAGCTCAGTGCGTGTTATTGTTTGTACTGTTTTTGTCTTTACTGCGAACAGACTCCTCAACAGAGTTACGTCTATTGTTTTGGTTCAGTGTGTTATGGTAGTTGCTTAGGAAATAAGTAGGCTACAGTGATGAAGGATTATCAGTTGAATGGTATTTCACATGCACAGGAAAAGAAAGAGTTAGAGTCATAAATCTGTAACGTCAAAGATTTACAAGCAAGTAATCTTAAAGTGCCAGAGGAGTGTGTTTGCATAGATGTTTGTGTTTCCTGTCATGTAGCAGGAAGCAGTGAACACCAGGTTCTGAGATCAGCTCAAAGCCAGTAATAGAGTGTCTTCTTTGGAATTACTTCCAAATTCATGGAAGGAAAGTATTCTGATTTAGATTTTGTTCCTCTTTTAGATGACTGTTGTGACTTGAATAAGATGCGCAATGCATCTCCCTCTGTTTTCGTTGTAGAAAAGTGATGCCAAAATACCCCCCTGCAATGAGCTGTGGCATGAGTCTACACAGTACAGGGCTTGTTCTGAGGAAGCTGCAATACTGATTTCGGCCCTTTTGGTTAACCAAAACATAACATACAATTAAAGATCGCTCAGATCTGATCAATCCTCAGGGTAACAGTAGGTGGGACCACATTACCCCTGTCTTGGCTTCACTGCACTAGCTCCCAGTTGCTTTTAGAACAGATTTGAAAATTTTATTGTTTGTTTTGGAAGCTCTTTATGGCCTTGCCCCTAAGTACCTCATCAAACTTCTTCATCCTCATGTCCTTGCCAGGACACTGAGGCCCCATTTACACGAAAAAGTTTTATCCGAAAACTCAGTGAAAAAATTTGCGCATACATGGAAACTGAGGGACTGAAAACGCTGTAGTAAGCATGCCAGGCCTGCAGGTGGTGCTATAACTGTCTTGTCTAGAGGCAGCATTTGGGAGATCTCCACGAAATAGAGTTGAGTCGATCATCTGGTGTATTGGGGAATGCTAAGCGCAAAAGTGGAGCAACAGATACACATTTCGTTGGAAGACAGTCAGCAGATTGAGCAGCAAAAGCACAACAAGGTAATTCGCAACGATCAAAACAAAGGTACTGTTGTCCTGTCGTATGCGCTCTCTCAAAGCGGAGTGTGACATCAGCATTTCCACTGAAAATGCTGGCTTGCCGTTTGCGCGCCAAAGGTGTTGCCAGCGTTTCAGAAAAATCCCACTCTAGAGGCCGTTTTCAAAAGTTTGTGTTTTAGGTCAACTGAATCGCCGTTTCCGTGTAAACACATGGCTGAAACGCAACAAAACTTTTTCACCCTAAAACTGTTGTCCTGTAAACTGCCCCTGAGATCAACCAGTCAGTCGCTTCTGGTCACCCTGAAAAGCAGATACGAACCCCCCCTCCAAGACTTATCTCTTCTCCATGACTTTTAATCAAAGTTTGAATGGACATGTGGCATAAATTTTAGTTAAATTTTAATTGATTTCATTCTATTTTACATTTGCAGTGTTTTTATGTTTTTATGTATTTTAAAGTTAAAAGTTTGAGTTGAGTTGAGATTCTTGTGTCCTCTTAAGTTTATAAAAAAGTTTAATCACGATGTAAGGCATAAACAGTCATCACTGCAAGAGCCAAATTTACAGCATCAACAAAGTTGTCAATATCAAAATGCAACCCATTTTATAGCATCAAATAATTAAAAGCTATGTAGCTACTCAGAAAACTGAACATTTGGACATAGCTTAGCGTGATAAAAACTAGCTTATTTGACAAAAGTTGTGTTTGGGAAAAATTTGTTCAACCTGTATTGTGAGTTTTAATGTTGACCCATTTCCCACCTGTTCACATGGAGGAGCCAGACCTTTTGACATCTCCCAGACAGAGATCTAAAAATATTAGCTTTACTTTAGTGGCACTGGTATTTCATCCATTATTAAACAAACTTAATGCTTCTTTATCTTCTTTAATTTTTCCGATTCTTTCCTCCAGATGGCTAGTTTTATTCTAGAAATTCCACATTGTGTTTTAAACAGTCTGTTTAACTTGCTTTGAGTTCAACGCATATTCTATGGCACTGCAATGAAAGAGAGTATGCAGTATCTTAAAAAAAAGTGTGGATTGAAGCTTGAGTCCATGGTCTTCATCAAAGAAAACATTACGTTGCATGTCATTCTTTTATCTGTCGGCATTCAGCTGTTTGGCTGCAGTGAAAGAACCATATGTCTTCTTTGTGACACTTATTTATACAGTGCTCTGCTCTTTCGTCATGCTCTGTGTAAGCCTGCGCGTAGCTTTTTCCCTCCTTAAATTAAAGATGTTGTAAACACAGCGCAGCCTCCCCCTCTTTGGAAACTCTCGGGAACATCAGAGGGGTCCCTGGGTCTCTTACGTTACTCCTGCTGCTCAACTCCTCTGGGCAACCGCCCAATTGGCTGGGAGTCTGCTGCCCTGACCCTGAACTTTGAATACGAGGGGTTAGCCAAGGAGCAGCAAAAAGGCTGAGGGTGGGTGCGGTGGCGGAGGTCAGGATGGGGCTGTTGGCGGTGGTGTGGCGAGGGGGAAGAGACAGCTATTAAACACAACAGAGGAAGGCCCATCAGGATGTGTCTTTTATAGCCGGCTGGTACTTGAAGGCATCAAACCCCACTCCCACAGATGAGAGGCAGGCAGTAGAGCCGGCAGATGAATCCTGTAAGGGTGGAAATGATGGGGTCAGGGTTTTTACAAGGTCAGGACGAGGTTAGTGGAGGGTCAGGGACTCAGTAATCCCTGCTTGCTGTCTGGGACATTGACGTCTGTTAACTCCTTCGCACCAATACCTTCACACAAACGTTCTGAGCTGGAGAGATTGAAACTCTAACTGGAATAGTTTTGGAATATGTGCACTATTGTCATGAGTTAAGAAAGAAAATTAACCACTAATACATTTTTTTTTTCTGTAAATAAGTAACTGAGGCTGAAATAATCAGTTTCTGACGTAGAGTTATGAAGCCTAGAAGTAGCAATCTCCAGTTTCAACAATGGACTCAGGCTAACTTTTGATCAACCCAGCAGGAGGGGAAAAGGTTAAGCTTTTAGCATCTTGGCTAACAGTTGCAATGTGCCCACAAGTCGAAAACCATTATTTGTATCAAATTTCTGACATGCATTTTTCTGCTCTAAAGACTGGCATTTTAACATGGGTGTCAATGGGACCTCCTAGGCTTTTGGACCCCGCTTCTAGTGGACACTTGAAGAACTGCAGCTTTTAGCACTTTAGCGCTGGGTTCAGTTTTAAGCTCCAGACTCTTATACTGGTTGAATACATCATGTGTAGAAGTATGCTGAATCTTTCTGCTGTTTTTTTAAACATTTACAGTTTGTTTTTTGTTTTTTTTTAATTTGCCACTTTCCCTTTCCAAATAGAAGTCACCTGGGTCATTACAACATGTTTGCCCTCATTTGTCTGAACAGTGTTGCCAAAATTTTTGACCCAGATGTATATCAGAAACAACTGATTAGATTGAGGAAACATGCAGTTACCCCCTTTTTCACTCAGAGCGTTGTTGTTTGGCAGCTTGTGTGGAAACTCTAAGCTTCTGGGAAAGTCTTGTAATGATATTTTCACAGATACTGGTATGTTTAAATGATGTGTTTCTGACTTTAAACTTAAAAAGACTGAAGTTCTACCAGCATCTAGACCTCCTCATAGGCCCTAAATGAAAACATCACTATCACTATGAACCCCACTCTAGATGACCCTTGTCCTCTCGCACCTCCTACCCCCTCACAACCCTCCAACCCCTCTTCCCTTACACCGTCTCGTTCCCTGTTTCATTTTCATTACAACCCTCCTGCAGAGACTTGAACTTGTTGCCCCGCCTGAACTGAGGTGACAGCTCACTAAATCACTGCCTTTTAGTGGTGCTGCCCCCTTTTTTATACACTTTAATCACCAGACTCCAGTAACCAGGAATATTGGGCTCAGTGTATGGAATTTGCCTCATAAAAAGAGCAGCTAGAGGCCACTGATGGGCTTCTCATGGCAGAGGCATTGCTAGAATTCATCGTGCTGAGACAGCAGTGGAGGGGTTGGTGGAGGCCAAGAAGGCCTCCCTTTTGTGAGTGACAATCAATTGCAAAAAATCAACAGGTTGTAAGCCGTAAACTTGAGGTCATCTCCCATCTACTCGGCAGTTTCTCATCTGGCAGTGTCGGTGTTGATTCCAGTGGGAGGCCTTGGAGTTTGTTTGTTATTTATGGTTAGTCACAGGTTTGGAAATGGTTCGGAATGATCGGAGGCTATCTTTCACACTGAGCCTGTCACTGCTCAAAAACAGTTAACCCTCTGCGTGCATACTGTGGTAGGGGATTATTGGGATAAGTTTTGTTCAAAGAAATCTTTGTTTTAAATCATTTTTACATTTTTGGTATTCAAATTGAACTCTCTCTGAATGAGATAACTCCATAAATCCAGCACTGAATGCTTCATTCTCCTCCTCCTCCTCTGCTTGTCATCACCATACACAGCACCTGCCTGGATCAGTCCCACTCCTCAATGCTCATCCGCTTTTTCCTCCTCCTCCTCCTCCTCCTCCTCCTCCTCCTCTTCTCCCTCTATTTCATCTCCAACCCAGCATTAATCCTTATCCTCCCTGAGGAAGCCCACTTCGTGCAGCGGCGAGGGTATTTAGAGCCAGTGTTGACATTGGACGGCACGTTAGACAAATATCCCCGACTCAGAAACCACAAGACAAATGGCAGACCCGGAGCTCGCTGTGTTCTGGCAGTGAGTCAGCTGGTCTGGCTTAGCTGTGGCCGGTTATTCAGCGCAGGTGACGTCTTACTGTGAGGGAAAAACGGCTGCTGAGGAGGGGAGGTGGATGGAGGAAACGAAAATGTGGGTGGAGAGTGAAAAAAAGGGGAAAGATGAGACACTGTAATCCAAACCAGAAGGTTTCAGGGTGGCTTTAAGATGAAATAACAGGAGGAAAGTTGAATCTTCTCATTGATTTTTTTATCTGTTTGATAAAAAAGTGTTGAAAATGATCTTATGATTAAAATAGGGGGAAATGAAATTACTTAATTGTTTGTCTCAAAGACCATTGAGGGATCTTTTTCTTTTCAGGAAAACCAGCAACTCCAACAGACAACCAGGTGGTTACTTTGATTTCTGGTGCACATTACATCATTTCGAGGTGGAAACAAACACATATAACCCACACACAGACCGCACTCACACGCAGACAGGACCCGGTGACTGTGACAAGCTATCTCCACACACTCAACACATTACCACACGCATACACACAGCTGCACAGACAGTACACACACACTCTCTTCTGAGATATGGGGCCCATTTTGACAACCGCCAAGTTGACTTGGCGTTGGTCAGACCGGAGTGATCCAAGAAAAGCAAAGCGGACCCACGAGAGGGCTGGGGCTTTTGTGTTTGTGGAGTGTCACACTTCATCACCAGGGAAAGCCATAACAGGCCCAGGAAGACCTTTGAAGCTGAGGGAGGGGTGTGTGGGAATCGCCTCTGCGGCTACCTCTGATGTCAACTCCAATATTCTGATTGCAGGCTATTTCCTGGATTAGGATTGTGTTTGTCGGCTGAGAGGAAAACTGTGAGAGGATTGTGTATCAGGGAGCAGAGGAGCTAATTACAGCATCCCTCTAGATGATTTACAGATTAAGAATAGTTTCACTATCAAATGCCAAGTAATTATTTTTTAACCACTTTAACAAAAATGAAAAGGGAGAAAGAAAAAATTGTTTATTGAAAAATTTTAAATGAACCTTTTTTGTTTAAATGAATCTAAAATGAATCTATGTGATGACACATTAAATATCTTTCTGACTATCTGCTGTAGGTATCTCCTGCTTTTTTCTAACAGACAAAGGGTCAAACTATAACATTAGCATATACCAGGGACAGAGTCAGGATTGGGTAGGCAGAACAAATTTTGGCTGGGCCTCAAATTACAGAAGTTAGTAAATCACTGTTTATGTTAATAAAAACCACTGACCGATAAACTACTGTTACAATGTTTTGCTTCAAAGTGGATTTGCTTGCTTTTTTGCTCCCTTAATATCTGATTGCATTTAATAAAGTTTTTGTGCATCGGACAGATCTACTTGCGATCACTCTCCACGGTACTGACCACAGAGCATCACCCTAATGCACCAGCGAGCTGGGCCGCTACGGCTTTCCACTCATTATAGGCTGTAAGAGCAGCGATATTACCCACGATTAAATAAAAGACAAAAAAATCTGCAGTCTTTCTGCCCAAACTCATTCTCCAGTGTACCACATAACATGGAGCTAAATGTTTCCTAACTCTTTTTAGAAACATTTTTTCCAACAGGCAGAATTTTTTTTTTTTAACCAAACCTAGCTCATTTGATGCAGACAGGGAATCTAACAATAACAAGAAGAACGCAGAGTGTCAAGTCCAATATGTTCCTTTTAAACCAATAAAAGTAGGTATGGGTACTGAATCAGGTACTTTCATTGGTACCAACTGAATTCTGTCAAAAGTACCAGGTACCGATTCATGAAAAATCAAAAGGTATAATGTTTAGGTACTTAAATGCATCCTTATGACTATGGGGGAATGGAAGAGTAGGTGATTTTCCATACTGGACATGAACACAGCATTACAAAGTGGTATATTGATGAATAAATATGTTAAATTGAAAACAATATATACATTTTATTCATTTATTCATTTATTCATTCATTCATTTTCTGAACCACGTATCCTGTTCAGGGTCACAGGTGGCTGAAGCCTATCCCAGCTGTTATTGGGAGAGGTGGGGTACACCCTGGACTGGTCGCCAGCCAATCACAGGACTGACACATAGACAGACAACCATTCATGCACACACTCACACCAAGGGACAATTTAGAGTGCTCAATTAACCTGATGAGCATGTTTTTGGACTGTGGGAGGAAGCCGGAGTACCCGGAGAGAACCCACGCATGCACGGGGAGAACATGCAAACTCCACAAAAGAAAGGCCCACCGGCCGAGGTGGGGATATGAACCAGTGACCTTCTTGCTGTGAGGCTGCAGCGCCACCGCGCAGCCCATACATTTTATTATTAAAGAAACTGTTATTTTTACCACATCAACACAAAAAAGTGAGTAAGTAAATAAATTTTGTTAAGTATAGCACCTTTCATGGAACACAGTCACAAAGTGCTTCACAAAAATATAAAATATAAAATAAGATCATAACAACACACACACACACACCAAAAAACAATAAAAATATAGTCAAACAGCAAGTAGCTACTTACAGTTACAAAATCAAACATGAATTTGTATAGGTAGAGTCAAAGGCCTGCTTAAATAGATGTCTCTTAAAAAGTTTTTTTAAAAATAATAACAGAGACAGCTGAACAAATATTTACAGGAAGACTGTAGCGAAAATTGGTACAGTACCAGTACTGATTGCCAGGTACCAGGCATCAGTACCATATTGTTTCAAATGTGAAAGGTACTCATGCCTAAATAAAAGAAAAAAGAAAAAACAACTTAAAAAAAAAAATAGAATGGGTCTCTTGAAAAGTGGGTTGGCATGGGATTGATGGGACCACACACAACACTGCCCTTGGTATAGATGTCAAATTTTCTGAAGCATAGTTTTGTCTATAGAGTTAGCTTATTTCTTGCTAGTATATGTTCAAAAAGTTTACCTTTAGTTAGTTATTGAATTCTGCTTAAGAGGATGTGATGTCATGATTGACAGCTCTGCTGATCAGTGCATATATTGTATTGTATTCTAAATTTTAAAAAAGTTCCTGGGGCTACATTTCCAATGGTCTGGTAAACTTTAAGGACAGTTTCTCTGTAAACCATTTGACTGTAGGTCATGTGTATGTCTAACAGCATCGGATGATAGCAGTGCGTGCAGTTTGCTTTGGCTGCCTTGTAATAACTGGAATGGTGGCGTACTCAAATGACCACATCATCTTGGATGGAGCTTCACAGGGCTCAAAACAGTGAAGCTGTCATTTGATTCTCGGATATTCAGAGCAGAGTAAGACTTTTTCAAATCAAAAAGAAATACTCAGGAAATGACACTTGTACTTAAGAGCTGGCTGGCTGATTGGTACAAAAGTTGAGATGTTTCTTTTCCAGTAGGGTTGAAAAGTTAAAAGAGAGCTGGTTTCAACTTAAAAGTGGTGCAGAAATCTGAACACTTGCAAACTTTCATGCAGAAAACCTATGTAAGAGGCAAGGTTTGCAAGAATCATTGTATAGTTTTGGGTTGAGGTTTTGCTACAAGCCGACTTCTTGCAACATGTGAAACAAAATGATAGCTTACGTGTTGATTTGGTAGTCTTTTAACAAGTTCAGTCCAGGCTGAAATATTTTAACAAATTCAAGATGTTTTTGTTTTGTACTTTCTTTTAGAAGAATTCCACTGACCCAAGAGGATAAATGATCCCTGGACCTTTCCTCCATGACCAGGTTTGTGCCTTTTTGTTAAATGTTTGACAGCTGCAGGATGAGAAGGGATAGGATTCATTGAGTAGTGAAACAACAAACATTTATTAACTTTTTCCAGTAGTACGAAGGACTTAACCCCTTTAAAAATCAACACAGATCCATGAGCCTCAAGGTTTTTAAAACCAAACACCCATTTGTTAAACCATGGAGAATATGGTACACAGCATACCTGCTACGAATGAGCACATTAGCATTGGCCATACTTGTATTATGTCATTAGCAACCACCTGAAGTTACAATGAGCAGTGCCATGAAGTTGAAGCTCTAAAACCAGACAAGTTTAATGCTTTTAAGCAAATCTTCAGAAATCAAGACCAATTCTTTCCATTTGTCTAACTTTTTCTTATAGCTTAGCACAAAATACTGAGTTACTGGTCTGAAATGATTCTAATAATCAATGACAACACTTCACAAGTGATTATGGTCATTTTTGAAAACACTTTTCTTTCATCATCCAATATCACAAATGTAAAAATAAGTTTAACATCAGTTAAAGTTTATTAAAATATGAGATGATGACAAAAACAAGTCACTCTGATTAGCATGGAGTGACCGTGAAAGGCACTTAAGTCATCAGAGATTTTCTTTCTCTTCAGAGACAAAATAATAGTTATCAACAGAATGATCTCAGGGCTCTCACAAAAGAGCAGCAGCTCATGAGGCAAAACATTTTTCATCCATTTTGATGCTTTGTGTGGTTTGGAAGCCAAATGAAGGGAGGGTAAAAAGCCAGATTTTCATTTGGGGATTTGAAGAAAAAAAAAACTCAATTACTGTTTGCAGACTGGGGCTGTTGTTAAGAACGGGGCCATGATCAAACACAATTTGGATCAAACCACGACTTTATTTCACATTCTCTCACATTTCCAATCAAGGAGCGATTAGCCTCGGACATTAATGAGCCTACTAATCCATTTGGGCCCCTCGTGATAACGGTTAATTGTCTGTAAAAATGTGTACAGATCCCCGTTTGGGTTGTTTACTAACTGATTTGGATGCGGTTAGGCCCTAAAGAGGTATCATTATGTTGATAGTTCTTTGGAAAATGAGCCCCTGATGGAGGCAACTATACGGTGGAGGAGAGTTAAGAACACACAGGGCTGCTCTTTGTTCAATGAGCACAAATTTATCACTATTTCATGATAACATTTCCCTGTAATCAGGACTTCATCTGTAATAAGCGTGACTTTTCTGTTTTGTTCGCAACACTGAAGCGAAGGAAGTCAACGTTTTTTAAATAAACCTCCGACATCTGAATAGACGTAATTCAGGTCCAGGAAAACGAGCACAGGAACTGGGCTACCAGATGTTCCAGGTTTAATTTGGCAATACATCCTCCATGTCCTCTGCTTCGTGTTTGTGGCTCAGTAAGAACGTTCAAATTAAGTAAAATTCAAATCCAATTTGAGCTCTGCATAAAGTCAGAAAAAGAATTAGACACTGGCTTGAGTTAAAGCAGAAAGTTCTGTTTGACATCAGTTGTGCGTGTTTACCTTATTGGGAGGAAATTGGGATTACTATAACAAAGTTTGCTGTTCTCATTTCATTATGTTCTAGAAAAACATTCTCACTGAATGAAATATTCAATGTTTTCTCACTTGTTATGAGATTTAAGCACATTATCCACCACGATCGTCAATAAACAGCATCTCGTTGACATATAAAAGTGACTTTTTAAACAGGATTGTGGTAGTTTGAGTCATATTATCTGTAATCTGGCATAAGAGACAAGACAAGTGTTTATAATGAACACCAAATCACACTCTATATTACATAAAAGAAGATAAAGATAAATCCCAATGAAAAACAACCTTGTTTTTTTATAGTTTGCAATATTAGTATTGACATTTAGTTATATCCAGTAAACATAAACGACTGCACAATATTCAACGGATATGATATAATCTTTAACCATCTCCTTATCTCATATTAATAGAATAAGTCAGCCGCATGTCTCACTCTTTTCCTGTGCAGTATGGGTACTTGCTCTGTCATGTTGTTGGGGACAGAAAGCGTGTATGTGTGTTTGTATTCTGGCCACTCAGCGTGCAACCTTGGCTGGCCCGCTCTGACACCCAATTTATTGCCCTTTGATTTGAGGCCTTAGTTTCTCATTACGCCCAAAGTTTTGTGTCCTTGTGCGACAAAAATTAGTTTGTGTGTCCGTGTAAATCACCTGTCATATGCACATGCTCCTTTAAGAAAAGGCCAAGGGTGTCATTTGATGCCTGCTGCCTCGCTTTCATATTTATGCGTCTCATATTCACGTCCATTGGCCGTGTCTCAGCTGGGCTATCCATCAACACTTTTTATCCCCAGTGCACCAACAATACGGACATAAAACGCTCTTTTACGTCAGCAAAATGCTGACACAAATAAAAGCAAGACAACACACTTCTTTATTTGCCTAGGCAATAAACTACCGAAATTAAAACTGATAAGTGACTACATTTGCACTGCTCGTATCCTGTTGGCCTTAATGGAAAACACTGAGGGAAGTGAAGATGTATTACAAAGCATAATGGACTGAATTTCTAAACACAGGTTTTAAAATGAGATTAACTAACTTAGGGACAGTCAAACCCAGGGGGACATGTCCTCTTGTCCAAGTCAAGACTATTTCTTCATTCTATTTCTTGTTCAGTAGTGTAATTATAAAATTGTGTGTTCAGTTTAAATGAGTAAGGAAAGAATGAAACTGATCATGGATAACTAATTCATTAAAACACACAAAAATATAAATCTAAAATATTTGTTGTTCTGAAAAACACCTAAATCCATCCAATAATATTTGGTATGAATATTGGTCCCTTAAGAACATAATCATATTTAATTATAGTACAGCTCATAGAACACTAGCATATAAACCAATCCTGCCTGGGCCACTACATAAAATGTTGCTCATGCACGTTGCATTTTTCCATATATTCCAGATAAATAACACAAAAACCAAACAAAAACAAAGAAAGGGAACCTAGTTTAAAGCGATGGGATGAAGAGACGTCTCTCTCAATTTTGTACACTCAAACAAAATCAGTTGCCTTTAGCCTGCTTAGGGGTAGAAGGTGAGGGAAGCGCACAAAAGCAGCTCAATTATTCTGCTCTGGCACAACAACAGAGAGCAAAAAGAGCATCAAAGGCTTTCCTCTGAGCAAAATAGGGCTCCCTCAGAGGAAAAGTGCAACCTGTGTATGAATACCAGTGCATGGACTTTTGGTCCTCTCCTGAGACACATCAGGCAACGGATGTGTGTCAGGGTGAGTTTCAGAGCTGGAGTGCATATCCACTTGGATTATGCTTAAAGTACAGTGCGCATGGGCAGTACAAGAGGGTGCAGTTTGGTTTTTATGATAACTTTGATGGCGTTAAAGCAGTACATGTGAGATGCATTCTCTTTTATTTGCAAAAAAGGACATTTTAAGTTTGATTTTATCCAAAACATGTGTTGAAAAAAAGATTTTATTCTATTTTTTTTTTATTTTAGCAGGTGATTATCCTTCGTTCCATAGGTTGTATAGTACCCTTGAATGCAGCTCAAATTTTAAAACATGTAAAAATAAAGAAATTACACAACTGGCCGCTGTGCCTGCCTGCCTCTTGCTGGTGAGAAAAGAGAGATGGTTGTTTTTAAATCCCTTGTTACATCAATATAATGACAATCATTAAAAATTATTATTATCAGTTCTTTACTTGGTTTAATGTTTGCACATTTTGGAGTCTTTAGAGTGTTTAGTTTTAGTGAATTCAATTGATCATTTATTTTCAATTTGGAGATTCATTTTTTAGGCTTACCTTTTAATTTTGAAATCTTGTCGACTATGAATTCAATTTTGGGAACTTAAAAAGTGTTCAATCCTTATTCGACGGGAAAGAAGGGGACAAATACAAAAAACCCGATTCATTTTCAAGCAGGCATGTTAGAGGGCAGCTCTCAGTGTCGAGGGGTCCTTCAGCAACCCGGAAGTCCAGCTCTCACATGTTGTGTACATTCGGTTGCTTAGCACAGCTATCGCTGCGTGTCATTCATAGCCGATATATTGTAAGTAATTTGTGACAACAGAACAAAAGAAGACGATGAAAGTGGTCGCGTTGATCAGGTAAAACTTTTACATGTTTCAGCTGCGTCACAGCTTTATTCCTGATGTTGCTGCTGTCATAAAAATAGTTCAAACCGCTGTGAATTGCTCTGAATAAACTTTAGATGTCTCGTTTTAGAAGTTGTTTAAGGCTGTGGCTGTAAGAAAACTTAAATTCGTCGAAACAGTTTTAGAAGCGTAAAGTAAAAAACTGTTGGAGGGTAATACACGAGTAGTATACAGCGACCTGGCTTACTTTATGTACCACATACGGAGCTGTATCTGCCCCAAACAGGTTCTAATTTGCTGAATATCATCTCTATCACTTTACTTTCTTTATCTCTAAACGCGCTCCTTGTATGATATATTAGTCCACATGTTAATGATCCAAACAGCTCTAACTTACCTCTGTGCCCATTTCTCATGCTCTGTTCCAGTGGGGGCAAAGACAGCTGCTACAACATGATGCAGTGTGTTTCTGCTGGGCACCAAATTGTTGCTCTGGCCAACCTTCGTCCTGCTAACACAGGTGAGGAAGATGCCCTGCTGGGGTTTGTATGATCTACAGGGGATTTTCCACATGGCAAAATGGGCCAGCCAGCTGCACTTCTGCAGACACACAAACAACGAACTGTGCACAAATGTACCCCAGACCTAAAGACTGTTTTAATATATGAAAAGTGCTTCATAAGTAAAGTTTAGTTAAAGATTTTAGGGGCTAACATAACTTAGTTGTGGTGTGTTGTTTCCTGCACAAGATTCAGCGTGACTATAGTGCAAAAGAAAGCCAAATGTACTCAAAACACAAAACAAACAGACAAAAAAAAACCCCATAAAATCTGAGATCTTGATGAAATAAGGAATCTGTTTGCATTAAGAATTAGAAATGACCAATTTTTCATAAATCTTTGATGGTGACATGGTGATATTTTTGTATTCTATCAAAAGGCATGTCTACATGTTATGTTGGCATTTCTAGCAGTTGTTTCTTCATTAATTTCCCGCAAGATTTTTTTAAGACAAATAATTTAAATTCCATTGTATTTTATTTATTTCAGGCAACATGGATCTCAACTAATCTTTATTTTGAAAACACTCCATTAATGTTGTATTTTGTATCAGTCTTGTGCGTAACAGCTCATTAACATCTTTCCCTCCCTTCCGTAGATGAGTTGGACAGCTACATGTACCAAACAGTGGGCCATCAGGCCATAGACCTGTACGCTGAAGCCATGGATCTACCTCTGTATAGACGCACTATCCAGGGCTCTAGTCTGGACACGGGCAGAAACTACAGTCAGACAGAAGGAGACGAGGTGGAGGACTTGTATGAGCTGCTGAAGCTTGTCAAGGTAAGCTTGTCTTTCCCAACCATAAAGAGGAGATTGTATGTGCCCTGGTTTGCATATGGGATTTATTTTCATGACAGCTGATAATTTGATTAGTTTGAGCTACTGAATACTATATTACATGACATTCTATTGCATCTGTCCCAAAAAGTAGAGTATAAACTGCCCTAGCGGTAACTTTCAAGAAAAGCAGAAAAAGTTGTTTTCAAACAGTTGTCAAACTTTATCTGCAGAAACACATCAGCACCATATCATTGTCCATTTTCTTGGCACCTCCAACCCGTAAGTCCAGTTTTCTCATGTGCTCATGGCCTTGGATGCTTCTTCTTAAATACCTGGGACACTTTAATGTCACGAAATGTCTCATTTTCTTTTCTTGCTATCCCTTTTTGCTATATGCAACATAGCAAGGCTGGATCAAGGTATAGATCTAGATAGATCAAGATCTAAGGTATATGTTGGTCAAAAAACAAGATAATGCAACATCTCATAAAAAAGAGTGTATGACTACATTCCGACAAAAATTAACAAGAAAAAGGCTTAAAATGCTTAATTAAGCTGTTTTCTTGGCTTAGTCACTCCTGGAGTCTTGTGGCAGCAAAGAAATGTGGAAAACAGATCATACATTTTCTGTTTGCATGGTTCTATATCAAAATTATTACTATAGACTCTTTGTTTGTTTATTTATATTTAATATAGATAGTTTGTTTTGGAGGGAATTCTACCCCAATCATGGCACCCCTCCCCTCCTGGGGGTCCAAGCCCCTACGTTAGGGAACTACTGACTTAGATTATTTGTAAAGACAAGTTAGTTTGTAATTTTCTCTTTAATTTTCAACTGATAGTTCCACTGTATTTCTTCATTCATTTTTTAAACTGCTTATCCTGTTCAGGGTCATTGGGCAAGAGGCGGGGTAACACCCTGGACTGGTCGCCAGTCAATCGCAGGGCTGACACAGAGACAGACAACCATTCATGCACACACTCACACCTAGGGACAATTTAGAGTGTTCAATTAACCTGAAGAGCATGTTTTTAAGCTGTGGGAGGAAGCCGGAGTACTCAGAGAGAACCCACGCATGCACGGGGAGAACATGCAAACTCCACACAGAAAGGCTCACCGACTAAGCTGGGAATCGAACCAGTGACCTTCTTGCTGTGAGGCTGCAGCACTAACCGTTGCACCACCGTGCAGCCCCCACTTTATTTCTTGTTCTTTAGAAATTTTCGGACCCCGCAGACTTATCCAAAATCAGACAGTTGACAATAAATAACGATAAATAGCGTTAAATATGAATATAACAAAGGAAAAGTTTTAATTGTTAATTTTTTGTGTATATTTTATGGAAATATATACACACATTCACGTGATCAAATATACTGAAAATATGGAGTGTTCAAGGTGGCTACAGAATTGCAATAATCACAAAATTATAACACACTATATTTAATTTGAACTAACTACAGCACAGCTTTAGGGGTGTGAAAAGCAACTTTTGTCAAGTCTTTGCCATGATGACATGGTGTAAATTTTTCACGGCGATGGAGCTCTCACAAAACAACATAACTACAGGACACATGTGGCCCAAATAGCTCTTTAGTACCATCTTTAAAAGAGTCTTCTTGTCTTACTTCATCCCGTCTGCTGAATACTAAAAGTTGAGGCCCCCTCTGCAAAGTGTAACCAAGCTGCTCCCAGGATTAAAAAGTTGTTTGTGCTTTTAGCCTGTCTCATTTACTGTGTTTTTATTTCACTCCCAAATTGCAGAAAGTTTTCTTTCTAACTCCGGGAAACACTGTCCTCATTGTACCAGCTGATGAAAGTTTAATGTATAAAGTTGGAGAGAGGTGCCCTTCAACAACTGGCTTCACAGGAAAAAACCCATTCTTTTTTATCTCTCTTGACAGAAGATCAGATGCAAAAATTAATCACCAAATTAATATTTCATCAAATACCACTTTTGCCAGGACGCTGAGAAAATATTCATTCGGTGCCAAATTATGTATGAGACCTCGGTGGTCCGACGCAGTGCAGGGTGGCTGACTGACAGGTTCGAGACAACTGCGTGTGTGTGTTTAACACACCGCTGGTGCTGCCTGCCTACCTGACCGCCTGCAGCCATGAGAAAAAGCTACCTGGATGCACACTTTGACAGCAGCAACAGCTCTCCCTGCTGTCAGCGCAAACAGGGTGTGGGATTGATCCTGTGTTACACTGTTTCCCCTCTGCAACCCCAACACAACCTCTCATTTTAGCTTGCAGCATCAAAATTTAAGAGCCTCTTATGGGATGTTGGATTGGAGTTTGTTGTAGAGAGGGGAGCTGCCTTGGCGTGGTTGAAATGAGACGGAGAGAGGTGTTAGAGAAGGGGGGTTGCTTGGTCCTTCATGTAGGTCTGTGTGGAAACATGTTCATCCGGAGCTGAGGGCTGCTCCAGGGCCCCTGCATGTCCACACATCGCCTGGGTGGCAAGGGCCAGTCAGCCTGCCTTGGGGCATTTTGCGCCCTCTGCCTGACTTTCTTTGTCGTCTTGTGTGAGAATTACAGGATTCACACATTAGGAAGCACTTGTTTGTGTGTTTTTTCTTGTTTAGCTGCACACATTTCCTTTTTCTTGTGTTTCTTATTCATTGTTTCGAGCATCCACACTTTAACTGTTGACATATTCTGGTATGTGATGCAGTATAGCATCCTTGCCTGTGGTCATGGCCCTAATTGCAAAAGGCTGCTAATTTCACATTTCCAGGGCTTCTCTGGCCTGACCTCACCGGCCAGGCAGGCCATAGATCAGGGCACTTGGGCTCCCATGAGGCCCTCACTGGCTTGCAGACCTTGAGTCGTCTCCACGTTTACCCCTCTCACCTTCATCAACAGACCTGCACCATAAACAACAGGCTTCCTTTTTTTTCACTGGGTGATGTCAACCACAGCTCCTTCTATCTCAGATTTCAAGCCTCCGAAGTCACTTTTTTGGGGTTGACTTACACTATTTGTATCACTGTTTAGCACTTTATTTAGTCTCTGCACCTCAAATCTACTCATAACATATCAAGTATTATGGTCACATTCAGTTATGTTCAACATATGTGCTGTTTTCAGGGCAGAGAAAAACACCAGTAAGTTGTTGATTGTTGGGAGAAATGATAGCGAGGGAAAGGAAGAGAAGAAAAAAGCACTTCTTTTGATAATGAGCTGCTAAATTACCCTTACTGGAAAAAAACATTTTTTTTTAAACAGGAAAAGTGTATCAAGTTGGAAAGTGTGATATTTTGAAAGATTCTTTCTAGCAGTTTGAATTAATTAGAAGTTACAAGATTATATTTGGCAAATGACACCTAAAGCAGAGATGAAAGACGTTTTTTTTTCACAGATCTGTAGCTGATGAGTTTAAAGTGTGGATACTCTTACCACCTCCTCCTCCTACTCCTTCCTTTCAGTGCTGGGAACACACCCATAGCATGAGCCAACAGTGCCATCTATGGACCACTCCCAGAAGCTGAAGGAGACTTCCTCCACTTTGGCCTCTTGGAAAAATGTTTGGAGCTATTCAAAAGACTGAAAGGAAGAGATCATGTTCTTCAAAAGCATTGTTGATAGAGAGGAGGGAAAAAAAGCTCAATTATGACAGAAGAAATGAGCCGTCCATCCCCTGGCAGTGGTGATAATGGCAGGATGACAATGTGGCCCTATCGGTGGCTCCTTTGCTCTCATCGCTGGCTGTGTATGGCTGTGCTTCTTTGAAGTGTGTAACCTGATAGACATGCAAGCCACAGCGTACCCCATCCCATCCTGCTAGGTGCTGATCTTTGAACCCACTCTTTTAGGGGGAGAAATAACAGTTTTGTCTGCAGCAGTGGGGGTTGTGTGCTTTTGGACATCAACAACTGTAAGAATATGTTTAGTGAGAATACATGGACAGTCTTGTGTCATCTGCTTGGCTTCAAAGGAAAAATGAATCATCAAAAAGCTGTCAGGAAAACAGTGTAGGAGTTAAATATTTTGACTTTCAGTTTGACATTTTAACACTCTTTTCTTTGTGTCGATGTTTCCTTGTTTTTGTGGATCCTGAAACTGGATTCATTGTGGTTTGCTCTGCCTTCCTCTGCTGTGATCCGCTCTGATGTGTGATACAGATCAGCAGTGTCAGTCACCCCCGGCTGTAACGCCAGTCCCCCCGAAGGCCCGCAAAACCCCTCATATTAGTCATATCACATCCCTCAAGTCCTTTATCCCTCTCTCTGTGCTCTGTGACCTGACACAGTGGCTCTTTATGCCCAGTGACCCTGCTTGCGTGTGTGTGTGCTCGCACAGACTCGTGTGTTCAAGGTCAGGTCAAAGCGGGGCCTCTGTTACATGATAACAGGTCTATCTCTGTTCTCCTTACACACCTCTGGCTCTTTTCTGCCCTCCTTTTTCTTTCTTTGAACACTCATTGGTAAAGGAGGTGAACTCTGCTCATCCTTCTATAAATCTCTTTTTTAGCCGCTCTTTTTTTTATTCTTAATGACTTTTTTATGATTAATTTTAAACAAAAACATAAACAGGATGTACCAATATATAGACTATCTACCAGTATTGGCAGGTATATGCCCAAGTAACTGATACCAGCCAGATAGTAAATAAAGTAGCCTTCACATGATTTTATTGTTAAGGCAGAATTGGCGTTTATGAAAATTGTAAGGCATGGAGGAATGAATTTGAACTTCCAGAAATAGTGTCTGAGGTAAGTGTATGAAATCCATGCTTTTACACCATTTTGATGAGCTCAAGTAAAGCTCAAGAAAGATATCAACTACCCTCTGATTACCATATTGACCTTAATATAGGACACTTACTAATCCTCAAAATCTATTGAAAAGAGATAGATCATTACATCCATGTTTCATTTGATAATCCGAAATAAATGTTTGTTACAGCAGACAGAAACTTTTCTCTATCTGTAAGACAAGTGTACGCCTCATGCATATGATGAAGAGGGTGAAAGATTGAGTCACAAGGTCAACAGAGTTGCACAAAATAAAGAAAACGATTATTAATACAGCAGAGACATTAACCAACGGTTCAAGAACTAAGGAATATGAGGTTACAGACCTCAAAGTCCAGAGATAGCAAGCCTGAAAAGGCTGTACTAGAATTTTCATGAGCAGGGTAAGTTAGGTTTTGAATTGTTCTAGCATTAAAAGTATTGTAATCACAAGTGCTTTGTTTATATTTTATTCAAATGTGTTCATTTAAATGTGACTATTTAATTTTAATCAACTTCCATTGTGTCTGTTTGGGGTAAGTTTTTTGGGGTAAGGCTGGGTAAGTTTGTTTAAAAACCACCATTTATTCTTAGAGAAAACAAGGTATTTTAAGAGTTAACAACAGTTAAAAGCTCTCAGTTATAATTTTTCCTGCATTGAAACAAGATTTGGTTTTTAAAAAGTTTTTTTTTTTTTTTTCTAAAAATAAGTTGGTGGTTGAAGGTCATTGAATAATCAGGTCAGTTGTGTGGTCTCCTTAACTTTTGTTTGATTATCTCACTTCATATTTTTGGTGTATTCTCTTATACCGTTCAGGCTGCTATGTTTAAGCCTGCTGTGATGGTTTAACTTTGAAAATGCAACAGTTTTGGGTTGTTTAAGTTCTGAAAATTGTATCTTACTAAACTTGTGATAATTAAGCAGGCTAAAAAGAATTTGAAGCAGATACTCTTTCAAAAGAAATATTTTTGATGTAAGAGAAGGTTGAACTTTTGTGATCTTAAATATGGTGTAATGAATCTCATATACCATTAAGATTGTTCACTTCTGTTTTTTTCTATTTTCTATTTTGAGGTTAAATTTAGGTCCATGATTAAGGAATTATAACAACAAAGATAAACATAGTTATAACATGACCTTTATTTATAGAATGATCTGCGTTACCACATTTAGCCAACAATGACACAGGAAAAAAGCAAATGAATCCAAGCGATGGCAAAACAACCAACGTGTTCAACTCAGACATCATCAAACCTTAGTGACACAAGAACCCAGAAACAGAAATTTAGAGCTAGAGGAATGCAGATGTTTGATGGTAAAAGAAGAATCAGCTTTCGGCTAAATTATCATTTCTCTATATGTCTCAGTTGGTTTAAAAAAATGTGTGTTTTTTCAGCAGGTCTAACTTACTCACCACAAAGCTTATCCTTCAGGGCACGAATGGGAGCAACTTTTTGGGAACATGCAACCAAATCCTCAATCACTTGATGTACTAAGAGATAACATGTAAAAAGATTGTGACTCTGTTTCTGCAACTCTGCAACCTTTAAGCTGATGAATAAAGACAAAGACATTTAAGCTCATTAGAGTGATGAGGAACAATAGATGATATCTACGCACACGTTCCTTTCTGCCAGCTCTAATTAGCTGCGATGTGACATCTCTGTCGTACCGAGACCCGGCTCTGAGAACGATGGAAATGTTACTTTCAGATCTCATTTCTTACCCTGTAATACACAAGAATATTCAGAAACAAAAAAAATCCTGGTCTCTTATTTTAGGGATGTCATAGGTCAGTTAACATTCTTCTGTCCTTCATTCTTTTTATCCCTAACTCTTCTTTTTGTCCTGGGAAAAGTCTTGAAGACATCTCTCTGATTGGCAGGTGTTAAAATACCTCGTTTTTAGTAAAATAATCCTTTTCTTGAACCTACACAACTTCTTTCCCCACATTCCCTGACCCCTATTACACACAAACACATACACATTCACACACACACACACACACACACACACACTCACAAACTCCCCCCTCCTCTGATTCTTCAGCTGCTCCATTATCGACATCAGCAGACAAGAGTGGGGCCCTCTGAGATCGCATAAGTCCAAACATTTTTTCTTCTTTCTCACTCCTCATTTTTCTTCCACATGCAGCTCCGCCTGCACTTTTCTGTCGTTGCACTTTCATCCGGACCCTTCAGAAGCCTGGCACTGGGTCGACACGAGTGCCCTGATGGAGGTGCATCCTGCTGAGAGGAAAGGAGGGAGAGGGATTGAGGGAGAGGAGAAGGAAAAGGAGGAAAGAGGAGGAGGGCAGGCTGGCAGGCAGGTGGAGGCATCTCTCGTTGAACCAGGAGCTCTGAGGTATCGATTAGGGAGTCAAGGTGTTGTGAGACATCGGGAAAGGGTGTGAGCTACAAAAATAGGGAGGGGTGGTCAAAATCAAACACGCTGCCCTCCTCCGATTACCAGCACAGTGCAGCATTAGACGTACATCGGGGGCTCGACAGGAAAATGGATTTCTTTTAAAAACCTGCTTAATACATAAATCATGACCTCTGGGGTCACAGCGAGGGTTTAGGAGATCGGATCAATAACAAAGCTAATGCAGGCTTGTTGTAGCTGCTCTGTGGTGCAGAGAGACCTCTAAATGGTGTTATTGGAAGTAGCTTACAAGCAGTTTGAAACCAACAGATTATCACTTAGTGGAAAGTTTATCACATTTTTAAGTTAAAATTTAAACAATGAACGTTAGCATGAGCTAGCAGGAGTTCCTTCAAACAGCTTTCCTTCAGCATCACCTCTCCATGTTGATGGCCATTGTTATCTTTTTCCTTTGGCCTGAGACTGCTTGCATTGAAGCCGACCGCTGTACTGGCAGTGGGGTAGAGATTGCAGGCTTGTTTTGCACATGAGGAAGGATAGCATTAGCGCTGAGATAATGGCACCGTGCATTGTTTCGCTGGCCGTGTGGAAGTGGTGGGACAGGATCTATTAGATGCAGGCCCATTTCCCTCCAACTGACGCTAACAGTCCCCACAAACATTAGATAAAGAGCCTAGCCCCAAGCCTTTGTAATTTGTTTGTATTTTTCTGCTTAATGTACTTTGCTCAATCTTGTTTAGCGATGATGGAAGCTGATAGCCTTATCTCGCTTTGCCAAGGGCATGAGCCACTACCACTGCTTGGTTGAACAATGTTCCTTTGAAGAACATGGATGTGAAGGATCCCTTTTTCTCAAATTTTATTTGGAGGCTGAATAAATTGCCTTCATATTTATTTGCATATGAGATATCTAATACCATGCAATGATTTCAATACACCATCATGAAAGTTTATGGCTGTTTTTTATTCCCTCTTTTATTGTCCATTTAAAAAAATGATAGCACATTAGTTAGAATGGCTGACCAAAACTGATTCCTTTGGTTGTTTTTTCTTACACACTGCCTTGAGATGTCTTTCATCCAGAAAAAAAACACACAATGTTTGGCAGTAGATATATCTTGGGACATCTGTCTAGAAACAAACATGGATCCTACATTTTATATACTCCATTTTCGAGTGATCTGATAATGAGTTGATTTCCAGTTGTTTTTTCTAGATCTTGACTTATTCAGACTGTGATCTGTGACTATCAGACCTTTTTTCCCCAAGAAACAGAATTCACTTATCAGAGGTTTTCAGATATCTTTTGAAGTTACAAATGTCCTATGAATGATATTTTGTACCACAGAGGATTGGGCCACAGTTAGAGCCAGAACAGAAAACAAAGTATATGATTTTACAATCACGGTCATTGTGATTAAAAAAAGCAATAATAGCAAAAGATATTAAAGTCTTATTATCTTTGAGATAAAGTTTTGATATTAGGAGACTGATGTAAGATTCACAAAGTATGGTCAAAGTTTTGGGCTATAATTTGCATGTATATATGTATACTATTTTAAGGGGATAGGTCAAAAAAGCACCCTGCTACAGGGGTGCACTGATCACAATTTTCTGGCTGATCACCGATCTTTAAAAAGCCTGTCCTGCCGATACCGATTTGGGCCAATACCGATTTTTATTTTTATAACTGACAGCATATACTTTCAATGTTCCAATCTTATTTAATTGATAATCATTGAACAATACCTGTGAAACAATAAAATCTTTATATTTTAAACAACCAATAAAGTGTCCTGAGTTGTAGGTCTCAGAGCAAAAAGCAACAATGGCTGGCTGTCAGACCTTCCTGGAGGTTTATAAGATCAGTTTCATATTTTAGGATGGGCCGATCACAGATCCCCCAAAATTAAGGAAAAAGGCACCGATCGATTGGCCAGCTGATCCATCGGTGCATGTCTACCCTGCAGCCATCCAATGTTAAATGAGGAACTTGTTGCCTCTTCTAGAGTTATACATAAAATTTAATTTAATTTAGAAAATTACTTTTTTAGCTCATCAGCACAATAGTGTCAAACTATAAGGATTCCTAATCTACTCCTCTTCAAACTAAATCTGCTTTAAAAATGGAAAAGCCAATGGGCTGCTTGTGCTTGCATCTGACACTGCTGTAACTGTCTACTGTGAAATTTAACTCCATGTTACTCTGATTTTAGAGCTGGAGGCTGGATGATATTCTGATATTCTCATACAAGGAGTTTTTGCATTCGTACAGATAAGCCAGAGTGTGTAAGTTAGACTTCTTTCTTGCAAAAAATACATCTTGATTTTTTCCACATATGACATTTATCTCATGACATGATTTCTCATAACATTTTCATTCTTTTAACAATACAACTTCAATCATGTAACTTCACAACATTTCTCTTAACAGTGCGACTTTATTACATAACATTACGACTTTATTCTCGTAACTTTGTTACTTTTATTAGGTATCATTACAAATGAATATTTTTTACATTTTAACTTGTGTTTTTCATGCCCTACTTACAAGGGTGGCATTGTTGGTTTGATTATGGTCACTGCATTGGGCTAGACTATATAATGCTATGCTGTCAGTATCCATGCTATAATACAAATTAGAATTCTTGCTATGTTTGTGCAGCCCAAAGGATATTATCTTTGATTGTCCAACTTTTCTTTTAAAGTCTTTTCTTGCTTAAGGTAATTGAAAAATCATAATCAGATTTAATTGGCTTCCATCTCATTCAACAGCATTAATAAAAAATAAAGTCTGTAGCCCCGTGTCAGAATGTGAGGAAAAAAACACCCATTTAAGAAAAACAGCACTCACCAAAAAAGGCTGGACATGTAATAAAACCTTTTAAAGTCACCAGTACCAGCAGCTAGCCAGGCCCAATATTGCCTGTCTGAGAGGAGACAGCTGAGGGAAAGTGCTAAGTCTTTCAACTCCCTGCCATTCATCTACTCCAAAATTAAGAGGGCTTTTATGTTTTGTTTTGTGAACCATTCCCCTCAAGAAATATTTGTGGCAGGCCCCATCACCTCCCGCAGCTCGAGTAGTAACCAGCCTTAGAAAAACACAGTCTGGAGTCTGGAGAGTGGGTTAAACCAGCATCACTGCTATATTTTCCTCTGGACTCTCTCTGGGGAGCGAATGGGGAGAGGAGGAGGAGGGGGTCGGGATGTCTATTGGCGCTGTGGAGGATGGAGGACAGGGGAGCCAAGATGCAAAGAGCCTGGAACCTGACCTCACCAGAAAAACATTTACATTTTCAAGTGTGTGTGCGTTTGCAGGGCCAGTGCGTGACTGTGTCTATACACACGGAGTGCAGTACTTATGCGTGCATACACTCTGTGGACTCAGTGGTTGTTACGGACCATGAAAAGCAACTGACATAGTTTACCTCTTTGTGGCTTGAGACTCCTTCTTTGATTCTGTCCTGAACTTGCTTTCTGGAAACAGCTTCCTGTCTCAGACTCTCAAACACCTTTACCTCAGCCAAGTGGGATTATGACTTTGTTTAATGCCCTACAGAAAAACTTCTGCAGGAGCTTATTTATTGGAACGCCTTATCCTTTTAATGGTAAAAGGCGAGACCTTGAATTTAAGGAGGAAGTTAGAGAATTTCCTGCCATCTTTCAAAAAGGATCCAAAGGATTTTATCATCTAAAAGTGGAAGCCCAGAATGGCAGCATGTTTAATGTTGAAACAACCAATAAAGTGCTGCATGCCTTGAAAGCCAGCAATAACTAAGCTTGTTTGCTTGAATTGCACGTATTCACAGACACAGAGAAACGACCTTATGTCTCCGCGCCGCTTCTCAACATTTGGTTTTCCATGCATGTAGATATGGAAAGCCTCCTTGTCCTTGGCCTGCTCAAACCAGGGCTTTGTGCTTGCTTTGGCTGAGTCCTACCCCTCCCTGCCTGACGACTGGCTGGGCCATGTGTTTACGTAACCATATATATCTGAGGAGGAAACTCGTGAAATGTTAATCTCTCTACATTTTAACCCTGATGAATTTCTACATTTTCCAGCTGTGTGGCATGGCATATTTATGCTCTGGCTCTATTGCTGAAAACAGCTCTATCATTATAAACGAATCACCATCCAAGCTGAGGAGTGCGTGTGTGAGTAAACTTCAGGCTTGCAAACTGTACAAATGAAAACTTGGCTGTTAAAAAGGATCAGGAAAAACTTCCATACGTTGAATCTGTAGCTTCTTGTCACTCTTTACGGAACTTATGTTCATCACACGTCAACCTGACACTCGTCACATAGCTGGTCACTGATAAGCGCCGCTCACTCACCACACTGATGAGACAATGCCTCGTGTCATATCCTCTGTTGACTGGTCACACCTGCAGGGTGGCCTCAGTGGCGGATAAGACTTTCCCCTTTTCTGCTTCCTCTCTGCCCCTTCTTGTAACTCTGACCTGCATCATTGGAGTTGGAGTATTCTGGCTCATGAGCAGCTGGTTTTTGTTTTTCTTATTCCAACACTGTATGGTCGAGGACTGACACGGGGTGAGTCATCTCTCTAACACAAAGGAAGAGCCCATCTTTCAACAGCTGCTTCAAACAGACAGCCCCACCAATTTACCAATGGGAATGTTTCTGAAAGCCTTTTAGAACAAGATTTTCCCCAATGTTTGTTTTACTAAGACATTTGCTAAGCTGGCATGTCCATTTCTTGCTTTGTTATGACACATCAGACATTGCATTGGGGTGTTTTAAATCCTTTCTGTATACAAGCAGTTTAGAATCTCGGAATTGGGTGTAACTCCAAAAGCTAAAGTCTGCACATCAACGTGCACACATCACTTCTTTACTAATTCAAGGAGTCACCTTGGAGTACAACGGTCTGTCCAGAATGGTAATGAGGGAGCTGATGTAAAACAAATAACAAGTGTCTCCTCCCACAGAGCTAACCCCAAGCTTCCTGTCAGTTTGCCATGTCTGAGTTATCAGGACAGCCCAACACGCCCCAGGACTACATCCGCATTACATTAAACACAATCGCTTGACCCTAGCTGGCCCTATCCCCATGTACCACATCTACTTGCTAGAACAAGGTCCAACCCTCCCTCCCATCTCCTCCTCACCCTGTGTTCCCACCATGTAAGAGGGAACATGGGGAGGGGGGGCAATCCCATTACATTACAACAGGCCCAGAGATGATCTAATGGAGGGAACATTAAAACCATGTCGCGTCCAGTCACTTACTTGATGGATCCTGGGTGGGAGGGATGGATGGATGACGAGGAGGAGGAGACGAAGTGTTCAGGCTGTGGGGTTCAAAGGGGTGTCGCGTTGACAGTGTGGATGCGACATAGGAAAGCATGTAATGGTACCTTGCTGCCCTTGAGCAAACTGTCATTCAGACCACTTTAATTAATTCCTTGACTTTGTCTACTCCCTCCGCCGTCTTACCGCCTAGCACTCTGTGTACTGGAACAAGTAACTGAAAGTACATGTCAGCAACTTTGGATTTGAAAACAAAAAAAAAGGATTTTGCGATGAAATATGCAGACCTGTGTCAATAATAGGCAAGATCTGCCAAAGCTGACTTCCTAGTTGTCAGAATGGTGGAAAGCAGGCATGTTGAAAACCCACCATTTGCAGAATGGAGCTTTGTATTGTTAGGGTGTATAATTAAGACCTCATTGTGACAGCCATTGAGAGAGGGAGCTAATGAGGGTCCTGATGTATTCCATATGAATTTGAATATTGAATTTTTAATATTTTATGGCTTTCTAATTGCCTTGCTTGCTGTTAATGGCTTTGACTGTCGAATATTACCCTGACTGGGTGTGCGGCATGTGAAAGCACCTCAAAGCCAAGAGCTTGAATTAAAAAAGCTGCGTTCTCAGGCTGACTCCTCGCTTCATGAGCATCGTGTGTACGTATCTCTGGGGCAGATACATATCTTGACTGAAGGCATGCCCGTGACTGTGAATACATTCAAACACCTCTTTAACTCCCTTACTAAGATAAATGTATATATAATTACAAAGTATATCACGCACGCACTACCTTGATATAGAGTTTAATGGCCGTATCGTTTCTTTGTGGAGCATGTCTGCTGGCCTTAATCTTCCCCACAGCTGACATCTTAATAACTCAGCCCTCTCCATCCATTTCCACAGGAGACATCCGGATGTTGGGGAAGGATTAGTTTAATGAATTTGACAATTAGTAACAGAAGTTAATGACTGCATGGGGCTAAGTACCCTGATGGACATGGCTGTTGGGGGGAGGATGAGGGCTTCCATTGCTCTGGGCCATAGATCCTCATTAATAGCTTTTCTGCCTGCTGGAGAGGACCGGGGAAGCCGGGGCCAGGCCTTTGTTTAGTCTGCCTCTGAAGGGGTCGCACTGTTGCGCAACGACACGCCAGAATTAGTCCCGCTCTGGGCGTGAGTTAATGCAGGAGGCCTCAGGGTCCTGGATCAGGTGAAGCTTCCTTTAATGAGCCCGGGTCATTAAACGTTGAAAAAAGAACTGTGACACAGAGTTGAAGCTCTTTCTTGGAATCTTGTGCCAAGAGTCATGAAGGAAGAAAAGTGGCTCATGGGTCATAAGAGTCCTGATGACCTCTGACTTAATTTATTAGCACGTTGGCTCCTTGTAGCCAGATTCTACCTCTATCGCAGTCAAAACATCGTTTACCCTGATAGCTCTCATAAAGATTTTATTACTATTTATCAGTATACTGTATTTTATAAGCTACCTTGTTGCTTTGTCAGGTATTCCCACTATAAACCATTTTGATAAATTTTTCAACTAACCATAAAATCAAAGTTTGTGTTTTTTATGGCATTATGAATACACATGAAACAAATTCCCATAAAGCCCATCAATCCTGATTTATACCTACATATACCACTTCTTCACAATAATTTATCCTACCTTTCCCACAGAGGATGAGAAAGTATGCTGGGAATTTATAAAATCACATCCAGATTAGCATTAGCTGCCCCCTCATTCCTGCCTGTCTGTCTCATGGCGAGGGTTATAATAACGACGAAAACATAACTTGATCCAAAAATAATCATGTTCCAGTGCTGTTTGCCAAACGGTCTACTAGCTAGAGTCTCCATTCAAAACACTGGGCTGTGTGAGAAATTTCGTCTTGTGTTATCGTTGGTGGCGACTGTGTTTGGGGGTTTCACAAAGCTGCGTGATGTAATCCAATGAGAGCAAGGGGAGAGAGGAGAAGCCGTTTAATTGGTGGAACCTCAGTGGCCGGGCCTCCAGAGAGAAGTGAAGACAGAGAGACAGACTTACAAGACTGGGATGTTGTTTGCCGTTGCTCTGATGCTCTGTTATTCTGTCAGGCTAAGTCTGGTCCTGCCAAGTTTAAAGCTGAGGGACCAAATTGGTGTTGATGGAGCACACACTCTCTCAACGCTCCCATTCTCCTTTCTCTCTCCGTGTCGCCTTTTCCAACTCTTTCCCTCCTAATACGCCTCTTTAGGAAGTGACAGTTGTATTTAGGGAAAAGGTTATCATTTCATTAGAATAGAGTGCTGGCCCCAGGCTTACCTAGAATTACATGGCACTGCCTGCAGCCCCCTCACTCTGTGCTGGGCTGAAATGTTATCAGTCTGACTTAATTACTGTCACTGGGCAGTGGAATTGACTGTAATGTATATCCCAGTGTTGGAAACATTGAGTTGATATTAAAACATGAGCACAACTTGTGTTCTCTCTGGGTTGAGCTCTGGGGTCAAACGGTTAAATGTTAGGCATGCATTTTTGTCTCTATGTGTTGAGCTTTAGACCTCACATCTTTGGCTGTAGTACACACAAACACACACACACACACACTCACAGGCAGGAGCACATCCTTTATCTGATTAGCTGGCACGCCTACGTGGAGCTGCGCGTGTATGTGTGCGAGATGCATCGTGCGTTGCAGCGCAGCGTCAGGCCCCAGGCAGGGCATGGATTTCATTTAGGAAAGTATCAAAGGTTTACACGCTGTTCGCTTTAATCAGCATGTTTATCAGGCAGAGAAAAATTGCAGGAAGGGACCACAGGGAGAAGGAGGGGTGGAGGGATGGCGTGTGTGTGTGTGTGTGTGAGTGAGTGTGAGGGGGTTATCTTAAGGACCAGTAGCCTGGGAAATTGATAATGGCTACAAGGTAATTTACTGGAGACTTGTGCATCCCTCCACTGCTTCTACCCCTTGCCTCTCATTCTAATTACAGCCCATGTAATGTTCTAATGAATCTGCAGGTGTGTGTCTGTAGGGGAGGGACATGATGAGGGTAGGGAAGGGGGTCGTGCATATATAAACGTGTGTGTTTGTTTGTGTGTGTTCACTCCTGTGTTCTTGAGAGAAGACTGAACACATCTCAAGGCTGTGTCAGTGCCTCTCTGGTGCATAGTTGTCCCCCTGTTTGTGAAATATGAATATGATATGAAAAGCAATTAGATTAGCCCTCAGTAATATTAAAGATACATGCCACTCACAGACACACCGCTCCTCTGATACTTCACGTTGTCACTGCAAGTTCCAGCTGGGTGTGTAGAGAAGGGAAACCGCAGCCAGACACACTCATCTCCCCTGTTCACACCAGACTTCTGATAAGGTCCAGGAACTGCCTCTGGTTGCGTCACACACTCGCGTAAACACACATTCACTTGCAAGGCTCTGTACACAAACCTTCAGAGGGTATGGGCTGGAGCATGAGGGCCTTGATATGACCACAGTGTAAACATCCCCACAGGATTGCAGCAAAGTGAAAGGAATGACACTCAGGAATACGCTCTTCTTTGTGTGTTTCAGCCTGTGCATGTTTGTTTACATGTGTTTGTGTGGTTTCGATCAGATATCACGTTCTGGATACCACAGTGGGTTGAGCAAGTAGCCTCCTGAGGCTGTGATGTCGAACAGACGTAACAGTGCAAATACAGTATTCCCAAACAAAACAATCTGTAAGGTAAAGTTTCCTTCATCTTTTATTCCTCTCTACAGGAAAAAGAGGATGTCCAGGCTGTATCTGTGGGGGCCATTCTCTCAGATTATCAGAGGGTCCGTGTGGAAAATGTGTAAGTTCACCGGTCATGATCCAGGTCACACTTCTAACTTCAAATGCACACACACCCAGGCCTGTGAACCTGAATGACGCATGTTCTGTGATCCACTGAAGGAAAAGAGAACATCCTCTGTAGTCTCTAAACATGGACCAGAGTGTTGTTTAAACACATACTTTAAACATACCAAGTGTTGTTTATGGCATTTTATTAATACCCTGTCTCTGTTTTCACCAGTTCCTGATTAAAGAGCACAGGATGTGGTATTTTTTTCAGTTTTGAGTAAAATTTTTGTAAATACAAAAAGTCAATTCATGGAGCAGACACCTCCTGACCACTGTATAACTTCATACTTGTCTTCTAATGCTTGTTTGTTTTAAACAAGTGATTTAAACATTTTTTTTCTTATAGCTGTTTGATGTGTGTTTCCCAGAAAGACTAGCAACCTGACTTTTTGTGCAGCAGAAGCCCAGGGCGCTCACACCAAAGACCCCCTCCCTGCTCGTCTGCCGGTTTCCTCTGCACTCAGACGGGGCCATTTGTTACTTGACCAAAAACACAAATAATCGGACTCCCACCGAAAAAGTCTGATATCGGTCTGCATTCACGCTTTATTTAGAGAATTTTCAGCGCGTTACTTTCACACAAAAACGCAGCTAAATAAGGCTCAAGTTCTCATCGTGTCGTAAAACGGCGCTACCTCCACTGCAGAGCCACAGCTGGCTATGAGGCGCTCGCTGCTTAGTGTATCAGTCCGCGCGTGCAACGTGCCAGATATAAACAAACGCAGGTAGTCTGCCAGGACAAAGAGACACAATGAGAACTTGAGCCTTATTTAGTGTTTTTGTGTGAAAGTAACGCGCTGAAAATTATCTAAATAAAGCGTGAATGCAGACCGATATCAGATTTTTTTTTGGTGGGGGTCTGTTTATTTGTGTTTTTGGTCAAGTAAAAATTGGTGCGAGCGCTCTGGGCTTCTGCTGCACAAAAACACTGCTGTAGGGGTAATTTCTGCCCTAAACCTTATGATAGGACCCAACTTGTTCCATCCCAGAGTATCACTTTAAGCCCCGTTTCCACCAAGCAGTTCAGTTCGGTTTGTCTCAGCACGACACACATTTTACGGTGTTTCAACTGACTAATCCCGAGACAGAGGCCCAAATAACCAAGACGAGCCGTCCCACTTTTTGGCACCCTCCTGTATGGGTGCCAGACTAAACTGATCTGATCTTGGAAGGTGGGGCTACAACACTGCAGACAGTTGATCGGTCAAAAGAATCGTCACTTACCATGCGATGGCAGCTGCATTTCTCCTGATGGCTCACAGCCTTCTCTGAGACAAAGCTTGATTGCACTTTGTATCAAAAAGCCACATGCCAGTGACAGAGAAGACAAAATGCTGGATGTCTTCCATTGTTGCTTTTTGTTTACTGTGTTGAGTTTTTCTTCTTCCTTTGATTTATTAGCAGGGTACACTGTGTAGCACTACTATGGCGTCACACTATTATGTCAAACATGCGGCTGTTGGCATCCAGCTTACACACTCCCTACCACGAGGGGCCACAGTTGGCTGTGGAAACACAAACAAGACCAAGCTTAACCAAGCCAACCTGTACCAAACCGATCTGATCTAAACCGGACTGCTCAGGGGAAACAGGGATTTTATGGAAGCCGGTGGGGATCCAAATAAAGAATATAGAATGAGGTGCCAATTGGGCACCTGGGGGTACAGGAAGCCCAAAACAAGAGGCGCAACCTACATACTCAGTTCTACTGCTCAACCCATAAATGCATGTCCTTTAAAAATAACGGTATAAGATTTATTACCATTTATTACTTACTGTCTGTGCTAAAGTTATTCCAGTTTTGTTTTACTCTTTGTGGTTTGCCTTTAACACTCTTTTTTTGTTCTCCCATGTGTTTAACTTTTACAAACTCAAGACATCTCAGCACAAAGCTCTTCTCCTATTCACAAACAATTCCACCACTCAGCTGTTGTACCCCTAAACAAACCAGATATTATCACATGAGCATTGAGGCATTTCTTGACCACTGTATCAGGATTCAGTGTTTGTCTTTGACTAAGCTTAAACAAAGAGGATGTCCTTCAGGTTTATCAGGGCTGTAATGTCTTAAAAATGAAGATTGGGCCCAGCCCAGCTTTGAAGTTGTCTTAATGTTATTAAATGTTAACGTCTCTTCATCTTCTTGTCTTTCTACTATCTACTGCTCCTCTTTTTCCTTTCACCTGTTCACCAGATGTTTGCGGCTAAGTTTGCAGCCCCTGGCCTACCTGTGGCGCCAAGACCAAGAGTCCCTTCTCTCTGCGATGATATCATCTAACCTCAATGCTATCCTCATCAAAGTTGCCGCCTTTGGTGAGTTTTTGCCCCACTCTTTTGTGCCTCTGGCAGCTGGCAAGCAGTGTGACATCCCCTCCCACCTTGTCCCCATTTTTTTGTTGCTCTCATTTTGTACTTTCTCCAAAGGTGCCATGTTGGTTTAGCAGTGTTTGGCACAGGGATCGAAGGGACCGAGTTTGGATAAGTGAGGGACAGGAGGAGGTGGAGAAGGGGAGGTGTAACCAGAGAGAAAAAAAAGAGACAAGCAGACTAATGCTCGAATCATTAATCCACGGCTTAGCGGCGGTGTTGAGACTTGTGCCAGCGGCGGAGGTATTGAAGCAGACAACAATATGAGAAGATAAGATGCACAGAGGGAGGGGGAGGTGTGAGGGAGGGGTTGCTGTGGCTTTGGGAGGGAGGGAGGGTTGGCAGTTGAGGAATAATCACAGGTGATTGCCTCACACATTAATGCAACCTGTCAATAAGCGGCGCATGTCCCCATTGTGTGAGAGAAACACTGCTCTCTGCTTCTGCATAGCTCAGAGTACACGGTCCGTGAAGCGAAGATTAAAATCTCTCATTTACGTTTCTCAACTGCTTCAGCGCTGAGGGAAGAGGTTAATGTGGTGTCATCTGCTCTCTACCTGCCTGTTTTGGAGCCCGAGGACAGAAAGATCAGATTACTGAATAACAAGAGAGTTTAAAAGAAAAGAAGTTTTTCTTTTTCTTTTCACAGGTACATGATGTTAGAGATCCCTACCTGTATCTACTTGACACGAGTGCAGCTGGATCTCTTTGACGGATTCAGTGATAAATGATAATTACGGCTACAAATGGCTCTTTTTACTCTCAAGCTACTCACAGTGATAGATCATCACAGAGACACTGTTTACGCGCTGTTAAGTGCTTGTTGTCACCTTTGGTTGCAATCAGTCGAAAAGGGGTCCACGGCTGACTGATGACCCTCAGAGCTGAGTGGGACGTTCAAGTTATTCTGCCAATCTTTCAACGCTCCTCAATAAGTAGTCATGGAACGTGTGCGTCATGCCATTTATCATAGGTACTTTATTTTCTGGATCCATTTTTCATTTTTAATAGTCGCATGATGGAGGACTTTTTTGCAATAAAGAATATCCTTGTCAGATGTCTGTCAGAGAAGAGATGGTGTCAGAATCCTTGTTTTTTTTCTTTTCATGTAAGAATCCAGACAATTCTTTTTAAAGCTCTTAACAAGATAAGATCTTAGTCTGTGTTTGTATTAATTGATCAATTATAAAGCTGAATTTCCCTTCTAGAATAACATAAAACCACACCTTAAAGACCTCAGTCACCTTATAACCCAACTACCTCCGCCAAGCCTCCAACCCCAAACACAACTTTGTCTAAAAGCAAATTCTCAGCATTTTTCGGAAGATTATAATTAGAATGGAAAATTGCCCTGGGTGCCTTTGAGTGTGTGTCTTGGCCTCCCACTGACGGTGTTTGTGCAAGTGTGTGTGTGCATGTGTGTTTTGGCTACAGGTAAAAAAAGGAAAGATCTTATCAGCCCTGACTCCTCACCTGTCCCGAGGCGGTGGTAATTAGAAAGGAGAGGATTGAATAGGGGTGCAAGCGCCTGGGGCGTTTTAGGCAGCACTCTTATAATTGCAGCTTTGGTGGGAGCAGGTCTGAGCAGCGAGGTGTGCTGCTCGCGGGAGATTGGGTGACAGAAGGGCATACCTGGTGGCCCTTGGTGTTTTCAGATGTGTGTGTTTGTGCGTATGTGTGAGAGGAGGGAGATTCAGTGGGATTTACTCTTGCAGACACCGTGATGTTAACAAACAACTCTCACAGGGCAAAGGTTAAGTCTGCATGTGAACTGACGGCTAGAGCCGCTTGTGATACTCCGTCAAAGCAAGGTTTTTTTTCTCCTTCAAGCTCTGAATAGTGAGAAGTCATTCAAGATTAATATTCCTTCATTAAACACTCAAAAAGACAGGTGAAAATTAGCAGTGAATGGATAAAGAAAAAAAAAATCTTTTTTTAAGGGAGGATATATTCCTTGATGACAAATCCCTGCAGTGAAAAGACAGCTGTCCAAATGCAGGATGATCCTCTAAGTGAATTCGGCAGAAGTGTTCATTTGCGTGCTGATGGCAGCCTGAAACCACACAAGAGAGAGAGAGAGGATTTCAGTCTTTGAAGATGCCAAATTGCATGTAGTGAAGTAAGTTCAGCTATCTCAGTCTAAGCCTATGAATGTCAAAAAATAGTTCTAATTAGCATTGAGGCTTTATTTATTTATTTATTTGTTTTATTTTTTTAAATCTTTTTCAAGAGAATTGCATATTTTTGTTTGGAAACTGTCACTTAATAATTCTCTATCTCTTGAGCGAACTGCGCTAATTGGCAATCCCATAAGCCAGGATTAAAAATTCATGTAATTAGTTAATTGATTGATTAGTGCAGGTGTGTGTGAGGGCACAGGTTAGGCAGATAATTGGACCTCAGCTCCAGAGATAATTGGCACGTGTGAAATCAAGGTCTATCTGCTGGAAAACCTTTTTTCATCGCTGTGTGATCCTTTACCCTTCAGATGGATGCAGCCCTTTGTGTCATAAATTAGCTTTAACTGATTATCACACACATATAAACATAATTAAAAATATACAACAAGGGTAATAAGCACTCAGGTATGTTTAGGATAATGTACAGTTTTTTTTTCTACAGAGAAGAGAATGGCTTTATTTCAGTTATCTAAAGAAACTAAGCAAAAGCTTTTAGCTTTTAGGACTGATGTTTCAGTTATTTTAGTTATATGACAGCTGCAAGAGAAGGAAACGAGGGACTTACGTTATCTTCTGGACACGGGGTGTGCAAATTATCCACCAAGTTTAACCCTTGCCCTAGAAATTCATTTTCAAAGATATATTACGAGGCAGGAGATGTTTTGACAATATTGGAGCACCGTACTTCATGAGAAGTCTCTGCCAATAGACAAGACGCAATATGTCCCTGGAATTAGGAGTGCTGTCCTGTAACACACGCCAGATTAACTTTATAAGTCATTCAACTCAATCAGTTCATGTTCTCTGTCTTTGATGTTTTGTTAACAACAGAGAGGCACCGAGGCTCTACTTTTTTGTACAAATTAGAGGTAGTTGCAGTGAATCATATGTAGCTTTAGGGACGGTACACATTATGTTTAAGGCTTACAGTTGAGGTCGTTAGCTTTCTGTTAAAATATGACAATGAAACAAAGACCAGTTGGGGTTATATTCAAGCTGCAACTAATGCTGGTTTATAGTGTCAAAAAGGTTGCCAAATAACAGTTTTTTTTTTGTTTTGTTTTTTTTTTAATTTAAACAAGCAGGTAACAGCATCCCAATACAAAGCACAGTGAGTCATCTTTGTACAGACACAAATGTGATTAAAGGCAAATTTGGTACAATACAATTACACTTACAAGCCTTCTCAAGAAACATTATTCCTGGCACAAACCTCTGCATTAACAAGCTGCATTACAAGAACTAAGAAAGTAGAACAATGTTACTGCCAATATTGAAATGAAGCCCCGTAAACACACATTTGAACCCAGAACCTGAGCAGACAGACACATAGAAATAACAGTTTTTAACAAAGTTATTGTCTTTTTTTTCTGTTCTATTGTCTAAAATCCAAATACACTTAACTCACTTTCACTTTCCCCAAACCGTGATTGTTGCTCATCAGTGTTTGTGAAAGTAGACTCCAGAAATTATTGGTATTGGGAAATAACCAAATGCTTAAGTGTAAGGATGTCCCAATCCTGATCTCTGGTATAGTTCACCAACACTGAGTAAGATTTGCAGCCGAACACTGCTGCGTCAGTATAACCAAGCACTTAGCTTGGCACCCAGTCTTGTAAAGTTGATGTCAATGTAATAAGCTCACGTATGGTACATCTATGTGGAAAAACAAACACACTTAGCTTTATTACAACACATATGTACACAACCAGACACATTATAGCAATAACATCTGCCTTACAGCATCCTACGGTAGCTCTCCAGCAGCATACAGTTTAAAAAGGTGAAAACAAACATAGGATAATCTATTACCTTAGCATTAGCAACTCCATGACTTAATTATCAACAGTTTGGAAATATACCTGTCTAGAAAGTGAAAACAGTCCAACAGCCATGCACTTTAATACGACCAAAACACCCTGAGTTAACTAACACAGGAAAGGCTGCACCGTTGTTTCTGGGCTTTAAAAGAAAACACATAAATATCAGATTGGTATCAGGGGGAAAAATGCTGTTTGTGACATCCATATTTAAGTAAAACATGAATATCTTACTTTTCTGATTTTTGTTTGTATTTTTCCCCCCTATTGGATTTGATACATAAAGGATAATGTTTGGTAAGCAGGGAGTTATGGGATAGAAAACGAGTTAAGTTTCTTCTTAGAAATTGTAACCTTAATCTGTTATGCTGCCATCACCAGGACCGCTGGACAGGATCCAGTATGAATACACCTATACTGTGTAGCCCGCTGAATTAGCATGCTTACCGAATATGATAGTTTTATAAAGTAACACTTTTACTTTACCTTGGCATCTATGGTGCCAACAAGGAGAAGCTAAATAAGCTGGACTCATTGCCACAGATTGTTTTGTCATAAATTGGGACCATTTTTCTTCTGGCGTTGCTCTTGTCAAGCAGTGGTCAAGGGGTTTTGCTCACTCTAAATCAAGCATCCTACCCACAAGAGATCACTAAATAAGATGCAAAGGGATGGGTCAGACTGATGGAGTGATGTTGTGGAAGAAAGGTTGCGTTAAAGCTTGCATCTGGATTAAATATAAATACATCCGGATAACTTAAACTTCTATAATCTGGAGATATATTCTGTAACAAATATATATCTAGAAAAGGATGAGAAAGATTAATACCCGGACAAATTCGCCTGACTGTCCTGTGACCTGCTGACCATGACCCCTTTTTAACTGTTAATCGAAAGGATTAATAGTTAATGCAAGGATCAAGGTTTACTGTTTAGACTTTATGGTGAGAAAACTATCAAAAACCAGGCCTCCATTTTGTCCTGTTATGTTCTCTCTGATTGTAAGCCTTACCATTTTTTTTTGATTTGTTGGACTGAAAAAATTTCCTTTTTGATGGGATTGCTCCACACTTCCTGCTGCCTATTATTCAGTTCACAGACGCTGAATTTCAGATAAGAGCTTGACAAATTTCACATATAACCTTAATCTTATCATCCTTTGTACGACGCCGCCTCCCTCCCGTTCTCTTTCTTCCTCTCTGTTTTGTATTTCTCCCACTCTCTTGCGAAGATTAGGTGATAGTGAACAGCTATTGTTTTGGCGGAGTCTTTGAGAGCGTTGCTTAAAGGCCGATGCAGCTCACCTACTAGGGAGGAGATGCTTATTTCATCCATTTAAAGGCTAAAATGTTACACATCATGAATCCAATTTTCCCTGCCTTTTTCTCTCTGAAGGCAGGGATTAAAGCCGAGCTGTCAGCTGGCACGCCAGATCTTAAGACAACCTGCGGATGTCTGCGATACTGCGCTCAGCTCGGCTCAGGCAGTATCTAGAATCTCTCAGCTTCTAATTTAGCATTAGGCTCGGTAAGCAGAATCACACGCAGTTTCAATTAGATAGGTAACTAACTGCTGTGGGTTTACATGAATCAACCTCTTCAGGCTGGGGAAAGGCCAATCAAGGTTGTTAAAAAGAATTAGTGGGCTCTGGAAATAATTGCCATTGACTTCTATGAAGGTAAAGCAAGAGATAGAATTCAGAAGGGGAGTGTTTTATCTGAGAGATTTGACTTTTGGTGACTCTGAAACAACTTTTTAGATTCCTTTTTTTAAATCCTTATAGAAAAAAAAATAACCTGCATGTCTTAATGACTCCTGGTTTCCTGGTAAAGTTTTCACTCTTTGCTAATTTAAACCCACTAAATGTCAACAAGCTTTCTAAAAAATGCACCTCCTCATTACTGGACTCCCTAGTTCTAAAGTTCACCACATTTAATTGGAGTTTTATAGGATAATACGAGGTAAAAAGCCCTTTTAAAGGAGGACCATTCCTCTCGGTCTCTCTTAGGGAAGCTCTTCTCTCGCCAAAGTGCGCTCTCGCTGTCTCTGGCGGCAGACTAATGGCAGCTTCTAGTGGGCTTATTTGGGTTTAATGTGGCATAATGAGGTTAGGTAATTGGGTTTAGGTCAAGTTGTAAAACAGGTTCACAGGAGACAGAGATGTGAAGATCATGTAAATGAGTGGTGTTAGATCGCTGACGGCTCACACTAGTGGCTACTCAAAGACTTCTCAAAGTGTGTATCCCGCAAGCCCGGGCTCATTCCTGCTATTTCCAAACGGTCAGTAACCTTAAGTCAGTCAGGAGCATCAATTAAGAAAACACTCCTACAAGTGCTAAGTGGTCTTGGGAGGAATGTTGCCATGTTAATGCCATCTCTGTATCATTTCATCACTGACGCCTGTCCTCTTAGATCCCCATTATCCTCATCCCTCCTTGTAAATATCAAATCATGTATCATATATTATTTAAGAGCAGGGAAGTTAATGAACATATTAAAAAGGCGGCATCCCCTCAGCAATTTGGAGCCAATTATTAAAATTTGTTAAAAGGCATGACTAATTAAAGAGGATATTTAAATGGGATTGAATTTTAATGCTTTTTTTCCTCCCTCCTTATTACCTTTGTGCCAGGGTTAAGATGAGAGGATGTTGAGATTAGATATTCTCACACTAATTAAGACCAAGGATCCCCTGGGAAGAGAGTGAGGGCCTCCTCATTCTCTCCCTCCACGCTCGCTCCATCCCTACCACCCCCCCTACAGAGCTGGACAACTGAGGCCCTGCAGGAGAGGCACAGCTGGGATTAAGATGAAACCCAGGATGGGACCTGACGTCCTTCCTTCACATCTCCTCTTCCTCTTTTTTTTTTCCCCAATCGTCTCCCATCCTTCACTCCCCATGGGGCCACCACTGATGACATGTTAACCTTTGAGGTTGTCAGGCCATGAGAGAGGAGAGATTCTCACATTACGATTAACTTTGGTCCTTTAATTAAACACATGAACATGCTGATGAAGAGACCCACGTGATGTGCAGGAAGACAGGAGCTATATTGGATTTTTTTAGCAGAAATTACTCGGGGCAATTAAGCAGTTTTTTCATTGTGATGGCGTTACCGTCACAACAGCATGCCACTCAGAGTAGATCATCAGTTTCTTATTCTAAGTTATTAAAAAAGGAGGGATAGTGTTGGAGAACCAGTGACAGCTAATCAATCCTGTGTCTTTGCTCACAGGTTTTCTAGATGGCAATCTGGTTTGGAATTTCCTAATACTTAGCATTTTACACACTCTTCCTGTTTTCTTTTTAGTGCTCCATTGTTTGTAGAAAGCACCTGCAACTCCAGGCTTTAGTTTTTTTGTGCTACTGGTAGGAAAACGTAGGCAGTGCTTTTATTGTGGAGGGACCTGTTTACAGAGTGAGCTCATACAGGCAGTGGGTGAGGTAGAGTTCAGCGTGGTGCAAATAAGAACAAGCACCCAGAGCAAAACTGTTAAATCTGTCTCTCTAAAATCTGCTTATGCTTACTTAGTAATGTTCAAAAGCGACTAATTTCTGGAATTAAAAATGAGCACAACTTGTTTAAAAGCACTATGAGGTCTCTGTAGTTGACCACAAAGTCATCTCACTTTTATAGAAATTTGCCTGTTCATAATCCACAATTTGATAATGAGATTATCAGCCCCAAAATAGGTGATTTTTTTTTTTTTTAAGTTATTTTGCGGGTTTTATCTTGCTCAGCTCGAAGTGAGGTTGCCACGAAAACTGCTCCCCCTGGTGACTGGCTGCAGTATAGGTCAAAAAATCCGGCTCTCCAGTCGTTCCAGATGGGCTGTGGTCAAACTTTTAAAAAATCAATACACTGCGTAGAAATGTTTCTCATGTCCAATTGTTGTGGTGATTTATAGATACTATTTGGCTGCCTTGTATTCAAGTCCTCTTTTTTTCTGAAAAGTTCCATTTTCAGTAGTTATGAGAGGTTAAAAACGAGGCTTTACGTCACGTTTATCCATGATTGACAGCTGCCGTTCGTGTGTATTTTTTTCGGGGACTGTAAACTATGTCAGGAGGTAGAGTCAAGAAGTGATAAGACTCTCAAAAGAAAAAATATATATATATAATTTTTGTCAGACCGGCTCCACTCAGATTCTTCCAGAATACTGCGCAGACTCTGGCTGCACAACTGCTACATTGGCTGTGCCTGTGACGGGGGAACTTTGGCTTCAATACCGTACAATGGTAAATGATGGAACAACACTGTCCACTCTATATACAGTCTATGCTTTAATTACAGAGGTGAGGACAGTAGATAGTGCAGGAAACAAGTGGACCAGGGCCGCCTGCAGGAAGACTAGTGTTCTCTCTGGTATTTGTTGCTAATTTTCCATCTTTCTTGAATTTGCCTTGCCTTGTTACCTCAACTTGTGTTGTAAGGCAGCAGTGGGTTTTCACACAGAGCTCTTCTCCCTCCCCTCCTTCTTTTCTCTCCCATGGTTGTGAGTCACTTCCATGCACCATTTCAGGGGAAGGGGAGGGAAAAAAGGCAAATAAACACAATCTCTTTCCAGAGTTTATGTTCTCAAAGGGAACAAGATTAAGGGAGGGGGGGCAGTGGGCGATGGGGTAGTGGGGAGGGGTCTGTGGCCAGCAATTGAAAACTGTTGCCCTTACCCAGAGAGATCTGTGTACACTATTCACCAAGTCAAACAAATAGATCCAGGGTGCAGGTTTACGTGTGTGTTTGTGCGACTGCCCGTAAACCGCCCTGCCTGTCATCTTCAATCACTGTTCTCTGTTCCTGATCAGACCTCTCTCTGCTCTCTCTTTCCATGTGTGTCTTTGGGAAATGGTGTTTGTGTCTTTAACTGTGTTTTGTGTTGTCTGCTTTTGTGTCCCTTTGTGTTTCTCACGTGGGTGCCAGGCCTGGATCCAGAGAAGCACTTGGGGAAACCTCTGGCGAGCATGGAGCCCTATCTGAAACAGGTCACAGACTCAGAACTATCTTACTACTCTGTTTTCACCCTTTACATCAGTTTCTCCACATATTTCTACTTCACTTTGCTTACAGTCATGCCACTCAGTGATCACATCTCATTCAAAATATCTTCCAAATGCCCGGAGTTGAAGCTGGATATTTTCTTTTATTGCATTCCTTTCTTGAAAATAACTCAGTGACACAAACCAACTTCCCCAATGTCTCAGAAGTAGGATTCCTGTTTTATCACACTGTGTTATTCTTTCAGTTTGTTTTGAATTGCTTTTAAAGCCGGCTTTCAAATCCTTTCTCCTGGAGTAGATTTCAACCCATAATACAGTTGAGAAATTAAAACTCGTAAAATTAGAGATTGACTAGAAAATGACAAAAGTAACTTAATACTGATTAGTAATGTCTGTATTAATAGGAAACGAGTCATTAAAGGTCCTGTGTGGAGTTTTTAGCTTGTTATGAAACAAGGTAAAATTTTTAATGTGGGCCCTATATGAGTGACAAAAACAAACAAGATCATCGACAACAAGACTGCCTGTTTCTACAAAGTTTTTTTTTTTTACATTTTTCCTAACCCCCCAAAAATTGGTAAATAAAAATATTGAATCCTTGAATCTTTGAATATTTTTTATTTGTTTGACTGTTAAAAAAGGAAGCATGAACTATATATCTACGAAAACCAAAATTGGGATTCTTACAGGAGCTTTAAAAAGAATGTAATTCTAAATTCTAAACAACATATATTCAATGGATTTAAGACTTAAACATTTTTTGTGGTTTTGTTTAATTTTCCTGAAACACAAGTTAAAGTCGTAGCAGACATTTTAGAATTTGTATGATAAGAATAAGAGATATTGAATGAAAATGACAGAATGAAAAGGTAGTGACTGATAAAGTTTTAGACTGTCTTAAAGAGGGGGTATTATACTTTCCCATATTTTAAATATGAATATAAAGTAACAAAGCTGGATTTTCAGACGTGACAAGCACATTTTTTAAACACTTCATATTACTATATGTTAAGCTTATTGATATTAAAAACCTCATTTTTTTTCTCCTAACTTAAAGTGGTCCGCTCTAAAAAATGGCACAAGATCTTCATGAGAACTTGCTGAAATAAACAATAAAAAGGTTCCTCGAACTAGTTCATGACACGTTGAAAGACCAGGCCTTAAACACCAAGATCTGTCCATGGTTCTGCCCAAGACGGGCCTCAAGAGGACTGACCACTCAAAGGGGATGGGGTTTGTGGAGCAGGGAGCCTTAAAGAGACAGCAGCTAAAACGTAGCTTATCAGACATAAGCTGAAATAAGGATTGTCACCAGTGTGGGAAAAAAAAAGCTTTCTTTAAGCTGTAAATTATGCAAACCTACTATGGGGGTACCAGAGAGATAGTATAAAACCATCATAAAGCAGAATACCCCCTCTTTAAAGCTCCTGTGAATGATTTTTAGTTTTTGTTTTCAGCGCCCAATGATGGACAGTAGTTTATCATACTGTTTTTGATCCTGCACTGTACATGTAAAAAAGTAGTTTTGTTTTGTTTTGTTTCTTGTGTTTTTTTTGTTGTTGTTGTTTTTTTACAAAAAAAACAACAACCTTAAATCCTTAAAAATATCACTCATACAAATCACTGCTTTGTAAAATATGAGAAAGATGAAGCTTATTTTAGCAGGGTGCTAATAACTGCCATGTTTGACATCCACCCTGCAGCAGCTGTTACATGCATTTAAGAAGACAATGTAGAAATAATCAATCCTCCTGCTGATACTGCTTTTAAAGTGATTTTTTGTACTTGTTTTGTTTTTAGCTCTCCCAGAAGTACGGAGTGCACATTTGTGGAGAAGGAGGCGAATATGAAACTTTCACCCTGGATTGCCCTCTCTTCAAAAAGAGGATTGTCATGTGAGTAAAGCAGTTATCCTGCTTTCTAATAGTTATTTTGTGTATCACTTGGCTAATATAAGTTTTGAAAGAAGTTTTTTTTAAGCAGCAAAAGTTGTTTTGTGTGCAGAGATGCAGCAGAGACAGTTATCCACTCGGCAGATGCCTTCGCTCCAGTTGGCTACCTCCGCTTCACCGCGATGCACACCATGAGCAAAGACAACGTGAGTGAAACTCCACGAGCGCATGTTGTTTTGTAATCAAGATCAACACTGTTTAACCATACATTGATCAGTTTCACCACAAAACTTTGACTCACTCTGGGGTAGATTACTATAAAAACTGCTGTGAGGGGTAAAACAAACAAAAACAAAACCTTTCGGTGTCTGATAACTTTGTCGAGCAGAAGAAGAGAAACACGGCACTGCAGGGCGACAGCTCAGATCGACCTCCAGAGGGGCCTCCTCTTGCTCACGGTCTCTCCCTCCATTGCTCGTGCTCCTCCTCTCCTCTAGCTCCACATGGCCTACTTTGACGTCTGCAATATTCACTGCAGCCCGAAACTAGGCCCAGCTTAATAAACATGTCCACTCATATTAAGGCGCTTTGCATTCAGGTAGCTGGCTAAGCGGACGCAGACAGAGGGGGGTTGCAGGGTGGGTTAGTAGAAATTGGCTTTCGGTGTATTGGAAGGAGCTAATCAGGGCATCACAGAAAAGAAGGGTGACACTTGAAATGTTGTACTTTCCCTGCAAGACCGGGCAGCTTATAATCCTTAAATTATTGTCTGAAATTCTGTCATAGAGCCTCCTTTATGTGTGCTTTTAATTACTGTGGTTGAAACTGTCTGGTCGGATGAGACACCTCCTTGTTGATGAGTTTCCCTGCCAACAGAAAGTGCTGCTTGAACTCTGATATATTTGCTGCAGCGAGATGAGAGTATTAAAGTTTCACCAGGGGTTAGTTTCTGCTTGCAGCTTGATGTGTCTCCTTGGCGAAGCGTGTGATTCACACATGTGTTTATGTGCACAAAAGAGCTACACATTTGATTTTGTTGTGTGTTTCAATTTGTAGCCTTTCTCATGTGTGTGTGTGTCTCTGTATGTGTGTGTGTTTATTTCTATGTCGTTTGGGGGGCTGGGACTGTTATGGACAGAAAACATACCCCCATCCCACAGCCTGCATGACCCTGCAGCCTCACAACACCCCTACAGCTATATATTTTTCACTCCCCAAGCACCCACGCTTCCACCCCCTCATCACAGACACACACACACACACACACATATGCAGACACGCTCACACAGACCCTGTAGCCCCCCCTAGGTTGCAAGGGAGAAAGCAGGGAGATCCAGAGCCTGCAAGGAGGGGAGGAGGGGCAGGGGCAAACAGGGGAGAACCTGCCCTGGTTCAGCCTTCTGAAGCTCTTCTCGTCAGGGTGACAGATCGGCGGTGACACCAGCACTAGAGGAAACCGCACCGGGCTCAGGGGGTGGGGAAGGACCACCATCATTTGCCCTCCGTTAATGCTAGTCAAGCTATTTTTCATGCTGGCCAGGAGAGAGGGGCTGAAATATAATTAATTTGATTATCATATGGCTTAATGCGGCTGACAGCAGATGAAGAGGGGGGTTGAATGAGTGTTGGGCAGGGAGAGAGGAGCTTGTTGAAGAGATATGAAATATGTATTTAAATGCGTGATGGCCCAGCAGGATTTGGCAGGTAATATGTACGCCTTAGAGAATGGTTATAATTTGTTATTTAAATAAGTACAGGCAAAGTATAAGCAAACAGAAAGAAAAGAGGGGTGAAATCCAAAACATGTCTCAGCCATCCAGTCATGGGCTTTGACTGACAGCCGGCATGATTGAATCTACAGTATCAGAAAACACCGCTCCCTATTCCCCTGAACTGTGAATATGTTAGTTGGTTGTTTCATATTCATTCACCTTGAAGTTATGTCTGTCTGGGCCGTTGTCATGAAAGACTGACGCACACACATACGCAGAGCCAGGTTGGTGGGTTGTTTGAAAAAAAGAAAAATGGCTGACTAATTATACAGCATTTTGTCTGTCTTTGCAAAAGGCCGAGCGCTCTTTGGTGGGCGTTTGGCCTGATGTATTCCCCGTGGTGCTTTATTGCAGGATGTGGTGGCGAGCGCTTTGCCCCGTGGTAGTTGTCCTTGCCAGAGCGCCATTGACAAGATGACTGAAGAGGTGGAATATGCTGATCAAGCTGAAGACAACCGGCAAGAATTTACATCAAGTTGTGACCTTAGTTGTCAGCGGGGCCACGGTGAGACTCATTTATGGTGAAACATGCGCGCACTGACATGCATGCTTGAGTGTGTGTGAGGGTGTGTTTGTCAGATGATGTCTGTGTGCTGTGTTTGCTCGCTGAATCTGTGTCATACGGCCGATATCATGATGCTAGTATTTCTGAGTGACTGTTTGACAGGAGGTGTCATTCCAGGGGTGTGTTTGTGACAGTCTGTGAATTCATTTCTTCTTTGACACAGGACTTCTTTGCATCAATTATATCTATGTTTCCCATATATCATTCTTCCTGGTTCGAGATTGAGACTAGAAAACACTCAGAGAGCGCAGACCTCTTCCAAACATATTGTGATTGCCACCAACACTTTAGTCCTACTTTAATGTTGTGCATGTTTATACGATGATTTGTTACCTGACAGTGTTAAAAATTATGATAACCCAGTACATATTTCATATTCTGGATCTTAGTATCCAGAATTTTGTCAGGATCTGGATCGTACTTTTACATCTGTCAGAAATTATTGTGACTTTGTCTTATGTTGTTTTGCAAAGCAATCCAACCATTTATGGTGGAGTTATATACACATATGGTGAAAACGGCCCTATCTCACAATGATAAAGAATCCTTTAAAAAAGTTCTGGATCCAGACTGTGATCCATATCATCTCCAAAATTTGTTCTATTCTTCATTATCCCATTTTAAACATTTTCTGAAAATTTCATCAAGATCTGTTTGTTACTTTTTGAGTTATGTTGTTCACAGACAAACAGACAGACAAACTCTCCCAAAAACAGAACCTCCTTGGCGGAAGTAATAAAACGAAGCCGTACATTCTAGTTGTCTTCATCAAGCATAATAGGCACTCAACCGCCTTAACCTACCCACCTTTTTCCTTTTTCTTGCAGATCTTCCTCCGTCCTGCTCCCTCAAAAGCACGAAAGGCTACCAGTGGATCTCTGGCATCAACGGCCTTCAGAGCCAACAACCTGAAATCCAGAGCCAGACTTGGGCAGCTTTCAACCAGCTGCAAAGTAAGGAGGAAGAAGTATTGAACAAAAGTGTGGAGAGTTATCCACAGAGAGAGTTTTTGTGGAGAGTGTGGTGTACATGCTTTTAAATACCTCAAGAGTCAACAACACAATTCTTTTTTGTCTCCTCCAAAATTGCCACAGTAAAAGACACACAAAACGACACACACAAGTAAACTAACCTTTTATAAGTCATGCTTTCTTCGACTGAATAAAGATTGCATCTTGGATAAGCTCAAGGAGAGATGATACAGAATTCCTTTGTCCAGGGGTGGTTGAAGAAGCTCAGTGGAACAAGTTCTGCAGGGTTTTCTCTGTAAAAATGTGCACTAAAAACCCATAAAATTCGCCAGAAAGTAGCATATGGGGGGAAAAACTTCTTTGTTCCTCGGGCATCTTTCTCTCTCCTTGCTGTGTTTGCTAAAGACGCATGAGCAGGAGGAGGTGTAGTGGAGCTTGAGAAGTCGTTCCTTATTCAAAGGCGCTTGTCAACCCAGCAGGCAAAACCCTGCATGTCAGAGACTCCGTCCATCACAAGAAGAGGATGGCGTGCTGGTCACCAAACAAGGACGAGCACTTCAAATTAAACAAAAGCAAGCATCTTTAAACACACACACACAGACACACAGTGCAGTCATGTTGGGTGGGTTATCTCTTTCCCCCTGCAGAAGTTTAAAAGGGCATGCTTTTACAGTGTATCTGGGTCCTTCTTTTCCCCTCCCTTTCTCTTTTTTGATGGAGAAAGAGGAGCGAAAGATGAAAAGCATATTTAATGTTTATCGTGGTGCTCGGCTGAACAGCCTTCACAGTGCAGAGACAATATTAAACAAGTTAATATTTAATGAAGAACCTCTTTGTATGAGGGTGAAGTAGTCTGAGACGCTGGTGTTGGCAAAGGAAAAACAAACTTGAAGCTCTTTCAGATGGTTGTAGGGGGAAAGGGTTTGCTTTGAGCCGCTGCGCCTGTGTTTTCATCCAAAGCTTACAATGTGCACGCATACTGTGATAGACTTTTAGGCACTTTATAGAAAGGGGGTACACACTCTTACCTCTCTAAAGCAGTTTCAGTGTTGGAAATAAAACACTTTGAAATGATCCACCTCTTTTAACAACAGTGATGATGTCAGAAATGACTTTTTGAGCAGACTGTGATGATTGTAGGCATACAGACCCTAAATGCTCACAAACAAATGCCTCTAAAGTAACACAGACTCCCATAAATTCAGGGCAGCATTGACATTGTGGCACAAAAGCAGAAGAAAGCAGCTGAAAGAAGTCAACCAAAACCACAATATTGAAAAAAATACTTTAAATTTTTGACCAGTGAATAACAAGCATGGCTGATTGTGACAGTCCCTTTAAACGTTTTGTGTTTGTTGCAACTGCAGATGTGGATGTTGATTTGAATAACAGAGCTCTCTGTTTAGAAAGCCTGTCCTATTCCCAAGGATGTTTTATTACATACACAACAATGCGACTCAAAAATGCTCCAACAGGAAGATTTTCAATGTAATGTTTTGACTCTTTCCAGGTGAGTTGGACAGCCGGGGCTGGAAGATGAAGGACATCATCCTCGTCCACTTGTATGTGAGGTGCATGGAGGACTTTGCACCACTCAATGCCGTCTACAAGCAACACTTTGGCATCAACCCTCCAGCTAGGTAAGCCTGAAGCACATGCATCTTCCATTTAATGTCCCCTCTATCTGTTTTTTCATTTTTCAAACTCTTTTATTTTCTTTAGGATACTATAAAGTGGTCCATTTACTTCATTTACTTCACTTTTCCTCACAGGGTGTGTGTGCAGGCTCCTCTGCCTACTGGTCAGCTGCTGCAAATGGACTGCCTACTCCATGACTGGGCTGAGCCCCCTAAGGAAGGCTGCTTCCACCAGAAGGACGCCCTACATGTCCAGAGCCTGTCCCACTGGGCCCCTGCTAACATCGGGCCCTACAGCCAGGCCTTTAGGGTAAGTCTTCAGTTTCTGTGAAAGGTGCAGTAGGTGGTGGTTTAGAGAAGTGAGAGATCTGATAAGCAACTAACTCATAACTTAGCAACTACAGGTTATACAAGTTTATAATTGAATAGAATTTCTGTAAGTTGTAAAGCATTATTTTGCTGGTAAACATTTAAATATTTTAAAGTTTAAATAGATATTAACTTCAGTTATTCAGAAAACTCATTTTTTGCCTTTTGCCCAAAACATCACCTGTCTTATCCCACTGTAGAGCATGCAGGTTATTATTTAACACTGGTATTGGACTGAAAGCGGTATTGGTGGATACCATAGACTGTGAAAAAAATGGACGTCATCTTGCTTGGCTTAAAGTGAGGTCGCCATAAAAACTGCTCCCCCTGGTTACTGGCTGCAGTATTAGTCCAAAAATCTGTCTCTCCAGTCATTCCAGATGGGCTGAGGTCAAACTTTAAAAAAATGTAATACACCTCGTACAAATGCTTCTCATGTCCAGTTGTTGTGGTGATTTGAAGATATCATTTGGCTGCCTTGTGTTCAAGTCCTCTTTTTTCAGAAAAGTTTCCTTTTCATTAGTTAAAAGAGGTTGAAAACAAGGTTTTACGTCACATTTAACGATGATTGACAGCTGCCCTTTTTGTGTATTTTTTTGGGGGATTGTAAAATATGTTGGGAGGCAGAGTCAAGAAGAGATTAGACTCGCGAAAGAAAAAAACTACTATTTTTGTCACCTGACTCCACTCAGATTCTCCCAGAATCCCTCACAGCCTCTACTGCGCAGACTCTGGCTGCACAACTGCTACCGATGGCTGTGCCTGTGATGGGGATATTATGGCTTCAAAACAGTACAATGTCAATGGCAGAGCCATGCTGTCCACTCTATATACAGTCTATGGTTTACACCCAAAGGCCAGGTATCGATATTAGAACTAGAAAATAATACATTTTATTTTGAGGCGCCTTTCATGACACCCAAAGTCACCTTACAACAAAAGATAAAAGCAGAAAAGCTGGATCGGTGCATCCCTATTATCTACAAGGGATATGCCATTTACACCCTCTTAAATTTATTTCTTTAAATAGATAATCATTTTCTGGTCTTTTCATTTAAGTTCTTCACATATCTTGTCAACAAATAAAGAGAAATCACTTGCTGATTTCTTTGACCTGTCTGCTAGCAAAGCCACACACAAAATATCTTCTGTGTGTGATTGTAAGCTACACATTTCAAACAGTTGAAGGGATAGTGATGGATTAACAGAGGAATACCCAGGATTTATTTGCAGTATGATGAATCTCGATGGTGATTCTTCTGCTGCTTTGTTGTGCTTCCCTGTCACAAAGCAATTCAAGAGTCTCAGATTTCGTGAAATACTTTCAGTGTGTCTTTGTTTATGTATGGATGCATGCGTGCAGATGCATGTGATTGTTGCTTTGTGCGATAGTTTGTTCTCGTTACTGCTTTTTATGTACACATGTGGATGTGTCTCCCTCTCATATTTGGCCGTGTGTATCACTTTTTGCACTTGTTTGTAAAGCTGCGAGTTAAACTTCTTTCATATTGTTTCAAACAGAGAAAGAATGTTGTATTCAAAGGCAGAGCAGAGGAAGTGTGGGCCGCGGTTGCACGGTTGGCTTGGTGTTTTGTTTACCCAGTGTGTATTATATGGGATTACACTTGTCAAGGTACTGTCAACAAGGATAGTGTCCATCTCCTCCACGCTGTCCTTGATCCTGCAGCCAAATCCATCTATGAGTGAGAACATGTGTGGATTAGCCGTTCGTTTCGAGCCTGACGGCATATCTCACCAGTGTGTCACTGAAGCTCAGGGGATTCTGCTGTTTGGATTCCTGAGATGTAACCTCCAGAGTCAGGATTGCGTTTAACATGGCAGCAGTTTTTGATTTTCTCAATGAAGTCTCATTGAGACATGAAATTGAAGTCAGCTGTGGGCATGTGCCATCGCCTCAAGAAAAAGTCTAATCTCTCATTTCTCTAATGATCGTTCATATCCAAAGCAATTTGAGAAAACAATGAGAGGAGTTTGCTTGCTCAGAGCGGCGCTCGCCACTTCACAAGACCCCTGCGTCGTCTCTCAGTGTGTCTGCTCCTTCTCCACGCTACAGTGGCTTAATTTGATCAAAAATGTATTAACAACTCCTCAATACAGCAAGGGTTTTTTACATATTGATACAATTAGCCCCTTGCTGTGAGCAAGCGCTTGGTGCCAGCCCCCACCCCACCACAACCATGCTGACTCCATCTTGGTGACAGTGTTCCTCAGCTACAAAAAAGGCTGCTGTGTGAGACCAAATAACCTGAAGCCCATCACTTTGGTGTAGCCTAGAGAAGAACTGGTCATTAACATAAGAAATCCAGTTCTGTGTGGGGAGTGAACTTAAATGACAGAATTTGTGTTTTGCAAAAGTTGTTTTTCTGAGCATTTCAGTGGGAGTTAGTCAATAATGTCTTAAAGATCCTATGAAGAGGATCTGTTTTGATTGCACTCCCTCGCCACCTAGAGGCCCGGAGTCTCCGCACTCTGTTGTAAATTACTTTTAGTAAGGCATGTGTTTTTTTGGAATTAAATAGAGATCGAATGGAAACAAATTTTCTTTGTTCAAGACAACTTTTTACTGGATACAACGCGCTGAGGTAAGGGACTTATCAGTATAGTTACCTAGCGCTACCATTTGTAACTTGACATCAAGCAAACGTTGTAGTAGCTGGCTATATGTTTGCCACATCGTCAGCCCAGTGCTCCAGTGTACCTGTAGGCTAACATGACAACAAGTAAACACTGTCAGTTTCCAAGTAGTTTAGTAGCTGTTTATATTTAGCGCAGCTGGCAGTCTGGTGCTCTAAGACATGTCTGAAATATGTAACGTTAGTAAATCCTGGTTAGCTATGTCCTGCCAGTCATCTACCAATCAGAGCTAACTTAACCTCACTCTTCATTTTATTGCTAGACTCAAGTTTGAACAGACCACTGCAGAATAACTGCTGACTGTGGGTTGGAATCAACATTAGCACAAACATTTTAGCCTCTGTGTTATTGATACAGCCCGAGCTAAAGGCTAAACATAGATCTCTGTGTTTTATCTCTTCTCACTACTAAACTTCATCAGCCGACATGGTGTTGTCATAGAGACCTGGATGTGCTGTAGATCAATCCGGTCCTGGTCGACCCCATCTGGAAGCTAAGAAGTAGCAATTTAAGATATTTGGGAACCAGCAATATTGGTGCTGATAATATCATTTTTAAAGTGGGGTTTCCAATCAGGTATATATCTAGAAAGGAGACTTTTTCAAGATCACTTTCAAAGTCCTCACAGCCCCTTTAATGAAATCAGCCTGAGTAACTGAGAAATCATCGGGTTTTGTCTAGTGACAAAAAAAATTATTTTGCCAACCTTTTTGTGCTAGTTAGGGGTTACTGATTAACAACTACAAACCAAAATGGCCTTTTCTTAATGCAAACTAGAAATACAGGACAAGTTGTGTCCCATATTGATTCAACAGGGGACGCAACATTTAAGTGTGAAAAACAGGACAATTTGATATATTACGGGACGGGTGGCAACCCTATCCCCCCGCTGTGACTTTACAATCGAGGTATGACCTTGGTCAGATGTCTGTAAAAGATGTATGTAAAAGTTCTGACTGACTCCAAACACAGTTTACTTTTTACGACAGGTCTTAGATTCGTACATACCAACCCGGAATGAAAAGTAAAATGAAATGAAAGTAAAAACTGTAATTGGCTTATTTTCATGACAAATTCAAGCCTATTTGTAGCTCAAATTGAATTTTTTTATCTCTTTGGATAGTTTCTATAAGCAATCCAATGTCCAACTCTTTTAGGACCATTGTAATCATTTAATGAGTGCTCAGGGGTTTGAGAGTCACCACATGGCTGCTGACAGAACATGGCACCCTGGACCTACAGGATTTGACTGGAGTCCCACTTTGCATTGAAGGGTGGTGCTGGTGGAGGTGGAGAGGAACAGCATTAGCGGTTGGCATGTGATGGATGCTGGACCTTCAGACTCCATCCATCTATTCATCTGTCTGTGTCTGCGTGTCACGTCTCTCAGCTTCAGCTCTCGGGAATGGCAAGCTGACTGATTGCCGGCTCGGCCTGGCGAGCTGACAGATTCAGATCTGACTTGATTTAAAGAATTAGTTAACCTTTATCATGTCAAAGCTGGGGCGCACTCTGTGTATTGTATGTTAATGCTTGATATGCTGGGAGTTTAGGTAAAAGCCTCGAGCTATACAGACAGAAACAGTGATTTATGCTTTGTTTCTTCATTGCGTCCTTATCTAATTGACATGTTTTTAGATGCTGCTGTCACAATAATATGTTTTACTTGCAGTATAATACATCATTTGTGAGTGCGGTGGTTTCAAAGTTCTTGTCTCTAATTGTTTGTTTTGCTACCTTTTGTTATAAGAGATCTAATGCAGATTTCACTCTCATTTGTTTTGAACATAATTTGCATAATCTAATTGAGATATAAGAAATCCTACTCTTTTTATCAGTACATTTCATCAGTCTATTCATTACGAACAAAAGGAGGCTCTCAGATATCCAGTTTTTGTCGCAAAAGAATTAAAACAAATCCTCCAAAGTCAAGTAATGGCATGCTTTTAAAGACGTAAAAGTTATGTCTGCTTTCTCTGTCTGTTGTTTCTTGGGAAGAGCTTTTAAACAATTTTCTTGCATTAACATAATGGCATGGAAAAAAAGAGCATGAGCATGTGTCTTCAGCCAGCTTTGTTCAGATTTTTTGTGTGTGTGTGCTTATAACAGGCGATTATGCTTAGCTGGAAGAAAATTGACCTACAATTTACCAGATTCAGAGTTAACATCAGGAGTCTCAAACTGCAGGATTTTTTTCCACATCTATTTAGATTAATGCTCCCATTCCCTTTGGAGCCACATTTACAGAGGCAAACACAATAGCTAACCCATTTCTGAGTAGAGAGACTATCATCTGTATGGTTGTTAAACATCTCCTCTTTCCTGTTAAGGTAAGTGGCTCACCCCTGGGATATTTGCTGAGAAATTATACTCACTGATCAGATTCTGTGGGGTGTGTTTTGGGAGCTGGCTGCGCTAGCCTCAGGTTGCTGGTGAACACTAACCTCTTGCCTTATTCCCCTAATTGTGAGTGACAGTCAATATTGTGGAAGGCTGTCTAGCACAAGCCCACGATAGGATTTGCATTGGATTTTGAAAATTGTCAAAGTGGACTGTGAGGCTTCAGGAGGGAAGTGGATGTGACGCTGCCAATTAGCGTCAAAGAGAGGAGAGCGCTGTTGCGGCTGGTTAGATTTGAATAATCTTCTTGCAGGAGCCGTAACATCTAAAAACAATGGGATCAACTTTGTCTGACCCTCTTGATGAGAAGTTCAGAGGTCAGGCAGAGTCATAGTAAAGTTAGGTGGCCACCCATGTGAGGACTAAAAGAAGAACAAATCCTCTGCTTGTTGGAGCTGGGGTAACTTCCACTCTCATTTAATGGTAAGCCAAAAAGTGGGAATGGGAAATATTGTGCTAAATTAGCTTAATTATTTATTTACAGTGTATACCGACAGGTAAATATTGCTACAAGAACTGTTCCTTGGGTCTAAACAAAATAAAACAAGAAAAGAGGTGAAAGCATTAAATAAATGGAGAAAGACCACATAATCAGTCAACCAATTACTGGGACGACTCTAAGTGTGTTGAAACAATCTGCAACAGCCTTGAAGTCATGGGTGGAGGGAACTCTTTTTTTTTAGTAGTCTTTAGTATTAATCCTTTTATATCAAATCAATCCCCAGAGAGGATTCTTGCAGCTGGTGACCAGCTGTAATATAGGTAAAAAACTCTGGGTTTTTTTTTAACGTCATGTGCTACGGTGATTAACATCTGTCGTTCTTGAGTAGTATTTCACAAATCTTAAGATTCGTCAGTAAGTAGGGATGGGTACATTTCACATTTGAAATGTTACAGTACCGATGCCCGGTACCTGGCAATCGGTATCGGTACTCAATGGTACCAATTTTTGGTACTTTTTTGTGTTTATGTGGTAAAATGTTTCAATTTGTATAATGACAAAATGTTTTTTTTTCCAATTTAACATATTCTTTCTTCAATATATAACCTTAAAATGCTGTGTTCATGTCCAGCATGGAAAATCTCCTACTCTTCTGTTCCCTCACAGTCACAAGTGTGCATTAGGTACCTAAACATGGTACCTTCTGATTTTTCGTGAATCAGTCCTTGGTACTTTTGACAGAATTTGGTCAGTACCTATTAAAGAGATCAGACTCTCAAAAGAAAAAAAAGTTCCTTTTGTCATCTGGCTCCACACAGATTCGCTACTGCACAGACTCTGGCCGCACAATGGCGGCGCCTCTGACGAGGGTATTTTGGCTCCAAAATCAAACAATTGTAAAAGGGGGAGCCATGCTATCCATTCTGTATACAGCCTATGGTTGACACTGTGGTAAATACATTACCATGCTAAATCAGTAAACACCAAAATGTGAGCTCCTGTCTAAGTCTGGCCTTGAGAGTCAGGTAACAGCAGTAACCTGGTACAGGCCTGTGGAGCCACTGGACTCATATCAGCGGTGAGAGGGAGGAGTAGAATTATTAGTACCAATGCTAAAAGTTGAGCTTCGGAGAAGGAGCGATGAGTAAGTGCAGAAATGCTTTCCGCTTAAGTCATTTAGCTTCAAAGGAAATGTTGAAATCCAGCTCACCCAGTTGGGATTCAGTCATCCTATACAATCCCTTGCATTCATGTTATATTCAGTTTTTTAAAAAATTTGCAAATTTCTCTCTGGGTTTTCTTGTAGAAATGTAGCAGTTTATGTCGACAGCAGCCCTGCTTTATGGTAAAAAAAAATCAAAGGTTGACAGCCAAAAACAAGCCAGTGTAGAAAGCGAGAACGCAAAAATTTTAGTGATGAATAGCAGAAATTAAACTAAGTGCTCTGGTTTTATGGTTTGTTATTCTCACCCTGACTGTTAAACCACTCTGAAAAGCCAACAATGCACAATTCAGCAGCCCCAACACATCAAACATGCCCCCACCTCCCCAAACTTCCTCTGCTTACATCCAGAGACTACATCCACCTCAATTACCACAGAAGAGTAATTAGCCCAAAAACAGTGTGTGTGCATCTGCGTTCAGGGAGGTATTCATGCAGCACGAACAGATTAATTAGGACATTTAACTTCATTTCTAATATAACAAAATTAATCCCATAAAATATGAGGGATCTCGGAGGAGGTGCCTGTCAGCATCTGACGCCTCTCCCCTGTTTGCCATAATCTATTAAAACCTTGCTTTTATCTCACCTCTCCTCCTGTCACACTTTATGGATTTTTTCATAAACACGGCCCATACTTCATAAATGTCTCAATTTTCTAGTCTATTAACATTACTTCAAAAGCGCTTGATAAAAGAGGAGGGCATGCGTGAAATAATGCACCAATAATACGAAGTGCTGGAGGCTATAACAGTAGGGGCGGCTCTCTCTGGCGTGCACACTCAGACAATGCAAGGGATGTTATCAACTTTAATAAAAGAACAAATGATCACTTTCAGCTGAGGAAGGAGGAGAGATGAGGCCGAAAGGAAGAGGTGGGGCTGGGAGAGGGGGGGAACAGTTGTCGAGTAATTGAGTCGATGAAAAATGAGGTCTTGAAGGCTCAGCGGTTTTAGCAGACAGGAGATTGAAGGATACTTAAAACTACTGTTTCCCTCAGAACGTGTAGTTACTTGCTGCAAGTTGAGCAGAGGATGTTAACACAGATTTGTTTTTTCTTCTTATTTGACTGAAGGCAAAAGTGAAAAACCCCAGTTGTTTCCTCTCCTGAATGGCAGCATTGTGTACTTTTGTCTGGAGAGAGTCAGAGAGGTCTTTGACTGACAGTCGGACTTCATCTCACAACCTCTCCCCAGCGAGCATCGATTCACTTCCTGCCTTTGAACATCACCTGAGCGTCTCTCTGTAGGCCTTACTCACTCCATCCCAAACACTGGGGTCATCTGTCTGCACATGAGCCGGACACACACGTAACACACTGATCAAACCCAGTAAGGCCTTAGCACAGTGGCATGTGTGCTGTATGCCCCGAGGCCAGGTCTTACACAGACACGCACATACACACACATACACCTGTGTACTCTTTGTGATGGACCATGGCTGTGTGACAAGGTAAACTGGTTTGGTCTTTAAAATGAGACAGGGGTGACTCACTTTAACACACTTTTGACTGACAGGGCAGGGAAAGCGCACTCAGTGACATACAAATAGATAAAGATATGTTTAAAGATAAACTAAAAGCCTGCTGATGGCATGCAAATCATCTAAAAACCATCACAGCTCAAACATGTGTAAACAAATATCTTTACACCCACAGTGTGTTAGCATGTATTAGCAAGGAAACCCCAGATATTATCACAGCTGTTATCTTATGATGCTGGTGCAGTGCAGTACTTCGCTGTATGTTGAGTTTTAACAAACAAATGTTGATCTTTTCAAGTCTTAAGTATTTTTTCCACTATTTTTTATTTTGTAAAAAAAACAGACTCAGCTGTATTTTGTCTGCAAGATCAATTTTCATTTGCAGTTTTACTCTGATTATGTTCTTTGATAACAACTCAGTACTATTTTGTGTTCATCAGTACAGTATTGCCGTTAAAAATAACACCATTCCATGCTACATCTGTTTTTCCTCAACATATGACCATAGCCCCAAAACTTAGACTTCCTTCATCTTTGTCAATGAAGCGGCATGTGCATCTGCATTGACGTTTTGTCACATCACTCTGTTGATAATGTGTGTTTCTTTGAGCATTAGTTGAACTGTCCCCAGAAGTCTGTACACATGTATGTAAGAGGTCAAATCAGATCATCTTACAAATCTGATGAGGGAGCAGTTTTTAGGACGTGCAGAAGGCAGCGAAGGTAATTATGTCCTTTGCCACGCGCCTCATGCCACTGTCTTTTTCCCCCCCTGCTGTGACCTCGTAGAGCCTGACCCACCATGGCAGCAGTCATTTTCAGGAGTCAGTGCATTCTTTGCCACATTATCCCATTCTGCTGCTGCTGCTTCAGCAGCACCACGTGGGGACCAGGCTGGTATCAGCTTGTACCAGGCGAGGACAGGGGAAGGACTGGATCTGTCAGAGTGCATTGACTCTCAGGCGGCCACGTACGCCAGTGCTGCGCCTCTGCCCCGGCCCCTGCCACACTCCCGCTCATTAATGGGCCCGGTCGTGACAACTGATCCTAATTGCCTTTGAACAGCTCTTCATGTATTATTGGTGCCTGACTGCCTTGGTTCATGTCAACAAGCCATGGGAAGCAGGGGCAGGGTTAGCCATAGCCATCATCTGTGTTCTTATTTTACATACTGAATGACAGAGGAAATACAAAAATAACTGGCATGCATATAAATATAAAGTAACCTCTGTAACTGCCAGAAGCTTATTGGAAATACTTTCATGATTTTTTCCTAAAAATGCGCTGTAATGCAAATTTCTTTAACTGTGTGTTAATTTTTGATAAATTGTGTCAGCCTAAAAGAAACGCTTGCTACACAACATTTAGCTTGTTCGTGTGTGCCCGCTTGTTTGTTTCCCACTTTGTCACCGCTGATAAGCATTGGAGGGGTGAATGGTTCATAGACAGCAAGAAGGCATCTGAAAAGCGTCATGTAAAGATCCCACCATCGCAGATATCTGCCAAGACACTCACGCTATTACAATTGCAATCACAAGCACTCAGTCAAAACACAGCATTATTTGTAGTCCCATGTGTGAATTATCACCCCATATCCAACTATTTATTTCCCATTTCACCCCTCGATTTGAATACAGAGGAAGGAGAGGTGGGGTGCCTTGGCTTTTTTTGTATTTGTGGAATGAAATAACTGAATAGCAAATGCATAGATAAAAAGCATAGCGGCGTGTCCTGTCCACTCCCATCACTGTCTGAGAGAGGAGAGACGTATGACCATCCCATTACTATGGTAACTAGCCACTATATTCAGAGCTGCCCGGGTGTGTTTCTTCCCCCTGCAGTGACGAGAGGGCATAGCTGACAGGGCTACACACACTCACACACACACACACACACACACACACACACACACACACACACACACACACACACACACACACACACACACACACACACACACACACACACACACACAGAGTCTAGAAGATGCTGCTTGTGAAACATACAGATGTGGAGCAAATACAGACAAAACAAAACAGGAGCAGGTCCCACACATACTAATGTGGTGACATACAGACTGTAATAGGGAACAGTGTAACTTCATACTTTTCAAACGTTTTACTCCCAGACAAAATACTTTACCCGCAACAATACAAGGACAACAGGAGAGGCATCCGGCATTGAAAACATTTAGGTTAACACTCTTGCTTTTAGTTATATTTGTGCCTCCCTGTCACAGCAGAACTCTTTTTTTTTTCTTGATGGAATGCTGTGTTTGCAGAGGATAAATGCAACACTCAAGGCAAATCATAATGGATGTTTTTTTTAAGGAACACAACATTTTGTTTGTACGTTAGGCCCTCAGAATGCACTTGTGTATCCATATGTTGAACATGCCTCTGGTAGAAAAAGATTATTCTTTCTTACACATGTAACAGTGTGTGATTTCCTCATTTCATCTTCATTCACAGAGGAATTTTTCGCTAGAACCACTTCAACCCAAAGAAGAGCCAGAATTTGCTTTGTTTACTTTTGGATAGTTGCTCCATCCAATCTGAGTTGTGACTTTTCAGCTGGATCATTAATTTTTCAAACTAAAATTGTACTAAACTTTGGTACAAACTGTTGCAGATAAATAATCTACAGCTTCTTGGGTTTTTTTTCCGTGGACATATTATGTTCACTTTTAAGATATATGCATAATTAATGTCATTTATTTTGCAAGGGGATGTCTGGTCCAGTGAGTCTTGGTTATCTTATGAAGTTGGGATTCTTAGGGTGAGTTAATACTAAAGCAAAGATTTTCATTTACTGTAATGTAAATGTTTCAAATTAACAATGGAAAATCTGTATTTTCTTGTATTTCGCAAGCTCTATTTTTGCAATTTTTTTGTGTGACTCCTTAATGAAACACTAGATTTTCAGTATTTATAAAGAATAATGACTACAAAATCTACCCTTTTCTTAAATTTCCTGTGTATTTCATTCAACATTGTGCCTGCATTGCTCTGCTGGAATTTGTGGCTTATTTATGCAAACGTTTGACTCCACTAAAGAAAAAAAAGGAAAGGAAAAGAAGAAAATCCACAAAGACTTGCAATGCTGTCTAGCCTGCTTGTTTATGGATTGAGTGGACTTTATAAGACCAGCAGTGTGGAGTCTCTAGCTGCCTGTTTAATGCAGCAATACTGCCATCTGTTGAGATGAGAAGGAACTGCACCTCTTTCCCCATGACTGCATTTCTTTCACTTTCTTGATCGTTCTCTTACCTTTTTTTAAATTATTTGCTGCTTTTCCATCTTATTTATTTAGAAATTTGACTTTGTGTTGTGTAGAGTAGAAATAGGGCAGGACAAGGAAGAGCGATTCTGCATGTTTGTTTAAGTGGATGTTTTTAAAGTGGTGGACTTGTCTCTTTGTAGCAGCAGCTTCGTGTCGCTGAGTTGAAGGTTGATTTGTTCCTGACATCCACACAGTCTCATGCAGAATAGACATTCCACACTGTGGTCACATCTTTCATGTCGCACACACACAGACCTACTTAACTTCACTCCATGTGACAGCCACACTGTAATGGCTGTGCCACAGCACAGTGTGGTGATATAATTCTTTTGTGCCCAGGTTAAGTTAGTACCTTTATGACCAGACAGGCAGACAGAGAGAGCTTCAAAAAGAGGAAAAATATGAAAAGACAGAGGAGACGAGGTGGTCACAGCTGGGAAGGGAGGAAGAAACGGGGGTTGAGGGTTGCAGTTTCAGCATCATTCAATCAGACAACATGCCCCTCAGCTGAAACAGCGAGACCCTCCCCGATTCTCTCGAATTAGGGAGATTAGCAGGAAAGCGCATAATGCAGGATGATGGAATTTGTCATAATTTGCATTGTCCTGGAAAGATTCAGTTTGATAGAGCGATGCATGGAGGGGCTTGTCATGTCCCACGGGCAGGTCATAGAGGAAGCTTGGCAGAAATGATTTTTGCGATATGTGCATCAGTCGTAAAAGCCTCACAACCAATTTGTCAAAAAATGTGAGGTCGGGACAGTTGAAGGGAGCAGGGCTTTTTGCCTAACGCGATGAAAAAAGCATGCCCCTCCATCACTCTTCATCCACAGCCTGGCTCGAGTGTGGCACAGTTCTCCATAGCAGCAGACATTTTATTACATCAGCTTTGAATGTTTGTTATAATCTATCATCTTTATTTTTTTAATCAGTACATTAACACATAAATAAATCAATCAAAACTTGATTCATTTCTGGCCATTTTTCTTCCATCACATCACAGAAAAGAGATTTGTTTATTTATTTGTGTATCCATGCCTGATGGCGTTCAGATGTGTCTCCTAGAGCATCCAGCAGTCATCTTCCCCTGACCTTGGTTATACCACTGAGCGGCAGCTCCTGACCAGCATAAAGTTGACCAGAGCTGACATGACAGTGTTACTCTTCCACACGGTTCAGTGTCTATGCAGTGGGCATGTCGAGAGCAGACATCCAGGCACAACAGAAAAATACACATAAGCTTGGAGAAGGTGGGGGTTGGGGAAAGGCTAGTGTCCCCCACTCTGACCGACCACACGTTGCCTCAACAATGGCTTCATTACAGTTCTGTAGTTTTTGATATTCTTTAAATCTGTTGTCCTAACAACCCTTCGTTTTAAGCATATGCTCGTGACTGTTCTCTGAATAAATGTGCAGCTGTAGACTTGAACGAATGCATTCTGAAATGTTGTATACTTGCCTTTCTTTGTGCACTTCATACAGCTATTTATGTCGCCGTTTAAGTAACACTGATTTTGTGTGACAGTTGAGCATACAGGGGTTAGGCTCAAACTGGAGCACAAACAGGAAGTGGAAAAAAAAAGATAGTGGAGAGAAAAAAGAAAGGAATAAAAAAAGGCAAATATCTTCCACCCCCCCTCCCCGTGAAGCCTCAAATCAGACGCCTAACATGGGGCAAGATTCTGTAGAGGGAGGATCGGTTGTGGTTCTCCTGAAAGGTTTGTATTTGTAGAAACGAGGTGTCAGAAGAGGCAGGATTTCCTCAGGGCGCAGCACAACATGAGCCCATCTCTTATCATTTCCCACTCCCAGACGTGATCTGCTTTGAATGCGCTAATGCTGAAAGAGCCGCACAGACTTGAAGCCAGTTCAAGATGAAATCACAGCACACATCCCTGACAAACTGCCATCCACCACACAAGGATTAAACAGTCGCTGCATATCAAATCCCCACCAAAAAGGAGAAATAATATATGCTCTTAAATACATTCAGCAAAACTTCAACCTTAGGTTTTTTTGATCCCCACATTTTGAACTATTTGGAGCTATTTGCCAAGTCTAAAATATTCAAGAAATGAAGAAAAAGTGAAAGAGGAGTCACGATGGAAATTTGGGAAAATGTTGCATTTAAAGAATGTTTCATGAGGGATTAAAAGTAATCAAAAGACAGTTCCATTTAACAAAAAGTTAAAGTTAAATATGTATCAATGATCATACAAAGTAAATGCAGTATATTGGGTTAAAAACCTTTTTATACTCACGATTCTTTATTGTCATTTTTCACTATTTAATCATAGTATCAAGCTTTATATGTTTGTCCTTGCCTCAAGGTGGAACAATAAACAACACTAGTGCAATTTAAGAAAAATCTCTACATAAATATAACCAGAAATATATACAACTATATGTTTTCTGATTTCACAGCCTGTAGCTCTTCAGTCTTTTAAAGTAGTTACATGTGTCCTGTCATGAGGGAGAAGATGCACCATATTAATCCAAACGATTTTACACATTTGTATCCTCATTTTCCTGCTTAAATTATGCATGAAGTCTCAATAGGGAGAAATGTGACCATTAGCATATCTGATAGGAGCAGTTTTCCACCTCTCCCTGTCCTTGGAACCATAGAGGGAAAAAAAACCTGACTGTTCATCAATACCAGGTTATTTTATCCAGGCCAGCTCTGTTCATCCATACCACTCCAAAGCCAATCTAATGACACTTGGAGACACCTTTAACACCAATGTGAATATAGTCTGGCACTGTCTGGTCATCTCTGGAAGCTCTTTGACAAAAAAAAGTGCAATTAGAAACACCTCAGACACTCCAGCCTGAAAGGAGACACCATTAACTGGTTGGAAGCAGACCCTGCAGAGCGCTACTTGGGTACATTAACATGTATGTTAGTGTCTGCAGTGCACTGAGATGGACAGAGGGAGAGTCTTTGGGGAAGGTGACCTTTTGACATGTCATTGGGGTTGTTAGGAAAGTGATGGAACCTTAACAATGAAATATACTATAGTGTGAGATCCTTTTGGGCTCATCTATGTTTTCTAAAAGTGTATTACTTCAAGTTGGAAGACACATGTGAAGTTATTTTGAGCTGATATGATAACCTGCCCTGGATTGCTGACAACGATTAGGTTACTGACATTTGTTTTCACTTTTTTGTGTCTTAATGTGTAGTTTATGCACATCTCAGAGCAGGTCAAATAAGCTGATGAGCAGTGTATGAATGTGATGTTTCTATTTTTAATGGAAAAAAAACAGACTACATCTTATTCTATTTTCTTTTGTTATGGTTAAGTTTTCATCCATGTGTTTCTGATAAAAGCAATGTTACTGATGTTATGAATCAGACAATAACAGTATAAAGAGATCACATCATACAGGGCAGGTAAAGCTAATCTGAAAAGATGTAGCCACTTGGGATAGTGTTCCCAAAAAATCATCACTGGAGAAATCTTTGGTCCTCTACCTGGGATATAGGTGGATTTTTTCTTGTGGCACATGTTCTGCATTTGCAATTGTGCTATCCTCCTCTGAAACAGTGAAAAAAATAACACATTTCATATTTTTCTTTTTCTTTTTCTTACTTAAAAGTTTACCACTGTTTCCTTTAAATTAATGATTTAAAAAAAGAGAAGCTTTAGAAAGAGTAGAGTAGTTTTCCCTACTTTTAAAAGTGCTATGTGTTGCACTAGTGTTTAGAACTTAGGTATTAAAAAGCATTAGAAGTGTCTTACACTTCAATTTGGTGTAAACAAAAACAACTTATATATGGGTTGCTTTATGTGCTTTTCATTGTACATAACAATATGGTACAAGTTTGAGTTTGAAATATCAGCGTGTTAACACTCGGCTAAGTGGAAGAAAAGTGAGTTTAACTCAACAATATGTTGTGTTTTTTTTGGTAAATCAAATCATACATCAGAAATTAGAAACCTATCTGGTTTTTAATTTCAAAATTGTCAAGATAGGAACTTGAATGGACTATGATAACTAATGGGAAAAAACAATATCCAGAATATTTTGATAAATGGTCATTTTTTGTTTTCAAAATGCAGTCAGTAAACCTTAGTTTTAAAAAAAAACAATAAAACCATCACAGGAAATATCCAGTGCAGCAAAACAGCAGAAACCCCTCATGGATTTGAAGTATTGATTCTCTGGTGCTTTTCTCTGCGGGCCACTTAGACCACTAAGGCTTACATTTGAAAAATACTTACCTTGTTATAGAAAGTTTAATGTCATATGCAATTGTTTGACCCTTATGAATATTAAAGGCCCGCCATCTCTAGCCTATTAAAAATGCATGCGGCATTGTGGTTGTTGATCACGTTTAGAACGCCCATGCAAATTGGACTGTCTTCCCTGTCAGGGCCTAAGATGAATAATGTAGTTGTGTTGTATATTCAGGGACACACCATTGACAGTCAATTAACAAGTTTGATTGGTGTGTGAACTCATTCTTTTGAACTGTTAATTTTATGTAAATAGTATTCACTCTCCTCTTTTCCACTGTCTCTCTCCCCCAGCCAGGTTCAGCTCAGAAAGATGTGCCCCCGTCATTACAAACCCCCAAATCCCCATTTCCACCTCCCACCAAGAGTAACCAGAGTGGGATCCTTAATAATTGATCATCACACACCTGCTTGGTAGAAGCTATGGGAGTCTGCCTTTAACAGTCAAGGGGCCCCATGCTAGCCCCTTTTGATATTCAAATTGACAAACGCTAGCCGGCCTTTATGAATCCAAAATGGAGCAAGCTTTATTTCATGAGGATGAGCTTGTTAAGAGATTCCGGCCTCCACGTGCAACCTGATGGAGCCCTTTCTTGTTGGAGGAGATATGATGGCATTTGATGGCTCATAAATGGAATGCCAATGACAATTTGTTGTTGATGTGTAGGATTCAGGCTTTTATGTTCGCCAGACGTAGTAATGCAAGCACTCGGGCAGGTTGTGCTTGCAGGTAAATAATCCTGTGATTGATCCAACTGGTTGAAAGCCTTATCTCCTCCTTTTATTCCCCATCTACCAATCTTTCCTCCATCTCTTGTCTCGTGCTTTAGCTCCATAATTTGGAGCTGTGGAGACAGAAGCTGAAGATTCATCAAAGTTGACAAGTGAACCCAGGAGCTGGGGATCATGGCAAACCCATCTGATTATGGAAATAGCAATGATCATGCCTACCCTCTGGCTGAACGATTGTGCGCCAAGCATCTTGTTCTGCTAGTTTCCCATAAAAGACGTAAATATCTAAGAGGGGATATATTCTTTATTTAGTTCTTCCTTGAAAAGGCTTTGTGATTCTCCATCTTTCAAGAAAAAGGAGAAGAAATCAAGAACTTGTTGGTAGTAAGTGGAAGACAAAGTACTCAGCAATACACCTGGACCAAACATTCACCATATTCATACCCTGTATAGCTAAAGACCTTGTCTGAGGCCATGTGTCCATTGATTCAAGCCTTCTTGATCCTCCCTGGAGGTTTGCATGAGCTTCAGGATCCCTGCACTGGCCAGCAATTATCAGCATGTCACAAAAAGCTATTTGCATTGACCAGCAGCTAGTGACCAGCACTAATGCCATCCAACCTCAAACACAGGCCACCCTCGAGGTCACTAAAGACCTGACCTCCTTAATTCCGCTTCTTGTCTCCAATCATCCCCCTGCATTAAGTCCATAGATTTCTCCAGGTATGCATTATACCAGAAGCTTAATTTAAACTGAGGTATTTAACAGAAAATTGAGCTTATTATCACATGGTTAATTGTGTTGCCAAATAACACCGGTGCCGTAGAGATGCTTTGACAGGCTTCTCGCTGAATACCTGCATGTGAAATAGGAATTGTTGGTGATAAGATGCTAAAAAAGGGAAGAGGTGGACTTGTTAATTAATGCAGTGTTTCTCAAACATAAGCTTTTAATTAATGTTAATCTGATTGTGGCACCTTTTTGATGAGTATTGGTCTTTTTTTATAAAAGTCATTTTGAACTTTGATGACTTTTTCTGCACACACTTTCATTGATGAAAAGAAACCATTGATTGTATATTTCCCTGAGTTAATACAAGTTTTTTTTTTTGACTTTACAAGTTAGGAAGTAGGAGTTTGTTAAAAAGAATGGGCACAAATGATCAAGTCTTCTTAATACACCTTAAAAAATCTGCACAAATCTCATCATTTAAAGGTTTCACTTTCTTTTAAAGGCTATAATTAAGTGTCAAACATTGGTTAGAAGAAATAGTTTAAGCCTTCGTATCTCTGTTTTTAATAAATATGTAAAAAAAATGATTTAACTGGACTTTAGTGAGCCTACATCCTGGCCTTCTATCTTATCTGTCAGCTGGTTAATCCAAAGTTTTACAGAGACAAAGATAACTGAAAAAGAATATAATGAAATGCCATTGAAATTTGGAAATATGTCTGTGGAATCCGAGGGATGAATCCAAGAACGCTGATCATGTGCTGACTTTTTACATTAAAGCAGCTTGAATGGAGTCTGTAGCTAATGATTTTTATCCGGCACCACTGTAAATTCTAACAAAAGCTGTTTTTTTTTACCATCATGAATAACATCACCACATTTCTCTTCTACACTCTCTTTCCAGGTGGATCAGTTGGTTTTCTGCGCAGGCCAAATTGCATTAGTCCCCTGCACCATGCAGCTGGTGAAAGCCGGCTCCAAGACACAAGCCAGCCTGTCCTTCAGCTACGTGAAGAAAGTTCTGGAGGCAGTGATCAGCAGTCTGACTCTAGCTCATGTTCTCCAAGCCCACTGCTACACCACAAGACACCAAGACGTCCCCGTCATCAGGGCCGTGTGGGAGAGCATGCTGAGGGCTGCTGAGGAAGAGAAGGTCAGCCACTGTGGAGTAGGATGAATGTTTCTGAAATATATACCAGTGTTTAAGAAGAGGAAGAGACATGACTGGCTGTTTTATTATAGATGCAGAGGAAATATTGATCATACTCACAATATGATACTACAGCCACATAGAATGAATACATGTTTAATGGATTAAAAGACAGAGCTGATAAAAAAGTAAAAGAGGGGAAACTTACCCAAGTTTTCAGAGAGGCCTTTCAGATTTATATTTTTGTGAAATAAGTGAAAGTTCCTCACCCCTCTCTGCCCCTCTCGAGACCCAAGTCTCTGCGACTGATATTTACCAGTGAGCGCGCTCATGAAAAGTTGATGATGTGGGAAACGCTGGTGTCTTTGATAATGCCGAGCTTGGCACAGAAGCAGATGTCTTCTTCAGAGCTTCCCTAATCCTTTGCCCCCACACACCATTTTGGAGCTCCGTTCAACTCTCAGAGCAGCTTATCCCCCCCCAAACCTCCCCACCTTCCTCTTTCCTGCCACCTCCCTCCACCCCTCCTTCCATTCCACAGCCCAGGCTTACAACCCCTGCTCCGCACGTCTAATAGGGGCACCAGGCTCCCTTGGCAGCCCTTCTCCTCCCACTGTAATCTGTCTAGCCATGGGAATAGGGCCTGGGGAGAGGCAGGAGCCCACCTCCAACATGTGGCTCTGCTCAGTGGCAAACTGTAATAAGACTGAAGAGAAGATGTCAACTTTGTGTCAATATGGCATCAGTTCAGGAGAGGCCAGAAGTCTTACTCATGAAGCTTTTTAGTGTGATTTTTTAAGTTCTAATCCATCCAAATTTATGCAAAAATTTAGCTGATCTCAGTCAAAGTTAGTCTGTATACAATGTGTTTGATATATTAATCTTATTGGGCCTTATTATGATTAATCACAGTGGAGAAACAATCTTGAAAGCATTTAAAGGCACCGTCAATTAAGCATGCAAATTAGCGTATTCATTTAACAAGGCTAACCCAGGGCAAAGCTTTGGGGGGCGACAGGACTAACCTGATGTCAGAGGTCACTGAGGATGGACAACATCCTCCATCTGTTGTCTTTCTATGCGGTATGTCAGAACAATCAAAATACATTAAACGAGCTGGCCCAGGAGACTGCGTTTTATTTTCAACAGAATCTCACATTAAGCCGTTCTGATTGACAGCTCCCCTCGTAAACAGGTGAATTCTACCCTTAAGAGTAGAGTGTGCATAGGTGGTAGGTCCCTAACCTGACCCAGGTCTCTTACCCCTCTGAGGCCTGAGCCTTCATTCTGTCCTCTTTTCCCCACTCCGCACAGATGTGCAGAGTGCAATAGAAGCAATAGAGAGGCCGCTCATCTCAAACTTAGTGCAATACTCTCCCCTGGGCAGGGATTACACAAAGCACCAGTGCTCATTTAAATGGACTGTAATTAGAATGTTTAACACAGGTCAAACACTGATAACACAGCTCCCACACGGAACAGAATAACCTCCACTGGCTGGCATCAATTCAATCTAATTGTTTCAAAACCAATTCTTTGTGTATTTTGGAAAAAAAATAATACAAGTAGTATAAAAGAGAAGATGTAAGGAAATCACAGGGATGAAAAAATAAGAAGAAAGAAAAAAAGGTCAAAGGTCAAAGCAGTTGCTATTAGGACTGTAGCTCACTGTGTGGCAGGCTATATCTGGAAAAGAATATAATAATCCAACTGTGTTGGGAAAACAAGATGCCTTATTTGCTGCACAGCCCCATGTCTGCTAAAATGTGACTCATTTTGGCTCTGGGATTTATTTAACCAAGCTTCAAATTAAAAATTAAAATGTGAAAATCATACTAATGATTTTAAGCATTGCAAGGTATGCCAGTCAAAAGGACTTATTTTACCAGAAGTTTTCACAAAAAATGTGCTTCTCACCTCTGAACTAGTCTAAAGGTGAGAAAAAACTCAGAGGGAGAATAACTTATTTTATTAAGTTAATATAGTATTAAACATAGCTTACCTCAGGCTCACAGAGTCTGCAGGTAGCCAATTGCAGATTTGTTTGCTAAGTGTGGCTAAAATTAGCAGAGCAAGCACCACCATCCATTTGTCCTTCTTGCATGTTAAACCTGCTTTATTCTACGCTTCACGTCTCCTTCCAAGTTCATGAGGACTGTGTCATTTTGTAGAATTGTCAGATCTGCATGCGTTTTCGCTGCTATTTTGAGGGAATTTGTATTAATACGAAGCTGATACATGTTGACATATTTCAAACAGCAAAACTTTTACAAGAAGGATAGAGTGGATTGAATTAATTCTGGAAACGCTATAAAAACAAGACACATCATTAGGAAACCAGCTTCCTCTGTGTGTTAATTATTAATCTAATGTTTAACCAGCATACTGTATCTGCCAGTTTGACCAAACACAGCCTTTATTCATCTATATCTCTATTCTTTAGATTAAAAAACTGCCAAACTGCATTATGATTTGATACGTCATCTGTGCATTTTTATATCCAGGTAGTAGAGCATTGAAGCATCATACATTTGAATGACATGAAGGAATTTATTTCCTAGTCTGGACATACTCTACTTTATTTAGGATCAACAGTTGATAAATAGTTGATTTACGATGTAGAAAAGTTATTGGACCATATTAGAAAAAAGTTATGACCCTTTAGATTCATGTAGAAAATATTAAGGATACTTTTAGTGTACCTGTCAGACACTATGACCTGCAAAGTGAAATGACAGAAACACGACTGCCAAGTGTGTCTGTGAAGCCACAGGGCCATGTCGTTGTTGTTGTGCGTTGATAATTTCTCTAATCAGGTGGATGAGGAAGCTCGCAGGGTTAATTGGGAGCATACTGGAGCCGCTACACGTGTGAAATTGTATTTACGGTGCATTAAACCACAAAGAGCCTGTTTGTCTGCGTGTGTCAGAGGCATTGATGAACAGGGAGATTTTGATGTGATGAGTCAATGAATGTTAAGCAGACACCTCTTTTTTGTTGCACTAATAGTTTCTGAGACATGTCAGAAAAGGAAAAAATACAATCAAGCTGAATTAGGTATTTATTTTATCATTAAGGCTAAAAATATGCTTATATTTTTACATGCTCTAATTATAAACAAGAAGTTATTTTGAAACATGAAGATTTTTTGAGAAATAAATCCAATTTTGATTGATAAATAATCAAATTTGATAGCTCAGAGCATGCAGCATACAAAAGTGGACTTTTTTTCGCTTATCTGTCTTACTTTTGACTTTTTAAACAACTCTGGGCTCTTGTGTAGTTTTATATTGGCTTCCTACCTTTAAACTTTACTCACACAACCATCACGGCTCTTTGTGTTTCATTTATGCTAAAATGTCTGACGATTCCAAAGCAGAGTCTTAAGAAGAGGGAGCGAATGAGGGGGTGAATGGGCATGGATATTATTGCAGACTGACAGCACTACAGTAAGTGCTGAGGCATAGAGCCACATGCTGAAGGCGTCCCGCTGGGCAGGAAATGTAGGGGAACTGGCTAAGCAGCGCGGTCCCATCAGCTCCCCGCTGTTCTCCGCCTTTACACCACTTCCTTATTACCGTGTTTACCGTTCGGCTTTCACGCCTCTCGGCCCCTCCGACCCGCCACACGCTCCAGGCGCACGGACGCAAGTTAGAGGGAGGAAAGTGGGGAGAAGGAAAACAAACACGAGCAGAGGCAGGTCACACCCCATCAGTGTAGAGAGTTGAGTGCAGCGGATCCAGACTTCATGCGTTTACCTGCTGCCTACAGAGCCAGAGAGCACGAGGGGAATGTCTGCATGCCCTGCAACTGGAGTGGGATGAAGTAATGAGATGGATGGTGTTAAGTGGCTGGTGGAGAGCGGAACAGGGCCCCCCACACACACACACAGACACACACACTCTCTGCCACCTGTCTGCCCTCCTAACATGCCACTCTAGCACTCAACTCCACCATATATCAAAGTTTGAATTTTATTGGATTAATTTAATAATTGATCTCTGGTCAGTTAGGGGTGTCAGCCACTTTTTCCCCCACTCAATTATCTGGCACACACACACACACACACACACTCACACTGTCAAGTCTGAAATATACACTCATGCACAACGCGGGCACATGCACAGTAATGCAACATTTGCACATTTAGTTCCACAGAACTGCTGAACAAACTTTCCACAACATTTCAGTGGCTGCATTAATAAAGAAACAAATAGGGGTTGATGTAACCTCGTCCGACAGCTCTGACAAAAAGTCAGCAACTGTGCCGTGACAATAAAGTCCTGCCAGAGGCTGGAACTGCAGTGCTGAAGTCCCCCTGATCTCCTTTGTGGATGGTCGGTTGGGTAGAGTACCTCAGCCCACAAGGCCTGCAGGGTGGCCTTTAAGCCTGGCTGAGCAGGACCCCTGTCCTGTCACTTCTCCCCACAGTTCCCACTCTCTGTTCCATGTTCAATCAGTATTGACAAGTTGAGGAGCACTCCCCTCTAGGAGAATACCTAGCCTGTGCCAGAAGTGCTAATATAACATTTATCAAAGCATGGGACACGTATGTGTGCTGTCACTTTGTCTGACATGCTAAGATGTTCGTGCTGACACGGCTATTGTTCTCTGCTCTTGAGGTTGTTATCGTTGATCATAGCAAGCTCGCCTCTCTTCAGATCCTGCAGAGTAAAGAAATGTTAACCTGACTCCTGCACTCATGCTCGTCTAGGATGCTCGCTTTCATTCTTCTCTCTCTGAGGCAAGAGGTTAGCTGTTGATACACAATTAAGCGTTTGCTAAAGTTTAATCTGAAGGTAAGTGCTGCCTCAGTGAATCTGGCTGATTGGGTCATGACAGGCTCTTCTGTTGGAGGGACAAAGAGGCCGTCCACCACTCTTGTCATGAATTTCTCTCTTTTTTTGTGTGTGTTTGAGTGAATATCAAAATAAAATGTAAGTAACCTGTTATTATTCTGCACTTACGAAGTGGGGGTGTAAGTGGATGAAAATTGATCCAGCAAATTGAAAAGGGGGTTAAGTGTTTTTGCCCTATCGACTCCGACTGAAATGACGGTTATATAAAACACTCATTTCTCTCCCATTAGCAGATGAAGCCACAGCCAAGTATTATTAGAGGGCCACATTGTAGCACTGCTCCAAGACATTTTGTTACTGCTAATGGCCCTGAGTCCAAAGGAGGAAAAAAAACACAGAGATTTTGGCTTTGTAGATAAAATTGAGGCAGTTTTCCACTTAATGTTTGCGTCGAAGCGGCTGTAACACGTTGTGAGTGATCTTCTTAGGGAGGTCAGCAAAGATAGGACCTGTCATGTTTTCTGAAAGTGGATACATTTGTGCATTTTTTTGTGATTGATTCAAGCAGTATGGATTCTTTGTGAAGTGTTTGCACACTATCATTACCAAGGGTCACCTCCCAATCTTGTTTTAATTGATACTCTGTCAGTCTGTCAAGTAAAAAGCCTGTCTTAGTGCTGTGTGTTTGCTTTATGATGTGCTTTAAAATAATGTTTAATGTGTGTAGAGCACAGCATGTTTCTCGGCAGGAGGGCCCATGTAGGTTTGATTGTAGTGTTTGGCCATAGACTGTATATAGAGTGGACAGTGTGGCTCCACCATTTACCATTGTACTGTTTTGAAGCCAAAATACCCCCGTCACAGGCGCAGCCATTGGAAGCAGTTGTGCAGCCAGAGTCTGCACTGTAAAGACTGTGAGGGATTCTGGGAGAATCTGAGTGGAGCCAGGAGACAAAATTAATATTTTTTTTCTTTTGAGAGTCCAATCACTTCTTGACTCTACCTTCCGACATATTTTACAATCCCCGACAAAAATACACAAGAATGGCAGCTGTCAATCATCATTAAACATGACATAAAGCTCTGATTTTAACCTCTTATAACTAATGAAAACGAAACCTTAAAAAAAGAGGATTTGAATACAAGGCAGCCAAATGACATCTTTAAATCACCACAACAATTGGACGTGAGAAACATCTCTATGAGGAGTATTCATTTTTTCTAAGTTTGACCACAGCCCTTCTGGAATGACTGGAGAGTCGGATTTTTTGACCTATACTGCAGCCAGCCACCAGGGGGAGCAGTTTTTGTGGCAACCTCGCGTATTTATACGGTCTATGTGTTTGGCTCTGGACAGTATATAATCTCTAGTTAATCTGAATTAAATCTGTCTGTGTTACAGGACTTCTTGTGGGAGCCTGAGTTCAAACCACCACCTTTGTTGGTCATGGTTGTGCCTGCCTTACCCAGGAGTGCAGTGGTCGAGCTTCATGTCACTGCAGTTGAGGATGATCCCACCAAAAGGACTTCCTGTCACATGACTACAAAGTCTGCATGTGGGTCCATTGAGAGCCACGCTGTCATGTCTGCTGACAAGAGCAGCGCTTCGCTTTCACTTTCTCTCACTGTGCCTGCTGGTAACCTGGAGGTCACTGATAAGGAGGGTGTAACGGATGAAGTTTCAGCTGCGTTCAGTGAAGCCATGAAGAAGATGAATGCTGATCTGACGCCTCTGTGTACCAGAGTCTTCTACAAGTGCAGCCACCCTCTGGCACAGCAAATAGTTGAAGGTATGCCTTTGAAAACACTAAGCAGATGCTTTAAATCGATCAAGTCTTTGCTCTTATTTTGAAGACTTGGCGTAAATGAGCTGTTCTTTTGAAGGCAACACTCCTGTGAGAAGCTGCTATTGCAAGTTTAGCTCCACATCACAGTATTAATGGAAACAAAGTGACAGCCCGTCTCTGTGTGCGGCTTCTTTTCAAAGAAAGTTTGACATGACAGTGCTTAAGTAAACTCCATAAAGTATTCTAGGAAGCAGTAGTCTCTCCAGAGGATCTCCACTCCTTCCTGTGTTTAATTATTATAAGTCATTTGTTGTGTCTGCGTCGTGTACAGTAACCCGAGCAGCTGGCACACTCTTTTGTCATCATTACACTTTTATACGCCACCATCTCCCGCTCCGGGTTCTCACCGAGGCGAATGTGGAGCCGTATTTGTTTTACCCAGAGAGACGTTGTCTCGGAGGAGAAAAGGGCGACGAGCACATCGATCACACGGGCTCAGTTGTCAAGTCATCGCCGAAGCAGTCAATTAACATTTTTGAGTCCGGGCCAAACCAGCCATCTTTCTGTCATTTTGGCTTTGACATAACTCATCTTTTCAAGGATGTGAGATTACGGTTAGTAGTGATGAATAGGGAAAAGAAGATGATCCATTTTGAATATTTGTTCATATTCATGACAGAGAAACACTACTATTTGTTTTATAACCTAATTATATAATTGATGTTCAACATGCTTCACATGTTATGTAATCCTTTTATCATTCACAACTGAGAGAAAAAGACATGAGGGAATCTTGACAAGGCATCTCAAATATACATTCTATAGTTCAGTGATAAAAATTTGATAGATATATGTAAATGTGTCAAAAAGGCTAAATCTGCATATTGTTGTTCAGTGAAAACAGCATTTATAGCTGAGTCTTTCAAAAGAAAGTACTCTAAAATGTTTTATTAGTGATTTTAAGCCCTGTGTTACTGGGTCATTGGTTTACTGGAGCAACATCAACCTCAATCTTCACCATCAAACTGTGTTTCTTTGATTATCTCCCTGCCCAGACTGCCTCCCTTAAACCATTTACTGACTCATCATCGAGCTGGAATCTGTTACCTTACACTGCACGCACAGTCGAGTGCTGCAAGCTCACCCATGGGCGCATTTATGGGTCACAGCCTCTGCTCATCGGGTGATGAATCCAAAAAGTCAAAGAAGGAAAAGTAACACCTCTGGCGCTAGCAGTTACAGCCTCGCAACTGCTGCTGTCAGCGCGCAGACAGAGAACAACACTGGAGCAAAAAAATGTGACTGCACTACCCCCCTCTACCCTTCGGTTACATGCGTTAGGATTCACAGCTGATAGACGTGACATATGCTCCAAATGAAACCTTTAAACATCTTGTCTCAACTTGTTACTTACGATAGAGAGGTTCTCAGAAAGATAGCCCCCCAAAACTTGACTAAAACCTCACAGAAAGGGCAAAAAAGGTTCTTGTGTTTTTCTCAATAAAATACACTAGTTAAAGATACACCTTTATTTTTTTAATTATTCAGACCCTAGAAACATAAAACACAAGGCTACAACTGGTTCGAAATGGCTGTCCTCTACAGCTGCATAGTCCATTACAGGAATTTTACCATGTGGTCAAGGGTTAGAGTCCTCGCCCAAGCTGCACTCAGACTTGTTTCATTTCCTAACCCAACTTAGCACATTTGTGCTGAACAGACAGAAACTTGCTAAAAGGGTTAAGGCAGCCAGATGATCCAAACTTAGATTAGTTTACTTGAACAGATTTAAGAAAAGATAGTGGTTTCATCTTAATAGGAACTGGAGATTCGGGTCCGATTTTGAACATGAGCACAAGTTTCCTACATGATTTGGAAGATTTATACAAATCCAAGTCAGAATTCAGACATAATCCAGGAAAACATGCAGTGAACCCGCAACGATTGATTTGAGTCTATGAAGGCACCAGAAGAAACAGTGAATGAACAACTGTGATATGAGTTGTAGTTTTAGAGAAATTAAGTGAAGCAACAGTTGTCCATATAAACATTTTGCAGAAACTACAACGCAGGGCATGACATCACAACAGTGACACTATTGGTTAAATGCCGCAAAGTAAAGCAGAATATGGCAGGAAACACCGCAGCCAGTAAATGCAAGCTAGGAGTTCCGCTTTAGTCTCAACCTGCTCAAGAGAAAAATGTCTCACGCTTTTTTAATTTCCTTGTCCCAGTGCCTGCGGATTTTGCATTTTACCTCTAGGCATTGGGGCAAGGGTTTGATATCAGAAAAGTTGATTTTTATCTCTCTGTGTAGTTTTGATAGTGTCAAAGTAGAACACAAACCACCTTATGGCAATAAAAGTTAGTAAAATAAAAGTTAGCCTTAACGAATGTCATTGAGTAGATATCTCTGAACAGTTGTACCAAATAATACTCTCTTGGATGATTTTCCAAATACAAACTTCATTATTTCTTCTTGCCCGTCAGACTGTTCACAATGGCAACGCAAGCTCATAAAAGTCTAAGCACTAAGTCATTCATCCATTCGCCCTCCTAGCACCCACATGTATCATTGTATTGTTTTAATGCTCCACTCAGTTTTTGTTTGATCTGATTAGTCTTGAAACGTATAATGCACACCAGTAACCAAAACAAATGGTGAAGGATGTAAACAATATTAATAGAACTTTGTGAATCTTTAGAATCTGGTCATATTTTTGTACACCGCTAGAAGTAGCAGTGTGAAGAGCTGATATATGCTATTTATTAGCACTATACTTTAAATAAAGGTACAGAAGTCTTCTGATATGGCTCCACCACACGCCCAGCCCCTCAGCCTTTTTGTTCATTCTTCGTAGACTTAATGAACAGTTTTCATGAGCCACCACTCGCTAATTACCACCTCATTTACCGGATAATTTGACCAGTTTGAAAGTCAGTGTAGCACAACTAAAAACCACTGGCTCTGGGCCTTGGCCACTGCTTATGAGCCCCATAAGCCCAGCAGGCATCAGCCATTTCACACAAGAAACCCACTTTTCCTCTCCTGTTCTACCACTGCTTTCATTGACACCCATCTCTCTATTCACCATGGCTTACGATATTTATATATTAATCTGTTCAAACAGAAATAGCTGATTATATTTGCATAAAAGAAGGCAGTAGGAAGGCATTAGCAATGGTTTGATTTTGCAAACACAGAGATTTAACAGCAGCCTATTCAGCTCCCTGTGTGTTCGCTGTGAAGCAGAATAATTGCTGGTCCTCTTGGGTAGATGGTTTAGTTCCATCTCATTGCTAATGTGATGGCTTTTTGAATCTTACAGCCCCTGTCCACAGGCCTCTCAATGGGACTCCCTGTGTAGCCCAAAGGGGGGGCTGAGACACCAGGGGATGGGTTTAGTATGCGACAGGAAGCTTTCACAAAATTTTGTGTGTTTTTACAGAAGCGTTTATCTGGATTCACTCAAAAAAGAAACACGAAATTGCATGGTCACACAAGTCACCTTCACCCCCCTCGTGTCTCTTAATTCATGCAGTAGCAGGCATGACTGTGTCCGCACTCGCTGAAAGGGACCCTCAAAGAGAAAGCGCAATTATTTCCTATCTGTTCGCACAAAGATTAAAACATCCCGACATAAAACAGGCTTAGTGTGCAAGGTATGATGAAGGGTGTGTTTCTTCTCCTAATGAAACCATCCTCTGTCTGTGATCTTCTCAAGCTCGTTCAGTTGTCAGCGAGCCATCTCCAGAGGATGCTGCTTCCCAGGGTGCACCACATGCTCTGATAACACATATTTAGGCTTTTAATGCCCTCCGAAAAAGCCCTGTGTTCAGTGGGGGTATTTTAAGCTGTAGTGCATATTAGCTAATTAGGGTGTGTGGACTCTTTGTAAGGATGTTTGGCATGCTGTGTGTGCCTCAAATGAAAGAGAACAAGGCTTATTAAATAGTGCCGAACAGCTCTCGTAACCTCTTCGTCCTCATTTGTCTCTCTACAAGTTCACAGAAAAGTCACACATTTTTTGTACTGCAGCACTGGTTGTTGTTATTAAAACAGCATCAGTTTGTGTTTGTCTGATTAGACTTAAAGCTCCTTAGAGGAGTTCTTAGCCGGTTGCTAAACAGACTGAAATTAATACTATATGACCAGCAAAAGTAAACAAGACTGTCAGGGATTTGATTCATTATTCATTCACGGTTAACTGAATGCCTTAAACAGCTGGTGCAGGATAGGGGTCAGACACAGTAGAATTGGTTTTACAAAAAAAGATGTGGTTAACTGTTGATGTTTGTTTTTTAATTTTATCCGAAGACGCTGCTTAGAAAGCTAGGAGAGAGGTCATGGGGGCTGTTCTGCCCACATGGTGGCGCCAAAACTGAAGTACCCACAGGAGCTTTAAGACAACTTGTCAAACATTTGGCAGGAATCTTTTAAACAAATTTTGGAAAATGGAATACAAAAGAAAACAATGTAATCGACCTTTATATATATATATATATATATATATATATATATATATATATATATATATATATATATATATATATATATATATATATATATATATATATATATATATATATATATATATATATATATATATATATATATATATATATATAAATAACATGGAATTCAAAATGGTCAAATATACAGAATGTATTGCTGAACAGTACTGTAACATCAACATGATACAGTGCCATATGGTTTCCATATAATACTATGTGATGAAATATCTTGCACTATGATGATGTATGGTACTCATCATATTGATTACTGTAGAATTTGTTACTTTCCAATTCCAATTGAAATGATATAGTACTGTAAAACACAGTATGTAACTGTACATTATGATACTATACTGTCAATGATAGCCATTGTAATTGTGCCCTTATATATGAGTGTACTATACTGTACAATAGAATATATTTATTCACATTGCGTCACTGTATGATACAATACTACGCAGTACAATTCTTTTTGATAAGGTACATTGCTGTATGGCATTGGTATTGAGCTGCTGCTACAGCTGTTTCAATAAAAGCTATGAACTAAATGATTTATATTCAAACCCCATGGCACCTTAAAACAAAAAAACACTAATAAAAGGCATTCCACAATACCCTTATTGCGCGTGTTCCACATAAAACACATCACATATGAGTGACGAAGTTGGAGACACTATCATGGTATGACTCTCTCTTATGACTGTAAAAAGATCAGTGTGACCACGCCCGAGTCCCAAGCAACATGCTGTTAAATCAGAAGAAATAAGCCTGGACAGTCAACCATGAGACAGGAACACTTGTGACCAATTAGTGCACAGAGCAGAGGAGGAGCGGGGCAACATCCCAGCGGGCTGCTGCTAAATGGACAGGCTGTCATCAAGACCAAGCTCTGAGACGCTCAATGAATTCTCACATGTCCACTGCCCGTCTGTAGTCCGGCCACACACGCTCACACACACCACACTCGCACACATTTAAACTTACAGCGTCTCTCAGCTGCGGTAGCTCTGAGAGGCAGTCTCAACACAGCTTCCAAACATCCCAACACAACAGGAGCAAGGGATCCATTCCACTAGATCCCCCTAACAAGCTGCTCAATTGTCCAAAAGGCCATGCCCCCCCCCCCCCCCCCCCCCCCCCCCCCCCATTTCCCCACAACCCCCTGTGTCTGTGTGTTTGGTTGTATGTAGCTTGAATCCTCGCTGACCATATGCTTGCACTACAGGGATTCGAATGGGGCTGCTACAATCTGCCAAAGATTTAAGAAATTCCAATAATTTGTAAATAAGCCCGTGTTCCCTGGTGGAAGAGTTAAGTGCAGCTTCTCTCTAGAGACCGCCCCAGTGGGACAGCTGTGCTAGAGTCTGATGTCCAAGACAAGCGGATGTTCTCATGAAAATAACTGCCCTCTTCTTTTTTCCCCTCATCCACTTATCTCTGTCCCTTCCTCTACCTGCCAGGCCTTGGAGAAAGTCTGACGAACTCTCTAAGGGAGTCCAGTCCATCTCTGTCCCTGGTTCCAGTCCTGGACTTGCCTGACTCCCAAATCCTCCACCTGTCCTGCTGGCTCAGTTTGTAGAAATGCAGCCAGAGTCAACAACCGGACTGCAGTCCACGGCGCTGGAATTCAGTGGGGCTTCTCTGGAGGAGCAACTGACAGCCCAACACCTAATGACTTACAACAGGACATCAGTGAATGTGGAAAAGAAAAACTGCACAAGTCTTCATTAATTTTGAGTGTTTATCACTGCTGATTGTTGAAAAGAAAAGCTGTACCTGTCTCTGAGTGTTTTTGATGATGTGCAGTTTTGAGGATGTGTTTATTCCACTTCGTATCCCAGAACTTAGGCCTGTAATTCACTTTGTCTTTTGCTGGAGTTGTTTGCTGTAGCAGCTGTTATTTTAGCTTTGAGATGAGTCTCATGGAACTTCTATAAGCTACAGCTGCATACCAGAGGACTGGAAACTGTAATCTACAAAAGGAGACACTGGTAGTGTCCTGGGCCACTGGGTGATAAACCGTATCCCTTGATGTCCCACTGTTTCTGCTGGAATTTCTCTTAGCACGCTGGCTAACACCCCTCATAAAGGCCTAGCGCCACCGTTGACACCATCTGCTCAGTTGTAAACCTATGGATTTACTGTGAGACTGCTGTGTGTAATGTGTGCAAGTGTGTCTCCCCCTCGTGCTCCATGGGACTCAAGGTGTGTTATTATTGTGTAATAGGCAATCAGTGCAGAGCACCTGAAAAGATTAAGCCTCTTTATGTTTTCTATTGATTCTAAGGCAAACTGGTTAATAGAAGAGGGACGCTAGCTGCAGGGCAGGTGTGTGCGCTGTGTGTACACACACTCGTGTGTGTTAGAGGTGTCAATGGACACAGTGTAACGATGTGGGAAGAAAATAACGCTATTAACCATTGCTCCTGGAACATTTCTTTTCTCAAAGATCATGAACCATATTGATGATCTGAGTTGGAATGCATCTTCACTCCGGCTATTCTCTTGATCACGCCTGTGATGGCAAGAGAGCGAAGTGGGCTATTGATCTTCACCCACCACAATGTTGTTTTGATTGTTGTTATCAAAAATTGAACAATAGAGGCAGCCAATAGAGCCTGGAGAGTTTATTGAGGGTTGAAAAACACAAACAAGCTATTATTTATGAGAGCGAGCAAGCCAATGCCAGATGAATATACAGTGCGTGTGAATGTTTCTTACTATTTAAAATCGAGTCAGTATTAATTAAGTACTTAAGGTTGAGCTTACACACATCCTGAATGGTTAATTTTGTGTGTTTTCAAGGTGTTGAGTTAATTTAATTTGGTTATAGCAACATTTTTATGGAAAACATTTTTGCTAAGCTACTTTGCTTGTCCAACTACTTTCTTTCATTTAAAAAAATAATGCCTTTCAGCAATGATTTGAAATTATGAGTCTGAAATTGCACCATATTAACGTGTCCCATTTTTATTCATATTTTTCACATTACATACATGAGCACTTGGTTTATCATTAAAAATGATATTTATACACCACTTCTGATTTCTCATCTTTCTGGGTAAGCAGTTAAATTCTAAGGCGTTTGTGTCAAACACAACATGAAAATACGAAACCCCTATTACAGTAAATACAGAGCAGCTTTGTCACTAACATTCAGTGCACAACACTTGTCGATCATCACTGTAAACATAACATTCAGTCTCTCAGCGGGCATGTTTTCATGCACACAGACAAAGCCACACTTATATCATCACACTCTAATCATAGGCAATGTGATGGCCTATGGCAGACACATCTATTTGTGTCTTTACTGCCGCATTTCCTCTACAAAATGAATAAAGACAGGGTGACATTTGGTTTTCTCATGTGTTTTGTCAAAATGTACATTTTCTACTAAGCTGACCTGCAACCACTCTGCAAACAAACCGGCTGCTGTGGCTAACATTGTCCTTTGTGCGCTGTGTACCAGCCTGCGGCCCTTGTCATTGTGGCCTTGCACATGGACTTTAACTGTGTGTTTCTTCCTTCAGGCTAACTAGGCTGATGTGTGTGTGTGACTCTCTTTCCCCATAGCAATGAGCTACAGTAGGGGACCAGAGCTCAGGAGCAGCCATGCTGCAAGAGACGACTCCTGACATTGTGGTCTGTTTGCCTCGATGACTCTGGGTTGGTTTGTGTTCATGTTTGAACCCTTTTGTTTTATAATGTATTGTTGTCTTCCTCTGAAAGACAGTGAAAGCATGTCTCTATTCACAACACTGATTATGTGAAACTTCTTTTTTCTCAACTGGTTATTGAGTGGTGTCTGCTGACCTCTAGTGGTCTCTTTGGATAGTGCATTTTCAACATACAGCACAAGCTTCCAATTGAGTCCATTAGTGCAGGATTTCCATTATGTCAGTAATCTGACAAAACCCCTCTTCAAAGACATTTTGACATATTACAGTGCATTATTTTACATGTTGGCTGAATTCCATCAAGTTTATTATTGAAAATGTAATAAAATTATTTTAAAATTATTTAAAAAATGCAAAGCAAAATTTCTTATAGCAGCCGTTTTTATTATATTTGATTTATTTAAGAAAGTTTTGATGTGTTATTTGAAGTTCACTGTGACAGACTATAACGAAAAAAAAAATGGTGCCTTCAAGTGACTTGATTATGTTACTTGTTTTACTTCTGACCAAAATGCCTCAAAGTTATATTCTATTTTCAGTGATGCTGCAAAAAATAAACTGAGACACTCTTGGTACCAATTATTTTAACAATCTTTATCCCCATTTTACTTTTCTGAGGAAATTATTTGCAGTATAAAAAGCCTGTTGGTCATGCCTGGACTATAATAAATCAACACTCTCAAGACACTCTATCCACATCATAGCTGCTGGGAAATCACACCAATGTTAACCAGTGAGTCCTGTGAAGAGATACCCACACATGGGCCATGTAGTGTGTGTCTCAAAGAAAAAAAAAACATCAGCTGTCTTGTGGGGTTTATTCTCCGTACTTATTGAACTAAGTGGAGAGATAGTCTATCAGAAGCAGTTCAATGTTGAAATCACCTCTCATGTGCTTACAACTCGAAAGTGCTATTACCTCTCTAAAACACACAGCAGTCCTCCACCCAGATAATGTATGCTTGTGGTATGTAAGATAGGTCTATATGCAATATGCTGTGTAGCTTGAATACATTTTCTAATGATGTACCATTTTACCTGAAAGCATACACATTAATTCGTAGAACTAGAAATCACAAGAACTGCATAGATTTAATAACCTATTCAATAAGTTTTTTTGAAAAAAAAATTGCTTGAAAATGAGTGCAATAAGCTGCTTTGTGCTCAGTGATAAATGGAATGAGCATATTCAAACCTTAACATTTGAGTCAGATGTGATGTCAGTTTATTTGCATGTTTGTATATTTGAGCTGATAAAGGTCAATGCTCTAATCCAGTTCTGACAGACTTAAGTGCGACACCGAACACATCTTCAACAGGCTTTAATATTAGGTTGGTCTAAATCTGTGTAATGGATGATGCAAATAGATGTCAGTGTAGTGGTTTATACCAAGTCAAATATAAACAGATGAACTTAAAACCCTGGGTTGTGAGGCCTTAAGGTAGAGATGTAAATGGTAATCCTCCCACTGTTTTAAACTGTAATAATGTAACCTCATCTTGTAGGATGCTTCAAAGAATTAGGGTCCCTGTGCTAAAACTTCAACTGCCCAGGATGACTTGTACTGGACAAAGTACCTGGCTGTGAGCTTTGGGGACAAAGTTTTAATCAGAAAGGCCCACGTGCAGTTTAGATGTCAAAAACAATTCCTGTTGTACATGTATTCCAAGAATAGAAGGGAGAAAAGTGTTGTTGTATATCAAGTTGTATCCAACTATGATAACATACATGATTATTACTATTGCCTCCTAAAACTACATATAAAAACAAGAACCCTATTTTATATCTTAGCTGCTGCCACTTTGACTGATATCAGTACAAGGGCAACTGTTAATGTTGAGGTACCAAAACTTTTTTTTTTTTTTTTTTTAAGAAAAGCTTCATAAATGCTTGGATTAGCAGTGTGGTAATAGGGTAGGGGGGTTACTGTTCAGTGAAGACATACACCATCAGGCCAAAGGAAGCCATGATGAGCAGGGTCTTTTTTTCTTTTTTCTTTTATCTAGTCCATTTCATAGTCCTGTCTACAGCCTTAGATAATAAGTTAGTTGTTCCATATGCGTATTTACCCAACCTTTCCCAACAGCTGTCCTGGATCCTATTTTACTTTTACATGCAGGGAATTCCTTCTGTTTTGATTTGGTAGAGCTTTGTAGAGTTTAGACAGGATGAATAGTAGGTATTAAGTCAAATGAACATGGATATTCCTGCTCGAGCCACCAGTAGGATTACCAAGATAACATTCATGTCATGTTTTTAATTCGTAAATATGCAATATGTTGCAAGTCATGGTGGCTGAGGTTAATATCCAGCTTTTTAATCGAATAGTATTTAAAGAAAAAAAACTATTTTGAGAATCAATATTTTACAATAGCCTTAATTAATGGCTTATGAAAAATTTCGCTGGCTCGCGTTTTTGCCACAGTAAGACCGGAACTTTTGTTTATGATCCTAGGGACCATTGTAGGGACGGACAGATACAGGAAGTTAGTCGCGCGCAGCGCGTTTCGTTGTGTACATGCGTCACCGTGGTCTCACGGCGGCAATACATTTGCCATAGTAAAAAAAAGAAAGGTAAGTGGCTTATATTTTTATCATGAAAGTAAAGGATGACACATAAATGGACGTTTTTCTTTTTGGAAAAGCACTAGCTACCTCTCTGCTACCTTATCCGCTAACCGTACAGTGGAGGTACAGGTTGATGTCAGCTAACGTTTTGGTTAGCAACTAATTTCACTGTATTTTACCATGCTACATCTTTAATAACGCACAGAAAGAACATGGTAACCTATTTTGGGCTTGCGTGATAAGCAGACGTGCTTTGAAGGAAGTAGTATTTGTACAACTTCACACAATTCTAAACAACCCCATAACTTGTAAAACTTAAGTTTTTGACAAAGCTTGCTAACTTTATAGCTCTTTTTCGTGTATGGTGGCTACATCTATAAACGGACTTAGTACAAAAAGCCGAGTCTTTTTTTTCTGAAAGCCACATTTACTTTTATTAACACTGGATTCTCCCCTATTATCTTAGCAGGCATCACTGTAGCTGCTGAAGATGGCTACCACTGAGAAAGAAACCCCCGCTAAAAAGGCTGCAGCTCCTTCCGTGTCCCAAATAAATGCGGAATATGTCACACAGGTAATCACTATCCTGACACATGTGTTTCAGCCTAGTGTTTGAACAAGTTGTCTTGTTTTGCTTATAACCAGGAGACTGAAAAACTGTCAGCCCTGACTTTAATTTGCACGTTACATCTGTGTTATGACGCTATGGGAAACTCAGTTTTATTTGCAAATGACACAAACTGTCGTGCTCTAGTATCATTCTGCAGTTTAAACAGGTGAATGTTTGGAATGAAGGGATCTTTATCAGCACTACTTGGGAGTTATGCAGTTCACAGTAGCATGTGAAGTGTAGAAAAAAAAGACAATGATTCTCTGGTCAAATTGTTACCAAATCTTAAATATAAAAATGTGATCCAGAAAAAAAGTTCATTTGTCATCATCTAATCCAAGTTTTGTAAATGCATGCTGTCCAAGTTTACCAATATATTTGTTTTTCTTTTTTTATCATTCAGTTGGCAAACAAATACTGGGCTCCTCATGCAAAGAACAAACTGCCCTTTGACCCCAAGGTGAGCCATATTTGTCATTGAATTATTGTGTAATTATAATATTGATGCAGTATGGTGAGGGTTCCCTGTGTTCCTCAAACCTCTGATCTTAATACTGTTTTTCTGTCTTCTTTCATTTGTTAAGGTGATGGAAGATGTTTATGATAAGGAGATTCTCAAGTCCAAGTAGGTCATTAAAAGCATCTTTGAAACAGAATTTTACCTCAGTGAACACTCTCATGACTTCCCAACATTAACCACAACCGGTCCCGTGTTGTCTGTTCTTTTTTTTTTTTTCAAGATTTGCTATCAGAAAAATTATGCTGCTTGAGTTCAGGTATGATATTTAACTTTCTTCTATTCTCCATTTTGAAGCCAAATCAGTACAAAATTACACCCCAGCTCTGGGGTATTCACATATTAATATCTTACCTTCCAGCCAATATCTTGAAAACTACCTGTGGGTGAACTACACTCCAGAGGTGTCCAGCAATGCCTACCTCATGTCCATTTGTTGCATCGTCAATGAGAAGTTCAGGGAGAATGTTCCAGCATGGGAGGTAAGACCTACGATACCCTGATTCACTGGGATGCACTGATCCAACTTCTTAAACCTAATCCATCCGATACATGTATTAATTTAACATACTTTACTGCTTAATCTAAGGATGAGACTGAGAATTATGTTTTGGCAAAAACTGGTATTCAGCTTACATGTGTTTTTGGTGAAACAAGCATGAAATACCTCCAAACTGCCAATTCGCTGAGGTTTTCTTCCTTCATGCGAATTTAACTCTGGCAGGTGAAATTTTGTTGTAAACACAGAAGAGCATAGAACTGAGTTTCATAGATCTGTTCAATGGATCAGCCCTTTGTCACCGATATTCTATCTAACTTTTGAATCAATTTTTGACCAATACCAGGATTGACACATCTCTGTGAATACTTTTCTGCATGGTGGCCTGACTGTGTTCAGAAAAGTAATATTAAGGCTTCCTCTCTGTAGTTACAGTTCCAACTGACATCTTTTTTTTTTTTTTGGTGTGTTTCAGGTTTTCAAAAAGGAGCCCATCCACTTCCCTTTTTTCTTCAAATGTGTGATGGAAGCAGTGCTGGCAGGTGAGGATGCTGGCCTCACTCTGAAAGAGCAAACTGTGCTGCTAGTTTTCCTGGACCACTGTTTCAACAGTCTGGTGAGTGTGACAAAGTGTGCCTAACTTTAAAGGCTGGGTATCACCACTGATCATCTGGATTGATTTGATTCAGATTCAATTGGGATTCACAAGGTCCCATATCACATTATTAGTGCCAGACTCTGGGGGAACGGAAATTCTGTGCAGAGTAACCACAATCTGAAACTGAATTTTTTTTTAATTCGAGAATTTTTATTTATTTATTTTATTTTTGTTTTTAATCCAGCCCTAGCAATTTTTAATCTAAAGGTGTTTTATCGTGTTGTACAAACAGATCCAGTACGGCTGTTTGCTTTTATGCACATGCCTGTATTATTGGAAGTAATAAGTGTATAATTTGGTAACAGTTTTTTCTTTGCTTGAATTTGAATTACAGTTACTTTGTTTGAGTAGCTACATTTAAGAGATGATAAGATAATTAAGATACCTTTAATAGTTATATCAGCATTTTTGTTACAAACTTGGCCTTGGGAAACCAAAATTTCTCCAAAAAAAGGATAAATGAATAATGAGAACTACAGTCTTTAGGTTTCTTCCTTTCTACAGTGTCAATCTAAAGTAAATTTGTGTGAGCAATAAACCAGAGAAGCCTAGCAGGAGTTAAATCTGGCTCCTTACCTTTCAATTTTAGACATGCCAAAATGCCTTGTTACCTGTGATTTATGAGTGATTACAAAGCCAGTTCCCCTTAATGTCCACCAGGTGGCAGTAGTAGACCAGGCACCACAACTTGGTCCAGCTCCCGCCCATCTGTATCACCCACAGCCGCATTAAACCACAGGGAAGCACTGCAGATGTCTCACTTTAAAATCTGCTGTGATAGCCTGCTGCACTTTGATTGTCTCCTATAAAGGCTTCTAAATATTTTAGTTGCAGACTTTTATTATGGGGGAAGTGTAATAAAAATCTGTCACACACACTGTCTTCTGACAACTCTCTCTTTCTCTGTGCCTCCCTCTCAGGAGGTAGATTTGATCAGAGACCAGGTGCAGCAGCTCATCTCTCTTCCAATGTGGATGTGCCTTGTGCCAGTAAGAAGTCGTGCTATTATCCTCATCGAGTTACTCCTCTGATTATTGGAACCTCATTACATAACAACATTTTCTGATAGTTTCTCCTTGCTGTGACACTAATACTTGACAAAACTGGCTCCTTTTATTCTTATTTTTGTCACGTTTACAGTCCAGACTCCAACACGAGCTGAAAAAAGTCCCAAAGTTGCAGAAGTTCTGGAATCTAATCAAGAAGAAATTTGATAAGATGGATGCTGACGCGGCTGAGCAGTAATATAATTTTCTATGCTTGGGTGTTCAGATCTATACAGACAAGAAAATTTGTTCTTCATTTGAGAAGTTTCTAAGTTTCTGCTTTTTTCCCCCTCAGGGCGAAAAAAGAGAGGACTTTTCTCTCCTCTCTCATTAAAAAGTTCCTTGGAGTTCTCATGTCAATCCCAGCATCAGGTAAACAGAAGAAAGGTTTTTTTTTCTCCAGGGATTTAATAACATTGTTGTGTTTGACATGAAACTGCCTCAAGAAAGAGAATTCTGTTTTGAATTCTTGCTCCTAACACAGAGTAAAATCTATGAACTCACATTATTATTTCTGTGACTTTGGTCCCAAAAGTGTGTCTTTGCATGTGGCCCCAACCTTTCTGTGGTTCATTAATGCTCCTGGACTTTTGCAGAGCTTGCACTGTTTAAACATCTATCTAAGGCTGTATGCTTGAATGAAATATACTTTTATTTTCCTTTCATCGCTTTTCCACTTCCTCTTCTACCTCCCTTTTTCCTGAGTCGTGCAGATGCCGAAGGAGCATGTGCTCCAGCTGCCATACAGCCACCGGCACTGACTACTGTGTTGTAATGCAGGCCGACACAGAGGCCCCCCACCTGAATGCTAAAAACAGAACATGTGTGTTTGTGTGTTTAGGTAGAATTCAAAGCTGACAGAATAGATTACACTCCAGAGCCCAGCAGGATCAACTCTACTCTAATACACGTGCTGCATCCTTCAACTTTAGGTGCACACACACTAACTTGCGCACAAACACACTCGTATGCTTAATGAGGGCTGAGAACCCAGCATGCCGCCATGCTGGCAATGCAGTGTTTCATCCTGACGCTCACACACTCAGCATGGCACCTTGGCGTTGTCCATATGTGTTTGTTGTCCTCTTATCATTGGTCAGAGCCTCCTTAACCAATGCACCCACTAGCACCCTTTTTTACTGGCTGATATCTCACAGCATATAGCCCATATACTGTCCTTTCATTATTTAATCATCATTTAATCATTATTTAATCACGTGTGCTTGACTATGAGACTGTAGTTTTCACTGATATCATTTCTTGATTTTGTTTTCTCCACAGGACCTGTAACTATGGACAAAGTACATTACTGTGAGAGATTCATTGAGCTCATGATTGATTTGGAGGTAAGACTCATGAGCATCTCATCCCAGTCTTATACTATGATGGCTTTATTTGTATATTGTGTTATTTTATTTAAAATCTGCAGTAGCAAGTGAGGCACCCTGTCTCAACACCGACCAATCAAATACTCAGTTCCACCTCCTCTGCACACTAGATGAGTGTAGAGGCACAGTATTTGCTTACTCATGGTGTCCCCGATGAAGGAAGCAGCATAGACATCCGTTTCTGCAGAGCTCATTTGCCTTTTGTCCTTCACATTTAAAGCCAACTCAGGTCAACAGACAGCACATTGATGTTGTGTTTCAGCTCCATCCAATGCGTCTCTGTCAGCACGGTCTGCAGAGCTGTGCAGATTTTGAAACAGTAGTCTTTAAAAGGAAGATGGTCAGTATTCTTGGTGCCATGGCTTTTGGCGTTTTGGTAGAGAGGTAAAGAGTGTCTGCTAGAAGCATTGGTACTTTTTTAAATTAACCCACTACACTGTTATGAATTAAATTTCTATCTTTACGTCTTCAATAATGTGCTGTGTGTTTTCACAGATACATGTCTCAAAGATAAAATATAGGGTACACGAAATACAAGCAAGTGTTAATGGCTTGTTAATATTTTCAATACTTTCAGATTTTCTTATTAGACTCACAATGAGCCCCACTCAATATTATTTCAAGAAATTAAAAGACAAAAATGATTTCTGCCAATGGAGTAAGAAAAATGTACTTGTACAGTTTCTTGTATTGAGAAATCATTGTTGTCAGTAGAAATTTACCAAGCACATTTTCTTCTTCCAGAATTTCATTTACTCTTAACAAGCAATTGAAGCCTGATTTTGTCTTTAATATCTAAAATTGAGACATTTTTATGCACTTGTCAGGTGAATGTGGCCCTTACTAAGTCTAATAAGAGATTTCTATTAAAAATAAGACTTTAACGCTTGCTTAGATTTTAGAGTTTTTGCACTGAAACAGAGGCCATGATTCAAGGTTCCAATGGATTTTGGGGTCATGGGTTTTAAATACTATATGCAGAAATTCTGACTTTTCTCTTCTAACATGGTTGCTTATCAGTACAAGTTTGTAAACTATACTTTAAGATTTTACTCAGGCATAGTACAAATCTGCGCTGCTGCATCTATTAGGTGAGACAGACTCAACATCCCTTCCTTATTATCATGATGCCCTCCAATGTTTCACTGGTAGGAGCTTAAAACTGTTAAAACAGACATGGACTTAAGCCCAGAATTATTCATACCCCTGTCAAAAAATAAAATACATATTTTCAGTAACACATTGGTATTTTACCTCAGATTTGATATAAATAAGACACCAGAGACGGTCTGGGGCCATAACCAATTTATTTAAGACAGAAAGTGTCAAGAAATATCTTTAACAGGGTAAAAACAAAAAATCTCACTGTCCATGATTTTTCATACCCGGTCTCAACAGTCATTTGCCAAGCCCTTAGTTTTTATTTTTGCCTTTAAATGATTTTTGTGTAACTACTCACAAGCTTCTTGCAAGTATCTGCAGGAATTTTGGACCATTCTTCCTTTGTAAATGTACAAAGATTCTTAAGGTTGGGGGTTTTCTTTAGCTCTATCCATAGGCTCTTGGTGAGGTTCAAATCAGGACTCTGACTTGGCCACCTCATAATATTCATGTCATTGTCCCGGAAACATTGCTTCACCACCTTGGCTGACTGCTTTTATTTTTGTCCTGTTGATAGGTCCAGTACTCCCCCAGGTTCAGGTTCTCTGCTGTTTTCTTGAGGTTTTCTTTGTGAACCTTGATAGATTGTGTTTTCTACATGATGTCTTCCACTTTAACCAAGTAGCCAGGCTAGTTTGCAGAAAAGCAGACCCACAGCATGATGCTTCCATTTCCATTTCACAGCAGAGACTGTGTTCCCCTCTTTTGCCGTATGAAAGCCACATCTCTATGCCCTAAAAGCTCAATTTTGTTTCCTCTGACCACAGAACAAATGAACAGGAGCTTTGCGAGGGTAAGATGAGCTTTTTCAAGCTTTGGTTGAAGCAGGGTTTCTCTCTTGATCGACGTCAGTAAAGTGTTTGCCTTGATACCGCTTTACTCAGTTCCTTCAGGACAGCCTAGGTAGCATTCCTTGGATTGTTTTCAACATCTCATTTGATCTTCTTGACCTTGAATGTTTTTACAACTCTTATTTACTCTTTTCCTTCTTTTTTGGCATTTACAGTGTGTGCTCTGAATTTCTCACTGAGCTCTTTGGTCTTTACCATTGAAAGTTTTGCGTTGACTTAAAAATGACTGGAATGTCACAATCAAGTTGGCTGGTCAGAAAACTGGTGAAAATTCAGAAACTCAGAAACATTGAGAACAATATTAAACACTCAAGACTCTAAGAGAGAACAGTTTTTTTTAAACATCCAATGACTATCTGTCTTAGTATCACTGGGGTTTGAATAATTTTGGGGAAATACTGACGTGTAACTGAAAACATAGAGCAATTCTTTGAATTTGACAGGGGTATGAATAATTTTGGGCTTAAAGTGATACTCCGGGATGGAACAAGTTGGGTTCTATCACAAGGTTTAGGGCAGAAATTACCCCTACAGCAGTGTTTTTGTGCAGCAGAAGCCCAGAGCGCTCGCATCAAACACCCCCTCCCTGCTCCTCTGCCGGTTTCCTCTGCACTCAGACGGGGCCATTTTTTACTTGACCAAAAACAAAAAATAAACGGACTCCCACCGAAAAAATCTGATATTGGTCTGCATTCACATTTTATTTAGAGAATTTTCGGCTCGTTACTTTCACACAAAAACACGGCTAAATAAGGCTCTAGTTCCCATCGTGTCGTAAAACGGCGCTACCTCAGCAGCAGAGCCACAGCTGGCTACTAGGCGCTCGCCGCTCAGTGTATCAGTCGTGCAGCGTGCCAGATATAAACAAACGCAGGTAGTCTGCCAGGACGAATTATGCATTATGAGAGCAAGGAGACTCTGGCAGGTGAAATTTTGTTGTAAACACAGAAGAGCATAGAACTGAGTGCCGTTCACTTTGAATAAAGTGTGAATGCAGACCGATATCAGATTTTTTCGGTGGGAGTCCATTTATTTGTGTTTTTGGTCAAGTAAAATATGGCCCCGTCTGAGTGCAGAGGAAACCAGCAGAGGAGCAGGGAGGGGGTGTTTGCTGCGTGCGCCCCAGGCTTCTGCTGCACAAAAACACTGCTGTAGGGGTAATTTCTGCCCTAAACCTTGTGAAAGGACTCAACTTGTTCCATCCTGGAGTATCACTTAAAGTGTCACTTCATTACAATTGAGCTATTATGGACATCAATTTTAGCTGCTGCTTGTTGTGCTCGACAAGATAACCAGAATGTTGAAACTGGCATGGGCTGTCACACGCTTGCCTTCTTGGCAGATTTGGTTTAACACACATCTCAGCTTTAGTCTTTAAAAACTGATTTTGATTTGATAATTTGATGGTGAGAGTTGTCATGTCAGGTATATTCTGAGTTGTAAATCATGAAAAAAGGTGTCATTAAAAGAGTAAGCCTTGTCATTTCCAAGGTGATGGAATAGCTCATTAAGTGAGAAAGCTTGGTTTACTGTCATAAAAGTTAATTTCAAAGAGAATATGTGTAATTCCAAAAAAGCAGCTTTCGCCAATGAGGTTGTCTTTCTGAGTGAAGACAGAATGTCACATTAGAGACTCGCCTCTGCTGTCTGTGCAGATCTCCTGTTACTAGCATAGAAGCTGAATAGATTTCATCTGGCTGCCTGCTGACAGGTCAGCCTTTCTGTTCCTGGCAGCACCCAGTGGCCGCAGCCAGCTGATGGTCTCCAGAGACATCTGCTGTCCTTCAGCGCTATCCTTTTACAAAGCCTCATACGCCAGGAATCCATACTTCCCCCTCTCTGATGACGACCAGAAAATTAATGCAGGGAAATAGATCTTCGTTTTTCATGCCTGTTTCATGCTGCCTGTCAGGACTGTGTTGAGATCAAAGATGGCTGCTGGATATAAAGGAATCCGTTATCCCTATATAGGAACCACTTGCTGCACCTGCTCTCTTTGAAGAGCAGTTTCCTGTGAATAGAATGATACATATTTCATTACATTGGTGTTTTGCAATTTTGTATTCCATTTCATATTCACAATGCTGCCTTTTTTCGGGAGGAAGATCCCCTTTTTCAGCCTTTAAAATGTGATGGATTGAACTTCTGTATTTGTACGGGCAAGTCATTCTTTCTTGCCAACTGTCATTTCACAAACGTGTACAGGATTGCTCTTCTGCAGCCCTGTCTTCTCGTTTTGACAGGTTTCCTCTGTGCTGCCTTTATGTCATGTTTACGTGCTGCAACATGCAAATAATTAAGAGCTGTAGTAGGCAAATCCCTACATCTCAAGTTTCAAAACAACCTCAAGACAACATGGATCAATAGTCTGTATGAACAGTTGTGGTCCAGATGCTGGGAAATGGAGCTATTAATGAGTGAATTGATTCTTTCAACCCCTGGAAGTGTTCGATTGTGCCTTATCAAATTCCTCCTATGAAAAATGGAGAAGCGTCAGACGTGTTTTGAGGGAGCTTCAATGTTGCTTAGCATCTAGTCTCCTGCTTAAAAACTTGTTATCCTGTGATTCTAGGCCCTGCTGCCCACCAGGCGTTGGTTCAACACAGTGTTGGACGACTCTCATCTGGTGGTCAGCTGCCACCTGTCCAGCCTCACCCACAGGGAGAAAGAAGGACACCTCTTCTGTCAGGTATCATCAGCACACAAACATAAATCATAAAAAAAACGTTATAACCTCTGTTTAATTTTTATTTAAGTTGTAACTTGTGTTATGGTGTCGTCACTTCAGTTGCTGGACATGCTGAAGTTCTACACAGGCTTTGAGATCAGTGACCAGACAGGAAATGCCCTGACGGAGAAGGAGATGACAACTCTGCATTATGACAGAATCACCTCCCTGCAGGTAAGGACTTTGCATGCAGAGGGACAGACAGACAGACAGACATGCAATGGCATATTTCAGCAGCCATCTTAGTCTGGCCTGGTTTGACTCTGTGAAGCTGAACTCCATTCATTTTCTCTTTCTATTTACTTATTTTTTTCCATTATAATTGAGTAACTACATAACAATAAAATGTTTTAAGAACCGCATGTTGGGATGCATCGTTATTAAAATTTTGGCCGATACCAACATCTGATATTAATATTGCTGTTTTTGCTGATAACTGATATTTACCGATATCAGTATTGGTAAAAAAAAAAAAAAAAAGAAGAAAAGATAAAACAATCTTTTGAGCATCTTGAAAGATCTTTGCTTTAAAAAAGGCTGGCAGCTAATGGGTAAATATTGGCCCACTTCTGCATATTGGCCGATGCTGATATGTTAAAAAAAATGACTGACATCAGCTGACACCAATAATGATACCGATATATCGTGCATCCCTAACTGCGTGTATTTGGTTAATCTGAGTATTTGTTTTATGGTTATTTCTTTTGTGCAGAGAGCAGCTTTTGCTCATTTCCCAGAGCTGCAAGACTTCGCTCTGTCCAACGTAGCAGCAGTCGACACCCGAGACTCCCTCACCAAACACTTTGGGCATCTCAGGTAAATCACAATCCCCAGAATGAACTGTGAATTGCAAGTTTTAGTGCACAGATGGAGGAATGTGGTGGAAGGGCAAGCATGGCTGGAGTGACTGTATTTAATGTGAACTGCTTATTCTCAGATGTTGTTGCGCTAAAGTTTTGAAACTAACTCTCCACTCTCACTAAAATGTAAATGTACTAACTAGATTCGGAGCCTCTGCCTCGTGGTTTAGTGCTTACTGTATTTTCTCCAGTATAATCACAGGCTCTTGCGAGGACCACCTTTGTTGTGTAGCATCAGCAGCACCGTTGCTGCCTGACTTCCCTGCTAAATGGCAGCTAGCGAGCCCTTGAACAGGCAGCTGGTACCAGCCAGAGAGAGAGGCACGCCTCATTAATTTAATCGATTTGCAGTGGCTTGAGAATAAACTCTTTGAACAGCTGTGTTTGTCAGATCATATTAGCTTGCCAAAGAGCCAAAAGCACCCACGCTTTGATGAATGGCCTGTGTGTGTGTGTGTGTGTGTGTGTGTGTGTGTGTGTGTGTGTTTAACTTGTGCACATGTGGAAAGTTGAAAAAGCAGTGATTTGTTGGCAATTTGTAATTACTTCAGGGTTTATAACCCAACATGGCATTTGAAATCACAATAAAAAAGTCTAAATTATTGACCACGTTGTTGGTTTTCACCCTGTAAGCAAGTTTATGAGCACCTGTTTGTTTGAAGAGTCTTTATTTCTCATGATATCGTTGGAATAACACACGTTTCTTCATTGCTGTTGATTTTTGTATATTCATCACTGATTTTTTAGCTTCTCAAGTGGATTAGAAAAGCTTAAAACCCACTCTAAGTTTCTTTGAGTCAGGCAGAGAGTTATGAGCTGAGCTGAGCTGAATCAGGTAAAGACTTAGCTGAACCATTTCATGTTTTTCAAGGAGCTCTGCTCTTTTCCTCAGCATCAGGCTTTTGAATATAGCAGGAACCGCATTGTTCTCCTCTCTCAACTGTCACTGAAGCTGCTCCTGGGTAACTCCAAATATGCCGATCAGATTTAACGAGGCACTTTTCATCCAAACAACTCGCTCTAATGCCAGTTTATTCCAGCTGCGGTACCCGAGGGCTAAGCTCCCAGTCACCCGCCGCTCTGAATTTATCCGCTAAGTCCCCCAAACACACGAACGCAGCATTATTGCATAGCCTGCCCACACATCTATACCCACACGTTCTTCCTCGCACACATTCACAGACTTCTCTCAGTTGAATAAAACGTGCTGAGTGTCATTCCAGGCCAAATAATGAATCGGCTAAAAGATCAAAGGGTGTGAAGTCGTGGTGAAATGCTCGCAGAAATTGAAAAACGGCATCACTACTGGAGATGTCAAAATAATTGGTGTAATTAGTAATGTGGATTAGTTCCCCCTCGCTGGCTTGTCATTGCAAAGGCTGCTGCGTTTTTTATGACTTCTACTTGTCTTTTAATTCTTTTTTTTTTTACGGAAACAATGTGACAATCAAAGGAAACAGAAAAATGCTGAAGTTAAAAAGATATTTTTCAACAGATTTAGGTTGTTTTGTTTTCCTTTAGTTGAATTTGAACAAGCTAACTGAGGAGCTATTGTCATCTCATTTTGTAACTGTATTCACAAATATCTAGTTCACAGAATACAAGTCGACATTTTTGCTTATTTTATTTGCTCACAACAAGAACAATGATTTCATACTTCAGTTTAATGAACGTATTATATAAGAGGCTAAACAAAGTCAAGGCTCAGACTAAACTCACTGTTTACAGTTGCTGTTCAGCCCCCATCCTTACCTTCCCCTGCCAGTGGCTCAGCTGTCAGTCATGACTTGGTCCAGTCATCTTCATTACTCAGAGTGAGTTGTTGTGCTGCGTTTATTTTGTTGCTAAGGCAAGTAATGCCCACATGACCAATGCCAGGTCATCCACCGGACCACCAGACCGCTACATTGGCAGAATTGCCACCTCACTGCCTATGCAGGGCGTCCTAAGTTGCAGAGTGCATGCACAGACACGGTTACAGTCAGTCAGCACCCCCTGTGTCTGTCATGCCTTGTCACTATGTGTCCAGGCCCTGTCCTTTGTTGTGTACAGGAGCCTGCCTTTGTCACAGTGTGTCAACCTGATTAAAACAGGTTTGTATGCACAGAGCCGTGCCTCAGCTCTCTGAGACGAAGATGCGCTTTGATTTTCATAATCCTGTCGCATCAGTGCATCCCGGCCCCTTAACACACACATGCTGACAGCGCAAGAGTGCAGTGTCAAAGCAAACAGAGGTATTGCTTTGTGCTGCAGTGCTAACAAGCACAGAGAATTTGACAAGCTGTGTATCTTCACACATAAAGTGGTGTGCCGTCATTATTTGAAAAATCCTCTCAGGGGGGAGGTGGTGTGTTGTAGAAAAGAAGCTGGACCTACATGTTATTTCTAACATAAGCACAATGCACCAAAGTAATGATATTCAGTTTTTTGTAATGATTGTTTTATGAGTAGACAACCTTACCCTGTTGTGATCTTAATCTCCACCATTATCATATTCAATTGTTGTCTTGGAACAGCAATTTTTGCAGCTTATTGTCATCCATATTTGGATAAGAATACTTGTCACACATGTTGTTCAACAATTTTTTAGCTGATTAACCCCTTGTCTTATTTCCCCTGTAGTCCCAATACACTCCACCGGGTGGCCTCGTACCTGTGTCTGCTGCCAGAGCTGTCTGAAAGCCAAGATACCAAGTATGAGAAGGAGGTCCTACTTGAGCTGCTGGTAAGGCCAACCTTGGCTTTTATGTGGGAATTTAAAATCTTGATGGTAGATGCTACTTTTTTTTACTTTTACATTTTTTTTGGGGAGATTTTTCTTTATTAGTAATGTGAAAGATTTATGATGATTTATGCTGTTGCAACTCTGTATACCATGTGAGGGGGCAGTAACTGCCTCATTAGCTCAGTTAGACAAGAGGTTTGGTGTTTTCTTATTGTAAAGCCATTAATTGGACCTTGACCTTGGTTTACATACAGTATCCTCAATTCATCCCTCCTGAATTTCCTTTCTAAACCAAATACTGCTTCACATGGGCTTTTGTGTGACTCAAATTGAACACACAGCTAATGAGCTAGAGACACAGTTTTTTCATTTTCTGTTTTGTCTCTTGAAAGGCTAAGGCCAGTTTGATTGTGCTCCCAGATGCACCTCCCCCCACTCTCCAAATTTTCTACAGTAACCGACTGGACTCTTGTGCCGCTAGATTCCCAACACACACTCATGCTCTTCAAACCCCTTCATCAAAGTGGGTGTTTCAAGGCTGTCCGGTGGTTATTCATAATTACCCACTCAGACCCTCCCCAGGTCCTCAGCGAGAAGCAACGGAGAAGAGCTGTTTTATAACCATCTGATTAGATAGATGCAGGAGACAATGTTAGGGGACTCATTTGTTTTTGCCCGAGGTTGCCCCCAACAACCAGCATGTCTGACCATGTAAAGTTAATAGGAAGGGCCCTCAGGACTAAAACTCTACCACACGGTAGCAGAACAGTTTTACTCGCTGGAGAGAACATTCTCAGAAATATGCTCTGGGATGAAAAAACATATTTTTGGGGACAAGACTGCTGTTACACCTGTGCAAACATGAGGCAAAGTTAGGCTGTTTACTACCTTTTTGTGGAGCACATACACAGGTTTTTATTCTGCAATAGATATCACTCTCTTTGAATATAAAATGATTTTCTTTCTAGAAAACAAAAAATGTATCATACCGTACTTACTTTAAAGTAGAATATTGGGAAAAAGTTTTGTATCATTCATCAGTTATTTGGGAAAGGGAACGTTCCATGTAAAAAATCAAAACAGATCAAATGTTATCTTTAAGCGTAGCCTTAGCATAGTTGTATTCATCACTGGCACTGGTGTTACCAAAATGATATAAGAATGTGGGCAGCAGTAGCTCAGTCCATAAGGACTTGGCTTTGTAGCTAGAGGGTGGCTGGTTCAAGTCCCAGCATGGACTAAGATTGGGAATTCAGCTAATAGTTGAAGAGATGTCAGTACAATTTCCTGAGCACTTTCAAGGTTTAAATTGTAGAATTGTAAATGTAGGAGTATCCTGAGGTTTTTGACTTCTAAAGGTGATCTTTGACAACATATGATTCATTCACCTAATTCTCACTTTGTTTATGTCTTGTCCTGACTCTCTCTGTTCACTTCTCGCAGGTGTCCCGTCATGAGCGCAGAATCTCTCAAATCGAGCAACTTAACCAAATGCCTCTCTATCCAACGGAGAAGATAATCTGGGATGAGAACATTGTCCCGACAGAGTACTACTCAGGGGAAGGTGTGTGTGTACTATGATTGTCTCTGACTGTGTGAGTTAATGTGTGCTGGGGCACATTTTAATTCTAATTTCAGTGTCTAGACTGTGTCTCATCCCCATAAGTATACACTCTTACCTGTTATCCTCTATCCTGAGGGCACTCATCTGACACTGCACCTCTCTCGACGGGAATCCTCTTAAGTTTGCAAGGACACCTTTAACAGCACTCACAACACTTTCCATTTAAGTACATTACTCTTTGGCTGTAGCAGGTAGACATTCAGAAGAGTTCAACATACAGCCCTTACAACTTTCTACTTCAAACCTTTCTTCCAAAAGTTTTGCAAAGATTATTTTGTGCGAAGCATGCTTTTTTATCTCTGTCAATATATTTGTTTTCAGGCTGTCTTGCTCTACCTAAGCTCAATCTGCAGTTCCTGACACTTCACGACTACCTGTTGAGAAACTTCAATCTCTTTCGTCTTGAGTCCACTTATGAGATCAGACAGGACATAGAGGATGTGGTGTGGCGTATGAAACCCTGGTGAGATGTCTTCAGATCTTTGACACCTGATGAAACCTGCTCCTGAATCTTTCTTATCTTTTCTTGTCATAGACTGTATAAAATATGGATATAGTCTCCAGGACGTCGTCCATCTGTTTCTGATACAGTAAAATAATGTCAGTCTGCTGACACAGCCACATTGGATATGATGTAGGCTTTGAGTTTCTTTTCTAGCAGCTATAGAGCGCCTGTCAGTCATGTGAGCCTAGCTGTGTCTCTGATTATCCTGATATCTTCTGAAGTTCTCCAAGTTAGAAAAGAAATCCACCCCCTTACAGTGTGAGCCTATGGCGAAATTAGCATTTTCAGATAAGGGATGCACTGATCCAGCTTTTCTGGTCCTGATACCAATACCTAGGCTTTGGGTATTGACCAATACCGATCCTGATTCAATACCAGTGTTGAATAATACCCTGCCTGCCCTACTGTGGGAAAAGACTAATAATGTTTTGAGTAAAAGACAAAAATTATTGACTGAAGTTAAAATGTATTTTAACTATAAGTGTTTAAATGTTTAGTTTGGTTTAAAAAAATACCTCAGAATTTTCAGAAACAAATATTTGATTGTAAAATTTCATACTTGTAGACTGAATGATAGTTTAGCCCTTGTGTCAAGTTTGGACCAATCACTTCCCACTGATACCCGATCCAGCTTTGAGGGGCTGGATCAGATCAGTGCATCCCTATTTCAGACCCAAGCCGTTTTTTGAACCAGGCTGTAAATAGGCTTTTCAAAGCCATATATATATATTTTTTTTAAGGCTTGGTGTGTATGTGGTTTCTGGCCTCATGCAGATTGTCGATGAACAGCAACTTTAGAACTTCCACATAGGCTTCATTTTTCTATACTGGATGTTAACCCTTGTGTTTTTTTACAAGAATGTAACTTTTTGAAGATTTGTGTTAACATTATAAAACACATATTCATTCCTGCCAGCGTTACATAGCTATGGGAGTTTGTAAGACCACTGCAATACTTTCAGAGAGGAATAACTTTGCTAATTTACAATATAATGATTGACAAGGTGAATTTTTCGGTTGGAATAAAAACAAACATGAGTGACAAGACCAGACGAGTACATAGAACATCCCTGGTTGTGGGTTTGGAATGTTCCCACGCCACACTGATAAGCATCCCTGATTTACTTTTCTGCCTAAGTAGAACACAATTCAACCATAAACTGAGCTCACAGCTCACTTCGTCTTTTAACTTCAATAAGTGAAGATCCTTATCTTCTGTGCAGCACTCACACTGTGGCATGGCACAATGATAATCTTTTATTCAAGGACTGTGACATTTGGCACATCACATTTGGAAACCCATTCCTTAACATAATAAGTGCTCCCATTATGTCAAGTGATGTCGCAGCTTGCTTGTTGTTTCTGCAATTGTAAATAAGTAAGCAGTCGTGCCATGTGCTGCCCAAAACCCAACTGATTTCAATCTTGACAACACCCCACAGCACTTGTCTGACTTACTGTTGTGTGTGTGTGTGTGTGTGTGTGTGTGTGTGTGTGTGTGTGTGTGTGTGTGTGTGTGTGTGTGTGTGTGTGTGTGTGTGTGTGTGTGTGTGTGTGTGTGTGTGTGTGTGTGTGTGTGTGTTTGTGTGTTTGTCTCACAGGCAGTCGGAGTACGGAGGTGTGGTGTTTGGGGGCTGGGCCAGGATGGCTCAGACCATCACCTCGTTTTCTATAGTGGAGGTTGCCAAGCCGAACATTGGGGAGAGCTGGCCTGCCCGTGTGCGAGCTGATGTCAGTGTTAACCTCAATGTACAAGACCATATCAAGCATGAATGGGAAGGTAATCACCGTTACAACATAATGATCAATTTTACTCATGCCATTTAGGCTCTACCTCTTGCATTTTCTTGTCATTGAGAAACAGTTCAGCCACAAAATGAAGCTTCACTCTTATATTTTACCTTTTAACCCATTACCACCCTCTCCTTTCATTTAGCAGTGCTACACCTTATCTTTATCTCATCCTTATGTGTCTTCTAATAGTTCTCCAAGTTTATATCCTCCATAAAATCTCCTCTTCCATCCCTCTGAGCCTTGACTCATGACCCTTACCTGCCTCATGTTTCAGTATAGACATGGCATTTTTTTTTACCAGCTTCTTTATTTTATTCTCTGATCATTTTTCTTTCTTTCTCTCTGTGGCTAGTAAGGGCACTGTAGATAATGTTAACAGGAACTTGTCAGCCTAGAAAGCCATTGATCCAGTGAGAACATACTATGCACAATGAAGCACTAAGAAACGGAATGGTATAGCTCTCTAGAGAAACATACAGGACATGTTCATATGTCAATGTATGCCACTGACTTATTGTTTTAATTAATTTAGAAAGTAATGGTCTCTTTCAGAGGGTTGTGGAACCAATGATGTGAGAGCTGGATTTGGAAAGGAACCTAATCTATTCCAAATTGATGTCTTCAGTTTTTCTCTTAGATCCCCTTTTATGGTCTTTTCTTTTTTTTTTACTTGTAATTCAGTGGAGATATGAAAGTATTACTTCCTTCCATCCACTAGCCGTTTCCCCAAAGTGTAATTAGAGCCTCATGTTTTAAAGATCAGGCAAAAGCTGACAGGGTGGTTTTGCTCACATTTCCAAATCTCGGCACACTACTACTCTGTCTCACTCCTCTATCACCTCTCCTAATCCCTGTTCTTTCCTCTATCACTCTCTGTCTCTCTTTTACTTTTTGTTTCATCTTTCTCTCCTGTCTTTGAAATCCTTTCATTTCTTTTCTCTCTAATACCACTCTATCTTCTTTTAGGACTGCGGAAGCACGACGTTTGCTTTCTGATCACGGTGCGGCCCAACCTACCCTACGGCACACGCTTTGACCGCCGCCAGCCTTTTGTGGAGCAAACCGGCCTGGTGTACGTGAGAGGCTGCGAAGTGCAGGGCATGCTGGATGATAAGGGACGTGTCATTGAAGAAGGTAGGCTCACAAGGCACACAACAGTGGCACATGACATCCATCCACTCATCATACCCCCCGCACACAATCATCCCCAAAGACAGATCCACAGAGGAGGGGGTCAGACTAGTGTTGTCATGGTGACAGTCAAAGTGAAACCTGACCTGTTCATATTAACATTCCATTAACCTGAGGTCAACAACAACACCTGGGAGCTCTGGGCACTGCCCCCTGCTTTATTTATCCGATATGAGAACTTGTAGGCTGCCTTTGCTATATGTGGATAGGTATACTTCTGTAAGACGACACCCCATGTGCCTGTCCTGTAGGATAAAGTCATGCATCGTCAGGGTTTGACCCAACTCTGGATGGAATGCTTGGATGTGACTGTGTGAGACAGTAAGGGTGACAAGTACACATAACCCAGTGTCAATGAGTATTACTTTATTTGGCAATGCAATTTTCATTCATTTTTAAAAAGGGGCAATTAAAATTATCACAGTTTAAACAAAGCTATAAAATAACAGTGCACTGTGTGAAGATTTTCAAACTGCCACATGTTTTATTTATATGTTGCACAATCCCTCAATCAGTCTGTAAACTGCTCAAAGCAATCTGTTCCAAAACATACCATGAAGTCTTCACGAGATTTGCAGAAATAATGAGATCACCACATAAGGATCTCTAAGGGGCACATGACAACGGTTTTAGGGTGAAACGAAAAAGTATTGTTGTGTTTCGGCCCCCATGTTAACACAGAAACGGCGTTTCAGCCGACCTAAAACACAAACTTTTGAAAACGGCCTCCAGAGTGGAATTTTTCTGAAACACTGCCGACACCGTTGCTGTGTGAACAGTAAGCCGGCATTTTCAGTGGAAACGCTGATGTCACACTCCCCTTCATGCAAGCGCATACAACAGGACAATGGTACTGTTGTTACAATCGTCGAGGACCACCATGTTGTGCTTTTGCTGCTCAATTTGCTGACTTTCTTCATACAAAATGTGCATCTGTTGCACCACTTCTGCGCTCAATATTTGCCAATGCACCAGATGATCAGCTCAGCTTTTCTTCAGTGGAGATCTACCAAAAGCTGCTTCTGGACAAGACAGCTATAGCGTCATCTACAGTCCCGGTATGCTTACTTCAACATTTTCAGTCCCTCAGCGTTTCCATCTAAATGCAGATTTTTTTCACTGCGTTTCAGCGTTTTCAGACAAAACGTTGTCATGTTAACAGGGCCTAAATTATTTCATGACTCGTTGGAGGGGCAAGCCTGGTCTGACAGGCCTCCAGAGGACTGGCCAATCAGTTGGAAGGGAGTTTATGGAGTGGGGAGCCTTAAAGAGACAGCAGCTACAACAAAAACTAGTGTAAAAAAATGGACTTGTTTTTTTCAGCTGCATATCATGTTAAACTACTAGTATTGTACCAGAGGGACACTATAAAGCCTAAAAAAATATATAGTTCTCTCTCTTTAAACATACAAGAAAAGGATAATTTATGTAGTCATCTTACTTGAAAACCCCACAAAAAATCCTTTTGGTTGTATCTTTAATTAATAAGTAGAAGCCTAGCTTGAATTTTCATTTATAAGCTATTCTGAACTAATAAAAGAACTTTTCAGATTTGCTGTGGTCAAAATGTGATTTAAGAGCCTATTTTTAGCATACATCCAAAAGCAGATCCGCTCAGAAGAAATTAGAATTTCCCAAAAATACGATATACTCACACAGTAACAGGATCTCCTTGTCTGTGTCATATTTCCCCCACTGCCTGAAGCAATCCCTCTCAGGGATGGGTTCACCTTGGTTGTGGCTGTTGTGGTAGTGTGAGTGTTTCCCTAGTGGGAACATGTGTCTATGCACTGAAGCACTCATTTCCCTCTCCTCCTTCATCTGTTAGGATTAAATATACAGCAGGCAAGGCGTACTACAGGGACACGCTGCTAGGGAACACACCAAAGTTAGCTTGGTTAAATTTTTACATTACCATCAGGGTTTTTGTGTGGTACTTTGGCTGACTGGGTGAGGGGGAGGATGTCACATATATCATGTGGCACTTGGCAAAGGTGAGAGGATACACAAGCTGAGGGGGGAATTTGGAGACAATAGAACTGCTATTTCAGACAGAATGGATTTTTTTGGTTTTTACTTACATCGTACCAGGACTTTCTTTTCCTAATTTTGCATCACAGATAGAGCATGCGTACTGTGAATGGATACTTTATTTATCCTGGTTACAGTTGCCCCTTTTAAGTAGTATTATACAAGTAAAAAAATACAACTAAATAAGGAATAAATACTTTATTTAACAAAAATAACAATCAAGTGTGTTAGTAGGAAGTGCAGAAAAGTTGGAATTAGCTGCATCAATGACTGTTAACGACCTATCAGGGTTTTTCTTCACAACTAAAAACTCATATACAAAATGAAGTGAAAGTGAACAAATGTTGAGTTAATGCTATTTCTGCATTAACACCAAACAGTAAACTGCAACAAAACAAAACAAAAGAAATCAACATAACAAATAAATTCTGAAAATAAATCAAATTCATCAAGGGTTAAGTGGTCAAATACACTGTGTCTCAGTTTAGATTAGACCTTGACTTAATCCCACCTTTTAATAACTGACAGTCTAATACAATGGGACATGGCTATTTAAACAATTTACACACTGAACCCAGCTGTTCACATTTCAATCCCATGGTGTTCAGTGTGTAGCTTCCAAGCTTCCGCCACACTCGTTTTAGTCAGGGGGATTTGATGATCCCCACATGGCTGTTCACAAGTGCGCTCAGACGACATACATGGATGGGCACATGCAATATAGGCCAACAGGATTGAGTTTCACTCCCATGGTCTGTGCCCTGCAGCTCCATACACAAATCTATTAGGACATCTGTCAAAGCTACACCACATGGGCCTCCTGCGGGAGGCAGCATATAGCCTATAGCCTGTCAGTCAAACCTCTACATTAAATTCCTGATCCTGAGGAATAAGAGAGCTGTTGAAAAACAGGCGAGGGTGGATTTTTTATGATTTTGTTCTTTAATAAGAGGGCGGAATGAAAAAGAAATCATGGTTTAAAATATGCTAATGCAAATACTGTTTCAGTATGACTTATGAACCTCAAAAGCGTTTCCCTGCCACTTTCTGTTTTAATGTCAAAGCCCCCGTTCATGTTTTTCTTTAGACTGTACAAACTTTGTAGCAAAGATTTGAAAAACTAAACTCAAAAGATATAGGGGTTATATTCAGTTCATCATTGCAACAACCTCTCTCCCACACACTCCGTTCCAGGACCCGAACCAAAGCCGAAGCTTCGAGGGGATGTCAGAACGTTCCGTGTGTGGCTGGACCCGAACCAGTACCAGCAAGACATGACGAGCAGTATTCAGAGCGGCACAGAAGACCCCTATGAGACTTTCAACGTCATCATGAGACGCAAACCCAAGGAGAATAATTTCAAGGTTTGGACTACACCCTACTACCCTGAATCAGTTCGGATCAGCCCTCGCTGTAGATTCTTTCTGAGTGCTTTATTTGCAGGCCTTGAGCTCTGGTCCTGCCGACACCACATGAGCGATGCATCACACATATTATGCTCTCTTGGGTATTGGGGCCAGGGCAACTCTGAGATTACCACCCACTCAAGGCCCTCCCAGTGATCCCAATATTCATGGGACATGAACCCCTCTTAACTCTCACCTTCAAGAATCTCTTTGTGGAGGCACGCCAGCATTGTGTGGTGCCGTTTTTTTTTCTCTAGATAGACAGATGCCCTCAGCAGAACCCTGCAGTGTTTTTCTTAAACATATCAATCATCACGCTGGGATCATTGAAAAGTTTTGTGTAAAACTTAGGTTCAAAATGTTATTTGTCCTAAATTTTCTTCTTTTTTTACACGCAAGTGCATTTTTTTGTTATTCATCACATCATTTATTCAAAAGCTTCTCATTTTGGCAATGTCAAATCTGTTTTTCTGAATCTGCACACCCACTTCTGTCTTTCACAGCCCAAGCTGAGACAGATAATTTTGAAGTTTTTCCTTTTTTTAATGAATTTGAAAAGTGCAGGAACTAATGGGTATTCAGGAAACATTCCTCCCCGCCTTTGATGTGGGACAAAGATAAAAGTAAACATGTCTCCCTCCTCAATGCTTGATGCTCAGGGTATTAGACAGGTTGCAGCTCATTAAAATGTAATTGACAGACATACAAATTACCTGCTGTCCCACCAGCCCACAACAAAGCTATTCTTATCCAACCAAACCCCCTCACGTGGGATTGATGTCTCTTATATGATTTGCTTTACTCAGTTAAAAACTTTGGTGTCTGTTACGTACTTTTTTGATTCACTTCTTCAGGCGGTGCTGGAGACCATCAGAAACCTCATGAACACAGAGTGTGTGGTACCAGACTGGCTTCATGACATCATCCTGGGCTATGGCGACCCAGGCAGTGCCCACTACTCCAAAATGCCAAACCAGATCTCCACATTGGACTTCAATGACACCTTTCTGTCTCTGGACCATTTACAGTCATGCTTCCCAGGTTATACCATTAAAGTCACAGAGGAGAACCCTGAACTGCAGGTTTTCCCTTTCAGGTAAAAAAAAATATATAAAAATTAAATGACAGAGATGTCGACATGAGGTTTATGCACCTCAATTTCAGTAAATGTATTTATTACTTGGTGGTGTATAAATTACAAGCTTGATGTACTTATTTTTACAACTCTATATTAGTATCACTACAGCAGTCTTATAATGCTTATATCAATTCTATTTCTCTTTTATGCCTTAAATAAACCAGAATAAAGTTTCCCATCATCGATACGACAGAAAAAGGAAAGAAGAGGAAGGCTGATGAAGAAGAGGGAAACAAAGAGGCAGATAAGACCTTAATTGTGGAGCCTTATGTAACACCCAACCGTGGACCATATCCTTACAACCAACCCAAACGGTAAGAGGTCAAGACCCAGACTAAAACCCTTTCCCAGTTAACAAGATCATAAGATCATAGGACTTCAAATGTGTTTGGATGAATGCTTTGTTTTTTCAAGTCAGTGGACTGAATTACATAAATAGTTTCACCTTAATTAGCACTCAACCCAGAGCCTACAGTACAATAACAACCCCTGCAGTGATTGTGTTGATGTAATATTGTTTCTGTATCCAAGAGTAAATTACTTTAAAGAGGGAGCACTATGCTTTCCCTTATTTTGAATATGGATATAAAGTAACAATACCGGGCGTTCATACTTAACATGTACAAATTTTAAAACTACAGCCTATTCATCTGTTGCAGAAATCCTTAATTCTGTCTGTAAACTGCTCCAAATGGTTTGTTCTAAGAATAAAATAAGATTTTTATGAGACTTGCATAAACAGTGAGCTCATCCCATAATAATCTACAAAGTGGTTCATGTTGGAGGTGCACGTCTCAAACACCAAAGTCCGCCCAAACCTCTGTCCCTGGCAGGCCTCAAGGGCTGGCCAATCAGAGGAAAGGGGGTTTGTGTAGAGGGGAACCTTAAAGAGACAGCAACAAAACTAGTATTTCAGACAAAAGTTGAAATAAGGGTTTTCTAAAGCACTGAAATGAAAAACATGTAAAGCTACTAAGGGGGTTCCATAGTGACAGTATAGAGCCGAAAAAAGCACAGTACCCCCTCTTTAAATCTTTAATCTCTATATTTAACAGTTATTAGTGGTAAAATAGTTGTTATTGGCACTCCACACTGAGCCCGTCTAGTTTTTTCATGTTTGTGTCCATAGTCACCCCTCAAACTTGTTCACATGTCTTGTGTTACTATTTCAGTTTTCATGTTGTTTGTGCAACAGTTATGGCTGGAACTTTTAATACAATTAAATGTGAACAGAAAAGACTTCAATACTCCGGTTCCTAATTATAAGACCATGTCTTAAATGCCCTTTGTGAAAATTTGACATTAATCTGGGGTGTATTAGCATTTCCAGTTTTCACTTTGATATTTAAATGTTGATAACGATTCCCTGAGGAAACCCCAGCATTAAAATTTTTAAATGTAATCACAAAAAAACAAGACTCATTGTCCCATTTCCTTTTTAAACTCAAAATAGCATTCTGTAACAAATGATTTTACCTGACATGGTTATTGAGCAGTCCCTACTTACGCCTGATTTATTCATACAAGCAATATAACTTTCTTACAGGAACACAATTCAGTTCACTCCTACTCAGATTGAAGCCATTCGAGCCGGGATGCAGCCAGGACTCACCATGGTAAGGACATGAGTATCTGATGTTTCATTATATTCCTCATATGAGTTTTAAAACTCAGTAAGACAAAGAAAGAAAGAAAGACATAATCATTTTATTTAGGCTACCAAAGCAGAAGCCTGATCCTGCAGGCACATACTGCTCCAGCTTGCTGTTATATCATTTGTATAGATACACCTTGTTCATTCCAGCTTCCTGTCATCATTTCAAGAGAAATATATTACACAGCTTTGACAAAAGTGCCACTCTGATACAGTGATTGGAAAACTGGCAGAGGGGTTTGAGTTATTTATTGTGCTGCCAGCCGTGGTAAGCATGGCAAGAGGGCTATCAACAAAGTCGTAAAACAACTCTGTATGCTTGCCTTTCTCCTTTCCCTACCTCCTCTAACCTTCCTTCTTGGCGTGTGTCATGTCATTAGCAACGGAACAAACACAAACTACCTCCTGGCTTGGCTTTCATGTAGGAGCTGATTACTGATAGATGCAGGAATATCTAATTGTGTTTACTCATTTAGCTGAAACAGTTCACCTGAGATACATAAACTAAAACCAACCTGTTACATGAACGGTAAATTCAATGCTTTTTTTTATTACAAAGTAGATATGAGGCTCAAAATTGTAGTTAACTACCTGGAGAGACAAAGAAAAGAAGGATTGAAATTTCTGATATCCTCTCATGACTTTTTCCTGTTTCAGTTGCTCTCTGTATATTTTCTCCTCTTTAGAGTTGCTGGGTCTTGGCATGCCTCACGACACCTCAGCCTTGTTGCTCTGTGTATATCTTTGCGTGGCTAGCACTGCAGCACCAGCCTAGCCTGTTCTGACATGCCCATGGCCAAACTGTCACAACCACTAGGATATCCTAAAGGAAAAGGACTTTGTCCTGCGACTGAACTCCATATTGTGCTTATATTCTTCCATCTACTAAAACTCTGTTTTATTCATCCTCCCCCCCCTTCTTCTCTCCTTGCTGTGTTTCAAGGTTGTTGGACCACCAGGAACTGGAAAGACAGATGTTGCTGTTCAGATCATCTCAAACCTCTATCACAACTTTCCAGAGCAGAGAACCCTCATCGTGACACACTCAAATCAGGTAAACTAGTCACATAAGATCACTGCATGCAGCACTTCTCTTTCCCTGACAAAGTTACCCCAAACTCTGCTTTAGGGAGGGCTTAGAGCTTTTATTCAGATCTGCCCATTAATCAGCTGATAGTGATATTCAAACCACGGAGGAAAAATTAAAATCAAAGCTCTCTTGTGCCCCGTCCTTCTCCCCTCGGCATTTAATCATAAAGTAATCTGCTGGTGTTTTACTCTGGTGGAAGCTTGCCAAACAGAACTTTATCCACAAGAAGCAAAATTAAAAAGAAGGATGTAAAAACCCCTACTGTCTGAAATTTTTCTCATCTTCTCTTCAAAATTTTAAGCAGAAAAGTGCTTCATGGCCTCAAAATGCCTTTAAAATAGTACACATTATTGTGAGATTAACCTTCAAAAGAAAAAAAAAACGATGTTGATTTAAACATAATAAGCACCTATTCTGACACACAGTATAAAACACAACCTCTGATGTTTTGCTATGCTTCACTTTATCAACCTCATTGGCACAAGTGTTGAGATGTTTAACTTTGTTTTTTTCAGAGGTTTTTAGCCACATATGCCTTTTCTAGATGTAAAATAAATCTTTAATTTTTTTGTTTGTTTTGGTCAAGTTAAGAACTGAAACAAATGTAAGAGCACTAGAAAAACAAAACATTGAGTGATAACAGCTGTTTATGGTGAAGTACGGTTGATAGATGACCAATTATACACACTGTTTACTTGTCATGATTTATTCTACAACAGGCTCTGAACCAGCTGTTCGAAAAGATCATGGCTCTGGATATAGACGAGCGCCACCTCCTGCGTCTTGGCCACGGAGAAGAGGAGCTGGAGACTGAGAAGGACTTTAGCAGGTGAGGACAGCCGGGGACAGGTGGAGAGGCCACACACACAGACACTCAAATGTTAACCCGCAGTTATGTGCCCCTAAACAAACAAAAATGCAAATCTTGGAATTGCAACAACTTGGATTGAGGTTGGAATTACATTCAACAAATGGTTGCATACTTTATTTGCAAATAAACTTACAGTTAATTTAAAGAACATAACACAGATATGTGAACCAAAATATTGCAGCTGTCCACATAAATAGTTAGTATGTCACAGCACTATTTAATATTCCCATGTGCCGGGCCAAAGACCTGTTTTATCTTCATTAGGCATCACTGACCTCTGAGGCTTTCATACCACTGTAAGGGATCTCTCCCCACAGCTCTGCACTCACCAAACCCTATCTGATCTCAGCTCAGTCTGACTTCATACTTATTCTTTGTTATTATGTCATCAAAAAATTGTTTTTCAGCCCTACAAAGACAGGAAGATTTATCAATATAAAATAAAAAAAACCCCGGAAACTTAAAGAAGTTTTCACAACACTTGAGTATAACTCAAATAATAAATGACACACTGAGGTGTATGTTTTGATTGCGTGACTGTAGACACTTAGAACCACTAAAACTAAAAATATCTTTATCAGCAAAACAAAAGTAATACAAATAAACCTGATTTAATGTTCAAATAGCAAAATGTTACAGCTTTAGTATTGTAAGCACTCTCCCAGCTGAGGCATACATCAGGGCTTGAAATGAATAATTAATTTACATAAACATGACTGAATTATTAAATGAATAAATACATGAATAAATACGTAATTTCATGAATAAATACATCAAGTTACAGGTTTTTAGGAGAGTTTTAATGTGCATTTTTTTAATATAAAGGAGCCCTTATACAAAACACTGAGAGCTGCTCGTCCCCGCAGAGCACAGGGGGCAGGACACAGAACAAATGGCCTCAGACAAGAACCACCAGAGTCCTTTTAAGGAAGCCCCAGTAGTTCCCAGCTCGCTCACCACCCTCTTTGTGTAAAAGAGTGTGTGTGTGAGTGTGTGTAAGTGAGTGTGCCTTGAAGGATAGTGACTCAGTCCTTACTACTGAGACACATTGAGATAGAAAAAGAGACTTTGGGGGTGAGATCACTTTGAGCATTTATGACGGATTTTGGAAAGAGAGATTATCCAAGAAAACCCAAAACATTTACAGTTCTACATGACTGCCGCTGTATGTGACACAACTGTTTCATGAATCAGCCTGGTCTGTTTTTCATGTTACCAGCAGAGCTTGTTTGTCAACTCCTGCATTTAATAATTCAACGCTATTTAATATTAACTACATTTTCATGCTGTTACTATTTAAAGTTTTCATATAACCTACATTGTTAATTACCACCTCATCCATCTGTGGCACTGAGCACCTTAGAGCAATTAGCAACATTCCCAGAGGAAGAATCATGGAGGGGTGATGCCTGTCCTTCACTTGATGAATCCTCTGTATGGTCACTCCTCAGTTTGACTGTGTGATAGTAGTACGGTAAGATGGAGCTTGAGCCTGCACATGGAAGCAGTCTGTTGCATTTCTGAATTATGCAGCACACACAGACATAAAAGAAAGAGCTTTAGCTTGCAGCATTTAATATGTTCCCGCCTGCTTGGCTGCCTCAAAACAACATGCAGACTCCACACTCCTTCCACCCTGCTGACACCAGCGAGCGGAGAGAGCCAGAGCTTTAATTAACGCTGTATAGGATATGACAAAATGGAAGGCAGTGCTTCTCCAAACGCCTAACAAAGGCAAAGCTACAACGCCATTAATTAACAATGCCTCCCTGCATTTCATGATGAGTTTTGTGCAGTTTTAATGAGGTTTCAAGGATGCAAGGGGGTTGAGCTTTGGGATAGATTTTTCTGATATATCCCAGATGCATGTTGTGTTCAGAATGGTCTCAGCTTTTAGCTCAGCTGCTGTAGTAAACGTTCACACCTGTGTTCCTACTCTGGGTTTTCTGTCTCAGTAGATGAATACAGGTCGTCATCCTGAGAACAAGGTCACCCCCTTTTTTGTATAATTTTATTCAGGCCAAACAGGCAGAGTGCTGTGATTGTCTCTGAGTCATCTGCTGACTGAGGATCTTTGCACAGAATTTAAAAATAGATCTCACCTCCAGTATGTGACCCTGTGACCCTCCTACTTCCTGTCGTCCTGTGCTGTGCGTGCTGCGTTTCTTGTCGCCACCTGATAAATGCTCTTAGTGGTATTGTTTAGCTGCATAACAGAATGCAGGATAAATGTAAATAAACCTCTTTGTGAGTCAAAGTCTGACACCTGTGCCCTATCAGGTCATACTGACAATATATTTAACATATTTACTACAATCCAAAACTGTATGTCCTCAAATGACCCCACTCTCTATCATCAGTCCCTCTTCCATTTGATTGTGGAGTAACTGGGCTGTACTGTGTTTCCAGATATGGAAGGGTCAACTACGTCCTTGCAAGAAGACTGGAGCTCCTCAGAGAGGTGGGGAGGCTGCAGGAGAGCTTGGATGTCCCAGGAGATGTCTCCTACACCTGTGAGACAGCAGGACACTTCTACCTGTACCAGGTAAGACTACCCTTTGGTGTACAGGGGGAGCAAAAGTATTTTATATTAATCTCAGTGTTGCATGTGCTATGCTTCTTTTACATTCATGTTGTGCACAAATATTTAATCAAGCTTAAAAATAAAGATTTTAAACGACCCTCTCTCGGTTCCTCCGCTGTGAATTTTGTGTTTGGGTTGTATCATTGATTTACAGAGACTTGAAGATGAGTTTTGGAATAGTTTGGAATTGATTTGTGCATTCTCAAGGCACACACATGCCAATCAAATCTAGACAGTGTTCAATTTTTTTATTCCCCAGACCAACAGCTTCTTTTTTGCCTAAACTGTGAGCACTCGTATTAAGATTTTGCTGCAGTTGATACCAAAGTGCATTTCTGGGATTTTGTGGGACCCATCATAGACATCATGGACATTTGTTACATGAAGAATTGTAGAAGTCATATTCCACATCTCCTTTTCTTCAACATAATGTTATGCTGTTTTTGATTGACAACACTAATATCTGGAAACAATGCAAAGATACCAGTGAAGATACTGTTGAATAAAGCGGAGTACACCCTAAAGCTGATATCTGCCGGCTGAGTCAGAGCTGTATTAAACACTTGAATATCATTACTGTTACCATAGCTCTGGTGTAAGAGTTCATTTCAGAAGATGTGCATGGTGACAACTTTGCACCTTGCCAGAAGTCTGTCAGTTGTCTCTCTCACATACACAACTGTGCTTCCCTGTGAATTTGGTGCTGCATGCAGATTGGATCCACAGCCCACGCTTAATTTTAGCTGAGATCTTGTGTTTGTTTTAGCTCTGAAAAAAACCTGCTGACAGTGTGGTTCTGTGACATTTGAAGATGTAAATGTCAAGAAGTTATTAACAGGGTGAATCTGTCACTTTTAGACGACTATTCTGGCAGTGATCAGAGAAATGAGTATCAGTACTGAAATATTGATAAGGTCCTTAACAAAGGGTGATGCTGTGGGTTTCCAGTTGTGTGACTGTTTGTATTCTGGGTTGGGCTTACCAAGAAAAACATTCGGCAGGTGTTGGCTCATTTTCCCAACTTGATAAAACTTCAGCTAAATACTATATTTGCCTAAAGTAATTGCCTCCTTGGGGTAACATTAGCGATCTCACCCACATATAAATCAGAAGCCTAAATTTAGCAGCTGCACAAACCTCCTCAGTGTGCTTTTCATCCAACTGCTTGAGTACCAGTAACTCAACATCTAAGAATTATAATATAATATAATTTTGGTGTCAATAAAACCTCTCTGTTTCCATCTTTGAGAACTTAACATGTATCCATACTTCTTTTTGATTGTGGCCTTAATCATCCGTACAAACAGACACTTAGTATGCCATTAACTGAAGTCCTGCAGCAGACTCATTAATGTTAAAGATCTTCTTCATAGGGTTATTTATGGAACTAGGCCACCCTGCTGTTTGCTTGTGGCTGGTTTATTAGGTGCCCAGCAGGGGCACCTGTACACAAGTGAGGCTATCTATTCTTGTTTGATCATTTATGTGTAATGTGATGTTCTCTATGATCAGATTAATACAGACAAAATACGACAGGCATCATTTGAGCTTCACAGAGCCATACAGAACACCCACTGTGCACTCAAACAGCAGTTTGATAGACTCTAAGTGGGGGCTTGTGTTGTGGACATATCAGAAGATACCTCAGAAGTATTCTGTTTGCAAAGGATATATCAAGTAATTAATTAACCAGAATTTTATTAATATTTGAACTCTGTGCTGCCATAACTCTGAAGTGTGAAGAGATGTGTCTTTTCTGTCTAGATAGCATTATTACCAGCCACACATAATAACTGGTTCCACATCTTCTCTTTCTTCACACCAGGTGATCTCTCGCTGGGAGGAATACATGAGTAAAGTCAAACCAAAGCAGGGAAAGAAAGTGGATGTACAAGCAGTGGCCGCACATTTTCCCTTCCACAAGTACTTCTCCAATGCCCCTCAGCCTGTGTTCAAGGGTCGCTCCTATGAAGAAGACATGGACATCGCAGAGGGCTGCTACCGTCACATCAAGAAAATATTTACCCAGCTGGAGGTGAGAATGAAACATTACACTGAAATGCACTCAGCAAATTAAGTTAAAGTCAACATTAAATTCAACCATCTCTAGATTACTCGAGATGGATGTACCTCTGATACCCTTTTTTCTAAAACGTAAATCCTCTGTGTTGTTAGCTGCTTTTCATGACAGTCTCTGACTGTCTGCCAGCTGTGTGTCCAGGTGTTGCACGCCGCTGCAGTGACAGGTTGTAGTAGATTAACAGCAGTTTGTCTGACACTGTGTTTTTATGGAGGTGTCTGCTTTAAAGCAGCTCCTCAGTTTCATTTGAATGTCCAAATTTTAGCCATCACCACTTTTTGCTTCAGTTGGGATAGTGCATCATTACATAAGATACTTACTTGTTATTTCTAGCATGATTGCCCACCCTTTTGAGAAGATAAGTGGTGCAACAAAGTGATGAAGGGTATTACCTCTTATCTTTTACTCCCTCAGTCGATCTTTTCTCACACTGTTTAGGACTCACCAGCACTGAGCTGAATGCGTTATCATTCCTCCTCGGCCCATCTAGTATTTCTACAGGGCTAACAATAACATTTCAGATTTATGGGAACACCAAGAAGGCCTCCGAAAAGCAATAAAGAAGTTATTGGCTGGAGGTAATATCCCAACACGTGTGGTGACCTTGATTTATCTGGCTGGCCTCTGTATCTCTGCATCACAGCACCTCTCCCTCCTCCCTCAGCCTCACCCATGCTGCAGTGAAATCTGTACACCCATTAAGAGGTATCGCTGCCTGCAGCGCAGGGAAGACAAAGCAACATTCTGCTGATGTGTGTGCTTTTTCAGACATAAAGGCATTTTGGATAGTCAGTCATGGAAGTATCCTGTTAATGAATTGCTAGACGGACAGATGGACAGGGACATTGTGTGTCTCCTGGGCTTCTCCTGTACAAACATCCCCTCTGCATGTTTCCTCCTCTGCACCCCCACTGCTGTTTACTCCTTTTTATTTTTTTCTTTCTTCTCTGTGTCAGTGAAACCATAGCGTCTCAATTTCATCCCTGGACTGCTCTGGAGCCACAGGGGTTAAAAATAGAGCTCATCAATATTGCATGTTTTGATTGGTTTAATATTAATGCTAAAATAGTATCACATTAAATATTTAGACCTCAGTGCTGTCCAAGTCTACTTCTCCTACCCTCTTTCCCTCCTTTACCCCTACACAGCCAGTGTGGCATCCTGATAACAGCATGCTTGTTTACCCATATTCCTCCTCTGCGCCTGCCCACTGCGTGGAGATAATAGTGCCACGATATCTGAAGTCTAGAAGGAACTGATTTGTGTTTTCTGTGAAAGCTGGCCCTGTGTTTGTTATTCCGGTCTGCACTGAAGTTCTCTTCAGGTATCAAACAGAATCTACACCTAGGACTCTCCCACAGAGCAGCCATGTGTCTGACTGATATCTGCTGCACTGCATCATGGGAAAGGAGCAGACTGCAGTTCCTAATAGAATAGAAAGCAGAGGGATTATATTTTAATATTTTGATTATAAGCCAGGTGGGTCCATCACTTTTTATTCATTTATGACTGTCTTGTTGGGAGTAATGGGCCATCTCCAGGGAAGGAGAGGAGCTATTTTGGTGTAAGGCTTGGGACACTCAGTTTCTGTTTTTTAAATGTAGGTTGACAAAGATTTATTGGTTGTGTATCAGAAAATTGAACTCTGCTTTTTTTTCCTCTTGGAGGTGTAATTATTTCACCGTGGTTAATCATCTTATCCATCACCTCTGACAGTAGTCATCTATCATTGTGTCTGTTTATCATTGAAGTTTCACCTCACAGCCCCTCTGTGTCAAAAAAACAAAACAAAAGTTGACTCTGCAGTTTTGAAGTCTAACAGATAAGTTTTTATTAGAGTTGAAAGTATCCAAGTATTTGATATTGATATTTCTTATGCTTTGCTTTTTGGGGATGCACCAACAGGAAAATTTTAGCCAATGCTGATTTCTTATATTAATATTGCTGTTATGGCCGATAACCAATATTTACCAGTATCAATGATGGTTTAAAAAAATCAATCTGAGATGATCAAATTGTAAATATACTGGAAATCATGCAAACTGATTTTTTCAATATCTCTCTTTATTTTCAAACTTGTTTTCCTAGTTCACTTTTCTTAGGTAGTTTTGGTGATTACATTGTCATTGAAAACAATATTATTTGGGTCTTGAAAGATCCTTTAAGATGCACTAAAAATGGCTGGCAGCTAATGAGTAAATGTTGTCCCACTTTTACACATTGGCTGATGCCCATATGTTAAAAAATGATCAACATCAACCGATACCGATATTGATATATATGATATATTGATATGTGTGCATCCCTAATTTTCTTTACTTCCTTTCCAGGTGTGATTTTAAGAATCCCCCTGTGGAATATTACATCTGACTCTTGCTTTCTTTCTTGTCTACCTCTGAAGGAGTTTAGGGCCTTTGAGCTGCTGAGAAGTGGACTGGACCGTTCCAAGTATCTGTTGGTGAAGGAAGCCAAAATCATTGCTATGACCTGTACTCATGCTGCACTCAAACGTCATGACCTGGTGGAACTGGGATTTAAGGTAGACTCTTCAAAGTCAAACTAACTTGACTGGCATTTCGTGTTGATTTTGTATTTTTTTCTGAACTAATTCCTCTGTTTTTTAGTACGACAACATCCTGATGGAAGAAGCTGCTCAGATTCTGGAGATCGAGACCTTCATTCCCCTCCTGTTACAGGTAACTCTTTCCTGTTTAAGTTCAATAAGTCTGAGTCTTAGTTCAGGGCTTGACCATCTACTTCCTGACTTTCTGTTTTAGAGTCTGACTGATGAGCTCCAAACACAGTAATGGTGCTTGTCTTTGGTAGTTGTGCCTAATTGTCCGAGATAGTGCTAATGTCTGTTTGCAGATGAGATCATTAAACACATCAGCCCTTTTAACAACCTCACCGCAGTGCCGATCTTTATCTCTGTATGTCTAGTGAGCCACAGTTGGAGGGCTCAGCAAGGTGTACCTCACTGCAAAAATGTAAAATCCATCTTTTCCCCTCTCTTCTATAACTCTAATAAACCCTCATCAGTGATTAAATCAGGACTTGAGCTGCACTGGTTGCTTTATCGAATTTGTCTGAGCTACAAATGAACTACATCTAATGGGTTGGGTCTGGGAGCATGATGTACACTAAAAAACTACCCAGGTCATTCATTGCTCTCCTGAAAATAGTTTTGTAATGCAGATCTCATTTCACGCAAACGATATAACATCATTAAGTCTCTGGACTATACAAAATTGAATCAAGTTAGATGACATACACTAGCAGTACAGTACTGATCATTCATGTAACGTGTTTTTTTCTGCTCAAAATAATATTGTTTTGAGTATCTCTGAAACAGGCATTGGGTTTACTTCCTTTCTGTCGTCCCCTCTCTGCAGAACCCAGAGGATGGCTACAGCAGGCTGAAGCGTTGGATCATGATTGGAGACCACCACCAGTTGCCCCCTGTTATCAAGAACATGGCCTTCCAGAAGTACTCCAACATGGAGCAGTCTCTCTTCACCAGATTTGTGCGCCTGGGAGTCCCCACCATAGACCTGGACGCACAGGGTCGTGCACGTGCAAGGTGTGCACCCCAGACAGAGCTATGCTTACTAGCTTTTACTGCAGTGATTTCAACTGTTTTAACTTATTGTATCCTGTTTCGCAGCTTGTGTAACCTGTACAACTGGCGCTATAAACACCTCGGGAACTTGCCTCATGTCCAGCAGCTGCCTGAGTTCCAGGTCCCGAACCCTGGTCTGACCTTTGACTTCCAGCTGATTAATGTGGAGGACTTCAATGGGGTTGGAGAATCAGAGCCCAATCCTTACTTCTACCAGGTTAGTATGAGTAAATAGCAATGTTAACACCTACAGACAACAGCATACCAAGAATATAAAACAGGAAAATTGACTTCATGTCTCTGCCTACTGGTTATATTCAGTGTTCTGAGTCCTTTGCAAAAAACAGTTGTGGACTGGACGTTCAAAAATCTGTCAAAATACAAGCCATGCATTTATGAGACGGGTAATTAGCTGAGGGGTCATTTGCCTGCAACAGGTGTGTTGTGGGTCAAGTTCTCACTGCCCCCATGTATCTCTCTCATTTTCGTTGATAAATTCAGTGCGTGTTGGTGACAAAACCACAACCAGCTTCTGAGCGAACATATTTTCTATATTTACCACCCCTACTTTATTACTGTTTATAGCTCTGTGCCTTCAGCTTGTTTTATCCTAGTTTGGTGATCTTTTGGACACATTTAGCCAGACTCTCTGTCCAACATGCACTTGTCATTGCAGGTACATTCAACAGTCCTCATACTGTGTCCACAGCACTTTCACTTGAAGCCAGGGATTAAAAATAGAGTCATAGTATGGACAAAAAGAGTGTTTTCCTTTTACTTGACTCAAACTAAGACTAGATCTAAAAAAAACAGCCAAAACTACAAGTGTTGTTAAATCAAGCATTGCATATTTTCCTCATGTCACATATTCAATAATGAATACCCTTCTGCCTATAGCATGACCCCACAAAGACTCAATGCATGTCCTCAGTTTGTGAACACCTGGTGTCAAACAGTAGTAGTCTCACAGGTACATGCACTGTTCAAAAAGCAGAAACGGTTTGTGCAGCACAATGTGTGACAGTTTCCAAGCACAATTTATTCACCCCTTTACACAGAAACACACATTTAGTTCCACCAGAGCAGATAACTACATTCCTCTCCAGCCTCCATTTCCACTGAATCACTTGTTGTGCAGCAGTTCATTCATTTTTTAAATTTTAATGGTCTAGCTACCAGTCCATATGATATATTCATAACCCTGCATGGTCTGCAGCTAACACTGGTTGCCCTGCACAGACCAGTGGGTTTGTCCTTCACACAAGGAGCCAGATTGTGTTTCGACGTGTCATTACTGAGGCACTTAAGACTCTGTGTGTCTGTCTGCCTGTCTGTCAGTGCTACTAGGGTGGGCTGGGCTGATAGAGGTGTGTTTAAAGAAAAGGTTACTTTGGCACCACACCAGAGCAAGAACCTTGATGTGACAGAGAACTACAACATAAAGATTTCTGGATCTTAGGGAAAGGTTATATGACACCAAATGGTTCAACAGATTATTTTAGGTCGACATGAATCCACTGAATACAAGAAGTAAATAAATATGTAGAGACTAATTCATTTATAAGCAAAGAACATATCTCAATGCTACATGGATGTTACTTCAGTGGTCAACACTGTCTTTGCTCATGTCCCTGAAGCCACTTTTTGTTCTTGAATCCAGACCATGTGCGCTTCTCGAGGCACCAGGTCACATGAACCTCAACTCCATTTGCCTGTTGCCATTTTCAGGCTCCTCAAGGGAATTGCTAGTATTACTCACTTTGCCCGACACACACATATACACACACACATCTGCGCACACACTCTCACTCACATGCACGCACTTTCTCAGGAACCAGAAGGGATAAATTAGACACTCGAGAAGCAAATGTATCCAGTGCACGCTGAATGCCTGTCACAGCTGAACAAACACCGCCACAAGCCTGCTTTGCACTTAAACGGGATCTGTGCACCCATTGTACCCACAAACACACACGTACGTGCACTCTCATACTCCACACTCCAAAGGTCTGTTCCTGAGCCTTTGCCTCATTTGTTAAAGCACTTTCCATATTGAGCCTTGGCGTCATTGATAGTATTTCCCAAGTTGTCAGATGGCTCATAAAGGGTGAGATGCTTATCTAAACCCACATACTCTGCTGTTAGAAGATAGCTTTCCTCAGCCGCTGGGGTTGTTAGGCGAGGCTTTTCTGCTTCACAAGCTACATTTTAAGTAACACAAGAACTAAAAGCATTTTAGGCTTCACTCACAGGAAGTCTAGATTTATACCTCTTATTATCTTTAAAGTTTCTAAACTACAGCATGAAAGCCTCTCCTCCTCTGTCTTGTCTGTTTCTTTTTTATTCAACCACCTCTGAAGTCCTCGTTTAGCCTCAAGCCATTAGCTCAAACTGTGTGGGTTGGAGCTGACCTTGTTGATATGATAACTAGTTTCTCTGGAGTGTTTCTGAATTAGATCATGTTCATGTGAAATATGCATATGAGGTAAGAAGAGCTAGGAAGGCCAACTGCATGTCTGCTTGGATAATTTTCCTCTGAGTGTGTAAGACTCCTGCGTGTGTTCGAAAATGTGTGAAGCTGTACATTAATGCTACGCTAGGAGTTTTTTGTAGGTATTGAGGGATTGAAATTTGATTGGTGAGGTGTTCATTTCCCTAAAACGATGAGGTCTACCTCCTTGTGACTCATTTTGTGGATATTGAGTATTTTTCCTAACTTAAAATTCTTTCATGTGCTCTTTAAAGGTTTAAATCTGTGTCATTTGGTGACAGGTAACAGGGAAGGAAGAAGAAAAGCTGTAACTGTTTTGGAACTGTTGACTTCAGTGCAGCCGGATAGGGAACTGTTGATGATGAGGCTGCATTAATTATTATCAAAGATGTGAGACTTCCCGTCCAGGCTTAATAAGCTGGATGAATAATGCATCCTGTTGGCTTCTTGTATTTATTTAATTATTTACTTTTTTGGTGAGACTTGAAGGGCAGATTTTAGCCTTGGGGCTAGGACACACATGCTGAAGAATTTGTTGATTTTAAAGTCGGTGAATGATGTACGTTCACTTTTAAACATTCACATTTTGAGGTGGGATTCTCTTGCGGGACCAGGAAATTGGGAAACTTGAGATTAGTGATCTATAATTAAAGCAGTGTTGTTTTTCTAGTTAGTTGTTTGTTTGAATGCAGTGAATATATTAATAAAGAAGTAAGTGCTCTTGAGAGGGTGCTTTTGTTTTGAAAAGCTTGTCTTTCCGAATTTACGTGTAAAACAGATAGTATTACCATCATTCACAATATGCATTACAGTTTCCTCTCTGCCATGTCAGCAGCTCACATTAGGAAACTTAGTGCCAGCCTTGCTGCTGGTGGTGTCGTTCTCAGACTGAAGCTATTAATTCCAGCCCAAATCAGATGGTTACTCATGTGTAAATGAGTGAGCTCTAATCTGGCTGTGAAGTTAAATACTTGTGAGGCAGAAAAGAAGTGCAAGATATGTAGGAAGAAGGGTGTAATATATTCCAGAAACAAACCCCAGAATACTCGATTTACAGGCATCTTTTTTTCACATTACCTGTTAACAATGTTTAATCTAACCTCCTTTTTCCCCCCTTTGTCTCATAAAGAACCTGGGAGAGGCCGAGTACTGCGTGGCTCTGTACATGTACATGCGTCTGTTGGGCTATCCTGCTGACCGCATCAGCATCCTTACCACCTACAACGGACAAAAACACCTGATCAGAGATGTCATTAACCAGAGATGTGCAGGAAACCCCTTCTTTGGCCAGCCGAACAAGGTGAGGACGTGCACCACTGAACACAGAATACGATACACAAGCTTGATCTATCAAATGTGTCATATATCTGTCATAATACCTCCAGTAATTCCAAACTGATTGAAACAAATTCCTGCTCTATTTAGTTCACCAGCTAACTGAGAGGAGTGAAGTATATATTAGATTATCATCTTACAAGTAGTGACATACCACATATGAATAGCAAACACTCCATATCAATGAAGCATGACACTTTTCTTCTTTCCTGTCAGGAGGAAAAACATGCTCCCAGCAGACATGTTTTCACCTCACATTAGATGTGAGAGACCCCAAGTAGAGTAACTAGAACACACATATGATACACACAACATGCATGTTTCTTCACACCTTTACTTGTGAGCTGTAGTCAGTGCACCAGTTTCCAGAGCCTTGCTGCACTGAGAGAAAAATTCACAGGTCTGAAGTCTCATGAGGTTTTTCATACTTCTGCCTCCCATTGCACAAAAGCACACAGTCTTCTCTCACCCAGTGCAATTTAAGTAGGTTTGTACATTTTAACTGCGTGTTTTCCCCACAGCCCCTGCAGTGGGATGTAGAATATCTCCTTAAATTAAGGGGATATGCAGGATTTTTGCATGGAGGAAAATTAGGGAGAAGCTCTTGAGGCTGTTGATTAATTTCTCACTGTTATATGGTAAGAGTGATATGACCAAAGTCTTCTCTGATGAAATATGTAAGAAAATGTGGGACATTTTTAGAAGGGAAAGGAAATTTCACAGTGAAATCGCTCCAAATTATGCTCCAGATTACAATTCAGTGTTAGGTAGGTATGTTGTTAAATATGAATATGAAGACTTGTACTAAGCGTGTAATGATATATAAAATTGCTTATGCTAGTGGTATTGAAACCAAATTGCATGTCCTGAAAGTTAATGTTTTAAACAAAATATATATATATTGCACATGACATAAAAACATTAATTCCAAGAGTTAAGTGAAACGTCATACTACATGTGTTAATACTTTGGTGCACATTCAAGGAAAAGATTTATGCTGCAAATGAAAGTTTGTTGGCAGTAGATATTAGCAATAGCAATGATCATGATAATGAAAATCAAAATGATAATAATAATGATGATGACGATTGTATTGATATGATAATTAGATTATAGTGGTGATGCTGTAAAATGATGATGATAAATATAATGATAATAATAATATGAATCATGGCTGTATTATTAAACTGGTAATGAGAGAAAGTATAACAATCATAGTAATAGTTATGAAGATGAAGATAATAACTATATTGACCATAAGGACAGAAATGAGGGATAGATGTCATAATTAAATGACACTGATGATGATGATTATGATAAAAATGGTAACGAAAAAGTGATAATGATAAAGGTAATGATAATTAAAATGATAATTATTAAATTACATTGCATTTACATCAAAGTTGGGTGATGAAAATGGTTGTGATGATGAAGAGGATGATAAGAATTATGATAATGATCACAAAAGTTACAAGGATACAAACAATGTAGATGTTTGTGATGATAAGGAAAATATTTATCATCATAATGACAAAAGTTATGATCATCCAGACAGTAGTTATGTTAATAGTAATGACAACCTTGAAAGTGATAACTGTGATAGTGATAATAGTGATTCTGATGATGAAAATAATAATTTAAAGTAGGTTCGCACCGATAACAATTTTGCGGCCGATCATCAATCTTTAAAAAGCCTGACCCGCAGATACCAATTTGGACTGATGCCGGTTTTCATTTTTTATAACTGACAGCATATACCTTCAATGTTCCAATCTTATTCTTTTGAAAATCATCGGCCAATACTGGTGAAACAGTAAAATCTTTAACTTCAACAACCAATAAAGTGTCCTGAGTTTTAGGTCTCAGAGCAAAAAGCAACAATGGCTGGCTGTCAGATCGATCTCCTGATCGATTGATCGGTGCATGTCTAATTTAAATGATACTGATAAAAATGAAAATGACAGTGGTGATGATAATGACTATGATTTCAAAATTATAATCATTGTTATGATAATGAGAATTATGTAGAAGATAATAATGACTGTGATTACAGAAATGAGCAAAAAAAATAAGATTATGAAAATGCTTATTTTGATGATTAAAAAGATAATGAAAATGAAAATAACGACAGCAATAAGAACAATAACATCAATAATACTTGCTGTTACATTTTTTTTTAGCATTTTTGTTGTTATTGTTGTTTTTGCTTACTATCGGACTTATTCCTACCTTTGCAGGATATGAGCTATCACATCCCCAAACCCTGTACTAGGCCAAAAAAGGGCTTATCTGTTTTCCTCCCTTTCTTTTATTGTCTCCATTAAATCATGAGACCATGAAGACTGCTGCAGGTCATGAGACCTAAGTAGATCAGGTCACGTTGCACTTTCTTTCCCTAACAGTTAACATACCGGCACACAGCATACCTCTGTAAATCCAACCCACTGAGGTGTGAAGAGGTTGAAAGGGTTTGAGTGTGCATAATTTCAGAGTGGGTGTAAACTCGGTCTCCCGCTCATCCCTGAAGAATTGCATTAGATTGTCTTCATCCAGCCCACAGTATTTCCCTCAATGCCTTTGTCTCCCTCCTCTCTTGTCTCCCCTCACACTGTTCAGTCAGCAGCCCGTTGGCACAGTTTCCCATCCGCTTTCTGTTTGCTCCGCTAAATGCTTTTACCAGCCAGCCTCAGGTTATGCTTTTACTCATTCTACCATTCTTTTCTCCCAACCCGCATAAGCACACCTTACTTTGCTGTCTGTTCTTTTGAGCCTTTTACACACTTTACAATGACAGAGGCTGTTGAGTTGTGATGGAGTTGCAAGAATGGAGTGATTTTGCACATCTCCAGTCAGCTTGATTGTCATTGGGCCATGGCAGTAGAGGGTGCCAGATTATTTTGTGTTGTTCAGATATTTTAATACTGTTTTCTCTTCCTTGTGTTGTTTGTAGGAGTTTTTCCACAATTAAATTTCAGTATTACAGGAGGGAAAAGCAGGGCAGGTCCAAATCTAAGATACCTTTATTGTATTGTGTCAAAGAACAGGTTGACTCAATTATTCATATTGAATAGTTTCTACCTGCAAAATGCAGATCATAACACTCAGAAAAATACATTAACTCACATTGTTCATAAATCTTTAGAATTTTGTAATTAGCTGGAAGATGTGTGCCACTCTTGTTAATGTGCAGGGAAATGAGGCCCAGTTATTGGTTCTGTATTGTGTGCTGTGCCATGCTACCTTGTTCCTTTGTCTTCAAGTTTGTGTCACATTCTGACATCTCGCCAGAATTTGTGCTGGCTCATGTAAAACGTCTCGCAATGTTAAGACATGAACCGTCAGTCATTGTGCTCATGGGCTTAGTCAGAATGCATGCCTAGTAATAAAGTGACTGTGGTGACAGATTTGCAGAAAAAAAGAAAGATGCCCAAAGAGAGAAAGAGAGATGAAAAAGAAAGAGGGCTCTTGTGGGTAAAAGGCCAAGCAGCTGAAAGGTCATGGCGCTGGGCATTGGGTCCACAGTGTGTCTGACAATATGTCACTTTGGCTGAAACCAAGCAGATGTCACCAGCCAGAGCATTTTACTGTGATTATGATAATTAGACAGAAAAGGAGAGTTAGGCTATGTATCAGCAGCCAGCACTGCAAAATATATGTGCAGTTTCTTTTTTTTAATTTATGCATCTTGATTTTTCTGTTGGGATATCTGACATCTATTTAATCTTTTAATCCCAGTCTCATTTTAACAAATTTTCTGACAAGACCAGTGAACAAAACCAGGACATGTTGAACCATAAACTTTCTGAATAACAAACCTCAGACTGTCTGTGGAGTATGAAATCAGGATATTGAGGAGCAAGATAGGGGATGTTTAGACTCAGCCAGCCCCAAGAGCTGCTTGTGAAAAATTGAATAATCTGGCAGCCTAAGGTCTGCACATTCCAGGAGGCAATTGCGGTGAATAAAACATGGCAGAAACGATAAAGTCACTAAGAAAGAAAAATAGGCGTCCGAGCTTCATCATCAGCCAGGAGACTGCATGTCCTTGTCTGAATGACAATGAAGAGGACAAGATAGTGGAAAATAAAAACCAGTAAAACTGTTACTATCAGCAACAAAATGTGTTTTTTTGTGTGTGGATAAATGTGTCTTTGAGCACATTCTGATAATTTTTGTGTGTCTCATTGTATCCACACACTTGCATGTGTCACAATGACATGACCTCTGTAATTCACTCCCTGGAAGATTTCTCATAAATAACTAAACACCATGCAAAATGCTGCGCCTTGGGGAGATTCTCTATCTGGGCTTCACTGTCACTGTCTAAGGGCTAAGAATCCAAGAATAACTCACTCACTCTCAAGCACCCCTTCTCTGCAAAACAAGTTGCACTATTTTGGTTTAAAGCATGCAATTGCAGCCTATTTAAACATAGGGTTTGTTGGAGTGTGTCTGTACGGCACATTTTAGTGAACATGTGCATGCATGCATAGCCCGGCTGTTTGCCTCCAACATACAGCCTGCGAAGCTTCATGCTATTGTGAAAGCGACATATTGTTGCCTCTGGTGCTGCACCTGTTCTACATGGCAACAGGGAGACGTAAATAAATATTGGTCTCCTACATCAGTAGCTACATCTATTTCCTCTTTTACATGTTTATGTACTTTTAATCTTTTCTTTTTACACCAAAAAGAGTTTTGTGGAAGGTACCAGAAAATGAGCGTTCCAGATTTGCTTAAGGTTGTATTAGCTAACAGGGGGCTTCCACAGCCACAGGATGATTTATTCAGCATGGCTGCCTCAAAGGTTGGTTCCTGTGGTCCTGGGTTTTATGGAGTCTTGGTGGTGGCTAATGTTGTATTGATCCAGGGAGGATCCAAAGAGGGAAGACCAGCCTCTCTCTGCTGGGTGCTGGTGTCTTCTTTTGATGTGGAGTCTATAAAATAGCTTTTTGGGGGCTTTAATGGTTGTTTGATATTCCTATTTCTTATTTTGTTTATAAAGATAAGTCCTCCACACAGTTATCATTGAAACACTGAACACTTTCAGATAATGATACTGCTGAAATTAAATTATTTCAGCCATGTCATTATTTGGAAGTGGTTAATGTTTCTGCATTTGGAGATTGAATGCGTCTCAGCAGTGTGTCGAAAGAAGTCATTTCAAAGGCTCCCCCATTTCAAGGCCGACAAATTCATCCCTCTTTTCACGGCTGTAGAGGATACAACAGAAGCAGCCTATAAGACCCAACATATCCTATGATTTGCATGCCTGTTGAAAGAAAATGGTGATACACATTGATGATAGATGATAGTTTCAACATAATAAAAAGCTGTACAAACGTTTAAATCAACACACTGATTGCTGAGAGCACTTTGGAAATGTCGGTGGTTGTATCAATTATTTGGCTCCAGTGTTGCCTATAGACTGTATATAAAGTGGACAGCGTGGCTCTGCCATTTACCATTGTACGGTTTTGAAGCCAAAATTCCCCGTCACAGGCGCGGCCATTGAAGCAGTTGTGTAGCTAGAGTCTGCGCGGTAGAGACGATGAGGGATTCTGGAAAAATCTGAGTGGTGCTGGGTGACAAAAATACTATTTTTTTTCCTTCAGAGAGTCTAATCACTTCTTGACTCTACCTCCCAACATATGTTACAATCCCTGAAAAAAATACACAACAGTAGCTGTCAATCATCATCAAACATGACGTAAAGCCTTGTTTTTAACCTCTTATAACTAATGAAAACAAAACTTTTAAGAAAAAAGAGGACCTGAATACAAGGCAGCCAAATGATATCTTCAAATCACCACAACAGTCGGGTGTGAGAAACATTTCTATGAGGTGTATTCATTTTTTAGAGTTTGACCACAGCCCATCTGAAATGACTGGAGAGCCAGATTTTTTGACCTATACTGCGGCCAGCCACCAGGGGGAGCAGTTTTTGTGGCGACCTTATTTCAAGCCGAGCAAGATGACATCCGTTTTTTTTGTTTTTTTTTTACAGTCCATGGTGTTGCCAAGTAGCTAGCCATTGCTGGGCAACAGGATTGGCATAATGTGACGCCATTCAGGCAGTGACAATTGATGTCTTGAACACAGTGGACCAATTTAACATCTCAATTCAGTTTTGCCTACAGGTCTCTAAATCACATTCCCCATGATCCTTGGCATATGTTGCTATGGAAACAGCAGCATTTATAAGAGTAACTAAGTCACACCCATCCAAATACATTGGTGGATTCATTTGAGCAGACACTTCTTTTTCCCCTATGATTGTTAATTTCATCCAAAGCCCACTCACCAAAAAGCATTTTTGAGTTGCAGTTAACACCCCAGTCTTCTTTATAACTGTTTCAGAAACAGAGGGGTGACGTCCCAAAGCCTATGTGCATACATTACACAGCCTATGAGTGTAACCACGCTTCAGATGTGCCCAAACATCACATTTACATTCAACTGAATCCAATCCTATTCATATCTTCTGTTTCGTCTCTAACACCTTTATCACTGCCTCCGACTGCAGAACAGAGGTGGTACAACTTCACCCCACCACTGCCTGTGTGCCTTACACATTACAGACGAGGTGCAACAGCACTGTAAACATCCTGCTTTGAAGTATCAGTGTAAAAGAGCCTTTCACCTGCCTGTGCTTTGCACCCAGTGGCCAACTTGTGATCTAAATCCCCTAAAGAAGAACTTCTCCCATCATGACACTCTAAATCCTGCCATGGGTTGTTTGCAGAAGTTGAAAGCACATGCTGCACAAGCAGCCTGATGCACATAATACAGAATTAATGTATGATTTTTCGCTCAACGGTGTCTCATCTTGTCTATTTCCTCGCTTGCTGAAGTTCCAAGTGCAAGTGCAGTATGTTGTCTTTATCATGTCGGGTGTAACAGCACTGACAAAGTCAAAACACAGCTTTTCTCCTCATGTACAGGAATAAATTCGCTTCTCAGCGAGACAGGATTACCAGGGCATAAAAGCAAATTGGCTGACAAGGGTTTCCTCGGAGAGCCACTTCTCCTTTCTCTCCCTCTCCCAGAAAGTAATCTCCGATCCACTCAAGCAGGGTGGCCCCAAATACCTTGGCCCTGAGTCTTTGGGGGCCCAGGTAAGAGGTTAGTGACAGCAAATGCCCTCTAAGCCGTATTAGCCCCTGCAGGCTGTCCATGTGGCCCACAGCGATAACGGCAATAACAAGAAAACACCCGCGGCATTGTCAACTACCTTCCCTCAAAAATGTATAAAGAAAGAAAGACTTTAAGACGGAGAGCAGCCATGCTCATATCTCTAAACATTTCAGCTAAATCCCTCCACCCACCTTTAATGCACACACACTCATTTACTGTGCAAATACATCAGCCGCTGCAGCTTATTTAGCATATCTTTATGTGTATATTTGTGTGTTTGTGGGTTTTTTCTTGCTGTACTAATGAATATGTGCGCGTGTCTGTGCAGGTGACAACAGTAGACAGGTTCCAGGGTCAGCAGAATGACTACATCATCCTCTCACTGGTCCGCACCAAAGCCGTCGGACATCTGAGGTAAGCAACACTCACAATGATTACCATCAGCCGTCATTCTTCCACAAAACACACATGCGTAATAGGATCAACAACTTGGATACACATCCTTCAGAGAAACAACACAGCAAAAAACTGTCGGCTCTAAACTCTCCTGAGACAGCTGCTCTCGGGAGACTCTCTCCTTTTGTCGTGTGTGTCTACTGACAAGAGTTTGCCGAAGGAAAGAAGCGTCTGTAACGCTGCGGCTGTCTTTAAGTATGTATGAGCTTAATTTGAATCAGGCAGGATAAGTGGAGCTTCAGGACAGGAACATGTCAACGGAGCTGACTTTACTTTTTGTCCTGGTTTAGAGAAACCATTGTGCCCAAATGATTGGGCTGAGACTCTGAAACAAAGAGTGCTCCTCTGATCAAAGGCGCTCCATGTAACAGTCATTAAGTGGCATTATGGTTAACCTAACTGCAGGGGTGTGTTGTTTTGTTCTACTGCTCCCATTGCTGTCCTTAAAACTATACATGCCAGGCTTCTTATCTCTCCTCTCCTCTCCTCTCCTCTCCTCGCTGTCACCTCCTTCCTCACTAAATTTATTCTTAGTGGAGCGCTCTCTCATTTCTCAGCTTGCCATTACACCCCAATGAGCTCCACACACTCCACACTGCATGTTTTATATCAGACAATCTTCCACAGTACTTAAACATACCATGCTGTCCTCTGGCTGTGATGTACACTCGCTGTTACTGGGAGTGCACAGCTCTCAGCGTCATTACAGCAGCACTTCTGGTGCACTCCCTCAATTTCACATCGGCAAGTTGGCAAATTGGAGCCCCAGCATCAATAATAAGCTATTCCTTTTGTAGCTAAACCCATGCCTCCCCACCACTCCTAATCTGTAGCCATGGTCAGCTGACTAGGAAAAAAAAAAACATCTCAAAACTATTTTCTTCTTTTTCCTCATCTCACAGATAAAGCTATGAATTCATATAGCAGGAGCAGGAACTGCAGTGAGCCACAGAAAGTGGCACTTTATCTCGCTGGCAGCGTCTGCTCTCCTCTCACTATCACTCATTTGATCTGGTCTTATGCTGGGTATTGCACACAGCCTTGCACACATTCTCAGCCCACTCAGAGGGGGAAGGTTGTAGAAGGTTATCAGATGATGTCCCAGTAAGAATGTGCTACAACTCCAGTGATCTGCTGAGGGAGAACACAACAGCACGATTCCTTCTTTTTATGCCATGCATTTCCCCTCCAAGAGCGTCTGTTACTCACAACGCAATACTGGAACCAATTTACAAAAATGCCTCCAAGCACAATCGACACTTTCAGGCATTCCTGTGAAACCAGCAGTTTCCACTAAGAGTCCCTTTTCTATGTGCTGCATTGTGTACGGTCGAGTTTGCAAGCCACAGTGTGTTCAGACATAAAGAAAGCTAAAATCCATTCTTTCAGATGTGTCTGCAAAATAGATGTTGACATTTATTTTTTTACAGTTTTACTTCTTCTATTGTAAAGATAATCCCATCCACACAAAAACATCTCCTTAACATGAAAATGCAGACTCGGTTAAACGTGCTTTTATAGGCATGTCAGTCCAATAGGAGGCAATAATCTGTAATCAGTCTGTCTCGCCAAACACCACAAAAGAACATTGTGTTTATGCTCTTACAGAGAGCCAGCTGCAGTTGCAAACATTTTTCTGTTTTTAAGTTATCTTTTTGTGACCCATACCAGGCCACCCACTCAAGGACAAGCCTGAAAAGGTGCATAATATGGTTGCACAATATATTGGTATCAATATCGGTTTCAATATCAGTATCAGCCGATGTTGGTCATTTTTTTAACATATCGGCTGATGTGTAAAAATGGGCCAATCTTTACTCATTAGCTGCAAGCTATTTTCAATGCATCTTAAACAATCTTTCAAGACCTAAATAATATTGTTTTCTATGACTTTGTAAACACTATAACTACCTAAGAAGAGGGAACAAGGAAAACATGTTAAGAAAATAAACGAAGATATTGAAAAATTCAGTTTGCATGATTTTCAGTATGTTCACAATTTGATCATCTCAGATTTTTTTTTCCAATATTGTTTTTGGTAAATATCAGTTATTGGCCATACCAGCAATACTGAATATCGAATATCTGTATCGGCTGAAATTTTCATATTGGTGCATCTCTAGTGCACAAACACAACTGCCAGGCCCCAGGGTCTGAAAACCCTGTTATTTAAAATCTGAAAGTGGCGAATGAAAAACCATGAAGCATGATGTATTTATTTGCTGTATTGTGCAATATGATATCAAAGAATAGCGAGGTTTCTTTGTAAACATTTAATTAAACTTATCAGTACCGCGGTAAACAAACCAGCAGCCCACTAAACAACAGATGCTCTGTGCAAGAGCATCTGTTGTTTAATGTCTCCCAATTTTTTTCGCCATTCACTGGGACACAGTCAGACTGAGTTGTCAAAAATCTCCACCTGGTAGATGTTTTCCAAAACCTGTCTGCTGTGACCTAAAACTGTGTGGGATTTCTGGGATTTAAGGCCAAAACATAGAGGAGAAATTACTATGAAAAAAATACCCACCTCCATCTGGACCAGGCTGTAGTGTCACTTAAAATAGTAACACTCAGGCTTCACTTTGGCTTAATTTGGTGGTATAAACCCAAAAGTGAAACCTATTTTCCAGTGATTTATTCAAAGTTAAAGGATCCTAAATAACATCATGATGTCCTCAGGAGGCAAAGAAAATAACTTTTAAATTGCTTATGGGTTAGACTGAGGTCAGATCCTTCATTTCTGATGCATCTGTTCCTCTGATTAGCTTTCATGACAGCTCACCAAGAAGATTGTCAATGTCACTCAAGTTGAAACTTTTAGACTGGATTTTTCTCGTACACTGGCCTCCACTGTAAAAGAAAAGCAAATTAATTTCGAAAGAATTTCCAACACCACTAACTTTTCTGGTCTTTAAAATTCAGATTAACTGACTTTTCCAAAGGCAAAAAGAACTTCTGACATCATACTTGTTATAGTCAGCGGACAGAATTCACATTACTAGAGATTACATAGAGTTTAACTACTAATTTAACGGCTACATTAGCTGCTAGCTGGGAGGTAGATGAATCATTTTTTTTCAAACTTACTGGGTTTAATTTTCTTTACATTATGCAGTTGCATTCCCATAGATCTGTAAACAGACATTGATGTTTAAACTGGTTCACCTCCTATTTTTAAAGTAGAGCTTTTTAAATAGCAAAAAAGTCATCTTAATCTAACTTAAGACAGATTTATTGTCACTTCCCTTTCATTCACATCTTCATGCTGCTGATACGTGTGAATGGTCTGCTGAGTGATTGAAAGAAAACTGGTTCAATGGAATTTCTTGTGCAGTTCATCGTGTTTTCCCCATCCTCAGATCCCTGTGGTGAACTGCTGAGTTCTCCCTCACAATCCCCCCACCCCCCCTTCCCCTCCTACTTCTCCACGTCTTCCTCCTGTACTCTCCTCTTCTCCTACATCCTTCCTCGCGGCAATCTGCTGTCGTGACAACCACAGGGGACGCAGCTGACCATATGACGAGCTGACCCTCGCTTTGACAGGAGAAGCATTCCTGCTGATGCGCGCAGGCACGGTCACATGCAGGAGCACACTCTTTGACAGATCCAGACACGCTCTGACATACACACACACACACACTCACACACACACACACTGTATTTGCCCACTTTGCCCTGTCGTGTCACAGAACAGCCCAGGTGGGCGTCTCTCACAAGTGCCATGTCCACGGGCTATCATGCTCTGTGATTGGTTCATCTCTCCTTGAACTCTCTTCTCATTGGTTGTTGGCTGTTTCGGTGTATCTCCGTGGAAATGTTCCTCTTTCAAGTCTTGTTTCAGGCTCAAATTTTGCGGTTAGTTGCAGTTTCCCACAAATCACCCGCACGTTAACTCCCTCATAAAACCCTGCACAATGGTTTCCATACGGCTTCATTTTCCTTCTACATATTCATGGACTCATCATGCATGCTGAAAGGATTAATCCTCTTAATCTTATGAAGTGCTCAGGTGGACACGTTCCACATTTTTTGGCTGCGTTTCAGCACCAGTATGTGTTGATGTATATTTGTGAATGCATACAAACATTGTTTAGTGCCAGATTTCTATACATAGAATGAGAGTGTTTCCAGAAGCAAAGCTCTTCCTCATCCTTATTTTTAAGTTCTCGTTGCTTCAGTTAAAAAAATTTATTGACCAGATGATACGATTTTGCTCCGTCTATTGGATCCAGTTGCTTCAAACACAGAAGATTAAGAAAAAATAGACTGGTCGCTGAAGGAAGAATCTTTCATTAAAGCCTACTGTGTGTAAAACTACTGTTAACATGACCCTTCCAGGTGTTGTACTTATCACCACCAAGGAAGTTTTATTTTTAGGAGAGATTGTCTGACTCAAAAAGATACAAACGGATCTTGATGAAGTTTTTAGGAAATGTTCAAAATGGGATAAGGAAGAAGTGATTAAGTTTTGGAGGTGATCTGAATCACTATCTGGATCCAGGAGTTTTTTAAAAGGATTCTTTATCATTGTGAGAGAGGGCATTTTTCATCATATGTGTATATAACTCCACGATAGATGGTCAGATTGCTTTGCAAAACAATACAAGACAAGGTCACCATAACTTCTGACAGATGTAAAAGTACGATCCAGATCCTGGCAATCTTCTGGATACTAAGATCCAGAATATAAAATATGTACTGAGTCATCATAATGTTCTACACTGTCAGGTAACAAATTATCGTACAAACCTACAACTAACACCAAATTGTAGCAGACAGTCTGCTGAAAGGGAGTATAACATTAAAGTAGGACTAAAGTGTTGGTGACAATCACAATATGCTTGGTGGGGGTCTGTGCTCTCTGATTGCTTTTCTAATTGAATGTATGAACATGCAGTGTTATTTCTTTTACACTACAGGTAAACAAATACTTTCACTGGAACTCTAAACCAAGAAGATCTGTCTGTCCTCCATGACGTGACTCCCCCCTTCTCTAATCTTTTAATTCTTCAAGAAAGCAAGAAGAGCAGCCGATCTGCCCTCTCTCTTGTCATCTCCCGCCTTTCCCTCTCTTTGTCTCTCATTATCCCTGCACTCTGCCTTTTATGTCTTTGCTGCCACATTCATCCTCCTCACCTACTGCTGCTTATCTCCCTCTAAACCTCTCTCCTCCTACACATTTCTTCCTTAAATTCTTCACTTGCTCCCTTCCACTTTGATCCCTTCCTTTTTTTTATTTTTTGTTTTTTCCCCTACTCATGATTTCTTATCCTGTCTCTTTGATTTCCTCCTCCCCTAGTGCCAGACCAATTTGCAACTTCATTTTTTCCCCCTATCGCTCTGCAGGGACGTGAGACGTCTGGTCGTCGCCATGTCGAGAGCCAGGCTGGGTCTGTACATCTTCGCCCGGGTGTCTCTGTTCCAGAACTGCTTCGAGCTGACTCCTGCCTTCAACCAGCTCACTGCCAGGCCTCTGCAGCTGCACATCAGGCCACACGAGTACTACGGCCAGGAGCAGCCTGTACGTACACGCATGCACACATCAATTCTTCAAGCACAGTCATCTTCCACTCCATTACATTTGGCTGGTAACGAAGCACAGAAGCTCCAGATTTGCTAACAAAACCACATCAGTGTCTTAAATCTGCTGCCCCCTCTGTGGATTCACCACCACAGCCCGTCTGACTCTGACTAATCCTGCCTTTATATTCTGAATGGCACCTTCGGTCTTGCCTTCCCTCACTGGTCTTAGCGCAGCTTTACCCACAGGCTCTGCTCTGTTAGCAGCATCCTGCCTGCGCTGTCTGCAAGAATGGAAATCCCAGCCCCATCTATAATTAACCCTCAAAGGTCAGAAGGCAAAACCAGTATCCCAAATCCCACCGGGCTGGCATGAGACGGCTGTCGTCTGGTCACTTCATTTCCCTTACTGGCGTGTGTGGCAACAGTTGTGTCTAAAATACCCAACAGCCTGTGACACTTCCTCTGACTCTGGAGTGTTCATCCCCGGGGGGGACAGGGCTCTCGGGCACACACATGTGGCCCCCTTCTTAGCCGGTCTCTGTGGAGTCAGTGAGCCCCTGCTGCTTACACGCAGATGCAGATAAGAGTTTCAACCTCACAACATCGGACTCTAAGAGGCTGTTTAACAATGCTGACTCAGACGCAGATAAAAACAATACAACACTGCTGCTTAATGTTGCTTATAGATTTCCACATATATACGGCTGTGCTGGAAAACATCAGACAGGCTCTAGAGCTTGATGTCTAATCACAGTTAATCACTGGGAAACATTCCTACCCTGATGTTTTAAAGGCAATAAAGCACACACAGTTAACTTTAACTGTAGTGAAGCCTTCAGTGTATCCCCCCTGACATGATACCCAAAGGATCTCTGAGAGCGCAGCCCCTGGATTTAGGAGGAAACAGCCCTGAAGATTGAATATTCTGTTCGCCTCACTTCTCAGTTTATCCTGTAAGACTGCGTCTGCATACTAATGCTGTCAATTTATAAACTCTGCAACCCCAAATCCTCTGGTAGTACGCAAGCAGTTAAAGCTGGGGGCAGTCAGAAATTAGCTTTTGCATAACAAGGAGGTAGCAGCAGGTGAATTGTGAATTCTCCTGCACATTTGCATCATTTGCATCATTGGTTTACCATGTGGTGCCTGGAAGAATAAAACGCTAACAAGGCGGATTAGACTGTTCATTATGATCCCCCTCAGGTTGTTTTTTCAAGATTTAAAAGTGTTTTTTGTTTCTTTTTCCTTCAGAGAGATGCTTCGAGGCAGCCTGACCAGATCATCAAGGACATGCCGGAGATGGCCAACCTGGTGTATACTATGTACATGCACATGATCCAGACCTCCCAGAAGTACAGACAGGTAGAAACACACGTTATGTAACTCCTGTCTCTGCAGTGCTGACGCTGTCTCTCGAACAGCTCACAGATACACAGATACACCAGACACAATTTAAAATTAATCATCATAACAAAACTTATTTTGAGAATACTTAGTCATGTGATATTATATATTACAGCTGCGCCCTTTAATATTTCTGTCTTACTTTGCATTTAGTCTTTAAACAGTAATGCATTGTGCAGAGGATCGTTTGTAGAGGCTCATTTGTAGAATCAACAGAGCATTTTCAGGCCCAGTCAGAGTGCAGCACAGGTGACTTTTGATGTCACATAATTTAACCCTGAATAACCCAGACGGCCAATGGCTTAAAATAGCTCTAGTTCTGAAATGCTTCATCACTTTTGCACCACTAATCCTAACCACATCCTTTAAAAAGTCAGTAACAGCAGACTTTATCTTTCCAGTGGTATCACATTTGTTGCATTTGCATATTCAGGGACTCCACAGTGGTCATCATAAATTTGTAAGAAAATCTACATAGACCTATGGCTTAGCCAGTGGTTTATATATATATATATATATATATATATATATATATATATATATATATATATATATATATATATATATATATATATATATATATATATATATATATATATATATATATATTAGCGCTGGGCAACGATTAAAACTTTTAATTGTAATTAATCGCATGATTTCCCTGATTAATCATAATTAATTGCATTGTAAATTCAATATCTAATAAGGAATTCAAAAGCAGTGTATAGTGCTCTGCCATATGAGCGAAAGTGCCATAACATCTGTCATGCAAACACTAAATCAGTACTTGTTATACAGTAATAGTTAAATCACATATTTAGTGCAAATCAAATTTACAAAATGTAAATACAAAATTAAAGCTTATTGCCACTGTCAGGGCATTAAAGTGATACTCCAGGAAGGAACAAGTTGGGTCCTATCACAAGGTTTAGGGCAGAAATTACCCCTACAGGAGTGTTTTTGTGCAGCAGAAGCCCGGAGCGCTCGCACCAAACACCCCCTCCCTGCTCCTCTGCCGGTTTCCTATGCATTTAGGCGGGGCCAATTTTTACTTGACCAAAAACACAAATAAACGGACTCCCACCGAAAAAGTCTGATATCGGTCTGCATTCACGCTTTATTTAGAGAATTTACAGCGTGTCACTTTCATGCAAAAACACGGCTAAATAAGGCTCTAGTTCTCATCGTGTCTCTTCGTCCTGGCAGACTACCTGCGTTTGTTTATATCTGGCACGCCGTGCGCGCGGACTGATACACTAAGCGGCCAGCGCCTTTAAGTTCCGTGGCGTTGCCCCTCTTCTCCATGCTTGTTTTGGTTATTTATCGTGTTTTTCTGCCAAAAAGGGTTAAAAACATGATCGGTGACTAGAAGAGAAAAAATGAAGGTAACAGACTACTTTCTTGCAGTATGGATCAAGAACCTTTTAAAAATCGTCTTCTCCCTTTTTCTCCTCAGCAACAACAGCAGCAGAATCTGGCTCTCCCTCCACAGCAGTCAAAGTCAGACGCTTCGGTCAAAAAAGTGCCGACCAGCTCTGAAGAAACGCAGGAAGAAACCACGATGGAGCAGGAAGAAGCCCCAGAAGGAGAGACAAACTCAGAGGCCAAGTCTGAAGATACCAGTGAGAAGACGCAAAGTCAAGACACGGAGGAGCACGCTAAGATGCCGGAGCATCCTGGCAGAGACAGCGACAGTGACGGGGAGGAAGAGGAGCAGCAGTAGAGAATTCAGACATGAGACTACCTTCTAGTGTAAACCTCAATAATTGAAAAGGGACCAAGCTGTCCCTCGAGAGGTGGGAGGATGAGTTTGATTATGGTAATTTTCCATCATTTTTCTAGATAAATTGAATTTTGTAACCATCTGTGCTTTTTTTAATAAACAATAGAAATCCTTTATGTCTGGTCCATCTTTATTTAACAGATTGCGTACCCACCAGAGCTCATAATACTCTTCCTGAGACTTTTATCTATATCGCTCTCACACGCAAGCATTGACGGATACTCTATATCAAACATTTTTAAGCCTCGTCACAATCTCTCTGTCATGATACGCCCCTCCATTCATCTGTTTCCCTCCTCTGCTTTAAAGCACGACTCAAATCTGGTTGGCTCAGTCGATAGCAGCAACACAAGCTGCGACTAAGCTGCGTTTGTAGGTCAGTCACTTCACCCAAGGGCCAGTGTGCATGCTGGGGGATTTCAACTTGCCCTCTGGATGTACACAGTCACTCAACCAGCAAGCCCTTAAATCCTCTGCCATTCATAACTTTGGAGCGCTAACAGCACGCTGCAGTGCTGAATAACTCATTTCAAGAGGGTTAGTGCGGAGGTTTTCAACCATGTTTAAGCGAGCAATCTGAGGTTTTGAATTTGTGATTACACGAAGAACATCCACGAAAAGGAGCTCTGGTGCTTAAACCCACTTCAAATCCAAAGGTTATCACAGTGCACAGCCCTGCAGGTAAAACAACAGACTGGACCATCGTTCATTATCATGCTGCAGAGGTTGGTTGTTGTTACATCACTCCTCAGGCAGGCGGAGAGAACAGGTCAGCTGCACAGCTGCTCCAGTCTGGAAACCTGATGGAGAACCATGTGTTGATAGATGTGGAGAGACACATTCTCTGCATCCAGTCATGTGTGGACTGTGTTTTTTATCCATCATGTGAGAGAAGGGCACTCTGGGTCGGGGTTAGAATGAGTGTTTTGGAGTAGACGGCTGTGTCGGCTGAGAAAAGGATTAGAATATGAGATTAGATAAGGGAGATAATCTGATCTGTTTGCTGGAGCTGAGTCGATAAATTATTTCTTTCTTTTTTTTTGCGTAAAAACAGATTTCTCTATGACATGATGCTGCAACTTCTCTTTGGTTTCTATTTCCCTGATGGACGACAAATGGCACGTTGTCGTAATCATGTGTTCTAGTCCACTAAACCCATGACAGTAAGCATACCTCCTTGAGTCACATGAATGTCTGCATTGTGTAATATCCCCCTGCTTCTCAAGAAGCCTCCCAGTTCCTAACTTTCTGTTTTCTCCCAGCTGGCCTCTCGAGAATCCAGTTGCCTGTGGCGCCTTGTTTTTGTCAATTAGGAGCTAACTGGTGGGAAGTGGCTACTGCTGTTCACACAGCATTTCTGCAAGTCGGGCCGTGGAGACTGGAAGGAAAAAGCGACAAGCAAGCAGATCAGGAGAAACCCTTCCTCCACGAGCGCACTCTGCAGAAGGTGAACATGTCTTTTATACTCACGCGACAGGTATTCATTAGGTTAATCGCTACTCTTGCAAAGCTTTCTTTTTAACCTCTGCTACTGGGCTGATGTTATTGAGATGTTACAGAGACTAACAGCATGCAGTAAAACCTTTAATGTGCATGTGGTTATGTGCACAGGTGTTGTGTATATTGGGATGTAAACAATCTCTTACTGCAGCACATTTTTAGCCAATTTCAGCATAAAAATGATAAATATAATATGTGAGGAAGGATTTTGATGGAAGTAGTGTTTTCTCAAAGGTTAAAGCTGAGGTCAGAGTGAAATAATTGAGGTCTAAAGGCTGATGTCTTTTTTTTATTTCATTTTTCTTTTTAATGAAAAAGTTGTTCCCCAAAAGCACGGGATTCACCATGGGACACGCTCTTCTTGAATGTGTAATTTATTGCCCAACCCTAAGTGACAGCGGTGTCACAACAGGAAATCACACGTTATGTAGAGCCGAGACAGAAGTGCCTTCAGGGGGAGGAGGGGGGGAGGAGGATCTGACTGGGGTTTCTTAAAGCTAAAAACAGGCTTAGGGAATCTGACAGCAAGCAACACTTTCACAGTCACTAAAACCATCAGTTCTACAATCTCAACTTCAAGGCTGGGCCCTGGGGTAGATATTTCTGGTGGATTTGTACCCACACATTTAAAAAAGCCCCTCTTTGCTTAATGTTTCTTGGAAAAATATACTTGATCTTGCTTAATCCAGCCTCAAATCATCAGGTAGGAAAGGTTCACAGAGCTGTCTCCCATCATGGCTGAAACAGGAGTCAGGTAATGACTTTAAAGAGCAGCACATGACACTCCTGACTGCTGTTTGTTATCTGCGCCGACAGATGAGGTAATGCTCATTACAAAAGTTACGCATGATCTCAGCTGATCTGCTGTAAGTGGGTGACTAATGTGCCAGCACCGGTCTTCAACGCCGTGTCAGTGGGCGGCACGCTGGTGCACAGACCTACTGGTTACTGCTTGAGTTTGCCAGCTTATCATGCTTTGTAAAGGCCAATTCCTAATCCCCACAAGTACATCCAGATCATCAACAGGGCGCATTTCAATCTGATAATCTCACGTCAGCACTGAAGAGGCTGAAATGCTCAGAGGAAGTCACTCTGATGCTGTTGTAGAAACTTAAGCACGTGCAGTGATGAGTCTGATGATGAGTCTGTTGAACTTGACTTGAAGTGTGTCACGCTGGTGTTCACTTTGATTCCAGACTCCCATCCTCCTCCACTCCCATCACTCTAGGATGGCCAGTTGTGGCTCTTGTTTCTGGTGCATCATCTGGCTGGTGATTCTGCTCTGCATCGGATGGCCTCTCGCAATCACCTTAGGGGGGCTCTACGGCCTTGTCAGCCCGCTCACCACCTGCCTCGGCCTAGACCGACTTTCAGATCTGCTCCTGGAGGGGGCTAACCTGGGCCGAACCTGCGCCAATAACATGAGACACGGCAAGCCTTTGTGTTGAGATCCATCCACAGTGATCAGGACCAGAGATTGAGGGCTGAATCCCTTCACTTTGAGGAGGACTGTTATTGTCCTCCTCTATGTGGGGATATCCTACGATGATTGGCACTAAATAAAGAGAGAAACTTTTTCCATTCCACCAATTTATGCGACAATAAGGTCCGGAAGGTCTGGAAAATGGATTTCACTTGTTCTGTTAACACATAATTAACCATGGATATGAAATTTGTATTGGTTTGTCAGGAAGGAAATAGGCTTCGTGTTCATGGTCTGTGTTTGCTGTTTAATTCACGATGACACTGCAAGGAGAGGATAAGAAAGAAAATGGCAATTTAACAATGGAAATGCTTAGACTTGTAAATGACTGTATGGAAACTTTTAATGCGATTAAAACTGCTTTGAACTTGCCCTCTGTGTTTGTTGACTCACTTTTTGTGCACAGTATTTGGGGGAAATCCATGTTTGGAGATATTAAGGAAAATCCAGACACAGAGAAGGGTTGAGATACGGACACATTGGTTTCTAGTTTCCTCTGTTTTTTGTTTGCTCTGTTTGAGATCAGAGAGTTTGTTTTTCAAATTGGAATTTAATGGTGGGGCAGTGATATAATCCTCAGAATTAAAGCTGAGTCATCTCACCAAGGTAGTACACTCGGCCTTTAATACGTATAAAATAAAAAGAATATCTCTGATTTTAACAAAACAAATTATGACAGCATCACGTTTTAAAATATGAGTTCATGCAAACACCTGTAAGATTTTAAATTAGTTTAAATTAGTGGAAAAGTCTTGCTCTTGGATCACTGTTTTGGTCTCAACCAGTGAATTGCTCCACTGTGTTTACTAGCTAGATACTAGCCTTGGTGTATGTTTATACCAAGAAAGTACTAAAGTTAATTTATCAAAGACTTTATTTCAGAGCACCAGTATTTTAAATATCAAACAATTAACTGAAGTTTGCAATTCTATTTTTTGACAAAAACTCTACTCTACAAAAACATTTAGAATGATTATAAACTGACACAAAAACGAAGAGAAAACATCGATGTCTATGGTATACGGACTTGCTCGGTACAACAAAACCTATAGTATCAAGATTAGAAACAAAATACTTTAGAGACCTTTGAGATGCTAATTTATTACAAATGACTTATTACATCATCTGCATAACTTAAGGTAAATTATTTATTACTTGTCATATTTTTGTGGTTACACTGTTTGACCTTTTCATAGGACTGATTCTGTAATTGGTTAAAGGGGCTGTGAAGAGTTTTAAAGCTATCTTGAAAAAGTCTCCCTTCTAGATATACGCCTGATCGTAATACCCACTTTAAAATGAGATTATCAGCACCAATGTTGCTGGTTACAGGTTATTTTAAATTGCTACTTCTTAGCATCCAGTTTGGGTAAACCAGGACCGGATTGATCTACAGCAAGTCTAGGTCTCTATGACAACACCACGCTGGCTGACAAAGTTTAGTACTAAGAAGAGATAAAACACAGAGACTTGTGTTTTTCTCAGCTAAAATTATTTCTGTGATTAATTTAGATGGACAAAGGAGCTTAACCATCAGACAGAAACAGGACAGAAGAGCAGAAGTAAGCTGAAAGGGAGAGTGATACAGTCTGAGCTAAAGGCTAATAGGGGCTAAACTGTTTGTGCTAATGTTCATTCCAACCCACAGTCAGCAGTTATTCTGCAGTGGTCTGTTCAAACTTGAGAGTCTGTCAATAAAATGAAGAGTGAGGTTACGTTAGCTCTGTTTGGTAGATGACTGGCAGGACATAACCAGGATTTACTAACGTTACCCATTACAGACATGTATTGGAGCACCAGACTGCTAGTTGCGCTAAATATAAACAGCTACGAAACTACATACAAACTGACAGTGTTTACTTGTTGTTACGTTAGCCTACAGATACGTCGGAGCACTGGGCTAACAAGTCGCCAGCTGCTACAACGTTTGCTTGATGTCACGTTTCCAACCTTTAACTATACTGATACCCTTACCTCGGGGTGTCGTATCCAGTAAAAAGTTGTCTTGAACAAAGAAAATTTTTTTTGATCTGATCTCCATTTAATTCCAAAACAAACACACACCTTGCGACAGTGTGTGGGGACTCCAGGCCACAAGGTGTCGAGAGAGTGCGATCAAAACAGATCCTCCTCATAGCATCTTTGAAAATGGTAGAAATGTTACATAAAATACTATGAAACCAGCAGAAATGCAAACTACACATTTAAACTAACATAATGTGTTGTATTAACAAGTTTAAAGCATATTTTTTTTTATACCAACCCGTATTTGTCACTGTCCAATTTGTGTTTTTCAGAAAAAAAAGGACCCTTCTGAGTCTTTTCCTTGTCCAAATGAAACAAAACTGAATTCATCCAGCGTTAAACTGAAGGATAGATAGTCTCACAAAGTTAGGGAGTGTTTCTGTCAGGCTGATTGAAAAGCACTCAGAAAATAAGCGTAAAAGTGATCTGACCCAGTGGCTGAAAGTGTGAGACAGCCGCCAACTCTGGGATATGGAGTGCCAACTTCTTTAGGAAAAAGTGTAAAACTTTAAGATAGTTTCTTGAAAGTTGTTACCCTGTGGTTTAAAGAGTTTTAAAGCCACTTCCTTTACAGTCATTGTTTCCAATGATGAGAACGTCATTGGGTGGTTTAAGACTCCAACTGGGCTTAAAACTTGTTATGAAAGATCTAACTTCTGGACTAAAGGTTCAGGCCTCATTTCTCACTCCAGGACTTGGACCTTTGAAAACAAGCTTCTTAAGCAGAGATTGAAAAGTTTTGACACTCAAAAAAATAAGCTCTGAAGAAGTTTGATGCAGTGGCTCAAAGGGGTGGAAGGCTGCACTGAAGTTTTGACATTATGGGTTTCAAGCCTGCGTAAGTTCTTGAGTTTTTAAAGCCTACACCCAGAGGAGAGGGTGAAAAGTTCTCAGCGAGAAGCTTTGAATGTTTAAGCATTACGCAGCAGTATGCAGGACGCGAATTTTTCAGATAAATTACACTGTGCATGCAAGGAAGAGGATGGAGGTGAAGTGATGAGGCGAAAAACACAAATATGCCTGAGGATGTGCTTTGACAGCGCTACAGAGGGTAAAATATCTTTAAAAATGTATCTATGGAGGTGGATGAGGATTCATATGAAAGACAGTTTACTTGAGAGAAAATCATGAATCCTTACCATGCAACAAGAACTTAACCTTCACATTAGGTTTATCTAAAATTTACTGCAAATCTTTGGTTTGTTTAATAACTACAATGAAAATACTTAAAACTAGGATTGGTTGTAACAAGTGTGAAGGAGTGATCACAACTAACACATCTTTGATCTGTTTCTGCGCATATAATGAGCAGCTTTTATCATCCGAGGCTGTGTATTCTGTGAATACTTTGTTCTATGTCCATTCGTCTCTTTATTAAAAGCCGCTGTATAAGGGCTTTATTTTTTTTAAAAAGAAAGAAAAGTCTTTTAGCATCACTGAAATGGTTTTAAATCACCAGTCTGCTAACTGTTCTGTCAATTCTACTATCCAGTGCTAAGAAGGAGCTTAAACTACAAATAACCCCAAATTTTGAAATATTTGTGAGAAAAATGATCTTCGTTTTACTTCTTGAAACTTAATTCACATGTAAATTCAGAATTACACTATTCTTTCCTTAGATGATATCGTACCTTGTTCCTCTGCTTGTTTTTTTTTTCAGTTGCAAAGAAACTTAAAATTTAGCTAAAGGCAAGCCAGGTCCGTGCTGACCATAACCCAAGGATTTTCCTAACTCCCCTTACCCAAGTACACTCTCAGGTTTTATATAATTCTAATAATAATAATGTGAAAAAAAGGTAAATGTATTTTTCAGAAATGGAAAAAAATCTAATGTTAGCTTATGGAAAGCTGAGGATGCTTCTTTGTTAAGTGAGAAAATATATAAAAAATAAATATGGATTCTGATTTTTTAAACATGTTTTGCTTGTCTCAAGAAACCAACTCAGTTCCTACACCAGTTTTTGAAGATTTTTCAAAAACATGTTGAAATATTCAAACTACAGTGGAAGTCTTGGGGGACTCCAAGCCACACAACTTATTTCGGGTTTATAAATAAAACTGGATGCAACTCGAATAAAATTACCTCTAACTTCTATATGCATCAATGCTACAACTTCAGCTAAACTGAACACAATGAAGAGGTGTCATTTCAAACAAAACGAACATGGATTTTTAAAACTTGTTATGCTAAATAAAGTTGGTGAATGCTACAGAATCTTGGAAGTCCTGGAGGGAGAAGGTTTTTATCTTGAGCACAGATACGCAATGCAAGAAAGTTAGCTTATGCACAGAGAGGGAAAGCTAGATAGATAGATAGATAGATAGATAGATAGATAGATAGATAGATAGATAGATAGATAGATAGATAGATAGATAGATAGATAGATAGATAGATAGATAGATAGATAGATAAACTGTACTGTCTTTGGGATAACTTTGATGTCTTAAACTGGACAATCACATTAGTTTGGATCATTTTGAAACTAGGAATAAGGATCATCAGATGACCCCATTTACTTGTTTAATACTGAACCCTCCTAATCTGTGAAATGATGTATTGTTTATTTTTTGTTGTCTTTTTTTTTTTTTTTCTGTTTACAATTTTCTTGTACTGCTGTCTTAGCCTGGAGTGTAAAAGCGCTCTTGGATCTCAACAGGAATATCCCTGGTAAATAAAGTTTACATTAAAAAAAAACTTTTGACATATAGACCTACTTTACCAGAAGTTCAAGGTATGTTTTTGCAAAAGTCTATGTTGGCTAAAATGTCAAAGTAAAGAATCTTCAATGCTTTTATCTTGTAGCATACTTTCAAAGCTGGTGGGACAGACAGAAAACATGAAAGAGAATCCAAGTTCAAAGGAGATGGCAGAGGACCACATGGGGTCATCTCGGGACACACTACAGAGATGTAATCAAATAGCATATTGTTGTACATCTGAGCTATTTACCTGGGCCAAAAATGTGGAGTACTTTAAAAAAAAATGTGACATTGATCCAAAGGGAAGGATTCTATTTAGAGACTGGAACTAATTTTGCTCAGGAACAGGAGATAGGTTGGAGGAATTTTGCAAGAAAACCAAAGTGCTGGACGTATTTAAATCTTACAGCTGTAGACACTCAACTGAGCAGTTTTCAGAGAGCAAAAGCTTATTTAGCTGAAGTTCTACTTGGGGAGGTGTTTGGGTACTTTGCCTAGAAACTCTCCTATCAGTTCTGAGTGGCAGTGTGCTTTCCCAGACACCACCAAAATAGCTCTGAATTCAATACTCAGGCACTCCTGTAAAGACTTACCAAAATACTCTTGCTGAGCAGCCTACCTACAAATCGGGGTAGCTGTCTATTTTGTGGCTTATTCAAATTTGATTCATGAATATTTCATTTCCAATCCAAAGCTCTTTTTAACCTCATTTTCTATCCCTCTCAGTTTAGTGATGCACACTGACAAAACCTCACAGAAAAGCAGGCTGTAATCTCAGACGAATGCCTTATTTTAAAATGTGGTGGCCAATGCCTGAATGGGTGTTGCAATATTTATTTGAGTGTCATATGAGACCCAGTTAGATTGCTTTTTTGTCTGCCCAGCTCTGCTCCCAAACATCCTGAGGGTAGATGCAACTTGCCAACAAAAAAAAAGCCAGATTTTAGTTCAACTTTCTCTGTTTTCCTCCCAGAAGTCTTGGCACAGGAGCTCAGCAGGCGATAGGCCTTGAAGCCAAGCTAACAGTGCTGAGAGAAAGAGAGGGGCAGCGAGAGAGATGGAGAAAGAGAGACGCTGGTTAATTTTTCAGAGCCTGAGATTAGGGGTGGAGGAAGCCTGCTCCTGCTGGCTACAAGGAGGGAGTCAGAGACAGAGAGATTGTGGGAAAGAGACAGCGAGGGGAAGCATATAAGTAAAGGAATCCTGGTTCAATTACCCACATGCTGCTCTGAAATTTCCCCCTCATACACACACATTCACACACAAAGCGGAGCGACACTGGTGAATGGCGGAGTGAGGACAGGTTTCTATACTGATATGAAAAGGAAAGGTCTGGTTTATACTGTAGTTAACCAGGGAGGAATACAGTCTTCACTCTTGATTTTGTGAAAGAATAGTGTCACAAGGTTGACGTCTATGGATGATAGCTGCCATTGAGGACTATGAGGTCATACCCACTTTCTTTGTGGTGTGGTTGAGCGATCTTAGGTCGTTTACAGGACAACGTTTCATCCAAAAACGCTAAAAGACAGTGAAAAATAAAACATCTGCGTTAACATGGAAACACAGAGGGACTGAAAACGCTGTAGTAAACATGCCAGGCCTGTGGGTGGCACTATAACTGTCTTGTCCAGAAGCCACTTTTGGGAGATCTCCACCAAAATAGAGTTGCGCCGATCACCCAGTGTACTGGTGAATACTAAGTGCAGAAGTGGAGCAACAGATGCTCATTTTGTATAAAGACAGTCAGTAGATTCAGCAGATTCAGCAGCACAAGCACGATAGTCCATGACAATCGTAACGACGGTTCTGTCGTCTTGTTGTATGCGCTTGTGCAAAGTGGAGCATGACATCAACAGTTCCACTGAAGACGCTGGCTTACTGTTGTTTTGGCAACAGTGACAGCGTTTCAGAAAAATTCCACCCTGGAGACCGTTTTCAAAAGTTTACGTTTTAGGTTGGCTAAAACAGCGTTTTAGCCGACCTAAAACAGGCTGCGAGGCTGAAACGCTACAAAACTTTTGTGTTTCACCCTAAAACTGTTGTCGCTTAAATTGCCCCTTGAAGGGATTCAGATCCTTGATGAGGAACTTTAACTAGAAAGGCATTATAAATTCTGCCTCCAAAATTATAGGACAGGGTTGTGAGTTTAAGTCTTTAGTGTTGCTGTGAAAGTTGGAATTTGTGTTTAGCTATTCTATGTTTTATTAAGGGGTGCTGCCTGATATTTTACAAAAAAATATATTTTTTAAATGTAACAAAACTTGACCCCAAAAGAGCTTAGAACGAAATATATTAAAGAGGGGGTATTGTCCTTTCTCAGGGTTCTTACAGTCCCTGTGGTACCCTGTAGTAGCTTTATATAATGTACACCTCTGAAATTATCCCTACTCCTCTCACACAGATGATTTCAAGAACCCTTGTTTCAGCATCTGTCTGAATTGCTCTGTTTTAGCTACTGCCTCTTCAAGGCTCCCCTCTCCACATTACCCTCTTCTCTCTTATTGGTCAACAGTCTGGGGGCCTGAAGAGGGCAGAGCTTTAATGTGTCAGGAACTAGTCAGGCAGGAGATTTTTTTTTTAATAACAGACTGTTTAATGACAGATTTATATGTACATCGTATCCATGTTTTAAATATGGGAAAACATAACACCCTCTCTTTAAGTTAAATAAATTAGTAACTTTTTGATGATAAATGGTTGAAGGTTTATTTTCATATGTGGTCAAAAATTAAAAGGCAAGGCCAAAAAAAGACATCTGGCAGTACCAAACACTTTTTTGTCAAACAAGACCTCCAGTGACAGGATTTACATCTTCTGTAATATAGAATCTGTGGCAGTTTAAGTGTCAGACAAAGTCAGTTACAGCCCACCACAGAAAAGTCTAATTTACATGTTTTATGGCAAATATTCACAGTGTGTTGGATGTTTGTCTTTACAGAAAATAAGTAAACAGACAAAGTTTTTTTAAATATCCACAGAAAAAAAATTGGCAAAGAGATGAAGGGTATTGTTTTATCCATAGGGGGTGCCAAAACTGACATGATCCAAAAATTCCTCATGGGAGCATTAATGAGTGAAATAAATGTGTTTCTTCATTTTCTGTTGAAATACTCCAGCTGTCTGTTTTCAAATTTGAGATCTGTTATTATTGTAAGCACGAGTTAGATATTTATGCTTTTTAGACTATTTGAAGACATCTTTAGCTCTGGGAGCTCATCTATAAATATTTTGGATCTTTCACATCTAATATGTATGATCAACAGAATACTTGACGGGGGGAATAACTACTTGTAGTTGTCCAAGTTTCCGGGCTAGCTTTCTTTCTTCAATCCATCCAATTATTGTGACACATTTCCTCTCTTTTAGTATTGATGCTGTTGCATTTTGTTTTTGTGAATTTCATCATGCTGCAGTGAAATAATGAACATAAACAATGTTTCCTTTTGTACCTGCACCAGCTCATGAAATCTGTACTTTTCCAAACCGTAGCCTGTCTGCTAAGTGAAGTCTTGACACGTGTTGCCCAAGAGCCCCTTACATAACATACTGATATAATGTATAAAACATTCAGCTGTGAAACTCAGGGAAGTGAGATTTACAGTTCAAAGTATCAGTGGTAATGAATAAGCATTTTTTTTGTGGTGTATCTGCAGCAGCACTGACAGTGATCCAGCTCTGTTCTCCTTTGAGGTGCTAACAGGGGACTCCAGTATAAGCCAGTTGCTTGTCACTCAGTATTCAGCACCCAAGCCAGAGAGAGGACACCTAATTTACACCCAGCAATATGTCTTCTCTCTGCTCTGACCTTTGAACGGCCCCTGACACTTTAGCACAAAAAACATGGCATGTTGGGTAAAACAAAGTGCTCTCAGACCATTTGTATCGAGCGTGTTGGTGATGAAGAGCTGAAATGCTACAATCCAGCTCAGACATGCTCCTATGTATGTGCTCGCTATTGATTCAGGTACAAAACCTTGCCAGCATCAGGCAAATGACTCCCCCTCAGGGCTGTTTAAGAGGGGTTGTTCTCTTTATATGATGTGAAAATCACAGAGAAAAAAAATCAATGTTTTCTCTTTTTTTCGTTCTGGGCAGTTTTGTCCTCATTATCTCATTCCTACAGCTGAGTAATGAGGTAAAGCTCCTGAGGGCTCGGGTCGTGGGTAGGCCATGATGACTTCATCTCAGTGAAGTGAAAGTCACACTACACGATGGTTTGAGCAGCCTCCAAGTGTCTCTGTGTCTAATCTAAGCTCTGGCATGAGCCCCTTACACCCATGGGTGCTATGAGAACAAGCAAAACAAATATTTTTGAGCTTAACAATATCCTTAAATACATCCTGATCTCTTATGCTAGCAGCGACAGCACCTGAAACAGGATGTATAAGGACCCCAAAAAACAGTTGCTCTCTGCAGACAGACTTCGCTAAGCTCTGGTCATAAAATGTTAGCATTATTTGAATACTGGGGCAAAAGGATGCTTAAAGCAGGACCTCAGCCTACCATTCATTACATAAGAGCACAACAAAGAGTCACACAGTGAAGGGTTATGGCTTGGGGTCGGGTGACAGCAGCATATGATTCATGGCTCGCTGTGCCCTTTTGTCTTGTCCTCCTTGTGGTGGGACCATCCACTGCTCTTAGCCAATGTTGTTTCACAGCCTTCAAGAGCTTGCTTGCTGTCCCTTCCAAGCAAACCGGCAATGTCATTCCCTTTGCCTTCTGCTTTCCTACGAGCAGGAGTAAAGACAGAATATGGCATGTGTCACAACAGGAGATGTCCCTTTTCACTTTATTGTTTTGATGCAGGGAACAACACATTGTATTAAGAGTGCTTTGGATTTATCTGTGCTGCTCTTACACGAAAGAATGCATTACCTTGACTGTTGTTGCATAAAAAGGTAATTATGAGACCAGTGGTTGGTGTTTGAGATGGCAGTGGGACATATGCCAAGGAGGATAATACAACACACTGCTATAACCTTTAGAATTATACTTGGATCAGGCATTACCTCTTGTTCGCCAAAATTTTGTATTTCATAGTTGAACATCTTACTTTATAAAGCACTCATAATAAAAAAGTGAATAGAGCTATAAGAAAAGTCAACATAGTCCATGGGCAGATTTCAAAAACATCCGTACAGCTCATAGCATCTGGAAAACAACTGCTTGCTCAAGAGTCCAGCAGCTTCTGTTCATACTGTGTCCAGGTCTGTCATGAAATGCAATAATTCTGCTCTAAGCAGGAGGGGGGGCACTCTCCCTTGAACTAAAATGGGAATGTTTGGTCTGCAGCAAAGGCTTCCCCTCACTCAGACGTGGCATTTGGAGCCTGGAGAAGTCAAACAGCTGCTGACACCAGCTGTGTGGCACAATTGGCCTCTCCATTTGCTACTGTGGAGACACATGTGTCCCATGCCAGTTTGAGCTTCTGTGCATGAAAGACCTTTAAAGGCACACAGATACAAAATAAGCAAAAAGGGGTTATAATTTTATTTAGAAGTCATTTGACTTCTATTGTGTCCTCATTTGTACCCCAGTGAAACATTTAAGCCTGATGTCCATTGTCAAAACGCTCATTTTTCAGGGATAATAGACTGACAGTAGACATTAATGTGTAATATGCTCTCCATTATCCCCTACAGTAAGCCTTTTACCGACGCAGTCTTCCTCTTCATTGATATTATTTTGATTTATCTGTGAATAAAAGATCAAAAGAAAGCCTGTCATTGTCTGTCCTCCAGACATGCGCGGATGGCACAGCTGTGTGCGCGGGAGTTCCCGCTCCTTTTGATGCCATTCATGGAGCGACTGTTGTGACAGAGGGCAAATCAGCGACCAAATATGGAGACGAGGTCGCGCTGCTCGGCCCCTTCTTACGGACACTTGTCAGAGTATAAATTGGTCAGAGGTGACACTCCGGCACCCCCCTGGTTTACACACTCAAGACCCGGCGCCTGGTGCTGATCTGGTGAGTACCTGGCTGTAGGACTGAATGAGATGAAAAGGCAAAGCAGAGGATTCATCATATGAGGATGGATACAGGATTTTAACACAACGGGAAGTGACTATCATCTTTGCCTATAAGTGACATCTTTCCACTGAAACGGATCATCTCATCAGATAGGCCTATGGTCCATCAGTATTTTATTTTGATAGAAGTGGAGATTTAAACAGTTTTAAAGTTAGCTACAACAGCTCCAACAAATCAAAAACTTATCCAAATCCCACAAAAGTAATTTAATAGCACACGATCTAATTTTTTTAAAGAAAATCTCACAGTCTGTCCAACAGACCTAAAGATAAAAGTGATTGCTTTTTTGCAGAGCTGACATCATGTGCGACGACGACGAGACTACCGCCCTGGTGTGTGATAATGGCTCCGGCCTGGTGAAGGCTGGATTTGCCGGCGATGACGCGCCACGCGCCGTGTTCCCCTCCATCGTTGGTCGCCCTCGTCACCAGGTAAACTCATCACCAAAGGCATTCAAAGCTGGTATCACGTTACCTCTTTTACATTACTTGAAAGCAAGGTATGGCTTTGGATGCAGGCCAATTCACCCGTGCGTAATTACGCACCCAAATTACGCAGCTAAATTTTGATTTAATAAATTTAAATTCCACAGGTAGAGGTAGATATTGCATCACGTGATGATATGTATTTCCCAGTTACATTAGCATCTTGCTGTTAACAGGGCGTCATGGTCGGTATGGGTCAGAAAGACTCCTACGTGGGGGACGAGGCCCAGAGCAAAAGAGGTATCCTGACCCTGAAGTACCCCATCGAGCACGGCATCATCACCAACTGGGATGACATGGAAAAGATCTGGCACCACACTTTCTACAACGAGCTGCGCGTGGCCCCGGAGGAGCACCCCACCCTGCTGACAGAAGCCCCTCTCAACCCCAAGGCCAACAGAGAGAAGATGACCCAGATCATGTTCGAGACTTTTAATGTTCCTGCAATGTACGTGGCCATCCAGGCCGTGCTGTCCCTGTACGCATCCGGTCGTACCACAGGTATGGCAACTCCCTTAGACGTTACAGATATCTTTTTTAACGTAAATAGATGATTACATCATCACGTGATTCTCACCAGGTATCGTACTGGACTCTGGTGACGGTGTGACCCATAATGTGCCCATCTATGAGGGTTACGCTCTCCCACACGCCATCATGCGTCTGGATTTGGCCGGTCGTGATCTCACGGATTACCTCATGAAGATTCTGACTGAGCGTGGATACTCCTTTGTCACAACCGGTGAGTGATACTGATCAACTTCATCACCCATCATCCACAATATATGAAAGAAATAACTGAACCTGACTTTTCATCTGAGAAAGACAACTTGATGTTCTTTCTTTCAAAACGCATGAAACTATTTTCACACATTGTTTTCTCAGTTGACTGATATTTCACAATTCTACCCCCCTGTCTAGCTGAGCGCGAGATCGTGCGTGACATCAAGGAGAAATTGTGCTATGTGGCTCTGGACTTTGAGAACGAGATGGCCACCGCAGCTTCCTCCTCCTCCCTGGAGAAGAGCTACGAGCTGCCGGACGGGCAGGTCATCACGATCGGCAACGAGCGCTTCCGCTGTCCAGAGACTCTCTTCCAGCCCTCGTTTATTGGTGCGTAAAGGGCGTAGAGACATCCTTAACAGCCTCAAGTATTTGCTTCGTCTAAAAAAGAAACCCAAAAGTCTGAAGTAAAAGTCCATCTAAACCAGCTGTCTTTGGAGGTGGTCCAACTTTTGATCATATCTACTGCCAAGTGATCAGATCTAGTCTCAGTCAGAGGTTGGGGAAAGAAAACTTTAATTTTGCGCATTCTACACAAAGTTTACACACATATATACCATGAAATCATACCATGTGATCATAAAATACGGGTAAAAGTACGGCTCTACTTCCTCAGGGCCAATAAATAGTTGTGGGTGTTCTAGACCAGAGACTCATTGTTCACATTTGCGCCGCAGCGCGTGCAGCTGCTGGCGGAGCTGTCCGTTTCAGCACCTGTTACGACAGCTGATGTGAATGTCCCATGTGATGTTTATCTGCTTGGTGGGGTGGAGGGGGGTTACAATTCACTAACTTGTCAGCTGTTTTGGCACAGGCATGGAATCTGCCGGCATCCACGAAACCACCTACAACAGCATCATGAAGTGTGACATCGACATCAGGAAGGACCTGTACGCAAACAACGTGCTCTCTGGCGGCACCACCATGTACCCAGGTATCGCTGACCGCATGCAGAAGGAAATCACAGCTCTGGCTCCCAGCACCATGAAGATCAAGGTAACTAAGACACTAAAGATGTCACTGTCACACTCCTGAGTGGAGCACAGGATGAACATGTGTCGTGTGTTTGTGTTTAGATCATCGCCCCTCCTGAGAGGAAGTACTCCGTGTGGATCGGGGGTTCCATCCTCGCTTCCCTCTCCACCTTCCAACAGATGTGGATCAGCAAGCAGGAGTATGACGAGGCCGGACCCTCCATCGTCCACAGGAAGTGCTTCTAAGCGCAAAACTCCCTCCCCCCTTTCCTCTCATCATCTGCTTCCTCCCGTCTGTGCCACCAACCCTACCCAGTCCTTTTCGTGTGTTGTCGTCAAATTTTTTGTTTTTACACTCAAGTGCAATTAATATGTGGATTTGTATAGCTTTATTAATAAAATAAGAAACGGAACTTGCTGAAGGAGTATCCCCTGATCTTTATTTATATAAATCTGAAGACGAGGTCGTTTTAGGGATCCTTCAAAATCTTTCCCTCACTTCAAGTTTCTCTTTGTCTCTTAAACGCAGCATGGGTCTGTCTTCCAGTCACGTGGTTGGAGTAGTAAAGGTTATTAAAGATTTGAATTAGAAAAGATTACGGTGAGCGGAGAGGATCAGCCACCTCACGAGAAATTAACAGCGCAAAGTTTCATTGATTGGAAACACCGCTGTCACGTGTTCGGTAATCCCCGTTTGTCAGGCTGGACACAAAGCTCACACCGCCTAAATGTGAAGCTGCTGGATTTGGACGAGGCTCAAACAGCAACAAAGGACACAAGAATGATAATAACAAGGAGTGAGGGGCGTCAATGAGTCAAATACAGCTTATCTCCTGTGTTTCAGGCAGTGACAAGCCAGGCTGAAGCTTCGACAAATGAAGCTGTTATGAGATGTTATTGAAACTATCAAAATAAATAAAGGTAGTCATGGTTTTCCAAATGAACAATGAAGGGGACCAATATTTTCATTTTTGAAGTGTCTTGAGATAAATGCATGGTAAGTCCATAAACAGTGACAAACTCAATAGTGTCACACCACACCGTGGTCTAATTTTAGTGCACACACACACACATACACACACACTGAGTTGATCACATCTCAGAGCAATATACAGGGCGGGGCCTCATATTTTGTTTCTATTTTTAACCCTCCACACAGACAGCGAGCGACAGAGAGGGGGAGACAGGCAGACAGGCAGGTTGCTTTGTAAAGCGATTAGACACTCGGATGGTACTTTCACTCTGTCACTGTATCCAGAGCATCATCTGAGCCCGAGGTGGAGACACAGCAGCTCTACCAGCCGGCTCAGCACGTGGAGGGACGCCTGTGGACTGCAGGCTCCTGTAGTAAAGATGTACACCCTTTAGTCGTGAGATGTCTGCATAAAGCGTTGGGTTCGATTTAAAAGATGCCACATACTGCATATATGCTACAAGTCTCTGTGCATCATTGATGCGTGGAAAAAAAAACACTGCACTCAGGACTGTGTGCATCCCAAAGCCCTTGTCCGAAAAAGAAGGATACCTTCATTTGCTGCACTAGTTTTTCTGCATTTCATTGACTTGGGGAAACGCAGGCAGGGTTCGACTGTCACGTGACACCACCTATACTAAAAAGCATGAACCCAGTGTGTTAATTGTTGTTGCAATCTGAGACACAAGCCTCCACACTGTTTCCCAACAAACAGTGGGTGATGTTTCCAAAAGTGAAATATTGAAAATCAGAAACCCTGGCACTCCTGGCTGCGCTTCACCGACCTGTCTGCGCGTACGTGACGCATGGGAAGGAGGGGGGAGACTACTTAAAGGCGGATTAACGCTGGCAAGACATTAAATCCAACCTCCCTCCATCCAGACGCAGCGCGCAGCCCATCAACCTGATCTGAAGATCGAAAATAGGAGGGCTTATAGTAATCAGCCCTTAGACTCCCATGACAAGGAAAAGTGTGGCCACGTCGTGGGAGCGCTCGGCACACACAGCAGGACGCTCGCTGGCGCTGCGCGCTCAGCTCATAACCAAGCAGATAGCGCGCAGGCAGACGGAGAGGAGCGGGGACGGCAGCAGCATCCCGTGACGGATGCTTTTTTTTTTAAGCTAAAACCGGACGCTTTGGAGACTGACTACAACGAGAGTCAGTGAGAAGCAGGACGGGAGATAACGCGCTTTTTTGGAGGGATTTGAACAGAGTGCCGTTGTGCTCTAGTCTTCTCCGGATGCTCAGAAATGGGGGAATGGACTATACTAGAGAGGCTCCTGGAGGCTGCTGTCCAGCAGCACTCTACTATGATAGGAAGGTAAGATGATGAGCAAAAACCAAGACCAACAGAAGAATCGCAGCAGCCTCCAGGATCGTCTTTAGCATGGCTCCCAGTCCCCCGTTTCTGTCTTGTGAACCACGGATCTTCTGTAGCATGGTGCCCAGTCCTTCGTGTCTGTGTTGTGGATTTTTTGTCTTGTTTCACAGATTCTTTTTTCCTTCACCTCCTCCTAGCGAGGCAGCTAAGTAAACCAGTTGACAGCCGCCCTTTCAGAATATGGGATTGGGCTCCAGACACCTTAAACCAAACCTTGTAGTCATGTCTCATTTCACATGTTCACCTATCCACCGATTTACGTCTGATGTTTGTGAGTGTGAGTGGTGGTTGTGTAGATGTTGAGATGTGTTTTCATTGACAGAGCTCACATGTAGAATCAAAGCAACGCCGATTGCTTACATGTCATTTCAGCCCTTGGATAACAAAACACACAAACCCACGGACACAGAGAGAAAACTCAGAGAACTGTAGACACATACATAGCACCTAATAGAGCGTCCCGTTTCAGCACTGGACAGCTCCCTAAATCCAACACACACACACTGAATTGGACTACGAGCGCTTCAGCCACAGAAGCAGATTTGTATCACTTTACACACATATTCATATTCATACACTTATTTTCACATTGTGTGTTTGTGTGCTTGCTTTTTAGGATCCTACTAACAGTGGTGGTCATCTTCCGGATTCTAATCGTAGCAATAGTTGGAGAGACTGTCTATGATGACGAGCAGACCATGTTTGTTTGTAACACCCTACAGCCGGGCTGCAACCAGGCATGCTACGACAAGGCATTCCCCATTTCACACATTAGATATTGGGTTTTTCAAATCATCATGGTGTGCACCCCGAGTCTTTGTTTCATCACGTACTCGGTGCATCAGTCGGCCAAGCAGAAGGAGCGGCGCTACTCGACGGTCTATCTGACGCTGGATAAGGATCAAGATTCCCTGAAGCGAGACGAGAGCAAAAAGATAAAGAACACCATTGTTAACGGAGTACTCCAGAACACAGAGAACTCCACCAAAGAAGCCGAGCCGGACTGTTTGGAAGTCAAAGAGATCCCTAATGCGGCCATGAGAACTACAAAGTCCAAAATGCGGCGGCAGGAGGGCATCTCCAGGTTTTACATCATCCAGGTGGTGTTCAGAAACGCGCTGGAAATAGGCTTTTTGGTGGGCCAGTACTTCCTGTATGGATTCAACGTCCCCTCCGTGTACGAATGTGACCGCTACCCGTGCATCAAAGACGTCGAGTGCTACGTGTCCAGACCCACGGAGAAGACAGTGTTCCTGGTCTTCATGTTCGCGGTGAGTGGGTTTTGCGTAGTGCTCAACCTGGCAGAACTCAATCACTTGGGGTGGAGGAAAATCAAAACGGCTGTGCGAGGTGTGCAGGCCCGGAGGAAGTCCATCTATGAGATCAGAAATAAGGACTTGCCGAGAATGAGTGTGCCCAATTTTGGGCGCACTCAGTCCAGTGACTCTGCGTATGTGTAGCTCCAAAAACCTGTAAAAAAATAAAAATAAAGCCAGGATGGACATGATGGACAGCTCCGCACGCCTAATTCGTCTCATGACTTAAGAGTGGGCAGATTTTTTTCATTTCTTGGTCTTTTAAGGACTCATAGCAAGCGTGGACTCCACGTTTGTTGACTTATTTATTATTGCACTGATGCAACTTTTTAGTAACGTTTATACTCTGTAAGATGCGTAATGGAGACCATGATATAGCGTGTTCACATATTTACTCTTTGTGGGCTGTTCTGCTAAACTTGAAGAGAGTAAAAATGCAAAAATTGCACTAAGAGGTGAACACTTGAGAGCTTGATGACCTTATCCAAAATGTGCTACAGACCTGACAGTGTTTCTAAGACATTTTATTTCCATCTTTTCTTTTTGGCACAAACCCAAATAAATGGCACCCTGCACAGTGGTTAAAGGACAAATCTACAATCCAGATTTATATATGTGCATAGATATATAAATCCTACTTACTATGGTTGAATAAATCAGCGTAATTCATGTTTTTTTTTGTTGCCTGTGTTGCACCACTGACCTTAACATATGTAACCATTCCATCGCTTTATAGCTGACTTGCAAACAGTACATGGTAAATTTGCTGCAAACGCTAACGTCTGTGACTTCCTTAATTTTTGACACACCAAAGCGCCCACTGCTTTTATTTGTGAAGTGTTTTCTTGCTTTTTTGTGTAATCAAGTGCCATACTTGTATATAAACATGATATATATGTATACATATAAATATATAAATATATATAATAATCATCATGGAAGCTGATTCCCTGCTTGGATTTATGCTAAATGCCGCCCAATTTTTTTATTTGCTTTAAATGTATTTGTTGTGATTTAAATGAAAAAGAAAAAGTATAAGATATACAGTTTTCTCTGTTTTATTTTGCAAATGACTGGAAAAAAGAAATGAAGTGCTAGTCTTTTTTTATATATATATATAAAAAAGAAATAAATGTTTCCCCTAATCACAGCTGATCAAAACTGGACAAATAGCACAAATTGACATTTTTATCAAAGAATGGGCAATTTCAATCTGCTCAGGTGCTACAGTTTTTCATAGAATGGTTTTAAGTGTAACAGAAACAAACCAGGAAAAAAACATCTCTTTTTTTCTGTGGAAAATAAAAGTGGGATTCATGTACACCAGAAACGTGTGAGGTGCAGTACTTTGTGTCTGCTGACTGACCTATCACACCGATTGATCTCCAGTGGAAGTTTTGCCTTGGTGCAGTGAAGATGTTAGCCACACCCACTCTCAACCAAAAAAAAAAGATAGAGAGAAAAAAAGAAAAAAAGGGGAGAGAAAAAAAACACTGCAGGACACACCTTGTACAGGATCTCATCACTCTGCCATGTTGCAAAACTGATGCCGCCCCCATGAAATAAGAAATCCAGGCTCATTAACGGAGGAATTTCATATGGCATGCATTAAATCTTGCAGCCCTTATGGGGCTCTACAGATCCACTGTGTGTAGCCGTGAACTTTAAGTTTGTGACTTTCCTCGCACTCTGCAGGAATGACAAAAAGCTGATCATGATTCTGAGTACTGAGGGAGCTGCCCTTTCTGCAGCTCTGCACATCCCTTCTTCTCTCATTTGGGGAAAAAAAAGATGTAAGAAAGCAGCAGCTGCACCGAGAGGGAAGGTTGTGTGCACCTCATGAAGGTCAAAATGAAAACAAAAAGATGGGAAAAAGAGAGAAAGTGCACAGGAGTGTACCCACACAGAGAAAGAGACGGAGAGGGGAGGTAGAGGAGGAAATAGAGACGCAGAGAGATAACATGAGATATTTGCAGCTGACCGTTGCAGGTGATCTGGGAAGGGCTAGTCTCTCCATGATTCTCCTGCCAGGATGACTCTGCAAAGCCGCGAGAAATCTGAGAGCACCGGTGCTGGCACATCCATCTCCAACTCAGCGGGGACCTGCGGTTTCTCCCTTAGTCATGAACATAAAAAAAAGAGAAACAGGAGAAAGAAGAGACGCTTGTCAACTTGGCTCTGATGCAGCGCAGTGCACGCCAGTGTGCATCTTTGTTTCCTTCTCTTTTTTCCTTTCTGCATATTTTCATGTTTTTTAGGCTCTCAATTACTCGGGGAAGTGGTCTGTTATGAAATCCTTTCAACTCTGGGTTTAAAATACTCTTAGCAGCACCATAGTAACAAGGAGAAATGACAAATCAGATGATAAAAACAACAGAGTCTCTGCAGGAGGATGGTTCTACACTAAATCAGTCATAATTTGTGATGTTTTGAAACTTTCCTTCAACAACTATCCTCAATTCTGAAATCAGAATCTGGAATTGGATGTGTTTCAGTGCAATTCCACATGCATGAACATTACCTGTGTGTGTGTATGGGTCTCAGCAGATTATAATGTACTAAAGCAGCTCTATTTTCACACTCATGACAAGCAGGTTGCAAGCCACATGCCTGGTGGTCAGTACGCACCGTGCACGACAAATCACTGACTTCATATCTGCACATCTGAAGAAGCCGTGGTTTTCTCTACTGGCTGCACACACACACACACACACACTGACAACTGTTTCAGATCACACACATGAGGCAGCACGTGAGCTATTTTAGGACTACAAGGCAAAAGTGTTTAGGAACACCTCCAATTTGATGTGATATCAGGTGCTCAAGGATGAGCTCAGGGATTTTTAGACAGATATTCCCCTCACACTATGAGTCCCTGACAAAGAGACACCCTGGCATTAAAGAGGTGGCCTCGTCCCTGTGAGTCCTGAAGGTGCTTGGATGAAAAACACTGTAATGAATGATGTGAGAGAATTCATCTTTAGAGGAAGAAGGATTTCTCATTAAAGGTCACATGCTAAAAATGTAAAATTGACAGAATGTGTGCATCCAACTCTGCAAAAAATGCACCTACTCTCCTTTTTTTTCCAGCAGTACTTCTGCAATGAGTGGGTTCAAGCAGTTCAGCTTTAGATGGATTCATATTTCACAGATGAATCAAGAGCACAGCATGCATTAAAGCACGGATATTCACGTAATTAAACAGAAACGCCAGGCAGTACATAGTAGGCACATAAATATTCAATATTTACATGTAGGCACTGAGAAGAAAGGCCTGATTTTAAATGAGTATAATGTGATTTAATATTCTGAGGTCAGCACGCAGGCTATTCCAGCTCTGGATGTACTGCTGGCATATATACACGCTGAGTTCAAAGATCAATTATGCGCCTGAATCAGAGGCTTTCAAAGAAGAAGAAGCCAAATTTACACCAATACATTTTGTTTCTGTCACATTACTTAAAACATTTAAAGCTCAGGTCACAGTTTGAAATTATTTGTCCAAAGGCACCTGCTGTAAGAGGAAATATAACTGTTTGGCAGAGAAGTGTAAATTATTCAAGCTGTAGGTGAAGATAATGAAATGCCGGAGATGTAGCTTCAAAGAATGACATATTTGTAGATTATTTTCAAATATTCCTCATTTTTTAAAATACTGAGATGAAACAAGAGCGTCCAAAGTGATTATTCCAAGGTTGGTGGAATATAAGCAACAGTCAGATTTGTCTTTAATAGTTGGAAATGTTTTCTAGTTTTGCATGAAGTTTGAGAGTTTTATGTCAGACTTTGAGGAGTTTCTGAAAGCAAGAAAAGTGTTAACACTGTATTTAGCTGCATGGTGTTTTAGCCACAGATGTGAGCCAGTTCAGCAGGCATTAAGGCGGTTTTGGGGTTCCATAACCTGACTCTTAAGTGTGTTTTGGAATAGCAGACGAGATATATCCTGTGAGCAGGGTGTGTTTTTAAGTGAGGGACGAGGCCAGACTGGTGCATGTGACTGATAGCGCTGCAGTGCTTGATATCTCCCTGTGGTAGGAGGTGTAAGAAGAGGACATGATGCACAAAATGAGGCGAGCCCGCGAGCTAGTTCAGGCAGTCAACTCGAGCAGCACTGCTATACACATACCACGTGTCTCACACGTCATAACCATCTTGCAATCACACTCTCTCAATTGGGCGGTCTATTTAAACCGGGAGTCTCTCATCCCTCTCTGCCTGTCATTGCCCTTGCTGCCCTGCGTTTGTAATGCTGCATGTTTCTTTGCCCCCACCACCACCCCAGCAACCACCTGCAGGCTCCGGGGGGATTATGTTCAGTATGTTTTGCTCATCACTCCTCAATGTCACCATGTAAATTTATTGTGAGGGGTGATGAGACCGGAGCCTGGACGCCAAACATAAAATATATTTGCTGCTAAATAAACTATTCAAACGTGAGTTGTCTGACTGAACTAAAAAAAAAACACAATCAAAATCCATCATACTGATACATCTTAATCTGGCACTTTGTCTTCATTTTGAAAATGATCTCACGGTCAGAGGATGGCTTTGGCAGAGCCTTGGCAGCATGTCTCCTCTCTTCTTCACCATATACAGTGGGGAAAACAAGTATTGAATGTGTCAACTTGTTTCTCATCACATTTATTTCCAAAGATGCAATTCAAACAAAATATCTACCAAATAATCCACACATGAAAAGAAATCACAAGGTCCAGGTCCACAAATAATGATTATGTGAAATAGAGTGCGTCCATAGAGGCAATGGCGGTGGAGTGCATTGCCTATTGTTTTCTCTGTAACTATTGTACCTGCTGCCTCGAAGCCTTTCTGGAGCACTTTCAGGGTGGCCCTTGACTTGTTGAGTACTCTTCTGACTATCTATCTGACTCCCTGGTCAGAAATCTTGCAAGGAGCTCCTGTGAGTGGCCTGTTGATGGTAAGGTGGTGCTTTTTCCACTTGCGAATAATGTCCCCAACGGTGCTGACTGGAATATTCAGGTGCTTTGATATAAGTCTGTAACCAGTTTCATTATGATGCTGAGCAACAATAAGGTTGCAAACGTCTTCAGAGAGCTCTTTGCCTTTACCCATCATGAGGTGTGTTGTATTTAACTGCTTGGTGAAAAAACGTAGTTTTTTATAGGACCATCAATTACTGACAGATTTCAGGTGGTTTGGTGCATTTCCTTGCAAAAGTACACAGCCTTTCCATGGTGTGTTTAATGCTTTTTTCCTGTGGTATCGTACTTAATTCCACATAATCATTATCTATGGACTTGGATGTCATGATTTCTTTTCATGTGTGGATTATTTGAGTTAATACCAATTAACAAATTGGTCTGGTACAAATTTCGTTTGAATTGCAGCTTTGGAAATAAATGTAATGACAAAAAAGTTACAATACTTATTTTCCCCACTGTATCTACAGCTGCACCCTCAACAAATCTGCCCTAAAAAGTAGAAACCTATATTTGAATAGGGAAATGCACATTTCCCCACCAGCCCCAACCTGCACATCCTCCCAGTTCCTCCTCTTTGACCAATCTGAAAGAGGGGGCAGACACCAGGTGGGCACTGCTTTAATTCTCCCTTTTCGCACAGATTACTGCATGAAAGGGGAAAAGCCAACAGAAGAACAAACAGTGAATGTAGGTCTTTTTGATCCACTCAGCTAGAAGCAATGAAATTAGCCTGGTTACCCCAGCACATATGCACGACATGGCATGGCACAGGAAGATATGGCAGACACTGCCACAAAACACCCTTGATGTTTCTTTCCATGTGGGGGAAGGCGGCCGTTACGCATCTGCACAGTGTGACCAAGTTTTCAAACTCTCTCTGTCTCTCTCTGCCAGGGGAGTGAAAACAGCCGCCGTCCTGTGGCTGTAAAGTCGTTTTCTCCGTCTCCAACCACAATAGATTCTCTCCTCCCTCTGCTCTGTTTTCCAGCAGTTCAAAGAGTAAAAACTTTTTTGCTATGTGATTTGTGCTTTGAATGTTTCTGTTTTTTAACTTCCCCTGCTTTAATGAAATCTTCTGGAAGGACAAAGGGACGGAGGACATTTCAGAGTTTGTGATGATGGATTTGGCTGACTGGTTGGGTGCTGGTTGAGCCGTATTTAGCCAAACAGAAGGATTTGGTTGAAAATAAGCACTGGCACTGACAAAATATACCTGACAGACCTGACAGCAGATTAATTTCTCATCCATTTTTTAATGTGACCCAGGATTAAGAACATTAGGGGATTATACACAGATTTGTCAACTGGAGGATCATGGTGGGACAGACAGCACCTGAGAGAGGACACTATGAACCCAGACCCACAAACCTGATGCTGATCCTCCTTTTTGGGCCAAGTGGGTCAGATTCAGAGAGAGTTAGCTTGGGTAGGTTGGCCTAAGAACTTTAGAAAGAGTTCAGATGAGTTCTCCAGTTTGTACTTTGCTAATTATTTTCTCCACATTCAGCGTTTTATTTGTCTCCAGAATTTGGAAGTTGCAACCCTCTTTATCTTTTTCTTTTCTTCTTCTTTTTTTTTTTTTTTTTACCACAGTGCACCAAGTTTCCCTGGTAAAGTAGTTTGTCACTGATGCAAAACAGCAATGCTGCAGCAAAAACAAAAGCCAAACAGTTTCCTGCCCCTGACATCTTTAATTTCCCACCAGAGATGACGCTTCAGTCCGACACCTCCTGCTTGTTCTAACTTTCAGTGCCTGCTCGCCTTCTCTGCAATGCCTAATAGCTTGTACTACAACACAGCCCATCGACCCTGATAAATGTTTAGGTTCTGCACCATTACACAGCCAATAAAAATCAGCGGCTGGCAAGTCCTAATCAGACACAGAGGCATTCGCTGGCCAATTGGACTCGCACCGATGTAAAGGAGGGAGAGTGCTCAGGAAGATGGAGGACACACCGAGGCGGAGGTATGGAGATATTAATTTACAGCAACTCACACGAGAATGCAATCACACACATAGGGGAGAATATGAATCACTTGTGTGTATTACAGAAACACAAAGGGACAGAAGATAACACCCATCTGGTAAGATTTGCCGCTGCAGGATGAAAGGAACACCTTTTTTGCGCTGGCAGAGAAAAGCACACAATGAGAAAGAAAAACAAAGAAGTTACACAAATATCACTTTGCTTGATTTTAATCCCAGGTGAGGCGTCAGATTACACGCTGTGGGTTGGACTCAGTGACTCTGTGTCGCTGTTGCTCATCATCCACTCCACCTCTCTGTGGTTTTACCTTTGCACTATGCATGAACCACGCTGCTGTCTGATTTTTCTAGGTTGATTTACTGATCTCTGTTTCTCCTCCCTCAGAGCTTCGTCCTCCTGCGAAGGAATCTGCCTCTTTTTTTCCCCATGTGCACCTTTCTTCAGTCTCTTCTTATTCATCACCTCTCCTTTATCTCTTTCTTTCTTTCTCCTCTGTTTCCGCTCTCTCCCTTTCCTACCTTCACCGCTCCTTTGCCCATCCCCCGCTTCTCCCATGCTGATGTGATGCCACTTTGTCGTGAGTCACATGGTTGTTGTTTTACTGAGATAGCTATGAGATCACACTGTGTGCACCACAGCAGCTTTTTAGTCTGTTATTTTGCCAAACTATCAAGAAACAGCATGATCAGGCTTTGGAAAACCCAAACATTTTGAATGAAGGCAAGAGTGAAAGAAGAAAGACAATCTTTACACAATGCAAGTTAGCTGTAGGATAGAAATAAACATAATGTACACAAAGATTATTTTAATATTTATTGGGTCTTTGTCTATGTTCCAACTTCTGTTTGAAGAGTTTTTTCTTGCTTATTATTTTCTTTTACATTTTTCAAAATAAAAAAATTCAATCATCAATCAATCAATTACTTCAGGAAAGGCGCCACAGGCTGAACTGAAACCAAGGCTGCTGGACCCTCATGGGGGCTGCAACCTAGACCACTCGGCTATACCTATACATAGGCTATATGCCACAAGGTTGTCGCTTTTGAACAGGTGTGTATTTAGTTACTGGTAATTTATGTACTTGAATATAACTTTTCACAGACGGGTGTTGGTGCAAAGTTTCAACACCGTAAGCTGCCTCATGGGCACATATGTGTGGCCCCTTTAATTATAAGACATTAGACAAGAAATGCTTCTTTTTTAGACAAGAAATGTCTAAGGGGGGCACTGATGGGGTCGATATCTCTGCTGAAATTTGTTCAAATAATGTAGCTGGCCACACAGTTTAGCAGGTCTTTATTATAATTTTATAAGTAATCCCATCCTAACTGTGAAAATGTAATCTCTGGTTACAACATGGATGAAGCACTTGTTTTCAGCATATCCAGATTGAAAAATATGTTAGATTATCGAAAGATCAGCCTCAAATTCTGAAAGAGACTCTTCAGAAACCCTTCAGCGTGCATTGTTTGTCTCTGGCCGTATTGTTGACATTATGAGTTTGGCGCTAACCCTGCTGGCCTGTCAGCTCCAAAACCACAAACACTCCCAGTAGTGTCTGAGTGCAGCATTTGCCTAAGATGACCTATGGTAGGACATCACACACTCAGACACACACTCACACCCACATTTCCCACGAGCCTTCCAGCACACATGCTGAGCTGCTCTCCCTCCGTTTCAAATGCAGATAGGGCTGCTGGGAAATTGATGAAGAAACGTATGCTGGCATTCTTGTCGCTGAGGCGTTAATTAGACTGAGAAATCTCATCTTGGACCCTCCTTCCAAGCAATCCAGTGACATACACACACACAGACACACATACTCTCACACACACGCACACAGTCTCGGCTGTGTGTGCCAGAGGATGTCTTAGCTGTAAGCCACTTGAAATGTGGGCATGAAATTCCAGTTGATCAGAAGAGATCAATTGTAATCTGAGTGTCATTAATTTCTCTGATGAAGCTGCTGTAAATGTGCGAGTTGGATGAGATTGCAGCAGCCGGGCTTTGGCGTGCAGGAAGTGTTGATTGTGCTAATGACTCTCGCGCTTTCTCTTGCCAGCTTGTTTTTACAGCCAAAGGTAGCACTGCCATGGTTTCATATCACGATTAATACACCATTTGGATTCAGCGAGATAGAGTCTAAATGAGATTTAAATAAAAAACAACCCATAAATACTCAACATTTAAAGCACTATTAATGTCAGAAAGATCAATAAATTACACACTAAGGCTACAAATGATAGGGAGTGGTTATCATTATTTCCTGTAACCATGAAATTGTATTAATGTGATACAGGAATGAGAATGAAAAAGTGTTTTGATGTTCAACTTAAAGCTCCAATGAGGAGCTTAATGTCTGTATGTCAGGAATGTGACTGTGTGGGACAATGTGAGACATGTTACTACAACGCTGAAACATAGGCTTAATTTTTAAATAACGTCCCTCTAACCCTGACACATTAATACTTCTAACGAGGCCAAGCTTATAATTACAAGAATAAAATGAACTTGACTTGGTTGCACACAGTAACACATTTGTGTTTTGTTCTTTTTCTCCTTTTAATGGTATTTTTCCAATTCAAAAGACAAGCAAAAGCCTTTGTCACAGGAAAATTATACCCATAAAAACTGTTAAAAAATTTACTTGTAAAGATTTGAAAAAGAAATCTGAAGTTTCTCGGAGCTTGTGAAATATGCCATTGAATACATTTAGAGTATCGGCATTTTTTAGGGATGCGCAATATTATCGGCACAATATTGGTATCGGCTGATAAAAGCTTAAAAACATGTTTATCTATATCGGCAGATATGAAAATTTTTGCCGAAAGGCACAGCCGATAAGGTGCTATTCAGTTAGGATTATTATCATTTTCCATCTGAAAAATAAGCTCCTTTAATAAAATGTAGCACTTCATTTATTTGCACTGCAGAGCTCTGTGTCTGTCACCAGGTTGTTACAGTAGCTCTAAAATAATCAAATGCAACTTGGTTATGTTTAAAAATGCATTGTACATTTAAAGTTCATGTGATCGAAAGACATTATTTTTCTGTATTTCAATACTGAATGTCTAGAGGTCAGTTATACTGAATAAAACATTTCTTATTTATGGTAAAATCAAATGTTTTTTGTCTTGTTTTATGTGTGTTTCTTAAACAAATAAGACCGTCACAATAAGAGTAACAATAAATTCCAGTACAGGATAGACTTAGCTTTCTTTACTGTGGAAAAAAACAAACAAACTTGTGATTATCGGTATCAGCCAAAAGGGGTGTCGATATATTGGCATATCGGATATCTGCAAAAATCCAATATCATGCATCCCTAGCATTTTTTTTTGTTCAGTGTATGTTCTCAGCTCTTAAAGGTCGACTGTGTGCAATAAAACAAAAAAGCAGGAGTGACAACATCTTAACTTCCTGCGTGAAGGAAGTTTCCTGAAGGTTTTACATCATGACGTATGTTTTTTCACATCATATTATCTTCCATGCACAATGGAGAAATACTGGACCAAGTTACCAAAATACTCGCTGTGAATCGCCCTGCACTGGTTTTGACCTTAAATAAACATGTTGCCAGCTCCTTTTTCTCTGAGGAATTTCATTTTTTCCACCAAAATCTGCATTTTGATGTCTTAGGCTTTTACCTTTGTTTTTCGTGTCAGTGGGCGGAGGTAAAGACACAGTTCACAGGTCGATGAACTTCTGACGCCACATGTACGTTCATATTGACTGACAGCGGACGAACGTAATGGTAATAGCCCTCTTTCAGCTATTAGATGAAAATCACGCTTTCAGAAAGGTGACTGCAAGACCGATCCAGTGCGGGACATCTTCATAATTTGAAAAGTGGTTAAAATGCTGTGCAGTCCCACACAAAGCATGACACCTGGTCCCCCTACTCTTCTCTTACTGAAAATAACAACATTTATTAATCCTTCCTGCTGCAGATAGTCTCGAAGCACATCTATAAACTTCAATCAAATCTACTCACAGTAGCTTTAACCCCACAGAGCTCAAGGTAATGCCGGTGCTATGATTTGCATATTTAGTTTCGACTGGTGGTAGATTTGAAACCAGATACGATACATTGTTTACTCTTTATTGCATATAAAGTGTGGTGAGTTACACTTTCACATTGTGTTTTCAACATGTCCCAGAGCGCTGTTTCCTTCCATTAATGTGTGTGCAGATATCTTGTATAAAGCGTAAACAACAAAAACATTAGGATCCAGATAGCGGTTGCTCACATTGTTTCCCTATTGTTTTATGGCTTTCAGGGAGTCTGGACATGAGTCTATACATTTTATTACAGAATGGAATATAAGGGTTGTGTGGATGTAAAGATATGCTCTGGCAGACTTGGTATGGTAAGTCATAAAGGGTTAAAAAAGAAACACTTCCAAGAGTAAAAGTCTCTGACACAAGTGATTTCTATGCATAAGGGCCTGTGTCCACCAAACATGTTTCAGTAAGGAAATGTGATCATTGATTTTACCATTAATTGGCAAATGAAGGAACAGTCGTTCTTGGCGCTTTGAGGCTCAGCTTCATAAAATATTATCAGGGTTAACCGATCAATATGTCATGGCTTTCCAGGGAACACATTACAAATTCCTTTGCAATAGTAAAACAAGACTTATAGGCTACAAAGGAGGAGGCCAGGGGGGTGGAGGCAACAGCAGAAGGGAGATAGGTTTAAAATGACTGCCTTGTTGTGAGAATGGGCTGTGATTGGTTTTTAAGTGACTGGAAAACCAACCAGCTGTCTGTCAGCTGGTCACATCTGGGATGTCTGTGTTCTGCATGGACTAACACAAGGCCTGTCTGGAGCTGGAAGCACCAATTTTCTGTCCAAAACTAATACTGTTCAGGTTTTCAGTGCCAAGTGTCAGAGACGCAAAAGGGGCCTCAGCATCAGCTGTGTTTTGACGCTGCACTCTCAGAGCTCTGAAGTTTTGGAACAAGGCTTCACCATCAACAGCCAATCAGAGTTGAGAAGGGGCGGGACTTCTCATGTCAACTTCCTCAACAACAATGGCAAAGATCTGTATGGGGGAGTAACCAACCACTCCTAGTTTTTGGAGGGTGTAAAGCAGCTAGTTATACAATTATGTGTACCAAATGACTTGTTTTTGCGTCCTTCACAAAATTCCATCGTATTAAAAAAACAAACGTGAAACCTACTGAGCACACAGAAACAGATTTCACAGTCACATCTACAGGAAGTGGATGTCCCACAAGACAACTTTTGTCTTGCAATTAGGTTTGTGGGTGGAGCTAGTGCAAAAATCCCTGTCAGTGGAGACAGACCCTTAATGTGGAAACAAAATTTTGTAACGCAAGTAACTCTTTGTTATGTTTCACTGTGTACATATTCAACAAATATGTCCCTCAGAAAAGTCCAGGAAGGAGAGAGCAGGGGAGAAGGTCAAATAAAGTACAAATGCCTAAAATTTGTACTTAAGAACAGTACTTGAGTAAAGGTTTGTATGTTGTTATGTTAAGTCGATGAAGAAGTAAGTCAGAAATCATTACGAGGTTGAAGGACCTATGTGGACCTGCAAGAGGCCAGTAAGGCAGGTCCTGTGGCCTCAGGGTGCTGATGCAGTGGAATCCTTAAAGAAATGGCTTAATGGTATTCTGGGATCAATACACCAGCAGCAAACAGATGGGCCCTACCTGCTGAAGGTCTGTTTCTCCTGACATCAGCTGATTTATGTCTGCACGCTGCAAAAAGTGTCCGTCTTTACAAGCTGTTTGAAACCTTAATGTCTGCCCGTGGGCGGAGGTGATTCCATTTCTGTCCACTACAGCTACAGCTGTCGTAGAAAACACTGTTATCTTGAAAAACTGCAATCATTGTAGATGTAAGTCCAGTGTTACAAGATATCTCTAAGATGTTTTGATGGTGTTTATCAGGATTCTGCAGTTGAGTTGTTTGCCATCTTTCCAGCATGATACATTTTTTTGTTCTACTCGTGTTTCTGAGCTAGTTCCCTGAAGCTATGTTGAGCTATCAGGTCGATATCGCATTCAAACCTGCTAACTATGGTCATTTCTGGTAATTCTCAAGAAAAGCAAAAACAGCTAAATGAACATAAGTTTAACAACATTTACATGAGTTATGCCTTACTATCAACAAAATATGTGCAACACTGCAATGATAAAAAAGCATCACCACATTTAGTTCATTTTCTACTCTACTAAAGCTTTTAGGCTTCTCAGACTGACTTCTTCATTATGTTTTCTCTAAACTTCTTGTTATCCCTCAAATGGCATGTAAAGCAGACTCTGTGCCGTGCCTCTCCTCTTCAATCCACTCAGACTTAGGCTGGTCTGAGAGCTCATGGCCTTGGGAGGCACAACTGGAGACAAGCTGGTCTCCCTCCAAACAGATATTTGGGTTCACATGACCCGAGCGAGCAGCTGTCTCCTGCAGTCCTCCCCTGCAGCACCCTGCCCACTGCAGAATGGGAGCATCCTCATGTGTGAGCCACAACTCAGACAAAGCGATGGTGCCACACACACAAAAACTGCTCTCCATGTACATGACTACAACGCTGGTTCATGAATATCAAGTGGTGATTTGTTTTTTTCTCAAAATCACAGAGTTGTATGAATGAAGAAGAAATTTCTGGGGCTTAAGGAACTGAAAAGTTTAAAGAGGGGGTGTGAGGGGGGCTTTTTCTTCTCTTATTTTTTAAAGTTTTATACTTTCCATCTGGTACCCATGTATTAACTTTACATGACTTACATGAATTGAATGAAAAACTATTTTATTCACACCGATGTTTTATAAAACCCTAATTTCAGTTTCTACAACAATTAGTTCTAGCTGCTGTCTCTTTAAGCTCCACGGCCCACAAACTCCCTTCCCTCTGATTGGCCAGCCCTCTGGACGCCAGAGCTATGGGCAGATCTTGGTAGTTGAGGCACGCCCCTCTCACAAATATCTTGTGCTATTTTTATTTATCATTTTGAGCTGTTCACATACATCTTCTTTAAGGGATTTTGAATTTTACGTTTTTTTGTTGTTGTTTTTTTTGTTGTCAACAAATTTGTGACGGAACCAACATAACCCTGATTAAAAGTTAGGAAAATGCATTTTCATCATACTTTTTTGATTCCTTAAAAAAAAAATAAAAAAAATAATGATGATAAATTTAATGAGTTGGAACTGTCCCAGTAATTTCTAATTTCCCCAAACCTACATATGGTAATTAGTTTGAAGCCCACTGAAAAAGAGATAACAACAACAGACATCCTAAACAAAGATTAAAGAAAATACACATTTTTGTTATCCCTTAATAAGAGATAAAGACTTCAGAACTATTCATGAGTGAATTTTATCAGCACTGAGCAGGCTTGGTTTATCAGATATGCTCTCTTTTCCTGTCATACACTGTAAATATTAAACTCACAAACAATGGCACAGCAATAGACTGACATTAAAGTTTCCTATGTGAAACAATCTGTTTTTTTGGCTGAAGCTATTTCCTTCATGTCAGGCCTTATTATGAAGAGTAAGAAGCTGATTATGAAAATTTACTGCCCCTTTAAGACCGTTTAAGCTAGACTTTTTCAACTCCAGTGCAGCAGAGAGACCCTGATGAAGTTGCCACCGATGAGTAATTCCAGCCCTGCAACTGCAGTTATCATTCAGGCTGTGTTTTATTGCTCTCATTGCCCTTGTACCGCTCCCTTCCTCCCAACTCTGAGTGAAGACCTTTCCACCTCTCGTGCAGAGAAAGGAAATTAACCTCACTGTGTATCAGAGCAAGGCAATGCTCCATTACTGTGTGCAAATATTAAAGGAGAAGGTATGTTAAGTGGTGCCGACTAGAGACATATTTCAAAAGCTCTTATAGAGCAACACAACTCCTGTTTTATCCCACTGCCCACCGGATTTATGTGACAATCAAAACTTCCTCGTGGCTACCCCAATGCCACGCAGGAGGAATGGACGCTGCTGTCTGCATGTGAGAGACAGGACCCATCATTTGTACAGTTTGTCATCTTGGCTAAAGGCGTCTTGTGTATGTATGTGCAGGGGTGGAGGCTAGAATTGGTTATCAATCAGAGCCGCCTCTCCTCTCCTCTCTTCTCCCCTCCTCTCCCTGTCTCTTTCTCGCTGTGATTGCCTGGGTATGAGGGAAGGTTTTAATTATGTTTTCTTTTATTCAAACGATTAATCCTGAAGCACAGTGCACCAGGGTCCCCCCCTCGGGAGACGTCACACATCTGGCAAAGAGTTTACTGTTACCATTACTCTCTGTCTCTGGGTTACTGGAGCTCTGCTAGTTTCTCATTTTTTACACCCAGAGGTGTGCAGAAAGACACTCTGGGTATTCAGCTAATGTTAAAGCAATAGTGGCACAGCACGTAAAACTTGCCTCACTTCTGTTGGTTTTTAAATCTCTTCTTCAAACCAACCTGTTTTCCGCTGGCTTTTAACACACAGTATTTGCTGATTCTATACATTTTATTCATTTAATTATCTTATTGCTCTTTTAGAGCCTTCAATGGTGTTTAAATTGTGTTTTATGTTTTAAATTGTTTTTATATATATTTTTTTGTATTTCACATGAAGTGTCTTTCTAGTCTCTTGTTAGCCATGTATTTTATTTCATTATAATTATTCAATTTCTCTATGCATCACTTTGGCTAACAGTGTCTGTTTTTAAAGTGCTTAACAAATAAAGTTGGACTGGATTGGATTGGATTGAATTGGATTGAATTGGATTGGATTGAATTGGATTTTCATGACTCTGTTTGCTCAAAAGTCCTTTCCCTGACTTGTTTCTGTCTTCTTTTGCATCAACATTGACTTTTTATTTATGTTACAGTTATTTTCTTAAATCATTTTGATCTTTTAGCATCTGCTTCATTCACTGAAGTTTGAATTCTAAAAGTGAATCATATGTCCTGTTGGCAATTCATTCATGTCTGCCATATTTTAAACGTGAATAAAAAGTAACATGAACTGGAAGTTCAAATTCACCGTACACAGATCTGCAGACCTCTATATATTCATATATTGTAGAAATCCCTAAATCATTCTGTTTCCTTTGCACCTTAGATTGGTCGAGTGAATGTCTCGATAACTGACTCAGATGATGTATCCGTTATTCACATTGTTGTAAATAGATCAACACATTTCAGCTCTCAACATAATATATCACTTAATATATGCAAATGTATGTAAATAGTTGCACCATATGGATGCACAGTAAACACAACAAGATTTATAGCCCCCACCAGATGCTTTACGCCTTTCAAATGCAGACATTATTGTGGAATTATGACCTATGCAATGTAAACACTCCATGAAGCGCAGGGCATTCCCCACCATGCACACACATTCGCCACTTTATGAAAAGGCTCAGTCAATCCCGTCATGGCACTCCCTCCTCAAATGCATGAAATAGAGTGTGAAATCTCTCCTCAAACATTTATGAGCGCAGACCTGCATTACATCATCGCCGTATCTCATCATTTGTGGCGTGATTCAGAAGAGACGGGGGAAAATTTACGTTTCAATGACAGGAAAGAAGAGATACTAAAAAGTCTGTGTCTCTGACCGCTGTCTCTAAAACCAAGCCAGATGTGACTTCATCATGGCTTCCTTGTGTGCAGATATGACCTCACTCATGCAGACACACTCCATGTCATCTAGCATTAGTCAGTAGCAGCCGAATGCTCTCATGTAAGTTGCTCCCCTCCTCAGCAGGAACCTGCAGCGCTCTCACAAGCTGTCTGCAGCCTTTGATAAATCATGCAGTGTTTACTACTACACAGGCTACAGACGAGAAACCCAAATCCCCCCAAAAAACAGTTTGGGATGATCCTGAGCTACATAATTCATAGGAGCTGAGGTGAAACAGCGCTGGAGCAGGGAGATGTCTGGCTGGAGATATCTATCTCTACTCCTGCACAGCTGAGCCTTGTTTTCCTTTACAGTGTTGCATTCAATGAAACGAACCACACTCAACAATCTTAAGAAGAACATCTTTGGAGTCCAGTAAGAGAAAGTCTGACCAAAGTTGACCAGACCCAGGATCATAAATAAGACAATTCTAGCGTATTTTATAGGTTTTTGCATCTAAAACAAATGATGGAGCAGCAAAAATTACAGTTTCATCACTCTTTTTAGAACTGCAGCTCCACCGTCACCTCAAACGCTCTCTTGCCCCTTAAATAGTTTCGATGGTGACACAGTTTGCCTGACCTTGTTTGTTGTCCCCGTTCTGGCATGTCTTTCGCCATTTTGGCCCTCTCCATCCACCCACCTCTGGGTGCTCATGTCTGCCAACCACGCAAACACTCACTGTCAGTCATTTTTTTTTTCCTGTCACAAGCCTGAGAGCATTCTCTCAGGACTGATGTCTCCAATCAGCCAACCAGTTTCCCCTTTCCCTCCGTCTTGACGTCCCAGTGTACACGGCCCACTTCGGCATCTCAAGTGACAAGAAACAATCAAGGGTGGGCGCGGAGGGAAGACGGAAGTTGTTTGATGACAGACGACTGGTGACGCAGAATGTCCTGAGTCTATCTCCAGAGAGATGGACTCAGGACAAATGACAATTATATAACACAAAAAACAAACTGGAATCACTCGTTGGTCCCAGAAGTGATGATTCATGGATGTCTTCAATCAGGGACTCCAGGGATTCTCTCTTGAGTCACTCCATGGTGTACCTGAGAGGCAAACCTTTCATTTATTTCTCTTCTTCTTCATATTTCAGCCTGCAGGAAAACAGTTTCATGACCTATCAGTTTAGTCAGTATTTCCAGGGCATGAGGGCAGCAATTTTTTTCAAAGAATAATTTGAATTTTCTCTTCTAGAAGCGTTGACTGCAGCGCCATGGATAAGACGGATTTAATGTGTCTGGCTGAAAGGCCAAAGGCCATTTCAGGGATTATGTCTGCGACTCTCCAGTTACAGAAAGCTTCATCTGTCTGTCAAAGCATCTATCTCCAGAAGCTCTCTGAGTAAAAACGACTACAGATCTATTTCCACTGCATGTCTCATGGACATTTTTATTTACACTGTGGAGCTACTGTAAATAATTCAACGGCTACACGTCTATTTTTGTGCCACATGTCTGCAGAAATGCCAACACTTTTTTTTCCTTAACTGTACAATTTGCAGGGTGTAAATTTGCCACACCCCTCTGTGTCTACCTATCAGATGAACCATAGACACGTGCAGCTCCTTAACTCATTCCAGAGGCTTTTAACACCTTCTGCATCTTTTAGTGCCCGACACATCTGAGTGAGAGCGAGTAACACGTCACGCTTGCATGATGGACTCAGCTTGTTGTTGTTGTTGGCATGAGGAGGCTGCGGCACCATTTACACTGACCAGGCTGCTTGTTTACAGCAGGGAGAAAAAGAGCTTCTAGCCTGCTGTCTAACACCATCACTGAAGTCTGGGATCTTAATTGTCACAGTTGTAGCAAAATTTAAATTCAGGAGCACAAACATTTACTCATAGCAGACTAATGGCTGTAGCTACTACCTATCAAAAATCGGAGGCATCTCCTCTTCCTTTTCATGTCTCTTTGATTACTTGTTTTCTCATCAGAGCAAGAGCTCAGCTGTGGCCAACGTGCCATCCTCATCTCTTGTCCATGGCTTTCATTCCAGGAGATGCCAGAGGCAGAATCAGATCGCAAACATACACAAACTGAGAAGCGTTCAGAGAACACACAGAGACACCACAAATGTTGTCATGAGCGTTTATGGAAGACAGAAAAAGGGCAGACAATCTTTGTCAGGTCTTTTGGGTTGAATAAACACAAGCAAATGAAAAATGAACAATTGAAAAGATTTCAGTCTCAACAATTACCTGAAGAGACAATAAACTTTATGCATCCTCTTCAAATCATAGCCATATGTTTTTGTTTTTTCTTTTTTTTCAGAGAGACTGTTTTCAGACTTCCATCTTCTGAACAAAGACTGATTGTTTATTCATCTGCTGAATTACAACAAAGTTTGGCTGTATAAGTTAATCTTTTAGTTTACCTGTCAGTATAAAGCATTTTGCGGCAGAGTTAACACTTTGGAATAACTTGGCATTATCCTTCTATAATGCGTTTGCGGAAGAATTAACTTTAATGAGGGGGTACTGTGCTTTTCTTTAGGCTTCATATTGTGGTACCCCTGTAGTAGCTTTACATGATTTATTTTCATTACACTGGTGTTTTGAAAAAACCTTGTTCACCTCCTTTCTGAGATGCTTTTTTTTGTAGCTGCTGTCTCTTTAAGGCTCCTGACACCATAAACCCCTTCCTCTATGATTGGTCAGCCCTATGGAGGCTTGCCAGGGGCGGGACTATTGGCAAGCCTAAAGTTTGAGGCCTGCCCTCTTACATATAAAGAACATAGACTGTATAGAGAGTGGACAGCGTGACTTCGCCATTTACCATTGTACGGTTTTGAAGCCAAAATTCCCCTGTCACAGTCACAGCCATTGGCAGCAGTTGTGCAGCCAGAGTCTGCGCAGTAGAGACAGTGAGGGATTCTGGGAAAAATCTGAATGGAGCCGGGTGACAAAAATAATTATAATTTTTTTATTTTGAGAGTCTAATAACTTCTTGACTCTACCTCCTGATATATTTTACATTCTCATCATTCTTACGAGGTATATTAATTTCTGAAAGTTTGACCACAGCCCATCTGGAATGACTAGAGAGATGGATTTTTTGACCTATACTACCGCCAGCCACCAGGGGGAGCAGTTTTTGTGGGGACCTCACTTTGAGCCGAGCAAGATGACGTCCATTTTTTTTTTTTTTTTTCTACAGTCTATGGTCATGAACTAGTTTTGAGATGATCTCATCATCTCAGCAAGTCTCAAGAAGATCTCACACTGTTTTTAAAATGACAGTTTTAATCAGCCGACAGACAGATTTAGAAATTTCTACAACATATGAAGATCTGTGTATGTTAAGTTTGAACTTCCAGCTCATTTTACTTTTTATCCACGTTTAACATATGGCACAGCAGATGAATTAATTTTGTCTAGGCATACGTCACCAGAGCAAATGATTCACTTTTGGGATTCAAACTCTTGCTGATGATGCAGTGATTTATGAATTCGCTCATCAGGATGACTTGACATTTTGCTGCATGAGTAAGCGTAGTAACTAATGCATTCTAAATAAATGAAAAGCCAGGATGACTAATGAGAGAGTTATTATTAATGGATCTGTTGAGCTACATTGATAAACTAAACTGCTGCTTGTTAACTGAACTGTGTGTGTGACCCAGTGGTTGCTAATTTCGCTGTATTGTGTGATATGCAGTCACTCTATAACTGCAGGAGGTTGCCTTGGTTCCCATTCTGTCAAGCGTTTTTTCCACTTAACCTTTGTTTCCCCTCCTCTCCCTCATGTGTGTTTTCTGTTTGTGCACCTGCTGAAGATTAAAGCGCAGTTGAAGGTCCGGGGCTCTCGAACGAGGCGGGGCAGAGAAGAAGCCTGCTTCCATTAGAGAACATGGATTTATGTGTCCAGGACTCTGTGTTCTCTGCTCCTTTCAGTTGCTGTTCCCTTTTACCTTTCAACCTCTCATGTGCTTTGCAGGGATAATGTGTTCACACTAAAACCCTGAGTTCTTACCATTTCAAAAAATCTAAACATATTTTCCTTCTGCAATTTTACCCCATAAATGTTCATTTTGAAACATCTCATGTTCTGACACATTCTGCTGTGTTCCGTTTTGTCCTTTCCTGCCCTCACTTCCTAATACAGTAGTTGGTATTCTACTCAGTGCAGCTCGTATTCAATGTAATACAGAAATGTCATTCAGCTTCACGCCTCTTTCTCAAACATTACCATACAAATAAAGGCAGGAGAACAAAAGGATCAGAATTTATGTTCTGCATAAATCTAAATAACGGCAGCACTGAGCTTGGTGCATCATACCCCTGCTAATGATAACAATAAAAGTCATAAGAAGCTGAACATTGCTAAAATGCAGGATATGGATTGGACTAAATTGATCTAATAAATAATTCCTTCTCATTGGTAAGCACATTTAGAGAGGGGATTAAATACTGCATGGTTGCATAAAGTGAATACTTTCAGGCATGTTTACGTTAAAGTTCAAGAGTCCATCTCAGGAGATTATCACCTGATAAAACCATAACATTGTTTACTTTTGTGGAACAGTCATGTGTTTTTGTAATTGAGGGTTTAAATATAAAAACTAACATGATCTCTATGGTTATTTTAAACATACTGTTCACACAGCTGTGTTACCTTTTAAAACATACTCACAAGCTCAGGACATCAGTGTGTGTTTAAATACAACTGCAATTTCACTGGTGCTCATCTGATCAGTCTACACCATGAGCGTGTCCAGAGAGTAGGAAGGGGTGGCATGGGCCCCATGAAAATCTGAATGCCTTTTAAAGCCTTTTAAATCTACATAGGAGTGGGTTCCCTTTTATGGAGGCTGCTATCTTGCATTCTTATTTTTCTAGAGAAGCACAGAACAGACCAACCAGTAAGAAATATATCATTTATTTATTTATTTATTTATTACCAATATCTGATTTTAATATTGCTTTTATGGCCCATCACTGATTTTTACCAATTTTTATACTGGTAAAAAAACAACAACAACCTGAGATGATGTGTCGAGGTAGTTCAGGGAGAAAGAGCGGCGCGATGGTGAGAAAAGACGACCATAGAGAGGACCAAAGGATTGAGTGCCCAAGATGAACGCGAACAAAAAAGTATGTTTTGTCTTTTTTGGATTAAAAACAGGAAGAGAGACATAAAAGAAGAAGGTCCACTCTTCTTAGGTAGTTCTGGTGTTTACATAGTCATAGAAAACAATACTATTTGGGTCTTGAAAGATCGTTCAAGATGCCCTGAAAATGGCCAGCAGCTAATGAGTAAATACTGGCCCACTTTTATACACCGGCCAAAAAAAATGACCAACATCAGCTGATACCAATACTGATACCGATATATTGTGCATCCCCAATTTATTTATTTATTTTTTTTATTTATTTTGTGTATTGTGTGTAGCTGCTGAAAATGTTATGGTTCCAAGACAAAAAAGATGGAGAAGGGAGTTATGAGCAAAAAATTTTAAGTAATTAAAACTTGACAATCATACATTACTACAATTGAGTAACCAATCCTTAGATATCAAAAGGAAATGTAGCACATTTACTGTCGATGCAACTTTGAATGTATAAATTTGTGTCATGTCGTATCTCATTTTATCATATCAAATCTTACTGTACTGTATCTTATTGCATCATATTGTGCCGTACAGTATGATGTAGTATCGTATTGTCATATCCTAATATCATGGTGAATCTTGTTGTACTGTATCGTATCACATCCCATCATATTGCATCACATCTTTTTGTGATGAGTTTTTATTCTTTCTTACTATGTTGTCATAAAGTATAACATCCTATCGTTAAGTATTATGTCATATCGTATCATATTGTGTTGTATCAACTTCTTGTCTTTTCCTTTTGTAACATTATCTTGTGTTGTTTCACATTATATTGTTTGATGTTAGATCATATTTTTATTTTTATATCTTACCTTAAATACTACTACTGCATTGTATTACAGCATGTTGTCTTGTATCATATTGTCTTATATAGCATAGCAAAGCCTAACAGATCATACATCATCACCCTATTTTATTGTATCATACTGTATTGTGCCTTTTCCTACTATACCCAACCCTGAACCAGATTTCATAAGAGCAAAGAGAAAATAAATAACAATGGCAAAACCAAGGAATTGCACTGGATAATCTTTTATCACCTCACAGCATCCTGACCCTCCCCACTCCTTTATGCCTATCAAAAGAAAAACTGTCCAAAAGTAGGTGTCTTTAAAACTCAGTAGTAGTATTATAATAATGTTTTAAAATACAAAAGATAAATGGTTTAATTGATGCATAACATTAAATATGATCACACCTTAGAAATCCTTGCAGTTGCTGTAAAATAATAAATCTTTTGTTTATGATACTGGGAGATTTTCTGTATTTTCCCACCAGAGAAAACAAATATGCAGATTACCCTCAAATACCACAACAAGCTGCCAAAAAGGCAGAATTCCTCCTCCATTGATGCTTCAGATCAGTTCTTCATGTGGATTATTTTCATCCAAAAATGCTAAATTCCATCATCTCCAAAAGAAGCGAGGACAATAGATGGAGGATTCTCAGCTGCGGTGACTTTAAAGAGCTCTAACATTTTGGGATTCAACACACACTGAAAAAAGAGGAAACGTTTGATCCACACTATCTCCCTCTCCTCATTTAGAGCATGGCTTAACTGAGTTGAATGAAAAGCAACACTATCTCATTGTTTCAAAAAGCAGATTATCTGTGACTTCAAAACCCCCACTTTAGGCAAAGCAACACATTGCTGTGCTGTATCCCAGCCACTACTCTGTTTCACGCCATAAAAGATTCAGGAAAAAAAAGGCGACAGTGTTAATCTGTTTCCCAACGCAGAACCCACTGGAGGAAGGTGGAATCCGCCTGTATTGTTTTGGAGAATGGACTGCAGAGATGCAGACTATTCCTATCTGTTTTCATCCGTGCATTCATTATGTGCTTTCTGTAGGTGAGTCATGCGTGTTTTTGAAGACAAGCACAAGTGCATGAATAAGCCTGCCAAAAATTTCATGCGGTTACTGACTGCTACCTTGTCATTCTCACTGTGTCAGAGGGATAAGTAGGTGAAAACGTATTGTCACAGGAGCGTGAATGTACTATATATTTAGCGGTGTGTATGTGGCAGAAAGAATGTAATTGTTTTCTTGGACACAATTGTTCCCTGTGACTTGTTTTTCTGTCAGGAACTTTCTCTTTACTTTGAGCTCTTTCGTCTTCATCTAAAGTCTCTGTCACCTCGTCTGCCCTGCCCCGGTTTTCTCTGTCCTCCCACATGAAATTGAAGACTTACTGCCCACACTGTGAAAGTTGTTCTCTGCTTCAGAGCATCTTTTTTTTTTAATCATGAAGGGCTGTATAAGGGAACAAAACTCAGGAAATACATCCTACACACCTTCATTATATGACAATGATGGATGACATGACATTGCCTGAAAGTGAAGCCAAAGCATTTCAAACAACCTAGTGTGACAGCAGGATATGCTTTGAAGCCAACCATGTTAATGAATTAGACAAAGGTCAACCACAACATCGAAAGACGATTTAAAGCATGGTTCCTGTCTTTAAAGTTAGTTCTTGTGCTGATTGATGTCTATGTGTTTATGTTTCTGTTAGCTTTAGTTTTAATTAGAAAATAGATGCTAAGCAAGAGGGAAAAACTCCCTTTCTGACAGCTTGGCTGACAGCTTTGCTGGCTAATGTAACCTGTGACGCTTTGATAGACTAGCAGCCATGAGAATAGGGACGTGACGAACACCCCCACAGGTTTCTTTGAACTTTTCATAAATGTGAGTATTTGCTTCAAACCAACACAGGAGTTTATTCTCCTGTGAATGACACGGACATGAGGGATTGTATCGGTGAGTCCACTGTCTTTTGGTTGTGATGGGGGCAGTTTGATTCCAAATGTGCGGACTCTGGCCATCTAGTATGGGGTATATTCTGTTATTTTTGTTTGCTCCACTTAAGTAGAGACGTGTCGTCCATCTATGTATGTAGTAAGTGGTACTGACCAAAAAAACGCTGAATGCTCAATTCATTCACAAGTCAAAACCACAGCTGTAGGTGGCTTGGCCCGGCAAGGTAGATGCATTCAACATCTTATTCATATGGCTTCTAGCTTGACAAAACACACAAACATTTGGGATGTCCCCTTTGAGTAGGCTGACATTTTCAATTTGTAAATAATCCAAATTTCTGTCCAGTTCATCGAGAATAACAGGTCTTTCCTTTTTCCAAATTCATTTGCAGTTGTCCATCTTAAATTATTTTGTCAATTTTATTTGATCCATTACAGCTCATCTTTGTGCCATGCAATATCATACAATGTGACATTACAAGCACCTCAACCATATTTGTTCCTACAGATGTTTTCAACTGAACATTCTGCTAGAAGCGCCCTCTGCAGTTCGAGAGTAACCACTCAACAGGCATTGCTACAATCACTATCCAATGATGAGCATTAACTATTTTTTTGTATCCACCCATCTGATTGCAAAACCTTTGCAAGATTATCCAGCCATGTCTACAGAATTAAGGCATCATTTCTTCATTCCTCACATCTCTCAGAGGAGCCCCTGTTGGTATGTTTATGGTGAGGTCCACTTTCACTCTTGACAGTAAGTTACACAGAGGACTAGCTTACTTCAGGTACATGAATCTGAATTCTTTAAAAATGCCTGTTTTTTAATGGAGGTTGGATTTTACATTTGATGGATCTGGGAAGTCTGAACATGTATTGTTTCTGTGACACAGCACAAAGCAGATTTGTCACTCAAGTTGTGAGTTTTGACCCCGGACGGGTTGTTTGCTGCACCAACATAAAGCTATTTCTTGATAGAGATGAATAAATCAGTGACTGAAAGTTTATTATAAATTAACACAAACAGAAGTGGGGTTGATGGAGGTGTTCTGCCTGTTTTTGATCCCCTTACAAGCACTGTACTGTGTTGGACTTCATATCAATCCTTTACAAATGATACCCTGACATTTGGCTTGGTGAACAGACTAACACACCTTTTTTCTTGATCACATTATTGTAAGTAATTGCATTTTAATTACAGTGATAATTTTCAGCTGAGACACAGAAAGAGAGAAGAAAAATCTCTTCACAAATCAATTCTCCTTTGGTTTCAAAGGAACATTTAGCAAATCAAACATCTTTATCAGAAAGGGGATCTTAATGTCTTTTCTTTCAAATCCCTATTCAATCACTGTTGAAAATCAAATACAATTTATGGTAAGACAACAGCTGCAGGAACAATAATAATTGGAGGAGTAAAATGTATGTTGCATTTGGCAGTCAATATGGACTCGATCTAACAAAGGTTAACGTGTATAAAAACATGCAAACTTGATAGCCTGCACAGAGCTGATGTACAAACCATGTGCACCAAGGATTGTGCTTGTTATATGAGCAAAATAGCACACACAATCTATTTAGCATGTTTGCCTTCATGAATATGCAGAATAAATCAGAACTTGCAAAATACCAGAAGGAGTAGTTGCAAATGTAATCATTTAGTGGTTTATCAAACCTGAAACTGATTGTAGTCAGTGTTTTTGTGTCTATATTTAGCATGTTTGAAAGGCAGGTGCAGACTGGCACAGTGTTACAAATGGCTGCAGTCATTCTGGGGAGATGGAAGCAGAGGTGCAATGGCAGACAACAGAGAGTGAAAATCTTCTGTGTGTATGTCAACATTTTTGGACTGTCAGAAATAACATCTGATTGCAAACTGACTTTGTTTTATTTCATCAGCAGATCTTATGTTTTTGCTCACAGCATTTTCACAGATGGCTTCCTGAATCACATTTCCTTTGCTGAAGTTCACCGGTGTGTTTAGCTTTGTCCGCCACCAAGACCTCTAACTCCTTGGATTCAAACTTCATTTATTGTCTCATTTATTTATTGTTAATAGGCACCGCACTGTTGGTTGTGGCTGCCTGTTGCAGCAGCTTTCTCTTCCTTGTCCGTTTCTAGTGATTTTTTTCATCTCTTTTTCATCATTTTTGTATTTGAAGTGGATCAATACTTTGTATGGTTCATTTGTTGGTCACCACCAAACTGGTTTTGTCTACAGTGATGTTTTTACTTTTTTCGCTCCTGTGTTTGTCTGAAGATCCTACATGTAACCATGGCTGCATTGTTTACATGTGAAATCAGCTGTTAGCAGCCTTTATCATGTCAATGCTAATTGGTGCAAGGCCTGATGATTTCCCACAAGGTGAGGAGAATGAGGTGAGGACAATGTGCTGGTGCTACAGTGGGAGCTAAGAAGTGACGATATCGACCTGTCCTTCCATCCATCGTTATTAGGAACGTAAGATCTATCTCCAATAAGATGGACGAGCTAGCTGTGCTAACCCAGCAACAGAGGGAATATCAGAAGGCAGATTAGCATCATGCTATTCACAGACATGGCTAACGAAGCTAGCACTGAACATGAATGCCACATTGGAAGAGCTTCACCTGCTGTGAGCAGACAGGATCCAGGAGGCAGAGACTGAACAGACTGCTGAAGAAGCTCAGTCCTGGACCCTGTGGAGGTGGAGGCTGGCTGAACTGGAGAATGATGGACAAGCTGTCATCATCTATTTTCTTATGGATATTTTTGCACTTTCTATACACTTTCTTACTTTTGTTTTTCTTGATTGCTGCTGTGACACCTCCAAAATTTCCCCTGAGAGATAAATAAAGTATTTTCTATTCTATTTCTATTCTATTGTTTACAGCCACTCCGCTCTACCAAATGGTGACTACAGGTAGCACACACAAAATCTTCATTTGAATAGGGCGGTCTAAACCACTAATGCACCCATTATCAGTTGTGCACGCAACCACAGTAGATCACCCGTAACACGCCCTTTTTAGCCTGCGTCCAATTTAGCGCTTGCTATTTGGGATCTTAGTAGATCAGGCTCATTGTGTTAGATTTCAACCTGCAGTTTACATAGATTGAGTACTGACAGAGAATTTTTTCAACAGGTCAAATGGCAAGGTGAATACACTTTATACATCTTGAACAATGAGATTAACTCTCTGTTCCATTACTCATCTGCTGTATATTGCATTTGAAACAACCAGCATCTACCTCTTTGTCATGATTAAGTGTTATATTTCCTGCATTCCATCGTATATAATCTGATAAAATGCTGCAGATTTCTGCTGTGTCACTCTGTCTCACTGCCTCAGGGCCACAGTCTCCTCCCTGCCTTAGTAACAGATACATCTTTACTTAGTACTGGCCCTGTTCAGGGGCAGGACATCAATCCGCTTTGTGTCTGTGCGTTGCTCTGCCTCGCCGCTCTGCTTCGCCGCTCTGCTTCGCCGCTCTGCTTCTCACCTCCCTGGGTGGGGCCTCTGGAGTTATTGAATTGTCTGTGGCTTTGTTTTGGCTGACGATCGCTCCTCTTTTTTCCCACTCTGCTCCAAAATCATGGCCCATTTATTCTAACCCAATTATTATTGAAGCATGGCTGAGCAGAGTGATGGATGGTACTTGGTGTGGCTATTGCTGACACACACATGCAGCTCTAGCTGGGCACACACACACACACACACACAAACACACACACATTCACAGTGACACACGGGGTGCAAAAATTACCCTAATTTATGAGTGATGACAATTTTATTAATTAAAGTGGTGCTGAGAGGCAATATAAAGAAGACGTGAACATGAATAGCCTGGCTAATTGGGCGATGAGTGTCAGGGAGGGTTTGTGTTTTACTGTGTGTGTGTTCTTTCCGCACGGATCATAAGTCACAACATAAAGTGGACTGGAAGTGGTTTAACTGAGGAGAATTTATGTTTCCAAACAACAAACTGATCTCCAGTCTGAGGTATCCATAAAGGAAAGCCTCCTACGGTACAACCTGCCGAGAGGCACCTTTAATCAGCCCATTTCTCTGAACACCGCTCATGATCGCACTGGCACACGTTGAAGAGATTGCTGGGCTGCACTAATCCCTCTGGATGATCCTGTCTGCTTGTTGGATTCAGACTGGAATCACACCAGGATGACCTTCTCTTTACCTGACCTGCTAACTAACCTGCTGTTTTGCTGTTGCCTATAATGAGGACATCACCTACTTCCAAGCATAGTGGTCCTGCCATGACATGATTTGGATATGATCCACTCACAGGGGTTTGAGATCACTTGATATCTGTTTTAGTAGAATCAGCTTATCTTATTGCTAATCACTTGATATTCAGAAAAGTAAATTATTCTACACACAGCAAACTGTTGATGGCATGGGCCAGCATGAGGATCTACAAGGTAAAGCTCATTGATTCTATATAGAGTGGACAGTGTGGCTCCGCCATTAACCATTGTACGGTTTTGAAGCCAAAATTCGCCCGTCACAGGTGCAGCCATTGGTAGCAGTTGTGCAGCCAGAGTCTGCGCAGAAAAAACTGTGAGGTATTCTGGGAGAATCTGGGTGGAGCCAGGTGACAATAACAATAATAATAATGAAGAGATGGATTTTTTTACCTATACTGCAGCCAGCCACCAGAGGGAGCAGTTTATGTGGCGACCTCACTTAGAGCCGAGCAAGATGACGTCCATTCTTTTTTTTACAGTCTATGGTAAAGCCTGGTTTGTACTTCTGTGCTGACCAACGGAGAGCTGAAACACTTGTGGGTATTGTTTCTCATTCCGCTAGATTTTTTGCTCAACTTCAAGCTTTTTATGTTAAATTGGAGCTGATACATGTTGCTGCTGCTCTTACAGCAATTCTTACATGTTAGGGGAGATACCAGAGAAGGCGTCTGAGATGAAGTTGGCAGATATGATTCCAGAAATGCTTTAAATGCCAGAAATACGACATCACCTAGCAGAGATATCTTGGGCTTGGGATTTGCTTTGTTTTGATATATATGAGAGGAGGTCCACATCAGGATTTGCACGTAGGTGCTAATTCAACGCCTCCTGAGTAATAAACCTTTCACCATCTGTTGTTTGTTGACCTTTTCCCTAAATTACAACTTATTTGAGCGCAGCAAATCTATTTCAGAGCGGGTACTACAAACAACAGCCTGAAGTATTTTTTGGTCAGTGACTTTCTGGAGACCATTACACTCTTGTGAATGGATACACTCACTGTAACATCACATCCTTAAAGTAATAGCCTGAGTTTTTTTTTTTTTTTTTTTACAACACCCATCTGTGACAGAAGCGATTCAACACCTTTAGTTCCATCAACAATAAAGCATAACAAACACACTTACTTAACATAATGCTGAGGAGGCATGTGTATCTCCTCACTTCTTCTTCTTCCTTTGCTGGGGTCCTTGACTGATGTGGAAAATTGTCAAAGATGACAGTGACACAAGGTTCAGGAACTTTCACTCCTTGATTGGCTGAGCACATGGGAACATCCTTAACCATGCTATTGGCTAATTTGGCACCTGTACCCTCATAGTACTGATTATATTAACATCCACACTTCATGCTTTCCTTAATCCATTCTATTTTCAGAAATTCAATTGGCTTTAATTTGGTTTAATCTGTTTTATCAATAAATCTTTTTTTGTTAAATGTTTGCTGTAGTGTGGTCTTCTTTACTTTTAGTGGTTAAAACTGAATCAATGAAATAGCTTCAGTGGCTTCTTATTTTTTTTCCTCTCCTTGAAGCAGCTGCCATCATGACAGGCTTATACAATTACCTATTTCAAATAAAGGTGCAGTTTAAAAGTAATGATATAAATGCAGACATATGTATTTGTACATTAATAGATATTGTATTACTGGACATTTTATGAATGAAGTGGGATAAGAGGAATGGGCTAGGTATGACAACAGAGGAACTGCACATTGATTGGCATTTAGTCCAGGGGTGAAAATACAGCAGGCTGGCTGCACAAGAGCTACTTGACACACTTAGTTGTGGAGTATTAATTATTAGCCAAACATTATCCTCTCCAAGGGCAGTGAGGGGTGATAGGAAGTCACGGTGTAATGAGCATATGGCTATGATAGCTTGTAAGCTAACAGTCTCCCAGCTCTCCCCACAGAGAGGCTTTCTCTCCTGGACCGGAGGAGAAGCGCCGCCTGCATGTCAATGAGCCCCATCCCCTGTTAAGCAACTGAGCGCACAGGGTCTCTTGTCTCACACACACTATAGCTGCCATCTGCACCCTGAATGGGCTGCTCTGAGGGTGTGAGTGTGTGAGGTTGGAGGTGGGGCGGCAGTGAGAAAGAGAGAGCACTTCAGAGGATGGGCTGTAGTTAACCCCGTGCACATGCCTGTCTCTGAGCCTGCTGCTTTGAGAGATCATTGAGAAAAAGATCTATTTTTAGACATGAAAAAGGGAAGAGGATAAGCATGGGCAGTGTGTGTGTGAGTGTGTGTTCATGCATGTGTGTGTACGGCTGTTGATTCTATGGGTGAGCATGATGTGTAGTGATAGTCTTTTCCAAAACAACGTAGCAGAAGAGGCACAAGCTATCTTCAACTTCACACGCAATCATACAAGCCACACACGAGTCCTGGAGAACGCACACACAAATCTGGATATCGTCCTATTGTGCCTGCAGCTAGGCCTGACAGTGGTGTTGGCCTTACATCACACACACATACACACACACACACACACACACACACAGCCTCCCTAGCAACGGAACACGTGATGCTGCTATTGTACGCCCAACCTTTTCACGTTCTCACTCTCTGTCTGTAATCCGTGTCTTTCATCATGACAGGTGCCAGCGGCTGGTGAACCGGGCTGCAGATTGATGATTAGAGTGGGCAGAGTGGACACATGGACTGGTACCAATCTGAGGTCATGTAGAAGTCTGTTTGTCTTCTGGGGAGGCAGATTTTAGTAATTGCAACTCAGGCGAAAAGTTCAGCTTCCGCTCAGAGGCAACAGTACACACAGTATAATTAAGGCGCTGCATATAATCCCGTTGAAAAAATGGAGGTTTGTTGTGAGGAGATTTTTTATGCATGGACTAGAGAAGTGTTTCCTAACCCTGAGACCTGGAGATAAGTGGGTCACGAATCAATTTAGAGGCTGGGAAGGCTGAAAGTAATGCTGTTATGCTACAGAAAATGTTAAGTCCTTTTTTGATTATTCCTCTTTGCTTTTGTTTTTAAAAAACAGCAGATGGACCAAACCTGAAGCTACACAACAATCTTCCCACCATAACAAGAGGCCGTTAAAACACGGGTATTGTCTTAATGATGTCACGACAATTGGAGTTTTGAAGCTCAATGATGGTGGTCTCTTTATTGGTTATCCTGACTTAACCTAACTTTCAGTTGACCTAACAAGAGGCAATGAGATGGAGTTGAGGCGGGCTTGTAACCTGTTCATAAACAGTGTACCTAACTGCTGGACAAGTATGCCACGCCCCTAATTGTGCAAAAACTTTCAGACCAAGAATGGTTTTAGTATCAGGCTGTAGCTGTAAACACGGTTATTGTTGCAGTAAAGATTAGCCTTTTAGAATGGGTATGTGTGTGACTTCTGGGACTTTTGGAGCCAGCCTCAAGTGGACACTCAAGGAAGTGCAGTTTTCAACACTTCTGCTTTAGCTTCATTTCCCTAGACCAGCAGTTCTCAGAAGGGTCTGGACCACCTGGGAGTTGCAAAATACTAATATGGATGCTGTGAAATGGCTTCCAAAATCAAGAACTATTTGCAAGTGAATGATTAAAAAATACAAAGAAAATATGGGTTAAAATTGTACATATAACTATGTAAATGTGTAATGTTTGATAACTTTTTATCTGTTTTTCACATTTTTGCTGCCATCTGAGTTAGCTAAACTAAGATAACAAAGGTATCACTGTTGGCAGATTGTGCACATAGCTGGTCTAAGCTAGTCTCATTCTGTACTGACCAGCCTAATTAAGTATTTTAAATACATTTTTCATTGTTTCTTGTCTGTCTTTGGATTGGCCTGTTAGGGGTCACTGGTCTGAAACTTTGGGAGCTCCCTCTTGAACTGTTGGTTTGTGCGTGTTCACAACTTAGCAGCTGCAACTATAAACAGCAGACTTGTAAAGTTTTATCTTCTAATCCAAGAGATAAATTTTGACATTCAGCCAAATATCAAAGCACAAGGTCAAATTAAACAGTAATTATTGTTATATTCTTAATGTTTTCACTGAAGGCGCAGTCAAAATGGCCATTCATATCATGCCCAAGCATGTTTGAACTCTGAATTCCAGTTTGTTTGGCCAGTGCGACCCCAAGTATTTTGTGCTCAGGCACAGCACACTTCTCCGTTTTTGGCATGCTTTGGAGAGGTGAGCTTTAGCTTGGTAAATTTCATGCATATGCACGAGCACATGAGGTATGATTGCTGCGACCACTCCTGTCAACAATCCTTTTAAACAATAATAGCAGTGTTGGGCAGTGTTGGACCAAATGACTGAACACAAACCAATAAGCCACTATGTGTCTGCCCTAAGTCATACTGGTGTAGTGTGGCAGCGGACTATTTTGGCCAGTGGGGAATGGCGCTGTGGGGCTTGTAATCGGGCTTGAGTACAGCACAGTTCAGCTGGCCGGTGCGACTGCACCCTAAGTGTGTTAAGATTTGATGGCAAGTCCTAACTTAAAGAACCCTTTTTTTCTGAGAACAGTTTTGGTGAATTAATGATTTTTAACTGTGATGGTGGCGTTAAGCTGATGTGGGGTTGTATCAAAACCTGTGCGGTGCAGCAGGGAAAGCAACACCAAAACTGCTGATGAAGCTGAAAAGTTAAAATTTCCAAACAAAGTGTCCTGTTACAAGCAGAGTTGTTCCTACAGATAATTATGAAAGTAAATATAAGTGATCCCCTGATCTTCAAATGTACAAACTCTGACAGTACCTTTGCCCCAAGCCTTATTGATGTAAACAAACAGTCCTGGTCTTCTTGTCTTGTCCGTGCTTTGTGTTCAATCAGAGTCAATCAAGACTAGTTTGTCAAATGCTACAGTCGTTCCAGGTTGTTTTAAGATGGGAGCACAATTACTTTTCCATTCCTGGATCAGCACAAGTCCCATTCTGTCCACTCGGTTTTCCTACAAACTGGGATGGCTGTGTAGTTGAGCAGCCCTGGGTGAATCTTTAGCTAGCTTTGAAGGCTCTGCTTCTTTCCTGTCCTGGGGTGGTCCTACTGTGCTGAATGAACACTTACTCTGTACTTGGCAGAGTGGATCAGGAGATGCCTTGGCAAGTGAACTACACAGGGTTTGATGGACTTTATCAGAACCTTTTCCAATCCTTTCCCAGTGCCACTGGAGTGTTGCAGTCAAAGGCAATGTGTTCAAAATGATAAGGGTGAAAAAATAAACTGAAGGACTGAGAAAATGTAGTTGTGACTCCTCTCTGAGACTTCGGATCCAAAATGAATAAGAGCTGTATTTGTGGTTTTCCTTAAAAATTAAGAATGGTTAATCAAAATTGTGGCTAATAAGATATATCATTTATGAATCAGACGATAAAAAACGATCCACAAGCATGCCAGGCTGGAGCTGTAGGAATACAACTTTTTTCATCCAAACTGTGGAGCAGTTTAGATAATTAACTTTGGGGTTACAGGTCAAGTTAGCAAAATCAACTCTTAAAGGTGAGCTGTGTCATACTTTTAATGCTTTTGGAAGTAAAAGTAATGCACCATGTATCACTTTGGCATGTGATGACCATGTTTCAAGTGAATACAGTATTAAATCTCCTCTAACACACTGGTTAAAACTATCAAACATGACAACACGTGATTGCACATAGTCAGCGACATTACCATATTCCATTAGCATGCATCCATAGTGTGCCACCCACGCTAATACCCCTGTCCAATCTGAGCTGTTTCCTTCATGTAAACAGGCATGTAAACATTAATGTATTCAACACAGCGGTGTCTCTCTGAGTATGTAATCTGACTCAGTCTGACACACAGACATATCCTCTCCAAGACTGATCAAAGACGAAATGGCAATGCCTCAGCAAAACCATTTTAACCCCCAATCAGAGCTCTGATCAGTTTCTCAGCAAACCAAGATATCAATCCCTTTTTTTTCTTCTTTTTGCAATAACTCCAAAGATCCATCCAGCCACCCCTCCCCCTTTGTCACCTCAATCTCGAAAACACCACACTCCTCTTTCATCTGAGTACCACGGCACCAGCTTGTTTTCATTCCCTGCCCCCCCCCCTTCAGAACAGTGTCCCTGGTCTCGACCTTTCCAACTGATTGTGCGCTGACCCTGCAAAAAAAGCAAAGGCGTTCTTTCGGTTTTAATTATTCATGTGTGATGAGAGGCTCCGGCTTCTTTCCACTGTGAGCCAAGAAAAAAAGACTGCTACAGTAAATGCTTCTTTGTACCTATGCTCCATGTACATACAGTAGCTTTTTGTGCCAGTGTGGCTTCATTTTGAATAGAATAGAATTTACTTGATTAATCCCTGAAAGGGAAATTCAGAGTCACAGCAGCAGTACAAGGAAGTATACAGTACGAAACATTCAAGGATACATTTGAAAAATAATAAAATAAAAAACATCCACCAGAGACAACAGCTTGGCCATCATTCTCCAGCCAGCCTCCACCTCCACAGGGTCCAGGACTGAGCTTCTTCAGCAGTCTGTCTAGTCCCACTCTCCTGTATCCTGTCTGCTCACAGCAGGTGGAATCTTTCAAATGTGGTGTTCATGTCCAGCGTTAGCTATGTTAGCCATGTCTGTGAATAGCATGATGCTGCTCTGCCTTCTGGTATTCCCTCTGGTGCTGGGTTAGCATGGCTAGCTCATCCATCTTATTGGAGATGGATCTTACATTCCCCATAACAATGGATGGAGGGACAGGTTGACGTCCTCTCTTTCAAGCTCACACTGTAGCACCAGCACATTGTCCACTCCTCCTTCTCCTCAGCTCATGGAGAACACTAGCCCTAGCACTGATTAGCACTGACATGCTACAGGCTGCTAACAGGTGAAATCTCATGTGTGAACAATGCAACCATGTTAACGTGAAGGCTCTCCAGACACACACAGGAGGGAAAAAAAGGAAAAAAAAAACACTGCAAATGCAACCAGTTTGGTTTCAGTGACCAACAAGTGAGACATAAAAAGTAATGACAGGCTCCAAAAACAAAGATAGCCAGACAGAAAACACTGGGGAAAAACAGCTATAAAGAGAGAGCTGCTGCAACAGGCAGTATCAGTATCTTTGCACTTTGCATCTTTTCGCAGAGTAAATTACTGGAATGATGAGAAGTGACAAGCCATTGACAATTCTTAACTGTCCAACCTTGTTTTAAAAATAAAAACAATCTTTTTAGAGCAGAAACTAAGCATCATAAAGTGTAATCTACATATCTAGTATCATTTTGTGAAGTATAATGAAACAGGTTTCCTGGATGAATTCTATACCTCTATTAAGCTGCTCTAACTTGTCCAAAGTTTAAAGTGATTACTTTTCACACCAGGCAGCAAACTTGCTTCTTTCCCCATGACACCACTGTCAACTCCACATGACACCTCAAGGAGAGGCACGAATTTAAACTCCTTACAAATTTCACCATTAGGCTGACAAATGAAATGCAGGCTTTAAGTCGGCAGCGCGAGCCTCAAAAGCTGGTATGGAGTGGATGGAAGGAGATTATAGGAGGGGGCTCATCTCACCGATACGGGGCAGAAATCGCTGACAGTCAAGGCGATGCAGAGCGTCACGCTTCTGATGCATAAAGTCTGGGAGTTCATTACCCCGCATATCATCACAGAGCACACTGAGAAGCCTGGAGCACTCCCCCCCGTTTCCTCTCACTTGTGTGTCTCTGGTTTTTTACACCCTCTCATTCTCTCCTTCTCTCACTGTTGCTGAGGATGATGAAAAACTGAGGGACACACAGTCATCATTATACACCTCAAATCCCTGAACGTGTCACAGGCCTGTCAGGCAGAATAATGGCCACCTATTCAGACAGCAGAGGCTGTGTTGTGGTGCAGTTGTATGAAAGGTAATGTGGTGAAGATTGTAGTTTAAGTGCAGGCACAGAGTGTTCTGAAATGTAATCCTTTTCTCAAATAACCAAGGATGTTTAAGAGCACAGTTAATCATTCGTATGCAATGGTGAGTGATAAAAAGCAAAGATGATGTGTTTTAATCTGCATCCAAAAAAACCCACCCAGCATGATACCATGACTTAGACCCTTCGCCTCCGCATCACCATGGTGACACCCCTCCTCTCGCCAGGCGACAGGGTCACCCACTCTGGTGAGCTCATTAGGGCTGTTGTCACGTCGGCCATGCAGCCCCTGGGTGCCTTTGAAGATGACACTGCGTGCGTATGTGTCACAGTGTGTATATTGCATGTGTGCCCTTGTGTCCTCATGTGTGTGAGCAAGAAAGGTGTGTGTGTGTGTTTCAGAGAGTGTCTGTGTTTGTTTCAGAAGGTGTGTGCCCAGGGATAGATCGAGTGAGACAGCACTGTGTTCTTAGCGGCAGCTTGTTTTTGCATCTTCATGTTAAGCTCATATTTCTCATAAACAAGCTGAGATATAGGAGCTGGGGAGGGTCAACACAATCAGTCACACTCACACAAACACACATAAACACACCGTGAAAATCCTCTCTACAGGGTGAGAGAAGAGGAGCTCTGAAGAAAGTTAAGTGAGATTGATTGGTTCAGATGATTTCAGAGCAGCTGAAGCTAAAGGGCTGCAATGATCTCAGCAGTGAGATGCTGACAAATGAAAACAAATGACAACAAATGGAAGCCAGATCTCATCAAAGCAAAGTTTAAGTTAGAGCAATTTTAATCCTGATCGTAATGAATTCATCTCTTTGTCATTTGCTCAGGGCTCGTCTCAACCTCTGGGGTCCTGTCTTTACTTATTAATCAGCTGTGACTTTGTCAGAGTGTGGCAGAGCGCTCAATAATAGATTGGGAGGGAAGTCACGTGAGTTGCACAGACACACTCTGAACATGCCATCATGCCAGCTGTTCAGATGAGAGGAGAATAAAGGGACGGGAAGCAGCCACCCAGTTTGGGATGTAATTACATGAAGGCTCCTGGGAGCTGCCCTTATTCTAACCTGTCCCCTGGCTCAGTCATCTGAGGTAATCTAACAAAGTCTGCAGAGTGAGTGGGGCTGAATGAGCAAGACCACACAGACATCAATCACCAAACATAGTCTTCTGTCAGTTGAGATTTTGACTTTAAGCAGTTTGGTAATGATTTCCATTTCAGCAGATAATTTCAGTTCAAGTCTTAAACATATAAGGCGAAATAACACCTGGATGAGCTGATTAGTCTTAAAAAAGATTAAACTCTGCTTTAAAAAAAAAAAAAAAAAAGTTGCAAATTTACAGTAGCTATCATCCAATGTAAACCAAAATATAGGCAGCTGTTTTGATGTTTCTCTAATGACAGAAACTTTCAACAAGGATTTAATTCTTTATGACCAACCATACCAAGTCTGCCAGGGGATATCTTTACATTTTGATGACATGGTGTAATTTCTTTGCCTACACTTCAGTAGTATCGACTTTTGCTATACATCATTACAGCCCTGATATGCCAAACTTTAACAAAATGTATAGACTGAGGTCCAGAATAACTACATAATTGAAAATAAAAAAGTTGAATAAATCATAAAAAAAATGAAAATTTTACGAATATTTTTTTAATATGCAGAAACGTCATGGCTGTATCTCTCAAAATGTAAAAAAAAAAAAAAAATACAATAAATGATGACCTGTATTCAGCGTAGGAAGCAAAATATAAACAACTGCAGTCTGGATTGTAATGTTTTTGTTGTTTACGCTTCATTCTGAATTTCTGCAAATACATTGGTGAAGGAAACCACGCTCCGAGACATGTTGAAAATACATCATGAAAGTGTAACTCACCAGGTATGATATGCAAAAAAAAAACAATCCATCTATCTTGTCTGGTTTTAGATCTACCCCCAATCGGAACTTGATATGCAAATTGTAGCGTCAGTGATATGATGGGCTCTATAGGGTTAAGAAAGGCTTTGATAGTCTACAGCAGCACCAGTAACAAATAAAGTAAGCTGGGACAAATGCTAGTAACAACGCAAAGGCATAACTATTTCATATTGTAGTAAAGAGCCAATAATGATGAACATGTTTGGCTGCTTTGTTTTTCTTTCCAGTGTAGTTTTATTTCGAGTCAAAGAGAGAAAATGTTTTTTTATAGGGGACAAAGTGATACTGATTTTGCAAAAATCATAGTTAATATCTTCAAGACCACTGTGTTGAAAAGTCAGCTGTTTTAAATGATGTGTATGTGGTTTCTGATGCTTCTAGAGTCAACCTCATGGGGACACTTGAGCAACTGTAGTTTTTAGCAATACTGCAACGGCTTCTTCCTTCACAGCTAGATTCTAATTTGACACAAAGCTAACAAATTTGAGAAAAAAAAACAAAGCTAAAGGTCTTAAGCTTGTTGTCTTTACTTGACATAACAGTTTAAAAGATACGAAATGTTTTGAAGTTGCTGTAAAAACTTACTTGTTTAAGAAGTGTTTTAAAATCTTTCATTCGGTCTTTCTTTCTCTCTTACAACGTCACAGTTTTTTTACACTGAACATATGCACTAAGTAGACGTCCTATGGTTCCTTCTCTGTGGTTTGCTTTGTATGAGCCAGACTGTGCCGGCCAGCCTCCAGAGTGGATTCACTGTGACACTGTCTCTTCAAGGGCCTCATGAAGGGAGGCTCGGCTCCTCTCAGAATGGCCTGGGAGCTTGTCAGCGGCTGCCTGTCAGCGCACAGTCAGGCCGGGGACGTTTGATGTACCGCATGAGGATGAAGGGACAGATGGGAGGGAAGAAGAGATAGATGGAAGAGGGTAAGAGCAGGTGAAAGTAACACACACACACCAGGGGAGGGCAGCTATGGGTACAGTCATTACAGGGTTCATTATTCCCTTTACACCCAAGATTTTATAGATGACCTGTGGCAGGATCCAGAGAAGCAGAGGAGACTTCCTCCAGAAATTGACTGATATTGTGACCAACGGGCACCGCCTTGTCTTCACAGACTGAGGGAAGACAAGCTGAAAGAAGTGGGGGTTGCTAATTAGACAAGTATTGATTTGGATGTTTGGGGGGAAAGTGCCTGGAAAGGGGTTGAAAGCAGGAAGAATTTCCAATCAAGGTCTGACAATGTCACGGATGGAAGACAACGGGGAAATGGAAACTGCTGCAAACTTAAACAAGGCTTCTAAGAAGTCAGGCTCAGTGAGCAAAAAAATAGACAAAGGCCAGATCCCACTGGGTGAAAAAGAGCTTCAGTGTATGTCATACACCAGCTAAACTAGAATATGGAAACATAAAGAAATGCAGTTCCTTTAGTGTCCAGTTGAGATGGTTTCAAAAGCCCAGGAATCCCAATTAGGTCCCATTTTAAAATGCAGTAAAAAAACAATTAGGGTGTTTGGTTTGATTATTTATCCCTGTACGTAGTGTGTCTTTTATCATAATACATCCATTGAGATAAAATAAAGGGTAAGTGTTGTCGGAACTCAAAGTGAGGTCACCACAAAAACTGCTCTCCCTAGTGGCTGGCGGCAGTATAGGTCAAAAACTCCAACGGCCATTCCAGATGAGCTGTGGTCAAACTTGAAAAGATAAATACACCTTATAGAAATGTTTCCCACATCGTTATGCTTCAGTTATATGAAGATGTTATTGCATTGCCTTATGTTCAAGTCCTCATTTTCTGAAAATTTTTGTTTTCATTTGTTATCAGACGTTAAAACAGGTCACATTTATGTTGGATACTGTTAAACAGATCCTTAATGCTCTCGAGGCAGAGTCTGCAAGTGTCTTATATGATGTACGATGTTTTTAATTCCTGGAGGTATTTGCCATATTTCCCTGCTGTGTTGTATAAAGTGTGTATTTGTGTCTGTGGTGGACATGTAACTTTGCTGCTTCTGTCTTGGCCAGGACACTCTTGGAAAAGAGATTTTAATCTCAAAGAGCCTTTTTTCCTGGTTAAACAAAGGTTTAATATATATATATATATATATATATATATATATATATATATATATATATATATATATATATATATATATATATATATGTATATATAAATATATATATGACTTATTGTACTAATCCTGAAGAAAGGCTACACAACAATGGCAGCTGTCGGTCAACGTTCATTTAAAAAAAAAAAAATCTATATATATATATCTATATATATATCTATCTATATATATATATATATTTATATATATATATTTATATATATATATATCTATTTATATATATATCTATATATATATCTATCTATCTATCTATCTATCTATCTATCTATCTATCTATCTATCTATCTATCTATCTATCTATATATATATATATATATATATATATATATATATATATATATATATATATATATATATATGCAATAGGGGTATTTTGCAATAGGGGTACCTGCCAATAAGGCAGGTACACCTGCAATAGGGGTATTTTGACCACAAACCGTACAATGGGGCCATGGGGTCCATTCCACATCCACTCTATGATGTAGAGCTTATAGAGGCATGACTGAGTTGGAGTTCATGATTTTTCCAGTAGTTATAGCCATATCCCATTATAATCATAATATAAGTGGTACCTTAAAAGCTGTCTGATTGCGACTTAAGAGCTTTGACTGAATACGTGTCTACACCAAAACTGTTCAAACTTTAATCTGCCTTTGGTTTTAAAAGGAAAAGAAATGGAGGAAAGCTGCCTCTCCTTTTATCTCACAACTTACAAAATGGGTAGAACTGTTTCTGTATCAATTATCTAAAGGCAAGAAAAGTGGCACACTGCCACTTTATAATTCTTGTATTCTGAGTGTACTTAACAGTCGCGCTCACAGCGCTATTTGCCCAAATTATCCTGCAGCATGGAATATCACATTGACCCCCTGCTGAGAGTCTCTTTATTTAGGCCCTCCTCTGTTCTCCTTCATTAATCAATGACAAGCCAATCATGCCACACAAAAGAACAAAGAAGATATATTCTGTATTCAAAGCTGGGATCTGTTCAAACCCCTCCAGTTCTCCCAAAAGCCATATCAGTGTATTAATGTGAGAAATGTTTGCGGAAGGCACTCTCGCAAATTTTATTTGTTGCAGACCAGCACATAATCAGCTCACAGGTAGTGTAGGGGACTGGCCTTCAATCTCTGGAGCTTTGGGCGTGCTCCAGCCACACTAGAAGCACTGCACCATTTGTTGCCCTAATTAAGAATTCATTGGCCACTAACGATGAGTTTTGACCTCCATTTCCTTCGTCTTTGCCTCCCCGTCACGTATTAAATCAGCCAAGAGGGATGGACTCAAAACATGGGTGAAAGAATCGTTGCACTGTGGCATAGGAAAAAAGGGGGAGAAAGAAGAAAAAGGGAGGAAAAAAAGGAAGAGAAAGGCAGGGGAAGGGGAGAAGAAAAAAGGTGAGGACAAGGAAAGCTTTGGCCAGTCTCCAAAACATGCCGTGTAAAAATGCAGAGTAAGGCCAGGATTAGTACGCAGCCTTGGGGAACGCCTCTGGTTGTGATAAACACATCCAACTGTCTGTCTGAGCTCTGTTATCTGTAGCATGGTGCTGCATACACCACTGTTATCCCTGCAGGGGACAGGAACGCCACTAATCTCCCCCTGAGGTGACACTTGCACCTTGGCTTTCCCCAGATGTTGGATGCCTATCCTTGTTGTTACTATTTCCTTTGTTGCGCGCATTGATGAAGCTGTGATTTATGTCTTTAATTTACTGAAACAGCATGACTAATGGATGTTTACTTATGAATTCGAGCAGTTATCACGTATCTGAGTCAGCTGAGTCAGTGGGTGACAGAATTTGATTGACAGATGGTAATTAGACCAGCGAAGGATGAATTGACCAGATGAATTTAAAGGGATTATGTTTTGTTGAAGTTATTGATAAAGGCTTTAAAAAGGCTCATGCTGCTGGCCCCAATTTGTGTTATTCTGACCCACAGTCCTCTGCTCAGAAAGATTTATGTCACATCATCTGACAGAGGCCATGCATATCTGTGGTGAGCTCAGCAGAGCTTGACATATTGCAGTTTGTATCTTCAAGGCAACATGGTTTAAACAACATTCAAATTTTGTACTATGGACAAATATGTAAGCACAAAGGCCCAAGGTACCCAAAAAGTAGTTTACCTCAAAAAACAACTCCATACTTTAATCTGACAAAACACTTTTTGTAAATTGAGAATTGTTTAGTCTGTTTATACTGGGATATTCAAAGGTCGCTATTTTCTACCAATAGACTGGACAATGTTTGGACATAGTCTCTGTGATGTCACCAATTTGTTTCTGATGCAAGATTTTAAAGCTCATTGTCGAAAGTGTTGTATTGGTAACATTAATCCCAGGTCTTTAGCCTCTTTGCACTGTGTGTCTTCTGTCAGTTATAAAGCCAAAACTTGTAACTTAAGTAACTTAAAAAGTGTTAAGTTATAGAAAAGAGGCTGGCTGCAGGAACACTGAAATAACGTACACATCAAGCCAAAATAAGTACATTTTTACAGCAGATACAAACATCTCCATACAAAACAGTTTAGGCCTGAAAAGCTCATTTCTCTATCGACACAATCAGTACATGAAAAGTTTTATGACTTGTTTTTTTCCAAAGTTAGAAAGCTTACACAGTTTGGTCATATAAAGGCATGGCCAACTTGTCTGACAAGTGGGAAACCTGTAGCTGTCTTCAAAGAGGCCCAGAAACCCAGGATGGGCTTTAAAACTCTGCATCTGTAACAAGTGGGTGACATCACGGATACTACCTCCATTTATTACAGAGTCTACTATTTGCAGTAGATGTGCTCATCCTTGCTTCTTGCAGACGTTGCATTCAGGGTGCTACCAGGAAATGGGATAAAAAAAAAATCTGCTGTTTGTATTCACCCATGCAGCCCACTTGGAAATTTTGATTTTGGATTTTCAGGAGTTGGTACCACAAAAGAAAAGCTCATTCATTTTTGCCAGATGACTTCCTGCTATTGAATGTATTGAACTTTTACACTGGAATGATTATTTATTTGATTCACAGTTAAGTGACTTTGCCCAAGATACATTTTATACCCCTTTTCCCCCTCTTGTCGGCACTTGGATTGGTGTTTATCATGGATGCTGCCACTCTTATTGCTGCAGATGGCACAAAACAAAGAGATATATCCTCAGCATAAGCACTTCCCACTGCCAGAACAATGTCAACTGATTTAAACTGCCTCGGCTTTTCTGTCACCACAGGCGGGGCTGGGGCCAGCGCAGGATATGCTTGGCTGAATATGAGCAGGACAGATTGCTCATTCACGCAACACAACGGCAAAGACAGATCCTTCAAAGTCCCTCACTTGCACGCGCACATCCAAATGCACTGACTGGCACGCAAACAAGCACACTTTACCGCTGACACACACTCACACACTGCCCAGCGTGATAGATGGGGAAAGACACAAAGGTCAGCAGTCAGCAGGGCTTCACTTAGACAGGACTCGGGTTCTTTTACATCACCTTGACTTAGGAGATGGAGCTGACCCAACCCGATCTTTTCCACCGCTGGTGCACTGTTGTGATATACAGTACAACTCAGCAACTGTTTTAAAGGGATAGAGCTCTAATAGGCTTCCAATTCTCCACTGCTATTTAACCTGCACCGTGCTGTCCGAGTGCCTCTCATTTCCCACCTTCTGGCATATGAAGAAGGGATCCCATTTGGTTGTGAATGACACATGCATTTATCTTGTCCCTGTTTGCAGATCAGCACTCCCGTCAGTGCGATGGTATATCTGGCTGAACAGCTACCCTCAAGGGAGAGTGATATACAGATCTTATCAGTCACACATGCACACACAGGCATGATCACACATATGTCGCTGAGATGGTGTTGGATGCTCATGGACACTTCTGCCCTGATAATCACACTCATAGTGGTGGATCTCATTTTGCTATCTGATCATTTTCAGGTTCACAAGTTTTGCAATTACCTTGAAAAGGCCTTTAAATACCCCACATTTGGATTCCCACTCAGGAACAATAGGACCTGTTGCGGGGCAGACTGTGCTTGAGCTTCTCTTATGTAACTCTGTGTTGATCAGACACTATCGCACATGCCGAAGAGTGCTGGGATCTCATTAAAGCTCCTTTAATTGGCCCGACCTTGACATGAGGGGTAGGAGTTAGAAGGGTAGCAAGTCAACATGACAACCAGACTGATGACCTTTGTGTGAGAACTGTCAATAGGCTTAGCTGATTAAAGTAAGAGCTCTCACATGACCAATTGTCCATTGTCTACAGTGGCTGTCCTGAGCATGAGCGGAGAGGCAAGCCCAAGAGTGAGATGTGCAAAATGAGAAGAGCAATATAGATTAAAACAAATGTGCAAATCGCTATCTCTATTTTAACAGATAACATAAAATTTGGTGTATAAGAAGCACTTTTAAAGTTAAAGGGTCATAAAGCCATGCATGCAAGTGACCAGCAGGGATGGGTGCCAGTACTGTTGGTGAGTCTGTTTCTCACAACAATCACTGCTACTGCTGGATTAGGTCAACTGCTGGTGGCTTGCAGGACTACAGAGTCAACATAGTTAAAACAGAAGGTGTTAAAAAGGGTTACACAGCTGCAGAGAGACTGCACATTGCTGAACACAGTATGAAAAAAAAAAAAAAATCCCGAAAATCAGATGATAATGTCCCAAAGCCTCCCTACCAGTGCCAAATTAATACTCCTGTCTTCAAATTCTTTATGTATAATAGATTTTACTGTGGCTAAATCTTATGTAGCACTTGTAAGATGTACTTGTGGTGCTCTTACATGAGTGATTTTCTCAGGACGCTGCAAATCTCCGAGTTACTAAAGCTCTACGAGTTATATTGTGTCTTCGAGCCTTTTGTTTTGGTTAAATTCTTTTTAGACCTAAAAAACATCAGTCAGTGTACCCAAAATTAAACAGACACAAAATTACAGACATGCTGAGAAAAAGATGTAACACAGCTATGTGATTGTTCTATGTGTCCAGCAGCCACAGAAACTCATCATTATAATGTGTTTGTGTTGTTTTTTTAAGGTGGTTGCTTTGCCCAGAGAGCGTATAACCTTGACCAAAATTCAGACACAAGTGACTTCATATATACATACATATGTTAAGCTAACTGAAAAATATTCATTTGTGTGGCAAGAATAAAAGATAGTCTAATGATGTGAAAATTGGGGCAGTTATTTTTTTCATGAAGAAAGAAACAAATGTTTTCTAAGGGATAAAATGGGTAAATGGCCATGAAAGCAGTGTGTGTTGTTCTACTTTATACAAGTGTATAAAACCATGATCAAAGCTCATATTTAAGCAACATTGTTTCAGTAGACAGAACTGCTCTCTTGATTAAATGGGCCAAGGCAGACTGTGTGTGTGTGTTCACTGAGTGTGGGTTGGATTCCAGTTTGTTTTTGTCTCTCTCACCAATCTGCTGTGAACAAAACAAAAACATTACAGCAAATTGGCTTTTGGATGCACTGGTTCAGCGTAAAGCTAACTAGCATTGTTGTCCTCTGGTTTGTTTGTGGCTTAGCCATTGTCCTCATAATGGCAGGGGATGGGATAGCCTGACCGAGCACGTGATCAACACGCTAACCCTCAGCAGCTACCGCAACCGCATAGCCGCATTGTCTCAGGCAAACACATCCTGCGAGGACACATGAAGAGGGAGCACAAAACTAACCAGTGTTAGCTTGGCAACCTGCAGCCTCAGGTTGGTAAAGAAGGCTTAGAGTAACAGGATTGAGGGAGTTTTACAATCTGAAGAAGAGATAGTAAAGTGGATTACAGTGTAACTGATCCAAGATTTGTCTCATCTCGCATCTGCAACTTGGTGCTCATTCAGTCGTTATGCAATGCATACACAGAGTGCATGTGATTTGACTGCATGACCACTCGTTTCTGCCTTGCATCACTCATATTTACAACACAGGACAGTACATCAAACTGAATCATCAACAGCACAGACCACAGAAGGAAATTAGGGGGCTGTTTGCGCGCCATTCTGCAGAGATATGTCGACGGATGCTTTGTTGTGGTGTAAGAATTTCCATCAGCTGTTGTGTGCTGCTACATGTCAACTTAAAACTCATCAGTCGGCACCGGGAATTCACTGAAGTGTTGTTTCCCCAGCTGTGGATTAGCTAGCAGACGAGGGAGCAGAGATCTGCTTGGCCATGACTGTCAGTGCGGCGAGAGAGGCAGTGTAATTAGCGCTTACTGCCAGCATCCAGGGCAGATCCTCTGACTGGTGGGAACCCACTGGGACAGAGAGGAAGACACAAGCACAAAAAAAGGGGGCCAGAGGCTGAGTGACACTGGAGGAGATGGGAGAGGCAGGGAAAACAAAAGGAGGAAGAGAGTGAGAAGAAACATGGCAGTAATGAGTAGCAGCTCTGGGCTTCTACCTTTTTTCTTCCTCTTTTATTTTTCCTCCTTTTTTTTCTGCCTTGGCATCCCGTCTTAAGCCAGCCATGGGCCTTCAGTGCAGTGCTGTGATGTCCTTTTTAGTGCATACAAGTGTCTGTTTTGACTACGCTAAGAGGCAGAGGCGACTGCCACTGAGATGTGCACGTTGCAATAACACCAATTTTTTCTCATGTATTATGCATGTCCAGTCAGCATATTCATTCCAGAAAATAGGAATGCAGTGGAGCCTACTCACATGGAAGGCTGTTTTGCATGTACAGTCAATGCAGTTTAAGATGTGTTCAGCTGGCACAACAGACGTCCTAGTACGAAGATTTTCATTGAAGAAAACGTGTGATAATGCATTTAAGAGATAAGCAGCCAGTTAGACAAAGACGGCAACAAAAAACATGAGGATTTAGGGAAACAAGAAAAGAAAGCAAGCTGGAGAATAAATATTCTAAATATTTAAAGGAGCTGTCCAGAATTTTTAGCATTTTCCTGTGATAAAGACTCCTTTTCCCACGAGTACTCACACCCACTGTCGTTAAGATATAACCCTTGCCAAACACCCTTGTGTTTGTTTTGGGAGGAAATGATTCCAAAGCAGGTCTTATTTTTAACCTTTGTTTTAACCTTTAGCCTGCGCTCTATCACTCCTATTTCACCTTCTTCAACTTTTCTGTTCTTTTTCTTTTTGTCAATCCAGCTCAAGTGATAACAGCTACTTCTAAATGTATACAAGGAATTGTCTTTGTCAAGAAAAAGGACAGATCTTGCTTTTCACTACCAAACTTTGTCAGTCCTAGACAGTGTTGTCATGTGGACTTTGGTCTATGTGCTGTAAATGAATTCAAGTTTAACCAGACCACAGAAAAGAGCATTTGAAAATAAAAGATTTGGGCACTGATGATCTCATTTCAAATTGTTGTTTATGAACAGGCAAGTATGTATCCTCACATGGGACTGTAACTGGAAGGGTAGACATGCACCAATTACGAGCCCTTTCTCACGTTTTTGATTGACGTAATAAGAGACTACATCAGGAGAGGGATTGTTATATATTTTCATAATAATTGATACAGCTCAGCATGTATCTAGCAGTGGCGTTTTCTCCCGGAGCCCAAGGGAAGCCATGCTTCCTCACTTTTTTTCAGACTGTAGCAGTGTTTTAATGAAAATACTCCTTTATAACAGTTTCGATAATTCTTCCGTGTTTCGTCACTGTCCTCTCTTCCTTATTTCTCTCCTCTACTTATTAAGCATTTTACGATGTGTAAAAACAGCGCCCTCCTAAATGTTATGCTGTGAATAAGTGGTGAAAATACGTTATTGCACGCTGTTGTCCGCAAGGAAGCCAAGCTGAGTTGGCGTCCCTTGGTGAAAAAAAAAAGAATGACTAACCAATCAGATGAGGCTGCGGTCATGACACTGCTCATCTGTGATTGACCAAGACTGTGTCAAGGGAAGCCACCCCATCTTTGGCCTCAAACCAATCAAATCACAGTATCGTCATCATTAAGCCACTGAATGAAATCAGTGAGATTAGCACATTTGCAGTGTGCATGAAGCGGCAGGTTGTGCGTTTGGGCGGTTGAGTAAATAAATAAGACATTTAAGCTAAGTCAAGAGGACGATGTACGTGTGTGAATGAGTGAGTGAGGGTGGGAGAGTGAAAGGGCGTGTGTCGGTGTTCAAAGTAAGTAAAATGAGCGCTCTCTGGGCACTCTAACAGGTCATTCCATTACATGAAAAAGCGATATACAAGCTGCAACAAAGTCTTTTATGTACCCCACTCCCTAAAAATCATACAGATTAGAGGCTTTGTCTCACTTGGCTTCCTCAAAAAAAATCCCCACGCCACGCCACTGGTATCTAGTCTTATGTTCTTGTACAGTCCCAGGGTTGATGTATGTTTATCTGGCACATAGGACAGCTTCTGTCTCCGGCTTGTGTCTGAGGTCTCTTTGACCTTGTGTAAACTTTCACCCAGTCTCCTAGCTCCATGCTCTGATTCAACACACACACTCTGATAGCACATCTCTCTGGAAACTGACACCAACGGTGGGTTGAGACAGTGGTGTCAGCCATGTTTTTTGGCCAATTAATGTCAGGTGTTTAGTTTAATTCAACCTCTGTCAATGCTGACTGGGAAATAGATCCTCTTCTTGTGATTTTTGGGAGCTGTTTGACTAAAGACATGGGTAGATTTTAATACACTGGGCCTTTAAAATGAATATGGTCGGGATATACCAAACACTTAACTATATGATCTGATGATCCTCTTTGGTTGCGTATTGACAGAGGACACTAACTGAAACACTAATTTGGCAGCGTGAAAGGTCAGTGTGACAAAGACCCACCCTCTCTTCTGGGAACACCCCAACAAACAGTGTTAGTTTCTGATTTCTTCTCTGTGACTGCAAAATGATGTACACATGCAGTAAAAAGTGCATGACAGGTGTAATGTGTACATGTGTGTGCCTTCTAGGTAAAGGTTTGTGTGTGTGTGTGTGTGTGTGTGTGTGTGTGTGTGTGTGTGTGTGTGTGTGTGTGTGTGTGTGTGTGTGTGTGTGTGTGTGTGTGTGTGTGTGTGTGTGTGTGTGTGTGTGTGTGAGACTGAGGTATGCAGCCATTTTAAGGTGTGTTCCCACCAATGCTAGGCTGCACATTACATTGTGATTAACCTGCAGGTCCTTTCTGGTTGTACTAAGGCCATCACTCCATTCTGCACTCCAAGGCTCATACCATTCCATCACATGGGGCATCAAGCCTAGATTTACAATGCCAGTCCCAGCCTGACAGGTTAAGGCTGAGCTTTCACTGGGCACGAAGCGCCTGTTTTTGGCTCTGACTTATAGCTAGTGATGCTATTTGGAGGAAGATTCATGTACCTCCCCCCTGCAATACTTCAATACTTAGGACTGATGAAAATCTACGATCAATAAGCAAATAGGAACTGAAAGGGCAGTCGGGAGCTTAATTCATTGGCATGTGAGGCTGGGATGAGCTGGGGTGTGATGGGAGTCTGGATCTAGGTGTTCCATTAATCCTGCTGCTGGACACCAGCCGACCTGCTTCTTGTTTGGACTGAGATCCGGGATGTGGAAGGTCTTTAATACTCTGTTAGTGTTTCTTATAGCTCACTCAATATCCACTCAAAAATAGCTCAGAAACTCTTCCATGAAAATAACATTTACCATAAAATCAGGGGGTGGAGCAAAGTTACACCCCTGACACTGAATACATTTTCTCTCTATAAAAAATTAAGTATAAATGGGTTGATTGGATAAGGCATGATTAATCAATTATGCCCCATGAGTGACACCTAAAGTTAAATCCCACAGACTGCAACATTTGCAGAAAGGAAAATGAATACAGAGTCTGTATTCCAGCCACTGAAACTTATCAAGAGAAGACCCTGACTGCACAGAAATGCTGAATATCAAACATACTCAAATCTGCCAGTTTGTCTCAGAGGGGAAGATTGATTAAATCAACAACTCACTGCTGTCAGAGGACTGCAGGTTTCATGGTTACTAAATCAGAGCAGTGGAAGATTTATAACTGGGCTACAGCCTAATCCTTCACTCTGGAAATCACATGCTCCTCTGGCACAGAAGTGTGTCAGAGGTTTCAGGGAAAACTGGAACAAAACATGGAGATGAAAACATAAAGGTGAGGAATGAAAAATTTGCATCAACTTGACTTTTGTGTGATAAAACAAAAAAAGATTGACAAATGTAGATTATCATTATATTTCGTACAATTTAGGGTGAGTGATGATGTGATAAAACCAAATGTGGGGTTTATTTAGACTGAATTTAATACTGCTTCCATGTTTTGTGATAATTCATTGAAGCTACACTGAAAAAACGTCCAAAAAAGCGTGTTGCAGACTTGTGCCACTCATCTTTGAAGTGAGTCATGTCGGTCACTACTTATGACCATGGTGCCAATGGGATGGAAGATGGAGAGACACAGTGATCCTCTGAAACTGAGTGGTCAGAAAGCAAGCTTTGCTCTTCCAAATTAGAGTGGAGTTATGATGTTGATTTTAAGATAATAATTGTCAGTGCTGCGGGGTCATGAACAAACTTTCAATAACATACTGTGCAAAGACGGTGAGTCCTAAAAGATGATCTTAGAAACTCTCAAAGTCAGAAGAAGACTCGGCAAGTTCCTCAAAGCAGCCAAGCTTTAAAATCAACATTAAGGCTACATATGGTTGTTTTTCTGAGATGGATGGCCACATAGTAAATTAACTACAGTTATTTTCATTTTTATGGTAGCAATCATAAACACAGTAAACACATGTTACATTTGTGCATTTACACCAGGTGTTCCCAAACTTTCTAGCTAGCCCAAGACCCCCAAAAAGTGATGCCAGAGACCAAGGACGCCCCTACCAGGGGAATAGTAATAGACCAGCCAAGAACCAACAAAAAAAGATTTAAAAAACTTAATTTAGCAGATCAATGGAAAATTTGACTACTTATGTGCTTATACTGCTGTATTTTCTAAATTTACTGATGACTGATGACACTGTCGTTATCCTGGCTTAGTCACCTTTGGGGTGTTGTGGCAAGAAAAAATGTGGAAAACAGATAAAACATTTTTTGTTTGCGTGGTTTTACATAAAATTTAACCCCTGTGTCTATTTTGATTTAAAAAAAATACTGTTTGAAATATGCATTTGTTGATTTTGGAAGGCATTTTGCCACCCACTTATCAGTGTTACGTGACCCCCAGGGGTCCCAACCCCCACTTTGGAAACCACTGATTTACACAGCTGCTGGCTCCTATATAAAGCTAAGCAGCAAGAAATTCTAAATTGATTCTGTGTGAGTAACAGAACACATAAACTAAGTCCCATAAAGGAGCTTTAATACTTGGTGTTATTCACCATTTTTGTTGTAACTGTGAATATATGTGAGATTTTAATGGTGGATGTTAATATACTTTTTTTTTCAGCAGTGTTCACATTTTACCAGAACTCTATGATGTGACATGTTTCATCCTCACCAGAGGTTTGATGTCCGTTATCTCTGTCCTGGCTGGAAGCCCGGTTCCCTCATCAAAAAAAAGCGGGTGGGAAGAGGACAAGGTGTTTTTCTGTTTCCTCTGTCATAGACCCACGATTCTTTAATCCATACTTTGAAACGACAAATTGGCAAAGGATAAGAAAGAGAGATTTGGACTTAGTTATGAGAAGCACTGAACGCATCCTTTTTTTGGGTGTGCACAAACAGTCTGAAAGCTAAATCAAAACAGATGAGTGTAATATGGTGCACGGCAGTGCGTTTTCACATGAAAATGTGAAAATCTATGAGGCACTACATGGAATTGGCCTATTAATAGGCTCCTAATGCGGTGTCCCAACAAGCAGAAGCTCTGGTTAGTCTTATTTGCGCAGGCTGGGATATTAATTACAGCTTAAACAAACAGTGACAAGATCAAATCCCTGAACACGTGACCGCTGCCTACAGGGGAAATTCTCTCCCTCTCTGTCTCACCACTTGTTAAGGCTATAATTAATTAGCAGCTTCTGGTGATGGTCACAAATACATTCAGTGAAATTAATCTTGCCTCCTTTGTCTCTTTCCTCAAGGAGAAAGCAGATGTCTCCCAGGTAGTTCCCCTCACTTGACCTTTTGTTACTACGCCAAAATTAAAGAAGTTAACCAGAGCGGGCTCGTGTTGACTTTTGTAGCTGCAGGACGATTTCTGCCTCGACTCTGGGGAACAATTCAGCTACAATCACATGTTTCTGAAAGCTCAGGAATCTCTGTTTTAATATGGAGAGAAAGGCCTCCGAATGGTGTAAAGCTGACATCAAAGAAAAAGAGTAAATGGTTTTTCCGTGGGCTTTTCTCAGTGGAAGGGGAGGAGAAGAGGCTGATAAAGCTTGGCAGAACTGCATTGCCGACACTGAGATTAAGATATCGACCTAATAATGTACAAAGGGGCCCTTGATGTACAATCTCTCTCAGTCTGCTACTATCTTGTTACTTTTTGTCTGTTTTTCACTTCCAACTCTTTCCATCTCTCTTTCCACTCTGTGCCTTGTTTTAAAGACTTCATTCTTGCACCTCCCAGGAGGCTGGAGAAACTTCTGAAAGTACACGCACTTATCCTAATGAATGCCTTTCAAACTCTGTCTTCAGGGGCTGATGCTAAATTCCAAGAGTCCAAGGAGAAGAAGCAAATAGAGACACAGATGGAAGGAGAGGTGCGCGTTAAAAAAAAGGACACAAAACGAGTGATGGAATAGCAAAGGTATGAGAGAAAGGGAGCAAAGACGAAAAGAATGAGAGCTGGAGAGCGCTGTGTGACTCACCTACCTCAGCAGGAGCGCAGAGGAAGGACGAGCAGGTAATAAATACAGCGGGATGTCATCCAAGCGCCCTGGAAAGCTTTTCTTACGCACTTCCTCTCATTTCTGCAGAGCTCCACACCATGGAAACAATACACTGGCCCTGTGGAGAGACAGCAGATGCAAACTCACATCAAACTTAAACTTTATCCATTGTTCTCCATAGTGCTGAGATGTAAATTCAGAAACTCTCTACATATATTCAACTCGAGTCTTCATCAATAGTTCTATCAGCCCATGGAAACATTAGAAACTGGTAAAAAAAATGGACCATCAAGATCTCTCAGGTCATCTGGTTCAGGTCTGCTTTCAGCCCCCAGAGTCAGAACTAAATGGAGAAGCAGCATTCAGCCTTTTTATTCAAAATATATGTAACAAACTCCTAGAAAATTAAGGTCTGCTAAACTTTGCTCTCAGCTCCTTTAAATAAAGGTTAAAGACTTACCTTTTTACAACTGCCTTTTTTCTTTTTTTTCTAAGAATTTTCAAAAAATCATTTCAATATCCAATTAACTGCACAACTGTGAACAATAACTTTTAAGCTTATTTCTAAAATCTGTTTGAATACATCTTACCCCCTTTTTTGCAACTACGTGTACTTTTTGCTTAAACCAAATATTTTCTTTTAAGCAATTTTTTTTTTTTTTTTTTTACTTTTTTCTTTAACATTTTCTCTTTTTTAATCTTTTCAATGATTATTTGCACATCTGTGTGAAGGGATTTGAATTTACTCATTGCCAAAATGTGTTAAATAAATGAACTTGCTTTGCTTGTGATGCTCTACTACCAATATGTAAAGAAGCACAGAAAATGGATGGCTTTTAGCAGCACCACACAGTTTGGCAGTATTTACAGTATTTTCACCTTAAGATAAGTTGGTTAGTCAGAATTTCAACTGAGAAACTTATTGATTTTTTCTTTTTTTTTATTTTAGTTTACTTTTTCCAGCTTTTTAAGCCACTGGATAAAGAGACAGGGTGAGAGTGGGGAGCTTAAAGGTTAGCCTCATGGGCCAGGGAACCTCCCTGCTCGGCTAAAGGTATAAATTGTACATAAGCTATGAAAAGTACTGAGGTACCTTGGCTAAATTATAAACAATGACACAACAAGATTTTATTGCTCCTGTGAAAACTTTTTGAAATACTTTTTGGGACCAAAAAATGTTCCTCACCCCATAAAAAATGAAGTACATTAAGAACACCAATCACATGTTTGGGTAATACTTTTTCAAACCTAAATTATGCTCTTCCCCCCGAACCTAAGAAGTTTTGCTTAAATAGAAACAAACCACAACATGTAAATTGTTTTTGTATGGCCAAAAGCCATATAATTTAAAACAGTTGTTGACCAGGTTGTACTGCATGATGCTGATTTGTTTTAACGGACTTGTTAAACACCCGTGTATTGAAACAATGTTCCTCCATACCTCAAAAATATTCTATCGATGATATGAGACGAACGGCCATAAAGGTGTTATTCAGATTTTTGCTACATTGATTTTTTTGTTTTTTACAGTTCTCCCGTATAGAAATGTTTGTTTTTTTGCTTACAGGTGAAACTGTTAAATAGCTGCTTTTTTCAGAAAGATGCAGCGCCAGTCATGGAAAAACTGAATCATTTTTATCCTGTTCAGGTTAAACTGACTCATAACAGCGTTTAACTGTGATGCATAAGTCATGCTCAGTCCTGTGGTCATGCTTATGTGCGCATCATATTTCCATAATCCAGCCCACTTTATACACACATGTAATGGTAACACCATATCAAACACATCACCTCCACCATAGAACATGGTAATCATGTGTGACTCAATTAGGATGGTATTCCTGTTGTCTACTACAGACAGGTGAAAGGCACAGCTAATGAGCTTCCCACCCTCACCCCAGGAGTCATCCGGGGATGATCAAAGCTCTCACACTCACACACACACTTGCAAGCCACACACCACAGAGAAAACTCAAGGACCACACGTGATTCACATGTGCAGACTAGACAAGAAGATGAGGGAGAAGGCGGGTGGTAATTAGAGTGTTGCAGACCACCTTGAAACTGTTTTTTCACAATCAATGAGACATCAAGTCAGCAGTTTAGTGCAGATGAGGTCGAAAGTAGCATTCTTGAATTCAGGAGATGACTTCTGAAGTACAGGTATGAACTCTCCTGCCCCCAAAGTCATTATAACACAAAAGATGAACACATTCCTGGAAAATGTAAATTGTTTTTGCAGAATCAGGTGCTCAATTAAGGTGTATTTATCAAACACCAAGTTAATCTTCAACATTCAGATGACAAATTATGGTGTCTAGCAAGGCAAAGTTAAAAAGAGACACACAAAGAACTCCTGAATCTCTGCATCAAGATGCTTCCCTCCCGTTTTCTTTCAGGCTGTATAAACTATACAGTAGCTTTGGTGCAAAGACATCATCAGGCCTACACTGCAAGACTTTAATGCAGAGAGACGAAAACAAGCGCACAGACAGAGACAGACACATGCAGGAGAGGATGGTCACTGTTGACGATACTCTCAGTCAAAAATAGGCATGTTAGCGTCATACAGTGTGCCATGGGTGATGCTGTTTATGAAAGTGAGTCATCAAGAGAAATTTTGATCTGGAGAGGATGCTGGCGGCTGGTAAGAAGTCCTGATTTGCCCTAAAAACCCCACAGTGTTAAATTAAGAAGAAGCAGTATGGCACAATGGTGCATACTAGCTCTGGATTTGTTTTTATGGTCAAACATGAAAGAGGATGTTTGCAGTGCCACAGTATTGCACCTTGCCGTAAAATATCAGTGACACGCAGTTTGTAAGAAAGCACACATTTTGTGGTATTTCCTTTAATTGAAACTAGAACAGGTCCCCAAATTACTGACCTGTCCTGTCCGACTTTTTGGAAGCATTCAGTTGGGGTGCCAGATATACCGATCTGACCCCAGAAGGTGGAGCTAGAATCACTACAGTCTGTTGATTGGTCAAAAGAATCGTCACTTCCTGTGCAACTGAGGCAATGTAGAACTACACATAGCCCTGCCATGTTTTAACCTCCAATTCACCTTCCACAAAGTTTCTGGATGTCTTTTATCGGTATTTGTTTCCTGTATTACGTTTTTCTTCTTCATTGGATTTATTTTGGGGTACACTGTGTCACACTGCTTTGCCATCACACTATTGTTAAGCTGATGCATCTACACACTGCCTACCAAGGTTGACAGTTGTGTAAACACAAACAGGGTCAAGCTTTACTGATTCAACCTGTACTGATCCAAACCGGACCACTTTGTGGAAACGGGGTCTTAAAGAAGAGCAACAACTGAAATGCATCAAATCTAATAGCTGTTTGGAACAATGGCCTCTAAGAAATTAAGACATTTAATTCACTGTCACTGTGTGCAGCCAAACAAATGTGTAGTGGTTTCTGTAAAATATGATCTCTAGATTTAGTAATTTTTACATTAATGTTTGAAAATTGCATCTGTTAATAGTTTTTGACTTTGGAAGGCATTTTTCTGCCCACTATCTGTGTTTCCTGACCCCCACTCGTGGAACCACTGCCTCATAAAGTCATAAACTGCCATGCAAAATCAAACTAGAGTCCACTTTGACAGTATGACGATAAGCTGATGATATATTTTGCTTTTTGTAAGTGAATTATAGAAAAGGAAAGAACAACTGTGGGTTAACACGTTGGTCTGGAAACCATTTGAGGGACCAGTATCAATGTTTTTTTGCCAATGCTTTCTTGGTTTCATTGTACAGGGGCGGATTTGAATTACAAAATTCTACTCAGCTGACTCATCAATCACTATCAGCCCTCAAGCTAACCCTTCACCCAATATCATTGTCTCAGCTGGTTCAATGCAATCAGACTTCCCTATGTAACTACAGGCATCAAATAATACAATTTGTCAATGAACAAATTTCCTCTAACATCCAAAAATTCTCACCATCACCTGTCATCTTTGCAGTTGTTTCACTTAGTAAAATAAAAAGTCACAGCTCATTTGAATTTCTCTGCCTTTTATAACAACCCTTACAGCCAAGCCTTGGCTTTGTTTTGAATTCCACCAAAAATACACTGCACTGACATTTCCTTCAGCGTAGTGGCCTTTACACCTCGCCCACCTATCCAACAGACTCTGAGGACACCAAGAATGTGGATTAATTTGAAATAAGCTGGGGCGGTTATGCAAACACACATGTGGACGAGCAGTGACAGAGCTGTGGGTCACAGAATCCTTAATTATTTCTCCTGAAAATTAGGATAGTGCCACATCTAAAGAGAAGCACACGTGTTTAAGTGGGATAGTCTTTTTTTTACTGTTGCTGCGTTTGAATAACCCTGTTTGTTGACTGTTCCCGCTCTTAAAGCACAGGCCAGGTCAGTAGCGTCCATGTGGGATGACAGGTCACCCTGCTGATGTCGGCCTTTTTTAGAGGTTAGAGCTTGCCAGGACTAGAAGGTTTCTCTGCATCCGCCCGTTGACATGAAATATCTGCCGTGACACCCCGTGGAGAGGGGGGGATTCCATAAAAAATTCTGCTGACACCTGCAGATGTCGACTTCTATTACTCAGCAGACATCAGCAAAGTCATTTTCATTGGACAGTCTTCCAGTGTCACCTGTTCAGTCTTCACTTTTTCCTTTCCCCTCTCTTTGATTGAAAGAGGTTTGACACTCAAACTTCGAATCTTTCATCAAAAATGAAAAATACTGCACCATCACCATAGATTTGCTTCTTTCTATCCATCACAGTATGACTGTGCTTGTCTTTCTTTTTCGACCTTTTCTCCTCTGCTTTAAAACACAGGAAATGTCACATTTTCCTCTGTGTCCTCTCTGCGCTGCCTGACGATGTGTGGACATGGGTCAGCAGTCACCATCAATAATATTGACAACTGGTGTTTGCACACAGACTGCAACGGTTTATAATAAATGACAGGGGTGTCATGCAGTTTTCCAGCCACATGAGCTAAGCAAGCACTTTTTTTTCTGAAGTCAGGAAAAATCTAAAATTCAGCAAAAGTGACTCTTCGAGAAGCAGAGTGAGAAGATTTGGCCTCTTCCACTCAAGCCTGACATGTTGTACCCAAGTGGCAACCTTCAATCTATGTGAAACTTCTGCAGAAGTGCTAAAAACTGCAGTTCTTCAAGAGGCCTCTTGATTTTTACAGCAAAAACAAACATGTTTAATGCCAGGTTCAAAGAACAGTTTTGGTCTGAGCACCTCAATTTTTTTTTATCGGAACACAATGTACGTGGACTGAATTTTTTCACAACTCGTTACTTTGAAAGTATTGACCTTGTAGTTTTTGCATTCTTAAGGGCTTGACTGACAGGTAGGCAACTCTTTGACCCATTGTTTCTGAAAATAAGCCAAGTTGAGTTCAGCATTTCTAACGCGGTCTTCGTCTCAGTCAGAAACTAACTGGTGACATCACGGACAGCATGTTATAGTCTATGATCGTGCCCTAACATTTGGTCTATGACTGCTTATCAACCAGCCACCAAGTCTACCTTCTAAATTTAGTCAGTCACATCTTTCATTCTAGTTTTTTTTTTCCTGCAAATCTATACCACAATACTATGAATAGATTATACTACAAGAAAGACAAGTGAGCATGACCCATTCTTCTAATTGAATCTAATGAAAATATATGAGGCCTGACCTCACCTTCTATGTATTGTAAATCTCCACATGAAGCAAATCATGATTAATTGACATACATAAGTCACTCAGCTGTAAAAAAACAAAAAAAACCCAGCTGTAATATTTATCTTATCAGGTGTTAAACTGCACTGCATCTTTACTAAATATTATTGTATCCACTGGCTCCACTTTCACCTTCTATCTTCACCTCTTGCTCTTGTTTTCATGACGTTTTTCCATGTAGCTGTAATATAATCATTGGCCTCAAGGCCATGAAACGTCACAATGATTGATACTTACCAGTAAAAGGCCATGACTCAATAATTAAATGGCATTACTAATTTCAGGCTTCCCAGCCTTCCCCCAACGTCTTATTTACCACAGTCATCACTATGATTAAATCAAATCTTTATACTTATACGAGCAGGTAAAAATAGTACTCGTACTCATAATGTGGCCTCTGCGTTTTCAGAAGAAAATGTTAATGAAAATGACTGACAAGGTGTTAAGAGGGTCCTTGATTAGCACTTAGTAGAAACCTCACAGGTCTGGGCAACTGTAGAGTCTGATCCTTTTCTGATTTGGTGATTTTTAAAGGAAATAAGGAAAGTTATGACTTTCCACTACACCAGAACAAACTTCCAGTGTATTCCTAAACATCTAACTTAACCTTGAAGAATGAGATTGTCATTTTAGATTAAAAAGAGGATACTTACAACAAACTAAACATGCAAACTAAGCACCTCCACATTGACTAAGTTAATATTAATGTGTCATGATATTTAAATGGATCACATCAAAAGTCCTGGTTCTTTCATTAACATTGGCTTATAAAAGGTAACATTATTACATTTAAATAAAGTACATACATATAACTTTTCACTTTTTTCACATGGCAGCTATGACCCTTTGACACCACGCTCAAGGTGGGAAACCAAAATGCCATATTATTGTTGTCAAGCTGGAGGATTGACCAATGGGATCTGTCAAATTTCACATCACTTCTTCTTGACTGGTCAGCTGAAAAAACACTGAGTAAGCCTTATTTAGACGTAATAGTCCTTTTGAGTCCACAAGATTCTAACAACGGTCTGTTAGAAAATTAAAAAGCCAGCCATAACATTCAACCATTCCGGTTTCACTAGTCTGACATTAGCTAGCAACACTAAACTTAACGAGAAATCCATCCCAGCCCTTGTCGATTCTTTACACTGCACCGTAGCGGCTGGGATGTAAAGTAATCAGTCCAGTGGATAATCCCGGGCAGATAAGCTGGTCTGTGGTTGAATTGTAACGTTAGCTGTTGATTAAAAGTTAATTATCCAATGAGTTACCTTATGTGTAGCTTGGGCTTGAAAAGTGGTCCAATAACCTTAAATATCCATTAAAAATAAGTTAAATGAAAATAATTAGTCGAATTTTCTATACCTGCAACTTTAAATATACCAACATTTGAACTTCTCATACTTAGTATAATATCAGGTGAAACAGCCACTGTATGTATGCATTGCATGTTTGACCAAAACTGGACCAAAAAAAAAAAAAAAAAAAAAAAAACTGAACAAAAAAAGTCACTCAAAAAAGGGATATCATTCACCTTCATCTTCATTCAGCCCCAAAAACATGAAACACATCATTGTGGAAAAATGGCTGACATAAACATAAACAAGTTTTTTCCACTTATTCTAAGTTGCATGAATGCTGTGTGTGTTTGTGTGTTTGTGTGTGTGTGTGTGTGTTTGTGTGTGTGTGTGTGTGTGTGTGTGTGTGTGTGTGTGTGTGTGTTGCAGTGGATGTCACGTGTTTGAGGTTTTATATATAATACCACAAACATTCATTAATTCAACCTCGAGGGCCAATGAAATCAGCAAAGCAGAGGCTATTAAGAGAGCTTAAAATGGTGTGCGCATAATGACTGCAGGGACGAGCTAATGCGCTAACATAGCCTTTCCAGATCTAGATGATGCTCATTATTATCTCTTTTTTGCCCCCAACTTTGTGACCCTGACTCTTTCTCGTCATGAATGCAGCTGACTTTTATCCTCAGGTACAGAGCTTCACTGAGTGTCTAAAACACAAAGATGAATCCATGTTTAATTTTTACGTCTGTTTGCCCCCATCTGTCTCTTCCCTGAAGACATGTCTCATCGCAGGTCAGCTCTGAACTTATTTGCCCTGCTGCCACTTGACAAGTCAGAATAACTTTTTTTTTAACAGGATTTAATGGATATAATAGTCTATGGATCACTCCAATTGAGCTGCACCCACACACACATAAAGCTCATGAAAACTTAAAAAACTTTGGGGTGGGCAGAGTTTTTGAATGGAAACAGCTGATATTCCCAGCCTGACTTTAACCAGGCATTTTACTGCCAGTTTCTTTTTAAAATTTTCTGATAGAAGTATTCAGGAACAGCAAGTTGGTATGGATGGTTATACTTTTGTTATGGACGAGGAGTAAAGGAAACTGGGATAAACCAGAAGAGCAGCATGAAATAGGATGAAGAAAAAATACAGAGGGCGAAGAAGAATCATTTTCAAGATTCACACAAAGACATCTGCACGTTTGTCAGTTTGAAAGTAGCCTCAATATAAACTCAGAAACTGTTATCATAGCGAACATCCCTGTTGTTTTGTTCACCAGAATGTTGTAAACATTACACTTTTCCCCCATGCACTAAGTTGTACAAGATAAACCAGGGACATTTGAGAACCTTGGATAAATTTGGGGAAAGAACTTCTGAAAATCTCTGGGAATTTTTGAATTCACAGGTACAGGTTTACTCATTTTGCTTTGACAAACAGCTTAAGTCCCGCAGATGGCATTTCAGTGTGTCCTAAAAACCATCTGAAATCTCTCCTTTCTGCTTGACTAAACCCACTTGTAGTGGGGAACTCAGACTCATACAAATACCTTTTCTTCAATTTAGAGAGGATCTAAATGTTTGCAAGAAAGCACTTTCTCCATCTGTCATGGACAACGAGTGCAATCAGGCTTCAACCAAAACATTCTGTGCTTTGCATATCACAGAGCTTTTTTTTTCTCCCTTTCCCTTTTTTGCTTCAAGCTTTGGTTTTAATCATGCCGTGTCAAAAATATGAGGATTATGAGATTTGTTTTGTTTCCACATGAAGCAGACTGGGGGCTATTTTTTCATGTTTTTTTTTTTCCAATGTGTCAAAGTGATCGCTTTGTTTAAAACAAAAGAAAAAAGGTGAAAGGAAACATGCACACATGCAAATGGACATGAAGGAGTGCAGAATGAGAGGTTTTGAGTACAAGGTCCACAGTGGGATTTGGGACAGGATGCCAGCAGCAGCAGCAGCAGGCTCTCGGCTTTGTCCAGCTCAGCTCTCTCAGCACACATCATTAATAACCCCATAGAAGAGGAGAAAAGAACAACTGTTACTTCTTTTGATTTATGGCTAGGTCTCTGTGTTTAAGAGCAGATTCTGAGTCTCACAACAGCGGCCTCGACAAGCGTTGGGTAAACCATAGTCTCCTGTGTGCAAAGGTCAAGGTTTGTTTTCAGAAAGGTCTTCTTATTCTGGATCAGGAGATGGAGAGAGTCTCAGAGAGGGAGGAGAGGAAGGGGTGTGCTGCTTTGCATTCGACTCCTGCTAGGTGTTTGTCCCTCCAGTGGCTCTCTGAGCCTCTGTCGGCGCTATTTCAAGAGCAGCATGCTATAGCTAGATCAATACATACTCAGAGCTAACAGGGGGTACTGGCTTTATACTTTTCCTACTGCAGTGCAGGGGAATGAATGAAAGGTTTGCTAACTCTACACTGCTTCAGGGACATGCTGTTAGAAACACCTCTTCTTTTTACAGAGGTTTCCATATTTGGAGTCCCCAACATGGCTGAAATGCAAAATAGTTTGACATTTTTGTTTTTTTTTGCCCTTCAATCCAAACTGTATGGAACCTTTCAGAGGCAGTAGTATTTAAGAAGCAGTGATAGATCACTAATCTTTGAAAAAGGGTGGGAAAAAATCCCGTAAGTTCCCCTAGGAAAGAGTAAAGATGATGGAGAGGTGACTTTTTTGACAGAGTGAGCCGGCGCAGCGTGTTCTCAACAACAACCAAGGCTCACAGTCAGCATCAGCATGCACTCAGAGATGAGGAAAGAGGGTGTCTGTCATGCTCTCACTGTGACAGCGGGCTGGGCCTGTCAGTTATCTGCCACATATAGGCTTCAGAGGGTTCCAGTCAGAAAAATGCGAGAGCAAGAGGGACAGAGAGGGTAACAGGCAGAGAGATGGTAATCCTGACACAGAGGCAAAGACAGTGACTGAAGGCAATGAGCAGAGAGAGAAAAAAGGGAATAAAATAATGCAAAAACACAAAAAAGCCCTGAGTCATGCAAGAGCGGGTAGATAAAACTAGGAAATGTACAAGCATCAGCACAAGTACAAAGTTGGGGAGTTTTTGTTGCAGCAGCAATTAATAAGCGCTATCTCTTTGGGCATGGGTAGGAGGAACAGATAAACCCCGATCATGACAAGTTCTTGGTGGATTTGAAGCTCAGAAAAGGATCCGCTTGAATCCCTTTATCAAACCTTATCATTAATTCACATATCAAACGTTGGCTGGCCTTACATCATGTCTGTGCATAATCAAAGTGCACTGATTCTGGCTTTGGGTTCCCGTTGTCTGCAGCAGTTTTCTTCTGATATCCTGGGAGAAGTTAAAGCTTATGTTTAATTAGATTTTTAGCATTATGCTAGCTCCTCCAGGGTAACACCTGTGAGCCACATACAAGCTTATAATAAAGCTAAATGAGATCAAGAGCGCAGACACAATGGTTTTAAGCTTATAATTAGGATTACTATAAATAACACCATTCTTTATTACTTAGCTACTGGCACCTAACAGAGCCAGTTGAGAAAACTGGTGGGTAAAAAAATGCAACGCAGAATCACTATAACCACTGCTACTGTTGGTTACTACACAAGAGTCCGCTGTTTCCTTTTCTCCTTATTTTAAGTCGCCATCAACACAAATGTTCAGTTATAAATGTGTAATAACACATTAATAAATGTAGCACAGTTAAGAATTACCATACAAACTCAATATGAGTGTAGATAACTGGAAACACACTGCTCTCTTTCTGGGATGATTCAAACTGTATTGAGACTTACCAACTCTTATCAAAGCAATGTGGTTTTCAGCAGTTGAAGTATGATTTATGGCACCCAACAGGCATTCGGCATTGCTTATGATGCAAAAAATTCAAATGTAGTTTGTTGGTGTTAATGATGTTCTCTGTGTTTGGGAGTTAATGTTTGAACCTTATATTCAGCCAGCAATTTATAGTTGTACCTGTGTTTCTTCCCTTGAACTGATATAAGTCATCCATTTAGTTAAGGTTGTAGAAAAAAAGATTGTAGGTGCAACTAAAAAACACAAAGGTACTGGTTCATGGCTTTGAGCAAGCTCATTTTTAGTGTGAACTTGCTCAGCACTGTTCAAACCAGCATGTTAAACCAGATTTGGATGCATGAGTACATTTGCTGGTTAAAACCATTGTTTCTTGCTCATTCATTCTTCATAATACAGAAAAGTTTTACCAGCGTAGTTATTTTTTGTTGTTGTTTAGGGTTGAAAAAGAAAACAAAGTCTTACAAAGTGAGTTTATTGGTTGCAGGACTGACAAATAGTTCTGGTTGTGTTGATCATCAGTTGTGTTTGAAAGAGTGGCCTTTTTTTTTGGACAGGGTTAAGTTTTTAACATTACCAATGACAGAGGTGTGAAAGAACAGCAGAGGTAGATCACAGCCAAGTATCACTTATAGACCACTCTCTGTGACATCATATGTTGGTGTCTGAATGGGCATCATGGAGTCAAAAGATGGCTCTTACTATGGTAGAAATGATGCATCTTTTTAACCTTCTGTTTGAGCTATGGTAGGATTTAAGCTTAAGGATTTAAGTAGGGCACTTTGACATTAGACCTAATGGTGAAACTTCTTGGTACCAGGTAGACACTCAGGAACTGTAGCTTGTTTTTCTATTTCCTTTGGCCTAGGCAACAATGAGCACCACTGCTTGTTATATCATACAAAAATATGTATTGGTTCAACACCAATGTTATCCCATACCTTTTGCAAGTCAAAAGTTTTTCTTTGACTATACAATTGATCTGTCCACTTTATTTTCCAACTCGCCCCTAATTTGTTGGATGAGGGTGAGGTCTGTGCTTGAAGGGGTCAGTCCATCATTTTCAAAAGACCTAAATCTCATGCTGTCTATTCTGTGGTATAGAGTAACATGACATAATGAAAACTTTGTTAATATTTAGTGTGTTGTATTGGTATTTTAATGGCTGATTTAAAAAAAAACGAGGAAAGCTCTTGGTTTCTACTTAAATTTGAAAACAATCCAATTACTTTTCAAAAAATTAGCTCATCATCCAACACATATTACATTTCCCTTTAAGGTGTGTCACATTGCAGGACTACAGACTAGGGCTGGGGCGATATGCTATTCCTGCGATTCGATTCTATGACAATTCTTGGGGTGCCAATTCAATTTTAATTGCAATTCTTTAATATTTACGATTTTTGCGATTTGAAGTTTGCTTTTTTAACACCAGACCATGTGAAAAAGTTAAATAATGATGATAATGTCTACAGACTTTAACAGGAGCCATATTTTCTCATAAACTGCACATCATGAGAGTTGGGAAACATTTCACACAGAGAAACATTTCACCCTCTACTGGAGAAAAACAGTAGCTTTTTTCCATTCCTGTTTATAAACAAAGACTGAATTGAAAAGATAAAAAAAAATGTTTTGACAAAGAATCTTGATATTGTCAAACAAAAAATCCCAATACATCCATTTTTTTCCACACCCGTAACTACAGATTTTCCATCTGCTCCGTGTTCCATTCAGTAATGAAATTTTTACATAAGGAAGTTTTGTCTTTAGCCTTATGACCTATGACTTTTTAAAGAAAAACCCAAACTGGTTTGAGGTGAGTGGCTCCAAAAATGCATGTAATCCTCATGACAGAAGCGTGCCTGCAGCGATTTTAGGTTGAACAACACTGACCTTTCAGCGGGTCACCTCAAAGACCACGAGCTACTAAATACCCACCTGTTTTATGGAACGCTCCTGTTACCAGAGCACACAACTCTCATATTCCCATGCAGTAAACAGAATGATAGATACTTTGTCAGCACCTTTATCACATCATACTTTATCACAAGGTTAGCCGAAATGTCAGCTGCTCTCGCTGCTGTGGCATTCAGTTTTATGGCTAGGTTGTAGCTTTCACAGAAAATCTCCCCCTAGAAAGGGACTTCACTCACTATTTTACGCACATGAGATGAGGGGGAAGTGCGGCAGATAAGCAGCATACCTGAAGCTGAGGCATAAATAACAAGAGAATATAGTCTCCATCTCCAGTGCTATTCATCAATTAAAGGCCCAGGGGTCTAACTAAACTATCACGGGAATATGGTGAAAAGTATTTTCTCAAGGAAGATGACTGCCTCTTAGAAATCACTGAAACACTTATGTTTTCTAATGGGAGCTGTGTTGAATATTAATTAGATCTCGAGCTTTGATTTTTCATCAAAATATGTTTGAAAAAAACTTGAAGCCGTCTCCAAAAATAGGCAAAATTACCACATAATTGGTGGTTGATGTATGAGGGTGTGCAGTGTGGCAGGCGTTAAGCACCATTAACCCCCTATATAGATCCACAGCTCACTTTATGGCTCTTGTTGGCAGAATGCTTTCCATGAGGGTGATTTTTCAAGAGCTCTATCAATATCCAATGGCAGCATAAGCTCCGAGGGCAGAGCGCTGAGTGATGGGCGCAGCACTGTCATCATGCAGAGCAGGCTAATAGGAAAATAGTCCCAGCCCCTGCTTGTGCTCTGCACATATCATTACAGAAATGCATGGAGAGGAAAGAGGTTCAAAGATTGGAGTAAGAATTCTCAAGCTTTAGTTCACAGCATCACTGCTATAAATAGTGTAATCTGCAGTCTGATAGATTTTCATGGAGCTGTAAAAGGTGAGATTGAGTTACAGTGACCTCCCTGTTTCCCTGACGTGGCCTACAGTGTGTGGGAGGTGGTAGTGGTGGGTGGAGGAAGACGAGTGCGTATGAGGTTGAAGGAGTCAAGGTTCCCCAGAGGGGGGTTGGATGGTAATGTGGAAACAGGCGTAATTAATCTCCAGATGGGTGAGGGGGCGCTGGGCAGTGGTGTCTGTGTCGTGCATCTCTGCACTGGGGTGTTTCGTGATGGCCCCCCGCACCCTCCTCACCCCCTGGGCCCCTGGGGCCATCCTTCATTCTTATTTATGAGCTTCCACACGGCCACTCAGCTCTGCTGTACCACCTCTGCATCGATCCCTCAAGGTCGACAAGGAGCTCAGCTGCTGCCAGTGAGCTGTATGCACGAACAGCTAGAACTGAAGGGATCAGAGTGTGTGCACGCGCACCTGTGTGTGTGTGTGTGGAGGCTGCTGCGGCTTCCGACAGTATTTCCGTCTGTCCTGTGCAGGAGGGGGTTTACCTTTGAACAGCCATGCAGCAAAACCCCATGGTGCCCCACCCAATCCTGCTGCAGAAGCAGATCAGGACAAGGTTTCCTTGCAGGGAATGGAGACACACCCTGCTGAACAGTGCGCAGGATTTTCAACAAAATCCATGAGATATGACGTTCTTTAAAGACGTCATAAGACCATGTTTTACTGCTCTGTGAAAGTAACACATTGGAAAACCAAACACTTCTCACCAAAGGGGGATTGAAGTTTTAGGAATAAAATTTTCTTCTACACCTCTGTGACTGTAAATTCCGGCAAAGTGCAGTTACATCACAGGACGCTCAGGAATACAAGATTTGATATTAAAATCTGAAGAGGAGTGCACTTTAGTTACTCAGCTGAATTGTCATGAGGAAATGACTGTGTGGTCAGAATCAATGACCCTTGCCCTCTTCTGCTCGAGCATGTAACTTTACAGTGTTTTTGCCACATGTTAGAGCTCCCACAGCCTTAAGGTTGTTTTATCCTTCTGTTACTCAAATGACTAATCCTCCAAACTCTTTACTTCTCAGCGTCTGCCACACATGCTCGTCTGGTACATGGTGACTTAGGCAACAAAGTTTTCAGTTGAGCTGTGAGCTAAAGTCTGCAGCGTCATCCCTCCTCTAAAAGAACTTTGTGGTCTTTGTGCAGAACGGAGCGGCTCTGGGTCGGAGGTCAGCAGGGAGTGCAGTGGGATTCAAGTTGAGGGACAATGTCATCACCAAAGCTGAGCTGCGGATAGGGGGCTTCCTACTCTCCCCTTTAGGGGTGGACTTCACTGTTTGGGTGGGTGACGCAGAGCTCACACAGCCCCAAGCAGCTCAGCACTACATTTCACGGTGTTACTCATGTTGCTCTGGAGCATCTCATGTGACTGTCAATCTGTGAGTCACACCTGGCTTCCAGTTTCCTGCAAACAATGTTTTTTATATGTCTCCAGCTTTGACTTTTATGGAGACGGATGATCACCTGGTGTGTTCATTGGAAAAAAAAATTAGATGGGGGAGACAATCATTACAAAAATCACGTCTCACGGGGAAAAAGTTTGAGGGTGCTGTAAATAAAGGTAAAATAATGCTTTTGTAAAAAGATGTGGAGCGAGCACAGAAGATATGTACTCTGGAAACTTTACCCTCCCTGTCTTTTTTTGAATCATATACAGTTCTTACTGGCTTGTTCCTGTGTTTGCATTTTATTTTATACCCTTGCTATTTATGATACATTCCAAGTCAATACTAATATTTAAATAGTCAACGATACAAGGCACAGACGTGGATAAACCAAAGGGCTGTGAAGTGATGATGGCAGTGATAATTGTGGCAGTAATGTAAACATAATTGCACAGATTCCTTAACAATAAGTAAGAAGTAAGATAAGTGTATGTGTGTGTGTGTTAGTGTGTGTGTGTGTGTGCGTGTGTTGGTGAGTGTTTATGTGACTGTTGACTGTGGGTTGTATGTAGGGATGGGTACCTTTCACATTTGAAATAATACGGTACCGATTCCCGGTACCTGACAATCAGTATAGGCACTCAACAGTATCAGATTTCAGTACTTTTTTGTGCCTTCAATATATAACCTTATGATACTGTGTTCATGTCCAGCATTGAAAATCGCCTACTCTTCTATTTCCTCACAGTCACAAGGACTTAGACTTAGACTTCCTTTATTGTCATTACACAAATAACACAGCAGTGCACTTGGAATAAAAAGTGCATGGAAAGGAGGAAAAGATACATTTAGGTACCTAAATATGGTACCTTTTGATTGTATGTGGATCGGTACCAGGAACTTTTGACAGAATTTGGTTGGTACCTATAAAAGTACCTAATTTGGTACCCATCCTTAGTTGTATGGTTGTATGGGCAACAGTTGGTTGGGTTGAAGGGCATGTGTAATCGTTTTTAATTAGACTGTAAAGCAATTTGTGTTACATCTTTTTGTATGAAAAGTGATTTATAAATAAAGTTTGATTTGATTTGATTTGATTTGATGATATTAAACTTTATCAATACACAAGGATACATTTGCAAAATGAGGTCAATGAAACTAAGTGACGAAATCTGTGTTTGTAAATTATTCATCATCTTTGTAACATTTTTCAACATCAACATTACATCGAGGTACCAGCGTTAAATGTGATTCAAGCTTTTAAAAAGTGTTGATACTCTTTTCACTTAAGTCGTCAAGGTGAGCCTAATTAGGCATGGCAAGATTGCATCATCACCCCACTTCACAATATGAAAATTGTGAATGTCGAGGCAAATAAAACGTATGGTTAAAACAAGTAGCAGGAATCATAACATTCAACACAAGCTATTTTTGTTTCCATTCACTGTAGTGCCAATGAGCCATGAAAGCACGCCAGTACCACTTTTTAACTTCTGAGGCATGCTAACGATGTGGCCATTGCTATAATTTCATTTGCATTGGGAAAACTAGCAGGCACACAAGCATAAAACCATTAGGGTGTAACTGATGTGTTGCAAACGTGAGGGGCAATTTGCAGCAGAATGAGTCTAGTTAGAGGCAGGTATGATGTGGAAAAAGGGCGAGTGCAAAACATTTACTGGAAGAGATTCAGAACTTACTTTCTGTTTCATTTGGGGTCAAAATTAAATGATACAAGATAAAGTGAAAAAAGATACAGAGTATGTTGGCACAGAATAGAATTGGCAAAAATACAAGCGAACAGTGAGTGTTATCATCCATGAAAATAATATTTCAAAATTGTCTAATCTTATTATGATGATGGCAAATTAATTCAGATAGTTGTACAACTTGTGTTAGTACTTGACAGAGTCATTTTTTCCATAATAAACTCAAAGATGAGTCTTCATTATGATCTCATTTAGTTTCGACAGCACTCCTCAGAGAGACAGTATCATTTCCCTGAACAGACTCTGTCATGGTTCTGTGCTCCTGGTCTATAGCTGACAAATTAAGACCTTCAAGGGACGCATTGTGAAATACATGACTCCATCCTGTCTATTCATACATAATGAATGACCTGTCCATTCATACATAATACTGTCCATGCATGCATGTATTCAGTTACACTAATATCTCTCCTCAGCACTATTTGACTGGATCACAATATGCTGGCCACCAAAATTGGCTTAGGGAACCAATATGGCCGACACGTTGCCCAGTGAAAAGGCCGAGTCCAGCTAGAAAAGAGCTTTGTGAGGGAAATTGAAGAATGCTGAGAATAAATGTTTGCTCTATAGGATGTACTGGCCACAGTGTGCTGTGTTGGTGAATAAATGATGAAGAGGAAGAAGGGCCTGTCCTGCTGAGCTTGTCAGCTTTGGACAGCTCTGAGTGTGTGTGGGTGTGGGTGTGTGCTTGCAGAGCTGTCAGGATAGCTGGCCCAGTTGGATTTATAGACAGGCATGTTTCAATGTCAACATTTTATGGGGACTTAAATCATTTCCACACATATATTTGTAAAGATTTGCACTTTGAGAGAAGATTTTTCTTTTCCATTGTACAAGGATAAATCGTCTCAGCTGTGAGAATCACATTGCTTTCCTTATCTTTTTGTTACTGTGTCTTCCTTAAAGATGGATTGCTACATATGGGTGCCTGAATGTGGATTTCAAGCTTTCAACATTGTCAGTAAAAAATATGAAATGTTGGGGTGCCAGTCCAGCTTAGCAACTTAAGTGTATACTGCATGCAATTTTAGCTATTGCCTACCCAGGTTCAGGCCCTTTGCTGCCTATGCATCTCCAATTCCCTGCTCCCCACCTTTGCCATTTCTCTTCAGCTTTCCTCTTTAATAAAGGCAGAAATGGTCCCAAATATACCTTTTTGAGAGTCGCCTTGAGATGTAACTCAAACTTTGAGCTTCAGGAGCAGCTAGACGACAAGTGAGGGGATCACCAAAGTGACAACATGACATCCTAAGGGGGTCATGAACAGTTGAGCCAAATTCAAGCAAAATTAAATCAAATCTGCCATATTTATGAATCAAACTTTAACTTAAATACAGTACATGGGTATACAAAAAATTATGATGAAAGCAGTACTGTTGGTTATTGGAGGCCCTTCTGAAATAGCCTTTCTGCAGCCTTTCTATAACAGATAGCTACTCACTGGCATGAGTGGCCATTATAAGATTAAAATAGACCATCCAATTCTCATCCTGTGTACTTAAAGCCACAGGAAACCCACTCTAACAATCCCTCAAATTGTCTAACACTGGACTTCTTTCAGCTCTTGTCCTGTTCCTTGATTTTGGTGTGTTGCTGACAATGGAGCAGCTAATGAAAGTCAAAACACTGACTGTAAATCTACAAGGTACATTAAAGTAATGGAGCAGAGATGGACCAGACATGGATCTGGTGGATATCTAAAATGATCATGACTAAGATTTTCATGTACGTTTAAGTTAAAAGTTCTGGCGTTGGGCTTTAACAAGCTACACCAAGTGTGGATATCTATGATGAAACTGACACTACTTATTTCTTTAACAAATTAGAGGGATATATCATATTGCAGCAAGTTAGCTGTTTCCATCATCTATTTGTGATCACTGATGGTGGTGTGTGTTGAGTGCCAATCACAGCCTACGATCTCCAGCTGCACGAGTTTAGTGCGAGCCAGTGATGATCTAGTGTTTCCATAAGCAGGTGTTGAGCTATATCCAGAGGGTGTTTACTTCTGTGATAGTACATCTCTGGCTAATGCTACCCAGCTGCCATTTAGCATTGTGTTAACTGCTTTGAGAGCATAAAGAGGCATCTCAGCTAAAACAGGTGTGTGAAACTGCAGCAATGATACAGGTAGTAAAGCATCCGTAATAAGAAACCACATGAAATGAATATTTCAGAGGCAGACTGGGCAAAGCTGATGTAACATGACATTGCTGGGTGGACACTGGGAAACACAGAGGAAATTTTTAGACCTGTCTTGTATTTATGAACTCTCAACCTTGATATGACGTCTAAATTTGCTGTACTTAATAGAGTCAATGAGTCTCAGGTTTCCTCTTGATGTATCTAACATGTACAGCTCCAATTAAATCCATTGTTCCAAGGCCAGAGTTAAAGAGGAATTCTGCTGTCTTGCTTTAAATCTTGAGGTCATTATTCAGTATCCATAATTCCCCTTTGGATTTAATTATTGAGCACTGCATTAGTCAATGTCCTGCTGAGTGTCTGCATGCGCACATGCAAGTGTAAACCTTTGTTAGTCACACAAGCTGCAGTTCAGAAACACAGGAGCTTCTCAAGTGCCCGTGGAAATATTTCCTGTTCAGTTTACCACCACTGGAAGACTTACATGCCAAGACTCTGGAAGCTTTTTACTGTATGCATCACGTACACAAGACAAATTCTCCAGCAGAAGTCGATGCGTCAGACACTCAGTGCAGACACATGGTGCTATGTCACCAATCCATCAGGGATTTACTGTGTGGCTGCTTCAGTGGCACATAAAGTAAAGATGCAGGAAGTCAAGGACAGACTTGGTAGACTAAAGCAGCAATTCCCAACCAGAAGAAGGGGTACGCGAACACATTGCAAGGGGGATGTGGAAAGATTTAATAATTTATTTACTTTATTATTTACCCACACTTGTGTTAGGATCATATTGTGGTAAAAAACAACAAGAGACAGAGCTGGTCTTTGCAGTTTATAATTCTCAGCTCTCTTCACCGTGCATGGTGGAGTCCTTACCCGATGTGCTCACATAAGATACACATACACAAGAAAAAAAGGATGGGAACCCCTGGACTGAAGGATGAGTCTGATGTCATTTGTCGTGACACCAGTAAGATGATGTCACAGGTGCATCATCTCAAGAGTGTCACAGATCTTCAAGGACACTGATGTTAAGTTTTCCACACCCAAAACTTGATGCACTTACACAAGGACAAAGACGTCGCATAGGCTCAAAGTTAAAGCCTGAATGTGTGTGTTTGCTTGGAGGCGTCACCTGAGTATGGCTGTGTTCCTCTGTAGTGTTGACAGGCAGAGGGGGATTATGGGATAGGAGCAGTGAGAGCGATGTTTCAGATTGCAGCAGGAGCTGTCGGCCTACTGTGTTTCTCTGTCTCGGATGTCATATTTCTTCTTTAGTACTCTAGAATTTCCCATTTTTATGTCTTTTTCCACCCAGTGTATGACATTCCTGGGCTAATTTTAATTTCTTTATCTAAATCTCTGGTGTGAGGATTAAGGTTTCCTACAGTCTTATTTAAACTTTTTGTGATGTGTTATATCTTTTGCAGATGATATTCAGCTGCACATCTCTGGGAAAAAAAGTTACAGACCTTATTTGCTAACAGTACGTACACACAAATATGTGCTTAAACCATGGGCAAGAACATTTGAAGCAGAAATCTGGAATTCATCAATGTATTCTTAATGATGCACTGATCAAACTTTTCTGGTTCTGATACTGATACCTGGGCTTTGGGTATCGACCAATGATGGGGTTGTGGAGCGGCAAGCCTTAAAGAGACAGAAGCCAAAACGATGCATTTCAGACTGGCTGAAATAAGGGTTTTCTAAAACGCCCATGTGAGAAGAACACAGAGTTTTTTAGCCTGCAAATCATGTGAAACTTTTATGTGGGCCCCAGAGGGGGAGTATAAAGCCCAGCAAAAAGCACAACATCCTCTGTTTATGAGTAACTGTAGTTTAATTGTTTATATCCACTTTTTAATGTAGTTTTATGTTATTTTAAATGTGTACCTGCCATCTCTTTGATATGCTTCTTAAGCCCCGTTTTCACCAAGCAGTCCGGTTTGGATCAATACGGTTTGGTTCGGGTTGGCTCGGTTAAGCTTGGCCCTGTTTGCATTTCAACAGCCAACCGTGCCCCCTCGTGGTAGGCGGCGTGTAAGCTGGATGCCGACAGCTGCATCAGTGACATAATCGCGTGAAGCCACAGCAGCGCAACACAGTGTACCTCGCTAATAAATCCACTTAAGAGGAAAAACGCGACACCGACGAGCAATGATGAAAGACTTCCAGCATTTGGTCCTCTTTGTGATTGGCATGTGGATCTTTGATACAAAGTGCATCAAGCTTTGTTACAGAAAAGACTGTGTGCCACAAGGAGAAATACAGCCGCCATCGCACTGTAAGTGACGATTCTTTCAACCACTCAACGGTCTGCAGTGTTGTAGCTCCGCCTTCTGGGATCAGATTGGTTTGGTCTGGCACCCCCATAGAAGGGTCCTAAAAAGTGGCACAGATCTTCTCTGTTATTTGGGGGTCTGTCCCGGGATTAGTCAGTGGAAACGCAGTAAAGTGCTTGCAGTGCTGAGATGAACCGATCTGAACTGTTTGGCGGAAACAGGGCTGTTGCCTCATATGGGGCACATTGTGACACCTTTTAGTAAAAGATGCTGTGAAAATAAACTTTACCTATCTGCTATCGAGTAGGTACTGTTATGGAAAATATATTTATGGGCAGCATTTAAATGAAGTAAATATGGATATGAGTCTCTTAATGTTCTTTAAAGAAAAGTACAAGTTGCAACTGTATTTAATGGAGGAAGAAACGTGTTATTTCCAATGATGCATGAGGTCTGCAGTGCATATTGATTGATGCATTTATGGGATTTGGAAGTTCAGTTGTTTTGCTTTACTTGGTGATTTGTTTTTCTGCTGTTATTTTGCCTGAACTTTAACTGATATTGCTTTTTCATAGTGCAGCATTGTGTGCAGGTTCACACCAGCCTAAAAACTCAAAAGTGCATTTTTTGCATAAACGAAGTCACAGTAATATCAAGGATGATGCCAAAGTCAAGTAATCCAGCAAAGGTTGTTTTTAAGTTGAGTCAGACATCTGGGAGATTTCTGAGATCATGACTTTCAATCAAGCGTCAACATTTCCCAAGATGGCCGAACAGATGGAATGCCAGCCTGGACACATGTAACATGCTTAATATCATCCAGTTAAATGAACAAACAAACCTAAGCCTAGTTAATCTTCAATGTCACGTATTTCAGTGAACACAACATACAGGATGCACAATGTAGTGATGTACAGACAGAGCAAGACTTGTGGCAGGACAACAGCATAAGGAATGAAAGTGAGGAGGAGACATTAAGCTGACAGCTGTCAGTCAGTGTTTTATGCTCCACCAAGGATTACTGTGTGCATTAACAAACACCTAATTACCCTCAACTGCTTTTCATTCAGATTCTATGAATATTTAATGGAAGCCAGTAATGAAATTGTGTAGAAGTAAATTTAACACAGTGGGGCTAAATAGCTAACTTCAATTATTTCACCACCCAGGCCATCACAGCACGGGGCCTTTTTAATGCAAGAGTAATTAAAACTTAGTAAAATTAAAGAGCTGGAATGGTAAATGTGGCAACACTGGGATTTAAAACATGATGTACATGCAGTTCTTATCATAAATTTAACTAGTAATTACGTTCCTAAACCTCGGAGTCAACACCAATAATGGCTGAAAAAACAAAGCCAATGATAAACACATCATTTATATGCTAAACCCCAGGCTTAGTGAGGAAGCTATTGGCTAGTAAACCAAGCTAACTCGTACAGGGAGTAGTAGCTTCTTTAAGATAATAATAAAGCCAATGCTTTCTCTAAAAGACACAAATTAGTAGCATTTTTTTTCTATGAAATTCAGAAGAAAAAGACATCAAAGGACTTGTTCCATGATTTTCAGCTGTGTGTTTGCATGCATTGTCCTGGACAGATATTGATCTAGTGAGAAATGAAGAGGACCAAAATCAATAGCTTTTACATGAATGCACAACTAGCAGTTTTCATGTATGTGTGTGTTTGCATGTGTGTGATGAGCAAGATGAGGGCCTAAAGGGTAAAACCGCAAATGCTGTAGAGCTGAAACTCCACATACACCAATCCACACTGAAAGGGTTTATGTACTGTACCGTTACCGTACCGGACAGCCAACTGCAAAGTTCCAAGAAGGATCTTTCCACCTTAAAACTAATATGTTACAATCCTGATGTCAAGCGGAATTTTCTGGGGGAGTCTATAATAGAAAAACAACATTTTAAAACTTTTAAGTTTTACAACAGAAAGCAGCTACAGAATATCAAAACTGTGTAGAACTTAAACCAGATGTTGGTGTTTACGGCTCACCCCTCTAACCTACTCTGGCTGCTGTCTCTTTAAGGCTCCCTACTCCATAGCCCCCCAGCCTTTTGATTGGCCAGTCCATTTTAAGCAGTTTACCGACAGATTCATGAATATCTACATCCAATAACTATGTAGTGGTTTGTAAAATTGAACATTAAGCATGTACATCCAGAACTGTTTCTTTGTATCCATGTTTAAAATATGGGGAGATTAATAACCCCTCTTTAAATTTCTAGCTGAGTTATAAATTATACAAAGTAGTAATTTCTCCTGAAATACACAGAACCAAACCATGAAGATGAGATTGACGTAACGTATGTTCTGCTGCAGAGAAGAATAAGAAGTTGTTAAGTTCAAAACCTATAACCTGCTCCTGCTTGAACCACCTCTGTGAGGGTGACAAAGTTGGGCTGAGATAGCTGAACTCCTCTTGAGAGATTTAAGAGGTCTCTGGATTAAAGCCAGGGATTTCATTCCTCTGGAAGATCAAGGCTGACAGTGGCTTAGGTTCCTCGTGATACACACATTAAAACCATCAGAAAGCATCTTACAGTTCCCCTCACACACGGTCTTTCCACTCTTACTGCCTTCCTTCTATCTTCCTTCCAATCTATCTCTCTTCATGAACTGACAGACAGGCAGAACAGTCGTCAGTCTGTGACAGATTAGGTCTAAATGACCTGTCATTATGTTTGACCAGTAGCCAATCAGAGCAGACCGAGCAGACAGACAGACAGGCAGACGCCTGTGTAGATCTGAATCTATGAGCTAATGTGCCGCCATGGCAGAGCCAACAGATCACCCAAACCACCCACTGCTCCACCAATCAGCTGCAGGTCTGACAGAATTACTGCAGCTGATGTTCATCACAGCTCTTACTGCAGATTTTACCGAGCCGACAAGGTCTGAGGTTTGCTGATACATCATTTCCATTTATTTGACTGTAAGGGCCTCATAGTACTATATAGCTTATTATATAGACTATATATATAAGCTATCGCCAAATCTGGAAGTTTCTGATTATTTGAATTATTATTCAGCATCTGTCTGAGTTTCTTAGTCTTAGGTACTGTCTCTTTCGGGCTCCCACCCCCACAAACTCCCTTCTCTCCCTACCCTGGTCAGCCTTCTTGAGGCCTATTGGTGGCAGACCTTGGAGTTTGAGGCACACCCCTCAAAGATGTCATGAACCAGAGATTCTTTTGTAATGACCTCGTCATTTCAACAAGATTTGGTAAAGGTCTCGTTTAAGATATGCTATGTTCAAGAACACTCTTGAGCAGTACAAAGATAATTTCAGGAATTTTTACAATTTAGGAATATGCAGTGGTTTGAAAATTTGCACACATTTAGTAAATCATAATACATTTTTACTATATATCCATGTTTAAAATATGTGGAAGTATAATACACCCTCTTTAATGACCCTTGTATTAGGGCTACGGACATTTTCAATTGCTGTTCCTACCCTTCTCAGAGAATATAGTTCAGAATGCTGCTAGTGCATGCATTTGTCAACAGAGCTGACAATCATGATACCAAAATCCCCCGTATTGAGCCTAAAATTACCAACTAAAACTAAACTTCTCTACAAAAGGACCCTTGTGGAGTGGGTTATTGTATCTTTTCCTTGCTCAAACTTTAAAATGGGATCACACTCAAGAATGGGATGGCATCGTTGCTAGTAGTGGCATACATTCATCTTTTGGAAAATGTTTGTAAATCAAGCTATATAAACAATCTTAGTAACATTTTCATTAATAAATATTTGTGAAATTCCAAGAACCCAATGCCAGGAAAGTAAACTACGCAGCAGAAAATAAATAGTGAGATGTTTAGAGGCTTTTTGTCACTGACTAGCGCTGCCTGGCTGGCTAGCGTGTTAGCCGCTAGATGTCCTGCTTCACTTTATCACAGACTTACATAATCAAGTATTTAAGCCAAAATCTGTAGATGTATCTTTTGTTGACGCATACTGGCTTTAAACTCTCATATCTTTTGTTCTGACGTTTGCAGAGACTGAATATACATTTACTGGTACTTTTATTTGTAGTTCTATGACGTGTCTGGAGTTAGATGGCACAAACTTAGTGAAAGCATGTGCACAGCCAACTGAGAGGCACATCAAATGCTCCTCTGAGTAACAGGAGAGAGCCTGAAACCTGCCAAAGAGCGAAGCAGTGAGTAATTAAGCCTTTCTGGCACTGCAAATGGGTGGACGAACATTTGATGCCACTAAATCCGTCTGTCTTTGTGGGAGTACTTGTCGAAGAACACACAATGTGTGCTTGTGTATTTGCATGAGATTTCTTCCTGTAGTCTGCAGCCTTGTATCGCTTCTGTATATACATAAATGTAAGGGTAGTTAACGTCCTGCTGTGTGAGAGTATGTCAGCTTAGTCATTCCAGTAATATTCACACACACAAAAACACACACAAAAACACACACACACACAAGCACTCACAGCTGTCAGTGTTGGGTGTCTTGCAGCTGGAAGTGAGGCTGTCATATGGAGCCAATGTCAAATCTGAGCAGAAGTCACAGTTGAACCTAAAGGCAAAACTAAAGTGCCCTATCAATTTTCCTCCCTCACTTCCTCCTCATCCTCTCCTTCTTTAATTCAATGGGAGAATAGTACGAAATTTCCTCTTTTGTTCCAAATCAGGACAGGTTGGTGTCAGTGTCTTTCTAAAAACATTTGGAGAGATGTGACAGTAAGCACCAGTGGTAAATGTTTGTGGGGGATTGGACTCTCTTTCTGTTTGACACGTGTCCACAAACCCCTGACCCCCACAGCTCACTGCTTACAGGCACATTAGTCACTACAGGCAAACAAAGCCTGTCTCCACTCTGCTTTGTCAGCTTGGGGAGTTGGATTACATCACATCTGAATCAGTTTATTCTCCTGACCTTCATTTTTTTCCCACTAAAATCAGACGAACAAAAGGAGCGCAAACACTGTTGGTGGAATTGAAAGAAACATCAAAGTGATGACATAAATCTGAAATCCAAGCATGTTTTGATGGCTTATGTCTAGTGAAAACTCAGAAAAACTACTGTCAGAATAAAATGAGAGATTTAACTGAAAAGTTTAGGATGTTAGGATATTAAAATTCAAAAACGACACTAAAATTATTTCCTTAAATAATTAAAAAAAAAAAAACAGAAAATGGGGGCAGAAAAAAAACCTTTCAATGTTATTTTTTTTTTGTTTTTGTTTTCTTTTTTATTAAGACATTTGTCAAAACTTGGCAATCCGTATCATTTATATAACAACATGATTTGTTGTATTAGTATCAACTTGTAACTTATAATCATCTGCTCAGTGTTCTTTAATCTATGAGTGCAAATATAACCTTCTAGGCTTTATTGCAGTTTGTGCAAAAAAAACATTAAGCTGCCAATGAAAAATACTCAATATAACCAAAAACTCAAATACAGTAAAAATACAGAAGTATCGATTACTACTGTTAGGATTTGTTTGCTTTGTTTGGCTGTTTTGGTATAAATTAGTCACAACAGACATTTTGAGACAGCCAACATGCAGAAAGAACAAACACCAAATTTCACTGTCTGTTGGTTAAAGGGGTCAGTTAATAGAATTTCTCCTCTGAAGAAGTACAAACAAGTAGTACACTAGGAAGGCTAAAAATTAATGTAGAAAAACTCTCTAATTAAGAAATACACCAGGGAGAATATTAATCAATAGGTTTTTGTTATTATTATGCACTTAGCTCTAGTTATTGTTAACAACAACTAGCATTAATATTGTTTGTGTTTTTTGTTTTGTTTTGTTTTCAATTAAATTAATTATTTGTGATCTTTTTTCTCTGTTTTGTTTCATGAGATGGAGAGGGGTAGGTGTTAATAAGCTTTGCTTCAACCTACACTCTTTCAGTTTTTCTTGGAAATTCCAGTATTTTACTTCAAACTCGTAAATTCTTTCAAGTGTTGCAAGGGGACCAAAATTTCTTTCTTTGATTCATTCATTCAAGTATTCTCCTCTAAAGGGAAACTCCATTGGTCTGCTTACAGTAAAGAGGGGCCTCTGCAGCGTCTCCATATACCTGACACCACAAAAAAACTTGCCATGATATGGAAAATAAATTCAAAAGGCCATACTCATCCATTTTAAAGATGTGAATAAAACAGCAGTTGGAAATTAGCCATCATCTTTTAAAATTGATATCTAGCAGCTTATTTAGCTTATTTTCTTTTCATTTATTTAATTTACAGGGAAAATACATATTTATCAACATTTCTGTTAATATACCAGAGTTAGCCAAAGGGCTAGTTTTTATCTGTACTCCCCTGGCCAGATGTTGAAGTAGGCAACCTTAAAAGCCCAAGATAAGATAAAACAAAGCTAACAGCCGTATTTTCTCCCATGATGTGGTGCAGAACAAAACAGAGCTAAAAGGGACTAAAACACTGAACTTGCATTGTTCAAGCTCACTTATTATATTTATATTGACAAAGATTACATTAGACCAGAGGAATAATCGGTGAAGTTGATGATGCAACATTGTATTAGTTACTGACTGAACCTCCACATCAAAGCAGGTGTGAGAGCTTAAGGGCTGCAGATGGTCGGAGGGGTGACTGAACTGGCCACACTAGATTTTCAAGAAGAAAGCTGGAAGTAGAAGGTCAGAGAGAGTCCTTGAACAGGTTTACCATCCTGATCTAATCCACACTTCTAAAGAGAAACAATCAGCTTAGACTCTAAAAGGCAGGACTACAATACCTGGACCTGAGTACACATACTGCACAGGTTAACTAATTGAAACTGAAGGGCAAAAAAATGTCAAGAGAAGTGGTACGAAGAGCATCTTTGAGGTTTTGAAGCACTTTTGAAAGCAACAGAGGTAAAATGAGATAAGATGTGTGCTGTGTCTCCGTGCAGCCCACTCTGCTCTTAGAGTGAGAATGTGGATGCTGTCCAGCAGAAGCAATGATGATTGCCTTGGACAACATCCATAATGGAGCACAGGCCAGTGACACTGACACTAGATTACTCCCAGAGACACTGTTTTCACCTGCTGGCCTCACATTATAACTGAATGAGTGTTTGTTTTATCTGCCTGGGTCAGAGAATGAGCTTCCGAGAGGACAACAACCTCATCCGCTTCCCATGAAGGCTGCAACATTTGTATAAAAATCATCAGGGATTCTCCCTTTTTTCTATAACCTTCTTTTCCTTCAGGTCCCTTTCTCTTTCCCTGAACTATCAGTTTGTGCTTCCAGCCCCCCAACCAATCTATCTCTGCACCTCAACAGTGTGAAGTTTCTCACCTTACCCCACCTGCTGCTATGATTGAATGGACATGGGACACTCCGGTGTGACCTATCCATCATGAATGTCTCAAACTGTATGGGTACGGTGCTGGATATACTTCATCAGCAGAAAGGGATGTTTGGTATGTTGTGCAAAGTGAGATTGGACTGGCTGTCCATTCATTTTGTATTTACTTATAGTATTTTCAGGAATGTCTAAGAGAGTATTTCTTTTTTATTATTTTTTTAAGTTTTATTATTTTTTGTGTGGCATAATGTTCATTTTATAGATTTTGGCGCAAGTCAGATCTAAAATCAGGCAAGCAGGATATTCTTTCACTACACATTCAGTGTGTGTAATTTCTGGCCAGTACATCCAAGCCCACTTTAAATTAGCCACACTAACCTGATTTCAATTTTTTCTTTTGAATGACCAAAAAGAAAAATTTTGCCTGCTGCATCAGCAGCCATTCTAGTTACACACAGGACAATTTTACACCAATGATCAGGGTGTGACCTGGTTCAGTGCTCATCAGAACTGATTTTATGTCCAAAAAATTCACCTGTTTTGTCAATACAACTATTTTACAACTCCCAATCATGTTTGAGCCACCCCGATCTGGAACTGTATATATTGAATGTTTAGTATTTATGATTCCTGGTAGGACTGCATCCCAAGGAACACCTGCAATAACCTATGAGAGAAGCAGACATGGGAGTATTAAATCAGTAACCATATATTATAGATTATGAGTATAGCAGCAGAAACTGAAAACTGAAAACACAGCTGGGTATCGAATTGATCATCCTTCCTGTTTGCTTATTTTCTGTATGTCACATCTGAATACAGGAGCTTCTGTGAGATGTCAAGTCTAAGGAATCTTTGCCCCAAACTTCATGTGTGGTGTAGCAGTCATATGGAAACGTTAAGTGTGTGAGACACATGGATTGTGATGTTAAAACTCAGTGTGAACTGTCTTTACTTGTGTGGTGTTCCAAGATTTTATAATCAGTCAGGGACTAATGTGTGGCTGGCTTAAGTCTTATAAGAATGTAAGACCTTGGAAAAAAACATGTAAACCCGGAACAGTTTGTTCATTGTGGGTTATATGGAGCACAATGAGGTATTTTGGCACAAGCCCTGTGATTGGTCCTCAGGGAAGGTATGTATTTCCTGCATTTACAGCATTTACGAGACCATATAATCCATCTCCTACAACGTCTCCAATCTTTCATTCTTTGTAATGACTTCTGTGTGATCACTGGCAAATAAAATAGAATAGAATAGAATAGAATAGAATAGAATAGAATAGAATAGAATAGAATAGAATAGAATAGGGGTCCGGACCTGTTCATTTTTTTGGAAAGTGTCTTCAGAAAACATGTGTTGTAATTTGGTGCCATATAAATAAAGATTGTTTGATAGAACAGAATAGAATAGAATAAAATGTACTTCATTAATCCCCAAAAGGAAATTCAGTCATGAATATAAAAACAGAAATAATAAACAGAATAATATAGTAGGTGTCAACTAGAAAAAAAAATGTCCATCAGAGATGACAGCTTGGCTAAGCTGAACATCTTCACTAGTATGTTCAGTCCCACACAGCAGGTGAAATCCTTCCAGTGTGGCGTTGGTGTCCAGTGTTATCTCCATTAGCCATGTCTATGAATAGCATGATGCTAACTCTGCACGTCCTCTGGTGCTGAGTTAGCATGGCTAGCTTGTCCATCTCATTGGAGATAGATCTTACATTCTCCATAACGATGGATGGCAGGACAGGTTGATGTCATCTCTGGCTAGCTCACAATGCAGCAACAGCACGTTGTCCTTGCCTCCTTCTCCTCAGCTCACAGAGAACACCAGCCCCTGCACCAGTTAGCCTCGACATGCTAAAAGCTGCTAACAGGTGAAATCTTGTGACAACACAACTATGGTTATACGTGCGATCTCCAGACACAATGTCTGGCTCAAATGCTAAAAGAACTAAACCGATACAATAATTGCCTCATCTATTTATGAGCTCTCGTATAACATTATAAAGTCTTATTAACAAGTCTCGATAAACTTGAAGACAGATGACTCAGCGGGATAATCACAGAGTCCACACCATCCACTAGTTGTTATGTTGGGGTATTGAAGAGCAATGCAGACACATTGATGCACAACAGCTCACATCCACTACAGTGCAAGGTTAATGCAGGAGTAAAAAAAAAACATATTTTACCGCACAAAATTGGGATTCAATATTTGAAAACAGCAGTCTACAAGCTACAATGGGTGTCTTCACGTGGATATCTATAATGTATGAGTATACCTTCATGCTCATTCACAGTGAGTGTCGAGTTCTGATTGCCTCAATCATGCAGCCCAAGTGCCCAAATGTGTCACATGACCAATTATCTCAAGTTAAACATCCCAGGCATTCCCCTCGTTGGACTTGTTGTGTTTAATGTTTCACTGCCTAAAAAATTCAAACATCAACTCTCATCTCTCCACAAAAAATATATGAGCAGTTTTAATTAGACATGCAACACAGGTGCCGTAGCGTGAGGGTCTAGCTGCCTCATGCATAAATTCACTTTTAGTGAGGAAGCTTCTGTTTGCAAAATAGCCAGGCAAAAAAAAGTGCAATTCCCACTCTCCCCTGTGCTGGGTCTACCTTCGTCCTCACTTTGCTGGTTACCTCATTTTCATTCTTTGCATCCCTTTTAATTCAGTCTTTTCTATCCCCTCCTTTGTCCTTTTAATTTCCATCCCTTCCTTTGAACCGCTTCGCCTCGTTCACCTTCAGAGATCTCCTCTTCCTACCCCCTCCTTTTCCTGTGAGAGAGTATCTGTTTCAGAGCCAGGAACACACAGAAATGCTTCTAGTGGACAGAAAGGAAACATCACCAGCCTCCTCTGCACCCGCCTCTCCCTCCACCCTCTACCCCCCATCTCTTCTCCTCTTCACAGGGATCCATGCTGTCTCGATAGATGTGAATGAAGGTCATTTTGAGGCTGACTAAGAGCCAAACACATTGCTGGTCTTCTTCAGCATTTCAAATACAGGAGCACTGCTCTGTTTTCTTTGCTTAAGCTATGTATACAGCTGTGTGGACAAATACTGTTGACAGTTACTGCTGTAAACTGATACTACAGGGTGAGGATGTATCCCTGTATATGTTTGTTTTTAACATGCATTCACCTGTGTTTGTGCCATATGCTAATGCAGAGACCTGTGCTGGCAGAGGGCGATTATAATTAACAGCTTAATGGATGATGCTGACGAATCGAAAATGTGCATGCAGCTACAAGGTAACACTTCCGTTATTGATCCTCTACATGTGGCACCCACTGACACATGCAAAGTGACTGTTAAGAATGTATCATTGGGGTAAATGTGCACTTATCATTCTGCACAGCTCTCAGTCCCCCAAATCCTGAGCTAAAATGCTTACATTTCTTTGCATCACACAGCTTACAGTATTTCCATTTTCCCTCTCTGCTGAGACATTTGGACATCTCCGATGAGGCTTATCAAAAAATAAATTAACAGGGGCAAAACGCGCTAAATGAGTATAAATCCTCTCATAAAGAAAATGAGCCCTCAATCATCCGACAAGGCAGTTTTTATTCCACCCTCTCCCTCTGCAACGCTTCAAAGTAATGTACGAGAGGACCTCGGGGAAGACTTAGCAGACACACAGCTTGCTGTATGTGTTCATTTGCTTTCATAATCCCTCTCATATTTCATATGTTCCGCAGTGCATCAAATAGTACATGTGCTCTCTGCGGGGTGTACTGGAACTCCGCTCAGTTGCTGATTTTCTATAAGTTCCCTGTCGTCTCCCTAAGGTCCGTACTGGTTTAAGCTTCCCCTGGAAATGTCATGGTCTCAGTAAGGAAATTGGATCTCATAGCAAAAGAATGGTGTGTTTTATCCTGTTGCTGTATATTAAATAAAATGTTGACAAATGGTTGTGTTGTGTATGGTTGTGTAAGCAGTAAAGCGCTGAATGCTAAATGTTTATTTTCTTCCACCATAGAACTGAAATGAAACAATAAGATCACTTCCACAACCTCTATGTACTCTCTATACCCACTTATACCCCTCACTACTGCTTAAGGTCTCTACAAAAATACATTTCATGCCTGATTAAATCATTACATGATAATAACAAGGCTGTGTATTGATGTATGTTTTAGCAACGGGGTCATATATTGATCTGCCTTTGATTATCATGAGGGTCCTTTATTGACGACTCCCAACCCCAGATCAATCTGCCCTTTAGACAGTTCAATAGTACGCTGCTGCTGCCTCAACCTCCTGCACCTCCTCATCTTAGTTACTGCTGCAAAAACAGTGCTGAAAAAACAGAGTCAAGACACTGTCAGCCAACACTAGTTTCTATGTATCACCAGATGTGAATACATTTGGTATATATATTCAAACAACACTTTGATGGGAAGACAGAGAAGATGAAAAAAATCCCCTGAGCAACAGCAGTTAGTTTTGTGTTACAGCAGAACCAAGCTGCAAACTTTGTTAATTTCTACCAATAGAAAGTGCCAGAAACTGCAATTCCTTGAGTGTCCACTAGAGGTCTGCTTCAAAATCTAAGGTATTTCTGTTATAGCCAAGCATCAACCACCAGATTAAAAATATGAAGCCTATGTGGCAATGCTCCTCAAGAGTCCACTCGACAGGGTGCAGATGGCTTAGCAGTCTAGGCCACGCCCAATGAGGTTTGCTCTCAAGCAGGTGGCTTGGGCTTGTATCAACTTCCCACTCTTGCCCTGTTTTCTGCTCCATTTAGTCCTTTCCTTACTGATTTAAGACATATTAAGTCCCAAAAAAACAACATAAAAATGTAAATGAGTCCACCTGAGCTGGCTGCAAAGACTGGAAACCATGCTCACACAAAACTCAAAAAAGGCAATTTTACAGCAAAAATAACTCAAAACTAATTATTCTATTGGCACACTGAATAGTGAATTTTTCACTAACTTATTTCGAAAACAGTTGAACCTATTGGCACACCATCACTGTCTGTGAAGAGGCAAGACCCATCTCTTTGCATCATCCAAATTTGAATGAAGCTAGGTTAAGTTCAACATTTTCAATTTGTCCCTTTTGAAATCAGACTAAAAAGCTTGATACAAAAACAAAAAAAAAGCATGATGTCTCAACATTTGATATTTCTACTATTTCGGTTGAGGCTACACATTTCAGGGTGCATGGCTGAATTTACTGACGGGTGGATGCACTGAAGCAGTTTGTCGATTAGCCAACATAGCTTAGGCAACATTTTCAACTTGCCAACTGACTTCTTTTTTTTTTAAATTTAGCACCCTTTCCAGAAACAAATGGGTGAAATTACTGAGACTATGTCAACATTTCAATATATTCGGGACAAATTATGAGCAAAATCAAAAATGAATCTCTGATTAAAGACTAAACAAAGTCAGACTCAGCTTCAAACTTGTAAATTTCAGTATTTTAAAGTGTTTGATACTTGAGCTTAAACATCCCACCCAACAACTATCTTGGTTTGATACCAGAATTGGACATAACTGGTAACGGTTGTAATTTGAACATTTTCTTATTGCACACGTAGACAGCAGTTAAAGTTAAAAATAACTCCATCTAGAGTCCAGCAGCCAATGTCTGTGTATGTGCGAGTCTTTAAGTGTGTGTTGCATGTCTGCAGTGCGGCATCAGCACCCAGTTGAAGTGTCCCTAATAGGATCCCTGTGGGATTCCTCAGCAGCTTTTCATAGCAAAAACCTGCTCACTGTCTGCAGTCAGCACTGACAGAGGCAGACTCCAGAACTCAGGATGGGACACGATGCTCTCACTCTCTTTCCCCCTCTCACACACACACACACACACTCACACACTCGATGCACTGGAACAAGCAACTATCACTCACCTGTCAGTTCCAGTGGAGTGTTTCAGAGTGTTAAGATGAGTCAGGCAGTCATTATTGTTGCAGCTTGCCAAAATGTTTACACCTTCAAGAATAATTGGATGTGTTCCTTGTGTTCTGGTTGTTGTGTTATTTATTTTTTATTTTTTGTCTTTGGCACAAACAAGGTATTGGACAGGTATTAAACAAGCTCTCAAACACAGAGCTGTATGTGTATCACTCACAAGCAAGACAATGTGCGAAATAAGTCAGCCAGATAAGGCATATAGGCTGCTTCTTTTTAATTTATTTTTATGGATGAATAATAGCACCGCACATACACATAACCGGTTACTTTACACCCTTTGATTTGGAAATAAAAGAAAATTCAGCAGCTGAATACAAAGTGAAGTCAACAGATCCAGAGGGAGCTGTTTCTGTGAAGATGTAGAAGCATTACTGGGCAGAATCACCCTCCCAGCGCAACACAGTAAGTCTCAGAGCCTTAATGGCTGGCTGGTGAACATTACAAGAAGTAATTAACCAGCTCCTCTTGTTAGCTAATTGGAGATGGAAGTGTGATAGTCGTCAGCAGCTCCCATTTTCATGTCATGGCTGCAGAGCACAAAAATAAAAGAGAGGGTTAACACTGTGAGAGCAGAAATTTCTGGATGCTAACAGAAGACGTGAATATGAAAAGAAAAATTAAGAGGAAATAATATGGCTGCTGTGTTTCTATTGGGTTTTGCTTGCCAAGGGACGGCTGTCTCTGCCAGCTGGCGTTCATCCAAACTCACCCTCCATTGTGCATCTGATGTAGTAAAGACATCCAGGATAAAAGAGCAATTCAGCACATCACTGTCGTTTGGTGATAGATTGAATGGAAGATAACGAGGGAATCGTGTTAACACATCTGTGTGACCAGAGAGTGGCCTGAAGAGATTCACTCCTTAAAGAGGGGGGATGATACCACATCGCTGTATGACGACATGTTTATTCCTCATTGTTTGCCATTCATCTTTTCAAATACATGTGAAGCACAAGCTATGGAAATGTGTTTATTTTATGCAAGCAAGGAATATCCCTTGTTCCTTCAGAGGCGCTCTGTCTGTTAAAAACTTGAGATACACAGCAGAGAGAATCAACATCCCCAAAAGGTACAGATAAAGGACACATCATCCTGCTAAAAATGACTTGGCATGAGATCAATGCTGCCCGGCTAAAATAAGCTGCTGCCAGGCCTGGGATGCTTTCAATATGGTGTGAATGTTCTACTTAAAGAAGACTTGGGCTTGCCTCCTGTCTTTCCTCTCTTCTCACTTTCTGCCTCTCTTGTTTGTGCTGTCAGTCTGAAGGCTTTTAACTGCCAGAGATCCACAGAGTGAAAAATAAAAAAACCACAAGGACTCCATCTGAAACATGCAGAAAACAGACGGGAGCATCTCTGCTTACCCTGGCATCATATTTTCATAGTTCAATCTCTGGTCTCATGATTTTTTCATTAGGCCTGGAATTTTACACTAGCCTTGGACTAGTTTTTCCTCAGTGCAGTTATTTTTGGGCATCATTTGATCATTCGACCATTATGCAGAGCAGGCTCATGACCATGACATTAATGATTAATTGCCCTTTATTTCAGAAACTCTCAAACATAAATTAAAAAAAGTCCATATTCTGGATTTTCCTTTGATTTTGATTTTTTCAATACAAGCTAAGCTAAGAAAGTATCCACAGTGCATTTAACCATCACATTTTCATTTGCTCTTCATTTAAAAAGAGGGTAATTATGCCTTACCATATTTGAAAATGGTGTAATGCGACAGTTCATACAGTGTTACCAGTGATAAGCCGTGACGCATAAATGTGACGTGATGCCAGTCACAAGGGTGCGCCACTGTCTGTTAGCGGCTACAAAGACAAGTCCTCCAAAATAGTATCATGACTAGTAGCCAGAATTTAAAAGAAAAAAGTAGGGGAAGTTTAAGCCCTCAGTTATTGAGATATTCTCTAAAAAATCAAAGCTTGGGAGAGACAAAGCTTCTGTGAAGAGACAGACCAGAGGAACCACTCTGTTGCTGCTCAGCCGTCCAAACTAACAGTCTGTCTGACCAGCCCTCTGCCCCACAGGCTCCAGGTGCAGCAGAACTGATAAAACTACACTAAATGCTGGGACATGAGGTTTTCATTTTTTTTTGTTTCCCACATAGAAATCCATGAATCTGTCTGTAAACAGCTCAAATAGACTGTTAAAAAAATAGAACAAGATCGTCACAAGATCTTCACAAGGCTTGTTGAAATGATGAGGTCATCACATAAGATTCTCCTATAGGATTCATGACACATTAGAGGGGCACCGAGGTCACCAAGCCTCCAGTGGACTGACCAATCAGAGGGAAGAAGGGTGCCTTAGGCCATGTCCTCACGTAGCCAGGTATTTTCAAAAACGAGTATCCCCTCCTCGTTTGTTTGTTTTTTTTTTAAAATACTTCCATCCACATGCGGCTAGAAAAATCTACAGGTAAGTGTGGCTCGAGGCATGTTAAACTCTTATTTGTCACTGTTTTCCAGATGTAAAACCCGTGCCAGCCAATCAGAATGATGTTGATTGGCGTTTGAAAACCGAAAACTCTGTTTCCCGTGCGTCCACAGGATACCATTAAACTAGAGTTTTCCAAAGTCTTCACTTTGACTGCAGTTTTCAGAAAAAAAAAATGTTTTTAGTGACGTAATGCTGCGGTTTTGTGTGGATGACAGCTACTCTAGTTATTGCTATTCACACACTTATGTTTTCTGTTTATGAAACACAATGTATAGCTTTGTGTATGATGTGGTAGATAAATAAACTTCTTTTGACACCCTGTTATGCAGCATGGGACAAAGTGCCCTTATGGCATAACTAGTCGTTAGCATTAAAGTGATACTCCGGGATAGAACAAGTTGGGTCCTATCACAAGGTTTAGGGCAGAAATTACCCCTACAGCAGTGATTTTGTGCAGCAGAAGCCCAGGGCGCATGCACCAAAGACCCCCTCCCTGCTCCTCTGCCGATTTCTTCTGCACTCAGATGGGGCCAATTTTACTTGACCAAAAACACAAATAAACCGACTCCCACCGAAAAAATCTGATATCGGTCTGCATTCACGCTTTATTTAGAGAATTTTCAGCGCGTTACTTTCACATAAAAAGACCGCTAAATAAGGCTCTAGTTCTCATCGTGTCGTAAAACGGCGCTACCTCCGCTGCAGAGCCACAGCTGGCTACGAGGCACTCGCCGCTTAGTGTATCAGTCCGCGCGCGTGGCATGCCAGATATAAACAAATGCAGGTCATCTGCCAGGACGAAGAGACACGATGAGAACTAGAGCCTTATTTAGCGGTGTTTTTGTGTGAAAGTAACGCGCTGACAATTCTCTAAATGAAGCGTGAATGCAGACTGATAGCAGATTTTTTCGGTGGGAGTCCGTTTATTTGTGTTTTTGGTCAAGTAAAATATGTTCTGAGTGCAGAGGAAACCGACAGAGGAGCAGGGAGGGGGTCTTTAGTGCGAGCGCCCTAGGCTTTTGCTGCACAAAAACACTACTGTAGGGGTAATTTCTGCCCTAAACCTTGTGATAGGACCCAACTTGTTTGATCCCGGAGTATCACTTTAAGACCAAAAGGTTATATTATTTTAAAATTTAAGTACAGCCAACACATCTGCAGTCGTGGCACTGAGGCAATAACTGGTCTGTTTTCTGAATGGAGAGATTAAAGCTTATGATGTTTTCATTACACATTGTTGTGGATAAAGCTGTCGGCTTATGGTAAAATATTGTACAAAATGAGTTTAACCTCTTTAGGCAGACTATCCAGGAGTCTGTCTGTCCTTCTGTTTACATCAGCTGCCTCTCGGATGGCAGGATTTCTCCTCAACACCTTCCATCTTTATTTGGTGACATCCCAGGTCCTTCACTTCTCTGTGTGTGGTTACAGCCCAAGGACATCCACAACAGAAATGCACCACTTGTCAAATGCCAGAGTGTGGGACATACGTGGTGTGTGCTTGTGTGTATTTTTGACATCCTAACCGCCCTCTTAGCATCGGATACATCTCCTCAAGGTCACAAAGCAGGCCAGGTGGCCATGTGGAAAGATTAAGGACTCGTTCCTAAAAAGGAGACACATTTGATTTATCTTGCCAGTAGCTGTGGTGATATCTGCTGCACAGGAGCAGCAGGAAGAAGTTAGAAGGAGGAGGTTTGAGGCTAGACACCTAAACCTTTCTACATATGAAATCCCAAAGTGATGGCATGAAAATGAGGAGTATGAGTAGGAAAAGTGGAAGAGGGAGAGGAAGAAAGAGTGTAAGCCAGACTGAGACATTAAACCCCCACTAGTCCCCCCTGACAGATGCTCGCTAGGGCGGCATGCCAGGGAGGCGCAGTCTTAAGGTGACAGGCTCTGCCATAGTGAACAAAATTGATAATGCCATATGGCGAGAGGAGAGAGGCTGTGGATTCCAGTCACGCAGCCATGAACGAGGAATAATCCTCCTGCCGCTGTTGTAGGACATGGTTTTACTGCCCTGCAAGACGAAGAAGGTGCAGAAGATGGAAGGAGGAGGGGCATGCTGCAGGAAAGGCCGAGCTTGTAGCCCTCCTCCTCCTCCTCTTGTGGTTGCAACCCTCTGGATTAACGGGCAGAAATGTACTCCATTTTTGCTCCCATTCCTAGACAGCTCCACCAGAGCAGGCCTAACTTTTCCTCTTGTGACTAATTTCCAATGAAAACGTGCCTGGATTTAAGAACAAGTAGGTGGCACTGACGTCCCTGAGCAGGGATTGTGGCTTGTCAGGGTTTACACAGCGCTTTATAAGGACGGAAATTGTGCAAAATGCAGACTCACAATTTCCTTTTCCCCAGGTACGAAGAGGGAGGAGAGGCGAGACCCATTCTGTGGCAAGAAGCAATTAATTTGGAATGTGCAGCACTGGGGGCTGGGAGGTTAGACTTAAATGGACCACAGCCAGCTACAGAGAACGGGCTTAATTGTTTGATTGATTGGCCGCGACTGCAAGGCATATTTCTGCAGCCCCCCTGCACCGATCAATGAGTCAATGAGCGCCTCGCCAAACCTCGCAGCTTCCCGGCCTCGCAATTCAATTACTGTGGAGGCCTTGGTGGCCCTGGCCTGCGATCATGTTACAGCCCCGGAGACAAGCCTCTGCAGATCCCCCTCTTTCTTTCCTTCTCATTGCAATGAGAGTTTATTGCTGCAGATACGCGCTAGAGTGCAGGGTGTCGGTAGTGTGGAGGAGGGGAGGGGCTTTGAGGAGGAAGTAAAGGGGGCAGGGAGGATGGCTTTATTAGATTGGTAACAGACAGTACATACAGTATTGGACACAAATCGAGTTACCCTCTTAATCTGTCATTTAAACAAATTATCTCGGGTGGTGATGCATCAGCAGCATCGCTGCTCTCCAGGGGATGGAGGAATGGGAGGGGGGCTGTGATGGAGGGATGGGGTAATAGAGACACAGGAGAGACTGAAATTTTAATACAAAACAATGAAGAAAGGGGTGGGGGCAACAAGCAAGAACTGAAGACACAAGCTAGAGTCGCTAAATGAGTGTTCTTTATATACCAACCAACATCCTAAAATACAGCAGTATACACAGCTGGCATTCTAAATAATCTAAACTGGAAATCATTCAAAGACACATCACTAGCAAAGTCAGGAAAATTGTAAAACAGTTTAATGGTGGTTTGGGGTTAAGTGTTTTGCCCAAGGACACTCAAGTATGTGAACAGGAGGACCTGGGAAATGAGAGGCAACCAGCTCTACCACAGAGCCACAAAGAGCAGCAGAAAAATCCAGACTGACAAGCGTGCACAAGAGAGAGAAAGGAACATTTATGAAAAGATTTAGGCCATGCAGAAAAGTAGAATTGTTTTCCTCTGAACCAAACCAGCGGAGTCCAAAGACATAGCGAGAGGCTCAAGTGGAACTGGAGGCTTTTTTACAGAAATTGGACAGCTCTGACGTGACGTTTGGTCCAGGTCGGGGTCAAGGCTAAAGCAAACATTACTGAAGATTGACAGGTTCATTGAGGGGAAGACGTAGAGATAAACACACCAGCAGAGACACCTGGGACTCAGAGGCTGCAGTACAGTACATTCAATGTGTTGTCAGGAAACATGAATTGAAGGAGCTGCAGTCACAGGGCGGTAGATCACATTGAGTATGTTATGTAATGCACAAGAGGTGGTCATCAAAGCCTGAAGTACCACTGCTTTAGCAGTTACTCATGCAAGTCTGAGAAGGAAAGTAACTGATTTTTGTGACATAACAGACTGTAACAACATGAGTTTTGTTCAATCACTGAGCAAAAAAGCTGCTATGAGTTCTCAAGCTAAATTAGACCACCTTCTCTTTTTAACTTTGTTTAAAACTGTGAAATAGACTCTTGTTTCAGTGAAAAATGTCTTCTTTTCCAAATATGTGAATTATTTCTGTTATTTTTATTTATTTGGGTACTTATACAGTGGAAATTTCTGTTGTTGAATAACAGAGCAACTTGAAAGCCCCCCAAAACTGCAGTTCCCCCAATGACCACAAGAGGCTGGCTCGGATGGGTTCTGACCGGACATCTAGATCAGGTTCAGATTAGGTACAGATCTGACATCTGGATTAGATTCAGATTGGGGTCCAACTGGATATCCTGATGTATCCAGATAAAGTCTAGATTGGCTTCAGACCTGACGTCTGGATTAGGTTCCGACCAGGCATCTGGACAAGGTCTAGATTGGGTTTGGTCTGGACTTCCAGATAAGGTCTGGATTGAATTCAGTTCGGACGTTCAGATTAGGTTCGGTTCAGGCACCCGGAATAGTCGGCGCTTTCAGATAAAGTTAAGATTGGGTCCAGTCTGAACAATCGGATTAGGTCAGACTTGGGTTTGGTCTGGACCTCTGGTTTAGGCAGCAGCAGCCCCTAGCCAGTGGCAGACTAAACAAGAATTTGTCTAAGATTTAGCCCGAGTTTCAATCCAACGGAATCGTAAGCTGAGCACCGTAGCTAAGTCTTGGTTTTCTGACTCTAGATAAGTGTTTGGACCTCCCTGTCTTCTTCTCTATGGGCTTTATCATGACAGCTCAAAGCGAGTTGCTTATGATCAGCACTTACACATACCACTTAATTCTAAGTCAGTGTATCTGATTTCAAACTTTAAATACGTTGATGTGAACACAGCATTAGGCTACATATCACTAGCTAACTGCGGTCAGTCACTGGGACACCTGTTCCGTTCTCCTCACACCACAACTCCACTGCCCTGCTACGGCTGTTTTTTTCCTAATCCTGCCCTACGCTTTGAACATCACTCCAGAAACCAGAAACCAATGAGTATATCCATACTTGATGCAGTCTATGATTTCAATTCATTTCTAAAGATAAACGGATGTAATGTGCTGTTCAAAGCCTTAAAAGCACTTTCCCAAAAAAATGTCATGAATCTCTGACATCAGTTCTATCTTTTTTATTTCATGAAATTTCCAGGCCTGAGTATCTCAAGGGGGAAGGTGAGATAACTGCCTTTGGTGGAGGTGAATAAAGTGTGAATTGAAGAGACAAGCGTGAGATTATGTAATCTTACTGGTTGAATAAAAGGCCTATAACAGATTTAGTGTGGTCTTTACAATGGAAAATGCTAGTTAATACAAACTTGTGCATCATGATACGATTTCTGCCCTGTGCTCTTAGTGACATACATACATTTATGTATCAGATGAGGTGGCATGTAATTAATAGCTGATGCCTTGATGAATAGCCTTCAGTAATTGGAGGAGTACATGCCCAGTTCTGGCTCAATAGAAAGGACGTCAAACGCCAAAAAATGTTAAAGGAGCTCGCCAGGACCCATTTCCAAAGTTAATCTGATTAATATTTTATCCAGTACAGGACAAAATTAAAGCTTACCAGGACAGAGTTTGTGTGTTTAATCAAAAGAATAACAGATTACATGTAGGAGTATGATGTCATGAACATGACAGGTGAGCTATATCATCTATTGTTCTAATGCTTGTTCAATAATCTATTCTTCTCCCAGTCAATTTCTTTTACTGAAGCCTTGAAGTGGATTGTAAAAACATGAAACAAACTGCTGATAAGGGAAGCACACATACATTGTATCACAAAGTAAGAGCACTGAGACGAAGATGAAGGCAGGTCTCAGAGGCCCAATGCCTCCCTTTGACCCCCCAACCTCTGGAGCTCCACTTAAGAGCAGCAACCCTCCTCCCGTCTCCCCTCCCCACATCTTCTGCCCCTTCAGCTCCATCCATACCCGGCGGTGGGATGCTGAGTGCACACTATCTCACTGTGCCGACTCAGAGAAGAAAGGGTCAAGGTGCAAAGGGCAGCTTTAAATCTACAACCTCTGTGTTTGACACATGACACCAGTTTCCTCAACAGAGCTTTGCTTCCTGTTGGTATCACTGGTGTTACATCAAGTATTCATTCAGACTGCCCTTTCTGTGCGCTTTTCTCAGCAAGGTGTATCTGATTCAACCCCATTCACCTATGCTGTAATGTTAACCCAAAGAGGCCTCAAGAATGTAGGCTCTAAAAAGTCAAAATTAACTTAAAGCATATTGAAAATCTAAGTATATTTACGCTGTTGGATTAAAGGCATTCTGTAAAAAGGAAGGAAAGCTTGCTCACCACCTGGTAGTGTGTGTATCATATCTTGGTAAACAAAATATAAAACAACCAAATGTCACACATGCAGTTACACACAAATTTAAAAAGATAATTTCTTTGTCTACAGTATTTCCACATTCCCTGCTTCAGTGCTGTAACACCTATGTACTGCATGCATGTGCATCTCTTCTGTGTCCTTTGAGAAACAAGAGGCTGCACCTGGAAGAGCTGTCCTCATTAGGGCTCATACTCCCACACACCCTGTACACACAGCATACATATTACTGCTTTACACCCACATACATGTTCTCAGAAAGAATGTAATTACTTGTTTCAGAGGCTAGTGAGTTTTAATGGCACTGACAAGACACTGGCACTGCTGTGCTCAATTGTGCTTCAACCCTGAAGTCCAGTTCGTTTGGTCGGTGTGACCGCAAGCATGCTGTGCTTAAGCACGATTCACTTCTCAGCTTTGGCATGCTTTGGAGAGGTGGGATTCAGCACGGTTTACATCCTGCACGGGCACAAGCATGCAGACAGCATCCAAGACATATGATCGCTGCGACCGCTCCTCTTGACAATCATTTTAAACAAAGCAGGGTGTTAGAGGGCTGTGTCAAACCGAAACGACTCAACATATGACCATATGACAAAAATTCTCTAAAGCTGCAGCAGTGCTCTCTGTGTCTCATTGTGCTGACTCTGATAAGATGACGCTTCATGTAAATAGACGCTTCATGATGACGTAGGCGGGCTGTGTGTGTGTGTGTGTGTGTGTGTGTGTGTGTGTGTGCGTGTGTGTGTGTGTGTGTGTGTGTGTGTGTGTGTGTGTGTGTGTGTGTGTGTGTGTGTGTGATACCTGCTAAAGTCTGGTTCATTTTGGAGTTATATGACTGCTGGCCATTCTCTCCATTGGGGGGACAGCTCTGCAGGGGAGGGGAGATCATGGCCGCGCCCTCAGGGAACTGGTACTCATACTAAAAGATTAAACACAGTAACCCTGGTCAACATCAATATCGTGACTCTTAACTTTTTTTTATTGTTGTAGGTGAACATCTTCAAAGGTGTAACATAATGATATGTAATATGATCTGTTAAATATTCATATATAAAATTCAAATAAGCCCTGAAAGATGTTAGTGATGGGCAGGAGGAGTGACAATTGGATTAATTTATTAGAATCATGGAATCCCCGATTTAAATCAAAATAATCTTAAATTATTTTCCAATTCCTCTGTCTGACAGAGCCATCACAAAAAGTGACAATATCCTTTATTCCTCAGTGAATTAATGTCACAGTTCATGTAATGCTGCCAGAGAAAAAGCTGCCATGCAGGGACAGTTTTGAAAAAAAAAAAAAAAAAATCTGCTAAAAATGATGTTAGTCAGTTCATTTTTTGAACATGTATAAAAGTCACTCTCCCCATAAATTTTCACACAAAGGCTTCATTCAGACCTGAGGTTGCTGCTTGGGTTTGACAGTTTTTTTTAATCCTTAAAAAGGAAATAAAGTTGTCTCAGGTCTGTGTCTAGTTAAAATGGCATGTAACCACTTGATCCAAGTAAAGCTTAGTTCGCACAGACATGTAGTTATTAACCTACAAGAAAGACTAAAGACTGATGGTACCTTCTTCACTAACTTCAGCACTACTTACTGAACTGATTTGCTATTTTTGACCTGCAAACTCTCCTGACTGTTTTTTGGCTGTTTTCTTGGTTTCAACACATTACCACCCAGCTCAGTGATTCCTGATTCTGACTCATCCAAACCACATGACCGAGGTGTTTGATTTCCAAAAGCAAAAACGACCCAGGGACAACCTGATCTTACAGATCATCCTAAATCGATTTGCAGGATGAGTTTAGCACATTTCATCTTTGCCAACACTTGCAAAATATGAACTTCTGTCTCAGACTGGCTTAAGAGTCAGGAAGTGATAGAAGTCAGACTGATGGGGAAATTTCAGACATTCATTAAACGCATTTATTTATTAACCTGTAAGTCGGGTCTGTCAGATGCCCGTGGAACCTAAATATTGAACTACTTGATTTTTAATTAAACTGTACACCTTAGTGCAAGTGGTATGGCCTGGTTGTTAGGTTATGGTTAATTATGTTCAATGGTTGGGTCAGGTGCCCCATGCACAATCGTAAAATACTAATATATCAAAAGTCAATTGAACTAAAAGAGATATCACAAGAAGCAATAAAAGTGCAGTGTGATAAAAATCCTGCCTGTATTTGATGGTTTGAAGGAGTGTATCGTAAGTGATTGTGATGAAGTAAATCTACTTGATTAAACAGTTGACTAACACACATTTAGACAAAAGTATATGGTTATATAAGTTAGATCTTCTTTACTGGTGGACTATAGCAGACACTAACCAGCAACAATTTCTGTTCTAAGTAGACAGCAAACAACAAATTAGCATCTAAGTTCACTGGTAATAAAGTGAGCAAAGCTGATTATTTTAAATAAGAGATTTGACGCTTGGGGCTTTTTTCTGGCTGTTGAGGTGCCTGCACAGAAATAATTAGCTCTGCAGCCGGAGCCATAAACATCAACTCAGCAATGCAGAGATTTCATTTCCTCCTAATTGCTTCTGTGCATTGAATAAGTGAGTAGTTTTTAGGCATGCTGAGGCAGAGTGTGCCTCAGCTGTGATTATGAATTCAGCTTTCTTTGTCCTTCATCAACAGTGCTGAATAAAGCTGAGTCTACGCACAAGCACAGACTCCAGAGTGAGTTTTTGCCTGGGTTTTAAGTGCCATGTTTAGCACTTGTGTAAGAGCACACGTGCATGTGAGTGTGTGCTCCCTCCTTAGTCAGTCTCAGCCCAAGTGGCTGTTGAAATATGAATGCATGCTGTTACTGCCCTGCTATCCCACTTGCAGTGCCTCTGCAGTCACCGTCTTATCGCGATGAGCTGTGACAAGGGAATTCAGGGGGAATGGGTCTGCTTCAAAAGCCATTTCTACTGCCACTAATTGTCTGTCATCCCAAGCTGATAGGCAGCAGGACCCTGACAGACAGGGCAGGCCACTGAGATGGGACACAATTCAATTCTGCAAGAAAGAGTCTGTTATAATGATGGTGGAGTTACAAGGTGGAAGAAGGTTTGCAGAAATAAAAGGATGGAAAAAGCTGAAGTTTCTTTCACAATGTACTATATTATATTTAATAAGTGCACCATGTATTTTTCTTTTGCTGCATTTAACTCAATCTGAACATAAATTCTGTAAGAAGAAGTGTAAAAAAGTTCAACAGTTTCCTCTGAAATGTAGTTGGATAAATGTATAAAGAAACAAAAACCACCTAAAACTGTGCAATATTTAAAAAAATGTACTTAGTGGTTATTGAACTAAACCTCTTCCCATCCACTAAGGTTATAGGTGTAGATTAAGTCTGTGGACACAAATTGACTTCTGGTGTCAGTGTGGAAAGATTTCTGGTCAAAGGGCGACCTCAAAGGAAACCTAATTGTTAACTTTTTTTCTCTCTGAGAGGAGAGCAAGCAAACACAAAGAGTGATGACATCATTTGACTTATTTCCTCTTTTGGCATATAACCAACAACAGACCAGAAACACTAAGTGTAAAATTCCAGATGAGACATTTAGAGCAGTGGTTTCCAAAGTGGGGGTCGCAAAAACACAGGCTGGTCTGAGTATTTCAGAAACTGCTGATCTACAGAGATTTGCACACACAACCATCTCTAAGGTTTACAGAGAATGGTCCCAAAAAGAGAAAATATTCAGTGAGGGGCAGTTCAGTGGGTGAAATGCCTTGTTGATGCCAGAGGTCAGAGGAGAATGGACAGACTGGTTGGAGCTGATAGAAAGGCAACAGTACCTCAAATAACCACTGGTTACAACCGAGGTCTGCAGAAGAGCATCTCTGAACACACAACACGTCCAACCTTGAGCAGATGGGCTACAGCAGCAGAAGACCACGCAGGGTGACCCTCCTGTCAGCTAAGAACTGGAAACTGAGGCTACAATTCACACAGGATCCCCAAAACTGGACAATAGAAGATTGGTAAACGTTGCCTGGTCTGATGAGTCTGGATTTCTGCTCCACATTCAGATGGTAGGGTCAGAATTTGGCGTCAACAACATGAAAGCATGGATCCATCCTGCCTTGTATCAACAGTTCAGGCTGCAGCTGGTGGTGTAATGGTCTGGGGGATAGTTTATTGGCTCACTTTGGGCCCCTTAGTACCAACTGAGCATGGTTTAAAGTCCACAGCCTACCTGAGTATTGTTGCTGACCATGTCCATCCCTTTATGAGCACAGTGTACCCATCTTCTGATGGCTACTTCCAGCAGGATAACGCTCCATGTCATAAAGCTGGAATCATCTCAGACTGGTTTCTTCAACATGACAATGAGTTCCCTGTACGCAAATGGCCTCCACAGTCCCCAGATCTCAATCCAATAGAGCACCTTTGGGATGTGGTGGAACGGGAGATTCTCATCATGGATGTTCAGCCGACAAATCTGCAGCAACTGTGTGATGCTATCATGTCAATATGGAGCAAACTCTCTGAGGATTGTTTCCAGTAACTTCTTGAATCTATGCAACGAAGGATCAAGGCAGTTCTTAAGGCAAAGGGGGTCCAACCGGGTACCAGCAAGGTGTACCTAATAAAGTGTATTGAGTGAGTGTATTTCTACTGGCTGACCGTAAGGGAACTATTTATTCTCTGACTCTCTGACACTCTCTCTGACATTTCACGACTCAGACAATCCAAACAAACCTAAGTGGTAAGAGCCTGACAAAGAAACTGATCTTCCTATGATATAGTAGGAATTATAAGGTATTAAACTTGCTGAGAAAGCAACATGATAAGGAAGTTCAGTCAGGACCACTTTGTCAAAAATAAACTTTATTAACTTGCACAATTTTCATTTGGCGGTATGGTTCTGTTCTGGGACTCCCTGCTCTTCCACGCGCTTGCGTGGAAAGCCTGAGGCAGGAAGAGCACACCTTCCTGCCCATCATGAGCCATCATGAACGGCATAAACAGGGAGCGCAGCAGCAAAATAAAAACCCAGACAGAGCAGAGCAAAACATGAATAAAATAACAGGAGGAGCTGGGGTGGAGGTGGGTTGTGAAGTGCCAGCAGAGGAAGCAGGAAGTAGGTTTGACAGGAGCAGCTTAAATAGCCCGCTCTAAAAGCAGTTTTCCAATAGGAGGTGGACACGGGAGTCAGCCGAGCCATCAGCTGATCTGCACCGATGATGACAGCTATGTTGTTAGAGCTTGACGTCGTGACCTGCCTGAACTAATGCTACGCTTAATTTTTTGAAAATGTAAAAATCTGAGCTTTGTCAGGTGTGTCTTCAGAAGAAGTAAACAACTTTTAAAATACATAATGAAGATAATTTAATGTCAGAAAATAGTAGTTAAGGCAGCAATGTAATTATGGTGTCCTGCGTTTTTTTTGCTCTCAATACAGACTGTTCCCTGCATAAAACAGTCCCAAAGCACAGACTGTACATTTTATGTAGGGCCTGTAAACTGAGATTGGAAGCTGAATGATTCATTGAATTTAAGAGGACTTGCTTGTTAATAAAGATTGATTGATTCTGGGAAAGGAAGATATTTCAGCCGCTTGTAGCTTTCCTGCTCAGTTTGGTTTACATACATTGTTAGCGTGCCCTTCAAATACATAACGTCAAGTCACATTACCACCAAGCTTACTTGGTTGTCCTGCCATTCCATCCTCTGAATATAATTCCAGGTATAAAAGTCAGAATGTTCCCAACGGCATTCTAATTAACTGTTAAGCCCCAAAGTCAGGGCTATATTTACCTCGCTGACGCATGGTGGACACTGGGTGACACTGATGCACCTGCTGGGCTGTGCTGGCGAGGGGCCTGGCTGAGGTGTGAGAGTGACTCCACACAAAAGGATAAGGCAGAGTGGAAAACACCTGTCTGGGTTGCTTTCTCAGACCACAGGAGGCTGAACCTGAACTGAGACACTCAGGTCAGTGGGAGGCAGCTGAGAGTTCAGAAAGTTGTGCCATTGGTGGAAAAGAAGTGTTTGTTTGTTTGTGTGTGTGTGTGTGTGTGTGTGTGTGTGTGTGTGTGTGTGTGTGTGTGTGTGTGTGTGTGTGTGTGTGTGTGTGTGTGTGTGTGTTCATGAAAAACTCTCTCTGTAAAGTCAAACTTTGGGGCGGGTTGTAGACTTGCTTCTTTTCCCTACATTTTTTATTCTTCACTTCTTTCTTTTTATGCCTCTATCTTTCCCCTCGACTCCTTTTGATCTCCAGTTTTATCTCTTTGGAGTTGTACCCATGCTGAGACAGGACCGACGGCATTCTCTTCTTCGATTCTTTGAGGATCTGTCGGAAAAGCAGAACCCCTCCTCACAGCCCAACCCCTCCCTCCAGTTCAGCTGACCCAGTCCAACCAGATCCTGAGAGCACGGGGGCTCTTTAAAACCACCAAGCAGACCTGCATGACAGGCCACCCTCCCTTTTGTCTGATGTAGGAGTAAGAGCATTTTTGTTGTTTCAGCTGCATTGCAGTCATCCCGTACACGTCCGTATTTCACTGGGGAAAAGAAAATAGATCGAAGAGGAGAAGGCAAGTGAGGACAGCGCTAGAGTCGGGGAAACTAAAAAAAACGGCTGTGAGAAGAAAAAGAACTAATGAACAAAGTCAGCTTGGCTTTTTGACATGTCTTATTTTTCCCTCAGCCATGATTTTCCAGACACAAAAACCCACTGAAAGGATGAGTGAGCCCTTACAAATTAAACAACGGGGACAAAAGTTTGCCTACGTCTCTCTTCTCTCACCAATCACATACCTCCCTCTTACTATTCATGACATTCTGAGCTGAGAGCTGTACAGATTAAATTCCTGCAGTCCATCAGTTGAGCAGACGGCAGGCGGTAACTTACTGTATTTCTACAAACCGAGATTCCAGCAGGTAACTCATTTTCCTGACACCCATCGGGGAGAATTAAATAAGACGGACCTGAAATTGTTGGACATTTGACCTATAAATCTATAAGTGGGCCATGGGTGGCCTGGGGAGCGGACAAAGAGAAGAAGCTGAAGGAAAAGAAGATGGAGGGGTGGAGATCAAAAGCAAAGAGAGGAGAAAAAGACAGACCAGATAAGAGTATTAGGTGCTTCCGTTAGCTGTCAGGCACACAAACACACTCTGAACGTGAGAGGTGTCACAAGGGTGTGTCCTCTTTCGGCCCACTTTCCCCCTAGCGTTTTTTGTGTAAGTGTCTGGCCCTAATCCTCTTTATGAGACTGACACCATTACCCGCATAAATGAGATTTTTCATCCTCTCCTCTGTACTTTTACATGATAGTAGGTTCGAGGAGGTGTGTAAAGAAGAGGCTTTTCCAAGGGGATCTGATGCATTTCATATCTTTTTTTTTTCATTTTGACAATCACTGCAGAGATTTGCCGCAGCCAGGAGCCACAGATAGATGAGGAAATAAGTGAGAGGGGGGGGGCAGAAACGCATGATGAAACAAGCAGCGTCTGAAACGCTTTGAGTTAAAACGGTCCGCGAGATGAGAGCAACACCGGGCTTATCTATGAATATGATTAAAAGCGAGAGTTAGGACACATAATGTTTAACCTACATACCCCATCTCCTGCGAGAAAGCCCCTCTTATCTGCTAATAGACCTTGGTAATCCCTCAAACACGCATGTACTACACACTGGCAGCGTCTTTTGAATACTGAGTGAGAAATGAGTCTACCAGAGCTCAGATAATTCATGTAAATGTTGTTAGACATCATGGAAAGGAAAACTCCTGGTATGTTCACACAGGTTAGGAATCACTGCTGCAATCTAGGCTCTGTCAGACACCCAGGACCACTTCTGTCATGGTGCATTACTGTATTGGTTGTTTGGACACCAATATAATATTAACAGATATCTCAAAGTCTGCCTTGGTACGAAGTTCCACTCCCTCTGAAAAGCAGCCTGATAACAGCTACATATGTTGAACATGATGTCCATCCATCTGTGGTGAAAGCAGCTCATTCTCAGTTATCTCACTGTGGAAATGCATGCGCCTCTTGAAGCTCTTGAAAACCATCATTTTCAACAACACAATACTAGCTGGCGGATAAAAAATGTAATTTCAGATGTTATCCTCACTGCTCCTTGTTGTGTCTCTTGTGTATTTCATCTGTTGATCTATCTTTCCCTTAAATCTAAAATGTTGCCACCCATCCTGATCTGTTGTCCAAAAGGGGATTGAATATCTTCATCTTCTTTGTCTGCTTGCTGCTAGAACACCTTGGCGAGACCTGCATGTGTGCAATAGCAATTTCAAAATAAAAGCCTTTTCCTTCTGGACTTTCCTTCAGTTCAACTGCATTATCATTCAACTGACTGATGAATTGAACCTGACTGATGGATCTTTACCAAGCAGCAACCTTCAGTCTGAAAATACAAGACAACCAGAAGTCTGCAGTTCGTTGGGTGTGCACTTGAGGTTGGCTCTGGAAGTACCAGAAACCACATTCACACCAAGCAAAAAAGCAATTTTTACAGCAGAAATAAACATGTTTACAGCCTGGTGCAAAAATATCTTCTAACTGAATAGCTATTTTCTCCAATGTACAGGAGGTGAATTCTTTCTAACTCTGTATTTTAGAAGACATCAAGAACAGGAGTTAACCTAATCAGAGGCAGAGCTCAGCTGACTGACAGACGGGCACCCTACAGCTGTTGGTGTGGAGGCTCAAAGCCCACCCCATTTCCAATGGTCGACCATTTGCTTCAAAACTGTTTCATAAACAGATGGGTGATGTCAAGGGGACAACGTCCATTTATTATTCAGTCTATGATTTTTACACTCACACTTGTAACAGTGTAATTTAAAGACAATGCATTGACTTGAACAGGGATACTCAAATAGTAGGCCTTGAGAATCCAACATTTAAAAATGAGATTATTGGCACCAAACTAGTTATTTCGAAGTATCTATGCTTGGGTTTGATAATCCCGAGAGAACACCAATCCATTTACTGTTGGTGTAAGTGCAATCATATATATTATAAGGTTTTCTTGAATAAAAAAAGTTGTTTTAACATAACAATCTTCTCTCTACTCTCCTGGTTGCTAGGCGCTACCCAAGTAGCTGCCTGTTGCAGCAGCTCTCTCGTCTTTGTCCGTTTCTTGTAATTTTTTTGTCTCTTTTTCGTAATCTTTGTATTGGGAGTGGATCATCACTTTGTATGGTTCATTGTCGGTCACGGACACCAAACTTTTTGTGGCTTCTGCGATATTTTTTACTACTTTTCTCCTGTGTTTGTCTGGAGATCCTACATGTAACCATGGCTGCATTGTTTACATGCAAAATTAGCTGTTAGCAGCCTCGAGCTGAGGAGGAGGAGGTGAGGACGACGTGCTGGTTCTCGGATGTGAGCTGGGAGGTGACGACGTGGACTTGTCCTTCCATCCATCGTTGTTGGGAACGTTGGATCTAGCCCTGGGGGATAGACGAGCTAGCTGTGCTAACCCAGCGGCATCGTGCTGTTCACGGACGTGGCTGACGGAGCTGACATCGGACGCCAGCGACACATCGGAGGAGCTTCGCCTGCTGTGAGCAGACAGGATCCAGGAGACAGAGACTGAACAGATTGCTGGGGAGGCTCAGTCCTGGACCCTGTGGAGGTGGAGACTGGCTGGGCTGGAGAGTGGTGGACGAGTGGTGGACGGGATGTCGTCATCTAATTTCTTATGGACTTTTTTTGCACTTTCTATACTCGTTCTTACTTTTGTTTTCTTAAATGCTGCGGTGACTCCTGAATTTCCCCTCGGGGATAAATAAAGTATTTTCTATTCTATTCTATTCTATTCTATTCTATTCTATCATATGCTTCCTAAACAAATTCACACAAAATTCACATCCTTACAAACTGGGTGATTGTGCTCAAGGGAAATGGTGTTTCCATCCCAGGAAAACACTACCAAAATACACCACATGCGTTTCCGGTCTGGCTCCACTCCAATCTGTGTTGACTGCATATGTCAACTCACACCGGTTCCGTGTTCAGTCCAACACATTTGAGGACGCCCAGACAGCTGGAGCTGCCGCACCTCCCATTGATAAGTCTCTTTTCATTCATGGTAGGCTGTGAAACCTCAAACCTGTCGACTCCTGGCCTGGCTTTGCTCATTTTGTTGGTTTGATGTTGTAGTAGCTAAGCTAAATGCAATCTGGTTTTGACACAGTTTGTTGTATTTTGAAAGTCACAGGGCATTTTTAGGTAGTATTCCTGCATGACTTCCTGTCTCACTTAATCTGGACAAGTTATCAGTCTAGTGATTTTTTGCTTCACAGCTCTAGCATTTGGCAAAAATAGGATCATTGCGTAAATGCTGTGACTTGCCAAAGCAAGGAAACAGCCGGACCGCAACGGAGTGGATCCAGTGTAAGTTGACTGATTGACTTGAATGGAAACCCATCTGATCCACTGCCGTGACAGAGCAGAGCTGGACCAGAAACTTATCTGGTGTATTTAGGCTGTAAGGACTCTGGCCACAGGTGTCACTACAATCAGTGCCAATTGGATAACCCTCGTTCAGCCTTTAATGTAGTTATATGTGCTATTAAGTCGGTATGTGGGATCATTTCTCTTATCTGTTATCTGGCACCCTCCCTCGCTTAACCTAAATATACACACTACATAAATAATAACCTCTGTTATCTAAGATGTCTCCAGAACAGGGGTAGGCAACCCATAGCTGCCATAGCTGGCACGTGAGGTTATTTATGTTGGCACGCAGAAAATAATTACAATGAGGTCAGTCTCCTAGCTCACGGTCGCATCCATTTAGTGGTGTTATCAAGGCAAACAAACCAAGATCCAGTCATTCTTTCCAACACAGCTGGACAAGGGAGTGTGGATTTAATGCCAGAGATGGCTAGAGATCGAGCATTATGCACCCTTTGCTTTGAAAGTGTGGTATGTTGGGACATCAAGTGCTCAGTGTCTTTTTGAGACCAAACTTAAAAACAGTGTTAGCAAAGTTTGTGAAACAGAGCAACACGTTCAAAACTTTCAAGGCAACCGAAGAAGTTAGACCATTTCTCACTGCATAGTAAAGTATGGAAAACCATTAACAGAGACTTTCCTACCAACTGTTGATGGTTTTATAAAAGAAGTAAGGATTGACACTTTGGGCATAAGTTTATTTTTAAGTGGCTCGAGTCATGGAAGAGGTTGCCTACCCCTGCTCCAGAAGAACAAGATGTTCTGTCAAAAGATTGATATATGTGCTAGTTATGGGAATAATTGTCCAGAGACAGCAGGGGAAAGAATATTGAGGCAAGCATTTTCCCTCTAAAATGAGACTGCTATTTGTTGAATCATACTTTGCAAACTCATATAAGTGCCAATCAGTCACTTTTTATAAGTAACGTGAACAAGTGGGAAAGTGAAGGCTTGGGGGGATTTGGGCAGAAAATCAGCATATGAGTGAGATTTTGGAGGACCGGTACTGGAGATCAGCAGTGTGACCACATCCAGAAAATTAGATTAAGTGAATTAGAGGGATTAGATTGACTACAGCTGGAAAGAACCTGATGCCTCCAAGAAAAAAAAAAGAAGATAGAGCAAGAGAGGGAGCGCAAGACCCGAGAAAAAAGGAAAGGGAGCGAAAAAGGAAGGGGGGATCGTAGGAAGAGTAAGATGTAGAGAAGTTTCTCTGGGAGTTGGGAGAAAAAGTCGTATTGCGGTAGAAAGAGAGAGAGGAGTGGAAGGTGGAGACAGCTCAGCAGATTTAGGTATCCTGGGTAACTTTTAGGGGCTGGCACTAAAGGCGAGCAGCTGACACGGTTGCGGCCGGTCCTCGCTGTGAAAGGTTCAGCCGGGTTCTCCCGGTCCAAGGGAGTCAGCTTAAGCTGCAGTGCCCCTTAGTGGTGAAGTACAGGAATATATGCTGCACCTCTGTGAATGATCAAAAGCAGAGGCAGGAGGGCATGGAGAGGACAAGAAAACTGCTCAGACATTAATGAAAACAAATATTACTGATATCGTGTTTGGATTCAGACTTTAAAGCTGGATTTTCCCTTTGAAAAGATAAGAAGAAGTTCTTTTTACAAGTTTTCTTTTGGCTCCCTCCTCCTTATGTGTGACAATGATTAGGGGCTTATAATAAGACCATATAAACACATTAACCTGAGCAAAGCTTGTGTCATCTATAAATAGCTGGGTGGGTGTGTGGCTGGTGTGTGAGAATGTGCAGCAGAGACAGAGAGAGGGAGCTCTAACCAGGGGAGATGAAGCCTAAATCGATGTGATTAATGCATGTTAATTGCTGCCCCCTGGTGTCAGTGCGGTGCTTGTCGTTACTTTGCTGATACACAGTTTTGGGCGCCGCCTCTTTGCCCAGAAGATAAATCTCCCATGTCGATAGAGAGACAGATACAAACTCCTGCTGCTTCACAGCTTCACACTGCGGTTACCACTGGCCCGGACACACCCCCACCACCATCAACAACAACAAAAAGACTAGACTCACAATAACTCGCCCTGCTACCTCCCAATCCTCGGGTGGAATTTGGAGAATATTAAAAAGGCTGTGGTGATGTATCATAGACAAATAGGAAGTGACAGATTTTGTTATGAATCCTCCCTGCTGCATATTCCGCCATGATTTGGAGGCTTCACGCAGCATGCACTGCAAAACTGTAGGGCGTTGTCTGCATACTGATGGCCTGCCGACTCTTGGGAAGACGATCGGTCAGGAATTTCCCTTTCAAAACACATTTTGCATCCGAGATTCCCTCAAAGGTAAACAGAGCTATCAAAGGCAACATATCCACAACTAATGAGAGAAGGAGTCCGGCTGGGATAATATTGAGCTTGACCATGTTTGAATTGATTCTGCCTCCTCCTTTCAAAACACAAACTCTCTCACTGTACGGGCGGAATTTCAATCAGTCTGTGCTCGCAGATCAATGCAAACAGAGACTAACTGGAGCTGATATAAGGATGCTTAATGCAATTAGTTAAACTGAAAGGCAGCTTGAGTTAATGCAAATGTTAATTCAGGTAGTTGGGTTCATTGATTTAGAGTACCAGAGCTTTCTGACACATTAATGTGCAGTAGTTTGCATTTGCAGGGCTGTACGTGACTAGTACATCTATCAGTTTGGTCAAAGCAAAGTCCAGATAAGCACATCCAGGTATGAAAACAGAGTCTATTTTCAAACAAATTGTAATAAATGCAGGCACAGAGTCATTAAAAACTGGCTCATTTTAACATAAGGCTTTAGAAATGCATCATTAGAGGCTTTTGAGTTTCTGTATACCACACAAACTTTGAAGAGGTGATGAGTCATTCTGTGGAGTGATTCAGAGCCGCATCAAAAGGTTCACACACAGTGTAGCTCAGGTCTGCATCCTGAGGTGTGAAACAGCTGCGTGCACCCTCGCTGAACCGCAGGAACACCCTATTTGATATATGTCTCTGAAAGAGCCAGACTGACTCTCATGATCACCTCACCCATGTGATGTGGGGAGAGCATTGAGCGGTCCCACAAGAGGGAAAGATTGCATGTCAGCGCTGGTTTGAAGCCAATCGGTTTCTTCAGTCCAGTCAATATCTTTACAGCTGGAAACACTACAGGAGTGGCTGCTGGACCAGTAATGACACCACGTCACACAGCACACAAAGACACACAGAAGATATGGTGTGCATAGAGGCTTAAAGGTGGAAGAGTAATCATGAGGAGATGTGTTTTTGCAAGGCTTCAACATTGCAGATGGTTCCTTTTAAGCTGGCATCCCTAATGTGTTGCATCTGTGTAACAACAATAATCCTGTGTATACAGTGCTGTGAACATAAATGGCATTTGAAAGGTCCACATGGAAGTGGGTCACTGCAGATATTTTTTTCCCCTGATCACACTTGTCTTCAACATCCAGGGTCGTTTTCAGCAGGAGTCGAAGGTGAGAAATGTAAAATCTGTTTCCCTTCAGTTCAAAATATCCTTTTGCATTAACTGAATATGTTTTTTCTGCACTAGTGGACAATCAAAACATTAACAAATTAAGTTTAAAAAATTTTTTTGCAAAAGATGTGAAGCTGTTTTCTTAAATTTTGATCCACTTCTACAAAAAAAGGACAGCACTGTTACAGATTGTGTAAGAGAGGAGTGAGGTAGATTCATATCAGGATAATGAATGATGATTCGAGCTCGGCTGACATTGCACTCCACGGGAACTCAAAGGCAGAGGGGAGAACGGGAGGCCCGATTTAGAGCGAGCAGCTGTTGTGCACTTTGCCTCGCCTCACATCTGCCAAGTCACTGTGGGCAGGGCACCGAGGTGACTTCCTCAGCTCCAACGTTCAGTCTCTGCACCCTCCCTGCAATAAAATCAGCTGTTTCTTTACCCCATTATTCTGATGCCGAATACACAAACATTCGTCATACATCTTCTGTGAGATAAAGTTTTGGTCATGTGACTGGATCATGGTCATGTCATTGGTCATGTGCTTGTGTCCTCACTCTGATACTGAAAATGCTTCCTATGATAAGATGAGCAGAATTTTCTCCAGATTTATCTTTCAACTAGGTTTGAACTATGCTTCCAATTGTTTTAGTTTCATATTTCAGTGTTAGCATTTAATTCGTTACTGTGAATTGAGCTGGTGCTTCCAGTGTTTTTTTAAGTTTGAACATGGTGTGTCCATTTGAAAGTTCCTCTTTAAAAAGTTCTTTATGTGTGATGAAGTTCTTAACACATAACATGAAAAATTTTGCTTTATATATGAACAACAATGCTAGATGTTGATGCTAAATAAGCACATATTTTTAAGCTGCAACATGTTCACATGTGGTAGAAATCCCTGAAACTGTCTGAAAACTGCCCAAAATGGTCTGTCCTTAAAACAGCACAAGATATTCTCAAGACTTGCTGAAACAATGAGGTCATCACTTAAGGGCATTCTAACTGGTTAATGACACATTGGAGCGGTGGGCTTCAAAGGGGCCAATCAGAGCAACGGGGGTTTGTGGAGCAGGGAGCCTTAAAGAGACAGCAACTAAAATGAAAAGTTTCTGACTGAGGCTGAAATAAGGGTTTTCTAAAACACCAGTGTGAAAATTGGAATATTAGTTTAGATGTGAATCATGTAAAGCAACTACAGGGGTACAAGAGGGACAGCATAAAGACTAAAAAAAAATGGACAATACCCCCTCTTTAAACATCCAACAAAGCTCTCAGATAAGAAAAGCTAGAAATGCAACTTTTGTCAGGGAAACTGCAGAACTGATTATAACATTTGTTGCAGGTTTCTTATTAAGTATAACACTGAATGCATATAACAGGAAAATGTTCTCAACTGCCTTTTTCAAATAAGCAGATATAGCTGAGATTACTAAGATTTGGTTGGAACTTTTCTTACTTTATCTTTACAGTGTGTCTCATAACAGATTTATATATCCAATATTTGGTATCTATAATCTGGTGTGTGCTTTATGCTTATAGGCATCTCATCTCCTCCTGCAAATACACCAAGCTCAGCACAGCAGACTCAGTTCCCCCCTGTTGGTTTCCCCCTAGGAGGGACTAAGAGTAAGTGTCTCACAGAAACAAGCTGACACAGCATCACAACAGCAGAAGTGTTCAAGATGAATATCCAAAGAAGTAAACTTAGACTGTGAAGGTTTATTCATGCACATGCCACAGAACAGCCAAAGATAAATCACGATGGACAGACGCTACAGGAAACATGAAAAAATAAGATTATGGCACAAAGGTAGAGAGCGGTGAAATAACCACAAAAAAACTGTAACAAAGACCAAAAGCTGAGCTCTGCTTCACAAGTATTTTCTCCTCAAAGCCAGCCAAGGTAGGGCAGCACGATCACACTGCAAGGCAGGTGAGCTTGTCTTTGAAATGCAGCAGCATACAGTGTTTGAAGCAGCATTACAGCAAAGAGAAAAAGAAGCACCAAGATAAAGTAAAATAAAAAATGCTCAGGTTACACATGCAGCTCCAGTGTGCTCCTTACTAGACCTAAAATAATTTTAAGGGTGCATCTCCTGAATCTGATTAGCAGAGAAGCTAAAGCTACATGAACCTACAGTATAAGATTAATTGATGTCATACAGAGGAAGTAGCTTGTCGCTTAATATATCACCTTGGAGTGAGTAGCTATTAAAAGCCTCATTTTATTGATGAATTAGCTGAAATTGCTGATAAGGAGAGTTTTCATGTTAAATCAACTGCAGCTTAAGCAGAATTTGGAGTAATATTAAAAAGACATTACTCTTTTTGAAAGCTCTGACACTTGTAACATAAACAGAAAAGAGTCATTTCAGGCTGCTCGTATGTTTTACATTGAAGAAGAGCTGTTCTGAAACATTTCGCGAAGTTGTGCAATACTTTCTCTCAGTGGGAACAGTTTGCTCCTTTCCAGCCACAATTTTTTTGGATCAAACTTTCCAAAACACCCAAAGGACACAGGCAATATCTTGCTGCAGTTATTAAACTTTGACCTTGGGGTAAGAGCCAGTCCTGACTAATAGGACTACTCAGGAATCATTGCAGAGATTTGTATGCGATAATGAGAAATAGAGGTGCAGTCCCAATTCATTCAGCCTCCTCACCTCTGGGTGTAACTTGTAATTACTCCCGTGGAGCTTTGGGGAGGTTGGCAGATTAAAAAAGGAGTAGCCCTGAGGCCGGAGCCCCAGCCAGTTAGTTAGCGAGGCAGCCACTGAGCTTTTCTGACTCGCTGGATGAGATTCATGTAGGTGCACTCGAGAAGGTGACACCTGACTGGACGCTGTTTGGTCCTTAGATCAATCAAGACATAAATAATAACAGTATGTTCCCTACAGAAGTGTTCTCTGTGTTTGTATTTATGAGCTGAGATGTTGATGAAGAGGTGTTTAAGATAGCTTTGCTTCAAGATTTCTAATATATAAGGTATAGATTGGTATTTCAGAAAAAACACGTAGTTTTTCAGACAACACTGTATCAATCTGGTGGCTGGTGGATGTAGCTGTTGTTTTTGTCTGTTGGGCAGACTTAAAATAAGAAGAGTTAGTGAGACACGATTTAGTTTTCAAAGATTAAAAAGTTTTTACATCAACAAAATAAGCTTGAAAACTGCCAAATGTACGATTTTAAAGAATGGATAACTTTGATACAATATCAACAAATGATATCAGTAAAAGAGGTGATCTGGATTTTTCTTTCACAACAATACAAATGTCTAATCAGCCAATCACACAGCAGCAACTCTGTATTCAAGCATGTAGACATGCTAAAGATGTGCTTGTTAAAGTTCCTACAAGTGTGATTTGTGTGATTCTTATCGTCGAATGGTTGTTGGTGCCAGATGGGCTGGTCTGAGTATTTCAGAAACTGCTAATCTACTGGGATTTAAACACACAACCATCTCTGGGATAACAGGAAATGGTCCCAAAAGAGAAGATATCCAGTGAGTGGCCTTTCTCTGGGACAAAAATGCTTTGAAGATGGGCAGACTGGTTTGAGATGATAGAACAGTAACTCCACTTGTTACAACCAAGGTATGAACACAACACGTCCAACCTTGAAGCAGAGAGAAAACTTAGGCTAGAAATTGCACGTGCTCACCAAAATTGGATAATAGAAGATTGAAAAGAGTTGCCTGGTCTGATGAATCTGGATTTTTGCTGAGACATTTAGATGGTAGGCTCAGAATTTGGTCGTATGGATCCATCCTGCCTTGTATCAACATTCAGGCTGGTGACTGTCAGTGAAAACCATGTCCATCCCTGATCACAGTGTACCCATCTTCTAATGGCTTCTTTGAAATGGTTTTGCCAACGTGACAATGAGTTCACGTACGTACCTTGTTGAATGTCCAACCCTATACTCGCAAGGTGTGCCTAATATAGTGCCTAGAAACTGATCATAAAACAGTGACACAGTAAAATCAGTAATCTCACCAGCATCTTCCACCAGCACGTGCTCTCTTTGAATGATGGGAAAATGTTTAATGGCCTCACTGCCCACATACTCTACCCCACTGTAACTCAAGCCTCTGTCAGACATTCAATGTAGCAATTACTGGTCCTAAACAGCTTTCAATCAGGCTTTAACTCACGCCCTCAGCTTGCAATCAATGTATACATTGCACTAAAATTAGACACCAATAATCAGCTCAACTGATCAATAAACCACTGAGCAATAAAGCTAGCTGAGAGAGTTAACGGGTGTTAATGCAAGGCTAGTGCACCCTCTAGTGTTGATTGAATGCTACTCATCTTCTATTGCTGTGTATGTAATGTGATGTATAGAGGTTGAAATATATTCAAGAACCTTCCTGGAACTAGTTTTATTCTCAGAGACAAACAATCTTTCATGCGTTTGCTGGATTTGAGGAGCTCAGTGTAGCCAAAGCTGTGAGGGAAAGGAAGAGGGGAGCAGAGAGATTAGAGGTGTGATTTAAAAAGGGGGCCAGGGATGATTCACAGGAGCTGGCAGAGTGAGTAATGGCAGCAGAGATCTGCACCAGGGCTTTTATGAGGTACTGACTTCCCCCTCCTCCTGCAGTATTAAAAAGCTATAGATCACACATTTCAGCGCTGCTATTAGGCTCACTGCCTTTCTGCTCGACGAACTGGTCCACATCATTAACTGTGAAATTTGAATGTGACTAAGGTGGAGGGTAGGAGACTGGAACATAGATGTTTTGATAAGATTAATAAGTGCTCAGTTGACTCTTCCACCTTTGAAAGTCCACTGATCTGCATGTTAAAGCTATGATGGATGACTTTGGTTAGATATTCATTGAAATTAGGGCGTAAAGCAACTGCGTCATTACTACTTTCGAACAGGCACTCTAGTAAGGGTCTATATTTTGCAGTTGGATGACAACTCTAGGGACATCTTCAGTTAGTATCAAAGATTGAGTTTATAAGCTTTCAAGCTTGGGCTTAGAGGGTGGAGTTGAAGGATAAGGGCATATACCATTATAGGAAGGCAAAGGCTAACCACTAATGCAATATAAGGGAATAATGACCATCTCAGCCTTGGTGCCATTAACTTTGAGCATTAGGTTTGATTAAAATAACAGTGTGTTTGATCTTGGTCTGAATGTTTTAATTCATTTAAAAGACTGACAAATGAGGCTTTCCCACTGATGGTCAAAAAGATGGACTGCATGTCTTTTCTCACTACAATAGGAATGTACTATTGGAGCTGTGCAGCGGTCAAAAGTGATGCCAAAACACCCATAACAGCAAGCACCGACTTCTTGCACAGAAAAGTCTGAGTAGGAAGTAAGTTTCCAAGAGCTGTGGCACTGAAGCCTAGCCCCAAAACAAAACAAAAACACATTCAGTTAGAGGCAAAGGCCCTTCAGGTTGGCACAGTCCACGCAGAAACATTCTTGAGTCAGTTTTGAGCCAACACTCTATACCCCCAGTCTGGCGTACAGGCACATTTCTTAGCATAGCTGTCTTGCTAGCATAGCTGTTAACCATGGCATAATGCCCCTTTTATAAGGCCAGTTGTGGTTGATTTTCAGCAGTAGGATCCATAATTATTCCATAATACTTCTTGGCCACACTTTCAACATTTGTGGTAACGATTTTACAGAGGTGACCGCAAAAAGAAGCTCTCTCAGAAACTCATGTGATTCAACGTGTCTTCAGAAGATGAAAAGATGAACACAGAAGGTGATTGCTTTCCAGTCAGCCCTTCACATGGATTATTGCGGGTACTTTATCAAAGACTTAGAATCGCAAACAGGAAAGCACTGTAAAAAAAAAAATCGAACAGGTTTGCTATTTATGATCCCAGGTTGGGGAGACCCTGATTTAGTTGGGAGCAGTAAAATTCTTACTGACCCCCCCACACTGTAGTATTATTTAGACAAAAAGGACGTTATAACATGCCCTGAATTATGTCTACATGAATATTTGCTGTTGAAAAAGTACAAAATAAAGTATGCTCCCAATCGCTTCCTCTAAAACCTACCCCCCATATTGAAACTGTTAGTTGTTTTGGTTTTACTTTTGGGAAGTTATCATGTTGCCCATTATTCTATGCAGTCCATGGCCTTTATCAGCTGTTCAAAACTGGAGAAGGTGTCACGAACAGGTTTAGAGAGTTTTGCCACTGCCAAACGGCTGTTCCTTTTTAGGAGGAAGGGTTTTCTTTTTTATTTTTTGTAAGTGTAGGATTAGAAACAAAAGTTTTCTTACCTGAGACTGCGTCCCAGATTTTATATTTCTGTTGTTTAAAATCAAATATTGTTTTAAAGACACATTGCATTATCATTTATTTTCAGAGGTAACATGACCAGCGCAAGGGGAAACAATTGACACAACCTTAGGATGTTTATTACCGTTTTATTTGATAGTTATAAATGGAAAGAGGTCAAAATATTTGCATCTATGTTAAACCACGTTGATACACACAAAACAATGACCCAAGTCAAATCTTGTGAATCGTCATGCTGATAAAATTCAAACATTTAATGTTGTCAAAACCTGGAAGAAGCTCAAATTAGATACAAGAGGACCTATTTTAATTTGCAAACTATGTTAAAAAAAAGGTTGCCATTTTGCTTCAACTTGTATTGGTTATTTCCAGAGTGTTACCAATACTAAGAAAGACTATATAAACACTGATATTATGACTAAGGTGGAAGGTAAACAGCGAAAGGCACTCATGAAGAACCATTTTATTCTGATTGTGGGTGTGTCTTTATTGTACATCATTCACTACGATGGAGAAGTGAGACCAGAGTGATGTGAGCATTGTTTAAGCAGCACTACAGAGAAAAATCACATAAGCTTTTGGCAAGTTATCGTTAATGGGTCCAGAAAATCCATGTGAGTAAAAGACACAAATGCAATATCAAAAATAAACACACATGAAGATACATGTACAACTTGTTCCATTGTTTGATAGAACTGTAAAGCCGAGCATAAAAAGGACACTGTTTTTTTATACATCTTTTTATTAAAACGATAAAACATCCAAAGTGTTAAAAGAGGGTAACAAGCACAAGAACAATTAGGCAACTGGAACGTCTTATTGTGAACTCAACAGTGCTCTGCAAGGTAAGGTTGTCGGTGCGTTGTAACAATATGAAATATAAAATTCAAAATATATATTAAAAAAATCAAATATATCTCGATTGTGATAATGGTGTCTTAGCAGTGAGGAAGCCAAAGTTACAGTCAGTGTGAGTGCAGTGACACAAATAACACACAACTACGCACTGCTGCTGCTGCAAACATATAAGACACTTTGCCCTGTATCTACCTGTGAAAACATCAACCCAAATTATACCGAAAGCATGAATCACTGAAGGTGTACAGTTGAGATACAGCTAGGAGTAATTTAAAAACATCCCATATTTATGGGACTGATTAGTTCTACAGACATTGAGATATAGTACTGTGGAGTTACAAGTTTAGCTTTTTACAATGCAGAAGCTGGTTTACTGGATTGCGCCCTCGCTACCCCCAAACATAAATTATTTCACTTTAAAAAGCTTATTTTTAAAACACAGTTTTTCAAGTACACTTCAAAAATGTTGGCAAATGTAGACCATGTAGTTTTGGTTGTATTTGAAAGCTAGACAAATCTGACAGACAATATATTATATGTCACTGTTATAGCTAAATCCTTCCCCCAGTGCTCCTTTCAGTCTCATACGCAATTTCTGAAATAATGTTGAAAAACAATTTAATACTGTTTTTTTTTCACATTTTGAAATGATGAAGAAGTCCACACAGTGATGGACACATTTATTGTTTTCTTAAATGCATAAAAAGAAATGAAAATTTGAATTTCTTTATGTTGAAGATGTGAGTTCATGTCTTTTTTTAATCCACAGATGTGATTATTCTATTTATCTGGCATCCTGCTCTTTGGGCTAATGTATTGATTTAGGTAAACACCTAAGACCATGTAGTTTAGTCCTGGCTCACTTCAGGTTTGTTTGTGTTTCATACCATTAGTCATTCACATCAGACTGCAGAATCACTGCAGTGCTCATAAATTACCTTTGAACAATTAATAATCTGCAAGACAAGCTGCTGCCTGCCTTGAATTAATTGCTAATAATGACTTGTTAGCGTGTGTGCAGTCACATTAGTGTCTGAGAAGTGTAAGTGTTTCAGTGTATGAGGTTTTTTAAACACAGCCGTAGCTGGGGCTTTTTATTTTGGCAAACAGAAGTGTGGAACATTCTGCTGCTGCATCGTTTACCTCTCCTTCCTCCCCTTCTGCTCGATGCGTCACCATCCGAAGAAGCATCAGAACACAACGCCAAAAACATGTAAATGTTAACACCGTTAACACAAAGGAATTATATTAGAATTTGGAATGAGAACAAAATCTGGAATCCTTCTCTTGTACAGCGACTGGCGATTTGTCGAACCCCTTCCCCCCTGGTTGGTTTTGGCAGTGGTTTAACACTTGTGCTTCATGGCAAGCTGTGGGAAAATTGGGGTGGGGGTGGAGAATTGAAGGCAAGATTTTTTAATAATCCCATCAGAAAAAAATGGTTTTCGGCTAGAAACAACAAGCACTGCAGCTTCATCTGCTTTTTTTTGGTGAATCAAACGAGGAAAACACGAGGCACAAATTTGACTATTTTGAATATTTGCTGGAAGTGCTGGAGGCACTTTGAGGTCTATGTGGTAAGATGAGTATCAGTATTTACGAATGCATACAGAAGGACACACACAAATATAAACCAATTCATATCAATGTAAAAAATGTAAATCCATAAATAAAAAAACAAGATTTACAAATGTATTCCTGATTCACACACAAATAAAACCTTGAATCGAAGATCACAAACGCAGTAAGGTTCCTGGATAACAAACAGTTTGTAAATGAAGACTGAATAGTTTGCATAGATTTGTGGATTTATGTTACATATGTATACATAAAACATTAAATACCAGTATGTGATTCAGAAATATGATTGGGAATCTTGTTTTTTTTATTATTTGAATTGGATTTTTTTTACATTTATACAGGATGATATATATTTGTGTGTGTGTGTGTGTGTGTGTGTGTGTGTGTGTGTGTGTGTGTGTGTGTGTGTGTGTGTGTGTGTGTGTGTGTGTGTGTGTGTGTTGGAATACATTTCTGAATCTCTGTGTGCATTCAAGAATACTGAGCCTGATCTAACTCTATACAGTTAAAGATGTGTGGGTTTTTTACACAACAAAAGTCAAAGAGTTTAAACGGGCTCAGCAGAAAGAGTGTTGGAGAAATGACCACGGCGCTCGATATGACAGAAAGCAATGGGATATGGAAGAAATGCCTTTGCAAACACACACAAAAAGACAAAACAGTGAGTGAATTAGGTTACAAAAGAAAGGGAAGAGCTGAATTCTACAAACTGGACAACAGGGGGCAGCAGAGCAGCACCCAGAGATGAGGGGTGATTTAACAGAGCTGTAAAGCTCAGGCAGTTGCTGTCAGAAAGTGAGACGCTGAAAGCAGAACTAGGAGAAAAGAAAGTCAAGGTGACCCTGACACATTGTAGAAGATTAGCTACGTTTGGTTGTAGCTTGAAGTGTTCAGGGGTCAACTCATAACTCACAAAGATGACTTGATGAAGTCAAAGAATCCTTTAAAGTCATCTTCTGGCAGGAATGTGACATAAAAAATGCAGATGGACAGACTCAGCTCTCCATGTTTGAAGCCCTCAGCTGAGAGCTTCAAACATGTAAGATTATGAGTCTTGATCATAATGAGTGGTGTGAATGATACGCTGAGAAACATTCTGTGGAAGCTAATGGCAGTAAGTGAAATGAGAAACTGCAGCAAATGAGGGATTCTTCATGGGAGTTCTCTGCTGAAGCCACCGGAGCTGAGGCACTTTTTCTGCGCATATCACAGTTTTTGTAATTCATCACCGCGGGGGAGCTCATCTGTGAACAGCGAGAGGCCTGTGCATGGCTCTCGAAAACGTCTTTCAATTACCCCACCATCACTAGTATCGTATTATGCATAAAAACAGTCATTTTAATAGCGAGTGGATCGCTGGGCCATTAAAGTCATCGACATCCCACTTCAGATGCTTCTTGTCTCTCTGTACGCTAACAGCGTGACAGGAGACGCCAAGCTGGAAACACAGGGGCGTCTGATATACTGTGTGCTATTAGAAAGAGCTATGATCATAATCAGGTGTGCTCATTACAAAGCAATAGATTTTTTTTGTGTCTTGCAGTAAAAAAATGACATTATGTAAATAGCCTCATTAAACAGCATGCAATTAGTTTTCCAGAGAAACAAGAGATGTGAGATACATGGAGGATGAGGAAACACCCTACAGAGAAATGAAAAGGGAGAGGAAATGAGGGAAGAAGAAGAAAAGAGCTATTATCTTTGGAGAACAGCAAGCAGCACAGCTAAGAGGCCCCAGCCACAATAAAGCAGCTTTTTTAATATCCTCAGGTTTAAGTAAAAGGTTTGATCTTATGGCTGCGTTAATAATCACTTTGAAATCACGACTGTGTGAGACGACATACAGTAAGCCCACCCTGAAGCCGCACACCGTGACGTGTATCCCCCTCACCTTGTGCGCAGTGACGGCAAACTGTTCAGCACTGTTCATCATGTCTGCTGTCCGCTCCTCAGCGCGACCTAACCGCTCCCCACGCTCATTCAGGGCCTGGCTGGCCTTCTGTACGGCGCTCGTCACGCTGTCTGCAGCCGAGTGTAGTATACTGTTACCTGTAGATGAAGGTGCAGCAGAGGCAGAAGCAAAGTAGGTCACAAAAAGGGGAGAGAAAAGACAAAAGGAGGAAGAGATTAATCCTCTTGGAGTAAACATCAGCAATAAGACAGGCTGTGATAAAACTGTGTGGATAAAATGTAAAGAAAGTGACACAGGATGGGCGTAGTTTAATCAGTGCTAATAGTTTGAGACAACATGAGACAGTAAATGGCATCCATCAGGTGGGATGTGGGATAATGAGATTCCTTCAAAGTGAATTTACCTCAAGGAAAGATCAAGTGAAATTAACCTTTTCAAACTTCAAAGTTAGAAACAGCAAGACAAGCAACTGCTGATTTATTGTCTCTTTTGAAGGAAGTATCATCCCTGCTGGTATCCTGCACTTCTCCCCTTCAGTTGTGAACTCTCATAGCCGGCCCCTGCAATTACTCCTCACTTTCCTAAACTGAGGAGTAATAAAGAGAGGATATATGCTTGGCTGCATGGGCAGCCCTGGAGACCCAGTGGTGGATATAAGACAGAAAACACATCTTCCGATAGCTGTGGCAGCCCTGCGGATGTTTCCACTGACAAGCCATTAATCTGCTGCACGTCGGGAGTGCTGCTGTTATGCGCCGCACTCGCTGGCAGACTGAAGACAGCAATCTTCAAGATGCTTTCTCTTTATCGGCGGTGCAGCTGCATTGTTTCAGATGGGTGCATTTTATGTTGATGAATGTGAAAACAGCACATTAGTTTTGAAAACAATTTGAATAGATGTTGAAGTTGTTGCCAGCTGATGGTGTGGCCTGGAGACTGTGCAGTGTGTGGTGGAAAAGTTCTGACGGGTTGTTTTAGATGCAGTGGAACAACATAGCTGGTACCAATCATCTGGCTTTATTAATTTTTTGTTAGATACTGTTATAAAAAATGTAAAATCTAACAGTCTTCCCCTGCATCTAGCTTCAAAAAGTGGACACATGAAAAATAACAAACACCATCTGAGAAGAAGCTAGATTTGATTTTTTTTTTTAGATCTATATCCTGAAATATACAGTCAATAAGTTTGAAGAAGGAGAAATAGATGGAGCAAAGCTTGGAGTGCATGAAGACGTGACAGGCCAGATTCTATCTGCTCCCCAAGGAAACAGCAATACAGACAGTGTACGTCCGGCAGAGTCGAGACAGGTAGGTTTGACTGACAGATAATTGGGACGGCTTGAAAGCAGACGGCGAGGCCAGATGGTGTTGCTTCCCAAAAAATTGTTAGTTGATAAAGTGGAGGCAGTTTGTGTGGACAAAAGACACACAGATAAATGTTCACAGGCACACCTACACACTCTGAAGAAACTGAAACACATGCTGTCTAACCGATACTTTTGCTGGAGATACTAGCCTTTTATTTCTATCAATTAAGCAGTTATTAACACCTTACTCTACAAAGCCTTATTCAACCTCTATTACCATTTGAAATAATGAATGTTGAATGTATGAGTAATGAAGGTTACTAGGCGCCTCCCTGTTGGCTAAGGCTGCCTTTTGCAGCGGCTCTCTCTTCTTTGTCCGTTTCATAGTCTTTATATTTGGAGTGGATCATTGCTTTGTGTGGCTCATTTGTTGGTCATGGACACCAAACTTTTAGTGGCTCCAGTGATATTTTCACTACTTTTATCCTGTGTTTGTCTGGAGATCCTACATGTAACCATGGCTGCATTGTTTACATGTGAACTCAGCTGTTAGCAGCCTGTAGCATGTCAATGCTAACTGGTGTGAGGCCTGATGTCTTCCCACGGGGTGAGGAGAAGGAGGTGAGGATGACGTGCTGGTTCTCAGGTGTGAGCTAAGAAGTGACGACATGGACCTGTCCTTCCATCCATTGTTATTGGGAACGTAAGATCTATTTCCAATAAGATGGACGAGCTAGCCATGCTGGAGCATGACTGCTGAAGAAGCTCAGTCCTGCACCCTGAGGAGGTGGAGGCTGGCTAAACTGGAGAATAATGGACAAGCTGTCATCATCTATTTTCTTGTGGACCTTTTTGCACTTTCTGTACACTTTTTTGCTTTTGTATTTTTTTTTTGATTGCTGCTCTGACTTAAATCTCGTTGTACTTGTTACAATGACAATAAAGTTCTATTCTACTCAATTCTAATTAAGGCTGTCATTATATTAACTTCTGATTATCACTTACTGACTGTGAATAAATGCATTGTGTTTGTGAATAATGATGTGAATAATGGTGTGGGTTATTAGGGCCTTGTACGGGGCAGTGCCACAAGAACAGAATTTTTTATCAATTTATTTATTCTTATTAATTAAGTAATTCTAGTTGATAATTAGGAGTTAATACAATGAAAAGTTTATTCATACTGTAATAGAGATAGAATAAAGTTAAGTAGAATGAGGTGTTCCCTATTCTAAAGTGTTACCGAAAAGTATGTGAATAAAACAATGGCTGATTCTTTTTTCCCTTCTATCTAAATACGACAGTCGATGGCTGCAATGTAAATGAAGTGATAACTTTGTAGCCATTAGCAAAGAACACCAAAGTCCAATTATCATACATCGCAAATGAGGTCTTTGCTCCAGGCTGCTCTACCTGTGTTGAATATTTGCAAGAAAGGATCAAACTTCTTCACCTTCACAAAGATTACTTTTAATCCTCCCTTCCTGTGCAGCCGGAGGAGTAATATTTCAATCATCCCCACCCTCACAGCACCCAGCACAGAGTGCACGTAGAGAACATCTCCCTTTGTTTGTCTGCACACCCTCTCTTTTCTTTACTGCTTTTCTTCTCATTGATCAGCAGCAGGCTGCAGCGTGGGCTCCCCCAGTGGAGAATGTAATTACAGAGAAAACAGGGTGGAGATGATGCGAAGGGAGCCTGCAGCACCAGGAACTGAATGAAACGTGTGTGGGAGTAGATTATGTGGTGTTGTGATCCTAAGTCTTAACCGTGGTGAGCAGATCAGCCGTGGTTGTTACGAGTTTGGATGAAGAGGTGAAGTTTCTGAGGAAGCTCCCTGGTATTAAAAAGTGTCAGATTTTTAATGAGGTAAAAGTTTCTGAAAAGTCTTTTAGGCCCCACAGAAAGAGGCCAAACTTTGTCCATCCCTAACACGCCTCTCTCAACAATGCAGGAGGAATTTTGTTGCTATACCCCCTGATATCATTCTAAGCAAGGGCTTGTTGAACAATGGAGAAAGAACAAAAGAGAACTTGTTTTCTGGCAACAAAATACTCCAGAAAGTAGGAACTTTGAGAAAAGACAAACATAACAAGGAAGGGGAAAGTTCATTCAAAGTCGACTTTTTCTCTCTGTAAGCTGTAGATTACAGGCTGAGCTGCTGTGGCTCGAGTGAAAATAAGCTGATGGTTATCAACAGGAGCATGCTGGATACACTTCACAAACTCCGGATGGCCTAGCTACATTTACTCGGGAAGCATATGGCATTTATTAGATAGGATAATTCAATTCCAGAACAAAACACACCTACACGAAAAGATCTGCCTTTAGCATTCTCTCTCTGATCGTATTATCACCGTGCTAATGCTGCGAGGCACAATATGTGAGGTAGAGTTTGTCCAAGTGGACTTTCTGTTCAGTATTAGAGAGCACATACTTGTCGGCCCTCCAACAAGTACCATCAAACTGTTCTCTTATCCCCCTGATATCAGCAGAGGGCTTCAGGAGACCGTTACTCAACCAGAGAAACACACCAACAACTCTCTCAAGGGTTTCTGTGAATGATCCCAATCCTATCAACAGCCTCTTGACTTTAGAGCAGCCACTAAATGCAGTTATTTTCAACTTTCTTTTCACAGTTTCTGCTCTAATGAAACACACAGCACGAAGGCATGTTGTTTTGGTGCAGATTTAGAGGCGTTAGTTTCATTAAATAACTAATATTAGTGCAGCTGTAGCTTAGTTTGTAGGGATTTGGCTTGGGAACTAATGGGTGGCTGAGGTACCAAAGTTTGGAGGTTGTACTGTTTGCTGGAGAGGTGCCACTTCACCTCCTGATTACTTCTCAGGCTGCTCATTTATAAACTTAGCATGGAAAGTAACTAAATTTGTCTTTGTCAGATTATTTATTTGTTGTACCAATGCTTCTTTGCAATATGTCTTATACATTTGAGAGTACCAGAAGCTCAACACAAGCAAAAACAGAATAAGCTGTTTGGCATTAGCAGTAAAGATTTGTTAATTTTGTTACGTTTGCAGTGACACCTATGGCAGGGATCTGTACTTTTTTTTGATAAAGACAGCGTTTCCCATGAGCACTTTCACCCACCCATTATAAGGATGAGACGTGGTTTTGAAAGCAAGCAATCGTCTTTTTAACACTACTTTTATTTGGTCAAGACAACTTTTTTGCAGGATGCAAAGTGATGAGTATTAATTTTTAGTTACATAGCGATATTATTTGAAATGTGAAGCTAACTTATTGAACTTACCGTATTTTCCGCACTACAAGGCGCTTCAGAGTATAAGGCGCACCTTCAATGACTGGCCTATTTGAAAACTGTTTTCATATATAGGGCGCACCGCATTACAAGGCACATAGAATAGAAGCTACAGTAGTGGCTGGGGTTGCATTATGCATCCACTAGATGGAGCTGAGCTATAGGGAATGTCAACAAAACAGTCAGATAAGACAGTCAAACTCAGGCTACATCCACACGGAGCCGCACATTTTCCTATCCAACTATTTTCTGTGCCGTTTTCAAAAAAAGTGCGCTGTAAAGACATAGCCGTGTCTGCCGTCCACAAAAGCCGTTTCCAGAGATCAGTTCAAGTGCCAGACCTTTGGGGGGCGCTGTATTTCTCTAACAATAAACAAGAGAAGAAGCCCAGGCCAGCCTGTGAGCTAATGTTAGCACTTAGCAGAATTCCTCTTTACAGGTTCTTACTGCTTACAGCTGTTACTCCGGCGACGCCCCCTGACTACAGTAGCCATGATTAGCCAATATCGATCCATATATAAGGCGCATCGGATTATAAGGCACACTGTCGGCTTTTGAGAAAACTGAAGGCTTTTAGGTGCGCCTTGTAGTGCGGAAAATATGGTAGCTCATACAGTACTAAGTAGGGATGCACAATATATTGGTATCGATATTGATATTGGCCAATGTTGGTCTTTTTTTTTACATATTAACATCTGCCGATATATAAAAGTGGGCCGACATTAACTTATTAGCTAAACACCAAAACTATCTAAGAAGAGTGGAATCTCTTCCTTTTATGTCTCTCTTCCTGTTTTCAATCCAAAAAAAACAGACAAAACATACTTATTTGGTCGCGTGCATCTCAGGCGCTCCTTCCTTTGATCCTCTCCATGGTCATCTTTTCTCACAATCGCACTGCTCTTTCTCTCTGAACTACCTCAACAAATCATCACAGATGGTCTTTTTTCTGTAACAATATTGGTTTTGGTAAATATTGGTTATGGGCCATAACAGAAATTTCAATATCGGTACAGGCCAAAATTTTCATATCGGAGTATCCCTAGTATGAAGTAAACTGTTTTGGCTTCCAACTATATACGGTTTGTTACCGAGAAGCATTGTTACAACAAAATACTTATCAACCAAACACAAATTTCCTTACTTCATATTTTAAGTTCATGTTGTCCACTAACTGACATGATCAGATTGTGTTACAGGTTTCTGTTTGTGCACATGGGGGTGTAAGTTTCAGCCTTTATTTGTGTAGAAAGATCAATAACAGAGTGAGAAAAAGTGTATTGTCTTCTGTTTTCCTGCTTCCACAAATTATTTCATTATTGACAGACATCCATTACAGCAACCAAAGACGTGTATGAGGAATGCTAAACTCTTGCATTTCAGATGCAATTCTGAGCTCAATGAACCCATCCTCTATAGCTATATAACTTCAGTTTTTCCAGGTTGAAATGTCTTCTTTCATTCAAAGTAATCAAATGGATAGTTCTCCTTTAACACATGAAGGTATGACTTTAAAGTAAGAAGAAGTTTCATGCATTAATTCATCATGTTGGCATGAAGGCCAAGGCCAGAAAAAGTCTTTCAGTCATACAAAGCATTCCTTCTTTAATCTCTCTCTGGTGTTGGGTTTTGATAAAATTCCTTTCATCGAGTTTATATCAGGAAGAATGGGAACAAAACCTTCTTTTCGAGCTACTCTGTAGCAGTCGCTTTCCAAAGCACAGAAACCCAGAGGGAGAAGTTAACACTAAGAAAAACATTGTGGCAAAAATCTATGCAATCTGGCACTTTCAAAAGGGTAATAAATCAGGGAGCAGTGTATAAAATAAGACAGAAATTTAACATGAAATGAATCATTTGGAATCAACATCATAGGAGCGTAGATACAGCTCGCAGCACCTACTGCCAGCGAGAACCCCCCCTGCAGATTAATTAATGCAAATCTTGACATTATCTGTAGCAGCATCCTGAAACTACAGCAGTGAGACCACTTCCTCCAGACACTCCTGACACACACCCATTATTTCTCAATTGCCTTTTATCCCATCACTTCTCTCCACAATGTCCCTGCAGTTACAGGTAATTCTCCCTTTTCATGTCATTGTCACCTCCACACCTATTGTCCACAGCAGATATCCTTTTCTACCTGTTCTTTCCAAATCATTTAGCAAGCTGTTCAGTGTCCTTTTATCCACCCTCCTATTACACTTTATATACCGTAATGCACCATTCTCTTAATGCTTTCTGTTATATTGTCTTTCAATACATAGTTAGAGAATCATCCTTTTCCAAACATCAGCAGCTGCAGCTGATTTCAACAATACAAACCAAAAAATTGTCATAAGTCTGTTTTGCTGAGCCGTCCATGTTACTTTTAACTGACTAAGTACATAAGAGTTTTAATTCCTTTTTAGATTCAGTATGTGAAGCTGTTAAGACTCCTGATAAAATCTCTCAGGCAAAAACAAAGATATCACTTAAGTGTGGTGGCCCTGTAGTGCAAAACACGTCTAGAGAAAAGACAACACAGCAACAAATAAACACAAATAAACACACAAAAAAGAGAACATGCCAATGAAGAAAGAATTGAGAAACAAAAAAGGGAAGACAGAAAAGGTAGGTACCTGCTGACTGGCATCATTGGTGATTGGACAAAGGCATGACTGTTTTTTATATGGAAGAAAAAAAAAATCTTCTTTACTGAATTTTTTTGTGTATTTCCTTTTGGTGGTGGTGTCTTTGTTAATTTATTTTCTTGTGGGGAATTTTTGTTTTGTTTCTGTTTTTGACCTCTACTATCATAGTTTGTCTTTCATTGTTGCATTCTACTTTCTGATGTTGTGGTCTCTTTCTTGTTGATGTCCTGTAAAATTTTTTGTTGTTGGTTTGTTTTGTTTTTAAATTGTCATGTTTTACACTTCAGGGGCACTCTACTTTTTCTGTTTTCCAGAAATAAATGGTTTAACTTTGCTTACTCAGATATCCTTAATGTTAGCCTAAGTGCTTTTTGATCAGAATGACAAGAGACAGACAAATAGCTTCTAGGTGTTCATGAACAGCCTTTTCTCGGTGGCTTAATCAGCAGATAAATGTCATCATCACACAATGCATTAAACAGTCATTATTTCTTCACTGATAGTCGTGAGGTTTAAAAAACTTTTATGAAAGGTCAAACAAGTACAGAATATTAGAGCCATCTCTAGGGGGAAAAAATCACTGGTCTGCCACTCCAGTGAAAGTGTGATTTTCTTGTTTGTCGCTACACACACAGGTCAGGGAGGAGAAGGACAGTGAGTGAAGCGTCTGTAACCTTTGGATAGAAACCTGAAAGCCTGATTAACAAGTAGCCTCCTCCATTTCCACAGTGACAACAAAACAAGGTAATTTTGACCTTGTGCTCACTGGGAGTACAGCCAAAAGTGTGTGTAAATATTAACCAAGGATCTATACATGACAGAGGTTGGTCACAAAAGTCTCTGGATGAGCCTCAAGTCTAGAGAAGAGGAGACATTCTAAACTTATGTTTAAGTTAACTTTTCAGAGCTGTTCTGGATATTAAAGCCAGAATGTTGAAGTGTCTGTGTTTGTAGTTAATATGAATGTTATTTATGTAGTCTACAAACTGTTAAATTCTTTGTTGACTGCCAGTGTTTTATGATCGACTGACTGGAGGACAGCGCCATGTTTATAAAAGCTTTAATAAAGAACGCCTGCAAGTTACTGCAGACTTTTATCTAACTTGAATATGATTATAAAAGGATGGCACTTGTTAGTGGAAATAATTCTCTAACCACCAAGTTGATTTATTAGGGAGCCCAACATTGTTTTTAGTAATAGCTTTTTAAATTCAGTCCCAGTCTTTTATTGAATCATGAGCTTACCTTGTCTGAGTAGATGACTGTGGTGTGCAACAAATTCTTTCCTCTTTTTGTTCAAATAGACCTTGCAGCGTAAAAAGACTGAATCTACAGCTTGGTCTTCTGTGATGAGAGAATATCAAAGGTCATTGTCAGCTTTGTATTTAAAATACAAAATAGTTTTTGGATTAGCAAAGAGGGGTTCAAGTAAGGGTTAAAATGTTAATATATTTGAAAAGCTGGGAAAGTGTTGAGGGTTTGGTTCTTTATTAATTTCACCTGGTCAAATAAAGTTGTTACTTTGTGCTACGTTAATGAAAAGCTTAATCAAAACAAGTCCGGAATTATGTTTCAACCCCTGACAACATTCTCTAAAAATTAATCTTTCAACATAACTACAGGGAAATAATTCTAACCCAAGTACCAAGGATTTATAAGCATCCTTTGTTTAAGTTTTTTTCCTCAACCGATAAATTCCTCACAGCTAGAACAAAAAGTCCAGGTGAGAATCAGAGCATAACGTTGTTAACATTATGGCCTGCACCGGGAGTGCGCACTGATAACAAGGCAATTAGAAGATAGGCTGCTTTTACATCCTGACCAATTACATGCCCCATTAGGAATAACAAACATGCGCCTGTGTATCTACTCCTCAGTTATCTTAAACACTTTCTATTCTCTGCAGTGTCATTCATTTGACAAACACACATGTATGGATGGGGTGCGAAAAAAGCATATACATAAAAAAAAACAGATAGAGAATAAACGTGTCTCTCAGGGTTAAATTTCATTCAAAAGTTTGATCTAAATTTTTCAGGATCACTGAATCAGCTCTTACAACGAGATGCAATAAAGAAGCTGGCAACTGTCTAACAGGCTGTAACCATGAGCTGCTTAAGACTGACACAACTTCTTGTAGTAAAGTAATAAGCCCGGGGACCTGGTGTAAGATTAACCTCAAGAAAAGAAGCTGTTGGCATCACACACCGCTGATGACATTGTTATGACAGCTCTGGTGCACACACTGGAAACAAATAACCACAGAGATTTGTGAGTTACACTGACATCATGGTCATTCATGTTAGACAGTATGTATTGATAGTTGATCCACAGAATTATGTGCTCAACTGTCCTCCTCCACTGTTGTCCTGATGGCTGTCATTCCAGTGAATTCCGTAGATGAAGTCTCCCACAGTTATGGTCCCACACCTGAGCAGCGTCATGATTTTTGTTTTGCACTGGTGTGAGACTTAAACTGGAGTGGACAGAGTTGGCAGCAGGCTGGCATCCTGTCTGTTCTTCCTGTCACATTGTGCGTGGTGAGCTGACAGATTTTTCACCCATCAGACGCAGCATCTAACACTCACTGAGGTGGCTGAGCCGGTGTCTGTTAGTGAATCTATAGCCAGATGACAGCACAGAGTCGATAGATGCACATCCACAAAAACTCAGGTCCTGCTTTTTAAGACAGCTTTAAAGAGGGGGTATTGTGTATTTTTTAAGGATTGGACTATCCCTCTGGTTATCTTGTGGTTTCTTTATGTAATTAACAGCTTTAAAAAAAATCCTTAGTTCTATCTTACTGGTGTCAGAAAACTCTTAATTCAGCCTCTGCCTGAAACACTTTGTTCTAGCTGCCGTCTCTTTAAGGCTCCCTGCTCCACAAACCCCCGTCCCTCTGATTGTCCAGACCCTTAGGGGCCTGTTGGAGCAGAGCTATGGGCAGCCCTTGGTGTTTGAGGTCCATCCCTCCAATGAGTCATGAACCAATTAGGAGATACTTGTGATGACCTCATCATCAGGAGGCCTCACAGAGATCTTAAAAAGATACTGTGCTAATTTAAGAACAGACCATTTAAGCAGTTTACAGACAGATTTCAGGATTTCTACAACGTACAGATATAGCTATACAGCGTACAGATATAGATATATATTTTTAATATTTTTATCATGGGACATTCATACTACCTCTACTGTGTGGTTCAGTGCAATATTTCTTCCTCTATTTTATATGACAGATTTTTCTAATATCTAACAGTGCAATACACTTTGTATATTTTATCTTTATATTATTTATTCTGGCACTTAAGTATTTCATATTTTTTATTCACTAATTTATGGATATATCACTGTGTGTTGTTATAAATCCCAGAGGCCATTGCAACGAAATTTCATTCCATGTGCACTGCTGTGTTATTTGCGTAATGACAATAAAGGAAGTCTAAGTCTAAGTCTAGCTGTTTAAGACTAGCATCCAGCATTGTTTCTCTACATCCATGTTTTAAATATGGGAAGGCACAATACCCTCTCTTTAAATATTGGAAATACTTTGTTCTTTCAGAAGGAATTTCTTATTCTGAACAAAAACATCAAAGTTAGTGCAATGTGTTTTACAGTCATCCATCAAATTGTTTGCAGCTGTAAAAAATGATACAAGTTTAATTTGCATTACTTGAGGAGGCGTATTTGTTGATCTGCAACGTTTGCACAATCCATCCTACTCTGAAGACCTCTTGGTTCAGAGCTCTGTGGGGCACCACTACCTTCCCACCTACACGACTGTGACTATAGTTTGCATCAGGGTCAGTTCAACCAAGCTAAATATGGAAATGGTTATCTGTGTAGGAGGAAGGTCAAGATAACCTCACAGAATTTTGAAGCGAATGGACATATTTATTATCAATGGAAAGACAGTGGGTTTCAGAAAGAAGCAGGATTTTTTAACTCAGTGATATATGTAAGAAGTAGCTACTGTTTCACATTTAAATCCTCCAAAATCTCTCCACAATGTATGGTACTTATGTGCAGAGATTTGCACTAGATGCTGGAGTACAATTGGATGTCTGATACCAGCAAATGAAAACAGTTTTGTAGTTTTTGAAGCTTCCAGTTTCCACTAACTGGCTCTTGTATATGTAGGCAGATTGACTCCCTACATAAAAGATATTTAAAGCAGTGTTTCCATTAATAATTCCATGAATAATACAAAAGGCGGATTTGTTCTCAAAGATGGCGTTGGGGGGTAAACAGATCAATATCTGATTAAGCTGCTCAGAGTACTGCTTTTTCCAAACCCTGTCACATTCAGGAAATCAGCACCCAAACCTTTCCCTTCCTGGATAATAAACATGAGACACTCTTACTTTTTAGAAGTCTCAAACATTTGGGAGTTGTTTTTGCCATGACTTGCCCAGTAGGGTAAGAGTTTATTATTTCAATCAGAGACTGTCTTATGCAGTGACAAATTTCATTAACAATGTCAGTAATTAAGGGATTGCCAAAGCCCCTGCTGTGATGTTTAATAATATTATTAGGGAAGCAATTAAAGTGATGTGTCTCACACTTCAGGCAGGGAATGGAAAATGTCAGCATATTAAGGAGAGAGTGTTATATGTGCTTGAAACCAGTTGATCTGTGTCAGACCTGAGACATATTGTTGCCTATCTTCGTTGACCTCGCTGCAGCAGATCGCACAGCAGATGCTGTTTGTGTGGAACAGCCATGCATTTTCATACACACCAGGTGCTGCTTGTCATCATGCATAATCAGATTCAGACTGGCTTACAGCACAGTGTGACGACAGTCTGGCATTAGAGAGCCGCCGTGTTTCAACAGAAACGTTATGAAAGAACAGTTAGCACAGTGGGTTATTTCAACTTTCTTACCCCCCAGCAGTTTGGACTGACAGTTGACAAACTCTGGTTTCCGTGCCGAGCAGTAGCGCTGGCAGGTGTGGTGGAGAATCTGGATGAAGGTGCACTTCTCTCCTGCTGATCCGGCGACCCACTGGTCAAAAGCATTTTCAAATGTCAGGTCGAACTCTGGACTATCCTTGGAGAGGACACCGGGTGGGGAAAGAGACAAGAAAAGACAAACTCTTTGTCAGACAGCGATGATAACTCACATTTTCTCCTTGCAGTCTGACTTACTTAAATAGCAGAAATAATAAAATAAAGACACATACTTTGTTTGGATCAATGCCGTTGACCTGCCGTAGCTGGTCAATTGTCCAATGTGATCTTTTGGCGAAGGCAGTGGATCCTTGGAACTGCTTCACCTTGGTGATAGATAGTTGGGATGGTTTCTTGTTTGTCACTGTGGAAACAAAGACACAGAAACGCCCGATAAGAATGTTGCAACAGATATTTTCTATACCAGTGACATTCAAGTGTATCAGAATTTTAAAGTGGCCTGTTGGCTATTAATATTCCAGCTTGGAGACAACAGCAATGAATGCACACGCATGAAACTGGTCTTTATACTTATCCTGACAATTTGTGAGTAATTCTACATACAGAATATGAGTTTAGCTTTCACAGCCACCTCAAAAACATTTTCCGACCCATTGCTTTGAAGAGCGCAAACACTTGCTTAAATCGTTCCTGTCAAAATATAAATTGCTCCGTAGTTTTACACTTTGCTGAACACAACTCATTTCTCTCCCACCGCAGTGTTGGCTAAATCAGAGCAGGTAACAAACAACACTACATCCCAGCATCAACAACTCTGAGAAAGAACTATTGGACGTAATGACAAGACAATCAAACAAGAACATTGTGCTTTCGCTTGAACTATTAAGGTTGAGTTTTATAAGCAGGTGCAATAACAACCACGCTCGGGTGGTTTCTGATGTTTTTATAAGTCAGAGGGAAGGGAGGGGCTGTGGTTTGTGGATTCTTCAGGGAATTTTTCTGCCTATTTGGATGTGATACCTTGAAAGTGTGTTGGACAGCAAAGGTTACCAAGGTAAAGTCATTTAAGATGCAACAAATAATACATCGTCTAGTCCAGAGGGAGGCAACCTTTTCCATGCCACTTTAAAATACACTTATGTCCAAAGTGCTGATACGTCCTTTCATGAAATAATGTGTAAATGATCTGTTTCTACAGATTTTTGCAGTACTTAAACATGTTTGTGGCAGAGTTCCTCCCTTGTCAGTCTTCCATCACTGTATGTCGCCACAATGGCCAAGCAGAAGTTTGCTGCTGTGATACATTTTCTGCCATTTCACTAGCACCACTTCCCACAGTTGTTGCTGATTCTGCGCATTATTGTAACTTTATTTAGCGGTCCATCAAATAAAACATTAGCAGTCAAAAGGAAAGTCGCCCTTCTGTATTCCAAGTGGCTATGCAGTGAGAAATGGTATAACTTCCTCTCGTTTCCGGTTTTTTTAACAGTACAGAACATTTTGACTGCGTTGCTCTATTTAGCATGATTTGCTTACACTGTTTTTACAAATTCTAATTTGTCTGTCTTATCTCAGAAGTCTTTTTGTTTTTGGTTTAAAAAAGAATTGGACACTTGATGTCCTACATACCACACTTTCACAGCGAAGGGTGAATACCCTCTGATCTCCTCTAGCAATAAATCCATAATCTCTTGTCCAACTATTTTGGAACAACGATTGGAACGTGGTTTGCTAGCCATGACATCACCTCTAAATAGATGGGACTGGGAGCTAGCCGACTGAACTCCCAAGAGATTTGCGATGACGCACTTGCAACACATGTTCTTGTAACGTCATGATTTAAATTTATTATTTAGCATTATTTGTCAAATTTTTAAGCAAGAACATTTATAGAATAAAATTTGATCATTCTGTTATTATTTATTTGATTTTTGGAGTTTTGTCCTCTATGTCATTGTATTTATTCTCAGCGTGCCAACATAAATTCTCTGCTGTGCCAGCTATGGCACCCGTGCCCTAGGTTGCCTGCCCCTGGTCTAGTCCTTTTTCACACATGCAAATCTCCTTTTTAAATTAGTTTCAGCATGTGTGAAAACCCAAGACTTTTACCTTAACTCTAGATTGCTCAGCATGAATAATATGAATGATATGAATAATCATACAAAAAGATCCCAATTTTCATTTGCCAGTATCAGTTTGTTTACAGTCCTGTTTATCTGGCAGAAATGTCTTCCCACATGATGTTTTGACGCCAATATGGAAAACTCCTCCTACCTGTGCCTGTGTAAACATCCCAAAGGGCTACCCCTCCACACACCAATAAACAGTGGAATAAACGGGGAGTGTTTCAAATTGCGATCATCTGTCCGGCAGAAAATCTCTTGCTTTGAGACGCAGGTGTGAATATCAAAACATCCTGAAATATCAGGAGGATGTGTGACTTCATCTCCTGTGCAGTGATATCATTTTGTCCTCAGCTTGGCCCCAGCAGCATTACAGTACCTTCACCTCTATTCCCATGGATATCTTTGTTTGCATTGCTGAAAGTATGTGTGTGACGGGATACTTGAACCATTTGTACAGCTAATGAGCAACTGACCTGTTTCCACTCTCCCACATTTTGTCATTAAGCGTAATGTTTTGGTCACTTTCACCCTTTTTTCTGTTTTATGACAACACCCCCGCCTGTTGCCATGTTCCTGTACATTTTGACTTGAACCCAGGTTTGATCTGAGAAACCTTCACCACACCTTGATCTGGAAAGGATTTGGAAAACAACGTCAGAGCTGCGTGTTATATCAGGTGATATATTCAGTAAGCACACTCCCTTGAGAGGAGGGATGTTATGTGTATCCATTTAGACAGCTGCAGTTAATAGTGAAGGTCCCGGGTGGATAAGGCAGACGGATACAATGCAGGCAGACATGCTGTCATTCCTTTCACATCTTTTTTCTTTAAACTTATTTTTAATCAAACAGACGGCCACGGCCATGACAAACAAGATGAAGTGAGTGATTGGATCTGTTGTGGGGTCACAGAGGAGGTTAATAAAAGCTTCAAAATCCAGAAAACTTCATAAAGAGGATGACAGCCTGATGTAATGAACAACTGTGTTGAAAGCTTGAAGTTTCAAAACTCAGGTCATCCAATTCACAGCAGGAATAATTCACCGCAGTCGCAGCAGATGATAGAGTTGAGCGTAGAACAACTATTTTTCCTTAACTGATAGAAAGAAAATTGGGTTTTATTTTTCTTCTTTGGTAAGTTGAAGATAGGTAGCTGAAGAGAAATAGGAATTTAACCTATGACTGTCTTCCTCTCAGAGACTGATTTTTTATTCTATCGTAGCTGACCAGAAACACACTGTACTGTATGAGGCTGAAACCTTTTCAGTGCCTTTGAGGGTTTTTGTTTATTTTTTAAAGAGGGGGTATCTTGTTTTATTTTCGGCTTCATACTAGCTTAAAATAATCTATATCTCTAAAATATCCCCATTTCTCTCTCGTTGATTCAGAAAAACCTTTTGTAACCCAGGTCACTATTTTGTAAAGATGAATGTGCATGCTGGGGTTGAGATGTGATAGATTGCCAGCGGTTTGATTCTCATTTATTTGTTCTCGAATTCTGTATTAATTTTGGCGTTATTTGTAGGTCTCGCGATAAAGATGTTAACCAATCACATTCCTGGATCCAGCATGAATCTTTGACTGAACAATACAGCTTGGTCAAAAATATGTTCCATGTTATCAGTTCATGCTGACTTTGTTTTCTCACACTTGTATGTGAATTGTATGGCCTGCCTTTGAAGCAAAAAGGATACACCATACTATAAACAATGTGTAAGTCACAGCCTAGGGAAAGCAAAATGAAAAAGAGGAACAATAGTTTTACAACCTACTGCACCAAGCACTGACGTCACTATCCAGGGTTGTAAATTTTGTGCTGACAGCAGACTGTACAACACAAAAGATGAAAAGAAGCAATAATGTTTATGAATGAGTGCAACCTGGAGCATGAGAGGCTTTGACTGACACTTTCCTGTATTTGCATGCTCATGATCACATCACAAGCTCTGCGGCGAGTCAGCTTTTGAAAAAATCATCACACTGACTCAAAAATTAGCATAACAGCTCCATTATGCTGGGGTTTCTTCCAACACCACGAACGCATACTGAATGATCCTTTGCTGGCACTGGGAGGAGGATTTACTGTATGTTTGCTCATGATCTGGTGGCACTGTTTGACTATTAATCCCACAGATATTACTGAGACCTGACCTCTTGAAAGCACCGCCAAACCTGTGAAAGGAAAACAAGGCCATGGAGCTTTATCGTCAACTCATCAGCACAGAGGTCTTAATCAAAGTGTCAGACGCCTTTGAGCCTCTCCAATCAATTTCATATTCAGGTGTTGACTCCCACCTTGTCTGAGCTGCTCCCCAGCATATTAAACTGTTACTGAAAGTCAGAGAAGCTGGCTTTATTGAAACTGCAATCAAGGACAAGCCTTTGAGAAAATGTTTTCTCAAGTGCTTCAAGTAAAATGAAAGCTGAAGTGGACTGAGTGCAACTGAGAGTGAGTTTGGAGAAAGACCTCCAAATCACAATAATGACAGATGCACTGTTTTTGTGCTTTTTTTCTGGAAGTGATGGAGAATTTGACAGATATAAAAGAAGAAATATGTGTTTGTCATGTGAATGCGACAGATTTGTGTGCAATAAAAAAACATGTTCCTTCTGTTGTCATCGTAATTAAAATTTAAAGCGCTACCTTGTCTGAACCTGAATCATAACTTAATATCAAAGTCAACAGAGTGTTCATCATCATGCTCATTTATTTCAGACATCGAACTAGATCCGTATCTGTTCCACCTGCATCTGTCAACTCACACCAACAGCATGCAGTGTGACTTGAGTCTGCTACAGTAACAAGACTTAAGAGCTCCAATGCTTACTACCCCAATGATGAGTCTCTCCTTATTCATGTTGGGCTTCAAAACCTGAAAGCTGTTGACTCCTGAACTGGCTCCACTCATTTTGTCTGTCTGTTGTTGCATTTAAGTCTACTAGATTTTTATCGTCTTTTAAGTGCCAAACTTCCTGTCCCCCTTGATCTGCTGTGCAAAAATTGATGCATCATCTGGTTACAACAGATGAAGTTTGGCATATCTGATCCAAAGACCTTCTACCTTCCAAAATGAGCTGACAAAGTGGCACTCTGGGGTCTGAAAATATGAGGCAATGAGAAGTGCTAAAAACTGCAGTTCATCGAGTGTCCTCTTGAGACTGGCTCCATAATTACTGGAAGGCACTTGTACCAGCCCGGTAAAAAAAATGACTTCAGCCTAAATACACTGTACGGTAGGGGTGGGCGATATATATCCCGTGCAATATTATCCTAAATGTTGCCTTAATGATGTGCAATTTTAAACTATCGGGTATTACTGTTTTGAAAAAAAAAAAAAAAAACAGACGGTGCATGGATTGCAAAGGAGAGGTGCTTGAAAGTCCTCATTTGCTGAATGCTTGCCTCAGAAGCCAATCAGTCGACAGGGTTCAGTCATGTGACTAAATGGAAACCAAACACTACAGTCGCACATGGAGGAAACATGCAGGAGTCTCCCATCTCAGCGCAGGTCCACGTCCCTTGCCTGGAAATGGTTTGGAGCGAGTGTTGCATCCTTACAGAGTAGGCGCTGGGAGATGTTTCTTGTGGTGTTTTTCCAGCTTCTTGTCCACTATATGGAATGTGCTTGTCTGTGTGCACGTTTGTGTGTCTGTGAACACGTTGGAACGGAGCTTCACCGTGCGTGAAACAGCGCAAAGAGAAATGTGAACGCTGCGATGTACATATGACACCCCATAAGGCTATAGACCTGATTTATGAGAGGTACCTCTAAATTACTTCTGTGTTATATGGAAAATAAATTAACTGGACTTCCAGGGGGTACGGGTGCCTCCTTTGGGGGGGAATGGGCTGCCCCCCTACACAGTGGTAGGGAAAACACTGTCATTGTTAAATTGCCATAGAATATTGTTGGGCAATGTTAAACAGAGATGTATGAAGCACTTTAAAAATAAACAAGAACTATTGTTCTGAAATGCTGTGTCCATCCATAGTTGTCCTCCTGGTTGGCAAGTAGTTTTGTAGTATTTTTTGTTCAATATTGTCAGAATATCGTTATCGGGAAATTTGAAAAAATAATCGAGATATATTTATTTGCCCATATTGCCCACCCCTACTGTACGGTGGGTGAATTTTTTTGTAACTTGGCTGTTTAGCGGATACTAAGATTGTGAGTTCGCCCAATCAGAGGTGCACTTCATCTGACTAACAGACACCTTAAAGATGTCAATGAGGAGGCTTTCAGCCCGCCCCATTTCCAATGTAGCTTCCACTGATCATTAGCTTCAAAACTCTTAATTAGAAACAGATGGGTGATGTCACAGAGAGTAGGTCTATTTATTATACAGTCTATGGGGCTTACACATGAACTTGAAACCTATCAGATCTGGTGCCTTGAAAGAGTAGCGACAGACCAGAGTCAGTTTGTGGTGGAATTTGGCTGAGAGGTAGAATTTGCATAAACAAGTGTTAATTGTTTATACCAAAGGCTATCACCATTCTTAAAGCTGGCACAGGCTAAATTTTATATCTAGTGTCAACTTTTGTTCCTCAATTCAACTGTACTATGGTATACTGTTAGGCTTAACTGCCATCATACCAGACAACAACATCCCACCTCCACTTGTGTATGAAAATGTTTAATATGGCACTCATTAGTCTGAAATGCTAAAAAAAAAAAAAAAAATCAGCCCAGTACATCAACCAGACTGGATCAAAAATGAAAGTACATCCAACCTGCCTTCTCATATGCTTGACTTTCACAAAGCAAACAGAATCTGTGATCACACCCTGAACACAATGTCAAAGCAAAATAAACTTCACAGGAGTGAGCAAACACCACTGGCTGCAGAATATCTAGAAACGAGGAAAGACTACAGAAAGGATGCCAGGGCCATTGTTTCCATTTGGGCCGTCTGAGGAAGGCCATGCAGGGGTTCCTTTCTCATGCTCTGATGGCGACATGCTCTCACTTCCTCCAGTGGATCAGTCCCTTGTTTTCTTTGGCCGAGTGCAAATGCTGTGACAGAGAGGAAACTCATACTGTACACACAGATCGCTAACATTGCATAGGAAACGTTCTCAGGATCTGCGTCCCCTCAGGGCAATATTATCAAAACTGTGATTGTTGGGAGGAAAATCTGAGCTCTGTGAAAAAGCAACGATAACAGGAATGATTATGTGAGAAGTGTGCAGGCTGTTGGTTATTACTGCACACAAGCATAGGTTAAACTGTTCAGTACAATACTATAAAAACAAATATAATCCAAGACAGCCAATGACAATGTTCATGCAGTAAAACTGGAGCTTGCCCGACACATCATGAAAGAAAACAGAGGGAGACGAAGGACCACCAGTAGAGGCATAACATTAATAACTCATTTCCTCATGTAATACAACTAAATCCTCCTGTCAACATTGATGCTTCCCCAAAGTCTCCATCCACCAGCCAGAAAAATGATAAGCATCAGAACTTTGGGCCATGCAAGAGGTGATATAAAATCCCACACCGCAGAATAACAAAAGCTTCCATCAGATATAGAAGATAATGTGTAAATGTACGGTCAGGGAGGTTCGGTGTGCTCCAGAGTTTGCTCCAAAAGCCACCCACCAAGAGACGGTGACATCATTTATTCACAGGATGTAAGAATAGAGGGTTATAAAGAGAACTCATAAAAGTGATCAGACAATTACACTGCACAGCACACACATCCAGACACAAGAGTCTCTACATGACATGTGTTTTTCTTCTGTGGGGACACTTTTGTAAAACCTAAAGTGCACCTACTGTTCTAATACAAAACCTGTGGTTAATAACACCCTATTTCAACGCCGTGATAAGTTTTAATCATGCAGAAACCAAGGTTGTAAAAGTTAACTAAAACGAAACTGAAAACGAGAACTAAAATTGAAAATACATTGCAGTTAACTCAAACTAATAAAAACTAGAAAAGAAAACAAAAACGATAAGTAAATTAAAACTGTATCTTGTGTTCACAAAACTAACTGAAACTAACTAAAATGATAGACAAAATTCCCTTAGTTATAGTTTTTGACAACATTAATAGCCTTTAGGATTTAAATTAATCCGACACATTTTCCCAGACAATTTTAGACAGTTTTAGGCAGTTGTCAGTGCCGCACAGCACCATCATAGCGGCATATAGGGACGAGCTTGTTTACTGCACTGACTGGCTGTGCGCTGTGCTGTGACGAAACGTAGTGGAGCAATGAATTAGAGCATCTGTAATAGTTTAATTGTTAAAGAGTCCCAAGTTTTTATTGTATTTGAGTCTGCCTTTTTTGTTACAGAGTCCAAGTTTTTATTTATTGAAGCTTATATTACAGTTTTTTTATAATTTATGTTTATATTATTTTTATGTAATTTATGTCAACATTATTTTATATTATTGATGCTTGTATTTTTTATACTAAGTTTATATTATTTTCATGTGTTGAAGGCAGCAGCCAGCATTTCAGTATCAGCATTGACTGAGCAGTGAGCACTATGTTGGACTTGAAAATAAACAGTATGACAAAATATTTACTCTGACCTTTTTGAATCCTGCACCTGGTTAATAAGGTGTGAAAAAACTAAACTAAACTAAAACTAAACTGAAACTAAACAAAACTGAGCCTTGTTGCAAAAATCAAAACTAAATAAAAACTAGAATGCCTGCTCTAAAACTAAATAAAACTAAACTGTAATGGAAAATAAAAGGTCAAAACTAACTGAAACTAAACTATAATGACAAATCCAAAACTATTATAACCTTTGCAGAAACAACAACAATTTGGAATCATCACACCATGACTGTTACCCTTATTGTCAACTCCCAGGAGGAATTCTACTTGACAAAAACTTTCCAGTACAATTGTTTGTTTTTTATGTCTGCTCCAACTGTACAAACTGTTTTGCAAGGCTATAGAGATTGGCCGTAAGTTTGGCAAGTGAGCCATCGCTGCTTCATAGTACAGAATTTCTGAAGATATCTGGTGCCACTTATTCGGTTTTCCAGTACAAACTCGTTCTACTTCTTTAAATTACCATATCTTTCTGACCATTTGAGCCAGTGAGAAAATCCATATGGCTACTGTAAAGAAGAAAAAAACGAGCTTTAAGGCGATGTCCGTGGTAAGGGGTGCAACTTTCCAATTACAGGCAAGAACTGATGCTAGTGAAATAATTCAAGCAGCTCCTGAAAGCAGAGAATATGAGCTTTCCAGGCATGATTTCTGACTCTTTTAAGGCCAGAATAACCTAAAAAGGTCCAAGTGGCCTCTATTATACTTGGGTGGTAAAGGGTTATTATTGGCAATACACTGGACGATTTTAAGCCACATTTTTGGACCCAATTTGCCTCCCTTTGTGATCGTACAGAGCGTGAGCTGATTCAGGGTTCGTCATAACAACAATTTGTCAAAATAATCCTGAAGTGTCTGGTTTCAATTTGATCATTTTCGAGCTCCATTCAACTTTGGAGACTCTGTGTTTTTCTCTGAAGTCATGTTCAATCACGAAAGCTTCTGTGAAATGTCATGTCTATGAAATCGTCACCTCAAACATTAAGTGTGTGGTCTACTGGATTTGTTTGGTGTTTGCAAGGATTGTCCTTTAAAAAGTGTGTGGTCTTTCACAAACTTAAGATCTAAGTGTTGATTATGAGTAAAAACCTCTTTCATTTTTTACTTTTTGCTACCAAACAGTATTTTATGTAGTTTTTGTGCATTTTAAGAGTAAGATTTAAGGACACCCTGCCCATCAAGCAGAGTTTCTTCTTTTTAAGCAAGTTTGTTTTGAATCCTTTGTCCTTTGTCTCAAAGAAACATTTCGCTGCCTTTATTTCATCCAGGTGGGCTAAGAATCTCTTGACAAACCAGACCTCTTCAGTTAGCAGTCGACTGGCTTCATGCTCTGACAATAAGCAGACACGGTTGTCATGGGGATCTCATTTGCAAGGCATAAAAGACACCTGAGCGGCAGGAGCTAGCACCTGGCCTGGTTCATTCAGGGACAGAGAGCTGGGACGGTTCAGCACTCCAAGCTGGATCCCCATAAACAGAAAGTCAAAGTGGAAACTATTCAGACAGTCAGAAATACTAATGGACAAAGTGCTTGGCAACAAAGGATGTGTGCTGTTTGTTTGGCTTGGCTGAGGGCCAGATATGACCTAAACAGACACATGATATGTGTATGGGAAACCAAAGGGGTGAATCCCAAAGAATCATTATCAGTCTCATGCAATAAATAATGAAAATAGTTGGAAAGAAAAGTTTGGATCATGCTGTTCAAACACACCGAGAGGATCAGGTAACTTAAACAATTTATACATTTATGTCGGTTTTCATTAGGTTAATATGAATACACAATTTGGAGTCATCTTTGGCATCATTTACAGAGAAGCAACGAACCAGTTTAAGTTCAGTTCATGAGGGGACTAGATTATGGTGCTGTCGTTATGAAGCCACTAAAGAAAAGATATGGTTGAGTTTATACATGAACATGTGTCATGAGCGTAAAAAGTAAATCTAGGGGTTCTCTGTAGAGCTCCTCACTTGGGGTTTATTTAATTTTTGTTTGTGCTGGGACATTTGTATAATGTCTACAGCATTGTGTGAGTTGCTGTTTACTTTTTTGTTGGACATCAAAACACTTCAAGATGCCATCTGTCATCAGGATCAGCATTTAAAATTAAAGAAGTGTTTGACAGTCACTTGCAGCTATCAGATGGTTAGTCAATGAACGTGTTGCGTGGTTCACAAACTACTTTGAGATGCGCCATAGCCGCCGTGTGGTGGGAACACTGTATTATAACTTTTTTTTTCCTTTAATGAGATCAACACTTTTAAAAGGTATTTGATTTTTTAACCGCCAGCCATTTTGAAGAATTTTAACCAATCTTTCAAGACCCACAGAATATTGTATTTTCTAACAAGGTAAATCAGTCTCTCTTCATTAATCAGGAAAAAAGTTTGTTTCTGTTTTTCAGTTCCTTCTTAATCAGCAGTAGAACAGAGATTGTTTCCACCAAAAACAACTGTTTCTAAACAAAAACGTAGAAAATGGGCTTGATTAGTTTTTAGTGCTTGTCATCCAAATAGAGCACTGCTGCCACCTACAGGTGTCAGTTCATCAGTAAACTAGTTCACAAGCCTGATATTGCCAAACCGGCCCCCACCCGGTTAAAAAAATAACATCTCAAACTTATCTGTTGTAGGTGCTTGTTTACCGGTAGAGTGTATGACGTTGAAGGAACATTTAAGTAACTCATACGATTTTTGGGGTGCCGATTTGATTTAAATTGCGATTCTTCGATATTTACAATTTTTGTGATTTTTAGTTTGCTTTTTTAACACCAGAACATATGAAAAAAAGATCAATGATGATGATAATGTCTACAGACTATATCAGGAGCCATATCTTCCCCTAAAATGCACATCACACGAGTCACCCTCTGCTGGTGAAAGTGGTAACTTTTTTCCAATCCAGTTTCTAAACAAAGGCTGAAATGAAGAATTTGAAAAATAAAATGATCATTTGATAAAGAATCCCAATTTTGATATTGTCGAACAAAAAATCCTGATATATCGATTTTCAAGCTTTTACTGCCACCCCTACTAAATACAACTGAACATGAAGGAGGAAAGGTGAAAAACAAAACAAAAGCAGAGCGTTTGAATACTGACAGATTTAATGAGAACATGTTTGTATGCTTGTTGTGAAATCTCCCCAGAATTTGTACTTTTTCTGAGCAGTGCATAAAGGCGCATGATGTGTTCCTTCAGTTACGCTGTCAGTGATTTGTAAATCACACGCTGATCATGCTGTGCTGTTTAGTCCCTGTTTTCACATGCTTTTTCTTGGACTATTTTGGAGTTAATTGAAATTTTGACTGTTGGAGATACTTTATGTAATAAAAAAGTTTGGTGGATGATGTAAGTTTCACAACTCTTGACCCAGTTTCTTGAGGTAAAATCAGCATCTTTGGAGGACAGAGAGGAAGCCATCTAGAAAGGTAAGTATTTGAGCTTGTGCCTCTAAAGGCTGAATTCGTTGCTTGTTGTTAGAGCCATCGTCTGAAGCAATGCCTAACACTTCTCGCCTTGCTCTGTGATTACAGGACTATTTTAAAGCTGCCCTCGCTCTGCCTGAGCTTGAACACATTGTAATCTTCAGACAGACGCTGTCCCTGGAATGAAACACATCACTGTCTAGACTGACAACAACACATGACAAAAGGCTCTGCAGTGTATTCATGGGTTTGAAAACAGTCAGTGCTGTGTGCATGCCTCCTCAGGCGGGGATGGTGTCCAAGCAGTGACATGGCACTAATAGTAAGTGGGAGTACATATATCACAGCGAATAATGGATACAGAATAGAGATGAGCTCCATTCTACGCGTGAGAGAGACGAGTTCCTCAAACAACAGACACAGACACCACTGGACTCACACAGCAGCAGTGAAACATTTATCAAACACTAACTGTAGAAATTCACTATAAAAACATTAATTCATAACTTTGAATATCATTTCAAGAGTTTTTTAATCAGAAAGAAGCAGCCAGTCTCTTTCAAAACCAACCAGAGTGAAATATGCAAAGCAAATGTATGAAAGTTTTGAACATGTGACAAACCCAGTGATCCACAACAGCTTGACGATAGCTGAGCGAGAAAGCCAAAGTTTCTCATGAAGATCTGTTTGCACTTTGGAAAATGTTTGAACTGTGATTTAATCTGCTGTAATTTATTTTTTTCATTTAGTGACTAATAACCCCTGAAAACAACAATCACACAACACAGCCAAAAGCTGTAATCATTCACACTGTGAGTATACACGGAGTAGGGCTAATGGCTGTTTAAATGAATAAAAAACAAGGAGGCTAATGATCGTTGCTGGCAGGGAAATGCCACTTCACATTAAATAACACGCACATTGCATGTTGGTGTTAAATCAACCTACCTTTGACTGACATGGCCTTGATATAACCTCTTCCTCACATGCTTTTCAAACCGTATATCGAAAGTTAAGATCAGTTTGTGTCTCTGAGGGCCTCAAACTGAAGTCCCTCCTTTCATCAGAGCTTCTTTACAGTGTAAGAATTCAAAACGAGCTTTTAAAGACACGGCTGTCTTCTGCCTCCAGTAACGTCTGTTATCCATCCAATTATAACACTCACCCAAGGACAACACATTAAAAGGATTCTGGAGGCTTGACAAATCATGTGCGCCAGCCGTCCAAAATGAAAACTCTCATTTGATGCACCAGAGCGTCTTTAAGTTCACTTCAAATTAAACTCAGAAGTGATTAAATGAAAGAAAGGAGGCTCAGCTCAAGTTATTACTTTTTTTGTTTTCTCCGACAAATAATTAATGAACTGTTACAAATATATGTAAGAAATAATGTGAAATAATGGATTCCTTTAGCTTAGCTTGTCTGTAGGAAATTGTTAAATGTAAGCTAAGTTCTAAGTTGGTCAGCGTTTTGTCCACTGTTGAAGTCATTATAACTCTAAACTTGACAAAAACATTTTGATTATGTGCTGAGACATGCTTCCCTGTGTCTAAAGTTCAGTGTGCAGGTTAAGGAGTTGATTAAAAATGATCTAGGGAGCTTAGTTATAAAAAAAGCTGGAAAAGCTGGTAGGGTAAAGAAGATTAGGACATGAAACTCAGTCTAAAAAATGGTGAGGGCATATGTTAAAGAGGGGTATTGTGTTTTTCAATATTTTTTTAAATCTGAACCAAACATGCAGATTTTCAAACCAGTGCCTGTAGAAGTCTCTGAATCCGTCTGTAAATTGCTTAATGTGGTCCGTTTCTAAAATAGCGCGAGATGTTATTGTAACAAGATCTTCACCAGAGTTGCAGAAATGATAGTGCCATCACATAAGGATCTCCTCACTCTTTCATGAAACAAAAAAAGGAATGGCCTCAAACACCAAGGTCTGCCATTTTTTGCCCTTGACAGGCCTCCAGAGTACTGGCCAATTAGAGAGACGGGGGTTTGTGGAGCGGGAAGCCTTAAAGAGACAGCAGCTAAAATGAAGTGATTCAGTCAGAGGCTGAAACAAGGGTGTGAGAAAAATCAAGATTTTTTTTGAGGTGTAAATCATGTATAGCTACTAGTGGGATACCAGAGGGACAGTTTAAAGCCAAAGAAAAAAACCTCTTCTATCAAACTATACCTGAGCCAATTCCTATACACCACAGCCCCATCAGAGCCTGTCAGGTGTGTCCACGAGAAACAGTTTTCCCATGACAAACAGATTCCCTCTTTTAAGTTCCAGAAAAATATTGTTTGATGACCCTACCCCCAAATAAAACTACATCTCAAATAATTAGATTTCGACGCTTTATATTCACACATAAGCTTTTATGTTGTGTGAATTTGACTGCAACCATTCATTATATAAATAATAGTCTTTTATATGAGTCAGTTACTCCTTAAATAATACAATGATTAGAATTTATAGAATGAGTCTCTTGAGTCAGGAGACACGCTACTACATGCTACCTGTGAATGTAGTATGTAGAAGCCACTGCACACTGCCTACTGCTTTTGCATGTGATATGTAGTATGACTGTTCTGTTGCGTCTGTTTTGTAGTACTACTCTGGTTTTCAGTTTTAGAAGGCAGGGCTACAGTTGATTTTTTTTTTTTTACCTTTATTAAAAATGTACAACACAAACTATGCATAGATTGTAACATTTTACTTATTTAAATGATCATATCAAAACAGAATCATCATATTTGATTGATGATTTGATGGGAAAACCACTTCCAGATAATCCAAATATGGTTAAAAAAGGTGGTTTGGTGGTATGGTTAAAAAATTGGTTTATTTAATTAATCTGTAGAAGTAAACAACTCTTTTACAGCTAGAAGTGAACACATATGGCTGATTGTTGTGATTAATCCTCCAGGTAGTTTTTAAACCTACAGAAGTATCTCAGGACAAAACCACTTCTCAGTATTGCAGAAAAACTGCAATAATTTCAGGTGCATACAAATGTAGATGTTTGTCTTCCTTATGGTGAATGAGGTATGGTTTTAGATATTCAGCGAGTCACTCATACTACATTAAATGACGATGGAGGCCAAGCAATGCATTCTAGAAGCCCATAAAAGCAAACCGAGGGAAAACATCACCATCACATACAGAGGCAAAGAAACCAATCTCACTTTCCACGGTGGCAGCTCGTTGTTTCCTGCTCGAGTGAACATCCAGGGAGGAAACACTCGAGCTCCAGTGAGGCCTGTATTCCACATTAGGACCCTCTGAGCTCGTTCATCAACCCATGCTCCACAGACCACTTAATAACAAAGCAATTCGACTTGGCCACTGCCCACATAGTAGACATTCCTCCAGAGCCGAAGTCCACAGATACGAGGAAATATTTAATTACACTGAAGCACCGACCTGAGGCTTCTCCCCTACTGTGATGCTATGTGATGGATTTCAGCCTACCACAGCTCCCTGTAGGCCATGTAAAAGTCCAACTGATTGGATTCCTGATTGAAGAACTCCACCAGGCTTGAAGATAAAATCATATTTTTGTTAATTTGCTGGCATTTCCTTTTTTCTGTGATCAACTTAATTGGCTAAAGAAAATTTCAAAAAGCAAAGAGGTGGTGTCGGGTCATTAGATTTGGCACTTAAACCTCGTAGCTCTGTGTGAAAAGAGATAAAACATTCAGAACTGTCTGTGTGAGCCAGAAGTCTGGTGAGTGTTAATACATAAAGCCCTCATAGCAACCCTATCTGGATATTATCAAGGAATAGTCGGGACTTCAAACAGCCAAAACAAAGTGCATTCCTCAACACTTACTTCTTCAGGATGACCTAAACTGATGAGCCTGCAACAGATATCCTTCAACTGAAAACAACCTCTGTGTCAAACCTGGGTCAGTCACAGAGCATTAGAGAGAAGGGGTCAGTGATGAGCTGTTTGAAGGAGCAGAGATGGATAGCGCTTTAAGAGCATTTCGAATTGTTGTTTTCGCTGGTACGATCCCCTTCAGTTCATCAGTACTCCTGGGCCAAAGTGAATCTGACCTGCTGTAATTCCCCCAAATCACCTCTACCATTGCTGATCACTTTAGACGTACAAGAACATTCGTCTTTTGTCTGGGAGGCCGGGCTTTTGCCTCTTTGGGAATTTACCCTATCACCATACCATTTTCCCCATTTCCTAAATTGCTCACAGCAAAGCATCTGTTGCAGTTGGACTGCTTGCTGGTGAGTCATTCCATTGAATTTTACCTTCATCCCTGAAAAGTGAAATGAAATGATAAATCAAAGCAGCTCAGGCTTGTTTCCAGATCGCATTTCCAGGTCCATCTGTTCTCTCTTTAGTGAAGCAATGTCTGGATCTAATATGGACCGGGTTACACTGAGATTGGGATGACTAACAGGAACTGCCTGCTAACTAGGGTGCTTCAACATCTGTCGGATTTTTTTAGAGCTGTTTCCTACAGAACGACCATCTTTGAACTGCTTACCTTCAGGCCCATCGGTTCTTATTTCCTCACCACCACATACCTCTACTCTCCCTGTACACAGTGTCTTCCTGATGGATGCACTGGCCAAACCCTTGTATCAGGCTCTTCTGTGTTCAGAAAAACGTGTGTGTGTGTATACAACATTATCAAGGCCAACAGTTCTGTGCATTTTTGCCAGGTAGAGCGAAAATAAGATAACGACAGCTGCTCAGCAGTTTTAAGGTATTTCACACTTGTTTTGGCAACAACTCTGGCAGAAACTTGCAATATGTGCAAGTCTGATTTCTTGTTTGTATCTTTATTCCATTCTGAAACACATTTCCAGTCTCACCCTCATATTGAGGAAAAGAAAATGTTAAAGTAATGCTTGTAACAGATTTAATCAGTATCTGTTCTGCTGATACCAAAGCCCAGGTGTTGGTAGGGATGGGTACCGAATTAGGTACTTTTTTAGGTACCGACCGAATTATGTCAAAAGTATCGGGTATCGATTCATGTAAAATCAAAAGGTACCATGTTTAGGTACCTAAACGTATCCTTGTGACTGTGAGGGAGTGGAAGAGTAGGCAATTTTCCATGCTGGACATGAACACAGCATTTCAAGGTTATATATTGAGGAATAAATATGTTAAATTGTAAAAAATATATATTTTATTATTGAACAAATTGATATCTTTTACCACATAAACACAAAAAAGTACCGAAAATTGATACAGTTGAGTACCGCTACCGACTGCCAGGTACCGGCATCAGTACCGTATCATTTCAAATGTGAAAGGTACCCATCCCTAGGTGTTGGTATTGGCATAAGTCTTAAAAAGTTGGATCAGTGCACCTCTTGGTTTCCTCATTCTCATTCTGTTTCCCTTTGTGTCTCTGCTCTGTGGGTACTACCATAAGCACAATGTTCAAACACAGTTTAAATTTCAATTTAAGTTGTTAAAAAAAAATGTACTTCTGTACTTTATAAACTTGCATTAGAACACAGATATTACCGCAAAATCAAACCAGATCCGTTCACTCCAGAAGATAGATCTGTCTGTTGATGAGAGTGTGTTTCTCTGAGGATGGAGTGAGCCAAACCAGAGGTAGAAAGCAAAGGGAGCTCTTTGCCGACAAGAATACTGAATTTAGTCAGCTCCATATTTGTCATGCCACTTGTTGAGTGAGTGGGATGAAGAAAAAACATTTACTAATAAAGCAAATCTCAACAAATGAGCAGCAACTCAAGCCTTCAGGAGAGGAGAATGAGTGTTATGGCTGAGATGCATTAAGAGAGACATTTCTAGGGCTGCAGCAGATGTTTCTTCTTGAAAACCATCATGTAGTACCAGAGGGCTCTCTCATCTTAGACACACTGTGTACTTTACATGAGATTACTGCTCTAAAAGAAAAATAAAACAGAATTGTTGTTTCTGTCTAAAGATGAGTCGCAGCTTTTGTCAAAGAGGAGAATATTTCTTATTGTACTGAGAAATATAGTGACATCCTTTTGTTCAGAGTGCATTTTATATGGCTGTTGTATTCTGTATGGTGGTTTAGGGGACAGATATGCTCATGATTCATACCACGTACTGTATTCAGACAGATTGAAACCACCTGAAGTGCTTCCAGAGGATTACAGAGTGAGGTCAATACATCACATGGATTTAATCCAAGTGCACACGGTAGAAAATCTGATCTATATGAAATCTTTTGGTTCCATTAAACATGTTGCCGCTGTTGGGTTAGGACCTCTGCTTCATATGCAGAGGAAGGCTATCATAATCTTAATGGTAAGAAATGACCTTCAACTCACTCCCTGTAGTAAAAAACACATTACAATGTGTGAACCTCACAGCTTTGCTCTGCCACAAAACCTTTTTTGGGCCATCAGTTTGAAATTTCCACTTATGCAAAGTTTCAGGTTTCATGATTGATGTGATGCGTCACCAAAGAGGGATGGATGGTAAAGAGCAGGCATTAATCTCTCTCATGGGTGAGGAGTGCCATGAGGATTCCTCAGCAAGAGGCTCCTTGAGAGATCCACACCACAGAGTGATCAAGGTTATGGAGATAGTGAGCTGAGACGGAAGTGACAGTAATGTAAACAGCTGGATGTACAGAAGCAGAGGTATTATGGGAGCTTTTGGTTCCATACACACCAATGATAACCTCTATGTGTAGTGATCAGACCTTTCTGGGACAAAATATGTAGCAGCTTTATACAAGAAACCACAGATCATTTAAAACAGTCTCTGATTTGACAGGATGGTAGCAGATGTGAGTAATTAAAGGGTTTGAATGTGCACCAGGGTGAACTGGAATTTGACTAAAGGATATTCCAAAGGTGATTTCCTTTGTGTTAAAATTTTGTTAATTGTGGCTCATTTTCCAAAAGCTTCAAAGCAAAATATTTGCTTAATTTCTTCAAATCATTCTCCAAAACTCTGTAAAGTCATTAATCCTGTTCTTCTGATCATTTGTTTCAGGCAGAGGAGGCAGAGGATGTCAAGCTTTATAGCCGGAGGTGTTGATTTCATATTCCAGCGGGACTTGGCTCCTGCCCACAGTGCCAAAAGAACCAAAAGCTGATTCAATAACCACAATATTTCTGTTGATTGGCCGGTAAACTCACCAGACTTTGGCCCTCAGAGGATCTTTGGGATTAAGTCAAGAGGAAGACGAGAGACACACCAGACCCAGAAACAGAGACGCTGAGGACAACCTCAAAACCACCCAGGCTACCATAACAACCAGGTATCAAGTGCATAGAAATGAACATACTTTTCAGAAGACAAACATTTTAACAATTAAAAACATGTTTTTTGGGGGTTGAATTTGGGGTTTTCACTAATTGTATGCCATAATCATAACAGTTATAAGAACTGGAATATTTTACATGCTGAATCTATATAATACATGAGTTTCACTTTTTGAATTACACTGATGTAATAAAGTCACTTTTCTGCAATTCCCTAAATTATTGAGATGTACTAATGCATGCATACCCTTGGATCACATTCATGAAGGGATTTATTAAACGAGAGTTCCAGGAAGCACGTGTCCCTGTCAAGTTCATGCCAAAGATCTGAAAGGAAGACATGAGAGTAACAGAGACCTGTTTGAGTCGCATTGATTTTTGTATGTAGCTATTTTGTGTAAATTAAAGGAGAATGCATTAGGCTTGTAAAAGGGAAGACCAGGAGGACGGGAAAATCCAAAGGCTCAGAAATGTCAACAATAACAAACCTGAAAACCAGATCAATAATATCCTTTTAGTTTCCAATTATTTGTGTTTGCCCTTTCACTGGAAGTCTGCTCAATGTTAAATTGGTTTCTGAGCCTTGTTCCTCATTAGGGACAACATGTTTGTCTGAAAAACCAAAGTTCCTGCTCATCTTTAAGAAAGTTTGGACAAAGACAAAAAATGATGTGTTCTTCCTCATTAGGCTCAACTTGAGTTTGTGAAGTAAAAAGTCAGTTAGCTTGATGAAGAAGTCTCGACAAAGTGCTACCGCACAAACTTTTACTTTCATTACTTTCAATCCTGCAGATCTGGAATAGGAGTGCAGTACAATTAAGGATGGGAATGGATAAGATTTTATTGATACCAATTCCCTTATCATTTCCTCCTGTGAATTTTCTCTGTACAAAAAATAGCTTTACAGGTTTTCTGTGTCATCAACATTTTATTGCGTTTATAAGTAGGCCTGTCACGATAATCAATAAATCAATTAACCGAACGATAAATAAAAACGTCCTGCCAGCCTCGATAAACTGACACGTGCATGCATGTTTGTTTTCCTCCTCTCTTTCGACCAAAGAGGCTGAATGAGAAGATGGCTCACTACGTCTATCTTTCCGAACATCGGGGTGCATAGGTTCAATAGCGGATTTAGAGGATTTATAGCAGAGTGAGCATCTGTCAAAAATGAGATCTTTGGGGTGAAGACGGGGCTGCTCGCACATACACACGGAGAGAGCTGAAGCGAGCGTCCCGAGGGGTAAGGAGGAAACACACATTAATATGAGTGATGGCACGAAAAATACAGTTCTTAAGGCGCCTGCCACAGTCCCAGTGTGGGATTATTTTGTTTTTTATCAGAATGAACAAAGTGTGAGCTCATGAACACCAACGAGCTGATGTGTTGCATTTGTTTGAAAATAGTGGCAACGAAGAAGAAGAAGGGGGGGTGCAGCGGAGCCTTGTTCTTTGACAATCCGCTCTTACTGAGGCTTTTGGTCTGCAAAGTAAACAGAAATAAAGCGCCAAATGGTGGTGCTCAAAGACAGCTACATTGCCAAAGAAATGCAGCCCTTCAATACCGTTGAAAGCCAGAAATGTTAAAAATGTTTGACAGACAGTACAGATTGACTGGGAAAAAGTACATGTTACAAACAATTCAGGAACTGTATAATCTCCCTTTTATTTAGGCTATAGTTTTTATTGTTTTTTTTTTTAGAGTTTTGTTTTTTCTTAGACAGGGTCTATGTTTTATTGTTTATGATTAGTATTAATTATTTTCATTGACTTGTTATTTTTTCTAAAAGAGAGTCCATTTCATTTTCCTTGTATTTTTTTCTCTCTCTTGTTTGTTAAATTTATTATATTTTTTGTTTAATTTATTATATTTAAAAGATCCTGACCTTTAAATTACATTTTAATACCCTTAAGAAATCAAAGTTTCTTGCTTTTGATATGGTGTACTCACTATTATCCCAATTATCATTATTACATCAATGAAAAAAAAATAGAAAAAAAAATCAAAATAATATTGACAATAATATCGTTTATCGGCAATAATATTTTGGAAAATTATCGTCTAGCAAAATTTTTTATCATGACAGGCCAATTTATAAGTAAATAATTATGAAATTGGTCACTGGATCTGGATATCTCTGTACGTTATCAAATAAAAATAAGTAAAATTCACAGGTTACGTTACAGGTTACGGTGTTTTTGATATACGTTACTGACTGAAGTAGGCCATCTAGTGTCTCGAAGTTGATATAGCATTGCTCTGAGATGTTGCTGTAGTTATAAAACCAGTCATGAGCCTGCACGTAACTTTTCTTTTCTGCTTGTCAGTATTTTGACATCTGGAGTCATCAAAACCATTTGTGATTTGTTTCTGTGATGAAAGTTGAAATTCTGTGGTAAATCACAAAGTTGTACTGATTTATGCTAACCGCTAGCATATCAATGCAATTTCCCATATATATTAGTATCAAGCTAACAATATTTTGTTTACATTGTTTTTGGTAAATAAGGAGTTGTATACCATGTTGAATGTATTGAATAGGAATGGCATGTCAGAGAGCTGTTTACATTTCTTTGTGTTTTCAGTTTTTTAGAAATCCTGAATCAGAGTTTTCTTGGGAAACTGTTATCAAACTGCTAAGCTACAGTCTGCAACAGACTGGTCGGCGTGAGGCCCAGCAGCTCTGGCATGTAAAGAATTGATAAGGGAATCATTAAGCATAAGAGCTAATAATGTCGATGGATTGAAACATTTCTTATCGATTCTTAACAGGAAACTATTTCCAATACCCATCCCTATAACTGGAAGGTAACAGCTGAAAACTCATCTTTAACACTGAGCACATCCAGGATCAATCTCTGTACTGCATGCGCAAAAATGAAAGCGACATTAATCCTCAGATCTCACAGAGTATGAGGGCAAACACAAAGTCAGAGCCGTCCTGTAATGAGCTGTAAGTTGAGCTGAAGCCTGTCTCTGAGGGATCAGACAGAGTGATCGGTCTTCACACACAAAAAAGAGCCACTGAAGAGGACAAATAGCTACTTTGTTCTGAACATATGGGAACAGTTTCGACTGTTCTATCAGGCAGTGAGTTTTCATCTGCTCTCGCCATGAGTGATGTTCTGTAGCATGAAAACAGCTGGGGGTAGAGAGAGATAGAAAACTATGATATCATTGTGCCTTTCCTTCCGCTTGAAGAGAAAACAATGAAAGCGTCACATCTTCCTTTACTCTATCTTCATTTATTAACAGCTGAGATTAACTGAAGGTAAAGCAACTGCTTTGACATCATCTTGATGTCAATATCCAGCAGACACATACTGTCCTGTGAGCGTATGCATGTGTTCTTTGTATCTAACAGTACTCAGTGTGCTCTGACACTGTGCTGTCAGGAAGCCTGGAGGGGAGCTAAGCCATGCCCTTAATGTGAAATACCAGAGCAGAGCCCACCCAGCATCTGACAGAGGAAGTCTCCGCAGTAGACTGCCAGGGTCCCTGCAGGCTGCCGTCACCTGGCTGCTAAGCCTCACAGCTGCCTGGAGAGAGTGAGATGCCAATGTGCCAGTCCATATCCTGTCTAACCTTTAAATCCTGATAACCAGCAAACTTCAAGTTGTCTGACTGCCTGGTGTTGGCCTGAACACCTGCTAAGAAGAAGTCAAATGAAGGGAAACAAACTTTGATTGCTCTATCAGTGCAGCTTACATGAAACAAGCAGCTTTATCTGGGCTCTTTGTTTCTTTTCAGTTGATACTGTCTGTCTTAAAGCGTGTAGCCTGGGTTCATTCAAGGTGACAGAGCTGCAGTAACTCAGCCTCCAAATAAACTGTCAACTCAGCAAGCATCGTGTAGTGATGGTTAATGAGAAAGCGCTTTAGACCATCAAAAAAAAAGCAATCCGAAAAGGTAGTTCTCAGCTGCTGAGTGATTAATCTCTTCACAATTCTGACTGCAGAGCCTAATAGCTGCCACCAATTAAAGGTCTGAAAAGTGCAAACTTAAAGAGTGTTAAATTAAATGCATAACCATGAAAAAAAGCAGATCTCCTGTTAAATTTTCAAAGAATGCTTTGACCACATTTCCCTTCACTTTCATGACAGCTCTTCTTTATGAGGCTCTCAATCTCACTGATATTTCCCCAGCTGCTATGTTCAAATTAAAAAGAAAATTGGAAAGCATTCTGCCCAGCTCTTATCACTCATTTTTGCAGGGCCCTGCTGTCCGGTAAATCCACGCACCTCAGGGTTTCAGGATTCTTGCATTTTTAGATTAGGCAGAAGGATTACAAGTTGGGAAAATTCCTCAAACTCTAAAGCTCATGGGAGTGTTTCCAAATCCCGTAGCTTATCTGAAAAAAACTCATTGTCACCTTGCTCAAAACAAGGTTGTTTTCCTTCTATGTGAAACGTTGTCATTTTGAAGATAAATGCTTTTCAGCCCGACAGCAACAAGAGGTAAGTGAGCAATCCATAATGGATGTGCAGCTCACACAGTTGGACTGCCGGCATGGCGGTCTGGGAGGGAAGGCGGAATAAGATAAGAGAGAGAATGAAATGAGGAAGCACGGTTACAGGTGTGGATTGTTTGGCGAGTCTTTTGTTAGCTTTGCACAATTGTTCCAGGACATTCTAACATTTGCAGAGTAACCACAAACAAACAATAAAGATATGCAAACTGAAACAAGGTGCTTAAAAGAAAAGTCAATGCACTAATTTATTCACTTGGTGATCAGGAACAAGTCTCCCTGGAGTTCCTGAGTAATCAGATAGCACTCTGTGCTTAAACTGAACCTGATACTGTATTATCTCACTTATTTCTCCTGCTCTGGGCTCTGTGATTATCTTTCTCAGCGGTAGCCTGCGAGAGGTGTGAGGTGGTGGGAGGGGAGCATATGGTGTTTTTGGTGTCCTGGTGAGGAACACACCAGGCACAAACTTCCCTACAGGAAGTGTTGTAAATACAGAGAAGGACTCCAGCTGCTCCTCTGGGTGACCTTCATTACCACAATTAGTATGTGTGCCACTCATAGATTCAGTTAGGCTGTGGTGGATAATGCAGCGTAAGCATGTGTGCGGAGGAGAAGGGAAAGGGCCAAGAAATCAAAGAAAAGAGCAAACAAGAAGAAGATGTTGATGAAAGGACAATGGTTTGATAAAATGGGTAAAATAATAAGCCAGTGTGATATTGGTAATCACAGAGAGTGGCAGGCTCTGCTAAAATTACAAGACAGGAAGGGGATTTTCCTCATACCAGCTCTCAGGGTGGTTACATGTTTTGGTCTATGTAGTGAGCAAATTCCCACAGATCATAAGAGGAAAGGAGTATTTTTTATGTAAATCCATGTGTAAATGTTGCAAGGAGAAACTCTATCAGTGCATCTGACTTACAAACCTTTAGATCCAAAATCGTGCAGCGGACGTCTGTATAATGGGCATAGACAGCGCCGCTCCTAAAACTGCATTAATCGTCCAAAAACTCGTGTTTTTCACCAATATTCCATCATGGTCCGCTCCGGGTTAGTCCTCTGCTGCAGTCTGTGTCACTCCAGACAGCGCTGTGTGGCTGTACTGACCTCTGAACTGACGAAGACTCTGTTTACAATTGCCCCTCCCACCTGCGCAGTGCGGCTCATCGTTTCAGGGGGAGACGGCAGGCTACATGACGACGCGCGTAGGGGCAATCGTAAACAAAGTCTTTGTCAGTTCAGAGGTCAGTACAGCCACACAGCGCTGTCTGGAGTGACACTACTGCAGCAGAGGACTAACCCGGAGCGGACCATGATGGAATATTGGTGAAAAACATGCATTCCTTATGCATCAGGGTACCTAAAAATGTGTTTTATATATTCCCACCTTATATTTATTTTTTTTTTATGTCTTTTAATGTAAATTTAATGTCCTAGAATTCAAAATCTTTATTTTGGGACCTTAAGCAGATATGAGATTAAAATGCGATTAATTAGATTAATTAATTACAAATCCTGTAATGAATTAGGTTAATTTTTTTAATCCCCTGACAGCATTAATTTAAAGTATTTGCTATCAGCAGATTGAAAGAAATATAGGTAGTAGTTTTGTAAATCTATCAAGACAATACAATCAATAAATTAGCCTTAGCTCAGACAGATAATGTGGGTGATATTTGGGGCCTCAAACAAGAAAAATAGAAATTATTTTTTAATACAGTATCATCCTGATGCTGACTAGCAAGGCTGATAGATGAGTGTATAATCAACTTTAGCACATTCCTTATATGCACCCTGCTACCCAGAGCAAGCAGGAAACAGCAGCTTTGTAGTGTTAACGAAGGCCAACCTATGAACTGCAACATGTGGGTTGTATGGTTGAGCAAGTGTGTAAAAAAAACTTTATTTTCTGACCCAAGATTCAGTTGTTTGTTTCTTTTACATGATTAAAGCCTGAAAGGTAGGAAAAAAAAGCATTTTTTTCCCCTATTGATTCACTTCAGGCAGCACTTTTAAGCTGATCGTTTAACTGTTGTTTAAGATTGCCATTTCATGTTTGTTACATTTAAAGTTTACATATGGGCCTCCAAAAGTCTTCATTAGTCCTGGAATAAAGGATCTGTGTGCCTGTGAGGCTTGGCATTACTAATAACCACACCATTACACATGTATCTTGACTTTTCATTCATGCATCAGATAAACACTCAACTGCCAAACAGGAAGTTTGGTTAGATCAACCATGTACTCTGCAATCTTCCTCTCAACCTTCTTTTGAAACCCTGAGTGAAAAAAATCAATGTGGGGAAAAAGATCAGCTTATTGCACAAAAGCTAATGGGCACTTTGTTGGAACTTGTGTTTGTTATTCTAAAGCTGATCGATCAGCAGACACAAAGGCCAAGCGAGGTGAGCAGCAGAGACCATTACCTCCTACTTTCCACTGCTTCCCAACACGTACCCTTTTATTTACATGGCTGATCAGGTCCCAGAGGGTTCATGCATGGCCCACAAAAACATCGCTTAATTGGTCAGTGAGAGACTCGGATTAGTAACAACTGAAAAACAGTGGGGCGCTAGAACGTTGTGCTGTTTAATCAGATGACCTCCCATATTCATTATTGATCTGTGTGTCTTGTGTTTATAGAGTGGAGAGGAAGCTAATAAAGACGAGGTTAAAAGTGTGGTGCGTGCGCAGAGGGAAGGAAGAGCTCTTCATAAAGGTGATCTTCAATTGATCCGGGAAAACTTGTGTAAAAATGGAGAGGCGATGCAAAGCTCTGTAATTTTTTTGTCTTCTCCAATAGATGCTGTAAGTGAGGAAAATATGAAAAGCAGACAAACCGTAAAATGAATACAGTTACATAGCTTTTAATCACTAGATTAATCACTGCAGGGTTGAAGGATGCGAACCACACTAATGGAAATTAAAATTGATTTTTGAAGGAGCTCTCTATTCATATAGTGGTCTAATGTCAGATGACACAATCTGTAAACGGACTGCTACTTCGTATTCTACTGGCTGGTGATCTACAGGCATAGACTTTTATTGACATGCAACTGGAAGTGGCTGCCAAAGAAACTGCAATGGTGTCAGTCTCTGATTTTAGCTTGGATTGCCTGTCAGCAGGACTACCTACACATTTAGAAAGGCTGAAGTTCAACGTTTTTGAAGTTTTAAGTGAGAAGAGAGAGGAGCACTGCGAGGATCTTACATATCTGCACTCACAAGCAAACCTTACAGTATACTTTTCTGTGCCTTTTAGGGAGGAGAGTATCCGTCTTTTTTAGCTTCAACTCCAAAGACTGCAGCTCATCATTACCAAAGATAAGAATCGAGGAAGTAATGTATGGAGGAGATATAAGCGATGTACAGATGCTGCATACAAAGAGAAGATGGTGAAGTGAGAGTGGGAGTTGAGAAAAGTTACCCCCTTCACTTTTATGAGTTTATTCAAAGGTCACTGAGCAGGAAATATCAGGTCAGAATAAAGCCTCAGAACAGCTGCGTGAACTCCATTTGAAGTGTTAACACCATAGCTTGCTATCCATGAAAAGTATCATTTCAATCAACATACTGAAACCTGTTGCTTAAAAGGCCCGAGTGCTGCAGTAAATCTGACAGTTAATCTGCAGTTTTAATCTAACAGTACTGTTTTCATTATGTTTTGTACAAATCTGATAAATTTACTGAACAAAAGCCAACTCTGATTTTGTGTCTTTTGGCAACACTTGCCTGCTGTTGTTTTGCTTCTTGTCTCGCAGCAACTTCCTTGATTAAAGCACATTCTGTTCAGAAAAGCAAAGCTCCACTGATTGTGCTAAACAGATGCTTTAACTAGCGGTGAGTGATCTAAACCATGCGTGTGATTAGGGCGCATGAATAACACAATTATTAAATAAAGATTATCAATAACACCAAAGATGTTATTCCAAGCCTTCCCCGCCCATAGCAACTACGGTGTCGTGGTAGAAATAAACATCCAAATGCAGCATGATGGAGGAGTTATCAATAAACAGAATGTCAGCTTGAATAAATGGAGATGCATGTTTTCAGAAATGATAAAAAGTGTGATAGTGTGACAGTGTTAAATTCCAAGACATGTTAAAAGTAAAGTAACTCCTTACATTTCTAGAAGTTGTGCCTTCATTTGATGTTTGATAAATAACATCTTAGATTCTGAGTCATTTTGATGTGTTTGGTATTAATTATATTGTTTACACAGCTGGCCTGCCAGTAGAGATGTGGCAGATTACTGCAGGATAACACAGTGAAGTGGTTTCTATGTCTATGGCTACATTTACTTACAGCCAATATTCGGGTTCAGGTCGATATTTCAGTTTCTGAAACATGAGGAATAACTTGTTCACATGTGTGAGTAGGGATGGGTACCAAATCAGGTACTTTTATAGGTACAGACCAAAATCTGTCAAAAGTAATGGGTACCAATTCACGTAAAATCAGAAGGTACTAGAACTGCACGATATTGGAAAAAACTGACATTGCTATTTTTTGCGGGGTTGCGATATATTGCGATATATATTGCGATATTAAAAAAATAAATAAATAAATTCACCAGATGACTTGAATAGCTCCGTTTGGGAAGAATTTGGTTGACTCACAATGACACCATTGTATTCCTATAATACCGTTAAATCCAGGCTAAGGGGGTTTATCTGTGAATGATGAAGATTGCTGTATATGAAAGGGATCCAGGAGGCCATGTCTTTGTACAAAATAGAATAGGTTTCAATTTCAGTTGCTTTTTTTCCATTTCTCCAATATATGGGGGAAATGCGATAGTTGCAACACATGCGCTATGTGCCTATTGCGCATGCGCATTGCGATGGCGATATTCAAACAATATATTGTGCAGGCCTAAAAGGTACCATGTTTACGTCCCTAAATGCATCCTTGTGTCTGTGAGGGAGTGGAAGAGTAGGCAATTTTCCATGCTAGACATGAACACAGCATTAAATATGACTAAATATGTTCGATTGAAAAGAAAAACAAATTGGTAGTTTTTACCCCAGAAACACAAAAATACCAAAAATGGTACTGTTGAGTACCCATACTGATGGGACTATGACTCATCACGAACAGAACATGCCCAGAACACAATTTAATGTTCCTTTCGATGGGGATATCCTGATAGGCATATACATGACCAAATACTCAGGTTAAAAAAAGGAGTAACCCCGGGGTGACTTTTTAAAAAGCAGAAATATGAGCATATTCTGCTTGGTTTTTTTTTTGTAAAAAAAAAAAAGGTTATTGGTATTTACATGGCCATGCACAACCAAGTTATTGCTAATATTCTCAATATGAATGTTTGTTTTTCAAAACAGCCTACTATGCTAGCAGTGCTTACTGATTTAGCAAAACAGGATCCACTCCTCCACTAACTCATTGCGAGTATCTGCTGCTTAAAATTTAAAGAAAAGGCTGTTTCCACAGTGTGCTGTTCATCTTCCTGACACCGACACAGTGGCAGCAATTACAGGCTCTAAAGTCACTGCATAGAGATGATCAGTCTTCTTCCTGGTGGTCTCTTTGCTGTTGTTGGTCATACAGAAACCTAAATAATATTTCAAGTCTTTTTTATATCCAGATAAAACTTCATTCCAAAACTTTACACTGTTTTCATAGCTTCTTATCTTCAATATTAGTCTTAAAACACACACTTTAAACACACACTGTAATTGACAGAAATTTAACAGTAATTGCGCACACTGACACAGTGCTCTTCTATGTTTTAAAACCTCCAATTAAACTCTGATCTCCACAACTTTTAATAAGCAGTGAGTCAAGGCAACTATTTTAAACTCAGGGAAGACATTTTGAGCATCTAACAAGTTTCTGTCAAATGTTCCACTGGGGTGGAAAGAATCGTCAGAAAGTGTTGGCCAGGCGTTGTTTCCCCCTCTACAACAATAAAACACTCACTATGTCAAAGTGTGGCTGATCCAAACAGTCTCTGTGTCCAACACCTGATCTGAATCTGACTTGGCCTTAGAGTTGCGTAAGAACTGCTTCTGGCAGATTGGAAAATGTTGAGCAAAAAAGAGTCATTAATTTCTGTCTGACAACCGGCTGGCTTTAATCTGATAACAATAAGTGATGTTGAAGGGAGCGTGTGTGAGTGCTGTCATTAGTGTGTGTATTTTCCAAAAATGGGTTTGATCTTCCCAACAAGGTCTTATCACCTAAGCTCATTAGATGCAGGTGCTGTTGGTATAAAATCTGCAGAACACTGCATTATGACCTGAACGCTGCACTGGACGACTCCTCCATCATCTTTACACTGTCGCTCAATCCTCTGGAGCTACTTTCACTTCTCTTTTATTGACTCTTCCTTAGTCGCTCTCTTGCTTTTGGCCTCCGAGGGGGGAATTGATTAGAAAAAGACCAAGTAAGGGATTTGGAGGGAATGTCTTGGACCTTGTCCCAATCACAAGCATTAGCACCATGAACTTTTGAGCCTCAGGGAGCTCAAAATCTTCCTCACCAAAGCAAGTGCAACAATAAAGTCTCGACTACATCTGTCGTTCTTTACTCCCACTTCCAGCACTGCAGCTTCTTACTCAAATAACAAATAACATAAAAAACGATAAATACAGGTTAAGTGTTGCACTGTATCAAATCCAGCTCTCTGTACCTTGTCTTGTGGACTGCAGTTGGACTCATATCTGCTTCGCTGGCAGAAATTTTCCACATTTTTGGGGCTGTAGATAAATCCACAGACCCTTTTAGAGAGACTGATAGAGTTAACTCTGTATGCACTTGCTCAGCAAATCCGTGTGCCCCCTTTCAGAATCAATACTGGCTGCTTTAAAATGATATAAGAATCATCAGGCCCAGCAAGCATAAAACTGTGGAATCAGATACAAGTCTGAATTCATTAAATCTCATGGTATCAACTCTGCTACGCTAAGAAAGATGTTTTTTGGGGCTTTAAATCTTCCTCATTCTCTCTTTGACAGCTGCAGTCTGACAGCAAAGTGAACACAGGCAGAGAGCATGTCTGCCGAGTTTAAGAGGTCACACTGAAAACCGTATATCACAAACCTGTAACAAATCAACGCAACTAGCCTCTGCATTATGTGATACAGCCACAGCCACAAACAAGCACTGCACAGAGTCTGCAGGATAAAAGAGGGACTGATCTTTAACTTAAGAAGCTCTATTATACAAGCAACTGATGCTTCCAGTATAGAATTGAGAGCTCATCAATTGTATATCTTGGTGTTCCTGTTTTAAGCTGAAAATAAATTGACATCCTATCATCAAATCCAATGGTTATATCTAAAACTCTTATAAACAATCAGAGTACAAGTTTGTGACATGACTCATGAGTATAAAAATGCAAATATGCAGCCACAGCTCAGCAGATCTCACAGCAAGAATAGACAGATCAGCACTTCTTCTTTGTCTCTTTATTTATGAGCAGAGGACAGGGCTCTAGGTGTTAAGTATTTGCTTTCCCAAAGTATAAATTAGCATATGCTGTCTGCTGTTCTCTACGGCCTCGGCTGAAGAGAGTGAGCTAAACAAATATTTACTGAGAGGGCTGCTGGGGCTTTTCTGCAAAAGAGCCTGATCGATAACTCTCAGTTCTTGCCTCAGTCACTTACAGGCAGTTAACAAGCCACTTCCCTTCCCAGAGAAATGGAAACAGAGTTCTACTGCAGAAACTTGGGGTAACAAGAAGATAATAATGCCATGTTACTTCTCTGTTTCACTCATCCCTGAAGAATAAAATGGAAGAATTTGAGGGTCATATCAACATTTGTTGACACTGGTAGTAATAGAAAAAAACCTACACAAAGGGCTTCTCACAGGAAGTGATTCAGCAAAAACCAACAGTGATACTGAATCTTATGCCAGCACAGAAATACATGAAAGCACTGATCTATACAAGGGTACAAATTTGTACACTAATGCAAACTGAACATTAAGCTCAACTGCCAAAACCTATGGTTACACATTTGACTGCCCAGATGGCCTAGCAGTCAAGTCACGCGCCATAGGGTTAACCCTCATGCGTGTAGGGATGGATATCTTTCACATTTGAAATGATACAGTACCAATGCCCGGTACCTGGCAATCGGTACCGGTACTCAACAGTACCAATTTTCAGTACCTTTTTGTGTTTATGTGGTAAAAAATATCAATTTTTTCAATAATAAAATATATATTTTTTTACAATTTAACATATTTATTCTTTAATATGTAACCTTGAAATGCTGTGTTCATGTCCAGCATGGAAAATCACCTACTCTTCCACTCCCTCACAGTCACTAGGATGCATTTAGGTACCTAAACATGGTACCTTTTGATTTTACATGAATCGATACCCGGTACTTTTGACATAATTCAGTTGGTACCTAAAAAAGTACTTAATTCGGTACCCATCCCTACAGGCGGGTGACCCAGCCTCAAACCCAGCTTTAGGCCTGTTTCCCGCACATCATTCCCCACTCTCACCTTGATTCTTACTCTATCCACTGTCCTATCCTCTCTGGGATTTCTTGAAAGGACAACGACCTTAAGTCCGTCACAGAAGACAGCCCCTTTAAAATTTCAAACCACAACATACTCAAGTGCTGTCTAAAACCCTCAACCTGTAAGTAAAATGCTCAAACAGTTCTGAAAATATAACAAGAGTTTCATGAGAGTAAGAGTGTTTCAGGAGAGTTTTAGGAAAGTGTCCAAAGTTTGTGTCATGAGAGCTATTTTCACCATGATGATGAGGTCTTCAATTTAAAAATTTCCAGACTGGCTTCTCATGCATTGGTGAATTGGGTCTTAAAGTGATACCCTGGGATGGAACACTTTTTTATCACTTTAAACACCAAGGTCTGCTCATAGCTCCACCCCCAACAAGAATTACCAAGGCTGGCCAACCAGAGGAAAGGGGGTTTGTACAGCAGGGAGCTTTAAAGAGACAGCAGCTTAAACAAAAAGTTTCAGACAGGGGCAGAAACAAGGGTTTTCTGGAACACCAGTGTGAGAAAAAAAGGGATCTCTCTGACCTGCAAACCATCTAAAGCCTTAAAAAACACAGTGTCCCACCTTTGAAGTAATCAAAATAATAAGAATGCAAAATGATAGAGTTCTTCTAGTTGCATGTTGTGGACCGTTACCTGCAAAAATCAAAACCTGCTATCGTACCATAGACCTCTATGATGATTGTCACACTATTGAAACTAACACCAGTGTGAAGAAATGCAGTATTAGGTACTCCAAAGTTGGCTTTTTTACTATCTTTAGTAAATACTGCTTGTTTTTTTCCCCCAAAGCAGCAGCTTTTTATGTAACAAAAAATATAAAATGTGAAATGGATTCATTACAACTTAGATCTTCAGTTGTTAATCTCTTAAATGTGCCCTGAATCATTTACATTTACAAGCCAAGTTCATTTACATTCCTGGAATCCCAAACCCACAAACATCTCTGCCTGAGAGATAGTCACATTTTCACACTCAGATTATGAAACACAAGCCGTCTCCCACTAACCAGCACACGTCACAGATATTTTAACAGGAAATAATTGGGCAGCCAGAGAGAGGACAGTCTGCTGATGTTGAAAAGAAAAGTATGTTCTCTTTCAAGTTTGTTTGTTTTTTCAGCCAGACACAAGACTCCCCAAGGTTAATGCATTCTAACGGTTTCTTGTATCTAAGTGTACGTCTGTCAGGCTGAGAATGAAACATTTTGCTTTCAGATTTACAAGCAACAAAGTAATGGTTTACGTGGAGCTGACGGGAGGAGACACAGAGACATTACAATAGAGTGTGTGCATCTGTGTGTGTGTGAAGATAGGACATACAGTGATGGATGAAAAGCCACAGGGAAAAAAACAAGGATTGAGTGAACAAGTCAACCAAACCATTGTATAACATATCTTTTTCCCCCCTCACGTTTTCTCAGAGGAGAAGGGAGAAAAATGACGCCAACAAAGGAATCTGTATATCTGAGCGCAGACACAGCCCCATGAGATGCTGACTGTTTATAAAAGGAGATGCAGGGGGGACAGGTGAACATGGCGTGCTAGAAGACGTGTTTTCGCTGAGCTGCCGCTCCAACTACAATTTATTGAGCTGTAACACGTGCTACTACCTGTGCAACCTACAGGTGATTATATTAGATGGTAGTTTACATCTTTATCTGAGATTTACTGTACTTGTGAACGGAGAACGATGTCTAAACAGACGAAACTTCAACCGAAAAAAGTAGCGGCTACAACTGCTAACGCTAGCCGAACAGCTGCACAGCTAAACGATGACATGCCTCCTCCAACTCAAGCTTTAGAAGATACCGAGGCAATAATTCTGAAAGTTTCTGAGCGTTTCAGCGCGGTAATGGAGGAAAAGCTATCTAAGTTTTCGGAGACACTGGAGAAAGTCTCCACTACGTTGGAGGACCACTCGGCGCGCATTACAGCCGCGGAGCAGAGAGTGTCCGGCGTGGAAGATCAAGTGTCGGTGATGGCAGAGAGGCTGAATGAAGCCGAAAAGAAAATCAGTCTGTTGACCAGTTGTGTAGACGACTTGGAGAATAGATGCAGACGGGACAACATCCGGATTACCAACCTGAAAGAAGGCGCAGAGGGGATGAATCCTATTCAGTTTTTCGAGACGTGGCTCCCCTCGCTCCTCGGCCTGGATAGGGGATCTGGTGCCATGAAGCGCATCAAGATGGACCGTGCACACCGGAGCCTTGCCCCGCCGGGTCCCCGTCCACGTCCAGTGATAATCAAGCTTCACAACTCCACTGACAAACAACGGATCATGGCAGCGGTCAGAGCATCACCCAAACTCGAGCATGACGGGCAACGCATCTATATCCACCATGATTTATCTGCTGCTGTGCGCGATAAAAGGCGAGGTTTCAACGCTACATGCCGTGCACTCATTGCGAAGGGCGTACGCTTTAATATGCGCTTCCCCGCCACGCTCACCCTGAAACACAACGGCATCGTGCACAAGTTTTCCACACCAAATGATGCTCAAGCATTTGTTGATTCCCTGAGCTGAGAAAACGTCAACAGAGAGATAATCAATACGCTGGATGCTCAAGTGAGTACATTGTTGCCTTTTAGAGGTTAAAGAACAAATAAGAGGACCAAAGAAAGATACTTTCGTATTGTTTTGACTCTATTTTGAAAGGCAAGTAGCACAACATTCGGACAAACACTTGTTTTGTGACTATCAGAATGTGTTGGAGTTGGGGTGGTAGTGGGAATATTGTTTTTTTTTTTTCCTGTAGAGCGGAGATAGCTTTTGGCTACACCTGTTTTTTTTTCTTCTTCTTCTTTTTATACCACCTTTATGGTGGCTTGTTTTGTTTTGAACATTTCTAAATCAATAGTTGTTACGTTGTGTTGTTTTGGTTTGTTGAATGTGTGTGTAAATGTTCTCTGGCCATCACTGTTTGATGGTAGTGTTCTTTCCAGCACAGGTAGTCCATATCGAAGGTTGATTATGCCCATATTTATTTTTGTCTATTTTTTGGTTGACTATGATGCACTTTGCTTTATAATATTAATGAGAGCATTATGAGTAACACTAAAATATTGACCCTTAACGTCAAGGGTTTTAATCACGTTATTAAAAGACGCAAGGTACTTTCCATGCTGAAAAAAGATAAGGTGCAGATTGCTTTATTACAAGAAACCCACCTAACTGACCCAGAACATACAAAATTAAAGCGTGACTGGGTGGGACAAGTTTACTTTTCCTCTTTTAATTCTAAAAGTAGAGGTGTAGCTATACTTATTCATAAAAACTTACCTTTTGTTTTGGAAAGGATTGTAAAAGATGAAGAAGGACGTTTTGTGGCAATCACTGGGATTTTATTTGGAGAAAAACTTTTAATTGGCAGTGTATATGCCCCAAACACATATGAGGCTACATTTTATTCAAAATTTTTGGCCGAGGTTTCATCTATTTGTCCCACTCATGTTATAATTGGGGGTGATTTTAACTGTGGTCTAGAACCTAGTATGGATTACAAGCCCTCTAAAACTCAACCACCTTCTAGAATGATGAAAGCTACTTACGGTTTGTGCAATGACCTTGGTCTTTTTGATGCCTGGAGGATCTGCAACCCTCTCTCCAAGGATTTTACTTTTTATTCTCGTCCTCATCATTCCTTTTCTAGAATTGATTTTTTGTTTGTTTCTAGATCAATCCTTGACAGAACCCAGACATTTTCTATCAATCCATGTGTCCTTTCAGATCACTCATCAGTCATCATGGAATTATTACCACCATATTATGATCCTTTATCAAGACATTGGCGCTTAAACCCAGCTTTAATGAGTGACCCCGTATTTGTAAAATACTTAGAAGACCAATGGGATTTATTCATGTCCACAAATGATACACCTGACATTAGTGCTTCTACTTTGTGGGAAACGGGCAAAGCATTTTTGAGAGGCTCCATTATCTCATTTGTTTCTGCAAAGAAGAAGAACTCTCTTAAAAAACAATTAGAACTCGAACAGCAAATTGCTAATTTGGAGAGGGACTTTAAACAGTTTTCATCCCCTTTGGTGCTTAAACAGTTAGATGCAGCCAGATCTGCTTTAGACCAGTTGCTTACTCAAAAAGCAGAAACGGCAATATTTTATGCAAAACACAGATTGTTTGAATCTGGAAATAAACCTGGGAGGCTCCTTGCCCGACTTGCACAGGGAAAAAGCGGATCTTATGCAATATCCTCTCTAAAAGACAAAAAAGGTGACTTACATTTTGAATCTAAAATGATTTGTAAGATAATGAAAGAGTTCTATCAGGAACTCTACTCTTCAGAATGTGGTGATACTTCAATTCCCAGTGAAACTTTTTTCAACATGATTAATCTCCCAGGGTTGTCTGAACAACAAAGCTCAAATTTGGATAAACCAATAACAACTCAAGAGGTTTTAGAGGCCATACAGTCCTTAAAAGCTGGAAAGGCCCCAGGCCCTGATGGGTTTGGGCCTAATTTTTATAAAAAAATGTCCAAGAAAATTGTTGGTCCATTGCTGAATTTATATAAAGAATCATTATTGCGTGGAACTCTACCTCCAACTTTGAATATAGCGCATATTTCTTTAATTTTAAAAAAGGATAAACCTTCAGAATTGTGCACATCTTATAGACCAATTAGTTTGCTTGGTGTAGACTGTAAAATTTTGGCAAAAATTCTGGCTAGGAGATTGGAAGAGGTGTTGCCAATACTGGTAAAGCCTGACCAGACAGGTTTTGTTAGAAATAGGTACTCCCACTCAAATGTAAGACGGCTCTTAAATATTCTTCAGTTTTCACAAAACAAGAATTACAGGGCACTTGCAATTTCACTTGACGCTGAAAAAGCGTTTGATCGAGTGGAGTGGGCGTACCTTTTTAACGTTCTAAACAAATTTAGTCTTGGCCCTGTATTTGTGGGATGGGTAAAATTACTGTATAATGCTCCCACAGCAAGGATCTTGGTGAATGGTTCACTATCTGATTGCTTTTCCTTAGGTAGAGGAACCCGTCAGGGCTGTCCCCTTTCCCCTCTTTTATTTGCTTTGGCTTTGGAGCCGCTGGCGGAGGCTATAAGAACACACCCTGAAATTTTTGGAATTAAACTTGGGAACACTGAATACAAAATATCTCTTTATGCCGACGATGTAATATTGTTTATAACAAAACCAGAAACATCGATACCAATTTTGCTTTCCATTATTAATCAATTCGGTCAGATTTCGGGGTATAAAATTAACCATGATAAATCAGAAGCCCTTCCGCTAGGTATTCAAAGGGATGGTTGGGATCCTCCAGACAAGTTCCCCTTCAAATGGTCAATTGGAGGTTTTACATACCTAGGTATAAAAATCTCGGCGTTGACTTCAGATTTGTACAAATTAAATTTCAAGACAATTTTACACTCGATAAAGAGTGATTTAAATAGGTGGTTTGACCTTCCACTTTCATTATTAGGTAGGATAAGCTTGATAAAAATGAACATCCTCCCTAGGATTCTCTATCCTATGCAAATGCTACCTCTTAAAATAAGCAAAACCACTTTTAATGAGATTGAGAAAAGTTTGTCAAAATTCATATGGCATGGAAAGAAATCTAGGCTTAAGATGAAGGTTCTGCAGCTTCCATATGACAAAGGGGGTCAGGCTTTACCCAATTTACAATATTACTACTGGGCCTGTCATATGCGTATTATATCAGGGTGGTTACATTCGATTCTACACCAACCTGATCCACATATGGATAACTGGTGCTGTGAGTCTTTGTCACTACTGAGTCTACTATCTTTGGATATGAATAAGCTCCCGGTGGAGGTAAAAAACAATGACATTTTGTTTGTAACACTTAGAGTTTGGCATAGTATTAGGAGTTATCTTGGGCGGAAAAACTTCTCAAGTGCATTGCAACCTCTTATTAATAATGTATTGTTTCCCCCAGGCACAGGGTATGGTATATTTAAAAACTGGCATAACAAAGGTTTAAAACTAATATGTAACTTTTTTGAGAAAGATGTTTTCTTGTCTTTTGAACAAATTCAGAATAGGTTTGGAATCCCACAAAAAGACTTTTTTGGTTTTCTCCAGGTAAGACATTATGTTCGGTCCTCTCTCTCTTTTCCATGTGACCAACCAATTCTCAACTCAATAGAAAATTTTCTTCTCAAATTTAACGAGAACACCAGTTTTCAAAAGAAATTTATTTCTCTTTGCTACACAAAACTAATAGAAACTATTCCTCAATTGGCTCACACAGCCAGGTCATGTTGGGAGATAGATATGGGGACTGAGCTTAGTGATGAAATTTGGTCGAACATGTTCATGTCTGCTAAAAAAATCTTTACTTGTAATAGACTGAGAGAAAACCAATATCGTATTTTATATAGACTCCAACGTACTCCTCATTTCATGCATAAGATTTCACCTCAAATCTCACCTTTCTGTGTAAAATGTAAAAACAGTGTAGGTACATACTACCACTGTGTCTGGCAATGCCCACTTATATTAAGATTTTGGAAAAATGTTGCTACAGAGCTCCGTTCTATTTTTCATAGACCAATTCCTGTCGACCCCATGCTGTTTTTGCTCGGCCACTCATGGGAACCGATTGTGTTGCCTGGTCAGATGGAGTTATTGGGCAAACTTCTTCATCTGGCAAGAAGGTGCATACTACTTCAGTGGATTCAAGTACAGCCTCCATCTGTCACACAATGGTACAAAGAGACTTTTAAAGTTTTCCCGATGGAACGTCTTAGTGCCCTTGCTAAGGGTAACTCTGGTATCTTCTATAAAATATGGCAACCCTTACTGGATTTCTTGCCTCAGAATATTGCTGAGATACTTTGTACAGGAGGCTCACATTTTCTGTTTAAAGGGAATACTTTATAGAAAGTCAATGTCACATATGACTTGGACATATCACACTGGAAGTGCACTAATTTGGACTCTGTAATCGTTTGTATTAAGATGTGGGCTGTGCTGTGCTGGATTGTGTTGTGTTGTGTTTTTGAAAAGACAATAAATTACATTTAAAAAAAAATAAAAAATAAAAGGAGATGCATAAATTGATCAGCTCTTTTGGCCCAGGCAGATATTTCATTTATGCAGCACTTGAGGTATTAGACACCTTTCTAGCCAGCAAAGGAATTGTAAATCAAGGCAGAAGAACAGGCATAAACCTCTCGAAGGTTTGGAGAAAATGTGTTTAAATCTCAACGAAACCTTACTCTGGAGATGAATCCTCTAGGATAGAGAAATACATTATAGATAATAGAATTTTACTGTGCTATAACTGTATATCAAGGCTTTAACTCAATTTTTATCAAATATAAATCTCAAAGTAGTGAAATCAAAAAGACCCTCCTGTCCCTGTCGAAGCAGGTAATAAGTGTAAACCTGGAAGAAAGTTTGGTGTATGTCAGATACTCTGAAAACAGTTTTTTGTGATGAGCAGAGTCTCAGAGGGACCCTTCAGTGAACAGTGAACGTACTGGATGCACCTGTGATTCAAAAAAAAAAATGAGATGCAGCCAAAGCCAAACCTGTCACATCTATTCATAGCAATAAATCTCTTTTTTTTCATCCAACTGCCAAAGATGGAAAACTAAAATAAAGCTGAAACGCTTCTTTTGACAGCTAGTTATTGAAGTATGCGTTCTTGCTGAGAACAAAAAGACAAAAAGTGATGTCTGCATTTTTTTTTTTTACCTTACAATCTGTGAAGTTATAAAAAAAACAACTCTGTACCCAGAGAGTGAAAACATGCCATCTGGCAGCATCTGAGCCATATGTTTCCATACAACTGGATCCTCTTTGCAGATGTAGGTTCTGTCAGCCAAAACCGGTGATAAATTGAATTTGAGGCTTGAAGCCAGGATGATTGTGCAGTGTCAGTTTTCCAGCCAGCGGACCCTTTGCAAAGTCCCTGTATGCTGATTTTTTTCTCAAGTACAGAGCTGGATGAAATGCTTAGCTCAGGTCAAAAATATCAATCCACTTTCAACAGTCAACATTAAAACTTTGAAGCCACTGCTTGATCCATGACTGCCCAAAACTCTGTCACAAAAAAACATCGAAAAAGACTCTCTTCTCTAATAATGAAATATAATCTTCCCACTATTTCCCCTAAAAAAACAAATGAACAATCAGGTAGTCACATAGCACTAGATGCTAGAAAGGCCATTAACAAGTTACAAGTTGACATCAGGGAGTGCTGTGGCTCATATGAGACTAAATGTCTTCCTTCTGCACCAATACGAGAAACATTTTGCGATTTGCTGCTTGAAAACACCAAAAGTGGAACAGTGTTCTATGTGAAGGACTGCCAGTAGGTGTGTAGCTAGATATTAACAGAGTTTTACTGTTTGTTGTTAATGGTCTGATTCCCGGATGTTTAATCAGGTAATGCTTGAACCTGCAAAACAGCAACGAACTGGTAAGGATGTTATGACTTACTCTAGTAGTGTTGATCAAATATTAAATGTCTCAATATCTCCTGAAGTATGATTTATGTCTGCAATCCAAAAACAGATCAAAAATCTTCATGGAGAAATTTGTACTTTAAATATCCTGATTGACAGTTCCAACACAGCAAAATGAAATGTGTTAGAAAGTCGATTTGGTTATGTGCAGACAGTTTGTTATTAATGTTTAGTTGTGAGGTCTCTCGGTTAGACATGGTCAGAGCATCAGCCAATTATATGGATGGCTGGCTTTTATGAGGCCAAGGCTCTTTGCTCTTTTTTCACTCTCTTCTTTCATCTTCTGCTTCCCTTTTTCCTTTAAAGAGGGGGTATTGCACTTTCTTTATAGGCTTTATACTGTCCCTCTGGTACTTCTGTAGTAGTTTTACATGATTCACAGCTCTGAAGCATCCCCTTTTTTGCTCACACCAGTGTTTAGAGAACTCCTATTTCAGCCTCTGTCTCTTTAAGGCGCCCTCATCCACAAACCCCCTCCCCTCTGATTGGCAGGTCCTCTCGAGGCCTGTCAGGGGCAGAATTATGGGTTATGAGCTTGGTGTTTGAGGCCCACTAATGTGTCCTGTACCAGTTAGGAGATCCTTATGTGATGACCTCATCAGTCCAGCAAGTCTCGATAAGATCCCAAACTATTTTGAGAAGTTTATGATCAGATTCAGGGATTCCTACAACATATGTATATGTGGCATTTTGTAAGTTCACAGGCTGATTATGAACATTCAGCACAATTATTTTATCCATGTTAGAATATCAGAAAGCACAACACCCCGTCTTTAATTTGTTTATATTTATATTTAGATGAGGGTAGGAGCCAAGAGGTAATGGACTGCTGTGCTGTAGGGTCTATGCGAAGCTTACCTGCCCAACACTTCTGCTTTTAGAGAAGTCTAAAGGATGATTAAAGCAAACACTTAACACAACACAAACAAGCTTTGAGTGAGTGTTTACCTGTTGTCCTCGTAGTCCAAGTGCCAGTTAAAGGTGTAGCTTCAGGCTATCAAACAAACATACCACCAACTGTTTTTTTTTTAGTGTTTTCTGTATGGTGACCAAATTAAACACATATTTATTCCAAAATATAGTCAAAACAACAAATGCTGTAATTATTGGTTATTATTTGTTTAACATACTCCAAAGTGTGTGTTTATCATACATGTTTTTCAGACCTCAATATTTAATGTACAAAGAAAAAAATACCAAAGTTTTGTTATTTTCCCCCAATATGCAGTCTTGTATCTGGAGCATAAATCTTGTTTGTGCAGAACAAAAGCTGAGAACATCACAAGGATGAGATTTCCCAGGTACACAGGGAATTGTGTTGACACGGTCTTTACTCTATTAGTGAGCCAATACATGTGGTAAGAGTACAAAATATCAAAAACATGTGTGGTGTGGTCCGTTCTTTGAATAATTACCTCCTCAGTGATCCCTAAGTGGCATCACCTCATCTCCCTGGGCCTTTCGCTGCAGTTTGTGTGCCATCAACACTTCCACAACATTCAGAAAAACAATGGACAACCCAGGATAGAAAAACAAAACCTCTTCAGTCCAAACCTTGGCAAAACAAGAGAGAGGAGTCAAGAAGTGCTCAGGTTAAGAGGAACCGCACCCGGCTCTGTTGTTGACTTGCTGGGTTTGTGCCCCGAGGTGTAATGAAAATGCTGATGTTCCCATGTTTACATCAGATTAACGGTTTTTCTGCACTTGGAGGTCAATGGGAGGGTTACAATAAACCCGCATTTCATCTTTTAAATATACTGTATCACTGAAATAATCCAGTACATACACACTCTGTATACTAGACCAATTTCCCTCCAGACTATCTAAATTGAAAGAAATACAGGTACAGGAAATCCAGGGCTTCAAAACAGAGACAGTAAAAAAGAGAAAGCTACAGGATTCATCCACAAATAACTCCCCGAAGCAACTTAACTCTCCAGGAATGCAACCTGCAATAAAAGAATCCCCCCGCCTCTTGTTCCATCTCTTTTATTTCCATCTCCCGTCTCCTGGGTTTCTCCAGAGAAAGCAGGAACCCTCCTGTTCCTAACAAAGTCCCAAAAGCAACCAACAAGTAAATATAGAGAGAGCCAAGGGGAGTCTTCCAAACCACCAACCAAGCACCGCCCCCACCACACCAATCATCAGATTCCTGCGAGAAAATAAGACACCCTACTGTTTCTGCAGGCAAACAAGACACAGACAAGCCCACTCCTGGAACTGTGGTGCTCATGTGAGGAGATCATGAAGTGTAATTGAAGGTTTGTTCTGCAGAAAACAACGTGCTGTTTGAATAAGAAGCAGGATGACTGAGTTTGGCATCTGAGGGGGGTAAAGAAGGGCGAAGAGAGACAGTTTGGCTTTGGTGCAGCAAGGCAATGTGAAGAGAGCTGTCAGAATCACTGGGGCATGTACTGCTCCCCCAACATACAGACACACAACACACACACACACACACTCTGGGAAACACTCAATTCCATCAGGCTGGTGAACCATGCAGTCGTCTCTGTGAAGGGTTTTTTATGCACAACAGCTCACACATAGCGCAGTCCACCTGCAGAGCACCTGAGCCTTTCATCTATCCCACACCTGCTGCGTGTGTTTCTTCCCTACTGTTTTTTTCAGGAGGGCAAGAAAGAGATGTCAGAGTTATACACACAGGGTTACTCAGTAACTCAACATCTTCAAAGACAGTTGGCATCACTTACAACTCCTCTCATCAGTTTTCATTCTAAAATAGTTAAATATAATACATATGTGAAATTTAGACTGAATGATATCTGTATGAAGTGTTTCCAATACAAAGTTTTAAAGCCCATCGTCAAGAAAGAAACAAGAAATGCTCGTCTCAACCTAGCATCATTGAGGTTTGGGTGAGATAAAGAAGTGTGCCTCAGGGTGCCCATCAGTTGGTCAAATCAGCCACATCCTTGTATGGGCAAAACTCGTAAATTTTACAACCTCAAAAATAACAAGTTATGAAAATGTTCACCTGCAGTACAGTGTGCTCTGACAGAGGAATGAGCTATTTAAACCCAAACCATATTTTGAACCAGGCTGTAAAAGTCGTCATGTTTGGCTTGGTGTGTCTGTGGTTCAAGGTGTTTCTGCAGCAAGTCTCAAGTGGGACTTTAAAAAACTGGGGTTTTGCCACAGGTTATACATTTGGTACAGAGGCTTTAGTCCAATAGTCCAGCATTATCTCATAGCCGCCCATTTGCTCATTGCTTGTGTCCTTTTTCAATTGTCTGGTCCAATAAAAGAACAGAAATGCCAAAAAAAGTAACTTTAGGGAAAAAAAGACCCCTACATTACAGGCGCTAGCAGGGAGAGGGCAGGCAGGGTTAATCTGTCCGGCTGTTTTAGAGATGGCGGGCATTGTGCTTATCCTAAGTCAGGGTTCTGCAACCTGTGGCTCTGGAGCCTCATGCAGCTCTTTGACTCCTTTGCAGTGGCTCCTTGTAGCTTTAAAAATATTAATAAAATAAAGGGTTTTTAATATTTTAATGATAACAACACAGACACTAAGTAAAATCATAATATAAAATTTGGACTAAAAATGCATCACCTCTTATAACAAAGCTTTATTTTTTTGTGATTTGTTTTTGTAGTTTTTTTAATTTGGGGGGGGGTTACTTTTTTGACATTTTTGCAAATTAAGAAAAAGAAATCCAAATTTTTTAAAGATTTTGCAAATTTTTGATTTTTTAATATAAATTCCTTATTTTTTTGCAATTTTAGAAAGTTTTTACAATGTTTGGAAATTAAGCAATATTTTGAAATTGCATTATTTAGGGGTTTTTGCAAATTTATGACATTTCAACAGTTTCTTTGAAATTTTGCACGTTTTTTTACATTAATTTCCTTATTTTGCAAATGTTTTATCTTTTTTTCAATTTCCAAATTTTGCAAAATGTATCAAATCTATGACACTACAAATTCCTTTTTTTTCTTAAATTTACAAATTTATTAAAAAATAAATTATTTAAATTAATTAATTAAAACAAAAAATCTACAAAATCACATGTACAGATTTATAAACACTAAAACTTCTTGTTGTAATAATTCACCTGATTATACACTTTTTTTGTCTTAACTTGAAGATAAAGTAGATTTTGCGGCTCCCGAATGACTTTCATCCAGGGGAGCTGAGGCAAAACGGCTCTTTTGAAAGTAAAGGTTGCAGACCCCTGTCCTAAGTGAATACATTTTTGCGCATCAATTGAATCCTTTGGAGAAGTACGTCGATGCCAAGCTAAAACAGCAAATTTAGATTTAGGAGACACAACATTTATCATGTTTATAACTGTTTATGTGGAGTATGTGCGGGAAATTTGCTGAATTTGTTGAACAGTGGTTTCCTGAACATATGACCTTTTACACCTGCCTGGTTTTCATGGTAAAATTAGTCACGCTGCAATTTTTGGCAGTTGTGTATGAACCAAATACTAAAGCCAAATGGGTCGCTCTGTAACAGTGTGTCACGACTGATGGTCCTGTTTGTGTAATGACTGGAAATCTGTTCTCTGCTTGAATGAACTGAATATCCAATCAGCGCTCTATTTCCTTTTGTCTTCTGTTACTATTTTAAGTTTTCCACAGGTCAATAAGGCAAGTATTAAGTCAGAATGATGGTGATGAATTTCAAGAGTCCTCTCTCTTGCACCACAAGCAAGAAAAGTGTGTACTTTTAACTGGACAGGTTTGGAAGAGTTGCAATATGTAATTTTTTTCCCTCAGTGTGAGTTGATGCTGTGTCCTGCATACTAATCAAAAACCTTCACAGGACTACCATGCCATCTGGCCTCCGTTTCTTTCTCCTGTTACCTCCTGCCTTAACTCTGCCCTCCTGGGCTAAGCTCAGGTCAGTGAAGCACTGAAGCCTCTCTCCCAGGACAGAAAGGAGCATCATCAAGAAGAGATCAGGGGTTTATAGGGGGAGGGGGAGGCTGACATGATAAGAGAGGGCAAGTGTGAGGAGTGAAGACAGTCCTGACTTCAGAGAGTGGTCTGGCACAAATGAGCTGAGCTTCTGCACGAAACAAATTAGTCTAGATAAAGACTGCTTTGACTCACTCACACAAAGAGATTTTTGTTATGAATGGTAAACACACACACATACACACACACACACACACACACACACACACACACTCACATACCTTAACAAGGAATGTGGTATTAGTGTCAAGCTGATGTATCTGATCCTGTGTGAGTGGGCTCTCTGCTCTCAGTAAATACCAGGAGGCCAGCATCAGTCTCTGCAGCGGAGTGTCAGAAGCCCACAGAAGGCAACATTCTCCACTACACAACACAGACCACCCACCCCTGCCTAAACCTCATTAGCAAACATTTGTCCAGACTCCCTGAAAGGTTAGCATCAAGGAGCAAAAGCTATTTTTTCACAGTGGGGTCGACTTTACTGACCGGCAGGGCGGCAGAGATGCAGCCTTCAAAGTTAAACATTTAGGATGTTGATGTGAAGCGCTGGTGTAGCAATTCTTCTAGTTCTCTTCTCCAAAGTTTTGAGCAGTTTTTTTGATTGTGAAACATTTATGTTCTTTCTAACCTTGGATTTTATACAGACTGTACTCTGCCCTCAAAAGAAACACTTTCAAATTTTTTTCAAATATGTATCCACGGATCTGCGGGCTAACCTTGGCGGACTCATCCACCACCTAATATGCATCGACATGAAAAAAAGAAAGTCTGAATGATGTTTTTGAGCTGAGTAGCCAAGGTCGCCACTGATCTGACTTTGTGATTGGCTTGAGCAGCTTAATGTACCGGTGAGTCACAGGATCTGCTTCCCCATCCATCTTACTGTGAAATCAATGGCCACAAGTTTGCTAATGATGAATAGGAGTGGAAGTGAAAGTTCAACACACATGCAGTGGAAAGTAAACACAGTATTGTTCACATGGCCTTGGAGAAAAGGTGGATGATGAGGAGGATGGTGAGCTCTGGTATTGTTTTTTTGTTTTGTTTTTGTTTTGTTTTTTTGGGGGGGATAAGGGGTGTGTTAACACAGGGGTGCAGTGGGAAAATATTTTTAAATAATTTAAAAGCAAACTTAAAACTTACCTTCTAAGTCTTCCTTTTCACAGTTTTACTTTTACTTATTTATCTATTTATCTAAATAAGTTTGGATCTTCTTCTCCTTAAAGGTACATATTATTTTTTCATATCATATTTATCATTTATCTGTTTTAACTTAATTATTTATTTTCTTATTTACTGCACTGCTTCTCTCAGCTTTTTAAGTCTGTATTTTTAAGTTTTAGTTTTGCATTATTTTCTCTTTTCCTTGTTAAGTCTTTTACTATTTTATTATCATATTTGTTTCTTTTAATTTAGTTTTAGTTATTTTATTATTGTGAGTTTATCATTTTACTTTTCACTAAGTATTCCTCATTAAAAGTGATACTCCGGGATGGAGCAAGTTGGGTCCTATCACAAGGTTTAGGGCAGAAATTACCCCTACAGCAGTGTTTTTGTGCAGCAGAAGCCCAGAGCGCTCACACCAAACACCCCCTTCCTGCTCCTCTGCCGGTTTCCTCTGCACTCAGACGGGGCCATTTTTTACTTGACCAAAAACACAAATAAACAGACTCCCACTGAAAAAAATCTGATATCGGCCTGCATTCACACTTTATTTAGAGAATTTTCAGTGCGTTACTTTCCCATAAATCACAGCTAAATAAGGCTCTAGTTCTCATCGAGGCATAAAACGGCGCTACCTCCGCTCAGTGCATCAGTCCGCGCGTGTGGCGTGCCAGATACAAACAAACGCAGGTAGTCTGCCAGGACGAGACACGATGAGAACTAGAGCCTTATTTAGCGGTGTTTTTGTGTGAAAGTAACGCGCTGAAAATTCTCTAAACAAAGCGTGAATGCAGACCGATATCAGATTTTTTCGGTGAAAGTCCGTTTATTTGTGTTTTTGGTCAAGTAAAAAATGGCCCTGTCTGAGTGCAGAGGAAACCGGCAGAGGAGCAGGGAAGGGGGTGTTTGGTGCGAGCGCTCTGGGCTTCTGCTGCACAAAAACACTGCTGTAGGGGTAATTTCTGCCCTAAACCTTGTGATAGGACCCAACTTGTTCCATCCCGGAGTATCACTTTAAGGTCTCCAGATAGCGTTTCCACAGTTTCTCAGGTCATCTACACTGATTTTAATTAATTGTGTACATGTTGTGCACTAGGGGTGGAGTTGGTGGGTTGGAGGTGTAGCATTGTACACTGATATGTGTGTTTATCAGAGGCCAATCAGGTCACTTGTAATTATTATCGTTATTATAACTTTTTTGTTGTTTTCTTTTGTCAAGCACTTTATATTGCCAGTGTTGTGCATGAAAAGTGCTTTATAAACAAAGTTTGATTGATTGATTGATTGAATATACCCACTTTCTCCAATCAGAGGTATACCAGTCAGTAATCTTTGTGTATCACATCCTTTCTATTTGTTGTGCAATTTCTAATTGATTGTATTTGAAATTTAAACACAAAGGTAAACAAATCACAGAGATGAATACAAACCTACACACCAGTGTGTTATTTTCAGTCATTCATACATGAGACACAGTAACACACACATTATTCATGTGAGCCAACCCACAGAACAACATGCCTGCATAAATACAGTAAAACAAATACCCCCTAATAAACATGGCTACCCACACACACACGTCCCACATCTGGTTAACACAACAAGCACATGGCTTCTACGTCTGCTATCACTCTCCATCAGAGGCTGATGTTGATAATCTCCACAGTGTTGATCTCTCATTTGAAAGAGTGAATTCTCTATGAAACACAAACAGGTTTCTCCCCTTCATTTGTGCACTCCAGTCCTCTTCAGCAGGGCTGACATGAAGCGAGATTTGCCACTGGGCCACAGCAGCTTTTCAAGATCACTGACTCAATGATTGAAACCAGCAGTCCAAGAACATTATACTTGGTTCAGGAAATAGTGGTCAAGCGTTAAATACCTCATTGTGACTGACGGAGGGGTGAATGCTCAGAGTCACTGCAGTAATAGAGATGGGCATTTCAAACTCAAAAACTTTTCAATACTCAAACTGGCATCTATTCAGTGATTCCTAAACAATAGTAGTTCACACAAGTGCCGTACAATTTGGCAAGAATGTTCGAGTGAGATTACTTTGAACAATAATAGAAACTAGAAAAGCACTGAGAGTGCGCAGATCTCCAAGCATATTGTGATTGTGACTCCCAGCAGACAGACAGCAGACAATCTGGTGTTAGTTGCAGGTTTGTACAATAATTCGTTTCCTGACAGTGTTGAAAATTGTGATGACCCAGTACATATTTCAGGTTCCAGATCTTTGTATCCTGAATATTTCCAGGATCTGGATCGTACTTTTACATCTGTCAGAAATCATGGTGACCTTGTCTTGTATTGTTTTGCAAAGCAATCCCATGATTAACCGTGGAGTTATACACACAAATGGTGAAAACAGCCCTATCTCACAATGATAGAGAATCCTTCAAAAAAGTCCTCGATCCAGACGACAATCAGGATCACCTCCAAAATTTAATCACTTCTTCCTTATCCCATTTTGAACATTTCCTGAAAATTTCATCAAGGTCTGCTTGATACTTTTTGAGTTATGTTGTTCCCAGACAAACAGACAAACTATCCCAAAAACATAACCTCCTTGGTGGAGGTAATCATGGCCCAACCCTGTACTGCATTACACTTTCCTTTGCTGATGTCATGCAGACATAGCAGGTGTAATTGGTAACCTGTTAGCCCTGTGTTTTGATTATGCCAGCTCAGCCATGATACATACTGCAACAGGTCAGTTACACCTTAGGCTGAAAGTAGATCTCCTGATTTCTCTACACCTTATAAGAGAGTAACAAGTTGTTCCTCCCAAGCAAAACTACTTAATTCTCACTTGTCCATATATGATAGCGTTGACTGGCAAATTTAGCAAAGGACCAACATTTTATCTGCGTCATATTCCAGCCAACCTCAGTTGTTAAAACTAAGATTAGCAGAGGAATGAATTCCATCCAAATTTAATCAACCATGTCTCATATGTCTATCAAGGAAAAGTTATTTCATGATATATATCTTAATCGTTTCATCTCCCAGGCCCAGCTATGACACATGCACACCCAAAGACACTTGGGAATCATTGATGTGGTTATGCTGTTATGAGCGAGAATACAAGACTCACTGCCAAATCTTCCACATTCCAGGAAAATAAAGTGAAAGTATGTGGCTTGATCTCCTGGGAACATGATCTCTGGTCAGCTGGTCCGAAGTCTGTCATTTAGGGCTGGGGTGATATGCTATTCTTGCAATTCAATTCTATTACAATTCTTGGGGTGGTGATTTGATTTGAAATTGTGATTCTTCGATATTTATGATTTTTGCGGTTCTTGGTTTGCCTTTTGAACACCAGCCCATGTGAAAAAGTCAAATGATGATTTTCTGCTGGAGAAAAGTGATAACTTTTTTCTAATCCAGTTTATAAACAAAGATTGAAAGGAAGAATTTGAATTTGAAAAAAAAAATGTCTCCCACCCCTACTGTCAATAAGGCATTCGCGCCAGCAGGCCAGGTATGTCAGCCCTTCTCTGAAGTGTATGAATAACCATATTTCCCTTAACATATGAAAACATAGATGAAGAAGAGCACGAACACAAACCACTTATTTGTAAAATTGCTGAAGCTTGTGTTATTGACTGATCAGATGAAACAGGAGCCGATGTACCGCTTCAAGTAGAAATTGAAAGATGGAAAAAGTTGTTTTTCTCTCAAATCAAAAAAAGCCAAACGATCTCCTGTAGACTAATACGCTGCAGCAGAGAACCTTCACAGTGTCATAACACGCTGAACTGGCCTCACATCTTTCCTGCCAAACATTCTGTGGGCGGTCCAGTGTTTGCAGCCCTGAGGTCCAGCCATAAAGGCACCGCGTGAAACCCCGTGATCAAAGAGAAAGCCCAACATCCAACACAGCCCATGTTGAACCCCTGGCTTCACTCCAGCACACTCCTATGTCATCAAGACCCCTGATGCTATTGTGAAAGCTTTATCGTATGTTTCTGTGCGCATTGACATGTTTGTGTTTAAGATCAAAGACGGCTCGGGAATCACAGCACGGGCTGGGAACATGGTCTGGTCAGAGAGGTTAGGTGAAGGCAAAACATACTTAGGAGCACAAATAAAAAACACTAAGAGACTGAATTTCTTTAGGCTGTGTTCAAACTGGTTGAGCACAATCTTGTTCGTTTCTTAATGGTTCAGATTTTGTTCTCATCACTGTCAATCATAGTTTTGCTGAAATTCAGATGAAGAAACCACAAAAACAAAACCACTCAAAACCAAACACTACCTGAAGCTCAGTAACCTGAACCATCTGCTTGCCTTTTGTGAGTCAAATCTAATACTTATGTGAGGCTTTTAAGGACGCAAATCTGTTTATTTCCAAAGAGTATCAAAATGATTTCCAGCTCTTCAGATGTACAGCTGATTCTGAAGATTTCACCCCGGAGCTAAATGATGATTAGCGACATGAGCCAAAGCAATCTTGTTTTCCTGAAGCCACATGTAATTCAGAAACAAGAGGCACTCCAGAGATGGCAGCTGTCCAATAAACGTAGCTCTCCACCAGAGACAAAAAGCCATGTGTTCAATTCAAAAACTGAGTCTCACCCACACTGAAGAGAAATCTCAAACTAACTGCTGTGGATTCAAGGTCAGTTGCATAATACACATCAATTCATTCTTAACAGATGAGAGTTTTGAAACTGTCAGGTGAAACTTCAGGTAAAAGTCAGATCTCTTTACAGAGTCTAAGCAGATCCTGGTGTTTCTTCTCGCGCCCCTTGCTCATCTTGAGACTAAAGTGCCCACGGCTGTACGTCACTAGAGTACCGCTGCTTATTCAGTAACTGTGACATACCACAGATTACATAACTCTGCCACTGTACAGCCCTCAAGCCTCAACTTTCTGCTACTGTAGCCGTGAGGCTGCCAGTGACTCCCCCTCCCCCCGCTCTTACATACACACACTGCTCTCACATATTACACATGCTAAACACTCCAAGTCTCACACACACCAGCTCTCTGTCTCTGTCTCTAGCTAGTTTCACACACATGGTTTAACTATACAGTGCAAACACACACACACACAAGAACAAAACTCTAAACAAAGCCTGGATGGTTTTAAGAAATGCCACATGACTAAGTGAAGTGAAAAACAGAGCTTGCTTTCTCTACATTGCTCCCACGTGCTCTGTAAAACAACGGCTCAGTACAGAGCTGGAAACACTAAATGGGGTAACTATGCCGGAGGATATCAGACAACTGTAGTCATGGAGGAAAGAGAGGACAGCTTGTTTTGTTTAAGTTGTGCATCAAAATGTCCTATTTTACTTAATGTCACTGTGACATTAAGCTGCCTTTAAAATCACGTACTTCTGTACTTGTACTTATCTTTTTGAGAGCATAAGTGCGTTCACACCGACAGTATGGAAAAACATAATGCACTTTGATTTCTCAAATGCTGCACTCAAATTGGTCAGAAGGATCAGTGTTGAACGCTGAACACCTCTAGCGCTCAGCGGTTATTACCATTGTCACATAATTGAAGGGGCAGGCACAGATCAAATGGATAACAGTTGTAATTGATGAACACCTGTGAATGAACTGTGATCAGCATTTCTGATAAGTGCGAAGCAGCAGTGTTTCATTTGAGACAACACTATCCTAAAAAAATAAAAGCTTGATAAGCTACAAAGTAAACAGTGGTGACCTAACTTACGAGTTTACATTGTTCTGTGACGAAGCTTGCAACTCAAATTACTCATGTGTCAAATCGATTTTCACCATTGAAATGAATTGAATGCCAGTAATCCATTCCAGACCCATAAATCACAGCAATTCTTTGTTACATGTTTTTAAATAAGAAAAATGTACTTATAATAACAGATATTGTGTAAAAACTAGGGGTGTAACAGTACACAAAAATCACGGTTCGGTATGTACCTTGGTTTTAGGGTCATGGTTCGGTACATTTTTGGTACAGTATGGAACAACGCAAAACCATTTGCTTGTTTAGCATGTTTATTAAACCAAAAACTTGCCATCATACAGCGAGGGGGGAGGCTCTTCAAGCTCCGCTTGGTCGTTAGCAGCAGCCATGATGCACAATTCAGACACAAGCTCCTGTGGCTACAGAAGCTCTTTGATATTCATCTTCTGATTGGCTCACCGTGAGACGTCACGTCCACATGATATGCACATGATCGCAAAGCATAAATCACAGACCACTTTCCTGATAAATATTAAAACGCCTTCCCTGATCAACCAATCATAGACAACTGTATCTTCCTTTAAAAAGTACAGAGTCCCACATAGATTCAGGGTCAATAACTCAAAAAGATCAATCTAATCAACTTGGTTAAAAAAGTAAACAATGTAAGATTCAACAATGAAACAGTGCAATATTAGAAATACTTTTATGCCATGTGAACAGAGCTTATAGGAAGAGAAGAGCATGTTTGGACTGGATGATGCAGAGATCAGGGGCATAAATCCTCCACTGATAGCAGCTGTAAGGCAGTTTAAATTGGCTACCCTTCAACGCATCACGTCAGATTTAAAGCTAACCCTGCCTGAGACGTTTCATTTCTCTGTCCCGGTTACTCAGAAACACACACACACACACACATCAGAAATCATGCTGCTCAGAATCACCACAGGTTCAACAGTGAGCGGTCCTACCTGGATCACTGAGCACAACCCAACACAGGATTATGTTTCTATCAACGTGATAAACTACCAATCAATTCCATAATTAGAATTAAGTCCCAACAGGAGGGTGAATTTACAGCGTTGGTGTTTTATTTAACTATGAATAAAACTCAATTTCACTTCTGTCCTGTTGGTTTGAGCTCTGAAGACATTTTCCTCCACCGGGTCATGCACAGGGAAAAATCAAGTATAGAAAACAACTTAACCACAAAAAGTCAAAATACTTGTAAAAGAAGGGCAAAACTTTTCTGCTGCATCTCAAACTTTTATAACTAATTCTAGAACCGAAATGTCAGATTTCCATTCTGAACCATTCTCAAATCTATCCACGCAACGCCTTGTATTCTGTTGTAATCATTATTAAAACATTTCAAGGGAGTTTCATAGATAATTCATAAACTTCCCTGCAGACTGAGGAGCACAGGTTTCTCTGTGACTTCAATATTTTTCAGGGTAGCAGAGCTGAAAGCTCAAACGCAGGACAGAGGTGAAGGCGGGGGACGTGATGAGACTAACCAACATTTATTTCCACATCAAAGGAGAGATGACTCAACAGAAACCCTTCAGAAAAACAGTGTCAGTGTCCATTATGAGAAGTCTCCTGTTAATTTGTGGGATGTGTGAGAGTCCGTCGCCTTTTATCGATCAGTGCTCCTGCATGAAAACACAGGAGCTCACAGCGAGAGCGGACAACTGGAAGGTAACCTTGACTGAATCAAGCACACACAGACTGCGCTGATAAAACTTAAGTCAACATGAGGTAAATTCAAACTTTTAGTGATGTGATCTCCTGCAGCTAACGCACAGTTTAACACACATTAAAAAGAAGGATTAAAAAATGTCATAGATCTTCATAAGCAGTCCTGCTGGCACTGAAATTAATCAGCTCCAGATACTCTCCTCATGAATAATATGCTTGGCTAATTTAATTAACAAGCAATATCTCATCAGATGTTCACACAGGAAAGGATCTAAACCTGTTTCTGCTAAAACAATTATTCACTTTCAGTGTAAATCTAATCTGTTTAAAAAGGGCTGACCCTCAGCCCAGCCGTAAATTGATTAGCGCGTCGTCCGGTTGGCAGAGGAAACGTAAACAGGCTCATCAGGGTGAAGATTAGTGGGGGAATTGAAGGAGACGTGCAGTTATGTGACTCTTGGTCCAAACGGCACAATAGAAACATGAGAGAAAGAGACAGACAGGGAGGGGGGAGAAAGAAAGAGATTCATCCTCTGACCTGAGAGGCAGATGAATGTCGTGTAGTCGCCCTGACCACCAGTGGCGAGGAAGGGGATCTTCTTCTTGGTTCTTCGCTTCACCTGCACAGCGGCGAGCATCTTCTCATCGTGGGGTATGAAGACCTCCTTGTTGATGGCGGACTTGGCGCTCATCTCTGGAGTAGGCGGGAGTAATCAGCTGGCAGCAGTTGAAGTAGAGAGGACGAGATCCACCCTTCAGTGAAGAGGAAAGGAAGAGCAGATTAAAAAAAGCAGATGAGATGGATCAGGTTACTATTCCCGGCACAAGGAGGTGTCCAACATCTCGTAAACTACAAGAAATTAGATTGTCTTACTTGGATTTTCTTGCAACTGGCCTCCCAGAGAGATTTGTTTTAGACAGGTCAGGTTCAAAGATGAATGTGTTTAACAATGTTCAATCTTCCCAAGCAGATACGTGGTCTTGTTTTTAACTTCTGTCATCACTTCACTAAGCAGAAACATTAATCTTGTGATACTTTAGGATGTTGCAACACATTTAAAAATCACTGCTCCAGAGGTGATTAAGACATTTTTAGGCCTGAGCCCTGTTCTTTCTTTCTTCCTCCTCTGTAACCCAAAGCATGTTGGTGCTTCAAATTGTGTACAAATCTTACCACAAAATTCAGTCATGGCAAAAATTTTACAAATCCAGTGTTTTCATGCTGATACATGCTTCATAGCGCCCCCTAGCTTAAAAAAAATGCAACCCCTCCTGCTATTTTGACCCACAAGCCTGGAAAGTGCCACAATCCTATGAAGTGAATTCCTCAAAAGAAATGTCAGAAGTTTGAGTTGAATGTCAGATTTTGACGATTAACAGAGTTAGGGTTAGAGTACAGAGTTTTTTATTATCATTTTCAACATTGAAATAAGTTTCCTTGACACACTGAGGAATAAAAGATTAAAGAGATTTTTTGTAACTCAGTGGGCGTGGCCAGACACAACAGCCTAAGTTGAAGATTCTTTTTTTGGCGACAGGAGAAAAAAAATCACCAAAGTATGCTTGCAGTTGGACCCTTTCCTCATCATGAGTATGAAAACTGTATCAAAATCACAGCCATACCTACTGGTCAAAAGTAGTACTGCACATTAGGACTGGGACGATTTGATTCATTACGATTTTTGGGGTGCCGATTCGATTTAAAGACGGATTCTTTGATATTTTTACAATTTTTGTGATTCTTAGTTTGCTTCTTTAACACCAGACCATGAGAAAAAAGTTAAATTATGATGATGAGAATGTCAACAGACTACTTCAGGAGCCATATTTTCCCATAAATATGTCACCCTCTGCTGGAGAAAAGTGGTAACCTTTTTCCAATCCAGTTTATAAATAAAGACTTAAAAGAAAAATCTGAATTAAAAAAAAAAGATTTTTTTACAAAGAGTCCTGATTTTGATATTGTCAAACAAAAAATCCTGATATATCGATTTTCAATTATTTTCTCCCACCCCTATATGCTATAGTGGAAATGATCCATGTACCTGTTGTGAGGACCTGGTTTGATCTACATGTATGGATTGATATATGCCGCAGCTGCAACATGTCTCAACAGTAGCACAGATGTGAGGGCCCGTCATTGATTGTGGTTTTGATTCTGTTTTGTTTGTTGTAACTTTGTAACAGTTTTGTCACACTGGCTGCAGAAATCCTGATGTTGAAAAAAGTGGAGTGTGTTTATCATTTGTCTTCCGTTCATTTGCAACCTCAGCTTCAGGACAATCACACACAACCATTCTGGATTTCTCCACCCTCCACTGCTCACAGTGTAGTCCACATTAAAATGATGACAAATTCTGAATGGTTGTGCCTTTCTGTGTTGCAGCCAGTCTCCATGCTTCGTCTGGCCAATGCTCTCCTTGGAAGCCGTGCCACATGCAGAGATGAAAACGCTCCAGCTAAAGCTCCTGAAAGAACTGGTAAGTCTCACTGATACAGAAAAGCAATCATGTTTCCATTATAACCAGCCAACTTCAACTTGTTATTTCATTTTCTTAGCGACTTGGATCAAACCACAGGAGACACAGTAGTATCTGATGATGTCAGGAAATCTGTGTTTAGTTGGCCCGGCTGTGTGTATATCGAGGATGCAGTCACAAAGAAGTGGGTTAATTAGTTCCAAATGATCTCAAGAGGACTATGGAGCTTAATCATTTTCTCAGCTGTACACACTCGCAACTACATACCACACAAACACACACACAAGTCTGATTAACCAATCTAGCCGTCGGTCTTAAACCAGACAATGAATTACTCTGCTGCGAGGCAAAGACAGCCAGACTGCAAACAATGCCTTCATCAAACTGGATTACTAATAAACAACAGAGCACGAAGGGTTTTCCTCACAGAGCAGCAGACTTTAAAATGAAACTTAGCAGCTGAGGAGCAACTCAGAGTTTTATTCACTGATTCTTATAAAAGCAAAACCTCTAGGAGTTTAAAAGAAAACCAAAACAAACTGGTCTACTGATAAACTTCATGGCTGAATGGCTGTTATTGTAACTTCTTGGAAACATCATCAAAGAGCGCTGATATTGAAACCTTGGGATAAAGCTTCAGTAAGTTTCACTTTGATGGAGTAGTGTCATTTGAATTGTTCGGGGTAAAGGGGTAAATTATAATTTCTGTGAAACAATCATCCCAGAAAAGAATTGTCAGTTTAGTATGGACCTCATAACAGGGACCTCATTCCCTGCTGCAAACTTTTCCAGATTCTTCATCTCTACTTGTATGACAGCTGGTGTCTGTTGGATAAAAACACAAAACAAGTAGCAAGCATGCCAAAAGAGTTGAAAATAAAAGTGTGAATGCTTTAATTGCAGATGTAGCGAGCGTCACGTTCCGTCAACCCTCAAACTTCAAAGATAGCAGTTCAAAAGAACAAGACCAAGAAGCTAACGTTAGGGACAACAAAGTGACAGACCATAAGAGGTCTGAAACGACTTCCCACTTACTGGGTCGACCATCAGCTCATTCAAATGTCACTTAACAAGCTTTAGATGACATCATGTGACCTCCAAAAAGAACGGCTAATGAGATAAAGTGTGCAGTGAGAGGACTGAGTCCTTATCAGTCTTATCCCACCGTAGGGCATGCTGGTTTTCATTTTTATTGGATCAGTATCAGTATCAGTTGATACCCAAAGCCCAGGTATCAGTATCGGTATCGGAACCGGAACCAGAAATGTTGGATCTGATTCTGTGCTTCCCTAAAGGAGGAGTGGCATAAAGTCACCCAACATCAATGTTAGAAACTGGTGGAGAACATACCAAAATGTACAGGGAATATTGATTTCTGAACTCTTCCTAGGTTAAAACATTGGTATTGTGTTGTTAAAAAATGATTAGGAACTTGCTGACTTTGCATTATTTAAGTTCTGACATTGATATTTTGACCATTTGTCATTTTGACAAAAAGTTCTCTAGATGGTTGCAGCAGCCTTTCAATTTTTTCCAGAGCTGTAGCAATATGTGGGGATATATTGTGTTGGAAGTCAGCAACACAAACTTGAACCAGTGCCACAAATCTTTGAATGTCACCTTTTACAATCAAAAGAATTACTGTTGTTTTGAGAATCCTTTACAAAATTGGGAGTCAAGACGCTCCAAGTGTGTGGAGGTCTTTAAACAATGCTTTTACGTGTTGATTCCAGTTTACAGTACCATCGATTCATCCATCTTTCCATCCCTCTCCCTTCTCCTCTGCTCTTTCAGCAAAGCAGGACTTAACAGTAAACAAAATCCCCGGCCAAGATTTTGTGGTGAGTAATTAGAGAGGCTAATAAATATGCCTTACTTTGGAATTTAGAAGATGTCAAACACTTTGGCTCAGAAATAGACCTCGACTTGCGATTTAAAAATGCAACACTCTTGATCCAAGGCACAAAGTTTTCTGCACTTAACTGTCCATCAAAAGTAGGAAAACTTATTTAAGCATAAAGACACTGAAGATAAGGAAGGACTGTGCTGTGCTTGTCACAAACAGAGCTGAACATCATGTGCTCTGATTAACTCTAGCTTTTCTTCTGGAGACAAAAGGTTGCCTTTTCCTGAAGAGGATTTTACACTCACATACCAAAAGCTAACTTGATTACATCTGTGAGAGCCTGCTGGATCACAAATTCCCCAACCAACACATGCATAACACTGAATTCAGTCTCATTTACATTTATAATACAGAGACTGCCCCTTCCCCTTGGTATTTTCCCTTTATAGTCCCCTCCCCACTCAATTACTGGATGCTGCAGCACAAAAGGTTATTTGTGAAGAAGTCACTGGTCTTGTTGCTCTCTCGTTGTGAATCAGCCCAGCGGAGTTCCTCTCTGTGGAAGCTCTAATCCCCAGCATCTCCTCTCCTGCTCCTAAAGCTGAGAAGGCTGCCCATATCTCCCTGCAAGCTGTCACCAGGCAAAGGGGGGTACATATCCCCCCCTCAGGTGGCCCACTGAAGCATGACGGCAGGGGGGGATGAAGGGGAGGGCGATGCGAAGGATGAAAACAAGCAGGATGAAGAGACGGAGGAGGAGGAGGAGGCTGAATGGAGCCTCTAGGCGGTGAAATGTTGCCAGCTACTATGCATAGCTTCTGGTTTGACTTTGAGCGGTGTTATGCAATGCTCACAGTTCACGACTGAACGCTTGTATCAAAAGGAGCCAAGGAGCTGCTGTGGCAGTGAAAACGACGCACATATATTCTTCGGCTGCTTATCACCCCATTCCCAAGCAGAGCCCTTCACCAAAACACTTCATTAACTCTGGCTGTGTGTTGCCAAGCAGTCAGAGGAGCAGCACTGCTTCCTTGCTTCCCCTCTTGCCCAGTGTGTTCATGTGAAATCTGTTCAGTCACTGCTCATGGCTCTCTTGGGACCTCATTGGAGTGGGGTCTTTCGAGTTTCCTGCACAGCCACGGCTCTCTGCTTTAACACGGCCCTGCTCCAGCATGTGCTCGGAGACCCATGGGAGCCGCCACGGAGGCAGAAGTGGCTGAAGAGAGGAGACCCAGAAGACAGGTGGATGTGTCTTGAATGTGTGTCTTCAATTTCTTATGGAGAGACATAAAAAGTAAAAGCTAAACCTTCAGTTGGCACAGAGAAAAAAATCAACCTAAGAGGGAGTTAGTGAGTATATTTACTATGCTGCTCGTGTAGCTTAGAGGCAGGCAAGTTGGTGTGAGAGTTATTTAGATGGTGAGAAATTATGAATAGACCTGACAGGTGCGCAGAGGGCTAGAATATGGATACTAACAAGTGAGAAAAGATCATTAGAAGGACATGGTCCTGCACGCAGAAATGTGTGTGTGTGTGCCAACATGATATGACAGTTAAAAATGAGAAAAACACACCTCTTACAAAGCATCGATGAGCCAGTCAGGATAATGATTAGTCCTTGACTTCTTTCTCATTATAGATTCTGACAGCTCCAATAAGAAGATATTAAAATTCACGAATGCATGGATGTGTGGGCATTGCATGATATCAGATTAAAGTGTATGCCTAATAAGCCCCCAAACACCAAACAAGAGTCAATGCTCAGAATAGACAGTGTGGCATTAGTAGCTCTGCTGCTCACCCCACAAAGTGAATTTACTTAGAAATGTGGCACTATTTAAAACAGAGAGCTTTCCAAAGCCATGAGATTAACTGCTGAGAAGTATGGGGGGGGGGGGGTCTTAGAAACTTTTTTTGCATTGAATGTTGTTGCTATTACTGCTGCTTTCATAGTTTAAAGATATATCTTTTTTTCTGGTCTTAAAAACAGCTTTAAACATATTAGGTTTGCTCATGCACGTTATTTCAGGGCTGCAGCTATTGAATATTTTAGTATTCGAGTATTCTACTGAAAATCCCATCGATTAATCGAGTAATCAGATAAAATACTTTTTTTTTTAGTTAAAGAACAGTTATTTTTCAAATGAAAATTTTCTCTTTAAGACATAGAATTTTCTGATACTCTTTAATCTTTTTAAAGATTAAACGATTCCTCGAGGCAGAGAAAATTACTCGAGTAATTTTTGTAATCGAGTACCTCGAATCATTCGAGGAATCGTTTCAGCTCTACATTATTTATTTAGTGGTGACCTGACTTACAAGTTTAATTTATTCTGTGACCCAGCTCTTTAGTAAAATTACTCGTATGTCAAATCAATTTTTGACACAAATTAAAGTGCCATTAATTTCACCCGACCCCCTAAAATACACCACTTTGTTCGTTACATGTTTTACATTTAAAAAAGATGTACTTATAAATAATGAATATTGCATAAAAAACACAGTACAATAGAATGTACTGTAAAAATAATGGTCAGCATTTACCTTGGAAATCAGACGACTTGAAGATGCTGACAGGGGTAAAGGAGAAAGGCTGAACTCAATAACTAAATCTTAATCACTGATTTTTGTCCTTTTTTCCCAACTTTGCTTACTTTCATTTGTAGTGTTTATCATAAATTTAAAAAAAAAAAACTGTCCAATGCTGTTTCATCCGTCCTTTGGGAATGTTTCTTAAATGAGTTAGGCAAGTCTCATTAAATTGAACCGTCGCACAATCAGTTGCAACTCTTTCAGAGTTTTTTTGGTTTGTTTGGGTTTTTTTTGAGAAAATCTGAGAGTTTTGCAAAATAACTGCAGGCATAACACTGATGCTTCCACTGCGAGCTAACCACTGAAGGCTGTGGCGTTTGCTGTGCCAGTGGTGGGGTATCTGAAGCTGGTTTGTTACCCAAATTTTAGCTCTCAACTCGCAGCAAAAAAAATTGTCTAGGCGACGCTTGTTTTTTAAAACTTGTTAGTTGGGACACTCGTAAGTCAAGGTGCCACTGTACACTACTAACATCATACACTACTATACATCACTTTACTCATAGTTGTTAAGAGTAGAGAGTGAAGTTAAAGAGGTTAAAAGGTAATAATGTGTATGTGTGCACACACTGGCCACCCCTATCTGCCCTCATTGTTCCACCCCAGTCTGAAAGTGTGTACACGCCCCTGTCCAGAGCCACCTAGTGACTGTGTGATATGAAAGCTGACAGGCTTTTAAGGTTTGCTCAACAAAAGCTCAATGAAAACACCTATTTTGTTTTTTTAAGAATAAGATGAAAGATGGCCAAAGTTAAACTTCTGGCTTAGAGAGACTGCAGAAAGGTGAGCACGTCAACAATCAGCATCACAGTCTCCACAAAACTGACCAGGATGAGCGGCACACGTCCCTTAACGAGGATCCTCAAAGAGCTCAGTTACACAGCAGTCGCCATCCATCTTCCAACAGCAAACAATTTGAAAGCAATTATAAAACACTGCAGTTTTACTGTCAACAAAACGAAGGCTGAGTATGATGTACAAAAGAATAACACTTCAAAACTGGACCGTAATGATGACTTATCTGCCAAAAAAACAAACTGACAGATAATATAATCCTCCTCAAGAAGCAATTCATCCCCTGTATCTGCTCCTCCCACTCACATCTGACTGATTCTGGAAACTTTCAGGGCCCTTTCTTTCATTCCCCACAGCACTCCTAAAGATGCATGAATGAAATACAACACTTCGCCTCATCTGCAGCTTCTCATGCATGTCTTTCATGTTGACTCATGGCTCTGAACAAGGCCATGAATTTTACAGAAAAAGCCTCCCCCAGTGCACGCGTCTTCATAGATTACATCTTTAGAGAGTGATGTCATGCAACGGTGTCACATTGAGCGTGCCACATCCAGCATCACAACATGAACAGATGGCGACTGTTACCTCTCATAAAATAATTGAGAGATTGCGCCGTCTGCCCTGCTGTTTCTGTGGTGTCAGCGCCAGCCTGCCATGTATCAAAATCAACTCCTACATAAATGCAACATTAAGTTACATAAAAGAGACAAAAACACGTTTTTAAATAGGCAGTAAAATTGTTCTGCTTTCAAGTTACTTACAAGTCTTATGATAGTTGATAGGGGCCAATAAAAAGAAGATTTATTATGTTGTACAACTTCACATTCCAGTTCATGCTGAGGTAAAACTCTCTGTGGTGTTTCATAACACAAGCCATGAAAGTCAGCATAAGAAAGTCCATAACTTTTGTGGTGTTTCTTCTCTGTGCTACTCCAAATCTGCCCCCAGGGAATCAAACAACACTCTCTCAATCTCAGTGGTAGCTTTCTTTTGAGCCGGGAACATTAAGTCAAAGATGATTTTTGTCTTTGATATAACCTTGAAGAGACTGAACAACACTCCAGAAATTTATGTTTAATATTTAATCACAGACAAGCACAATAGGACAGCTTATGCAAGCTGGTTTATTCTCCAGGACTTACATTGCTTTCCAAGTTTTGAGATGGAAGACCAAATCCCTCCTTCAGAAGCAACTCAATGTGCCTGCCAGTTAATAAAGCTCCCACAGTTTCTTCTCCATCCCAGACAAAGAATGGGCAAATCTCCTATGCTGCTGTTGTATGCCCAAACAACAAGTGAAGCACACAGAGATTAAAGGTGCACTGTGTAGTACCTAGCCACATTAAGAGGAAAAGATTTGGTAGAAATGAAATGAAATATTTGTTATTGGTTTATGGGGAGCCCAGATTAATTTGTGTTGGTAGAAGTTTTGATCAGTTCGTTCCAAGTGGACACTTGATGAAGTGCACTTCGTAGTCTTTTATCTAGGGATGCACAATATTATCGGCACAATATCGGTATCGGCTGATAAAAGCTTAAAAACATGTTTATCGGTATCGGCAGATGTGAAAATTTCTGCCGATAGGCACAGCCAATAAGGTGCTATTCAGTTAGGATTATTATTATTTTCCATCTGAAAAATAAGCTCCTTAAATAAAATGTAGCACTTCATTTATTTGCACCAGGTTGTTAAAGTAGCTCTAAAATAAACAAATGCAACTTCGTTATGTTTAAAAATGCATTGTACATTTAAAGTTCATGTGATCTAAAGAAATTATTTTTCTGTATTTCAATACTGAATGTCTTGAGTTTGAAAAAATAATACATTTCTTATTTATGGTAAAATCAAATGTTTTTTTGTCTTGTTTTATGTGTGTTTCTTAAACAAATAAGACCGTCACAATAAGAGTAACATATCAATTCCAGTACAGGATAGACTTAAGCTTTCTTTACAGTGAAAAAAACAAACAAACTTGTGATTATCGGTATCGGTATCGGCCAAAAGGGGTTTCGATATATCGGCATATCGGATAACGGCAAAAATCCGATATCGTGCATCCCTACTTTTATCGGCTTCATATGCTCAAACCAGAAGTTTCCTCTTGATTTTAAAGGCAGAAACTTGAGTAATTGGGCATCACCAAAAAGAAGATTTTTTATAACCCTGCAGTTTAGAAAATTAATCAGAGGCAAAGCACAGCTGATTGACAGGCAGCCGCCCTATAGCTGTTAGTGTGGAGGCTCAAAGCCCGCCCATTGCCAATATGGCTCCCACAGACAATTTGTTTAAAAACTCCTTTTCAGAAACAGACGAGTGATGTCAAGGAATCCACATTGATTTATTACAGTCTATGGGTATGACCTGCCGAGCAGACAGATAAAAATTAACCATGGATGCTGTACTCGAATGTTCATTCATAAGTTCTGTCCCTTTAAATAAATGAATATAACAGAATCTGAAAGCTTGTAATACTTCTGCACACTGTACCTTTAAGAAGTGTAAAGCACTACACTTCACGCTACAAAAGTTAATGTATGAGAAAAATAACAGAAATAACAAGCACAGACACCCTTCCATCTTTCAGCAGATTCATACAGCACTCAGTGACATCCTATTTTCAAAGTGTTCATTTTTACACTCTAGATAAAAAATAATAATAGTAATCAGATGACTGTCTTATTGTTCTGTCCTGAAGAAAGCAGGAAATCTTGATTCCTCGTGTCGAACCAAGAAAGAAAAGAATGAATTTATCTTTATTAGGGAGAAAGTTGGACCTAGCATACATGGATTAAACTGTCAGACAAACTGGTACCCTCCCTTTTTTGCGCGAACATACCGTAATCCTTGGGCCCTTTTGTTCCAGAAGGAGCAATTAAATACTCTGAGGTGCTCTTATAGGAAGCACTTTTGAGGATGATCATGAGAGAGGAGGATGAAATTAATTCACCCTCTTCACATTCCTCATTCCTTTATCCTCTTTAATGTGAACTAATTGTACATTGTATACTATGGGGACAAAAGCTGAATGGCCGTGTTCACAGGGATAAATTCTGTCCTGTTGATGTTAATTCAGTGATTTAGATACCACTAGTTAAAAAAAGAAGAATGTAAGGCTTGATTGTTTTCTTATGTAAATTTTAGATGGTTGTGTAAGGGAGTCATGGAGTTATGATGAATCAGTGAATGACATGCCAGGACCCTGTAATGAGCACATCCTTTACTGCACGGCACCTGATGGCAATGAAACCTTTGGGAGGGACTGAGCAGTGGAGGGTAAACAGTGGAAAAGCAAACAAAGAGCACTTACAAATAGATCTCTGCAAAAAGTGCACCGTGCAGGGATCATTATCACAATGACTCAATCATACACTGGCAAACCGTTTCAGCCACTGACAATACAGAGGTGAGTGTCTGTGTGTGTGTAATAGGTTTGCATAAGGTTTAGCTACAAGCAACCTTACTTTTGTCGGTATAGATTCCTAGAATAATAGAGTTGAATGATTAACTGGGGGGGGGCAACCAAAAAACTCAGAGTCAACAAAAAAATCAACCGCCTTGTTTCTAATTTAACCACTTCTCCTTTTAACAGTAACAAAACAGACAGATGTTGCTTAAGACTGTGGCATAGACAGCATTATCCTAGTCTCAGTGAGTCAGATTCCTCCCTGTTTGAAAGAAACTCACTCAGGCTTGTTTTTTGATTTCCCTTTACATAATATGATTGTCTAAAAGAAAAAGTCTGTGTCTTCCTTCAAGGATATCTCTTCTCACTGGCAGCAGAACAAGCCGAGCTGGTGGACACACAGGGAGGCAGCCAGCTCCACAGTTTACATTATGCTAACTGTAATTGGACACTGAGGTGTAGGGCGGTGTATAAGCTTATCTTTTATAGCATACCAGGGCAAATTAAGCCTTGAACTTTTGCTAGGGAGGAAGCCATAATTTATTGTAAGTGGGTTAGTTAATGTCATTGTGAGGCACAAGACTTAGATTAAAGGTCTGGCAATTTATGCTCTGTTCAGTCACTTTGTAGTTCCCATCGTGCCACAGAAGCACAGCAGTAAGTTAAGTTTGTATTGAGTTTTGACTTTTAAAAACAACTTCCTGTTTTACAACCTAAAGTTACAGCAAAAATACACCAGACGTGTCTCTTGCCTGGCTCAGCTCATGGCACCGCACCAGATAGGTCTGTATTCAAGTCAACGTGTCAGCCCACCCTGGATCTGGCTGCTGCCCTGCTCCGGCAGTTTGCAGCAGATACCCAACTGTCTCAACTTCGTGGATGCCGGAGCTGTGACGCATCAATCCACCATAGGGAAAAACCAAGCAAGACAGGGGGTGGCGCACTCAAGCTACCAAAAAACTACTGGTGACATAAGGAGTCAGGAGGTAACGGGTTTGATGGCTGTGTGGCAGTCCTACAAGATGCAGAACTAAACACGCAGGTGATGTGAGATGACTGATAAAAGAGCACACAGTCAACACGCAACAGAGTGGAGTCAGACTGGAGACGCACCTGGTGTATGTAGTGTTATTGTAAGTCAATGTGGGGCTCTAGGATAACTTACAGTAAAGTGCAAATAGAAAACAAAAAGCAGAGGACAAAAGAAGTAGAAACTGTGAATGTTGGCCTGAGAGAGACTATTTCGAAATGTCATAAGTTCCAGCAGCTTTTCAATCTGACATCAGAAGCACCTTGGTGTCTCATGTCAAGAAATAGAAAAGGAAAAATGGTAACGGTATAAACAAAAAACAATATTGTGAAACTACTAGAGTGCGGTGACCTGCAGGTCAAGGAATACAAGGAATATCAGATGCCACTTGACAGACTGTCAACTCAAACAGAATCAAGAAGATGCATGGAAGCAAATCCAGCCAGGCCAAAGACTCAGAAGCCTTACTTCAATGACAGTGTGAGTCCTTAGAAGATCTCATGAGGAAACGACAATAAAGGATTCAAAAGAGTAGTAAATTTTGAAGCCAAAGTATAAACTCCTATTAATGCCATTTTTAACTAGGATACAAACAACTGAGTGCATCTCACTCAGCACAAGGGTGGACTTCACTAGCTACTCGGTGCTACATTAAAATTGTTTTTTCCCAAAACTTGATGTCCTTTTGTTTTTAACATATCTTTTTTTTTTTAACATAACTTTTTTTTCCCGGAGCCCCTGAGTAGCCCCTTGGCACCTGTTAAACCAGCATCTTCCTTCCGCTCAGTCTGTTGTAGTACGGCATACAAGAATGTACAACATCCCATTCAAAATAAACCACCAAAACTTGACATTCAGCCTGGTGTGCAGCTAGACAGCTAAGTGTCAATAACTGAAAGAGAAGCAGCAACCAGTAAGTAACCCAGTGATGTTTTTTTACATCAACTTTAATGACGCACTGATTTCTATCTCTCCCAGAAAAGCATAAATGAACTCTTGGAAATATGTGACCACACCATTAAAGGGTCTCATATGATGATGAGTTGTTTTCTTTTTGCTTTTCGTTTATTTAGGGTAAGTGTCTAATGTTGCTGGATTAGCCAACACAACACAGAGCCAGTCCAGACTAGACTCTTCAGGTAGTCAAGTTGGCTAACACCCAAAACAGGGAGTACATTTGAAATGTCGCAGAAGTATGCAACAAACCGGGGTAATAAAAAGGACATTTTACAACTTAAACCTTGTCCTCTGATAGCATTTCAGTTTCTTTTTTAACAGAGGATACAGAGACAGATAAAAACGGCTGGTCAAAAACAGGGGGCACGGTGCACCTTCAGGACCACCGTTCAACAAACTGACAGTTTTTGACAGACAGAAGTGTTTTAATAACACTCATTGTGGTGAAGCTAAGGTGTAGGTGTAAATATTTTACATTTTTAAAGCAGGCTTAGTCCGTAAAGTCGGTTAAAAAGAAATAAGGAAGAGTTAAACTGAACATGTACGTTGACTTAACAGGTAAAAAGGGGAGCTTAAACGCGCGCGCCCACAGCAAAGGTGATTGACGCAGTATTAATGCCAGCTGCTCCTCAACGACACGAAACAGCTGTGTTAAACATCAAAAAAAAACTTTTCTCCGGGCTCCAAACTACTCATGTGTACATTAAATGCCATAAAAAGAAGTACAATGTGGAGTTAGCGTTACTTACCGATGTGTTTCAGTGGCGCTTTCCACGTGCGGTCAACAAATCCGTCGGTTAATTTCTCCAGCTGCTGTCACAGTTCACCCACTTTCAGCAGCCGTTTCCTCACTGTAAGCTCCCCGCTCGGACTCAACGGTAGCATTTCGCGTTTAACATCGCGTCGACTTCACTTCTACAACAACTGTTAGTTTTCTAAAGCGACGGAGAGGAGTGTTTGTTGTCTCTCTGTCCACTGTTCCTGCGGAGAGACCGTCTGACTGCGGCTGTGTGTGTGTGTGTCTGTGTGTGGGTTGATGGGAAACCAGTAGCAGGTTCCCAGCCAGACACGCGCACGCGCATACACACGCGCGCGCACACATACACAATTTCTCCCGCCAATCACGTACAGTATCACAACACTACGTAGCAGGCGTGCCACATCTGTGTGTTATGGGAGTCTCTTTGAAGTCCCGAAGAAGAAGAAGAAGAAGAAGAAGAAGAAGATGAAGAAGTGTTGTTTATTACAAGATTCAGTCAAGTAATGAATCTAGCTTTTTCCTGCCTTTAATGACAAAATTGTCCTTTTATAATTAAAAAAAAAAAAATTAAGTTATATAATTACATTTTTCTATATGTACAATAAAAACACGTCAAATGAACCACATTTAAAACACTGGCATAACCTGAAATTAACCTGCTGTGGGACCTGAATAGAAGTTAAAAGGCCACACAAATAATTTCATGAACAGTACAATGGCATTAAGCATTCCAGAGGGCCTTTAGCTCATAATCCGCCAACGGGGCTGAAACAAAGACAGTCAAACTGATCGAATTATTGTAATTTATTAAAAAAGAAAAAGCAGCTTGAGTGACTGGGCCCAGACAAAAACTGGGTGGACCTAGACCCACCCATAAATACCCAGCTGCTTTCAACTGTTAGGCTCTGATAAGAGCTGGACCTGAGAAATACTGTTTGCAAGATCACAGGGCTTCAATTACTGTTAATACTTGCTCCTATAGGAATACAAGCTCTTAATGTGAAATGAGGCGAGGATGATAGTTTTAAAACTGTGAGCTCAAACCTTAAATACCTTTGGCTGTTCAGCTCCCCAAACAATAAGATCACCACTTAGACACTGTGTCTAAACTTAAATTCGAATGAGGCATCCTCAGAGAAATTCAAAATAACCAAGTTAACTAGACTTGTCACTGACTATTTTCTATTTTTGGCCATTATTTAAATTTGACTACCTTTACCACCTCTAGTTGTATAACTTGTCTTTCACTGCATTCTCATATTTAATCATAACAAACTAGCACATCCTGTGCAAACTGCTTCTCCAGACAGGCCCACATTGCTTGAATGTTTTCCAAAAACTCATTGCTGCATGTCTGGGAGTTCATCACGTTTAAGAACAGGCAGCAATAGTCAACTATCATCTTTTGTTGTTTTCCAGCCATGCCAACAGAAACAGCCCCCCTTGGAACTACACACATAAAAGCCTTGGAAATGTGTGTGAGTGTTTGTGTCAGTCTGATGTTTTGCTTGGCTGGTTGTGAGTCATCCGAACTCCCTACTGAGCTTTAATTCCTCCCCTGGTAGATTGGGCTTCTTTTATAAGTTCTCTCTTTATTTTCAGAAGACTTGGATGCTACTGCCTGTGAGAGTTCAAGTTTTTTGTGCTTCTGTTTCTCTGCCTCCGGGTTTTTGCAGCTGATCATTAACGTGTTGCAGAGGGAAAAGAGGAGCCGCCATAATTTGTCATGATAAGCAGAGGGCCAGAAAGTAGCAGATGTCGTACAGGGGATTGGGGGAGCCATGATATTAAATGTACGATAAGGATAAACAAATTGAATTGTGGTTTACAGCTGGCGTCCTGTAATCGAACACGAATGTTCCTGATTTTGTCTGGCTTTGAAATTTCATTGAAAACACTTTAGACCTTGAATAGTGTCTCTGTATTGTATGCAGGTACAGCAAACCACATTAAAGTCATTTCCACTGAATTTTCAATGATGAACACAATTATTCACTGGTAAAGCTCCTGGACAAATTAACTCCTAATCCATGCAGCTGAAAAACAAAATCTGCCACTTGGCGGAGAAATAATGAAATCTGAATGTTCCTTATTCCTCCAGCCCTTGAAGCTTTCTTGGGCTCACATTACAGTTTGTCTGGCTTTGTGATTCCACGCTACAGCAAGCTGCTCAACCATCTGGTACAGCATGTGGAAATAGTTCATTTAGAGCTGAAAAATGTTAGCAGAGACTTCTGAGGCTATATTTTATGCTCACCTCCAGACAATCCAGAAGACTCATCTGTTGAGTGTAAATTCTTCTGCTATGCTGCAGGCGATTGGGATTAGACACAGATTCTCTGGACTATGACGCTGAAGAAATACTGACCTGTATCTGTGCTGTGTTCCCCAACACGAGCAAACACTTTCACTGTAATGAGTCACTTTTTCCAGGTGGAGAGGGAAAAAGACACATCGGCTAGGGAAGGAGGGTGAAATAACTCATTCACACATGTAACCTCACAGACGCACACAAGCAGAGAGGGTTAAAAGGGCATTAGCTGTTTCCTGTATGTTGGTTTGGGAATTCGGGGAGCTGAGTCTCTCCAGGGGACACCTGGCGCTGATGAAAGACTCATTACGCTCAACCAAGTTCAGATTTTGTGCGGCACTACCAGTCTCAGCAACAAACATGTTGACAGTTTGACATCGCTCATTGCTCTCTGTGCAACGCTGTGTTTAACTTTTGGATGCATGACACACCGCAGAGGCTGAAACATCCGTCAGGTTTTTGCTCACATGACTTCAAGTTTCCCTCATGTGTTATAGGAATGGAATTTGTGGTAAGGGGAATGGTGATGGAAAAGCAATGATTTTCAGAAAAATCCAGCTCAATCTTTAAACTCACAAAGAGCTTGTTTATTTAGCTTTCCATGAGTAATTTTACGGTGCAGCTGTGTTTTACTGACCTGAGTGCAGTTTATCCGTTTAGAACTAATTCTTTTAAAATGCCTGAGTTTTCTCATTCAGTAGTTTAACTGTCTTTGTTGTACTTTTTAATGACTTCTGTAGTCATCTTCCATCATTCTGCTGATTCTTTTTAGAAAGTTCTTAAAGATCTCTAACCCTGCCTTGTGTTTTGATTTAATTTTGGTTTGTTTTGCCTGTGATTTCTTTATCTCCTTTTGCAGGGGTGTGTCCAGACTTTGTCAACTAAGGTGGCCATGGGGCAGTAACATTTGCAGGGGTGGTTTGAAGGTAACACAGACACATTTTTTTCAACACAGCTTGATCACAAGTTGGGATTTTTGGGTGGCTGCTGGGGCAGTGGCGGAGCCAGATTTTTACGAGTGGGGTGGCCAAACTGGAGCAGTGACTTTTATAGGGGTGGCCGATTGTAAAAAACTTAAGGGCTTTATGCTGCGTTCCATTTGTACTCGGAACTGGGAAGTCGGGAGTGGGAATGATGTAATCTCGAAGTTCAGCGTTCCAGGTCCCAAGTAGGAAAAACTTGCCATAACGGCAGAATTTCTTTATAAACACTGAATAATACTACATGTACAGCTAAGCTGATTTATCACAACAAACAGTATTCAGAAATTATACAATATAAATGATATAACGTTAGCTTAATTACTGTTTACCCCTGAACTCGGAATCCCCTACTTAAAACTCAGGGATGGTGTGGGTGCTCCGACTTACAAGCCAGACATTCTGACCCCCAGGGTGGCGTCCCAGCTAGGCGTTCCCACTCAGAACTCGGAAATTCGGACTTCTAATGCGACAAATGGATCGCACCATTAGCCCCAAAAAAATGTCTATGGTAGCCCCTGGCCACCCCAGGCCCTGCCCCTGACCATATGGGAAGTACTTTAAAACTTTTCATTTAAATGAGTGCTTGATAAAGAGATTGTACCGTGTTATTTTCAATATTTTTTTTGCCACTAAGTTTAGCATAAAAGCCATTCTTAAGCACTACAGAACCACATGTTTAGAGGAAATGCCTCTATGCATCAGTCTTTAACAAGCAAAGCTATGACATGTGACTCATCTTGACATCATCTTGGCTGATTCTATTTAAAAGCAAAAAGTTATCGATACTTTGTACATTGCTTTATGCATATTTTTGTGCAATAAATGATGCTTTTGGCATCAATTGGGGGTGGAATTTTTCAACAGCTTGTGTGGGCCCAATTAGAGTTCCTCAGCTCAACATGAGCTTGTACCGATGGTCCGTCCAAAAAATCAATAAGGCAGAGATGTTTACCACACTTCCTTTGAGAGACAGCTTTACCTGGCCCTTCCTCACCTCCCCTTTCCTCCTTTCAAAACATCCTCCATCCAGAAATCATGCATGGTACAAACATCCCTCCAGTGAAGTGTGAGGCCTCATAAGGAGGGGGGCTGTGCAGGCGGGCGGGATTAAACAAAGTGAGGTGCCTCAGTCCCCGTGGTGTGGAGGGTAAACACAGAGATCTGACGATGGAGGAACGGAACGGTGCAAGGGGACCTTTTGCTCTAACCACCGGCTGTCTCTCATCTCCCCACATGGCCAGATGGCTGCTATTCACTCGCACATTCCCCAGCACTCCTTCTATTAGTCTATTTTTTTCTGTCTCCATCTCTGTGCTGCACTAATCAAACACCGAATTCATGTGGTTTGTTGTTTACACTTCACAGTGCGAGGCATGAAACACACACATCAGATGGGGCTTGCAGAACCGAATGAGAGCTCGCTGGGGAAAAAACACATCTCACTCTGGCCAAGCTGACATGCATACATTACTTCAAACAGTGTGAGGGTAAAGAGTGTGTACAATGTGGGATGTTGCGTGCTTCCACTTGAGATTTCATGTGTGCTTCTTTGTGCCAAGCAGAGATTATCAAGGAGCGTATGTTTGATTCCTTTCCATCAGAGTTCCTCTGCAGTTCTTGGAAACCTCGAGGAAATATTCAGGGAGGCTGACTGAGTGTTTACAACAAGAGGAGGCGTTCAAAACCGCTTGTTTAAGCTTCACCTGTCAGGGGAGGAAATGTGCATGTGTGTGTCTACATATTTCATCATTTTGAAGCGTAACCTCTTTGATTTCAAATAAGAAATTAACAAGGCTTCTTATGAAGTTGTAATTTCCCCTGGAGGTGTTTGGTAAAATATCTTTCTTCTCTATCTCTTAATCCCAAAACAATCGCATTAGATACACAAAAACCTTGTTAGGCTGTGTTTTCTGAAGCATCAGTTTTTTGATTTACAGATCAATTTTCACAGAGAGCTCTGTGCAGTGATTGTTATCTTTTGCACATTTTTAGTGGTAGTTCTACTTTACAGAGAGTCATTCAAGGCCACTTCAGAATATATGTTTGATTATAGAGATTATCCTTGTGATGTGCTGGGACACAATGATCTATCACTTCTACAAAATAACCCCAAACTTTCCATGAACGCCACCCTGACATCACTTCTGACAACACTGCGTGCTTCTCTGGGACCAGTGTCTGCAATATCGCTTTTGCCAAAGGCAGCCACTTTAATTAGATTTGAATCAGATTTCAACCATTCATCTTCTGAACGCCTGCCCGACCACAAGAAATGACTCTCATTCTCTGTTCAATCAAATCTGCTCCGTGGCGTTATAAAATATGGCGAAGAAATCAGCTTTGAATCCTTGTTGATGGCAAATACAGAGAGCGGTTGTCCGTTCAGCCATGTGTATGGTTTTAATACGAAGAGAAATCAATACTTAATTTAATTCAGACTGTCTGTTTATGGGGCACAGAGGGAGGTCCTTTCGATTTTGAAGTGTTTGCCTTCTCGTCTAGGGGCTAGTTGGAAAAGACTTGCCTTTTATACCTGGAGATCAATATTCTAAGTCAAAGAAAGTGTTTTTCCAAAACAAGAGCCTTAAATTACTGATTCTAGTGACTGTAATGTATTTGGTTGATGGTGTCAAAAAAAGAAGTAGAAATAGAAACAGCTATTCCATAGAAAACGCTGAAACAGCTTGTTGTACGACCAAAAAGCTGCTTCTCTACTGAGTACAAAAGATTTACAGAGTGGAATACAAAATACCTCATGACTGTGGGATGTGTTTCCGTCAGTCTCCTCTGTTTCCCCTGCCTCGCCTGCCATCATCCGTTGTGCCAACAGTGGAGAAATATTTAATCTTACTTTGCCTTCAGGCAGCAGTTTACTTCAGGAGTGAAAAGAAGGATTCTTATTTATTTATTTATTTTTGAGAAGAGGAAGTGATCCTGAATCAAAGTTAATACTCTGGGGTGTGATGAAGTCAGGCATCAGAGCAACTCAATGGGTTAAAGAGTCCATAACGGAGCAACACATCATTACACACCAAGAACTAAATCAATCTCCAGGCAGCTGAGTGATGGTATGAAGAGTGTGTGGGAAAAATGTGCTTTAGTCGATTAAGTAAACTTTATCATTAACATCACAACATGTTTGAAACAAACCCAATGTACTTGAAAAATCCAAAGTACTTTTACATACTCTGATATCTTGGAAGTTAACTGTAAGGCCCGTTTCCAACAAGCAGTCCAGTTTAGATCAGTACGGTTTGGTTTGGGTTGGCTCGGTTAAGCTTGGTCCTGTTCCCGTTTCCACAGACAACCGTGCCCCTCATGGTAGGCGGCGTGTAAGCTGGAAACTGAGTGCTGCATCAATAACGTAATGGTGTGACGCCATAGCAGCGTGACACAGTGTACCCCGCGAATAAATACAAAGAAGAATAGGGATGAGAATCGAAAACCGGTTCCTGTTGAGAATCAATAAGAAATGTTTCAATCCATCAATATCGTTAGCCTTTGTGCTTAACGATTCCCTTATCAATTCTTTACATTGTGCTGGAGCTGCCGGGCCTCCTTTCAACTAGTCTGCTGCAGCTATCTTAGCTTAGCAGTTAGATAACAGTTTCCCAAGAAAATTTTGATTCAGGATTTTCAGCTTGAAGTTTTACTGAAGAACTGACTTCATAAAGAAATGTACATCACTCTCTCAGGAGATTCATATTCAGTACATTCGAAATGGTATAAATCACCTTATTAGCCAAAATAACAAAATAGAGCAAGCTTGATGCTTACATATATGGGAAACTGCATTGATATGCTACCAGTTAGCATACATCAGTATAACTTCAGCTTATGAATACAATTTCAACTTTCATCACAGAAACATATCACATGAACTCTTTGTCAATTATACTGAGAATTTCAAATGTCAAAAGCTAACAGGCAATTGAAAAGCTCATGGCTGACTTTATAACTACGGAAAGCTTCCAAACAACTTAAACCATTGCTATAACCACTTTGAGACACTAGATGGCCTACTTGAATTATTAATATATTACAACACATCACATCAACGTCACATTGTGTGCAATTTTTACCTGTTTCTGTATAAATATGTCCAGAATTATCCAGACTCAGGGACCAATTACATTTTATTCACTTACAGTATTAACTCAATTCATGTTGTTGACACAGAAAACATGTAAAACTACTTTTTGTACCAAGAAAATTCACAACAGGAATTAATAAGGGAATTGATAAAGAACCGGATCTATAAGCGGAATTAATAAGGGCTCTTCTCAGTTATTTGGGGGTCTGTTGCATGCTCTATTCCATTCCTCAGTTCAGATTTGTAGATTGTTTTTCCCTGCTTTCATTCAATTCTCAGAAAATTCTACTGAGTCAGATATTCATGTTTATTCATCAGTAAACACAAATGTGAAAAACTAAGTCATACAAAAGGGTTTAACTTTCTGCTTCAGTTCAAGCCTTCGCCAAGTCTGCCGAAATCACAAATCTTTGTCTGTCTGAGTCCTCTGTCCCTGCTTGCCAGTAACACATTCACTCTCCTCCCCGCATCATTTCATCGCCAGATAACAGTCGAAACCTGCCAATTTAGCCAATCAATGAGCAGAGCCCTTTGGGTAACACAAAAAGCCAAGGATTCGATTTCATTTTGCAAGTCTAATGTGGTCTATCTGTCAGAGGGACGAGTGGTGGCTGCCAACTAACACCACAGGAAGATGAGACTGAGATGGACAGAGAAAACACAAAGTATTACAGAGTAACACAAACTTATTTCTTATATTTTCCCAGGTATCTGGAACAAACGGAGAGCAAAAAAGTAACAGAGACTGAAACGCAATGAGGGAAAGGGCACCAATGAGGTGTTTAAAGGTGATGGCTATGGAGACCTTTTAATGCTACTGATGCAAACAGATCGATTAAAAAGCACCAGAGTTATCTCAGTTTGTTGCAGCATGTCATAGTTCAGACAAAACAAATTGTTTTATCGACAGAATATTCCCCTGGTGACCCATTTCAGCTTTACTCTCTTATTTGACCAAAACTGACTTTTTATTTCCAAACATAAGCTTCTTATTGATTCTGGCAGTGTTATGATTTTGAAAAAAAACCCACCTCCCTTAATGCTACTGCTTCTACCTTGTCAGAAAAGTCAGCAGATGTATGCTCCCATCTTGCCTCAGGCAGGTTCCTCTTCTTCCTGATAAAATAAAACGATCTGACACTTGACACTTTGTTTGTTCTGAATGTATTCCTTTAAAAGCAACAGCTTTTTAAACTGTATTGACTTGAGTGAAACGGAAAATTCAGCCAAACAAAACAGGTTGTAGTTAGCCCTGCTGTGTAAATTAGCCAATTTTGTGCAACAGTGCTTAAAGCTGAAACATCCCTAAGGGAATGTGGATTACTTGTAGGGAAAGACTGGCACAGTCAACTTGAGATTTTAACACAGTCTACGACATCTGTTGCTTTTGATTTAATACGCCACACATAGTTTGTGTTTTGTATGCATGCATGGCCATAAAATTCTTGCATGCAGCAGAAAATGATGATGCAAGCGTGCCTCCTTACAACAGCTCCATCTCATCTCTATAAACACCATGTGACATGACCTCATAGGCTGAGAGGACACCCTCTGGATCAGCTCTGAGACTTTAATGACATGCTTACGACTTCTGCAACTGCGCACGTGACATCCAAGGCAAGGCTAACAAGGTGTATGACCCAAGGCTTGAGTAATCACCCATCAAATGTGATGGAGCAGTGTTAAGGGATTTTTATAGGGCTGTGCTCATGTTCAATTAGGACAAGAGCAGGAGTTGGGGGCTAATCGCTGCTGTCACAATAAAATGAGACACCTTATGTAGAGTATGAGTCAGCGACAAAGACTTTGGGACGACGGCCAAGAAATAAACGTCATTCCATTGTCTTAAAATAGAGCACCCCTGGATTTCCAAAAGATCTGTTACATCCATTAACAGTCTGGACTACACCGACCCCAAGCAGGCACACAAGACCTCACATGAGTGAAATGACCGCAAATATGAGGTTTATTTTGTGTTTGTAAAATCCATGTTGAAGCATTCAGAGATCTTTTATTACAACACGTGCTTTATTAGAGCTGTTAGCTTCCAAAATGTTTCTGATGACATCAAGATAAGACTGTTGGCAGTCATCAGTGTTTAGTTCAGGCTTCTCCATGGAAACAGATCTACACTGAGGTGTCCAGGATGATGGGAACAGCACATGTGAGCATATGTGGGTTCTTTTTTGGGTGGATTTTGTTCATCATGTGAATCCAAAAGGTCAAACGGAGCAGAGGGATACTGTACCATATAATCAAAGACCTGAAAAGTAACAGAGAAGGACTGGAAAATATTAATAAGTCCTGGGTTTTTACTCACTTTGATGGAGCAGACTTTTCCAGTATGTTTGTGATTATGACATTCAATGAGCCTAATAAGAATTGGATGTGTTGCTGCACAGTTTGGGCTTCTAAAAGAGTTTGGCTTATAAAAAACACATCAGGGAGTAGATGCAGCCCACATCTTGGTGATTCAAGTTTATGACACATGACTCAGTATTAATTAGGAAAATATGGTGATGAAGTTTAAAATCATAGCCAGAGCAAAGCAAAAAGCAACATGAAAACAGGTCTGAAGCACGACTGGTGGCGGGCCTTTTTCTGCTGAGGATATATGGGTCTAGAAGCAACTGGAAATTTTCAGGGCCTCTTGTGAAGCCAGCCAAGACTTCTCTTTCTGTGTGCTGCATTTGCTGGCAGCCAGCAAGAAGTGTTAGAGAGGCAAAGAGGGATGGTGAGACAAGATGTTGAGAGATGATGGTGAGAGATGATGTTTGTTTGGAGTTTTGTTGAGCAAGCAAGCAAGTGAAAAGGAAGTAGAAAGGACATGGAAAGCAAGCATGAAGCAAGCAAGCAGCAAGAAAGCAGCAAGCACACAGCATGCAAGCAGCGGGCAAGCGTGCAAGCCGCAACCAAGCATGCAAGTAAGCAAGCAGAAGGCAAACAGCAAGAAAACACACAGCAAGAAAGCAAGCAAGCAAGCAAGCTAGTGGCAAGTCAGCAATCGGCAAGTCAGCAATCAGCAAGTAAGCAGTGAACGGTGAGCGGCAAGCAACAAGCAAGCAAACAACAAGCATGTGGCAAGCAATCAGTTTTTATTATGACTTGCTGTTAAGAGACATGATTAAAAGGAAGAGCTTTTTTTTTACCCTGGGCAAAAGCCTGTGCCCAACTATAAACGGGTCAGAAACTCACCAGTCAGAATCACTGGTTTGGAATATACTTACGTTTTGAATTTACATAGTTAAAGGCACATCTTAACTGAAAATGTCTGCCTCAACCAGCTCCTTTATACCTCAGTAGCTAGACCATGGTTAGGTTGAGTCTAGGATTTCCAATATGGCTCCAAACAACGATAGCTTCAAAACTGCTTTGATAAAGATGAGTGATGTTGAAAGAGGACTTTCTGTTGTGCTTACATGTAGATATATGTTTTTTATCAGGTATCAGCTTGCCATTGAACCACTGGGCATTCAACAAAATTCATGTAGCGCTAAATAGAAAATAAAGGGTTCACTAAGGACAGTAGTGTGTATCACCTGGGCTCAAACAATGTTCAGAATGTAAACAATTTGGCACCAATCCATCTTGTATATGACGAAATGTTTCACCCGATAAGGTAAAACTTCTTGATTGCTTGTTGAGCTTGGGAATGTCATGGTGGTTTGTCTTCAGATGATTGTCAAAAACAAAGTAATTCTAGCCTGATGCCCCGTAATAACATGGTAAGTCCTGACATTCTGTGAGAGAGTGTGATTATCACCTACCAGACCATGAATGACTGACCATGTATGTTGTAAAACTTGTAGAATCTTCTCAACATCTTTGCCAGGGACTATTTTTATCCCCACCCACAAAAGATTCTTCCTCTTTACAGTCTATGACAGGCTTGAGAATAAGAGAATATAAGAATCATCTGTTCCAGACAAGGTCAGGACACTGCTCATGAAGAAAAGAGAGCGTTTGTTCAGGGACATTTCTGAAACCATCTAATCAGCCCGTGTGCTGTCCCAGCTGACATTATCTACAGCTCTCTATTCAGTCCAGGCAAGAGGACTGAGGGAGGTCAGATACACTTTCCTAGATAGAGAGTGATCCCCATGACATGACATTAACAATGACTCTGTAAGAATGTGAACTTCAGGTATGAGGAAAATAGAGCAGTTGTTCCTCCAGAAGCTGAACCATGTTTCAACCAGGAAGTTACTGTGTTGAATGACAACAGGTGTAACTTTGCTCCTTGTATTGTCACAATTATTCAACACTTTTACATCCTGCAATGCAATTGTTTCTGATGAATTTCATCCATGAGTAGTATATACATATTTTTTTTGTGTGTCATCAAGGCTTGTCCTCTCAAGGGTTCTGAGGAATTCCATGTCTGTAGGTGGAGTCATGATTGAGACCTCTATACTCTCCTCATAGCTATCAGTATTAGCCAGATGTCATACAGGAGCTGTGAGGAGTTTGAAAGTGATCTTGAAAAAGTCACCCTTGATCGTAAACCACACTTTAAAAAAACAATATCAGCGCCAATATTTTTTTTTTTTGAAATACTACTTCATAGCTTCTTCGTAGCCTCCTGGGCCCAACAACGATGGATTGGTTCATGTCTCTATGACAACACCACGGCAGCTGACAAAGTTTTGGTGGTGGACACTGGGGCCTAACTGTCAGACAGAAAGAGGACAGAAGAGCAGAGGAAAGAAATGGGAAAGTGATACAGCTCAAGCTAGGGGCTAACACAGGGGCTAAACGGCGAGGGACACACTGTAGCACCAGGCTGCAGTTGGCTACTGACATACAGTACAATCTCACAACGTTGGCTTGTTGCCATGTTTTAAACAACAGCGCTTCATAACTGTACTGATAAATACCTTACCCCACCTGGTAAAAAGTTGTCTTGAACAAAGAAAATTAGGTCCAAAACAAGCACCTGCCTGGCTAAAAGTCACACCTTTATGACAGTGTGCATGAGACTCCAGGCCAGAAGGTGGCGAGACGGTCCATTTAAAACAGATCCTCCTCATAGCATCTTTAAGTAATGGGTTCAAAGTGGTCACCAGAATCCACAGACAATTGTCCTGAATAGGTCCACTTCCACCTCTTAAATCACCGTCGACAGACAGCCTTTGATTTTCCTGTGCTTCAGAAGCCCTTTTTTGGAAATGACTGCTTTTTAAACTGCCAATGTAAGTGTTGGACTGAGACCCGGCTTCCACAAGAACAGGATGTTCTTACAGAGTTCACTTCATTGTTTCCACTGCTAAGCTGGACACCTAGTCTGATCTCACAATTGACTGGAGGGTGGGTTCAATCTCACAGGCTGTTAAAATGTAGTATCAGCTATCAATGAAACAGCTCTTTGGGGATGATGCAAGACTCTAAAGCTGGATTTGTAGACGTCGTATACACAAAACCACAGGATATTTATTTGGAATTATAAAGGTATCTTCAGAGTTAATGATTCCACTGAGTTTTAAACCCTACCTCACAGGTAGGAAAGATTCATTCATTTACCTTCATTTAGGTTTTTACTTCAATGAATTGATTCATGTTTGAAACTCAGAATCAGTTGTTAAAGCACTGCTACTTAAGAAAACAATCAACTTGGCTCTTGGTTTTCAAACTGGAAGCCAGATTAAGGTATCAGATGTTTAGAAAAGACTGTGGAATGCAGGCAGTGCTGCACCACCCTCTTGTGGAGAAACCTTATCAGTGCATCAGCAGTACTTATGAAGAAAATGTGGAAATGAATAAGAACTGATGAACATGAGTTAAAAAAATTTTATGCTTTATATTTTGCTATCATTATAGGTACGTTTCTTTTAAACAGAAGTGTATTACATTCACATGAGATAAAAATAAATCTCGTCTGTTTTTCTGTTGTTATTTTTTTTATTTTTATTTTTTTCAAATAACCAAGATTATAATGAAATATAAAAAATAATTGCGAGAACAATGAGAAATGATTTTCTGGGTTAAGGAAGAAAATGAAGCTTTGGTTTGGGAATTAACAATACAATTATATTGGAGTTAAATTATGTTATTTTATTTTTCTATGTGTTTTTCTGAATTAATAAAAAAAAATCTCAGAATTTGTTTTTTTTTTATTTAATAAAATTAAAATAAATTAGAAAAAAAATCTCAAGTAACGAAACTCGAGTTAATTATCTCAGAATTAAATAAAATAATTTTTTTTTTTTTTTTTATAAAACTTCTTTTTGTTTTGTTTTTATGGTAAGTCTATGATCATTATGCCATCCCTCAAAGATCAGAACAAGCATTATGTCTTACAAGCTACTGAGTCCTAAGGTCCAAAAGTTAAAGAACTAACAATTACATCTGGAGTATGTTCACAACTACAGAATTGTCTCATCATGTCTTAAACCAAAGCTAAACAACACTGGATTCAACTGAACAAGCAGTGCATGATTACTTCATTGTGTAGTTTAGAGTTTCTGTTGGAATTATACAGCAGCAGTGTGATGTAAATTTAGAAAAACATTGTTCAAAAGAAATGAATCGGGGTATGCATCTTTAGATAATCTATTTGGTTGAGTTGAATCTCCCTTTAAAGGAGGTTAGCGTCTGTGTTTTATTGGGTTTGTTGATGAGTAACCTTTAAAAAGATTATTTGTCACAGGCATTGTGAGTTTGAGAAAATAGAAAAACAGAAATACTTTTCTTTTAAATAAAAATTTCTTTATTTTTAAAATAAATGCATTTTTTACAGTCAGAAAACAGAGCAGCAGGACATGCACTGCTGCTCCTGACACTGAAGGCAAACGAAAACATCAGAGAAAATAAAACACAGACTAGGCTTGTTTTTCTTCTCTCAGTTCACTTCTGTGGTTCGTCTCAAACTCCAGGGTCTATAAATTGCCCCCCCCCCTTTCCAAGACAATATCAAATGGCACAATCTAGTTGTGATAAAACCAGTCAAATAAGTGAAGTGTTTCTGCCAGGCAAGGAGCAAATCAAATTTGCTCTTGAGTAGCCCGCTGCTGTCAGTCTAATGATTGAATTAAAAGCACAAAGCAGTGGCACAAATGGACAATTGTAATGTTTAAGCAGTACAGAAAGAAGAAAATCAATAAAATGAAGTAGAAACACCAGAAAGACAAGCACATTGAAAAAAAAAAAACATGTCTGTACTTAAAAAAAAATAGATGTTCTCCACAAATATCTTAATCTATATCAAACCTGGAGTTTGAGACTAGTGTTATCTTCATATATATTCATATATATCTTCATCTGAAAACTCAGTAAGACCACAACATAAGCAAGCACAACTTTGAATACTACACATGTTGACAGATGGCTTCCCCCCTTTTAATCTGAAAGGAACAACTTCCAACCCACCACGTAAAGCAGAGACAAAAACTGTACAATTCTATAAAACGTTTGTGTTTTTACATTAGTTACAAAAAATAATACTTCATTTACTGATCCTTCATACTGAGGACAGGAAAAAACAAAACATTGCATATTCATTCTTCAAACTTGGTGACCTTTTTTGCTGGTGTGTAATGATAAAAGTGATAATAATTATAATACTATATGGTGTGAGAGACAGAGTGGGGAACATGGGTAAAAAAGGGAGTAACAGTCCCTCCTGTAGTTTTGGTGAACATGCAATGAGATGTCAGGGGGGTTTAAATCTGTGGATGGAGTTTCACACATGCGGTTCACATTAGCAGCTGTTAACAGACACTCTAGCAATTCTGAATGCCTACTTCCAATTACCTTCACTGCAAAAACGGAAATCCAACCAAGTGTTAAAATCTCTTTTTTTAACTAGAAGTGTTTTATTAGATGTAATATGAGCTAAATTCATCCTAAAAATCCAGAAAACATCTTATTTCAAGACATTCAAGATAAAAATGGAGCATGAATTGCTTGTTAAGAATTAAAAATGTACTTGATTAGTTTCTTGTGTTAAGACATTAAACTTGATTTCAAAAAACTTAACTCTTTGCAATACCTTTGGGTGTCATTTTATATCTTCAACTTTTTTTGTGACTCATTTAGGGTTTGTTGAGACATTTTTTTGCAAAAAATATAACATATACACTTGCTTGGATTTCCATTTTTGTAATGTCTTCTTCGGTTTTAAGAAGGAAAAATATATGTTTGTTCCACACATCAGCTGATTTTTAAACCCCTAATAAAGATCTTTAAAAATATTTTGTTTTTCCAGATAAGCATTTTTGCTGTGAGGACATTAACAGCCGGATACGCTTTTCAAACCCACGGGACTGTCACCCAGTGTGCTGAACTATAGTGTGTTTCATGAAGTGTTAACTACTAGCAGTCTGTTAAAAAGAAAACAAAACTCAGGCTCTCGTGTCCCACCTGTTAGCTAATACATTTAAATACAGAGAGCTCCGAAACAAAGACATCGGAGGCTGAAGAAAAAGAAACAAAACATCAGCTTATTCAAGGAGAGGACTATATAGTGAAGAAGTGCTTACATGTGACTTCAAAGAGATTTAACCCTTCATGGAGCGGATAGAATGGACACGTAGAGCTGTAATCACCAATGTTTACAAACAGCCTTTTAATTAAACTCTTTGATGAAACGTTCAAGGATAAATAATAAGATAAAAGTCAGTTTGATGTCAGCTCCTTTAGTGAAGTTCAAGAAGAAACAAAAAAAGGATGAAGATAGTAAAAAAAAAAACAATCTTTGGGATTAAACGAGGCATGATTGGTTTTTAAAGGTTGTTACATTGATGGCTGTCAGTCCACGATGAGGGAGGCACGTGGGAAAACAGAACCCCCCCTCCCCATGTTCAGGCTTTTTGTAACACTTCTGTTCAACCACAGGAGTTAAGTTCCAAACTTCACCTGGACTGCTGTTGCCTCAATTTTAGTGTTGTAACAAATGATTTGTCAGCATCAATGAAAAAAGAGAAACACTATGATAATTAAAACTGTGTCAGCCATGGCAATAGTAGTGCTGTTCTGGGCTCACAGCTCCAAACAATAAAAACACTGAGATAGAAGAATAACATAAACCCCATAAACCCCGCCCACCCAGCCGCTCTAACCGGGCCTTGACTGATCAGCGTTAAAACCCCGTTTGTTGCTTTAGAGCAGCTCAGACCCAGCCGCTAGTCAGCTTATAGAACATCTCCTCATCTAGAGATTCGTTCTGGTCCTTGGCGCGTGTGGACAGGAAGATGTAACCTCCGATGAACTCGTGAACCACCTTACAGTCCACCTCGGCACAGACGAAAGACAGACTGGGCTCGTCTGCAAATTCCACCGTCACCTGAGGACACAGAGCAAAGTACAACAGGCAGTTAAAAAACAAAACAAAATAAAATTTTCAAAAATTTGCGTGTTCAGAGCGCCCCTCACCATCTTAATCTCCCAGTTGACATTCCACTGTTTCATGTTGCTGAAGCGCCAGGTCTTGATGGCGTCTCCAGTGCCAGCGTCCATCCGGATCAAACGGTTGTAAGTGATGCCAATCAGCTCTTCCCGCTTAACACCCTGAAACCTGCACAGGAAGCAATGCATCCACCATGATGTGAGAAATTCATCACTGCCAGCAAAGAAAACTGGAGCAAAATTTAGCACAACAAAGCATTTTTTAAGTGTTTGGTGATAACAGAGTTTGAACCTACTTAGCGAGGAAATGAGTGATCCCAAACTCTGGCAGGGACTGCCATGCCTGGATGAAACGCATCTTTGCTTCGATGAGACTCATCTGGGCCACGTTCTGGTGGGCTTCAAGGATTCGGGCTGAAATCTGACATATAAACAATCACACATTGAACACGTGACTAATTTTGGTATGTCTCCACTAACTCAGTCGCAACAAACACAAAAATAATACATCCCATGACCGCACTAAAAGCATGGTTTACCTTCTTGTTTCTGTCGGTTTATTATGTCTATATTTTGTTGTTCTGCCCTTAAACAGAATTAAAACTCATTCTTCACAAACATCTCTTGGGTATGAAACCCTGTTGTTCTTGTTTGACAGTGGTTAACACTTTTTTTTTTCAATAAGTTAATTACCCTACTGTTAAATACTTGATTCTGATTGGTTAAAACTCAATAACAAATGCTAGTTTCTGATAGCATACTTAATCTGCAAAACTGTGGCAAATATTTATATCTCTTGCTAGTCTTAAGAGTTAGGATGTAATGAGAGTTGACAGATAAGATGGCAGCATGAGGAGCAACTGGGCCTAACCACCTCTGATGGATACAAGTGGAGCAAGATCCTGTCCTGCAATCCAGGCATCAGCTGGTGAGTCTGCATAATAACCGGCTCATTATACGGTAAACCTTACACATAGAATTTGTGTTCGACGTGCAAAAAAACATCTGCATGGTCCCTTACAGCAGTGGTTTGATTGGGTTTCAACGTAGAACCATGCAAACAATAGCATCAGTGGCAGCAGGTCAATTTAGGAAAAAAACACAATAATATGTGGACAGAGGTAGACTCATTTACGACCCATCAGCTAAATCAAGTATCAGATTTTTCTTTGGTTGTTTTTGTCTGTTTTTGGATTGGCCCATTAGCTATTTTGGGAGTTGCAGCCTTAAAACCTTTCTGCACTACAGCACATCTCAATGACTGACTTTCTTTAACAATAATGTTAGGAATAAAACCCAGACATACATTTTCTTTAATGTTCTATCACATAACCATGTGTTTGCAGGTCTTAAGAACATTTAGATCAGTCACATGAAAAAAAAAAAAAACTACCAAGAGGGATTCTTTCTATTCTACTGCACTATTTACAGCTATGACACATTTACTGTTGCACTACTTATGGTTAGAAGAGGCAACCCTTTACATAAAAAAATGTATTTAGAGTTAAGACAGCCATGCACATACAAGAATCTAAGGTTTAAAAGGCACCCAGTGATCAGAGCTGGACTTACCAAGTCCCTGATATAGCCTGGCTGAAGGTGGGAGGAGGGAGTGGGAGAAGGACACAGAGGAGTGAAGGTGGTGCATTCAAGAAGAGAGAACAGAAAAAAAGATTGGACAAAGAGAAAAAGCAGGTGAGACTGATGTTGAGGGAGGAAAGATTCAAAACAACAGAAGCAGGATTTTAAGAGGGGTCATGCAGATTTTCAGCCACAAGAGAAAGACAGAGGTCAGGAGCACTCAGATACCATTTCACTGAAAAGAAAGGAGAAAACTTGTGTGTTTGAGCTGGATAATCTGGGTTCTTAAAGGGCTTTCACAAAAAAGTATTAAAGTCTTACATCATTTCTGTTATGCTGCTTTCATCCACAAGAGGGCAGAATGTACCAAGAAAAAACACTAACAGCACCAACTCAAAGCGCCCTGTCAACCAACCTCCAGAGGGTTATTTCTATGCCTTTTAATGGTTGTCTGGAATGTTCATGTATAGATATGCTCCCAGTTATCTGGGAATTCTAACGAATGTGTGTTTGTGTGTGTGTATTTTTATGTGTTTGTGTGTCTGCTGCGGGGAAGTCTCTTCGGACCAGTTTGCAACAGGAAGTCCAGTTTAAGGGAGATGGGGAGGGGTCGCAGCTGGGCTTTTCCCAGACAGTTTTTCCCGCGAAGCATTTCTAGGCATGGCTCATTTCCTCACGCCCCACGCCCACTCTGTGAGTACTCATGTGTAAATGCACGCGCGCGCACACACACACACACACACACACACACACACACACACACACACACACACACACACACACACACACACACACACACACACACACACACACACACACTGTACATAGGCTGCTACTCTTTCATGTTGCGCCTGGGGACGACCTCTATGGGACTGGAGCCAGGCCAAAAACCATGGTCCTGATAGGGGTACATTAAACTTTAACTGCTCCAGGCTTATTTTTCTCTCAGACATGATTCTAGAGTTTTCCATCTGCATTTTAAAGAAAATCTGTCTATACATTTAGCATTTGACTACCTGACAACTTCTGCAGCTTCTGAGAGGTTCTGATCAAGGATGCCCTGCCCTGATACTGGTTTAGGTTATCGGTTAGATCAGGTATCCGTGACAAAATCTATAAGACAGATCTTTTCAACTCAGCTCTATGCTCTTCTGTGTTCATCAACACAAGTAGGTTGGTGCATTTTTGCTCAGCAGAGCTAAAATTGAAAAAGTACGATCACTTTAGCGATTCAGCTGATTGGTCGGTTATTTGGAGATCTGTCCCCGGATTACTCAATCGAAAGTAGAGATAGACCGATGTGGATTTTTTGGGGGCCTGATACCGATACTGATTATTGGTGGGCAAGGAGGCCGATAACCGATATTTGAAGCTGATATTCATTTGCAGTCAAAGTGAAAATATTGGCGTAAAATTTTGAACAATACAAACTCCAACACTGAACTGCATTCAAATGCCTTCAAGCATATGTTTATTAAACAGCTCCCAGGCCCAGCAGCATGTTTTATAAAGTTAAATGAAAACTTAGAAAAATAAATTGCTAAAGTTTTCTACATTAAATAAAGTTTTCCAAAATTTCAATGTAGCTGCAATAAAACTGGACAGAATTGAGTTTGTGCTGCCTCTTGCAGGCATGTAATGCAGTTGAATTAATTTTCTGTTTGGTTTTACATGACTGATTTTAAATCACCATGTAGGGCTTCCATAGTGTAGACAGGGAGAAATTCTGTGCAGAGAAGCATCGGAGTCATAACAACACAGTTTTGAATGGGTTTCATATCGGCCAACAGATTAAAAAAAAAGGTTGATGCCAATGTGCCCCAAAATGCCATATATCGGCCCCGATAATCGGTCTATCCCTAATCAAAAGGCCATGAAATGAGCGCTGTACAGAGACAAACCTGTCTGAACTACTTCGTGGAAATTGGGCTTTTGGTTGTGAGTATGAGTTTTCTTGAGAAGTATATATTCTGGAAACCTTCAAACTCTGTTTTAGCTTCCAAGATAAAAAGCATTTTTATGGCAAAGTACAGTCAGAGAAATCCTCACAATAATGGAACGACACACGTGTGGAATAAGACTTCCCAAATTTATCACTCAGGGATTTCCTGAGTATTTTTACTGGTAGAATCTGTGACATCAATGGAAATGTGAACTGAAACTAAAAGTCCAATTTGAGATGTGCTATTTGTAGAAGAGTGACATCAAAAGATAATCAACACACTTATGGGCCAAGTATGAGGTTGATTAGCAGGAACTGGCTACCTCTTTTTCTCTGTATATTTCAGGCCTAAGCTCGGATCATCACTGAGTCATCACTTACTGTACGATACCAACACCCTCCTCACATCCTGTCCACCCCTGAGCACTGAGCAGCATTTCATTTTCCTTACAACTTAAACAAAAACAGATTGAGTGAGTAAGCGATAGAGGGGCAGCCCACCACCAAATCACCCATCCCCAACTAACACAGACATGGCAGCCGTGTACTCAGCTGTTCCACTACACACACACAAACACACACGCTCCTGTTGCTTATTCGCAAATCTGCTGAGTACACAGTTTGCCAACACTTGTGAGAAAGTAATTTCATTTAAACTGTTTAAAGCTTGCACTGTAATCCTCCAGAATGTAGGATTTTACAGATTTTTCTTCCCACAACTGGAGCACTTAAAATTCCACAGGGTGAGATCTCTCCCTCTTTTGTCTGCGAGCACAAAAGCTGAGGGTATCCGTTACAGTATGTCATGAGTGACTCTACTGTACACATGTGGAGGGGTTTGGAGTCTGCTGTCCTGGTTTTCCCCCGGACACAGAGAGGGGGTGGGGAGAAGGAACATAGGGAAGAGGAGGGGAGAGAAGGAAGAAGGGGGAGTAGAAGGAGGCAACATTCCAGTGAAAGAGAAGCTCGATGCCAGGAGGCGCCCATCTGGGGAGCATCAAACGCTGGTCCATCTGAGTCCACATCAGACTCATCAAACCAGTAAACAGCCAGAGAGCGTCTCTTAGACCAACCTGTTTGTTCTTGTACTTCTTCAGATAGCGCGGGGACACCAGGCACTCCGGGTTGATATCAGTTGTGATTGGCTCGATTATCTGAGGGTCAGGGTTCATGTGTTGCATCTTGAGGAAGGACAAGATGTTCTGGACCTCCAGGTTGTAAGAGCTGTCGGCCATCGTCTTCCCTTTGGAGGCCAAGCGACAAGCGGCCATCCAGTGGGCGTACTGTTTCTCCTGGAGGGACAAGTCGAAAACCGAAAGTCAAAACACCCACTCAAAGAAACAAAGACATCCTAAAGGTTATTTTTTAAAATCTGTTTACCGTGTCACACCGAAGCCAGATCTCATTCATGCCGTCAGCCACAGGGATTAGCAGCTTGATGTTGAATTTCTGACCCGAGATGTTCACATCTGGAGTTACCTCACAACCTACACACAGAAGAGGCCAAAGGTCACACCCGTTCTTTGACACAACACCTCCTTTGCAGTCAGAATATGAAACACAGCATCATTGTTTGTGCATGAAATGACATCTTTTCATGTGTTGGCACCTCTAAGATTCATTTGGTGAGCTGGCGTCCCGTGGGATTCCTCTTTACTCTTGTAACAGGAAATTGTGATATCCTTGAACGTGCACCAGTACTGCTTATAGCCCTTCAGTGTCAGCTTCTTAGGTCTGGAAAACAAATAAGAGAGAAGGAAAAGGAGAAGGAGATGTCAGACTCTGATGGAAAAAACAAAACCTTTTTCTTTATTAGTGGTCAAAAGGGAGAGTGGGGGAGGAAGAGCACAGAAGAGCTTCTTCGGTGCTAAGTCAGCAAGGTGAAGAGGAAAGTGGCCCGCACTGGAGGTGGACATTAATGGAAAATCATTAAAGTAAAAGGCCTCTTTATACCTCTCTATGTCTGTTTTTTACACACTTTATGAGAAAACCACACGAGGGGGCCACCTGCTTGTCAGCGAAGGCAGAAAGCCAAAAGTGAAAAAAAAATTCAAAATGAGCTTCATCCAACTGTAATCACCAAAAAATCCCACTGAGTAGTTAGACGACAGATGTTCTGAGACAAATTATACCAAGCCTCTTTTACTGATGCACAAAAGTTAACCCCTAATTCTCTAATGGGCTTAAAACCTTGTGTCCTTACTTGAAGACTTTGACGTAGTCTGCTAACTCTGGAATTGATGTGATGTCACCCTGAGAGAGAAAGAGAAAAAAACTCATTGTTAGTTCAAACCTGGAAGATTTGAATAGAAAATCCAAACAGGGCAATGACCTCGGTCTCAACTTTGTACATTGTGTCAGTATCATTGCTCAGCAGAGTGTGCTAAAAGCAACACTTCTTATGTAAGCCAATCTCCTCTGATAAGCTGTATAAACTTAACGAGTTCAAGAGGTGGGGATGCTGTGCTGGAAACATGGACAACACAGCCGTTTAATATAAAGATGGATATGTCTAATACCGTTTCTGTAAAAAGAAAACCTCATATATGTAAAGTGTTGTTTTTTCCTCATACCAGTGTGTTGGACGTCTTCCCTCCCTCCAAAGTGATCTCTAGGTCCGACAGGGCCGCATCTACCTCATCCACCTCCTTCTCGCTGTTATTCATGTGGTTGTCAGATGACATGATTGACAGCTTGTTGATGTGATACTGAGGAAAGAAAAGATGGTCCCAGTCAGTCCATTATTTTTAAGGTATCATAAATTCAATCAGTATTGAGTTAGATCAGCTTTCATCAGATATGAACATCTCTTTTTTTCTCTTAAAGAAAGAATTTGAAGCTCATGGTCAGTTTGGGCCTTTAAAGGGGTAAAACTTTTAAGTTTGATAACTAACAAAGATATGATAAATATAGATAATTCAAAACTGTTTTTGAAGCGAGATGTGCACATGTTCATTTTTGCTTCAAATTCTGTGTTTTGGCTTTGTGTATACAGGATTTCTGGTGCTTCTGCAAACACCCTATTGTAGATTCTTAAAAAACTTCAGTTTTTAGCACTTCAGCATAAACTTCATGCAATTGGTCCAGAGGTCAATTTTTTTTAATAATAAAATGTAAATTCTTTTTAATTTAACATGTTAATTCTTCAATATATAACCTTGTAATGCTGTGTTCATATCCAGCATGAAAAATCTCCAACTCTTCCACTCCCTCACAGTCACAAGGATGCCTCAAAGGTACCCAAACATGGTACCTTTTGATTTTACGTGAATCAGTACCCGGTACTTTTGACAGAATTTGGTCAATACCTATAAAAGTACATCATGTGATGCCCATCCCTAAACACAAGACCTACAAACATCAAAGTAAGGTCAGACACACAAATCCACATTTTATGAAATATGGGCAGTGAGAGTTCTGTTGTGTTGTGTTTCACATAATCTAAACACAGTTTAAATGCAGCATATTTAATGTTATATTTCTGGGCTTTTTATGGCTTTATCAAAAGAAGACAGGATAGTGGATTGAACAGGGAGTTATAGTTCAATAGTTGATTGTTTCAGGAATAGACACACATGGCCTTACTGCAAAGTTAGTGCCTCAAATGCACAAGATTTTAAGTGTCACCTCAAGTTTACAGTTTAAACCTGAGAATTATCACTTTTAGGTTGTTTCCTATGCAACAGATTTGTTGATGCAGACTGTCTTATAGCACAAAAAGGAGGAGTATATGTGTTGTAATGGTTTTATCAACAGTCTCTCTGTTTTCTTGCTGTTTGCTACCTCTACATCAACGCTCCATCTTTGCCCCATAAAGGTAAATTTGTCTGTGATAATTGGCACATGATTATTTGAAAGATGTGTAAGTTTTTATATGAGCAGGTGCAGCCAGAGTGCACCAAGACATTTATCTTCGCAGGAGACAGAGATAAAGAAACGACTTCCAGGAAAAGAAAAGGACGACGCAGTTGGTGATGATGATGATTCACTGAGAATAATAAGCGGTGCGGTTTGAACAGCGTGTTCCTGGTACACTTTGAACTGTAAACGGCAGTGAAAATATGTTTTACTAGGAACATATGTGAGACAGAGCCAATGAGAGAGCATGTGGAAACAACGATTAACCAGGATGGAGCTATTACTGAAAACCCTGCTGTGTTTCCCTTAGAGTGTGAGGCACAGGCACTAAATACAACTTGTTGACAAATGGTATTTATAATGTCAACCAATCACCAACCCCCCACCAATATATGAATGAACAGCTGTCGAGAGAGTGGGAAATACAGAGGCAAAGGCAGAGGGAGAGATATGCCAGGCTTTAGCCAGCTAAGGTTACAGAATGTGGGACAAAGGGCTCGCAATGACACTCCACTCCTCCTCTTCTTCAACTCTGTCAGTCTGTTTTAAAAACTGCAACAACTGAGCCAGGGAGGGGTTGTTTCCTGTTTGTGTGTAGCATAGCAGAGAGCGTTGTGTGTTTATCTGCTGAGGTACAATGTACAGCCTGTGTTCTATGTTAAATACTTTAAATGGGTCACTGCTTATCGCTCCTCCTTATCAGATTTCTGTGCATCCAGGTGTTATCATGCTAAAACCATCCTCTGACATTCTGGATGTGTACAATCATTGCTCTCTATTTAGATTAGTGCATCCACTCTCCCTAGTAAAACCCTGAGCTCATACTACCCGTCTGAAACGTAGTAGTAGCTTCCAAAGTGCTAACAGACAGGTAGTGACAGTGAAGCCGCCAGTCTAAACACCCAGCTCAGATTAGCATCTCTGTCGGGAGGAGTAACAAGAAACCAGTTAAGTGTAATCACAACCGGTCTGATGAAACAGACCTCACACCTCAGGGTGTAAGAGAGCTTCAGGGGAATGCGAGCAGGTCTAAGAGGATGATGATGACAGTGTCTTTTTGGGGTGGGTGGTCCGAGAAGAGGTACTGGGCCCTATGGCCCAAGACGCACTATAATTACCCCTGGGGTGAGGACAGGGTGGCGTCCACAGGTCTTGGCACCCACAGTTTATGAGGGTCAGAAATAGAAGGGGCACCACCCCCAGACTACAGGGGGCGACCTGAGGGGACTAAAGGGGTTTACATCTGTACATCACCTCCACAACTCCACGTTTCACATCCTCATGGTCTGCTATTAAACTTGTATTTATCTTTTCATAAAAATTACTGCTTCAATGAAAGCACTTTATTGGTGTTGATGGCTGTGGCCTGGCTTGGTAGTGTTCTTTTCCAGAATGAAGACTCCATTTCCCATGAGCACTATCACCCACTGTCATAAAGACCTGACTCTTGTTAAGGTATGCATTTCTATTTTTTGGCATTGGCAGAGAAGATTTGACCTTTTTTTTCACAAAGAGGAACAATCTATTTGTTTGTAGTTATGTAGCACTATTGTTTGAACATGACAAACAAACTTTGTAAACTCAATTCATGCCGTAGTTTAATGACTATATTTAATGCTACTCACAGCCTGGTGCTGTAAGACGCATCAGTAATTAGTAAAGTTAAAGAATCTTGGTTATGTCCTACCAGTGCTCATCTACCAACTCCAACCTCACCAAGCAGAGCTAACGTAACTTCACGCTTCATTTTATTGATAGACTCTCAAGTTGGAACAGACCACTGCAGAATAACTGCTGACTGTGGGTTGGAATGAACATTAGCACAAACAGCATAACCCGTGTTTTAGCCTTGAGCCCATTCTCTATCACTCTTCTGTTTAGCTTTCTTCTGCTTTCTTTTTTCCAGACCAGCTCCAGTGTTGGCTATAAAACATATCTAGATATTTTCTTTTACCTAGGGAAAAAGGACAAAACTCTCCTCTAACTGCTAAACTTTGCTGGCTGCCAAGCAGTCAAAGGGACTTTCAGTCTTTGTGCCAAATGGATACTAAAGTATCGCATTCTGAAGTGAAGACTTTTGGCGCTAATATATTTTTTTTTAATTGCTGATCATGAACTGGCAATTTCAACATCACTTATAAAGTCTTTTCACGCTGTTGATGATTTAGGTCCAAGGAATACAATCATGAGAACTGTGTTTAAAGGTTTTTTTTTTCATATAAACCAGTATTCCTACATAATCCATGTCAACAAGATAAGATAAACGTCAGAGGACAGTCATGAATCCTTTTCTTCTTGTGACTTATTTTCACTATTTCCAAGCAACCAAAGTGCATTTCAATCAATACTTTCAATTTGGGTGTAATTAATATTCATAAAAGGCTTTTAGTTCAAAAATCTGAGGAATCCCTTTTATCAATGATGAGTCATCAATAAAGAGAACCTATGAGTACTGAAGCATATTAAGAAGCCCAGGGGGAATATAAGTGATAATGCCCCCATTAACTTATGCTGCATCAGAGTACATCAGCCAGGTTTTAGTATGCACGCTGCTGCAGGACCGGAGGCCATATGGCTGAGCTCTGGGCTGAGAGCCAATCCAATTCATTAGCCTGTGGTCGAAAAGGCAACGTGCCCAACGTCCAATGAAAAGGAGACTACAGGTCTCCCAACTGTAACCCGGTAAAGCAATGCTGAAGCAGGGAAATTGAGAGCACACACACACACACACACACACACACACACACACACACACACACACACACACACACACACACACACACACACACACACACACACACACACTCACACTCACACTCTTTACCTGCAGGGCAGCAAACATCATCATTTCCTCTTCTGTGCACTCAATTTCCTCCAGCAGGATGGCCCACTTGGACTGTTCATAGAGCTGGTTCACGCGGATCGCATCATACTGTGGAGAGGATTGTCACAGAGGTTAACATGCAGACAGACTCTCACGCTTTGGCACTACAAAAGACACACTAAGATATGGATCAAACTCTAGATGTATTTTATCAATAACATGTCATGACTGTAGAATACTGACTTCAAAATACATTTCTTAGAGGATTACTGCACAATTGAAAACACAGATACACAAACAATCACCAGAACTAGGGCTGCCACTTTTTTTTATACATGCATCACTTTGTCTGACAAAATCTGACACCAGTAGTCTGAGAGTACTGACAGTTAGATAAGAGTTTTGGGTGTGTTAAGATGTAGCGAGTGTTATTGTTGGACTTTGATCTCTTGAGATGCTGTTAAAAGCTGAAAGTAAATAAAACCAAACCGACCAAAATCCTGCTAACTCATCAGTCTGTTGATTTAGGACTCTTGGTAAGGATCACTACTATGCAACACTGAGGCTGACTGAATTAGCAGTTGCTTTCTGTAAATGAATGTTTCTGGGTTTTTCTAAGTTAAGATTAAAGTGTACTGCAGGATGTACCTTAGGGTTGAGGTCAAAGAAACTGTGGTACTTAAACCTCAGCAGCAGAACCTCATTCTCCTTCACATCCTGCTCCATCAGAGACCTGGAGGAGTCCAACCACCTTCAGATGGAGAAAATAGTATTAAATTAAACAATCTAGACATTAACTAAACTAGGAATTTCTGCCCTCCAGTTTTTACTTTAAGCAAAGCTCCTCTCACCCCTGGTTGATTTTGGCTTTGTCCAGTAGAGACTGCGGCTTGTAGAGTTTGACCAGGATGTCAGGTGAGGAGATTGGCTGACTGACAGCGAGGATGCTGGGATTTCCCTCAGAGAGGGGGCTGTCTCCGAACCAGGCAGAGGTGGGCGAGAGCGGGCTGCCGTCTCTGGAGTCATAGGTTGGGGTCATGGTTTTGCTGTAGAGGCCTGGGCTGGAGTAGATGCTCCCTGGAAACACATCAACACCAGTCAGTGAAACGTCACAGAGATTTTAAAAACTGCCACGGTTTAAGTGCACATTTACAAACACTCCACGTCAACCAAACAGCACCAGAACACTTTTTAAAAGCACACACACACACACACTTGCAGCCGAGCCGGGCCAGCTAGTGGTCAACAATGTTAAACCATGTGACTACCAGCCCACGCTTTGCAGATGAGTGACTTCCACTTTGGTCTCCTGATCTTGGTGGGGTTGATGTGGATCAGCATGCAGATGTTTCAGAACATGATCAAGGAGTCACCCGTTCACTCACGGTCAAAGAAACTGGAGGAATGCACTACACACAGCAAACTACTGCACAAGTCGTCACACGGAGGAGAGAGGGAGGGCCATGATAACAGGGGATGATGTTTAGAGAAAAAGGAAAAATGTGAGGTTTGAAAATGAAAACAAAACTTTTTTTTTAATAAAAGTGTCCAAATATTTTGATTAAAAACATGTCAGAGTATTTTTCTTTGCTTTTTTTAATTAGACTAAATTTCAGCTACAAAAATAAACAGGGAACAAACTGAATCTACTTGACTTCCTGTTGGCAGGCCGTGTGGGAGTATCTTCGGCCCCTCACCCCCACCCCGTTCCCCCTCTCCCTCTGCAGGACGCAGGTCAAGAAGCAACACTAGCTGAACTGCTAAATCCCTTCTGAAACCAGGAAGTAGGCTTGGTTTGTGTTTGCGAGTGTGCACGTGTGTGTTTGTGTTTGCAAGCTGAGGTCATGAGAACAGGGTGCAGGCAGTGGCCATCCATCCCTTCTTGTGGGGGAGGGAGCTTGTTGGTGGTTCTTTCAAGGTTTTTCCCCAAATGCGGGAGTTCAGCGGGTCAGGGAGAGTACTCCCGTCTCCCATAGGGTCTCCTGAGGAATCCCAAATATCCAGAGAGACCGTGTAGAAGGTGGAAGTTGTCAGCCCATAAAAAACACAGTTAGGCCTCCTCCATCCTGTTTACTGACTCTCAAATCGAGGCAAAAGGCTCAAGAATGTTAGCATGACTTGACTCCCTAACGCTCCCACATACTGGAGCTGGACCACCGTGGGCTGTTCACACTTGGAAGGCTTTTCACTAAATCCCAGCGACACTAGAGGGGCTGATCTTTGTTGGTCTGTATGTTTAATATGGAGGAAACCATAGACTGTAAAAAAAATGGACATCATCTTGCTCGGCTTGAAGTGAGGTCGCCACAGAAAGTGCTTCCCCTGGTGGCTGGCTGCAGTATAGGTCAAAAAATCCAGCTCTCCAGTCATTCCAGATGGGCTGTGGTCAAACTTTTAGAAATTAATACACCTCGTAGAAATGTCTCTCACGTCTAATTGTTGTGGTGATCTAAAGATTCTATTTGGCTGCCTTGTATCCAAGTCCTCTTTTTTCTGAAAAGTTTTGTTGTGTATTTTTTTCGGGGATGTAAAATATGTCGGAAGGTAGAGACAAGAAGTGATTAGACTCGCGAAAGATTAAAAAATATACATATTTTTGTCACCTGGCTCCACTCAGATTCTCCCAGAATCCCTCACAGTCTCTACTGCGCAGACTCTAGCTGCACAACTGCTACCAATGGCTGCGCCTGTGACGGGGGTATCTGGGCTTCAAAACCGTACAATGATAAATGGCGGAGCCACGCCGTCAACTCTATATACAGTCTATGGAGCAAACGCATATTACACATCTGATTCCTCAACTTCAGCACAGTGAGTGAGCTTGGTGTAGCTGTAAGAAAATGTAAGCTCATTTGTAATGAGAGGCAAGGCTTTCATCATATGACCCCCAGACTTCCTCTTGAGGAGCAGTCAGGTGACCCGCCTGCTTGTCCCAAGGTTACAAATGTCATGTGACCTCGACACTCCAGCTGTGGTTGGAGTAGGAAGGAAGGGGGGGAAGCAAGGGTGAGGAAGCAGTGCTGAAAGGTACAGGACAGAGGAAGAAGGAAAGCTTACCTTTGACAGGTCCGATGTATATTATCTCAGAGGCTAGGATGAAAAGAGAATGAGTGAGAAAGACAGGAAAGACAGGAAAAAGATGGAGGGAAGAAATAAAATGAGGACAAACAAAGTCAAGTGGACAGGTTTAAGGTACTGAAAAACTGCAAAGACAGGAGGAAACAAAGAGGAAGAAAAGTCAAGAAACACAAGAATTGGTATTTTGGTGGCATTTCCAACGGCACTGCCAACATCTAGCCTCAGTTTGAATGACTCAGTTTTCCCTCTTCTAAGAGGGGGATCACCCAGAGTGACTCGATGGCTTCAACCGTTTCCATCCACCCTTTTATTGCAATACAACACGGCAGGACTGATTAAAAACGCAGACAAGGCGTTGGTCAACGTGACCCAGCCCTGCATGTAGACACTAGAGCACAAATAGAAAGTAGCGGCTGCCTGAGGGATGTCATTCTCCACACTGACCGGATGGATAATTAGACACAGGGACCAACAAGATGGTTGGTATAGACCAGGATCAAGGCCGAGATCGTGGCTCTTAGTCTGAGTCATGAAAGCAGATGAGGGTTAGTAACATGGTTTTTTAAAAGAAAAATGACCCATCAGGTTGGGTGCTTGACATGAGTGTGCAGACAGACGTGGTACACAGAGTTTCCTAAGTGGTGCATTTAAAGGGAGAGGTTGAGGTTTTGGACGGACTCATCGTCTGTAAAGAGGGAGTATTATGCTTTTCCAAATTTAAACATGGGCATGCAAAGTGATAATGCAAGATGTTCAAACTAAAAAAGCCTGAAAAACAGCACAATACCCTCTCTTTAAGTTGACACAATTTGTCATGTAATACCTTCAGCCTTAGTGTTCACTGCTTGTCGTTTCCTTCTGAGGTCAGTCTGAACTGAAGGGAGAACTACACGTTTTCTGTGCTGAACGGTTTTTAATGTCCAAGTGTTTCATTCACAAAAACACAATAAATATTCTGAGACAAGGCAAAAAAACACTATGATGATTACTTCAGATCTATCAAGAAAATGTATTGACAATCAGATTTGAGAAGTTGAAGTCTGGGGATTTCTTGCTTTGGGAACAACTCAATACTCAACGATGAACAAATCTGGAGATCAGCGGTTACCTGTTACTCAGACTGCCTTAGCCCCTATTACTCAGAATCTTTAAATATGTTTGGGCTTTTATGGGGGGAAAATTTGTGTTGCCTGTCTCTTGGTCATTGGTTGAAAGAATTAACAAGGAGTCTGACTCTTGAATAACTCAGAATCAGAATATGAAATACTTTGTTAATCCCCGAGGTGGCGCGCATGTGTGTGTGTACTGTAATGAGCCAAAGAAGGCGCTGAGTCTGAGGTTGTGTGTGTGCTGTATGTCTTCATGTGTGTGTGTGTGTGTGAGTAAATCCGTAGACTCCATCTCTAAGAACTGTTGCGAGTTTGTTAGAAACCTGAAAGATTTTTTTTAATTTTGTAAACTGATGCATCATAGGCAATGGCAGGAAAGAACACTGAAAATCATTTCATTATCTGCAGAATACAATCTTTGTTTTCTCAGGACAATGAGATAAATAATGCTGGTATCTTGAGAAAACAAGATGACTAGAAAAATAAATTGAGATCTTCAGGAAAACTTAAATCAACTTATAATCTTAAGTTAAATCAGAAAGTGAAATGTATTACATCACGAGCTCTAAGGGCTTTATTTATTTTGAGAGAAATAGGTAACAAACCAAAAATTGTGCCAGTTAATTTTTTTATTTTTGCTTTATTTTACTGTATTCAATATGTACATGTATGTATTTTGTCTGAAATTATGTGAATACCTGTCGATTTATAGATTACTTTAATCTATTTTTAATTTATTTTAAGTGTATCACACACACACTCACATACTGTTAAGTGTCAAATTTAATAAACCCACGTGGACCAAAAAAGGAAACATGAACAACCAGGAAAGCACTCAGAGACCGCAGACCTTCACCATGCATATCGTGATTGTCACCAACACTTTAGTCCGACTTTAATGTTATACTCCCTTTCAGCAGACTGTCTGCTACAATTTGGTGTTAGTTGCAGGCTTGTAGAGTGTTGAAAATAATGATGACCCAGTACATATTTCATATTCTGGGTCTTAGTATCCAGAATATTGGCAGGGTCTGGATCGTACTTTTACATCTGTCAGAAATTAAGGTGACCTTGTCTTGTAATGTTTGGTAAAGCAATCCAACCATTTATCGTGGAGTTATATACACATATGGTGAAAACGGCCCTATCTCACAATGATAAAGAATTCTGGATCCAGACGGTGATCCAGATCACCTCTGAAATGTTTTAACTTCTTCCTTATATCATTTTGAACATTACCTGAAAATTTCATTAAGCTCTGTTTGTTATTTGTTGAGTTATATTGCTCACAGACAAACTCTCCCAAAAAATAACCTCCTTGGATGAGGTAATAATTTTCTGATAGTCTGTTGATGTAAACGCTGCAGGTCTAAATGTGTCACTCAACTTCCTTCAATGGGTGAAGTCAGAATTGTGAGCCGCCCTTCTAAGAACGACAGGCAACGCTTTACAACTTGGCCATGAAATACACTCTGACTGTAGCATGTGATCTAATAGGGAGGACACAGGAAGTAAGAGTGTGTGTGTGTGTGTGTGTGTGTGTGGGTGTGTGTTTGCACTCCGGCACAGAGAGAGAGTGGTGACAGTAAACAGATTCTGCACATTCCTATTTAAACTCTGTCTCTACACCACCTCACAGGGCGGCTGAGCCGAACACACCCTTCAGATGAAATGATGCAATTTGGGTGTGATCGTATGATATGTACAACATAAATATGTGTATGATGTAGCACAAATAGATGCAGGATCTGCTTCTAGTTTTACACAGGGGGCTGAGGAGCTAGAGGACAGAGCAGAGGCAGGAGCAGGAGCAGGAGCGACTCCACGCATACAAAGAGCCGTATTCACCCTGTCTCTCTCTGTTAGCACTCTTACTCCATGCTAACTCTTGTGACAGCACCGCAGCCTGTTGTGTTCTGCTCCTCCCTGCTCACATGGCTGTAACTCTCCCATCACTGACAGCAGGAGGGTGGTGCAGGAGGAGGGTCCGTATAACTGCAGTTGTGTAGCCTGGTTTGGGTTTAAAATGGCAGCATGACCAACTATGTGAGGAATCTCAACCATTCTTCGCCCTCTCCCTGCCAAGGAATTGGGAGCCGAGGCTGTAGATCTAATGTGAGCTTCAGATCCACATTCATATTTGGTCACTCGAGCCAGGGTGCAGAAACCTGGACTTTTTGGAGTAGTTTTGAGCAGAATGGGAGATGTGAAACCTGTTATTCAACCTGGTGTTTAAGAGACACCAGATGTTTACGGTTCACAATGAGGAACAAAAATAGAGCCAAGACCTCCAGAATTACTGCAGAGACTCTAGACTCTGATGCAATCTAAGTCTCTTTAAACTTAGTTAAACATTTGCAGAACGGTATTTCTCTCCTCTCTGCTTAGAGCCACACTTCTCTCAGTCAGCTCACCTGATCCAGGGGTTAACAGGGGACCCTCCAGCTCCAAGTCGTCCTCCTCCGCCTCCTCCAACTTTTTCTTTTTCTTCTTAGGATCGCGGGGCTTGCGCAGTAGAGACAGTTCCTCTGGGTGGCGGATATCTGAAAAAAGAGAAAGAAAGAAAGTCCATTTGTTGCCATAGACACACAACTTTGCTTCACAGAAAGTAGTTTGTGTTGTTTCAACCACAAGCCTCAAATAAAATGATGGCAGAATAAGCTGTTTGGCATTGGCAGAGAAGGTTTGGCAAAATTTTCATAGACACAGCCTACTACTCTACTCTTTACTCACACAGGCTCTTTAGCACATCCCAAAAATGCTTGTTCCTTGAAAATGTGGCATCATTAAAAAAGGAAATGAACTTTCTTTCTAATAGTATGATGTTTATTGCCAAGAGGTATTGTTGCAACAAAGAAATAACTCATTAAACAGAAATCTCCTTATCTTTTGTGCTAAGTTGAAGACAAAAAGATGCTGAGGACAAAAAAGGAAAGAAAGGGCCCAGGGGATGGGTAAGAATTGTAGACAGCTGTGTGCACAAGGGGTGGAAAATTGCAAATCCCTTTTCCCAGGGCCCCGACAAATCTTGCTTTAACTGTAATCCCTGACTGAGACAGGGCAGACACAACCTCCGTCTCCCTTTTACTCACCTCTCTCTGACATTTTCAAACATAAAAAAAGAGAAAAAACAGTCCAAACAAAATGCTTGACCCCTTTAAGACAGATAAGACACCATACTGAGCATAATGTCTAAAGCAGATCAACCTCCCCCCTTTTTTTTCCTCCCTCCTTCTTCCCACAGGCTTTGGAGGCCATGATCCATCACTCATCAGCAGCAGCAGCAAAGATTTTTCAGGATGAGCTCAGGATAGCTCTGATGTCGCAGCGAGAAGACCAGAGTGTGCATGAGTGTTTGTAATCTGAGTCTTTTGTCGCATGTCTCCTTTTAAAAAATTCACAATAAATCAGAAATGAGATGTTAGTTTTCTCACAACCGCTGATTTCAATCTGTCTTCATGTAAAGATGAAAGATTTGGAAGGTGTTGCAGACTGATTGAAGAGGTTCCTGAGGGTGCTGAGGAGAGCCCGAGCAGAACGGGGGAGAGAGAAAGAGAGGACGTCTTGGCCTGGTGAGAAAGCTTGTTTGGTTTGTGTAACTAAAGCAAAAGCATTCCAGGAGTTTTAAGAACTACCAGATGGGAGCTCACCCTCCTCCTCCTCCTCCTCCTTCTTCGTTCTTGCTCCGCTGCAAGCGATGGAGCACAATCCCTGTGCCCTTATACAGCCATGTGAGTTGCCGGCGTGCTGCCGAGCTTTCGCCCCACTGAGCTGTGTGAGGAGGCCAACACATACACCGTTACGTGTGCTGAGCTGTGCGTACGTGGATGGGTCTGTGTGTACTGGTGAGGCACTGCAGAGGCATGTGCTTCACTGTGGGGTCATTTGTGGTGTTTATTCTCATATTCTTATGATCTCATTGCCACCAACACCTAGAAACCACAAAACTGGCCACCTCATACATGTCCAAAAATTAGCTTTAACTAACAGTCTACTTTCCCATAACCATTAGCTTGCTGCTTAGTTCTTTACCCCCCACGTCACCCCCCATCCTCCCTACCTATGAGTCCTCTCTCATGAAATGTGAAGTAAGTGAACCAAATCTTTGGTTTGTAATCCACCTATGTCTTATAATACTCCGTGTAATGGTCCGTTTGGAATCAGCTCAACTTGTGATGTCACAAATTGAGTCAGTATAACAATACCCTCCCCATCACTTTCCAAGATACACCCTTTTAAAAAGCCATTTTGTTACCTGCCATAGTCTGCATGCAACACCCGCCCCTAAAGTATAACTTTTAAAGTAGTTAAATACATGATATCACATGTTTACATATTTTTTAACCTGTATGCAGACGATCTCGAACTGTACCACCATGATAAGCTGATGTATGAAGCCAGTGATGAAATGACATAAAAATAATAACTAATCATTCAGTTACATCTAGTTGCATTCTCAGTTGATGAACTTCGTTCACAGTATCCTCTGTATCTACGTCAGACTCCAGTCCAAACGTGAAAAGCTGAACTGAGTCGTCTGCTGCAGGAGCTCATTTGAATTCAAAGAGAAAATGGACTGACTGGACAGAAACATAGTAAGGATGTCTTATTTAGACAGGGGGGTTCCCAAGTTTTTTTAGCTCTCGACCCCCAAAATAGGTGTGTGTGACTCCTGCTGTGTGAGAACAGGAATAAGCCAAACCAGAAACCAACAAAAAGGAACAACAAAAGCAGCCAAAGATGCTTAATTTAGCCGATCTGCGCAAAATTAGAAGACTTTTGTGCACCTATTGCTTTGCTTCCTAAATTAATCGCCATGGAAACTGTTATCCTGACGAAGTCACCTCAGGGGCCTTGTGGCAATGGAGAGATGTTGGAAATAGAACAAACATTTTCTGTTTGAATGTTCTTATAAAAATTCAACTCTTTTTTTGTTGACATTTTTACAATACATTTTTACAATGAGCAACTGTCTTTAAGATTTTGAAAGCCATCTTGCAACGCCTTCACAGTGTTTCAACAGGGTCCCAACCCCAACTCTGTGATCCACCAAGGGACTGTTAAATGGCTGATAAAGGGGTATTTTAAACTAACTAGTGTCAAATTGGTGTTCTGTCAGCTGGTATAAAAGTTTCAGAATGAAAAGCTGAAACTAGTATTGACATGTCACAATATGTAACTCAATCAGGTAAAAGACTTTTGGGACTGGTTTAGGAATCATGACTGGAAGACAGAAAAAGATCATTTAGAAGCTTTTGCAGGAGTACAGTTTCTCACTTTTTCCCTTAAAAACCACAGCGGTGGACACTGACAGGGAGGGGCAAATACTGACAGACCTGTATATTTCTACACTATCATGAAGGGTGTGGAAGTGTGGCGGATTTGATGGAGATCCAATGTCTGCTGAACTATAAATACAAAGATAAAAACATCCAAATCCGGTTGAAGGAAAAAAATGAAGCTAGCTGTACAGTCGATTTCTGCTGACATAGTCATTTGAGTGTTGAACTGTATGTTTATAGTGAGAATTCAGGGATCCTGATCTGGTGGGAAAGCCTACGCTTACTACATACTTGTGGCTGCTGTCAGGAGAAAGAAGAGAAGGAGGAAGAGGAGGAGGAGGAAGAAGCATGAGTGATGGTTCGACTTGCTAACAAAAGCTTGGTTGACTTCCATTAGCAGAAATGACACCTTAGACAATACAACTCCAATCTTCCGTCCTGCAGACTTGTGGCAGTAGCTGGGCCTGGAGCCAGATGGACAGAGAAGGGGTTGACTGAGAGCCAGCCGGGCCCGCAAGATCGACTCTTGGAAGACATGATTCACTGCAGTGAGTAAGGCCAGCCACAGAAGAATCACAAACACCGTCAGAGTCTAATTTTACAGCGCTAAAGTTTACCGTTCAGACAGTTTAGGACCCTAAATGGAGAAAAAAATTGAGGACGAGTGATTTCACATTCTCTTTTTCCTCACATACTTCTCGGTATTGGGCTGCTTGACTGGGTGATCAATACTCAGAAGCAATAAATCAAGGTTTTCTTCCAGGAAAGACTCAATAAAAGCAGTGGGAAAATATCACTCACGTGTGGTCTAACTCGTATTGGAAACTCTGAATAAGAACATATAATGTGAGGCTGTTAGTCATCAGGATGGTTATTATAAAAGGTGTTAAAGGCAAATCAAAGGGATGATATTGTACTTGACTGTAAGTCTCCAAGGTTAGGCCACACTGCACTCCACTTGTGCTATGACAACAGGACCAGCACACTCAGGACAGTTGAGAAGACTGAGCGGATTGGTGGGTGGTAAATCTGCTGGACCAAAACGATGAAGCAACAGTCCCACACGACTCTAAAAAGGTTTTAAGGACAATGCACTTGAGCTAACAAACAGTGATACCGACAAGCATCCGTTTCTCTACTCCTTGATCTGACTCATTCCAAACAATCAAAACAGTGCTGACAAACGCAACAAGTTACTCCAAATGTTGCTGCCTCTTGTGTTTTCCAGAGTTTGTTTTCTGTGTGTCAGCTTCCAAACTGACAAACCCCGCAGCGCTTAAGTGGAGCAGCCTGACTCTTGTTACTGTGAAGCGGAGCTCTGCTGAGAGAAGCAGTCTCATTTTTGTACCACCTCAGGCTTCCAGGTCCACAGTCATGTGTTAGTCAGTTGTGAGGAGTACATTTTGTGCGTTGGCTCACAGTGAAACGGGCTCCTGTCAGAGGGAGGAGGAGGTGTGTGTGTGGGTGTGTGTGTGTGTTTAATGTGTTGGAAGTAAACCCAGATTGTCTAGACAGGACAAACTCGTGTTTGACTGTGACTCTTGACTGAGCAAATTAACCTTTAAAGAAGCAAAGGAAGCCAGTTGAATTTAAGAGATGGTGTCACTGGCGTATTTTTTGGTTGCTAGTTCAAGTGATTTTGCCTCAAATGGTTTTGATCATCTCTGTCATCTGTCTAGAAACAGCTGGATGCATTATGTTTACAATTTCATGAGAATAAAAACTTTTTTTGTCTGTTCAAGATTCTGTTTTCTAGGGTTTTTAAACTTTTAATCAGACTTCATCTCGATTCTGTAGTCCTGTTAAAAAAAAAAACATGATGAAGACCTTTTACATCATTGTAACGATGATTGACAGCTGCCATTCTTGCGTAGTACTTTCCGGAATAGTATGATACAACAGGAAGGAGAGCCAGGAAGAGATTAGGCTTTCAAAAGAAAGAATTAAGACTTTTTTTTTCTTACCTGGCTTCACACAGATTCTCTACGGCACAAACTTTGGCCATACAGTGGTAAAAGGCGAAGTTATGCTATTGATTCTTTCTATGGTCTTTCCTTATGTGTCCTAGCCAATAAAAGCTAACATCCAAAAATAACTTTTCGCTTGTCTTACAAATCTGTATTATGATGTGATTTCTGCAAACTTAAAACTAGCTTTGCAAGTAAACCACAAGAAAACAGCTCAGACGAATCCGTGTGTTGACTGCTGAACCGAGACCTATTGGTACGAGAAATAGAAGAACAGGGGCTACTCCAGGGTCTGTAAGATATTACATCGTTTACATTGTGGATGTTTAGCAAAGAAAATGAAATCTTGGCTGGAATTTGTTTTCATATCCTTTCCCAGAGGTGCTTCTCGTTACAAGACCCTAATACACAGTTATTACCAATGGGATCCAAGAGTGGATCAGAAAAATCAACAGTTTAAAATGCTCCACAAGTAACAGAACAGTGAATGTGTTCTTAAGACCTCACAAATCCTCAAACTTCAGTTCAGAGTATTCTCAAAATTGTTGACCGGGTTCAGAAATGTTATCAGCGACTAAATATGGAAAATCCCTTTGGTTTACTATAAAGCACGCAGCATAGTACAGGAAGCAAGAGCTGCCAAATGGAAACAGAGGTCAAAACAGGAGGAATGTCCATGTATTACAGTACATCGACTCCCATTAACAGCAGATGGACTGCGTCTCTGTAGGGACACAGCTGTCATGAACATGGGAGAAATACGGCATTGATAATTCATTTTATACTTTTAACTATGAGTGATCTTCTACGCTTTTGTGTAGTACGAGAGAGTTTTAAATTGTGCTATAGATCCTGGAAAGCAGCTTGAAAGAAGGGAGGAGACAGGAAGTTACTGTAAGTTTATATTAGAAATAAACACTGATCAAGGCTTAGTATCCATTTAAACATAGTGATAAGTGAGGGGAGTAGGGTTAAAAACAGCTGGATAATTCACTGGAGGACTGTTTTTGGGAACTTGTTTGGAACAGGAAATAGCTTCTGTGAAACCGATTGACCGGAGGCCCCAGAGCAAAAATACTCCCAAATTAGTAAGTGAGAGAAAAAAAAAGAACTGGAGCCAGAACTGAGTTGCTTCTTGCAGGAAACAAAAATCTTCACTGGCTTCCACCATCAATCTTCAAGTATCTCTGTCCCTCCCTTCCTTATTTCAAGAGCTGAGGACAGCTGAACGGCTACTTGTCTGTGCTTGGCCAGGCTACAAAATTGTTTCAAATCAAACCGTCTGTAAGTCAGATAAGTCACAAATTAAACTTGAACTTTTTGACTCTCTTTTGGTACAGTTTCTTTTTGTAGCATCTAGTAGCAATGACAGTAGAGCAGGTCCCACTGAGGGGCCTGTTAGAGCTGCTGTGCTACATCTCACCACATCCTTGCAAAGGCAATGTCAGCCAAAAGCAATTTGTCCTGAATTTGTGCGAAGAGAAAACAGATTTATTACCGAGGCAGTGGACACATTCCTAACAAGGCTGAGAAAGAGACAAGCTACTCCTTGTGTCCTACGCTAGCCTTTGACAACAGCATCATGAAACATTTCATTTTCTAAAAAAGCTCTGTTAAGTGTTTCCTTCTGAAGCTTATCTCAAAAAAAGGACGTCTGCTACCCAGGATCCTGCATCCCTACCACAGCTAATTGAAAAAAGCACAACAGGTGTGCTGAGACTGTCTGACTTATATTTGTCAAGGCTGCAGCAAAAACTGCTGGAGACAGTGAGTAAGAGGCAGGGGGCAAAGGTTAAGGTCTGAGGCGAGGAAAAGTGGGCGTTAGCAGGTCAGGGATCACAGGGGTCTGGTCTGTGACCTCTGTGAGAGGACAGGGTGGTGCCAGTGATGGAAGATATTGATAGAGTGTCTACGTCGCACCATGGGGGACTGCTGCATTTGGGTTATTGGACAAGATCTGAGTGGATTAAGCAAGCAAAGTATTTTACAGGCCTCAGTGTGTGCTTGTGCAATAAACCAGATTGGTAATCTCTGTTTACTAAACATTCCTGTGAGACTGTTGGAGCCCAGGTTTTAAGGGTACAGCTCCTAACGGTGGCCGACCAGTCTGGAGACGTAACATCAGACGACAGAGCTCAGAGTGTGTTTATTAAACACACCAAACTACCAGGAATCAAAACAAAGCGTGAGGAAGGACGCGATTAACTTAGTCTGATTCATCACAGTGAAATTTTTCTAACCTAATTGTGAGTTTTCTTAGTGACTTTTTCCCACATTCAGAGATGACAGTCATGAAAACACTTTTAAAACAAATTCACTTACTGAAAGTTTTGCAGATGTCGGACACGGCCTTGAAGACACGATCCGAAAAGTTGACTTTGACCTTCATGTGCTTCATGTTGGGCAGCTGGAGGCGCAGGAGCTTGTGCTGCGGCGTGAAAAGCAGCCGGGCGTCTGCCTGGATGCCGTACTTGTCCAATGTCCAGTGGGTTTTCAGCAGCCATGTCTTCTTCTTTTCCCACCACAAAGCGTGGTCTGACCAGTCCTTCTTTACATCTACAAACAGGGGAAAAGAGAGGAGCAGATGAGTCTTAGGTACAATGCAAGCAGTGTTCATTTGGTTCATGAAAATTATGTTGTTAAATGTTAATCACTTTTTTTGCGTGATGGAGATAGGATGACAAGCTGCAATAATTCACTGATTATGATCTGAGGAAGCTTTGTTTTGAGATATAAAATGTTCCCTGGTGGGCCACGTGACATTAGATATCTACAATATTTTTCTGTTAAAATAACTTTAACACAAAAAGATTTGTTTTTGAAATATGAAGAAATCTGTTTTTTTTTTGTTTTTTTTTCTTTTGTTGTAACAATGAAACTAAATCTTATACTGTTTGAAAGTCTGTTAACTTCCCTTTCAACACATTTGTGGGATTAGCAGAAGAGCTGAGTATGGGTGTTGTGCTCATGAACAATTTGCCAGATCTTCTCTGCCAATGCCCCACAGCTTAATCTGTGAATGACTCTTGTTTTCAGTTGTTTGGAGAACTGGATGATTGAAGTCTGAAAAAAAAGACAAATGCACCTGGAGGTACTAGAAGCTCAAAACAAAAGTCACCAACAACAGTAGAATAGATTGTTTTGGCACTGGTATAGAAGATCTGGCAAATTTTTTGATGGGTTCAACCCAGTTCCTTGGGTCATTTTCAGATTTTTTTTGTCTAAAGACTAAAACTAAGTCTAAGTCTAAAGCAGTAACATGTACACATTGTTCAATATGTGTCAGTCACACAGTACTGACCTGAACCTGTCAAACATCCCCCCAGGGCAAAGGGTCACATTTGGGGTGAGAGTGGGGCAAAGAAAAGGTTTGCACAGGGGCGGTACAGTCAAAGTGAGAGGGAGGAGACAGCTGAGTGTGTGAAAGACGTGACTGTTTGTGTGACACTCCAAGGATATCAGGTTCATATCTCCCTCTTTGTTCACCAGTCACACTGTGATCCCTTTAAAGCGCACACAAGCCACCCAAAACCCCACCTGGCTCCCAGGCTTTTGCTCTGCAGGGACTGAGCACAATGGGGACAAACCTGAGGTCTCATGGTTGTTTGTGCCCGACTTCAAGGGGAAGGTGAAAACCGCGGGGATTTCAGGGAACTCAAAGCAGCTGTTTGTGGATCAACTTGATCTGGTTTCTAGAGTAGTAACACGAGGATAGTGCTGAAGCTGCTAATCACCACAAAGTGTAATGCAAACAATACAGAGGCAGCACACTGCATGCACAGAGAGTGGTGTCTTATCAGTTTACCACCTTTACAAGACACATTCATAAGATTTTCAAGTGTTTCTGGCAGGTCAACAAGGTAAAAATATCTTTTACTTCATGTTCAAGCGATCATGGGTAATGGTCATCCCAAACTTTGCTGATGGAGTTCACAGTGTTTAGTCTATTGTACTTTCAGATGTCCCCCATAAGTAGTGATGTCATTACTCCGGCATTAGTCCAGGAAGGCACTTCCCAATGTGGTGTCTCATTTCCTCCACCCACACACCCCATCATTGCTTCTCCAGCCTATCCTCTGTCTCACTGCGGGTCTCTCTCCCCCGTCTCTCCTCTCATAGTCAGAGTCCAGACACAGCAGAAAGTCTGCTAAGTCATCCTGGAGTCCAAAGCAAATCAATATGAGCTGGTTCATCGAAAGACTGAAGAGTCAGCTTGATTGAGAGGACAGGACTGATCAATATTATACTGGATATGAATTTACGCTTTTGATGCAATAGAAGAAAAGTTACAACAGTAAAGGTGTTGTGCTTCAGCGACTTGTAACTCAAAATAATCTTTTCTGTAATATCAGCCATCATTCAGGTTTAAGACAAACTGCAACTCATGCTTTGGCATATCTATAATATTGTTAAGTTGGGAGAGCACCATGTCACATGTTTTTCTTGCCGTTGCTAGGCACCACCCTGCTGGTTGTGGCTGCCTGTTGCAGCAACTCTCTTTTCTTTGTCGTAACTTTTTTGTCTTTTTTTCGTCATCTTTGTATTTGGAGTAGATTATCACTCTGTATGGCTCATTTGTTGGTCATGGACACCCAACTGGTTTTGTCTTCAGTGATATTTTTACTATTTTTGCACCTGTGTTTGTCTGGAGATCCTTCATGTAACCATGGCTGCATTGTTTACATTTGAACTCAGCTGTTAGCAGTCTGCAGCATGTCAATGCTAACTGGTGCAAGGCCTGATGTCTTCCCACAAGGTGAGGAGAATGAGGTGAGGATGACGTGCTGGTTCTCAGGTAGAAGCTAAGAAGTGACGACATGGACCTGTCCTTTCATCCATCGTTATTGGGAACATAAGATCTATCTCCAATAAGATGGACGAGCTAGCTGTGCTAACCCAGCAACAGAGGGAATACCAGAGGGCAGAGTAGCATCATGCCATTCACAGACATGGCTAACAGAGCTAACACCAAACACCAACGTCACATTGGAAGAGCTTCACCTGCTGTGAGCAGACAGGATCCAGGAGACAGAGACTGAACAGACTGCTGAAGAAGCTCAGTCCTGGACCCTGTGGAGGTGGAGGCTGGCTGAACTGGAGGATGATGGACAAGCTGTCAGCATCTATTTTCTTATGGACCTTTTTGCACTTTCTATATATTTTCTTACTTTTGTTTTCTTGATTGCTGCTGTGACTCCTGAATTTCCCCTCGGGGATAAATAAAGTATTTTCTATTCTATTCTATTTGACAAGAGATCTGGGATGAAATGGGAGAAAAATGAGTGGCAAAGATAAACACAATTCAAGTCTGGTCAAAAAAAAAGACTTTAAGTAGCTAATTTCTATTGACACAGGAGCTCGGTTGAGTTTTGCGTTTCAAAAATGGCACCCGACAAAGATAGCCCATAATAATAACATACGACAATCACCAGAACTACAGAGTCCATTTTGCTAAATGTTGCTTATAACACTGCCATTGAGAAATGCAGATACTTTGTTTTACAATCCTGGAACAAATCATGCAAATGTAAATTCAGATAAACATATTACATCAGGGAGGCCAAAGCTACTAATGGAAAAACTGGCACCATAATGAAATTACTCTCCTTCGTGGCAGCTGAACAGCAGTTGGAGTGTGCATAACTTCACTTTACTGTGTTTTGATATTTTTAATGAAAGATACACACAGACACTGTGCACACACTGCTCACTGTGATTATGGCATCACTGATCTTGATGGTTTTCCTGCATGGACCTCATCCATCCGTCAAGCAGCTTGGTGCCATGGTAACTGAAACCTTAAGTGGCCTTCTGCTTCCATGTGCTGCTATTGTTTCACCTGACCTTAACTTTACACAGGGGCACCAACGTGCATTGTTGACCCTCTCCTGCTGATCTCAATCTGAGAGCTGAATGAATGGGATTAGCGGGTGAGTGGGTGAAACAACAGGTCGAGGCTGCTCAGAAGAAGCAGGAAACAAGAGTGCTGTGATGTGAGTAGAGGAAACTGGAATGAGGAAGAGATTTACTGGAAGAGTTTAGAAGAGAAGGCCACCAGCATCTCAATGTGAAGGCCCGGGACTGTGTGAATCAATTTGGGGGAGGTGGGGGTTGTTTGTCAAGCTGTTGGGTTTTATACTGTTTACTCCAGGGGAAACACTTAGTGCTGGAGTGAAAACATTCCAGGCTTTCTTTCTGAGACCCTCTGAGAGTTTCTCAAGCAGCATGGGGTCTGCCTGTCAACGCTCCACTCTGATGCCTCAGCTGTGCCCATCACAACTTCATTGCTACTTTCAGAGAAACTGCTCCCTGAAGAGTATGGCTGCTATTAACGGCAGAAATAATGAGAGGGATCAAACTGAAAAATAAACTTTTGTGAATTTTCTTAGCTCTGCACACAGTTTTTCCCTCTTAAGACCTTGTCATTTCATGTGCCTGGGAGAAATTAAGAGAAGCTAGCATTAAGGTTTGGCACTCAGGTTTTCACCTCAGACCACAATCTGAAGAAACGTCCTCGTACTCAGCATGCATGACCACCGTGCAGTCTGAGTGGTTGCTCAACATGCTACAACCTCCACCATTTTTTCATGTAGACCTTAATGGACCGAGGTTTTCCTTATGCTTGCTTTTGTTGTTACGCAGTGGTTCGATGTGTTGTGATTGGACGAGGGCAGCTCGGGTAGGCGTCCATTGGATTCTTTTAGCAACAGGGTGGTAACTCAATCCACGAAGAGGGAGGGAGAGAGGGCCAATGGCATCTCCAAGCTAAAAATACAGCCTGCCAAACCTGACGTAATGCAGCAGCCAGAGAAGCGAGGGCCTAAGTAATTGGGTGCATTAAATGTGGACCCACAACCCTGCAGTAGAGTGATATGTGTGGGGGTGTGTGTGCAGACAAAGAGGGCTTGAAAGACAAGGGGAGGGGAAGCAGAATGGGAAAACCATGTTTTATGACCTCTGCAGGACGTGAAAGATGATACAGAGATGGGGTGTGTGTTTGTGTGTGTGTGCTAGTTTGTGGATTTGCAGAAGGCTGGGTGTTCTTATCTATCCATTACCTACATTAGCTTGGTGTGTTGTTTGTGTGTGCGCTTTAACAAGCCCAATCAATCCATAAATTCTGTCAAACCAAATTATTTTCATTCACCACCATTTCTATGAGAGCTCTCCACAAAGACCACTTCCCCCGCTCCGTGCACCAGATCAGAATTAAGAAAAATACTGCTTTTATGGATTCATTCAAAATTAATATTGTGCTTCAAATGCTGCACCAGAGGCACACGAGTAACCAATTTTCAGAGCTTTCACTGGGATAATAAGGGAAACTGATGTGCCACTCCTTCTCTTTCCTCCCATCACTCTTTGCTCCATCCCTCCCCGCCTAGTCAGAGTGTCTTTGGTGTTTACATTAGGAGGCAGCTATGTTTATGGAGGCCTGTCTGTGAAGGGGGGAAGGGACAGGACGAGAGGAGAGGATGAGGAAGGAGTGAAGGAGAGATGAGCAGAGGACAAGGGAGGCAATGAGAGCAGGAGTGAGGACTACTACTTGTTGCTAACACACACATGCAACTTGCAAGTAACTCTTACACTTAACTGTTAGAACAAATATTTACCATTTGATTTGTTTGCATCTTTACTTTGGCAGTTTAGTGGAGGACACTTCAAATGCAACATGGAAACTGTGTTGTGGAATTCAGTAAAATTCTGCTTTACATTAGTAATAGACTTTCTGATTACTGTATTATCTGGACTATAAGTCAAAACGTGTATAATAAAGAGGAAAGATACAGAAGTCGCACTGGACTATAAGTCACATTTAGAATGATCAGGTATATTTATAGTATTTGTAGAGAGAACTACTTATATAAAACTTTGATAAGTAAGTATTTGTGATATTAGGAGGTTTAAATGTTTTTCCTACAACACCTCCTATCTGTGACTATACTTAAGTTTCAGTTTCTCCTCTCTATGTGCAGTCCTCTCACTCATTTCGTTCACTTTAAACAAAGTTACAGCAGTTTTGACACTAGTTTGTGAATAAAATCCTGAAAAGGTGTCTACAACTGAGAGTGAAGATGCAAGATTTTTATTTCTCCAAAACATTTTGTCAGGTCGAACACAGCTGTCAGGCTGTCCAAGCCGGGGAAGACTGAGCTGCAGAGCCTCCATCAGCAGGCAGTGCTTACGAGACCAATGAGATATTTCCTCATCAATATTTCCCCTCTATGACTTCAGTGATCTTTTTCCATAAAAGTATCCCAATAACAGAGCACCTCACCTATTTGATATATAAGATGCACCTGACAATAAGTCACAAGATCAGCCAGACTAGGAATAACTGTGTAACTAATAGTGCGGAAAATACGGTAATTGAAATTTTTGAATAAATACTTAATGAGTAGTAAAGGCTTTGCATTACAGAATAAATGTGTAAGGCTGTAACTTTCTCTTGTTTTTCGTTGGTAGTTCCCTGTTGATCCTTTTCTGATCTAACTGGTTTATGACTTGGCTTGTAGCATCTTGCAGATGTGGGAAAATGTGCTTTACTGTCCTAAAATACATATAAATTCCAAGAACAGAAGATATTTAAGAATTGCCGAAATAAATACCTTTGTTTTGGTATCAGCTGAGACATATACAGACATAGATACTAATACCTTCCTATTGATATTCACCAATAACAATACTGATAATGACACTGGTGCCTTGCAATTGATATGTGCCAATACCAGTACAGACACAGATGAGGATACTGACAATGATACCTTGGTTTTAGTATCAGCTAATACAGACACCAAAACATGGTATTGATATTGGTCAATACATAGACAGATACCTTGGTATTGGTAAAGGCCAATCCTGATACAGACACAGATACCTTGGTTTTGGTATTGGCAAATGCAGACACAAATAATGATGCGGATAAGTCCAATGGATCAATCCTTTGCCCCCAATATCAGATCTGTCTTAGACCAACGTCCAGTAACTGGATCTGATCTGATCAGTGCATCCCTATTATTTTCATTATACAACAGCTTCAGCAGCAGCAAACCCCCATGCAGTAAAATGGTTTTAACATTCAAGCCCTAAAAATGATCGCAAAAAAATCCATCTTGAGCTCAGGATGTCACATCAAGCTTTTAGGCTTGAAGAAAGAAGGTCTTGCTGTTCGATGTGCACACTGTGTCTCATTTGATTTACCAAGCGAAGCAACAGTCAGCTGATGCTTGAAGCAGAAACCTTGGCTCATCTGTAGCCTCATTGATGGAGGTGATTTTAAAGTTGATGCATTCACAAGTCAAGGCTTTGTTGCTGTATTTGTAGAGATAGATCTCTGGTAAATGTGTGTCATGAGCTCTCAGGGCCAGGATGTTTGCTGTTAGCCAAGGCCACGCAGGGCTTTGTCATTTTGAGGCATCAGCTGATAAAAACATTACAGCTGGGTGAGGCTGGTCATGCCGTTTCCTTGGTGACTCGTGACAGACGCCGCAGGGGCAGCGGTGCGAGGCGGCAACTTGTTTTCATTCACAACAAAGAAAGCTGCAGGTCTGTTAGTAGTATGCTCTGACACACACATATTGCTTTCCCCTTTTACTACAAGAGCACCAATGTCTTTCTCAATACACCCTCGTCTATAGCAGGCTGAAGGTCGATAATGACAAGCAAAGATACAGGAAACAACTGTCGTGTGCTGTCCTTAAATTAGATCAACTGTAAATGGCCTTTGGGCACTCCCTTGCGTGTGTAGTCAGGCTCGATGGCATTAAAATCAGATACCTAACGTGTACAACAAGTCTGATAGACAGGTGATGACAGTATCTGCATGGTAGACATGAGATAGGGCGTCAGAAAGGATAACAGTGGGAGATTGATGTGATACAGAAAATGCAACACAACATGAGGCTGACTCTGAAAACAATGTACGCAGCAGTGAGGAGCCGTCAAAGCGACAGAGGAGGCAGCAAGACGGCAGATAAACTTGTTTCTAGACTTCTGGAACATGATAAACAGATTATCCTCAGTGAAGAAGCCATGCTAGCAATGCATCTGGTCCACAATTGAGGATGTGCAATACCAGAAAGACGTCACTGTGCTCTATCCTGCAACCTGTAAAGATCCGATAGTTGATGTTTGATCAATTTCAGTGGTGCCCCTAAAATATGTGTGTCAGTTGATATATGTATAAATATTTCATCATATTTACATCAGTCTATTGAAACAGTGATTGAAAACACAATCAGTAGTGAATACATTGATAAATAAATTATCCAACTTTAAAGAAGGGGTATTCATCCCTGTTGTACTATCAGTAGCTTTGTATGATTTACAGATCAAAAAAGTTTCATTTTAGGTACTGTCTCTTTAAGGCTCCCTTGCTCTAAGAATTCTCTTCTCTCTGATTGGCCAACTTCCTGGAGGCCTGCCAAGAGGTAGACCTCTGTGTTTGAGGCCCTTTTACCGTGTAGATCACATGTAGATCTCCTAAAACAGTTAGGAGATCTAGATGTGATGACCTCATCCTTACAGCAAGTCTGGTAAAGATCTCGTTGAGATCTTGCACTAATTTCAGAATGAACCGTTTTGAGCAGTTTACATAAATACATCTAGCATTGTTACTCAATAGCTATGTTCATAATCTGGGAAGGCTTTATAACCCCTCTTTAAGGCAAAAAACATTCTGATTGCTCGAAATCTGACTTAAGCAACCAAATCTATGCTAACATAATGGTTTCCTTTCAAACTAAACCATGTAACTCAAATAAATGGTGTTTTACCTGTGGTATGCTAATGGTAGCTTTTCACTTAAGTATCTACTTGGTTAATAGATATGTTGTTGTGACTTGAAAAAATGCTGGATGTCCTTTCAGATTTTTACCATTTCCTTTTGGTTGCTGGTAAAACGTGAAGCACAAATATTTCCCAGGTTACAATCACCAAACCTGGAGCAGGGCAGTACAACATCATGACAGCATTTCAGCTGCCAATCACTAAAGGAACTCAGCTGCCACATGAGTATGGGGAATTTATGAGATCTCAAGAGTTTTCCATTAACAACCTTGGTGGAGTGGGATGAGCTGAGCTTATTTTGGTCAGTTATTATCGTCCTCCTGTCGGTAATCAATTGCACAGGTTGTTCATCACTGGCATTAAATATGCAGTACACCTCTTTCGTCTGGACACTCAAGCAGTCGAAGCAACCAGACCAATCATTTAGACAAAGGGGCTTCGAGTGTTGCCTTTCAGGCTTTTAAAGTCTCAGGAATACGAAACAAAGGTTCATCAAGGTTGTGACCTGTGTCAGTGATACACAGCTCACTTAAAAGGGAGATCCATTAAGGTCATGACTGGCCTGAAAGGAGTCAGGGGACTCAGGCGGATATCGATCTGGAACTGCTTGAGTACAAGTTCCAGACTAAGATGCTGTTTGCTCATCTATATATGGCCTTTCAGATCAAACAGTTTCAAAGCTTAGCTAGATGTTTTACCAAAATGTAAGTCCGCAGTGGTGTGTAAAAGGGAAAAGCCAGGCTTAGTAAAAGACAAAAGGAACATTACGTCACCCTGGAGTGAGTTTGAAATCTTAACAGGAAATAAAGGAGCATCCTGGCAGCCTGTTGCAGCGAGGAGATAGAGCAACAGCACTGGCTTGGATGCATTAGGAGAGGCCAGGAGGACTTTTAGAGGAAACCTCCTTAGAGACGGATAGTTTGTATTCATTTATGTCATTTTCAAAACAAAGCAAAACATCGGGGGTACTCCCGCTCCTCCCTGACACAGCTTGATACGATTAAGTGCTCAGGACTCGGAGGAATAATGACATTACAAAAGAGACTCCAGGACTAAGATCAATGGTGCAGATAGACTATATTCATTTGTGACTCTATCCATGCATGCTTCCTGCAAGATCTGGATCCGTGCTTCCTAAACTTTGTTTTTCAAAGAAACCCTGAAGAGAATTTAACTAATTGGATACAAGTGTAACCATTAAATTAGTTAGCATGTTAATCATCTAAAAACTTCACAGATTCCTGAGCTGATTAAAACTATTTTCTTGGTTAAAACTACCTTCCTAAAGCTTCTTCCCTGGCCTGTGGAACCCAACACCTCTCCTTCCTCTGTGCTCTCTGAAAGGGAGAGTCCAGACACAGACTGAGAGGCGTGGACAACTTTAAATGAATGAAATGTGGGCTGGGAACCTTAATGAAAAAACCTCCATATCAGCTTTCTCCATTGACCTACAGGTGTGTGGAGTTACAACAACAGAGTGCTGCTCTAACATTTCCTGCCACTGGATCCGCTGCGTTGCCTGCAACTACAGGAAGGCCAGAGGGACAAAAAGCAACAAGCTTCAAATTCCCAGAGGAGACATTTAAGTCTGTGTCGCTGCATTTTTAAGATGCCAAACAAGGGTAATTAAATCATCCTTAATAAGCACAGCAGCTCTCCCGTGGTAATAGGGAGGAAGGCTTTTAAATTATGGCAACTTGATTATGTTGTGCTTGGATTCTTATATCAAGACAACATCAGACATCTGACATTTGGGGTATTGAGAAGCCTAACTTCTCTGTCATGAACTTAAAAAGTTGGTCACTTTGTTCTTGGTCAGTTTTATTTTTCAATCCTAACAAAATAATTTTCTGATTCACTCAGCTGTTTTTCTTTTCTTGACAGCGTCTCGTCAGCATACTGTATCATGGTATTACAGCATTTGTCAAGGACTGATCACAAAGGGAAGATTTGTCCTACTTATGCGTTAGCACATGTGACACTTTGACAAATTTGTTATTTAAACCATCATCCAAACAGAAGGGAAGAAGAAAGACACTGAATGTGCTACCAAAATTAACTGCTACCGCTACAAACGTACATATGCAAGCCTACAGGTGCATCTCAATGAATTTGAATAATGTTGAAAAGTGAACTAATTGCAGTAGTTAAATTTAAAAAGAGAAACTCGAACTATATAGGTGTCATAAAAGCTTAAAGGATATGCAGATTTCATTTTCAAGCAGGACTTGGTGCCTGCCGACACTGCCAAAATGACGAAAAGTTGGTTCAATCACTGTGACATTACAGCAAACTCACCAGAACATAGAGAATCTATGGAGTATTATTGCACTGGGCCTGAGAAGAGTGTTTCAGTTTTTGCTGACAATTGGGCAGTTCCTGTGTTTCTAATTTGTAAACTGCGAGCAATATTCTGCTCTTCATCTTTAAATCAACTTGCATATTGTAAACTATTTTTCTCTATTAACTTACTGTTTGTATGCTGTCTCTTTATCATGTATACCTTTTTGTGACGTGTACTGCTGCCCTCTTGGCCAGGTCACTCTTGTAAAAGAGATCATTGATCTTAATGGATTATTTAGTTTGGTAAATAAAGGTTAAATGAAATAAAACTGCAAGTAATAAAGACGAGCTGAAGGCTGATATCAAAGCAAAGTGGGCTTACATTAGGGGTGGGTGAAAAAAAATCAAAAACAGATCAATCAGGATTTGTTTTTTTTTTTCAAGAGAGGGTGAAATGTTTCTCTTTGACTCATGTGATGTGCATTTTATGGGAAAATATGGCTCCTAATTTAGTCTGTAGATATTATCATCGTCATTTAACTTTTTCTCATGGTCTGGTGTTGAAAAAGCAAACTAAAACTCGCAAAAATTGTATTTATCAAAGAACTGCAATTTAAATTTAATTGGCAACCCAAAAATCATAACAGAATCGAATCGCGAGAACAGCATTGATTCCCTCAAACTCACAGTGCATTGATTCAGTAAGTCATGCAAAAGGAGCTCCGACCAAATATTGAATGCATTAAAAAGTTTTTTTTTTTTTTTTGAAAGCCTCAAATCCTTTTTAATTATTCCTATGAAATATTCTAATTTTATGAGTTACTGAAATTAAATTTCTCTTAACTGTTATCCAAAATCAACACAACTAAAAGAAGGAAACTCAAGTTCGCATGTGATCTGGACATGTCTGTTTCACTTTTCGAATTGAACTAATGAAATAAATAAACTTCTCCACCACATTCTGATTTATTGAGATGTGCCTGTATATGAGCACAGAACAACACAATCACTGCAGCATCTTGCAAGTCAAACAGGAAAGCTCTGGCCTGGGCAGGACCGCTACTTAGACTAACTACTTCCTGTCAGAGAGATTAGCGAGCAGGACGATCACAGAGGCTGCCAGGCTATTTCTCACTTTGTAATGCCAGACATTCAGGAGGGCTCCTCAGCCCCGATCAATGAGACTCATTACACTTGGTGGTAGATGTAAGTGGTGTGTCACGGAAGCATGATGTAAGAAGGGTAAGAGTGCACCACCAACGTCCAATGAATCCTCCACAGTCCTTGTGTGTGATATTGAGTGTTAAGATATGAGCGTTCCCAGCTCTCATCAACGTCATCAGCACAGATATGACTGCATAATCTCTGCCCTTCATCTCCCTTCTATCTGCAAGGACTTGAGAGCCATTCTCTTCCTCACTGAAGGGACTCTGAGAGGGCAGGAAGGCGGGAACACAAGGGAGGCACGAGGGAGAGGGTGCACAAAAAGAGCCTGGAGGAAGTTCAGCATCCTGTGTTAAATCACGTCTGTTTCCTAATGCAACCTGCTCACTATTGTCAAAGCTGAAGCCATCTGCTTTTGGGTCAGCAGACACTGCACTTGGCACTGCAAGAAGTACCCAAAACTGGAGTATTACATCAAAACACAGAAGGAATCCTCAAAAAAGGAGGATGAGGAATGCTGTAGTTAATCCCAAACCATTTCCTACATTCTCTGCAAATCTGAAATCAATGTGAGATGATGACATCCGTCTAAAAGCTTGAATAGCTTGAGTATGTAGGTCATCACAAATACAAAACACATTTTCTCTGACTTGCAGGGAAACTTCTCTGCGGCTCGCTGGAGGAACAGCAGCCAAAAACTGCGGCCCCCTCATTGGAAACCACCACACGGACAATCAGAGTCACACAAGGCCAATTAGTTAGCTTGTGTTCTATTTATGGAACATTTCAGAGTACATGATCCTGGGTCTGAAACCTGGAGAAAGTGTACAACGTGTACTTTTATGTCCTTCTACTGATTGGCAACCCTCACTGTGTGTCTGGAGGAGTGGATGGTGTCAATACAGAGGATAAGCTGCCCCTGAAACTTAAAATAGAGACACAATGATACAAAAATTACCACAAATTCTATTTAAAGGGAGTACGGAAAAAAAAGAGGAGGGTTGCTAAAGAGAGACAGAAAGGGGGAGAGGGGTTGATGAAGCAGGCAGCAGAGAATCCAGCAATGACGGCAGCGACCAGAGAACAACATGCCAAACCCTAGAAGTCATTTCCTGCTCCGTGGAAGACTTTTATGGAATTCTAGCAGCGTGGCTAACGTCACAACAAGAAGAGAGACAGTCACCCCACACATCTCACTCCCTGCACTTTCTATGGCTGCTGCTGCTTTTCTTCACTCCACTCCTTCTTCGATACCACCAGAATACCTCCAGTCCTCTAACAAACTCCTCAACAGCTAATGTGACTTACTCCAAAGCTTGCCTTTTAGAAGTTGGCATGATATATGCTAGTCTGTCTTTGTTGTGGCCATGATTCTATTATCATTAAAAGATTAACTTTTCACCTTTACATGGGAATTATTTTGATACAGTAAAAGCAATGTCAGCATCTCTTTTTCATCATCTCTGCATTTAGAGTGGATCATTTCTTTGAATGATTCATTTGTGGGTCATGGACCCCAAACTGGTTTTGTCTACATTGATATTTTTTACTATTTTTTCTCCTGTGTTTGTCTAGAGATCCTACATGTAACCATGGCTGCATTGTTTGCGTGTGAAATTAGCTGTTAGCAGCCTTTAGAATGTGAATGCTAACTGGTGCAAGGCCAGATGTTTCCCCACAAGGTGAGGAGAAGGAGGTGAGGATGATGTGCTGGTTCTCAAGTCTGAGTGAAGAATTGATGACATCGACCTGTCCTTCCAGCTGGTGAAAAACAACAGAGGCTTTCTGAGAGCTGTCCCTACAATGTAAGATTTCTCGTACATACGAAAGATGAGCTTACAGGACCAGCCAGGAGGTAGCCTGAGTTTTAGGAACGCTTGCATCAGGTATTCCTGGCCATACCATCACCATCAACTGCTTCCTGACTGTTTGGATTAACCTGGATTGCACCAAGATCAACTGTGCTAGCTAATTTCATATTTATTCCTTATTTTAGAAGTACTTTTTATCACCACTTTATTACTCTTCATTTATTGTGTAGATATGTAACTGGAATCATCAAATTTATCCACAGGAAAAATCATCAGAATCATAGAACTTATGTGAAGTGTGCAAAGTGTGCAATGTAAGTGTCAAAAATTTACATTTCTTGAAAGGAAAAAGACAAAAACTATGACAATGATTAAATTTTGAATAACTGTTCAGCCCTGAGCCCTTTTCAGTGTACAGCATAAACAAAAAAAAACAAAAAAAACATTGATGGCTTTATGGCTTACTGTAACACACTATTTATCAGACCTAAAAGGTTCATAACTTTGGTTCAATCTTTTTAAATCCATTTACTCCAGACAACTAATGTTGTTTGTGTAATATCTGTGTTCTTTTCTGAATGAGCTTTTAGAGAAGAGAGCTGCTCTCTTTGGAAAACATCAACAAAGTCAGAGAAAGCTACAAAGATGGTTAGCATTAGCAAGATGAAAGGATTACAGGAGCCAGCGACCAGAGGGTGGTCAATCAGCTGGCTTTAAATACCGCTCTCCTGGAAGGTTGAAGAGGAAATGGAAGCAGAGTTTGCCGCTGTGATCAATAGCTGAGTGCCTTCCTGGCATTTGTCTATTTAATCCATTATCGAAGGCCGCCTGAGCCGGCAAACATGGAAGAGAGCTGCAGGCTCATAAGGAGAGTTTTGAAGGATGGATGAGGATGAGGCACACCCACTGACACTACTGCACTACCCGGGCTCACGTGTGGGAACACATGCAGAAATACTACTAATGAAGTCTAGCCATTGAAAAGCCGACCTTTGCAGGTTTTTTACAATAAGAAAACGGCTCCTGACAGCTACTGTAATGAATATTTGAGGTAATTTGTAGCAAAAATGCGACATGTGGAGCACAGTCAGCCTTAGTGAAAGCACTTACCTAATCGAAAAAGGTCATAAGTTACAGCACAAGAGATGTCCTTCCAATGTGAGGCCAAAGCACTGTCTGCCAAAACTCTGTGGTATCTCTGTGTCACTCCTCACAGCACCATGTGTATACGTATGTACTTTTACACATGTACGGTATCTAAGTATAACCAAGACATCCAAGCTATCAGCACATCCAGCTGAGGATATGTGACAGCACATTAGAGGTGTTGGTGAGAAGGTTCAGGAGTGGACACACTGAAGAAACACAGGTTGGTGGAAAAAAAAACAGGCCAAAGATTTTTCCCACAGTTTGCCTACATGTTGCTTTGATCTGATACTGTAACTGCTTTGTTGTTTTTTCTTTTAGTACACAAAGTCCAATCTGGCCTTTCTCAAATTAGTCTATAGTCTCCTGCAACGTGCGGCCATGTGGAAAACTCATGTTGTGTACAGGTTAATGATTACAACCTAAAGCAACCTGGTGACTCAGGGTTGGAGGGTGATGGCACTCAAATGAAAAGTCCCTTCACTCACTTTGTGAAACCAGTTCGTACAAAACAAACATTTCTATTACCTTTATTACCTTTTAGCATGCTTTAGTGAGCCAATTCAGCTGCGCTAATGGCCCAAGACACAAAATCATCTTTGCAACTAAAGATTCACACGGTCTGCCCTCTTTGGGGTTTTTTTGGTGGGTAAAAGCAACAACCAAAAGCAAACGTCAATCAACAAATCCAAAACTACAGCGAAGTGCAGGTGTTGAGGCCTCAAGCCAGCAGAATCCTGGGCAGATAAAGAAGGAGGAAGCTAAACAGCTTCATCCACCAGAAGAAGGAAAAGAGAGCTCAGGATCTTAAACTATGAAATCATTCCCTAATACTCATGATTGTACATTCTGCGTGAGCTTAGATAAAAATGATATGAAGGAACGGAAATTGAAAACACATTTGTTTAAAAATCATAATTTGATGAACAATGATAACACTGTCAAACTTCATTTATCCAACTTCTGTCCTCCATATACTGAAGTTTTGTTTACTAGTTATCTGATCAAATATTTGATGATGTTTGAATGTACATGTTTGGGTAGGAACCAAGTGTTAGTGAGTGCAAGGTTTAAAAAGGAGACACTGGCTGTTTTCCAAACTGCCTACTGCCTGTGAATGTGGAATGTAGTACATACTGCATACTGCCTTCTGCTTTTGAATGTAGTATGCAGTGTGACTGTTCTGTTAGGTCTGTTTTATAGTATACTTCACTTGCTCTCAGTTTCAGGAAGCAGAAATACAGGTGGTGGAAAAAGTACCTCCGTAAAGTCCATATATGGTTTTAAACAAGTTCAAAAGTGGCTTATATGGACCGTGATTAATTTTTCAGAAGTGAACAGTTACCTGTGAGATAGGTACCACCTCTTCAGTGAAGCGACAAGATTTACCAGTTTCTTTCGATCAAAGCGTCTAACATTAGTGTTGTTGTAATGCTAACTCAGTCCAGTGGGTGGCAGTAATACGCCTAAAATTAAGTGCAAAGTAAAAAACAGAAAAAGAAGAAAAACACTGACAATATTGTGCATGGTGAGAAACATTATGTGAGGTAGCCTGAACCTCATTTTTTTCTGAATGAGTAGGACATCTGGGTGTTTTTGGCATGCTGCAGTCTCTACTCCTTTTCGCATATTACATTCTAACTTTTCAGCAAATCAGTAGGCACTGCTAGTGCAGTAGGCGGTTTGGAAAATAGCCAGAGAAGTTAAGGGTAAGTAGTGTTTGTTTGAAAGGGAAGAAGAAAAGACGATTGTTTTGTTATGAACAATTTTGGTTAAGTTTTGTTTTGGTTTTCAACATTTTTGTTCCCCTGTGGTTTATGCCACTTGTAAGACATTCTTGTAACATATTGTAGCTTATGCAAAATTGCATCATTCATTAATGTGCTTTCACATCGTCAATAGGTTTGACCTTGTGTTTGGGGGGGTTGGGTGTTATAAACAGCAATAAAGACATCAGTAGCTACATCAGATCCCTGGAGGGAGTGATATAAACTCTAAGATCCACACTGCTAACACAAAACAGAAGAAAAGTCATACCCCCAATCAGATCAGCACAAAAAGCGCAAACACAGCTCAGACAATCAGGTCTTGAGAGGACTCTGAGGTGGGAGTACCAATGAATTCATGTCGTCAAACACGCGGCAGCAGCCCTGCACTCCTTAAGCATGGATGCTGCACAGCAGCACCGACCTCAACCACAAAGAACAAAGACCTCAATTATGTGCAGCTCTAACAGGAGAGCTAAAAACAGGACCATGGGTAGGGAATAAAACCTTGGAGCGCTGCAGGAATGCTGAGCATTCAAGCACCATCCACACACAACACACTGTCACTCCCAAATCGCAGTGCCACGAACACTCAACTTTCTCCAGCAGCCTCCATGAAGCAGGGCAGTGTTCGAGTGTCGGAACAGAGGACTCTTATTCTTACTCACACCCAAACTTGACAAGTGCGTAACTGCAGGATCAGAACAGTGGATAATACAGAGGGGGAGGGAAGCTGTGTATGGTTTCTTTATACCTTGGGTTACTGACCCATATGGACTGCAGGGTGACAAAGAAGGATATTAACCCCTGCATGTCCACAAAACTGAAAGAGGACTGAGCATGTTTCATGCAACTCAGGTCAAAGAGGGACTCATTTCCCGAAGCATTTCAGAGCCATGTTTTGAATAGAAACCATACTTTTTGGTTACCAGGCTTGAGAAACATGTGCCTTTAACTTTTGCAAGTTTTCAGAAACTTTTTGTTGGAATTTCACAGCTCAGTGCAGCAACAACCCCCATAAAAATTGCCCAACTCATAAAGGCAGATACTGTAAGTCAGCCAAGCTCAGCTTCAGCAGGATAGTTCAGGACTCTGACGCTACAACTGCAAACCATACCCTCACTATCACTGCTGGAATGTATGAGAAATCTGTGGAAACGCAAAAGGCTCCTTTTATGTTTATCATGTGTCAAATGATCAATCAGGACACTTTTCCTGCCTGTTTATTGCTCTTCAGATAAGCTGCGGCTCTTACAGAGCTCGGCATACATACCTAGTTTCTCCACCAGCTTCAGCATGACTCCTCCAATGTGGATTTCTCCTGTGACCCTAAGCGACACATCCCTGTGGAGGTCAGTGACATGCATCTTCAGTTCCCATGTCCCATCAGCGTAACAGCCATCGGGCATCCGGATCCCATCCAGCGCCATCCTGCCAAAGACAGAGAACACATCAGGAGGCCAGAAAGGCTAAAGATTTAAAGATCTGTCAAATTGGAGGGAAACAGAAACTTTCTGATCCTCTGAAGGGAGAGAAATATGGAGCAGAGATCATGCATGCAGACTCTTGAGAAAGAACTGTACAGTGTTACACATTCCTCTCTGGATTCACTTGATTACTGTTATTTAGCAAAGTTCATTCAGACAGTATGGACTTAGTGCATTCTCAGGATGTGACACCTACAGATGCGGGAAAAACAGCTCCAATCAAAATCATGCTGGTTGTTAAAACCCAATAAATCCATCAAAAAAGTCAAACACAGTGATGTTAAAAGAGTTTGCCAAACATACGCGTTAAACTATCGATTAGAGATGCACCTATCAAACTTTAAGTTTGGATCCCCATATCAGCTGATATCCAGTCTGATACCAGCATTAAATTAACAATCACAGTTCCTCCATAAGAGGATGAGACTGAGAGTTATATTTTGGTAACTTCATGGATCTGCCCAATGAATTTGTCCTTTTCTGCCATATCTGATCTAGCTATTTGAGTCTGTGTTGGACTGCCAACCAAACCCAGGATTGGATCAGTGCATCCCTGGAAGAAACCCTTTTAGAAACAAAAAAAAAAAATCAGCTGATTTAAATGGCTGCAACACCTCAAACCCTCAACAGATGCACAATCTCCTCTGTTGCTCTGGAAGACCCAACTAATGATTTTCCGAACAATTTGTCCATTTTTTTCTGCTTTTATCCTTCATTCTGAAAACTTGCATATTTATTTACCTTCAATTATATTAGATTTTTTTTTAAATTAAGTCTAAAAATGCGTTTTCCTGTTCTGTAACAGCTGTTTTTTCATGATCAAAGTGTAGAGTCAGAGGTAGTTCTTTCAGCATGAGCTCACTGTTATGGAGACAGCAGTAGTCTCTCCAATGATGTGATTCAGCTATAAAATGGACATTTGATGCTCAAATTAAAAATATATATCCATCTATTGATTTTCTATCTCTGTAAGTCTCCTCTTGCTCCAGTCGCGCCCAGTTGTGTGAACTCGCTGCCAAAAAGTTGCATTGCAGTCAATCTGTCAATTCCTTGATGTGAGGCTGTCCTGGGGTACAGAGTGGCCTGGCGATCAAAACAGCCGTCTGATCAATAAACACGACAGAACAAAGGCTACAGGCCCGCGGGTACAAGTTCAACAAAGCGCTTTGCGGGCTTTTATCTCCCTAAAAGAGCCGCTTCACCTGTTAAAAATAACGGTAAAGGCTCTCTTACAAATAGGCAGAGGGCTTCATTATGTAAGCAGGGTCTGTTCAACAGCTTCCCGGCTGCCTTCAAACTCGTCTAGTCGACCGTTAAAGGAGTTAGTCTAGTGAAAAGTGCAACCAAAGAGGAAAAAGGAAGTTTAAATGAGCAAAATGACTGTTTTAAAAAGCTTAGGTGGTAGTTTAAGAAGAGGCACCGCCAGAGAAAGCGTTTTCATATTTCATAGCAGCGAACGAGCCAAGCTTTGAGGACGAACATTAAAATGTGAGTACTCACCTTCACAAAGACGAAAAACACTAAACCAGTTGACTACACGGTACAGAACAAGTCCTCCCTTTTTAAATCATGTATGAAGAGTTTCTGGAGCGATAAAAACAGAAAGAAACCCCCGAAGAACTCGCTCAAGTAGTGAAGTATCCCAAACAGTTTTCCTGCAGGCTTCGGCTTAATGGAGTCCAGCCGTCCCTCTTCCTCCCTCCCTCTTTCCAGCGGATCACGTCACTGCTCCAATCCCACTTTTCCTTTCATACTGGGAGCTCTGCTGGTCGCCCACTGGTCCCAGTGTCACCCCACACATTTACACACACTTTAAACTTTCATGTGTCTTCAAAATATCACTTTTAACCCCTTTTGTGCTTATAGAGCCAGAATGCTTACGTGTAACACTTAGCTGCAATTTAACAAGTGGTCTTAACGTCTGATTATGGAAGCCCCAGAGGGTCGTTTTTAAAATACGTTTTATTTTTAAAATTTTCTTGAGATGGCGAATTAATTTCAGCTCAATTTATCTCCCACAAACAAGATAAATTTTCTGTCGCTTTAAAAAAACAAACCAGTTGATTGATCGTCATCATTAGCATGAAGATGGCTTGCAAAGCTGCCTTTGTGCTTTAAACCACAACAGAAAACAGAAATATAGGGATGCCTTTAATAGTTATTATTAAATATATTTTATTTACTCCGTTTTCTCAAGATGATTTAGCTGTTTTCTAAGGATCTCAACACATTTTTCTTGGAAAACAAATCTGCCACAGTGCATGTTTTAGGTAAGAGAAGCCTATTTAAGTGTCCCTATTTTCTGTCTTCTGGCCCTTAAAAGTGATCAATCTGCAGATTATTATTATTTCATTTACATCACTAGAAAATTAGTTCCTTATATCTTAAAGAAAGAACAGGCTTTGTTTTCTCAATACAAAAATTAAGTCTAGATCTCAAGAAAACAGAAAACAAAATGTAATCAGCCATGACCTTTGAGGGCTTCAGTTGGGCAGTGGCAGGATAGCAGCTTAGCATGCCACCTTCAGGCTAATGATCATGATGATAATGAACCAACTGATTTGATTGTTAGACCTCCAAAAAATTCTCTCCTTGTTAAGATCTCGAAAAAACAACTTTAACTAACCCATTATTCCAAGAATACATAGACCTGAAATGTATTAAATTATGTTCTTTTAGGGCTTCCTTATAAGATAGTTAGCCAAATCATTTCTTTTAACTGGCAAAACTGTGAGACAGATTTTACCACCTTTAACATCAAGAAGAAGAAAAACTACCAGGAAATAAAGTGAATTTGATTTGTTGCATTACTCTAAAGAAAGAATAAAACAAATGTGTCTGTAGACTGTAGAGAGTTTGAATACAGAAAAGTAACACAAAGTAAAATTTAAACCCATTGGCATAAGAGTCTAAATATAAAAGACAAACAATCAAAGTCTCCCAAAAAAACATAAAGCAGTTCAAGTGGATTTCAGGGTTATTTTTAGCTCTCACTAATAAGAAATTAAGGAAATAAAACATTATATTTCTTTCAGAAAACTTGACAGAATAAAATTGAGCTGTTTCTGTTTTTTAATTTGTTTTTACAGATACGGTCAACCCTCTATGGTTAAAAAAAAAAAAAAAAATCAACAGTTTGTGTCAGGAGTAATGGACTAGCAGTTGAGATCTCAGGCTGCCTTTTATGGCAATAGTACTGCTGAGCCTTAAAGCAGCATCCAGGGACCTGTGGGCCTGTAGCTCCAGGAGTATGAGCACAAAATAACAAAACTTTTTTGGTCACTTTTGCAATTTCAGAATCTCCCTTTCAACACTAAAAGCCCCACTGGAAGAAAATGAAATGTAGAAAATAGCCAAAGCATACAGATATCTACTTTTACTTCTGACACATTACATAAATTTAAAGGATAATTTTATTATTACTTTGTGTTTGGGACATTTGGAGGGATGTCAAATGACTTGACGTACTCCTTAAATGTTTGAAGTAATAAAATGTGTTATAATTCATGAGTTTATCGAAGATGTGATCTTATTTTGGAGAATGGAAAGTATGCACAGCTGCACACAAGTTATGAAAAAACTTGGTTTTACCTCTCAGATATTTTATGATGGAATTAAAAATATGACTGTCATACTTTGAGAGAGGATTGAGAGGAAGAATGTCGACTTAATTTACCTGACGTTTTGAAAGAAACATACATTTACTTTTTCCCTTGGATACAATCTTAAGTTCTAACATTCCTCATTATTCTATATCAGAAACTCAGTAACTTACTCTTGCACAAAGCATCTTAAAATGTCAAACTAAAACTACCAGAGACTAGATTTGACTCTGTGCGCTGCAGGACCGAGAGATACCGAAGATCGTTCCTCCCTGCAGCCATCAGAGTGTACAATTCTTTGCTTGGAAGAGAGCCCAAACAACATGAATTTCCCTTCGGGGATCAATATAGTATATCTTATCTTATCTTATCTTGTGCTAGTTTTGTCTCAATGGACCAAAGTTAAAATTGTCATAATGCATTTCTTTCAGTGTCTCTTGGGTTTAATGTCAGAAAATAGCTTTCTGCAGACCCAGGATGCAATAAAATGCTGATGATGGAACAGTTTGCAGGTTGCTGTTAATGTAGTAAAGTTTTATCTGTGTATTCAATCAAACTTTAACACAAATGACAAGTGTTAAGAAAGTCTGCATTCTCTTTTCTTTCCAGTTCAGCTCCACAACACACACTCTCCACCGAAGTGCCATGAATCATCAGTTTTTCTGGCTCTCTCAGCTCTGGAATCTGGGCCCTCAGACTCTCCAGTCTGCATCAAAGCGATATATAAACTCTCCCTGCAGCTCCGACCCCCCCACCTCCACCTCCACCCCTCGTCAGCGTGTCTGGCATTCAAACCTGTTGCCTTTTATAGGCTGTGTTTTAATTGTGGAGTAAACACTGGAGTCAGTCAGATGTAGAGCAGGAGAGGCAGATAGGGAGCTGGCCAGCTTCTGATGATGTGGATGCAGAAAGGGAGGAGTGGGGTGCATTTGTAGAGCAGGGTTTTCAAGGGTTAACGTTAAAGGCATGGTTTAGTGTGAAAAATAATCTACTTTTTCAGTGTTTGAACTGTGTTATGTTGCATCTGCAGCCAAAAATGTCAATTTACAGCATCATAAAATCATTACGGGTCACACATTAAGAGTATTAACACATGTCACAAAAGCTCAATTAGTTCAGGGCAATAAATGGAAGCAGGAGAAGAGAAAGGGCACAGACAACAGATGGTCAATGAAGGTCTTTGTTCCAGCATTACCTATAGATGACTGACCTCTCCTGGTGGAACACAGAACAGCAGGCCCGCATGCATTATTTATGAGCTACCTCTCCTCTAAGCGCTCCCATCTGTGAGCCTTTGCCTTTGCAGATGTTGCTTAACAACATTAAAGCCCTATAACTCATGTGGAGGCCATGCCTGCCTGCAGATTACAATGCGGCCTATTCAAGATCTATAAGTCAGTTTTGTTATTCACATCGGGGGGGCTGCTGCCGTGGAAAGAATCTCTGAGTTTCAGATGAACAAACAGCTCCATTGTCCAACAAAATCAGTATGGGATTGAGCGATGAGACTGGAAATATCAACCTCCTTCTTCTCCTACGCAGTAGCACAAATAGAGTCCAAGTTCAATATTTTCCCCTCTGCTAGTGTCTGTGGGATGTGACAGATGAGACAGTAGTCCAAAAAAAGAAATTGCTTTAATAAAAGGAAATAAATACAGTGCTTTGGATGGCAGTTAGAATCCATTACAGGCATGGGTTATTGCACAGATCTAAGGACAGACATAACACTTTTTTTCAGACATCCATTCAAAGTTAGAGTAACAGAGGTATCTAACACAAATGTTACAAATTAGTTTCATGTTTCTCTTCCTCACCCGGAGACTGACAACGTGGCTGCAGGATTTTCCTTTTATTGACCAAAAGTACATTTTTAAGTCAACAATGGCTTCAAACAATGGTGTTCATCTACAAAACATGTAACAGACGTTTCCCTGATGCTTGTGATGCCTTTGTCCAGAAAAATATACCGTTGTCATTCAAAAATGCTGTGCATTAAATGCTCATAAGGTACAATGAGTCCTGTTCTGTAGCTTGTTTTTGTATCGTAACAGGTCTGGGGTGGATTCAGTTGAAAAATCTGTGCTTGGATCAAGAGTTGCTAGAATGGAAAATGTACATTTTGGAGACACGGTGCAGGAAACAGGTCTGTTTCACTTGGTATTTGCACTGTGCAACTCTAAAATGCCGAGGCAACCGCTGAACTTTTTGCATTACATGTCAAAGGTCTCCAAGGCAAATTTTGCATGCTTTCCACAGAAGTTTAAAATGTAACATGCTCAGCAAAATAAAACAAAAACGGGGTTTTAAAAAATTATTTCTGTGCAATTCAAAGCCGATAAATTCCCCAATAAAATTCCTCTTTCTTATTTGTCCCTGTTCCCATTTGAACCTCCACATGCTCACCTGAGAGGTGGTCAGGTTCCAGTCATTAAGTCTTTGCATAATTAACACAAACAGTAAATACCAATAATAGTTTCTTTTTGCAACAGCCCTCAACTGTGTGCGGCTGCTTGCGCCATCGCAATTAAATCAAGCTCTTTGATGAAATTGTTACGAGTAAAACACAAAGACTGGTGGACTCTGAATGTAATCAAGTCTGTCACATGTAACTAACCCCTTCAGCAATGATCTGAGGGTTACTCCATGACTTCATCCATCACATATGTCTTCTTAATGATTCCAATAGAAACTAATAAACAATCATGAGCGGTTTTCCACCCAGTAAAAAAAAAAAACAAAGCAGTTCCTCAGATGTTTGTTGGCACTCTGCAGTATCTTCTCTTTCTATTTACTGTTTTTAAAAATGACATCATGCAAGAGGAGGAAGTTTCATATCATCTGCATACTGGTTGCTGGGTGTGTCTTTGAACAGAACCACATCTAACAGGCGTGTGATTCATCGTTACTGAAGGAGTTTCCTCTTTTAGCTGCTGTGACAAACCTAAGGCAACAGTCATGATGAGCAGCGAAAGTCATGTTGCTGTTTTCAGTTGTTTGTGTTTCCAGATTACTTGCTAGGTATATTTTAGTGACTGGAAAATTCACAAGAGGAGTTAAAAAGAACGACATGCTAACATATCTATTCCTCCAAAGGGGGAGTATTCATCAGTTACAAAAAAAGGCAAACAAGATAAAGTTTGTTTTATCACAAAGACCTCCAAAAGAAACAAGCTACTTTTATCCAGTTAAGTTTAGTCTGAGTTAGCATTAGCAATGCTAAGGCTAAGCAGCTAACAAGCACAAGATGTACATAAATATAATTTGGCCGCAAGTTTGATTCCCCCTATTCCCTAAATATGAGATCCGGGTTTCTACTCACAAGAGCCTGAAAGTTTTCCCTAGGAAAAATATTTATTTATTTTTCTACAGTTTTTTAAGACAAAATACATCTTTTTGACTATTTTCTTCTGGATATGAAAATAAAGATATAGCACAGAAATAAAGTCTCTCTGTAACTCATCCCTAACAAAAGATCATGGCGAGAAGTTTAAATGACTGTTTAGAAATGACATCATCAAGGGATTTTAATTAAAATGCTAATTAAAGAATGTTAAGAAAAATAAATATACATGCGTGGTGTCTATTTGGTTGTATATGTGTAGTTAAACGCCTCACTAATGGTCCAGTGGAGTCAGCTTAACTGTTACTTTGAGTTTACTATCCAGGATATAAGAGTGCAGCTGTGTTCATGTTTTATTTGGTAAATATCTAGTTTAAGAGTTAAGTGAAGCTAAAAGTAATCAACACAAAATAAAAATGTTTTTTTTTTAAGTTCAAAAATTTCTTATTTTAAAGGGATAATGCCCTAAATTTGATTTAACAAAAACTAAAAGATTATGCAAGTTTGGCTGTTTTTCTGAAAGGCAATGCAGTTACTTGACAGCAAGTTTTTCACGTTTGTCATCACTGAATGTCTGAAGTAATGAAAAAACATTAAAGATTACTATAACTCTTTCTCCCTCATGTTGAAAAAGTAAAAACTTTAAAGTACAGACAGAACAGAGATCGAGGATCAGGCAAGTGTGTTTCGCCACATTCCAGACGGAGCAGGAAAGAGAGGCTGGATTTAAAATGATTATAACAGGAACTGCACAAACACTTTTATCAACAGGCTACAGCCGTTTCAAGTCAAAAACTTCAGGGTGAACTCACGTCCTCTCCATGCATCAGACTCATCAGTTTCATATTCCAGGTCCAAATGAGTCACACTGGCAAAGGTCGCACCTCCTTAGGGGTTCCTGGTCCAACACTGTCACCCTTGGGGTGCGCAATTGTGTCCTGACGACACACACACATACACACATCAAACAAACAAACAGAGAGAATAATGCTCATCTTGGAATGAAGTGTTAGAAATGATTCCCAAGTGATAAAGGAGCTGAATCACAGAGAGATTTAGGAAAAATAGAGATGACTAGTTACGTGAGCAGTTTGTGTGCAAATAAAAACAAAAGAGGTTTATTTTTGTGTCTTGCGAGTAGATGATCCCCAAACTTAGAGGTCATTAGACACCATTCAAGTGTTAGTGTTGCATGAAATGTGCAGCCTCAGTCTGGATCCAGAGCATCTTCTGCTGCCTCTGAGGGAGTTGATTTCTGCTTGTATATGAAGGTCAACAGGAAGAGTGCAATGTCATGTGAGGACCAGTAGCCTGTGTGTGATGTCACTGCCGACCAATAGCGACTCTCCACTAGACCTTCTCGAAGCTCGAAGTCGATACGCCGCTCCAGTTCCACTGCAAGACATGAAGAGTCATTTTAATATTTTTATAACAAACATCATAGCTTAGCTCTGATTCTTTAGATGCACGAAGTGAAGAGGACTAACGTGATGTGTCAGCTGTGGGTGAGGTAGGCCGAGTCAGAGTGGAGAGGCCATACGCCGACTGGCTTTCTGTCCGCTTCTGCTCCTCTTCCTCAGAGTTAGCGCTTCCTTCAAGGCCTAAAGACACAGAGGGCTGGCTGTTGGAGCGGGAGAAACGGGAGAAGAGGATGCCTCCGATGCCTTTCCCTATGCTCGCCGCCCCTGTGAAAGAAGGACAGAAAAGATGGATTAAGTCAGAGAGGAAACAAAAGAAACAGATGTAACACCATTTTTCTGATTTATTTTCCTCTGATTCAACTGGTTTCAAGGGAAAAGAGCAAAGTGTAAAGCCAGTTCCTCACATCTCCACACGATGGCACTGTTGATGCAGCTATTCAGTCAAAGAAAGCATCTCTTATTTCAAATACTGAAGCTCACAGGAGAGAAAAGATTTTACCTCTGGACCCTGAGCAATCTCAGGAGTGGATTTTAATTAGCTCAGCTCTTTCCTCGAGCTTCCCTGTGCTGTCTGTACTTATTTTAATTCCCCATGGAAGCTTTCAAGGGCTTGTTTTCTTCATCATGAAGTCTGCTGAAGAATGTAAAGAGATCTTTGAGCTGACTGGACCGGTGTCTTACCCAGTATGCTGGCCTTGCCCAGACTGGTGATGGACTCTCCATAGTGTCTGCGTGCGAGGACAGGAGACGTGCTGGGGCTGGGGATGCTCTCGGTGTCAGATGTTGGGTCTTTGACGGGATTCAGGAAGGTCGGCCGGATCTCATCATAGGGTGTTGGGTTAACGGCACTACACCTGAAGAAAACCCCCAGATATTAAAGCCTGATAAATACCATGTTCCACCAAAGGACAACCTCAAATGTCTGAATAAAGCTCTTACCAGTGTATTTGAATAGGTGCAATATTGCTGTAATGTTTGAGGATGAGGGGCTCCAGCCTGTAGGCCTAAACAGAGAAAGTCACTTTTGTTCAGTTTTATAACTGAAACATCTGGCAAAGCATGCAACAAAGATCTGTTTCTGATCTAATAGCAGAGCACAAGTCCAGTAAAAACAGCAGATTTCCTCTAATATCACACCCTCGATGTGTGTGGGCTCCTTCAAAAAGAGTGAAGAAAACAAGACAAAAAGTCTCAACATATTGTCATAACCCTGCGTGAAAGGCAGAGGGCAAGTAAGGTAGACTGACCACAGGGTCCGTGGGATGAAAGACGTTGAAGAGCCTGCCACAGATGGGGGTGGGCAGGATGTGGTCCTGGCAGCAGCTGGTACCAGGGCGGATTCCTCTCAAGGCCAGGAAAACAGCCAGAGGAGAACCCATGCAGAAGAAGTTTTCCACCTGAGAGGCGTAAAGTGGATGATAAAGTATTGGAAAAGGAGCCGTGGGTTTTTACGTAGCATCTGTTTCAGAGGAGGATCATACCTTAAATCTGAGGGCTGGTGGCGCAGAGGGTTTAGAGGCCTCGAGTGTCTGGAGCTGATTTTCCAGCTCCCGTAACCTGTTGAGAAAACAGTGTCAATAAAGCAGACAAAATAATAAAAAATCTCTTCCACGCTTTTTTATTTTGCCGTATTTCTTATCACTCAAACATCAAGCTGTAAAAGCTGAGGTCATCAAATCCAACCTGACACCTGGCTATGGTGTGTATGAGGAGTTGATTAGAGTACGCTTTAAATTATGTTTGCCAAAAAAAAATAATAATAATAATAATTTTGAAGAGTAGTTTGTCATGATTCTAAAATATCTGACCCCTTATTTAAAGGATAAATTCGGTTTATACAGTTTTTACGTTGTTTATAGAATGAAGTAGAACAAAATACCCACCCAGAAGGCTTTCCTGATCCAAGCAGTGCTTCGGGAGATATTTAGATCCAAAATCGTGCAGCGGACGTCCGTATAATGGGCTCCATCGGGGCATGGACAGCGCCACTCCTAAAACTGCATTAATAGTCCAAAAACTCGTGTTTTTCACCAATATTCCTTCATAGTCCGCTCCGGGTTAGATATCGATGACCTCTGTCTGGAGTGACACAGACTTCAGCAGATCGCTGAAGTCTGTGTCACTCCAGACAGCGCTGTGTGGCTGTACTGACCTCAGAACTGATGAAGACTTTGCGTTTACGTTTGTCCCTCAAAGAAAGTAGTCAGCTCTCCAGAAAGTACTGCGCATGCGCAGTCGGCTCTTTGAGGGACAAATGTAAACAAAGTCTTTGTCAGTTCAGAGGTCATTACAGCCACACAGCGCTGTCTGACTGCAGCAGATGACTAACCCGGAGCGGACCATGATGGAATATTGGTGAAAAACATGAGTTTTTGGACGATTAATGCCGTTTTAGGAGCGGCGCTGTCTATGCCCCGATGGATCCCATTATACGGACGTCTGCTGCACGATTTTGGATCTAAATATCTCCCGAAGCACTGCTTGGATCAGGAAAGCCTTCTGGGTGAGTATTTTGTTCTACTTCATTCTATAAACAATGTAAAAACGGTATAAACCGAACTTATCCTTTAACACCCAAAAAATGCAATTAATAAAAAATGACGATTACCTGTTTCTGGTGTGCCGCAGCTGATCCACAACGTGCCTCTCCTCATACGACATCCAGCGCAGGTCCAGCTGCTCCTCCACGGCATGATGCTCCTGTAGACAGAAGCGCACAGGATCCCATCCCGTCATGATGTCGTAGGTTATGACGCAGCCCAGGGAGTGGGACACGATGGACACTTTGCCTCCCTGCTTCTCAAACTCAGGGTTGCGTGAGCAGAAAAGTGAGTAGAGTCTGTTTAGCTCCAGTGTTAGGCCCTTAGTGATCTGAGGAAACAAAGAAGTTTAAGGGACGTTAAAACTTGTGCTATAAAGAAGTTAATTCTCTTGTTTTATAGAATGTAGTGACTCTGACCTCGTCCCGGTAAAGGGGGCTGTTGTAGTACATGATGTCCATGGCGCTGCTGTTGAGTAGATCTCTCAGTCCTCTTACTTTGTCGGGTGTTATTGAGTCCACCGTATCTTTAGAAACAGACATGACAGTGCCTTTATTTACACAGTTCCCCCTCAGACAGACAATAAAGGCCAAGACTTGGAATTCTAAAAAGCTCATATTTCAACTTGATTGGGACAACATAAGGGCCCATTTTGGGATTTGGTGAAACTAAGACATTCAAATAAAACTTTCAAGACCAACAAACAAAACTAATACTTTCTGTTTACAGGAGTCTGAAACCTCTCATCTCATCTTCTACTTAGTTTTATACAAAACTACTCATTTTGGGTTACATCTGTGAGATGACGTAGTGAGGAATTGATATAAGGTTACTTTAAGCTGCTCCGAACACACCTGCATGAATACTGAGTTTGTTGGTTAGGACTTCTGGGGCTGGGTGCACCAGCTGGGTGTAATCTTACGTCAGGTTTAGCCCTGAAAGTTACGACCCACCTAAAATTAAGCTCTGTGCACCAGTTAGACTTAAGCCCTCTTTGGGTTTCAAATGGGTTAACTTCAGCACCTAAAAAGGAGCAGGTCTAAGTTTGTCTGCACAAGGTACCATGAATGAAAAAAAAGAACTGAGGAGAAATGGTGATGGCACTACTTCTTGTTTAGAGGAGGGTCAATGAAAGTGAAGAAAAATAAATGAGAATAATCTGTGATTGTTTTTGTGCCAAATTTGGTACGACCTGTAGCACATTGAAGGCACGCATTTCGCGGTTAAAGTGGCATCACTAAGAAAGAATTTAAAGAGGGTTGACTCTGCAAGCCCTAACGGTCATAGGACAAAAACAAAAACACACTGACCTCCATCCAGTGAAAGTTTGGAGCGCCACTCGACGGGCAGGAACTCCACGTGCTCGTCGTTGTGCTCTGAAAAGTGCTTCTCCTCCATCTTCCTCACGCCTTCCCTTAGCCTGAACACACACATTAAAAAACAGGACGACAGAGTTATACAGAGACAACACTGCATGCTTTTTCACTTAGGAGGTTCATTGGATGCATGATGGCAGTAAACATGCTTTTATTAGAAAATAAGTCCTTATCAGTATTTTGTGGCAGGATAAAGGGTTCCTGTCATCCTTTGTGCACATCCAGCCTGAATGCAGTCTCTTCAAAGCCTCTGTTTGCTCCTGTTTTCTCACTGACTTTTATGACTGCCAGGAAGAAAATAATGACGTCTATTTTGCTGCTCACTGATGCAGCAGCTTCACTAATGCAGCACTCACGCACGTGATGGCTGCAAAGGTACTGCTCCAACATGAGGCAGCATTAGCTCCAAGGGTACATTAAATACACAAAGAGACAGAGGAAGGGCAAGGAGGGTGTTGATATGGGTTAATGGACGGCTGGGAGAGGCTTTTTTGGTGGCTGGTCTAACACTGGATGCAGGTTTTGACAAGAATATGTGCAGGTGAGTGTGTGCGTGAGGAGAGTTTAAGCACTTAGAAGGTGGTGGAAACTGTGTCAAAGTTTCTGGGCTGCATCTTAAAGGATTGCCACGATTGCCAGCTGGCTTTAAACAAACGGGGAGGTTTTGACATAAAAGTTAACGCCCAAAAGTCGATGTCTGTGTTTCAGCCAAGTCTAATGATACCCTCGCCTCCCACGTTCCCGTCTGCTGAAGATGGCATTTAAATCAAGCACAGAGCTAAATTACTCCATGTTCTGAAAAATTATGAAATAGGGAGCTGGCCAGACGACTGAGGTTGATCCTCTCCTCCTGGCTAAGAGAAGTATATACTGTATGCTGTAATTCATGAGGAGTGAAGCTTAAGGTGCTCAGCAGCTTGTCGCGGTCTACTTTACCTGCTTAGCTGTGCTAAGCTCCTGGCAGCAGACCTGATGATAACTTTGTGACACAGAGACACACATGGCTAGGGTCCAGTGCTACCAGTAATGTTCATTGTGGACGGCCAGTAAAGCGGTGTCATTTAGGGTCGGATAATGACTTACACGCTCCATTACACAGGCACAGAAATAGAAAGAACGAACATTGGTCACACTGCAAAAAAAAGAAATCTGTGGGAATGTTTATGGAGCAAGAACTGTTGTTAGACTTGATATGAGCCACCAGGAAAATGTTTAGTTTTAAGATACTCAAAAACAAAAATGGCGCCTGACAATTTTTTAATCAGTAAAAATGTACCTGTGTAGATTCTTGTATTAAGACACTGGGCCTTATTCGCAAATTTGTGCCTAAATCGTGCGTACTAATGTTTAAAGCACAAATGATTCACCAATATTTTCTTACAGAAATGTAAACTCATTCACTTTTAACTAAATATATGACATATTTAGACAACTTTCAGTAACTTTTATAAAATTGAAAAACAAAAACTGTAAATTGGATAAATGTATTAAATAACCATGAAATTGATGCATATTCAACCTCATTATACATATAACACTGAACCTGAGGGGGGCAGAAACAGGAGTGAAGTCCTTTGTTGCATTTTTTTACTGCACTGTTTCTGTATTTGCTCAGCCTCTGTAAAGACTCTCTTGTGCTTTCTCAAGTTTCGATGTTTCTTCTTTCTTAGACATAATACTGCAGGCAATTTGATAACACACAGAGTAAAGTAAAAGACCAGCAGGAAAAGACAAAGAGTGGGAAAAAATAGATAGGAGAGGAGAACAAAAAGGAAATGCAACTGTTGTAGTAATCTGTTATTTTGTTTGAAGGTTGTTCTTTAGGAATGTAGTTCTGCAAACCAAAAATACACTCAGCATTGATCATGAGTAGCAAAGCTATGAGGAATTAAAAGGACCTGCTGGACAGGTTTATATAAGCAACTCTATACAGGTAAAAAAAAAAAAAAAGCCACCATTGTCCTTTCACAACTTGCCTCTATCAGAATAAATGATTTCATTACAGCAGAGTGATCATCTTAACACTCTGAATTCAATCACAAAACATACAGAAACAAATGACTCACATTCCTGTGTTTTTGATAATGCGGCCTTGGTCCATTTTCTGACCAATCCCATGAACCACAAAGACGATGTGCGTAGTCTGAGGCGGCCTGTCCTCAGGAGAGGCCTCCTCAACGTAGCCCCTGTGGAGCCGCGTTCCACTGCTGGAAGCTGGAAGAGGGCAGAGGACAGGGCAGGGGGTTCATTAGCTAGCTGGTGAAAAGGGAACATTTCTGAGCAGATTTACACTATTTTCCTCTTCGTAATTACCCACAAGGCTGCTGGGTTCCCTAAAGAGCTAAAAATATCTAAACAATGGTATTTACAGTTACTACACACTGGTCTGAGCCAGAAGAGGTCAGTAGGCGAGACATTAAGTCCTTGACTAAGACTCACTGGCAGCTCATGCAAATGCCTGAAGGGTTAAACGCACCAGACTTTATGTAAGGACACGTGGTCATGAGCAGGGCTGCCAGGTGATAGGAGACAATGGGATTCGCTGTGTCTGGAATGCTGTTTGTTGAGGAAAACTGAGATAACCGATGTCAGCTCCTTCTCTCATAATCTTTGAGCAGGGGATGAAAACTTCCACCCAGATAAGAGCTTACTATTGAGGCCATGGACATTTATATCAATGTATATAGAAATGCTAAATTAAAAACAAATGGTCCTCTGTGGATACAGTTGTACACTAGATGTGTGTGGACATAGCAAATGTTAAAACTGAAAAAAAAAAATGCAAAAGTTTTGATGCTCACATCAGTTTTTAAAAGTTGGGACAGGGGCAGCAACACTGAAAAGTTGTGTTTTGTTAAGAAAATGTAGATTTATTTAGTCATGGGGGAATAAAATGATTAGATCTATAAAGGGCGTCCCAGAGAGGCTGAGTTTCCCTGACGTTAAGTGGTGAGCGGTTCATTGCCCTGTGAGAGACTGTGTGAGCAAGTAATTCCATTTCAGGATCATGCTCTGTGAGTTTGTCATGTGTTGATCCTTTTTGTTATTTGTATTCTTAATGTGTCTGTCCTGTGGATTTATCTGAAGTCTCTCTTTGTTATTTCGAAGTTCTTGCTCCTTATGTGTCTGGTATAGTCCTGTCTTGGGTTGGCCTTTTGTTGTGTGCACTGGTGATTCTGTTCTGTGGATTTATCTTGTGCTTATCTTGTGCAGTTACCCTCTGATTTGTTTCTTATTTTCTCCCATTCAAGCAAATGCTTTTGGATTTTGGATTTTGGTTGAACACATTTAAGTTTAATCTGGGTCCTTGCATACTGACAGAGATAGATCAGCTAAGAATTTGGAGATTTCATCATTGATCAAATATAATATTATTAAAAGATTTAGAGAAATTGGGAAAGTCTGCATAAAACTCAGCTTATACTCTCATACCAACGTTGTGTCTTAGTTGTGTAAAGTCAATGGCCTCATAGAGACTGGCAAAAAGCACACTACTGTCTCAACATAAAACAGTGTAACCTAGAAAAAATGTTTTTTTCCACTCTATGATCGACATATTGCAACAGTACCAACACTCATTTCATAATTCATTGTTTTGCAGAAAATAAAACTCAAAAGTAAAAACACATATGCATAGTTTACGTATTCTTTCACTGAAGGACAGTGACAGTGTGAACATAACAGACCTTTGGAGAAGCCCAGTTTCTGGGTGACCGTGCGTGCAATCTTGGATGTGGTGGCGTCACTGTAGAGGTAAACCTCATCAACGCTGTGCCAATCCACATGGGTCCGACTCAGCTTCAGGCTGTGAATGGCTGCAGGGGAGGGCAGTGAAAGAGGAGTGAGTGAGTGAATGAATGGACACAGGAACGAGAGGAAGGCATTGGCAGATGGTGTGGGAAATAGAGCAAAGAGAAGAGGGGGGAACAGTCCAGGGAGAGAGGAGAAGAAAAAGGTTCACTTATTTAAATTTCAGAGGACAGACAGGGAAACAGAGATTGAAAACACTGTCAAACATTTATACAGTTGTGATGATCTGAAAGGCAGCACATAAACACTCTGCAATCTACTCCAAAGCCCAATCAAACTCACTTTGGAGCATTGATCTGCAGTCGGAAAGAAAACATCACTCTACCACAACATGATGGCATATCTCAGCTCTTACTTGACCATCCTGCTTCTGTTTCATCAGTCTGAAGATATTTAATAATCTGAAAAACACATGCAGTTTAGTTTTCCTTATTGTGGTGCTTTGAGGTGAAATGCAGTGACCAGAGCAAGTAAGAGCAGAGGTATGGCTCGAGAGGCTGTTTGCTACAGAAGCTAGGAGCGATAAATGAAAGGGATTGGCTTGAGGGAGTTATTTATGTCTCTGCAGCATGTCCTTAAAAATGTCCTGTGCGGTCAAGTTCATGTTGATGAAACAGGCGGAAGACTTTGGCTCAGGTCCAGTGCACAGTCATGGCTCCTTGTATTGGTCTGAAACAATCTGGGGATTAAGCCTGAAGAACGTAAAGAACTTGGAAAAAAAGAAAATGTACTGTACGACCTTTTTGTAAATGGATCTGTGGTGATATAGTCAGTGGAAAACACAATGCTACGAGAAGTGTCAGATTTCTGTGTTACTCTGAGACTGAAACTTATTTTGAGTGACATTCAAACGCTGCAGTCAATGCGTTATTTTTTTAATCTTGTATTTTAATTCAACACAATGCATAGGCACCAGGTCTCATGAGTGTCACATGGTAGACTTAAGCTGGGCCTCCACTGCCTGGCAGGCTAATTTCTTCATCGGACCAGCATTAACAGTGGGTAATGTGAGGTCAAGCGGTGACTGCATCCTCCCTCAGACCTGTCCACTCCATAGGCAACCAGTGTGAAAAGAGAAGGCTGCCGCTCATTTGTTGAGGGTAGTGGCTAAATTTGGAATCCCAAAGTGAAGGACGTTGTGTTTCTCTTTTTTTGGTCGGATAACACAATAAAGCAAACGTCCTGTGGGGACACGTGGAGAATCACAGTTACTTCTGTCACACACTTCCACTTAACTCTGCAGATCTTTAAATGAACCCACTCCACAGCAAAGCAGTCACACACCTAACTAAATCAACACAGAATACTAAGAAACCCTCGTAGACAGCAGCAGCAAGGGGAAAACAACCAGCTGCCCCAAGAAGAGAAACTTTCACCATCTGTACTGGCTTCAACTCAAACAGTTTAAAGCGGCCTCATTTCCTCCTTTACCTCATGAACTTACTGGTGAGGACAAAGAAGGAAAAGAAAACAGCAGTAGGTGTCATAAGATTTTCACACGTCATCATAAGGAGGAGGGTGAAGCCGTTTCAGACTGTTGAGCGTTGACTGTAGCAAAGAATACTGTAAAACAGGAAGTGTTAGTCCAGCTGGAGTACACTGAACATTTGTAGTGAATTTGGGTTTCACGTATGAAGTGATTCTTAAAGACACTTCCTGTTTTACAATAAAAGGCAATGCATTGTGAAAGAAGAGGGAGTGAATGGGATCAAAGCGGACTGAGGGGTTGGCTCTCAACCAAGAACACTGAGGACTTCACTGAGGGGCTTCTTGAACACAGCTAAAGTGAAGGGCTGTGAGGTTTGAACATAAGGGATTGAGGAAAAATAACATGAAGGACTGAAGTGGTGAGAAACCAGTTCTTTTGATGCAGAGAGGGAACAAAGGGATTGTGTGCTGGAGAGTTTGGGATAAATGCAGGATGCCAGGCTAAAACTGCTAAGCCAACTCATTTCTTTGTTCGAGTTTGGGAAACAAAACTTATATTCAGTTCGTTATGGTGGAAATGATGGATCTTAAGCACCGTCGCAACTGATTTTTTTTACCCCGATAGCGCAAATTTGATGTACTGACTGTATCTATGGCCTAGCGATTAGGTCACTGTCCATGAGGTTAGCCCTGGAACAGTCCGTTTTGGTTTAAATCCAACATGTAGCGCCCTGTCACTCCCTACTTTCCCACCATTTTCTAGTGCAGCTACTGTCCTGTACCCATAAAATTCACTTTTCAAAAGTTTGCTGCAACATTTTCTTTCCAGATGAGAGTGACTCTTGTTTTATACATTTACTACAGTTTTCTGTAGCCAAATATTAAGATACCGCAGGCTACTGTTAGCTTTAGCTATGCGCTAATGTGGCCCAACAGAAAAACATGGGACCATTGCCAATTTTTGAGTTATCTATTTAATAGGGCTGGGACGAAGTACTATTCTTGCGGTTCGAGTCTATTACGATTTTTGGGTTGCCAATTGGATTTAGAGTGCGATTCTTCCATATTTACGATTTTTAGCTTGTTTTTTTAACATAAGACAGACCAAGTGAAAAAGTTAAATGATGATAAATTCTACAGACTATATCAGGAGCTATATTTCCCATAAAATGCACATCACGTGAAACAGAGAGAAACATTTCACCCTCTGCTGGAGAAAAGTGGTTACTTTTTTCCAATCCAGTTAATAAACAAAGACTGAAATGAAGAATTTGATTTTTTTTTAATCAATTTTTTGAGAAAGAATCCAGATTTTGATATTGTCAAACCAAAAATCCTGATGTATCGATTTTTTCTCCCACCCCTACTATTTAACAGATGACTTTTTTGTTACTTTAAGAGAGCTTTCTCATTGTAAGACTCTTATGAATGAGCAAAACTGAGGGCTCATTTTGAAATCCCTGCTGTGCTGTTGCTCCTTAGTAAATCAAAACAGAGTTAACACAAAAGGTTTCCCGCAAAAAAAACTTTAATTGGTGATTTGAATAATGGACTTGTAATAAATTGATGCAATATTTTAAAAGTTTTAAAACACATTATGAATATTTAAACTGTATATTGGGTAGGAAAATCTTAAGTATGTTTGGAGGTCATCCTCTGAACTGAACATCAGTGTGGGCTGAAGCAGAAAGGGTGCAGTAGAGCCTAAGACCTCTCTGTTGAGCATTTTCCATCGAGGGTCAATACACTGAGAACTAGGACAGTGATAGACTGCTTAACAAGTTAGAGAGCTATACTAAAGGGCCACAAAGGCTGCTCTGTTCTGCTCATCACTTGTGCCCAGCTCTCAACAGAGAGCTTTGTTCATTGCCCTCAGAGCGAGAGCTAGAGTTGGTGGTTCATTAATGATGGTCAAACTGCCAGGAGGGATGAGAGAGAAAGCAGTGAGAGAAAGTGGGAGACAGGGCTGGAGAGATTTAAAAAAAAGAGTCAAGGAAGAGAGGCTTTTTGAGGAGCAACTTCTTTATCCTCCGCTTTAAGGGGTCTTTACCAAGAAGTTTAGTTAACCATGTTGGCTCCGCAAGATAACAGATACAAATGTTTCCTCAAAAAGCAGCAACAGCACTACCAAACTCTGGGTCACAGCACAAAAGGGAAAGTTCTAGAAACTAGGCCCAGTTAAGGCTGCAATGGAGAACTGGGAGGGCAGCCTAAATCCATTTTAATACAACCGTGTCTAACTGAGCCTAGGTCTAGCTCTAAAGAGCAGATTGAACGGGTCTGCACCACAACAGAGGATGAGCTAGTCCCATAAGGACCTAGGATCTACGAGGAGAGAGGGTACAGGCTAGCAGATCTAATACAGCAGAAATGAAGATAAAAACGTGATATTTCACAGTACCTTGACAGCGTTTGCGCTTGTGACATGTAGTTTTAGCACTCGTCTGATATCCACTCCATTTGAACAGAAAAGGGAGGTAGAAAGGGGGCAGGCGGGAGAGAACTAACAACCAGAGAGAGTGAGTAATTGCCATTACCCTTTTGTCATTCACACAGGCTAGCTACCGCTGTCATCATTTCTGAGCAGGGCAATTCATCAAGAAGCGCCGCTATCAGGTCCAAGGCCCTGTGTGCAGAGCCTGTACTGATTTATAACAGAGCCTGTGCCTGACTGGTAGATATTATGAAAATAAAAAATCAAACAGTCGTAAAAAACAGAATAGGGTATGCAAAAGCATACAGCCGGTAACGCAGCGCTGCTTGAGATTTGCCCTATATGACTGAGGTAGGATCTGTTTTTTTTTTTCTTCACAAAGTTTAACACTTTTCCTTTGCACCTTTAAACTTGAAACCTCAATAAATGCCTGCAAATTTTCAAAAAGAGCTTTGAAATGTATTGTTATACCCTTGGACAACAGAAGAGTCTAGTGAAATCTTTCTGTAAAGAAAAGAATAGTCAGGCTGTAGCAATCTGAGAGGAAAACAAGCTTCTTAATTTCTTTACTTACTTCCTAAAGACACAGAATCTTCTAAAAGTGTAATGCTCCTGGTGTAAGAAAGTTTTTTCCAAGTCTAAATGACTTTATTCACTCTGGATTACTCATTTGGGATTTAAACAATATTTTCTTTTACTGATTTATCTCCTGTTTTTTCTTACTTTGATGTAATCCCTGATTAGGTTGTAAATTGATGTCTTGATCAGGCATTTAAAAAAACGCCTTTCCTTCCATTTGCTATTCAAATCAGCAAAAGTGCACAACGCTCCCCCCAGACTGAATCATTCGTTCTGTAAAAACACAGACATCAGACTTGCAAATGTCAGCAGTGTGTCCTTCAGCAGAGGTGAAAGGCTGCCGGGGAGGACAACACGGGAGGAGGCCTGCTGAGTGCACAGGAAGTTTGTTTGCTGTAGAAGCTATTAGTGAAGTCCATTTGGGCATTACGGGACTGATGGAGCCGTGCATAAATAGGTGCTCCCTAATGACTGGAATATCTACTCTGCACAGAACTCTTGGAGTCAGTGCACAAGTTTGAAATGAAGGATCATGATTGAGCTGGGGAGAGATATGCCTGGGTCAGATTATTGACCGGCAGCGCTTGTTGTGACTGATCACGAGTAAAAGACGGTTCCAACACGATGATCACAATTAAAGCAGTTATCCCTGGCACAGACCAGGAACAGATTTCACAGACATCTGATATGAAATAAACAGATCAACTGAAAAAAAACATCAGCCTGTCATTAGCTTTCTATTCCCACTCTTTAAAAGCTTTTATCTGTCAGTCATTAATTCTTCATACACAGTGTTCCCAGTCTCATCAGATGGTTAGATAAACAAGCAGCTGAATACACAGCGTATACAAAACAAACGCGTGGACCTTGCCTTAAAAATACCAAAAGCTGGCAGATGACTCTGTGCCCAGCCTGCTGGGTAGATTTTTCCCTGACGTCTGGGAAGCCACATAGTGTGGGACACACCCTGAAGTTTCAACCAGGAATACACTGCACTACACTTACGCATACACAAATCAGAGGAGTCTAAACTGAACAGATTCTCTTCAAATAAATGCTTCTCTTCTCGTTTTTTTTTTTACATTTTCCTGCACTAAATCAAAGAAATCAGCTCTGAATCCCTTTTTTAACCAGCATTCTTCCCTTTTTAATCTAAAGTTGTGAAAATCCTACTCTGAAAACAACCTCTGTTCATTTACTGCTTCAGCACTCAAACTGGTTAATATTGGTTATGGCATCTACTGTTTACCTACTTCCTCAAATTAAAATGTCTCGAAAGGCAAAAAAATAGTCATTTGGAGTATCTTTTTGAGAGTGTAAAACATTCAGTAAGTCCTTTGCTGTGAAAAATTATGTTATATAAAGGGATGGGCACCTTTCACATAAAAAATGATACTGTACCGATGCCCGGAACCTGGCAATCTGTACCGGTACTCAACGGTACCAATTTTCTATACTTTTTTGTGCTCATTTGGTAAAAAAATATAAATTTGTTAAATAGTATATTTTTTTTGTTTTTCAATTATATTCTTTGATATATAACCTTGTAATGCTGTGTTCATGCCCAGCATGGAAAATTGCCTACTCTTCCACTCCCTCATAGTCACAAAGATGCATGTAGGTACCTAAACATGGTACCTTTTGATTTTTCGTGAATCAGTTCCCGGTACTTTTGACAGATTGCGGTCGGTACCTATAAAAGTACCTAGTTCGGTACCCTTCTCTAGTCATATACTCCTTACAGTTTTTAAATTTGAAATTAAAATTCCTGAGCAACCCACCACTCTGACATATTATACTAATGAAGAAATCCCAATGGAGAAAAACGCTACATCCTTTAAATTTTGTTTGAAGAATAAAAATACCCAGACCTGTGCAACCCACCACTCTGAGCTTATTACTATTCATATTTCATTTTTTTATTTTGGTGCATAATAACTAATTAATAATCTAATTGCCTTACAAAGATCTGGCTCATAGGAAGGAACGTCTCTGTCTTTTTTTTCCACTTTATTTGTCCTTATTGACCCACTGAAGAGTGAGCAGAAAATCCCATTTGTATAATAAGAGAACAGAACATCCATGTACTTAATGTGCCCACAAGTAACAGTCCTTCCCACATGATGTCTCATGTTATGCCTGCATAGGATGCTGGTATGCCGAGCACATGACTCCAGCCTATCTAACCTTTAGTCGAGGCACAAGGAGAAAGAGCAGCGATAGCAGAATTGTATGAGCTGAAGTTATGTCAGAGCACGGCTCATTTGTCAAATGTAATGCAGCTCAAGGCTCCAGTATCTTCAGATTATTACTTATTAGACAAAATACTCTACTGTAAAGGCTTCCTGCATCTGGGAAATCTACAAACAATGTGATGCTTTTCACAGGATCTATCAGTGGCTTTGCTATATATAGGTATGGGAACAATCTGCCAACAAATAGCAGCAGGAGGGTTCCAAACACATGCTCCGTGTTTCACCTTCCATGCATTAAAGGAGATAATTAGAACATGTAAAGATGCAGCAACATTTGGTTGTCATAGCATTTACTGCTGCACTCTTCAGCCTTGCAGCAATTCAGCTCACTGACTGGACAAGCTAAGGTCATATGATGTGTGAGCTGTGTGGCGAGCAGGGCCTTAGAGCGTCACACCAACCCGTTTTTATGCCCTTGGCTTGTGCTGTATTTCACATATATGGCTTACATATAACCACGTCAGGGATCTGTTGTCCTCTGCGAATGTTTATGGCGCTGTTTGTAGCCACAGATTCTTCAGCGACTTGAGTGTGTAGATATAGATAAGAGTATTGACGGTTGTTTTTTTTGTCCTAAAACTTATCTGATTCGCACTATAGCAGTGCTGCTAGCTTAGAGAGCATGTTACAAAGACTAATGTGTTCACTTTGGTTTGGCCTGGTCATGTCTTTATTCACAGGATTTAATTCACGCTGGAGGGGGTACATGTCTGAACATGTCATGGACAGAGGCAGACATAAACAGGACTCAGGCTTTGCCTAATTAACAGCTATTGATTGGTGATTATTTCATCATTAAGCAGGTATTGGTTTGATGCAGTCTGTCTCTGTTTCTATAATACAAACTAAACATTTCTCACCCTCTTTAGCAGTCCCTGCCTCTTTCTCTCTCTCATGTTTTCTCTGTTTATCTGCCACATTCACACACCCACACATCCATCAGCAGTGAACGTCCCGTAGTTCTGCCTGCCTGTCTGCCTTCAGGACTCTGCTGAATCAAAGAAGCTCTTTCTTATTTGCCTGTCACAGCTTAGAGCCTGCTACGTTTGGCCCTAGCCAGCTCCGCCTTGGAGAGCGTTTGAGCCAGAATGTACGAGCTGCACCTGCTTTACATTGGGAGGATGACGTGGCAAAACCAACACGTGCATGAATGGAGGCACCTGCTCCAGTCATTTCTCTCCTCTGTGGATCGATACTGGAGGAGACAGGGCTGTCGAATCATCCTCACTTTCTCACAACATCTGTCTTCTGGCTTTGTGGTCACTTTATTTCTCATAAAACACAACACAGTATTTCATTTCCTCATGGTTCCAATGCAGAATTATGTTTCTTTCTAACAGATCTTACAGTTTGCCACTTACACACCATATTTACATGACAGCCTCCTGTCTGATGTCACACTCAAGCTGTGAAGCTAAGATGTTGCACGCAGCCTCGCAGCACAACAGTTGGCTCACCCAGCCTGACCATGACGTACGGGTTTGATTGCTGTCATGTGAATATGCTGAATTCCTACATCTTTTTCCATTGTCTTCCACTCCCCGCTCCCCTTCCCTTTCTCTCACCGTCTTTGCTATCAACAGTCTTCACCACCAAATCCGTCTCGAAGGTGTCCTGCATTTGTTGCCCGCGGAAATGGTTGAGGTGCTCCTGCTCGATGAGGTCACTTTCCTCCTCCTCTAGCGGGAGCCAGGTGCCGTCGATGAACCACTGGCCTCTCATAACTGGAATGTGGTCTTGTTCTGCAAGATGATAAAACAAACAGCAGCTTTATTGTACATTTTAAAACCACAGAAGTCCACTTGCAGTGATTTCACTACTTCAAAAAATTCCCCCGTGACACTGATTTTGAAGAACTCTGTACTTTTGCTTACACGTCACCTCATTTCCAGTCAGCTCAACAAGTCTGGGAAGTCCACAAGGGCCAGGTCTCAGTGGCTTATGGAGTGATTACAGTCTAGGCTGAACTTGTTAACAGAGTCCCTTGTTGGGAATAGGAGCGTACAGGTTGTTCTGTTTCTTTGAGAGCCTCTTTAGAAGACTTCTGTACTTAGAAAGACCGCACATCTGGCCTGATATGAAAGACACGAGTGGGCTTTTACTCACAGATGGAGGGACCCACCTTAAAGCTAGAGATGATAAAGACTTCCATGAGTTACACACTGATAGAGGGGCTCAGGGGTTACTTTTCACTTGTTTGTTTAGGTGGTTCACATCTGGTTAGAGAAGATAAGTGTGTGCTTCAAATAGCATGATGTTTCTGGTTACAGCAATGTTAAAAATCCCCACTCTCATGTTTTTTTATTTTTATGTTTCAGGGCCTAGATGACAGTTTACCAACAAAATATAACCACACGTATGTATGAACACACTTCAGTAATATGATGCATTAATGGAAAAAAAACGCTTTAATTTTGGTTATTTTAACTTACTTTACTTGACATAAAATGCACTTAATTTAAATACTGTGATTCATAAAACAATATGTCTTGAATAATAATATCAGATTATATCAAGTTTATTTCCAGTAATTAGTGTCTGGCTCAGAAACATGTTACACAGGGCTGTATATGTGCTTCATGTGATGAACTCCAAACTATTAATCAAATGATGTTCACAATACTCACGCTTCCAGTACACAGGATTGCACTCTTTGCCTTTAACGTCCACCTCATACAGCCCTCCCCGGACACAAACAGGCTCCACGTTGATCTCGACACTGTCAGGTTCCCTCTCCTCTGAGCACACAGTGGATGTGTCCATGGACCCCCGGCCTCCGTGCACACTGCTCGTCCTGGTCTCCACAGGCACAGCACCGTTCAGTCCCCTGCTCTCCACTCCATTGTTACTGCACTCTTCCTCCCCAACGCTGACCTGGGAGCCTGCTGCACCAGGGTTCAGCTCACAGTATTTCCGATATGCAAGTTCTACTTTCAGTGAATCATGCCCAACAAACGCTTTCCAAGTTTTCTTGTCCTCTTTGTAAAACCACCGGACCTCCTCTGGACCGAGCTCCGTCACCACCTCATTAAAGTGGTGTCTGGAGCTGTTGGACCTCGACCTCTTCCTCCTTTCGAACAACGGACCAGCGTTGTTCCCATCGCTATCACTGTACTCCAGTGAGCCGCTGTCGAGGTAGGCTGCCGGGGAGCTCAGGTCCAACAGCAGCCCATCCTGGGTGCTGTGGTGGACGGGGTGCAAGAGGGGCAGGTGTGCGTCCAGACCCGACTGCACTGAGGACATTCCTGCCTGCATCGTGTCGTCCATCGGACTCATCTCATAACAGCACGAAATAACATCCCCACTCGAAGCCCACTCCTTATTGTTGTTAGTGGTGTCGACACTGACCGGTAAACCTTTACAGTCGTTGCCCACAGATGAGCTAAATTTTGAGGTTTTAGCTGTGAAGCTGAAACTGCTCATAACTAAGAGAGCAACCCGACCTCCCTACCTCCCTGTCGGTTGCTCCCTCCTCAAAAACTCTCCAACAGTTTTAAAAAGATATTGTAGAACTCAGTGAGGGAATAAAAATACAATAATATATGAAAATTCCTGTAAAGCTCTCACTGTATTCCCTTGAATGAACCGCAGCTAGTTAGCCAGGAAGCTAGCTGAGCTAATGAAGCCGGTTGGAGAACTCCGACGCTAGCTGATTAGCAACACTGCAACGTTTCAACTGAAGAACCTGTTCTTCCTTTTTCCTCCTCCTCCTTTACCCAACAGAACCCCATTTTCAAACCAGTGTCTCGGCGCTGAGTCGCTTTAGTCCAGACTAACAGCAGTAATACTGCAGTCACCATACTTTTAGTGATTCAAGCGTTCTCCAAACAAATCTTCCATAGAGACAGCATCGTCGCGTGCCTGTTCGGCTTGACAGCTGACGCATAGATCATAGGATCTGCTCATGAGCGCGCACGTAGAAAATGCGCGAACATGACGACATGCTATTCGAGCTTCCTCTTTTCTCCTCCATTCAGGAGATGCATACCTCTGACCGTGCACTAGATGGAGACGTATATCCATTAATGTTGAACGGGCCGAATTCACTTCAGTATTCTCCGGAATGATGACAGAATAGGGTCCTCGCCCTATAGGTGGACTATAGTTTAGAACAGGGGTCTGCAACCTTTACTTTCCAAAGAGCCGTTTTGCCTCAGCTCACCCGGATGAAAGTCATTTGGGAGCCGCAAAATCTACTTTATCTTCAAATTTAGACAAAACAAAGTGAATAATCAGGTGAATAATTATCTAAACGAGAAGTTTTATTGTTTATAAATTTGTACATGTGATTAGTTTTTTATTTTTATTAATTTATTCATTAAATTAATTTAATTTATTTTTTTAATAAATTTTCAAATTTAAGGGGAAAAAATGAATTTGTAGTGTCATAGATTTTATAAATTTTTGCAAAATTTGGTAATTGAAAAAAATAATAAAAAAAATTGCAAAATAAGAAATGAATTTAAAAAATGTGCAAAATTTCAGAGAAATTGATGAAATGTCACAAATTTGCAAAAAAAAACTAAATAATGCAATTTCAAAACTTTGTAAAAACTTACTAAAATTGCAAAAAAGGGATTTATATAAAAAAATCAAAAATTTACAAAATCTTTAAACAATGTGGAATTCTTTTTCTTAATTTGCAAAAATTTCAAAAAATTGAAAAAAAACATTTTTTTAAAACTACAAATAAAATCATAAAAAATTAAAGCTTTGCTTCAAGAGGTGATGCATTTTTAGTTCAAATTTTATATTATGATTTTACTTAGTGCCTGTGTTTTTATTATTAAAATATTAAAAACCTTTTATTTTAATAATATTTTTAAAGCTATAAGGAGCCACTGCAAAGGAGTCAAAGAGTCGCATGAGGCTCCAGAGCCGCAGGTTGCAGACCCCTGGTTTAGAAGGTGCCCGGAGGGCGAGTGCACTGTTGTATTTTTATCCACTGTGTTTTACGTCGTATTTATGAATAAAATGTAATTAACCTCCAGTAGTGTTATTCACAATTCCTAATCATTCAACTATAAAGATTAGTTTTTGGATAATATTCACTTCACATTCACTTTCATAGAGACCCTTTGACAGAGCCCTTTTGAAAAACGGTGGCACAGAAGTGAAACCACCAACAGCATGACTGATTAAGAATAGGCAGTGAATACTCTTCCAGGCTCTGCTTTCATTCACAAAAAACCTACCTTAAGATGTGTAGTTTCAATTTGTCAAATTAATCATTTAGGTCAAAATGACTTGTCTTCATGTGTGTAACTTTCATTTATCGTTTAAATGTGGTGCTCTTCTGTGCAAATAATCTGTTCTAAATTCTTTCAAAAAATGTATGCTAGCCAATACTTTTAGCCATCTAACTTGCCACTAGAGGGAAGCAAAAACCAACTAATTTTGAAACAGGGGCTTCACATCCCAGCTGGCCTCCTACTTTTGCGAGAATTTAAATGAGAATTTAAACAAGTTGACCTCCTAAAAGCACTGTACAACCTTGATGGACAAAATAATAAGAACAGACCAACAGCATCTCTTATAACTGTAAAAGAGCAGGCCAAGCACCTGTATAAGACAGTATGGATACAAAGACTTTTTATTGACCATCTTTCAAAAGATTCCAGGTATATACTTATACCCTTTTGTGATGGAAATCTAAATTAAGCATGTGCCACCTAGTAAATGTCTCCCAGTTTAAGCTCAAAGGTCATCAGTGTCACAGGACTCTTCAAATCTATTTGTTATCCATCAATGTGTTTACAACTTTGTGTGTGAGTGCATGAGAGTGAGTTTCTGTTTGTATCATGGTGTTTATGCATGCATGTGCTGCTATGTTTGTTTATGCAAGTGCTTATGTTTGCGTAATGTGTGTTATGTGTAGCCCTTGGTTTTGTGTGTGTGTGTGTGAGTGTGTGTGTGTGTGTGTGTGTGTGTGTGTGTGTGTGTGTGTGTGTGTGTGTGTGTGTGTGTGTGTGTGTGTGTGTGTGTGTGTGCGCGCACACACTGCTGGTCCAGGTGATCCTGGGGTTCGTGGTGTGGTCTGTGGAGAGAGAAGGAGAGGGATAGCAGAGAGGCCCAGGCAGCTGTATTTGGGATAAACAGACATTACCCTGCTGTGTTCTAATTTACTGCAGAGTGGGAATTAAACTTTAAACTTGTCCCGCCCCTCTGCAGTCCAAAACTCCATGCTTCTGGCTATCAACAACCACTTGCACAATGTGCGTTATTTAAGTGTTACTCCACCCAAAATCAGTCTTGTTAAGTATTGAATTTGCACCCCCTGCAGGCTTGAAAAGTGGTTAAAAAAATTTAGTCTTTGCAAAGAAAACGGCCTCTGGAACAATGTGGGGTTTTGACAACAGTGCTGCAATGTGAAATCACTAAATGAAGCTTTATCTGTTTTTATATTAGCCTGGACAGCCAGTACTTGGACAATTCTGCACTGGTGAAATATGCTTCCATGTATGTTTTTATACAACATAAAAACGTGTCACCTTTGATGCATTCAAGCTCTGCTAAAGGGCTGTTCAGGGTTAACAACAAAATGTTTGACAGGCCTCTTTCTTCCCTTTAGAGTGTGTTTTTTGATACCCAATTTCAGATTGAAAGCAGTGCCTACAAACCTAAATCTGAATCTTGTTATTATAAAAGTAGAGCAGAACAGTCTGAGGCCACAACCTGGATAAACAAAACAGATAATTTATTTATTTTGCTACTTTGCTTGATTAGTTAGAAGTTACTTGAGGAGAATGTGACAGAATCCCTTCGACTCAACATGCATGTTGTAATATTTGTATTTGCCAGATGATAGTCGTTAAAAAATGTCCAAGACTAATACACATTGATGTAATATCTCATTTGTAAGAGCAGAACAATCACTGGGTTAAATAGTCAGTGGGATCTTGCCAAGAACTTTCTCTCAGTGCAGGTTTACACTTGAGGGTGACATGTGGCTTTCATATACGAATTAGTCAAATTCCTCTTTTCTGGCAGTCAAAGTCAAACAGGTTGCTCTCCTCTTCTCTCCTTCTCTCCCTCTGCTCTGATGTTTTGCAACCAGCAGGCCCACCACCTGGACGAGTGGACGACAAACAAACTGCAAATTTTCCTTCCAGTAACTGACCAAATAGATATATTTATAACCAGCTGGTCTCCCCCCCGAATCCCCCAAACCCACCAGGCCTCCCCCTCCCTCCCCTCTCTCCCCCTAGCCACGGCTGTGAGAGCTCCCTTTAAAGACCAGTTGTGTCACTTCTGGCTTTGTTCTTAAACAAAGAGAACTGCCCCTCATCTGCCCGTAATTGGGCCGACTCTTGGAATGCGCTTGATGTCTCCGCACCGGCCATTGCTGCTCCAACAGACAGCAGGCAAGGGCTGCTGGGACGTGGGAGATGAATGAGTGGAGGTCCATCCAAACTTCTTCTTTCTGGTTCTTTTATTTTACATGTTTTCATTTTCCTTCCCTAGCGTCTGTCGTTCCTTTTACCTGCATTTCACCTCATCCCAAACACCAATTTTCTCAGGATGTAGGATCCTGCCTCTGAAATAAAGAAACCCCGCTCTGTAAGTGAAACAAGCTGCTGATTGACTATAGCAGGTCTGTTTGGTTTCCCCAAGCCGCACCACCTCGCTAAGGTGGAGTAGCTGGATGCACTACAAGGCCAATCCGCGGCACATGTCATTAGCACTTATTGAGGTGATGTTGACCATGGGCAGATGCTTGAGAGGGGATTGGAGGGTGTTTACAGCATTGTTACCAAAGGGAAGCAATTTAGAGAGTTCAAATTCCACTTGCAAGGAAGGAAAAAATGTTGAAACAGTAGTTGGCAGGCAACCAAAAAGCCTGAGTCCCTAATTGTTTTCATTAATAGCAAATAATCTGAAAGTGCTTACTCTGTATTCTGGGAAACATTATGGGGTTATTTTCAAGACGTGTACATCTGGGAAACCTCCGAGGATTAGTTTAGAAATTTGTCTGCAGCAATCACATGAACTCCAGGTGAAAAGGTTTAGGACTTGTACGCTCTAACCACAGAGATGTTAGTGTTTTCATGAAGGTGGTGCGTTCCTTTTGGTGTTTAAGCAACCTTGTCCCCCAGAATCCGACCCTTTGGTTTTGGTCATGACTCATTTACTCCTGAATCCTTCACCTTTCACCCCAGGCTCTACTCTCCATGTCACTCACTAGCAACCCTGGATAAGTAAATACATGATGTAATGTGTGGTTTTCGCCTCCACCCCCACCAGCCTCCACTCACATCCAGGGGTGATTAAACTGGAGCACACCAGTTCTAGGTGGGGATAGACTGGGTGTGGTCGAAAGGGTCCCAAAAAGGAGAAGTTGGGGATTTAACAAAGCTGGTTTGGGGCAGATATATAATGGAAGGGGTGGCAAAAGCAGGTCACCAATAGGGTGGGACCTTAAGCAAAGCCGAATCACAGACATGGTGGATGCGTCTAGGCTGGGGGCTTGTCCGTCCCTGCAGCCCGTAGCCGAGGTCAAGCAAACGGCTCCACCTCCTCCCCCCAGCTGTCTGGGCTCCAGGTTCCAGGTGGGTGATTGGGGCTGTTGACTGTAGCACACGGCAGCCGTTTGCTGGTCCTGCTGCCCATAACGATCTCCTTCAGGGCTACCAGACCCATTGTCATTCAGACTCCCTGCTACGATTCACATGTCTGATATCCCTCCTCTCTGGAGCCTGGCCTGGGATGGGTTGCCTGTCTGCTGTCCCCGTGTTTGTTTGTGTGAGAGGATTTAAGCCTGTCGAGACTAATAAGCCTTTATATGTGGTAATAGTTTCATTACAGTATGCTCTTACAGGACGGACCTGTTATAAATGAGGAATATTGTTTAATTTGTGTATGTGTTGCTGTCCTTTTGCTGAATATATGTTTGTTTTTAGTTTCGAATCAGCTCGCACAAGATGTATACGAGCTGATGTAAGAGTAGATGAAATTCTCTGCAAGTTTTCAACTAGAATATCAACAAACAGGACTTTTTGTTTAAAGCTAGCACAATAAAAATGCTAAGCAAAGCTTAGCTGAAAGGTTAAAAAGTCCACCTACTTACATCTGTCAAGCTCAATTATCCTTTTTTCAGCTAAGATGACAAGTTTTAGCACTACTTTTGTTTTTCTACTGGTTACACAAATTCTTCATAATAACCTTAAAAAAAAGGTCAGTAAGAAGTGAGCATATGTCCAAAAAAGTCTGTAAATACCTTGTTTGAAAAACTTGCAGACATTTGTTTTATTTAAAAAAGAAAATGAGATGACAGACAATTTTTCATTAGTTTTAAAAGAACGTACAAGCAAGGTATATAAATTTGCAACATATTTTTGTAGTGCTTAGTTTGGGCTTTTGGTAGAGAATAGACAGGAAGATCAATCAGCTTTCATTCAGGAAACGGATAATCTAACAAAATCCTGAAAATCAGACCATGAAAAACCAGATCAGACATAGAAACAACATATGACCCACTGTACTTTGTTTTCAAGGTTAAAGAGGGGGTATTTCCCATACTTTAAGAATGGATGTTCATGCTAAATGTGTACATACGAAAGGATCACCTAATTGGTTGAAGTCCAACTGGAGGGGCAGGCCTCAGACACTGAGGTCTTTCCATAGCTTTGCCAGAAACAGGCCTCTGGAGGGCTGACCAATCAGAGAGAAGGGGGTTTATAGCGCGGGAGTCTTAAAGATGCAGTAGCTGAAACTAAGTGTTAAGAGTTTCTAAAAGTATTACGCTGTGTATTATGTTAAGTTACTACAGGGGCACCGGAGGGATGTTATAAAGCCTAAAAACAGTATAACACACCTTCTTAAAATGTTGGACTACTTTGCATGTGCTTATTTTAGCACAAGGCTAAAAAAACCAGCAGCAAAAAAGGTGGATTCTCTCTGCCAATGATGATAAATTCTGCCTGTCTGCACCTTTGACAGGCTGATTGATTAATGATTGACATGTTATGTCTTGTTTAATCTTCTGTAAAATGATTAAATGAAATGTGGTATTTTCTTTGCTAGATATATACTTTATGGAGTTACTGCTTCTCCAGGTGTTACTGCTTTTTACCTGGGAACACAGTATTCATCTGAAATATTAAAGGAACTCAGTAAAATGTTCTCATATTCAGATAAATGTCAGGAAAGAGCTTTTTTAATCAGAGTCAGGCTTTCTTGAAATATTCAGACATGCTGGGCTTTATATAAGGTGGACAGGTGCCACCATGCCCGCCTGGATTGTGTCTGCAGACAGCTTGAGTTAAAGAAAGTGAGTGAGTCAGAGCACTTCACTTAGGCCATTTTTAGACAATGAAACTAATCTTGTGCACTTTGGAACTGTACATGTAAGTTTTGATGTGCTCTCTTCAGCATGTCATAATAGAGCAGACCCACTCCCTAACTTGACAGCCAGGAGGAGAAAGTGTTGGTCCAAACCATAGACAGTCTATTATCCAAATATATTAAGACTTACATTTTAAGGGACAAACTGCAGAGTTCAGAAAACATGACCGGGATGTAAATTACAAACTGTGTAAATTATAACTTGTGGGTGACATTGAACACTTTTCGTTTCAAGTTTGTCGTTTGGGTATCAGTCACTTTCACCTCCATGTAAAAGTAAACTTGCCGGTAAAACAGACAGCTGCTAAGCGGAAAGTGCCAGGAAGATTAATGAGGTGTGTCTTTCCTCTCTTTCACGCCAACCCTCTCTTCATCCCTCTGTTTGTCTGTGCAGGCTGTGGGGCGATGTGTGTGGGGATCCATGTGAGGTGGTAAACACGTAGAGGAGACAGCAGGGTGATGTTCCTCACACTCAGTCTTATACAAATCAAGCAGGGAGCTAGTGTTGCCTTGTTTGGACAAACACTTTCTTCAGCTCATTTTCTCCCAATGCTAGTCTCGTCAATCTACACACCTAGCTATCATACTTTTCTAACAGCTGAACTCTCACAAAAAGATGATCACAGTTGGACTTTTTGGGGAAACACATTTAATCTATTTCCTCTAAGGAATTAATGGAGAAGAGCAGTACAACTTTTACAGTATGTTCGTTGATTAAGCGGCTAAAGCCAGCTACTATTTAGCATCGCATAAAGATTGGATACACAGGGATGTGGCTCCTTCCTGGATTTATTATGTCATAAAATGTAATAAAATCACATTCTGTGAGTACCACAATCTCTCACAAATACACAAACTGGTGTCTTACCAATTTGGTGTTGGCAGGTGTGTAAGAGAAAAGGAAAAAACAGTGAAATGCATTCATGTCAATTTCTAGGAAAAATCCCTCTGTGGCTATTCGGCTTAGCTATTAGCTTTGTACTATTAGCTAACACTTTCCAAGTGTTAGCCTTGCTATTAGTCCATTTATTTTCTACGTTACCTCATCTATGTTAGCTTGTTAGCTCATTAATGTGAGCTCTTTAGCCTGGTCCATTTGTTTGTCAAGCTTTGAGAGTAGGCTGTGGTTGTCTTCTTTGAGTTTGGAGATGTTGCCTTTGGTAGTTGATCATTTAATTTACCTGTAATTCTAAACATCAGTGGAAGGTATTCAGCTATATCAAAACATAGCACAAGCTCATACGTGCTAATTCAATGTGCACTTTTAAGCCATTTCCACCAAGCAGACCGGTTTTGTGGCGTTTCCACTGACTTATCCTGGGACAGACCCCCAAATAACCGAGATGAGTTGTCCCACTTTTTGGCACCCTTTCGTATGGGTGCCAGACGGAGCTGATCTGCTCTCAAAAGGTGGAGCTACAACACCGCAGACCGTTGATTGGTCAAAAGAATCGTCACTTACCCTGACAGCGGCGGCATTTCTTCTGGCGGCACGCAGTCCTCTCTGAAACAAAGCTTGATTGCACTCGGTATCATGTCAATTACAGAGGACAAAATGCTGCATGTCTTCCATTGAAACTCTTTGTTTACTGTGTTGCGTTTTTCTTCTTCATTGGATTTATTAGCGGGGTAAACTGTGTCCCACTGCTACGGCGTCAGTCTATTGTTTAAGAGCTGCGGCTTTCGACATGCGGCTGACACGCCCCCTACCACGAGAGGGCACAGTTGTGCTGTGGAAACGCAAACCCGATCAGGCTTAACTGTACCAAACCGTGCCAAACCGTACTGAACCAACCTGGACTGCTTGGTGGAAATGCGGCTTTAGTCAACTAAACAATCAAACATTGTCAACCTTGCTAATCAGGACCAGAGTTACTAGTTGTTTGTGTTTTATCAACAGAAAAAAATGCCAATCATACATCCAGTCTCTTGACTGATGTTGAATGGAATCTGTCAGCATTGGTATTACACACACTTTAAGAACTAAACAGTTCAGTCTGTCAATATTTTGTCCCTAACATTTGCAACTTAGAGTGAGTGGGCTAGTTTTTTAAGGTATCTTAATTGATATTCTACTGTATTAAAACGTATCCAGACACTTTTGATGAGTAACGGTGGTTAACAGGTGAATATGGTCACTGTTAAAGATCCAGGCCTGAAGTTTCATTGTTATAGATTTAATGGACCTCTGCAGGTTTGGTACTTGTTTACCTTTTAAACTCACTTCCAGTAAGGAAATACAATCCTATAGAAGCACAAAGGTGATGTCTAACACACTGTCCAAGAGTAAATTTACTCTTTATGATCTCCTTGTCATTTACAAGGTGAGCGCTCTGCCCTTAGGACCTCTGTGGCCCCATATGGAGACCTACATGTGTTGGGCTGGTCCACTGTGTTTTCAAGATGATGTTTCACACTGTCAGGGTTGACTTATTGGAGTGGGAAAAAGCTCCCAGGGAATAGACATGTCCCGCAGACAGCTCTGGAATGTTTTTACAGAATGGTCCAGGGATCCTCAAAGACGAGCTTGCTCCATATTCTGTGAAAACTACTGGTAACAAGGGCAAGGTGTATGTGTGCTACTCTGTTGCCCACTTAGGTTCTGGCACAAGGATTCCCATTCTGATATCATCATGTAGAAAGATCATGAGATGTTTAGTAACATGAAACTGTGGTTTGTAAAGTAAATTAACATGTTTTTTTTTCTTTTTAAAAAATTTTTAAAGTTCCATTTTCCAGTTTTCCCAGTGTTAATTCCATTTGTTTAAATAACAACACTAAATGTTTATCAGTTATCTTTTTCTTACTGTGATGAAGACAAGATGATGATGAGCTGAAATTACATCACTGATGATAAAAGCTGACAAACTTGTGATTAGTGCTGGACTGCTGGACATAAAAAAAAAAAAAACTTACCAAACTAGTTGAGGGGTGCAGCTATAATTTTGTCACTAATCTACAAAAAGTGTCTCATAGAAACAAATTCTCATACTTTCCATGCATCTGTCTCATTTTATTGATGTTTTTTTTTAATTTATGTAAGAGACAAAGCCAATCCAGTGATATCATTTTAAAATCTTACATCTGTCATTTTTTCGTTGCTGTAAACTTTAAACCTCTGTGTCAAAAATTCACTTATTCCTTAAGTTTTGGGGGTTTATTCTAGCATATAAAGTGAGTAATTGAAAAGCTTTGATCAAGTCCACTTCATTTGAGATAACTCCAGAATTAACCCTTCTCTCCTCTACCCTCTTCATCTATGCTTTTTTTGAAAATTCATATGAATTGTTTTGATTCTAGCTAGTAAGGACTTGAGTCCATGAACCATATTTTTTCAATGGGAAGTTACGCCAGAATTGTAAATGTCTTGTCAGATCATAGTAATGCTTGATGTTTGGTGCCCTTTTGGAGGAAAAAAAAACTACAGCGTGGACCAAATTAGAAACAATTTCTAGCTGTCAAGAATATCCCCTTTTCAGTCGCTTTTGCCTCCCCCTTTCCTTTCGTTCTTTTCTAAGAAAGGAGCTGAGAGATGGGACCGCAAGTCCCCTCAGAGGCTTGGTCCTCCATCAGTGTCCTTAATGGATGTCAGATGTGTGTGAGAGGAGGTCTTAGCGTGAGTGTGTTTCATGTTAGTTCTCAGCGTGATGAGCAGGGAAGCAGCTGGAGATGAACAGAAACCGCCCGGGCCTCCCTTACAATACCTCCATTTTTTATTCTCTCCTTCTCAGTAATGCTCTCCTGCTTTTCCCCAGCGTAATATATTGGTATTAATAAAGGCAAACAAAGGCAAACATTCTGTAATGGGAGAGGAGAGGAAGATGTTTTGGTTTCCTGGAGAACCAGACTGCAGCCCCTTCACTTCTTCTCACTATAAATCTCATGGCAGCTTGAATGGCTGGATGGCCGTGCCTTGTGTTAACGTTTCCCTGAGTTGATTACAAAGGAGTTCAAGGCGAGCTGCTCTGTTATTGCTTACAGCCATGGTACCTAATAGCATGCTACAGCGCTGTCATACAATATCAATTTGGACCTCTAAAGGAATTTGTTATTCATCAAAGCATCTGCTGCATGGAGATGGTTCTTTACTGTAAGTGGCAGCTGAGTGAAGGCCGTCCCCTTCTGGCAACGCAGCTCACATCCCAGTTGCTTAATAGGAATTCAAGTTTCCCACAAACGTCTTTGTTGGAACGGCATCCTTTCACCACAAGCATTAAACGCTGCTACTCACATTTCTTTCTCCTTCTCAGGAACATTTTATTTGCATTACTCGAAGGTTGTTTTTTTAAATAGCTCCTCGGGGAGAGCTTGATATGAGGACAGCACTGGGTCACTAATCTCAGTGAGTGAATAATACAGCATGATGGTGCACAGAATGATGTTGATTGCTTTTTATAAGGTGAAAATAAACAACTCCAGGTGTTTTGTGAAGGAGATTTAGGCTGATGCATGAGTCACGATGAGTGTTTCCCCCTCATCGACAAACAGAAGTGCTCACAGTCAGTGAGTTAAGGCTGATGTGTGGGCCAGGCCACTAAGTGGAGCGAAGGGATTTGGAAAGTGTTTGTATCTGAGGCTATCATCCAAAAGCAGCATTTATATGTCAAAACAATGTGCATCCAGACTATAATCTTAGGTTTTTAAGAATAAAACTATCTGCACAATGACAAAACAGGAAAAATAGATTGAAAATGACATTTTCTTATCCTCATGCCTCTGGATAACTAAGTGACCTTGAAAGGGTCATTAGACAACAACTAAGCAGTAACTGCTGGTAATGATAAAGGACTCCAATGCACAAGTGGAAAAAGCTGCAGTTCTTGGAGTGTCCTCTTGGAGCTGGCTGCAAAGGCCAAAGAATCCCCATCAGAGCCCATGTTAAAATTCCTATTTCAATGGCCGACGTGTTCTTGTTTATAGCCTGATATAAAAAACAGATTTGGTCTCTGTTCCTCATATCTTCATTTCTGAATCAATATTTTTATAATCCATCTGTTTTGATCATTTCAAGCTATGAGCACAGCTTATCGGATTGACAGATGAGTACATTGCAGCTGTTTATCAAGCAATGATAAAAGTCATATGGTCCTGAGTCTAGGTCAGTGGTGAAGTGATGAAGTCAGTATTTCCAAAATGGTGACGATCGTCTTTGGACTTTTTTAGTAGCTAATAGGCTACATCATTAGCTCTGTGTTAAGTTTGGGACACACACACTAAAGTATTCATCTGTTTATCTATTTTGCCATCCATCCATCCATCTTTGCATTTTTCATCAATCCATCAATCCACCCTTCCATCAATTTTCCATCCATCTGATCATTTTGGTATTTATTCCTTCAGTCATCCATCAATCCATCCATCCTGAAGTCTATCCATCCATCCATCCTTTCATTCTTTACTTTTGTTAAATTATCCACCCTTACATTAATCTATCCTTCCTTCAATCCATCCATTCATTCATCTATCCATGGGATAGGACCTTCAGACCTATGTGTTATTAAATGAACAGGAATTTATTCAGCAAATAAAGCACTAAACTTTGTTTTCCACATCAAACAACCTTTCTTTCTACCTTAATTTGAGGCACAACACTAACCAGTTATTTTCTATGGTGCTTAACCTCAACCCAATCCTATCTCTGCAATGCCTAACCAAAACCTTACCAGAGGCCTAACCCGAACCAGGGAGAGGCTGATTTTCAAAACAATTGATGAGAACTTTAGTGCTCACAGAGGACTTTAATGTACACCACACTTTAAATTCCATTTAGACAGTCAGGTAGAGTATTTTCACGAGACCTGAGGGTAACTTGGGTTGTAGCAGGTTGGTTGATCATTTAAGATTTTGAACGGTTCTGAAGGGTTTGTATGCTTCTCTGCTTTTCAGGATGCCAGCGGAGGCCCTCATTATATCTCTCTCCAGCCTGGCCCTCACGTCCGTCTCCTCAACGCCCGCTCTGTTTGTTTAGAGAGCGGCAGCCTTTTTGAGCTACGTCTGGCCTAATGAGCCCATTATCTGTCAATGATCCACAAAGAGGCCCTCCTCTGTCCTGCACCCGCTCCCTCCACCTCCCTGTGTAGTGGCTTCCCCCTTGCCTCTCTCGCTCTTCTCTTTCGCTCTCTCATCCCACTTTGAACTCACGGTACACACTGTCCTTTTCTGACCACCTTGTTTACCTGTTTCTTCTCCCCCACTAAACCTGTCTCACTCTGCTCCCCTCTAACAATCCTCCCATTTAAAAAAAACACCTGCACACACCACCTTTGACGCTATGTTTTATGTCCTCTTTGGAACCTACTTTGGTCTGGTTTTAACTGCCTCACACCTGCAGAAAATGTTACCTCTCTTCATCACAGCTGAGGTTATGAGTCAACAGCAGCAACAGAGTGTAGTCATCTTCAGGGGGTGCTGAGAAAGATTTGCGAGAACCCTGTTAGGCGCATGATACCTACAGGATACTCACCCTCACACTGGGATAACAACTATGTGTCTGGATGCATTTTTATGCCGGCTCATATATCCATGAGTCTTTTTGCAGGTGTTGCAGGTGTGCATTTGGGGATAAATGTATGTGGGAACCCCCCTCCTTGGGTGCAGATCAGCTCCCTGTTCTGAGTTAACACTGAGCACATAATTACGGTGATCTGGTAGTAGCAGAGAAAATGGAAGGAATGCTATCCTCATGGCCGTACTCACAGCAGGATCATCTGCACGAGCTGCACTCTCCAACCTCTCCCCTCTCACAGCTGCCCTCCAAAGACGGAGGGTGTGAGGAGGGGGAGAGAGGAGAGGGAAAAAGACAAAGAAAATTAATCTGCTGGGTGCAGGATCTTAATTCGATTTAATGAAGGGAGCTTTAAGTCTGAGAGGCTTTGCGCTCACACACCTCTGCTGGCACGTACACATGCACACACACTCAGCTCTCACTCATGTAGGTCCTATTGATCTGTTGGAACAAACCCTATTAAGGGCAATTATGTTTTTGCCAGCCATGCTAAATCCTTTTTTCCCTCTTGTCTTTGCTGCCAGCGAATGCAAGGAAAAGGAAATCTTGAACGTGATGCTTCCTGTTCAAGTGTGAGATCGGAAATCTTTGTTTCCGTCTCACCATAATGCTTTTGTCCCACATTGCTTTGAAGCTGAAGAAAGACTTCAGAAGAGAAAATTTGTCATTTTTTCTTTTGTTTCTCTCACCTTTTATTGACCCAGAAAGGATTACGCTTTAAATATGACTTCTTACACTTCAGCAGCCAAAGTGTGGTTTATTTTCCTGACAGTTTTTGTGGTATTGGATGAAGAGCTGGGAATCACACAGTACACCAGACCGATCCATGGAGCAAAAACAATCAGATAAGAAGGGCTCTCTTTGCACCCCTTATTGCCCCTTTCCCCTCCCATAAAAAAAGAACAAGCAAAAGCAGTCTCTCCATCTCTCCACCAGTGCAGGAGAAGCCCATTACTATGTTCATCCTCTCAACGTTTGACAGGTGGAAGTAGAACTTTGGGGTTTATGTTTTAATTATAAAGAATTCCAGATGTGGAGGAGGGCTCATAAATTAGAAGCAGAGCTACTCAAATGTCTTTTTTCAAAGGGACCAAGCGGGTCAGCATCTGCTTCTCATTGTAGCCAATGTTATTAAGGGCCCTGACTACAGAAAGGCCCGAGTCCCCTGTCTGGCCCCACAATAATTGACACTATTAAATGTGCCTAAACAGATTTAGAGCGTCCAGAAAAGTTACATTTGTCTTGCAGAATGACTCTAATCATCTATTTTAGATTGAAGGGACCTAAAGAGGAGGAACCAACCACCTAATCTGCGCTGTGATGGACAAGGAGCAAGGAAAGACAGCAGGCAAAGTGGGGAAAGCTGGAAAAAATGCACAAACACAAACAAATTAGGCCAGAATGGTTCAGTGTAGGAATGTCAGGGAGGGCGGGAGAGAAGGACAGAGAGGAGGAGAAAGGTCTGAACTGTATTACCACACCACGAACCATGCTGCTCAGGCTGGAGAGGGTTGAGCTGAATGCACATGGATGGCTGTACAAAAGCACCAGTCATGAAGAACCATCTGCTCTACTCCCCAAGTGATCCTTTAAACCCATATTAAAACCTTTTTTCTCCTCTTTGGATAATAAGATACAGTGAATGGTTTTTTATTTCCCTTTAGGCATGTTTGATTATGTTAAGAGTTTATGCTCGCATCAATTTTTCAAGGCCAGGTTTTGTCTTGTGTTACACTACTGTCAGGACAAGGATGTTAATGCCCCAGATCAGGGATACAAGAGGCTGGTCCTGCAAGCTGATTGGCTGAGAGTAGCTGTTGTAGTTTTTGTTGTTGTTGTGATTTTTTTTTTTCTTTTTCCTTTAGCTCTTTATGGGGGAAGGGGATAAGTTGGAGTCTGTGTATTTACCTGGTGGCCATTCTTTCTTGACATATTGGTGAGATGAGGAAGTTTCGAACAGAAAATCACTAACCAGCCCTTGGTTGGTAACAATTTGGAAGGATATTGGATTCTGAAGATATGGAAGGTCACCAGGCCAAGTTTCCAACCAACACAAAAAGGGGAATAAAATATTTATTTATCTATCTATCTATCTATCTATCTATCTATCTATCTATCTATCTATCTATCTATCTATCTATCTATCTATCTATTATTATTATTATTATTATTATTATTATGATGTACCGATTTGCTATATTCAGAAAACTGCTAAGCAACATAAGGTGCTGTCCAATGGGAGCATACCCGCTACTGATTATGACAGGAGCTAATGTTAGCTACACAATGTTTTATTTATTTATTCATTATTATAATTATTATTAATTTTATTTATTTATTTTAAATTTGTGTATTTATATATTTTTTTGTTTTCAAAAGAACTCATTTTGTACAATCATTTTTAAGGTAATTTTAGCATTCAGTTGCTCACTTAAAATTCAGCTACAGTTTCAAACTTTGCCTTTCCAATGTGTTGACCAGTACAAAACAAAATAACAGAAGTAGCTTAAGTTACTAGCTAGGTAGTGTTAAATGCTAAAATAAGCCATGGTTTAATAGTAGCTAACAGATTATTCTGTGGGTTGATTTTTCATACTTTTGTTTGTGGAAATTTTAATAATTAAATCTACTAAAAAAGATGATATTAGTATTTGGCTTCTTCAGGTTGAGGTCAGTATGACCAAGGGAGTAACTGAATATTAACGTTCACTGTTATTGGTAATTAATTACCCAGCCACATAACTTTCTGGATTTTCACTATGCACTTTTCTTCAAATTGTTTTTAGAAGTGGTTTTTCGGATATCTATCATCACACAGCTGGCAGGGACGGTTAAAAGGTTGGCACTGGAGTGGTGCTAAGGTGAAATGTTTCTCTACAGTGCAGGGCGAAAGAAAATAGCCAAAGGATAAAAAAAGAAACACCCTCTTCATCCAAAAAGTGAGGCCCAAACGGCAGAAGTAAAGCGGGGCAGGAACTCTCAGGGGTGTGATTGAAAGGGTGAGAAGTTAATTTGGCAGCTTTTCCTCCGCGCTTTGCTAATGTTTCCTCTCAGGACTAAACACCCTCAGCACCCCCTCCGTCACCTCACCTCTCCAAACTCTCTAACCCCAAGACACCCCTCTTACCCCACCACACACTCATCCAACTTCCACTTCTCGACACACAAACACACACACACTCACACTTACCCCTGCCAACCTACCTATGCCAGCGTTTGCTTCTTCAATTATCCGCAAGCCTTCTTTCCATTTCCCACTCCCCCTCCTCTTCTTGGTTTTTACTCCATCACCTCACCATAAGCTGGCTGGCCCCCCCTCCTACACCCTCGTGAAACAGCACCCTCGATCACAGCGGTGCACGCTGACCCGAGACGAAACCTTTTCTCCCCAGGAAACATCCTGCTCTGAAACACTTTGGCTCAAGTGTGTTTTCTCCTGGGACGTGGAGTGGAGGGCAGGTGGGGGGGTTTCTGAGGTGACGGCGGTGCGGTACTTGAGCTAAATGGAGACCATGTTGGTGTATCTTCACGGCCTGTCAATCAGAAGCCCGCTGATGTGTAGGGGCGCTCTGCTACAGCTCAAGAGAGGATAAAGGGTCATGTGGGGCAGCTGCGGAGGTGGTGCTGCTGGGTAATGGGATCAGTGTGTACATGAATGTGTGTGTGTGCATGCGGTGTGTGTCAGGAGAGAACCACATGGTGTCCTTGCTCTGCTCACTCACCACATGCAGGATCACTCCCATCAACAGGAGTGTGTTGGAGGGGAGGGGGCTGTTTCTGGTTTCAGGGCGGCCAGAGAGGGGAGTGAAGGAGTATGGTCATGTTTGCTTTTAAAATGCATCTTTTAAACTTTGTTTGGGCTCCAAGAACTGTGTTTGGAGATCAGTCTAGGGTAGATTTATTAAAAAAATCTCTGATACCTGTCTTGAATCAGGAAAGTTATGAGCCCACATTCCCTCACCTACATATCTCTTTATAACAGTGCTCCAGGTTGGGCCTATACTATTGATACCCGAGCCACTGTGAGCGATGCTGGGATGTTTTCCAGGACTTTTTTCTTTTTTTACACTTTGCCAAAAACAATCAAAAAAATCCAGCAGTCAGAAATGACAGAAACTGGAAAATATGTAGCACAAGATACCAAAAATATAAAAAACTTGATATTGTTTCACTGGTTTTATGTTACATGCCTTATCTGCATCATTACTACATAGCCAGAAAGGAGAGTCGTTGCAGGTGCACTTCTATAAAAACCACTTGGCAAAGAAGAGCAGTTAGAAGCCTTATTCTGTTGAATTAAAAGACATAAGCAATATTTATTACCTACGCCGAGGAGGTTATGTTTTTGGGAGAGTTTGTCTGTTTGTTTGTTTGTTTGTGAACATAACTCAAAAAGTAAACAGATCTTGATGAAACTTTCAGGAAATGTTCAAAATGGGATAAGGAAGAAGTGATTACATTTTGGAGGTGATCCAGATCACTGTCTGGATCCAGGATTTTTATTAAGTAGTCTCTGTCATTGTGAGATAGGGCTGTTTTCACCATATGCTTATAACTCCACGAGAAATGGTCGGATTGCTTCGCAAAACAATAGAAGACAAGGTCACCATCATTTCTGACAGATGTAAAAGTATTATCCAGATCCTGGCAATATTCTGGATACTGAGATCCGGAATATGAAATATGTACTGGGTCATCATCATTTTCAACGCTGTCAGGTAACAAATTATCATACAAACCTGTAACTAACACCAAATTGTAGCAGACAGTCTGCTGAAAGTGGTAGAGTTGCTGAGTATAACATTAAAGTAGGACTAAAGTGTTGGTGACAATCACAATATACTTGGTGGAGGTCTGCGCTCTCTGACTGCTTTTATAGTAATAAGATGACTTAATGAACTTGTTAGAATTTGTTTAAATTGCATTGGATTGACAATACATAGAAATCGAGACTAAAATAAACAGTTACGCTGCAGGCGGTTGTGTCCCTCCCTTCAATGGCGATGTGTACCCTCAAAAGATGAAGACATGAAAAGAATCGTCAACTCTTCATGTTACTCTTACCACCACACTGTGCCATACATGTTCATATACTATCCAATTTTTGCTTCCACATTTTGCTGAGTACTCTTATCTCTATCTTTGTCTCCTTTTTCTTCCACTCCCACCATACTTTTTTCTCTTTTCTGCCCTTTAGGTTTAACCTGATTTTTGACGTGCTGCCACATAGCTTCTGTAATTAATATTGTAATCATATTTTTTTCTCAGTGATGTCATTGGTCACCAGCATGCAAGCACAGAAAAGAGGGTTTCACAAATGGGCCGGTTAGAAGTGCTCATTTGAGTAGATTAAAGCAGCTGTTCTTTTACATTTATTCCATTTACTGGAAACAAATAGCTGTTATTTTGAGTAATGGAACTTTTTTGGAGTTGTATGAAAGTAAGGAAAGCAAGGCAAAAAATCAGGGAATATTAATTTGTTAATCAGTTCAGCCTTTCTCCTCCACCTCTGTGGGCATCTTTAAGTCATCTGATCTCCAAGGTAAATGCTGAACACTATAGTACTATAGAACACTATAATGGCATTTCAATTCATTTCAATGGGTAAAATTGGTTTGACATATGGGACATATGGACTGCAAGCTGAATGGCTGCCATTTATGATCCAGCGATCAGGTGAACCAATGTAGAGGAGAAGAATATACTGTTAATGCGGAAATCAAAACAAATCCTTTCACAGGTTATTTCTTCCCAGCTCAGTACCTTGTCAGTGAACCATTGATTTTACAAAAAATGGCACCTCTTTCCAATTGTTGTCAGGTAAAACATGAGATATAACCTTTTTTTTCAGTATAAGCCATGCTAAAAACAAGTCACAATGAAGTCAATTTGATGTCGGGACCATCTACAAAGTGCAAAACAAAAACAAAGAGGAAACAAAAATATTCAGGAACATCAACATAAATATATGTCAAAAACTCTCTGCTGTCATGAAAGCTCTCTTGTTTGTTATGGCAGAGGTCATATCTTACTCACATCTTTTCAAACCCTCCCTCACTCCACATCTCCTGGTTTGAAATAATTAAATTATTTGCAAATGGAAGTGAGAATGTTACACACCACGCCTGAAATCCACCTGATGGTATCAATGTCAAGCCCTGAATGTATGTTACCCAATAAGAACATGGCGTCACAAAAGGGTCATGGGAGTTAAATACAGTCCAGTACAAACAGTTTCTATCCTCGGTTAACACCACACTGCTTAGAAAACAGAACAGATTAGCTCCAGTATGAATGAAACATCTGTCAAGGCTATTTAGAGAGAAGATTTACAACAATATACAAAAGTTCTATATGTTCAAAATAATGAGCGTGGCCTTCATGAGCCAGTTGAAATATAACTTCACACTTCTCTTAAGTTTGAAAAATATTTCTCTAACAACTTGAGGGATATGTGAGGCAAAATTAAAATCAGTGGTTTGTATATTATAGCTGAGCCTTAGTTGTCCTCTCTTTTAAAGGCCTACAGGCCTATAGCATGCAGGGTGGAGCTGTTCTGTAGGGATCCAATTGGACTGACATCACTTTGTAGCTGTAACTCATTTTGCTGCAGCGGACCCTGCTGCATGTAGTGCAACACTAATCAAACATACTTGTCGGCTGAGGCTAGTCGCTCGCACATACGCCCATGATGTCAGACATGTACCTTTAGCCACACATGTGCACACTTCCACACGATGTCAAACAGCACAGAGCATGATCTCACACACACACAAACCCTCACATGCTCAAAGGCACCGTACCGTAAATTTCTAGACGCCTCCGTGCCCGTGAGTAGCGCAGAGGTCCCCATGGCGTGAGCAGTCCTTTTTAGCTGTATTATTTCTCGACATTCCCAGACAATGTCCACGGAGAGATCGCAGGAATCTCACCATGATGTAATCAGATGTGACACGCTAGCCGAGAGTGCGCAAGGTGTTGTTATCATTGTGTGTTACCAAAACTAATATCAAAGATAAAGTGAGGACATGTGTTTTGTAATGATTGATCATTTAAGCTTTTTATTGTGTCATGCATGAATAATATTCCCAGCAGTGAAACAGACCCACTTTAATCAAATAAGAGACAGAAATAAACCATCTGTCAGTTCTTTTAAGTTGCAGGAAAAAGGTCTACTTGTTAACATTAAAAAATATTTATTCTGTATATGTCAGTGCACCAAAACTGCTGAGGTTTGTAAAAATTCACACATAGACGTGGTTTTACTTTGATGACAACTTTGCTGTCACAAGTGTGAGCTTGATTAAAAATGATCTTCTCTAATTTTCTTTTTTACAATTATTCTGTCAGTTATGCAGAGGATTCATTTTTAGATTCATTTAAGTATTCAGTATAAGAGAGCCTACATCTGTAGTAATCTGAGATTTGTTCGATTAACTCAAAAGAAATGAATTCTTATTGACTGAATTCTATAACACAAGCCTCTTTCACACACGTGCAGCATTCTAAAAATGTTTGGATGTCAAGGTCTTTGCACACCAATGGCTACGCAAATAAACGGCACGAAATTGCGAAAAACTCTGGAGGTGCTATATTCCAACTCGGCAACTATTCTCCTCTGAACGATGTCTTTGAAATCGTTATCTTTGTAGTTTTTATGTCATGCTGGGACACGAACACAATCAATGATGAATGTGGAGGTATGTGACTTGTCAACAACAAGTGTTTTAATTGGTTGGATGTGTACTCATCACAAGCAAGACATTGAAAAAATCAAACTTCAAGCAATTTTGCTCATTAAAAGAATGTTGCTGGTGTAAAAGCTTGCATTGAAAAACAGTAGGTTTGAAAAAATGTAATGACGTGCGAAATATCTGCGCAAAAAATGCACGTCTGGTGTGCAAAGGGCTTCAGGTGAGAAGAGTGCAACCAAGTAGTAACCTCCTGTCTAAAAATACAACACTTATGCAGAAGTGGTGAAAACTGCAGTTCATCGAACGTCCACTTGAGGTTGACTGTGGAAACCATATGCTGTATGATGTTAAGGTAGTTTCTGTGACATCACCCATCTGTCTCTGATCAAAGTAATGAAGTCAGTCTGCTGTGGGGGGCCATATTAGAATTGCTAGCTCAAGAGGCAGGTTCTGTGCCTGCTTACTAACAGCTATACAGCGCCAGACCTGTCAGTCAGGTGAGCTGTACCTCTGATTGGGCAAACTCATGATCTTTATATCTTGTAAATTGCTGACTTAAAAAATAATCCCCTAGTACAGTATGTGTGGATCAAGAAAATTGTGATTTAGACCCAAGCCATTTTTTGAACCAGGCTGTAAATAAAAATGTAATAAATTGTTGCTCTATCCAGTGTCCTCTCCTCTCAGATTGAAGGCATAAAAGCCCCAAAACAACTTAAAAAACAGTAGTGGTCTGAATACCTCATTTCCCTACCAGCAAACACCATACATGGGATGAACTAGTTAGTCTTTAAGTTAAACTTGCAATCCATTTAAGGGTTAGGCTGACTTGACTGACAGGTGGGAACCCTGTGGCTGTCTGCAAAGGTCTGCTAAAGGTCTGCCTCTTTACCTCATGTAAACTAAAACAAAGCGAGGTTGAGTCAAGCATGATGGGCTTCCAAACTCTGTATTGAAAACAAATGGATGATGTCACTGAGACTATTTCCATGTAACAGCTGAATCTGTTCACCCTACTTTGGCCTGACTTGCAGCAAGCAAAAGTCTAGAAAATTCACTACAAATGTATGGGAGAGGTGATGCTGTTGCTCATGTTAAAAGGAGTTTCGTTACGTTTCAGGTTCAATTTCAATACTGTGATTCACACATTGAGTGCTTTGTGTTTTTAATGTACACCTGACTGTGACTAACTTCTGCACTGGGGTGAGTATGACAGAGAAGTTCGGTAATATATCAGGGCCTCAAGATCCTGAAACTTATGTTTGTGTGTTTAAGTTGCCTAACAAGCAACAGAGACTAGTTTTATCATTTTTTTATTTCATCTTTAGACAGGTCAAAATTGTTACCGACAGCTTAAAATATACAGGCTACCCACTTCCTCTCTGTGCCAACACGCTAAAAGCCATAGTTCCAAGCTAACAGGAGAATATTAATATGAGATTATATACAAGGCTGTGATTGTCTTCAGCTTTGTGCATGTGTCTGCCCTGTGTGTGTTTACATGTATGTGCACATACGTTCTGTCTGCCTGAGGCCAGCTGTGGGTGCCGGATAGCAGCACACGCGGCTAACACACCGCAGGTTGGCGTGTGAGACAGGCCAGGTTGGCTGGTGACAGTGTGCAGCCCCTCTCCTGCCTCATTTATCTGCTATGGCAGCGGACAGAATGCAATTTCCTGCGAGGGGGAGGCCGAGGGGGGATGGAGTGGTGGGATGCAAAGAACATCAAAGGGCCCCTGAAAGCTATCAGGAACTTGAGTACTGCCAGCACTGCGTGCCAACTCGCCAGCCCCTCACTCACCCTGCAGTGCACCCGGACGTCAGCTACCACTACACGCCATTCCCGTAGTTCGCTAATATGTGAGTGTGTGTGTGAGGATAAAAATACCCCTCCATTTAGAGGCTCAGACACCTTGAGCTGGAGCACTCAGAGCGGCCATTAGGCATGTTGCAGTATGAGGAGAAGGTCACAGTTTATCACCCCTGCCACCCTACCTCTCCAACACAAACACCCGGGTGCCGTCCCTCCATCCTGCGCCTCCTTCTCCTGCTATCAGGGAGGGAAGTTCGATTAGGACCATTTGGTGGTGTGCATGCTCTGCAGTGGAACTTCTAAATGAGAAGCAGCTTGGCTCAGTGTGCTGTGGTTGTGTGTGTTTAGCATACATGTGTTTAGCTTCTGTGCTCATGCTGCCTCTCATCTCTCTGTGCTTTTGGTCTTTATCCTCTTAAAAACGCTCAGTGCTGACAAGGCAGTTCAATAAGTTCTCCTACTCAGCCCTAATAGTTTTATTTTGGGTGTAGGATAAACAACATGTAATTTGTATTTAAAATGTTTGCAGTTACTTCTTAAAAAGAGTAAAGCTTACTTCGTGCACACACACACAGACATAAAAAGTGCACACATTTAGGGCCTTGAATGGACTTTCACAGGCCATGACAAACACACCTGTATTTTTTAAACTGGATATTTAAAGCTTAAATGTGTGCCTTTCCCTAAAAAGTCTGTCTAATCTTGTCCTGTACATTCATAAGAAGTAAAACAAACATATGTTTTTCTATTTGCAGTGTAAGAAAAGATACATAAATCTCTGCTGAGGAAAAAACAAAACAAATCTGTTACTAGATTCAACAGTAAAAGCAGGAGTATGGTGCTTGATTTTTAGACTTTTTTTTTTATCCCCCCCCCCCCCGTGACTCCCCAGTAGTTTTACATGATTTATAGCTCAAAGATTCTGTTTATTTTCCTCTGGCTAATGCCTTTGAAACTCTCATTGTAGCATTTTGGCTTCATTCGAGCTGCCGTCTCTTAAGGCCCCTCCCCAAACACTTTGAAAGCTTATTATTTTGGAATCCACCATTACTGATGCCATACAACGAAGTCATGTTTCTCTTTTTGAAAATTAGCCAGATTTGCTCATTTCAGGTGACTGACCCACTTATGTCACAAGTTGAGAAAATCTCATGCTGCTCTTGTTGAATTATCTCTTGACTTTTGAACAAGCTGCTCAGAGCACCTGCAGTTTCATCTAGGAATGACTCCAACTAATGTTTCCTTCACAATTTGCCTACTTTAAATACTGGCGATCAAAATTTAATCAAAATATTTATCTTAAAAACTAGAAAGGCATGCTACCAACTCTTAAATTACTCCACTCATTACCCAATACCAGCAGCAGCTTAGACTAAATTTAAAACAAAGTAAGAATCCATCTGTCAGTGTCTTCCATGAATCGTAGGTTATGAAAAAACCATCAGTGTCAGTTCTAATCTGTTTTATAACCATGAAAAAAATCAAAGGAGCTTTAAGATTCAACAGTGTTAGGGCCTTAGCTTTATGCTAACGCTTGTGCCAACATAACTCTATGCTAACAACTGACAGTAGCATTAGTTTTCAGGGGTCGTTGACACATCTACAGTTTTAGGGTGAAATGCAAACCTTTTGTTCCGTTTCTGCCTTCATTTAAACAGAAATGGTGTTATAGCCGGCCTAAAATGCAAACTTTTCAAAACCGCCTCCAGAGTGGAATGTTGGCAGCAATTTTTCCAAAATGTTGCCAACACTGTTGCCATGTAACCAGTAAGCTGGAGGTTTTCAGTGGAAACGCTGATGTCATGCTTCACTCAAGCGCATACAACAGTTCATCAGTACCGTTGTTACAATCATCACGAACTACATTGTTGTGCTGCTCAATCTGCTGAATCTGTGTCTTGCACTTAGTATTTGCCAAAACACCAACTCTACTTTGGTGGAGATCTCCCAAAAGAGGCTTCTGGACAAGACGGTTATAGCGCAGACTACAGGCCTGGCATGCTTACTACAGCGTTTTCAGTCCCTCTGCGTTTCCGTGTAAACGCAGATTTTTCTTTCATTGCGTTTTTGAATAAAACGTTGTGCAAACAGGGGCCTAAGTGTAGATTGTCCCTTCACAGAGAAAAAAGACATCAACACAAATAAAAAATGCCTCTTACATTCCTGTCCCTGTTGTATGTTTACATGGTACAGTATGTTAGCAGCTGGCAGCTGGTTAAACAGTGAGCAGTGCTGACCTCTGTGCATCCCACTGTTTGCATCCATAAGACCACGGCTGGACCTCAGACAAACACAACAATCCCTAAATCCAGCAGGCAGCTGTGTGCAGCAGAGTCCAGTGCAGACCCTATCTAGAGCCTATCACTAACAGGATGGCTGGCATTGCACAGGAATGCTTTTTTCCTGTGCATTACTGTGTGTGGGAGGTCATTTAAGTGACCTCCACTCGTTTCCTTTCCGCTTTCACTCAGTCTGCTACATTTGAGCATTTCAGCAAGAGACCACCTTACTCCATCTTTCAGTACCAGCTCTTGGAGGACGGTTAACCTGGTTACTTGAAAAGGCCGGGGGTGGAGGTCTGGTCGGGTGCTTGAAGGGCTGGACACCGGGGGTGGGATATCTTATCACAGCCATCAGAAATGCCTTGTCGGCAGCCATTCATTGGGCTTGGGGAAAACAAACCAAACTGCCCCCCCTCAAATGACTGAGTTAGACAGATAACAGCAGACCAAGGGGGTCCCCTCTCTCCTTTCCCCACCCGTCTATCACTCCAGCTCCCCCGTCTCTCCTTCTCTCTTGCTGTCTGCCTGGTTTTATTGGTGAGGAAACAGAAAACAGAAAGCCTCAGTGTGGGAAGCCACTTGTTATCTGAGAGTCTTGGGAATCGAGGCCTCAGCAGAGCCTTCACTCAGCACGCTAATGAAAGCAGGACGATTTGGCCGCTTTCGTTCCCAACGTAGTTAGAGCCCCATCCCCGTTTCAGCACAGGTACTTCTACCTTTGTACGCCTCCAATTTCCAGCTTCCTTGTCCATCTTCCACTGATGTACAAGTATTTGCAGACCACCTGCTGCTGGACCAGCTAGACTTCCACTGTCACGACTATTATCAGTGGTAGTTTGTTATCTTTCTGTCTTGGTGTTGTTTAAGATCCCTTGTGAGAATGGCAGGTTTACCTTGATACTGTTTTTAAAATCTCTTCATCCAGGGGTATCTAAAGGAATACAATTTGATTGCTTGCTGGACTGACCTATTCCACACCTTGACCATAAGGCACTCATGGCCATCCTGTTAGCACGTGAGATGAGCAGGTTCTCCCTTGAAATAAGCGAGACACTCATAGTGCAGCTGTTTAACATCTAATCTGTTTTAAAACAGATCCAAGGATTTTTCTGAGCACATGTAAGGCCTGCACCTATAGAAAGCATGATGGACAGGTTTTTAAAAGTCACACATGGCCCCTTGAACCAAAGAAAATCCTCTCTATTCAACAGTTCATTAAGGCAAGAAGATTTAAGTTTCCCTGACTAAACAATGCCGCAGAAATCCACTAAGTTCACCTTTGTCCAGCACATAGCTGAGGTTTACCATCCCCAGGTGAGCGGCTGAGAGCTCCTCTCTGTTCTGACTCCCTCCGTGCTTCCCCAGTGCTCCCAGTGGAGCCCGAGCAGGGAGGCAGCAGGGCCATGTGAATGCTGTATAGTAAGGTAAAACTTGGCTGCCGGGCATCCGGAGAGAGGGCTCAGCTCCCTTTTGTGGTGGCTCCCTGACAGGTTAGGGCGAAGCACAGACCTGCCCCTCCCATCCACTTTCACCTGTGATATTGTCCCAGTTGGAGGGGGTGGAGGGGGTGGAGGGGTTGCAGAGGAGGCGCTGTGATGTCCCCATAGGGCATGGCTTCTGTGTGCACAATATCCCAGTGGGCTTTGCCTGCCTCCAGAGAGAGGTTAAATGAAGCCAGGGCTGTCTGATGGACAAAGGCCGCAGGTCAGCACCCGGCCCTTTGATCCAGTCCTGCCCTCCTCAGACCACAGAGCCAGACCTTTTTGTTTCACCTTGCTTTTCTATCCCCAAGGCTAGCTCCCTTTTTTCCTCTCAATCTGCCCCTGACAATGGAGTCACTTACAAAGCTCTGAGCGCTGTATGGTCTGCCAGTCACCAGAGGGGAGAGATTTCAAAGGGAAGCTAGTGGGGCTCAGTGTCTCCCAGGTCCCCGGTGAGGGGAAAGATACTGGCTCTTTCAGTACCCAGAGCTGGGCCACAACCCCACAGCTGCACCCGTCGCTTTAGAGGCCAACAAAGACACAGAGAGGGACGATCATTTATGGGGGTAAACAGTGGAAAAGGGAGCAGGGACATTCATTAATATGCTTGACTCTACCTCTGCACCTTCCTGTGAGAGGATCTGTAACTTTCGACTTTTTTAAAACTTGAGCGTAGAGTAATGACAAGCAGACCCAGCTCAAGTATTGAGAAGGTTTTTGTGCCAAAAACTGGAGTCTGAGTTTTCATGTCTCTCCAATGGTCAAAAAAAGAGGAGAGGTGAGGATTTATCTTGGAGCAGCACATTTTCTTTGCAGATGTAGATGTTCTTCTGCAGCCAAAACACTGAGAGACTCAGTTGTACGAAAGTCAAGAAGTACCTGACTCCTACTCCATCTACCTAAGCTGTGTTCACACATGCTCAAAACTCCTGTGAACTAGAAATGTGATGGTGCACTGATTGTGTGGACTTGAACCGAAACACACACTCAGACACACACATATGGTTTTCTTTTAGTCAGAACTTTTCTCATCAAAGTGAAATTACTGTTCTGGGAGCTCTATGCACTTCCATGTGCCTATGTGGAGGGGCAGAATTTCTGAATTCAAAAGCCTGAGGTTGGAAGAGCACATCCACTTTCTCTCTTATCTGCATCCGTACCGTTCCTGTGCTTAAAGTTCAGTTTGTTTGGCCAATGTGAGAGGGGCATAGATCCCATCTTGAACTAGCAACATGGGAGAGCCTACTGTGGCTTCTGCAGTGGGTTTTTAATATCATGTCCTGCCTCCCGAGACTCACTCTGTCCTCTGCCCACCATCCCTCCATCCAAATATGCAACGCAAATAAGAGGTTTTTTATATGAAACTTTTATGATAATAACAATATCAGGTAAATTAAGTTCTTAACAGTCTATTTAAACTTTAAAGCTTTGATAAATAACTTTGCACTGATCATTTATACGGTTGGGATTCCTTCTTCATCATGTCTAGAAAATACAAACCCAAACTTTTATACATTCTCTGCAGGGCTGTTTCTAGCTTTGTGGGGGCCCTATGCAAGATGTTGTTTTGGGGCCTATAGTTTGTCGAAATACAATGGGGTGATTTCTAAGCCTTTAGATGATTCATGAAGATGTCACAATCTATCAAAGTTCATGAGCAAAACAGGCTACAGTCGTGCTAACCTCTCATATTAAAATTAAACATTCAGTAGGGTCACTTAGACAACTGAAACTAATAAAAACACAATGATAGGGTAAATGAGAAATACTAATCATCTATACGTCAATAATTAAAGCAGTGTGAGTGTTTTTGAAGATATTTACTTTTAATTAAAGCCTGATTAAAAAAAAGAATGAATAAAAACAACAAAGCAGAATCTCTTTTAATTTCAACAAGAACACAAACCAACACTAAAAAATAATAATTATACAAATTTATCATAACAGCCTCTCACACTTGTACATTTAAGATCAAAGTCACAGTATTACTGAACTCAATGTCCTGCATAGGTTGACACACTGGTTGGGCCCAAAAATAGGTAGCTGACCTTGTAAGTCTGTGGATGAAGATGGCCCTACTACTTCCTGGTCAGGGGGGGTGGGGTGATGCTGAAGAATATGAAGTTCCTGGGGCTTCCTGATCAGGACGTTCTTAATCCTCAGTAATTATAAAACTATGATTTGGTGGCAAATATCTGAGAGACAACTGTCACCGGAAAATGACACGGCAAGCATCTGCATAACAACAACACACCCTGTTTCCTGCTGTTAGCTGACTAAATGGGCCTGGTGTCACTCACTGTACTCAGTCAGTCAGTCAGTCAGTCAGGACAGCACAGTCCAGTTTTCATGAAACAAACACTACAACTTCATGAGCATACAAATCCTAGCCAGTTAACTTTTTGAGGTTAGCTAAGCTAGCTATCAGGACAAATAGTAAAAAACTTGCTAAAAGCACAGTGCTAAACCTCCCCCATTCAACACACACCACAAACAAATGGCTTACCTTGATCCTTAGACCATTTTTCTTCCTCTGTTTTCTTTTTCTTCAGTTTTCTGCCTGCTAGGATAATTTTGTTGTGACGTCATGCAGCTGTTTGTTATTGATATCCACACTGATGACAATGATGAGCAGTTATCAATCGTTCCCATCGTACAGTGGCCCACACATCACTCAACGAGCGACAGTGCAGTCCAACAACTCTGACTTCATGCCATGAAAACACTAAGCACAGATTATCAGTGCAGCTTATTTTACTTTTTAGGCATATAAGGGAAAGGAAGATGGCTGCAAATAAATGATAGATTTTGATTTGTGGCTCCTCAGATGAGGCTGAACATGCAGCTTTGGGTCCTGTGGAAATAGCAAGAAACGGCTCTGATTCTCTTTGAAAGTCTAAAAACAAAAAAAATAAATAAAAAAGAATGTCTTCGGATATGATTTTTGGGAAACAAGCCTGAGAGCTTTAGCAGAAAGTTTATCGAGACTTTGATCATTTACAGTAGTTTACCGTCAGGCACACTGATGACCAGTACGTTATTTACCAGGCCTGCATCGTATTTGTGCCTGTGTTATTGTAAGGCATTAGCGTTATTTTGGTGTCTCCCATCAATAGGTGTGTGTGACAGGGTTTGTGTGTGGCAGGGGGCCCTGACTGAGGGCCACAGGGGCAGGAATGTAAAGGCTGCCCTGGGGGGCCTCTGTGGTGCTAATGGATTAACAGGCCAGCTTGGCATGCTAATGGAGATTGTCTGTGATGTAATGAGCTTCTAATTAGGTCACCTCTGAGCTTGACCCTCTTGTAATGAGGAGGGCAGAAGGGAGAGGTGGGGGGCGAGGGGAGAGGAGGAGGAGGAGGAGGGGGGCTGGTGATAGCACCCTGACCTGCAGGTGTGAACCGGCCCGGGCTGTAAACAGGGCTGGACATTCCTGGCATTCTCAGCTCAGCATCCCCTCCCGAAAACTCCCCTCCTCCTGCCTGCCAATAACCCTGCTGTAGCGCTCTGGGTGGATACACACACAGAGAAACAATTGGAGCCACATTTCATGCTCCAAGGTGCTTCCCGGTTCGGCTGAAAGAAAAAAAAAAGTTCCCTTGAGTCCGGCTATTCTTTGATTGTCTGACACTGTTTTCTCTTTATGATATCCTTTCACAGGGGTGCCACAGGATTATGGTGTGACCTAAATTCAAATGCTAAAGAGAGCCACAAGTGGGGAACTATCTAATTAAATGTTTTAGATTCTGATCATTCTCTTTTCTATTACAGCGTCTTACCCCTCTGCGGACTGTCATAAAGTACAGACTCTTCAAAACCCCACCGTTGTTTCACCATCTTTTTCTCCGCCTTGGCACAAAGTGGCGCACTGATACCACCCCAAAGCCCACTCTCTGACAGAACAAAATGCCTCTTTATTTCAGAGGGGGTGAATAACACCCAGTGTGACACTGAGGAGTGAGGAGCAAGAGAGACAGATCCATGTGCAGTTATTAGAAATGCCCTGTGAAAGGATTCCAGGACATATGCCAGCACTTTTATTGGACTATTTATGGGCATTGTACGATTATATGCTGCATTATAAGTCTTACAGGGAGTTTATTATTTCTCTCTTGGGGATAGTCTGGGAAAGAGTGAGAACGAGGACAGTTTTCTTCTTTTTTCTCTTACTTATTGAATGAATTGAAAAATCTAACATATCTCAAGAAGCATTGTTGAAATTCTAGCAGCATACAGTATCTGAATGTGTGTTGAACACAGTGTGGTGAGCATGCACTTGCACATGAATGTGTGTGTTTGGGGTGACTTGAAGTGTCAAGATGCAGCGTTTTTGTTGCTCCCACGGGGACAGATAGCATCAGTGTGGTTTATCAGTCATGGAGGGTGGTGACCAGGATGCACAGAGCTGGAGGGGGGGAGTGGCATGACGAATGGCCTTTAGGAGGCCATCGCTCTGTTTGCACTGCAGGACTTATCAGATGCTAACGGCTTGTGCAGACAATTGGTTGGAGTTGTGTTTCGGCCTCAGAGGAGTTTTTGTGCTAGCTCTTTGGAGAATGATTAGCCGGGAATGAAAGTGTTGCGTTAGATGTACGTTGGTTATAAGAGGCCGGTGTTAACATAAGCGGAACATTTATCCGTCCTCTTAATCGTATAACAGGTCAGGAGGAGGTCTGAGTGCATTCCAGCACACTTTCAGGCAAAACGGAAGCACAGCAGACAGATTTCCACACTAGAACACTTATGACATGAATCCTCACGACCTTTGCTCCTTCAAAATAAGAGACTATAATTGAGTGCACACTCATAATAGAAGGCATCCCTTTGAAAAATGTAACCTTCTTGATCAAGTGAGAGTGGTAAGATTTTTGTGAATGTGACCTCTTACTTATTAATTTCTTTGAACTCACCTTTGAATGGGTCCGACAAAGTTGGTAGGTTCATTAAATAAAGAAGCTCTGTCAATAATGCCGCAATATTTTGATTATAAGACTAAAGCTGACAGAAACTATAGAAGTAAATCAGGAAATTATCAACTAGAAAAGCACTCAGAGAGCGCAGACCTCCACCAAGCACATTGTGATTGTCACCAACACTTTAGTCCTACTCTAATGTTATACTACCTTTCAACAGACTGTCTGCTGCAATTTGGTGTTAGCTGCATGTTTGTACAATAATTTGTTTGATGACATTGTTAAAAATTATGATGGCCCAGTACAAATTTGATATTCCAGATCTTAGCATCCAGAATATTGCCAGGAAGTCACCAGAAGTTATGGCGACCTTGTCTTGTATTGTTTTGCAAAGCACTCCAACCATTTATGGTGGAGTTATATACACATATGGTGAAAACAGCCCTGTCTCACAATGATAAAGAATCCTCTAGAAAAGTCCTGGATCCAGACGGTGATCCAGATCACCTTCAAATCTTTGTTTAAAGGTGGCTGGCAAATATGATTTGAAATTCTGGAGAGGACTTGATCTTCAACCCAAGTTCATCAGAAATGAGTTTCGTGACCTGACTCTACCCCGCCTAGATGACCCCCTTGGTTGTTTTTCGCACCAGACCTCTGAGGGCAGGGAGGTGCACAGACAGGAACCCCAAAGTAGTAAGTGGACACTCTCTTTATCAGACCCTCGTTCCCTCTCTTCTTTTAGTGGCCTAGACTCATTAAGCCGTCTATAAATGGTCCGCTCTTAATGAGGAGGCTTTTATTGGGCTCTCCCTGGGCCTCAGGGGGATAATCAGACTCCAGTAGGAAGTCGTCTGTCTTGATAGCCTGCCCCCTTTCTCAGCGGTGGTCCAGCCAAGTTCGAGCCCCCAACACTGCAAAGAGTCGCACCATCCAACTGACCTGCACTTCGAGTTGTTCCTTCTTTCCTTCCTTCCTTCGGTCACCTGCTCTGTCTTCATCGTAGCTCCGTACCAGTTCCACAACGCGATAAAAGTCAGCTGGTTCCCAGAAATCAACCCACTTGCGGGTCTTTTAATTGCCTCCTTCCTCCACCCTTGGACTAGCCGGCTGCGGCTCTTTTATGAGGCCCAGGCCCCGGACCCACCGACTGCTGCTCACCCCTTCAAGGATCTTCCTTTGCTGCTAAGAGATGTCCTTCTTTCTTCTAGAGCGTGAGTCTCCAGTTGTCTGTGTTGTCTAATGAATGGCATCAAAAGTAAACAAACAGAGCGCTAATTTCTGATATGGTTGGAAGTGATTCAGTGGGGTTAGTCCTGAATAAACAAGTTCAAAACCCGTCACCCAAAACTGATTTGATATTTAAGACTCTGAGCTTAAAAACTTTGTGTAAACCCAAACGGATTAAAGACTTAATCATAAGCTTAAAATGTCTGTTTTGTTTGTGTCAATAAAGCTTGCTTGTACAGCTTTATTTGTGACTCTGCGTCTCACAAGGCAGCAGTGTTTACTTATCGCTTAAGTAGATAATGAAGATTCATTTAATGTGTTGCTTTTGGTGATTAAAAGCGTATTCATCAATGCCATTTCAGGCGGTGCTCCAGCGCGGGTGAAAGCCTATCCTTGTGCAGATGTTTACCACAAAGGTCAGAGAGCATGCTGTGTTTACATCAGTGGGTTTAGGATGGACATGTTTGGAATTGGAAATGCTGCTGTAGGCTACGACTTTAATCAAATTACCTTTTTTTTCCCCTGTCCCCTTCACTCTTAACGTTCTTTTTGTCCTCGAAGATTCAAAACAACTGCTGCCGAGCGCCACAGAGCGTATGTCACTTCCTGCCTCAGGGTGAACATGGCCTCTCCACTTCCTCTCTTATTCATTCCAGAGGAGAGCTCCCAAACACTGCTCCATCCGAGCGAGCAGAGGGCCATGTCTCAGCCTGGAGGCTCTCTACAAGGCATGCATTTTGCGATTTTGGAATAAGATATGCAAATGTGGAAAGGCCTGTAGTGTGTTTTTGAAGAGGAAAGTTACTCAGCAGCTGCTTTTTGTAACTGTGTCTAAAGTCATTCCTTTTAATTCTTGGCAGGAGATACAAAGCGGGACTGAGAGGAGAGAAAGGGAGAGGCATGGCTTATGGGAAATGGAATGATAGCTCAGACCAAAACAAATTGTTTCTGGTTTCACTTGGGCCCGACCCTATTATCAGGCTGAGTGTCAGATCAGACAACTGCTGGAGCGGAGACAGTCCAGATGGGAGCAAAGAGAGAGAAAAAACTGACCTCTTGGAAGCAGTTTGCACTTGTATGAGAAGAAACGCAGTCTAAGATTTAAAATTTAAAGATGTAGTCTGTGTGTGTTTGTTTACGATAGAGGGCCAGAAGGTTGAAGGTCAGGTCTAAGGCCAAAGTCCAAACTGTGGGGGAAGGCTGAGTTTACCTCTGAGCTGCGGACATGAGGGAAAAGTGAAATCCACTCACAGATCCTAATGATGTTTTCTTTTGGGGTGAAAAATCTAAACATGTCCATCGCTCAGTAACGTGACCCCGTGTGGGGTCGCAGTCTGGTCACTGCAGGAAAGGCTTGTGTTTCAACCACTGACGCTTGAAACAACACACATGCAGGCCTAAACTACAAAAGAGTGTACATGCATATGAGCGAGGGAAAAAACAGCATAACTGAAGAATAAAGCTAACCTAAAGCTCAGAGAATATATGAGATGGTTTAACAACAAGACTGAGGAATACTGAAGTGCGAACAAGCAAGCTAACGTTAGCTTAGCATGGGGGCTCTTCTTGTTTCCATATCCTTCAAAATGCCAGTCATGCTGAAATAGCCTAAGTACATCTGGGTGTTAAGCCTAATCCTTTTTCCTACACCTAGATACCTGAATGTCCTTATTAAGAAAAAGCTAACATTTGCAAAAATGTAAATTAGCAGCAGTGTAACAAACATTTTTTGTCAGTTTATTCCAGTCTTTCAATTAATCTTGTGACAAAAACACTGTTTTTTGGTAAGGAGGCTTCCGTGTTTCAACCGGCTCAAGTAGACAAGCTAGGCTAATTGCTGTTTGCTAAAGTGTCAGAGAGGAATGACTCAGCAATTTTCATATCACTGTACTTCTGGACTGGCTTTCTGTGTGAACTCTGCTAGCATTGAAAACTCCTGGGTACAAATAAAAGTAGGGGAATGTTACCTTGGCAAACATGCTAGGGTAATGTTAGCCACATCTAGACTTAAGCTAGCTGCTGATTTCATCGAAGCGCAAGAAACTGGATTTTTAGAACAACTGTTCTTTTTTTAAGTATTTTTGTCACTGGGTGAGTTCATTTTTGATAGGGCGATGAGTCTGATGAAATATTTTTCTTTGCTTAAACCCCAGGGATGACTAGCAATACTTAGCTACAAGCTAAGATAAGCTAATGCAAACACCTGAACACAGAATATCTCAGGACCAGCTGTGTCTATCAAAGACTCTGAGATTCACATTTTAGTTCTTAGATTAGGTCAAGGTTTTTATGACTTCTGTTATATTTCCTGTAAACAATGGTGTTTGCAAAAAAAATAAACTCTGTTGTTTCAGGATTTTTAATGAACATATTCATCATGAATAGTTATCAATTCTTGAACTAGTAAGACTAAGTTCAGTAGTGTAAATTCAGTAAAAAGGCTGGTTGAGTCTTTATGACAAGTAGTAGAGCATTAAGCCTCATCAGACAGCAGCTAATAATGATCATTTATTTAATTTCATCAAATGAGTGTGGGGGATCCCTCTGAAGAACCTCCATAATGTATGAAAGTGATACTTAAACTAGAAAAAAACAAACCACTCATAGTTTTCTTTCAGTCTTTATCACTCTCTGTTCCTCCCCTCACTTGTTTGAACTCCTCTAATTGCATGATCTCACCATGTCTCCACTTCCTTCTTTTTACCCCTCTGGTGACACCTCCTCCTGACTCATGGTGATACCTAGGTGGTGTTAGTGCTGCTACCGAGCAGAGCATTTTGGGTGAGGCCTGCTCTTTGTTGTTGACAGGATAGCAGTGATTAACGTGCCTTCTCCTGACCCCAGTTGTAGCCTGCTCCCTGGGCCCTCCCTCCACGGTCCCTGCTGCTCCTGATGCCTGAACCTGCAGCCCTGGAGACAACCTCCCTCCATGAGTGTGTGTTTGTGTGCACATGTGCACTTCTTTGTATGTTTGTGAGGCGGTAATGATGTGTAAGAACGGTTGGGAGGGGATTGTTTAGGTTGCTGAATTATCAGCTAATCGCTTCCTATAACTTTATAGTGTTTCCACTGTTTTATGAAGAACAGCTTCAGCCAATCCTTTTTTTCTTTCATATGGAATTTGCCTAAATGGTGTGATGTCACCCTGCCCCACCCCCATCCACCCGACCCACCTCAGGGCACCATAGACAAGGAAAATTAGAGGGAAACTTTCACATAAAAGGCTAAGACTTGGCTGCTTTCAAACTGAGTCAGGTGATGTGAAGGAAAACAGGTATCCACCAGCCGGGTTCATTTTCTGCTGCGCAAAAGAGACAAATTCATTTTTAATTACAGTAAAAAATATCCTGGAAGTTATTTTCCAGACAGGCGCTGTAATCAATTCCTCTTTAGCGCAGCTCGCTGGAATGGAAGTTGACCACAAAGCCTGCAAGTTAGCAAACCGCATTAAAGTGGCTCTGTTGAAGGGATGTTGGATTAAAGAACAGGCCTTTAGGGAGCCCTGAAACCACCCACCATTTCTTGTGTGGTTCAACCGTTTGTGGGTGGAGATGTGCATGAAAGGTGTGTGGACGCAGAAGTGTCTTAGCATTAAGAGTTTAAGTCTGCGTGCACACGCTTTAACAATGCTTGAAACCTACTGAAAATCCTGCGAGCCTGCTTGCTTTTCCCTCAACTCCCCCAACCCAACCTGAGCTTCATTTCACAACAGAAAACAGAAATTAAGAGCGCAGCTTTCTGCTTTTACCTTCGCTACTGAGTATCTGTCTCCCTCTTGCTCCTTCTGTTCCTTCACGTCCCAGATATAATTATAGCTGTCCAAGGGATGATTATATGTTTACTCTGGAAGCTGGCCGACTGCCTGTCCCCAGTCCCCAAGGAGCTGCCTCTCAAAGGGGTTCCTCTTGAAAAGCACCACAAAAAAGTGGCGAACGCGTACAGGAGCACATATAAAGAGTCGTGACAAATAAGGGAGAGTAAGTGGGTGTGTTTTTTGCGTTATAATATCACTTTTGACTGCTTTATCCTACCCACTTTGGCGCTTCGTTTTTTCCTCAAACAGGGCTGGTAAGCAGAATCTGGCACAGGAGCAGGAAGCTTGGTGAAAGCTGGAATGGAGGTTTTGGGAGTTGAAAATGAATGCCTTCAAGAGAAGACAATACATTTGAATTCGCAGACAACAATCAGGCTAACATGTTTCAAAGATATCTGATATTTTTGGAGGACAATGAAGGAAGCACAAATAGCCTCTGTTATCTGCTCTGTTAAGCTTGTAGCAGTTTTTAAGACTGCAAATTGGTCAACTGTGAAGTAGCTGCATGACTTATTTTTAGCAGCCTATCATTAGCAGAATTAATTTTGATAAGTGCACGGGTTATATCATAGCCATAAAGTCCACACCTTAATGCAGCGCAGCCAAATGAAGTGTTTTTAATGACTGCAGGCAGAATTTGCAGACCACTTGTTCATGTTGCCTAGCAATACCTATTAATCTCTCCAAGGCCGCTATGCATAAAGGTCCCTTTAGGCCTGGCAAAGGTCATCATTCCACACCTAATTAACACTTCACACACTCATAACCAAACGCATTTTCCAAGCACAAAGTCATCCAGCAGCATGTCTGAGGGTACAGTAGAATGCAAAGCTGGACCAAAACATGTGCTTATGTCATGCTTTGACTTGTTTACAGTTTAGGTATTTCTGCAGGCAGGCGGACCTGACCTGTAACTGTTAGTTGACTAGTAATCCTCAGGAGTTTGCAACAGCTAATCACCTCATAACATGCTCAGAGCCGTGGGCCAGTTTGACAGGAATGAGAGCAAAAGAGCACAAAGAAGCAAAAGCAGGAAACTCAGACGCTGCTATCGTATCTTTTTTCCAACATTGTATAAACTAATTGAATAGTTTGTTGCAGAACGCAGGGAGGGCGGAAGGACAAGCCAATAGCTGAGTTTGCAACATTATTTTTGTTGAACTGTGATCATGAACATGATGTTTGCCCGAGGGGTCCACAGAGTACATGTTGGCCCCAGAAAGGTTAAAAAGTTGGATGCACACAGCTTGTATATTTGTGGATGTTTGGTTGTAAACTGCTCTTGGTTTCTAGTTACCTAATTTCCTGAATGAGAACGAATAAATAAATACACGCTCACATAAAGAGACTGTAGACACACTATGGTTTTATGGCCATAATTCTATCTCGCCACATTTTTTCTACGATACATCAGTTCTCAGAAAAGCTCACACACACACACACCCACACGCACGCACGCGCACACACAGCTACTTTTAGCTGCAGACATACTGAAGCCCACGCATCCAGGCTCGCCTCTCTGCTGTCCTTGTAATGGGTGGTATCAGTGCTCCCTGAGCCCAGGAAGGACGATAAAAGCCAGGATAGGGCGCTTTTATCTGCTCTGCTGAAAGTCAGCCATTGACACCATGCACTTTAGAGGAAGTATCACTCAGTAGGAGGACCCTTCTGTCCTCTCGTCTCCACAGTGACAGTTGGGTTTCTTTCTAGAGCAAGATCAAAAACAGAGACGCATGGACAGAGTCGTATTGACAGTGACAGCCATTAAATCTTTTACTCGCTACAAGAGTCTGTGTTCTGTGTCAGATTTGATTACTGGTTCTTAGAGTTGATCAGGAACTCTACTTCTCTGTTTCTGTTTCACAAATACTTGACAGAAATACTGGTGTCCTTAAACAAAGCCAACTTTTTTATTTACTTTCATCACTTTTCTTTTCCTCACTTTACACTTATTAAGTTAAAATATAAAACGTAATTCACAATTCACATCACTGAAAAGAGGTTTGAGGTTTAATCTACAAAATCAAACTGATCAATAATATTTACTAAAAACAGCCTTTACAATTTATGCAATGAGTGTTACACAGGACCTGTAAGATAATGCAGGAATTTACAGGGTAATGATGTGTACAACGTTGACCCACAGGATAAAATGCAAAGCATAATGTGAGTAAATGACAGTCTTGTGTGTAACTGTAACCCACAAATTCTTGTTCTAAACATCCATAAATCAGCCTTCTTTAATAATTCTTCCAACTTTTCTGGGACCAAATATGGGACAAAATATCTTGTTTGGACCTCAGCGCCATGGTACAAACTGAGCAAGAATTGTGGACTTTACCCGTATTTTAAAGAGAGGTATCCGGCTTTCCCGTGTTTTAATCATGGATGTATTAATGGTGGATGTCTGTAGTAAACATGTGTAAATTCTAAAGCTGCTTCATATTCATATGCTGAAGAAATCCCTGAATCCCACTGTAAACTGCTCAAAAGGTCAATTTCGAGATTAGCATGAGATCTTTATGAGGTTTGTGAAACAATGTCATGATAAGGTCACTGCATGAGGGTCTTCTAACTGGTTCATGATACATTGGAGAGGTGGGCCTCAAACACCAAGGTGAAGCCCTGACAGGCCTCCAGAAGGAGACAGTAGCTTAGAGGAAGTGTTTTGGACAGAAGCTGAAATAAAGGTTTTCTCAGCAGTCAGTACATTTACATGCAGTTTAAGTAGTCGGACTACGAGCTTAGTCAGCACGAGATGAGACCATCAACATAAGTGTAAACAGCTTAGTTAGACTAAGAACAGACTGAGCGTAGATCGATAGGCACACTTAAGTTGCTATCCAATTCATATGGACTTGGCAGGTTTTGATATGCCTTAGCATTTTGCGCTAGAAAATTTCACATAAAGCAGAAAGTAGACAACCTTTATAAATATGTCAGCTGCGCTCCAAACATCATGGCAAAGGAGAGCAACAAGTCTGGTATTGGAGCAAGGAGGAAATAACCTTTCTTTTGATCAGCACGCAGCTTCACTTTGCAAAAAAAAGGCACAGCGCCGCCAATTGAAACAGAGTGAGATGTTTTTTGTCCAGAAGTCGAGATTCTTCTTTCTGCATGTGGACGCAGACAAGACTAGATCCCTAACTGTGACTTTACAGTCAAACCTCAGTCTGACTGCTGCATGCATGTAAACATACTGAGTGTGAGAATTTCTTTTTGAGCTGTAAATCATGTGCAGCTAATAATAGGCTTTAAGAGAGGACAGTACAAAGCCTTAAAAAAGCCCCATACCCCTTCTCTAACATAACTTCAACAGCATCCATTTGTCATTTTTTACAAGAAACATTACCCTTATTTTTATTTTCAAAAATGTCCTCTAACCTGGACTATGTCTTGTCTCATGGTCACCTCTGTGGTCCATTCAAAATTCATGATGGTTCAAAGGCCAGACATTTTTTGTAGAGATGCTACAGCCTCCTTTGCTTCCAGTTGCTCAATGGAGCTGTAGTCTTGTACTTAGTTTACACTTGGTGTCAAAAACTCTAGACTCAGTTTTAAACTTTCTATCTGCTCACAGTTTCCTTCAAATTTTAACAATACACACCATCTTTTGGTGGAAGAGTAAATTGTATGTTGTTTTTTTCTTCTGTTGTAAGATCAAGGGTAAATGCACAACATTCATTAGGGATGTAACGATTCATTACAAGGCAGTTAAAAATGAAATGTGCATACATACAATACAAATGTGTGACGATTTAAATAGGCTGGGATAAAAAAAAGAATCGCGATGCCTCATTTAAACAGAAGGGGGCTGTTTTTCCTGTAAAAAACATGTAAATCATAAACTAGGAACACATGCAAACCTGAGACTGTTTATTTGAAGGAGTTTGTTTATTTGCATTTTTTAAATTCTGTTTTTTAAATGTGTTTTTTGTTATTTAGGATAAAAAATAATTTTACTTGGACTTTTAAGAAAACGTCCTGTGTTTTGCACAATTTACCCTACCTCAGAGAATTTAAAAAAGGGAATTCTCTTTAATTTGTTAAAAGGATCTTTTTCAGTTATATTTTGTCTGCAAGCTTAATCAGTTAAAAACATCATGGGAAAACCTCATCGTTAACCGAATATCAGATATTGTATCGAATGGTAAGTAGAGTGTATCATCACATCCTTAACATATTTTATGCCACCCCTGCATGAGTTCATGGCCCCCCCAGTAAGAAAAGTCTCTGCTCACACAGTGATGTGTTAGATTATTACTGCGGCTATCTGACAGATAAAATAAAAAAGACCAGAGATGAGGTGAATATAAATTCCTTGTTGTAAAGAAGAGTGTGCGATATGAGAGGTTTACGTACAGTACGGTTTCCACACAGGCTCACTCCTTGCTCACAATGACTCAGTGTCTCCCTCTCAGCCTCTTTATCCATCCTAACTGGTTGTTTTCTGTCAGCATTGTAGTGAATTTAATTCTTTCGCAATCACCCACTTCACCAACGGCAACCCCAACAAAACAGTCAATCACAGGCAGTGCCGACTTTTTACCAGCAGACAAAAGGAACAAAACCAGAGTCGGTGGGTCCGTCCGCCATAATTTGATTGCTGACAAGTGAGGGGAAAAAGGTCTGTCAGCTTAGAGACGATACCCAACAAAGGGCAAGCTCATTGTAAACGTTGTAGCACTCAATTGCTGGATGATGGGGTGCTGGACAATGGGACAGCAGGTGGCGCTGGGCACGGTGAGGAGCCTCCCTGTGGTTCTCCACCAGAGTAATGACAGCCTAAGTGCCAACAGCAGGTGTCTCCCATTCAACTCAGGGCAGGTTAATAAAGTTTCTCCCTGAAAGTCAATAAACAAGAGCTTGTTCACACACTGGCTAATTGTACGCTCTCTTTCTCCCTCTTAGTCTCGATCTCTATCAGTCTCTCAGCCTCTCACGTATCACGTCTGAAGTTTGGGTGGAGAGGGCAGAAATGATAGAAAATAACAGAGAACTGCTCACTTCAAAAGTTTCAAACAGAAGTGGAAAAATCCAGGTTAACAAGAGCTCTTACAACATAATCTTGCTTAAATGTATGATATGTGCGTTAATCCAGATGCCCCGTTTGTCTAGACAGGGATGGTACTTACAAAAAAAAAAATAGAGACATAATATTATCGTTATGTAATTTTTCTGTTTTGGCAACCTTTACCAAACACAAGATTGTTGCAGGTTTGACTTCAGAAGCAGAGGAAGAAAAGCGGTTGTTAAGAGAAAGAATATGTATCACAGATAAAGATGATGAAAATCAGAAGGCAAGGCTACATTCCCAGTTTTACTCTACATTAGTGCTAAAGTTAGTGTTATAATGTGTTTCTATCTTTATAATTTAAGCAGGTTAACATGGTACCACTCTCATCAAAAGAATAAGTTATTCGCATGCAATACATTATGGGGCTGTTTACACAACAACTGTTTTAGGGTGAAAAGCAAAAGTTTTGTTGCATTTCTGCCTCACGTTTTCATGGAAACAGCGTTTTAGCCAACCTAAAATGCAAACTTTTGGAAACGACCTCAAAAGTGGAAACAGTAAGCCTGCATTTCCAGTGGAAATCCTGGCGCCACACTCCGCTTTGTGCGAGCGCATACAACAGGAAGACAGTACCATTGTAGGATCGTCGTGGACCAAGTGTGTTGTGCTTGTGCTGCTCAATCTGCTGTATCTATTGACTGTCTTTCAACAAAATGCAAATCTGTTGCTCCACTTCTGACATACTTACTACAGCATCTTTAGTGCCTCAGTGTTTCCATGTAAATGCAGATTTATTTATTTATTTTTTTACTGCATTTTAGCGTTTTTTCGGGTGAAATGTTGTTGTGTAAATGGGGCCTATACATAGTGATCTGGCTCTGTCGTTTGAGATCCCTGCCCCTCAATGTGCTCGTGTGGAATGCCAAAGCCTAAAGCCTGGTTCTTCTCAAGCAGAAAATTGCCACACCACCACATTACAAAATTTCTAACTGTCGGACAGAGAGGGGCAACCAAAGAGGAGCTTCTAGTGTTTGGGGTACAAAAATACTGCAGTTTATATGATTCATCACACAGAGATCATCAATACGTTTAATCCATGTTGATAACAAGAAAAAAATAAAGGAAGAGAAACGTTTCCAAAATTTCAGAGAAAAATATTCTCAGGAATTTTTGGAAAAATTCATTTTAAATTGGCGGCAACAAAACCCTGAAAATTTTCAATATTTCTGAGCTGATATTGGGAGTTTTCAGGAAACTTTTCTGAAATTTACCAGAAACTTTTCACCACCTTGCAACCTTACCCAACAAAGAAATCTTCCCACTGTGAGGGACATGTGTGACTTAGCAATTTTTTAACATTTTCTTGAAAATTACAGGAGGGCATGTGTGAAAGAGGCTTTGAATTTAACCAAAAAGTGTCCTTGTTGTTGGCTTAAACTTTTAACTTTGTAGGACTGCCAAATTTTTCTCATTTTGTTTAAGTATCATCATCTCTAATAACACTGCCAACCACAGCCAGGTGAGGAACAGCTTGTGATAGTCCTAAGGGTCTGAACTGAAAGCTTGTAAAACCAAAGAATACTGCAAAATGCAAGAGAAGACCAATGGCTCAGTCAACTTTTGCAGCAAAGGACAGAGATGAGGGTGCAGATACAGATTTTGCTGCATGGCATAAAGGTCAAATGTGCGACATTTTCATTTAACAGCTCACACACTTTACTTCCTTTAGTTGCACCGCATGCCGAGGAAATATCTGCATCTCTCAGTGCCATGTGTTCTATCTCCAACAAGAGCCGGGTAAACATCTCCTTACGTCAAAGAAGAAAAAGGGAACACAGCAGCCAGGAAAGTTGATGGAAAAGCTTTCACAGAAAAAAGAAAGAGAAAAAGCGAGGAGGGATGGAAGAAGGGGGAAAAAACCTCCTTCACCACAAACATGCAGCAAATGAGTTCAGCGCAGTGAACCTGTGCTCCGTGTTCAGTGTTTGGGCAGGCAGTGAGCTAAACAGGGGGAACATGAAATGATATCTCAGCACATTTATCTTGATAAGGGCAGAGGATGTTGAGGCGTAATAGGAACAACATGGCTGGTAATGAGAGGAACACGGCATGATGGAGGAGTTGACATGGATTACCAGCATTCCTCTTGATGGGGTTTTATGGAGGGGGGAAAAAAGAATAGAGCTCCCTGGTTTATTTGATTTGAGAGGTTGTGGTTGTGGAGGAAAAAAAAAATAAAGCTCGATAAATGCATGTTTCATCAGGGCTAAATATTTCCACCCCGTGAAAAAATGCCGGAAAGCAAACACAAGCCAGATTGTGGACTAGTGGTAGGACGATTGTGGGTATTTGTTTACATGTTGCTCCGTGTGTGTGTGCATGTGTTCGTGTGTGTGTGTGCCCTAGCAAATAAATACCCTGGCTAACCGCTCTCCATGGCATAGCAGGTGCTTTCAAAACAATGCTCGCTCAAAGTGACTGTTTACCTAAGCTGCTCCCTGGGCTTTTATTTTGAAGAGCTTCACAAATAACAGAGCTGCAGAAGATTGATGGGAATGGATGGATCAGATTCATCACTGATACGTGCCCTGTGTCATGACTTCAAAACCAAAAACTAACTTCTTACTTCTTCAAACCTCAACATTTCCTATTACTTTAGCATCAGGTGTGTGTGTGAGGTCAAACACACAAAGATACAGCTCAGCAGTGTGTTCACACTTCCTGGTGTCAAGGTTTCGTCAGTCTCTTGTTGCAACTTCACAGCCAACAGCTCCCTTGCATTTCTGGAATGACTCACATTTCTTCTTCTCCTCTTTTTTAATTATTGCACACCTCCTTTTTCTGCTCCAAACTCCAGATTTCACCCCCTCCTCCCAACCTCCCCACTCATCCTCTCTGCTGTGTCACTGTCGGAAACTGAAGTGAGATCAAGAGAAAGCGCGGCAATGGAAGATTCTCCTGTTTCACCCATCTGGACTCCATTTTGTTTCCTTTAGATGTTATCTTCTTTGTCACAGCGCTTCAAAATGAAACCGTCAAGATGAAGAAGAGAAAGCTTGTTATGTGAGTGGATTAAAGTGTTTAAAATAAACAGGATTTGTAACGTGAGAGCGATTAATTTTCTCAACGCTACATCACCAGTGCCTGGTCTTTATTTCATAAACAGGATTAGATAGCACTCAATGTCATCACTGATACATGTTTTTCCCATGCTCCCTGACAGCAGCACTGGTTTACAAAAACAGATTCATGTCCAGAAAAAGGAGGGATGAGATTTTATCCCACTGCCTGTCTGAGAACAGAAGCTGTCAGTGGAGTTAGATGAGTGGCCTCAGGAAAAAAGGAACAAGTGCAGAATTTTTTTCATTTTTTAATTTAATTTTTGAGTCTTTCATGCATGAGATACAACTTGCAGATACTTACACAGCTCACACATGTAGCTTTTCAACTTATTTGTCCTCTATTCTTTTAGAGTCTAAAGTTGAATTAATACAGCATGTGAGAACATCAGTCCCTTGATGGGCACTGGCCCTCAATGGGCCATTTTGACTTTAGTTTGATTATCCAGCCTTGTAGATTCTGTGGGGTGTTTCAAATCTCAATACTAAATTGTGGTGATGCTGGGGGATTGGACCGCCAACCCCACATGGCCCAGTTGTTGGAAAAACACATTAGAGTGCCCTCTTGGGAGCCAAAATGCAATGAACCACCCTTTGGCTGTTTAAGGGGCCGTTTACACGACAACAGTTTTAAGGCCTTTGCACACCAATGGCGACGCATATAATAAATTTGAAGCCATCATATTCAATCGCCACAGCCATTCTCCTCCAAACGACGTCTTTGTAATCATTATCTTTGCAATTTTAATGTCTTTTGTTGTAAAGAACCTGGTGCTGTAACATGAACACAATCAATGTTGAATGTTTTGGTATGTGACTTGTCAACAACAAGCGTTTTGATTGGTCAGATGTGTACTCGTCGTGAGCAAAACATTGGAAATCGACCCTAGTCCAAAAAATAAAAAACTGCAATTTCGCTCAGGAAAAGAGCGATGCTGGTGTGGAAGCTTGTATTGAAAAACACTAGGTTAAAAAAATAGTAACGAGCAAAATATTTGCAGAAAAACACGAGTCTGGTGTGCAATGGGGCTTAAGGGTGAGACGCAAAAGTATTGTTCTGTTTCGACCTCATGTTGACACAGAAATGTCACGGAAAACAGCCAGTGTTGGATTGTTTACACTGTTGCCATGTAAACAGAAAGCCAGTGTTTTCGGTGGAAACGCTGATGTCACGCCCCACTTTGCGCAAGCGTATTCAACAGTACAACAGCACCATTGTTACAACCATTCACCGAGTTGTGCTTGTGCTGCTCAATCTGCTAAATCTGCTGACTTTCTTTCAACAAAATGTGCATTTGTTTTACCTCTGTTCTTAGAATTTGCCAATACACCACATGATCAGCTTGTCTCTTCTTGAGCGGGGATCTACCACAAGCAGCTTTTGGACAAGACAGTTATAGCGCCATCTACAGGCCTGACATGCTTACTACAGCGTTTTCAGTCCCTCTATGTTTCCGTGTAAATGTAGATTTCTTCACTGCTTTTTAGCGTTTTTAGATGAAACGTTGTGTAAACATCATAAAAAACTGCCCTAATGCAAAAAAAGTGCTCTAGCGTGATCCCTGAGTGGCACAAACTTGTACTTCACTGCCCTACTAGATGCCAAAACATGGGCTAAAGTGCCCTTTTGGAATCCAAAATGCACTCTCCTTTGAGTGGCAAAAACAGATGATAAAGCTCCCCTCTGGTCGACAAAATATAACTGCTTTCTTGTGTGGCAAAAATGGCAAAAAAAAATGCTCTTGAAAACACAGAAAGAAAGGCCCTCTTAAGTGACAGTTTTTTCTGTAATTGTAGTCCTTTTGATTGACACCTCATTTGACCAACTGGGTCAGTTTATGGTCTCCTTCTAGAGCCAATAATACCCCCAAGCATGACACTGCTACTCTTAAGCATCACCCGTACTCTTATATGAGTTTCACTTTCACACTATCATTCCTCTATGTTCCAAAAAGGGGAAGAGCACCTTTAAGTTTCTAAAAGTTTTCAGGAGAACATGTGTGGAAGAGGCTAAAGTGAATCCAAGGAGTCTGATTGAACCCAGCAAAAGCACTGACCTCTTTCAAATCATATTTCTATCTTGGCTTCAAATTATTTCAACAATTAACTTAATCTGAGGTAAGATATACTTTCCTCTAACTGGTGATGATTTCTGAGAGTGAGATAAAAGAAGGTAATTTAACACTTTCACACATTATCCTTATCACTTCAAATTTAAGCACAAACGTAGTGGCTGCCATGTTTTCCAAACCAGCATCGGTCTTCCTATTTCTCTATTTCTTCCCTTTCTATCCTTCCTTCCTTCCCATGTCTCTCCCATTTTATCCTTCTATTTTTTCCCACTGATTTTCTCCAATCTGCCCCACAAAGACTGAGCCAGAGCACCTGCAAGCTCTCACTTTGAAAGATGTTGCAGGCCCCAAGAATGCTCGCAGTAAACACACGAGCGCTGTATTTATAATAAATCAGCTTTATGGCTCTCTGATGGAGGTGATATCAGGGAAATTTATGCTGAGAGACCTCGCCGTGCTTAGCAAAACAGCTGCGTGATAGCACTATGGTCCCCCTCCTCTCCCCAAAACCTCCAACACCACCACCACAAACTTAACCCCACCTCCTCGCCAACACCGCCCCACTCCGCCCTGCCCCACCCCAACGAACAGCCTGGTCTGACTGGGGTTAGAGAGCACAGCACAGTCTTCCTCTCTATGTGGCGTGGCCTGCGGTCCCTGGAACAGTAAAGTCCAGACTGAAATAGAGTGTGGGCAGGGTGGCGGTAGTGGGTAACTGTGTGTGTGTGTGTGTGTGTGTGTGTGTGTGTGTGTGTGTGTGTGTGTGTGTGTGTGTGTGTGTTTGTGTGTGTGTGTGTGTGTGTGTGTGTCTGTGGTTGTGTGTAGTGTATGAGCAGTCATACGTGTATTTTGTGTAGGCTGGGTTGCACAAATAGCAGAAGCTTGGTGGAAGGAGAATGAATGAGAGTTGGAGAGTTTTGAGGCAAAGTCTTAGGATCATAGTTATCTCTGATTTTCTGTTGTGAAGTTGTGAAGTTGACATTTTCTCAAAAAAAAAATCTATATTCTATGATGTCATGATCTATATTTCTTGTATCTAACACAAATATCATAAAACTTGACTATTTGGTGGAAACAACACTTTCACAGTCCTGAAACTGGAACTCCAGGGCCCATATGCACGGCAAGTCATTAGCAGGGAAAGACCTCGCCATTACAGGCGCTAACGGAAGGATCACTGTGCCTGTTTGATGAAATGTGCAAAGACAGTGGACAGTCCTTACAGTCCTTTTATGTGCATTTATTAAAAGCCACGGCAGGGTGAGCAGCAGTAGAAACCTCCAGGGGTACAGAACAGAGCGGACATCGGCGACAAAACATATGACACTGATTAAATCAGACACAGAGAGAATAAGGTGCTGGAGCTTAATGTATGTGTTATGTTATGGTGAGTTCCAAAGCCACAACTCTAAAAGTCATAAAACAAAAAACTAGATTTTGATGAAAAATTTAAGTTTTATCTTGAAATGAATAGTTCAAAGATAAGACTCAGAGAACAGCCCGAACTGAGCTCAATTTCTATCCAGCAGCTAACAAAAACTCACCAAGAAAACAGGTAAACATGTCTAATTGGTTTGCTAAGTATGGCCTGTTAGAGCCCAATATGTAACAACAACCTGAAATGTAATAACTGACTCAAAATGAAACAAGATTTTACAGGCAGTTATTATATGTCAGGTTTTGTTACATTTTTGTAATTATGTCTCAGGTTGTTGTTATGAATTGGGCTCTAACCAAGCGGCAACCTCCGGTCTAAGAATATGAGACAATGCGGAAGTGCTAAAATTTGCTGTTTCTCAAGTGTCCACTTGAGGCTGGCTCCAGAAGTACTGGAAAACACATACACACCAAGCCAAAAAAAAGCTGTTTTCAAAGCAGAAATTAACTTATTTACAGCCTGGTTCAAGAAAACGTCTCCTGTCCTGACCGACAGGCACCCTATAGCTGTAAGCATGCCCTTGCCCCTACCAATGTTGCCACGATAGCCGATGTGCTTCATTTTCCATTTCACCAACAGACGGGTGACATCAGGGAGACTAAGTCCAATGTTTTATACAGTCTATGGTTTAACAAAGCTAATGTTAGCAGATCTGGCACCACCTGCTTTCAGTACTCCTTACTGTCCACACACCTGGAGCTGCAAAATACTGCAAAAATCTGACATGTCACGAAATGCTTTTTATCAACTGTGCCTGTTTAGATATGGGTAATAGAGCATTGTAGTACATCACAGCATCAGTCATACATCAACGATACAGACCCTATAAACACACATTCAGTAAAAGTGATCTTAGGAAATGTAATGTTAGCACAAACCAACTACACACACACACACACACACACACACACACACACACACACACACACACACACACACACGCACGCACGCACACACACACACACACACACACACAGCAACTCCCTTGATCAACCAGCCTCCTTCAAGCAGCCCAGATGGTTCTCCTCTGTGTTCTTGTGAACGAACAGACACCAGCCTAAAAGCAATGATGTCACGGGCGTTTTTGCATTGTAGGGTTTCACCTTACAGCACCCATTCCCGTCATTCCTCCTTAAATGGTGACCACCCGCCACTATTTGGTTTTCAGCAGATGCAGGTAATAATAACAGGGGCCGCGGCCTCGATGGTTTGAAGTGTTCTTACAGCCTCTGAAACGCTGTGGATTTACACATAATCAGGCCTCGAAATAAACGGCGTAAACAGTGAATTACTGTGTTTTCCTCTGATGTCATCTCCTGCCCGTTTGGCCAAGATGGGTGCAACAGCTTCTGTAAATGTTTGTTGTCCTTTTGTCAACAACCCAATGTGGGGAGGCCTCATCCAGAATGCTGCCTATTTGGTATCAGGATGAAATGACACACAGGTGGATGAGCAGAAAACCAGTGAGTCCTACTGGCTAATGCAATGCTGCAGAGAAGCATAAGATAAGGGTACATCTTCTTCCAATCTTCTACCAAAGTGCTTTTGAGCAAGATACATATCAATTATACTGCACGGTGGTTGGCAGAGAACGGACATAAAACCTCTAGGCGTGAAAGCCTCCAGATGACTGAGTGGATGTAGGAAATTACAGGAAAAGGTCACATATTTAAGGTTCCTCACAGCCGTGTTTAGACAGAAAGCTTAAAATAAAACACATGGATGTTTGTGAGTGGTTAAATGTACCAGTGAGAGAACTGAATGTGATCCAGGAAGTCTGGTCAGATTACTACATAAAATCTGAGGCTTATTTGATGCAAATGGTGTTTTTTGTCCCCCCCATATTCACAGGCGTTAAATACTTGATTCTGATTGGTCAAAGTCCTTCACTAATGCTGATTAACTTGCCATAGTAAAAATGAAGATAAGGACAACTTGATCACTCAAGTGATATAAACAGGTTGCAGAAAGGAGTTTGGCTCATTTTACCTGGGCCTGTTGACACTGTGGCAAAAACATCTGTTTCTGTTAGAATTCCAAAGTGCTGCAAGGGGGAACTATTTCATTAATAGTAGATGAGAATAAGCTAGAGGGATAGGATGTGAGTAAGGGTTGTGCTTCGTATTGTGCCGCTCTTAAATAGACAAATGAGATCTGGATGAGATCTTACCAAGATCTTGATAAGTTGTGAGGTAGTAGCATAAGTATCTCCAAACTGGCTCATGACATGACAGAGGGGCAGACCTCAAACACTAAGGTCTGCCCTATAGCTCTGCACCTAACAGGCTTCCAGAAAGCTGGCCAATCAGAGAAAAGGGGGGTTGTTTGGCAGGGAGCCTTAAAGAAACAGCAGCTAAAACGAAATGTTTCACACAGAAGCTGAAATTAGTGTTTTATAAAACAGCAGTGTGAAAAAAAAATAGGGATAAGTTTGAGCTGTAAATAATTTGTAACTTTTCTGGGGGTACCAGAGGGTGAGTATGAAAAAAGTGCAATATTTCAAAAAGTGTGGCCTTCATTGGTTATTCTCTTTTCTTTCTTACTTTTTCCATTGAATATTTCCCATTCCTATTTTCATCCTTAGAAGTGTGACGGCCACTGCAGACAACAGTCCTGATAAAAACTGAACATTTTTAAATGTTAGGCAAAGGCGTTGTAATTCTTCATGGATCCCACAGTATGCCTTTGGTTATTTTTGTGCTCCGCCAGATTGAAAAGCTAAACTGCACCTGGATTTGACTTAGCAACCATTCGCATCACTGCCAAACTATGACCTCATGCCACTGTGCCCATCAAAGTGACCTGTTTTGTATCATCCTGTATGTGATGCATAAACAACAGCTAGATAAAAGTTTGGTGGTAGCAGGAGAAACTTTGCTGTGGTTTTGCACAAAGCAACATGAGGAGGGATGGCAATGTCTGAAAAGTCATGGCTGCCCTCTGTCTTTCTTTCTTCCCTCTGTGTTCTCACCTCCTCTCCCCCGCTGTGGCCCCAGCTCCCTGGGCGTGGTTCAGTAGAGAACTGGAAGGGGACACCGGCAGGGGATAACACAACAGATTTGGCAGCCAACCCAATCCCAACCACTGGGGTGTTTGAGCGGTTGCCATCGTGACCAGCAAGCTCCCGCAGCAGGGACCGGGCTTCCCGTTTTTCACACCTACGACTCCTGAAGAGGCAGAGCAGCTCGAGATGGAAGGTGTTACCTACAGAGACAAAAACGACAGAGAGAGCAGAGGGCGGTTTACTCACACGGACTGTTTTCTTTCTGTATTTTTAGTCGTGTTCTGGTTAAGATCAAACTCAGGATAATATGTTTATACGTATCTTTTTTAGATCCTGCTCCCGGATATTCCCGCACATATAAACAAACAGAATCCTTCAAATGAGCTCTCAGATGCTGTTCAACGTAAGCCAAACCACTAAAGACAACAATAACTGGAATAACACAGACACATGCATCATTATGCTGGCTAATATCACTAAAACTGTGGTGTCCTTATTCAACTTTTTTCCACCAAGAAGCTTTTATCCCATGACTTGGATATGAGATTATTTAGGTTTAGGTTTTTAGTGAAAAGGATCTGATGTTTATGTGCGTCAACACAGAAATGGCATATTTGGGTTTTCTGCATGATAAAGGGATACTGATGTGCGTTCAAGTACACAGTCATAATAAATGAGATTTTCTCGTGTGGTAAAAGGGCTTTGAATGCATCATTTTTTACTTTGAGAGACTGGAAAAGTGGGCACAGAAAGGAAAATCTGCACAAATTCACCCCGTTCCTGAACCAAGCGGACCCCTTGATCGAGTTTTCACCAAAGTGCGCGTGTGTGTCTTGCATTAAAATAACCATAAAAAAGCACAACCACTCTTCATGCTTTTAACTTATAGTGGAATAACCAACCTTTTGTTTGTCTGTTTATTTGTTTCTTTAGTTATTTTATTGGCAGTGGAAAGTTTGTGTCATGTCAACGGGCCCTGAGGACCAACAATGAAGCTGAACAGGGGGGAGTAAAATGTGGCTTCAGTTAGCTGCATCCATTACAGTGTTTGTAAAACGAAATCTGAGAGATCGGGCTGTCTTCCCTCTGCACTTCAGTCTTATTTTTGTTTGTCTGTTTGTGTATTGAGGCTGCAGCATCTTCGGCAACTTTCATATTCTCTCGCGCCCAAGAGTATATTCTCTTCCGCCGGCTTTCAACGAGCGTCTTGGATTGACGTGGAATTACAGGTAACATGACTAAGCATGCTTTTAAGAGCTTCCCAGCAGTCAACAACTCCAGTTACATCTGGCCTCGTAACTATCTGATTTAGGATCTGCTCTTGCCCGCCAGGTGCAGACCATTACGTGAACTGGAGAGAATTAAAATAAGCCTGCAGATGAGTTCGCAGATTAGATTTAGTTTAGCACTGATACGAAATTCTGGTTCAACTTTACATATGTTTGGCAACCAACCTCAGTACTGGAACTAAACAACAGTTAGACCAGTTCTCATTCGCTAATCTTTAATAAAAAAGACATCCTAAAAAGTGAGTCACACTGTCGTCACAGGTGATGCGTTACTTTAGTATGACTATGCGCTTTGCAGTTTATGGTTGGTAGACCCTCACACACACTTCCGCTGCTGTGAAAAATCTGTCTACAGCCACTCTCAGGCTGGAAATAGTCCCCAAAAGGTGCAGTATTCACCCTTGTTTGAGTCATGTTTGCTGAAATCTACAAAGCTGGAAAATATGGGGCCTGTTTTGAAAAATGAAAGTTCCTGGGTGACCTGTGTTGAAATATAAGTAGGAGTTGGACTAAAAAAAGAAAATAAGACAAATAAAGAAATGCCACAGCCTTACCATTTAACAGGATGACCTCCCGTCACATGTGCATGTCCGTGCGTGCACACACTCTACAGTGTGTTATGTTAGCATGCCTGCGTGAGTGTATGTGGGGTAAACTGTATCCCACCCCTGAGCTCCAGCTCTCAAATCAAGGCCCTGAAAGTAAACAGTGCACTGCCAGAGGACCTTGTTTATCAAATCTGCAATTGCACTCATAGAGCGAAATGACCTACAATTACAAGCCCAGCTAGAAATTAAGTTTTCAGTCAGCCATCCAGAAAAAGATCATAGGAAATCCTGCAAAAGGGAATTCTTCAGTAGTGCCCTCTTTTTTCCTAAAACGCTACGCCATCACGTCAAATATGTTCCATAAGATTTTGTCAGAGAGTTTATATAGCTCCCATGCACACTAACACATGGTGGTTGAGTGTGTATATGTCATATCATGGTCATGTTTCTAGAATTTCCTCACAAAACAACCACAACAGGCTCAAACATCCAAGCATGAGTGCTTTGTTGCTACCGGCTTAGCCAACTTATTCCGACCACTCCTAGAACGTCAGCCGTTCCAGCAAAAGCAATTACATGCCCCTGCCCTGAAAGAGAAGTGGAGAGGTCCTCTCTTTAAAGTGTGTAAAATTCCCTCCTAGTTTAATTATGTGGTGCTGGGTGGAACCTGGAGGCTGTTCTCTGCTCACTCTGCTTCAGCATTAGAGCCGTTTTCCATGGCAGGAGCATGCAACATGTCGGTTCCCACAGAGGGATCGGAAGCACGGCAGATCCCAAAGAAACCTGGGTTACAGCATTCCTGGATCTGTGAGCAAGTGCGGTGACCTAATCGCCTGACCACCTACCACTCCGTGCCAAATCCCGAGCAGCAGGCCAGACACCCCTGAGAGTAACATCCGACTGCACCATGAAATATTACGTCAGGAGTGAGTCACTGGACACTGAGCCTGGGTTAGAGCAGCTTTACGTGCTCACAAGCACAGGAGCTCTGACCAGACTGGATTTAGCCTGTGAATAAACCGTATCACTGAAGGGGAGTTTGTCACTCCTGGCAGCCATACTTCTAAGTGTTGTAATGTTGTAGTAGGTTGTATCCAAACTTTGAGGAACAGGAAACTGGATTTTTTTTCCCCTGACTTATAAATAAGTCTTGTAAACATCAGTTTAATGCGTAATTTTACAGTTACGTAAAATTAATGAGCCATGTAACAGGAATAACATTTGCCATTATAAATAATACCTGTAATCCAACTTTCTGTCAAGCATTTCAAACTGATGCATTTGCCGCACTCAGAGAGAAACATGTACTCTGAAACCCTCAAGCCTATCACAAGAAGCCTGAAATTTCTTCAACTAATGTCTCCCCTCATTCTGTATCCAGATGTAGTTCAGTGGGGATTTGACAAGCAAAACCCCCTCAGACAAATAACAGTTTGATAAACAAATGTTTCCCTCCCAGTAAATCAGACAGTCTTGGTATTATTGTTGTTTTGACAAATCAGACAGGCACATAATCAGTCAGAATGTGGAGATAACCCACAGAGCCAGCAAGAAAGAATTTACTGACCAATCATCTTTATACTGCCATGTGTTTAAAGTACATAGTTTTGCTCTGCTGGTGGTATAACACCATTATGTAACTGAAGCTAATAGTGTCAACAGCCATTCACGGTTATTTACATATTATAAACTGTGATATCATTCAAGTTCAATACAATATGGTGCGATACTATATGACATGACCAATGATCAGATCAGTTCCATGTGATACAAATACTGATATGAATCAATAAAATACACTATGATAAGTTCCTATGATACAGAACACTACAATAGGGTGCGAAATGATATCACCCGGAACAATATAAAACAATACGATACAAAACAAAAAAAGCATAATGATATGGTAAGAAACAACACTATTTGAAACAATATGAAAATAATAAGATATGAAATGGTATGGTACAATACAATATGATACCATGCAAAACAGCAAGATACAGTAAAATACCATACGGTATTATAAGATATAATAAAGAATATAATAAGAAACAATATTTTATGATACTTTTATGATACTGCATACAGGACTTAATACGTTTAACAGCTGTTCCATGTTTGGATACGAACTGAATAGGCTGATTATATCATTGTCTACATGTGATCAACCACAGCCAAAACCAAGCTCTGCACAGCAATATTAGATTATTGCTATTTTTGTAGTCCTCTGTTTTGCCCCTTATCAGCTGGGAACATCAAAAAGTGAGACAGAATATGATTTTTAATCCAAAATAAGGACCTAGTATTTCCTGGATAATTTCATCGCTAGCTACAGCCCCAAAAAACTGCCAGTAGAACTGGTTTGACATCAAGTTAGAAGCCTGCTTTTCTCTGTCTTTGGGTAAGACTCAAGACCTGTTGCGTCACGTTACCAAGGATTTCTTCTGAAACGTCTAATCCAGTATTTGAAACAGAAAAGTCTACAGTCTGCTTCCATAGACGGAAATAGCCCTGCAGAACCCAGGTTCAGATTAATCAAGCTGAAATCTTCATTTTATTGCCAAAAAGATCCTAATAGGTCAAGTATTTGTTTCTTTCCTCTGTTTCTGCGCCGTCGTCGCCTCTCCTGTTGCCCATGGTTCGCCCACACAAGGGATGTTAGCATATTCTGACTGCTTGGAATTCCTTCCTGCCGTCTTGGGAGCACACACTGCATTTTAAAACTTGTTGGGCCCTTTCAAGTTTTATTTGAAAGTATGTTATTACATTCTTGCAGGAATAAAGGCCCTCTGGAGTGATTTACATGCTGTATTAAATGTCACAGTTTTTAAAAGATGAGCTGTTGACACACAGCTTATTGATAGACTGTAATGACAAGCCAGCTTTGGGCAATAAATAGAGATGTAGTGAAATAATACGGAGGGGTGGTAGAAATGAGGGCAGACTGCATCTCTGTGAAGTCTCGCTGATGTCTCACTTCATGGTGGTTTGTTGAGATGTTTTAGGCTGGCTTTGCTCCATTTAGGTTATATGGGGTTAAACAAGTTGTGTGCAATAAAATCAAAAACATAAAGGATGCAGTTTGATAGGTATCAATATTTTTTTGGCATTTAATTTTTCAACCTACAAGTAAAGTTAGAGAAATTGGTGCATGACTTGACATCAAATTAGGAACAATTGCACTCCCACATTGCCTTTTATTGAATTTTGTTCTAATCTGGTCAACTTGCATCCAGTCAAGTCCAATCTATTTTCCTCTCAAGCACCACTACATAACACTTGTGTGGTTCTCTATCACAGCACCACTGCAGGAGAATTTATTTAGCCGCCTATTAGCTGGGCCTCTTGGGAACTGCGGCGTGGACAAAGTCAACTCCCCTCTCAGATTAAAGGAGTGTCTTCAAGTGCCAATCCAAATGGTGATAAAAAAGCTTTTTAATCCATCGAGAAACCTTTCTGGTGTAACCTCCCCAGAGTCCCAGCATCAGGCGTTGCCCCACTCAGCCTACGTCTGGACAGTGTTGAAGGCAGAGAGAACGGCCTAAAAAAAGGACCTCCTCCTCCTCCGCCACTCACTTGACCGGCTCTTTTTGATAGCATCTGGCAGGGGCAGGTTTGCAGCAGCGACAGCCGGAGATGGAGGGGCATTAAAGCTCTGTTACTCACGAAGGGATGACGGAACTTCAGTCACTTACGCTTGAAGGTCAGAGATGATCTCTCAACGATATTCCCCTCTGTATGTCTGCTTTTTAACACAACTCTAAAACAACTCCAACCACTGCTACCTGATTAGCTTTCCAGGCCAGGGATTTCTGTGTTTCTTCTGTTAGAATAAATATCTATGACTTTGAATCTTTACATCTTATAGAAGTAAGATGGTGACTTGGACCTATATTTGTTTGAGTAAAGAGGGTTACCAACAGTTTAGATAAGGCCTAAAGTGAGTTTCGACACAGCTCCCCCAAAAAAGCTCAGACCTTGTCAACATCCATTCTTCTCCATTTTCTCTCTGTTTACTTCTCAGTTCATGAGTTTACATGCCAATTCCATTACAGGGATTAAAATAGTTTGTCCAATCCATCCTCAAATTCTGCTCCTCTTGTCCTTCTCCCTCCTTTAACCCCTCAAACCACCTACTTTCAGGCTTTTAGCTCCCAGTGCCGTGTTAGGGGAGGATTACAGGACAACCAGAGGAACACAAGGCAGCCGAGCTGAAGAATGTTCCAACGAGATGTCCGAGCATTAGCGAGAGCTAAGGTTTGATCAATGGCTGCGGCGCGTGTCTGCACTAGCGAAACACTTCACGGAGCGTCTGAAAGAGAAGAAAGGGAAAATGAAGGTGTGTTTTGACATCAGGCTTAGGGTCACCTTTGAGCCGCTGTTGCTGATTAAGGGCTGGTGTTCACAGGTGAGCGGCTCCGAGCAGGATTTAGTGACACAAAGGCACAGAGGTGAAATCACCCGACTCTCCCGGCCAAAGCAGCAAACGCACCGCTGACCCCGCTCCCTCAAAAATGGCCAAAGGCAAATGTCAGGAGATAAGTGAGCGCTGTGACCGTACTCTGCTCGCTCAAAGAAAAGTAATGGCAGGTGAACTTTCAGGTTTTTAAAGTCACTTTTTAACCCTGTACACAAAAATGGGGAAAATAGGCCATTTCATGCTGAAATGCTGTATTTGCATCTCTGGGAACAGGTCAGTCTTTTCTCAGACTGTGATCAGAGGTTCATATCATAAGCAGTGAAATAAGTCAGTCACCCGCTGCCTGTGGGTTTTAAGCCACCCGCAGTTGGTAATCCCCTTCGGAACTGGAGGGGCTCAAAGGGGCTAAGCCTGGTCAGCACCTCGGAGAGGACATCCACAGCATATCTTCAAGTGCTCCCAGCAGCCGCTCTGGTAAAACAAAGCCGAAGCACTCCTGTGTGGAGTGAGTTCAGGCCAATAGAGGCTGCCACGCTGGATATATGACTGTATTCCAGACGGAAGTTGCCGCTGATCCCTCAAAACACGTACAATGAAATAATTGTTTTCTTGAATGAGTGGTTAATGTATACAAAGACCCATAGATCAAACCTTCCACATCTCCGTTGAAAAACTTCTGTTATGGTACTGAGCCCCTCACACCCAAAACACATGAACTGTTGCCTCTGAAAAAATAAATGGTAATTCCACTCAGATATCCAAAAGTGGCAACTGGTGTGTGCCGAATCTATTTTTGACCAAGTGCCCTAATATAAAGAATAAAGGAAAAAGAAGGGAAGAAGAAAGCAACCAACAGAGGTCATGTAGAAGCTGGATGATGCAAGTTTGTGAAGAGTTGCTGTAACTGATTCATTACATACAGAATAACACTGGGTGGGTATTTGATCAAGACATCTCTAGTTTAAAAAAAAAAGTAAAGGGACACAAATTTGATCATCATTTATAGAAAGGAACTTTTCAATTCAAACCAAATCGATTTTTGCCTACTGTAACCTTAAAGCTCCTGAGAGGAACTTTAGTTTGTGTGGATTTTAGACAATGTAATATTTTCTTTACCATGTCCTCTACATGTTTACTTTGTGTTTCTAGACAAAATTATATAAATCTGCTTCTTTTCACAGTCAATATATCACTCATTAAGAGCCATGTGAAAAAGCAGTATCATCAGCAAAGAGTTAATCCCTCAGCCGAACGCTAACTCCTGCATTAAAAAATACTCCATAAAAATGGTCACTCTTCCCATTTATGGTTAGCTTTGTCATACCATTAAAAAAATTGATGTTTATTTCCAGATGTTTCATAACTAGCGAAAAAACTCATCACAGGAGCTTTAAGTTGAACCCAACAATGGGCAGTGACATTACGTGGCTACAGCTCTGTGTAACTTGAAATTCAAAAACTGGTAGTATTATCTTTTTTGTGTTTGGATTGATAGAAGTAGGGAAAAACCACTAGGAGGAAAAAACTTGGAAAATATTGATAAAGGAGAAAATACTCACTTTTAAATCTGAAAACCCCTGCACAATGACATTTATTCAGAGCAAGTTCATTTCCATACAAAACAAATGCCCCCAAACCTCTGCTCTTGTTGTTTTTTTCTGTTTCCTTTTTTTTACGTGAAGCTTATTGAAGCTTATCTGCAGTTTGCATCTCGTGGTCCAAGGAAATGCCAGTGTGGGCTTGCGTGGTTGTCTTACACTGACGTAACACAGCAGTATCTCTTACATCTCTAAACATCCTGTGGTAAAATATGTTTCAATTTGGTCATTGTACGTGTGCCCAGGCTTGATATTATAAATCCTTTTTGACACAACAGCAGAAAAGCAGGGTACATGACGTTGGTTAAAAAAGTGGAATCAAACTTACATTACATCAGCTATATTTCTGAATACTTAAATATTTTATATATTGGAAAAAAAACACATATAAACTTTCTTTAATCTGTTTTCATTAAAGCTACTGTAAGGGACTCAAAGTTTGTGTCAATTTTGGCGCCCCCTGTGGACAGCTGTGATTGCAGATAGTGACTTCTGATAAAATAAATCTAATTCTACTGACTTTTGATGGAATTAAATGAATACATCATTTTCTGGGAATAATTCATGGGAAGACCTTTAGGCAATAAAAATGACAACATAGAAAATACTTTCATGTATAATAAAGTGGCATAAATATTAATTTCAGGCTGTTTTATAGGAAGCTAAAAATGCCTCAGAGGAGCTTTAAGAATATGTCTAACAACCTTAGGACACTGACTTGGCTAAAACAGCAGATCCATTTGACTAATACAATATCAGCAGTGCAGCTTTTTGAACTTGAAAGTTTACTAATAAAATATGGATTGCTTGAGATAGTCTGCAACTAAAACAGCTGGTGCATGGCAGCGGTCACCATCAAAGAGAGGAGACACAAATGGTTTTAGTAATAGTGTTGAGATGAGACAATCACAGCTTGAGATCCAGAAACCAGAGTCATGCAGGAGGTATGCAGCAGAAGCTGAGGAATATTAAGTGACCTGAGTCACAGAGAAAAGCTCAAATGCCACACACAGATAAGCTCACGCACACACACGTCACTAAATGACAACTTTTTCATTTGTTAAAAGAAACAAAACACTTGACTTAACCAGTGAAATCAATACTCTGCAACGCTAGCTTTCTGATTGTGAGAGTTCTTAATATCTTACATGAGTAGTAACATAAATGATAAGGCTACACTAGAAATGCTAACACCGCAGTGGGGCATATACAGCAGAAAACGTTTTTGAACAATTTCCAGTCATTAAGGAAAGTACTTTATAATACTGAAGATATGCAGCTTATCAGAGAGGTGTCAAACAGAATCTTGCAGGAAGCTTGTCACATTCTGCAAGCTGCTACTCACGATACATTAACAGCACTGCTTACATATGATGTAAACAATAATGGGGTTTCAATGAAAAATTTAACTTTGAAATTCAAAAGTAGAGACATTAAATAATGACAATTTAGATTTTCGGTCATTACAGAAAAAATTGTAATGAGAAGCAAAGTTTGTGGAAGCATGTGGCAGAAAGACCTGTTATTAAAAGGGAGACCATCCAACATACTATCATTTATGACAATTAACCATATTATCTTGATACAGAGAGAAGCTGTTAAGCTGTAACTGATGACTTTGTTCTCTCCCATCATTAACAACTATAACGGGCCTCATTAACACACATGATTGCTTCTGTAGATACTTGAATGAATAATCTGATGCCCTCACATTAGCTTAGAAAGAAAAAAAATATATAAATTTGTAATAATAATTAAAAAATATTAATAACAACAATAATTTCAAAAACTGCATATTTCAACTGAAGACTTTTAAGTTTGAAGTTTAAGTTGTAAAAAAAAAAAGCACCAAATATTTTGGGCAGAATTCTTTTGAAAAGACTTAAAAATGTAATTTTTGTCTTTTTTTAAGTCTTAAAGTGCTGTTTTGGCTCCAAAAACTGAAAATTCAGATTATTTTAATTAACTGATAGTGTCACTCGAGCTCCCTTCAGACTGACTGTCTACATCTGTAGCTACATGGGTCTTTTTCTTTAGTGTACCACGACGTTACATTGTAAAGACTAGTTTACAGTCTGGACCCCTGCATTTACATGCAGATCAAACCATTTAGCATCTGGGACCCCCCTCGGCTGTTATTCAAAGTCAAATTACAAAGTTCACCTCATGAGAAAGAAAACAGTGCGCGCGATGAGCTCGCTTTATTTAAAGTGGGGGGGTGGAGGGAAGGGGGGGTTATCCAAGGTGTTTGAGACGGATGAGGGAGGTGGAGGGAGGAGAGGAGGGAGAGAGGGGGGAGGAGGAGGCAGGGACGGTAAATTGGGCGGACACATAAAAACTGCAAGGGGCCATAGATGCTGGATCATTTGGAAAGTCTGTTCACCCTGTGTGCTAGTCGTCCTCACGAGCTGAACCAGAGACGGATTGGAAACCACGCAGGAGAGCGCGAGCGCCGGCCTTCTCCCCGACCCCGTCTCGTCTGGTCCGTTCAGAGGTGTCGCTTAAAGGATTAATGAGCCAGAAAGGCACCCAGCTTCTCCTCTGAGGCTCATTTCGGCGTTTTTCGGCTTCACGCCTGGACTGCCTTACACCTTCTCCTTTCTTATTCACTTCCCTTGAGGATACCTGTACCTCTACTGATGGTAAGCGCTCATCTGCTCACACATTCACACTAAAAAGACAGAGGGAGACGGTGGGGCTGCTCTGGGAAGCTGAACCTGTTGGGTCAGACAAGAGGAATCACAGTGACAGTTTGAGACTGCGTGCGTTCTTTGGTGTTTTTGCGCAAGCTCCAGTAAAAAAGTTTGGGTTGCATCCAAGGCAGACAAGCGCAAAAGTACGCGTTTAAAACTGAAACATCCTAACTGTTGACGGAGAAGCGCGGATAAAGAGGAAAAGGAGCATTTGGGGACGAATGAAAGCGAACCGATCCAGTTGGAGCTCGTAACAGCCTTTGTGCCGGAGAGCTCTGACAAACCTACAATGTGAGGTCATTCACAAACGGAGTGTCCAATTTCTCCACGATTCCGTTTCCTTAACAGAGTTTAATCATTTCACGTGTCGATCCGTTAACTTCTGGTGTAGTTTGGCACAGATTTCGAGCCATGAAACACCTGTGGCTATGTACTTCGTGTCATCCTGCTGTGCGTAATTTGGAGACGGCTCAGAATTTATGTGGGATTTTCTCCCCCTTTTTCTTTATCATCTAAGAATGCATTTAAAATATAATCATTTCATAATTTATTGATAATTCAGACTACTTGTGAAAAGTGTGTCAGTAAGTTGGTTGCAGATAAAGGAGAAGGTTTTGTAATTGTAGAGCGAGATCGTAACATGAGGGATCCACCTGATTTTTCACAGCACCTGTTCTAGTAACGAAGGTTCCGGGTGAAATTGTGTCATGTAACTCGGTAACAGAAACGCAGCAACAGAGAAAACATTTTGCGGCCTGCAGGCGCATGGCGTCTTTGGCACACTCCTTGTTTCGCTTCCATCATTTGAAGGAAACTCTCCAAACTTTGTGCATTTCGCATTTAATTCCATCATTTCCCTGTTTTTTTTTTTTTTGTTTTGTTTTTTTTTGTACTTCATTTAACCACGTGCGTTTTGCAAATCGAGTTTAAATCACTTAGGAAAATATTTGCAAAGGAGTGTTTTGTTGATGCTACTGAACAGCCATATCTCTGATTTCCAGCATTTATAAAACCAGCTGGGATAAATCCACCGGGAAGGGAAAAGGAAAAAAAAGGCTAAACATGAAAAATCTCAGATGAGTTTCCAGCTAACTCATCTCCTTGTCTTTGAGAATCTAAAACAGCTAACAAAAGCATTAATGATCTCACTGACTGTGAATGTTCTCACTGTTAAACTGCTCACTGGGAGCAAATAAAACTCCAAAAAACCTGCACTGCTCCACAACAACACACTTTTACAAGTCCCTGTTTTATTTCTGTCAACACAAATGAGGATATTGCATGTTATTGGGAACACATGGGAAAGTGAAGCTAGAGTGTGATTCAACATCCTTTCAGCTTTTTTAGAAAGACATTTGTTATCAGGAAGTAAACAGGCCTTTTTTTTTTTCATTTTGGTTTGCCTAAATAATGAATACAGTCTCACCAGGAACCTAAGGGGAGCACATAACACTGCATTCCCCCTGACGATTACAGGCTTGTTAAAGTGATAACTTTGGTCCACGATGATAAAACCAGGCCAGAGGTTTGGCTGTTCTCTTAGTAACCTGTTGCCCTCCTTCCACCCTCCCTCCCTCTTTCTCTTTCCAATTTTCCCTCCCACCATCACTGTCAAATTCCTCAGGAAACACATCTGAAGAGCCATGTGCATAGACTGATCACATTATCTCTGGTCAGAGAGGGAGAGGCCAAGGGGGATTGAGCAGAGCCAAGGGCAGTTGACTGCTCCGGCCTAATTGCAGCCTGGTCTGCGTTTGTTGTTCCAAAAGACTGCTGGTCAGTTCACATGTCTGTGGAGGGAGATCCTTTATTTAAACTTTTAACAAGCTTAAGGCTCTAAACAGTAATTATAATTTTAAAGTGGTGTGAAAATCCTCTTTTTTTTAAAACCAAGTTGGTGAAAACAGGCCCTGAAAAAAAAGAAAGAAAAACGAAGGCAACGACTTTTCCCAGCGCTGAAAGTTCCTCCCCGTCTGCCTTACATCTTCTTTCATCATCATCGCACCACTTTGAGTGTCTGTCTGTGTTTTAGCCCGCAGCTTTGTCAGTGGCTGGTTACAGTTACAAGATGTTCTGTATGGTCAGTGTTTTTGAGTGCTATGAATCCCTGTAATCATGGGAGAGGCCCTTGCTGTACAATGAACGTTTGTTGCGAGAGACGTGCACTCACACACACACACACAAAAACACACACACACACACACACACACACACACAAAAACACACGTTATCCCCCCGCCACCCCACCCCCACCCCATGGGTAATAGAGCTGATCATGTTCTGAACCCTCCTCTCTCCCGCTGTCTTTCTCTCGCTGCCACTTTTCTCACGCACACTTATGCAAACATGTCCGTGCATGCACATTACATATCACACTTTATGAATACAGTGTCATGACCGAGAGAAAGGGGTCAGTTATAGGTCAAAGAAAAGATCCTCGATTGCATGTGCAGCGAGCTGTGCCGGGGCCGTACACACGTATAGGAAAATGTTCAGCTAACGTGCATCCTCGCTGTGGAGCAATGTTTGGGTGTTCTCCAGTGGAACCGGCTCCAACTATGACCAAAGACTCATTTGTCTCAGGAGCGAAGTGGACAAATACCTGCCCTGTGGTGCTGCGGTTTCAAAAAATTTGTAACTTTATTAGTGTGATTCAACAACATTAGCGCTCTGCAATGACGTGTTACAGAAGTGCTGTGTGCTGCAGCTGAGAGAAAATCTAGGAATTTTGTTGAAGATGCTCAATAAAATTTAATCAAATCATTCTCTTGGAGCATATTGTCCAAAATTCGATTACGTCCTCACCAGCGGCGGATGATCCCCTCTCCTACTGGTGACAGTGATGTCAAAGAGCAGGAGGCTTGTCATCAGCGTCCCAACAACCTGTGTGATCCCTCAAGTGCGGGAGTGTTACCAAGACATGAGGCCCTTTTTGAGTTGGATGTCTTGGCTCCTTGTGTGAGGAGGGATGAGGGTGACTGAGTTCACATTGGAGACAGATCCTCTAAGCAAACAGCCCTCTTGTTTTGGATATGGATTTCACCAGTTTCCTGATCAAAGAGGCGTTATCAGCGCTTTGGTCTGGACATGAGAGGGAAGTTTTATTTTGTCGGTGGATTTATCTCTTGGAAACCGTTTGAAAGTAGCTGCTTTTTCGAGCATGTTTCTCAAAGGTGTTGTACATGTGGTGTGTTTTCTGTCGTCCGTGTTGTGGCACATACCTCCTTACATTCCAGTTACAGTAAATAGCTAGCTTAGCCTAAATGATAAGCCTCAAAAGAGACACCAGGTCTCTCTTTTACCCCCACATGCTTTACCACTCTTTAGGCTAATAACATGTAACAGTCTCAGTTTCTAATTCCTCTTTGTTTGTATCTGTTTCTTTCAGGAACAGGGTCACTCCAACGTTCTCCTGCAGCCGCCCAACACCACCTAACATTTCCTGGAAGAACGTGTCCATCACCCGCTCTCAACAAACATGGACTGTTTTCCCATGCTTTATTTTCTGTCGGTAAGTAAGTGGACCGTGTCGATTTAATTTGTAGTGTCTCCCTCTTTCCCTCTGCCCATTGAGTCACTGATTTATGTGGCATCCACCAGACTTGAACTAAAAGTCCCCACAGGGTGTTGGGCAAGGCGCTTCTTGTGTGACGAGAAGACTGTGGCTCCTTATCGAGGGAAGAATTTGCTCTGACCCCGGAGCCGCCTCTTTTATTTGTCTAATCATAGCGGTGGTGGAGGGAGGAGATGAGGGGCACAGGAGTAGTGAGGAGGAATGGCTCTCAGATTCCATTCAAGAAAGTTTGGTTTTTGGAGCAGATGTTTACACTTGGAGGATGTCGCCAAAGATAAACTCAAAGTGGTCTATCTGATGGAGGACTGCTTCACTGTAAACAAGGCGGTCTAAGTCTTCAGTTAGTGGGAACAGTTAGAAAAAAGGATGTAAACATTTAAAGACATGTAGAAGTCAACGAGTCTTTGGTTTGTTCATAAAAAGTGCATTCCTTTCTGTTCCTTTTCTTGTTGAGCTTTTCTCAGTCCACTCATCATCATTTCTCTCCATGTGCCATCTGCTGCTCTCCTCAGAGACATCATGATTCCTGGTAATCGAATGCTGATGGTCATTTTAATATGCCAAGTCCTGCTGGGAGAGAGCAACCATGCTAGTCTGATACCTGAAGAAGGGAAAAAGAAAGTACCGGGCCTGCAGGGTCGTTCGGCCGCTCAGAGCCATGAACTGCTGCGGGACTTCGAGGCCACGCTGCTGCACATGTTCGGCCTCAAGAGGCGGCCGCGGCCCAGCCGCTCGGCCACCGTGCCACGCTACCTGCTGGACCTCTACCGGCTACAGTCGGGAGAGGCTGAAGGCGTCGGAGTGCACGACATCGCTTTCGAGTACCCTGAGAGGTCAGCCAGCCGGGCCAACACTGTGAGGGGCTTCCACCATGAAGGTAAGAGGAAAAGAGGGCAGAGGCGCTGAATGTAAGAGGGTGAAACTAGAAACAAACAAAGAAGAAGGAAAGTTTTCCCATGAGCAGGAGGAGGGGACTGAAACATTATACTGAACTCATAAGTCACAGCAGTCGAGCATGCCAACTATTTTGGTAGTAATATATTTCATTAGCATGGGCGAGGACTGCTGAGTATTCAGGGTGTAAAAACATTTCCTACAACCCTTGAAACATGATTGTAAGGCAGCTCCACCCATCTCACCATAACCAAGGAATCTGAGGATGTGGTCACCAAACTCTGTCTGCAGAGGGGCTTAAAAATTTCTGCTAGACAAGCTCTCAAGAGCCTCATTTGACAGAACTCTGCATGTTTGGTTAGCAGCTGAAGGAAAAGCATACCTCCATATTACTGACTTCAACTTCTCACCCCACCCAGCAGAGCATGACTCCAAGAAGCCAGGCCAGAGTGCTCCTCTGTCTTTCTCTTTCTCAAGCTCTATCTCTCTCTTGTCTCCAGTTTATGTGGAGGGCTCTCCGAGAAGGACCTTCCTCAACATACAATTATCTTTAATGCTACTCTTGCAGGCTTCTAAATAAAGCCCCTACTGCCAACAATGTGGGTGCTGAGAGCAGACGCTGCAGCTCTCTGAAGACATGGAAAAACAGTCTCAGAAAGCTTGAGCGATAGAAGGATCGGAATGCCAGAGGGTTTTCCATTCATTGTAACACAAGGCTGTTATGTTTTAGCTGTAAATTCTACTTCTAGGGTGAACAATCTGTTGAATGAAAATAGAAAGCTACACTGAAACCTGTTGGTTAAAGCGTGAAAACAATCTCTGGCAGAGAGACAGAGGTGATGCACCGGATTTAGCAAGGAAAGGAGCAATCTTGCCAGAAAAGTGGGGAGCTTTAAGGCTAAAGAACATGTCCAGCCTTAGGGGGAGGAGTGAGGAAGGAGGGATGAGTCAGCCTTAATGTCAAAAACTCTGCAAGAAGAAGCAGAAGCACACGGACATGTGCATTTAAGAGCGAAGAAATGAGTGGAGTGAGGCAGCAAAGCACTGCATGTGAAGCGAAGAGTGTGTGTGCACAAATGTGTGTTTGTGCTGCTCTCTGCAGGCATTTAGCCTCCATCTTTGCTGAACTATGTTAATAATACGTTCTGAGGACTTTTGAGTGGGAGTGCTTTGCTTTCATGGAAGCACCATTGTGCAATAGTATGATTCAGCTGTCTGAATGGCTTCAGCACAGTGAGGTGTTGCACTCTCTAGGAGATGGTTATCCAGGTGAAAAGACACATTTACCCCATGGTCATTCACTCTGCAGTCAGCAGGAATGATTGTTTACTTACTGCCAGCTCAAGACAGAGGATGTCTTTATGTTTTTCATAAAATCTCAACCAAATCGTGAATTAAACTACAAATTTGACACCATGTGTGCGTGCAAATTTAAGTTTTGTCCAAGCTTTGTCAAAGGATTGAACTCATTTCATCCCCCTTCTTTCCCATGAGCTTCGAACAAATGTGATCCTACTGAAATCGTCTCCCTCTGTAATGATTATTCATGATGAAAATGATAAACGTCTTAAGTGAACAAACTGCAGAGCCAATCAAAAACACAGCAGGTTTTAATAATGAGAACCACCTGGGTAAGATTAGGGCCTGGGTGTGAAATAACAGGGGTGGATTGAGCAGGAAAATAGTAGACACAACATTCCTTTCCCCAACAATGGTGATCTTGCCAGAAATCTGCAGACTGAGCGTGGAACAGAGAGCCTCCACTGTGTTTATACTGTACCTGTGGTACGTTAATCACCACCCTCCTTGTAATGCGTGTTTCAGCAAAGTGCTCAGGGAAAGGCATTGAGAGAAGAGCTGGATAATCCTTAAAAAGAGATAAGGAAGCATGGGCAACGTTTATTTATCTAACCTGAATGCTTAAGGAGACTTTAAACTGTGCGTTTAAGTAATTTTGTTTCAATTAGATGGTGTGAGGTTACCTAAAGAACACAGTGACCAAGAATTTTCTAATAAGAAACTTAAATAACTCATCCATTTGTTTACATACACAGTAAAGTAGAGCTACACACTCTCCTTATCCAAGCACCAGGCGAGAATTAATGTGTTGGCTAAAGTATGCCTTCCTCTGCTACAGTAGGTAGCGCTATAGCTCCTTTAGTTTATTCCGATTGGGCTGTTTTTCCATGTGACCTACTAACTCACATAACAAACGACAAAAAAGTGGGCGAGAAGAAAACTAGTTGTACATCAAACGGTGATGAATGGATCACTTAACACCTACACCTTTCCTATGACCTATGAAAAACTATACTGCCTCCTGTACTACTTCCTGAGGTTAGGTTTACGGGGCTTCTGTCTACGTATTTATGATGTTTGGTTTCCGTGTCAAAATGTTAAGAATGCATTGGGGTAGAATATTCAATCAATCCCCAACCACGTTATCCTGGTTCGATCGTCTAACTTTAAGAGATGGGTCCTAGTTTGATCTTAGACTGACTAAGATGTTAAGATGTATTTTCAAAGTCAAGTTGAAATCCGACTCAACTTATCAATTTTTAACATCATGCAAATGCGCAAAATGTTTTTGTAAATTTTGTAACTGATTACATATCTGACACGTCTCTGTTTCCTTTATTTCCAGAGCACATGGAGATGGTGCATGACCAGGACGATGGAATAGCTGCGCCACTTCGCTTCTTGTTCAACCTCACCAGCATTCCAGAGGATGAGCTGCTGTCGTCAGCCGAGCTGAGGCTTTACCGTCATCAGATCGACGAGGCCATCGCCGACACCCTCACAGATGACCAGAGGCTTCACAGGATAAATGTGTATGAGGTGCTGAAGCCCCCACGGCCCGGGCAGCTAATCACCCAGCTGTTAGACACCCGGCTGGTGCGACACAATACATCCCGCTGGGAGAGCTTTGACGTAAGCCCTGCTGTGTTGCGCTGGACTCGTGAGCGCCTTCCAAATTACGGACTGGCAGTCGAGGTCCTGCACCTCAACAAGACTTCACCGCACCAGGGTCGACATGTCCGCATCAGCCGCTCGCTCCACCAGGAGCCTGGCGAGGACTGGGAGCAGCTGCGCCCTCTCCTGGTTACCTTTGGCCATGACGGTAAGGGTCACCCGCTGACCCGCCGGACCAAGCGTAGCCCCAAACAAAGGGGTCGCAAGCGCAACCGCAGCTGCCGACGCCACGCACTGTATGTAGACTTCAGCGATGTAGGCTGGAATGACTGGATAGTGGCGCCCCCTGGCTACCAAGCCTATTACTGCCACGGAGAATGTCCCTTTCCTCTGGCAGATCATCTGAACTCAACCAACCACGCCATTGTTCAGACTTTGGTGAACTCTGTGAACAACAACATTCCTAAGGCCTGCTGCGTGCCGACAGAGCTCAGCGCCATCTCCATGCTCTACCTGGACGAACACGACAAGGTGGTCCTAAAAAACTACCAGGAAATGGTGGTGGAGGGCTGCGGCTGCCGCTAACACAGAGACTGAAAGGATCTCGGACTGGCGACTTGAAAAAAGCTACATAGACACTAAAACAAACCAGAAGGTCTTTACTCCCAAAAATGTTCACTTGGACCCTTATTTATAACTTTTATGTTGAGGTGTATGTTTGTCTCACTTTTTTTGTTCCTTTGACAATATGATCATATATTTTGACAAAATATATATATTTATATCTACATATTAAAAATAAATTGAGTTCTTATTTTAAACATAAAGAGCTGTACAACTTTTCATAATGTACATTAGATTGTATAAGGTTTTTTATTGAGGAAAATAGTAAAAACAATCTAAAAAGTAAAGTTTATTTACTGGTAATATTTATTCCTTCATTTCATTCCTTCATCTGGTTTACCTTTAAGGGGGGCAAAAAACATAGAACTATGACTCCAGAACACAAATACATGAGAGCAGATCCCAAGATGTTTGATAGAAATTATAGAAAATAAGAGCACTGCGAGGATAAACTGCGTCATTTATCCTGTTAAAGAACTGGTTAAAACGACCAAAAGTGTAAACTATTTTCATCAACCATTTTCTTTTAAGTAAAGCTGATAATTTAAATGAAGCCTCTAAACATAATCCATTTAACCACTGTGTAACAACATTGTATTTAAATTTTTCCACCAGGAGGTTAAAAGTAAAGTTTTTGTTTCAAATTCAAAGTTGGTTTTTCATCTAGGTTGCTTTTTAATTAAGATGTTTGCTTTTCCTCTTATGTGGTTAAAGGTGGATAAAAGCGAAAAATCTCTCTGATTTTACAAAACATGTTTTAGAACTGACGCACTTTTAGTGATTTAGATCAAAGAAAGACCAAAAAAAGTAAATCCCTGATGTACTCCTGCTCTGCATTTTCTTCATCTTCATTTTATTTCCAAAGCTGTTAGAAGAAATGTAATGCCTTTGAAAGCGACCGGGCCTTTAGCTTAGAGCCTTATTGTTCTCAAATTTCACTTTTATGTCAATTAGGCTAACGTGGTGGTTGGACACTCACTAATCCAATTGCAGCCGGGGCGGCTTGTTGAGCCTGACTGTGGGAGAGTGATTCTATTGTTCCTGACGTCCCCACATTGGGGGCATGATTGTGGTCGATGCGTCCTGCCCTGCTACGAGGCGGCTGAGTCCTCAGAAGAATCAAAGGTTAGACGCTCTGTCTCCTGCCTTTGTCTTCGGCTGCTCATGCCGGCAGAGCAAAGACGCCTGTCTCCAACCTGTGCCCCATCACACAATGGGCTTCTACATCACTTATTTACAAGCTGACGGCTGTCCTAAATTATATGATAATGTTTGGAGAGAGGAACCCCTTTGAACTGCTGGGGGGATGGCAGCTGTGCATTGTCGCACAGATACACAGGGACAGGCCTTTCCATCAACAGGTACATATATATATCATAAAAATATAAAACTGAGGGTACAAGCTGTGAGTTCTTCTCAAAACACTTAATTTTCAAATTCATAAAAAATAAAAACTAAACTTCTTAAAATCGTTTACACTGCAAAGATTTACAAAACCATGTTCCTAAATTTGCTCCTAAACTGTGCTCCACTACTTTAAGTGTTTGATTGCTGGTTAGTTGTGTCATATGATAGTTACAGATGAGAGTGATTTCTCTCAGTGATAACCAGCTTTCTAACTGGAGCATGAGCAGGCCCTCAGGGCTCGTAAAGGCTGCTCGGCTTCTCTTTGATTTCTGCATATCAGCGTCAAAAGGAGGGAGAAGATGAAGAAGAATTTCATTTTGAAGTGGCTGAGGGCAGACGAGAAGGGGCTGAGAGTGGGAGGTACGTATAGGTGTGTGTTCAGAGGAGGAGGAGGAGGAGGAGGAGGAGGGGTATTTTAGCAGAGCAGCCACAACATATCAACAGATATTCCATCTCTAAGGGGGAGGATAACACTAGCCATGAATGGTAAATGTCTTGCCCATGCGGATGCAAGTCTGTTAAATAGTCCAAAAAGAGATGTTTACACAGCCACCCTTTCACTTCACCGGCCTGCAAGCCTCGACTCAGTGTGTGTGAGTGTGTGTGTGTGTAAGTGTTGTGGAGGCGGAGGAGCTCAATCCTTCAGCAGCATCACACCTCCAGTCCTGAACAATTCACTACATGTCCTCCGCCACACGATTGTGAAGAGCTCCAGGAAACAGATAAATGTGTGAGTAAGTGTGTGTGAAGGGAGTTAAAGACGCAGCAGAGGGTGGAGGGGGTGGAGGGGCTCGGGGTCAATTACAGAATGAGTCCTCAAAAAACAGATCGAGGGCTTTGTCATGCCTATGTGACGTGCCACTCAGTCTCCTGTAAGTGCTCTTTCTCACGCAATTACAGGTGAGTCATTATGCAGCGGGTCTATTGACACTGAAGGACTAATTGACCGGGTGAAGTCTTCAAAAAGCTTTTTATTTGGACATTCCTCCTTAAAAGCCGAGTGTTTATAGACAGCGAACCTCCCTACAGGAACAAAGGAAGATGATCCTCACTTTGCGTCGCCCTCTTTGAGTGGGTGCACTCCATACCTCTACTTAAAACCTTTCCTTTTCTTTAGAGTTCACAGATGTTTGGGATCTGCATGTGTTACAGTGTCCATGAATGGGTGCATAAGTCATGTGACACAAACACACTTTGAAGATAAACTCACGAGGAGTTGATCGTTGGGTGTTAGTTATGTCCATTATTAATACGTTTATTAGAGTATCATTGGTTTAAATTGTATTATTTGTAGAATTAAAGAGACAACACTGCTATTTAGCCCTTTAGTACGGCAAATTTTCAGCTTTTTAATAATCTTTTGGCCAACACAGACAGATTTGTGGTATTTTTATTTGATTTTTTCATTTTATTTTTTGGAGTCCATGAAAGCCATCTATTTATTCATACTCGTGTATTCCCAGGCCAAGAACTTGCTGGTCTCTGGCACCACTATTTCGGGGAGTGAAGGGCTGGAAGGATTTTTTGTTCCACTTACATGAAACTTCAGAAAGCATTTTATTTGCACATAGTCTTGTGTCAGATCTGATCTCTTTTATCAGGCACAGGTCTTCCACATTTATCCAGAGATCTAGTTTTCTTCTGCCGTCAAAAGGTGTGGAGTGTGAACGTGTGGAAGAAGGTGAACCACCCACAATTTTTAAGATGTTCTGAGGAGATATCGGAGCATACAGGTTTCAAAAAGTATTGTTGCGTTTCGGCCTCACGTTTACACGAAAAAAGCAATCAGCCGACCTAAAATGCAAACTTTTGAAAACAGCCTCCAGAGTGAATTTTTTCTGAAATGCTGCCAACACAATTGCTGTGTAGACAGTTAGCCATCGTTTTCAGCGGAAACACTGACATCACGCTCCGCTTTGCACTAGCGCATACACTAGGACAACAGTACCGTTGTTACGATCGGCGCGGACTACCATGTTGTGTTTATGCTACTGAATCTGCTGCCTGTCTTTCAAAAAAATGTGCATCTGTTGTACCACTTCTGCTCTTGGCATTCACCAATACACCAAATGATCTGCCCATCTCTACTTCAGTGGAGATTCCAAGATTTTCGGGACAAGACAGTTACAGTGCCACCTACAGGCCTGGTATGCTTACCACAGCGTTTTCAGTCCCTCAGCGTTTCTGTGTAAACTCAGATTTTTTCTGTATAAACTCAGATTTTTTCTGTGCATTTTAGCATTTTTGGATGAAACTTGTGTAAACGGGGCCTAAATCTCAGCTGTTTCCAAATGACCAAGATGTGATGAGCTTAAGCTAATGTTTTATTGTTGCTAAACACATATTCAAGTATGATCATCTTGGCCACCAGTGTGACCTAACAGTTAGGTCAGTCACATGGACTGTGAAAAACATCATCTCGCTCAGCTCGACGTGAGGTTGCCACAAAAACTGCTCCCCCTGGTGACTGGCTGCTGTATTGGTCAAAAACTCTGTCTCCCTAGTCATTTTAATGGGGCTGTGTCAAACCTTAAAAGATAAGCACACCTCATAGTAATGTTTCTCACATTTGTATGGTTATATGAATATATTATTGGGCTGCAACGTGTTCAAGTCCTCTTTTTCTGAAAAGCGTCCTTTTTCATTACAGCTCTGTTACGTGAAATGATGATTGATTCGATCCTACAAGAATAGCAAGATACATCAGAAAGGAGAGCCAAGAGGAGATTAGACTTTCAAAAGAAAGAAAATTCACTTTTTTTTGTTTACGAGGCTCCACACAGATTCTGTCCTGCACAGAGTCTGGTTGCAAATTTACAAGATGGCAGAGCTTCAGACGGGGAGATTTTGGCATCAAAGCTGTACAATGGTAAAAAGCGGAGCTAGGCCATTCTATATGCAGTCTATGGTCACACGCCCAATGAGGTAAGCCCTTGAGAGGGGGCCTGGGAGGAAACCAACCTGAGGCCTCTTCTACATCTTACTCCCAACTCTAACTCTGTTTCCTGTGCTATCCTTTGTCTTGTCCACTCTGAATTAAGGCATAAAAGGCCAGAATTAACACATTTTATTTATAATCATCTCTAATTCTGGAGAAAGAGGGCTGTTTCAGTATGACCCAGTTTAGACCAGTGCCTTGTTTCCATGCATCTTCATACAAAGATTTAACCAGCTTTAGGTCAATGAGGGGCAAAATTTAGTCGTTCATTTCACTGTAAAATATCTCTCTCTCCCTTTCCTGACCCCATGTGGACCAGAATCTGTCAAATCAACCAAAGATCATTTCCTCATTGCATGCTCAGCGCTGTTTTATGGTTTGTGTAAAGAAACAGGAGATATTTACCCCGCTTTTATTCCAATGCCAATCACTAACTAGTGTTATTTACAATGTTTGTTCTGTCGGACTTAATGAGCCTGAAACGGTGATTTCATTCAGTGTGGTTGTTCCTTACCATCACAGCCAAACCAATTAACATGTAGCACTTACATCCAGCCTTTAATCAGCATTTAACCCTACACAGATGTCTCACAGCAAATAAGATGACCTAACACCTGTTGTTTTTCAGCTAAATTGGATCAAAAAGTGCAGGTTTTATCTGCACAGATCACACAGAGTATGAGGAATTTCTTAATATTATTAGATTACTTCACTGCCAAGCTTTGTTGGCGATGCACAATGTTTGTGGTTGCCAAAGTTCTGAGATACCACAGAAGAAGAAAAAGAAAACAGATGGGAACATAGTCCTACAAACACATGCTGCTCCTGAATCCTCCCAGTCAACTTGTCTTTGTTGCTGTTTCAGCGGCCGCCAACTAAAAATAACAGTTTAATATGACACTAATAAATCAACCAAACAGCTTTGATACTCTGCTGTAGAGAAACAAGTGTTCATGGACCATAATGCATCACTCTGGAAAGAGTGAGCCTCTGCTCCGTTGTTCTGCTCTCTCTGTCCGTTAGAGAATCAGGAGGGGCTGCGGTGATGAAAGCTCATGTCAGTGCTGCTCGAGGTCACGGCCTCTTGTTTCACTCTCCCACTCATACTTCCACACAAACACACACACACACACATTCCACTTATACTCATTTTCAGGGTATATCATTTTTACACAAAGACACAAACACACACACACACACAGAGGTCTGAAACCTTAGACCCTTCCCGCTGTCCATCTGTAGGGGTTATCTGTGTGACACCTCCTCTCACCCCTGTCTGTGACTCATCTCCTCTCATCACGCACACCTTGCTGCTGGCACATGGCAGCCGGGACACTGCACGCTGCATTTAAGGGGGATAAGGCTGTCATCGATGGAATACTTTGACCCCGGGGTCACAGGCATGAAGAGCAGACACACAGTCAGTACAGTGCTGGCAATGATGGGAAGTGTAGGACCCACATTCAGGGTTCGGACACGGGTGAATTCAAAATGCTGGAACAATATTTCATCAAGGTTTTTAATTGATTTCAACCACTTTACTGTCACTACAAGATGTGCTCGTCTTACTTTAAAGGTTGCTGAAGGTGACTGCATTTCAAACATAGTGAAAGGTACATGATAAAGTCAATTAAATGACACTAGGATCCAAGCTGGTTTGTAATTTTGAAGGAAGGACAACCAGAGAGCCATCATTTACTTATGAAGCAGGTGCAGACTATGCATGTTTTAATACTAATTACATATTTGCAGTATTCATTTAATATTAATATGTTGTAGTCCCAGTCACTACACTTCAACATACACCTCCAACAAGTCTGAGCTGAGTCTCAAGTCCAAGTTCCCAAAACCTGAACTGAGTTGAGTCATTTTGAGTAAAACTATTCTTTTATTCTTATTACCTCCGCCAAGAGGGTTTTTTTTTTTGCAAGTTTGTCTGTTTGTTTATCTGTGAACAACATAGCTCAAAAAGTAACAAAAGGATCTTGATCCAATTTTCAGGAAATGTTCAGAATGGGGTAAGGAAGAACTGATCAAATTTTGGAGGTGATCTGGATCACCTTCTGGATCTAGGATTTTTTTAAAGGATTCTTTATCATAGTGAGATAGGGCTGTTTTCACCATATGTGTATATAACTCCACAATCAATGGTTGGATTGCTTTGCAAAACAATACAAGACAAGGTCACCATAATTTCTGACAGATGTTGAAGTATGATCCAGATCCTGGAAATATTCTGGATACTGAGATCCAGAATATGAAATATGTACTGGGTCATCATAATTTTCAACACTGTCAGGTAACAAATTATCGCACAAACTTGCAACTAACACCAAATTGTAGCAGACAGTCTGCTGAAAGGGAGTATAACATTAAAGTAAAGTAAAAGCGTAAAAAAAAGCAACCTTTGACACCACACTGTTATCTGTAAGACCCTCAGGTGGCAGTGTAGGAACTTGTGTAGAAAACACATTTTATTTAACATCAAATAGTTCAGGGTTCAAAAAAGGTTACAGCGCTGTGTGTCGCTAGCAAATGCGCGCCTCACTCTTAATGAGGGAGATTCTTTTATGTAGGTGTGTAACAAACTCATAACCCCACCTTTGATCCATGAAAAGTTAACAAACCAAACATCTTTGGATTAATGATTGAGTAAATCTAGCTGCTATAGCCATCAGCTTGCTAATAGTATTGTACTCGACAGTCCAAGTAGGCTAACTTTAGCATCTCACTTGCAGGTGTCTGTTAAAGTTCAAACTCTTCTTTTTCCAGTTTTGGTTCTTTTACATGTTGAAGATATTGCTCTGCTCTGCCTTTACTTGCTTTTGCTCTCCGACTCAACTGACCCGGCTGATTTTCATTATTCTCATCACTTGTTCCACAAGTTTCAAGTAAAGCAAGCTACTTGTTGCTATCCAAAAGGAGTAAACTACAAACACTGATAGTGATTGACGGTTGTTAGGGATTTTGGTCATTCTTACCTCCTTTAAGCTTCCTCTAACTAACAGTGTGTGTAGGGGTGCGTTTGTACGTGCCTGCCATTACATGCACACTTAAGTACATGTGCGCAGTTACAGCCCTGTGTTTGCCCTGTGTGTTGGGCTGTTAGCTCTGCTGGTGTCTGTCAGGGGTGTTAAAAGAAAAACAATGACGGCCTCTCAAAGAAACCTTAATAACAGTAATTGGTGCCTGAGTGATTAGAAAGAGTATCAGATATTTCCATCTTGACAACTGTTCCCAAACAAAGAGTGCAGGAGCAGAGGGTCGGGGGCATGGAGTGTGTGACTGTGTGATTAAACCCCCTTGTTTCTCCCACCAAACCTCTCCAACTGGGAAGGGACCACAGTGGAAATTTCCACTTGTCAAAGGAACAACCTGCGGGTTTAAAATTTGGTGTCAAGTGCCGGTGTCGCTGTGTGGACGGAATGCTTCTTTTGTGGGCGAGTCTCTGGTGTAATTTCGGGCAGGGCAGGGTGTCCCTGCAGTAGGCCTTTCTTCCTCGAGCCCTGAGCAGTTTCATTAGATACGGCTAATGAAAAGATGGCTGCTGGACAGCCCGGCCCCCCGACGCTCCTCTGGCCTGTATTTAGAGCCTCCGCCTCGCTTCTCCAACCGAACAGGTGTGCTGGCCAGCCCTCCAGCACTACAAGGCACTGAAAACACTTTTCATCCATGTCTTTGCTGTAACAGATGGCAAAGCTTTTTTCTTTTTAAACTTATTCCACAACACTAGTTGCACTTCCCTTCTTTCAAAGTTTTTTTTGCCTAATTTACTTTTTACTGTCTTGACAAATAAGCTAGTTTACTGTCAGCATTATTTCTTTGCCCTTCAGTAAAATGCAGTTATTCCTCTGCTTATGAAAAAACAATACAGGCAAATGCAAAAAGAGTCTTATTGTAACTTTATGTCTTCAATAGCTTTTAAAACCTAAAATTTTCAGGTCAAATCTTAAAAAGCTTATATGTCTCCATACATTTCAAATTTTTTGTAAAGGTCTGTGTCCATCAGCAGCATTTTTTGGAGCTGGTAGCACCATGGCTTCACTGTCAAAACAGTTATTACTGATGCTAACTGCTACAAGCTTACAAAAGTTGTCCTGAAGCCCTTCAACTTTTTTAAGTGTGTTATAAAATGCTCTACAAACATTTGCTTTAAAATCGCAGGTTCATTTCTCCTTCCCACAGGCCTCTGCCACTGTGGCTGATGAAGTTGATTTCAGACGCCCCACTACTTTCTTGATTTTGATTGGTTGATGAATAAGAGATGAAATTGATAATCCTAGTGTGATCTAAAGGGTGCGCTAGCTTCAAGTGGGAGTGCTGTGAATTCAGCTACAAAATATCCTGAAAAATGCCAAAAATCATTGGTTTTGTTAATAAAATAGGTGCTTCTAGCGCATGATAATTCTTGAAAAAGTAAACACTGGCTCTAATTCTCAAGAAATTACTTCTGATTTTTTGTTTTCTACTTGTCAATTATTTTGAGCAGTCCAACACTCAGTTAAATGGTAAGTCTTACCAACTTGTAGGCAATAACTATAAACCTGTTGAAAATCCATAATGGGATAGAAACAGTTGCTGTATTTGTTTTGGCTTTTTTTGGTCCAGGATCATGTGACGTACCTCATAAGGGGATAAAAACTTGAACATGTGGCAGAGGCAGAAACACCGTCAAGTCATATGCACAAGTTTGGATAAAGATATAAATACATAAATGTCGTCATTTAAAAATTTCTCAGTCCAGTGAATATTGAAAGCTCCTCAGACCTTTTTGGTTTGTTTTTTATGCCTGCAGTAAAAAACAAGTGGCGACATGAAAAGTCACATATTCTTCTCACATCCTTGTCTTTATTTACACATATGGCAGGAAATTAAAGGCAGTGGGAAAAGCATGTATCCCTTATTTAACAATCTCCAGCCCTCTGAAGCCTCTGGCTAAGTGAGACGTTGTAAAAAATAGCCTCCTGTAATTAGACAAAGCTGTTTATGCACAACTGCTACATCTCATTCCCTCATTGGCCTCTCTATGAAGCACTAATTTGTCTTTCAGCATGATAATAGTTGATATACAGTATGGTGTCATCTGGTGACAGCTCATTGTTTTGCTTTGGTTACTTACAGAAGCTGCTGTCGGCTACTGGCGGCTTCTCGCTTTTCATGAGCATAAATATCTGAGAAGAGGACTGTTGTTTGGCTGGGAGTTAGATCTCAGTGTTTATTTGCTAACAGACTCCCTCTGTGTTCATACGCTGACCCTTTGTGTGGCTCTCTGAGAGGCAGGTGGATTGTGCCCCTGGCTTGCGAGCTACAGTTTGAAAGCAACAACGTGAAACCGGAGCCGTAACATGACCCTGAGGCAATTAGGCCCACAATGAGGACGTTTTTTTGGCATTCACTCCCTTTGTGCTCCCGAATACTATTTAAGGGCAAATGAAATGAGGAGCTTCAGGTGCTTTGGCAGAATGGCTGAGGAAAATTTACAACCAGGTTGCAAATGACCAGCAGTTAATGTTTTTGTGCTGTAATGATGGCTGTCTGTTGAGTTTAAGTTGATGTAGCTGCCTTAATATTTTTTCTTTCCTCTGAAGTTTCTCCCAACTTTTTCCTGTGTTTTTTAAAGCACAGGTATAAGCAGGGAAAATTTGGGTGAGGTGGTCAGAACTCAAGGAACAAGACCGTCAGAGTCCGTTTTGTAGGATATCCAGCCTGACAACTCATTGCCATGTTTACTGATGATTTGAGAAAGCGGGAAAAGGTACAAGGAAGACTGGAAAAGAGAGAGACCGTGTACCTCCTTCCCTCCTTCTCTCCCTCCTCCTCTCTTTCCCTGAATGGAGTGTGTCTACCGGATCTGGCCAGGATGAAATGTCATATCTTAGACTGATCCTTATCTCTTAATCGCTTCCTTTGTCTCCCATGATTCCCCAGACCCTCCCTGACTTCCCTCCTCGGACACAGCCCTTTGATGTGTCAGCCATGGTTAGGGACGCTGGGGGTGGGATATTTGTGGTGTGTGCATGCATATGTGTGTTTTAAAGCGGCAGTCTGTTTCTGCTCTGAGCTAACGAGAGCCAGAGGTTATCAGAGTTTGATGGAAAGAGCTGTTGCTTTGCATGTCTTCTGGCCTTGCAGAGTTAGCTCGTATGTTGTTCCATGCGTTTCTGTGTATCTAAGAATGTCCTTATGTGCTGGAGGGCAGGAGTAATGTATAACATGGACAGTAAAGCAGGCCTGTGTGTCTGTGTTTGATGTATTCATATGACTCTGTCCTGATGACACATCAGCCTCACAAACTTTATCCAGGGTTACAAGCAGATGTTTGCACAGTTTGCACAGACTGTTCACAGAATGTGAAACTAATTTTAAAAATACAAAAAACATGGATTATGAAATATGAAAACATCAAAGGGAACATAACCAATGAAACAGAATCTTAGTACACTCGACTTTTATATGAATTCGAGTTTCTTACAGAAAGCACAGTTCAAATATTTCATTTTATGCTCTTTCTCACATACACTTCATAAACTTTCTACTGTTTCTCTGTTTCACCTCTGGATTGCTGGGTCCTGTTGTAGGTTTATCATCTTGATGCGGAGTAAAACTGAATGTATTTCGCTTCATCTTTGTTCACACAAATGGTTACAAGAAGCTGAATCCTTCCAAGTATGGCTTTCTGTTCCATTTTGTAGAATAATTATTGCAGGGGTTTCCTAATTGCTCGTGTGAGTTTTTTATTATCTTTTCATGATGTGACCTCCATTTTTACATGGACAATCAAGATCACGTCAAGATTTCTATTTGTCTAATTAGAATTGGGCGATGATAAATGGCCAAACAAGCCAATTTTAGCCTTACTTTGTGCTTAAAACCGACCCGCAAGTATGCTAACATGCTAAACCAAAACTGTTTTAATTGGAAATATTATGCCCACTGAACATCATCATGTTTGAATTTGTAGTTTAGTAGCATTTCAGAAAGACAATGTTTAACACTTAATTCGCAAGAGTTGTCTAAAACACAAACTCAAACTCAAGCATGAACTCAAGCAAATTATTTGTGCCACATTAGCTTTTTAGCATGGATATCTTCCTGTGACATAGGAATGAACAGATCACCAGAGGTCAAGTCATCTGGGAAATATGAGAGACTAACTGTTTTTTGTGTCGATTACCTGCTATAACATTAACTTGTTTTTTTTTTTGGATAAAAAAAATGAAAGCGCTTTCTTGAATGGAAGTAAGGGAGAAGGGTATTACAGCCCTATTATGAAGGTCACCATATTTGAAATGCTGACTCAACCCTATGCTGGTTGACTCGGCAAAAAGCAAAGAGATGGAGTATATGGGTCTTCAGCATCTTGGCTTCAAGCTGTAATTTGCCCCGCTGTTAATCAAGTCACCCATTCCTCTTATGGAAAACTTAAATGAGCGGTAATGGGGTCTTCTAGGGTTCAAGAACCAGCCACAAGTGGTCACTCAAGGAACTGCAGCTCTCAGCACATCTTCATTAGCATCATTTCTCTTTTTAACATTGGAGGTCACCACTTAGGCCCCACTTACACGACAAAATTTCATCCAAAAATGCTAAAACACAATGAAAAAGTCTGCGTTTACACGGAAACGCGGAGGGACAGAAAATGCTGTAGTAAGCATGCCAGGCCTGTAGGTGGCGCAATAACTGTCTTGTCCAGAAGCCACTTTAGGTAGGTCTCCAATGAAGTAGAGTTGAGTATTGGTGAATACTAGTTACATAGACTGGAATCAAGGAGTACAAGTATCTGCCATTACATCACAGTTTAGTTGATGAACCAAAGTCATCAAACTGTGAAGCTGGCAGCTAACTTGTTTTTTTTTTTGGTGTCCATTAGAACCATAATACAAATGGAGGAATACAACAAACTTTATACTGGTTACAAGATTACTTGAAGCTAAGGACTGAAGGCAAAAACTCATTAGGGAAATGTTTTCTGAGGTGCTACATAAAGCCAATAGCACACAACCGTAGTTCCTAAAGGCAGCTGGACAAACGTCTACAGATAAGCTAATTTCAACAATGTGAGCCCCTTGAAAACACTTCCAGACATACCATTGCTATCTCTCTGACATTGTTAGCATTAGCCCTGAGCTAATGCTACTGCTGTTTTTGCTGTAATGTAAAACATACTAGCTAATCTCATTAACTTCCAAACAGTTCCTCAGTGTGTATTTGTTTTCAATGGGTAAGCAGAAACTTTGGACAAAAGATAAAAAAGCACAAAATATTGTTCAGTTCCGCAAAGTGAAACCTGCTGCTGATCCAGCAGATACAGTAGGTTTGATGTTTTTAGCCTCTCTCCCTCCAGCTGGCTCTGGACATTCAGTATCCACTGCACTGATGAAGTTTCCATATTTACATGCAGGTTTGAATAATTCAACAAAGGAAAAGTGAGAGTGGCCCATGGTCTGATATGACCAACAGTGGATTTAATATTTTTGACCTCCTGACCTCAAGTCCACCCAGTATCTGGTGGTGTACAGCACTAATTAATTTTCATTATCAGCTGGTCACTTACAGAAAATGTCACTGGTTGTTGCTGTGTGTTTTGATTCACTGCAAGTGACGGAGCATAAATCAACGAAGATGAAATGATTATCTCTTTTTCATGGTTTTAAGCACTGTTTCCCACACATTGTTTTTAATCTTGGATTTTAAATTTTGGGTGTGTTTTAAAGAAAAAACTATCACTGATATATATTATTTTGTAAATAGCAAGGTGGTGAGTTGTTATTGGTGATAGTGTTGTGGTTGTGTTTGACCAATGTTGTGTTTGTTAATTTTTTGGGATCCCAAAACTGCATCCTTCTCAAGGAAACGCTTTTAAAATTAAATTAATTAATTTTTGGTGGTTGCTTTAAAGGATTTGTAGCTCAAATAAAATCCTATGCCTGTGAATGGCCCTTGGTGTTTGAGGCCCACACCTCCAGCTTGTCATGAAGCAGTTAGGAGATTATTATGTGTTATATTTCAAGGCAAGTCCCTCTTAGATCTCACCTAGATCTCATGGTACCAGAGATTTCTGCAACATATGAATTGTAGCACTTTGAAAATTAACACTTAAAAAGTACGGACACCCAGTGTTGTTACTTTATATCCATGTCTAAAAGATGGGAAAAAAATAATACCCTCCTCTTTAAGTTGATAGTGTTTTGCATCAGGTTGGTGTAACTATAGACATGAATCCAAAAAAGAGAAAAGAAATGGAAAAACCAGGAGGGGTGTGTGTGTGTTTGTGCGAGCATGTGCCACTTGTGTGTAAATATGTGTGAGAGAGCCAGTGCATGAAGGGGCAGACTGTGAGAGAAAGAAGAAGACACACAGAGACAGTGAGAGCTTGTTTAAGAACGATTACATCTTATGACACATCTTTGAGCAGATGTACGTGGTTGTATCTTAAAACACGTTTGTGTGTGCATGAAAAATGTCTGAATGTGTCTTATCACAGGTCATTGTGTAGTTGGTTTTATAGCAGCTCCGACATCCGGAGACTCATTCTTTGGTGCCTACAGGAATTTCTGGCTGTAGCCAGGGGTGATGGGGGCACATTGTCTGCACCCTCTGGTGGCAGGATGCAACAGCACAAGCTGCCCTTTTGTGTGTGCATCTGTGTGTTCATGAAGTGTATTTGTGCACCCACCTGTTGTTCTGGAGTCAGTGAAAGATTATGCTTCCTCAGGTGACAGTACAATACTGTATGCCTGTGCGGGGAGGCCACCCAGCATCAGCTGCGTATCCTGACAAAGATAGGAGGCTCACAATTAGAGGTTTTTGCTTCGGCCAAAAGCAACATTGTTCATTTCAGTGAAAGAGTGGGGCCCTCACTGGGTCCTTAGCCACCTGGAGATGAAGGAGGGCGGAGGCGAGTGGAAAGTAGAGGGAAGAATAACAGCATTAGTGTCAGAGAGAAAATGTCACCATAAGAACAGATTCATCATGTAATGCTCGGGCTGTTATTATCATGTCTCATGGAGCTGTGCGTTGTGAAACCCTGTGTGGATTTTCAAATTGTCAGCCACTGTTGTATGGTCTGTTTTACACATCCAAGCTTGAGTAGTGCAAAAACAAGCGAGAACTTCCCCCAGATTTAGGTTAAAGCTCAAACAAGCTCTGACACTCCCTCCTTTGCAAGTGACTTTCAAGAGGCTGTTTGTTTTTCTTGGCATGAACATACACAACTGTATACACTTAGCTGTGGACTTTGGGGCATTCAAGAGTGAGATCATTCACATATGGGCCGAGCAGTTGAAGCCTGCAGACATGGGCCTGGAGGGACAGCCTGGTTGTGTGGGTAAATACTTAACAACTTAAGAGATTATTGCCTCTCCCTGTGTGAAAAGACATGCATCAAAAGAGAGATGCAGTTCTATTCGAGGAAAATTTGCTGCTGCAGATTTAAGATTTCATCTCAGGGGCCCAAACTCCTGGATGCTGACTCAGCTGAGCTGTGTCTTTATCTTAGCCGATACTATTGCTAATTAATAGTCAAAAGTTACTCATTTTTAGTTGGAATTAATGGACCAATATTCAGTGAAAAGTCTGCTTTTAGTTGTCAAATATCTTTTATTTTAGTAATATACCGACATTTATAAAGTAGTCTGCTCAGACGTAACTTCCAAACACTTCTGCTGCATGTCTGCACTGCAAAAACTGAAATTTAAGAAAGTGTTTTTGTCATGGGGTTATTATTACTGTTTAATCATACATTCAAAAAGGACTTAATCACATTTTATTTGAGCCACATTCAAGACATAAGAATATTGTCTTAATACAAATAACTTATTTAGTAAATTGACAGATTTTTTTTAAAATGTTACAAGCAATTTAAACATTTTAACCTCCGCCAAGGAGGTTATGTTTTTTGGGAGTTTGTTTATCTGTGAACAACAAAGCTCAAAAAGTAACCAAAGGATCTTGATCAAATCTTCAGGAAATGTTCAAAAAGGGATAAGGAAGAACTGATCAAATTTTGGAGGTGATCTGGATCACCTTCTGGATCCAGGATTCTTTTAAAGGATTCTTTATCATTGTGAGATAGGGCTGTTTTTCCACCATATGTGTATATAACTCCACTATAAATGGTCGGATTGCTTTGCACAACAATACAAGGCAAGGTCACCATAATTTATGACAGATGTTAAAGTACGATCCAGATCCTGGCAATATTCTGGATACTAAAATCTGGAATATGAAATATGTACTGGGTCATCACCATTTTCAACACTGTCAGGTAACAAATTATTATACAAACCTGCAACTAACACCAAATTGTAGCAGACAGTCTGCTGAAATGGAGCACAACATTAAAGTAGGACTAAAGAGTTGCGTGACAATCACAATATGCTTGGTGGAGGTCTGCGCTCTCTGAGTCCTTTTCTTGTTATATCTTAAAATAAGACATTTTTTCTTGACTTGTCAGGTGAAATTGAGTCCTAAAATAAGTTTTTACTAGAAATAGGATTAACACGAGTAGATTTCTGTTTTTGCAGAGATCTATTTTAGGGAATAAGACGTCATAGTTTGCCATCCAATTAACATCTCAAAAGGCGACTGTGTCTCCCGCCAAAATAAAAGCTGTTATTTGTTGATTTATCACATCCTGCTTAAAGGATTTTCATCAGTAAGTTCTGGTGAGTCTCGGTTTCACTGTAAATAATAGGTTATGCAAGAAGTGCCTTGACTTTTCAGCCTTTGTGGCCCAAAATAACAGTACAAGTACAAATCTTATTTTAAAAAAAGTCTTTATATTGTATAGTATCTGAAAACATGCTGGTATCATTTTACAGCTGTGAAACTCTACTTGCTGAAATATTCTGGCTCTTTTTCAATTCCTGTTTTTCTTTTTCCCATCTGCCTCTCCCAAACATAAAATTATACATCCAAAACCATGAAACTTTCAAAGTTGGTGAATAGAAATGTTTTGAAATGGCTCAGAGTGTTTTTAGCATCACATTTCAACAACTTACACCACAGACTAAGGAAAGAGGAAAAATGTGAAAACGTTCAATTAACCATCTCGGTCAGTAATAAAAAAGCAGAGGAAGTCTTGCACCAAACAAACACACTTGTTGCTTTGGTAACGGACAACCCCCTGCTGAGGTGGCGCACATGGGCCCTCCAGACTTATGGAAAGAGGTATCAGAATGAGCACTATCGAGAAATGAGGACCACCAGAGGGGTGAGTTGGAAGAGTTTGAAAGATTTTGTTTTGGTTGATTCGTCCTGAATCAATTTGAGAAAACGGTGAAAAAGAGGCCAGAGGGTGATGGGGTTTAAACAAGCTCCTGACATGTTTGCTACCTTTGTGCTTTTTGCTAAGTACCTGCACTTCAGCATCTTTAAAATATCTTAGGATGTACAAGAAAAAGTGGAGCACAGTTTAAGAATGTAGCCGAGATACAATGAGTTTACCTTAACAGGGAGATAAAAAAAAAAAATAACATGGCGACAGTCTTGGTACAGATTGGGACAGACACATGACTGAGGCACACAGTTGGACTGGTCAACACGTGGTGCGTGTGTGTGTTGGTGTGTGTGTGTGTGTGTGTGTGTGTGTGTGTGTGTGTGTGTGTGTGTGTGTGTGTGTGTGTGTGTAAGGCTCGCAGCCACAGCCATGCCCGGAAAGGCTTAGAGCACAACCAGTCATTAGGAAGTCAGGCCGTCTGGAGCGCATTATGGGCTGGGTACAGTAACCCTTACAAGCACAGGACGCTATCAAATCCGGGATGAAGGAAACAACGAGAGAATGAGGGACAAATAGCTTTAGTGGCTTCTTTAGCTCACTTGTTTGTCCTGAGAAACAACTTTCTGTGGGTTCACTGGAGAGGATTGTTTAAGTTGTCCTGCTACAGGTGCTGAAAGCAGGTTAAACACACATTAGTTAAATCATTGGTAGTCTGCTTGTGTAAAGAGGCAGCGGGAAAATCAAGAGAAGGTTTGCCTTCAGACATCAACAATTTGGCAGATTTAAGTGCTTCATGAAGTGCTTACATTGGCTGGCTCAAATTGGTATGATTCACCTCAGACTATACAAAGAAAGTCAAACAGAAAGCAAAAGTAAGGCTGCAACATTCAGTGAGATGACACCTGGACAAAGACATGGAGAAGTTTTAAGAGTATACACAGGGCAGACTTGTCTTAAGGTGCACTTTGAGCCTGACGGCTGGGATTTTTTTCTGTCAGCCCCTGGTGTAACTGTTTAAAGAGTGACCCCGGAAAAGGGATGAGGAACAAATTAGGTACTTTTATAGGTACCGACCAAATTCTGTCAAAGTACAGAGTACTGTTTCACATAAAACCAAAAGGTACCATGTTTAGGTACCTAGATGCATCGTTATAACTGTAAGGTTATATACTGAAGAATAAATATGTGAAATTGAAAAGAATTTACATTTTATTATTAACCAAATTGATATTTTGTACCATATAAACTCACAAAAGTACAAAAAATTGGTACTGCTGAGTACCGATACTGATTGCCAGGTACCGGAAATCAGTACCAAATCATTTCAATTGTGAATGGTACCCATCCCTACCCTGAAAAATGGTGACTTTTAGTCGACATGTCAAGGGGCATCAGGTTAAACACGGAAGTGCATCCAGGAAGGCACCCTGCACTTTTTTAGTTTTTTCATATGAAGACATTTATTCTATTTCAGGTAACACAAGCACGTTTTCTTACGCCATTGGGAAGAGCATAATTTTTGTCTTTTAATACCTTGAAACAAGACATTTTTCTGGATTCATCAGGTAAATGTGGCTCCAAAAAGACAATTTTTACTCAAAAAAAACAACAAAATAAGACAAAACAAAAAAAGACATGAAAAAACTTTCTTGGATTTCCTTTTTTTTGCATTGTGAAAGTTTTCAATTTACAGGAAGACCCTTTCCAACTAAAACACCAATTTTTTATCCTATTTTTTAAATCTATTGTCTTAATTTACAAAAAGTTCTTAAGACATTTCAATTTCACTCAGTTTCTATTAATTGCCTTTTTCCAAGTGAAGATTAAATGAATCAATTTATAATGCAACAAAATGAGCCACAGGAACCATTTAGCTCCTTTAAAATAAGTTCCTGGATCCTAAAGTTCCTGGTGCCTTTAGTGAGACAGATCAGCCAATATAAACAAGGATAAATATTGTCAGCTTTGTTCAATGGCGCCTGGTGTCTTGCCCATTGTCTGAGTTATTAAAAAAAAACACTGCCCTGTGAAGTCCATCAATAAAGATTTACCCAGGACTGGTCTGCAATATTATTACATCGTGTAGACTGTGCATTTTTTTCCTCCTCCAGAGCTGTGGGTAGACACTTTGTAATGCATGCACGCCTGAGTAAGTGTGCACAGTGCACCACACAGCTGTTTGTTAACACTTTGTAAATCATAGCTTGTCATGTCTTCATACAGCAAAGCATTACACCGAAAACAGGCAGTGGAGAGGAATCATTTAGTGAATTTATGGTAAGACTTCAAACACAGAGTTGAACAGTGGGTGATGGAAAATAGTAGAGTGCAGATGTTCATCTAGGAAAAACTTCATCTCGCTTGGAAACACCTTCACTAGCTCAGTAAACTACGTTGTATCAGAGAGATATAGAAATGTGTTGGGTAAAGACTCTGGAGTTTTGGGGTAGTAATGGAAGTAAGTGGTGTGATTTGTTCAATATGTGTGTCTTGTATCTATTCCTCTTTATCCTCTGTAAAAAATAATAACTTTCCTTGGGACACAAAATTTTATGTGAGTCATCCCCAATGGTAACTCAACCACAGAAATTTGTGAGATTTTGTTTCTCTAGAAGTCTGTTAATGAGACTGCCAGCATTTTTTCAGAAAGTGGAGCCTTTGCAGACGGGCGGCAAACTGTCACATTTAGTTGCAGCTACCCAGTTCAAAGAGACGTCTGTTGATTCGTCAGTGGGATTCATCTCTGTAGTTAAAACTTATGAGACAGCCGGAGCTGGAGGCTGCCATTTGAGGCCTCTCATTTGACATCTTGACTTCATCCTGCTCTTCTGTTTTTTGATTGAGGTGCAGAGGAGGAAAGGAATTGCCTGGCAAGCGTCTGGCCTCCATGTTACAGCATTGGACATATTGAAACACCTGTTTTGATTTATTGTGTTTGGGTAGTTGGCAGTGGATTGATTCCAGCACCCAGCTTCTCACACATGTCCTGCCAGGAGACACACATGTCCAAGACTCCATCTACAGCACTCAGGGATATGCACTCACTCTCACAGGCCCATTACATCGCAAAAGTACATACTTGTACAGCCCTGCGCTAACACACTCCTACGTTGTTCTCGTTCAAGTTAATAAATGACTCAGTAGAAAGATCAATCATGAGAGCAGAGTATCTGGAATTCTGCGGTGTGCTGTTTTTGAGACGCAAAGGTGCACAAGCACTTGAAAGAAGAGCGTGAGCCCAGAGGGAGAGAACAATCGTCCAAGGGAATAGTTAAAAAGAGACGACCATACGTCAGTCTGCCCCAAGCTCACCTTTGACAGGGTCCCACATGTCTGCATGGACCTGATTCAAGATCCCTTTTCTCTGAAACCAGGTGCATTAAACAAAGACAGCAAATTCCCTGCGCAGCCACTTCTGGTGCTGAGCCAGTTCCTCTTCTTGCTGGGCCTGCATCTATCTATCTGCTGCATAGACCAGAGCTAAAGAGGAGCAAATAGATACTCCATCTGGCAGTTGTCTGGCCTTAGCTGTCTGTGGGACATATGATGGATTCTTGCAGGACAAGATGCCAAAACACAAAATAGCTGAGGTCAGGAAGTTTAGGAAATCCCAAAAGTGGGAGAGGGCTGCAGATCTTTGTTGTTTTGAGCATTTGAGAGTGTTTTTGTAACGGGGATTTGAAGGTTTAACAGGTAAATGTATTGAGTCTGGGTTTAAATCACAAAAAGTGTCACCTTTTTGTGATTTATGCATCAGTGAGAACACAAAAGAACCAAGTGGAATGAGCTCCGCCCAATCTGGCGGTGGATGGTTGTCGTCACGTTGACGCAAGTGTATGCAGCTCTAATTACATGGTTCGGGGACCTAGACAAGTGTTTGCCAAGGCCAGACGGGGTTCTTCCCTAGTGTGTCACAGAATGACATCACAGTCTGGGTGCAAAGACACCCTATCATTGGTATGAACGGGCTGTGTTTGAGGAGTGACTGAGCCGACCTCAGAGTCCTGTCACAGTCCCAGTCCACCAAGCGCACCACGGTTAGGAGGAAGTCGACCATGTGCCAAGGAGTGTGGGCTCCTTCACTAACGTCCAGGAATTCTTATCATGTTGACGTTTCAAAAGGGATGCACCACACTGCGGTGGAGTCTGCAGCTGGGACAACAAAGTGATGAATGTAGCGGCTAGCGAGGAAGGGATATGCCCACACACTCACCTCCTCCCTGAACGCCCTCAATCAATTCACACACACTAAAACAAACACACACACACCAGTTTCTAAACCCTGTGTTGTAGCCATCCGGGTGGAGAAATCTGTGAGCTGTAGGGCCTTGCAGAGCCACTCTCCAGGGCCGTGGTCATAAAACAAAAGCACTTGTAACATGAAAGAATTCCTGCAATTTACAAGAGGAAGTGGAACATCTGAGAGACGATGTTTGAATTCTCAGTGTGCTCTTCTGGGCGAAGTGTCAAAGCAGGGGTGGCTGATGCTGGCTTATGTTTCCCCTCTTCCCCCAACCAACGCCTCACGAGTCAAACCAACCTCCATCCCAGCACACATATGCCCTGTTTAATGCTAAATGTACTCCCTGTTCCCCATTACGTGCCTTGTCTCAGTGACCAGAGACCTGGGTAAAACATGTCCACCCTGAGCGTAGACATCCACCACAAACTTTGCTTTGAACCCTGCTGCACCGGGGAATGATCCTGCCTGTGAAGGTTTATTTGGTTATCTCTGCAAATGTCCCGAGGTAAAACGCAGTGTTAAGTAAACTTAGCTGACACAAAACAGTCGTAGGCGTGCAATAGTAAACAGATTGTGCGCTTGTGAAATGGTTGCTGCATGTTAGCGATGTGTCGTCTACCTCCTACCAAGGTTTTCGCATAACATGCTCAAACTTTAAACAATCTTTGAGTGAAAGTTTTCTATCTGTTTGGATTTTTATCATAAGACTTAATATTTTGCATGATTCCGGCATCTAATTGAAATTAGGGCTTTTATAAGACGGGAAATACGCAACCATTCATTGCAAATCAGAGCTCAGTGAGAGTGTAACCTGCATGCATTTGTGTGTGTGTGTGTGTGTATGTTTGTGTGTAGTTTTCCAGAATTTGGTCTGCATTCATGTGGATAATTATAACTTTATGGAGATTTTTTCCCTCCCTTCCTTACGACCACATCTGCAGCAGAGGCACATAGTAGAGGAAGGGTGGAGGCCAAACTTTCTTTCTCCTCTCTCTGTTTCTTTCCCTTTCTCTCTGTTGCTGCTGCCTCCTCTCCTTTTTTTTTCTTTTTTTTCACTCTCTCTTCCCTGTGTCGCTCATCTTCCTGCTTGGTCTGGACCACCTACGTTTGGAGCCTTGGGTGGACCCAGAACCATTGCTATCAGCGCAAGTGTACTCAAACGTCCCATAATGACTTCCACTTAGAGCCAGTCCATAAACACTCTCAGATGCAGAAACACACTTTCAGGGCTCGGGTGCATGCTTTTCTCGTCCGCAGTGGCTGTATTCACTTAGCTAGTTTCCTCAATTCCTTTCTTAATCGGGAATGCGTTTGTTTGTTTGTGCGTTGGTTTGGTGTTGTTTATTTGGCTGCTTTTCTTATGACATAAAGCAAAGTTTAAGCTGTGCAAACCTCGTGTGTGTGGCAGCTTTCACATATTAAACTTGAAGCTCTTTACAGTAACTCGTTGAGTTTTCCGGCAGTGGCTGGACCTGCGGTGTGCCTACCTCCATGAAGACCTGCCAGAGCCGCTCCATGATTTTGTCCGATCCCCAAAGCTACAGGTCCCACGCCTGCGGACGTTGATGTAATGCCACGTTATGTAATTACGTTTCGTGTTAAATACCATAAAACTCATATACACTGCACTGCCAGGGTGGAGCTGACATATTCCTTTAACTCACTGAATGACCTCAAGCTCATTTAACTCAAGTACGACTCTCTGATTGGTTTGGGACACATCTGAGGAGGATTTTGGATTAAAAGTGTCAGTTCTGAGTTATTTGTTTGCTTTCTCACAGATGTCACTTTTAATTCAAGCGAGCATTAAAGTGAGGAATTAATCGAAAGGCACTGAGTAAAGTCTGACAGTCGTGCTATTATGTGATCAGCTCTTAAAGGATAATTCACTATTGGATCCTGCTTTTATAGTTTGGGCAGCGGTTCCTGTTGGATATAATACGACTTTAATTTACGTTAATTGCTGCAATCTGGGATCAACACAGTGACATCGTAGAAAATGAGCCAGATGTGAAGAAAAAAACAACAGTCAAAGGGTTTTAAGGTTTTCAATAAAAGCCTCAGCTTAGCTTAATTTGTTTACAGGAGGGAAAGAGTCAAACTAGTGAGAGTAATGAAAGCTAACGCATGGCAACATGTTGACCACTTCCTTTCTCTGTTACTCATCTTCTGACACAGTTACAATAAGGGTACAACCTTTACTACATGTGAGCTTCTGAACAAGCCATATTGCTCTATAGCAGTATTATTTTGCATTGAAAGCACAACCACATCCTTTTATGTTTGTAATATTACATCATTTTTCCAAAAGGGGTGTGTGCGTGTCTAACACTGTTGAGTAATTTAAAAGGAGGCCTGTGATACTTAGTTGCAAGTTTCATGATTTCAACGACCGTAACAGTACGAGTCTTAAAAAGTGGGTGTTACGCTTTCCCATATTTTTAACATGGATATCAGGTGACAATGCTGACTGTTCATACTAAACAAGCAGAATTTAAATCTTTACACATTCATTTGTGGAATAAATCCTTGAATCTGTTAACTGCTAAAATAGTCTGTTCTAAAGAAACAAAAAAGAACAGCATTTTAGATCTTGACAGGATCTTCACAAAATGTTCACCTTTGAGACTTGCTTAAATGATGACGTGACTGTACCAGGATCTTTTAACCCTTTAACACCTGAGCCTCAAAAAGCCTCCCTGAATCTTAATTTTCTTATTTTGACTATAAAATAGTAGAAAACGAAAAATCTTTATTGCAACGTTTCAGTCACAGACCTTTATCAAGCAAAAACTTTGGCAAAAAAAAAAAAATTCACTCTGGAGGTTGGCTAGTGAATGGAATTTTGCTTTTTTCTCTGATCAATTTGGACTTTTTTGTCTTCATCCAACACACTTGCCCGAGGAGTAGATGTGCAAAGATCCGTGTCTTTTTCTGATTACATAACACTCAAAAAATGTCCTGTGAGTATATGCTTTGGCCCATTTTCCCAGAGAACTTTGAACTTCTAATATCTGGAGTAATTTCCATTTTACTGCATTTTATATCAGAGCAAATGAGTTTTAAATGAAGAAAAACACAAAAACAGAACTGAATTTTAGAGGTTTAGTGAAGGAAAAAACACTGCATCAGTAACAAACAACAGGAAGCCATTTTTCACGGTGAACTTGGAGTTAGAACATTAAAAAAAATGAGTGTGCATTCACACTTATGAGCATTGTCTCTTATTATGTAAATAAAAAAGGTCACTGACAGCATCCCCAGAATCTCCACCATCCACACAGCTCTCTTTCTCCTCACACTCACACACATATCGCCTGAGGATCGCTGCTCCTTGTCGCAAGACAAAATGAAGGTGAAACTAGGGGAGAAAGAGATTCAGCTGGTTATGCACTGTACAGTACAAAGAAGTTCTGGTGTTTTACAAAGGACGTCACATGGTCTCAAACCATGCTAACACAGTAAACAGACAGCTCGGTACACTGTTCTAACACTGCACAATAAATACATGAGCTATTTTATACACTGCACGTCACAGTAAACAGTACAAACGCAGCATGGTACTCAGTTCTAAAAAATTATTACACAAAATCAACTTTGAATTTACTGTTCAACTAAAGCCCCTACAAAATACAAGTATCAATCTGCACATGATTACACATATTAAGCAAAAACTAGACAGAGCTTCATTCATCCCGAAATTCATCCCATCTAACATTACCTTTTTTTTCCACATGAAGTTGCTTCTTCAGATGCTCCTTCAGTCTCAGAGTCATGCAGAAACCTAAGAGGTTTTATAACCAGGGAGATCTTCTTCTTGGCTTTTTAGAACTCAGCTCCGTTTCCTCTGTGCACTTCTATCATCCATCTGTCCTGCTCTCTTGTGTGTTTCCGTGGGTGTCCTTAAATGCCTGATTGAAATTACCATTGCAACCACATTTTGGCTGAAAATGCACAGTCTCAGCTTTCACAAACTGCTGAAATTTTTCTCTTTGTGAAAACTGTTCAGGAATAACGGTCAGTCAAAGTGCGATGGGTCTGTGCTGACACATCCACTGTGTCAAGACGTGGGCCTCAAACAACAAGGTCTGCTCATAGATCTACCCCTGACAGGCCTCCTGAGGCTGGCCAATTAGAGGAACAGAGGTTTTTGGAGCAAGAAGCCTTTTTTTTTTTTTTTAAAGAAAATAAAATGAAAAGAAAATGACAGCCAACAGAGATGCCAACAGTGCAGTGTCTGAAACTATTTTACATAAGGTCAGAGGTAAATATAAAGTTAAGACTCAAAATCAGTCACTTAACCCACCCTTTTGGACTTTTGTTCTGGTGTAGCTCACATATGGATAAAGGACTACCAGCCAAGGCATAAGTTCAATACTTTTAACTGTCTCTTCTGAGAGACAAATTACTTTGTGTTCAGCTAAATCTGTAATATGTTATGCAGTTTCTGTATTTTTTTTTCCCCTCGTCACTTTTTTCCATGAGGAGGTTACAATTCTGCAAGCTACCTGTGCATAAATTAGCTCAGCCTTTGGTTTTGCTAACAGTTTTGAGACTCATACCCAGAGCCTGAAGGCTGTAAGGGCAGTCATGACATTTCTCCATCCCAACACCTGCAGACACGCCCTTGAATTTGATCGTGACAGAAGAATGTCAGAAAGTCCCGTGACACCATCTGTATCAAAACACCTGGAGTTTATCTGACAGCGAGATAAACCCAAATATTCACACATCTTTCTGCCCAAAACTCCTAAACACATAACACACTCCCTGTTATCAGAGATGGAGAAGCCTATCTCCTGCCTGCTCAGACTGGATAAGGGAGATAGGCTTTTTGGAAATGACATTTTTGCCAGCAGACTGTAAAGACTCTTACGTGACCACAGAGCATCTCCTGAAGGTCGGGAAAAGAGCAGAGCGGAGAGAGGAGCAGATTGAGATCAGACTCCTGTCAATGTTGACATTTCAGAGTGTTTTAAATCATGTCAGAATGTGGTTTTGTAAATGTGCTGCTGATATTGTGTATCTGAGGCTGAGAGATGAGGAAAAAAATGTGTTTTGTATTCTCTTGGCTGTTTAGGGTTTCCAAACTAAACATGAATAGACCCTGATATGCGACATAAATGACGAACATGTCGCATAAATTCAGAAAAAAAGCAAAGACAGTCTGATAAAGACATCCAACAGCCTCTTTCATCTGGTTTGTTTGGGATTTTTCTATCTCGTGTTTATCCCTTGAGTAGAACTATGCATCTTTCTTTGCAATCAGCTCGCCTTTAATCTGTTTGGGACATTGTCTCGTCCTCCATCAGTACACAGGTAAGTTATCTCTGCAGCTCTGCATCCTGTCAAGCGTGGGGTTTCACAGCTCAGGGGCCACTATCTGGACTGGCTCTGAGCAGTTATCTTCACATGAGGGCCAGAGGGGCGAAACATGTCCCAAATCAGACACAGCACTGAGCCCTGCTATGATAGGCCTGCTTCAAGGTGATGTTGCAAACCTCAGGAGATTACAGATGAGCAGATTTAAGATATCACACATGCCATGCAGCAGGTGGGGGTTATTTTTTTTTACCTAAGTATTTACCTGAGGCTGTTTAGAACTACCTGTACAGACATCTTAGAGACCAAAATGTTCAGTTTCAGTCCATCAGGGTGCTTTGTCGCACATAATCCTGAAATTTCTCTCTACCCATGATCTCTATTTCCCTATACAGATATTTAAAACATGAATAAATTGGGGAGAGAGAACTGTTGGAGGGTTCATTCTCCACATTAAATGTAGTGTTTATGTTTTTTTATTTCACACACTTATTTTTTTTTTTATCAACAATGCCGGATACGCTTTACTCGTTTTTTAGCCTGTACCCAGAGACCAATTTAAACACTCAACTGTCACTCGATGCACATGACTGCATTATCCGTGTACACCTACCAGACTGTGACAGACCAGGACGTAAACGTGTGACAATAAATCAGAAACCCTCCCAAACCAAAAAAAGCACACAGACTGCTGAGTGTGAGACCAGTTCATAATAAAAGAACCAGAAACTACATCCAGAGTTAATTATTCACCTGCAGTCGTCACTGCTGTTTCAGTGTAAAGTGTGACCCCGTTAACTGGTGACTCTTGGCCGTTAATCACAGATACTGTCGACTGAGTCACCAGTTAGCATGGTCCCTATTAACTCCAAAACACTGATTGCTCTGTGACGGTCAAAACTTGATAGACATTGCCTCTGTTGTATAGTACTGTTTCTAAAAACTGACCACAGAACAACCGTACATTTTGATGCTGATAACAGGTTGAATTCAGTGCTTATAAAACACTAACTCATCTGAATGATTGGAGTTAAACGCTGCTTCTATGGTCAAGATGAGTGTGCATCTTTATTATGATGTAGACTGATAATCCTTCTATATGGAATAGATGGTGTACTGTGGAGAGTCTTCTGTGATAACAAAACCCAACAAAGACTCTGATGGACGATAAAGATATATATAAAATTGAACTGAATGATAATCTGAAATGTAATGATAATCCCAAGCCTGTTTCATACTGCAACTTAAAAGCGCAATATGTATGCCCCTGTAATGTATGACCCGAAAAACAAGAGTAACTTAGATGTGATGGTAGGGCCCAAGTTGCCCAAAAGCAAAGTAGGATCATGGTTTTAAAAAAGTCCTCACAAGATCTTGCCAGGATCTTGACATGACTTGCTGAAATGATGCTCTCATCACATAGGGATCTCCTAACTGCTCCTTGTCACATTGAATAAGTGGGCCCCAAACACCAAGGTCTGCCCCCAAGCAGGCCTCCAGGCTGGCCAATCAGAGAGGGGATTTGTGGAGCAGAAGTCTTTAGGAGACATCAGCAAAAATGAAACATTTCAGACAAATATGAAATAATGTTTTTCTATATCACCTGTGTGTTTTTTCAAGCTGTAAATCACTTAAAGCTTCAACAGGTGTACCAGACAAAAAAAGAAAAAAAAATTACAGGTATAAAGCTATTAAAAACAAATAGAGAAAGAAATAAAAAACGAGCAATGCCCCTTTTTCAACCTTTTATGACCTGCTATACCAAATCTGCCAGAGCATATGCATATCAGTTTTAAATGCTATGGAGCACTTTTTCAATTAACTATTGATGTACATCAAAGGTACCCTTAAAACCCAAACTTAAATAAAATGTAAAAGCTTATGTCCTGACTAAACTAATAAATTGCTAAAAAAAAAAAAAAAAAAAAAAAAAAAAGGACAATAAACCATAAAAAAGTGAAAATTTGACCAATATTTTTTTCTAAATACAGAAATGTTATGGCTGCATGTCTTAAAAATGTAAATGTTAAAATATGATGATGTTTATTCAAAGTAGGAAGCAATGTGAACAACCACAGTCTGGGTTGTTATGTTTTGTTGTTATTGTTGTTTACACTTCATAATACCTGATTTCTCCTAACACATTAGTGGACAGCCCTCTTGGACATCTTAAAAACGCAATATGAAAGAGGAACTCCACAGATTTTATATGCATAAACAATGATGACTCTTTCTTACCTGGTTTCAAATAGACCAGCAGTTGAAACTCAAATGGGATAACCAGCGCTCCTGCCAGCTCTGAAGGGTTAAGGATGAAACAAGGAAGAACTCAGATTGTTGTATTCACAAAAAACTAGTGTGTCCTTTGTCCTTTCAATTTAACATGTTTATTATTCAGTGTAACCTTGCAATTCTGTGTTCATGTCCAGTATGGAAAATCGCCGGCTCTTCCACACGGTACTTTTTGATTTTAAGTGATTCTATGTAAATTGGTACCACTTTATTTATTTTTTATTGCAGCCTTTAAAATTGGAAAATTGTGCTCTAAAATATTTGCGATGTCGGTTTCAATTTGATTAATTGTTCAGCCCTACTTGCTACACAAGGACAAGGTACTACAGCAGCATGAGGCAGCGGCTTCCCTCGCAAGGTCATGCGGAGTTCCTGGGCTGGTGATTCAGTTACACTTGTGAGTGAGTCAATTAGTTTTTGTGACTCACTTTGTGGGGCCATTTTCCTCATGAGTCACCTAGGCCAGCCGATGAGTTTCCCGCAACACACAGAGACTTTTTTAAGGTCCCTTCTGTTTGGACAGAATAGCCCCCTTAATTGACCTCACTTTGATGTTTCCAGTTTAAAGTCTTGCTGGGTTGTGTCACTCAGCAGGCAACACGACCAATGACAATGTAGCTGTCAGTCTCCTGAATGGTTTAGTGGTTGTGGGGTAAAAGGTTGTATGGTTTCAGATGGAGTGTTTCCCCCAATACAAATGCTTTATAGCTTTAAAAAAAAAATCTCTCTAGCTCCTTAACCACAGCCACAAAAGAAAACAACATTAATGGGATGACTGGAGGGGCTGTTAGTGAGTAAGTAAACAGTCACCAAGGCCACATCCACTCCAAGGTGGATAAATCTGGGAACCACGTTTACAGAGAAACACGACTACCAACTATTTCTAGGTATTGGAATAAAACTCCTTTGTTCCAAATAAGATGAGGTCAAATGGCCACATATCTTATTTTTCCTCCCTTCAGTGAAAAATAAATAACTGTGATGACTCCCAAGAGTAACATGTGAACAGCTTCACCATGGGACCAGCCCACGTAGTCAAGATCCCAATCAGTGCATGAAGCAGCGTGAAAATCAACAAAGACAAACATCAGATTCACGTCAGTTTCTGGTTCTCGGGTATGAGTGTGTTGTTATTCCACCTGTACACTCACTCACTAGCAAAGCATGTAGCAGGAGAAGTCACTGATACAGGGAATGAGAAAGAGATATAGAGAGAAGACGTGAGTGTAGCACAGACAAGCCATGTTAAAAACTTCACTAAATTTTCTGTTAAGGGATAATGTTTTGTTCACAGGTAGTTAGGCGAATCCCATTGAAGCGAGTAAGACCTCTCACCTTCACAACAAGCTTTTGTCCCACATATTCTACTCTTAGAATCTGATGACATTAGTTGGATTCTACCACCAGTTTGATTTGATATAACATGAGAACAGGCTGCCTTCAAGGGGCAAGATTTGTTTAGAAAAAATTAAGCCTATGCAGAAGTGCTTAAAGAAGCTTTTCGTTGAGAATCTGCTTGAGGCTGGCGGCAGAAAGACCGGAAGTCACGTACACATCCAGCCATAAAAACAGACTTTTATGGCACGCCAGACGGACAGTTTCATATATCCGCCACGGAATTATTTCACAAGTCCATCTGGGTAGCAACTCTTCCGATTTGTTTTCAGAGGCGGGACTTAAAAAAAATCCGCAGCTGGTGATTGGATGACCGCTCTGATTAACACACTCACCATGGACCAATCCACATCAAGCCACGGTATGACGTAGATTATGTGAGTTGATGCATCTAAGAAACAATAGATGAGCAACTACTGAATCACGAGAAACAGCTGTGAAAATGCGTTAGACGACAACTTCCATTTTTATAAATTTAACTTAAGAATCAAAGGAACGCTGACAAGTACGAAAGTCTGCTGACGTCACGTCTGCTCCCACAGCTCCCGCCTCTCTTCCCTGATTGGGCTGGTTAGAATTTAGTCGAGTGAAATCGTTGGTCATTGGAGCCTTTCAAGATGGACCTGCAGGAGTTCAGAAACTGAATCAGGCAGGTCCGTCTGCTCTGCAAGGTTAGCATATTTACAGCCTGGTTCGAAAAACGGCTTGAGTCTAAAATGCTGATTCACTATCGGCAAACTGTACAGTGAGTGAATTTTTTTCTAACTCAGCAGTTTAGAAGTTATTGGGATTGTTTGATCATCCAATCAGAGTAACAGCTCAGGTCACATGATCGCTAGGCACCCTGTAGCTGCTCGAAGAAAAGCCTTTTATACAGTCTATGAGAAAAACTCACAGCCGGTGTCACAGCAAAAGTGTCCGCAGATTGGCTTCATTTCACGGTTTTCAGGAACAGACGGTTGACGTCGTGGATGCTTCGTCCATGATTTATACAGTCTATGATTGCCTCAAGAAATGCTTCTGTGTAAAATTTTACACATTATTGACCAATCAGACTCAAGAATTTAACACAACTTGGTCACTGAAGCTTTATGCCCATCCAGGTGTTGTTTCCAGACACTTACTCCTTTCTTGCTTCTTTAGTTGCTACATATATGCTTTGACAGTATGACAGCATCGCAAAACTGAAGCAAAAATATTTGGGGCTCCCCCTACTGGCTAGCTGCACTATTGGTCCTGAAGCCCAGTTTTTGTCATCTCTAAATCAGGTTATTTTCAAAGTATGTGTATTTGTTAATTTTGTTTTTCAAATTGGATATTTTATGCTGTACAAAGTGGTGTGATCCCATGACTGACAGAACAAGAATTTGTGACACTTTGGACTGTGTTGACTTCAGGAACCTTTTTGTTAGTAGGATTAAATGTGTTATGGTAGATGGGAGTGGAGGGATGGCAATACAACAGCTCCACCTGTCAGACTACAGCTACAAATACAGCCAAGAGTGGTACTTTGGCTTCACTGTTGTACAACAGAGGGTGGTGAAGATGCGTCATCCAACGATATAGAAAGAGAATTCTCACTGCTTGCAACAGTCAGTCATGGCAGTGTCTTAGTATGATTTTTTTTTTAATGCAATCACTGTAGTCTGGTTAAGAAGTGTTGTGATGGGGTTGCAGTGGCTACATGGCTCATAGGAAAGAAGATCAATACTCATTAGCTCAGGCTGCCACTGGCTGTAATGTTTACCTTCTGTCAGCAGCCACTCTCCTTCTGAAGGCACATTATTCTGGACAAGACAGGAGTCAGATGACACAGCACAGTTATTCTGCGTGGTGTCTGCAGATTGGAAATCCCTCAATAATTCCTTTTGTGTGTGTGTGTGTGTGTGTGTGTGTGTGTGTGTGTGTGTGTGTGTGTGTGTGTGTGTGTGTGTGTGTGTGTGTTTGTGTGTGTGTGTGTGTTTGTGTGTGTGTTTGTGTGTGTGTGTGTGTGTGTTCCTGCTGCCACATTTTTTATTTGACCATGAGTGCAAAATACTTCCTAAACTGTGTATCGTGTTTTCAAATAACTCATTTATTGGGTGTGAAATAGTGTGTGCTTGTGTTTTAGAAGGAGAGGCAGTTGAGGAAAACCAGGGTTTATAAATTCATCCTCCACGTTGTCCCCTCACACTTTTAACTCTCCCCCTGTATGCACCTCTATCTCTGGGGTGCTGATAGCACAGAATTCAGTTCCATCATCACAGGCTGAGTGGCTGCAGACAGGAAGAACCGGCCCATCTGCTGAAGTAGTTTCGCTGCCGACTATGGACTGCTTAAGTGTTCTGGAGCGCGGTGTTTGCCATCTAACATTAATAACAGCCTTCTTTTTTCAGTTTTGTTCAATTCAGTTCAGTGTGTGCTTTATCGACATGACACACACACACACACACAGGGGGTGGACACAAAATCATGACCACCTGTGCAATCTAATCCAATACACTACAATACCCCCCTTTGTGAGGGATATGATGTTGATGCTCGGTTGCCATGGCAGCTTTTGGGCCAAAGATTGCTTTGTATATAACTGAATTATACATATGAGGTTTCCACTGCATTTAAAAAGTGAAGTAATTCAAGTAAACAAAATGTGTCCTTCCGAATGCACCAACTCCAAAGAAAAGAATCTATGCTACACAACACACACAAAGAGACAAAACACACACATACATAGACTTCAAAGGGGGAAGAAATTATAGCCTGCATACTAACTGGGGCCTGGCACACTCTCCTCAGCTCTCTCCTTGGCTCTCCTTCATCTGGAATAAATACATTCGCAAATACAAAACAGGCAAATACAAAACCAGTGAAACATGTTTTTACTATTGATCCAAAACTATTTTTTCTTTCACTTTAGAGTGTCGTATTTTTAACATTCAAGGTGTGTAATTGCAGCACACATAAGCTGGTCTGGTAAATCCTCACAAAAAGGAATATCAAAAAATCAAACACATATTTTAAACACATATACCGACCTTAAAGATGTTCCTTTTAATTAATCCTGACACCCCGTGATTCTCCCTAATCTTTGCGATCTATGGTTAACGACAGGCCATGCAGATAGCAGCTGATGAGGGTTCAAAATGTTAACAACTTCACTCTCAGCGTCTGTATTCCCATCACTCTCCTGCTCGCTGTTCCTATCTCGTTTCGGTTCTTAAAATTTGATGGAGTGTTGATTTCACTCTGGATCTCTTCAGATACGAGGTAAATGTGGGCATTGTCTTACAAGCACCATCAAAATATATTTTCCCCCAGAGACATAGAAGAATAAAACCATTCCAGGGATTCCTGTGCTCTGAGTATTATCTGCTGTTTGGACCACCGTCCACGAGAGCAAAAAAAAAAAAGAGCAGGCAACCTGCAAACTTTTAAAGACAGGGTTAGGACATCTGAGCATTTTAAGCTGCACAAAATGTTTCTTACATGATGTGAAGCAAAAAAGGAGCCTGTAACAGCCGTTAGGACGGCATGTTTTTTTAGTGCCATGGGTTTATAAAGTACATCTGCTTTCTTTGTTTAGAGCAAAATGTTCTCTCTCATCTTTTTCTTCCGCTATAAATCAGAGACCACAATGGCACAGTGAATAAAAGTCAGGGACAGCTAAGCTCTGGTGTACATCTCACCAGCGACAGTGGAGTCTGAGTTTATACTTTTGTACATTTGTTTGTGCTGACCTCTTGTCTGCCTGTCTGTCTGTCTGTCAGCCTAAGTTATGCATCATTTGAAATGTCTTCATTTCAAAACTCTGGCAAACATGTTTCAGGAAATACAAACTAAGGAGCGATGAAGGAGAATTGCATGTCCTTGTTAGTATAAATGATTAAATTCATCCTCCTTGTTAACTAAATGTTTGAGGGAAATTGTGGTTGATATCATCACTTTGCCCTTCGTCATTCCTCCCGCTAACTTTGAACACGGTGCCCAAAGCTTGATGGATATTAAAACTGTGGAAAGATTGGGCAAGCTATTATTTTGGTAGTTTCAGTCTCCTCTATTCTTTCTCACACACGATGCTGGTTTTAGTAAAGTTCCTCTTACAACTATTTTCAATAACCATATGGGCTCCAAACACACACACACACACACACACACACACACACACACACACACACACACACACACACACACACACACACACACACAGAGCCAGCTGGATGAGGCCCACCCTGCATCCTGATCTTGTTAGTGGTGTGGTGGGGAGCAAAGCCACACCTCGAATAAACGAATAAAAGGGATGGGACAGAAAGAGAGCATTGCTCTCGGTTCGACCCCTCATCCCTGTCACGATATTCCAAGGCATGGACCACAGCTCTGCGGTTGTTTGGCCGGCCCTGATGCCTGACCACAGTGCTCTGAGGATCCGTGTCCCGTCAGGCTCACAACACTCATTTGTCCTGCCACATGTGTGGGCACGAGCAGATGAATGCTCGGATGCTGTCTGATTCAGTGATGTCTCAATCAGTCAACAACAACAAACATCTTGTGAGACAGCGACAAATGTGTAAACATCTCCACTGAAACTCAGTCCATTCACAAGGAATCACGAAACAAGTCCTCATACCAACGTGACTAAATGCCTTTTTTATTGCTTTCCAAAACAACTCATGAGTGTTTTCCTTGTTGGCTGACAAGGACAAACACAGTACAACAGCAACTGGGATCCCTTTTCAAACTGCTTTCCAGGAGAAGCAGGGTGCTATTTCAGAAACAGCGTTGCTGGATTGCCTGCAGCTAAAAGAAAACAAGAGGAAAAACTGCTCCTTTTAGCAATGAACAGCAGAAAAGTAACTTATTTTCAAAAAGTATCAAACTTTTCTGCTTCATGTGCAGCTACTGTTGGCTTGTAAGCTGAGTAAGCTGGAGCATCACTTTTTGGGAGCGGTCATGTCATCAAGATTTTTAAAGCAAACTCAATGGAAACTTGTCATGTTTCCGTCCCTCTTCACGTAGCCTCCTCTGCAATGTATCTTGGGATTCCAAGTGGGGCAGGCAGATGTGGTGGCACCATTTGTTAATAACTTTCCCCCCTCATCAGGTAAAATCAATCAAAGAAAATGGGGCTATACTGTTTAGCAAATAAACCTTATAGGCAGTTTGTCCCATTGCAAAGGCACTCAATTCAAGACTACATATGAAGCAGCAGAGGAAGGCAGTATGACTCTGAGTGAATTAGTTGTTTGTCAGTGGAAGGCACCTTGGGCACCTTGAGATGACAGGGAATGGCATTAACATTACAAAACTGAGGATGCAGAAACTCCTACCTGCATCAACATGGGTTTGAAAAGGTTCTTTGAGATATGCACTCCTAAAACTTGCTGGAAATTTGGGTATGGTGTTTCCAAAGGTACTTGTACACACATTCTTTACAGCGATCCTTACAAGTCCCCCTTCAAGCATGCTGCAAAAGGAACAGTGTAAATGTTAGCAATCTGGTTGGTGATCAGGCAACACTATGATGGCAGTAACTGTATTAGGAAGGAATTCTATACATAAGGGATACGAGATGTCTGTCTGTGAATAACATAACTCAAAAAGTAACAAACAGATCTTGATGAAATTTTCAGGAAATGTTCAAAATGGGATAAGGAAGGAGTGGTTAAATTTTGAAGGTGACCCAGATCACCGGCTGGATCCAGGACTTTTTTAAAGGACTCTTTATCATTGTGAGATAGGACCACTTTCACCATATGCTACTTCCCGATAAATGGTCAGATTGCTTTGCAAAACAATACAAGACAAGGTCACCACAATTTCTGACAGATGTAAAAGTACAATACAAATCCTGGTAATATTCTGGATACTAAGATCTGTAATATGAAATATGTACTGGGTCATCATAATTTTCAACACTGTCAGGTAACAAATTATCGTATAAACCTTCAACTAACCTCAAAGTGTAGCAGACAGTCTGCTGAAAGGGAGTATAACATTAAAGTAAGACAAAAGTGTTGGTGACGATTACAATATGCTTGGAGGAGGTCTGCGCTCCCTGAGTGCTTTTCTAGTTACATTTGGGAAGAGGTGCACACCAAGTTACGTTCGTAGGCATCTGCATTGGAAAAGGGCTACAGCATTGATTTGACGCAGAAGTACAAACCAGACTCACAGTTGGGGGGAAACAAACAGATGTTGGCATTCACACATGCAGTTCACCCTGAAAATTTAGGAATTTGGTGGGTTCAGTTATACCTGCAAAATTCAGCTGACTGTTTAAGGTTGGTTTGTCCTCTCTCGGTGAGTTAAACTAACGGCAAAGGCACCTGTGTGTGTTTTGGGTTTTTTTCATTTTGTTTCGTTGGAAACATACTTCGAAAATGTAATAACCACAACAAGGACAACATGTTGGAGGGTGGTTGCTGAAGCTAATGAAATACAGCCCAGGTGCCAGCAACAATTTGCTTCAAGAGGTTTCCCAGAGCTTGATCAACTTTGTTCCTTCCCGAACTAACCTCAGTGAGACAACACTCAGTGTGTGTGAACAAAACAAGTGAGGCAGTGTGTTATTTTTCTTTTCCTGTTGCAAAGACAGTCTCAAGGCACATGTGTAACTACAATTTACAGAAATCTGATTTAGATTAGGCTGCACTAATGCATGCAGGTTACAGTGGAACGAAGCAGAGCAACATATTGCCTGAGAGGGGGGTGGAGAGTGATGGAGGGTGTGTGTGTGTGTGTGTGTGTGTGTGTGTGTGTGTGTGTAGGGGGGTGGGTTGGGGCTGAGCTCACAGCTGGGAGAATGGTGTGCTAACCCTGCCAAAGCCTCAGCACATGACTCCCACCACTTGTCAAAATCACCATGTGTGCAATAATGTGATTACAGTCTGGTTACTATTATGATTTAAAACAACAGCTTGTGCAGAGGGGAAGAAACGCACTGTCCCACAATGTGTGTGTTTGTGTGTTGGAGGGTAAAGAAAGAGGCTGGAATATGGGTAACAGAAGTAGAGGAGGGGTGAGTTGGATGCTTGCCCCAGCACCCTGACTTCTTTCTCCCATCCATGCCCTGCAGGGGGACTCTGGGTGGGGGTTTCTGGGTGACTGTCTGGGTCTTGTCATGGATTTACAAGTCAGGGGGAACGCTTTATGTCATTAGCTCCCCCTCTGTAGCCCCTTACACCATCCACAGCCTCCCCCTCCTCCTCTCATTCCAGGTTACACAATCACTGCACTGCACACAAGGGGTTGTCATCACAGGTGCAGCCGAGATTGGCCAGGATAAAGGAATGCTTCCAGCTCAAGATGTTTTTCCCCTCTCTTTTCTTTTTTCCTACACCAGCTCCTTGCCTCTCCTTTCTTGTTTTCCCCTTTTCTTCTTTTGTCGTGTAATTCCTTTTTCCCATGTTTGTTGCTCACTTTTTACTCGTGTTTCCTCCATACTGGTCCAACTCCTCCTTTACGTATCTTGTTCTTGGTCCAAGGAGGTTAAATGAAAAACAAAACAAGTCACTATGACCACCACACAGGGTTTGTCTTTGGCTATGATTGAAGCAGAATTCTGGCCGCGCCAAGCCAGGATCCCTGCCCAGACTCCCTCGCATACGCCTCTTGATGGTGCCTGTCCCCTGGCTCACTCCTGAGGAGCAGTCGGGCAGCCAGCAGCGCAAAGGTGTGAGATCACCAATTTGCCAAAACCGTGAATATGTGTCTGTTTGTAATTACGCAGAAAGGTCTTCCAGCATCTCAGCCACAGTGAATGGAGAACCTCCTTTTTGGTGGTACAGCCTTGGCCGCAGGGCCAGATGGAAAAGGGAGAGGGAGGAAGGGAGGGAGCAAGGGAGGAATGTAAACTGTAACCAGGCAGCCCAGCATGTTAAAAGCTGGACTCGATCCACACGATGCCAGCCGGGCATGAAGGCAGCTCTAACCATTCCCTCCTGGGCATCTGGAAGTAGGAGAGACAGAATAAGAGAGGCCCGGGCCCGCAATGCCACCCATCTCGGAGCTCAGCTAAGTAAAACAAACGCCAGCGGTCACAGAGAGGGGATTTCCGGTTAGAGTCACCTAATACCTCCCTGGAATCTCAGAGGTTTGGAATCCAGACTTTTGGATGAGCCCAGGCTGCACAAAGCCACACAGCAGCGATGTAACTCCACTTTTAAGTTTCACCTCATTGTATTAAACTCTGTCGGCTTAGCATCAGGCTCTCTCTGGAAGCTTAGCTCAGATGAAGGAAATAACAGTGGATTTCACAAGAATAGAAAGATCAAGTGAGTTATCCGGTTTTACAAGTCACCAAAATCCCTGAGCATATGACTCCCCCATTTCTCGTTTTGATTCAAACTCCCCTCATGAGTGGTCCTCATTTGTAACAAGTTCGGGTACACTTCCTGTGAAATCCAAGCCAAATGAAGGAAACTAGAGCAAGCACTTGGCACAGATTCTCTTTCTGAGTGTGGGAAGTGTTGAGGAAGTTGTCAGGAGCAGGATCTCTGACATCAACCCTGTGAACAGCATGTGCTTGATACCTGAGGTGAGCAGGTGGCGCAGAATCACTCAGTAGCGAGGTTCATGATATGGGACCTTGCCTTAATTCTTTCACCAACTCCTTTCTTACAACAGATGTTAGAGAGACAAAGCCCAGACTCCTAATAGAAATAGTTTCAAAAAGTCCCTGTTGGCTTTTTAGGGAGAGATCCGATTGTGAGGCATGTGTAAGGTCGTGTGTGCTTTGGGTTTTGGTCCAATTGGTTTCACGGCCTCTATTGTGTCTTGTGATAAAACATCTGTGCACATTTGTGGAGCGACTACAGTAAGACATGTCTCATGTGTATTAGGCGTGGCCCGAGCTGTTTACATCTTGGGCTGAGTCTGTGCTGTGTTTTCACCGTAGTGGTACATGTCCTCTGAGCACTCCCACCTCTCAGGTTTCTCCAGGCACTTGAGCCAGGGTTTTTTGCTCAAAGGACTCCGTGATGAGACAGCTGTGCAAGAGTGTGTGTGTAAGCATTACAAAAGCGTACACGCCTTGGTTCTGCTCGTAGCCAATGTGACATTTTGCCCTGACGTTGCAGGACGGTGTGAATGAGCGAGGTCACCATGCGCTGGGAGTTAAGGCATCTGTCTAGGCTGTGATGAATAGCAAGCACCTGCAGTACTCACGGAAAGCAGCGAGATTGAGAGATGGAGAGGAGGGGAGGAAAAAGAGTAAGTGTCTACCTCTTCAAATTGGCAACGAGAGACCTCACCTGCAACAAGGCATGAAGTAATAAAAATCTGCCTCCCTCCTGCCTGCCGCAACGATCACACCACCACCAAAACACAGACACGTATGAAACCTTCACACTTACACACACGCAAGCTCAAGCCGCTTCATTTGAGATGTTTGTCTTGCTAATGTGCAGTACCTCAGGGAAAATCAGGCTTAATACAAGGAGACTGCAAACTCTTTGCTCTCTGGTCTTAATAAGGACTAACCACTTGCTGATCTTGGCCAGAGCTGGACAGGCAGTCTGAGGGGAGAAAACCAGTGGTAGAGAGAGTGAGGATGAGTGATGATGAAGAGAGAAAGAGCGTGCAGGATGGAGGAAGACAGAGTGTGCGATGGCAAGAGAGGGAACAAGGTCGGGGATTGTTTTACAAACAGAATTCCTTTAATTAATCACCCTGTTTGAACAGCTGGCCTTCTCAAGACAGGTCGTAATGGGACCCCGACATGGAAGTGCGGATTACAGACGTAGATTCGGCAGAAAAATATTAGCTGTCAAATGTTGCAGCCGAGAGGTGCAGGAGAAGGCCCCCGTTTCCTGGTGGTGAGAGAGCTGTGGACTTGCTTAACATGGCTCCCCAAGGACTGAGGCAGCACAAGACAACACAGGGGGCTGCTAGAGGGGGGTGGACCTCAGCCCAGGGGGCAGCCCCAGAGGCCAGATTCGTCCCACAGGACTGAACCCAGTGCTGCGGTCCAAGAACAGGGTTCAGATTTGGGGGTCAAGCTGTGATATGGGACTGGAAAGTCTGGGACCCCCATGTCAGCATTTATGTACAGGCTGCACATAAACTAGCAGGAGCAGCTGTCAGGGGAGTAGGCAGTGTCTTAGTGGTACATGTTTATTATCGATGTCCCTGCAGACGGATTGACATCATGTTTAAGGATGTGGCTGTGAAATAGTTGGCTACCTTCTTCTTGTAAATAAATACATCCTGTATGTAGGTCAGTTTGTAGACAGGTCATTGGCTTCTTGAAGGAACGCTGGGAATTACATTTATTCACAAAAATCCATCTCTGAACTCTTACATCATATCAGTCTTGTTTTGGGCAGTGCTCAGTTACAACAAAAAAAATGTTTGCAACAGTCATCCAATAAAAAATTCCCAATCAGTTGATCATATCATTGAAATAATGTAGTCATATGCTGCCTTTTTTAGAGTTAAACTTTGGAAACCTTAGCAGTCCTAACCTTTTGACGGGTGGAGAGACTCGTCATGTGTGGTCATGTGTGTATACTGTGTGTAGTAAAATCAGACAGGAGACATTTTTTCCAACCAGGCTGTAAATAGTTCTATTTCTGATTTGTAAACAGCTTTTTTTGGCTGGGTGTGTATGTGACTTTCAGTACTGGAGCCAGCCTCAAGCGGACAGTCAAGAAACAGCAGATTTTAGCATGTCCGCGTTGTCTCACGTTCTCAGTCCGGAGGTTGCCATTTCAGAACAATTCACTTCTCTGCTTTGGCACATTTCGGAGAGGTGGGCTTTGGCACAAGTTCTTGCACAAGCACAAGTACGTGGACAGGGCGTGTGATCCATGACATATGACGCTGAGAGCACACCTCTCAACAATCATTTTAAACAAAGTGGGGGTGTTAGACAGGCCAAAATGTCTCTAGAGTTGTAGCAGTGCTCTCTGTGTCTCATTGTGCTGACTCTGATGAGATTGCACTTCATGTAAACAGACGCTTCATGATGACGTAGGCGGGCCAAGAGCGTGTGATACCCGCTAAAATATGGCTGTACTCTCCAGTGGAGAGCGTGCAGCCCTGAGTCAATTGCAACAGCACAATAAACTGTTTGGCATTGGCAGAGAAGATTTGGCAAATTTTTCATGGGTGTAACCTTCATACTACAGGCTTTCCAACAGTATAAGATTTGTCAAGAAGCATTGTTACAACAAAGAAATAATCCACAAAACAAAAACTTCTAACTTCATTAAAACATTAAATACTGATATAAGACAGAAAAACGCAAAGGCAAAATGAAAGAAGTGTGTCAGCAATAAGCTGTTCATACTATAAGGGCATTATTCTGCCATGACGGCCTGTTTAGTCTAAAGGTCTGCACCCAACCAACACAAGAAATGAAAAGACAAGAAGAAGGCAACTCTTTGTGCTAAGGTCTGTTTAAAATAAGGAACGTGGACCTGGTCTTCATGAAAGAATTATATTTGTTCTTCTGCCAGTTCTTCTGCCACCAAGGACAACCTAAAAAAGGTCTTCTTTATTTGAAGATTTCATTTCCTTATAGGGTTTCCACATGGAAATTCAAAACTGAGGTTCGTTGGTATCAACTTCTGTCCCCCAGTTTCTGTTTCCACTTCTATCCTTTTCTGTTCCTCTCTCTTTCTTCCCTTTGTCTCTGCCTCAATGTCTCATTCTGTCCATTCAGTGCCGAAGGAGGAGAGGGAGTAATGTTGGCACAGGTGCTCGATTGTCAGAACACTCACTTACAGTGTATTTACATGTAGAGTAGGGAGGAAACAAATGTCCTCAGACCACACACACCACACAGTATACACACATGACCAAGATGCATCACTCTAATTGTGTAAACAGCAATATTACTCTCAGACCTTCCACTCCACCTCCTCTCTGCTTTCTCTCATGGAGATGATGTAATTACCAAGACATTTAATTAGTCATTTAGGGACTTGGAATGGACACGGGAACAAAGTGTGACCTACCACTTAAGTCGGATAAACCAGATTTTAACTGCTTTTATTGAAGAAGTGCCAACAGCACCAAAATACTCAAGGAAAGCAAAAACTGAGGTTCTTTTAGTAATTCAATATTTGACAGGAGAGACCTGAGAGACCTGCCTGTAAAATGTTGTAAAAACTTTTTTAACATCTGTTGGCCTTTCCTTTGAGGGCCCCATAAAGTTTCAGCGCAGAGTTTTGTGGCCATTTTCTGGGTCTCTCTATATATCCCAATAGGGAGGCAGCAGCTTGTTCAGTGAACCGTGCTCAGTTCAAAGCACAGAGAGGAGTTTGAGGAGTGTTCGTGAAAATGATGTATAGCAGACTGGACCACCGGGGTCATGGTTTTAGTGTACCCTATCTCCCACATTGTGTGTGTGTGTGTGTGTGTGTGTGTGTGTGTGTGTGTGTGTGTGTGTGATAGAAAAGGAGCATCTGTGTGAAAGGACTTCTACTAGATCACTCACACACACGCAAAACAATAATTAATAGGATTGTATAGTGAGTGAAATACTTTAGAGAGCAACCTAGTTATTACTTTAATACTCTCATTATTCTTTAATGTTCGTAGCTAAGACTAATAATAAACTGTATTATTGTTACAACAAGCAGGGATTAGATTGAACTCCATTTTTATCATGTGCAAATTGACATCAGATTACCTTAAGCAAACTCAGAACAACTACAGGAAGCTTTCCCACAGCAGGATAATACAGCCAATAAAGCACTGGAATAGCATCAACAAAAGCTTACTATATTTTCAGTCATGGTAACAGAACTAAGGGAAAAAATTCTTCTTATGCATTTTAAAAATTGCAAAAAACCACGCACATCACTCAGATAAATGTTTAACACCACAATCATCAGACCATACACAACAGACCACAGGTTCCATGGAGGGTTTTAGGGCATATTCAGACCTGGACTGTTGGGTACACTTTAAACGGACCAGGGTTCGTTTCCCACGCTGGTGCTGACTATTCATGCAGGTGTGAATAGACACAAACAAATCCTGGTGCGGACCAATCAACCGGACCGAGACCCACTTTTTGAGGTGGTCTAGGTCCACTTCAAAATGAACTCTGGTGCAGTTTGTGGTTCTCCGGTGCAGGTCTGAATACAAACCAAGGTCCATCCAAACTAACTACAGGATACATGCGCCTTTTGGGCCTATAAAGCCACCGCAACCTAACCGCCTTTGGTTCATACCTGATCCTCTGTCTTCTGTTTAGCCACGCTGTTGCTAGCACGTTGTGGGTCAGGACACGCGGAGCATAGCGTCTCCTTGCTGCGCACATTCGTCTTTGCTGTTTCAAAATTTTAAACGGTGTTGTTAAACCTTCTTTGAAGGAGCTGCTCTTGAAACTGAAAATGATTTTGCAGCTCTAATAAGAGCACAAACACACGTTTACCTCCATTTCCGGGTCTGTATTCTGTGTGCCGCCTTTGTCAGTGCTGTCCAATGAGAGCACCGATCATCACACACGTGGATGTGTTTACAGAATGTAGTCCACTTGCAAAAAGTACAATCTAATTACGAACCGCACCAAACAAAAAAAATAAAGTCCGCTTTTGGTCAGGACCAAACAAGTGGACCAAAGGACTTTTCTGGTCTGAATACAGCCTTAAATACTTCATTTGGCTGATCCACAGAAAATTAGACTACCTATGCGCACAGATTGCTGTGTTTCCTGAACATCTAACATCGCTGAAACCGTCCTTATCCCGGCTAAGTCACACCAGAGGGTTTTATGGCAACAAAGAAATGTGGACAACTGATCAAATATTTCTGTTTGCATGGTTTTGTATAAGAATTTAACCCCAATTTTTGCTTATGTTTTTAAAATAATGGATGAAAAATGCAACTCTAAATCTTTCTTAATTTTGGAAGGCTTTCCAAGACCCCCTCATTGACCACAAAATGAACCACTGCATTATATGGTGTCATTAGAGCACAAGACCGCACACTTAACATGCGAGGCAACAACTTCATCGAGATGAGATTGCACAAAATCAGAAGTGACTTCAGAAGAAAAACTCTCACATCATCAACATATGTTCTGTCAATAAAAAATGGAAGTCTAGGTAAATAATGCCAAAAACTTGTCTTTTTTTATTTTCTCCTTGGCTCCGGGTTTACTTTTGTTTGTCCTCAAATCACCACAACAATCGAACTTGAGAAATTTTTTTTACGAAGTGTATTAATTTTTCAAAGTTTGACCACAGCCAATCTGGAATGACGGAAGAGTCAGATTTTCTTGACCTACACTGCAGCCAGTCACCAGGAGGAGCAGTTTTTGTGGCGACCTCACTTCAAGCTAAGTCGAAACGTGAAGTGAACAGATGTTTGTGGATCGAATTAATTCCTTGGAAAAGTGTGCCAACACAAATTGAGATTTTAGAAAAACAACATTTTTCATTTTTGTTGTTCATGCAGAGTACACATGCAATTCAAATTTGTGGAATTTTGGTTTTCCAGGAAGTCCCCCGACAATAAGATGTTCTGCACCTGCTTTGCATTCATGTTGCAATTAGTTAATTGGTCAGATTTTGGCAGTAGTGCATGCAGCTAATGCTCCAGCCAAACAGGCTGCTCCATAACAGCAGGTTATGACTAATGGTCCTGTTAGTGACCAGACCTGCATGCAGGCCCAGGTCTCCAGTTTACAGTAAAAAAATACAACTGAGCTGTTCTCATTTTACTGTGTTATCAAATGTGATTTTTCATTTGATTTACTGAGCAAAGACTCAAGAATGTGAAAAAATTATTGGAAAATTTGTATACATCATCTATCAGGAGCAGGTTATAATCAGTTATCGGTATTGGTTCAAAAATCCACAACAAACATCTCTCCTTTGTTTGGAGATTTGACACATCGTGCCCCCTCCCATACTACAGACCAAACGCTGTACAAGTCTGACCTCTTTTAAACGCCTTCTACCCACATCCCACCCCCTGATGACATCATCTGGGACATTTTTCAAACTTTGGAAAGCCCCATCTATGAAAACACAAGATATCACACACTTGTTTTCACTGTGACAAGTAAATGTTTGGAGTCTCTTTCAAGAAGCTGCACTTTAACTAGACCAAAACAGAAACTTGGTGTCATGTGAAACTTTGTATACACTCATTGTGGCTTCATTTTTTCATTTATTTACACTTTCCAGCGACAGGGCTACATAAAGATTAAAGCGTTTATGGTAATGATTTGGAAAAAAGCAGCGATCAAATCTCATTGTGGAACAAAAACACAGAATGAGAAATGATCAGATTCCGGATGCGAGTCTGTGTGCTGAAATCAAACCAGGATATAAGGCAAGAATACATCACAAGATGTCTGTAAAGACGTTGGAAATGAACCACAAAAGAAAACAGACGCTTTTTTCTGTAGTGCGTCATATTTCTATCGAACGGGCCTGTTTCTCTCTGAAGCTTTGCCAAGATTTGTTTTTCAGAAACAGATTTTTGGAGAACTTTGGGAGTAGCATTCACTGCAACATCACACTCAATTCCCAGGATGCTACGCTGCGTTGTCCCCACAGTCTCGTGTCGACATGTGCTCATGTTTTCTGACCACGCATGTTGTTGACTTGTATGCAAACTGTTGCAGCAGGACCTACTTTCCCACAAGAACAGGGGGGAGGTCGTGTCTCCACATCTGTGACCGTCCTGCGTTCGCTCGTGTTGGAGGCACTTGGATGTTGCTGTATGTTTTTGTGGTTATGTTTGTACTGCGTTAGCTGGATTATTGCAGCTCTGTGGGCGTGTTTGCATCCATCGCTGTGAGAATATGTGTGTGCGTTGGTTTGCGTCTGCGTGTCCTGTGAATTCCCCACCCTTCTTCTTTCTGCTCTCCCTCTAAGCGGTTGTTTGTGTGTCTGCTCTTAATGAATACAGCAACGGGATAAACAGCCGCATGATAAAACAATTAGGCACATATGGGAAGCATGGAAACAGAGAGAGGCCGAGCGGATTACAAGAAGACAAAACAAGAGAGGAGAGCGGAGAGCCCAACAGCTCGAGGAAGAGGTGTGAGAAAAGGACGCGAGAGTGGGGAGGATGCATATCACTTCAGAGGCTTGTCTGAGAGATGCAAAGCGCTCCCACGTTCCTCTCCTTCCCTCTCCCTTGGTGGACCCTGCTCCCCTCCGTCTGTATTGGGAGAAAGGAAATGGACGAAGGATTTACTGTTGGGTCCTGACTTGTACACATTCCTGGTGTTGTTTTTCTCCCCTCGGCCCCCTCGGCCATACCAAAGGCCTCTAAAACAACAGGCTGTCAGGTTGTGACAGCTGGCTTCAAACAGCTCCTACAGCAGCCCTGCACCCAGGTTCCCAGCCTCAGCATGGAGTCAGTGTGTGTGTGTGTGTGTGTGTGTGTGTGTGTGTGTGTGTGTGTGTGTGTGTGTGTGTGTATTTGAAAACGTGTGCACAAGGCTTGCTAGGTGTTTGTTTGGTCTGTACATGCAGATGTATGGCTGCTTGTGTGGGTATCTGTGTGTATCTATCACTTTGAGATAAGAGGAACTTCAGTCACTGAGACTTAACATTTGAACCCCTTTGGTGTGTGTCCACAAACACACACATACATGCACACACCCCTCCTTCTCCCAAGTGATGAGCCCAGGTGGCAGTGTGGCTTTGAAGCCTCCTTATGACTCCCCTGGCCATCCAGGTGTGTGTGGGCTGTACCGTCTGTCTGAGGCTGAGAAGGCCCTTTTTGTCTGAGCTTTGTCAACCAGGAGAACGCCATTGATCCCCATGACCCCCCTCCCCAACACACACACTCATACACACATCTCCCCTCCTAGAGTGCAAACACACCTCCAAGTTTCTCCCCTTCTTTCAGATGTGGGAGCAGGGAGAAACCAGAGCTGTCAGGAGGTGTGGGTGGGGACGAGGGTTCCTCTAGGTGAGCAGGAGCAGCCCCTCTTAGCACTAATGGGATAATTGTTTGCGCTCCACAGGTGCTCAGTGTCCAAATGAGGTCACAGCTCAAGTACGGCTCTTCAGGAGTCGAAGGAGGTTGGATCTTTTCTTTTTTTTTCAGCTAAGTGACAGCAGATCTCACACTGACAGACAGATCGTAATGAGCACACTTGAGTTTGATTTGGGAAAGAAAGATAAACATGCCATATAAGACAGGCAACACACACCATATAGTTTGCTTGCTTATGTGTTTGATTTGTGATTTGCTGATCAACGCGGCCTTGGTGTGCTGCAGTAATTCAATGGCCAGCCTCTAGAAGATGAAGATGAAGAAAATTAAAAGAATGCATTAAAAAGTAGAACTATTGTTTCTTGTGACTGTAAAACCTGGTTTATTTCTCTGCATGGAACAGAGAGCACGCCCTACGTCCTTGTTCATGGCAGAAACATAAAGCCCCGTTTCTACCAAGCAGTTCACCAGTATGGGTCGTCTTGGCATGGTACGCATTTTACGGCGTTTCCACTGACTAATCCCAGAACAGACACCCAAATAACCGAGACAAGCTGACCCACTTTTTGGCACCCTTCCACTGGGGTGCCAAACTAAACTGACCCGATCTCCGAAGGTGGAGCTACAACACTGCAGACCGTTGATTGGTCGAAAGAATCATCACTTACTATGTGACAGTGGCGGCATTTCTCCTGGCGGCACGCAGCCTCCTCTGAAATAAAGCTTGATGCATCAAAGAGCCACATGGCAATCCCAAAGAAGACAAAATGCTGGACGTCTTCTATCGTTGCTCTTTGTTTACTGTACCGCGTTTTATTTTCTATGTTGCATTTATTAGCGGTAGGCCTGTCACGATAACAAATTTTGCAAGACGATAGTTTTCCAAAATATTATTGCCGATAAACGATATTATTGTCAATATTATTTTGATTTTTTTTCCATTTTTTCATTGATGTAATTATGATAAATGGGATAATAAAGTGAGCACACCATATCAAAAGCAAGAAACTTTAATTTCTTAAGAGTATTTAACTGTAATTAAAAGGTCAGGATCTTTTAAATAAAATAAATTAAACAAATAAATATACCATTAAACAAAAAAGAAGGAGAAAAAAATACAATGAAAATGAAATGGACCTATTGGAGGGCTGCATTTCTTTGGCAATGTAGCTGTCTTTGAGCGCCCACCATTTGGCGCTTTTATTTCTATTTACTTTGCAGACCAAAAAGCCTCAGTAAGAGCCGATTGTCAAAGAACAAGGCTCCGCTGCACCTCCCCTTCTTCTTCTTTGTTGTCACTATTTTCAAGCAAATGTGACATATCAGCTTGTTGGTGTTCGTGAGCTCACACTTTGTTCATTCTGATAATAAACAAAATATTCACACACTGGGACTGTGGCAGGCAGCTTAAGAACCGTATCTTTCGTGCCATCACTCATATTAGCGTGTGTTTCCTCCTTACCCCTCAGGACGCTCGCTTCAGCTCTCTCCGCGTGTACGCGCCAGCAGCCCCGTCTTCACCCCAAAGATCGCATTTTTGACAGATGCTCACTCCACTATAAATCTGCTAAATCCGCTATAGAACCTATGCACCCCGATTTTAGGAAAGAAAGACGTAGTGAGTCATCTTCTCATTCAGCCTCTTTGGTCGAAAGAGAGGGGGAAAACAAACATGCATGCACGTGTCAGTTTATCGAGGCTGGCAAACTTACAGAGGACGTTTTTATTTATCCTTCGGTTAATTGATTTATTGATTATTGTGACAGGCCTAATTAGCGGGGTACACTGTGTCACGCTGCTATTGCGTCACACTATTATGTTACTGATGCGGCTGTCGCTGTCCAGTTTACGTGCCCCCTACCACGAGGGGCACAGTTGGCTGTGGAAATGCTAACAGGGCCAATGTTAACCTTAACTTCCCAGGTGTAGCAACTTTTCAGAGCCCTCTAACAACTCTATTGCGACAATCATGGTGCGGTGGAAACAGCCATTTTTAAAGCTTTCCCAGCAGCATATTATAGGGTACATTTGCCAGAACAGGTGACTTCTGTGTCCAACACAACAGTATTCCTCTCTCCTACAGTGTCCACAACAATTACTTGCAAATGGTCAATCATGTAAATTAGGCAACTACGTTGTTGAGCAACTTCTAGGACAGCCAATGGCTACTAACCTAACTGAAGCGTTGGCAACACGGATCTCCTCCAAAGTCTTCTCTCTATCCTTCCATGTGACAACTCAAACCAGAAATATCAGGCTGCAAAGTCAGACTACACATGCACTTCTGAAGGTAAGTGCACAGTGCAGGTAGCAGCTCTTTTACAGTAAACGCAAGAGATTAAGTGTCATTAGAAACATTTAAAGCTTTAAAGAGAGTTTCAAAACTCTGGAATAAAAAGGGGGAAATCAGTGCTAAAGAGATTTTTGAAGTCTTAACTTTGACTTGTGTGGGTATTTAAGGATTAAGTTAAACTTTGGCTTAGTTCAGGAATTAACAAGAGATGTCAGGTGATAACACGCAGAGAAGGAGACACAACTTGTTCCTTCCAAACATGTGGACACATGCACCATGTGAATATATACTGACAGATGTGCATGTGGATAGATAACCGTGTATTGACTGTGGTTAAGCATATGACACACACACCTTTCCACATCACAGTCACACAAATGCACGTGACACATTCACTGACTGAAAGATAAACTCCCTCCACTAGTGTCATTGTTCTGTGTCTTTGATATCTTCATGCAGGTATTTTCGTTGTAATATTTCCTGTATGTTTGAATCCCTCATTGTATTCATCCTCATCTTAGTCTTTGACATCTCTGCTTTTTTTTGTTTCTGTAGATATTTGCTGTCATATCTTGTCATCTTATCTGAACAAGATCCAGAGATAGAAAGATGAAGACAAAACTACGACCATCAGTAAATCCCTGGAAAAAGTATCAAACACTGCTTTCTCGAATAGTTTCTGATCCAAAATAACACAGAGAAAAAGTAGGATAAAAGGTAACGCAGCATAAAACTAAATAAGACATGCAAAATGGTTTTTTTTATTTCAATTTTCAAATCTGAAAACGTTATAACGAAATAGTCATTGTTGGAAGGATGTATGTCGTGTGATTTCCTGAGAGATCTAGGAGTCAGGTATCCTAGATCCAGAATAAACAAACTTAGAACATCAGATGCTGAAAGAACGTGATAGACTTTAGTATTTGATGACTTGGGAATGATGGTGCTGTGGCTGTGACAGAGGGAGGAGCAGGAAGACACACAAAGCAGACAGGATGAAGTGGATTACTCTCTTCTAAGTAATCCGGGACTCAGGTATCCCAGATCCAGAAAAGTAATAAAAGCTAAAACACAACCCTGAATAAAGAACAATATGAGATAACACAAAAAAAGTATAAGTTGTTGTAAAATTATTTGATAAATCATAAAACACAGTTGTAAATTTCCCCATTGGGAGTCAAATAAACTATCATCTTGACTTACAATATGAAACAATCTGGTACAACGCGATATGATTAGGGAGGCATGATATATCAGTATCAATATCAGTATCAATAGCGGTATCAGCCAATGTTGGTCATTATTTCTTACCATATCGGTATCGGGCGATGGGTAAAGGTGGGACGATATTTACTCTAAGCTGCGGGCCATTTTCAGAGCATCTTAAATGATCTTTCAAGACACAAAAATATTGTTTTCTATGACTATGTTAACACCAAAACTACTTAAAAATAGTGGACTCTCTTCTTTTATGTCTCTTTTCCTGTTTTTGATAAAAAAAAAAAAACAGACAAAACATACTTTTTTGATCCTGATCATCTCGGCGCTCAATCCTTTGATCCTCTCCACGGTCATCTTTTCTCACGATCGCGCCACTCTTTCTGTCTAAACTACCACGACACATTATCTGTGTTGAGGTTGTTTGTTTTTTTTGTTTTTTTTTATCAATACTGATAAAAGTAAATATCTGTTATAGGCCATAACAGCAATATTAATATCCAATATCGGCCAAAAATTTTCATATCATCCCTAGATATGTTACGATACGATGCCGTGCCAGGCGTTTTTGATATGGTACAATATGATACGATGTGATTAGATGCAGTACGATGCAATGCAAAAAGATAAAACACCACATGATGAACTTTCCTTCCAAATTAGTCTTGGTCTTAAGATCTGTAAACATTCTGATTAAGTAGTTGAAATCTGCTTTCCTTTAATAAGCAAGCTGTGACTTTAATTAGAGCCCGACCGATATGGGATTTTTGGGGCCGATGCCGATACCGATACTCAGGGCAAGAAGAAGTTGATATCCGATATATCGGGCGATATCCAACTTATCGACAGATATATAATAAATTCATTAATATACACAGGATATATACTGTATATGAACACAAATTATTACTAGCTATTGAAATGTTCCATCTTCCATTTAATGCAGGGGACTAAACTAGATTTTAAGTAATAATGTAGCTGCTTTCAAAACATGCAATAAATACAATTACAACAAAATACATTGAAACATTTTCAAAAATTATTTCAATGAAGACAATAACTTGTGAATTTATAAGCCCAGGTTAATCATGCATGGCATTATGAAGTGAGAGGCTGTGTAGTAGCCTTATATTAATTAACAAACAGGAGCAGGAGCAACAGAATCTCCGTGGAGCAAAAATTTGTATAATCGTCCACATTTTGGCCGATGTTGATTAATCAGTGACAGGCTATAATCGGTCTGATTAATCGGTAGGGCTCTAACTTTAATCTGTTTGGACAACTTCTGTTTAAAAAAAAAAGTAAGAAGCGATTCAAAGCATAAAAAGAAGAGTTTTACTTTTTCCTCACTTAAATTTTACTTTTTCAATTTTATTTTAACCAAGTTTTAGCTTCAAACTTTCCTTTCCACGGTCTTATCTTTAAGTACCCCTCCCGTGGTGGACACAGTGTATATGTGCACCTTCTTGAGCCTCAGGTTTGTCTCTCACTGGCCATTAAGTTGTGAGTGATTTTACGGCTGTTTTGCAGTGCTCTGTTTTCACAAAGGAGAATCATATATTAACTGGCTCCCCTGCTCTATAGGGAGCTCAAAGTCCCAGGTCAGCTACAATCCTCTCCTTCTGCTTGCTCATGGACCCTCCAGCAGGGCATTTAAAGTTCACACAGGAAAAAAAAGAGTCCTCTTAAGTGTTTTCTACAGTGATTGTACATTAAATGTGTTTAGATCAGTGGAGTGCACTTTGGAAACTATAATGTGGAATTTAAAAACAATCCTCTCGTCTGAGCGCTGCTTTAGGCTCAATGCCACAGTGCAGATTGAAGTCACAATGGAAGACATCACAGAGTCACGGTCTGTAAATGTTAGCTTTAGTTTCTTTTACATCAACAGTTTACCCATCTCTAATTGGAACATGCCCCCCCTCCCTCCTCTTACTATCTAAACACATAGAAACAACGTGCACACACACTTTGAGATATGCACGCGGGACGGTGTGCGTATACACATCTCGGGAAATTATGGGAACATCTGGAGGAGCTCATCCAATGCACAGACAAATGTTTCCTGGAGAGCACCAAAAGAACCATCAGAGAGGCTTCAAAGAGAACGCCACTGCTAACACAAACACACACACGCACATACAAGCACACACCTCCTGGCTGAGGAGGTAAAGGCCAGATCAGATGAGCGGGGGCAACAAAGAGCGTCTCTTTGCACTCAGAGGTACTGCAGCATTTAAGGTTAACTCTGCAAGCACAAGGCCCAGCTTTGTTCCCCACCAGTGTCTCATCTGCAGGTCATCATATATCATATGACATGACACTCCGACAGGGTCTCCTGCCCACTAGAACATGGAGAGTGCAGAGATGCTGAGAGAGCTTCTCATGAGTCAGTTTATAACAAAGAGCAACATCGGGTTAAGAAAAATGAAGCCTATGCAGAAGTGTGAAAAAGTTGCTGTTCATCGAGAATCAATCTGCATGAGGCTGGCTGCAGAAAGACAGGAAACTACATACACACCAAGCCAAAAAAAACAGACATCAAAAAGCCTATTTACAGCCTGGTTCCAAAAACAGGTTGGGTCTAAAAAGCTCATTTCACTATCAGCACACTGTACAGGGTTACATTTTTTTCTAACTCTGCGGTTTAGAAATATTAGGTTGGTCTGATTGGCTAATCAGAGACAAAGTTCAGCCCACGTGACTGACAGGAGTCCCAAACATACCGGGAGTGGCTAATCGGGAGGACCGGGACAATTCCCCTTGGGCTGGCCTGAAGTTTAGGCCGCGAGGGCCGGTGGTAATATACATTTTTTAACATTATTATAATTTTTTGGTTTGGTGTTCATTCATAACCCTCAATGAGTATAACTACATGCTATTACCGCTGTCCCTGTGGGCCGTCTCCATCGGCAGCTCTTTTTTTTTTTTTTCTCAGATTCATCCTGACATAACAGCACGTCCATGCAGGCTAAAAACAATTAGCTCTGCCAGTCGGAGTCTGTGCAACGAGCCAGCTCGTAGCTACTGCTGGCCAGATGGATCAAAAGAGCAAGGATGGCGCGGAGAAGCTTAGAAATAAAAAAAGGAAAGCGCTGGAAAATGACACCAAAATGCGCAAAAATAGCATCTTTTTTTAATAAAACGTCAACAAGCTTGTGGTTTAAAACAGCAGAGGATGCCGATGAAACTGGTAAGGCAAGATGTTGAATAAAATGCAGCTTGCACCATGTGATGAGACGGCACCACATAACTGGGGAAACTTTGTCTTGAGATAGATGAAGATTTGTCTGTTAATAGTTTTGACTACTTTGCTCACCCTCAGTCACAGGATATACATATATTTTTGTCTTATCAGCACTCTTAACATGTAAAGTTATAATTACATTATTTTAATACAAAAGATCATGATATAAAGTGAGCCGGTCTGAGGTATAAAATTCCAGGGCTGAAAATGAGTCCCACTCCGCCCCTGGTCCCAAAGCTGTTAGTAAGGAAACTCAAAGCCTGTATCATTTCCAGTATCGCTGCGTCTGCAGATCTGTTTCATTTCACTGTATCAGGAGCAGAAAAGTAATGTTGCAGAGACTGTCTTATACAGTCTATGGTTTACAAGCACGCAGCAATCCATGACTAAGATTATAGCTCGATCATTAAGTCACAGAGGGGGCTCTAGTCTTCATTGCGTATGCAAGCAGGAAAGAGAATCCCACTTCTGGCCAAGAACATCTCACCCCGTTTCGATAGGCAGCACTGTGTCCTTTTTTCCTAAGCAGAGCTGCTTGCGTCTCAAAAGAGACACAAGAAGTAATATTCTAACAACGTTTCGTGTTTTTCTCTCATCCATGAATTTAGGAATGTTGAGTTCCTTGAGTTGCATCAATAGAAAGCTGTTTCCTCAAGTAAGACTTGCTGCTCTCTGTTGCCATGCTGTTTGTTTGTTGTGCTGGAGCACAGCAACCCTATTTACCATGGTCATCTACTTCCTCTTCCAGGTGAATTTTGCTCTCACTGAACACCGAGGCGTACTGAGTCCTGCTGCAGTTCGATGGAGAGTATAAATGCACTATTAGATCGGACAGCAATCACAATATCTTTGTGTGTCGGTCGAGATATGCTCAGTCCAATGTCTTTAGCTGCATGTCAGGGTCAGAATGTCGGGTTTTGGACATGTCCAGACATCATCCTCTAGAGTGAAGAGGAGCGTGTGTGTGTGTGTGTGTGTGTGTGTGTGTGTGTGTGTGTGTGTGTGTGTGTGTGTGTGTGTGTGTGTGTGTGTGTGTGTGTGTGTGTGTTTGGAGCCCATATGGTTATTGAAAATAGTTGTAAGAGGAACTTTACTAAAACCAGCATCGTGTGTGAGAAAGAATAGAGGAGACTGAAACTACCAAAATAATAGCTTGCCCAATCTTTCCACAGTTTTAATATCCATCAAGCTTTGGGCACCGTGTTCAAAGTTAGCGGGAGGAATGACGAAGGGCAAAGTGATGATATCAACCACAATTTCCCTCAAACATTTAGTTAACAAGGAGACGGAATTCGGTCCGTACCTATAAAAGTACCTAATTCGGTACCCATCCCTAGTCCACAGGGTCCGCAAAGGCTTCATGCGGACAAATGACGTCATTTTCGCACCCACGCCTCCTCAGACGGTCCCTTTCAAACAGAAATTTCCACACCAGGCACACTAGAAAATTTCTAACCTGCCACACAAAGATCACCATGCCAACTGGTTGGTAAATATAATGATAAATTCCATGATGTGAAATTGCGACCACTCTTGGCAGAGAAGAGGAATCGGTCAGAAGAACCTTGAAAAATTTCCAGGACAGATCTGTTGTGTTGTAAACAAAGCCAAACTTCTTTGACTTTTATTTAGTTCTCTGGTAGAGGTATGTTTGTGATACACTGCCCCCTGCAGTTCGGGAATGGACACCAACGGTCACCACATGGGATGTTAAAAAGCATAAAAGCCTCATGCATTCTGTTGCGTGGATCTTGTGCGTCTGATCAGAAACCATAAAACACAGCCTTCAGACCTACATCCATTTATGACAAATACATACTTATAAAAGCCTAAAGAAGACATGTTCACGCAGTTCAAACTGTGAACTTTGATTTCCATCTTGCATGTTATGACAGTGCAGAAATAGAGACTAAAGACAGGCCAATAACAAGCACCCATCTCTCGCTCCTGCCCTTCTCTTCATCTCTCTTTCTCTCCCCTCTGTCAGACACAAGAGAAAAACACAGTTTATCATTATCACCCCCTCTCACCTGAGACCTCACCTCTTGCCTCCCCTCTCGCTCCACTTCCTGACACCCCCTCCCCCTGGCCCACTCGGCCCTTTCACCCTTCCTCTCCCCTGCCACTACCCATCCCTTCACACGTCCTCTCCTCCCTTCTCTCCCCTCCTCACCTCTCTACCACCTAGTGAGCACATTTCCTTACTCCCTCCTTGCCAACAAAGGGGAAAAAAAAGCTTTTACTCATTAGCGGATGACCCTTGCCCCCGGGCCACATTTTAAGAGGCTCTACTTGACTCCTGACATGGCCGTCAGTAATCAAAACATCGGCGTTCAGTGCATATATGCCGGGAAAACGGGGGGGGAGGCCAGTGTGTATTGATGCTTGGCCCAATGTGTGTGTGACAGCAGTCTGACAGGAGACAGACAGGTTCACTAACTTCTGAGCAGCCTCTGCGGTGGTTCCTCTGTCCCCGGGCCGGACACACCGACGGCTGGTTAGCCATGATGGAGATGGATCACTCCATCTTACTCTGCATGAGGCCTGTTTGGCCTGAGCCACGTTTGCTTTATCACCGATGTGTGTGTTTACTCACTGGCAGAGCTGAGGGGTTCGGGCATAGCGTGTCAGAGTCGCTGCGTAATGGTGTTGATGCTTTTCTAATTGCTCGCAGGAGTTGGATGTGGTGAGCTTGTTTAAGATCTGATGTGTTTGTGTTTCTAATTGGGCAAACAGGATGCGAACACACACACTCGCATGCTGTTTATCTCACTCTTGGTCTCCCTCCTTTCCCCACATACACATCTGATCCTCTACTATTAAAATCAGCTCTACAGCAACGCTTTTAGCGCACTAGACTTTTCGCAACACAGCCTCAAAATGTGAGCATCCCTGAGGCACTCTCCTGCCCAGGTCAGTGTTTTAATGAGGAAGCTGACAGCTTATTCCCTGCGGCAGGGTGCTGCTACTGTAGTAATAGCCCTTCATCGCTGACAGATTCATGCACTCTCCTCGTTTGATGTGGCTCTCTCCTTCTGCTCCAACCACGGCTCGTCTGCTTCAGGAACGTTTTCTTCTAAGGAAAACAGAGCTTTTCAAAGGACAGCAAGCAAGCAATTAAGGTCCTCTTTAACCTGTTTTACTGTGTGGTAATGTGACATAGCTCTGGGTGTCTCTGACACTAATACGTCTGCTCCCAGTACGGCAACACAGGGCTGGTCAAGTTGAGCAAACAACAAACTAATCCAGCTTGTTTTAGCAATTATTAAAGAAAAGAAAAAATAAAATGCAACATTATGAGCTATTAAAACAAAGACCATCAGCATCAAGACTGATCAGATCTGCACAGTTAAAGTCAGAAACCACTGCTGCAGGGCAGGTGTCAGATAAAATGATCAACAGCCTTCTTCTGCAGAAAAGACTCTTGATGAATGATGTGTCTGACAGTTAAAAGAAAGCACGATGATTTTTTTCTGAAGGAAAATAAAAACACTCCTACAGAATCTGAGTTACTGCTTTGCCCATAGAGGGCGCCAAAAACAAGCTTGCAACATTTAAAGCCAGCCAAAACTAGGAATGCAGTATGGGCTTTGGATATTGACCCATACCAATCCTAATCCGATACCAGTGTTAAAAAATAACCTGCATGCTCTACTGTGGGATAAGACTGGTAATGTTTTGAGTAAAAGACAAAAATGAGCGCATATGGAATTACTGAAGTTGATAAACTATAAATGTTTAAATGTTTAATTGCAGTTTGGTTTAAAAAAAAGCTTCAGAATTTATAGAAATGACTATTCAATTGTAATTTTTTATACCTTGTGGACTAAATCATAGTTAAGACTTAGTGTCAAGTTTGGACCGAAACTTTCCCACCGATACCCGATCCAGCTTTAAAGGGCTGGATCAGTGCCGATACCTGATACCAGATACCAGGATCGGATCAGTGCAAACCTAGTGAAAACCAAGCATCAACTTCCAGATGTGATAAATTAATTTTTAAAAGTTGCAGTTCCTCAAGTGGCCACTTGAGGCTGCTTCCAGAAGCCACAAAAACCACCTCCAAGTTCATTCAACCATGTCAACTGTTACAGCCAAAACAACATGTTCGCAGCCAGCTACAAAAACAGTTTGGATCTACAACTCATTATTGTTGAAATAATGAATTTAGGAGTTTTACCTTTTTGAGGGCATGGCTGACTTGACTGACTGGGCACACAGTGGATGTATGGAACCTCTTATACAACTTTTACAACAAGAAAGTGACAAGACTTTTCATCTTATCTTTCGCATCACTTCACTTGTCTCACAGAATGTCAAGCATTAATGTTGTGGTATTGTTGTTGTAATGCCAACTCATGCCCGTAGGTGTTGGTAATGCACCTAAAACCTAAAATTACTCACAATAACTGGAAAAAGAAGACAAACATCTGCACCATACACCGTGTGATACAGTTTGCCAGGTAATAGACTGGCCCCCTGCATACTGAGATTTTTTCCTAAACTGGTAGGACAACAGAATGTTTGGCATACAGCAGATTTTGCTCTTTTTCGCATCCTAAAAACTGAAATTTTTGTCAAACCAGTAGGCACTGCTAGGACACTAAGTGGTTTGGAAAACAGCCTATGTTGTGTTCAACGTTTTCAAAATGGCGTCTGCAATGATGAACATCAAAAGTCCATATCAGAATGACGATGGTGACACACGGACACAACGTTCAAATATGATCCAGTCTATGGTCGACACGTCATTTCAAAATTCAAGTCACTGGTTCTTATATGTTATCAAAATATTAGTTGTCTGACAAAGCTTTTGAAGAAAATCGAAAGTCAAGCAACAGGTAAAAAGCTACATGATGAAGAATTTGGTAACCAGCACTGAGAGGATGGCTAAATGTGCGGTAAGAGGTAAAGTTTAATTGTTTCACTACCTGGCTGTCGTGGGTCGAAAAAAACTCCGTGAATTTTGGCTTCGGCCGCGGAATAGTCCTCTTCTTTCTCCTCCGTTAAAAGTAGTCCTCACAAACTTGTTGCAACCAACATGAAGCAAAAATAGTAATCCGACAACCGTGTGAACTAGCTCAGCAAACGAAGCAGGCAAACGGCTACACTGTGATGAGTTCAATGACGGGCCGGTAAAATGACCGTTAGACGAAGGTAAGTAAAACGTCATCGAGATGTATTCAAATGTTACTCGGGTAAAATAAAATTAAGGTTTCTTTGATTCTTTTTTTTATTATTGGAAGGAAAAAATATTCCAAGCATTTTTAAAATAAGATACGGGTGTAATCTTTCTAGCTTAAACCCCTGTTAGCTTTTAATTCATAATTAAAATGACTGATGAAAAAACAATCATATTACAGTACAGCAGTTTATTCTCAAAACAACAGCAGCCAACTCTAGTATAGAGAAAGACTTTATCTCTGTGCAGGGTCGATGATGTGTAGGACTCATCTTTCTCCCTTATCCAGATCATTTGTGTACAGTCCCTTCACTGGTTGCAGTTGGAAGCTGCAATCAGAACTGGAGGTCAGGGCCACATGTTGACCCTAGAGAGACAAATCTGTACGGGTAAATTTTGAAGAGGAGGAGACTGTTGGTGAAGGTTTTGCCAGAGTACTTGTCCTCACCAGTCCACCACCCAACCTCTGTATTTGGACGTTTATTTTCAGCCTCTGCATCGATGTTTAGCACGAAAGCCTGTGAAACCAAAGCACAAAGCAGCAACGGCGACATGTGGCCACCAGACTCCTCCAGAGCTCTTTCCCCCTCCTCCTTCTTCTTCTTCCTTCTACTCCCCTCACCCTCCACCCTCCAACCCTTGCTCCTGCTGTTCCTCAGAAAACATTGTGTCCCATGGCATGAGCAAACATGCTCGGCCATCTTTCTCTGTGAACCTGTAGAAAGGCAGGACCCCCCTCTTTGCTAAGGCCCATAAGGCATCCTGACCGCCTCTTGGAGTAACTCAGAACTAGTGAGACAACAAACCTTGAAGTTGGCTTTCTGTGACCTTTAGGAGGTATTTTAATGGCCCTATCTCCCCTCCATTCAAACGTTTTTGGTGAGGCAGGGTAATTGTATCTCTGTGGGTTGGAAAACAGCTAATTCTGCTTGAATAGGCTACCCTCTAGTGTTTGAAGATATTATGGCTCACAAAGAATACAATAATCATACTTCTATTAGTGCCATGTTTTAAAACTAATCTCAAGTAAATCCTTATAAAATAATTAGTTTTGCAATATTAGCATGAGTTTAAACAGCATTTATAGTATTTAAATGTTTGCACTTAAAATTAGTTTATTGACCAGTCAAAAGGACACTTTACACTGAACCTTGCATCACTTTCTTTCTCAAACTTGGAGTGGGAGCTATAATTGCTTTCTAAACATGGCTATTTACTCATATCCAAAATAAACTCTGAGGAGCCTTGTTATCCTCAAGCCCACCATCTCCACTGAGTGAGTTATGTCATGTACAATATTTTGCTGGAGTAAAGGTCAGACAGAGTGCTAACATCTAATACATATATCACATTTGTGTTTGGCTGCAATAAGTTTTGCTCCTTCTCTTTGTCTCAGCTGCTAAAATAAGGACACAGAAGGCTGTGCAACAAAAAATCCCTGAGAGAGAATAAAGAAAATTGTGGCGCATAAACAAAAAAATTGAAATTAAATAAAATAGCAGGCCTGGGAAGTTAGCAACTAGCATGTAAACAAGCATAATAATGTATTTTTTATGGTTTGAGTGTTAGACTTGTATTTGTGATGAAATGGGCCTTAAAATTAGCAATGTGCATGTTTAATCAACTTAACTATTAAACAATATATTTTTGAACATTTTGTTGATATTTTCATTATTGAACGCCTCAAATGACTATCAGATTTTGCCCCCATCAAAGCCTGCTGACATGATGTAATAATGCTCTTCCTCAAAATGTAAACAAGAACAGACAATGGCTGACATCTCAGAACGGATTGTGAGCATTTGAAAACAGAAACCTTGGAGATGGAGTTGTTTGAAGGCTGCGTTTGCTTGTAACTGTTTGGAAAACATTGTCAGCAGCAATGCTAACTGTGGATGCTAAAACTACAAGGAGGAGAAAAGGCTGATGGTGCTAGCTCTGCTTGTGGTAGCCAAACTTCAAGATCAGCTTTCGCACACAGCCGTACTGAGAGGATCTCTCTTTTTGTTTTTGTTTTGTACTGTTTTCAAAGTGTTTCTTGTTTTTTGACCGGCCTGTCTTTCAGAATCTAAATTTGTTTTTAAGCGTAAGTAAATTATTCATCAAAACATCCCTGTTTTAAATGCTCCAGAGTGCTTGTTGCAGCTCTCTTAGCGCCTTGATATTAATAAATTTCAGTTATCACAAGAGTCAAGACAGCTTAGAGTGTGATATCTTGGTGCTGCAAGAATCTTAAAAAAAATAGATTGGTAAGGCATGGGGTGCAGCTGTGATGCAATTTTTGTTTGTAAGCCCGTCCCTCTTTGTTCTGCCAGGTATTGTCAAACTAGTAACTGGGGTGATGATGGGTGTGTTTACTAATTATATAGGCCCTGAAGATCCAAGAAGTTTGTCTCAACTTTCCTCACCTGCTCTGAATCCAGAAGACTCTCACAGTTGTGTGAGGTTCGTGTCGAGCTTTGCGCTTGTCTCGTTTGTCCATCAATAGTGAAAAACAGTAAATATTTGAGGGAGTTATTGCTGGGATCGGATTAATTACACGCAGTCTTGAGTTTCTGCTATGCATCTTTCGTTGCTGGAGAAGTCACACAACATTAACAAGCTGTCAAGCTGTGAACCGACATGGTTTGTCTCAGGGACTAATTGTTGGTTTGCTTTACATGCGCTGTGTTTGTAATGTGTGTGTTGCTTTTTTGCACTTTGGTTGTGAGATTTAAAACTACTATGCTTATAATTTGCATTTTATTTCATGTTCATGCATCCAGGCTGTTTGACGGCAGTGACAGTGAACACTGTAGGAGTATGTAAAAAAAGGGGGGGGGGGTGCAGTTTACTAAACCAAGTTCTCGTACATAAATTGACATGTGCAATTAGGGAGATGTACACAGTCCCCCAGGTCTGTTTAAGATCTGGAATACTTTCCTAACAGCTTCAAGATGCCCTGTTTTGGCTTTGGTTTGCAAATCTTAATGGATTTGACCTTGTTGAAAAATGGTTCTGGTGAAGTTTTCTATGTTCACTTTGGCCAAAGTCCAACTGCACCAAACATACATGACAATGAACAGAACCATGGAAGTTTGGTGGATAAATTTTGACTTAGACTTAAATTTTATCAACTTAAACATTTGACTTTGCAAAGGCGGTCATAAACACTTTTTGGTTTCCTGTTTATATGGTGTATAAAGATTGGGGAGGCATTAAAAGTGGAGGAGCTAGAGTACTTGGCCTGGAACCTTTCTAAATAAACTGCCACAGTTAGCTCTTGTGCCGTTCTTTCCGCCATTGTTTGGTTTGCCTTGATGCTTTTTTTAACATGACCTCTTCTTTAGTTGGGCAAATAAAAGCCCCGATTTAGAGATGAAGCAACTCTCAGCAAGTTTCTTCGCAATGGGACCGCAAAGTGGCATCTCAAGGGTTAAAGACAGCTGCCAACATCTGTAGCTGTGGTTAGCTTTTTAATTGTGAGGCCCAGCAAGTGAGCAAGCAGCATGGAGGAGAGGGGGCTGGCAGGCCGCATATTTCAGCCGAGTGTTCACAGAGCAGCTTTCCGGCCAGCCATGTGGACTCAATGATGGCGTCCAGGGGTGTACTGTGCTCCTATGAAATATTAAATCTGCTCAGCCCCCAAGTGTGGACAGACCACCTGCAAGCGAGCAAGCGTGGCGTGCGGCGAGCCCGGAGATCAGATGTCCCTCAGCTACACACATGCACAAAAACACACATGTATGCATAAGTAAAAGAAGTACACACTAATGTCCCCACACAGGATAAACCTGTGGGTCTGCACATGCTTACACTAATAGACATAAACACATGCGAGAAAAAAACAGTGAGAACATGGAAACACTCCAGATCTCTGTGAAAACATACTTCCTGTATATAATGCTGTGTGCTTCTACAGAGCACAAAGTGAATTATTTTCTGTTAGATTTTTTTGTGCGTGATACTTTTATGATTTCTGTTAAACCAGGATAATACCAGGATAATAAATTCACCAATGTAGCTTAGGGGAACAGTGCATACTTCTTGTCTGTCCTTTAAAACATCAGCAAAAGCAGAGAACAACAATGAAAAAAGAACAAGAAAAAAACAGCCTTGATGAAAAACGCCTGACATTTTCAGACAAAAAGAAAAAACTTCAGACTGTTTCGAAATGTGGCCAAAAGTGCAACGGGTGCTTGCCGACTGCCGTCCCCTTCAGGGCCTCGTTCATTTGCACGTTGTGCAGTCGGTCTTCAGCCTCCCCTCTGCTCCCCTGAGGCGTCTCTGCCTGCCCAGATGTGCAGCTGTTTATGCGTAGCAGTGGCTAAAGCAGATGGCCTGCCCTTCACAGTCCTCAGAATGAACAGAGGGGGGCGCTGTTTTCCAGACAAAATGACTTAGCCTACATGAAGAAACTGACCACTGACCAGTTGTTTCTTACTCCATGTGGCAAATTGTAGTAATATACTTACCAAATAAAAAAACATGTATAGGGAACTAAACAAGTAAGAATACAAGAAGGAAAGTTTTTAACAATGATTTATAGATGTATTTGTAAATATTACAGATGTATTTTTAAAACATATTTCAATCACAGAATTTGGTCACAGTTTGGTTTTACATGAATTGTGTAAAAAAAAAAAAAAAGTATTTGAATTAGTTCACGCTGTGTACTCCAATGTTGAACTAGTTTATTTTTGTCTAAACTTTTAAATTACAGCTTACACAAAATCCATATACTGTATACACCAGTGACACCTTGTGGTCATCAGGACATGGGAGCATTCGGTAATAGTGGTTCTTTTATTTGCTTTTCCACACTATGCTGTTGCAGAAGTTCATTCTGATTGGCCAAGTGTCCCTAAATATTCTGCAGCTCTATACATGACTTTATTTAAACAACAATACAAAAGTGTTAGTGTGATGGTTACCAACGCCAACCCACAGAGAGCCAGTCATATGTTTGAAAACACCTGAGAGCCTTTCTGCGTTACTGGAAGATTTGGGCTTTCTTATACCAGCCTATGAACCGTGTTTCTGAATTGCCTCAGATAATTTTGCAGGAAATAAATAAAGTCATCTTTCTTTTCCAGTTCTGAGAACATGTCACTTTTGACTTCTCTATTAATGTAGAATAATTCAAGATGTTTGGCCAGTTAAAATTCTGAATTATGTATATTTCTAAGTCTGAGTCTATTTCAGTGTCTGAACAACATTTAAGCTATTCATTTGTGAATGCTGGTCCATTTAAAACACCTGTTCATTCTTTTTAAAGAGGGGTTGTGCTTTTCAAGGCTTTATATTGTCCCCAAGGTACACCAAAGAAGTTTTGCATGCTTTACAGCCCACCAAGCCCTACCTTGGTGTTTAAAGGTCAGCCCCTCCAGTTGTCTTCCACAAGTTTCAAGATCCTTGTGTGATGAACTCATCAATTTAGGAAGTCTCATGAAGATCCCAAAGATATTTCATGCTATTTTTTGAGCATTGTTACTTTTTTTATCAGTGTTAAAAATGCGGGAAAGCATAAGATTCCCTCGTTAAGTCCCATGACGTCACTTGTTTCCCTAACAAACTGTGACTTATAATGTTAAACCTTTATCAAAAACTTCAAACCCAAGACTCTTTGCTATAAATTACTTTATCATTCCAGAAAATCAGTACCTCTGAGAGAATGGTAAACATTCAGTAAGATATTTGGACAAGTAATTTGGCTGTTCCTTCTTCCATACTTAAAAGGTTTGAGTATTTTGTAAAATGACTTGCAGCTGGTGTTGCAAGGTTGAAAAAGTCTTTGCTTGCATCTGAAAATTCAAATTCATATCACTGTTTATTTCTGCGGGGCATGTAGGCCATCTGCAGTCAAGGGATTTCAATAAAGGTCATTCACAAACTGCCAAATTTGCTGAAGCTGTGTACTGCATTAGAATGATTAAGTCACCAAACAAACAAATTAACACGTTTTTTTTTTTTTAAAAATCATTTTTACTTATATTAGACCACTACCAAGTTATTATATTAAATGAAAGAGTTCAGGTCTTATCCTATGTTGGTCACAAGGTGGCAGAAGAGGTTTACTGGCATGTTACCATATTCGCCCTTAAAACTTGCAGCGTCCTTTGCACCTGTTTTAACTGAGTCAAACATACAGTTCATGGCATGAATGGAAAAGGATAACCAAGCTTTTCACAAGTATGTTCTGAATTCAACCCATATTTTATGAGTATCAGATTCAGGGAGTAGGCAACATTGTTTTAATTTCTGTCAACAATCTGCTACTGATACATGTGTATGCATATCTGCATGTTTTTCAACCATGTGTAATAAAAGGAAAACTACTGCTGGTCAAGAAAGCATCACCACTGAATTCTGCAGACATTGACTTGCCCTTGAATATATTTGTGAATGAATCCGGTCAAAGGAGCTCTGTCCCTCCTCCCCTCTGCTCATTTGGATAAATGTCACGGATTACCTAACGGGCGAATCAGTGAGCTTTTTTGTCATTCAAGAGGAGGTAAGATTGTAATTTTGTTGCCTTGGAGACTACAAATCAGCGGCATCATGCAGTATCTTCTCCTCCATTCCCAATGAGCGGGCTTGGTCGCTGCTGTCGTCATCAGGGATGAGGGCGGAGCCACTGGAGCCACTTGCACGCTGATTGGCTCCCTCTGGTTAATGAGCTGCCATTGAGGATTTTGGGCTCGTGCGGGGAGGGAGGTGTGTCTGGGGCTGAGCAGAGCACACGCCTCTTACATAAAAACTCAACACAACTGTGGTGTTGAGCAGACGCACCAAATTTTAAAACCTGTGTTTTACATCCTCGAGAGGTCTTCGGAGAGTTTTTATCGCACACTTTCGGTTTGCGCGAGCGAGTTGTTGCTGTCTCCGCGTGGAAACAAAGAAGAGCCAAAGTAGAGAGACGCGCGTGGCTGTAATTACCTTCTCTAATCAGCTAATCTACCAGCAGGTGTGAATTCATGTCTGTATTCTCCCCGCAGATCTACTGGTGAGTACTCGCATCTTTTTTTAAATGTATTAATTTATTATTTTGTACTTTTACCTGCCCCTTTTGTCTTTAGCTCCCTTCCTCGACAGAAAAGAAAATTTATCGCACACTTATTTCTTAACTTTGCACCTGACATGTTAGAACAATGTAGCATGTATAGTTGTGGTGTGTTTTGCTTGGTGATATTCCCTTTGTTGCTACACCCACTCTTTTTCCTTTGAGGGTTTTCTTCTGTGGGGTGTTGCCCCTTAAACTGGAAATGTCATATCACACCATGACTGAAAAAAGGCAATGCAAGACTTCTCATATTTATATATATAAAACAAATTTTTGAGGCAAATAGCTGTCAGCCTCAAGCTGTCTGGATGTACCAATTCAGAAAGGTCATTGTGGTTGAATTGTGTTTCCTTTTTCTATTCAGGGAGGAAATGTACTAAAAGGTCCATTTAAGAAAAAAAAAATCAGAGGGCACCAAAGCTGACTTTTCTGTGTCCTCAGGTGTTAGCTGGAATACGACACTGCTTCCATCCTTTTGTACTGCAGGTGCAGTGCAACTGGAGGAGAGATGCACTCTGCTCATATCTATTACTAATATCTAATATCAGGGTGACTTTTTCCACCAGTCATCATCAGAACTCCTTAGTATGTGTGTTTGTTTTATTTGAAGTGTGTTTGTGCTCTTGTGTTTTCCTGTCTGCAGCTCTGGCACATACTTCAGTGAGCTGTGTTTAAACCTCAGCAGGCTTCTGGCTGTCTCTACCAGGAAGTTCAGAGTCAACCTCTTTACTGTAACCACACGCTGCTTTCTTTCTCCATGTGTGCTTACTTACACTCAGACCTTTACGTATCTTAAACGGGCCTTTTTATTACTTTTAAATAACTTTTATTCGCAATTAAAGACTGGAAAAGTTCAAACATCCTGTAATTTGGCATTGTGTGCTTTTAGATGTCTACATGATGGCTGTGTATCCTTGTGAACAGGAAGAATAGCTTAAGATGATAGCAAAACAGCACTTGTGGAAAACTTTAAAGTGGAATAGACTTGTGAGGTTGATGTGTTTTTACTCTAGGACACCTTTCAGAGTGTCACTCTAAACCCACCACAAACCTGCAAGCTGTGTGGAAATCTTCGCCCCCCTGTTCCCGCACACACTAAGATTTATGATGGTGGTAGTAAGAAGTGTGAGGTGGCACCAGAGGGGGAACAATGTTGACAATGCAACATGAAAATACCCCTCTTGTGTAATAAGATTGTTGCAGAGGCCACTTGGGGGGGGCCCCCGCTTACAGCACAGCACAGACACGCGAGGCACTAGCATGATCGTGGCGTTTTTTACAGTCTGGAGACAGGTGGATGACAACCTGGTGCTTGGCAAATCTTCAGGAAGTAAAGTCGCAGTATAATGATGTTAGGTTAGACGTTTTACATGGCCAAGCTAAACACAACACATCCAGGGTTAGAAATCTAACATTGTGTTTATTCTCTTGTACCGGGGTGGGGGGATTCCAAATGTGCACTGGAAAGGGTTTAAGTGATTAACTCTTGGTCATGTCTTATGCAATTTTAGCTTTTAAAAATATTGCATAAGCTTACTCCAGTCAGACTGCAACAAGACCGATTGTTTGGTTTTTAATTTTTTTTTTGTCATGCATATCTGCACGAAATGATCTTTATCAGAGTGATGTTGTCTAAAATATTTTCATTCAAGAAGTTTGAGGAGGAAATGAAAGCTTGAGAATAACTCAAGTGGATCTGACAACAAATGGTGTTAGTCCAGTAATTTATCCGATGTGTGCTCTAGACGTGACCAGCTGGTCTTGTTCCTGTGCCGCTGACCTGGCTGCACATGGCATTAGGAAGCTGGCAGGACCAGGTGTGTATTATCTGGACTGGGTCAGGAGGTAAAGAGGTTAACAGCCATCTGTCACATGAGCCTCAAACATCAACCATTGATGGCCATTTGTCTTAAATCATGCGTCTGGATGTTGACATGAGGTATGGTCTTTGACATAGACTCCAGGTCCATGTTATGTAACACATGTCCAGGTGGGTTGCTTATAGAACACTTAACACCTCCTCTCTAATAAATGAGTTTTCCTTTTATGAGAGGGACACCGTGTCCTCCTCCCTGACACTTGAAGCAGTAATAGATGCGTCTGTGGTCTCTTTGTTTGTTTCCTCCCAGGTTGACTTCTTACTCTGCACCCCCACTTCCTCCTCATTGTGCCCCTTTATGTTTTATTAGGCCGATGTTCTGTTATTCTTAGCTGAGCAGGATGTTTATACGATCCCCGAACAGAAATATGACTGGCAAGGCCTGAGTGTTTATCTTTCTTTCCTCTCCCTCTCTCTTCCCCTCTCCTCCTCCTCCTCCTCCTCTGCTCAGGTCGTCACTGTCACCGTTCATCCCTCCTTCCCCGCCTCTGCTGCTTTTTTGCATGCCTGCCTCTCCCTTTCTGCTCACCCCCCTCAAATGAGTTCAGGAGCAGCCCCTGCTGACATTTTTTTTTTCCATGTTAAACCTTGTGTATCCTTCAAGGCCAGTCTTTATTTTTGGATATCCGGGTATTTTTTCAAGTGAGTACTCCATGCTGTCTGGATGATGCAGTGAAGGTCAGAGTGATTAAAGCAGGAGTCTTTCAATTTTCAGTTTGAGTGATGTGTAACACCCCGCTGTGATATAAGTAAGTGGTTTATTTAAATTCAGAAATGGAAAAAGTGATACATCCTAGAGCTGATAGAAAGTTGTTCTTCCTACAGGAGATGTCTGAAATTCAGCTCAGCTGCTTTGTTGAGAAACGGCCAAAGAACCAGAGAAACTTTACGAATAAAACAGTTTCCTTCAATGGTTACTCATTATTTGCACTGGAATCTTTAAACGTAAAGTCCCCCTGAGGACTTTCTGAATGATCTTGGAAAAAATCATCACAAGTCTGATGCGTGTCCAAACCTGGCCCAGAATCAGAATCTAAACATTATTTGGAGTAAGAATGGAGCCGGCCAGGTTGCAATCTTGATTGAGTGCTGAGCAGTAATAGGCTGAGCAGCATTGTAGGATTTTGAGCGGGGAGTGACAGAAACGGACACCAATGGGATACTCTGCACCACGCTAGCCAAGGAAGTTTAGCAGAGAGGAGCAAGATCTGTCCTATTCTTGATGAAAACAATATCTCTTTTTTTGTGTAGTAGTAGTAATGTTGAACTCTGGAGCTGGACTAGCAAAAAGAAAAAAAAAAAACCTCAGAGCAGAAGAAAGCTAAACAGGACAGTGATGGAGCACTGGCTATAACATGGCCTAAACTGTTTGATAATGTTTATTTCAACCCACAGTCAGCAGTTATTCTGCAGTGGTCTGTTCAAACTTGAGAGTCTATCAATAAAATGAAGAGTGAGGTCACGTTAGCTCTGCTTGGTGAGGTTGAAGTCGCTAGAAGATTTAACAAGATGATTCACTATCGTTAAACATTTACAAAGTTTGCTTGTTGTAACAATTCAAACAGTACTTAACTACAAATAAAAAGACATAACTTTGTCGTATTGTGTCCAGTAAAAAGTTTACTTTAACAAAGAAACGAGTTAAAAATAATTTCCAGTCACCTTTCATTCGCTTCAAAACGAACGCACACCTTCACAGGAGTCACATCCTCAAGACAGTTGGTCCAAGTGCTCATGGGAAACCAAGTCTTAATCCTGGAACACTTGCTTTTCCAGATTGTCCTCACAGAGCCTTTAAGCTAGTTTGTTAATGTAACACTTGTTGTTGTCTGCGTGAAACCCGCAGTTTGTCGACATGAATGATAGTGCTTCAGGAAGCCGAGTATCAACACGGAAAGCTTGAAAAGACTGAAGGCGATGTCAGAAATAGTCTGAGCTCTTTCTTTTACAGACCAGAGCAAACTGATCATGTTAAATGAAGAATAGCCTGAAGTTAGCCAGTTGCATAACTTTAAGGCCGCCATCATTAACCCCATGAGCCACTGTTCATACAGGGACAAGACAGGCTGTTTTAGCTACTAAGATAGAAGATGAGTGGGTTTGTCTTCTCTGAATCAGCCACGATTTACCTGAGATATAAATGAAATCCCTGTTTTGTTTTGTTGTATTCCTTAAAGGTAGAAACATGGATGTGCGGTGAGACTTAAATGTATCATGATTTGTCTCAGTTTGTAGTTCTGGTGTCGGTAAACCTGGAGCTGCAGCGAGCGCTTCATGCAGAGTATTTTCAGCATGATGAGTTTTGAATGAGTCATAAAGTGAGACGAGAATATTCAGCTGTGCTTTACTTAGAGATTCCACAGCGGGTGTCGTGTTGTAATAGCAGATGAAGTATTGTAGGTTTTGACACGGTTTATTTTTTGAAGGGGCTTCTGTTTGTGAAGCGTATCAAACACAGAAATGATTCACTTTCCAGTTTGTTATCTAACAGACTTTGAAGCCCTGTTTTTGCTTGATGAATAAGACTGTGGTGAATGGGTGAATTAATTCTTTCTTTTGGAGAACATTTACATAAGCACTTTTTTATTTTAAGACCATATTCCAATCGCCACCACCGTATAATTTTCCATCATTCTGCTGTATCCAAAAATAAACACTTCTTTAAGATTCAAAGTGGGTCAAGTGAGGGAGGCCCCCGCATCTCGTCCCGAAAAGCAAAAAGACAAACACTGACTGGGATAATGTGAGGATGTGAGTGAGTGTGTGTTCTGTTTTCTTTGTTCTGTATAGCAATGACCACACAGACCACAAGCCTGTGGCTGCTGACCACAAGGCAGCAGGCTTTAAATAGAGAGCGTGAGAAGGCTGCTCTGCATCTCATCTCAGGACTGCATCTATGTCAGGCCCGGGACCTGCTTCAAGTCATCTCTTTCTCTCTTTTTTTTAATCTTTACTTCACCAATTCTGAAATATTCTGGACAGTTAACGCACAGAGCATGGATAAACAACCTCTTGTTACTTTTATCTAAAGTGGAAAGTTTGGCCGAGCTTTGAAACCGAGAGCATCAAGTTCCACCAGAGTCAAATACCACAGCACGCCCCCACTCCACTCTCACAATGACTGTGCTCTCCGATCTCTGCTGCAAGAGCACATCACCCTGCATTTAGGCACAGCCACCTTATGCAAGCAGCAGCATGAGCCGTGCACTCTGCAGTGCATTAGCAGAGCAGAGCACAAGCTGGATTCTGGGTTGTGCTGTGGTCAAAAAGTGCTGAGCAGGTGAAACAGCCATCAGACTTTTACTGTGAGTTTATGAAAAATTTGACAGCTGCTGTTGGATTGACACTTCACGGTATTCCTGGACACTTAGTGAAATATTCCGACGCCAAATTAATATGATGACATTTCTAATATCTGCCTCTCAGGAGACAAGAGACACAAGGATTTCACTTTTGATGACACGTTATTCAATCACAAACATTTTGTCCTTCAACCCTGCAGCCCAGTGTTTGTGCCCGGCCGAGATATGACTGAGGTGATGATCAATAGCACCCCCATGGAGGACATGAGGCTGAGCCCCAGCAAGGACAGGCTCTCCTTCCAGGTGAGACATACACACACACACACACACACACACACACACACACACACACACACACACACACACACACACACACACACACACACACACACACACACACAGACACACACACATGCACTCATACTGTATATAAACTCAGCATAAAAAGCGAGACAATCTGTGTTTGGAAGATTATTTCTTTGTTGTAACAAAGCTTCTCGGCAACACATTTTATACTTATTGAAAGCTTATTTACAAGTTTTGTTGTTGTTGTTGTCCCCAGCACTTTCACTTTTGTTAGCATGGCCCTTCAATAGAAACAGTTTCACTATTATGACTCGGCTTGACGTCAGACTGGGAGGAAGCAGCAGATTTACGTTTGGTGATTTTGGGAAGAGCTTTTGGTTGTGGGTTGATGGTTAGTCTGAAGGGAAAAAAAGAATTAAGCTTAGTTTTCAGATTTACAGCTCTAAAGATGCTCATACTTAACCCAGGTACAACACTATTCCATCCTTTTTCTTTTACAGCCTCTTAAATAAAGTAAGGCAACATTTGAGGTTTCAGTTTCTGACTACATTTTATACACAAAGAAAAAGGATGTCTGGGATTGGGCGTAACTGGATCCAAAAATAAACTCTTGCACCTTCAGAAAGCCGAGAAAAGCAAGCATCAGGTGTTCTTGACGTGGGGCTGCTGGGAGCTTTGTTTCACTGTCAGCTGAATGGGACCATCTTGGACACACAACTACTTAAACACACATCTGCTGCTATTTTTAACATCACATAGGTTATTGAGGGTGAAAAATAACTGAAGGGGGGCTTTTAAAGGTTGTTTTTGATGAGAAATGTTTATGTAAAGCCAGGTCAGATGTTGACAGGAAGTGCTTATGGTCAGTGAAGCTGCTTCTCAACCAGTGGACAAAAGAAACAAGGTCATGGTTTCAAAATATTCTTGAGCTCCATCTGCTGAGGGTCTTGAATCTCAAAGGGGTCATTTTCTTTTAAAGATAAAGTTCTCACATAAAGTCCTTTGTTCATACTTTTTCATAAATGTAACACCAGTGTGCTATCGCCATTGTGCGTGTCACTGTGGTTTCTGAGGATGTAGACTGACCCAGAGGAAGAGGTGCCTTCCTCCCCTCACAGTTCACACCCCAGCTGTGAGTTTGTCTGAGAGGATGAGCGGAGCGGATGGAGAAGTGGGAAACTAGAGAAAAGGAGGGTGCTGCTTCTCCAGTTTCCATCCCGACTCTGTATTTCCTCATCCTCAAGGCCAGGCCACTCCTCAGAGGATGTTTCTGTGAAGCAGTGATGCTTCCACTCTCACTCTCTCCATTATGTATGCAGGGCTGTGACAGGTTGTGTAATCCGTGCGTTCCAGCTGTACCTATAAAAGGTGTTGGAATTGAATTTGACCGATGAGGAAAGATGATGAGCTAAGTCTTACTAACGTTCAGATTTATCATCCCCGTGTCATGATTCAGGCGTGTAGTATGCTCCCTCCACACCCTCAGAAGATCCTAAAATAGCCAGCATTGTGGCTGCCTGATGATGTGTTGTCGCTTCCTGCCACTGGAAGTGAAACAAGTTATGACATGTGTTAGCGAGGGGTCCAAAGGCAAGGTCATTCACTGCCTAACTCCACTCGGTGCTGACGCACAGCGAGGATTGGCGTTGCAGCCCGGAAATGCAGATACAGACGGGCTTTCGACACGTTCACAGTCGAGCTCACTCGCACACACTGCTACACGCGTCTAATCGGCCCTCTTGGCGTGGCTCTGTACGCAGCTGTTTTTCGGAGGATGTAACAGCCGCTGATAGAAGTATACATGCTTTCATAAGCTGACAGAGTCTCACATTCACAAGGCGTATTAATAGCGTTTTGTGTTTTTCCTCCCTCTCATCTGTCTCCTGTGGAATTCTCAGACACAGCTGGATCCCGTCTATCTCTTCCCGTCTTAGTCTCATCTAATTCTTTCTTTCCACTCGGCTCTTTGCCCAGACAGCGACATCGCCTCCCCTTTGCTCTCTCGTCCAGTGTCTTGGAGTGAAATATGCAGGTCTAAAAATATTCATCCACTTTATCCAAACAACAGCAAAAACTGCTGTTCTTGGACCAGCAGTGGCCAGCTTTTCTTCCCCCTGGGCCTTTTCTCCGGTTCCTGAGAACGGAGGGAGTCTGAGGTTGATTTCCAGCCCTGCCAGGATGGGGTATGCGTGTAATCTCTGCCGTCAGAGCGTCCCTCATGCCCATCACTGCAGATCTAGACGTGCGAGTGGTACGTTTTGTTTACAAGGCAACATATCAGGCTGGATTTGCAGATAGCTGCTGATTTTCATGATCTTTCATAAACCTTTCCCAATCTCTAGGGGAATCTAAAGTCTAAATGTGAACTTTTATAGTAAACCTTTCACCTTTTGTGTTCCCAGCTCACTGCTGCTTTGAAATGCTATGATTATGCTCTTGTATAATCTTCTGAGTAGTGGCTGATGCAGTACTGGATGAGTTGGTAAGCAGCTACTAGCTGCTTGGCATAGTGCCCTCTGAGCCATTTAGATTAAACATGATGCAGCATTTACCGTAAGTCTCACTGGACATGCTTCATTTACTCATACAGAGCCACTGATGTAACTCCTGCTTGTGCAATTGCTTTTTTTGGGCAAGCTCCTGGGTGGAAAGCTAGCGCTGCTGTTGGAAGAATGTGGGCTAGGCAAGAGCAGGTATGCCATCGGGTTTTTTTAGGGAAACATTTCCCGTCACTGATGTTCAGACTTTGCATCACTTCCTTCAGCAATTGGCCTTTTCATGGTGCCAGCAAGACTCGAGAGTAAGTGTGGTATCCAAGATCCAACCAAAGACTTACTGATCAACTCTGCCTGCTATACAGTTCAGGAAAAATGAAAAGTAGCATCTTATAAAGACAAGGTCCTATTACAAAAACTATCTCACAAAAGTGAAAGCTGCATTCTTGTTGATCAGATGCAATTCAAAGCTTGGATCACACAGGACTTAAAAAAATCTGAAAAGATTCTTAAAAAGAAGGTTGTATCGCTCACACAGAGGGAAAATCTTCACAGATTATCATCTTTCAAATCTTAAACACACACTACTAGATTTGAAAATATGACCAGAATGCATTACAGGATTTCATCAAGATTATCGCACCAGAGAGAGCGACACACCACGTGATCCTACGTCATGTCACAAGGAAGAAAATGCCAACAAAAGCACAAAAAAATAGAGCGTCTTCACTCCAGCGTTTGTCTTTGTCACTCCACTCCACACGCACTTATACACTCTGCTCTTTCTTGGTCGCCATTTTTGTTTCTGATAACTTGGGTTCATTTCTAGTCTCTTGTGGGTGGCTCTCTCTGATTGGCTGTTGTCATCCTCAGCTAAATGAGTGGTGTAATCATCCTGATAAATATCAAACACATCTGAAAATTATTGGGCTGGCTCTGATGAGTCTTTGAGCCGATCATGGGGCTGAAGATTGATCCATCACTCTGAGATAATCTAAGCCAAACATTGGGGCAGACCTTGGTGATCGTCCCTGATTGTCTTGAGGGCTGAATCCCGTAGAGTTAGCCAGGCTTAAGTCAAGTCAGCAACATTTAAGTGTCTCTACTGAACATGTTCTAGCCGCTAAAAGCCTGGGACCACTTTGACTAAATCATAATCAGGTTTAATAACCAGAGTTTTATCACTCTCCTCTCTCCTCAGATATTCCCTGACCCTTCAGACTTCGACCGCTGCTGTAAACTCAAAGACCGTCTCCCGTCCATCGTGGTGGAGCCCACAGAGGGAGAGGTTGAGAGCGGGGAGCTTCGCTGGCCTCCAGAGGAGTTTCTGGTGAGCGAAGAGGAGGAGGAAGAGGAGGAAGATGATGAAGATGAGCAGAATCACAGCAGCATCCCAAACGGACAGCCCTTGCAGAATTCGCAGCATTAGAAACCTGCATTGTAGCATCCGCGCTCTTTCGTCTCTTTCTGATAGACTCACTCTTTTTCTCCACACTGGTTCCACACTCCTCCAGCAGACTCAGACCATAGACACGCATTCAGTGTCTCGTGATACCATCTCATAACACCAAAGCATCACACCCCTCAAGAGAAGCAATACACACACACACACACATGAGAAACACACCCTCACATGATGAATTATCCTCCCGGTCTGCAAACACTCCAACAAGCAGACCTGAAAAGTAAGGACATGCACACTCATAACCTCCACTTTCTTCGTACCATGCCTGTCACCGCGTGTGTCTCGGCCCAGATGGGATGTCCTGTTGGAAAGGAGCAGCTCTGAGCTCCATGGACAGCTCTCACACTGCAGGGGGGCTGCAGCTGCTCCGCTTTTCACTCCAAAATGGCTGGCATCATGACCCCAGAGACTGGCATACAGAGCGATTGTGGTACCCGTGGGGATTATCGTCTTCAATACGCTGTCTGTACCTGTGCTCATTTTCTGGATTGATATGTTGATAATTGTGATTGCCACTGCTGTCCATAGATTTTGTCTGTTTCTGAGAAGTGAATGTTCTGTGATTCGAGAAGTGGGTGTTTGTGTATAAATGTTACCGGGATTTTTGGTTCCCCTCAACGAGATTAGTCCATAATACTTTCTGTGATCAAATGTCGGACAAGAAAACATCCTGGAATCACTGACGAGAGATGAGCAGAAAACAAACCAGCATGCCCTACTTTGCTAATGTGATCAAACTCATTGTGTAAACGCTTGTTATGCAGTCAGTGCTCTGTCAATGTTATGATCCTGCCATTGAAAAAAATTGACACCATGATGTAAAGAAAGAAGGTTATTTTTGAAAATGGTTGATAAAGTGATGTACAGACCCAATGAAGGATGTGTAAATACTTGTTCCAGAAGAGCCAAACCTGAGGCCTTGTATTGCGCTGATCTTGTTTGTACTCTGGGTTTGGTTTCCTGTTCAGACACAAAGACTGAGAATCGCTCTGAGCTGTACACACCTGAACTGAAAGTCAGCTGTCTTTTTTAGTCTTCCTGTTCTTTGTTTTTTTTTCTCAAACAGCCATACTTTTGACAGAGTGAAGTTCAGGTTGTACATGAATCGTGCTGTAGGACAGAGTTCACTCACACATAAGGCAATATCTCTCAAACACAACACAATTAGTCCTGTATTTGCCAAAAGTTGTTCTCGTGTTATCCTCTTTGCTCTCTAGTCGTATCGTCTGTGCTGCAGTCTCTACAGTTGGTGTTCCTTTGTTCGCTCTTAAATCACCACTTCCCGTTAATGGAAAAGTTCATGCAAGTCATTCGTGGAGAAAACAAGTTGACAAAGTGTTGTTCAAGCATGACTGAGACCTGTCTGTTTTTGTAATCTCTCATTTGAGTGGCATTAGGGCTCTGTACAGAACATCTCTCTTTCTTTCTTTCTCTTGTCTGTCACCTACAGGTCCCACATTGTTTTTGTAAAGCTCAGGGAGACAAGCCGCCATCTTTTTGTTTTGTTTTTTGTATTTAGACCACTTTTCTCTGTGACAACTACAGAGGCTGTAAATAAACATTTGAATTTGCTATCCAACTACTCGACTCTGTGAGAATAATTGACTTCAAAGAGTTCCAGCGATGTTTACGATACACGATGAAGTGCATGAGTCTTTTACAGGGGCGCTCCGAGTGTGTTACCTAGAGACTTAACTTCAGTGTTTACTTTCATTTTGCTTTATGTGAACCCCCCTCTTTCACCCACTTACCTCACCTGCAGTGGTTAGAGAGAGATAAAAAAAAAAACAGCAGCACTTCCTGCTCTGCATTTCGTATACAGAATCTCTCAACGAATACAGATGCTTGTATCAAAAACATGCAGAAGAGAAAGAAGCCACATGCTACATCCTGTCTTCAGTTTGCACACACTTACGCACACAAAATCTAACTCCTTTACATACAACAGATTTCAATTCCTGTTTACAATATTCATAATCCTCAATGGTGTTCCCTGACATTATGGGGAACATTTGAGGGACTTTTTTTTTGGTTTAGTAAAAGAAGAAGATAGTACAGGGTATAAAAGTTATAGAAGCAGCTCCTCACGCTCTCCCCATAAACACTCACCACAATGATACTAATAAAATGTGGTTGAGTGGAAAAGTTCTAATGGGGAACTTAGGGGATTTACAGGAATAAACAGAAAGCTTTGTGATCACTGTTACAATGGAAACTTCACAGGTAATTTGCTGCTTTTTCTGTATTTGTGACCCACTAGGTCAAGTTTGATTGCCCTGTACTGGGAATAGTCCATCAGGGTTACCGCTGTAGGGTCCTCAGGCTTGATGGATTTGCCAAGGTGGTACTCTGAAGGCCTTCCGGTCACTTCCTGGAAGGCGAACAATGAACTGACATTCTATCCTGCTTCCTTCTTCCTGGAAAAAATAGCGCAGAAAAAGTTATTAATACTCCCTCTTGCTGATGAAGGTGGTAAGCAGTAAAGTGTCTGGTGGCCACTTCTTAAAAAGCAGGAAAAATAATGTCCTTTAACCCCTTCTTTAATGCCTGCTTCTTGATCTAAGTGGAAAATGTCATGAGATCATGGAAAGAAGAAATCACAAGAAGCTAGAAAAGGGACGGACGCAGTTCCCCGGAGAGACTCGCTGAACTCGTACCCAGCCACGCAACCCTGTGACGTCAGCCGGGGACCCCTGAACTTTGTGTCGACTTTCAAATATGTCTGGAGAAAGTAATAGTGAGAAAGCAATACACTTCAGTTTTAATAAAGAAAGGTCCTGAGTTTCTGGGCTTTTAGAGATATGAAAGGAAGGCCCTGAAGCAATTCTTCATAGCATTTTGACATTTTCAGCAGCGCTTATCATCGGCTCTTCTTCTTCAGCTGCCAGTGACTCACAAATTTTTTTTTTTTAAATAAAACACATTCTTTTGATTCAGCCACAATTAAAATTTGAGCTGCCCTTTACGCCCAAGTATGATTGTTGCACTGCAGGAAGCTGCACTACACCTCACATAATAGCATGACCTCTGCAGGAGCTCCTTTAAAACCATGTCTATAAATGTTTCCACACTGATCACACTGATACAGTAATTACTGTGAATGTCACTACCATTTATAGGCTTTAAGAAGTTAATGTTGTGTTTTTTTCTGGTTTTTGTGTAAGATGTTTCCTTCTATTTATCCTCCATCCTCTCACATGGTTTGACTGAATGACTCTGGGATTTTACGTCAAACATTTGCACATAAAGAGCATCCAAGGATCATTTCAGAGAAGTAAACAGAAAGTGAATGAAAATAAAGCAGCGTGACGTGTTTTGTCTCTGTGATAAATTCATCAACTGAATGCTTGTGCTCCGGGGCACAGCCATGCTATGATCCTCTCATCTCGCTGACCCCTTGTAAGGCTTTTTACAGACATGCTTACAGGAAGCTGTAATTGGATGACAAAGCAGAATAGGACATCACAGAGAGCTGCATGTCAAAGAAGCAGGTTATTGTCGAAAGGGCAAACCTAAGTAGAGCCTGAATAAGATATGAAGCAAAGCTCTGACCCAATACAGGATGTGTAATTACTTGTTCCCAATGAGCCAAACCCAGCTGCATGAAGTGGCTTGTACTAGGATTGGTTCAAATTCTATTAGGACAAAGGCAGGGAATACATCTAAACTGAGCACACCTGAACCAACAATTGTCCATCTTTCCTGTTGTCCTCCCCCTCCTTTTTTAAATCAACCATACTTTGACAGGTATGCCTTTCCTCTTTCAAACCTGAATTGACTCATAAAAAACTGACACCGGCAGCTGAAAGAAATGTGAACAAGAGTTCATGAAAACAATTTTTCCGTAATCTGGACAGTTCAAAGTTTAACTGCAGGAATTTTCAGTTACATCACAGAGTAAGAGCTCCCTTAAAAGGTCTGGAAAACCTGACCATGATGGGGTTCAACATGAAGACACTTTAAGGTCTTCCTTACTCTTCTCTCACATATTTCTTTGTCTAATTCACTGGTTTGAGGTAAGTCAGACTAGCTTGAGAAAAAAAAAGCTATGTCTACAACTTCCCTAGATCAGAAAGCAGCATAAGAAAGGTACTGGACCACAAGCACACAACAGAAATACGATAAATGAGGTGTTTGTTGCATTAAAAATTAGATTTACAAGTTAGAAACTAATTCTACTCATACTCTCGACAAACATTGCATGAAAATATATGTGAATATCCAAACCTACATATCTTAGCTAAGCTTATCCCAGCAAAGCTCAGAACAAATACTCAAACTAAAACCAACTAGAATTTTCCTATCACAAGGTTGCAAAAATAAATAAATAAAAAAACTTGAACACATCCAAAGCTTATTTATGATTTTTATGATCTTATAATCATCACTTCATTTCTTATATGTTATATTTTGTTCGTTTGAAATAAAAACTCAAACTAAAAAACTCAAAGCAATGCTCTTTTAGCTTAGCTCAGAACAAAGACCAAACCAGCTAACCAGATGTAAGAGTAACTGGCTGGGACTTTGTGCAAGAGTGCTAGAAATACATCTAGTCTCCCTTTAAATGGCTTTTCAAGATGCTTATTTTCCTATTCCTTCATAAATCGCTTGAGCTAACTACTTAGCTCGTCTTAGCTTATCCCAGCACAGCTCAGAACAAACCAGCCAGCCTAATTCTGCCACAAGATAAAAAGAAAAAAAAAAAAAACAGAAAAAAAAAAACAGAAACAAATCTTGAATACTTGCCAAAGCTCATTAAACACACAAAAAAAACCACAATTACACAGCAAAACTATGCTACACTGAGCACAGAAGAATAGTGACACCGGTTAGCTAGCACTCTACAAGAAAGCTAATGAGCTCAATCAGTTGCCCTTTTAATTACTGGCTCGTCAAGAAGTTTTTTTCTTACCTTCAATACATTGTTGTGCTAACTGCCAGTTCGCTTATTTTAGCTTATCCCAGGATATCTTATAACACATACTAAACCAGCTTGCCTTATTCTATCACAAGATTAAAAGAAAATATGGATACTTACTATGCTCAAGTAGGCACTAATGAGATATTCAAGTAACTGGTTAGCATTCTGCTAGAGAGCCTCATTCTTATGCCTTTTTGAATAAATGACTCTTCAATATGTTTATTTTTCCTAACTGTAAACTTCAAAGTTTGTTTTTTGTGAAGATGTTTTTTTTCTGAAGCTTTAATGTTTATTTTACTAATGAATTTACTCTAATGTAAGGGTTAGCATCTCTGCACTTTTTAACCCTGGTGTCCCTTGAGTAAAAACATTTCTCTGCACAGTTAATCAGTTTCTGAACCATGCCACCGGAGGTCAGAGGTGATGGCATTCATTTTCCAGTCGGTGAGATGAGTACCAGTGACTCTCAGCGAGCGCATGCTGACAGATAGGGGAACGGAGTGTGTCTCACACACCATTGTTGGCGTGAGACTCTGTATCGCTAAATGCGAGTGAGAGCGTGTTTGCTGGGCTGTGTATTAAAACTGTTGTCAGAGCCTTCTGAGTGAAGTCACTGATAGCTCTTCTAACTCATTCTTGGAATTCTTTCCAGTGGAAACAATCCCATCGCTGATCCCAGTGTGTCAGCCGAGTCTGACCTGCCAACCCCTGAATTCTCCCCGACTCCCAACTATAGTCCACATTAACGCTGTTTCACTGTCACTCCTGTACACATAAACTCACACCAACCCTCCATGTACCCATAAACCCTCTCTCCTCAATAATCCTGTCAAGAGGAGAGAAATAATGCTCATATGATGAACTCTTTTTCCACTCCCTCTCTCATTTTACTGCTTTTATTTTCTTGTTCTTTCTATTTTTTGCCCTCCAAGACTTTTATCCAGTTCTGTTGTTTCAGCAAGTTTCCCATACTTACATGACAGAAGAACCGTACTCTGCATTCCCACAGTGCCGGTTATGTAATGTAAGTTAACATTTCATTATAAACACGGGCCCCTGTTCTTATAACCTTGCTATTTTAGTGCTGCAACCTGACTGTATAAGCCACCCAGGTTTATTCTGCGTGTGCATGCATAACTGTGTCTCTGTGTTTGTGCAAAGCTTGCAAACAGGCGCATGTGCTCCAAGGTTTTATGTATAACTGTCTTGTTATTGCAAGTGCCGTGTGCGTAAGGGAAAGATTCTTTTCCCATGGTTTCTCAAGTGTGAGAAGAAAGTAGAGCTCTCAGGACATGAAGCGAAAAAAACTTTTCTGGTTATTTATAACCTGTCTGGAGACAGCCCACCAAGCATAGACACATATCTGGCTCTGTCAACAAGAGAAGAGCTGGAGGAAGATACCCTGAGAGGCATACAACAAGGAGAGAGGATTGAGGTGAAGGGGTCAGGAAAGGAACAAAGGATGGATGTTCAAGAGGTGGAGCGTAAAAGAACACCTGAACTGTGGCACAGGTGAGACACAGGTTAGAGAGAGGTGAGCAGCTACGAGCCAATTTGACAAGGAGAGAGATCTGATAAAATGCCTTTGGTGTAAATCCCGTTCTACAAAAAGCATGTGGAAACATTTAAATGTCTTTTATTGACAATAAAATTTTTAAAAAAATGCTACTGTTAAAGCTCCTGTGAGGAATTTTCAGTATGTGCTAATTTTGGCGCCCCCTGTGGACAAAGTCACACAAGTCATGGTCATTTTGCCATGTACCAATTACCTTGTGTTTCTCAACAAAGTTTTTCAACCTGCTTTCATTTTCCGGAAAAATTGATCTCTCATTAAGAGTCTTTGATATGTGAAAATAATACATATAAATCATCGACAACCTAAACATTACAAATAACTGGATTAAAATAGTCACTCTTCTCATGTGTGGTATTGTTTGTATATTTAGGTCATAAAAGGGACATCAGCTTTAATTTCAGTCTGTTACATAACCAGCTAAAAATTCCACACAGGAGCTTTAAAGTAAAAATTCATGTACAGCCATATGCTACAACTGGATGCCAGCTGTGGCAGATGGCTGTACACGGTACCCAATAATAATAATAACAACAATAACAATAACAATAATAAACAGTAATTAAGCCATATTAGCAACAACATAGGTAACAATAAATATTTCAGACTGAAAGGAGAGATACCAACGATAGAAACACAACTTATGTTGGCAATGCTGATTGAAACTAGCAATCTACTGATGTGCCCTCCCTGAATATTTTCAACATCTGAACATTCCCACAGCACTCTGACATACACTAATCAGGACCACAAAGTAGTGATTACTATTCAAAACAATTCCTCTGATGCTTCAGCATTAATTAGAATCAAGCCTGCTCAATATTGCCAAACTCCTCTCTGTATGTGCATGTCAACTGTCTGCGCTTTAAAGACAAAATGCACCTGCTGAACTCACAACCACAGCTCATATTTGGACAGATGAGTCTAAGCACACTGGGACTTATTCCTTATTTAACACTGTGATGTAAGGGACATCTCCATCTCATCCCCAAGCTTTCAAAGCTTTGATCAATACAAGTCTGCTCCAGTAAATCTGCATTACACTGTGTTTTTGTGTGTTAATGTGTTAAGCCACAGACTATTGCTCTTCCAAAGGCTGTTGTTGATATAAATAGACTGCTTACAGCCCCGCCACCCTTAATCCTTATTGCCTAGAGACCAGGATGGAAAAAGAGAAGAAAGAGTCAAGAGGGACTGAATCAGGACGTAGAAGGACATAATAAGACAGAAATAAAGATGCAAAAGTGGAGTCCTGGAAATGTGCAAAGTGCTGTTACAGGTGCGAGGCTGTGACCTGGAGTCAATGTGAGGATGAGGAGAAAGAGGAGTCGAGTTAAATCACCTCTGGTATCCTCTCTTTGAACTTCTAAGAGAGCACAAGAGGTCTCTAAGAGACAAGAATGTTTTAAAAACAACAAACTGGAGTTCCTTTTTCAATAAAGCTTCATTAAAGTGCTATCAATAAACCCCATTGAAAATAAACCAAAACACAGTGTACAATGCCCAAAAAAAGTCACTATGTCTCTGCAGCATGATGTTACGTAAGTGGAAAGGCATGTCCACATGAGTTACAGTTGTTATTCTTTACGTTTATCTGATAATTTGATCCCCCCAAAAAGATGCATACCCTTTGGCTTACCTCCCATGTGGGTTAAACAAGAAAATATAAGTGGAGCGTGCATGTTTTATGTTTTTCACGGATTAAAATGTCTCTGGTTCTTACCAGAGGGTTCAGACGTTTGGAATTCTCAAAGGGAATATGATTAGGAGTACCTGATCAAATTGCTTTTGCTAAATTATCTCTGACAAGCGTCATTAATCATGTGGATGTGCTTCTTGTTTGAAGGTGAGCTGGCACAAAGCGAAAGACAAAAACAGAAAGAGAGCGGGCTTGTTTTTCCGTTCCTCCTCTGAAGTGATGCGTTGACCCTTGAGGAGTTTATACTGACAGAGCTATACAGTTCACTCAGACTCTCAGATAGAGTGCATGCCACAGGGAGCAGGTCATGGAAAAGTCCTGAGTTTGACTAAGTGCACTCTCTCTTTTCTGTCTGTCAGCCTGTCTCTACCCCAACAACACGTACACACACACACACACACACACACAGCTGTACGTGCACGTACACAGGAGAGAACATGTGTATGCTCCGATACACTCAGACACATTGACCAATCTTACACACATCACTGAAAGCTGAGGTAATTCTGTAACAGTAGAACAGCTCTATCTGAGGGTAAAACAAACAAATGACACATGCAGGGATTTACTTTAAAAGGCTATACTGGGGGGGATTGTCAGGAAGTATATTGTGAGACTAAACTTACAATTTAAATGAGTTTTGACTCATTCTAAACACTTCCAACTCCCAAATCACACAGGTCACAAAAACTGACACACTGATCCATAACGTTTTTCTGATCATGCTTAACATTACTTAAGGACATTCATGCCATTGTAAAGGTTAAACTTGCAGAAAGTAAGTAGGTTATTAGGTGGAGTCTGTTAAAACCACGGGGAGTCTGCCGGATATTTACTCTCCACACACATCAACTAAAGGTCATACATGATGAGCTCCTTCCTTGTGCTTTGCTGCAGAGTCCTGTTGTTATCTTTTAACCTGTATTAATAATTGAAAGAACATGTTGAAAAACATAATTGGATGGATGACTTTAAAAAGCTAAAGCAATACTTGATATATTGCTGTAATAAGTGCAACTTATCATTATTTAATGATGTTTTGGCCAAAATTGATGGCATTATCCTGGATTATAATCCAAACATGGTTCTATTTGCTTGGCTTTTATGTCTAGTGTATTTTTCTGACTTCGTGCCTCTGATTTTAAACATTGCATGTATGTTTTTGTGCCCATTTTTTCCTGAAATCCCTGCTTTTACGCACAGTAAAATAACATTGTAAGCAATAAAATTTTTACTGCTAATTAAGATATAAGACATGGAAACAGCAGGCACTGAAGGTAAATGTATGACAAATACAAAACTTGTTACTCTGATTTTTTACTTTCAGTACATTTTTTAAATTATAACTACAAAACATATGGTTCCTTTTTTTTTTTTTTTTTTACCATAATACCAACTTAGACATTTGGAGGTTTGCAGATCAAAGTAAATCTCCGTAACCATACGGTGGTGCACCTGTTAGCTTCACAGAGGCACAAAGGTTAGCAACATCTCGCCTCAGACCTTTTTGAGCTCATAACTCAAAAGCATAACAATTTGTTCACTGTGTAATAAAGTACAGAAAAACTTCTGTGTTTTGGGGTTTATAACTCAGAAAATAGTTTCAGGTCTTTCTGTAATCTGTTAAAAAATATTTAAGAGATGACAGGGACTTGTTGACATTCATGTTTTAAGTTATGTGTTCATGGATGAAACACCAAAAAAATGACTTCAACCCTTTGGAAACAATTAGGCCTTTTTTTACCTGCTGATTCAATTTATATCAAGAAAATTATGTAAAATAATAAATAAATAAATAAATAAATAAATAAATAAATATAACATTATATAGGCACAGAAACAGTTTCTGCCAACTCCAGCCTGTCCATCTGTGCTCCTTTGCACGTTTTTTTCTCCTTGCACATTTCCTTCATTGCACATAACAACATACTCTCTCATAATTATGGCAGTATCTCATTCTCATGACAGAGAACCTCATAACTAAAACTGAATCTCTTGTAACAATGGCCTAGCATCTCTTTATTATGACTTACATTTATAAATTGTTATTTTTTTACTGGTGTGGATGGGCTTCCACACTTTTAGTTTTGATATCTGTAAGTTGTTTGTACTTTGGGGCTCTAGCTCTGATTCTGATTCTCATTCTAAATAAGCATAAACATCAATCAAGGACACAATCAAGGTTGCTTATAATGTCATAATGATGAACACTTTTTACCATAGCATTCTTTTTACCTGCATGTTTAGCATGTTTAAAGACTTCTGCTCCACAATGCTGTCTGCTGTTTGAAGTCACTGCATCTACTCCATGAATGTAACTTCTCGTACAAACAGCGCCCCCGCTCGATGTGAGGGTGAATCGACAGGTGAGAGGTGACAAGTTGAGAGGTCGGGTTAGCCAAACGTTCAGGCGGTGGCTTCTACAGTGTTGCGCTGGAACATAAAAAAACAACGAAAGGAGATGATTATCTGTGACTGGTAGTTGGCTAGGCTTGCATCTCGTAAGATTTTTCGAGGAGTTCAACGGGCGTAAGTTTGAGGACTGGTGCCGCATTTCCTGATAAGCCCTGCTAGCCAGTTGGCTAACGTTAGCAAACTGCTAGCCGCCTTGCCAAGTTGCTATGACGCAACCAAGTGTTTCGACTCAGTGGAGCTAACACGGCTAGCTTGCACAAGACAAACTTAAATTCTGGACGAAAAATAACTCAAGGTGAGTATATTTCCAACTGTAAGTTCTTCGTTTCTGCACTTGAGTAGTTTTCTGTTGAAGGCAGACCTGTGAAGATTATGCTTAATCTGAAGGTGAGGCGTGCGGAGTTTACGTTAGCATGCACGTTGTTGATGTCAGTGATTGGCACGTTAGCCCTGACAGATCCTGGATTTACAACACATAATCTAACGTTTTAAATGCGGTTAGTGTGAAGACAGCGCGAACAAGGTTAGGACAACCTTACTGTCCTTTATTTCCATTATTTCGTTTGTTCAGTAGAAATGCAGCGTTGTGTTTTTGTTTGCATTTGATCTGCATCGTAAGACTGGCAAAGTGCAAATTCATAGTTACTATATTTTTACCTTACCGACTTTGAAATGACTGTAGTGGTCTGTTTGACTCAATGTTGTTTGGAAATACTATTGGGGTCGCAACTTACTTGTTTTAAAGGCTGATTAAAGACTTATAAAGCAATGCAATAGATCGTGATCCCTCACAGTCTCTATTAAAGGCCTGGCCTGGTCTCAGCTTGGCTTATAATTAAAAGTTGCCTAACCTTTTTTGTTTTCTTGTGGTTAAAGTTCCTGCTTTTCTTTACTCCACCTTGAGATGATGGAAAATAACAAAGATAAAGACTCATTTGACCTGGATTATATTGCATTAACAAGGTGTGGCACTGCTTGTTATATTAATAATTGATTTGGTCGACTGGAAAAGCTAATAAAGCAGTCACATCCATGCACTTTGCTGCAAACTTAATACCCAGTACTTAAGCCATTAAAACGGTCACAAGCAATTAAAAAACAAATATGGCCTTCTGATCAAACGCAAAGTCTGGATCACACTACAAGATTTGTTTTCCCACACATTTTTACCCCATTTTCACTCTACAAGGCTGCTAGTTTCAGCATATAAAGGATCAAATACATCTTTTCCTCCTAATAATATTGTTTTATTGCTAATAAAGTAAAGAATCAGGGTTTCAAATGGATAAGATATGGATAAAGGCTGGAGCTGCTTAAATTTATGTGTTTCAACAAAGAAAAACAATGAATTCAAACAATCCACATAAATAAAACATATGATGATAAATAAAGTTACAATACCATTACAATATAGCACAGCTCATACAGCCTCAGACTACAAATCAAGTGATGATGAGGTCATTAAAAGCATTTTGGTCTTGGGTATTGACCAGCCTGCCTAATCTGCATTTAAATAAGCCATGAATTTAGAACTTTATCTCTTATGTCTCCTTTACACGCACACATACATATGACTGAAGTAGTTGTTTAGCCCAGACATGCTTGACCTCTTAACTCTGCTTTGCCCTGCTGGGATGTCTGGCCGTGGCTTAAAGTAAGGAATGCAAAACGTCTGCCGGAGATTTCAGAAGAGGAGCAGGAGGCGTGTGCCCTGTTGCATATGTTGCATTATGTTTGGAGAAGAGTTCTCAGCTTTATCACAATAATGATTAAATAATTGAAATTATCCCAAATGGAAAAGACTGACACAAACTTGCAAAACAAGCAGTGCTCTTTTTGGCGTATGGAAACCAAAGTGTATCAGTGGAAGCCTTGTGTAAATAGTGTGATATCCCAGGTGTCCGTGCCAAGCAGAAGAAAAACATGTTTATTCAACACGTAAATATCCATTATTCCATTCACCTTGCACATCCCTGGCTCCAGATGTGTCATACTTCTTTCACTTCATGTGAGCAGACTCGTCTGATTGTTCCTGTGGCCACCCAAGGGTGTGTGTTTTGGGTTTGTGGGAACGCACCGTAATTGTGGCAATTGCGCTGAGCAAGACTGTTGTCTCACCTCTCTCGTGTCTCACATTTTCCGTCGTTAAAAACCAGTAACCCTTAAACCCTTATTGCCCGGATAATCGCGCACACCAAACATGTTTGCATCCTTTAAACGCACCTTCAGCCGCTTTGGTTGCTGCCGTGTGACTCACTGTGTCACAACGCCGCTGAGGGCATCAGCAAGGGAAAGATGATGGGAGTGCTGGTGGAAGGCGGTGTGAACTAGAAGCTTGTGCAATCATAACAGTAATTGAGGTGGAAAGGTGTGAGCGGCAGTTCAAATAAGAGGTAAAAACACCTGCTGGATGAGGTGGCTCCCTGTAGCATTAGCTCAGACTCCCTGCGTCAGCAAGACCAGGGCCTCATTAAATTAAGACTCCACTTTAACCTTTGTCTCATGAGACCTACTGGTAATTTACTTTCTCCAATGCTGCACCTAGGATGAGTCAACTTTCTGTCTGTGCAGGTTGTTTAAAGATATTCTGAACGAGCCTGGTTCAAGGTAAAACTTACATAACAAGACATTTTTAATGTTCTGCAGAGAGTCACAGCATGTTTATTTACACAGGACTTCATCACAAGTGCTTCAGCGTGTACATATGCACTATATCAAAATATTGACATTTTAGTGACTTGCTAAAGGGAACATTGACTTAGTTGCTCTGGGAGAGTTATAATCCAGTCCACACAAGCTTGTCTTCGGACTGCATGACAATAAAAATGGCGCCGTGCTGTGTCCTTTTTACCTGACACAACAGGCCACACAGCTTCTGGTACAGGCCCTTGTGATATCCCACATCAGCTAGTGCAACTCCCTCCTAGCAGGCCTCCCTGCATTTACATTTAAACCTCTGCAGATTACCCAGAATGCAGCAGCACGTCTGGTCTCTAACCAGCCCAAAACAGCACGTCACCCTGCTGTTAATCTCTCTGCACTGGCTTCCAGTAGCAGCTTGAATCAAATTCGAAGCTCTTCTTCTGGCTTACAAAACATTGACAAGAATGGCTCCTGCCTACCTGGGGTCCCTCATCCAGGTCTACACTCCTTCTGGCCCACTACGCTCTGTGTGTCAAAGACGCCTGGTGCTCCCAGCCCAGTGCGGCTCTAAATCTCTTGCCAGACTCTTCTGCTCTGTTATGCCCAAATGGTGGAATGAATTACCTAACGCTATACAATCCCCAGGGTCCCTTTCTGCTTTAAGAGATATCTGAAGACTCATCTGTTCAGGGAAACACTGAAGCACTTACTCTGACCCTTCTCCTCTTTGTCTCCAGGGGTAGAATGAGTCAGAAGGTCTCAGACTCAGCTCTTAGTGAATTTTCAGCTTCAATTACTGAATGTTGTTGAAGGTTGAAGTATGTTGTTGCAGTAATTAATTGGAGAACTAGAGCCTTATTTAGCGGTGTTATTGTGTGAAAGTAACACGCTGAAAATTCTCTGAATAAAGCGTGAATGCAGACCGATATCAGATTTTTTCACTGGGAGTCCATTTATTTGTGTTTTTGGTCAAGTAAAATATGGCCCCGTCTGAGTGCAGAGGAAACCGGCAGAGGAGCAGGGAGGGGGTGTTTGGTGCAAGCGCCCTGGGCTTCTGCTGCACAAAATCACTGCTGTAGGGGTAATTTCTGCCCTAAACCTTGTGATAGGACCCAACTTGTTCCATCCCGAAGTATCACTTTAAAGGAACGGCTAAATATCCATGCAGAGAGCGTCAAAAAGCTCTGAGAAAAGGTGGGACTCAGGTTTATGCCGTCACTATCCAAAGTATGTCCCGCTGGTCTGACACTTTGTTCTGTTAGTTTACTACAGTCCTGTGTTAATTTGAACTTGTTTGCTTTTTAAGAAGGGGAAAATCAAGACAGGCCTCAAGCCTTCTCTCAGCTTTGGCTGAGAATTTCCAGGAATCATGGGAGGTCACAATTTCTTAGAAGTGTATAAAAATAAAAAAAATTGCGTCCGGACAAGAAGATTCTTGCATTTCTTATCAGAGAAATCAAGTGAAACTAACTGAGTGGGTGCACCACGATGTGATATTCAAGTGGGACGTGTCTCATAAGTTTAACATTACCACTGGAAGCCAAAGTGGTCACCACTGATGTCATATAATGACAAGGGATCCCCTTTGGTATCTCCAGATGAGCCCCTTTAAACTGTCAGATGTGTCATTGACAATTGAAGGCCCCGCTGTTTGGTTTTGAGTTTCAGAAGGGTTACAGGCTCATTGAGCTTCCCGCATGGATCGAATGAACATGTGGCATTTCTGTAATGTCTCAGCTACTGTAACGAGCAATCCCATCAGTATCCTGTCTCCTTGATTGGTTTCCAATTATATTTGTCCAGAGTGCTGATGTCTGCCTGTGAAGCGACTCTTTTGGGAACAAGCTACCAGTTGTGAATCCAAGGCTGTCATCAAATTGAGATGGAGTTTGAAGAGGGAGTATTGTTGGTTCCCATGATTTAAACAATTCTGGATGCCCATGTTGCACCTGTTCAGATCTTCAAGCTGCTGCATATTTGGCTGTTGTTTAAATCCCCAAATCTATCCATTTTCAAAATTTCCCAAGATCTTTGTGATCTTTGTGTTCATTAGACTTGCTGAAATGATGAGGCCATTGTAAAAACTGCAAAAAATCTGAAATCACACCAAGTGTTTTTGTTGTATTTTTAGTAGAAAATGTCTTTTTAGACTTATTATGAGAAGTGTCTTATTTAAGTTATTTAAAGACAAAAATGAGGTCTGAATGTACTTGTATTAAGACATTATTCTAATCTTGACTAGCACATTTCTGTTAATCCATTGGCAGTTTTTTTTTACTTGTTACGAGCAATTTAGACCTCATTTTTGTCTTTAAATAACTTGAAAGAAGACACTTCTCTGGACTGGTCAAGTCAGTGTGACTCATCCTAATTCTAAAAAGACATTTTTCACTGAAATAAGACAAAAACACTAAGTAAGATTTCAGCTTTTTGCAGTGTACAAATCACTTCACTAGCTAATGACATGTTGGAGGTGTGGGCCTCAAACACCAAGGACAGTTCAGAGCGCCAGAAGGTTAGCCAATCAGATAGAGGGGGGTGTGTGGAGTAAGGAGTCTTCAAGTGTTTTAGACAGAGACTGAAATAAGACTTTTGTAAAACTCTGATGCGAAAAAAAGAAGGATATTTTGAGTATGAGTAAAAGCAGTATACCCAGCTTCAAACCCAGTTTTGAAGAAATATACATATTGAGAGGTCTTATCCCCAAAAGCTAAATTGTGATATAGCTAAACTCATTGGACTGGATTTGAAAGCTTCAGTGGCTACCGCTGTGATATTTTACCAGAGAGATATCTGAAATGTTTGTGCCAGTGCACAGACTGTGCAGTCAGTGAATACTTCTGAAGCCACAGCTACATTTGATTTAATGACCACACACCCACAATCTGTCACCCACAGTCAGAAAAGGTTCCCCTATTTACATTCCACTGGAGGAATGTCTGCCCTGGATTTTCCACTGTTTGTGGGAAAATATGTCAGAGGAACAAGAGAACAGCAGTGTTTGCTATTGATGGGACACTGGGTAATCCCGTTTGTTTCATATTACAGAGTTACCCCTCTTAAGCTCTTTTCCAAAGTGGAATTCCAGAACGGAAATAAATTCTCTTAACGTCATCATGTTTTATCCTCTTCCTTAATACTTCAGATCTTCCTTTCGACTGCTCAATCCCGTTTTGTTAATGTAGCTTTAATCCTGTCTCATCTCTCCACAGATGGCGGTGTCAGTGCGGGGCCTCTACTTTGTGGTGACCCTGTTTTTGGGCAGTTTCTTCGGGAGCGTTTTCATGCTGGGTCCGGTCCTGCCACTCATGCTGCTGTCGCCGGCTTGGTACCGCTGGATCACCGACCGCATCGTGGCTACCTGGCTCACCCTGCCTGTGGTGTGTAGATCAGCTTAGCCTACTTATGTGCTCGCCAGATGGTCTTTAGGTGCCTGTGTTTGACACAGTCACGACAACCTGCGTCATCACGGTCTTATTTATGCGCCCTTGATTAATAAGATTTGATTTCTGTATCATTTGATCACTCCGCCCTTGAGCGCAATTATGCAAATCTTGTTTACAGTGACCACATGGTTTATCAGCATTATTGATTTATTCCAGTCTTGCTCTTCTGCCTTTCTTACGTTTATTTACCACCTTTCCCCTTCCCAGCCCCTCCTTTCTCTCTCTACTATCTTTTCAAATGATCCCCCCTTTCTCCCCTCCATATCATCCACCTCTCCTCCTTTGTTTTCTTCCTCTCTCATTTCTCATCTTCACCCTGGCGTCTCTCACCTCTGCAGTCTTTGCTGGAGCTGGTGTTTGGGGTGAAGGTGGTTATAACAGGTGACGGCTTCATTCCCGGGGAGCGAAGTGTGATCATTATGAACCACCGCACGCGCCTAGACTGGATGTTCCTCTGGTGCTGCCTGCTCAGATACAGCTACCTTCGCCTGGAGAAGATCTGTCTCAAGGCTGCCCTGAAGGCTGTGCCCGGCTTTGGTGGGTATACAGTGGGTACTCAGCACTGACACACACTGACTCCTACAAACTGTTTAGTAATACCTGCTTTGCAAAACCTCTTTTTTTTCGGAAACATTAATATTTTATGACTAAGCAGTTCACATTATATTACAAATAAGAGGTAAGATAGGAATGCAGACAGCTAGATGAAAAAAGATCAGTTATTCCTCCCTGTATAAAAGTCGTTCTTAACTTAGCACAGAAATAAGGACATTTGTGTTGGTAGAATATTTCTTTGTTATAACAGTACCATTCAGAATTCTGTTTCCTTTTAAAAGTTGCCACATTTGTAAGGAAAAACTATTTGTTGGTTGAACAGCAGAGCTGAGTATGACGGTTGCACCAATGAAAATTTGCCAAATCTTATCTGCCAGTGCCAGACAGCCTGTTGTGACATGGTGGTGAAACATTCTTGTTTTGGACGCCAACGCCGCTGCCTGTCTCTGGCATCCCCTGTCCTTCACTCTGGAGATGGTACTAGGGCTCACTCAGAATCATTTTGCAACTTGGTTTGCCAAACACCATCTGGAAGTTGCACAGTTGCACATGTCCTATCTGGATCAGCCAAACTTAGCATGTCAATTCTTGAAACAGACACCTACTGAACACTGGAGCAGGGCTCATGCTCACAGGTGGCACCTGAGGGTAACCGACACCCGAAACAAGAGTAAGTAAGTAAAATTTATTTGTAGAGCGCTTTTCACAGATAAAAATCACAAAGTGCTGTACGTAGGTAGGTGCAATAAAACAAACTTAAAAGGGACTAAAAAATAAAATACCAAAACCAAAAGACAAACATCATAGAGTCATTAGCAACGGCAGAATGAGCTGTTTGGCATGAAAAGAAAAGATTTGGCAAATTTTTCATGGGCACAGCCCACATACTCTGCCCTTCACCTCATCCCACAAATGCATGTTCCTAACAAATGCTGCTCCATTTTAAAGGTAGACAAACAGGATTTCCAATGATATGAGATTTATTGCCAAGAAGCCTTGCATCAAAGAAATGTTGTATGGCCAAAGATTTTTTGTAATTATTCTAGAGGATACAGTCAGTTTTCCTTATAACTGGATTTGATAACATAAAATCTGTTTATTCCACCTACACTGATATCACTCATCAATAAAAATTTTCTCCACTTTTCACAATTTTGACTTTTTACCGTATATAGGGTGTCCACAGCCACCATCAGTGTTGGGGACCTAAATGACCAATAATTTTTCTGTGCTATTTATTCATAACACCTTCCTTGTCCTCCTGTCTTCCTCTAGCAGGAGGCAAAATTTTATGTCAGGTACACTCTGCACTATACCAGCACTGCATTGTTTCTTGCAACAGCAAGATCTGCATCTGCATCTGCATCTCGTAGTCTGTTATTGCAGAGACAAGCTGTGATGTTGTGTCAGGATCTGACTACTGGCCTTCAGATAATCATCATTTCTGGGTGAAATCCCAAGAAAAATCATTGATTAGTTTAATTTGTGAATTGTAGAACAATCTGCTATGGCAAAAACTGGCACTCCCATGCATTATTAAGAGATCTATGTCCATCACTGCATACAATTATACATCTGAAAGGCCGCCTGAAATATTAGGTTCATGGGTTACTCTGTAAATGTAATGGTTTCATTTTAGGTCTTTTGTGTCAAATCACAGTGTTTTGTGTTTATTTTGTCAGTTCATTAAAAAAAAAGATTTTTTTACGTACCTGAAAAAGGAATTTTGGAGATACCTGTTGAATTTCTTTCAGCAGTCAGCGACGACATCAGTGAGATGAATAAAGTTTAAGTGATGGTGTAAAATGTAACTAGAGCAAATATCACAGCTCTCCAGTCCCAGCTCTTCCAAAAGTCTCAACAAAAAACTAAAAAATGTCATCTTAGTGATGGTAAGATTATTCACAGGACTGTTGCGTAACAGTTTATTTCTCATAGGTAAGTGTTTTTAATAAACTGAGAACTGAATATGATTTACATCCCCCCCAAAAAAACGAAAAAGGTTTCCTCCAAGAACACTGGGGCAGTATGTTTCCAGAGCTTTGGTAAACACACAGCCCAATGTCAGATGCTCTTCCTGGAACAAAATCTGAGAGAATTGGTCAAAATAATCATTTTCATAAGGAAAACATTTCTACTTTCCAGGCTGGGCGATGCAGGTGGCCTGCTTCATCTTCATCCAGCGCCGTTGGGAGCAGGACAAGAAGCACATGGAGAACATGCTGGACTACTTCTGTGACATCAGAGAGCCCCTGCAGCTGCTCCTGTTCCCCGAGGGCACAGACCTCACAGGTGAGATGTGAATGGTGCAACACACACTCACACATATATCCACTCATTTTTCTTCGTCTTACAGTTTTGCTCTGACATCATTTTGCAAGCACAATTTCCAAGTGATTAGATGCAGCCTGATCCCCTGACACACACCTCTCACAGTTAATTCTGCAGGAATGCTCTGATCTGACTGTCAAAGCAGCGACTCAACTGACTAAGGGGCCGTTAACATGACAATGCTTTTAGGATGAAACGCAAAAGTGTAGCTTTTTGGCCTCTCATTTACACAGAAACAGTGTTTTGGCCGACCTAAAACGCAAACTTCTGAAAACGGAGTATCATTGAAACAGTAGTCACAGACTACCGTATTGTGCTTGTGCTGCCCAATCTGCTGAATCTGCTGACTGTCTTTCAACAAAATGAGCATGTGTTGCTCCGTTTCTTTACTTAGTATTCGCCAATACGCCAGATGATTGGCCCAACTCTACTTCAGTGGAAATCTAATAAAAACCACTTTGAGACAAGACAGTTATAGCGCTAGCTACAGGTCTTTTATTTTACTGCGTTTTAGCGTTCTCGGATGAAATTTTGTTGTGTAAACGAGGCCTAAAGCTGTTTTAGATCTTATTTCAGCCAATCAAAGTCCAGAGTATCTTTACAAGGGGAAGCCTTACTTCTGTTTACGTACCATGATGTCATGAAGGGGGTCCAGTAGAGTTACATCATAAGAGGCTTTCAGATTTAAACTTCTAACTTGGTTTCATTTTTGTCTTTGTGCATCTGAGTGTGCCTGCATTTAAGCCACTTAAGAAACCAGAGAAGTAAACAGTACGCTCTGTTTTTGAGGCCCCTAATAGTCAATGTAAGGACCTGCAAGCAAACCCCAATCTGCAGGATCAGGCCTTAGGTGCACTTAAGGCTCTTGGTGAGTTTGTGTAACTCTAACTGACATGTAGATGAGTGAATGAAACATTTTAGAAGTTGAACAAGTTACAGCTTTGTTGCTGTGTTGGAGCAGAGGGCTTCTCAGGGCTTCTCGTGTCCTTTTGTCCTAGCAGTGGGCTCGAAGGAGTCTCTGGTTATATAATTTGACTCATGAGTCATCATATAGTTTACATGTGCCGGCAACAAGTTCCTGAAGAAATGTTGGGTTAATAAACAATCAACTTTCCTGTGTTTATGTCCTCCTTTGGTTTTTATAAATGTGTACGCAGTTGTCACTGGTTGATACATGAATCTGGTCGAGTCCAGCAACAAACACTGATATTGATTTACCTCTGTTTCATACTTGATTGATTCTGTTTTCTTCTTTCCTCTCAGTCTGCGATCAAGCTTTTAACCTTTCTCATACAGAAACATTGTTTGCAGAGTGCAAAAAAGTGTGCTTTGGTACAAGCAGCCCTTAAAAAACAAGGTCAAAGGGGCCTTACATGACCTTGATGAATGACTCAAGATTGAAATAGAAGCTAATATAATAAGTTTACTGTCTAGATAAAAAGGTCAGTTCAAGTTTATTAGTTTTGGTTTATCCAGTGTTATGTAACTTGACTCTTAGGCAACACTGTTTTATTACAGTCACACATTTAAGAAATTTGCTTTAAAAATAAAACTGAGCTAAAAATGATTTTTTTCTTGCAGAAAATACCAGAACAAAGAGTGATGCCTTTGCAGTCCAGAACAGCCTGCCGAAATTCGAGTACGTGCTTCATCCTCGCACCACCGGATTCACCTTCATCGTGAACAGACTGCGAAAAGGTCAGCCGTGATCCACGTCAGCTGTTTTTGTAATCACGCCTACATTAAAACTTCACAACGATCACCTCACAGAGATAAATGTTGTAAGTTAGTTTCTGGTCAAACAGCTGACCGAGCTGTGGGATGGAAATATTTGATCAGCAAAACCAGAGGAAAAATAACACTCTGTCATGATGATTGTAGTTAATCCACTGACGCTGTTTGTGGAACACTGATCATACCTGTTATTCTCCTAAGTGTCAGCCCTTTGCCTCAACCCACCGCCAGCCATTACAACACCCCTGAGACGCTCATGTTTCCCTATGAGCTAATTCTGGCGGCCCTCCAGCGTTCTTAAATACCACCCCTGGCCCTGTTGTCTCATCCCCAACCCGCCCCTGGATGCTGAGCAAGGCACTAACTCTCCACGCAGGTGTTGTGAATCAGTGTGATGTCATCAGACCAGGCTAATTCTCCTCTCCCTCTCGCCGCACCGTGGACTGACATGCTGTGCATGTCGTTCTTTGTCCAAGTCCGCCGTGCCCCTCTGAGCTCTATTTTTACCGCAGTGGAGCTGAGCCGTCCAGAAGCAGGCACTGGCAGGTGTCGTCTCTTCCACTTGATATTTAATTCAGTGTCAGTTTTGTGGCGTAAGGCCACTGCAGATCTGTCATGATGGTATAGAGCTCATTGTGGTTTCAAGAGCGAAGAGAGGATGAAGTGCTGAGCTCTTGGATAATTAGTCATGTGTAATGGAACAAGAGCGGGGATTATAAACACAGTTCCAGTGACGCTTGGATGTGGAAACAGAATAGTATTAAGTTTCCTGTGAGTATCATATGACTGCTGGTTTCCAGTTACCAAAACAGTCGAGGTGTATATTTTCTGGCGGGTATAGATTTTTTAAAAAGAGAGCTTGATTTATAGAACAATTCCAAGTTTGTATAGTCTTTAAACTATCAGACTTTAGAAGAAAACATGGATATTATTATAGTTTGCAAAACAGGAAATTATAGATCTTTTATAACATACATCGTCATAAAGATACAAATGCATTTCTGCAACGCAAGCGACATTTTGAATTATTTATTCAGACAAGTTAATGGGCATTAAACACTGACTTCAAAGTGTTCGCAGCATCAAATTGTTTGGTTGTTGCAGTAAGAATCGATCAGTCAAAGTTCCACAGACTGGAAAAACGAAGTCTAAGCAAGTGCTTGTGTCTTATTTTCAGGAAAAACTGTCCAATTAGACTTCAAATGAACCAAATTCACCTGAAAAGTCCAGAAAAATGTCTTCTTTTAAAATATTAAGAGGCAAAGATGATGCCTGAATTGTTTAAAGAAATCTGCTAATGGGGTTTGAAAACTTCATGTGGAAAATTTCTGGTAATAAGAATGATATTTCAATGCATGAAACTAATCAAGTCGATTTTTCTTGTTTCACTGGCAGATTTTTACTCTTTACAAGCAATTCAGGCTTTTTGCTAACAGTCAAACTTAAAGAGATGACTGTGCCTTGTCCCTAACAAATAAAAGGATGTACATAGAGCCCTGCAAGTGTTGTTCCTAATGATTTAGAACTGTGTCTTTTTCACTAGGTGATAACCTGGATGCCGTCCATGACATCACAGTGGCGTACCCCAAGAACATCCCTCAAACAGAACGCCACCTCATCCTGGGGCTTTTCCCCCGTGAGATCCACTTCCACGTCCGCCGCTACCCCGTGACCTCACTGCCTGCCTCCAACACCGAGCTGGAGTCATGGTGTCGGGAGCGCTGGGCTGAGAAAGAGATTCGTCTGCGGGACTTCTACTCAGGCCAGCCCCGGGCCTTCGACAGGGAGGGCGTCGCTCGTGTGCCACCTTGTAAGACGGAGCTTCGAGTGGCTCTGATCAAAAGCGCCTCTCTGCTGTACTGGACCAGCTTCATCGCTTTCTGCTTCACCGGCCTGTGGCTGTGGGCTCCTTTCAGGTTCTACTTCCTGGTTATGGTTGGGGTGTACATGGCTCAGCAGAAGCTGATTGGAGGGCTGGAGCTGCTAGAGCTGGCGTGCCATCGATACTGGAACTCCACAGCTGCTGACGTAGATGAGAAGAGTAAGGTGCTAGATGGAAAGATGCAGTGACGATAGACTGCCTGGATGACACGTTCCCATCCACGTTCTGCCAAGCCACTGAGGACTCAGTCGTCTTGAGGGCTAGAAGTTCTCTCTGAGGAGCTGAGCGCTCCACGCCTTAGAAAGGGAGTCATGAGTTAAGCTTCCTGATGGTATGCATGGCTTCAGCTGAACTTACCTCTCAGTCAGAGGAGAAAGAAGAGGTATGCTGTGTACATTTAGCAGTGCTGGATTCAACCAAGTTACCCCTAAAGATGTGTCACTCTCCCCGTGAATGTCTCCCCTGTAAATTACTGTTATTTAGCCCACGGTTAGTGCATTTTTATATGTTAATGTTTTTGTTCACGTTGTGTCAGAAACCTCAGTGTCAACGTGCGTAATGAAATACTGCTGTTAGTATTTGTCATACAGTTGCTGTTTCTTAGAAACCTGCTCTGTTGTTTATGTTGCCCTTTGTTTTAAATTAGTGTCATATACTTTGGAGCAGAGCCATAGTTCAGAGCACATGTGCATATGATGACCACTCTACACAATGTTCAGATCAGCACTGTAGTTAGATTACAATGATGAGACAGTAAGTGTCTCTAGTCAAAGATCAGTAATTCCCAGAGAATTATACAGGAATATACAGGTATATACAGTATGTGTACCATTGTTTACCTTATGGGGTATATTTACCCTTTTATACATGTTGGGGAATGGATATTTCCCATATCTTCAGTGATGTATTGATGTTTATTACTATACAGGTCGTCAACACATGTTGTGTTTTTTTTTTTGCGTGTTTCTTTAAGTAGCTTTGCACATGAAAGCCAAAGTTGAAAAAAGTAAACGTTGATTTTCAAGAGCAACCAAACAGAATGTAGTCCATCTCATCAGGTGAGGGTAGCGTCGCCCTCCACCAGCAGAAAGAACGCCTGCAGCTACAGTGATGTAACACTCGACCAATCATCAAGATCAAAGATCTGACCGGGGTGTTACGTGTGGATAAGTGTGGAAGCAGATGAGCTTTGTGCCCTTTCAGGGAATGAAGGGATGCCTTGTACAGGCAGGATGTGGGTGGTGCTGGGGTGGAAGAATGTCCTGTTGGGACAACATTACCCCTTGATGTGCAGAGTGGCACAGAGGACCAGACTTGGAGTGGAAAACTGGCCCTGAACTCAACCTAATCCAAAAAAGCCCCGTAATGCCCACCTCTGCCCGTGTCCCTCTCTGGAGGACTGGCATTGATGCGCCTGCTAAACTCAATTAGCAAATGACAGCTGAGAAAGCTGCTCCAATTGTGCCAAAAAAGGACAGAAATTGAAACAAGATTGGAGCGGCTCTCCAGCCACACTTTTAGCCACTGACTCTCCTTCCATCCAATGATGTTAATTAAGGAAGTTATGAAACATTTGTCTGGGACAGTCTGTAGCAGTTTCTGTAACACTGTGCAAAATGTATTCAAGCTAACCACTTCAAACTGACTGAGACAAACGTCCTTCACGTTCAACCTCTTTTGTTCTGTTTACACAGATCCAAAGCTCCTGTAGTTTAACATGTAAAGGGTTCTTTCTATCCACTGTGACTTAGCTGTGCTAATATTTGATCATCAGCATGTTGTAGTCTACCAAACATGGTACTATACCCATCTCCTCAAGCCTGAACCAGCGGAAATATCCACATATGACTGTCCCACTTGTGCTGTTTTCTGTTGCTCATTATACAATCACTCTGATGCTGGACCTCAAAAGTTTCTGTCCTCAGGTATATGCAGCGGACACTGATAGGAGTCGGTCTCTTACAGGAGGGAAATATATATATATCTATATATGAATAAATATGCTACATCAAGTCAGCTGTTTCCAGTCTTTTATCTACCAAGCTTTTAACAAACACGATCTGTTGAGAAATGATGTAATTGTGTTTTGATCACACATTAAAAGTGACAGAATGGCTGCTTCCATAAGCGCCTACTTTACTAGCAGCACCTGCTCATTTTGCCTAAAGGTGGTATGTGAGGGGAAAAAGCTAAAAAATATTCAGTATGTCATAGCAAAATCTGCCATGTGCCTGAAATACCTGGATGTCTAATTCTGTAAAAAATTATATATATAATATAATAAATCACAAACTTTCAACTTGCACTTTGTATTTTGAGTACAAAAGTGCGATCACACTTTTTTTTGTTTGTTTATGGAAGAGGTCTCTCAGTTTTCAGATGTATTACCACCACAATGGCAACTTACTGGTACACCTTCAACAGTACAACGCTACAAAATTTACAGAGCAGTAATGCAATAGAAACACAGGTGAATTATGTTGCTTCTGGTCATTCCAGAGCTGGTAACTATCTCACAGGTAACCGTCTAAAAATAAAAGAATATTATTTATTATTATTATTAAGACCATTTAAACCACCATATTATATAAGTGGGTTTTCTATTGGCTTTTCTCCTACTCTCTGTAAATGAAAACCAAAGAAACATAGCCCAGAACTGTTCAAAACACAGTAAACAGATGACATGCTACAAGCTGGGTTAAATTCAGCATTAGGCTTCAAAACTACGTATTTTAAACAAAGCTGTGATGTCACAGACAGTACGTCAAGTCAATGTACAGTCTATGGTTTTGTCTTATTCGTTCATCCGGAAGGACACCTCCACTTTTCTTTTTTCACATACTTCACAGAAAACATCTCTGAGGTATTTCAGTCTTGAACTTATTAAAACATTCACCACACTGCAGTGAACGAGACGACAAGACCTTGGATGCTCACATTACACAACACCATGGCTAATGTTTTCTCTCTTTCTCACACACACACACACATACACAGACACACACGCCAGTCTACCATGCACAACCAAAAAGGTCAGAAGCTCTGAAGGTGAAGTGCAGTCTCCATAGTAACTAATGTTGACTCCTGTGTCTCCCAGCAACGGGATGTGGAGTGATGTCAATGGAAAGCATGCTATTTTCTCCTGCTGACAGAATGATGTCACTTCTTTGTGTGTGTGTGTGTGTGTGTGTGTGGAGGACAGATAAAAAGAGGAGTGTATTTCTATTTTCTATATCCCTGCTCTCCTGAGAGGTGGGCGTCATGTTGACATCTCTTGGGATCAAAAGGAAGAGGCTAAAATAAAAAGCCATACAGGGACAATGAATCACGGGCCAATTAGAGTTCATAATACTCCTGGTTCTTTTTAATGGCTCCTCCTCTCATCCTCTGATAATATCTCCAAATTTACTCTGATAGGTTTGATAGTGGGCATATGAAAGATGGATGATGCACCGTGACACAGGAGCATCACTTCAATCATGCTGCATAATTTCTGTGCAATGGCCTTGAATACTGTCCTGAATGTTCATTACCCGGCTGGAGTGTTCGAGAGGCTGTGGAAAAATATCTCCTGCTGTGAACACACACGTCAAGAGTGTGTCACATCTAGATTTGTGCCACCGTCTATTCAAGTTGCATGTGGACTAACAGGATCAAGACGCCATTGTAATTATCCCTATCTGGCCTATTGGCTTTTTCAATAAAGACGGCAGATAATCCCGAGGTTAAGCCGGGACAAAGTCAAAGAAAACAATGAATTACAAGGCAGCACAGTGAGCTCTCAGGAGACAAGCCTCTTTTTATCCTCCTTGAATGATGTCCTACAATTAACTGGCTCTTGATATGACCATAAAAACATCTCAATCTGATTATGTTCAAGAGCAAACAACCGCTGTTGATACAAAAATAGCTGTGTCCAGAACAGTGTGTGTTCAAGCACATAAATAATATTTGTGTGTGCTGGGTGCAGGGGTGTCTCCTGGAGTGACTGCAGAGAAGCAGACCTGTTGTTGATTCCAACACTGTGACACACTGACAAAGAAGCCTTCCAACAGGATCAGGGCTATAAATAACTTTACGGCAGCACTGCAATATTAGTGGGAGGATTAGGAAGGAGTCGTCACGGCCTATTTATGAACTCAATGCAGTCAAACTGCAGCGGGTACAGAGCAGTTGAGATTACATTCAGGGATTTTTTCATGAAGGTTTTTCTTACACGGTTTATGGTATCTGCGTTTCGTGTGTACCTTTATGACACACTATACAGCAGACTTCATGCTCCAGAGCGTAAAATCACTGACATGTATTTGCAGACTGCAGTGAAGCTCCACAGAGCCTGCCAGGCAGGCGAACGTCAGAGGCAGGCAAGGGACTCAGCATTGTGCATCCAAGGGGAAACATCCTCAGAGATCAGACTGGCTCTCAGTGTCCTGCTGCCACCTAGAGGTCTGAAGATTTTATTTCTCCCTTTTGAGACCTCACTTTTGGTACTTGGATGAATATAAAGCAATAGTTCTTAAAGTCAAAGGAAATTTCTGGTTGTATATTTACCATAAATTCAGTCTACAATTAAAAGAAAAGAAAAATATGAACCTAGGGACAGGAAACTATTTTAGCAGGTGATTAAGAATGAATATTGACATATACATGTACCTGATCATTTTCTTTTTTAAATATGTTTTTCTGGCTTTTCATGCCTTATCCAGATAAATAACAGGGCAGCAGCAAGCGTGTGACCGCTCAAGGGCTAGCCTGTTGAGGTGCGACCTAACCGCCACGCCATATCAGTGTCCAGATGGTTATCAAACGCATATAAATAAGAAACCATAAACCCAGCAAGACAAAATGTTTATTTAGAAATCACATCAAAGAAAATCTTGCTTTAACCATACAAGAAAAGTATTTTCAATCCAGAAAAAATACAACAATACAATAAAATTATCATCATCAAAAGAAAATCAAATAAAAACTATGGCATATCAATAAAATGTTAAAAGAAAACACAATTTCATTTTTCTGCCACTGATGCACTGCTGACTCGGGTATATGAATGGGTGGTCTGTTGCCATCAATACGTAATGAAGCAAGTTTTTTTTCATAGAAATGACATCTTGCATGACCTTGTAAAGGCGTGCAAAAAGCATGAAGTGTCAGCAGTGAAGACCGGACAGCACTGGGTACGCCTGCAGGCATGCACAATCTGAAATGGCACAATGTCTCACCAGGCCAGGATGCTACGACCCTCTCCAAAAATAACCTCAAATGTCACACAGATTGAGATTTTTTGTGGTACATCTTGACATTTTGATTTAAATCTGACCCAACACTGACTTTATAAAACAGAGATGCTGGCATCGTTAGAGGACAAAGACTCTATTAAAGCTTTTTTTGCTTTGTGTTGTGAAAAAAAAAAAAAAAAGAGTCATCTTGTGACCAAATGTGCCCAAAGCAAAGGATTACTAAAGATAAACTACTCTTCCAAAACTCTTTTTTTCTGTCAATCTAAAACTAGGTTTTAACATGTTTTGTGTGTTTTTACTACACAGTGACTTATCAAAGAGAAAGTAAAGTGTGAATATCAGCTGTCAGTGTTCATTTGTCTTCCAAACCCTTGACACGCCATCCTTTCATCATCCAGTTAGCACGCCAAAGAACATCTTTAGCACACTCCTTTTTCACACTGGAGACACATGGCTGGAAGGTAAATGCACCCCCCTCCATCGTAAGTTGCCATGGTGACTTGTTGATTTTTGCACAGCACACCAAACCAAACAGGCACAAAGAACCATGGTAACAGAAGGAGGGCGAAAAAACTGAATCAAAAGCTAAATTGTATGATTGTCTACTGTGCACATCACTTTCACACTAAACACTGCACTGGTGTGACAACTCAATCACTTTGTGTACACGTCAAGCAAGTCAATCAACATGAATGTGAGCTAGAGCTAAAGAGGAGTCCTCTTATCACCAAACACAACAATGAATACTTAAATATGACATCAATCTGTGCCTTCTTTATGGTATCTTTTGGATGGCAACAAAGATTTTAAATACTGTAACAATAATTCTACTACACTCTAATGACGAGAAACTGATATCGAAATAACTACAGTGGTCTTATTTGTATTTAGTGCTCACCAGTGACTTATACACTGACACAAAGTTGACAACACAGAATCTCAATTAAAGCAGTATACATCATGAAAGCACAATTTGAATGATGTGTAGGCTTGACTGGATGATACTCACTCCCAGCTGTGTCTGTGTCATTTCCGTGCACCTGTTTGATAATCGTTTGAGGAAAAAGTGTGGAGCATGCCTTGTGCAGAGAGCTGAAAGAATTCTGTGTAGCCGTGCACAAACAACTGAGGGTGCAACCTCCCCCAGTCTGTGCTCCCAGCTGGTTGAGGAGGGTGTCCTATGACGCATAAATCAGGAAGTGTTTTGAGGAGGCCTATTCAGCAAGAATGGTGCCAGCAAACCAATCTTTTAAATCAGCAGAGGTCAAGACCAGAGCCACGGGAGGGAGTGTGACAAGTGAAGCTAAAACTTCACCGAGCACTATATCTGCAGGTGGAGGTGTGCAGCGCAGAGGTAAAGGGATTAAAAGGAGAAGGAAAGGAGGAAGAAACAATCCAAATTCTGGGGGCTCATGAGTTGTCTGAGGGGACGTGCTCCTCGAAGCCTTCGCTCTCCCTCACCAGCGCCCTCTCCAGGATGACACGTCCTTCCTTGTAGCGTTGACTGTCCTCAGTAGCAAACTCATAGATCCAACCAAGCTTGCTGTTGCAGTTCTTGCAGCTGACATCCCTTACCATGTGTCTGCCAGTCAGCATCACTCTGTCCTGCACTTCGCTGTACTGCAGGTTCACCACCTGTAGGGTTAACACACAGGCATGCACATCTGTCTTACAGCAGGAAACTAGATACTCAGTAGCTGTGACTGGAAATGTCAAACACAAAGTTCCACTACCTTGTTGAAGAGGAATGCTCTGCCTGTGGCTCCTGTGAATCGTGTCGAGATAAGCTCCGACCTGTTGGTCAGGATGGTGTCACAGTTGGCACAGGAGAAGAGACGTGTTCCCCCAATGTGGTCCAAGAAGATGCGCCCCATTGTGAAATCTGTCGGTGTGAATAAGCTACTGCAAAAATATGAGCGAAAGAGGACAGGATTGTCTTAAATACATTTCCATTAAAAATTAAAGGTAAAGAAATCTGATATTCTTGGCAGTGAGATGCTGAGATAAACACTATTATTATTTTCGCAGCTGACTTCCTGTAAAGACGTGTCCGCATGACTCTATAAACACTACTTTATCCATGCTCAGCAGCAGTAAAACAAACATCATAGTCCCCAATAGGTATATATTTGCTTAAATTTGGATGTTTTTGGTGACTAGGTCATGCTAAAATAGCCCCCTCTGGAACAAGTACCCAATTTCAACAAGCACTTCTAGCTCCTGCCTTACTTGTCACGGAGACTGTTGACATTCGATGGCAGCTGAACTTTGAGTGGTACAGCAAAAAATCCGAATTATTCCGAACAAAGCGAACAGTTCTCGTTCTTTCAAAGAAAAACCTCTCCTTTGTTCTACTCCTGTGATCTGAACATTCACTTCTAGTAGTGAGCCGCTCGTTAATCAAGTCGAAAGACGCTAACGTTATGTTAGCTTCGAGCTAACAGATACAACGAACAACAAAACGCATATTTCTAACATGACACAAATGACGACGCCTTACCTTCTCAGATTTGTTCCAGGGGCAGAAACTGACTCAAGATAGGATAGTGTCAGCGATGTGTAAGGTGTGTTTTACACGAACATCTGTTGTTTATGCGGTCGTCGTCGTGGCTTTGTTGTTCTTTTTCAGCTGTTCCTGTTTGCGCTGCGCTCTAAACGGCTGAGAGCGAGTATCAACATCCGGTGATGACGTTGCGGCTCGCGCGCGCTGTAGCGGCTCGTGCACTGGAAACCGCAAATAAACGGTAATTCAATTTCTACCATTACCAATGACAAGACAACATGCCAAATTTTGGATATCTAAAATTGAATTTATAATTAGTCTTAATCGGGAAACAGATATCTGGAGTAGGAAAGAACAGAAACAGAAAGAATTCTGTTATGTCTTCTTCTAATTGTTTTTTGTTACCTTTTTTTTTTTTTTTTTTTTTTTTTACCCCATTTTAGACACTGTTGGTGAGTTTTTTATACCCTTGGAGCCATTATGCGTTGAAGACAGCAAATACATTTTAGTTTTCCGTTATTATAATGATGGTAACCATTTCTTACTAATTTGAGAAAAAGAGGTAATAAAAGATTTTGTTAGATGACTTTTTTATGTCAACGTGTTCTCTGTGTAAAGGTGATTGAACTAGTCAATAATTCGTCCGTCATGACTCAAGTTAACTAAACAGAAAATGAGCCGTCCGAAATTGTCTTCCATGTAAAATTAGGCTGTTCTGACACCTGTCAAATGGGCAGGTAGGGTATTTTGATGCACGGCTATCAAATGACTACAGACTGAAGTCATTCTGATAAAGCCTGCTTTATAGGTAGGGCATTCTGATGGGGTCAGATTTGCAGGTGGGCCATTCTGACATGTGAAATAGGCATATATCCCATTCATAAGGAGCTGGATTAACTGCTGGGTCATTCCAGTTGGGACAGATGTCATTTTTTACAGGGCCAGATTTACAGATAGGCTAGTTTGATCCATCAAGAGTTACAGGTATGCCATACATAAGAGACCAGATTTGCAGGCAGGCCATTCTGACACAAGTCAAATAGGCCGGGAACTCTGAGGAGACCAGATTCACAGGTTAGCCACTCTGACAGAGCCAAAAAGACAGTCAGGAAATTTTAATGTAGTTAGATTAACAGGTAGGACATTCTGCTCAGGACGGATTGGCAGGAAGAAAAAACTAAGAAAAGTAGATGTTACAATTCTAAATTTGTTGAAGAATATTGAAAAGAACTCAGTCCCAGATTTAGTAGAAACATTAGCAATTCATCCAAATGCTCTTTAAGTAACCACAAGCATACATAATATTATACAACAAAATTTGACATGACTATTGCTTCTTATTTCTTCACATTGATGGCTATCTGAAGAATATTTAACATCAAGATAACCTGCGGTGGACTCTGCTGAAGGGTCAGGCTATCTGCAGATCTGAGGACGGATTCATAAAAGATCTTATCAGATCTCATCACATCTCCCAAACAGAACCTGTCCTGTTAATGACTGCCAGTTGTTTGTATTGCTGGAATAGTTTTAAAGTATTATGTAAGAATTGTAAAAAATATACCAACACTGGGAAATGACTGACTGAGTCAAAAAGCAACAGCTGCGAAATAAAATCGCACACAAACAGTTTATCTAAACTATAAAGCATACAATACTTCATAGTTTGGATAAACTATTGGTGAATTAGTAATAGTAATTCTGTTTCCATTATTAATGATTTACTCATGCTGCACTGACAACATAAACCAAGACTCAAGATGTTGAGTAGGATGGAAACTTTATGGGTGTTTGTGCTTCTCCAGCCAAATGAGTTTTATTATGAAATTATCCTCTTACGATGAATATCTCTGTGGTTACTATCACTTTGTCCACAAACTGTTCTGATGCCTGAAACAATAGGCTAATAATAATCGACTGATTTTCTGCATCTCTGTGAAGACTTGGAGAACTATTACCCCTTTGGTATGTTTTAAAAACATTTTTTGCCAATGGGGTGTATTGTATAAGCTTTCTTTTTTGTCATGCTGTTTGATATATTTATTTGTAGAAATGAATGAAAAAATCAGTTGTATGGGAATATAGTGGAGTTCAAACAGGGCGATATTTGTGGTATTTTTTTATCCACTTGAAGAATGATATAATGTTTGAATGTTTAAAGGGCTATGGTGAGATACAGCTGATCTTTCACAATGTGAGAGATGAGTTTGTTGCAAAACATGTAAGAAGAACCACAGGTCAGATACACAGTGAGATAAGGCAGAGAAGGTGCGTCTGTAGCTTTGTTGATTGTTATCTAGATGAAGTGATGAGATCAAGATATGACAGAGTATAAAAGCATGTGAGTCACATAAATTGTCATTTTTCCTCTCAGACAATTCGTGCTTTTCCCTCTTTTCCTTCCCCTTTTAGAATCTTTGCCTTCTCACTTCCCCTCCCTCTTTGCAGGTACAGTGCACTTGTGCTCTCTTTCTCTCTCTGAAGAAGAAAAAAGAGGAGGGCAGAGCAGAAACCTCTCAGTGTGGAAGGCTTTCAGTACCTCATCACATCATGACCAGGTCTGCTCTCCTGTTTCTGGTGGCAATTTTTGGAGTTTGTACTCAGCTTACAGGTAACTCCCAGGACAATCAACATAAATTTTTGTTGTGTGTTATTTGTTACAGTTGCTGAAGCGGCAAGAGATGAATTGAATATGTTATCTGTGTGCTGTTTTGGAGTGTAGAGTGTTAGTGTTATTTCTTTTCTGGGTTGCATGATGTTGAAATAATGTTATTGCTTGTGCAGCAACTATGTATTTTGGATTGACTGAACGGCATAGACAGTTGTGTTCCAACAAAAGTAATTAAAATGCTTTGAAAAGACAAATTAAATGTGCTAAAATGGTCTTAGATGCCCTTTCTAATACTTGAGCATTATTTTATTGGCTGTTGTATTTATTGGGAAGAGAAAGAAAACACAGGATTGATAAAATTGTATTTGTTTCTTGTGTCACAGATGCCTTCAGTGTACCCAAAAATGAGCCATTTACAGAAGAATCAGAGGAGGTATTGTGAAAAAAAAAACTCAGTTAATTGAAAAAGTGTCTATATGAAAAATTAACTAATATGATATCCATGCATTCCTTTTTTCTGCGCTACAGTCAGGGAGTTACATGCCTGTCCTCTGCTCACCTCTACCTGCCCCTTCAGCACCATCCTCCTCAGGTGTTTAGCAGTCATTTATAAATCTCTTCGCCAGTTTCAGCGCTAATTTTGTTGAGCCTCCTAAATAGTTTACTATGCTATTTCTCACTTTAAAGGACATCAGAGCAAATTTTACGTCTGACATGTCCCCCATTAAACTTCTGCTTCTCACTTATTTCTGTGTTTTCTCCATCAGTTCACACTCTCACACCTGCAGATGTCTCAGCTCTTTATGTTCTGGGATTACCACAGTCGCACAGGTAGAAAGTCAAAAGTAAAATGATGTTTATATTATTCTGGAAGTGACCAAAGAAATGGGCAGCTAGATCTGCTAAAATTACATATTTGTTACTCATGGACACTGTGTCTGTCTCCATCTTCAGGGAAGCATCAAGAGTGGTCGTCAGAGTCGCTGGTGAGTCTCTAAGCTTTCACACACGCTGCTTGTAAAGTTGTCTGAATCACATGTTTTGTGTTGGTACCAGCACTTGCAGCACGCTGACTTTGTTGTGTCCTTACATAATCCTTTTCAGCTTTTACTTTGTTGATCATAAACTTACTGCATCACCAATTAACGCTGCCTGCAGTGGAATGTAAAAATACTTTTCTCTATACAGAGAGATCGTATAACCGTAAATGTCAAGCATTTACAATTTACAGACACTTAGTCCAAGGTCTTACTCCAGCCCGTGTCACCGTTAGTGTGATCACACTTTGAAGCAAAGCTCTTGGAACAATAATCCTTCAGTTCAGTTTATCTGTGAGGCATGAGACAGAAGGCCATAAAACACAGGTCACTGACCTTCATTCAACATGAAAGTTACGGAAACTGGTGACAGGAATGGAGGCTATCACCAGCTGCAGTTTCAAAATAACGACCCCATCGTGTGTGTGTGTGTGTGTGTGTGTGTGTGTGTGTGTGTGTGTGTGTGTGTGTGTGTGTGTGTGTGTGTGTGTGTGTGTGTGTGTGCGTGTGTGTTGAACAGAGCTGCTGTCCATGTTTAACCTGGAGGGGGTCACTCCACATGTGAACTCACAGCAACCCAGGTGAGACATGGATCTATGGTCACTAATTCATTTTCTATTACTTTATTACCGCAGGTGAGATAAAAGTGTGTCTGTGTTTTATAGAAGCTTGTTGGAGGACGCGGAGGCGCTGTCACTCTCCCTTTCTCATCAGGTACACGTTCACCCTCTCATAACACTGTTTTACGTTCAAAATGTTTATAAATACCCAGGCAGACAAATCAACTGAGCAAGTGACTGAAAATACAGATAAATAGATAGTTGCAGGAATTATTTGAAGCTCCTGTGAGGATTTTTAAATTTGTGTATTCAGGCGCCCCCTGTAGTTAAATTTGCACGTTTCATCTCTTTACTAATTTCTACCTATTTATGTGTAATGCCAAGGATAGACTTCATTTGTACCATTTCTTGAACACCACATGACTCAGGAAGTGACTGCAGCAAACCAAATCATTATCCCACATAACCTCATAAGGTCACTACTCTGCACTTTAAGGGGATTGTTATTCTTTCTCATATTCCAGACATGGATGTAACATGATGGTGCTGGATGTTCATACTAAACATGCTGATTTCAAAGAGCTACATGTTTACATTATGCAGAAATTCCTGAATCTAAAAAAAATGTAAAAGGTCTCCATGAAACTTGCTGAAATGATGAGAACATTGTCTAAGAATCTCCTTACTGGTTCATGATAGGTTGGAAAGGTGGGCCTAAAAAAACACAAAAGTATGCTCACAGTCTGCAACAGACCTTCAGAGAGCTGGCCAATCAGAGGGAAGGGGGTTTGTGGACCGGGGGCCTTAAAGAGACAGCTGTTGAATCAAATACTTTCAGAAAGAGGCTGGAACAAGGGTTTTCTAAAACACCAGTGTGTGGAAAATATGGATTTTTGGAGATGTGATTCATGTAAAGGCACTACAGGGGTACCAGAAGAACACTATAAAGCCTTAAAAAAATATAATACCCCCTCTTTAATTTTGGCTCAGACCAAACTGAGACAGACACTTAACAGTAAGTGAGTCTTGGAGGTTTCTGGTCTCCCTTAATTTTCTCCCTGTGTCTTTATGCAAAGAATCTTCTACATGATGTTGCAAAATTCTTTTAACCCAAACCCAGTGAGAAAATCACAACTTGTTTTGTAAAACATTTATTGGTTCTTTTATCTTTGCAGACGACAGAATGGAAGCTGGTGCTGCTTTTTGTCCCAGCAGACTCCATGTGTGCCTGTTCCCCACATGTAAGATCTGCATGTACCATAAAATCATGTTTCATTTAGTTTAATACTCGGTTCCGTAGGAGAAAAAACCTGTTGCTTTCTACATCAGGTGTCAGGGGATGTCACAGCTGCTGTGCAGGAGGTGAAAGCAGCTCTACGGATACTAAAGAACACGGTACTGGAGTTTTTCTTGAAAAAAGCTTTAAAAGAGAAATCAAAATGATTTTAAGTCTTTAATATGCTGGTTTGTATTTCTGCAGTTGCATCACACTTTGGTTCAAGTTGTGGTCTGGAGCACAAATCCTCAACAAGACAAGTGAGCTGCAAACATCTATTAACAGTATCTGCTTATCTAATTCATGCACTGTTAAATGCAACTTGTTTCAATGTAAGTATCGGAGTCAACTTCTTCAGGTAGTTGTTCAAAACAATAAATCTATTTTAAGTCAATTAAACTTTTCAGTTAGCCTTTATTTTCAGTTTACTTATATTTGTTTGTTACCTCAACTTCTACACTGTAAAAAATGTCACTACACTGTAAAAAAATGAAAAAAACAGCAGCAGCAGAGGCTTCCTGTTATTTTGTGTTCTTTTTGTTCTTATTTTGTGTTATCACAACAACTTCAGTAATCTTTTGTTATACTGACTTAAATTGATATGTTGAAACAAAAAAATATAAAAATCACATTTTACAGTGTGTAGATTATTTCTCAGGAAGAGCGATGACATGTTTTCTTTTATATTTGTTTCAGGTGTGAGTGTGTGACCAGCAACAGCATAAACCAGCGACTACAAATGGCTACTCTCTTAAAAACACTACAGGTAAAACAGACAGATTTTAATGTCACACATGTATGATTTTATGAATTCTTTCCTGACTTGCAAAATATTTGTTGTCTTGGTTTAGGACTCCCTGAGTGATGTCTTAGAAGATCCAACATGGCAGAGTGAAAACTCAGATTTTGCTGCTGTGCTGCAGTCTGAGCCAGCAATCCTTGATGACACCTCAGACTCGGTAAGAAAAGACAACATGCCAGTTATCATCAGTGATACGAGGTTCAAAGTCAAAGAGATTCCTGATGTGAATGAAACCATCATCCATCTGTGTGTCTTTGTAGGACCTTAATCGAGTTGCTGTTCAGCTATGGGGTAATATGGTAAGTCCTGTATGTTTACATCAGTCTGTCTGATGAAGCAGCACACTGAAAACCTTCCGCGCACATGTTGTACTGACACTTAAACTGACCCTGCATCGCAGTTGTAAAATAACCAACCGATAAGAGTCCACGTCACTCCTCAAAGCAAAAGTAAGATGGAGCTGTGTGATTACATTTTATGACTCTGACATGAAATTAGATAAGAGATGTAAAGATTAACTTGAGATGATAGCATAGGATGACTTTCTCTGGCTTTGTTCCTGCAAAATGTGCACAGATATAAGAATTGTGTAATCAGTGTGTGCTAATTGGCTGCACTGAATGACTCCACTTCAGCCTAAATTATTCAACCAATCGTGACTTTCCCTCCAGATTCAACCATCGATGGGTCAGGCAGAGGTCACGGGCAACAGCCTCATTAGTATTCCCTGCCCCACGCAGGTAAGGCATGCTGTGCCATCCCATAATAACATTAAGGAATAGAAAACTCATCTGTGAATGTTATGTAACAATGCTGCACAAAATTATACCTTTGACATGATATTCTGTTCACGCCTCAATGATTCAACAGGAGCGTCCTTTCCTGAGGACGCAGAGAAACTCCCCCACTGACAGAGCGCTGAATTCTTCCCCACTAGAAGAATCTGTACGTACTGAACTCTTACTCTCACCTGCAGCGATGAATCTCAGCAACCACAGCTGAGCACATCTGATAGTGTTGTTCTGTTTTTGTAGTTCATGGGCACAGAGCTAAATTGCACAGATCGCAGTCCATCCCCGACGACACCAACCTCAGGTGAGACCTTAAACTTCATTGTACTGTAGCTTATATTTCATGCCTGCTTAGGTATTTTGGGAAATGTAGTCCAACCTACCTTGATTTGATCTCTGTGTAGTTCATGAACTCAGACCTGGAGACATCAGAGTGGTGGCAGCATTGGGTGATTCACTGACAGTGAGTATTTATTCAGTGTTTTGGTCTAAATCCTGTAAAACAAAAAACAACAGGATTGCATTGCATTGTGAAGACATTTGGATCATATGTTTAATGTGATGCTTTCTGCAGGCAGCCAATGGTGTGGGTGCAAAGAACGACAACCTTCTTTTAGTGATTAATGAGTACAGAGGACTGTCATGGAGGTAAGGTCTGCAACAAATCCTGCATTTTAAAAAGTGTGGCAATGCTTGCATCAAATTTGATTCTTTTTGATAGTCACAGTTAAAACTTTCTTCTCCTTATTTTTCAGCATTGGTGGTGATGGAGACATTACAAATGTGACCACATTACCAAGTACGCTCATCTTTTCTTTAACCATTTGAATAAATGAAGACACATTGTTTGAAACTAAAACGCCTTAATAATAGTTACTGAAGTTTTATTTCACTAAATGCGAGAGGTCAAAAATAGACTCAGTGAAGCCTTATGTCTGATAACAAACTATAATGGTATACAAGTCACAGTCTGTACAACCCATTGTCCATGTGATCGAGCCAAGCATTTAAGGAAACCTAAAATTATCAAAAATGAAAAGTCGCATCTTTAAGATTTGCTTAAATCAGGGGTGCCCAAATTCTTTTCAGTGAAGGACCAACAACGAATTAGGGTGGAGGGCTGCATATCAAATACGCTTATAGCATAATAGTGCAAAATAAACACTCATACAAGTAATTTGGAAAATGAAAACACTTTTTTTTTACTTTATTTCACAGCATAAAGCTACTGAGCATCCATACGGCACAATTACTAGACCTATGTCTTCAAAGACATTTAGCGCAATATGACCTACACAACATGGGAAACAACATGCTCCTATGAAATAAAATTTTGTATCTTCCATCCTTTTAAAATAAGGAATAGTAACATAAGTGAACACCTGCTTTGGACTCTTTTTCCCTATAAATGACTTCTATATCTGCATTTATTTACATTAATTTAAAATATATATGTGCTAAATATTCAAACATGGGCAGCGGGCCAAAAAAAAAAAATTGCTTGCGGGCCAACTTTGGCCCACGGGCCATTAATTGGACAGCCCTGGCTAAGATTGACCTCAAAATTCAAACTTACCATACCTGACTCAAATAGCAGTAAATAAATGCTTTAAACTGGAACATTACATGGCATGTTGATGGTAAAAGCTAGCAAATAATAATACTGAAATCTAAGAGCTTTATTAATTTACCTGAGAGTGAATACCTTAGATTTCCCAGAAAAAAATCAAACTAGACCCAGCTTTTACCATGTTTGGGGTCAGGGTCCGCTGCTTTGGAGCTCTGCATATGAAGCCACCAAAGTGACATGGCATGTACTGTGACACAGTTTGCAAAAACAATCATTCTGCTGAAATGTAAAAATAAAACCCCTCAATTTTTAGCTTTAATAAATAGTGTAATGAAGCATTTGTAGTAAAACGAAAGAGTGGAAAGATTAGTATTTAACTTAATATGGCAGCCATTGACCATGACTACTACAATAAAAACAACCCCATGAAAACAATATGTTAAAATACTAAGTATTTGGCTTTAATACAAAATCATTAATTTTTCAAATGTTGAATCTATTTTTTCTCACCTGTCTTCCTGCTTCCTGCAGATATCCTGAAAGAATTCAGCTCCAACCTGACAGGCTTCTCTGAGGGAATAGGTAACCACAACACCCCTACAGCTTTCCTCAACCAGGCTGTGGCAGGAGCCAAAGCTGGGTCAGACATCATTCACTCACTTTCAATAAGACTTTTATCACGCATGCTGTAGAAGTCCAAATAACTTTCAGATTCCTTTTTCACCATGGGATGTTTGTGTTTTCAGTGACATGGTACGACAGGTGCAAGTCCTGGTGGACAAAATGAAAACTGACAAGGTGAGGCAGTGGTGAACTACAGATATTCAATGATGTAACTCTTGTTTGAATAGTTTTCTCAAGATTAGCAAATAAATTGAGCTGTTATCTCTTATCTCTTTTACAGCGCGTTGATTTCCACAATGACTGGAAAGTGATCACCATGTTTATAGGAGGCAATGACATTTGTGACTTCTGCACAGACAGCGTGAGCAACACTTTCTAAAACAGCCAGATTAAAAGTCAGAGTAAAACAAAAACCCAGACATCCAAATAAATAATAGCCTGTCTATCTGCAATGTTTTGAATATTGTCTGATTGAGTTTCACTTCACTGAACAATTCATCAGTATATGTCACATCTTTGTTTGATTCCCTCTGTTTCATGCTGTGGTCTTGTGTTTGTCTTCCTTAGATTTTCTTCTCCCCCAGAAATGTGATTGGTCGCATCCGTGAAGCTCTGGACATCCTCCACAGAGAGGTATGATTTCTTCTTATGCAGTTTACATTTCCCCTGGAAAAAATAAAACAATTCACAAGACATTTACAAACTTTTCTCTGTTCTATGTAGGTACCTCGCGCCATTGTAAATCTGGTGGAGCTCTTGGACATCGTTCCTTTACGTGAGCTGCACAATGATAAAACTCTGGGCTGCCCCACCTGGTTTGTGAGGTCAGTGACCTTAAATTGTGTAAAACCAAGCAAACCAAACAAACAAAAAAGAAAAAAACACATCATTTAACAGTTCAATGTTTGTGTTTCAGTTTAGTCTGTCCCTGCATACTGAAGCCTAAAGATGGATCCTCTGAACTGCACAAAGTCAGAGACTTCAATGCGGCCTATCAGGTAATTATTTATAAAAAAAAAATAGAATAGAATGAAAAACACTTTATTTATCCCTGAGGGGAAATTCAGGAGAAGTCACAGCAGCAGTCAAGAAAAAAAAATAAGAAAGTGTATAGAAAATGCAAAAAGGTCCATAAGAAAATAGATGATGTCAGCTTGTCCATCATTGTCCAGTTCAGCCAGCCTCCACCTCCACAGGGTCCAGGACTGAGCTTCAGGACAGGTCCATGTTGTCACTTCTTAGCTCACACCTGAGAACCAGCACGTCGTCCTCACCTCCTTCTCCTCACTCTGTGGGGAAACATCAGGCCTTGCACCAGTTAGCATTAACATGCTACAGGCTGCTAACAGTTGATTTCATATGTAAACAATGCAGCCATGGTTACATGTAGGATCTCCAGACAAACACAGGAGAAAAAATAATAAATTATCAATGAAGACAAAAAAACAGTTTGGTGTCCACGACCAGCAAATTAACTATACAAAGTAATGACCCACTCCAAAAGCAGCGATGATGAAAAAGAGATGAAAAGATCACAAGAAACGGACAAGGAAAAGAGAGCGGCTGTAGCCGCCTAGCAACTTAGCAATTTAGTTTTTTTTTTTTTATTTAGCTTACTGGTTCAGGTAAAGTAACATGAAATCTGACTTTTAAACTGAAAGCATTTGAATGCACTAAAGTTGCAAGGGCAGCTTTTATCTACCGTAAACTGGGACTATTCAGTGAGCTCATAATGAATCCAGCATTTGAGCTTGAAAGGCCTCCAATGTATGATATGTTACAGCACAAGACCACACCTCATCCCTCTCTTTTCATACTTGTAACTGACTTTTAGGCCAAACAATCAAGGAGAAGTTTGATGCAAAGGTTGAAAATGCAGCAGAATGTAGAAAAATCCAGGTCCAGATGCAGGGATCACATTTCAGTCGATGTGTGCTCTTCATCTTTTTTTCTATCCTTTCATCCAGCTTAGCATGAGAGAGCTCATCGACTCTGGGCGCTACGACACGCACGACAACTTCACAGTGGTGCTGCAGCCCTTCTTCAGGGAGGTTTTCCTTCCTTATCTAGAGGTAAGAGCTCACACTAATGAGACTAAGTTTTTTTTATTTGCCTGCATTGATGGTGGTGGTGTAAGAATAATGTCCTTCCTATGTTTTGCTCTTAAAAGGATGGACGACCTGATCGCTCTTACTTCTCACCTGACTGTTTCCACCTGAGTCAGAAAGCTCATACACTCATGGCTCGAGCTCTTTGGAACAACATGGTAGATTTCACTTCATGAGAACACATTTCTTTCGTTTATATTTTGCAGTTTGTGGTTCTTATTTCTTTTTTTACTGAGGAAAAAACAATGACTTTTAATTTCTCTTAGTTAGAACCGGTGGGCAACAAGACTTTTACACAAGACTTCACAGCAGGCATTGAGTTGAAGTGTCCCTCTGAGGTAACTTTACATTCAGCAACTTGATATTTTGTTTTTTATTAAAATATTAAGTCTGTTTTTGATGTGTTTTATTATCTATCAGAGCAGCCCATTTATCAGGACTGCCATCAACAGCAACTACTCCTTCCCGGGCCCTCCCCCAACTCCTGCTCCTGTAACAGTACGTCACAGTTTCTGCCCCTTATTAATGTCACTGCTTCACAAAAAAAATCTTCTCTGTCAATGCCAAACAGATCATTCTTCTGTTTCTATTGTCTCTTGTTTTAAACTTCTGGTGCTGCCAAGCAGGCACTATTTAGACAATGCAAGAAATTTTCTACCAAACACACTTTCCATCACTTTTTGAGCTAAATTTTAACATTTAAAAAACACCTGACATGTCTCTACAATTCCTCAGAACTGGGGGAGTGACCTTCGCTGTGCAAATACAGCTCCATCCAACTCTGTGCCCACATCAGGTAAGCTCCCACTGTGTTACTCTGGTGCAGTCTTTTGAGAAAGGTCAAATGAAAAACTTGCTAATATGGATGTTTTGCTAGCCCACAAGGTGCGACCAGCTGACCTCAAAGTGGTAGCTGCTCTGGGAGACTCCTTAACGGTAACACATGAATGTTTTAAAGAGAGTAACTCACACATTATTTATAGTTTTTGCCTTAAGACACGTATCAAATGGATGTAGAATAAGATAAACGGATGCAAAGAGGGTCTGAAAATAATAGCGAATGTTTCTCCGTACACAGGCTGGCTTTGGTGCGAAAGCAAAGAATCTGCTTCAACTTCGTACTGAGTACAGAGGAGTGGCGTGGAGGTGAGAGACCACGAACAAAATGAGCACAGCGCTAGTTCAGGCAGGCCACCATGTCAACATCTCAACATCAGCTCCTATCAGCTTACAGCTCAGCTACACATCCATTTGGCTCTTTAAACGCTGCGTCTGATTTTACTAGTGTTATACGTATTCATCACAGATACCCACTCAAAGTATTCGCTGCTGCTCTCCCTGCCTTGGCTTTGCATGCATGCATGGAATGAAAGAGAGAGGAGGTGTGCTCACCCTGCCACTTCAGCTGGCACTCCAAACCCTCGCCCTTCCACTTGGGCATGTGAAAGGGCAGGGAGTTCCCAGAACAGAGCCAAATATATAACTTATTGCATTAAAATGATGAATACCTTGATGAGAGTGGTCCTGACTGAACTGTGTGTCAAACAAAAAAAATATATTTATCGTTTTGTTTATTTGTTGATTATGTGCTTTCGATTGATCAGCATCGGAGGAGACAAAGAACTGGAGACTGTCACAACATTACCAAGTAAGTCACCATGCTGCCCTGTTATGCACATGAGCACCACTAGATGGCAGAGTTAGACTGTAACAGAGGCAGTAAATTGTCCACTCTGCTATAATCTGCTTTTCTGTGCATCAGATATTCTCAAGAAGTTCAATCCTGATATCAAAGGAATGTCAATGGGCCAGGGGAAGAGGCAGAGTGGCTTCAACGTGGCTGTATCTGGAGCCAAAGTAGCGTGAGTTCTTTTTCTGTTTCCAGGATTTGTTATGCACTTTAAAGGCTCATTTCAACACTTTTCTTACGCCATACAGAGGAATTCCAGGGCAGGTGCGGCGCCTAATCGACCTGATGAAAAATGACACTGTGAGTGTATTTTATTGAGTTAAAAAATGTATTAGAGAGTAATACTTAGAAAGCAAGAAAAACAATGTTGAGTTTTGGCTTCTTCCTTTGTGTTTGATGTAAATAGAAGGTGGATTTTGAGAACGACTGGAAGCTGGTGACCCTCTTCATTGGAGGCAATGACCTGTGTCAGTACTGCAATGACCGGGTGAGTTACTTTAAGAGGAGGAAACAGGGGATGATCCCTGGATGAGGAGTATCTTCAAACTGAAAATTGGCTTCCACTAAAGCTCACTGCTTAATTTCCTCTCGTAGTGTTTTGCTCAGAGCCGTCTCATGATATCACTCCCCAAACGGGACCACTCACTGGAGCAGAATAATCAAGCTTTGTGAGCGGCTCTCCTCTAATTGTTTTATTGTGTCAGAGTAGAAGGAGAGCAGACACGGTTTCTTTTCACTGAGCACATTCTGTCACTTCACCCCTCCAACGCTAAACAACCCCGCTCCCCGGCTCCCTCCCTCTCAACCACTGTCTGTATGAAACCATCACAGGGGGGCACAGTGACAGGCCTTGTTCTCTAAGAGGCATAAACAACACAGAGGTCAACCCAGACTCTTCATCCTCTCCTCCCTCCTTCTCTCCCTCTTATTTCCCTCTCTCCATTACGCTCCACTGACAGGGCAGTCTCTCTTTTAACGTTTGTGCTTTGAAGCAGAATATCAAAGCGCAGCATCAATTTAAGATGAGCGCAGAGTCTGTAGTGACAGCTTAGGGTTAGCTGTTGCTCCTGCGTTCGTGCATGTTGCATGGCATCAGCTCTTTTGGGGTAATAAGTCCGTTTTATCCTCAAACTCTGCCAGTTTCCTCTAAATGAGCTTGAATTATTTTGTGGTTTCTAACCACAACAGAGCAAATCTGTTGATTAAGAAGGAAATGAGTGTACAAATGTCTGCTATGAATAAATAAAAGCACTGATTTTGTATTTTGTTTCACATCTGCAGGCCACTCTGTCACCTCAGAACTACAGCAACCACATGATGACAAGCCTGGATATGCTCTATAAAGAGGTGACATGATGTTATCTGTGATTAAAACAGAGCTGACTATTATGTATCATATTATAGCATAAGTACGGGGGCCCTGAAGTGCAAATCACAACAGCAAATCAAAAACCAAAGAACAAACACCTACCTCTTCTAGTTCACTTGATTTTGTTGTCGTTCCTGTTTTTTAGTTGTGTTTTTGAATTTGCTGTTATGTTTTCTGATTTGTTGTTGTGATTTGCACTTCAGGGCCACCTCAGTAAAATGGAAAATTGTTTGGTTCAGTCACTTCTGAATTTTTGTCTCTGAATGTAGCCCTTATGATCTCTGGTCTCAGGTTCCTCGGGCGATTGTCAACGTTTTGAACATCCTTGAAATTGAAGGCCTTCGCAGGATCAAGAGGGATAGTCTCGGGTGCAATGTGTTACAACAGTACGCTCATCGATCCACTCCTGCCAAATCAATTCTTCATGAATCAGGACCAGTGTGTCTCGGGGAGACTGCTCATTCAAACCAAGAGCACTTCTTTACACACTGACATCTTTAACAAAGCTAAAGGTGGCGTTATGTATCATTAATGTAAGCATGACGTGTATTTTCTTTTTCCTTCTTTCCATCGATCCTCAGGTTTGTCTGCCCGTGCTTTTTATTACCAGGAGAGGATTCCCCTGAGCTGGCGGAAGTAAAACGGATCAATCGACAGCTACAGGTTAGCAGATAGGAGTGAGTCTCAAATGTGGGATAAAATCTTGTTTCAGTTTCCTCCTCTAAAAAAAGAAGCTTTGCTTTTATCTGTAGTCTCTCTGATTTTTGAGCTCCACTCCACTCTGCAGAGGGATGCATGCACAGAGTTTACCACTGTCCGGTTGTGTTGTTTAAGACATTTCTGTAATTTGAGCTGCAGCTTGTTTGCTGGATTCACTCACTGCCTGAAAAATAACCTGTGGCAAAAAAGCAAAATCAAAATGTCCAGGTGGTCAGAGTGAAGTCTGTGAATTCCTTTTTGTCTAGCACAGTGGTTCTCAAATGGGGTTACGTGAGGGCACTCGAGGGGGTATGCAAGATTCAAAAATGTATATTCAAAAAAAAAATCAACCAAGAAAAATCCCTTCAACACAATTTATTAAATCAATGTTTGAATCCAAATAAGTTTAAGTTCTTAAACTGAGTACTTAATCCAATAGACACTAACAGTACAGCGCTGTTTTCCTTTTTTTTTCCAACCAAAACTAATCTCCCCCTGTTAAGGGATACTTGGCAGAAAAAATACATGTCATAGGGGGGTACGTCACTGAAAAAAGTTTGAGAACCGCTGGTCTGGCAGACAGTCCAAAACCCAGATGCACTGTTCAAAAATTAGCAAGAAAATAGAAGATGTTTTCACTGAATTTCTGCTTGAAATAAAATAAATCACTTACTGAAAATGTGGAGTCAGCTAAAGCTTTACGGGCCAGAGCTGTATGCATGGAATTGGACATAACACAAAACTGTTTTGTTCGGGCTGACAGGAGTACATGCAAAAAATTGAAAATAAAATTAAAATAAATAATTGCACAATATTTGCATTTCCATAATTTTTAAGTTTTTCAACAGCTCCTCAATTTTTTTAATCGGGACGTTCAAATTTTGTTATACTATTTATTTACTTATTTTTCTTAAAAGGGGGGTTGGGGTTACATGGATACATTGTACATTTTTTGATATGATGATTTTATTGTCTTATTTTGACCCTGTAAAGCCCAGTGATCATTTTTATGACACATTTTTTGGATTATATTCGATAAATGGAGTGGTTTTGGAAACTTTTTTAGTAAAGTTTTTTGTAAATATGCATTCTTTTAATGCAGAAAATACTTTAAAAAAAGAATAACAATTTAGATGCTATTCTAACTGCTACTTCTTGAAACTTAGCAATATTTATCCTGAAAAAAGTGTGTGGATGATTTCATGAGGGCAGCCGTTTTGAGATGGGCCAAAATACGACCTAAGCTAGTGTTGTCATAACTCCTAAGGGGTAAATTTTTTTTTTTTTTTTTTTAATATTCTTAACAGGCTTTTAAGGAAACTATCTTATTTATCATGTTAATAATGATATGATAGAGGTCTTTGAAACTCATGAACCAAAAATAACACATTCTAACCTTGCACTATGCTAAACTGACCACAATCAATGTGTTATCATTTCAGGTTGAGACAGAAAAGTTAGTGTACGGAGGCCGCTATGATGGCAAAGAGGACTTTGCTGTGGTCATGCAGCCATATTTCGAGAACACTGTTGTTCCTTTAAATGCTGTAAGCTCCACAAAACCTCCACATATACAACTACAAACATTATCTGAAGTTACTGAAAAACCCAAATGTTCCAATGTATCGCCTCCAGGATGCCCGACCTGACGACACGTACTTCTCTGAGGACTGCTTTCACTTCAGTGAACGAGGTCATGCTGACATGGCGACCGCTCTGTGGAATAACATGGTGAGTTATTTTAAGGCCAACTGTGTTTGACAGGGGACAGAGCTTTGTTTAGTCCTCCACATCTCACTGTAATTTACTCATTTGCTGATCAAATAAGAACTCTGTTTTATTTCCAGCTGGAGCCAGTGGGTAAAAAACAGTCATATAACAACTTCAGAAACAGCAGGGACAGCCTCAAGTGTCCCACTGAGGTAAGAAACAACTACTTCAGTCCCCCACTCATTATTTCTCTGACTAAATGTAAAATATATATCATTGTAATTTGTGTTTTTTAATGTTTTAGGAGCATCCTTACATCTTCACAAGAGTAAACAGCTTTCCCATCACAACCACTACACCAGCACCTGAAACAGACAGCACATCTCCACCTACGCAGACCACAGCCCAGCCTCTCCTCCCTGACTGCACTGACTCTGTGCCTGGATGGGCTGCTGCTGTACTGGCTGTAACAGGGCTTCTGATTGGCTGGGGTGTCACCTGGCTCCTCCTCTCCTGCAGAGAAAAAAGGAGCAAGAGGAAGATGACAGGGGAAGTGGAGATAAAGAGCATTAAGTTTTAGAGGGCTGCTTACTGAGGCTTTGGACTGGAAAAATATAGAAAAAGAAACACAACATATTAAAGAATATTACGTTAATGAGTCTGTTTTTCATTCTGAGACATGATAAAACAGCCCTGGAATTACAGAAAGTTTACTCAATACAGAGGTGAAATAAGTCTTCTCTTGTTAACATGTTTAACTTTAAAGGCTATTACACTCAATTCAACCTGTGTTTACATGTTGTAGCTGGCCTTACAACGAGCTTCAATCACACTGAAAGTATCAAACACAGTTCAGACAGTGTACATTTAATCTGCTAATAAAAACATTAACTTATTACCATTGTTTTAAAGATTTGATTAAAGATCCTGTGGGGACTTTTCTACTTGTCATGAAGCAAACTTATATTAATTCTGATGTTCCTGAATAAAAACCTCACACTGAAAAACATTAAGATCTCAGTTTATGGGAAGTTTATGGGAATCTGTTCTTTTATTTATGCGTATCTGTTTGTAAAATCACTGAAAAACCTTTGATTGTAACAAAATATGGTTTTCTAATAAACAATTTAAATAATTCCAAAAAACTCAAATCTGCGATGATTGTTTAAAAGATTCAGACATCTAGACACCAGTTAATTTATGATGTTCTAGTCTTCCTTTCTAGAAAATCACAACAATTATGTGTACATGTGTTTGTCTAGGATGGGAAATACAAATATTCATGTCTAAAAAATCACAACAACCATTCATGTGCAAATGATACTGCTTGGAGAAAGCACCACTGCACCTAAAATTTCTTATATTAACCATTATTACCAGTGACAGTGCTGATAAGACACTAAAAGGGCAACTTTGTGACCTCCTTAATTGATGAAGCTAGTGACCGCCTCTGTTGAAAATGTTGCACACATGATGTGTGTTTCCTCCTTTAAAAAAGAGAAACTAACTAACTAACTGACAAAAAAAAAAAAAAGTTTTTCAAGTGTTTTAAATATGCTGCATGCATGCTGAGTAATGGACCTGTAGTAGGCCTACAGAACTATAACAGGGGTATGATATCTAGGGTCCTGACATTACACTTTAATTTTTTTTATATTTCTTTGTCATGAAAGTTCCAAATGTTTCTGCATTGATGAAAACGTTGAGGAAAATTGTTTTTTTGTCAAAGATAAAAATCATACTGAGACTGGCAAATGTGCAATTTTTGCAGTTGAAAGAAAGAAAGAAAGAAAGAGAGAAAGAAAGAAAGTTTCTTAGCTGAGAGTAAAACAAAACAACAACACCACTAAAGTTCCATTTCCTGGGGGTGATAATGTTCCCTCCTTTTTCTCCCTTTATTCAACATATACAGCGGCCGTGCTTTCGACAACAGTGCCCCCTGGTGTTTTTAAGAGGAGTTAGCCCGGCCAGCACTGTAACACAGCAGTTTGAAGATGGCGGAGGGTGAACTGAACGTGGACAGCCTCATCTCTCGGCTTCTGGAAGGTGAACAATTTCGAAAACGCTCTTCAGTGTTATAAATTGTTGTCTATTCGTGTTCGTTAATTTCTATCCGAGGTGAAGTATGTGGGTAGCGCGGCGTGGCTACAAAACGCAGCGGGAAATGTGTTAGCCTGTTGGGCTAATTGCAGCCAATAGTAACGGTGCATTCCCCCGGCTAGCTCTGGCTAACATTACTGTTAGCTGGCCGTGTTTATAAACAGTCAACGGTTAACGCCTACATTTGTCAGTTTTCTGCGGTGAGATGTTAGCTTCGTTGCGCATTTTTCTGGTGTCGTGGTCTTTGCTTGATGTTTGAATGAAACTTTCGGCCTGTGTGTTTTGTCGTAGTCTGGGTCATTTATTTTTTATATTATGTGTGGCGGGTACAGTGTGTAACGGGCAGGAGGGGTTGGGACGTTTGTCCTGTGCATTATATGGCATGGATTTAACACTTCATAGTGCAATAATGTTGAATAAAACACCAATTCTTATCGACTTCCCAATCTTTTAAGTATTCAGTTTTTATCTCTAAGTTATAATCATGATGATAACTACTAGGAGTGTGGAAAAGGTCCAAAACACGATGTATTTATGGACCACCCTTATCATCAGATATTAACCCTGTCATTTAGCAGATGTAGTAAGACTTTTAAGAATTTTTTAATTTAATTTATCTGTGCTTCAGTTTTATGTGTTTGCAGATGTGTGAAGGTGATTGATAGTGTTGCGTTTTGGTAGAAGAGAAGAAATGTAAACACAAAATAAAAGGGTTCATGTAGATGTTGCTGTACTGTCCACGACCACACTACTGCTAAAGAAACGTGTTGTGATGTGTGAGAAGCAGGCTATGACGAGACCAGATCTTTTTGTGTTGGCGATTCACCTGCTCAAGAGAAGCCAAGGACTTTTCTGCTCCCTTGTGAGATACCATTTGAGTCAGAGCAGACCACTAAAGGCAGAATCAGCTGTCCTTGGCACACTTTCCTCAAGTATCTGTGGAGGGATGACATACTATGCCAGCACTAATATATTCAGATTTTTCCTCCTTTGCTGCAAGTAAGCTGCAAAATCTGCCTCGCTTTAACTTCCAGGTGTTTCTTTTTGTGTGGTTTTCCTCTTGAGAGAGTGGAGCCACATTTCTCTCCTTTGAAAGTACACTTAACCTTCACGCATTGTGTTATGTTGTCCTGTTGATTGTGTTCTTCAGCAGGGTACAGGCTGGATTTCTCTCATAGGTGGTCAGTTTTTTTGGATCTGCAGGGAGCCAGATGGTCATTATGTTCTTGATTTTTCACAACACAAGTAACAAACACATGACTAATTGGTTTGGATGTTATTGCTCTGTCTTGGCTTTCACACGGAATTGTTCAGCACTGAAGTTGGTGGTGTGAACTTACTCAACAGTTGGAATAAAGCATGTGAAATAATTTAAGAGCATGACTCTTGAGGTTTCACTCGAGATTTCTTGTCTGCACAGAGTAACCATATCAACAGATTAAAAACTCTTTGCTGCTGATTTTCCAAACCAGTAAATTGGAAAGGCCTTAAGCCTTTATTGTGCATCCTTGCGACATATTAAAGCTGACTGTACATTTTTCTGAATGAGAAAATTGGGTCTTGAGGGAAATCCAAGAGTCACGGAGACTGCTTATTCATAGGAATTAAAACCTGACAGGACACTTTGCGACTTTCTCCACCCACATGTGCTGTTACTGACTCAAGCACACAAACAGCTGTATATGGACTCCAATTATTAGAAAATCCTCGTCAGAACTTCATTTTGGCCTTTGCCCTTCGATGGTCTTAAGAATATAATCTCTTGTGAAAAAGTGCAAGCCTATAGAAGTTTGAACAGTGAAAGGTTGAGAGCTAAGCATCCAGGCTTAACTCGCTCGGCTCTGATGAGGCCCAGAGTTTGAGTGACTCGCACTGCTTCTGCAATTTCATGCTCCACACTGTAAGTACGAAGCAATGCAGATACAGTAGATGGATGATAAAGAAAAGCCATGGGGTAAAGCAGAGCTTCATTATGGTTAAAGCAGCCTTAGAATAGTCCCTGCCCCTCTGATTCACCATCTGTGAGGATCCATATTCATCTGCTTCACTCTCTTCTGTCAGATTTGGTGGGATTACACGACTGATGAGACTGTGGCAGTGAGGGAGCTGAGCGCTGTGTGTGAACTGCATACACACTCTCACATATGCAGGCACTGGGAGTTTTTTCTCGCACCTTTTTTTTTTGATCAACATTGGACTGCACCCTGTTCAGCCATTCCCTAATTTTCCATCGACGCTAAAGCAAAACTTGCTCTCAGACCAGCATGCATGCGTTTCGCTCAGCTCAGCTGTTCTTTACTGAAATCTTATGTGGGCGTCTAGCTTACAGGCAATACCAAAATGGTTAGTTATTACATAATACCTCTGCCATGGCTGTGTTCATCTCTCTGTGCCAGCAGTGCTTCTTTTACACACAGGGCTTTGATTTAATGTGACGTCAAACTGAAACCTATAGGATGGATGTGTGTCCTTTAACTGAGCTCGAACCTTCAAAAATATGCAGAGTGAATCAAATATGCCAGCAATTAACAAAGTATGAAACTTCCCATAGGTTTTTTTTTGAGATATTAAACAAGAAACCTAAACACTAGCATTATTTTTCAGCAGCTTTATCCTCATAATCCTTCTTACATGTCTGGCTCTGTGTTTAGTCCTTTGTAAAACATGAACATATACAAACAGACTAAATGTGTTGCTTCAGCCTTAGCAGAATTGGGCGGTATCCAGATTTTGATATTGTTGAACCTCCCCCATATTTTCCTGAGGTATATTGTATTTCTGTGACTAATTAAATATCCCATTGTAGGACTTCAGAGGAGCTGCATAAATTATTTATTCCCGTTGTCTGCTTATTATCAACAGAAAACAATAAGAAGAAAATACAACTCAGATTATAAGCAGGAATGGGCACTTAGACAAAAATCACTATTCAACTGACACGGCTTATTATTCACCCAGTAGTTTCCCATCTCCCTGCAGACATAGGGAGAGAGATCCATTTAATGACTGCCTAAAGTTGTAGGTATGTGAGGTACGCCTGAAATACACCAGATATGTCTGCAGTGTGATGCCGTTGTGCTGCATCTTGGCTGTGTTTGTCAACTTACAGCGGCTGTGTGTTCAGTCCAACAAGCTGCATGACTGACAGACAGTCATAGACTGAGGAGTTCTCAATTTAAAAATCTCAGTGTCATGTTGAGCTGTAAAACCTTAAACCTGTCGACTCCTGGTCTGGCTCTGCTTATTATACCCATCAAGCTAAATACAAACCAATTTTTAACACGGTCTGTTTTATTCTGAAAGTCACTGGGTGTTTTCAGGTAGTTTCCAGTCACAACTTCCTGTCCCACTCTATCTTCCCTACGCTGAATTCATACGTCACAGCTCTGCGTCTGTCAAAAATAGGATGGCTGGGTATAAGGCTGCAGCTATCGAATATTTTAGTATTTGAGTATTCTACTGAAAATCCCATCAATTAATCGAGTAATTGGATAAAATACATTTTTGTTTAGTTAAAAAACATTTATTTTTCAAATGAAAATTTTTCTCTTTAAGAAATAGAATTTTCTGATACAGCATGTCAATAACAGCACTTGCTTTGGTAGCTCCAAAATTTGTAAACACACTTTGACACATTTTTTGTGCCTTGTACATCTCATGTTGCGCCCCAAATGGCACCTGTTTCATAGAATGACCCATTAGTCTCCAAACTCCAGAAAAGAAGCTAGATTAGTTGCTATTTTGTATAAAAGGTAGCTTGAGGGGTTTGAAAACGCTCTTAATATGGCCTCAGCTCTATTTGAAATGCCACTCTTTGATCTTTTTTAAAATTAAACGATTCCTTGAGGCGGAGAAAATTACTTGAGTAATTTTTGTAATCGAGTACCTCGAATCATTCGAGGAATCGTTCCAGCTTTAGCTGCGTATTACTGGAGACATGACGAAACAATAACACAGACAACAGAACGGATCCAGTTTAAGTTGACACATTGACTTGAATGGTAACCTTTTTGATCCGTTTGCCGTGATGGAAGAGACGCTTTGCGGATGCATCTGGTATATTTCAGCTGTTAGCTGTGATATACCTATACATACAGATGTGATGTAGATATTCTTGTTTTCCCTCTCAAAATTTGCACTAAACCTTTTTTTTGCCTCTTTTACTTACTTTTACTTTTGGAAGTTGTTTTTTTATTTATTTGATGACAAACAGCTTTCAGATGCCCAACAAAGGAGTGTGCTGTTACAATGGAAATGGGAGGGAACTCCCTGATAAAAGAGAGATGATGTCTCATTTTAAAAGCTCGAATGTTCACACAGTTCAAACAATGTGTGCTTATCCAGAGGTACAGATATATAATCCATTACGCACTAGGGATGAGTCAATTTGATTAATTGATCAAGAATGAAAAAAACTAAAAGTTCATATGACTGTTATCTCATCTTTAAAGCTTATCCTGTCACTGTTATTTTTCTAGCTCCTGGTTGTAATGTGATATAACATTCAGATGATGTTTGAAGGGCATCAAAGCTGTTTGCTTTTTGCCATTTAACAAAAAACTTCCATGATAACATTCCAAACAACACGAGAAAGCATAATTGCAGGAGCGATTCAGAACTGGAAAAAAAGTTCTGCAGCGCCCAAGAGTTCTAGGAGGACGTTCTCCAAAAAGTTAATTTATGTGCACACTGTGATTGTTAAAACTAGCATATAGACTTGGATCATATACATTGAGGGGGGACTCATATTTTTGCCTGAAATGCTTGTGCGCATAGATTTTCTCAAACCTCTGTTTTCTTTTAACCTGACACCCAGGGGTTTCCAGAGTATCCTCAGAGCGGTCAGTGGGTGATTAATCCCAAGATTGGCCCTGAAATTTCAACTCTTACTCTCAAATCTCTCACTGTCACCATTGTGACTTAACTCATGCTCACAGCCCTATCAAAATGTGCTCCTTATATTCTTAGTGACTGGTAGCTGTCATGTGACAAAGATGCATTCATAAAATTAGCCTACGGACATTATCCAAATCAACAGTTCAGAGAATTATTACACTATTAGAGAGACAAAAATGCAACCATACAGACAGTGGAGATTTTGACTATTCTATTGCATACACCCAGTTTAATATTTTTCTCCCAATAAAGAAAAAAGAATATAGTTCTTTTCACCTTCTAAAATCCCACAAGGCACTGTTTATGTCAAACTCTTAGGTATCCATATCGGAAAATCTTTGACGAAACCAGTCTTCAACCTGCCATTTATGAAGTTTGATTTCAGCCTGTGTCTCTAGCTCTGGTGGATTTTGTTGTAGTCTCTTGTTTTTCTCTTTTTAAAGAAAGAAACCGGGAAGTCCAGATCTTAAAGCGATATAAACTGCAGACTTTTAAAACTAGTTGGAAGTCCATCTTTCCAAGCTGCAGAGTACCAAAGCAATCAAGCTGTTTTTATGAATAATCTCTCTTTTCATACCTCTCACCCTCTCGTCTGCTGACCACAGCGACCCAATACAATTCTCCCTCCTGTTTTCACCATGTGTGAGGCCAAATCTGCACCCAGAGCTGTGGCAGAATGCCACAAAGTAGGCTTAAGCTAACAGTGCAGCTCCACAGCCAATAAGCCCACACCATTGCTGAAGATGCAAGCTGCGCTCATAGTCTGAGCAGTGGGCTTTCTTAAGTACGGCTGAGAGTAAGCAGCTATAAGCTGCAGAATCATTACACCCACACTTCATCAGATTTGATGATTTCTTTGTAAATCTGCTCTAAGTGTTTTCCCTCTCCCTGAGGTGAGAAGAGATTGTATCATGGCCTCGTTTGGATGAACTTGGTGTATTGAGGGCTGAGGTATAGAGCAGGGTGGGGGTGTTTGTGCTGATAGTAGGGATGGGTACCTTTCACATTTGAAACGATACCGTGCCGGTTTCTGGTTCCTGGCAATGGCTATCGGTACTCAATAGTACTTATTTTCAGAACTTTTTTGAGTTTATGTGGTAAAAATATTAATTTGTTTAATAACATTTTTTTTTCAATTTAACTTATTTATTTTTCAATATATATCCTTGTAATGCTGTGTTCATGTTCAGCATTGAAAATCACCTACTCTTCCACTCCCTCACAGTCACAAGGATGCGTTTAAGTACCTAAATATGGTACCTTTTGATTTTACGTGAATCGGTACCTGGTACTTTTGACAGAATTCTGTCGGTATCTATAAAGCTGCGTTTCCACCAAGCAGTCCGGGTCGGTTCAGTACTGTTTGGGACGGTTTGGGACAGTTCAGTCTGATCCCGTTTGCGGGCACACATACGAAAGGGTCCCAAAAAAGTGGGACGGCTTGTCTCGGTTTTTAGGGATCCGTCCCGGGATGAGTCAGTGGAAATGCCGCTAAAAGCGCACCGTACCAAGACGAACCGACCCGGACTGCTTGGTGGAAACGCGGCTTAAAAGTACCTCATTTGGTACCCGTTCCTAGAAGATAGTAATGGTAACGGCTGTCATGGTGGTAATGGTAACAACAGTGTACTTTCTCTCCTCTCCAGTGCGGGGATGTCGCCCGGGGAAGATTGTCCAGATGACAGAAGCTGAGGTGCGGGGCCTCTGTATCAAATCCAGGGAGATCTTCCTCAGTCAGCCCATCCTGCTGGAGCTGGAGGCGCCCCTGAAGATCTGTGGTCAGTGCGCATTCCTGCTTCCATTTTGGGTCATTATTTTCCTGCCATGTGGTATTTTTAATCTGGAATTTCCTCTAAAGCACATTTTGGTACTTCAATCATGTCACTCTTTCACCTATGTGTATGGTAAAGAAACATCTATCTGCATATGCAAATTCCTGCTCTGCATTTGAAATGCTAACCACTATCACCATCTCTGGCTGGGTGCTGCACATCTCCGCACACACTCCCGGGTGCTTTATCTCGTCCTTGCAGAGCAGCACTGAAACTGCAAACAACTCTGAGCTGTCTAATATATGTGCCAGTCCTTGGAAACACAGTAAACAGGCTCCCATATACGCTCAGGCCTACACACAGTTCATTTGTTGCTGTCCTCTCTCAACTTTCCTCCCACACATATTTACTTTGGGATAGTTGATCCAGGCTTTTAACTGTGCTAACATCAGACGGCAGCTTTTGTATATCCATTTGCATATTCATAAGAATGAGTAATACATGTGATTATGTGCAGCTTTTGATAAAAGTAAACTCTAATTATTTTTTAAGCGCTATAACTGACTTCACTGATCCTCATAACGGACGTTTGGAAGGCCTCGAATGCACTCAGCCTTATAGACTTTACCCCAGCACATGACCATAAAATATGCACGAGTCTGAGGCGGTGTTATGTGTCACCATGTACGCTTTCTTTGTCCCCTTTCTTTGTGTTGTTGCTGGACGTATAACCCCAGACTGATTACTTGCTTTTAACCTCACAGCTGTGACGTCAGCTTTCAGATCACCTGCACGGCCTCTAAAGACCAAACAGTGGACGCCTTTCATTATTTACAAAGGCCACATGGATCAGGTTCTCTTCTTACTCTCTTTCTCTCTCTCTCACACACACACACACACACACACACACACACACACACACACACACACACACACACACACACACACACACACACACACACACACACACACACACACACACACACACACGTTAACCCCAATAAATTGAGCAGCTCCGGCACAGTTTGGCTTTAACATTGACTCAAACAGGATACTTTTAAAATCGGATTTTGGAACATAGAGCTGTTTACAGCAATGGTAACCAAATCCTCATTCTGTAAATGTGTCACACAGTCATTCCATTTCTAAAATAACAGCACCCTGCAATCACAATCCTCAGCAAAAATTAGCAAGTGGCTGTGCTTCATCCAGTATGGGACCTCAGCAATTACGAGCACAGTGTGATTGATTTGTTAGCCAGAAGGATTAGCCGAAGAAAGGCCACAAACATGCATTCTTTGTTTACAGTTTTACGTCTGAGTCGAAATAGCACGCCTGTAATTACTTTCTGAGAGCAAGTGCTGACTGAAATAAACAGCGTGCAGACTGAAGAGGGTAAACAAACAAATGTTACTGCTTTGGCACTTTTGTAGCATAATATCTCTGACCTTAAGCAGAAGTTTACCCCCTTCAGTCAGTAGTTTAGTGCTTAGAAATGGTGATATTTAACGATATCTGGAGATCAGGCTCTGGATTGAAATGTACCCTTGCCCTTGCTTTGTACAAACTCTTTTGCCCACAAAGAACATGGCACAAAAGGACAGTTTCCTTGAAAGGGGGCCCAAAAAATAAGAGTGATTATCTATACTTGTGTAAATATGCAAACATCTACAGGAACATCTCAATAAATGAGGATAGTGTGAAAAAAAAGAACTTATTTCAGTTCCATTCAAAAAGTAGAACTCAGACATTAGCAGGAGTGAGTATCAATAACCGGTTCCTGTTAATAATCCTGTTACGCTAAAAGATTCCCTTCGATTCGTTATAGACATGCAAAGATCGATCGACTGGCAGATTGATCTGTGCCGATTTCCTTAATTTTGGAAGATTGGTGATCAGGTATCGGTAATCGGCCCATCCTTACACATGAAACTGATCTTATATAACTCCAGGAAGGTCTGAAAGCCAGCCATTGTAGCTTTTTGCTCTGAGACCTAAAACTTAGGACACTTTATTGGTTGTGTAAGTTAAAACATAAAGATTTTGTTGTTTCACAAGTATCGCGCAATGATTTTTGATAAAATAAGATAGGAACATTGAAGGTATATGCTGTCAGTTATAAAAATAAAATCGGTATCGGCCCAAATCGGTGTCAGCAGGTCAGGCTTTTTAAAGATCTGTGATCGGCCAGAAAATTGTGATCGTGCACCCCTAATTCTTTACATCATGCCAGAGCCGCTAGACTTTATGTCAACATCATGTGACCTGCCACATCCCAATCACACTCCTCAATCAGCAGAATTTCCAAGAAAATGACAGAAATGAGAGATAGATGCCATGGAAAACTTGGCTTTACTTTGTCGAAAAGGACGCTTACAACTCAAAGTGCAATTTGTGCAATGCTGTAACATCATGCAAGGGTAACAACACCACCAACATTTGTTAACACATGGCGTTAAACACCAAGAGTGTCAGGTCGTATTTATTTACTTATAAACTCAATAAAATGTTGACACAGAAAACCTGTCAAGCAGACTTTTTGTATACATAAAACTCACAGGAGTAACTAATAAAGAAATCTCAAGAATCAGATTGATAAGTGGAAAAGATAATGGCATTTGTATTGATCCTATCAATACCCATGCCTATACATTGTATAGATTCAGTACTCAAGTTATGTGAAGCATTTCACTACCAGTTTGCTTTGATGGCTGCCCTCAGCTCATCTGCTTTTCTAGATCTTGTGTCATTTTTTGTCCTTTTCTCAATACTCATAGATCCTCTATGGGGTTAAAGTAAGTGAGTATGCTGGCCAAATACAGTATTATCAGGGTCATTGAATCAGCTTTTGGTTCCTTTGGCAGTGTGGGCAGGAGCCAAGTCATGCCAGAAAGTGAGATCATCATCTCCATAATGCTCATTAGAGGAAGAAAGCATAAAGGAATCCTCGTTCCAAGACATTTTAACGTATTGAGAAGCACTTTAAAACACACTTAAGATATTATATTCAATTCCTACCAAGTCTGCTCTACTAAATGCTGCAAATAACTACACATCCAGTGAGTCGGTGTCATATGTGTCCTAGTGATAACATTCCCACTTTGCTGCTCATCATGTGGTTAGAAAACAGCCAATTAAAGGTTTGTTCTTAAGTACTGTGTAGGATACGTGTCGTCAGACCTGGCAACCCAACTTGGTAGCAACAGGCACAGGCAGATTTCATGTAGGTAAAAATGATGTTCGCAGGTACGTTAACTGTACAAAGCACAGACAAAATGTTGAGTGGGAGGTCTCCTGCTTTGTCAAAGTCTGACGTTATCAGATATGTGCATGTTAACATCTGTTATTTTTACGTGTCAATTTTGCTCAACGTTTGAGGCCCGTCTGCTTGCTGTAGTTATATGTGTAAAATGGGTTCTTTTGTTATTTTCAATGGCAGAATGTAGCAGACGATCGACCCTTGTACTTTTGTGTAGATCGGTATCTTCATGTTGAAATGTGCAGCATTATTCAATGGCTCCCACACTGCTGTTATGTTTTTATACGTGTACTCTGAACCAGCTGATTATCCAGTGATTTGATAATCACAAGGTCAGACATCACCCCAGATTTATTACTCTTTTTATGATGGAATAATTTTGTAATTACTTTATTGCACCAATCACTTTTTCTTTTGTTGTTTTATTTTCTTTAATGGCAGACTTTCTTTAGTAGTCTGTTCTTTAATGTATTCTTTTAGAGATCGATTTTCAGTCCTTTTATTTTAGTAATGTTGTGGTTTCTTTATATGTTGTTTGTCTGAGGTTATCTGACTTTATATCATGGCTCTCAGGTAAAGCACTCTTCTTTTCCCTTTTCTTTGCTTTTCTGATTTCTCTGCTTTTGAAACCCTAAAGCTTTTTTACTCTTATTGTCCGTTACTGGACTGTTATGGCATTGCAGAGGCAGCACTGAGTAAATAATTCACTGTCATCCTACAAGTCCTTGTGGTAGGGTAGGCGGGGTGGGGGTGGTGGGCTGCTCTGTAAAAAGCCAGCTCTGTTAAAGCTCACAAATGCAATCAGTCATGCAGCAACTCTTAGTGAGCAGCTAAGGGTAGTTGGAGTAAAACTAACCTGAGGTGACCTCTTTGAAGGCAGACGTTTGTTTACTAAACTCCAGTCATCATGCGAATACTTTTACAAATAAAGACAGAGGTGTGTATGTGTGTGTGATAAATACTATGCATAGCAGACAGACAACAGTGGAAAAAGCTGAGCAATGGTTTTGTGAAAGAGGATTATTTTATGGTTAAGTTTATCCTGGTTTTATTACAGGCACAAAGCTCAGTGCAGCTAGGCTTGTCCTTACGAGCTTCAGCCCTCTGACCGTCTCAGCACAGATTACAGTCCATGTTGCCACGTCTCTGTCTACACTTTAATCCAAATGTGGTTTAAATCTTGCGTTTCATTTTTTTCACCACACTGACACATAAATACACGAGGCTAATTGTTTATCGTCTCTTGTCCAGTTGTTTTTTGGTAACGGCACGAAAAAAAATAATTATTGTGTGTACACACCCTGTTGTGCAGTATGTGTTGGCTTCTGCCTCCCAAATTTAAAATAATCTTTGGCTCACCAAAAGAAGTAATTTGACGTTTTGTTGTATTCTGTTTAGCTTAAGGCGACTTTAGGGTTGTTTCTAGCTTAAGCAAGAGAAGTTTGGTGTGGTGATTAGACTCAGACTGATATGTTGATGTGATAATATTATGCCACAACAGGATTTAAAAAAATACATGAAGCTCAAAAAGTTTATAGAGGGGCTATTGTGACTGTTAGACAACTGGTATCCCAGCAGTAGCTTTTTATGATGTACAGCTCAAAGAAAATCCTCTTTTTCCTTACACTGGTATTTTTGAAAAGCATTATTTCAGCCTCTGACTGAGATTCTTTGTTTAGAGTGACATTTTTTCTAAGGCTCCCTAATCCGCAAACCCCCATCCCACTGATTGGTCAGCCCTTCATTAGAGACCTTGGTGTTTGAGGCCAACTCCTTGAGTGCGCTATGAGCCAGTCATCATCATATCTGCAAGTCTCAAGAAGATCTTGTGAAAATTTTGACAAGATCACCGGAAGATTTCCTGAAGATTTCGTCCTTTTTTTTTTTTTTTTTTAACTTTTTATCAATTTCAAAAAGATGGGAAAGCACAATACCCCCTCTTTAAACAACCATTAACTTCAGTCTGGCAAACTTGTTTTTTTGTCCAGGTTTTTGTGTTCGTAAACCAAAGATATGATTGAATTATTAAGGAAGAGGAAAGATTACTGGTGGAAATAAAAGTGAGTTGACGCCCGGATGACCTGGTTGGACCTCTACTTGACTCTAAGCTCAGATCAGGGCAACAAAAAAACTAAAGATTGATGTTGAAATGAAACCCAGCTGGCTCAGAACAACACCAGCACCATTTATAATCCAGACCTTCAGAGCTGTTCCTTAAGTCATTCATCAAGTATGAAAAAAATCTGCGTTCCTCTCTGCCATCCTGAGATCAGGCAAAAATACGACCAAGATAGGTTTGGTGCCTTTTGCGGTTTGGTTTTTTGGTGCCTCCACATACTGCCGGGCACCACGAAATGGAATAAATCATGCCCAACTCTCACGATACAGATTTCTCATTCGTCACGGTCATTTTAAAGTCAGGGCTGAACAGCTGCACAGCACTGCAAAGCCTGTTATTTCATTTTAATTCGTATTTGTTGCCACTTTGTAATGAAGCATCGCCTCGAAACGTCCAACTTTGCCTTCCGATCTGGTCACCAACAAGCTTGTCATTATTTCCCTGGCCCTCTCTGCCAAGGCTGTCTGCAGTCATGTGTGTCTGGAGGACTTCGCCCAAATTAGAGCAGCTCTTTAGGTTGGTGCAGAAGGATAAAAAAGGAAGCAGGTCTTGGCTAGGTGATGAAGTGAGGCTCCCCTGCTGAGATGCTGTGCTTTGGTAAGAGCAGCATCGACACATCGCTGCTTGAGCGGTGTCAAAGAGAGGGGAGGCTGACCCTGAATCCTGCGAGAGTCGTTCAGTTTTCAGTTCGTTTGTAGAGGTGTGGATGTGCCTCCGTTTATTTTTAGGATTAACCTGGATTGCCAGCATTCTCTCCCTCAGTAGCTCATGTCTCCGGGGCCATGGCATTGATCCGGAGGCAGTGGTAATGGCTCATTTTGTGTGTTGATTTCCTTGCAGCTCCATGAAAGAACAGTTGCAGTCATGTATCCCTCTAACGCTCTGCAAATCAGTTAACTTATGTGTGCTGAGACACTGTCAGTCACTGTGAAGTCAAACTTACAGTTTTCTGTCTCTCCTCCCTTGTTCAGGTGACATCCACGGGCAGTATACAGATCTCCTGAGGCTCTTTGAGTATGGTGGCTTCCCCCCAGAGGCCAACTACCTGTTCCTGGGCGACTATGTGGACAGGGGGAAACAGTCGCTGGAAACCATCTGCCTCCTCTTGGCCTATAAGATCAAATACCCAGAGAACTTTTTCCTGCTCAGGGGAAACCACGAGTGTGCTTCCATCAACCGCATCTACGGCTTCTACGATGAGTGTGAGTCCAAATAGACAGGCCTGTCAGAGCGATTTAGAATCCTGATTTGTCCCATAATACACTCAGAAACCGCCCATAAGGCACAGACATTGTTTGCTTTTAATAATGTGTATTCATGTTGTCATCCAGGTAAGCGCAGGTTCAACATAAAGTTGTGGAAGACCTTCACTGACTGCTTTAACTGCCTCCCCATCGCCGCCATCATCGATGAGAAGATCTTTTGCTGCCATGGAGGTAAGAGAAATGGGTCCTGAAATGTAAATTTTCACCATGTTGTAAACTTCAATTGTTTAGAAAGTATTTGTAGCAGCTCTAATCAGAAGAACTCTCTTGCATTTCCACCTTAGGGTTATCGCCTGATTTGCAGTCAATGGAGCAAATTCGCAGGATCATGAGGCCAACAGACGTGCCTGATACAGGTAGTGTGTGTGTGCATCTGCATAAACAGAGGAGAATGCTCATACTTGAAGGCGCTGTGAGGTTCACAAATTCGCAGTTTAGGATAAGGTAGTTAGATGGAAGATCTGTTCTTTTCTCCAAAGATAGAGATTTCTTGTGATTATTCTGTAGTTATGGTGGACACTGGAGCTGAATTGTTCATAAGAAAAAGGAAGAGCAGAGGTGAGCTCAGCAGAAGAGTGATGGAGCGCGGGCTAATACACGGGCTAAGCTGTTTGTGATAATGTTCATTCCAACCCACAGTCAGCAGTTATTCTGCAGTGGTCTGTTCAAACTTGAGAGTTTATCAATAAAATAAAGAGCCAGGCAACGTGATCTCTGCTTGGTGAGGTTGGAGTTGGTAGATGAACTCATAATCAGGACATAACCACGGTTCACTAACATTACACGTTACAGACGTCTGAAAATCACCAGGCTGAGTAAAGGCCATCGCGTATTAAGTCCGTTATTATCATGTGGTTTTTGGATCTGTAATCTGAAAAAAAAAAATCACACAGATAACCAATTTTTACTGATTTCAATATTGGTAAAAAAAAGAAAAAAAAAACAGTCTCCACAAAGAGGTTGTGTCGAGGTAGTTTAGAGAGAAAGAGCGGCGGGATCATGAGAAAAGACGACCATGAAGAGGATTAGGATGGAGCGTCGAGATGAATGCGATCAAAATAGTATGTTTTGTCTGTTTTGAGAGACATAAAAGAAGTGGGTCCACTGTTCTTAGGTAGTTATGGTGTTTACATGGTCATGGAACACAATATTATTTGGGTCTTGAAAGATTGTTCAGGACACGCTGAAAATGGCTAGCAGCCAATGAGTAAATATCAGCCCACTTTTACATATCTACCACTATCAATATGTTAAAAAAATGACCAACATTAGCCCATACCGTAATCGATACCGATATATCGTGCATCCCTACTGATGGGTTAAAATTCACGGCACAAGAAAAATGGATTCATCAAGCAGTAACAGTAATTTTGTGGTTCTTTCTCTACTTGAGAAAAGAAAAAGGCGACTTTCAGTCCATCACTCCTGAAAACAAGACAAGAGCAAGGAGTTTCACCTGCTGGTAAATGAGCCGCAGTATTTTCCCGATTGCTTCCAGGTGTGTTTCAGGATGTCAAGGGTCAGGTTTGAAACACTGCTAGCTTAACCAGAACTACACATTAAGAAGAAGAAGACCAATTTCTGCCAAGCATTTGATCCTGAGCAACACCTGGCAGTGTGTTTGAGGCAGGCTCACAACCACACATGATGATGATGTTGCAAGTATCCTGCAGCGTCTCTAAATAGTCAAACAACCCTCAAAACGACCTGGAAAGATGCGAAAAATCACAAAAAAATCAAACCTGTGCTGATAAAATAATGTTGGATGGAAGTTTTAGCATCTGTGCAAACATGATTAGCGTGATGTGGGATCAGATTTTTTTTTTAGTGTGCATCAATTTTAGACAAAAAAACGACTCAGTGTGCAAAGGCCTTTACAGTAAATAAGGCTGGATACTAAGTGAATGTACAAACTGAGTTCACAAAGTTTGCATGTTGTCACATTTCAAACAGAAGCGTGACTAACCTCATCCCTGTAAATCCTGCAAAAACGTTTTCTTAAACAAGAAGTAGTATTTCGAAAAAAGATCTGCTCTTTATTCGTTTCCAAAATAAGAGTCACATCCCTATGAAAGGGGGTGATGGTGCTCATGGGAAACAGAGTTTTCATCCATGAAAACACTACAGATCATTCTGTCCAAAGGTGTCGTTGCAACAACTCCAAAACTGATAGTCCTCACAGCGCCTTTGATATTGCACATGTTCACCTCCTCTGGATTTGAAGTGTGTCTGAAAATGACATCACCTCGGCCCCCTCTCACAGAGAGAATCACTCTTACATCAGTAAGTCTCTGGAGTTACATCAGCAAAGTCCGTTGGATCAAGAGCAAACTCCCTTTTTCCCCTCATTGCCTCTCCTTCTGATTTTTACTTCCGCCTCTCAGGCCTGCTGTGTGACCTCTTGTGGTCAGACCCAGATAAGGACGTGCAGGGCTGGGGTGAGAACGACCGTGGGGTCTCCTTCACCTTTGGGGCAGATGTGGTCAGCAAGTTCCTAAACCGCCACGACCTGGACCTCATCTGCAGAGCCCATCAGGTAAATCAGATTGCCAGAGACTGCTGATCAGATACTTTTGATTATTTCAACTGTGAATATAGGCCGCAACTATCCCAGCTCTGTTGGACATGCCCTGCTGATTCAGGCGTAGGCGGTTTTGTAGACTCGGCTGTGATAGCAAAGCTGGTCCCTTATACAAGCTGAGGGTGTTTCTTGGTATCGATCGTTGTGGGCGGAGGAATAATGTCATGTGTCTTCTCGCAGGTTGTGGAGGATGGATATGAGTTCTTTGCCAAACGCCAACTGGTCACACTTTTCTCTGCTCCAAACTACTGCGGGGAGTTCGATAACGCAGGCGGCATGATGAGTGTCGATGAATCCCTTATGTGCTCCTTCCAGGTAGTGTGAAAAACATTTGTTGAATTTAAATCTTCTGTCTTTTTGTTTTGTTAGGATCTGAATGCATGTTGTGTCTCACCATCTGCAGATCCTGAAGCCCTCAGAGAAGAAGGCGAAGTACCAGTACGGTGGTGTAAATTCTGGTCGGCCTGTCACCCCACCTCGCACCACCCAAGCCCCAAAGAAGAGGTGAACATACAGCCTCCCCTCTCCCCCTCCCCTCCTCCATTCCTGGTCTGCCATCCTGGCAACCCCTGTAACTCCCCTGTAAGGTGAAGATACAGGGCTTATCTAAATGCCCCCAATCTTTCTCCCCGACCTTCTCTCAGCCCTCCCCCAACTCCACTGACAGCTCTTTTCTTAATGTGTATGTGTGTACATAAATTTGCTGTGACCAATCTGTTTAATTTTTTTTGCCTGTTTGTTGGTATTTTTGATATTATTAACAGATGATTTGTGGTTTGACTTCCAACGCTGTTTGAGGTTTTTTTTTTTTTCTGAGTTTCTGTGTCGTGTAAGAGACGGCCTTCTCCGCATCGAGGGGCACAGTGACTGAGTTCAAAGAATTCTTTTCCAGTTGAACTAAATCACAGAAGAGATTGAACTTTTCTTTTGCCTTGACCTCTCAGAAAGTAGAGGGAAATCTTCCAATGTATTCCAATGAGACTGAGGTTTCCGTGCAGTGCTAAAACTGGAGACAGAAAAGCTTTTTTTGTATTCTGGTTTAACAGTTGAAACGTAACGCAGCATGTGTGGTGAACTTTTTGTTGTGGTGCACTTTTGGTATATCTGACCATTTAGGAAAGTGCATCTCCCCCATGAGGTGCAATGAATGTGAAGAGACCAGCGTGAATGACATAATAAAGAAGCTAAATGGGATGCTGCTTGCAGTAGACGCCCTTTTGCCCTTTGGGCTTTGATTCCCCCTTTTGTGCCTCCCTGTGCCTCGACTCCCAGCCCCATCAACACAACGCCTCTGATACAGTTGGTTGTGAGACTCTTCCCGGGTTGTTGTTATCTGATATCAACAATAAAAACTAATCTGTGATTTGTGATGGAAGATGCAGGTTTTTTCTTCCCACATTTTGCCCTTGGAAAGTGAAAATCACACATGTTCAACTAATAAGACCGTCAGTAATTTACCTGCAAACATACTGGATGCATGGTGTACTAAAATGCCAATACAGGATCATTTACTAATCTGTGAATGAGGCAAAAAAGCATCTTTTACCACTGGTTGCAGTTTTACTTGTGTAAACTTATCTAAACCAACACAGTGTAACAAGACCAATAATCTAAATGTACAAAACACAAGCTTCAAAATGCTCCACAGTATTCTAATATCTTAGTACTGTGTTTATAGAGTTTACAACAAACTAAACGTAAGAGAAGTGTGTTCAGTGTTTCAGTTAAACGCCAGCTATCCTACTTTTCCATCATCAACCAAACCTGTTCAGGTACAGAAAGAAGGCTGTAAGGTTTTGCTATGTGATAGTGATGCCACCTGGTGTATAAATACAGTAATGCAGCTTTCAAGCCAGAGAGCTCAAAATGAGCTCTTCACAACATTTAGAGTACAAAATGTTCTGTCATTTACCACTGAGAGAAACTTCTGTTAGACTGGTCGACAGTTAGCTTAAATAAGACGCAGTTGACCCGTTGTGGAAAACAGTTGCCTCTTTTTTTTTTCTGCTTTTTGTGGTATAATTTTTCAGTCGTATTTCTCTGTTCTCTATTCACATTGTTTACTTTTTATTCACTTAATTTATTTCCTATTAATAATAATATTAAGAAGAAAACAATGAGGTGTTACCAAAAGCTCTTTTGCAATTTGTACAAGTTTGTTGGAAAGTCTATGAATTCAATAAAATGGATGGAAACCAAAACTGTTGCAACCTGTTTTTTGTACTGTGTCTGTGTACTGTCCAACTGAAGTAAGCATTCTCTCTACATTTTCCAAACAGTAAAGTGTGTTACTCCTCTGTAAACCTGGATGGTAGGAATTCTGACAACACTGCATATAACCCACAGTCATGCTAAAATAAATATAGTTTTTATGGCTCATTTTTCCTCCTCTTTTAGCCAGCATGCCCATCTTTACAGTTCCATCCTGCTGATTCCTCTACAGCAGACCTATGTGCATCGGCTCTGGGTAAAGCTGATGCATCACAAGCAGGAGAAATCATGGAGGTGGAGGTGAGACAGAATTCAGAGCCGTCACTTTCAGGCTGAGGGGAGCAGAGGTCGCCTGTAGGTACAACCTGGGGAGGAAATTGCTTTTAAGAATTTAAAATTTTATAATCAATTATATTATAATCAATTGTTTGTGATGTCTAGTGAAAATTAGTTTGTCTTTCCAAACCTGCTGGTAAACATGCACAGAAGAGACAACGGGCTCCTGCCAGGAGACAGCCTTTTTTTCTGCACGCTGACGGTTTTGCTTCTTTTCTTTTTCCATCGTCTGTAGGGTTTACGCTCCCCCCATTCACTTTATATTTTGGCCTATAAAAGTGACATATTTCCTGCAAGTATTACTGTGTAGACGGTTTGCATGCTGCTCTGTGTCCTTTTGGTTGGAGTTTAATCAACAACATGAAATTTATTTTCATTTATTTATTTAAATAACCAGGATACCACAGAACATTATGATTGCAATGTAGTTTATTTTTTTAATTACAAATACGAAAATACAACAACCTTCGTTCTTGCTCGTTTTGTCGCTCGTGTAATTCATTTTGATAAACGTAAGGCGGCGATATATAAGTGTACAGCTGGAAAATCGTAGTGTCAACACTGATTCTTGAACCGTTAACTTTAGACCATTGTATTTAATCGGGTTTTGTATGATGCAGCGTTTTTGAATTCTAAACTTACGTGTTCTTTTATTTCAGTGTTTTACTGACTCATTTTTAACTCCTTTATATTTGTTAAGAATATCGTGTTTTTTCAATGATTTTATTTATCTGTAACTTTTACCATTGCCCTTTATTTATTAATCCAAATTCGTATTGCTACTTTAATACTTTTGCATTTTAAACGTTTTAACTGTTTTGATACATGTTTTGTGTGCACGAAAGACTTTATAGTTAAAAATTATACCTATTTCATCACTTTTGAACGGAGACGGGTCACAGCCATTGCTCATGCGCAGTGGGATTGTACACAGGTCTGATGTTTTGCGGACAGAGAGAAACGCTCACCCTACTCTACCTCTGATTGGGCCAGCTAGTTATATACACCCCAACCGTAACCAATCACAGTTCTTCTACCGAGCCCTACTACATACTTCAACCAATCAGAGATAGAGTAGGGCGGGTCCTGCCTTCCCCATTGGCTGGATCCACTTCCTGAATGAGACAGTGGACCTGGCTCCGTCCCGTCTCTTGTATCCCATACAGTATTAATTATAAATAAAGACTTTTACAAGATACTTGACTGCTTTTCCTCACACAATAAATTTAAATTAAGGAAGCCAGTTTCAGTATTTGAACACAATGGTTTTGAGTGTCGGGGGGACAAACGTGTCTCGTTTGACTCCTGTTATTTTTGGCAGCTGTTGACAAGTCCACAGTTCATCTATGCAGGTAGAGCTGAAGTAGCTAACAATGTTAGCTTGTTGACCAAGCCGTTATGCTTATTGATACCGTATGTTGTATGTAAAGCGCAATAAGCAAGATGTTACCTAATTGCAGGACTTGATCGGTGGAACCATTTGAAATAACATGCAAATATTCTCTGTCTCCGTGGTGGTTGTATGCTAGAATTTCCTGTTTTCCCCCTTGCTGTGTCGTCAACTAATTGCGAAAATAATCATTCGACAGCTAGACAAGGAGTTTGTGGAAAGAACTGGCAACTGATGATGCCATATTTACTTCTTATTTAATGATAAAATAAAACAGCCTTAAACAACACCTGGTCTCTAGCTGTTGGTCACACTGACATATATTTCTGTCTCTATTTTCTGTCGACTCCAGGCTCAACAAAACTTTGCTGAACCAGCTTTGATGGCATCCTGTCCAAGTCACAGCTGGTGCAACAGCGAAACATGGAGAGCTTCAAGCAGTGACTGAAGAATGGCAAGGTTCAGACGCAAATTTTGCATCTCTTTGATTGCTTTGGTGCTGTTTGTGCTCATTATAACAGTGGTCTTGAAGGCACTCACACCAGAGGACTCTCCCTTCAACAGCCCTGGTGGTGGCGAGTTACCCCTGGACAGAAACAATGAGATCCAGAGAGAAAGTGGTAAACCTGACCAGACTAAAATGAATAACTCCCCACAGCTGGATAAAGATGCTCAACTGGAGGCCATACTGAGGAAGTTCCCTCCTCCAAACTACTACCTCCATGCCTTTTACTATGCATGGTATGGGAACCCCAAGTTTGACGGCAAATACATTCACTGGGACCATCCACAGCTGCCACACTGGGACTCTAAGGTGGCTCAGGGGTATCCGCAGGGTAGGCACAGTCCACCTGATGACATTGGGGCCAATTTCTACCCATCTTTAGGGGCATACAGCTCCAGGGATCCTTCGGTTATTGAGGCACATATGCAGCAGCTGCGTACAGCAGCAATTGGTAAGATAGACATAAACCTACACTTCAATTCACAGATGGAGTGTTGCCACATTGTCACCTGTTTTTAAAGTTAAGATAACCATAAAGTTACAATTACAATATGTTTAATGATACTCAAGGAATGCTCTCTGACCAGATAATTCACTTTTTCATCAACATGTTTTAAAATTTTCCACTTTGTGTTTCATTCATTCAGTGATATCAGACTGACATCTGAAGGCAGTCTCTCCTGGCCTTGTGTCACTGAACACAAAAATATTAAGCAAACCTTTCTAACATTATAACCAGCACATATTGAACGATACTGACGTTCCACAGATGTATTGGTGTGTCCAGAGTAACAATAGATCATTGTAATTTTTTATGAAGCATTCACAGTAATGTGAATGTTGCCTTCTGTCTTGGTGTTTTGTGACCCAGTAGTACGACAGTCTGGGTTTTCAGAACTTAAAAATAGCCATCCATTCACTGATTCTTGAAACAAAAACATGTCCCACTAAAAAAAGTGTAAATTTTAGAGCAAGTAACTTAAATAATCCAATTTACAACAATCAGTGTTGATCATCGGAGGGTTTTTTGCACAAATATGTTTGTTTTTATTTTGGTAAATTATATGATCATATTATCAACCAGGGCCCAAAAAATCTGTTATCCTCAGACAACAGTTTATTGTTTCAATTTGTTTCAAAATTGTGAAAAAATACTTTAAATGAATAATATATGTGCCAGATGAAAGAGTAGGGTTAAAGATATCTTTAAATTATCAAGCAGTATATATTCAACAATATTTTTACTCATTTTCTGATCGCTCAAATGTGTCCTGAGTTTTTTCGTCAACACTGTCAGATATTTATCAAAAAAGTAAAGAATATCAGATAATCACTTGGTCAGCTTTATTCCTGAAGGCCCCTTTTCCTTACTGATCATTTGCCAAACGCTACAAGGTCACAGAAGCTGCACTAATTTTTTCAATTTTCTCGTAATATTCATATATTTATTGGTCTTTTTACTGTCACAACCAAGATATGTCAACACTGTCACTTTAGTATAGAAAATATTATTTATAGTTTTAACAAACATACATTTATTTTCAGTTGAGGCGAAAGGCAGCTAAGTGAAAATAAGATTTGGACAACACATGTATATTGTGTAAAAGAGTGTGTTTTTGTCAGCACAGTCAGATGTCACCACTGTCTTATTTTCTGACGGTGGTGACTAGAAAACCGCCTGGTTTCCAATGAGGTTTCCTGTGACCATCTGCTTCAAAACTCAGTATCAGAAACAGACGTGTGACTTCTCAGAGACTATATTAGTTATCCGGTCAATGGAGTATACAGGAGCCAGCTCACAGCAGGTAGTTTATGTTAATTGTTCATTCTTAATTGTTAATTCTTAAACATTGCGGTTTTGGTTGATGAAAATTGTTCACATTTCAGATGAAATGTTCAAGAAAAATGTGAATTTGTTGGACCAAATTGCTCATTGAGTTGTTAAGTAAACAACATTAATTTGAGAAGAAAAAGGTTGGAATTATTTTTTTTTGCTTGGGCCACTACAACATCCATCAGAACTGTGTCATGACCGTCAGGTGTGTGTGACCACTGTCAGAGTACACTTTTTAAACTTTTTTTTGAAAATAATAAATAAACAGAAATAATTAACTTTTCATTATTTCTGAAGGTGTTGACAAAAACAAAAAATGACACTAAAAAAGACATTTTGTGATAAAATTACAGAATCAGGAGGTTGCAACAAACATTTTTTGATAGCTGGGACTTTGCTTCATATACACATGAGATTAGATCTATGAACCATTATGAACCCTGAAAAGTAAATAGGATACTTAAGTTTCTGTTACTTAGCTAACGCTAGTATTATCAACTAAAGTGACTCAACAGCTGAGTCCAAGATGCTGGTTGGTTAAACTCTTTATTGACAGAGGTCGACAGCTGCAGTTATCTCACTGCAGCAGAATCGATGAGTGCATTCCAGTTATTAGATAAAATTTTAAAAAAAGCTTTACACTGTCCCGCCAGTACCCCTGCAGTAGCTTTCCGTGATAACGCTCTCACAAATACCTATTTTTTCTCACACTGGTGTTTAAGAAAACCCTTTCTTCAGCCTCTGTCTGAAATGCTTCATTTTAGCTACTGTCTCTTTAAGGCTCCCTGCCCCACAAACCCCCTTCCCTCTGACTGGGCAGCTTTCAGGGAACCTGTTTGGGCAGGGCTTTGGGCAGACCTTGGTGTTTGAGGTCTGCGCTACAACAAGTCATGAAGCAGATAAGAGTTAACAAACCAGTTTAGTAGTTTACAAGTAGACTCAGGGATTTCTATAACATACTAGCAGTGGTTTGAAAATCTGCACAAATAAACACAAATAGAACAAATATGCAGGACACTGAATTAAAGCCTTTTTCCTCTTTGCCTGCCTATCCTCAGGTGTTCTTGCTGTTTCCTGGTACCCTCCTAGCATGAAGGATGATAATGGTGAGCCAACAGATGACTTTGTGCCTTTGCTGTTGGAAGTGGCACATAAATACCATATGAAGGTCTGTATGAAGATATGAGTGCAGCAAACCTGGTTGTGTTCTGAGCAGTGCACTACATGCTGAACAGATTATACGGAAATATTAGTTTGAGATTAAATCACAATGCTTTCTTTCTTCTGTGGTGGTTCATCTTCTTCTGTCATGGATGTGTTGAACAGGTCATTTTCCACATTGAACCATACAAAGGAAGAGATGAAGTCAACATGTTCACTAATGTCAAATACATCATTGAGAAGTGAGTGTTGCTGCTGTGTTTTCACTCCCATAATCCCACACTACATTGATTAATCATTGGGTTTTGATTGATGTTGTTTACTTTCACTATCACTTGTTCTGATCCCTTTGTTTGTGTTGATGTTGTTTACCTTCTCCACCCCCTTAGATATGGAGAGCACCCTGCTTTTTTCAAGTATCGGACCAATACTGGCAAGCTGCTGCCTCTTTTCTATGTGTATGACTCATATCTGATGAACGTGGAGCAGTGGGCCAAACTGCTCAAACACACAGAGAGTAGCAGCATCAGAGACACCCCGTATGATGCCATCTTCATTGCTTTGCTGGTTGAGGAGAAACACAAGAGGGATATCCTAACTGCTGGTTTTGACGGTCTCTATACTTACTTCGCCACTAATGGTTTCTCCTATGGATCCACTCAGCGGAACTGGGACTCCATCAAAGCCTTCTGCGACGACAATAACCTGATATTCATCCCCAGCGTGGGTCCAGGGTACATTGACACAAGCATTCGACCCTGGAACTTCCAAAACACCCGAAACCGCATCAACGGCAAATATTACGAAACCTCTCTGAGTGCTGCGCTACAAGCCCGACCGGATTTTATCTCCATAACATCTTTTAATGAATGGCATGAGGGGACACAAATCGAGATGGCGATTCCAAAAACAAGCCAGACTGTGTATCTGGACTACCTGCCTAATAAACCTGCAATCTACCTGGAGATAACGCGCAAGTGGGCGGCAATATTTGGCGGTGAGCGGCGAAGATGGCAGGAATGAAAAACTGAAAGCAGTTCTAAAAAGGGACAAATGAAGTAAAAATGCACAACACAATGCAAACAGATGAATGATGTGCAAAGCTCAAGGCAAGTGGACTGCATTTTAGCTCCAATGGTGTGTGATTTTTCTTCTCATGGATGAGTTCTTTTTAATTAAACTGATTTCCTGGGTCTATGTATTTAAGCAGCCATGAGCATTTTGAGCCATATAACACGATCACCTTGTTTAAACACTGTCTCCACAGCTGAAACTGTGAATAGGCATGTTCAGCCACCCTATAATCTGTGACTATATAAAGCCGTAATAGAAATTAATAAGATGCAAAAGATGTGAAAGAGAGAGGGAAGATGAAAACAAAACAAAGCAGTCTGCTGGTGGAAAGCTGGTGTCTCACTTTGCGTCCAACTGTGCTGCTGCCTTGGAACAGTGAAACGAAAACAACATGGATCTGATACTTGAAAGGCACGTACACCTCGTATCTGAGCTGAACTACAGTGGTGACAACAATTGAGTTTCCATTCACAGAAAATGTTGGATCACATAGTATTTTGTTCTTTCCATGAGCCTGTTTCTCTCGTTTTACATCATTGCAACTGTTTCCTTTCTGCAGTCTGACTTTTCAGACCTGCAATTTTAAGGTCTTCTGACTACAGCTGAAACAGAAACGTCTACACTGCGACCACAGTTAGGCTGTGTTTGCAGCTTATTCTGAGAACTGTCTATCACAACAGCCGTTGACCTGTGGGAAAATTCAGTTCTGATTGTGTTGTGGCTTTGGGTCAACCATATCTCTTCCTGTTTCAGTGTCTGAGTATTTTTTTGGTGGTGAAAGAAACTGTACTCACTGTCACGTTATCGTTCTCCGCAGTTTCTCTGTAAATAACACTCACATCTTTTAGCGTTGATGGCCAGTTTCTCTTCTATTCCGTACATTACCTTTCCCTTGACATTTTATAGCAAGATGTTACTTTCTGCTGTACAATACCATTCAAATAATGCCGACAACACTACTTAGACACAAACAGAAGAGGGTCTATGTAACTGAGAAAGTTGGTAAACCACTTCTGCTTAGTCGATTGTCTGGAACTGCTTGATTTTCAATAAAAGCTGGAAAAACTGGGGTATTCTAAAACTTTTGGCTGGTAGTGTATATTTTCTTCTCCTTTGTGGCTGTCAAGAATTTGGAGAAAAAAAAAACCTCTGGTATGTGTTGCGCATATTTTCAAATTTGATACTAAGGTACGCTCATGTTACCTGGAAAGCCGTTAACAACAAAAGCACTGTATGCAAAGCAGTAAATGCAAAAATGGAGCTACATGAGCGTAGAACATTTCCATATTGTCTTTTATCAAGTTGTCACTACAAATTATCTACAAGTGACATGGAACAGGGATGATTATATAAAAACCCTATTGAAACTAGAGGATCTATTGTTCTTTCTGGACTTGTTCCCCTCAGAAGTGCAAACACTAGAAATGTTTTTATTGTTAAATTACTGAAATTTACTTGCATTAAGTGGTATTTTCCAGTAATTTTACAAATTGTAACTGTAAAAAAATCTATGATTGTAATTTAATTCACTTTTTATTGTTGTACATAAGTAAAACTACAGTATTTAACTTGCAGCAATTTTGCCAGTTTTAGAGTAGCTATACTGTTGAAATACAGGAACTTAATCTTATCAAAAAGTGCAAAAATGTACTATAGATGCAATGTTTATAGCATGTTACTTATATTATTCAATAAACTACTGTATATAAGGAAAGTAAATGTTACATTTTGAACATTTCTATTGGCAAGTTTGCTCTAAGACAGCAGTGTGTATAGACACATAGGAGGTTGCCCCCTTCGAGGCCCAGTTGTTAAAACACAAGTGTTGGGAGTCAAAATGTGCGCTTAACACACGAAAAAACACACCATAAACTCGAATCATGTGGAAGTCATGTAGAAGCCAAAACACACGCAAGGGTGCCCGCTTTGGAAGTAAAGTGGCCTCTTTGGGACTTAATCAAGAAAAAATGTGCGTTAAAGAGCCCTCTTGGGTGGCAAAATGCACGCTACTGTGCCCTGTTTGGAGCCAAAGCACGCACTTGGGTGCCCTCTTCAGTTGCAAAAAACACACAATGTACAGAATGTGCCTTTTTTTTTTTACATTTTGCCCATGTCCTTCAAAATATCTGTGCTCGCCACTGCACTAAGATCATAGATAGACTAAGACATAAAGGTACTGCTGTATGCTCCTGAGTTGTTATATTCACAATTTTCCTGTGACTCTTGGCTTTTAACTGTAAATTTCTGTAATTAGGAGTATTTGAGTGCTAGGAGGCAAGTAGGCTAATGTGAGACAGTTTTTATATTTGCTCCCCTCTAAGCGAGCTGAAATGATGTATCAATACAATTGACACATTTCCCATTGATCCAGAATGTTTCCTAGCAATGGAAATCATCAGAACGTATTCAGGACGAAGGGCAGTGAAAATATGATTGTTTGTTTTTAAAAAAAAGTGGTCTCGTGTCTTAGTTTACCTCAGCTTAAACTGAGACAGACCAGAGAAATCAAGGGAGTAAAGTGAACCAGCTGGGGGTAAACTGATCTACTTACTTTTCCACTCTGAAACAACAACACATGTTTCAACAGTTAGAATCCTGACAGTTACCTTGACAACCGCACATTCTAGAACTAATATCAGACTGGTAACAGAATCATGGGATTTGGTCAATAAAGTACATGTTTTTTTCTCAATATTGAAGAGTAACTGAACAAAATCAAATACAATGTGATATAATTCAAAATGTTTTACAGTGTTTCTCATTTGCTTTGGTTCATTTCTCAGATCAGAATTGGAATCCTCAAAACTTCTTGTTCAATCTTCACATCATTGTGCTCATCAGAAAATCTGTTTCTCATTTCTTTGAACAAGTTGTAAATGCTTTGGGACATCCATGATGATAGTGTACAATTCTCTGCTGTTCCCTACATTATCAACTGCTTTTGACATGTTCACCAAAATGGATTATCGTGGGTCTCTGTTGAATAGTCTCACCCCTCACAACATTTAGTCATTAGTTCATAGCATAAGTCTTTACATGTAAAAAGGTTTAACAAGTTATCATCACATGCCAAGGACCTTTCCACAAAACCCCATCAGACTGTTTGTCTAAATCTGTCTAAATCTGTCTGGGTTGGTGAATTGCTCCCTGGTCAGTCTTGACTTTGTCTAACAAATGGAAATGTGTGAAGTGTTAGATCAACCAATGATCAACCAGTTTTCTGAAATAGCTCAAAGGTTTATCTCATGAACCATCAAATGGCAAGTATGTATTAGAGATAGACCTATATGGATTTTTCTGGGCTGACACCGATACAGATTATTTGTAGTCAAGGAGGCCAATAACTGATATTTGAAGCCGATATTAATTTGCAGTCAAAGTACAAATATTAGTGTCAAAATTTTGAACAATACAAACTCAAACACTTAACTTTTTTCAAATAGCTTTAAGCTTGACTTTATTAAATAGCTCCCAGGCTTAGCAGCATGTTTTATTAAGTTAAAGTAAAACTTAAAAAAATAAATGGCTAAAGTTTTCTACAGTAAATAAAGTTTTCAAAAGTTTCAATGTAACTGCAATAACTGCAACTGTAATAACTGCACTGCTGATTGGCTGTTTCCCGAGCCATGGCTCTGCTTGTAACCAATCAGATGGTACTGTGGGTGGGACAGTGCTGGGGACTGAGTAGTGACTGCAGACAGTGGAACGGCTGCATCAGAGCCGCAACAATGCCGGCCCAGCTGATAATCGGTCTATCCTTAGTATGTATGTGTACTTTTCTTTCTACAGACAGTGGAAACAAGTTTCCTGTACAGGACAATAAAGATGTATCACACTTGTGGACTATATTCTCAATTACGAGCTTACGATGGCCCAAAGAACTCCCAAAGTGTAGTTTTATTGAAGGCTGTAGCCCTTTCCAGATGTGTTGCCTCTGGAGTTCAGACAGAGAGATGGAGATGTGCTAGGAAGCTGCCAAACCAATCTCAACCTACAGTAGACAACTCATTACTAAAAGATTTAGGTTTGTGGCAAGATCAGTTGGCCTTAATTAACCTAAAGACTCATGTGATCACTGTCTCACTTTACCCCACACCACTAATCTCACCCCACCGCTACAAGTTTAGTAAAAACAACTCTCTCGCACCATCACATGGTTTTACATGTTGATAGTTCATCATCATATGTGATAGAAGTTTTTCTACCTGAATCAATTTTCCTTGGCACAACAGTTGATTAAGAAATGGCAGCGGCTTGAAAACATAATGGTCAGATCACTACAAATGTGAACTGTTGCCAGGATACAGGGGGTATCTCACATTGTGCGGTTCTCCCCTATTTATAACCCCAGAATGTATTGTATATATACCAATCTTAACCTGTATTATCAAAATACAGCACAGCACTGTTGGCATCCTGCTGTAAAAACCTCAAAGTTAAAGTGTAAACAAAAGGCCTGAGTGCCCTTTAAATGAATAATTAATAAGCTCAATGTCATAACTGGTGTAATGGTGTTATAATAGCCACAGTTGAAGGCTCAAGTGCCTCTTTATGGATAAATTAAGTCATCTTATGTACTCAGACGTCACTTCAGAGATTGATGCATCTTTAACTGATGTCTGAGTCAGTAGCTGTTCTGTGTGATCCACAGCGCTTAATCAGTGAAACGCAACATCAACCTGTGGTTGTTTCGCTATTTGCATTAACAGGCGATTTAGGTCGAGAGAGGAGGGGGGGACTTGAGGTCTACGTTTCCTTACAGCAGAAATGAATCACCTGTTTATCTAAATGAGAGCAGATGACCGACGTGTTACATGCCCCAGCGCTGCATCTCAGCATCTCACACACAGAGACACACACACATACGCACGCATACACACGCTCTGGAGCTTCGCCACAGCCCGCAGCTGCATTGACGGTAAACAGAGCAAGGTAGCGCATGGGCAGCCAGCAGGGAATTATTCCACATCGCATCACATCCCTCAGCATATATGGCGTCCTCACACACCGAGCCATGAATTTAACGTGCAGGCTGACGGGGTAGCTGCACATTTCTCTATCTTTTCTTTTTTCTTATTTTGCAGCCATCATCTTTTGCGTCGGTGTGCATCACTGGGGGGAGAATGAGCGCACATTGCTACAGTTAGGTACCATCATTTTGTGTGAAGCCAAGACGATGGATGCGGCTTCATCCGGATCTTTCCCTGCGAAAATCGGCGGACGGGCGCGATTTTTTATTCCGAACGCATCCACATCTTCTGCAGGCTGCAAGGTGTCTTTGAGAAGGGAAGCGACGGATCACTGGGGGAAATGAGAAGAAAGGTCTATTTTGACTCACGCCTGTCGAGATGGTGAGTGAAATGCATGGCTATGTGTGTGTGTGTGTGTGTGTGATTTTCTGCAACCCGTGGAAGAGGCAGCAGCACCTGCTTTTCACGGTTAAACCTCGCCAGCTAATTAAAAAGCATCTTCACAGAGCACGTCTGCGTAATGCCACATTTACTCTTAGCTCCTCGTTTTTTAGTGCACAGGACGCACACGCTTTCTTACAATCTTTATGCTTGGATTTAAATCTAATGGCACTCTCAGTCGTGGCTGCACTGCTTATTTATTTTCTAACATCCTCCTCCACGCCAATGTTTATATTCTGCGCGGTTTTGGTGCGCAAAACGGTGCTGCACGGCTACACGTTGAATCTACCAGCACGTCTTCAGTGTTTCCATGATCCACAACGCAGTGTGACGCCAAAAGACAACCATTTTATACAGCACCACGTCTTAAAATGACCTTCAGTGCTCGGTGGCTGTAATTTGGTCCTCACCTGGGATGAAGCGTCCTTTAGTCATCACTGCTGTGGCCTTCCTTGGAGTATTCACAGAGTAAAAACAGAAAACAAGTGCTCATTTTGGGTGTTTTTCTATCACATTTAACCCACCTGTCATTAAAGACACACTAAGGGTTTAATGACTCTCTGTGACTGATTCAGAAATCACTGTCTGCGTTTTTTTCCTCTCTCTCCACAGTGTTTTCAAACCTCTCTGCAGACTACTCACCCATGCGGTGCTCTCTCTGTGTCCCAAATACATCACAACGCATTTGACAAAAAACCCTGCTACGCTATTAAAAAATCTGCACGAGTGCTTGAGCTGCACATGTTCCCTCAAAGTGTCGTTTTTATAGCACATAAATGGAGAGATGAGAGGGGAAATATCACCCTCTCATGTTAAACACTCTGACCTCAGCAGTATCACCATGGATACACTATAACTTTACCACACACTGCATATTTAATAGGCCAGATTTTTATCTCCGTGCTGCCATAGCTACACTCCAGCCTCTCTGATTCTATGTAAAAAAAAAGAAAAGGTATGCATGAGCTGCATCCTCTGTACAGCACAGAGCTTATCGCTGCCGGCGACGGAAAACATGCTCCGGCACCATAAGAGGATTTGCAAACATAGAAATGTATTGATACAGTAAGCCTTTAAAAGGAGTTGCACTCATCTGGCTCTGATTCATGTGGCCTTTGTGCACAGATCTGTGAACTAAAGTCACAGATGTCGACAGAAGACACAAATTACGCACCATATGTCATATTTTATGGATTACATGAGGAGAAACAGAGTTAAAGCTGAGCGAAGAAATACAAAAGTCACCTCTAAAGGTCTGTTTTTTTTATTTGTGGTGTCTTAACACAACCTGCAGGTGTGATGAGCCCTTGGGATCTGTAGAATCAAGGCCTTTCTTCTCTCCCCAGCCTTAAGATGGCAGCATTCTCTAATAAAATATCATATGACGCCAAACTAATAACAGCCAAAGCTTAAGTCCATGCTTAACTAGCAGATTTGAAATAACATCCTCAGTTAAGTGGCAATATCTGCAGTAACCCCGGTGTTTTCATTTTATTTTTCAGCTCATTTCAGAGGTTTGTTAGTGAGGATGAAGCCTGTCTCTGCATGATGATTTCCTGCATGTGCTGATGCTCAGCTTCTTCTCTCATGCCTTAATTGAATGTCTCTGATTCTCTCTTTCTCCCTCTGCTCTCATGAAGGAGGCATCATTAAGAAGACCTTTACATTCCAGATCAAACAAGCCTCATTGTTAGATCATTGTTATTCCACATAAAGGCAAAGACACATCTCTTGGCTGTGACCTGCAAACTTCTTTTGCCTATGAGCGCTGAATCGCAAAGACTATCGATCCCACCGTCGACTCCATGTAGGAACAGCTCCCTCCGATTCCCACAGCCTCGACTCGTGCTTGGATTTCAGCATTCAGTCAAATCCCCCAGGTTGGTGTTTTTATGGATCTGAAAAGAAGTCGAACTGTTCTTCTGAGAATTGATTAAGAGAGGGGTGGGTTGTTTCAGAACACTTTGTTCACACGCAGATGCTCTTCTGCTAAAATCAAAGCACAAATGGTATCTTTGTCGCGTCTTTACTCTGATTTTTTTCCCCTTCAATCTGCTCTTTCAGGACAGAGTATGCCATCTGCACCTTTTCACAGAATCCTACGACCCCTTCTGCTCGGCACTTTCATTCTGGGATGCTTTGTGACTCTGTTTTTGATGTATTTTAAACCATCCACCAGCTGGTTATCTGGTCCCGTAGAGTCGACAGTATCCACAGATCGGGTCAAGAACCTCTTCTCCACCAGGAGCGATAAGAACGTGACCACCGTGCTGATCTGGCTCTGGCCTTTTGGACAGACCTATGACCTGGGTGTGTGCAGCTCCCTCTTTAATATCGAGGGATGTTTCATCACAGCGGACAGGAACCTCTTCAACAAGTCAGATGGGGTCGTCATCCATCACCGGGACATCTGCACCGACCTGTCTAACCTGCCACCGCTTCAGCGACCGTCCTTCCAGAAGTGGATATGGATGAACTTGGAGTCTCCGTCGCACTCCTCCCAGCTGCCTGGGATCGAGAACTTGTTCAATCTTACTCTAAATTACCGTCAGGATGCTGACATCGAAGTGCCTTATGGGTCCATCGTAGCAGCGGAGGGCGAGGAGGACTTTGTCCCACCCAGTAAAAACAAGCTGATCTGCTGGATTGTGAGCAACTGGAACCAGGAACACGTGCGAGTGAAATACTACAATGAGCTGTACAAACACATTGAGGTTCACGCGTACGGACAAGCCTTTGGAGAGTACATCTCCGACCAAGACTACTTCCCCACCATGGCCAGCTGTAAGTTCTACCTGGCCTTTGAAAACTCCATCCACAAGGACTACATCACTGAGAAACTCTACAACCCACTCTCTGTGGGGACTGTGCCAGTGGTTCTCGGCCCGCCCCGGCAGAACTACGAGAACTTTATCCAGGGAGACGCCTTCATCCACGTGGACGACTTCACCTCGCCAAAGGAGCTGGCTGATTACCTGCTGCTACTGGACAAGAACGAGGAAATGTACCTCAGGTACTTCGAGTGGCGGCGGCACTTTAAAGTAAAGAAGGCCTATTTCTGGGCAGAGCACACATGCCTGGCCTGTGATTACCTGCGTAGGCACAAAGAATACAAGGCGTTCAGTAACCTTGACAAGTGGTACTGGGGCGGGTAGTGCTGTGAAGGGCTATGCAGTGCTTGTTTTGGTATTGAAGGCAGCGCTTTAAGAGTTTTGTCCTTCTGTTAACACGAAGGTTCATCACTGTTTTGTCCTAAGCTCCTGAATGATTTTTCATTTTGTTTCGAGGCCCAGTGAGACATGCATCTTATTTCTTTTTATTTGCAAGCCAGCTTTGCTAAGCCTTATTTTGCCTTGTATTATTCATTGTTATATTTATTTTGAACGGATTACAAATGCACTATCTTTTTACTCTTATTTCAGCCTTTTCTTTGCTTAAAATGCCCACGTCTGCTGCTAATTTTTATTTATGTTTTATTCTGTTATTAGTATGAATGAATGAGGGGTTACGATTTTATATTCCTGTTTAACAGGTGCAAGGTTATTTCTTATCTCCTAAACATCACCTTTTCCTACAATGGTACACAGAAGACATGGGGATATTGTTAGCTGCAGAAGGAGACTGGCATAAAAAGAGAAAATATTTATGTAATATTTATTTGAGAGAGGCATTATATGATGATAAAAAAAACTATCTCATCAGTGCTAGTGATGCAGTCACCTATGCAGTGTTTACTGAACTCAAATGTGAAAGTAGTTCAACCGTGTCATGTACATATGGTATATTTTTGGAAATATGCATCCATCCTTTTTCCTAATATTTTCCTGAGTTTGCATTTGCACTCCTAATCAAACTGTTTGACATCCTGTGAGTACAGAGGGGGCTGCCAGGTTAGGTGGCATGTGATGATAATTATGATGGTGGTCTCTGGCAGCAGATGTGGCTCTGCTCCACGAGAGGGAGGCTTCTATTTTAATCAGATAGTGAATTGTTCATCGTCACATGTGGTGTGTCACAGAGCAGTCGGATCCCGTATGGATGATAATACAGCACAGAACCATTGTACTGCAATATGAAACTCCCACACAGCACATTATGTTGCAGCATGATTTCGTCTTCAGGAGTCTGTAATCTAGAGCTGAATCCATCGATGGGGAAGAGCACAAATGAACACCATCCTCATACCTGTGATTAAGCTTTCTGACTGTGTGTACTGTACTGTCATCCCACAATGTGACCTTAGGTATTTACACTGAGTTTGTTTTCAGTAATGTCAGGCATACGTTGCCATATGGGTGAGATGAATGTGAATCAGGATGACTTCAGATCTGCCCAAATGTTTGGGACCTGTTAGAGGAAAATGTGTTCTCCGTTACTCTACCATCATCCATATTTCTGCTTTTAGTCATCTTGATTGTGCATTGTTGTTCTGGGAGTTCGAGGGCGCATGTGAAACAATGTTTTTTTTTCTGTTAACACTCGTGTTTACAGTTGTGTGGCTTGCCAGCCAACCTACACCACTCAAGATCACACTTCTCAGCATCTGTAGATATACCACATTGCTTTTAAATGTTATCAAGAACAGCCAATCCACCAACAATGCATCTTAACAGCACTCAGCAGCTAATGGCAGTGTGGTTACATTTTTACAGAAATGAACTGTGCAAACTATGTCAACATTTTATGCAAGGTGAGCCGGCGCCTTTTTGGTCAGTAGTTGGTTTAACATGTTTCAGGTTATTTTTATTTTGATATCTTCTTCACTTTAAAGGGACCATTGATGTAAATTAGGATGAATTCACATATTTTTCTTACTGGATATGGTTCCAAATGCCATATTGAAAACTGTACATAAACCTTGTAGTGAAATGAATCACCATCCGACACAGATCATTCCTGTTTGTTCACCAGACTGAGAGAGCTCCTGCAGTGTCTGCATCACTGAGAAGAGACAATGTGCTGTACATATTTTTAATGTTTCAAATCTCTTTATAACATGCAAGTGTCGTCATGCAGTGAATGTGACTTGGCTGCGTCTTTATAAGTAATGTTGGTGCTTCAAAAGGCTGTGAATCAATGCAAAAGAGGCAAAAAGGGAAGAGAGGATTACAGCAACAGAAACAATGGTTTTAGTGTTGTGAGGTGGATGGTTTCATCAAGGCAGGCCGTTTTACACTGATGTTTTTGTTTTGTTTCTTTTGAGTGTGGGTGGTTGTCCTTTTGGCATAACTTAATTGGAAGAGTCATGCCAAAATGCAGCAGAGATTTATATCTTTTATTAATGTGGAGTTTTGTGACTCACTGTGCTGATGCCTGTCTTAGATGGAGATGTTGTGAATTCAGAAACTGTCAACAGAGGCCTCAGCTGCCCCACATATTACTTATGAAACTGCCACTCATGGTTTCATATTGTACAGTCCAATCTCATGTATGAAAACAAAGGCTTCTTGTCCAATGTAGTTGGTGACTTTAAGGAACAAAAGATATGAGCTTTCTGTGTCGTCTGTCTCTCTCATCTTCTGTCCTCTTTCTCTCTATCTCTCTATTTTTGCACAAAAACAAACATGGAGGAGCCTGGTCTTCTCTGAACCCTGTCTGAGTGTGTAACAGCACCAGAGTGAATCAGGATGTCTCTGAATACTGTCTGACCTGGCTCTGAGTTTGCTGGAGTCTTACAAACACTGAATATAAAGTGGGATGAAATCTTTGTGTGTGACTGAACATGAAGATTTCACCAGCGATGCTCACCTTCTGCCAGTTCAATGAAATAATCAGTGAGTCAATCAGTACAAGTTTTTTGCCAAATCATTGTATTTTGCCAAATGTTGTGTTTTAACTGTAGATGTCTGATAGTGTCAAAGAAAATAAAGATATTGATAAACGATTAAAAAAACCTCAATCATACAGAACCTTATTTGTAAAGTGTTCAATTTGATGGTAACCATCTCCACCGCAGTGTTAGATGTGAAGCAAAAAAAAGCTACAGTGGGCTCTTAAATGTGCTAGTGATGTAATTTGAAGCCAAGTCGGGTTGCAAAATTCTGTGAATTTTAACATCTGGAAACTTTCTATTGGAATTTTCAGGAAATTTATATTAACTGCATTTGCCTGGTCATATACATGTTTAAATATGAAAACAGACATGCATGCAAATATGTCTCAAAAGGTGTCAATTATGACATCACATCCTATCATTTTAGCATCAAATAACTAGCTTAAACTAAGCTTGTACAATACTGAAGGCTTTCACATAAACTGGCATGAATTTGTCTTGTAATGGTGGAGATGTGCTGTATGACCAATACTGCAGCCAGCAACCAGGGGGAGCTCTAAAAGTTATGGCTTTTATTTAAGAAGCTACTGTACCTTCCATTTTTTACACAGTTTTTCTGGTAACTTTTTGAATCATCACTTTAACATATTCTTATATACAATGCTACTACCAGCTAACCGTAATACTTATTTTGACATGATATAGATCGACATTTTGAAAAATACATTTTTTTCTTGTTTCTTCACAGTGGATGTGACGATTGCAAACCAATTTAAGTTTTAGAATAGAAAAAAATGTAGCAAATACCAAAACCCGCTTTTTGTGATAGCAATACAAAAACTAGGAAAGCACTCAGAGAGCGCAGACCTCCACCAAATATACTGTGATTGTCACCAACATTTTAGTCCTACTTTAATGTTATACTCCCTTTCAGCAGACTGTCTGCTACAATTTGGTGTTAGTTGCAGGTTTGTACGATAATTTGTTTCCTGACAGTGTTGAAAATGATGATGACCCAGTACATATTTCATATTCCAGATCTTAGTATCCAGAATATTTCCAGGATCTGGATCGTACTTTTGCATCTGTCAGAAATTATGGTGACCTTGTCTTGTATTGTTTTACAAAGCAATCCGACCATTTATGGTGCTGTTATATACACATATGGTGAAAACAGCCCTATCTCACAATGATAAAGAATCCTTTAAAAAAGTCCTGGATCCAGATGGTGATCCAGATCACCTCCAAAATTTAATCAGTTCTTCCTTATCCAGTTTTGAACATTTCCTGAAGATTCCATCAAGATCTGTTTGTTACTTTTTGAGTTATGTTATTCACAGACAAACAGACAAACAGACAAACTTTCCCCAAAACAAAACCTCCTTGGTGGAGGTAATACGCTTCTCAGACAATAATGGGTCTAATACTGAAAAACGAGCTGGTATATCTTGTTGGCAGACTTTTTTAAAGGCTAAGCCAAGGCTAGCTTAAAATAGCTAACCAAGTGAAGTAATGGTTGACCTCACACTAGTACTGATCTTGATTTTCATTTTCACAAATGTCTTCCATTAATCATTTTATATTTTTTAGGCAACCTAATAAAGTCTCTTGCAAATCTATCAAGTATAATTTTCAAAGACACAGCTCACACTGTTCTCCAGTGCCATGTAACACAGGACGATATATAAATAGCTTTTCAAAAGCCTTGATAAGTGATTAATGAGAGCGTGAAGACTGTGTTGTGTTAGTTACGCCTCAATCCTCCGGCTGTTGTTGGTTACCCCATATCCTCACTAGCACTCTGGTATTTGGAGTCGCCTCCTTCACCACACGGAGATGACACATCTTTGTCAACTGCCTCTGCTTTACGGCGTAGGTCAAAGTGTGTGATAAATATGTGTGTAGGCAGGATCAGTGGCACAAATAATCCAATGATGTCAGTTGAGGATTAGTATGAAAGTTCAGGTGGCAGGAGGATTTTCCCTTTTTTTTTTCAAGAGAGTGTGACAGAGGAGTACAGTGACCTCAGCTGTTGATTTTTGCATTTGCTTGATAAATACAGCACAGAACACTGCTGAACCAACTGCAAGTTACTTAACCTGTAGCTAAAACTGCTGTATCTGAAGAACAGGATGAGTGGGTGTTATGTGAAAAGGAGTGCTTGAAGTGAGGTTAAAATGCAGCATAACTCTGAAGTTCTAAGGTTTTTTTTTAGCCACAGAATTTTGAAGCACATTTCTGAGTTTTTAAAGTTTAACAGCTGTTATCAAAACATTTTTGGCTGATTTGGGTATTACAGAAAGTCTGAAACAGACTGCGAGCATCACGCCTGGGATTTCCACTGTAGACAGTCATGTTAGCAACCAGCCAATGAACAAAGTAGCAGCTAAAGACTTGAAAGACATCAAAAAGACCAAGAGAGAGATAAAAGGAAGTAAATAAAGTATTGACATTGATCCTGTTGCTAAAAATGTACCTCAAAAAGAAAGCTAATACTGCTCTTTAGCTAGCTTGCTGGAACAGGCAGGCAGTTGTTGGCTAACAAGCCAGTCATTAGCTTAAAGGCTGTTTAAATGTTGGCCAAAAAAGTGTCTGTTAGGTCCTTTGTAAATATAGATTATGATTAATGTTTAACTTTTGCTTTGATTGTGTCATTTTGGGATGTTTAAAGAAGTTCTACAAACTGACTGCATGCGCCCTACTGGGCAGTGACACTGGATAGACGTAGTTAGCAACTAGCTAGAGATCAAAACACGAGGTTCCTGATCAGGAAGTATTGATTCAAGATGCACAGAAGACCCTATGACAACACCACATGGGCCAACAAAGTTCAGCAGAGAAAGATTAAATTTGTAGATATGGTTGATACTGGAGCTGGACTGGCAAATAAAAAGTACAGCAGAGCAGAAGAAAGCTACATAAGAGAGTGACAGAGCATGGGCTAAAGGCTAAAACACGGGCTAAGCTGTGTGTGATAATGTTCATTTCAATGCACAGTCAGCAGTTATTCTGCAGTGGTCTGTTCAAACTTGAGAGTCTATCAATAAAATGAAGAGTGAGGTTACATTAGCTCTGCTTGTAGGGACACTGGTAGGACATAACCAGGATTTGTTAGCATTACAGGTTACAGAGATGTCTTGTGGCACTGGGCTGTGGGAAGCGCTAAATGTAATCTGGTACTAAACTACTGCACTAACTATTTCTTTATGTCTTTGATACCTCTTTTTTTTCTTTATCCCCCCCTTTAGAGACACAGTTTTGTCAAGAATTAGGAGACACCAATATAAAGATAAAAGAGGGTTAATAACAGATTTATATTTATCAACCTGCCAAAAAATAACACAGCTCAAAACAAAAGCTAATGCTGCTCTAAAGCTAGCTTACTGGGTCACAACGGCAAGTGTTTACAAACAAATGAGTTGATAGCAATGTATGCCTAAAAAGGTGTCAGGCTTTTTTTTAATTTGGAGTATTTTACAGATTTTTAATAAAGAATTATTTATTTTTTACTTTATTTTCATCCCTTAGAGCAGAAAATCTGAAAATGGGCCCAGGAAATATTCCAGCCTGCGAGCTTTATTTTGGACCCATGTACAGTCTTGGAACAGTTACAGTAAACTGAAGATTGTTTGTTTGTGCAGCTCTGTTTGTATAATAGGAAGAGTTCCAGGCAGTGTAGTGGCTATCACAAGGAAAAAGTCTCCCTGCAAGCTGGAGTTTGGAGGACTTCTTCATCTGAGACAGTCTGAGGTGGACAAAACTATCTGACTTCCTGCTTCAGGTATGTTTGTTTGATCTCTTGTTAATTTAGAGAACTTTACAGTATAAATAATGTTTATATGATATATGCTTTAATGATACGATGATATATGATATGATACAAAAGCTTTGGCTTGCTGCCACTGGTACCACAGAGTACTCGGCTGCTCCGTCTGCACAGTAAATCCAAAGACCGCCAAATCTGTAGGCTGTGAGGGGGCGGGGAACGTTTAGGGGAACATTTTAATGAGCTGTGCATTCCTGGGAGGAGACAACTTTCACTCCTCCTTAGTGGTGGAGATCATATGTCTGACTCTTTCACAGGCTCTGTCACCCTCTCATAGCATGACTCATTTTAGTGAGAACAGGGGAGGGGGTTTGGTAGAGGCATTACAGGTCCTCCCTCAAGGGGTGTAAGGTTTTTGTGAGATGGTAGACATAGTAGATTGTATCTCCTTGCCCCCCGCCAACCCCCTATGTGGCTATCCTGTTTAGTCAAAAATGCTGTGTTGAAAGCAAGCTTTCCAAAGTCGCAGAAGACCGCAGAGGACTGCTCAAAGATCTGATCTGTGAGAGTCCTCTCATTAACAACAAGACCTGCCCCTCTTCTCAACCTAATGGATCCCACTTATGCTGTCACCACCATGCCAACCAGCTGTCAGCTCTGGTGCATCCAGGCTTTTGTGCTTGAACTGCGCCGTGTTGATCTGTCCCAGTCTACGACCAGTCACAACCTCAAAGGAGCCACCAAAGTAAAAGCCTCTCTTCTTCTGTGAGATCATTCGATTCAGAGGGACAGGGGAAGAGCCACTGACACCTTATTGTAAAGACTGAATACATTAAGATAAGAGGACACCTGAGTCCAAGTCATATAAAAGGCCTTTTTATAAGGGCGAGACAAGGCAGCGTACGAAATGTGTTGGCAGCTTGACTACAGAGGATTAAGCTGGCAAAAGGAATACGCAAGATCAGCAAGCTTTTTGCTCTGCATAGTTGGCACTGTCTGGTGTAGAAGTCAATAATCCAAGAGACAAAGACCAGTACCTGTTATCCATCAGACAGGATCACAGCGGTTATGATAGAACAGGCTCACACGATACAGATTAACCCTCACAGTATGAACACAGTGAACGATAATCTCTGCTTTAACTTGACATGCAATTTCCTTCTTTCATGACTTTCAAATTAATACACTTAAGGAGATGAGAGTTTTTGTTTGCTGATGAATTTAGGTCATCTCCAAGCAGGCTGATGTCACATGATGTCAGACATACTATGCAGCAACCAAGATTAGAAGCTTTTGCGAGACGATGACTATATCTGTCCCACAGTTGGTTCTGGGTTTAAGGTTTTTAAGGTCTGACTGGCTTTGTGTATTACAGTCGCTGATCTGGACATCAGCAGGAAGCAAGGATGCAACACGATGCAGTGGTAATCTTATCCAAGGAGGCAGATGACTTTGTCTAATCGGGTGGATCCACCTACTTAAAAAAAAGAGAACGAAAAGAAAAGCATGATTTGAAAATCACACATTCCCCCGCACCTTAAATCCAGACATAACGTGGTTATACTGGAAGTGAGCCTTACATAACAGCACCGTGTAGGTCAAAAATAACAATCTTACATTATTCCTCAGAGCTTTGTTGATACCACCTACATAAAAACACATCCCATGTCACTACATCATCCGCTGATCCTAAAACAGAGTACATGTTGTATATTTACAGGAGTGTAATGCTACATGAATTTCTCTACAAGGAGTGGTGCTACAGGAGGGGACGCAGAGAGAGGGGAAGAGGGTTCATGTGGACAGAATTGCATTCCTGTCAGCCTCATCCCTGCCACTGACCTTCCTGTGTGTGTATGTACAACAGGGATTAGGCCTGTGGGCTGGGCTGGTGGTCTTCTCTGGCTATTTTTATAAAGATGTCTGCCCCCCCTCCTGATCCTTTTGGTAAACTGATATGAGCACATGTTCCAGGATTCTGATGTAATTAATTTAGCTTCAGTGAAAAGAGGGCAGCTTGTTTCCTATTTTGATCAATTTTATCACAATTGACGAGAGATTGTTTGACCGAGTAATGGCACCATTGTTCATTCAGATATTGTGGTGTGGCGTGTTTTTTATCCTTATTTTACAACAAATCGTTCCAACCAAGTGACTCAGTAGGATGTGAGGCAGCCCATGAAATCTGAGAGCAACAGAAGTGTTTCTACTATCAACTGTTTGAAGAATGGCTGTGTAAAAGCAATCATCACAGACTGTGTACAGACCATAAACTGTGTAATATTCCTGACATGGACATCAGAGTTTCAGAAGCAGTTTTGAAGCCCCTCATTGTTGAGTGGCATTTTGGAAATACAGAATTTACTAGAGATGGGCCGATACACTTTTTTACATTCCGATCCAATCCAATCTAAAAATAATTTAATTGTGCCGATACCCGATCCATACTAATACAGTAGGCAACATAGTAAAACTTAAACCAAACAAAACATTATCAATTTCAAGCCTTTTTTTAATTAGCATTGCAAAAACCTGAGTGCAATATGTAATGGCATGGTATGTAGGGATGCACCGATCCAACTTTTCTGGTTCCGATACCGATACCAATGCCTGGGCTTTGGGTATCAGTCGATACTGATGCTGATCCAATACCACTGTTAAATAACAACCTGAATGCCCTACTGTGGGATAAGACTGGTAATGTTTTGGGTAAAAGGCAAAAAAATTAGTAGATGGAAAAACTGAAGTAAATATTTATTTAAACGATAGAATATTCAAATGTTTAGCACTATTTTGGTAAAAACAATGCTTCAGAATGTACAGAAATTGTATTCAAATGTAAACTTTTATACCCTGTAGACGGTAATGCAGCAAAAAAGTGCATCAAAGGTAACATTTTAAATCAAGTAGCCAAGAGGGGCACTGAAAAAGAAATGGAGCTGTTTGCCTGGATTGGCACTAAGGATCGGCCCCTTTCCCACCGATACCGATCCAGCTTTGAGGGGCACCGATACACCGAACCCGATGCCAGGATAGGTATCAGTGCATCACTAGATTTTACCTTAAATTTGGTCAAGGTAATATGAAGTGAAGACGTGGACTTGGACTTCAGCTGTGCCTCTGATAATGCAAAACTTTAAAAAATCTAAACCAGTGGTTCTCAACTAGTCAGACTTCAGGACCCACCATCAACCCTCTATGACAAGCCGTGGCCCAAATAGCTGTATTTTAATTAAAATCAAAAAGTTCACATTAGAGGCCATACTTTAAAACGAGGAGTGTTGCTTAGCATTACAGGGCATTATTGCCACCTACTGTTCTGGAGTGTGAATAGACAGCATGCCTCTAAAAAAAACCCTTCAAAATAAAAGCACAGAAATTTTACACAGGAATTGTTCTGTTTTGTCTTTTCAGGCAAAAGCTCACCAGTTAAGAAATACTAATTTGAACTACCAAGTTATAAAAAAACCCTTTTAAACTTGTGCCATAAAAATAGTTTTTTGAATGGGTGTCTATGTGGTTTCTGGTACTTCTAGAGCAAGCCTCAAGTGGACACTCAAGGAACTGTAGTTTTAACACTTAAACACTGCATGGCTTATACTCAATACAGCAGCACTCCATCTGAATTGCACAGATAATACAGAGCTTTATACTTTTCTTTAACTCCTTATCACCCTAGTATCATACAAGCCACCAGGATTTATAATATTGTTTTGGCCTTAATGACTCAGAGATAATGCTGGAAACTTTTACTTCTCTTCTTTCAGGATCCATTTGAATTTTTTTCGCTTGCCCAAATAGTTGAACAGTTACGGTAATTTAAAGAGCACTCGTAAAACAAGAGGGCTGCCGTGCTGATACTTGTGAAGATTAATAGAAGGAACTATCTCTGATTATTCTTTTAAGTTTTTTGTCACAAACACTTCTGACAATATAAAGCCAAACTTGTTAAGGATAAATATCTGTACTAATGGGTTCACCAATAGTTACACTGAATAATCCAGCAGTCAACAGCACCTGGTACCATTATGATTAAAGTAGTTCCGAGCAGACCCAATATTTTAATTCACCAAATGTGGCTGGCCTTAAACCCAGTGGTGTTTTCAGTGTAAAGTGTATAACAGGTTTGTTCCAAAGCAGTATACTACAAGTGTTTTTAATGAGCGTGTAAAGGATCTGCTATCAGCGAAATCATTACCATCAAACCATCATTCCTGCTCCTCCTCCTTTATTTTACCGTGGATGTATTGCACATCACCGGCTCACAGCTTCCCCTTTCTGTAGTTCTGCCAAGGCGCTCTCAATTTCTACTGAGAGGTCCTGGCATTATAGTTCAGTACCTGGCAGCCACAAAGCTTCTGGCGCCTACCTCTCATAAGCCATCTGCAACTGCTCGCATGTGTGTGTGTGTGTGTGTGTGTGTGTGTGTGTGTGTAGTGGGCACTGACAAAGGCCACGAGTGTGTCCAGGAACGTCACAGCATCCAAATAGCTAACTTAGTCTGCTGGGAAACTGATACCAAACACAAACTAGAGGGTGGAAGGGAAACAATTTTGTATTTTCCCAATCTCAAATCACATCGTTTACTGGTGTGTGTTCACATGAAAATGATAAAACTGGATGTTGACTGGTTTCATGTGAGCTGTAACCTCACCAAACAAGAGTCTCTGAGTCCTAAAATCACTTTTCTTATCGCTTTCATGCCTTCCTGAGATAAAGTGATTATGATTAAATCATCTCAAAGGCTCAGCGGTCTCTGCACCATCAGCTCCCTTAAAAGGTGCACTATGATGCAGTGGAGCATGTCCATTCTCCCCAGAGATTATCGCTAATAAGAGGGCCAGTATTTATAGAAGATCCCCCCCAGTGGATACCCCTAATCCTGCCTCACCCCTTTTCATCCCTGCCCCATCTCTGAGCCTGGACTGCTCGCTCTCACCAGCCCCCAGATTCAGCCTCTCAACTCATCAGCTGAGGTAGAGTCTGCTAAAAGGAGCTTCTTTTTCTTTAAGAGCCTGTGAAAGGAGAGAAAAAAATTGTTTGGCAAGATTTCTTGGACTACACTAGGCCATTTTCCATCACTCCTACAATTCTTTATTGTCAAATTTTCCTCCTCCTGCTCTGTTTGACCCGCAGCTAAGAAAAGCAAACAATAATGTCGACCAGCGAGCGTTTCGACTGCCATTACTGCAAAGACTCCCTGTTGGGGAAGAAGTACATAATGAAAGAAGACACGCAGTACTGCACTAAGTGCTATGAGAACCTGTTCGCCAACTGCTGTGAGGGCTGCTCTGTAGCAATTGGATGTAACAGCAAGGTAAGGGGACACCAGTTGAGCCTTAAAGTATGCATTTAACTTTCACAGTTTTGTGTAATAGAAGCTTATTCATGTAGAGTGATGAATTCACAATTTATGGTTTCCCTATGGTTTACAAACAATTCATAACTGCTATCAAAAACAACAACTGCTGGGTGGAAATATCTACAGGACCTGTCCTACAAGGATCGCCACTGGCATGACCAGTGTTTCAAGTGTGCAAAGTGTGGTCGCTCTCTGGTTGAAAAGGCCTTTGCAGCCAAGGATGATCTGCTGCTCTGCACCGAGTGCTACGCCAATGATTATTCATCCAAGTGCGCCACCTGCAAGAAGACCGTCATGCCAGGTACCTGTTAAAGTAGTTACAATGACAAAGGTAACTGCAAAAAGAGCTCAGCCATATCACTGAGAAGATATCTCTAGAAATTTTTGCATTTGTCTTAGTAATACTGAGAGAAAAAACAACAAAATAAAAAGTAAAATCTTGTTTTTTTTGTTACGTTCTTGACAGGCCTCAACGTAGCTTTTCTAGTCATTTTACCACAGTTTTCACAAACAAGAATTAACTTTGAGTTTTACATTTTTACGATAACATTTGTCTGATCTCGAGGCGCAGTGAACATAAAAATCTGAGCATTTTTTAACAAATGACAGCATGTACGATTTCACATAACACAACCAAAACAAAAACTTTTAACACTTTAAAAATATATTGTTATATTTTAAGTCCCTGTAAAGACTTTTAAAGTGATCGTGAAAAAGCCCCACTTCCATATGCCTGATTATAATCCACAATTTTCAATAAGATAGTCAGCGCCAGAATAGGTGATTTTAAATGCTATTACTCAGTTTCCCAATCAGGTTGTCCAGGACTGGATGGATGTAAAGGACGTAGAAGTCCCTGTGACAACACTATGCTAGCCAAGAAAGTCGAGCTGAGAGGAGCAAAACCTGTCCCGTTTCTCTGAAGAAAACAGTTAATTTTGTAGTAATGGTTGCAGTGGTGTGTTAAAGGTTGTGAGTCTATCAATAAAATGAAGAGCCAGGTTATATTAGCGCTGCTTGGTGAGGTTGAGCTGGTAGATGAGCACTGGTAGGACATAATCAGGATTCATTAATGTTTCAGAGCACCAGGCTGTGAGTAGCGTTAAATATAGCTGGTTACGAATGGAGTTCACAAAGTTTGCTTGTTGTCAGGTTTTATCAACAGCGCTTCATAACTGTTTGTAAGTTCTCTACCCTGTCGCATTGTGCCCAGTACAAAGTTGTCTTGAATGAAGAAAAGTAGCGTTAAAAAGCAGATCCGATCTCCATTCATTGCTTCAAAACAAACATGTACCTTAGTTTGAATCACATCTTTCCACATCCAACAGTGGGTGCAAGTGATCATGGGAAACCAAGTCTTTATCCCAGAAAAACACAAGCTTTAGCCGATAGCCCTCACAGCCCCGACAAGGAGACAAACTTTACTTAGATTTGGGAGTTTGTTTTGCTCAAGACCTCCTGATGAAGTTTGCCTGCATGTCAGAGATGTAACTTTTCATTCCAGTTGGGGAAAAGGTAACCTTTGAAAATAAGTTCTCTTTCAACATCTGGTGCCCAGAAAAGTCCATCTACTGGAGAGCTCCTAAACACCAATCCATCTTTGATTGTGTGAGGGTGTTTTAACAATAAAGACAGGGCTACAGCTCTGTAAGTAAAAGATTATAAAATGTATCAACATTGAAACAAGTACCTTTTTAACAACAGGCAACAGTGCAACTTAATCTTTCTCCAAATTTCTTTCCTCGATGATTAAGACAGCTTAGTCCTCTCCCTACAGATCAGGCAGGACTATTTTAAGCTGCAGTGTGCTTCTGTCATAGAGGTACCATATGCTGACTAAGCTGCTCTCCTCCCTCTGTGCCAGGTTCCCGCAAAATGGAATACAAGGGGAACAGCTGGCATGAGACCTGCTTCCTGTGCCACCGCTGCCAGCAGCCAATAGGAACCAAGTCCTTCATCCCTAAAGACACCGGCTACTTCTGTGTGCCCTGCTTTGAGAAGCAGTTTGCCTACCAGTGCTGCGCTTGTAAGAAGGTAAAGTTACAGCTGAGGGTTTTTTTTACATATTGGCTGCTGCAGCACATCAATCCCCCTGACTCTGCGTGTTCCCTTTGTGTTACCCCCAGGCCATCACAACAGGCGGAGTGACCTACCAAGAAAAGCCGTGGCACCGCGAGTGTTTCCTGTGCATCGGCTGCAGAAAGCAGCTGTCAGGTCAGCGCTTCACCTCCAGGGAAAACTACCCGTACTGCCTGGAGTGCTTCAGCAACCTGTATGCAAAGAAGTGTGTGGGCTGCACCAAGGCGATCACCAGTGAGTCATGTTTTTATTCTCTCTGGCCTGACTCAGATAAAATGCTCTGAACTGCATTAGCAGAGCAACCCTGAGATGAACAAGGTGACGATCCTGCTCTCTAGATAAAAAACACTGGATCTTTGTTTGATGTGTGCAGGTCTGGCTGGAGCGAAGTACATCTCCTTTGAGGAGCGTCAGTGGCACAGCGAGTGTTTCACCTGCATGCAGTGCTCTGTGTCTCTGGTGGGACGTGGCTTCCTCACCCAGCGTGACAACATCTTGTGCACCGACTGCGGCAGGGAGAAGTGATCTTCTCATGAGGGGGTTGCAGTTACACGAGAGGCCCTCGCTCTGAAAGTCACTCTCTGAGATTTCTTCATAGCATGCAAACTCTGAGTGTAAAATGCTCTTTGGTTTTAAAAGTGAACATTAGTGTTGTGCACGCACTTGAGTTGTAATGTTTTCATTAAGATGATCTAGACCGCTGAAAGCTAGGGCATGGTTTCCTTTTCTTTAGGTGTTACTTTGTATATTCAGAAGTAAAATACACTTTTCCTGACATGCCTTTTACACACAAGAAAAACAATTTTATCTTTCTTTTCTTTTATGAAATCAAACAAATCATTTTTGGATTAGACTCCAGCTGCTGTGGCTTTTTACAATTTCAGCAAAATCATCACCACAACGCCAAACTATGGACTGTGTCTGTTTCTCTCTGGCTATATCCCTCTCTCTTGTCCTCTGTCAACATTTCTTTCTCTCCCTCTTTCTCTTTCTTCTCTTGTACTTTAACCCTACCATATTCAAGGTGGATGTCTAACATGAGTCTGGTTCTGCCCGAAGTTTCTGCCATGTACTTGCTAAATGTTGCAAAGTGCTGTACTCATAGTGGGTTAAGATGACATGAGACCTTATACCTTGTCTTGATGTTGGGTTCCTGGTGATACAACAAAATTTTAATAACATTAACAGGTCTAGGCCTGTTAATGTTTTTCAAAAGTGTTCTGAGATTACGATAGTTATGATTAAAAATAAAGCTTGATTGATTGCTTGCTTGATTGTTTGAATGATTATAGACTATTGTGCAGATAAAAATAGAATTTAAAAAATCATTGTTTTGAACTTAGTACGCTAGTTTTAACTGCTTCTGGTATTTTATGGACAAAAAGTTTTGAGGATGAATGAAGAAAATGTATTTCTTTTGTAAATTAGGGCAAATGGCTATAGAGGGTATGCGTTTATGTCCCTTCCCCTCTGGGACACGTCTACTTCACACACAGTGAGACCAGGAAAAATGTGGAATATGACAAGAAATTAAGGATAGTTGGACTCCACATTGATTTGTTAAAGCTACCAAAGAACCAGGGATCCATGAACATCCACATGTGGCCAGAAATCATCCTGACATTTGTACCTGATTTCAGCACAGGAAAACAGACAATGCAAAGCCTGAAAGCTACGAAAGCCTCTATATGATTTAGTTTACAGGATACAATGTATTGACCCAAGTGAATACATGTATCATCTTTTTGTACTTTTGGTATTTAACACAGACTATATTTGGAAAAATGGGTTAGATTTAGATTAAGCTAGTTTACAAATCATGTCGAGAACAACGTTCATAATCACACGAAGACTGAAAAGTTTCAGTTATCACAAGCATAGCTGAATGAAAAATGCTAACATTTTCAAAATTCGTAATTTAAGGAATGATTTAACCCAAAATACAGCATAAATTAACGTTAAATGACACAAAATGAGAAACCCAAATTCAACTATCGTAGCCTGGATTGTTTCTGAAAATTGCAGCGATCCATCAGTTCCTCTTCTCTTTGTCTTTAAGTAGCTTGTCAAATGATCGCCCTGAATGCTTCTTAAACATGTTCGTTTAATCAATCGCCCAACAGCTTTTCCTCTTTCTCTGATTTTGCTTTAGAGTTTTTGATGGTATTTAAGCCAACGCTGCCACTCATCTCCCTCTTTCCACCACTTCGTGGGCGTAATCACTGCAACGTCTACCTGCTGTGACATCACATGGATACCCCCATTGTTGCCAATAGGGATGGGGAATCGAAAACCGGTTCCTGTTGAGAATCGATAAGAAATGTTTCAATCCATCGATATCATTAGCCTTTGTGCTTTACGATTCCCTTATCAATTCTTTACATTGTGCCAGAGCCGCCAGGCCTTACGTCGACTAGTCTGCTGCAGCTATCTTAGCTTAGCAGTTAGGTAACATTTCCCAAGAAAACTCTGATTCAGGATTTTCAGCTTGAAGTTTTACTGAAGAACTGACTTCATAAAGACATGTACGTTACTCTCTCAGGAGATTCATATTCAGTACATTGGAAATGGTATAAATCACCTTATTTAACAAAATAACAAAATAGCGCAAGCTTGATGCTAACATATAAGGGAAACTGGATTGATACGCTAGCAGTTAGCATACATCAGTATAACTTCAGCTTCAGAACAGAATTTAAACTTTCATCACAGAAACATATCACATCAACTCTTTGTAAAAAATACAGAGAATTTCAATTATCAAAAGCTAACAGGCAGTTGAAAGGCTCATGGCTGACTTCATAACTACGGAAAGCTTCCAAACAACTTAAATCATTGCTATAACCACTTTGAGACACTAGATGGCCTACCTGAATTATAAACATATTACATCAACGTCACATTGTGTGCAATTTTTACCTGTTTCTGTGTAATTATGCACAGAAATATCCAGACTCAGGGACCAATTACATTTTATTCACCTACAGTATAAACTCAATTAAAAGTTGATGACATAGAAAACCTGTAAAGCTACTTTTTGTACCAAGAAAATTCACAACAGGAATTGATAAGGGAATCAATAAAGAATCAGATCATTAAGCAGAATCAATAAGGGCATCGGTATTGATAAAATCTTATCAATTCCCATCCCTAGTTGCCAACATAGAAATTGTATTCATATAAAGGAAAATAGTGCATTATGAACGCCACACATACCAATAAAATGCTTTCTAGGTATACAATGTTGATATGGGAAATCATTCCAGGCCTGCTGTTTCTCATCCTCTTATTTCACTCCACTGTTGCCATCCAGAGGAGGAGTCTGTGCATGTCAGTGCAACAAATATAGCTGATCTGAGATCTTTATGAGATCATACTGTCCTCTCTCGGTCACCCTTTAGACAATCATTGCTGTAAAACAAACCTCCTTGTGCTTCTGTCTCCTGACCTGGTCGCACCCAGCTCATTCTAGCTGTAAACAAACCCAGAGCAACCATATATGGTTCCATCAGCAGATCACTCGCTCTTCTACTTGTCAATTATCCACCAACCAAAATCCACAACTTAGGTTCAAGTACAAGCTAAGAAACAGGCGGACGTAACTGTGGGCACCCCAAAATATCTGTCCTCCTCTCTAAATCTATTGTTATGATACTTGTAAAAGAGTTGCTGTTCCTTTTTTCTTTTTTGAGTGAAAGCTGCTGGATGAGTTGTGTAAGTGTCCTCACATGGCAGGATGAGCGGTGAAAATGCTGACTTAGGTTTCCTGTCACATGGTAGGTAACTCTGGTTTACACTTTATGAACTTGTGCAGGGATCAGAGAGGAAGGGAGAGCAGCAAGAAGGTAGGGACAGTTATATTTTCTATTAGTTAAAGAAATTCTGTCGCTTTCTTTCCCGTTCGGTCGATTACTTGAAAAATTAAGCATCCTTTAATTTCTGCAATGGCTTTTAGAGCATTCACGCAAACACATGTGTATGAGAAGCAAATGTCCCCAAAAGAAAAAGACAAAAGCAGCATCCAGTGCGTTGAGTGCTTCGGAAACAATGTTTACATAGGAACAAGAGATGCATCAGTGCAGCATCTCATCCTCTCCAGTAGCTCAAATGGAGACCAGATAAAAAGCAGAGAAGGTAGAGTGAGGAAACTCGGCTCAAGCAACCAAGTCCTCCAACTGAGAGCGGTCCCACTTTTCAACCATCTGCTGGTTCTGTGGGACCGGAGCGTCACAGCCCTCAACATGTTCTCCTTGGAGCCGGTTCCTGCTCTGAAGAAGATCCAGCACGTGTCTCTGTTTGAAGTGTGCGACTCATCCCTAGATCAGAAGGCCACTTCTGTGGAGATGGTGACTTCCTCAAGCCGCAGGAAGGTAATCCAGATCCACGTGGTGGGCGTGGACAGGTGGGAGGTTGTAAAGGAAGTCCCTCTCTTTCAGGAACCTGTGGCATTAGCAGTTGATTGTAGTTGTATGTGTATAGCAACGAGGGACAGGTATCTACTCTATGATGTGACAACCAGGAGCAGCCATGAGCTTTTCCGTCACACTCACAGCCGACAGTGTGTCTTTGTTACATCAGCTGGACCAGGGGAGTTCCTCTTGAATGGACCTGAATCTTTGGGTAAGTGCTCTAAGGATTTCTGCTTCATCCTGCAGGACAGAAACCTCTCAGTCAGCCCCACAGTTAATCATCTTGTTTCAGTCCTTTATTTATCAATCTAGCCAAAGGATATTTGTTCAGCCAAGATATCATTTCTCCATCCTCATCCCTCAGGCATGTTTGTGATGAAGACGGGGATCTGCCAGCGTCCTCCCCTGCAGTGGCCTCAGGAGGTGCTGGCAGCCCGAGTGTGTTTCCCCTACATCCTAACCCTGCAGCCTCAAGTGCTGTCTGTGCACAGTGTGCTAGATCAGCAGCACAAACAGACTGTGAGCCTCAGCGGAGCCAAGGGTCTGCTCTCAACATCAGGTACACCAGTCGGCATCCATTCATCACCTAATCCTGCCAGATTGTAGACAGAGAGGCTGTCAGAGTGTGGTTTTTGTTTAGAAAGAAAAAGCTTTGTCTGTCTCAGTTTGCACTGATTCAGTCAATCATTCTCGCACCTACTGTTCGTCACACTGTCTCTGAAAACCAACAACAAATCTCTCCTCAGATGGCGCGCTAGTGTTCACAGAGAGAGACATTTTCAGCCTTCGTCTGGTGCCGTTTGATGAGCAGATCCGCACACTTGTGAGGCTAGAGAGGGTCGAGGAGGCCTTGATGCTGCTGGATGGAGTTCAAGGACATGGACTGCTCGACTCACATGAGGTGACATACAATTTACAAACACATGACAGGTAGTAAACCTGCCATGGCTTTGAAATCTAGGTTTCTGACAAATACAAGGTTTCTGAGGTTACTGGCACAAAGCTATTTATAGTTCTTCTTCTGTGCCACTATTCCTCACAACAAACAATCCTTGACATTTATTTTTGTGCGCAGCTAATCAGCCTATTCCTATGTGATAGAAATGTGTATTGTTTTGGTTAAAAATTATGAAAAAAAAAGTATGGATTGTGGTTACAAGGTTAGTGTATTATCATCACATGCTAACAGGGTCACATAAATGGAAGTGCCAACAAACTTATGTTAACATTCCCCCTATTCTCCATTGTAGTTTAGCATGTCAAAAACAACAAAAATTCACTGTAGCTGTGCAATTATTAGGTGCATTTTTATCATTAACACTGTTTTTTGGGTCATGAATCAAGCAATTAATGCCACTGAAGTTAGCAGAGCTGAAATTAGCTTTCTTTCAGATGCATGCTAGCTTTAAAAAAAAGGCCATGTGAAAATGCAGATGTCACACATTTATAATGTCCCTTACTCTTAGTTTAGTACATTTGTATTATCTTTCAACAGAGGAGCTGATACAACAGAAAGTTAAACTCTAAACATTTTTCTTTAGCTTAGACTGTTAGCTAGCGTCAGGAGGTAGAATTCTCAGTAGTAAACAACTATGAGGCAAATGATTATTACTCAATAGACAGAGAAGCAGTGCTATTAGCTTTTTCCAGTGCTAAGATGCTACGGTTCAAAAGTCCCATCTTCTGGCTTGTTTATAATCTATAGCATACCATGTTAGCATTAGCATTCAACAAAGAGAAGCTGTAACAAAATCCTAAGATGAAAAACTTCCAACATTTTCCATTGGCCAAAGCTGTTAGCAGACTACTATGTAATACATTTGACTAATCTTAAGTCAACAAATATCTTTGAAACAGTTTTTTTTACCATGCTAGTATTACTGTTATCAACTTCTTTTAGGGTGAATATTAACATTAACATTAGCATTCAACAAAGAGAAGCTGAAACAAAACCCTTAGATGTTAAACTTATGACAATTCTTAGTTAGTCAAAACTGTTAGCAGAGGGATTAGTCAGCATTTTTACTGCTCTTAGGTCATCAAATATCAATGCAAATTAAAACTACTTTATTACCATGTTAGCATCACTGTCATTAGCTTAACTACTAAGTGACCATGCAAGCATTTCTTTTATTAGCCTCTTGTTTTAAGGAGTATGCTAACATGCCCACGGTGAGAAAGCCAATAACCAACAATCATGATAATAAACTTATATTTGTGCATGCTAGTTTGGTAGTTTAGCACATTAGCATAAGCACATCACAAAAACAGATGTAGCAACACAAATAATGACGAAAATTGAGACATTTTCCATTAGCCTTGGCTATCTGCTAAAGGGAATGTTTTTTATAAACTATTAAAAAATATATTTTGACCTTGTGATAATGAAATATCAAAGTTTATGAATTAAATGATTTTGAAGTCATCCTAAATGCTTGGGCCGCACTGAATGGAAATCCATCTGTTAGTTAAAGAGCTGTCACATAGTCCGCCCAGTTCTGAACTTTAATCTGCTTCAATTTAGATGCTTTATTTTTGTCTGTCTTGGTAATACAGTTTGGTCATCACAATCCTCATTCAGTAGATTCATACGCACCACTGATGTGCAGATAATACGCATATATTACCGCCTCACATGGTGTTCAGTTGCAGTGTTTGACTTCAATAATTCATCTCTGTTGTGAGCTGCTAGCTTTTATGCAGTTGGATGATTGCTGTTGAGTACAGCAGATGGTGTGAGAGATTTAGTGTTATTTGTGGCTCATATCAGGTCACATTGTAGAGGTGATGATGATGAAAGAATTAACATGCTGATGAGTCATTAGTTGATTGGTTGTTTTTGTGCGGTTTTACTATCAGAGCACTTTCCCTTCTCTGCCTCAATGATTTCAGCTCACTTATTGTCGCTTTAATTATGTTCCTGCTATGACTGCCTGGTTCTGAGTGGCTATTTTCACCAACAGGAGCTGCAGAAGGCTATCACCAGCCTGGCTGGATTTGTGCATTACTACCGACAGGGTTTTTCTGAGGCCAAAGATCTGTTCATGTGAGGAAAAAACCTTTTACAAAGTATTACAAATTCCAAACATTTTAAATAAACCTCAACAAGCAGAGTGAATTTTGTAAATAGTGGCTCTACTCTAGAGTCTAATCAATATCCACTCCAACAGTAAAGGTGAGCTGGACCCCAGAGAAATCATCCGCCTCTACCCTGACATACAGTCTGGTCTGTGCGAGGACTTCAAATCCCAGCTTGATCAAGCGAACAAGGCCAGAGATCTGCAGGTGCTCTGGCAGGAGGACAGAAACACATTTCATCATTACCTGCTCTTCCTGGGAGACTTTCTCAGGGCAGTCAGGGGGACGGTGCAGGGATTGAGGCACAGTAAGGAAGTGGACTGCGCCCTCCTGAGGCTGTACGCAGAACTGGGAGACACTGAGAATCTGCAGCAGCTTGTAGCTTCCCCCAGTGAGTGCAGACTGGATCTCTGTGTTCCTTTCTTGGAGACACACAGCAGGTGAAAACAAAAGATTAGTCTTTCTACACTTTTTACAAGCACAAATTAGACAAGATGTCATATTTCATGATGATTTTTCTTTCCTTTAAAGATTTTTTGCTCTAGGTTCCCTTTATCAAAGCCATGGAAATCACATTGATGCACTTAAGGTATTATTTCCCAAAATATTTTATCTACAACAATAATGCACAATGTGGGTATTACTTCAAGACCACTGTTTTCTTCTAGACTTGGGTAAAGATCGTCGAAGGCTCCCACAAAGACCCCACCTGCCCTGATGTGTATCGACATATAGTTCAGACTCTCAGTCAGCTACAAGACAGTGATGTTGTGTGGACCTTTGCAGACTGGACTCTTCAAAACAACCAAGGGGTGATTTTTTTTTTTACTTAAGAAATATTCATACGACCTCAACCTAACTGCAGAGGGCAGAGTTGCACAGAACAACTATGTGAAAGAAATGAGCAGATATCTAATTGACACCAAATAAATGATTTAATTCACATTGTTTATTAAGCATAATGGTGATTAAACGACCAATAACACCTCTGATGCGCTCAAAAATAGATGGGAGTGCAGATTTTCAGCAGACGTCCACCAGATGCCCCATTAGAGACGGAGGACATCCTCGCTTTCTTGGAGAAGTACCCCCTGGCGTTGCTTTTGTATCTCGAGTTCCTAATCCATGAATTGGGGAGTGAGGTTGGCGCAGCAGCAGCTTTCTAATCTGATCACCTGACTTCTTTATTAAATGCATGTAGACATGATTGGTGTAATTTGCCCCCAGGAGGAGAGACATCACAACCGTCTGGCCTTGGCATATGTTTCTCAGACGCTGCAGGAGGAAAAGGAAACAGATTCGGTGGAGACCAGGGGGAAGTTGCAGCAGCTGCTTTGGGAATCTGAGTGTCTTGATGTCTCAGTTGTGCACGGTGTGTGGACGCTGCTGGAAAATTACATAAAAGCTAAGTGTGACTAAATTATGAGCCATCTTTTTGTTTCTCATTATAGAGAGAATTAAATCTACAACCCTGCACGTGGAGAAAGCCATTCTCCTGAGTAAAGCAGGCGAGCACACTCAGGCGCTGCAGGTGCTCGTTCACCAGGAGCGAGACCTCCAGGCTGCGCAGGCCTTCTGCCGCAGGGCCGCCCAAAACCGGGACGCACAGTTCAGTCAGACCCTCCTGCTCACCCTGCTCCAAATCTACCTGAGCTCCAGTGATCTCACTAACGCTGCCGTGGATCTCCTCAACAACAACCCACAGATCTTTGCAGCAGAAAAGGTCCTCCTGCTCTTGCCAGAGTCCTGGTCAGTCCAGCTGCTCTCCCAGTTCTTAGTCCAATCCCTTAGGGTGACCTTCCACCAGAGGCGCATGGCAAAGCTGGAGGCGGCTCTGAGCCAGGTGGAGCTCATGCGGCACAAGGTCATGTGGGTGAGTCCAACAAGATATGCCTCATATTTTACACTCAGTTGAGCATAATGTGTATTTCTTGTTTTCTTTTCACTCCCTCCTCTGCAGATGCAAACCACAAAGACAAAGTTCAGACTGGACAAGGAGCAGAGATGCAAAGTTTGTCAAAAGCACTTTGCTGAGCCACAGTTTTCCTGTAGCCTTCAGGGCGAAATAATGCACACAAACTGTTCTGACCCTTCATCTCTGTAGAGATACACAGACAAATCTATACTGTGTGTATTCAAATATGTACGTCTGCCTCCAGCCAGATCTAATCTCTGGATCAGACAGGACAAACTCTGTACTAAGTTTCAACTCAAGGACACTAGACCAGACACTTTCCCTGATTAGAAAACAAAAAATACATTGAGTAAATAACAGGTTTCAAAATGCAAAAGGAGCAAGTGGTGCACTTTTCCAGAACGGCATGTCTGAGCCGTTTCCTACAGACACCGTGGACAGCAATAGCTATAAAGTGAATTGTGGAGGACACTCAGGGGCATGTGTGCACTGATCAGACAGTGGTGTTTTACATGAAAACCAGCCGTGGTCAACTTGATGACCCTGTAGACTCTGACCAGCTCTCACTGCTGTATATATACATCTCCACCATCCTGGTTTCCACCTACTGTGTATATTTGTCTGCATGGTGCTGGAAATAGAAAGTCCACTGAGAGGCTGCACGTGAGAGGCTTTTTGATGCAGCCCTTTGCATTTAAATACATTTTATGACTCCTGAAAATAATCCAGATTACAGGTTTAAAAATGACAAGCAAACAGGTTAAGGAAGTGCAGACTTTGAGGTCATTTTAGTTGATTTTATAAGCATCAAATAACATGTTTGTGCATGTTTTTACCACCACCATCCTTGTAATATTAGGGGCAAATGACAGATGTTTACTCCAAATAATCACACACAACCCCAGTGTGTCGACATGTGCAGTATAAATTGTGCAAATATGCTTAAACACATATAATTAAGTTTGATGACACTGGAAATGCATTTATTTTTGCAGTAATTTAGTCATTAAAGCTATCCTTAACTGAGCATTTCTTCATCCTGGTGCATTTTGGGACAGCAGTAAAGGAGACGCCTAAATGAGCAGGAACAGTAGCAGCATTTGGCTCCAGTCAGTGGAAGTTTTTGGCCCGGGGTGAGCGGCTAATTGCACCGTAGATAAATAGTGGATCATGAGGCTGCTGGATGGGATTATTACTTTGTGATGCCCTCGCCAACATGTCTTCTGTTCTCTGTCCTAATGAGCTTTGTCTGTGGGTATCTGAATGTTGTACGCTATCATGTCTCATGTATTGTGAAGGTGCCATGAAGCCTCACAATAACAGGCCAGAAGATTACACCTGACTGAAGCTTTGGATGTGTCTTACTGTGATTATAAGTTTAACCTCTGACTCATGGAAAATTACTGAACCATTCCAGAAAATCTAAGAATCCATGTTGTCCCTTTTTTCTGTTGTCAAGGAACAATTGCCACGTCCCTTTCTGTGCTATCTAACCTTGTTTAGATAGATTTAGATTTTTCTACACAAGAAAAAAGGAATTTGGGGCGGCAGTAGCTCAGTCCATAGGGACTTGGTTTAGTAATGATTGGAAGGTCACTGGTTCAAGCCAAGGCGCGGAAAAAGATTGGGAATTGGGCTGATAACTGGGAAGGTGTTAGCTTACATCCCTGAGCACTGTTGGGTGCTCTTGAGCAAGGCACCAAACCCCCAATTTCTCAGGTCCACATTGAGAGTGCAGCACCGTCAGTCTGACCTCTCTAATCAGTGCATGTTTAACTGCAGAAGTGCTGTTTGTGCATGTGTGTTACAATTAGAGATGGAGGGATATGGACTTTTCAGGGCTGATACCGATTATTTGTAGCCAAGGAGGCCGATAACCAATATTTGAAGCCGGTATTAAAAAGTGCAAATACTGGTGTTAAAATTTTGAACGATACAAACTCCAACACTTAACTTTATTCAAAAACCTTTAGGCATGAGTTTATTAAACAGCTCCCAGGCTCAGCAGCAGTTTTAAGTTAAATTAAAACTTAAAAAAAATAAATAACTAAAGTTTTCTACAGTAAATAAAGTTTTCCAATATTTCAATGTATCTGCAATAACTGTAATAACTGCACTGCTGATTGGCTGTTTTCCAAGCCATGGCTCTGCTTGTAACCAATCAGATGGTACTGTGGGTGGGACAGTGCTGGGGACTGAGTAGTGACAGCAGACAGTGGAGCGGCTGCATCAGAGCCGCAACAACGCAGTTTTAAATTTGTTTCTGATCGGCTGTCGGATTAAAAAAAGGGCAGATATTGATATGCCCCAAAATGCCAAATATTGGCCCAGATAATCAGCCTGGACAATAATCGGTCTATCCCTACTTACAATACAGGAAAGCAACACAGGAAATACATTTCGATTTCAAGAATATAGGCGCCTTATTTGGGTCAAAATGAAAATGAAAAGTCAAATATCCAATTATCATTTTCAAGACTGGACTCTATGTGACATAGTTTAAATTAATTGAAAATAAAAACGGTTTTAATTTTCAAGAAATGAATATGGGAAGTCCCTAATGACCACGTCAGGTTTGGGCGTCCTCAATGTACCCGGGCAACCACTCAGAGCAAAGAATTAATCATTACTCCGTCTCCAAAGTATTGACAGACTGCCGCGAAAACTTAAAACACTCATTTACTAAATTATCTATACGAAGATAGAGAGCCCCTTGGACAAGTAATACCCACACTCTAAATTACACAAAGCTCTGTCTGTCTTTTTTAAATGTAAAACAATTTTAAACACGACTTTGTATGTGACTGTATCTTTGAGTGGGTGTGTGAATGTGATTCTGTATATATAAGTGGGTGGCTTAACTGTACAGTTTGTGTCACTGTCTTATTGCCATTTCTCTGTTATGTCTGTTCAATGTCTTATTGCTATTTCTTTGATGGGACTGCAGATGTAAATTAGCTCTAGGCTAACTCTGGTACAATGCATCAAATGGTAACATTTATGTTTTTATTGTATATGGTCCCTTTACAAATAAACTTACTACTAATAATAAACAAATAATATCATACATATAATAATAATGTAAACAAACCCTTAATTCTGAATCTGACACCCTCAAATATATCGGAGTATAAAACACTAAAATGTTAGTCCTTCCCCTCATTTCAAGCTGTTGCAGGATTGTGTGTTCACTCTTCTGCTCTGTGATTGGCTGAAGATTGGGCCGTGCCTGCTGACCAGTGACTTCTGGGTGGATCTGAGGTCAAGACCATCGTCCCCTCCTTTCCCCCCTTGCTCTCTGGTTTCCTCTGGGGGCATTTCTGACACCTGAGGTTACACTGTTCCTTAAAAATGTCTCTCCCATCTTTGATGCTGACCAACAGCTGAAAGTAAGCAAGAGGTAAAAATACTCACAAACAAGGACTGTACGAGCACACTGTACTTCTACCTAAATTGAGTAACACTGAGGGCTGTTTGGTGCATTTAAATATGTTTTTCACACACTTTTTTTTAACAAGTGTCTTCCTTTCAATGAATTGTATTGTCTGTTAAAAGGAATCAATGTCTTGCATAAGGGGAGCAGTTATGGGGGAAGTATGGAGGGATATACAGACATTTTCCTCCTGATAAAAATACCTCAGGGCACCACAGACTGAGCGCAGAGGGAAAACAAGAACATTTCTTCTCGTACTTTTCTAAATATAAGAAAAAAAAACATCCATCGTCTGGACTTTAGGATGTTTACATGTTAACACAGCTTTGTTTTATATGTATAAGGAAACAGTTATAGCGACTTATAAAAAGACTTTATTACCTGTATGTTTTACCAAGAAATGACTTCCTGATCACATCCTGAGAAAAAGCCTTACTGTTTTACGTCTTCTTATTTTATTTCAAATGGTGACTCAAATTGAAGACAGCTAAAGCAGAAAAATAAATATTAGACACAAAAAGCTATGTTTTTAGTTGAAACAGTCATCGTAAACCTGAGAGAAGGGGGTTAGACTCCTTCGATTTCACTTTTATAAATCTGGTTAAGAGATCTTTAAAGGAAACTATCTTTGCTTACCTTACTCATTTAATCTTTGTTGACTATTTCCCTGAAGAAGGTATGCTCTGATTAAAATTTCATCTGCTTTATGAAGCATATAATGAGAGTCTGTGACAAATGTTAGGTTTTCTCAAGGTCTAAAACAAAGCTATGGTTCAAAGAGATATGTAATATAAAAATATAAAATATAATATAAAAAAATATTTTACTATAGAGACAAGAGTTGAACATCAGTCCCAAACGATGAAACACATCCTGTCCCAGGATTACAATGATTATATCAGGTACCACACCAAATGAACCCAGTGGGAGAAATGAATACACAATGCCTCTCTGTGCATCATGCATCATATTTATAGTCAAAGCCACAAATTACTGTATCATGTCCCTCATGACGCATTTTTCTGTCCCTTAGTGGTCGCACAGAGACAAGGAGAATCTTAATTTGCAGCCCTTTTGGTAGCAATAATAGTAAGGTAGCAGAAAACCTAAAACGATTGAACTTTAATTTCTACTTTTCTCAGCAAAACTAATTCTATAGATATAGCAGAACAAGTACGGGAATAAATAGCCAAAGAGGATGATCAAAACATGGCTTCTTTTAACTCCCAAGGCAACGCTCTCATTTTCATGGTTTGCTACCTTGGGGTTTGGCAGAGTGCCACTGGGAGAAATGTAAAGGGTGGCCCGCTGGAGACACGCAGGGCAGAGACAGTGACCACAGACACCCACCCTGCCCGGCTGCACGGAGACTTCCCCTATATGCGTTCAGCTTTATGGTACAGAGAGTCAAACCTCGTCTGCAGGCCTCATACTGTTCACTGTTTGTGCTTCAGTCTGCTTCCTACTCTGGATATTCTGGGTGAAGATATGATATGCTTATTTACCACTTACAGGATGATTATCCTCTCTGCAAAAACCTACTTTCCTGTTAGTTTGTTTCCTTTAGACCAATTATATCATTATAAAAATGGCTGAGTGGCTGAGGGTGTGCATGAAAGTTATTAGAGGAAAGGGTGGTCAGAAAAATACTGTACCGTTTTTTCCTTAAAGTAGCTCTGTCTGTTTTTTAGAAAAACTGAGGAAGGTGTTTTTGTCTTAACATTCTGTCATCTTCCAATTGAAAAATGAAGCTATCATTCAATTGACACCCACTTTGCCTCTAGGGGCACTATCACACTCTGCCAAAATAAAAAATAAAAGGAGAAGATTTCTACATCTCATAAACTACCAAAAATATGCATTAAAAACACTAGGAAAACAAGAGAGTTTTAAACTTTCAAACAAAGTTTAAAACTTTATGTCACATGAAGTATTTAAGCTACCAAACAGCAAAGCAGTGTGTTTTAAGCCCCGCCCACTGCTCTTCCTCCTGAATTTTGGGAGAATTTTAATAGAATAGGCTTCAAAATAGATAATTATTTAAAGTTATCTTGATGAAAATAGTCTAAAGTGTCGATGAAATGAAGCTGATGCAGAAGTGCTAAAAACTGCAGTTCACCAAGTGTCCACTTGAGGCTGGCGCTGAAGACACGAGAAACCAAATACACACCCATTCAATTATTTTTTTCAACATGACAGTTTTGAAAATTTTGTCTAATCAGAGGCACCTGACTGACAGAAGATAACTGACACTGAAGCTGTTAGCAAGAAGGCCAAAAGCAAGCCTCTTTACCTCACACTACCTTGATAGAAGTTAAAGGCTTTAAAAACCTGTGTCAGAAACAAAAAGAGTGATGTCACACAGACAACGTCCATACATTATACATTCGATGTTCATGACTAATTTGACTCAATCCGGACACATTTCGTGTCCTCGTTATGTCTCTTTTCTACAAATACACAGGAGATTTCATACGGAGACAAGAGAAGCAAAGATACTAATTTACAGAAACATGGTTTCCAAAACCACTAAGAGGAGCAGACTGGTAGATACTGGGTGTGAACATCTCTAAATGATGGGTTTTAGACTCTGACTTGGTTTTGTGCTTTAGAAAAGACTCTCCTGACTTATTGTGGAGTAAAACAATAAAGTTACTTGCTAAAGATACTTGAATAACTTGTATTCAGCTTACATCAGTAGATCCCAGCTCCATGTTTGATAATAATTGCATTTTCTGGTAGCATTAAAAGTTCTTGTGCTTTAAATATTTGAATCCATCAGTGACTTTTTTCCAAATCTTCTGTCTGTATTTGGATCTTTCTACCTATCTAGTATTCAAGGTGAGACAAATATTTTGGGTAGGGATCCCAAGATTAAGACCTCCTCCCCTTAGATGTACGCAGAAACTCAATTAAGCTTAATGATCTGTGCTGTTTACAGCTAATGACTCAATTAAAGATGAAAAATGAGTGCTCATTTCTGACTGGTTGGCCGTTCTTTTAAGAGCAGGGAGTCGAGCCAGCAGGTTCCTCTAAGAATCTGGATCCTTGTGTTCGATGTCCAGGTTTGGCCTTTTTTTCATCCCTGGACCATCTGGGTTTCTGGGAACAGAAACAAACGACCCTGCAGAGTCACTTAAAAAGTTGGCTACTGAAATCTGATAGGCTAATTGTTGTGTTGCTCCACACCTGTAATACAAAGAAGCGTCCTTATCCTTCTAGTGAACAGGTTCAACATGAAGTTTATTTTCAAAAACCTCAGTGAAAACATATTAATCTGGTTTACATAACGGTTGATTTTCTGCTCCTGTACACTGCATTCAGAGCATGCTGTGCTGATGGTGAAAGAAGTCTTTTTAGTGAGCAGCAGGTGGTTAATTCAGCCACACAAACGGCCTCATGGACGGTCCTATGTGAAACAAACATGATTAAAGCTCTGGACGTGTGTTTTGCACCGCAGGGTGCCTCGGCTTTATCTGTAAGCCTGCTCCTCATGTTGTGTTTGACATCACTGATTAAAGAGCAAGAGCAACCATAAGTTACCGTTACTGTACCCTGGGAAAGTGTACGACGTGGGATCCTGCGTAATTAGACATTTAGCGCCATCCTCCCCACATATGAACACACCCTTCACCACAACTGATGGCCCAGGGAGTTAAAAATGTCCCAGCGCCCCTTGCTATTGACCGCCCTCCACTATCTAGAACTGAACTTGCTGTAACCCACACAATAAAAGCCCCAGGGAGGCATGAAATATAATACCAACCCCAAAAAGTTGACTCATTTCAGCTTGAGGAATCTGTGTTTTAGAAAACTATCATAAACTTATATTTAGCAATCAAAGCCCCAATCTCAGCTCAGACAAATTAGAGGTATATCATGTTTTAGCATAGAATTACAATCTATTTCTACGGATCGAAGGTCTCTGAATGCATCGAACGAATGACATTTTAAGGCTTTCATTAAATCTTTCATGAACCCTGACTGGGTTCAGAAGAATAGGACGATTCTCAGCTGACGTGAAGCGGCACGACATCTCTGCATTTTGTGGTTTCGTGCACCAACACATACCCATACTTGTGGGTATTTTCAGGAGTGCTCAAGCATCACATTGCATCCCCCCCAAAGAAAGCAAAAAAAGGATCGAAAAAGAGAACAAGCTGTCCTTTGAATGATGAGACAGACTATAAGCTCTTATATAAATTAGTATTTCTTGTATTTCTAACCATACTTGGTTCTTACCGTGCATGTGTTACAGCAAAACTCAGAAGCAAGTTAAAGGGGCTGTGAGGAGTTTGAAAGTGATCGTGACGAAGTCTCCCTTCTAGATGTATGCCTGATCGTAATCCACAGTTTAAAATGAGATTATCAGCACCAATATTGCTGGTTACAGGTTATTTTAAATTGCTACTTCTTAGCTTCCAGGTCGGGTTGTCCAGGTATCAGACTGATCAGACTGTATCACGTCTAGGTCTCTATGACAACACCACACCGACTGACGAAGTTAAGTAGAAAGAAGAGATAAAACACATAGATTTATGTTTTTCTCTGCTAAAAACAATTTTTATGATTAATTTTGTAGTGATGGTGGACATTGGAGCCTAACTGTCAGACAGAAAAAGGACAGAAGAGCAGAGTAAAGCTAAACAGGAGAGAGATACAGCCTGAGCTAGAGGCCATTTAGCCTTTTGCTCAGGCTCACTCTATAACACAGGGGCTAAACTGTTAGTGATAATGTTCATTCCAACCCACAGTCAGCAGTTATTCTGCAGTGGTCTGTTCAAACCCGAGAGTCTATCAATAAAATGAAGAGTGAGGTTACGTTAGCTCTAATTGGTAGATGACTGGTAGGACATAACTAGGATTGACTAACGTTACACATTACAGACATGTCTTAGAGCATCGGGCTGCCAGCTGCGCTAAATATAAACAGCGACTAAACTCCTTACAAACTGACAGTGGTTACTTGTTGTCACGTTAACCTACAGATACGTAGGGGGCACCGGGCTGCTGATAGAATGTTAGAATTTTGACATTTTGAGTTTTCAGTATTGTTTACAAAGACTAACTGTGATATGTTTCAGTGATGAAAGTTGGAATTCTGTTGTAAAATGGAAGTTTTACCACTGTATGCTGACCACTAGCATACTTTTGCAATTTCCCATATACATTAGCATTAAGCTAGCACTATTTTCAATAGCGTTTTTTTGGTAATTGGGAGAATCTTGTGAGAGAGTAATGTGCATTTCTTTGTATGTTCAGTTCTTGTGTAAAATTTCAGGGGGAGAATCCCAAATCAGTGTTTTCCACAAAATGTGAAGAATTGATTTGGGAATAGTTAAGCAAAAAGGCTTATGATGTTAATAGATTAAACCATTTCTTATCAATGTCTGGAGAAGAAGGCAAAATTGATCTGGATCAATAGAATAATGTTACATAGAAATATTTCCCTCGCACTGCCCAAACTTACACATGCTCCAGTACTAGCAACACGTAAAAACGATACATTCTATCTGTTTTTGTCAAAGTAAAAGTTATGAATACATCTTCTACAGCTCTTCCACACAGGTTTCTCCATGATGGATTATTTGCTGAGTGATGTTTTCAGGGCACCGTTTCATCATATGTTCAAAGCCTGTGCGTCAACATACAGCGTTAAATCAGAGAGCAGCCACCACTGTGGTGACAGCACCGTGAATCAGGCATTCTAAATAAAGCTTGCTAGCTTTCCATTGTCTAAACACCAAAACCAACCCCAAGCTCTATATATTACAGTACTGTGTATGCAAAATTAATGAAGCAACAAAACCATGGCAGCCGCTACAATTACATGAGCAAACCAGATGAGCATTTTTTCCTCCAGCCCATAAAAACCAGGGGAAGTACATTTGGAGGTCTTGTTCTAAAGCTGAGGGAAAAAGTGCTCTGAATATGGAAAAAAAACGTTTTTCTCTCTTATTCTACTCAAGATATACTTTTCTGCTGATCAACAATAGCATTATGTTCATGTGCCTTATGTTACCTACATGCTTACACATAACTTGTGCCCTTCTCTGCTGTCTTCAGTTTGCTGGTTTTCCTTCCTTGGTAAAATTTTTGGTAAATACTGTCCTCTACAGATTGTGAACATCCAACAAGAGCTGCAGTTTTGGATGCTCTGATCAAGATGCCCGGCAATCACAATCTGACCCTTGTTAAAATGACGCCCTTACACTCATCATACGTTAGAGTCATTAAATCTGTGGATAAAATGTTGACTCACCACCTAACATATCCACCCACTGGAAGGTAAAGAGAGATAATTGGTTTTACTTTCATCTCCTGTCAGCAGTCATAATGTGATGGCTGATGGTGCATTATGCAATAGGGTAGAAGCATCTGTCAGTGTATAATTTTTCGCCTGGTCTTTCTGGCAGCATCAAGACCAAAATAAATAGTGCTCAATAGAGGTTCGGTATTTGGGACTAAAACAGATCATTTGGGCAAAAATGTTGACAAAACAAAATAAAAAGCAAACATTCAAAAAAATGTCTCAGAAGTGTAATACACTCATTTAAGACCTGCTCTGGTTGTGGTCTCAAAAGGCAGAAAAATACCCTCTAGCTGTCTGATCTGAAAACGTGTTTGATGAAGTGTGTGTCTCTGCACCTCTGTGTCTTTTCTCCCTCGTCCTCAGGTGATTACTGACATTTACAGTTTATTGCTGCAGTTCATCACAGCTGGCTGTGCAGACTGGAGAAGAAGACTGGTTTCTCAGAGCGAAGCTTATCTTAAGCTCTCAGTCGGCAGCTGGTGTCAAACTGGGACAGACTCACAGACTGGGAAGATTTGACTCCCTGAAGGAAAAAAAAAACTCTCCCCCACTTTTTAATGTCAGGTTTTGGCACATTTCCGACCTTTAATTTGCAGAGGGTGTTTCACAGTCACGAAACTTTGGAGAGATAATAGCAAGTGAAAGTATAGCTTTCACATGTGTACAGGCGAGGAATATAATTAGCTTAATTTCAATGAAGCAAACCGCATGTCTGTGAGGTATAGATGGGATCAAACTGTGCAATCGCCTGAAGGGCTTCACACTGTGTGGCTAAAGTGAAAGTGAAGGGTTTGATATGAGAGCGTAAATATAAAACTAATGTCATTTCAGGTTCTGAATCTCTCATTTCTAATGTCTCAGGAGAACAGTAAATGAATACAATTAACAAAGGAAAAAGGAGAGAAAAAAAGATGTCTGTGATGAGACATGGAAAGTACAACCTGACTAAAAACATTTTCCATTTGCTTGAAGTCTCTTATTATGCAACAAACATAATGAACTGTTGTTCAGGTTGGAGAACTCAGAACGTTTTAGGAGGCTCTACTGCTGTGTGCATTTCCTGGTAGGTCTGAGACTGTTTTCATGGATCAGTAAAAATTTCACACTAACTTTGTAAACAAGTGTTGGTGATTTTCTTTTTTTCTTATTTGCATAGAAACAGGTATATTCTGCTGAACATACGCATACTGGCTCATTTAAATGTATGGAAAGAACTAGGGCTGCAGCTATCAAATATTTTAGTATTCGAGTATTCTACTGAAAATCCCATTGATTAATCGAGTAATCGGATAAAATACATTTTTGTTTAGTTAAAGAGCAGTTATTTTTCAAATGAAAATTTTTCTCTTTAAGAAATAGAATTTTCTGATGCAGCATGTCAAAAAGAGCACTTGCTTTGGTAGCTCCAAAATTTGTAAACAAACTTTGACACATTTTTTGTGCCTTGTACATCTCATCAAATGTTGCGGACCCAAATGGCACCCGTTTCGTAGAATGACCCGTTAGTCTCCAAACTCCAGAAAAGAAGCTAGATTTGTTGCTAGTTGCTATTTTGTATAAGAGGTGGCTTGAGGGGTCTGAAAACTCTCTTAATATGGCCTCAGCTCTATTTGAAATACCACTCTTTGATCTTTTTTAAAATTAAACGATTCCTCGAGGCAGAGAAAATTACTCGAGTAATTTTTGTAATCGAGTACCTCGAATCATTCGAGGAATCGTTTCAGCTCTAGAAAGAACTCTGGCACATGCTGCTATTTGCCAATTAGTGCAGTTAGTAAAGCACTGAACTCTTATCATGTGCTCTGAGATTTACACAATGTTTTTATGGCTAGTTTGCAGAAGACTGTGATTTAGGCCATAAAATATGAACAAAGGCCTGCCCTTAATACAAGCCAGCTTCATATAAAGGCCTGGTACCTTCAGAAATAAAGCAAATAAAATTAGTGGTTTATATTTGAGGAATTATAACTGTCAGTATTTAGGCAATGATGGAGCCATTGCTTTAAACTAAGCTCAGATGATTGGTTGGTCATCTACCTTTATCCAAACTGAAATATCATTAACAATCTGTTTAACAGACATACACATTTTGCACAGATCTCAAATGATGAAGCTAAAATTAAATAAGCAAAAAAAAGAGTAGTGTTAGGCAAAACAGTTTACTTACTGAATAATACAGCTGACTTTTAAAGATCATCAGGATATTTTTTGTTATAAAACATCACTTACACTTGTATAGGATAAAGTCAACAACAAAAAGCTAAGAAGTATTACCCATAGACTGTATAAAACATGGAAGTTGTCTCCTAGACGTCACCGTCTGTTTCTTATACCATTACATGGAGCCAATCCGCAGACGCAGCCACATTGGATACGACAGGGGCTTTAGGTTTTCTTTCTAGTAGCTAAGGGCCCCCGTCAGTCATATGAGCTGAGCTATGTGATTGGACAATCAAACAATCCTAATATCTTCTTAACCACAGAGTTAGAAAAAAAGTTATAAAAGTCTGTTTTTATGGTTTGGTGTGTACAAGACTTCCAGTCTTTCTGCATTCAGCCTCAAGCAGATCCTCAATGAACAGCAACTTTTAGCACTTCCACACCCTGAATTTCCCCTCGGGGATAAATAAAGTACTTTCTATTCTATTCTATTCTATTCTATTCTATTCTATTCTATTCTATTCTATAGGCTTCATTTTACTAAACCAGATGTTGCCTCTTGGTATTACTGCAACTAGAGGGGGTGCCAAAATTGCCACAAACCAGAAGCCCCTTAAGGTTCCTTCTTTTAAGAAAATTATAGTATGTGTTCATATGTATAAAGTAAAAATAGAACATCATGAAGAGAAGCACAAACAGATGGCTGTGAATATTAAGCCCCTCTTTTTATTAACTGGCAACAGCGTTCTCTAAACGTTTGTCGCGCTGAGTGAGAGGCACACAACACCACACTGTTAGTGAGGCCTGTTTTTATCTTGGAAAACTTGTTTTATAAAATTTTCTGTCTCTTCCTTAAACAGCCACTTCAGAGAGCTGCTGCCTTTTAAATAGTACTGCATGAGTTTCCAGACACAGAATGAGTCCACCTGTCTGTCTGGCTTCAGATGAGTCTCTGTCCTATCCAGCTGTGAGCTGTTGCAACCTGACCAGAATCTGACTAGACCAATGTAAACACTATAGCAGAAAAAGTGCACTGGTATTAGCACTGCAATGCTCTCTTCCTCCACCACAGAACCTCAAACTTCCACTTTTGGAGATTTTGTTTGAAATACAGAACTGTAAATAGCTGAGAAAAATACCAATTGGAAAGTCTTCAAAGTCTTATAAGGGACATTCAGCAGAATTAGCAGTTCACCCTGTGCCATCCAGGCGCAACTGTCCAGCTCGGCAGAGACAAAGACGTATACTTAAAGGCTTCAGCTGTGCCTCACAGCAAAGCCCATACCCTTGGAAAATGGTATTTACAGTAGCTGCATTATCCAGGGAAAAAGAAGATTTGGTACAGGAATTATAGAAGAGATTAACAGAGGCTCTTTGTCGAGAAAGAAGGTCAGAGACCCAAAATAGTCATCATGCCTGTCCTAGAAAGATCTTCCAAGCTGTCATTGCAGTTAAACCTATACATGCTGCAATTGAGGGAAAGGGCTCTGGGAAGTGACATTGTAATTATTATGTTAGAGGAAAGGAAAGTTTTACATGTGGATCAGTCTGGTTAACAGGTCTACAGCCGCGGTCACTTAAGACAGCTGCAGTGTGCACCAAATTACAGAGCACAATGACTCACACTCTCTCTGTGTTTAGGACCACTTGGCTCTGCCCGAGACGCGACGAGGCCTTACAGTAAAACAGACTCTCCACCAAAAAACTGTTTGCTCATCAAAATAACAAACTCTTTCTTCTTTTTGCAACACTGGCCACATCTGGAAGCATTTATTATAGCTTTCTTATACAATGCTAAAAGAAAGTCACGATAATTTTAAAATCTAAAATAAAATGTTATTTTTCCAAACATCTATAAGTTGATCTAAAAACGAGACCCACCAAGAAGCAGCTTTCGGTGCCTTTTTTAAACATTTCCATAGCTTTCATCTATATAGTGCTGCTGACTTGCATACATCATTTCACCTCACCAGGATTTAGCCCATTACTCTTCAGCCTTTCCTTTGCCCAAAAAATCCTTTTACTCGTGGAGTGCATGTTCATTTTAAAAGCCAGGCAATTACAAATGTGCTTTTTGTAACTGGTGCTGAACATGGCTAAAAAAAGGGACAGTTTAACAGCTCATTACATATAAACACAGGTCTAATAGCGCCTTCAAAGACAGCTCTATTATGACTTCTCTTTGTGAAAAAGCTTTAAACACTTGGATTTTAACAGCTTCCTGCAGAACGTAGTTCCTGTTACATTTCTCAGTAAACGTCCACTAAACACGACAAATTTAGCCTGTGCCAAATTTTTTACACTTTGGATTTGTTTGGTCTGAATGTCAGCAACAGTCTCAAATGACCTGTGGTTAGACATGTTTAATGCTCTATGGTTTTGCGTATGGAGGGTGTTCAAAAGATACACTAGAGGAAAGAAATACCCGAGGACCCATGCTGTGTGAGACAGCTTTCCGTTTCCACCATCACTCACCACGTGAGGCTCTGGATAAACTCAAATGTTTTTACATTTGGGATCCTCCTTTGGCACGACTCTTCAAAATATCCTCCAAATATAAACCCGTAAACCCTTTAAACAAACACAACAAGGAGCCAGCTACCGACATCTCAACCATATGGAATGAGACCTCACTTTGTGTGTTTGTTTCCAGATTTATTCTGAGATTTGTTCTTCTGTCTGTGGATTACCAACAACAAACTCCAAAACATCTGCACAGCTGCTCGTCTGTGGATTCTTTCTTTTTTCTTTTGTAATAGCTAACTAGATGGATTCTTTCGAGGTTTTTGGACAATAAATGCACAGTTTGTTACATTCCTGGTCACAGTCGAGTTCAGTTAACAACCCAAAGTGCATGTTTTCGAGTTTTATGATACTTTATATTTGTACAGACCTGTGCACTGAGCACAAGCTGGACAGCGGCTTTGGTTTTTCTCCAGTCAAGAAACTAGACATGCATACAACACCAGGGAAAAAGCACTGTGTTGTTTTAGTCTGTGTTTAGTTAAGGTCTGACTGAGGGATCAGGATCTGTATCAGTATTGGACAACAAAGGCTGTAAATTCTGATATTTCATTTTGCGACCCATTCACTAACACCTCCAGATTAAAGTGTCAGAAACAATCAAATGTTCCCATCGATGGGTTCATTCATTCATCTATTTGGCTGTTTATGGAAAAATTACGTTAAAGAAGGGTATGCTTCAGGATGATGATGCTAACACTGCTGCTAGTCAACCAGAATAGTGGGGAAACAATGCAAATCAAAGTCCTCTTTTAGGCCCCGTTTACACGATGACGTTTCATCCAAAAACGCTAAAACGCAGTGATAAAATCTGTGTTTACATGGAAACGCTGAGGGACATAAAATGCTGTAGTGAGCATTTCAGGCCTGCAGGTGGCGCTACAGCTGTCTTGTCTAGAAGCAGCTTTTGGTAGCTCTTCATTGAAGTAGAGTTGGGCTGAATTTTGTATAGAGACAGTCAGCAGATTCAGCAGCACAAGCACAACATGGTAGTTCGCAACGATTGTAACAGCTGTACTGTTGTCCTGTTGTATGCACTTGCGCAATTTCGGAGTGTGACCTCAGTTCCCACTGAAAACGCCAGCGTTCCTGAAAAAGTCCACTCTGGAGGCTGTTTTCAAAAGTTTGCATTTTAGGTCGCAAGGCCAAAGCACAACAAAACTCTTGCGTTTCACCCTAAAAGCGTTGTTGTGTAAATGGTCCCTCAATTTCAGTAAATCAGAGTTACAAAACATCAGCATGGAGTGCCCTTGACCTTTTAGTTGAGGCGTGCGCCCCATGTACAGGCTATAGTCCTTTCCCTCAATAGCTATTTCATCTCCTGGCCTCAACCATTTTTACTCTCCATATTTCCTCACTCTTTGGCTTTCCTATCTAATAAAGAAAAACATCAACAAAAGCTCAAAAATCAACACCATGATGTTGAAAAATGTCAAACTTGCTACTCTAAACTGATTAACAAGCTAATGGAAAACATCACAATGGCTAGCTCTGCTGTGAACATTCTGGTTCTACTTTTTAATCTTATTTTGTACTGCTGATAGTATGTAACAGTGACACACCAGGAAACAACAGAAAAGAGGAAAAGAGGACAACTGACTCACTTTTGCCTCAGAAAGAAAGAGTTTCTTAAGAGTATAAGTCTAGGGCAGGGGTGGGCAAACTTTTTGATTCAAGGGCCACAATGGGTTCTAACATTTGACAAAGGGGCCGGACCAGGAGCAGATGGATGGAGTGCTTTGGTAACTATCAGGGTATCATTCGTTCATTCCATATCCGTTTTAGAACCCAAAATCGGAAAACGTATAATGACTTGTTATTCAATTTTTCGTTTTCAATTTAAAAATCAGAAAATAAACAACGGTCTATTTTGCGCTGTTTTGATTTTGTTTTAAAATTAAAATTAGAATATGAGAGAATGGAATTATAATGGGATTTTTAATCCGTGTATGGTTCGTTCTTTCGTTATTCTGTTTCAAAACAAAATCTAAAAAACGAAAAAATTGACTTGTTTTTTTTGTTTTTCTGTTTTAAAACCAAAACGGAAAAACAGAATTACAGAAAAACAGAAAAACGTGTTTTTTCTGTCCTGGTTTTAAAAATGAAAAACAAAAAATGATAAAAGATTGTGTCAAAATTGTTTGTGTGATATTTTGATATTAAATGTGAACTCTCTATATAGGAAACATCAGAATTGCAGGGAAAATAAAACATTAACAAGGTTTATTCATTTTATTTTTTCAAGCGGACGGGCCAGATTAAAACGTTCAACGGGCCGCATGTGGCCCCCGGGCTGTCGTTTTCCCATGCCTGGTCTAGGGGCACCGTTAGCACAGCAGTTTAGGTATCCTGCATGTCATTCCTCAAGTTTCCTGATCTTTCCACTGTCCTGTCCTCGACAAAATAAGGTGTCAAAAAGCAAAAACATAACTTTAGAAAAGTTCAAGTCTAGGGGCGTTTTAGCCTAGCTTAAGGCTAGCTCAAAGCGTGCACCCAATGTACAGAGGCAATAATCCTTATCTTAGCAGTTGCTGGTACAACTACTCGCCTCGAGCATTTGCTGCTTACTGTTTCTCATTCTACTCCACCACACCTTCCTGTCTCTCTTATATCGTTTTTGTCCTATCCTATACAGGTGTGGCTGAAAAAGGTAACTTCAAGGCCTACATTTTTTATTCAGTGAGATAAATAAAATACACCAATTAATTCAAAAACTGCAGGTCTAGGACTATTTTTTGTTCTTCCCAGTTTCTCTTTAGACTCTTATGACTTTCCTGGGAGATAGGACAGTGAGTTGATTAAAAAGGATACTGTGAAGACAGAGTGGGAAATGCCATGTGGCAAACTGTGCCAGGGGTGGGAATCAAACCCAGGCCACCCACTTTGATGCTTCAATGGGTGCGTAGATTAACTGCTTGAGCCAAACTGGCGCCCTGGGTCTTGAACTTTTGAGAAAATTCTGTTTTGTAATGAATGCTCTAAAAGGTTTCCACCACTAGGGGGCAGCAGGCACGCCATATAAAAGTTGTCACGAATTTTTAACACACCATTCCTCATATGAAGCAGCTATTGGTACAGGAAATGTTAAACGCTTCACAGAAAACAGGTAACAGTTAGTGTATTATTTCAACTCTTTTTTCCTGGTATAAATAAATACAAGAGGTATATTTTACATATGAGCTTGTCAAAAAGACGTCTTCATGTTGTGTTTATTTTCCCTGTATCCATGTTGTTAGAGGGGAGGAGACGGGATGATGATGTTTGTGTATACTTTATAGGGCTGATATAGACTCTGTAAGGGTCACTGTCTCTAACTCCAGTCGGGGTATCCGCCCACACCGCGTTCATCAGCCGGCAAAACAAACCTCCAAACCACATCGGACTGGGACTGGACCCCGGCATTGTTACAGACATACTGTACATTTAAGCTTCCTGTGGTCGCAGCTCTATATACAAACACCACCAGCAAAAATATGCATATTACAGTTTAGCTCTGTCATGTATTTTGAGACGGATGTGCCAGAAAACCAAATTCAGAGTACAGAAACAGCGTTTGTCTTGTCGCTCTGCACATCATTATACTGCAGCCGTGTTGGTTAAACATTGTACTCGCTTGTCTTTCTACATTTAGGCAGGTGTCATAGCCTCCACACACGCAAGGGCATGAGGCAGGAGTGTGTGTAAGTCAAACATAATTAAGAACTGACAAGTCAAATATAAACCCGCCTCCGCTCTGCTTCAGTTTACTCTGCAGTCAGAGCGCCGGGCGTTTTCACCCTCCTGTCTTTCACTGAGACTTCTTCACACACTCTGACAGGGTTTCTCCTTTTTTTGGCTCTTGTTGTGAAATGGTTGAGGCTGCCTGATACAGACGGTGAAACCCAGAATTTTCACAGACTTGATGTAGCGGATTAGTCATTATCCCTAAATACAGGACTGCACCACCTACACTTTACACCGAAAAATCCCATTAAGGTGGTTTTATTTGACTTTGATATCTTCAAATGATCCCACATTAAGCAGATCGTGCCGACATCAAGCTGTCTGTCTTCTGTTTGAGGAGGTTTAAAATAAGACAGGGCAATCTGGAGAGCTGAATTAAGAGCTAAAAAAGTTAGCAGAAGTCACAAAAACATGTATATGTACACATGTCAACGTGAACTTTTTACCTCTGCAGTGCATTGTGCGTTAAAGTGCTGTTTTCAGCACCTCATAAACTGTCTGGCCGAGTTTTGAGTTAAATTAGTTTCTGGCTGCTGCAACTCTAAAACTCTGATTTCCTTTAGAAGGCTGCTGACTCAGACGGATCCAGAAATAAACCTCAAGCAAATTGAACTATGAAAACAGTCTAATCTCACAGCTGAGATAAAGCAGCACATGGCTGAGGCGGTTGACTTGCAATGAGCAAGCTTTCGCCTTCACAGGCCTGTGTGACAGCAGACTGCTGATAACATCACAACAAGCAGCTTAAAAGAGCCAATTTTTAAATATTCCAAACGTTTAAAGTTAAGTATCTTTTATTTCCACATTCAGAACCCCTAAAGTAGAAATCTAACTTTGTTTGGCTGTTTGTTTAACCCCTGAGAAGCTTGTGACATGTGTTCACACCTCAGGGAAGAGGAGAAACATCCGATTGTTACTTTCTCATCCTTCCCCCAACATCTTCCAGCAATTCTGGGGTTTCAAACCGGTGACCTCCCTGAAATCAGCCCCAACCCTAAAACTACCACCACCATTTTTCAGTTACTTTTACACTTCCGGCTCCATTTGGGTCCATGTTTGTTTTCAGGACCCTGTAATTTCCCCACCAATCACTCACACAGGCCCCCGTCAAGTCTGCCATTCATAAAGTTTAAAGTAGCTCTTAGTGGTCCGTGGAGTTTATTGAAACATTAAATTTGTATCCCAGCCGTGATGGGTATCTTTAGCTGTAGCTTAACTCACGTGCTCGCTCGGGTCCTCTTACATCAACCAACAATTATGTTCTCCTCTTGGGTGTGGGCTGAGCCTCGGTTGGCGTGGCGGGGAAACCAGAAACATCAACTCCTGGCCTGTGGAGCGACCAAAAACAGACAAAATGCGAAAACCTTTCTTCCGAGCACTGTTATCATTGTAGAGTACAAGCAAAACATCAGTAGCACTGCCAGTAACGCTGTCCAGCAGCGCTTTCTGGGTACTGCAGGGAAATCTACAAGCTGTTCTTGGATACGCTTGGAGGCCTTAAAAACAAGCTGGACCTCAGGGAGCCGGAGTGTGTCCTCTGCTCAGGGGTCAGACAAAGAAAACCTGCACTGTCACCACTTCCCATGCTTGTGTTCATCACTTTTTTCTCCAAACAGTTTTTACATTAAATGAAACATACCTTTTCTCATATCTTCTTTAAGTATCAGAGCAGAGAACAGTGCTCTGGAGCAGGTCAGGGATTAAGTCCTGCTGTCTAACTTAGCTGCTCAACATGAGTTTGATTTATCTGTTTACTAAGTTTAATTTTGGGGGTATTTATTCAGAGAGGACAGGACAGGGGATAGAGCAGGAGTGGAGACATGAGGCACAAGGCCACAGATTGAAATCAAACCGGGATTAAGGTTTCTGCCTGAAACAAAAGAAAGTGTTTCCTTTTTCCTCCTTTGACATTAAGATAAGACAAAATCTGATCTAACATTGATCTTGTGTCTTTGTCAATAGTGTAACAAAGAGTGCAACCTGCTCTCATGAAATTCTTTATTGAGTTCACTACCAAAGTCGTGAGGTCCAGGGGCTTCTTTGTTATTCAGGGGTTTCATAGCATTTAGTACTTCCTCTCTGGAGATGGGAGCATTAAGATTGGTTTGCTGCTCAGATGACTGAGTAAGCAAACTAAGCTGAGAAAAGAAATTTTACATTTGGTCAAGTCAATCACAAGGTTGCTCAGATGCATACAGTCTACAATAAAGTTCCTTAAAAGTATCATTTATGAGCTTATGATCATATATGCTATTATTCTGAGCATCTTATTTTTTTAGTCAGATATGCAAAGTACTTTTCAGGGTTGTTTCCATGTTCATAAAATCTTTGTCTAGTAAATTTAAATCTAAATCCAGTTACATCTTGTGTGAAGAGGTTATTTAAGGTGGATCTAGTTGCGGAAATTTTTTCGTTGTAAAGCAGGAGTTGGGGTATCAGCATAAACCCCCTCTTTGTTTTGCGCTCAGTCATTGTTTACAATAATATCTGGCAAGAACTGGCAATATTTAAAGACTAAAAGACTGATTTCAATCATAGAGACCATAGAGACTTGGCTTGGTGTGTATGTTGTTTCTGGTACTTACAGAGCAGCATATTTTAACAGTTCCTAATTGCCTTGTATTTTTGGACCAGAGGTTGCCTCTTGATTACAATATAAGGCCTAAATTGAATATCTGACTTTCATAACAGCTAGGGATGGACACTTCAAGCATTTTTTGTAAATAATTACTACTAACTATTCCATTATTCCAATAGTCCCTGCCCCCCTATTCATAAAGAAGGAGATAGAGATCAGTTTAATGACTGTGTAAAGTTCTCATAGGCTAGTTAGTTATGGACATGATTTTTGTCCTTGTTTGACACATCGACTGTATAGAGTGGACAGCGTGGCTCCGCCATTTACCATTGTACTGTTTTGAAGCCAATATTCCCCGTCACAGGAGCAGCCATTGTAGCAGTTGTACAGCCAGAGTATGTGCAGTAGAGACTGTGAGGGATTCTGGGAGAATCTGAGTAGAGCCAGGTGACAGAAAACAAAAATTTGTTCTTTCTTTTGAGAGTCTTATCACTTCTTGACTCTACCTCCCGACATATTTTACAATTCCTGAAAAAAATTCATAAGAACAGCAGCTGTCAATCCTCGTTAAACGTGATGTAAAGCCTTGTTTTTAACCTCTAATAACTAATGAAAACAAAACTTTTCAGAAAAAGGACCTGAAGTCAAGGCAACTAATTGATATCTTCAAATCACCATTTCTACGAGGTGTATTAATTTTTTTAAGTTTGACCACAGCCCATCTGGAATGACTGGAGAGTTGATTTTTTTCAATCTATACTGCAGCCAGGGGGAGCAGTTTTTGTGGCGACCTCACTTCAAGCTGAGCAAGATGACGTCCATTTTTTTACAGTCTATGGTTTGACATAGCAAAGTGTCTTTTCCTCTAGTTCTAAATCTCACAGGGATTTATCTCTTCTACTGGAGTGTTTTTTATGATGTAATAAAAGTGTTTTGTTATTTAATCTAATCCTATGGATTTAATGGCAAAAAAACTGCTTTTAGATGTCCAACATTTATCACTGGCATTAAATCACATTACAACCAGGGGCTTTTAACAAAACTTCAAAAATCTATTTTAAAATGAGATAAAAGTCATATGAACTTTAAAACTTCTTATTATCAATCAACCATCTGAATAATCAAAAAACACAACTCAACTCCATCAAATAAAGAAGCTAAAACCAGCAAAAGTTTGACATTTCTGCTTGGAAAATGACCCAAAATAAATACTCAGTTATTAGACCGGTTTGCAATGACTTTTTTTCACTTGTTGGGACAATTTGAATGGATTAATCCTTGAGGCTTAAACAGATTTAATTCTGGATTAAAATCAATGATTCAATCACGTGTAAGTGTTACTGTTGAGCCTGAGGCAAGGGTTATTCTACATAGTTTCTATACACCTGGGAGACTTTTGCTTCAATTGTATGGATTTATTTCTGAGTCTTAAGATTTTGGAGTCTGTGCACGTGATGAATGAAACATGTAATGATTCCTGTGTTCATCCTATTGTGGGGTAGAATGCACATCAGGAGTGTAACTGTAGTTTTGAACAAAACCTGCTGTCATTTTAACTCTGAATTAGAAGACTGCAGCTCAGAGACTTTGGGTGTGCCGTGTTTATAATTATACTTTTTCTCTAAATTCAGCAAAGCAGTTTTGTCATATATCAAGTATATGAAGTGACATGAAAAAGAAAGCATGTGCAGATTTTACAGTGAGGCTCTCTTAATAGTAAGAGAGCAAAGCGACGTCAGTTGTAAGGCTGTTAACCTAATTCCTGATGGTTATTACAATGAAGCTCGCTAACCACATCAAGCTGCTGCAGCGCTGTAATGAGCTGAGCAGAGAGATGAGAGCGCGCCCTGATGTGCACTTTCACAGCCCTTGACTTCACCACCACCACGAGCACAAGGACGCAGAGTCCCTCTCAAACGAGGCAGAGGCGTGTTAAGAGAATAAAAAAGTGTGCTGCAAAGTTATAAACAACATCCAAATTACTGCGTTAATTCAGGTCTTCCTCCAGCCAAAGTACACTCTGCTTCCAAGACTCAGCATGAATGTTTCTGCTTCTTCACCAGCTCACATGCAGATGCAGGTTGTGGTTGCTTTTTTCATGCACCAAGAGATGATTCATTGTTCTGTTGCAGAGGTTTAGCTGCATGAAAAAAGTAAATAAACTGAAATCATTGGAACCTATAAACATGTAAATCCTAACTCCACCCTCTCTTGCTCTGTCATTTCATCTAAATTTGACTCAACCCGGCAGAGCTGGGCTTCTTCTCAGGACATGTGCACAAAAAGATTTTAAATAATATACTTTAATTAAAAGATATTTAAACTGGAGGCGCATGGAACAAAAAAGAGGATTAAATTAGAGACATCAGCTGCTGAAGACTTGCAGGGTAAACACGATTTCACTCGGCTGATAAAGCGAGACTAAACATGTGCAAGCAGAGCGAGAAATATGACTTGCATTTACGACACAAAATTTATCTTCCTCTCGATCAGGTTGCGCGTGACGTGCTCTTGTCATGTGGCGTGTCTTTATGACTGCACAGCCTCAGGTAGTCAGTCTGCACCTTCGCCGTCAGTTTTTGTTATGATGAGCATTTCAAACATTTGGAAAAGAAGATCACAAATTAGATTCGAGGAACGAACTTAAACAATGCTTGCCAAACATGATTAAGTGCTTTAAGCCGGGGAAGGTAGCACTTTGGAAAATTGCAGATAATTTGGTCTAATTTACAGAAAAAAGGGTTCAAACGAGTTGCATGTTTTATGTTCTTTAATTATACCTGTGGTGAAAGACGCCTGTCGCAGTCACGTGTGATAGAGACGCCTCATATAGAAACTTGGTGAGGACCTCAACCCAGCAACGCTTCATCATCTTTTCTGCAAATACACTCATGTTGTCAGCAGAATGTATATACATGATGGGAACACAGGATGTACCATAAATGGTCCCATGTTCGGAAAGATTTCAGGGGTAGGATTCACAGAACCCTACACATCGTTTATGGCCACTTGTGTGTTTGAGAACATGTGATTATTTGGGTGTATGCATTTCCGATGTGGCTGGGCTGAAATTGAGAAATTACAGTTGGAGGATCTCAAAGTAAGCAAGGCAAGGTGGAGGGCGAGGGAGGATAATACTGGAGGATAGTGCTGATTGAGGAAATACAACATCATGACAGAAGCTAGCTGTAATTGTAGGAATAGGCCTGAAACCTCTGATGATGTATATGCACAGAGGGCACCAAAAATAACGAGTGACCACAGGGACATGGCGCCTTCTCTGCAGCAAGAGCTGCTCCATGGAGACGGCTGTGTAGTAGTAAAAACCTGCCCTCTGGTGTCCAAACATTAGTACTGTGTGAGCACACTGAGTGCATTCAAAAATCAGCACAGAAACCAGCCCAATATTATTTCCAGGGGCTCTTTATATAGTTTTATCAGCTGTTTTAAGGCAGAAACACTCTCAGAAATACACAACTGAAGAAAAAGAGCCCATCCTGAAATAAAGCTGAAATAAAGACAGCTTTGTCCTCTGTTAGCCACAACTGCAAGCTGACCAAATAATACCCAGGAAATGTACAAAACTAAATCTGTGAACCCCTTAAGTAAAAGCACTACATCAGAAATAGACATATTTATTTGCTTCCATCTAAGGCAACTTGAAAGTGCAGTTTTTCCAACCATGGCACTCCAGACAACCTTTTCCCCACCGCTTCCCTTGTTTACCTTATCATGGCAGGCGCACAGGGGGGCCCAGACTGTCAGGAAAGGTAAAGAAGAGTCTGCTCCAGCCGGCTGGACTGGATGTAAATTTGCAGATGAGTCTGGGACTGTGCATCTTCAATGCAAGCTTTGTACTGAGACACACAGGTGCCACTCCAAGTTGTTTTTCAGAGATTTGTTTGGGCTATTTTTAGACATCATATTTTAAAAGCCATTATAGCGTGAATGAATACAGCTCTTTAAAGACATGAATATGTGTCATGAATGTAAAAATTCCCAAATCTGCTGACAAAGTGAAGAGTCAAGTGTTAAAAGCCTGAAAAGGTAAAGGTATTATCGGATTAAGTCGATTCCTCCCACTGAGCTTGTTTGTGTTCTTTGTTTGGCTTTCAAAGATTTAGTTTGTTGCTTCAAACATGATTATTTTCTAGTTCAGAAGAAAGACTGAAATAAGTGATAATCATGTGTCTGGATATTCAAGACACAGAGGCACCCTGATGTGACATGCCCGCTTTGGGCAGATCTGTCTGCTAATTACAGCCTAGCTCTGAGGAGGGAGGTACTTGTATGGTGGGGGCTTTTCTTTTTTTTCTTAATGATGCGAGGGGTAGATATGGTATAAAAACCCTCATCATTGTACTGGAGGGCAGCATATCCTCAGTTGTGCTCCTACCCTAAGGATATACAGCAGCACCAGAAGCTCACTGGTGCTGAGGAGATTGATTTTTTTTCTTTTTCCCCTTTGGATGCTGGTATGTGTGACTTTCTTCCACTTTATACAACTCAGTCTCTGGAGGAGTGTAGGCAACATCCATGCAGTTTCTAGGCCTTGTGTTGTTACTTTGGCTGGCTGAGAAAGGGAGGCAGATTTTGGTGTATCTACTCTGGGCTTCCTGGGTCTCATTTTTGAGTCCTGAATGATCCAGGATACTCTAACTTAAAATCTAAAATATACCCTCTGTTAGCCTAACTCTTCTGCCTAATTTGTTGTACGCAGAGTTTCTTGAAAAGTTTGGCCTGTGCACCCTGTTAGAAGGTTTTCAGGCTTTTGGGGAAAATAGGAAGCTCAAAATTGAAAAGAAAGTTTGTTGAAAGTTTCTACCTTTGCTGTGGTTGTGCTGACAATCTCCTCGTTTTTTTCCTGCAGATTTGACTTAGCAAGATGGACATACGAGTTGCGTGCATCCTCTTCTTCATGGTGGCCTCGACAGCAGCCCACGGGAAGGGCTATGTTGTAAAGAAGATGGTGAAGGCCCCTCAGTACCAACCCTACCAAGTGAAGAGCCACGGTAAGAAAATTAGACAATTTCCTTGACATAAACGCTAAAATTTCGCCAGTTTTTGTAAGTTGTGAAGTAAAATTTGCTTCAAAGACACATCTTTTTCTCTAAAACTGATATTTTGATATCCTTCATCAACATACGGGGCATAGTTAGTGTAGTAAATATGCGCAGCACGTGCAACTCGACAGATGCTAGCCAGCAGCCAGCTGCACCTTACTGTGAGAAGACTCCACCTTACCCTGGAGCTGTCTCGTACTCTGATTGGCTGGAGCAGTCTGCGTGGTCCTCCAATCAAATTCGGTCTTTTAGATCCAGGATTTAAATAGCAAGACAAATTTACTCAGCGTGCAGCTTTGCGATTCTGTTTCTTCCATTAGACAGACACGCCTAGAAGAGGTGGTCTGTACAGTGGTCGTAGTTTTAGATAGTCTTTAATCGGCTGGGGCAGACAGGTTACCTTTTTGATTAAATAATACCAGGGTCCCCATCTGGAACAATATACTCATCACTGTTTCAGCAGTTTAGAGAGTAAATCTATTTTTCAGTTTTAAAGTTTTTTTTTTTTTTTTTCATATTTGACATATGTTTTGGATTTTTTGTCATTTTAGCTAGAAATCCTGAGCTGTGTCTATTAAAGTTCCATATTTCAAACATAGTATAAAGATCCCCACCAAAGCTCACTGTACTATATATTTTAAAATACTCATTATGGTTTGGTTAAATTAGGGTTAAAATGCAATACAGAATATGAAATGTTGATGTATGAATCAACATACTGCTATTTTTATTTGAGAAAGTAGCTGTTAGTGAATTATTTTTAGTTTAAAACTGACAATTACAGTGCAGTCACCCAGCAGTGTGGTTTGTTTTGGGTGTGCCTGTTTTACTCAAAAGTAGAAACATCTGTTTGGCTTTATCCAAACTGGGCTGCTGTTTGCCAAGGAGTGAGCCTTTTGCACTCAAACACATGTGACCACATTAAGGCAGCAAATAAAAAAAGACTCCTTATTTAGTTTTTTTTTTTTTTTTTTCATCTAGTGAAAAGATTACTCTTACACCTTATTGACCTGTACGACAGGCAACAGTACCTACACAATTTGACATCATTTGACATCTTATAGACATTTTTTTTTTAACTTTTTTTGTTTACATCACATAAAAGCCTCTGCATTTGATATCAAATAAGTACATGTATTTTTCATAGAAACAGTCGTTTTTTCTGCATTTATTTTGAAGCATTTTCCAGTTTGTAGTTTCAGAAGAAAAAGAACAGGATAAATGTGTTGCTTGTAAATCAGAGCCATGCAGTCAAACCTTAAAACACATATGACAACAAGACACGTTCCCCCTACAGGAACCAAATATAATTGCATCAAAACCAATTAAAAACTGTACTACAGCCTATTCAGTGCTTGTTACTGTGATGTAAATTGCAGGTTTCATGATGTATCTATAATTTGAAACACTTTGACAGAATTCAGGAGAGAACTTTTTCAAATGACAGCTTGAGTTTGACGAATTACATTTTGTTTAAAATGGTATAAATGTAGTCATCAGAGTTACATATTAATTCTAAGTGGCAGCTAGTTCACCCATCAATTTTTACTGCATGTCACTCCAAGGAGCCTTACCTAGAGGTGCCAGACAAACTGTGTGCACAAGCACAGGAAGTTCATCATATTTGGTTTATCATAAAAATAACACAGTTACCTTTACTTATAGACTATATGAAGTATTTAACACAGTTTGAGAGTGGAGCAGTTCCTTGGTGTCTCTTTGTTTCCATGACTACCACATTTCTGGAGTTTTTTTGTGGTGCCTTGTTTGTTTTTTTGTGGAACTGATGTTGATTTTTTGTTGTGTTTTGTTTTTTTTTTACAGTTGTGTCTGTGGCAGGTGAGCCTGGTCCTCCAGGTGAGCCCGGCCCTGAGGGACCTCCTGGCCCTCCTGGCCCTGCAGGTGACAGCGCTGAAGGTGAGCCTGGACCTCAAGGACCCCCTGGACCTCCTGGAGCTCCTGGTCGCTCCATCGCTGGCAAACCCGGATCTCCTGGTGGACCTGGAAAACCTGGTAGCAATGGAGCCCCTGGTGGGAGGGGAGACACTGGAGCCCCTGGCCCTCAGGGACCTAGGGGAGCCCCTGGATCTCCTGGAAGCCCCGGACCTGCTGGCCTCTCTGCCACTGGCAAGCCCGGACCCTCTGGTTTGCCTGGCGCAATGGGACCTAGAGGAGAGCCAGGTCTGAAAGGACATCCAGGTATCCCTGGACTGCCTGGTCCCAAGGGTGACAGAGGGATAGGAGCACCTGGACCTCAGGGTGAGACCGGACCTATGGGACCTATGGGCCCAGTTGGTGCTCCGGGTAAGGGTGGTGTTGGAAAGCCAGGTGAAAATGGTATGCCAGGTGAGCCAGGAAAGTCAGGTAGCCCAGGTAGAGATGGTGCCACAGGTCCCATGGGACCAATGGGACCAAAGGGACACGCTGGTGCCCCAGGTGTAGGTATTCCTGGTAAACCAGGTGACAATGGCGCCCCAGGTATGCCCGGCCCAGTTGGCCCCAAAGGTCATATGGGACCAGCTGGAGCCACTGGTGCCCCTGGAGTCCCTGGATATGGAAAGCCAGGTGCTAATGGAGAGAAGGGAGAGAGGGGAGCTACAGGTGCCACAGGTGCCACAGGTGCAAAGGGTGAGCAAGGTCCAACAGGATATACTGGTGCTACAGGTGCAACTGGCCCCGTTGGTCCTGCCGGACCTCAGGGTCCAAGAGGTTTCCAAGGTGAATCTGGCCCTGCTGGCTCCAAAGGTGACACAGGTGCAACTGGAGCTCAGGGACCTAAGGGACACAAAGGGGATCAGGGAGCACAGGGTTTTGCAGGCAAGCAGGGATATCCAGGAGCAGCTGGTCCCCCTGGACCCAGAGGAGCTACTGGGCCTGCAGGTGACAAGGGTAATGTAGGTGCACCCGGTACCCCAGGTGCCCCAGGTATTCCAGGCCCTGCTGGACCAAAGGGTCATCCTGGCCGTGCTGGTGAGCCTGGTGCTTCTGGTTCTGATGGAGCTCCAGGTTCCAGAGGACCTGCTGGACCTCAAGGTCCTGCTGGTGCTCCTGGTCTGAAGGGACACCCAGGTCTTCCCGGCCCAGCTGGTCCAGCTGGTTTGGCTGCTAAGGGTGTCCCTGGGCCTCAGGGTCCCCCTGGTCTGCCTGGTGAGCCTGGTGCTGATGGAGAGGCTGGCCCAGCTGGTCCTCCTGGTCCCCCAGGTCCTCCTGGTGAGGTTGTGTTTGAGAAAGGCAAGGGAATGGGAATGGCTGAGGTTATGGTCAAGTCTCCCATGTCTGCTTTCACTGCTGCCCTGGCCACCCCCTATCCTGCTGCTGGCAGCCCCATTAAGTTTGACCAGATAGTGTACAATGCTGAGAATCACTATGACCCTGAGACCGGCATCTTCACTTGCCAGGTTCCTGGAGTTTACTACTTCTCCTACAGCATCCATGTTAATGGAGCTCATGCCCTGGTGGCTCTGTACAAGAATGGCCAGCCTGTTATGTTTACTTATGATGAGTACAACAAGGGCTTCTTGGACCAAATGTCCGGTAGTGCCGTCCTTTTGCTCGATGAACAGGATACTGTCTACGTCCAGATCCCTGACGATGAGGCCAATGGTGTCTTTGCTGCTGAGAATGTCCACTGCTCTTTCTCTGGGTTCCTCATTGCTTCAACGTGATACGTTGATTCAGTAGTTACCGAAAGCCAACCAACTAAATTTGCAATCTATTTCTCAAACTAAAGTAAACTCCCTGTTCATTTTTCCTCAACCAGACAGACAGGCAGTTCACCCTTCTTTGAGGAATAGTAGCATCGCGACTTGAAAACTACAAGAAATAGGTGCTTAGAAGAAGGAAAACTAATTTATGAAAACAGGTGATCAGGGATGGGGGAAGCAATCCACAAAGTTACCAGTCAGCTTTTGTAAGGGAGACAGCATGTGAAACGCAGGTGTTATAACTGAGTTGTGTCCTGACTTATTCTTTTCCACTCTGTTCCTTTTATACTGACTTCAACTGGTGATTCTTAATTAAGTGTTTGTCTGTTTTTGTTTGTTTTTGTACCTGCTCGTTTTGTTTGGGTGACCAGTAATATTATTAAGAGTACACAAATACTTTCTGTACAACATGTTCTAACTGCTATCCTTGTATGTGACTTGAAAATTGTGAAATGGTAATGGTCAAATTGACTGTTATGATTAAATAAGTCACCAGAAAACTGTCAAGCAACCGCAAACTACCAGCAACATGGTAATATACCCGAACATGCATTATGTCGTGTAAAGCATAATGACCAAAATAAAGGTGTCTAAACAAATGTTTGTCTCAGGATCTTCAATCATTTTTGATCGGGAGAACATGATTCTCTAAATGTTCTATATTACTTTGAATTGCAATAACACTATTTGCCTGTCTTTCAATAAGTGAAAGAATTGCCCATGACATGTTGTCATCCTTGGTTAAAACCATCCAAAATGTCTTTATCCATCAGAGTCAGAGGTCAGCAACTGATTACTAGTCACATTTATCAAAACTATAACTAGCAGCCTTTGAAGAGCCTGAATGAGCAGGCTTTAACACCTCACTAAAGCATTCCTCAATAAACACTTGTTTTTTAATTGTGTGATAAAGAAATACAAATAAATGTAAGCTACATTCATGCTTAATGTATACTACACGACAGAGCTAGTCTTTGGTGTAGGTAGACATAAGTAAAGCAGCAAGCGTGTGGGTTGCAAGTGCAAAACTGGTTATTTCAGTTATGATTGATTAATTTAACATTTTATCTATTTCTGTTGGCTGCCAGTTAAAAGGTTGTGCTGTTACACTGAAATCAGCAGTGAAAACCTCTATCAGATGACCCTGTTCAAACCCTCTACAAAGCATTTCTGGGTGATAAACTGTCCAAAAATAATAGCAATGTCTTTTCATGATTTACAAAAGATGTTTCTGTGTAGTGATTATCTATTTTTTTCTCCAGTGCAAAGACAGGAAGGGTTCCTTGCATGCATAACAAGAGTTATGCTGACCAGACAGCAATGCACTTGACTGGTAAGAAAAAAGAAAAAAAAGAAGAGGTTGACATGGACTGAATGATATCAGCTGGGAAAGGATATTATCAACTTGGTCGAAAGGGGGTGCCAGAAATCATCACAAATAGAAGGCTCTCTAAATGAATTTTTAATAATGGATAAAAGACTTAGAGATCCCAGTATGTTGACTAAAAATAGTCACATCGAGCTTGCACAGAATAATGAAAGATACACTAACAAGCTGCAGACATGTGTCACTGTAATCAGCAGAATTTAGGTCCTTTCTAAATCAGAAAAAAAAACACGGTCACCACAAACATTTTGGTATCTTTTTAACTTTATTCTTGTGTTATATTGACTTTGTTCTATCCTTGTTTATTGCTTGTTAAAATGCAAAATGAGAGGGCACATTCAAGGTGAAATTCATGCAATGAAATGTTGAACTGAAATTATGATGGTACCTTTTTCCTGTTCTTCCTCATTGTGAAAGCTAGCAATATGATATAAGCTTAGCACAAAAACTAATGCTGTTTGTGTTTGCTAGATTTTGTCTTTGTTGTAACAATGCTTCTTAGCAATGATTCTTGTATCGTTGGAGAGTCTGTTTATTTCCATCCTAAATGGTGCTACATTTGTCAAAAAAACGCACTTGTGGGATGAGCAGCAGAGCTTAGGATGTAGGTGGTGCCCTCAAAAAAATAAGTCAGATCTTCTCTGCCATTGACTCTTGTTGGTAGATGGGGTGATATAAGTCTGAAGGAACAAGACATATTTGCAAATGATTTATTCATTTGGCAAACTGGGATCCCTGGAAGCTTGTGGGTGAACCATACATCCACAAAAGCCTGTTTTTATGCCTTATGCCTAATTTGATAAAACCATAGGACAAAATACACAAATGTTGTAATCACTGAATGCACAGATTAAGCATGCAGTCTGTCACAGGTATATGCTTCTTTGCAGCATGAGCAGACCAGATAAAAAAAAATCCTAAAACAACCCTTTTATTAGAATTAGGTCTTAATGGATACTACGGAAGCCCTGAAAGGTCATGATTACACACATTTTATTTCTTCAGTTTTCTTGAGATATTGTGCTATTAGTTGTTTTCTTGATACACAAGCTCATTTATTATCATTGTCTTGATTAAACAAAGATTTTTTTTAATCTATTTTATTCATTATTATTTTTTGGCTTTCATGCCTTTAATCAAAGAGGGGACAACAGTGGATGGAGCAGGAAACAGGGCAAGAGTGGGGAGTAACATGCAGGAAAAAGACCACAGGCTGGATTTAGACCTAGACCGTCTGCACAAGGACAAACCTCATGGAGCTTGACCCAGAACGCTGGGCCATTTGTTTGTTTGTTTGGTTGTTCTTTTTTTTTTTTTTTAACCAAGGTTACCTTCAGATGCGCTTCACTTAGTTCAATCAAGTGGGCAGTGGCAGAAAGGCAGCTTGGCAAGCCATCTTCTGGCTATAGAGAGTGATCAACCTATCAGTATTGGTTTTTAGATATCCAGAAATTATCTTAGTAACTCCAGAAAACAGAGGAAATAAAATATATTTAATCATGACTTTTTGGGCTTCCGTATAACACACATATAAGACTGTTACATTCTTTTTATTTTTTTTTCTCTACCTCTTATTCTTCTGCAAACTTTGTTGTAAATTGTTCATATAGTTGACGTATTTTTCACAATTCTATCCATTTTATATTTTATTCCTTCAAGCTTTTTGCTACCATCCTCATGTTTATGTTCTGCAACAAGAAACAAGCACTGTAGTCCCCTGAAAATAGTATTTTATTGACTGATCCTTGTTTACTTAGTGGAACCTTATGTGGTAAAGCATCTTTGCTCATCAAATAAATGTGGTGGTGTTGAAGTATTCAGTAAAATTAGAATTGTATGATTAAATGTACTGAAGTAAGTCCACTTCACAGGTCCAAGAACAGACGACAAGGAGGATAAATGTTGAATTTCTCACTACATGATGGCTACTGCTTGCCTGCTTGGGCAGCCTGAGTTTACAAGCACCCTTCAAGCATTCAAGTCTGAATGTGGGTGCACTGAAAATAGTCAGCATGTGGGATAGGGGACAGGGATGGTCCTCTGGCAGGGCGGCAGCTGTTTGATCTGCCCTGGTGGAGAGAAAGCAGGGTGGTGGTTAGGTGAGAGGCCCGAGGGACAGGAGAGAGGGAGGAAGCTGGTTGCAGGAAATCACTGGACTGCCATCAGAGGGGACAGCCGCTCTGAGACGGTCTGCGGTTGGTGCATGAGGTGGGACAGAAAGGAACACAAACGCAGCACTGCCCTCCACAAGCCACACACCAAAATATCTGAAGCACTTAAAGGAATATTTTCCCCTTCATATATTTTTGTTTTCAGCATGCGTTTTTATTCTTATGAATGTTTTTGTTGCAATTGGTCTCCATAGATACTTCACCAAGTCTAGCACTTTCAGAAGAATTGAGAAAAGTGGCATGATGTGATTCTTCATGGCTGAGAGCTGCACGTGATGCACAGAAAGGCCCAAAATGACCAAAACGGACATGCAGACCAGAAAGCAGGAATAGAAATATTATGTGTTAAACACACCCTTTCTGCGGTGGCCAAAGCAGCAGCACAGAGGGTTAAACTGGGTTAAAGGAAATAGATGGTTTGCCTGGGTACAGCTGTGGGTGGCTAAAAAACGCCCCTGGGAGTTTTTGCAGCAATCCTCTCTACTCTTAAAAAGACACTGGTGTTTTTATGGGGTTTGGGGTTTAGTCTAAGGAATCCCAGTGAAGTCAGGCATCAGTCAGATCTACACTGCCGTTGTTTGCTTCAGATACTAAAACTCTAGACGTTGTAAAAATGTTTGTTTCAAACACTATCATTTAGGTTGCAAAAACCCTGAGCTCTGTCATTGAATCAAACAACTTACCTCGAACCTTGTCACATAATTACATTGTGGCTGCTCCACGAGTAAGTCGGTTATTTCCTAAAAATACAGAGGGGCAGCTAAACATCTAATTTTTGTCTCTTAGCAAATAAGGCTGTTACAGAAAGACAGATGCTTCTAGAAATCAGATTGTTTTGGTAGAGGGTGTTAAGTGTGGATCAGTTATGTGTTCATTACTTCTGCCTGATGTGGACAGCTAGTGGGAAAGGTGTGGATGTAAATGTTTCAATCATCTTTGTAATCTGAATAAATATTCTCAAATTGTGAGATTTTAACTACAAATACATAGTTTTACAGTTCAGTGTTATGTATCTATATGCTCTTAGCTGCTGGAAAATCCTGATTGTTTTTCTTGAATGTGACACATGAGGGTGCTGTAGAGTAGTGAATGAGTGCTTTAAGTCACAAAAACAAATGAAATCACATTTCAGATATCAACAAGAGGGACAGTAAATGAGAGCAGAGTGCCAATTCAAACTTAAATCCTTTATTCTGTAGTGCTCACACAACATAAATGTAACACCTATAACACGTCTGTGGTACATTTGAGGTTTAATACGGTGGAGCCTCGTTATTTACAGAAAGATGCTGTTCAAATATTGCACCCCTGACCCTAAATTTGTGTCTCTTTTCTGGTGTCAAGTGGTGTTGCAGTCATCACAGTGCGATCCAAAATTTGCTTAAAACATCTCCCAATTTTATTCAATCTTACAAATGGTGAAAAACAAGAAAACTTCATTTACAATGGGTAATCTGTTAAAAACTTCAGTCATTTAGGTACATCTCAGTCATAAAACCAGTAATATCAAAGTCTATACAACGTGCATTACTACAGAGTTTTGAAATGGTGGGATCTAATAATGGGAAGTGATGAGCACCTATTGTTTTAGACAGTTCACTAAATCTAGATCATTCAGGAATGGTTTGTGTCCACAGGAGCATTGAGTTTAAGAGTTGTAAACAACTGTGCACTGCAAAGACAACATTTAAGACTTGGTTTAGGACTTTCCCTTTAAATATCACAATGTGTCAATTCTTGCAGACACAGCTTGAGCTGCTACATCCAATTGCCCAGCACCAAATACTTGGATAAAATATGTCGAATTCAGGTATGTGTCAACACAGTCATGGTTTCATGTAGAAAAGCATTCACACTCACATTCACACCTTCACACTCACCCACGTCACAAATGCAAGCACCAATGAGCAGTGAGGAAGCAGCACACTCTTCAGTACACCTCCTGTCCATCACTGCCAAGGACGTTGCAGTCATTATGGATGAGATGGTTGCAGAATAGTAAACAAACACCAACAAAAATAATGAACAAAAAAAATCCCTGGTTTTAGACAAGTCCTCGCATTTCCTTCACACGGGCTCCATCGCCTCCTTCATTCCTCATTCCTAGGATTTACTCAGCAGCGGCCTCTGGGCTGGCTGCCGTCTCTGGCTCAGTAGGTGAAGCTTCAGCTGGTTTTTCCTCTCCTCCCGCTGCTGCCGGCTCCTCTGCCTTCACCTCCTCCTCGGCTTTGGGCTCCTCAGCTGCAGCTTCCTTGGCTCCTTCAGCAGCTTCAGCGGGCTTGGCCTCCTCAGCAGCAGCTTCCTCGGATGTGGCCTTCTCTCCTTCAGCTGGTTTCTCCTCTCCTCCTTCTGCTGCTGCTGCTGCTCCCTCCTCTGCTGCCTCCTCAGACTCCTTCTTGGTCTTCTTAAAGGAGAAGCCACTGAGCTTGAAGGAGGGTTTCTTGAAGGAGAAACGCTTTTTCTTCTGCTTTCCATCCTCACTGGTGGATGGAGTGCCTTCCTCCGCCTTGGCAGAAGCTTCTCCGTTTGTGGCAGCAGGCTCCTTCTCACCATTGGCCTCAGCAGCCTCTACTTTCTCACCATCTTCTTTTGGCGCTTCCTCAGTAGGGGTGCTGCCATTGGCCTGGACATCAGCTTTGTTGGCCTCCTCTGCAGCTGGGGAGGCATCCCCATTGGTCTTGGCATGGCCGTTCTCCTAGAAGAAAAGCAGAATAGAATTTTCATGTTAGGTTATTCATATCACCATGCTTTTTCATTTGAAATGAATTTTGAACCCTTTGCTGTCTGTAATCATGCATTTGAGGTCAGCATTGGCCTACATATGCATGTGCGGCTGCAAGACTAACCCATAAAAAATCTGGCGTGCTTTGGTATTTAATCAATTTCAGCCTGTAGTACCAACCAATAGGAAAAAAGACCTAAAACTGCAGCAACATCTGTTACTAAGAGAGTGACGACAGATCTGTGGCCCTCAGCAGTAGGCTAGCTGGTGAGACTGCAGTACCACCATGATCCGCAGGGGGGAGTTCAGTGAGGATTTTGGTTACCAGATGAAATTTGGTGTATTTTTCATCGTCTTTTGACAACCAAAGCAATAAAAAATGGTTTGTTTTTCAAATTTCCAAATAATCCCTTCAATTTGCTTCAAACACATTTGCAAATTTTCATTTCATTGGTGGTATGCATGCAGGAAGATGGTCTCTTTCTTGAACCTGGCAACAAAGGCGTGGTGGTTTTTTAAAATGGCCATGCCACCATCATCAGTGAGAGCGGCCACAAATCCGTAAGCACACATTTCCACCAAAAATACCAAATAATTCACCATTTTGTGACAGAAAAACCTCACTGCAATGAGTTTTACTTAAATTAAATCGAAAATAAGACCAAAATTATGTCATTTAACACATAAATGGGATTAGTTGTGCTGCCTTGTCTCATTCATATTCAAAAGATGGATTAAGAATATATATACGCATGAATTCGAACGTTTCTTGAAGAAATGTCTCTTTTTTCATTTAGTTTGAGATGCAAAGTGGAGAAAACTGAAAGAAAATTCACTCGCCGGTGAAATTTAACATGTGGCCACTTTCCCTGAAATGCCGGTGAGCGTGGGGATGCGCTACAGGGAACAAGGAGCACGCCATTGACGCAACACATTGCAAAAATGAGACAAAACCCAGCACGGGCGTAACGGTTGAGATATTAAAAACTTCATTTACCTGTCCGTTTGACTTTGCTGCAACAGCTGCGCCTTCTGCTGGCTTTTCCACCGCAGCCTCCTCTTTTCCAGCGGTTTTGGAGATTTGTGCTCCCATGCTTTTTGGTACAACAAAGGAACCCAACCGATCAAAATGAATGAACAAAGACCGCAAGCTTCCTCCCAAAATCTCTACTCAAACGCAGACACCTCCTCCTCCAACCGAAGCCGAGGAATCAGCCCGAAACCGAAATGACCGCAAAGGGACGTGTGAGAGCTTGCAAAAATGTGGCAAAGGTGTAAAAGAAACGCGAATTCTTTCAATTTTTTCTCGAGCTGAGTTTGTAAATGGAGAAATTGGCCCCGCCGCAAATGAGATGCGGAGTACAACGCCCAAGTCCACTGATGAATGGGTGCCGAGGCTATGACGACAGAGCCAGTCCGTCTCCACCAATCACAAGTCCGCGATCCAGCCAGGAGGGGGGTCATGGAGTCGGGGGGCTATGGACAATGGGAGAGCCACAACAACATGGCCAACAACTTGTTTTTAAAATCACCACCGTGGTAAGAACTTGACTTTGTTTCAAACCCAGGAAATGTCTAAGCTTTCCCACAGCTGTAGAAATGGTTGGGTATTAATTTGAGGGGATGAGGGGATCTTTAAAAACAAGAAAAATGCGTTGACATCAGCCCTTCAAAAACGTGCTCTTAAAGGGTACAAAATGGCAGACATTTGGCTTTAAAATGCAGATGCAACCTATTTCAACTAAACATATTTAACTCTCTACAATCTATTGTCATATTTGTCTGTTATTGCCCTATTAACCAGGCCCATCTACAGGAGCAGACATGTTCTTGATAATTTATTTGGATAAAATTCAAAAAAATGGGCTGTATGCTGCAACATTACTTCTTTCTTCGCAAGATTGTTTTTACATGTGGCAGCTTTTAACCCAGATCAGAGTTAAATGCAACAGCAGACAGTACAGAGCAACAAAAATGGGTCACATTGGTTGTTGGATTGCAAAACAACAGCATGTTTTTGATAGCTGACTGAGACAGCTCCAGTCAGCTGGTCCTGTGTTATATTACCAGGCACCCTCCTGACATATGTCCCTTAGTAAACAGACGTCCCCTTTACATCTATAAGCCCCCGTGCCCACAACTTTCCTCATCCCTCTTCTTGCATAATAGCTTCTTGTCTGCCTGTTGCAGCTGGAGCATCCTGGTGACCCAGATATAATGAGAGTTTATGGCCCTCTGCTTCGACAGCCTGCAGTGCTCTGACTCCACCACCACCACCAGCCACAAGTCTCCTCTCCCTGCCATCACTGCATGACCCACATCTCCATGGTTACCAGTCCAAAATGGCTCCCAGGAAGAAAGGCTACACACGCTAGTGATCATGACTCCTGGTGATGAAGAAGGAGAATAAGGGTGAGAGTGAGTTCAGAACTAAGCAGTGCAGACGACAGTTTGGGGATTAAATTAGACGTCTTTCAGCCGTCCTCCCTTCATCAGGCTAACTAGGCCACGCTCATTGTTGTGATATTCTGATTACATGCAAAGCTGTGATTATTGTGGAGGGCTGCCATGAATATGTAAGCCAGGGGACAAAGCCTGGAGGGCATGAAGTGTTTTCAGAATACACCCTGCAACCCAGACAGAAAGGCAGAAAGACTTCAGCTGAAAGAAAGATGCTGTTTCACTTGACAGAATTCCAGGTAGAGCATGTTTGTGCCTCAGGAAGGTAAATTTACAGGAAAGTGGCACAAATCCACCTTGATTCCTCTTTTAATCTGCCGAAAGCGGCTCACGTTATTTGAAATTTAATTTTAGATATGTTTGTGCGATCAAGATCAAGCATAGAGTTTTATTTTGCCTCATACACAATCTTTTTTATCAATACTTTTCTTCAAATAAGGACACTGCTATAACAGTTTATCTATTCCCATGTGACAGATTTAAATCTAGGGTAAATTTGAAATCCATATATTTTTGTATTATTTAACAGTCTGCACTGATCTTTTTTTCCAGATAAGAAGACCCTTATTTACTCTTTTAATAAGTTGTACTTAAAAGGAAATGTCAAAAGTGCATCAAAAGTATTTATAAGTTTTATATACACGATGCACATTGTACTAGGTTTTTGCTTTTAAATGTCTCACTTGTCTCAAAAAGGAAGAAAAAAAACTACAATCAAATCTATCTAATCCTCATTTATAAGACTTTTTTTTTATCAGCCTTACTTTGACTTTATTATCAATGCATGGAAAAATCAAACTAGGAAATCAGTTTAGGAAAAAGCTCATAATGGGAGAAATTAAATACTTCTTTCGGATACAAGAAAGATCAAACTCTGTAAAATCTGAGCTGAAACTAAAGATTTTTTCTTTGATAGATAATCCATAACCAATTTGTGTGACAGTGAATTAAGTGTGGAGTCATTCATAAGTAATTCAAAATGTAAACAGGGACATGTGAGGAACTGCATCTTATTAAATGAAAAGATATGATTTAAAACTTTGGACTTTGTAAACGTTGATGGTCATTTTCTGATATTTTACTAACGAAGAATTCCAGACAAATTTCAGCAGTTTTATGAATAATAGTAAACAAGACATTTGTTAAAGTCTTATGAGCAGCAGCTTATAGGGTCAGACTCTGACCCCACCACCTTTGAGGTTGTTAGTAGCTTTATTTTTTTAAAAGGTTGGTTTTCCATTTGTAATTCCTGCTGCCAACATGTCAAACTCAATGACCATTTGTACATTTGTACATTCATACTGGATGGATGTGCTTCTTGCCACTGAGTAACCAATTCAGCCAAGCATGCAATAAGTTCATGTGCGGTAAAACGGCTGAACATTCTTAAAAGAATAAGGGTCAAAGGTCAGCATTGTGAATTATAAATACATTCCTGAGAAGGTTTAGACTTCTTTAGATCCTTGTAGAGTATCGTAAAGAATCTATCAAGCTTGCAATTGTTTCTCCCATATCTTATAATCCATGTTGCAATTTGCAACTAAAAGTAATGTTTTCCTTAAAAACTAAAGGAGACTGTTTCAGGTTCAGCTGTTTAAGAGCCCACAGTAAGGGTAATTTATCACATGGATTTCAACATTAGAAACCAGGGCGCTCTCTTATCTTCATTGCTTGATCCACAGTGGAACATTTCTCTATCTGTTCATCACTGAGCCGTTTAAATTCCTTAGGATCTCTGCATGACATTAGCTGGACCAAAAACAAATCCAATTTGACTACCATTAGAAATTCTGAAAGCACCAAAATTTTTTGAGACTGATTGATTTTGTCTTTGTTCTGCATGAGGTTAAGTGTTTTGCATCCTTTGTTTCAAATTCACATTTTAAAGGCAGAGGCAGCAGATCGAGACAGAGAGCTCTGATCACTTGAACAAACACAGACAATCTGCCAACCTTACCCTGTTTTTCAGTCACTCCACAGACTAGGAGGTGACCCAGTACACATTGTAGTCTCTGATTGGAGGAAAGAGGTGTCAATCACAGCTCCGGGTCGGCGAGAATGCGCATCAGGCGTACGCAATCACGGCGACGTCAAGACGTACGGAGTTAACCGGAAAATCAAACAGCGTGTGGAGGAAAAAATAAAAGCCTCAGACGCTGACGAATCCTCTATCGGGCGCTTTAAATAACAAGTTACTGACATATAATAGATTAAATAATTATTTTCATCAGTCTATGACAACTTTGAAAGTTTTTGTACAAAAGTGATTCCTATTATTCTGTCGACGTGTTTAATTATAACAAGTGATGACGTTCTTTTTTGGCGAACGTGATTTCTTTATTGTGAAAGAATTTACCGGAAGCAGTATTTGTCGTTGCTGGCCGTTGACGCTCGTCGCCGTCGTCATCATCTGTACGCACGGCGGCGACAGGAGCTCCTGGATCGGCAGGGACGGGTATCCCACCGCTACTCCTTCTATGCGAAGAAAAAACAGTCACAGAGAGTAGAAAAATTCACGCGACTTTTCCGCACGAAAGCTCCCCTAGAAACTCTGATGGATTAGTCTGATATTTCTCCGGTAAGCACGCTTATTTTTTCCCCCTGTGTTGAATTTCAATTGGTGCACCCGCCTTGTCCCCTATTCTGCGCTGTGGGCTGCGAGATGAATTCATCTCCGGAGAGAGAAGGAGCAGAGGAGATAAATAACACATTGTGTCAAGCCAGGACTCACCCCGGGCTTTCTGCAAATTGAGAGGCATATTGAACCGTTAGCTTTAGCCGGAATGAAATCATATAGAAGTGTTCGTGGTGGTCTCGTTTTGTGCATGATGTTGTGCAGAGCTGTGATTGTGGAGAGGGGGCTTCTCTTGTGTTGCAGCAGGAGCAGGGATGGATGCGCTGCAGAGCTGAGCTGAGCTGACCACCAAGGCCATGCACACACACGATAAACGCCACAACGGCCTGCAGACAGTCTCCTATTGATTCATCCCGAAATAATTGTCATATGCTAAAGGCTAATTGCATTGCCACCTCGTTTAATATCCCATTAAAGCTGTCCTAATCGGGTTATCTGATGAGTCCGGAGCTGCAGCCATCCATCTTGTTGGCAAACACCGGTAGTGATATGAAGTGTGGGAGCTGAAGCATCAGTTGTGTTCATTTTGCAGGAAGTCAGTCAGGTTTGCAAACATGCACCCAGAGCCATGAAGCTCTTGTTATGACTACACAGTTAGCATGCGTGATGTGTATCAACGTAAATAATGGTTATTTTCCCCTCAGGCCTCCATGTCCATACAGCTGATGTGACAAATTGGCTCATGAGCCTCCACCTAAAGTAGATTAAATGTGTCTAAAAGAAATGTAGAGCTCAGTATGGGGTTGATTTTGTCCTTAGTTAACACAGAAAGTGCTCATTTGCAGGATATTTATCATTCTTACTGATGTCTGTTAGCCAGTGGTTGCAATCACCTACATGATTATTTTTGTGCAGATATTTCAAGATTAGTTGATTTATCGATAAGGTCATGAACAGAGAACTAATCAAAAGCTGTTTTGTAAAGTGAATAACCATTTGAGTGAACTTTTCAGATTCCAATGCTCATGTAAAATCTTATACAACATGTTGTGTTATAAGACAAAATGTCATTGGGTCTGACTAACTAGCTGATTGTTTACAACTTGAGGACAGAACATAGAGGACTCCTAGTTGATGCTATTCAAATGTTTTGTGTGGTCCAAAAACACAATGATGTTGTAAATCTTCAAATATAGGATGTCTGCAGTCTGCACTGGAGATTTTTTGGGCTATGCTGCTTTAAAGTGACTTCTATATGTACATAACTCCTACACGTTGTGGTTGGTTACTCAGAACTACCAGAAAGCCTCCATCTTCCATCACTGCAGACCCACCACATCATTATTTCCAGTGCATTCTTACATTGAACATTACCCTCCACTGGCACCACATTTGGAAAGAGCCTCTTAAACCCTGACTGGCTCGCAGACAGAAGAAGCAAGAAGAAAGCTAATGTTTTTGTTATTTCCCATGTTCTCCAGTTTGGAAAATACTCATCTACATGGTCCAGATCTCATACACTGAATGGTCATTTTCACAATAGGGTGAGTGATTTAACAACATGACTCAACACACTCCGCTGTGAACGTTGTGACACCAAAGCACAGTTAGGCTTTAACCCACACGTAAGTACTGCATGAAGCTCAGCTGTAGGTTTGAAATAACGAGCTCATTCAGAAAGTGAAGAATGCTTTGAAAGACCTAACACTGCGTTTCATTGTGCTGATAATCTTGTAGCAGAGTGAAATGTGCCCATTGTGTTGTTGTTGATACACTGAATGAACTCAGTTGTCCGACACAAGCAAATATTGTAACTATCTAGAGAATGGCAGCCATAAGGAGGAGATTGTCAAAGTTGTACCAAATCCAGTATTCACAGGAGTAAGATTCATATGTATTGAAATCTGCACACAACCACAAATGATCCTCTTTTATGTCATCATGTGTATGAATGAACAGAACGTTTCATTTTGTAGTTTAATAAGGTCAGTGCGAGTATGACTTCAGTAGGAGGGGTGTGGGAGGTTTGACCTTGTTTTATGCCTCATCAATAATGTGAGTGTAGAGACGCCACACTTAACTCAGACAGAACCAACTTCTTAATGGCTTCAGTTTTTTCGTTTTGAGGATTTTCTTCTCAAAACCAAAAGCAATATAATTACCTAGGGATGGGTACCTTTCCCATTTGAAACGGTACGGTACTGATGCCCAGTACCTGATAACTGGTATTGGTACTCAACAGTACCAACTGTCAGTACTTTTTTTTGTTTATGTGGTAAAAAAATATCAATCTGTTTAATAGTAAAATGTTTTTTTTTTGCAATTTTACATATATTCTTTAATATATAAACTTGCAATGCAGTGTTCATGTCCAGCATGTAAAATTGGCTACTCTTCTCTCCCTTACAGTCACAGGGATGCATTTAGGTACGTAAACATGGTACCTTTTAATTTAAGTGAGTCGGTACCTGGTACTTTTGACAGAATTCTATAAAAGTACTTTGTTCTCTATTTGTATCCCATTTTAAGGCTTTAAAGCACAAAGGTTGGTGTAGGATACCTATGCAATACATATGTGAGCTTGTTAAAAATACAAGGGTTTGTTCACTCAGGAGTTGAAACCACTGGGTTGTTGTTTTACACACACTTGACAGTTCTGTAGCTTCAGCATTTCTAACCCTTTAAATTTCAGGAAAAAATCCTGAAGTAATTATCTTATGTTAGTAGATTGTGTTTTTTGTTGCTGTTTTATTTTTATTTTTTTAAAAAGCCTGTCGAAATCTTTAACATTCATTGACTCAGGGCTCCTGTGACAAACTTTCTGCTCAAATACATTTTGCCCCCTCCAGACAAAGTGACACCTTTCAGTCATTTTCTGACAAAAATCTCACCCAGCTTTCTTTGAACTGTCAAATATTTGTGGTAAAAAAAAATGAAAGGATAAAGGGGTCAGGAAGGTTCTTTGACAGTTCCTTGAAATGGCCTCATCTGACACTTACCCCCTCATAGCTGTTGCAGGGATTAAAAATCACAACATATAAATTGTCAATCTTTTTGGCGATGATCTTGTTTTAGGTAACAAACAGGGATTGCTGTAAGTTTCAGTTTGTTTCTTAAACAGTTAAAAACTAGTCACTGGAGCTTTAATTGAAATGTTTTTTTATAGTCCAAAAGCCAAAGATTTTTTTGTACATCAATCTAAAGCGTGAAAAAACAGCAATTTGTGAACACTAGATTAGAATCTAGTGAGTTCTCACTAGTGCTCTTGACTGTTTTGTCTACACAAGCCTTTTGGGGAACATATGTGTGTTTCTCAGGCTGGACCAACTGTCGCCTGTCTAATCTATCAGTCACGCTGTGTGACCCTGACATGTCTGTCTTTTTAATTCACCCTATTGATCCTGCAGCTTTACTTTAAACGGCTGATCATGGCTCCTGGCTCTCTGCTCTACTGTAGATGTGGCACTTGCGCCTGTTTAGCTTCAAAATAAAAGCCATCGTTTCAGGAAATTAATTTCCAGTTGAGCCCGGCACTGACCCCGTCCCGTTACTTGTGTGTTCAGATAATATCGTCATCGTTGCTTTTCTTCATTTCCTGATGTGAAGGAATCTCTCAGCAGGGTTAATTAATACAGTTGAACAGATGTGCAGAGACTTTAAAGTCAGTCTATGTTTCAAGCCAGCCAGGATGAGGAGCTTTAATGTGAAACCCTGTCTGTCTGTGGTTTTGTGTTCAAGTCTTTTTTTTTCTCATGAAGTGTTACAACACAACACATAGCAACAATTCCTTCCCCACTGGACTTCTATTATCACAGCAGCAAGGTCTTCTTGGAGGCAAGCTGTTCATCTGGGCCTGAAAATAGCGTGATGATTGTCTCCCAGGCTGAGGTGGTCATGCGATACCCAGGCGGTGCCACGAAAAGAGAAAGCCCAGCAGCTACCAAGTCATCATCTGTTTTTTTGGGAGGCGAGTTGAGCTTCAGGTCGGGAGTAGAGCGGTCTATTTATTATCTGTGTCCCAGAATCACAAGCAGAAATCATTACTGTCTTGACATTTTGATGTGATCCATAGTGTTGATTCATGCGTGTAATTGAATAACATGAGGAGTCACCTCGTGGATCTGAAAGCACGTGATGAACACTCTTATTATATTTTTGTGTCTGGAAATGTGATAAATCTGCCTGTTGCTGAGGAATGCACTATAACCAAACTTAATAAATCAAAATAACCGTCTCATTCAGCAAATTTAGCTATGATTCAAAGTCCACATGAACACAAGTCATATGCAAATGTTTACCCAGCGAACACTGCCAAAAAAAGCCAAACCACAATAGGAACACATGTATATAAACAAAACAAGATGGCCTAGTTTCTGTGCAGCGGGATGCTTGCTATACAGACGTGTTAAAGCTGTGGTAGTCCCTGGCTTTTTTTACTTCAAGGGAAGGACATTTTTTTATAATTCCTCACAGGCAGGCAGTACGGCGACGGTGACATGAGATCTCCTCTCATTTACTGTGATCCCTCCAGGAGAGGAAGCTATTTCAATCACTGCAGTTCAAGAGCAAATCCAGCAGAAAACACATTTCACCTGCGTCGCTTCACTTAATATTTCTCTCTAAAGTTGTCAAGAGTGTTGTCTTCATTAATCTAGACGCTGCTCTGCTCTGGTATAGTGTTATTTTGTTTGCCTTAGTCGATGGTCGAAGTGTTGCGTTCACTCTGGTCATTGTAGCTTTTTGAGAAATAATTGCTCAGCCCATAAACAGTCAGAAAACTCAATAAAGCCCTTTAACAGAATCCAACAACGCATAGAAATTCCCTTTAATTGCTTGTTTTTGTCCAAACACCTCTTTTTTTCTTTTTCTTTTTTTACAAACTGACATTTTAAATGCCAGATCTTATCATTTTGCCTTAAATGGACCCTACGGGCTTGTGTTTTAAGGAGTATTTTCCCTTCAGAATACTCATACTCTGTAAAAGGAGTGTTGTAAATACCAAGAGACAGGAGATGTGGATATTAATGTCAAGGAGGATTATGTTTTTATTCTGGGGATATCCAGAGAAGCTGCAGCTCTTCTTCTCCTTCTTGTGTTTCAGTCTGTGGTTTTAGCTTTGGTCCAGACTTATATTGTGATGTTACCACTGGGCTTCTTCCTTTCAGGGTATTTAATTGGATTTTATTGGCAGTATTAAATCAAAATGATTTTTCTCCCCTCTGCTGTGTCTTTAGTCCAATGTGAACCAGAAAAGAGATGGAGAGGAGGTGAATTTACCATGTGATCTTCACTTCATGTTCTGTACCTGTTGGCTGCAGGTTGTAGAAATGGCCCCTTGCCCTAGTTTCTCTCGTGTCATTAAAGCCTGATCATAATGAAGCCTGCCAGCTATGTAATGTATAAAAAAATGTGATATGAAAGGATGATGCTAATCATTGATATTTGGTCTGTTCTCTCTGTGACATTTCCTTTTTTTGCTACCACAGTGTGAGTGATAATGAGGAAAAATTTCCAGCCCAAGTCAACTTTTTTATTTATGATGAAAATCAAAATCATGGACAAATGAGCCCTGCAAAGTTGATCATTATTTTGTGCACACACTAAATGATTTTAAGCCAGATTTGGGGCCTGGTTTGCCTCTTCCAATGAGCAGGGGGCACGTTTGACCTGATTTGGGGCTCATCAAAACCAATGATTTGTCCCAATAATCCTCAAGAGTGTAGTGTCAGCGATGCAGTGTGGCATGTAAAGGTTTCATATTGAGGATTCCTGCCTCAGACAGAATACCCCAAATAACTAATGAGAGAAGTAGACTAATAGTTGCTATTAGCCATGTTAGCCTACAGCTTATGAGCATGGTAACAAACATAAACAAAACAGTATCCAGAGCCAAGAGGAAAATCAAAAACAAAGCCAAGCTTGTTGCACTATGACCTCGTATACTTTTCCTTGTTTTGTGTTTGTGCATGACAGGTCACACTCTAGGACAATCAATTGCTGACCCCAATCATCTTCTGCATTTATTTATCTTCTGAAGTCACGTTTGTTCATGCACTGCAAAAAACTAAAATCTTATCTTGTGTTTTTGTCTCATTTTCACTAGAAAATGTCTTTTTAGGCTTAATATGAACCACACTTACCTTTCCAGTCTAGAGAAATGTCTTATTTCATGTTATCTAAAGACAAAAATGATGTCTGAATTGCTTTTAAAGAGGGAAGGGAAAATTTACTTGTATTAAGACATTATTTTATTTTCAAGCAAAGTTTTGAGCATTTTTTTATTCAATTGCGGTTTTTTTTTTGCTTGTTACAAGCAATTTAGACCTCATTTTTGTTTTTTAACAAGACAATTTTCTGGACTGTTAGGTTGAATGTGGCTCATGTCAAGTATAACAAGACAATTTTAAAATAAGACAAAACATTTGATACGATTTCCGTTTTTTGCAGTGTGTGAGCCTCTGTGAGGTCTCATGTCAATTGAATCGTTACTCTTAAAGTTCAGTATGTGGTCTAGCATCTTATGGAGTCATATTGTGTGTGTGATCATCAAAGGATTATCATGATAAAAATCAGTCTGAGCTGTTTTCATGTGTGGTCTCCCGCAATTTTGAAATAGGTTAAAAAAGTCCCGAAAGTCAAAAATAAAAAACAAGAACAAGACAAGATAGTCATCTTATGTGAACAAGATGAATTGTTTCTTCACCCCATGAAGAAAAATAAATCACTATATTGGACTTCAATACTGACACAGCTTCACACACTCCTTCATTTTTCCTCTAGCCTCTTGCAGAACTCCCAGTGTGCAGCAGCTAGTGACACATCTGTTTGCACTTTTTTCTAGCATAGGCACTGAGGTTTCTGGCTAGTAAATGTAAAACAGGGCCTGAAAGAATTTGGTCATATACTCTGTAGCTTTCCTTGTAGCCATTAAGCTCCACTGTCCCCCTGAACACAGCTGTGAAACCAGCTCAGTTTAAGCTGTGAAGTTAAAGATTACTTCACCTGATTGCAACACTTTTTGATAGATGGGAACTAACTTAAGAGCACACAGGCTCTTTAGTTTTAAGCAATACATAGTTAAGCTACAGGGAATGATAAATGTTTGACCCGTCAGTGACATCAACAGACGGATAACAACAAAAATGTTTAGTATTGAAGAGGCAGAAAATCCAGAATGATTTATATGTGACTGAAATGCCTCCAGATTTATATTTTCAGTTGATGACCAGATGTAACAAATCCCAAAGATCATACCGCCTTTGTCTCCTATGTGACCACTAATTTGTCGGTTAGATTTTCCCACTTCCTGGCCTGTTATCCTTTCCGTATCTTATAATTCACATGACAGCGATTCCTAGTGGAACATCAAATTAGGTACGATAGAAAAGAAGCACCCCCTGTAACCAGGTCTTCCCTGAATGTGGATTAAGCTCAGGTTAAAAGTGATGCGATGGTTCACCTCTTCTTCCATCTGCTGTAGCTCAGGCGTTTGGCCCCTGGCACCACCTCTCTCTGTCCACAGCGTCCGAAAACAAGTGTGTTTCCAATTAGCCGTCTCTGAAGTCAGCAGGCTGCTAATGCTGATAAAAGACAACAGTGCTGACAGCGGTCGCTGCACAGCCTCAAAGGGGTGCACAGTGGGCCCAAATGTGTGTTAGAATAACTACAACTTCTGAGATGGTTAGGCTCTTTTTAATTGGCAAAGCAGATTGCCTCAGTCATTCCAGAAATTGGTTTAGCTTTGCTTCAGAGAGGCCAAATGCTCTCCGAGCCCCCCTCATGAGGCTCAGAGTAGAGTCAGGGAGAGGTTTGCTGTAAAGGTTCTCTCTCTGAGCTGTAAACCTATTGATGGGTGTGCGACTCCTTGTAAAGAAAACAAAAATAAAAGGCATGCCAGCTTGTAAATGCAATGGCAGGGTGTAAATTCTTCTCACAAGTGTGGTCGTGTAATAAGATGGGAGAGTGAGGAGGGAAAGTAGTGCTGTTATTCCTCTGAGCTGGATTTTCTCAGCATAAAAAACCATCAACAGCAACATGATGATCACTTTGCTAGACACTGCTGCTCTGACACATTATGCTATGCATAATTAGTGATAGAGTTTTAAGTATCGTGTTTAATTTCAGCCTAATTGAAAGATATTTCACACAGCTCTGTGTAACTCTCAGAGGAAACGCAGAAATAATGGAATATTGAACCATAATTTCCCCCACGGAGCCAGCTGTTGAGCTATTATTTTACCTCTGTGCTAATTTCACTCTGTCTCCTTCTCTTTCCCCCACAGAGAGTAGAGGATGGGCTGTGTCCAATGTAAGGATAAAGAAGCAGCAAAACTCACTGATGACAGGGAAACCAGCCTCTCGCACAACTCGGGGTACCGCTATGGGTCCGACCCGACACCGCAGCACTACCCCAGCTTTGGGGTCACTACCATACCGAACTACAACAACTTCCACACGTCTGCCGCCACACAGGGGGTGACTGTGTTTGGAGGAGTCCATACGTCCTCGCAGTCGGGGACACTGCGGTCTCGAGGTGGAACAGGTGAGGGAGAAAAGGATCTTTTAAATACTTGTTTGAATATATATAGTCAGCTTGTTTATCATACATCATTTTTATTAAACTTTATGTAAAGCATTCAACAACAATCGATTCACCAGAGATTCCAGCAGTGATGTAAAAACAGTCCAGTAAAAAAAAATCATCAAATGACAAGATGTGATAAATAAAACCAGAGGAAATAAACATGTAATACCCAGGTAAAGGTTAGTAGAAGATAAAAATGCCCATAAAAATGTGTACTGTGCATGTTAAAAGGTCCCAGACTCAGAATTTAAACCTGCAAGTGATGTCTTTCAGAGTTTACAGTTTCAGATTAATCTGGAGTTTTTTCTCAAATATGTGCCACAAACATAAAAGCTACTTTCCCAGCACAGTTTGGAGTTTGTAAACAACAACTTGCACAATATCCACTGATCATAGTCTGTGATTTCCTTCTTTGGTGATTAAGAGGGAGGATTAGTGGCAAGAAAATTTGCCCAAGCTGGCTAAAAACAAAGTTCTCAGACAATTCTGATTTGAATTTAGTCACCGTGGTGAAGAAACTATGTTTTTATTTGTCTGACTTGGCAAATTCCAGATGACAAAGCTGTTTTTTTCACAAAAAATGTATTCAGCAAAAGCTTTAGCAGAGGAGGTGTAAAGGATTGAATTTGTGTTGACCCGAAACATACAATAATCTCCTCATTGCATTTAATGTGAACAGCAAACAACAGGGGATCTTGAACAGAGTCGTCTGGGACGCCTTTGCTGATGTTTCTGATGCATTACAACGGTTTTGGGGTGAAACACAAACGTTTTGTTGCGTTTCAGCCTCACATTTACACGGAAACGGCGTTTCAGCCGACCCTAAACACAAACTTTTGAAACGTCTTGCAGTGGGATTTTTCTGAAACGCTGCTGTCACCGTTGCCGTGTAAACGGTAAACGCGGACGTCACACTCCACTCCTCACGAGCGCATACAACAAGACAACAGTACCGTTGTTACTATCGTCGCAAACTACCGTGTTGTGCTTGTGCTGCTCAGTCTGCTCTATCTGCTGACTGTCTTTCAACAAAATGTGCATCTGTTGCTCCACTTTTTAACTTAGCATTCACCGACTCAACTCTACTTCGGTGGAGATCTCCCAAAAGCGGCTTCTTAACAAGACAGTTATAGCACCACCTACAGGCCTGGCATGCTTACTACAGCGTTTTCAGCCCAGCCGCGTTTCTGTGTAAACGCAGATTTTTTTCACTGTGTTTCAGCATTTTCAGAAGAAACGTTGTCGTGTAAACGGGGCCTTTTCTCACTGTGCAACTGATGCCACATACCAGCAGCTATCCTAAATTTTTGAGTATCCTACCTTACAAAAGAAAAGCCCACATTTAACTCTGAATTAATCTGATTGTAATCAATGGAAACGGGAGCGCCAACATCAACAGAAGCCCCAGCACATCTGCCACAGCTAATTAAGTATGAGCTGACAGATTTTTCTTGTTCCCTGGCTAACACTTAATATATTCTACTTTTTTTCTTCTGGTAAACAACAGAAGTGGAAAAGAATCTGTTTATTAATCAGAATATTTTGGGCAGGGAGCCTTAGCTTTCAGACACTAATGGTTAAACTATTCTTTTAGGAAAAGAGGAAATTATAAGGAGAAAAATATTAACTGTTGCTGTTGTCCAAAAAAGCTTCTTAATACACATTTAATATGAAGTGCTTGGTCTTCCTCCACCATTAATTAGAAATGCTGCATTCTGCTGGAATCAACCTCTTTCTTTCTTAGATCCTTACCAAATTTGAAGCCTTAAATGTTAAATTGTTTTTCAAGTAATGCTGTGTGTTGATTTAGTGTTGCTGCGCTGATTTTATGCCCCTACAGAGGATGAATTCCCAGAAGAGAGTTAATGAAAAACAGAGTGACCTAAATGAAAGCAGCCCTCTCTGAGTCACATCTGATGACCATAAACATCAAACATCTTGCTGAATAGTGTAAAAAGTTTTTTTTTTTCCTGTTGTGGAGAAGCTGACTTTAAAGTCTTTCACTTGGTATTTTAAAGATATATACAGTGTGATGGTGCATACATTAGCAGAATCTTCTCACTTTGATGTCAACTACATAGTTTAACTTTCCCCAGAACAGACAAACAGCCGTTTGTGAAGTCAACACCACCAGCTTGTGTGAATAAGACATTACTTCAGTGGGGTAGCACTAAGCAACATTAGTTTCTGAGATTATAAAGAGAGAGCCTGAGGACAGAAAGTCAAACAACAGTCAATTATGAGAGCAGAAACCTTATTTGAACTCCATGTAGAAAAAAAAGAAGGAAAGAAAAAGTCAAAATGTTTGCCACTGAGGCAGAGAGCTGTTTTTTCGTCTCTTCTGTTTCCGAGGTCACCCCACTGACAGGAAAAGCACAGAGCATAAATCCTGCACTGCTGGGACGATTCAGATCAAATCAGAAAATGAAATAATTTTACAGTTTGAGGCTTATTAGGAGATACAGGGACTCCAGGGCCGCTCCAAATCTCATCAGATAAATTGGATTGGACTCATCATTCCTGGAGGATGCTTTCTCTGATAAATGCAATTCAGTTTTTGTATGCAAAACAAATGGCCTCATTTATTTACATGTCAAACCTGATTTTTGTTTTTCTAGGACAGCACAAAAAGCTCAGGGCACAACACCAAAATGTTGTTAGTTTTTGTTAACTTCTCTGCAAACATTTCAATCTTAGACGCCCAGATAATGATTAGTTGTTAAATGAGTTAATCTCCCTGCTGAGGCTAAAAACAACACTTGCAAATCTGGCAAATGGGAACCAAACTGTTAAAACAAAACAGTGAAATGCTTTGCAGAATTAGGGGAATGGAGTTTTACATTGCTTGTGCTTCCTTCAAAGAAAACACAGACATCTGATAGATTAATAACTTCTCATTATGAATTCTTTAAAGCAGATTTCTGAGTAAATGATTAAAAAAACATTTTAAATAATTGAGTGGCTCCAGACCTCCTTTAACCGCCAAGATGGGATGAAATTTGTATAATCTGAATTTATTTGGAATAAGTCTCATTTGTATTTAGTATCTAAAATTCTATTCATGGAAATCATTGTCACCATAAAATATTTGGATTGTATTTGAGGAAATTAAGTAAGAGGTTAATAAAGGCTACTATCATGTCATTAATGTGGCTAATGTGTTGGATGAAATCTAACCACCAGAACACAACATAGCTCTAATTCTAACCACTTCACTGTTTCCCTCCAGGAGTGACTCTGTTTGTTGCTTTGTACGACTACGAAGCTCGGACTGAGGATGACCTCAGCTTTAGAAAAGGGGAGAGGTTCCAGATCCTCAACAGCACGTAAGTGTGAAAACATCTGCATGACAGAATGAAGGGTGGCGGTCGTGTTTTCCCTCTCTGTTTTACATCAGTCGTGAATGTTTGAACATAGTCTTTGAAATAAGATGCAAACAAAGGCAACTGGTCTTGATTTCCGAAGAGCCAACCCGGTTTAGGAGGGTTTGATTCATCTTAAGTTTTAATGGTTACCAAGCCTAACATTTGAATGTGTGAGTAAATAAAGTGTTAGTTCTCACCAGGCTAATAGCTTAAAAACTGACATAGAAGCCTAAAGGACTTTTGATATAAAATATACAAAAAATTAATGCCCTCTGACAAAATAGTGCCTATAAAACTTAATAGATATTTGGTTTACTACAGAATGTTTTAGACACGTAGACATACTTATATCACAGTTTATAAAATTAGCGCTCCAGATGAGCAGTGATTGACTGCATTCTAGAAGCTAGCTTGAGCTAGCTTAGTGTTCTTACAAAAATGTCTGTAAAACAAGGATAAATTAGAAATATTTTTGATATAACTGGTGTTGTAACCCCTAAAATAGAGAAGAGGAGAGTTACTTTAACAAGAAGAGGTGAAGGTGATCTATTTCACACTTCCTGCTTAAGCCTAGCATTGGGCTAATCTAGCTTCCACTTGCTAAATGAAAAAGAAAGAACGTAATAACAAAAGTTATTTAAAAAACCTGTGTAAATATACTTAAATATACATTTAACATAACCAGAACTGATGAAGTCCTCAACACAGATAAAATGAGAACACAGCACATGCGTTAGCTTAATGTGCTGTACTGTAAGTTAGTTTAATTTGCTATGCATGTTAAGCCAACTCACTTACTGTTTGCACAATGTTTTATTTAAAGGACGTTAAATTCATACCTATGTCTTCAAAGTTTGTAAAAGATGCTAACACAATGAGGGAAACAGAAATAAACAGTGATAAAAAAGATAAATAAGAGGATGGTTTGAGAAATTTCCACCACAGATAACATCCTTAATACTGAGGAACGGTTCATTAAACTATACAAAGGGGGACATTTTGGTACAAAGCCACAAGCTTTGTCCAACTCCCAAACATTATCACACATCTTATCTCGTTATCACTACCTTAGCTGAGTGCCCAGAAAACACTCACTGTGGGGTAGTTTTTTTAAGCTAAATAGCGATTTAGCTACAAATACCTTTAAATGTCTTCAGGGGTCAGATGGCGATGTGGTTTTTACTCTCCTCTAACAACAACTGGCTTGCCCATTTGTGGCAGAAGTTTATTTACTTTATCTTCCAGTGTACCGCAAAAGCTGTGTCTGCCTGCTGCCGTCAATCAAACAATAACACACCCAGAGAGGCAGCTGGTCTCAAGTAACGTTTCTGATCATTCCCTCAAGACCTTCTTTGTCTTTTTTTTTTTAACAGAAAACTATCAACAATAAATTAAAAAATAACTATGGAATTATTTCTGAATAAAAGATGATAACAAACTGTGATTTCGGTTGGACGATAATGAGATGATTCACTGAAGCTGCAGCCCACACACGAGAAAGCACCGGTTTGTTTTTGTGTGCAATCTAGAGAGAAGACAGCCAGTGAATCTGATCATCCACATCTGAGTGTTTATTTCTGCCGGTCTGTGCCTGCATAATGTGTAACTGTTGATCTGTTCTCTATCTCATGCGTCCATTCCTCTCTCTGTCCTGTGCTCTACAGAGAGGGCGACTGGTGGGAGGCTCGATCCCTAACTACAGGTGGAACTGGTTACATTCCCAGCAATTACGTCGCTCCGGTGGACTCCATCCAAGCTGAGGAGTAAGTAAAACTTCACTCACACACTGACACGGAGGTTTCTGACTCTGAGGCACGGCAGCTACATCAGCAGAGGGTGTATCATAAATATTTCAAGGATTATCTTGTGCTTTTTTTGCTAAACGTGGCATCGTGACTTACACAAAAAATAAGAGAGCATTTGAAAAACAGGCTTCTCATCATGCAGTAGTTTGATTTCTCCTGTTTTTCCTGCAGCTGGTATTTTGGTAAATTAGGCCGAAAGGACGCAGAAAGGCAACTTCTTTCCAACGGCAACGCCAGAGGCACTTTCCTCATCCGTGAGAGTGAAACAACCAAAGGTACTCTGCCTGAGCAGCGCCTCACATGATGACACGCTGAATGCTTTTAAAGTTGAGGACACAAGCAGAAGTGTTTCTTAATAAATAAAAATGTAGTGAGACTTCAGACTTAAATATTTAATGCGGATGCTGTCACAAGTTATTTATAGAAAAATTTAAAATAAGGTCTTCTGACTACGACAGTGTGAAACTTATTTAGCATGTAGTAGCTCTGCATTCATTGCCCTTCAGCTTTTTTCGTAGTGTGAAATCATGCAGCTCCAAATGTGCTCTTAGAAAAGCAAACCCAGCTAACCAGAGATCATGCTCTTGTCCACTTTAATTTTTCTCTTCGGTTCGTTGTGATCATGCTGAATCTGTTCCAGGGGCCTACTCCCTCTCCATCCAGGACTGGGATGACATCAAGGGAGACCACGTCAAACACTATAAAATTCGCAAGCTGGACAGCGGAGGCTACTACATCACCACCAGGGCCCAGTTTGAGACGCTCCAGCAGCTGGTGCAGCACTACTCTGGTGAGCATGAACAAGAGGATGTACAACAAATTCCTGTCATGATCAATCTCCTTCAACTATCCCTCCTCTAAAAATGAATTTTCTTTTGGTTTCTTTTATTTAAAACACAAGCTGTATTTTCGTTTATTCCAGCCAGGGCTGCAGGGCTGTGCTGCCGCCTGATCGTGCCATGCCACAAAGGCATGCCCCGTCTGACCGACCTGTCCGTCAAAACCAAAGACGTGTGGGAGATCCCTCGAGAGTCGCTGCAGCTCATCAAACGTCTCGGCAATGGCCAGTTTGGAGAGGTCTGGATGGGTGCGTAGCTTTTCTGTTTTTTTTGGTAACTTTTGGCACAGATTTGAACATTTATGAGTGGTGTTGCAAAACTGCATGTGCTGGATTCTTTTAAAATAACACTGAGCTAATGTTCAGGGTGGAGTGTCTGCTTTTAGTGATTTCATTCAGGAATTTAGATTTTTGCATGATACATCTGTGCATTATCCTCATTTTCATTTTCACTGGACTAAGAGATTTCCAGCTTTAATACAAGTTAAAACTTGGTGTATATGGTCATTTTTCTGCCATGTTGTTCCACTTCCAAGGAGAGTTTAACTCAGAGAGGAAACATACTGTTTTAGTTTGGTCGACTTCAGTTCAGTCTAATATGTTCCACACCGGGCAGTGAAATGCTACACGTCTGTCTCATTTGCTAAGAAACAGACATTTTGTTGGTGGAACACAAACTTGTCCAGAAGTTTTTCACTTAGTGTTGGATTTAGCCTTTAACACTGTTTTTTTTGCACATTCCCTTTTCAGACCTGGCGACACACCTGTTTTCCTTTCAAGATAAAAATCCTGGTAACTCAACCTTAACCAAGCTCTCTTCTTCTGATCAGGCACGTGGAACGGCACCACCAAGGTGGCAGTGAAGACTCTCAAGCCAGGCACCATGTCGCCCGAGTCGTTCCTGGAGGAGGCTCAAATCATGAAGAAGCTCCGACATGACAAGCTGGTGCAGCTGTATGCTGTGGTGTCTGAAGAGCCCATTTATATCGTCACTGAGTACATGAGCAAAGGTAGGGGCTGTTTTGAGCTACACTATAAATATTGCATCATTGCATACATGCACACATCTACTCTGTGGTTACATAATTTATGCATCTGCTGCATGGACAGTGCAGAATGTGTCCTACTTAGAGTGTGGCATCACATGTCCACATTACAACATCTTGTTAATTATCACATAAATGAAGCTTGTGGTTGCACACCCTGCAGTGACTTAACAAATAAGAATCTGAGTCAAGTGTAATCACCAAAATCCTCATCTTGATGCTTCTGTTTTGATGTAAATCTAAAATGGCTTCTGGAAAAAACACCACACAACCGCTCCTGACTTGTTTGTCATCTGGTTCTTTTCAGGGAGTTTGCTCGACTTCCTGAAAGACGGAGAAGGACGAGGCCTCAAACTGCCGAATCTAGTAGACATGGCAGCTCAGGTAAGCCTCTGAAAACAATCTAAATCTTGCTGATGCTGCACAGTGTAGATCCTTTAAATCATATCCAGCTGTTTCCAATAATTTCGGCTCACAGTTGCACAGTTATCCATTTTCCATCTCGGCATTATCCCAGTGTTAACATTTTCATTCGGCTAAATGGAAATATTTGAGAGGCTTGAACTTTGGTGCAAAGTAAATCTGGTTTAGCACTTACAGAAGCCGACCTGAAAACACTTCTAAGCTTAATGACCTATAAAAAAGATTTCAACAAGTGTTTATCTTCTGCTCTGTCTCTAGATCTGCTTTAAAAAAATCTTTACCTCAGAGCACAGATTGAATCAAAACTTCTCAGTAATATGATGTTCTATGAAAAAAACTCACTTTTCCAGGTGGCAGCAGGCATGGCGTACATTGAGAGGATGAACTACATCCACAGAGACCTGCGCTCTGCAAACATCCTCGTTGGAGACAGTCTGGTGTGTAAGATCGCTGACTTTGGTCTGGCCAGGCTCATTGAGGACAATGAATACACAGCAAGACAAGGTGAGTCTGCTGGGTTAGGTTGCGTCACCTAAACTCAAAAAAAAAACTAAGACAATGTGGAGTCAAATTAATAGCAATCGGCTGTGTATATAAGATGTTTTTGAGCAACCCCCTTTAAAGGTCCCATATTATGCTCATTTTCTGCTGTTAAATATGGATCATTAATGTCTTCATGAAATGGTAGTAACATGTTTTGGTCCAAAAAGCCAATAAATCAAGCACAGCAGCATTGTTTCCAGGCTCTCATAGCCCCTCTGTTCAGAACGCTCTGATTTAGTGGGCATGACCTTCATATGTAAATGAGCCTCTGCTGATGCTGCCCCGCTCTTCCTAATCACTGAGAGCGGCGCCACGAGCTCTGAGTGCACAATGTTTAGAAAACAGCGAAGCTCGTTTATCATAACATGACAGGCTAAAACAACAGGCTAACTGCAGCCAAAGTTAGCATCCTGAAGCTAACACAGAGACAGGGGACACTGAGGAAAAGCTCTTACATCTGCTCCACAGCACACAGCATTTAAAATACTCACATTTCCAGGGTCTGAGGTTTGTTGGCGGATGGTTGGTAATGCGCCTGGATTCAGGACCAGTCTATTCGCTAGCCCTCTGTTGTGCTGTCCAAAGTTGGAAAAGCAGTCGGCTGAGTGTAGCTGGCACATTACCTTGATAAATGAACTCTAGCCACTTAGTCTTGTCTTCTTCTGAGATGGGGAGCTTGTGCATGGAACTATGTGGCTGTTTGCAGCCAAAAACAGAGCAGTGATGGCTCTTCAACTTTGGCATTCTCCTCCCCACTGCTGGAGAGGAGGTTTGGGGGGTATCTGCTCCTGTGGACCAATCAGGTCAGACTTGCTCCTGATTGGTCAGAAAAGGAAATTGCTGACATCAGCAAATCCCCCAAATCCAAACAGCTCGTTTTAGGTCAGGATTTTACATTCACAAGCACTACTAAGTACAGGTTTTGTCATTTAATCACATTTTGTGGGCGGAGGAAAAGCCAAAGACCCACAAATTTCACTAAAAGACTTAATAAAGTTATTTTTTGCATAATATGGGACCTTTAAAATTAAATTTAGCCACATCTAAATTTCTGCCTTGTGTTCACATGGCTCATTATAACTTGGCTTGAGCTAAGTGACCAACAGCTGCTGCAACCAGCAGCCTAAATATAAAGTGTGCACACACTGAGTATGGAAATATGTTTCTTTAAGCACTTTGCTGCAAAAGACATCAAGTTGAAGCTTCTGTACATATCTGGTGTAAAGTGTTTTCATTGTGTCCTCCACATCTCCAACCACAGGATCTCAGTGGAAACCTCAGTGTCAGAGGAAAAAGTTGGTGACCTGGCAGATGTCTAGTTCCATTCTACCGATTCCAAGAAACACTTTTGCAAAAACACTCTACTTTTCAAATTTAAGTGCAGTAAATGAGCAGAGACTTGTTTTTGTGACAGCGGTGGAAAAACAGGAGCACGTGTGGTTACAGCATGGCACAGAGACAGCAGAGTATCATGACTGAACTGCAAGTCTTACACTTAACGGAGCACACATCGAACACAAAACTCAGACTCTGGTTGAAAGTTCCTCCCTGACTCTGTTGGCAGATGTGAAGTACACCAGAAAGGCTCTCAGACTCAGTTAGTCACTGTGTCAACATGATCACTACCTCACTTGTGAGCGATTTAAATGTTTACTTGTTCAGCTTGGGCCAAGAGCAAACTGAGAACGAGGGAGATAATGGAATTGTTCCGTTTTTTCCCTGGTGGGATGTTATCAAGACCTCATGTTTCTGCACTAATGAAATCACTGATGATGGGGAGAAAACACAGAGGGGACTGACCTACTTAGACTTTCTTGCATCAGCAAAACAACAGAGCTGATTGAGAAAGTTTTGGAGCTCAAATTGTACGTCTCATTCTTTTTTTTTTAAGGTGCAAAGTTTCCCATAAAGTGGACCGCTCCGGAGGCTGCTCTCTATGGGAAATTCACCATCAAGTCTGACGTGTGGTCGTTTGGCATCCTGCTGACGGAGCTGGTGACAAAGGGCAGAGTGCCATATCCAGGTGAGAGTGCAGAGAGATGCAGATTATGTAACCTTGATCAATTCTGGATGATCGCTCAGATTTCATTAATGCAGAATGTGTGTTAGGGCGTTTAAGTCTACTGAGACACTCTCTGTGGTTGTGTTTGTTATGAAAAGAGCAGCATGTTGCATAATGCTCTGTACATTATGCAGAGCAATGTCCCGGACGGTTGTGTGAACATGTGAAAAGACAGAATTCCTCCTCATCAACGCAGCACATTTACATCTGAAGACCAAACACATGACTGAAAAATACCTATTAGTTCTCTCAGAGTAGAGCAGTTAATTCACACTCTTCTAATATGAGTTATTCAGCTTTTTATTCATGAACACAAGTGTTTTAATTACTCCAGCTGATTAAACCTCAAATTAAGTGGAAGTTTGCCACAGCTATGAGCAAAAGTGAGAATTCACTAAAGTCCTGAAACAAAAAAAATCAGGATGTAGAGCTGAAACAGAAACAATTTAAGAGTCACTGAGGTGACAATCAAACACTTTACACATAGTTCCAAGAAACTGAGTGTGTTGTAACCACATTACCACACTGAAAATGATCCACAGTGGGAGCTCGGCTGGTGTATAATCACACAACCATGGGGTCACTTGAAGTTTTTGCCAAGATCTTTTGCCCATAAGTGAAATGTGTGTATTAAACCCCAAAACGTGCATTTTTTGAAGAATGAGATCTGTCAGTGTAATAAACTGATGATTTTTTTTTACATTATCTCTGTAATCTTCACTTCTACGGTGTTCAACTACAAGCCCCATGTAAAATACAGGAAGAACCCTGTGTGTTTATTTGAAGACTTTGAAACTTTCTTTTCCTAATTCAGTATAAGCATTGTTTTTTAAATTACGGTCTCATGGAGCAAGGATGTGTGGGCGCGCTTTAGCCCCACCTTCTTGTCCAAAAGTGTCAACCAGGACAATATGTAAGCTTGGACTCTGCTATGACCTGTCTGGATCAGCAGATGAAAATAAGCCCCATGGCTAACTCTGGGAAATTTACATGGATAGCGTGCTTACATGTTCATCAATACACACTGTCCCTTTAAATTTATAAAAAAAATAAATATATAATCTGTTTGTCATCCATTTAAAAAGTATTTAGTGTCACCCACAGGTTGGATGTGATTTGCACACTGTGAAATTATGCCCTGCTGGCTTTTCTTCTGCAGTTGCTGATGACAGTCTGCTTAGTTGCACCTATATTCCTTGCCCCTAGGTGGAGCTCAATCACAGAATGCGACATTTATATTTTCACCTGCATTAACACAAAGTGCATATTGCTTTTGACTTGTTGACTGAGCCATGTGTGAGCTTTTCAAAGGGAAATGTGCCATTTTAAAGAGAAGTGGTGACACTATTGTCATCATGCAAGAAGCAGGAAGACTGCCATGGCTTAACTACAGTGTGCAAAAAGGGACAAATTGTGAGAAAATTGAATTTATTTTTGAACATCAAACTAAAAAACTGAGAAATCACTTCCTGTTTTGCATTTTTTAGTTTCCTACCAATCTAACTTCCGCTCAGACGTCCTATTTAATAACTACTTTTTATGCCAGCAGAAGCATTTGACTCTTTCAGCATCACTGAACTTGGGTGTGAAAAAAAAATTCTTAATTTCTTATTTTTTTTTCTTTTTCTTTCCAGGCATGAACAACCGTGAGGTGCTGGAGCAGGTGGAGCGAGGCTACAGGATGCCGTGCCCACAGGACTGCCCCTCGTCCCTGCACGAGCTCATGGTGCAGTGCTGGAAGAAAGACCCCGAGGAGAGGCCCACCTTCGAGTATCTGCAGGCCTTTTTGGAGGACTACTTCACTGCCACAGAGCCTCAGTACCAGCCAGGGGACAACCTCTGAGCACCGCTGCCTTCATCTCATGTCATTTCACCAGCTCTCCACCAGAGGGAGCCAGACTCCACCCCTTCTCTCCCCCATCCTGTGGCCGTAAAGATCGTAAACACTCATGGACTGACTTCTTGATTTCCAAGCTTCATTCAAAAAGAGACAGCTGCCTCTCCAACAGGAGACTGACTATCAAATGAAAGGATGTTTTTGAGGAGGGAGGGGGCGCTGAGATGACTGAAGACTTCAAAATGACTGCCATGGGTGAACCAGACAAGTCGTGTTGTTTAACTTGTATTTAGTGTACATATAAATTGCTTGTTTACTTATCTTTTTTGTTTCCTTTCTATTACTTTTGATATTTTGGAAATGTGTGGATTTTTTTTTTAATCCAGTGTCGAAGTTCTTTCAGATTTACGGCTCTTAGAAAAACGTGTGCGGCTCACAGTTGGTAACAGATCGTGACTTAATAATTGTAGGAATGATAATAGTTAGACATCGTGGACCAAAGTATCTCAGAAGTTTTTCTGGACGTCCACAGACCTTTTTTACGAGGTTAATATAACAATACTGCTCTCCTCTTCTCAAGGATCTTAGATGTACTATAACACCTGTTCTTGCCTTTTCATGTTTAGTAATATTCTTATAATGTAAAGGAATGCCTTCATGCTTTCTACACACTAACTTAGTGAATCATGGACTCTTCCAGCCAAACGTATGCGCCATCTGCACTAATATTAAGTGCTTTCATTGCATTTCAGCTTCAGCCAATGAGTTTTAGATCGGCTTAAAGTAACTTTTACTTCTGCTTTCTGTAGCTGGGAGGGAGGCAGACTTCCTCCCTGACTACAACCATTGTTTGGCTGACGGCTTATTATACTGGCAATATTTTAAAATGTATGTTGCATTATTGTATGGCAGCAGGCTGTGTAAGAATTCTGCATTGTCTTTTCGCTTCAAACAAACTGCCACTCACATGACGGGAATGAAGGATGCGTACCTGTGTTTGTCCCTCCATAATGTGTATATGGAAAGAACATGTCGTCGAAGAGACCAAACGTTTTTATTTTTGTATCATTTCTGCTTCTGTTTGGTCCGTCTTGTTCGTCTCTGGATGAAATTTTATCTTCCTCAAGTGTCAAACTTCTCTCTGCCGGTGAGAAGGTGCGTTCCAAGACAATTCTCCATTTCTGTGTGTTTAAGTTGCAAAAAGTGTGCAAAATGTTGGTCCTGCATCACGTTGTTTTTACCCCGATTCTGTGGATATACAGAAAATGTTTATGGTCTCTGCATTATTTATTGTCTCTGTCTGTTACTTGTACACATTTGGTTTTTAAATAAACAACCTTGCCATCATAATTCTCTTGATGGAGCAGTTTGAAATAATTCACACTTAGCCTGTTAGGGACTTTCTTGAGCACCTCAGGCTTTAACTTTTGACATCTGCCTGACAGCAGTCATTAGTGTGTAAAATAAGTGTTGTGTTTGCGAGAGGCATTAAGTGCATTTAAGCCTCAGGCTGAACTTGACACTTTCACAACATTACTGAACTCATTGTATGCAAATTACTGTGTCGACATGCCAATTTGCTCGCGTGACAGCGAACGTACCTTTTATTTCTGTCGCTGTCATTGTTTTCTTATTATCATGAACTGAGCATTTTTTTTAGTTTTCTTTTTTATATTATGCACCAATTTTTAGCCCCGTCCTCCTCAGCTAACCTTTCCTGAACGATCAGGCTGAGCAACACAAACTCTTCATTCTTGGCTCTGATTGGATGCAGCTGAAGTGTGAAGAATTTGCATATAGCAGCCGGTAACACACACAAGCCTCTGCACCCACAGGTGTTTAAAGAATCCAGGAGAGAACAGGTAGGTCTTTTTTTCCTCTTTCCAGTTGTTTTTTTCCATGTCTGATTAAAAAAGGCTAAATTAAATAGATAAAATGCATTCTTACTATTTGAAATGTATACAGAGGCGATTGTTAAAGAAGCATGTGTGAATTTTTTATTGTAAAACTATGAGAATAGAACAAATTTTCCCCTCTTTTTAAGAAACATACAAACATTTTTTGTGTTTGTTTACCCCTTGCAGAAAGCTCCCTCACCAAGATGAAGAAATCTCAACAAGCTCCAGAACTGGATGTATGTCCCACTTCTAATACGTCTGAACTCTTCACTCCAGATGTCACGATAAACCAAATACTCCATGCTAGTCCTCATCCTGACAGGGCAGCACCAGCCTGTAACATGTGGGCAGAGTATTTTAGTCCAGAGAGCCTTCACCAAGTCAGACAAGGTTACCAGATTTGTCACAGTCATCCTGATTGGGCAGTGCAGGGTGTCAAGTGGACAGACACCGGAGGAGAAACTCCTCCAGAAATCAAACTCCATCATCGACAACCTGATGGCTGCTGGTTTCCTGCAGGAACCAGGGAGAAAACCCTGAACAGGGAGTGCTGCTGCCGCCATAGAAGACCAGAGCCTGAAAACACAAACACAAGGTGACCGAGGAAAAGCTTTAAGGTGGTGTTAAAGGATGAATTCATTTTGCTTTAGTCGAAAGCTTAGTGTGGGATAAAACCCAGTCTTTTTATGTGTGTTCAGTGATGATTACAGCTCTCAGGTCCAAAGTGATGAGGAGGATCTTGAACCTCCTTTGCCACTAAGAGATGATGACGATTGGCAGCGCTGCAGCCCCTCTCTAGCTCCTCACTACAACATGCAATACTATGGTAAGAATGGTAAAAAGGGCAAACATAAAAAAATATGAGTAACAAACCTCTTGAACTATCCATGAATTATTTTCGCAAAATTGCACAGAGACAAGTTTTACTGATTTTCTTTTACGACAAAAGCACTTAACTGTTAAGCCAAAGGTGCTTTCTTTAATTTGAGTCTCTGTTTTGTTTTGTTTTTTGTTTTTTTCTAATCCTAATAATTTTAACTACTTCCACAGAGCCTCATCATATTGATATCAGGTATCATCAATCTGCTGGAGAAAGGAGGTGCAATTTTAACCCACTCAGCAGATTCCCTCCTCAGCCAGATCACTACTCTGCACCTTGGCAACCAAGAAGACCCTCAGATGATCCACACCAATGGTAAAAACAAAAACACCTTCATGGATAATGTTTATTAAACAAGGGAAAGAAACAATAACATGTCAGCACAACTCGGAAGTAGCACCTATCTCTATCTTTCTGTTGCAGCTTCAGGCCTGAGAGTCATGATAACAGCATGAATGACAGCATCTCTCAGGGAAGCGTCTCAGTTAACATGCCCCAGTTCTCCATCCCACCTGTGGAGGGTGTGTCACAGGTCAGCGTGATGAACCCAAACTCTGCAGAGGCCTCCGTTTCACATCAACACAAGAAAAAAAGAACCATTAGTCTTCCAGATGATTGCCGTGAGTCATTTCAGTAAAGCAAGGTGCTCATGCTTGAAGGTGTGCTCTGTTTGAGCAGCTCAGGAAGTTATTGTGTGAGGAGCCGCATGACAATGCAAGCAATTTGCTTCATCTTTACCAAGTGGCAACATCAGGAAACAGGGTGTGATAAATGTTGTCTTTATAAACCTGCCAGGCCTGTTTAGGATGTCGGTTAATATCTTTATATTTTGAATAATGAAACACTCAGTTGTGTTAGTTTTATGCAAACATAATTTTCAGAGTACAAAGAGATATGGAGTGAAACTTATATTCTAAGAAGATAATCATTCATATATGTTTCAATCCAGTTTTACATTGTTGGTCTGGTGGTTTAAAATGTGTGGATTATCAGTGAATGATCTAATTCATGACATTTCTCACTAATTTAATTGGTATAAAGTCACAAAATGTTAAATGTTGTTGGTCAAATGAAGTCACAAGTAAGTGTTTTTTTTATCTTTTGTCTTCTCAGGAAATGTTTTCATAACTTATTCTTTGGATACTTCTTCAGAGATGGTCCCCTTTGTGGACTTCCTGACAAAGCAAGGCTTTCAACCAGCAGTAAGCTACTTCCTCCTTCCTCAATTGAGACTGAGAAATCCTCCAAACCCTTTAACTTTCACTCCTTTTAACCCTTTGATTGTTACTTTCTAAATGCAGGACATATGAAGTCTGTATAACTTTTAACCCTTCTACATTCCATCCAAGAAAAAAAGTGAATTGTTATTTATCTATTTATTTATTTTCTTTTTTTCTGTTGTTGGAATACTAAGATCAGAAACAAAAAAATCAGAAAAATTATTTCAAGCTGCAGAGACAACCCAATCAGGTTTTACTCAGCTCAACATATTTTTAGTGAGATATAGCGACTCAAAAATACTCTACCAAACAATTAAGCAGCAGGTTAAAGGGTTAAAACATAAAGCATTTACTGACATCTGTTAATTTCGTTTGTCAGATTGACTTATTCGACAGCCCCATCAGACGCATGGATATCAACAAGTGGAAGGACAGTTACCTAAAAGATGTAAGTGGAGACCAAGATTAAAACCTGATTTGTGAATTTTTTTTTCATGGATTCTCTACAAGTAATATTACCAGACTACTTTAGATAAATAAATAGAGGAGAAAATCAAATTATTTTCACATTTTTAAGTTATAAATGTGTCTGAGCTTTGGGTATTTTCTTCCAGCCCTCCACCCTGATTATCATCGCCATCAGTCCAAAATACAAGGAGGACATTGAAGGCTCTGTTGTTGATAGTCATGGTCTGCACACTAAATACATCCACTCCATGGTGAGAACATATTTGTTTTTTATTAGAGATTATTTTCCTCACAGATCAACTAATTATATGTTGGCTTCTTCTAGATGCAAAGTGAATTCATTCAACAAGGCAGCTTGAACTTCAGATTCATACCAGTTCTCTTCCCCAACGCATCCCAGGTGAGATTTCTTTTCAAGAATAATAAACTAAAGCTTTTGTTTTAATCTGAAGTTTCATACTTTGTAAATATTTATTACATTTTCCATGTATTTCTCATCTCACATTTGTCTTTCTTACATAACTCTCATCGACTACACCACAACGTGTACCTGCAGAAGCACGTCCCATCTTGGCTCTTAAACACGCGCGTGTACCGCTGGCCTCAGGACACAGAGGATTTGTTGCTGCGGTTGCTTAGGGAGGAGAGATATGTTCCTCCTCCTGTTGCAATGGAGCTGACCCTGCTCATCAGGCCTGTGACCCCCAGCTCTACAGCTCTGTGAAAACTTTGATCAGCTGATGCATATGTGTAGTGTTAGTTGATTACAATAGTTTTTATTTGGAAAATATTCAGTTTGTGTACTTTGAAATAACCAGTGTGAATAATAATAATAAAAAAAAAACAGATCTTGTAACAAACTGAAGTTTGTCTTTGAAGGCTAACAACCGTTTTGTATGGGAGCTAATTTCTGCCAGTAATAAAAGGAAAATGTTTGACATAATAATAAATACAATCTCATAATTTTGAGATACTAGGTCATAATAATGACAGACTGAGCCATATTTTTGGTATACTTAGTCAAAATACGGAGAATATAAGTCCAAATTGTGAAATACTGTTTCATAATTTTGACATATTCATTAATAACTATCAGACAGTTTCCTATAACTCTGACCTATGTCACAATCATAAGAAACTAAGTCATGATAAAGAAGTCATATCTTATTATCATGGTTTCCTGTAATGATGACATACTTTAACGTTTCTAAAAACTACTAGGTGATAATTATAAGATACTAAGTCGTAATTTTCAGATAGTTTCTCATTATTACTTACCTTCTTTTCTTTTAACTTTTACTTCTTCTTTTTTATTTATTCATATAGCCTACAGGTGGAAATTGGGTCTCCATATATTTGTTGACGATGTTTCAATAAAGTTTTTCACTTTGAAACTATAGCATACAACAAAGGATTGAAAGTGATGCTGTGAACCACTTTAAAACAACTATTTTAGCCAACTGTTGCATCAGTAATCTTAAAAATTAACTGGAGTGTGTCCTACATTCAAGTTTCTGTGAGTACTAACTGCTTTATTCATTTTTCTGTGGGTGTTGTATGAAGTTGTCATCTTTAGCTGCCATGACTCAACATTCATATGATTGTATTCATTCATTTCAGCAAAAAAATGTAGAGAAACACACACTCAAGGTTTAATTTCCATAATTCACAAACTCTGAGTTCTGACATGTAATTGCTGCGAGACTAACGATGACAGATAATTAGCATGCTGAAGTACTTGGGGTTAAGTGCTGATTAGCAACAACTGTAGCTGCTAGCATAAAACTTGCTAAGTGCTTCGTTGACGTTTTGGCTGTACAGTTTTTTGATGACGCAGTTCCTTTCAACCTGTTTTTTTTCTCTTTTTTTGTATTTATTTTTATTTTATTATTTTTTTTGTATTAACTTAATTACTTTGTGAACCGTTTTCAGACACAATGTACTCAGCAATGATGCAGTTCATGTTATTAACGCACGATGGCGCCATTGTTAAAGAAATACTGCGTATTTCTTTTTGTTCATTGGAGCCATGGAGCTGCAGCATAACCTAAATTTAAGAGCATTTAAGAGGATGACAAGCAAAAGAAAGAAAACCCGTCGTTATTAGTTGATTATCTGTCGTTTTTAAAAAAGATTTAAAGGTTTCTCACGGTGTCCAGGTCTCACTTTGGGCACCTGATACGTCTCAGTTTAGTGGGCTGACTCAAGAGCCTTCAGTAGAGCTGCTCAGTTCAGTCAACTGATTTACACACACCCCTTCAAATGCCAAAAAAGGCCTGCAGAGTGACTGGTGTGAAGGGCCCTGGCTAAGAATAACCCAGACCTTCTGGGGGGGATAAAGTTACCTAGAGGCCTCCCTGTGCTGGGCTCTGACCTATACCCATGTGAGGCACCAATAACACAGGGTGGGATTTTCTGTGCCCTCTCCTCTCTGCTTAGGGTTTTGCTTAGCTTGGCTCTTTCCTTCCCCCCCTTGCGCTGCTTTCTTCTGCCCCCAGACCCCCCTCTGCTACGCTGCCGCACTGGCAGCTCCAAATTCACCAGCACCTGTAAATCCACAGTTTGTTTTGATTTTTTAAACTTTCTTCCATCCTTTTTTATCTTACAAAAGTTCTACCTGTGGATTAGCCGGTCCAGGACACAAGACAGTGAAACTCAAGCGGAAATGGAATAATTTTAAGTTTCTGGATTTTTTTTTAACTAACAGTGGATTCTGATTGGATTTGTTCTGAAGCTGTGGTTTTTATAATCACGTCTGCATGAGGAGGCTTTGCCCCCAACTCAAAAGATAGTATCTGAATCTGCCTCCATACAACCATGGCTGAAGGTAGGAGTGTCACCTGCATCAGCACAAATCATCAGCACTGACAATAATTTCACATTTACTGTTGAGTAAGGCAAAGAGATTCAGCTAACAGTGTTTTGATAGGGACTTGGATCCTCATGGGAAAATGTGTTGAAAGTTGGTTGCTATAAATACAGGATATCATGTAGCCACAGCATTAGTGTTGCTCTCCTGTGACAGCCATGACTGCTGCTGCAGATGACCCCTGTTTTTTCCATTAGCTTCTTATGCTTCCATTTAGAAAATCCTTATTTCCATAAGACCTGGTCAGAAAAGCTGTATTTCAATGTCAGATATTTTGTTATATGAAACGTCATACCTTAAAGACTGAAAACCAGGCAGATCTTTTTTAAGGGAACCCATCTAAATTTAAAGTGAAACACTGATACCACTTGTTGACTCTGCACATAACACTGAATTTTTTTTATAAGCAAGCATTTGTATTTGAGGAAGTGAATCATGAATCAGGTATGCTCGCAGCTTGTTCACAGTTAGAAGGTGTATCTAACACTTTGGCAACAGGCCAAGGATGGAAACTTCAGCAGTGAAGATTTCACTCTGTCACCTGATGTTGGTGAGGATACCATTAAAGAATTTTCCACTGAGTTAGGGGAATTTGTGTTTTGATGAGAAATGATCGTAGCAGATGATTCCTGTGTCTCTGATATTTTAGCCGCCCAAAATTTCAGCAACTGAATCTTCAGACAGGATACAAGAAACAGTTTCAATACACATTAAATTTTCCAGTTGTGTTAGAAAGAAGAAAAGGTCAGTGACAGAGTGTCTACTGAGTAAAGTTCGACTTTTGTACCTGTGGATTATTACATTTCTTTTAGAAATGGGCTTCTTTTGTAAACTTGTAAGTTTTATGCATCGAATCAGTGACCAAAAAAAACAATTTTGAGACCAGTGAGTGTTTGTTGTTTGTTTGCAAAATGTCAGCCAAGTTGGCTTATACTGAAGACAAAGTGTTCATTAAAAGATAGTTATCACCATACCTGATATCAGATCACCAAACAAACGCCCCAAACTGCAGTCATCTTTCTTTAGAATGACACAAAATGCTCTTTTAAACCATTTTTGTCCGTCACACAAGATGTGTGTCTAAGTGTTTCAAGCTCAGTTTAAAAGGTGAGCTTATATAATTACTTGCATCAGTAAGAGACCTGGAATGTTGATACTTGAAGAGCACAGATCAGATTTGATTTAACTATTCCCAACATTACCAAATGAGCAGTTACATAAATGTTTCTGCCAAAATCTTTATAAACATTTTTATTTCATCATATTTGCTTTGAGAAATGATCTTTCATATGAATTCCTAAAAATGTCTAACTTTTAGGCACCCAACAAGTTTTAAGCGCTAAGAATCAGAAATCTGTGCCATCACATATGCAGACATTGATTGTTGAGTCCTCTGTAAATTCTGGAGTACAAGGGCATTGCAAGCACATACACATACCGTATGTGTTTTAAAGGAGTGTAAAGGGGAAAAAAAGACACAAATCAACAACATTATTGGTGTTTGACATTTTCAATCAGCCAATTTCCTCAAATTTAGAGATCTAGTGTTTAGAAGTCTGAAAATGCTGTCACTTAAGTGTTTTGAGCAAGGATACGATATTTTTCTTTGTGTTGGACAAAATGGGCTTCAGTGCATCACACCCACTGTCTGAAACTTACAGTATCTTGCTTAAAACACCCCATTCTGTGTGTCTGTGCCAGCTTTATACTTCACTGACAGCAAAATGACCATCTAAACTAATCCAGTGGATTTTTTTGTCCGACTGAAGGAGCCCGATCGGCCCCTGCAGCCAGTGGGACCAATGGAGCAGCACAGAGGAGCCCACCCAGGTCCCCAGGTCTGGGGATCCTCGGGAAGCTGAAAATGTCTGCAGAGCTGTTGATCGCTCTGGCTGCTCTGTTGTCCTGGCTGGTGGTTGGAGTGGTGATGTTTGACTTTGTGGAGTACAAGGCAGTCCCTGGTAGGTCACAAACTTCTTGAAAGGTCTCTTGATTAAACCTTTTCCTTTAAATTAGTGGATTTATCAAAAGAAAAAAAAATCTTTCTGTCCTCAGACATCCAGCAAATCATGACGGACCCTGTGCAAGCTGTAAACGATGCTGTAGATGAAGTTTCCAGTCTATTAAACAAGTTTCAAGGTGAACAAAAAACAGCTACGCATGTCTGCTGAGTGTTAGCTCTTTTTGGTAATGATTAAGAGGATATCTCAACATACGACTGTTTTCTGGGTCCTTAGAATGTGCACCAGATTTAAGTGACCCCATGTCCGCTGCAACATACGCTGCTGAAGAAATATCGGAAGCAAAGGATGGAATTGTACGCTACTTTTCTGATGAAGAAGGTATGAAACCAGGAAAAACAGAGAAAAACATAGTAGGAGGGTCTAAACAGCCATTTATCATGCCTTTTTTTTTCAAAATTTTCAATGACCATGAGAAAAAAACTCTCCTTTATCATTTTATTTAAAACCTGTGGCTGTTACTTTCCACAGGGAACTTCTACCTCAGCTATGTGGACCCTGTCGTTATTGGACGACGAGCTTTCCATTCGACTAATGACTTCATGTGTGGAGTCGTGGGATCCTGCAGGGACATGGTGTGTGGGGTTGTGGATGAAATATTGGATACCATACAAGATATAACCAAAGGTACTTATTCCACAGTCTAAGACTTACACCTGCTGTTTTTGTGCTTTTTCTTTTACTACTAAGAAAATAACCTGATATCCACATTGATGAGTTGAGTGACAAATACTAGTATTGGTGAGATTCACATTAAAATTATTATTTAAGTATCTGCTGTAACTTTGATTATTAATTAAATGTTCCCTCACTAATGTGCTTGTCTTCCTCAGGAAAAACTGACCTTAGCTACATTGACCCCGTGGTCATAGGCAGAAGTGCCTTCAGTGAAACTAACAAGTTTGTAAGCGGAGTGGGGGGCTACATCCAGGATGTGCTCTGTGGCATTCTGGACACTATTCTGGATGTAGTGAAAGGTATTTACTCTCCTTGTTTAACATCCCTTTAATCTCTTATAATCTACAGTTTGATCTTTGAAACACAGATTATAAACTGCAAAAACGAAAATCCAAACAGTTGTTTATATCTTATTAAACTTCATATGAACCACAGTCACCAGAAAAGTCTGAAAATCAAGTCTTACCTCAAGATATTAACGGCGCTGAGGACTATTTGGTTGCAGTGACACCTGTGGCCGGTAACGGTAGTGTTTTTCTGAGATAAAGCACTATCATCCTAGAGACATGATTCTTGCTGAGATGTGCATTTGTTCTGGAAACAAATTAATGGGGATTAGATCTTCATTTTGAAACTTAATTTCTTTATTCAAAACAAGTTTTGGCAGGGTGCAAAGCGATGAGGTAATGTATTTATTTGTAGTATGTAGCTGTTGTTTGAAACATAAGAGACTGATTTTCTGCTTCTCACTGCTAAGCTTTGCCGCTGGCGTAGAGTCATCAAAAGACTTTTGGTAAACTGATTAGACTGTGTTCTCCTGGGAAAATTAGACCCAACCACAGGTTCTGAGAAATAATATTTTCAAAAATCAATACATTTTGGTACTACATTCCTATATGAAATCTAAAACTACTTCTAGATCACTTATAAAGTCCTGATAGTGCCTTGATTTTGCCTGATGAATTCATCCTGAAAGCCACTGTGGTGCTTCAAAGCCAGATAAATACAGCTGACACACCCTCCTCTTGTTCCTGACATAAAACAAAACATTTCATCAAAGTCACATTTTCTTTGTTTATTTGTCCCTTTTGAGTGTAACTAAGAGCAACTAAACTGCAAAAATAACAACTGTCAAAAACTGTGTGCTTCTCTGGCCTCAGAAACACCTGCTGCTAACGCCACCTGCTGTGGTACTAGGACAATTACAAGTTTTACCACTTTGCAAACACATACACCCAAACAAAATACAACAAATGGCTCAAACAGTCCTCACAGTGTCTTCGAAAGACAAAAATGTCTTCTGCAATGCTTGAAAAACTACCAAAGAAGAAAATTGTTCTTGTAAAGTTTCTTGAAACAAGAACAATGTTTTAAATCAAGAAACAAAGGCAGAACATTTGCACATTTCAGACGGATTTGCTTGGATTTCAGTTTTTGTAGTTTTTTTCAGTTTCACACATTTGTTCCTAACATTTGTTGTATTGCGTTTGTTTCCACAGGAACCACTGATATTAGCTTCATGGACCCTGTGTTGATCGGCAGAAGCATTTTCACTGTTACTAATGACAGCGTGGGGGGAGTCGTGGGATACATCCAGGATGTGCTCTGCAGTGTTATAGACAGTGCGCTGGACATAACAAAAGGTACCTGCTTCACAATTAATACGTACGACATGGATGATATTTGTATTTATATTAACGAACTTATAGTGTCTGTGACATTATTTGTGGCTTAAGTTTGAAATTTGAGAATTTTTTTTTATCAGTAACCTTTAACACTTTGATGCTTATTTTCCCTATAAACATCCCATAGCTGTGTAATCTTGTTTTCCTGATCTGATCTTCCCTGTTTTATTTAACAGTAATTTAATCTGTTGGACCAAATAACTCACTGTTGGCATGAATGAATGTTGTCCTCCTCAGGAACCACTGACGTTAGCTTCATTGACCCTGTGGTTATTGGCCGAAATGTCTTCAGTGTTATTAATGACTTTGTGAGTGGGGTAGCAGGATACATCCAGGGTGTGCTCTGTGCAATCCTGGATGTAATACTGGACACAGTGACAGGTACTGTATTCCTTGTGGATTCTGACCTAATCTCTTTACCTAATCTTTAGTTGCGTGTCTTGATGATGTAGTCACAGATGTTGGATGCTGACAGGTGTTTTTTTCTTCTTTGCTGATCAGACATCCAGGAGGCTGTGGGATTCAGCCCGCTGTCAGCTCTAAAGACGACAGCAGAAATTACCACAGAGCAGATTAACATGCTTGTCGGCTATTTCTCCACGATGCTGTTTGGTGAACAAGGTTTGTCCTGTTCTATAACAATGCATATTTCATACATTGCATTACTTTTCTTGTTTTTTGCATTTGCCGCCACAAATATTTGTCTGTATCTTGATTGCAATTTGAACTTGTTTTTCATCATGGAGGTACTGCATCTTTACCTGCTTTATGTGGTGTGCAGATGTTTCAGAAATCTTGCCTGAAGTGTCCGTTGATCCCATGAAAGTTGTTGAAGAAGCTGTGTTGGATTTCACAGACAAGAAAGATTTGTTCCTGTCTTACATGTTGAGCATGTTTGGTGGTGATCAAGGTGTGATTTGCATCACTGTAATAAAAGAATTAAATGTTCTTGATGTGTAAAGTTGACCCATGAAAAGAAAATTTAAACATTCTTAAACTTATTTTCGTTTGTTTTAGGAGAACCAGTTGCCACACCTGTTGTGAATATTGTCACAGAAAAAGGTTTTACATTTTTGTTAAACATTTAATACACCTGTCAACATCTTACTAACTGATGACTAACTTTTGTGTTTTATGCTTTTTTTACTAGATGAACCCAAAGCTTCTCCATCTGATATAAACTTGGTACAAAGAAAAGGTGAGTTATAGGAAAACATTTACTTTCATTTCTTGCTGTTGCCAAAAAGTCATAGAGATAAATTTTCCTCTTTTCTTCTTAATGCAGGTGAATTTTTCCCCTCGCCAGAAGAAGGTAAGAAAAACATCTTTTTTATACAGTACAACATTCATTTCAGACGGCTGTGATGTGCGTTGCCAGTGAATACTGCTCTTTAAAGCATGTTTTGTTGGGTTTTAACCACTTTGTATGAACTTTGTTGGAATCATGTTCATTGTAACAAAGCAAGTCTGAAAACACTGAACGTTTACAACTTTAGCACGAATAAATGTGCATCATCAACAGGGTCTGTTGTTTTGTTGAGTTTTGGGTCTGCATCTCTCCCTCTGATCGTCACACTGACTGTTGTTTGAATGTAACTTTTTTATCAGACTTTGCATTCATGTGTCATGATATGAATTCAGTTTTGTTGCAGTTAACACGTTTTGTGTAACTTGTTTTTGAGAAATCACAACCTTGTGAAGCAGGGACTGATGTCTGTAATAAGTGTCTGCATTATCCAAGCATCTTTTTAACATCTGACCTTACATCTGCAACCTCATTCAAACTGAACCACCTGGGATATTCTGTATGAACATATGTATATGGATTGTTTCTACTGGATGATGTGTGATTTTGTATGAAGTAATTGTTTGTATGAAATTGTTCATGTTAACACCACATGTTTCAGAAGCAAGCCTTGAGAATATTATTGATATTGGTCATTTTCTAGCAAAGTGGTAATTCAAGGAATGTTGAAATACCTTCAGGCAAAAAATTTTGCCTGCCTTTTTGTCAACAAATCCCATGAACACCTGAAATCCAACAACAAAATGCAAATATTATTAATGACCTTTATAACCCTGTCTATATAAAACTTGTTTATTTATTTATTTAACAGAGTTTTTTTTCCCCCTTATTTGGAGAAGAGAGGACAGTAGATAGAGCAGGAAACAAAGAGGCTAGGTCAACCGCATGAGTGCTACCCTCATAGTACCTGCTATACAATATTTATATAAATAGATATTTGCTACCAATTTATTACAATATTTGTTTTTTTTTTTAATTTATTTTTGGTCTCAATACACTGCATTAAAAAGATTCAATAAAACTTGCCAGCCTAACAAAAATCCTACAAACAATCTACGCTGTAATGGGATTATCTTACAACATTTAGAAATATTTTACGATGTTTGTAAATTTAGATGTGATGTAAGACCTCACTTTTTAGTCCACGTCAAGGCCAAGTTGAGCATCAACCTCGGGTTTAAAAATATAAAGACCATGCAAAAGTGCTAAAAACTGCAGTTTTCTCAGTGTCCACTTGAAGCTGGCTACAGAAACACCAAAAACCACATACACACCAATTCAAGAAAACAGATTTGTAAAGCAAAAATTAACATGCTTGCAGCCATGTTTGAAATATGGCTTGGGTTTGACTAACTTATTTTCATATCAGCCCAAACTGTACAGGGTGGTAAATTTTTTAAAATCTCATTGTAGTCAAAGTTATTAAACTGACAAGTTTTGCCCAAAAAGGCCATGGCTGCTGTGAGACTCCTGTAACTACCTGCAAAGACTCTATAAGGGCCCTTAAGACCCACCTTTATATCTAATCCTAACTAGAACAGAGTTAGGTTGAGTCAGCATTTCAACATGGTGCTGTTGATGAGAGGCTTCGAAAGTCTGTATCAGAAACAAATGAGTGATGTCACGGAGAGTAAGAACTTGGGGATGTAAAAGTTTTGCCAACTGATTGTTTTTCTTCATAAAATTACCTTTCATATTTATAAAAAATTCAAATACACTTGCAAGGAAGCTAGCTGGTGCCCAAGGCTGCTAGTGTAGCCTAGCAGTTAATGACTGTGCCATATTAAAAACAAGAACACAGAAAGAATTTTTCAAACCTATAATTTTAATTTGACCTAATTTATGACTTGAATCCAACTTCACACAACAAACATAATACAGGCTTAAGCTAACTACTTTGAAATAGATAGCAACACTTTTTGTCTATCTAACAAAAATAAAAAATAAAAATACAGGCCAACAATTTTAAGTTTTTATTTCTACAGTGTATCTACTCCTCACATATCCTGTTTTTACACAGGCAAAATCAGAAATTCAATGGTGAGGGTTTTTGTCTTAAATGAGAGCGACACTCCTCTAAGATTTGTTGGTAACAGGTTGTCTCTCAAATGAACAGATAAAGACTTCAGCTGCAACATGTGGTGTGGGCTTTGAAATGTTAAGAATGAATATTGATACAGTTTCACATCGTCGAGTTTCTCCACGTCTAAAAAACCACTTGGAAGATGTGGACACGTAATCCGTGACATGCATTGATGATACAGTTTCAGAGATCACTGCTGAGCTAAAGGTGGCCTCAGAGTCACCCTCAAAGGTGGAGGAGGAGGAGGAGGAGGAGGAAGCTGAAGCTCCCATTGAAGCAGCTGTAACACAGGCAGAGGAAGATGCTGGTAGCTACACATCTTTTTGTTCTTTGACAGTCACAATCATTAGTCAGATTTAAATCCATTAACAAAAACTTAACTTAACGTTGTAGCCGAGAAACACGTCGAGTTTGAAGAAACAGAAAAGGAACCAACACCAGAAGATGGAGTCCTTGAAGATGTCAGCACAGAGGAGAAGGAGGAGAAGGAGGAGGAGGAGGAGGAGCTAAGGGAGCGTGCTGCACACACGGAGGAAGAATTAACATCAGAGGAGGACACAGACCAAGAAAAGGAGGAAGTAACAACAGATGAGGCCAAGGAGGAGGTGGTAGAGGTCCTGGATGAGGAAGAAGAGGAGGAGACCAAAGCTGAAGTTATAGTAGAAGAGGATAAAGAGAAGGAAACAGAAGAAGCAAAAATTGCAACAGAAGAGGAGGAGGAGGAGACTAAAGCTGATGTTTTGGAAGATGAAGAGGAGGAGGAGGAGATCAAAGCAGAAGTTTTGGTAGAGGAAGAAGAGGAGACCAAGGAAGAACTTTTGGTAGAAGAAGAGAAGGAGGAGACTAAAGCTGAAGTTTTGGTAGAGGAGGAGGAGGAAGAGGAGACCAAAGCCGATATTTTGGTAGAAGAAGAGGAGGAGACCAAAGCCGATATTTTGGTAGAGGAAGAGGAGGAGGAGAAGGAAGAGGGAGAGGAGACCAAAATTGATGTTTTGGTAGAGGAAGAGGAAGAGGAGACTAAAGCAGAGGTTTTGGCAGAGGAGGAGGAGGAGATCAAAGCAGACTTTACGGTAGACGATGAAGAGTTGGAGGAGTCCAAAACTGAACTTCTATCAGAGGAGCAGGAGGTGGAGGAAACCGAGGCAGAAGTTTTGCTTGACGAGGACATGATGGAGGAGGAAACAAAGCTGGGAGGAGATGCAGCCAAAGAGGAGGAGTCTGATGAAGAAGACTATGAAGATAAACATCATCTTCATGATGAAGAAAACATAATAACTGACTCTGATTTCAAAGATGAGATTTTAGAAACTGATGTAGATGAAGATTTAGACCTAGATTATTATTACGCTTTAATAAAAGAGCTGGAAGGAGAAACACAGGAGGAAGAGGGGGCCAAGGTGGGGGATGATGAAGAAGATGAAGAGAAGGAAGAAGACTTATTCCTCCAACCTCTTGATCATGAAAGCCTGTCTGCTGAGATAGCCATCAATGGCAGTGTAACATCTGAATCTGATGATGAGGAAGAGGAAGAATCCCTTCTTTACGACCTGGACGAATATTCTGACATCATTGAGGATCAGGATGAAAACAACAACAACAGTGAAAGTGGGAAAACTGAACCAAAACGAAAAAGGAAGGTTCATATTCCCTTTCAGAAACTCAAAAAACTTGGATCCAGAGCTGAGCGTCTCCACAAACAAGACGAAGGTACAAAACTTCCAAAACTCATCTCAGATTGTAATCATTCCTTTCATTACCTCATAATGAAATGTCTGCAGTGCTGTGTGTGAGTAATGATACATCTGATGAGGAATTGTTGTGTGGATCTTTATCCTTTTCACACTTCCATAACACGTTTTAGGAGAACATTCTGACAAACATTTGGTTAACAATAAAAAGGGATTGAGACCTAACAGATCTTTTTTGTGGATGCTGTAACAGGTTTTATGGTTTCATCTGAGTGCTCATGTTAATATTTATTTTCTGTCTTTGGTTTTTGAATGATTTAATAATCTGTCAAAGTTTTTGTAACCAACGGAGCTATTTTGGTAAGAGGATGCACTTGATAAAAATAAATGTCAAAGGATTACTCTACAACTATTCTGAAATAAATAAATATAACAGTAACAATAAAAACATTTTAGGTGTGTTTTAGCGCCATAGAGCTTGTGCAGCTTTTGCAAGCATGAGTTTTAATTTTGATGGTGATGATACAAACAAAAGTTCCTGTTATATTTGTAACATCTGTCTGATGAACTTTAGTTCTGGAAGAGGCAAAGGAGACACAACCAATCAAAGAAGATGCCATTATTAAAGGTAACATTCTTCACTCTCCTGTTCACTCTATATTTCCAGCAAATGGTAATAAATGGAATGATTTAAAGTCATCAAATCAAACAAACTGCTTTTTACAGCTCTAACACCACTCCAAATTTGAGTCTATGATAAAAAGGTCTGTGTTCGATCAGATAAATTCTCATACTTTTTTTTTTTTTAGAAGAGATGCTAAAGGAGAAGGTGGAACCACCACAAAAGAAGCCAAAAGAAATCAAGAAACCACCAAAGAAAGAGAAAGAGATAATAAAACCAGCTAAAGAAGAGAAGGAGGCCAAGAAACCACCAAAAGAGAAAAAGATAGAAGCCAAGAAACCTCTGAAAGAGGAAAAAGAAACAAAGAAACTACCAGAGAAAAAGAAGGAAGACAAAAAGCTACCAAAAGAGAAAAAAATAGAAGCAAAGAAACCAGAAAAGATAGAGAAAATAAAAGTCAAGAAACCAGAAAAAGAAGAAAAGAAACCACCAAAAGAAGACAAAGAGGTTACAAAACTACTAAAAGAAGAGAAAATAGAGGCCAAGAAACCACCAAAGGAGGAAAGAGAGGTAAAGAAACCACCTAAAGATCTTAAAGTTGAAGTCAAGAAACCAACAAAAGAAGAGAAAGAGGCAAAGAAACCACCTAAGGAGGAGAAAAAAGAATCTAAGAAACCCCTAAAAGAAAAGAAAAAAGCAGAGAAGCCAGCAAAGGCAGTCAAAGTTGAAGAAAAGAAACCCCCCAAAGGAGAAAAAGAGGCAAGAAAACCACCAAAAGAAAAGAAAGAGGCAAAGAAACCGATAAAAGAAGTTAAATTAGAAGACAAGAAACCTCCAAGGGAAGAGAAAGAAGCCAAGAAACCCCCAAAAGAAGAAAAAGAAGCCAAAAAACCTTCAAAAGAGGTTAAGGTAGAGGCAAAGAAACCACCAAAGGAGATTAAACTAGAAGCAAAGAAACTACCAAAGGAGGTTAAAGTAGAAGCAAAGAAACCACCAAAGGAGGTTAAAGTAGAAGCAAAGAAACCACCAAAGGAGGTTAAAGTAGAAGCAAAGAAACCACCAAAGGAGGTTAAAGTAGAAGCAAAGAAACCACCAAAGGAGGTTAAAGTAGAAGCAAAGAAACCACCAAAGGAGGTTAAGGTAGAAGCAAAGAAACCACCAAAGGAGGTTAAAGTAGAAGCTAAGAAACCATCAAAGGAGGTTAAAGTAGAAGCAAAGAAACCATCAAAGGAAGAGAAGGAAGCCAAAAAAACACTAAAGGATGTCAAAGAAGAAGCAAAGAAACCACTCAAAGAAGAGAAGGAAGCCAAGAAACCTCCAGAGGAGGTTAAGGTGGAAGCAAAGAAACCTCCAAAGGAAGAGAAAATAGAAGCCGAGAAACTTCCAAAACAGGTTAAAGTAGAAGCCAAAAAACCACCAAAGGAAGAGAAAGAAGCCAAAAAACTACCAAAAGAGGTTAAAGTAGATGCTAAGATATCACTGAAAGAAGAGAAAAAGGTAGAAGTGAAACCTCCAAAAGAAGAAAAAGAGGCCAAGAAACCTCCAAAAGAGGTTAAAGTAGAAGCCAAGAAACCATCAAAGGAAGAGAAAGAACCTAGAAAACCACCAAAAGCAGAGAAAATAGAGGACAAGATACCTTTGAAAGAACGGAAAGAAGTCAAGAAACCTCCAAAAGAGGTTAAAGTTGAAGCCAAGAAACCATTAAAAGAGGAAGAAAAAGAGGTCATTAAACCAATTAGAAAGGAAAAGATTATCAATGAAACTCTTGGAAAACACAAAGACATCAAGATATATAAAAAAGATAAGATATTTGAAAAAATGACAAAGGATGTAAAAGGGCCAATAAAACCACCAAAAGTAGAAATAGAAGCCAAGAAACCACCTAAAGAAGAAAAGGAGGCAGAGAAATTACCAAAGAAGGTGAAAGTTGTAGCCAAGCAACCACCAAAGGAAGAGACAATCAAAGCCAAGAAACAACCAAAAGAGGAAAAAATAGAGGCCAAGAAACCACCAAAAGAAGAGAAAGAAGCCACAAAACCTCTAAAGGAAGAGAAAATCAAAGCCAAGAAACTGCCAAAAGAAGAGAAAATCGAAGCCAAGAAACAACCAAAGGAAGAGAAAATAGAAGCCAAGAAACCGCCAAAAGAAGGGAAAGAAGCCACAAAACCTCTAAAGGAAGAGAAAATCGCAGCCAAGACACAACCAAAAGAAGAGAAAATAGAAGTCAAGAAACAACCAAAAGAAGAGAAAATAGAAGTCAAGAAACCTCCAAAGGAAGACAAAGAGGCAAAGAAATCACCAAAGGAGGTTAAAGTAGAAGTGAAGAAACCTCCAAAGGAAGAAAAAGAAGCAAAGAAACCACCAAAAGAAGAAAAAGAGGTCGAAAAACTCCCCAAAGAGGTTGAAGTAAAAGCCAAGAAACCCTCAAGAGGAGAGAAAGAGGCAAAGAAACCACCAAAAGAAGACAAGGAGGCAAAGAAACCCCCAAAAGAGCTTAAAGTAGAAGCAAAGAAACCACTAAAAGAGAAACCTACTATAGAAAAGACAGAAGTCAATAAAACTCTTGAAGAGCACAAAGATGTCAAGATATCTTCTAAAGAGGAGAAGGAAGTTAAGAAACCACTTGAAGTAAAAAGGGTGGTTAAAAAAGCAGCAGATGTAGACAAAGTTGTGCAGAAAACACCCGAGGAACCTCCAAAAGCAGAGAAGGAGGTCTCAAAACTTCCAAAAGAAGGAAAGGAAGTCAAGAAGCCATCAGCAGTAAAGAAAGAGGTCAAGAAACCACTAAAAGAAGAAAAAGAAGTGAAGGAACCTTCTAAAGAGCCTCCTCAAGAAAAGAAAGATTTCAAACCTTCCAAAGTGGAAAAGGAAGTAAAGAAACCATCAAAAGAGGTAAAGGAAGGGAAAGAAGAAAAGAAAACACCAACTGATCAGAAGGAAGAAAAGAAAACACCAGTAGAAAAGATAGACCTTAAACTACCTAAGCTAGAGAAAAAAGTGAAAAAGACTCAGCAAGAAAAGGTTGAGGAAGAGGTGAAAGCTATAGAAGTGAAGGACATGAAGAAGCCTTCAAAGGAAAGAAAAGAAGTGAAGAAACCCTCAGAGGAGACAAAGGTAAAAACAGAGCCCTCTGAGGAGATAAAGAAAGAAGAGGTGTTGACGGTCTCCAAGAAGAAAGAAGGAAAGCCTGCTGCGGTCAAGAAGACTGTGGCACCTTCAAAGAAGGTAAAGGAGGACCAAAAGCACCTTCAAGAAGACAAGGAAAACATAGTTCCTGTGAAAGAAACAAGAGAACTACCAAAGCCCTCAAAAGAAGCTAAAGAGACAGAAAAAGCACTTAAAGAGGCCAAAGAAGTTAAAAAGCCTCTAAAAGAAGAAAAAGAGGTAAAGGAGGAGACAAAGAAAGAAAAACCCTCCAAAGAAAAAGAACCAGAGAAACCAATGAAAAAGGAAAAAGAACCAAAGATCTCCAAAGAAAAGAAGGAAGAAGTCAAGAAGCCAGAAAAAGATGCTAAAACAGGTACATATGTTTTTAGTATTACACAAGCTACAGTTAGCATTTCCAATATGGTGACCACCATCATTGGGCTTCAAAAAGCCTAATTAGAAACCAAAAGATGACATCATAAAGACTACATCCATAGAACATACAGTCTGTGTGCTTACAGCGTCATGCTAACAGGCTAAAACTGTTGTTATTTTTTTTATGTCTCTTTCTTTTTCTATTGTTTGTTGTATTTGAAACTGTTTGTCAAACTGTTTTATCTTCATGTTTCAGACACAAAGGCCAAAAAGACGATGAGAGGAATCAAAGTTGTCAAGAAGGATGTCGTGTCTGTTCTGAAGAAGGAACATCTTAATGTAACAAAAGCAGGTGAGACCAAAACATTTATCATAGCAATGACATTTCAACTATGTGGTCAAACTTCACCTGCAGAACATAGCTGCAGGAACACTGTCATATCCACTGATGTGCATTTCAGCTGATGAACACAAGAGGGCAGCGAAGGTGAAGACAGCTGCGGACAAGAAGACAGCTCCTGTCCTGAAAAAGGAACACATTAATGTAACAAAAGCAGGTAAATAACACCAAAAAAAAAAAACGATTTTTATCCAAAAACTTAGTATTGTCTCATTCAGTGTGCTAAAATTATACTTTTATGAATGGTTGTTAATGTCAAGCTACTATAGGTTAAAGAATTATATTTTACATTATAAATCTTGCTTAGCTGTGAAGGTTCCTGAAGGTCCTAAAGCCAAAGCCAAAGAACCAGAAAAGAAAGGTTTGTTTTTTTTCCCTTTATTTAGCTGTTGTATTAATTTATTATTCATATGTAAAAGTAAATTTAATCTAATACTGTTCGTATATTTTAACACTTTAGACCTCTGCAGTCTTTATCAATTGTTTAATATAACTCAAGGATATCTTAGAAGTTCTAGGTTTCTAAAACAAAACTTTTGTTCATATAACTATTTTAAAATACTATATTTTAGATATCTCTGAAAATATATATGTGAAACAACTTTTTGTTGTTCTAATTTTTCAGCAGTGGCTGCTGCAAAAGAGCCGGAAAAGGAACCAAAAGAAAAAATCAAAGTGCCTGTTAAAGCAGGTATTTCAAAGATTTAATCATGTTTTTTTTATTAAGAGAAAAAAAATGATTTTTAGGAAGTTAAACCAATGAATTGATTTATGACCAGAGAATTGGAACAAACAGAATTATCTCTCTGTGTGCAAGGTGGTTAACCTCAAATAATGCAATGGTGGAAAACTGCAAAATTGTTCCCATTTCACATATTTCCAGTCCTTCAGCTGCACTCAGGAAACAAAAGTTACTCCATTGTTTTCTTTTGCTAACATGTTGCAGGGATGCAAACAGCACGAATGTATTTATTCATAAGTAGGTCATCCAAAAGCGAAGCTTCTCTAACTTTGTGTCTTTTTATTCAAAAACAGAACTTCCTAAGGAAAAAGCCAAAGCAGCTCCTGCTAAGAAAGGTAACAAAAACTTCATAAGTTTTAAGACCACAAAGCCTGGATGACATTTTAGAGAGAGTGAAATTTTGTCCCTTTGATTCACAGAGCCTGCTGCTCCAAAAATAAAGGCGAAACCAGTCGTCTTGAAAAAAGGTAACCATGCTAGGTGTTGTAACACACTTAAATACATCTAAATGGGCATATTAGTGTATATTATGGTTGTAATTAAAGTCTACATTTCTGCTCACAGAACAAGAAGGTGCTCCCAAAAATGCCTCTGTGCTGAAACAGAGAGTCAAAATAGTGCCTATGAAAATCGGTAATTTCCTCAGTTTGGTTTCAGTTTCTCTAAAGTCTCATTCAGTTGAGTGAGTGATGCTGAGCAGACACTTATTTGTGGTTTTTTTTAGAAGTCAAGCCTCCAAAAGAGAAAGTCAAAGCAGTCCCTGCAAAGACAGGTACACCACATTCCAAGTGTTTGAAAATGAAAATGTTCAGTTTGCCTTTTGAAAGTCACATGAGCGTGTTTTCTTCGGCAGCTGAGGCTCCAAAAAAGAAGCCAAAAGCAGCTGCGGCCAAAAAAGGTAAGACATAAGTTATACGTAGGTGTGTTATTGGAATAAAATATATTTTCTGTGATAATGAAACTTAAATATATTTACGCAGAGCCTGCTCCACCCAAGGCTAAACCAGCCAAAGTTATGAAAGGTAAAGGACCAAAAAGACCTCAATTTAATTAATTTTTAACAGGGTAGCGGTGGTTTTCTCACTCTTTTCACTGTCTGCTTTCAGAGGCTGAAGCTCCACCCAAGAATGTCTCACTGACTAAAGAGAAGGTCAAGGTTGTGCCGCTGAAGAAAGGTACATCTCTGTTTAACTGGAATAATAAAATGTTGATAATAAATGAGTTAAAACATAACTGTTAATAATTTTTCAACCTTTGGGGTTATTCAAATTGCAAATCGTTTGTTTTTTAGTGCCTGTACCTCAAAAAGAGAAGGTCAAACCAGCTGCAAAGAAAGGTAGATACTTTCATTTAACTGTTTTAAAAAAAGACACTGTTTCTTGCATTTTAATACCAAAAATATAAAAAAAATTATCACCAAGCAAAAAACGTAACTGAGCTCTGATATCCTGATGATAAACTGACATCTATCCTTACAGCTGAAGCTCCTAAAGAGAAGAAGGCCGAGCCAGCGGCACCCAAAAAAGGTTTGTCCTTCACACATCCTTACAGTTTATCTTTCCCCAAGTCTTTCTCTTACAACAGAGTTTATAAATCTATGTTTTTGCATCTGTCCTCAAAGCAAAAGCTAAACCTGCCAAAAAGAGGAAAGGTATGCATCAGGCGTGTGTTTCTGTAGTAATTAAGGAGCTGGTGACTGTACCTACTGATGAAACGCTCCTAACATGCCATTAACATGACAATTCAAGCCTAAACCTTTATGTTTCTAAATTTATCCTTTAACTTTCCTTTCAACATTTTCATTCTTTACTGTTAACTGAGAAATTTAAATTTAAGATTTTTGTTAACATTTCAACAAAATTCCCCCTTAGAATTATTGCTTCACCTTTTTGTATGATATATTTTTTGTGTAACATTTGACACATTGGCTTATTTTGACAACTTTTTTAGCAAAGTTTTTCACTTAACTTACATTCTTTCAACAGTAAAAAACAAGTAACAATGTAGATCAGGGGTGGCCAACCAGTCAGAGACCAAGAGCCACAAAATTACTGTGGTACTACAAAGAGCCACATCAAAATTGCACTTCCTCTCACACATAAAAGAAAGGACATAAGATAAAAATCAATACACTTCCAAATTTTGAAGTGACATTTATTGCGTTTGTAAACATGTTTAAATTCGTACCTGGAGCCAAGTCAAAGACAAAGTTCCATCCATCTATTTATTTAGATAGCTATGAGCACATGTGCAATGTAGAGAAAAGAAACTGAAACTTTGGTATCAATCTCATCACCCAAGTATTGATCAATACTGATCACAACATTGGCATCAGTATACCAATATTTTAGATTGATTGGCACACGACTACTCATAACAATAATATAATTTTTTTTTTTTATGAATGGATCAAAGAGCTGCATGTGGTTGCGAGCCACAGGTTGGCAACCCCTGATGTAGATGTTCTTTTTACTCGATTTTTTTCAAAAAAAGTTTGTTTTTTTAACATATTTAGCAGGCTTTTAAGGAAACTACGTATCATGTTGATGAGATAGAGGTCTTTGAAACTCATCTATCAAATATGATGCGTTTGGCTTTATAATGTGGCTGCACTGTGTGTAAATGAGCTGGATTTGTGAACATGGACACCAGCTGTTGGAATTAGACATGCTAACAAACATTTTTTATTATCTTTGTCTTATTAGGTGAGGTGCTAAAGGAGAAAAAAGTTCAGCCAGTGACTTTGAAAAAAGGTTTGTTTTTCTATTCCATGTCCAACTATAATGTTTTTGTAATTTCTGGCCCTGGAATGAATGGAAGATATATTTTTTGTTACCTTTTACCTCAAAAAGCATCTAGACCTACGAAGGGGAGGAAATTGTTGTGCAGAGGTGTTCTGTGGTTTTCAATTCATTTACTGTCTGCTTTCAGAGGCTGAAGCTCCACCCAAGAATGTCTCACTGACAAAAGAGAAAGTCAAGGTTGTGCCACTGAAGAAAGGTACATCTCTGTTTGAATGAAGATTCATAAAAAAGACACAAGTTTTAACTTTACATTGTATTATTTGTTGAACTTTTTGTTTTTGAAAATGAAAAACTTTTATTTTGTAGTGCCTGTACCTCCAAAAGAGAAAGTCAAACCAGCTGCAAAGAAAGGTAGATACTTTCTCTTGACTTTAAGAAACTTTCAGATCAGAGCATTGAATTATGCACTGAAATTTTACTGTGGAAATATTCTGAGCTTTGATAAGCTAACTTTGGGTGACATAAATTACTACCTTTTTTGTATTTACATTGTTTTATTTTTATAGCTGAGGTTCCTAAGGAGAAAAAGGCAGAGCCAGTGGCACCTAAAAAAGGTTTGTCTTCACACTTCTCAAATAGTTTATCTGCTTGTTTTTACCACCTTGCATTCTTTCACAATTGATCATACTCCTTACATGAAAGTTTATAAATCTATGTTTTTTGTGCATCTGTTATCAAAGCAAAAGCTAAACCAGCTGAAAAGAGGAAAGGTATGCATTAGACGTGTGTTTATGTAGTGATGTAGAAGATAGTGATAGTCACTGCTGATGAAATGCTAACATCATCCTGTCCACTTGATAACTCAGCTCCAAACCTTAATTTGTTTATTTGATTTTTAAATGTACGCTTTACTTGTTTTGTAGAACATTAATATGCTGCACTGTTAGCTGAAAAAACATATTAATGAATTTTAATCAACTACAAAAAAAATCTGTGAAGACATCAATTTAGAGAAACATGTTAGTCACAAAGACAACATGTATGTTGTGGCTGTACTGATTGTAAATTAGATGTTCAGTGATCACATGGACACCAGCTGTTGGAACTGAACACATTAACAAACATTTTTTATTATTTTTGTCTCGCTAGCTGAGGTCCTCAAGGAGAAAAAGGCAGTGCCAGTGACTCTGAAAAAAGGTTTGTTTTTATTCTGTCTTTAACTCTTATACAGTGTATTTGTCTCTTTCTTTGTTTCTGAAGAGATTAAAGATTTGCAACAGGGACAGTGACAAAAAAAGGGTTGGTATCAAAAATATACAACTTGTTAGATGTTTATTTAAATGTGTAATTCGCGCTTCTGTTAATGTCATTGTATTTTATGTGACATTTTTACCATTTTTAACCAATTAAAGAATCAGTCTCATTAGATTATCAAATGGTATAACCACAAAAGTAAGACAAGTATTAAGTAATTCACCTTCCTAGAAGTTATGCAAGTGTACTGGTGAGAAAAGTTATGAAATATCATCTCAAAATGTATTAGAATTTTTCAAAACATGCATTTTGTTGTACTGGTTACATCAATTGACATTTAGCTGTTACACGTCTATCATCCAACAATAGTAAATTTCTGTTTTTTTCACACTGGAATAAATGGAGTGTATATTTATAGCATGTAATCATGAAAGGTGAGATTTATCAAAAAGGGACAGTGTGATCTGCAGAGGCTGGTATAAGTGCTGCTGCAATTATATGAAGTCGACAAGTTTATAAGATTTCCATGGACCTTCTTTGTAAATATGACATGAAACAGACACTGGGTTGAACTTTGAGATGCAGGTTTTCACACACAGATACATGCATGCATGTTAAAGTTTATAGCCTATGCTAAAAATATGATTCAGTAAGGCTAACGATCAGACAAATAAAGTGTGGCTACAGTTTCTAACTCATTCAGTTTTACTCGTTCCCTGTCTTCTTTCAGAGGCTGAAGCTCCACCCAAGAATGTTTCTCTGACTAAAGAAAAGGTCAAGGTTGTGCCGCTGAAGAAAGGTACATCTTTGTTTAACTGGAATATACTTTGAGCTCAACACTACAGTGTGTTTTAGATTCAGAAAAAAAAGAAACATGTTTGAACTTAAAATTTCATCATTTGTAGAACTTCTTGTTTTTGAAAATGCAAACCATTTATTTTTAGTACCTGTACCTCCAAAAGAGAAGGTCAAACCAGCAGCAAAGAAAGGTAGAAACTTTCATTAAACTGTTTTTAGAAGTCAGCACCTTTTCTTGCATGTTAAAACCTGTGTATCCTCCCTTACATCCTCCCTCACAGCCGAGGCTCCTAAAGAGAAGAAGGCCGAGCCAGCGGCACCCAAAAAAGGTTTGTCTCCACACATCTTTCACAGTCTCTCTTTCCCCAAGTCATTCTCTTAAAACAGAGTTTATAAATCTATGTTTTTGCATCTGTTCCCAAAGCAAAAGCTAAACCAGCTGAAAAGAAGAAAGGTATGCATCAGGCGTGTGTTTCTGTAGTGATTTAGAAGCTGGTTACTGTCACTGCTAAAGAAATTCTTTTAACATGTCGCTAACATGAAAATTCAGGCCTAAACCTTAACGTTTCTAAATTTATCCTTTAACTTAACTAACATACTTAACTGTAATTTGACAAATTAACCTAATAAATTATGATGCACTACAAAACAAGTCTAGAAAAAAAACACGATATCCCTTAACCCAGTGAGGACTAACCCACTGAAAAAAAAATTGCTTCATCATTTTATGAATGATGATTTTTTTTTACCACATGTGACATATTGGCAACTTTTTAGTAATTTTTTTAATAAAAGTGTATATTTTTAATGCATAAAATACTTACAACATTATGAGAGTGACACAATGTACACAATGAAAAAAACATGCAACAGTCATTCACTGTTTGAAAACTGTTCAATCAGGAAGCTTGAGTAATGTGCCAGGAATCTGAATAATAAACAGAAAAACTGAAAATTTGATAAGATGACAGAGATTACAAGTGCACATTTCATCCATTTTTGTTAAATAAAGTAAAATAAGGTTACATTTTATTTATAGCCTTAGAAAAAAGTTTTATCTGTTTTTCACATTACGCGCTCTGCAAATCACTAACTGTGCTGTTATTCTCTCTGTGCTGTAGCTGAAGCCCCTAAAGAGAAGAAGGCCGAGCCAGTGGCACCCACAAAAGGTTTGTTTTTACACATCGAGCTCAATGTTTCATTCCCATAATCATTAATTATAGATTAGGTTTAATAAATCTGTGGATTTTTGTTTTACATCTGTCCTCAAAGCAAAAGCTAAACCTGCCGAAAAAAGGAAAGGTATGCATCGTGTGTTACTGTAGTGATTTAGAAGCTAGTGGCAGTCACTGCTGATGAAACGTTCCTCACATCCTGATGCGCACATGATAACTTGGCTTCAAAACTTCATTTTTTATTTTGGATTAATCCGTTTTGCTTTTATTTTTTAGTCTCCTGCAGTTGAAACTTTAAGCAACTGGGCGCTTGACTGTGAACTGAAAAATAGCTAAATTTAAATCAATTTAAAGCAAAGAAAAGCATGAACGCTGCAAAATAACATGGACACCAGCTGTTGGTATTGAGCGAATAACCTTTTTTTTGTCTCTCTTATTTTCAGAGAAAAAGCCCGAGCCGGTAACTCTGAAAAAAGGTTTGTTTTTATTCTGTCTTAACAAGTTAATGAACTTGATATCATATAGATGATCCTTTTCAAGACAGTGTTTCAAAAGTAAAACCTTGAAGACTTTTCCTGCTTAGATGATGTGATGATGTGTCATCTTCTTTCAGAGGCTGAAGTTTCACAAAAAAATGTCTCACTCACAAAAGAGAAGGTCAAGGTTGTGCCGCTGAAGAAAGGTGCATTTTTTTGTACACAGCACGTTTCAGAAAATATTAACATTGTAACCACTGTGGTGTTAAATGTTTTATTTTTTGTTAACAGTTACTGTGACTCCAAAAGAGAAAGTCAAACCAGTGGCACCATTAAAAGGTATTTATTTACATGCTTCCATGTTTAAATGAAGAAACATGAACGTTAAGGGCTGAAAGTTTCCATCTTAATTGGATTTTGTTTTGTTTTTATTTGCTGCAGTGGCCGAGCTCCTCAAAGAGAAGAAGGCCGAGCCAGTGACGCCTGTAAAAGGTTTGATTTTCTCCACTGCTTTCACTCATTTCACATTTTATTTCCTTTTATTTGATTTTTATAGATTCTCTTAGAAATAATGATTCAATTCCATAGTTTTTCACTTCATGATTTTTCACACAATCTTTAAAATGAAGTGTATTAATGGGACCGTGTGTTGTTCTTGCATCTGTTACGAAAGCAAAACCTAAAGCTGTTGAAAAGAAGAAAGGTATGAAGTAGGAGTGTGTTCCTGTAGTCGCTCTGAACATGGCTGCTGATGAAACGTTGGACATGCTTTCACATAGAACGCTCTAGGAGTGATGCTCTCAGCTTGTAATGTTTCATTAATTGTCTCGACTGACATATTTTTGTTTCCTTTAACTCAGAGGCGGTCAAAGAAAAGGCAAAACCCTCTAAGAAAGGTGAGGATAAGTTGTGCTTTCTGTCTCTCATAGTCTTTGGACCAAAGCGTTTGTGTAGTTTCTGTTTCATCACATGGAGAGGATGTAAAACCCGAACAAACATCACTCAGTGTGTTTTTTGTCTTTCTGTTCAGAACCTGAGGTAAAGCCACCAGTGGCTAAAAAAGGTAACAGAAACAATGAGTAACTCTGAAGGTGTTTTTTTTTTTTTCTGAGAAGTCTGAAACAACATTAACTGATCGTCATTCTGTCACTCTCAGCACCTGAGGTTCCAAAGGAGAAGCCTAAACCAGCCCCTGAAAAGAAAGGTGAATATTCAGTGAAGGCTCAGTTTTTCTCTTGAGTTTATTTTGTGTTTGAATTTTTAGTTGATATATTAAAAATTGTTTTTCGTTCAAATTAGCTCCTCCTAAAAAAGAGGCTGAAACAAAGAAGGTCAAATCCCTCCTAAAGAAGAAAGGTAGCCTTCTACTGCAGTTTTAAAAAGTAATCAGATTAGCTGTAATCAGATTACTTTTTAAATTATAATCAAAGTTAATCAGATTAATTGTAAACAAATACTTTTTTTATGTTTTTGACACTACCTAGACTCATATTAGTTTATCGTTGGTTTTTAAATAAGGTTTGTCATCACCACAGTCTTCGAATTGTAATCTACTTGCAACTAAACTTTTTCTTATTTTTAGTAGCTACCTCATATCAGATAAATCTACAGTTTCATCATATAATTTAAAGATAAGTTTAATCAAAATCAAATACAATCTAAGCTGATGTCCATTTTTTATTTCAGTAACAGTATTTTTTTCTTCTTTTCAGAGGAAAGAGTCCTTAAAGAGATACAGGAATCTACAATAAAAGGTACAGTTCTCCTTTTAGCTACAATATTTGGAATATAATTATTACATTTCTGTAGCAGTGATAAATATATGTTTATAATTGTTTCCTTACTTGTAGAAAAACCTGTGGAGAAGAAAGTTACCAAGGAGGAGAAAATAAAAGGTACTGGCTGTTGGGTGGAGATGTAATTTAACCCCCTGGCCAATAGAGGCCACCGTAGTGAACCACTAATTTATAGTCAGCTTCTCCTAGATGTTGTGGCACTGCGTGTCAGCCTGTGTCAGATTTTTTTCTTTAACTTTGTTATTATTCTTCTCAGGGTATGAAAAAAATATGTTTTTTTTTCTTTTTCAGTGTTTGTTTTTTTCCAGTAATTCATGGACATGCATCAAATGGTTAGAAAAGGCTCATCAACTGTAAAATCTGCACAGTTAAAGTGTGTTTTGAAAAGCATAAAAAAATTTATCTAGCTGGTTAAAACATGAAAAACTGGCCCCTTTTGAGGCCGAACGTGTGCTACATTCCTCTCAAAAACACGAAATACTTAGTGCCTCCTTCAGTGACAAGAAAGTGCTGTTTGTGCTTTTTTTTCTTTTTGCCCAAAAAGTCAAAAAGTCTGTGCGCCCCACTGATATTTAACATGTTGGTGTTCTCCTTTTGACAGCTGAGCCATCTGTATCGGACAGCATCCTCATGGAAGGTGAGTAGAAATTCTCCTCACAGTTGAATCATAATTCAAGTTTACATTTAGCGCACTCAGTCTTGAGCTGGAACGAGCTGAGATCCACTTAAGACCGCTCTGCCGCGTGTCCCCCCTCCACAGACGAGATGCCATACTTCCAGTGTTTCTTCGTGGACGAGGACGAGGCCCAGTTTCCGTTCTACGCCTTCTCCCCTCTGCAGATATGAAGCTTCAGTCTGAAGTTGACGACTTTTTGACACGCGTGCCACCCTTCACTGCTCTGCTGAAATGCAGCCTGCTATTCATCATGGACAGCAGAGGATGATGGGAGATTTTCATGCGGTGGACCGATTTTTTGAATATTTCCAGATTTGGTTGAGCTCTCATACCAAATACATGCAGCTGGTGTCATTCCTTTCTGTTTTGTTTTCTTTTTTCTTACTTTTGTTTTGACTTTATTTGAGATGTGGTTTCATGATTTTTAAAAGGATCAATGTATAATATTAACTTTTATGGATCACTCATTTAGATCCTGACTGCAAAATGAAGCAGATGAATAAAATGTGCACATTTATAGAAACATATGACGTAGAAAAGGTTCAACTGTGCTGTAAACAGGGTACAAAAATGGCCACCTGTGCTATTAAATGGTGGATATGGGTTAAACACCCACAAGTACTTGAAAAGATGTGTGTACAGTGTCGATACACACATTTTTAGGTTTCATTTACCTCTATCTTCAGAGCATCGTAGAAAGCACATTTCAGTGCAACATGTCTACTGCTTCTCAGGCCCTTGATTTAGCAAGCTAACGCAGAGTTAGCATAATTCCATCAGTCTTTATGTAAATCAGACACTTTTATTTTTGTTGACATCGACTTTTATTTCCTCCCCTACTGGGAAAAACACAAGGTAAAAGATTTTTGTTTGTTATGTGTCAGAAGGAATGACCGTGCACTGTATATGAGAGCTCCCGATCATGCAGACCTAACACTACCTTTGAAGTCTTATGAAACAGCACCATGCCATGCTTGTTGTATTTTACAATTACTTTTCTTGCACAAAGAGAATTTCCAAGCATTAAACTCTAAAAGTGGGGCACACTTCTGTCAGGGCGAAGAGGAGATCCCGATAGATAAAAGCTAACGTTAGCTTGTGTGCTCTACATAGACAAGCCTTGTATATACACTAAATATAGATATTACAACTTTCTGAACAAGTTGTTGGAAAAATGCACCAAATGATGGGCATTATTATTTCTGACATGTTCTCATATGGTTGCATCTCATTCATGGTGCTAACATGAAAGACACCAGCCTTTCACAGTTTATTCTGTATACAGGATGTTTAGCCTGGGTGATATAATCTCAGATTGATTTTGAGGACTGAAATCAGACAGAGAATTTGAAATTTCTGAAGACAAAAGAGCTGCAAGCCTCAGCTCCTGTTATTCAACGACCTGAATGTTACCGAGCTAACGTTGGAGTCAAACGTTTTGATTGTGACTTTTAGCTTGTAGACGCTGTTGTTTCATGAGGCTCTTTGAAATGTAGTACATGCAACAGTTATTACAGTTAGTGGCTCTAATCCCTACATGTCTTTTCTATGTCTGTAAAGAAAACACTCTTTATTAGAAACATGATTGGAGCGTAAGACCCTCTGCAGCTCACAGTGAGCCCCTGCAGAGTTACGGGGATGAATCTACACTGTTGCTGCTGAAGTAGGTCGAATGTTTCCAAAATGAAAAAGGAACTACAAACAATTGTTTTTTTTTATTATTATTTGTTCCATTTTGACAAAAGATACACTATTTATTTATTTATTTCCTGAGTTGTATCTTCTCACATTTACAACGTTAAAGTGCAATCTTTTGTGATGTAATACCAGTGGTCAAAGGCACTGTATGTTTGTTAAATATTGATCAAAATGTGCATGATATGTGTGTGTTAGTGTGTGTGTGTGTGCTTTCGATAAACACTCCCTTCTGATATTGTTTCCCAATTTTTAAAAAATGGCAGCAACAAGATGTGATTCGCAACACTTGTAGCATTTTTCTGTAAATGCTGTTTCTAATACGACACCTTATAAGTCACATTTCAAATATTATTTTGTACATAGGCGAGTAAGAAAATGAGTTTAACCTCTGAACCCTCAGACTGAAATCTGACAATCATTTACATCTTTATGCTTGTGAATAGAGGCAATTTGAAAATAAAACATGGCAAGGCAAGCAAATGTTTGTTTTCTCTCTGAAGACATCGATAACAAATGTCCTCCAGTGAACTCTACATGTAAGGCTTTTAATTCATGAGGAGGAAGCAGTGTGTGATCCATCTATATGGGGCTGCAGTGGCCAGTAAGGGGTTACTACAGGTCAACGCCACACCTCTGACACAGATTTCACACAAAGAGGAGACTCCCTTTGCTCTTTTGGGACAGGAGAAAGCTACACTAACCAAGAGCACCGTCTCCTGCTGAGTCTGCAACATGGGAATGTGATAAGCTCCCTGTTCAATGTGTCTGTGCTGCTGCTGCTGCTGAGAATATCGTGACATTAACTCGCTTGAGCTTGTCTGTTTTTTACCCCAAATATTTATGCAAATTAATCAGGCTGCAGCTTTTTTTCCTTTATAATTTTTTAATTGAAATTAATTCAGTAGACAACGGTCAAATGAGTTCCACTCCAGTAACCATGGTTTCTTTGTGTCCCATGCTATTCAGAGGTGAGCAGAAACTTGGCAGAGTGTGTGACGAGATGAGAAGAATGGCCATTTGTTAGTCGCAGTGTTCAGTAGGCTGGACACAGCTCTCAAAGCGGGACAGAGAGGATTCAGTTAGTTTCATTAAATGTGGGTAAAGATGGAGGGAGGTTTAAGATGATCACAGTCGTATCAAACAATGAGACTTTATCTGTTCACCTTGACCAAGCAGCCTCACTGATTGGATTGATACAAACTGTCACACCCTGCAAGGCCTTCTCTTATCCCCCTGTCTGTCATCTGTCATGCGAGTGGCAGCATTCAATCACGGTTGGTCCACACGCCATCGAATGATGCCTCTACGTAATGACACCACAACTAAAACCGGATTACCCTGAAGCCAGTGACATCATTACCCCAACCACCCCCTCCCTCCCTCCAGCTCCAAGCCGCCTCTGACCATCTGGGGGGTTACTAGAGGGCATTCACTCCCATGAGTTCAATGGTCACACTGGCTGCTGTTGCTGCTGCCGCTGCACAGTCACCCTGCAGCTGTCACCTGGAGCAGACCCATCACAGGGAGAGCCCTGTTCCCACAATTCAGGGCGACATGTTTGAAAAGAAATGCATTCAAAGTCGCATGGGAAAAAAAACCTCCTTGAGGGCGCCAGAGTGGTGCTGATGGAAACTGAAAAGTGTGACACTGGGAAAGTTTAGTCAAGCAGTTTCTTTTATTTTTTTTCTTCAATGTTGTGCATAATTTGGCCTTTCACATTCTGAGTTTCTTACAAAAGAATTCCCAAAGCATTCATGTCACAACAACAGAGTGCAAATCACTGCAAAAAGATTTTTCAGTCGTTAAAAAAAGGGAGGGATGAATTTGTTGATTGTAGTGCAGTGTGTTTGCTCAGTCGTGGGTAAGTTAGGCTTTCTCGTATGTTCGCACTGCCTGGACTCCCTCATAAGTCAAAGTCTGCAGTGAAGAAATGAAAGAAAGAGAAGTAAAACATAAAGTTAGCAGTCTCTATAAAAGAAAGTTTCCTTCTGCTCATCTGACTCCTGGTTTCTTCATATCTAAGGCAAGTTTAGACAAGTGTATTTGCATAGTCGTGTTTCAGCAACCAGGTATTTCAAAGTGCTTTTCTTAAGCTTCTGTTTATACAGGAAATGATAAATGAAACCAGAACAACTTATGCTGAAAGATTTCTAATGTGTGAATCCAACTCACCATCACCATCTTGCCATCCTTGATCTCTCTGACAAATTTTGTCTCCTTGTCATCCCACTTCTGGACGTGCACAAATTTGTCTCCCTCCATGGTGAAGGTGGACTGCAAGCACAAAGCACAATCACATGATGCATTTTATCACTGAGCTGTCACATTCAAAGCCTCATGGCTCAGGCTTGGTTTACTCACTTTGACATGTCGATCATCAGGCGTGGTCTCATCAAACTCCTCACCCAGTTTGGAGGAGATCTCAGTGTTCCTAAAGGTGCTCAGGGTTTTCACCACCACTTTGTCTCCATCCTGGCTGATCACTACTGTTGGTTTGGTGACATTGCCCACCTGTCTTGTGGCAAACCCAACACCTTTTAAAAAACAAAACAAACCCAAAGAAAAAAATAGTTGTAATTATTTATTTATGCAAAAAGTATGCAACTATTATTATACACTGCAATCAAGTAGATAATAATCTTACCTAATGCTTTCATGTATTCATCGAAGTTTTGGCTGTCGATCAGTTTCCATGTAGCGCAGAAAGCATCAACCATTTTTGCGGTTTGAAAAGGTCCGGTTCAGTATAACAGTGTCTCACAGCTTCTGCTCCCCAGCACTGAATCTTACAGCGTGTGTGAGACTGGCCTGCCTGCCAAATTAATACTGTGCAAGAGGGCGGGGACGCGATGTGGAAGCGTCGAATCTGATTGGTTGTTCAAGACCCGTCGTTCGCCCTGATTGGTCAGCTCGGATAGTGGAGCCGGAGAGAGCTGAAGCAAACTGGAGTTTGAATGATGAGCGTCTAAAATACTCCTAAGGAGACAAAAGGCACTGAAATCATGGTTAGTTTGTACTTTTAAATAATTAGATGGAACCTTTTTCCCCCACATTGTCGTCTGTTTCCAACGCGGCTAATGTTTTTAAAACCATTTGAGTTAAAGATAGCATAGCATGCTAACGTGTAGGTAATGAACAGTGTCACTGTGTTAACGAACACAGGGTATAATCTCTCTTTAATCCATAAAAATACAATTTTGCATTTGAGACAGATTTTAACTGGTAACAGATAAAATTGATGTATTTATTTTAAATATATTTAGATTTTTTTTTAAACATCACTCTTTTTGTTTTTACTTTTTAAAAATAATAAATGAAACTATATTCATTAACGTATCTATTTTTTGGCTGATTTTATGGCATTCATCAGTTTATGATCATGATTTCATTGATCTGATTCTATTTTTTAATCTCAATTAATTTTGAACAGTTCACCTATTATAGGTCCATATTATTGTAAAATGTATGAAAGGGGCTGTATAAATTAACATAAGTTTGAGTTTGGACTGTTTATACAGTGGTGACTAGAATTACAGAACAACCTACAATTTCCTAAATTTCAAGATCACTGTTTGCTCCTCTTTAAAATTATTCAAACAGGAGTTTATTAAAGAGCATTTTCATAAGCATATTTCACACCTTCCAGTTATTGGTGTTAATCTTGCACCTGGTGTTAATTCCCTTACTTATCTGAAACACCTACTTTAACTGGCAGCCTAAATGTCCACTTTGCAGGTTGTCCATATAAAGGCCGAAGGGATGATGATCCTTTTAGCCATGTAAAGAAAAGCTGGTCATTTGTGATTCAAGATTTCTGTAACACTGCTTCTTTACAACAACACACACTCGTTCAATTCCCCAGAGAAGGCTTGCCATTCACAAGAAAACACATGCAAGAGAGGACAGGATAATGCATGAGTCTCAAGGGAAAGCATTTCAACACTGCAGCTGGAATTGCTCGTCAGTTCAGTGCTGGACACCGTAAGGATCTGTCTTGTCAGCCAGTGTCCCAATTTTTTATGGTGTTGGGACTGAAAGCTGGCTCTGTAGCAACCACACCCTGGGTCAAAGGGCTAAAACAACCTTTGCTGAGGAGCTGAGTGTGGACAGAGAAGAACTAGTTCAAAACTCGCTTTGGTGATGAAAGCAAGTTTCATTTATTTGGGTCCAAAGTTCATCATTGTTTTCATTATCAAACTGGGTAAAAAAAACGACCAAAAGTGTGCAAAGAAGCGGGTGAAGGTGGAAAGTGTCATTGTTTTGGGGATGATTTTCTGCAGTGGGAGCTGGGCCTCTGATACAGATACATGGCAAAGTGAATCAGTGGGACTATGGAAGAAACTTTCCCCATGCTACACTCATAGCTGTTTTCAAATTGTGATCATCATGTTTTCTGCAAAATTGTTCTTGTTTTGTGTCTTGTGTTATTTTCTGAAACATTTTCTAGTAGCCACAACAAAAATCTACATAGTGTTTATAAATGTTTCTCTAATTTTATTGCCACTGTATATTTTCTCTTAGGAAAAAATATTAAGAAAAAAAGTGACAGAATTTCAACTGTTACACTTGATTCCTTTAATATTGATAAAATTCTTCTTGCAGATACAATCTGACATGGATACAAACAGATATCCTCTGTCAAAATACAGTAAATCAGCTTCTTATCAAGAGCACAAAGTTTTTAATCAATAACACCAGCAAATAATACAATAAAATACAAAATTAAAGTTCACTATTGCTGAGTCAAAAAATCTGTTTCAGGTTAAAAAAAAACACAAATACAACTTGTAAATTCTTGGCACTGATCAAGGCCAAATCAGAACATAAACTCAGAGCAATGTAAGAAAAAAAAAGATATTTCATTTTCCACTTTGCTTTGAATATTTTATCCACAAGAATGACTTTTACTTCCCTGAAGTTCACATTTAGTGCATGCATGTGAAATGTTTAATGAAAACTCATGTAGCAACTCAGGGATCATACCGTAATGAAGGAGGAGAAGACTGAGAACCGTCTGCTTTGTTTCCGTCTCCTAAAGTGATAAAGGATCAGTGAGTTGTTTAACCGTCGGTAGAATGTGACTGGAAGTAAAGGCAGGTTTGGACTAAGTAATCACGCACTGGCACTTAAAAACTTTTGAACTGTCGCTGACACAAACAGAGCAGGGCTTCAAACTCAAGCACAGAAGGAGCTTCTCTGGGGGGTTGAAAGTGATCAGGCAGCAGAGGTAGAATCAGAGAGGTAGAGAGTGAGGTAGAGAGGACAGAGCAGCACTGAAGCTTCTCCACATTAAGGCCAAACTCTCCTCCCTGTAATCAACCCCTTTAACCCAGCTGAGATCAAGATAACCTGGGACTAGATCATCTTTCAATGAACATCACTGGAGATGAGAAACTACAAGCTCCAGTCATGATGTGGGATTGTTGTGTTTGGTGATGAAGTCAGAATCTAAAGCCGCTGGTGGCTACAGGTTGATGCTACAGAATGGATGTGAAAGAGAGAAAGAGTGGCTCCTATTAAAAAGTGATCAGTCTATAAATGTAAATTAAAAAGCCCTCAGAGTAGAATTTGTGTTCTCTGGGCGGACACTTTCGGTACAAGGTTATAAACTAGCTACCAGTCAGAGGGTCAAACCGTCTCATGATAATCTCTAAGAATAGAAAACTTTAGAAGCTTCTAGAAGAAGAAAGCAGTAATACTTTTAGTAATATTGCATATGGGAGATGCAAATTTGGTGCAAGAGAAATAAAAGTTGCTTCTTTTGATGAGACTCGAAAGCAATCTGCAACATGTACAGAGAAAAGGAGAAAGACAGAAACTTTAAAAAGCATGAGATTAGAGTGGATTGTCCTTATTGCAACATGGCGTGTGTATATGTGTGCGTGTGTGTGTATAAGAATATGATGTTATCTGAAGACCCCAACGTTGATCGACAGTGCCACCTCTGGTTTCCTGGATTTGGTCGCCCCAGATTTCTTCTGTGATCCAGCACCGTCCGAGCCTGCAGCCTCCACTCTGAAAAGAAAGAAACACTTTTACTCCGCTCTCCAGCTCTGACAGTGTGACGCAGTACAGTACAGTGAGAGCAGGAATGGGGGAGACCAGGGATAGTTGTAACACCACCAATTCCACCAATCAGGGATAAGATAAGAGTCATATGATCATTTCAGCATTTACCCACTTCCACCCTGATCAAACATGGTGATTGTCAGGGCATCATTTTTTTGACTAAAACTACTTTTTGTTTAGTACTTACACGGTTCCAGATAAAACAATTTGACTTATGTCAGAATAAATTGTAGTTTCTCAGGCTAAATGTGATGCATTTTCCCACGCTAATTTTAATCCACTATGCTAATAAAGCTAGCTAAACACTGGCTGACAGGGTAGGGGATGGTTGTAACACATCTTTATAAATAATAATAATGTTGCATAATGCCTGGGTAGTGGAAAAGAAAGACTGACAGAGGTTTGCAGATGTTTTAAAAACAAGCATTTGATGAGGTCACAAAGAACAGTAAGTCAGTCAGATCAGGGATCTGCCATGTTACTACAAATCACTGTAGAAGCTGAGGGTCCAGTGATATCCCAGTGTGGAAGCAGCAGCAAGGTTTTCTCTGAGGTACCAGAGGAAATGTTGCTCCTCATAAAAGAAAAAAATTAGCCACCGCTCTGTTATATTCTTGCAGAGGTCTGAATTGGTGCCATTTGTAGAAAACAAATGTGGGTAGTTTGCATTAAAGTTTGAGAACTCTGACTCAAAAGTTCAGTGAGTTAAAGGTGCTGAAGCAAAAAGTGTTACAACCATACCCAGCCTCCCCTACTCAGTGGAGTTAGGGGCTGACTGGCTAACATGTTTCCCCTGCAGCTGTGTGGCGAAGCAAAGAAACCCCACCCTTTCCTGCGTTCCTCCGCCTGCTGTCTGAGCAGCTGCTGGCCCTGCTCGTCCTCCAGAGTGACAAAGTCTCTGTTGGTGTCAATCAGTAGATTCTGGTGGAAACAGGAATAAAAGATTCAACACATGAAAACAAAACAAATCTGACTCGGTCTCAAATAAACCACCTCAAATGATAGCTACCTTAACGCCGATTGTGTCGCCATCTTTGAGATGAAATGGTGCCCCGAGTAGTGACTCAGTTTTCTTTTTCTTCTTTTTTTTTGAAACCTGCTGGCTCTACAATTTAAACAGGCATACAATGAATTATCAACAGGTAAATCTGTGATAAATAAAAAGTTAAACAGCCATTTCTTCTCCTTTTACCCAGTTAGAGATCTCTTCCCAGGTGTGTTTGTCCGGCTGGTATTTAGCCAGCAGCAGAGAGTCTGGGGACAGACCATAGCGTGCAGCCAAACATGTGCGTAAAGAGCGCGGGGAAGAGTCCCGAGAGGCATCCCAAACGAGCTCCTCTGCAGGGTAGTAACACCTCTCCCCTGGTACTCCCATTTTTATGGTCAGCAGCACTTCTTTTGGGCTGTGGAGGAAATAGACAGGATTAACTTTACTGGAAAAGAAAGAGAGAAGCATGTTGGAGATTATGAATCCATAAAAGAAAAACTTCACCCAAGCTCTTCTTCCTTTAGAAGCTGTTGAATACAAAGGTCTGCGCCACTGACCAGCTTTAATTTCCTGATGGGAAGGAACAACGTAAATGAGTCGGGACTCTTTCTGTAGTCTTTGTGTGAGATTTCAGGTATGATGACGATTATTTCCTGATCTCGCTTTGTGCTACACCTTATTGGTGGAAATGAAAGTGTCTGTACCTGAGTGTTTGTTGTTGTCCTCTGAGGATACGTGCCAGCCTCTGTCCTTCAAGCTGCCACACACGCATAAACCCAATCATTGGTACACACACGTCCTGAAGTGCAGACAGCGTCGAGACCTGATGAAGGAAACAAAGAGACGCAGTTTGGTTTATGAGTAAACTAAACTCAACACCAACTGCAGTCAATAAAGTCACATGACGGTTTATTTACAGATATCCTCCACCCACTACCTGAGTCTTGAGATCCTCCAGAGTGGCCTCATCTGATATCTCCACCTCTCCAACACTCCTCAGTGGAGAAGAGAGCCAATCACCTGGAGTCACAACCTCCAGGATTTGCTCCTCAGCGTGGCCTTCGTTGGTGAGTTTCGAATCTGCCAAGTTGTTCCCGGGATTTGGGTACAGCCACACATTCAGCTTGAGGAAGCCCTGAGAGTGAAAAAGGTAACGACGCAAATGAACTGTGTAAGCCAAAACTAACAACATACAGTCTGTTAGAGGAACATGCAGCTCAGGGGTCTCATCACAAACGTTACGCACACAAACAGAGCCTGAAAGTGGTGTGTGCTCCTATTAACAATAAAGTGTCAATCACACCTTCAACCTGCAGGTTTATTTGTATGCACTGATAGTGTTTTGCATTGACCTGGATGCAAAATCTGGATCAATTTTAGTTCACGTAATCTCTGGGATCTGGTGTAAACAAACATTTAGAATATTTTTTACACAGTTCTTTAAATGAGAACCCAGAGAAAACACCCTAAACCAAACAAGAGTGCAAAGTGCATAGTTGAGGAGCTGTACCATCAGAGGGGAAGTGTTTTGTGTGTGATCTGCCCATTGAATCGTGTTCTTGGGAACCAGCTTTTCTGCAAAATACCTGAAAATTATTCTGATTTTTTTTTAATGTGTGATGAAGATAAACTCCAGCACCTGCTTACAGAAAAAGTGTTCATTTGAGTCAGAGTACACTTTGTTATACTTAAAAAAGTTAAGGGGCTTGCTCAAGAAGTGTCTTAAGAGGCGACATTGTGATAATTTTAAGGTCATGTTCCTTATCCTCCTGATGCAGGTGCTCTCATTTGTTTTGTTTTCTAGTGTTTTAAGGTTCGTCAAAGTTTGGCACTCCTCAGCTGAAAGACACATATATGTGACCAATATGTATTTATGTTTTTTTTTCTTGTAATGATGGTGCTGTTTGTCCTTCAGAGTATCTGTGTACCTGTCCAGTTCAGTTTGGCATCTGGATGTGACTGTGTTTTCTATGTTTTTGTGTTTTTCTGCAAAGTAAATTTCCTCAGGGGACAATAAAGTTAAGGTTTGAAGTTTGAATATGATCAATTTCAGGGGTGGCCAACCAGTCAGAGACCAAGAGCCACAAAAATGACCGTAGTACTACAGAGAGTTACGTCACGCACGGGGTCTTACAAACACACTTCCTCTCACGCATAAACAAAATGACATAAAATGAAAATCAATACATTTCCAACTTTCAAAGCAAGATTTATTGTGTTTGTAAGTGTGTTTAAATTCGTACTAGAGAAGAGAAACTGAAACTAAAGTATCAATATGTACACCCAAACATTGATCAAAACTGATCCCAACGTTGGCATCAGTATATCAGTATTTTAGATCGACCGGCACACCACTACTCCTAACTATTATATATATATTTTTATGAATGGATCGAAGAGCCGCACTCTGAAAGTCAAAGAGCCACAGGTTGGCCACCCCTGATCTATTTCCAGGAAAACCAAAACACCACCAACCTTTGGAGGCAGCTGTCCTTCTGTGACAACTAATGTGTCTCCATTACTGATCTTCATTTCCGAAAGAGGGGCATCCTGGGAGTAAAAGGTTATTGTCAGCATGTAAATTGAAAAAGTCAACAACAAAAAATATAAATGGAATTGCCATTTAGAGTTATGATTCTAACATAAACACACAAACTGCTCTCTACTCCGGGTCCAACATATCTGATCAAATTCTTAAATGGTTGCAAAGCCCTGCACAGGTTTACTGATATTGGAATTTTTAAATAAATGTATATCACTTTATTTGAAAAATAGAGTAGAAATTAAGAACAACCATTTCTGAGACGCTGACAAGAAAACACATCAATTTGATTCAGTAAAAACAGTCAGTCAGGCACAAAACAGTCGGTTGTTTACCTCATCCATCAGTGGCTCCCCGACCTCCTCACACCAATCCAGCCTCCGCAAGTGCCAGGAGGTGCCTGAAGATGCACATTTTAACAGAAATTACACAATATTTTATTAAGGTAATAAAAAAAATCTGTTTGATCTCAGATTTTGAGAGTCAAAAATATTTTGAGTAAAGTAATACAAGTTTCCATAATAAATCATGTTAAAATCAGGGTTACCATCCAGTCCAACAGCGTCCAGCATTGCCTTTAGACACTGAAAATAAAACAATTAACCATTTAAAAAGTAAACACACATGTATTATATTTTCTAATTTTTAGTGGTTTATAAAACAAGAGCATGAAAACTGGCGTACTCACCTCTTTGACAGTACAGCTATTCTCTACGATGATGTCCATCTCCATGCCTGCAGAGGGCGCTGCACCCACAGAGAAGTGCAAGAAAATCTGTGAAGCAAAGACAAAACCACAACATCCATCAAGAATTCCCAACTCTCATACATCGACTTGTTTTTAAGTGCGGTACAGGAAAGGCTCTGCACCGTTCACCTGTGCAGGTGTGACTACAAAGGATTTGTTGAAGGGTTCTCGTAAAAAAAGACACACCTGTGATGCCTTGGGGGCTTTTCCCGGACACAGAGTCAGTGTGGTCATGAGTCGCACTCCTGCATCTCGAACACTCACTTCCTCACACACTGTCAGGTGAAGCAAGGTGAAACAACAAAAATAGATTTCGTAAACGTGCGCTCTTACTTCAAAGTCAGATGAGAAGACACATCACAGCCAGGGGATTACCTTTTAAACATTTACGAGGAGGCAGCTCAGAGGAATGTTTAATATTTTGTCTAAATGAAGGGGAATTCCAGCTCCATTAAAATCAGCTGCAGAGAGAAAATGACAGATTACCTGGAGGGAGGAGTTTCCCTGCGCAGTCCACCTGCCTCAGACAGAACTCTGCACCTGGTCAGCCAGAAAAAAAACATCAGATTTAATCACCTGTACTTAATTCTTAAATCTGCTTGATATTTTTAGTGAACAGATGACTGCCAAAATCAAAAAAAAAATGCACACAGATGTTAAACACTGAGGAGCTTGCCTGGCGGAAGCTGCAGCTCCTCTACTGCTCGCTGTTTCACCTCTGACAGCAGCTGAATGATAAACATTAGAGTTACAGAAGTGCAAAGGAGCAAAACACTAACAGACAAACAAGCATGAGGGAATCTAACTACTGACCATATTTCCTGTAGCAGGAACCCTGATCCTCCGCTTCTCCTCTTCTTTCTCTCCTTCTCCATCTCCTCTTCCTTCATGTGGGCGAAGTTCCACCTGGAGCCAGCGGCAGTCAGACGGTGTTGTCACAGTGACGACGTCTCCGTTCAGAGTGAACATGCTGAACAAGAAGACATGAGTGACGCACACGCCTGAAGAAAACAACATGAACACACACTGAAGACGACTTCTACCTGCAGTCAAAGGACTGTGGCTCCAGCACTAACAACGCGTCTCCATCCTTCAGCGACAGCTCCTTTAGCGTCCGCTGCATGTCATCAGGGGGGAACACCCTCCAACCGCTCGCCCCTCCTCCTTCTCCTGACCCCTGTTCTCCTTTCTTTGCTCCCTTATGCTCCTGACACAGAACACTCTCCTTTGGCTCCCCAAGAGCCTCCTTCACCTCCCCGAGCGTCACAGCACCGGCAAAACCCCTCGCCTCCTTTTTCAGCCCCGGCCCTCCGTTTTCGAAGCCGCCTGTCTGCTCCTCACACTCGACCCCGTCCTCCACCTGTAGATCCTCATCCTCCCCCAGGAAGGGACGGACGACCGTCAGCAGCACTGGCTCCCACTCTGCTCCTGTGAGGACAGTCGCACCACACACCTGAGGAGTACACAGGTCAGCCTTCATGTAAAATGCCAACACAGATCCAACACTCACATTTGCTGATTTTAAAGGATACTTACAAACAAAAAATGTTCTGTTTACAAGCTAGAAACACTTTGAAGAACTAAATGCTTACTTTAGTAAATGTATTAAATGATCATTTTAAAAAGACTGCCAGCATTAACATGTTAATGCGATATGATGAAGGTCAGAAGTTAATATGACGCAGAATTAATAATGTACTATTTTGTCCCTTTCAGCACACCATAGGTAAGCCACCACAGTCTTCATAACAACATCCTGGCACTTTTAAATGGCTAGTTGGCTTTTTAGGGCTGAGTTGATGCATCAAAAGTAATCGTTATTATTCTTCTTTGATTCTGAGCTAAGACCTATGAGCGAAGTGCACAGGTGCAGCTAACCAGGATGATGTCAGCATGCAGCCGCATCACAAAAGCCAGGGGATCAAATACTTTGAAGCAGTTTCCTAACTCTATGTCATAGTTTCAGACCACAACGGTTAGAAATGCAGCCATAAATCTAAAAGTAAGGATCATCAATTACATATGATTGCATTAATGTATTCCCAAATCATGACATTTGCTAGGAAAAAATTATTAGTTTTTAAGTGTCTTAACGGTCTTGGGCCATCTTATCTATCTGAAATACTTTTACCCTATCAACCCTCGCGGACCCTGAGGTCCTCCGGTGCTGGCCTTTTAACAATACCACAAGTAAGAACTAAAACTCACGGGGAGGCGGCATTCCATTATTATGGTCCCCGATTGTGGAATAGCCTCCCGGAGAGCCTCAGGGGCGCAGAGAATGTTGATATTTTTAAAAAGAGGATCAAGACCCATCTTTTTAATCAGGCTTTTAACTAACTAGATTAACCTCTTTTTATGCTTACCCCTATTTTTACACTTTTTTATTATTACTCTACTTTATACTATTATTATTAATTCTGTTTTGTTTATTTATTTATTTATTTATTTATCTATTTATTAGATTAGTTTATCCTGTTCTATTATGTTGTTTCATTTCAATGTTGTTTGATGTTTATGTTAGGATAAAGATTTATTTAATCTGTACTGTTTTATTCCTTCAGTTTTAGCTTCTAGACCTTTTATCTCATTCTACTATTTCAGTCCCTCGGTTTTCCAGTGTTTCCTCCTGGGGGCCTGCCACACCGGGAGCTGTTTTTGGCCCACTGATTGGGGCGCTGTCCCATGGATGGCTCCGGCCCTGGTGGCTAGTGAGCTCTACACCTTGGTGTGGAGCCTCCTGTCTGCCTGGGCTGGGGTGGTCCCTGTGGTGGCGCCCCTTTCAGCCATGGGCCATGGCTCCTCCCGGTGTGCGCAGCCCCCAAAGGTAGCTTTTTCCTCACCTCAGATCTTGGTGCCCAGCCATGTCTCCTCATCAACAGCCTGTCTATGTGTGTGTGTGTGTGTGTGTGCGTGTGTGTGTGCGTGCGTGTATGTTTGTGTGTGCCGGTATGCATGTCTATGTATGTGCGTGGGTGTAACCGTGTTGCAATGGGTATATTTGTGGGGGTGGGAGGTTTGGGGTTTTAATGGTATTCCTTTGTCTTTTTTTTTTTTTTTTTTGTTTTGTTTGTTTGTTTGTTTGGTCTTCCCTTTTGTTTTTATCCTCTGTGAGGCACTTTGTGTTGCACAAGCATGAAAAGTGCCATACAAATAAAATAAAGTTGAAGTTGAAGTTGAAGGAATTGCTTTACATACCTAACTCTCGCACACTAATGCCTGATGATTTTCCCCCATCAAATGCAGTCATGTGATTTTCATTGTGTTGCTGCTGACTGAGCAGTTAGTGACTGGAAGCCCTGTGGTGGTAGATTCTGATTTTTCTTTCTTATATGATGCCAAGTTTGAATTTTAAAAGAGAAATTTAACAGATTAAGTTCTCTTCAATTTGGGAGCCCCAAAAGGATTCGAGAGATGTTTCTGAGAGAGTTTCTTATGTTGGGGTTAAATTGTGGCATGATGCCACTTTACATTTAAAAACTTGTGATTCGCTTTTAGTTTTCAAAAATTTGTTTCTCAAAACTGTTTTGAGGCTTGTAGATGTTCACTTTCTTTTATCTTTACACTTTCAGAGCAGGTAGCTAGATCAGATTATCTTAAGTAGTCCAAGCTTAAATAAGTTTGCCTCTACACTTTGCCTGTTCAGTCATCACTTAGTATATGGCTGTGGACTTGTAAAGAGTGTCTGTAATGTGACATATGGTGTATTTAGTATGGTGTCTGAATGAAAACACTTCTACCACTAAATGCGAAAAGTTTGTGCAGTTAAAACAGTTAAGATTATAGGATTTGAAACTCTTTCAGAAAGCTCTTCTGGTAAAAATAGCAAAAAAGAATTTAAGATAAGATAATACTTGTATTAAAGCAAACATGTGTTCTCACCTCTCTGCCATTCCACACAAACAGATCAGAGTTTGTAGAAATGCCAGCACTGTACAACGAGACACTGTCATCTGCAAAGAGAATCACAACAAGAATGGAGTTACCCAGCTGGAGGACTTCTATCCGCTTGGCTTATTTCACATTTCTATGTCTCACCTGTAATGGTGTTATAAAGGTGCAGCCCAGCAGGGAGACTCTTGGCCACAGTCAGAGCCATATCTCCTTCCCAGAGTTCCTGCATCTGTAAAAACAAAAACGCACACACACAGCTTGTCTCAACAGTTCAAATTAACAAAAAACAAAAGCTGTTGTGTCTTAGAACACTGAGTCACCTGATAAATAGCCAATCGAAGATCTCCCACCGTCTTCCTCCGATCAAAACTCATGGTTGTGCCTCCATTCTGCTCAGCTCTGATTGGCTGCAGGGCTCCGTTTTCCAGTCTGTAGCTTGGTGCCAAATGGAGACGGAGCTCTATGGTGTTATTGGTGGCTTCAAACTCCTCCCTGCAACAGAAGAGAAGTTGATTGATGTTAATTCTTCATCTAAACCACTGTATGTGATGTCCTTACTGATGCAGGTAGATTTTGTTCATTATAACAACATGTATGACTCAGATCATGTTTTACACCCAAAATGTTATTCCAGTACCGTGCTTGCTGCAGTTTTCTGTTTTCCTCTTGAGCCATTTGAATGAGGTGAAGAGGAACTTTATACTGAGGGTTATTCAGGGCTGGAAATGAAACACATTTTAACTGATACAAAAGTTGACAAAGTGCAAAACTTTGCAGGTTGCTGACGACAAAATAATTCCTAAAAGACCAAATCACATCAAGGACAAACTTTTTTCCCCCTTCTTCTTCTTTTTCATTATAAATCCAAAACACAGCGCCTGTTACCTTCAGAGGGTCTGTGCAGCTGTGTTTTCCTGTAGAACAGCATGTATGCGCTCTCTTTGCCCTGAAACTGCTTCTCTATCTCAGACTCCCTGATGGAGGTGACCGACGAGTCGTTTAGGTCAAACCAGTGGCTACCCTGCTGACAGACAGGAAGTACACACCGTGAGAAAGAAAGGCAGCGAAGTAATTTCAAAGTGTGCACCAGGAACCAGAATCTAAAACTTGTGCTTAAATATGATCGATGAAAGTTACTTCTTTACCCCTTGTTCAGGTTCAGGCTTCTCATCTTGTCCTGGCTTTTCAGCAAGATCAGAGTCTGAAGCCAGTGGAGGGTCTGAGGTCATGGTTTGATCTGCGGGGCTTGGGGGCTCAGTCACAGGACTTGGTGGGTTAGTTTTCAGTGCCACTCGAGTACCCCCAGATACCAACATGAAAACATCATTGTGCGACTGAAGGAACTAAAACAAGAGAGAAATGTATAAAAGTATTTATGTAACAGATGAGGAAACATGCCAAAACAACATTTTTGGAGAGCCTGAAAAAACAAAGGATTCCAGAAATACCTTTCCTATGGGACCGTAGTGTTTTCTGAACTTCTTGTTCCAGGACGAATTGATCTTATCCATGAGTTTCTGCCCCAGGTGATCCATCAGGACACTCTTTGATGGCTCCTAGTGGACAGAAAAGGAACAGCACTTTAAGACCACTGCTGCAATAAAAAAACAGGTGAGAAACTGGCTCATGCTTCAAATACCTGGGCGATAATAGCAGTGAGGACGGATAACGGGTCATCCTCTTGTAGTCTCGGCTCACACGTTTCCTTCACATTGTCCTTGGCCTTCTTCTGAGTTTTGGGTTTGCTTTCCTCCTCCTGATCAGGACACACAGTGATGATGTATAAAAGTTTAAAAGTTTGCAAATACTCAGCCACAGCCATCAACTGCCTCTTTTTCTCACCGGTGGCTCCCATTGGCCCAGATGGTCAATGTCTCTGATATAAGCATGATAGTGTCCTCCATAACAGCCACCTTTATGGATAATAACAGAGAACAGCTCGTACGTGAAATCAGAGTCGTCACCATCGATCTGTAAGAGAGGGGCACAAATAAGTGAAACACTGCTCTGATAAACCAAACATTGAGCCTTAAAAAAACGAGAAAGATTAAGCAAAAATTTAGAAAAGTCAGGTACCTGTTCACAAAATGGCCTTAGGTTTATGGTAAGAGGGAAACCGTAGCGCCCAGTCTCCTTGTACCGCTCACATTTGTTAAAGTCAAAGCTGAATCTCAGCAAAGACATGGTCATGAATGGAGGGAGTTTCTTCAGCTTGGCAGACTGGATGAAGCAAGATGAGTAGAGTTAGCACAGGGCCCACATTGAGAATGTTTCCTACCCGTCTGCGACTGAGATTTGACACTAACCTTGGCAGCAGTGACCAGCCTGTCACACCCTGCACAGCGGTACAGGTTGTTGCCTTCGAACAGCTCCTCCTCAACAAACATGTTCCACAGAGCCTCCTCCAGGCTGGACACACCACAAACACACACTGTCAGGTCCAGGAAATCCTCCTGAAAGAGACACAGGAAATACAGATTTTACTTGACACACTGAAAAAACTCTTAGAGGGTCAATGAGAGAAAAGACAGTAAGTTCAAGTACACATGGACACACCTGTCTCTGGCTGACGTTACCACACTCTTTGCAGACAATGCTGTTGACAATCGTCCCGTGGTACAGCCGGTGAATGAGTGTACTTCCTGATGTGCCCACAAGAGAGTGCTCCAACGCGCTGAACAGAATCCTGTTCAGCTCCTGCACATCATGCTGATTTGTTCCCTGAAATACAACAGTGGACATCAAATTAGACACACAGCTTGCCTCCTGTTGAACGTGCAGATACAATGTCAAATTTTACACCACCAGCCTATTCTAATTTTTCCAGCTTGTGCAACATTCAAACTTCTCCCCAGAAATGTTTTGTGGAGAGAAAAAGTGTCCCACAATTCCATTTACTTTAAACCTCTCAGTAACATGCCACATATTGTTATCACTTGTGTCCTTTCTGAGAATTGTTGATTTTATCTCACCCCGTTTGGACTGAAGTTACTCTTCCCATTATGATTCTTTTGGAATCCTGGTTCAAGTTTTAATCACTTCACTCTACATGTGGGCTTGACCTGGAAAGGTGGTTATTATGCATTCCCTCAGGGCCATTCTATGAATGTTTCCTCCCGCTCTCCCTCCTCTTTTGTTTATTTTGCATGACAGCAGCTGGCATGCCTCCAGACAAAACGCAATTCCAGTTGAGGCTGCTCAGGGCCTGATGCAACCAACACTGGAAATCCTGTTTGAAAATTTTAGCGTGCTCTTTTTTCCCTGATATGGCTGGAAGGTAAATCAATCACTGGAATGAAGCGTGTAACCTGAGCCTTTGCCCTGCCTTCAAAGAAACGACAGACACAGACCTCACTGCTGTTCCATCCAAAGCTGTCTGTAAGGTTGGCTGTGGAGGCACTCTGCTGGTCCACCAGGAGCAGACTTGCAAACAGTCTCTGCAGCTCCAATGGGATCACTCTGACCTAAAGAGAAGAAAGATAGTCATTACACTTAATAAAAACATTGAAAATGTGACTTTATTCAGATTACCTCTGCACTTACTTTGGCATCTGGTTTCTCTTTGTCTTCCAGGCATCCTAATTCTTCTGACCCCAAACTGAACAGCTCCTCTGAAAAGACACAACAAGCACAAAAATAAACATCACTGAAAACTGTTTAGTGCTTAACTCTCACACTATTTTGAAACAGCATTATCATGCATTGCTAAAGCAAAGCAAAGGCAGCTGAGCTCACCTCTGAACTCTGGGGTAAAGAGCAGGGTCTGAAGCAGAGAGTTGAGGTAACAGGTGCCTCCTTGGTTCTTGATACCGCACAGATTGCTTCTACCTCTGGGCGGGGGTGGCTCATCTCCCACCTTTGTGACTCTCCCCCTTGAAGGATTCGCTGAGAAGTCTTCCTCCTCCTCTTCCTCGAAAAGATTCCCAAACATATCGTTCAAGTAACTTACTCCGTTTTTCTCAGTTTGGCTAGGAGTCTTTCTCACGGTAAATAAGCGGGGGTTAGCACTACCGACGTGCCCTCTTGCTATCTCATCTTGGTCTTCCCTAGTTCTCTGTTGACAATGGTTGGGCTAACTCTGAAATAAGACGACTTCACGGGGCTAAACATAGCGACAGGTACCAGAAATTTAAGCGAATAACTCGCACTAATGCTGTGTAGTTCGCTTAGCACGCTAATACAAAGAAACCAAAGGCAGCCCGACACCAATAAGCAGCTTGACAGCTCAGCGAAAATGAGAGAGAAAGAAATCAGGCAATTGTTAACGTTAACGCTCGTGACACAGTGATTAGAGAAAATGGCGCCAACCGAGTAATGTTTTAATTCATCTGTTCCTTTGTGTAGCCCCAGGAACCAGCTCGTTCGTCCTCTGACTGTCTCAAAACGGTTAAAAAACGGAACGTAAATAAAAATACCGTCAGTGAACAGTGGGCAGCCATGTTTCTTCCTGGCACAGAAATTCGCGTGGTGCATTGTGGTACTTGTAGTGTCATGTTCGACTGACGTACACGCTTGAAACTGAAATTACTGAACATTTTGGCACAATTTAGACGATATTTCGTGCGAGTAGCTTATTTTTCTTGAAAAATCAATTTGCCACATTATGAAACAGGTGCACAATGCATTCCTACAAGAATACTAGCAAACGGTTTTAACTACTTTAGATACAAAACTACATTTCCGACAAGTCTGGGCTAGAAGTCATGGGACCTGTAGTCTTCTAGTACAAACACGTTGAACTGTGTGTTGTGTGTATTTTGTCCAGCCAGAAAGATTTCTAATGCGAACGCATGTATCTTTCTGTCCTAATGGGTATATCTGCTGCTGTTGTAGTAACATAACAAGCTCTAAATATAGCAAGTTGATAGTTCACCAATTAATACACAAATGTAAGTCTGGTTCATGTAAATTCAACAATTATCACTTAGTAACCTAAAAATGCGGTCAGAGAAAAAAAATGAGCGAACTTTGATAAGACATAAGAGAGAATAAAATAATTGTATTTCGTTGCAAATAACAATAAAAAAACGAAATCCCATAGTCTTCATTTCTGTCGCACAGTGCATATAAATAGATGAAGATATATTCTAAAATTATGCACTTTTGGTTGATACTGTGAATTTTTTCAGTCTCAATTACTACAACATTCAGGCAATAACTTTGGAAAGTGAATTTTGTTTTTCTCTATTTCACAGTTAATTCCTGTTTTAATATTTCAGGTTTGTCCGTGTGGACCTTGGAAAACACCAAGTTGAAATAACTTATGTGACTGTATTCACAAACATTAAGAGTTAACGAAAGCACGCACAAATACAGTTCACATTTCCAAGTCTTTTATTGCAAATATTTTCTTACACAAGAGGAAGAAAACAAAGACACGTTACACAAATAAAAGCATTTATGCACACATAAATACAGTACCCAAAGCCAAAAGCTCACTTTTCTTTTGTTGCCTAGTAGGTTTTCAGCTTGAACACTTTGGAGAGAGGAGCTTTGGCACTGGAGTAGATTAGATATGATTCTCCTCTTGAACTGAAAAACTCCCAGTCACTGCACCCGATTGTTGGGAGCCAATGAACAGGAACAAAGCCTTCATATCCCTGCCACCTGAAAACCATCAAAGAGAAATCAAATCTGAGTTATTTGCATCCGCTCAACACAGGCTCCAAATTTAGCAGTAAGCTTCTTCCTGTTTCATAGTTTATCTACATGTTGTCGGTCCTGGTTTGGTATCACTCAGGAAAATGAATCTGTGTTACATCAGTGTTCATGAATGTCTTAGACATGATGTGAGCTTTAAGTTTTCAATCAGAACACATGAGTAATTTGAAGCTGGGAGGTATGCATACCTGTACAGAATGCTGTTGAGAGAATAGGATTCTCCGTTGAAGGAGTTAGCGACAACAAGAAAGTATTCTTCCCCAAGGCTAAAGAACTCCCAGTCCACTGCACTGCATAGAGAAAAAAACATGACGTGATTACACAGGAAGCACTCGTATTTGAGTGTGTTAAAGTGCACCTAGCATATTTTGAAGTGTAATCTGCACATCTATACCTATAGGTGAAAATGTCCTGGAACTTGACAAACACTTGTCCATTCATGTCCAGTTCATAGATGGTGGAGTTGATGGCGTACTGACTTGGGCCCTTTGCATTGAGTCGGTGTCCATTTGCTACAACCAAGAAGACTCGACTGCCAATCTGAAACATTTCCCAGTCTGTGGCACAGAACGTCTGGAACAATAACAAAAGAGGGACCTTGTTTATGGTATAATACAATTTGTTACATTTATTAGGTTGGTCACTTTAAACTGCTCTCAGGTGAAGGTGTTAATCCTGCCCTGTGAGTGACTCAAAGGTGTACCCTGCCTCCCCCTAAGCAATGGCAGGGATTGGTACCAGTCTCCCACAATCCTTTTTAGTATAATTAGTATACATCACAGATGGATGGACTTAAAATTATAGATTTAAAAAAAAAAAAAATCAAATGTATTTTTTTACCTCCTTCTCTCCCATAAAGCTGAAAATGATAAGCAAAGAGGTTTTATGAGGAGAAAAAAAATCTAGCTTGTGTTCAGTCACCATCCTGACTGATTTTACATGATTAATTCCCAACTGCCCCAAGGTGTTGTAAAAAAAAGAAAGACCCTAACATCCAGCTGTGGAGTTCCCCTAAATCATCTCCTTATGGTTTCTCATATAACTATCAATGTGTCAACACTCCTGCCACAAATGTGTCTACATTCAAATATACGGTTGACTATCAGTTACGTGCCAGAGCGTTGCTATCGCTTGAGTAAATCATGGCAAACCACAAGCTCTATTTTTGGCCTTATCTTCACAGTTCCTCGCTTCTCTCTTTCATTAGCACTTTGTATCTCTCCGGTTTGTATCCTCTTCCTTCTGTGTGCTGACTAAATTGTTTTTCATACTCAGATATAAATCCCATCAGAAGAGATCCAAACCCTTCAGGCGGTTGAGGACTAGCGGGGAAGTCATGCAGAAAATGCAACATGTAAGCGCTCGAGGCCACATGCTCAGACATCTCTCAGATTAACCCTATGTCGAGGTAAGTATGTTATTTTACATGACTGACATGACACGCTCTTCATAATTTAATGCTCTGTTTGTGTACCTTAACTGTCTGGAACACCTGAAAGCTGCCATTGACCCAGAGATAAATGACAGAGTCAACGGATGTGGTCACTCCGTCAAAGGCGTTAGCTACCACCAGGAAGTGGTACGGTCCCACTGTGAAAAACTCCCAATCGTATGCCCCTGAAGTTGGCAGCGTCTGGTGAACCCCAAAAGACTTTGTCAGCTTGTTCCATTTGTAAACCACACTGTCTATAGTGTGATTGTTATCACCTTGGAGACAAAACAGACGGAGCAAGAATCAACAGAGCCGTTTGATATTTTGAAAATTTCGCGCCAAGAATATTATGATGTAGATCAGAAGTAATTTCACTGATGTTGAGTTATTACCTTTTCTATGATTGGCTACAGCAAGATAAGTTTGCTGGTTGATGTTAAAGGCCTCCCAGTCCCGTGCACAGTATGTCTGCAGAGTCTGAAACTGCACAAACTTCTTCCTTCTTTTGCTCCACTTGTAAATCACGGAGAAGTCCGTCTCTGGGACTTTGTTTGAATGCTTGTCTGGTCCTCCTCCAGAGTTCGACACCACCAGGTATATCTGCGTTCCAAAACAGAGAAAACTTCAGCACTTCAAACTGTTAAGGTCAGGTGATGTTGTCGTGTATTCTCTCTACCTTTTTTCCAATGCTGAATTGTCGCCACGCCAAAGCTTCATGTGTGCTGATGTTCTGGTAGAGCTGGAAACCTGTTTGGCTCCACAGATACACAGCAGAGCCAGAGGCTGGTGACCGATGAGCCATAGCAGCCATCAGGCCGATCCCAGGTAGCTGGAACACCTGGAGCAGGACAGAGGACAATGAACTATTTAAAAAGTGCTCCTATACAGACTGCCATATTGATTAAATAAATAAACAAGATAGAGAAAATTAAGGCCATGTAAGATTTAATGTGGCATTGTAAGAAGGCAGAAATAAACTAGAAAAACTCTCAGAGAGCACAGACCTTCACCAAGCATATTGTGATTGTCACCAACACTTTAGTCCTACTTTAATGTTATACTCCCTTTCAGCAGACTGTGTGCTACACTTTGGTGTTAGTTGCAGGTTTGTACGATAAGTTGTTACCTGACAGTGTTGAAAATTATGATGACCCAGTACATATTTCATATTCCAGATCTTCGTTTCCAGAATATTGCCAGGATCTGGAATGTACTTTTACATCTGTCAGAAATTATGGTGACCTTGTCTTGTAGTGTTTTGCAAAGCAATCAGACCATTTATTGTGGAGTTATATACACATATGGTGAGAACAGCCCTATCTCACAGTGATAAAGAATCTTTTAAAAAAAGAATCCTAGATCCAGACGGTGATCCAGATCACCTCCAAAATTTAATCACTCCTTTCTTATCCCATTTTGAACATTTTCTGAAAATTTTATCACGATCTGTTGGTTACTTTTTGAGTTATGTTGTTCACAGACAAGCAAACAGACAAGCTCTCCCAAAAACATAACCTCCTTGTCAGAGGTAATAAGAGGAAACCAGAGACAGGCATGATCAGATTTTGCAAGACCCTTTATCTGAAGAGTGTTTTCCATAAATAAGCAATAAACTACTTTGTATCTAAAGATAGTCAGTTGGAAATCCCTTAAAACTGCATTCTCTCTTTTATGACCAGTAAGGGGCAACACAAGTTTTTCTTAAAGAGCTTCTAAATCCTAAAAGACTTGACCTCTTCATAAACTGACTCGTTATCAAATAAGTTGTTAAAATGTGCTAAATAACTTAAGTTTGACTGATGGTTGAATGACTCCACTTGCTGCAAACATTGACTGTATGTTCATATTGATAATATGTGTAACTCCCATTGTCTGAATAAATAAATAAAGTGAAGTCAAAATATCAATTTCTCAACAGAACTCGCAATCATGACGTCTCAACCCCTCATTTTTAAATCAAATTGAAATTCTTCTCACAGAAAACATGTTTGAAGGAATTTTTTCTTATGGTGTATTTTCGTTTTCTAGTCTGCCCTATTTTCCATCTGTTAAAAAAGAGAAGATGGGCTTAATAACTTGCACTGCAGTCAGTCACCAGCGGGAGCTTTGAACGTTTTGGCTTCACTTCAGATGAGCTGTAACTTTGTCCAGAATTGCCAAAATATATACAATAGTAAAGAAGTCGATTCTGTAAAATATGGTTTTATGGTATGTTAGCGTAGTTATTCTTGAGCTACTGCCATGGCAGTCTCTCAGGATCCGGATATAGGAGTGTATACTCGCACTGTTGTCATGATATATGACCCCTACTGGCTATAAAAGACCATAATGACTAACAAATTTCCAAAACAAACAAATGTCCAAATTAATTTCCCAGTTTGAGATCCCTGGTCTTGAAAAACTTGTAAAACATAAAATAAACAATAAATATGTATTTTTAAAACACTGTGTGGAGGTACCTCGATGTCGTGTGTCTCTGAGCTGGTGGTGAGGACCTGGTGTTCCAACACATAGTCCAGGCGCTTATGATCTGAGAAGAAAAATGAGGATTCTGTCAAAGTCAAACCTGAAGATGGGATCAGCTTGTGACAGAAGAGATGACAGAAACGTTTGGTTCTCACCTTCTAGCACTGCAATCCACACTGCTCCATCACAGAGGTAGAGGCCTTTCTTGAGTGGGTTGAACCATAGCTGACCTTGAAGCTCCTCTGAGCACGACCGCTGCAGCCCCACAGACACTTGCTCCTCTGTTTCTGATCACAACACAAAAATGAAGCATGTAAACAAGTTTTTGCATTATATTGTATTAAATCAAAGTCCTGGTGTTCAAGTTACCGTAGGAAGTCACGTGGTTGTCATCCCTCCTCCCTGTTAGCTGAAGGTCTGAGAGAAGCGGGGGCACAGACAGAGCTGCTAGTCGAGGATCAGAAGAGGGGCAGACGTAATGTGTGGCGTCTGAGCCTGGCACCAAAACCAACTGTCGCAAAAGACCCTGCACTCAGGGAAAAATAAGACTGACTGTTAAAGAGAGATCTCTGATGAGGAGGCCCATCATTTTAATGAAAGTTGGAGATAAGGAATTGAAAATCATACTGAGTACAAGCCTTTCCATCTTCCTCGACTGCCAATGTGGAATCTGGCTCCCTGAATGTTGAGGTCTGAGGGGAAAGGCCTGGAGGGAACACTGTTTGCAATAAAAAGATATAATTATTTCTAATAGCAGAGATGGGTTATTTTCCATCTATAAATGAACTTAAAGTATCTGTAATTAAAGTAGTCTCCTCTACTAGGACTCAGGTATGAGTTGTATTAAAGAAGAGCTGATATTTCTCCTTTATGTTTGCCAGAGGGAGTTTCCACTAAAAACCATCTATCACACACTGTCAGGACACTCTAATATGGCTGCAGGGTGCACAAAGATTTGGAGCAGTGCCATTGTATTGTGCTGACGGATCTACTACCCCTCAAGGGGACACAGAGTGAACAGGAAGAGAGGATTGAGGAGGCAGACGGTGTTCCCACCCAGCCAAACAAAAAAGAAAAGTATGCACTTACATCTCTAACGGTGAGTTACAGTCCACGGTGAGCCTCACATGGTGGCTACTGACGACTAAAACCAAAGTGTGCCACTGGTTATCAACCAGACGAGCTCCTCCTAACACCCAGTGCTCTGTGACTCCTCTGTGACCTTTGTAAATGAGGTGCAAACGTTTTCCTGAGAACCTCAGTCCAAGGAGGATCCGACCACTTTCCTCTTTACTCTTCTTGTTCTCCTTCTCTTTATTTTGTTGGGTGTTTCCACTCCTTTCTGAAACATTCAGTTTGTCATCCCCTGCCTCCTGTTTCTTGACGCTTTTTGACTCCATCAGGGAAAAGATGTATTCATTCCTCTGAAATGCAAACAGGAAATCCCTTCAGATACTTTGTGACTGACAAAGAATGAAAGAAATGATGATTCCTGAGTGTTTCCTCTACCATCAGGGTTCACAGGTGCCTCACCTTGGTTGCAGCGTGGGAGACTTTCAGTGTCACCACAAAAGAGAACTCTTTGGGGAAGAGGTCACAGTCTACCAGCAGCTGAGAAGAGGGGAAGCTCATGGAGGGGTGAGGGCTTGAGAGGTGCACTCCCCTCACCCCTCCAGCCTGCTTCAGGTGCACCCCGGGGACCAGTCTGGAGGGGTCTCTCTCCAGGACAAAAGACAGAAGATCAAGGGGGAGCAAATCTACAGAGAACAATGACAGGACAGCTGTTCTTTTAATTGAGAGGTTCCTACACCGGGAACCAGTGACTCCCAGCTGAAAGGTACAGACCCAAAGAAGGGGTATGTCACAAATCTGAGGAGGCAGTTCTGTAGTTTTTAAAACACACATGAACAAACGGGATCCTGTTAAGATGCTCTGGTGGAGAAATGTCAGAGTCATGGGTCTGTGTATGATCTCCAGTAACTGGACCATTTTCTTCTGCATCCAGACTGAAACACCAATCTTCTAGTTCCCAAGTTTAATCCCTGTTGACTGAGCATCAGGTGCAGGTACAAAGTCTAGTGGCTCAGCACATTTTGGGGTTTAATTTACTGTTTTTTACTTTTTCACTGACATTAATTGTGTTTTTCACTCCAGCAGCGCTATGTGACAAGTTTAGTAACCATTCAGTGCACAAGTAGATGGTTAACTACCACATTTTTGCTATAGAAAATGAATCAGTATGATGCTTTTTGTACATTACAGCTCATCAGTAAGAACAAACTGATTTTAGTCACAGGTCAATACAGGGGAAATGACCTGGAATAAGGTTGCTGGGCTTTGGTTCCAGCTATTAAAGTGTAAAAGTCCGGAGTCTATACTTTTTTGATTGTCAAATATTGCAACTTTTTATATTTTATGAGCCTGATTTTGGACAAATCCAGCAATTCATTGGAAATTTCCTTCCAATTTCTGGTGATACCTTTTGGTGTGGTTTTAGTATGACGATTAAAAGTCTGTGAAATTACTCCACCATACATCAAGATGCAGTAACAACTAGAAAAGCATTCAGAGAGTGCAGACCTCTGCCAAGCATATTGTGATTGTCACCAACACTTTGGTCCGACTTTAATGTTATACTCCCTTTCAGCAGACTGTCTGCTACAATTTGGTGTTAGTTGCAGGTTTGTACGATAATTTGTTACCTGACAGTGTTAAAAATGATGATGACCCAGTACATATTTCATATTCTGGATCTGAGTACCCAGCATTTTGCCAGGATCTGGGTCGTTCTTTTACATCTGTCAGAAATTATAGTGACCGTGTCTTTTGGGGTTTTTGCAAAGCAATCCGACCACTTATGGTGAAGTTATATACACATATGGTGAATATAAACTCTCCCAAAAACATACTTTTTGCAATAAAGCAACATCGGACTTTTGTTCACAGATGTGTAGTTTTAATGTCCTCTACTGTAACAGATTACATCATCTAAAACAAAAAGAGGCCACAAGTAGGGATAGATTTTGTTTTGAGAGGTCGGCAACAGCAGCTATAAACAAATAAACCAATAAACCCCATCGCTCTGACCCCCCTGCTGTGTGAGAAAGAGGCCCTGGGTGGAGTCTGAGCTGTAGGAGTTTTAAGGAGGGGGTGATAAAACGAGTTAGATGCTCTTTTGAAAAAGTTATCCAATAGGAAAATAAATGATGGTACATTAAACTGATATGCACCCTGATATCCTGATGTGTATAGAATTGTTATGGAGCCCAAACCACATCTAATGTCTGTACTTGTTTGTGGAAGTCAATTTAAGTTAATGCTGCACGCAATACTGCCCGCATAAACACTCCCAGTGCACTGTATGCAGACGCAGACAGTTGGAATTATCCAAAAGAATTTCAGCTGGAGGGGTTTCCCAGGTTTCCAGATGACACCGTAAACTATTCACAGAATAATCATTAACTGAACATCACATGTGCTGCTAGGAGCTGAGATAATAAACAGTCAACGCTAACGTTGGGATGTTTAGATTAATACATAGAACAACACAATACCTGTGCAGTGTCTCCATGTGTCTGTGGTAGCAATGACCTTTAACCCCAGGAGGAAGAACAGGGCCAAAATGAGCGATGACATCACAAAAAAATCCTGTTTTGATCAGTTTCCAGGTGGTAAAAATGTTTCCATGTTGAACGTAAACCTCTGTTAGCTGCTCACTTTAAGTGATAATACACGTAACACAACTCTGCATTTTGATTTCTAAAACAAGCAACTTAAAAAAAAAAAAAATCCCAGCTGCAAGAAAAATGTCAAAGCAGCACCCTGACTACCTAAAAGTCACTTGTTGTGGGACAGAAGCAGGAGACAGTCCCTGAGCATCTGTGTTTAGAGGAGAGTCCATTCATCAGTGTGGAGAATCCTGCACCTGCAGCTCCTTTTAAACACCACAGCCATGCAAATCACCAACCAGCCTGTCAGTCATCCTCCCTCCACCGCCTCTGATCGCTCAGAGCTGCCGGAGGGGTTAGCTGCTACTCCAACCTGTGTGTGTTTATGACTCACTGACAGAGGAGCAGACACACAGAATGCTGTCATGTGCAGATGGATACAACTTCTGTCAGAATCTTCCAGAAGTTAAAAGCAGATAGAGTGATTTTTTTTTGAAAAATAAAAAGTTATTTAAGAAGAACAACAGACATCTGTGACCTTTCACCCAATAGTGAATGGATGGATATGAGCTGAGCTATTATCTCACAGTATATCCTGAAGTTTATTACCTGACAAACACAGGTATGTGCATGAACCCAGCCATGGCATTAAAGTCTCAAACCTGGATTATTACTTGTGAAGTCTGAAAGAGCAGAAATGCGTCTCTGTCACTAAAATGGTTAAGTATTAATCAAGCATTCAAGTGGAAATTTGAAGTGATACTCTTGTTGACTTTTGTTGCAGTCTCTATAATAGTTTTTGATTATCTGTGGTCATCCAAAATGTAACAACACCACAGAACAGATTTGATGCAACAGCCTGATCAGCCCCAATGTGTTGGTTACCAAGTACACATTAGATAAACAGTCCGTGTTGTGAGATGCCGCTATCTCCGCCTGTGTCTGATCTCTCTGAATCCCTTCATCCACTGACTGGTACATTTACAAGGCAAATGTGCTTTGTCTGTCTTCTCCTTGTTCAAACTGAGATCATAGACTGCCCAGAGATCAGGGTGCCAGATATGGATCTCTTCCTTTCACTTATCTGACTGTCTCCCTTCCAGGCATGGTGGAGTGGATGTTACGCTCTACTTTCTGAGGTGGATGCAGAAAGGCAGATTGCGCACTCATGCACAGTCTTCCTTATTCCCGGATTGATTCATCAGATGCTGTTTTTAGTCTTATCAACAGTACAGTGGTGCAGACTGTAGCCATGCAACCCGTGTGTCAGATGAGATCTGAGACTCAAAATGTGCCCTCATATGACAAAAGACAATGTAGACATAAATATATCATACGAAGTGATTTTATATATCAAGATATTGTATTATTTCTGACACTGAGTTCTACTTATGCCCCAGGTGTCTCATTTACTTTACCTTCTGGGGTTAATCTACTGACTTGCTTTACAAAGCAAAAATTTGCTTCATTACATGTTTTGTTTTTAATGCCACATGCTGGATTAAGTTCAGGATTTTTTCATAATAGCTTTTTGTCACAATTAAAAAATATAAAAGAGAGGACAGAAAAAAAAGATGAAATGCTGTGCAAAAAAAAATTTTAAGAGGTTATTTCAAACCTCCATCCAAAGAATATGTAAATGACACAAATAAGAACAATAATAAAATTAACACATTAAGACCCGCGAATAAAATAAAATAAATAATAATAATAATGATAATATTATGGATACAGTAACTACGAGTAAATAAAATAACAAAATTTATGAAAATAAGTTTATAAGAATGTGCTAATGAGTATTCAGTTGAGCAATAATGGTATCATTAAAGATATTCATAATTAAAAAAAAAAGATTTGGATAAATCTTAATGCTGTGCAAAATGAGTCTAACAATTAATATTTTGGGCACCTGTTGAAAGATTTCACAGAAAAACAGGTCAAAGCTAAAGATAATAATAATAATAATAACAATAATAATAATTATTATTATCAGTGTATTTTTATTTTGTATATTACATATTTTGTATTATATCTTTTTGTATAACATTATTATATTAAAAAATTCAGTGGGACCCAACTCTAAAATAACAATAATAACAATAATAATAATAATAATTTGGATCATTATTATTATTACTATTATCATCCTTATTGTTATTATTATTCCAGAGTTGGTTCCCCCTGAACTTTTCTTGTGTTAGGATTTTTGTGTGAATATTTTAAGGACCGTCTTATCGAACATAATAAAATCAGACCAAACATAGGCATGCAGGAACATAGCCCACTAGCACCACCCAGCTGTCTGCTTTGTTCATGCAGAATACACTTCCTCTAATTCAGTGCTTGCGAACACAAACAGGAGGGCCCCGATGAGAACTTAACCCTTGGGTTTCATAATAAATCACACCCAAACTGATTTAACAGCTAACAGAGGATGAAGTGTGGCAGGCCACAGAGATGCCAGCGTCTAAAAAAAGACTCTGTGGCACTGGTTGGGGGTCATATAATTGTATTAAAAAATTAGCAAGAATTATTTTGAGAATATGATGTTTAATACTAAAATCAGCATTCCACCGAAGCTTGTAATGAAATAAAGTCAACATAATGATGCACGTGTCAGCAAATCTGAGTACCAAACTATATTTATTGTATACAGTAGTAAAAGACAACAAATAATGTACAAATCAGTAGAGAAACAAATAACATGACAAGACCTGGACCCAGTTCTTCATACGTTCAGAAGTTAAGCTTTTATCTTTACTGACTCAGTTCTTTGAATGAAAGTGGAAGGCTGTCTTGATAACTGTGCTCTTATTTTGTAACCAGGAATGAGGACTCAGGGAGGCTCACAGAGATGTTTGAACAATGAATGCATTTAAAATACAGCTAAAGACTACAACTTAAGCATTATTTAATATGGAGTATAATCATAATTTAGTAAGGAGAGCAACTTTTTTAATGGGATGGAGTAATCTGCAGGATGTGTTGTGGTAAAGTAGTGGAGGCGTATTTAATATACAGTCAATATTGCATTTATTTTAAAACCTCAAAATGTTGGGACTGAGTCTGAATTGAAAATGCTGTAACAATGGTGGTCTAACTACACAAAGTCTTCTGATTTGATATTGTTCTTTTAGTTCACCTCCTAAATGTGGATGATTGATTAGCTTAAAACCTGTTCTGTTAAGACAAAGCTTCTAGAAATGTGTTTTATGAAAACAAATTAAAACAGCTTCTCAAACATGCTTGGTGAGTTCACACATCTGAGGGGTTTAAATGGAAGCACGACTTGCTTCAACAACAGATACTCGTAAATCCTGATGGAAGTGAACAATCAGGTGGAGAAGAATCAAATCAAGCCAACTCAGTTGTGAACATACAAAGAACAGGGCCATGTGGGTACAGAACACTTAGCTCCCAAACTCCATTGGTTTGCCTCCCTGCCCTCCCGATATGCAACAAACTGCATGCATCCTTCTCTGAAATTGTAAAATATTGGAGACACTCATTACCACTTTGGATATCCTGACTGTTCTAAAACATATGGCCTGCAACTTTTTACACACAAAAGCTGGACAGTTGATCTACAGCAGTGAGAAGTGTCTTAAAAACATACTGACTTTTGTTGGATCTCCTTGCTCACACTGGAAGCAGTTCTCTCTTCAAAAACACATCAAGAGTCAGTTGTCCTGTTAGCCTACATTTGCAAGGACAATACAAAAATGAGACTCCTGACCCAAAATCAGGTTCAGGACACAAACTTCCGTTACCCCCACCCACAAGCCCCCCAGTGCCTTGTTGCTCAGATGAAAACCCACAAGCAGAGCAGCTCGTTAGAAGAGCAAAGGGACCAAAGAGCACAGGGGGGGAAAGTGTCAAGAGACACTTCCAGCGCAAAATTCAAACCAACTCCAGAGAAAAGGATGCAGCTGAATGGTGTAATTACATTTCCCCTTCCTAAAAAAAGGCTGTCTGAATGAGTGAATAGTTTGTACCAGATACCCACAAAGAAATTTTATCATTATAAAGTCAAAAAAGGAAGCAAAAACATTAATGAAATACAAACTCCCTTAAAATGTGACCTGACCAGTTTGTTTTTAAAGTGATCCATCATGAAATATGAAACAGAAGTTCTGTCTTTGGAGTATTGGTCCAAGTCCCACAACATTTATCCAACATCCACTCTTGAAACTTCTGTACAGGAAAACAAAAGGCAACAAAGCCCCCTGGATGTTAATTCTTTAAAGAATCAAAAAAAATACAAAAACATTGCAGAACTCTTCAGCAAAAGCACCTAAAATGCAGAGAGAATTAAAATACATTTTGACAAGAGGAGCAGGGCACACCGCTCAGACAAACAAAAAGAAAAAAAAAAAAAAAAAAAAACACACACAAGAAAACAAGGTGAAATGGAAGGCGGGTGTGTTTAAGTTCAAAAAAGTGCTTCCACTCCAAAAACCTTTCTTGCCAATTGTGACGCCCTGGGCAAAATCTTACAGGGCCCAGCATTTGACACTGATGGATGGAAACCCTTGACAAACTACTGGATGCTATGCTTTCACTGGAGAGCAAAAGAGAAGCACTGACAAACCAGGAACAGCAAAGATGCAATGGTGGTTCAACCAGAGCCCTGCAATGGCAAGAAGGACAAAGCGATGTCCTGATCGGCCAGCAGACAGACTGTATAAGCTTGCAAAAGTTCAGTCCTTGCTGAGACAGTATATAAACAGCTGGGAAGCCCCTCCCTTCCCACCCCACACACACCTGACGGAAACCATGACAGACATCTTTAAGGGGAAAATAATAATAATAACAATAATAATTACAATAATAATAATAATAATACGCTGAAGAGGAGGGAAGGGACAGTGAAGGTGGTAGTGAGCGTGGTCTGAGGGTGGCCGTCAATGAGGTGGGGAGGGCCTAGCAGTGCCCGCCTGTCTGCTGCTGGAATACATCTATGGTGTCTTCATCCTCCATCTCCAGCTGACAAAAGCAGGAAAAGAGGTCTCGTTTAGTGGAAGAGGTGCAGAAAACTTGGACCAAAATCCATTAGTTAAATGTGGTGTGTTTTTGTCATTTATAAAGATTGTTTATGTAGAATGTAGAAGATCTTACCTGTGCAGGTGTGTCCGTCTCATTGATAGGCTGGCCATCAAACCTGAACCTGATCTGCCTTATTGCAAGACCCTGCAAAAGTCACAAGAGATTTGAGATTAATTAATGTCCAAACTGCAAAATGAATAGCAGAAGTGATTAATTACTGGGAAGGTTGAATGAGATATTTGAAGTAACTGCATATTGTTGAAAGGGAGTCAATGAAACAGATTCATTTCAGCTCACCTGTCGTTCACAGTATGCCTTCATTAATTTGCTGAGGGGTGTGTGTCTTTTGATTTTGAACTGGACCACTGATCCGTCCTGCCCTGCAACCTTGAGGTTGATGTGGTCGTTCTCTGTCTTTACTCCCTCCTGTAGAGATAGAGGCATCCCATATTCCAGCAGTTTAACATAGGCATTGGTATTAATAACATTACGTTCAGGATCAGGCGTCTATTACCACACAAAGTTCACACTGCACCACAGACAAGAGCACTGCTGTCAGAAGTGAAATAAGCAAGTTACAGGAATGCCAACTACGTTACAGCAGCAAATTTTAGAGGATGACCAGCGAGTACGGTGGATTTTTCACGCCAGTGTGATTTTATCATCATCTTATTACACAGAGCATTCTGATATGCTAACGTTAGCATGGTTAGCTTCGGGCTAGCTTGTAGCACGCCATCCCCCTCAGACCAATGCTGAGTTTAGCTCCCGGCTAACGCTGCTAACCGTTCTGTTATGTTGCCCCGTGCACAAAAATACAGTGACACAATGAAAATACTGAGAGTTAAACGGTAATAAATCGCCTGTTATCAACCGCGTCACTTCCATTTGCGCCTTCAAGACGCTGCAGCAGTTGCGGCTTTTTTATGCGTTGCGGACATAGCGTGGTCCAGTTTCGACAAAGACAAAAAATCCGCAAATGAGAACCGTGGTTTTTCGGTATTTGTGCTCCCATCTGTGAAATTCTACTCAACTGGATGTGAAATCAACCATTTCCGTACAAAGGCTGTTGAATATGTGCTTTACATATCCAAAACTGACGTGCGGGCGCCCATTCATTTGCGAAACAAACACTGCGCCGATTCGAAGAAACGTGCAAACCAGGCCATTTTAGATTGCACATCTGAGAAATGGCTCGGCAAGAGCTTGTCTAAGCCATAAATTCATAAACACAGATAACAAAAGCGTAATCTCTTACCTTTGGCTTCTCCTCTGACATCTTGGCTGTGTTTTGTGAGCAGTTTAGGAGAAAACGGTTAATTGGGCTTTATTTGTCTTTCTACCGCCTTCTGTCCTCTCCTCTTCGCCGCTGTCGGGTGCGCGCGTTGGGTCGCTGTTACAAACACACGATTGGATGTCCCAAAACCACATGACCACTAAATCGCGGGAGCGCGGACACGGGGGCGCGCACCAGTGCAAAATACTCGATCACGCGAGGTTGAGGTTGAAAGAGTTAAACAAGCAAAACCTCTAAGTGCTTGCTGCAACAAATCATCTATTTTTCCAGCTACAAACCATATTCTGGCATCTTATTATTTTTCAGTAGAGATTTTCACATGGGAATAGTATTTTACTAAGCATGTTTAGGGTAGCATGTAACCAAAACCTTTTGGTACAATGGATATGAAATTTTCATTTTTTTTTCTTCTACTTAGAGGCTTCCACAAACTCAATAAGCCCATAAAAGCAACAGCCCATAACACAAAAAAATTGTTTATTCTTGCCAAACCTACATTTTTAAGTTAAAGTAGTAGTTTTATATAATTGACAACTTCAAAAAAACGTCCCTTTCTCTCACTCAGGTGTTTTGGAAATCTGTTGTTTCAGCCTCTGTCTAAAACGCTTTGTGTTTTAGATGATGTCTCTTTAAGGCTCCCCACTCCATAAACCCCCTCCCTCTGATTGGCCAACCCTAAAGAGGCCAGCGGGAAGCAATTAGCAAACCTTGGTGTTTAAGGCCCGTCCCTGCCAGTGTGTCATGAACCAGAGACAGTTATGCAATGACCTCATCATTTCAGGAAGTTTTGCAAAGCTCTCATTAAGCTTGTACTTTTCTCAGAACAAAACGTTTTAAGCAGTTCACAGAGATTGTGTTTTTCTACATCATATGATGAAGTACCAGTTTGAAAATATGCACACATTTAGTATGAACATCCAGTATTCTTATTTAATGTGCATGTTTAAAATGTGGGACAGCATGATACCCCCTCTTTAAATTTATGGGCTATTAAAGCAGTTGTGTATGAAAGCTTTTTAACCCACAGGACTAGCCTATTAGTTTGGGATAATCTTTATATTATATATTATTATAAAGCAGTGTCATAATAATAGATGTGGTCTTATAGTTTCAAAACTGAGAAGAATTAATTCTTCTTTAATTCTTCTTTGACACCTTATGAGCCCATAATGACTATCATTTGTGCTCAACAATAATAAGGTGCGTTATTGCTTTGAGAAATGTTTACAGTAACCCAATACTAATAGTCCTGCATCAGGCACCTGTTTATTTCTTTTGGAAATATAATTTGATCTTTAAAACATTCTTATGAATTCCTGTAATAATCAGCGTTTCACACAACTAGATGAACCATCAATGCCTGGTGATTTAACATATATTATGACTGGAAAAATACAACTTACCTACCTAAATTTATAAAAGATCTATAGCTTACAATTATTCTTTAACAGCAGGGGGCAGTATTCAGCATCTTAAGACAAGTTATCTCTTTCTGTGTGTCATGTCTATGCCAGCTGACGGAGAAAACAAGAGCTATAGACCACAAACAGGGAATTAAGTATGAGTTCATCAGCTTTAATCAGGTTTACATGTATGTACAGGATATACAGGCGAACGTAGAGAAGACAGACTTCAAAGTAACAAATTGTGCAGAAGATAACCTTACAGATTTTCCAAACCTGATAGCCCACAAAAACAAAACCTGAGTGGAGCACTAATAATATAAAAGCCTCCACCAAGTAAGGTAGAATTAAGTCTATTTGAAGAAAAGTAAATCAAGTACAAAAATAGGTTGAAGATTTGTAGATAAAATTCTGAATCAGCAGTGACACAGGAAGAAAACAGATAACATTGATGGAAAGGAATCCAGATTCTGGAGCAAAGGTAGTCACATGGATTCTTTCTGTTTTTCAAAATAAAACATTGACTTAATACAATAAATAGTTTAATAGTTTGATGCCATCGGAGAGTATTTGATTCTGGATCACTGCTGCTGCATGTTTCTATTCTAGCCTTTAACTACAGCCTCCAGGATGATCACACTGAAAATAACATTCCTTTTCATAGGCTCGATGAGACCAGCAACTGGCTGTGCAAAACTATCATCTATTGTTCATATAGTTCACATGAAATCCTTAAGTTTCGTCCACAATTTCAACCTCCAGGTAAAACAGAAAACATTAATGCCAAGGTGAAATCACAGATCACAGATCCTCTCAGGCAAATTTGGAGTAGGGATTGTTTCCACTTAGACCTGGAGAAACAAAAAGCAATCAGTAAATACACCAAATCTGATAAAGTCTAAGCTTAATTTGTGTCTTGTGAATATATAGCATTGTCAATTAAATGTAGATATGAAAGCTAATTACACAATAAATCTACTTATTCCAGAGCAGGGTTAGCTGGTATCAATTCCTCAATTCTACGGTTTCATTAAGCAGATACTTTTGTCCAAAGCAATGTACAACACAAGCAAGAAGTTGTGTTGAAAATTCTTGGAGGGAAAACCTTAGTCAGTGCGCTGAAGAAATTGAAAGTGCTGCCATCTAGAGCCATTTTTTTGTTTTGTTTTATTTTGTTTTGATCTAAAACATAGACTGTAAAAAAATGGAGGTCATCTTGCTTGGCTGGAAGTGAGGTCGCCACAAAAACTGCTCCCCCTGGTGGCTGGCTGCAGTATAGGTCAAAAAATCTGGCTATCCAGTCATTCCAGATGGGCTGTGGTCAAACTTTAAAAAATTACTACACCTTGAAGAAATGTTTCTCAAGTCTGATTGTTGAGTTGCTATGAAGTCATTTTTTATCTGAAAAGTTTCATTTCATTAGTTATAAGAGGTTAAAAACAAGGTTTTATGTCACATTTAATGATGATTAACAGCTCCTGTTCTTGTGTGTTTTTTGGGGGGACTGTAAAATATGTCAGGAGGTAGAGCCAAGAAGTGACTAGACTATCGAAAGAAAAAAAAAGATTGTTATTTTGTCACCTGGCTCCACTCCGATTCTCCCAGAATCCCTCACAGTCTCTTACTGCGCAGACTCTGGCTGCACAATTGCTACCTATGGCAGAGCCACGCTGTCCACTCTACATACAGTCAATGACGTAAAATAATACAGCCATAACTTAGCGCAACTAATAATTCAATGTTAATATGACATTCGGCATTTAACAGCATTACACAATAAGTGCCAGATATTCACTAAGAGCTGGGTCTTAGACTTTCTGATTAATTCTAGCACTGAGGACAAAGAGGAGGAGGGTCAGATTAAGTGCCAAGGTGTTCCCTGAACAGTTGAGTCTTCAGACATCTCCTAAAAGTAGAAAGGGACTCTTTGGATCGTATGGAGTTGGGTAATTCAGTTTGTTATTAACTGTTTCCTCTTGTTTTGAGTCTTGCTGCTAAGTTTAGCTAACCGGCTAAGGCCAGTAGCATTTTATTTTACAAACCTGAAGAATCCTCTACACAAACTTTTGCAGAAAAAAAAATCACATTTCCAAAAGTGGTATCTACTGTACTTCTTGAATCATCTCTGCAAAGTTCAAGCCAGTAAAATGAGAAAGCCTGAAGTCTCGTTCCAATTTTCATCTCCAATCAGAAACCTTCTTTCAGAGAAATGTAAACATTTTGTGTGCGCTCACCATATTTTTTCCTGATTTCATCATGTCTCTGCCTCATTTCTGCCTTCCTGTAGGGACAAGGAACATTCTGCTCTGAGATACACAGTCACAGGTAATATTTCCACATGTTCAAAACATTCCCACAAACCTGTTTGAGCTGATAACAGTTTGACGTGTACATATTTCCCCTATTGATATGCTGACACGATTTGTAAAGACGTGAAGCGATATTTATCGTCAACAACAGAGCAATGGGAGACCAAGAACATACTCTGTCCTGTAGATTATAATACCTGGACATATCTGCCATCTTCATGGCCTAACCAACAGACCGAGATAAAAACAAACTACAGAGATAGAAAAAAAATCGGAGTTTTCATCAAGATACTGTACAAGTATCTTTACTGTCTATTGCGCTTATTAGAAAGGTGAAAACAGCATCTATGTCATGAATACAGTAGGTTTTACTGATTTTTTAAAATATTGTGCACAAAACAAAGTTTTTAAGTAAGAATAGTCAGATTCAAAACTAATTCAGATTTGTCAGTCTCATGTGGAGGCATAGGTCACAATTCATATGCGTTCATATGAGACCTTATAATTATGAAGAAAACTGCAATGTTTGAGCAGGAATTACAGATCCAGAACAAAATAGAAGAGGAAGTGTGTGATTTTTTTGTAGTAGAAGGGATAGTTACACGGTACATTTAGCCTGAGAGTTGATAAACCTGTAAGTCTTTCACAGTGGGAGCATAGCAACACGTTGCAGTATAAGAGAGGCTATCTGGTTTGAGTTCAGTCAAAGCCTCATGATATAAAGTGTTTTATTTCACATTTTTATTGTAAACTTTAGAGTTGCAAGCAGTAATTTAAGGGCATAAATTATTCTGGATAGCCTTGAGAGCGAGTTTTCACTAAAGTCTCAAAATAAACCATGGATAAAGATAGTCTTAGACACACCATCACATCAATTTGTCACACTCACACAACATTAGCTCTTTACCTTTCCTCCTGCTTGGTTTTCGTCTTGTTTGCCTGTCTCTGCATCTTGGCTTCAAACCTTTTTGATCTGTCAAAAAGGTCAAAAAAAGCAAAGTACCAAACTTTAAATCACAGCCATAAAAACTCATAAGAAAGAACATTTTGTTCTCTGAGTTCAAGTAACCACACACAGGCTGAAAGAAATGTGCAGTATGTGGGGCAAGTATCTTCACATGATCAGACGGAAATTTTCCGACATGGTTCACTCTGAACTCAAACACATGATATGAAGTCAAGAGTATTTAGCTGCAGGCAAATATTTGAAAACAAAAGATTAAGGAAAATCACAGACTGTGGCAAACTATTTCAATCAAAAACCAAACTGCAGACATTTTTATACTTAGTTTGAACAAAACTACCTGTAAGACCTGATCTCAACATCATGTCCTCTGTTTTACTGTCTAACATTATTTTCTGCATTATTGTAAAAATAGGAATCAAAGTAGGAGTAAATTCTAATGCAAGTACCATGCAAACAGAAAAAGTCTGATCTGTTTTTCACATTTCCTTGTGGCCAAATCCCAATGTTTGTTTGTTTCTTTTAAATTTTGTTTGGACTTGGATTGACCTATCACTCTATTCCTGCCGTTTGAACCCCAGCTAAGAGGAAGGAACATGCTAATATACAAAAAGAAAGTCCAGTCCATTCAAATAAGAAGTGGCCTTATACAATGTTATTTTTTGAAGCTTCACTTCTGAGAGGAAAAACGAACTGTCCAAACACAAAGACAGAAAAAACAGCACAACTAAAGTATTTGGTAAAAACACTCACCCAAAGTTCTCACACTTGCAGCAGCAGAACAGGCAGATGAAGAAGGCGATGATGATGACTCCACCTAACACCGCTAAGGTGATTATCAACGTCTGGAAGTTCACTACAAATAAAAGACAAAGTGGGTTTTTCTTAATTAAAATGTTTTTTTTATGACTATTGTCCAAGCTATTCCTAACTATTTAATTATTTACATGTAGATAATTTGTTTGGCAACTACAAAAAAAGCAATAATTGTTTTTAAATCCATTTATTTTAAGTCATTTATCAAGGCGATGCACCAAAACCTTTGGTACTTTGGGTTTTTTCCTCTTTTCGTTTTAATCTATAATATTTAGTCTCAGAACAATCCATCACAAGAAATTTAAAGGAAGAGAGCAGCTGTGACAGAAATTTCTGCTCAAATCTGACTTAAATAAGACCAAACAACTAATTCATGAATGGATACTGAAAATCATCTGTTCTGGCATCCTTTAAAGCAGGGGGTGGCCAACCTGTGGCTTGCGAGCCGCATGTGGCTCTTTGCCTTTTGGGGTGCGGCTCTTTGATGAATTCATTAAAGAAATGTGGGTATTTATATATTGTTATAAGTAATGGAAGGACAATTATTGATGCCAACGTTGGGACCAGTAATGATCAATACTTGGGTGATGAGATTGACACTTAAGTTTCAGTTTCTCTTCTCTACACGTGCCCCCTATATAGATAGATAGATAGATAGATAGATAGATAGATAGATAGATAGATAGATAGATAGATAGATAGATAGATAGATAGATAGATAGATAGATAGATATTCATTTTATGTCAATCTGTTTCTGTGTGAGAGGAAGTGCGTTTTTAAGACCACGTGTGTGATGCGGCTCTTTGTAGTACCACAGTAACTTTTGTGGCTCTAGGTCTCTGACTGGTTGGCCACCCCTGCTTTAAAGAATATAAAAGGATTTCCTCAAAACTGTGCTCAGGCACGTATACTATTATAAATTTGAATGCTTAAATGAGTCATGAGTAATTGTACATAAATCTAAAGGTGCAACAAAAGTAGGAAATAGGGCCAGAATGGGGAGTGACATTCAGGAAAGAGGCTAAAGTTTGGATTTGAACCTGTAACCTAACCAGTGCTCTGATTTGTATTACTGACACTGCTCACGAAACAAGTAAAGAAACTACTGATCAATTTGCGTTGACCTCAGGGTGTAGCAAAATAAACACAACTTGAAAGCTCCTCACAACAGCTTTAAAAACACTTAAAGTTTACAGCCTTAGTTGACTTTACATTACTCTTTATTTGAATAATAAAGAGGGTTAGGTAATTGTAATTTGTGCGTCAATCCTTTAGTGCTTCTTCAAATAGAATAAATCAAATGAGAGTGTAAGAGTGACGGTGTGAGGTGGATGTGTATGGCCTCTCTTACTCCAGCAGAGCCCCCAGCGTGCATCATTCAGCGGACAGACGGCGTGAGGAGGAAGGATTGTCCTCACTGGATACGTTATACAGGTCTTTTTTGCGATACACCACAAGCACTGCAGGAAAAAACAAAAACACACAATGACCTCTTTGATATTTGAACAAACAAGGTATTCAGGGCAAATGTAGGATACACTGCTTGATACACACAAGCTCACAAAAGGAAAAGGAGGAAAAGGAGGGGAATGAGGAGGAGGAGGAGGAGGAGGAGGGGGAGAAAGGGTGACGGATCAGTTACTCCCTGAACCAGTTTAACAGGTGTGGGAGATGAAGGAGGAGGAGGAGGAGCAAGTGACTGTTTCTCCAAGTATGACACTTTTTCTTCCTCCATGTCCTTACACATATGTTCTACAAACGCAGAATAAAATGATTCTCAGGACTCACCTTTACATTTTTCAAACACTCCTCACAGCTCGTCCCGTTCTTAGTCTCACACGCTAGGGGGGAATAAAAACATCAGTTAGTTTACACTGAAACAGCACGAAAAGAGGAAGAAAAACTTGGTTAACTTTGAAAGATTAGCCACATAGGAGCCAGATTATTGAGGCCTGCAGGTTTGTGCACAGTGTGGTTTTTGTAACTACTCCTAATCCTCCTGGGTCTTATTTTTCCATGGAGACACAGCACAGCAAACACACATGAACAGGAGCAGACATATTATAATCAGCACAAAACAACAGATGGGTTAGTGCAACTGTAGACACGTATCTGTGAAAGTAAGGTGTACACAAATAAGGTTTGTTTGTAGCTATACTCCTCCTGGTTTCTGAGGAACAATCAGGGACCTCAGGAGGGGATCTGAGAGGAGACTCATTGTTCTAGATGAAAACTTTCAACAATAGATCAAGAAGGATAACTGTCATGCAAGTTTTTTTTAAAAGAAAATACAGTTTTATTGAAAAAAAAAGTGAAGTTCTTTTAGCTAACACTTAGCTAGAGCCAAATATGTTGTTGTTTTAGCAATGATAACCAATCCTGAACCACAAAGTTCAAACATTCAGGGTGTAAATCAGGGCTTGAGTTCAGTTTTGAAGTTGCTGTCGTCGAAGTAATCAACAGAAATACGTCACACGAGGTTAAAATTGAACTGTCTTGAATAGCCTAAACACTTAAGTTTCATTAAATAACAAAACAAGTCGACAAAAAGTATCAACAAGTCAGCTTTGAGCAATTGACATCTTCAGTTTTTCAAAAAAAGACCTTCTGAAGATGCGTATGACGCAGCTAAACGCGGTAAACAAAAAGGTAAAACTTGTTTTAGCTGCCATTAACTCCTCATCACCGCCGGCCTCAGCTCCTACCTGGTGGAGGTGCGGAAGTCTGACCGAAAACTGTCGCCAAGCCGAAGACGAGCAGAAGAGCAGGGAGTAAAATCCGAGAATCCATCGTCCAACCTTTCAGAATGGATTTCCAGAAATCTCTGTGTAGGGGGAAAAGAGGGTTTCACAGTGGTCGGAAAGTGAACCTGCTCAGAAGGAACCAGACTCTGAGTTCTGACGCACGCTCATTACGCACCAAAGACACAAAGGAGAGGAAGGCGTGTTTGTGCGTCTGAGTGCGCATTGTTCTCTGTCAGGCGTTGGTTCAATTTCTCCAATACCTCACTGCAAACAATAACAACACAGCAATGCGAAGTTATTTATTTAAAATTTTTAAATCTGAATTGATTATTTGGCACAAAGGCAACAGCTGTTAAAAGTACACAGCTGGACTGGGATTGAAATACTTTAAATTACTTTTAAATCATTAGTTTGTTCCTCTGTTCACAATTTAGCTGGAGCTATTTTAACACATGACGAATAATTTACCTCAACTCAGCTGTTTTCACACTGTCTGTTCTTACCTGACAACACACTTCATATCTTCAGATTATTAAAACTTTAAAATAGTTGTGTCAATGAAAGGAAGCCGTACTGGGTATCCATCATAGGTATAGTGCAGTATTTAATTTACTTAATTCTGTTCAGGATAAAACATTTCAGGTAGCCTTTTTACTAGGACATACCTATGATATCATGTTTGGGTTCCCAAAATTTTCAGCACCAAAAAACAAAAGGTGCCAAAGACCAGTAACCCTCTTCATGGGTATACAGAGGCCTAAAAATAGCATCACTGAACAAAAAATATAATTAAGTTGTCTGATTGGAAGAAAATTAGACAACCTATGTGCACATATTGTGCCCCCCCCCCCCCAAATAAAATAAATACATAAATAAATAAATAAATAAATAAATAAATAAATAAATAAAAATAAAAACAAACTGCCATTCTGGTCAAGACATGTTAGGGGTTTTGTGGCAACAAAGAAATATGAAGAACAGATCTATCATTCTCAGTTTGCATGTTTTTTTTTTTTTTTTAATAAAATTTAACTCCTGTTGTTGTTCATAGTTTTAGAACAATGGATGAACTATGCAGACGTAAATAATTTTTGATTTTCAAAGACATCTGCAACCCACTCATCAGTGTGTCTTATGTATTTAAAGTATGAATTCTGCAATGAAACAACAATTGTGACTTTTTTTCCCCTTAAAATTCTGACTTCAATTTCAGAAAACAGTCTATTTAATTTTATTACCGGCCAAACCTCCAAAAAAGAAAAGCTCTTCCAGCAGTGCTTAGCCAAAAAAAAGAACAGGATTTAAACATTAACAGCATTTCATGGAAGCAGGACAAATCACTGCAATGCCAAATTAAGGGGTAAAACATTTAATTTTAAAATGAGCTGGTTTATCTTCCAAAATGACATTATTAAAAGTTGTCTATGCTTGTTATATTGTCATGGCAACATGAACCAGAAATAAATGGCTAGCTCAAAATCAAGAAATGCCTGCGGTCAAAATAAAAACAATATCAAATAGAGGACAATAATTCCAATAATTTATTAAAGCATAATTTTGTAAAGCCAGTTACAAATAAAAATCAACAACACACATATCTCTCTCTTTCTCTTTTTTTAAACAAGCACTATGTTTACTGTGTAATGATGATAATAATAAGTATAACAGAAGATAAGAACGGGCCCCACTCTGGCCGCCTGCGGCTGATTACAGGACCCCTTGTGATGAAGCTGCCCTGAGAAACAGATTTGTGATCAGATTCTGCAAAAAGTTTCAGCCTCGTTTGGCAAACACAAACTGATCACACTTCAGCTCCTGTGAGGCAGCTTCTTCTTCTTCCTACTCAGTGTAGTATCAGTGACAGACAGAACCGTAGATGTAGAATAACTAGAACAGACAGCTCAGGGTTCCTTGGTAATTATGGCTTATGGGTTACTTTCTTCGTTCTCTACTCATTTTGGCCAAAATAAAACAACACAAAGTTCAAACTGGAACCTGAGTGAGTTCTGCTTATTCTAACTCTATGGGCAGGATCCCAGAGGGCTGTGTGAACGCAGACAGGGCCGACACTACCGCTGAAGACACCAAGGTCATGCTCTGTGAATTCTGGTTACTTAATCAGTGTGCCCCATGTGTGGCACTCCAGTCAGACAACAGACAGTTTCACCTCAAGAAGAACGTTTTCACTTGATAACTTTATGTGAAAGGCAGCAAACCACAATGGCTTTGGGGCAAAAAGCAAATTGAATGGAAATACTTTATACTTGGGTATATATACTTGGGTTGCCTGTTGACACTGTGGCAAAACATCAGTTTGCATGCAATGCAAAAAAACTGAAATCTTATCAAGTGTTTTTGTCTTATTTTAAGTGAAAGTTGTCTTTTTATATACGATATGAGCCAAATTCTACTGATCAATCCAGAAAAATGTTTTGTTTTAAGTTATTTAGAGACAAAAATGAGGTCTGAATTGCTTGTAACAAGTAAAAACAAATCTGCCAGTGGAATAAGAAAAAATTGCTTAAAAATTTGCTTAAACTAGAATAATGTCCTAATACAATTAACTTTTCTCTTATTCCATTGGCAGATTTTTTTAAACTTGTTACAAGCAATGTAGACCTAATTTTTGTCTTTAAATAACTAGAAAACAGACATTTTTTCTGGACTGGACAGGTGAATGCGACTCAAAGACATTTTTTACTGAAAATAGGACAAAAACACTTGATAAGATTTGGGGTTTTTTTATGCAGTGCATGAAACCTGCTTTGGAGTGAGACAAGACACCTCCACTCACCCTGTCAGCATCCTAAATTGCATTTACAATACAAATGTTTCAGTTTCCATAGATATCTATGATCTACAGATGTGTTAGGGCCCAATATGTAACAGCAACCTGAAATGTAATTTAAAAAAGGAAAAAAAAAATGTTAACAAGAAGCTTAAACCAAAACATAATAACATTTGCCCAAAATATAACAACTTGTTACATCTTTTAAAAATTACATTTCGGGATCAGCACTTTTGTTACATTATTGACCAGTTATTTAATTTTGGGTTTCATAACATTTTTTTAATTACATTTTGGGTTGTTGTTGCAAACCAGGCTCTAACACGTGGGCACACATGTTGCTGTAGTTGTGGATTAATGTGCATACTTTTCATTTTAAGTATCTCGATAGTTAAAATCTGACCCCAAGTACAAAGATTATTGTCCTCAAAAAGGGCTGCTGGTTTGATTCCAACCATTTCCTGCCTAGTGAATTTCTTCTAAATAAATGTACAGAAGCCTAAAGCAGAGTATGATAAAGTAAAACCATTCAGATCATGTGGCTATTTTTGACTGTTTTTTAGTGTCATAATAGTCCCCTCCTGGCTATTGGTTGCAGGGAAACATTTTGTTTGTCTTGACTCTCTTGAGGTTTAATACATGAGGGATGCTGCCATCTACTTGTAGTGCTACAGACTCTGGTGATATCGGCGTTACCGTGACTTCACTTTCAGCTCCACAAACATACACACAAAGCAGAGACAGCCGTCAGCATTCCCAGTGCACGATTTAACCATTGCTGAGTCCAAAATCCTCACAGTGTCTTATACGCTCCTCTTACACTGAAACTGAAAATATCCAGTATATTTCTTTAACACATTTCTCTCCTGAACCCGCCTTTAAATACATACAGTACAATGAGAAATAAATTACCCACAACCCGCCCTTCCAATCCCATGCGTTTCCCTTTAACACACGATCACAACACCATTCTTTGCAAAGGTTAGTCATGTAAATATGTCTTAACTTCAAGAAATACACTCAGTTAAATCACCCCTCTTTTTCTCATCACCTTTTTCTTTTTCCAACAGCAGGTTACACCATTAATACGCATACACACACACACACACACACACACACACACAGACACACACAGCAGCATTCCCAACACAGCACCTTAAGGTGTTTAAGATAGCAGGGGGCGTACAGTTATTATAATAGTATCAGTATTAAAAGTTCTTAAACAGGATTGAAACACAGACGAAATGAGTTCTTGAGAGTTATTGTTCAAGTAGATAAATAAAAAAGTAAGAATAGTATTAAAACAAAGATGGAGAGTATTCCCAGGCTCCAGTTAATCACACATGTAATGATAAATCCTTCAAATCAAGCTGAATCCCTGTCTTTTCAGGTGTGTTTCTACTGATGGCACAGCCAGTGGACAATGTGCAGTGTTGGCATCATATTCAGACATTTTTAACACCATTCACCTGCATGTCATTTACACAAGAGGGCTCACATTGGCATCTATATTCTGTACAGTGCAGTGGCCACCAAAAGTTCAATAATAACTCTCATAATGTGTGATTTACAGTACAAAACGATACATGTTAGAGTGTACATGTAGGTGAATATACAGTGGCTATATATGCAGCGTGTTACATGTAGACATAGATAAACGTTTCTTTTCATACTATTCTGGTTGATAAAGTTCTCCTTTGAGGCCATGCACAGACTCCCCACGTGACGAGAGAGTCTCCGAAGCTCAGTCCCTACTTCAAAACTTCTAATTGATAATGTTCAGAAATATTTAAAGCCACTTCCTTTGGCTGCATTTGCTTTCCTGTGGCCACACGGTGGCACTGACAAGTGCGCTTTTTTTTCAGTCTGTAAGCCCTGAAGAAGAATCCTCACTCCGAGTCCTTTTTCTCAGTCACAAACAGCTGATGTCACAGATAAACGACGACAGAGAGAGAAAGCAAGCAAAGAACAAGAATTCAGCATAAGAACGTCGAACTAAGAGTGAAGACACGTGAAGAGAAAGAGAGAGAGTCTGAGATCAGACGAGTGAGAAAGAAACAGGTTGAACTGAGAGAGTGTGGCTTTCTTCTGTCTGGCAGTGCGTTGGGTTATAAAGAGGGGACAGTTTGGACGGCGGTTTGTGCTTGTTTTTTTCTGTTCTGTCCGGAAAAGGAAAGCAGAGAGAAGTTTGGAGTGTGCTTGAACATCTGCATGCAGGACTACAACTGGAGGGCTGGTTATGTGTGGATTTGAAGGAACCGTCCGGAGATACAGGTTTTTCTTTCTCATGCTTGTTTTTAAATAGATCCCTAATCCAAAGTGAAACCCGGGCCTGAAGAGTGTGCAGTTGGCTTCTGTTTTCATTTCTGTCTCCACTCTGCTCATCCAACACCTTTCGATTTAGCCTTGAGGGTTAGCTGGTTGGTGCGACTTCCTCCATCAGAACCAACCAACCAACCAATCAATGCAGGAGGGCTGAGGTGTCTGTTACCACTGGGTTAGCTGAGGGCTCTGATTGGTTGGTGGTGATCACCTGACCCAGGAGCTGGCGACGCTGGTCACGGACATGATGCTGCAGCGCTTTTTCACCATCATGTTGATGTAGGCCCTCATGATCTTTGTGATCTCCCCGACCTAAAGACAGAGAAGAAGATATGATTAGTTACCCCCACCAAGGAGGTTAGGTTTTTGGGAGAGTTTGTTTGTTTTCAGGAAACAACATAACTCAAAAACTAACAACAAGGGATCTTGATGAAATTTTCAGGAAATGCTCAAAATGGGATAAGGAAGAAGTGATTCAATTTTGGAGGTGATCTGAATCACCGTCTGGATCCAGGATTTTTTTAAAGGATTCTTTATCATTGTGAGATAGGGCTGTTTTCACCATGTGTGTATATTGATTTGCAAAACAATACAAGACAAGATCACCATAATTTCTGACAGATGTAAAAGTACGATCCAGATCCTGCCAATATTCTGGTTACTAAGATCTGGAATATGAAATATGTACTGGGTCATCATCATTTTCAACACTGTCAGGTAAAAAATTATGGTACAAACCTGCAACTAACACCAAATTGTAGCAGACAGTCTGCTGAAAGGGAGTATAACATTAAAGTAGGACTAAAGTGTTGGTGACAATCACAATATGCTGGGTGGAGGTCTGCGCTCTCTGAGTGCTTTTCTGGTTCTTTCTTGTTTTTGTGTCAGTAAGCCAATGTTGACCGGAAAAGTCAGTTGTCCCTATGTTTTACATGCGTCGGACTCATGTTAAAGGAGTAATTGTTGCTGTTTGTTTACTTTTGGATATGGTAAAAAGAAAAATGTGACTTGGTGAAATGTTTTTATTTACACTGGAACCAAGATGAGGAGGAGGTATCAGCTGTTTCTGGCTGTGAAGCACTTCATGGCTCAAAGGATAGTTTTTTCAGGCCAAATGAAGTCACTATAGGATGAAAGGTAAATAACGAATCAGGAGCCCTCACCAGTGGTGTCTCAAAGTACATCTCCCTCTCATCCACGATGATCTTGTAGGTGCACGGCTGTGATGCCCCAAAGAAAGTGATGTGTTCGTACTGGAAGGTTTCCAAAGGCTTCGGTTCACCTCGTTTGTACACCGACAAATTGTCTGCGCTCACACTCAGCCACAGATCGTGAGGGAAACCTCCTTCTTTACACTGCAGAGACAGAGGAGACGAAAATAAACCAGAGAACAAAGCAGAGGCTTCACATGAAGAAGCTTGTGTTTTGTTTTGATGCACCAATCCTTTTCTTACCTCCACGTCAAACAGAGTGGATCCGTATCCCGGCCACTCTTTGATGATGCTCATGTATTTCAGCATGGCCTGGTGCTGAGGCATGCCCTGCAGTCTGGTCCACTTCTCCAGAACGCTGGTCCGTGTGGCCGATGTCTCCTCCTTTACCCACATCTCCAGCATCTGCTCCTCCTCCACCTGTAACAACACAGACAGGCCAATCAGATGGTGATACTATTAGTAGAAAAGTCAACAAAGGTTTCGGAGAATTCAGCCAAATTCAGAGATCTGACACAGCAGACATAGACTGCCCCCTGATGGCAATGATCTGAAACTGCAGCTGAGAAAATGATCAGGAATGAGAGTGCAATTAGAATGGACAGAAATTTATGATGGCAAATTAAAGGAGCAATTCACAGACTAAGTTTCAAAAGAGTAAGTATTTCAACTGATCATTTTTAACTCATTACATATAGCTAAATCCAAAAATATATTTAAACTCTTGTTGGTGCATCAGTATTTTAGCACATGAAGACTTTAACGTGCCATATTTGTTTGCTTAATTCTTTTAACTTACGTTTTTTGTGTTTACAACTTTCCCATACATTTTAAAATACATGTGTAGCAATTAAAGTTAATGATGACTATTTCCAAGCAGCTTTTTGTTTCCAATGTTTTCTTATATGAGAATAAAATATAGTATAATATAGTATAATATAATATAATATAAAATAATAGAATAGAATAGAATAGAATAGAATAGAATAGAATAGAATAGAATAACTTAATTGATCCCAAACTGGGAAATTGTGATGTTACAACAGCAATTATCAGAGTCAGCTGAACTGACTGACTGAGCATTAGTCTGCTTTTTTAAAACAGTCAAACAAAACCTCTTATCTTAACTTAACAATGTCCTAATGGTGTAATTTTAAAATGTATAATATTTGGGATTTATAAACTAAGAGCCCCCAAACCTTCTGCTTCTTCAGAGATCCAGTCTTGAAGCTCCTCCTCAGGGTGCCATCCAGGAAGCTCGGGGTCTTCCTCTTCTCCACCCCCACTGGGATGCCTCCCTGTCCTCCAACTGTGCCCTTTCCTTCCCCTGCTCCACTTGCTCCACCTCCTCCTGCTCCACCTGCTGTCCCCACCCCAGGTTTGGTGGAGTGGAGGATGCGGTTGCGGAGGCGGCCGATTGGATACACGCTACCCAGGCTCCACCCAGCCCGGCCTGCTCCGTCACCGTGTAGGTACTGGAGGCGTAGAGCGGCCAGGTGCTGTAGAGTTTCCTCTGAAGCTGGGAAGTGACCGCTGATCAGAGACTCATGGGCCTGAGGAAACCAGAAGGGAAGAGGAACTTGAAACTGGAAACTATGATATAAACATTAAAATAATCTATATTCCTAAAATCTAGGTAATGAAGGAATGTAAATTTAATTTCTGGAATCAGGAAACAAAATGTGTCTTATTTCAACAGGATGATGCCTATGAGCTTCTCTAACACCTGCAGAGCTCACCTGCTCAAACATGAATGCAAACTCCACTCCTTCTTTTGGCATGCTCTCCACATCCAAGAAACAGTAGAGCTTGAAGTAGAGTTTCCATTCTCCTTCTTCATCCTCTTCTTCACTGCCTGCCAGTCTAGAAGAAAAACAGAGCATAAGGATCAGAACAGTTGCAGAGTAGCGTTTTGTAGAGTCTTTAGAGACAATTCAGAGAAAGTGATACCTTTCAAACTTGGCCAGAACATCGGCCACAATCACTCTGCTCTCCAAGGCTCGATCTGTGAAAGCGTTGTGCTCAAACAGAGAAAATAGGTTCTTGCTCTCCTCCATGGCCAAACCTCTGATCAGCTTCTCCACCACCTGCAGCAGCAACATGTAAAAAAGTGATCAACCAATCACAGCTCAGCTTTAAGTCTTAACGTCTGCTCATCTGATGCTAAGAGTTAAGAGTCCTGTGTTGTAATTTTTTGGTTGTGTTTTGATGTTCACCTCTCCAGCTGTGGTGTGTGAATTGATGGAGATCTTGCAGGAGCCTCCTCCATGGCAGTAGACAGTGGTGCTCATCTCTTGTCTCACCAGCAGGGCGGCGATCTCCTCCTGAGAGGGAACAAACTCACGACTCTTGGTCTTCTTCAGGGATTCTCCGATGAAACTGGCGTAACGCTCGATTTCTGTGCCGGGGAAGCGCTCGCGTATCCTGAATTGAGGCACGTGAAATGTTGTTAATTATACATCAAAGAAACATGATACATGACCCCAAAAAAGATAGACACACATACACACACACACACCTCTTGAGGTGGAAGCGGAGGTATCTGAGAATGGCCCGACTGGGCAGGAAAGTGCAGCTCATGCAGGTGAGCAGATGCCAGTGTGCTCGATTGGCCGGGCTGTTAGGTTGAGGCACATGATTGGTCTGCTTGATCACCTGACAGTAAACCTGAGAAACACAAACAAGAAGAGAATTTGTTGATAATTTTATTCACTATTCTACAGCAGGAAACAGAATTATTTGTTCTTAATGGTGGAAAGTGTAAAAACCAAGAAATTTAAGGGATACTGAAAACACTTTCTATCACCAGTGATGCATTTTTGCAAACAATAAATTTGTGGTGGGAATATTATTGTTTTTTCTTTCAACTCAACTATAACAAGGACAAATCCCAGTATTAAAATTTGTAACCAGTGGTACCTCATCCCTGAGAGGGCGCAGGTCCTGGCAGGTCTGGAGGATCCCTTGAATGATGGGGACTGTGTCTGCCAAAGTCTCCATCTCCTGCAGTGAGTTGAAAACTCGCACTGCCTCATCCTGCAGGCTTGCATAGCCCTGGTGCCGATGTACTGAAAACAGACAAAGATAAAAACACACAAAGAAGGGCAGGGTGATGTTTAGTACAAAAACACTGAGGGAGGATAGCTATGACACAGTTGGTCTTACACTAACATGAGATTCAGAGGAATACAAAGAAGTGTTTATTCATCATATCAGTGAAAACCGTCAATCTGTTACTATATCTAACCAGGCAATGATAATTCCATGAATGAAAACTATGACAACAAATATTTGTTAGCAAGGTTTTTTTTTGTGGCACAGGTGAATGAAGATATTAAAAAAAATTCACAGATGATGAAAACTGTCAAACTGAAAGATGCTATGAGAAGGATCTGTTTTATTTGGACTGCCTTGCCACCTTCTGGCCCAGAGTCTTCGCACACTGTCGTAAATGGCTTTTAGCAAGATTTGTGTTTGTTTTGGTACTAAATGGTGACTGGATTGAAACAGATTTTTCTTTGTTAGAGACAAATATCTAGAAGGAGGATTTTTGCAAGATCACTCAGAACATGTCAGACGTGTAAAATCCATAATATCTTTTATACAGTGTGTCCAACTTGTCAAACTCTTCAGATAATATAGTCTATGGTCAAAATACAAGCAATGCATTCCATAACAGGAAACCAATGGAAGCAAGTCACTAATGGTGCATTCAAGGACGGTAGTAAAAGTTCAATACAGTCACCACATTTTGTCCATAGCCAGATGTTAAAAAGAAAGCCACAGCGGCCACAGAAATGGTTTTCTTTTTTAACTTAATAAGGATTGTTCTTCTGTAACACCACTTTAATGTATGTAATGACCCTATCTTACTCTAGCAGTTTAGAAGGGACAACACAGCAACTAAATGTTGGGAGGTGAGTGAATTTAAGAGAAAACATTTGTGACTAAAAGTAAAGATTAAATGTTTGATTAAAACTAGCCAAAAACTATAAAGGTCAAAAAAGACTAAATGAGACTAAAACTAACAGGTATTTTCATTTTAATACGAAGACCAAAACTAAAACAGTTGCCAAAATTAACACTTTCCAAGTTTGTTATTCTAAACGTGGCCTGGCAGACCACGCCTGTGAGTCTGAATTCTGGTCATTAAAACCTTATACAAGTTTTTTGTTTGTTTAAAAACACATGTAAGGCTCACACAGACGGCATATCGAGAGGCTCACAGTTGTAAGCAATGATTTGCTTGTGTATTTTTTTAGGTCTTGTAACAAGAGCACTGTATGCATTCGCAAAGTGGTCTTAACATATATTGTGGACTTCTGTTCACAGTCTTTAAATGCATTTGTGAATTTTTTACATATCTTAAACTGTTACAAATAGTTTTGCTACAATAATAGTTTGATGCTTTGGCCTCTGTGGGATCTCGTACACTCAGTCATGCAGCCCCAATATATATTTCCTAAATCTAAGTCTGCAAGTGTGGATGTCAGGATGTCTTTTCTTTCAGTGTCTGTGTGACTGGGATCTACTCACAGCTGGTGACCTCTCCGTAGGGCAGGGGCAGCAGAGGGGAGTGCAGCGGATGCTGGGTGTACCTGAGGATAGGGTTCCTCCTGTACATCTGCTCCACGATTTCTTGGTTCACGCTGTTCTCCTAAAGGGGACACAAAGAGTTTATAGATGAAGAACTGAGCTTTTGAATTTAAAGATAAAGATTTGTCTTTTGTGTGTCTAACCTTGATGTCTCTGATGAGCTGCAGAGTTGGAGTCTCGATGGGAGTCTTGCTGTCTACGACTCCCTGAATGGCAGCAGTCCACCTCATCGCCTCGTTCAGCATCTTGGTGTAGAGCCGGTAATTGTGCTTCCTACCATACACGATGATGTTCCAGTAACCTGTGAAAATGATGAATGAAACAAAAAAATGACATTACGAAAACACATATATCACACAGAAGCTCTTCTCTTGGCATCTAGTCCCTATCCTGTAACGTCTAATCCTTCATTAAATTTCCTTTGTCTCCTCACCCGTCTCTCGGTGCACCCGCTCATCCGGCTGAATGACGGAGCAGAGCGAGTTCAGCACCAGAGTTCCCATCTTGGAGGAGTTTTTCTCTGAGCTCTTGTAGTAATCCAGAGAGTTGTGGGTCAAAACAAACCAGCGCTTCTTCAGTTTCAGGGAGGTGCTCTTGGTGTTCGTTTTCATCTCCTTGTGGAGCCAGCCTGGAGGATGACGAGGCAGAAAGACAGGAAAAAGGTTTACAAAAAAATGACACAAGTAATATCCTTTAAAGTAAAATCCTACAGAGGGATTATCAGTCTACGTCATAAAGATGTGCACACATCTTTACTGCAGAAGCAGGATTTAGCTCCATTCTTTCAGACGAGTACGCTTTATTTAAACACTAAATTCAATTTGTTATCAGCATAAACATGTACGGTTTTTCTGTGGTAGCTTTTAGAAACAATACTTTACAACAGAGGCAACGTCTATCAAGATTTAGCCGTCACAGAACAACCAATGTTTTGGTGATTGTAGCAACCATGCTAACTGGTGACTCTCAGCCTACAGTATCGGTGATTAACGGCCAAGAGTCACCAGTTAACAGGGTCGCACTTTACACTGAAACACCAGCGACGTCTGCGAGTGAATAATTAACTCTGGATTTAGTTTTCTGGTTCTTTTATTATGAATCAGGTCTAAGACTCAGCAGTCTGTGCCCTTTTTTTGGTCAGGGAGGGTTTCTGATTTATTGACACACGTTTACATCCTGGTATGTCACAGTGTGGTAAGTGTACACAGATAATACAGTCATGAGCATCGCGTCGAGTGACAGCTGTGTGTTTAAATTTCTCCACTAAAAACATCCACCAAATATCGGTCCACTTTCTGATCTCTTCTGTCCACTCACTGCTATTTCACAAACATGGGAGCCGTTTACCATCCGTAAAAGTGATTTAGTTTAAATACGTCTTTTGGTGGTTAACTCCTCCACATCAGTTGACAAACCATTAGACACCACAGTGCTTCTGCACCCAAGTTGCGCACGCATCCAGGGTTGTTGATAAAAAAATAATCCCTCTTTAGAGTATCTAATTCAAATGCATGAGCAGAAAATCCATCCCAACCTCTGACGAGGAACTCCTGTCCGTCTATCCTAGCGTCTCCTTTGGGTTTCTGCAGCAGACTGATCCAGTGATGCATCTCCTCTGGTGTGTCACTGTTACAGTGGATCACACGGTTTGCCGTGATGATCACGAAGGAGTTTGGTCTGAAAGGTTCAAAGGTCATACATTCATCAATAAAGAAATCACTAGAAATACAAGTCTCAAAAACAAGAGATTATTTAGTTTTAAAGTTTTAGAAAACCCGAGATAAAATAGATCTGCTGTCAATCATGTTCAAACTTTAGCAAGTAAATTTAGTGCATTTTCCTCTAGACATGCAACCCCACCACGTTTCTTGCATATACTAATAAAAAAAAATGTTTTTCTTCATGCACACTGAAAGAATTTCAGAAATGAAAGTGTGATTTGTTTTAAGAGCTTTTAAGTCATTCAGAGGAACTAATGCTAACACCAACTCTTCTCATCTGTAATCTATTTCGTAATTTTTTTGTTTTTAACTTACAAAAAAGGATGAGGGCTACTAAAAGTATATTCCTTCAGGCTCTTAGACCCCGAAATAAGAAAGTGTAGAAAATTTGGACTTCTTCTTTAAAAAATTCAAGCTTTCAGGTCAGGACACTAAACTTTAAGTCAAATTTGAGATGTCTTTTCTCAACACTTAGAGATTGAAGTCAGCATTGTACAGGCAAAAGTCATGATTTTAACCCTTTTTGACAGATTAACAAATCAAAATAAACCCCCAAACAAACAAAACAAATGAACAAAAAAAACTCTGCGTACTTCTTTTTTTCTTCTGTAACAAGCTTTGAGATAAATCAGAGTATTTAAGGCCTGGATGGCTTGTCATACTTACCTGTCAGGGTTGTCTGAAGCACAAACGGAGTCGATCAGGCCCACATCCAGAGTTCCCTGATGAATCAAAGAGAATAATTCAAAATGAAATCCTGGTGCTCTGTTGCTTCTAACGAGACATGTCAGTGATTACAAAGTGATTTACTGACCACAGCGTTCTTTGGGTTGGCCTGTTCATGAGACATCTCCAGCAGCTGCTCAGGTGTGCACACACGCACCTTGCTGAGCACATTAAACCACCCACTGCACAAAAACACAGACACAAGTTAGAGACTGTGACTCCACTTCTATTCCCATAACGTCATGTTACAGTTTAATCCAACACACCTTGCATCTTCTGGTGACTCAGCAAACACCTGATACGTCCTCTCATCTGTCACGATGTTCAGAGCGTTCTCCTTCTCGTGGTTATCGACAATCTCCCTGTGGGGATAAACACAGGTGTAGACAGGTGTGAGAGATGCAGAATAACAAAGCTACAACCTCCAGTCTAAGAATATGAGACAATGTGGACCTGCTAAAACCTGCTGTTTCTCAAGTGTCCACTTGAGGCTGGCTCTGGAAGTACAGGAAGTCACATACACACCAAGCCAAAAAAGACGTTTTCAAAGCAAAACTACTAACCTATTTACAGCCTGGTTCAAAAGACGTCTCCTGTCTGAGTCGCTAATTTTACTATTAGCACACACTGTACGGGGGTGAATCTTTTTCAAACTCAGCTGCTTCGAGGATATGAAGATCACAAGCTTGACCAATCAGAGGCACAACTCAGGGTCACGTGACCGACAGGGGCCCTATGGCTACACGTGAAGCCCTTACCACTACCAATATGGCTGCGATAGCCGATCTGCTTCATTTTCCGTTTCAGGAACAGACGGGTGACGTCAGAGAGACTACATCTATGTTTTACACAGTCTATGCGAGAATAACAAAAAAAGGAACGCAAGCTACAAGAAAGCTAGGCTAACAAGCGCTACATGAGACCAACTGAACCACATAATGTAAGCTTTCAGAAAAACACAGATCTCAACTCTCGTATTGGTGTAAGAGTACTGCATTGAGGCATTTTCCAGGACTCTTACTTGGCGGCTCGGATGTCGATGGTTCCCTTCAGCTTCTCCTCGCTGTCGTTGTCGTAGTACATCAGCTTGCTGTCTCTCAGGACAAACCAGCGCATCTTCCAATTTCTGAGGCAGAAAGAGACACAATGAAACAAAGGCAGACGCAGACTAACACCATCTATCTATCTATCTATCTATCTATCTATCTATCTATCTATCTATCTATCTATCTATCTATCTATCTATCTATCTATCTATCTATCATCTATCTATCTATCTATCTATCTATCTATCTATCTATCTATCTATCTATCTATGCATAATGCCTTTTGGTCACTGGCTGTGCTGACAGCTTTAAAACTTTTTTCTGGAAATTAAATCAATATCACTGAACTTTTTTTGGCATCTTGCTCCACACAAAAAACTTTCGGACCTCTGAGTTTCAGTGGTGCCTAAAATTGTCTGTCAAGAGTTTCCATATACAAAGAGTAAGATCTTTTGAAGTTTAAAGAGCACCACCTTGATTCGAGGTCATTCGACCCTGCAGAAGTTAAGGTCAGGGTTAGAGATTAACAGAGATTAACATTAACATCCAAACAGATTCCTCTTCTGTTTATAAATACATCACAGTTTCAAAAGAGATCTGTAGAAAGTATTTCAGTTGAATGAAGACTGAATTTCTGTACGACCTCATTCTTTTTAGCAATTTTTAGATTGTTTTTCCAGATCATTTATTTATTTTGTGTAGCATGCAGGCTGCGCTCAGTAAAAACTACAACAACCTCCGGGAGAGAGTGGACAGGCCTCCTCCTTTCTTGTAGAGCCAGCCGGACTTCAGAGACTCCTGTTTGGACCGGAACCACATGAAGGTTTCATCCTTCAACACACACCAACGCCTCCTCCAGGGAATCATCAGACCAGCTGAGGGAGCAGAGAATCAAATCACTGACAGGTACAACTAAGAAAAGCAGAGATGGTTCAGAAATTCAGAAAACCATCTTTAAAGTTGATCATTTATGTTCATCACCGACCCTTCATGTAGAGGTAACCGTGGAAATATGGCGGCCCGTTTCCATTGAGCAACGTCACCCTGCCGTTAGTGACCTCCTCATCAGTGTCCATCATACCGTCATGCTCGTCATCGCTGTCAGCGTACTGCAACATCACAAAAAACAAGTTAATCCTTCATGATGAGATACGTACACAACAACTGAAGGATGAGTCACTTTTTAAATTTTAAAAATACACTCGTCAGTGTGTAGCTGCTCATACATATCTGCGTGCACGCGTGAAAGGATGCGTGTAAGTGTGTGTCCTCACAGAGTCAGAGCTGCCTCTGTAGGACTCAATGCTGGCGTTGGTGCAGGTCGACTTCCTCGGGTGCTCCTCATCAGCCACCGCCGCGCTTCCTCTGTTGCTTCCAGACACGGAGCTGTCGTCTCCGGCGGTCACAGACCCGTCTTCCTCCTCCTGGTCGTAGTCGGACTCTGTGTCAGCAGGCATGCTGTAGATCGGCTCGTCCCCGTCCACCAGGCTGTCCACCATGCTCACTTTCCTCTCGGGCTCGGGCTTAGCTCCCTCTTTCTTCTCTTCTTCTCCTGGGAGTGCTGGAGGAGGAGGAGGAGGAGGAGGGGCAGGTGAACCATCTCCAGGGGGAGGAAGAGGAGGAGGTGGAGGAATTCCAGCACTGGGGATGCCATCTGCAGGCAGAGGAGGTGGAGGAGGCGGTGCAGGAGGGACTGTTCCTTCTGCAAAAGCAGGCGGTGGAGGAGGAAGGTGGGCAAATATCTCTTGATCCAGAGGGGCGTCCGTCTCAGCTGGAGGAGGGAAATCAGGGAGGGGGATGCACTCATCCTCAGCGTGAAAACCTTCATCCACCTCCTCGTCTTTGGATGCTCCTCGGCTGGCGCCTGCAGCTTTCTGAGGTTTGGCCTCCGCAGCAGGTTTGGCAGCAACAGCAGCCAGCGCCGGGTCCACTCCTCCGAAATCCAGGAGGTCAATGAGCTGTGTGGCTTTACGCGATGCTTCCTTCTTCATTCGCTTTAGCTCAGCGTCGCGCCGCAGCTGCAGCTCCTGTTTGGAGGACTCGCACAGCTGGGACACCTCATCCTCCCTCTTCTTCTGTAGGCGCTCAATCTCTCGCTCCAGTTGCAGGATCTCCTCCATTTGCTTAGTGTCATCCTGGAGGAGAAAAGGAGAGAGCAGACATTATAGCATCAAACAAATTAAAAACTTCTTTCTTTATTTTGTTTTTTTAAAAAACACACCGAGGCACCAGCCTTTTCATCTTTTGATGCCTTTCCATCCACCTCCTGCTGCTCCCCCTCGCCAAGCGCCTTCTTCTCAGCCTCCTCCTTTTTCCTCTGCTCCTCCTCCCTCTTCTTCTTCTCCTCTCTAAGCTTGCGGACACGAGCACGTGCCACCTGACCTCGCCTGCATCTCTGCAGCACCAGTGTTGCCTTACGTTGCTTTACAAACTTCTTGCGCTGGATGTGCCTCCTCAAGTGTTTCTGGAGAGTGATGACTCCCGCACGGGCACGCTTGAAGTACTTCCTGTGAGTAAAACAGACAAACAAGAATTGACGTTATCAAAAATGAGCACACATACCCTTTTTTTTCCATTAACAGAAGCACAGTATATGAATGCCTTATGAGCTTACTTTGCAGAGAAAGTGAGCAAATGGGCTCGAATGATCATGGCTGCTTTGCGTCGAATTTCGTCCCTGTCTTTCTCCAAACGCTGCTCCAGAGACTCCTTCATAAAAACCTACAGAACAAAAAGAGAAGCCATACTTTGAATACACTGAAATCATCCTTTAGAAATCTGTTTGCTCCTCACTGGGTCCAAAACGAATAAATACCTGCTCTGAAAGTTTTCTAGAGATCAAAACTTACCTTCGTCTTTCCCAGCTGCCACTCCTTTTTCGTCTTGTCATATCTAAACAAAAGATCTGTACTTTTCTTCTTATCGTCTCCCGTTGCTGCGTCTTTGTCTTTTGAGATGATCTTATATCTGGCAGGCAGAGGATGGTGAGTTAGAGACAACAAAACGTGATGCTTCAAAGAAAGAAACATCAGAGAGTCAAGTTAAAAAACAGACTGAGAGGTATTCACCGAGTGAAGAAGTCTTTGAACGTCCTGCGGACAGGGAAGCCGGCCCGTCTGATCTTCACAGTCTCCAGCATCCCAGAATACCTCAACTGGTTCAGGACCACCTCTGGGTCAAACTTGTTTGGATTCTAAAAGTCAGACAAGAGGTTTTGGCTCATACATCATCAGGAAAATGCTACTGAAGCTGTGAGGGAGATTGAATTAATTTGAGAGATGATCAAGGTGTGAGACTTAGGGAGAGTCTGACCTTATCCATGTTGGGTTTGATGCAGCGGATAAAGAAAGGGTTTGAGACGCTCAGAGTGGCCATGAGAGCGTGCAGGGAGTCCTGAGGAGAGGCAGAGATGGAAGGTGAGAACGTCAGTATGAGTGTCTAGCTGTTATTTAACTCTCATTTTAACTTCTTTCACCATCGTTCCATTTGATAATCACTAAGACAGGCACTTGAGAAGAGGTCAGTTTTTGATCTTTATGATACTTAACAATGAGAAAATGTACCTACAATCTACAATCTTTAGTGAAACAAACAAAAGAATTAGGACTCTTTTGTTACTTCTGTTTTTAATTCCAAGCAAGTCCAAATTTTGCCTTTCAAGTAGTATACTTGTATACTTGGCTGTACACTAACTTTTTCACTTGTAGTTACCAGTGGAAAAGTTAGTGTACAGCCCTGTATGAAGTCATTCAAAGATTTCTGCTTAAAATAAACCAAAATGTACAATGTTTATAAATATTCATGACCAGGTAAATGTAGTTAATACAAATTCCCCAAAGTACTGTTAACTACCTCCACCAAGGAGATTATGTTCTTGGGAGAGTTTGTTTGTTTGTTAACAACATAACTCAAAAACTAACAAACAGATCTTGATGAATTTTTCAGGAAATGTTCAAAATGAGAAAAGGAAGTAGTGATTAAATTTTGGAGGTGATCTGGATCACCGTCTCAATTCTGGTCTTTCTTAAGGGGCTCTTCATCATTGTGATATAGAGCCGTTTTCACCATATGTGTAAATAACTCCACCATAAATGGTCGGATTGCTTTGCAAATCAATACAAGACAAGGTCACCATAATTTCTGACAGATGTAAAAGTACGACCCAGATCCTGGCAATATTTTGGATACTAAGATCTGGAATATAAAACATGTACTGGGTCATCATCGTTTTCAAAACTGTCAGGTAACAAATTATTGTACAAACCTGCAACTAACACCAAACTGTAGCAGACAGTCTGCTGAAAGGGAGTATAACATTAAAGTAGGACTAAAGTGTTTGTGACAATCACAATATGTTTGGTGGAGGTCTGTTCTCTCTGAGTGCTTTTCTAGTTCCCATTAATTTACAAAAATTAAAAACATGTAAATTCCCATGAATATTGCAACCCTAATTTAGATTATAAAACTAAATGTCTTAATATTGTTGTTTTTTGAGTCTTACATGGACTTTTTTCTGTGTCCCTAATCCTCTTCACCAGAAAAACATTGACATGCACTTTTCATTGCTTTTGTTTTTATAAAGAAGTCAAAGGTATTCATCTATTCATCTTAGTTTCGTAACCCAACCAACATAAGACTCTTGAAAACTGAACTCTCAGCTCTCTGTGCTGCTGACCTCAGGACCTTGTCTTATGATTTGTTTGTGTTGTGGGATTAGTCTGGGAATCAGAGCAATTTGCAAATTTGTGGGTGTGTTAGAGCTCTGTCCCTTTTCCAGTCAGACACGGTACGTAGCGTACTTTATCAGAGCAAAGTGAACGAGGCAAACTGCTTAAATCACTCACTCACCCTGAACTGAGAGCTCACGGTTGGTTTGCGTCTCGCTGTTCCCATCTTCTCCTCGTTGTTTCTGCTGCCGACCTTCTCGAACAAGTCGTAGATGAAGTCCAGCCTGAGAGGACACAGACCCACACAGGATCAAACGATGAAAATCTAACACTGGTTATTGTGATTTATAGAATGAAATGTCTCTAAAACCTTCAGTTTCAGTTTTTAGAAAGTTTTGGATTTATTTTCTTTGAGTTAGTGAAGTCAACCCCCAACAAACTGTTGATTAGTATCTGCACGTACCGGCTGTCTTTGAGCATGTTCAGGATGTCATCTCTGAAAGTGTCTCGGTTCTTCTCTAGAATACCTTTAACGTCGTACAGGACCTGATGGAGACAAACACAGTTAACAAACATCTCCCAGACTTCACACAGCAGCATAAATCAGTGTGTTGTAAGTTGGCTCTGTTACCTCGCCGGCATAATGTTTGATACCAAACTGATGGTCAGCCAGTCTGGGCTTCACATAGTATGGGTTTGTCTGCAGGAAACAACAGTCAGACATGCTGTGACGTCTTAAAGTAGCATCGTCTGTTTTTTTTTTTTAACTCACAGATAAGAATAACTCACCGAGTGTCTGCTGTGCAGCTTCTCCAGCAAAGTGAAGTCTGTTCCTTTGGGAAAACGACTCTCTTCATTCACCAGCGCCAACAAGCCCAGTTTCTAAATGACAGAGATAAAAAAAAAACTCATGTTATTGCATCAGCTTTATGAAATCAGCAGCACTTTTCCAGACATCAGTTCAATGTTATTAGATCAGTTTCCAGAGAGAGTCTGAGGCCGGCACCCAGCGCAGCTTTTAACCAACTGAGAGACTGAGATCTTATTCAACTCACTGCACCCCGACGCCCGGCTGACAGAAAGTCTAACAGGAACTTTTGCAGAATAAATATGTTTGTTTCTAAAGTCCAAGCCAGAAATACTGAATACATTAAGGCATAAGATTTTCTTAAAAAAGCTGCATTGACATTATTTCATCCCTCAACAAACTTCTTCCTGACCTTCTCTATGAGGTCCAGACACTCTGCATTGTCCATCCAGTCGATGGCGTCCCACTGGACACCCTCCCTGTGGAGAAAAGAGCCAGACAATAAACATTAAGATAAGTAAACAGTCATAAGACTTATTTGGCTTATTTGGTTTGAGAATGATTCTTCATTCCTCTTAAGTGTTTCAAAGTTCAATCCCGAAAAAACAAGCTCACAACTTCATTTATAAAAGCTTTCCACTTAACCTTTGAACACAGTCAGCTAAGTGCTTTCACTCAACAAAACACCAGAGCGCTGCGAAATGAAAAGAAAATGCAGGAAAGATGAGTGAAAAGAAAAGAATAAATGACAGAAGGGAAAACAAAAGGAAAAAATATATAGAAAAAAGAAAACAGTAAGAAAAGGTGGAAGCAAGGTAGAAAAAGGGGAGAATTAAAGAAAAAAGGAGAGGAGGAAATAGAAAAAAGAATAAAGGAAAATAAAAAAGAGAGAAAAATTAAAGGAAAAAGGGAAAAAAGAAGAAAAAAGGGACAAAAAATACTGTAATTAAAGTCTAAGTGAAGCTAAAAAAGAAAGAATAAATAAAGGAAAGAAATAAGTGACAAAGACGAGAATAAATAACTGAAAAAAAGGAAGACACAAAGAAAGAAAAAGAGAACAAAAGAAATGGGAGATACAAAAATGAACCAAAAAGAAAGAAAAAATTAAGGCAAACAAGAAAAAACAAAAAGGGGAGAAATAATTGCTTAAGGTATAACATAACTAGAAAAAAAAAGAAAAAAGAAAGAATAAATAAAATAAAGCAGAAAAAGAAAAGAAATAGAAGAAAAATGAGATAAAGAAATTTACAGGGATAAAAAAAAGAAAAAGGTAAAAGAGAAAAAGAGACGAACAAATCAAAAGAAAGACAAAGGAGTAAGAGAAAAAAAAGAAAAGTAAACATAGACAAAGGAAGAAAACAAAAAAGGAAGAAAAAAGAAAGCCTGATGAAAACCTGCAAAAACATAACGTCTGAAAATGCTTCATTAGATTTAGTTTTCCGGGAAGTGAAAACTGTAGAAACATTTTTTCTAAGTCATGATTTTTCTTTTCCACTTTATTTACAGCGTAACCAAAATTAGGCTAATCCTAACGTTCCTTATCCTAGCTCTGTTCTAAGTCAAAAGGTTTAAATGTGATCTTTTGTCAAACTAAATTCTTGCTTGTGTTGTACGTCACTTTGGACAAAGTGTCTGCTAAATGAAACTGTAGATTGTAGACTGGAGACATGTTTGCAGAGTTTAACCGTCTGTAGTGACGTACCTGTTGTACTCCAGCTGCTCCAAGGAGAAGATGTGTTTGTTGAAGTACTCCTGAAGTTTTTCGTTGGCGTAGTTGATGTTAAACTGTTCGAAGCGATTCACCTGGAGGCAAACAGACACATTGTTTAGATCTGTCTTATGTCTAAATAATATTCAAGAAAAACACAGCTGATAGTTCAGACCTCAAAGTTCTCAAAGCCGAAGATGTCCAGGATGCCGATGGATTTAAAGTTTTCCTTCCCTTTGATCTTTTGGTTGATCTTCAGGATGATCCAGGAGAAGCACTGGGAATACAGCGCCATAGCCACTGAGTCCCGGGAATCCACGGCCTGTAAGGAGAGGGAATGTGTTAGGGTGGGCGTGTGATCAATCAAGAAGCCCAGAATTAATATGTGTGTGTGTGTGTGTGTGTGTGTGTGTGTGTGTGTGTGTGTGTGTGTGTGTGTGTCTGTGTGTGTGTGTGTGTGTTAACCTGCTCGATAGTGAGCGGGGAGCAGATTTCCTCTCCTCTGAGGATTATGGAGCGCTGAGTCAGGACTTCAGACAGCTGGAAGGCGTCCAGGCCAAGCAGCTCACTGGCATTACTGACCACTGAGAGACAAAGCAGAGACGTGTTAGAAGTTCTGCGTTTTATCCAAACTTTTACCAACTCACTTCACTCTGCTCTGCTCTGACCTTGCTTGGTGGTGATCTGGGCTCCTCCTGCCAGCATGAACTCGATGTTTCCCAGCTGTAAGACTCCTGACAGCAGCTTAAACATGTCCCTGATCTCCTCTTCTGTGAACTGTAACACCTTCAGAGCCTCCTACAATAACCAAGAGAGGCGCAGTGCTTGAAGCTCTTCTTAAAAACATTTTTAAAGGATAATGTTCCGCTCTAATCTTGAATCACAGTACAACTAAAATGATGCTTTGACACTGATGCTTCCACTACGAGCTAATCACATACAGTGAATGAGTGAGACAAGGGATGCAGGGTGGATGTTGCAGTGTTCACTGTGGCATTCGTTGTGCTAGTGGAGGGGTATCTTAACCCCTTAATGCCTGAATTAAATTACAATTATACTAAAAAAATATTTTTGTGTGTTTTTGCATTTTTACAGATTCTAAATTGAGTGGAGATTGTAAAGTTTAATATAGCGCAAACAATAGTTATAAATAAGTTATAAGGTATGTATAGATACAAAAAGTTCACCCTCTGACCAATTTATTGGGACAGTGCATTTGATATTTGCCTGGGTACGTGCAGAATATAAATCAAAAGGCATTAGTGGGATAAAAGGTCTTTTCAGCTGCATCAATACCTGACAGGGTATGTAGAAAATACACGACAACAGCCATCAGGGTTAAAGTGTCTTGAAACCCAAACTTTAGCTCTAACTTAAGCAAAAATTTGGCTGAATGATAGCTTGTATATTGAAAAACGAATCTGTCGTGGAACTCGTAAGTGAAAGTCCCACAGTATTGTGTTGTTTTTTTTTGTTTTTTTCTTCACTCTAAATTATCACTCTGGTACCCAGTAGAAGTTTAACATATTTTACAGCTCAGAAAAAAACAACAACATTTTTTTAACTGCTGTCTCTTTAAGGCTCCTTGCTCCACAACCCCCCAGCACTCTGATTGGTCAGCTTTCTGTAGACCTAAAGGAGACAGAGCTTTTGGCGGACCTTGGCGTCTGAAGCCTGCCCGTCAAACGTGTCATAAAATCAGTGTTGCGAAGGTCTTGTACTATTCTTTTTCAACACACAAAAACTCGACATTTTTTGGCTGCTTAAATTTTCATATGACAGATACTGTTTCCAGGAATAAAAATGTGTTTAGTTAAATCAAATTCAGTTATTTCATAATTTATATGCTCAAATATTACATGAAAAAAAATTGGTGCCCTAGTTTTTCCACCGGCTGAACATGGCCCTGATAAACATTCACAGAAACTGTTCAATGTCTCTGTGAGCTTTTAGACTCAAAGGTTGGACTCTAACGAATGTGTACATATTAAGTAGAGAAAACATGTCTAGTGTGGCCTGAGGGAATCCATTAAATCCGCAATGTTTACAACCAGAAATTAGCCAATTAGCGCTTGTTTGTTTTGCATTATTTTGTATGTTTTAAGTTGCAGCTAGCTGTCCCCTCAGGACCATCATATGTCACAGATGTTTGAGCAGCTTTTTCAACAGGCAGTTTTCTGTCATAAAATGTATAGTCAACAGGAAAAACACGGTGCCACTGACCATAACGCTGGTATACAGCTCTTTGTCATTCAGGCTCTTGTCTTTCAGACACCCTGATTGGCTGAGGTAGTGGAAAGATTCAGCAGGATCCTCCAAAAAGTACTGACCTGAGAGAGAAGGAGAATGAAAGTTAGGGTGATAGATGGATGGATGGAGGCACATTTTGATACTTGGATGCTTCACAATAAGGTGTTTCTGATGATTTGACAGCTTTCATGCTTCCCTCACTTTTATGCTCCTTGTTAGCTCCCGCCAACAGAGCGTAGAAGATGTGGTAGTTTCGTTCTCCAGGGTTTTGTCGAACCACCCGATTCTACGGCAAAAATCAATGCAGCAAAGCCTCAATTAACATGTCATTATGATTCACAGTGTCAAGCTTTTAAATCACTGCTTGGGAATTGAAATGACTGAGCTGCTCATGTGGATTTACCTTTTCCAGCAAATCTGAAAAGAAATGAGTCAAGGAAACAAAACAGAAATAAGATTAGAAGTAACTGTGCATATGAAATAAGATCATTTGGTGCATAAAACAGAAGGATACAGTCGATGACGCAGCCCCCCTGGATGTTTCCACACTCAGAGAAATGAAGCTGGATGAATTTCCCAAAGCGGCTGGAGTTGTTGTTGTAAACAGTCTTTGCATTTCCAAAAGCTTCCATGATAGGACTGCGGAGAAGGAAAAAAATGTGGTGTGAGTTGGATTTTACAGGAAGCAAAGAATTACTGTGCAACTACAATGTGCAGCAAAGGTCATTCAGTACATATTAGAGCAGCAGCAACACTATACAGCTGACCTTTACTTATCTGTGGTGAGCTGACAGAGGCAGCTTGTTCTTTTTCAGTAATACAAGAGAGCACGGATACTGAAAAGCAACGCTGAAGACTTGAGCTTAAAAGCTTAAACTCAAGTTGACTAGCAAATAAAAAAAACCCTCAGTCTTGTGTTTTTATCTGCTCAGAAAGCAGCAATAAAGGTTTGAAAGGTAATGAAAGGTTTTATGTTATAAACTTGCACTCACGGGCCACTTTATTAGGCACACCTGTCCAACTGCTTGTCATCGCAAATTTCTAATCAGCCAATCACATGGCAGCAACTCAGTCCATTTAGGCATGTAGACATGGTCAAGAAGAAAAGTGATTTAAGGGACTTTGAAGGTGGTTGTTGGAGCCAGACGGTCTGGTCTGAATATTTCAGAAACTGTTGATCTACAGGCATTTTAACCCACAACCATCTCTAGGGTTTACAGAGAATGGTCTCAAAAAGAGAAAATATCCAGTGAGCAGCAGTTCAGTGGGCAAAAATGCCTTGTTGATGCCAGAGGTCAGAGGAGAATGGACAGACTGGTTGGAGGTGATAGAAAGGCAACAGTAACTCAACTGTCAGTTGACAGCTCGGAATAGAAAACTGAGGCTACAATTCACACAGGCTCACCAAAACTGGACAATAGAAGATTGGAAAAACGTTGCCTGGTCTGATGAGTCTGGATTTCTGCTCCACATTCAGATGGTAGGGTCAGAATTTGGCGTCAACAACATGAAAGCATGGATCCATCCTGCCATGTATCAACGGTTCAGGCTGCTGCTGCTGGTGTAATGGTGTGGGGGATATTTTCTTGGCTCACTTTGGGCCCCTTAGTACCAGCTGAGCATGGTTTAAAGTCCACAGCCTACATGAGTATTGTTGCTGACTATGTCCATCCCTTTATGAGCACAGTGTACCCATCTTCTGATGGCTACTTCCAGCAGGATAACGCTCCATGTCATAAAGCTGGAATCATCTCAGACTGGTTTCTTCAACATGACAATGAGTTCCCTGTACTCAAATGGCCTCCACAGTCCCCAGATCTCAATCCAATAGAGCACCTTTGGGATGTGGTGGAATGGGAGTTTCCCATCGTGGATGTTCAGCCGACAAATCTGCAGCAACTGTGTGATGCTATCATGTCAATATGGACCAAATTCTCTGAGGAATGTTTCCACTACCTTGTTGAATCTATGCCACGAAGGATCAAGACAATTCTGAAGGCAAAAGGGGGTCCAACCTGGGACTAGCAAGGTGTACCTAATAAAGTGGCCGGTGAGTGTATATAGGTTGTTAATACTTGTTTTCTATATGTGCGCGACAAACCTCCTTGGAAACTGATGGGATATTTGAGTACAACATAACAGAGCAGATGATGTTTTGACTGCAACAGGAGGTGAATTTAAAACAAACTGTCCACCAATTGTAGCCTCACTACCATTCAGGCCGCACGGATTTCTATTTGATGACTCAACTTTTCTCCAAATCTGCCTTTATGTGCTCCTCTTTGAATTGACTCATATTTTGTTACGACAGACTTTTAAACAGTAACACTAAAACAACGGCAGCTCTCCATGTGTACCTGCTCTGCACAATGGCCTGCTCCACCCTCGTTGTTTTCTCCGACGAAGGAGTCCCAGAAGAGTTCTGGCTCATCACCGACAGGAACTGAAGCAACAGTTTAGTGCTCTCCGTCTTCCCTGCCCCTGATTCACCACTGAGGACACACACACACACACACACACACACACACACACACACACACACACACACACACATACACACACACACACACACACACACACACACAAAGACAACCCAATCTAATTAAGCACACTGTGACCTTCTCTGACATTCACGTATCTCTAACTGGTCCCTGATAGTGAGGTTTGATACCTTCAGACATATAGCATTAGCCCTCTGTCTTTGATAATTAACAAACCAAGTGAGTGTAATTGAAAGAAAACCAGAAAGAAAATCAGATTGCTCTCCATCAGTGAGGTTTTTGATTTCATTGGTTTTGAGAAGCTGTTTCTTATTTTTCCTAATCACAGAAATCTAGCCAGCCACGGTCACTCTTAACCCAGGATTCATTCATGTGTTCATGTTACCTTTGCCTGCAGTGTTACAGGAAGGCAATTGTCCAATATGTCTGGAAATGTGGATTTTTTTAACATTCTCTGTGTGCAAAAAAAGCAATTAACATTTTGAGAAATCTGTCATTAATGGTGTAAAGGAGACAGGGAACGCTTGGTTCACTGAAGATAAAGTCTAACGAGGGCCAGATTGCTTTGAAAATTGCTGAGGGTATTGCTGTCGCCCAGGGATGCTGAGCCTCCATCTGGTGTGACAATCAGGAAAATCTTTCCTCTTGACCAACACTTTCGTCCATTGTAAGATGTCCTTGGCTGTATATGCAAATGCTTTGGTTTTTGGGAGGAAAAAGGAGTAATTCTCAGGTTTGTTTGCTTTGACACACTAATCTCCAAACTGGCGTCTCAACTCAAGGTGGTAAGTTAAAAAGAATAGATGGTCACATTCTTCACAGCTTACCTGATGAGGACACACTGACTGTCATGGCGTTTCCAGATGCAGCGGTAGCATTCGTTAGCCACAGCAAAGATGTGTGGAGGCAGCTCCCCGATGTGGTGCTTGGAGTAGAGCTCCACCCTCTCTGGGTCGTACATGCCCGCGATCTGCTTGTAGGGGTTGACAGCTGCCAGGATGCTGCCGATATTAGTCTGAAAGAGGTTAAGACCTGATATCAGTTTTGAACAGGAGGTCTTTGTGTCCTTTTTTCTCACCTGTCTGCTTCAAATACAAAAAATATTAGTCCTAAAACTAAAATCTGGTGTGTTTATTTATTTATAAAATTGCTGTATTAGACTTAATATGAACTGCATCCACCTGAAAAATTTAGAAAAATATCCAAAGAAAATAATTTTGACTATTTTGCAAGTAAATCAAAATAAAAGGAACTCAGGTACCAGAAAGCTAAAGTACAGCAAGGATGCAAGTTTTTATTCTAGCTCTTAGTGCTGTAACCAACACCTTGATTTCCCAGCTTTTCCCTGGAAACTTCTCCCCTGCAGACCCACCATCGTGTCATATTACTCTGTCTGTGCTTTTTTTTCGACTACACATATTACACCGGGCAGCATGACGTAAATACACATAGAAGCAGTCACACACAGTGGGACCGTAATCTGACCCCACACAGGGTTAATACTGATGATCAGCTTAAACAAAATCTGCGTATCAACAATATTTCATCATCTAGATGAGGTCACACCCAAGAGGACTCATTGGTCTGTTGTCTGATAATCTTTCAGGTTTCCAGGCTTTCCAAATGACAGACTTTTGACTCACATGATTAAAATGTGCAAGTTCACGGCCTGAATTCATTGATCTAAGTATCTATTTTAATAATCACCAAAAGAGATAATCATGTTTTTATGTTGTCTGTAGGTGTGGCTGTTGAGGAAATTCAATGAAAAAGTGTCGAAACAAAGCTACAGAAAAATAAGTTTTTTAAACATCACTTATAAAAAGAAAATATACTTCACTTTTTATTGCATATTTGATTACAGTTGTCATTGTCTTATCCAAACTGTTCAGCTTTAGTCTTGGCCACAGCCTTTAAAGTGATACTCTGGGATGGAACAAGTTGGGTCCTATCACAAGGTTTAGGGCAGAAATTACTCCTACAGCAGTGTTTTTGTGCAGCAGAAGCCCAGGGTGCATGCACCAAACACCCCCTCCCTGCTCGTCTGCCGGTTTCCTCTGCACTCAGATGGGGCCAAAAACACAAATAAACGGACTCCCACCGGAAAAATCTGATAATGGTCTGCATTCACGCTTTATTTAGAGAATTTTCAGCATGTTACTTTCACACAAAAACACCGCTAAATAAGGCTCTAGTTCTCATCGTGGCGTAAAACGGCGCTACCTCCGTTGCAGAGCCACAGCTGGCTATGAGGCGCTTGCCGCTTAGTGTATCAGTCCGCGCACGCGGCATGCCAGATTTAAACAAACGCAGGTAGTCTGCCAGGACGAAATATGCAATAACAACGTAAAACGCTGTTTTTGTGTGAAAGTAACGCGCTGAAAATTCTCTAAATAAAGCGTGAATGCAGACCGATATCAGATTTTTTCTGTGGGAGTCCATTTATTTGTGTTTTTGGTCCAGTAAAATATGGCCCCGTCTGAGTGCAGAGGAAACCGGCAGAGGAGCAGGGAGGGGGTGTTTCGTGCGAGCGCCCTGGGCTTCTGCTGCACAAAAACACTGCTGTAGGGGTAATTTCTGCCCTAAACCTTGTGATAGGACCCTCAGCTTTACGTCACTAAAAACAATGTTTTCTGAAAACTCTGGCCAAAGTGAAGATTTTGGAAAATTCCAGTTTCATGGTTTCATGTGGACGCCGGTATACTGAGTTTTCAGTTGTCAAACGTCACAGCTGAATGATGGGGGCTCATTCTGATTGGCTGGCACGGGTTTTATGACTGGAAAACACTGCCCATTATGGATTTGGCATGCTTCGAGCCACACTCACCAGCGGATTTACCTGCTGCGTGTGGACGAAAGTATTGTTAAAAGCAAACGAGGGGAGGATACTCGTTTTTGAAAATACCTGGTTACGTGTGGACATGGCCTTTGAGTGGTTTACAGGGTCAGTTTTTTTTTTTGCACAACAGATTTTAGTGAAGTCAACATAAGTTGTCAAAATTTCATTGCTCACTATTTTTAAGGCAATGGTTTTACCAGATTTTTTGGGGTAGACTTCACTTTTTCAGGCTAAGAGTGTAGTGAATGTTACTTGAGAGGCTATGTCAAGTCTTTATGATTAACGAACTTGAGAAACCACAGCTAAAAACAAAGCCACAAAATCTTATTTTCATAAAGACAAAACAAACATCTGTAGAGGGAGTCACTGCTGTTGTATCAAACTAGAAAAGAAGTGGACCATAATGTTCTGACTTGCTTCTCTCTCCTTTCACTTCCTTCTACTTAGAGCTGACCAGTCTGTTAAGATGATTTGTGCTTCCCACTAAAAGCTTCATGCATGCAAAGGTTATTGGAAAAAAAGGAGGATACATCATGTCATGAACATTATGTACACACATGTACGCCACTTACACACTCTCACACAACATATCTGAGCCTGTCAGGGAGCACTTACGTAGATGTTATCCTTCTGGTAGCGCTGGTACAAGTTGTGCATGATGGCGGCTTCATGCAGTTCAGCCAGAGCGGACATGTCCTCCACTCCATCGATGCTCGACTGGTGCATGGCGTACACCTTCTCCCTGGTGATCTCTGCCTGCTGCAGGTAGAGCACCTAGAGGACGATGAGAAATGCAGAGTGTCATTAATCAGCCTCCAAAAGAAGTACATTTTCTGTACTTGTTTCTCAAGCTGCATTAATTAAGTAATGATTTAAAAGTAAAAGGAAATTCAGTTTAAAGTAGTGTGGTATATAATGAGACCCAGGCACAACAGTTCTCCAGCTTAACATCCCTCTAAGGAGGAACAGATTTTCTAAAAAGATGCTAAAACATGAGGCCTTTCATTATTAGCCATGTAATTATGGTTAACTGTGATGCAACAGTGTGGAAATCCACATGATATAAATACAGATCTTTTGGTAAATGGACCCCAGCTTCATCCATATAATCTACCACCATGGAAACTAGAAAATAGGGGACACCGGGGGTGAGGAAGCCAGCTGTCAGTGGGAAGGAGGAGAAAAAGAGTAGATGTGGCAGGACCTGACAGGTGAAATCAGCTCAGCTTGCATCCATGTCGCACTCACATGTGCACTACTTCAATGACCTACAGACCTGCTCCTGCAGACAACTCACACACACACACCCTTACAGGCACACACTAAGGTAGTTCTGTATCTGTTCCATTAAAGGTCATTTATTCACTCCATCAGAATCAACTCTAAGAATAGAAGCCTCAACCTTTATGAAACCAGGCTGTTAATATGTCAGAAAAACTCATAGCCAGCCTCCACCCTCCATGTGAGTATGAGAGTGTGTGTGTGTGTGTGTGTGCATGTGCTGTAACAGATGTGATAGAAGTCTGCTGAGAGTGGTAAACGGGCTCGCTGTAGGCATTCATGCGTCTCATTCTTCAAATCTGTTTAACCGCTCAAACACTGTGGAGAGCTGTTGCGTTCAGATGAACAGTAAACGTTACATGCTGTCGTTTCTGTGTGGAAACAAACAGAAAGCTGACATGAGCTGTTGTTTTTTTTATCTCTCCTCTCAGTCATGTGTGTTTGAGCCGTTAACTGATGATGAGGTCTAAGTCGCTAACCTTTACCCGCCCACTCAGCTGTGATGAAATGACCCAATTACCCCTTCGTCCTCCATTAGAGAAAACATAACTCATGTTCACCGCAGAACTGCTCACCAGCCTCACGATGACCCTGACCACTTGACTCCATGTCTTCACCCTGAATCACAGAGTGCCATAAAGTCTCCGACCAGCTGTTAATCAACGGTCAGAGTCTGATCAAAAATAACTGAGCATAAAAAAACAGTAGTACACAAAATCAAGAACAAAACAATAAAACTATTTGCTCTGACCTCCTAATAAAACCTGTTCAATCAAATTAGTGAAACATCTTCAAATGAATTGACATTGATTTAAAAGAAAAAAAGGGGGGGGCAAAAAGAAAACGTAGGAAAAAGAGAATTAAATTAAAAAAGATAAAAGAAAAAAGAAAGGAAAAGGGGGAAAGAAAGGGGAGAAAAAGAAAAGAGTTAAAGAGAGGATGAGAAAAGTTGAGGGAGGAAAGAAAGAAAGAAAGAAAGAAAGAAAGAAAGAAAGAAAGAAAGAAAGAAAGAAAGAAAGAAAGAAAGAAAGAAAGAAAGAAAAAAGATAGAACAGAAGAAATCAGGAAAGAAAGAACAGAAGAAATCAGGAAAGAAAGAACAGAAGAAATCAGGAAAGAATGGAAGAAATCAAGAAAAAGACAAGAAGGAGAAGAAAAAGAAGTGAGGAAAAGGGACGAAAAAAGAAAAAGGCAAGAAAAAGGGAAGAAAGAAAAAGGAAAGAAGGAAAAGGGAAGGATAAAAAAGAAATGAGGAAGGAAAAGGGAAGAAAGAAAGAGAAAAGAGAGGGAAAGGGGAGGTGGAAAACAAAGGAAGAAAAAAGGAAAAAAGGTGAGAAAGAAGTAAAGGTGAGGGAGGAAGAATAAAGAGGTTAAAAAGAAAAATAGTAAGAAGGAGGGACAAAAGGAAGGGAAAAAAGACATGAAAATACAAAAGAAAACAAAGAAAAGCAAGGCGGACAGAAGGAAAAAAAGAGAAAAAGGAAAGAAAGTGTTTGGACAGTAAAAAAATTCTAACGTTTCAGATAAGTGGCCAAAGAATAAAATAGACAAAGAAAAATAAAAAGATAGAAATCTAAACTGAGAGAAAAAAAGGAAACTGGAAAAGACAAGCAAATGAAAAGAAAAAGGAAAAAAAGATTTTCTTTGTTATTGTTACTTTAGGTACCGTTTTATCTGGCATTACAGACTTTTTAAGGCCTCCGCTAAACATTAGTCTGTGACAAAGAAACACTTTGATATAAACGACTGACTGCTGAGAGAAGAGCTTCTAACTGTGATTACTACTTCAGCTCATCTCGGCAGTCAGAAGCTTTTTAGTCTCATTGTTTGAGATCTTCCGTCAGCCCCTCTGTGTGCCTTCATTAAGAGGTTTAGGATTATACACTAAACATATCTATAAATACAAAACAGCCTGAAAATTTAAAAGAGTCAGTTATGCATTTTTGCGTTTGTGTTCAGTAATTTAGGTTAGTCACAGTTCTTGTCAATGACTTGGCTGATTTCTGTATTTTCCCACCTAATTAAATCTGGCTCTCACTCTCTACTTCTCTATATGTCATCATGTCACATCTGTCCCTCTCATCTGTCTTTCTCTTTGTAAATCACTCTTCTTTCATCCCTTCCCCCGCTCTGTCGTTTCGCTTTCTCTTCTCTTGATTTCCACTCCTTCACATCGTCCCACTCTTCATTAATTTACCTCACTTCTCTGACCACCCTGCTCAGCTTCTCTGTCTTATTTTCTGTTTTATATTTTATATAAGCAGGTCTTCTTTCTCTCCTTTCTTGACTCTCTCCTTCTTTCTCTCCTTTCTGTCTGTCTTAAGCACATGGATCCCTGGGTGTTTGCTCATGCACTCACTCAATACCTAAATGGCTCAATCTGAGACCCCTGCCTGTAATTGAAGGCTTACTGAAAGCCGTTTCAATCACAGAGTCAAGCCTGCCTTTGCAATCAGGGGAAAATTACAGCTCACAGAAGATAAGGCTTCACACTCACCATCTCTCTCACACACACACACATACACCAAAAGGACAACAAACAAGCACAACACTGACAGAAAAGGAACGCTTGGTTTGATAAATATTCGAGGGGTTGGTTGTTGAGCTTTACCTCCAATCATCTCTCTCATACCTTTTACAGTTGTATTAATGTTTGGGAGGGAAAAAAGTAAGCTTGTTATCTTCTCATTTCAAAGTTTGTTTGACTTGTATCAAAAGGGATCCTGCCATGGCACAATACCCCCTCTTTAAATGAAGCTTAAAGAGGGGGTATTCATTTTTTTTAATTTTTCTTTATTTGGAGGCTTTTTATTTACCTCTGTCGTAGCTTTACAGAATTTGCAGTTAAGAAACTCTTTTCCCTCACTCTGGTATTTAAGAAAACCCTTAATTCAGCCTCTTCTTTTTAGCTGATATCTCTTCAAGGCTGCTTGATATAAACCCCCTTTCCTCTGATTGGCCAGCCCTCTGGAGGCCTGTAGAGGACAGACTTTATGACAACATCATCATGATTTCAGCAAGTCTTGTTAAGATCTCATGTTATTTATGGAACAAAGCGCTTTAAGCTGTTTACAGACAGATTCAGGGATTTATAAGTATGACGTATGAACAACCAGCATTATTACTTTGTTTCCTTGTCTAATAAACAGGAAATCATAACACCCTCTCTTTAAGGAATTTTATTTTGATGGTATTGGAAACAACAAAACTGTGTTATCCAAACTATTGTTACCAATTCCAAACACCTGTTTTAGTGCACATCCTCTGGTAGGTTCAGTGTTACCTTAAATATGAATTACGGGGATTGATTTTTTCTATTTTTTTTTTTACACTTGATGACTTGGAAAGAAAGTTATTCTTAATGTCAAGATAAAAGATTCAGATAAAATCAGTTCTTTAAAAATAAATAAATAAATAAATAATAAAATAAATTAGTATTATTATTGTTAACAATAATAATAATAATAATAATAATTATTATTATTATTATTATTATTATTATTATTATTATTATTATTATTATTATTATTATTATTATTATTATAATCTGACATGTAAACAGATGGAATCAGTCAATTATGTTCAAATTTTAGGTAGGAAACATCTAGCTTAGCTAAAATTTAGCCACACAAAAACATACCAGACATTAAAGCTCCTGTTTAGAGTTTTTGACAGGGTATAAAACAATTATTTTTTCTATTCAATAAATCGAAGTGTCTGTAACTGCTGTGAGGAGTAGTTGTCCTTTGCTTTTTCAACAGCTGATAATTACAACAAGTGACAAATCTGACCGTTAAAAGACAGAAGCTGAGAAACAAATCATCACCAAATCATCATCAAGTTGTCTTAGAATACTCAGAAAAAATATTGAGGGTGACCCTCATTTTAAATGATGTTACGGCTACCACATCCAACAAACAATACAGATTGGCAAAGAAATTAGAGGGGGCACCAAAACAACTCAATCTGAACATTACTGATAGGAGCTTTAAAGTTAGGGCAATGTGAATCACATATTCATAAATTATTGGAACTTGTCAATGCCTGTCAAACTCCCAGTTTCTAATCTGAAGTGTGTGATACACACTAGAGCTGAAACGATTCCTCGAATGATTCGAGGTACTCGATTACAAAAATTACTCAAGTAATTTTCTCCGTCTCGAGGAATCGTTTAATTTTAAAAAAGATCAAGGAGTGGTATTTCAAATAGAGCTGAGGCCATATTAGGAGAGTTTTCAGACCCCTCAAGCTACCTCTTATACAAAATAGCAACTAGCAACAAATCTAGCTTCTTTCCTGGAGTTTGGAGACTAATGGGTCATTCTACGAAACGGGTGCCATTTGGGTCCGCAACATTTGATGAGATGTACAAGGCACAAAAAATGTGTCAAAGTGTGTTTACAAATTTTAGAGCTACCAAAGCAAGTGCTGTTATTGACGTGCTGTATCAGATAATTCTATTTCTTAAAGAGAAAAACTTTCATTTGAAAAATAACTGCTCTTTAACTAAACAAAAATGTATTTTATCCGATTACTCGATTAATCAATGGGATTTTCAGTAGAATACTCGAATGCTAAAATATTCGATAGCTGCAGCCCTAATACACAGTTTTTTATTTTTAACCAGGATATATTTATGAGACCTTCAAGTTATTTTTTCTTCAGCTGTTACCCTCTACAGGAAACCTTGCAGCACTTTTAGGAAATCACTTTCTTGAAGGGTGGATTAAAAAAAATAAACTTGAAAGTTTCACTATTAAGAGTAAGGAAACACAAATCAGTGTCTAGACTGCAGCTTTGGATTTTACAACTGCTCCTTAAACCAAATCTGTCAAATTTAGTAGCATTACAGAGCAGACAAAGCTGAGATGTTTTAGGAAAACCACTCGGGACAACCAGCGCAGATGATTCAAGGAGAAGGGATGCTCTGAACTGAGAAAGTGTGTCAGTGACTAAAATAAAGTGTTGCTCAAGTGGAAGTATTTTTTTTTCCAGAAAGTCTCCCACTTCTTCTTCTATTCCCCTCTGGTGGATTTGTAACACACATACACACAGAAACTGTTGAGTATTTTCAGCACACACAGTAAGTTTGGCTACACAGAAAGGTCTAAAAGGGGAAACCTCACACTCAATAATTCATTGTCGGAGTAAAGGATGGAGGTAAGACCCAGAAATAGTGAAAGAAAAACAGAGAGAGGAGAGAAAGTTGTTTTTTCTTCAGGAGAATATTTCCCGCACCAGGATATGAAAGCTGGGACGGCTCTGGAGTCACAAAAGAATATGTAAACAATGCTCTTTCTTTTCATGAGACATGTTGACAGACTCAAATTCTGCTTCTCCTCTTTCATCATATTCAGATTCTTCTCTCTTTCCTGAAATATCGCTGCATTTTTAACATGTTTTTCTCATGTGAACACACTCTCTACACACACACACGCGCAGTGGAAGCGGCAGCCTCCTGTAAAGCTCTCTGAAGTCTGAAGCTGCTTTGCATGATTCAGGAGCAGAGCCGGGGGGAAACGAGCTTCTTCATCTGACTTCACTTATTAGCAGCCGCCAGAGTGAGGAGAGGGGGCGAGAGAGGTAAAGACAGAGTAGATAGAGTAGGGAGAGAGAGAGGGAAAGCACTGTGGGCACAGTGACCTATATATTCTGCACAGCTCTCTTTTTTTCTGTGCGTTACAGTATCACACACTACTGTATGCACCTGCCCTGGCTTTGGATCAAGTTGGGTGGACATTACTGGTCAGATTAGGATTAAGAGAAATTGAGGGGGTATTTTCTATAATCTGACCTTGAACATCTTTAGATTAAAAGTCAGAGGAGCAGCTGCAGCCAGATGTTCACATAGAGTCAAATTATCATGAAACCAAAGGGTTAAATAAAGCTCTTTGGGCTCTGGACCGCAGGAGCTGGGTGATTGATCTGTCAGAGCACAGGAGCAGGAGGATACGAAAGGTAAAAGGGATGTTTTTTAAACAGAGTGAATACTTTTACTGAACCAAGAGATTGTCATAGAATGGCTAATGTGGCTAACTGCTTAACAGTGTTAGCACCACATTAGCCAGGTAACTGCAAAACACCACCAGTAGAGGGCAGTAAGACAACGACAAAGGTAGTGGTGGGGGAAAAATTCGAAAGTCCGGATTTTTTGTTTGACAATATCTAAATCTGGATTTTTTTTGTCCCCCCCCAATTTTTTTTTTTCAAATTCAAATTCAAATTCTTCATTTCAGCCTTTGTTTATAAACTGGATAGGAAAAAGTTTCCACTTTTCTCCAGCAGAGGGTGAAATGTTTGTCTCTGACTCATGTGATGTGTATATTATGGGAAAGTATGGCTTCTGAGATAGTCTGATACCATCATCATTTAAAAAAATGTAAAATATTGTAAATATCAAAGAATCGCAATTTAAATGGAATCGGCACCCCAAAATTCAGTCTGAAATGAGGCTAGAATTGAATCGTGACAAAACCATATCGTCCCTGCCCTAGACGAAGATCTTTTAGTGAAAACGACACAAGACAGATGAGCTGTGTAGCCAAGCTGCAACTGGTCTAAAAACACGAGTCCATGCAGAAATTCTAAAAATTGCAGTTTATTGGTTGTCCACTTGGGGCTGGCCCCAGAAGTACCGTAAACTACATACACACCAAGCAAAAAAAGGCATTTTTACAGCAGAAATAAACATGATTACAGCCTGGTACTCCCCATCAGCTGGTACAGCTCAGCTGATGGGGAGGTTGGGGCCCTAACGCTGTAAGTGCAGAGCCACATTTCTAATATGGCTCCCGCCAACAATTGCTTCAAAACTCTGTTTCAGAAACAGACAGGTGATGTCACTGGGACTACTTCTTTTATAATACAGTCCATAAGTACTACAGTTAGCCTGTTAGCATGGGTGATATTCAGCCTGTGCTGGTTTTGGTTGTGTTTTATTGCACAGAAGAAGAATTTGTTAAAAGAGACAAGTGCTTAGTGACAGAGCCATCATCAGTCAAAGCTGATTCAAAGTCCTTCAACTGGCAAAACAGCAGAGTGCTCCACTGTCTAAAGCTCCTGTCTAAACCAGTGATGGGGCTTGAAATGCCAGCTCGTTGATTGACGACTTTCAGCTGGATACCATAGCACATAGTTCTGGGGATAGTTCCTATGGTTGAGATGCAGCTTTACATAATTATTACCAACATTTCAAAAATGTTTTAAATTTTGATTCATTTGTCCTCAATAACATTTTTAAAACTTGCTCTCTTGTTGAACAAATGACTATGATTGTTTACCTGTGTATGAAAATTAGCCACAAAGAATTCTGATACATTGGGCCTTTGCAGCCAGAGAAAGTAGGGCTCATTTGTCATTTGTTGGCCACATTTGGAGGAGCCTTCAAAATGGGACAGCCTTCTATGAACTGCACTAACACACTCAGCCATCAAATGCAGCCTAACACAGAACTGGTTGGTGCAAAATTAAAAGGACAAACTTGTATATAGTATTAGAAACATTAGTCATCCCATCCCGTGTCAAATGATAAATTGCGGCCCCAAGTTTCACACATAACAAAAATTGAATCCAATCCTCTTACAGGACTAGAAGTGCACCTTCTATGACGTGTCTTTTACCACCGGGGGAGGTTAATATCAAGCTTTGACTCTGTTTCTGCCTCCTCTGGCCCCCAGCACTGAAGCGAACAACACCTTTCATATGTCATCATCCTTTAGGATTTGGCAGCTCAGACTCATCCCAGCCTGAAGGTGATCTCCGCTTGGTATGCACAGATATGGGACAGTGCAGAGACAGACACAGGAAGATGTTTGTGTGTGTTTGCATATCAGTGTTTATTTGCATGCCACTTTGATAAAGCTAAGTTAATCCCATTATGTGATACAGGACAAATGAGTAACTACGGGTCCTCAAAGGGAACAAATACCAAACAGTGAAAGGGGGAATGAATGTGGGTCAGAAGATCACACAGAAGCATCCGCCTGTTTCTGTGCCAACTCAGACTTAACTAGTCATTTCTGCACTTTTCATTAGGCACATTTGTCTGTGTGTGGGTCTGTTTATGTATGTGTGTGTGTGTATGGAGGAAGACATGCCTGCAGCATGTTCTGTGCTCGCGTGAGCTCTCGCCACAGCTTTCACACTAGCTTCTGAAATCCAGGTCACGTAACAGACAGCTCATCGCTAACGTAACCTGTGAGTGTGTGTGTGTTTGTCTGCTTGAATATCTGTTTGTGTGTAGAGTGGGGATACAGGTGTGTCTTTTTCAACCTTGTTTGGCCTTCTGTCTGTGTCTACATCCTCTGCTTATCCAAGTGTAACACATTCCTGTTTGGCTGGACATATGTTCACTGCAGATATAGACCGAGACATCGTCTATGGGGTACGATGATCACTCTGTTATATCTACATCCAAAGAGAAGGTAAAATCTAATTGATGTTGATTAACCTAGTTTTTTAATTATTATTATTAAATTTAGCTAACTGTTGTATCTGTCAAGCTGTTTTATCCGTGTCTTGTCTATAAATATAAAGCTACAATATATGTATATGAAGACCATGGCGGATACTTTACTTTTCATAAATGACAAATGCAATTAGCTTAGCTTATACGTCTCTTTTTCTTTTACCATACATTTGTCCTATTTTTATCCACTCCACTTGCTGACCCAGTTCTTACTGCAGATCCATCAAAGTTACGCATAATCTGATCTCATCTAACTGTGCTCTCTATACACTAATCTGTGCAGATTTAAAAGGGAAAGGTAAAACCTAGGATCATTGATGAAATATTTATGAATGAGGGTTTGCAAATGCTGCTAGAATACCTGCTGGGCCCCTGTTTCTTAAATCACCTTTGAAGATATATTTAGGTAGTGACTGAAAAAACGTGCACCAACAAGCGAACAGGAAGGATCCCCTGCACGTTTGTATTTTGGTTTTGAGAAGAAGAAATCTGTGAAGGCTACCTTTAAAATCCTTTGGGTGGAGCAGAACCAGAGAAAGGATTACTTACCCGTCTTCTTCAGCCTGATCATTAAATCAGCCAATATTCATACTGATAAAAGCTGATTTCAGATTAATCTCCAGCTGCAATCAGAGGGCATGTGGGCGACTTGCTGCCACTGATCCCAACCTAAGCTATGAAAGCTGAGAGGGTTGGTGCATTACAGACAGGCTAACCAACTTGGGCTGGAGTTAATTCCTAAATTTCTGAGCTTCATAGTCTTATTTTAACTTACAAACTGGAAAAAACATGGACCCCAAGACCAAAACTACAAGACATCTGAAGGTGGGCTCATGCTAAAGCTGTTTCATTCCCCAGGTCTTAAGTGGCTCATACGAACAGGACACTGGCATAGGGAGAACAAAACACAGGTAACTGCAAAACACCACCAGACCAGTTGAGGGCAGTAAGACAACAACGAAGGCCTTTAAGCAAAAATGACATGAGACAGACAAGGCATGAAGCACTGCAGTTGACCAGTTTGCTGAAGCCATTTCTAAAAGCCCCAAACAGCTTTAACCAGCAGAACACTGACCTTGTATTCATTCACAAGTACTTATTTTGTGTTTCAACAGCTGTTATAAACTGGATATGCGCTGACACGTTTAGCTGAAGGTCTCCAGTTTACAGGGACACCCTTTTCTGTTTCTGTCAGGAGCTGACAGAAACATTCACATTATCAGGCTCAAAGAAGATGATTGTTTAGGAGTTGTTAAACCAAGTCAATCACATCTGTTTGTGATGTAGTTGTAGATTGAGGGTTAAATAAAAACACCTCCCAAAGTCCATCCAGACATCAGAAAAGTACTACTCCCAAGGTAGGACTGTTTTCAGGGTTGGACTTATCCCACTGAACTAGATTTCTACTATAGTTCCAGCGATTGAAATGCCAGCAGTTCAGGGGGATAGTTAATATGGTTGAAATGCAGCTCAAGGTATCAGTAGAAGAGCCAAAACGAGTGACGAGGTTAAGCCTCCATTGAGCACTTGAGACTTGATTGTCAAGGTTTGACTGACATTGTAAGAATTTTGTGAAGTCAACAGCTTAAACTTTTTGTTGTGTTGCTGCAGGCCACCTCCTTCCATTCCTCTGTGGTCCAGTACTGGTCCTTATAACAGGGAAGAGCATTAGGTGGCCCGACTGATCTGTACGTCCTTTGTATTGGACACCTTTACCATTCCAGTTCCCCTATCCCTCTGAGAGCACCCTACAAGAGCTGGAGTTTTGTTTGTCCTCTGATCCAGTCATCTAGTGATCACATTGTGGCCTATGTTTAAAACACCCACATGGACACACTTTCTTATTTTTCCTGCTTACAACATCTCAACTCTAATGCTGCGTTTCATTTGTACCCAGAACTGGGAAGTCGAGAGTGGGAAACGTCATCTCCGAGTTGGGCATTCCAGTTGTTAAGTTGGAAAAACTTGCTATAATAGTAATATTTCTGTATATAAACACAGAATAATACTATATACAAAGCTGATTTATTGCAACAAACACTAGTCAGAAATTCTAAAATAAAGAGGATATAAAAGGAGCTTAATTACTGTTTACCCCTGAACTCATAATTTCCTACTGGGAACTCGGGGGTGGTGTGGGTGCTCCGACTTACAAGTCAGAAATTCCGACCTTGGGGGGCGTTCCCATTCGGAACTCTGAAATTCGGAGTCTGAGTACAAATGGAACGCAGCTTAAGAACAAGATGTTCCCTTTCCTATAGCAGAGGTGGGTATTGCCTTGTTCATATGAAGTCACTTGTGGAGCAGCAGAGTACAAATGACTATGAATGATGCAGTGACTTGCATGAACCCTCTGTGGTTGTGAGATGTGCTGATTTGACGTGCAGGCGAGTAGTTTTGCTGCCGCAGCGTTTGTAACCCAGAATCGGTGATGCAGTGATCTGGGTCAGGGACTTTAGCTTACTGAACCAGGGGGACATGGAAGATGAGAGCGCGAATAAAAAAATCGAAGCAAAAAAAAAAAAAAACAGATAAGTGAAATGCTAGTTCTGGCTGTAAACTGCCTCTCTGTTTCAGCTTCAGGCTATCAATAGCTTAACTAAAGCTCTTGGGACACTGGAATCATTTATGACCAAGATCAGGAGGCCCAGTGGCCGGGCAGCAGGGAGCGATGGGGAGCCTGAGAGTCTGCATGGGTCAGATCCTGTCCCAACCATTCGAAAACCCCTCATCCCGCTGATTCTCAATCAAATATTCACTACCTCCTGCAGAGCTAACATTTAAACGCCAACCGCTAGCAGCAAGGGAGGGCAAAAGGAGAGCTGGATGGGGGTAGGGAAGGTTAAGGACGTTTATAATCCAGAGCAAAGAGAATGCTTGCTCCTATCACCAACACTCCAGTTTGGGAAATGCCCGTGTGTTCCTGCAGAACAGGATTAGTAAAGCAGCGACATGAAAAGACGAGGCTTTTAGAGCCACGTTTGGCCCTTTGATTTCTGAAAGGCCACAGGCATGGATTCATGGTAAATGGTATGGGGATGTTCTCTGGAGGTATAAAGGAAAGACTGAGACCCTTGAATTCGGGCTGAAAGACCAGGTCTATTATTAGCTGCATGTTAACTCTGCCAACTGGAGCGCATGTGTGTTTGTGGTGGATGCCAAACACATCAGCCGTCAAATAAATCCAAAGAGCAATGTGTGCACATACCACTGGTAGAGATTGAGAGCGCACACATACACACACACACACACACACACACACACACACACACACACACACACACAAACACACACACACCCTCACACACATACAATGGGATTTAAACATTTAATACCACTATTTTGGCAGAGTTTTGGTGTTAAACGGCTACTGGAGTGGGAGCAGCCGCCCGCCTGGCTCCTCAGAGCTTCAGGCAACACCGTCCGACATCTGACATCCCGAAATGAGCATTTGTGCTCCCATAATGCTCTCTGTCTATTCTAGCTCTCCTCTGGAGGCTGAATGTGTGTCAGAGATGAATTTTGCATATGTATGAGGAGAGTGTGGAAGAGGAGGATGGGAGGATGAAGAGGTAAGAAGTGGGGCAGTAAAGTGGAGCATCATGACCAGGTTTTTTTATTGATTCTCGCAGCAGAAGACGGACCTGCACAGCTGTTTCACCTTCACTCTGACCTTTATCTGGGCACTAATTCACAGACCAGATGACACATTACGCAAATACAGCAGGTTTCACAGTGCAAATTCCAACAATGCCACTGTTCACCTCTTCTCTCAGATTTTAGACTAATTAAATAGGTTTCAGTGGAACAGTTGATAGTTTTTAAACAGTTTACTCATAAAAAAAACAGGTGCAACATGAAATCGATGGTGAGCATATTAAAAATGTAAATGTGGACTTAAGCTTTTGCCACATTGTCAACAGGAAGAGATGAAATGTACTGACTTGTGCAACCAGTGTTGTCGTTTAATTTAATCCCTGAAGAAATTGGATTTGACCAATCAGAATTAAGTATACAACAGTGTAAAACATATATTCAAACTCATTGAGCCATTCATGAGCTTCAACTTTTAGGTCCTAGGGCAAAATATTGGCTTTTTTTCCAAACAGTATGCCACAAATTCCTGGATGTCCAACTGATCTGGAAAAATATCTCAGCATGCAACGGGCCAGTCTACCTGGTTTACAATGCAGGAAGCTAATGCTGTTCGTCTTCTTTTTGTGATTTTTGAAGGTGGCACTCAGTTTAAGGTGTACTACTGCCACCTACAGGGACGAGTTGGCATTACAACAACAATACCACAACACTAATATTTTTGGCCCATGAGATAGATGTGAAGAGATGTGAAAGAAACAGTCAAATCTTGTCATTTGTAGAAATTAAAGAGGTGATAACTCTCTCACAGGTAAGTGTTTACTGCTATAAAATTCATTTAAGTCCATTTAAACAACTTGTTGACTTTTTTCAAACCTTATGGGGATTATACAGAAGCAGTTTTCCCAACAGCTTTACTTGTGCTACCCGAAATTGAAAACCAGTGAAGCATACAACAAAACAGAACAAGCAGAGAGCAGTCATACCTAGGGATGGGTACCTTTCACATTTGAAACGATACGATACAGATGCCTGGTACCTGGCAACCGGTATCAGTACTCAACGGTACCAATTTTCAATACTTTTTTGCATTTATGTGGTAAAAAAATATAAATTTGTTTCATAATAAAACTTCTTTTTTTTCAATTAAACATATCTATTCTTCAGTATATAACCTTGCAATGCTGTGTTCATGTCCAGTATGGAAAATCACTTACTCTTCCACACTCTCACAGTCACAAGAATGCGTTCAGGTACCTAAACATGGTACCTTTTGATTTTATGTGAACTGGTACCTGGTACTTTTGACAGAATTCAGTCGGTACCTATAAAAGTACCTATCTCGTTACCAATCCCTAGTTATACCACACAGAGTCATAGGTAGTATGTTTTAGGCAATCTGGAAAACAGTAATCCACTCCCAACAACTGTGACATCACTTACCTCTCCATAGTCGGTTGTGACGACCAGAGTCCCATCCCCACATGAGTTGACTGTGGCGGGAACCAGCTGCTCCTTCTCTCTGACCCAAACGCGGGCCCCCTGCATTCACAGAAACAGAACAAAAACATAGATTCACTTGAAGTCGCTTCAACAGTTACAAGCCTTTTCAGTTATGACTGATTGTAAGAGTAAAAGCAGTCTTTGGAGAAGACAAAATAACCAAAAACAACAGTTTAAACCATAAAAAGGGGGATTTATTAATAATATCACAAAGAAGTTAAATCACATAATCAAACACAAGGCTAAATGAAAAAAATGTACTATTGTCGTTTTTGCTTTGGGACCATTTTTATCCATAATTTTCAATGTGTAGATTGATATTTTACCACTCATGGTAATAACTCAGCATGATGCTGTCAGGTTAACTAAAAACAAATTAATGAGTCATCCTGTGGTTTGTGAAGGTCCAGTCAGTGTCTTCTGGGAATGACTCTCCCAAAACACTCTGTATGATGACTGTGCATGAATGTACACATGAAGACTAGAACATCTGGACTGTCAACCAGGAAGAACAAGGCTTGACATCTGTGTGTAATGCTGTGTACGGGGGAGGGTTTAAGGTCAGAGGAAGTGTGCTCTTCCCAGACCTTCAAGACACAGACAAAGTCCTCTTTCACACAGTCAATGACCTCTGACTTCCAGGTCTTAAAAAGGGGACAGCATAACTGGAAGGGAGGAGGAGACAGAAAAGGAGGAAAAAGTAGAAGGAGGCACAGATGGGCAAAAAACAATAAGAAAGAACCTAAAAGGAGGACAAAAAAGAAGATGAAGAAAAAACCAACCAAGAGGACACAGCTGGAGAAAGATGATGACTAAGAAGACAACAGAGAAGACGACAAAGACCAAGACCATCACAAACATAAAAACAACCAAGAAGAATAAGGAGAAGATGCAGTGATATTTTTGACCACAAAAAAAACTTACAGGGATGGTTATTTAAATCTAAAGCCTAAAGACTCGCTGTGACACCAGATGTTTTCATCCAAATGAACGGCACTGTTAAATTGTTTTAGAGACAGATGGCCCCTCGCCTTGAGCACAGCCTGACAACCTCTTTCATCCCCTCCTCTCATCTTTAACTCTTCCTTGCAGTCTGTAGCTATCTGACACACACACACAAACACACACACTAATGATAATAGAAAACCAGTCGTGCCTCAGGCTGTAGAGCTAACCAGGCAGAAATCATTCACACACACACACAGATACACAGTATGCTATATATACACACTGCTGGGTAGCTCAAGGTAAGCCTGAGGGCAGAAATTGTCTGAACGCTTTAGGATGAACAGTTTAACACTTCTGGTGTTTAGAAAACATTAACTTTGTTGTCAGTGTCAAAGGATTAAAGAACAAAACACCCTTTTTAATCATTCTGAGGACATCTGGTTGACTTCATACAATCTTTATGTGTCCTAAACAAGGTTGCAAAAGGGAGAAAATTTTGTGAAAATTTCTTGACGTTTCCTGAAAATTTCTGTGACAACTTTGATTCAAGAATACTGGAAATTTTCAGGGTTTTGTTCCCAACAACTTAAATAATTGTATTAAAAATTTTGGATTTTTTTTTTTTTTAAATTTGCTATCGACTTGATTTAAAGATATCTCATAAGACATGTTTGTATGCATGTCAGCTTATAAAAAACTGAAACCTTAAATATTTATACATGTATATCAGTGTTTTTCAACCTTTTTTGAGCCACAGCACATTTTTAACATTGAAAAAGTCCCATGGCACACCACCAACCAAAAGTATTATAAATAACACTCTGTAGCCTAACAAAAATATAGTCTCTTACACTCACATACTGTGAAACCTGGGCCTGTTTGGATGAACACAAAGCTGATATCCCGACTTCTTTTACCATGTCAGAGTTGAGCGACCCCTTAGCAAGAGCTTTGCAGACAGGTGGTATTTATGACTCTGTTACAGTGTGCAACAGTTTTGATTCAGCAACGTGGTAGCTAGCTTTAAGGCTCCTCCTTTGTGGTTTTTCCCACAAAAGTTCTCTGTCTCACCATGTTTTCACACAGGCAAACAAAATCATCCACCTGCTTGTTTTAAGGCATTGGGTGGTTCATTTGAAAATGGCGTATACACTTAGTTGAGACTATGGCATCATTGGATAGCTTTTAGCCAAACACCAAGCACACTATAGCCGGTGTCACTGCATCCTGGTAAAAGTAAATCTGAATGAAAGACAGCTTTTACTGTACAGCCTTGAGTTCACCATCTTTGCTTTCTGAGACTACCTTAGGCCTTGTTCAGAGTTCTGACTATTTCTTTTAAATAATTTCTCCATTACTGTCAAGGCTAACTGTCTAATGCTTCACTAAAGCTGAGTATTAGGGCAGTTAGTTACCTGCTGCCACCTACTGGCATAGAATAAAGTACATTTCTTTTAAAGCAACTTGATAACATCATGTTATCAGTATTTTTAGAAAAAATAAGTGAAACTGGATTATTTCCCACGGCACACCTTACAGTATCTTATGGGGCACTAGTGTGCCGTAAAAACACTTACGTATACAATAGAGATAGACCGATATGGATTTTTCCGGGACTATACCGATACCAATTGTTTGTAGTCAAGGAGGCAGATAGACAATATTTGAAGCAGATATTCATTTGCAGTCAAAGTACAAATATTAGTGTCAAAATTTTGACCAATACGAACTCCAACACTTAACTTCATTCAAATAGCTTTGAGCATGAATTTGTTAAACAGCTCCCAGGCGTAGCAGCATGTTTTATAAAGTTAAGTGAAAACTTAAAGAAATAAAAAGCTAAAGTTTTCTCCAGTAAATAACGTTTTCCAAAATTTTAATGTAACTGCAATTACTGTAATAACTGCACTGCTGATTACCTGTTTTCCACGCCATGGCTCTGCTTGTAACCAATCAGATGGTTCTGTGGGTGGGACAGTGCTGGGGAATGAGTAGTGACTGCAGACAGTGGAGCGGCTGCATCAAAGCCGCAACAACGCAGTTTTAAATTTGTTTCTTATCGTCCATCTGATTAAAAAAAAGGCTGATGCAGATATGCTTCAAAATGCCAAATATCGGCCTTGATATTCGGCCCTACCCAATATCGGTCTATCCCTAGTATATAACCAGATAAATGCAGTTAATATAAAAATTCCTGAATTTTCCTGAAAATTTCCACTTTGAAAATTCCTGGAATAATGCAATCCTAGTCTTAACTGCCACCAAGTTGGTTTCTCTGCTGGCATTTGAGCCGTATGCATGAAAACAGTTCATACCAACAACAAAAGAGAGAAAATTCCAATAATTCAGCTTTATAATGTGTTTCTTTGACCAGACATCATCAAGAAGTGCAGCCAATAATCATTTCTCCAATTTAGCTTCAGAAATCTTGACTCCAACTGACAAGTCCAAGTTTTCTGTTTTGTTCATTAAAAATTGCTAGCATGCTAATATGCTCCAAAGAAAGCCTTGAAGAGCCTGTAGACTCTACTTCACATACTCAAACTAGCTCATTTCTCCTCCTTTAGAGTTTAGTGTTGAATATTTTGATTAGTCATGTTATGAGCTCCACCAAGACTTCATTAAAGTCACTCCAAGTTACATTTTCGTGCTCCAACCTTTGCATGATCAAGCCTCATACATCTAGAATCACTCTGAGAACTGAAATATTCAAGAGCCTCCCCCCGCTCTCTCTGTTCCTCTCTCCTCAGCAACTCTCTATATTTAGTCCCCCTCTAGATCCCCTCTCTCTGCAGACTGTCTCGTCTGCCTGTCAGATTCCAGCACACAGCGCTATTGTATTAATGGTTGTTGCTGTGATTTGACCTGATGACCACAGCCCGGCCTGAGGCTCATCCCACAGCTCACCGGTGCTCTTCTCTACCCCCCTTTAACTGATAAAATGACCTCTGACCTCACTTAAACCTCAAACACTGGACCTTTAGGTCTCACCCTGAAGCACATCCTCATCATCACAGCTTCTTCTTCTTCTTCTCTACATGAAGCAGAATTCACCCTCCTTCACTAGTCGTCTCCTCTGTAAGAAAACAGGCCTCCAGTTGCAGATCGATGTACTCTGCCTGAGTAATGTGCAATCTCTGGGGTGAATGCAGCGAAGGGGAGATGGAGAGTTATAAATGACCTGTCTGCATTACAACCTACATCCACCAACACCCTCATTCTCCTCCTCTTTGTGTTCCCCTCCCCTCCCCCTGTCTATTACGGGCCCAGACAGACAGGAATGGCCATGCATAACAACAAACTCCAGTGCTGAAAGCTGCATGTATGTTTAAGACGCAGAGTCTCTCCCATTGTCGTGGTTGGTGAAATTCAAACCCTCGGCCTCCAGCTCCGTCCATCACCATTTCGTCAAGCTCCGTTAAACATGAACTGGCCTCGATCATCACTTTAGCTTTAAACACGACCTCTGACCTCGTAAATCACATCACGCTCTCTGAACAGCAAAACAAGCCTCACCAGGTATGTTACCTGAGTTTTTTTACACAAGTGTAAACACCTGGTGTGTCTGTTGAAGAGGAATCATTTTAAAGCAGGTTACACATGAAGTGAATTTGTGCTTTTTATCTTTAGTCATGAATACATTCTCACCTTGTTCACCTGGCAGCCACTCTAAAATCATCAAGTGCATTAATGTTTCTGAAAATGATAGAGACAAGAAATAGGCCATCAATCTGGTACTTTTAAGGCTTCACACGGTCCCTCTGTTATTACTTATTGTTTTATTTCAGGCTCTTTAAGGCTCCCTGCTCCACAAACCCCCTTCCCTCTGATTGGCCAGCCCTCTGTAGGCCTGTCGGAGGCAGATCTTGGTGATTGAGGTCCACCCTCATAGCATGTCATGAATCAGTAAGGAGATTACTTTGGAATTTTTGGTGAAGATCTTGTGAAGACTTTGTGAAGATTAGAGATGGGTACCGAATTAGGTACTTTTACAGGTACCGACCGAATTCTTTCAAAAGTACCGGGTACCTATTCATGTAAAATCAAAATGTTCCATGTTTAGGTACCTAAATGCATCCTTGTGACTGTGAGGGAGTGGAAGAGTAGACGATTTTCCATGCAGGACATGAACATAGGTTTGCAAGGTTATATATTGAAAAATAAATGCGTTAAATATATATATTTTATTATTAAACAAATAGATATTTTATACCACATAAACAAAAAATGTACCAAAATTGGTACCGATGAGTACCGGTACCAATTGTCAGGTACAGGGAATCGGTACCCTATAGTTTCAAATGTGAAAGGTACTCATCCCTAGTGAAGATCGTGAGCTACTTTTGGAACAGAGCATTTTGGGCCGTTTACAGACAGCTTTGGGGAACATCCACCTTTTTTAGTATGAATATCCAGTGCTGTTGTTTTATATCTATTTTAAAAATAGAGGAAAGCAGAACGTCCTCTCATTAAGATATCATAAGTTTACTGGAATCTTGGTACTCGAGGGATAATCAATGATCATACTTTAATCTAAGAGCTCACAGTGAGCTACTCTAGTTTGCATGATTTTCTTACAGCTTAATTTTCAATGGAACAAACAACAAAAGAATATTTTCTTTTTTTATGTTCTTGGTTGTTTTTGGAAATAGATCATGACTTCACTGTATGTTTAGTCTCTGTTCTTGCTTGTAAGGACATCCTTGATGGTCCCCAGCAAGGACAGACTATGTGAATCTGCATTACCTTCAGACAAAGGCAAGACATTTGAAAAGCTATAAAGTCAAGGACACGTTCAGTATGAGGGAACGTCTGGAGCAGCATGGATCCCTGTGGTTCAATTTCCAGGTGATTAAGATGTAAACTGTTACATGACTGGTGTTATTTTTCCCTATATTATAACAGAGTGTGTATTTAAAACCAGCAAGCAGCCTTTTTATATTTGATTTGCTGTCATTAAGGACAAGAAAAAAATATTTTGAACAGTTAATCTGTATTTGCACTATTGAGTTAAAGTGTGTACATCAGGTCGATCTGTGTGACCAGGACTTCATGCAGAGTGAAGGTTAGCAGTGTTGACAAACTGAAGAATCATTAAGAACAACCTGACCAACTAATAATCTGTCACCACTGAGCATAAAAAAAGAGAGCATCCCCAGAGCATACGGCCCAGACGCCTGAGCAGCTGTGAGCGTGTGTGTGTCTGATAAAGGCCTTGTTTCTGCTCGGGTGAACACATGGATGGCTGTGCCATTTGATTGAGGCATCGCCCCAAAGACAGTCTCTGATGTCGGACCTCCTTTCTCCCTGAGAGACACTCACGCCCCAACAAACACCGACCACATTTTCAGAATCAAACTGCACATTCAACAGCAACTTAAAAGTGGCAAAGCAACTCAGTCACATCCTTGATGGTGGAAAAACAGGTGGTGCCATCAGCAGAGTGACATGTAAGTAAAGAGGGAAGGAAGAAATTAAAGTCAAATAAAAATGAAGAGGCAGAAGTAAAGACAGTAAAAGCAGAGTACAGACATGGATGACTGACAGGAAGAGAGAAATTCCCCAAAGAGACTATCCAACATCCTGCTCTGATGTGAGACAAGTAAGAAACAGCAGAAACGCAAAGATAATGGTTCTGTTGATCATAAAAATACTATAAACTTTGAAAATGGGACCAAAGGTTAGAAGTGGAAACGGCTGAGGAAGACAGAAGAAAGACTCATATGAATAAATAATGAGGAAAACAGCTGACCAGTCTGCAGCTAATGGAGGAAAACCAAATATCAGCATGGAGGAGGGAGGACACAGCGGGATCTCTCTGGAGGCTAAAGGTCAGGGGGGCACTTGGTGATGACTGTGACTGTGTGTGTCTGTCTAGCTGCTTTAGCAAGCTCATTAACTACTGTTAGTTCAAAATCAATGATAAAACAGCACATAATGTGGCTAAACAAACAAGCTTAGATTAACTAACCACATCCAGAAATGAGCTGAAATAAGCTCATCTGCACCAAACCTCAGCCTCTGATTGCCCTGCAGTGATGGATGTCTAAAGAAACAGAGGTGGGTGTGGCTGTGAGTGCTTATCAGAGTTAATCGTGCAGGAAGAGGAGGGTCCTCCGGATAATATGGTTCACGTCAGTCCTGAATGAAGAGCTGTGATTCATGTTGTTTGGCGTTTGAGTGCAGCTGTGTTCACTAGAAAAACCTACTGGAGGATACTGTTGTTTTAGTTGTGTGTCCTCATGCTGACGAGAATATACGGTTTGTCTACATAAAACAAAACTTTGTGGGCTCATTCTCCCTGACATTTCACACATTCTTAAGATTTTCTTTGTTAGGCCTTACCAGGATTTCACTGAAGTGACAGGTGTGGTTGAAAAGTAGAAAAATTGAGGGGTTAGACCTGCAATACGACGGCCTCGTAGAAGTAAGTGTGTGAGCATGATATACTTTTGAATCTATTCGTCCGCAGTTCTCCTCCGAAAAACATGAGGGCAGTGTGATCCTATCAGCTGCTTACAGTATCTCTACATTCTTGCTTGCTTTTTTCACTAACTCTAAGTTATATTATATTGAAGCTGGTTCATGTTGCTATCATACAGTAGGGCTGCAACGACGAATCGATAAACCGATAAAAATTGATTAGTAAAAGTGTTGACGTTTTTCCATAATCAACGCACTGTCGCACCACTACTGTATTTATTTGTCAACAGTTTATTTGTCTTCTTCCTTTTAGTTGGATTAATTAGCGGTTGGCAACAATTTCTTAATCTGATGATATAACAATGTATTTTCTGTTATTCTGTCCATACTGTTAATTCTTTAAGTGACAATACATTCATGTCATTAGTTATACTTTATAATGTAGCATCTGGCCAGCTTAAATTATGTTCAGATATGGGCTACACAGACGTAAAGCGCAGTGTAAGCCATGAGTTTGCAGAATTATAAAGCAGGCTCAAAATGTGGGATCAGCCACAGTCAGTGCACCAATCAGGAAAAATATTTCTAGCTTCCAAATGTATTGCCTTTTTGTCTCTTCTCCAAAATTTATTTTCTTTTTTTTTTTCACTGTTTTCCTATTCTTCCTCATTCCCCTTTAGTCTGCAGCAAGCAGAACTTCTGCCAACAATAGTTAAAGTTGTTTGTAGGTATTCAGCTTGTTTTATAAGACTCACTTCAAAGCCTTAGTGATGCCATCAATTGGATTCTGTAGAAAATCAATCAAGCCCAAACATAAAGATTTAACAGTGGCAACTCTCAGTCCAATCTGACACTTCTACAATCATGGCTAATTATGGCTGTTCATGAATAACTTTCTGTCTAAAACAATCAAACATATGAGTTCTCCTGTACAGACCTTTGGTCAATTGTGGTTCTTTTAAAGTGCCTAACAAATGAAGGTGAATTGGATTTAAGTTATTTTACACATTCATATTGGTTTCACTTTTCAGCCATCAGATATAACTGGATCTGAAAATATCAAGTTGACAACATCAGCTATCACAGGGGCCATCATTTTCTTTTAAAGGGACTCCCAGCATCTGTTGTTTTTGTTTTTTAACATTACTGTGTCAAATCTCTGTCATTCACCTCCTCCAGTGCAGCCCGGCCCTGTGTCACTGACCTAAACTGTGTCAGTAATATTCCATTAAAGGTGATAACACAATCAGGACAGCAAGGCTTTCAGCAGATTAAAGCGGCTGGAAGAGGAACAACATGTGTTTATGTGTGCGGGCAGGCGAGTAGGTGTCACCTGTCCTGTATGAGTCACATCTGTCCAAGAGATTAAAGCTGACACTAAATGCTTCAGATATTAAAAAAACATCTGGGGTAAAGAGAAACATGCATGTTTCATATCTAGTAATAGGTCAGAACAAAGGGACACAGGGTAGTGGGTTAGTTTTATGTCTGTGACTGTAGAACATGTGAAGCTTTGGAGAGATAACCTTTGGACCTCTTAATTCCAAAACAAACCCACTGATGATTTGATGATTTAACCAAAATAAAGCCCAACAGTGTTTACGCTTATAGATGTAAAAAAAAAAAAACGGGATGAAAGCAGCAAAGAGAAACAGCTGTTGATGTTTTAGTGTGTGTGTGTGTGTGTGTGTGTGTGTGTGTGTGTGTGTGTGTGTGTGTGTGTGTGTGTGTGTGTGTGTGTATAACCCTCTTTGAGAGGCCAGTGTTGAGCAGTCTGCTAATTATCACATTCTCTCTCATCTTGGATTAAACTACAGTCACACAGCCCCACCCCCATTCGCAACCCTGGCAACAAGATTCCACGGCAACAGTGTGGAAACTGGGCACCATGGAAACAGCCTCTCTTTCCCTTTAGCATCTGTGGATGCTGGGAAGTGATGTTCACACAGAGAGGATTGTGGGATATGGTGTCCTGTAGGGTTTTGCGCTCATTTCATCGCTACTGTATCAATATTTATCAGTTTTTCTTTGATGATGAGTGCAAAATTTTGCTCTTAATTTCAATACTTAGGGTGAAACTTCAGTTTTGTAAAATAATATCCTTAATTTTACTATTTTGTCATTTTTCCTGGGGATCAATAAAGTATTTCTGATTCTAATCCTGATTTACAGAACATAAACAGCATAAAAAAAATAAATAGCGTTTGAGCACTGCGGAAAAATATATTTAGTTTTCAGCATTTAGCATTACAAGGGTCTTACAACTGTCCTTTCACTACTTTTTTGTAAACTTCTGTAAACTTTTTCATATTGACTGACAACTCAGTGAACTGTAAATTTACACATTTTTAGATTGTTGCTTGGACAAAAAAGGTACAGTGATATCTAATTTGGGTTGACTAAAGAGTCTCTCCCGTCATTTTTGAATTTCAAAACAACAATTAAAGACAGAGAAAGCACAAAACTTCTTTACTGGTGAGGATAAAAATCATTTGCAGCATTTCTGTCAAAAAGCTGAGTCTAGTTTTTTAACCCTGTATTGTTATCATGTATACTCACTTGTATTTGGTAAAGGGTGCCTTAACAAAGAAGAATGTATCATCAAATTTGTTATTACACCAGTAAGTAGTAAGAGAAGAGGACTCTGGGAGATGCTGTTTTCTTCAAACGCTGTAGAACAGCTCTAATGTGGTTTAACTCACGCCTACACATGAAGAATAAAGAGAAGAGTGAAACAGAGGATAGAAGAGGGAGAGGAAAGAAAGAGCTGGAGTAGGGCCAGACGGAAGAGGAGGAGGGGAGACAGGCAGAGGAACACAAAAAGTGGTCGGTTTACTGAGATGGAGACGTTCGCAGCGAGTGGCCGCGAGGAGAGAGGGAGAGAATCAGAGCTGATGCAGCTCCTGAGCAGAACAAATGCATTGAGTTGCTGCTGAATATAGGTCACACATCTCCAGTGACTGTTCCCTTCTCCTCCACTGAACCAGCTTCCTACAGTACGCGCGGCTCAATAAGAAAAGCTACTTTGACAGTTTATTGCTGTAAATGTACGGAAGCTTAGATGAAAGCAGCCGTACAGAATGCATCCAGTTGATTAATATTTTACTACAGAGAAAGTTCTTAGCATGAAAAATCAACCTTTCATTGCTCCGTAATTTCCATATGGTACCTACTCAACAGATTGCAGAGTAGTAAATTATTATTTACAGCCTGTTCTACTTGTTGGGGGGGCTGTTGAAGGTGAGATTATAAACAGAGAGATATGATGCAGGAACAGTGACAGCAGTTTGAGACATTGTGTAAACTGTTCTTTCCACATTCTCACCTGTCAGTCTCTGGGGTTATTGGGTCATGGTGGCTGATAGCACCTGTAATCTGGCACAAATCTATAATACACAAATCTCAACACACACATTGGGACCACATGTCATCCATTCAACTCCAGTACAATACATGGGAAAATTGTGTTTTCAAAGTTCTCATTGAATTATATGTTTACATTTCGTTTCTGAGCACTCTTAATCTAAAGCAGCATACTCTTAAGTTCTTCTCTATACTCTGGTTTTGATTTTAAAATGACTTAAAGGTTAAAACAAATTTTTTAAAAAGAATGTTTATTGAAGAAGCAAAAAGAGCTTTAATTTATACATTTACATGTAAATTTATGTACTTATAAACTCTGATATTTGACCGTAGACTATTTGTACCCTGTCTGTAGCTGGGTCCAAGTGGCAACCTCTGACCTATAAATATGAGGCAATGTGGAAGTGCTAAAATCTGCAGTTCTGGGTTGACAGTCCGCTTAATGCTGGCCCCCGAAGTACTGGAATCGTCATACAAATACATGATTTTCAATTCTTTATAAGTTTTATTAATATAGCCTTGCTAAGTATTTATATTGAACCTTTTGAGGATTAACATAAAGAGGATGTTATTACTTTGGAAGTCTTTCATGTGGGTCCTTCCTGCCAATCTTGTCAAACTTTGACATGCTTGGTAAAAGTACAGCAAATGCTTGGTAGATTTTGACTCAAATTTCACAAAAGCAACTACAAGTTGTAGACTGTTTACCAATTACCAAACATTTTTTCTAGCTACATTTGACATTCATAACCAAATGATGATGCTGATGCTAAACTAAGCTAGCTGAACTTTAATTCATTCACAGATATTGACATAGAAATTTATTATCCTCTATGTAGCAATCTTTTTTTCAGCTCTCAATTAACATTTAACTTTAAAACTGTGTTTATTTTTTGTAAGTTGTACAAGGTTTTGATGAAACACACCTAATGTTCAGGGTACATAGTTAGCTAGTAAGATAACACAGCCCTAAAGTTTTAATGACACGTTCAAGTTTCAATCCATAATTTAAATTTGACGCTTAATGTATCTAGGATGTTGAATATTGATGTCTCGTTCTTTAACTGTGATGAAGGAAACATTAAATTAGCATTAGTGATGTAAAATGAGACTGACATTTTCCACTACTGACCTATAGCATATGAATATGAGGAGGATTTTACAGTATTCTACTGCCACCTGACATTTCATGCTCAACTGGCCGGCCAGATATCATGTTTTCTGCCTGAGTTGAGTGAGAGAGGTCAGCTGTTTACTCTTTTTGGTTTAAGGGACAGAGGCAAGCGGAGATAAACTGTGATATTAAATCAAGGGATGGAGCATTAAAGATGGCAGAGGACAGAAACTAAGTGGATGTCGAACAGACACCTCTCAGGAGGATTGATCAGTCAGCGCCCCATTGCATGAAGTCATGCTCCTGGGTATCAGATACACTGCTTGTGCAGGACTGCAAGCCTGACCATCATAACTCAATAAGTCACTCCATTTTCAGGTCTCACATAGGCTTTCATAGTCTGAGCTGTGCTGGGTGGTGCTGTGGTGGTCTGTGAATCAATGCTGTGATCAATATATTACAGACGGACTGATGGGAAATGGAGCGGGGGGACAAGGTTGATTCACTCAGCTGTTGCTACTCTTCATCCAAACACTGGATGATATTGTGTCATGCTATCATTCACTTTTTTAATTGTTTTGTTGCACAAGGTTTTGACTGAAAGCACACCTAGCAACCTACAGAATATGAAGATACTTGGGCTTAACCGTGGCCTTAGTACCCACTCACACCCACACACACATGGTTGAAAATGGCATGACATCACTGCCAGTGTGAGAGGCATTTAAACCCATATCAGATTAACTTAAGAGGGGGGAGCATAAGTAGCTTGGAGAGGGCGGATATTGGCATCACAGTCTGAGGGAAAGATTGTGAAGATATATATGTGTGAGAGTGGATGTGCCATTGAATGATGTGTGTGGACAACAGAATAGAGGAAAAGGGGAGGCAGGAGGTGACAGTCCAACAAGAGTAGCCTGGATGGAAGAAATGAGGGAGGGGAATGTGGGAATATGTGGTTTTAGCTCTGATTGCGGGGGGAAAGCAATCTCTGGGATGGTTTGGCAAACACATCCTATCATACAGAAGGGGTGTGATGAGCTGTTATCCCATCAGGCAGTGCAGGAATTAGAAGTATGTTAAATTAATAACATGTGATTTAACTAGTATAAAATTAGATATGTATTGTTAACCATTTCTATCCACACACACACACTTCTCATCCCTCTCATCTCATCCTCCTTCACTTTCCAGATAGCCACCACATCACCCTCCCCCTCCTTCACCCCCTCCTCATTTCCCGCAGCCCTATACCACAGCAATACCCACCCATGAATCCCGTCTCCATCTCACTAAAAAGCGCACTTAAAAAGCACAGAAAGGGTCTTTTAACAGCAGCACGATGTGGGAGGGCTGTTGCTGCTGCAGGCCAGCACGGTCAACCCTCCGTTAACAGATTGGCTTTAATCCGAGAGCCAGCCTTATGGATGTGTGTCAGCTCTCGTTTGGCCAATTTATCTGCAGCTCTGCTCTGAATTAATGCAACACCAAGCCGGCAGCCAGGCCCTGATGCTCTGCAGTGATGACAATACTGACGACGTGTTTAGTGTTATTTCTGATCAATACAGACATGCCGTTATAAGGCACGGGCCTATTCCTAGTGGGAGCAGGATGGTGCCAGTTCCAGTTCGATGGAGGCAAATCAACACTTGTCGTAACGTGATGTAAATCATAAAAAAGCATCAAGCGTCAAGCAGGCTTTATCACACCAGTAAGGCTTGATCTGTCATTGATGTATCGCTCGATCACAGTGACACATATTCTCGCCAGCTTACCTCCGTGAAAAACCCCTCCATCCTGCCTACTCCTCCCAGACGTCGCGCGCCCGGCCCCGCAGAGCGCAGACACCGGCTCCGGCGTGAATCTCACCGACGGGAGCGCGAGTGTGTTCGTCAAGACCGGAGAAAGGTAACAGTCCCCCTGTGCTGGTGTTTCCCATTCACCGAGCGTTTGTCCTCATCCTCAAAATGGATCAAACACACCTCAGCAGTGTCCGCGCTCTCTCTGCACCAATAGCCACATGCGAAGGGAAAGGAGGCAGAGAGGTGAAAAAATGAAAAATGTCCACAATGAGGATCCGTCAGAGCAGCGTTAATTGAAGAGCACCAGGCCTGCTTTGTATCAAATGTATATGTGTGGATATCTGTGTGTGCTTGTGAGTGTGTGTATGTGTATGTGCGTGTGTGCGAGTGTGGTGCGTTGGGTTAAGAGAGAGGACCAGTACGAGGGCAGAATGAGCTCGACGATGCCCACCGCGCACACCGACGGGGCGGTGCAGTCACAGCCTCCTCCGATGTAAAACGCACATTTCACCACTGACACACACACCTACACACACCGCGGGGAAGGAGAAGAGATGTTAGCCCGAAGACGGTTCGCGTTACTATGATACACACCAGAAAAAAAGAAACATCTGGATCTTTTATGTCGGAAATGATCAAGTGCTATTTTGCCTAGATCACCATGTGCAAGTCACTTTTTTAATTGTGACATCCACTACAGATGCAACGGCGTTTGTCCTACTTGATGTGGCTACATGTCTTGACCCAAGAGTTGCTACACGTAAAATCAAATGGTACCATGTTTAGGTAACTAGTTGTTGTGACTGTCAGGGAGTGGAAGAGTGGGCGTTTTCCCATGTTGGGCATGAACACAGCCTTGCAAAGTTATATGCTGAAGAATAAATATATTAAATTGAAAAGATATGACATTTTATTATCAAACAAATTAAAATTTATTACCAAAGAAACACAAAAGTACTTAAAATTGGTACCATTTCATACTGGTAATGATTGCCAAGTACTGTATCTCCAAATGTGAAACGTACCCATCTCTACACTTGAATTGTTTTGAGTGGATTTGATAATTCCACAGAGGGATAGGCTTACATTTCTAGGTGAAATTATGTCTAACTTAGACACACGGCTGCATCAAAGATTACAAAAAAGTGGGAAAAGAATCAAGTTATAGCTTTACATGAATGATCCTTTCTTTAAAAAAAAAAAAAAAAAAAAGGTCACCCCTCATCAAGGGGGCTTGGTTACAGGGTAAGCCAGCACCCCAGTAGGGTGAAAACGATATCTCCCAACACACACACATGCGAGCGCACACATTACCAGAACACAGGGGAATACACCCCAAAATTAACAATGATAACACATAATGCCTCACTAGTTTGTATGAATGAGGAAGAAATGGATCGACAGCTTGTGTGTGTGTGTGTGTGTGTGTGTGTGTGTGTGTGTGTGTGTGTGTGTGTGTGTGTGTGTGTGTGTGTGTGTGGTCATAGGCCAATCTGCGGGGGCCAGATGCAGCCATCAGGAGCCCAGCAGGCTGAGGCCTCTGTGGGGTAAAGTATTGTGAGGCTCAGCCTGTTCCCTCTGGAGCCCTGGAGGTATAGAGTGGGGCCTCCTGTGTGCCTGTTTGGAGGTATTATTTATCAGCACCCTCCATCTTCATCAGAGGGACAGATCAAAAGGCAGCCCCAGTAACAGGGCCCCTTTTGGTTTAAAGTGTGGGTGTTTCTAAAGGGGGGCACACACACAGGTACAGTGCGCACACACACACACACACACACACACACACACACACACACACACACACACACACACACACACACAAAGGAAATGAGATCTCTGTAATATTTAATATGAAGTTGCCTCAAGGGGAGAAAAAACTTGTGGTGAACCTGAAACTACTACAGTATAAAACAGGAACACTTCAAACCAGATGCATTACATGTGTTTCTTAATTTAATGTAATAAATTAAGTACTTTCTTTTTAACTGCTTGGACCAAGCAGTGACCCCCGGGGCAGGGTTTATGAAATAAAAACAACAAAAAATGTTTTGATCAATTTGGAGGTCACCATGACACAAAGCTGTCAACCCTAAAGTAAACTCATCTGACATAAACACATGAACAGCAACACACATTAAACACAGAGATACATAAAAGTCCAAGCTATTAAATTCCTATTACCATGACAACACTAGGACTGAGTGACCCACAGTGGTGAATTGTGGGATGGGTTTTATTCCCCAGCCAGTCAGGAACAGGACTCTGCTTACTCATCTGACCTCAGCACTCTGTCTTTCTCCTTGATGTCTCCTTCTCTTCCGACTGTTACAATGAATATATGTGAGTGTGTGTGTTGGTGGTGGTGTAAATCAGAGAGGAGTGTGTGTTGTGGACAGATCATCAATAGATCCTCTGGTGTTCTGAGTGAAAACGCAGACAGATTACTGAAGATCTCAGAGCCAAGCCCACCCATCCATGATGCTGACTCCTAATCTGTTGCAGAATATTTATAGACTTACATAGATGTAACCACAAGCATGCAATATAACACAGGTAACTGGTAAGTGGTGCGTGCGCATGTCATATGTTGCACATGCTGGTAGTAATCACTCACAATGTCACAGTCGGTTTAAGACTGGAGTGTCCATAAATCTTCTTTCATTTATTGCTGTCTTTGTCTTTCGTCGCCTCGCTCCTGTGACCCTATTACGCTCTCTCTGTCTGCAGACTCATCTGTTTAGTGTGTGTCTGAGAGGACACGCTGAGTCAAAGAAGTGCAGACACTCAGGGTGAAATGTGCTGATTGATTGTTGGCCTCACTGTGTGCTGGTTAACTGGTGAAATGGGACAATCCAAAACAAGGCCTGAGGACTTATTTGGTCCTAAACAAGCTCTCCTTTGACTGTTGTAATGGTAACTGTAAAACAAGGGGGGGCACTGTGTGGCCTCACATTAAAAGGTGCGCTCTTGTTATACATTTAACATAATGAAAAAGTCACCTATGGATACCCTCTAATCATAATGTTAAAGCTCCTGTGTAACTTGGCCCCCCCTGCGGACTGTGTAAGACCTCATAACTCTCTGCTGACTCAATGTAAGTATTTTCTATGGAAAAAATAGTAGTATAAAAAGTCGTCTTTAGCATGCACTAAATGATATGGTTTTACACCTACCCCATTCAGATGGTTAACGCCATTAAAAATGACAGTATAGAAACATCCCCGTGTGTTGCGGATGATATTGTCCATTTTCAGGGGTCATAAAGAAGCATCAATGTTAATTTCAGTCTTTTGTACGACCAGTATAAACTAGGGCTGCACGATTATCGCAATCGCAATCGCAATGTCAGCACATGCAATTCAGTTTTTTCTCCATGATAACCAAGCAAGCCTGTAGACTCATCATGACACAACTTTTTTTATTAAATCGCAAGCACAATTGCAATCGCAATATTGTCCACCTAATCGCAAATCGCACCTTTTCCCCAAATCGTGCAGCTCTAGTATAAACTCCTCACAAGAGCTTTAAAAAATTTCAATACGCCTGCCTCTTATGTGTAACAGAACAAGAACGCTCTTCTTAGATTAAACACATGGACATTTACCACACTGCTGACTCCAGTAACTATTATTAACAATAAAACTACTATTATCACTGAGTGCTGTCAGATAGATTAACAAAATGTAAAAGAAGGAAAAAATCCACCACAACACAGAGCTGTGAGATCAAGCAAACTATGTAACAATGCCTGTTAGCTTACATTAGAAAACTGCCTACTAGCACATTAAAGCTAAAAACAAATGAAATTAAAAACTAAACGCAATAAACATTGGTCCAAACTCTGACAGCATTCATGGCAATGTGTAAATTATCATTTCCATATAGATAATGATGCAAAAAGAACATGTTTGTCCTTTCTCTAGTTTCCTCAGTCACACTTTAGGCTTATAACACTTTAAATGTCTGGAATTTCCCATCTAGTCTTGAATAGCACTCCCAGGCTATCACTGTCACGTAAACAGGTACTTTACTTTTAGGCTACATGCAAATTAGGAGCCTAAAAGTAAAATATCAATGAAGAGCATTTCCAGCACAGTTACTCATCGTTCTCAGATCAACCAGAAAACAACAAAACAACCAATCCAATGTTGTGCGGAGGTAAAACTGCAACCACATGAGAACGTTTCGGTTCTCTGTATGTTTAGGGAACGTTAGGCTTTGTAAGGGTTTAGTGTAACCAAGGGGGAACATTCTCTTAACGTTATATCTTGGGTTGGTTCTAACTAACCTTCAGACAACATAAAGCAAACGTTCTCTTTATGTTCTGTGTTACTGGGGTAGTATTCAACTGTGTATATGTGTACAAAGGTGGAGAAAATTCGTTGGTTTAGTAAAGGCACAACTGGTTACACATCAAACACTAAGTGAAGAACGAGTGTCAAACTGTCAGTTCTGTTAGCTGGTAAGTTGTTGAATGCTAACTGGAGTTGCTGTCTAATTGTAGCTCACTGGTAATCAATGGGCACATGCGTCTCACCAGAACTTTGTCCTTTGTACAGCCTCAGACCGTGACAACATGAACACACTCAGTAGCCCAGCAACCACCTGTAGCATCGCGTTTTGGTCTTTACACGGAGAGACTCTAGAGCCGTGCACCTGATTTGGCATGTTAGCACAAGCTAATCACGGGTATTTGACACGTACCTACTCAGGAAGCTAACTTGAGTCGCTCCTTGTCCCGAGCTGCTCTCAAAGTCCCCGCAAGCCCAGCCAAGCTTCACCCTTGTTTTGGAGAATGCTTTGTCGGTTGCTTCGTCCGTTATCCCAGTTGCTCTGATTAGCTTCGACTCGCGATTATCAACATGCAAAGTCACTTGCGCACTGGGCGCTCTGTGATTGGCTGATGCAACCACGCTTACTCTCCGCCCAGAAACGTCCAACGACCGAAACATCAATATGCAGGCTAAAGAGGGGATTAAGGCAGACACAGACATACATGTACAGAGGCCCATAGGAGATATTGGGCTGGATTTTTTTTTTTTTTAAATAAAAGTAGACGTTTTATTATATTAGGAAAATCCTGCAGACTTTACCTTTACTATTAAAAATAGAACACCTTTATTGTCAAAACATGACTTGCACACAATGAAATTAGGAGTGGCAGTAGCTCTGGCAGCTTTAGTTTATAATTGTCTCACAAAAATCTAAGTAAAACAGTCAAAACACCCACCACTAAATAATCTTACCAATCACTGGTGTCTGCTCTTTATTGCTATAAAAATAAAAGAGTGTAATTAATTGTCCCAACTAAAGCACAGAAAGACAGATGAGGAAAATCTTACCCAAAATGAGAAACGCTAAAGAGGGACATGTAGAAAAGTATTTCTTTTGCTTTATCTGCTTCAATCAAGGGGCGACTTATGGCTTAGAAAAATGAAGTCACGTGGAGGTGCAAAAGGTGCTGTTCATCAAGAATCTGCATGAGGCTATCTGCAGAAAGACCGGAAACCACTTACACACCAAGCCAAAAAAACAGACTTTTACAGCATTTTATGCATTTTACAGCAACTTGTTTACAGCTTGGGTCTGAAACGTTAATTTCACTATTAGCACACACTGTACGGGGGTTTTCTCTGACTTGGCGGCATAGAAGATATTAAGATCATTTGATTGTCCAATCAGAGACACAGCTTAGCTCACATGACTCATGGGTGCCCTATCACAGTTAGAAAGGAAGCTAAAAGCACGCGTCATATCCAATATGGCTGTGTCCACTGATTGGCTTAATTTCACTGTATCAGGAAGAAACTGGCTTCAATAACCATTAGACAGTCTTTTCCTCCAAGACTCTTCTATCCCACCCTGACATATTGATTATCCACTACAGCTGATATATAGACAATTAGCCTTTCAGTCTGGAGGACATTTGCATGTCTGGATGCAACATTTATTAGAATACAAAGACAACAGGGACAAGTACAAAGAGGGAAACATGGGTAGACAAATGCTATTTATTGACACAAATGTATTTTTTTCCTCTTATGGGACACATGGCGAAGTGAATACAAAGGCACTGAGCCACTGTGATGCATGTCAAGGACAATCCCCGCAGTCTGGTGTCATTCCCTGGAGACAAACATATGAACGATTCATACATCCATCATGCATTCTGTACACCTCCTTGCACACACTCACACACACACGTCTTTGTGAGTGTCATATATGATGTCACTTGATCTGTGTGACTCATGCAGCAACAGCAGCACACACAGTTTGTTAATCTGTATCATTAAATCACCTTTAGAAAATAAGCAAAAGGTCATTCTGGTGGAAACACATTGACCCTCTTTTATATGAGTTATGTTGAAAGTGTTGAAGTTATAATTACCATCAGTAGACCGTGAAGTGTGTTATATCTCTTATCTGGAGTCTGAGGACTATTTTTAAAAACACATTTGTCCAACAGCACTACCTCAGCAAATTTTGGAAGAAAATTTGACCTTCTCTGCATTTGTCCCCTTCTCTCCTCACAGGTTTGTTGTGTTATTGTGGCACATACACCGAAATCACAGATGAATCCCATTATTTTTTCACTTGTGTATTTTGACAGATAAGCCCCTTTAATTAATATTTTTTTATTCCATGTAAAGGACCAGAAAATTGCATTCACTTGCAGAAAAGGGGGTCATTGGTTGTCAGAAAGCAGGGTTGAGCCTGGTTTATAACTGGCTAAGAGACCATCTGGGAAAACTTGGTGCTGTTTTCTTTTTTCTTTTTTTTTTTTTGTTTCTTTTTTTATTATTTCTTCATTCCTGGTGTATTATTGGACTTAAAAAAATGTTATGACTAAGTTTCAGAAGTCGCATCAAAAGGGAGTCTTATTTTCAATTGTGTAACTGTGGCTCAGTGGCAGAGTTGTTTTCTTTCATTTAGAAGGTTGTGGGTTCAATTGCAGCTTCTGCCGCCAGTGGTACCAGCAGAGGGAAAGAGGCAGCCCACGATTGAAACGATGCCCCGCTTCAACTGTGCGTGACTGGTTTGTGTGAGTGTAGATTTCATACCTGCTGTGTTGGGTTGACATGGGGTTGCATCTACAGGAAGGAGCTTTAACTAATTAAGTTTCTCCAGAGAGATGACTTCATCCTGATCCCCCCTTTCCCTTCCCCCAGTCACCACACCCGGCCCCCCTCCCATGTTATCCCAGCACCACCCCTGGGTTTCATGGCAGCATGACAGCACCTCTTTGGACCAAATTAGCCGTCAGTGCAACCCCCTAATTCCCAACAGACAGTGGGGTAATTTAATCTTCCAGTTATTGCCTGCAGCATGACCAGACATACTCACATACATGTACAGCAGTCCTGAATTATCATATCATACAAAAACAGAAGGAGCAGTTATTCAAATCAAGAGCAGATTGACATAATCCGCTGTAGTTATTGAAATAAAAAAGCAGAAGAGGTTGCTTTAGCTCAGTTTTGATTTTTTTTATATTGCTTTTAGCTTTATTTTAAATATTTCATGAAAATATAGAGCTCTTTTTACTTAACACCTATTGTAATGTCTACAATTGCAAAATTTGGGCCTAAAGCAGACTAGTAATGTTATCTGTGATCACAGGTTAAGGTGAGTGTATCAGACACAGTGGTTTATTTTTTCTAATTCATGGAAAACCACAGTTATAGTTTTGTGTTTATCTGCTTTACTGAGCTTCCCTGTGACAGACTTTTTCTACTGGATTAAGTTGAATGAAACTTAATCCTCATCAGAGCAGATTAAATTACCCAGCTCACTATAATAACTGGATTACACAGACTCCCCCCTGACTCTGGACACCCCAGCCCTTAAAAAAATTCAATGTTTACACACAGAGACAGAAAAAGCAGTAACACTTTCAGAACACGGTGTATCATGTGAAAATGGAAAACAGGAAAGAGACGAATGAACCAACAAAAGAGGTTCAAAAAATGTAACATTAACTCTGTGTGTGTGTGTGTGTGTGTGTGTGTGTGTGTGTGTGTGTGTGTGTGTGTGTGTGTGTGTGTGTGTGTGTGTGTGTGTGTGTTAGTGTGTGGAAACAAACACTCTGTCAATTAATTTCTGTCTGTCTTGGGAGGTTGGTTAATGGAATTGCTGTTAGCAAGTGCAACAATTAAAAGTACTGACATTTAGCCACACACACACACACACACACACACACACACACACACACACACACACACACACACACACACACACACACACACACACACATACTCTGTGTTAACAGTGTAACTAATGCAGTGACTCAGTGGACAAAAGCCCAGCTGTCACTCCAGTGGCCAAACTATCATATATGAATATTCATCGCAGCAGAGAGTGACAGAAGATGAGCTTGGAGTCAGCTCCAGAACCAGTTGTAATTGTATCGAAACATGATGCCTGTTGCCTGCAAGGACAAATTCATGAAGCTGATTAGTAACTTGGTTTAAAGAGGCATGAAAAACAGATATTGACACATCATCAGAAGCTCAGTCAGGGTAAAGCCTAAAACAAAATAAAATAAAAAGACAGACCAAGAATGTAGTTTCTTGATTTATAAGCATTCAACTGGAAAAGACACCTCAGTAAAGTAGAAGGCATCTTTAGGTGTATGTTATCAGCATTGTGTCAAAATCTCCAACACTTGACCCATGCTACTGGAAAGCTTATCTTAAATACTTCTTTTATAACAATTTAAATGTCAAAGAAATACAGGTTTATTCAATGAATTGCTCTTTTTTTAGCCCAAGAAAACTTAAGTAAATTACTAAATGATTGAAATCTCTCTTGTTTTGTGAGGTTGATTTTAATATTTGCCCATTGTCAGACTAATTGCATTTTAATAAGTTAAAAACATATTCAAGATATTATTTAAGTTCCTTTTAAATTTTGGGGACACTCTTTTTTAATATGTGATGGAAAAAAGGTCAAAGCATATCTTTTGATTCTCACTCCATCACTTTCAATTCAGGTGCAGCAGCAACACCAAGAGTATACTTTCAGTATGACAGTACTGCTAGTACTGTGCTACTAAAAACTACCAGCTGGTGTCGGTAGACAAAAACCACTGTTTCATACAGGGCGTGTCACCAGCAGCCCTTTTTATTAGCAATTCATAGAGCCCGCCTCCGGCTTTATCTGATTGGCTGCTCTTCTTACAGTTTGGCAACTCTGTCACTGATTGGACATCATCCCTGCTTGTCAGTTATGACAGACTCCACACTGCTAGCTGTGTCGAAAATGAAACTGGCTTGTGTGTGACTAAAGAAAAAGGCTCCCAGAAGAAAACGAAAACAAGGCGGTTACGGACTGAAATATTCAGGTGGGAGAGCAGGTTCAACCAGCAACAGTGGAAATACAACAACCAAACGGTGAGGATTCCTCGTAGAGTGACGTTATTTAGGGAGGGAGGCAGGCCTGTGCTGTCAAACCACGACAATAACAACACCTGAATCAGTCCTAATGTGCTGCGTCTTCATGTTACTGCTGATTAATTTCAAACAGCTAGTTAGCTTCTGATCAGCGCTCCGATATTAATGTCATTTTGTGAGGGTTTGTGCTGTACTGCATGTTGCCTTCGGGTAGGAACACAGCATCAAGCTCTGTTTTAAAGTCTGCTGTGGTCAAAAATAACAATGTGAAAGGCAGCTTTGAGGAAAAAATGTTTCTTCTTTTTCAGCTGGGAATGTTGAGTCAACAGAGCTTCATAGGACGTGCTGTTCTTCAATGGAGGTTGGTAGTTTGTTATATGGCAGTATTACAGGTTGTATCTGAACAGTTCTTTTAAAAAGTGTGTCCTCACACATTAAGTATAAACTAAATTTCAACCAAGTATCTCTTAGTACTATATGTGGTGTAATGATTGAGGTGTATGTTGGCTTAATGCACCGAGATTATGTTATTACAAAGCTTTAAACTGGTATGTACAGTGAATAGAATGAATATACATACATCCATGTTATGTAATATTATATAATTGTGAATCAGTAAAGTGAAACAGCTAGTTCTACTGTTTTGCGAACAAACGATTTTTATTCTAAATCTGTGGCTTATTGTCATACCACCTAGTCAATACAGTTTTAATCTAATGTCACTAAGTTGGGCCCTAAAGACACATCAGAGGTTGCAACATTGAAAGGCTTCATCACAAAAGTTTCTCAACACTAGACACTTTTATAACTTGTACTACAGCCCACCTGTAAACATTGTTGGATCTTTATTCACCGAAAAAATGAAAACAATACATTTTCATGTCAACTATCTAAAACTGTATTTTGTTATTAAAAATGTCTGCCAAGCAGCACAAAATGTATATGATATCACAATTGTTTAAACAACAGGCTCTTCATGTTTAAGTTGTGTTCATATGCTCATAAAGGGTTGATTATTAACTTTAATATGGTGTCTGAAGCTTTTCAATTTTCCTCTCCTGTCATTCTTTGTTTTTTTATTATCTTCTATGTACTAACATGCTTTCTCCCCGTCTCTGCACTCCAGTTTGTAGCACTGGGTCCAATATCTTGGTGAGACTGAAGCATCTATCACCATGGCTCACTTTGACACAGAGTACCAACGCCTGGAAGCGTCATACAGCGACTCTCCCCCTGGAGAGGAGAACCTGCTGATGCATGTGCCTGAAGGAGCCAAGTGTATGAGCATGCACAAACAAATCTCAAACAAATAATGAATTTACAAGTTGTTTGCTTGTGCTAATTTGTTAAACATCTTTTGCAGCCCAATGGCACCACATAGAAAATCTGGACCTGTTTTTCCAAAGAATATCCTTTGATATGATCTCAGCATGAACTTAGTTTCCATTACGTTTGTGACACATTAAGTAAAAGCCACAGCTACATCCTCTCTGTTCCTTAACATTAATTACGTATATAATCTGCACCAGAAGAATGGATTCACCTGTATGCTGCTGGGGGAGATCTTTGAGCTTGTGTATGTATGCCATCTGTTAAAACTGTGCTTCATAAAGAACGCTCTATAAGCCCCATGTTTCCTCAATGTGTTTCTCCATCCTTGTCTTTGTCCATGCAGCCAGTTGCTGTTTGTGGTTGGTTTCACAGTGTTCTTAGCGAACTGTGTGGATTATGACATACTCTTCGCCAACAAGTTTGTAAATCACACCGATTCCTCTAAAGTTACCCTGCCTGATGCTTTCCTCCCAGTGGATGTGTGCAGTGCGCGGTGAGTGTCACACATGATATGTGTCTTTGTACATAATAAATATGTCCGGTGTTGAGTTAGATCAAAGAGTATGTTGTTTTCTCTTCTAGGATCCGAGACAATGCATTCGTCATGTTTGTGCTGGTAATCTCTGGGGTTTTTTGGCTTCATCGCCTGATCAAATTCATCTACAATGTCTGCTGCTACTGGGAGATCAGATCCTTCTATATCAACGCACTCAAAATGACCATGGTGAGGCCGATAATATTACACCAGGATCATTAAGAATGATTAATTGCCCTTTTACTCACTTTCACTTTGCTCCCCCTGTTCAGTCAGAACTGCCCTATGCCACATGGCAGGAGGTGCAGGCCAGGATAGTGGAGATCCAGAAGGAACACCAGATCTGCATCCATAAAAAAGAGCTGACAGAGCTTGACATTTATCACCGCATCCTCCGCTTTAAAAACTACATGGTGGGTCTGTTTGCAATGAAATATTTATAACACTCGTTTTCTTTTATAATGATGTCGGAGGTTTTACAAACTGAAGCAGCTGTGAGACCTAAAACTTAAAAATCTTCTTCCTGTACTCTTTCAGGTTGCGATGGTGAATAAGTCACTCCTACCTGTCCGATTTCGACCTCCCATACTTGGAGACTACATTTTCTTCACACGGGGGTTGAAATACAACTTTGAGCTCATCTTCTTTTGGGGTCCAGGTGTGTCTAAATTTCTATATGCTCAGAATTTCTGTGGGTGAAACAGACCGTTTCCTTACTTAACCTCCAATGGTTGTTTCCTCTTCTGTAGGTTCTCTGTTTGAGAATGAGTGGAGCCTGAAATCAGAGTATAAGCGAGGAGGTAACAGGCTGGAGCTTGCAGACAGGCTAGCATCCCGTATTCTGTGGATTGGGATTGCCAATCTGCTGCTGTGTCCGGTCATTCTGGTGTGGCAGATTCTCTACGCCTTCTTCAGCTACACAGAGGTAAGTGGTTTACTAGTATGTTCAATCTTTAAACAATTATCGGTGTAGTCCCAGGCCCTGTAGACTTAAGTTTGATGTGTGTCAAGGTGATCAAACGAGAGCCTGGCTCGCTGGGGGCAAGATGCTGGTCTCTGTACGGACGATGTTACCTGCGTCACTTCAACGAGTTGGATCATGAGCTCATGTCACGCCTCAGCAAAGGCTACAAGGTAAGAATATCTCCTGCTACTGTTTGTTCTCTCAATTTGAACGACTCTCTAACCTGTGGTGTTGTTGTTCATCTGTTTATGTTTCATTCAGGCTGCATCCAAGTACATGAACTGTTTCCTGTCACCCCTGCTGACCGTGGTTGCTAAAAATGTAGCATTTTTTGCTGGGTCCCTTCTGGCTGTCCTCATCGCCCTGACCATTTATGACGAGGATGTACTTGCAGTAGAGCATGTGCTCTCATCAATCACGCTCCTTGGAGTGTGTATAACAGTCTGCAGGTAGGGTTAGCTAACAAAATGATATTGTCTATATGTTTATAGTTATGTAACTGAATCGGTGATTGGTCGCTTTTTCTTTAAGCCTATCTATCTACTGTCTGAAAAGCTTCATGTAGCTACTGTTTCTTAGAGGCTTCCTGCTTCATAAACCCCCTTTTCCTCTGATTGGCCAGCCCCTTTGACGCCTTTGCCTCATTGTTTCAGCAAGTTTCGTGAAGGTCTTGAGCTATTTCTAAAACAAACTGTTTGAGCAGATTCAGGGGTCTCTACAACATATGAGGTTTGAAAATCTGCCCCAGTTAATTAAGAACACCCATCCTTGTTACTTCATATCCATGTTAAAAATCTGAAAAAGCATAATACCCCCTCTTTAATCACAGGTATTTCATAAGGAAATGACACTCAAAGAAAAATGTGCCACAGAAGTAAAAGCTTTGACCCATGAATCATTTCTTTATAACCAGAGTCAAAGTTGCCCAGAATCATAATCCCTTTAATAATCTCAGGCAGTTTAATCTGCTGTAAAACCGATAACCATGAAAGGGTTTCCTCCCTATAATAGCTCCATTTTTAAACTGGCTAATAGCTCAAGATTTAAGTATTAAATGGATGTTTGGGGAAATTGCCATGAATTGAACCGTAGGAAAAAAAGATTCTGTCACTGGGAATCTACCCTCAGTATTTTGAGATAGTTGGTAACAGGTTAAATTTGACAGGACTTAACTTGGGATTTGTTCTTAGAAATCCCCTCTCAGAGATGTCATTGTAGCAGACTTGTAGAGGAACATTGTCAGTGACATTTTCCCAGAGTCATTAAACTTTTCTCGCCGTCTTCCTCTTTTTCAGGTCATTCATTCCGGATAAGCACATGGTGTTTTGTCCTGAGCAGCTGCTGCGGGTTATCCTGGCTCATATTCACTACATGCCTGACCACTGGCAGGGCAACGCACACAGATACGAGACTCGTGACCAGTTCTCCCAGCTCTTCCAGTACAAAGCAGTGAGTATGGATTCCAAAACTGGGGAGAGTCAAGACTTAAAATAAAAATGGGTCTAAATGGTCAATTGTTCCTCGACCATCTTATATGTCACATTCAGCCTTCAGGCTTAATATTTGTCTTTAAATATCTTGAAAAAAGACATTTTTCTGGACTTGGCAGGTGAATGTGACTCATATTAAGATTAATAAGAAAATCCTTACGAAAATATACCATGAAAATTTGCTTCGATTTCAGTTTTTGCAGTGTGAAAAGTAGCCTTTTATAACATGTTGTGAGTACCTTGTCTCCTAGCTTGTCCCGTCTGGCAATTTGACCGTTTTATCTTTGAGTCTCAGATTTTCTCAAAGACTTCAATGTCTTACTCATTTTGACTTCTCCATCTGTGCTGGAGTAAGCCTGTTGCATGACTGTTAAGTATTCAGTCAGCCCCTTCCCCCTGTTTTCCTCCAGGTATTCATTCTAGAGGAGCTGCTCAGTCCGGTGGTCACTCCAATCATCTTGATCTTCTGTTTGAGGAGGAAGTCTCTGGAGATCATTGATTTCTTCAGGAACTTCACTGTGGAGGTAGTTGGAGTAGGAGACACATGCTCTTTTGCTCAGATGGACATAAGACAGCACGGACACCCTGCGGTAAGGAACCATCCTATATCATAGATCATATGTGTGTTGTAGTTGTTTTTGTCACTGACCCTTTATTTACACTCTGTAGTGGATGTCAGAGGGAAAAACAGAGGCTTCAATCTACCAACAAGCAGAGGATGGGAAGACTGAGTTATCTCTGATGCACTTTGCCATCACTAACCCTCAGTGGCAGCCTCCTCAGGAGACTACACACTTCATCAGCCAGCTGAAAGAACGAGTCCACAGAGAGGCCACTGGGGGTCCTTCTGACACACATCCACTCTCACTGTCTGAGTCAGAGGTACATTTACTCTGACATTGCACTGGTTGTAGGTTAAGTTTCATCATATCAGTAGGGGTTAACGTTCTCTCTTGTCTTATCTTTGACTTGCAGCCGAGGAGCCTCATCGCAAACCTTCTGGCAGGTCCTTCCACAGTGACCTCAGTCCATTTCGGCAGGGACAGCTCTCTGACAAATCATACAGCGGCTGGCTTAAGTGATGGGGCCTCTGCGTTGCGCTCCCTTTCTCCTATCAGCAGCAGCCTTCACCTGAGAGGCAGTTTGAGTGCAGCTCACCGGGCAGCTGGCCACACTTCCACTATGAGCAAAGCAATGGCTGGTTCTGGGTAAGAAAAGTATACTTTTCTTCAACTGACCTGTTTCTTTAGATTTAAACTGACCTGCAGTGTTCATTCTGACAGTGGAGCCCAAAATATAGCCCCTCACATAAGAAGAAAGTTTGACCCTTTCTTGACCACAGAGTTACCTCCTCTTATGCTGCTATCTTCTGCATCTTTCTATAGGACGGATGCTCGGACGGTGAGCTCAGGCAGCAGTGCATGGGAGGGTCAACTCACCAGTTTGATTCTGTCAGAGTACGCCTCAACTGAGATGAGCATCCATGCCCTTTACATGCATGAGGTAATTGCACGTTTGAGAAAAATTTGAAGTCATTTGTAACCAAATCAAGCCATCCTCCTTCATTTTCCTTTCCCTCTTGTAGTTGCACAAGCAGCAGTCCCGCGGTGAGCTCTCCCGTCACACGTGGCACCGACAGGAGAGCGATGAAAGCAGCGACAGCGTTCCTGATGAAGTGAGGAGCGAACCCAACACTCAAACCAGAAATTTCCCTCGCTCACACACTTTCCCCACCGTAGTTCCCAGTCCTAGTGCCATTCCTACATCAGCATCAGCAAATAGCAGTACAAGCATGGGCCAGGAGAGGGCGTCATCACAAAGCAGCAGCCAGAGGCGCCACAGTGGACCCAGTACAGGTACAAAATGAATGATTTTAGCATCTGAAAGGGGCTCTCTGTTATGATAAAGTATGAGAAGTATCCTTGGACCAAAATTGTACTCATTGTCATCATAGAGACATTGGAACAGCTAAGGCTAGGATTCTTTTTAGCTGCAGGTAGCGTTAAGTTTTTTTTACAGTGAGAAGTTTTCACTCTAAAGTTTATTTCACATTATTATTACATGTATTATCACTACTTTTATTTTACACCACCAGGTTCCAGGTATTTGGTACAACTTGCTAATGAAAGGCTGTAAAAAGATGCCATACTGAGACGATGTAAGTCCAGCCTACTGTGTGAAGTGAGCCTTCTTTCTCTCTGTTTTCAGACTCTCTTGGTGCAGGAGGGAAAGCAGTAAGGTCTGCCCGTGTGCCTATGGGAGGCTGGGCAGAGGATGGTCAGGCAGCACCACGACACCATGAATCAGTCCCAGAGGAGAGCTCAGAAGATGAAATGCCTCCACACATACACAAGGTGGATGCTGTTTGTGTCTGATTTGAACATAAATGTGTAATTTCTTTGTTTAAACTGCAAGTGAATAACAATTTCTGTTCTCTTCTCTCTCTTTAGATTACATAACAACGTCCTGTGACAGCTTCTAACCTTCATCATCACCTTCCAGAAAGAAACCAAGACATATTCCCTCACTGACTACATCTTATCCAGGATTGACTACCTTAACGGGCAACTTTTGAAAGACTTTGCGTTAAATGCCGAAATAGGCAAGCAGGATGTTCTCCAGAATTTGTGTACAGACAATGACTTACAAGATCAAATCTTATAGCCATCTGCACCATCACTTTTACTGTGATGTGACCAGATCACATAATTAAAGTGCATTTGTTGCTGTCATGTAAAAAGGAAAAGAATTCACATTAGCTTGAGGGATCTTTGCACTTTGTCACTGTAGAAAAATGTGTCAAGAATGTGAAGACAATGATTCAAATTGTGCAATATTATATGTCCCTGTTTCAGAAAGCCATATGGCTTGTAAAGAAAATTTCAAAGAGTGCAAATGTCTGTCAAAAATAGCACTCAACAAATTATAATCAGAAAAAGTGTGATAACAGACTGTAATTATAGATGTTCTTTTTACCAATAACAACAGGCTGTAGATTCCATCAAGTGCTCTACATTTCAGTTTGCAGTCTGCTTCCTTGCGAAACATATGGAGGCCTCACGAAATACAAAAATTTATCCTACGTTTTGCAGTGAGGTATTTAAGTCCTTGAGATGTTTAATTAACATCTGTATTTATTGCATTACAAAGTTCATGTGTATTATGACAGTTCGATTTTCTCAGAGCCCAGCCTCATTCCCACCGATGGAATAATCATAAGGGATGATTTGAAAGTGCAAATCACGTTTTTTTGTACACACATGCACTTTGTAAATACATAGAAACAGGTGAACCTGTAGTTACCATCAGATGATTGAATGGTATTCAAATTTACGCACTTATTAAATCCAACATCTTTAGATTTTCATCAGAGATGCAGTAAGCAAGAAAATAGTTATGTAATTTATTATTTTTTAAACCATTCATTCACCTTTGACAGACTTTACGCACGCAATGTTGACTCCTGTGCCATACTAAAAGCCCTCAAGCACAAGTGCATGATTATTATTAATACATCCCTCTCAAATGTAGGAACACATTAACACTGGCTATTGCAACATTACAGATGCTCACATGGTGTTGACTAAACAGCATGACTTTTCCCTGTTTTTCAGTTATTTAGCAAGAACTCTATCAGAGAATTACGCACTTTAATGGTTTGTAAATGCAGAGGGTGTCACCTGTTTGTATTTGTATGCTGTCATGTGTAAATATATATTTTTCAATGATTTTATTTATCAAAGGGATGTGCCATGATGTTAGACAGTTGTGAACCGGAGTTAGCACTGTCTCTTTGGAAGCTGTGTGTGGTAAACGTTTGGTCTGAAGGGATTGTTCAGGGAGATTCCGCTGTTTGTTTTATAAATACTGTAAAATGCCAGTTTGTACAGCTGTAAATTCATCCATTAAAGACAATAAAATGATTTTGTGTTTGGAAATAGAAGTTGTGCACTGGCAGTTTATGGCTGTTTCTGCTAGCTGCCACCTGCATACAACTAGCTTACAACACTAATGATACCTAGCAAACTGGTAGCAACTGGGTATCGAAACCATGTGGGCGACAAATTGAAAATAACGTTGAACTATCTTTGTGTATTGTAAACGATTATGATTACGGCATGGACAGGTTGCAAGGGCCCGGATAGCTCAGTCGGTAGAGCATCAGACTTTTAATCTGAGGGTCCAGGGTTCAAGTCCCTGTTCGGGCGACATCTTTTTCTGTAGTTTTTTTTAAGCTTCTTCATGATCCGGCCATGTTTTTGTCCCATGAGCCTGTTCGACTCCATTACTGAACAGCCAATTAAAAAAAAAAAACACCACAAAATTATTGTCATGACAATCATCTCTTAAGTCTATGTTTACCTGCGTTGAATTGTTATAATTACTTGATCTTTGGTGGCAGATTATCAGACTTAGCTCTTTAGTTAAAACAAAAAACAGATGCCAAAAAAAACCATAAAAGGATTTAAAGTATCTTTTGGGCGGTATAAAAACGTCAACTCTAGAGGCTAGGAGAACTGTGAAACACGAAGGACATAATATCTCTGTCTTGAAATACCGCCACAAGGCTACTTTTCACAGTGGCACGAAACAATTTAATGATGTATGCAAGATTGCAAAGTAGCTTGTATGTTAAGTTTAAGCCGCGGGGTTGTAATGGATAAAAATAGCTAGAGATACGAAAAAGCTTCCAATAATATTTTCATTCTGTCGATGAGAGCCGGAAGAGCCCTTAGGGAATGAAGCCCCTAAACTTTGCTTGATTTGACTCTAGTTGGAATCACAGATCACTCGATCGAGAAATGTACCGCATATTGGAATCGAACTCACGACTCATGATTCTGTAATTGGGCCGCACAACCAGAACGAACTGGTTCCTAAACGGAGATGTTTCTTGCATCGACCGTTGATGCGCTATGACGCTCCGCCAATCACATTTGATGAACCACCGCTCCGCTGGACGACGCTGCCTTCTAAATCTCGCGCTCCCACACTTGTACGCATGCGCAGTCTGCCTCTCTTTCCGGAAAAGGTTGTTTTGGTTATTAACGTTGAACACATGCATGGCTATGTTGACTGCCACTGTCATATCTCTTCGAGGGATTTTGACAAGGTATTGTAATTCGTCTTAGGGATAATGTGGAAACTATCATTTTAATAGAATACACAATGGGCTCTAGTTTTAACCTTATATTTGCTCGCAGGACATAGAGGATGTGGTTACGAATTCCAAGGAGGTAAGTAATCCTATCGTGGAATTGTCGAAACTCGAACAGAAAAGATTTTGATTTCTTTCTTTTGATGTTTCCTAGAATGGGTTGTTGGCGCTTGTAGCAGTGGCTGAGCATGCTGGAGAATTTGAAAAGATTATTGAGTTGTCACAAAGGTACCTTAAAGTAACACAAGTTCTATGTCTGATGTCGCTTGTGGCTGTGTAATGACATGTTTATGTTTTTGTAGGTTTCCAGGTTTCATCTTCCCTTGCTTAGGTGTTCATCCTGTTCAAGATGCTTCCCCTGAGCAACAGAGGGGGGCTTCTCTGCAGGTAAGCTTAAAGGGTCAGGTCACCCAAAGTACATCAACTGAGTGTTGGGTTCCCTTCTCACTTTAACTTACTTTGAATATTTTGATAAATATAGCAACCTTTCTCATTAAAAACCTTGAATACACAGACAGTACTTCAAATCAGTTGTAACCAAAAGACTCCAAAAAGCAGTAATGCATTAGTCCAGGAAAGAAAGTACATTTTGGATTTTTTTTCCCCAAGTATTATTGGTTTTTTCATCCCAACACTGCCTAAAAGCCTAGAGTGTGACAATAATGGCAAGAAAAAAATCAAAAAGTATCACATCCTGGATACCTCCAGTAGGGACAAGAAATGGCTTGATTAAGATTGAGCATTTTATCCTCACACATGCACTGGATCTCTGACCAACCAGAAGGAAGTTCACATAACATTCAGCTTACAATCAAGGTGATGCTTATGTCATTGTGTCGATATTTGTCTTTTGCCTTTACACATGTGCTTATAAGCCACCTGAGTTCACATGGTGACAAAGTTGAGTTAGTGACGCAGAACTGGTAGTTACACTCATAAAGGTGTGGCTCTCTAGGTGGTTCATAGCAGGGCTCCATAGCTCAGGGGTTAGAGCACTGGTCTTGTAAACCAGGGGTCGCGAGTTCAAATCTCGCTGGGGCCTAGATTCCTTTTAAAAATGTTGTTCGGAAGGTTTACAGATTGTTTATACATGAGTTGGCTCTTTGTGGAACTATGACCATCTTCTGAAGTCCTAATAAGCCTGAAATACACGATCATGTTTGGCTTCTTGGAGGAGCTACAGGCACAAGCTGTGACGTTAGTTAACTGTGGAAATCGACTGTGAAAGCCAGCATTGAGAGTGTATTCAACAGCTTTACATACTTACACTAAAATCATGTGAGTTTAAAAATAGATGATTGTTGTGTAAGTCTCTTGCAACTAAGCAGTACTTTCTGTCTTTCATGCAGGATCTGGATGCTGCTCTGCCCATTATAGAGAAATACAAAGACCACCTTATTGCCATTGGTGAGGTAATGAAATACTTTCTTCAGTATGACTCCAATAATTAGCAGCTTGACATCCTTGCTTTATTTTGCTCTTATGGTAACTGGTGAATTTTGAATGTGTCATTTCAGGTTGGTTTGGATTTTACACCCAGATATGTCAACAGTGACTCTGATAAAGAGAGTCAAAGGCAGGTGCTCATTCGTCAGGCACAGATAGCCAAAGAGCTGGATCTCCCTCTGTGAGTTATCCTGAAAGATTATATATCAGTTCAGGCTGTCAGAGTTAATATTATAAAAATAAAGGTTTCAATAACTTTTTGATGCACAACTAACACACAAGCCTGCTCTGTAATTTTAGAAATCAGGCTACAACAAAACTACATGGCGACTAAAAATTAATACTGCTTTAATATTCATGTTGAACTGATGTTTCTTCCTAGAAATGTTCACTCCCGCTCTGCAGGAAGACCCACAATCCACCTCCTGAAAGAGCAAGGTACAGTTCAGGTTCTGTATTTGCCTGGAGATAAAACAGTTAGAAGAGAATCTGACATGCCTCCAAACTGCCACTAGGTGTCGAGAAAGCCCTGCTGCATGCTTTTGACGGGAAACCGTCTGTTGCCATGGAGGGAGTAAAGGCTGGATACTTTTTTTCTATCCCACCGTCCATAATACGGAGTGAACAGGTACAGCAGAGAGCTAGATCATAGTAAATATACTCTACACAGTTGCAGAAGTGTCATACAGCCATTCATATGTATAAAAACGTATATTGATAATGGTTGCATGCCCTGAGAAGTTTTACCAAAAGTTCTTTCCTGACAGCACAGGCATGTTTATTTGCTTTTCATAGGTTTATTTTTAACACGTGCTGTATTAATGATTGATGATGTTGTGTGTATTTTACCCCAAGAAGCAGAGGCTTGTGAAACAGCTGCCATTAGAAAACATCTGTCTAGAAACTGATTCACCTGCTCTTGGTCCAGAAAAGCAGGTAAGTTCCTTTCTCCAGCATGAATCTAATGTTAATATGCTGTCATGTGCAATTTAGTTAGTTTTTAATGTGTGAGCATGGAAAGAAAGTTAGAGGAGTCACATACTTAGTTTGTGTACACATATCTGCCCGATAAAGCTGAGTTCTGTCTTCCGTTTTAAAAAATAATTTGTGTTCCTAAAAGATGCAAAACCTGACCCCATGATACCTGTACAGCTTAAGTTTGTTATATTTCTATTCTTAGAAGCTCATTTCATGTGCTCATATCCTTCTTGCTTGTTGTCCTGAATGCAGGTGAGAAATGAGCCCAAAAACATCTGCATCTCTGCTGAGTACATTAGCAAGATTAAAGGAGTGTCCCTCCAGACAGTGATGGAGGTGACGACACAGAACGCTCTTCGACTCTTTCCGAAGCTGAAGTCTGCCATCAGACCCTGAGAAAGGCTTCAAGATTCATGTACATGTACAGGCTGAAATATCTTCCATTAAAGGAAGTGGAAATAACTAATTACAGGAGTCTGGAATTCAATCAGAAGCATTGTGTTGACTTTATCTGTGCTTGAAAGATGTTTATGTTCATTCATTGTGAAATAAAGGAAAAAGAGATGACAACTTGTCACACAGCTTGTATATTTCTCATGTAGGTGATACATCTTAAACATCCTGTGTTAAAAAAAACACTGTCATGTAGCACAACAACCACATCAGACCTCACTTAAACCTTACATTCAAATAAAAATCATTACACATTTTTTCTTTCTTTACCCTTTTAGAGTCAATGATCACAGTTTATGGTAATGGTAGATGTCATGGCCTTTGTTTGCATGTGGTCAGGGATTTTCAAACCATTGTCATACGCTAACACACTATGAACACTTAAATATGTTTTGGTTGAATAAGTTTATTTTATACGGACTTAGTTATCATTTAGACTGTGATTAACTTCTGTTACTGTACAGAGGAGGTCCCTTCACAACTTTATTTTAATGTTACTATGACTATAGGTTATTCCAGGACTCCTCCCAAGATGACTGCAAAATAGTACATAAAGTACGGATTTTTTTTATTCGAACTGAACGCATCATGTGTTCACTTCTGGGACCGCCCTTTTTAGACACGTCAGTTTCACTAACTGACTGAAAAGCGACTGACAGTCCCCCGAACCAGTGCGAAGGTTTAACACACGGAGCAAGAGGTCGGACTCAGCCTTATTGGTCCGTTTTTGGTGAACTTCCCTTTGGGGTCGCCTCAGGAGAAAATTAGCATGTCCTTCAGCGTGTCGCCCGCTGAAGTTTAGGTGTTTACATGGAATTGTGTCAAGTCAAATCAAGGTGAAAGGCTAACAACAGTAGGACGATGCTCAGTGTGTTCTTACACAGCTGAAAGGACTTCTGCTGGAAAATTGGTGAGTTGAATCAAAACTTTTCTGAACTTTTTTTCCTGTCTCTCTTTGAGACACATCATCTCAGAAAGCTCTTGAGTCACAGCTGAACGGTTTGAGTTGGTTTGAAAACTTTAGTGCAGGCTTTTTCTCCTGTTTACCCTCTTATCACTCAGGCAGCCATGTCAATATTGCACTTTTATCAGTGTTTGATTAGGTTGTATTTCCCAAGCATGCGGTAGATTTAGTTTCGTGTTTTTTTTTTCTTCAAGTATGGGAACAAACACTGATGGTCAGACTCCTCCATCTTCTTTTGAGCAGTCTGATGCATCACTTTCTTCCTGGCTCTGCAGGTCTGAAAAACGCCACCACCATGACAGGGGACGCGGTGGTCTGGAGGGGTCTGACGTGGATGAGGCAGGCGGCCAGCAGAGTCCCACCAGGCGCCCTGAACGGTACAGGGAACCAGAGGGTGGCAAACTTACATCATGCCACTGGACCTGCAAGGGTGAGCGAGTCAGATCGTGATTTGGCAGTTAAACAGCTGCAGAGTGGGTAGAGTTTCACAAACATGCAACCCAGATACCTCCAGAGTCTGTTTCTGCACCATCACCTCATCAAAGCTACAACAATAGTGAGACATGTCATGCTGGAAAGACTAATTCAGAGTTTTAAACTCTAATATTAATCTTTGATGTGAAAAGTCTAAAAGTCAAAAATACCTATTAAACAGGATTTTAAAGCTCCTGTGATGGGATTCCTACTGGTTGTAAAACAGACTGGAAGTAATATCAATGCCACTTTGTGACCAGTAAATACAAACAAGACCATGAGAAACAAGATTGACGGTGTCTTTATTGTTATTTTTGATGTCTGAAACAGCAGATGCAGAGTAGGTGTCACACAAGGTTAACTGCAGACCACCAAACATTCCTTTCATTTACATTCCCTATTGCATAGGTCCTTAATGAGTTTTAGATTTCACTGTCATAGTGGCACAAGATATATAGCATGACAAAATCAGTAAGATACCACTTTGTCCACAAGGGGGCACCAAAATGGACAGACACTGAAAGTTTCTCACAGGAGCTTTAAACTTCAGTAAACTTCCAACCACACACTTGCATCTTTTGTTTTCATCTTCTGATCTCTTAATTATTAAAACCCCAAAATTTAGCTAACATGTATAAGACATAAAACGGACATATTTTAGCATACATCTTTTTTTTGAACAGCCTATGATCACAAAATACAAACACGGAAACACGGGGTATCTAAATGGAGTTAGGGTTAATTCAGATTACTGAAGAAGTTATCATAGCATGTTTGAACTTCCCACCTAGCCTAGCATCTTACCATTGAATCCTGTTCATTTCTCCAACTGGTTGTGGCATCAGAGTATGTGCTGGGTGAAAACACCTTTTGAAAATCTGACATTAGGACCCATGTTAATGCCTATGGTACAATGCAACGACTTTATATTCCCAGGATTAATTTAGGCCAACAGATATATTTATGAAAAAAATATTTAGAAGGAGATTGACTAGCTCAGGTATTTATGTAGCAAAAGTTTGGCACGAACTACAACACCCCCAAAGGTCTTTGCTGCTGTGCTCCCTGCCTTGACTTTTTATGTTAACATGTGCAAGAAAAGGGAGGTGTGCTCTCCCCACCTCTGGCTTTGGCATTCCACAGCATGTGGGAGGGCAGGGAGCTTCCTGTAAGAAAAAAACATTGCCTGTGGACAGTGCCAGCTTAGCTGGTTCACCTTTTTGCTGACCAGCTACTTCTTGTATCTTTAAGTTACCGGCAAACTTGAAAGTCATATTGATTTTTTTCATCTAACTGCAGACAAGAGCATATTTTACACAATGTTAAACTATTCCTGCGTCTATCACACAATTCATGTTTTCTTTTCCAACCAGGAAACATTCAACAAACAGCAGAGCATCTGTGTAGGAGCCACAGCTGCACAAATTCACAGATATTCCACTCTGGGAGCTTGTTTCAGTACCTGTTTGACTGGAAGTGTAAATGGAGGACAAAGCACTTGCAAAGTAGGAACCAACACTAAACGTCTGAAGTACCACAGAGGCTGGTCGAGCCAGCTGTTCTGTGGACACACTCGATTATTTAACCAGGACAACTCCACAGTGGGACGACTCACTTCAGAGGACATTGAGAAAGAAGGAAACAACAGGAGGACAGAAATCAAACATAAGCAAGTGGTAACCGATCATAATCTGCTTCTACTAACAATTATCGAACACTACCAATCACATTTTTTATTACCGTTTACTACTTTTTTTTTTTTTACATCTTTTGTCCTTTGAGTTGAGTCTTTTTGTTTTTCAGCTCTGTGACAAAGCAAGAGAGAGGAAGGTGCCCGTCACAAGGATAGGACGGCTGATGAATTTTGGAGGTGAGTTGTGTATTAACTATAGACTGCACAAAAGATGGGCGACATGACAGTTTCCCCTGAAAGGGAAGCCAAAAGATTTAGAGCCCCCTACTGACAGGCAGCAGCTTTAAGGACCTCCTGATCTCACATGAGTAAATTTTTTCAGGTTTTTTTTGTGCTTTTTAATTTGATTTCAGTTTCCCAGTGTGTCTTTTTAGATCTGTGTTTACAGTCAGTAGCTGCAACTAGAACTCGCTGTGTGTGTTTTCTTAAGCTTGAGTGAAAGTGTTGAAATAATTTCCTTCCTCATTGAACATTTGGAATACAGATTTTTTTTAAGGGGTTTGTGACTAGCAGTGTTTACATCCATGTGCACTTCTTCTTTCCTTTCCTTCTTTCCTTCTTTCCTTTGTTGCTGTCTAGCAAAAGGGAGATCCACACTTAAAACTCTGAAAACATGTAAAGTTAAGCTTACAATAACATTGTCTTTGGTCTTTTTTTTTTAAAGAAGAGGGATGCTAAAAGATGGTCAGACTAAGGGCCTCATGTTGGAGCTTTAGAAATAGTTAATTGGTTCAGTCACGCCATTAAGCATTGTTTCAACTTCTTTAACTATGTGAATATCTAATTGCAAAGTATTATTATCTTCTGTTTATATATAAGATGAAACACATTATTTTCTCACTGTATTTTTGCGGCTAATTTCCAACTGTCTTTAGAGAAGTTGTGCAAACAAGTTTTGCAAATGAAATTGGCAGCAGCAGTACTTCCTCCAGAGCAGCGAGGACTCATGAGGACTCATGGGGACTGTCAAACAGCTCTGCTCGTTGTCGGCTGTGCAGAGTTTAAGTAATGAGATGTGAGGTTTTGAAGTCAGCACTTTCCTGTTCATTCTTTGCTCATTTTGCTGTCTAGTCATACAGGAAGAGGGTTTATGTTATATCCCATCTATCTGTCTGCACAGTAGGTTTGGGCGTCAGGTTTTATTTTTGGATTAAGCAATAAAGGTTTTGCATTGATGACCTCGGTCAGTCTTTTTGCTCATTTGCGGTCAGACGTGGGAGAGATGGTGACGTGCGCCTTCACAGGACTGAAGTTACAGAGTATCAGTAGCTGAGAAAATGTCTGAGCGTCCTGCCAGAGATTTCAGTTAATAGAAAACATGTCGTTAGGTAGCAGCCTCTTTTCATCAAAGGGCAGCTCTGTAGCTCTTTTCTGTAGCTTTCTCTCATTGCTTGATTTTCTCCTTGGACTCTATAATCAGATCTGTTGCTGGTTTCTGAATTGCTGTAGTTAATATTGCCTGTTGTAACGAAAAAAAAATACTTTGCAAAAAGTCAAGCACCTGCATTTAAAACTGCATGAGCACAATACACAAAAAGTGCAACTATTCTCTAATTGTATCAGATGTTTCTGTGCCTGTAGGTCTGGCAGTTGGACTCGGCTTTGGGGCGATCGCTGAAGTGGCCAAGAAGACTTTAAAACCTCAAAAACAAGGTGATCAGAAGATAATTTTTGTTGTAAAAGTGATTTGCAAAGTTTGGTGTGTGATTTTACTGGGGTTGTTGCTACAACCGTTCCCACCAACTTAAAATGAACAGATGAATTGTCCATGATACAGTACATTAAAGAGTGGGTATTGTGCTTTTCTCTTAGTCTTTATTCTGTCCCCCTGATGCCCCTGTAGTGGTTTTACATGATATTTGTTGAAATTTTTTTATTTTCCTCAAGCTGGTGTTTTAGAAAACCCTTATTTAAGCCTCTGTCTGAAACATTTGTTTTAGCTACTGTCTCTTTAAGATCCCCTGCGCCACAAACCCCTTCCTTCTGATTGGCCAGCCCTTTTGAGGCCTGATGAGGGCTAAGCAATGGCAGACCTTGGTGTTTAAGGCCCGCCCTCAAACATTAAAACATTGATCCAATTATGAGATCCTTATGCAATGACCTTGACCTTTCAACGAGTCTCGTGAATATCTCATACTATCCTTAGAACGGGCTGTTTTGAGTAGTTTATAGACAAATTCGGGGATTTCTACGACAAATGAATATGAAGCCGTTAGAAAAATTTGTGCATGTTGCTACTTTATATTTGTGTTTTGAATAATACCCCTCTTTAACATTTGTAACTACTTGTATATGGTGATGATTTTTATATGATAACAGTTTAAACATCTATATTAAAGGTCCTGTGAGGAGTTTCTAGATGATGAATGAGCTGGCTGAAATTGATGATGAGTCCTTCGTATTGCTAACAAAACAAACTCAACCATCTGCATGAAGACTGACAGCCTTTATGTTGACATTTTGAAACCTGTAACCACTGTGGGGGAGGGGGTGGGACAAGAGGAAGTGGCACATTTTACTCTAAAAAAAAAGCAGAATGTTTTTTTTTTTTTGTAGAAACCACACCGCTTATAGATGTACACAGTAAGATTATTGACAAGATAAATGGTTCACTTTGAACACAGGGGGCACCAAAATCACCACAGGCAGGAATTTATTCTTATGAACTTCAAAAAGAAACTCTATCAGATTTAAAGTGAAGTCTTTCACTAAAATGAATCAGCTGTTCTGCTGAAAAATATAGGAGTGTGGGATTTATTTGTTTTAGGCTGATTGTTGTTATCGTATCGTTTTGATTGAAGTAGTCTAATGTCTCCATAAAGCAGTTGAACTCTTTGATTAACAACACCATTAACTTCAGTTTCATATCACAGCCTTTGATGTTAAAGGGTAAAGTACGCTGAGGTGAGTCTTACTGCAAAATCTCTGTGGACAGATTTTTAGATAAAGACTATAAAGCGGTGTATGGAGAGTAGTGGAAAAACAATTGTGTGGCACAGGTTTTAACAAGAGCTAGATGTTACTTGTTTAATATTCTTAACCTTTTTACCACCTGACACTACCAACAACTTAAAAGCACTTGAAAGGCAAAAGAGAATACATCACTTTTATTCTGCTTTGACAACTATGTAGAAGATAGTGTGCTTTAAAGTAAATGAAAACAACAAAAATCTAAAAAGTAGAGAGAAGTAAGGGAAAAACTCGGACGGTAAAAGACTGAAAACTATAATAAAAAGTTCAGTTTTCCAAAAGAAACATTTAAAACTTGCAAGAATAAGAGTTAGAAGAATCAAGAGTCACTGAAACAAGACAGAAAGTGATGAAGTTTAATCTTGTGTTTTTCAGTTGGTAGAAAGTCCATATTGGACTCCAGTGCCTTCCTCTCTGAGGCCAACGCTGAAAGAATTGTCCGGACGCTTTGCAAAGTCAGAGGTGCTGCTCTGAAAATTGGACAGATGCTCAGTATTCAAGGTGAGTTGTACTCTGTTTTTTTTTAATTTATCTGGCACAGGATGTTGGAAGTCTGCTTCACACTCACCACTGATGCACGTTCTGGACAGTAAATCAGCCAGTGTGTCGGCACGTACAAAAAGGTTCAGCTTTCCTCAAACACAAACTGTAAACCGACCCTCACTCTTCCCAAAAAGTCTTCATCATGTTTCTGAGTCAGACTCTCTGGGCAGACTGACAGAAATCTTTCACCATCAGGGAAATGTCATCACTTAAAATAAACCCTGGGCCAGCTGCACACGATAAGTGCCATTCCTGCTGAGCTATTGTAGGCAGCTAAACTGACAGTGCGGTATGTTCACTTTTAACAGCACATGTACTGCACTGTCATGTCATGCTCCGAGACACTCACAGCACAGGTTGTGTTTTTTGTTTTGTCGTTACAGTCACAGGCTTTGATGAAACCGACGTGGGAAGGTTGGATTTCACTGTGTCAGATTAAACAGCAGAGTCCTCCTAAATGAAAAAGTGCACAGTCTGGACTTTTTGATGTTTTCAGCTAAAGGAAGACAGGAAATGTGAGGGGCAGATAGTGAGAGAAGAAATGCCAGAGAGGGTCACGGCCTGGAGAAAAACTAGCTCGTGCTGCAGAGAGGACTGAAGCCTCTGTTTATGTGGCGTGCTCTCAAACCACGAGGCCAACAACGCCCTGAGGGTCTTGCATCTTGGGAAGTCTTTTGGAATTTGAAAAGAAAGCGAAGAGACATTTTTACTTTTGGCTTTTTGAATAAGTGCTTGACATATCAGTCTTTCTTTACTCAGCAAAAATAGCAAGGAGACCCTCAGTCACAGATTTCTAAAGTTATATGTTTCCTCACATTTATTTTTTATTTTTTAATGCAGCAGTGTATCAGAGCCATGGTAGAAAGAGAAGAACAGGAACAGAGGAGAAGAGCTATACTCCAAAATTGAAGTCAAAAGTTTATGAGATTCTAAAGCTGCATATGTTGTGGGGAAAAAACTGCAAATAAGTGAGATGACTGAGTTTGTCAGACTCTGTCTCCTCTCATTTTTGCACACCAGATGTTGCATTTCCAAATCTGGAATCAAAACAGGTGTCTGATTTTGGAGTATTCATATTAGCAGACTCAATATTAGCCACTTTAGCAAAACAATTCCAGGAAAATGTGTCATTTTAAGAAATTAAAAGATAAAATGATGCTTTAATTTCTGGTAATGAGTAAAAAGAAATTCGTCAACAGGGCTAGAAAATCTGCTTTCATGATATTAAGTGTAGAAAACTGGTTGTACTCCATTTGCATATTTGCTTTACTCTGTAAAAGCAGTACAGGTGTCACTTTTGTCTTTAAATATCTTGAAATCTGACATTTTTCAGGGCAGGGGCAGCGTCATGGGTGGGCCCAAGGGTCCCAGGCCCGCCCACATCCTGGCAGGCCCACCTCATATTTTTTTTTCTTTTTTTTTTTTCCTTATTTTCTTATTGAAGATCAGTTTTTAAGGAGGAATATTATCACATACATTGCCACATTATGCTCTTTTTACTATTGTTAGGTGCCCTGTCTTTAAAAAAACGAGCAAAGTTTGGCAATTTTTAGCCTGTTGGTAAAACGTTATGACTCATTTAGCCTCATGTTATACCATTAGGACTAGAGAATAATTTTGGAAAAGACTGTAAATTTTTGTCTTTTATTTTACTGTAATTAATGTTGCTGCTCTTACAGCCCATTGGTGCATTAGCAATGCCACTGAGAGCCATTACTGTCTGATGCAAAAAATTTGATCAAATATCAAAGAATCAAAAAAGCAACAAAATCTGCTTTAAAACATACATAGAAACAATGATATATATATATATATATATATATATATATATATATATATATATATATATATATATATATATATATATATATATATATATATATATATATATATAGAAATAGTTATTTACTGACTGTTGTAGTTTAAGGCCCACCCAAAACGGAAATCCTGACTCCAACCGTGTGTCAGGGGATATTTGTCAGGGGAATATAGTTTAAATTAAGTCTAGGAAACAATTTCTACAAAAATAAGATATGAAAGCTTAGATTTTAGTTTCTGCAGTGTGCTTCTATGCACATGCATTTGATCATCTGTTGTCAATTTATCACAAACAAGCTTTTTTATTGATTTCACTTTGAGCAAACCTGATGAAGCCGAGTTTTCCACACCTCCTCATTTGCTGTGGGTGTGGCATCCTGTTTCTGGCTGCGTCTTTGTAATAACCAGGATGTTCCAAAGTGAAGCGAAGTGGTTTCTATCTTTGTTTTCCGAGCCTGTGGCTTATCCTTAGAAATTTGTCAATGCTTTTCCTCTCTACCAGTGCTATTTTTTTTACCCCTTTTATTCAGTCATATTTTTAACCAGTCTTGTTTTTGTATAATAAAAAAATCTTGAAAAAGAGGCTTCACATGCTGAGCTTCTGTTTACATAGCTGTTGTATTTCTTTTGTCTTGCTTTATTTCCAACGATTTCAAGTGATGTTTACACAGGGCACAATCCAAGCAACTTTTTCAAAAGTTTATAAAACGTTCACCCTGAGCAGTTTTCTCTAATGTATTTCCACTTGTTAATCCTCTTACTTTCTGTCTTTAGATGATGCTTTCATTAACCCGCAGTTGGCCAAAATCTTTGACCGTGTTCGACAAAGTGCAGACTTCATGCCTGCTAAACAGATGATGGTACAGTACAGAGAGCCAATGTTTAACTACTCAAATCAACAACAGGAAGTGTCTGCTACGAGTTTGTTTCTCCTCTCTTTGTAGAAAGCAATCAACAGCGACCTCGGCCCGAACTGGAGGGATAAGCTGGAGTACTTTGAGGACAAGCCGTTTGCTGCAGCGTCCATCGGTCAGGTGCATCTCGCAAGACTGAAGGACGGCAGAGAGGTGGCTATGAAGATCCAGGTAAAAGGATGCATGAATCAAACACACAACCATGACAAAACACCAGAAAAGACAGCTGAGCAATCAACTGTGTTCTTTCAGTACCCTGGAGTCGCCAAGAGCATCGACAGTGATGTGAATAATATCATGACTGTTCTGAGCTTGAGCAAGGCGCTACCTGAAGGTAACACTGTCAGAATGTGATTTATCAGTTTTACCGTAACAGCAGCTTGTGTCAATGGACCTCCACACACAGGCTGCGTGATTTTGATCTGTTTGACATGTGCCCTTCTTTCACAGGTCTGTTTCCTGAGCACCTTATTGAGGTCATGAGCCGTGAGCTGGCCCTGGAGTGTGATTACGTAAGAGAGGCCAAATGCGCCAAAAAATTCCAGTGAGTTGTGTTTTCTTAGCCTTACGACACACCCGACAAGGATTAAGTTTGAATGTAGCTGCTTAACTGTTGCTTGTTTTCACTTGTTCCTCGACTGAACGCTTTCAAAATGAAGGCAGTGTTTCCTGTGACTATTACTCACAGCACAAATAGAGTGCTGCGGTTTGAATGGAAAAAATACAGCGTTTTTTAAAAATAGCTGGAAAATTAAAAAGAGACACAAGTATGTGTTTGAAAATGTTTTGTCTTCTTTCTAGAAAGCTACATTTTGTTTTGTAGCAACTATTAAGCTTAAGCTAGCTGCCATGTTAGCCTAGCCTATCAAAGATCAAAGACTAGATAATATAGACTAGATGACTGATACTGCACTCTGGTTTGTAGGAGACATAGTGTTGAGTCAGTAACCTGTTAGCTTAGTCTAGCTCACCAAAAAAACTAGATACAGAGAAACTGCTAACTTAGTGCCAATTAGTTAGCATAGTGTAGCCTGGCTTAGTTCAGCACAAAGGCTGTAGGCATGTTGTGCTTTCTGTTGCTAAACCTGTCTTGCAGAATTTTAAAGCTTATAAGCTTTACTGAAATCAGTGAAAAAAGGTTTTAATTTTATATCCAAGTTATGTACACATCAGGCAAAAGCTAGCATGCTAGCTGGAGTGGGCTGTGTTGTAGTTTAAGCAAGTTTACCTCTAAAGAATCCCCCTGTTTCTAATTGTTAAACAAAGCTAGGTTTAGCAGCTGGAACATCAAGTTTAGTATTTACCCCTTTGATATGAGAGAGGCTTCATTTTTGGCACTGTTGCACTAACGCTTTGTTCTCCTGTCTACCAAAATAGTACCTTGTCACGTATCACAGCTATGTGGGTCAGGTCCAGGTGTCTTTTAACTTTGTTGTTTGTGCATCAGAGAGCTCCTGAAGGGTCACCCCTTCTTCTATGTGCCCGATGTGATTGACGAGCTGAGCAGCAAGCACGTTCTCACCACAGCGCTGGTGCCTGGTTTCCCCCTGGACCAGGCCACCAACCTCTCCCAGGAGCTCAGGAATGAGGTATGACAGCCGTGAACCTGCGAGACCGTTTACACCTGTATACTGCCAACAGGAGCTGCTTCCAGAGTCATGTCAGCACATCACAGAGCTACAGCGTCACTTCACACTGTATTTTATCTTAAAATAACAAAGACCTATTTTCTATTTGATTTGAAACCACTATTTCTGTTCCCTCTTTCCTCTCGTTTTTTTTTCTACTAGCTTTGTGAACAGATTTTGTTCTTGTGCCTGAGAGAGCTTTTTGAGTTCAGATTCATGCAGACCGATCCAAATTGGTCCAACTTCTTCTTTGATCCACAAGTTCACAAGGTCTGTCTCTACATGTGCTGATAGTTTTGTAGTAAATAGCATTAATTATCCTTACTCTGTACGTTGACTGTAACACTTTTTTTTCACTGACATCTGTTCTTGAATCTTCAGGTGGCACTGTTGGATTTCGGGGCAACGCGGGGATTTAATAAGAGCTTTACTGACACCTACATTGAGGTGAGAGGATGAAGAAATTAATTTCAGCCACTTTACATTTTCATCCAGTTTTTATCAAAGGGGGTGTCAGGGTTTGCTTTGAAATGTATTCTTATAGTAGCAGCAATAAGAGGGATTAACTGGTTGATTTTTTTCATGTGGCCACTTTTATTTTCCCTACAGATTATCAATGCAGCTGCACATCAGAACAGAGAAGGAGTTCTGCAGAAATCCAGAGAGATGAAGTTTCTCACAGGATACGAATCAAAGGTAAGAAGCCAGCAGCAGACTTTATGTTAATCACAGGACTAACATATAGTCAGACAATCAGACTCACACTAACGAGGAACTCAGAGTGACCAGTTCACATAAGGAGCATGTCCTTGAGCTGTAAGAGGAAGCTGGACTACCCAGACAAAACACAAACATAAATGGAGAGAACATGCTAACTCCCCGCTGTAGGCCCCAAACAGGAACCGCATCTGCTTCCTCAACATTAAAACCAGAAGTCAGTTTTTATATGATCTATACTGGCCTCTACTGGTAAAAGAGTGGAACTGCAGCAACAGTGACAAAACGTGTTTTTGAGTTGTGACCTATAACAAGGTCGATTAAAAAGCACATTGGAAATGTTCTGAGAAAGGAAACCTGTCACAATTTACACGTCCTATAGCTCAGTTGTAGTTTTTAATGCAGTATTTGTTTGATAACTTCCCTCGACTACTTTATACAGATGCTAATTATAGCTAAAACAACACAAAATAAGAAATTCAACATTTATTATGATTAAACTTAGAGCACTGAATATAAAATTGGATTTAAATTCAGAAGCATTTCTGTTGATAAGCCAACACCATCAATCCAACATTTTTGTGTATGTTAGGTTGAGTTAACCATGCTAGCTTTGTCTTCTTTATAAATACTTTTATGATATGAAACATGTATATTTCAGCTAAACTTAAAAGTCTGATTTTCTTATATGCAGCACAGTTACTTTGGAGCCTTATAACAAAGTTTTGTTTCTTATCCCAAGGCGATGGAAAACGCCCACGTGGATGCTGTGATGATCCTCGGTGAGGCCTTCTCCTCCGAGGAGCCCTTTGACTTTGGCGCTCAAAGCACCACCGAGCGTATCCACAACCTCATTCCTGTGATGCTGAGGGAGCGACTCACGCCCCCTCCTGAGGAGACCTACTCCCTTCATAGAAAGATGGGCGGCTCTTTCCTCATCTGCTCCAAACTCAAAGCTAACATACCCTGCAAGAAGATGTTCCAGGAGGCCTACGGAAATTACTGGAAGGACAAACGTCCAGAGACCACAAACTGAAGCTAGATGTTTTCATAAAAGCTGTTCATTCAGACTTATCTGGCCTTCTTAACTCAAACATTCTCACCTGGGAAGATATTATCTTGAAACCTGGGCCAGATAAGGTCGGAAACATTCACATACCTGTGCGCTTTCTATTCCATTACTCATTGTGAAGAGGACTTCAGTCCAGACTAAATCAAACTAATGTGTGAAGATAACTTGTAACTTTTGTTTAAATGAATATATGATGCTTATTTTGCAGCTTAACAGTGTGTCTGTATGTTTTGAGGAGTTGTATTTCATCTGACCTGGACTGTCAGTTGAAATAAATTGACTCTGAATGTTGCAGGAGGGTGTACTATTTTATAAATATGCATTTATATTCTGAAGATATGACTACGTAAACTGAATGACAAAAGGTTTTATGCAGCAGGAAAAAATATCAAAACACTTCAAATGTGAAATCAGAAAACTTAAACAGGTGGTAATGCAACATAATTCAGGATGAGAAAAATCAAATGCCAGTTCTTGGCTCAGTGTCTCTCCTCACTATACACACATGATCTTTGCCCATCCTCTGTCTTTTCTTTCACATTGCTGTTTCAAGTTCTGTGCTGTGGTCTTCAGAATCTACCCCTCATTTACCCTTTAGTCTTTTTTTTTTTCTTTTTTAGTTTTTGGACTGAAACTGGATGAAGAAACCCACATTAAAAATTCTTCTCAATAAGGTGTAAAAGAGTCATTATATACCAACTTCAGCTTACAGATAAATACCATTGACTGTATATAGAGTGGACAGAGTGGCTCCACCATTTATCATTGTACAGTTTTGAAGCCAAAATACCCCCGTCACAGGCGCAGCCATTGGTAGCAGTTGTGCAGCCAGAGTCTGCACAGTAGAGACTGTGAGTGGAGCCGGGTGACAAAAATACTTTTTTTTCTTTCGAGAGTCCAATCACTTCTTGACTCTACCTCCCGACATATTTTACAATCCCCGAAAAAAATACACAAGAACTGCAGCTGTCAATCATCGTTAAACGTTATGTAAAGCTTTGTTTGTTTAACTAATATAAAATGAAACTTTTCAGAAAAAAAAGAGGACTTGAATACAAATCACCACAACAATCGAATATGAGAAACATTTCTACGAGGTGTATTCATTTTTTAAAGTTTGACCACAGCCCACCTGAAATGGCTGGAAAGCTGGATTTTTTAACCTACACTGCAGCCAGCCACCAGGGGGAGCAGTTTTTGTAGAGACCTCACTTCGAGTCAAGGAGCGGACGTCAATTTTTATACAGTCTATGATAAATACCAGAAAGGTCCAATGAAACATCTGTTACAAACATATGCTGCAAAAAGTTTCAAACCTTGGCCACAATTTTCCAAACAGTACAACTTCTAGCTTAATGAAAAGTCAAAGGCAGTTACAAACTGTTGCTAGTACAGCATTAATGAGTATTTAACCACAAAAATGTCTAAATATAATAAGAGAAACAGCTGGACATTCTACAGACATTTTACAGACATAAAAACCGTTGTAAACACAAACCCCAGAAGTGTTTTTTCTGCAGGACTAATCAGTGTCTGATAAAGCTTCTGTCCTGTAGTCAGTCTTTTTTAACATTCCACTTGGATTGTAATACTGGAGAATCCATACTCAGAGCGCAGGAGCTTTGTTGTCTTCCTGAGGACCATCTGAGAATCAGCATTTTCCTCTGGGGACACAAATACAACATTGAAAAAGACTGCAAAAAAGACATTTCTATTTATTTATTTAATTTAATAAAGCTATCTCTGTCAAGGAATGTTTTTAAAGGTGACATCTTGACATGAAAGCAGTAAAAGTAAAATCATTTGACATGCATCAGACTTAATTTACAAACCAGTATTATGTATGTAACTCTTTTTTTTTTGTTGTTTTTGGCTGGTACCTGTGGTCACGTGAACAGACAGTAAAGATTTATTCGTGTTGAGGCTCCATATGTGCAAACTGTGAACATCCTTAACTCCTCTGACAGACAGCAGCAGGTCTCTGACTGCACTGAAGTTAACGAGCTGAGGAGCGCCTACAGACAAAGAAGACCACGTCAGTGCCATCAAACGTGTATCAGTTATTAAAATAATGATGAATACAGGCATATATGCAGTGTGTTACCCTCCATCAGTATCCTTAAAATTTCCTTCGTGACTGGAAGTGTCGTTCCAAGGACAAGAACTGAGAACAGGAATGTACAAATTGGATCTGCAACTTTATATTCAGGCTGCAAGGAAAACAGAATGATTCAATCAGCACTAAAGTTAAATCTTTACATCACCTGACCACGAGAAAATGTTTAATATAAGTTTCAGCAACACTGACCCAGATGTGGATGATACTGGCAGCCAACAGGACACCAACACTTTGCAGCAGATCCCCCACAACGTGGATGAAAGCAGCCTTCACGCTGGCGTTGCTGTGGCTGTGATGGTGGCTCTGACTGTGCTTGTCCCTCTGCTGCTGGACGGTGGGAAGGCCGTGGCTGTGTCCATGTGGAGTTCCAGACTGATGGAGGATCAGGACCATCCTTGGGTAAAACAAAGCAAAACAATTTCTTAAAGGCCATCTGTTTTTTCTTAAAAGTAACAATCTTAATTTTGACCGAGTCACACTTACAAAATGTTGACCACCACAGCACATCCTGAGGTTATGAGCATGATGTGACTGTCGATGTCGTAGTCTCCATCAGTGATCCTGTGTATGGCTGATATGACCAGCAGTGCTGTCACCACCCAAATGGATACGACTGACAGCAACATGCCCAGAATCTCTGAGACACAGAGCAAATACAACGCTCATTCACTGAAAATTTCACCAAGTAGTATGCATACCAGGAAACATAGGCTCCTGATTAAAAAACTTCAAAATCACAAAACTTTAAAGAGCATGCTATATCAAACATTTTAAAAAATAATAATAATGAATAAATAAACAAAAGGAAGACGCAGGGGCAGTATTTAAAGAGGGGATATTCTGTGTTATATACATGGATAAAAAAAAAAAAAGCAGCGAATGTTCATACTTGAATTAGTCCCCAAAATAGTCCGTTCCATTATTTTTAGCATGAGACCTTCACAAAACTTCATGAAATGATGAGGTCATCACATAAGGATCTCCCAACTGGTTCATGACACATTGGCAGAGCCGAGCGGGCCTCAAACACCGAGGTCTGCCCATAGCTCTACCCCGACAGCCCTTCAGAAGTTTGGCCAGTCAGAGGGAAGGAGGTTTGTGGAGCAGGAACCTTAAAGAGACAGCAGCTAAAACTTAAAGTTTCAGAAAGAGGATGAAATAGTGTTCTCGAAAACACCACTGTGAGAAAAAATAGGGATTCTGTTTGAGCTGCAAATCATGAAAAGCTACTACACAGAACAAGAGGGAAGCTTTGACGCCTTGAAAAGGCACAATACTCCGTCTTTAATAAAATGTCTATGTAAATCTGGGACAAATTATTTCTTACATTTCTTGTAATAAAGTCAGAATTCCGACTTAACTGACACTGAGGTGTATTTTTTGAGGATATTTAGTTTTCACTGTCCTTTTGAGGTCTGTGGTTATACATTAGTGTCATTTTTAAAGTGTTTAAAATGTTTGCTAACCAACAAAAAATGTTTCTAATTTTTTATGTCTTATTTGCTAATTTAAATAAAACAATAATAATAATTTTATGCCTCGATACAAATGACAGAAATTTTCAACTCCCGCTTTTATATAAGATGTTGTCAATCTAGTTCATGTCATGTAACTCTAATATTAGAACATGACCTGAATTGTCATCAAAACCCTGTTTATGTCAGATAACAATTTTCTCTTCTCACTCTTGGCTTAACCTCTCACTGTTCATTATTTCTTTACTTCACCAGCACCTGCTCGATGCCAGCCAAACGTCATGTTGTGTGTTTGTGGCCTGGAGGAGATCCACAGAGAGAAGAGGCTGATCACAATGCTGCCAAAGTCTGTCAGAAGGTGAGCTGCATCTGTCATGATGGCCAGACTGTGAGCGGCGTATCCACCTGCACGGTAGGAGGGAGATGAGTGCAGGTGAGTTAGTGAAAAGGGACCTGAGTGATGTCAGCCCTGACAGTTGGTGTTCCATAAAATGTGACACTTTCCTTAAAACCAAAAAACACCTTTGGCATTCCTGTACCGGAAATTCTCATGACTTGTCAGTTTACTTGAATACAGACACAATTATAATGTGCTACAAGTTAAAAATATGGTCACTTTTTTTGTGCTTTAAAAAAAAAAAAAAAATTACATTAATTTGAGTTTTACTGTTTGATTCCAGCAACATCTGTCAAAAAGAAGAGCAAATCTTTCTGTGAAAAACGTTTTTTTATATGCACAGTCACATAATTTACTGCATCTGTTGAAGATATTAAAACTATACCAAAAAAAGACATGACACAAAAATGAGGGAATTTTTCTTTGGTGGATTATGTTTTGTTGTAAAAATGCTTCTTAGCAATAAATCTTTAATCCTTGGAAAGCCTGTTTTTATTTGGTGCTGAAAAAGGTACCATATGAATATGAAACATTTATCTGTAGGATGTGCAACAGAGCGGAGTGTGAGAACTGTGCCCATGAAAAACTAGCCCTTAGTTCCTCAGTACTGACAGAGTGAGGAAACAGTCTGCTACAGGCGTCGTCTTCGTCGTTGTAAGGTGACTTAACTCTGGAGGTTGCACTCAGGCTCCCTCCAAATAATGCGGCAATGTCCATGTTCACAAGCACCAGATCAAATTTGCAGCGGTCTGGGGTCATCGGAAGCTTAAAAAATAGAGTGAACAGCAACAGCAGAATAACCAGTTTGGCTTTGGCAGAGAAGGTTTGGCAAATTGACAAATGTTGCAGCATTTAAAAAGAATTAGGCTTTTCAAGGACCTAAGATTTATTGCGTTGTTCCTACAAAGTAATAATCTAACAAACTCAAATTTTCTTAGTTTCAGCCTGTCCTTTCAGCTCATCCCACGGTTCAACCGCAGATCAGTGTCCTGCTTGATTGCAATCAACTTGTGCCGACAAACTCTGACAGAAATCTGGGTGTCATGATTGATGACCAGCTGGCCTTTAAAGTTCACATGCCCTCTATAACATCAGGAGGATCAGACTCTACTTGACACAACAGGCCACACAGCTTCTGGTAGAACACATCAACTACTGCAACTCTCTCCTAGCAGGCCTCCCTGTGTGTACATTTAAACCTCTGCAGGCTACGCAGAATGCAGCAGCGCGTCTGGTCTTTAACCAGCTCAAAACAGCACGTCACCCAGATGTTAATCTCTCTGCACTGGCATTCAAAGCTCTTTTTCTGGCTTACAAAACATTGACAAGAACAGCCCCTGCCTACCTGTGGTCCCTCTTCCAGGTCTTCACTCCTTTTAAAGCATCTGCTAAATGGACTGTAGATCTGTAGATTCAGAATTATGTGCAAGAAATCTGACTCTAGTTTACAAAGCCCTCTGCACACATTGGGTCAAATTTAACAGCTATACAGAGCTTTACAATAAGGAGACCAGTGATTATTTTCATTCAGTGCAGCTTTAGAACATTTGTTAGATAAAATCAGGTGTGACAAGGCCCAGTTTCCTCACCAATCACCTCTCCAATCATGAAGATAAGGCTGATGAAGCATGCGATCAAAAGTTTCCTCCTGGCCAAGCGTCTCACATCGCCTTCAGCTCCTGGCGTCGTCTCCTGGCACAGACGCTCAGGCTGCCACAGGCCGTCCAAGCTGGAGACATCGTCGCTGAACTCTGATGATGCAGAGTCTGAGTAATGTTCACCTGGGGAGCTTGTCCTGAGAAAAGAGAGCTGTGAATAGTTTCTTAACCAGTATTCTGAAATAGCTGAACTAAAGAAAAGAGGAAAACATACCATCCCAGAGGCTCCAGATGGGCTTCAATCAGCTGCTGTTTCTCTGTCTCCACTGAAAGCTCCATTTTCTGCTCTGACTGCTCCCAGAGGACTCTTTTTTTTAGTTGAAATAGAGTTAAAGAGAATCTTGCCACCTGCTGTAACACGTGTTATCTGAACGGGGTGGAGCACAACAGGAACCAATGACAGGTCACTGATCTCAGGCGCGCTGGTCACCAGCAGAGCAGTTGAAATAACAAAACGACTTAATGGTGTCTTCAGTTTCACCCAAGTTTATTGATCCAACAGAACACTGATGATACAGAGACGCACATTTTAAAACACAGTAAAAGAAAGAAAAAAAAAGGGAATGTTGATGTGATGATATGATAAATATGTTCTTTCAAAGAAACATTAAAAAGAGAAAAGTCCCACTAATATGTGTCCAGGCACTTTTTGGAGTCAAGTATGATTTGTTTACAGAATAGATTTCTATTCCAGGGATTGTTTGAGCTATACATAAATAAAGTCGATAAAATGGTTAAAATTGTACTAAAATATATGAACAAAATCCCATAAAAGCACAAACTTCCCACACATTCCAGCACCCAGCCAAAATAGAGCATTGTAAACATACAGATGTTATAATTTAACATTATCTTAATATACACTTAATTCCTCATAAAACTTTCAATCAAAAAAATATATTTCTGAATTTACATTAAAAACATTCCTGAATTAAGCAAAATATAAAGATGTATGGAGGCATGATGTCACCATCGTACAAAGAGATTGTCGTCCTGGAGAATTATGCTTTGACACATCTGGATAAAGCTTTCCAGAAACAGCACTCTAAAGAAAATAATCTTATCAGCTGGTTTTAACCTCAGGTGTAGGAAGAGTTAAAAATATCTGAACTTTATCAGCTAGTCAAAAAGATCACACTGATGTATTTTCTCTCCTGAGGTCACTTTATGTGCAGCAAGAGCAAGAGTTTCACTTCAAGGGTGTCCTCAATAGTGCTGCGAGATGCATGCTTCTTCTTTCATTGCGAGATTCAGATAAGGAAATTGACAACACGTGTGTATATGTGATGTTAGCATAGCTTAGCATAGTTTTGCAAAAGACTGGAAACAGAAGGGAACAACTAGTTTGAGTTTACAGTAAAAATAGTAAATATAAAAACTGTTCCCTGTGTAAACCAACACTTAACTGGTATTACAGGAGAGTGAAGTGGAACTATTTTGTCAAGGTATTCATCCACCTATCACATCTGATGGATCCACTCTGACTGTAACAGTGAAGGTAGCTTAAATATTTGAGGAAAGTGTTTATGTTTTCTTACCTAGCTTCCACCCCTTGATTCCAGTCTCTATGCTAAGCTAAGCTAAGCTAAGCTAAGCTAAGCTAACTGCAGCCGTGCATCATAAAACAGAGAGTGGTATGCTTGATTCTTAGTATAAAAACCAACACTGTAAGGTCAGCCTGCAGCCTCCTATCATACCACTGCTTTAAGTTTTGATATGAAGTCAAAAGTCAAAACTTTGTTGGAAACCTCAAAAAAAAAGCAAAGAAGTGTTTCTTTAACCCCAACGTGTTGGGTTATTCTTCTTATAGCACTTTGAGTTTTTAAAATTGTCACCAGGCTTTTGACATCCAAACATCACAGCCTACTGTTTGGTACGTATAAGGAATATCAGTGGAAATAAAGATTATTTAATAAGCCCTTGAAGACTTTGGAGATGGTCATACTGCACAGTGACAAGTGATATGTCTTAAAGTGGTTGGCCTCTATTGTTGCATAATAAACCCTGACTCCAGTAGATTTGTAGCAGGTATGTTCTCAGACCATTGTGGCAGTTTCCTGGATTTGACATATTAAAGTGCACATACAATTATCTCAGAGCTTTGATCTGCATGGCTAGATCCTAAAACATCACTGCAGTTCAGAGATTACCCAAAACTCAACAATAAAATGCTGAAAATAAATAGACTGCCGTGAAGTTGAACCTATTGGCACTTTAAGAACAGAAACTATGGCACAATCAAAAATGTTTCTCAATTCATTTAAAAACCTCTGAGATAAAATGCTTTTCAGCATGTTGGCCACATTCAACGCCTTAGCATCAGCCGCTCAACCATACAGCTGCTGGTGCAGATGTGGTGTAATCAGACAGTCCAAACTCTGAAGGGCTCCACTCATTTATCAGCTGGAGGGGGGACAGCAGGGGTGGAGGATCAGGGCTCTGAGGTGCCGTTGGCTGCGTGGGGCTGGATCACAATTGGTGCATTCTCGCCTGGAGTTGTGAAAGAAAACAAACGTTTTAAGGAGGCAAAAGTTATTTTTATTTTAGTAAAAACAGAGCTGTTTGCTAAGAGACAGTTTATAAAAAGAGGATTAAGCCTCCTAGGTCAGGAAAGTGAAGCCATTGGTGCTGTTTCCTAAAGCTGCAGTATTCCTAACCGCCAGCAGGGGGTGACTTCACATATTGCCCCAAAAATTGCTAATTACAATGAAGTCTTCATAAGACTTAGCTTCCTTTGAGTTTAATTTATGTGTTGACCAAGCTTTGTTCTCATTAGATGTCATATCTACCACTAGTTGCATGTGACTGTTAAGTTTCTTTTTAAATGACCAGTAAACAAATAATTTGTCCTTGAAGTGTAGCAACAAGTCACAATGCAGCCTGAAAAATAACACTCAGCATCTGGGTTTGTTTAAAGAGGGGGTATTCTGCCGACTTTCAATCTGCTACGTGTTCATATGTTGTAGAAATCTCTGAATCTGTCTGTAAACTGTTCAAAGTGGTCTGTTCTAAAATAAAATAGCATGAGATCTTTACAAGATCTTTTATGGGACTTGTTAAAATAATGAGGTCATCACACAATTATAACTTATTATAACTTCACACTGCTCTGCTCTCCTAACAGGCCTCCAGAGGACTGGCCAATCAGAGGGAAGGGGGTTTGATAAGTCGGAAGCCTTAAAGAGACAGCAGCGAAAATGAAGCGTTTCAGTCAGAGGCTGAAATATGGGTTTTCTAAAACACAACTGTGAGGAAAAGGGACTTTTTTGATTAAATCATATATATCTACTACAGGGGTACCAGAGGGACAGTATAAAACTTTTAACAAAGCACAATACCGCCTCTTTAAAGACACTGTGTCCCATATCTACAGAAATACTGAGATGAAATGGATATTGACAAAATTCGGTGATGATTATGCGCCTTCTATTCCAAAAGTAAACACTTATGGATTTGAACACTGAACTAAACTTTACAGTTCAAAAAAGCCAGACAGTGGTTTCTAATAAGAAAGAAAAAAAAAGTGCTCAAACAAAAAAAAAAAAACATGTCCACTTCTTACAAACGGTCTATGTGAAATTCAAAGCTGTACTGAAAAGAGAGGGTAGTTGTTAGTGTTGATGACAAACATTAAATTGGCACAAAACGATATCACTTAGGAGACATTTTTAGGAGTGATTAATCAAAGCACAGATTAGGCAAAATATCAAATATCTGCTGGTTTCAAATTTTTAAGTGTCATTTGAGATCTTTTTGTGACAGTCATAGCTCTTTGCCAGATCAAGGATTTCAGGAAACAGTAACTTTCTCTGATGTTCTTTGTTAATTTAATGTTTCTGTTTCATGATCTTATATTATACTGATGTCAGAGAAGTAATGATACATGAAAATGGAGAAAAAGAGGAGAGAAATCAAAAAGTTCTCCAGCCAAGAAGTTTAACAATTGATTTAAACACCAGAAAATGTTTGTTTTCCAACAATTGGCACCAGACAGTCTTTGGCATTTGTTCACTGCTTTATGGATGTTGGAAAAAAAAACAAGATACACACCTTTTAAACAACTGAAAAGACCGATTGGTTGAGAATGAAAATCAGTGTAAGTCGGAGTTTGCATGTTAAAAAGAGATGAATAAAAAGGCTTAAAATCACTGTTTGACCCCACAATAATCTGTTAAATAGCAGCTGTAATGATTTTGCTGAAGCATTGTGTGAAGTGTTAGCACATGAGTAAAAAAAAAAAAGCACAGCACTGTTAAAAGCTGGTGAATCACAAACAAGTGCACGTTTAAAGACTTCTTTAAATCCTGCAGATAAATGAAGCAGCACAGAGCAGCAGTCAGCTGAGGTGAACTTTACCTGAAGAGGCGACAGCTTCACCTGAAGTGTCAGTGGCAGAACTAGGGCTCGGCTGAATTACTATAACAGGGTCTCCTGCTGTGGAACAGAATGTAGCACTGAGCGAAGCCATTTACCCACAATTCCTCCTTAAAATGTTCATGTCAGCTGCCAGATTTACAGGTTGACACTTTGAGAACATGCTTGGACACCCTTTACTTCTGACAGTTAAAAGAAAACATGGACACCACTTTTAGCAGAGAAACTAAGGTAATATGCTTAGCTTAGCTTAGCATAGGGCACAGGAATGTAGCAGCTGCCTGACTGTTTGTGTTAATCCTGCGCAAATTTCTGTTCTTCATCCTCAAAAATCTTTAAGTGAATATTAATAATTTGTATATTCTTGAGTAGTTTTGTGTCAGAAACCTTTTTTTGTCTTAGTCTGAAATTTTGCAGACATTCAGCCTCATTAGCCTCCTCTGGCTTTACAAGTTGAAACGTGAGAGCAACAATAGGCAAAAATGGTCTTCGTCAGTTCAGGGGTCAGTACAGCCACACAGCGCTGTCTGGAGTGACACAGACTGCAACAGAGGACTAACCCTGAGCAGACCATGATGGAATATTGGTGAAAAACACGAGGTTTTGGACGATTAATGCAGTTTTAGGCGCGCGCTGTCTCTGCCCTGATGGATCCCATTAGACGGACGTCCGCTGCATGATATTGGATCTAAATATCTCCCGAAGCACTGCTTGGATCAGGAAAATCTTCTGGGTGAGTATTTTGTTCTACTTCATTCTATAAGCAATGTAAAAGCTGTATTAACCAAACTTATCCTTTAAAATATGTCTCTGTTGGCTCTAGTGAAGATCCTCTGTCTGTCCAATCAGTGATCTGCGATGTTTCAGTCTGAAGTAGTAGCTTTACTTACTTGAATCTTTAATCAAAAAAGTATCACAACACAAAAACTTCAGGGTTCAACTATTCCATTAACTGACTTCTTGCTTAACCCTTCACTATTAGATCACTATCTCGCCTTGAAAAATGAGAAAATATGCCAGAATGTAAAAATTAAGCTACTTCAATTTGTGTCTTAATTTCTGATTTTGCTCCATTTGCATTGCAGCAAAAGTTCTATCAGTTTCTAGTCTAGACGCATATTTTTGCCTGTATTTTCTGTGCCTTAAAAACATGGACCGACAGATTCACAATAGTGTATTCTGATGTCATATGACAACTCGTGTTGAATTGAGTCTGCTCTGTCATTGTGATCTTCTCTGTTTTGGATCAGACTGTTCTCTGTTTGTCACAAGATTCGCCAACCCTGGATTCCTCTGTGAGGATTTCAAAATACGACACCAACTTTTAGTTTCACTTTAACTCACTCCTTTGAATCCCACTGTATGGTCATCATTCAGGCAAAACAAAGCGATTTCCCAGAAGCTGCACAGTTTCACTGGAGATTTAGACCAACAAAAAAAGATGAAGTAAACTCTAAAGATAAAAAGACTCACCTGCATCCTGATCTCTAATCTCTGCTTCAAGGTCCTCTGGGTTCATGTAGGCAAAATCTTCTTCCTCCTCTGCTGATTTGCACTTCCCACAGCAGAAACAGCAGCAGCAGAAACAGCAGCAGCAGGTGAAAATACTACAGCACACAAAAAGGGCCTGAAAAACAAGGAACAAACATTATTTAAGTTTTGTTTGAGTGACAGTATTTGGTGCACTCAGGGGTGACCCTGGATAAATGTATCCAAGTACAACATGAAAAGAGTGATTCCTGAAGCATCACCTTAAACCAGCACTTTGTCATGAGGAAGTAGTATTTGACGCTCTCCTCCCCAAACTGTTCGGCCACATAGAGACCCATGGAGCCATACTCGTCATAGATGTTACGTTTGTTTTCATCGCTGAGGATTGAGTTTGCGTTGTTGATCTCCTTGAATTTCTCAGCAGCTTCTGGATTATCTGGGTTTTTGTCAGGGTGATGCCTTAATGCCAGTTTCCTGCAAATAAAAATAGGTGACAGTTGAGAATGTGGATGTCTGTTCCAATAAATGTTATTAGATTGACATCATCCTAATCTATAACATAATTCAGACACACGACTGAACAAAGTTTAAAAACTCAAAAGTCATGATACAAATCGAGTAAAGGAAGGTGTGATGACTACAGATCCAACTAAGAAAATGGATTAGTCACTCTAAAACCATAACCCCTGATTGGCCATTTAACTCAACAGAGGCGACAGTGATATAAAAAGTAACTATTTATTTTGAACTGTGTTTCAACAAGCTGCTTGGAGATTTTGTGCATTTTAAAGTTGAACATTTTCCTTTTTTGGTGCGTTACATGGTGACTGTGGACAAACATCTTCCTTTTGGGTCATTAAAAACGTCAGTTTAGCAGTTTTAAAGGTTACTTAACTGTTGTATCAAAGTAAAATCTTAACTTACCTTTACTTAGAGTAAGCAGCAACTTAAAAAAAATAAAATAAACGTGCCTCATGGTTATAAAACCACATTTACTAACAGGTCAATTCATAAACCTTTGTAGAGCTCTTTAGGACTAAAACCCTGTAACCAAAAAGTTCCAGTATTTTAAATATTTGCTAAGTTTGTTTGTTTTGTGTTCATCTTCAAGTATTCACACGTTGGTATCTGTTTGTGGCTTTGCAAACAGAGTGTTGCTTCAACTGTTTCAGGGTTTTTAGGAGAGACAACAGTTTATGGATTTCTGGAAGAATATTCACAAGGAAATTAGACAGATTTAACACATTGATACGACATAATGAGCAAGACCGATACAATATGGATGAAAGAGGATTCTGCTTTAAACAGCTAAATAAATAAATAATTACAGCAACAACACTCCAGCATGAAATGTGAAGGGAAATGAGGGATAAGCTGCTGGTAATGCAAATCAGAATCCTGACAGGATAAGCAGGACTCTGACATACATGGATTCTAATTTGCATAAAAACATGCTCAAATTATTATGATGTGATATGCATTTATGATATCTATTAGTCGGTGCCAAGCCTTTGGTTCATCAATCTGTGTTTTGTTATTGCTTTCAGTCATAAAACAATGCTCCTCCTGATATAACAGTTGCCTTTGACCCTTGGAAAAAAGATGGCACCATATATCATCTTATGAACTTTTTTCCTATTTATTATATAATGATTTGACAAGCTCCATGATCGCATTTTACAGGAAATAATAAATGATAACTTCACGTTGTCGGGAAATTATCCTCTTAATGTAAGTTTCCTGGGTTCAATTAAAAGAGTTGCATCCCTGCACTTACATTGTTCGTTGAAGCTCGATTGATAAGGCAGACACGTGAACAAAACGTAAATTAACCCCTGCCGCTCGACCAAACGCTTTGAAAGACTAGATTATTAAGTTTTCAAAAACATACCTGTAAGCCTTTTTTATTTCTTCTGGCGTCGCTCCTTTCTGCAAACCCAGGACTTTGTACAAACTGTCCCCTGCTGTTGACATTTTTCGCTGAGGTCTGTTTGGGTCCTCCATGTTTCAGGATTTAGCGGCTGTGGCATTGAAAACATAAATACTTGTTATTCTTCTTGCTCGAGGACAGAAATTAAATGGCACGTGAGCTAAATAAGGAAGTCAATAAACTACAGTTAACTTAGACCAAAGCATGCTAAAAGTCTAGGGAGACGGGGAGGGAGGTTGTGTGCATTTAATTACGATAGCTGAGAGAAAAGGGTGTATACAAGGTGTGTTATAACTCAAATATATGACTTCGTTTACTTTTCTTGTGTTAAACCCTGCAGGGTAAAGTCACGTCAAACTGCTAACAAACTTAGCTGTCTTTAGCAGTTTGGGCTACATTAGGAGGAGAAGAAAGCGGAGGAAGTCACATACCGGACAAATTATTATCGTTGTTTTTGTCCGATTCATAGAGTCCGAAATTTGCCAGAGGTTCGTCACAAAGTTTTACACATTAAGAGCTTTTTTTTCCGCTGTTTAACTTACTCTCCGGTCCTCTTCCTGTGATGACCCGGAGAAGTTTCGAAGGAGCCGCAGCAGAAAGGAGGAAGTGAGGGACGGGAAGAATAATGTGACGTCAGACGTTGATTGATGCGCTCCCGGGTGCGTCTTAAAGGCGCAGTGTGTTCGTTTCAAAGATCACCGTAATAAAAAAATAAAAACATTTTCACTTTACTTTTAATACTTCCAAAAACTTTCCACTGTGATGTTTTGCTTTTTGAATCTATTTGTTTATCTAAATTTGTTTTAGTTACATTTTCAACTGAAACATTCACGCAAAAGCAAGTGTTGTGAGCAGTTTTAAAGTGATCTTGAAAAAGTCTCCTTTCTAGACATATGCCCAATTGTAGTATTCCACATTTAAAACGGCATTCGATATATTTGAATGACACCTTTTGACAATGGAAAAAAATTGTGAAAAATCAATTTATACAAGGACATGATTTCTGATCAAATGTAGAATTCTTTACAGCAGTGTGATTGCAGCTGTTTATGGCTGAGTTTCCTGGCTCGGTGGAACCACAGTTACAACAATCTTTCCCATGTTCTTGTTGGCTTCCATGTGCCTGTGTGCTTCTGCAATATCCTCCAGGTTGAATGTGCTGTCAATCACAGGCCTTAAAGAGTCTGGCTTTTTAGAGAAACCTGGTAATACTCTGCTGGAGAAGGCCTGGACAAGCTCTGCTTTGTACTGTGAAGAGAGCATGAACAGCAAACTGCTCAGTTACAATCATGCAAACAAAAAATCTTCACTTAATATCAATCAAACACATGTTAAGGTGTATCAACTCTGTAAGGTTGTCACCTGAAGGCTGCGAGAACGGAGGAGGCTGCAGAGTAAGTGACCCCGCTTGGAGAGCAGTCTGCCCAGCAGATCTCCCTCTACTGTCCGGCCACCCATGGTGCCATAGAGCACCCACCTGCCGTCTGTGGCCAAGCAGCTCACATTCTGCTCCCAGTTGGCCCCACCAATGCAGTCCAAGATAATGTTTGCTCCCTTGCCTGCAAACAGTTTTATCAGTTAACAACTACAGTGACTAGCTGTAATGTAGATATACCTTGGAATTTTAAAATAATATATCATTATCTACTACGATTAACCTGATTTACCATTCTGCTCTACGGCCTGTTGATATACTTATCAAACTCACCTCCTGTAAATTCTTGCACCCCTTGAGCAAATCTCCCCTCTTTATAATTAAATCCAGCTGCAGCTCCAAGAGTCTCTGCCATCTTTATTTTTTCTGGGCTCCCTGCAGTAACGACAGGCACGGCACCAAGCAGGCGAACCAGCTGAACAGCAGCTGTTCCCACTCCACTGGCTCCGGCGTGAACCAGCACCACCTCACCCTCCTTCACCTGAGCTGAGGCAGAGAAGACAGACACAAATTCAGAGTTTCATATTGTATTAATTTATCAAAGAAAATAAATCATTTACTAACAATAATTACCAACAACTACTTGTGTAGATATTTCAATTACAAATGTAAACATGGTTTTTGTACCAATGAAAACCAGCAACTGAAAAGCAGTGAGCCAAGCCTCAGGGATGGCAGCAGCCTGGCAGAGTGTGAGATTGGAGGACACGGGCATGAGAAGCTCTTCTGGCACTGACACATATTCTGCATATCCTCCTCCACAGAGCAAGGCCATGACCCTGTCATCAGGTCTCCAGCCTCTTTTAAGCCCTGGACCCAGAGTATCCACTGTGCCTGCCACCTCTAGCCCTATGATGTCACTCTCACCTGGGGGAGGCGGGTACAGTCCTCGCCTCTGTGCAAAACAGAAAATGAGCATGAGCACAAAGGGTTTTTGTTTGCAAAATGGTTCACAATTCAAGGAAAACAACAGGATGACAGAAATGTTTATAAGAATACACCTGAAGTAAGTCTGCCCTGTTGAGGGCAGTTGCATGAACTTTGATCAGGACTTCTCCATCTTTAGGTTTGGGTCGAGGGACAGATCTGAGCAGCAGATTCTCTGGTCCTCCTGGTACATCAACACACACTGCTCGCATCATCTTGGGGAAACTAGAGAAATACTTGTGCCGTGCCAGTAAAGATCAAGAGAAGACAGTAAATATGAGCAAATTAGTCTAGAAAAACACAACTTCTTAAACAAAAGCCTTTTTGACAAGCTGCCACTTCTGTTATTTTCAAGCACTTACTGTTTGGTAGGTCTTTCCCAGTAGAAGTCTTCCAGCGTGCAAGAGGTGATGCATATACAGTTCCTGCACGGGCAACTGTGGCTATTTTTTTTTTTCAAAGAAAATAAAACAACCAGAATGAGTTATCATTAAAATGCATTTATCCCTTTTCAGAGGAGGAGAATCATAATTTACAAAGTCCATTATTATCTACTATCAGTTGGCTTTGTCATATATCCTTTTAGGTGATGATGAAAATTTGTTAATTTAATCTGTTTATATCCACCATTTGTTTTTTTTTCTTTCTTGAAATCAGGTTTTGTGCCTCTTTGCTTCAATTTATGTAGTCAAGTATGGTCTATCTCAATGCTCACCAGCCTTCTGATATGAGAACAATGTGCTGTTAAATAATTGACTGACAACAATCAAGTGTATCAAAAGAAAGTACTGCATGTTAATATACTAGCCATCATACATTTTACATCATAAAAACATTGCACAAGCCAATTTTGGCTGGAAAAGGAGTTGTTAACACTTTTCTGTTGCATCACTAATTTAACCATTAAGTATCAAAGTGGTAAATAAAATTTTCCATTAGAAGGCAACTATTTAAAACATCACTATTCTTAAAAAAAAAAAAAAAGGCTGAAGATGAAACTGAATTGTGGCACATTTGACTTTCTATATATGAACAGCAGTAAATCAGTAACTGGCTACCTGAAGCTAGCTGAGAATGCTCAGCTCTGTGGTCAACATGGCTGTGAAGAAAAACAAACTTCTTTGGACAGGAAGCAGAGGTAACAAAAGCAGTGAAGCATAGTTAAGAAAGTGTAATTGGAAGAGAAGAAGTTGGTACACCATTTACAAAAAGTTCCGTTCTGACATAACGGTCGAAAAGTCCAATTTCGTTATACTGTACTGACTCTACTGAAGTTAGCGTCTTATTCGAGGAAGGGCAACGACACAAGGTCCTAATCCCAAATTAGACCGCTCAGACCTGGACTACCAAGACTAAATCAATGTAGAGAGACTACAGACTCTTTAAAACATAGTTTCAGAAATGTGAAACCTTAATCTTTTTGTAAAAAAAAAAAAAAAAAAAAATGATTTCACTGCTTTATCTAAACGTGTTGCAATGTGTTACATTGTTGAAACAGTACTGAAATCGTGCTTTCTTTCAATAGAACAATAGTTCTGCAAATCTAAAACTGTGTCCAAAAGAGTCTGTCATTAGCCCTTCCAGAATAATTAAATCCAGGCGTTTTTTTAACCTGGACCCAAACGGAAGTAACCAATAAGACACTAACTTCAGCGACGTCCTTATGTCTGTCAACATTTTAGTTGTTGAAGCATCTCAATTCTACTTTTAAAATTGTTACAAAAGCAGAATAAATATTTTCACAATTTTAAAGTAAAAGCATTAATCCGATCACTTTATCTCACGAAATAGCTGCTAAGACAGTAAACAGAAGTTGTTAACAATATATCACTCAATAGAATTTAAGTTTTCTTCTTACTTGCCAGAGATATCAACAGTGTATCAGTTTCGAAATGACAGAAAATGTTTGAAGGATGTTCTCTTTGGTCATCTTCCCAGCTCTGCTGCTGCTTGGCGCTGGTGTGATCAAAGTGGGAAAGGGGCAGGCTCAGGCAACATCACAAGACACGTTAAAGGGAAAGGCTCCTACAAAATTTATGTTCATGTCTAGTTTAAAAGCCCCTCCAGTTAAAACCAATAGGTTGATTTTTTTTCAATCAATCTATCAATACGTCAGACTACTCATAAAAAAAACATTACACTATCATAACTATCACGACAGACAATATTACTTTGTAGGGTTATGAGTTGATTTCATTAATTTAACCAGAAAACGTTTGCAAGTGTACAGATTTGTGGCCTTGGTGACATTTCCAGGAGGACCACACCAAGAGTTTCCAAACTCTATCAAGAATAAACATATGCCCAAGACTTTGAATCTTATTCTGATAGCACTCTGTTTCATAGGAACAACCGCCCCTGAAGAAAAAGGGGAAAAGGTGCTCAGAGATTTCATGCAAAGAAGTAATTTGTTTATGAATTCAAATATCAAGAAGGATAAAAACCGTATGCATCCCAACAGGGTTAATGTAAATTAACATGATATAACTGTAACAGAATACCAGAGCTGCATAAAGCAGAGGAAATGTGTCCTCCAAGTACCACACATAAAGGTAACCATTGATTTTTATCAAATGTGTAACCTGTGTGACCACAAACCCAAAGCATCTTGAAATTCAATCTCTTTGGTATGTGATGGCACACAAAGACCAACAATCACTTCCATGTTCCTTCGATATAATAGGTTATCATGTTACATGAAAGACAGCCATAGCAGCAAACACACTCACATGACACGGCTCTCAGGCAGATCACTGCATGCATACCAGGAAGGAAAATAACAGCCTTTGCTTTAATTTAGAAAAATTTCAGACATATTTCTTGTTCAAGCTCTTGTATGTAATGGATCAAAGTTCTGGAGGACCGATTATGCTGAAGAGAAATCTGAAAGTGCTGAACCAAAAGGAAGAGAGGGATCTTCAGCGTAGATTGGACATGCTGGACAAACAATACAGGTACACTCTCAAAATGCTCCAGCAACGGAGAGACTTCCTGATGAATGAACACAGAAGAGTGGTGATGGTGAAAGTGTGTGAGCCCAAAGCCACCGTCAACATCGCTATGAAAGACATCTGGGAATACAAAAACACAGAGATGTGCTTCAGGAGTCTTCAAACCTCTGACGGCAGGAGATTGTTTCCCACTTGGGAGAAGCATCAGGTGGTGCAGAGTCGCTCCATATCAGCACCACCAGCGTCTGTCAAAGCTGCCGCTGCAGTCAGACACAGAGGCAACATCCAGAGCAGCCTCTCCTTCAGGCAGATGAAAAACATTGCATCTATTGACTCTATATCAGAAAAAGAGTTGGCCAGGAGACAGCAAAGAGCCCGAGAGGAAGTGGAGAAACAAAGAGCATTTCAAATGGAGACTTTACGCCAGAGGGTGGCAGCATTTATGGACAAGATCAAGGACAAACGCAACATGCAAATACACGAGGAACCTTTAATGACAGTTTAATAATTCATGAAAAATGAGCAGTGTTTTATGCAACAGTGATGTACATAATATTGAGCTATAACTATACAATAGCCTCCGTCTTTCTCATGGCTGTCAGAGCTTGGTGCACAGGAGTCTCCATGAGCAGGCTGCAGTTTTTCTTCCACGCTGGAGAATCAGGAAGCTCTGTGTCTGCTAAAAAAATGAAGGAATACAAGAGAATATGAAGATTTTAACATATTAATTGCAAATAATAAATATAATAATATATTTTTTTATTAAATCATGTTTAAATCAATGTTTTGTCGGCTTGTTTATGCCTCCAGTTGATAGCTGGGTAATAAGCAGGGTATCATATAGTGAACAGATGGTTCCTCGTGGGGTGGGCAGGAAGTAAAGGGGTCTTTCTCACCCTTGAAGGAATTTTCTTTGTATGACCACCTGTTCACTATATTTCCTCTTACATAGATCAATCTCTCTGTCTCTTCTTACCTTCACATAAAAATTTGACTTGTGTTGGGAGACATCTGGTGTGGTCGGTGTACGTCAGTGTGCAGAGGACAGCAGTCTTCTTTTTTGGCACGATTAGCAGTAATACCAGTATTGAACACAAAACATTACTCTCCAGCACCTCCACGGATTTGTGGAGTTCCTGTGAGGAAGTAGGGGGAGCGGTGTGTTACTCTGCTGAAACCTTAAATAAGAGGACATCATATCTTTATGTATGCAATAAAATCAACCTCTGTCACCTTAACAAGCTTCAGTTGCTGCTTGCGACCAGCAAAGCCGTTGAGGTGTTTGCTGAGGGAGTCCAAAAAGTCTCCAACATCCATCTGCATGTTGCCTTGCTCAACCAGACTGTTCAAGGGAATGAATGGGGGGATGTTATGACGAGTGATCCTTATCTTAGGCCTCAGGTTGAGCTCCATGTTGTAGGTTTCTAAGTAGATGCCTTCATAGGCAGTGGTCAGTGACACACACACTCCTTTACCATGACTCGCCTTTGTGATGTTGTACCCACCTAGTGAGAATAACCAATAAAACAACATGGATTGGGGTGTTACACGATTGACATTTGCAATATAAAAAAATGCTTCAACAGAACACATTAAGATCATACCTATGATGTGATGAGCAGCTAGAAGGTCTTTGAGCTGTGTGTGTCTAGCCATAAGCCGCAATAGCTGTGAGTTTTCAGAGTCTTGATCCATTTCCTCCTCCTCAACCTTTTCTTCTTCTTCTCCATTCCTACATTGTGTGTCCATAGAGATCCTCAGTTTTTGTAAATTCTGTAACAGAAATAATAACATTAAAGCAATACCTCTCAGTTTTGCATAATAAAAGTGGCAACATTACCTACTGCAACACAGTCTCCATAATAACCACAACAATGGCATGTAGAGTTGCTGTATGTGCTTCAATATCTGTACCAGAAAAGCAGACAACGCAGTCTATGTCAGTGAAGACACATTTCTTTTTGTTATCTAATTAAACTTATGATGTTTGAAAACTCAAAGACAGAGTCCCTTGTCTCTTGGTGAAGTGATTGAGCCTGTATCTTACAAATATCTTGAATTTCTAACTGATGATTCTCTTGTCTTTTCTGCATCACATTCAGCAACTTGTAAAGAAATAGAAGTTGCTATTGGGCTTCTAAGTTAAAAATAAGTTATAATTTCATGTAGTTTGTCGTAACTGTTTGAATGTGCTACTGCTGTTTTTGGTCAGGGAACTCCTGTGAAAGATATTGCATCTCATTTAAGTTCAATGCAATTTGTATACAAAAGTAGATATAATTATTTGTTATCATTTCACGTTAACGCGATGTTTCATCACATGTATGAATACGAAAGGTAAACTACTCCACCTTGTGTGTCTCTATCTGTGCTCTCAGTTGGTTCCTCTGAATCCTTAACGCCTCCACTTTAGCTTTCAGCTCCTTTATTTGACTCGGCTGCTGATGTCGGGTTTTACGGCTTCTTGCTTTAACCTCAAGCAGACTCAAGTGACTCAAAACACCTGAGGACAGAAGAAAAACATTATCAGCACATTGCCTAACAAATGACAAATCGAAGTTATGTCTATTAACTGCTATGGTCGCATTTGCCTGAGCTAGCATTAGCTAATAAAGCTAAAAACAGCCTCATCTGGCCGCCAAGCAGTGGGAGGTTAGAAGAGGGTGGTAGCAGCAAGTTAGCTTTACCTTTCGTGGATGACACCTCCATGTTCTTGAGTGTTTTTCGATAATTTATGGTCGAATATGGATCCTAATTAGAAATTTGTCCTCGCTGGAAGTCGCTGAGTTTTGATTTTGGCGGCGCGTGCGTCATCAGTCTTCGTCCCGCCCACCCACAACACCCCGGAAGTATATTCAAAACAAATTGTGATCACATGGCGCGATGGACCGAGAGGTAAGCCAGATGGTACGTGACTACTACATTATCATACAGAATACACACAAAAGGTGAACATATACCTAGAATAAGCCTCATGCTTTCCCATAGAGTTCTTTGTTTGTCGAAAAGATATTCGAAAAACTCGTCTCTTAACTCACGTATCACTCCTAGAAGCCGAACGGTGCCTTTGACAGTTGAGCCTTACCCGGATGCCAAGTGTGTGAGCATGTGAAGGTGAGTCAGTGCTCTGATATTTAGTCAGATGTATGAGATAATTTGTTAATATTTGTCGTTCATTTGAGTCTAAATTTATTATGCAGCGTTTGGTACAGAGCTTTGAGGTTTCACCTGGTAAATTAATTTTTCTACAGAAGCCCACATTTGATCATAGATGAGTTACTGATAAGATGAAATAAGCCTAGTCACCCAACAGGGGAAATTAGTTTGTAAAAGCATACAATATGAGCAAGTGAAAAAATACAGTGCAATAAAATAGAATAAACCAAAGTTTTTAAAATCAAACTGTGTAAAAAAGTGTCATAGATCGAAAATAAAATGTGCTTATTTATAAAAAAAAGTTACAAATTAAACTTAAAACCTACATACAAGAATATAAAATATCAATTCAAATTCAAGACGTATCTACAAATTGAGGCAGGAGTTATAGTTCTATAAAAAGTGAAAATGAGTGAGTTACAGTGCAGTGTGAGATACAAAGAAGCATCGGGTTGCTCAGTGTACGGACAGTTTGGAGCCATTTGAACAGATTAATAGTAGAGGGCACACAGGAGCACCCGAAGCATTCAGTCTTGCACCTCGGTTTAATGATGCGTTGACTGAATGTGCAGCCATCTGCCTCAGCCTGTCATGAGGAGGGATGAGCGGGGTTATTCAGGATGGCTTCAGTGTTGTCCTTGATCCTCCTCCTAGCATCTGACTCCAAACTGTCTTGTTTCAGACCAATCGCAGAGCAGGCCTTCTTTAGCAGCTTGGTGATTCTGCTGGCCTCATCAGTTTTGAACCCCCCACAGCACAGCACAGCAAAAAAAAAATAAAAAATTAAGTGTACCAACAACCATACACTGATTAAAGGCCTTCAGGAGTCTACTGCCAAATAATATTGTTTAAATTACAGTTTACAACTTCAGGAAATGTCACTTCAGGATTCCTGTAATATTCCTGGTTGAATTACCTGCTTATCAGTTTGTTTATAGAGGCCCTGTTGGACTTTGTGCTGTTTTTATTATGCTTTTTTTTCAGTCCAGAAATGCAAATCATGCTTTGCTTCCAGGTTCTCAAAAATGAGGATGAGCTGGTTTTACAGATCATATCACTGTTTCGATCAGTTAAGACAAGAGAGTCTGTTTTTTTTGGTATGCAATTACACTGTTAGAGAAAAAAATGATCATGGAGGAAAAAATTCATCAGATTAAATACGGGTGAATTTAATCCTGAGTTGCCATCCAAGTGTAAGGGAATGTAATAATGAACCATAAACATGTTCAAGGCTGCAACCAATTTAACATTTTGGAAATTATAAAACTGCTGTTTTCAGTCTTGAATTGTCTTTTGTTTTGAAAAGTTAAGGTTCTTTTCAGAGGTTGACAAGTCACCTTTTTTTTGTAGCTTAATTTGGAAATCTCAAAGATATGATCACGTGAAAAAAAAACCCAGAAAAAATAAGATTTCACAAGCAACCAGTAATATTTCATAGTTTTTATGCCAAAGGGGACTGAAATCTTAAATCACATCAAAGTTGATGCCGGAAACCTTTTATTGGTCATAGCTTTTACTTATAGCTAGCTTCCTGTACAGCTATGTCAAAGCACCGAAGAACTCACCCGCAGTTTCTGCTTTTAACCATGAAAACCTGTCACTTGCTGCTTTGTGTTTACGCTGCAGTACAAAAAATGAGCAGCAGGTGGCAGAGCAGCAGAGCATTGTCCTATCAAACCGGTTGGTGTATTTTTGGATCAGCAGACAGAAGCAGGGGAAAGTTGACAAAGGTTGTGTGCTCTCTGTTTGTTTCCACAAACTGAAGGTTGTATTGTGTAACAAAACTCATATGCTGCAGAGAGGTCAAATGAAGTGACGCACACAAATATTCATAAAAGTGCAAAAAGAAGCTTAAAAGTTGTATGGAGTGCGACAATTAAAAAGTATCCAGATTAACATTGTAGATTTTTTATTATTTTATTTTATTTTACTTTAAAAAAAAGAAAACACAAACTCACACAAAATACCATGTGTTGGATATAGGATGCAGTAGGCAAAAGATTACTGGTCAAAACTAAACATATACTCTAATCAGTGTTTTTCTGCTTCACTCAAGGCTGCAGGCCTTCCCTGCCTGATGGGTGTGCACAGAGACGTCTTCACTCTGTCTGTATCTGCTGGAGGGTCAAACCGTCACAACCTACTGCTGAGTCTCAAAGACAATCACTATGGATCCATCCAACCAGAAACACTTCACCATTGTCGATTATGTCATATTCGGAGTATTGCTAGCTGCCTCAATGGGCATCGGACTGTACCATGCTCTCTCAGGTGGACGTCAGCGCACCACGCAGGAGTTTTTGATGGCCGACCGAAGCATGCACTGTCTCCCTGTGTCTCTGTCCCTCATCGCCTCATTCCAGTCTGCCGTGGCGATTATAGGCGTGCCAGCAGAAATCTACACCCATGGTACTCAGTATTGGTTCATCGGTTGTGCCTACATCCTGGGCCTGCTCATTCCTGCTCATGTTTTTATTCCATTGATGTACAGACTGCGACTTTCCAGTGCTTACCAGGTGAAGAAGCTCTGTTAATGTTTTTTTAAAGATTTGAAACAAGTTCATATTAATGGTGTTTTACCTTTGTAATCTAAAGCTGGGACGTTTGTTCTGTCTCACAGTATCTTGAGTTGCGCTTCAGCAAAGCAGTGCGTATCTGTGGGACTTTGACCTTCATCTTTCAGACGGTGGGTGCAACACAAAGTAAAACACCTGTCTGACTTTTTGCCTCTGAAAGACTAATTTAAATGTATTTTCAAACACCCTAACTAAGTGGATATGAACAAACAGATTCTTGATTGATCCAGGGAGAACTTAGAAATCTGGTAACCTCCTAGACATGTGCCATGGTGTTGCATGTTACGTCAACATCCACAGTATTTGTCAAACCTATCAAACATTTAACTTAAAAAGGCACTTATCCCTTAAAAACTTTTAGTGTATTTTTACTAAATGTAAGAGCAGAGTCAGAGCAGTCACTGCTATGATTTGTTTTGATGTGATGTGTTATTATCATAAATTCATAGAGATTAGACTGCTGTTTCTTAACATTTATTCATAACAGTCAGTTTAGAATAGTTTAACCACTTTCACTGCAAAACCTCAAAATATGACTCACAATGTGAGATGTATTCACCTTACAGGCTGTAAATTAGACTTTAAGTGAGTCTCAACATTGATCTTTTTTCAAGTAACTTTGTAAGTTTTTTTTTGTTAGTTTTTTGTCTTATGACAAAAAATTGATCTCTGGGATATTTTTGTAGTAGTAGTACCTTGAAATAAGACGTCTGCCTGTGGTTGGTAGGTTAATGTGCCTTTAACTAAGTCTAATAAGAACTTATTTTAGTTCACAGTAAAAGGAAAACTCCCTAATTTTTGAGTTTTTGCGGATTTTACTGTGTTTGTTAGCATCAGCAGCTAGTTAGCTTTGCTTGGGAAACAGTTGGAAGCAGACAGGAACGTGTGGAAAAAACAAAACATAATACCCAACATAATATATCACATTTATTTGCACTGTCTTTTATCCCAAGAGTGAATAGTGAAATAACTAAATGTTATATAAATGCAGGATATTTGAGGAATTGTATATTTCACATTAAGCTAAGCTAGCTGTTTTCCCAATTGATTCTAGGCTAAACCATGCTAAAGGTCTGCCTATCTATCTCCATCCCTCATATTAGCATTTTTCTTTAGGGTCAAAAAGAACTAGTGCAACTAAAGTCCTTAATGCTCTGACTCCATCTTAATTTTATCTCTATAATGTCATCAAAGCCCACTTAGACCTCAGGAAAAATGTTTCTTGTTGAACTTCGATTCATGCAGGTTGTTCCTGACTGCTCTTTGTACTGTTACAGGTTATCTACATGGGAGTGTGTGTCTACACTCCTGCCTTTGCACTAAATGCAGGTACAGAAAATCCCTTTAAATTTAATCCAACTCGGTTAATTTAACTTTGCTGTGTCTCCAGCTCACATTGTGTTTTCTTTCAGTTACTGGATTTGAGCTATGGGGAGCAGTGCTGGCCACTGGACTAGTGTGCACATTGTACACAACAATAGTGAGTTCTTCAGTTTTTACCGTCACCTCAAGCTTTCGTTTAATTGTTGGTTTCTAAAGTACTCATACTCATGGAGTTAGTTTAATTCCTGAAATATCCATATGCATTGAAAAATGGGGTACATGTGAAGAAGCTGACAGGCATCTCGTACTTGGATGGAGAATAGTTGTTTGTGATTCTGAATCACTCCCACATGTCTTCTGTTTTCCTCACAGGGGGGGTTAAAGGCCGTCATCTGGACAGACGTCTTCCAGACTGTGGTGATGTTTGCAGGGCAGCTGGCTGTCATCGTGGTTGGGGTGCTACAGACCGGAGGAGTGTCTGAAGTCTGGAGGAAAGTCTGGGAAGGAAACCGCATCGCTGGCTTCGAGTAAGTCTGTACTGCAGTTTTCCAAAATAGAAAGTTTAACTGTTTTTAGGAGTGAATCTGTTTACATTTACCTTCCATTCTGTATGGTTATTTTATTTTTTCTTTTCGCACCATTAAATCTGATAGTTTCTACATTGTCTTCTCTTTCAGCCTAAACCCAGATCCTACAGAGAGACACACCTTCTGGACTCTGGGGGTTGGTGGGGTTTTTCTCATGTTGTCTCTGTATGGGGTGAACCAAGCTCAGGTCCAGAGATATCTCAGCTCTCGTACAGAGAAGGATGCTGTGAGGTACAGTGATAGCTGACCTTATTTCACTGCATCATTGCCTTTTGATGTTAATAAAAGTCAGAAGAAGACAGATTGTACATGATCTTGGGGAAAACGTTGACCCCTTAATATATTCAGGTTTCAGAACATCGTTCTTTGTCCCCCTCCTCTCTGCAGGTCCTGCTACATGGTGTTCCCCTCCCTGCAACTGGCTCTGGCTCTAAGCTGTGTGATGGGTCTGGTCATGTTTGCGCGTTACTGTGGAGAGGATCACACGGACAAGCTGGGCTCCTCGTCACGTGACGCGGTGGGTTTCAGTCTTTTTCAGGGTTGCTTTCAACTGAAGAGGGAACGAAGGTGTAACTTTTCCTGAGATACTATCTCTCTTTTTTTTATCACGTAAACATTATAACGAGAGTCCACACGAGAATTTGCACATTTTATGTCTTTTTTGGACTCTTCATGTAAATGTATGAGCCTCCATCAATAGCTAGTGTCATCTGATTTGTATGTTGTTTTTGGTGATGGATAAGCATGCAAATGAATGTAAGAGTTCCAGGGAGTAGTAACAATGTGTTCATTCTCCAGATGGTGATATACTTCGTGATGGACATGTTGCAGGGTCTACCTGGACTTCCTGGGCTGTTTGTTGCGTGTTTATTCAGTGCAGCTCTCAGGTATAAATTTTTGATTAATTTCAACAACACTGGGGCACTGGTTCGGCTCAGTTAGTCTGTAGTCCTTATTGCACTTGTTATTGGGTCAATTCCTGTCAAATAATGAAAAAAGATTAACCATAAAAAGATTGATAAAAACAATCAGAAAACCAGCATTCGGATGTATGTCAGAATGCGATATACACATACACTGGTTTACCTGAAAAAGGCTGTCACATCTCTGGTTTGTTTTTACCATATGTATTCATTGCCTACAATATTCAACAGTCAGTTTTTTTTCTTTTTTCACAGTACCATCTCATCTGCTTTCAACTCTTTGGCCACTGTGACTATGGAGGATCTCATCAAACCACATTTCCCCACCATGTCAGAGGGAAAAGCCATCCTGCTCTCCAAAGCCTTGGGTAAATTCTCAATCAGATTAAAACCTGAACAGAAATGCAACGTCAAATCGCTCTCAAGTTTTACCTCGTATTTCTTCGATCAGCTATGTCCTACGGGCTGCTGTGTCTGGCCATGGCCTATCTCACTCACTTGATGGGTGATTCTGTACTGCAGGTGAGCAACAGATGGTGTGATGAAACTGGGAACAGCATCTCTCATGATAATTAATCCCACTGTGTTTTTGTTTGAGGTGGCTCTGAAAATCTTTGGGATGGTTGGTGGTCCGATTCTTGGCCTGTTTTGTCTTGGGATGTTTTTCCCCTGGGCCAACTCTTGTGTAAGTCAAAGTGATTCATTTATTGAGGTTCAGATTATAATGACATTAGTTATTACCTTCGCCAAGGAGGTTATGTTTTTGGGAGAGTTTGTCTGTTTGTTTGTCAACAAACAAACGTAAATGTTCAAAATTAGATAAGGAAGAAGTGATTAAATTTTGGAGGTGATCTGGATCACCGTCTGGATCCAGGATTTTTTTTAAAGGATTCTTTATCATTATAAGATAGGGCTGTTTTCACCATACGTGTATATAACTCCACAATAAATGGTTGGATTACTTTTCAAAACCATACAAGACAATGTCACCATAATTTCTGACATATGTAAAAGTAAAATCCAGATCCTGATAATATTCTGGATACTAAGATCTGGAATATGAAATATGTACTGGGTCATCATAATTTTCAACTCTGTCAGGTAACAAATTGTCATACAAACCCAAACACCAAATTGTAGCAGATTGTCTGCTGAAAGGGAGTATAACATTAAAGTAGGACTAAAGTGTTGGTGTATCATAAAACTAAACGAAGGTGATACTTGAGATATGTAAAATAAACTTCCCTTCTGGATGTGAAGTAAAGTCAAGCTTTAACCCTTCTGTAAGGTATAAGTTTTTTCTTCTCCTCTTTTCAGGGAGCGGTTGCAGGTCTGGGGACCGGCCTGACTCTGTCTTTCTGGGTCGGCATTGGAAGTATCGTGACCAGAAGCTCCGGCGCAAGACCACTGCCACCGACATGCTTACAATATGACAACACCACTGCTGCTATTCAGACTGCGCTCAGAAACGTCACTCATCACAGGTAGCAAACACACAAGCAGCACTGTGTCTCTTGATTCTTATACTGCATATTTTACCAGATAATCCCCTCTGTTTGCCTTTCAGTCGGCCGTCTGGGCTGAAGCGGTTTTATTCATTGTCGTACATGTGGTACAGCGCGTTCAGCTGCTTCTCGGTCGTTCTAGCAGGACTGATCATCAGTTTTATCACAGGTAGACCAGCTCTTACATGCTCTGTATATACATCTCATAATATTTAAGTTTGAAACACTGGCCAACTGCTCTGCCTCTTTACTTTTATTTCACATTTCCCTCTGTCACCACTGTGTTTTATTTTACTAACATCACCTTTTAAATTACACAGCTATTTGCACATTTCTTACATTCAGCCAAGATTTTTAAGTCAAGTAAATGTTGTATTTAGTTTTCATTTTAAAACAAGTAGGTAGGTCTGTTAATTTAAATCTTGGTGTATATTTCTCTTACAATACTACTTGTTATATTTGGAGTGTTTATGTATATACTTTATTGTCCTACTGGCTCTGATAGTTGCTGCTGCAACACCACAATTTCCCATTTTCGGATTAATAAAGTAATTCTATTCTAGCTATTCTATTCTATTCTATTCTATTCTATTCTATTCTATTCGCAACTGTTTCTAAAAATACAAAACCTCTCTCACAAATCATCTCTAATCGCACTTAAAAAAAGTAAACTTTGTGTTTTTATGAAGGTGCTATGAAAGAAGAAGAGGTGACACCAGGAACAGTCTACCCCTTGTTTGGGAAACTGTTTTGTTTTCTACCTGAGCACCTTAAAAAAAAGCTCTGCTGTGTGACTCCTCTGCAACAGACGGTAAGTAAAGTTAAATACACGTGTTAGATAATTAAAATCTCCATCTTCTGGCAGGATTGGAGTAGGAGCAGGTGGCGGTTCCCCCCCAACATCATCAAATCAATGACGTCGTGGGGGAATGTCATCGCTGATTGGCTGCCATGTCAAAAGCCTTACGCGAATTCGTGTCGAAGGTTCAACATTTTCAACTCGAGCGTAGAGGCGTCTGACGCTCAAAACAGGCCAATGCTCCAAACGTGTCCAATGGGGCGTCCAAACACGTCTTTGCATTGACTTTGTATGTAATCTCGACGCAAATTCGTGTCTGGTGTGGCCGTTCCATAAGTGTAAAATGAGTTTCATTTGACGACACACAACTTATCACCTATCAACCTATCAGATTTATAACTGGGAAGGAAAATTAGTACCTTGACTTATGAGTGTGCCAACTCACGAGTTTGAGATAAGAGACGTCTCTCGGACAGTGTTTTGCTCTGAGTTCTGCTGAAATTTTGGTTACAAGCCAACATTAGACACCCCATTGCTGGCATTTTAAGCAATTAGCTCGCAGTGGAAGTATCAGAGTTCTTGCATTTATGCTTCCAGTTATTTTGCAAAACTTTCAAACTTTATTCAAAGTTACCACTGGGCGTGCAACAGTATTTAATGACTGAGCATAACTGATCAAAGGCATATCTGTTCATTTTGATAAATTAATTTGACATATCAATAATTAGATTTACAAGCTCCGTCACAGAAAAATCAAACTCGAAAATCAAGGCACCACTGTGCTTGTGTAATGTAGTCAAGTGTTTTCCAATTTAATTGTTCATGATACTGGACAGAACCAACAAAAAACACCATCAAGTGCCACGACATTGAAATTAAAAAGCAAACCCTGTTTGAACATATTTGTACAGCAGTGGAAGAGCTGAGCCTGAGTTGAAAAAACATCAAATCTTCCCTGAAATATGCAGAGATGTGAAGTTTTTAAAATGGTGTCTTATGTATTTGTCTTGTACAGGTGCCAGCACAACAAATTCAGCCCCCTAATCACAAAGAAAGCAACGGGTTAGTCTCCCATTGTGAGGACAGACAATCACCAGAGGAGACAGACGCTTTTCTCCCAGAGGCACAAGCACTTTTTATGGAGTATGAAACAGCTATGTGATATCACAGATCCAAGTTTTGACAAAAAAAGACTTGAACCAAACAAAAAAAAAAACATGAATGTGTTTTTTCTTCTTTTTGTTGCCTTTGCTTTAAGGCAAAAGGAGTATGTAAGTTGCAAGGTCAAAGCCAAGTAATGCTCAAGTGACACTAGAGACTGTTTTGTAATCTGCTGAAGTCTTTGAAAAATCTCTGCAGATGAATCTTTTTTTTTAGCTTCACGGTCGAATCAATTCCAATATTTGTCAGCTTCAGGTGTTTGATGACTGATTCATGTTACTGCACTGAACTGTTCTATGGGAACTAATGGAGGTCATGTGAACTGTAAAACAACCCAAACATAGACGGTGGCTCTGCTTGTACTTACCTACTAAGGGTCAACATTCGGTTTGGAAAAATGAAGCCTATGTGGAAGTGCTAAAAGTTGCTGTTCATTGAGGATCCGCTTGGGGCTGGCTGAAAAAAGACTGGAAGTCACGTAGACACTCAACCAAAAAAGAACAGACTTTGATGGCATCAAAAAGCATATTAACAGCTTGGTTCAAAAAATGGCAGGGGTCTGAAATGCTGATTTCTCTATCGGCCACACACTGTACAGTGGTTAATTCTCCAATCAGAGATACAGCTCAGCTCACGTGACTGACGGGCGCCATGTAGCTATTCCAAAGGAAACTCAAAACCAGCGTCATAACCAATGTGGCTTCATTTCACGGTATCAGGAACAGACGGGTAATGTTGTAGAGCCTATGTCCATGTTTACAGTCTATGGCACCTACACCTTATACTGTGTATGAAAGTGTATACTTGACTGTACCGCTACTGCAGCTGTTGAAACAGACCTGTCACATGAGGAGATGGTTGTTGCTCTCTTTTTAAGAATGTACGACTGAAATTTGCATGTATTGAAGATTTTTTTTTTCTAAAAAAGGATTAAACTTTTTGTAGCTATTGTATGCTGTTGTGTTATTCAATCTCGCATGTTTTCTTTTTTTATTTACAGTACATGTACACAAACGCACGGTGATATGATGACATGGCATCCAAAGGGGACACTGTCATGTTATTTTTAATGAGGGCACCTAAAATGTATTTTATTCCCTTTTCCATCAGAGGAAGACCCCAGACAACGTCTAATCATATTTTTCCACCAAAGAGCATCGGAGTGGAAACTTTTGGGGCCTAGGGTAACTTATTAACTGATCCTGACCTGCCCAAGTCATCAAGTTTGTTTTCCATGAACATGTTTGTATACCTGCTCTGTGTCTGTAATTTAAAAGTCAAATCACCACCCCCGTCATTACTTTGCATATAGCTGTCATGAAAACCAGTAACTGATGATAACCTTGTGCCCAGTGGAGACTCTTATGTATGTGAGAGCTTCATCAGAGCTGCAGCTGTTTGAGAGCACCGACGGGCTCTTCTGAAATCCTGAGACATGACTGCGATGGTTCACTGATACCAACCAAGGAAACAGGTGAGCCAAGAACTCTACATTGAAAATAGACATGTTGGTTTAATTTTCCTTTAAAACAATGAGAAAACATGAAGGCATCAAGGTTGATTTTAAAAGTGACAGCACAAGTTAGGGTTTCTACTGGGATAATAGATGTTTTTGTGTAGATGTACGTATTTCCAAACAGTAACGGTAACAGCTTGTATTCACTTATTAAATGTTAATTTAGATTGGTTGTATCATTTTAAAAGGATGATGGTATTCTGTGAGGATAAATGAAAAAAAAAATATATATATATGATATGATATTATATGATATTATAATTTTAATATTCTTTATTTTAAAACTTAAATTGGCTACCCTAAGTCAAACCAACACTTCTCAAGATACCAGAAGTTAAAAAAAGAGAAGAAACCAACTATTGTTGCTACTTGAATTTTAAGATGGACTGGCAGGGTGTGTCTCCAGCCAGAGGCCAAAAAAATATGGCTTAAAAAATTCTGCATTGATCAAGTGCAAGTCTGCACTAAAATAATACATATCTGATGAATTGAGGATAATAGCAAAAGGTATGGTACAAGGTTTAGTTCCATTTCTACAGAAGACTGTTGCATTCATGTTGAAAAAAAAGTTCTGTTTTTCTGATTCAATAAGAAAATTATCTTGGGTTTGCAAGTGGAAAATATATATATATATATATATATATATATATATATTTTTTTTTTTTTCTTTAAAAAAACAAAAAAAACAAACTAAACCATATCACCAGGCCATAAAGATAAAGGGTTTTAATGTAATTGGCGATTTGCAGAATCAGGATGTGGACCTTTCTGTTGCTCTGCCTCCTGGGAAATGCCCTCAGTCAGGTATATCAAAAAGTTAAAATACAGTGTTTAAATTTGATGTGCAACATTTAATTGCATGACACTAAACCATTTCTTTTTGATTTTACAGATCGATGGACACGGTAAAATTGTCTTTATTTTGTGGCTGAGTTCAGAACCTTCAGCATAAAAATTTTCTCCAAAGAAGTTGTATGTGTTATTTAAAACTGCATTAAACTTATGTCTTTTTGTTTTCTATCCTTTAGACATCTCAACTCAAATGTACTATGTCAAACTGAAAATAGAGTCTGGTGCAATCGCAAATTTAACAGAAATACTGAAGCCTTTGGTTATCAACTCAGACTTGACTGTTAAGAATTTGATGATGACAACAAGTAAACTATTTCTTTTTTTTAAATTCAAAATTTAATTTTGTCTTAACTACTTACCTGAGTCCCTGTGTGAAACCTTATTACATTTTTCAAACCAGCCTGCCAGAACAACTCAGGCAGTTCATTTTCGTGCATCTGTGAGAGTGGCTACAAATGGAGTGAAGATGTCTGTAAAACTCACCCGAAGTGCTGTGGCAATGCGAAATGTAACTTCCTCCAACAGTCCAGCTACACATGCGTCTCAAACAGCAGAGGTATTTAACCCCTTTTTAATAAGTATTTATGTATTTACACAAAACACATCAGTTTTTTTTATCATACCTGCATGTCTCCTGAAATATGATAATTTTTTCCCCAGTCTCTGTCAAGGGATCCATAACATTAAAAGGAGATAAGTATTTTGGTTGTCTGAAAGACAAAGACTCAGAGGAATTTAAGAGTTGCAATAAAAGTCTGCATGAAAAGGTGAAAATCATAACAAAAAATTATCCTCTTTAAAAGAAATGTGATTTGGCACTACTTTATGCATACACATCAATGACATGTATAGGGTTGTTGCTTTTCAGATGATAACAGTGTACAACACTATACAAGGATTTGACAGCTTAACAATCACCCATTACAGGTATTTACTTAATACAACAAAAAGAACATGTTTTATATTTTTCCAGCTGTATTGTTCAAGATGTGGATGATTTTTTCTTTGCACCAAAGGGTTGGAAGCGTCAAGGCAGATTATGAAATCATCTTTGCCAACGGTCTCAAGCCACAAGAGCTGATTGAGCGGTCGAAACAATTAAACAAGGAACTCAATTCCTCATGTTCTCTAAACACAACAGGTAAAAATTTCTAACAGGGTAGGAAGGCCAGATGGATCTTTAGCGAGGAATTATAGGTTTCTTTCTCTTAATCTAGTCTTCCGTAAAACAAAATATCATTTTTAACAGTTATCTTTTTGTTTCTTTCCAAAATATTCTTGAAATATCCAGGTCAAAGCTAATGCCAAAAACATATAGCCGGGATAAAAGGGAAACATGACTTTGTTGTATGGCAAAAGTGGGAGTGGGAGGGGGGACTTCTTGAGCAGCCTTTTCATTTTAATGCATTTAATTTTTTTTTTTTTTTTCAGGTGTTGTCCAACTCAAAATGCCCCATCTACCCGTGGACTACAACAGCCAACAGACCCTTACCTGTTCAGTCCAGCACAAACTGGATGCTTCTGTATACTGGCAGCTGAAAAGAGATGGTAGGGATGTTGAAGTTACAAACGGCAGAGAGTTGGCAGAGAAAAACGAAGATCTGAACACCAGCATCATACTGAGAAACACATCAGAACTCTGGGCTGGTACGTTTTCCATATTTCAAGTACTTACAGCAGCATGCTAGCCAGCTAACGCAGAGTGTTAGCAAACGAAAATTACTTGAGTATGTCTAAACAAAGCATAAAAAAAAGCTTAATGACGTCATCCCATGGTTTCTGAAGCAAAGTGCAACAATGGTGGTCACCGTATTGGAATTGCTGATTCATCCTAGCTTGTGGTCAACATAACTGGCATAGAGGTGGAGTTGAGGATGACCTTTAGCCGCCCTGCTAGCAGCAACTGTGTACTAGCCTGTCAGTCAATGTAGCCATGCCCCTTATGATGCAAAAATTTTGACTTAAATGTCTTTAAAATTGATGCTACAAAGTAATTCAACTGCGTTAATATGGTAGTTTCTGTTACAAGATTTTTTGAGGTGTAAATGTCTTTCAGCACTTTCCAGCCATTCGCTTCATTGTATTTCCATTTTAATGCAACTGAAAACATCACTTAGCTTAATAAGTCAGTTGAATTTGTGTTGCTGGTGCCATTAAGTTTTTTATGTCATCATCGGACAACTTGGAATTCTTGTTATGCTGTTTAATTCAGTGCAAAGCTGGCAGATTGAGCTGCATTAGCCGCTACTAGCATACCATTCCCACACTACCAAATACCTCTTTTTGAATTACAATTTGACAACACTTGAGTTCGAAATATTTGTATTAACATCATTTCAACACCATACGTTGACAGCAATTCTAAATTTGTGCAATATTTTAATTTTACATTACAGATGAATTAGCAGAATATGAATTAGCAGAATATGAATGCAGCTCCCCTTGCATCAGCAGTAACTGATTAAGTAGAATTTCACGGGGAATGTCCATTTTTGATTAAAGACACAATCTTGTCAATTTGAAGTATTTTCTGTCCTTGAAACAACTAACTTATTTTTTTATGTCCTCAGGAGAGTACACGTGTATGTACCGTCAGGAGTCAGACTGCGTCATAACTCACAAAGCCAGTGGTTTCATGGATGTGTGCCTCAAGCCAAACATTTACATCAGCATTAATCCAAGTTTCCCACACTGCAAAGATAGTTCAGATGTTCATCTTATAGAAGCTGGATGTGAAATTGGAAATAGCAGTGAAAACTATACTGTGACGTGGAGTGGCGTTGGTGTCTCGGCCATAGTTGATGGTAAAACAATCTTCTTGTCACCTCCTTGTTTTTTATTTAAATCTTGAGCAAACCCCTGTAAAAGTATGAAACATTATTTTTATTTTTTCAAGGTGTCAGTGAGGAAGGTGTTTTTACAGCTACCACAGCAGTCAGCTGTAGCTCAACCACGCCTCAACCTCAGCTGACGTGCACATTTGAGAACAGGTGCAATCAATCCACAAGTGCGTCCATAGAGATCCATATGATACAAGGTTTGTTGAAGTTGTTTTTGTTTTTTGTCAAGTGTTGCCATGTACACCCATTTACAAATAGCACTGGTATAAAATGCAAAAACTGTCACTTTAGGTCTCATTTAGGCCTTGTCCTGCATCATTATTTTTATTTGTGAATGAATGAATGCATACTAAATGGATTCACCAGACTCACTCATAAACCAGTAAACTTTGTACTAGACTGCTCAATTTGCAACTCTTTATTGGAAACGTAAGTGTGGAGACGGGGGATCAAAGTGGTACCTTACAGTGTCAATAGTAAATTGCAACAACAAAAAGAAAAGGAATTTTAATTTTTCTCTTTTGTGAGAGCATTTTTGTTTTTGTTTTGTTTTGATTTTCTTGTTTTATCCTTTTTAAGTGATTGTTTTCGCTTTTTATTTTGTTTTTTCTTTTTCGTTTGTTTTCTCTTGAGGTTTTTTGGGGTTTTTGCTTCTTATCTCTCATATATATATATATATATATATATATATATATATATATATATATATATATATATATATATATATATATATATATATATATATATATATATATACGTAAAAAGAGAGTTGCCAAGCAAGTCTTAACAGCCGGCACGTGTAAACAGGACTGAACTGCAATTATGATAAGACCAGGGGTTTGTTGAATTGAATTTTTTTTGTCTTTTACCATTATCTGCCTAAAAATCTATCTTAGAGTATGTTGAATTCATTTAGGAGATGTCAGTGTTTATTGCCTGTGTTTACTAAAAAGGCCCACTGCTCAAAACCTGAATTTTAGTTGCTGTTTTAAAAACAAACAGGATCTTAAAATTTTTTTGGACCCCAATTTATTTAGTCTTAACATAAAAAAACAGTGATTTAAAGTGATGTGAAATGTATGCACCACTTCATAACACATTGGTAAGTTCAAATCATTCTTTTTTTTTTAAATGTCTGATGATATTTTAAATTGATAATATTTAGATGATAAATTAAATATATAGTGCAGCAATGTTCCCCATACCCAGACAGATTAACATTTTCTTCCCCTTAAATTAGCAATGTCCAGATATTCTTTTGGGTAACATGTTCTAATGATAAATCAACACTTTGCTCCTTTAACACAGCACGTGATCGTTTCTGCGAAAGTGAAGGTGACTGGCAAAAAACCAAAGCTAACTTTACTGCAAGTTTAAGATGTAAGGACAAACCTGGAATAAGACAAAGGAAATGGTATGGCTATTATATGATTTATTATGTAAAATAGTGAACAATCTGTTGATAATTTACCATTAGTCCTGTACATGTTCTGTGTGTATAGTGAGAAATGTGATAACATTTCTTTTTGTCCAGAAGTTTGATTGAAGAAGAAAATCACAAAGAACAAAAGAAACCTGAACATAATCATTTTTAAAAAAGCCAAACAGAAACAGCTTAAACCATATTTGTTTGTTTGTTTGTTTGTTTTTTAAAATCAATGCTACAGTCATTTCTTTAATTCTGTTGATTGACATGTGGTAAATATTTCAGCTCTTCAGACGGAAAGTGGGAATCTGAGGATTCAGAGTGTGTGAACACAGACCTGTATGATGTGCTGCAGCAAGCAAGCGTAGGTTGTTTCATCACAGTGAAATATTTAAAACAATGTATATTAAGCATTGGATATAGAAGTATCTCATATAAAAGCAAAACCCTGCAAGCTTTGAGTGACTTAGTTACTTACTTAAAGAAGAAATTCCTTTTTCCTTTTTTTTTTTTTTTGCTGGAATATATTTTTTATTAATGCTATTTCAGATTTTGGGGAATCCTGATTCATTGCTTTTTATTCAAACTGACCAGTAATTATAATCATTGAACCATCACATGTTACAGATTGTGGACATTGGACAGGGCTTATTGGATAAAAATGCTGAAAAGGTTATGTCCAGGCTCGAGAGGGCCACAACAAACACGGAGTCTATCAACACTTTCTCAAATTTAAATGCATCAGTCAGCGTACTTCACACTCTGAGTGAAAAACTCCAAAATCAGAATGATACAATGATGGATGTAAGTATGAAAAACTGTAATTATCTCAAGAAATGCAGTTAATACTTGTGTCAAGTAAAACAGAACCAACACCAGCTCTCTTCTTTTCAGGACTTCCTGGGCTCATCCAGCAATTTGTTGGAAAAGTCTCTTGAAGACTCATGGGAAGTCAAAAAAATTGACAACAATGTTTCACTGGCTGAGAGATATCTGCTGTCTGTTGAGAAGATAATCCATGTGACAAACATAACACATGGCTATGAGAAAAAAAACGTGGAGGTAGCCTCACAGAAGTGCTCAGAAGAGAAAGACTGTGTCAATAAGGTGCTCAATACCACAGTTAAACTCAAAGGAGACAACCCTGGCAGTGTAGTCACAGCTGGGTTTAAAGAACTGCAGAGTTATTTGCCTATTGACGATGAGGATTATGAGCCAAACAGCTTTGTAATATCCACAACTACAGAGAAGAACCTTGATCTAGTTGAGGTTGAAATTAACTTTGCATTGCTCAAACCCAGACCTCCCCATGTTCAGATAAAATGTGTCGCGTGGGACAACAGGACCCACAGCTGGTCAGATTACAAATGCGAATGGAAAGGTTCAGAAGGTTCCTGTGAGTGCAAGCATTTGTCCTCGTTTTGCATTCTGATGGGGAAGTTCCCTATAAAAGTCAGATATTTAACAGAAATGACCTACGTTGGATTGTCTGTGTCCATAATTTCACTCACCATCAGCCTTGTAATAGAGCTCATCGTTTGGAGTGCTGTTGTCAAAACCAGTACTTCATATTTACGCCACACTGCCCATGTCAACATCTGCTTGTGTTTGTTGGTGGCAGACTGCTGCTTCTTAGCCTCTTCCAAGCCAGAAGATCTCTCTTATGTCTGGTGCAAGACCTCTGTGGTGCTGAAGCATTTTTGCTACCTGGCCATGTTTTTTTGGATGCTGTGGTTGAGCAGCACACTTCTTCACCAGACCGTTTTCCTCTTCCATAATGTGAGCAAGAAAAACTACCTGAGGCTCTCGGCTCTCATGGGCTATGTGTGTCCCCTCCTGATCGTTACTGTCACAATTATTGCCAACAAAGGAGGAGCTGAAGGCCAGTACTACTCCAAAGAGACTTGCTGGCTGGTCTACACTGCACCTTTTAAAGGCTCCATTCACACGTTTGTCATACCAGTTGGTATCATTGCTTTCTTCAATGTGTTTGCCATGTTGGTGGTTATTATGAAGCTGTTGGATCACCCCAAAACCATCTCACCGGCTTTTGAAAAGGAAAAGAAGGCCATTGTGACTGTCATGAGGACAGTTGTGCTTCTGACGCCAATCTTTGGCGTGACCTGGGTATTTGGATTTGCAGTGATGTTTCTTGACCTCACATATGGAATCATGGCCAACTTTGCTAATTATGCCTTCGTTCTGCTCAATGCATTCCAGGTACGATCAATGTTATCCTCAAAAAGTTTTTAAAGAATTGAACACATACTCCAGTAACTTGTTTTTATTTGCAGGGGTTTTTCATTTTGTTGACCATATGCCTGGGAGACACAATGGTAAGTTGTGATTCAGGATGCAAAACATTTCAATGATCATTGCACATTAGCTAAGTCAAAAATACTCTTACCTTCAAAATACTCTTATTCTGACAGACTCGGGAAGAGCTGCTAAGACGTCTAAAAATCAGAGTAAGTCAAACAAACTATCATTGCTTTAATGTAAAACACCACGATGTTCACTCATCAGTTTTGAAAACCCTTCTTTACTGCACGCCAGGGTCCAGCACCTCCCAATGACAGCTGCACTGACTCGACTACCAAGAAGTGAAACATGTCTGGAAACAAATCTACATGGAATACGTTAAACCATAAATTTGTCATTTATCATTTCAAAGAATGTGTTATGGCAGAAGTTTTTTGTGTTTCTGACTGAAAATATTTCACACTTCAAAATGAAACTACACAATAAGTTAAATATGTTAAAGTAATACTGTTGATAATACGTTTTAAATACTTATAGAAGCATTGAAATGCCACTGTAACACTGCTGACTCAAATGATGTGTAGAGGTTAGGTTTGTGTCTACATGTTGTTTTGAGGGATCCTGTTGTCTTTGTTTTCTTTCCCCTGTTCTGCCCACTCCTCATCTGTGTCATCCAATGTAATGCCTTTCTGGGACGCTGTCAAGCGGTAGGCCTGACATTCAGCTTCTGCTCTGCAACACATAATAAAAGTTGTAAGTTTATCAGAGTGTGCGTTTAAAAAAAAAAACAATAAAAGTGTGATGATAATAAATATGTGTTAGACTGAAAAGCTGAGCTTCATTTCATACTTTTTCAGGAATCCAACGCAGTCCATGTGTCCGTATATTTCTGCTATTCGCACTGGTTTGTCTCCACAGAAGTCTTTCTTGTCAATAGGAGCATGAAGTGAGTGAAGCAGCCGCAGCACAGCCAGCCGACCGAACTCTGCAGCAAAGTGCGCAGCTGTCCATCCATACTCTGTCCTCAGACACGGCCTGGCTCCGTGTTCTATCAGGATCCTTGCTGTTTCTGTATGTCCTGGAAAAGGCATCACAGAGTAATCTGACATCAGAAATCAGAAATACTTCATTGATGCCCAAGAGGAAATTGCTCCCTTCAACAAGTGTTAAAACAAAAAGAAAAAAATATAAAATATAAGACGAAAGAAAGAACAAACTATACAATTCTAAGATACAGGAACGTGTAAAATATACAAATATAAGTAGGAAACAGAAGCATAAGTTTAATGTTAAATTGAACTGAGGTATGGTGACATTAATCATAGATTATTCCACAAATACTGTCTTTAGATATAAAATTCATTTTAACATACACATAAACATAGGCAAAAGAGGGGAAAATAGATCCTGTTACTGTTGCAGCAACAGAAGAGCACAGGGACAACACACAAAATAACTAAAAGCAGTCATGTGTTAAGACCATTCTAAATAATGTGAGCTTTTTTAAAGGTGGGCAGGTCAGTCACCGATGTGTTTTGGCAGAGAGTACCAGAGGGTGGAAGAAGCTATGGAAAATGCCCCGTGTCCAGTGCTTGGTTTGTGGTGGTAGGGAAAGGAGGTTGGAGTAAGAGAAACAGAGTTTGCAGGAGTGGGTGTAATACTGGAGCAGATCAGACTAACAGGGAGGTGCCTGGCGATGAGGTGTGGGTCAGAGGGAGGACTTTGAAGTAAACACGCAGTGGAGGCTCTGGAGGATAGGGATGATGTGGTTTTGCTGTTTTACTAAGATATGTAAAGGGTCTTTGAGCATCTAGAAAAGTGCTCTACAAATAAAATGTATTATTATTATTATTATTATTATTATTATTATTAGGGATGTCCCGATCCGATCACGTGATCGGGATCAGGGCATTTTTGAACGATTGGAGATCGGTGGAGACAGAATCGGAAAAAGCCTGGGGCCTTAGTTCTTGTTTTTAATTAAAGTGTGTATAATAGATCATCATTCATTTTAGAATATAACTTTGTCATTATAACAAGTACAAAGATATTGCAAACAAGAAATTGCAACCTTATTGTCACACACATACAAGGTTATCTTGTGGTGCACCACTGAGAAGCTTTATTTTTATTTTGTTGATCCAATGCTGCACTAAGTGGAGAAAAAAAAGCTATATACATGTTGGCTAGAATGATACCTTCATTTGAATAAAATAAAAAAAAACTCAAAGGACAACTTGTAGGAGTTTTTTTCTTTTCTTTTTTCCTAATGCATTGCTGAAAGATCGGATCGGGAAACATCGGGATCGGCATATACTCAAAAAAATCGGAATCGGATCGGGAGCAAAAAAAGGTGATCGGGACATCCCTAATTATTATCATTATTATTATTATTATTATTATTATTATTATTATTATTATTATTATTATTATTATTGTTATTATTACCCCAAAGAAAGTTGGTAAACAAAAGGATAACAGGATCTGATAAAATTTATTTTATGGATCAGTAGTGGGTTTTTTTTGTTTGTTTGTTTTTGACCAAATCTACATTTTATCATAAAGGTTTGCAAATTTACAAGTATTGGGAAAGTTAATCTTAAATGGTAACAACTCAGTGTATTATATCAAAACCCAGATAAATTTATTAATGCATTAATTATTGATATCAAGGTCTCACATAGCCAGACTAACTAGATGAAAAGCTACTAAATCCATGTTCTTAATTTTTTGTCGATTGCAGCAAAAAAAAAAAGTTACAACCTCTAAAAACGGTATTAAAACAGAAGCAGAGCTCAGAGCAGCAAAGACACTTCTCGGACTTCTAGTAGTCGATTTGAATGGCGTCAGACTACGAAACTAATAATGGAAAACCTGTACGTCTTTGGTGCATGAAGACAGAAAGGTCAGTTCTCGACGTATTTGAAACTACCTTTAGCAGCTGCCCAGTGCAGAGGTGTCTTGGAGCTCCAGTCGACGTCTCTCTGATTCGGATCGCATTTATTCTGCCTGAGAAGCTCCTCAACTTGATTGAAGTCCCCCGCTGCAGCTGCCTGGTGCAACTCGGACATCTCTTCACATTTGGTCTCCTAGCAACAGATCATCAACACAAGAAGGAGCCAAGAAGTAACCTCACTAAGTGAGACGCAATACTGCCACCTGTTGTCGGGAGAGAATAGAGCCAGGCTTTTGTGCAAGTGGCACAACAGAGGTACTGGATTTCCTGAGAAAATATTCTTACACAATAGTTAATACAGAGGAAAAAATGTAACGTTAGCTTTACATGTGCGTTAGCTGGTAAGAAAATCATGCTAAGTTACTGTTGAGCTAATTTCAACAGAAACATGACTTATATTTCCAATTAAAAACCCCTCACTAACAGACTCTCAAATGATTAGTTCAATGGGTAGAAAAGCTTAAATATGACAATTCACAATAAATCATTTAAATACACCCACTCTGAAAAAAATACAAGTAGTTTGGCTATCACAGCCTGCAGCAATGACTCTTTCTTCCCATCTGCAATAAGACTCTACAACACAACGTGACTCACATCATTATCCATTATTCAAATAATATAGTCACATGTACTCTCTTTATGGTCATGGTTTATTTAGTACTTCATTTGTTTTAAAGTGTACACACATTTAAAGATAATAGTTTTTATTGTATTACTGTATTTCACGCTTTGTTTTTCTTGCTGATGCTGAAACAGCAAAATTTCCCTTATGGGGGATCAATATTCTATTCTATTCAATTCTATTCTCAGTGTATGCCAAGAGTACCATCCACTTAATAGAAGTACACACTAACTCACACATGGAAGTACATTATTTTTTATTAACAGTTTTACCACATGAAAAGCATTCAGTTTTGTACAATACAGAACTCAGGACAGCTTTGTTGAGAGGTGGATCCCTTCAAGGACATTCACCTGGGTCCAGAGCTGAGAAGAAGCACACACACACACAAATAGATGAAATTGTACGTTTCAAACTGAATTTTAGTTCAATGTCATGCACATATCACAAATCAGTTTTTTTAAAATATAAAGCTGCCAACCTTGCAGAGGATGAGGTAGATGAAAATAAAATCAATGAGTCTTACCAGTCATGAGGCAGTAGTTTCATCACTGTAATCTTCAAAACTACTTTTCATCCTGTCCTGTTGAAATATAAAATTAAATTTAAAAATATGTAAACATTCAGATTCATTCAAATGTCATGACTCAAAATTGAAAGCAACAAAAGAAAAACACCATAAGTGGTTTGCTCACCTGACCTGAAACCCCCCGGCAAGAAATGGTCTCTCTTCAGTCCTTTCCAGTATTTCTTCATCATTTCATTTACAACCACTCCGTCACATTCAACTTCAACTTCAACTTGAGGTATGGCAAGCTCTTTATGGTTGTGCATGCTCAGCACAGTCACTCTGAGAGGTTTGTCAACCAAAATGGAGTAGAAGTCATCATACACTTGATCATCCCATGAGCCCTTTGACACATCAAATCCTTCTAAAGAACACAACAAGGCTTGAGGAGCTGCATCCAGCAGCGCCTGAGGGATTGGTCTCACATTCTTGAAGCCAATGTCTGACTCATTTCCGTAGTCAATAAAGACAACATTGACTGCATCATCGACTCTGTTTATAACTTGAGCTCGATACCACTGTTCATCACTGGGAAACAGAGCAAGACAAGGACTGCCAGGATCCAGGGTCTTAAGGAACTCTTCATCATGCTGTGTTTGCCCTGCTTCTTGAGCAAGCTGTGTTACCTTGTTGAGTTTCTCTGTGTTGGCAAACTGGCACCAGAAGTAATGGGGCTCCACAATACAAGAGGCAAACATTGTCTCTGCTTTGCTTTTTGAAACTTCCGGCTCTTTGTACATTAGAGTATTCACATTTCCTTTTGAAAAACTGGGATAGGTTGTTTTGGACCCAATTTGGCTTTCAGAGAGTAATGTTTCCGTTTGAAGGGGTTTCTGTGTGACACTTTCTTCAGAAGATTTTTTCCAGTATTTCTTCATAGCTGCATTTACCACCAACCCTTCACACTCAATTTCAACTGCATAGTGTGGAACATGAATGTCTGAATGGTCCCCCATATTGGTAACCCTCAATTTGAGTGGTTTGTCAACCATAAGGTTGTAGAAGTCATCAAAAGCTTTGTCGTCCCATGAGCCCTTTGACACATCAAATCCATCTAAGCAACATAAAAAGGCCTGAGGAGCTGCATCCAGCAGCGTCTGAGGGATTGGTCTCACATTTTTGATATTAATATCAGACTCATTTCCGTAGTCAATAAAGACAACATTGACTGCATCGTCGGCTCTGTTCATAACTTGAGCTCGATACCACTGTTCATCACTGGGAAACAGAGCAAGGCAAGGACTGCCAGGAACAAGAGTCTGGGGGAACATATCCTTCTGCTGCACCTGACCAGCTTCCAGGACAAGCCTTGATATTTTGTGGAGCTCCTCTGTGTTGGCATACTGACACCAAAAGTAATGTGGTTCAGCAACAGAAGAAGCATACACCTCCACTTTTTGATTTCTGGGGATGTTCGGCTTCTTAAACAGGAAAGTGTTCACATTTCCTTTGGACACACTGAGGTGTGTTGAGTCAAGCTTGGTTTGACCGTCCTGCTTCAAGTTCTCTATTTGAGTGTTTTCTGTCTCAACATGTTCTGTGGCAGCTGTCTTCCAGTGTTTTTGTGTTGTTTCATTGCATTGGATTTGAGATTCATGCTGTGCAACTTTCTCGGCGGTAAGCTTGCATGCCCACTCGGACGATGATTCAATATCCACCACGTACAGAGGCAGACCTTCTTCATCAGTTGTTACGGCTTTAAAAGTGCATTTCAACCCAGTTTCTGACAAAACACCAGAATCTACAAACTTCAGAAGCTCTCCTAAAGCATTACCATTCCCAGGGGTGGCTGTGGGATTAGAGGGATTTTTTGGATCGAGTAAACAACACTGGAAAGCTTTTGCATGCAGACGCAAGAAAGCCGGGTCAATGGGGCGCACATCTCTGAGTGGAATCCTCCGTATTGGTCCGTAGTCTATAAACCTCACATCTACCACAGGGGAGTGATGACTTGCGATGATCCTTGCTCTGTACCACATGTTGTCATCAGGATTACGAGCAACACAGATGGACTCAACAAGGGGCTCGGGGTGTGTGGATGCGTAGTAGTTCTGCAGGTCTTTCATAAGGAGATGAAGTGAGTCATTATTTTCTGCCATTTGACACCAAAACTTCTGTAGACTCTCGATACAGGACACTTTGACATTGATACTTCTTCCTGTGGTAAACACACCAGAGTCATTAGCATTCTGCCTAACACAGTGGAAATCTGCTTGATGATGACCGTTGCTTGGAACTATAGGGTCTAATTGCTTATAGCTCTCTTGGGTATAAATAACATCATGAGAATTAAGATTGTCCGTCCTGCCATTGATTTGGGGATTCTTGATTTTTGGCACAGTTTCCTTTGATAAAACATCAACATCCTTGTCCTTGCTGAGATTCACACTTCCTTCATCTCCATGCGAATCAACTGGCAATGAAGCATTGGGAGCTTTTGATTCTTGTTTATTCTTAAAGGGTGAAAGGAGTCCCATTTTCTCCTTAAAATTACTGTTTATGCAGACGCCATCAGATGCATAAAGGGTGACATTGTATACATCTTGTGGTGTATCATGGCTGTTCAACTTTGCCACAACAGTCTGGTTTAGCAGCAGTGACTTCAAGTACTCTATCTGCTCAGTGGTCCATTCTGCCTCTTCATTTTCAACACCATCCAGGGAAAATTGATACGTGAAAACAGGCATTCTCAGGAATTCTTTACCCATGGGTTTGATGTCATCCACTGGAATGAGCTCAGTTTTACCTTCATCCACCTGAAAGACTTCTACAGTGCCACTGCTTTTCATGTTTTCTTTCAGTAAAGAGCGATGCCACCTGCTGGTTTTGCCTCTTGCAGCACATGGATCCCCACAGGTCCGTGGTTGTGCCTCTTGAATATCTGAGCCCCCTTCACAGTGCAACTGGATATGCTCTGAAACTGTCTTTATTGCCTTAGTAAAAATTTGGATTTGGCAAGATATGCTATGTGGATTGTTCACCTCTGTCACGTGAACAGTTTCAAAAGCTCCTGTTAGCAGTTCTGGGTAAAAGTACGGGCAATTCTTCTCAATTTGGAGACCAGCATTCAGGTGAGCCTCAGGAGTGACTCCTTTTCGTAAAATAAGGTGCTCCTGAACAAGACATTTGAACTCATCTGCTGGTATCTTCTTTGCTGCCCCAGATTTGCATATTTGTTTGGAAACAACTGGTATATCGAGAAGAATGACCCTGTCTGGCATTAGCACATGCTGGACCAGTCCCTTGACAGTCTTTCCATGCAAAGACTTCAGGAAATTTGAAGCTCTATCAGGCCAGTTCTCCTTGAGGAAGTGGACATTTGCAAGTATGCAGGATTCAATTTCTGGAGGAAGGAGGAAACTGTCACTCTGACCCCACGCTAAGGCGTCACTTGTGGTGATGTGGGGCTGCCCCTGGTCGATCAGAAAAACCTTGTAAGTTCCACCTTCACTCGATACTATTCGAGCCCTGTGCCAGATGTCACTGATGCATACGAGACAGAGATCTGCCGGTTTTCCTTCACCTCTACCAAACTTCCTCAGAGGAATCTGGATTTCCTCTTTCATCTGAGTATAAATTGGCTTCCTTTCAGGTTCTATGTTGACCCATAATTCCACTAGACCACAACTGTGGTTCTGATTTACCCTCGTTATCAGAACAGACACTTCTGATCCAGGTGTTGGGAGTCCAGGAATTGAGCACATTTTAAGGCTTATCGGTCAAGTATACCTGGAAAATGAAAAATACATACATTACAATGTAAAATACACAAAAAATTAAACTACATTTCGAGATTATTTTTCTTACTATTGGGGTATTGCAAGCTGGCTAATCTCTAAAATAATCTGTGATTTAAAAATAAAATTTTCTTGCTTGGCTAGCAGTTTTGTTTCATTTTCCATACAGCGCCAGCTCACAGAAGAAATTTAGAGTTACCTCTCTCCTAAATGAGGCCAATATCTTGTTTTTTTAATTACAACAGACTAAGTAGCCTTTTGTTATTTAATGGGCATGATGTCATTTATGTAGGAGCATAATTAGGACAAAATTCAAATAAAAATGCAAACTTGAAAATAAGATGCAATACATTAAATTTTAATTTCAAGAGAATAGGTGCAATATTTCAGTCAAAATTAAAATCAAGTGTCAAATATTCAAATATGCTGAGTTAAAATCAGTTTAAATCCAAGCAGGATTAATTTAAGATGGAAAAAAGGTTATTTATGGCTGTATTATTGCTTGTTTTCTTTGAGAAAAATAAATATATATATATATATATATATATATATATATATATATATATATATATATATATATATATATATAATGATGCAGGCAGAAAATCAAGTTTATGGTTCAGCATACATTTTCCCATCAACATGGGAAGAGGATTATATTTGAGTCATTCAAAGTAGCTTTAGAAATCCCTCAAAAAGCGCTTTTTTATATCAAAGGAATTGTACCTTGAAGAAATAATAATTCAAATTTCTGAGAATTTTATAAAATTTCTTTAAGTAGAGGCACAAAACTGGGGCAGAATTCATCTGCGGTGTCAAAGGACAAACACCTTTTTTTAATTTATTTTAAGCTTTAGAGAGAAAACCATTAAACGTGTCAGTTGTTTAATTGAATGTAAGTTACTCTACATTGCAACCTTTTACTGTTTTTAAATGTGACCTTTCACTTTTAAATTAAAGAATGCAACGTTTTAAAAATACAAAAAAATTGTGTGAACTGCATCACAGATTAATAATATAGCAAAAATATGTTAGTTAACAGGTACACCACAGCCAGCTTTCATAAAGCCTAGATTAGAGAGTCTGATTGTGTGATCTCTTGACGACTGTCACCACCCTGTGAACTGCAGCTGCTAATGAATGGAGGATAGGAACAGTTAGCCTTACAACCAAATGTTGTCTCAAAATTTTAGGCGAAAGTTTTACCTCCAGCATCTTTACCCTGATGATTAAACAGACACTGACACAAATCTATCGACTATTACATTCAAAATAAAGTCTCTCACCGTGTTTGCAACGAAGCGAATCGTCATGTTTGACATTCAGGGACGATTCACTCGCACGTGCGCTTAAAAAACTAATTTCGGACGTGGACGCAGGCACGCAGGTACTCGATGACGCAGCACGCTCTGCGTCCAGCTTACAGCGAATGGCAGTTGTGCCGTAAATGGTCTTGCTAGCTGAAAATACACTGATTTTAGAGAGTTTTTCTGAGAACAGTCAAAGGCGGATACCAAACTTTAGATTTGAGCTTGTTTTGGTAAGAACACTTAAAATGTTGAATACGTTGGGTTTATCTCTCAAAAGCTCTTGAACACAATATCGCTTTCTGTGTAACAGCTGTTTACTTATGCTTTCTAGCTTGAGGCTCAAGTCTCTTGTTTTACTCACTCTTCAACACAGTTTTTGTTTCCGAATGTTGTTTTTTAAGTAAAACTGCTTCGGTTTGGTATCACATTTGTGTCTCAAAATATCAAATCTAGTTTCTAAGACGGACAAACGTAACACTTTGAAATCTTGAGTAATTTCAGCAAAAACTTGTTTTTTTTTTCTTGCACAGACTAGACTTAGCACAAGTGGCCTTCATCTTTTCACTGTTGTTTTGTTGGTGCTTTGTTTTTCAGAAATTGCTTCCTATATCTGTTACAGATACTGACAAAAAAAAAAAAAAATCATAGTTTGACCTTAAAACAGGCAGGCTAAATACTAAAAAAGACAGGCTAATACTTGCCTCATCTTATATCAATTCATACAAATTGCAACACTATTATGTTTTGCTTTTTTATGCCTTATAATGTAGTAAAATAGTTGTCAGATTAGTCCCCTATGTCTTATTTATTTGTATGTACTGAGACTTGTTTCAAAGTGAGTAAAAGGAAGTTTAAAGCGATCAGTGCTGCGACAGCCACCAAAAACCGTAGAGTGACAGCTGTGGGTGTTGAAGAAACACCAGATGATGTGGACCATCAGGGACTGTCTTCCAGCAGCTTATCCCTCTCTGCCACAGTGAGTAACCCCCCCCTAAAAGCACCAGTTCTTTGTTTTTTTCTGTCTCTCCTGAGCTCATTACAGGCTGAATATTGTGATCTTCCTGTATTTCCATGGAGATACTGGATGCATGGAAAGCATCCCTCCAAAGAATTTCATGTGTCACCATTTTCTAATCCCATTCCATTTTGGGCCCAATGTGAATTTCATTGTCAGCAACAATAGAAGTACGAGTCGTATTTCTGAATATGTCTAGTGATTTTCTGACATCTCTTCATGCAATGGTTGACATATTCATTTAAGACACTCTGGCATGTTGCATATTGGTGGCACTGTGATTAAATCTCTTGCTCATGTTGTTTACAGATTTTACTGACAGATGGAAAAGTGTGGTCCAGATTGCTCTGATTGTTGGCCTCAGTGGAATGGCCATCACCACTAAGAGAGGAGAGTGGATGAAGGAATTTGTGAAGACTGGTGAAAAGTGAATCTGATTACACTATGTAGGTACCATGTAAACATTCCTGAAAGATGAATTATTGAGCATCTTAACAGCTGTGATAATGAAAACACAAAACAGTGTGATTACAATAGTCTGCTTCTCTGGGACCTGGTGCTTTAAAAGAACATATATGACAACTTCATCCCCATCAGACATTTCTTTTTGTGTGTAATTGAGTTTAAACTTGCACAGTGAAGAGCAAATCTGCTAACTTTCTGCAGTCACAGATTTCTTATTAAACCTTCTCTAAATGTCAGACACACTCAGGAGAAAACACAATGCTCCTCTGAGAGACTCTCATCAATCTGAGCTGAGTAAATACTCTACTCTCAGACAGGAATGTTCCTCTATAAACTTGCAACGAGTCCATTTTATGTACATGACACTGTGTGGCTGCTCTGAGCTAGTATAAATATAAGACATTCACTCTCTGAGTGGTTCTTTTCATAAAGATTAAATCAAGTTTTTATGTCTTAATCCTAGTAAAAGTGGTCTTGTTAGACTATATGAGCATTATTCATATAAATATGAATACAACATTTATAGAAAAATGTTGTATTTTTAGGTTATTAAGACAAAAATGAGTCCAAATTTCTTGTGAAGAGGGAAAAAAATCTGCCAATGGGGAAAAACCAATTTTCTTGTCAAATTTCTTAAAATGATAATGTTTTAATTCAAGAAACTAAACTAAGAAATAAACTTTTCATACTGTATTAGCAGACATTTTTTACTCCTGTGAAGTAATTTGCCTGTCATTTTTGGCTTTTAGATCTAGTTCTTTGTTTCCTTTACTGCATGATATGACTTTAACTGTTTCATGTTGCTCATATTTTTACATGTACGTTTAAATCTGTTGCCTAATATGCTCTAGTAATCTTTTTCTAATCATTTTTATTAAGTGTCTCAAGGACCTAAAGAAGGACTTTCTGCAGGAGAAAGGAAGGTATAAAAACTTCTTATCCTTCAGTGAAATGAAGGTTGCCCTGAAGGATCGGAAGAAAGCAATGGTGCAGTGTTTGATAAGTGTTAATTGTAGTCTTTGACTAAAAAAAACCCTGAAATTTTGATAGTTTTGTAATTTATTTCTGAAGAGATTCTAAGATGTGATAAGAAACAAAAAGAGAAGGACAAATGTAGCCAAGGAAAACTGAAATAATTTGAATCACAATTCTTTTACTTCTGTCTGCAATATTGTGCATGTAGCTGTTAAAGGTGATTTTTTTTTTTTGCCTACCGTTCCTCATGTCAGAGAAGAGGAGCATTTTTTTCGGGCGGCAAGAGGAGATATAGAAAAGGACTACAAAGATCAGAGCGGCCCTCAGCTCTGTCAGGTGAGTCATAAGTGTCCCTGTTCTTTCAAATATACAAAAGTCTATTTATAAATGTTGAAGCCCTTCAGACTCTTACCAGCTTCTAAAGTGACTGTCATTGCATCATGTAAGAGCAGTGTGTTGTGATACTCACAGTAGAAGTCCTTCATAGAGAAAAAAACATCCAGTTTGAAACTTAAGCCTTAAGATGTTGTCCTGAGAAAAACCTCCAACTCAAGAAATGCTTTTCTTTGCACCCTAAAATGTCTTACTTTAGCCGCACCTTAGTTACGAATATTTATTATGTATATTTCTGAAAGTTTAATTCGGTTAAAAATGAAAAAAAGAAGAAATTTTAGTAGATGTATCTTTATACAACTTCTCAAATGGAAACTTGATTTGTTGGATTTATTTCAAAAGCTGCTGTCATGTGATCCTGTTTTCTGTCTCCTGTGTGTGCTTTGTGAACCAGATAAAAATGTATCCTGGCTGTCAGAGTGTGTTGGAGTCAGAGCTGGAGATTCAGCAGGCTCAGCTGTCCAGGTTTCAGCTCCAAGCAACCTGTGCGTGTGATGACATGTCAAGCATGGAGAACACACTGAACAGCTCCATCATGACCCCGAAGAACACTCTGGTCAATGAACCGCACTCATGCAGGATATGAACCAGTTTCAGCAGCACTGTTTCTTTTCTACTCTGCATTTACATTTGTTTACATGTTGCTTTTGCTATTTTCTTCATGCTTTTTGTGAGGAGGGAAGATCATTACTGAAAAGTGTGTGATCAGTCCAGGTCTTTAAAGTTGTTCCCTTTTGCAGGCCTCAGTGAATCAAATCAACACAACAATAACAGAAGTGGAGGCTGCCATGAATGGGCAAATTGAAGGCATTGGCTTCAAGGTGATGGAGTCTTTCTTTAAAACACTAAGAAGTCCCATCAAATACAGTCAGTTTAATGTTTTCAAACGAAGCCATCTGTCATCTGATTAGATCTGTGTGGTTGCTTTTTACAAGAATTGAGTGTAAAATTGACTGTTTTGTTTGTTTGTTTGTTTGTTTGTTTGTTTGTTTCCACAAAGGGTGAGCAAGAGAATCCAGAGATTGAGCATCCAAGTAATGGCTGTAAGCTTGAGTATTTAAAGAGCCGACGTAAGGCTCATGAAGTTAACATCCAACTTATAAAGAGGAACTTCACCCAAAAAGGAGAAAAGTTTCAACAGTTGTACAACGCAATCTATCTTTTTTTGCTCATCTCATACAGGCTGCTATACAGTGTTTATTCTTGCACTCTTGCTATAATAAGCTCAACATATCAGTCAACAGTTCGTAAACTCAACAAAAGCAATGATTAACTGTCTGAGAGCGAGTTTTTCCTTTGTCCAGAAAAACAGGCTGTTATCAGAGCTCACATGTGATGACAGGAGTCACCGGCAGTACCAAGAGCATCAGCACAGAAATCACTTTACTGGAGAAGGAAATCAGAGTTGGAGACCAGCAGCTGAGGACAGGAGCAGGTGGTCAGGTGAGAAATCAGAGGCTTTCTAAAAATATCTGGGACACAAAGGAGAAAACTATAAATCAGCTCAACCCAGTCAAACATCAACTTCAAAATTCAAGTTTATCCAATAATGCACCAAAATATTGATGACACGTTTGCCCGGGCTACTAGCTTGTTTTTTTTTTTAACAAACTTTTCAAGCCTCCAGTGCCTTACTGTTTTTTTTGTTTTTTTTTGTTTAGTAGATGGTACACCTTAAAGATGGGGTATTCTGCTTTCCCATTTATCACATATGAATATAAAGTAACAACGCTGGATGTTAATTATAGAGGTGTGCAAATATTCAATCTGTTTATATGTTGTAGAAATCTGAGAATCTGTAAGTGGCTCAAAACAGACCATTTTAAAAATAGCACATATCTTCACAAGACTTGCTACAATTACGAGATCATGGCATAAGGATCTCCAAACAAGTTCACGGCAAGTTGGACAGGCCTCAAGCACCAAGGTGTGCTCCCTTAGCTCCTCCCCCAGCAGGCCCCCTGAGTGCTTGCCAATCAGGGGGAAGGGGCTTTGTAGAACAGAGCCCTTAAAGAGGCAGCAGCTAAAATGAAGTATTTCAGACAGAGGTTTTCACAGGGTTTTCTGAAACACTTGTGTGAGAGGATAAATGGTTGTTTTTTGGAGCTGCAGTTTATTCAACGTTGCCACTGGGACAGTATAAAGCCTAAACCACAATACCCCTCTCTTTAACACCAATATATCTGCAAAAATCCAATGGTTTTAGCCAAGCTGACTTGTAAGCTGGACATAATACCATCCATCAATCGTGTAAGATAAGAGTAACAGACACTTAAGTCAGGTGGAGGTAAATAACATTAATTGAGCTTCAAAACCATCAGAAATGCACAACAACAGCTGCTCTGTTCTGATTCTTTTTCTACCTTCTGAAAGTCCCTCTGCAGCAGATACGAGTTTTGTATCTTAATTTCTGATAAAGAGGAACTGCTGTGGATTCACAACAACTACAATGAGACAGTCCATCTCATAATCAGAATCAAATCAACCTGGAAAAACCTTTCCTACCCTCTATTTCCATATAATGTCATAAAACAGCAGGGCTGATAACATCTTAGCTAAAACATTCACTAACTGCTGCCTCTTCTTTTCATAAAAATCTATGTAGGCGATAAATACTTAATGTGGGTAATCATCAAACCTTTTCATGTAGCAGATGAAAGGTTAGGCCTCCAGGCAGAAAGGATGATGATATGAGTGACATGAGAACACTGTCAGGCAGTGAGCACCTCCTCTCCACAAGGAGAACACAGTCCCCTTCAGAAGTCTGATGACGTCTTCGTGGTGAGCACACAGAAACATCAGGTAACTCACATGGACAATAAGTTTAACGTCAGCAAAGCAGGCAAAAGGTATGACTTACCTTCTTTGTCGAGTGTCTTCAGTAAAAGAACTTCTCTGTTTCTTCTCCCAGCTTCAGCTTTGACTGTTGTTCACTCTGCTCATCACAAGGGGGCGCTTTACTCACTGTTGTTTTTTAATTTCAAATAACTACTTTTTAGTTTCTTGATTGAAGACTGTTTGTTGTTATATTGATTATTGTGTAGATTTTGCAAGACTGGTTGTTGAAATTTATTACTGAAATTTCTCCTGAACAAAGACTTCCTGTTTTGCTTCAATTATTTAATAATTACTAAAGCTCTAACATCTGTACTTATGCTACTAACATGATAAATAGTAGATAGCAGTTGTTCTCTCACAAATCATCTGAAATTAAGACAAGATCACCAGAAAAGACCATAAGTTAACTTTTTCTTATGGTGTAGAAAAAAAAAGAGTATAATGAATAAACCAGTCATTAATATATTTTTTTGTATGCATGTTAACCATCTTTAGATTGTGTATTTTATTTTATTTTTTTGTATCTGGAATCACTGTGACAGCTTTTATATCAAATAAAAAGCTCTTCCGTGCCAGTCTCATAGTAAGCAGCATTGTTTTACAGTGATGTGTTGTTCGTGAACGATTTGTTTAAAATGGACGAATCATCTGGGTGAATGAAAAGAACTGAATCACTCACTGAAAAGAGTCATTCATTTCTCAACTTCAGTTGCACTGCAGCCAGTCAGGGATTATTTGGGCTGTCTCTAATAAGATCTTTCGTAAGCCTCAACATTTGGCCGTGTTTCAGCTTATTAAATTCTAATTCGCAGGCAGAGCTTAGGGAGTACTGAACAAATCACTTTACTGAACTGATTCTTTTAATTCAGTAACATAGAAAGAACAGCTTTTCCCAGCTTGCTGTCACGCTCAGGCGGCCATCATATCCTTTCACTCAGCAAATTTCTGTGGTCTCTTTTTGAATTTATAGGTGCTTCACTCCCTGGACCTCAATGGCTGATCAGACACCACCTGCTGTTTGACTTCTTTAAGCACTCTACTGAAAACTGGCCTCATTAAATCAACCGTGGATTCAGGATCCAGAAGGTGTACAGAGCCAAAAACAGGGGATGAAGATGTTTGAGGTGAGCTGTAGATACAGAAACATGAGGATTGTTTATATGAATTACATTTTTCAGTGTTGTAGTGTTGTTATGGGTCTCTTGCTAGACTATCAGTCCTTATTTTAGCATTTTGAGCATTTTTTCATTATCTAAAATATCTTGAGCCAATGCAGATGAACCGATGTCTCATGTTTGCCCTCTGCCAGCATGATAACCTGCTGCAGAGTGGAGTCTTGGTCAGAGAGGGGATTTTTTGGGCAAACTCTGGTCTAATTCTTTACTCAACACTTTGACAGACATCTCCATATTATTTATTTTGAGTGCTGGAACAAATGTTGTGAGTAGTTCAGATGTTAAAAACAGTACAGGAGTTTGGTTGTGTTGGTGGTCCTGCATTCAAGTCATTCACAATTATTGCTAGATTGTAGTGTTTAAAGATGCTATTAGGAGGATCTGTTTTAATTGCACTCCCTCGCCATCTTGTGGCCCGGAGTAACACATTTTCTTTGTTCATGACAACTTTTTACTGGATACAACGCGCCGAGATAAGGTACTTATAAGTTAAGTTATGTAGCGCTACAGTTTGAAACGTGTCATCAAGCAGAGGTTGTAGCAACATTGTCAGCCTTGTAATCTGATGTATCTGTAGGCTAACGTGACAACAAGTAAACACCGTCAGTTTGTAAGTAGTTTAGTAGCCGTTCATATTCAGCACAGATAACAGCCTGGCGCTCTAAGACATGTCTGTAATGTGTAACGTTAGTAAATCATGGTTAGCTATGTTCTACCAGTCATCTACCAAGCAGAGCTAACGTAACCTCACTCTTCATTTTATTGATAGACTCACAAGTTTGAACAGATCACTGCAGAATAACTGCTGACTGTGGGTTGAAATGAACATTATCACAAACAGTTTAGCCCCTGTGTTATAGAGTGATACAGCCTGAGCTAAAGGCTAATTAGCCTTTAGCTCGGGCTGTATTACTCCCCCGTTTAGCTTTCTACTGGTCTTCTGTCCTTTTTCTGTCTGACAGTTCTCCTGACAGCTCATGTGTCCACCATCACTACAAAATTAGTCATAGAAATTGTTTTCAGCAGAGAAAAACACAAAACTCTGTGTTTTATTTCTTCTCACTACCAAACCTTGTCAGCTGGCGTGGTGTTGTCATAGAGACCTAGACGTGCCATAAATCAATCCAGTCCTGGAATACCCAATCAGGAAGCTATGAAGTAGCAATTTAAAATAACCTGTAATCAGCAATATTGGTGCTGAGGGAGGGAAACTTTTTGAAGATCACTTTCAAACTCCTCACAGCCCCTTTAAAAGTGACACCAAAGCTTGTTATGCTTCAAGGAAGTACTATAGCCAGTAGTTATAAAATGCTGATTTTCACTGAAATTATTTTTCTTCTAATTTATTCTCTATTTTTAAAAACGGACATGCATCCTTAATGTTTCCCCAGACTGCAGCAGATTTACTCTATTGACTCAAGTTGTTCATTCTCTCACACAAGACAGTTTCTTGGTAAAAGTTAGCATCTCTGGCCCCTCCTAGTTGAAACCACCTTTTAAGCTATATTTCTGCAGTATTACTGTAAAACTCCTTATCATTGTTCCTGTAAACCTCTTAGAAAACCCAAACACTTTATTATCCGTCATACTTTTTGAGCACACACAGTCAGCTATTAATCCGGGCGTTCCACCCGTTCATCCACATCACCACACTCTTTGAGTCTGCTGCTCTCACTCTCATTAATCACACCTGCTCCACTGTGTCTTTTGAAAAAGCCTGGTGATGGTTTATTCATTTTAATCACTACAGAATTATTTTTGGGTGCAACACATGCCACATGTATAAAAGAATACAGTCACTTGTATTATGATTTTTCATATTTGATATAAACATTTACTAGACAAAGAATCTGACTCAGTGACTGGACTGAAATGTATAAATAAATATAGACATAAATAATGTGAGGGTTGGTTTCAGTTTATGTGTCAGACAGAACAGTGAAAAGCTTCTGCAACCTCCACTACTGTAAGTGGACTACAAGCAGACTCTCAGTCCGTGCTTGCATAGCCTAAAAATCGGGAAGCAAAGCTGTAGAAAGAGTGTTTCCTGCCACATGCCTACGCCTTCATCCACACTCAGATTTCATCTTGCTCTGAAACGCTCTTTGAAAAGCTTTGTCAAACACCTCTCTTGAGGGTCCTGCATCTTTAATGATTGTTGCAAACGGAATAGATTCGAAGATGAGACCTTTCAATAAAAAGTTACTCCTTACAAAAAAGTTTTTTCTTAAGTAGGAATGCAGTGTGTCCAGTAAACATATAGGAGGCTCTTCAGACCTCTTTTTGCTGCATTGGAAGTGGCGCTCCTCTCATGAGGTCCCCAGCCAAGAGAGTGAGCTCCCAGCAATAAGGTCAAAAGCCGAGACTGTACTCATTTTGCAGTGCTTTCTTTCTTGTAAACATGTTGATATGTACTGAGTTAAGTTGTTAAAGTCTAAGTCAAAGAAGCAGCCGGTATAAGAAGCCAATTTGGATCATTTGTGGGGGATAATGAATGAGTACTGTGCCAAATGACGGCGGTAATTTCCTCTAGTTAAAGCGGCAGCAGTACTGTAAATTCATAAAGAAAAGCTGCTCCATTTATATATATTTCTGCTTATCCTAGTAGTCACTGAAGCAAAACAGAACACAACGTCAACGTGAAAGCTCTCCCTCAGAGATTAGCCCACAACTGCAACCCAAATATACTCCAAAAAATAACTCAAGTGTCACACATACACGTGTTTTCAAATGGAGGGAAGCATGCTCCCACGTTACTGGAGGTGAACAATGAGAGTCTGATGAGTCACATACTGTACATCCCATGCAACAATACTAAATGAATTTTCCGGAGGGTTTCTCTTTTATAACCACCTAAAGATGCAAAAGGTAAGAGATTATATTTTTTGACACATAATATATGCATGCAAAGAACCTACTCTTCTTGGTTCCATCCTGTGAAAACATCTGGAACAGACAGGAGCCTCTCTATTCTCCAAGAGCTCAACAAGTCTGGATAGTAGAGACAGTTACAATTATCATAGGAATTATTGTTTTGTTACTATTATGTAAAGCGTACAGTAGTTGCAGCAGTGAACACTGGGGATCCTAAATACTGCAGGAACATAATTTAATGCAGTGCTCCACTGATATACAAGCTAAGGTTGAATGAGAATGTATAGGGTTACTGTGCACAAATCACGTTGGCATGTCTTGAAATAGAAATGTATGATATCTTATAGCTATATTCAAAATTATTCAGCATTTGACATTCTCATGCATACAACCACAAGAAGCGAGTCCATTGAAAAATAGTCCAAGCATTGTTTTTTTCCTGTGGAAATGGCAGAGAACCTAATGAGACATTAAACATGTGCTGCTGTCCAGAGTGTGTGGATTACAGACGGGGAAGAGGAGCGAGCAGGGAGGGCTCACTTCTGCATGTCACACTGCAACAGGAGCACGATGGACGGGTCGCTCTTCGCCGCCTCTTTGAACTCCTCCAACGAGATCTGGTCATCGTTGTTCTTATCCATTTTGCTGAAGATCTTGTCCACCCTCTGCTCTGGTGTCAAACCGTCCTCGTTCATCTTCATCATGATCACAGTGCCCACCATTTTGTAGATTGCCTGTGGGTGAGTTGCAGTGAGAAATTAGCACAGGACTGCTTATGTAACTCTGAAGCATAGCTACAATTTTTCATTTGTTCATAAAGGTGTAGATCAGTGATTCACGATAAGTGGTACTTAAAACCCAGGGGGTGTTTTTGATGCATGGAGAGCTTCACAGTTGAATTCATTATGATTCAACTTTGAAATGGATCCATTTCTTTACATGTGTGTTTAATAAATAGGAGTTAAAGGAGGATTTAGACTTATCATACATTAAAAAAATGGAATATTGTGGCTTATATTTGCATAAAAAGGTTGGAAATTGTTAGCCTAAAGCATTGAACTTATAGTTTAAAATGTCTGCTAAAAGTTAAGACAAAACTGTTCATTTTTTGCAATGAATAAATAGTTAAAGCTGTTACCTTTGGAAGCATTTTAAGAGGGATGCAAGTGTAAATGAAGCTAATCATCTGCGGCGGGGCCATATTGAAAGTGCTGACTCAAGAGGCGGAGCTTGTGCTCTCTAAGTAACAGCTATAGGGCACTGATCAGTCACATGAGCTGAGCTGTGTCTCTGATTGGATAAACTCGAGGTCCTAATATCTTCTTAACTGCTGAGTATATCGATAGTGTATGGATAGTTAAATAATTAGCATTTCAGACCCAAGCTGTTCTTGAACCAGACTGTAAACATGTTTTTTGATGCTGTAAAAGCTGATACTAGATGAACTACGGCTTGTTGTATTTCTGCAAAGGCTTCAGTTTTCTAAACCAGATGTTGCCCTTTGGTAAAAATCTAGAAATGTGTGCTAAAATAAGCTAAAAGCAACCAATTTGTTATCCAAAAGCAAAAAATAGGTGGTTGGAAAGTCAAGTAAGTAATTGATGCAGTTTTGACTAAATCAACCTAAGTTCAGCATAAACAGACAAATGAAAGCAGTTAGCTCACTGATGTTTGTGTTAAATAACATCTTTCCTATTTGGAAAAAATGGCCTATACCGCTAATGAATAGGGATTTACATTAACCTCACAATATTAAAAAAAATGTAAAAAATTGGAGCTAAAGATACTATGGAATAAAGTATACATCACATTTGTTGCTGTAGAATTTCCAATGAGCTGTTCTCGCTGTGACATATCAGATGTACTACGCTGATAGCATTTCCAGAAATTGCACAATGCAATTCAATACCACTGCAGTTATGTCACTGGGCATCTGAACTCAGGGCACTGTCGGTGTGCTGACGGGGACTGATAACACCAAAAAATAACAGAACTGGTCCCCTGATGAGCTGCTGCTTAATGACTCGATAATCCCCTCACCTCGATTATCTCCAGCATCTCCACTCTGGTGATTTTGCCGTCACCGTCCAGGTCGTACATGTTGAAGGCCCAGTTGAGTTTCTGCTCAAAGCTGCCACGGGATGTGATGGACAGAGCACAAATGAACTCTCGGAAATCAATGGTGCCGTCGCCGTTTTTGTCAAAGGTTCTGAAGGCGTGTTGTGCAAATTTGGATGCATCACCGTAAGGGAAGAACTGCAAATGCGAGAGAAATGTGCTCAATAATTCAAGACTTAAGCAGCAGAAGTACCACTTTATGATGCGAAAGAGCACATGACATACGGCTGCTCTGGCAGATGTAAAGGAGGAAGTGATAAAGAGGCAACGCTTTGACACAAACCTTGACATAAAGCTGCTGGAATTCCTCCAGATTCAGCCGTCCAGTGGGGCAGTCTTTCAGGAAGCCTTTGTACCACTGCTTCAGCTCGTGTTCATTAAACTCTGTGTTCTTCACCAGATCCTCCATCACCTCAGGAGTCAGCTTGCTGTTCTGCTTTCCCATGGTTCCTGTGGTGCAAGAACACGTGAATAATGCATTTATCTATGCTTGAGCGATGGCAGGATAAAAATCCCTCCCTGCCCTTTTTTCATTCCAACATCAAGCATGAGCATGGAAATCAAGTGTTTTTTACAGAGGAAAGTTAGGCTGCAAGAATTTCCCTGGTGCTTCTATTCTATTTCTGTCCCCACATCCTGCTTGTGCCAGTCTCTGGCCCGGGTGGCACTGACCTGGATCGTCACTGTCAGAGCAGATCCAGTTCATCAACTGTTCGATCACAGCTATCAAGTTTCCATTGCAAACGCTGTTCTATAACCTGACAATGACAACAAAGCCTGTGCTTAGTTGTAAGAGAGGCCCCTGCTGCAGTGACTCCACAGACCTGAGTGAGTCCACCTGCGGTAATCTGGATCAGAGAGGAATACAGCTTATAACCGTCTGCTCTATATATGTTACAATCTTTGAGCCAGTTGTGGGTGATGCACAGACTAATCAAAGCAGATTATTGTGACACAGAAGGGCCTTAGTAGGCATCATGGCAGCTTGAGCATCCACTCCACAGCCACCTCTCATAAGTCCCACATTCATAAATGATTGACTCATGATGTAGCAAATGACAAAAAATGCACCAAATCTCAACATGCAATCAAACAGGCGAGGTGGAGGCTCATATTTGCATAATTCAGACTAAACAAGACCCACTAAGGGATCCACTTGAGACCAACATATGGTCAACATCTCTGCAGCAGCAGCAGCAGCAGCATGACAGCAGGCTGAGCAGCTCCACCACACACACAACACTGCATTGGCTCAGGCCTTCACACAACAAACAGCAGAAATATGCGCCGCAGCCAAAATCGGTGCAAACCACAGTGTTTAATATGCACCCACTGCTCGTCACATAACCAGTCCTGCTAAGCTTGCTTGTTAATTGTACGATCTAATGGAGGGTTTAATCTCTAAACTAGGCGGCAGTGAATGACCTTGAGGACAAGCATTTTGCAGGAAGATGACAAAACGAGAATGTTTCACGAAGCCGTGAGCTCTAAAAAAAAAAAAAAAACGTCTCGACATCGTGTAACTGCACTGTTTGTTTCTATTTTGGAGGAAAATGCGCCTCATATCACACAGGCCACGGGTATGAATGACACGTTCTGGACAAATAGAAGCAACCAGATGCTGTTTTATTTCACGCTTTGGGCAATGACATCTGAGTTAATGCTATTAAAGCTAACCACCTCCTGTGCAGAGCAGAGAGGGAGACGCTGCTGCATTCCGATGGAAACGACGCAGTGAGAGCATTCTCAGATCAGATCCCACCATCCCGCTGCTAATGACATCTTTGCATGCGCATTGGGGCGACAAAAAAACATGTCCAAATTTCATAACCAACCAGACCTATTTTTAAATCACAAGCAAGCCCCCATCGGTGCCATGGAGCCACACTCGAAGCGCATAACGCCAATTAACTGCGCTATACTCGATGACATTTCATCAAACAATCAAATTCTGCCTTTTTTTCCTGTTTTCTGGTTGTTTCCAGGCAAAATGCAGGGGTCTTATTTTAAGGGATGCGCAGGTGTCTGTGTGCAAGCCCCTCTACTCGATCCCATTCATTCAATCAGAAAGAAAATGTGAAAATAATGCGTGACACGTTCAAATAAAGCATTCACTGCATCTATTACCTAATACTGACACAAAACACATGACATGTACATGTGCAGGCAGTTTCTTCTTACCTTATTACAGCCTATATTTGGTGATTATCGGAATAAATCTGCACAGGCTTCTGCAAAGTACAGAAAACCGCCTTCCGATGGAAACGTCTTGCCCAAAAGGGATTGTTTTCAACACTGATCGCCTCCTTTGGAAAAACACACGCTAATGAAATTTCTGGATTTTCCCGACGTTATTCCAGATGAGGCGCAGCAGGGACCGATCCCACGCCAGTCTTTGGTTATGCGACTACAGGAGCGCAGCGTCACCCGTGTGCATCACAGCCTGATCATAAGTTCACTGATGCTCTGCTGCTCGCTTTGGGTTCAGCTGGATCCTGTCACGTTACAACGGGATCCTTCATCGTGATGATGAGGGTGATCAGCCTGAAATTTTATTCACAGGAAATTATTTTAGATTGTGGTCTGAACAGAGTGCATAAGATATGTGAGCTGCGTTTTTGATTAGTCTTGTAATCAACCTCATAATAAGGAACTGTTATTTAATTATTAACGTAATGAAATATATCAGCCATACAGCCATTAGTTTATTAAGAATAATGTGCTGTCATCATACATAAATCATGGCTAGATAATGACTAACCAGCGCCTCTAAAAAGCCCCAAATGTCAACATGTGCAGAGCTACCTCAATATTTATCAAGATTCTGGATTATACTCAAAGTACAGTTTAAAACACCTTTTTGATTTGAGCCTGTTTTGCTGTCAAATACTCTGTGGTTACATTTAATTTCTCAGCAATTCAATCCAACACTTTGAGATTTATCCTTAAATCAAAATACATCTTGCTTTAGTCACTTTTATTTATTCCATATTTAAAATTGTAATATATGAAAGTATTTTATAGTGATATTTTGCTGAGAGTTGAGTGACAAGATCAGCATCACTCTTACATTTGAACTAACTGAGCCACACCCACTTAGCTTAACCTAGCATAAGAGGCTAACAAAATGGAACTATTAGCCTAGGGCTGTTCAAAGCTAACAAACCAAACTAGCCTTTGTTTCTATAACATGTATGTACAAATGGGGTTGTGGCAAGAGTTTTTCTTTATTTTTTTCTTTTATTTTTTTTCGTATCTCTTCTTCTCTTTCTTGAGGCACTCTGTGACCCATTTCTAAAAGTTTCCATGATGCTGTTTGCAATATTGACTTCTTAAACTTGGTGTCTTCTGTGCTTATCAGTCATTTAAGTACACTGCTAATAAAACTCATATGCTAAACCGGTCATCCGAAGACAAAAGCAAGAATAGTTTCAGGACAATGGCCTCTATAAAAATCTTTAGATGCTGTTTTGCAAGTAAGTGAACCTCTCATCCTTCTGCTGAGACCCCAGGAGAGCCCCAGTAAGGAACCCTGGAGGACATCAGTTTGGGAACCACAGATTTAGGTCACCTTTGTTATATCATGTGTTGTGAAGCACAGATAAGGCTTCCAGCTCTCAGATGTGTGGACCAACATTCAAATCTAGACCAGTTAAATTTCTTAGGATGACAAGCAGTGTTTGAATAAAGTTAACAACCAGTTTACTAAGTCAAAACTCAACATATATACATAGTGACCATTTTCTAAAAACAAAATACTCCAGAAAGCTCCAATTATTTTATCAAGGCACGGTTCCATGTTGTAGATTGATATGTGACTAATAAAGAGGAGAATCATACAAGTTATCACCCGACTGCTTAACTACTGATCAGCAAAGTAAGGAAAAATGTTACAATCCCTAAAGCTCACTAGTGTCACGTGCTGATAGGACACAATGGGAGGGATGTTATCACCCATTTCAAATCATACAAGACATTTAAATTTTTTAGTTAAAACTACTATTAAGACCATGATATAATAGCTCTTTGCCATCATCTTAAATGAAAATATGGTAAAGAGTAGCTGAATGCTAGCTTACCTCTACAGTGACTTCTACAGGTGGAAAAGCTTGATTTACCTGCTTATGTTAACATTAATAAATTTATATAATAAATATATTGTTTATTTTTTAACCAAGCCTTTAAATACTGTCAAGTCACATAAGCTACAGCTTGCTGTATGCTAGCATCACCTCTGGAATGACTCAGCAGGAATGGCGTAAGTTAGCTTAGTTACAGTGATGTTGGCACAAAAACAGTTGTATTTAAGCATTAACCAAAATCTGGTGTTAACTAAAGAGTGAGATATGAATATTTTCCAACAAAGCATTTAGACACTTTCAAACCAGCCAATATTGTAAGTGAGACAGTTGTTGGATGCTAACATTGCTTACAAAAGCTCATAGTTAATTAAATGTTGCTAACTATTAAACTATGGCTTACCACTCATCCTGAAATGGCAGTGTTTTATCTTTTAGCCTGTCATGATCCCAGAAAGTGTTGGACAATTAGGAATTTCACTCCATTTAATACGGCCAACAAATTGAAATATGGTGGCACAACAATAGACATGTACTTGAATGAATGTTGGATCAGGAGAAAATAATTGCTGCTTCAATTCAGTCAGTAGACACAAATAAAGGTGAGATTAGAAAGTCTCTGATTACTTGATTTCTTAATTTAATGCTCACATACAGTACAGTATACACATATCCTTTACATCTCACAAACACAAAGGCAAACAGTTAAATACATCATTTACTTTAGCACCAGCATCGAGCGCTGACTCGCTCAGCGTTCTCTAAAACTCTTTCTCATAGTGAATTTCCAATTGAAACACCTTAGCTTGATCTCACTAGGCATGGCTTACATGTAATATCTTTACAGCAGCATTCACTTACAAAGGTTAATTGATTAAAAAAGGATGCATACTGTACACCTAAAGTGGTATACAAAAGCAATATTATATTATATACCCATTTACATAGCCGTTCATTTTTTTCCAGTGTGACATTGACGTGTTTTGACAACCTCTTTATCAATACTGATAGAAATGTATAAATTAAAACATGTTTGTAGCGTATACATGAAGAGCCTCTGGAGATAATTGGCATGTAACAATCTTGCATATCTAAACATAAATATATTATTCACGTTCACAATCCTCTCATTTTCTTCATATATAGTAAGAAGAGAGCTACTGTCTGTCTATGTTTTGTTAAGGTTATATTGTTTTTTTAATATGAAAATTATAAGAAAAAAATGAAAAATCCAATGAAAACATTACTTTTTTGTTACCCAGTAATGTAAAAAAATATTATCAAAATGATTTTCCTAAATCTCTCAATTAAAAAGCAACACTGTAAGAGTCAATGCACCATATTCCAGTACAGGATAGATATGTTTTCAGCTTAGTTACACAAGTAAACAAGATTTTAATGTTAAGTTTTGTCAAAGTGAGAGTTTTTTAAGGTATAAAGTGTTTCCTGTTATGCATTTCTTCTTAGATGATGAATATACTGTATATATAATGAGATCTGCATGCAGCAGAAAAAATGTGCTGCTCACAACGATTTGTGAGACAAAACTTCTCCAGACACTGGCCTTTACTTTTTTTACATGATGAGTGTGAAGGATGTTTTCTACAATCTGATGCTTTTTTAGCTTAAAATCTGTGCCCAAAGTAGAGTGATTCAGTAAGAGAGGAGAGAAGAAAAGGAATGATTTTTTTTTTCTTATCACTACATGACATCATGGGAATCTTTAAAAAATGCACCAAGAGGGTTAAACTACCAACCCCAGGTCTGTGAGCCAATAGGAAGAGACTTTGGAAAGTAAGATTCCATGTACAAGAATCCTCACTTCCATTAACTGCCTTTAAACCAGCCCTTGAGAGTTAAACATTCAGAGTTTCTGTGCTCAAGATTTGAAAGTGGCTAGAGTCTGTTCTTCTTCTTTTGATAGGCTTACATTGAATTACAACAACTCTGCAGCTCCTTTAAGTTTTAAAGCTAGTTTCAGCTGTAGACTGTTAAAAAACATGGATGTTTAGAGAAATGGGCTATATGGACAAATGTATGTTATCTTTTAATGTGTTCTAGAAAATGGTTTTGATGAAGTCTTCTGTGCTTTTGGAGGCAGCCTCAAGTGGAAGCTTGAAGAACTGCAACCCTTTGGCACTTCAGCATTGGCTTAATTTTACATCACTGGAAGTTGCAGGTAAAATTCCTACAAATAATTAAATTATCTGACTCACAATGTTACTGTTTTGGTTCGTTTCCACCATCCTATTTTTCCTTTACAGCAACAGCTGCTTTCAGTTAAAACAGAAAAGCCAGAAAGAGACAGAAACACTAAGCATCTAGCTGGTGAAAACAGAGGAGTGTTTAGCACCTCAAAAGTTAGATATCGCCCTCGGCAGCTGGTTGAGACCAAAAACAGAGCTCAAAGAGGGAAAATATCATAGTTACATTCATCAGTAGGACAAACATGACTCTCAGTGAGCGGTAATGTCCCATGGTGGCTACTGACTGTGTAATAAACAACTTAATAAGAGGCTACGCTAACAGACAAGTTAACCACTTCAAAGGCTGTTCAACAAAAGGTATAAATACAAAGTTAAAACTGTTTGAGTATGTTTTTGTTGAAGAAATGCTTAATTACCTCTGATACACCCTTCAACTGGAGCCTTTATTATTTTTCCGTCGGACTTCATCATTTTAGATGTAGCCCCCTTTGGGTAATGTGTACATCTGTTTTTGATTTGAACCGAAAGTGATGTCATAGAGTTAAATTAGCAGTAAAAGTATTTTCTGTCATACTTTAGCAGCTCAAAGAAAGTGTCACATCTTGATTCTTAGCTTACAATAACTGCCGACTCATCCCCCTTGCATTGGCTCACAGACATGGAGTCTAACATGTGACCCTTCCCAAAAGTTAATTTACCGTACCGTTAATTTAAAATTGAAGAGGGAAAAAAAATATTTTGTCGATTTTTAGAACTTAGTCTGCTTTAGTTTGTCGATGTGGTAGCACAGCTTCAACGCCGGCCCGAGCTTGAGTCCAAGATACTTCATGATCATGTCACTCTTTAGGAGTAGCAAGGCATTTCCATCGATCTCCTAAGAGAAGTGGAGAAAGAAAGGTGGTCGGCAAAATAATTTCAGACACGCAGAGAAACAAGAAAGAGTGGAACATAAAGATAAGCTTACGTGTTTTCTAAAGATGTCTGCATGAGGGCCGAGAGCGTGTGGGTCAGCATCCCTGATAAACCAGACAACATCCTCTACAGACCAGGTGGAGGGGTCTTTGTTGGGGGGAGCTTTGGAGTCCTGGGACTCTGAAGATGCTGTATAAGCTCCTGAAAGACACAAAGAAACACTTGGTGTTATTTCTGTACTTCATAACCATGAAAACCCTTGGTCTTGATCTTGGTTTGATTTCTCACCTGTCCTGTTGCTCTCTGGAAACGTGTTTGGACTGTTGGACGACTGCCGACACATGCTCATGGAGGCTGAGCCGTTTGAGAACTGCTGCTGGGAGCGAAACCCGTAGGAGGACTTTGGCGAGTACGACGAGCCGATAGAGCTGAAAGCGGAATCACCTGGATCCACAGAATACCGTTTTCCGTCTGACTGATCCAATTGGTAGTCCTCTGTTTCAGCTAAAAACATGATTACAGAAATAATAACTTCAGAGGGTTTGTGTGTTTCTGGATAGTGGCTTTTACAACAAAGAATTGAGAAGTACCATCTGACTGGTAGGAGCCACCGCTGTGCTGGGTAATGGGCTGATCGCTGAAGAGGTTTTCACAGTGCAAGCTGCGGCAGAGCTTCTTCAGAAAACGAAGCACATAGTCGATGCTGTTCACCACGGGGAGGCTGAGAAGGTGCTGCTTCCCATCAAACGTGGCTGGAGGGGCAAAGTAGAAACAACACGACAGTTTAGCAGCAATTTCCCACCAAGGGAACTCTCGCTAATAAATGTTTTCTACTAACGAGCAGTGAAATGCGAAGGAAAAAGAAGCTGCTGAACAAATAGAAAGCAACACCTGAGGGAGGTCTCTGTACAACACCTGATATTTTTTCTCCCCCGTAGCCTTGCGTGAGGAGGGTGAAGACTGTTTTCTGCTGGAAGGCGCTGTCGATGCAGCCTTGGACGGCCTGCTGGAGGACCACAGATGGCCTATCAGGTCCGAAGTGATCGGGGAGCTGCTGGATCTTCTTTCTGTCCAGATTGGGGCCTGTGTTTGCCTGCTTGTTTATGTAGATACAGACTGATGGAGGGAAAATGGGTGAAGAAAGAAGATAATATATGGTACCAGTGTTATTCTAATAATCTCCTCATGACTTGAAGCCATCACTGCATCTTTTATGGTGTGTCATGATTTACCTGTGAGCACCTGGGGCGTGGCAGAGTGGGGGATGGTGGCTGCATCCTGAGGAATGGAGCTCATGTCCGGCTCAGGGGTGCTGCTGGGTGGAGAAATAGCCAGTGGTGTCATCACCATTCTCGGTTTGAGCTGCAGAGAAAGAAGTTTATTACTTTTCCGCTAAATCATGAGGGGATTAGGGATTAGAGAATAAACATAACAAAATTTGTATTAATCTGTAGTTTTTCGCAGCAGATGATGCATCGTGTGAGTTAGAGAAGAAAAATGGATTTGCTCTGCTTCTGACTGAAAAATGTTCCCTGATGCTTACAGGACGCAGATGTTAAGTCTCTCTGGTACACTGGGGTCCCACAAAACCTGAAGGGCATGGAGCCTGTGTGTCTGTGCCTTTCTGTGTACACATGCATTTTTAAACACACTGCATCCACACACACACATCCCCATGTTTCCCCTGCATCTGGCTGACCTTGAAGCCAGGTTTTCTCCCCCTCTTCTTTGGCACTTTGAGTGGTGGGAGCGACTCAGGGTAGCGGTTTGGAAAATCCATCTTGGCGACACTGCGGAGTGGGGGTCTCCCTCTCTTCCTGCCTGGTATCTTCCCCGCCTGGCTGGGGATGAAGGAGGGAGCCACTGCAGCTGATTGCATCTCACTGTTGTTGTTGTTGTTGCCGTCTGATTTCTGTGCCGTTGCTGCAGGTACACTCATTTGGAGCTGCAGACAAAGAGAAGGAACTCTGGCTCAAACTGCAGAAATGGAGCAAGGGAGCATGCACTTTTTTTTGTTGCACGTCAGTCCCACCTTGTCACATATCACAGAGCGGCGTTAGCAGAGCAGCTATGGTTCAGGTTGTGAAACAGCAGCATGCAAAGAGTGACTGACTGCAGAACACTCATCTGAGCAGTGCCGTTCGGAAAGGCAGCATCAAGCAGAGCATCGTAATAATCACAGAACACAAAAGGCAGCCATGCATGAGCTGAGTGGAATCAGCACCTCCATCCTGCACTGGTAACACACCAATAAACCTGACAGAGGAGGAGGAGGAGGAGGAGGAAGAGGAGGAGGGGTGCCCATTACCTGATGTCTTCTATTGTGAAAGACCAAGAGCTGAGCCCCTTTTGTCTTAAATCCCACGAGCCTTAAGGTGACTATGAAGCTAAATCCCCAACAACGCAGGAAAAGCCATCTTGCTCTTGCTGTTTGAGGCTTTGTCCCCCTTTGGTTAACACACTGCTGCTGCTGCTGCTGCTGCTGCTCGGCACACAGGCTGCAGACATCTCATTAGACTAATGCATTCAGCAGCAGCAAAGGGAGGAGGGAAATTGACTTCACCATGGCTACCCAGCAATGAATTACCATTATGATGACAGCTACCACCCTAATCTTTTTTTAAAAATAAGAAAAGAAGAAGATACAGTGCCAGAAATGGGAAACAAGCGACTCACGAATCATGCTACTCGGGCTGAAGATACAAAATTATAGCCTTAAAATTGCTGTTTAAAGCAGAATTACATGCAGATATAGCAGGTAAACAAACGATAACAGCTAAGCAAGCACTCACCATCCAGACAGATGTGGAGTCTCCCTTTGCTCCTCACTGTGTTTCCTATTCTTCCTGTTTCCACCAGCAGAGCACGGCACAGCGGATTCCACTGTAATACTGTACATGTGTGTGTATGTGTGTGTGTGTGTGTGTGTGTGTGTGTGTGTGCACCAGAGACAGGCAGACAGAGAGTGACAGTGTGTACGTGCGCGTGTGTGCATTAAAGAGACAGAGGAGCATGAGCGAAAAAGAGAGGGGGAGAGGGGGAGGCTGCTCTGTTGTCATGGCAACAAGCCTGTAAGCCCTGTAACACCCTGTCGGTTGTCTGCCATGATGTTTGGGCTGCTCTGTGCTGTGGAGGTATAATTAGACCGAGTTTCTGCTCTCAGATTATAATGAGAATACTCACTTGAAACTGTCTGAGAGTTGTTTTACCTCCCCCTCTCCCTCTGTTATCTGTAGTGTGTTTTAAATATTACAGTCACATTAATTAAGGGCTGATTTATTCAGATTTTAGGTTTGCAGTTCATATTTTTGGTTGTAAAATCACTAAGCACTTTGATATATGGTTTGCTTTTTATCCAACAGATAAAAAAAATACTGTTTGGTGTTGAACATAAATGTTAAAAGGCTATTTCAACCATCCAACTTTGTTACTTTTTATCCATGTTTTAAAAAATGGGAACACACAATACCCCCCTTTAAGGTTTTGGAGATAGGGTGGTACGGTAGATAGGTATGGCACTAATACAATTATATGTGGCATATCCAAATTTTAAAAAGCCTAAAGGATACCATAATCTTATTTTAGATAAAAATCACAGTTTTTTAGTTTTTTTGTTACAAGTGAAGTGCAAATAAATCTGGCAGTTGTCTCAATCCTTTGTGTTGTGGAAATGATGCAGAAAGTTAAAGATTTTGCTTTTGAAGCAATATTGTAATATAGATAGCAGAGAAGTAGTAAAAATATGAGAATGCCTTTGCTATGGCTCTATAAAAATTATACAGAGACCATGAGTGTAACAGCATATGCCATTGTGAAATCATCATTTTACTTGTTGGCATGGTAACAAAAGGTAATTCGCACAAGTTTTGATCATAGACTGTACAATAAACTAACTCGTCATTTTGATATCTCCCAAACCGTCCAGTTAGATCAAAGAAAATCACTCCCTGTGTGTGCCTTTAGAGAAATTAGCTTTTCAGGTGGCATACATTTTAGACTAAACTTGTTTATTTCTGCTGTAAAAATGGCCTCTCTTTTTTTTGGCTCGGTGTGTACATGGTTTCTGGTATGTCCGGATCCAACCATTTAAACATAATGAAATGTAACAATGACCTGATGTAAATTGAAAAAAATAATGTAATAAAGCCTGAAATGTAATAACTGGTCCATAATGTAACAAAAGTGTTTAGCCCCAGCCACACAAATGGCCTAGTAGTTTAGGCCTCAATTGCTCTATGAGGTCTGCCTTTGTGCAGATGGCCTGGGTTTGAATCCAGGGTTTGCCGCCTGTCATGTTCCACTCTCACCCTATTTCGTTCTCTGTCCTCTCTATTATTGAATCAAAGGCATAAAAAAGCCCCCCTAAAAGCATCTTCAAAAGTGCTGAGCCTGAAATGTAATAACAAAAATGTCATAAATCCCAAATTTGGATGATTGACCTAAAAGGTAACAAGTTTTTACATTTTTTTTACATTTTAGGCAAAAAGCTATAACACCTTGGGTTAGTTATTACAATTTGGGATTTATTACATATTTCTTTTCTTTTTTTATTTTTCTATTATAGTTTGGGTTGTTGCTAAATTTCAGGTCACTCACAGGGGTTTTTTCACAAATGTAACATAGGCTACATTTTTCTGAATTGGATGTTGCCCCTTGGTTTGGACTCATCATCATATTAAACAGGAAGTTAAACACTTTCTTGGAATCTCTCTCAATTTTCACTTTCGTGTTTCCTGCCACACCACTTGTTTTTGAGATTGTAACCGTTTAAATTTCACCTGAACATAAAATAAAATCCATGTTCATAAACAGGGTGAAACTGTGCCCCCTGCTGGCTGCGAAAAAGAAAGGCTTGTTTGTTTTGTGTTTGCCAATAAAGTTACGTTGACAACGTTTGAAGCCAAGATGGCGGTGCGCATACCGCTGTTTTCAAAGATGTCACCCTCAGTTTCTGTGGGGTGTAGACTCCTTTTACGAGAGAAATATCCGTCTAGGGAGCTGTTTAAACCTCTGACAGAGCTCTGCAGACGAGGTGAGGCATTTTATATGTTGAAGAAGAAGAGAAACGGTTGTGTTGCGCTGGTTTACAGCAAAAGTTGACTCAACTCCACCTTAAATGAAACATTATTTCCGTTTCTATTCCTGTAGGATAGTTCATCCAACAGCGAAACAAGTTATTAGAGCTTACGAATAAACCTACAGTTATTTTTCTTTTTCAAATTTTTCTGCTGTGTCAGCTGTCAAACGCCCAGCTGTCACTCGCTAACCTTTGCTCTTCGTCCACAGTCGTAACGTCACATTCCGCATCAATGTACACAACTTTGAAGGTCTCTCGTACCAGTAAAGTCTGCTGAGGCGTACTTTGTGTGTTGTTGTCACGCTTTAAGGTTACTCCGCGAAAGCTCAGGAGGTGGCGGAGGAGAGCACTGTCAACGCTGCCGGGTTCAGCGGGCCTCTGGACCACTACAACGGGCTGATCAGGGACGGAACGCTACGGGAGGATGCGCATCAGAAAGCGGTGCTAGAGAAACTGGACCAGCTCCACAAAACACTCAGAGGATACAGCAACACGCCGACGTCTATGTTCGCCAAGGTAAACAGGTGTCAGCATACTGACATAAATTAAAGTGGAAACTTTTGGGTTGGTAGTTATTTTACCTTTCTATCTCTATCTTCTATCTGTGTTACATTATGGCAGTGGGGGGTGTCTTCCGTTTTGAATTGATTCTTAAAATCAACATGTGTGTTTATATGTCTAAAAAGACTTAAGCTCATAGTATTTATATGTTGCCATTCCAAGGGATTATACTTTAAAAAAGGTTTTGGTACATTAACAGGGGTGCAACATCACCCAGCTACTCCTTAGTTAGTATTAAAGTAGAAATATGACTTCTGACTTCATGTCATTCCAACATATTAGACAGCAGAAAACAACAATTATTCGAATTCCCCCCCCCCCCCCCCCCCCCATATGGAATTCTTTCCATGTCCACAGTCCATTTCCAAAGAGCCTTACTTTTCGAGGAGTGTCGTGGCCTGACACCTGAACTGTTTTCCCTGTGAAGTTGTGTGTAAGAAAGGACGCCAGCGCCTCTTCTGCCTGAGAAAACTGCCCACTTTTAACATTGATTGGACCATGCTGACCTTGTTTTATCGTGCTTTTATTGAATCAGTTTTGACTTTCTGTCTTGTTTCATGGTTTGGAAACGTGTCATTGAAAAACAAAAACAGTTTAAACCAAATCGTGAAATGGTCCTGTAAACTGATAGGAGAGTCTCAGCTTTACCCAGAATCCCTGTATGCCAAACAGCTACAGAGGATTGGTAACTCTATTGTAAGAGATGACTCTCACCCTCTCAATGGAGAGTTTCAGCAGCTTCCATCAGGGCGGAGGTACATGGTTCCTGCTTATAAAACCAGACGATATAAAAACAGCTTTGTACCAGCAGCCATCCGTGCTATTGACAAATGAGAGAAATTGCACTTTTACCTCACTAATTTATTTATTCCTTGTACTGTTTCTCTCATATTGTTCTTATGAATGGCACATATTTATCTTTCAGCCTGGTTCGACATATTCTAGGCCTTCTTTTACCCACTGATGTTTTAACTTATCTTGCTTTTTATCTCAGGGCTGTCCTCCTTGTTCTTTTAGCCTAGGCACTGTCGTCACTTTGTCTCGTCTCGTGTTGTTTTGTGTGTCTATAATACAAGAGTACTCACTCACTGTAAACTGAATTTACCCAAGGGTACAATAAATATTCTGAATCTGAATCCCTTTCCTTATCCGTCTATCACCTTTGAATCTGTCTCCAGAAATTCTTGTTGTAATGTAGGATCTTATTTATTGTGGGATGATTTTTCTTTCAGTTTTTCTCCAAACCAAAGCCTCCAAAAGGTTACTACATCTTTGGTGATGTGGGTAAGACAAATTGACAGCAGATAAATTACAAGGATAATCTGTCTTATTTTTAACCTCAGCAATTTGACTCACATCCTCTGTCCTGTTTCAGGCACAGGAAAGACCATGGTGATGGACATGTTTTACATGTACGTTGAGACTGAAAAAAAGAAGAGGGTTCATTTTCACGGTTTTATGTTGGACGTGCATAAAAGTGAGTACAACTCGTGTTAGTATGAAAGCTGCATTGAAATCAAGATGCATAGTTGTTCTCTTTGTTTTTGTTCTTTGTTTGCCTCCAACAATCATAAGTTAGCTTAACATGCAGAGTAAAGGTAAAAATGTTTGTATGGCAGACCCAGAGGGAGATCCTGAGAGCACTGACGATGTCAAGGTTTAGTACATGTCTCTTCCTGTCAGAAGTTAACTGGTTACATTCATGGCCTGTTATTCTCTCTCTGTTTTTTTTCTGGTCTTCTTCAGGGATCCATCGTCTCAAACAGAGCATGCCTAAGAGGAAAGCGGGAAAAATGGCCAAGTCCTATGACCCTATCGCTCCAGTAGCAGAGGAGATCAGTGAGGAGGCGTGTCTGCTGTGCTTTGACGAGTTTCAAGTGATCATCTTTCAGTATTTAGACACAGTGTTTCACTGTATGTGCTACGTTTATAATTTTCTTATTAATGCTGTATCAGCTGTTGATTTGCTTGTTTTACATATTTCAGGTCACTGACATCGCTGATGCCATGATTCTGAAGCAGCTTTTTGAGAACCTGTTTCTGAACGGTGTCGTTGTTGTGGCCACTTCTAATCGCCACCCAGAAGGTGAGGAACAAATGTTGCTGTAGATGAATGAAGGTCTGCAGTTTGATCCTGGCCTTTAACCTGGTAATATTTGTGTTACTCTTTATTCCCAGACTTGTACAAGAACGGTTTGCAGAGGGTGAACTTTGTCCCTTTTATTGCTGTCCTGCAGGTAAGAAAAACTTCATCAATAGAAAATGAAACTAAAATTTGTCTTTCTGTTTTGTTGTTTTGTGTCACTAGTTAATTTCTCATCCCTCTGATGCAGAATCACTGTAAAACTCTGCGCCTGGATTCTGGCATAGATTACCGAAAAAGAAACAGACCCTCTGCAGGAAAACTCTACTTCCTGTAAGAAACCCACAAAGTAAAATAGTCAGTCAGATGTTGATCCACTGTGAGCTGTAATGATTCCCTGTTCATACTCTGCAGCTCCAGTGAACCTGATGTGGAAGTGACACTAGACAAGATGTTTGATGAGCTGGCTTTCAAGCAGAATGACAGTAAGTGGACTCTCATGTAGACTTTAAATGTTTATCTGTGTTGATGTTTTTATGATGAACTTACAGCACGGTTCTTTTCCGCAGTAACAAGACCAAGAGTCATGAATGTTCACAACAGGAAAGTGCGTTTGAATAAAGCGTGTGGGACCATCGCAGACTGCACCTTTGAGGAGCTGTGTGATAGAGTAAGCTCTTACACTTCTATTCAAGGATTCAAGGTTTTTTTTATTTGCCATTTGTAGATGGACCGACAGTCCAGACACATTGGAAATCTTGTGCAGGGCTCTCTCAGAGTCAAAAACTAAAGATATAAAGATACGTATAAAAGATTTAAATAAGGAATATGATAAGTTAAAAAAAATAGAGAATATAAACACTTAAGAGAAAGAATATGGAACTGTTTAAATAAAGAATATACAAAAAAACACTAGAGTATCAAAAAAACACTGTAAACACAGTAGAAAGAGGATATAGCGAGTATTGCGCTTATGGGAGGGATATGTACTTCACAGTCAGATTATTGCACACAGTAACAAGTTTTCACCAACAGGGTGTTGCACATTATCAGTGGATATTATGATAATAATATTGAAAGTGACATTCACAAATAAATAGAAATAAAGCAATAACTTGTCACGTCATTAAGGTATAACTTTGTGCATCAGTTTATTCTTGGAGCAGTCTTTATTGAAAAAAGTGGCAAGTTCATATATTTTCCCTTGGCCTGTCTTTATTACCAGTAAAATTAATATTTTCTCTCAACTGAGAGAAAATGACTGAGAAATAATCTTGCTAATTAATTATTTTCTTTGTTTATTTGACTTGATTTGAGAATTTTCTAGTCGTGACAATTCAAATATGAAGGTTTCCAGCTTTTCTTTACTGTGATCTATGCTAGAGAATTGAGAAAATACAGACTTCAAAGTGGTGGGTCGAGTTAGGACACAAGTGTAAAGGGTCACTTTGGGCTTAAAGAGGTATAAGTTTAAAAAAAGAGTTGAACAGATATTAACTTTAAAATTTAGAGGTAGATATCCTTGCCATTTAAGGTCCTTGTGGCATCAAATTGAAAAATAAGCCTTTTAACGTTATGCATATTGTTCTTTTTTAAGTCATTTTGGTGTGATTTTCCTAAACAAAGAATTTGACCTGAGTGTCAAACTAAATGTAACTAATTTAAATGTTCTTTGGTTGTCTGACACGTCTTCAATGACTCACTCATCAGTGACACTCAAGCAGCTGGAACACCTTGGACATGTCCAGACAAAGCACCAGCGTTAGGGGCACCAGTGACTTCAATGAGCGTAGTTTGACCTGCATAAACATGAGATATTCAGTATTTTGACTTTGTAAATGCTTCAGCCTTTAGGAGCCAGTGACTACCTTGAGATGTCCCGTCTCTTTGACACCATCTTTATTCGCCACATTCCTTTGCTGACCCTGAACAAGAAAACCCAAGCTAGGCGGCTCATCACGCTGGTGGATGCTCTCTACGACCACAAGGTACACTGCTGGTATCTGAACACGCTTCACCTCCATGAAGGTGTAAATCTTAAGCTTCTCTTTTTCACTTCATGATCATAATCAATGGATGATTTTTAATTTAATCTCAGGTTCGGGTTGTCATCCTCGCCGATTATCCTTTAGAAGATATCTTTGTACAAGACGGGGATCACAGTCATGACGAAAGCCACATCCTGATGGACGATCTGGGGCTGAAAAGGGTGAGAGCTTGCGCTAAGTTTTCACAGTTGAACCAGTTTTTCATGTCGGGTGTGTCCTTTCCTCGTAAATGTAGATAATTAAACCAGCTGAGGCTGTTGGTGAGAAGAGCTGTTCCCTCACAGCTGTAGGTCATCTGTCTTTGTATTGTGAAATTTCGGAATAAGAATATCAACGTCTCACTTTTCAAATCTTTTACAATTTTTCCTCAATAACAGAAAAGACACTTCTTATTCTATGAATGGGATCTCTGTTTATTTGTCGGTACATTTATCATATTTTTCATAGCAATTCCTATTTCACGATATTCAAAGTGTTTCGTTAAAATACTCTATTGTCAGAAACTTTTCATTTCCTCTCTCAATTCTAAGAAATCAATGACAAGAAGTTTTAGTTCTTCTTTCCACAGAATTTCATCAAAATCGCACGTCAGGTTTTTCGTTCATCTTGCTAACTTGTGTTATGTAAGTAAGAATACAACAGCTTGGAATCATTATACCCCAGTGAGCACTACCCTTTGAAAGCAGAAACCATTTAGAATAGGTATTTTAAAATATTTTTAATCAGATTATAAGAGTTGCGGTGACATATCCACCTCTTCCCCAATAGTTGAGATTTCCCTGCTTTGGCTGGCAACACAGCACACAATTTCAAGCCAGATTTAGGGCTCCATTTTTGCCCCAGATGATCCTTGAATGCGTGGTGTCACACTGAAAAAAAAGACAAGCATTAACTCTTCATATTCCATATATCCGTAACCAGCAACACTGATTACCTACGGGTATGGTTAGCACGGCGTCATGACGGCACAAGTAAAGCTTCAGTGAGAGCTCATGTCTATGGGAGTACACTGATAGCCCGTTTCAAAAAGCAGAAAATCAACAAAAATATGGCTGAAGATACTTAGTTTACCTGAATAGTAAGAAATTGGACTGACTATGTGCACATAATGCTGTGACTTAATCTCCCACCACTGAAAGAGTTGATATCCTGGCTTGGTTCATGGTTTTATTTCAAATTTAACTCCTAATTTTTAATATTATGTAAATTTTTACTTTTCAAAATGTCTGAATTAATACAAAATTATTTTAGGCTAAGGATTTGCTGCTTATGTTATGGTTCCACTGAACTTTGTAATTTTACCTCCTCTGTTGTTGATCTCTACTTTTCAACAGGAAGAAGCCAGCGCTCTGTCAATCTTCAGTGGAGAAGAGGAACAATTTGCCTTCCAGAGGACGGTGTCTCGACTGACAGAGATGCAGTCAGAGGAGTATTGGATCGAAGGAGACAGGAGTCTGAAATCATAGGTGCAGCCTTTGGAAATAACTCATCCGTTTGTGCACAACCTCCCTAAACTGTTCTCCTCTTTGCCAAAATCGCACAGACTGAACACTACTCCTACTCATCTCCTAATGGACTGCTCAGCTGTAGGTGTGCATATTCTGTACAGAGAGTATTTATTAAGAGCTTTCAGCCTTTTATGATTTTATTGTGACATTGCACTTTACGGATCATTTTTAAAGTGTCATATTGCTTTTAATCATATAGTGGTCCAACTGTATTAACTTTTATAAACATGTGGGAAAAGAGTGCACAACTTTTGGATTCTCAAAGGACTTTTATGAAGATTTGTCATTTTGATTTTTGACATATTTAATGTTTATGAAGTGAGGATTATGTCATTGAGTCATTTATGACTGAAGCTTGAATTTACAGGTTAAAGACTGGTTCAAGGAGTTAAAGCAGCGTGTTTTACTTAAAGAGGGGGTTTTATGCTTTCCAGTATTTTAAACATGTATATAATTCAATGATGCTGGATCTTCAGACTAAACGTGCTGATTTTCAAACTAAGTTTTCATATGAAAAAACACCCTCATATGAAATCCCAGAATCTGTAACCTGTTTAAAACAGCTTGTTCTATATTAGTGCAAGATCTTCACAAGATTTTCAAGAGTCTTGTTCAAACAACGAAATTATCACATAAGGATCTCCTAAGTGGTCCCTGCCACATTGGACACGTGGGCCTCAAACACCAAGGTCTGCCCGCAGCTCTTCCTCAGGCAGGCCTCCAGAGGGAGCGCCAATTTACATGACAACGTTTCATCTGGAAACACTCAGACGCAGTGAAAAAAAATTGCATTTACACAGAAACGCTGAGGAACTGAAAACGCTGTAGTAAGCATGCCAGGCCTATAGTCGGTGCTATAACTGTCTTGTCCAGAAGCCGCTTTTGGGAGATCTCCACCAAAGTAGAGTTGAGCCGATCATCTGGGGTTTTGGGGAACACTAAGTGCAAAAGTGGAGCAACGGATACTCATTTTGTTGAAAGACAGTCAGCAGATACAGCAGCTTGAGCAGCACAAACACAGCATGCTAGTCAGTGACAATCGTAACTGATGGACTGTTGTATGCGCTTGCGCAAAGCGGACTTTGACGTTAGCGTTTCCACTGAAAACGCTGGCTTACTGTTTACACAGCAACGGTGTTGGCAGTGTTTCAGAAAAATTCCACTCCACTCTGGAGGCCGTTTTCAAAAGTTTGAGTTACTGTGTAAACACGAGGCTGAAACGCAACAAAATTGTTGCGTTTCATCCTAAACCGTTGTCGTGTTAACAGCCCCTTGGACAGATTGGGGGTTTATATAATTAAATTATAAAATATAATTTAATTATATTTAAACGCCTCATTGAGATTAAAATCTCTTTTATAATATTGACCTGTACATACAGCACATTCACAGTATACTCATTACATCCTGTACATTTACAGTTGGCTTAGTTTGCATCCCCTACAAAAACAGTTTACGATAAAAATGCAATAAATGACAACAACAACAACAACGCATACAGCAGAACAACTAATAAAGCTACTACGAGGGACAGTTTAAAGACTAAAAAGGCAAAATACCCCCTCTCTAATGTTTTGTGAATATGGTAAAAATGCCACTGAACAGTTATGTTTGACTCCATTTATCATTTTTTCATTTGTCAGATAAAAGAGGAACCATGTATCACAGGGCTTCCAAGGTTTACCATATTCTTGTGTATCTGCTTACATAAATGAACAAACATCCAGCTCCTGATGTTCAACATTTGCCTGTTTTTTTTCCCTCTTATTTCTGTTGAAACTGCCACAGACTGCTGCTTTGACATCCAAATGCCCCATTTGTAACAACACTCCCAAATATTTTGTCAAATAGCTTTTAAGTTATGTTTGGAATTTTATCAACCTTTCACAAGCAGCAAGTAGCTTTTTCATCCTTATCCTTACAATACTCTCTAATCAGTCTCATCTTTGTAATATTTATATTATCATTTGGTAATGTGTCTCTTTGGAGTTTGGGCCAGGACACAATGTCTTCAGTTTTGTCTGAGCCAAACTGCAGAAAACTGCTGATCATAATTTTTATCAGTGTTTTAACACAGCGCTTAACATTTTGTTTTCATGGATACATATAGACAGGGATCTGGATACAAATTCACCGTTTTTTCACCTGTAGAATACAATTGATCTTTGCAGGACTCCATGAGTTACTTCGGCCATGCATCAGAGGCTTATTGTTACCATGTTCAACCTGAGATCGATCTGATACACAGGATTTAAACCAACTTAATGTGGTTCCTTTGATTAAACAATCCAATTAAGTGTTCTGGTCTTGGTAACAGGATGTGATGCTCAGTTGTGCCAAACTCCACACTTAGATCTAACAGGAAGAATGAGGAGATAAGTCCTCTGTCTAAAGGAATTACATAGTGGTATGTAACACACTCATGTTGTCTCAGTGTGTTAATGAACTCTGAATCCTTGCTTCTGTTACTGTCAGAGAGAAAGAATCCAGTTTAAGAGAAGACTTCTGGTCAAAGGAATACAAAAAACTCTGTACATGGTGTCAGAGTTTTCACATGCAAGGCAAAAAACAAGAGAGCCTTCATTTTTGGATTTCAGAAAATATTCTCCCAGTTTGATGGGATGTAACATTCTTGTTTTTTTTTCTGTAACTTTTGTTTTTATCACAGGGTTTGGAGTTATACCATGAAGCAAGACCATATCAAAGTTCTTTAAAGAGGGGGTACTCTGCCGTCCCATATTTTAAACATGGACGTAAAATAACAACGATGCTCATACTAAAGGTGTGCAGGTTTTCAAATCAATACACATTCATATGATAGAGATATCTCTGAATGGGTCTGTGAATTGCTCAAAACAGTTCTGAAACTGGCCTGAGATTTTCACGAAATTTTAACGAAATCCTCACAAAGCTTGCTGAAATGATGAGGTCATCGCATATTGATGTCCAATTCCAAACATGGCATGACAGCTGGGCCTTAAACACAAAGGTCTGCCTGTAGATCCGCCTCAAGTGCCGGGATCAGTTGTTGACGGAACCTCCAGAGGACTGGCCAATCAGACAGAAGGGGGTTTGTGGGGCGCAGACCCTTAAAGAGGCAGCAGTGTTTTAGACAGGGGCTGAATTAGGGATGTTTTTAAAGCTGCAAATTGTGTAAATAAACAATGAGGATGCCAGAAGAAGATTTTCAGGTCAATACAAAAAAAGCACAGTACCTCCTTTTTTACACATTTTAAAGAAATATTAATAACACTCCTTTAAGGAAGCCCCCTTGGACAAAGAAATATCTTTTGCCTTTTTCATTTTAACAGATATAACATCAGTCAAATTATAACGTACATACATGTCAATGAAATGTTTCACAAAAATTGTTTCTGTCTTTTTAGTTTGATTTAATAAATCTAACTCATTTCAAATTGCTCATTCTCCTGAGAAACTTGGTTTTAATTAGGTATTTGATTTTGAGAAGCTGAGTGATTGACTTTCTATAAGAAACTGTAATGCAAATTTTGGAAAATGGACCTACTAGATTCAGTGATATAGTTTGGTGTCAGCTGTGTTCTGTCTTGACACATACCCTGTCATTATCATTTCAGGCATTAAAAATCATGATAACAACGGTGTCTTGTTGCTGATGGTCTTCGTTTGCTCTCCTGGGCATAAGAGGAATCCCTTTTTATTCCACAATGTTTTATAACCACAAAAAAAATCCTTACAGGTGTATTATTCAAAGACGTTTTTTTCTCTGCCAGTTTTATTTTTTTAATTTGGTCTTGCAACAACAGGCTTAGAATGAAGCTGCATAAAAACGTTGTAAAATCCTGATAATATTGCTTTATTCATATGTGACAGTGTTTTGCCATGCAAGAATTTTTTGTACAAGACAACCCTTTTGTTGTTATGTTCATGGGTAAACAGTGATGTCACCAGCCTGCAGACATCCACATACTGTCACTTTAATTTCAGTGCAGTCCAGGGGGCAGGATCGTGTGGATTTTTTTCCTCCTCTTGGACCCGGAGCGTTTGCGCGAAGCACAGCAGCAGCAGCAGATTGAATGAAGTGTGTTTGCAGGCAGCTGGCCACACGGAGGACACCGTGCTGGCCTGTTCAAGATGCCAGAGACGTAGAGCCAGAATGCATCAGTATTTTGTTCATTCTGGGATGGGGGAGTTGAGTGTCGCTGCGTTCGCCCTGTAGCTTCATTTTTAACGAAGAGAAAAACGAGCTGCAGGGCCTTGAGAAAGCAATCTCCGCCTTGATGGTATCTGGACAGAAGGCGACTGGCAGCTCTCTGCACGGATGATAAAGAACTTGGGAAAGGAAATGGTCAAGATGGCAGCTGTGTACGGAGAGATAAAGCTGATGTGGTGGCATTAGGTGTAGTAATTCTCATTTTCTTTGGCATGCACGTCGCAGGATCGCTGTGCAGGACGCGGGCGCTTGTGAAGGAACGCCGTGTTGGATTCCTCTGAGACTGGCTTTCCCTCTCTTTAACTCTACATTTCGTGAAATTGCAATGCATGTTGACCAGGGTGTGGGCTGTGCAGGAGAAAACGCAATGTTTTGTTAATGCTGGTCAGCACCGATCGGATCTGTGTGCTGCGGATAGACGCCTTGCAGGAGGATAGAAAGACGGACACGTGCTGGGACTGGGCTGCAGGCTGGACATTTGCATACCGTGCATAGTAAATACATAAACTGCCTCTGAAGCCTGCACACAACATTGATGGAATGCGACTTGAGTGATTTTATAACCCTTTGTGTAGCGACTGAGATATTGCAAGGAACATGGCTGAGGCTCCGCGCGACGGTAACGAGCCCCCCTTAAACGTTGAGATCGATCCGGATTTCGAGCCCCAAAAGCGGCCGAGGTCCTGCACTTGGCCGCTGCCCCGTCCGGAGTCTGGTGCGGGCAAACCCGGGACAAATGACACTGACGTAATCCCTGAAGAAGAGGATGATGAGGGAGGCAGCACTGAGAGTGGGGACGCGCAAAAATCCAGCGGCGGCAGTGGTGGTGGTGTTAAACCCCGGGAGGCGAGCAGCAGCAGCTCTATCTCCCAGCCCGTGGAGGTCCAGCGGGGCCCCAGCAAGGAGGAGGCCGCCGATGGCTCGCCTTCCTCGGCGCAGACCCCCACAGCGGCTCTGGGCGGCTCTGCCTCCCAGCAGCTGAGGAAGTCCTCCGCCCGTAGGAACGCCTGGGGCAATTACTCCTATGCAGACCTCATTACCCAAGCCATCGAGAGCTCCCCCGAGAAGAGGCTGACCTTGTCCCAAATCTATGACTGGATGGTGAGGTCTGTGCCATATTTCAAGGACAAAGGCGACAGCAACAGCTCTGCTGGCTGGAAGGTGAGCGGTGACAAGCTGCTGCTATCACAACAAAGACCATACTGTGGTCTGTAACACACACACACACACACACACACACACACACACACACACACACACACACACACACAACATTTTTTTTCTGGAGAGAAAAAGAGGGTAAAATGCAGGTTGAGAGAAAAATGGACTCCAACATCTTTTACTGCGGTTTATTTCATCTTATTTAGGTCAATTTACTTTGAATTGAGGTGTTTAGGTAAGGGTTAGTCCCTGATCTCATGTTTGTTTATGTATAGTGTAAGAAACACATGGGTGCCATTCATAACCTCTAGTTTTATTTTTAAGCATTTAAAGCTTATCATTAAAATTAATGGTCATTTTTAGTCATATTAATATTATAATTTAATTTTTGGGTCATTTTGAGGCATTAATGGGGCACTTTCTCATCTTTGGACATAACAATTGATATACCAGGATTTTGCTATTTATGTTATGGTGAAGTACAAGGCCTATTTGTATATACAGTACATACTTTTAAGATTATGACAAGTCGTTTTAGCTGCTTGTTACATTTATTTCTGTTATATGGCTTGTTTAGATGTATTTTTGAATCAATTTTTATGGAGTTTATTATGAGGCATTTATTTTTGGAGTATTCATGGAAAGGTGTATTATAAGGCATTTTGGATGTGTTTGTTCAATTTTAGGTTAATTCCAATCCCAGGCATAATCGGACGTCAGTGTTTATTGTCATGTTGTCAAGGTTTTTGTTCCATTTGCATTAAATAGCATGCGCTCAATAACACTAGCCCAGTAACTAAATGGAATGAGAGTCAAGACAAAAAACAGAGAATGCAAAGTGAATTTCACTTTCAGACAAACTGCTCACACTGCTGCAGCAGAGGGGCTTCTTACGAGCTTCAGTGGGGCCCTGCTTCTGTTTGATTTTAAGGATTAGTCCGGCCTGGAAAACCAATTCATCTGTCATGGAATCAAGTCTGATGAAAGCTTTGAGCTTTGCAGGATTTAGATGGTGGGGGTAGAAAAACTCTGGAAATAGGTTTGTAATCCTGCACAACTGTGGATGTGATGCAGGCTGGTTCTAGAGAGTTTCTTCTTGAAGACATTACTGTAAAGTGTCTACTACAAACCTTATCTCTGACCTGAACATAAACTGTGTGTTAGGAAACAAACTGATGCTAATAGCTGATTAGTCTGCACAGCATCAGCTGGTTAGTTAATGCTTCAGATTAGTGGCGGTTGGGTTTCATTCATGTTTAGCTGCTTGTTTGCCACCAGATGCAGTCAGTGGCTGCAGGCAGATATTGGCTTGCAGAGAAAAGAGTTAATCGTAGGGTATTGGAAGCGCTGACATCAGCATTTCTGAGGAGATGCTTTCGTAGCCGTGTCACATTCAGCAATTAGTCAAAGGTGGTCATATGCAGGAGGGCCTGCATGCACAATAATGAATTTATCAGTCAGAGTTGGGCTTGAAAACAGGTAAAAACTATATCTCTATAGCCTGCTTTCTGCACCCAAAGCCATTAATTGTACTTCTCATATAATGAAGCCAAATACTATTCCAATCCCTCTGCTCCATTCAATGTAAATTCAGACCTGTCACCCCTCCTAACACAATCGCTAACTAGGATAACACCGGGTTCAGTGAGAACCTTCTGTGTGTTACTTTATCATGAGTGTGGATGTTTTCTCCTGGAGGGATGACCAACAACACATCTCAACCCTGCTGCATGGCACCCTGTCTTTTTCATGTAGCCCAGGCACAAGAATCAATCAGCTGACTATAAATTATGTAGGTCAATGTGTGGCAGCATTTGTATGTGTGTGTTAGAGAGAAGCTCAGTGTTTCTCTTTGGATCCAGCTCTGGCTAAACTGGCACCGCTCCAGTCCCCGCTCAGAACGAGGCTTTGCTCGAAGGGTGCTGCTGCAGCCCTGCTATGGCTACATGGGGGAGGGGCAGGTGGGAGAAGCTCTTTGTGATTTATCTCTGAAACGCTGTACGGCTCCTTCTGTGTCTACCTGAGCAGCACCAGGAAATCTTATGTATCTCCGAGGTGCTTAAAAATACATACAATGTCCACTCAAAGAGCATGCGTGGCTGCTTTGGATGATTAACCGTTTGTTATGCCTTCCTGACTTTAACAGGGATGCAGTATGATTTTATGTTTAGCCTCATTACTGTTTATGTTGTACCACAGCAAGCCTCAAATAGCTGTATACATCAAGTAGACAAAAGAAAAGCAACACAACATAATCTATCAAGTTCTTCAGATATTTATTATGGTTGAGAAGGTTTTGTTGTACTGCTGTGTGCCATCAACAAAGTAAAACTGGTGTTTTGCCCACCAGCTGTAATATTACACAAACCAATACACCAACTTCACAATTACTGGCCTTTTTTTTGACCACAATTGATCTGAAGCCTCTCCAACAGGCACAACCAGAATTCAAGTGTCACAAAGGTTTACTTATTGCAGAGCTGGTGTATTGGATTTCACTAGACTGACCAGGACAGCTGTTGCTTGTATTGTGTCCACTCCCTCTGTCTTTACAAACGAGGTCTGTTAATTTCAGCATTTACAGACTACTGCTGTTCACTCCTGCTCCAAGCTTTGACTGAATACCCAATCACCAATTTATCTGTTTGAATGAAGCAAGCAAGGATATATTACAACTGATGAGAAAAAGTGGGGCCTCTTCTTCATTGCCAACAAAGAAACCAAAACAAACAACTCAACCGCAGTAACAAGAACTGCCTGTACAACCAAAGCTGATACCAGTGAATATTTCTGTGTGAATAAAACTCCTTTGTGTTTGGTTATGAGCCACTCTTTGTGTCGGCTTACACGTGACTTCATAACAAAAGCATGTTCACTGTAGTTAATTTCCACTTTATACGAATTACACCCTCCCTCTGCAGTAAATACTTTTTAAAGCTTAATTACTTCAGGGTATTAAACAGTCTCCAACAAATTAACTTTTAGTCTTGTTAACAACTGAAACTATTAGCCCGGCTGCTACCGGAGTTACTTTTACACACAAAAAAACTGTATATTTGGGAAGTGATTTTTATGAAATTATTTGACCCAGCTAATCCATATCCAGATAGCCAAACCAAAACAAAACTACAACAGAAATAAAATTAAATATGGGGGTTCTTTCCCTACTATTGCAGTTACACATTTTTTAATTCGTCTTTTAATGCTTGAAAAATTAAAAATGTTCATGTCAGTCAGCTTTAGGGATGCTGATACCAAGTTTTGGATGTAGCTGAGGCTAACAGTTAACAAGCCACTAACTAGGGGTTCACTGCTGAATTTCTAAACGCCATATTTTGTTTAAATATTTTAAGGTTTAAGAATATGAAAAAAAACTACTTCACACTGCTGTTGTAAGAAATAACTAAGATTTTTGTCGAACTGACTTGACAACCTGTTGGGATAAAGCTATAAGTAGCTAGCTAGCTGAAGATTCCTCACAGAAACCCACTAGCTAGATTTTTTTTAACTATCTTGCTATGTTAACATATGGTTCAGCTTAAAAAAACAAAAAACAAAATACAGCTTTTTAAAGTGTGAACTGTGGAGGTTTTGATGTGTAGATTTGTTTGGTTAAACAGGACCATGGCAGACTGTTAGCAAGCCACTAGTTACCAGCTAACCTGCTCCTAGCAGTAGCTTCATATACTGGAGTCTTTTCTCTCCCTACTCTTTACAACGTGACTTTTTTTCTTAAACTGTCCAACATATAATAATAAAAACTTGTTTTGAATTAATTATCTTTAAAAAAAAAAACTCTTATCAAGCAGAAACAGCTTGGGCTTTGGGCAGATAGCAGCAGAGAGAAAAAGTATAGAAGATTAAACCAGCACACTGTCAGTTTCAGCTTTTTATGTGAGATATTGCTGACAAGAATAAAAATAGAGGAACACATAACCTTTATCTTTAAAGTCAGAACTTTAACCTAATTAGGAGATCATTGGTTAATTCTGAGTGATTAGCAAAAGCCTGACGAAGGACGGTTGTGCTCAAAATGTCACTCTGGTGCTATATTAAATAAGTGGATATTGGTGCCCTGCAGTGTGTGAGCTTCACTTGTCTATCTGATTAGTTAAAGCTTCTAACAATTCAAGCTAATTTATGTCAAGTTGCAGTGGGCAAAGAAAGGAAAGGAGTAATGAGGTACCTGTAGTTGTATTTCTTAGAGTCATGTGCTTTGTTGTTGTAAGTGATGAAAGTGTTTGCTTGTGTTTGGCCTAATCCTTTAATTGGCTTGAAGCGAGAGCTTTGCTGGAAGTTTGATCTCAGCGGGTCATTCCATTGACTCATTGCATTCAGACAAGAACAGTGGCTAACACTCACTTGTGATCGCCTAGCTGTCACAAAGCAGCCTTTATTTACAGCTGCCTTTTATGGGATCCATATTGTCAGGGACATGCACAGACTTATGTAGCTGTAGCTTTTAAGAATTGGGCTTGTCTGGTGTTTGTTTAGATTAATCTTCATACAGATGGATTTAAATGGGACCTTGGTTCACTCAAGTTAATTCAAGCTTAAGAGAATTACCCTGGACCCTCTCCCAGTGAAGCTTTCTTTCTGGGCTGCAGACACCACTGCAGACTTTTCTCCCTGTGTTACTGCAGTGTGACTTAGTGAGGGCCGGTCCCGCAGACTCCAGCTGTTTAATTTTGTACATGGTTGGGAACATCTCCAGGGAAATCCTGTAGACCTTTCTGAGCAGCCAGAAATAGGTCACAGTGTGAGGTGCAAGGAAGAATTGTATCTTAGCTGGCTCTGCAGTGCCAGAACTGTTCATTGCCGTGATGATTAAGGCACTAAACTCTGACTTTTATTTATGGGGGGCCTGTAGTGTTTGAAAATCCTTATTTGAAGTCATAATTTAGTGCAGTAGTTACTAGCCTGTTTTGCCTTAGTAAAATAATGCCTTCCTCTGACCCCTTTCTGCTCGGCCTGGCTTTACTGACTGAGGAAATGAACACACAGTTTGGAGTTAAACAAAGAGTAATTTTTGTTTCTTTTACAGGAATTTTCAGATATTTTACCAAAAAAGCAACAATGCATCGTAATTAAGATTAAGTAGCTGTTGAGCTTAGCAGCAAGTTAAAACAGCTCACATCCAACACACAGACTCTTGATATGACACAATTCAGAAGCTGACAGTTAAACAAAGGGAAACTATCATTGTACTTTGATCAATAGTATTCAGAAACCTCCTAAAAAATAAAGAAGTATTTCATTTATCATCTTGTTGATTGTTTTCTTTTGTTTTGTTGCAGAATTCTATTCGACACAATCTGTCCCTCCACAGTCGCTTTGTGAAAGTTCAGAATGAAGGAACAGGGAAAAGCTCCTGGTGGATGGTCAACCCAGAGGGTGGGAAAGGAGGCAAAGCCCCAAGACGACGAGCTGTATCGATGGATAACAGCAAGTACATCAAAGGAGCACGTGGACGTGCCACCAAGAAGAAAGCCTCACTGCAGGCAGCTCAAGATGGCAGCTCAGAGAGCTCGTCCAGCCTCTCCAAATGGACAGGAAGTCCCACCTCCCGCAGCAGTGATGAGCTCGATGCCTGGACAGACTTCCGCTCCCGGACCAATTCCAACGCCAGCACACTCAGCGGTCGTCTGTCTCCAATCCTGGCCAACCTGGAACTGGATGAGGTGCCTGATGATGACTCGCCCCTCTCCCCGATGCTGTACTCCAGTCCCAGCAGCATGTCCCCGTCCACAGGTCCCACAGGCCTCTCTGACCTGGCAGGTACCATGAACCTCAACGATGGGCTCTCTGACAACCTGATGGATGACCTTTTAGACAATATCAGCCTGACAGCGTCCCAGCAGCCTCCTCCTGGAGAGGAAGACAACGGAGCCAATGGTCAGGGGAGCTCAGTGTTTACCTTCAGCTGCTCAGGAAGCAGTCTGGGTAGCCCCTCGGGCAGCTACGGGCCCAACCCTCTTTTTAGCCCGCCGTCCATCACTAGCCTGCGCCAGTCACCAATGCAGACCATCCAGGAAAACAAGCAGACCACCTTCTCCTGCATCTCACACTTCAGTGACCACCAGACCCTGCAGGATCTGCTCAGCCTAGACTCCCATGACCACAGCAACGTCATGCTCACCCAGTCCGACCCGCTGATGTCACAGGCCAGCACCGCCATCGCCCTGCAGAATTCCCGCAGAAATGCCATGCTGCTCCGCAAAGACCACATGTTGATGAACCACACTGGTGCTGGTCAGGGCCAAAGCTCATCAGTGCCTGGTTGGCAAGCTGGCTTGTCAACCTCTGACAACGACGCCGGACACCCCGGCACTAAGCAACCACACCTGAAGTCTCCCAGCAAGAACGCCACTATGCAGCTCGGCTCTGGTTTGTCTGGCCAGGACCGCTTCCCTGCTGATCTGGACCTGGACGTGTTCAATGGCAGCCTGGAGTGTGACATGGACTCCATCATTCGCAATGAATTGATGGATGCAGATTGCCTGGACCTCAGCTTTGACTCCCGCCTCAGCTCCGCCCAGAAGGGCAACAGGAATTCAGGGAGCTTCTCCAGCTCAAAACAGACCTCCCCTCATACCTGGGTCCCAAGCTGAGAAGCTCTGTCAGAGCTGGGGTAACAGAAAAAAAAATGAAAAGGGGGAAAGTGTAAATTTAGGTTCATTGTTCTGCATTGTGCAACTAGAGGGAAAGTATGTAAAAGTGTATCCATGTAGTCTTTTTTTATTTCTTATGTGAGGCATTAAGTTTGGTACTGTATTTAAGTGTCTGAGACACAGTCAAGTGTCTTCACAGAGGAGTACAAAGTCTTTAAAGCAGTTGATGCCTGGGCGGTGTGAACAACAGTATTGACTGGAATGGAAATACAGGACATTTTGTTTAAACTATATAAAAAGCATCAACTCGTGTTAGTCTCAGGGATTCACTCACACTGTATCACCAAGTGATACATAAAAACTGAAGAATAATGTTTTCACCCTGCTTTCTCTCCTTTTCACACCCTTTCATACCTAAATCAACATTTTTGCCAAACCAGCTGTCAGCCTGCTGTGGCTGACAGCCTGTTTACAGAAAAAGCTGCAGAGAATGTTACATTTTACGATCCAGTGGAGGATACTTGACATGCATTTTATTTCTTTTAAAGTTTCTTTGAGAGACGTAGCCTAAATGGACTAAAAAGATTTTGAAAAAGAAGCGTTGATGAAAAGCTTTTTTTTCTTCCCCCATGATGCACAGAGTCACACACCAAATATCAATCTGTAGAGGTTAATATGTTATCAAGATGTGAACTGATCTGCAATGTGTGTTTTTTATTTTGTATGTAACATTTTATTTTCATTTAGCAAATTTTACCCTGTGATTTTAGTGACATTACTGTGAATATTCCCTCTGAAGAGGTGCATTACTGAAGTCTTGATAATATGGTGTTTTTGCTGCGGATCCCTTTTCACCATCGTCCTACCCCCTCCTCCTCCTCCTCCTCCTCCTCCTCCTCCTCCTCTTTCTCTCCCACTTGCTGCAATATTGGAAATATGGCTCGATATACAGAGTTTAAAAACCATGTTTAGCAGGAAGCTACATCATTTAGCTGTAGTTGACACCATTTAGCAAACACTTAAGACTATTTGGATTAACATAACCACCCACAGAGACTCTACAGCACTCTACTACAATATTTTGGTGTTTGTTAATTTGAAGGAGTTCTTGGTGCTATGAATATGAAGATAGCAGGGAGTGGCTGCAGATGGAGCAGCATGAGTAGCCTCCCCTTTGTTATCAGCACTATAGCAGGTGCTGGAAAAAATATTATGTGTTTCCAACCCTGTGAGAAGAGGTCGTGTAGTATCTTAGAGCCATTTTTTGCCATTTAAGACAGAAAAAAACAGTATTTTAAATATTGCCAAACTATTTCCACATTTAAGGTGGAAAAGAGGATATACAGTGTATAGATATAAGAAACAAGTGCTATAAGGGCAAAAAGAAAAAAACATCAGCACAGTTTTTGTAGGAACAGCAGGATGAATTATTTTTAAGTTTACATTTTTTTTCAGCTGGATAATTTTTCACTGAATTTGTCTTATTTTTAAATTGAAAATGTATTTATTTCCTTTTCCACATGTAAGTATGTTGTGTTTTTTTTCCATATGACCTGTGGTAGAGCTTTTTAAAAGCACTTCTGTTGTAATGGCCTGTTAAACATTTTGACCTTCCCATTTGTTATTGATTTGGTCAACACTGAAAAATGGTGCTGAATGAATGCTGAAATACCATTCAGTTTAAGAGGAGGACACATGAAAATATATATTTAAAGAAAACTTTTTGTTTTTGAATCTGGATACTATTTTGCTGAATTCTTATTCAACAAAATTATTCTGCACAGCTGTGCTTCCAAATATCTTTGCTTAAACCTTTATGTTGATGATTTAATCTAAAAACAAATCAAATACTGACATGATACTTCTTTCCCCCATATTAATTTTGATTAATGTTCACTGCCAATATTCCAACTCCATTTATTCCTATTGCTCCTACAAAACATAAAAAAGACTTAAAGTTGTCATTGCCAGTTGTAATTCCTATTCCTATCTTGGTTGTATCAGAGACGGTGCATGTAAATAAAGCTTAAAGAACCACTGAAAATCTGGAGATTCTTTGATTTTACCTTTGTTTTATTTCTGTCTCTAGAGGAATTGCACACAGCTGCAGACCTGACTCTGCAGTCATTGTGGAGCTGATTTCCTATTGGATAATCACACTTGGAGCCAAGAACCAATCACACACTGTATCCAAGAGGAATGCACCGACTTGCATGGAGTCCATGTTTTTACATACATGACTGTTGAGGTGGGAGCTGACAATAACACATGCACTTTGCATACTCCTTAATCTATATTCTGTAATGTTTGCTGCACATATTTAATGTTGGAATGGTCTGTATTTTAAAAGCACAACAGCACTGACATCATTATTGTTACAAAAGAAAGACTGCAGTGTAGCTTTAGAGCCCTCTACAGGAGAAATGTGGATACTGTTTATCTAGAAGAAGGGCAGAAGTAGGGGAGGAAGGCTGCTTGTCTCCATGGCTACAGTACAACAAGCCAGTAAGCTCAGGAATAGATTTAGTTAGATCTTAAAGTACATTTTTTAACATAAGTTTAGATTTAATACTACTACACATGTTGAACTCGCATGAGAATATCAGCCATGTTGGATGTCTACAGAGTTTCCTCCTCTGTCAAAGTGCAGCAGATGGAGGCAGAGCTGTCTCATCAAATCTCAGCACTCAACACAGAAATCGAAGAGAATGGATATCCCAGAGGAGCACACTCCAGATGTTACAGGTGTGACTATTTTTTTTTCCCATTCGGTACTAGGAAGACCGTCCTTTCTGAATCTCGGTATAACTTATTGGATTAACGGAGGCGGAAGTTAAGATGCCCATTCTCCCTGTAAATAGTCCTTATGTTAACCTTTGACCAGAGCCTGTGTCAAATACAATATATGGGTTTTTAAAATATATTTATTAAAAAAAACGGAAACCCTCTTTAATTTCCTCAAATTATATATCATTTGGTCAAATTCATTTTACATGTAAATGTTATGCTAAATTTATCTGCAAATGCTGTACTTGGTGTTCTTATTCGCATGCTAACATGCTAAATATGTTGGTGGATATGAATATTTACAACAGCATATTAAAAAAGGGGTTTCATAATACTAAAAATGAAAAAAAAAAGAAAAAAAAACCCAAAATATGTAGAACTTAACAAAATGGCAGTGATATCGATGATAATATCCATACTTTATTAAGTTAGCACTGTCGTTAGCGTTTAGCTTGACACTAGCTTTGACACACAGCTGTGTCAAAAACCAATTAAAAAAACTTATATATAAAATGTTACAGGCACAGAAAGTCGAGATGCTGCAGCTTTAATAAAAGTGTAGGGACGACTTTTTAAATCAGTTTGACTTTTTTATTACTTGCCAACGGTAGCTTGAATAAGCTAACGTTAGCCGTTTTAGCTCCAGTAGTCATACCTAACAGAAAAAAGTTCTAAATTTCAATGTTAATGTCGTTCCTTCGTACTTGTAAAATTAGACACTGTTAACGTGTACGCATAAGTTAATTATGTACAATAAATTCTTGGTTTTGTTTCAGTTCTGTTCTTCCTCCGAAGGACATTTCTTTCTTTCGTGCTGAGAGGGAACAAACGCTGAGGAAAGGGCTTCAGGTGAGACTTAAAAATATGAGAAAACTTAAAAAACATTTAACAGAAAGTCAGTTTCTGAGTCCTTAGAAACAGTCATTGGATAACATAATGGCAACTGTAAGTCATGAGCATTTCCTGAGCTCCACTCTTTCTTGCTGCAGGTGGCTGAAGCTTTACCTGTTCAGTCCGCAGCCGACCTAATGCAGAGAGAGCTGGAGAGTTGCCTGAGCCTGGAGTACACTCCTGAGAGTCTGCCTCTATTACTGCACCAGGTGAGAACAGTGAAGAAAACAACCTTTCTTTATAAGGATCTTAATCCAGCAGAAAGAAATAAGAAAGAGTCCAATTTGTCTTATTTTATTCTTTTGTATCTTCCTTCACAGTTCTACGCGGACAGATCATATCACTTGGCTCAGATCAAATATCTGCTCATGCTGAGATGGAGGAGATTCTGCCGCCACACCAGCGTCATTGAGAAGCTTTATCCTCATTACAAGGTGACATCCTGAGCCACAATCTGGCAAAACATCAGAGGACTCATTATGACAGGAAGTTTTCTACCGGTGTCAAATCCTCTTTACAGTTCATTTTCTACAACTACAGGGTGTTAATGAGAAAATATGATTAAGGCAATGAGAAAATACACCCTAAGATTGGTGAGTTAGGATACAAGAATGCTTCTGAAACAGTGATAATGCAATTAATTCAATAGTTTTACAGCCACCTCCTCAACACTGTGTAGTTACATTATCTTCATCCGGTTTCATCATCATCATCTCATCCTCCCTTAGGATCAGATGATGCATCTGACAAATGAGTATGAGGATGCAGTTCAGAGAGCTCGCAGACTGGCAACCAGTAGAGAGAAGATCCTGACCGGCCATGGAAATACTGCCGAACTGCTCACGCAGGATGATGTGCTCATTTACCTGCGATGGCTCATCTGCCACCTCCACTCTGTTCAAACTGCTCACAACTTTCTCAGGGTTAAAAAGAAAAACTTTTTAGTGACACTAATTCTATCTGCCTCTTTTTATTTAAAGTGAACATCTAAGTAAATAAAAAACTGCCTCCTCAGGTGCTGCACTACATACCTGCATGTGAAAGAAGAAATGAGGAACAGGGACAAACAGCTCAAGAGGAATCTCCACATGAAACTCAATATTTTGAAAGTGAGAGTCATAACACGAACATTTGCTGACAAGGGCAGTGAATTTAATGTTGAAAACCACAGGCAAAAACTGGAAAATCTTATTTTTTAAGTCAATAAGGCGACAGCAACAGCTTTTCATGAATACATTCATCCACAGGTATCTCAAGGTTGGCCGTTCCTCGACACACTGCCCACCTGGAGGAGTTCCTACCTGAGCTGCAGTGTTTGATGGATTACTTCCACCTGGCCTACGACACTAAAAAGCTCAGGACCACTGCAGATGAGATGGAGTTATTCTGCATGGTAATGTTGTTGTCGAACTGACCCTAAATGCACCACAGGAGCAGAAACCCTGCAGTGTCTGAGTTTTTGCATCTAAACGGCATCAATTCCCCTGAATCTTTTTCTTTCCCTGAGCAGGTCTGGAGAGAGTTCAGAGAGATTTTCAGACAACAGGAGGAGATGAAAGCATTTCCTCAGTATGATTGTTCAGAGGTCAAAGAGAGCCAGTGGGGGAGGAAGAGTGGCAGCCAGGCTGTGAGGAAAGAGGCCAACTGGATCCCCTTCATACAGGTGAGACTGCAGCAACTGAGTAACAAACAGTCTTTCTAAATACTTTTTTTCTGGGTTGACAGATGGTTCCAAGCTTTTCCTCAGGCTTGAAGGACGTCATGGTCTTCCAGAAACTTCCAGAAATAACTGCCAATTAATCACCTTTTCATTGTGTTCATGAAGCATCTTGATCAGTTGTCAGTAACCTTTTTTTGTCCTTGAAACACTGGATTTGTCTCTCTTTGTGTTTGGTGTTTTAGTGAAATTTTAAGGATTTATTACATTTTTTAAAAGTATGACAACTCACTTTGATGTCTACTTTTGCACAATATTGCCTTCATCTTATTAAGACACACTTTACTTGTATTCAACTTGTATGTGCTTTAAATGTCTTTTACCTTTTGCGTTGTATTGTGTAAGATACCAGTGATGCCCTTTGTGTGACTCATACTTTGCATTTTTGAAGATATTTAGCACCACTTTTTCCTGCAAATATTTTCTTTTCCCATCTTTTCTCGTTACATTTTGCTTGAAAAGGCAGTGGGAAAGCAGATATTGACTTTGTCTGTTTTGCAGGTGAAGCCCAAACATGATCCTTGGCAGCAGAAGCTCATCATGAAGCTGAAGGAGAAGAAATCAGTGGATGAGCTGCTGAAGACGCAAAGCAGGTTTCTGCAGGTAACAGTGTTAGAATAATGTCATCAAGTTTTTGAATAAGATATAAGAACATGAGCACACCGATTTAATTTTTGAAACATACTTTTAACTGCTGTTTATTAGTTTTTTTTTGATTAGTCAATTCATGAGTCTGCTGTTTTTTAAGGATTCTGTCATGAGGGTCCACTTTTGAATCAGGTGTTTTCAGTGTGTCTAACTAAGTTCTTTTTCACTTTTTATAGTTTGTGTTAAAGGATGAGGAGTATGAAAGTGATCTAGAAAACGTCTCCCTTCTAGATACATGCCTGATCATAATCCACACTTTAAAATGAGATTATCAGCACCATTATTGCTGGTTACAGGTTATTTTGAATTGCTGCGTCTTAGCTTCCAGGTCAGGCCGACCAGGACCGGATTAATTTACGGCACGTCTAGGTCTCTATGACAACACAATGCTGGCTGACTGAATTTCTGTGATTAATTTTGTAGTGATGGTGGACAGAGGAGCCTAACTGACAAACAGAAAAAGGACAGAAGAGCAGAAGAAAGCTAAGCCATAACACAGGGGTTAATCTGTTTGTGCTAATGTTCACTCCAACCCACAGTCAGCAGTTATTCTGCAGTGGTCTGTTCAAACTTGAGAATCTATCAATAAAATGTAGAGTGAGGTTACGTTAGCTCTGCTTGGTAGATAACTGGCAGGACATAGCTAACCAGGATTTACTAACGTTACACATTACGGACATGTCTTAGAGCACCGGGCTGCCAGCTGCACTAAATATAAACAGCTACTAAACTACTTACAAACTGACAGTGTTTACTTGTTGTCACATTAGCCTACAGATACTTCAGAGCACAATATATGGCAGCTGCTACAATGTTTGCTTGATGTCACATTTCGAACTATATCGCTATGTAACTGTACTAATAAATACCTTACCTTGGCATGTTGTATCCAGTAAAAAGTTGTTTTGAACAAAGGAAATTTGTTGGATCAGATCTTCCTTTAGTTCCAAAACGGTGTGCGGAGACCCCGCGCCACAACATGGCGAGAAAGTGCAATTAAAACAGATCCTCCTCAAAGCATCTTATAGATCAATTGTTACATTGCTTTTTGAAAAATTCTGAAAAAGAGAAGGAAAGAAGAAACACACTATATACAGTATGTCTTGCTCATGCATGTCCATAAAAGATCCTGGTATTCCAAGGTTTCAACCAGTGGTTCCCAAAGTGGGAGGCATGAAACAGGGAAAGGGGGTTGAAAAGGTCTTTTAAAATCAAAGAAATATTAAAAAATGCATATTTCGTCCAATATTAAAAAGGTTAAAACAAACAGGGATTAAAGTTTATAAAACATCATACAACTCAAAATGTTTCATCTGTTTTGTTTGTTGCCACAAGATCCTCAAGGCGACCCAACCAGGATGATGCTGATATCTGTGGCAGTAGATACATTTAGAATTGTGCACATAGTTGGTCTAATCTTTTGTTATTTAGCTTAATTAACCATCTTCGGGTTATTTTGTTCCTTTTTGTCTGTTTTTAGATTAGTGGCCCATTAGTGTAAACAACAGGGGGTCATTGTTATCTGATACTGCAGTTTTGGGGGTCACAAGCCACTAAGTAATCTGTGTCCATTATCTCTCAAGGTTCCCGACATTCTCCATGTGGCTGCAGCTTTAAAAGAACGCACTGCTAATGTTGGCGATACACAACCTGCACCGACCTCATCACCCTCACTCCGCGGTAACACAAAGAGACACATGATCTCTGAGATCTGGACCAGTGTTTACAGCGCTGCCGCTCTCACTCAGGCATGTATCATCCAGTTTTCTGCTCAGAGAGGCTGAAAAGAAAAAAAAAGCTTCCTCCAGTGCTTCCTGTTCTGGAAAACATTTGATCAAAAGTGACGTTTGTGTTGTTAGGAAACTGATGATTGGTCAAGCAGATCTGCTGGCAGAGGAGGTCAGGATCACAAGAGTCTGAAAAGTCGAAAAGCATCAAATAAAAGGTGTGTGTGATTCCAGGTGCATCACAGTATTCTCATTTTAAGTTTTGTCAGTCAAGAGAAAACACATTACAAGATTCAAACAATACTTTCTGGTCTGTGAAGTATTTTATATTTTTGTTTCATCATTTTGTCCTTTGTAAACACAGCTACTCTTTAGAGGACAACCTGCAGATCCTGGGTCTGGAGGATTCTTCGGGAGCCTCAGATCCAATCACAACCAGTGGAGCTCACCTGTCCCTGGTTTACCTGCGACATCTCAAACTCCGACAGCTTCAGGTGATCAGCACGTGAACATGTAGCAGCACAAGAACGTAAATGTTTAATAAATAAGATGAATAGAGTCAAAGTTTTTCTATCTGTCCACAGCGTGTCTCCCTCGGGTTGCTCAACTACCTTCGCTCTGTGGAGAGGACTTTGACCTTTGACCTGGCAGGCCTGCAGATGGAGGAGGGAGAACTGTGCTGCACAGCGGAGGAAACAGGCTGGATGAACGCAGTCAGAGGGGGAGGAGGGGAGGCAGGAGGTCTCGGCTCTCACCAGTACATCCACAACACTCCTGTTGACCACAGGGTGAGTCAACAGAAATAATCTTTTTCCATTTGTGTCTCTTTTTGGCGGGATTTTAACAAACGATTTCTGCATGTTCCAGGTTCGTTGTTCAGAGTTCATGGAGTTTGCTGAGGTGGAGAATCTTCATGACTTTTACAGCGTGGAGGAGAAGATCATCCACACTCAAGATCAGAGAGGGCTCTATGTTGTGTACGATGTGGCTCTGAAAGACCTGCAGGAGCTGGAGAATGAGCTCCTCCTCGTCGGTTCACACTTCATCCACAGAGACCGGGAGCAGAAAGTGGGAAACGCAGAGAGAGGCGATGTCCACGCCTGGGCCGGGACTGACATCGATCGTGTCGCTGTGCTTCTTGACTTGTGGACGTGTGAGGCAGAGTTTTTGGAGAGCAAAGTGCAGGTATAGACTGTCACCTGAAAAAGGTTTTTATTTGATACCCTGGCTACGTTTACATGCAGTCAATATCCAGGTTAAGGTCAATATTCCGGTTTCTGGAATGTTCGGAATAACCTGTTTACATGGTATCCCGATCAAAATGGCGACACACAGGCAACATCATGACGCAATGTGCATCATCTCCACTTCGTCTTGCTGTATCCATAGAAACAGGTGTTAACATGGCCTTTGTGCAGCCGTGTTATTGCTGGTATTCCGAATATGAAAGGGTTACTGACTGCATGTAAACGCACAGCCTGATGTCTAAATGTGAGCTTATGTTTCTCCAGCTCTTGAACTGTTATTTCGAAGCCTACCAGCACACGACAGGGACTGAGGAGAGGTTTGCATTGGCACGAGTGATCACTGACGTCATGCACAGTCGACCTCACCTAGACCTGAATCAGATCTACTTTGTTGAGGTCTACAGAGCTGAGATAGACTGCCTGCGGATCCACCAGCAGCTGATCAGAAACATCCTGGACAATCAGGTGAAAGTCGGCTAAAATTGCACTCTCGTGTTGCTCAATGTGTTTAAATGTTAAAGATTGATTTGTCCGTCTTATTAGATTGACAAACAGCGTCAGTACCTCCAACACATCTGGAGAGACGACCACAAAGGCTCCACGTATGATTTCGGCCTTCCTCCAAACTTCACTCCCAAACAGCTCGTCTCTCTCAGCGCCAGCAGGTTTTTTCTTACCACTGTTTTTTTTATTGTCTTCCAAAGCTTCTTTATTAGCCTGGACTCTTTACATTTTTCTGACCATATTGTGTTTGCAGCCCTGCAGTGATGAATGTGTTCCTCCTGGAGGTCCATCCCTCGCTCTGCCTAGTCTCTGCCATCTATGATGTCTTATCTAAGGCTCACTCTGAGCTCTGTCAACTGCACCAAGCCACCAGCAGCTCAGACAAACTCTGCCTCAAACAGAAGCTTCTGCAGCGGGCCCTGCAGAGCTGGAGTCACCTGCCTCCTCCTGGAGACTCGTACAGCACTCGGATACAGAAGGATGTGAGTTTTTCTCCCTTGTGGGTGAAGTTGAATGATTTACGCTGAAGTTTAACTCTTTTTTTCTCTGTCAGTTGTTCTCAGGTGTGTTTTTTGAGAGCCCCATTCTGGTGCAGAACTTTGGGCTGTCTTTGGTGAGATCTGCAGAGGAGAGGGAGATGATGCAGGGGCGAGAGAAACAGGTGTATGCCGTGGACACTTTTTCCAGGCTGTTGGAGCTCGTCACCATCCGTCATCGTCTGCTGGAGTCGGCTTCAGAGACGGCTCATCTGGCACAGTTAAGATAACACTCATTAGGGTTAAAATAAACCAGAGCAGTAGACCAGCTCTGCCCTTCTTCCTGTCAGACTGTAATAAAATGTTTCATTTCTTCTCAGGTTGTACAGAAACGTGGCCTCAGAGCTCGGCTTTGATGATTTCCACCTTTACCTGAGGCCGGTACAGTTTGAAGTTGCTGACCAGAAATACAAAACAGAGCAGAGTCCTGTTTTTATCACAGCCGTACTGGAGGACGACAGCTGTGTTGACAGGTTTAAAACCTCTTTACATGAACTGTTTTTATATGATTTTTGGACAACACAGGAGTCACAAGCTGTATTATTTCTGATGATCACCAAGTGCTTTAAAAACTTCTTCTTAACTCTTTAAACTCTTAGGTCCCCTCATTGGGGGACTTTGAGGTCACTCTGCAACAAAAGACATAAAATGAAGCACTCATCACGTCAACATGAGATGAAACAGGAGAAGCTCAGCTACAAAGTCATATTTCAATCAAACTTTCTGTTTTTTTTGAGTGATACTTGAGTTTTTACTCTGAGCCAGTGATATTTATACCAATACTGACACCTCTGAGCAAATTTCTCAAGCATTTTCTTTATTATGACACCAGAACAATTCAGTTAGAACCTTATGGATGCAGAGATATACAGGTGGTCCTCGAGTTACAAACAAGTTCTGTTCCTAGGAAGTGTTGTAACCTGAAAATTCCAGGTATGTCAGATTTTTACCCTAAATCTCTAAAGAACTATCCAAATACATGCATGCATTATACTTCATATTCATGAGGAATGATGTGAAAAGGTGAGGATTCCAAGAAAATTACACAGCATAAACACAGACAACCTACACTATGACGTGACTGGAGACAAAGTGGACGATGCTGATGACCCCACTGTGTAGCTGTGTATTCATACGCACTCCACATCAAAAAAGGAGCATATGAACAGAACGGCCTAACTTCGAACCCTTCTTTATTTTCTTACATACATACATACATTTTTGGCATTGTAAAGTCAAAACGACGCAAGTCGAGAACCACGGAAGTCGAGGACCTCCTGTACTCTTTTTAATTTGGTAATGTCACTTTTCTTGCAGAGACTCAAAAGAGAGGCTAAGGCTTAAAGGCAGCGATCCACTGATACCACTAGGTGTTATCAGTGTACCGGTGCCCCTCAAGGCTCAATCGGTATCTGTGGGGAAGAGATCCATTGTGCCAATCCAGGCAAACCGCTCTCTGCACCTGGATTTGAAATGTTGCCTCTGATGCACTTGCTTTGCTTTATGCGGCATCACCAGTCAACAAGGTGTAAAAGTTTACATTTGAAAAGAACTTGTGTAAATTCATAAGAATTTTTTGGTAAACAAGATGGTAAACATTTAAATTATTCATTGTTTAAATAAATATTAACTTCAGTAATTCCATATACTAATTTTTTGCCCTTTACCCAAAACATTATCGATCTTATCCCAAAGTAGGGCATGCAGGTTATTATCTTACAATGGTATCACATTGGTATCGGTTGATACCAAAGCCCAGGTATCAGAACCAGAAAAGTTGGATCGGTGCTGCTTAAAGAATTCAGGTTTTTGAAAGTGCTCTCTCTGCTGCAGGTTCATCCCGTCCCACCTGCCTCTGACCATCCAGGAACTGGACGAAAGCCAGATTGGCAAGTTCAGCTTCAGCTCCAAGGAGTCAGTTACACATGTACGCAAAAAATCAAACAAATTAACACCTGAAATTGTGAATCATCATTCAGATAATTGTATATAACCGACTCCTTTATGTTTTCCAGCTTATGAACAGACAGAGTTTAGAAAACCTCCAGGTGACTCTAGCCTGCCAGGTCACACAGAAAAACGCTCTGATGAGCGCTGTGAAGCTGGTGTGTGTGTGTCACTGGGCAACTGGGATCACAGCATCTTCATCTGAGGTTTGTGTCTCTTTGTGACTGATTTTGAGGCAGAAACACCAGAAACCACCAGAAATCAGAAGGCAGTTTTTACATCTTTCATAAAAATATTTACAGCCTGGTTCAAAACAGCTGATCTTTCTATTGGCACACATGGTACAGGATGAATTTCTTTAAACTTGTGTTTTTTAAATGATTTAACATGCGAGTTATACCCGTATCAGGGCATCGCTGACTTAACAGACAGGTCGGCACCCTGTGGCTGTCTGGAAAGACGACAAAAGTCCACCTCTTTACCTCACCCTCTTGATTTTCAGGTTGAAGCAGCTTTATCTGGTAGAAAACTAAAGGTTGACTCTGAAACTGGAACCAACACCAAAAAGTCTCCCCCCTCCAAAGACACCACAGGGACTCCCGTCACATCCAGAGAGAGGTGATTTTACCCCACACGAAGAGAGGATTACACTGACGACGATAAACAGCAGGGTGATTTCTGCGCTTCAATAAACAGAATCGTGTTTGTTTCTGCAGGCTGAGGGAGGCTTTTGTGTCCATCCAGCTGGAAAAAGTGGGTCTGCGTGACGAGATGCTGAATTCATTTATGGAGAAGAAACAGGCCGTGGGGGGTCTTATAAAAACTCCAGTGAGTTGCGCACAGAGGGGGATGATGAATGTGATCGTTTGTCCATGAAGTAAAATTAATTTCACTCTCTTTGCAGGAGGAAGCAGCAAAGATCAAACGGAGGCTCATAATCAACTTTCTCAGGAAGTAAGTCAGTTAAAAACATCAGGATTTCTTTTCTCTGAGACAAAAGAAAGAAGAGCAGATTGGAGGTAAATTCTGCCTCTTTTTTCAGATTCAGCTCACAGATATCACAGCACTGTGTGAGAGCACAGATCGTCCAGTATTACCTTAGTTTGACCTCACTGTTAGATGAAATCCCCTCCATCCAAAAGTCCTACTTCACGATGGGCCCAGCACACAACCACAAAACCAGTCAGGATTCAGGAAGTGACGTCAATTCTGACCTCAGGTACCACCAGCTTCAGCTTCATTTTGTAGTGAAATGCTAAAAATAGCAACAAGTGAACGTTCCCCTTCTCCCAAACAGAACCTCTCAGCAGCAGCAGCTTCTATCTGCAGACGGAGAAACTGTCCTCAACGTGTGGCTCATCCCTCACTTCTCCGAAATCCTGCACATGTACAAAACACAACCTGCTTCAGTAAGAGCTCCAAACACATGCAGCACATGAAACATTTCTCTTGCACATTTTTCTAACTTTCTCCTCATGATGTGCTTCGAACAGGCCTGTGCCTCAGCGCTTCGTCACACGCTGCAGATAGCTTCAGCTCTTCATGATGTGGTTCATTACCTGGTTTGTTTCTCCAGGCTGGGAAACACAGACGACACAGCTGGCTGGGGAGGAAGTGAGGGCATTGGTGAGGGAAATTTAAAGGTTTAATTTCTTATTTAGAAAAGTTTATCTCAAGAAACAGTTTTGAAAAATTACTCAGAGACACATTGAAAGAGTCATGAGAGTTTCCTGACGTTTTTATTATGTGTGTCGGCCACTGTGTGGTGTTCAGGAGCAGAGCTGCAGGAGATCCAGCATCAGATCGACTGTTTGTCTGATCCCAGCAACCCAGAGTCTGTCTGCAGTCTGCTGCAGCTACGCAGGAGTGTCCTCCTGCTGCAGTTTGATACAGCTGTGCGACATCTCATCAGGTCAGTGTTTAAGAAGACGTCATTTCAATGGAAGGATGTTAAGGAGTCGAGGTCGACCTTGATAGAATAGAATAGAAAATTCTTTATTTATCCCCGAGGGGAAATTTAGGAGGGGTCAAAGCAGCAATCAAGAAAACGAAAGTAAGAAAGTGTATAGAAAGTGCAAAAAGGTCCATAGGAAAATAGATGCTGACAGCTTGTCCATCATTCTCCAGTTCAGCCAGCCTCCACCTCCACGGGATCCAGGACTGAGCTTCTTCAGCAGTCTGTTCAGTCTCTGTCTCCTGGATCCTGTCTGCTCACAGCAGGTGAAGTTCTGGTGTCCAGTGTTAGCTCTGTTAGCCATGATGCTACTCTGCCTTCTGGTATTCCCTCTGTTTCTGGGTTAGCACAGCTAGCTTGTCCATCTTATTGGAGATAGATCTTACGATCCCAATAAAGATGGATGGAAGGACAGGTCCATGTTGTCACTTCTTAGCTCACACCTGAGAACCAGCACGTCATCCTCAGCTCCTTCTCCTCACCTTGTGGGAAGACATCAGGCCTTGCACCAGTTAGCATTGACATGCTACAGGTTACTAACAGCTGATTGCACATAAAAACAATGCAGCCATGGTTACATGTAGGATCTCCAAACAAACACAGGAGCAAAAGTAGTAAAAATATCACTGAAGCCACAAAGCCACCAGTTTGGTGCTTTGCAAAATGATGAAAAAGAGATGAAAAAATCACAGAGCTGCTGCAACAGGCAGCCACAATGGGGTGGTGCCTAGCAACAGTTACATTAATTTATTAATTGTGACTTATATGTAAAGATTGGTGTTGTTTCCTTTGTGTACAGGGAGGTGTTTCTCTCCTCCGGTGATGTTAACTCTTATCAAAGTGTCAACGACAACATGATGAACGCTCTCCCTCTGCTGAGTGACAGCCTCCGCTCCAACCTGATGAGTCTCACACTGAGTGTTCCCCGACCTCTGCAGACCCGAGGCTGTCAGGTGGGGTTGAAATGATGTAAGTGAACAAATCTTTGGTTTTTGAAAATAAATACTTCATATTTCATGTCAGGATTCTTTCTTCCCCTGCAGGCTCAGAGGATGTATCCGTGGAGAAGTTTCTTGGCCTGTCATGAATTGTTTCCTCTTCACGTTTGGGACATTGCTCCCATCGAATTATGCATGCAGGTTCCACAATAACTACTTTTACGGATTACTGCTATGGACTGAATTTCCTTAAAGAGGGGGTATTGTGCTTCTTTTTTCAAGGGTTGTTTGCAATCTCATGTTATTTCTACAATGGACAGGAGCATTTTACAGTCAGTTTCTGTGATTTCTACTACACATAGATATGTAGCTTAAAATCTGCACGTTTAGTAAGAACATCCAACATTGTTTAAAGTAAGACAAGGCAGAATACCCCCTCTTTAAACCACATAAATCTGACCTCAATGGCAGCAGGTTAACTGAGTATTCATATTAAATGTAAGCATAAATGAACGAACATGATTCTGAAGAGATAACACAGAGGATCTTTGTGAATCTGTAGCTGTGTCTGAGCGGTCTGAGTGATCGCAGCAGACTCCAGGCCAACGCAGCAACCCTGGGAGTGTCTCTGCTCATAGAGGACGTCCTGAACAGCGGACAAGAGGCGGGGCCTGTTAGTCTTCCTGGCAACAAGGATGACCTTGTGCACAAAGAAAAGCCTGATGATGTAAGACTTTTTATGAAGGTTTTGTTCCAATATTTGGTAAAACAAGGACAAAGAAAGTAGAATTAAATCTTTGATGCATTTTGTTTTTGTTTCAGGGGGATGAGCCCAGCATAGAGGCTGATGAAGAGGAGATGCCTGTGTCAAACTCTGCTCATCTTCCCCGGGATCCAATCAGAGTTCAGTCCGTGCTGAGAGGTTTCCTCCTGCTGATGAAGCAGCTTCAAGTGTTCAAAGAGAGCTGGGCTCGGACTCGTCTGGGTGTTCAGGTGTTCACGGAGCCCAGCCTTTATCAAGAGTTTGTTAAACTTTACAGGTACAAGGTCAATTAGACAGCTTTGCTGAGTTAAATGAGTTTAATCTATCCACCATCTTTATTCACAACAGGTTTTTATTTCCTTAAAGAATTTAAAATGGATAAAAATGTTTAAAATGATAAAATGTTTAACACTGGAGTAAAATTAGAATACCAAAAATTGGTTGGTGTATTGGTAAGTTGATTAAAATATGAATCTATGTCTTTGTCTGTGAACAACTTAACTCAAAAAGTAACAAACTGGTCTTGATGAAATTTTCAGGAAATGTTCAAAATAGGATAAGGAAGAAGTGATTACATTTTGGAGGTGATCTGGATCACCGTCTGGATCCAGGATGTTTTTTAAGGATTCTTTATCATTGTGAGATAGGGCCGTTTTCACCATATGTGTATATAACTCCATGATAAATGGTTGGAGTTCTTTGCAAAACGATACAAGACAAGATCACCATCATTTCTGACAGATGTGAAAGTACGATCCAGATCCTGGTTATATTCTGGATACTAAGATCCGGAATATGAAATATGTACAGGGTCATCATAACTTTCAATTTTCATTTCGGATAACTGGGGAAAAAAACGTGACTTGTACCTTGTTAATGGATGATTTGTCAGCGAATCATGGAACGTACAACATTCAACCACCCAAATGTCAAACAGCCCACCATGACTTTTTTTTTGTTATTCTGGCCTTAAAAGAATCAGACATTGTACCCATAAAGCCTATCTTCTCTTATTTCAGGTACTGTTTGAATTTTTTTCTTGCCTAAATCATTCAAGAGTAACAGTAAAAAGACCAGCTTGCATCAAGCGTTGGTGTCTGATTCTAAAGTGCAAAGGTTAGATTTGCCGTTGGATGACTTATAAATAGATTGTAGTGAAGTTATGATTATAAAGGTGCAATCATATTTTTTCCCATTTTTCTTTTTTTTTGGTGTCTTTTATTCATTCATTTATTAATTTATTTATTTAAAAAAAACACTTGTACCAAAATCTGATCAACAACCAATTAACTATTTCTTGTTTCCTTTTTTTAACTTTTATTTCAGAAAAATTAAAGCTGTTCATGCCTGGTTAAATGAGTTTAAAGTTCTTTGAAAAGTTTTTGTATTTTCAGAGAACTATCTCCTCTTGAAATAAAGATAACATGGAAAGAAGATAAAGTTAAGCCTGCGTGATATAGAAAGCCCCAGAAGCTTTATGATACGAACTCATTAAATCTGTCTTTTATCCACAGAGCTGAAATCTTTTACCCCAGTATGAGAGCTCTGGCTCGACACATGGGCAAAGAGAGGGACTATGAGGTGTTAGTTTCAGGGAGTCAGGCCCTCCTGCCTCCTCCTGGAGCCTCAGAAGTGGACGTGAAAACCTGGCAGGTATAGTCCACCCAGAAACCAACTCAGATATCCTTAAATGTTTTTGTAAAAAACCTTCTTATCATTACGAACATGTTCTCTTTATCTTGCAGCTTCACAAACTTCTGGAGAGCACAGAGTGCGACATGATCCGAGCGGTGCAGAGGAGGATCAGCAGAGAGACGGCGCTGGTGCTTTCAGAGAGGACTCGACACAGCACAAGCCTCCCCACAGGTTCATGAAAAATCAACCTGAAAATGGCGAATTAATACCAACTACAGGCACAAATCCTAACTTTACTGTCTGTGTTTAGAGCTGTGGAAAAAATCCACAATGAAGTACAGTGTGTCCTCTGAGCGCCCACAGATTGTGGAAGTGTTTGTTCAGCAGCTGATGGAGGGAGCTGAGGAGACAGAGGGAAAGGTGAGGAACTAAAATATAACATCTGACACCAAAAATCTGCACTTTCTGGATATTTCAGTGTTAATTGTAGCATTTACTGCACGATGATCCTTTCTTTCAGCTGTGTGTCTCAAAGGATCTCCTCCAGCAGAGTCTGGCTCAGCTCAGCTGCTCTGTGATAGAGCGAGAGCGCCGCAGCTTCCTGCTTCACTCGCAGTTTTATGAGCAGATCCTCCAGCAGGAGACTCACCTGCTGCATCACAGGGAGCAGGTACCTCAGCCACAACTAAATATGCTTGAATGAATGAGAAAAAGTGGTTTTGGAAGCTCATGCCATAATTTTAGAAGTATTGGCTGGGCAGTTTTTAACCAGAGTGTGTAAATTTTCCTTAACTTCAGGATTTAAAGCAGTTAAGAGACTCTCAGACCTGGAGCTCACACAAAGAGGTAACCACTGCAGCTACTTGAGAAAACGAGTCATAAATCTGGATTTTATGTTCTTTCTCTCTGTGTGGGTCAATCTGAAGCTACTTGGTGCTTAAGAAACTAGTTTTCTACTGCAGGTGTCTGCCGTGTGCCGTGGCATGATGTTGGAGATCTCAGCGCTGCAGGCTCAGGTGGCTCACCTGGAGGAGAAGGAGAGAAGTCAAGAGAGGAGACTGGGTCTGAAATTTAGAGAACAATATGAGCCTTTGATCCGACATCTCTGCTCCACTTGCATCCAGCTAAAGGTGAGGAATTTGATTTTGATAGAATAGAATAGAAAAGAATAGAATAGAAAAAAAATACTTTAATTATCCTCGAGGGGAAATTCAGATGGAGTCACTGCAGCAGTCAAGAAAACAAAAGTAAGAAAGTGTATAGAAAGTGCAAAAAGGTCCATAAGAAAATAGATGCTGACTGCTTGTCCATCATTCTCCAGTTCAGCCAGCCTCCACCTCCACAGGGTCCAGGACTGAGCTTCTTCAGCAGTCTGTTCAGTCTCCTGGATCCTGTCTGCTCACAGCAGGTGAAGCTCTTCCAATGTGGCGTTGGTGTCTGATGTTAGCTCTGTTAGCCATGTCTTTGAATAGCATGATGCTACTCTGCCTTCTGGTATTCCCTCTGTTTCTCGGTTAGCACAGCTAGCTCGTCCATCTTCTTGGAGATAGATCTTACGTTACAAATAACGATGGATGGAAGGACAGGTCCATGTCGTCACTTCTTAGCTCACACCTGGGAACCAGCACGTCGTCCGGGAAGACATCAGGCCTTGCACCAGTTAGCACTGACATGCTACAGGCTGCTAACAGCTGATTTCACATGTAAACAATGCAGCCATGGTTACATACAGGATCTCCAGACAAACACAGGAGCAAAAATAGTAAAAATATCACTGAAAAAAAAACAGTTTGGTGTCCATGACCAACAGATGATCCATACAATGTAATGATCCACTCCAAATTCAAAGATGCATGCAGCCACATGCAGATGCGGCGCCTACCAACAACCATGATAATCATGTTAAAGCCAGGGTATGTAACAAGTGTGACTTTTCTTTTCTCTTTGCTGTTTATAAAAACTGTTCAAACAGAAACGTCATCAACCCTCCACTTCTTTGTTTTTGTATCTTGTGAACTCTGTTGATCACAGGGCAGACTTGACGAGCAGCGTCTGCAGATGGAGCAGGACGTGAGTGAGATGGTGAACAGGATACGAGGAGAGGGCGTGGAAAGAATGATGAAGCTCAAGAAAAAATACAGCTGCACCAAAGATGACGATGGGCTCATAACCACAAAGTTACAGGTTCAGGTTCATATAAACTCACCATCTGCTTCAGTTTTATAATGTTGACCCTTCCTCTCGGAGCTCACTCTAACCTGTTTGTGTGTCTCACCTGTGCTGTCAGAAAGAGGAAGTCCATGAGCTGCAGCAGGAGAACCGGCGTCTGAGCGCTCTGCTCTGTAGACTGAAAACTCTCCAGCGCTGGAGGCAGCTGGTGGAGCAGGAGAAACTTCACCGACAGCTGCTTCAAGCTCAGCAGGTCAGCTTCAGAACATGCAGAATCAATTCAATCCTGATCTAATATTTAAAACACCACATTCTGTCTAAACATGTTTTATTTCACTTGTAGATTGAGACTTGGTCTGAAACAACTGATTTTAAATGATTTCTTCATTCATTCAACTTATTTGTGCTGAGCAATGCTGTGCTGTGAATATTTTTTACACCAACCTGAAAAATGTATCCATAATTTTTCCAAATTTGTCTTTTCCTGCTCTTCAGCTTTAGCTTAACAGCACTGTTCCTGTTTCCCTAAAGTCCTGTTTAAGTCTAAGTGAGTCTTCTTCATTTCACAGAGGGAAATCAGCTGTCGTTCTGAAGCCCTCAGAGTGAAGATGAGAGCTGAGGAGGAGGTGATTTTGCTGCAGGAGGAGCTGGAGGCAGTGAGGACAGAGTTAACCCAAAGTCAGGTGGAAAGCAATCGCAACAGGATGCTGCTGGACAGGAAGGTACGAGATGTTTCTGCTGCATCGACATGAGTATTCACAATCCATTTATCCATCTTAGTCTGTAAATTTGAGAAAACTGTTGAACTGAATAATACCAACTGAACAGCTGTTGAGATGTGTTTGTTAGTTTTTATGTTATGGAGGCTTTTTTGGGATAAATGTTTTAGTAACAAACTTTTAAACAACTTAGGCCCCCTAACTTTGATTCATGTAAAACATGTTTGGTGTTGATAGTTGACATTTGGAAAAAACTCACTTAATGTCAAACCCTGAGAGGTTGAGAAACTGAGGTTGAGTTTGTCTCTAAATCCCTGCTGACACTCAGACAGAGGAGCTGCGTGTCGCACGCCATCAGTCTGCTCAGGAGGCCCGGAGCCGGCAGGAGCTGGACAGCTATCGCGTGCAGAGTCTGGAACAAATGAGAGTGGACGTGGAGGACAGAGAGAGACGGCTCAGAGAGCTCAGCGAGCAGCTGGACCGAGGCAGCAGGATGAACCTGATACACCGACAGCGCAGCGCCAAAGAGATCCGACAGGTGTGTCTGTGATCTCCATCTGAGTCATGAGCATCACATGATGCAGAAAATATCCACAGTTTTCACACAAGTGTGAATCTGTGGCTGAAAACTGAGCACGGCAAAAATGAGGTTTGAATTTTTTGGTGCAGGTGAGGGGGCAGCTACAACAGGAGCGCAGCTTCAAACAAGAAGCCTTCCAGCAGGTGATCAAACTACAAGACCAGGTGAACGACATGGAGGCAGGTCTCTCCAGGAGCATCTTTACCACAGGTACACCTAAAGGGATAGTTCAGTTTTTTCAAGTGTTGTATGAGGCACCTGTCGTTATAAACTGTGTACCCCATGGAGATCCCAGTTAGCTCGCCTCTTTTCAAGAAAATGTGGACAAAGTTAGCAGGAAAGCTAGGCTGAGCTTGGGCACAGCTGCAGAACAGAATCAACTCTATCAAACCGTTATTAATAAAGAAGATGCAGTCACAGATGTCGGTAGATGTTATCATCAGGAATTTTGTTTTAACACTATTTGGGAACACAACACATGTGGTGTTGTGTCCGCGTCATCTCTAATTATTTTGAGTTTTTGATTTTGCTAATGCCAGTTTTGCAACAAAAGAGCATAGCTGAAGGGATACCTGTGGGTAATACATCTATTATAAACACGTAGCTGATACCCCACTTTAAAAAAAGCACCACAGGTTGCCCAATGAAGTTCGCCCGTGTTCGAATCCAGTCTGTGGTCTGTTTCCCATGTGTCATTCCCCACTATCGCCCTGTTTTGTACATTATCCACTGTCCTATCTTCTCCAATTAAAGGTATAAAAAGCCCAACAAGCAACTTTAAAAAAGAGCACCTTATACCCCACTTTAAAAATGTACCACATACCCCACTTTAAAAAAAACACTCATATCTTAAGGCCTTGAGCAGGCTTTGAGTCACTTCCCACTTTCACCCCGTTTCCTTCTCTATCCGAAAAAAAATTAAAGGAACACTTTATACCCTACTTTTAAAAAAAAAAAAACATTTTACCCCACTTTAAAAAAGTAAGGTAAAAGGTATCCCTTTAAACTTCTTACACAGTGTGTTGGAACCTGACTGTATTGACTCAGTTTCTCCAGATAACTCAGTTTCTGAGGTGTTGCTTGGTCTGATTTGTCTTGACGTGTCACTCCTGGCTCCATCACAGGGCAGAGCAGGGCTTATTACACGCTGTCAGTCCGCAGATTGAATGCGAGGAGTCCCTCAGCAGGTACTGAACCCACCACAGTCTCACCTCCATCTTACAGTGCTGGAGTCATAATCTGCTCACAAATCAAACTCCTGTCTTTTACTCCGATCTGCTCATGCGGCTCAGAAGTTAAATTAAACCCATCACGATCTCCAGAACCTCATAACTTTTTGTGATTGCACGTTAAATTCTATTATAGGTCATACTTTCACCTCACCATGATGAGAGGTAAAACTCCATCTCCTTTCTATTTTTCTATTTCTGACTCAGGCTCACGCAGAGCCGCGCAGCAGTCGGCCCCGCAGCTTGGCAGCCTCACAAACGACGGCACGCTTCAGGACTTGGCTGCGGAGCGACGACAGCAGCGAGCAGAAACAGCCGGGAGCCATTCAAACGCACGGATAGGCAGACGGAAAGCGGTGAGTTACAGAGGCACAGAAGAGTAGTTTGAAAGTTCAGCTCAAGTTTAAACTCTGAAAAGTGCTGACTAATGTTTGTTTGCTCTTTGATGGAGGTCTGCCAGTTTTACTGGCCTGTTGTCGCTTTTATAGACTCGCCTCCTCAGAGGGATAATACAAACAGCACTATGAAAAGAAAACATTAAATCTGTCAGTGAAGAGAGAACGTTCTAAGAATGTTTAAGATTATTTTGGGGCTTTTATATCAAAACAAGGTTATGTGAAAATATTTTGTTTACACAGGCTGTGGACAGGTTATCCATCCAAAATGAGAGTGAATCACACCTCTTTCCTTAGGTGTTTGAACTGAACTCCTGCTCTCTAACAATAACACAATCATCATTCCCCTCATTCCTCATTCTCTGCTGTTCTTCAGGATCCAGCTCGCCTGCGTGTCCTGACTGCTGAGACGACTCTACCAGACCTGTGAAATTCACCCCGGGGACTTTTACAAAGCAGCGCAGACGTGTTTAACAAGTCAGCTGCTGTTTGACATGCAGAGCGCTCTGTGTTGTCTTTGCTCACAGCTGAATGTGGATGAAGGTTGAATCTGAAACCAGTGATTTACAGTGTTTGTGATAAAATCATGTTGACATTAAAATATTAACTCTAGTGTTTGTGTGGCTCATTTTTTAATTCAAAAAGGCATTTTATCGTCAAGTACATCTGGGAAATTCATCCATGACAGTCATTATTCTGCACACATGATCACTGATTGTGAATGGAGAATTATAATTGATAAACTGTCTTATTCCTCCACCAAGTCTTAAGTTTAGTTAACCGGTGTAGGGATGCACTGATCCAGCTTTTCTGGTCTTGATACTGATCCTGATACCTGGGCTTTGGGTATCAACCCATTCTGATCCTGATCTGATACCAGTGTTAAATAATAACTTGCATGCTCTACTGTGGGATAAGGCTGGTAATGTTTTGAGTATAAGACAAAAATAAGTAAATATGGAATTCCTGAAGTTAATATTTATTCAAACTATAAGTGTTTAAATGTTTAACAGCAGATTAGTTAAAAAATGCTTCAGAATTTACAGAAATGACTATTTGATTGTAAAATTTTATACCCTGTAGACTTAATCATAGTTTAGCCTCAGTGTCAAGTTTGGACTGATTCTTTTCCACTGATACCTGATCCAGCTTTGAGGGGCTGGATCAGATCGCTGATGACCGATACCAGGATCGGATCGATGCATCCCTTAACAGGTGTTTGATTTATTTTGTCCACGCTAACTTTAAAAGTATTGAAATATTTATCTTAATTTAGACTGAGGGCAAAAACAAAGCCTTGTAATTGGCTGCAGCCTCACACATCTGTCAAAGTGATAAAATGACATAAATAAGAGGAAAGCAAGTTCAGAAGTATTTGGCTAGCTTTGAGGACAGAGAGTCTTTAAAAATTTGAAGTGTTACACAAAAAAAAAAATACAGACTCAACCACGTCACCGAGACAAAACCAAGTCAAGGTGAGTTGAGAACATGTAGGCGGTGTTTCGTTTATTTAATTTTTAAATTACTAAAACGAATACGTGAGTTTAGGATCAGCTTACACTGATCCTGATCTGACGTATTAATTTCAGAAACTGAGAATTTTGTTTGTGCTTCTGTGGGCAGCTTTGGGCTTTTCTAACTTTGTAAAACAAAATGAAACTAAAAGTATTCAAAGTGACTATATTCATGTTTTATGGGGTTATAAATGTGTAAATGTGTGGACACAGTTTAACAGTACACCTCTGCAGTGAATAAATGAGGAAAAAAACTTGCACATTTTTCAAGTTGCTGTCAAAGTTTTTGGTAAAACGAGCGTGAAAAAGTCTCTTCCTCCTTCTCCTCACTTATGTACTACCAAGCTGCCCCTGGTCCTGAATGGGTATTTCAAGTTTTGAGGTAAGTGTTGTGAGGAACATGAGTATAAAAAAATCAGGGCCTGGATGTCATGAAGTGATCTAGAGAATATCAGTAGTTTGTGGGTGGAGTGGTTTGACAAAGGAGTGACATGAAACCAAACACTGGTTTGAAACGTTGTTCATTGTTTGTGATTTCCCACTGACCCTCTCAGCTCTCCTGCAGCCCCGTGGTGTACAGGTAGCTCACGGTCCCAGCCTGGATCTGGAAGGTCTGTCCCTGGATGTGGTGGTTGGAGATCTGCTGGCTGGTCTGACTGATGGAGATGGGCTGGCTGCTCTGGCTGCTGATGTGAATGGCCTGGTTGTGTTGTTCCCTCCCCGCCTGCCCCTGCAGTGATGATGATGATGATGATGACAAAGACTCAGGCTGCTGCATCACCTGCAGCTGCCGGACCGGCCTCTGTGTGATCTGGAGGGGCTGCGGGGGGCCGTGATGGGCCTGCAGGTGCTCCATGGCTTCTTTACTCAGCGTGATGACGTGCATCTGCTCCGGCTGGTGTGTCACCTGACCGTCCAGCATGCTGATCGTCTGGATCTGAGGGTTCTGGTCCACCACGCTGCCCTGTGTGACCAGAGCAACATTCTGGATGTTTCCTGTTGACTGGGTGAGGAGGGTGAGTCTGGAGTGGGCCGAGTCTGCCGTCTCCCCCTCTGTAGTGATGATGCTTATCTCCTGATTCTGATCTGGCACAAAGTTGATGTTATCCACGTCTGCTGTCACCACCAGCTGGATTTCCTGCTCTGAGGAGGGGGGAAGCTGATACGGCTGCAGCTGCAGGATGTTCCTCACCTCCTCCTGTGGAGCTGCAGCCTCTGATACTGAAGCCACGTCTGACGGGGCCTCTGTCACTGCAGCCTGCTCCTTGTTGTGAGTTTTGGTGTGTGTTTTCAGATTGTCAAGGCGGGTGAATGAGAGGCTGCAGAAGGAGCAGGTGAAGGGTTTCTTCCCCGAGTGGGAGGCGACATGTCGGCGTCTGGCGCTGGGGTCGGAGAAGGATTTGTTGCAGATGTTGCAGTGATACGGTTTCTCACCTCTGTGGGAAGAAAACAACATTAGTCCTGAGACTTTAAACAGCTGAATGAGGAGGTTTCCTGGGTTAACTCACCTGTGTATCCTGATGTGAGTCTGCAGCGTGCTCTTGGTTGTGAAACACTTCCCACAAATCTCACAAGTGAACGGTTTCTCACCTGTAGCAGAATTAGTTACACTGTTAGTGCCGTCAGAGCTTTAGTGACATTACACATTAAAATGAGTCTAGTAGCCTCCTCGACGTCTTCTCTACCTGTGTGGATTCTCAGGTGCTTCTTTAGCTGAGCCGTGTCCAAAAACCTATGATGACACAGGTCACACTCAGGCATGGATTTCCCTGAGATGGAGTAATAAACAAACATTATTCAGTGAAATAAAAACAGGATTGAAGCTGCTCTGAAAGTTTAAAGCTCTCACCTGTATGAACTTTGTCATGACTTCTCAGCTGCCTTTTCTGAGTGAAGGTCTTCCCACATTTCTCACAGCTAAAAGATTTCTCCCCTGAGGAGGAAAGGATAGAGACTAATGAGCCCAGCAGACATTAAAACATGGTGTCTTTATTATTTAATCCATGCTAATAAATCAAACTTTACTTTTGTGGAGGTTCATGTGTTCTTGCAGAGAGTTTTTGGTTGAAAGAGCCTTGGAGCAGATGGTGCAAACAAACGGTTTCTCTCCGGTGTGCATGCGCTGGTGAACCACCAGAGTGAACTTCTGTGTAAAACACTTCCCACAAACGGAGCATCGAAATGGTTTCTCTCCTGGGAATGAAGATGGAAGCAAAGGGAAGTGAATGGAAATGATTTCTTTAGAATAAGTATTCAGTCCCACCCCCGTCAGATTACCTGTGTGAGTCCTTTGGTGGATCTGTAAGAAGAGTGGGTTTTTGAACACTTTGCCACACTCCTCACATGGAGCCTCAACGTTTGGGTATTTCCTCTTCCTTCCTCTCTTCCCCGGCTCTTTGTGCTCTTGCGTGTCACCTCCCACCTTGTAACTCTCAAATTTGACAGGTGGCTTGATCTTGCGTTTGCTCTGCCGACCCTTGTGCCTCGCTGGGTCATAATCTGCATCATCTTTCCCCTGAGAGTCCGTGTCTCCACCCTGCACCTCCTCTGTGTCCACCTGTGCTTCTCTTCTCCCCACAGGATCTGTTTTCTTTGGTCGTCCTCTTTTGCGTTTCAACAGATCTGGCCCCTCAGATTTGTGTCCTTTGCGTAACAGATCATCGAGTCCAATGACGAGATCGCTGACTTTCATAAGACGAGCTGTGGCCAGAAGCTGCTCTGCAGCAGCCTCCTCCACAGACACCTCAGCGCTGTAGATGAAATCCAGAACTGCAGCGAACATCTCAGCTGCCATACCTTCCATCCTGTAGGTAGACTGACCTGAGCTCTGCTCTTCTGTCGTGAACATGAGGGAGAAGAAGTCGCTGCTCGCTGCCAGCAGGGCTTTGTGAGCCTTGAAGGGCCTATCCTCTACAACTAGCGTGATGTCACACAGGAGGTCTTTTTCCCTCAGCTTGCTGAATTTGCTCAGAATGCTCTGCTGATGAGAGTATGACTGAAGGCTCATGACAGATAGAGTCCTGGATGTCGTTTCCTGAGACATTATCCTACCAAGACGATCCTGTCTGATGAGAAAGAAGGCAAATCTGAAAAAATAAAAAAGAAAACATTACTTACTGTTCTTCTAACTCAGACGTATTACTGAAAAATAGACAAAATCTCAGGCAAGAGCTAAGGTTATTTGTTGTTTATGACTTTAATATCTAATTTTGGTCCTCCTCCTTATCCCGGTCTGAGCTACAAGGTCATTTTAACCTGGATAATTTCTAAAATTTGGATCATTTTCAAACAAGGATCATCTGATAATCTCATGCTTATATTTAACTTTTTATCATATATGATATTGTCTTGCTATCTGTTCAAAATATTTTATGCTGTTGTCTGGGCCAGGACACCCCAGGAATAGAGAATTTGCATCTCACGGGGAATATTCCTGGTATGATAAAGGTTTCAAATACAAAAAAAATAAAAATAAAACTAAAAAAGAGGAAGAGAAAGAACAGGTCGTCAAAATTAAGATTTCAAAAATTCTATAATAATCGTTTTCAGCTATTTTATTTCATTTTTCCACTAAGCTTTTTAATGTTTTGTTTTTATACATTGAAGACTGTTTATTAAAGATAAACTGTTATTTAACTGTAGTGTCCATGTTTGAACTTCCTTTCAACTTTCCATTTATTATAAAAAAGAAAGAAAGGAAGAAATCTGTATTCTAACTCGAGATATTTTTATTTCTATGAAAAACAGAGCTTGATCAATTGCTCTAACTTTCTAAAGACAAATGTAGTAGAAGTTAAGGGTCCAATTTAGAAAAACTACATTAGATTTATTTGTTAAACAAGATGCTATCGCTTGCGGGAAGACAAATATTTTCACACGCCGATAACCACATGGAAATAACTTGTAAAACCTCTATCTTTCTTGACTTTATTTGGTCTGAGATGTATCTAAAGTTGCTGATACAGCCCGGTCTCGTGCAGGTGAAGCCTGTGTTGTGATGTGTTCACATTAACGGTTAGCACACACGCTAACTTGCACCGTCTCAAACAATGCATACGCTGCTAGCCTGTAGCAGGCCACGGCTAACAGGACCATGTTGTAAGCCTGGGACTAAAGTAATGTGATAAAAGAAAAATTAAATTCATTTCTCTGTTCTTCAAAACGCCGCTGAGTTTGAACTCGCACAGAAAACCGCGTCGTAATTCAAAATAGTGAGCTTTAAGGACCTTACCTTCTGTTGCCGTTGGACGGGGGACGTGAATGTCCAAAGAGTTCTCGCGAGAGCTTTGCTCCTCACGAGATCAGGATTTGTCAGATCTACATGCGCTGGGAATGAGACGAGTAGTCACTGCAAAGCAGCTGCATACACCCACGTGTTTTGTTGCTCAACTGTTTCCCACGGTTACGTGAAGCCGAGTTACTAACATTAAAACACATTTTTATCTTGCTCTTAACCTGTTCGTTGGCAGCTTTTAAGGTGAAGCTTTTACATTGCACAAGCCAACCGCATTCAGCGGTCATTAATAACCGTTTTGTCGGACTATAAATAAGACTGGCACTGGCATTTGTTATGACATAACAAGACAAACACTGACTAGCAGAAGTGGGTCGATTCATATGACAGGTAGGTTCAGGAGACTTCATGTTTGTTTACTTGAACACTTGTCAGCTGGCTTGTTTCAGTGCAAATTTGACGGGTAATGCTTCACTTTGAAAATGTTTAACCTTCTACTGTGCTGTCTGCACCTTAAACAAGATTTATCAAACTACCTGCACATGCGTGACATGACAGATTAACGTCATAACAATAACACAACACTAACAATGGTCACCTTGGTTATACTGTGCAGTGTTTTTAACTGACTCATGTCGTCACTCTGCAGTATCCTTGTGGTTACTTTAGTTAGAGAGTATTTTTACTTTCCCAGTGATTTTTTAATACCTCAACATATTTGACTAAAAACTTGATGCTGGCCTAATAGGAAGAGTCACGTGACGTTGTGACTTGTCCGTGTACTGGAGGTTCGATCCCACCTGTCATGACAGGACGACCACGCCCCCTGTTGTCTGCCTGGTAAAATAATTAAGGAAATACACTGGTCAAGTTTCATTAACTGTCAGACTATTTTCTTAACAGTGTCAAACCAAATGAACCCTTTTGGACTGTTCATACTGAAAGTTGCATGAACCCCATCTTAGTGACTACATTATTTATTTATTTATTATTAGCTGATTAAAGGAATTGCCAATCTTCTGAGTTATGCTAAGTGTAACACCACTACAGCTTGCTGATTATAACTGTAATATCACTTAGGCGTATAGTGAGTGTACTCATGCTCTCCATCTGATTCTATATTTCAGTCAGGAGTGAGCAAGAAATAGAAATAGTTTGAGTTAGAGAATAAAAGCACTGTTTACAACATTGACAGAGTTTATGATGTCTGTTATATAACCCATGGTTACAATGGCAGGCGGTTACTCTGAAGTTCTGCTCTGTGTTATTGATCCTTGGACTGTGCAGTCAGGGTTAATGGTTGTGAGTGGATTAAAGCTGAAGAGCCAGTCTTATCAAAGGTTGTCCTGCAGCATTCAGGCAGCATTTGACACATCTCTCTGACTCGCTGACCTCCAGTCTGATCCTCAGGATGAAAAGAGTCCGGGTTGCGGTGGTGGGAGCAGGAGTGGTTGGCTTCTCCACAGCTGTCAGCATCGCTGAGGGTCTTCCTTTCAGCTCTGTCACTCTTGTAGCTGACAAGTTCAGTCCAGACACCACCAGTGATGGAGCTGCTGGGATCCTGTATCCTGGGACGTTTCCAGGTATGCAAGAACTGTTCTGTACAAGAAGCTGGAAATCTTTCTAATGCATCAGTTTTAAGTCAAGTTAGTTTTGCATGTTGAACGTTAGATTGGGCTCATTTTCTGTCAGATATCCCCTTGGAAAGACAACGACGCTGGTTCAAGGACAGCTTTGATCACCTGTTGGCCATTGCTCAATCTGAGCATGCACCAGAGGCTGGAGTTATGCTGAGCTCTGGGTATGAACTTTTATACAGGGCAATATAAAGAGAGAAATACTCAGTCACTGTTGTAAAAGATCTCTGCATAGAGTGATATTTTTTTGTATTTTTTCCTCCAGATGGCAGATTTTTAAGGAAGTTCCAGCTGATAAAAAGCCCCATTTTTCAGAATGTATGTTTGGTTTTCGATTCATGACGGATGAGGAAATGAAAAGGTTTCCAGATCACAAGTTTGGACAGGCATTCACTACGGTGAAGTGTGAATGTTCCTGCTACCTGCCATGGCTCGAGAACAGGTGAGAACTCCACTTTAAACTTTCATTACAATACCAAAAGCTTGTGTTGTATGCTTTTATGAACTTATGTTGGACAAGGTGGGATTGTTAACACAAAACGTGATGATTTCACACAGATTAAGAAAAGCTGGTGGTCAGGTGGAAAAGAGGAAGGTTAACAGTCTTCATGAGCTGAGCCCCAGCTATGACCTCATCGTAAACTGTTCTGGTCTGGGCTCCAAAGCTCTGGTGCATGACAGCCACGTGTACCCAGTCCGAGGCCAGGTCCTGAAGGTGGACGCCCCCTGGCTGAAGCACTTCATCAGGGATGCGGATGGAAAGACCTACATCTACCCCGGCATACACTCTGCCACCATTGGCGGCACCAGGCAGCAGGACGACTGGAGATTAATCGCAGACCAAGGAGACACGAAAGGCATCCTGGAGCGCTGCAGTAAGCTGGAGCCATCGCTCAGCAAAGCTAAAGTCCTCAGCACATGGGTGGGGCTGAGACCAGGCAGGAAGAACCCACGGGTGGAGAGGGAGGTGGTGCAGCTGCTGGGGAAAAAGGTGCCTGTGGTCCACAACTACGGTCATGGAGGGTGGGGGGTTACACTCGCATGGGGGACGGCTCAGGACGCACTAGGGCTGGTCAGGCAGTGCGTCAGGGAAATGCAGCTACAGGCGAAACTGTGAACCACAGATATCACTAAATCTGTTCACGCTTTAACTATAACAGCTTCTATAAATCACCCTGAAGATTGAAACCACTAATGGACCCTGAGCGTCAGCTAAAATCTTAGAAGACTTAATGAATTTGCACTTTGTACACTGGATTGTTTATATAATGAACAGGTTTGTGGGTAGAAGCACTAGTATAAGACACAAATACTTCTGAGAGAATATTTTATGTCTTAATTTCTAACTCTAGGTGCCAATTTCAGTTAATTCTAAGATGCAGGTTTTGCTTTATGTGAGGGTAAAACAGTGATCAACAGCCATGCATAAAAAGCACAACATAAAGACACTTTATTATTTTATTGAAATGCAGGAAATACTGAACAAATGTAACAGTTTCAAGCTGTTTTGAAATAAAGCTAACATGTTAGGGGAATTACTGCTTTTGTTCTGTTGCTAAATGAATTATCTTAGTGAACACTGAAAATAAAAATAGTTTTTCAAATGTGCAAATTGAACTTCTGAGAACTTCTTTAAGTATTCGGTGGCACAGCATCACTGCAGTAAGAATTTCCAGTGCTTTTTTAACTGTTTGTCTGTTCTTGTGAAGGTTTGGGCCCTGTGAATTCGGGTAACAACATATCTGCTGTCTTTCAAGCAAGGTTTTGAGTTAAGATGTCATAAAAATCATAAATTTAGAATAACGTCAAAACAAAACCCCAAAACAAAATCAACCAAGAACCAGTGCAGGTACGATGCGCATTTGATCCTGAATCCGACCCTGGAAAGAAGAAGGCAGCCACCAAAGTGTTGCAGCTTTAGCATTCTCAGAAACAGTGCAACAGCAGATTTCTTTAAGAATAATATTGAAATTCGAGTTTTATTCCTGCTTTCTTGACTTTTTGAAGTTTGATTTTATTGTTTAACTCCACTTTTTTTTTAATTTTTGAAGAAGATAATGTACATGAAAATCTGTTTCACCATACAAATGGGCTGCATGTTTGCAGTTGTCGCAGAGAAAGAAATATTTAGCTTCTTATCTCAAATGAGCTTTTTATGCTGTACACCATAAAACTCATGATTGCATAAAAAATATATTATTCAAGAAAAATACAAACAAAAAAATATTTGTTACCCAAGAGCTACATCTAAAATCAAAAAGTGATAGTTTGTTGTTTTCCGCTTCTTCAGGAAGTGGTTTCAGTTTTGAGTTCAACACTCTGCAGTTCGAGTCTCTCCTCCACCTGGACGGCCGGTTTCACTGAGCTTAAGGACGTCCTCTTATTCCTCTGTGTTTTTAGTCTGCGTGCTGCTGAACTGGCAGAGATTGAGAAGCTCCTCTTGTCTTCTGAAGAGATGTGGTTCATGCAGTCGTACACGCTGACGGCCTGTGATGGGAGGGGTGTGTGTGGCTTTGGCGGGAAAGCATGGTCAGACCTTTCAGCTGGGTGTGTGCTCGGCGTCTCAGATTGTTTTGATGCTGAAACTCCAACAGGATCTGTGCTGAAGATACTGGACTCAGCAGTTGCTGATTGGGGGAAAGACATGACCTCACTCTGTTTGTGAGGGCGTGTTGTGGGCTGTGTAGCCTTGTTGGTGCAGGAGGGCAGATTCCAGAGTCTGGGGTGGATGGTAAGAGACAAGTATCTCCTCAGAAGGCCTGGTGTGGAGATTCGTCTCAGATCGGAGCAGCTCTGGCTCTTGCCAGCAGCTCTACAGTGGCGCTGACCTTTCAGTGGGATTGGAGGATTCACGCTCTTCTCCGGAGGTCTGAGTGGTGGCGAGTTAAAGGAGAGGCATGTTTTACTTTGAAGTGACGTCTTTCTGGAGCAGGTAGAGGTTAAAGGATGAGGGAGGGCGGGTTTCCTTGGGGTTTGGAGGTTGCTTGACTCATAACCAGAGGATGACCTGCTCATGGATGACGTCTTTTTGTCTCTTCCTGAAATAAACAAGCGTGTGCAGGTGATGCATTTGACTTTCACAGCAGAACGACGTGTGGTTCAAAGCAGCAATGTGCGCTGAAGACACAGGAAGGAAAAGAAGGAAGCAGTGGAGTCAGGTAAAGCATGGCGCAGTTTATTCCTCACGCTCAACCGTGACAGAAGCACACTTCAGAAAATGCTCAGACTTCAGACGCTGCCTCAGATCTGCGAGGGAGAGTTTAACTCTGGAAGTGTGTTAAACCTTTGAAGGCCGCTTTAGTCTTCATTTAGTGCATTCACATTAATACAAAATGCCTTTTTTAACAATTAGAGTCGAAGTAAATATTTTAATTCTCTGCATTCTGCAGTTTTCAGGCACATAATAAAATATTGTGCAACATGATATTTTACTGGACTAAAAAAATATACACACAAACAGCAAAATCTGTACAGGTTTGGCCTATAGAGCTAAAACCACATGATGTATCCAAAATTCACAAGAACCGTCGACAAGTTTAAGACGGAAACCTTCACACAAGAAGCGGGTATAGCTATGAATAAAGCAAGCATTCAAGGTAAATGTGTACTGCGAAGACTGAGAAAGTTTTTATTCTGACTGTCAGTCCCACAGCCACATTTTTAGCAAACGCAAAAACCACCACACAGCGCGCAGCTGCAAGTCTGTGTGTGAGAAGACCGGCAAACTGCTCCACATGAAGTTTGTTTAAAGAGGCCAGTGCTCAGTTTCACATGATGTAAGAGAACTCTCTAGTCCATGTGTTTTCTGAGTACTGTACAGAGAGTTTGACCCTCGTGATGAAAGGAAAGAAGTTTCTATTCCCAAAAAGCAGCAAAGAGACAAAAACTCACTGCTTGATTTCCAGGATGCAGAGGCAGAAGCGAGTGAAGCTTCAAGATAAAAAAAAAAAAAGAAGAGCATCAGAAGTAAGTGTAGAGATAAGAGTCTTTCCAGAAGATGAAGTGATAAAAAACTGCTTTTGCAGGCTTGGAATGCTTGAGCGCTGAGACACGCTGAAGACCAGAGGGAGAGCAGAGAGTTCACAGGCGACTCAGGCTGTCATTACCGTTCTCCAGGTTTTCGTTACTCTCGTAGCAGCCCGAGTCGCGTGGGGAGTCTCCCACGAGGCCGCGACGCTCCAGGAGCAGCTTCTCCTGGGAGCCTCCAGACTGGCTGCCACGCTCAGGGTCACTGCTTCCTGCAATGCAAAATTTAACCAACAGAGGGCAGAATGTTACATCTGTCACATCCAAAGCTGTGGACCTGCATTATTTCAGCCCTGTGAATACATTTTTACATTTGCAAACACAGCAGTGCTGATGTGTTGTACTCAGGAAGGATGATCACCTGACCCACCGTCATACTCCTGCAGCAGCTCCACAGCGGTCAGCAGCACTGCTCTGTGTTGAGGGTCTCTGATGTTCAGCTCATCCAGATCCTCCTCCTCCAGCAGCTTGAATGTGTCCAGATCCTCGTAACCGTTGAAAAGGAAAGTGGGAAGATGATCCTGTGGAGAGAAGAGGATTGATGCACAAACAGATATGAATAAGTCTATCGTGATGTCAAAACTTTTTTAAAGCACTTCCTCAAATTAACCTATGCCAAGGAGGTTAGTTTTAGGAGAGTTTGTCCGTCTGTCTGTAAACAACATTGACTCAAAAAGTAGCATATAGATCATAATGAAAATTTCAGGAAATGTTCAAAATGGGAAAAGGAAGAACTGGTTAAATTTTGGAGGTGATCTGGATCACCGTCTGGACCCAGGACTTTTTAAAAGGATTCTTTATCATTGTGAGATAGGGCTGTTTTCACCATATATGTATGTAACTCCACCATAACTGGTCAGATTGCTTTGCAAAACAATACAAGACAAGGTCATGATAATTTCTGAAAGATGTAATACGATCCAGATCCTGGCAATATTCTGGACACTAAGATCAGGAATATGAAATATGTACTGGGTCATCATATTTTTCAACACTGTCAGGTAACAAATTATCGTACAAACCTGCAACTAACAGCAAATTGCAACCGACAGTCGGACTAAAGTGTTGGTGACAATCACAATATGCTTCTTCTGCCACATCTCTGATTTGATTTTTACCTTTAGGTTGATGCGATCCAGCAGCTCTTCCACAGATGTAGGTTTGGGTTGCCGGGCCTTCCTCCTCCTCCGTGTTTTCTTGGGCTTCACCTCCTCTTCATTCAGGACATCCACGTAAATAAACTTAAAGGTGCCAACCTTCCCGTTGAGCATCCCCATCCATGTCCCCATCGGAGGCTTACTGATAATATCTATGACGTCTCCACTCTACAGAGGAAAGTGGAGCTTTAGTTTCTTTAATCAGGGTTTCATGCCTTTGTGTGTGCCGAGCTGATGATAAGGATGTTTTTACCTTCAGTTTGAGGGAATCAGTGTCATACGGACTGGGTGTGAAGTCAGTATGAACCAGAGCTCGTCCGCAGAATGGCCCTCGGTAAGGCAGCTCGTCCTCCTCCCCGTCCTCTGACTTCACGCTCTCTCTGTTGCTGTTTGAAGAGTCAGTGGTGCCAACAGTCTGCCCACCTACACAAACCACCAAGAGAAGAAAGAGAAACTTCAGTCAGAGTCAAAGACCTGACGAAAATATTTTCCAAATTCTCAGAGCCGTGCAGAGTTGAAGTGCCAAACATTACACAAACTCTAAGACAGACAAACACAATCAAACCAGAGAGTTTAGACTAGCACAAAGATTATTTAATGACCTTGAAACACTTTCCTGATAAAACCCCACACATCTGGTGCTCTGAGGCAAAGTAAAACAAACACTGAGATTTATTTACAGGAAGACCCAGATTGTTCTCATGTCAACACGCAGACTTACTCATGGAACTCTGTCCGCTGAGGGAACTCCTCAGGCTCTCCACGGATCCTCCAAGCTTCAGTTTGGGTTTCTCCAAAGAGTCAGAGTCTGTCTGGGGGGACAGGGGGCTGCTGGACATGCGGTCTGGGCTCGACTAAAACACACAGAACTTAGATGTTACCACCTGCGGTTTTACATCACCTTAACAGACAGTATACAAGAGTGAAAGTGATGAATACCTGCTCAGAGAGTGAGGTGTGATATCTCTTAGAGATGTGTTTTCTCATAGTTTCTCTCACAGATTTGACCTTTTTACCGAGGGAAATACGAGACGTCGCAGGAGACTTAACAGGATCCCTCCCCAAGTCTCCATCTTTATTCTGTTTAGAGAGAAAGAAGAATTTTTAGACAAACAGTTCACCTGATTGTGAATCCAGTCTGAATCTGGCGTGTTGTAACTTTGGAAAGAGATGCGTACAGTGTTTTCATGATCAGGGCTAACGGCATGCGCTGAGCGGCTGGTCAGGTCAAATCCTCCAAAGCTGCAAGCTCTCTGTAAAAAAATAAAAAAGAGGTATTAATAAATAAAAACAGAGATGAAGGTGAAGCTTGGTATGGATTAAACTGATCTTCATCAAATACAGATGTCTTAACATCATCTCCTCTGTACTCACTCCGTGGTGACTGATTGGATTGAGCATCCGGTGAATCAGCTCTCCATCTGTAACTGAGCGAGCGATTTTGGGATCCTCATCATTACAAGCGTCTGTTTCAGAAAAGGAGGATGCGCTGCCCTCCCCAGCCTCCCTCATCTCTCCTGCTACATTTGTCTCCTGATGAACGGGGCTCCCGCCGGACCCTCTGAAGGCCTGGAAGATCTTCTGGCTGCTGCAGGTGTCCAGGCTGCTGGAGGAGGGGGAGGTGGTCAGGCTGTCCGAGTCTCTGTCATAGGCGAGCTGCTCCTGCAGAGCCGAGGCCAGGGAGTCCACGGGGCAAACAGCCGGCCTCTTCTGCACACCTGAGTACAGGGAGGCGGCGGCATCTCCGCAGAGAAAACTGTCTGTGTTTACAGTCTCTGCAGGGTGGAAAGACAGAGGAGAATGCAATTTAGTGAGACTAAAGGAGAAAGTGGAAAAGTGCAGTAGATCCTCAGGTTTCTATTAAAACACCGCACTGTTCTTAGGTTTTTGGTCTGTAGCAGTTTCCAGTAGTTTCCTTTTTCAGTGGTTTTTGCTGCCACTTCAGGATTATTTCACATTTTGGTGAGCAAACATAAAAGATATGTCAGGCTTTCCTTAAAGAAACACATTCTTAAAGACGCAGCAACAATTTAAAAAACAAAGAATAAACACAGTTTAAATACTGTTATTCTGGTGCAACTGCAAAGTGTAATTAGACCCAACGCAATTACAAGTACTTTGTCTAGACTTTGCGTCACACGCAGCATGGGCTGACTTTTTTTAGAGAGGTTGTGTCATCTTACTGGAAGCACTGCAAAAACTGAAATTGAAGCAAGTGTAAAAAATGTTAATTACCACCGCCAAGGAGAGTTTGTTTTTCTGTCTATAAACAACATAACTCAAAAACTAAAATACGGATGTTGATGAAATTTTCAGGAAATGTTCAAAATGGGATAAGGAAGAAATAATAAAAATTTGGAGGTGATCCGGATCACTGTCTGGATCCAGGATTTTTTTAAAGGATTCTTTATCATTGTGAGATAGGGCCGTTTTCACCATTTGTGTATATAACGCCCGTTAAATGGTCGGATTGCTTTGCAAAACGATACAAGACAAGGTCACCATAATTTCTGACAGATGTAAAAGTACAATCCAGATCCTGGCAATATTCTGGATACTAAGATCTGGAATATGAAATATGTACTGGGTCATCATAATTTTCAGCTCTGTCAGGTAACAAATTATCCTACAAACCTGAAACTAACACCAAATTGTAACAGACAGTCTGCTGAAAGGGAGTATAACATTAAAGTAGGACTAAAGTGTTGCATGACAATCACAATTTGCTTGGTGGAGGTCTGCGCTCTTTGAGTGCTTTTCTATTTGGATTTGAAATGAGCTACATTCACCTGACAACTTGGAAAAAAATGTCTCATTTTCAGACTATTGAAAGACAAAAATAATGCCTGAATTGTTTGTAGGGAGTAAAAAAATCTGCAATTAGGTAAAGAAAAATGTTAAGTTCAGTTCAGTTTCTTGAAGTAAGACATTATTATTATTTTAAGAAACTGACAAAGCAGATTTTTTTACCCCATTTTCTGGTCTTGTTGGATGAATGTGGCTCAAATTTAGTCTAATATGACATTTTTTTCTAAAATAAAAAAACTCCTCTTTGAAAACTCATCAAAACCAGAAAATGACTAGTTGGACAACTGGGGAGTTTCTACAAAGACCATAAAACAGCTGCCACAGCTAGTTTGCGGTTTATGAGTTTGACCCTGATTGTGTTTTTAGTACCGTCAGCTCCCGGCCTCTTGGTCTCGTCAATCCTGATCAGCTTCTTCTTCACCTTCCGGGTCGAGTTGACCAGTTTGTGGAGTCTCTTGAACGTCACTGATTCCTCCTGCTCGTTGTCAGACAGCTCACAGGGCTGATGGAAAGAGCAGAAAGCAGTCTTATTGAAACACTTTTTTCCCACCACACACAACAGTTGTGTTTATAGTAGATAGTTCAGAGTTATACATAAGAATGTTTTGGATATGAGAGGGAAGAAACACTTGAAACATTCCTGTTGTTGTTGTTGACTGAAGTAAAGGGGGTCACACTGTCAAAGATAAAGTATGTTGTTATATAAGTCTTCACCTCCTTAAAACTTGTGTTTAAGCTGCAGATGCTTCTGTAACACCTGCTGTAGAAACTTCATGAAGGTTAATTATACATGTGGTAGGAAACCACTGTTGACTCTGAGGCTGATGCAAACATCTCTCTCTGTCATGCTCTCAGCTTCACTATCAAGTGTATCAGAGTCTCTATATGTGGGGGGACAAAAGTCAGCTTCTTGGAAATCACCTCGACCATGACGTGAGAAGACAGCTGCTCAGTAAGGTCGCGGTATTTGTCAATTCTCAGGGTCAGAAACTGAGGTTTGATCTTCAGACCAAAACATCCCAGAATACACGTCAAGAGACAAAGCTTGTTCGCAGTTTTGGATGTACAACAGAACTATTGTGTCGGTAAACAGTCTGTGATGGACAAAAATAAAAGCAGGAGAGGTAGACAGTCTACCACACACAGAAAGAGAAAGTGACAAGAGAACACACACGCAGCAAAGAGAAACGGTCAGGCCATCCAGACGAATCTGAAAAATGTGCCCTGAACCTGAGCCCCCTAATCACCCCACCCATGCAGAAAAGAGCTGTGGCCTGCATAACACAGCCCAGTGCTGAATCCACCCGCTCACTGCAGCACAATAGGGGGTTAGCGCTTTGACTGCGATGAATAGGAGTCCACCCTGTGCCCTGCAGTTGGGAGAAGGCTCTGAGCTACAGGGCTTTAGAGGGGCCCTGGTTCATGGCTGGGACAGGGGCAGAGGGAGAGACAGAGAGGGGCTGTCAACAGATCAGCAGCCTTGGCACTGACGGTTCTCAGACCTTCATGCTCCAAACACTGTGTGATGTTTTCAATCAGAGTTAAATGCAGCCAAGATGCATTTAGACAGGGGGATGAGAGACTTACGTTGCAGGTGAATGATTCATTTGTGTTGGGGCTGGAAGAATCGGTCCACTCTGTGGGATCAGACCTGCACGTGTGTTTGTTTTGTACTTCAAACTCCTTCAACTGCAACAGAAGAGGATGCTAATAGTACACAACGCAGAGCTTGAATACACGAGTCTGACAGCTGTTATTCTTTTACTTAGAATAAGAAGTAAAAACTATGCTAAATTAAAAAGTAAGAGATCATTTCTATCATGCTTAATTTGTTCAAATTCACCCAAGTGTTAAATTGAAATTTGAAGAAATCTAAAAGTAACATCTGATTAGTAGCAACATTTTCACTCTGTAGAAAAACCCAGCAGCTGTGACTTTCCCATGAGTCTATAAAGTATATCAGGATGCGTAATTATACCCGTGCAAGAGCTTCCTCTATGGAGATCATGTTCTCCTTCACCATCATCATCAGCTGAATGCGCTCTTCATCACTCATGGTGATTTCACTGGCCACAAATCCAACATCATCACCTGTGAAGGAAGAAAGGAAAACTTTTAGCAATTCAGGACTAAAACTGAATGTAAAGTAAAATGAATAAGCAAATTTTAATTGTTGATTCGTATTTTTAATGATATTCAATTGTTTTTTTTTCTTTTATGCCTTTAAAATTTAATTACCTTTGGAAATCTGACGTGTCACCCCTTTCGGTGACTTCCGAAAACTGTTCCAAAATGACTTGCTCTTTCTTTTCCCGTCCCATTTTCCTGTAAAACACAGCCCTCTCATTTAACTCAAAGCAAATCAAAATGTATCCAAAACAGCAGCAATTTTAAATTTCCTAACATTAGAGAAAGTTAATGTTTGTTAATTAATTTTGTCCTCAAATCATCCTGTTCTTACAATTCAAAACCAAATCATCTAACAATTAAAAAAAGACAATTATGTGCATCTAAGCATAGAAGTATAGACACATACAATAACTAACAAATAATACAACTAATGAACGAATTAGAAAACTGCAAAATTCACATCACTCTGATTTTAGTTCTAGGTTTTGTGTTTAAAACAAATTCAAAGGAAATCCATAAAAACATTTACCTCCTGATCCATCATCAGAGCTGGACTTGTGCACAGGAAATCTAAAAATTGAACAAACCATTAGCTCCATTTAAACAGTTTCGATGTAAAACCAAAGCTCAGAACAGCTCAGTACCTGTTCTCCCAAGTTATTTTCTTCATTTTTCCCTCCTATCCCACCATCTCCCAGATCATGTCTTTATTCCTTCGACTTGCGTCAGATCAAAAATGAAAAAATGTAACAAATCACAAAAGCGTACTGTCTCTCAGGACGCTGGCATGGCAGTGAGGGGAAATCAAAGTCGTCAAAAAGTGATGAAAAAGACTGGCTGCTGTTGGCTGACGATCAGAGGTCAGTGCTCTCCGGCCATCGCAGGAACAATGAAGCCTTTTTTCATGTCCAGTCAGGGTTTTGCAGCCGCAGCAGCACTAACGTGGCCTCTGCATTCTCTGCACACGTTCACCCTCTATCTCTCTCTGTCTGTCTGTCTGTCTGTCTCACTCTGCACGTCTCTGGTCTGTTTATGAGTTACAGCTGTCTGTCTCACTCCCTGTCTGTCACTCTTCATATGTCTGTTGACACTTGTTGCTGTTGAGTCAGAATAAGTCACATTCAGATACTGTGTATTAGAAAACTCAGAATAAATGTACTTAAAAAGTACTTTTTGTTCCTTAACTTGGAGGTCAACTGGGAAAGAGGGCTTTTAGGTACTCTGCACCTTTTGCCTAAAACAATCGAAACTCTGACTTGCAAAACTTTGGTTAGCCTAACTTACTCTGAATCCAGGCTTCCGGTAGGCAATTGTTTTTGTTGTTTTAATGAATTGTTTTTTTTTTATTCTGTGTGATTCGAATTGTTTTGTTTTTGAAACTTTGTGTTGCTGCCAAACTTGGCCAGGTTTTCCTTGAAAAAGAGATCCCTGAACTCAAAGTAACTGACCTGGCTTAAGAAAGCTTGAATAAAAGTAAAAAAGAAAAACTGACATCTCATATTTTTATCAGAGGCGTTGTAACATTTTTCTCAAAATCATTTGTTGAAATAATTCACAATATTGCCATATAATTCTAAGTAGGTTTGGTTTGCTCCCCCCCAAAATCCCATTGCTTTGATTTTTTATTTGAGAGCTACAGCTACGTCATAAATATTGTTTTTCTAATAATAAAATTCTATTTAAATCTACAGCAAAGACATTGACATCATTGAACTCTTTCAAATTCTGCAGGAAAAATATGCAGGTGACCAACATTCACATTATTCTGACAAAAAATCATATATCTACTATTTGAAGATCTCTCAGGGGTTAACAGTGTGAAACTGGTATAATCAATAAAATTTAAAGCACTGATATATCTTGATTTTATTGTGGAAATTCACAGAGACGCTGGAAAAACTACTGAACTCAGCTTTCTATTGGAATAATGTTAAAAACCACCAGTGTAAAAACATCAGCACAGGCTTTGCACTCGCTCCTCTAGAGGGCAGTGTTAGAACCCCGTCTGAATCCACAAGCCATAAAAAAAAATTATGTGTCTGATATGTTTCCGTCCGAGCTGTGGATGTTACTGACCTGACTCTTTAATGAGCTTAATCAAACCAATGTGCTGCTTTATTATTATTAGTCATACCCCCGTTCCTTCATCAGATTCAGCTTTCCAATGACAACACATGACTAATCTCTGAAATCCCTCAAAGACAGAGAAAACAATGGTGGGAGGAAGGAAGTTTGGAGGTGACACAGAAAGGCTTCATAAATGAGATTAGAGGGCATCAGGAAGAAGAGGAGAGGCAGATGTCGACCAGGTGACACGGACAGAAGAGGAGCAGGTCAGCGGATTAAAATAAATCAATGTAGCGTGTAGGGACACAATACAACTGCTCTCTGTTACGTTCTAAAAAATGGTTTAGTGTTTACTGCTGCTTTTCCTTACAATCATTATCGCTCAAACTGATGATGACAGGACTCTAATTACTGTCATGTTTACCAAAGTGTTTAAGTCACACTTTACTTTTCATTATTTTTTACCTTCTCTCTGTCTCTGGAGTTGAAGTGGTGCTGCTGAGTCCAAGGGATTCCTTTAGAGGATGAACAGAAGAGGGAATTTAGATCCAACGAGTGTCAAAGGCAATTATTTTCTACCTTTTTTTGAAATTATAACAAATTGTGCAATCATTTTTTTCAATTTTTTTACATGATTTTTGAAACATACTTTGAAATGATAAGGTTGCCCTTTTACCTAAGGAATTATGAAAAATTTCATGTACAGTAATAAGATTAAGTTTTGGCAATGTCACGTGTAACTTGCTCTCCTTTTTCAAACAAATTTTGGCATCCTTTGGAAGAGGAAAACACACAAATAACCAGTTCTATTTAAGGCTGTGTTTCCAAGCATTTTAAGGAAGTCTTATATCCACAACTCAGCATCAGAGTCCTCTAAAAGCCACTTTTTAAATCCTCTACTCTGGTTTTGTTGATCATGACCAGGCAGTTTCTCAGCCTCTTATCAGCCTCCCTGCTGACGCACGCAGGAGGAAGTGGCCTCCTCTTGGGGTCTGACACACTGGGAGCTGGACACTCACCTGGATCTGAGAGCGGAGCTGGAGTGATGTGGCCACTGAGTCAACCTTTCCCTGAAACGCACAGGCAGGGGGAAGTGGAGGAGTAAATTATAGTGTCACCAGAGGACAGAAATAGAAATAATATTCAGTTTACTGAATCTGCCAGCCCACAATATGGACTAACACTGGTCTGCAGTTATGTGCCATTGGTTTGGTTGTTGCTGTACTGGTTTTCCACAGGTGTTTGAACTTCTTTTAGTTTCAGAAACAGTTAGGAAATTGTAGAAAAGAAAGCATTTAAAATGTAAAAGTGTGAAGTATCCAAAAAAGGATTATAGGTTAAAGTGTTCATTCTTTGCTGAGCATGAGAGGAAAAGATTCAAACCAAAGTTATATCTAACAGTGGGGTTAACAAAAGAAATGACAGCAGCAATATATTTGAATCTAAGAACCAAGATAAGATTATTTTTTGATGAGTGATCAAAACAAAAGTGTTTCTTTTTTACCATCTCTGCATCTTGTACTACTTTGCGCTTCCGGAGCTCCTCCATCCTTTCGCACACGTCGCTGAGGGAGGTGCCGTAATACTGTGAGTACTCCTGCACCAGGTCATCAAGGTTCCCCACAGAGCCATCCTAAAAGAGATAAAGAGACATTCAGAGAGATATCACCGGAGACCAGAAGAGGAAAACGACACCCAGGAGTGTTTGAGCAAGAAGCCAAACAGCAGCAAACACTGTAAACTCTGAACACTGTCACAACTGAAGGCATTGTCTCAAGGTTTAGTACGGTCACCGGCAAAACAAACAGACAGGAAACTCTGAGATAAAGTGTGGGGAGGGTCAAAGTATCAGACTTCCAGCTGTGATATTGCCTCTGTCTTTGCCAGTTTGTTGTCTTCCTGCTCGATGACCCCTCTCACCTCCTTAGACCTCCTCAGACCTGACCCCAGGGAAGAGGAAGCCCCACATGACGCAGCTACCACTCTCACTGCGCTCTCTTACAGGCATCGAGAGTCGATTCAAGAGGCCAGGGTTCAGTCTACCGTAAATCACAAGAAGTTGTAATCACGCAGATGAGCTTTTCCCTGAAAAACTGCAGATTCTTCTAGAAGTAAGCCCTTTGAGCTTCCTACAATTGTACTCCTCTGAATTATGTGCCTGCACGGGGGAAGAAGGTGCTGAAACAGACAGATCATTTGAGGGCGAGACCTTCGAGGGGGACATACCACATGAGTTCATACAGAGGAAATTTCACCAGATACTCAAAATTCTGACAATACTGACATCACCGCAGTCTGAACCACTCTGTTCTTCTGTCCACCTCAGACAGCACCATTTTACTCTGTATCTTTTTTTTTCCAACAAATTACTTCATAAACAGGTGAGGTGATATTTTGGATGCGATCTGCCAGAAGCTGCAGAATAAGAAAACAAGACCATCAGCTCACAGTCACTCACACTCACAGTTTAACCTAACCAAATGTGTCAAGCCACAAAAACCAAAACACGAGTTGAATATTTAATGATTTTCTGATATGTAAATTATATATACATATACAGGTCTGGGTTAGTTGTATGTTTAATCATCTCTAACCCTTCTTTGTATAAACTATGAAAGCCTGTGACAAGATTTTTTCCACTCAATGTTGTCTAGGGCGTCAAAAATGCTTAAATGTTTTTTTTTTTAAAGATTTGATTTTTCAGGAAGTTACAGACATGTCCACTCTGGTGCACTTCATGTGCCTAAGCATTCAATACTGAAAACATACGTGCTTAATGAAAAAAAATGATTTGAATTGTGTTTTTTTTTGGTAATTCTATAAATATTTTCTTCTTTCTTTAGTTTGCAATTTCTTTTTGACATATTTTCAAACATTTTAATTTTGTGTTGGAAATAAACATGGTGTTGCATGATTTCCACTTCAGTAGTTACATGGTTAGTTGTAATTTACTGCTCATTTAAATTAAAATGTTTAAAAATAACAGAATAATATAGGTACTTTGTTACCCCATGGAATGTTTTGAATCAGAAAAATTGACAGTGTATGACAGAAGAGATCGACAAGTGTGTCTGTTGGTCAGAAAATGACTTTTAAACAGCTGTCCACTGCACTGAGTGACCACTATGCACCAGAGGCCACAAAAGCAACATCATCACATGTACGTGAGCATTATCCAGCATGTATGTAGATAGTTGACTGTTAAGCCCAGTTATGAGTTGATACTGTTTCAGTTTCTGGACTTGTCAGCAATCATCAGTTGCAACATTGATGCATTGTTTATGACCCGTATAAACCTCTTAGTTAGTGTTGGTCAGGTATAAAGTCAACAAAACAGAATTCCTTTCACAATCTGAAACAAATCTTCTCTGATTATACTGAAAATCACTGGGTCTTCAGTTTGCCAAAATAAAACAATAAAGCCACATAGGTTGTCTGTTACATCAACTTTGTCAAGTATGTCTTTGTGAGGAGACGTAGACGACTTTCAGGATTGGATTGATCATTTCCGGTGCATTCTACCAATAAACACTGATTGGCATTGATAAAAACAGTGTCAGGCAGGCCATGTTAGCTTCACTGACGTGGACACACTAGCTGGTTGAGAAAGACATTTTATTGTCACACTAACCCATGATGGTGGTGAGTCCTGCCTGCTTTTGCTCTTCACACTGCCTGTTTTTCATGCTTCCTATGTCTGTTGAAATGTGATTGGTTGATACGACTCAGACTACACTGAGCTGCAAGGCAAAAACAGAACTTTTCATATATTCTAAATCAAGACCGGGGCTGTCCAATTTGGGGTCCGCGGGCCTAAGTTGGCCCAAGAGCGATTTTTTTCGGCCTGCTGCCCATGTTTGAAATTTTATTTCTTATATGTTTTAGATTAATGTAAATTAATGTAGATAGTAGTCATTAATAGGGAAACAATTCTAAAGCAGGTGTTTCATTACTATTATTTTAAAAGGATGGAAAATGCACTATTTTGTTTCACAGGAGCGTGTTGTGTCCCATATTGTTCAGGTTATATTGCGCTACATGTCTTTAAAGAAATAGGTATTTGTGGTATTTCTGGTATTTGTGCCATATAGATGCTCAGTAACTTTATGCTGTGAAATACAGCAAAGAAAAGTGTTTTAATTTTCACAATTACTTGTATGAGTATTGGCCCTTCACTGAAAAGAATTCGGGCACCCCTGATCTAGACCTTGTAAACAGATTCAACACCTTTATAGATCTATACATAATACAGAAATTATGATGATGTACAGATTCATGCTGTGTGTCCAGAAGCTGTTTCACACTTTATTATTATTTAACTTCCCTCATACTGTTTCCTGTAAGTATGCAAATGTCCCCTCTGAAAACAGCCCTCCACAGTGAAAAGTAATACTGTGGGCTCACTTGTCTTGTGGCATGATCGACTCTGACTGGCTCAACTGTCCAGAAAAGAGGTCCATTCATTTAGTGAATGACATGCCCTGGGGTGGAAAGGCCTGAAAATCTGGCTGCTTTTCATACAGTTAAGAAATGAGGCTGAGGCCGGCTGAGAAGCCCCGCACTGTGCCTGGCTGTGGACGCGCTTGCTGCTGATCCACATAAACAGTCTATTGTGACACAGCCACATGATATTGCTTTGCCCTGAGTGCTTATTAGACACGGTGCATGTGTACATCTCAGTACTGAAAGATGAATGTACACAGCTTAAGCAAAGAAAACAAACTGATGATGGAGTACCAATCACCAGCCTGAAACACTCTGAAAACAAGAAAGCACTCCGCTGTCCCTTAAGTTTTCTTCAGTCTTCAAATTAATGCTCTCAAAAGCCAAAATTGCCGCATGAGACATCAACCACTGAGGCTTGAAAAGGAGAGTGTGGTGTCGCATTTCTCAGGATCACAGCATCTCACAGGCAGACAAAAGATCCACGTGCCCCCGGGGCCCTGAGTGTCTAATGAGTGTTTTTACAGTCCCTCTGTCCTGTCTCACCTCTTTCAGAAACCAGACCTGGGTCACAAAGTATCAGTGAAAAGTATCACTTCAGCAGAGGTGGTGAAGTGATAAGTCAGTGCTAGAGGATTCAAATAAAACAATAAGTTTTTATGATATACTCTGAAAGATGTCATGAGAACAACTGGAGTTAATTTTTGTCAGGAGCATACCTCATCTGACTGAGCTGGATAAATAAGTCTTGAGGTTAAACAAAATAAGCTGAAAACAAATGTACCATGTTTTTTTTTCCTTTTTGAAAAAATATACTTCTCATGTTTTAAAACTGACTCTAAATTCATAAGAAACCCTGTCTACAGCCTCATTAATACAACTATATCACTTTGAATAAACTTCTCTACAAGATTTTTAATTTTCAAAGGATGTTAAAAATGTCATTCAAATGATTTTAAAAGAGACTTTTGTGTCATCAGTGCTTCAAAAGATCACCAGGACAAGCACAGACATGTCAGAGTTTTTCTATTAAATGAATGAGATGACCTTCATTAGCTGAATAAAACACATGCACGCCTTAAAAGTTTCCATAAAAACAAAGCTATATGACTTAAAGTTTTCCCTCTGAGCCAAAGGGGAACTACCAGCCTAACCATAAGAGCGCATTCCGGTACAAACATAAAAATACACTCACCACAAACAAGCATCTGGCTGCAAGCAGTAGCTACCCAGCACTAGCGTCTCCTCAGCCCCTCCACTCTGCTCTAGTTCTGAAACTTTTACTCAGCTCAGTGAGAGGAGGACAATACATCCTGAAGTGAAGGGGAGGGGTGTCCGGCACGCATAAATCAAGAGAGAGGGGGGAGGTTGCAACCACATGTGACGCTGGCGCTGCTGGGTGGGGCGCTCTACTCTCTCCAGCTGCGGCCCACGGGGACCGTCTGACTCACATGTTCAAATAAACCAGCAGTTCTTAGTGTGCGAGAGTGAGCCTGCGTGTTTATGTCTGCAGTGAGCAGGAGTGATGTGTCAGGCTGGAGAAGAAATGTTAAATACCAGTCAGATGTGTCTCCCTCTGCTGATACGGAGATTCCTCTCAGAGGGCTGTCAAACTTTAATGACTGTTTATTGTCATTGCACATTGAGTCAATCGTGTTTAGAGAGGCGTAAAGATACCCTGTGGACTTTTCTTGGAGGCAACTGACAATCATGTTTTATCGCAAAACATCAAGCGTGTCCTTGAGTTTCACAAGTAGGGATGGGTACCTTTTACATTTGAAACAATACCGTACCAACCTCGCCGTCGATATCAGTACTCAACTGTGCCAATTTTCGGTACTTTTGTGTGTTAATGTGGTAAAAAATATCGATTTGATTAATAATGGAATGGAAATTCTTATCAATTTAACATATTTATTCTTCAGTACATACCCTTGTAATGCTATGTTCATGTCCAGCATGGAAATCACATACTCTTCCACTCCCTCACAGTCACAAGGATGCATTTAGGTACCTTAACATGGTACCTTTTGATTTTTTCAAATTTGCTTCATCTTGGATACCTTTCTGGGGTCATTTTGGCACAGCTTCCTGACATTACCGCCATCCAAAAGCAAGTCATAGTAAAACAATCATGGGCACCTTTGAAATCTCCCTGTCATTGACTGTAGACAAAGAGATTCATTCAGCTCAAAGGAATTGATGACAAAATTTAAAGCTCCTCTTAGGGTTGTTTGGTTTGTATTGATTATGGTGCCCCCTGTGGACAAAGTGGTACCTATTTTTTTCCTTCATTGACTCATTCATTTAAACTCATCCAAATTTCTTCTAACAGTCAAATTGATCAAACACGTAGAACCTTTCTGCTGTCCATAAAGGATGCTGTGACTCATCACAACAGACAACTACTCCGGATCAATGGATTTGACCACTAATATTATCAATTTGGAAGTTGATGTCTTGCAGCTGATGGCACGGCTTACTTTTACAGGATTAAAAGAGACAACTAAATAAATTTCAGGCATTTTTTCACCCTGAAAAAAAAAATCCTCACATGAGTTTTAAAGGACATCAATAATTAGGGATATAAATTGATTAAGAACCACGTTGCCATTTGTCTGTACACTTTTCCTGAAGGTAACTGACAGTCATGTTTCATCACAAAAAATTAAGAATACCCTTAAATTTCACAAGCATGTCTGATCTTGTTTTTTGTTTTTTTTACATTTTTTTTTCCACTTAAAGCTTCTTAAGTACTTTTCTAGGGGCATTTCAGCACATTTATCTCACATTACTGCCATTAACAATCAACTAATAGAAAATGGTCGGCCACCTCAAAATTTCCCTGCTGTTGACTATTTAAAAACTGGCTTATTCAGTATAAAAAGGAACTTGAAAAAAGATTTAAAGCTCCTCTAAGGATTTTTTTTTCTTTGTTGTTAATGCCCCCCATGGACAAAGATATAACTTTTTTTTTCCATGACTGAATCCTGTACATGTGCATTATTTTGTTTCCGAATTTCTTTTATTAGAAAAATTCATCAAATATTAAAAGTATTTCAGCTGAAGATGGAGGATGCTGTGAATTATCCTGACTGACACCTACCCTGCAATACTTTAGACATTAACATCATTGATTTTGTCCTGCCGCTGATGGTGCTGCTTGCTATTATCGACTTCAAGAGACAACTAAATTTATTTCAGGCAGTTTCTTAACCTAAAAATAAAATCCCTATAGGAGCTTTAAGGGACATCATTAATTTGGAATACAAATGAATACAAGTTTGTCATTAAGTAATCCACAGGTCTTTCTCGCAGCAGGACAGACTGAGTGAAAAGGAATATGTTGACACCACCAGGTGAACATCTTTGATTTGTTTACGCAGCATTCAGCAAGATTTGATTCTCCACAGGACGAGGACAGCAAACACTAACAGGAAAAAAAGGAAGTCCTGTGCACACTGACTCATTTCAGACTTTGTCTTAACACCTTCTTGCGCGTTACTGCTATGTGTTCTCAGTCTATATGGCCACAGACATGGAGCAAACACAATCTGGAGCTGGTGTGCAATAGTCTTAAAACTGACCAGATTTTCAAATCTTTTTAGAAACTGATTCAGGAATAAGATTTAACTGATAAATGTATTGCATAGACTTTGTTAGTACGGAAACTGTGGGTGCTGCATCCCATAACTGTGACAAATAGATGAACATTATGACACCTGGTTGCCTTTAAAGCCAATCCATCACTTACAGTTTGTGCACCAGCAGGTGGCAGCAAACAGTCGCTCTTGAATCGATGTCTTCCTTTCATTCAGTAAGTGGATGTGTCATCTCTAGAGAGCTCAGGGTGATGAATACAGATGGAAAAAAATAAAACACCTTAAAGTGTAATCGCAGTAGTTCCTCATTATCTATCCAAAGTGTACTGATTTTAAACGCTAGTTTTTTTTTCATTTGGCTGAAAGCTGAAACTTAATCACTTTAATGAAATGCAATGTAAGTGTAAATAAGCTAATAAATATTGGGGTTAATTTGTAACTGAGCCTTGAAATAGAATTGTAAGGCCAATCCAGCAGGAGCAGAGACATGATTTCCTCCTCTGCTCACTCATATCTTTCTACAAATCACCAAAGACATCTTCGTATATCCTCCAGGCATTGAGTATCAGGGTGGTGACCTTATTTGCTTGTAGTCTGTGAGATTAAATAGGGAAAAATAACCCTCAGCATCTTTGTCCAATCAAGACCCGCTTCCCTCTAATCTCCATCTTTAGTAACTGACTCCTGACTCCAGAGCAGTGAGAAGCGGCAGCAGCAGGAGGTAACAATAGCAGTGTCAGATCTGCAGCAGGAGGCAGCAGATTAAACCAAGCTGCAGATGGACGGTGAAGTGTTGTGCGCTGCTTATGGTGCCAAAGGGCTGAAAGAGCTCATGCCAGAAAGGGCAGTTTTCCGCCTGGCTACACAGCGGCGCTCTGCCCATCACATCGGAGCACAAGAGGAGACGGAGATGGAGACAGACGCCACTCCGCCCTGTCAGCCAGCTCCTTTTCTATCAGCATCAAGGCACCTGATTTCTGTCTGTGCCAACGTGGAGCGCGTGAGCACTCGGCTGATCCTTGATCCCTGGGGAGATCACTCTGAGCTCAGCGGAGTGGAAGAAGGTGGAAAGACTGGTGCATATGATGAGGGAGATTGGGCTCACCATCAATCACAAAAATTCTGTACTGCACTTCTAAGACTAACCTGTCATGGTGCCAATCTTTGTTCAGCCACGGAAGATACAGATCATACAGACAAGCTCTGGATGGGCATTTTAAGGTCACTTTGGCAAAGCATAGAAAGCAATGTAATCATCAGAAAAATACAGTATTATTATATATTATAAGTATTTGTTGACTGGTTTTAAAGATAAAACTCATTTATCTGTTACAAAATTTTATTTTCTAAAAAAAAGGAAGAAGCTGTTTTCTCTTTAGCTTTACTGTGATGAATTTTTGAATCTGCATTGAGTTTTGAAATGTTTCCATGTGACCACCTGGTGCAAAAATGGCAAGAAAAAAATAAACAAAAATGCAAGGATAGGTGGGATTAACAAAATCTTTTTCAAGTCGCTGAGTGACATTTAATAGACCTAAGAAAGAAGTGTGTGATCGGGTGTGTGAGCGTAAGTGTAACAGAGGAGGAATTGCTTCTGTTGCAGAGCACCCATGGGCCAAGTCCAGATCGACAGCCCTGGAGCTCCCCCGAGGAGAACAAGAGGATCAGTGGAAGCTCTTAACCATTCATGTCTGAGTGGTAAGTGGGTTTTGACAAGTCCCAAACGAGGGTCTGATGAGAAGGGTCGCACCGTGACGCGCATGCTGTCAGTCACAGAGACACACGCTGCATATGAAATACCTGGGCATGTTTGAACTGTTCGGCAAGGTCAGCTGCACACGAAGGTTATTCTAGTTTTGAATATTTCTTCAGTTTTTATTTTTATTTTCTATTTTGTTCTGGCTTTTTGCTTTCAGTTTCAGTATGGCTTTAAATAGCTTTTAAAGTAAGTTTCTGGTTTAATTTAGTTTTTATTTTTTGAAAAATCTTAGTTTTATCAGTTTTGGTATTACTTCTAGTCCTTTTTGTAATATGGGATAGTTGTCAGAGGCAAGATTCAAAAGAGTCAGCAAAAGCATTTTGTAATAAAAACTCCAAATATTACACCATTTTTATCTCCACCAAGGAGGTTATGTTTTTGGGAGAGTTTGTCCATTTGTCTGAACAACATAACTCAAAAACTAATGAATGGATCTTGATGAAATTTTCAGGAAACGTTCATCTAGGATTATTTTTTAGAGGATTTTTCATCATTCATCATTGTGAGATAGGGCTGTTTTCACCATATGTGTATATAACTCCATGATAAATGTTTAGATTGCTTCGCAAAACAATACAAGACTAGGTCACCATAATTTCTGACTGATGTAAAAGTATGATCCAGATCCTGCCAATATTCTGGATGCTAAGATCTGTAATATGAACTATGTACTGGGTCATCATCATTTTCATATCAGGGAGTATAACATTAAAGTAGCACTAAAGTGTTGCGTGACATTCTCAATATGCTTGGCATAGGTCTGCGCTCTCTGAGTGCTTTTCTAGTCAAAAATGCATTCACTGAGGACAGATGAACAACCTTCCTCATTAAACTCCGGCTATAGATGCTGAAAACTGGTAACTGGCTTAGCAAGCCCCTACTCTTTGCTGGGTCAAGGTGAAGCACAACTACACCAGGAGCCGGAGATGGGGTAACAAGCTGCCAATTGAGTTGTCTATTGTTTTGTTGGAGTTTCTTATTCAAAACTAGAAAATCCGACTAGAAATAGAGGTAAAATTGAAGCAGCAGAGTGCACAAACAATGAGCTCCACCATTGTTGCTTTTTTGTTTCTGTGTGGTGCGAGCATTCTTGAATAAACTGCTACAGATGCAGTGACCTGCTGAGGTTTTATGGTGAATTAATGTTCCTTGCCAATGGAAAACCAGAGGTTCTTGTGAAGAACGTGGTTAGAACAAAATGAAGTGCTAGCATTAGCACTAGCACGGAACATGCACCTGGTTTGTTTGATGGAAAATGGGTATTTTTCAGGGGAACATTTTTTATTTTTATTTTTTAACTAAAATTCCCCCCACCCCCCACTTTTTCCTTATTTTGTTAGTTATTGTTAACTTTAATAACCCTGCTGCACACAGCTCTACCCCCACATTCCTTTGTGTCACTCAGTGAGCAAATATCTCCCTGCTGATAAATGCAAAGACCAGCTCCACTGCCGAGGAGCTTTCTCAGGCTTTTAAAAGAAAGAAGACATTGAAGAAGATAAACAACACTGACTGTGAAACAGTATTGGAAAAACGGGACCAAGGCTGTTTTCATGAAGAGTTGAAAAAAGAATGAGTTGTTTTCTCATGTGCAGAAGTAGATATAAAAATTCATGACACCAGCCATAAGTTGGGATTTAAAAAAGGATGCAGTAACAAAACTCCAAAAAGATTCAGAGGGCAAACAGGAGGCACAAAAACAAACCTTTAGTCTGTGGAACTGAATGAAAATGTGAGCTGGGATTTCAAACATTAGTTATAAACACATAAAAACATGGCCTCCAAAGGGCCATTCACTATAAATGCAGCACAATTCATGTTTGTTAATATGCATAACCTCTTATTGCAAAAGCACCCTGTGTAGCCTCTGAATTGTCCCTGATCCTTGGAGCATGTTTAATTCAGCAGAGCCCAGATCAAATAGAGCATCATCCCCTTTAAATTTCAGTTAAATTACATGCATGGTAATTGTGTGCATGTGTGTGTGTGTGTGTGTGTGTGTGTGTGTGTGTGTGCGTGTGTGTGTGTTAAATCCCCTCTGGATGGCAGAGTGTTTTTGCACAGGGGGCAGCCTGTAGATTGTTCCTATTCCATGGAGCATGTTTAATTCAGCGACACTGAAAACAAATAAAGACCTCTCTTTTAAATTCAATAAAACTCACACCTAAACAGACCGTGTGTATTCTTCAGTTGTCAAAGACTCCATGAATGGTTCAGCCATGGGAGGGAAGCAGCCTGTGGATTGTGAGGATCCCCTGGACCATGTTTAATTCAGAGGTGCTGAAATCATTTCATCTGCCCCTCACCCCACTTTCAGGGGTAATTACACTTGTGTGTGTGTGTCGTGATCCTATAAGACACGACTGCCTGCTCACACCGTCTCAAGCTATACCATCAGAGCAGCAGCTCAGCCCTCACATGACCGCAGCGTCCACTGATCCTGTGAGACGCAACGCAGGAGTCGAGGGCAGCTGTCAATCATGCAATGTAAGATCACTGGGCCCCAGAATGAGGTCATTGCACATGGTGTGAAAACAAGTGGAGTGGTGCAATCAGGGAAGAAAGTACCCTGTGGAGATGTCTCTTTTATAAGATAGCATGGGAAAACACGAAGAGGGTGGATTGAAAATGGTTGTGCCGATTGCTTTTATTCTGCAGACATTAGCCACGTATACATGGACCCAAATATTCTGCTTGCATTTGGTTTATTTGCTCAAACGGAAAGAATTTAACCTTTGTATACACCTCATTCCGAAAGAAAAGTGCCAACCTGAATTGACATTTAATCTGTTTCACAGGGGTGGAATATTCCTTTCCCCAAACCGATTGAGGTATCATGTATCCACTCAAACGGAAAGCTGTCAGGGTACATTCTTTCGGCGCATGCTCAGATATGACGTAAGGTGCAACTAGAGACGTTCCTCAACTTTAAAAATGGCCGCGAGCCGTCAGCACTGTACTGCTGCGGAAAGTTTGTTTTTGATCCAAACTTTGAAAGAAATGAACATAATTTCAAACATTAGTTATAAACACATAAAAACATGGCCTCCAAAGGGCCATTCACTATAAATGCAGCACAATTCATGTTTGTTAATATGCATAACCTCTTATTGCAAAAGTCATTCGGAAAGATTCCATTCAGAAAGACGAAAAACTCCTCATGTAACCGTGGCTACTGATAGATATTCAGGAATCACAGCACAAAAAAACCTTTAAGGATCTCCCACCATGTTTCTGACACCACTTCACCCTGTTATCGAGTCAGCGCGTGTATCCCTCTCCCCTCTGGGAGATCTGTGTTTCACAGAACTGCAGAGTAACACTTGGATGATGTACTTCAAATGTTCAGATTGTGCTTACTGATCACACACGCCTCTTCTGACAACCACACACACCCCAACAGACCTGATGACAACATCTCCTGTCCGACTGGATTTGTTTCCTGCCCCTCGCTTTCAGATGTGCAGATGTCCTCCTCCCCTGCCGTTCCAAGGGCTTCCATGTAACAGCCACTACATCCATTAATGGATGCTAACAGCAGTTAGCCGAGCATATGCTGATATCATAAGAATTGCATGAGGATCTATAATGAAGCTGGAATCCTGGAGAGGTTTCCCTTTTACTGACATCTTATCTGACATCTTATCTGACGGCTGAGATTCTTGATCTGCTTTTTAGACTCCTCAAATTTTTTTCTTAACAGAATTTTTAAAACTTCAAAAAGATCATCCATTACTCAAGACACAAAATGCTGATAGAGCAGACCCCCCAAGAATCACTTCTTGGAATTGATTTCTATGTCAATATTTGGCCCTCTGTGGAGGCTGACATCTGGGCTTGAACACCATCAGATACCTTCCTCAATCGATGTGTTGTGTGTCAATCTTGTCGATTATTACGTGGATGGCAAACTAATCTTCGTCAAGCTTTCATCCAATCCTTTTTTGTTAACTTTTGACATCAAATGAAAACATAACTGCATTCATTTTTGTTGATCTTTACTGATTTTTTCAGCACTCAAGTCTGACCACACAGAGCTTTTTTTCAGGTTTTTTCTTTTTTTCAGTTTTTATTTTTTTGTGAGATACTCTGAATGTGCGCTCTGATGGAGTGAGCTGAACAAGGATTTTCCCAGGTCCCATTTAGAGGGACTCGAACGGCCATGTTGTAAAAATATCATACAAACTTCAATAATGCAAAATGCATAAACCGTATTAAGTTGAGCAGAAGCACTCAGGAATAAAAAATTCAGTGATTAAATTCATGCATTATAAAGCTTCTCCCTGCAGTGGGCTGTACAGTTTATATAATGTGTACTGTGGCTCCAAGTGCAATTTAATCTAATTGTGATAATAAATGAGCACCACCCCCCAGCATGACTCATATACAAACTAATGAAAGTGCTTCATTTTAAGATTTCACATCAATATCATGGAGACAGTAAAGTTAAAGATTAAAATGACTAATACAATTAAAAACTGTGGTTTTCTTAAATTGAATTAGACCTTCAGTTGCATTTAAATTATGCTGATTTTTTAATTCTCTTTTCAGACAAGCTGTGGTCAAGACACATTCAAATCTGACCCTCATCCTCTCTGTCAGATTTCAAGCTTCACTGGCCTGTGTTTGGTTTTCTTAATTGAAATCTTGACCCCTCAGTCCAGCCTTTTCTGCTCCTTTTAAATTTACACTCACCACAGCCTTTCTCTCCCAATCCCCCTCATCATAACCCTAATCTTTGTCTAATCTATGACGACTTCTCATCTTTGTTTTTCTTTATCTCTTTCCCTTAAGCGTTTCCTTATCATTTCTTAGCACCATCATCCATTCTGTCTTCCACTCCTGACAACAGCCTGATGCCTGCTTTTGCTTGATGAAGCATGAAAAGAGGCCTGATACTGGCATATTGTGTCATGAATACCATTCTTAGAGGCTCTAAATTATGACTGCACATCCAAAAATTAAAACTTTTAGAGTCCATGACAAACTGCAATAGTTTGAAACTACAAAAATTCATAGGTAGCTAAAAAGAATGAGTGATTATAGAAGTGATACCAGGAACAGACAAAGACAAAAAGTCAGTTCCATAATGTAACCAAACCAAAAAATAAAACCAACAATTTTAAACATGTTATAACCTCAAAGTATTTTCAAAGATCAAAAACAGGAAAATTGACTGAAAAAACATTTTTGTATACAATTTGACCATCAGTTTGCGAGCACCTCTGTTGAAATGCAAATGTAGCTTTGGGCGTCTCTTAGTCTCAGCTGCATTTGAAACGTGATGAGTGTGGGGAGATCTAAATGAGCCTGGAGCTTCAGTCAGATGTTCACTCAGCTGTGCAATGAATGCACTGTTCTGTTCTTAGAAATATGTTCTTTAACATGTAACAAAGAAGTCAGGTCATGTCTCAGCAAATCAGCATGTTCGTGAATCAACATGATTAAAAAATGTGTAAAGTAAACCAAATTAATTGTTTCATCACTATATTTATGATATTGAATAAGTTGATCAAATTCAAAAGTAAGAAACATTACATGTTTTTATATCATGAGTTTATTTGTTGAAAAGGAGGTCACCTGCAACTTTACCCACACCAGGGTTCACTAGGGACATCTTTATTTGTTTTGTTCATCCTGCAGGCCGAGCAGATACAATAACTGTCAAACAACTTCCTGTCATTCCTCACACAACTGCACAAGGTGCACTTTTTTGTGGCTTCCCTATCACGGTTATCATCCCAACACTTACATCCTCTTTTGAACGCTCCCTTTGTACTGACACTAGACAGTCGGTGCAAAACAGAAGTTGGAAAGTTTGTTTGTCTGAACTTTGTACTTTGGGGGAACGCGACAAAGAACACCACTGTGATGGTTGTGTGTCGGTATCTAACTGTGACTGACAGTTTATCATCTTCATATTTTCCTCTCGTGAGTGTTTCTGTTCAACACCACAGCAGCTGTTTAATTCTAGGGAAGCAGCCGAGGCTGAGTGCAGAGGCTGGCTAATTATTCATCTCGCATTAATAAGAAAAACAAGCCAAAAATAAACACAAGCTCGAACTTGGACTGATACAGCTTTTCAATTTGAGATTTTAACAAATAAGGACGAGCAGTTTCACCACAACAGATTGAGCTTCAAAAACTTCTCGAAATGAAACACCACTGTGCCAGTTTGGATGAGATGTTTGAGATCAGATCTCAACACAAGTCAGTGATGAATGTTTGTAGCAAGAGCTTTCTTTCAGAACGGAGGTCGTTGGAAAGACACGTAACACATTCAACTTCTTTCTAAATGTACTGTTGGGTTTCTTAACAATATGAGAGCACTGACAGGATTCACACATTTGCATGGGGAAAAAATGAAAGCACCCTTCAGCAAAAGAATAAAAAACCCACAATGGTCACTGAAAAAACTTGAAACTGACTGAAGTAATAATAAATACAAATTTTCTGAGAAGTAACAAATGAAAATCAAACATTGCTATTACATACTGGTTTGACAGAATTATAAAAAAAACAAATGGTATTGGCCTGGACAAAAGTGATGGTACCCCTAGATAAGATAATGAGTTTGACCATTGGGACGTATTAAACTCAAGTGTGTCCTATAATTAATATAATTACATGACATTTGCCACAATGCATACTGAAAAGCTATACTCCCTCTGGGAGGGATGTTACTTGGATAGAAAAGATGAAACTGGATCTTTCTGGTAAGTCACATCAGCTCTATGTTCACAGATGGGAAAATTAAGCATTTGAAGAAAAGAACAGAGTATCTTCTAAGAAAAAGGAAGGAAGTTTGGTTATGCCCTGGGTCTGCTTTGGTGCATGTGCTACTTAGTAGGGCTGAACGATTAATCGATTTTAAACCGACATCGCAATGTAATAGAATACAATTTTCAAATCGCAAAGGCTGCAATTAGAAAAAAAAAAAAGTATCATGTACACAGACCTGGAGGGAATATAGTAACTTGTACTTGTTCTCCCTTAAAACCAGCAAAAGTCGAAATGCTGTTTTTTTCTGGCAAAAAAATCCCCTGTGGGCTACAAAGATCTATCCAGTAGATCGTAGAGCCATACCCTTTGGCCACTTTTTTCTGTATGGTTTGTTACTCTTACTGACAACTGGAGGTCAGTATTATTTCCTTCAATCAAGAGATGCAAAAAAAGACTTGTTTGAATGCTAACAGTATCTTTTGTTGGTTAGTTATAAGATCCCCCCCCAAAAAAAATAAAATAAAAAAAAAATAAAATAAATAAATAAATAAATAAATAAATAAATAAATAAATAAATAAATAAAATAAATAAACTAATTCATTTAAAAAAAATCGTATGCTAAATCGCAATTGCAGTATTGGTCTAAAAAATCTCAATTGGATTATTTTCCAAAATCGTTCAGCCCTAGTCCTTAGTGTTGTGAATCTGTACAAGGTACAATGAAATCTCAAGACTGGCAAGCCATCCTGGGGTGAAATTTGCCACCCAGTGCCACCCAGCAACCCAGGAATGGCTAAAAACAAAACAGTTCCAAGGTAGCCTTCTATGAGCCCTGATCCAAATACCATTTAATATGGATGGAGTTGGAACATGTCTGAAGAAGGCAGTCTTAAAACAGCTGTTGACACATGGACATTATCAAGAGAAAATCACTTGATTGCTTCAAAAGGTTGTGTTACAAAATATTAAGTTGAGGGATACCATCATTTTGTTTACACCAGTTGTATTCATTTTTTTAAATAATTCTGTTGAACCAAAGCTCAAAAGTAGTGTCTGATTCATTCATTTTCTGAACCCCTTATCCTGTGCCGGGTCGCGGGTGGCTGGAGCCCATCTCAACTGTCATTGGGCGAGAGGGGGGTAACACCCTGGACTGGTCACCAGTCAATCACAGGGCTGACTCAGAGACAGACAACCTTTCACGCACACACTCACACCTAGAGACAATTTAGAGTGACCAATTAACCTGAAGAGCATGTTTTTGGACTGTGGGAGGAAGTTGGAGGACCCAAACAGAACCCACGCATGCACGGGGAGAACTTGCAAACTCCACACAGAAAGGCCCACCAGCCAAGCTGGTAACCGAACCGGTGACCTTCTTGCTGAGGCTACAGCACTAACTGTTGCGCCACTGTGCAGCCCTGTCTGATTGTCATTAATTCATTTTCTGAAAAAAAAAAAAAAAATTCTACTGTAGCACAGTTTCGAGTTCTTTTGGCAACCGTTTTGGGTTTTTGCTCTTTAACCAAAGGGTACCAGCAGTTTCATCCACGTGTGCACATACTAATGCACTCTGCTGCTTCAAACCATCTAGATGAACCATGCCTTTTCACCTAATCTAAATCTGTCGACCATGAGAATAAAACTGGCCATGACGTCGAATTTGTTGACAAGACTTAAATAAATGCTGTCCACTGACCATCAGTTCCTCCATTAATGAGCTTATGATTGTGAGTACTATTTGTGGCTGCTGAGATGTGAGCGTCATGCTTACAAAGTGTGTAACCGATTAAATCAGATGAACTGACAGTGACCATCTAAGAGGGACCCCTGATACTGAGTCACTGTCCTCCGTGCGGAGCGATTTGAATTAAAAGGCCAAGCTGCCATTTTCAAGCCTTTTGATGTGAGCTAATCCATCAATGAGCACAAGTCGTGTTGTGTCTCATAGCACTGAGCGGCTTACGCTCTGCATGATGACACAAGTGGTTTGAAATAAAGGGTTTCAGGGGATGGTATTGTTGTTGTCATATTAGGGCTAAAAGTCCCTTTAGTGGTTAGTTGTATGTTGATAAACAAAGAAAGTCCAACCTAATCACAGCCAGAGAGCTGTATGAAAATTGAGGACAGCCACTGGAACAGTTTCATTAGTGGCAATGGTCCAGACACTGGTCCTTTGGGAAAAGAACACGGATCCGGTCTGATGATCACAAAACTGAAACATTTTTGGAACACAGCTAGGATATCAACATTATTGCCGCTCCAGTGTTTTAAAGCATAGTAAAGGATTAAATGGAAAATAGACATCCGAAACAAGACATAGGATACTGAAAACACTGAACACAGCAATGTCATGTCTTTAATTGTAGTTTGATGAAAGTGAGCACAGTTTCTTCTCTCTCTAAATGATCACAAAGTGCAGGGTTTGGTTTAAAACCTAAACTGTAAGGTTATTTTTGTTTTGGAAGCTGCAGTATGTGATGCTGTTGTGTCTTACAGCCCCATACTTACCAGTATCTCTTCCAAACAGATGAGTGATGACATATCACGACTCAACTACGACATGACTGAAAATCTAGATTCAAAACTATTTGCACAAGAAATTAGCTAACTGTAGTCCTGATTTAGATACTATAAACTATTATATCTAAGAATCTCTTCATCAAAGAACAAAGAAGTGGATAAAAGAACAGAAACTGGTTTTACTGGGTAATAAAACCCTCATGGTATGCAATCTAGTGTAAAGCTCATACAGGAAAAGCCATAAATATGTCATTTGGAAGAGCTAATGAGCTAATAGATGAATACAGTCACGTTTCTCACACAGGCTTTATTGGCCACCATGAAGGCAATTACTGATACTTTCTAAAAGGCTTCAGATGAAACTGTGAGAGTAATGAGTGCAGCTGACAGAAATGGACATAACCTTGACAGTGACACTAAAGGTAAGGAAGGCAATCCATAACTGGAGAAACTGCATTTCCTTGCAGCAAATGTGCAGAAATGCTGAATCTGAGGGAGGAAACTAGTGAAACAAAACTGAAATTAAAGAGTTGTCAAATAATAACAAGAAGTTAAGTGGTAGTTGTGTGAGTCAGATAAGGCAGATAGGATAGGATAGCAGATAAACAAACACTCATGTGTCTTTGCTTTTGAATGTTTTGATTACTTTGCTGTGTGAAATGATAGGTTTCCATGGTAACCTGCTTATAGGCTGCTTAAGTGCTGCAGCTGTTTAACTTGTGACTGTGACAGTTGGTGAACAATTGGATTTAAGGTAAAACCAAGGGTCAGAATCAAAAAAAAGAAAACTATCAGAAAAAGGGATCACACTGTGAGCATCATGTTTTTATGTCATGTATTAAAATACGACCAGGGCAGGGGATAAAAAAAAGTGGTCAAGAATGAAAAGATTCCTGATCAGAGAAAACATTACAATAAATGCAAGTAAAAAGAGATCTTGTCTTACCTTTTGCCATTTACTGGCCAAAGGGTACAATCTTTTGGTTATATATGTTCTTTTCTTAGAAGCTGAAAGGCCAGGGAATGTCTTAATACTTTTGTTATGTATGTGCAGAGCAGTTTGTGGACTTTATGCCAGTTTCTTTGTGAAATTTCTTTTGTCTCATCAGCAGGTCCCTCACTCTCAGACCCAACTTTTTGTGTAAAATACCAAAACTTCATGTTGCTTGAACAATAAAAAGAAATGCTTAAGTCTTCCATTCATTTCAATAGGGGAAAAAAAGTTTTAAAAAAAAAAAAAGTGTATTAAATCAAAGCATTTAAGGGTTACAAATCTGCAAAGTCACCGCAGTCATCTCCTAAAGAAGATGAATAGTTTCGAATTTGAAAAATTGGGGAAATTTTTAAAGAAGACAAGCAAACTAAAAAAAAGATGTAAACAAACAATAAGCTGAACAAGCATTTCAACATAGTAAAGCTGCACACATTTCAGTGCACAACCTAAACTTTGATCAGATCAAATTATATTTCTTGTTAAGCCTGAGCCTTCAAGTTTGCCTTCCAGCATGGTCAATAAAAACAGCATCTCTAAAAAACACTGTATGAACCCCTGACCCCTACCAGCAAATACTCAAAAAGATGCTTCCTTCATCCATAAAATCTGTCACCCATGTAGAATGTGTGACACTCCGAATCAATTTTTCTGGAAGGAAGCCTCAGCTGGGAAGTCTAAAAAGCAGAAAGCTAAATGTCAGTGACTCTGACCTCTAACTTGTTTACTTTCCTGTTCCAGCAAGGACAACCCTGACAGCTAATATTTGAAAGTTCAAGCCGTCAGAGTTTTAATAAAGCTGCATGATACAGATCCACTGTCAAGGAAATGAGTATTATCATTAATATGTTTGGACATTTAAACATTCAAGCATGAAACAAGACACACAGGATGAGCCACAAATAGATCCATCTCCCCTGCAGGCAGACACTGGCTTGTTGTGTGCAAACAAGGCGTCTTCCAGGAATCACACAAATTTATGCCATGCAACATAATTAAAGAGCTGCATGTTAAACTGATTAATCAAGTGTGATGATAATTTTTAACATTAGGCTAAATGATACAAAGTACGACAAGATATGACCCCTTTTTGGCCACTGGAGCTCTCATCAGCTTGACTGTGGGTGACTTGTTTCACTTCAGATTAAATTCCCCCTCAAATAGACAGCCATGTCATCAAAAAATGCAATGAACACCTACAATTAAAAAGAATAGGAAGACAAGTTTGTTGACCACTTGTTGGCTGAAAATTATATGGTGTCAGATATTCCTTTGGAAATGGAAAAGCTGTGCCATGCTAAACTCAACAAAGCTTTTTGAAAGAAGCAAAGAGGCGACGGGCCTTTAGCTTCTTTGCAGACAGCTACAGGGCGCCCACCTGTCAAGCAAGTCAGTCATGCATTTAAAAAGACAATATGTTCATTTCAAAAGAAAACAGACTCTAACAAATGTTAGAAGGAGATGTGAAGAGGTGGAGAGGATGTGAAGGAGATGTTTCCTCTGTATTCCTTTCAGTCGCCATCTGTAGCAGCTCTGTGTGCTCCGGTTCATACAGGTATCCTTTTGGTTCCAAAGTGAATGTAACTTCATCCTCGCTGTCACAGTCACTCATTTTGAATTTCCCACACTGCCTCACAATCCTTAGAGTACAAACAAAAGAATTACGATACTTGATCAAACTTACACGATGCTACAACCGGTGCCCGAAGCATAGCTTGTTTACATTCCCTACAGCTGAATGGAGGAGGGGGGACGGAGTGCACTACAAGGGGCGGAAGGATACGTGACCAGTTAGTTAGGTCCAGATAAATGTTTATATTTCCGAAAACTTAATGCACTTAAAAAATATTTTATGTAGCGTACTCTTAAACTGAGGTATTACTTTTTGATTTTAGTTCTTGTAGGCAGAGAAAATAGCCTTTGAATTTGGTATGGTCTCTCCCCGTCAGCGCCTTTTTTCTCGTCACCATCGATTATAGTTTGTGTCTTACTGAGGGAGAGGAGACACCTTTCTACTGTATCTAATGTCCTTAGTGGTAACATAGCGCTCATACAACCCCACTTCAAAAAAATCTGAACTATCCCTTTAAATGCTTGAAAAACTGACTTTTTTGAATAGCTGTTTGGAAAATCAAAGGGGGTGTCATAGGGTTGTACTAAAGAAAAATACTCCAGCACTGTTAACACTTTCCTAAAGGGCACACCCCCACTCTGACCTTTGCTTTACCCCGATCCATCTGCTGCATCAAAGGGATTAAAACAAATCCTAAAACTATCCAACTTCATCATTTGGCTTTAGTTTCAACTGCAAATTTTCTGTTCCAGATTGCTATTTTTTTCTATTTTGATGAGACTTTCTGTTATTAATCCTTGCTAGCTAAATAAATACCTTACTTGATCAAACTGACATTTCAAAAACATGAAGAGTCGAATATTTTCACCTTTAAACCGTCTTCTGCACGCAACCTTTTCTTAAGTATTCTATATTTAAATGTCAATAAAAGCTTGGCACAGTTTTCAACAGTGACATAATAACCATGTGACATTTAGAAAAGTCTCTGCAAGATGTAAACTGTCCACTTGGATTATACTTGAGATGCATAAAGGCTTGGGATCAAGACCTTCACGAGTCAGATTTCCCCGTTTCCAAAAGAATCACTTTTAGAAACATCAGATGTTGGACTGGAGGCACTCCACTTTCACCGGTGAATCACCCGGACTACAACCCACCAGAGTTTGGGGTCAGAGTTGTTAGTGTGTTAGTTTGGTGGCCTCATTGTGCCATGTGGGATTGTTTTTCTTTCCAGTGAAAAGTCAAGTAAACGCCAGCAGACATGCCGACATCTGAACCTGTTAGTGCAAAGGTGAATTGAGGGCTTCGGTGTCTACCACGGCTGTCATGTGTTAGAGGGTGGCTGTGGGTGCCTGTAACAGAGTGGGCATCCCGACAGGTCAGGGTTAGACTTGAGTCAATTAGCTCACAGGCATTCTGTCAGTCTTCAAGAACAGACAACATGAGGCACAAAACAGGACTCAGGCACTCCATTTACAGGTTGTCATTGAGCTGATGATTACCCAGACTCCACAGCTCAACAGAAAGTGCCAGTGGGAGAAAGCTGTTGTTCTATTTTGGTATGATATGTGTACAGACTACAAAAAGTAACAGTGACCCAAATAGCTGTATAATCCCAAATGACTTCTGACAGAGCTTTTAAAAATCCCTCTGCACCTTTGCATAAAGAAGAGGTTAGGCAGAGGTAGGGATGGATTTAAAATGCTTTATATTATTGGTTTGTTATCATGCCAGTTTCCACTAATCTCAGAGGCAGGTGTTTTTTTTCTGTGAAAACTGTTCACAGTGAGGTCTATGATTATCCTTTTCAACCTGCACATTCAAAAATTCAGCAACATTTTTTCTCCAGTGCTTTAGACATCACAAAGCTGTATGCGTTTTATCGTACTGAGGATAGCCTCATAAATTCACAGTAAAGATCCTATATTCTGAGAGATTGAAAGTGAATACGGCTGATCTCAGCACACTGTTTCATGAAAATGCAAAGAGGGTAAAATACTGCTGCAATGCCCCTTCCCCTGGTTCTGTGTGACATTATCAGATCACATCAAGGTCAGTTGCTTCAATCACAGCGCAGTCCCACAATCCCCTGTTCTCAGTGACATACTGTATGTCCACACACACCTTTCCTAATGGACTCACTATCAGATTGAACCACAAAAGAGAATCACTGCAGTGCCTTAAAGTAGAGTGTTTCTGACCAAAATAGACCCATGATTCAATTTTAATGTATGTGAGTGCTCAAATGCAGAATTTGCAGCACTTTAGGATGTGCTACAGGACTGTACCATATATAACAATGCACTTTAGGTTAACATAAGATTAATTTCATTTCTGTCCCGCCTTGAAGAGGCCTATTGAAACAAAGACTTCCACTGACTTTAACCAGAAAGCTAAATTTCAATTAGACAGACTGAGTAGGATCAATATAACTGAGCCAGAGGGAGTTCTTCAATCAAGTAGTAATTGATAGAAATTGGCCCATTAATTCAGCCTCTGCTCATACACTGCAGTAGTTACAAACTTGAAATCACATGATAAGCAGAGATATTTTCATCCAGAGCCTGGTCTCCTGTAGGATCAGATTCAAATCTACATGTAACTTAAAACAGATTCAAATTCATCCCAAAACAAACAAACAAAAAAACACCCTGTATTTCATTATCAACATGCTGTGGTACCCAGGAAATTTACTACGTGTTCAGGCGTAACCCAGGTCACCAAACTTTAACAATGAAATACTGTCATTTAAATACAAAGATAACTGTGTGCCTTAAGAGGTAAAGTGTTAATAAACATGGGATGCCAAAGCTAATGTGTATTCTTGTGCGTTTTGAATAGATCCTGTGTTGACACTGATAGTTAATTAGTAGCTGGGTTTTAGTGTCTTACCCAGGGAGTAACTTCTATAAGACAATACCACTCACAGCACTTGTGGCTCAACAACAGCCAACATGAAGTTGCAAGAAGCTAAAGGACTAAAGACAGCCAGGGCTGGGAGCAGTTCTACGTATGGGATTCGCCTTCATTACTAACATGACTTCTGTTACGTCTGTAGAGAACTTTTAAAAGATATCTTTCCAGGCAAATGGGTTTTAATACTGCTAATCAAAGAACAGCGTTTTGTTTTACTCCCTCTCTTTCCATCAGAGATGTCTGAAGTAACCAAGTGTTTTGTATTCACCTAGCTGGACTACAGCTGATGTAATCTAAAGCCGTTTCCACCAAGCATTTCAGTTTGGTTTGTCTTGGCACAGCACGCATTTTATAGCATTTCCACTGAGTAATCCCGGGACAGATCCCCAAATAACCCACATTTTGGCACCCTTCCTTAAGGGTGCCAGACTAAACTGATCCGATCTTGGAAGGTGGAGCTACAACACTGCAGACAGTTGATTGGTCGAAAGAATCGTCACTCAATGTGCAACATCAGCCACATTTCTCCTGGCGGCACACAGTCTTCTCTTAAACAAAGATTGATTGCACTTTGTATCAAAGATCCACATGCCGATCACAAAGAGGACGAAATTCTAGCTGTCTTCCATCATTGCTCTTTGTTCATTGTGTCACGTTTTTTTATATATTAGCGGGGTATACTGCTTCACGCTGCTATGGCATTATGCTATTACATTTCCGATGCAGCTGTCGGCATCCAGCTTACACTCCACCTACCAAGAGGGGGCATGGTTGGCTGAGGAAACACAAACAGGACCAAGCTTAACCGAGCCAACCCATACCAAACCATACTGATCTAAACCGGACTGCTTGGTGGAGACGGGACTTAACAGTCCTGAAATGAGTCAGATTGCACTTCCTCATGCACAGACAAAAAACTAGTAAAGGATCAACCCTCTCTCAGATTTAGGAGACCTTATATGAACTGGAGACAGATTTGTGTGTTTACACAATAAACAAAAGTTAATTGGGATTGCACTTTAATCCAATTCACCATATTTTCTCATGAAGTCAACTGAACCCTGTTTTTATGTTCATTGTTTTGTTGACCTTTTTAACCATCAGTCTTTAATCTTCCTATTCCACTGACATTCGGTAACCCCCAACACAGTGAAACACCCCACTGTTGGATTAGAGACTAAGCATACAAAGAGAAACAACCATTTCACTAATCCTCCTCCCCAACAAAGACTCTACTGTAAACAGTGAGACATTAGAATGTAAGCAAAAAAAAAAAAGAGGAGCACTGCAAAACCCTACAGCACTGCCACGACTACACAAAGAAACGTTACCACCAAGAACTTTGATGGTTCTCAAGGAAACATTGAGAAAAACTGACCTTAACCATCAAGGTGAAACTGTACCAGGGTTAGAATTATTTTTGCCCCAATTCCTGCATTTTACAACACAATACCATCTCAAAATGTACTCCTACCTTACTTTTACAGAACTATCACTTTCTCTTTGCCCACCAGTGTTCACACCAGGGATAGACAGTCGGACAAAACTATTACAGGAAGAACTCCACTCACTGTACTCCTCCACTCTACTTTCCCATGAGGCTCGGCCTGCTACTCAGAAGCTTTTTAAGAGGAATGGGCATCTGCACTGTCACTGAGGCAGGAAAAACAGTGATATCCATTATTCAAAGAGTTGCCACATGAATTCAGATAAGATGTAAGAGATATGCAGCTTGGAAAAAAAAACTTGGTAAAGAGCAGGATGTAGACAGTTTGAGGTTTTGTCTTAGGGTAACAAACAAGCTGGTGGACTTTTCAACCAAAATACTAAAAAGAAACATGCTAATTATTTTGGTATTAAAAACAAATGTGAGTTTTTAACATTTTGTCAAGTTATCTTCCACAAAACAACAACAATTATGATTCAACAATGTTTCTTTCAACAACTCAACACTAAACCCAACACCAGGCTGCTGAGTGCTGGTATGAGGGACTGAATTAAGAGAAATGTGCTGCTTTTTCCTTTATTGCGTGACTTGAGTCTATTAAACTCAAGTGAATCCAAGTGTTTACCCTTTTTAAAAATTTGTGACACAGAAAAATTGATGCATTTTTCATGAGGGCCAGCAGAGGTGCAACATAGCACACGAGCCGTGCATGAATTCATTTTGCACAGTACAGTGCAGCTCTTTTCTGTAACGCCCCCCCGAGCAATAACCTCAATTTGACTTCTCAGTAAACTTAATGTGACCCTGACAGGTGCTCCCAAACACAGCTGCCACTGTTTAAAATACACACTCAAATTCATCTAAAATGAATCAGAGAAGCATGCAGTTTCTGCTATATCTGCCATGAGTTTGAATTGTTGTCGAGATTCATTTATTCATATTCCAGTCAAATTTAATAGGCTGAGATTTGTGCCACTAGAGACTGAATTTAAATTTTTATACTGAATTTGAGAAGCTTTGTGAGAAGATCCCAAATTATATCTAAGTATTTGAAAATGAGTGTATTTGCTTTGATGTTTTGAACTTACTTAAAAATTCTACCTTCTTTAAGGGAGGGAATTCCAAATTAAAAAAATTGGAACACCTTGAACCTGAGCAGAACAAGGTAAGAAAGCACCATTTCTATATTCTCTGAAAACCAAGGACCAAATAATCTGGTTTGCTTGAAACTTGAATTTGCTTTTTCTCTCTCTTTATATGAAGTTAAAATTGAATAATTTTAAGTCTGTGGCAAACTTGATAATTGACGAAATGATGTAATGGTCATGCCATGCTGAGCTGAAATTGAATTGTAAAACTGGACCTGAATTCTGTAAAACCAAGTTTTGCATCTATGAAAGTTAAATTTTCAAGCAAGTTAAATACCATTTGAAGCAAATGAAATCAGGCTCAAAACACTAAATTCAGTCTCAATATGAATTCAAAATCAATTTCCTGTGGCACAAATCCCAGCCCAAACAATTTGGTCATCTGGGTAATGGTTGCATGATCTGACGACCCTGGAAGCCGTGGATCAGATGTTAACTTAGAGTCAGGCTATGATTTTCATGTTCTCTGAAAAAAATCTCTATTAGTTAACCAGTATATGGTACATTTTTTACATTACTTTAAGAACATTGAAAAGTTGTGGATACAAACATGAGTTTCAATAACAGTCATTGCTACTTTACCTGTAGTTCGACTACTGTTAAGACATTCCATTATCATAGCATTCTGAACATTATGGAAGCATAGTAAGGACAAACTTCAAATGAAAATGCAAACATGAAAATGAAAATACAATACAGGAAATACATTTTCATTTTCAAGGATATAGGCGCAATATTTGAGTCATAATTGAAATTAAATGTCAAATATCCAATTATCATTTTCACTTTAATCTTCAATGCTGCACTTTATGTGATATTATGCAAATTAAAGTAAAAAGTGTGTTGGCATCTTAATTTCCAAATATGGTCCGCTAAGTTCTTATCAAAGTTATGTAAATATTGAACGATTCTGTGAACGAATCACTCTGAACTCGGGATGGGTACCGAATTCGGTACTTTTATAGGTACCGACCGAATTCTGTCAAAAGTACCGGGTACCGATTCATGTAAATTCAAAAATGTATCCTTGTGACTGTGAGTAAGTGGAAGAGAAGGTGATTTTTCATACTGGACACGAAGACAGCATTACAAGGTTATATATTGAAGAATACATATGTCAAAATGAAAAGAATTTCAATTTTAACATTAAAAAAGTTGATATTTTTTACCACATAAACACACAAAAGTACCAAAAATTGGTACCGCTGATTCTACTGACTCAGTTACGGGGTGGGTTGTTGGCTCTCTCTTGGTACAATTACCCAACGGATAACATTTTCTGTTTACTCTCCAAATAAGTAACACTTCAGATAAGCTCATAATAATCCACTGAGCTGAAAAAAGAGGCTACTGGCTGAAACAAACAAATGAGCCAGCTGCTCCATATAACTATAGAATTGTGTGTTTTTTTCTCATGGAGTGAATAAATTATGCATTGTAACAAGAGGATATCAAGCACATAAAAAATGCATAACAAACAGATGAATTTAAGTATTAAAATCTCTTTATTACACATTACAGTGAATAAAAAAAGACCATGCTTCATGTAAACTGATCACCAGGACAGCAGCTCAGCTAACAGTTTGTTGTGGTTTAATGCAATAGTGTCAGTTGACTTGGCATATGTAATTTAAAAGGAGGAGGAGCTTAGCTGATGTGGAGAGAAAGAGGAATGTGGGTCATAGTATGAAGATGCAGTATTCACTGCACTACAGGAGTCAGTGTGACCTTGGCTGTTTCTCTAGAAAAGAGCCCACAGCCCCAAGGAAAGGTCAGGTACAATGCTGGTTCTACAGCATAAAAGCTCACTCGAATGGGCGGACGTTGCTCTGATCCAACCAAAACCACACAGCTGGATGGAGTCCAAGCAGTGACCTCTTCTACTGCAGACTACCAGTGGACAGAGGGAGCAGCACACTCTGTCGGGAAGCTTCTACATGGGACTAACGGTCACTGGGCTAACAGGCAAACCAGAGCTGATGTGTGACTGTTGTTTCACCCTCCTCTTCACAGTGGGATTTATTCAAAGAAAGGGCAAAATGTGAGGGCATATTACATTCTCTGAGTGTTCTCAGTGGGTAGACTACAACCACCATGTATGGAGCCATCTAACACTTGGAGCACTAAGGCAATTGTAAGCACACAGAAAAAAAAATGCCAACAGTGTCTTCCTGACATGGATGGATGACTGTCATGTCATGGCACATTGCACCAGCTGTAACAGTGGCATAAGGCTAATCCCCTTGGCCTCCCTGTGCCATATAACTAATGGACCAACACGTCACATGGTGGGATCGGAAGCATGAGATTGACTGAAATCTATGAAGTCACACCACGGATGTGTTTCTGACCTTTTCACTGGGCATGTACAGTAGGGGCTGCAAACAATTCAACCGTAGTCACAAAACCAGCCTACACATTGAAAACACTTGAAAAGTCTTTGTGGCCCATTGTCTGAGCACATAAACCAGACGAACATTTTACTAAGCGTGGTATAAATTATGCCCATTCATCTGTCATTCCAAATTACCAGTCAGTAGTTATATGTTTTTTGGAGTCATCGAATACGGTTCTAAATTCTTGCAGCAAAGAAAAGTCCTGTTGAAACCTTTTAAGGAAGCAGGATGTGGGAGCAGGACTCTAAAAAGTATGCTGGACCAGTGGAATTAACCACATATGGGTATTAAAGTAGAGCACTATGTTGGTTTCAAACAGCCAATAAAATCCCACTTAGGCCATTAATAAGACGATGCACTGGCTGCATGTCTGCATACACAGCATATGAAGCACCAACTGACTCCAGACTGAACTGTGACTCAGGTTTTGGTGAACTGATAACAACACTGACTCTCATTCTTTTCTTGTTTGTGAGAATTGTCAGGACGTCAGTTTTCAGCGGGTGATCCCACTCTAAAATTCAGGATAAAGTCCAGTTTGAACTCGTGTTTGATTCATAAAGGCCTCCATGAGACACACTGTTTACAAAAATGAATGGAAATGAAAGGGTTGCAACTAAAATTATTGTTTTTTTTCATCTGTGTGGATTTCACTACAACTGTACGGGGGATACAGTGGAGACTGTAACACAGAAAAGCAAGAACATGGTGAAAAGAATAGAGACAGCTAGTCACAAGATATTATGTTTGATGTTGTTTTATTCTAATGTTGTTAAAATGCTAACTCAGCATTTCAACATTTTCTTATTCTACTTTCTTCTTCTTATCTTTCTCCTTTAAAGCTTCTCCTTCAAATTTAGTCCGATTTTCACAGTTCAAATCTTGAATTATTCAGCTTCTTCAGGACATGGGTGCAATGACTCCTCTCATCTCTAACGCTTAAACTTTTTGATTTATTCAGCTTTTCTGACTAAATTTCCCTCTTTAAGATGAATGGGAAACTTTTTGGCTTTGGCCATGGAAACTCTTCATGTCACACAGCTGTTTATCCAAACTAATCAAAACATTCAGAAACAAAGACACACATATGTGTGATTTCTGTCATTCACATCACTAGCTAATTCAGTTACTTAGTATAACAAAACTTCTTCTTTAACACTACTTGCTCCACTATTCAATTTCTTTCACAACTAATACAACTCAAACTGCATCTACTTCTTCTTCTATTTAACTTCTATATCAACAGTTTTCACTTTTTTTCTGCTTCTCCTTTTTCTCCCAAAGCCTTCAGCTGTTGGAGCAGGATTCTAACAGCAGTTACTCTGTTCTGATTTAAGTTATGATCACTATGGTAATGGTACCAGCTGATCTCAGCTGGCTGTCACATGACATGCAAATAAAGTCTAACACGCACACACAGGACACACATGTTCACACTGTCGGGCAATACCATTTCTAAAGTCCTCCATCTATTTTCTATCCCCCTTTATGAATCCACAGCTCCTTCAACCACATCTTCTACTTCAATTTTATTTTCCTCATTTTACCTTCAGCTGAAGGGTGCTTAAAGTCATTAAATCTCTACCCCCTGTTCTTGCAAATGATTAAACTTTACTTAAAACAATTTTCAAATGTAAACAGAAACTGGAAAAATCTGCTCATTCACCCAAACCCATTCAACTTTAGCAGCTTCTACCTTCTGCATACTTTGTCTTACAGACTCCATCACACATTAAAATGGTCACAAGACTTCATACTATTCACATACTAATCACAGATTTTGCTTTCCTCTACATTTTTTGAGATTTCACAGTTTCCTTTTTAACTGTCATAAGGTACTATACGTTTCTGGCTGTCTGTACACTTTATTTCCTCATCTCTTCCTTCTTCTCCTTCCCTTACCCCTCTTCTTTTTTCTCCCTCCCCTTCTTCTTCCCTTTCTTTTCAATGTTTGTTCAATGCTTTTTACAGATATATTTAGTTCATTTCACTCCTTCCCTGAATCTTCCCTCCTTCTTTCCTGATTCATTACTCTATTGTCACTCCTTCTTTCCTCTATCTTTCCTGGCCCATTCCCCCATTTTCACTTCATCTTCTGTGATTTTTACTCCTTTTTTCCCCTTCCCTCCTACTTGCTTTTCCCCTGCTTCCTCAATCCTTTAACCCCTCCTCCTTACTTGCTCCTTCTTTCCTTAACTCCTGATTCCCTCCTCCTTACCTGCTTCTTTACTCCATTTTCACCTATTTGCTCCATCTTTACATTTTTTGCTTTATTATTTCATGTTTTAAATAAAGTTTTCATTGCCTACTTACTACTTAGCATATTTTCCAAACATGATGCACATTTTCAGCTTTGTACCACTACTTCCTGTATTCAACTTCAGCATTTCAACGCATTTGCTGCAAGGAAATGCAACTTGTCTAGTTCAAATTTATTGTCTGGTTGCTCACATTGAATCCATACGAAGATACAATAGCTAACTAAACTGCAGACACAGTTAGGGCCAGATGCCCTCATGATATAAATAAAACAATATTGTACACTAACCAACATATTATTTGATAATTTTCATTTTTTTTAAATGTTATTCTTCAATTTATCAGTATTAAAAAGTAGTATTACCTGTGTAACAGCAAGCCCCTAGGGGGCCACTGCAATATTTTAGCCTTGTGAAGAAAGTGGATGCCAAAAACGGTGTTGATGAAGACTAAGCAATAACTGGTTATTGTGACGGAGTGGGTGGGTTGTTTATTTACAGAGCTTAAGTGAATGCATCACACTTGTGATCCTCAAGTCAGTTTCTCACTGGAGAGGACCAGCTGACAAAAATTTACTGTTGCTAGTATAACTTACTAGTGACATGTGACTCATACAACACCAATTAAACACAGAAACATCCCTTTTAAAGCACTGTTCTGAATATATTTTTTCATGTTGAGATAAGTGCTGAGTTGAGCAGGAAAAAAAGCTTGAACCAAATTCTGAAACTGGATGCAAAACATCAGCAGAGATTTGTCACGTCTGTGTGCAGACTGTCTTGTTTTCTTTAATCCTTTTACATTTTGAATGAGCTACAGGAAACTCCTAGTGTCTGTGTGTTGAGATTGGAAGAGGCCTGACTATAAGAAGACAGTGGCATGTATCTCTGATCTTCATCTATACATTGTGTACAAAGTCATGGAAAGTGCAAACAGATTTGTGAATGAAACTGGCAAAAGGGGCAGCTGCCTTACATCGTAACGACGCCTAATTTGATTTTTTTTAAATTGGGGTTTGACTTTGTGGGGCTTAATTATGTGACAAAATCAATGCAATGCCCCACAAACTGGATGCACCGAGAAAAATCTGGGGCAAAAAAGGGAGTAGGTCCAAAATTCAATAGCTGAAAACCTGCTCAGAAGGCAGCTGTGCACTTGCAATAAACATGACTAATTCTACTGAATCACAATGAGTCACATTATTTAATATGCACCAAGTGGGATTAGCACTAATGTAGCAACAGAGTCTGAGCATGCACACAAGTTATAGGCTACAATCCATATATGACCTGATTTCAGAAGACGTACAGCACTAATAGCTCATGTAATCACTAATGATGGCTGTGAAAAAAGGAAAGTCTCTTTGATTGCCACGCGATGATGTGTTAGTGACCCAGACATACAAGCCATGGTTGACTGCAGTTAGCTAGAGGTTGTCTTAACCGTTTGGCTTGGCTTATTTAATCCTCATCTACAATGTGTGATTTCATAAACCTGGCAGAAAGTAATCTCACACCTAAAAACAGTACATGAGCTTGCACTGTACTGTCTGACTTTCACCATGACCTGAATGTCTATAATGTACAAGTAAAATCGGAATGGAACTTTAAAAAGTGTCAACGTTTTCTTGAAAAACCCCTGCACAAATTTTAGACAGAGGATTAAATTTGGATTATGTAATTTAAGTGTAAAACTTGCTTTTTTTGACGCAGCAACAAGAGCTGAAAGTGTAGAGGCTTCGTTGAATTAAAATTTGTGGTGCCCATGAAATCTCCTTTATGGTCTGTGGCTGTACTCCTCATCTGAGGAAAGAAAGAACAAATTCAAAGCCTCTGGGATCAAATATTAATGTACTTTTGGGATCGTGTAACTCTACCAGATACTACATAGAACAGAAAATTTTAAAGTTATTTTTCTTAACGTATATTAGAAGTTGCAGGTGGGTTGGGGGGTGTTGGGGAGAATGTTGGGGATTAATGTCTTGTCTTATTTGACTACTGTCTCATTTTTTGTGTGTTTTTGCACTTAAAAAAAGAAAGTGTTTGTTTTAATACTTACTTTTCATTAATGGATGTGAATAAAAAATTCAATTACAATTTCTTGCCATTAACATTTGTGCTTAGCGTTATCTTTATGTTTATTCATCAAAATACTAAATATTTCTTAAGAACACTGTTGAAATTTTCATTTTGAAAGATGAAAAATGATAAGAACAAAGTAAAAAAGCTATGTAAAGTAAGTAGGGCCCTCGGGTCTTATAGAGATCTAAATTACATCAAACCTTTACAATGTAGCAAAACATTGCATCCGATCATGAAAAATACAGAACCTAATGCATAATAGATGACAAGAAAATTTTCAAGTGCATTAGATGAATGGCCCCTCTCTTACAGAGGCTCCTCTGCTTGACTGAGTGAAAATACTGCTGAAATGGCCCCATTTTGCCCATAGTAGTAAAAATAGCCCAGCACATAGCAGAGTTTGACCCTTGTAATGGAACGTGATCAAGGTCAATGTAATATGGCTCATGGATGTCCAGGAGCCTGCTGGTGATGCAATACCCCGGAGACAGAGACAGAGCGAGTGGAGAATGGTCATGAACATGCATACATTAAAAAAATCAATTTAACTGGGTCCAATGAATAGCTACTCATTCGTTACATTAAGTGATTTATCTAATACTGGACATGAATGCATATGAAAGTAAGGTAACTGAAAGTCATGTGAATAAACATTTCACTGCTATGCTACAGAAATAAATTTTCCACAGAGAAAAAAAACCTGTTTGTAACCATGGTAAATTGAGTTAGCAGACCACACCTGAGTACAGTTGCGTGTCCTTCAATGTATCATTATCTAAAATCAGGAACAGTCTGAGTCAATGTAAGTCTTTCATTCCGTGCTGGATAAATAGAGACTTAAAAACTTCCTCTCTCCATTCAGCTGTCTCTCGCGTGTGTCTGCTACAAAGCGAAGGAGGTTTTCTCCAGTGCACAGTGATTTAAATTCAGAGAGCACCCATTAGTTTCAAAGACCTACTTTGCATTGTTACACAATAGCTGAAGCAACTCAAAGGACGACTAAGGAGTGTTTGAGAAGCAAACTATTTTTCTTTTCCAGAAGCAGGACCCTCCCTTCTTTTGTTTTGAAATTCAGTGCAGAATAAACGTGTTGGAAATGCTTTGCTACATGCATGATGTGCTTGTCTTGGTGTTTCCAGCCTTTCCAGATGCTCTACTGAATAATTTCTCTGTGAACGCGACATGAAAGCAGCAGAGCTGTCTGGAGAGAAAATTAACTGGGTAGAGGGATATACAAAGACCGATAAGCTCCACTGTTCTCCAACCTCAAGTCCGCTGACCCCGGACAAGTCTAATCTTAAATTCACAAATATAGGTCAGAGATTATGCCCTGCTTAACACAGAGGTTTACATTATACATAGGCCAGTATTCCCTGTGTGAACAACATATGCAGCTCTGATACCACTCAGCACGTGACGTGATGTGGAGTGGCTGAAAATGTACTGGTACAATCACAGCCGTTCTTGTTCCGCCCTGAAAGTGAAGGAGAGAAACCGACTACTGTGCGAGAAAACAAGCCGGACACAAATGTATGGAATCTAAACTATGAGGGAGAAGCATGTTAATGGCATGTTAAGCTTTTGAGTGCTCAGCACCATCAGTGCAATAATCCAGCAATATTCCTGTAATGGCCCAGTGACTTAATCTATACTGACAGAACATGAATGAAGGCCATAAGTTGGACCACCCAAGGGTCGATGGCACGGTAAGGAGGATGATTGTAGAGCATAAATTACAATGCAACAGGAGCAAATGCGGATCTATAGATTACACGGATTGGATTATGGACTGTCACGCATGTAGACTGACTGAGAGACTGATGGGAGACAGGGAAAAGAGGCAGACCCAGGATGGAAAATTTCCAACCATCCTCAAACTCAGGACCTCGTGACTGTGAGACAACTATCCTCAATTGGCTGAGATTTGGAAACTAAATTGGAATTATTATAGTGAATTTGAAAAGTAGACTGTGAATAGAAGAAAAAACAACTGATGCAAGAAACAGTGAAACAAACCACTTCTCTTATTTACAGGTCACTCTTCATAGAATGTAGCACCAGTCCTCTTGGTAAAACCATCACTGGTGTTTCAAACCCAACTTAGTCCAATGAAAACAGTTCCATTCAGTCCCTTATTTATTGCGACAAAAGCAGGGACAGCTGTCAGCTGCTGCAGAGCTCGTATTTTGCCAGGTTCCATTCAGACTGGCTTTTCCTCTGACAAAAGAGGCCTGCTGCTTTTTCTTGTTCTCCGATCCTCTGGCAGAGCAACACAGGGGAATCTTCTGAGCAGCTAACATTTGTTCTCCATTCTGAGGATGTTTTTTTTTTCAGAGCGGGCACTGTGATGAGGCCTTCTAGGGAATGGAAGCCTTTTGTTAAGACAGCTTTAAAGGGAATCCTTCCCATCGGGGTCTGGACGTGATCAACATGATGAACGCTTTGTTGTTGGATGACAAAGCCGATCATTTGATGCACGTCAGGACAGCTTTTTATTCTTAATATAAAGGAGTTAACCACCAAACTTAAAAAATTTCCTACACAGATTTCCTTCACATACTGGATTGATTCCTTCACTTTCCAGTTTTGGATGATTCAGATCAGTTAAAGTCATAATCCAGTAGGGATGGGTTTATTTAACTGGTTCTTTTTAGGAATCAATAAGAAATGGTTTGATCCATTGACATCATTAGCCTTTGTGCATGACCATTCCCCTGTTGATTCTTTACGTTGCACCAAAACTGCCGGCCCTTACTTCGATGTTATGTGCCGTGCAATGCGTCAATCCAGTTTGTCAGTCAGCAGCAGAGTTTCCAAGTAAATGGCATAGAGATGGAAGAGATTGAAAGCTTGGCTTCACTTTAGCAAGCAGGACACTAAAACGCATATAAACAAACACAATATCATGCAAGGATGGCAACAGTATCAGCATGTTAAAGCATTTCTAGATGCACAGCATTAAATACCAAGAGTGTCACATCATATTTGTTGACTTATACACTCAATAAAATGTTGTTGACACAGAGAACATGTAAAGTCATGTAAAAAAGGAGAATTCAGAAGCTCAAGACATTATATATGGCTTTATATATTTTTTCTATTCATTACTATTCAACAAAAAAAGTCTGTAGATTCCCTTTCTTGCCTCTATCAAAGTTCATCTCTGAAAACCAAATATAGGAATGGGACTTGGATATTTAAAAAAAAAAAAAACTGATTGGTATCAGAGGCAGAAATTGCTCATCAGGACGTTCCCTCTAGCCTTGGTAATAAAAGCTTTGAATTCTCTCTTGAGAGCAAATTAAAACTACACTTTACAAAAATTAACACTTTCGACATAGATCAGTAAGAAAATAACTTTTTCTAATAACAGAAAAAATGTCTAAAAATATATTATTTAAGTTTGATTCATGTTTCATCTATCCACTCTGACCTATACGTCAGACAGCACGAGAAGCTTCAAATCATCTGGCTCTAGAGTCAGTGAGCCCTTATGGAGTTAGCACACAGTACATAAACAACATGCACATCTGGTATGTTTACAGCATTACATTATTTATGTGTGCGCTAACCCTTTAAAAGCTGCAAACAGGTGAAGCATCATGCTGAGGCATGGAATAAGTTTGAGCAGTCAGTCAATGTTGCCAATCTGAGCGTGAAAGCATTTTATATCTGCCAAAATTTACATTAAGATCTCAGGTTATCCTTGTGTTAGTCTGTGTTACATTCCTGAAAATCTTTCTAAGTGGGATATTTTTCCCCATGATGCTCTTGCATAACAACCGATATTTGTAGAAACCCCTAATTCACATTGGTGTTGATGATATGCCAGCGTTTAGGTCACTTACAGCTCAACCAGCCTTCATCGCATTACATTTTTTCCCTCCCTTTCAAACATTGCTGGGCCTGAGTGAACTGGTCATGCATGCAGAAGAGTCAGTGGAGCACATTGCTCATTGGGAATTGATTGCACTATCAAACCAGAGGCAGAGCAGATCCTAACAACTGTTGGACCTGATGAGAAGACAGAACAGAGCCGGCTGGCAGACGTGCCTCAAAGAAGAGGTGAAAAATAGCAGACAGAGCTGCTGAACTTACCTGATGCTGATCTATGGTGAGACATGACCGCACTGTTTGATTAACTGAAAAGGTCAAATTGCTCCAAATTGTTTTTTCACCTGAATGTTTCAAATCAACCTCTCACTAATGAGCTACTTGCCAACAAGCTCTACATTCACAGAATAAATGGAGCGCCTGTCCTCATAATGTCAGGCCTGAAGTCTTTAATTAGCCAAAAAAAGATTAGCTTTTTTTGTACTGAAATGGAACAGGATAGCATACCATGCCTTTGCCAAATGTTATCACAGTGTTGAGCTGTAAAAGCAAAATTAAAGATAAATGATTTGTCAGGGGAGATGAGTTACACTTTGTAACTAGTACAGCATAAATAAAACAGATTTCCTATTCACCACACTGAAATCTGGTTCACTCACGTCGCAGTTTTTGTCCTGCGAATGAACTTAAAAGTCTTACAGGACTATTTACTCCAGCTGGTGATTACAGAAACTCTCCTGCATGAAACAGACTATGTAAGAGTTGGCGGTTACCTATAAAAATAAGGCTGGATTTGAACCACAAAGAGCCTTTGCACTTAGTAGTTTATAGCCTTTGAATCTTTCATGACCAGTGTATGAACAGCAAACACCCCAGGAACACACAGTGCTGCTGTAAAAATACAACTCTTTAAAGCCAGTGGAATAACAAAGGGGTAAAATTAATGTTTACAATTACACTGTCCTTGTTAGAATAAATCAGAAAAAAACAAACATTGTTCAGTTTTTATTATAAGGCCGTAAAAAAGGAAGGCGTGTACAAATGCACTCAAGTTAAGTTAAGTTCTCTCCTGGCTAAGTGCCACCACTGGGAGCGGGAACTCTGGAAATCTGCCTCCAGTCTGAAAGTGTAAAGATATTCTGGGGACATGTCCAATAAAGCTTCTTCGCAGTGATTCGTTCTGACAGTCTGTGATGATGCAGCTCTCACCAAACACATCACCAGCGTACCCTGTTCCGTCTAATGGTCGACATCAGTTTTCTGTGATTCAATCAAAACCAGTATCCATCAATCACGCTCTCCTCTGACAGTGACAGACTGTTGAAGGCGTGCCAATGCGCCTCCCAGCTGGCCTCAGACGATTCACTGAGTGTATGGAAGACTGGATGGATTTAGCATTAGCAGGATAACTATCCTCCACAATTACATTATGGCTGAGGGTCTCTGCAGTCACCATAGACCAGACGGCTGTCAGAACAGAGATGGTCTCAGAAAGCAAATGGCGTGCTGTCGGTAAATATCTGATCCATTATGAAAACATCTGTCATCATGGCAGACGGATCTGTTGTCCCACTGATCTGCACATAGAGGTTACAGGATTCCTAACCCTTGTGCTGTGTTTATATGTTATTGGTGAAGTGTCAGAGTTACTATAGACAGACTTATCTGTAACAGAGTAAACAATCTTAAAATGATTGTTACTTTGACCTTAGTCTAGACAAACATTTGCAGAATCCAAATTCCCCCGAATGACATAATGCCAAAATATCCGTTCTTCTGTGAAGTTCTTTTAACATTCCTGGGAATGAAAGAGCTACTGATCTACAAAAACAATTTAAAAATGCACATCATACGCTTTAAGTGTGTGCCAGTGTAGCTTTAATAGCCTGGTCTGTAGCTGTGAATGATCTGTAGTACAGAAAGATGGCACAGCAACATACAAGAGAAACAGCTTGGATGGAAAGCATTGTACCCAGTCAAATGCAAAAAATGATTGCATTTTCTTGTTCATGTTGAACTGTATTCTGGTAATTTATTGACGAGGTGCTACTTTCAAGTGTTTTTAGGCTAGAAACTATAGGAAAGGCAAACAAAACTTAAAAATGATTGACAAAAACTACAACCCCAATCTCCGAATAGTTTGGACACAGTGTGTAATGATAGAAACATAGTTTGAATAATTTCAAACCTGTTTTCAATCGAAATAGTGCCAAGACAAAATATTGAATATTCAAGTTAATAGTTTTATGGAAAAATAGACTCGTTTTGAATTAGATGTCAACAGATTAAAAACAGCAATGACTTGGATTTTTTTTTTACTATGGTGATGAATCAATTCTTCTCTTACCACTTTAAACATTGTGGGACTAAGGAGGTCAGCCTCTGTGGTTTTGAAAGAAAAATGTCCCATTCTTGCCTGATATAGGACTTCAGCGACTTAACACTTCAGTGTTGTAATAGTAATGTTATTCTATGTTTTATTCTGTGTTTTTTCTTTGTTTTCACTGCTTGAGATGCCCCATATCCTGCTTCCTTGAGACACCCCATCTCCTGATTCTTCAATAAGCTTCCAGACCCTTTTGTCATCACACCCTCTGCCCAACTTCTATGCCTCTGTCTCAATGTGGATTCCTGTAGCAGACAGAGGGGCATGAACAGTACCTTTTGGGGCGTTTCTCTCTAGCATAAATGTTTGGCCCTAATTATGTTTGAGGTCTTTCTTCACTTTGACCGCTCGCATGTTGACTGACCTTTTTCTTTGCAAAGGAAAATAAAACCTTGCTGGCCGTCAGAAGTCTCTATTTCATTCTTCACCAGAAACAGGAAAATTTCCACAACAGTGTCTCCTTTGGTTGTAGTTTTGTTCATGAGATGGCAAATGCTTTCAGTGGGTTACAAACTGGAACAACAGTTAGTCTTTTTTTTTCTTTTCAAAAATATGCAAGGTCTCGTCCTGTAGGAGCCATAAATGTGTGTGTTTATTTGTGATGTGTTGGAAAGTGCTGTACTGATGCGATGGAGATGTGTGCATTCTGCTGGCACTTGAGTGGTGGGTATGTCACAGTGGGTGTGTCTCTGTGGTTTTAAGTAATACCACTCACCTGTAGCCTTTTGGTTTGGTCAATGAGGGAGGGTGAGTCGGGAGCGACACTTTTTGTTGACTGCTACGTTACATCACGCCATTTTACACCATATTAGTTTTGCTGTTTCTGTGCTTTACCTTGTAAATTGTATGAAGCATCTACTGAATTGCGCATCTTTAGAAATAAAGTCAGTAACAGGCATTAGAGGTGTGTGTTTGTGTGGGATAGTGAGTCCCAGGTATACTCCCGTGCTTAGCCTTCTGCTGCGTGATGGTTTTATTTTGGTGAGATTGCCAGTCAGCTGCAACACCTCTGAAAAAGGCACTGGAGAGTGGCATATGCCTTCACAGATCCTTCCTCAGATCAGAGTATGCCACATCCATGATTTCCAAAAAGAATGTCATTGTCCTAATTGATTTAATGGTCATTCCATGCTTAACTGAAATTGGACTTTGTATATATACTTTGTGTAAAGAGTTTATATTTTTAGTGGGGTAAATGAAATTTCAAAGTAAATACATTCAATTCAAAAAATTAAATTTCATGTCAGACCATGCTTTTCAAATTTAATATAATGATTCAAATCCAGTTTCTAGTGGCACTAATTTCAGCCAGCATTTTTAGACCTTATTATACTGATAACTTGTTTAAGATTTTCTAAAGCACTTCTCTCTCTTCTCTGGGCATTTCTTTACTTGTCACACAACTTTTTCAGGGTTTTGCGCTCCCTCTTCAGAGTATTTCAAAACTTGTTGCTTGCTTCAAATTCAAAATAGTATACATTTTTCATGCAACCATATTTTTGTTTTTCACTAGTAACAATTTATGTTTTTGACACTTTGACTTGTGCCACTTCTCTCACCAAAAGCAGAGCCCAGAGTTGAATATGGGTCTTTCACTTACTATTTGTAGCATGTCTGTTGTTACAAGAGCATTTGTATGAAATTCAACAACCCAACACTTAAGTCGTCTTTAGCAAGAGAAGCTAAAGCCAACCTTGAAGCATTAAAGAATACACTGTGAACTTCAGCAGCATCAAATAAATTAGGCACACTCTTCATCACAAACCAAACAAAGAAGGCGTATCAAATTCCTCGAGACAGTATTTCAAGAGTGAGAGCATATGAAAAAAGAAATAACTGGCCTACCTTATGGGTGTAAGGAGCCTCTCCCAGGTTGATTCCATCCTTTGCTAATTTATCCCTAATCAGCACTTTCAGCTTCAGTTTGGGATACGTCACAAAATCATTACAGTCTGTAAACCTCAGGTTGTGGTTTCCAGGACAGGAGGCCTGGTGTTTTCCTGGCATGTGTGAGTGTGACCCCAAAGTCCTGAAGTCATCTTCTCTGGTTGGGTTTGGACAGTGGTTGCAAGTAGAAGTTCCAAGTGGCTCCAATGTGAAATAGTAGCTTGGTGCTTTCCTTCTGTCCTCTTCCTTGAGTTTCTCCACTGCTGCCAGCAACCTGTGTCTGTGGTACTCAATGTGGACACCAATGGCATCCAGATCTGGCTCCCCTATCTGTTTACACACTTCCAAATCATCATAGCCATTGTCAATGAAAGACTCCACATACTGGGCCAGGTGAAGCTTAGAAAGCCACTCAAGGACAAGGTTTGGCCCTTGGCTCATCTTAAGACAGGTTGCAGAGGAGGCTAACTTAAGTGCACATTGTCATATTCACTGTTGCTGTGGTGTGTGCACAGGCAATCCAGCACAGGTCCACTTTACACACAGTCTCAAATGTAATTCTCCTATCTAGAGTCATCTATGGGTTTTTAACACAGTGTAAACACGCAGGTAAAAAGAGAGCTGCATTACTGAGACAACTCACTCGGTCACAAGCAGAAACAAAATAGTGTCCTGCTTCAGTTCGCTTGAGCAAAACGGCAAAAAATGGTGAAGACGGAATGAAAAAGCCAGGCTCAATTCTGTCACCTGCACAATTCCGGTTGTTTTCCGACCAGTTAAGAAGTGAACTACTTTAACCATAAGTCGCTCATTAACAGTCAGTTTAACCACCAACCAGGCACAGTTTCATGTCTGCCGACGGAGCCTCAAAGTTGGCGATTGAGAAAAGCCTTTTTTTACATCTTTTAATTACCTCTGTCAAAGAAGTGAAGAGTTGGCGTCCCTCCAGGAGACAGCCGTCGTCTTTGTTTCATTCATCCCAACGGTTATACAGCAGCACGCGCAGGTCCATCAAACATTCACGCGGAACAAAAAATAAACCGTTGACGCTTCAGGCAAAACGTTACGTAACGACCACACTGAACGCTTCGAGGGTATTATCAAAAATATAAAAAATTATACCCATAAATGTTCAGAGTACACTTCTCATAGCTTACTTTGTGTCTCCTTATTTAACTTTGCTGCCACTCCGTCTCTTCCACCGGTTTAGTCTGAGTGAGGATGCTGCTGCTCAAACTGCTGTGGTAGTTTCTACCCCCATGGATGACGGGACTTCGCGGGACACTGGCGCCATCTGCAGGGGGCTTCTGGGAAATGTAGGAATTACTGGTTAAACAAGCTAGAATGACATAAAAACGCATAATAAAATGCAGTTCTGTTCGTCTAACGAAGTTGGATAAGTAAATTTATTTAAAATGTAGTGGTTAATTCCCCACAACCTTGCTCGTGGTTCAAACGTCCTCAACTGAATAAAAACATGTAGAGACTCTGCCTGAAAAAAAAAATAAAATAAAATACAATAAAAAAATAAATAATAAAAAAAAAACATTAACAGTGCACATAGCACAACACTAGATCTTCATAACCTTAAAGGGATTCCCATAGGTCCATAGGATTGGGCACTCTTGCCTGACTGGCCTACACCTATAACATTAAAAAATGGTGATGCAAAAGTTATAGTCAGAACCACAAGAAAATGAATAATATCTTTTTTGTTTATTGACATACCTACTCACCATTCTAATTGATTTTTATGTCTATGGAAAATATGTGTTGACAAACAGATGGTAATGAATTAAACAGAGAAAATAAAATACATGAAGATAGTTCAGCAATACTAAAATTCGTCATGTTTTGGAAAAAGTAGGTGGTGGTTTGGAGGGGTAGGGGCAGGAGAGAAAAATAAATTTGGGGATAGTTTGTTGGCTCAGGCTTTTGTAAGCAAGCATGGAAACACTTGTGCACACACACACAGATACAGACAAATAAATAGCTTTTATTCACCCCTCGTATCAACTTTGTCTCCTAAAATGCAAGTAAACTTGGCAAGGCTCACATTGGTGAGGGTTCCAAACTAAACCAGGGCGTTCCTGTTTGAAGTGAAAGAGTTTTGCTCTCTTTAGCTTAGTGTTGATTTTAGCTAGAGTTTGTACTCAAAATCAGGAAGCAAGAAACCATGAGACAGAGAGAACAGGACAAAGAAGTAATGATTGGTTTTACATTTATTTTCCATTGCACAATAATATATATATACTGTATCTACAGTCTAAATTGTTTGTGGCAGCAGATTAAGTCAGACATCCATGTGAAATTTATTTTAATAAAACTGTACAAAAATTGCCTACTATGAGAAAATACTGCAACTCCACAGATATTCATCCCAGAAGACAGACGGACGGATGGATGGAAGTATGGCGACTGAGAAACCCTCCAGCTCTCCTTCACTCTGCTCTGAGACAAACTTTGCTTTCTATGCATTTCTACAGCGCAGGGAAAGCAAGAAGTTTTCCATGAAGCAAACAGTAATAGAAACAGATGCACCAATAAAATAAATAGATTCTCTCACACTTGTACAATTGGCATGATCAAACAAAAGTGGGACACACTTCCGGATGTGTGACAAAGAACTTCAGTTTTTGTTCAACATGGTGTTAAATACAAATGCCAGAACAGACAATCTCTAAGAGGGATAATACATGGTTGTTTCAAGTTTGTAAACACTTAATATCATGCATCCTTCAATGTGCAATAAGGGACCATTTAGGACATATATGTTGCAAACTGAAGCACTTTAAAGTCGAGGCCACACTTTGTAGAAAGACTCAGCGGCCCACCCAGAGGAGAAGAGCCTCCTGCAGTAGCAAAGCTTGAATCTGAGATGAGCATGTTCAATATAGAACCAGAAAATGTTTATTGTCATGTTTGGATGATGGATCAGTATGCACAACCATTGTTTGGACAGTGATTCTATCCCAAAAGTACATTAAAGGTATCTTTAATAGATTATTGAAATCAAAATTATATATATATTTGTTTTCAAATATATAAATATATCATAGAATCATTAACCTGACGATGAAAACAAATCTGAGAGTGAAGCAATCAGCATAATTGGCGAATGACACAGATAAGCATAGGTTCTGTCATATTTTGGTCCTTTCAAAAAGAAGAACATGGGACAAAAAAATAAAACATTAAAATCAAACTAACAAAATATATCTAAATACATAAAATAGTGCAAAACCCACATCACTACTCTTTCAAATAGGTTTATCTCAGTAGTTTTCAGCAGACAGATAAAATTAGTCAGCTCAATGTGAAGGGTTTTATTCCAAAATGCAGCACATGCCTCTTGGATGAAACATTTGTGGTAGGACTGATATATGATTTGACACTCTAAATCTAATTTAGTGGCTAAAACATGATTCAACATTTTGTTCATGCCTGTAACCATTTTCCTGGAGTCACTTTGACATGGTTTTCTTTGGTGGATATCTCATTTTGGAATGAAACTCTTCAGGGTCACCTTGCCTGTCCTCCGAACACAGCAGTTTGGGTGATGAGAGTGGTGTTCTCATAAAAAAAGGAGCTCAATCCAATCCACTTTCTCCCTCTCACACACAGCAGACTTATTAAACAAAGAGGGAAAAATTCCAAACGAATTCCAAACTGTTTGGGAAACGAAAGGAAAAGACAAAATCAAGACAACTCTGTGAAATCAAGTAACTCTTTGGTGTCGGAAAAGAACATGGCCACGAGCGAACAGTATGTCACGATGCCTGAACCTGCACTGTCAGATTTGTGTCCAGCTGTCGTGTTATTTACAACATTTGGCAGCAATCTGGACCGACAAAGTCTTGTCTCTCTTTTTCAAAATTAAAGACCGACAGATAATGCTCCTACACTGACACAAATAGCAGCATATCCTTGCACCTCATGAAAAAGAAATCTAATAATTACAATATAACTCTAGTTAATCACATTGAAAAACACTGTCAAGCAAAAACAAAAACCTCAAAAGACCTATTGTAATACACTGTATCTATGTAGTATTATAAATATTAGCGCCCATACACATATTCCAGAATATATGTATGTTCACAAACACACAGACATACACATAGGTAGAGGTTAGCATATATGCGTCATGAGGCAAAGGCAGAAGAGAAACAGTTTTAAAGTGAATGGTTCAGAGAGAGATGACCAATGGCACAGTGTGTGAAACACTCAGGGCTGCTTGGTCATTTCTACTGGCAGCTACGAATACAAAGACAGCATACCTTTACCGTTGTGCTGTAAGAGACACATGCTTTTTTCCCTACACATTGAGAAACGAGACAAAAAACCAACCTCAGCAGAAAAGAAATTTGATAATCATGTTTAGATAGAATCTTTATCACAAAAAACTCAAAATTGTAACCAAAATATACATTTATGCTAAACATATTGAGGACAATCTTTGTCTTGCCCTTCAACACACCGTCCTTCGTATACTTCGCTACAGCCCCATTAGAAACTTGAAGACCAGCATGGTTTTTTTTCCAGTGTCTCAACTCGTCATTTCTATGATAGATTAATGTAAACTCTTCATCAGGGGTAAACATTTTGAGCTCATATTCGTGCGTCTAAAAGACAAACAAATACATGTAATGCCCACAGTACAAATTCTAGGACTTATATAAATCACGCTGCTCCAATAAATTATTTTTTTCTAAAATAAAGTCAAAGGGACTCTCAGAAAGCTTTACCATTTGTTCCTCTTTCACCTAAAACAACTTGGTTGGCGAATGCTGCAAGAGGAATGGTTGCAGATGAACTAGTAGACTACCAGCCCTTATTCGGTGAGAGGCATTAGATTCATCATTGCTCTGTCTACTCTCTACTGATCTAAGTGCTTGAAAGGCAGCTCCTTTCTGGACAAACTGATACAAAAAAAGACACTAAAGAAAAACACAAAGCTCAAACTTAAAAAATAATTTAGACTGGAAAAATAAACACACAAGTCCTTCATTGATTCAATCACTCCTATAGATATTTACATCTATGTTGACTTGATTCGATTGGAAGGACGACGCATCATCAGACTTTTTCTCCTCGTTTTAGTCCACTGTGTTTGGCAGACACCGTAAAGGGCAGAGAAAGGAAAAGAGAGCAATCGCAATCAGGCCACCACAAGTACAGGATTTGCAGAATTGTCTTTTCTCTTTCAGAACAAAACAGCAGGATGTGTGGATATATATGTAAGATATACTTGAGTGCATGATGGATGGATATGAGAGGTCCCCTCTCTCCTGTTTTCAGACTGATGTTAATCGAACGCCATCGCTCTCAGGTGAAATAGAATAGAGAGATTCTGAAGGGCTTCTCTTCTCCCATTTCTTTCCGTTCTCATTCTGTTGGTTCGGCCGGTGTATACTCTGCGGTGCTCCTCAGGTGACCGAGGTGATGCCAGAGTGTATGATATTGTGCTGAGAACAGAAGCATGACTCTGTAAAGCAGAACCCCCCACCCCATGGAGAGAAATAGAGAAGAGAAGAATTGGGACCTGCAGCTCCTCAGAGACACTGGTGTGCGTGATTACTGAGTCCGATGCTCCACACACACACTGCCATCAGAGCTGGTACCACTTCTTATCTTTGTACTTCAGCATCATCTGAAAGAAGAAAAAGAGGTCGAGTCAGAAACAAAAGAAGTGGATGTGAAATCACAGCTGATGCGCTCAGTGAATACTCTGGTGCGTACATCATGGGCATGTTTGGAGAAGGACTCTGCGCTGGCCATCATGGCTGCTGTTCTTTCCTCTAGCTCTCCCAGCTTCTGACCTCTCTCGTCCAGAGCTATCCGGGCACGGGCGAGGTCCCCTACGACCCCAGACGCTGCACCCTTCATGCCCTCCATGCTGCCAGGGCCAGGGATGTGCTGTGCCAGGCTGCGGGAGGCCTTCCCAGAAGCAGTTTCACCGACTACCAAAAATAAAAAGGAACTCAATTAACATATTACGGGGTAGCTGCACACATTTTAAAAACCACATTTCAGGCTTTCAGATCTAGAAAAAAACTTCCTTATAATGCAATCCCAAATACTTTCTCTTTCTCTCTTCTGTTGAAGGTTTTTGAAATGGTGTGTACTACTGTGCTATAATCTGACACATAAACAAGCAAAACTGCTAAAAAAGTTAATTCATGTCAACATGCTTGTTTTTGGTAATAATAATACACTATTTCTTCCATATAACACTAAATACATAGTGTAGATGTGATCAGATATTCAGAAGTGTCTCAGTGTCAGTGTGGTTTAAACATCTGAAAGTTCTCAGAAGAAAAATCACTCAGTTGTGGTGGTATCTGACATGATCAAGGCTGAAATGTATAACTTTAAGTGAAAAAAAAGTCAAGATTGTGGCTGTTGCCATCTCTCTTCTCTCTGATGATAATATCACATTTGCAAAATAAGCTAATATAAAACCAAAAACAAAAAAAAAGAGTCAAAATACAAAATAAGCCAGTCTGTACTCACATAAGTCCTCCCTGTCCAGAGACTGAGCTCCGCCCCCAAAGAGTCCTTTGAAAAAACCTCTGTTAGGAGCCTCTGGTGTCTCCACAGGAGTAAATAACTCACTGAGCATCTCCTGAGGAAGACACAAAGAAAACAGTAAGTCAGTTCAGTTGTCTTGTTTATTTTGATGCATTAAACTGACCTGAAAAAGATGTGTTATTTTTAATTTACATACTATGGTATATCTTAACAGATACTACTGCAATTAATAACATGAGTAGCATGTCTTTTTGTATGTCTAAATATTTTGATATTATATCTGAGAAGCCGGACAAAAGATTTCTTCAGAACAATCAGAGTTATTGGATTTAGTTTTAATCTCAATGAACCGTCTAAGTGTGTTTGATGCAAATCTCATTCTCTTATTAGTGGCGTCTGACCTGCAGGTTATCACAGGTCTCCTGGCTGTAGGTGATCCTCTGGATCTCGGTGGGGGAAGTGAGATACAGGGCCTGACCCAGGTTAGAGAAGCCGAACGTTCTGGCTATCCTCATATCCGTCAGCGGCAGGTAATTCACGTCCAGCAGAGGCCTTAAGCTCGGCAAACTGTCATGAAACATGGAAAATAACTAGTTTCAGAATTTATCTATAACATGATGTTTCCTTTGAGAGGAGATATCAGAACTGATACCTTAGAGTCATGATGTGTCCATTAGCACAGAAACAAGCGATGCAGTATGCTCCAGCCATCTGAACCACATCTGCCCTCAGCACGAAGGAGGTCTCTGTGATGTTGTGTTTGTAGATGCGGGTCTGCGAAGGCATCGCCAGCACTTTGGCTTGTTTCTCCGAGCACAGAACTGCAAACTGCGAATCCTGACCCTCCTGAGACGAGGGAGGGGAGGCTGGCCTGCGTCTTCGGCTCTTCTCCTTGTCCTCATCTGATGCGTTGGTGTCATACCACGGCTCGTAGGAAGGGGGCAGCAGAGCTCCAGCGGCGTCCAACAGGGCCATGGTGAGGATGCCTCCTTTCAGGCTGGCTATGGTGCCTAAATAAGTGTTAAAAAATGTGTTTGTTTGAAGAAGAGAGAAGAAATCCTTTGAGCTAGAAAAGCCAGGCTGTTTTTTTTATGAGGTGAAACATTTTTTACTTCAAAGAGAGAGGGCAGCTGAGTATCTACATTTGGAGCAACTGTAATAACTTTTAACAAATAAGAGACCCAAACCCCAATTAAAGCAAAGTTCACTGTTTCTTTCTGACCTAGTTACCTTTGTTATCCCTGTTAAAAAGATTTGCTTGTTTACAAAGCTTAAAAGATGGGTTGAGGGACTCTCGGTGCAATGAAATGATACAAAAACTCCAAAAGATTTACTTTGAAGAATTAAGAAAAAAAAAAAAGACTTTTTATAACCCATTTTTTTGGCCAAACTCAAACTCAAAATGCTGTTTCAACATAACTTTACACATCATTTGAACCAAAAATGCACTTAATTTGTTTCCAGTCTGCTGAATCAAACCAAGCAGAGCAGAGTTTTCTTACCACAGGACGAGATGCCGACAGGCTGCTGCAGCCTCTGGTCCCCCCCGGGTGGCAGGCTGAGGGCCACCATCATCACCGAGCCCTGTGTCGTTCCCACCAGCAGACAGGGGCTGACCAGGCTGTCGTTCTTCCTGGGGAAACTCTCACAGAAGTGAAAGGCGGAGATGGCCTCTCGAGATTCTCTATCTATGCTGGTTACACTAGAACTGCGCGAGCGGGTGAATGAGTTGTCCTTGGCATCTGGATGGCAAGAGGGAGCAAAAAAAAACAAAAATCAAAAAATAGAAGAATGAGGAAATGATGTTTTAATTAAACTGAAGTCAAAGGAGGAATGGCTGCACAAACAGGGGAATAAGAGAAGTTAATAGCATGAAATCCATGAGGCCTTAAAAAGGTTAATATGTCGAAGCTCTGTTCTTCTACATCACACTGATTATTGTCCAACTTTTTCTTTTGCAGCTGACAACCACTGTTCACCACAAAAGCTTTTTGACATTGAGATGCTTGGCACAATTTACAGCCCAGAAAGTTATTTTCCGACAATGGTTTCTTCTGTGTCTTTTTTGCAATTAAATCCAACATCAACAACATTCTCAATGTGAAAAAGTGCTGAAGAAATGCATGTAGTACTACAGGGACTCCTAAGGAAGAACTGGTATTTAAAGAGCAAGAATTATTCATGGCTCATTACTGAGCTGAAGGCAGCTGAAGCACAAGCTTTTACCCTCTTTAAAACAAGCTAATGATGGATCCCAACAGAAACACAGACACAGAGGGAAGCTCAAACACGCCGCCCGTCATGAGCGTGCTTCACAGGGGGAAAAACTGTAAACAAGAAAAGCCAGATTTTTTCACACTTTGTACAGTCGAGACAGTCGAGCTTCCTCAAAAAGAATCAAACAATCACTGTGAGAAGATTAGTGTCGTACATCAGCCCTTTCAGAATAAAAGCCCCAGCAGCAGTGGGGGTTAGTACCAAGTTATTCCACGTCAGACCAAATCAGACCGTGGCTGGTCCACTCACAGGGGCTGGGAACTGACAAAGTTCTACTGACGCCCGCCTTCTCTCTCATCACCGTCTCCTTTTTGACCTGGTTCACCCTACAAATGGTCTTCTTACACGTGAGCGAGCGCCACCGCTGGGACCTCTCTTCTGCTCAAACAGAATATTTGTCTGAACTCAGAGAAGAAAACATCCCAAAACAGGAGCAGTCTCATATGTGTGTAGCAGCCTGGGACTAAACATTTAGCAGCACTCTCTGAGTCTTACTGAACAGCTGTGAGCAGCAGCAGTTTCAGAAAACAGAATTTTAAAAAGACCTGTAGGAAAAGATGAGGGCTGTTAGAAGCTGGTGGATTTGGCTTACCCTGGTCTGGCCTTTGCTCGCCAGACGAGCTAATTTTCCGCGACATCTTGGCTGTAACAGAAACAAACATTCCTACTTTATAAGATGAGAATGATGGCTTTAAGATTCTAGAAATTACGATTGTTTCTAAGCTACATATGAGATTAGTTTCACTGTGTTAAGAGTTATCAGACAACATTCAGTATTAAGGGTGGTGATACACACTTCAGGACAACTGTTGAGGACCTAATGCAGTGTTTTCTGTCTTACTGGGGGCTACTCTGTACTGCTGTGAGAGCAATATTCTATTTCAAAAACATCTTAATTGATTTTGGTTGGTGCCTGCTGCCAGGAGTGTTGCCAATTTTTGGAATAAACCCCCAAAAGTTGTCTGTTGCAGTCTACAACCACCCTGAGAGAAAACCCTGAGAATACAAATGAGGCTGAGAGGCATCACAGACGGCAGAAGGCCTGTAATATCAAACAAAGCAAGAGGCGGACAAGAAGTAAAGTAATTGCGATTCAGAGAACATAGTTATGCACGGAGAGTAGGAGGAGGAGGAGAAATCAGCGGATAGCCAAACAGTTAAAAACACTGAGCTGAGAATCCTGGAATCAAAACACAAACAGAGGAATCATTTATCGAAACATTCAAGAGACATGGTTAGACATTAGTACTGAAGAAAGGAAGGCATGGTGCAGATTTTCTATGCTTTTTTGATACAATTTTTTCAGATTTGTATAATTGTTTTCAGTCTAGAGTTGTGTAAACAACTTAGGCTTAAATAAATAAATGCATAGAAAATGTGATGCCTAGAGTAAGAAAGATTTCCTGTCATGCATTTGTTAAAGAATCTTGATTCATTTCCCAAATTGGCATTGTAAACCCCAGACCATGATTAGTAAAACACTTCATTAAAGCACGTCTTTCTTTCATTGGCACAAGATGCACAGACTGACGCAGGATTAAGGCACAGTGTGGTTACACCGCTGTCATTCAGAGAGAAAGAACCAGTGATTAGAGAGGATCACAGACTGTGTATGAGGAGTGGACGTAGCCTGAGGTAGAAGACCACGCAGGAGTGCTGCGTGCACAGGAGAGGCTCGTTTTACAACATGTGATGTAGATTTTGAAGAACAAAGTGATCTGACTTGACTTCATGTAGACTTCGTAAGGTATGCTAACATTTGGAGATGCTTTAGGGTGTGGCTACTTCATGATTGAAGAGTTGATATCACGGCAACCACAAAAGTGTCTTACACTCTCTTTTCATATTCAAGTGAAAGAGAGTATCTCCATCTTCATGGAAATGGATGAGCAGGGGGAGGTAGGGTACACACGTAACCCTTAATCTTTTAGTTGACTCTACCTCTGTTTTGTCTGCTTCCTCTCTTCCTTTATGATATGAAGTTAGAAGGGATGCACGATATTATCGGCACAATATCGGTATCGGCTGATAAAAGCTTAAAAACACGTTTATCGGTATCGGCAGATATGAAAATTTCTGACGATAGTCACAGCCGATAAGGTGCTATTCAGTTAGGATTATTATTATTTTCAATCTGAAAAATAAGCTCCTTAAATAAAATTTAGCACTTCATTTATTTTCACTGCAGAGCTCTGTGTCTGTCACCAGGTTGTTACAGTAGCTCTAAAATAATCAAATGTAACTTGGTTATGTTTAAAAATGCACTGTACATTTAAAGTTCATGTGATCTAAAGAAATTATTTTTCTGTGTTTCAATACTAAATGTCTTGAGTTTGAAAAAATAATAAATTTCTTATTTATGGTAAAATAAAATGTTTTTTGTCTTGTTTTATGTGTGTTTCTTAAACAAATAAGACCATCACAATTAGAGTAACATATAAATTCCAGTACAGGATAGACTCAGCTTTCTTTACAGTGAAAAAAACAAACAAACTTGTGATTATCGGTATCGGCCAAAACGGGTTTCGATATATCGGCATATCGGATATCGGCAAAAATCCAATATCGTGCATCTCTAGAAGTTAGAGCACACAGCCTAGGAGGGGCGCTCTGGCCAAAAAGTGCTTATTACACTGAATCTGCATTTCCATGTTTGGAACATCTCACTACAAATCTATCTCTTTTTTTTTCCTGCTTTGCTCTCTTCTCTTTCCCTTCCAGAACCATAGACTGTACATAGAGTGGACAGCATTGCTTCGCCATTTATCATTGTACGGTTTTGAAGCCATAATACCCCCGTCACAGGCGCAGCCATTGGCAGCAGTTTGGCAGCCAGAGTCTGTGCAGCAGAGACTGTGAGTGGAGCCGGGTGACAAAAATACTTTTTTTTCTTTTGAAAGTCTAATCACTTCTTAACTCTACCTCCTGACAGATTTTACAGTCCCCGAAAAAAAACGCAACAACGGCAGCTGTTGATAATCGTTAAACATAACATAGAACCTTGTTTTTAACCTCTTATAACTAATAGAAACAAAACTCTTCAGAAAAAAGAGAACTTGAATACAAGGCAGCCAAAAATATCTTCAAATCACCACAACAATCAGACGTGAGAAACATTTCTACAAGGTGTATTATTTTTTTAAAGTTTGACCACAGCCCATCTGGAATGACTGGAGAGCCAGATTTTTTGACCTACACTGCAGCCAGCCAACAGGGGGAGCAGTTTTTGTGGCGACCTCTCTTCGAACTGAGTAGTATGACTTCAAATTTTTTTTTTAATAGTCTACAGTCAACAGTCAATACAGGCTTCTCGTTCCTTCTCTGCTTTCCTCGTCCTTTTTTGACAGCTAGCAATTGACGCTTACTAAACTTTTCCTCTTTACACTTCCAATTTCAGTAGATGACTAAAGATAGACAGAGTGTACAGCCTAACCCAGTTGAGGTGAGCTCTAGGGCTGGGATGATATGCTATTCTTGAGATTTGATTCTATCACGGTTTTTGGGGTGCCAACTTAAATTAAATTGCGATTCTTCACTATTTACAATTTTTGTGGTTTTCAGTTTGCCTTTTTTACACCAGGCCATGTGAAAAAGTTAAATGATGATGACATCTATAGACTATATCAAGAGCCATATTTTCCCATAAAATGCACATCACGTGAGTCAGTGAGAAAGATTTCATCTTCTGCTGGAGAAAAGTGGTAACTTTTTTCCAATCCAGTTTATAAACAAAGACTAAAATGAAGAATTTGAATTTGGAAAAAAAAGGGATTTTTGGCTCTGGTTCTGCCTTTCCAGTTCTTCTCTTACTCTTTTTTTTATTTCTATTATCTTTTCTAAGTGTGGAATTAAAGAGAGGTAGAGCATACAGTCTAAACCAGAAGGGTTGAATTCTTGCCCAAAAGACTCCCCACCCCAGCTCCACTGTCTCCTTGTTTACATTTCTCTCCATACATTCTCTCTTTCCTTTTTTATTGAAGTGTGTTGTTATGGAAAGGGTTGGTTCAGGGATGCTGGAGCAAAAACTGATAAGTCTCCCTGAGGTGTTGTGGGCCTTACTTGATGTTATATATTCAAAGACAGGTGCCTGTGTGAGTGATGCACTGGCTGTCGCCATCTCCATGCTTTGGAGTTGGGGGACAAAGGGGCCAAGCATTTGTTATACAACTTAAGCGTTAACACTGGGATGAGGATGTTGCAGGATGGGTTTCTCCATTTAGCACTTCTCCTTTTCATTAGAGCACAAGTGCTTTGTTTTTATGAAATCACTCAGCAAATTTTGCACTTAGTGAGAAGTCAACTGATCTGTTTAAAGCCTTCTCCACAAACCAGAAATAGCTTTCCACTTAGGATCACAGTTTGAGTGAATCCACTTCTCTAACTCAACTAGTGCTAGTGTTAGCTTAGAGATTAGCACCATTCTTCATTTAAATCATGAAAACAGCTGAAATGCTAAAATATAAAGGCTGCACGACCTCAGTGGTGATGCTACAGCAGCCATGTCCACTTCTAACACACAGTCAGTGGAGAAAAGACATGTGAATGATACACTACCAAAGTCATTGGCAACCGTCTTGGAAAAGCGTCTGCTTTTGACCTTCACTGGAAACAAGGTTCAAAGGAACAAATCAGACAATTGCAGTCGATTTTAAAAGCTACATTAGTGGACGCATGCAACATTTAACATACAGTACCCTTTTCTATGAAATTCGTCTTTCGGTCATCATCTGAATTGCAAGGTGAGGTAGAGCCTATGTGAAAAATGGGATCATTTGGGGAAAAAAGGTATTTCAAAACGACAAGAACAACCTTTTATTTGATGGAACGGGTCAGGGAAGCTTACCTGAAGTGGGTGATTTGCAGCGGTCCTCTGAAGGGTTGGTGCCATCGTTGGTATCACAGAGTGCTGCAGGAGGAGCACACGTTATATTAAAACAGCAGAAGTTACTCCTACTCTTGGTCTTATCTCTACTAGTATGAGTTGCTTCCTACAGAACATTTAGCACAAATAATAAAGGGGCTCACTAATTTAAACAAAGGCAGGGGCAGCTACCTGCACAGAGTAATAAATAAGCCACACTTGACTTCACTCCACAAATCTAGAACAAGCCTGTTGGCTCAAGGTGCCAGAGTTGTTTATCTAGTAAAATATGTGGCTCGGATCAGAGAGACACCGCCTGTTTCTGTGCACTTAAGCTCACTGTTGTTTTAAAGACGCCAATACTGAGGATTTGGGGGATTTTGGGGGGCAGCTATAACAAAATCAGGGAGTGTATCTTTATGAGAAAACAAGAGAAGAGACATGATACTGCAGAGAGAAGAAAGTCTGGTACAACATGACTTACTGATGTGAGATGAGCGTAGCTTTTTCACAGAGTCAGAATACAAGTTAGAAAGTCTGGACATGCAAGAAGTCACAGGTGGAACGTCTTTACCACAGAGAGAGGCCGACAGTAAAAACAGTGAGACAGGAAAATGATCAGAAGTGCAAAAGAAAAAGACAGATTCAAGTCCCGGGGGCTTGCTGCAGGATTTCTAATTAAAAGAAAACAGTCACCAGAATGAATTTTTGAAGTGTGCATTAATTAAATTCTGCTTGTCATGACAGAGAACCAAAATAAAGAGACTTAAATCTAGCAGCAGACCCCTGAGACTGAAAAGAATGAGTACAAACAGGATGATTAGGCAGAGACAAAAACATAGTAAAAGACAGAAACAGCTCAAACAAACAAATAAATCACAGCTATGTGTTGTTTATGTAGCATTAAAGGATGAAAAGTAAACATTCATGCACTGATACTGCATTCACTCTGACTGCAAAGATCATCTGGTCTGTCCAACTGAACAGATGGAGAATCTGTCAGTGATGCCCCCTGTTGAGAGACAAGAGCTACTGCAGGGGGCGGTGCTCATGGTGCGAAAGTCAAAGCCGCTGCCAAGTGTCAGCCCCGCATCCCGAACTAACCTCCGACAGTTGGCATCAGAGAAGTGTTTACATCTTAAAATATAAGCAGCAAATCTTGAGGGTATGTCGTTTAAGCAAGGAAGAAACCAGCGCTGGCTCACCTCCAGAGGGCTGCCGTTGTTTGCGTGGGGAGCGAGGCTGCCTCTGATAGGGGTCAGACGGGCTGTACAGATCTGATGTGCCCATGTTGAGGAGAAGAGTTTTCTGGAGGTAGTCCACCACAGCCAAACCATTACTGTTTCCAAACACCACACTGGAACACACAAGGAGAAATAACACACTGAAAGGGTCAGGAGATTAGGATGCTATTTCTGCTCTGGCTCCTAGCTATGATCCAGGCAGGCTTTATTTACAGTTTTGTGTGAGACAGGATGCAATTAAAACTTCTGGATGTGCAATGATAGCTACAGGACAGGGTGAACTACCATTATTAAGACAAGAGTTGGCACAAAGCAATGTGAGCTCATGTCAAAATATCAAGCGTGCTGGTTCAGTGGACTTACAGGCCGTAGGAGGAGTTGATAGCCAGGCTTGTGATTGGCTGCGGCGGCTCCCCGCTAACCCACACCAGCTGGATCACCAGCTCCACCTGGTAGCCCGGAGACTGCTTCAGCGGGGAGCTCCGCACCCTGCATCAAACACACAGCAGGGTGAGACAGTAGGGTGCACATCACGCGAGAAAAATCATCACCTTGTGGTAAGCTAAACTGACAATATCATCATTATCATAACTCTTATTCCCTCACTCAACCCTGTACTGTCAAACATACACATCTTTTTAAAGATTCAAGAAGTGAAAGGACGACTATCACTTGCAAAAGTGGACTTCAAAAAAAAAAAATAATAAATAGAAAACAAGAAATATTAAAGTCCATACTGCAGGCATGGTATATTGTCCCGTGGTCCATCAGAAGAGTTGCTGCCAGTCGAAGGCTGAGCTGGGAGCTCTCCCTCCTGAGGGCTTGTGGAAGCGGCTGGGGTGGGCAGGGTGGGAGTCTGGTCCCCTCCTGGGTCGGGAGAATCGCCGTCACTGAACTCACCCTGCATCCGGACTTCCAGGAGCTGAACAAAACAGGCTCATATCAGAGGACTGTCACATCTCAAAATACCCTGAAAATGTATCACCTAAAACACCCAGCACTAAGATTTAACCACTGCTGATTTATGTTTACCTATGAGTCCAGCTTTAGACTGTGTGTACCCACCTCTACGACTTCAGTAGTGATCTCTTGTTTGCTGAATCTATACAAAATAACGTGGGCAGACACCCCAGCCACACACAGCATCCTGCTCTCAGGGCACCAGGACAGGGTCTGGATCGCAAACGGGTCCTCCTCTACGATATCTGTGCTGGGCTTCTCCTCCTTACTGCGAGCCCTCTCGAACACCTTGGCAGTCTTTAGCTTGTACAGCACTTGAAGCATTACTTCAAGGGGAACAAAAACAAGTATGTTGATGTGATTTTAGGATGAACAATTTCTTCAAAACAGTGCTAGGGAAGCAATGCTGCTCTACGCAGATGACACCGTTGTGTATATGAATATTTAAAAAACATAGAAAGGTACTTGAAAGCTTCACATGGCAAAAGGAATTAATAAAAGCTCTTTATAGCTGTCTCAACTTCATGTGTTTTAAGAATCAATTGTGTGTAGCATCAATATTTAAGGGAAACATTAAACCCATTGACAGTATAATCCATGGATGTAGCCTTTGTGACATCACCCATCTGTTTCTAACAGAGAGTTTTGAAGCCTATTGTTAAACATTTTGAAACTACTGAACTCAACCCAGTTTCAGATGAAGCAAAGAGGTCAGTCAACCATGTCCTTATATGGGCAAAACTCGCAATTTCAGTAGCTTTGAAAATGTCAAGTCGTACAAAAAATGTTAACCCCTATACTGTGTGTTTCAATAGAGAAATAAGCTGTATGGACCAATTCTGTTTTTTTTTATTAGACTGTAAACATGTTTGTTTTTGCTGTAAAAATCTGCATTTTTTGACCTGGTATGTTCATGGCTCTTGGTCTTTCAGACAGTTTCTAGTGGACTCTTCAAAAACTACAGTTTGGCACTTCCTGCTTGACTGAAAGATTTTAATATTGATTCTTATTTTGTGCGAGATTCTTTCTTATCCTTAGTTTGAGAGATGGTGCATTTATGACTGCAAATCAAGCAGTACTAAAAATCTGTATGAACCTGATGTTATGACTCTAATAAATGCAATAGATGTACCTTGTCCTCTAACTGTTGCATGATCTATTATTTTTATTCTCTGCTGCATGAATCTGTCAATTCAAGATAAGATTATTTGGACAAATTCAAATGAAAGAGAAACTAAATCTGTGCTGCACTGCACCAAATATTTCATTAAAAAAACATTTGTTTCAAGTGTTATAAACCGTTTTTACACACATTTTGAAGTAAAATGTGCTATATGTGACAACAAACCTGAGCCAAAAAAATGACCCAAAGCTCCTTAAAATAAATCAGATTAAAATAAACAATAATACTCACATGCAGAAGCATCCCAAAATTTGATTGACCCATCAGCGTGTCTATTTGTTGGAGCAGAAATCAAAGAGTTAGGTCACATGTTAATTGAATGGAATACGACTCCAATGGCAAACTGATTACTTGTTAAGAAGAAGTCACTTACCCAGTGATTATGATCTCTGGATAGCTCTGAGTGCCTTGGCCCCAGTTTCCTCCACTGATGGGCCATTCCTGTGATAAGGAAAAAACCCGTTTAGTTTATGATCTTTGAGAATCTTGAGATGATTATAAGTTTCTATAATGTTACTTTAGTGCCTGTATTTAGTGTGAGGAGGGTACGATTCTGACAAAAAAAAAAGACCTTTGTTTACATTTTGAACAGCAAAGATTCACAGTAAGTGCTACATCATACTGAAAGAGGAAGCAGAATGAGATCTTTTTGTTTAAAATATGCAGAGGAAGATTGGCATAGTCCAAAGGGTTCGGCAAAATTCAACAGAAACAGGTGCTTTAAGCTATGTTTTCACTGCAGTACCATACATGGTGTCTACAAAAAGAAATTCTGTTGGAGTCCCAGTTGATTTCAAACCCAGACAACACTCAGGATTGATTTACCCTCTTGCTGTAGCCTTGTCTCTTTTGCCGGCTGCCGACAGAGTAAAGTGCAGGGATAAGTTCAGCAGGGCAGTCAGCGAAGTACTCACAGCAGGTCACTGGTGACTCATGGATAGTCAGAGGATATGGATTCTCAAATATTGGATACCTGCCAAGACAACGTGCCATATGTTAGACTCTGAAACAACAGTGTCTACATGTTATCTCCACACGTCTATCCACGACAACACCCTGACTAATAATCATTACTTCTGCACACTGGACTGACCAGCCGACCTGTTTTAATGTCCTTTAAAATAAGTATGAATTTGTTATCACCACATTCTATCAATAAACAGCAGTCAGCTGGACTTTAACCACTCCACTTTCATAACCAGATATAAGATGACCTTAAACCTCAGCTCTCCATAAACTGACAGATAAAGTTTCTAAACATCAACAGTCAGCTGGACAAACTGTGTAGGAAGCTGTTTCTTAATTTAGGAAAGGACTGTATCTTCTTTAACCACATACTGTGGGTTTGCCCTCTAGGTGTTAGATTGACCGGATGAAGTTGTGGTACACACTCACAAGCACTGCAGGAAGCAACAGCAACAAAACTGTTTTTTCTTTTTGAAAGAAGCCTGGGATTTGAAACTTAAGTTTTTTTTCTGTATGGTTAGAGTAAAAAGGTAAACAGAGTTGCAATACACTGGAGGTGAAGTAATGGACAATAAGATTAAAATAAAAGGAACATAATGCTTGCTTGGCTGCAGAACAATCCCCTCTTGTATTTCATTACAGTTTCTTCTTTTTTTTATTTTTAAGAGGGCCTTTGAGAACAAGAGTTTGTGAAACAATGCTACAGCTCTTGTGTTTTCTGTAAACTTTGCATTTACTTAACTAGAAATGTGGAAGTGAATCGTCATCTTGCAAAAGTCTGAAGGGTTTTAATCAAATATCTTAAAGATTTGCTTGTTGATTTTCTTGAAATAGACTTTGTACAGCAAACTTAAAAAATATTTTTGTTACCTCATTGGAAGATTTTTTTTTAACTCTTAAAGGAAATTCAGGCGGCATTTTGTTTTTTAATATCTTGAAAAAAAAACTTGACAGACTTGTCAGTTGAATGTAGCTCATGTCAAGTCTAATAAGCTGATTCTGACTGAAAATAACACTCAAACATTTCCTTTGTCTTGACTTAAAGCCTAACTTAGCTCTTAAGGTGGAGGCTGACAGGAGAAAGATGGCCAAGCTGTTGCCTCTGATCCACATCTCACCTCTTTCAAGTTTTCTTTCATTTGTGAAAAGGAAAAACAGTGTTTTAGTGGTTTCATGTTATTCTTGATTTAGTTATGACTCCTCAGAAAATTACAGTGTGCTGGCTCAAATTGGGAATCAAAAAAATGGAATTCAGTTTTACATTCCTCTCTCCTGTTTCAAAGTGAAGAAAACTCACATAGAAAAAAGACTGTGAATCAAAGCACTTTATGATGCTGAATGGCTTTCTCAGTTTTATGACAGGTGGTGTAATAAATGTGTTGAGCACTGTGTATCCTGCTGAGTTTAATTTGGAGACAAAACATGATGTTTGTTCATTTAAAGCATCAACAGAAAAAGCGTGTGACTTTAAAATGCAAAGAAAGCTACGAAGAGCCTGATTGGTTGATTTAGCGCAAGTTCCGCCTGTGATAAAGTGAACAGCCAATCACAGTTCAGGATTTAATGGTGGTTTCCAGGGGACCCTATGCTACCTCTGGAACTTTTTCTATGATGAAAACAGAAACATTTTCACTGAGCTAGAAGAAGAAAAGCGATATAAATACCCAATCTGCCCGAGGTCTATTACAACCAAATCCTTCTCAAGGAGGACGACCACGGCGTAAGGCTCCTGGAAGTCTGACAAGAGAAAGACACACAGCAGTTCAAAGTTAACCAAGATGTCAACTCAGGGACAAATCGTCTGAGTGTGGCAGCTCACCGTTTGGATACGGAGTTTCACACAGCGTTAGGAAATCCACAATGGGGTAGTCCATCTCCAGGACGGCAGTGCTCTTTCCATGCATCACAGTCAGACAGGCTCTCCTCCCCACTGTATCATAAGACAGGCCTCCTGATAGGACCATGAATGGATCCCTGAGAACAGGAAACACACACAAAAAACACACTGTTTAATTGCTTATTCAATAAATTCAAAAGTCCAATCAGTAGTGAATGGTTGAAGAGGGACACCAAAATTTGTAATCCTCTGAGGACACTTTGCCCCATTTTAAGAGCATCAAAGGAGGAGGAGCTGACTATATTAATCCTGTAATACCTGAGGAATAACTGTAAGGAAATAATTAGATCACCTTCAGTGAAACAGTTAACTTTTCTCCTTCTACTCTGTGACATTGAAGCAACAATCTAGCTCCTCAAATCAAGATAATTATGTTGATGCTAATCAAAACATAATTAACATGCAACCACAAACCATTTGTCATAATCGAAAACAATTAAAGGTAATTATGGCAACGAAACGAGCAGCGAATGAGAGAAGTAATGAGACATGGCAGAAGAGCCTCCTCAAGAGTTACAGGATCAGCCTGTTTTTATTTTTTGTTGTTGTGGCAGAATAACAGGAAGGGGCACTTGGAGAACAGGATATGGATTCAAACCAGAGTCAGGCCAGACACAGGATGGGTGGGGACTTTCTTCCATCACTTACCCCGCCCTTGTTGTTTTGTACTCCACCTTCAGGATAGGCTTGCATGGCTCTGGCTTTTTTCCATCTTTAGGTTGCTTTCCTAGGAGGTAAGACAGCAGTGAATGGATGTTATTCCAAGGAGCACAAGATATACACGCTTTGAGCTATGATACATGCTTTTTAAAGACACACTTAGCTTCTACGTGTATGTGTGTATGTCTGTAAACAATAAAAAGCGTCTACCATGTGGTGTGATGATCTGCACAGCCTTGGCTGGAGCTCGTACATTCCATGTGGTCAGCGTGCCATCAGAGTGACTGCAGACAAACTGTTTCCCCTCGTGGTGCCAGGCGACCGAGTGGATCGCCTGAAAGACCCGCGGCAGCACATCATTAGAGCGTGGTGAAGAAAGCACAAGCACGCACATTTCACAGCTGTGCAACAACAAATCTGATCCGCGGAAGCTCTCTGGGCTTGAAAGATCTGTTATTTTGTCAACAAATGCCACCAACGAGAGCCAAACCGGAATACGAGTCGACCTCTAGACCCAGCTGGTTCCTTCAGCCTCTGTGGCTCTCAGGCTCTTTGTTGCTACTGAAAACACAGGGCTTAGTAGGATATCTTTAACATGCTTCCACTTTAAAAAGCAGGTGAACTAGTTCTTAAAAAATTAAAAAAAGTGATGAAGATGTAAAAGTGTGTCTGTTAGGATCTACTTTTTTATGTGGATTAACACATTTGCTGCCTTCCACTGTAGTAGCTCCTGACACAAAGTAAAAAGGTTTAATAAGTGACAGTTTCAGGTCCCATGAGGAGACATTTCCAAGTCTCCATTGTGTTGAAAGTGACACAGAGTAAAAGGCCCTCTCTGGCCACATGTTGCTTGGAAAAAAAAGTGAGAAAAACAGTGAACAAAGTAAACCTCACAACGACGGAGCAGAAAGGAAATATTGCCTTACCTCATCATAATTGTAGCGGTAGTCAGCTTTTTTGCACTTCAAATCCCACAACACCACAACCCCGCACTCAAATCCAATCAGAAGCTGCAATAACAAGAGGAGCAGAGCAGAGCTCAGATGACTGCTGTGAAAACACTTTCTGTGCGTATAACTCAGACTGGACTTAACACAACTGCATTAACGGAGGAGGGCTCAAAGACTCTGGGAATAGCTAGCAGTGACTTTGTAGTATTTTGTGTTTTTGCCTAGAGTATGTTTGTGTTACCATAGTATTTTTGTCAAGTCTAACAAGACATTGATATTTGCTAAGACTTAAGTTTTTGCTGTGTTCAGTTTTAGGTCTTAATCAACTAAAGCCCTGTTTCCACAAAGTAGTCTGGTTCATATCAGTACAGTTTGGTACAGGCTGCCTCGGTTAAGCCTGGTCCTGTTTGCGTTTCCACTGCCAACCGTGCCCCCTCATGGTAGGCAGCGTGTAAGCTGGATGCTGACAGCTGCATCAGTAACATAACAGCGTGACGCTACAGCAGCGCAACACAGTGTACCCCGCTAATAAATCCAACAAAGAATAAAAATGTGACACAGTAAACAATGAGCAATGATGGAAGACATCCGGCATTTCATCCTCTCCGCTAGGAGAAATGCAGCTGCCGTTGCACGGTAAGTGATGATTCCTGCAACCAATCAACAGTCTGCAGTGTTGTAGCTCCACCTTTCGGGATCTGATCAGGTCTGGCACCTCTACGGAAGGGTGCCAAAAAGTGGGCCAGCTCGTCTCGGTTATTTGGGAGTCTACCACGGGATTAGTCAGTGGAAACGCTGTAAAATGCGTCCCGAGACGAGACGAGACGAGACGAGACAAACCGAACTGAACTGCTTGGTGGAAACAGGGCTTAAGTGTCTGTTAACAAAGGATGTTTGAGGCAGTGTTGCCAACTCCTCAGTAAGAAAAGTAGCTTTTGGCTGTCCTAGAAGTTGCTGGAGTTGCTGAATGACACCCTCACTTTATGAGCATAATTGGCTATTTGCATATAATTGTCATGGGCAGAGGAATAATGTCATGGGACTGACAAAAAAATGGCAAAAAAAATCACTGTAAATATGATCAGAACCCAAGCAAACTAAACTGTCTTCTGTCAATTCGTTTTTTTACGTCAAAATAACAACCCTCCTCCTTTATCAGGGCTTGGGATCAGCTAAAGTGACCCAAAAGAGACAAGTGCATGTACGAATCAGTCGCCTGCTCTGGCGCCACCTGTGGTTTGGAGCAGGGAGGACAGCAGCACCCGCTGCTCACTGAGAAGAGAAAAATCAATTTGAGCTTTCATGTCCGAGTTTCCAAACTCCAGAAAAAGTTTCTATGTTTGTCGCTCGTTATGATTTTGAAAAAAAGAGTCCCTGTAGGGGTCTGAACAGATGACTTGCACCTAAAGAGAGTTTACTGCTTGAGCTGGCTACTTTTCATGCACTTTGAATCTAAGGTTAAAATCCATGATGACTCTGCAAGTCATGAGCATTTATGAGTCTATGATTTTGAACAAAGTTGAGAAAGAAAAAAAACTTCAAAAAGCAGCATGAACCTGTTGCGGGATGCCTGGGCGACTGAATTTGTTAAATCAGCTGAATATTTTATGAACACTAATTGAGTGTGGACACGGTCACCACTGCATCCTTCACTTAGGCAGTTAAAGTGTGCAGTGCAACCTGGTCCATCTTCATTTATTCTTCGTGACACTGTGGGCTGTTTCTGTAACCGATTAGCGTGAAACGAAGCCTCTTCTCATAACACACACACACACACACACACACAGAAAAAAAACGTGATGTTTGCTATTGACGTTGTAATTTGTAGGAAATGGTGTGCAACCGTTTCTCTGTGTCTGAACAGGACTTATTGACGTTGTTGTGTCTGTGTGGGCAGAGGGGATGAAAGATAGGTTGGCTATCAGACAAGAAAAGAATGGACTAAGATTCTTAATATGGAAATCTTAAACTGTGAGTTACCTTTCCTTCATCCATGGGGTTATCGCTGATGTGCACCACAGGCCCAGGGTGTGTCTTGGTGGATCTGTGCAAGAAGAAGAAGAGTTAATATATATTTAAGAGTTAAACTCATCTGATTTATTTGCTTATGTTGTTTTTTCTAAAGGAGGAAAAGATAGGGAGGTTAGCAGGGGAGATAATCAGAGAGGAAAGACAAAACACAAAGCCACAGTTTGAGGGAAGAAGCAGGAATATAAGATGAAAATGTGCATCAGTGCAGCAGAGAGAAGGATGACATATGAGAGAGACAAATAGAGACAGAGAGAGAAGGAGAGCAGGGTCACTTGAGGGTCTGTGAGAGATTATAGCATGTGGAGACAGCATCACCGTGGCAACAGAGCAAGGGCCACAGAGGAAGTGAAGGTCTGGCCTAAAGAAAGTGTTGCTGCCTCTGAGTGTGGTCTGGCTCCATCGGCTAATGATCTCATTGCTGCTGATGAGTCGATACAGTCGCAGATGTAGCAGTGAGTAAAAAGGCAGGGACGGATGAGAGATAGAAACTCCAGGCACCGGTAATCACCACATGATACGCCGTTCGTATACACGACTGATTTTAATGTGGGACGAGAGTGTATGTATCCTAACAGTGTGATTTCTAGGCTCAGAGCTGGAAGTGTTATGCTAATCAGGTTTTTAAAAAACATTTTCACAAGGTCTTCTGCTGTCCAGACAGACATCCAAAAAACACCCCAACAAACATTCTGCATACTAAAATCAAAATCTGATTTCATATCTTTCAATTTATTTATTTCAGACTGCAGATGATAACTCTGCTGTCTTCAAAGTTGAGCATAAAACTTGAATAAATTAGCAAGTTGATAAGTTAAATAAGCTAGTTAAAAATGGATTTTTTTTAAAAAGTAAACAAGCTTTTCTAAGTTAGTTTTTAGAAACATCAGAGTGAGTGCTCTGCATTTTTGTTTGGTTTTCAGAAGTAGTGATGGAGTGAGCACTCTCACCACTATACGCTCCGTTTTTCAATCTCTGACGTTTCTTCGTTTTCTTGCTCGATATGTCTTTTGTTTATCACAAGTTTTTCAGTTTTGCAAAAACTTCAGTAAATGCAGGCAAAGAAAGCCCTCTGGGTTTATTTGAAGACTTCTGGAACGTTAGCTAGCTAGCTATAAATGCTAAATTTGCTGGATGCCAGAGCTGTGATGCATCAATTTTATAAAAAGCAGATTGAGCGGGACAGGAAGTTGTGCTTGGAATCCACCAACAAAACAGTGACTTTCAAGATGAAACAAACCAGATCTTATTTAGATCGACTAGAACAACAAACATACTGAGCTAAGTAAGGCAAAGAATCAACAGATATGAATGAAGAATGAAGACATGCTCAGCAGTGGAGAGGAAACTCTGAAATCCTCAGTCTCCTGACTCCAGCTGTCGGGCAGTCCCACAATGTTTTGGACTGAGTTTTATTTTGTACTTTTGTTAGTTTGCTAAAAACAAATTGATAACAAAGAAAGAGTTGTTTCTGTTTTATTTTGGACTTAATGACAGAGTGACTGTGCCGTCTTTGTTCAAAATCATCATGTCTGTCTTTGTCTTATCAAGTTTTGATTTTTTCATTCACCTCTCTCCTCTTGTTTCAGATCACGTCACATCACGTCCAGCCGTGGTGGTTTCCCACTGTTGTAACTGTCATCCCTGTTCCTCACTGTTTCCACCTGTGTCATGTACCTTTACCTCATGTATAAGTCTGTGTCTTCCCCCTGTTCTGTGCCAGATCGTCTTGTCACCTTGTTGTAGAATTATCATTCCCAAGTACTTTGTTATCTTAGTCTCCAGAGTTGATTTTTTTTACTTTTCTGCTTCCAGCTTTGCTGAGATTTTTATTCTGTTTTCTAGTTTTGCCAGCCTAGCTGTAATTTTGTGTTTTCTATTTTTTTCATGTTTGTCAGCTGTGCTGTGAATTTTGTTGGTTACTTTTCACTCTATAATAAAGAGCTTTTTTGGAAGTCATGCATCTGGGTCTGCCCTGTCCATCTCCTTGTCAAAAAAAGATCTGTCACTGTTAATTGAAATTTTACGGATCACAAGTACTAGTGGTATCAATACTAGTGGTATTGGTGAGTACTCAAGAGAGAGAACTTGTACTGGTATCAGTGTGAAAAAAAGTGGTATCAAACATTCTTAATCAAGAGGTAACATGTTTTAATTCCCAACTGCATCCTTGTGACCGTGAGGGAGTGGAAGAGTAGGCAATTTTCCATGCTATGGAAGCTAGATATAGCTATGCTAAAGGGAAAAACCTTGAGATTTTATTATTAAACTAGAAAAAACCCACAGAGAGCACAGACCTCCACCAAGCATATTGTGATTGTCATGCAACACTCGGTCCTACTTTAATGTTATACTCCCTTTCAGCAGACTGTTTGCTACAATTTGGTGTTAGTTGCAGGTTTGTATGATAATTTGTTACCTGACAGAGTTGAAAATGATGATGACCTAGTTCATATTTCCAATTCCAGATCTTAGTATCCAGAGTATTGCCAGGATCTGGATCGTGCTTTTACATCTGTCAGAAATTATGGTGACCTTGTCTTGTATTGTTTTGCAAAGCAATCCAACCATTTATGGTGGAGTTATATACACATATGGTGAAAACAGCCCTATCTCACAATGATAAAGAATCCTTTAAAAAATACTGGATCCAGACAGTGATCTGGATCACCTCCAAAATTTAATCACTTCTTCCTTATCACATTTTGAACATTTCCTGAAAAGTTCATCAAGAGCCGTTCGTTGTCTTGGTACTGTTGATTACTGATAGCAATTGCCAGGTACTGGGCACCACCAGTACTGTGTTGTTTAAATGTGAAAAGTACCCACCCGTACCTGGTTCCTTCAATAACCTCAAGCATCATCTGCTTCCGTTACAAGCTAAAATCCAACTCTACGAAGAGATAAAAATTGTGGTTGAAATGTAGAATGACGTTTTTAGGTCATCGAATTTTGGGTGAATTGTTTCAATCATTAAAATACTGGAGCTAACATCGCTCCTGTACTCTGCGGCACAGTCACCACCAGCTCTCAGAAAGTGTCAAATATTTGACTCTGATTCTGCTTAGCTGTGACTGAATTTGGTGTTATTTGCAGTGAGGTTTATTTGCTTAGAGCTGTGACTGTTTTGCGTAATGGCTCATTTGAAGGTGTGCAAACAACACAAGCACACAGATTAAAGTTTGCTCTGTGGCGCAGTTTGCGGAGCATTTGAACCTTTGCGAATCAGATGATGTCTTTTTTCAACACATTTACAAATGATAACTTGCAGGCGCACTCTGTTTGTGGATGAGGCCCTCACTGTGCAAAATTGAAAAGTCAAACTCCAGCAGCTTGTGTTATGTAAACGTCATTAATGCAGCATTTTATCAGCCGTTCGGATCAGAATTCTTCTCCCAGGAATGATGCGGATATTTAATTTCACCAATAACTCACAGATATTATTGTGCATCACTGGAGCCAATGGGAGCTGGAAGACTCCTCTATCAAACATCTCCAAACTCCTCCACAAAGAAATGGCTGAATATTTTGTTTTTAAATTTCACCCCCAAGCCAAGAGCTCTTTTTCTTTAATCATCTGCACAGCCAGACAGCCAAAAATCATTTCCCGTCTCTGCTGTCTGTTTCTGAGACATTTATCCAAGCTGATTGCATACTTTGGTGTTCTGACACTTTCAACTCCCAGATCTAAAACAGCGATTTATCAGATTCACCAGCAGCCTCTCTCTCTCTCTCTCTCTCTCTCTCTCTCTCACACACACACACACACACACACAAACACACACACACCTTTTTATACTCTGCCTCCAATTTGAGCTGCCAGTCTTCCTGAAATGATTTCTCTTGGTACACACAAAGAAAGACTCTACAGGCTGAAGTTTGACCAAACAGTGATGGTCACACTTCCCATTTCCAGGCCATGCATCGCTACTATGACCAACACAGTTAGAGGTAATCAGTCAGTGTGCGGGGTGACAGAATTTTCACACTGACATCTTATTTTATCTGGGTGTGGAACCTGATTACTTTTAATCAATTATCTTGTGAATGGTCATGAAAAACCTGAAAGAATGAGGCTGTTTCCCAGGGCTGAGTGAAACTTTGCTAGTTTCAACACGCCAACTCTTCAGTAAGGAAAGTCACTATTGGCTGTCCCAGAAGTTACTAAAAGCCACTAAATGACGCTACTGTCTAAGTTGCACAATTATACATTTGCATGTAATTGTCATGGACTCTGTAGGAGAGAGAAATATATTTTTATGTCTGTCTACACTCACCTGTCACTTTCTTAGATACACCTGTCAAACTGCTTGTTAACACAAATTTCTAATCAGTCAATCACATGGTAGCAACTCAATGCATTTAGGCATGCAGACAAGGTCAAGATGATCTGCTGCAGTTCAAACCGAGCATCAGAATGGAGAAGAAAGGAGATCTAAGAGACTTTGAACGTGGCATGGTTGTTGGTCTGAGTATTTCAGAAACTACTGATCTACTGGGATTTTAACCCACAACCATCTCTAGGGTTTACAGAGAATGGTCCCAAAAAGAGAAAATATCCAATGAGCAGCAGTTCTGTGAGACAAAATGTCTTGTTGATGACAGAGGTCAGAGGAGACAGACTGTTTGGAGCTGATAGAAAAGGGAACTGTAACTCAAGTAACCACTGGTTACAACCGAGGTCTGCAGAAGAGCATCTCTGAACACACAACACGACCAACCTTGAGGCAGATGGGCCACGGCAGCAGAAAACCACACCGGGTGACCCTCCTGTCAGCTAAGAACAGGAAACTGAGGCTACAATTCGCACAGGCTCACCAAAACTGGACAATAGAAGATTGGAAAAACGTTGCCTGGTCTGATGAGTCTGGATTTCTGCTCCACATTCGGATGGTAGGGTCAGAATTTGGCGTCAACAACATGAAAGCATGGATCCATCCTGCCTTGTATCAACGGTTCAGGCTGCTGCTGGTGTAATGGTGTGGGGGATATTTTCTTGGCTCACTTTGGGCCCCTTAGTACCAACTGAGCATGGTTTAAAGTCCACAGCCTACCTGAGTATTGTTGCTGACCATGTCCATCCCTTTATGAGCAGTGTACCCATCTTCTGATGGAGACTTCCAGCAAGATAACGCTCCATGTCATAAAACCGGAATCATCTCAGACTGGTTTTTTGACAATGAGTTCCCTGTACTCAAATGTCCTCCACAGTCCCCAGATCTCAATCCAATAGAAGCACCTTTGGGATGTGGTGGAACGGGAGATTCTCATCATGGATGTTCAGCCGACAAATCTGTGTGATGCTATCATGTCAGTATGGAGCAAACTCTCTGAGGAATGTTTCCAGTACCTTGTTGAATCTATGTTAGAAGGATTAAGGCAGTTCTGAAGGCAAAAGGGGGTCCAACCTAGGACTAGCAAAGTGTAGCCAATAAAGTGTTCGGTAAGTCTATCAACCCTCCTCTTTTACCTGGGCTGGGGACTGGCAGAAGTGACCATAATGAGACACACTTGCGTGATTTTATCTGCTGCAGGTGAGGACTGTCTGTCTGTGCTTTGGCTAAGGAAGAGGCTCATGACAGCACATGCTGCCCTTTCAGGCAATCAAAACACGCTTTAACGTCAGACTCCAAACACACAGGAACGGAGCACACGCGCCTCGAACCTTTCGCTTTTTTTTTTCATAAACGTTCCATACCCACTGCCAAGGTAAACCTGACTCTGGCAGGAAATCTTCCAGAGCACAGGATGTGATGTAGAGCTTCTTGTGATCCCTGCAGTGGGTGTTTACACGGGGGAGTGGGTGACACAGAGGTAGCCACCCGGGGTTATCAAGTGGGCATTTCCTATCACAGATGTTCTGTTAAATCAGGCAGCAAACACCTCCAGAAGTCTCAGCAGCAAGTTCTGGCAAGACACAATCACCACCTCCGTGCCGCCCTCACACTGATCAAGAGCTCCAGTATTCTCAGCTCGCAGGACACACACTGTATCTGCAAACACATTCCTGTGTGTTTCAGAGTTTCCTGGTTCAGTGTCAACTCGCACAAGTGCACGAAAAAAGATATGCAAATAGTCAGTGAGCAAAGGAGCGAGGAGGAAAGAAAGAAACAGACAGTTGGGAAGCGCACACACTCACAGTTCGATGGCTTTGTTCCACATGATGACGTAGCCTGAGAGAGTGAAGGACTCCACGTTGACGATGTGGATGTTTCCTCTTTCCGTGCCGATGTAAAGCCATTTGCTCTGGAAGGGCAGGTGGCAGTACGTGATTCTGCAAAGGGAGATCAAGAGGATCCATCACAACCTGGCTTTTCATTATCTCATCATGACTCAGTCCCATCAAAGAGTCACCCCAGCCCTTAATCATGCGGCTCCAACTGGAAGGAGTAGCGAGTGACTAAGATTTAATTACAAAGGCCTTGCTCTGTGTCACACTAATGAAGCCTGACTATATATAGAGCAGCAGGGAGGAATAGCACAGTAAACACTGCTGTCTTCTCTCAACTAGTGGGGCTCATTCAGCCGTACGGCACATTTATGAAGTTAAAGAACATGACTGATCTTTACTGATTACTCTGTTTGACTCTTTGTCTGGGCACAAATCTCCTGAGGAATTTTCTGAGGAAATTCAGACTCAAAATTTAAAGAAACAGAGCATCTATGAGTAAGAGTTGACTGGTAGTAGTGATTCAGGGCTGGTCTAACAGCAGCTATTAGTTTATCATGGGAACATTAACCAATATTGGGAATCAATATGCATTTACAACACTGATTAAACTTTGTTAAAACAATCTATTCTTGAAATAAGCAAGTTTTCATGTCTTATTTTTAGTAAATATTGTCTTTAAAGGCTTAATTTAAGCCACATTCACCCCACAAGTCCAGAAGAACATCTTATTTGTAAGACGCCCGAAGAGTGAAATTAAAACCTAGTGCAACAAGAAAATTTTCCTTTTTGAGTGTCTTGTATTAAGACATTCTTGCTCCAAGAGGCTTGATTATTCAGTTGTGATTTTTTTTTCTTCTAATATCTTGAAATAAGACTTTTTTCAGGACTTATCGTGGGAATGTGACACATATTAAGTCTAATCCACAGTTCTCCCATTCCTGTGCTCCCCATGTCACTGTCTCGGTCTTTCTATGTCTCTTGGAAGGGATGAAACTGAAATGTAATTTCCCCTCAATAAAGTATTTTTGATTCTGATTTTAAAGAGTTAGTTTTTCCATAAACAAAGACATTAACATAGATTTAGATATAAGCTTTTCAGAGTGTTTCATGCATTTTGATGTCACTTTGGAGTTTAACATCCAGTACATTAGCTTGTCCAGTTTTCTCCTTCCCATGTGCAAAAAAAATATGTTAGTACAATGACATAGGCCCCTTAATGTATTGATGTTGGTAGAATTGAAAGTGCAAAAGGCATAAAAATCACAGTCAGCCCTCTCCACCTGCGTCACTAATGTCCCCAGCCACCAAAATGTGCATTTGCACAGGTCAGAGGTTGCTCACTAGTGAGCACATTTTCCTGTAGTCGCACTTCTTTTCTGCCCAGTCTTACATATATTTTATGAATGCAATTTAAATTACACCCAGGTTTTGATTGACGACTCTCTTCAAATTACAATGACATCATAACAGCAGATGCCCCACTCCCTGATTAGCGGCTGTCTAAGCCCGGGTTCCCTAACTTTTCAGTCAACACACACCGATTGATCCACTTGCCCATTGATCAGTGCCGATTTCCTTAATTCTAGAGGATCGGTGATCAGCCCATCCTTACATATGAAACTGATCTTATATACTTTCAGAAAGGTCTCACAGCCATTGTTGCTTATTGCTCTGAGACCTAAAACTCAGGACACTTTATTGGTTGTTTAAGTCAAAACCTTAAAGTGATACTCCGGGATGGAACAAGTTGGGTCCTATCACAAGGTTTAGGGCAGAAATTACCCCTACAGCAGTGATTTTGTGCAGCAGAAGCCCACGAAGCACGCACCAAACACCCCCTCCCTGCTCCTCTGCTGGTTTCCTCTGCACTCAAACGGGGCCATATTTTACTTGACGTGAATGCAGACCGATATCAGATTTTTTCGGTGGGAGTCTGTTTATTTGTGTTTTTGGTCAAGATTTTATTGTTTTACGGGTATAGTTCAATGATTTGCAATAGAATAAGATTGGAAAATTTAAGGTATATGCTTTCAGTTATAAAAAATAAAAATTAAAATCGGTATCAGCCCAAACCGGTATCAGCAGGTCAGGCTTTTTAAAGATCCCTGATGGGCCAGAAAATTGTGATCAGTGCACCCCTACTTTTCAGACCTCAAAGAGGCAAGGCCAGTACCCAGCAACCCCTGCTGTGTAAATATTGCAACAGATTGCAACCACTCAAAAAAGAACAGACCAAAAAGTCACTTAATTTAGCTGATCGGAAGAAAACTGATACTGTTGCTATCCTGGTTTACGTGTCTCTGTTTGCATGGTTTTATACTCAATTTAATTCCCCTTTTTTACGAAACAGGGGGTCCTCATTTTGGAAGGAATTTTGCAACCCCTTCTTAGGGTTTGGTAACACATCAGGGAGTCCCAGCCCCCACTTTGGGAACCACTGCGTTAAGCTATAAATATCCAGCTTTAAATGAGGTCTTTGTAGTGACTTTAATCATCATTTTGTCAATGGACCCTCAGCAAAAATAGACAGCGGTTGATGATCCCTCATAGAAGAGGCTCAGGCTGGGTGTAAAAAGACAAACAGCAGCTTTCTGACTATTTTAGTGACAAGTTCTCAAACTATTTTTTTTTTTATTTTTCACTTCAAATACTCAGGCATTCATCCACTTTGGAGCTCACATACAGAAATGACTAGAAATTAGAACTTTCCAGTTTTGGATTTCATTTTAGAAGTCTTTTTTAGCTGCCTGTTCTACCTGTTTTACAGATTACATCTCTCGTCTGAATTTCGAAGGAAAAAGGGTTGAATTCTCTCTCAGTGTTGAATCTGGCTCCAGAGCAGCCTGAAGTTTTGACAGCACCGTAACAGAACACTAACGCATTATACTGTCAACAAGCCTGCTGTTTTTAAACTGATAAGCATGTGTCCGGCTGTGAGAGCTCCTTCCACATTTCTTTACTTCAAACAGCGTGAGAGAAATCTGCAGCATCACTGTGAAAAGAGAAGCAGAAAAAGCAGAAATGTGACCATACCTCTCCCTGTTGAACTTGAGAGAATGCAGGATTGCGGGGATTTTTTGCCTCAGGTTCCACAGGTGGATGCTGTCATCAGCTAAGGCACTCACCAGCGCCCCCTGTGGCCGGGATCAGAAACACAGGAGAAATACATGACTCTGAATAAAATTGTTTATATGGTTTTCTCATGAGGACGCAACAATAGAGGCGACACAGAAGTGTGTCACAGAGAGAACAAACAGAGAATCAGTAGCAGTGTGTGTGGAAACTGCACTGGCAACCTTTGACACTGAGGAATGGAGTCAGTGCCTGGATGCAAAAAACTGCAGTTCCTTGTGTGGCCACTAGAGGCTGGATCCAAAAGCCAAGAAATTCCTTTAGACAAGAAGTTGCTTTATCCTGAACATAGATTGTGAAAAAAATGGGCATCATCTTGCTCGGTTCAAAGTGAGGTTGCCACAAAAACTGCTCCCCCTGGTGACTGACTGCAGTATGGGTAATGGTCAAAGGCGGAGCCACACTCTCCATTCTGTATACAGTCTATGGTCTGAGCAGCAAATTTCTTTATGTAAACAAATTTTACACAGGTGAGTTTGTTTTTACAACTCATCCACTTGAAGATATTTAGACTAGGAGTCATAATTATGGGTGCAGCTGAGTTGATTACTATGTCAGCACAATGCACCACGTTGCAAAGAGGGTTAAGGCTGTGTTATGGTTTCTGCATGAATGTGAAGCACAGAAATGAGACGCATAAGATCCGCTCTACAAAACTCATGAGGCTTTTATGCTTTTAAACCCTGCGCAGTGTCTGTTGGTGTCCATTCCTAAACTGCAGGGGGCAGTGTATCACAAATGTATGTTTAGAGTCCAGAGTACTAAACAAGAGGGTCGAAGAAGTTTTTCTTTGTTTACATCACATATCTGTCCTGCAGATATGTGATGTAAACAAAAAAAAAAAAACACATTTTCTTTTCTCTGCAAGAGTGGCCACACTTTTACACCATGAATTATTTACCACTCTGTTATCATGGTGATCTCTGTGTGAAGAGTCATACAGATGCCTGTATTTCCACACTTCAACCACTAGGAGAGATCCCGCTATCTTGTCCGCGCATCTCCATCCCGCAGGTTAGAAGTTTTTGAGTGTGCGCAGCGCGGAAATTTACCCCGTGAAAGGGACCAGGCAAAGGGACGTAGGTGTGAAAATGACATCATTCAACTGCACGAAGCTGCACAGATACCGTTAAGCATAAATCGGCCTTTAAGGACCACCTTGACCCCGCTACTTTGTCTGTTGCTACCAAGTGGCAACCGTGGATCTAAAGATATGAAGCTTATACTTCATTGTTTAAAACTGTAGTTCTTCAAGAGGTCTTCAGGCTTGTTGCAGAAACACTGGAAACCATGAACACACTGATTTATAAAAAGAAAAAAAACAGATTTCTAAAGTTGTTAAACTTAAAGGGTTGACTTGACTGACGGGTGGGTGCCCTGTTACTGTCTACAAAGAGCCTGAAGTCCTGCCTCTTTCTTTAATCCTCATCAGCACAAAGCTAGATTGTGTCAAGTTGTTTCGATAAAAACAACAGTAGGCAACATAAAAAAGACGGTTAACATTAAAGCTTCCCAAAAGTGAGGCCAGAACACCTGGACTTCCCCCTCTTTAAAATACTAACCTTACCCCCTCTATGTCAACAGATGGGATATGGATGTAACTTTTAAAACAAAAAATGTGAAGGAAATTTTCCACAAACATGGTTCACTCATATCGTGCTGATTTATTTTTCTGAGAAGTTTGTTGTTAATTAGTTATTTAATGATTAAAATAGAGTGTAATTTCAGGATTGGCAGCTCTGCTGATGCAGATTTGCTGAAGAAACCACCTACACAAGAGTCCAAATCAGAAAAAGGTGATTCAAAACTGAGACAAGGAGCTAATTTGCTGTCATTTGTACCATCTTGAGGGATCCTTGCTTCACTTTTTAGTTTTAGTGTGTTTAAGGGTAACAACAGGGCAGGCAGATGCAGGAGACTGATGACAGACTTATAGTGAAAGGGTGAAGAAAAGAAGGTGAAGGAGGCAGAAACCCAAACCAGAAAACAGGGGAACCCATATGAACACAAACCTCGTTGATCAGGAACTGAAGCTGGATGACAGCGGCGCCGCTCTCGTGCTGGCAGTAGCACTCCACACCTGCACGGCCGAAGCTGAAAGTTGCTCAGTCAAGGAAGAGTGCATACATAAAACTTAAAGTTCCTGCAGAATCCTGGGAGAAAACATGTCACAGTGTGTAGATTATGCTGTTTATCGAAGCTACTCGAGCTCTTTGTTGCTGCACATGAACATCGGTTGGCGTTTTCTGTTTGCATTCTTAAACAGAATCTGGCAGAGGCGTAAAGCAAGTCGAAGTAGTGGGTTATAAATAAAATCAGTGGGCTCTGTCTGACTTATTTATTCACATGCGTCAGCAAGTATGACGGCAGCATGATTAACTCCACTTTCCTCTCGTTCTGTATATCCCAGTGTAAGTTCAGGTCAGAGAATCCCCCGTCTGCTAAATCTGTGTATTTAAGAAAACATTCATTCAGCAAAATCTCAACACGGGGACTCAGTTTTGACCTTCGTGTGATCAAAAAGGGGAGCCAAAGAACACCACAGAGCTCCACAGTGGCACCAGGCCTGAAGTGAATCCCGTGAAAAACCTCCACAGACAGCACATATACGAGGAGCATAATGAGGGGAAAGCTCCTTCAAACAGCCTTTAATCACTTCCACAGATGGAGCACCCGAGCACCAATCAAGCACACCAACTGAGGACGAAAGAAGCAGTGTGAGATCAAACTGTGGAGAAACCAGAGAAGGTGATCTGCTTTTCATTGTTTTCAGGAGCTGATGAAAAAAGCTTCAGCTGCTTTCACTGTCTGACTGCGTCTTGTGCTGACACAGCAGAAAGCATCTGAACAGGATCAACCCAGCTGTGATCAAACAATCCCTCGGCGCCTTAAACAAACTAAGGTGGGGTTTGCGGAGGAGTTTCAGGACTCAACAGTGGGCATCGTTTCTGCACAGGGGGAGGATGGAGGCTAAGGCAGACTCTCAGACTTGCAGTCGGCGCCAGTGGAGAGCTGTTAGAAACTGAACTCCTGACCTTTAATGTCCAGTTTTAGCTCCTGGCTCTACAAGTTCTGTAAAACATTTGTCAGAATTATTAATCATGTCTGCACAGGTCCAGAATAGAGGAGGAAGAGTCATTAAGTCTGTTTCTTAGCCGCTGGTTGTGAATACAGAAGCGCAGAGCAGCAGTTTAAAGAGCAGAACATGTTAATGAGTAACAATGTGGTGTACTCATATTCCTTATTACAGGCTAATAACTGTCCATACAACGTGCTGCTACTGCCTGTGTATTTTTCTGTGTGTCATCAGTGTGTGTGTGTGTATACAGGTGTCTGGAGTCTGTGTTCTGATGCAATGTAGGTTAATAGTGCTGCTGAGCCGCGCTACTTTCAACGCTAGCAGGAAATTACAATGACAAACCACAAAACAAGATTTCATCATAAGTAGGGCATTCAGCCGCTACTTTACCGCCGACGAAAAGCAAAATGGAACCAATGTTTGAGGCTCGAATTCTGTTCCATTAACAGGACACACTGTTTATTACTTTGCTTGTTTTGTCTGCAGCTCAGGAAGCCAAGTCACACAAGTCAGCTGTTACTTTGGGTGCAAAAACACGACTCACTCTCTCTTTCTCTCCCGAGGAGACAAAGTTCAGGGAACAGTTTCTGTCTTAAGCTTTCAGTCATGTGATTCTGGAGTTGAAAATAATGGTTTCAGGGGAAGAGGTATGGCTCAGCAGTTCAAAAAGTGAAGCAAGGTCCTAATCCTTGACTCCCAGCCTTGTCCCTTTACTGCAGATTTCACCCTGCTCTCTACGCCCTGTGTTTCCTGTGTTTCCTGTCTCTCTTCACCTGTCATATGAAGGGTGACCAGGTGCTTACAAGCCACATGAGGGACATGGAGTGTGTTTGTGTGGGACAATATGGGACAATATGAGACATGTTATTACAATGGCTAAATTTTTAAATAATATCCATCTAACCCTGACACATTAATATTTCTGATGGGACCAAGCTTGTAACTATATGGATAACATGAACTTGATTTGGTTGTACACAGTATTTACATTTGTATTTTGTTTTTCTTGTTTCAAAAGACAAGGAAATGCATTCGTCACAGGAAGTGATACTTATAAAATCTATCAAAAAGTCGACTTGTAAAAATTTGAAAAATAAACCTGAAGTTTCTCAGAGCTTGTTAAATATTGTGATTGTATACATTTAGAGTCTGCTTTTTTTATGTTCAGTTTATGTTCTCAGCTCCTAAAGGTCAACTCTGTGCGCAATTAAACAAAAAGGCATGAGTGACAACGTCTTAACTTTCTGTGCGAAATGTTTCTTGTAGGTTTTACATCACACGCACCTCCATGCGCAGTGAAGTACAGGATCAAGGTACCAAAACACTCGCTGTAAATCGCCCTGTACTGGTTTCGACCTTAAATAAACATGTTGCCAGCTCATTTTTCTCTGACAAACTTCATGTTTTTCCATCAAAATCTGCAATTTGGTGTCTAATGCTTTTACCTTTCTTTATCGTGTCATTGGGCAGAGGTAAGAAGGACGCAGTTGACAGGTCAATGAACACCTGACGCCACATGTACGTTGATTTTAATTGAGGACGGACAAATTTAATGGTAATAGCCCTCTTTCAGCTACTGGATGAAAATCATGCTTCAGAAAGGAGACTGCTGCACTTTGGATCTCAAGAGCCAATCAAATGTGGAACATCATCTCGATTTATGGGACATGGGAAAAGTGATTAAAATGCTGTGCAGTCCCGCTCAAAGTAGGACACCTGGTTCGCCCTAGTCATATGTAAGAAAAGCGAACTAGTTCCCACTCAAAAGATTCATGAATTTGACTTTTTAAGACTGAAAGCTCCCATGCTAATCAAGCGAATATTCTTCTCCTTCCAGCCCTGCCAACCAGTAATCAAAGACTATGACAACGGATGACTACCAAACTATTACTTGTTAACACTAACAACATCCCATCCCAGAAACTCAGTGAATTTCAGCATATAGACATGGTCAAAACCATCAGATGAATTTAAACCGAGCATCAGAGGAGGAAAGAAAGTTGATTCAGGCGAGACTGAACATGGTTTGGTCTTTGGTGCCAGGGTGTCTCAGAAACTGCTGATCTACTGGGATTTTCCCACCAGTGTCTACAGAGAATGGTCCCAAGAGAAAATATCCAGTTTTCTGGACCAAAGTGCCTCATTGATGCCAGAGGTCAGAGGAGGATGGTTGGACTGGTTGGAAAAGCAACAATAACTCGTTCATGTATGTAAATGACCATTTCTTCTGACTAACTTGGAAGCAGACGGCAGCAGAAGACCACATCGTCTAACTCTCCTGTCAGCTAAGAACAGGAAACTGAGGCTACACATTCACACAGGCTCACCAAAACTGGACCACGAAGATTGTAAATATGTCACCAGGTCATATGAGTCTTAACACACAGCCTACTTGACTTATTGCTGCTGACTGTGTCCATCCCTTTATGAGCACAGTTTACCCATCTTCTGATGAGACTTCCAGCAGGATAATGCTTCATGTCACAAAGTTCAAACCAACTAAAACTGGTTTCTTCAACATGACAATGAGTTCACTGTACTCAAATGTCCTCCGCAGTCCCCAGATCTCAATCCAATAGAGCACCTTTGGGATGAACTGGAGATTTACATCATGGATGTTCAGACAACAAATCTGCTGCAGCTGCGTGATGCTATCATGTCATTATGGACCAATATATGGACGTATATCCAGAGTTTTGGTCGCTGGCAAGAAACAAGTAATATAGAAACTTATTCTCCTTCAGATCAAACACTTAATTTAAGTGATTAGCAGATTAATCATAAATCAACAGCAGCACCAGACTCAGCCCAACATTCAGGATACCTCTCTGCTTCTTTTCAGAGGAAACCCTCCCATCTCTCATCTTCCCACATGTTCCAGACAAACCCAAAAACGATTCTTAAAATTGAAATACAAACTCAACGTTATGCTCTCAACCTGAACAAAGACATCACGTAAACACTGAATCATCCTCAGTGAAACATCAACACTTCCTCCTTAAACCAGCTTGGTTCACCACAGGGTTTCAACATCAGCAGGTTTTCTTGTGAAGCCAGCTGATAACCATCGTGACAGGAAATCATCTTTATCATTCTCGCTGAGATGGGAAAAAGAAAAGAAAACTTGCAACTATGCTCTGCCGTCTTCTCTTGAACCCTTGTTTGAAAGAGAAGGAAGCTACAGGCTAGTTAGCTCCTCAGTTTGACAGAACGTCTGTGACGGGAGCTCATCAAAACAAACTTGAGCATGATCAGTCAGCTGCAACTTTTCCTTTTTAAAAAGTTCTGAACTTCAACTGTCACTACTGGCCTCCAATTCTTTGAGGGTCAAATTATTTTTAATTGCTGTGTCGTTTTGCTCCAACAACACAAAAAAAGGCCAAATCTTAAGGGCGGTTGTATCAGAAGGAGACAGGGGAGAGGAGAGGGGGTTGGTATCTACAGTTACACTGATTAAAACACTGTAGTAGAGACAGATCTTGTAAAAGCAGACATTTATTGCTTGTAGACACCTCATTGAGCTTATGTCTACTGAGCTGTGGCAACGTTTCCAAACTCCGGGGGCAATGAGGTGGATCGATGCAGCCTGTCTTTTGATAAATGGACCTATTGCCTGAATGACAGTAATCCCATCAGCTCCACCTCGCACATTAGGACAACATGGGAGCAGAGTGTGTGTGTTTGTGTGTGTGTGCTATCTGGGTGTCGTCTCGTAAACACAATGCTCTCTTAATCTAAAGAGTAGATAAAGACGAGGACAGAGCCACTTGTAATGAGCTGCTAAATAAAGACGACGAGCCTCCCGTGCAGGATATCATCACAAAACGGGGAAACCCTGTGTTTACACGCTAACAGGCTAACCGGGAGGACATGCTGTAAACAGAATAACCTGGACATGACGACACTATCACATGCAGTGTTAAATAGCCTGGAATGTGAAGGCTGTTGCTGTGACTCATGGAAGTAGCTTGGTTAGCTGTAAAAACAAATTCTCATCCTCGTATACAAACATAACCGACTCCCAGCTGCCCGAGGGGCCTCGCAGCACCGTAGCAGCTTGATTGTGTGTGTGTTGTGCAGGTCCGGTGGTGTTTACAGCACATATGAAGTGGCATCCTGGCACGGACTGGGCAGTGCAGTTGATGAGGTTGGCTCCTCGGCATATGGCGGAGGAGCTGTTCATGCTACTGCAGAGAAAGCGCTAATGAGCCTGGTTGCTCCAGGAGAAGGAAGCTGCTGGCTGCACAGACACACACCCCAGATAGCGTCTACCTCCGAGCCCTGCGCTGCCCCCGCTGCTCCTGCTGTGAGGTTTGGGTATTCAGATTTATCGTATGGAGATGACAGGAGGAAACGGCGGTTTACTGTCTTGCACCAGACTTTGTGGACACTGACAGATGCCTTGATGACATCACATTTTCAAAAAGGATGTCAGGGAGCGGGTGTCGTTTGTGTGTGTTTGTGTGCATGAGGGAAAGCAGGATGTTGTAAAATCACTGGAATGATCCAAGCTCTACTTAGCTGGTATAACGCTCTTCCTCCTTTAGCCTTGCAGAGAGTAAAAAGGATACAGCCTCAAAGCTCCAGTCTGAGTCCCGATGGCCAAGATTTTCTGCACGGGGTCAAAAGCCATGGAGGATGGTTGATATGGGAAGCCATGACGCACAGTCTGCAGGAAAGAGCAGAATTTATATTAGTGCTCCAGTCAGATAATCAATCATCTGCTACACAGTCACGCCGGCTTTACCAGAGGAAAAAAAAACATTTTCATAAGCTCCCAGAAATGTAATCCATTAAGGTGGAAAATTTGTCTTATTATCAAAAATAATGAGATGAAGCATAAACATGAGAGCAACTGGGGACTTGGGTGAAATCCATCTTACGTGTGCTGGCTGAATCCTTTAAAACATCTACAATCAATTCATTTCATATCCATCCATAAGCTCACATTAGAGTGCACTTCAAAGCCCAGATCCCCACCCACCTCCTCCCGATCGCCGCCACCAAAACATTATCATCATCCATCTCAATTGTTTCAGGTTGGAAACCCTACCCAGCCATGTGTGAGCTGTGTGTAGCTCACAGCAGCATTATGTAACAGGTAGAGCCTCAGCCCTGTAACCTGGGGACCTGACCTGCTCTGCTCTGCTCCCTGCTGGGGCAGCAGGAGCTGGTGGGCCGGCTCTGTGTGATGTTCAAACATTTCACACAGGCGGAAAAAATCTCCAGGCAGGCAGACCTTACGGGCTGGATTATTAATCTAATATGCATGACTAAAAAAATATACTGGGGGGAATCATGTGTGCTGAACAATGAGGCCACTTAGAAGTCTTATTAAAAACAATGGTCACATACTCAGACTGCAAGAGTCTGACACCATTAGAATCCCTCCTGAGATGGTGGCATTTAAAATACTTTATTTTACACGTCTGCCCATCACAGATTTCATATACTGAAATCCCTGTTCTTCCTCGTCAACAATAACAACAAGTTTGACTAATACATCTCCAGTATCTCCAGTATCTCACCACAGACATTCAAAAGCCTCACTTTCTTTTCTTTGCAGAGTTGCTGGGAACTTGTGTTGTGATAGTTTGGCTTTGCAAAGTTTGCATTGGACCTTAGTTTTAGGTCTCAGGTGGAAATGTGGTCACATGAACTAGTCGATTCTTTATAAAATCATGACTCATCACTAGTATCAGTTTTCCAAACTGTGCTGAAGTCAGCGTCTTCTTTTTTGAGCATTTAGGTCCAAAAAATCTTACAATGATTTGGAAATAATGTTGCTACAGTAATTTTTCTCCAGGCATGTATGACGCTCATACAGACGATCATTACAGCTCGGCAGACTGCGATCTGCACCAGAATTGGTTGAATTAACAATAGATTTGGGGAACATGTACATTTTACCATTATTTTCTAGGAGTTGCGTCATCTATGTAGTCACAAATTTTCTCCCTTTTCAAAATAAGGATTGCAAACTTTGTAACATTAGTAATTACTTATATCTAAAAAAAGAAATGTGTCTTTAAGCCCTGGTCATATCTGTCCAGAATTCTCCCACAGTGCACAGGAAAAAAATCAACACTTAATAAAACATATTTGTAATTTGTGTGTGAACTCATATAAGTTTGAGGTGAACTGGATGCATTTTAAAACATAAAACGGTTTGTGGATTTTGTCTGAATCCTCTAGTGGAAAAATCTCTTCTTAACCAGGGGGCGTTTGGATATCTTATTCACCATATTCGACATGTTTTATTGAGGTGTATTGAGGCGTTTTGACCCTGGAAGTCAGTGAGCTAACTTGCAGTACGGTTTAAAACAGTGACTTGAGGCAACGATTCAGTGCAATGCAAACAGCCACGGTGCTCTGGCAGACCGGACACAACCATGGGACACAGCCAAGCTCAGCAGGCAGTAATTAAAAATCATTCCCTGTTGATGTCCCCACAGATATAACTTGTACTATTTCTAATCCTGCTCCATGCTCTGTGATGTATTCGTTTAGTTTCCATGCCAGTGAGCAGTGCTGAAATGGATGAAAACAACGCCAGTGTTTGGTCACGCCGCTGTCATCTGACTGTCAGTGTGCAGAAACAGTCCGTTAATATTAGCTGCTACTGACGGATACCCACCTTGCAGAGCTGAAAATGCTCCGACTGGAGAATCTCCTGGACGACATCGTTTTCCCTGGGAGTACCCGGCTGGGCACTTGCGGAGGAGGAGGAGGAAGCTGCTGTCAAACCGTCCAGCACCTTCCTAATGTTAAACTTCTTCATTTTCCTCCAGTACAGACGCTTCGGTTGAAAAAACAGATCAAGCCAGCTACCATAAATTGGATAGAGGGGGGTAGCTGCTAGCTAGTTAGCCGTAATAACGCACAGTTAATATCTTTCTGTATACATCTCACATGTTACGGAGGGTGTTGCCAGCGCACTCTCCAAAAGCACCCGAGTGTCGAACATTGATTTAGCGAGTCCTTGCCGATATCTGCGTTAATCCGCCATTTACGTGGCCAGCTTTAACGTTATTCGATTGGGATCAGTCGTTTCCGTGAGCTGCTTCCCCGGCCAGGGCTCAGCGGGTAGCAAACTGGCTACGGAAACGCAGTGAACTGCAGCGGAGATTGAGTCTGCGCACTGCGCTCACCGGATACTGTGCCGGTGTTGTGACAAGAAACGCATGCCTTGATTGCATGAACCTCACGGCAACGCGCACTGATTGAAGAATAGCGGTCTACGTTTGAAAAAGATACATTTCTTATCTAAAGTGCATGTATCGCTTTGTGTCAGTTATGATAAACTGACCTTAGAAAAAACATTTTATTGGCCTAAGTTTATATTTTATTTCACTACTGAAGATCTTTTTTTTTTCTTTTGTATAATTATTATTTATACAGACAGGCGTTGGAATAAATTTTAACTTTGATTTTACCAGTTTGTTTTTATGTGTACTTTAAGATTTATTTTATTGTTTAATTTTTTTTATTGCAGCTTCTTTTAATTTTTACCTTTTTGTTAAGCAATTCGTTAACTGTACTGAAACGTGCTATAAAAAGAAGGTATTTTAATGATAATAATTATTATTATAATTGTAATAATAATAATGATAACAATAATAATAATAATAATAATAATAATAATAATTATTATTATTATTATTATTATTATTATAATTATTATTATTGTTATTATTATTATTATTGTTATTATTATTATTATCATCATCATCATCATAATCATCATCATCATTATTATTATTATTGGCAACACAGATAGCTCAGTTTTTTATACATATATATTTCATTCATTATGTATTCATTTTTTGATATCCCGGATTTTAATATAATCTACAAATATCCTTCACCAGTTTGTAATTTTATTTTAGTTCTAAACTGTTAACATGCGCGTTCTCACGAGGTGCAAGAAATTCCCAGCAAGTATGCGGTTCTTGGCACAACACTGGTGTTATGGTGACTAGTGTGGCCTATTGGATTTCATGCCCTTGACAGGAGTATTGGCAACAAAACGTTTTCATCTCAGTGGTTAATAATAATAATAATAATAATAATAATGATAATAATAATAATAATAATAATAATAATAATAATAATTATTATTATTATTATTATTATTATTATTATAAAAGGCATTCAGTTACTTTTTTTCATTTTTAGAATGCACTCAGATGCAGAAAATATCAAGGCAAAAAAAAGAATAACTAAATGAAAATAAAAATAAAAACGGATTTTAAATTTTCTTCAAGTTGTTATGGCAAACTTTTGAAAAGTGCACAGTGAAAAACATACTTGATTACCAGAGCATTTTACAGTTTTTTTTATAGCTTTAATATACCAAAGAGCATTCCCTAAAATACTCAGATGCACTCTATGCAAAAATACTAACATGATGTTTAAGATAAACTGTTGAGCCCAGAGTTCACATGTGTTGGAGGCCCCCTGGTGGCTGAAAAGCAGCCTGTCATTAAGGCTGGGAGAGAAAGTTCCTTTCGTGGCAGCTACCAAAACCTGAATTTTTATTGACTTCAATCCAAAATACATGAGCAGTCAGGAACACACACTCATTGTGTTGCTGGGAACAAAATGAAACTATGCTTTTATGGCTTTCAATGCATCATCTTCTCTTGTGAAGATCTTTCCCACAGTAATCTAATAGGCTTGTTCTTGGGTATATGGTTTAGTTCTTATTTCAAGATCTCAGCCATTGTGTGTTCACAGAAAATAGGCCGTATTTCCTCCTTCCTGTTCCCTAAGGAGGAAGAACGAGGTTATTTGACCTCCACAGAGAATTCAGTAACTAGAAATTCTGGTTAGATGAAAAGCAGAAAAACCTTGTAAGATGAGCTTAGTTGACTGTCGTTTTGGATTCTTATATTTTTTTCTATTAGCATACATTTCTGTACTTACTTGGTGCAAATTTAAATAAATAAGACTTTCAGGAACGATAAGTTCCACTTAAACAATGCAGCTGACAGAAACATAAAGGGAAACTGCTTTGTGGTGTGTTACAGCTCAGATTTATAATGAAATTAGGAACAAGCCATTTTGACTGTTATGCATTATTAACCTGTGTCTCAATACATTGTCAAAAATGATAATAATTTAAAAAAAAAAAAGAAGAAAGAAAATAAATAAAAAGCAGACCCCACAAGATTACCCTTCCATAAATAGTTACAGTATTAATTTTCTGACTGAGTTCACTTTTTACCCATTCAACCTTCCCTTTACTAGATGAAGTCATAAAATCCCATCTGCGTCATATCATCCCACACAGTTGCAGTTAAAACTGCCTTATTTTGCACATGCATGTCTTGCACACTAGATGGCATACTCTGCTAACACTCTCCCCTCCTGAAATCTGGCAGCGTTTTGTTCTGAACTATTCTGTCAGCCAAAATTCAGCACCATGGACAGAAACAAATGGATCCCTTGCTCCGGATTGGTTGCCTTGATAATGCAGGATATGACCTGTATTTAACAGTCAGGTCCATTCAGCCTGTGGCATGTTTTTCAAACACCCAGTGTCTGCCATTTTCTTGCTCTGCATGGCAAATCTTTGAGGGATCACGTAGACTGAATCACTGGCCTGGTATCTCTGTCAGCTTTCAGCACACAGTTAATACTTTATTAACATCTGCCACCGTAAATGGGTCACTGGAGACACTGTAAGAGTGTGACAACAAGAAAAGCAGAGATACATTTACTGCTTGGCTCCTCTTCAACCGATTCACAAGTTTGAGGACAGTGAAATTTTCATGCTATCATGAATATATGAAGGAAGCTGCCAGTGAAAATGCACACTGGAGGGCAGATAAAATAGGGCAATATCAATAATGCACAAGTGATGGGATCTGTTGGAGAGTGGTGCTTCCATTCAGACAGTCATATTCCGAAACAACAAGTTAAAAGGCTGAGCTTTTGTGTCTGATGTGAAAAGTATCGGGGCCATGCTTCCCTGTTTGACTCCTGAATTTAGGTCTCCAGTATCTGGGACATAAATCCATAATTAGAAGTTGTGTTTTACTTCTTTCTTCTCTTTCCCTCAGGCACAGTGGAGGTAAACTATCTTCCTGACTTTCATTTTGCAACTGACTTGATCAGCAAAGTGTATGAATGCGTCTGTTAAAAAGCTGTATGAGGTGTGACATGTGGACTGGACCAACTTTAAATGAGGAGCAAATGTAAACGAATGGGCCCTCATTTGGACAAAGCTTCTGTGTGTAGGGATCAGGCAGCAGGATGTAGAGCAGTTCCCCAGATGCACAGCAAGGACACTGAGAAGTAAAACTACAGGACAGCAGAGGACGGATAGGTGTGCAGAAATAACCAGTTTCAATCACAACATGTCAGTGAGTTTGAAGGAACAAGGTTTCACTTCATCCAAACAAGACAATACAAGCACGTAAATTACTGTGTGATGAATGATCCATGAGTAATACAGCCTAAAACAATTCCTTTTTTCTTTTTGACTAGAAAAATACTGATCAGTGTGTTGACACCATCCGGAAATGTCTTATGTGGGGCCAGAGATGCTCCATATAAGACAAACAATAATCTTGCTGACCAGATTCAAACTGATTTAGTGAGCACAGTATCTGCATTTAAAAATGGGAAATTTATCCCTGAGGGGTCTTTGCTGCTGCTCTTCCTGCCTCAAAAGAGTTACAAGGTGTGCTCTCCCCACCAAGATAATAATGAATTTGTGATATTGTATTTCGTTTTGACATTTTGTTTTCAATTTCAGTTTAATTTAAATTAGCTTTTAAAACATGTTTTCTGTTTTAGTTGAGTTTTTCTGTAATGCTTGGTTTTATATTAAGTTTTAGAAGAGTTTCAGTTTCAGGTCTGGTTTGGTCATTTCATTATTTATCTCTGCCAAGGAGGTTATGTTTTTGGGAAAGTTTGTCTGTCTGTGAACATCATAACTCAAAAAGCAACCAACAGATCTTGATGAAATTTTCAGGAAATGTTCAAAATGGGATAAGAAAGAAGTGATTAAATTTTGGAGGTGATCTTGATCACCGTCTGGATCCAGAACTTTTTAAAAGGATCCTTCATCATTGTGAGATAGGGCTGTTTTCACCATATGTGTATATAACTCCATGATAAATGGTCGGATTGCTTTGCAACACAATACAAGACAAGGTCACCATATTTTTCAACACTGTCAGGTAACAAATTATTGTACAAACCTGCAACTTAAACCAAATTGTATCAGACAGTCTGCTGAAAGGGAGTATAACATTAAAGTAGGACTAAAGTGTTGGTGACAATCACAATATGCTTGGTGGAGGTCTGCGCTCTCTGAGTGCTTTTCTAATTTTTGTTTTACCATAATAACCATGCTCCCCACCTCAGACATTTGCATTCCTTGTACACACATACAGGACCAGGGAGCTCCCAGAAAGGGGCCATACAGCCAGATATGACTTATTGCATATAATATTTAGTTCTTTGAGTGGAATGCACAGTATTCCATCTTTCCTCCCTTCTGTGAAGTTCTTAATGTATTACTTTTTTCCCTTTGTTTCCTTTTTTGTAAAAAAATATAAATCAAATTGAATTTGTGTTTGAAACTTTACCAATTTACAGAAATCAAGCTAAATACTATCATGAAGATGTCGCTTCATTTCACAATCAGGACTCCAAAAATTAATGGGATCAGCTCTTCAGATCTGAAGATCTACTACTAAAAGGAAACAGCCTTTCTGATCTGCTCCCGCTGATTTAACACGCTGAGTAACTCTGTCCTCTTTGGGCTGTGTGTGTCTGTAGCAGTGCAGTGTATTCCCACATATTTCCTCCCTCCACCAAAATCAGGTCATGCTAATAGCTTTTCTGCTGTTGGCCATATCAAGGCGGGCGGCGGTGCTCGTGCGTGAGTCTTAGCTCCTCTCTCTGTGAAGTGATTAACAGACATTATTTTATGCATGGGTTGCGTAACAGACCAGTTACACTCAGAGCTGGGGTTAGTTGTGTTGTCATTTAATGGAGAGTAATCACAGATTAAACACAGATTATGCACAGAAGCCTTTGAGCACAAAATTTCTCTTCTTGTTTTGTTTCAGTTTTTGGAGACAGGCTGAGGGTTTCACAGTTCTGGTCTCATTATAGTAGGTCAATCACAAGCAAGTCTAAGTGTCAGGGGGAGCATCAGAGACTTCACGGCAGGATGTGTGTCATGCTGATCTCTTTATTAGCCTGACAGTGTCAGTGGATTATCAGAGAGCCCAATCTTCTCGGCAGAGGTGTTTATGAGGCAGCCCACACAGTCCACACACTGTTGGGTAATAAGGCGGGGCAGGAATATGAAAACATTGAGGCGTTTATCTGCTGTTGTGTATCTGCTGTTGTTTATCTGCTGTTGTTTTTCTGATGTTGTCTCATTCTCTCAGAAATGTGGTCTCCAGCAGCACGTCTGGCTCGGACTCTCCCCTGTAGGTTGACTCACTTTGATCCCGTCCCTGTTGTCCTTTTCATTGGCTAGTCCAGCATCGCAGAGCATCATTTGTTTGACAAGGAAGGCACCTGCCTCATCAATATTTATGTTTTCCTATAAACGGTAAAGGGGGTATATGATTTAGTACATTCTGTATGCATCAGTTGAGCTACATCTTTAGCGCTGTGTTCAAGCTTGGCTGTGAGATTTTTCCTGCTTGTTAATATTTGAACATGTTTTATGAGCAGGTTGTACGGCTGCAGTGTTATAATTCACAATTAAAGCCCGGTATATGCAATCGTATACTGGGCTACACCTACCAACTGGTGACTTTACTGAGGAAGACCTGGGATTGAATAATGTAAAACAGCAGCTCATGATAATTTAACAAGAAAGTTGGTCAGTTAAAATGACCTGTTTAGGTCAAACATAGTGTCATTAAATTATTTACACATGCTTTAAAGATCATGTGTCAGTTCTGCTGATAATTTGGACCAAAAAATCTGAATCTGTCTCTATCAACTGAAACTATCCATCTCCTGGACTGATTTTTCCTGACAAACAGAACAATTAAACGTATTCCAGTAACCTACTAGGGCTAAAAAGATCATAAAGAATTCTAAGATAATAACAGGGTTCATTATCAGTGGCTTAGGAAGCTGATATTTAAAGGTAAAGTTGCTCAGCTTCTCTTAAAAATGCTGTAAGGAACTTTTGGTCTGTATTGATTCTGGCGCCACCTCTGGACAAAGTGGGTCTTTGTACATCAACACCAATTTTGCCCTGCGGATGAGAAAGAAGTGATTTCTGACAGAATCTCAATCATCAGCCGTCTGTCCACCAAGGCTTATCTGTGTAAACATGGTACAACAGTAGTAAAGAGTGGGAGTCATAAACAAGGAAAAGTAACTCAGTAACTTACTCAGTGAATGTTATAAAGTAATATCTTTGCACGTGAAAACAATAAGACGTTATAAGTCACTTGTCAAATGACAGTCGAGGACAATAACACTGCCAGGAGTAGTGAATTTGACAAAAGAAGAATTTAGCTGCTGTAGACCGCTTCTTCACTCTTATGAAGATAGAAGTGTAACACACACCTTTGCTGAAGTCTCAAACCAGCCCACGAAGCTGTTTTCTGCACAGAAGTCATCTAAAGAAGACACCCCGTCCATATCTCTCCCTGTCATGTCACATTTGTTGGCCAGCAGGACGGCAGGGATTGGGGTTCCACTGTCCAGACACAGTTTGCTATCAAGGTCCTTTTTCCACTCAGCGGCTGCCTCCAAAGTGGAGCTGTCTGTGATGTCAAAGACCACCAGGGCTCCCATTGCACCTTTGTAGTAGACTCTGGACATCTTCTTAAACCTTTCCTGGCCTGAGAGAAGAAAAATAAGTCAACAATGCCGTAACTTAAATCAAAGCGAAAAAAAAATCATTATTTTTAAGATGGAACCAATAATACTTTTTATAGAAATGTTTGTAGTAGCTCAAACATACACAAAACACTACACATACTATTTATTGTAGTTAAACGACAGAGCATATTATCAGGCTGAATTAATTAATTAATTAATTGAAAACTGGATTTGGGATCATAAAAATAAACAAAATACAGATAGTACAGCTAATACGTTTTAAGCTAACCTGATAAGCTAGTTCATAATTTCCCGCTTTTTGATTCTCCACTGAACTTGAGTTTAGCCTCTGAGTTGTAATTAAAAAACGTACATCATTGTACAGATATTTAACAACAGATAAGAAGAAAAGATTTTACCTGTGAAGAGTTTTATTTGTGTCAGTTTTTTCTTCTGAAGTTTGTAGCATGACTCATAAACATATGTTAACCCTCTTGCTAGCTGGCTAAATTATTAGCCTTGTTAAAAATAGGATAAGGAAAGTCATCTACACTGCAACCCTACACTACATTTGTTAACTACCACAGTAATGGATATGCTTAAGTAATCCTGTGACTCACTATATAACTATACAATAGCTAAGGGAAATATAATAATAAAAATAATAAAAAAATAAATTGTCAAATCACACTAAGACTCAGAACGACTTCTAAAATTACCTAATAAAGTAAAAAAAATGAGAATACTGGCAAAACCTTTGAGATTATTTGTAAATTAAGCATATAGGAAAAAAAAAACTCAGGTAGTACATGAAACTAATGCCATAATAATTTAAGCTAATGTTGCTTTTGTTTTATGTAATTTTGTGTTACATGCATCATCACTATAGTTTCGTCTCAGGGTCATCTCCCTGTCTGTATTATTTAACTGCAACAGAAACATAGTCTTTTTACTAACCTGCAATATCCCAGAGCTGCAGTCTCACCACTGTACTGGGATCCCATTCAATTGTTTTCAGAGCAAAGTCCACCCCAATAGATGATTTGTATCCTCCATCAAAGCGCTTATTGACATAACGCAAGATAATACTGCTCTTTCCGACACCTAAATCCCCAATGACTAAAACTTTGAAGAGCCTGTCTGAGAATAACACCACAGTGCTCCCTGCCATGTTAGGCTTAGGTTTAATCTTTGTCCCAAGCAACAAGTTCCTAGGTTGTCTTCATGTCCAGTCAAAATGAAAGTACATGCACATGTTGCAAAGGCTTTAAAAAACTGTAACTACATTAACAGATCTCTTTCCGTACTTGTTCCCTTTTCCTTCAAAGCAAAGCCATAAATCTTTGACCTTTGATTTCAAACAGTTGTTGGAGCAGACAAAGCTGAAGCAGGAGAGCTAGCAGGAAAAACAAGAGACAAGAGCATATAAAACCTACTTTACTCCAATCAAACAAGTGTTTTTTAAATGTTCTACAGCAGATTTCTGTTGAAATGGCAGAATGAATCAATACTGTGTATATCTCAGGCTGCAAATACCTTATTCAAGTAGTACTTAAGACAGCGACATTAGCACTTCACATTATAAGGTTTCCATAGGCTCTAAAAGTCTTAATATTAAGAAACTGATTCACATAATAGAAGCATACACAGCAAATAAGTTAACACTGTAATGCATACAGATATCTTAATATCAAAATATGACACAGAGTTTATACATTCACAAAACATATGTATGCCATTTATCTTATACGTCAAACTATACAAATATGAAATTGGATATTTATATATAAAAGATACAAACTTGAAACTAATTGAACTTGCATTTCAAGACCATAGAAATTAGATAAACATACAAAACAATGATGAAAATGTGGCACTTGTCTGCTGCTACATTCGTGATACAGTCAGTGCTTTGCCTGGCAGTACTGTATCGATCAAAAATTCACAGATGATTAATTCAGTTTATTCCCAACAGGATTTTTTTTATCACCTAAAAAGATGACAATTAAACTCTGCTCCCAAAGGTTAGAGAATGATAATTTACCACATTGGTAGAAGATAAATAAATATATAAGTGAAAATAAAAACACAACACTCCTCTCATGACCCTACATGGTTATGCTAAAAGGTAGTTAGCATAGCTTAGCATATAGACTGAATACTGGTATAACAGCTGCTCTCTGAAAAGTCTCAAAATGTACCAATATCAAATCTCCCTATTTTACTCTTTATATCTTGACATAAGACCCCCTTACAAGCTAGTTCATCATAAAGATGTGTGCACATTTTGACAACAGAAGTAGCTTTTCTTTGAACTCTAAATTCAAACTATAGGCAGCACAAAATTTGTGGTTGTTTCATGGTCATTTTTCAGAACTGATGCAACTTCTATCCAGTTCTGGTGGGATGACGACCATTTCAGTGTAACTGGTGTTATGGAGCAAAAAGTGACCGTGCTAACCAGTGACTTTAGGCAAACTTCCAGGGTCATACTTTAAACTAAAACAATAGCAACTTTTGTGGCTGCAAGTCACTAAATATGATTTCTTTATTAAACCTCAGTTGACCAGATTTGCCAGCAAATCAGTAATATTAATTGCGGATACTCTAAATCCATTTTTTTTACTTTTCAGAGTTAATACAAAGGTTGGTTTGGAGCCCAGGTTATGAAGAAATTTGTAACTTGGGATTCAATATGGAAAGTAAATGATAAGAGGAAGTTTAACTACAATTAACAGAAACAGATTTTGTGTTCAGAGTAAAAGTATGGTAATTATCAAACAACTAGTTAGGGGAGACTAGGGACAGTTGTAACACTTGCAAATGCTCCATTCAGGATCAAGTTAAGAATCACTGGATTCACTCTGAACATGCACAGTTTAGTCCTTAGTCCACATGTGAAAAAGTAGTACCCTGAAGCAGACACAGCTAAATTTGTGAGGGAAAAATATTTTGAAGTAATAAATTTATTCTTATTGCTCAAAATTATTTTTCTGATGACATCCCTTGCCTTTTAATTTAACTTATCAAGCGTATATCATGTTGATTCTGTGTCTATGCAGCTATCTTTCTTTCAGATTGTTTATGGTAACGTTTTAGCCATTAGCTGTAAGCCAAGCTAGCTCATTGCTAATGTGTTTAGGGACAGTTATAACAAACTTGCTTGGGGTGCAGTTTTCTATCTGGATGTATTTTTTAGGCTTATTTAACATGACCCAGGTCTCACACTCAGCGGTCTGTGTCAAACAATCAAAAGAAAAGAAAAAGCCCAGACTTCTTGGTAGTTAACCCCCTCACGCAGCTCGACAAACTAATGTACTCCACTGTACTTCTGTTGCCAAAATGTGCGCACAGCTGTAACTGTTTACAAACAGTAAAGGGATCTATATAACTCAATGAAAGAAAAACATGTCATATTTAGGATTGTGATTGTGACACTTTTGATTTCTCTTCATATTCGATCACATTAATGTTATCAGAGTATCAAACTTTCCTTTAAACTCTAACAAACAGTATCATGTTTTCACTTTGCTCTTGCATTATTCTTTATAAAGCACAAAACACACAATGTGTAATATACTGTAGACAAATCTGAACAATTTACATCACATACAAATTATACTAACCCTTAATGTTTAAAATTGTTCACTCATCTTCTTGATAAGTTGCCTATTCTTTTACTAAATCTATTCATATGAATAAATGTACATACAGAAACAATCTTAGTTGTTTGTCTGAAAGGACACATTCTATTTTATCTTAAAAGCTTCTGTTAGCATATGTTTGTAACACTCAGTTCCTTCTCTACTGTAGACAACATCTAAAGAAGTTTTAAACCACATTGTTTGTCTTTATCATGTAAAAGCTATCAGATACAGAGTGAAAAATGACTTGTCAATCCGCATGGTTCCTTCTAATCCAACATGTACAACACAATTCATCATGAACTTGAAAATATATTACAACAGGTAATGTAAATAAGCACCTTCACAGAGTTGAGGAGCTTTGCTTCAAGTCTCTGAGGATGACTGAAGCATATGTCACATTTGGAGGGCTGCACAGAATTGACTCAGACACAGGTGAGTTGGGAAAAGGGCTTACAGGAGGAGCAGCACAATCTCGAAAAGGAGAGGGAGGCATCAGGGCCAAGGAGTCCTCCATGGCGAGTTTTACTTCCACCAAGTCCTCCTCCTCCTCATGAATCTGGGAGTTGTTGTACATGTAGCCGTGGAGAAGGCCAAACTGCTCGTTCTCTATCTCCTCCTCGTCCTCCTCTGGAGGAGAGGCGGGCTCCTCATCAAATGGGTCGAGGTGCACAGGCAGGATGGGTTCGTGCTGGATGAGATGGGCCTGATGGTACATGGGCATGCCGCCGCTGACAGCCTCAGGCATGCTAACCATATCATTAAGCTGAGGGATGTCACTGTTGAATTTACAAGCCAAGCTCTTCTCCTGCAGGTGATCAGGTGTGTACAGCTCCATCCCCACCTCTGTGTCCTTTATCGACCCACAGGCAGGAATCTGCCCATGGGCCACCATGGGGGGAGTGACAGGGGGATTGTACCTGACTGGGTCACCCTCGTCCTCCTCCGCCACATTATACAAAGTCTTAGTGCTGAGGTCTGAGAACTCCAGGCCTCTGTTTTGGTAAGTATTAGTTAAGGGTTTGATGACAGCCATCTGATTGGAACCTGCTTCCTGTCTCTTCACATGTACTGACAATCTGTGCCACATGTGATCCCCTTTTGGAGGATGTCTTGCACCTGGTTCAGACCATGACACAGACTTTCCATTAGAACTATGAACAAAATAAAGACGACTGTTACTGCACAGAAACCCAGCAAAGTAGAGACAAGACAGCATCTGTGGTTCATTTAGGAAAGAAAATATATTCAAGAATATATTTATCATGTTGTGCATAATTAGGGTATCTGCAGGTCTCTGAAATGTAAATCAAAGTTAGTTTAACTGAGAGAAAAAGGCTTAAGAAGATGTGTCAAGGGTTTCAATTTAAAGGTCCCATACAATGAATTATATGGTCTCCATTGCCTCATTATCCTCCAACTAAACAGGTCAGAGCCAGAATTTCAGAGGCCAGGGTCAGACACACCAACTGCTCTGTTGTTGGCTGCAAAACACCAGTGTGTTTACCAGAGGACCAAAGGAAACAGAGGTTCACTATTTGCTCTGCTCTGCACTGGCAAACCATGGCAAACAGGCAGATGACATGAAGTTAGAGAAGGAAAGAAAAGAGAAATTAACACTAAAATTTTAACATCCCACTTAAAGTGCTGTTGTAACCACCTGTGCAACACTTCAGAGGTTAGGCCATATTCTTGATCATATGTGTAGTGCACTGGCTCTGGTTCTTCTCGAGCGCTTGCCAATTTTTGGGGGAATGGTGATTTTCCACCTCTACACCAGCGTGTGTCCTCCCTTCTTTGGGATACTTAGGCCACCATTCTGTGAAGAACGTCTATATCATATCCAGTGTTGGGTGTAAAGAGTCACAAAGTAACGCATTACAGTAACACTTTACAGTAACGTAACTACTTTTTTGTGGTAAAAAGTAGTGTAACGTGTTACTACTGAAAATATGGTAACGAAATGTGGCCTCAATCGGGAACAACATTACTTTTCCCAGGGACCAGTTTGACAGCAACACTGCCTCAGATATGAAAATGTGCAATAGCCACGGGCTCTCATTTCACACTGAGGATGGTATTCTGCATAGCATGCAGAGAGCAGTCAGTCATCATGGCATTATTATTTTTCTTGTCAAGTGCTCTGTGGCATTTTTCAAAATAAATAGCACAAGAGAATTACCTGTTGTGTCTTCCTTAGTAGAACTTTATGTAGGCCTATACACATTTAGGAAATGAGATGGGGTTCTGCCCAAAGTTAAGCACCAAAAGTAACGTAAAAGTACGGTAAAAAGTTTCTTTCCATAGAGGGTAACTAAGTAAAGTAAGAGACTACTTTTTCGAGAAGTAACGTGTAACAAACACTACTTTTTAAAAGTAACTTCCCCAACACTGATCATACCATCCCTTCCCACTCCCTATGTTTTGTGCAATTGAAATCAAAATTTTGCTTAAACAACTACAAGGCAAAGTGGCAAATAGTTTAAAAACATTATATAGGACCTTTAGATTTTGCTTTTTGCCTGCCAAGATTGTCATTTTCGTACTAAAATGTTGGCAAAAATGCAAAGGAGCAAAGCTTACAGGTACCTGCAAACCTATTGCAAGCACCGTCACATTAACTAGAGAAAGAATCCATCACGTAATTATCATTCATTAGAAAAGGTTGTATCAATGGTATCAAAGCTGTTTCAAAAACTCTAAAACCCATCTTGTAAACTCTGCAGAAACCCTGCATCCTCTATCTGATCTTCCACTAGCCGTCCCTCAGCACACAGAGATGCTTGTTTTAATTGTACCATAGGTTCAAAAGTCAGAACGGCTGTGTGAATTGAGCCCTGACCTATATCCGTCACACTTTACAACAAGTGGCTCTTTGGAAGTGAATACAGTAAGACATCAGGTTCCCTTTGAGATGGAATGACAGTAAAACCAGCATCCCTGAGGTGCCTCAGGAGCAGGACTCACAGACTCAATTAAAGAACATACCTGCCGTTTCCAGTGTTCTTCTTCCTCTTGAACATGTTGAGCAGGCTGTTGCTCCTGCAGGCGATCTTGCCGTCACCGACGTGCATGCGCACGGCATCGGATGTGGTGAAGGCGCTGCGAACGTTCCGCTCCGGTTTACAAATGATGATGTACATCTTTGGTGTGAACATACAGCCCAAAGCGACAGTCACACTGAGGCTAACAGAGAAGGATGTGGTGATGATCTTATAGTTGCTACCGAAATAGATTGGCACAAACGCCAGCCAGATGATACAGGTGGTGTACATGGTGAAGGCGATGTATTTGGCTTCGTTGAAATTTGCAGGGACATTGCGCGTCTTGAAGGCGTAGTACGTGCAGCTCATGATAAGCAACCCGTTGTAACCCAGAGGAGCCACAACACCTACATTGCTTGTGTTGCAGATGAGGAAGACTTCCCTGATGCTGGGGTAGGATTTGATTGGCTCGGGAGGCTCCATGATGATGAGGGTAATTTCCAACGTGAGCTGGACACTGATCAGGATGAAGGCAATGACCACCTGCGCCCAAGCACTCATGAACCTTGGTTTTCTGGTGCAAATCTTCTTCTTGCTGCCTGCGAGGATACGGGCGATGCGGTTGGTTTTGGTGACCAGGGCAGAGTAGCACATGGCAGCCGAGAGTCCAACCAGCAGCCTCTGGAGGTAGCAGGAGGCCACTGTTGGACGGGCAATGAGGGTGAAGGGGCACAGATAGCCCAGGAAGATCCCAGCCAGGATGATGTAGCAGAGCTCTCGGCTGGAGGACTTCACCACGGGCGTGTCACGGTACAAGACAAAGACAAATGTGACAAATGAGGTGACCAGGATACCCAGGCAGGAGAAGACCACCTGGATGATGGACTCTGGGTTGCTCCACTCCAGGTAGCGCAGTGGTATTGGTTCACATCCTGAAAAGAGTGAAAAACACACCAGGATTAAAACACAGCCACATACACAAAAAGCAGCTCATACATTTTCTATCATTTCAGCAGCTGTTCGGTAAATTAAAGTACATTTTGAAAAGAGGAACTTTCAAACATCCAAATTAATCCTGTAAGTCAAAGAAAATACAGTAAGTCTCAAAGTAGGTTTCTAGCTCATCTATAAATAACCCCCTTTTTCTGAGCCCTGACCAGGCTGGGTTGTGGCCAGCAGCAGAGGGGGGCAATGCAGCAGGACAAAGTAAATCACTCCATTTTTCATGGATCTAAATTAGATCTCCTTCCTGCCTCATGTTGTGACCACACTTTAAATATCTAATCTAACCTGCTTTATTTATTCATTGTGCAACAGAAGGACGGCTGGGGTTAGAAAATTGCACCAGAATAATTTTTTTACGTCATTCCCGGGCTTCACTTTCTCCTCTCTTCATGCAGCTTAAGGTAAAAAAAAAAGTGAAACAGCATGTAGAAAGTCAGGATGATCCTGTTAAGACAGTGTCTTGTCTTTGAACAGGCCTTTGAAAGTGGGCCAGAAGAGTGGTAAGCAAAGTAGGGCTGCTGTCGGATAAAACGGTGAGGATGATGAATGGCTCTCAGGTGTCATGGGAAAGCGATGAAAATAGGACAGAACAGGTTTTATGAAATAGTGCTGCGAAAAATCTTAGCGGCACAAACTGTGCAGAGAAGAGTTTGAGGGGATGAGGAGCAGAAAGGCTCTGAAGAACTTAACTTTCAACAGATTGTTGAAAGTTTATCTTTGAAAACACTTGTTTGCAACAGGATCGCAGCCTATGGGCACTTAAGTAACTTAAAGTGGGAGTACTGGTCCACTGGCCATTTGTACCATGCCCAAGCACGCTTCAACCCTGAAGTCTGCTTAATTTGGCCAGTGTGACTGCTCCATACTGTGCTCGGGCATGATTCACTTCCTTGATTCCACTTTGGAAAGGTGTGCTTCAGCGTGATACACTTCATAAATACACTTCGTACAAACACTCCTACTGCTCCTCTTGACAGTCATTTGAAACAATTGAGGAGTGTTAGAAGGCAGTGTCAGACCAAAACAACTTAAGATTAGCCAAAAAGTAAAGAAAGTCTAGTCTGGTTCTTATTGGAGTAGTGTGACCCAGGGACGGAGCCAGGATTTTGATTTTGGGTGGGCTATAAATCACAAAAGTTAGTAAATAACTATAACTATATAGATATAATACTGTTACTATGTATGTTTTAAAGCAGATTTGGTTGCTTTTGATCCTTTAATATTTCAAAAAATTTTAGTGCACCAGACAGCAATGGCTCTCAATGGCTCTCAGCCAAAGAGCAGTCAACTAACGCACCAATGGGCTGTGTCACCTCAACTTTCCGTGTATTATAGGCTGTAAGAGCAGCAACATTAACCACAGTTAGATAAAAGACAAAAATTTACAGACTTTCCCGAAATCATTCTCTAGTCCTAGCGGTATAACAGGAGGCTGAATGAGTCATAACTTTTTCTACCAACAGGTTAGAAGATTGCCAAACTTGGCTCATCTTATAAAGACAGGGCATCTAACAATAACAAACTTAGCATAAAGTGACAAAATTTTATAACATTCTTCTTTAAAACTGCTTTTTAGAAAAACAAATAAAGAAAACAGTTTTTTTCAAAGAAAAGTTTGAGGTGGGCCTGGGACCGTTGGGCCCACCCATGACACCGCCCCTGGTGTGACCGCAGACTATACCAGCCAACAGAGGAATGGGGGGCCAATCGGGCCTGAGTACAGCTTGCTACAAATGGCCAGTATGACCTCACCCTAATATTGACATGATTTGGTGTAATGTCTAATGATTGGATCATTGAAAATACTTTTACAAGTCAAAGCTAGTGCCCCTTTAAGTTTTGGCTTCACTTTAGTGTAGCTGTTATCTCGACCATGGTTTTGTTGGTAAGACATTTTTTATTTTTTTGACAATGTTTTGTCTGTTCTCTGTACCGGGCCAAGGTGTCATGTCACTAATTGAATATAGAATTGGATATAGCCAATACTCATAAATACATGACCCCTTGAAAAGCTTCATTGGCTTAGGTCTCGTCTCTTGATCAGTGTTTTAAGTACAAATATAGCTAAAGCCTAAGCATGTGTTACCTTCCAGTTCTTTGTCTGGCCACCAGCCCAGCTCACAGGCCTTGCATGTGAACTCATCCTGGACAAACTCATTGTCCTTACAGGCAGTGCAGATCCAGCAGCAGCTCACTTCTCCCTTTCTTATCACCTGACCATGAAAACATGGAAAGAGAAATGTCATCCAATTCAGTCATCCAAAACAGGACCTTAAAGTTAAAACATGGAGGTTTAAGGGCAATAAGCATCATCTTAGAATATATGAAGTTCTCCCTCCTCACCTTGATCTCTCCTATAGAGCAGGGCTCACTGCAGACTGAGCGGACCATGTCACTGCGGTTCATCTGCATCATTTCATCATCTAGACTGAGGATGCCTTCATGCCAGGAGCCGATGTTGATGTAGTCGTAAACACCAGGCTCCACACGCTGAAAGTTCATTATCTCATACCTAATAGTGCAGAGATACAGCAAACAGAGAAAAACATCAGTTTACAGTTTTGAATCGAGCGTCAAAAAGATTTAAAGATGATCCAGATTAAGAAAGTTGTACAAATATGAGTAACGTCTTTGAGTTGCTTAGAATTTTCAGAAATGCAAGGGAACTGAATTTTTACCTCCCTGGTGAGTCCCCGTTCTCATCAAACCAAATGTCCTCCCCTGAAACCCCCGTGAAGGTCGTCTTAAGAAGGAAGTCCAGCAGGTGGCTTCCGTCCACAGGTTTCATGTTGTCACAGAGACCAACGTGTCCCGGGCAGAGGTGAGTGTGCATGTCATGCAGCCCGTGGGCCATGGCGTAGATCGCATTGATGACGAAGCCCATCTTACTGTCCTGAACGTAGTTGTCTTCAAGACTTTCATAACCTGCCCACACATGAGAAAACTGTTGGGATTCACCTTCAGGACGTTTTTGTTGTTTCCAAGAAGAGAAGCCTCACAGGGGGTGTTTTATTGCTGCAAGCAGTAGCTTATTAATGCATAAAAAAGTTGTTTACATTTCAGTCGTCCCTTACAGGTGTATCTAGCATGATTTAACATATTACAAAGGAATGATAGGGTGCTCGCTGAAACATTCTTGTAATTGTTCTCTGAAAACAGGCCGCCAGCTACATGCCTCTTTGCCTCAGTGGGAGACGACTTTAGAAGAACAGGGAGCCTCAGAAAATGGCTTCAAAGAGAGCTTGTTACCATGGCAAGACTATCTGTTTCTCCATTTATGAGTCAATTAGAGTCGGTCTAAAAAGGCAATATCAGTGAAACTGTGTCCTCAAGCAAGAGAAAAATGAACAAACTTCTCTGATACATTTAAATATATTGTCTTTGTTTTGTTTCATTACAGACAGACACGATGAGTGAATGACAGAGAAATGACTCAGATTTGAACACAAACGGCGTGCGACGTTCAGACACACCCTATCAGTTCAGTGTAATGCAAGCAAGAAGCAGACTAAGCAGTTTTTAGTTGCTCTATGTTGAGGTAAGATGTCAGCTTAATGTCATTTCAAAGGCCATGCTTTCATTCCGTGAGTGTAAAATAAGTGAACCAGATATGTGTGTTGGAAGCTCTTTCCTTTTTAAATACTTATTTTAAAACCAGACACCATTTGACATCAATAGGCTACAGAAAGTAAAATCTAACATTTGTGTGCTACTTGAATGAAAAATTGTCCCAAAGCACAAGTCAAAAGACAAGCAACACCAGAGCTACCATTACCCTTAACAGCCTAAATTCAAGTTGGCCTCAACTCAGGTAAGCCTCAGTTCAAGTTAGCCTCAGTTCAAGTTAGCCTCAACTAAAATTAGCCTTGACTCAAGTTAGCCTCAACTCAGGTTAGTCTTAATTCAAGTTAGCCTCAACTCAGGTAAGTCTTAACTCAGGATATCCTCTTCTCCAGCTAGTCTTTACTCAAGTTAGCCTCAATTTGGGTTAGCCTCAACTCAGGTTAGCCTCAATTTAGGTTAGCCTCAATTCAAGTTAGCCTTAACTCAGGTTATCCTCTACTCAGGTTAGCCTCAATTCAGGTTGGCTTCAACTCAAGTAAGTCTAAACTCAGGTTTGCCTCAACTCAGGTTAGCCTCAACTTAAGTTAGCCTCAACTCAAGTAAGTCTTTACTCAAGTTAGCCTCAGCTCAAGTTAGTCTAAATTCAGGTTATCTTCTTCTCAAGTTAGTCTTAACTCAAGTTAGCCCCAACTCAGATTAGCCTTCACTCAAGTTAGCCTCAATTCAATTTAGCCTTAACTCAGGTTATCCTCTACTCAGGTTGGCCTTAACTCAAGTTAGCCTCAACTCAGGTTAGCCTCAACCAAGGTTAGCCTTAAGTCAAGTTAGCCTCAACTCGGGTTAGCCTAAAGTCAGGTTATCCTTTACTTAAACTATCCTCAACTCATGTTAGCCACAGCACACGTTGGCTTTAGCTTGGTTTTAGGCTTGCGCTCCCTGTTGACATCTTTATCCCAAAGGAGAAACATTAAGAAATGCTTTTTTTTAATTACTTGAAACATTGCAGCAAAAATACACTTGGTGAAAAATGCCTTTAGTTTCCTTCAAGCTTCACTCTCTGCTGGCACCACACTGTGTGTTTGCTATCCTTTGATTAGTACACAGGTGACAGCCATTGCACACAGCACACTTTCATTTCAGGCTACTGTTTTTGGAGGAGGTGGGAAGAATTCAACTCTGGAAAGAAGCAGTTATGAAAAGAGGTTGATAAAGTCGATAGAGATGACTTACCATTGATGATATCACATTTGAGAAATTATAACAAAACCCCAATATATATTTTTTTTTCCAAAAGAACTTGGACTGGTGGAAATGACAGTGTTGGTGAGGATACTCAATCCACTCACACATTTATTCTAAGTACATGAAAAGTGGTCAGTGTGTGCTACTGGGGCTTTAAAAAAGTGATGAACTCATTGCTTCACCCTTCTGTCTTCCTTGAATTGGTGCCAAAGAGACTGTTTCATATTTTATGGAAAGCAAGTGTAGAGTGACAGAGCAGCTGATAATGTACTGCCTGATGGGGAGTGATACAGCTTGCCAAACTATAACCGGATTTCACCCATTAAAGTATTATATTTTTCAGTGGTACTTCTGTAGACTCAATCTCTGTTGCTGTGACACTAGAATTTGACTTTGAATTAATTTATAGGGACTGAGCTGCCATTATTAAGATAAACACTTGCAAAATCATTATTATGGAGACAGTGGTGTCACCTTCCGCAGAAAATGTGTAGCACAAAACTCTTCGGTGTTACTAATTATTATTTGCAGAGTATTGATGATGCATAGAGACAAATTACATTAGGTTGATCACACATATAAACTCTGCTGCAAAGTGTTCAAATATTTTTGTTTAGAGCAAAATATTTTCCAATGCAAGTGTGTTCAATCCAATATATTTTAAAATTCTAATTCTGTTTTTTGTTTGACTTAAAAGTAAGTGGTTAATTGGTCAAAAGAGAACTTTTTGTAACAGTTTTTTTTATTAATGTAAGAATTGAAAGGTGTAGAATTTAAGGGTGTTAACTCTGTGTGCCGCATGATTCATCATCAGCACCTGACTACACTAAACTCTTCATTTTATGTGAGGCTGACAGGCTGTACAAGAACCACCATCCCTGGCTTGTGTTGTCCCCGTAATTGTGTGAGATCAAGCGTTAAAAAAGACTGCTGGAAAACCGAGTGTCTATTCAAACAACACTGATTTCCGTCAAGTAGCAGCTGGGCAAACGTCCGATGGGAACTGCTGGTGATGACCTAGTTTAACAGCTTCTTGGCTTTGATGCTGGCCTCGCTCAATGGGCTGTGTGAGGTTTAGACTCGATGAAATGATGTCAGGATGACAGCATGCAGGCAGGAGGAGCAACTTTCCCTTTGGGGATAGGACGGCTAGCTAGCTGTCTACAGAAATATACGTTTTTTAATATTGAGACATCGGCTACTTTTCATATTGCATCATGCTTGGGCTGGGAAGCTCAACTGCTGTAGTAATGTCACACCACATCTTTGGTTGTAAATTTTGGATTTATATTTGACATATTATTATCAGTTCACCAGCTAATTGAGGCTAAAACAGATCATTAGCATTTAACCACTTTGCTACTTTCAGGCAACATTAGCATTCAGCCACGTTCTGGCTAATATCCCAGTTAGCTAAGAGAGCTGATATCACATTTTGGTACTAAAAGAATAAAAACTGAGGAAGGTGTAAACTTCTACCTTGAGCAATATCAGTATCCTCACCCCTCCTAGCCCCCTAACATTTGTAGCTAGGAGGTAAATGATTATTAGCATTAGCCGCACTAATTTAAGCTAATTTGGCTAAAAGATGTTGCTTTATTGTCAAATATGGTCACTCACTTTCTCTATGAGAAATTTATAGTCCCAAGAAACATGGGAATAGATGACTTACAACCTTAGAAACAGCAGCGCATGCTGTTAGAACAGCATATGAGCTTCCCGCCCTTTATTTAAGTGAGATATCAGAGAATTATGGCCGCCATGTTAATCTGCAGAGCTGCGGTAAGGCTTCCCTCTAACTGTGGCTACATGCACTTTAAGCTGGACCAGCCAGTTACCAACATACTCAGTGTTATTGGGTTGTTTTGTACGACTGTCTTATTGTCAGAAAGGGTGGAAGACACAAAGTGAGAGCAGTAAGACAAATGTTGGGCTCTCAAGATAGTGAAGAAAAAAACAAAACAAAAAACAACTAAAAACATCCCAATAGCTTTATATAGTAGAGGTTAACTGATATTAAAGCACATTTAGGTAAGAAAAAACAGCTTTTCAATAATTTCGGGATCAAATTTTAATATCAGTTAATCTCTATGTATATTACACTGTTAAGTGAGGAGACTATGTTTTCATTCAGAGGGATTCACTCACCATCTTGGAGTTCTACACCAAAAAGTGAATATGAATAATAATATAAAAACAACAGAAGTGACAGAACAGCAAACATAACTCTATCTCCAGTTACAATAGGAGGCAAAATAAAAATTTAAAGAGCTATTATTAAAATACAAGCTTTGTAAACATGAATAAAAGCTTGAGTCATGTGCATAAAATAAGAGGGGAAGCTCTATTTTTTGAGTGATGTGAAAACTTGCAAATAAAACAATTTTAGAAACTAAAGAAAGGGGCTACATGCAAAGTGGGTTATTTAATATTTCTTAGAAATCTTCAGGAAGTGAGGTGAATTGGGAGGGTAAAACAAAATCAATTAAAGACCTTTCTGAGGGTTAAACTCAAAAGTATGAAAATGTCTTTTGCTGCATGCATTATTTTATATTTACGTTTATTATAAGATTAATTCAATCATTTGTCTATGATTTTAAACACAGAATATGATCAAAGTCAGGAAAGTTGGTTGAAAACGTAAATATATAATCTGTTGGTGTACAGTTATTTTTTCAATGGGATCAGTGTAAGCAGAACTTAAAGGTATGTTTGGGAAACATGCTTATTGAGCACTGTTTCAAGGAACCAAGAATCTAAGCCAACGCATTCAGTTTGTTCCTTTACAAAAGAAAAGGATGTCATTTACCTAGATCATCATCCTCTGTAAAGCCGAATGTCATAAAAATAAACAATATGACAAATGGTTATTCCACGGACTGAAAAAGAAGTCTTCCCTCTGGTCGTCTGTTTCATATTTAAAGGACATATTCCAGTTTATGGGGCCTTTTGGCTCCGTCCTCTGGGCATTGACAACAGTACAACGCTTCAAATACACTGCTGTGCACCCCAGCATGACACTGTAAACTTAAAAAAAGAAAGAAATGCATGAAACATTACATCACAACTGTTTGACGGATAGTTTAGCTACCTGAGCAATTTCGTGCATAATTCATGTTCTCTAGTGGGTGTCCGGGAAGGCGGCACTGGAAGCGGTACTGCCAGAACTCGGGGAACCAGGGGTTGCGGGTGTTGGTGCTGAGTCGTAGTTTCAGGAAGTAGTCGTCAAAAGAGGAGACCTCATCGGACTGCAGCTTCACCGTGATGCCGCCCACTGCCTCCTGCTCGTACCCCTCCACCACCTCCACCCGGTCTGCCCAGCCATCACTACACACAGGGAGAAGGAATAAGAAGATCCAGGTTCAGTTTTATGAAAACTCTCTCCTCTATAATCCTCAGACGTGTTTTTAAATCTGTATGAGTTGTGTCTGCTCTATGAGTAAGCATATTTTTAGACTTTTCAAGAAACAGAGATAGGTGAAATGAAGGTTTTACGTAAGTTTTACCCAGCATTTCTCTGAGCTGTCAGAACAAAGTGTCACTTAAATCACAGCTTCATTTTCTAAGCTATAATCCAGCTTGAGAATAAATTTCTTTGGCAGTTGGAGTGGCACAGCTTGGGTCAATGATGGTATGTTAACTATATGCTCTTAATGCATCATTATGTTGTGTTTTTGCTCAGCTGCTTGCTTTAACAGCGATGTCTTTACCTTGCTTTGTTAAAAGAGCTCTGATAGATGAAAAATGTGTCAATTAACAGCAGCTGGAACAGGCTGATGTGTCCTCATTTTTTAAACCTCAGCATTTAAAACTCAACTAGAAATTGCTATTCATAGTCAAGAAAACGACATTCTTGCTCAAGGATTTTCTGATTATTGTCTGAATGTTGCTGAAGAAGATTTGTTCTTTTACAGTTCTGTCCAAGTCTATCACATTTCAAGCTTCCTGCCACTTCCCAGACCAGTGTCAGACTGAATCCTGCTGAAATTGTCTCCCTTTGTTGCCCTGACTTTGTTTCCCTTTTGGTCTTCCCACTGAGGAGTGTGGATACACACTGTACTTGCCGAAATAAGAAAAAAATAGTCCCCACAGACACAATCACAAGTGTGGTGAGACTTCACAGATTAGTTCTGTTACAGTACATCTCCCAGCCTCCTCACAGGCTCTGTATGTGTGATTCTGTTTCTTCAGTTATTGATTGTACTTATAGTTTAAATGCTGAACTATACCACTTTCTGTGTCTCACAAAGAAGCCTAAGAAACTATTTTGTTTGACATCTCACATGTGAGTCATACTCAATAAAAGGGTTCAGTGGTGTTGAAAATGCAGCGCTGCAGCATTAAGCAGTGTGGGCTCAATCCTGTGATGCATATATTGTAAAGTATGTGATGCTGTATGAGTAAAACATGGATGAGAAAAACAAGCATAGCCTTATTATGGAACAACATGGTATAACATTACATAAGACAAAATGTAAAGTTTTTAAAACATTTTTTTTTTGTGCCAAGAAAGCATCTGCATTGTTCTAAATTAAGCTACCAACAGATGATGTCAGCGCCGGTCTTTAAGTGTGTTTAGCTTATACCAGAGAATCTAAACAAAGACTTATGTGACATAGAATCTCAAAATAATGGTTTTGGCCTTGACTTTTCATCTCAGCATCAAAATGATAAAAAAAAGAAGTTGTAGTTATAGCCAGGGTTGTGTCCAGGAGGTTTCCTGCGGCAGCATTATTCCACATTCTTAAAGAGGGGGTGTTGTCCTTTTTTTAGGGATTATACTGTTTCTCTGGTATATCCATAGTAGCTTTACATTATTTATGGCTAAAAGAAAACAAAACCTTTTTTTCTTACAGTGCTTTTTAAAAAAACCCATATTCCAGCCTTTGTATGAAATCCTTTGTTTCAGTCGCTGTCTCTTTAAGGCTTTCGGTCCGCAAACCCCTTCCCTCTGATTGGCCAGCTCTCTTGAGGCCTGTCAGGGGCAGAGCTATGGACAGACTTTGATGTTGAAGGCCCATCCCTTCAACAATCCAATTGAGCTGAGCCAGGTGGGTGATCCTTATGCCATGACCACATAATTTCATGAAGTCATGAGAGGATCTCGTGAAGATTCCGAGTTTTTTTTTTTTTAGAATTGATAGTCTTCAACAGTTTACCAACAATTTCAGATTCAGGGATTGCAACAACATATGATGTTTGAAAACATGCTCACATTTAGCAGGGACACCAGGCATTGTTAGATTATACTCATGTTTACAATAAAGGGAAGCAAAACACCCCCACTTTACACTATTATTGGCTTTTCTTAGGATTTATGGAGAATCCATGCTGATAGTATCTTTTGTTGCATTTTTTTCAATTTTGTATCATATCTACAATGAATGATGGTGCATGAAAAATTCAGCATGGAAGACCTTTCTGTTGGTTTTATATCTCAGAAGACTTACCGTGCTACCGTTAGCATTAGCTTAGCCACATTTGATTTTCTCTAATTATGATTTATTTTGTTGTTGTTGTTGCTTCATTTGGTAGTTTTGACTTTGTTAATAGAACATCCAAAAATAGCCAGGAAGCAAAGGTTTTTTTTTAAAGATGTATTGGCAGTTTCTCACTGACTTTTTCTTTTTTTTAACCTGAGCAGTCTCCCCCTGGTGATCATTGGAGAGATTGCAGTCAACACTGGCCTCATGTTCCTACTGTCTGTGGTCACACCGCCAGGAATTGAAGCTATATAGAGCTATGAGGATACATTTAGAGTCTCAGTGTTGTTTCTGGAAACTCCTGGGAGGAAGTTTAGTTACTAATCTTTTTGCTAATCTTATCCTGTACATTTCTAGGGCTGTTTCCTTGTAATGTTTGATTTGTTTTGAAGATAACATACAATCTTTGCTGTGGAAAATATAACAAGGGCTGGTCAAACAACTTGATGTATAGAATCGTGACACCTTTCTAATAGCAGCAGCATTGAAAATGACTATAAAGACATAGCCAACCCTTTTTGCTGGTGCTCTGACTTACACTTTTATAACATTTAGAAACATCAGTATCAGTTTATATCTTTTTTACGACCAAGTACATCTTCTCTGGATGAACAATGCAGAGTTTTCTTCTTGTTTTTTGGTTTAACATTAAAGACTTCTCAGATTTTTGAAAACAGTTGTTTTAGTGTCATGTTGGTGTGGTTCACATGCTTCTTCACAAGCTTTCAGCCCTACAGAAACAAACCAAAAACTGGGGCAAAAAATGAATCTTTGAGTCAGAGGCAGCCAGATCTCAGTCAATTTTTTAGATACACAGGACTAGATACTAAATTACTTCTTATCTGCAGTACAAAAATATCACCAACTGGCCCTCAAAAAGCCCACATTTGGTGAAACGGGAGCCAATAATAGCATGTTTGGCTTGGCTGGCACTTCCAAGAATGAGCTGACAATGAATGTCCAGTGTGACAGTATCAACAGTACCTGGCCATCTGCTTCTCAGCATCACACTCTGCTCAGTCCAACACTGTGAGCGCCAGAAACCTACAGCTCTGACGACAACACACACACACACACACACACACACACACACACACACACACACACACACACACACACACACACACTGCACGGGAGATGACTCTGACACCACAAAACCAGGAAGCACTCAACTAAGGGAAGAGATGTACTGTTAAAAAAAAAAAACACCGCTAAAGATGCTGGAGAGATCTAGAGCACAAAAAAATATGAGAATGGCCTTTTTTCTACATCCTCCAGTACCCTGGGTGTTACTCAGTGCTGAATGTGTTCACTTACTGCATTACTCTAAAACAATTTCCTGTTCCAGTGTTCTCCTTGACCCAGAAAGAAAACACACACTCTTCCAAACTTGCCCTCTTTATCTTTCGTGGAGACTTCAGCATCAGAGCAAACTGAAGCTGAAGGGGTGAGCAGAAGTTTAGGCTTTTTTCATACATGCTTTTCATCATGTGAAAAGAAAAAAAGGCTCTGACTCCTTCTCATCATCCTTTGTGAATAAAGCAGCCTCACATTAATCAACCGCTCGGTGTAAATGAACCATAGCCAGCTTTTATCGTAGCCTGGTTCCAGGTGGAGCTAACAGGACTCGAGGTGAGCTGAGACTGGAGAGTCTAAGTGCTGATACGAGCTTTGATGTTGAGCTACTCCACGCTCCTCAGCTTATGCTGGAGGTGCTGTCCCATATTAGCTCGTCCTGCCTGTGATCTGACAGTGAGAGAGGGAGAGCTCGCTGCGAGGATGCATTATTCATTACTGAGCCTGACTCAAAGCCGCTTCGGCTTTCAGAGCTTCTTTTCCTCTCACAAGGAAAAAAAATTTTGGTTCCATATGAACTTTTTACACGAAGCACATATCCTGGTTGTAGAGAAATGTTACGCCGTATTATACCACAAATTTCTTTATAGAATTTCTGTACAATTTATGATTCTCGTTTTCATTTCATCCACGTTTTTCTTCATATTGTATCCAGTAGATTAGAAGATGGATGGCACAGCTGCTCCCTGAAGTGAAGCCACAAGATTTAGAGCTCCCCCTGGTGACTACCTGCAGCATAGGTCAGATGGTGCGTTCTATCTGCCTCAAAAGTCTGATGTCAAAGCTTGTAATAACATTTCATTAGAGATTTCCAATTCCAGATACAGTCATAAAGTTTGTTTTGTCAATAGTTTCTAATTTAGTTAAAGCTGTTGGCTAAAAGGAGATGGAGAAACACAAAAAGTGAAAGTTAGAGTGCGGTCACACCGGCCATCCATACTGTGCAGCATTCATGCATAATCCCCCCCAAGCACTGTTCCCCAGCTGACTAGTACGTCCCATACTACTCCAATGTGAATCAGTTAAGTCACACACATATCCCACCAACATCACCATGAAGCGTGTGCTTACAAGAGGCACAACCTCATCAGCTTGGATTTGGAGGATTTTGGAGGAGAACACTCACCGGCCACTTGGTTAGGCACACCTGTCAAGCTGCTCGTTGACGCAAATTTCTAATCAGCCAATCACATGGCAGCAACTCACTGCATTTAGACATGTAGACATGGTCAAGACGATCTGCTGCAGTTCAAACCGAGCATCAGAATGGGGAAGAAAGGTGATTTAAGTGACTTTGAAAGTGGCATGATTGTTGGTGCCAGATGGGCTGGTCTGAGTATTTCAGAAACTGCTGATCTACTGGAATTTTCACACACAACTAGAGCCCAGACTGGTTGGAGCTGATAGAAAGACAACAGTAACTGAAATAACCACTCGTTTCAACCAAGGTCTGCAGAAGAGCATCTCTGAACACACAACACGTCCAACCTTGAGGCAGATGGGCTACAGCAGCAGAAGACCACACCGGGTGACCCTCCTGTCAGCTAAGAACAGGAAACTGAGGCTACAATTCACACAGCAACACCAAAACTGGACAATAGAAAATTGGAAAAACGTTGAATGGTCTGATGAGTCTGGATTTCTGCTCCACATTCGGATGGTAGTGTCAGAATTTGGCGTCAACAACATGAAAGCACGGATCCATCCTGCCTTGTATCAACGGTTCAGGCTGCTGCTGCTGGTGTAATGGTGTGGGGGATATTTTCTTGGCTCACTTTGGGCCCCTTAGTACCAACTGAACATGGTTTAAAGTCCACAGCCTACCTGAGTATTGTTGCTGACCATGTCCATCCCTTTATGAGCACAGTGTACCCATCTTCTGATGGCTACTTCCAGCAGGATAACGCTCCATGTCATAAAGCTGGAATCATCTCAGACTGGTTTCTTCAACATGACAATGAGTTCCCTGTACTCAAATGGCCTCCACAGTCCCCAGATCTCAATCCAATAGAGCACCTTTGGGATGTGGTGGAACGGGAGATTCTCATCATGGATGTTCAGCCGACAAATCTGCAGCAACTGTGTGATGCTATCATGGACCAAATATGGACCAAACTCTCTGAGGAATGTTTCCAGTACCTTGATGAATCTATGCCACGAAGGATTAAGGCAGTTCTGAAGGCAAAGGGGGTCCAGCCCAGTACTAGCAAGGTGTACCTAATGAAGTGACCGGTGTATATGATATTTGGCAAAATGATGATAATTGATTTATGTGTCAAAACTGTCTGAGTCGGTGATCAATCAAGTCTCATTGGTAAGGAAGGAGTTACCATGAAGGAATCACCATCAAAGCCAAAATGTTTTTAAAGTAGGGGTTTTCCATTTTTAAGAATTGTCGATGAATTTTGTTTGTTTTGAAAGAAAAAGACAAATTTTTATTGCCCTAGCTTTGCTGACTTCTTGGCTGTTGGTTTCCTCCCCCCAGTAGATCCTTCTCAGCATTTCAACTGATTTTGCATGTTTTATATCATCTGCCTATGGAAGGCACTGGTTGGTTGTCTTAATTATGAAAGAGTAAACTCCTTAAGTCTGACTCTGAGGCCAAAATAAAAAGCAAAAAGATCTATGCCAGAAGAATTTAAGAGAAGGGTACCTGACATGATTTACAAAACTGCGGCTATTCATGAGGAATTAGTTTGAAAATGAGTCAACTCTTTTAGAAAAAAAGTTTGTTTGTTCTTGTTTTGATTCTAGAGGGTCTGATTTCTTATGGGTGACAGAGATTGGTGTCTTGTAAAAAGCAGCAGTGAATAATAAAAGAAGAGATTCTTCTTTTTACTGTTGTTGGGAAACTTCTCTGCTTTTCATCCTACAAAGAGAGAAAAAGCTCTGACAGACCAAACAAAAGCTCTCCAGGGAAAAACGATCTGTTACAAACCTGCCAATTAGCAGAAACTCTTCAGCTACTCCGAGCCGCCTCATGGCCATGAGCAGCCCTCGTACCGTCATCCCCTCACAGAAACACACAACGACTCGAGCTTTAGGCAGACGCTCGCGCAGTTTTCTCAGCAGCCTGTCAAAGTGCTTCTCGCCTGCGTTGCTGTAGATCTTGTCAGAGTGGGCGATACACAGGCCGTCCTGTGAGGCCAGCTCTTTGAACACCTCCATCCCGCTCTCTCCGTAGTTACCTGAGGAAAGAAAGGCGAGCAGCTGTTGAGGGAGGGTCATTCACAAGAGGAAAGGAGAGAATCAATGAGTTTGGATTGACTCCAGCCTCACTCTGTAGTCGGCGCTTGAGATTCATTAAACTTCTATCTCACTAAAATGATTTCACTGAGGGTTTGGTGAGAACACAGCGCTCTCCCTTTAGCATTTAAGAGGGCCTTAATGTCTCCAGATTTCTTTTTTTAGAATCAGGAGCAGAACAAGCAGAGCAAACGGGGTTAGAGTGACCTCAGCTGCTGTTTCTGAGGACAAACAGAGCATTTGGTTGTTACAACATCAGTGACAATCAAAAAACTAATTAAAAGATTCACAGTTCAGTCTGAAAACCGAGATGTGAAAACAATATGCTCAGAACTTGTTTATTTTGAGCTTTATTATAAACAATACGCTTTGACGTGCTAAATAAATGTGTTTCTGAGTTGTCATAATTTTTCTGGCAGAAACAGCCAATCAAAATGTTATTCTTTAAATACTCTTAAAGAACACAGAATTTAAAGGAACATCAGGAAAAACAAATTTAAGCGCAAAATGAAAAGAAAAAAAATTAAGAAAGGGAAAATCTGCAAAAATAAGACTAAACAAAAAAAGGGAAAAAAGAAAAAAAGAAAATACAAAGAAAACACAAATATAAAAAAAGAAACAGAAAACTAAGACAAGAAATAAGACAAAAAAGAAAAGTAAAGATATACAAAGGAAAAATCAAAAATGATAAAACAACAACCACAAAAAAACAAAACAAAACAAAAAACAGAAACAAAAACAAAGATACAACAGAGCAAAACGAAAAGAAAAAAAATGAAACAGATAGTTACAACCTTTTTAAAATAAGACCTTCCAGGTGATCACAGTAAACAGTGTTTCCTCTTTTGCTTTGTCCTCTTTTTACTGAAATATCATGGAGAGAAACCTCACAAACAAGAGCAGCTGTTTGCATTTACAGTCTGTGGCTCATCAGTTCATCTTTATTCACTGAGACGGGTGTGTACTTCTATAATCCAAACCTTTTGATTTAATCCAGACTAAGAGTTTCATTATTAGGGGTGTGGCTGACTCAAAAGTTAGATTAATGCTGTATTTTCAATTTGATGAGTGAGCTTCAAAACGTCTATCCAGAACCAATGAGAGATGTCACAAAGACTACGTCCATGTTTTATACAGTTTACACAAGCAGCAACCCCCAGTCTAAGAATATGAGACAATGTGGACGTGCTAAAATATGCTGTTTCTCGAGTGTCCACTTGAGGCTGGCTCCGGAAGTACTGGAAGTCACATACACACCAAGCCAAAAAAAGCTGTTTTCAAAGCAGGAATTAACCGATTTACAGCCTGGTTCAAAAATTGTCTCCTGTCTGAATCGTTAACTTTACTATCGACACACACTGTGAGGGTGTGAATTTTTTTTTTCTAACTCGGCAGTTCAGAGGACATTAGCCCTTGACACTACCAATATGGTAGTGGCAAGGGCTGGTGACGTCGGGGAGACTACGTCCATGTTTTACACAGTCTATGAGTTTACACTGTCAACTCATTCAAGACCTCCACCTCTTGGACTTGCTGGCTTTCATTGAAACAACTAGTGCCACCAGAGGGCGCTACCTCTCTTTATACAGATGCTAATTGTCAAAAGCTGTCCAATCATACCTTTAATTTTCCAAACTGTCAGTAAATGTGTCTTACCCTCTGTGTGCACTGCAGACACGTATGTCCAGTTGTACCGTTTGACGATGTCAAGCAGAGCCCGAGCCTGAAGAGTGTCCGACGGCACCACCCGAAGGAAGTACTTAAACAGCGTCTTATCACTGAGGTCAATGCTGGTGGCGGAGTAGGCGATCTGCGGGATGTTAAACAGCTGCAGAAGGTTTTGAACTTGGATCGCAACTGAGCTGGAGCCAGGTCCGATGACCCCTGCGATGGGCTTCTTTGTTGGTGGCGGCTGACTGGAAGGGACTCCCTCAATGCACCACCTTGCTCCGTCCCTGTCGTCCCGTATGGAGATGAGAGAGTCTCGTATGAACTCGATGCTCTGCTCCAGAGCCACAGACGAGTGCCAGCAGGAGTCCCTGATCTCACAACCCAGAGTAATGTTGGGTAACAGGTTTGGGTCTGAATTAATCCGGTCTAAGGTGTGGAACATGGCCTCCACTCGCTGGATGCCATACTGCTCTCGGACTTCTCCACATTTCCTCTCTGCTACCTTCTCAGCTGATGGTTGGTGGTGGACAGAGAAGAGCGCTCCTATTATGATATCCCCGTCCATCCTGGCCACCAGGCGGGATGCAGAACTGGGCACCACTGACCTCTCATATTTGCCTTTAGACAAAACAAATGCCTCAAACAGCAAAACAGGCAGGTACAAGATGCTGACGGCAGTCAGGGTGATCATATTGGACATTGTGCCACAGATGCTGAATGTAGAATCATGTCTTCTTGGCTATAACAGAGGTCCATCAATCCACTTTGGGTAACTAACTCGGCTGCTTCTTGTTCAGTGCTGTCACCCTGAGAGAGGAACACGGGGCATTAGATTTTGCTTTTTTACACATGGAACTTGAGCTGAAGTCTTTGACACAAGAAAAATAACAATTTCCAACACTTTTAAGCACGAATATCAATTTTTTTGTGGCTCTTACTTTATTCACCTGAGGATTTGATGTGTTTTTTCTTTTTACTTTCTGATTACAAAAACAGAATACCTTTCAGCTCTATTCTAATGGTGTGATGGGAGGTAAGGTATTATGTTTAATTTTAGAAATTAGTGATGTAACTTTTCTGTTACAGATCACTGACATTAACAGAATGTTTCAGTCAAATCAGACATTTAAAATGAATAGTTGTAGGTTTTTATATAAAAACCATATCACTTGTTCGGCTAGAATCAAAGACACGTAAATACTCTCATCTTCTTTTAGGAATTATGCAAAGGAATGTGGGGAAAATGGTAAAAGTCTTCCAGAATTCCCCAAATATGTAAATCCAAGAGAATATTTGTTGTTGTTTTTTTAACTAAAATCTTTTAGTTTCAGCACCATGGACAGCTGCCTCTGCTTCTTCTCTCAGGTGATTTATTCCTATCAGGCTGCTGATCTATTTCAACCTGCGACTGTTTCTTCAACTTTTACCCCTGAAGGCATCACATAAATGGGACGTGCCCAGGTTAAATCCTCTTCCATCTTTTCCATAGCAGCTGTCTCTAAAGCACTACAGTCACCGGTGTCATTCACAGGACAGATCCAACATCGTCACCTACATGCGCATGCAGATCAATTAAAGGGTGAAGCTTAATTAATTAACAGGGCAGACGGAACATTCGAGCAGGTTGGGAAAACGTTCCCATGTTAATACTGGAGTCTGTGTCTGCAAAGTCTAATAACTGGTTTTGCCTCACCTACCTGCAGCACGCAGTTCGGGACATGTCGAGTCTCCTCTGAAGCAACCAGACTAGACTGGACTGTCTTCAGCCGAGGAAACACTGTGGGACTGACTCTCTCTCTCTCTCTGTCTCTCTCTGCAATGATCATGAGGTGCCCCCTTCTTCTCCTCTTCCTCACTGCATCCCAAAAGCGGGTCACAATCACTGCAGTGTCCCTGATTTTGAAGACACAAGTCCCTCACGTCAGGAGCACGCTTCATGCAATAAACTATTGATTAAAGACGTCGTTTACGGGGAACAGACATGTGAAAATGGGGCTTAATGCAGACAACTGAGCAGAGATGGTGACCTGAAAAAGCGAACATTACTTCAGCGTATCTGTGACAAGTTGAAGTCTGTTAGTTTCCCTCATGTAAACTACAGGGGAACTGGTCAAACTTCATGGAAACGGTTCTGCTTCGTCGTACCTGTGACAGATGTGATGCACTTGAAAATCGCCGCTGCAGCCTGTGAAGGAATGAGCTCTGTGGCGCCATCTTGTGGCCAGTAATAGACACTGCGTATGCATCATAACTAATAAATCCAGTTTTTCCTCCAACAATATCAACACCAAATGACCCCCAAAATTTATTATGTTCGCCTTAAAAAAAATAACCGAAAATATTTAAAAATAAATAAATAAATAATAATAAAAATTCAATATTCAAAGTTTGATTTGAGCCTTAATTTAAGTAACAAAGTCAGAACTTAAAAACTATCATTTAGCAGTCTTTATATGTTCTCCCTTTTAATGTCAGTTTTTACTTTAACGTTGACTCAGCATCTCAGCATATTGCTCTTCTACTCCATTCTTCTTATTTTTATTTTTTCAACATTTTTTTTTTTACTTTTCACAGCCTTCAAATTTTTGTCTGATTTCACCATTCAACTTTTATCTTGTTAAACATACTCATAGGATGTGTGCTTGTATTTTTTTTCCCCACTTCTAACCCTAGTATTTTTTCCATATATTCATCTTTTTTGTGCACTTCTGCCAAAAGCTGCTTCAAGTTTGAGATTCTGGCCGCATACTTCCACTTATGGACTTAATTTGGGGTTCAAAATGTTCATAGATCTTTGTACAAATAAATTCGGGTTCAAATTGTAATTCTTGCCTCTTTCTGCTTGGTGCACACATAAGATGGCCCTTGAGCAAGCTCTGCGGCCACTCCTGTGTACCTCATGAGAGGTGAGGTGCAGGATGCACTATAGAAATGTACCTTGTGGTATCTCTGCAGGCTGCTGCTGGGTGCCCCCTGAGGGGTGTGGTGCAGGATGAAGACAAAAGACAGCTCTTGAGCCTGCTTTAAGAACACCAACATCACCCCTTTTTGGTAGCTTTTTTTCAGTAGCTTTCTCAGTTTTTTTTCCCCTACATTTTTTTTTTTAATTTTGCTTTTGACTTGAGCATTTCAATACATTTGTTGCAAATAAATACATTTTTCTTCTAGTTGTTTGAGACGTATTGATAATCTAGTATATTGAAAAAAAACGCTGTAATATATCAATTAATATCTAAGTTGGTGAGAAATTATCTTAAAAATTAGGCAAAGAAAACAAAACTGCTCATATCTTAAAAGCTGTGGTAGAATGTGGTGATATTCACAACGTTTCTATTACAGGTTTACTAATAGAGAACATTTCCGTCTGTCTTTAATGAACACCGTGCCTCAGAACCAATTGTGGTAATACAACAGTTAAAAAAATGTATAAGCTTTATTTTTTCACATAAGCAAGTGCAACAAAAAAACGTTTATTTAATTTTATACTACTCATATAGCTTTAAAAACTCTTTTCAGCCGTTTTCAGACACCCTCCCATTTGACGTCACTTCCGGTATTTAAAGATGGCGATCATCAACATAAGAGTCGGTAAATGAAGCGTGTTTGGTGCTTTATTAGCCTAACTATCTGTTCCTGCTGGGGTATAAAACGACTTCTGATGCAGCGATAATAAACAGATCGGTATGTGCACAATATGCTTGGTTTCTAATATGCTTGTGTCTTGTTGGGAAAGGATGTGTTACGTAGCTGCACGCAAAGCCTGGAAGTGTTTTCATTGTGCAACAGTGTTCATAACATTGTAGTTCTGTCTCTTATCTCATAAGATGTGATGCTCTGTTCTCAGTATGTTTAACTCACATAAAGATACAACTGTGTTATTCTTTTTTAGTTTTATGGTCTAATCTAGTTTTAACAGAAATTAGGCTTTATATTGTTACTTCTGATCTACCACAGATACTGTGTTAGGACATAAATGAGCTCTTTCGCTTCTTCCCGTCTAGACTCTAACCATGAGTAGCAGAAGAAAGCGAGCTCCTCCTGTGAGGATCGACGAAGGTGACAAAAAGAGGTTGAACTGGAACATGCTGGACGACCGTAAGAATGAAGTGATGCCAGAAGAAGACCAGACACCAGGCTGCTCTGTTATTCCTGCTGAACCGACCCCCAGCAGCTCCTGTACCTTTGCCACAGAAGACGTCCCTGAGGCTGCCCCCACCAGCTCTGTGAGGGTTACAGATGAACTACCAGGTCCTTCTTCAGACAGCACCTCCACCTCAGTCTCCCTGTCCCTCACTGTAGAACCAGCATCGTCGTTTGGCCACATTTGGAAAGCTCTCATTGGGGAGTTCAGCATCAACCCTGCTTGGACCCCCCCTGACTATGAGCAGAGAGCGTTCATTCTGCACAGGATGGGTGATCAGCTGTGTTTGAGTTACAGCAGCAGTGATGAGGGCTCAGGACTGCAGTGGAGACCTGATGAGGACACATGTACAGCAGAGTGCAGCCTCAGTGTGATCCCTCTCGAGGACCTCGACTGGATGCAGAAGAGGAGGGTGGTGCAGCTCTGCCACCAGAGGAAGGAGGGGTTTGTCAAGGTAGGAAGGTTTTTTTTTTTCATTAGTAAACAGATGTGAAAGATGCTAAGTTTAAAAAAGTGAGGTTGCATATTTTTTTGTACCATGTTTGAAGTGTATAACTCAATTATTACTGATAGTTAACCTGCAGTTTTAGCTTAGTTAGTTTTTAGTTTTAGTCAAATTTCCATCCTTTTTCTGAAATACACATATGGTGTACATTGTTCACAAGTTGTGTCTGTTTGCTTGTTACAGATTGGGATTTACCTGCTAGAGACTGGGCTCGGGAAGCCAGAGTTCCTCAGTGAGGGAAATGCTCGAATGAAGAAAGCAAATCAGCTCATGCAGAAGTTAATGGAATATTTCTATGATTTTATCATTCCTGGTAAGTTTCTGGTACTTGGCAAGTTCCCAGCTACCATGACAGTGTTGCCACTGAATGACAGCAAGAACAAGATGAAGCTACTATTCTGTGCTGTGTTTTCCGTTCAGAAGTTGTAGAGAATGACGAGGAGGAGTGTGACACTGATCTGGAGAGGCAAAATGTGGAGGAGCTCTACGACTATGTCAGACACCTGCACCAGAGGGAAAGCAGCGAGGTGACCTACGATGTCCAGCACAAAGCTCTTATTCCTGTTCTCAGACGCTATCAGAGCCAGGCCGTCAACTGGATGCTGCAGAGAGAGAAGTTCAGGAACTCTACACCTAAAGGTAACAAGAGGAGGAGGCATACTCCAAGTCAAGTTTAAATGTTCAGTACAGCACATTTTCTTTTGGAATCAAAAGTACTGTCACATTAGCAAAAGTTGGAGTTTGAAGTTATTGTTATTAAATTTTGCAATATTTATCTTTTCTTTGCAGAACAAACAATGCATTTCCTCTGGCGGGATCTGATCACTCTGTGTGGAAAGAAGTTGTTCTACAACCCTTTCACTGGCTGGTGAGATCTCATTTTCTCCTTTTCTAATGTGAAGAGTCCAACGTTTTAGATTAAAAGAAAAAAATACCAGTTGATGTTTAGTGTTTTTCTATAAACCATTCCCAAACTGATGTTGTATGTAATTTTACAGCTACCCAAAACAGAAGCAACATGATGCAATACTGTGTAGCCTCCTTTTTTGCATAATTTTAAAATCTTAGTGTGAAAAATCAACAAACAGACTGAGAAGATGGAGCAGATGAAAGTCCTTAACTTAAGATATCAGAAGCTGTTCCCTCTAAACTTCAGGATGTTAACTATTTTTAGTAGATACTGGTAGAGGTAGGACAGAAGTTTTTAGTCTTAAGCTCATGCTGTTTTTTTGATTTTCTCATTTGAGCTTTTTGCTTTTCATTTGATTGGACAGGTTGAGAGAAGACTATAGCCCCATCTGTGTTTATTGTGCAGGTTGAGTTGTCTAATTTTAACTGAACTCTATAAAGAGAGATTTTTAGTGACATTTGTTACCTCCGCCAAGCAGGTTATGTCTTTGGGAGTTAGTCTGTTTGTCTGTGAACAACATAATTCAGAAAGTAACAAACAGATCTTGATGAAATTTTCAGGAAATGTTCAAAATGCGATAAGGAAGAAGTGATTAAATTTTGGAGGTGATCTGAATCACTGTCTGGATCCAGGATTTTTTTTAGAGGATTCTTTATCATTGTGAGATAGGGCCGTTTTCACCATATGTGTACATAACTCCACCATAAATGGTCGAATTCCTTTGCAAAACAATACAAGACAATGTCACCATAATTTCTGACAGATGTAAAAGTACGATCCAGATCCTGGTAATATTCTGGATACTAAGATCTGGAATATGAAATATGTACTGGGTCATCATAATTTTCAACACTGTCAGGTAACGCATTATCGTACAAACCTGCAACTAACACCAAATTGTAGCAGACAGTCTGCTGAAAGGGAGTATAACATAAAAGTAGCACTTAAGTGTTGTATGAGAATCACAATATGCTTGCTGGAGGTCTGAGCTCTGTGCTTTTCTAGTTATTAATGCTTTTCTTTAATGACACTTTTTTGCAGCTTAATCCGAGAATTCCCGCTGGCGGGTGTGGAGTGGCCGGGTGGGATTTTGGCTGATGAAATGGGGCTGGGAAAGACGGTAGAGGTTCTTGCTCTCATCTTGTTTCATACCCGTCAGAACGTGGAGCAGGAGGCCCTCACCTTACCTGTGGTAAGCATCAAACCAATAAAGACACCTTCACAAAAACAGAACCTCCCTTTGTCTGTCTGTCCCTCCTAACCTTCCCTCTGTTTTTGTTTTGCCTTGTTCCCTGTTCCCTGCCAGTTCTGTTCTTATATGATGAATTTTCTTTCTTGTGTTCTTTCAGGGTAAATCTGTCAATTACTTTGTACCTCCTCCTCCCTGTGAAGAGACGCAAATAAATCGGCGCAAGTCTGATCCTCAGCCCAAAATAAAAATCTCCTACCCAAGTACGTGACTCACAATCCTCCCTGAAATTACAGCTTGTCTTTTAAGTCTGCAGACTGATTTTAATTTTGTGACGTCTTGTTTGCGCAGCTGTGCGTGTGATGCTCCTCACTGCCATCAAGGAGATGAGATCAGGCAAAGGAGCCTCTGTCAATGCCATCTTCACCTACATCCGCGCCACATACGGTTACGACCTCTTGAAAAACCGCAACCACATCAGGAAGACGCTGATGAAGCTGATAGACGAAGGTCTTGTTGACAGGGTGAAGGGCCGAGGATTGGCGGGGTCCTTCAAACTGGGGAAGAAGTACAAAGAGACAAAGAAGACGTCTGCAGTATCCAAGAATAAAGAGCTCCAAGTATATATATATATATATATGTATATATGTTAAAGATATGAATGCTGCTTTTGCTTTGCTGCTGGGTTGTTTTGGTTGACGTTTTTCTGATTTCTTTGTTGTTAGAGTTCCAAAACCACAGAAGGCTCACCCAGGAAAACATTTCAGAGACGAGCAAAAGAAAAGGCAGAAGCAGCGCTGCAAAACTCCCTCACAGAGGATCAAACAGATCCGTTCTCCCCTGCATCTGAGTGTCTGGCATCAGGGGAAACAGAAACAAAGAAGGAATGGGATGAAAGTCGGAGTGAGAAAATAGATCAGGCGGATGTCATGTTGGAAACGTCCACTATAGCCTCTCAGACGCCTCAGGATAAAAGTGAGACAGAGACACAGGACGTACCTAGACTGGGTGATGTACCTGAAGAAAGCAGAGATACTCCTCTGCTGGAGGAAGCCTGTGAAACCCCGACCAGAGCGTCTCTTTTCCCCTTCAACACTCCAGACTATCGCTTTGAGTGCATCTGTGGTGAGCTGGGTATTATTGACTACAAGGCCCGCGTTCAGTGTTTGAACTGCCAGCTGTGGCAGCACGCAGAGTGTGTCAACTACAAAGAAGAAAGTCTGAAAACCACACCTTTCTACTGCCCTCACTGCCTCGTCGCCATGAAGCCCGTCTCCACCGGGGCCACCCTCATCATCTCCCCGAGCTCCATCTGTCATCAGTGGGTGGAGGAGATCAACAGACACATCAGGTCCTCCTCGCTGCGAGTGCTGGTGAGCAGCAATTGAAAGAGCCTTTTGTTCTGTGTTTTTTACCCACAGGAGCAAAACTTTTACAAATAACTACCATGGAAAGTAGGATGCTTTTTTATCTCAGGGTTTCTGAGTGTTAGTGTTTTTATGCAGCAGCTGGTTTAAAACAAAAGTATGCACAGCTACAAATGCAGATAAAGACCAAAGAATAAACAATTACAAGAAATGTTTACATATTTTAAAGAGGGGGTATTGTAGTTTTTGTGAGACTATACTGTTTATGTGACTTACAGCTCCAAAAAAATCCCAATTATGTTTTAAAAACAGCTTCTTTAGCCTTTGTGTGTTTTAGCTGCTGTCTCTTTAAGGCTTCCCACTCCACAAACCCCCTTCTCTCTGATTGGCTGGCACTCCAGAGGCCTGTAAGGGGCTATGTGCAGATCTTGGTGTTTGAGGCCCTACCCCTTCAATGTGACATGAACCAGTCAGGAGATCCTCATGCGATGTCCTCATCATTTCAGCAAATCTTGTGGTCTTCAAATCTTGAAGACCTCGCACTATTTTTAAAGTGGGCCATTTTGAGCAGTTTATGAACAGATTCAGAGATTTCTACAATAAACATATGAACATGTAGAAGTTTAACAAATCTACACAAGTTTGGATTGAACATCCAGTATTTTTACTTAACTGTGTTTGAAATAACTTTCTGTGTAGTTGCAACAGCTATGAACAGCTTATTATTTCAATCATGTGTCATCTACCATCTTATAGTTGCTGTTCCTCTCTTTGTCTAGCGTGTCTAAAATGCCCATACTGCTTGTTTCCTTTTCTCCATCCCAGGTTTATCAGGGCGTAAAGAAGCACGGTTTCATCCAGCCCCACATGCTGGCTGAGCAGGATGTGGTCATCACCACCTATGACGTGCTGCGTTCAGAGCTCAACTATGTGGACATTCCTCACAGTAACAGCAAGGACGGGCGCCGATTTCGCAACCAGAAGCGCTACATGGCCATACCCAGTCCTCTGGTGGCTGTGGAGTGGTGGAGAATCTGTCTGGACGAGGCCCAGATGGTTGAGTGTCCCACTGCCAAGGTGAGGAAACGGAAACATCTTTGAAAGTGTATCCCACAGGGCTGTTTCAGGTTGTCCATGTACATCTTTTTGTGATTTGATTTCAGGCAGCAGAGATGGCTCTGCGTCTCACATCTGTGAACCGTTGGTGTGTCAGTGGTACTCCTGTGCAGAGAGGCTTAGAAGGTAACACAGTAGTTTATATCCCTGATCCCAAAGAAAGCTTTGAAAAACAAGCCCATGACTGTTTATGACTCTCACTGATGTGAATGTCATTGAATCTCCTTGCAATGATGGCATAATGTGTCCTGTGCAGATCTGTACGGCCTTGTGCTTTTCCTGGGACTTGACCCATACTGGGTGAAACACTGGTGGGACCAGCTGCTATATCGTCCTTACCGCCGTGGAAACACAGAGCCTCTGTATAATGTGATCGCTCAGATCCTGTGGAGGTCAGCTAAGAAAGATGTCATTGATCAGGTAACCAAACATCCTTCACTTCTAACATCGAGGGCTTTTCCAAAAGATACATAATAAATATTCTGCTGATATCAAGCAAAAAAGCACTCACTCAAAAATGGTTGTCAACACATGCCCCCACAGCAGAAAACTGGATTGATGTAATTCGCAATATTTACATGATGGAAAAACAACAGAAATCTTCATTAAACTATACCACACCCAACCTCAAGATGTGGACATAATACTCCTCTTCCCCTTGAGAGTTTAATAGTTTTTGTTTTGTTGTTTAATTTTTGAGCTACTCATTTGTACATAGTTTATTGTTGCCGGTTTAAGTTTATCTGGTCTAGGAACACATGCTAACAGCTAGGCTTTGACACCCAACCCTCCTGGTTTTCATTTCTGTTTTAAAACCCTCTAATTTGGTTATGGTCTATGGTTCAATGAGGTTTTTTGTTGCGGTTATTTTATTTATTTTATTTTAATTATTTTTTTATTTTTTTATTTTTTCCCACTCAGACTGAACTTTAATTAAACCGTTTTATTAATTTTATTATTTTATTCTATATTTTTCAATTAATTTATTTTTTCCCTCTAAGAGTAAACTTTAATTAAAAACCGTTGTATTAATTTTACTATTTTATTCTACATGTTTTGATTCATTTATTTTTTCCCACTAAGACTAAACTTTAATTAAACCGCTTTATTAATTTTTTTATTTTTTTCTACATTTTTAAATTAATTTATTTCTTCCCACTAAGACTATACTTTAAATAAACAGTTTTCTGTACACTTGATGAGATGATCTAAAACTGCAAACTTGGATGTATGTCTACACAAAAATATATTTGATTCAAACTTATTTGCACTCTTTTACTGTTAACCAGTTTTCCTGATTAAGATTGAGGGTTTGTACATGTTTGTACATGTATTTTTCACTTCATGCAAGAAAGGGTATGGAAATGCATATAAATGTAAATAACAAGGCTATAATTTGGTTACTATCCCTGTCGTACTTATTTTTGATACAACAGCTTTTTTTCTTTTAATTTTCTTTCAAAAGTTTATGAATACCTCATTTTATAATAATAATCAGACAACAGCATGTTATACTTGTCTTGCTGTATCTCTTTTTTCTTAGAAATGAATGTAACTTTGTCTAGCTGCAAAACATGTTTTAATTTTGCTAAAAAAAAAACAAAACAAAAAACATCTTTCATTTTTGTGGCGTGTTTTGAAGGAAATGACATAACGCCATGTGACTCTACAGAATGTGCAATCAGGGTGCCGTTTTCTTTTTTCCCAGATCCAGATTCCCCCGCAGACAGATGAGGTGCACTGGCTGCACTTCTCCCCTGTTGAGGGTCACTTCTACCACCGTCAGCACGAGGTCTGCTCTCAGGACGCTCTGGTCAAACTCAGGAAGATCTCCGACTGGAGCCTGAAGCTTGGCAGTCTCGACCGCCGCACCGTCAACACCATCCTCTACCCGCTGCTGAGGCTCCGCCAGGCGTGCTGCCATCCCCAGGCTGTGAGGGGGGAGTTCCTGCCTCTGCAGAAAAGGTAAATGACACTCGTCTTTGTGTTTGCACAGCACTTGTAACAGAAGAGGTGTCTGTATATGAAGACAACTGCATGAGTTAATTAAAAATCTTGTGAGACTGAAGAGAGTATCACAGCGTTAGGAGCAGTAATAGACTGCAAATAGCTTGTTGTTAATTCTATGGTGGGTATTTGTGTTTATTTAAAGTTGACACATTGCATGTAATTAGCATTTGTTGAGTAGGTTTGTTCATGCCGTGTCTCCCCAGCACCATGACTATGGAGGAGCTTCTGAAGTCCCTGCAGAAGAAATGTCGAGTGGAGTGTGAAGAAGCTCACAGACAATTGGTGTGCGCACTCAACGGTCTGGCAGGAATTCACATCATCAGAGGTATAAATCCTTACCTCTGTGCTTGTGCTCTCTCTGCTTCCAGTTTCCCATGGGAATCAGTTCAAACAAGACACAAGCTGAGATCTCTGCTTTGTGTTTCCAAACATGGTTCAAAACCATCATGCTTTTTGCTGCATCTATATGTATAAGGTGGATGAATGAGCTGTGGTGGTTTCTATAGCATGCCTCATTGATGTCTCTGTGATAGCTGTGTGTGCTGAGTGTCTCTGATGACCACTTTGTCCCTCATCACCTGCAGATGAGTTTGTGGAGGCGGCAGAGATGTACAGAGAAGTGCTCCGTTCATCAGAGGAGCACAAAGGCAGACTGAAAACAGATTCCTTACAGGTATACAGCTTCATGCTATTCATGGACTCGCCATGTGGAAGCAATTTACATCTCAAAGGTTTCATTTCAGGTATCGAACAAGTGACATGTTACAGAGTAACAGATGGGATTAAAGCAAAAACAAGTCTCAATGTGTCTGAGAGTTAAAACATTAAATTTCAACCTTTCTCATGTATCAGACAGTTTTTATTCTGAAAGTCATTTTAACATGTAGATAATCTTACTTTATCACATTTGTGGTTAACAGAGGCTCCATGCAACTCACAATTTGATGGAACTGCTAAGTGCAAAGCATTCTGGGATACCTCCCACGCTACGAGACGACCGACTTAGTGAGGAGGTAAGTCATTTAAGTTTCCACAGTCAGATTTTGGGCTCTCAGTGCATCAGCAGAGTAAACTTGTGTATTTGCTGTATCAGGTCTGTTTGTTCGAGTTTCATTTCTGGTGCTTGATGTCTCTGCAGGCAGAGCAGCTGCGCCAGCACTACATGACCAAATATGACTCTGAGGTAGCAGACGCCCATCAGGCACTGCAGCCGGTGCTGCAGAACATTAAGGAGCTGAAACGTAAAGTAAGAAGTTTACAATGTCTGATATTTATTTTATGATACACTGTTTATCCTTGTTAGAGTCATAGACTGAAGTCAAGATTGAAGTTAGGGCATAACAGTTTTCACCTAAAAGCTATAAATACATACTGTAAAGTAGTGGATAATTGCAATAATTAAGTACTGTATAATAACATAAATGCCATTGTGTTATTTTATTTTTCCTAAACTGAATTGTGGTTTGAGTTATTATTCATTATTCATTTCACGTCTCCTACTATCTTACTATACCGACATGGTTTGAGTTTTCCAATATGGGGCACCTCTGACATGACTGACTAGCGGCTACAATTTGGCTGTTTGCAAAGAGACTATCGCGAACACGGTCTTGTCCCTTGGATATCGCATATAGACTGTATATCTGCCATATTTGGCCTTTGGGAAACTGTTTTGTTATTTGAGAGCAAAACACTTTTGAAAACAGTGTCGGAACTTCCTAGCGATATCTGTTCTGTGTGATCTGCGCATGTGCGATGATAGCAGGAAACAGGTTTGTTAACGTCCGAGCTAGCTACAAAGAGGCCTGACGAGCGGACGTATCCAGTTTGTTAACGTCCGCTCGTTGTCTCTTCCTTGCTTGTCTCAATCATTACACTAAATATAACCATATAACACACGTAAAGGTTTGAGGTCGATAGTATTTTGGTTATTTAACATAACGATGTAAATTCACATTATTGCCACCTACTGGCCAGGCATGCGTATGCACTTTCAACCGTTTTTTGCATCGTCATAAGGACAAAAATATTCAAAAGTACCTCCTGTATGGACAGAATTTTAGGCTACCAGGTTTGCTAGCTACATTAAATGAGAACTAAAGTTACCCCATTCACTATTTTCTCTCTTGTGTAATACTTTTTCTGTTGCCATACTATCATACCAACAGATCTCAGAGGCTATAGGTACATTAAGAAAACCTTCTTAGTTATTTATCAACAGTATAAGAAGATTTATACAGCTTTAATGGTTCTCCTTCAAAGTTTTAAACAGTTATTTTTTTATTCATAACTCAGATTTAAAAACTGATAAATTGAAAAAGACTCCAACATGCTACACATTCTTTTCCAGGTTAATCTGAGTTCTCCGTGGTGGCTCGATGCTATCCAGAAGACAATCAGAAGCTCCACCGGGGACGACCTGGTATCTCGCGTCAAGAACGAGCTGACATCCAGCTACAAACAACAAGCTCACAAGCTCTCCATGGCAGACAAGTAATCTTTTCCTTCACTAACAAATAGGATAGAAGTTCATTTATGCAGAGAACTGATTACAGAAACAAAAACTGCATAATACAGGTTTCGGGATGCCTGTGGTCTGCAGTTCCTGCTCACATCACAAATGCAGGATCTGATGAAGTCCCAGAAGACCGTACGGGATGCAGTGAAGAGCCTGGAAGGCCCGGCTTCCCAGAAAGTGATTGATGAGGCCACAATCTGTCACCTCAGGCCAATGAGACTGCCACTTAACAAGTGAGAAATACACCGGCAGGTTTTACCTGAGATATTACAAAAGACACTTCTTTATTTTGTAAATATAAATCCTCTTTTGTCCTTTTCCAGCTGTGTTTTCTGCAAGGCTGATGAGCTTTTCACGGACTATGAGTCCAAGTTGTTTTCTCACACGTGAGTAGATCAACATTGTTACATCTGTCAGTGAAGCAGAGTTCAACAGGTTTGATAATATAAAGTTAACAGCTTATTAAAGAGGATATTTCCCTGACAGGGTGAAGGGTCAGACGGCCATCTTTGAAGAAATGATTGAAGATGAGGAGGGTCTGGTGGACGATCGTCTCCCCACCACCAGCAGAGGATTGTGGGCGGCCAGCGAGACTGAGCGCACACTCAAGGCCATCCTGTCTTTTGCCAAAGTTAAACGCATGGACCCAGAGCTGGTGGAGGAGGGCAACACTTTCATGGAGCTGTTTGAGAACTGGAAGAAAGAGTACAAGGTTTGTGCACACACTCAAAACCACAGAGATCAAGACGTTTTTACAAAGATAAATGACAGTTTTACTGAACTTAGAGCGTTTGTTGCACCTGTTAAGGTGCTGCATGAGTACTGGATGGTGCTGAGGAATCACGTGTCGGCTATCGATGAGTTGGGTATGGCTACAGAGAGGCTCCGTGTGCGTCTGCCTGATGAGCCGAAGCCTAAACTGTTGCATATCATCGAGCCACATGAGGTGAGTCAAAGACAAGATCACCAAACACTCCAAGTTAGTTCAATCAATATCGTGTGATACCACTTATCCAATAAGGAAAACTTGCTCCAAAAGAACTTGATTGACATATAGATGGAAAATAAAGCCCCAACAAAAGTGATCTCTCTTTTAAAGTTGAAAAATAGTGTATTGATTCATATAAAATCAGAGAAACCTGCTTATTTGCTTAAGAAATTACTCTATTTTCTTTTTACTGATGAATGTCTCATGAGCTGCCTGGTAGGTTGGTTTGTCAATGAGCAGACTAAAATAGGAGAACTGAGCTGATAAATCACTTTGGAGTCAAGTCAAGTTTTGCAGGTTTTGTTGCATAATAAATACCATGTTAAAAGTGGACTGAAAACTCCACCAGTTTCCAGGGCTTTAATATTCTGCTTTAACTATTTTTATTGCATTCCTGACCTCTGACCTGCTCCTTGTTTTGCTTGCAGGTGGAGCAGAATAGAGTGAAGCTCCTCAATGACCAGGCAGTGGCTAAGTCTCAACTCCAAAAGAAGCTTGGCCAGTATTTGTATCTCACAAACTTAGAAAAGGTCAGTTATGTTGCAAAGTGAAGACTGGGTGCATCATTTTATTGATTTGTCCCTCACAATAACTCATAACTATTCCAGTCCCAGGACAAATCTACAGGAGGGCTGAACCCAGAACCTTGTCCAATCTGTGCGCGGCCTCTGGGGCAGGAGGTGAGCAATGTTTACCTTACATTAAAAGCGTGTGTCAGATAGTTGCAGAAGACAGTTATCACATCAATCCAATACACCTGATGTCCATCCAGACCTACATTTTAATCTGATGGGAATCCATTGTCTCCACTTTTAGTAACATCTACTTTTAACATAATTTTTTCATATCTCACTCTGTCTGTCTGTTCAGTGGGCAGTGCTGACTTGCGGCCACTGCTTCTGTAACGAGTGCATCGCCATCATCGTGGAGCAGTACAGCGTAGGATCGAGACGGCGTGCTATCAAATGTGCTATCTGTAGGCAGACAACCTCACATACAGAGATCTCCTACGTGTTCACCACACAGTCATCCAGTCAGGACCAAGATATACCAGTCAAGGTGAGTCAGCTGTACCATCCTCATGTGAAGCAGGCTCAAATAAGTCGACAGAATTTCTTGGATCTGGATTTCATTAGGCCTCAAAGCTGTCAATGTTTGCATATTGTTTCTTTCTTATTGACCAACATTAGAGCCTCATTTTGCTCCTCCTGTGTTTATCAGGGGAGTCATTCTACCAAAGTGGAGGCAGTAGTCAGAACACTGAAGAAGATTCAAGTGACCGACCCCGGGGCCAAGTGTCTTGTCTTCTCCACGGTAACTGCAAACTCTCCCTCCTCTGTGAGATTTATTTTGATGTTACCCAGTTTGGGTCTGACTCACCCATTTCCTTTCTCCTCTGTACAGTGGCTGAGTGTCCTTGACATCATTGCGAAAGCTTTGTTTGACAACAACATGGAGTTCTCTCAGATCAATGGGATTCACAAATTTCAGGTTTGGATTCGAAATCTAAATGTCACAGTTGTTTATTGTGGTATTTTTCACTGACCTTCTCTCACTTAACTCTGGTGACATATTTGCCTCTGTAGGAGAATCTGTGCTCCTTCAAATATGAAGAAAAGATAAACATCCTCCTCCTCCCTCTTCACACCGGCTCCAACGGTCTGAACATCATCGAAGCCACTCACGTGTTGCTGGTCGAGCCCATCCTCAATCCTGCTCATGAGCTCCAGGCCATTGGCCGAGTGCACCGGATTGGCCAGACCAAGTAAGAAACGAAATCGAGTCTATTAGAGGACAGTGTTTTTAGACCAAGACAGGATTATAGAGAATTGTTTGTGTTTTAATCAAAAGAAGTAATAAGCCACAAAACTGTGTCCATCTCCAGCAATGGCTTTTGCATTTACTGTGTCCTGTTTATAGCTTTATCCATACCTATACCTGTATTACCTTTATAACTATACCTATGGAAGTTATGTCTCATATTTTGCTGATCTCTTGTTGTTTCCATTGTTCTTTTTGTTTTTCAGGCCAACATTTGTTCACAGGTTCTTTATTAAATCCACGATTGAAGAGAGAATGCAGGCAATGCTTAAGACAGCAGAGAAAAGGTGAGATACAGGAAATAAGAAATTGTCTTTTAGCGCCTTAAAGGGGCTGTGACGAGTTTTAGAGTGATCTTGAAAAAGTCTCCCTTCTAGATATATGCCTAATCATAATCCACACTTTAAAATGAGATTATCAGCACCCAATATTTCTGGTTACAGGTTATTTTAAATTGCTACTTCTAAGCTTCTAGTTTGGGTTGACCAGGACCGGATTAATTTTCAGCACATCTAGGTTTCTATGACAACACCACGCCAGCTGACGAAGTTTTGTAGTGAGAAGAGATAAAACACAGAGAACTATTTTTTCTCTGCTGAAAACAGTTTCTGTGATTAATTTTGTAGCGATGGTGGAGACAGGAGCCTAACTGTCGGACAGAAAAAGGACAGAAAAGCAGAAGAAAGCTAAATGGGAGGGTGATACAGCCCAAGCTAAAGGCTAATTTGCCTTAACTCGGGTTGTATATAACACAGGGGCTAAACTGTTTGTGATAATGTTCATTCCAACCCACATGCAGCAGTTATTCTGCAGTGATCTGTTCAAACTTGAGAGTCTATCAATAAAATGAAGAGTGAGGTTACGTTAGCTCTGGTTGGTAGATGACTGACAAGACATAGCTAACCAGGATTGACTGACATTACACATTACAGACATGTCTTAGAGCACTAGGCTGTCTGCTGCACTAAAAATAAATGGCTACTAAACTACATACAAACTGACAGTGTTTACTTATCGTTATGTTAGCATACAGATATGTCGGAGCACCATGTCGCTAAAATATAGCCAGCTGCCACGTTTGCTTGATATCATGCTTCAAACCCTAGTGCTACATTACTGCACTAAGTCCCTTACCTCAGTGTGTTGTATCCTGTAAAGGTTGCCTTGAACAAAGAAAATTTGTTTCGATCGGATCTCCATTTAATTCCAAAACAAACACACACCTCGATAAAAGTAATTTACAACAGTGTGCGGAGACTCCGTGCCACAATTTTCACGTTTGAGTTCGAGTCCTTATTTTATTTGGTGATAGTTGTTTTGACAAAAATTCTTGAAAGCTTACAGAAAAAAAATCATAATTTTTCAAGGGGCATGATTTTCCAAGATATTCCTCCAGATTTTCAGGAATGATTCCAAAATATATGAAGAAACATTTCTGAAAATCCCAAGAAAGTTCAGAAAGTTTGCAGTTATTCTCAGAACTTTTCAAGAAACTGTATATTTCCCCAAATCTTCCTGGGATCATCAGTAGCTTTAAACTCTAAACTTTAGTTCAAAAAGTGACTGAAATTATTCTGCTTTTTGATTCTAGTCACACCAGCACAGCCATGAAGCACTCGGAGGCCGCCGTGCTGACGGTAGCCGATCTGGCTGATCTGTTTACAGAAGACACAGAACATCTGGAGTGAAACCAAACACCTGGATACACGCGGGAGGTTTCTCTAATGAAGATTCACAGGCAGAGGGTTTACTCTTTACTCTGATTTTGCACTTTTAACTTTTTTATATCAACATTCTAAAAGACTTTTCCAAAAAGCCATTTTAGCAGTTGGGCGGACTAAAATGTGTATTTTAACTGTAATTCGTTTCGGATGTCTGATCTCTTTGGAGTATTTGTGTATTTGGCTCACTTGTCATAGATGTAACAGACTCAGTAACTTCTGCTCTTCACGTATGTTTGATAATCATGTTTGACTAGATTGTACATTATCGTTGCCTGTCTTAATCTAATGATAATAATTATATACATTTATACACAACTTCAGTGTAAGTTAATGCAACTACAAACAGAGGAACGCAGATCACAGCTAAAACCACAACAGTAGTCAAGGTGCTCTCACTACCTTCAGGAAATAAAAGTCTGTTGATTGCAGGTTGTGGACCTGTTATGTCCAGCTTTGTGTCTTGTGTTTTTTATGTCTAACTAGTAAAAACAGAAGCAGGAAGGAAGCCATTGAGCATTTTACAGGAGCAGAAATAGGAGATTTTCTCCTGCCAGACAATCTTCTTTAAGCTATTTGTCTCCCAAAACAATGCCAAACAATTTGTCCAAGCACTTGCGCCTGTCCTATTTGCAACACAAAGAAGCATGAGATTTAGTGTCTAAGAAACTTATCTCGTAAATTAAACTCATAAAGGTCAGAAAATGTGGATTGTTTTCTGCCGCATAGCACCATTTATTTGGTCTTTGTACTTAAAAAACACCAAATTTTGTTGGAGTGTGTTTTGTAACAGTGTATGGTCTTCATGTTGGAGTTTGTCTCCGAAGTTTTTAAACTTTTCTTTTCTTGTGTTTGAGTATTTTATGGTCACTTCCACCACACACATGCACTCACAGGCTTTCAGCAACATAACTAAATTGCCCTTGACTTGTAATGACTTTCTTTTTGCCTGACTGACCGGGATTCCCGCACCAGTAAAGATTTTAAAATGTCCAGACAAAGGCCGTAGACGACAAAGAGCTCCATCCTCACGTTGCTGTCCCTCTTTACGTGGTTACCGGCCTTCTTGCCACTCCCTGTAGTAAGAAACAGTTGTAAGATGTTTACTAAGAGGACATGGGCGCAGTAGGCGGTAACATACGTGTTACCTTGGACTCCCCTCAGTTCCCTCTATTCATGTGCGGAATCTCATTGTTGGTGGGGACATCATTCAAGCTGGTGTTTTAAGGCCAGAGGGAGGCTCCTAGTTCATTACAGCTCTGTTTCAAGGGTCGGAGCAAGAGAGGGGTACTACGTCTTGTGGTGACAGCACTGAGCACCCAGAAGATTCACAGAGTTTCAGGGTAAAGGCCTGAAGACGGCGGAGAGGCTGAGATTTGGGAAACTAGAGGGAGAGACTTTGAAGATGGGACCTGCCAGTTTGGTTTTTACCTGGTTACTGTTCACTACGAGGATGGTCACCTCCACGGTGTACCTGGAGCCAGAGGAGGAGGGTGAGCTCATAACACATCACATATTGAAACTGGGAATTGAGGGTCAAGGGTCAAACAAACTTTTTTTTCCCCTCAAGAAGTCTTTAGTAAGTAATTTATCATACTGGCAATCACAGATTTGGCTTGATTGCCTTGAAAGGCTTTGAAATGTAAAAGGAGTCAAGTTCATGCTTTAAGAGGAATTAAGGTAGATCAGTTTGGTATTAAGAGTTTTGGGGAAAAAACAAGATTTATTTGAATTACCTTTAGATAGCACCACAATGCAGATAGTTTGTCAGATATTTAATTTCTTACTAAATTTAAGTTGGATTAAATGAAGAATTAAAGCAGTCTTAAAATCAAATATTCTACAGTTATGATCAAAGGAATTATCAGGAAAAAAAAGAAAAACAAAATATTAAAGCTGGTCCATGCAAAGCTTTCACTTACAGCTTTATATACTTATTAAATGAAGCTGAATAATTAAAAAGTATCGTTTTGAAATAAATGTGTTTATTGAATTATTAACCCCTATTTTGTACAGGTTTTATAGTCCAACTGATCTCTATTTATATGGCATCTTTTATATTTGCCAGTATTATAAATAGATAAAATGATAAGACTCAAACAAGATAAAGGATGCTACTACAAGAGAATAACATGAGAATGAAATAAATAATTCCAATTGAATTAGTAGAATAAGAATAAGATTAAAAATTCTATAATAAAACAGTGGTAAAAAAAATAGTAGTAGTACCTGTTACATAGAGAAGTGAAAAGTTGCATCTGATATTTCAATTTTCAATTTAGTAGAGTAGAAGTGTCAAAGGAACAAGCACTTATTACTTCAGAATCTTATATTACAGCACCCTGATTTCTTCAAGGCTGAGTATTGCAATTTAACACATGAGTCCTTGAACAACAACAGCAAAAATAAAAACAAGTAATTTTTTCTCTTCATCCTTTTTCAAACAGGAACCGTCTGTGTTGAGCTGAATCTGTTTTCCTCTTCTTTCCATTAGAGCTCAATGAAACTGTCATCTGTACCAATGACCACATGGAGGTCGTCATCCCCAGCGCGTTTTTCCTCAACAAAGAGCCTCCAGTTCAAGTTAGTGAGCACTTACAAAAACCCAAAAGCTTATTCTTAGAGGTTGACATTTCTCAGCACTGATATCTTAACCTAATGTTTGTGCTGTCCTCCCACTATAGTTTTTTTTTATATTGTATGTGTTTGTTCTTAATGTTTAGGTTTGGGATTTGCATCTAAATGATCCAGATTGCCGTGGCGTGGAGGTTGGGGACGACTATGTTTTCAGCATAAAGACAAATCTCTCTGATTGTGGAACAATAATGGTAAAAACTTCTCATGGCTCTACTGTTTCTCTGTGATTACTTTTAATTTGGGGCATGAATCAAATGTTGCGCGTGAACTGAGACATTTAGAACAACTTCAACAAAAGCAGAGTAGCACTTAACGTCCCTATCAAAATAAATTACTTATTTTACGATGTCTGTGGTTGTTGTGGGAACTGGATCCCCAATCAGGACCCCTGTGTGAGAGCTACTTTCTCTTTACATAAAATAACTTTAAAAGCTTCTTTGGGAAACTTTTCCCCCTGTGACGCAAATGCAGACTGTGAGGCTCTGTGTGCACATCGACACCATTGAATCAGCTCATAGCAAGTATAATAAGATGGACAGAGAAAGGCACAAACTCTGGGCGCGGACAGAAAGGGGCGAAGAGAAAAGAAAAGAGGAGGGGGTTGCGTGTATGTCAAGAAAGAAGGGCTGCGTTGTTCCTTCCCTTAAACAGAGCAGGATCTTTATTCAAAGCAGCAAAGAGATCCTGAATGCTATTGTAGTTCTAAATTATCAGGATTTACATTGAAATGATGATTATTTGTTGAAGTTTAGTGAATAGGAAGGCCATAAATCACTTACTGGTTAGCACCCTGATTTTTTCAATCCAGCCTCTCTTGGGAATTCAAACTTTGGTGAAGTTTAAATCCCTCCTTAAGCCCACAAGTGTCATTTAATTGCTTTCTTGGAATGGTGCAGGTTTTTCTCGTAAAGATCATTAAAAGGTTAACACTGCTTTCAGTAGGGAGGAAATCTCCCTGTGCTCCACCTCAGCAATTTTACAAGCACAGTGGCTGAGGAAAGTAGGTCTGCACTGGATAAGACGTCTGTTGCTAAAGGAGGAGAATGCCAAAGCCTGCGATCTTTGTTTTCACCTTGACCTTAAACCTGCCATCAGAGAAAAAGAGACTGAACTGAATGGTCTAAAGGTCAGGGTTTTTTTTTTGTGAAACATCACATTTAAGGAAAAATATTACCAAAATTGGAGGTACCTTAATGTACCACAGGTTAAGTGCAGGTGTAAGTTGTTCAGATATGGGATAATAAAGACCTCCTGCACCCCTTACCAGACCTGACAGGGCTGCCTGCTTGTAGTGAGGGGCAGCCGGGGAGTGTTTACCAAGAGGCAGTAAAAGATGTCTCAAGTGTTGGAGTTAAAGTCCTCTCCCCGTCTGCTCTCAGCAGGAGTTCAGACAAACCTCGGAACGCAACCTTTTCACGCATCCACCTTTTATGGTTTCCCCTACGTCAGCTCCAGACGGCTGAATATTGAACAATATGTCGAAGGACGTTAACTGTAGAAGCCACAGCTGGGTTACATGAGGACTCGTGACTTTTTAACTGGATTATTTTATGTGAAAAATGCTTCATTGATCTTACCCACTGATTTTTTTTAGTATGAAAACATTCACACATTTGAAAGGGTTTCCCATGGTGCATTTTTCCATAGTTACATAGACCAATAAATTAGAAATAAATTACTATTACTTGGGTATCCTGCTGCTTTTCTTTGTTTGGAATTTACTGTTTTGGTGTTTTAAACTGGTGGATGGAAATGTAGACACTTAAATATGTTTTCTTAACTGTGTCTCAACCTTTCATGGTCTTTAAGGTTTCTAGATTTTAAAACAGATCTGATGAACTGCAAAAGTAAAGGGAGGGTATTAAGTGATGAAAATACTTGTTAGTTAATATGAGTATATGCTATTTCATGTCATTGCAAATACATTTGCGTCACAGAGCAGTGGTTTTTCAAGTCGAATCTGTGGTAAGAGTTGAGGATGTTGTGATTCATCACCTGTTTTGATATTTTAGAGATTCACTGATATACTGAGCAACATTCTTGGGTTAAAATTAAATTTTCAACACCAGTTAGTTGAGAGTTTACATTATAGTAGATTTTAATATAGAACTATCTGAGTCAAAACAAATACTAATACAATAAATCTCTCATGTATGTGACTGCTTGAAAACGCTGAGTTGTTTTGTACCTTGTGTTTTGGCTGGTTACATTTTTGTTTCCATTAACGTTTAAGTTTGGAGAGATACTTCATTTTATGTACATATGTTCACTTTTTGTGTTTATATTTGTATTTAATTGCATTTTTTTCCTACCACCTTGTGGATTTTATTAAAATTTTGTTTTTCTAAGGGGACCCCAGAAGGATTAGCAACCACATTGTAGAAGCTAATAGTGATCCTTATAAAGAGTGAAGTTAAAGTTGTTTAAAGAGATTGCAGTTTATAGCTATGATGAGGATTCTCAGATGGCCAAAGGGAAGATAATAACATTCAGGGTCAGTAGGTTGTGAGAACCATTGAGCTGGCTAAGGCTTTATTGAGCAAATGAAACGAAACATTAACTTGTTCTTATACTTCTTATACTTTATAAATCTGTTGATGTTCTTCTGTAAATGTTCCCATCTTGGATCTTTTATATTCACCCTCTCTGTGCTCTCCTTAGGCCTCAGATGACACCCACATTATGTTTATAAACACAATACACAACAACGACACAGAAATCATCACAAGAAACTACATCAACATCACATTTGTGTGCCGCTACCCCATCAACTACCTCGTCCAGCAACCCAACGGTGAAAACATGATAAGAGTTGATGTCAGGTAATTGGTTATTTCATTTTTACTCTGAATTTTTACATTTAAATTGTCTTCTTTTTTTTTTTTTACATGACTCCTCTTCTTCTGTCTACAGAACCATCACTCTGAACACAGAGGATGGGAACTTTTCAGTCTCCATGCTGCTGTACAAAGATGAAGCTTTTGAGGATAAATGGACCACTGTGCCGTCACTGACACTGGATGATGACATCTTTGTAAAAGTTTTCATGGTAAATCACCTGGACAGGATGACGTCACTTTGTTTATGTTTTTCTTACACTGAGAATGGGCTCTATTTACTCCTGCACGTGATTGTGTAAACTGAGCTTTGGCAACACTTCAAAAAGAGTGTTCTAGCAATTGCCAGCTGTTTTTGGATTAGCATGTAGTGTGGCAATATGTTGTGTCAGGCTTTCTTCTAAGCAATGCTGAAAATCTAACTCTCCTCCCATGACCAGACGGTAATTTGAGTGCAGCTCCTCGACTCCTCCATGTTGTTGTAACCCTCTTGGTCCAGCTGTTGTTTACCAACTATGAATCATCATTTTGTGACCCAGTGTGGATTAACCTTGTGTGAAAAAAATACTAGACTGTTACCCAACCCTGTTTGTCTCACAGATACCGGCTGACCTGATGCTGCGCATGGAGCGATGCTGGGCTACTCCGACCAGTGATCCATACAGCAATATCCAGTACACCTTCATCAGAGACAGGTTTGTCTTCAAATAAAAAAGGAAATATTAAATAAATTTTAACACCTTTACACTAAATAGTTCTTACTTAAAATGTAGTTCAACAAGTTAGCAGGTATCATTGTTTAAATAGTTTGGAAAATTTAGCCATAAGCAGGCTAACGCTTTAGCATTTGCAATCAGTAGTTTTAATAGCTCATAGTTATTGCTGGTTCAAGTCAGAATATTTATGGCCCAGGTAAACATTGTCACACACGTCCAACCCACAGGATATCATTGTAAACCATAGTGGACTTCACTGTGAAAGTAGAGTCGTAGTGATAGCTCAGGGGTCTTCAACCTTTACTTTCAAAGGAGCTGTTTTGCCTCAGCTGACGTAGATGAAAGTCATTCGAGAGCCGCGAAATATACTTCATCTTCACAATAAAGACAAAAAAAGTGTATAAAATTATAGACAAAGTAAAATTTTGGGGAATAATTATCAAAACAAGATTTAGATTTTTTTAATGAAATTCAAAAATGTGCAAAAAAACTTGCAAATTTTTTTGAAATTTCCAAAAATTTGCTGAACCTATATTATGCAATTTCAAAATTTTGCTTGATTAAAAAAATGCAAAAAAAAAATCTAAAAATTGCAAAACAAGTTAAAAATAATGATTTGAATAAAAACTTCAAAAATTTGCAAAATCCCCCCTTTTTCTAAATTTGAAAAAAAAAAGTAAAAAAAAAAAAGAAAAAAAGAAAAGAAATTGAAAAAATTCCTAAAATTTAAAAATAGAAAAAAAAATCAAATAATGTAAAAGCTTTATTGCAAGAGCTTATACATATTCAGTACAACAAAATGCCAACACAGATTCTGGGCCCCATGGAAAAATATCCAAATTGGCTTCACCAATTTATTACACTTTTTTTGTCTATTACTTTGGTTTACTTTTTAATGTATTATTAGAATTGTTTTTATTTATTTTTGTATTTATTTTTTTTTACTTATCTATTTATTTATTGATGATTTTGGGGTTCTTTTCCAGTTACAGACTCACTACATTGTCTCAACTTTCCTCCCTTGTATGTTTTTATTTTGCATCATGTTCGGCTCCCCTGAACTAAACAACCCTTCAAATTGACAGTTTAAGAGCATTAAGGAAATAAATACATCCTCTGTTGTTGAAGATGTAAATAAAAACAGGAGAGTTTTAACACCTCCAAATTAAGCTCTATGTTATAGCAATGAATGGTTAATCTCAGGTATAAACTAAATAGGTTTATTATGTAATATTGATTTAAAAAGACATTTATTGTGAAGGTTTAGACAGGCATTTCTGTCCTCTTGACATCTAGCGTATAAAAAATAAGTAGGTTAAGATTTTTATAGATCGCATTTCGAAACCTTGTTATGGAAATTGGCCTTGTTATTTCACCACACTTGTTACAAACAGCTCCAAGTCCTCTTACAAGAGCTGTTGAAATCTGAAATAAGAGAGTTTGTTGCTGAAAGAGCTGGCAAGACAACAACTCTCACAGCCTGGTCATGTGACTCCTGTCTGTGGGGCCATGTGCGTTTGTCAGTTCAACAGCTGTGCATGTCCTTGACAACCAGGCAGTATTTGGTACTGTTAGCAACAGCCGAGCAGTGAAATGTGCCATGGTTTCACAGTGCCAGTGGGGGAAAGAAAACACTCACAAATCTGTCTCTCGCTGAGTCATATTACCTTAAGTGTTTACGTTGTTTATTTAGCTCTGCAATTCATCACATGCTGAAATGTGTTCCTTGTCTCTATTTTAAGAACGTTATTTCCTTCAAGGGTTTTATTTCTTTGCCTTCAGACTTTTCTAACTTCTTTGTCTTTCTCCTGTAGCTGCCCGGTGTTGTCAAATGAACAGACCCTAAGTGTGTTAAAGAATGGTCAGGGTCCAGAGGCCATGTTCAGGATACAAATGTTCAAGTTTGTTGGCAGCTCGTACACCAACGTCTTCCTTCACTGCAACGTCCAGATCTGCCACAACACTGCTGGGCTGTGCCAGCCTGTGAGTGAACTCATGCAACACCCATTCCTCATACTTGTAGTCAGAGGCCAGTTCAGACAAGTAGCCTGGTTTATGTGCATCTTGCATTCTTAACATAGACTGATAGAGCCTAAAATTACTTTTCAGCTTTGCAGGCTTGATCTGATTTTGAACGAGGGGGGCTTAACATCAAAATTCATTGGATCATTAATTCATGTGTCATCTTTATTTGTCATGCAGAACTGTTCCAGTGATGATGGACAAATGAGAACACGGAGAGATGTCCCCCTTTCACACACAGTCTCTTATGGACCAATCAGACGAGTACTAAATGATAAGGAAAAGCCCAATCTGAGTATGTTTTCACTTTTACCAAACACCTGTAGCTCACAGTGTTCTTAGGGCTTGAGCTCTATCTTCATTAATGCTTGGGGGCTCTTTTAAATTGTTTGTGATTCGTGTGTAAAGTGACTTTCTGTCTGTCACTTTCCCTCTAGCTTCAGGCGGAGTACCACCTGTGGAGACCTTTGTGCTGGGAGCGCTGCTGCTCGTTTTGCTGTTGATCACAGGAGTTTTTGGGAGACTGTGGCTTCGATCCAGACGTTTTTACCCGGCACAGGAAGCACAGCTCACTCTTTCTAACATTCATCACATCTCAGAGGTTGCCTCCTGAGCTTGAAACAGAGATTAAGGGACCTTTTGTGGACAAATAAGGGACACACCAACATATATGTACAAATAGAAACACACATGTACAAGTGTGGTTTAATATAACATTGAAAGTGGTGCCTATTTTTTTCTTCATAAAACAATTCCTTTTGTTTTCAGAAATCAGAAATAAAGGTCTCCTTTGGGTGTTTTCTCAGTCTTTTTCACCACTGAAATATTTGTTTACTTGAGCAACAGATTGAAGGCACTTTTTTAATGTATTTGCATCAAAGAAATACAGAAGTACTTCCAATTTGCACTCTCCCGGCTCTTAAAACCCTGTTTTCTGCTTATGGTTAAATACTGTAAGCTTTTGTTGTGAAAGACTGAGGAAATTTAGGTGCTTGATTGAGCGCATGATTTTAATCTTTAGGAGAATTTAGCCTGATAGTACTGTTTTGGCTTCCTCATTTCAATCTTGTGCTGTTATGTAGACCTCAACCTTAAACTCATTAATTTCTTCTTGAGATGTTAATCCCCAAAACAGGTCATGAACTTCTGGTTATAAGTTTAACGTAGTCTTTGAATAGTCATTACTGTTTTTAACCAACATAGTTAATAGGAAATACAGCTGGTCCAAAATGCAGCAGCACAACTCCTCACTTCACCAAAAAGATTACCATGTAACTCCTATTTTAGCTTCCCTTGACTGGCCCCCAGTAAATTTAAAATTTAATTCTAAGATTTTATTGTAGTCTTTTGAAGCATACTCAGGATTTGCATTGAGTACATTTATACATAATTAATATATCAATACATCATAATAATGTAGCACATTGAAAATTTTTTTTTTCCAAGGTGCCTTGACCGTTAATAAAATGGCAGAGAATCAGGGGGAAGACAAAAAATATTCAACAGAAGGAGACAAGTGGAAATGGCATGACTGTAGTATTGTAAAGACACGAAGACAAAAGCACAAAAAGGAAAGAAAGAAATAAGAGTAAAGGGAGAGATGGTGACATCCCATCAATTAAAAAATAGAAGGGTTAAGAGAAGTGAAACAATGGGATTAAAAAAACATAAATAAATAAAGTGTATAACAACGAAAATAGAAATAATAATAATAATAATAATTATTATTATAATTATAATTATAATAATAATAATAATAATAATTATTATTATTATTATTATTATTATTATTATTATTATTATTATTATTATTATTATTATTATTTAACCATGAACAGGTCCGTAAGTCATTTTGAGTGCGTGAATGGGTCTGTGTCTATTAAAATTTAAACCAAGAGCACAGTCATTTCGTGGGTGATTGTGATTACATGTAAAACTGCCCTCCGGGTATTTCCCACTCTGTCTATTTCAGTGCTGTCTAATAGGTCTGCGTCCATAAACCTAAATATGACTCGAACACTTACGCGATGACGTAGTACTGCGGCGTGCCGCTACAGGATCAACACAAACGCCGACCGTCTCGGTGTGGAGAAGGACTGAGAAACCAGCTAAAGCCAGTACGTATCAGGAGAAGATTCAGACATATACTGTGAAATGCGTATGTCACTGTAACTGTGCGTATGATCTCAACGGAGCTGATACAGGAGAAGACATTCTGATAAAAACACAGCAGGAGGAGAACCCCGTTACTCGGGTAAGCAGTTTCTTGAAGGTACCCGCTAGCGCGCTAACAGTTGGCTAACAAAGTGTAGCTTGCTAATGCTAATTGCTTGGCCATGTTGTTGATGCGCTTAACAAAGTTTTTGACTTGATACGGTTACCCTCTGTGCTGTCTAATTTTCACATCACAGTCATTTTAAAGTAACTCTGGGATTCTATAGCTGCGTTATATGCACTGTGATTATAATTGTCTTTAACAATAAACACCGGCTGCAGCTGTGTTGTTTGTGTTTTTAGCTGTTTGCTAACCTGCCACCTTTGCTTGCGTCACTTAGCTAGCTGTTGCTGACCGTTGCTGCAAAGACTTGAACAATGGGTCTCCTGTGCGGCTTTGTGGTCTGGACTTGCAGCATTGTTGTGAGTCTTTAATAATTGTCTATTGTCGTTTTAGCAAGTGTTCATTATCCAGCAAATCCCTGCAGAGTGGCAACACTACCAATTAAGCCTAAGGCTAATAATTCAGCTCAGGGGTAACGTACTCACCTCGTGCGTCTCCTGCGCCTGGTGTGCAAACAACTTGCATAGGATGATGGATATTTCCCTCCGACCTGTCGGCAATCACCGTGCATGAGGAGCATTTCTGAGCCCAAAGGTGAGGGTTCAAGTGTGCCCCGGAGTCTTTAAAGAGCCACCATGTAACCTCAGAGTGGGGTTGTGAAATGTAACTGAACAGCTTTGGATTTAGTAAGCATGCACGGAGAGAAAACATGTGTAAGACCAAGTAACAGAATGATTTAAAGGTCTGGTGCTCAGTGTAGTGGCACTCAGCCTTGCGCTATTCATGAGCCACATTGAGAAAGATTTTTTTGCAGAAGCCTATATCCAAAAAAACATTAAGTTCTGAAACAATTCGGTATAATACTTTATACAGAATGAAAATCATACTGTATTGTGCAATAACCACCATTTATTATCTTCATGCACATATATTATCAAAGCGATAGTGAAAGTCTGATGCCTCTGTTGCTCTTTAACTTGTATTAGTGTGGAAGACATTTCTCTGTGCAGTACTCAGCCTTGGATGTTTCTTTTTTTATGGTGCTGTAAATTATACCTTTTAAACTGTGAATTGGCGTTATCAAAATGCAGAAAGGGACATTTCCCTGAACAGCTGATAGACCAAATGTGCCTCAGGTACATCTCTGCTCCATTGGGTGTTAACTGCATGCTCTGTAATCCTTCACCTCACACTGGCTGTGTGTTTAGTCTGACACCTTGCAGGACCCTCAGATAGATACAGATCGAAGAGCTCCCACACCTTCCACTCCATTGATGATCCTCTCTTTGTTTATGTTGGGCTGTAAAGACTCCTGTAACTTCTGGCCTGGCTGCTGTCTGTTTGATGCCTAATAATTGTTTGTTTTATTTTTTTTAAGTCACTGGGTGTTTTTTAGGTAGTTTCTGTGCATGACTTCCTGTTCTGCTCAATCTAATTTTCGTAAATTGGTACATCACTGCTCCGGCATCCAGCAAATTAAGGAAGCTTTGCCGTATATGCTGCAACCTGCCAGAGCAGGGGTGTAGCCAGACTGCAACAAAGCATGTTTCAGCCATGTGACACATTGACCTGAATAGAAACCAATCTGATTTGGTGCCATGATGGAGTGGACCTGGACTGGAGACGCATCTGGTGTATTTCGCCTGTTAATGCAATGCTATCTCAGTCACCGCGGTTAGTTTGTGTTTGTCTCTAGCTCGGCTGACCAAGCATAAGACCTGGGCGTGGTTGGTTGATATTATTTCAGTAAGCTGAGGTGTAATAATTTTATGCAACTTGCCGTGTATCAGTTCTGCTGACAATGTTTCCCATTTTTGACATATTTTTTGGGGATTCGCCTTTCGTCAGGTAGGACTTAAAGTGATACTCAGGGATGGAACAAGTTGGGTCCTATCACAAGGTTTAGGGCAGAAATTACCCCTACAGCAGTGTTTTTGTGCAGCAGAAGCCCAGGGCGCTCGCACCAAACACCCCCTCCCTGCTCGTCAGCCGGTTTCCTCTTCACTCAGACGGGGTCATATTTTACTTGACCAAAAACACAAATAAACGGACTCCCACCTAAAAAATCTGATATCAGTCTGCATTCATGCTTCATTCAGAGAATTTTCAGCGCGTTACTTTCACACAAAAACACCACTAAATAAGGCTCTAGTTCTCATCGTGTCATAAAACGGCGCTACCTCCGCTGCAGAGCCACAGCTGGCTATGAGGCACTCGCCGCTTAGTGTATCAGTCCCTGCGCGTCGCGAGTGCCAGATATAAACAAATGCAGGTAGTCTGCCAGGACGAAGAGACACGATGAGAACTAGAGCCTTGTTTAGCGGTGTTTTTGTGTGAAAGTAACGCGCTGAAAATTCTCTAAATAAAGCGTGAATGCAGACCGATATCAGATTTTTTCAGTGGGAGTCCGTTTATTTCTGTTTTTGGTCAAGTAAAAAATGGCCCCGTCTGAGTGCAGAGGAAACCGGCAGAGGAGCAGGGAGGGGGTCTTTGGTGCGAGCGCTCTGGGATTCTGCTGCACAAAAACACTGCTGTAGGGGTAATTTCTGCCCTAAACCTTGTGATAGGACCCAACTTGTTCCATCCCAGAGTATCACTTTAAAAGAGCTGCAATTACTCATTAAAAAGCTGCATGCAGCTCTAGAGCCATAGACCGGGGTTTGCTGGTATTATGTTACACCAGCATGCTCTGTATCAGCTGACAGCTCCACGTGCTTCCCTCTAGAAATATTGTTGTTTTTATTACATTTATTTGGTTTCCCACATATTGTGAAATAAGTGTATTTCTACTGTTTTGTCCTTTCAGGGTTGAACTCTTCACTCAAGTTCCCTAACAGAACCAAACGTGGGGAGAAAGGAATTTTGTAGAAAGATGGAGAATCTGCACTCCCATTGCCTTAAATGCATCAACAGAAGATGCATGGCAAGAACAGAGGCGGGGGTCTGCTGTGACCTCATCGGGTGTCCCCTCGTCTGCGGTGCAGTTTTCCACTCTTGTAAACTAGAAGAACATCGTCTGCTGTGTCCATATGAACGCCTGCCATGCCTTAACAGCGGGTTTGGCTGCCCTTTCACCATCACAAGGATCAAGATGGCACAACACCTCGAGACTTGCCCTGCCAGTATAGTGTGTTGCACTATGGAGTGGAACCGTTGGCCTGTGAGCTATTCTGACCGCAAGTCCTATGAAAACTTGAGCAAAGACTTTGATGAAGTGGAGCAGCTTGACATGGCGTTGGCCCTGCAGGATCAGAGGATGCTGCTAGAGTCTCTCAAAGTTACAACTACAGTGTCAAAGAATGGTGATAAAGTAGCAGATGAAAACGACAAGATGACAACAGCATCAAGCCTTCCAGAGACAGTGTTAGGAAACGGGACTGTGGAAATGGAAGATGAGCCGTATAATGAGTTGTATAGAGCCTCAGTTGAGACAAGCAGAAGTTTAGCAGCAGCGTTGGACATCCTCACTAATTCAAAGGATATTGGTGTGATAGTTGGGAACTTAAATGGGGAAAAGACTGATAAGAATGGAGCCCTCCACAATGGGGAAAATGGTGATAGTCATAATATTTTTGTTGCAGAAGGTGGCAAGAATGTGGATATGCAGGAGAGCGACTCTGATTCAGAGTGTGAGCTCGGAGCAGTTGGCGGAGTGGATTGTGCAGTGGGGACAAATAGAGAAGAAGACGGAATTGGATGGGTCGAAGAAAATGATATTGTGGAGTTGTTTTTTGAAGAGAAAGAAGAGAGTATCGAGGAGCCGATAAATGATTCCAACCTCGCCTGGCCAGAGATGCCTCAGGATTACATGCCTGTCATAGCACTGGAACCTCCTGTGCCTCATCAAGCACCGCTTTCACCTCCGATGCCATTCCTGCTGTCTGATCACGTGAGAAACAACTTCTTGCAACACTTACCTTCTGAACTCAGGTACAGATGTTTGGAGCGTAAACTACAGAATGTAGAAGTGCTCAGAGGAATAAGCATGTTTACTTTCAATGGACGCCGGGCTCTGCTGTCAGACCCTTACCTGTTTCGAGCAAAGATGGAGGACAAGGCGGTTGACACATCTGACCTGGAAGTAGCAGATGACCCCATGGGCCTCCACGGCATTGATCTCATCACTGCAGCTCTGCTCTTTTGCCTTGGGGACTCTCCAGGAGGCAGAGGAATCTCAGACAGCAGGTTTGTTGACGGTTACCACATTGATTTTGGTACACAGACGTTCTCCTTCCCTTCAGCCATTCTCGCAACCAACACCATGGTGGGAGATATCGCCTCGGCTTCAGCATGCGATCACGCCAGCCCACAGCTTTCCAACCCAAGCCCCTTCCACACCCTCAGGCTGGACCTGGTGCTCGAATGTGTGGCAAGATACCAAACCAAGCAGCGCTCCATGTTCACGTTTGTGTGTGGGCAGCTGTTCCGGCGTGACGAGTTCTCGTCACATTTCAAAAATGTTCACGGGGATATCCATGCTGGACTGAACGGCTGGATGGAGCAACGCTGCCCTTTGGCCTACTACGGCTGCACCTACTCCCAAAGACGATTCTGCCCGTCAGTGCAGGGCTTCAGGATCATCCACGACAGGCACCTTGGCTCCTTCGGGGTTCAGCCCGGTTTGCCCTTAAAAACCGGGGACAGCCACCAAAGAAACGCCCGCCACTTCAGGTCTCAGTGTGACCAATTCAGCAGTCTTCCATTTGAGGTCCTGCAACATGTAGCAAGCTTCCTGGACAGCTTTAGCTTGTGCCAATTGTCAAGAGTGTCCCGCACCATGAGGGATGTGTGTGCTAGCCTGCTTCAGATGCGCGGCATGGTCGTCCTGCTTTGGGATAAGAAACGGCGAGCTGATGGGTCTACATCCTGGCAGATTACAGACAAGGTTGGTTGTTTTTTTATAAAAAAATTTAATGCACATTACAGTTATTACTTTGAAATCTGTGAGAAAGTAATACATTTGTTCTCTTTCAGGTGTGGCGGTTCAGCACAGCGTTCGGTACAGTAAATGAATGGAAGTTTGCCAACATTGCTAGCATGGCCGACCACCTAAAGAAGTGCAAGTTCAACACGATTGCCCGTCGGGAAGAAGCGATCCCGCTGCCGTGCATGTGTTTCACCAGGGAGCTCACAAAAGAGGGAAGGTGTTTACGCTCAGTCCTCAAACCAGTAGCATAAGAGACATTCGAAGTCCAGATCATCCTGTGGACAGCTGTAAGACCACTAGAACTCATATATGTGTATTTTCCTCTCCAGTGTTTACAGACTTTAGTCTCTGCCATCCTCTAAGAGACCGAGAACTCCTGACAAGGTTCCACCATTGATTATACTTTCTCTCACCTTTAAAATATTCTGCACTCCTTTGAAAAACAGCCTGTAGTTGGACAATCTATTCTCCAAAGGAGACTGATTTGCTTTGGTCACAGATCAGGACTGATCTGGATAACTAGCCTTGTATCTTCCACTCTGATGGACTTGGTGATACCGTACTGATGTTGTACCATTCTACTCTGACTTTGTGTAAATAATCAGATGTTTTGATGTAGAATTTTTTTATTTTTATATCAAAAAGACAGTACTGTGCAAACGAGGAGGTAAGAGTGGAGCCTTAACTTATGAAACACTTGATTTTCTAGTCATGAGGTTGTTCAGAGCATCACAGTGAGATTTCTGTACTGCTTCAGACTGGAACAGTTTACTGGTATCTTGGGTTTTATCTCGTCCTGATACCACGAGTGACCACACGTGCTCTGCTTTGATGCTACATTTTAAGACTGACCAAACATCCATGGTAGCTGTGCACAATGTATGCCATTTATCATGATGGTCAAACTGTATTCACTGTGGGTGATGATTTGTGTTCACCAGCGATAGCGCGTCACCATCATTATGTTTGGTGTTCAGATGTAAAGTGTTTTGTGGTTTGGGAAAAAATCACACAATAGTGTCTGTCAAGTGACAGGCGAGTAACACTAATCACCAGCCAAGGGGCAAATATTTCAAACTGTGGTTTGTCTGATCTACCAGCTACTTTTACAAATAACCAGCAGTTTGTAGGCTGTTTTAGACAAAATGTAGCAAGGAATTTAATGAATGTTCTCAAGTATCTCCGATTGCGGTTTGTGCACAGAAAGTTTGGTTTCCTTAACAGTTGATTTGCTAATGTCAGCTTGACTAGAGCTGCTACCAGCAGAATCCTCCTCTTTAAACGGTTAGTAGTAAATACGTTTGAAAGAATAAAATGATCTGTCATTTTATTGCACAGATATTACACATTTACCATACAACTATCAATGTTACCGTCTTGATATCAGAATCAAGGAGGAACCAGTTGTCTAGTTTCTCTCCCTCAGACCTCATGAAACCCTGCAGGCCAGGTGCACAGAAAATGCATAACAGGCGAACTTTCCCTCCAAAAATGAACATAAGTAATGTTTGAATTCATTATTTATCCATGATGTGTGGTGTTGGTAGTACACATCTACTGTGTTCAAACTGTGTTGGCATCTCAGGGTTGTAGCATGAATCTGTGTCTCGCAGTAGATGTACGTGTGTGTAGTTTGAAACGCTGACAAAAACACAACTTGTCTGCTCCTTGATAATTGTGGGGTCTTAGACGTGGCTGCTGTACCGTCGAGTATTATAATGATGTAACAGTGTGTGTTGCAGTGCTGGACTAACTAATAACAGGTTTTCACCTTCGTCAAGCATCAGGGTAAAGAAAAACACGCTTTCAGCTGAAATGCTGTTCGATTGTTCCGTGGAGTGAGGTTTTGGATTACGAAATAATGTCATGATTGTGACATGTTTTGATCCCTTGTTTGGAAAATAGAGCTTCATATGTTTTGCGTTGTTTAAAGGAAATTGATCTAAAATGTCAGAAAGATAACAGCATCTAAGAAGAAATGATGTCCCTCTGACAAATTCTGATTTTCAATGTTTTTATACTTTTAAAGTTTGATGTAAATCCCAAGCAATGTTGAAACCAAGCTGTGTTTTTACTTTGAAAAAGTCCCCAGTCTGTTTTTTTTTTCTTATTTTTTTACTGGTACTTTTATTTGGAAAGAAAAAGAATCAGCCTCTGTTTTGTTTGGATTTGTCTGAAATATTGATTTGCACAAGAGAGCATGTTACTGTAAAATTATAAATTGTGATACTGAGGGTTTTTCCTTTGATCAAGCATCAGGAATGAGCTGTCTCTTGTTTTGCATGTGATTTTGATGAGTATCAGTCAGTCCTTTTGCAGGTTTGTCAGATGTATTCCTCAGGCACTGTGCATTTTCATATTTACTCTTATATAAATGTATTTGAATTCAGCTGTGAGATGTGAGCACACACACTTGTTATTCAGGCGTAATGGACTGAGTATATCTGCAGCACACCGTTTTTTAATAACGCAGTCTCTATTGACAATTGGATTTTCATCAGCATTTTAAGTGTTTCACACCTGCTCAAGTGTATTTTCACAAAATTAATTTGGCTTCATCTGTTTGACTTTTGAAGCATTTTAATAAAGAGGCTCTATTTGTAAATACTGGTGTCATTTTTGTTTTAGTTTTGACCTTTTAATGCAGTTACAGGACAACATTTGGACACACAAATGCTGGCTCAAATTGGATACTTACGTAAGTACACTTACATGAAATTCATTAGTCACACTAAATACTCACATGAGCAGTGTGCAAATGCTTTCAGTGTTGTTTCACTTCAAACACTACTGTTTCAGACTTCTTGGAAACGACAATTGTTTTCACAAATGTTCGCAGGTGTTCTCCTGCTTTTCATATATTGCGACTATTATCCATCATTTGATCTGTCCTCGCCCCAAAAGTGAAACTGAATTGTGGAACTTGAAATTTAACTTTATGTTTTTTAATCAAAGAGGAATATAGATAGGTGAATTTTTAGGTGAAGTGATTTCCTATTGGCACAAATCTCAGCCAATAGGGTGAGAGACATCCAGCATCCACACACAACTTTTTGACTGTTTTGAGTGTGTCACCTTAAAAATCAAAGTGCACCACGTTTTTCCGTACTTTCCGCGTAAACAAACTTATGCACAAATAATAGTCAGTACAGATGTACGCAATTTGAGCCAAAAACCGAAGTGTTCTTCAGTCTGCCAGTCAGTGCTGTTAACAAACTTACAATGCCTGTTTGCAGTGTGAAGTCATCAACCTTAAAATAAGCAAGTAGCTTAAATTGAAAAAAAAATGTGACTTTATTTCTGTAATAAACAAACACTAGGTTTTGAAAGACTCCTCTTGAATTACAGGCATGAAGGGTTCACACATGGAGGAGTTAAATGTCAACCAACCACTAGATGGCACTGCAGTCACACAATTTCATCCCTCCCTATTCTTAAGAAGAAGTTTTTGTGCAATCTGTCACTGGGATGAATCAGTTTAATTAATAATTGGACTAGTGTTGAAACAGTGTGTTTACAGTTTAAGGTACATTGGGTGAAGATGTAGAAAGCCTATGTTTTTATCAAGCTACACTAGTTACATGTTATAATGAGCTCATAACAAAAGAGAAGATTTGAGTTATGTATTTCATTGTATGAAATAAAAGGTCATTGTTGATCTCGTTGAGACTGAAAACATTTTTCCAGGATTAAAAAAAATAATAATTATCAAAACATTTCCGTCTTATACTGATTAAAAAGGGGGGCGTGGCATTTGCCAATCTTGCCTCCAAAGTATTTGCAATCAAACTATTTGTGAGTTTTCCACATCAGAGGCTGCCTAATGCAATTTTATTTCCTATTTATGTAGCATATATTTACCCATAAATCCAATGGACACGATTGCCTGTGCTGCTTGTTTGTGTTTGTTAGGCTAAGAGGATCACCTTAGTGTCATCAGCAAACACTCTGAACTTTTATGGAGTCGTAAAATTGCTAAAATTTATGTTGTCACTAAGAATCACTTGAGTGTTTTTATAGGCTCATTGTGAATTCATATATGTTGGCACAAACTCAGCAGAACTACCCATCATAGTGGACATTTCCACCTTGTTCTACGTACACATGGCAACAGGGATATATTGTTACCTTTATACTAAAACTTTCTATGTTTACCAGGAGTGGGGTTCGAACCCACGAGGACTATTGTCCATTGGATCTTAAGTCCAACGCCTTAACCACTCGGCCATCCTGGTGAGCACGCAAAACTCACCTGCTCATGTGACTCCAAGATAAGACAAGTTTGATCAGCTATTGATTAACAAAGAGTTGGCTCCAGGGCCCAAAGTACCAGGGGTCACTTTGTAATGTTAACACCAATCACTGATTACAATGGGACAAAAAAACCTGTTGTGTGAAAGTGTATACGTCAGCCTGGGAGTCAATAACCTGTTTGAGAGCACTCTGATGATTTGCCTGAGTAAACTTTCCGACGCCATATTGCAAAGTCATCCTGCCAGTAAGCTGCCCACCAAAAACCACACAGACTTGAGAGGGAGGTGCAATCATTACAGTGCTGAAACTCATTTCAACATAAAGGAGATGCAGGCGCTCTGCAAACGCCCACAGGTGTTTCTCATGTACAGTAAGAGAAGTGATGTCAACTTCATAGCTTGCAATTATCACAAGTAGAAACTGGTAATTCCCCCGAGTAGGCCATGGATTGTTTTGCACAGGAAATAAAGGTCTTTTATATTTCAGTATAATTACTCTGAAAGGACAAAGAGATAGGCCTGCTGTGCAAACAAAAAGTCCTCTGACATCATCTGATGCCTTGTTTCTTTTGTTGTCAGTCTGAGTGAACATATATGAATAGATAGAAGATAAATGTTCTGTTTGTTATTCCCAGATGTTTGGAGAACCCCCACCTGAATGAAAATGTAATTACTTTAGCTTTGTGCCATCAATAGCTGATTCAAGGTGCCATTTCACCTCCGTAAGTTGACCCAATAGTAGAGTCATCTGTGGCGTGAAGCAACAAACCTTAAGAAACATTAAGCCTGGGCCTGTGGCTGGTGATAACTTTGCACGGAGCTGGCTGACTTTGTAGTTGCACAATCCTCTCAAATCTATCTTGCTTCCCCTGCTAACCACAACTGGAGGTGGTGTTAGGCAACTGTTGTTAGGCAACAGGTGAACAACTTCATCTTTTTACAGTTTAAGTTTCTAAAAAGACACAGACGTTTACTCTTAGTTTATTTACATATCTTAAATAGGTTAAATGGCACTACAAAGTTTAAGGGAAACACTCTGACACTGTGTGCTTTTCATTTCAACCAAGATGTATTTACAGTTATGCATCAGGAAGTGTAACACCCCTATCTCTCTATCATATTTGCATCTGGACTTTTGGTTTGAAGCAAAGACCAGCTATGAGAATATACTCTTGCTGGAGGGTTATATTTAAGCCTGTGCTTAAACTTTCAATTGATAATACACTTGAGCTAAATAAAAACAAAACTTTAAGTCTGACTGTTGTGTTAAAGCCAATACTGTCTCCTATTAGTGGTTGATAATGAACTATCAAACACATGTCTGTATTTTGTCATGTTATCTAATTTGTATTTATGTAACTTCTTTTATAGAATAAATACAATGCTAAGGTTGATTTTGTAATCAAATAATGAAAAGATCACCAAGCACAACTGAATGCTGCAAATCTGAAAATAAAAATCTGCTGCAGTATCTGAAGTCAGCAGCTTTCTCTCTAAAATGAGTATTAGTCAGAAATAATCTGGCTTGTACAAGCTGAAAGCAGAGACATTGAAGGCATGTTTAAATCACATGTCACTGACATAAGAATAACCCTCATGCTATCTTATCTACAGCAGGGGAAGCAGCAACAGAACAGTTTCTTGCATGGATTGCTTTTCTTGTATTTCACAGCCCTCTTGATCTGATCTGAGGCCTTGGCAACATAGTCCTGAGTCGCACAAACATTCGCCTCTATGTTGTCCAGCATGCAGCCCTGCTCCTCCACCAGCAGGGCCATCTGGGAGAAGAGCTCATGAATGTCCCTGATGCGGCCCTCCAGCTCAAGCAGCTCCTTGTGCCGGTTCTCGATCTCATTCAATGCCGATTTGGCAGTCCTTCCCTCCAGGAGCAGGTTATCCGAGAAGACGTTCCACTTTCCCGTCTCTATCATCTCATCAATCTGCTCCCTGCTCACTTCTTTACCCATGATCTCTGCCTGCCTCTGGATGCGAGTCTTGCAGTTTTCCCTCTGGAGCATCTCAGCGTCATTGTACTCAGACATGGCGTTGTGGAAGGCAGCTGTTAAGGAGACATACTGTGAACGCACCATGCGGGCCACAGCTGATGTAGGCCCATGCTGCTCCTCTAGGTCTTTACTCCGCTGCTCTATCTTCTTGAGCCGGTTGTAAATTCCCTCCCCCCTGGCCTTGATGTCTCGTCCCAGTGCATTGGAGTCCCGTTTGATGCTGCTGATCCTCCTGACTGATGTGAGGAACCTGGTGTTCTGCTTCCCAAGACGCTTCACGTCCAATTTGAGCAGCTGCATCTCCTTCCTGAGTGCCTGGGCCTCTTTGAAGGTTCTGTCCATCTCATCCTCGCCTTCAAACACGATGGCTTGTTGCTCAAGATGCTCCTCATTGTCATCTGTGGTGTGGTTGTGGTTCTCTTCAAGACAGATCTCTGCTGCAGGCTTCGAGGACAGCAGCTCCCCCAGTCGGTCCCTCATTTCACCTGAAAGAAAGGGCAGGGGAATGAACACACCTCTTTTGGGCACAAGTAGGGATGGGTACCTTTCACATTTGAAACGATACCAGTAGTCAACGGTACCAATTTTTGGTACCTTTTTTGTGTTTATGTGGTTAAAAATATCAATTTGTTTTATAATAAAATATTTTTAAAAATTCAACTTAGCATACTTATTCTTTAAGACATAACCTTGTAATGATGTGTTTGTGTCCACCATGGAAAATCCCCTACTCTCCCACTCCCTCACAGTCACAAGGATCCATTTAGGTACCTAAACATGGTACCTTTTGGTTTTACGTGAATCGGTACCCAGTACTTTTGAGAGAATTTGGTCGGTACCTATAAATATAGAAGTACCTAATTCAGTACAAGTACAACTAATTTAGCGTAGCTTAGCTTAATTTAGTGTAGTGCAAAGAAAAATTTGAGACATGGGGCAGATAGCCATGTTAAGTTGGTGTCTCCTTTAGAATGAAAAGGGACACATTATTTACTTTATGAGTTTAAAAAGTATTAATTAGAGCTGAAACGATGCCTCGAATGATTCGAGGTACTCCATTACAAAAAAATACTCAAGTAAGTTTCTCCGCCTTGAGGAATCGTTTGATTTTAAAAAGATCAAAGAGTGGTATTTCAAATATTGCTGAGGCCATATTAAGAGAGTTTTCAGACCCCTCAAGCTACCTCTTATACAAAATAGCAACTAGCAACAAATCTAGCTTCTTTTCTGGAGTTTGGAGACTAATGGGTCATTCTACGAAACGGGTGCCATTTGGGTCTGCAACATTTGATGAGATGTACAAGGCACAAAAAATGTGTCAAAGTGTGTTTACAAATTTTGGAGCGACCAAAGCAAGTGCTCTTATTGACATGCTGTATCAGAAAATTCTATTTCTTAAAGAGAAAAAATTCCATTTGAAAAATACCTGCTCTTTAACTAAACAAAAATATATTTTATCCGATTACTCGATTAATCGATGGGATTTTCAGTAGAATACTCGAATACTAAAATATTCGATAGCTGCAGCCATAGTATTAATAGCAAGTTATCATTTTACAAAATGTAAGGTGCAGTTTGTACAACAAGAAAACATAGAACTTCACCTAAAACTTCACCTAAAACTTCAATAAATAAATCAATAAATGAATAATTTAATAAATGATTTTTAAAGACTCTCTCAATTACTTTGCAGAACTTTTAAAGGACTTCTGTCTCTGAATGGCTGCACTTAGTTTCATTCAGCTTCCAAAGTTGAATTAGCTAATGCACAGCCTGTTTCATGCTAACTGCTACCTGTCTATATAAAAACGTTTTACCCATAACACTTTCTCCACTTAAGTTTACCTTTCAAAGGCAAGTTGGAGGGGTCGTAAAGTTAATTTTATTTATTTATTTTTTATTCAAGTGAGAAGTAAACGTCTCTTCACTATTTTTAACCAACAGGAAATTTCACTAGCTCCTTTTTGTGCTAACTGCTAAATTATGTTACACCTCCTCAACCGAAGAAAACGGTGATGGGCTTGGCATTTAAAAAAAACATCTTTATGGCACATATGGCAGAATATGTTTCAGTTCATCTGCCAAAAAATGAACAAAAAGCGTCAACTTTACATTTTTAGAGAATACATAAAGGTACATGACTTCGGCTGGTTTAATTTCCACATTTCGAAAGTAGCGTTCTGGTGGATTTGGTATTTCTCATACTGTGGCACTGATTTTTGTTTTACATAGCTTAAAAATACTTGTGACAAATATGATCGATAGCACATAGTTAGCCCAACTTGGTTGCCCTGTTCAGGTGTCGTATTTTGATTACAGTTTGCTTAATGAAAGCCTCATCGTGGGGAAGATGGTTACTACATCCCCTGAAGAGAAGCGCTTACGGTTTTCTTCACTCAGAGTCCTCTCCAGATTCAGTTAGACTACTTTCTACTCTTAACTGGTGAGATTTGGTGTTATGTGTGTGATAACTGAGAAAACCCAACAACTTTAACTTTAATCATAACTTTCCAAAGACGCAAAGAAAAGAGGAAATTAAAACTTCACCACACTAAGGCGCTGTAGACCAGTCGATAGTGTTGTACAAACATGATTTAATTAATCACTTCGTCGGTTAGTTTAATCTCAACGCTTTGGATAGAAAAATAAACGAGTAACGTACCTTAATGTGTCCTCCCCCGGTGTATTACTGTGTGAAAGAAAGAGAAGAAGGAGAAGTAGCGACCCCGGGTACATTCATTTCCTCTTTTTGTATCACCAAATTTCAACATGTACAGGAGTCATCTCACAGGATATCTCACAGTCTCGCTCTGTATCACACTGACACAGAGATGCAGCCTAAAGCAGGTACTAATGCGGAAGATAACGCCTTCTTCCCCACTCACACTTCACAGACTTCAGCCCACATCTCATGTTGGTTTACTGAATATCAAAGCTTATCGATTTAATGTAGACTTCTTTTCAGATTTCACATTGGGAAGCATTCATACGCCATCTATCTAAGGGATCCAGACTAAAACAACACACTCATGTATTTTACCGTCCTGACATTAAGAAAACATTTCCAAGTTCAATATTGACTTGACAAAACAGTCGACAAAACTGATCACACAAAAGGTCCATTGTACTGGAGATAGACCTGTAAGTATTTCCCTCAATTTAGACTGTGATCAAAGTTAGATCAGGGGTTTAAAACCTTTATTTTGTAGTATACATTACTTGGACTCCTAGTAAAGCTCACTGATATCACATTTTATTTCCATCACAATTCGGAAAGATGCAGTTGTAGATTCACTGCAGTTATTTTCACACATTAAATTCCTAATTATTAAATAATGCTAGAAATGCCAAAATAATAAGAATTAAACTAATCCTTTAATGTACTTGTCAAACATTTATTAAACCAATGCTTTTCTATAAAATAAAACACTATTAGCAAGGGAAGTAGGATATGTTTGCACATATGCACAGAAGTTGATAGCAGTTATCCCATCTGTCTTTACTTTCTGCTTTAAGAATCATACATTTTTTATATTCTTGTGCATATTTTTTGGCTTACAAAAGTAACAAAAACAAACAAAAAGCTACTTTCAGCACAAATGTTAAATTATGACACAAGTTCTGACTCTGACCATGCAAAAAAAATCAATCATGGTTTACGATCTTGGGTAGTACCTGAGGCAACTAATCAACTTTAGCACTAATGAATAATTTAGAAGCAGGTAAAAATACTTATTAAGTGTTTTCACAGTCGTACATTTGGCCTATGATGGGAAAAAGACAATAAAGATACATTATTTGTTTGTAGTTATTTTGTTACCTGTGTAACACTGCCAAAGGGACAGCATCAAAAACAGCACCAGGACTGTTTACATTTTTCATGCAAAAAAGGTCCACGGTGAGAGGTACATTTAAAAGAATAAAAAAGAGGATTATTTTTTTTAGGTAAATACTGCTTAAATATGTACAAGACAGGATTGGTAAAATCATTAGATACACCACTATCCCTATAGGGGGCACCAAAACCATGAACAATTTGTGTGTCAGTGTAAAGGTAATAGTTTTTTTAGATAGTAACTCACACCAAGAATGCAGTCCCATGTCAACAGATCACTATCAGAGTCCAATCTGTTTGTTTTTTCTTAATTTAAGGTATGATAAATATGTATCAATAGAGCTTTAGTTACTTGTAATAACATGGAAAGCAGCCACAGAAAAGCTTCTTCAGTGGATTGTTTTTATCAGATTGGTTGGCTCTGTCCAGTCGACCCACAGCGTCCTGAACAATCACCTCAGTGTTCTGAACATTTTTCTGGATGTTCTCAATACCAGCCCCTTGCTCCTCCACCAGCACAGCCACATCCAGAAACAGCTCCTGAATCCCCTGGATCCTCTTCTCCAGCTCCTGCAGCTCTTTGTGTCTGCTCTCGATCTGCAGGAAAGCAGAGTGAGCTGTTTTCCCCTCCACCTGGACGCTGAACACATTCAGCTCCCCGCTCTCCATCATCTCATCCAGCTCCCTCTCACTGACCACCCTGCCCACCACATCCATCTGCCTCTGGATCTGCCGTTTGCAGGCCTCCCTGTGGTTCATCTCTGTGTCGTTGTAGCTGAACATCACCTCTCGCAGAGCGTTGCTGAGACACTGGTATTGTGTCCGAGCGATGCGTGCTGTGGGGTCAGAGGTGCTGCGCTGTTCCTCCAATTCCTCTCTGAGGTCATTCATCATGTGAAGTCGCCTCAGCACAGCTTCACCTCTGCGTTTGATATCCGCCCCGATTGCATTGGAGTCCCTCTTCGTGGTGTTTGTGTATGAGGTCTGGTTTAAGGTCTGGTAGTTCACGTCTCTCAGCTCACTGATGTCATTCTGGATCTGCTGGATTTCCAGACGAATCTGGTTTGCCTCCTGCAGGACACCGTCCAGATCCTGGTCCTGATGTGATGATGATGATGATGCTGAGGCTGATGCTGATGCTGTTGCAGCTTCTTCCACACTACGCTCTGAAAAGCTGTCCAGCTCTACTGTGGTGAAACCCTCTGTGTCAGGCTGCACCTGATGAAGATTCTGCAGCCTGTCCTTCATGTCTGAAAGAAAAAAAAAATAGAATGAGACCACAAGGGAAAATTTTGAGTTTGGTAAGGGAGAATTTTCACTATATCCATGAGTAATTTCTAGGAATCAAAGTATACAATCAATCCTATGAAGAGCAAGGAAAACGTTCTGTAAACACAACACAACTAATTGAAAGCATCACCGGTGATCTCTAGAAGCATCATATCCTACATTCCCCACAATGCACTTCACCTTTCAAACACCTGTTTATTACATCTTTAACCTGAACACAGTTAACAAACAGTTTTTTTTGTAGAAATATCCAGCAAAATCAGAGTGTGAGTTTACGAATCTTCTTTCATCTCTGATTTTGGTCTCCATCACCTCCTGAATGAATTCTGTATTACTCAACATTGTCCACCAGGTAGTCACTTCTTCTGTCTTTAGGCTGTCTTTTACAAACAACAATAATAATCAAACATATTTAAAGCTTAGAGTAATTACTATCATTTTTCAAAACCTCATTACTTTAGGCACCATTATCGTCTCGTGGTTAGGTCACATGCTCCATTGTTTGAATCCAACCCAAAGCCTTCAAAGCCACAATTCACTGTCCTTCCCTTTCTGGATTAAGCCCTAACAACTCTAAAAAACCACAACAACCTAACTTATAGATATGTCCAATGAGGGTGTGCCAGTCTCCTCTATCTACTGCCCCAGTCTCTCAATAGGAATAAAAAGGCCAAGAAATAAACTCTGGAAGCAGCCACTTTTTTTTTTAGATCAGATAAGAAAGAGCAGAAGAGAAGAAGACAGTCAGCTGCCTCAGGAAATCTGAAGTACAGACAAATATTTCTCGTGAAGTTGTCAGTCCACACAGCTCTCTCTGATGGAAAACAACTGTTAGCGGGAGGCAAAACCCCCAAGAATGATTAGGTACAGCACTTCCTTTTAAGAGGTGTATTTTCAGTTTCAATAAGCAACGGTGAATACAACTTCCTTGGCTTCCATGACAGAGGATTTTAAGCACCATAACAAATCGGCTGCCTAAATCTAGACATCATCTTCCACTCGATGATACAAAGAAACTCAGAAAAGAAAAAGAATAAAAGGAAATCTGAAAAAGCATGAGGGACAAACAAGTCTAGTGAAGAACTTTAATCTCAGGTTAAATAAAAAAAGACTAAAAGTATGGCGAGCAGACCTCAGTGAGGCATATATAGATGTATTTACAGCTGTAAAACTTTTGTCATTGATACTTTTTGTTTCTACCTGTTCAGTATCAGGTAATCTGAGATGAATGCTCAAACATTTAATCTTCACTCACGATTTACCAAACAAGTTTTCAGCTTGAAAAGTACAGAATCAAAGTCTGTACATTCTCACAATGTAGTCCAAAGAAAACAGAGAAAATTTGAATTTATGTAACTTAATGGAAACTTAATGGAAACTGGTTAAAGTTTGTTTAAAGAGACAATGGGTATATGAGTTTTTTGTTTTTCAAACAAAAGTTTAAGTGCAGATTTATACATTGAGTTAAGTGCCTGTTAAAGGCTTTAGTTTCAGAATTATTCACTTATCAGTATTTCTGGTGTCTATAGGCAAATTTAGTTATCTAGGAATATTTTTGGACTCATTGTGAGAGAAACAATATGACTTACCGGAAAAGTAGAGAACCTCCTTTAAAAAAAGGTTTGCAGTGTCTTCTTGTCTAGAATAAACTTACAAGATTGGTAGTTCACTCAGAGAGGCATTGTGTCGACTGTCAAGAGTGTATGTGTTTTAAAAATGCAAACCATCATCCTTTTACATCTGTTTAAGAGGAAAGCTTTTCAAAAACAAAACTTTCTACATTCCTGCTGCGTCACATGGACGCATGAGGTCATGAACAGAGCGGTGAAACCAGAAGATACTTCATGAAGATGGCACGTCGCATATCTGTGTACATATTTCTGTGTGTTTCAAAGCAGCTGATACTCAGGTTTGTCTTATTTATGTTAAAACCTTATGTTGTATTCGTGTCTTACAACACATAAGCCAATGAAAGGATGTGGAAAAAGCAGCTGTGACCTACAACAAGAAAAAATGTGGGATAACATCACAGCAGCACCTGACAGTGACGCCAAAGTCTGTAAAAACTAAAGAGGAAGTATTTCAGAAATCTTATCTTATCTGAAGGGGCGGGACTTTCAAATGAGATAACAAATCATAACACATCATCATAACAAGAGGCAAGTCTGCTCTGCCAGTGTTACAGACACAATCTCTCATGACCTGCGCTTTGGCTCGTCCTGTCCCTGTCATGAAGCAAAACCACCAACTGTCAGGTGGTTATCAGTCATGGGGCCAGAAAAAGCAGCTGAGGTATCTTTGAGGCAGGAAAACGGATGGTTCAGTTGATGCGTAGGAAGCTCTGCAGTAATCATTTCCACAGTGAGCCATGGTTTGTTGGTGTGAGAAGTAGTTTCCAGCAGCCTCCATGAGTTTGAGTCACATTTCATTTCACAAAGGGGATTTTTAGACTACATAAATGTGTCACTGAGCTGTAAATGCAAATTAAAAAAACAGCTTGAGATGTGAAAATTTCCCAAAAGATACACAAACTGTTTTATTTGTTCGTTTCTGTTTTCATTCAAGTCCTGAAATAACCTGAACTGATCTCGAGATTGACTTGGACACTTGGATATTTACTTGCAAAAGTGCAAATTCATAAATAATGCTGTAAACAACTTGAAACTTAAAACATAAACTTCAACAAACTTTCACATAATCAACAACTCTACCACTAGAGGGCGCAAAACTTTTGCTTTATAGCATGAAATGTTTTTCTATTCAAAGTTTTCTTTTAGATGATGGAGGATTAAGGCCACATTGACCTGTTTGTTCCCAAATTTTCAGAGTTGCAAGGCATATAATTTATTATTGGTTGAGCCCCTCTGAATCATGTTATGTATCTATTTTGTCCATTTTGTACTTTGTTTTGAGGAAAATAGGATTTTCATGACTGACAACAATTGTTGCCACACAGCTTGTCACTAGGTCACCTTATAATTATATAGAGATAATCATAATTATAATACTAATTAAGTTATGAAAAAAATAATATAGTCATAATACATTTTCAAATAAGGTGGTGTGTGTGTATTTGGGGGAGGTCATTGGCAAGGTAAGAAGGTGACGATTAGCAAATACTTTATTTGAATTTAAATCACAACCCACCACAAAACGTTTTTTAGAAGTATCCCGTTTCTGCTATTTCCAGAGAAGCAGGTGATAAATAGCTGCTTCATTCTTTAATACAAAAGTTATGTTCATTGTTTCCTCTGATATTTAACTTTGAAATGTTAAGTGAATAATTCAATTTCCTTATAAGCAGTTGAAAGTTAGAAATTTGTTATTTAATTTCACCAAGTTCTTTAATAGCCAGTTTGTTGATATGCATAGTGAGATCACATGTAAAATGATAACCCTTTATGATTAGGCCTATAATGCTTTACATGACACAACTGAAGGCTTCAGATGTGATATTCACCAAGAGTGGGGTTTTAAATTAGCCTTACCTGATTGTGGTAGACACTGCGAGTACAGGCACACTGCAAAACACAATCTGGACAGAAGTTATGTGCTAATTTTACCAAATTCTCAATAAATTTTGGGGGTAATTTCAGAGAAATAAGAAAAAACTTTGTCTAATTATTACCTAAGTGCTATGAAATTTGCAGACCTCTTAAGTAAAGTGTTACCAAAATATTTATCCCAGGTACAATTTTTTGGTGAAGGGTTACTCTAGAGACTTGAATGATTAAATAATAATCAATATGTTTGGAGGGAAAATCACAATAAATTTATGCAAATTGGCTCTTCCCAGAATGATTTGCATTCGCCAAGTCTTCCACAGGAAGGAGCAGGAAGCAGATGATGTCATGTGACAGGAACCACTTGTAAACTAAACCAAGCGGTTTATTAAACAAAATCTTTGTCTAAGTTATCTACTAGCATATAAGTGGAAAAAGTTGCATTAGTAATGTTACAATTTTTTATTGTGAGTAGAAAATGACGGCGATACACTTCAGCAACTATTGTTGCTGGTGGGGCAAAACGGGTTAAGGATGAAATAACTGAGGCCCTAGTGTTGTAAATCTATGAAAATAAAATCATCCAAGAGCAAACAAACAACTTAACAAACACAAAACAAGAACTATCTTTCACAGGTGCCCCAGAGGTTGACTGCACATTATATGACTTTCTAGAAGATGGGCAAATGGTTGGAAAGCTAGCTGACTAACTAGCTAACTAGCTAGCTTAACGGATAGATAGTGGATGGCTTTGCAAGTCACATGATCCTCATTTTAGTGCATTCTTCTGGCTTTTTCTTTTTAAATGACACATAGTCGAGAACAGTGGTGAGCATGGGGGTAAATGTTAAAAAATGTGCGCTAAGTGCTCTTGTAGGAAAGTGCCCCTGGTTGGCAGAGCACACCAAACTGCCCTCTTGGGAGGTTAAAAAAAATGTTGTTTGTGCCTTTTTTTCTATTCCCCATTTCCCTTCATAAAATCTGTCTAAATCATGGCTTTTCCCTCATGATTTGAAACATCATCCTTGTAGATTCATGACTTTGCCTTAAAAATCTTCTCTTTGTCTGTTAAGTGGTCCCTAATACTATTTTCTACCAAACATTGTTTAACTGTCAGATGCTCTTTGGAGCTTTTTGACCTCCCGCTCTGACTCACTGACTGAACTCCTCTCTTTGATCTTCTCTCTTAAATCATAACATCAAAGGATTTGCTCGGTCTCGTGTCTCTGATCTGATGACTGAAATATCTTCTTTAAATCAGAATACATGAATTAGTTGGAAATGCATTTTCTCCAGCAGAGGTCAGCAGTTGACAGAAGTGTCTGTATTATGCGTTTTTCAAAGGCAGACCATCTTCTGTTAAAAAAACCCACAAACATTCTTTGTGTATTATCTTATTTTACCAAAGGCTGCGTAACAAAGTTAGGAGTCCTCTCAGGAGGTTGACTGAGGAACAATCTTTCAGTTGTGCTCGCAGTTCTTTTTAAATTGATTGAATAAAAGGGGTTAAACTTAAAAGGCCGCTTATTAGTTTCATGTCAGGTCTCCTAAATTCATACCTTTTTATGTTCTTTTGGAAATGACTTTTCTCTCACATCAATAAATGTGTTTGAAAATAAGTTTGGAAAGTTTTTCTGTTTAAAACTCTGGTTTTCTCCCAGAGCTCTCCATTTCCACAACCAACCCTGAAAACTGTTGCATTTTGAAAATTCATCTTCATATGTAGTTATTTTTATATTCAGTCAGCTGAGAGTGATTTGCGCAGCCTGTTTTTCATCATGAAATGAGGTGCGTGAGTGTGGTCAGTGGAACTGCCTGTTGACCTGAACTGAGCATGTGATCAGGTGAAATCTAACTTGGCTTTGTTTAAGGGGTCAAAACCACCAGACTGGAGCACAAGAACGCTGGAAAACATTTTATTGTGAGGGTGCCAGGAATGTTTATTAATCTTGGATTTGAAATCTCTTAATGCCTAAAGACAAAGGTTTTTTATTGTGCGCTTGGAAACTTTATGGTAACCCAGTTTGCCTCCAAAATCCTCCACTATGTCAGAATTCACCTTAAAGCGAAATAAGAGTTTAACCTGCTTTTTTTTTTTTACATGATTGTTACACTGAAGTGGGTCAAAGGAGGACGATGCTTCCATAATGTCAGACTGGTTGATACTTTGGATATTTCTATACTAACTAGAAAAGAAATCAATAAGCTTCTTAGAATAAAACATCACTTGTCTGATGTATCTCATGGGTTTTCTTTTGAAAAACAATATAATTAAATGTTTCCACAAAAAACACCTCTGATTTTCAGCTCATCATCTGTAAAACATGGTGTGTCAAATCAAATTTGTTCCACTGGTGTGTGACTAATTTCAAAACTCTCATTTGTATTTTACATTTTAGTCCAAGTCCAGAGTGAAAAAATAAAGACTCTTCTCACCAACTCTTAGTTTTAAACCTGCACCTTTAGATAAACCATACCTGAAAGAATAATCCCCTTACACTTACATGCAGTCTGATGCGGACCCCTGCATGTTAAAGCAGTGTGTATTACATAAGGCCTCAGGAGTTCAGGGCCTGTAATCAGTGGAGAAAACATCAGCTGTTTCCTGTTACACAAAGTTGTGACTCCAATTATCCTAACTCCTTTCCTTCAGACTTAGGTTCACAAAACAGCAGCAGTGTCTCAGATCATCTGATCAAATTAACATGAATGTTTGTCATGAGTTTGGAGAGGCTTCTCTGTCCTAAGATTTCCCAAGGTTTCACTTTGTTCAACTCAAATGACACATTAGACATACATGTGTTAAAGGTCAACTTGTGTTTAGCTTTAGATTATGTGGAACCAGAAAGCAGGGGGCTCTCTTTACTCGACATCTGCTAAATGCTTTTTTAAAGGGAAACCTCTTTTTTTTAAGTTATGTTTTTCTTTATCAGTCATAATTTACAGAGGATAGGACAGTCCAGTCACATTAACAGATAAAAGGCTAAAAAAAGGAACACAAAAAAAAACAAAACAAATCGAGACGTCAGTGCAAATGCTCCATTCCTATTAAAAGGCCATACCAAAGAATCGGTTCTTTTATTATGGTATATTGCGCCCTGTTTGTACAGACTTTTCTAACAATGTTTTTCATGTCTTAAAGACTGGATTTATTGGAAATAGCTGTTGAAAAATTATCCCACTTCTCAGTTTTTACTAGAATTAAGAGCTTCACAGGTGTTTTCACTTCACATCCAAGTAATCGTTCAACATGTAAACCAAAGTCATTTATTCACCTTGATTTGTAAACAACAATGTAACTACTAAACTTCTGGTCTTGAGAAATGAAGCTGATGCGGAAGTGTTTAAAACTGCAGTTCCCCAAGTGGCCTTTCGAGGCTGGCTTCAGGAACAATGGGGGGCTTTTGATAGATTGGTAGGTTCTTTTTTCATAAACTGTATAAAACATGGACATAATCTCTGCGAAGTCACCTGTCTGTTCCTGATAGTTTGAAATAAAAGCAATCCGCAGACGTTGCCATATTGGATATAACGCAGACTTGAGCTTTCCTCTTAGTTGCTTGGCGCCGCCCTGTTGGTTATGGCTGTCTTTTGCAGCAGCTCTCTCTTCTTTGTCTGTTTCTTGTAATGTTTTCGTCTCTTTTTCGGCATCTTTGTATTTGGAGTGGATCATTACTTTGTATGGCTCATTTGTTGGTCATGGACACCAAACTTGTTTGAGGCTTCAGTGATATTTTTACTACTTTTTGTCTTGTGTTTGTCTGGAGATCCTACATGTAACCATGGCTGCATTGTTTACATGTGATTCAGCTGTTAGCAATCTGTAGCATGTCAATGCTAACTGGTGTAAGGCCTGATGTTTCCGCACAAGGTGAGGAGAAGGAGGTGAGGACAACGTACTGGTTCTCAGGTGTGAGCTAAGAAGTGGCGACATGGACCTGTCCTTCCATCCATCGATTGGGAACATTAGATCTATCTCCAATACGATTGACGAGCTAGCTGTGCTAACCTAGCAACAGAGGGAATACCAGAGGGCAGAGTAGCATCATGCTATTCACAGACATGGCTAACGGAGCTAACATCAGACACCAACGCCACATTTGAAGAGCTTCACCTGCTGTGAGCAGACAGGATCCAGGAGACAGAGACTGAACAGACTGCTGAAGAAGCTCAGTCCTGGACCCTGTGGAGGTGGAGGCTGGCTGACTGGACATTGATGGACAAGCTGTCAGCATCTGTTGTCTTATGGACCTTTTTGGACTTTCTATACACTTTCTTACTTTTGTTTACTTGATTGCTGCTGTGACTTCAATTTCGTTGTGCTTGTCACAATGACAAAGTTCTATTCTATTCTATTCTATTCTATTCTATTCTATTCTATTCTATTCTATTCTACATGGCACCTGTCAGTCACCTGAGCTGAGCAGTGTCTCTGATTGGACAATCAAACAATCCTCATAACTTCTAAGCCGCTAAGTTAGAAAAAAATTCACCCCCTGTACTGTGTGCCGATAGTGAAATTAATGTTTCATACCCTAGCTGTTTCTTTTGGATCAGACTGTAAATATGTTTTTTTAATGCCGTAAAAGTCTTGTTTTTTGACTGAGTGTGTACGTGACTTGTGGTCTTTCTGCAGTCAGCCTCAAGTGGATCCTTGATGAAGAGCAACTTTCAGCACTTCCGCATAGACATCATTTTTCAAACCAAATGTTGCCTCTTGATTTTTTCGGTTACTCATGGGCAAAGCTAAGCTAGCTGCCCTTAGCTTGTTAGGCTAATATTTCAGGCCGTTGGGTTTTATCTACTTTCAGGGTACAAAAGATCAAACAGTCATCTCATTATTATTTACATGTAAACTTTTAAAGAGTTCCATTAAATGGTCATCATCAATTGTGTCTGAATTCAATCCCTTTCAAGCAGTAATAATAAAAAAAAAACAATTTTCCTAAACCAGCCTCAATTTTCACATTTAAATTCAGCAATAAATATTAAAAGGGTCAATTATTCATATTCAGCACTGGTATCAGTCAAATAAGGAGAACTGCTGAACCAACACATGACTCCTGAAATAAACATCAGTTCAACAAAAACAGTAGTGTGCTCCCTGAAAGATGTTCATTAAGTAAATAAAGTTTGGAATAAGCCTTTAAGTTTATTCCTCGACTGGTTGCTTTCAGTCCAGTTTTTTTTAAAGGTCAGGCTTTTCCAGGAACTTTACCTTCCTCCTGTTGGATTTCTTGGAGCAAAGACAACCTGTGAGTGTGTCCTCCTGCCTGTGTTTAAAATTCTGCCCACATGTCTTGGTTTAATCTTTGATTACATTAAGTTTGTTTTCCTGCAGTTAAAGTGGACCAGTCAGTTGATTTTCATTTCCTAAGGAGTGTCTTGATGTTTAAATCTTTGTTAACTTTTGGACTTTCAAACAGTAATTAAATAGTTTTACTGAAATTACTCTGTTATACTGTCTGGTTGTTCCAAATCTTAGTAAGATTACGGATAGATAGCCAGAATCAGAAATTACTGCAGTATTTAGTGATCATTTCAGCTGAATTATTGGAAACATGATATCTCCTGATGCATAGAGCATGCTCTCTGATACTGGGTGAAATCAAATCAAGCTGATTAGAACGTGGGTCCTTAAATAACCTTAAAAATAACCACAAACCACCCAAAGATTTGTTCTGAAAAAAAAAAGGAAAAAGAAAAAAAAAAGCAGATATTATACGACACAATAAAAAGAGAGCAGCTAATTTCTTCACAATATGTTTATGACTGGTAGCGCTTATTGATAGAGTATTTTTTATTAACAAGCCTGAAATTGGTAATAAATTATTTATTGATGGCACACAGACATGAATTCTTTCATCTGTTTTACCAGTTTCCAAACAGTGCTTGCTAACAAAGCAGAGGTAAAATGTGACACACGTTCTGCTCTCTGTAATTAAACCTTTTCTTATGTGAATAAGTATTTTGAACTCTTACAGTGCTTCCACATATCCAGTCATTCATATGTTGTTTAACATGATCAGGGGGAAAGTTTGAGATGTTTGATCAAACAGATGAGCATTGCATGTTGTCTATGCCAGTAGAAACTGAGTGCTGACAGTAAGTCTCACGAGAAAAGGTCACTGTGCCCAGAAAAAGATCTTTATAAAATTGCTGCTCAGAAATCTGCAAAATCTAGTTTTTGGACAGATTTTGAGTTGTGAAACAAAACCACATGTCTTAACAATTAGGTTGCTGTGGTTAATTTTGATAAAAACAGATGTGAAGTGTGGTTAATCAGTTTAATGCCAATTTTCTAAAAGTGCTAAACAATTTGACCCTTTAGTCCTCAATTTTTTTATTGTAGGTTTTTTTATGCCTGTTTTCAGAGAAGACAGGGCAGTAGATAAAGCAGGAAACGGGATAAGAATTGGGGATGACATGAAGGAAAGGGAACGCAGACTGGATTTGAATTTGGACCAACTGCTTGAGGGCTAACCTCATGGGGCGTGCAACATAACTGCTTGGCCACGCTGATCCTGGCACCCAGTTTTTGGTTGAAAATAGTGCAAAATCAAATTAGTTCAAATATGATTTTTTAAAACAGGGGAAAAACAGGGTAAAAAAAAAACACAGAAAAGGGTGTGTATTGCAAAAAAGAAACACCTTATTAGGTATAAAAGCATTCCAGAGAGACTGAGCAAATAGTTCCATAATTTTGATTTCTTTTTTTTCTTTTCTTTTCTTTTTTGCCCATTTATATCAAGAACAAAACATACCAAGGGGCATGGCTGACTTTATGGATAAGCAGGCTTATTGCAGCTGTTTGCTGGATGGGTAAAGGCCTGCCATCAGTGGGCTTGAAAACTCACTCCAGAAAATCAGCAAGGCAAGGCAAGTTTATAGCACATTTCAGCATGGCAGTTCAAAGTGCTTTACAGACAGAAAAAAATTAAAAGAAAACAATTAAAATTTAATTAAAAAGCAGATTGAAATTAAAAAGATACAATAAAACAATAAGATTAAAAGGAAAAAAGTTTAAATAGATTTTAAAACAGATTTTTAAAACAGATTTTAAGATTAGAGAGGCAGTGCAGAGTTAAAGAGAAGATATTAAAATGAATTGTTAAAATGCTCTAATAAAACGCAGCTGTAAAAAGGCGAGTAGGCCTGATCATTTCTGGCAGCTCAGCAGCAGGGTGATGTTAAAAACAATCTATGGTGAAAACCTGTGTTTTAACCCTAATAAAAGACGTTTGTGGCCAAATTAAGGAGAAAAAGAGAAATAGGGAATAATACAGTGTTGTTTTTTTTAAAACTATATAAAATTCCTTACAGTAGCTTTAAGTTTTGGCTTAACTACAATCTTCAGATGTTGTTAAAGTTTTCTGGAAACTAAAACAAGTGGAGGTCAACTTTTTTCGTAATCAATTAACTTTTCAGTTTTTTAAATTTCTTTTTTTTTTTTTATAATTTTGACAATTTTTCTAATTCTGTTTCGAGCACATTTTTGCTGAACAAATTTAAAAAAACAACTGCTGCAATTTTTTTTTTCTATTTAAAGACTGTTCACATCAGCCCATAATTTGATCTGAACTTGCAGCATGTTTCCCATGAAAATACCTTTTTACACCTTTAACATACTTAGTCCTTCACGGCACTGTAACTTATCTGAACGTGTAAGCTGAGCTCTGCATGCTTGTTGTCCGGACAAATGCTTCAGTCATCACAGTCACCTGAGGGCAGACTGTGAATCCTCTGCAGCTGTTTTTTTTTTTTTTTTTTTTTTTTTTTGATGCAGAGAGTGGAGGAGGCGGGCCGGGCCGAGCCGGGCAGGACCAGGCTCGGCTCATAGGCTTCATGTGATCCTGCAGGGAGGTGTTTGGCTAAAAAAACACTTTTACCACCACCCAGCCTGCAGCATTTGAAAGCTAGCCGTCCCCCTGGCTCCCTCACGGTGCTGCCGGTGTGCTTCACTCCGTTCACATTTGGGATATTTCCATCAGCTGTGTGCGGCTCATTTCGGAGAGTGACGAGCTGCAGCTCCGATTATGGGAGACGCTCAGTCTGCGCAACGAGAGGGCAAGAAGGATGAAGCAGCTGAGGAGGAGAGCGGAAAAGTGGATGGTGCTCGGACCGAGCAGTGCACTGAGGACAAGGTAACATCTTTTTTCTCCTCCTGGGGTACTGTGACATGCTGCAATAACTCCTGAAGGCTACAAGACAAACTTCATCTGCCTTGTTATTTTCTCCATATGTGGCGTATGACGGATTTCTAGCATCAGCATTAACACACTATTTAAAAGAAGCCTCTTTCATCATTAAAAACCAGCCAGTTGTGTTAATAACGCTGCTGATGCTGGAGTTTAGTCAGGACACTGCAGGAACTGATTGCCAACACATCCATTAACCCTAAAATAAGACATAAATCCTCATACACATTCAGTGGGATCACATTACCAAGAGAAAATTTGTCTTTTTTTGAGGTTAAAACATTTCAGCACCACCTTTCTTACTGACTTTAGATTAGTTTTGGGTTCACAGGCACAGTTTGACAGGAGTCGCTATGCCCTTCAGACCTTGTTTTTTTATTTTATTGTTTCACTGATACTGCAACGGTTTGCATTTACTGTAGGTGAAAAAAAGAAACAGAGTGGAGGAATAATGACCTTTCATTCTTAGAGGAACCTATACAAAGCCCATGGGAGAGATGGAATTTCCCCAGTGCTGCACTCAGCAGAGGGAAACATTGATTATTTGTGTACAACATGATCACTGTGTGACGCTGAGCAGAGAGTCAATTAGACAGAACTGTTCTATGAAAATTATCATAACTATACATTTAATTTTAATAGGCGCTAACCACCAAGCAATGTAAATTTATGGATTGGAACAGAATCAGTTCAATGCTCTAAATGTTGTATGTGAAAAAAAAAAACTTTTGTTTTTAAAATGCTTGTTTTAAGCTTCTGATTGATTCAGAAAGTTTAACTTCAGGTGCAGCCAGTTAAAGCCCCTGTAAGGAGTTTTTTTTACAGATTGTTTAATAGATGGAAATTAGTAATGACACCTCAATTTAAGCTACAAAGGTGCAAACAAGACCATAAGTGCCCTTCTTTGTTGTAGTTTTAAATGCCTGAAACTGCTGTCCCTACATTTCATTCTTCAAAAAAAAAAATATAATGGCATACAGCACAGATAGCTGAAGCTATAAGTTGCATATCTTGGCACAGAGTGGGAACGCAAATTAAGACAAACCATAAGTTATTCTTTGATTCAATAACTTGCAAAAGACTTGCCATATTTGTCTAGTTAACCAGCTATCTTGTTTGTAAAGTGGTTTAAAGTCCCTTAATGCTTGTTGAATGTGTGTTTTATACCCTGATTTGTGTGACATCATCCGTGTTGGTTCTGGATGACTGAAAACAAAAGCGATCGTTGTTCACAGCTCCAGACATGGAAGAGGTGTGTGCATGATAAACGATGAGGACTGGAAAATCAGCTCACAGACGTTCATAATCCAGTTTAGGCAAACTTCTTCCTCCTCTGGCATGCAGTCATGTTTCAGTGAAGAGAGTTTTTTTAAAACCCCAAATTGGGGAAGCAAAAGCTGATTCTTGGGTCACCCTAGTGATAGAGTTTCAGGTTAATTTTTTCATGTGTTGAAAATGGCCTCAAATATTGCTGTAAACTACAAAAAAGAAAGAAACGTCATGAAAGTGTACCCACAAAGGGTGCACATCATTCTTTTGTTTCATCTTGAAATTTGGACGCTTACACCTACATGTATTGTTGTTTATTTACTCCACAATAGTTGAGTTACTTTGTGCTTTTGTCCCATTTTCTTTCTCAGTAATCTGGCTCAAGGATTTGAAAGTGGGTTAATTAAGGTTGTAAGACATCATCACACCAACTCCAAAGCCTCAGACTCTTTTATTATGTACACAGGACTTTGGAGCCCAATTAGTTTAAGATTTAAGACCTTTGTTTGCCTCCACTGAGTGGCCTAGAAGCTGTGATCTGTGAGCAAATGGTTTATTTTTACCTTTACTTTAACTTTTAACTCTAAAAAAGTAAATTTTAAATTGTGAAAGTGCTGCAGTGTTTTTGAAAAGAAACTGATAGAAAGTTGGGAGACGCTTATGTTTGGGGGTTTGTGGTTGATCTTTGCCAAGCACAAAGTTACATTATCTTTTGTGCTCTTTTCAGCCTTTCATAAACAATGTGCAGATCTGTGAGATCAACGAAAAAGCAGGCATCTCAATAGCAGGAGTAAACGGTCTCTGTGAGGATGAAGTTGCTGCAGACGGTGGGTGTTGTTGCAGATTCATACGTTGCTGGAACTCAGCTGATATAATTTGATATCTGTCTCGTGTTTTTTGAAATCATATTGGTTCAACATCTCATTTCTCTCCTGGTTCAGCCATCCTTTCACCAGATGAAGACATTTCAGAAACAGACATTCCACTTGAAGAAGAAGAAGAGGCACCAAAAGTTGTTGAAAGGAATGGAAAGGAATCTTCCAATGAAGTGGATGTTCCTGAAGATGCACCCGTGGAAATGACTGAAATGGATGGAAAGAAGAACGACATCAATGATGGTTTTCGGAAGTTTTTCAGTAACATTGGATTGAGGTTGTCAATAAAAAGGGGTTCCACTGACCTGTTAAAGGATTTGCCTGATGAGACAAACAAGGAAGAGCAATATGATGAAGAACCCGTTGAAGTTGTTGTCAAGGAAACTGAAAGTGAGATTCCTGACCAGAATAATGAAGCAAACACAGCACAGGGAACTCATGATAATGACTCAACAACAGGTCCCACAATGACCGATTTAACCCCTGAGGATGTCCTTGCAAATGCGGAAGAAAAAGCAACAGAAGCCAAAGAGGACGCTGGATCAGACGATACAGGTGAACCAACGCCACCTGAAGGAGAGCAAACAAACCAGGAGGCCACACCTGGGGAGGAGTTGCAAGACTCACCCGACCAAGCGGAGGTTGTGTCTCCGATCAAGAAGTTTTTCACAACTGGAATCTTTTCTGGGTTACGGAAGAAAAGAAAACCTGTAGAAGAAGAGACAAATGAGAAAGAAATGATTGACATGGGGAAAAAAGACAGTGTGGAAGTGACAGGAGAAACTGAAGAGGATCAACAGCAGGATAAAGACCAAATTGATCCGGGAGTTGAGGCATCTGCAGATGAAACTGAACACAAAGAAAATGAACAAAAGCAAGAGATCCTTTCCACAACATCTCCTGAGACAACAGATGAAGGGAAATCATCAACCACAGACCCATCAACTGATATTGTTCCTGATCCTGACACCCTGAATGCTCACGAGAAAGAAAGGGTTCCTTCAAGTCCTCTCAGAAGGCTGCTGTCAGGGTCCAGTTTTAGGAAACTCTCCAAAAAGCCAAGAAGCAGGAGATCAAGTGATTCAAGGTTGTCTGACTCTGGAGAACATGCAGCAGATCAGCTCATGTCATCCACAGAGTCTGCTGAGATCCAGAAAGAAGAGGGACCAACACATCCCTCTTCAGAGGCAACAGGAGAGGAGGATGGTGCCTGGGCTTCCTTCAAAAAACTCCTGACACCCAAGAAGCGCAGAAGGGCACCCTCCCCGAGTAACAAAGAAGCAGACACTGCAGCTGCAGATAAGTCAAAACCAAGTGAAGGAGAGCAAATTTCAGACCAGAGCACAGATGAAGAGAAGAAAAGGAAAGACTCATCTGTTTCTTGGGAAGCTGTTTTGTGTGGATCAGGAAAGAAAAGAAGCCGGAAAACATCAGACTCTGAGGATGAGACACCTCCAAATGATAAAAATGATGACAAGCAAGATGATAGTTCAAAACCCAGTGCAGGACTGCCCCAAGAAAGGTCAAGTGAAAGAAAGAGCAGCCTTGTGTCTTCCACCAGAGTACGCTCAGACGGTGAGGGGCCAACAACGTGGATAACGTTTAGGAGACTTGTCACTCCCAAGAGAAAAGCCAAAGAAGAAGATGAGAACAAAGATAGTGTACAGTCTGATAGTGAGGTGTCTCAAGAGGAGTCCTCCTTTTCAATAAAGAAACTTCTGCCAGGACGAAAGAAGAGAAAGAGTCCTGAAAAGCAAGACCATGTATCTTCAGACGAGGCTGATAAGGATGTACCTTCAGGTGACGAAGACTCAGAGACACCAGCTGTGGTCCCATTGTCTGAGTTTGACACACCTGAATCAATGGTTCAGATCCAAACACAGGCAGAAATAGAAAGTCACTTACTCAAGGAATCAGACAATGAAGTCCCAGAAGACCTTCATCAGTCACCTGAACCAGTCCTTCCCTGTGAAGGTGTGCAAAATGAAGGACAGACTTTGGAGGAGAGTGAGGCTGAAAAACCAGTAACAACTCCTGCCAAAGATGAAGAGCTGGATGATGATTCAGAAGTTATCAGCAAACATCAACAACTGAGTGACATTACAGAAGAAGGCATAATAACAGAAACCATGGCCACTCCAGCTTCAGTCAATGAGGAGGCAGGAAGAGATGATACTATCGCTGAGGACCTGATGGAGATGACATCAGAGGCCATTACTGCACCAGAGCCTGCATCAGTGACAACTCTTGCAGATGAAACTGAGATGATCTCTGCAGTGTCCCAGCTATCCACTGAGTCCTCGAAAACATCAGGCAACACGACACCAGTGCCAGCAGAATATGAAGTCATGGAAACAGATGCACTTCTGCATCAAGTTGTTGAAACTATTACCACAGCCCCAGAGGCAGTCCCGATTGGCTCAAGTAATACCAAGTCTGAAAACATTGTCAGTTCTGTCCTTCATCAAATATTCAAAACATTTGTGAAAGAAGACAAAGCCACAGCAGTTCTGGAAATACACGCAAGATCAGAGGCTGCAGCTATCACAACCGGTGATGCTGTTAAAGAGCTGGATGAGGTCAAGGAACTCGCAGCTACAGTCCAAACAGAGAGCATACCTGAAGTCAATGACTCTGAACCCACAGAGTTTTTACCTGAGGCCCTTGAGAAGTTTGAAATTGCTGAAATCACTGTGGATGAAGTTAATAAGATTCATCCAACACAACCAGAACTATGTGAATCTGAAGCAAGTGCAGAGCATGTGCTGGAAGAAACCGCCCCAGGTGTAGGTCCAATAGATGAGGCACCACAAGATGAAATAGAAGGAGATTCCCTGGAACTCAGAGAAGAAACAGAGCCTCAAAATGAAGTCCAAGTTGAGCCAGAAAAAGTGGATGAACCTGACATGGATGCTGCCAAAGCTGAACATGCTGTACAAGACACATCATTAAGTGTGCATGCCTCCAAATTAGATTCAGATGTGGAGAGTGAGCAGCTTCCTGAGCAGGAAGTAGAATCAGAAGATATCCTACCAGCAGAAAGAACAATGGATGAAGTCTTTATGGATGCACGTGAAATTACTCAAAGTGTCGATGAAAGCAGTGCACCGTTGGCTCTCAGTGAAGGGACTACTGAGCAAGTTGATGCTACCAAAACTGAGGATTTAGCTCCTCCCACTGAGGAAAGTCTTGAGCCAGTGGATTCTTTTACAGCTGAACCGACTGGAGAACCAGAGGACCTACAGACAGAACAGACAACACCCTTCAGTATCGAGGAACCCCAACAAGAAATGGAAATCAGTAACGAGCCAGAAAACAAACAAATAGAGGACACTGCCGAAGATGAGCAAATTAAAGAACCAGAAGTATTGGAAGCTGTTCAAGCTCCTGTAATATCTTTAGAGGATGGTAGAGTTCAATCACCCACTGAGGAGGTTAAACTGGAGGATGCCCCAGTTGCAGATGAACTCGAAGAGGAATCCATTCACCCTACTGAGGACAGTTTCGAGCTACTGGATGCAACCAAAGCTGAACATATTCAAGAAACAGAAGTATTCGACACAGTAGCTTCCCCAGCTTCATTTACGGACAACCTTCCTTTATCAGAGGAAGAAAGACTGGAGGCCATGCCCTTATCGGAATCTGTCATAGATGAAGGGCAACGGGAAACTGAAGCAAGTGTTCAGCCTGATGAAGAACAAGAATTAGAGGAACTACCATCAGAAGTAGTGGATACAGGGATAGAAACCAGCACTGAGGACTTTTTTGTAAGTGTTGACGAAGGCAATGTATTATTACTTACCAGCCAAGTCACTCCTGAGCAAACTGATGATTCCAAAACTGAGGATGTACAAGAACAAGAACTTCAGACATTGCAACCACCACCAATAGATTCACAAATTAGTGATCTTACACTTAAAGAAGAAATAACTAAGGATATTCCAGCAACAGTCGTTACAGATGAACCCCAAAAGGAAACAGAGGTCAGGGTTTCTGAACAAGAGAAACTAGAAGATGGAGGATCCCTTGCTGAAAATGTTGAAGTTGCAGATGTGTTACTATCTGAAGTAGAGGATACAAGTGTTGACAGAGATATTGCAGCTTCTACTGTAGAAAGTCTTGAGCCAATGGCGTCTTTTACAGCTGAACAGGTTGAAGAACCAGAAGAATTACAGACAGTGCAGACATCACTATCCAATACAGAGGAACTCCAACAAGAAGTAAAATCGGTAAATGAAGATGTTGAAATTGTAAATATTCAAGAACCAGAAGTGTTGCCAACTGTGGTAGAAGATGTTGCAGAAGAAACTGCACTTGAGAAAGAGGACGCAGTCCCCATCCATGAAATCACAGAGAGTATTGAGGAAATCAGTGCAACAGTACCTCCTACTGAAGGACGCCTAGAGCCTTTGGATCTTTCCACAACTGATGTTCAAGTACAAGAAGAACCACAGACAGAGCAAGCATTACCTTTAAGTTTAAAAGCAGACAAACTTCTTCCACTTGGGGAAATAGCCGAGGATATTTCTGCGGAGGAAACAACCATGGAGGAACTCCAAAAGGAAATTGAGGTCATGGCTGATGCAGAAAAAACAGAAGTTGAAGCTGACACAACTGACTCTGCACAAGAACCAGAAGATTTGCCTTCTGCTGAGAGAGATATTGTTCAGGAAACTGTATGTGAAGAAGATGTAGCCATGCTTGGGACTGAAGCCACAGACTCCAGCAAGGGACAGAGGGCACCAACAACTCCAAATGAGCCAAGTCCTGAACCAGTGAATGTTTCAGAAGCTGAGGATGAACAGGAAGGGAAAGTCTTAGATACAGAAGAAGTATCACCATTGGATTCAGAGGAAGGTAGCCTGTCAAAGTTTGAAACAAAAACATCAGAGGTAATTACAACTGTGGATGAACCACAAATAGAAACAGAAGACAGAGGCGAGGAGCCAGCAGTGTCACCATCAGATGTAGAGGATAGTGTTAAGGAAGTGAGCGTTGAACTACTAGAACAACCACAGGTTGACGATATTCAAGAAGTAGAAGTGTTGCAGTCTGTTATAGAGGAGGCTGTAGAGGAAACATTGATGGAGAAAGATTCATCAGTCCCTGTTCTTGAACCAACAGAGAGTATTGATGTAGACAGTGGAACTGTACCAGTTACTGAGGGAAGTCTTGAGTCCGTTGATCTTTCTACAACAGAACAGATTCAGGTTCAAGAAGAACCTGGACCTGTGGAGACAATAGAGGCTTCATCATTGGACTCTGATGTCTGTAGCCTCCCACTAGCAAGACTAAAAACAGAGGATATTACAGCACCAGAAACAGTTACAGATGAACTCAAACCAACAACTGAGGTGAAGGTTGAAGCAGACACAAATGAGTTTAATGAAGAACCAGAGGAACCCCCACCTACTCCAGAAGATACTGATCAGGAAACCTCAAATGAGAGAGACACAACCCAAGCTGCTACTGTAGAAAGTATTGATGGAGACATTGGGATTATTTCATTCACTGAACAGAGTCCTGAGCTGGTAGATGTTGCAAGAACTGAGAATAAACAAGAACCAGAAGAAGTTAATGTGGAACAACAACAAGAATCAGATTCAGAGGCAACTAGTCTACGACCATTTGAAAATGTGATGTCTGAGGAAATCCCAGTAGGGGAGACAGTAACAGATGAACCACAAAAAGAAACAGAAGTGATGTCTGAGCCAGAGAGAGAACCACCAGGTGAAGTCACTGAACAAGGGGGAATATTAATTTCAGTAAAAGACACCTCAGCTGAGGAAGGAGCAACTATCCAAGAGCTTGTCCTCATAGAAAGTACTAATGAAGTTTTTGAAACAACTCCTAACACTAATCAAAGTCCTGAACCAGTAGAGGTTTCAGGAACTGGGGATGTACAGGGACCAGAAGTGTTGAATGCAGCGCAAGGATTACCACAGGACTCAACAGAGGAAGAACTGCCACTTGATAAAGTAAAACCAGAAGACAAATCTGCAGTGGAGACAACCACAGATGAACTGCAAAAGGAAACAGATTTCAGGGTTGAGCCACAAAAAATACTCCTAGTCGAAGCTGACACATCTGGCACTGAACAAGAGGCACAATTAGATCTGAAAACAAGTGTTGCAACAGTGGAGTCAGTTACAAATGAACCTCAAAAAGACATCAAAGAGACGATTGAGCCAGTAGATGAACTACCGACTGAAGCTTCTAAAAGTGAAATTCAAGAACCAGAAGAATTACCATCTTGCGTTGAAGATCTTGGAAGGGAATCCTATAATACAGAGGGTACCACAACAGACATTTTTGTAGCTGCAGAAAGTATTATTGAACATAGTGCAGAAGTACCAGTCCCTGAGGAAAGTTTTGAACTGGTAGATGTTCTGAAAACTGAACAGGTTCAAGTTCAAGGCGAGATGTCAACAGTTGAGGTCTCACCTTTGGATTCAAAGGTAGAAAGCCTTCTTCCACTTGAAAAAGAATTACAGGAGGACAAACCTGCAGTGGAAACAGTGGTGGAAGAACTACAAAAGGAAATATGTGTCAGCATTGAGCCTCAAGATCAACAATCAGTTGAAGCTGAGACATCTGAAGCTGTTCAAGAACCAGATGCTTTGCTATCATCTGTAAAAGATACCCAAGAAACCCAGACCAAAGAGGAAGCAACAATCCATATGCCTGGTGCCGAAAAAGGTTTAGATGAAGGTAAGACAACAACTCCTCCAACTGAGGAGAGTACCGAGCCAGTGGATGCTTCAGGAATGGAAGATGTACAAGAACCAAAAATTTTAAACACAACACAAGAATTACTACTGGATTCGGAGGTGGGTAACCTGCTACCACTTGAAAAAGTAGAATCTGAGGAAGTTCCAGCAGTAGAGACAGTTACACAAGAGGAAATAGAAGTCGAAAATGAGGAACCAGAGGTGTTACCATCGGCTGTAGAAGATGCTGTAAAGGATTCCATGACTGAGGAGGGTATATGTATTGATGTGGATGAAGTCACAGAAGGTCCTGAGCCAGGCAGTGAAGCAATGCCTGTTGCTGAAGAAAGTCTTGAGTCAGGTGATGCACTGGTACCTCTCCCTGATGAAAGTTTTGAGCCACAAATTGAAAAAATGTCATCAGAAGATATTCAAACAGTTGAAACAGTTACGGATGAACTCACACTGGAAGCTGAAGCAAGTGCTGAGCCACTAGAAGAACAACAGTTTGAGGTTGCCCAAACTGAAAATGATCAAGAAGCAGGAGTTGAATCATCTGATGGAGAGGGTAATGTGAAAGAGACAAAAACTGAGGATGGTGGTGTGGAGAAACTTGAAGAGCAGATATCACAAGACGATGTTTCAAGACAAGATCTTGAAGATGCTGTTGCTGCATTCACAGACCATATTGAGAGCAAAGTTGCAGCACAACTAGATCCAGCTGTAGATGTATCAGAAGGTCATGAAACAGAGAGTAACCAGCAAGATGTTCAAGTCTGTTCCCCTGAAGTTGCAGAAGAGTTAGCAACAAAAACGGAAGATCATGTAGCCTCTGTTGATGAAGAGTCAAATCACGCACAGGTCATAGAAAACACTATGATTTCAGAAGAAACGCACGCTCCCAATGCCGATGATGCTGTGATTATTGACGAATCCAAACATGAAGTACCCCTGAGTGCAGTTTATGTTGCTTTGGAGGAAGAGAAAGAAAGTGAAGATCCAAGCACTGGGACTGCTACACTTGAGCATGCCATAGCTCCAGAAGTAGTCACATGTTTTCTCAAAGAGGTCTCAGCAACAATACAAGATGCGTTACCAGAGACAACGTCAGACAGTGCCGAACCTGTGCTTGACAGCAATGACTTTGCTGAGGCAGCGGAGCAAGACAGTGTGGCTCAGATGATGCACGCACCGTCAGTGGAGTGTGCTGATGATGGCAAAATTCAAGTGCAGGTGGTTGACACTAACACCAAGTCAATGGAGACAATTGTGGACGAGATGCCAGAGGTCGAGATAACAGAATTGAAAGAAGTTGTTGAAGTTCATCATGAAACGGTTGAAGAGGAAGACAATCTCTCTGCACCCCTTGCTACTGAAGAGGGAGAAATTCAAGAGAAACTGCAGACAACCACTGAAGAAGTTGTTCATGCTAAGGAGAATTTGCCAGAGGTAGTATCTGAATTAGCAGATGCCATTGCTGAACAAGCTGTTGAAACACAGCCAGATGCTGTGGATGAAGTGTGTGAGTTGACAGAAAGTAAAACAGATCAAGAGAAGCAACAAGAAGTAATGGATGATGTTAGTGGAACAATGAAAGAAAAAGAGGATGAAGCGCCAGTTGTCATCATTGAAGACCCTGCAACGTCAGTGTCTGGAGATGCCAAGCAAACCAAAATGCTGGATGAAACCAAAGCTGAAGAGGTAGAATCAGCAACAAGTGTCACAGTAGGAGAAGTAAAACCTTTATCAGAGGAATCTGATGTTTGTGAACCAGAACAGAGAACACAAAGTGCTGAAGGTCCGGTTGCAACAGTAAGTGACACTGGATTAGTGGTTCCACAAAACACAGGAATTATCTCATCTACAGGTAACTTTGAAACTCCTTCAAGTCTTTCTTTTGAATTCAAACTCAACATACAGTTTGGTCAGGCAAAGATACAACCTCCTCAATCTCCAACAACAGGCAGAGCTGAACCCGTGAAAAAGAAAGATGTGTCTGAAGTTGGAGTTCAAGCAGAGGTACAACTGGAACCTGTTGAGCCAACAACTCCATCACAACAAGTTGAGAATCAGAAAAACACTGACCTAGCAGTGGTCAATGATCAGCTCACAGATGCAGCAGAATCAGTTACAACCTTGGCCTCAACTGCGAGAGCTGTGATCACTACTCACCCTGTGCAGATGAATCTTGGCGCTTTACCAATCGAAACAGCGACAACAACACCGGTATCCCCACCATTGACAACAGAGAGAGATGAACCAGAGATGGATGTTTCAGGGATCACAGCTCAAGCAGTGGAATCAGAAGAACCAGAGACACTGAACGCTGACAGCCAGAAACAGACAGAGATGACTGAGGTCCGAGAGCAGCAGAGAGAAGGAGGTGAACCAGGGCTACTCCAAGATTTAACAGAAAAAGCCACGACTGAACCTGAAATCTTGGATGTTGCAACAGATGCAGCTGAGCCAGTAGAGCAAGTATCAAAGCAACCTGCCTCCCCACCACCAGAGGAGGGGACAGACACATTAGTGGAACAGCTGGATGCTTTCCATGTTGAAGTTGATGCAGGAGAGCTAATTGAACCTGTGAAGTCAATTAAATTACCACAAGAAGATAATAAGAGCCAAATACAGACTGAGCAAACTGATGCCAATGATCAGCCAACAGAAGCACAGGAAACTTTAGAATTAATGGAAAGAGCTGTGATAACTACTCAACCTGAACTCATGAATGATAGCATACGTACAAGTGAAACTGAAGAACCAGTAGCAGAGGAAAAAGGCTCCACGCAGGTGACACTATTTTATGAAGAGGCAAGAGCTGTGATCATCACTCAACCTGTACTGTGGGATCTTGCAATACGTACAGTTGAAACAGTTGAACCAGCACCAAAGGGATCTGCTTCCCCTGAACCAATATCAACAATAGTTGAAGCCTTGGCAGAAGATGTTTCCAAAGATGAAGTTGTTGAGAGTTTTGATCAGAAAACACAAATAGCAGAGAGCCAGACTGAGCTCACTGAGGCTGATGATCAGGCAGAACCAGAGGAACCCTCGAGTTCAGCAGGAGCTGTTACAATGACTCACCCAATGCTGTTGGATATTAGTTTACAGGAGAGTGAAACAGAAAGACCTGCTGCAGAAGCTCCAAGTTCCCCGTTGCCAATAACTGGGGAGATTGAGCCCATGAGGCTGGCAGATGTTTCAGAGGTTGGTGATAAAGATGTAGAAGCAGTGGAAGCTGCAGAACCATCTGATGAAACACAAGGAGCTGGGAACCAGATTGAACCAGTAGTGGTTGATGTTCAACCAACAGAAATCCCAGAACTAGAGACACCTTTAGATTCAACAGAAGGAGCTCTCATTGTGACTCAACCTGAACTCTTAGATGCTGCCATTCATGCAATTGAAACACCAGAGCTAGAACCAGAGGCTCCTGCATCCCCTTCAGCAGTAATGGAGAGCGCTGAAGCCTTGACACCAACAGAGGTTTCAAACAAAGGAGTTCAAGATGTAGAAGTTGAAGAACTTAGAGTTCCAACACGAACAGCTGAGGAGCAGAAAGAGATCAAGACACTTGAGGTTGATATTCTGGAAAGCAAGATCACAGAACGAGAAGATCATGAAAGTGCACCAGAAATCAAGGAAAGAGTTGTGATCACAACTCACCCAACATTGTTAGAGGTTGGTATACACACAACTGAAACAGTAGGTCCAGCAGCAAGTGCACCAGATTCCCCGACAGTAACATCAGATGAAACAGAACCCTTAAAACAGATGGATGTGTTGGGGTCTGACATTCAGGCAGAAGAGGCAGATTCAACACAAGAGGCTGAGAGCCATGAACGGTCAGAGCTACCTGAAATAAGTCTTCAAGATGAACCAGAGGTATACTTTGATCTAACCCAAACAGCCGTGATGATCAGTCAACCTGTTCTGCTGGATGATGGCTTATATACCACCAAAACAGTAGAAGTAGAAGAAGAAGAAGAAGAAGACAAAGAGATTAATCCAGTGGAGAAAGTAACCTCCAGCATCCCATCAACAGAAACTACTCAACCAGTTTGTCCAACAGAGAAAGAGGAAGCATTTGACCAAGACTCAAAAGTAACGAAAGAGCATGTGCAGAACCCAGAGGAGGAGAACGACCAGGATGTGTGGCTGGATGCCGAGGAAGGTGATTACACCCAAGAGGAAACAGATACGACCTTTCTCGAAGTGGAGGAACATCTAGAGTCCGTGGCAGAGAGCATGCTGGAAGAAGAAGCAACGTTTGAAGAGGAAGTTGAAAAAGATCAAGATGTCCCGACAGAGGAAGAAGAGAGCCATCAGAAAGAGTACAAAACAGGAGAAGTATGTGAAATTGAAAGCGAGGGTGAAGGGGAAGATTTTGCCATTGCACTTGAGCATCAGGAATACGGAACTGCAAGTGTCAGTACTATAGAGTGGGACTAATTTGTCAAGTGTTTGTTTGGTAAGTCTCTGTCTTTTCCCTGAGAAATCATGCTTTTCATTTACTGAGACACTGAAATGTATTAATGTTTCATTTCTTGTCTTTTTCTCTTTAAGGTTGGACAATCAAAAGTGAAGTCAATCAAGTTTGTACTCATTAGGCCATTATGATGCTGGAGTTTGGAGGAGACCTACAGGAAACAGCTTTTTGCTGCTTTTATTTGTTGACTCATTTAACCAAAAATACATGTGTATTTCATGGTGAAGATGGCCTTTATCTTTGGGCTAATTTTCACAAAAAGTTTATGGTTAACAAGAGATCTTGGGGGATAACCATCTACTGAGAAAGTGCTGAATTTTTTCCACTCTGGTGTAGAGAAATACTCACAATTTGAGGGTGAACCTTATTCATAACACTGTGGTATCTTTCAAATAATCTTTTATGATATAATGGAGCTTTCATACTAATCACGTCAAGTCTTTGAATTGTGAATTATGTTTTTGGAAAACCAACGGGATGTTCTGAAACAAGATTAAACTACAGATTAATTGACTGACGTTAACACATGGTGAGATATCACAACATCTGAGGGTAAATAATGTTGGTTTACAGAGTGTGTCCAACACTGACAGAGCTCACACCACCGGATTTTGCCCCAGATAAAACACAACTTTATCTCTTTATGACTTATCACTTTGATGACTGAGCGTGAACATCCCTTGGTATCATTGTTTTCTTTTTAGTTTTAGAGAATATGATTCTTCTTATGTTTTGTGCTTTTAAATACATTTCTCTTAGCATTGAGCACACCTTTCCAGAGGCAACACCACTTATTTTCTTCATACATTTATATGTTACTTGTACATGACAGCCTTAACTCTCTGTTCAAATTACTGACATTTAATATTTGTTCAATATTTTTAGTTAAATACTCATGGGATCTATGCAGATTGAAACAATAAGTAGACCTAAGTGTACGAGTGTAACTGTATATTAACTTGTACATAAGAACTGTTTTAATGCTTCTGTACGCTGCACTTATTTTGAAGCTGCAAGAATTTCTACTTTAACACGTTTTAGAAAGAGCGCATGACGAGAGCATGGCACATCAAAAATCTGCACACTTGATTTGACCTGAAAGCAGGTGACGCGTTCTTATGAGCATTTATCCTTATAATTATCCAAGCCTTAAACTTCACGGCAGCAGTAGTTGCTGTATTTGCAGGGTGTTTTTCGTGTAAGCCTCAAAGAGTATCAGAGATACCACAGGATGAAAGATTTCAGTGTACGGTGAGTGGGAGACGAAGAAATCAGGTTATAACAGACTGTCGTCTTTGGATTTGTTTCCTTGTATACTGACTTTTATGGAAACTTCTTGCTGATCCAATGTGTGTATATGTTAATTAATGACTACATGCAAAAATAAAGCTGTGTTTATATATTTACATATGCTGAATAACTTAACGAGTTTTATTCACACCACAGTGTTTTATTGAATAGATTGATGCCCTATAAGCTTGAGGTATTTTACTGTATTACTAGTTTCTACAGAGCTGGTGATCACATGAAAAGTTAATACATGTTGTGAAAAAAAAAAAAAAACTAGGAAACATTTCAAACAAATATTTTATTGCATCTTTTACACAGCACTCATAGTCTGAGTTTTTCTCCCTGGATGAATTAAATACAACTATGTTTTTTTTAAATAGTTTGTTTTTCTTCCCAGGAAGAGAATCACATGTCCACATGAGACTCTCTGCCCTCACACTCAGACCTTTAGAAAAATATTTCCTTCACATTGAAAGAAGCTGATAGACATTCACACATAATGTAAAATGTAAAATTAGAAAGAAAACCCATAAATAAAGATATTTGAACAGCTCACCCCAAAATTAACAACTCCTATTAACCACCCTCTTTTCAAGACAGCAGTAGGCAGCAAATGTACAGTTAAGATATCGAGAAACACAGGCCATGATATTCAGCAATAGACTAAAAAGTTATGGAATAAAAGGATTTTTGTTTGTGTAGTTGAAATGCTTCTACTGTAAGACATTCAGGTCCGCTTTCCTGTTTTCCATTGCTCCCAAAAACAGTCAAGTTTCACAGATGAAGTACCTTGGCATATTGCAGCATTTTTCCTGTCTTGCTTCAGGTGTCCTTTCGAGTTGTGTACACTATCGAGGAAGCCGTTAGAAAATCATTTTTGCAAGTTCAAACAGAACCTGAAAAAAAAACATGCACCACGTCATAAGCAAAGGTCTTTTTATTTTTTGGAACATTTTCGTCACATTGAGCTCCAAACCTTGTTTCTTACCTCAATGGTGATGAGGACAACGATCATCCACTCCAGCCTCAAACTGTGCTTCTCACTCAGGTGGCTCCTCATTAGATCTGTTAACTGTGTGCAATGCTCCAGCTTCTCATTCACCACCTGAACAAAAAACACACACGGCATGTTTCTAGCTTCAAATCAAATTAAAATCAAATCACAGTGTCAGCATGCGTCTTTAGATTTTTTGCTTTGGTCTGGTTTATATTTTTGGAGCAGCTTTATTTACGTTGACCCGTCTGTTGATGCTGAGAAACTGGCAGGTCTTATCGTAGAGTTTCTCCAGGTTTTCTCGGTCCCAGTAGAAGTCAGGTGTGAGGAGCAGGTCTGACCTTAAGTTTATACAGTGTCTGCAGGAAGAGGGCACAAATAAGTTATCCTGATGTGTGAAACTACAACATGTAGATATGCTGAAGTTACTTAAAGCTTTTCTGACAAAATGAAATGAGGGAATGGAAAAACAAAAGTTCTTTGTAAATCTTGAAAGCAAACCAGAAAAGTTCCAGCACCCTCTTAACTAGGGATGGGTACCAAATTAGGTACTTTTATAGGTACCGACCAAATTCTGTCAAAGGCACTGGGTATCGGTTCACGTAAAATCAAAAGGTACCATGTATAGGTACCTAAATGCATCCTTGTGACTGTGAGGGAGTGGAAGAGTAGGAGATTTTTCCATGCTGGACATGAACACAGAATTTCAATGTTTTATGTTGAAGAATGAATATGTTAAATTGAAAAAAAAATATGTTTTAATATTAAATAAATTTATATTTTTTTACACATGAACACAAAAAAGTACCGAAAATTGGTACCACTGAGTACTGTTGAGTACCAGTCCTGTTTGCCAGGTACCGGGCATCGGTACTGCATACTTTATAAAAGTGTACCCATCCCTACTTTTAACCCTACAGAGCCCAGTGTAGCGCTGGTACTACAACCAGCACCACATTTAAAACCAGATAAGATAGATCAATCTTTCTTTCTGAGTATAAAATCTGGATAGTTATACTCTCATACTGTGTTTTCAACACTGTTTCTTTCCACCATTGTGTTTGCAGAAATCCAACATAAAGCATACCGATACAGACCTTGGTGGTTCACATTGCTTTCTACGTTGAATAGACGTTTACATTTTTTAGGGCCATGACGTTTCTGTATTTTGAAATGTTTGTGTATGATTTAAATTTTTTTAATGGTTGATTGCACTTTTTAGCAATTTATTTAGTTAGTCTACACAAAGTCTATATATTACAAAAGTTTGGGATTAAGGGTTGAATTGTGTTTTTGCTATATGTAATAGCAAAAGATTTATATATACATAAAAAAGTAGACACTACAGTCTGTCAAAATGTGAAGATATGCCCTGGTAGACTCAGTATGATAGGTCATAAAGGGTTAAACAACTTCATTAAGAGATAATCCTATTTACCTTAACGTGAAAAGCTCTCCTATCTTCTTCATAACCTCTGCTGAGGACAGCTTCACTCTTTTGCCAGACTTCAGCATCTGAAAAAAAAGAAGCTCTGATTATCACATTAGCATTAAGAGGAGCGCTGTTACAGAATCTGCCTCCCAGGCAAACAAAACAACCACTGTTAATCATTAATAATTCAGATTATCTTCTGCCTGTTGTGAGGCATTTACTGTACCTCTGGAATAGACTGAATGGACTCCACAAAATTGTCTAATGACACCTCCCATATGGCAAGCTTCACTGTAAGAGAGATGAGAGGTTTTAAAAAGTGCTTTCAAAGAATGATGAGATAGTTTTTCATGTGCCTGGAAGCTCACCTGACAAACACAGCGCGTTTGAAAACGCAAATTTCTCTAGAACAGCTTCATGCTGCTCCATCTGGTCACTCAGGATGAAGTTGCCGCCCTCAAGCTTTGTGCTGCCCCTTCAGAGAAACAAAGTCACAGCAAAGTTACAGCAAGTGCAAAGAATAAGAACAATAAAAAGAGGCAGATCTACCGAACATACTCTCCAACTGTGTAGTTGATCTCCTCATTTTCCCAATGAACCAACGCTACTTCATAAGGCTGGATCTCATGGCGCTCCAGTATTCTCAACACCTTTTTCATCTGTGAAAACAGGGAGAGAAATTTGATCTCTAATGAGGTAAAACAGTTTTAATAATTGATTTAATTGATTCCCTGATGTATGTCAGGTTTGTTTACCGTTTTCTCCTCAACATTCCAGAAAACCACTGAGCCCTCCCTGAAACGTCAGAGTAAAAAAAAGTAAAGCCTTTGATTTGTGTTCTGTACATAATTCAGTCTGAGCTTCACAACAAAAAAGCCCACACTAACACCACCATTTCTTGAATTTCATTCATGGACATATTTGTTAAATTATTTCTTGATGATTTCTTTTTCTGCAGAAAAATGCTATAATGTTTAGTGTCGGCAAACCTTCAACATTTCCTCTCATCATTATTTTTACCTGAAGAAGAACATCAGAGCATCATCACCTGGTTTAGAAGCCATGTTTGTGCTAATCACCAGCACATTTGAGGCATCTGAAATCACATGACAGTTATGATCCTGGTTTACGTGTTCAAAACTCAATTCAATCCCTCACAGTGAGATAATGTTTTCTGATCTGATTCATTTTGTGATACCTCTTGGTAAATCTATCTCACTGAAGTTGTTGTTTATCAAGTCGTGGCACAGCGTTGGTAAATGATACTGATCTGCTGTGGCATAGGCGATGCACTGCATCATATCCTACAAATAAACACAGCGTGGAGTTAGTCACATGAGAAAAAAATCATCACAGGAGAAATATTCATTTAATGTGCAGTAGAATCACCTGGTCCTCATTCTGGGAAGGCTGGTTGGTTCTTGAAGGTTGTTTTGTTCGTGGTCCTTTGGGAGCCTTTCTTCCAGTTATCAGCGCAGGTTTTGGAGGTGCTTTTAGAGGCGCTTTCAACACTGACTTCACAAGGTCAGGTGAATAAAAACGTGTCTGTTCACTTCTCCATTTAGTCAGTATCCCAGGCTTAGTGCACAGGATGCTAGAAAGACTTTTAAATCCACATTGAGTAGAAGGGACATGTTTAGTGTGTCTCTGTTGGTGGTGAAGAGAGTTAAAAGAACAGGTCCTTGGAGGAGATGGGTTTAAATGAGTCCTGGATCTATTTTCGAAGTTGTTTGACTGAAAGGACTGATGAAGACAGGCTGTGGCACAGAAGGAGACTGGTTTCCTCTCTATGAGCAGCTGAGCTCCCAGTTTGGACCACAACGACCGGTGGAGCATCTCGGCATTGACAGGGTGCACAGGTGAGCTACAAGACAGGACAGACAGTGTATCATCAGGAGATGTTAAGCTATGATTTAACGTGGAATTACAATAACTCGAATCAACACCACTAGGATCTATCACTGAGGAGTGAAGGTTTTAAATGGGGCAATCTGAATTCAACGAAGTGCATTAATACAAGCACGTCTGACCTTGACTGCATTAGCAACCAGAACTAATCGCTTAATTAGTGGGCAGTTAACGATCACACGCATCAGATAAGCAACAGGAATGATGACATGAAAAGAAATACAGTTCTCACCTGGTGTTAACTTAAAGTTGGACCCAGAAGTGAGCGCGTGCAGGTGAGGAACAGTGTATGACTGATGCGTTGCTGCTTTCCTGATACGTAGTGAACTAAAACAAGTGGAGATTCACAAATTATTTTACACCTCAGTTTACGACAGGTGGGCTATTTCACCCGTTATGATAACTGTTTGGATTTAACACAGCTACGCTGCTCCTTAACATGTCAGCGCCGAGGGGAGGCGTGTTTTGTCTTTGTCAATAAAGTTTTCGCTTTTCAATTCCTGTTTATGTGACGTATACGCTTGTAGTGTTTGTTGCCCAGAGCGGTGACTGGCAGGCTGGCGGTTTAAAGCCGTGCTCATCGGGTTTTTGTATTTATTTTTAAATTGTTTATGATTTTATAAACCCTATTAAGCGATAGGCAGATAGTTAATAATAAACATATTTGATCATTAATATATATTCGACCTGGAAATTTAGCCCAACTGTTATCTGAAGCTGATTCACTCATATTCTCATGGCGGATTTTTGGTTTTCTGCATCTATTTTTATTCCTTTCTTTAAACAAGATAAAACAAAACAAACAAACAAACAAACAAACAAACTAAAAACTAAACATATAAATAATGAAACTTTATCTGCATTTGCAATTAACAAAATAACTTCTGATGAAGTCTACTATGACACAACCCTTAGCATTTTCACATTTTTAAACCCATAAAAAACAAGACTCTGAAATGCTCTCTTCAAATAAGTTGTTTTTCTAATTGATTGTAAAATGTACTTTAAATCATCGAAAATAATGAAAGGACCAAAAACATATAAAGATTCTCGAAATAATTCATTTTTACAATACAATAATTATTCTCCTCCCTACCCTAGCTTATTTTTAATTTATTTGTACATTCATTTATTTTATATTTTATTTATTTAGTTAGTTAGTTTACCTATAATTTAACTTCTCTGTTGTTGTATTGTTCCTGTATCCTCACCACTGATTAATTTCTGTAAAATACTCTTCTTTGAATATGTATTACTGAAATGTGAAAAAAATACCCATGGTTTATTTTGCACATTTGCACTTAAGTGTTTTACGAAAAATAATTAATTGATTAAAAAATAATAAAGGGAAGGGGGCACAGTAGAAGAACCTAAAAGTCTGTATCCAGGGCAAAATTTACCCATAGCCCTCAGTTGACCTTCACTGCATTTTCTTTTGGCTCTTCCTTGCGAACTTAAATCTCATTTATGCTATTTTTCTTTGTTAAAGTACTGAAATCATCCTGTCTAAAACCATGGTTAAACACATCAAAAACTTTGTTTTCAGGTGTTTGGATTTTTCGTTGGCTGCAGCGCCCCCTGTGGTGAAGCCTCCTTTGGCCTTTGTTTGGTGTTGCCAGGAGACTTCATTAAACAGAACCAAGTCTCCTCTGAATACCCCCTTCCCCTGCAAAACTTTTGAGTATAGAAGTTATGGAAAACTCCAATGAGGTTTGTTAAGATATCTGAATTTTTTTCTGACCTCATTTTCTATGGAATTTAATCTGTTTGGCTTTAACTTGAATACTTGCATTTTATTAAGCCTCCTTTCTGCAGTTGAAATAGATATTTTCTGATTTAACTTGTTTTAAAATGAATCCTACCATAACTACTGGAGACTTTTGTTCTTAGGTGGATCAGTCCAATGAGAAGGAGAGGCTGAAGATGAAGATTGCTGTCCTGGAGGAAAGTGTTAAGTCCTGTGAGGTGGAGTGTAAAGCCAGCAGAGAGACGGTGCTGAGGCTGGTGGCAGAGCTGGACCGAGAGAGGAGGAAGACAATCAGCAGTGCAGCAGCTCTTGATCACCTTAAACTGGTATGTTCACAGCTTTTCAGACTGTTAATGATACAACATAAAGCAAAGTGAATTGACATCAAAATTAGCAGCATATTTTCATAATTTCAGGAAGTTGTATATTTGTTTCAGCCTCCAGCTTTAAGAACACAGTAAGTATATTAAGTTAAATTTTTTTTTTCACTCAGGAGATGGACGGTCTTGCAGAAGGAAGAAGGAGTGTGGAGATGGAGAAGGGCACCCTCATGGAGAGGGTGGAGGCCAGCAGACGGGTCATAGAGGCAGCCAGGAGAGAGTCTCGTTGTTTGGAGAAACAGGTGGAGGAGCTTGAGCAAAAGCTCCAGATGAGCCAAAGGGAGACTCAGAAAGCTGAGGAGAAACGACAGACATTTGTGGAAAAGGTGGCAGGAATGCTGCAGAGGAAGTGTAAAGGTGTCATAATGCCCACAGAGGAGGATGTCTTACAAAAACTGGACCATCTCTGCAACAAGGTGAGGGGTCAAAAACTCCATGACTGATAGTTTTTCAACATCTTGATGTTCATGTCTAAAAAAAACATCTTTGTGATGGCAGTCATTCTCAGAAATGGAGGCCCAGCTGTGTCGTGTCTCAGAGGAGCTCGGCGAGCAAACAGAGCTCCAGCAGGATGCGCTACAGAGAGCTCAGCTCGCTGAGACGCAGGTCCAGGACTTGAGGGAGCGACTGCAAGCTCTGGAGGCAGAGCTGATGACTGCAGATGTGCATCGTGACGGGCTGAGGCAGAGCAAGCTGCACGTGAGGAACTTTTTTAGAGTTACTGATAAATAGAGAATGAGGTAAAGGCTTATTAAGGGGAGAATTTCATCCTTGTTTTTGTGATTTATTTTGGGCAGTATGAGGAGTTTTTGGATCAGCTGTCAGAGATGATGAATGTGGACAGTATTGCAGTGGATCTGGGGTTTGACATGAGGCTTAAACTCATCCTGTCACGTGCAGAGCAGCTTGTTAAACAGGAGACGACTGCTTTGGTGGAGAACAAAAGTCTGACCTACAATCTGCAGAGAAAGGTAACCAACACAAGGGGCATCAGCTAGAGGTAATAAAAATGTTGTCTTTTGTGAAAAACAGCATGAAGATTCTTGTTCTCTTCAGTTAAAGTCACATAAAGACCAACTGGAGAGCAAAAGCCTTCACATCCAGCTCCTGAGGAAGAAGCTGTCTGAGCTGGAAGAGGAGAAGAGGAGCAGGTCGGCACTGGCTGTGGAGCGAGACGACGCTCATCTCGAAGTCAGGAAGCTGCAGAAAAAACTGGAACGTCTCCAGAGTGAGCTGAAGGTGTACAAGCAGTCCAACACTGAGCTCAAGGCCCAGCTGTCCCACACCAATGAGCTCAAGGTAGAGGGGAGAGGGGTCAGGACTCCTGTCCAATCCAGAGGTGTTTTCTCCTCATAATCTGTCACATTTCAGTGTAACTATCTGTGTGAGCGTAGCTGAGAGGAGGGGATAATGTTTTATAATTTTGCACCTATTAAGCTCAAATGAGAGCAATAAGAATAAGTGATAAACCCACCAAATAACAACCTCTTCACTGAACACCTCTGTCCAACGTGCCAAGCTGAAAGTGCTGGAGCAGAGTCAGAGCATGCAGGAGCAGAAAAAGAGGCTGGATCAGCTGGTGGAGGGGAAGGCTAAGGCGGTGAAGAGGATGAACTCGGTGACGTTGGATCTCCAGAGCCAAGAGAGGAAGATCAGAGAGGACCAGGAACAACTCAACACCCTGAGACAGAGTCTGACTCAGCTGTCTGAGCAGGAACGAGAGGTGAGGGCAAAAGTTAATCTGAACATAATGAGCTGTGAACATGATTTTAAATCATGTCACAGCTGATGTAAACAATCCACAGAGCAAACAAACCCCCATATTGAAACATACATACTACACCTTGCAGAAGTGAAGTTCATGTACACTTAAAACTGTCAGCAAACTGTGACATCAATCATCTGTGAGAGGAGAGGATTGAGAAATGTTATTTTCCACCCTCTAGGTTGAACTTAAGTCATCTTACCCTGTCTAATCTTCTGGTAAATCATAGATAACATTACTCTGCTGTAAATAAGTACATAGGGATGAACCAATGAGACTAATCATCCTCACATGCTTCTCTGTCTTTTCTCTCATAGGTTTAGCTTTATAGCCGACAACAATTTCAATTTAGATCACGGTTCCAGGAAATCTTGTTTTGATCTGGATAAGGATACTTTCTAAAGCAAAAACTCGAACCTAACTCTGCAAACTATAGATTCCACTTTTTCTTTAAGTAATAAAGCAAAAAAAATAAAAAAAAAAAAAGATAAAAGACACAAGAAACATCCAAGAAGTAGGAAGACATCTCTTGAATTAAAGATAATGATATAAAAGTTTGGGATGAATGAGGTAAAACTAAGCTTTGATGATTAAAGTGGCTGAAGTAGGAGTACTGTGGTGGCAGTATGACTCAGCAATTTGGGTGCACACCCCATGATGAGTGGCCTGGGTACAAATCCAACCTGTTTCCTGCTTTGTTCACTTTCCTGTCCTCTCTGAATAAATGCAGAAAAACTTCTCAAAAAGATGTTTAGACTCAATCATCATCATACGATTTAAAGGTTTGACCCCTGGGAATTTTCAGTCTTTCAGTCTCTGTATAACACCAAGTTTCTCTCAAGGGTGCAAGTATATCCACCCCCATACTGACTTATACATTTAATTTATGGGTGAGTCTTCAATTAAGGAGTTTTTCTGTCCCCAGGGCAGATTTCCAAGAATAAAAATATTTTTTACAAAAACAAACATGTTAGGGTTAGGTTGAAGAAGCTATAAAAAAGTAACCTTGGATTGTTTTGCTATCATATCTGTAACTATTTACAGATGTTTTTTAAATTGTTTTGCTCAGGGTGCTCCTTGAAAGAGACCTTGGTGTCAGTGGGCCCTTCCCGCTAAAATAACTGATAAAAAAAAATAAAAAAAGAAATGAAAAAGTGTCTCTAAAAGTATCTGATGAGATCTATAAATCTGCTGCCTAAGGTTCCCTTTCATTTCAGTTACTTTTGGGGCAATCATGCCTTTTTTCAGAGAGGACAGGACAGTGAATAGAGCAGAATACAGAGAGAGTAGGAAACAGGCCCGGCTTCCAAGATAACAAGAAAAGCACTCTGAGAGTGCAGAGCTCCAACAAGCATATTGTGGTTGTCACCAACACTTAAGTCCTACTTTAATGTTATACTTCCTTTCAGCAGACTGTCTGCTACATTTTGGTGTCAGTTGCAGGTTCCTACCATAATTTGTTACCTGACAGTGTTGAAAATGATGATGACCCAGTACATATCCAGGATCTGGATCATACTTTTACATCTACCAGAAATTATAGTGACCTTGTCTTGTATTGTTTTGCAAACCAATCAGACCATTTTTGGTGGAGTTATATACACATATGGTGAAAACGGCCCTATCTCACAATGATAAAGAATCCTTTAATAAAATCCTGGATCCAGACGGTGATCCGGATCACCTCCAAAATGTAATCACTTTTTTCTTATCCCATTTTGAACATTTCCTGAAATTTTCATCAAGATCTGTTTTTTTACTTTTTGAGTTATGTTGTTCACAGACAAACTCTCCCAAAAACATAACCTCCTTGGAGGAGGTAATCAAATAACCTCCAGGTTACTGACTTCTTTCCTAGTTTCATCTTCTGTAGTTCAGTCATTAATCAGTGTATTAAAAAGACTATGAATAAGTTAATCTAACAGCTACAAGCGGCTGAAATGATGGATCTCACTAATACCTTGTTTTTGTGTGTGTGTGTGTGTGTGTGTGTGTGTGTGTGTGCATGTGTGTGTTCAGCTGGCTGATTTCCGAATGGTTGTTTCCAAAATGCTGGGTGTGGATGACACAGACTTCGCCCATCTAAATTATGAAATCATCAAACTACTGGAGAGCCTTCTTCACTCTCATCATCACCATCACCATCATCACTGTGTCAGCATGCCTTGGCTCTGTCCCACTCACCAATGGTCTCATCTGGGTCAAAGTCAGGACCTCCAGGACGGCTCCTCTTTGGAGTTCCCTGCCTCTGGGTTGGCTTTCCCAGGTGATGCTGTCCCCCTTCAGGAAGCTTAAATCTGAGCTGTGCCAAAATGTAAAAACTCTATAAAACAGCATGTGAAATCACAACACATCAATCAAAGCTGAGAACAAGTGTAAGAAATATAAACTCACATGAAATATGAAATAAAAAGACAAATATCAAAATGAGGATTTGGCATTCATTGTTTTCCACGGGCGCATATACATATATTTCTCATGATCATATATACACGTTTAATAATCTCTTACTGTTATACATTTGATACTGACAGTCATACAAAATATACAGTAGTTCTTTATATATTCTTATTCTTGGTCATAAAGTCTTATTTTATATTTTGTTTAAAAAATAAAACAGCAAAATGTAGAAAGAGCAAGGATGAAGAAAGTTAAAGGTTAATCTCTTGACCTGTGTGTAGCTTTGATATTAAAACGCACGACTTGGCTTAAATTAATCTGACACAATCAATGTAATTCAAGTTAAAATGGTTTGTTTACCACAGACTCAATGAAGGGTGTCAGTAAATAAAAACAATGAGAAATGCATGCCAAAGTACAGGTAAAAAAATATTGCAATGTGAGATATTTTAAATGTTATTTTTGTTCCTTTTTTTCCTCTTTTTATAAATTGGTTACAAGCAAATTCACAGGCTAAATTCCAGCATTTAACTTTGGTGCTAGTCACTGACAGATCTCTTCAGAGAAATACACGCACGTCTGATTTCATCTTTAGTTTGTTCATCCAGAAACGTCCACTGTGGGCAAACTCAGTCTCTTCAGTTTCACCAAAGATGCTCCTTATTGGACACAGCAGAACACAGAGTTACAGAGTGAGATGCTTGATCCTATGTGCTACACACGTAGATATTGTCTGCAGATGGCTGCTGTTTTTCTGCTGTACAAATGCATGACCATGATCGATTCTTGTTCCCAGCATGATTGGCTGTTTAAGGATCTCAACGTGATTCCAATTCAAGTCATTCTGGTGCAGGAATACTGAAATGAAATGCTCCGTCAGGCCTACACTGGAGGTGGTCCGTTAGTGTAGCTCAGCATTGGGTGCAAGGAGTTAGCGAAGTTGTTGGACTGAGCGCAGTAGTCCTCCTCAGCGAGCGGCAGCAGGAAGGCAAAGACCACCACGAGGAGCAGGAAGAACTGGAGAGGCAGCGCGAACCAGAGGACGCGCCACAGGAGAGAGGAGGACCCACCGGCCGGGGTGGTCTCCGGGTCAGAAGGGGAGGAAGCGGATCCAGCGTCGAGAGACCTGCTCACACACATGCGCACATTCACAACGCAGCACACACTGACCTTTAGTCTCATCGGTTTCATGGAGCGTTAAAGTTTCTGCTCTGATCTGTTTTTGAATCCCTGACTTCAGGTCTGTTAAACCTTTTTATCATCACGACCTCAGATGTTTGTTTGCTGTTTACACAAATAAACTGCTAAAAATAACCAACAATTAAATTAGCCTGATTCAATCAGCAAACTCCACTAAAACTGCTCTCTAATTTAATATTCTAATCTTAGAAAACATCAGTGTTTAGGTGTTGTCCACTAATTTTCAATCCAAATAAGACCTCAGTTCAGAGACAGAAGAACTGCATGACAGTGCTTGACGTGAGCACCATGCTGTTTGGAGACATTGCTTCTATGTTTCAAAGCAATGTCAGGACAATGTCTCACATTGTGATCTACATGCTGACTTTGACTGGGGTGGATAAACACAGTTACAAAGACAGTCACAAAACAAACTGTACAGTCCTACATCAAACGAGTACATTTCAACTGTGAGTTTGCATTCCTTCGCGAAGGACGTTAGGATCAGAGACAAAAGGCATGCTGCAAGAATAAGCTGAGTAATCAGGTGAAGTTTTTAAAAAGGACTCTTTGAAAAGTCGCGTCCCTGAGAAAATGCAAAGCATGCCGAGGCGAAAGGAGCAGAGCGATTAGAGACAGTTTCTTTGAGTTTTTAGTTTAGCCAAGCTGCTTTTGCCAGGAACAGTTCAGGAGGTAGGTTAAAGGCACCATGAGGATTTTTTGCAGGGGATGAAATCAGGACTTCATTTCCCATGAGCACCATGTGCCACTGTTACAGATGTGGCTCTTGCTAAGACACTCCAAATGAATGGACTAAAGATCTTCTTTTTAGCCCCGTTCACAAAATATTAAGCATTCTTGCCAAAGGGCATCATCAGGTTAGTAAAAATGAAGCCTATGCTGAAGTGCTAAAAGATGCTTGAGAATCTGCTTGAGGCTGGCTGCAGAAAGACCTGAGGTCACGTACACACCCAGCCATAAAAACAGACTTTTACGGCATTAAAAAGCATATTTACAGCCTGGTTTAAAATACGGGTATCGGTATATTGGAGCCCCCATAGCTGGATCGGTATCGGTGGGAAACAGCTCCATGCATTTTTTCACTGGTGCTCTTGGCTATTTGATTTTAAATGTTACCTTTGATGCACATTTTTTGCTGCATTACCAGTCTACAGGGTATAGAAGTTTACATTTGAATAGAATTTCTGTACATTCTGAAGCATAGTTTTTTTTTACCAAAATCGTGCTAAACTTTTGAATATTCTATGGTTTAAATAAATACTTACTTAAGTTTTTCCATCTATTCGTTTTTTTTGCCTTTTACCCAAAACATTACCAGTCTTATCCCACAGTAGGGCATGCACGTCGTTATTTAACACTGGTATTGGATCAGTATCAGCATGGACTGATACCCAAAGCCCAGGCATCGGTATCGGAACCAGAAAAGTTGGATCGGTGCATCCCTACATACCATGCCATTAAATATTGCACTCAGGTTGTTGCAACGCTTATTAATAAATGGCTTAAAATTGAGAATGTTTTGTTCATTTTATGTTTTACTATGTTGCCTACTGTATCGTTATGGATCTGATATTGGCATGGTAAATTTTAATAGATCAGATTGGAATGTAAAAAAGTGTATCAGCCCATCTCTACTTGTAGTGTAGTATCTGTCTAAAACAATACTTCAGTTGAAAAGATATGTTTTGTTTTTTTTTGCTTATCCTGTTCCAGCAGTATCAGCCACGAGAAGTAAACACTACATGAAAATAAAACAATCAGAAGAAACAAAACTCCTCCAACTTGCTGACTCGCACCTCACATTGCCAAAACTGAGATTTTGGAGGGTTTTGTGTCATATTTGAGTAAAAAATGTCTCATTTCATTTCATATGAGCATCACTCACCTGACAAGTGCAGAAAACTTTTCATTTTAAGAAACTAAAAGTTAAAAATGACACCCGAATGCTTGTAAAGAGTATAAATATTTCTGGAAATCACAATTTACTGGACTTCTCAGGGTGAATAAGGCTCCAACAACGTTACACTTTCTGATATTTTTTTCTTTTTAGTGCACTTCAAAACTTTACAAGCAGAGCACTCAAACACAGAGACTTCAGGGTGAGCGTCAACCACTAATTCAGCTTTTTTTTTCTTTTTCCACAAAACACTGGACCCGAACACAGGCGCTTAATTTCAGTGTAAAGTAATAACCAACCTAATCTAATGATCTTATTTAGCTGTGTCGCTCACAAGTCATCAAGAGACATTAGCAAAAGAGTGACACCACTTTACAGTCGGTTAAAAACTCCCCACAGTGCCTTTAATAGGTTTTTTAATGGTGGTATTTATAAAAAGATTGTTAACTTAATTCTGTTAAAGGTTATAAAACTAGAAAGTTGTTGACAGAATGAGTACGCTTTTAAAGAATAATGTTTGATTACTACAAACCATCCACCTAAACTCAAAGTTTGGAAGCACAGTCAGTGAAAGAGAGTTGTTGTTTTGATTTTAACCTTAACCTACCAGAGTTTCTGTAATATTCTAAGTATTAAATTAAAATGACTTCAGGGATCTACGTTTGACTCTTTCCTGCGTTGTTACCAAATGTGCCCCTTACCACTTCACACATGGAGACCTGAGACTCACAGATGACAGACTGAGGGGGGTAGATGGAGGATAGTTGGTGAGATAGCAGCAGAAGAGGAAGAAGAAATGTCAACACACATAAAAGTGAGAAAGAGAGGGAGCCAGAGAGAAAGAGAAACTGCAGCCTTTGCATTGTTCATTGCAGACACGTACTGGCTCGGTATTTGCTCAGTAACAGCGAAGGGAGAGTTAGACGTGGAAAAGTGCTCGTGTTATATGCGAGGGGTGACCTCCGGTTAGCGGCACGAAGCAGCCGGTGACAGCGGCGGAGAAGAGGCCTTTGCATGATTCCTTGGGTGACTCCTTTTTCAAGGAGGTGTGGGCTGCATTTCACCTCGTCCCCTAGCCTACACAGAGCGTCTAGACGTGCAGAAGATGATGGAAGTCACTATCATGAGCTGCTAATCTGGAAACTAGGGTCAAGAAACAAGGGGAAGCATCTTTCCCCTTTAATTTTAACAGCTGTCTAAACTCAGGGAGGACTGGAAAGTTGGAATAAGCCTCCAAGTGCATCATGGGATGATGAGTTCCATTATCTTCTGGGTGTGCTAGAAACCAACAGAAAGGTACCTGTGGAGTGGACTGCTCACAGAGGGTCCAGGCTGTGACAGACTACATTTGCCCCGTTTCTGTTTGCAATGAACAGGAGGGGGGGAGGGTAAAAGAAAGAAAGTATGTTTCAGTCCAGGCAAATCAAGACAAAGCTACCGATGAAAAGAAAATCCCAAAATGAGAGAAGAGCAGCCACAAAAATCATATGTGAAGGTGAGAGATTTTGTAAAGTGTGATATCTGTGGAATCTGGCTTTTCAAAGACTACTTTGAAGTGCTCTGGCTCATGAATGCAACAAACAGTCTGCAAATAGGAAGCTACAGATTACGCAGTGTGATGCATGACTTCCTTTAACATAACAGTGACATTTGATAACATACACAGAATAGAAGCAGCAGCATGCTTATTTGGACTGATAGTTTCATCAACGAATCAATACTGATTCAAAATACTGCTTTCTAATTGTTTCAGCCTTTAAAACAAACATGAGTGCATGCTTTTGACATCATAACCCACAGTCTTTTTCCTAATTAAGTGGTTTTTTGTTAGCCAGTATTCCTGAGATTAAAACTGAAGGGTTCAAACTGGAGTGAGAGTAAATTAGAGGGGAGTCTAAGGTGAAGAAAAGATTTAAAGGACAGAAGTTAAGTGTAAAAATACTGGAAGAGAAAAGTGACAAACAGGTGAGAGCTGAAAGAGTCATCCAAAGAAAAGGAGGAGGAGGAGGAGGAAGTTAAGGGAGTTAGAAGAGGAAGGATTCCTGAGTTCTCTGGCTGGGTTTTTCTCTGGGAACAGATCACATGCAGAAGAGTCAAAAAGGAGGAGGAAAAAGTGTAGAAGTCAGAGGGAGGGGTGTGTAAAGCAGGGGGTGGATGTGTGGAGAGGTGTGAGGAGAGATCTTAGGATGGCAGAGGTGAACATGGCCTTTAACGGGGCATTTGGGGCACAGGTTATTAGATCTCCTGTCTCAGAGGGATAACTTATCACGTGGTTTCTCTCAAAGCAGCGTGTACTGGCAGGTGTGTGCGTTACCGATCGCCGACGACTCGGTGTGCTCCTCCCTGAAACAGGACTCAGGGAACCTGATGTGTCCAACTCATCAGCTGACGACCAAGAGGACAGATCCTGTTGAAGCAAAGATTTACACACAGTTTACCTGTTGGAGCTCTGTTTAACAGATGTGTGTATTTAGGGAAATAGAAAAGGTGTGTACGAGTGAAGATCTACCTGTTGACTGCTCGTGATGTCCAGGATCTTGGCCAGCTCTCTGAGGTCTCGCGTCACTTCTTTCAGCAGCAGTTTGAGGCGGTTTCCAATGACATGTACTTTCTCCTTGGCTTCCAGACAGTCGCTGCCCTGAGCGTTGACCAGCAACTGGAGGGACATGTCCTGGAGGGAGGCCACTTTGAGCTGAGAGTCCAGCAGCTCCTGGCGGATTTGCTGCAGGGAGCGTTAATTTGAGATTAGACAATTTTAGCTAGATTTCGAAAGATTTGCTTGTTGTTTAGAAACAGAATCTATATCAAAATGTTTCCTATGTATGCAACATGAGGTTAAACTAATGTACCGTCAGTGTTTTATGATGCTCATGGAGAGTGTCGCTGTCCTGGATGGGGTCAATGGGAACCACCTCATTCCTCCTGCGGTCGATGTTTTCCAACCAGAGCAGCAGACCGTGGCTCATCTCATGAAAGTCCTGTAAACCACAAGTAAGGCAGAAAAAAAGATGGCTACAGCTTTTGTTTTTTTTTTATCAACATTCAGAAAGAGTGAACTTGTCATAGTTCGAGGACCTACATGGCACTGCATGAGAGCATCTTGTAACGACGACCTCCACTCCTCCAGCGAGCTGCCCAGTTTGTCCCAGTGATTGTTCATGTCTTTCAGTTTGGCTTGAAGCTCTCGAGACTCCTCCGAGTCCGACTGCACAAACTCAGCGCTGCACAGGTTGATGGACAGCACGATAGCCTTGCGCTTGTCATACGCCTTCTGCAGCTCCTGTACACAAACATTCACATTACATCATAAATGCATCCATAACATTGATATAAAAATAACTAGAAAAGCAATCAGAGAGTGCAGACCTCCGCCAAGCATATTGTGATTGTCACCAACACTTTTGTCCTTCTTTAATGTTATACTCCCTTTCAGCAGACTGTCTGCTACAATTTGGTGTTAGTTGCAGGTTTGTACGATAATTTGTTACCTGACAGTGTTGGAAATTATGATGAACCAGTACATATTTCTTATTCCAGATCTTAGTATCCAGAATATTACCAGGATCTGGATCGTACTTTTACATCTGTCAGAAATGATGGTGACCTTGTCTTGTATTGTTTTGCAAAGCAATCTGATCATTTATCATGGAGTTATATACACATATGGTGAAAACAGCCCTATCTCACAATAAGAATAAAGATAAAGAATCCTTTAAAAAAATCTGTTTGTTAATTTTTTCAGTTATGTTGTTCACAGACAAACAGACAAACTCTCCTAAAAACATAACCTCCTTGGCGGAGGTAATGAACAAAAAAAAAAGGAAAGACATGATCCTTAAATAAGGGAAATATAAAAACAAACTTTATTACCTTGAGCTTTTTAATGCGCTGCTCGATCGTCTGGATGTCCGTGCTGAGGTCCAGCCTCCGCTGCTGCTCCAGCTCCTCCTCCGTCTCTCCCAGCCAGGTCCAAATATTGTTCAGGTCAGAGTTCAGCTGCTGCCACTGCTGCTGATTCTGTTTTGTGCGTATCTCTTTGCTGAGGTCCTGAGCCTGCAGGAGCTCCCAGCGCTCAATCACTCCTAGATTGTAAGGAGAAAATGAAACAATATGTTAAATATGTTAAAATCACCAGAGAAATATCCACTAGAGAAAAATTGGTCACTTCTGATCATTTTGTAGTAATTTCTGTAGTAACAAACTAAATATCAGTGGATTTATTAAAAGAAGTGCAGAGGGAGTTTGCATGAATACAGGATGTGGTGACGTCTTACCTGACGTCTGGGACTCTGAGCTACTTGGATCTGCCAGACCAGACACGGCGTCTTCTTCCTCCTTCAGCTCAAAGCCCATCCTCTTCACGGTGTCGATACTGCCACGACACTCACCCAGCAGCCGCATCTACAGAACGGATATATGTGAGGCTACAGGCACAACTTTATCTGGTAAAATCAGATAATAAAACATCTGCCTTGTACATACATATCCCATGTAGGAGGCATCCAGCTCTGAGCTTGTTGGCGTCCGGCTGCGACTGCTTTCTGTTTGCAGGTGGAAACGGCTAACATCCAGAGGGTGAACATGTGAGTCTGAAGAAGCAGCATCTCCTGTAGACGACACATTGGCTGGTTATTTTTAAAGTTTATGATCCATTACTCTTTTATAATTTTACCTAAAATGTTTTCCACAACCACAGAGGAGACGAGGCCCCATTCAGGCAGAGAAACACCAGGAAGGGTTAGAAAACTAGTTTAATGTAGAGATTGGTTTCTTCTGGTTCCTGGAGGAGTTTGACAAGTGTTTCTCAAAGAGTCTTTATTCCAAACATAAACTCTCCTCCGAGGATTTCTTTTTTGCATGAGGTGTCTCTGTTTGAACGGAGCCTCTAAAAAGTTTGTCTATAACAAATCTACAATCCCTTCAGCAAGAAGTGTAGACTTCACTCAGACAATGAAACAACATGCTGTTCTGAAACACAAAATGCACATCAAAAAAACCTGAAGAGGTTAGCTACACAGCACACTGCAAACAAAAGTAAGAAAGCCGGTTAGAAAGAAGGTTTAGGCTGAATTCCATTTCAGTTCTGCTGAATTTCAAGAGCGAAGCAGAATCAGGGATTGAAGGAATAAAAATGGAATTGATCCTATCCCCCGGGGTTAGGAAAGTGCTGCCGTTGGTTACAGTCTGTGCCCAAAGTGTCAGAGAACACAAATCAAAGTCAAAGCTGGTGAATATGCTACAAGTGTGGTGTCACTCAGAGTGCAGCTGTTAATTCTGGCCCCAAACACTTGTGGCATGCTGGGGTCTGCTGATGCCTACCAGTGGAGGACCTCAGAGTTTTTTCTGTTAGTTTAACATAGGCCTCAGGGCTCTCTGGGATCACTACATCTGGAAGAAACATTGTACAGTACACACATTCAGCAGAGAGCAATACACGCTTTGATTCCATTCACTGGTCAACCTGTTTTTAATCACTGTTATCAGAAGGGTGGAGGTCAACAGGCAGATCGCTCATCAGTCACAGGAAAATGCTTCAATGTATGGTTAATAAACCACATCCTCACACATTAAAATGACCATAAGAGTCAAAATATTCATTGGCAGATTCTGTTTTTCTTGCACAAACCTCTCTGACCTGTGAAAAGTATATGTTTCTGATGCCTAAAAGGAGTCCCTGAACCATGATTTAAAATCTCAGTTGCATCAAAGTCAAAAAAATCAGTTTAACTGTCTGTAAAAGTCTAACCTGACAGTGCTGACGCCGGCCGCTGGAGGAAGTCTCCCTCCTCACTCTGCTGCTCTCTCAGGGCCCTGCTGGCGCTCTCCAGCCCTCGGCTCAGGTCGTAGTCGTGATCCCACTCCAGAGGGATGGAGTCCACACTAGCTGGGGTGTCCCGGCCTGAGCGCTCGGTCCTAAACTGGGCAGCCAAAGAGGCTGAGCGGCCCGAGGAGGGCAGAGGTGACAGGAAGCCATCCCCCAAACGCTCGTTCCACGGTAAGCTGGAGAGATCACCGGGCTCGTCCAGCTCCAGCTCGCGGTCTGACAGCGACACTTCTGTGTCATCATCTGCAAGCTGGAGGAGAAATTCATAACAGATAAATCTGTGTTCAGAGATTTCAAGAAGATCTGCAGCCTGGATTCAGCTTAATGAAGAACAAAGTTCTGCTCAGGTCTTACAGGAAGCCGGATGAGCTTCTTGTAGTAGCGCTCCACTCGGCCAAACACTTCCTGACAGTATCGCTGCAGCTCCTCCAGCTCCTCCTCGATGACGGCCGCATCAAGAGGCTCGCTTTTCTCGATCAGCGCCTCTCCCTGGTGGAAGATGTGCTCGATCTTGGCTGTAGTGAGTGAGATCTCCTGTTGGAAGGACTGGGAACGCAGGAAGAGGGAGAGGAGGAGAGGAAAAACAAATCAGCTTTAATCCTGATTCTCATGCTTAACACAAGATCCTTTCACATCCTTGATTTGATAAAACACAACCTCATCCAGAGGTCTATTTCCTGATCTAATTTTGTAATTTAACTTCAAATATTGAGTTGTGTGATAGTCATCTTAGAATATGATAATAACGTCTAGCTTCACTGCAGATATAGAATGAGATAATACAAATTGGGCAGATTATGGATGAACACAGAGCCTATTGGCATAAACAGATCTGGATACAAGAAGCACAAAATGTTTTTCAGCATATTAGCGACTCATGCACCAGGATCTTGGTTTTAAGTCATGACGAACACAAATATAAACGTGTCCAGTACTCAGAATAATTAAAAAAAACTTGTGATAGGCCCTTGTGATATCATGCATCAACTACTGCAACTCCCTTCTAGGAGGCCTCCCTGGGTGTACATTTAAACCTCTGCAGATGACCCAGAATGCAACAGCACGACTGGTCTTTAACCAGCCCAAAGCAGCACACGTCACTCTGCTGTTAATCTCTCTTCACTGGCTTCCGGTAGGAGCTCCAATCAAATTCAAAGCTCTCCTCTGGCTTACAAAACATTGACAAGAACGGCTCCTGCCTACCTGGGGTCCCTCTTCCAGGTCTACACTCCTTCTCCCCACTACACTCTCCTTGTGAAAGACACCTGGTGCTCCCAGCCCAGCACGGCTCCAAATCTCTAGCCAGACTCTTCTCCTCTTTTATTCCCAAATGGTGAAATGAATTACCTAACTCCATACGATCTGCAGAGTCCCTTTCCACTTTTAAGAGATGTCTGAAGACTCATCTGTGCAGGGAACACTGAAGCACTTACTCTGACCCTTCTCCTCTTTGTCCTCAGGGGTAGAATGAGGGTCTGTTTACACGACAACTGTTGAGGCTGAAATGCAAAAGTTTTGTTGCGTTTCAGCCTCGCTTTTACATGGAAACAGTGTTTCAGCCGACCTAAAATGCAAACTTTTGAAAGTGGCCTCCAGAGTGGGATTTTTCTGAATTGCTGCAGACACCAATGCCGTGTGAACAGTAAGCTGGCGTCTTCAGTGGAAACGCTGACGTCACAATCCGCTTCACACAAGCGCATACAACAGGACACCAGTACCGTTGTTACGATCTGCTGACTGTCTTTCAACAAAATGTGCATCTGTTGTCCCACTTGAACTAAGTATTCCCCAATACACCAGATGATCTGCCCAACTCTACTTCAGTGGAGATCTCCCAAAAGCAGCTTCTGGACAAGACAGTTATAGCGCTGACTATAGGCCTGGCATGCTTACTACAGCATATGTAGTCCCTCAGCGTTTCCGTGTAAACGCAGATTTCTTTCACTGCGTTTCAGCGGTTTCAGATGAAACGCAGTGTAAATAGGGCATGAGTCAGAAGGTCTCAGATCCAGCTATTAGTGAATTTTCAGCACTAATAACTGAATGTTGTTGAAGGTTGAAGTATATTGTTGCAGCAATCAATAGTGGTTAGTTGGCTAGCTTATTCTACATTATTACAAATGTATTTATATATAATAAAAATTAATAAATAAATAAAAATCCTACACTTAATGGCAGCACCTGCAACCAAATATCTTACAGCGCTTTGTTACACTAACCAGGTTTTTCCTTCTGTCTGAATTCTTGCTTGTGTTGTACGTTGCTTTGGACAAAAGCGTCTGCTAAATGAAACTGTAGAACTGTAGAACTTCTAAAGTGCAATAAATGAATGTTTTGCAGATGTTTAAGGAAGTCAAACCTACCCTGAGTTGTTTGATCTTGGCTTGAATGTCACACTCAGAGAAGTGCTCTATGTTCGTCAGCTGCAGATCCATCTCCGTCAGCCACACCAGGATCCCGTCCCTGGCGGTCTCGAACTCCTCTCTCTGACTAATAAAGTGCTGCATTGTTGTAAATCAGACATGAGCGTTAGTGTGAAATCTGATGCTTGAGTCAAACATGGAAACAGATTTATCAGAGGTCATGACTCTTTTACCTTGAGCCTGCGGAGGATTGATGCCACCCTCTTCTGCAGGTTGTCCCAACGCTGATTCGCATCCTGAGCCATCTCCCTCAGACGACAGGAAGAGTCGGTGCGGTTTTCTCTCGCCAGGCGGCGGTATTGCTTGTTGATTAACTCCAGCTGTGTCAGGCTTTCATGGACTTGCCTCTGGAAGGCCTGCAGAGAAATATAACAGCATAAATGTAACAAGAACTCCTCTCACTCACTTGTGATTTTTATTTTAAACACAGAATACTTTTTTTGCTGTACCTCAAATTTCTTCAGCTCCTCCTTGGCTACAGTGTACAGGACACCAGAGGAGTTTGGCAGAGCTGCAGTCTTTTCTGAAGTGGCCAGCCACTCCTCAAAACGTGCAAAGTCCTCCAGAAACTTCTGCCACAAACGCCACGTCTCTTCAATCCTGACATGAGTAGAAAAAGCCATCAGTGAAACTTGTTTTTATAAATCTCGTAACGTTTTGTCCAGAATCTGATCTTACTTGATTCTCCTCTCCATAGACAAGGCACAGATGCTCCTCCAGCGGCGATCAAGGCTACGAGTCGCCTGCTGGATGGAGTCACACTCTGCGTCGGTGGCGCAGGCATCACAGTCGTGCAGGAGCACCTCACAGAGATTCAGCACGGACGCCACGCCTGTGCTGTGTTTCTCGATGTCCCGCTGAAGCTCCTGAAGGGCAGAGAGCAGAGAAACTCTTCATTAACATTCACTGAAACATAGCAAGTTATAAAGATACCTGTTATAACCATAAATTAATAATTGATTATAATTTTTTTTCACTCTTTGGGTGATAATCACCTGCTGCAGGTCGAGTTTTCTCTGAATCTCCTGGTAGTCACAGGAGTCGTAGGCGATGGGTTTGGACAGTTCTGTCTCGATGTGAGCCAACCAGGAGCGAAGGCTGCTCATGTTCTTATCCAGCTGCTGCACAGCCACCAGAGTTTCTCTCAGCTTCTTCACCCTGTTGGAAAAAAAAACATTAGAATTTGTCAGTTTTACCTTAAAAAAAGGAATGGAAACATTTTTTTCCTTTGTGCTGGTACAAACTATAAGATTATTCATGCTGCTGTGGTGAGTTTTGTTTTACCTCGCTCCAATGAGATCCAGCAGGTGCTGCCAGCGGTCACTGACTTTATTGAGTTTTTGTTCAATTTCAGCTGCTTTGCTCTTGTGGCTGGCTTTGGCCAGGCGCTCGCCCAGCTGGTGCAGGTGCAGCTTGTTCTCCTCAGCCACAGTGATCTCCTCCTGATAGTCCTAAAGACCACAAGACAGAAAGTGATTCGGAAAGTTTTAGAGCTGTAAGAGAATTGAAACCAAAGCTGTACTGTTGCTAAAGTTTGAAAAAGAAATGAAAGAGGAGTGATGATGAATGAGCCTGGCTCTGACTGTGTCACAGACCAAGAGATGGGGGGTGCAAACAGGAAACAAGGTGCAAACAAGGATTTGATTGAAAGAAGGAGAAATCAAAGCCTGAATTGTATTTTTTTCATCATTATTTTTATATTTTTAGCATTGTTATTTCATTTATTTACTCCTAAATAACCTGTTCATCCATTCCTGATCTTTTTAAAGTGATAATTTTTGTTCTTGTATTAATTTTGTATTGTTTGTTTTGATCATCTGTGGGTTGAGGGTAAAACAGCTTTAAAAAAAGAAAAAAAAAAAGAGTTCAAAGAGTTTGAACCAACGTGATATTTCTCTGTACCAACAATTTTAACTGACACAATAAAGTTTTAAAAAAAGAGAACAATTATGACAATCTTTAAAAAAAAAAAAACTGTAGCATTTATTTAGATTTACGTTTATTCTAAATTTTCATGAGTAGCACATCAAATCCCTCAAGCCTTCATCAATCTTTAGCTGCAGGATGTGAGATGTGATTTCAGCTGAGTCAAAAGACAAACGGATGTCTAGGCGGTGCATCTTAAAGCGTGGTAGGGCAGGCAGTAAAAGGCAGCACAAAGAAAATTCAACGTTACGTTTAAATCTAACTTAAAGTTCAGTAGTCTTGTGTTTACCTTGCGGAGCTTCTCGATCATCTCCTCGATGCTAATGTCTCCATTTTGGGACACCTTGCTCTCCATGTTGGTGAGCCACTCGCAGAGCTCCTTGTACTTCTCGTTGAACACGGTCCACTCATTCAGCTTCTCACTCACCTGCTGCCTGCGCAGAGACAGCTGCAGAGGCACAGAGATATAAAGTTATGAGCAGGGTGCACAAAAGTCATCATTCATCACATGTTAAACCAGAAAAGTGTGTCTGCAACAAAGAAGCAGCGACAGAGATTGCTGCAGAGTGACTGATCATTTGCATCAAGCAGCTGCTGTGTGTGTCTGTGTTTCCTGTGTGTCTGTTTTATCTTCTGAACACAGGATGCAACTCTTGAAAAAGGTACATTGAGGTTTCACTTTGCACGCCAAGCTAACTGCCTCAGACGGTCTGTGTGCCGTTTGAAGTAGCACCTTTAGCAATCTTTGGGACAGTGCATTTGACTGTCAGAAGTGAGGGTTACTTTAAAGGATGATGGATTCCAAAAACCTTCTTTTAAACTGTGAAGTTAAATTTTAGAAATATTCAACAAACAAGTTTCTGTAAGAAGTTCATCAATTAATTACATAGAATTTGTAAATTTCATATAGCTAACTGACGTTGTTGCACCATAGTGCAGGTCTTTGGTTTTGTTTAACAACAGCACCATCACTTGGTGTTTCAAGGGACTGCATGTCTTCCAACTAACTTTCTTGGTTAACTTTTTTCAATATTGCCCAGTAGTGTCAACACATTCTTTTTTATTTATTTTTCATATATATATATATATATATATATATATATATATATATATATATATATATATATATATATTTGTAATAGGTTTTGTATAAGCGCTCTTGAATTTGTAACTGATTTTTATTGAGCTGCCACTTATATTCATTTTTCTTGTCTTTCTTTGTTCCGTTTTGGACTGTTCTTTTTAGGATTCAATTTGTGTGGATTTTAAATTTTAGTTTGTATGAGTGGACCCCAGGAAGAGTAGTCGCTACTCAAGTTGTGACTAATGGGGATCCAAATAAACAACAAACAATAAAACAATAAACAGCAAAGATCCATGATCTGTATAAAGAATCGTACTTGGTGGCAGATTTCATCCCACTGTCGATGCAGCAGCTCGATCCTCTCCTGCAGGACGGACAAGTCCTCAGCGCTGATGTAGCAGGACAGCGACTCTCTCAGCACGTTCAGGTGAGCCAGATCTCCTGTCCAGCCGTTAAATGTGTTCTCCAGGTCCTGTCATCAGAACAAATGTGGTAGTGTTTGAAAATAAGTTCAAAAACTCACAAAAAATCTTTTATCAACATCTTTTGACCTGAGCTAAATGTGGGCTAAATCTATCTCAGGTCAGTCACAGAGGTGGAGTGACTTACCAAAAATAACTCACATCAAAGTCATAAATTCAAGTCAGTTCACACTGACATAAACAGTAAGTTGAATTAATTTTGTGTAAATCTTGCTCTTAATGAGATAACTAAAGAAAGCCTTGAGGCTCTTACGTTGCAGCGCATCTGCTCAGCCTGCAGATCCTCGTGGTGATCAGGAAGAGGCTGGGACAGCTGACGTTTGAAGGCTCGAAGTTTCTCCAGAGATCCACCAATACCCTTCTCACACCTCTCCCAGTCCTGAGCATGACGATAAACAACCCCATCAGTTAAAAACAAGACGCCCTCAAGTTATCTAGACTCAACAAGCTGTTGGTCATTTGTCAGCTTTACCTTTAGTAAAGTGGCAAGCTCTTTTTTCTGTTCATCCAGGCAGACGCTGGCGTGTTTCCATCGCTCCTGGATGTCAGTGAGTTCTGCCTGCAGAGCCACCTCTGCCCGGCTGTCAGCCGACAGGAGCAGCTGTCTGCCAGCCTCCACCGTCAGGATGTAGCTGCCCTGCTGACGCTGCAGAACCTTCTCCTTCAGCTGGTTTTGAAAAGTAAAGTCACACAGATGAATAAGTTTATCTACCTGTCTGATCAGAAACACAAATGTGAGACTAGCTTTGGTTTTCCAAACCTGGACAGCATCCAGCATGGAGCGAGCCTGCTGCAGAGGCACTGTAGTTCCTGCTTGAAGGGCTTCTGAAGGGTGCGTGACCTCCACCAGCCATTTGCGCAGCTTCTCCACCATTTCTCTGTAGCGCTGCCACTGCCGGATGAGACCATCGATGATGCCGCGTCTCTGCTGAGCACGCCGCACGACGCCCTGCCACTGGTTACTCAGGAGAGCCAGCTTCATGTTGAACTCATCTCTGCAGTGGAGGTTTTTAAAAATAGATAAATCAAATAGGTATTGAAGTAAGAAATAACAATGCAAACATGTTAACAGTTTCACCATACCTGTCGTCTACCTGACCCTGCTCCAACATCCTCTGTCCGTCACTGATGATGGAGTGAAGAATCTGCTGCCGACTGAACATCTCAGCCTGGAATAACTGGGACATAAAAAAATCATGATAAAGGATTCAACATTTTGTAAAGGGGCAGTTTCAGGGTATTCTACTCTATCAGGATTTTTACCTCATGAGCTTTTTGCTGCTCCATCAAACTCTGGTAGTTCCCAGATATTTCCACGGCCAGATTCTCTTCAGTTTGGACCAAGAACTCCATCCACGTTTCACATTTCTCCAGGAAAGTCTGCTGCTGCAGTAGGAAGGACTGGAGTTTGCTGCATGAAAAAAAGTAAATAAAACATTTAACTTTCACATGTACTTAATTCATCACCTCATTAGCATCAGGAACTGAGAATTTCTGCACATTAACTGTACTTATAACATTTTTGAAGGGCGTCTGTAATTCTTTTAGTTGATTAACTTCAGCGCAAAAACTGAAATCCAAACAAGTTTCTGTCTTATTATGGAGTATAAATTGTGGTATTAGACAAAACACATGTCACATTTACCTCACAGGCTCAGAAAAATGTCTAATTTAAGATGTTAAAAGATGAAAATTATGACTAAATTGTAACAAAAATTTACCTATCAGAGCTCTTTAAAGGAGACTTTTTTTCTGACCCCATTGGCTTTTTTTTTCTTATTAAAAGCAAGTAAGGAACTTTTTTAACTTTAATATTTTGAAACAAGACAATTTCTGGATTTTTCAGGCAAATGTGACTAATTATATAATAATAATAATAATAATAATAATAATAATAATAATAATAATAATAATAATAATAATAATAATAATAACTTTTATTATTATTATTATTATTATTATTATTATTATTATTATTATTATTATTATTATTATTATTATTATTCCAAATTCCAAAGACAAAAAAAGAAATAATAACAACAAAACATTAAGAATACTACTTTTCTTTACTGCAAATGAGACACAAGCACTTCCTTAGATTTTAGTTTTTGCAGTGTGGACAGAATTATTCAATTACTGTCTTCAGAGATGGGTATAAAAGCATCTTAACAACCTTTGAGCAGTATTTTTTCTGTATTTTATGACTGTATCTTTACACATGTTGTACCTGAATCTCTCTGTGGTCTGTGCTGAGGCTGTCGACCAGCTCCTGTTTAAGTTCTGCATCCGTTTGATCTCTGAATCATTGAGAGGGAGCCTGTACCCGAGTTCATTAAGCCGCTCCAACTCTGGAGCCATACTGCTGAACTTCAGCATCAGCCTCTGCAAGGACACAAAAGATACAAGTTTAGGATTTAACTTTTGATTTTTATGGCCAACTGTCATAAACAAAACAATGTTCAGACCTTGAGATCCTCCATGCGGTCCTGGATACCCGACAGGTCAGTGGAGCCATTGGGATCTTGCACCGTCAGAGCCTCTTCAGCCTCAACTATCCAGCATCCCAGAGAGTCCAGCTGATCGTTAAAGGTTTCATAGTCCTGCACTCCAGTCTGATGAGACAGAGAAGCAGCAGTCACCCATTAGCACAGACCACACAGTATCGATCCAGCCCACAAATGGAGAAGTTAAAAGTATTTGTGGTAAATCTTCTGCTCTACCTGCAGAGTAGTGAGCTGTCTGTTTAGAGCCTGCTCCACAGCAGACAGACGCTGGGAGAGGGAGAGGTGATCCGACTGGATGGCAGAGGCTGCTGATGTGTCCACCTGCTGCTTCAGCTGATCTCCCAGCTCCTGGAGAACCTGCAGGGAGGCCTGGACTGGAGCCTGAGACCGGAGCACATCCTGAGACAAAGCACCCACAGAATTTAAAGTGCAATAGAGTCACTTTAATATTCAAAATTAAAAGGTACCAGAGGTATCACATGCAACACAATGCAACAAGAAGAACACCACATTTGATAAGAAATTAATCAACAGTGACAAAACTTTTGCCTCACTCACGCTGCATTCTTGGATCCAGTCGGACACTTCCTCGTCAGCGATGTCTTTGCTGCAGGCCAGTTTGAGCAGCTGGTCTGCCTTTTCCTCCTGCAGCTGGATGCTGCTGCAGCTCTGCTCGTACAGCTCTTTGTAACGCTGCCACAGCTGGAGGAGAGCTTTGCTGCTCCTCAGACGCTCTGCGATCTCCTCCAGTAATCCAGTCCATCTGAGAGGAGACATCACACGAATCAGGGTAAAGGATAATGATCTCAAACAGAGCTACAACTAGAAAAGCACTCAGAGAGCGCAGACCTCTGCCAAGCATATTGTGATTGTCACCAACACTTTAGTCCTACTTTAATGTTATAGTTTCAGCAGACTGTCTGCTACAATTTGGTGTTAGTTGCAGGTTTGTACAATAATTTGTTTCCTGACAGTGTTGGGAATTATGATGACTCAGAACATTTTTCATATTCTGGATCTTAGTGTCCAGAATATTGCCAGAATCTGGATCGTACTTTTACAACTGTCAGAAATTATGGTGACCTTGTCTTGTATTGTTTTGCAAAGCAATCCGACCATTTATGATGGAGCTATATACACATATGGTGAGAATCCTGGATACAAACGGTGATCTGGATCACCTCCAAAATCTAATCACATTTCCTGAAAATTTCATCAAGATCTGTTTGTCACTTTTTGAGTTATGTTGTTCACAGACAAACAGACAAACTCTCCCAAAAACATAACCTCCTTGGTGGGGGTATAATCACCTTGCGTTGACATCCTTGAGGGCATTGTTGAGGGAGTCTGACACTGAGGGGTGACACTCCCTCAGCAGCTGGTGGGTCACAGCACCAAACCTCCTCAGGCTGCTCTCCTGCTTCTCCAGCTCCTCTTGCAGATCCTTCACAGATAAATGACAGCGTTATATTCACAAACAAGCAAATCAAAATCTAAATGTAAGTGCCATTGCAGTATGATTTCAAGAGGTGTGAATAAATATTATAGATACATTGATGTGACCGTACCTGCAGACTCTGCACCTGCAGCTGAACAGCCTCCAGAGATCCTGTGAGGAGGCGGAAGCGAGATACAGAGTACCTTCCCTCCATCAGGTGACCGTTGATCTCCTCTGAAGCCCGCTTGTACAGACTCCACTGATCCAGCACTGACTTCAGGCTGATGTTTAGCTGCCCTATCTGTTGAGATTGAATCAAAACACAACGTGGCGTCATATAGATGTTTATCAATCAGAGAACAGGTGGGTTTAAAGAAGTAATGAATTAATAACAAAGAGAACAGAGGGAATTACCAAGTGGTCCAGGTTAGCCCAGGTGTGATTGACACCCTGGAGTGTCTCCATGACAATAGCACAGGCCTCATCAGTCTTGTTCTGGACGAGGGCACAGCCCTGCTCCTCCACTCTCTCCAGCTCTTTCTCTTTTTCCTTCACCAACTCTTCCATTTCCTAAAAGTAAAGTTTTACAGGGTGAATTGAAAAGTGTGTGATATATATGCAGTGATTGTCACAGGTGAAGGAAAGTTTACCTGACAGTCTTTAAGAGCATTCTGCACTGATGTCAAATCCTCGATCCTTGGTTTCCTCTTCAACCTCTCCTCTTGAGTTCCCATCCACGACTTCAGAGCCTGAACGCTGCTCTCGTACTCCAACCACATCCCCAAGAGGCTTTCAAGGAACTGGATCTGCAAGTGATTCACACAAACTGTAAATGTAGCATCCTGATTTTGCTCTTCCAAACAAACAAACAAACAAACAGGGCTTGTTAACTCACCCTTTCATTGATGCGGCCTTGTAGGATCTGCCAGCGTCGGTTCATGGCTCCCAGTCGCTCAGCAAAGTCTGTCTTATCGCTGCGCTTGCTCTCAACATCCTGACCGCTGATCTGCAGCACTGACTGGTTAACAAAGTCCACAGTCAGCTGCTTACAGCTTAAATCTACTCTGAAACCCTGAATTAAAGAAGAAGAAAGACCCTGTTAGACTCTCTCACACATTTAATAATCAAAGTGAAGGGTGTCTTAAAGCTCTTGTCGTTCATTACCTTGTACTTTTGCAGGTAGTCTTGAATGACATTTGACCCCACTGCACTCTTGAGGTTTTCCTCATCCTCCTCGATGACATTTTCCATCAGGGCAATCCAGTTAAACAGCTCAGAAATGGCATGACGGGAGGCCAGCTTCTCCATTTGGATCTAAGGGAAAACAAAACCCATTACACCAAACAACAAATCACACACGCTGCCAACTCTGCACAAAATTGTCTGTATACGAGTGAAGCGGTAGAAAAGGCTAATCCTATTTTCTCCAGAGGAGATAAGCCCGTCCAGGCTGGATGCATGTGACGATACCTGGTGCAGCTTCTCCTGGACCACTGGGATACGTGTGAGCAGCTCAGTCCACTGAGTGTCGATGCGAGCCAGGTCGGAGCGCAGCACCACCGTGTCCACTTTCTTCAGACGCAGCAGCTGGTTGCCCTCGGTGACCACCGAGCTCTTCAGGCTGGACTTGCTTTCCACTTCCTTTGAAAACTCCTGAGAGAAAATAACAGAATGTTACAGCTGATACACCACCAGAGGAGTTTTTCTTTACAGACAGAGCGGCAGATTTATAATTTATATATTTTAACAACACTGAACTATTCCTGTACAGCTTTCATGTCTGTGTCTTCAAAGATTCTCCTGGAGTTAGCACAGTGGCTTAATGAGGTCTGGGGTGTGAGTCACTTTGTGCTTTGTTTCAATTAACTTTCTTAGCCAAGCGTTAATACTAAAAACGTCAGTAATTGCCCTCGACATCAGCACTGACATTAGAGCAGGACTTAAATCAATTACTTACCCATGAATTTCTTTGTTACACAAATTCTGCACACACATTTTTTCCAAGATTGAAGTTAATGCTGGGAATACCCACTTCTCACTCCATTGATGAGCCTCTCTTCTTCATGTTGGGTAGTTAAACCTAAAACCTGGCCTAGCTTAGGGTGACCATATTTTGATTTCCAAAAAAGAGGACAACGGCACAAATTCAGACATGCTTCTTATATTCTCAATATTTTCACTGCCCCGTGGTTACTCCCGTCTGTGGAAACACCACAGTACTGGATTTTTTTGAGTGCTTCATGAGTGACTTCAACAGAATGGGGGGCTTTTACACCTAGAGATGGGTACCGAATCAGGTACTTCAAAAGGTACCGACCGAATTCTGTCAAAAGTACCGAGTACCGATTCATGTAAAATCAAAAGGTACCACGTTTAGGTACCTGAACACATCCTTGTGACTGTGAGGAAGTGAAAGAATAGTCGATTTTCCATGATGGACATGAACACAGCATTGCAAGAGTATATACTGAAGGATATATATGTTAAATTGAAATATATATATATATATATATATATATATATATATATATATATATATATATATGTATATATATATATATATACATATATATATATATATATATATATATATATATATATATATATATATATATATATATATATATATATATATATATATATATATACATATATATATATATATATATATATATATATATATATATATATATATATATATATATATAATATTGTTAAAGAAATTGAAATTTTTTACCACATAACTACAAAAAAGTACCGAAAATTTGTACCGTTGAGCACTGGTACCGATTGCCAGGTACCGGGCATTGGTACCAGCACTCCTAAACTTTTTAGCAACGTCAGAGTCAGTTTTTAGCAAGGCACTGGTGCAATCCATGGACCTGTAGCTGTTGTGGTGTTTTACAGTATGAAATGCCATTGTCATGTCATGTTTTTCGGTGTCCATGTGAGCTTTGAGATCTCCAGCACCTTTATTGGACACTGAGACATATGTGCCAGCTTTGCACACGGTTCACTCCGCCTCCCACTTGTCCCGATCGGGACGGTATGTCGGAAAATTTTTTTTGCAGTTCATCTGTGAAGCTGCACTTACGCTTAGGCATCTTCCGTGCAATACAGCTCCGCTATCTAAACAGCCCTGTCTTCTCCGCTCTCCGTCTATGTCTGTCTCTCTCGCCTTCTCTCAGATCTTCTCACTCTCTATGTGTGTGTGCACGCGCAGAGCAGACCTGCCCACAAGGCAGCCTCTCGGTAAGTGATGCGCGTCATAGTATTGTTTGCAAGCGCCGGTCAATTTACGGACGTGCGTAATGGTCCTATGAAAATCAGTGAACACCGGACATTTTCGTGAATTTATTAAACCCGCCCGGACACCCCGGACAGGACGTAAAAAGTGGACATGTCCGGGCAAAAGAGGACGCTTGGTCACCCTAGCCTAGCTGCACTCAGTATGCTGGTTTGTTGTTATAGAAGCTTTTATTTTGAAAGTCACTGTCTCTTTTCAGGTGGTTTTTATGCTTGACTTCCTGTCTTGCTCAATTTGCACAACAACAAATTGTTGGTGTCTGCTTTGGCATCTGGCAAAAATGGCGCAGTTGCGTATCTGCTGCGACCTGCCGGAGCAGGGACACAGCCGGACTACATCTAAGTAGATCAAGTGTGAGTTGACACATTGACTTGAATAGAAATCTATTGATAAGAATTGATAATATTTTGTCAATATCGATGCCCTATCCAATTTCGCTTATCAATCTGATTCTTTATCAATTCATGTTGTGAATTTTCTTGGTACAAAAAGTAGCTTTACAGGTTTTCTGTGTCAACAACATTTAATTGAGTTTATACTGTAAGTGAATAAAATGTAATTGGTCCCTGAGTCTGGATATTTCTGGGCATTATTATACAGAAACAGGTAAAAATTGCACACAATGTGACGTTGATGTGATGTGTTGTAATATATAAATAATTCAAGTGGGCTACCTAGTGTCTCAAAGTTGCTATAGCAATGGTTTAAGTCGTTTGGAAGCTTAGTTACGAAGTCAGCCATGAGCCTTTCATTTGCCTGTTAGCTTTGGACATTTGAAATTCTCAGTATTTTTGACAAAGAGTTGATGTGATATGTTTCTGTGATGAAAGTTAAATTTTATTCATAAGCTGAAGTTATACTGATGTATGCTAACTGCTAGCATATCTATACAGTTCCCTATATATGTTAGTATTAAGCTTGCGCTGTTTTGTTATTTTGTTAAATAAGTTGATTTATACCATTTCGAATGTACTAAATATGAATCTCCCGAGAGAGAGTAATGTACATTTCTTATTAAGTTAGTTCTTCAGTATAACTTCAAGCTGAAAATCCTGAATCAGAGTTTTCTTGGGAAATGTTATCCAACTGCTAAGCTAAGGTAGCTGCAGCAGACTAGTTGGCGTAAGGCCTGGCGGCTCCGGCACAATGTAAAGAATTGATGAGGGAATCATTAAGCACAAAGGCTAACGATATCCATAGATTGAAACATTTCTTATCGATTCTCATCAGGAACCAGTTTTCAATTCCCATCCCTAGATACATCTGGTGTATTTGGCTTGTAGATCTAAAGTGATGTGCCTCTGAACAAAATTGGAGAACAAGAATTGATTAGTCTAATCTAGTCTAGTCTTGCTTCGACTTTCTGGCAAAGAACCTGTTTCTCTTGATACAGGAACAGGTAGAAATGCATAAAAAGGAAAGTAAAATTCTGTGTTCTCACCAGAAAAGCAGAAAGATGGTCTCTGACGGTTTCCAGCTCCTGAGGGACTAACACTGCCTGTGTGTTCCAAAACTCCAAACGCTCCAGAGCAGACTGCAGCCACTGGCTGAGCTCTGCACACTCCCTCTGATACCTACAGAAAAACAATGCCCTCTTTAGATAATCATTATCACCTTTAGTAGCTTCAATAAGTTCAGATCAGTTTTGTTTCTGACCTGGTCCAGTGTCTCAGGATTGCCTCCAGTCGCTGCAGTTCCTTGTTGATCTTTCCGGTGTTGTTGAGCCAGTGTTCGCCCAGCAGAGCGAGCTGGTTCTCCAGAGCAGGGCAGCAGACGGACAGCAAGAGATGTTTGCCTTCATCCAGCACCTGGTAGAGCTTGTGCTGGTGCTCTGTCAGTCTACCCTTCAAACCCTTTGATGAAGAGGGAAAAAAGATCGAAAACATTATCGCAGGGGTGTCAACTCATTTTCACTGAGGGCCAAATCAGTATAATGGTCGCCCCTAAAGGACCTGATGTAAATGTAAGACAGTATAAAATGTAGTTAAAAGTATCTAAAAGTAATATTAAACAAATGCAACTACTGCTTTAAAAATTTACCCTCTGAAAAGACTTTGCAGCGCGGGCAATTATTTCAGCCACACTAAAACTAGCTTTCACTGCTGCAATTGCAGTTTGCATTTTAAATCTTACACAGTTGATTGTTTTTCTTGAAGGCTCACTTTGACGTACTGAGCTCTGTGTTTAGTGTCAAAATGCCGATGCAGATTGTAGTTCGGAAAATGGCACTGATGTGAAAGCACTGCAATCCAGTGGCAGGATGCCGACACTTAGCATGTAAAATAATCATTAGGTATTATGGGAAATGTAGTTTATGGCCAATGCCCCCTTTTGACTAATCTATTATAACACAATCAAACCCCTTAATCTTTTTTAGGCCACCTAAAATGTCATGGCAGGCCACATTTGGCCAGCAGCCTTACTGTAAAACTACAAAACTGTAGATCTGTTTGAATGTTGATGTATAGTGTCTAAAAAGAGAGCAGATGCATGTGTTTTGCTTAAGGTCTGCAGGGATGTGACTTTGTACCTGATACAGAGAAATTCTGTCCATCAACCTTTCTTCGGTCTCCTCCACCAGACCAACTGTAGGGATACTTCCTTCAACTGCTTCCAGCTGGCGGTTAAGACTTTGGTAATCCTGAACCAAGCGGCACCAAGTCTAAAAAACATAATGACGAATAAACACAAGTTGAAACAGCAGACTAGTAAATCCCTTAAAACTACAGCTGCTGTTTGTTGACTCAGTTTGAGATGCATTCAAAGTAACAGTATAGTTTAATATTTGTGAGGTACGTTAAAAACAAAGCAACACTCAGCAGCTGTGATGTCAAACAAAAGCCATTCATCAAGCTTTCCACACAATGTTTGTAAACTGAGCGTCTTTTAGCTTCAGGCTTGCAGCAGAATTAACCTGAGACGTGCATTTCATTATTTACTCTTTCCAGGAAACAAACATTATTTAAAATAGAGTTGAATACTTTCCCATTATGAAGTATTTAAACACCTTCTGGACCAGCTCAGTGTGTGAAGAGTAAACTGTACACCCCCTGTCTCACCTCCAGGATACACTCCAGCTCCACTCCTTTACTGTGAGCCTCTTTCAGGACGCTCTGAGCAGCAGCCAACGTCTCCTCCAGAGTCTGACTCTCCTTGGGAAGCATTAGAGCGCTAATTTTCCTGAAGTAGGTCTCGGTCAGAATCATATGGGACTCCAGACCCTGGAAGAACTCCTGGAAACACACGGACACAGACACAGATGAGAATGTCTCTCAGCAGTTCAAAGAGCATTCATTGTGTCAGCGTGGTGTGAATTATAAATATACACAAGGTCTTTGACCAAACCTTATGTTTGTCGAGGTGATTCTGGACTTCTTCCACAGAGCTGGCAATGATCCTCTGATCCGCAGCCATCTTGTCTTTAGCCGTGTCCACCAGGTCGGTCAGGTCCTGCAGAGCTCGCTCGTACTGTTCTTTCAGAGCCATGTTCTGGTTCAGCCCGCTGCGCCGGGACCCCACAGTCATCACCAGCTCCTCATAGGAATCCTGGAAACACACCAGAAAAGAGTTTCACTTCTGTTCTGCTACATGAACCCTTCAATTTCAGCAAAACCATGAGAGTATAACTCTTTCAACACACGACACAGCTCCATTACTGCCGCATTCACCTTGATACAGTTCAGAAGGTCTAAATTAGCCTCTTTCTAGAGCCTTGTGTGTGATTACATATCAAGAGCTGTTACCCCAAACCCACTTCTTGCTCTCAGTGGTTCATAAGACACAAAACTACTATTTCCTTATGCACACTGCAGCCTTATCTTGAAAAAAAGTGAAAGTCAGAAGCAAGTCCTTCACTTCAACAAAGACTCAAAGAACTGGAAAACATTTTACACTTGGAGAGATCGCAATACAAACTTGCTAACAGAGAAAATACTTTAATGAGAATATGGAAGCCCCCCACCGTCCTAGGCCTCCTCAGACCCCACTTGACCCTCCCAGAACCACACCTTAGATGATGTTTATGTTTATAGAACTGTCACCAATCCACTTTGTAACACGCTGAAGCTCTGTTTTGTTTTCATTGTTTGTTTTCCATTTTTCTTTCTTTTTGTTTGTTTAATCCAAGCAGCTTATATTCGTAAAATGTTGTCTCTCACAAGCTTTAAACTTAAATGAAGCAGACTGAGCTGGCTTTAGAAGGCGCTGACAGGGATGTAAGTTACCTGGAGTTTCAGTATCTTGTTAGTAGAGATCTGATCCGCCTGAAGTGCTGTTCCTCTTGTTTTGAGCTCTGAAATCCTCTGTTCAAAGTCTTTCAGGTTCTCCTCTGCGCAGCCAATCACCTGAGAGAGATGAGACTCAGTCAGCTGGTGTTTATGAGAGCTATAATGGGAACAAGCAGGGTGTGTGGATTTCTACTTTCAAACTATTACCTCTAGTTGTTTTGGGGCTGGTCTGTCCATGGCTCCCGCTAAGGCCTGTAGGATCTGGCACTTGGTCTCAATTAAAGCAGTTTGGAGAAGTTGTAATTCAGTCTGCAATGGAGAAAAAAGTAGCTTTGATATGATATTTAGCTGTTTTGATAACTGTGGACAAACTGAAGAGAGGACTGTGCTCTGAAGATGGAATACATTTTGAAAATTTGTGAGTTAAGACTCTGAGAATGGACAGATGTGCAAACCTGATAGGTTGTGTGCTCGTGTGCTCGAGTCCTCAAGTGGTCGCAACGCTGCCCCAGAGCACAACCCAGAGCTCCTAATCTCTCCTTCAGACAGTCGAGGTTGTCCTCTAGGAGCGCTCGGTCGTCTTGTCTCAACCCTGAGGATCCAGCGAGCAGAGCCTGGCTGAGCTTCAGGTCCTCTGTGACATGCCTCACATCGTTCTCTAAAGTCTGGGGGTAGTCAAGAGAAGTTTGAGGAGGTTTAGAAAACACACAAAAATCAGGGAACAGAAGCTGCAAAAGTAAGCCCCAGCACACCTCCTGCTTCTGTAGCTGTGTCTCTGTGTTTTCTGCCAGCAGCACTGAGCCGGAGAAGACGTTGTTCTCCACGCCGTCCAGCCAGGAGGAGGTGGATGACACAGCTGCAAAGAGCTGCTGTTCCATCTGTGGCACCTGTGTCTCACCACCACCGGGCTGCAAGAACGCAAAGTTGTGGAAATATCCTAAGACTTATTGAATCAGACATCCAAATTTTGCAACTCAATGTTTCAACATGTTAAAAGGTGTAAACCTGAGCGGTCATGTCCTCTACTGTTTGTCTGAAGCTGTCGTACAGAGTCTTCAGGGAGGATTTGTCTGCCTGTGCTTCTTCTTTGTACAGTGAGCCCGCCGTGGTCACACGAGGAGCTCTGGAATAAACCTGCAACAAAGGTAAGACAGTGGCTTCATGATCCAAAAATGACTTCTTCTCTTTCTCCATGCTAACAAGATCAGAACTCAGAGGTTATACCGGCTGTTTGTGGTCCTGCTCCAGGGTTTTCTGAAGGAGCTGCAGTTTGGTTTTGAGCTCCAGTCTCAGGCTCTCCCATCTCTGCCTCATCTGCTCTCGAGCAGCCTGAGATTCCTTCTCAACCAAAGCTTCTGGAGAAAACGGCTCTGTGGTGCTGTGAAGTGACAGAAGCATGACTTAGAGAAAGTTCTGTTTTAATCTGGCTCAATATATATAATATTTCATGTGTGGTGTAAGAGGATACATGAAGTACCTGGCACTGCTTGGAGAGGCCTGCTGGATGAGGATCTCCTCTCCTCTGCTCGCAACTGACTGGAGCAACTTTTTCTGTTCTGCAAGCTGCTCCTCCAGCTCCTGAAACACAGCAGAGGAAAATAAATCAGTTTGTTTGGGATTCTTTGAACAGAATTGGCCTATGGCTAAGTCCCGCCCTCAAAAACATTGAGCCAATCACAGTACGTATAGCCATTCCAATACACCCAGACATTCTCTGCCTGGATGTCCATTGTAATGCATTGCAGAAAGTCAGTTTACATTAAGTTTTATAAGTCTTTTTCTGTGATTTTAAGCTTCAAAATAGTGAAATGTAGTCCAAAGAGTACTTGCAACGCTGACACAAGCTTTCCTGAGAGGCTGGGTGGCGGGGTATATTTTTTTAACCTTTTCTTAAGCAACAACTCAAACGAGAGAAGTGTCTTCTCTGGAAAAAGCTGTGCTGTAGACCACATGAACTCAAAATGAATAAAATTGACAAGTATGCCTACATCTGTTCTAAGTTAAGCTGACAAGTTTTATCGACCTTCTCAACCACAAAATGATTAATTCATCCCTTCAATGTGTAGTTTATGCACCCACTACGCTCTGCTTGTGAAAGACGCCTGGTGCTCCCAGCCCAGCGTGGCTCTGAATCTGTAGCCAGACTCTTCTCCTCTGTTGTGCCCAAATGGTGGAATGAATTACCTAACTCTATATGATCCAGAGTCCTTTTCTACTTTTAAGAGATGTCTGAAGACTCATCTGTTCAGGAAACACTTAGGCCCTTAATCTGACCCTTCTCCTCTTTGTCCTCAGGGGAAGAATGAGTCTGATTACTGAATGTTGTTGAAGGTTGAAGTATATTGTTGCAGCAATTAATTGTGGTTAGTTGGCTAAATTATTCTACATTATTTAAAAAAAATCCTGCACTTACTGGCAGCACCTGTAGCTGGATAACTTGTAGCACTTTGTCGCACTAACTAGGGTTTCCTTCTGTCTAAATTCTTGCTTGTGTTGTACGTCGCTTTAGACAAAAGCGTCTGCTAAATGAAACTGTAGAACTGTTGAACTGTAGTCTAGACCCTTTTGGTGAATTCTAGATGATTTGTGATCTTTCTGTCTCCAAAATTTATCAACAGCCTTCTGTGAAATACCTCCTACTATGACACCTGCCATAGCACCTGTCACATTGTTTGTCTGAGTGTAGGGGGACGTGGCTTAGCCAAAGGTCAATCATGTTCACTTACTGGTTTTGAATCTAACAAGTGCATGTTTATTTCACCTATAGAAGATGGTGCTATAATTTGTGAGTGATAAATTTACCCTCTGTCTCTGCAGGCTGTCCTGGTGCTGCTGGGATCGTGTGGTTCGTGCCTGGGCCAGCCAGTCCTGAACACTGGGACTCTGGGAGAGGCTGGAGTCGGATTCACTGTCCTCCTGCTCCTGCAGAGAGCCCTGTAGAGCCAGGTGATGGGTCAAAACATTAAAAACATGAATCATGGCGGGACAAAGAATCATAAAACAGATTCATTTATTTAAATTCTCACAAGGGACCAGGAAATACTGGAGCAACATTGAGTTTTATCTTCAGGATAGGACTAAAACCAACACAGCTGAAGGTTTGTCAGTAAATTCAAACACACTGGTGAAATATGAAGCCTCCTCACCTGGATATTGATCTGTTTGTCCTGTAACATCCGCTGCAGCTCCAGCAGGCCGCCCTTCAAGGTGCGTAACTTCCTTGCCAGTTGTTCAGCTTCCTCTCTGGTCTCCGTCCGTCCCTCCAGCAGCAGGTTCTCACTGTGCATGGACAGCTCGGACAGGGCCAGCACTTTCTCCTCAATCTCCAGCAGCATGTTCTGCAGAAGCAGGAGCAGAGAGGCCAGCTCAAACATGGTGTCCAGATCTGGACAGGGGCACTGGGATAAACCAGGGGTCTGGCTGAACCCCCTTTACGCCAGCTGCTTTCTCCAGCCACAGGACAGGCAGAGATCTCCCTCTGCTTTCATCCTTGGCCCACCTCTCCGGCCTCGCCTCCTGTGCAACATATTACCACTAATCCTTCACGCTCCATGCCCTGCAGCAAACATGCTAACACTCAAAGGAAAAAGCAGTTCTCCTGTGCAGAACACCATTTTTTCTCCAGACCACAGAGGAATGTCCATCAATGAGTGTTGTTCCAGTGTTTGAAGAAACATTTGTCCTCTGTGAGCATTGCAGCTACTCCAAATCAGTCGGCTTCAGTAGGTTTTACCAAGACAGAGCGTAACTCCCTCCCTCCTGCCTCTCCTCACCGGTCTTTAGGATTCCCCTGCTTGAATATTCAAGCAGCTTTGTCACTGACACCAATCAAAGCAGCAGGATCCATTAAGCCACTACCCCAGACTTCCCCGCCCTTTCCTGCTAACAGGCCCCCGTCACACAGCGGCATCTGCATAATCTGCTTAGGACTAGTATTTCAGTCGCTTAGGAGCCCAGCCTCCTGAATGCCCCTCTAAGGTCTCTAATGCTCTTGTTTACCCACTGAAAGGTTCCTGACCCCTGGGATGATCCATTTGTGAGAAGGGAAACAAAATATTGAAGGATAAGACAGATGTAAATAATCCAGCTGAAAATCTGTGTTAGTCTGCTAACAGAGACGACTGCCCCATGTCTGGAAACAAGAGTCCAGCAGACAGAACTGACACTCCTGATTATCTGCTTCAGTATGTGGATCGTTAATTAATCTTATTTACATATTCATTAAAAATCTTAAGTAGGAATTACATTCACCATGTTTGCTCTAAATGAACAGTAGGGGGAGCTCTTACTTGACATTCAGCCAGCTGATCCTCCATGTCCATCTCCTCTGGAGGTTCAAGGATGGAGGAAACAGCACCTCGCGTTCTGATCAGCCACTGCTCCAGCTCATCCACACGCGACTGATGGAGCTGAATAGCCTGCTCCTGACGCTCACCTTCCAGACGCTCACAAACACGTTCCTGAAACAAAAAACACTTCTTTACTAACTTCAATATGAGGTAAAGTAATCGTAGTAGAGCGTCTGACTGCTGTCAAACTACCTCCAGAACTTGCTGTTTCCCTGAGGCCTTCATGTGGATCGTGGCCATCCGCTCAGCGAGCACCGCAAGGGAGGACTGCATGGCCAGCTGGTCAGCCACATCTGACTCCACAGCCTCTGAGGCCAGATCCTCTGTGAAGTTGGTCTGCAGCCTGTTTATTTCCTCCTGCACGCTCTGGATCTCTTCTATCAGACCCTGCAGAGGAAAACATCATTATCAGTGTCGCACTGTAGGGGTGGGAGAAAAATCAAAATACAATAAATCAGGATCTTTTGTTTGACGATATCAAAATCTGGAAGTCTTTGTCAAAAAAATGTTGTTGTTTTTTTTAATTCAAATTCTTCATTTCAGTCTTTGTTTATGAACTGGATTGTAAAAAGTTACCACTTTTCTCCAGCAGAGGGTGAAATGTTTCTTTCTGACTCATGTGATGTACATTTTTATGGGAAAACATGGCTCCTGATATAGTCTGAATCATCATCATTTCACTTTTTCAAATGTTCTGGTTTTGAAAAAGAACTCTAAAAAATGCAAAAATTGTTAATATTGAAGAATTGCAATTTAAATCAAATTGACACCCCAAAAACTGTAATAGAATCCAATCCCAAGAATAGCGTATCAGCCCAGCCCTATTGCACTGACTATTTCGAGTGTATTCGAATTTCCCTGTTGCTAATATAGATATTTGAAGCAGGATTTCTGTAAACTTTTCACTTCAGCAAACTTATTCAGATTTGTTCGGCTAAAATTGTCGTAATGCAGGAAACTAGAAGGGTTTTTTTTTATTCTCTGGCGTACTTTCCGTTATTTTATCAGTTAGAAAACCTCCCACCCACTATCTGTGAAAGCCATCTCTCCAGTGAACTATTTTAGACCCTTCAATTCACTCCAGTGACTCACCTCATGTGCTCTAATGTGGCTATCAGGGCTTTTATCCGCCTCCAGAGGTTCGCTCAGTTTGGCTTCCAGAGCTTCCATTTTTGAAGAGATTGACTGGAGTGATCCCTGGTAATGCTGCTGCTTTTCCAGAGCTTCATACAGAGACCTCTGCTTCTCGCTGATCTGTCAGAAAAATCAAAACAGGGATTGTAAAAAGTGCATCCTGAAAACATGACAATCAGCAGGTCTACAGAATGACGGGTGTCTGTGATCACATACCACATTTTTTAACGTCTCCCAGGAGCGCTGCAAGTCATCTAAGTTGGCCACAGACTCAAACGTTGGGTCATACAGTTCTTGGATGGGAGCTCTGGTGAGGGTTCCCCTTCCCATCTGAAAGACATTCAAACAGAGAGAAATCAGACACTGCAAAACGCTGAAATCTTACCCAGTGTTTCTGTTTTTATTTTAAGTAAAAATGGTCTTATTACGCTCGATATGAGCCACATTCAACATATCAGCCCAGGAAAATGTCTTGTTTTAAGGTATTTAAAGACAAAAATGAGGTCTGAATTGCTTGCAACACGTAAAAAAATCTGCCAATGGAACAAGAAAAATTGGCTGGACATTTTGCTTAAAACTAGAGTAATGTCTGATTACAAGTAACTTTTCTCTTGTTCCATCAGCAGATTCTTTTTTTACATGTTCGAGGGGATCCAGACCGCGTTTTTTGTCTTTAAATAACTTGTAACAAGACATTTTTCTGTACTAGTGAGGTGAATGTGGCTTTACTACTGTAAGTTAGTGTGACCAGGTGCTTACAAGCCACATGTGGGACCAGGAGTGTGTTTGTGCAGGACAATGTGGGACAATTTTTAAATAATGACCATCTAACCCTGAAACATTAATGTTTCTAATGAGACCAAGCTTATAATTATATGATTAACATAGGTTTGATTTGGTAGAACACAGTATGTACATTTGTTTTGTTTTTCCTCCTTTTAATGGAATATTTCCAATTCAAAAGACAAAGAAATGCATTTGTCACAGGAAAATGATACTCAGAAAAACTATTTAAAAATCTACTTGTAAAAGTTCAAAAAACCTGAAGTTTCTTAGAGCTTGTGAAATATTGTGATGGTATACATTTAGAGTATCTGCATTTCTTGCATTCAGTGCATGTTCTCAGCTCTTAAAGGTCGACTGTGCGCAATAGTGAGCCACTTTTTGTTAGTTTTACATCATGACGTGTGTCGCTTCACATCACACTCACTTCCAATGCAAAATACTGGATCAAGTTACCAAAACACTCGTTGTGAATCGCCCTGCACTGGTTTCGACATTAAACAAACATGTTCCCAGCTCCTTTTTCTCTGAGGAACTTAATGTTTTTCCACCAAAATCTGCAGTTTTGTGTCCAAGGCTTTAACCTTTCTTTTTCGTGTCAGTGGGTGGAGGTAAGGAGGATGCGGTCGACAGGTCAATGAACTCCTGACGCCACATGTACATTTATATTAATTGAGGATGGAAAAATGTAATGGAAATAGCCTTTTTTTCAGCTATAGGATGAAATAATGCTTTAACAAAGGAGACTGCTGCTTTTTGGAGTGCAAAAGCCAATCAAATGCGGTACGTTGTCTCAATTTGTGGGATGTGGGAAAAGGGATTAAAATGCTGAACAGTCTCGCACAAAGTGGGACACCTGGTTACCCTAGTGTATGTCTAAAAAGACATTTTCTCCTGAAAATAAGACAAAAACACTTGATAAGATTTCAGTTTTTTGCAGTGGACATTAAAGGGATGGCCAAAACCTCCCATGTAGCAATTAACTTTAAGCCCTAACTCCCCAGATTTTAAATGCAAATGCAAATCTACCACCAATCAAAACTTGATATGCAAATCACAGCGCTGAAGCTATGCAGGGCTCTACAGGGTTAAGAGCTGGAAGTGAAAGATGGCTCAGAGAAAAGTGATAATACATTAGAGATAGAGTAGATACCTTGGTCACAGCAGCCTCAGTGTATGTGATTGGAGACGGAGAGCGACAGACAGGAGGAGAAGAGACCTCACTGTTAGTTCCCTCCTCACCAGACTCCTCAGTTACAGGAGACAGGAGGGTGTGACAGCGGCCAGCCGTCATCTGACACGCCATGAGAGAAACATGAACAGAAGAGCAGAGCAGCAAGGTGGAGAGAGAAGATTAAACCAAGTGTGCACTTTGTTAAAAACAGTCAAAGAAGTGGGACTGCTTTTAAAGTGAAAGCCAGGAAAAGCAGAAAGAGTCAAGCATGAGTCATCACAAACAGAGCACACAGCTTAAAGCTTTATATTCTCTGACCATGACTGCCTGCGCTGAAGATTTCTTGGACTTCTCCTCATCCATCTCCTGCAGCCCTTCAGGCAAACCCTCCACATCCGTCACTGTCAGCAGCATGGTGGCGTGCTTTGCTTTCACTGCCAGCATCTTGCATTTCGAGTTCAGTGAGGCGATCTGCTCCTGATAACCTTTGATCTTCTGGGCCAGTTCCTTTTCAGAAGGTGAAAAAATGCTTTAATGTACAGGAAAATTTGAACGTATGAAATGACTTGATAGAGAAACTAATATGTAGAGGGATTTATGGTATCTTTCTGTGTTTAACAATTTGGTTAACTTCACTGATTCTTTAAGTTGGTGAATTAATACCTCATGATGAAGGATCTGGGCTTGTAGCTCCTGGATGTTGTTTGACGGGATTGGTCGATCCTGGATGACACGGTGTGCCTCCTCTATCAGCCCCTGAAGGTCTCTCACTTCCTGTTCATACTGCTCATGCTGAACCACAGCCTCCTAAGATAAAAAATTTCACCAGAAATATATTTTTGATCCTCTTTGCTTATGGCTGATTGTTCAATTGCTGCAGTAACAGTGCTCCCTACTGCACCTGCAGGATATTGCATTGCTGAATGGCAACGTGCTGCAGCTGACTGGCTTCCTGCTGTAGACGCAGAGCCGTGCGACAGATGGCGAGGTTGGGCATCACCTCCTCAGGGACCCGCAGTGCACTCTGACAGAGCTGCACGGCCTGCACCTGCTGCTTGAAGCTCTCCATGTCTGCCAGCAGCCGCTACGATTACAGGGGAAAGTTTACACCGTGTGAAAGTGTTAACAAGCTGGAAAGTGCAGAGTAAGTATACGGTCAAATCATCTTAAAGTGGGGTGGATACCTGTCTCTGAGCCAGCTGTTCTTTGAGGCTCTGGCGGGCCAGTTCTGGAGAAGTCAGGGTGGCTTGGACCTGCTCCAGAGCAACATGTAACGCCTTGACCTCATACTCCAGGGCTTCCATGCTCTGAAGACATAATAACAACGTATAAATGCTGTAGTTAATGCACCACATGAGCCAAAACATCATCATTTTCACAAAGTGATTAAACAGATGTTTTCTTTTACCTTATTTGCATCCTCCAGGCTCTGCAGCCGTGTCTTGATGATTTGCTGGAGCTCCTCAGTGTGTCGACTGAGCTCACAAACCTGCTGGCTCATCGACTCCACCTGCAGCACCTCGGACAGGAGCTCCACTTTCTCTGCCATCGACTCCAGGTCTCCGTGGAGCTCTCGAGACTCACGCAGGACGGCCTAAGCACAGGGGAAGACTTACTTTTTAACAACATGCTCCTTGTTTAAGATGTGTCCTGCTGTGTGGTGTTTGTTTGGAGCTCTTTCTCACCTGGTACATCCGTATTTGCTCCTGAAGATGAACAGAGGAGTTCCAGATGATGTTGGCCCTCACCAGGCTTTTGGCTCTCTCCGACCACCTCACGATGAAGTCTAACATCTCATTGTACTCGTCTAAATAACAAACAGCCTGAGGAGCCAAGATCAGAAACACAGTTAGGTTTGATGCAAAGCAAACATAAAATGTGCTTACCTTGCTGTTTGAGTTTAAGGTTGTGGCATGAAAGAGAACAGGACACCTGGAACACAAACCTTTTTCAGCCAGTTGTTCCTGCAGTCTGCAAGGCGAGTCGTGTGGTGATGCATCTCTGACAGCTTGCTGATGGCGTCGCCGAGCTGTTTGGCCAGCAAAGGGTTTCTGCGACCAAAGTCTTGAACTGAAGCGTCCAGTTCTGAGAGGGTGCGACCACATGAGTCCAAGTCTTCAGCCAGACACTGAAATAAAAACAGAAAACAATCATTTATATTCTCTTTGCACTCTTTTTTTATACTTCTGATGATGCCAAATTACTTGCAATTATCTTGTAAACTGTGCATATTCTCACCTTGACCTCTTCTTTGGCGTGATCAACATCAGGGGACTTTTCTTTGAACTTAGCTGATATAGCTTTCAGTTTCTCAGAGATGTCATGGATTCTGGAGCTGAAGTTCTCCTTGATTTCTCTGGTTCGTTGAATTTCTCTCTCTTTGGAAAGAACCTACAACGTAAATGCCAACGAATGGTAGATTAAAAACTTTATTCAACTCTAAAATACATGATCCAAAGAGGTAAATAATTGTTTTTTTGTAGGTTTTTAAACCAGAAAAGCACTCAGAGAGCGCAGACCTCCGCCGAGCATATTCATTTTATTACGACTTTAATGTTATACTTCCTTTCAACAGACTGTCTGGTACAATTTGGTGTTAGTTGCAGGTTTGTACATTTTGTTTTCTGACAGTGTTGGAAAATTATGATGACCCAGTACATATTTCATATTCCAGTTCTTAGAATCCAGAATATTACCAGGATCTGGATCGTACTTTTACATCTGTCAGAAATGATGGTGACCTTGTCTTGTATTGCTTTGCAAAGCAATCCGACCATTTATCTTGGCGTTATATACACATATGGTGAAGACAGCTCTATCTCATGATTAAAAAAAGTCCTGGATCCAGACGGAGATCCAGATCACCTCCAAAATTTAATTACTTCTTTCTTATCCCGTTTTGAACATTTCCTGAAAATTTCATCAAGATCTGCTTGTTACTTTTTGAGTTATGTTGTTCACAGACAAACAAACTCTTGCAAAAACATAACCTCTATGACGGGTGTAATGATACAGCACCTGGTCTTCGATAGCGCCCAATGCAAGTGAGACTTCAGCCAGCTGCATGGAGATCTCAGAGGGTAGTATGGTGTACAGGTCCAGGTATTTGCTCTGCTGCTGCTCTGCCAGTTTATCCACATTCTGTCGATACGTGATCACATCTCCATGCACAACCTAAACACAACAAATGAAAAACCAGTGTGACTTTTCTCAGAGAAACTCTTTCAAATTGCAGCGTTTTAGATCAGAATGCTCAAGACTATTCTTCTGAAGTTGTACCTCAAGCTCCTGCAGCAAAGAATCGATGTCTGGAGTTGGGTTCAGAAGAAGCTCTCTGGTTTCTTGAATCCAGGCTTTAACCACGCTGAGCTCCTTCTCCACCTCCTCTCTGTCCCTCAGCTCCTGAGCTGCTTGAGCTCGTTTGGTTTTGGACTGTGTCAGGAGGCTGAAGACGAAAAGAAAGAAAAAAAAATACTACTCTTAAGAGGAATGCTGAGACTACTGTCATTTATAATTCATTTATTTGCTTGTTGTTTGTCAAGTTATTTTGAGTTTATTTCATTTTAATTATATTTTATTTCTTTTTCTTCTTATATTTTTATTATTGATTCTATTTGGGGAGGTATCTTGGATAAGCCCACTTTGTTTCTTTTTTTTTTTTACCTCTCCAGCACTTTCTTGCATTTTTTTTCTATGCCAATGTAACTGTCTCTAATCAATGGTGCAAATAAATAAATAAATAAATAAATAAATAAATAAATGAATGTCTCTGAGGTAAAAAATTATATTTTTAAGATTTGCTTTTGAATAGTGAAATGAACTTTTTGTACAATAAATAAAGTATATCATATGGAACTTGAGTTCTGGATCAAAAGTGCTGTCAGAGTTTCTCACTTCATTTTTATGTGAAATATCTGAATTCATCATTTTATGTTCAATCTGATTAAGACCGCTTATAGAAAAAAAACAGAAAATATAATTTATAGAAGCATCATTTCTTCAGATCTCCTCTACCTCTCCATCTGGTCTTGCACAGCTCTGATCTCTTTTAGGCTGGGCAGCTCATCCTGCTCGTTGGTTGGAGAAGGCACCTCCACGTCGTGCAGCAGGCTCAGCGCGTACTGACGCAGCAGCATGAGTGCAGACAGCTCCCTCTCCAGGTCCTGGCTCAGCAGATCATGCTGGTCCAGCAGAGACTGCAGGGTGGCTTTGGACGCCTTCTCTACGGCGCTTTCTGGGAAGCGGCTCTGGAGCTCTTCAGAGACAGCTCTCACCTTAACCATCTGCATGGAACAAGAATGGAAGTTTAGCCAAACGAAGAAAAGGTAAAATGGTGAATTTATCCTCTTCTTTCATATGGTGGTGCACCTTTTCTCTAAAAGTCCTCCACTCCTGAGCTGTGTCCTCCAGCACTCTCTCCTGGCCCCGTGCTACACTGCGCAGTCGTGTCCAGCGCTGCCACACGGTGGTCATGGAGCGACTGATGGTGGCCTTGCTGGCGTCACTCCCTACCAGCTCTAGCTGAGCAGCTTGCTCCTCCAGACCACTCAGCTTCTCTTGAAAGCCGTTCACCAGAGATACAAGAGACTGAACGAAGAAGAGAAAGCATCATTAAAGAAGAACTTCCTCTTTGTTTTTTGTTTTTTTAAAGCAGGCTTTGTTTCAGCCTCACTCACCCGATGACTGCACAGCTTGTCTTCAGCTTCTTGGCCTGTTCCCGCCTTTGCAGTGGAAAATTCAGTCAGCTTCTTTTCAGCTTCATTCATGAGCTCAATAACGGTCTGCCGTGCCTCCTGGTACGTCTTCCACTGGTCCACACAGCTGGCAGAATGATCAGGGATTAGTTCACAAAGTTTAAGCATAAGAAGTTCTTTAAAGCATCGCTCTGTGTTACCTGTGGAGGACGTCGTGGTGACACTGCAGCTGATCTCGAACCTCCACCCCTCTCTGCTTCGCTGACTCCACGCTCACACGGAGCTGCTCTTTGGCGGTGGGGTTGACCACGTTCTCCAGCGAGGGCAGCAGGGCCTGCAGCTCCTCCAGGTGGATGAGGAACTCCTGCTCTGTGGACATGATGTCCGCCTGCTGCCTGAGACACTCCTCATAGTTCTCCACGTCCACGCCAAGGCTCGCCTGCTGCAGGAAGGACACGGCGTCCTCCAGCCATTCGCAGGCTGACTGCATCCTGAAGTGGTACTTCTGGCACAGCACCAGAGAATCCTCCAGGGTAATCTGAGGAATATTCACGGATGATAGAAGAAGTCACAATGTCTGCTGTAAGTTTGACCAGAATCAGCACATGATATAATGATGGATGTAATATTTCTCACCTGTTTGGAGCTCAGCGCTTTCTGAACATCCGCCTGCAGCTTCGCCATCTCCTCCAGGCTCGTATCCACATGTGTAGGAACAAGCTCGTTGGCGCTGGTGTACTTCTGTTTCTCTCTGCTGCTAAGAGCGGCAACGATCCTCAGCCTGGACTGCACCTCCTCCTGCATGATCTGCTGCTTTCTGATCTCCTCCTGCACCTTCTCCACCCGTACATCCACAATCACAGCATAGCCCAGCTCATCCCTGACCTGCTGCAGCCAGTCCAACGTCCGCTTCATCTCTGTTTCAAAGTCTTTGCTTTGGACAAATCTGTTCTCGCACTCTTCAATCAGATCCCCGACGGCGGCCTGCAGCGATCGCAGCTCCTCCTGCCACAGAACCACCTGCTCCTTCGAGGCGTCGTGGGCTGCCTGCTCCACGCGGGGTGCCAGAGTGTCCATCTGCTCCATGAGCCGTGACAGGTGAGAGTTGGCGCTCTGGAGGCTTCCTGCCAGGGCGTGGTAGTTCTTGAGTCTCTCCTCGGCTGACTGCGTCTCTGCGCTCACTTTGACAAGCTGCTCTTTTGTGGCCTTCAGCTCAGAGTCGACCTGCATGGCCATCGCTTTGTGGTCCTCGAATGACTCTAACGTTTCATCCAGATGCTCGACTTTCTGTTCAATCAGCCTCTTTAAGCTGTTGTACAGGCTCACCAGCTGGGTCATTTCCTCTGGGCGCCACGGCTGACCGGTGCTCCGAAATCCCTCTTTCTTCTGGTTGAGTTCACTCACAGCTAAACCCAGGCTGCTCAGGTCTGCCTGGATCATTTTGTAATCGCTCTGCAAACTCAGAACTTCTTCCGTCTGCAGCCCGACCGGCTGAGTGCCCAGATTATTGAACTGTTCTTCGAGCTCCTGCAGAGCTTTATGGGTGACATCTATGAAAGAGGTGTATTCATTTCTGGTGAGGATGGCCTGCTGGATCTTCTCCTGCTTTTCTTTGGCGAGCGCTAAAATGCTGTTGTACTGCTGGGGCAGGGTGTTGAGCTTTTCATCCAAATAGCAGTGATCCACTTCATTCAGGCTGGGCAGGATTTCCTGTCCGGCTCTTTGAACAATCAGAAGAAGATTCTCATACTCGATTGCCTGTTCAATAATGTGTTGATACTTTAACAGCTGAGCCTCCAGTTCGGCGTCACCGACCATCAGATTGATCTCAGGGAAGGTGACGATATCAGCTTGTTTGATCCACAGGCAAATCTTCTCCAAATCAGTCTTGAAATACTTCCTGGAAACAAGGACTTTCTCAAGCTCCTGCAGTTTCTGACCACATCTGTGTAAAGTTTTATCAAAGATGTTTTGAAGCTCCTGCAGCTTCGTGAGGATCTCATTCCTCTCCTCCTCGCTGGCGTCCCTCATCAGATCCCTCCCCTGAGACCACAGGGAGGTCAGCTCGCTCTGATAGGCTTTCAGACTGCTCTGAATATTCCGGCAAGTCCTGACCTGCTTGGACAGGTCGTCAGGAAGCAAAGCGATGTACTCCTCAGCCTGGGCTTTCTTCTCATTTTGCTGCACCCAGGAAATAGACTGACCCACAGCCATCAGGAACTGTGTCCTCTCTGTGAAAGCTTTGCTGAGGTGTTTCCTGCGCTGCACGACCTTCTCACTCAAAGACTCAACTTCAGACTGAGTGTCAACGATAAGCTGCTGCAGACGCTGTCGTTCGCTGAGACCCAGGCGGGCCAGCACCCTGTCAGCGTCAGCCATGGCCTGAGCCAGCAGCAGCTGCTTGGCCTCCAACTCGCTGCAGATGCTCAAGTGGTCGAACAGGAAGCTCTGCGCCAGCTCAGGAGGAGGACTCATCTTCATGGCTTCAGACAGGGCAGGCTGCTGCTCCTCAGCCCAGTCCCGAGCTTCTCTCAGACGGGCCTCTACCTGACCCATGTCTTCCAGGGTCACCACAGAGTCCTGGATTTTCCTCTCGATGAGGTTCTGCATCTGAGACCAGCGCTGCTCAAAGTGGCTGATCTGCTCCTTTACCAGCTCTTTATCATCCAGGTTTAAATGTTGGATGACTTTTTGTTTCTGTTCTTTGAGGTCTTCAAGAGCTCCTTTCTGTTCATCCAGAGTCACTGCCAGCCTCCGTAAAGCCTCCAGATGCTGAGATGAACTTTCAGCGTCCGTTCTGTGAAGCAAAACAGAAAAGTTGTCATTTTCTTGTTTAGTGTAATGGAGACCCAGCTTGCCTTAGTCATATGTTTTGGTTTTGCTCCAGATTGACCAAGTTTTAGGTGGCATTTTTAATAACTTCTCATTTCTTTGTCCATTTCTTGTAATTTTTTCATCTCTTTCTTTTCGTCATTTTTGCATTTGGAGAAGATCATTACTTTGTATGGCTAATTTGTTGGTCATGGACACCAAACTGGTTTTGTCTTCAGTGATATTTTTTCTATTTTTGCTCCTGAGTTTGTCTGGAGATCCTACATGTAACCATGGCTGCGGATGTGAAATCAGCTGTTAGCAGCCTGTAGCATATCAATGCTACCTGGTGCAAGGCCTGATGTTTCCCACAAGTTGAGGAGAAGGAGGTGAGGACCACGTGCTGGTTCTCAGGTGTGAGCTAAGAAGTGACGACATGGACCTGTCCTTCCATCCATCGTTATTGGGAACGTAAGATCTATCTCCAATAAGATGGACAAGCTAGCTGTGCTAACCCAGGAAGAGAGGGAATACCAGAAGGCAAAGTAGCATCATGCTATTCAAAGACATGGCTAACGGAGCTAACACTGGACACCAGTTGAAGAGCTTCACCTGCTGTGAGCGGACAGGATCCAGACAGAGGACAGAGACTGAACAGACTGCTGAAGAAGCTCAGTCCTGGACCCTGTTGTGGTGGAGACTGACTGAACTGGAGAATGATGGACAAGCTGTCATCACCTATTTTCTTATGGACCTTTTTGCACTTTCTATACACTTTCTTACTTTTGTTTTCTTGATTGCTGCTGTGACTCCTCCTGAATTTCCCCTCAGAGATAAATCAAGTATTTTCTATTCTATTTAATTCTATTCTAAAGTCTGGCAACCGTCCCTGTCTTTTTTGAGAGTGTTCCCTTTTGATAATATAATGTAGCCTCCTCTTTTTTTATTTAATGAAGTATTAATAATTGTAATTTTGTTCTGTCTCCGTTTTTTTAACTTATAATCTGCCTTTTATGCTTTTTATGCGTAACCTGTTTTGGAGAATTAAGCACGATTGTGATTACATAATTGTAATTTTGACTGTACAATACATATATGTGGGAAAACTAATAAAAACAATTGAATAATAATTTTCTTGCAGTCTTAAAGAAACAGTTGTAATATTTAATGTGAAAACACACCTGGCCAGATTGTCCCACTCTTTGGACACCTGTTCAAACAGAGCCTCCACTGCAGTGATGCATTCGTGGTACTCTTTCGACCTCTGCAGATCCTCCTCTCTCTGGCTCTGCAGCTTGTTGGCCTGGTGACAGAGCTCCAGCCAGGAGTGGCTCAGACGGTCCAGCTCGGCGTGCTCCGGAGAGTCCTGGCCACCAGTCAGTCGACTCACCGTCTCTGTCATCTTGGTCAGGATGCTCTGCTTTGACTGCAGTTGCTGGCTGCATTCCTGAGTGATGAAGAAGATGCCGGATAAGTACACAAAATCCTGTGTGACTCACTGCATGTGATTCTTGTAGCATTACCATTCCTTACTTTAGCTTGTGACAGCATATTCTGAGCAATCTTGGTCTCCAGCTCTGCAGGCCGTCTGGAGAAGCTGAGAAGCTGCTGCTCCATATCCTGAAACAGGCTGGTCAGATCCTGCTTCTGATCCTTGATCTCCCTCCAGCCCTCTGAGAGCTCATGTGCACTCGACATCCTTTCCTCAATCTGCAAAAAAAAGAGGAAAAGATCCTGCTTTGAATCTTTCAAACATATGGATCATTAAGCACTGAATCTCCAAGCACTGACTGAATGAATCTTAGGTCCAGTTACTGACCGTGAGTTTGACCTGCTGGACCTCAGCGGCTGCCACTCTCACAGCCTCATCTGACAGGTCGCACACAGAACACACCAAGTCCAGGTAAGTGCTGGCCTGCTCCTGAAGGGCCCTGTAGTGTTTCACCTGAGTGTGCAAAAGTAATCAACCACAAGAGTTGAAGAAAAATGACAAACTACAACAGTTAAGAGGAGGAGTTGGTTGATTTGTCTCAGTTACCTGCTTCAGTGCTTCCTGCAGACCAGTCGGTCCCTGCTCGTTGAGCTGAAGCTCCTCCTGAACCGTAGAGAGCCACGTTTGGCACTGCTGCAGAGTGTCCTGATGGTTCACATGTTTCTGCAGCTCCCGGTCCAGACTCTGGTACACCTGTGGAGCACGGTGAGTAAAGACCTTAAACTTTATTTCAGCTGCTACAAACAGAGGGGTTTTCTGGTTGTGTTCCTAAATGACTCACACGTTGGGCCGTGCTGCAGATGGCAGAGTAGCTGTCTCTGGTTCCCTGTTGATGGGCCTGGACTTGTTGACTGATCTTTGCCTGAACTTGGTCCGTACAGCTTGCTACAAGATCTTCTCCTTTCTGTTTCAAGCTGGTGAGACGCTCCTCAAAGCTTGCTATCTCCTCCATTATTGCCTGGAGAGGAACAGTGATGCGTTTCAAAATACTGCTTTGCTAAAGTAAGCTTAAAAAAACTGCAAAACCGCAGATTGCTAGTTATGGTGTGGTCACCTTGTGTCGGGCAAGTTGCTGAGTGGCCATCTCCATGCCGCTGGTCTGCATGGAGTCAGAGGTGACCAGTCGACTGGACATCTGTAGGAGCCACTTCTCCACCTCCTGCAGTTCACTGTTGTAATCTTCGTGCTCCTTCACCCACTCCATGAGGTTCTGAACCTGCGTCTGTGACAGAAGCAGAAGCTGTCACTGTGTCCTGAATCAGTGATGCCTTTAACACGTTACTCTGATTTGACCATGTTTTTCAGTAACGAGTAATCTAACACGTTACTATTTACAAACCAGTAATCAGGTTAAAGTTACTAATCCGAATCATGGTGCGTTACTTTTCTTTTCATTTTTCTTGTAAAAAAAATCTAAACCTTTTTTTTTCTTGTCTCCCGTTGTTTTCGGCATGTGGACAACTCATGTGTAATAGCAGCCAGCACACAAAGGTAAACAGAGGGGGAGAGGAGAAATGCACGCTTTATAGCTGGAAACACAGTCGCTGTTTGGAGCTTGTCAGCTAAAGATGACAATATTTCAGCTCGTTGTTCACCCTGCGCTGGCAGTTTGCTTAAGATCTTTTACCGAAACATTTTGGAATCAGAGCGATCAGCGCAATATGGACATAAATGCTTGGGAAGTTGTTTGACTTTTACCTGGGGGAAAGGTGAGTCCTGTCTTTCACTGTAACCCCCTTATATAAAGAGCTGAACCCTCCGTTTAGCACAAATCCATCCGTTGAGGAGCAGAGCAACAAAACGTAGACAAGCAGGGGCGTGCCTAGACTTTTTAGACTGGGGTGCCCCGAGCATGGTACTGAGGATTATGTGAGCCCACACTCCAGCAACATTTATTTTTCCTTATTGTAATACAAATACAGGATCAGCAGACTACAGCTTTAAAAAACAATTAAACTCAAAAAAACCAAACTAGAATCTTAAAATTTAACTGAACAGTGCTGTAGTGTACCGTAAATAGTACAGTAAAAGCTTTCTTTAGTTGTATTTTGAGATTCAAAATGTATAAAATGATTTTTTTCTGATTAATTTAAACTACCATTGTCTGCATCTTACTTTAAAACAGGGGTCTCAAACTCGTGCTATGGAGGGCCAAGAGGCTGCAGGTTTTCTCTCCAACAAAGAACTTCACCAGCTGATTTCACTGATTAGTCCCTGTTATCTGCTTAAAGGTGATGTAATCAGTGAAATCAGCTGGTGGAGTTTTTGGTTGGAATGAAAACCTGCAGCCTCTTGGCCCTCCATGGCGCGAGTTTGAGACCCCTGCTTTAAAACAAAACATGTAGACTCATATTAATATTCATTTCAATTGCATCGCATAATCGTGCCGCAGCAGTTGTTGTCGGAAGCTGCTGAAAGTAAATAATAAAGTAAATTGTAATATGACTTTGTTACTTTCAAAATCAAGTAGTCTGTAATGTAACTAAGTTACTTTTTAAAGGAGTAATCAGTAATAAGTAATCAGATTACTATTTCAAAGTAACTGTGGCAACACTGGTCGTAATAAAACAAATCCACTTGTATCAGCTTCCTCATTCTGCTTTACTAACCCTGTAACACCACATTATTTAATAACGCCCCAGTATCTAATAATGTAATAAATTTTTACTTCAGAAGAAACATCTCCATTGAGTCCATACCTTGGCAGCTAAGCAGAGATCCTGATAATCAGCCTGGAGCTTCTTCATGTTTTCACTGATAGTTGCGTCGTGGACGATGTCCAGCAGAGCCTCTCCTTTCTCAAAGACAGACTTCACTGCTGACTCATGAGACTGCACTGTCTGCTGAATGGTCTGCACATGAAAACAAGCATTGCAAACAGCATCCGTCAGTTTCTCTGCTCTAGTTTTATTGTGAAGAAACATTGATGTTGTTAAGTTACCTTGTACTTTGCTAGCTGAGCCTTCTTCTGGTAGAGCTCAGCTTTAGGCTCCACATTTGATGCTAAAAGGTTCTTGGTCTCCTTCACCCACTGAGCCTGGCCCTTGTATTTGTCCATAAAGTCTTTGGAAAGTGAGATGCATTTCTCCAGAGAGCTGTGCTCGGCGCGCAGAGCTTCCATCAGCTCCTGGAGCTGAGAGAGGCGCGTGTCCACCTCCTCCTTCAGCTGCTCCGCCTCGGGCTCCTCCAAGAACGCCATGGCTCGCTCCGTCTTCTCCCTCATCGTCTTCAGGTAGGTGTGACCCTGCTCCATGTCAGCCTGCAGAGCCTGAAGAGTACATGTGATGGTGTTCAGTTTACACCACAGCAGACATCAAAATACAGATGACATGTGCTCCAGGTTTGATATCATACCTCTAGTTTCTTCATCTTCCTCTCCATAGCAAAGCGGTCCACAGCGTCGACAGTGATAGCCACAGTGCTGAAGTTATTCTGAGCCGTGCTCAGCCAGTCTGAGAAGGTGGTGAAGACACACTGTGCCTCTTCGATGCAGGACACCTCTTCCTGGAGCTGTTTGATTGTCTCCTGCAGGATAAAGGAAGAGAAATGCTGATTGGATCTTAATAATGATGTGCACATACACAGACGCTGTGTTTAAATAAAAGGTACCAGTAACTGCAGAAGGAGGACATGGTAGCGTGCTGTGATTTTGGTGGCCCTGCTGCTGATCTGGCTGCTGATGTGAGTCTCGTCCAGAACCTGCTGAGCCAAAACACTGAGGCCCTCCATCTCCTCCTGATACACCAGCACTTCTTCCTGCCAGCTCTGATCAGAGGAGCAGCGTTATAATAATATATATAAAAAAAAGCAACATTTTCATTTGCTTAAAAATTAAAGCATCTCTGTATGTGAGGCTAACCTTTATCAGCTGGAGCTGGGCATCTTTCGTAGTCCGGTCAGACCGCCGGTGGCTACGCAGTTGCGCTTTGGTCTCCATGCCCTTTAGCCAGCTGTCAAGACGCTGAAACTTTTGCTCCATCTGCCGGAGTTTGGCCAGTGCACTGTTGAGCTGAGACCGCGTGTCGGCCAGTCGTGCCTGATACATCCTCCACTCCTGCTGCAGGGTCTCCAGCGCCCTGTCTTCGATCTGAGGCAGGCCCCAGGGGATGACGAGTTCTCGGCTGACCAGCAGAGTGTTGAGCAGAGCCTGGCCTTCTGTGCAGTGCAGCTGCAGCTCCTGTGGTAACAATGAGGTACATTATCAGCATGAGCAGCAGCATTTTAACATCTTTCTATTTACAAAACAAAACCTCTGTTGGTTTATAACCTGCAGCTTTTGCAGAGTCTCCTCTAGCATATCCACATCCCCCTCCAGTTGTGTGTAGCAGCCAAGCTTCTCTTCTTCTTGTTCCAACCAGTCCTCAAATGCATGGAGGCCCCGCTGATACTCGTGGTGGGCTTTCACCAGCTCCTCCGCGTTAGCTACCGCTCTCTGCGGGAGCAATGAAAATAGAAAATCGTTATGTCTGAGCGTTTTCAAGAGTTTTGCCACACATTATGTTTAATAGGGTAGGGAGGAAAAAATGAAAATTGATATTTCAGGATTCTTTTGTTTGACAATATCAAAATTGGGATTCTTTTAGGGGTGGGTAAAAATATCAATGAATCGATCCATCAAAATTATTGCCTTGCCCAATTCAATATCGATTCAGCAAATCCTCTGAATCGATTCATCTATTGGCAAATGGGGGGAGTATGCCTGTTATTCCCATTGTTTGGACGAGGGCCACAGGAGACCAAACAACAAAATATGGCAGCCAAGGATGCAGCACAAAGCCAGATCCTTCAGCTTTAAAGTCTGACATTTGGGTTGTGTTATTGCTCCAAAGCGTGAGGTGACATACCGCATATATTCACATGGGGCATGAAAATCGATAATTGAAGCAATTAAATCTATACTGAATCAAATCAAATCGAATCAAAAAAATATCAAAACGAATCGCAACCTAAAAAATCTAATCATATCGTAAGGTTTTTAGCGATACCCTGCCCTAGATTCTTTGTCAAAAATGTGTTTTGGTTTCTTTTTAAATTTTAATTCTTCTTCAGTCTTTGCTTATAGACTGGATTGGGAAAAAGTTACCACTTTCCTCATCATTCAACTTTTTTACATGTTCTGGTGTTAAAAAAGCAAACTAAAAATCACAAAAATTGTAAACATCTAAGAACCACCGGCACCCCAAAAATCGTAATAGAATCGAATTGTGAGAATAGCCCTAATGTTTAAGGTGCTGTTTTCGTGGAAGCTGGAAAAAACATAATAAACAGATTTTGGGACTGATTTCTGCACACTTGTAATTACCATAGCATTGTCTTTCATGGTGTTGTAGCGCTCTTGCAGTTCCTGAAGCTCCAGCTGAGTGACAAAGCTCTCTGTGATGCTGACGCTCTTTGCAGTGATGGTTTCCAGCAGGCTGCTGTGGCTCAGCACTTCCTCATACAGCAGCTAAAACAGAATGGAGAAGTAATACCATCAATAACCTGTGACGATATTTACATCCACTGCAGCTTAACAGCCCATGTGGCTTTGGAGCTTCTCACTTGCTTATTGATTATCACTTTTAAAACCACAGTCTGTTCGGTGACTTATCCAGAAAGAGTCAAGTACCTTTATTTTGCTCAGGTTAGCAGTTTTATCCCTCATCTCCGGGCAGTGTTTATCAGTGGGATCGAGACTCTCCTCTACTCGCTCCACCCACGCCACAAACTGGTGAACGTCTTCCTGGTAACTGGTCCACTGAGACAGGGAACCTTCCAGCTGGCTGTTGGATTTTCAGAGCAAAGAAAGGCAAAGTCAGTCGACTATCCTGCAGCAATTGTGACTCATTACTCCTGCTAACAAACAAACCTTTTGCACTGGATGGAAGCAGAGAGCAGGGCGTCCCAGGAATCTTTCAGATCCTGTATTTGCTTCTGGACGGCTGGCACTCCTTCAGCTGAGGTGTTTCTTTGAACGGACTCTCCTCTTGTGATGAGCATCTTCAGCTGGATCTCTTTCTCCTGTCGAGCAGTCAGCAAAGCCTGAGGCAAAAAACAAAAACAAAAAGGTGAATTATTTTTTCTCTTTTCTGAGTGTTAAAGGTGCTGGATCTAAGTAAACGCAACAAAGCACCTTTACCTCCAATTTGATCATGCGGCTATCCAGAACGTTTTTGTCTGCAGTGGGGGCGCAGTAACTCTGCAGCATGTGACTTGTGTCAGCCACCCAGTTCTGCAGCTCTTTCAGGCCTTGGGAGAAAAGCTGGTGCTCAGTGGCTATTCGATCAATCCGTGAGGCCTTCTCCTGCGAAACGGCAAAGCGAAGCACAAAATTTACCTCAAAATGCTTCAGAAACTGAATCCACAGGAGGCTCTGCTAAATGAGCTTTACAGACTACAGATTTAGTAGAAAATAAAAAGGATATTAATTTATGTATCATCTTTGTGAGACTGACAGTAACAAAAGAAATAAATTAGTGTTTCATCACGGTAAATTAGTACCTTCACTGTTTATAATCTGTACAATATTAAGTCAGAGCTCGATCCAGTCTAGTGCCGCCGCTTCCTCTCAAGCTCTACCCCTAGAAAAGCTCTGGTGCAAAGGCAGATTGGGAGGCATTACTGTACCTTGGTCAGGTTGGTTAAAGCTAGGTACTGAGCAGAGAGCTGCGACACGCGGTGCACAAAACCCTTGCCGGCCGCATGTTCATCCCACAGCAGCTGGGCCTTTTCTTTCAGCTTGTTCAGCTGAATCTCGTGAGAGGCTAACTCCTCAAGCACAGACTGGAAGAGCACAAGCAGGTTATCAAAGAGGCATGCGAGCTGACACAGATATCAGACAGTTAAACTCAGACACAGAGACTGAGGGGTTAGAGATGGCGACATGGCAAAAAGGAAGAATGCGACGTCTGGCTGGTGTTACTGCAAAGCTGTTGTTGGTCATAACGTGCAATCAAAGAAGACAGTTATAAACAATTAAAAGACACTTAATACAAGTATAATTGTACACTGAACAGTTAAAATGACATATGAGAACAGCAGAGAAGCAGAAAGATGACAGAAGTAGACAAATGGCTGTTAGCTTCAGCTGTTGGACTTCTTTTCAAAGGGTAATAGCGAAGCAAAAACACAGTTAAAGAGCTAAAACGTTGATTTCCTGCCAGGCCTAGTCATGTTGGCACTAAAGCACTGAGTGGTTGTTGTGTTTGAAGATGATTGGTCCTGGATGTGGGGGTGGGGTGGAGTTGTTCCAGGCTCTGTGGGTTTTATTACCTGTAACTTGTGAAGCTCTTGCTTTTTGGCGGTGAGATCGTGAAGCCTCGTGCTGCTCTCCTGTACAGCCAGCTCAGTGGCATTCAGACACTCCTGAAGAGGCTCGGCGCTTGTCTCAAAGTCTCTCATCTGAGATAAAAGGTTCTAGGATACACACAGAGGATAAAATGAGACTTAATCTGAAATATCCCAATAGAGTTTTTACAGATTGGCAAAGAAGGACTCACTTGCAGACCGGCCTCTCTGCTGTGCAGGTTAGTCATTATATTTTTCCAGTCCTCCTTGGCTGTGTTTATTTTAGTGCGAACTGCATCCACTCTGTCTTTAGCTGCGACAGTGGAGACAAGTTCACCATTGACAACCACAGCGTTGAGCTTGGACTGGCCCTGCTCCCTGTCACCCAGAAACTCCTGGTGAGAGAAAATGATGAGAAATGATGAGAAAAGATGATGAGAGAGGATGAGAGAAGATAAGAGTAAAGCAAGTCATAAAATTATTTAATACCGTAACTAGGGCTGTCACTTCCACCGGTTAATGAGATTAATTAAATACACCACAAATTGATGCTTTAAAAAAATTGACGGAATTAACTCAGTGCATCTGGAACGATCTTTCAAGACCCAAGTAATGTGATTGTCTCTTCCTGTTTTTGATCCAAAAAACAGACAAAATGTACTTTTTTTTAATCCAGTTCATCTCGGGCTCCCCATCCTTTGATCTTCTCCATGATCTCTGTCGTCCTTACTCACAATGACGCCGCTCTTTATCTCTGAACTACCGCGTCACATCCTCAGTTGGAGCGTAAGCTGCCTGAACTTTTCTGACTCTCAGCGTCTTGCTATGTCTCTGTCACCTCACATCTTCTCCTTATATCCATGCTGATCTCTCATCCAAAGAGTGCACCGCTCTCACCCACAGTAGTTTATGAGCATGATTTTGGTTGACAACTCTGCCAGACCCCGCCTCCCCTCCGTGAAAAAAATAATTTACTTCTGTAGACGGTTTAACGGTTGTATAAACGGTTGCTATGGAATTGACGTCTATAGTCGTCAATGGCAGCATACACAGACATTTTAGTATTTGCCAGTTGAAAAAATGTGGATTTACAAATCTTCTCTTCTTTGTGTATTTATTTGAATAGTCATGCACTATAGTTTTGTAATGTCCTAGAATTCAAATTCTTTATTTGGAGGACCTCAAGCAGATGCGCAATTAAAGCGCTATTAATTAGATCAATTAGTTACAAGTCCTGTAATTAATTAGATTTTTTTTAATTGCCTGACAGCACTTATTGGAACTAAACAAAGAGTTTATGTGAATATTTTTAAACAAACTGTTGAAATACCATCCATACCTGAATCTTCTGCAGACTGGACGAGGCCTCGCTGAGATTCTGAGGTACGTCAAAGCACTTGGCTGTGTTAATCTTAGTGTTGACCAACCACTGCTGGAACTCTCTGAAGCTGGAGCGAAACCCTTGTTCCAGAAGCTTCTCTTTGCTCTGGCACTCCCTGGAGGCTTGGAGACTCAGACTAACAAACAAATCAAAAGAAAAAAGTAAGATTTCTGGTGATATCTTCACAGATCAGTTGGTTGATGCTTTTTTTTTCTTTTTGAACACACGTACACATTACCTACCTGTTGTATTCCTTAATGAGAGCTGACACTCTCTCAGACTGGGTGCCCATGTCTCTGGAGAATCGGCACAGATCGTTGAGTTGAGTTTTCAGACTGTCAGACATCGGCTCGGCTTTTACGAGTTCCTCCAAAGTTTCCTGTGCCAATAAAAATAGTTCAGCAGCTCTTAATCTTTATCTAAATTATCATTTCACATGCATTTGTTTCTTCAATCATTGCATGTTTTCAGTTTATGATGGGAAGCACAGCTGAGATGTACCTTTGCTATCTGCCAGCCTTTAACAGCCTCCTCTCCATCGTTTTTCCCCTCCACTTGTGCCAGCCGCAGACGCCAGTCCTTCAGCTGGCGCCCGAGGTCCCGCAGGTCCTGCTCCAGCTGTGCCGAGCGGCCGTTGAACTCTTGTTCAGAGCTGGCTATCTGGGACAGGGCAGTCTCCAGACTAGCCCTTGTCTGCAGTGCTCCACGTTCCCACTGTTCCCACGAAGAGACCAGGGCTGCTTCTTCTCGCTCCATGGCCTCGTATCCCCCTGAGCCGGTGTGATCCCTTGCCACTGCGCCACATCTTTGGACCCGGTTCAGCCTCTCTCTGCCTCGCTGCTTAGAGTCAAGCAACTCCTGGGAAAACATAAAAAGCAAAATAGCAAATGTAGCAAATAGCAGACTGAGTAAAACATGCATTAATTTCATCTTTAGCCAGCAGGGGCAGATTTCTGCATCGTTTCAACCGTTACCTGCACTTTGGAGAGCTTTCTTTTAATGGAAACAGAGTCCCCGGACAGATCTGACCAGCGTTGAAGTTCCTCTTTAGCAGAAATCAACCAATCATTGAAGTCTCTCAGGGCATCCAAATACTGCTCATGCTCAGACACGATGTTTTGCATTGACTGCACTTTACCCTGAAAGAACAACATAAGGTGAACAGAAAATATAGGATTTATTTAAACAAGCTTTGATTTCTTTTAGTGAAAGATCAAAACATTCATGTGCAGGAACTCAATCCATGGTCACCTTTGCTGATATCTCACCTTGACAACAGCTGAGATGTCGGCAAAGTGTGCGTTGAGCTCCGCCCTCGACTCCGGTCCAAAGGTCTGGTCTCCAGTTTTTTCGTGCATCTCCACCGCTTTGTCGTTAAGGCGTGACAGCGCTGCAGCATGGGCGTCCACGTCAGCCTGGATGGCCCTGAGGCGCTCCAGAAACGCCGACTTCTCTTTGAGGCCGGGCTGCTGAGGCAGAGTCATTCCCACTTCCTGTTCCACTGACTCCATCCACTGCTGCAGCTGACTTTTACTCTCCTGGAAGCTCGTCCACTGAGCCACCGTCCACTCCAGACGACTGAAATCAGAATCAATGCAGTTCACCTCCATCACAGGGACAGTTAATGTGACCATGTTTGGGAATAAAAACACAAGTCTCACCTGTGGCAGCTCATGGAAGTCATCAGCATATTGGCCCAGGCGTCTTTCAGGTTCTGTAGCTGTGAGCAAATAGCCTCCTGTCCCTCCATTCTGTTGTGTTTTAGTACCTGCTCTCCTTTCCCTACAGTCATGTTGAGCTTCACCTCACCTTCACCCTTCATCAGCAGGATATCCTGTGTGTATGAAAACATCAGAATTATTGTCACCTCTAAGATCACAGTGTGACACATTAAACTGTAGTCTACAGACCTGTACGAGGCCAAGTCTTTTCTCCAAAGTCTCCTTATTTCCAACTGTGCTGTTGAGTGAAGCCAGGCGCTCCTGGACTCCATTAAGCCAGCCCCAGGTCGTCTGCAGTGTCTCTTCAAAGGCCTGCTGCTCCTGCAAAGTGAGCTGGCAGCTGCGCAGCCTCTCCCTCACACGCCTCAGCAAGGCCTGGTGCTGTGACTGCAGCTGAGCCGACACGCGTGTCTCGCTGCCGTCTCCTCGCCCACCTTCATTCAGAGCCTGTCCCTCCTGGCACAGGCGCTCGAACGAATCCCTGCATGAGAAGCAGTTAAATATTTAAAGAAGCTTCAAAGAGTGCTTTGATGTTTCATTGGAGAGAGTTATCACCGATCCAACAGGAGACAGTAAAATCAAAACAGTTTTCTTTTTAAAACACACACAGCTGTACCTCTCTTTGAGCACCTCCTGCTGATATTCCTCCACCTGCTCGAGCACCGCCTTTTCAGGGCCTCTCTGCTTGGTTTCCAGCAAGTCTGTGGTAAGTCTCTTCTCCATGTGCTCCAACCACCACCTCAGCTTCTTGAGGCGTCCCTCAAACCTGCAAGAAATCCAAAAACCGACGTCAATAATGAATTAGTTCACCGCAGGGGTTAAAGGAGTGATTTTTTAATCAGTTACCCTTTCATGAGAGATGCACTGTCCTCCAGGATTTGTTGGTTCTGTCTGCACTGCTCCACAAAACTGTCCCAGTCCTGCTGGATGGAGGAGAGGTGCTGCTGGACCTGCCCGGCGCTGGCTTTGGGGAGATGGAGCAGAAGCTTCTCTCCTTCCTCACAGACTTGAGTGAGACGGACCTCACCCTCCTCCACGCGATCCATGGCACCCTGCATAAAAAACCCACATCCCTTAAAGCCTCTACCTTATGACTCCTGACTGAACACACTCCACATTTGCTATGGCGTTGCTAGCCGCCCTGTTGGCTATGGCTGCCTGTTGCAGCAGCTCTGTCTTTGTCCATTTCTTGTAATTATTTTTTGTCTCTTTTTCGTCATCTTTGTATTTGGAGTGGGTCACTACTTTGTATGGTTCATTTGTTGGTGATTGACACCAAACTGGTTTTGTCTACAGTGATATTTTTACTACTTTTTCTCCTGTGTTTGTCTGGAGATCCTACATGTAACCATGGCTGCATTGTTTACATGTGAACTCAGCTGTTAGCAGCCTGTAGAATGTCAATGCTAACTGGTGCAAGGCCTGATGTTTCCCACAAGGTGAAGAAAAGGAGGTGAGGATGACGTGCTGGTTCTCAGGTGTGAGCTAAGAAGTGATGACATGAACCTGTCCTTCCATCCATCGTTACTGGGAACGTAAGATCTATCTCCAATTAGATGGACGAGCTAGCCGTGCTAACCTAGCAACAGAGGGAATACCAGAAGGCAGAGTAGCATCATGCTATTCACAGACATGGCTGACTCAGCTAGCATCAGACACCAACGCCACATTGGAAGGACTTCACTTGCTGTGAGCAGATAGGATCCAGGAACCAGAGACTGAACACTGCTGAAGAAGCTCAGTCCTGGACCCTGTGGAGGTGGAGGCTGGCTGAACTGGACAATGATGGACAAGCTGTCATCATCTATTTTCTTATGGACCTTTTTGCACTTTCTATACACTTTCTTACTTTCGTTTTCTTGATTGCTGCTGGGATAAATAAAGTATTTTCTGTTCTATTCTCTTTGGCCACATTCACATATCAACATTTAACAAAGCTTGGTTTTACCTTCAGCTTCTGTAGTTTGCGTTCGACGATTTGTGTGTCTCCAGATCGATCAGAGCATTCCTTCACAATCTCCCTCTGCTCTGACAGCCAACGATGAAACTCCTGAACTAGATCTGAGAAGAAAGACAAACAGCAAATCAATACCAAGAGTAGATTTTTTAAGAGAATCAAGAGAGACGGATTCAAGTTTTTGATCTAATGCACCCTCAGCTGTCTCCTTTCAAGGTATGAAGTTTTTCAAAACACAGCTAGCCTCCTTTCAGTCACTGCTTTGTAAAACTACATTTCAGTTTGAATACTTTCTTCTCCTTCCTCACCGTTGAACTGGTGCTGAAGACAGTTCTGCAGAGACACCAGTGTCCTGGCAGAAAGCTGGTTCACAGACTCGTAGGTTTTGATGAGATCCGTCAGAGCCGAACCCAAACCAGCCAGCTCCTCCGACGGATACTTCCGGCACAGGGTGTTGAGGCTCTCTCTGGTGGTGTCGATGCTCCCCTGCTGATTCTGCAGCTCTTTCTGGAGATCCTTCAAAACATGTTGAACAAAGTCGATTCTTGAGCTTTTTACAATCTTTTCTCCAATTTTTTAAACAAAGTGGAGTTTGTATTGATACAAGAGCTGTACTCCACCTTCACTCTGCAGATGTCTTCAGGATCTGATCCAGTCGGGGAGGAAACCAGAGAGTCCTCCATACTTTTTAGCCAAGCTGACATCTGGGAGATGTAGTCCTCCAGCTGTTTTCTTTGAGAGGTGAAGTCCATGAGGTTTCCTCTGGCCTGCTCATGAAGCTTCTTGGTGTTGCTGATCTTTTTACGGAGGTCATTCTCCAGCACCTGATACGAGAAAAGATTTGACAAATTTGTAAAAGAGGAGGAAGGATCAATTTGTATTTTATGTAAGGGTTAAAAACTGGTTTCTTGTTCACCTGTAGTTTGGCCGGGGTCTCTTCACTTTGACTGCAACTTTTCAGCTCTGCTATTTTATTCTGCAGGATTTCAAGTTTCTGCTCCTTCTCGCCCATTTCTGCCTGTGAATGTATAAGAGAAGAAATGTGATGAGACATTTTTTAAGGCTGCTTTCTTTGTTTCTTTAATATCATCACAGCATCATCAGGTAAAACATGTGATGACATTGACATCATGGTTGCACCTGCAGCTTGGAGAGCCTCGCAGACACTTTCTGACTGTCGTTGAGGTTGTTCAGGCTCTCGTTGAGCTCCATCACACAGCTGCTCGTCCAGCTCTCGGTGTCCTCACTGATTTTACGCACATCGTCCCACAGCGCTAAGCTCCGGTTCAGACGCTCTATGTTGTCGTCTATCTTTTCAGAAACCTGAGAGGCAGAACAAGTCACACTTTTTCCAGTATCTGAAATTTGTCTCCCTGTTTGTTAAAAACTGTCTGGTTACTTAAATTCTAGCAACTTCTAACTTACATCCAGCCACTGATCAACCAGCGTCTCCATGTCCTTCTTCAGCATTTGGGCATCACACTCCGGGATCTTCTTCAGCTCAACCACCAGCTGTTTTCCTTTACTGGAAAACTGGTCCAGCTCATGCTGCTTGCTCGCCATCTCTACTTTCACCGTCTCGTGCTGGGAGTAGAGGAAAAGATGTAGAATCATGTTAGGCATCATGACAAACAATAAAAAAGGTGGACTGCAGAATATAGATACTAGTTTTTGGACTCTTACCTTGGTTAAAGACCTCCTGGTCTCCTCGTAGTCCTTTAAAACAGAGGTAATCTCGACCAGAGGCTCAGTGCTCTCAATGATGCTGCTGATGGAGGTTTTCAGGGTTTGATATTCTCTCATGAGCTCAACAAGGACGTTGCACTGCTCTTGTCTGACAGAGAAAAAAAAAACATGTAAGTAAGATTAGATTAGATTAAAATCTTGTCAGGATTGTGCTTGAAAACATTTTTTAGGACTCATTTCGATCTGTAAAGACTGAATTGTTGCGTCCCAGTTTGGACAGTTTGCTACTTCCTGTCTCAGAAAACCTTCTTTTTTGATATTTTATTGTTTTTCGTTTTTTCTATGTTTTATTTGCATTTGTCCTTCTTCTTTTCTTTTTTTTTTAATTTCTAATTTTTGTTTGGGAGAGGGGGTTCAGGGAGTGCAAGGATGTGGGTTAAAAATAAAAACTGTACAAGTCATCTCTTCACCTCATCACTGATACTGTATCAGGATAGACATTTCTGTTGTCTTGTATTTATTGGAAATAATTCTGAATATTTTTGAGATTGTAGTTTATGGTCTTGTTGAATAAAGTGATGCAGGTAAAAAAAAAGGACAGATGAAAATTCACAAGCACAATTACTGTTACTATCATGCATCTTGAAAATATCTATAAAATAAATGATAACAAAAATAATAATAATAAAAAAAGGACAGAAAGGAAGAGCACGTTTGAACATCCAAAAAATATAAAGAAATATATAAAACCTTCTTCCATTCCTTCAGTACCTCTCTGTGATGAGCTTCTTGGTGTCTTCCCACGTGGTCTCCAGCAGGTTGATTTCCCTCAGTACCTCCCCGGCCAGCTCTGCATCTCTCTGGGCCAGCTGGTTGCCTTTATCCCTCAGCCACTGCTCCTCATGCTGGTGTGACTGGAGCTCATCCTCCATCTGATTAAAGAACCTGAGTCTGAAAAACACAGAAATAAGATGCCAGTGAAATCCTTGTTTTCAATGGTAGCCCAGTTTGAAACTTAAGCTGTACGGAAGGTTATTAACATGGTTTTACCTCTGCTGCAGTGCGTGCAGGCTGGGCTCTTTGAAGCTCTGGTGGTCGGCTTTCTCCTCGATGTCCTCCACAGCTTTGAGCAGCTGTTCTTTCCGTTGTCTAAAAGACGTCCACAGAGCTCCCAGAGCCTCAGCTTCGCTCTGTTTAGTACCAAGCAGGTTCCTCACAGCGTCCAGCTCCGCACTGAGGGAATCCGCCAGCATGCGACAGGACTTTCTAGAACCTTCCTCGGCGCCGATGTGGAGATGGCTTTTGCAAAGGCTGCTGTCTAAGTTGACGGCAAGAGTCTCAAGCTGGGTGATGTCAGGGACGATGGTGGCCAGCTCCTGCTGCAGCTCCTCTACTTTCCCCCGGTCCCAGCTCCCTGCGCTCTCCACAGTCTGCTTCAGACCCCGCAACACCCCCGCAGCCACACTGTGGGTCTGCAGGAAAGCTTCAAGCCTTTCCAGACACTCGAGCTGGAGCTCTGCCGTGTGCTGAGCCTCCAGGTAGGGCTGCAGACAGCTGTCCGCTCTGCTGCGGAGGAGCTGGGCATCGGCAGGTTCACAGAACTTACAGAGCTTCTCTGCCTGCTGCTCCAAACTCTGTTTCACTCCTGACTGCTTCTGCAGGGCCACCTGTGTCTCCTGTCAAAGGTGAATGATCAGTGATTACATGTTGCTCTTAATGCGATTCATTAAAATACAATGCTTCTCTACTTTTCTCACCTTTACTTGTGCGGTGGCAGGCTGCAGATTGCTGATGTTGATCTGAGAGGCTGAGTGCAGGTTAGAGAGCATGTTTTCACTCCACTGGGAGAATTTTAGCAGGGCCTGGTCGAACTGCTCGACCAGAGACAGGTGGCTCTGAAGGTCCTTGATTCTGAGGGTCAAACGGCAGAAAACTGAGTCAAACCAGCAACAGAAGACCTTACTGACCTCTAATTATTACAGAATACATTCAAGAATTTTCTCTACAGATGAAAAAGTTTTGCTTCTGATGCCAAAACAGATCATCTCAAACATAATATTAAGTGCTGTTTAATCTTACCTTTGAGGAAGGACTTCATTCTGAACACGCAGCCTCTTCTGCAGAGTCTCCAGCTCGTCTTTCAGCTGCTTCACCCCCTCTTCTGGTGCAGTCGGACACAAGGAAGTTCCCAAAGACGTCAGTTCAGCGTGCGCAGGCTCGAGTGACCGGACCTCAGAGTGCAGGGCCTGCAAAAATGTGTGTTTATAGATAAATCCTCAACTATTTCTCTTCATGTATAAACACAAAAATCTGTGTCCCATTCGAAAAAGATATGAGAATATATGCTTATTTACCTGCAAATCTTGTAGCTCTGATCTGAGCTTGGCTTTATCAGCTGACAGACTCTGACTCTCTGGTTTGGAAGCTCCTTCGCTCCTCTCCAGGCAAGAAACAAAGTTTGAACGCTGTTTCTCATACCTGAAACACATCAACAAAACAATGTCTGGTGAAATCTGGTCAGCATTTTCAGCTCCTGCTCTGCACTGGCTCTTACTTTTGCCATAGAGAAAGCAGATTCTCCAGAGTGCTCTGTTTGTCCTTCGCCATCTGAACGTTTCGGTCGTAGCTGCAGTTGAGCTCTGTCACTGTCCTCTCTGCTTTCTCTTTGTCGCTGAGTCTCCGAGCTGCAGCGGACAGAGACAGCAAGGTTCCCTTCAGCTTCTCCAGATGCTGATTGACGTCCTGTGGAGCAAAAGCACAAAGCAGTTACTGTCAGAGGATTATATGTTAGCTGGGAAATAAACCACAGTGTGAGGTAAAATCAGGTAGTCACCATGTGGTTTTGGAGAGCTTTGTACGTTTCTGAAGACGAGGTGCAGGACTTGATAGGATGTTCCAGTTTTGTGTGGAGCTCACTGAGAGACGCTTGCATCTGGAGTGATAAAATTTCAACCTTAAGTATCTTCTCTCAATACTACTCTGTGTGTTTGCATGATACTCATTATTTTTTTACCTCCTCGAGGCTGAATTTAAACTTCTGCTGATGAGACGAGCTCTCCTCCAGCTGTCTATCGAGCTGCTGCACGCTCTCCTTCAGTTCCTCCCAGTACCTGCCGATCTGGGTCAGACGGGCCTTGATGCGAGCCGCCTCCCCTGAAGACACGAACTGGGCCAGAGCCTGGGAATCTGCCTCCAGCTGAGAGGGAACCTCAGCTCGCTCCTTCAGCTCTGCACCAACAGCCTGGAGACGCAGGGAGGGATGCAAAACCGTTAAGAGAGGAGTTCTGGGAAAGTCGTGGGCGCTTTATGAACTCGTCAGTGAAAGTGGGGGACTACAGATCTTTGCAGGAAACTGGAGAGTGATGTAAGATGAGTTTAGGTGTAACTACCTTATTCTTTAGCATCAACACTAGAATTGTAACCAAGCAGAAACCGCTGGTCTGAGAATATGAGACGATGCTCAAGTGCAAAAATCTGCTGTTCCTCAAGTGTCCGCTTGAAACATACACACCAAGCCAAAAATACGTCTTCTGTCTGAATCGCTAATTTCACTAACAGCACACACTGTACAGGGGTTTAATTTTTTTCTAACTCAGCATTTTAGAGGATATTCAGATCACGATCACAAATCAGAGGCACAGCTTAGCTCACATGACTGACAAGCAGCCTATAGCTGTATGCGAAGCCCCTGTCACTTCCAATATGACCGCGATAGCCGATCTGCTTCAAATGCTTGTCCAGAAAAAAAGACAGGTGACGTCAGGAAGACTACCTCCATTAATTATACAGTCTATGGTTGCAACCTGCCATTTTCAGTCTTTGCTGCTTTTAAACACCTTAAATAACCTCATCGATTAAGTAAGATTAAAGTTAGGAGACTCTCACAGATTTACGACCCATACCTTTATGGTGCTGATCTGTTGCTCAAGAGGAAGAGAGGAAGACTTCAGTGCATCCAGCTGCTTTTCTTTTTCAGATATCCACACCGAAAAGGCTTCAAATCCAGCTCCGAATTTGTCCCACTGACTTTTCATTTCCTCCAAAGTCTTGACACTAGAACACAAACGTTTAGATTACATAGATTAGAAAGCCTTTTTGGCACTGCTTAAAATAATACAATAAGATTATGATTTATTTTCAAGTTTTTTCTTGTTTCTGTTTTTGGAAATAAACTGTATTAATCAGAAGCTAAAAGAAAGAAATCCATCATCTCACTCTTTTTTGAGCCCAGCCTCCACTTTGTCCACCTGCTCGCTGAGGGAACGAGCTTGCTGTGAGAGCAGCGTCTTGTTTTTAGGACCGAGTTGGATTTCAGTCGTTCTCTTCAGCAAAGTATTCATGTGTGAGGCTTCTGCTTCACACTGCTTCAACAAAACCTGTTAATAATAACACAAAAAAAAGAGTAGAAAGTCTCATTTTGTCTTATATTTATCAACATCTGCTATAGGTTTGAGAATCCGATAGACTCTACATACTCTGGCCTGGTCCAGTTCAACAGCCAGGCTCTCTGGACTGCTGAAGTTCAGGTCTCTCTCCATTGTCGATTTGGCTTTATTGGTAAACTCAAGCACCGCCTCCTGCTGGCTGTCAAACTCCTGCCAAGCTGCCAGTGTGACCTAGAGAGGACAGATAATGACATCCGTTTCATTCAGAATCAGATTGACACATCAATACTTTGATGGTTTGAATGCAGAGAGAAACTATCACTTCTGACTGCAGCAATCCCAGAACAAGATCTGTTTTATAATAATATAGTTGATAATAGTTAATATAGTAGTTAATTTAGTTATTAAAGTAGATAATAAAGTTGCTATGCAATGCCCTGTTGGTTGTGGCTGCCTGTTGCAGCAGCTCTGACTTCTTTGTATGTTTCTTGTCATTTTTTGTCTCTTTTTTGTCATTTTTGTATTTGGAGTGGGTCATTACTTTGTATGGTTCATTTGTTGGTCATGGATACCAAACTGGTTTTGTCTTCAGTGATATTTTAACTATTTTTGCTCCTGTTTTTGCCTGGAGATCCTACATGTAACCATGGCTGCATTGTTTACATGTGAACTCAGCTGTTAGCAGCCTGTAGCAGGTCAATGCTAACTGGTGCAATGCCTGATGTTTCCCCACAAGGTGAGGAAAAGGAGGAGTTGAGGACATCATCGACATGTCCTTCCATTCATCGTTATCGGGAATGTTAGATCTATCTCCAATAAGATGGACGAGTTAGTCATGCTAACCCAGCAACAGGGGGAATACCAGAGGGCAGAGTAGCATCATGCTATTCACAGACATGGCTAACGGAGCTAACACCAGACACCAAAGAAAACGCTAAGTCCTAGACCCTGTGGAGGTGGAGACTGGCTGACTGGACAATGATGGACAAGCTGTCATCATCTATTTTCTTATGGACCTTTTTGCACTTTCTATACACTTTCTTACTTTTGCTTTCTTGATTGCTGCTGTGACTCCTCCTGAATTTTCCCTCAGGGATAAATAAAGTGTTTTCTATTCTATTCTACATACTGTTACTGTCCATAATACCATTTCAGCTTGTGCCACATCAGACAGTATGCAGATAACAGATTTGTCTTTTCAGCAGTGTGATGACTCAGCACAGTGAGGAGGGAAGTGTAGTTTATATTCTGCCAGCAGATCAGTGCGTCTGCAGCACAGTTGGAAACACCAGGATTGTTTGTATGCACCACACTTTAAACCTTTGACTCCCCAAAGGGCTTCATCGCTTGCTGATAAAAGAGCAACTAAGATTTCTTTTCAAAACTTCCGTCTCCAACCTGTCAGTGTTAAATAAAAGCAGCAGTGAGAGCATGAAGGACGGCTCACAGAATCACTAGCTTCTGAAAGAAGAAGAAAGTCCTTTCAGCAGACTTTAAAAAGACACCTTTGTGCTCCATTTGTACAAATTTCTTCTCCATGAATCTCCCATATTCACAATTCTACTGTTATCATTTACGGCTTTTTGCTTCTTTTAGGGAAGAAACTGAAGATCTGATCTTTAACTTTCTGAAATCTGAAAGTTACAGCATCATCCAGTGTTTTTTTTTTATTTCATGAAATATATCAGTTTAAAAAATGCTGCTAGCTAAATTTATGTTGTGAGATTTGGACATTTCCATAACATATCTCCTCTCTAATTATCAGAACCAGTATTAGCTGTTAAAAAAAACAATATTGGTTGATCACTACAATATTATACATTTCAAGACATACACATTACACATTAAAAAATCAAAGCCAATGTCAAACCATAAAAAGGATAGTTGAAATATAAGAAAGCAGGGTAGAAAAAACAGACAGAAGAGATAAATAAACTTACAAATACAGTAAGCAGACCTATGTAAGGCATTTTGTTAATGTTTTGCAAAGAAAGGCTGTTATAAAATCTGCCCTTCATTCCAAATTTGTCACCACACCGAAATATTCAGAGCACCAGTGCTCACTTAATCAACTGTGAAGTGTTTTTTATTAACTGAAAGAACGATAATGAGATGTGTTTTTCCCACAGGGAACATTTGTCCAGGAGAAAGAACTACGGTACGGTCTGTTGCTTCGTATAAAAACATCACAAAAACACTAATTTAATCCAAAACAAAGAGTAACGACCCAAATGCGTTTAAATCAGAGTGTTGGTGACGCCCCTCACCTCCAGGCTTTGCTCCTGTGAGTCCATGTTCTGCTCCATTTTGCTGAGCGTGTTCTCCAAACTTTGCAGGTCCTGCTGCAGAGTCTCCCCCAAACCCTCCTCGGCCTGGAGCTGCTGGCCTCTGGTGATCAGCTGCTGGACGTCCTTTCTCTTCAGCTTAAGGCGTTTTAATAGTTGCTATAGAATATGAATCACATACAGTACAAAGGGTTAATTGGTATTTTAATAATTCACAATAAACGCTTAATGAAACATCTGCCTTCGATGTTGGACAGTACCTGGTGAACAAGAAGTAGCTGCTGAGCTTCTCTGACAGTCGGACAGTCAAGGATTTTGGTGACCTCAGCCTGAGCCTCTTTCTGTCCCTGAACCAGATCATCCAAAGTGGACTGAACCTCTTCTCTGAACTGAACACAGTCCCCAACAGCCAGAACCATCTTCTCAGCCTAGAAGAGAAAAAAATAAAACATGAGAGCAAACACGAGGAGCTGATGCTGGGATACATGTCAGGTGTTGATAAAGTCACTCAGGAGAAACATGCTGCCTACATTGAGCCTGACATGTGAAACAAGCACAAACTTCACCTACCTCCATGAGAGAAGCAAGAAGACCCTTAAAATCTGTTGAGAGCTTGCTCAGCGTGCTCGCTTGCCTCTGGGCATCGCTGTCAGCGCTGATCTCAATAAGGACAGCCATACGAGCCTTCAGCCAGCCAAGATTCCCCTCCTGCAGCTCTGCATCATTCCTCAGCTCCTGCAACACGACAGGAGAATGTGATGCGGCCCGTGTGGTCGAAGGCGTGACACAAAGTGTATTTACAGTGTCATCGCCTCAGCGGTGACGCTGTCAGTTAAGCAGCTCATCACGAGTGACGCTTCACAGAGGAGAGGCGACAAGAGGACTGTCAGGGGAGAGGACAGGGAGTGTGGACAAACTCACCGTGATGGTTGTCTTCACCTGACCGTATTTTCTGGGGTCATTGGCTCGGTTTCTCAGGAGTCTCAGCTGGCTTTCTTTAGAGATGAGCCAGCAGGAAAGTTCGGCATACCTGTGTCACAGGGTAGAGAAAGAAAGTCACTTAAATCTCAGAAAGGTTTCAGAATTCGAAGAGAAATGCATTTCTTAATTCTTTATTGAACTCTTTCTTAACTCTTTATTAGACTCTTTTAGCTTTCAAGTAACTCTGGCATGTTTCTCAAATAAAGATAAGCTTTTGACAACATTCACATTTTTTTAATAATGTTTCTAAACAGCAATCTACTCAGGTAGGAAGTGGTCTAGATAATATCTCAAGAAAAAAAAAAAGAGATCAAAGATGTGATCACACATTGGAGCTGGATCTGACTCGTGTGTTGGGTTGTTTTATCAAAGATGCAGTAAGGAGGATCTGTTTAAGTTGGACTGCAGCTTTTGACCCGGAGTGAAGATGTGATTTTGAACAAGGCATGTGTGTCACAAGTTTTACTGGATACAACGCAACAAGGTTAGGTATTTATCAACCATTTAGTAATGCTACAGTTTGAAACGAGACAACAAGCAGTCGTTTTAAGTTTGCACCATAGTTTAGTAGCCGGCTATATTTAGCACAACTGGCTCTGTGCTCTAGGACATGTCTGTAATGTATGACTGTGGTGAATCCTGCATATGTCCTGCCAGTCATATAGCAGAGATAACGTAACCTCACCCTTCATCAAGTAGCATTTTGAAATAACCAATATTGGTGCTGATAATCTCATTTTAAAGTGTGGATTATGATCAGGCATATATCTAGTAGGGAGACTCTTTCAAGATCACTTTCAAATTCCTCACAGCCTGTTTAACTATTTGAGTATGCTCTGTAAATTAAGACAACAACAACAACAACAACAATCACAACAAGAAGTCTTCCCCTTTCAGTCAGACTGCAGTGGTCAAACTTTGTGTCACTGAAAACATTCAGCTCAGCTCAAAAATCTCTCCTCACCTTAAGTGAGTGAAAGAATTTGATCATGATTACTTGGGGTATGTCATGAATGTCAGCAAGGATGAGAAACAATTTACTCTTTGTTTCCTGCAACAGTCCCACACTCGCACCATGTCCCCACTCCTACATATCCAGACTCAGAGAACAAAATGAACCCGTATCAAACCTCGCATGGTAGTCCTTCCATTTATCTTGATGCTGCATGAGTTTCTGATGGGTGTTCTCGATTTCCTCTCGGACCTCAGCGTAGTCTTTCCTTGCTGTTTCCAGGGTCTGGTGGACCGGGTCACCCTCGGGAAGCTTTTGGCAAAGTTCCTCCATCAGCTGCAGCCTTTTCTCACAGATAGACTGGGGACCCTTTTCCCGGAAGAAGGCCTAAAGTAGGAAAATAAAGCTGGTTGAAATTGAGTTTTAGAAGTAACACTTTGACAAGATAGAACAAAATTTTCTTCCAGAGCTTGTGTGCTGCGGATTAAGCCTCAGTACTTTAGGATCATTACTACACAGCAGTAAATCTGTATTGAGTTATTTCACACTGGGTTGATCAATACATGAAACTCAGCCAGCCACTCGGCGCTCACCCTGTGCTCTTTGACGAGTCTCTCGCTGCCCATGCTGGCCAGGTGGCGGTTCTCCCTGGTCACCTCCGCCTGGCACTCCTGCAGCAGCAGCATCAGCTTGCTCCTCTCCACCTCCACTTTGAGATGCAACAGGTGAAAGGGGGATTCTGTCTGGATATCCTGGGGAAGGAGTAAAGCAGAAGAGATTAAGGTGGATCAGTGCATATTGTGCATCAAATGCCTTTTCGTTTCTTGAAAACTGCTGTAACTGAAAGCTATGACTTGGAATTTCTACTTGAAGCTTTGACAAATGTTTTTAGGAAACATTTAATCATCATTCAAAGTAAAATTTGTACCATAAAAAGAAATACATCACATTTTGAGATGACAGTTGTGGCACTAACCTTCCAGTGTTTGTGCAGCTTTCTGACTGTTTCTTGTAGCGACTGCTGCTCCTGCTCTGGCAAAATGTCTGTGAGCTCATCACAGGCTTTGAGGAACGAGTTCAAGACTCTCTGGTCCAGCTGACCAAAGAACTCCTGCAGAAAAGCAAAACATCATCCAGTGTCATGTGAGTTATCTTTTGTACAATAAAACCTGGCTCTCACTACAGGTAAAATCTTTAAGATACTGAAATCAGGCTGCATCACACACATGAGGAGAATCTTCACAGATCATCTTCACTTAAATCTTAAGCAGGCTCTAACTACAAGATTTGAAGATAACGACCAGCACACACTACAGGATTTCACCAAGATTATTTGACCGGACGGGGGGACGCATCACACGTGCTCAGTTGTTTAATGTGACGTTTTTAGCGAACTGGTGGGACAGGGGGAGAGAGCAGAGCAGTCTGCAGCGGTGCCTTTCATCCATTACTCAGAGGGACAGACGTGAAACTGTTGCTGAATCAGTCAATGACGGTGTGATCTCACACTGATCACTGACAAAACAACAGTTTGCTACTGTATGAAAATGATGTGATAATCTGTTATTTTTAAAGGCATTATCTAACTGGCTCGAGTGCTCGCAGTCAGCTGATCCAGAGCCTTTCAATTGCGCTTTGAGCTATAATGTCAAATTCTGATGTCAGAAGGACGCAAAGAGCACTAAAAAAACAGAGTTTGCAATGGCTGTAGACATTATTTGCAGTGAGAAAAGTAAAAGACAACATGAGCTGTCTGTGCGGTTGAAAGAGGGGCTCTCTTTGATTGGCTGTTGTCATCCTCAGTGAGAATGAATGGCGTAATCATCCCAATAAATATCAAATATTTTTTTAAATGATCGGGGCGGCTTCGACGAGTCTGTGCAAGGATTGTGGGGCTTAAGATCAATCCATCACCCACTCACACTCGAAGAAAAACTGGACTGAGGGGTTAAATTGTCCTGAGAATCCTGTAGTGTGAGCCAGGCTTAAAATGCATCCCTTGAAATACATATTAAAGAAATCTTTGAATGACCTAGAAACAGGAAAAACAAAGGATGTATGAGGTCAGCCTGTCAGCCTGTCAGCAGAATCAAAAGAAAGCCGTGCAGTAAACATGATGGTTAACCAGTCCTCGACCTCACTGAGGGATTATTTTCTTACCGTGTGTTTCTTGAGCAGCTCCTCCGGGTTGCCTCTCTCCGTCAGACAGCTCTGTGCCATTTTAAGAACCTTCTCCAGCTCCACCCGTGACTCATCAAACCTCTTCATGAGGCTGCTGTTTGCCTCCACATGCTTCCTCCACTCAGTCGACTCCTTAATCATGGCCTTAAAACAGAACACAGAAAGTCCTTTTAAATGCTGAAACAGGCTCAAAAATTGAGTAGGACTGAAATTGACATTTTCTCTACCTGTGAGGAGGACTGGAGGTCTGACACTCTTTTCTGCAGGAGGCTCATGTCCATATGCTCAAGGGTTTTGCTGCTGGTCATTATTTTCTGGATGCTCTGATGGTTTTTCTCTATTGCTGTCAAACACTTCTTACAGCTGTGCGTGAAGGTCGCCAGCTCCTGAGGCATTCAACGACAAGCAAATAGTGAGCCATGAATTCACATCTTAGGGCCTCGACTTTCATGGCAAAATTTTCCTTTAGATGAAAACGTCATTCGATATAACTTGCCCCTTTCTGAAAATGAACCACTTACCTGGCATTTCTGCTTAAAGTCCACCGGTCCCTCTGAGTCGGTGGTGCTGGTGATATGACTGGCTTTCTCCAGGGCCTGGTAGAAGCCTGTGATGTTTTTCTCCATTTCCTCCAGTGGAGGGAGAAGCGACTGGGACTCCCTCAGCAGAGGCAAACATCTCTCCCTTACCTTTTCAGAGGGAGGAATGTTAATTCAAACTGAATCATCATGTTATCATATCATCATCATATCATATTGTGATTGTCACGCAACACTTAAGTCCTATTTTAATGTTATACTCCCTTTCAGCAGACTGTCTGCTACAATTTGGTGTTAGTTGCAGGTTTGTACCATAATTTGTTACCTGACAGTGTCAGTGAAAATTATGATGACCCAGTACGTATTTCATATTACAGATCTTAGTATCCAGAATATTGTCAGGATCTGGATCGTACTTTTACATCCGTCAGAAATTATGGTGACCTTGTCTTGTGTTGATTTGCAAAGCAATTCGACCATTTATCATGGAGTTATATACACATATGGTGAAAACAGCCCTATCTAACAATGATAAAGAGTCCTTTAAAAAAGTCCTGGATCCAGACAGTGATCCGGATAAACCTCTAAAATTTAATCAGTTCTTCCTTATCCCATTTTGAACATTTCCTGAAAATTTCATCAAGATCGGTCAGTTAGTTGTTCACAGACAGACAATCTCTCCCAAAAACATAACCTCCATGGCTGAGGTAATTATTGACTTAATGATGCTTTAATTTCCAGGTTTGGTTTATTGTTTATCATGATGGTCTTATGCGTAGAGTGAAATGCAGTCACCTTGCTCAGCTGCTCTTTGATAGAAGCCATCACTTCCATCATCTGTGTCACTTCCTCCTGTGGAGTGTCTTTGGTCAACAGCTGAGCAGTCCGGCTCGCTGCCTTGCAGGCGGCTTCCATAGCTGGCACTTTGTGTTTGATTTCCTACAAGTTAAGAGATGGAATAATGATTATTTTTGCACTTAACAAAGACAAACTCACTCTAACCAGATGAATAATCTCAACCATTTACCTCAACATCTTGAGAAAAGGCTCTGACGTTCAGAAAGGAAACTTGGACAGGGGCAGTCATCTTCTCATTCGTTGCATCCATGAACATTTTAAGGGTATTAATCCCGTCTTGGTAGTCTTGCCTCAGCTTATCAACCTCATCTGCTCTTGCATACTGCAAATGGAGCAGAGGGAGACGGTAAATTGATTTTAAAACATTTTCAGAGAAGCACTTTAGCATTTTATGTCCAGAGGACATTTGATGTAAAAGGGAATTACTGTGTTTACATGTTTGACTTTGACAAACAGCTCCCTCCATCTCCCGTTCAGGAGGAGAAGCTGCTGCTTCAGCTCCCGTGAAACCGTGTCATCACAGGTCTCGATGAGGAAGTTTCCGGCATCGTTCATGTCCATGTGCTGCTGCACCCAGTGGGAGAAGTTTCTAAAGAAATCCTGACAGAAGAAAGAAAAGCACAGTTGAAACCTCTTTATTACACATCCAGATTTTAATAACCTTTAATATCTGGTGTTTTACTTACACGTTTGGCGTTCTCTGACTGATTCAGCATCTGCTCAGCATCCTCCAGCCATGCCTGCAGAGCTGCCACCGTGCTGCTGTACTTCTCCCAGTTAGAGATCACCTCCTCCAGCATGCTGCGGACACTCCTCACCTCCAGAGCCAGGTTCTTCCACTGAGCCGTGGCCTCGTAGAGGAATTTACTTACCCCTTCTGCTTCATCGACTGAAAGTAATAACAGGATGAAGTTAGTCCAGTTCAAACCAACACAGGAATCACTGGCATAGTTTTTGATCATGTCTGCTGATTGAGTGGCCATGTGGTTGATGCTCCGGCATGTTAGGGCAGAGAGATCGTGCTAAGAGAGCATTCCCACTAATGCAATTATCGTTGCTTTGTCATGCATAATGCAAGATTATGATTTTTCAGTTCTGGGGATTGAAAGAATGTTAGAAAGAAAAAAAGCAGTCCCACATTACAAGGAGTGATGGCTGAGGAGACAGGCAAAGATCAGGTTTTAGAGATTGTTTGGCTTTATTTAGATTTACCTCTGTTACAGGTCTTAGACCCTGTAACATGAAATCAATAATAAGACTATTTGTAAACAAACATTTGTATATAAATACACTTAAACTGAAAGTAAATGAGATTCTTACTTGAGCTTTCAGACTTTACATACACCTCTGCAGCTTGTTTGAGGCCCGTGTAAATGATCTCGTACTGCTCAAAGAACCTGTGGCCCTCTACGAAAGTCTGAACAGAAAAAAACAGAGTGGGACCAGCTGTAGTTAAAGAGAAGACGTTCCAGTGAATGACAACAAATGTGACACTAATGCTTTAAACTTACAAGGTAGGTTTGCAGCAGCAGTTCAACTGAGTCCCGTCTCCCGTATTTAATGATCCATGACTTAAGCTTTGACTCGGCTAACACGAGGAAGGACATCAGACGATACTTCATTTCCCAGAACTCCATCTTTATCAAGTGAGCGTGTGAGGATGTCGACACAAAGTTGAACCTGCAAATTAGGCAGACATACAGAAAACTTTCAGTTGTAGTAGGACAAACAAAATATACTTAAGATACACCATACTGTGACAAATGTGATACAACAGAAACCACCTTAACATACTGTTAACCCCTTACTGCCTGGATTAATAAACAATTATAAAAATAGATTGTTTTTATGTGTTATTGTATTCTTACAGATGTCAAATTAAGTGGAGATTGTAAACTTGAGCATAACACACACAATAGCTATAATTAAGTTATATTATATCTAAAGACATGAGAAGTTCATCCCCTGACCAAAACATTGTGACAAAGGCGATCTGATACAATCCGTGGTATGTGTAGAATATGAATCAATAGGTAACAACAAGATACAAAGGTCATTTCAGCTGCATCAAGACCTGACAGGGTATGTTACAAATTTGGGACATCGGGCATCAAAGGGTAAGCCCTTTGCCTTGGTTTACAGTTTCTGGACCACAATCTTTAGGTTTTTTTGTTTGTTTTTTTAGGTCAAGCCGTGCATTAATACACTTTATTTGTTTATTTTTTGTTTATTTATTCATTAATTTATTTATGTTATTATATTAAAAAAATAAATAAATGTATTTCAAATTATTAATCAATATATTGTTTCTGTCACTATGTACTTTTTATAATTTATTTTTATTTTTTTATTTATTTAAAATTATTTTATTTTAAAAGATATCTGTTTTTAATGTACTGATAGGGGAAACACTGATTTAAAGAGGTATCCATTCAATCCCCTTAACTTTATAGGTTGCAAACTCAGGCTTTGGAAACTACTTTTGTCATAAGAAAATCTGAAAAAAAGAGTATCTGGATTCAATGTGGAGATGTTGTTTTACTGAACAGTCAGACTGAATTACAAAAATGCGTCAAATCAATTCATAATTCACACTCAGGGATAAAATCTCTGATGCAGGTTTTACCGTTCAGCCATGTCTTGGAGTTGCTCAGCTGGGACAGGAACTCCATTCACTGATCGATCCCTGTGGATCTGCTGGAAGGTTTGTCTGTGTGATTCCAGGTTTTTCAAAACCTCCTACACAATATAATCACAGATTTATTGTCCTGTTTCCGTCACCTGTGTTCGTATGATACGCTCAGCATCAAAGCTTGGCTGCGTTACCTTGTGCTGCTCCAGCTTCCTGTGAAGAACGTTGGCCGTCTCTTCGTGAGCGTGTTGGATGGGGATGTCCTCTCTCAGGGCCAGCTCGGCCCTGTGAAGCCAGGCTCCAATCACTCCCAGAGGACCCGGCAGGGATTTGTCCAGATGGATGTGCCAGTCCAGCAGCTGCAATTGACAACCATTATAAAAAAACACTCTACCAGACGGAGATCCCAGCACAGAGGAGGCAAGGCTGATCAAAACATTTCCACATGGTCACAAGCATTCAGGCTACAAGAGCGTTTTATGCCCGTCTAGACGAGCTGTGGATGTCCAAAGGGGTAGAGTGCCCGCTGAACAAAACCTCCTCTGTTCCCATCTCCTCCTCTCTGAACAAACTCTGATTCAAACGCCTGCATCCCAGTGAACACTCAGTGAAGAGAGGAGGCATGAGTCGAGTGGATGTCATAATGTGATAGCTGTCAAAACACTTATGCAATCTTCAAGCTAAGACAAATATGTTAGAATCAAACAAACAGGAAACCATTTATCCTCAGGTTTTGCTTGATTCAAGCGCATTTAATTATCTTAATGAACTCATTTTTCTTTGTGGCTAGTTTATAAATTATTCATGTTGTAGAGAAGTATGCAGGACAATTACCCTGGCAGACACACGGTCCCATGCCTGTTTGACCAGAGCTTGGTCCACAGAGAGCTTTCCTTCTTTGTTAACAGGCTGAAGCAGCGGATCCGTCTGCTTCTTCTTTATTTCATACTGTACACGGAAGCTCTTAAACGCCTGCAAAATGAAAACGCAAACGGTGCATGTGGTAAGAGAGATGAATTTCCCGACGTTATGCAACAAAGCTCTCGATCTTCACAGGCCTGACTCACCTGATATTTGTCCGTGAGGTTTCCTTCTGCGCCCTGGGCCCGCAGCACGTCTCTCTCCAGCTGGTCTAAAAACACCTTCAGCTCTCTCAACATCTTCCGCTCCTCTCTCTGTCACAGTCAGGGAACAGGAATCTCAGATTCACAGGTACAAACGGGTTTTTAAATCAGCATGCCGGGGTGTTTCAAGGAGCATTCAACAAATCAGTTTACAAAGAACAAACCACACAGTAATAGCTGTTAGTGTTTCAGGTAGTCAAAAGAAAAGTGTTACAGGTAGGGTTGCAAAAGGGTGGGAAATTTCTGGAAAATTTCTAAGTTTTCTATACATTTTGCTGGAATTTTAGCACAGGAATGTTAGGAGTTTTCAGGGTTTTGTTGCTGTTAACTAAAACGATTTTTTTTTTTTAAATCAGGGAACTTGTGGAAAATCTTGTTTGTTTTTTCATCATTACCGTGAATGAGGTTTTCAAAATTGCTCTTGGTTGAAACAACATGATTGAATGTCAAGGTAAGTTTTAATGATCGTACTGAGGTAAGTATATTTGATGATATGGTTTAACTTAAAGTATTGAACATATTTAAAGATGCTAAGATGAGGATCTGTTTTAATTGCACTCCCTCGCCACCTTGTGGCCCGGAGTCTCTGCACATTGTTGTAAAATTTAGCGAAGCGTGTGTTTTGGAATTAAATGGAGATTAGGTTAAAACTAATTTTCTTTGTTCAAGACAACTTTTTACTGGATACTACGTGCCAAAGTAAGGTATTTATCAGTACAGTTACGTAGCGCTACCATTTGAAACATGGCATCAAGTAAGTAGTTTAGTAGCTGCAGGCTAAATAGCCTTTAGCTTAAGCTGTATCACTCTCCTGTTTAGCTTTCTTCTGCTCTTCTGTCCTTTTTCTATCTGACAGTTAGGCTCCTGTGTCCACCATCACTACAAAATCAGTCATAGAAATTGTTTTCAGCTGAGAAAAACACAGATCACTGTGTTTAATCTCTTCTCTCTACTAAACTTTGTCAGTCAGTGTGGTGTTGTCATAGAGACCTAGACGTGCCATAGATCAGTCCAGTCTTGCTCAACCCGATCAGGATGCTAAGAAGCAGCAATTCAATATAACCTGTAACCAGCACTATTGGCTAATCTAATTTTAAAGTGTGGATTATATTTAGGCAGTTATCTAGAAAGGAGACTTTTTCAAGATCACTTTCAAACTATCATCAAAATGTGTAAAATATTTATAGGCTTGCTAGCTACAGCAATTCATGCCAATATTCATGACACTTAGACTTAGTTCTGAAAAAAAAATCCCCAAAATTAATTTATAATATAATTTCAAAATATTGCATCAGACATGTTTGCATGCATCTCTGTTTAACAATAACAATAACAAACCAAAATGTTAAATTTTTATATTTATACATGTGACCAGGTAAATGCAATTAATGTGATTTTCTGTTAATTCCTGTTAATTTCTGAAAACTTCCCTGAAAAGTTTCCAACTTTTAAAATTCCCTTAATTTTGCAACCCTAGTTAAAAATAAAAGTAGAAAGAAAAAGGTGTTATTTTACAGACTTCTTGCTTAAAGTGTTGATTTAGTAAAACATACCTCAAGCATTTGCTCTATATCGTGGGCGCCAAACTATCCAGGAAAGCAGTAAGGCACACAGAAAGATGCAAACACACCACAAAAGGCATTAAAACAGCAGAGAGGGGGAAAGGGCAGAGCAAAGTGGATGGAAGAGAGGAATGAGGTTGAAAGCACTCCAAAGGAAAAAAAGCAAAGCATGCAGCAGGATGACCTGAACTCTCACCTTAAGTACCGGCACTGAAAGTGCAAAAGTTGGAATTGAGCCAAGAAGCAGCTTAATGTGCACAAAGAAAATAAGTAGATGGACAAAAATCAAATGAGTGTGATGACGGTAGATAAAATATGGATGATTATATAAGTGCTGTGCTCATGCTGTGATTATTTTGATTCATGTGGTTTAATGTGATAAAACATGAAAAATGAAGGCAAGAGCTTGAGACAATTAAGCGGTGATAAAAGCATGATTTATTTGAAATGTACTCTGGGACCTCTGCATGTGGTCATTTTGGATGAATTATGAGGCAATTTTTAGGAAATGGGTTATTTGGGACATTACAACACATTTAGAGAAAATTTAGAAACAATCAGAGCTTCCCAGAAATAGCCTGAATTATCCTGCAACATTATATACTATTTAAACTCTAAACAAAGTACCTCGTCTTGTCCATCAGTCTCAGAGTGGTGAGGGTTTGGGTAATGCTTGAGGAACTGAGCCACATACGTCATGATGGATTTCTCATCTGGTTTATCTACGTCAACATCTGCAGAAAGACAAGAGCATCATCTTATGATATTAAAGAAAAAAAAACATTTTCCACCCTCAGGAGGATAATTCTCTCCAGTCATGACAGCTAATTATAAACGTCCACTTTCATCTCCATCCTTGACCTGATGTTTCTCTAAATCAGGGTCAATCTCCAGTCACAGCAGAGACATTTCAGTGCAGCTCTATGTGCAATAAAGCATCGCCACTCTGCTGGTGAAGACAGGACTGCAGAGCCACTGCAGACTGCTTCACTTCCTCCAAAGCCCAGACACAAGAACACATCGAATTTTAATCCTCTTGAGCCTGTCAAAAGGATCTTTACAGCCCACATTTTGTCAGAAACAATCGCGCAGAACTCATTCACCGAGTAACACAATTTCATGAATCTCATTAATGTTTAATAGTCGCTGCTTTTGCAGCACTTGTTAACACTTGACTTTTTTTTTCATGCTATCTTTTCTATCACGGTGAATTCTTATGCAAGAAGCAGTCAAGGTCAAGGGTACCTTCTGGATCCAGCAGGCGAGGGATGCCCAGCTCATTTTCTGCAAGAGTAAAGGCATCCTCTAAGTTCTCCCTGTTGCTCCTCCTCCTCACCACTTGCATGTCCACCAGGTCTGGCCTGATGGCGTGCACCACCGACTGAAACGCAACACCATCGCGCCAGCTCGGACCAAAGTCCTTCACCTCAATTCCATGATGCCTGCAAATACATGCAGCTGTTTAAGACTCTCAGAATAAAAACCCCTCATAGTATCTCACAAAGAAAATGCACGACACACATAAATCTAAAAAAAAAAAAAAACGCAACATCCAGATGAAAATTTTGTTTCATACCTGGCTGCTGTGCTCTGCACCCATCTGAGGAGGGCCTTCTTGGCATTGCCCTGAAACTTATTTGCCACCTTTCTCTTCATGGGAGGACTTCCTGTTTCTGAGCTGGCTATACTCTCTACAGAGGAGCTGCTGTTGGACAGGGCTTGGAGGGCTGGCAAGTTGCTGGTTAACTCTTCAATCTAAAAAAAAAAGAGGGTTGTGTTGTGACCATGACATCATCATGAAAGACAGACAGTAGTATTTCTTCAATCTGTTTTTTTTTTTTTGAGTCATGTGATTCATGCTGTGAGCACGGACTGTAATCAGACTCTCAGGATGCTGTGAGTTACCTGGAAGTAGAGGATAATCGTCCATATCAGCCCAAGGACAATTGATGGTCGTCCATCTGCGATGTCTGTGGCGTGAATGTTAACGAGTTTGATCTGAAACAGAAGCCAAGCAGAGGATTATTCCGGAAATACGACACATGCAGACAGTCATAAAAATGCAAGTCTGGTGCATTTTCACCCAAAAGAAGCCCCTTTAGGTTTGTATAAGGATTGCAAGCTTCTTTTTTTACACAAATTCATCAAAGCCAGGTCTTTGATGCAGATAAGAAGTGTAGTACAGCCAAAACAAGAAAGCAGAAACAGCTTGTGAGGAGAGAACAGGAATAAAAAATAATAAAACAAAGCACTTGTGCTCAACTAGGCGTTAAATGAAAAGCAGAGGTAGCACTGCAAACCCAGCTGCACAGTCTGCAATGTTTACATCTTTACATTTGAGCAGTTCAGAATCATAAGGAGCCAAACACGTCATTGAACGGTGCTCGAGTCAAAATGCATCAAAATGCATGTCAGAAGAAAAAGCTTAATGGCTGAATTGTCAGAAACAGACAGGCTGTATCCAAGCGTTGTTCAGTACACATCGTGCATTAAAGAAAAAGAATGCATACAGTATATGATCACACAGGGCGTTTAATGGCGACTGACCGGAGATCCTCGGTACACAGACTGAGGGCACACATGATGGGAGAGAGATCACAGCAATGTAAGTCTCAGTCCTCAGGGAACCCGCATAAAAGTGGGACACAGGCTTCATGGAGCCAAGAGATTCAGAGATGGGTTATGTAATCAAGAAGTCCTGTCTCTATCTGCTGCTCCTGTGAGCGTGGTGTGTTGTTCACACAGCGAGACAAATATCTAATCAGCAGCTTTTTTCACAAGTCCTTCATCATACCCTTGTCTTCTTTCTACAGTTTTTATGTTACATTAATTTCTCCATGTGGCATTGAGAAGGTGAAAAAATGCTCTGGTGACCGCTTGCTTACCTTTCTGCCTTCGAGGAATTTGAGTGCAGTGCCGATGTTTGAAACCCAGTGGATCCTCTTCAGCTGGCGGCCTTGCTCGCGGGGCTTCAGACGGGAGAGACGGAGAGTAAAAATCAAACAAGCTGAGTCATACAAAGCAGAGAAAACCTCCATTTAACCTTTAGAGAACACAGGAAAAAAATAATCATGTTACAGCTAGCTGCACAGAAAGATACTGATACCGGCCACAGAGAATTAGCAGAGCTTTAACTTTATTTATAAATTAACAGATGAGTGCCAAAGCTGATTATTAAGAAAAATTAAAACCTTGCAAAGTCGAACACGCGTTAGAACCGACTCTGATGACAACTGTTAATGACTAATTCCAGCCTGAAATAAAGCAGCAGGGACGAACTCCTGAAAGCATCCAGCAGCCGAGGCACTGACTCATTTTCTAAGCACCAGCTCTACAGACGACATATCAGTTTGTTTCAAGACAGTTCTGATTACTAAATCCCTATCAGAGTGTTTCTCTCTCTGTGAAGCGGGGATGGAGGGAAACAGACAGCCGAGCCAGCAGCTTTTCACAGTGGGGAGGCTCAGATCTGATCATGGCTCTGCAATTTCTGTGCAGTGATCCGACACGTAATGGCACTAACAAAGATTTTCTCCTAACTTGCAAAAGGTTACGTAAGGAGTAAATACAGCAAATGAGGATATGATTCTGCTTCAAATTTTTCTGGTTAGAGTTTGATTTGGTAAAAAGGTTTGTGATGGATCTTAATCAGAGTGTGTCATGCTCGGTATGTTCAGGATGTGAAAGAATAACTCCGAAAGGAATGCAGAGTTTAGTCGACCCTCAATTGACTGTTTTCCATCAACAAACAGAAATTGAACAAAAGTTTAAAGAGGGGGTATTATGTCCTAGTATATTTTACACATGGATATAAAGTAACAATACTGGATGTTTACACAAAATGTGTGCAGATTTTTAAACCACTACATGTACAGTATTTCATAGAAATCTTGAAATCTGTCTGTAAATATAACTTCAATCTTCACAAAATCTTTAAAGAGATATTCAGATAAGGATCTCTCAACTGGGTCCTGACATATTGATGGGATGGGCCTCAAATACCAAGGTCCACCCATAGCTCTGCCCTTAACAGGCATCCAGAGATCTGGCCAATCAGAAGACGAGAGGTTTGTGGAGCAAGGAGCCTTAAAGAGACAGTAGCTGAAACAAAGTTTTTCCAACAGAGCTGGAAATAAGTGCTTTCTAAAACACCAATGTTAGAAGGCAAGTATTCCTTTGAGTTGAAAATCTCATCAAACAGCAGGGTCCTGGAGTGACCTTATAAAGCCTAAAAAACACACTAAACCCCCTCTTTAAGGTTTAAATTGATCAACATCAATCAAACCATAAGTTTTATCATGAGCAAAGAAACATAAATTCTGGAATTAATTGAAACCAGAAGACAAGTAGGGATTCCCCGACCACATTACACTATTTAAAACTCTTTAACAACAGGTGGTGTCACCAGTGGCACAAATTGGTAGGCGGAAGTGAAATTACCACAACTCCTCAACAATTTGGGCCAATGAGAAAATTCAAACAGCTCCTTTACGAAGAAAAGATTAGTTTTTAGGGGATATCTTCAGTATTACGGTACTACATAGGAATACATGTGCAACGATGTACCAATCACAGGCAATAACTGATGCAAGCTGTTGTCATTACTGTAACTCTTCAACTTTATGGGCAAGAGAAAAAATTCAAACAGGTCAGATACTTATGGGATTTTCCTGACATTTATCTGCTAATTCTGCTCCCCGTTCCTTCTCTGCAAGACTCACTGTACAAATTATTCATCAGAAGTACATTTTGCTGAGTCACCCAAAAAAGTTTCAGACTAGCTGCAATCATTACAACAGGTGATCCACTTGTTTTCAAGGTGTGACTGACAAAGTGTAACTAAACAGTCTGATATCATGACTGAACCAGACGTGTGTTAGCAAAGCAGAGAAGCAGAGTAAGCACAGAGGGTGATTCAACAGCACAGATGACAATAATGAGTCAAAGGTTGCAAGCTCAACATAAATCAGATGTAGTACTTACAAGTCTTTGGCCAGACAGAACCTCCAACAAAGCCAGGAGCTTCACCCCATCCTTGATGTCCTCAAAAAGGTCATTAACCTCTAGCGGTGGTTTGTACTGGAGAGACAGAGAGGAAATCAAGCTTTAGCAGAAACCCATCAATAAATAGCGCTCAACATTATAAGAAATGAGTCCAGTTACTCAGAAAAGTAGGAATGTCACACTGGAAGTGCTATAGTGTGACAGGATATTGGTATTCTGACCCATTAGCCGACATGAGGAGAAACCAAATGCTGTTTGTGAGAAACAGGCTTGTTAGCAACAGCTCCAGAGCCTCCCTGCAGCTGAAAAGATGGTGCCTTTCTCTCAGCAGTGGCTCGGTGCCCAGACCTGAGGCGATGGTACACTTTTAACCCGACTTGGATGCCGTCTCCTGACATAATAAGCACATATTTGCAGAACTGTACAATCAGATGAATGACAGCGTTGTAACCTGCAGTGTAATACAAAGATTACTGGATTAGTCGAGGAAACAGATGTGAATTTATTTGCCGGAGAGAAGCTTTGATTAAAAGGAGAGCTCAGCGTGGGGATTGTTGATTTGGCAGCACAGACAGGCCATTTCACAACTCAACATATTCCATGACAGGATGCAGTTGGCTGCCTATTTGGGGCAGAGCAGTGTGAAGAGGCAAGCGTCTGACCTGTTATTCTCTACATGTGCACTCTTTCTTTCTACTGTAGAGAAGAAATCTGCTCAGTTTAGGGCTATTATACTTGAAGTTAAAGTAAAACAGAAAATGACTTCCCAATATGTTGTCATAACTGCAACAGGTACGATTTGGAAGTGATTCCCACCCTGGAAAATTCATTTACTAAGTTAAAAACAGAGTCACATGAGACCTCCCAACTGTGGAAAAAACTGTGAAAATCAGTGGAAAAGTGCTTACTTTACACTATCAGAGGAAACTGACACAAAGGCTGGAGGGAAAGTTTGATGTCAGACGAGCACAGGAAGTTTAAACTGAGATAGCACAAACTTTCAGACATAAAACGGAGCTTCCAATCAGGCCAGTGCTCATTGTATCTTCACACACACAAAGCTATTCCAGTTTTTTATAAGTCTTTTCTGAACTGGCTTTTCTTTGACTAACTGTCCTGTTAAATTAGCTAATCTGCCTCACACAGCAGAGTAAATATGATTGTTCAGGAGCTCCAACATGATGTGGTTTATTCTATGTTAGTCTTATTGGTATGCACAGCAAGTGAGCTCGAGTTGAGTGTGTGAATAATGAAGAATAGACCCACAGAGTGTCTCAGGGCTGGCCCACCACATAACTCAGATTCTTTTCAAGTTTTGGAAGCCACTCTTAGAACTAATGCGGGCAGATCAGGCTCAACAAAAGAGCCCTCTGAACTGAGTCTGTTTGCCAGGTTACAGACTCTGCTGTGTCACCAGCCAGCACAATCAGAGCTCGGAGCTGGGGTTGAATTTCAAACAGTTTGACAGGATTGTGTCTGATATTATAAAATTAGAAGGTTTTCCTACAAATTACTGAATGTTTGGTCCCTTTCAGTAACAAACAAAGAGTGCGATCCAGGCCTGCTCCTGAGACATTATTTTTGATGATTTTGCACAATACAAAGAAAGATTGGATAATCAATGATACCAAGTTTTAATTGATTGTCACCAGCACTTTAGTCTTACTTTAATGTTATACTCCCTTTCAGCAGACTGTCTGCTACAATTTGCTGTTAGTTGCAGGTTTGTACGATAATTTTTTACCTGACAGTGTTGAAAATTATGATGACCCAGTACATATTTCATATTCCAGATCTTAGTATCCAGAATTTTGCCAGGATCTGGATCATACTTTTACATCTGTCAGAAATTATTGTGACCTTGTCTTGTGTTGTTTTGCAAAGCAATCCGACCATTTATTGTGGAGTTCTATACACATATGGTGAAAACAGCCCAATCTCACAATGATAAAGAATCCTTTAAAAAGGTCCTGGATCCACACGGTGATCCGGATCACCTCCAAAATTTAATCACTTCTTCCTTATCCCATTTTGAACATTTCCTGAACATTTAATCAAGATCTTTTTATTATTTTTTGAGTTATGTTGTTCATAGGCAAACAGACAAAATACTTTGTCACATCACAAGTAAGATGTTTTCAATGAATCAAAATTGTACCACATCATAATTTATGATTTCAATTTAGTGTTTAAATGTTGTTCAAAGAATCTTTATTTGTATCACAATGAAATTATCAATCAGATGTCTTGTTTGATTTTTGGGCTTAAATGATTCTAACGGGAGAACAGGAAAGTGGGCAGACTTGAAAATGGAAAAGAGAGGGGAAGTTGGAGGTTGAAATTAAACCCACACTGCCTGCTTTGAGGGCTACAGCCTTTGCTCATGGGGTAAATGATTTACCATACCATACCAACTTTATTTATAAAGCACTTTTAAAAACAACCACAGCTGTAAACAAAGTGCTGTACAGGTAGATAAGAATAAAATGATAGAAACAGATAAGAAAAACAGACATATTAAAAAACATACTAAAAACAAGTAAAATAAAAAGCAAATAAATGGGAATAAGACACAGCAAAGAAACTAAGTCTCGCTAAGGTTAAAAGACAAAGTATAAAAAAGGGTTTTGAGAATCTTTTTAAAAGTGGACAGTGTAACTACTGGGCCAAACCAAGCAGCAAACTGTGGTCTAAAAAGCAAAGCTAAACTGCATTTTTTTATGGCAAAGACAAACATTTTTAACAGTTTGAGTCTAAATAGCTAACTTCTCTATCCTGTACACACTGCACTGAGTTTTACAACTGTGTATTTCCAAAATTACACGAGATACAATTTTTGTTCTTTTTTTGTTTTGTTTCTTTTCTGACTTGACTGGCAGGCAAACACCCTGTAGCTGTTGGTGAAGAGGCTAAAGGCCTTCCTCTTTGCTTCATCCAAACTCAAACTGCCATAACAATAAACTGAAACCTTATTAACTTATTTGATTATATAATTGACATGTTTTTTGAGCCATTATCAAACTTCTGTAATTCCACTTTCTAGATATCATTTTTGAGTTCATATAGCTTACTCTTATAGTCAGCCCTGTGACTGACTGAAAACCAGTCCAGGGTGTACCCCACCTCTTGCCCTAAGACGGCTATGATAGGCTCCAGCCACCTGTGACCCTGAACAGGATAAGCGTTATAGATAATGGATGGATGAATGTACTGTTATACCAAACTTTTATTTTAGAATAAATATCTTTGGGTTGTAGAAAAGTGAGGATCATTCATGGAGGATGAAGTCTTCATATCGCTTAAGTTCAGCTGTGGCTCAGTGGTGGAGTGTTGTTCCTCATTTAGAGGGTTGGAGGTTAATTACCAGATCCAAGTGTCTGCTTACAAGAGTATCCTTGGGCAAGACACTTAACCCCAAACTGCTCCTTCATCGGCTGTGCCCACAAAGTGTGAATGTGGTGTGAATGGGTTAATGTTAAATGTAATGTACAATCACTTTGAGCAGATAGCACTTTTTAAACACAGTCCACTTTAGACTATTGGCTATTTTCTAATGTATCACAGCTCAAAAACTATTTAAGTAATTGAATCTCTGATGTTTATGTTAATCAATAATTAAAGCGACATCACTTCAGCCCTGGTAAATATAGTTTGTTAATTAAGGGTCACAGTGGGTCGTACTGCAGCGTGTGAGCATGTGTTAATGCTGTGTGCTCAGCTCCTTCTTATTTACATGCACGAGCGTTAGAAGTAGACAACTGCCTGCAGGGATTTGTCCTCACCCTCTCGCGCTCCATCTGCACACCTCATCGTCGTCCCTGGCAGAGCTGTCCACAAATGCACACTCTCACACAAAAAAACAAAACACCCACACACGCGTCCAGTGCCCACATACTCACACACAGAGTACACTCGAGCACCTCAAACCCACAGCACACACTAGTTTCTGAAAAGCTCCACCATCCCTCCATAGAAACACATAACAGGAGCTTCTCTATATCCAAACGCTGTGCACTGTAAAGACGCCTCTTTTCTCTGTCATGTCTGTGCTCTCTGTCAGGGAAAGCAGCATGACCTTTCCAGAGCTTCTCCTCTCAGGAAAACAGGCGACAAGTCGTTGGTAAACTGCAGAGGGTGTGTTCCTTCTCCATCATTACATCCAGCAAACTGTTATCATATACAAACCCTCTTCAAATGAATATGATTGAACAAGGTAAATGGTGCCATTACTTTCACTTAACTGGATAAATTCAATTATGCTGTGTAGTGTTATCAGGGGACATTACTGTTGCATGGCATGGCTCATCATCTAGTTACTTCCCTCTGCATGTTGGGATGATGGGTCAGTACCCTGAAGTACCACTAACCATGATGAAGCTGCATAATCATGCCCCGCAATAATAAAACAGCCGACGTGTCTCACAGCTTCTAGCCCACTTGTGATGTGATTGCTTTGACAATCAGCGTTGATGCGAGCTTGTAAAATCTTCAGCTGCTGTCGAGTGATATACACATGTAACGTGTGAGAAGTGGAGATTCAAACTCACCTTGGCTAAATGAGAGTTGATCCATTTTGTGAAAGTTCTCTTCTGCACTGCCTCTTGCTCATCTGAAAATCAAAAGCACACAAAAATAAATGAAAACATGTTGGAGGCCACAAGATTTTAAGCTTATATAACACATAAAAGACTCCATTTCCCATGAGAACTATCACCTACTGTCATGAGGACATGACTCTTGCCGTGGTATGTATTTGTTTTGGCGAGTAGATCTTCTATTTAACACTACTTTTTTAAATGCAAGACATTTGTTTTTAGTTATTTTTACGTGGCACCATTACTTAGAACATGACAAGTAAACTTTGTAAACTCAGTATTTAGAGTAGTTTAGTTTCCAGAGGTGAGCACACTATCTGTTTGGTGTTACCTACAGCCCGGTGATCTGAGACGCATCTGTAACTTATAATGTTTGTGAATCCTGGTTATGTCCTCCTACCTGTGCTCATCTACCACCTCCAACCTCACCAAGCAGAGCTAAAGTAACCTCGCTTTTCATTTTACTGATAGACTCTCAAGTTTGAACAGACCACTGCAGAATAACTGCTGACTGTGGGTTGGAATGAACATTAGCACAAACAGCTTAGCCCGTGTTTTAGCCTTTAACCTGTGTTCTATCACTCTCCTGTCTTATTCTCGTCTATTTTTCTTTCTGACAGTTCAGCTCCAGTTTTCTTCATTACTACAAAATAAATCCAAGAAATCCTTCTCTTTAAGAAAAAAGGACAGGTCATGCTTCTCACTTCTAAACTTTGCCTGCTAACATAGTGTCATCACAGAGACTTTTCTGTTTGTGTTCAACCCAACCACAGATACTGAGAAATGTCATTTAGAACCACCTAATTTTGGCACTGGTAATCTCATTTTAAATTTACTATGACGAGGATCTGTTTTGATTGCACTCCCACACCACCTTCTGGCCTGGAGTCTCCGCACACTGTCATAAACAAATTTTATCGAGGCATGTGTTTGTTTTGGAATTAAATGGAGATTGGATCAAAACAAATTTTCCTTTTAAGAGACAACTTTTTTCTGGATACAACGCGCTGAGGTAAGGTATTGATCAGTGCAGTTACACTACAGTTTGAAACCAGCAAACGTTGTAGCAGCCAGCTTAATGTTAGCAACATTGTCAGCCTGGTGCTCAGGTGAATCTGTGGGCTAACATGACAACAATTAAACACTGTCAGTTTGTAAGTAGTTAAGTAGCTGTTTGTATTCAGCACAGCTGGCAACCCGGTGCACCAAGACATGTCCCTAATGTGTAACGTTAGGCTAATTAGCCTTTAGCTCGGGCTGTATCACTCTCCCCTTTAACTTTCTTCTACTCTTCTGTCCTTTTTCTGTCTGACAGTTAGGCTCCTGTGTTCACCATCACTACAAAATCAGTCACAGAAATAATTCTTCACAGAGAAAAACACAGACCTCTGTGTTTGATCTCTTCTTGCAACTAGAACTCATCAGCTGGCGTGGCGTTCTCATAGAGACCGAGACGTGCCGTAAATCAAACCGGTCCGGCTTGACTTGAACTGGAAGCTAATAAGTAGCATTAACCTGTAACCAGCAATATTCGCTATGATAATCTCATGTTAAAGTGTAGATTACGATCAGGCATAAATCTAGAAGGGAGACTTTTTCAAGATCACTTTCAAACTCCTCACAGCCCCTTTAAATTATGGATTATGAACAGGAGAATATGTAAAAGTGAGATAATTTCAAAATCACTTATAAAGTCCTCACAGTTCCTTTAACCCTATAGAGTCGAGCATAGCACCTGGTTGGCATATTAAGTTTCAGTTAGCAGTCGATTTGAAATCAGATAAGAAAGATTGATTGTTCTTTTGGCATATAAAACCTGGAGGAGTTGACTTTCATAATGTGTTTTCATCACAACCCAAAGTGCTGTTACCTTCCTCTAATGTGTTTGCATAAATCAAGTATAAAGCATAACAACAAAAACCTTATGATCCAGACTACAGTTGTTCACATTGCTTTATACGCTGAGTACCTGCCATCACATTTTTTACATTTTTATTTTTGAGGGATACAGCCATGACATATCTGTCTCCAGAAAAATATGTCTTACATTTTAATTATCTCAGCCAATGAGGTTGCTTTTTTGGGAGAGTTTGACTGTTATTCTGTGAACACCATAACTCAAAAACTAACAAACGAATCTTGATAAAATATTTGAAATGGGATAAGGAAGAAGTGATAACATTTTGAAGGTGATCTGGATTAGGAATTTTTTTAAGGATTCTTTATCATTGTGATATAGAGCCGTTTTCACCATATGTGTATATAACTCCACCATAAATGGTTGGATTGCTTTGCAAAACAATACAAGACAAGGTCACAATAATTTCTGACAGATGTAAAAGTATGTTCCAGATCCTGGCAATATTCTGGATACTAAGATCCAGAATATGAAATATGTACTGGGTCATCATAATTTTCAACACTGTCAGGAAACAAATTATCGTACAAACCTGCAACTAACACCAAATTGTAGCTGAAAGTCTGCTGAAAGGGAGTATAACATTAAAGTAGGACTAAAGTGTTGTGTGAGTGTGCTTTTCTGGTTAAAGTTTGGGATAAAAGGGTTGTATCAATGTGTAGCAAAGGTTTTATGCAAAGTATGGCACTACAGGGTGCAAAAATGTAAAGACATCCTCACAATATTCACAGGAAAATCAAACAAATATACTGGAATGCAGTGGGACCTGACGCTTTGGGTACACAGACTCGGTATCCCAAGACAGGGCCGGCTAATTGATCCCTATTGCAGATATGTTTGGATTTATAGCAACCACACCAACATGAAACACATCAAATATTAATCTCTTAGCTTTGAAGCGACTTCTCGATTCAAGAGCCTCACTTTATCCGACCTAGTACCACATTTTTCCGCACTGCTTCTGTGGCACTGAGCAGCATCACAGCAGCCCTGCAACAAGCATGTCACAAAGTATGACTTCTCTTAAGATTAGATGTTGCAATAGGAGTAACACAAGCCTGCTCGGGCTAGCATTATAGATTCTCCTGAAGAGGGCTTTCAGAAAGAGGTCATATGAGGAGATTAGAGAACAAGTGGATAGAGACTTTCTGCCTACACATGCTGCAATCCATCGCTGGGCTCAGTATTAACATGTGTGATTGTTTGGGTGAGCCCCGGCCTCTTTTGTGGTCAGTTTAATATATTCAGACACGCTGCTTCATGCATTATGCAACATGTATAACAAAACAATTGATTTCTTTGCCATAGTGGTGCCGTTGTTGCGTCGTGGACTGATTTCTAACACCCTGTCACGCATGCCGGCAGAATAGTGCTGCACACTGCACACACACACACACAGAGTGGCCATTTTTAAACACCCACCCTTTGAGATATAGACAGTGGTCACGTGTTTGAGGAAGCAGTGCGAACACTATACAGAAAGCAAAGACGTGATGCTAACCTACAGGCAAATGCTTCATCACTGGTGCACAGGGGATGCCCACTGAAGCATAGCACACACACACACAGATGCAGCACACATACAGCTGTGTGTGCGCTGTGTGTACTGTAACTAGTTCATGTAGCAGGGATTCACCTACAAACATATGTTTTTTTTTCTATTTATATCCCAGATTAGCTACATATGTGCACACAGATGAGAGATGAAGGCTGCTGCTGCCCTACTTACCACGGAGATACTGAAAAAATCCAGTCACCAGATTTAAAGAAGTCTTTCTGACAGATACATCCTTAATGTGAGCCATCCTACAACCCACTCTCCGGCTCTTTCCTTTTGCCTTTCATGAGTTCCAGGGTGCATAAATGTATGCGTGAAGATAAGATCCAGAGTGGAAAAACAAGCATCAGAATCACACAGTTGTCCTTTCACCCCCCTGTCTCTCCAGCAGGAAGCAAAACAGATCTGGCTGCCTGGTTTTCCCCCGGTGGAAGCAAAAGAGCTGCTGGAGGCTGGGATGAAAACGTCCCCTCCTCCCTGACACACTCTCACACACACAGGCACGCACGCATGCACACACGCACACACGCACACACACACAGATGGCAGAGGAGAAACCCCTAGCAGACAGGGTCATTTACAATCCCATCCTTCCATCTTCCTGTGCTTTTTTCATTATCCAGAGGAGCCATGCCTGTTTGGATGTGCACAGCCCCCGCTGCACTGCCTCGCTGTATCATCGTACCGTCTGAGGCTGGAGAGGGATCAGTGAGAGGCACGGCTCCACCAATCAGCACGCAGGAGGCGGTGATGTCACAGCTCAGGCTGCCTGCATTATCCAGATTCATATGTGGTGGGCAGGGGCAGGGGGTTGTGTGTGCCTCTCAGATTTGACTAATCTCAAACAAGACTGACACATTTCCAAAAGGGAAACAATTTCTGAAACAAAAATATACATTTCAGTTTCAAAATGTGAGAAATATTCTTTAACAATCTGGCTGTTTAATCAGTTTTGAATCCCCATGGACTCATTGATTAAAGAGGCAAACACAAGATTAAAAGACCGTTGCACCAAACTCACCATGGTGCAACAAATCTGAATAATTAATGCCAAGGCTGGTGAAAGACATCTACCACCTGCTCCCCTCTCACTGTGACGACAAAGGCAGACACACCCACTCCGGGATTCCCACTGCACATACAGAATCATGAAAAAAGCACACCTCCTTTTGTCCTGTAGGTCTTAGAAGACCCACTCCAGCCTTGACTATTTCTTTTTCCATACACACCTCTGAAAACAGGATAGTGAACAAGAATGGTCCCGTACTTTACAGTCTATCATCTCCTGCAGAAAATTCCCTTTATTCTTCTAAGACCACCAGCAAACTAAAAGCTTCTCTGATAGACTATAAATAGGCCTGAGCTTGTGTTTCTATTATTACTGCTCCACAGACCGCTGGTGGAGCTGGCCCAGAAAAGCTACTTGGGTGAAAATGGATTTTTTTTCCCTTCTTCTTACATCAAAACAGCTAAAGGTTAGAAGTAGCAGCATTAAAAACATGTTGACAGCTGCCTGCACACAGAACAAAAGAGCTTTGGAAGATACTACGACTGGTGCTCACGTTCTTTTTATGAGTGGCTAAATCCAAAACAAAAGCAAAAGGTCGGGGTTGGTGACATTTCAGTGAGGACAAGTTAAGATTAAACACATTACCCTAGCTAAGAGTTGTTCACTGTTTTCCGGTTTGTGCATAATATTTTGCAGGAACAGTCTGCCCTAGAAATAGTGCTGATGCCTCATGGCACAAGTGGAGGGTAAAAGGTCAGCAAAAGAAAAAAAAACACCCAGTGCATTGTCAACGCAGGAAAACTCCCTTTCTGCAGAGGAGGTTCCTTGTTTTTGTTTTCATCAAATATAATAACTGAAGCTGTATATTGTTTGAAGGTTTGATAAGTAAGGAGTACGCCGGATTTTGGTGGTTGGCTGGTTTTTCCCACAGAGTATACCAAAATAAATCCTGACCAAAGGTGCTCCATGTTACTCCGTTCTCTCTGAGCAACACAGAGGGACTAATGCATGCTTTTGTAACCAGCAGGCTACACATGTAATGCTCTCCTTTCTAGTCTTCCTAAGAATACAGCTACAATATTAGCTGCAATTACTTCAAAATGCAGACAGATTTTAGTTTATGAATCAGGAAAACCTCTCAGATCTTCAAGCTCCCCTCTTCCAGCTGTTCCACAGAGGAGAACTAAAACTTTGGGAGAAGCTGCTTCAGCCATGATGCTCCAAAACTATGAAACAGCCTGCTGAAGGATCTAAGACAAGTTACAAACATTAGCAATTTTAAAAATAAGCTAGAGACCTTTCTATTTAGTTTGGCTTTTTTATGGGGTTTATTTCATACTTTTAATGTTCTTTATTTAATTTATTTTTTATTGTTTAATTTCTTTCATTATCTCAGTAACTTGGTATTTTTATTTGTCTTTAACTTTTATTTCAACCATTTTTATTACTTTATTTCATTTTATTTATTTGAACAGCTTACAATCTTATTTCATTTATTATTCCAGTTTATTTTTTACTTAAAGGTGAGCATTAGCCCCTACTGTAAAATCTTTATTTTGAGTATGTTTTTGCCATGATCCTTTTTTATATGTCTTGTTTATTTTATGATTTATTTTTTATTTTAATCACTGTAAAGCACTTTGAACTGCATTTATCTGCATGAAAGGTGCTATGTAAATAAAAGTTTATTGATTGATTGATGACGGCATTTCCCATGAGCACCATCACCCACTGTTGCAAAAGATGTGGCTCTTGCTAAAGTAAGCCTTTGTTTTGGAAGCAAATGCATGAAAAACAAAGCTGTTGATACTCTGCCATCTCAGTAAATGACTGAAAAGAGTAAACATAACATAAGCATTGCTACTCCCAACTTTAAACCATATTCATGGACATTTTTCTCGATTACCTTGAAAAACTCTGGTTTCAAAGTTTCTTCTTCATGATAAAATGAATAAACAGATCTGCATCTATGCTAATATGGCAGCCATGAGTACAAAACATTATGTAAAACGAAAAATTAATGATGACAGAGAAACAAATAGATGAGTTCTAAACATAGCAACTTCCAGGTAAGTGCTGAGAATCGACTTTTTACTTTAGAGGCTCTAAAGTGGGATCAGTACAGGAGGAACACTATATCAAACCCAGTTATAAACTCATCACAGTGTCTTGGAAGAACAACATAAAGCTTGTTAATAAGCGCTTTAAGTTTCCCTAATGTTCCAGCTGCTCAGTCTCAAACCCAGTCAGTTGTAATGGAACTGTCCAGAGTCCTGAAGTGAACATGTACAGTATGTGCTGTTTACTTTGTGGAGGAAGATGAACATATGTAGGTCAGGCCTGCATATAATCAAGCTCTGACAAGCATGAAGCCCTTATGTAAAACAGCTCCCCATCACTGACTCATTACGTCCCAGTCAACTGACTTAATTAAGCCTGATGTAGCACTGCTAGCTGAGTGGCAATTAAAGGTGGAAAGCCCAGCAACAAACACCACGCCACAGCACACAGAGCATCAAACCACTAAAGCCTCTGCCATTCACGTTAGTAATGGAGTACTTAAGGTGATCGTAGGACAGATGATACCTTTGGCAATATTGCACTCGAGGTACTTGGCTTCACAGGCCTGTGTGGGTCACATGGGAGCACTGTAAAAGCCCACTCACTATGTTGTTGTTCCTCTTAGTCAAAAGCAGCTCTACTTAAGCTCTGACAGCCAATCAGGCGTGATTCTGGAGCGGTCCATTCAGATCTCTTTGACAGTGATAATTTATCACCTTCAGAGTGGTTCCCTGCCCTTCAAAACAAAACTTAAATCTACTGATTGAAAACAAAGACATAAGAAACATAAAAGCAGCATTTTGACAGCTCAAGATCTCAAATCAGCTTTAAATAGCTTGGCTTAGTGTAAAGTGGAAATAAGACTCTTTCTCCTCATGAGATCGTATCAGTGTCTGTCCCTGGCAGCTGTTGCTGACACTGTAGAGTAGAAGCATCTCTTACAGCTGACTACATGCATGCTTCTCTTTCTCTAACTGGTGATGTAACTACACTAACCTCTTGTTTGAAAATAGCTTTCTAACAATGGATGGCTGGACCTCAGTGGTTGGCTGGGATCTTTTAAAAGCCTGAACTTTGCGCTCTAGTAAGTAATATAAGTAGGGTAAACAAGTATTATAATAATAATAATAATAATTAAAGAAATAATAATAAATTAATAATTATTATTCAAATTATTTTTAATAATTATATTATTAAATCATATTAAATATATTATATTAAATTTGATTACAATATAATACTATATAATATATTATACTAAATTAAATTATAATAATTCAATAATAAATAAAATTTTAATAATAATTACTAAAATTATTAATAAATATAACATATTATAATTATATATTATTATATTATCATAGTTTCTTAAGTCATGATATAATATTACTAAAAATATCTGCGGACTGAAGGGTGCTCCTTAAAGACCAATGATTTTTAGAAATTATAAAGTTGCGATTACAGTTGATTAAAATGAATGCTGATATGCTAATTTAAAAAGAAAAGTAAGCATCCATCCCGTTGTATTTATTAAAAAAAAAAAAAAACTGCTCCCGTTGTATTCATTAAAGAAGAAAAAAAAGTGCTCCAAAATAAACAACCAATCATGATAAGCTTGAATTTAACGAGCCGATCACCACAACTTGGTTTCTACATGACATCTTCGCAGCCCCCTCTTGTCTTTTCTTCTCTTCTCTGTGGTGATGAGGGGACTGCAGCTGTGCAGCACACACCAGTGGCTTCTTTTAAACATTTTTTTGGCAATGTATAATAATCAGCTGACAGTTTTCTGTCCTCTGACTAGCTGAGTAGAACAGACAATTTGCATAACAACAGCTTTAGTGCGTCATTGTTATTTAGTGGTTTGGTGGGCTTTGCAGAGTGACAAAGGAGGAAAAGGTAGAGACTTTACACTGATCTGTATAATAAAAAATAATATGATAATAGGCAAAATACACTAAACACAGGCAAAACCTAATCTAATCTAACATAATCTCAAAGTTGGCCAAAAGAAAATCCAGAATCTCCAAAAACCACTAATTTAGGTAAAAAATGACAGTATTACAGAAGTATAGTTAAATAGCCAAAAAATACAGTGTTTGTAACACAATAATTGAGCCTTGGGATGTGACACTGTATAAAGAGGTTTGGAAACAAAGACCAGTCTGAGCTGGAGTTGTGTTCCTAACTATTATTAAAACTTAGAGCTGGTTAATCTTTTAATTGATAAATAAACATAAAAAGACTTTGTATGAAGGTTCAGAAATCAGAAGCTGTAAGTGACATCATAATGTTTAGCTAATACATGCTGACAGCGCTACATTCAGTGATAAGAAAGTAATTGCTAGCCAAAGAAGTCTTCTGCAAGGCACAACTTTGGGCTCATTTTGTGACGACAAAGCTGTGTGAAAATAAACTCGTACAAGCTTTGTGTAACTTTTTGTCATTAGAAGCTAGAACAAAACTTTTGAGGCAATGGTTGAAAATTGCTAAAATAGGGGTTGTAATGGAGCAATCCAAAAGAAATTTGTTGGTCCTTAATAAGATAAAATAAAATAAAATAAAATAAAATAAAATAAAATAAATTGAATTGAATTAAATTACATTAAGAAAAAATACTTTCTACATTAACAGTCATGTATCTGTCAGTCTGTGACATAAGTCCTGATTGCAGAGAATCAGAAGTCACAACAAACCCTGCACAGCCATATTTTATCACTTCCGGTTTGACACACAGCTTTAGCTCAAAGGAAACCCACAAGAAAACCACAAGAGCCCTGGCATAATGAGAGGAACAAGCTTGTCTTGCAGACACCACCAGGCAGCTAACACACATCAAATGTACCCTGAGGGCATCTAAGGCTGCGGGGTGTTGCTACACGCGTCAGTTTTACAGCACTGGAACCAGAAAGACAAATACTACTTTGATATGATAACAGCAACTACAAGCTAGTGTTTTCATGATCAAGTCTCCAGGACACTGCTTCTGCAAACTCTCCACGGTCAAAACTAGAGAGTTGAAAAGTGTGTTTTCACAACATTGCATGTGTCCATAATTCATCCCCCTTCAGGGTCTGCTGGTCATGTAAAAGCGAGTCTGAAGTCTCTCTGCAGGATGTCTTTAAGACAGGAAGCTAAACCAGCTTCTACAGAGCACCAATAACGACTGGCACAGTAATGTCTTCCAGATGTGACATGACACCAGATTTCACTTCCTGACATGAAACGAGCGACAGTGGCTGGCACTTGGTTTCTCACATCAGGCCATTTTTGCACAGTCTGTGGAAACTCATGCACACATTAATACAGGTGGGTCCCAAAGGAGCCTTCAAATATAACTTCTTTTCTGATCTTTGTCTTATTTATCCTAACAAAATATGTTTGATCATGTTTTGGCCACAGATTAGAGGACGCTGTAATGAAATGTACTATGTTTTTCAAGTCCTCTACAGTTGTGTATAACAAGGAGAAGGCAGGGAGAATAAGAAGAGCACTTAAAATACTACAAAGCACTAAATGAAAGAAATATTTACCCAACTGCAAAAGAAGTTAAAGGAAGCTAACAAAAAATGTAAAATGCTGAAAATGTGAAAATCAAAACAAGTTAAAGGAATGTCTTCTGGAAAAGATTGGACCAAAATGCAGAGAAAATGAAAGCTAATCAACGACAATATTGAACAATATTTTTTTTTCTTCTATTTGTTTTGTTTCACTATGAAGAAGAGGACTACATTGGGATTATGGGGGTGGAAATGTTTCTCTGACTTCCTTTTAAGCATCTTTCTAATTTTCTGAAAATAAAAAGTGTTGAAACATTAAAGTATATAGGTGTATTTTTTTTTTTTTATTGTGTTTTCGATTTTCTTGTCTGCATTTCTAGCTTGAATTATAAAATAGTGGTTGCAAAAGATACATTGACGACTTATACAGACTTAGATCCTTATGGAGACTTTAAAACAAGCTCAAAATCTTAACTTACTTTAAACTTGGGACAATGGTCTTTTTCTTTATTGGTTCTTTGTTTGCTTCAATCACTTAATCTGAACAGAATCTAAAAGATAGACACCCAACTGTATATTCAGGGGACACTTCAGTGCCTTATTTCACGTAAAGTCTGATCCACGTCAGGATGTCGAAACATCACACCCAAATGGCAGGTGTTTGAAATCATGACGCGTTTCATGCCCCGTTGTGTATTGATAATGAGATGGAAATAGCTTTGCAATGCACAGGAAACAAGTGTCTCCAGAGCACAAACTGGGCAACACTGGCACAACCACAGACGAATGTTTCGTAACAATCACTATGGTAACAAGCCAAAAGTGAAACTCTGTATATCTAGAAATACATCTAAAATGAGACGGAGCAGATGCCAGAAGCCTTGTGTAGTGATGGTAGTAGCCTAACGCCCTTGTAACAAAAGGGGGATACCGACAAAGAGAGACTCCTGCTATCGATCTATTCTCTTACCAAGGGCAGAAGGGGTGTCAGGTTTTAGTCTCGTTCTGAGCTTTGTCTGTGCGTTCATGAAGCCACAGTTGGTGTGAAGCCAGTATCTCATGTCAAGACTCAGACAAGACGAGATGCTGCAGACGATCATTGGCTGGCTTTACAAAGAGACAGTCAAATCAAGGAGCTAACTCTTTACACAAGACTTGAATAAAAGTTGCATTTCTCAGAAGTTATCAATCATAGATCAGCCTGTTCCTGGAAGAAAAGTTAGAAATGTCATGTCGATTAAGTCCTCTGTCCTGACAACAAGTCATCTTGATACATTTATGAGACAGATGGGAAGATAAACTATTTCAAGCTGACATGAATTTACAAAATAAAGCAAATCACATTCCTCTGAATAACTTAATTCTAAGCCTATCAAGGCTGACAACATTAAAGTCTATTTTTTTCTTTATTTGGTCACAAGAAAGACAAGAAGGAGCACTCGTTTTCTCATTACCTCAAACAAGAGTATGTAACATTGGAAAGAAATCAAAGGCATCATGTGCAAATTAAGTTGAATTTGGAAAAAAATTCAAAAACATTATTTTTATGATGCTTCAAGTTGCCAGGAACAGACAAATGGTTTTCTTATAGACATCTTTGACCATGTGACTCCTCTGCATTCTGCGACTATTTCCTTCTTTACTATTAAAACAGAGGCAGACCATTAACTTGCAGTACCTCAGTTTTTATCATACTTGTAATGATGGTTATAGTTTAATTTTAAAGATGTTTTTCAACTAAATGCTTCAACTGTCTCCACCGGGTAAGTCTGTCAGTGGGAGTGTGTGTATGCATGTGTGTGTGTGTGTGTGAGCAGCATCCTGCTTTGCAGAAGCTAGCAAACTTTGTATGGGCACACAGCCCAGGCATTGAATCAGCACAATATTTCAGTGCAGCAGCGCAGGAGGAGGGAATGTTTTGTCCCGTAAACCAGCTGAGTAAAAAAAGTGACACTTACCCTGCAGTTTTTGCATCACATTTGCAATGTCCGTGGACGTTCGACCTAAGTGCCTTGGAGAGGCCATGTCGTCCCGTCGCAACAGTATGACAAGGTGGGTCACTGATGCTGAGAGCAGAGGATCCTTCACAACTGTCCTGAGTGGGACATCCCCTCTGCCCCTCCCTCTCCGTTTCTCTTCTTCTCTTTCTAATTTCACTGCAGGACCAGGTCCAATTGAATCTCAGGTTTCATGCAGGGGCCAGCAGGTTTACCGTCCAATAGAAGCAGGTCTTCCATTCATTGTCTGCAAAAGATGAGAGTGTCAAGGTTTCAGCTGAGGCCACACCTATTGACAGGAAGTGTGTACTACACTGGATGCTCACTGTTCTACCAACATGTTAGAGGTTTAAAGTCCTATATGAAACATTATTTTGTTCCATTAAAACCAGAATTGAAAACTGGAAACATAAAAAGAAGTCTCAATAAAGTCATGAATTTGGCATATCACTGAATGTAGATCATAATTCAAAAGTGTGTTTAAATATTTCTGTACTCCATTCATATTTTCTTTCTGTTATCATATGTTGTACTTGATTAAAGGTTTGTGATCTATCATGCAACTACTACATTTTACTTAATTCTGCATAATTCTATTTTCCTTGTACAATACTCTAAAGTAAATTTTGCTTTAAAGAAGTTTTCAGTGCCATTAAAAAAATAACCAAGTCTGGGGACCAAGATATTTAGAAATCACAAGATACTAAGTCATATTTATAAGATGACTTAAAATGTCATAATTACGATTTGTATCTCGGAATTATAACTTGCTATCTCATTATTATGACATTTTTTTACTGGCGGAAGTGGGGTTCCTTACAAAGGGGAAGTCATGTTTCGTGTTTAAAAAAATAGTCGAAACAGGTGTCTGTACTCAACCGTTAATTTCATACATGCTAGTTATGGGCACAGCCTACTATACCATCGCGAATTTAACTACTGTACCTCCCCAGACAAAGCTAAGAAGGTAAATATCTGTTAGAGATAGGGTTAGGTTAGTTATCTGAATGGAGAGATGCAACCTAAAGCGACAGCTCATCCCGTGGAAGTTGCTCAAACTCAACAAACTCATCAAGCTTGAAAGCCTGTCAATGAAAGTTAGCGCTGACGTAACCAGGAGCCCAACAACTAATAACTAACAACTGCAATTTTTTTTAAAACTCATTAAAATCACAAGTTACTTCTGGCTTTTTATCTTACCACGTTCAGGACTGCAGAGCATGACAACTTAACAGAGGAAGTGTCTCCAACTCGGTGTGCGTGTTTCCTTGTTGCCAATGGTAACGGCGTAAATGAAACATGGTGGCGTAAAGTGAAGTTTGTGGTAACCGCAAAAAGCTGTAAAAGTACAGCGAAAATCTGCTTGAAAATTAGAGAAAGAAGGGGCAGCAAGTGTGTGGTCTCATTCCTCATTTTGGGGACAAAGGGGTTCATTATTCGGTCGAATAGGGAGGAATTCCGGGTGTGCTGTCTGGGTTTGTTTATGGCACCCTGGAGTGACCCCATACTGACCCCTGTACTACTATTAGGCTACTCTCTGTCACGTTATGTCATAAAATAGAAGTGAACTGAAAGAGACTGTCACTCAAAAGAAATCAAAGCCTTATATGATCACGTTTACTAAATTAAAACACATTTAATAATGCTTTATTTATCGAGATTTTGGTTATCACGTGGTGGAAAATCCCCTAAAGCAGCACACTTCCTCTGTTTCTCACTCTTGTCACTCTTAAATTAATTAGGAAGAGCCCTTTATATGAGGGAGAGAAAGGGCTGCATACCATCTGGACTACAATCCAGTTAGGTTATTAATAAAAAGGTCACATGACCCCCTAATGTACTTTTGATTGTGAGATGGTTTTTAAAAGGTCAGGAGTTTCTTATTTGTACAATTTGATTTAAAAAACTGCATGGCAATCAAGAAACCTGAGAGAGCTGGAAAATTATTTTTGTCTCAAACTGTGCTCAATTATTGACTTAACTACTTTATTTACTTTTTACCATCATGGCCTCAAATAAAAAAGTTAACACAAAGTGGTGCAAACTGCTGTCCAGCTTAGTCAACAAAAAAGCAGCCTAAGCAAGGTTTATTTTATATTAAAAGGATAGCAGGACTCCAGTGTGAGTCATAGAAGCATCATCTTACTACAGACCTGGCGTTGGCAGGTGACTGCAGGGATTTTGTTCTCTGTTCCTGTTCAAGGCCACTACCAGCCAGCTGGTTGCTCTGTTTTCATAGTCAAGATTATGTAATGAATTTTGAAAAACAATGGGATGAATAAGCTCAAGTCAGCATGGTATATAAATAAAGTTTTACTACTCTTGTTGTAAACAGTCACGGCTACAGTCACAAACTGATATCCAAAATTAATTTTCTTGTGCCTGAGGAGCTTCAATTCTGCTGTGTGAATCATTTTAGAGCAGGTGTGAAGTATTCAATGTTACAGTGTGCAAGGTGGGTGTTCATTTTAAGTACTTCAGCGCCATCTGGTGGACATCATTGGGATAAAAATGTCAACCATTCAGCTAAAATAAAAAACAGCTTGTTCCTTTGTAGTAAAGGCTATGTTTTGATAAATCTGTATGAAAATGTATGATGAGATCAGGTAATAAAGGGATTATCTGCACCAGTATGGTGTATCAGCTGAGCTGTAGAAAGCTGGTTTGTGGTCACGTCAGCCTTAAGACTCTGAGTGCTGAGGTGAAGTGGGAACACTCCAACAATGGAAGGAAATCCCCACAGAGACTAGGAGCTTGACAGCCTGCAGGCTCTCCAGCGAATGGTTAAGTTTTCATAGTTTAGCTTATCCAGAAACCTGTCAAGACTCATGGAAACATTGTCTTTGCTCTGATTTTCTCTTAAGTCAGTGCAAGTATATGTGGTGTAACTGCAAAAGAACACGAGAAACTCTACTCAGCTGAAGCCAATAAAGCCATTGTTAAAAAGTATTGATCCTGAGGAAGTGATGCAAAAGGAAACAACCCTGTTTCCCCGTGTTATGTCCCACACAGATAAGCAATGCACTTGCTAATTTTAAAGCCAGAGAGGGAAGGAAGCATGACAGCAAAGTTTCCGCTATTCAGAACACTGTGGAGGGGAAAAAGCAAAACCTGTCTTGGAAAAAGCTCAGTGTTCATTTGAGTGTTCAAAGAGCGTGGATTATCAAGAGTTTATGGTGGAATTATGGCACAAAATGAAACGCATCCCATTTTGGAGATACTAAAGACATTCAATCTAGGTGAGTGTGCATGTGTTGGAGTTCTTATAAAGGATTTTGAACTATTATCCATGATATATTCCAAAAAGAAGGAATGTTTGCGTTGACTGTTCTCTTAAAAAATGGCTTTCAAAAAACTCATTATTCTCAGACGAATGTTTCTACATTTATGTAGCTAACGAGTAGCTTAGAAGAAAACCACTCAGTTGAGACTTAAATGTATTAAACTACAATATTACCATTTACCACCCAGCCCACTCAGGATGTTCATTATTGATATCTTTAGAGTTAAAACTCTATAACTCTGCAACTTTCCACTAAAAGCTTCTTTTTAATCATCTAATTCCAGCATGTGGACTATTTACCTCAGTCTTTGCACCATAACCTTTTTTATATCATGCAGTTCTTGTGTTCAAGTTTATTTAAGTCAAATGTTACTTGTACATCTTGTCTTACTTCCAGCTTGAATGTGGTAAACAAAGACTATGATTCACTCACTTTCCAAAAGTTTTCATGTAAAGACAGAAAACTTTCAAAGTCAATATCCGTTTAAAGAATTACCACAACCTGTAAGAAGCAGAAAGTCAACCTTTGCATGCATCACACCGGCAGAACGGCTGGTTCATAGACAGTGAACCCCCACACAAGTATGATGTAAGTTTTATATAACATTGTGCCTAGTATAGCACTACCCAGCCATAAAAATCAATACAAAAAACAAAATTTCCTGAAACACTTCTGGCACGTACAGCTCAGGAAGATATGCTCTTTAAAAAACTGATGCAACAGCTCCTTGTCAGTGCTAATAGGATTATTCCTAACTTGAAGTGTTGCTCAAACAGCTGTCTGGCAAAGAAATCTTCCTCATTTAAAGGACAACACAGTGTATCTGGAAGTGCTAAACATTTCCAGGCACATTTTTTTTTATCCTGCTGCTTCCCCTTTCTTGTCACTCTGCACTGATTTGTTCATCACTTCTCTTCCAGGCGATATGATTCTCGCCTTCTGTCTATCTGTGCTTGTGGGCCTCCTGCTGGGTGCCCTGGTCTACGTCCTACTGACCTGGGCGTCCAGGCGGCAGGCCACAGCCAGGATCACCAGACGCTCCAAAAAGAAGTCTTCGAGGTCACAAAACCCCTCAGGCGGCCAAATAGGCCTTTACAGGAGCACTTTCTTGAGCATCTACAGGCAGCCGTCTCTGGAGCCAGTGGGCCCTCTGGGGATTAAACCTGGCATAGAGACCTCCACCTTTCGCCCACAACCTAAGAGGAGCAGGGCGAGTCTGGAGGGGATGGGAGATGACACCCAGGCCAACATGTCTGAGGACACAGTGGCCTCAACCTCATCAGATTCAGCGTCCCTGGTGCCAAACAAGAGGCACTCGTTCTGGTTGGGCAGCAATGGACTTAAAGGATTTCTGCCCTCACAGACTCCCCCTCCTGCATATGACAGTGTCATCCATGCCTTTGAAGAGACCTGCACTTGAGTGTGTTGAACAACAAGAACTAAAGAAAGAGTAGAACTACTCTGGGATTACAAGGGACTCTCTTTTTGTGTTTTTCTCTTTCAGAGAAACAGACTATTGAGAGATCACACCTTTTTATGACACCTTCCAGTCTAGCACAGAGTTTCCTGTCTGAGGCCCAGCAGCGCAGTATCATGTTATATCAAACTAGGGTGCAACTAATAACACTTTTCTTAGCCCCTTTATTCATTCATTGTTTTCCATCCATATGTTACAGAATATTTTATTAAAATGTCCATTGTGATGTCTTTAGATGCCCTGTTTTGACCCAAATTGAAGAGCCTTTTAGTGCACAATGATATAAAACAGAAGCAAGCAGCATTTCCTCTAAAATTTACTGGCTAATCACTGCTGTGCTAATATATGCTAGTATTTTGTAACCATAGCTGATCATCACATGATGTACAAGGAGCCTGAGGACGGATTTAGTCTGATCACGTGATGAAGGAAATATCGTGTGACTGATTACATTGTGTAATATAACAATAATTAAAAGAAAATCCTGTCGATATTAGTTCCTTGCTTGTGCCTTTGTTGAATCATAGAGAGAGGAAAAACACTAAGGTATGTTGTGTCAACAGAAGTATGTGAAAAGAAGGGCAGGTTTGGTTCAACTTAGACACTTCATAATGATAATGATGATGACAGTGTAAGAAGTAGGACAGTCGATCCATCACAGCGAGATCTTGTGTCAGGAATGTCAATTTAACTTAAATTAAAAGATGGGGTACGCCTTTTGAGGTTGCCAGTCCGAGAGAAACCCCCTTTTGAGATGCGGGGAATAATCTGGTAGCTGCTTCTACTAGCCTGTGAACCAGACTCCGTGTCAGAAATTATAAAAATAAGCTATACGTCAGGTTGTCACCTCAGGTGGCTGCTGTTGTGCAAACTGCAGAAACCAGGGGTTCCGTTTCAACCTGATCTAAAGTTCGGGGTGTAATTTCCGGACTATCTGCCTCATGGCAACCCGTTTTTAAAGCCACAACCCCGAAGTGCGCCAGCGGAGGAGCGCCTGGCAACACGACCGTACTGTGAACCGACCGTCTCTGGATTAAACCTTTGCTCTGTCTGCTCCAGGTACGTGAAAGTGCATTGTGTCTGCCCATGTCGCCTTTCTGACGGGGAGAAGCTCTTCGTTTACCGCAGCGGCTCCTCGGTCTCGTGCGCATTGGCTCGAGCAGACTGCTGCATGCGGTCAGATGGGCTACGAGGCGCCTTTGAATGGCACATTTAATTGATGTAACGTAATGTAGTTAGTGGAAGACCTCTGCAGAAGAGATGGTCGGTCTTTCACCTCGACTTTATGTCAATACTTTTCTTAAATTCTTCAGTGAAGTAGGGAGCCTGCGGTTCAAAAAAGCTTCATGAAAATGCGATCTTTTTCACTGAACCTCTTCGAATATGCTTATTTTCTTCTTAATGTTAAATCTGACGTGTAGGAGTTAACATTGTTGCCTAGCTGCTCTGCTGTTTGACGTAAAATAGAAAAAACAGACAGTATCAGTACCCATGGAGACTGCAAGTGCCCTGATCTCCAATGCAGTGTTGCTGTTGCATAGAGACTGAGGAAAACTGTGAATTTCAAGGTTGATGTACTGAATGACAACGCAGCTATTTTAAGCAAGCCTCGTCTCTCTCTGAAACCCCTGTTTTTTTTTGTCCTTTGAATTCCTTTACTTGTTGAGTAATGCTGTCTTCTTTATCCTCGTCTGTTTTTCCTCTTCGCTGCAAAAGGATCATTACACAACTCTCCAGAGTCACATCAGGAGGACATGGGGTGGGACACTGTCACCAGAGAGGATTCACATCATTTCATGGCTAACCCAGAGGTGCAGAGCTGCTCGATTTAAATGAATGAATGCAGACTGGGCAACATCTGGCTGTATGATGCATTTTACCTTCCCATAGATTTTATTGTAAGTACCCAGAGCAGAGCAGCCATTACCCTTCAGTGCATCATCTGAATGGAAATATGGACACCTTCAATGGAGGAATTGTGACTCAACATGCCCAGGAACTATGAGGTATGTCTTCATATGAGACTTGTTTTACTGTACAGTTTTCTGGGTTACTTGGCCATGTTTTAATATATTATGACAGATTATGCAATCTACTGCCAAGTGGGACAGTCATTGTAGAGTCATCGTGTGCAGCCAAATGTTTCACTGATACACAGAACTTCAGTAATTCAGCATTAGAGAGATCTCTACTATCCAAAGGGACCAGTTCAGGTTTTCAAAATATGTTGCACATCATGTTCAAGACATGTATTATTCAGTGTATTATGCTGCCTGGATTTCTTTGTCTAGTTGGATTATTGAGTATGTGAGAAGAATAAATTGCTCAGTGAAGATATGGTGTCAAGCAGCAGCATAATTTGACTTAAGCTGCCATAAAGCTATTAAAGAAGAGGTTAAAGCACCTATGTGAAATTTTGTGCGGGTTATGGAACAGACTGACATTAATACTGATGTCTCTTAATGAACTGCAAAAGCAAACAAAAGCGTCAGAAACAAGGCTGGTTATTTCTTCGTAGTTGTTTTCAAAGACCTAAACTGCTGCCTTGGGGAACAGTGAGTGACTTTAAAAAAAATAGATGGAAATATATTTCTTGTCTAATGGTCAAAGTGAATCGAGGTTAGGGTTAGGGTTAGGTTCTCATGGGATTGTAAAAGCTTGATGTTTCGTTCTGAATTTCCTAGAGACATGCCATTTACATCGGTTGATTCATTGGTTGTCCTGAATTGAGTCTCCCCAGACAAACCAGCACCCATAAATAAGGTTTATTTACAACTCAGTAAATCACCATTTTTGTTATGTGTGGAGGATTTTGACTCGATGATAAAAAGTGAAGTTGCTAGGTATCGCAGGAGATAAATGACCAGATTTGTTAACAGATAAAAATGGCTGATGGAAAATTTGAGGGGCTGATTGATGCACAAATTCATAGATTACAAATAAGGTGACATATGCAGAATTATGATTTTTCAGAGCTGAAAAGGAATCGAACTTGAGGATATCAATGATTGTAGTACGGGCTATTGTCTGCTTCAATATGTTACAGAAAGTGCTGAAGGTGTTGTTCACTATGCAGCTGAAGGCCATGCTTTCCAACAAACTCTGTTCAAACCATTTCTGTGAGATACAAGATATTCAGGATTTATTCCAAATAATGGTGTCTGTGCAGTGTCAGCATTTGACGTGACTGGGAATTGATGCCCTTATCTTGCTTGTACCTAATCTAAGCCATTAATCAAGAAAGGGTATTTCAACAGAAACAAAACATGTCCAGTGGAAAATGTACTTTTTAATAGAGTAATGTAAAATTCAATGAACACTTCCATTTTTGGATCATGATCTGCATGGATAACAGATAGACAGCGCTCGTGATGGTTTGACCATAAGATAAACCCTGAAGCTGCTCCACAGACAGTGAATAATAGAACAACAGCTCGAGCACTATGAGCAGCAGTCATTGTGATTGTGCTGTTATGAGGGCACCTTTAGTGATTCACTGCTGCAAGCTGTGTTTGCTCAAAGGAAACACATTTGGATGGAATATTTTAAACAAGAGCATACCGCCTCTTGTTTTACTCACTGGGTTGATTTCTGTGTACAAGCTCAGTTTGATGACACACAGGCTATAGAAATGCACTGACCCAGATAGATGTATTGATCCAAAGATCATTAATCTTGTATCACTGATAAAGAATTGCACTATCAATCAACAATGTCACTGCATCGATATTCCTTAGTGGATTAGTCAAACACCAAAGTCTAATTATCTGGTTTGTTCTAATCCTGTTAAAGCTCCACTGAAAGACTTTCCATGTTAGTTAATTATGGTGCCCCCCTGTGGCTAAAACAAGTATGTCAGGTCTCTTTGATAATCTTGTCTCAAAAAAGGTGTTTTGATTATTAAAGTATTTTTTGAGAGTCAAAAAATGCGTTTTGACTTTCCCCATATTTTAAACATAGAGATAAACTATCTATGCTGGATGTACAAACCATAGCTTGTGTATAGAGTGGGCAGCGTGGCTCCGCCATTATCATTGTATGGTTTTGAAGCCACAATTCCCCCGTCACCGGCACAGCCGTTGGCAGCAGTTATGCAGCCAGAGTCTGCGCAGTAGAGACTGTGAGGGATTCTGGGAGAATCTGAGTGGAGCCGGATGTCAAAAACTAATAATTATTTTTTTCTTTGGAGAGTCTAATCTCTTCTTGGCTCTCCCTCCTGACACATTTCACTATCCCTGAAAAAATACACAAGAACAGCGCTGTCAATCATTATTAAACATAACGTAGAACCTTGTTTTTAACCTCTGATAACTAGTGAAAACGAAAGTTTTCGAAAATAGAGGACTTGAATACAAGGCAGCCAAATGATATCTTCAATTCCCCACAACAATCGGACTTGAGAAACATTTCTACGAGGTTAATTTTTAAAGTGTGACCACAGCCCATCTGGAATGACCAGAGAGCCTGATTTTTTGACATATACTGCAGCCAGCCAGCAGGGGGAGCAGTTTTTGTGGCAACCTCACTTCAAGCCGAGCAAGATGGTGTCTTTTTTTCTTTCAGTCTATGGTACAAACTCAGGGTGCAAATTGTCAACATGTTACAGCTTCATTTATTGTAGATATTCAGATATTCTAATCCAAATCTGTCTATGAATTGCTTAAAACTATCTTTTCTGAAAGCACAAGATCTTCACAAGACTTATTGAAATGATGAGATCATCACATTTGATCTCCTTATCAGTTCTTGACACATAGGAGGGTGGGCTACAAACACAAAAGTCTGCTCAAAGCTCTGCCTCCAACAGGCCCCTAGGAGGCTGGTCAATCAGAGGAAAGGGGGAGTTTGGAGCTGGGAGTCTTAAAGAGACAGCACCTAAAATGAAATGTTACAGACAGAGGCTAGAATAAGGGTTTTCTAACACCAGCTTAACCTCGCCTTATTTATGCTGGTGTAAAAAAATTTATGCTATAACTTTTAAAACTCTTTTCAACAACAAAAATACCTATTTTGAAAAATTCACTCTTGTCACTAATGGCTTTTTGCTTTTCTAGGTCACATACATACACAGAAGCACCAGTTTTAATGTCAGCTAAAATTCCCCAGGGGCTTTAATGTCACTTTGAGAAGATATAATCATGTTGAGATCTCAAAACTAGGCCCGTGAAGTATCTGATGAACCTGTTTTGCTGCACTGTTTTCACCCATTTAAAGCTGCTTTTCTGATGTAGTTGTTGGTATAATGGATTCTAAAGCCACATGGGTCAAGTTCCCAGAACAAGTCCACTTAACCAAACCAACAATGTTTGACTCTGCATGCCGTGAACATCAACAGTGGCCTGTTCAGAGTGCACTTAAGGCTAGAGAGGCAAAACCTGGATGTCTACACTGATTCAGGTGTTATAATAAAGGTCAAAAAGTTTTACTCCACAGCTTAACCTCGCCTCTCTCTCTGCTTTACCCAGCAGCCTGGTCACTCAGTAGGGATGTTGGCTGCCGTGGAACATGGTCCCATCCTCTGCAGCGACTCCAACATCCTCTGCCTCTCGTGGAAAGGCCGGGTCCCCAAGAGCGAGAAGGACAAGCCGGTGTGCCGGAGACGGTACTATGAGGAAGGCTGGCTGGCCACAGGGAACGGGAGAGGAGTCGTTGGGGTGACGTTCACATCGAGTCACTGCAGGAGGGACAGAACTACGCCTCAGAGAATCAATTTCAATCTTCGAGGACACAACAGCGAGGTGTGTCTTTCAATCTACCTCAACTTAAAAAGAATGAAATTCCTCTGCCTCTCATTTTGGATCTAATGAAACTGACTTTCAGTTTAATCTCACCTGCTGTTACTGAATCCCTTGTTATTCTTGAAACATAAGAGTGTTTACTGTTTTAATTTAGAGCGAATTGAGTTAAATCTTTAATAATCACCATGGGGTTGCAACAGCAGCACAGAGATTTTAGGATAAGCCAAAAATTAGCATATAAATTACAGGGAGCATGAGGATGTGGGTTATTAAACACGTACACTCTTGTAGTTTTCTGTTACATGCTTTGTAAACTTTTAGGTTTTGCTCCTACAATCCATCAAATTTACAGATTCAGATCATAGCCAAATGTTTTTCTTTCAGAGGCCGCCTTGCACTCTGTGTTCTTTGTGCATCTGTGTGTCATGCTGTAAATGAATAAGTCATGAATGATGACATATGCAGAAAGCCACCTGTGTTTGAAAACAACAACAAAAAAAGAAGTAACAGTGTGCTTTCTTTGAATGTTTTGCAGGTTGTCTTGGTGCGTTGGAATGAGCCCTTTCAGAAGCTGGCCACCTGTGATATGGAGGGAGGGATATTTGTGTGGATCCAGTATGAAGGGAGGTGGTCGGTAGAGCTGGTGAATGACAGAGGCGCACAGGTACTGCAAAGACACATTAAAATTATGTACAATGATTACAGATGCATATATCAGAAACATTCAAAGGGAAATATGTAATAAAACCAATCATTTCAAGCTTCTGTGAAGAAAAAAACAAAAGAGAATATTTATGTATTTTTATGACCTAAAATAGCAAACAAGAGCATCTACAAGAGTTTTTCATGTTCTAATCTTGATACATTTGACAGCTGCAAGACAGCAGTATGAGATATTTCATTAAAGGTCCCATATCCTGCTCCTTTTCTGCAGTTTAATATGGATCATTGATGTCTTCATGAAATGGTAGTAACATGTTTTGGTCCAAAAAGCCAATAAATCAAGCACAGCAGCATTGTTTCCAGGCTCTCATAGCCCCTCTGTTCAGAATGGTCTGATTTAGTGGGCGTGACCTTCATATGTAAATGAGTCACTGCTGATACCGCCCCACTCTTCAGCGTCACTGAGAGCGAAGCCACAAGCTCCGAGTGCACAATGTTTGGAAAACAGCGAAGCTCGATTACTGTAACATTACAGGCTGAAACAACAGGCTAACTGCAGCTAAAGTTAGCATCCTGAAGCTAAAGAGACAGAGGGGACACTGAGGAAAAGCTCTTACATCTGCTCCACAGCACACAGCATTTAAAATACTCACATTTCCAGGGTCGGAGGTTTGTTAGCGGGTTAGGGTTAGGGTTAGGGTTAGGTTAGGTTAGGTTAGGTTAGGGTTAGGGTTGGTAATGCGCCTGGATTCAGGACCAGTCTATTCGCTAGCCCTCTGTTGTACTGTCCAAAGTTGGAAAAGCAGTCGGCCGTGAAGTGACTAGCACACGCATGCACAGTTTTACTGAGTGTAGCTGGCACATTTCCTTGATAAATGAGCTCTAGCCACTAAGTCTTGTCTTCTTCCGAGATGGGGAGCTTGTGCATAGAACTATGTGGCTGTTTACAGCCAAAAACAAAGCAGTGATGGCTCTTCAAATTCACAAGCACTAATAAGTACAGGTTTTGTCATTAAATATCACATTTTGTGGGCTGGGAGGAAAGCCAAAGACCCACAAATTTTACTAGAAGACTTAATAAAGCGATTTTTGCATAGTATGGGACCTTTAAGAAGTACTATTAAAAGGCAGTATATCAAGAGGGGCGCCAAAATCAACACAGTCAACAAACTCAAAGATTTCAAATCTGCTTTCCTCCACCCAACAGCCCTAAATCTGATCATTCCAATCTGTAAACTGGAGAGAGCATTGCTGGAAAAATATTATCAGACAGCAACAATGAATATGTACAACAATATAGATTTGAAAAGCAACAAAAGAAGATGCCCAAAATTCAGCATATGTGTAAATATAAGACTGGAAAATGACTTTGTATAAGAAATGCTTAATTATGTTGTAATGAAAATGTCTTTTCCAACAAAAAATTAAGAATTATAAAACAAATCTGATCATTCCTCTCCTCCAGGTGAGCGACTTCACTTGGTCACACGATGGCACTCAGGCTCTCATCGCATACAGAGATGGCTTTGTGTTGGTTGGCTCGGTCAGCGGGCAAAGACACTGGTCATCTGAGATTAACCTGGAGAGTCAAATCACCTGTGGCATCTGGACACCTGATGATCAGCAGGTATGTTTCTCCCTCTGCTGCCAAACTAGAAATACCTCTAAGACGACTGTTCCCAAAATAAGAAAGAACAAACTGCTTATGTAACAGACTTTTCTGCATTCTGCACATTTGATGCTCCAGAGCATTTTGTTATAGTTAAGATTAATGTACATTGCCCCCCCAGGTGCTGTTTGGAACAGCAGATGGTCAGGTGATAGTGATGGACTGTCACGGACGAATGCTTGCCCATGTCCTGTTACATGAGTCTGATGGGATCGTGAGCATGTCCTGGAACTGCCCCGATTTCTTGGTGGAGGACAGCACAGAGAGTGACACAGACTCTGATGACAACATTCTGCCTTTAGGTACAGAAGACAAACCTATGCGAGCCTGATAACTTGTTTTGTTCTTCGTGAAGCTGATGTACTTACATTTCTTTGTTCCTCAAAGTGCGGAGAGTCAAGCCGTTGCTGACAGTCACCTTCCTATCAGGAGATATCAGCTTGATGAACAACTATGATGATCTCTCTCCTGCTGTTATCCGCTCAGGGCTGAAAGGTATTTAAATTCAGTTACATGAAAAGTTTAAAAACCAACAGGTTTGCTCATCAAAGATTATTTTGCATTTCTCTCTTCCACAGATGTTGAGGCCCAGTGGTGCTCTCAAGGCGACCTCCTGGCTGTGGCAGGCATGGAGAGACACGGGCTTCCTGCTGACTCCGCCTGTGCATCCATCATGAGGAACGCTCTAGTTAAGTTCTACAATGTACAAGGAGAGCACATCTACACTTTAGAAACTCCTGCACAGGTGAGTCCTTGTCAGTGCTTTACTGGGCAATAACAAACATACTTCAGGCTGAGAGTGTTGCTTTAGCTTTAACAGTAGCCACGCAATATTCCGCTTAAATTCGGTTTATTTGCTCTAACGGAAAAAAATTAACCTTTGTTTACACCTCATTCCCAAAGAAAAGTACCATGGACATTTAATCCGTTTCACAGGGGTGGAATATTCCTTTCCCCAAACCGATTGAGGTATCATGTTTCCACTCATCTCAGGGTGCGTTCTTTCAGCGCATGCTCAGATATGACGTAAGACGCAACTAGAGACGTTCCTCAATTTGTTTACTTTTGTTTACATTTGTTTGAGCATGCCCCACTGACTATTCTGTTTGATTATTGCGGAGCATGTAGACCAGAGATTGGAATATTCCTTTCCATGTATATTACTGTTTTCAGAAAAGTCATTCAGAAAGATTTCAATCCAGAAAGACGAAAAACTCCTCATGTAACCGTGGCTACTATCGATGTAAAAGAAGTCTGGGTCAGCACGAGTCAGTCCTGCTAAAGATAAACTTGTAAAACTTAGGTAAAAACTACTAGAAAAGAAAGCTTTTGATGATTAAACTATAAATCTTAAGTCCAAACCTTGTCTGAGTCTTGTCTGAAAATGTGTTTTTCAGAGACCCATCACAACCATCTGTTGGGGTCACAGAGACTCTCGCCTGTTCCTCGCGTGTGGACCAGCTCTCTATGTGGTGCGTGTGGAGCACAGGGTAGCCAGCCTCCAACTTTTGTGCCAGCAGGGCATCGCCAGCGCTCTGCGAGAGGAGAAAGATGTTGGGAAACTGAATATGCCCTCTCTGCTCTGCTCCTATGTCACGACTGCCTTCATACCCACAATCAAGGTGCATTACTACCTCATTAACTGCTATGAAATGCATACTGCTTGTATAATATGATGCCAAAATGCTGACTAAGACATGTTTTCTTCCAACCAGCAATCATACAGCCTTTTCCTCTCTTTGTTCCAGCCCCCCATCCCCGACCCCAACAACATCCGTGACTTTGTCAGCTATCCCACAGCTGGGAACGAGCGGCTCCACTGCACCATGAAGCGAGCCGAGGACAGCCCTGAGGCAGGAGGACCATGTTACACGCTCTACCTAGAATATTTAGGAGGTCTGGTCCCTATTCTCAAAGGACGGCGAATCAGCAAACTGCGGCCAGAGTTTGTCATCATGGATCCAAAAACAGACAGCAAAGCAGGTAGTTCTGGTCATACATGTTTACAGTGAGGGTATCCTGAGTTGCCAAACATTGAAACTGTATGGTGGTATTCATCAACATTAATACTAAACTTGTGGATAAGCTGCATTTTGATTGTTGGTGTTTCAAATACAGAAGGAAAATGAATTCTTTCCTTTTTAGTAACCATAACCTCTGTGCTAATGCCAGTTTAGCTGATGGAAAGCAAACTTAGCAAGCATTAGCTTATGATTGTGGTGTATATTGCTACTGCTGGAATGCTGCAAAATAAGGGACCTGTCTTTTATAACTACCACATATTACTTTATTATCAGCTATATTACAATCCAGGGTGTTTACAACCAGTTACAGTCCAAAGAAAGTAGTTCTTCATGTACAGACAGACTATGCGTGAGCAAGCAGAATTGTATCTACAAGTAGAAATTTGTTTCTTTGGTCTTGAAATTGAGTCTGTGCCTCTTTCATCAACAACAAAAAATATTAAATTTGTTAAGGCTTTATGCAGGAAAAGTCAACACCTTGATCTCATTGTAACAGTTTTATATGCAGGGCTAGTTTAGGACCATGTGAGTGGGTATGTATGGGGTCTCACCGTTTTTGTTTTTGGCTCTGTTTTTTCCAGAGGAGGTGTGTGTGAATCCCATGATTTCGTACACCGACAGCTGCAACTGCTCCGACTCCAGCGACATTGAGCTGAGCGATGAGTGGGTTGGGAAGAAGTCACCAAAGTTATCCAGAGGAAACAGGTCACCCAGACTCAACATGACGGCATATTATCATACAGATAACAATCTCCAATCAGAGTTTGGATCAAAAGGGCATTTGATTGGGAGCTGGTTTGGACTAGTGGTGAAATTACCTCATATATAAAAAAAATATAGCCCTCAGGCAGTCGTTCTAGATTTAATCCCAGCCTGCAACTCCTCTTCCACGTCTCTTCCCACTATCCCCCTTGGTTATCTGATATTTTGTCCCCGTCCTGACCTCTCATATAGAGACATAAATGCCTAAAACTTTCATTCTTCATTTGTTACACCAGGATAATTGCCTTCACGACGAACAGCAAAGTACATAAACACGTTCATCCTGTGGGAGTGCCACATTTTGACAACAAGATAATCACCTATTTCACCTTTCTATCTTAAAGGATGAATATGGAATTGAGGAAATCTCCTAAACTGTCCCGTGCCAATCAGGAAGGCCAGAGGTCGCCTCGGTTACCAACAAAGAAGCCTCCAGTTCGGTCTCCAAGTCTGACGCGTCGGGAGTTTTCTATGGATGGGATCACTGAGGTATGAAAGTCCTAACAAGGTGAGACATGAGCCCTCTGCCTTGCACCAGAGTCGGTCTCACCCTACTGGGGTTCCCAGAGCTACTGGCTAAATAAACATTGCTTTTATGAAAATGCTACAAAACGCTACAATTGGAAAATCAAAATAGCTGTAGAATCCATTTTTTAGAAGGCCTTTACAGAAAATAAAGTACTATTTTTAAAAGCAAATTGTATGTTTTCTGTTTCTTCACAGCATAATTACCTTGCTCAAGTTACATCAAACATTTGGGGGACGAAATTCAAAATAGTCGGACTTGCTTCTTTCCTCCCGGCCAATCTTGGTGCAGGTAAACATAAAAACATGACATAACTAGAAAAGCACTCAGAGAGCGCAGACCTCTTTCAGGCATACTGTGATTGTCACCAACACTTTGGTCCTACTTTAATGTTATACTTCCTTTCAGCAGACTGGTGACCTTGTCTTGTATTGTTTTGCAAAGCAATCCAACCATTTATCATGGAGTTATATACACATATGGTGAAAATGGCCCTGTCTCACAATGATGAATAATTCTTTAAAAATTACCTGAATCCAGACGGGGATCCAGATCACATCCAAAAGTGAATCACTTCTTCCTTATCCTATTTTAAACGTTTCCTGAAAATTTTATCAAGATCTGTTTGTTACGTTTTGAGTTATGTTGTTCACAGACAAACAAACAGACAGACAGACAAACTCTCAAAGACATAACCTGCTTCTCGGAGCTAATGATAACATAGACCATTCAGATGCTAGATTAACAGAAAATGTGGAACTCTCTTCTGTTTCAGTCATCTATAAGACCAGTTTGCTTCACCTGCAACCAAGACAGATGACGATCTACCTTCCAGAGGTGAGGAAGATTTCTCATGACTTCATGAGCCTGCCTGTCTTCAACCCCAATGTGTTCAGTGAGGATGAGGATGACTTACCAGGTAAGAATAAAGAAGAACACCCTTTGTGCTCCTGTATTAATTTTAACATATCTTAGTCTTACTCAGCTCTTCTCTGTTTTTTGTACAAGTGATGGGCCCATCAGGAGTGGCGGGAGACAACCCTCCATGTACAGTCAACATTCCCATCGCTCCAATCCACAGCCCGGCACAGGCCATGTCTCCAACACAAAGTATCGGCTTAGTACAGTCTCTTCTGGCCAATCAGAACATCCAGCTTGACGTCCTGACCAACCCGACAGCCACTGCAGCAGCTGCAGCTGCAGCCGCAGCCGCTTCTGTCCCTGTTCCTGATCATGGGCAGGACGCAGTTGCTTCGCCGTATCCCATGCCAACCAGATACTCTAACCCTGGTCAGGTGATCTTTAACGGGCTCGAGATGGGTCCACTTCTTCCTGGTACTCTTCCTCCTCCGCCTCCTCCTCACCATCTTCCCCCACAGCCCCACTCTCAGCGCTCACACTCACAGCAGCCTCGCCAACCGCCATCAAAGCAGTCCCAGCAAATGCAGACGCAGCAGCAGCAGCAGAAAATGCATCATCATCAACAGCAGCAACAGCAGCAGCAGCAGCAGCAACACCACCATCAGTCCCAATCCCAGCAGCAGCAACTACAGCAACTACAGCAGCAACAACAACAACTACAGCAGCAACATCAACAGCTACAGCAACTGCACCACCAGCAGGCGCTGCTTCAACAACAGCAACAGCAACATCAACAGCAACATCAACAGCACCAACAGCACCAGGTTCAGCAACACCAACAACTGCAACCGGGTCAACAAGTGACGCCCCAACAGTTTCATCATCAACAGCAAATCCAGCAGCAGCAGCAACAGATGCAGCTGCAGCACGAACAAATGCAGCAACAGCAGCAGCAGATGCAGCAGCAACAGCAGCAAATCCGGCAACAGATCCAGGAGATGAGGCAGCAGCAGCAGCAGCTGCAGCAACAGCACCAGCAAATACAGCAGCAACATCAACAGATGCAGAGGCAGCACCAACAGATGCAGCAGCAACTGAAAATGCAGATGTCACTGCCCCCTCCTCCCACCGGATATCCAACCATTTCCTTACAACAGATTCATATCCTGCCCCAGATGCCTCCTCCAACCACTGAGCCAGGGCTGAGCAGAGCAGAGCACGGGCACACTCTTAAACCAAGTCTGCCGCGGACTTTGCCTCCTTTCAGTGATCCTGATGGATCCATGGAGATGCAAATGAGGAAGGCTAATCCTCCTCCTCCGTACCCGGGCACCGTGGTGTCCGCAGCCGCGGCCGCAGCAGCAGCCACGGCCGCCACGACCCCTCAAACACTCGTCACAAACTGTGACAGCCCAAGTATCCTGGCACCAGACCCCTGTCTAAAGAAAGATGAATTTCTGCTTCACCCTGTCACTCTCCAGTACCCAACACCTCTGGGGTACGAAAGGATCACAACCTTTGACAGCAGTGGTAATGTAGAAGAGGTCTGCCGGCCCCGCAGGCGCCTCATTCGTAACCAAAACACGTACGGTGTCCACGGCTCAGCCACACTGAAAGTCACCTCTTCTGAGAATAAAAAGATTCAACTTCCTTACAGCTCAGCAACACTGAGTCGTCTCTCTGTCCCTCGCTACTCCATACCAAGTGGTGACCCCCCTCCTTATCCAGATCCAGCCAATCAAGTTACTGCTACACTCCCTCCTCCCCAGAGGATTGACAGCAGTCTGATTCATGCCACTCTGCGCCGTGACCGCAGGGATGTAGGGCTAAAAGTGCCACAAATGATGGAAAGCTCAAGAACCCTTCCCACCAAGGCTAAAATAAACAGTGCACTAGCACTCAGCTACCAGCAGAGGGTGCCCACTGCTTTGTACACATGCACACAGTGCAGCAGTAACAGCAGCAGTACTAGTGTCAGTGTCAGTGGGGGTGGGACTTCAAGTAGCGGCATTGCAGGTGGCACGGTGGTGAGGCAGGACTTCCCACCAGGAAAAGGAGCACACCACAGTACCATCATCGTGCACTCCAAAGGTGCCTCGCCCATGGCCTCTCAGTCGTCCTACAACCTGCTGGGTGCTGTTGATAACAGCAGAGACAGAACTGTGTATGTTAACTCTGCCTTTACTGAAGATGAGACTTTAAATCAGCAGTGTCATCTGGAGAAGTCTGTACGTCAGCTGACTCTTGGAGATGTCAATTTGACACTCAAAAGACCTCCGCCTTACCAGTGGGACCCCTCTACCACAGAGGATTTCTGGCTCACCCCAGAGCAAACAATGCTAGGTCCTCCACCAGGTCCTCACAAACCACCTCCACTCATCATTAGTCAAACTCAGCACTTGGACATGACTCGTCTGCCATTTGTCCTCACAACTAAACCTCCAGCCAGTCCCAGCACAAGCACACTTACGTTCCCCTCTGGTTATCAGATATCCCTTTCTCCTTTTCCTCCAGGCGTGGCACACGGTGGTCCTCCACTTCAGACTTTACAGAATCCCTCGCCCCAGTGCAATCCCAATGAAGTGGTTGGTTCAGTCCCATTTGGTCAGCAGGAGGCAAACTTGGTTTTGCCTCCAGGATACCCTCCAAATTTGGCAAACTTGGCCTGCTGCCCTCTCCCTCCAATGTATCCAGGAGCCAGCTCATGTGCTGGGCTCCAACTTCACCCTGTGAACCTCCACCCCTGGAACCCTTACCCCTGTCCACCACCCATGCAGGACCCTCCAGCACCTCCTCTTCCCACCAAAACACATCAGGTTTTAGAAAAACCCATTCTATCCCCTCCGCCTCCAACTGGGCCTCCACCGCCACCACCCCTCCCACCTCCTCCTCCACCTACTGAGCTACCACCCTCCAAAAGTGCCACAGAGGATCTAGCAGAGTCCGCAAACAACTTTGCAGAACCATCATCCCTTAATGAAAGCCCAGTGCCACAGGAGTCAGAGCGCTTTAATAAGAAGAGCCGCAAAAGACTGGACAGCCGAGCCGAGGAGGCCAACATGCCCAACGTCTCTGAGGGCAAATCCAGAAAGGAAGGTCGTGCACTCTCTGACTTCAACACTCTCATTTCAAGTCCACGGCTTGGCAGCAGAGAGAAGAAGAAGCCAAAGGGCCAGCGAGAACAACTCAATAAAACCAAGAAGATGAGCAGGACCACAAACGAGTTCCAGGACAGCTCAGAGAGTGAGCCAGAACTCTTTATCAGCGGAGACGAGCTCATGAACCAGAACCAGAGCAGTAAGAAGAGCTGGAAGAACAAGCGCAGTCTACGCATGGCTAGCGAGCTAGAGGAGATTAAGTGCCGCAAGGCCAATGAAAGAGAGGACCGCAGTTTGGGAAGCCAAGGGTTTGTCTACGTAATGGCCAACAAGCAACCACTCTGGAATGAAGCCACACAGGTGTATCAGTTGGATTTTGGAGGACGAGTCACACAGGAATCAGCAAAGAATTTTCAAATTGAACTGGATGGTCGACAGGTAATGTGTAAAGAAATCTTGTGGGTTTGATTGAAACAATTAGCAAATAGTAACGTTCATAGTCAACCTTTGTATGATCATTGTAAAAACAGAAATGCTAACTATTTCCTGTTAGCGGCTCCTTGAGTGGGAAGAGTTGCGGTCTCTTTGTTTGGTCTTACAATAAAAAAATGTAAATTTTTATCCTCTCAAAAAAGTAATCTTTCAAATATGTTACCCCCTTTCTTTTCTTCTGTAGGTGATGCAGTTTGGGCGAATCGATGGGAATGCCTATATCTTGGATTTCCAGTATCCTTTCTCAGCAGTTCAGGCATTTGCTGTCGCCCTGGCCAACGTAACTCAAAGGCTAAAGTGAAGAGTTTGCTCTGTGTCGCTGCTGGCATATTCAAAAGAAGCCACATGGTGTTGGCCACAAAGGTGCACAGTGGTATTACAGCCCAGTGTGTCAGGTGACAGCTGAGGCAACGTCAGTGTCCAGGTGGTTCTGTTTTATGGAGATTAAAACACGAGGCGGTCTCGGATCTGCCGATACTTTACAATCAGTCTATTGAAGGCAAAGGCTGTCTTGGTTAGACGAAAACAGTTACTCAGTCATTTCTAGTTCATATATTGAATGTATTCAAGCTAACTTTAGTTATTATTCAATTGTTGTTTAGTGAGATTAAAAAAGTCAACTTTTCATTGAAAAATAAAAAGGTAGTAACACTAAGTAAACGGACGAGCAGTAAGAAGGTGGCAAAGACATTTCTTCTCCCTTTATGTGAGTACTTAAAATAAGTACATATTCAGTATCTGATTGTGAAGAAAGGGTTTCTTATGACGCATGGTGGCTTTCGGTTTGATCATCTTCAAGTTACTACAGATATCAATAACTAGGATTTTTCAATTATATCAATACATTTTAACTACTTTGTAAAGTTTTAGTTAATAAATGTGTTGGATTTTGGTTTAAACATCTGAACATGCAGCAGAAGACCCTGCTAATTCTGTTGCTGTAGCGTATAGACTTGAGTATAGTTTATCATAGTTTCTTTATTTTTCATTCATGATACTTCTATGAAGTGGAGCAATGAATGTGGTCTTGCAAAATCTTCGGCCACCATTCTGCAAATCATTATTCCTTCAGACATGTCCATTCTTAATTTTGTCAGGTGTAGTCCCTTCACAGTTGTCAGTGATGGTTAAAAGTAAATGTAAATGTGCCAACCAAAACCAAATTGCCAAACATGTTTTACTTGAACAGCTAATGGAAAAGATGGTCCCTCATAGTCAGAAGTTTGAGTTAAAAACTGGGATCCAATCACACTCAGTTGGCTCTGTGTCGTATCTTTGGGTGTTTATGATGCTACTAATTCAGTAGTTTGCCTCGTTGGAGATCAGTGCTGCTTTAGATAGGTCTTGTGTGCAATAATGCTACCTACATAGAACTGATGTTGAACTAGCAGAAGAAAATACAAAGCTGCTTGCACTGTGTACTTAGTAAACAACTTAACATTATTATATGCTTAGAAAAATGTGCTTATATGTTGCTAATTACAGTCATTTTGTACCTCATCTTTGCTTTGACATCGTACCAAGAGTTTTTTTTGATGTTCTATTTAAAAAAAGAGAAAAAACACATAACGTCAGAGATATAAGGTTCATTTATATTTGGTGCTAATGTATAAATGACAATATTTGGCAAAGAGAAGACATTTGTCGTATGTTAACAGAAAGTTATATTAAAGAAAAAAATATAGAATAAGAGGAAAATGGATAGTGATTTTGATTTCATAGCTTTAATTTAATGCAGCTTCAGAGACTACAGCAAACACGTGTATCAGTTATCATCGATACTGCCTAATTAACAGCTGGTTGCCAGATTTTTCTCTCTCTTATTTGATGAATGAAACACGTGTTATGACCACAGGTTTATGTGGACCTACAGGCCGGACAAAGTGTAATATATATATGTATGTAATAAAAACATTGTTTCAGATGTTAATGATGTCATGTTTTATTTCCTCTTTAACTTGTTCTCTTTTTTTAATCCATAAGGGGTGATTCATAGTGACAGAGTTCTAAAAAATATAGCAAAATAGAAGAATATTTCAATGTAGATAAGGAATATGTTTGTAAAATTTGTAAAAGATAGCTCCAAAATCTGGACTTTAGTAATACTATTATGTATTTGCTTTAAATTTCTTCAAAAGTTGTAAAATCTCTGGTTCTATAAATAATCAAGAAATATGCTATGCATATTGAATTCATTCACTTTTACAATTATCACTTTTTGCTGCTTTAATTTTTTCAACAAAATCTCCAAAAACTACAAGAATCAAAGTGGGGGACCCTCTCCTATTAAAAGAAGTAACACAAGCTGTCAGAGGTGAAGCTGTTTTTTTTAAATCCTAAACTCAGAGAAAAAGATCTGCAAAGCAAGGTGAGATAACTGCTTGAATAATAATGACGTATCAGCTGTTTATTTTGAGAATTAATTTTTTGATTTCTTTCTTTTTTTTCCAATACAAAAGACAGATGAAATTTAAGGAAAAAAAAAGAATAAATAAAAACTATACCACATTCATCTAGAAGTTTAGAGATTGTTGTCTATTTGAGATGAACACTGACTAAAGTAATGCAGTATATTTATGACCGAAATAAATAAATTAGTAAATCATGTCCAGATGGTAAATAAATACAAGTAAATACAAAGTAGCCAAAGTAGCAATGACAACCATATTGAAGAATATTTGTATGTCCGGACAAACATTTGGACCATAATTTTGTAATTTTATTTACGTGCGTTCATTTCATTTTGATAACCTTTAAAGAAAGTACCAAATTAAGTGTTTATTCCGCCTGCATTGCTGGCTGTGAGGTTGGGCGGCCGACTAGCTTCAGCTACCGGAAGCTGAGCCGTCGGGCTTTTATTTTGAAGGCAGCAAGCGAACATGCGTTGTGTGTGAGATCCGTCATGTGTCTGCCGCTTGTCGTCATGAGGAAACAGTCACTTTGAGGACTTCGCTGTCAGGAGACTGTGGTGTATTGTCGCTGAACGTCCTGCTAAAGAGGTCTTAAAACTGTCGACTGTTTTCAGGATTCCTCCTCTGCTTTGTCATGTCACCGTCTGCAATTTCGAGCTGAAAATAAGAAACCAAACCCTGAAATTTAAACATGGAGACGCACTTTGATCAGTCAACAGGTTGGTTACTTTTATTTCTGAGTTTAAATGTCTTATTAGAGCCGCTCATAGCGGTTCATTGCATTTGAATCAAATACAGTACTCGATTTAAACTCTAAATTGACCTTAGATTCAACCGCAGGGCCTTTACTCGACATGCTTTTTTAGTCCTATTCCCCATTTTCTGTTCCTTTCACTCAAAATCAATTCCTTCTTTTGAATAACAGACAACGTCGCCTCAGTGGAATCATCAGATCCTCCACCGAGGATGACAAAACAGCAGATCCTCACTTTATTATCAATGGCATCTGTCAACTTTAGTTCAATGATCTGCTACTCCATATTAGGACCATTTTTCCCTAATGAGGTAAGCTTAAAAAAGCCACACCACAGATTAAAAATCACATGTCGAGATATAAAAGTTATTGGGTTTTTGGGACCACTTGGGGCAACCTTCAAAAGAAGTGTTGAGTTTTGATGTCTGGCTTCATTGTATGGCTGAATTCCTATGCAAAAAAAAAAAAAACCTCTACACTTAATCCAACTGACTCAAGGACTTTGCTGCTGGACAATGGTCTGATATGAAAAGTTTTTTTCAGTAATGTTTATGAATCACTAAATAATATGACATTGATTTAATTTTTAAACTGTTTTCAAACTATTAATCTTCTCGATTTGTTACTGTAACACTCGCCTCTACATTTTGACATTTGTTATTTAATGCTCTTTTTGGGATATTTTTACCAGCAGACCAAAGAATTGGAGTATTTCAAAATAAGCCTTCTTATGTAAATCTCCACCAAACAGAAAAACTTAGTCATCAAAGTAAACAAACCATGTGAACAAGAGCATGATCTGGTTTCCTGATCCAGTTTAGCAAATTTAACAATATACTTAAGCTTCACAGGTAAGAAACATGGTGATGAGGGAGCCAAATTCTGCATTTACAGGTTGTAAAAGACCAATTGGCTGCTGCTCTACTCTGGAAAAAAAAGCCCTTACAAGTACTTGATAATCCCTCAATACATTCTATTCATAAATATCTTTTGGTCATGTATTTCTGCTGCCTATTCCCAGGGAGTCATATGGTCCAGAAAGTAAAGAGGATTTTTTTTCTGAAAAGTCAATAATGTGGATGGCTTATCAGGTTTGGTACTATAAGTGAGGTTTAATAGGATCACATCAGGCTTCTGTGCACCCTACAGAATGTGTGGTTGACTGAACTGCACAAAGCAAACAACCATAATAATCACCCTTAACCAAGCTAGAGAATAAGATAAAAAGTACTTTAGATACATTTTCAACCACTTTTTTAGGCACAGATTCACACGGTGTTGCAGGTAGCTTAGGTTCAGTTTGCCTCAAAATAAAAATCTAAAATAAGCTGTTTGGCATTGGCAAAAATTTGGCAACTTTTTCAATTTTCCACCTTAAAGACTCAGCTCCACCGGTATAAGATTTATTTTGAGAGAGCATTTTTACAACAAAGAAATGATCTACCTGCCAGGAGTGGACACCTAAAGCAGCACTGATAGATACTAAGGCGCCTGACCCCGTAGAGCTCTGTAAGTTTAAACAAGCACTTTAAACTGGATCCTATAGCTTACAGAAAACCAGTGTAGGGATGTCAGGACCCAGGAAATATATGAGTGCTTAGATGTTTAAGCTAGAAGCCCAGCAGCGGCATTCTGAACAAGTTGGAACCGATCAATAGAGGTTTTGCTGAAACACAGAAAAAGAGAGGTACAATAATCCAGCCGTGATGACACAAAGGCATGAACAATCATCTGTAGCTCTGAATTAGACACTAAATCAGATAACTCCAAGATTTTTTAGGCTACAGCAAAGGTAGCATACACAGGGCAAACAGAACTGGACCTAGTACTGATCCTTGAGGTACACCACATGATAAAGGCACTGACTCAGAGGTAAAAAGGCCAGCAGCAACAGAGACATTTCTACCAGTAAGGTAGAAGACAAACCAGTTAAGAGCTCTACCGGAAATACCTACGTAGTCACGGAGTAAGATCTGACGGTCAGCTGTATCGAAAGCTACGCTAAGGTCAAGCAGAACCACAATAGTAGAATTGCTAGTGTCGAGGGTCATCATGATGCAGTTGACGGAAACCTGATTGAAATTTGTCAAGAATGTTATGTCTAAGTACCAGAGACTAGTTAATTGACAGACACCTTTTCAATAATCTTTGACAAGAAAGGCAACTTAGACGTGAGCCAAAAGTTGCTCATTATTGAAGGGTCCAGGTTTTGTTTTCTAATAAGCATCTGGACATCCACCTGTTAAAAATAGGAGGGAAAGCAGCCAGACAAAAGTGAAGTGTTGATATTGTGAAGCAGAGAAGGACCAATAGTAACTTTATTTAATAGTGATATGGGCTACATGTCTAACAGGCAGGCAGAGGATTCTGAACTGCTGCCTAGTTTGGTTAATTTTTGTAAGGAGATAGGTAAAAAACAGTCTAGTATTAGCTGGTGTTTGGGACAGGCTAGAGGAGGGGGTTATACTAGCCCTTAAACAGACAGCTTTATTAACAAAAAATGATTAAAAGTTGTTGCAGTTGCATAATTAGCGCATAGAGAGAAAGGTCTGTGAGATCTATTTGTCACTCTCACAGGGATGCTCTTGGGCGTAGTAAGACAGCTGCACAGGTAGGAGGAGCTACACTGGGTCAGAGCGAGTCAGATGGAACAGGAATGGAGGGTTAACTTAATATTTGAGGCTAAGAGGCGTTACCCTTCTAAGTTAGGATGCAAGTTTGTGTTTCTTTTGAAAAGTGTAAGTCTGCTTTGAAACACAGCAAAGTTGGGATACCTATGCATGCAATAGCAGATATTGACAAAATTTAGTTGTTTTTTTTTAACAAGTAACTAGATGATGTAAGATAAGTTTATGAGCCAAGATGAATGAGTAGACTACCATATGCTAGACATCAGACAGCCACAGGCCACAGGTCACTGAATGACCTACTCTGTCACACTTAGAGGCCAAAAGACCTCAGGTAAGGTCAGCAAACAGTCATGTGTAGTCACTGAGGTGAAAAGGTTTGGGCTACCAAGCTACAAATGTGATGAAATTATATGACAATGAGTATCACTGGATCAGCTATCTTGTTTATCAGTTATCCTGATGTGTTTATTGACCATTAAGTGATTCTCTTTGCAAACTTTGTGCTGCTTTTATATAAAAAGTATTAAATATGTTTCGCGAATATTTCTTCACAGGCGTTAAAGAAGGGAGCCAACCAGACCATTGTTGGTCTAATATTTGGCTGCTATGCTGTCAGCAACTTAATTGGTTCATTGATACTAGGAAAATATGTAAGTATAAAGGGTAATTTGGATCAGGTTTTGGAATGCCACGTGTGATTTTCTGCCCAGACAAACTGATTTAATCCCTCTGTTGTTTTATCAGATTGTCCAAATTGGAGCAAAGTTCATGCTTGTAACAGGGCTTTTTGTGTCGTCGTTCTGCACCATCCTCTTTGGGTAAGTGTTGGTTTCTGATGATGTAAACACACAATAGTTAAAACCCTCTCAGTAGTTTCATAGTAGAGCCATTTTGATTATGGCTTGCTCCATTCTGTATAAAAGTACTTCAGTGAGTAAAGCCTTATACTTGTATAATCCCTCAGTTTGGCAAATGTCAGAACAGATTGTGAGCCTGTAAAGTGGTTTTTATGTAAGGGATGTAGGGAAACTTTGGCTAGAAGTTCAAGGGATTTGAAGGTTATGAGTGTTTTGCTTATTTTTAAGCTTCCATACTTTCAAAGACAACCTCAGTACTTGTGCTGTAATAGATGGGAAAAGTGTTCAGTGAAGAAACTCATCCCATTTCACGCTCTGACGATAAGTTAAATAACAGACCATAAAGCTCCCTGTCCTTAACCTTGAGCATGAAGATAGATGGGGGCAGGTGGTCAGTGAGGGCCAGCACATAATAAAGTGGTCACCTCCCTGCACCAATGTCTCATCATGACAAAGGAGAATAAACCACAGAGAGAAGAACAAGTAGGGACATTTTTAAAAAGAAGGCAAAGCAAGGGCAAGAAGTCTGTTTGGGTCCATCTTCAGGTTTAGATCGGATGTCTAACAACCCCTACTACCCCATTTCATTGAGAGAATAGAAAAGAGTGAGAAGCAAAGCCAGGGCAAGCAGCCTGTTTGGGCTTGAGCTCAACTCTGCTTGGTTACACCAGGGGTCTGCAACCTTTATAGGGGCCATTTTGCCCTAGCTCACCTGGATAAAAGTCACTCCAGAGCCACAAAATCTACTTTACCTTCACAATGGAGACTATGAAGTGTATAAATTCTAAGCAAAGTTAATATAATTGTGACACGTGATGTCTTGGTTTTTTATTTTTAATACATTTGGCAATTTTAAAAAAATGAATAAAATGCAAAAAGGAAAAAAAACTCAACATATTTTTGCAAATTGTTGAAATATTTTTTCTGTTTGTTTTTTTTTAAATTTGCAAAAAAAAAAATTCGATTAAAAATCAAATAAAAAAAAAAAACTATAAATTTGCAAAACATTTTGAAATTTTAAAAAGTAGCAAAATTTGAAAAAAAAAAAAACAAAATTGCAAAAATTTAAAAGAAACTTAAATTCAAAAAATTGCAAAATTCAAAAACAGAAATGTAAAAAAAAATTGCAGAAATTTTAGAACTTAATAAAACTTGAATTTGATGACATACATCAGTACAACTTATCATTTTTTGTTGTTTGGGAATGTCCTGCCAATATATCAAGCGTGTTTAAGTTTATTAAGCTAGCCTGTTTGCACATAAATGAACGCATGATTTTATAAGTGACAATACCTTTAATTATCAATAGCCTCTGTAAGAAAAAAATTCTTTAGTTTAATAATATTTTTGAAAGCTACAAGGAGCCACTGCAAAGGAGTAAAAGAGCTGCATAAGACTCCAGAGCTGCGGGTTGCAGACCCCTGGGTCACACTGTATACCCTACCTTCCCCTATTTTTTCATTTTCGTCAGGGAAGAAAGGGAAAAAAGAGAGAAACCAGAGGTAAAATGTTGTGAAAACAGATGCATTTAAGGGTTAGGGTTAGAGCAAGGATGAGATGTCGTGTTCAGCAAAAGCTGGAAAGGGCCGTAAAGGCAGAGTCAAGGGCAAGAAACACTCTTGGGCTTGAGCTCATCCATGCTCAGTTAAACTGGATACTTTACCGACTACCACCATCCTTCTTTGACAAGGGATTAAAGGAGAAAAGTGAGAAAAATATGTAAAGAGATGTCAAACACATGGCAGGAAAGGCAGAGCCTGGACAAAAAGGCTGTTTCTACAGAAGCTCATCCCTGCTGGGTTAGTCTGGACACTCTACCTTACCCCTATTCCTTTATTTGCATGGTTAAAACAATTTAAGCATAGACTAACATGGCAATATAGCCTGAGTTTAAGTCAGCTGATGTTGGGGGGGTTCAACAGTGGGATGGTTATAGATGATAAAAATTTTACTCATGTCTTCCTGGTTGAACATTTTTTAACAAATCTTGTAAAAATTAAAACAGAGTAACTGGAAATTGACAAAAAGAAGTGTATTTTTGGTCGCTAACTTTTCTGAGCACACTTTTTTATTGGACCCAAACGGATCTACCTTTTTTAAAAGGTTAAACAAATCATAAATGGCCAGTATTCCCACAAATTTTCATATGGAGAGGGAATTAATGGAATTGCAGCAAAGGGCAAGCAGAGAGGGAAAGCCAGATTCACACAATGTAGCTCTTGTCATTGGAAAAATGGTGGGAACATTCTGGAAAATATAAAGCAACACCAGCATAATCTAATTTTAAAAAATAATGGTTTATTGGTAAATTGTATGGCTGAAAAGTCATTAAACAAATGAACATGTCATACAACCAAGAATTGGCATTGTTTATGGCTCTTGGGTATTATGGAAATGGACATTGTGTAGTTTATTTGAATATAGATAAATAAAAATTAGGGATTTCATTTGACTTCTAATTTTCTTCTTCACTCAGTTTGTTTATGATTGATCTAACAGCCCCATTCAGTTTCAGTATTTCTGCTTGAACTCCTGTTTGACATAACTGGATTATTTTGTTATTTTCTTATAGATTACTCGACAGGGTTCCTGCAGGGCCTGCTTTCATTACGCTGTGCTTTGTAGTGAGGTCCATCGACGCTGTAGGCTTTGCTGCTGCGATGACCTCCACTTTCGCCATGACAGCGAAAATATTCCCAAACAATGTGGCGACTGTGTTGGTGAGTGTGCACAACACTGGTGTGACTGAGTCGTTTTGTAGACATTAGAATCACGAGAAAACAAGAAAGCATTGTAGTAAGAGTATTTTTGAATCTACCGTTTCACAACATCATGGGAAACAATAATACCACTACAGCTATACATTGTAGAAGAAGAGTGTATGACCTAGTTTATATCTCACTCATAACATGAATTGTAATACGCTGTTACTCTGTCTTTTTAGGGTAGTTTGGAGATGTTTACAGGACTTGGTCTTATTCTTGGACCACCTGTTGGAGGATGGTTCTACCAGTCGTTTGGATATGAAGTCCCTTTTATGCTCCTAGGATGTTTCCTTCTCATCATGGTCCCCTTCAACATTTACGTCCTACCAACCATTGGTACCATCATCAATAAACTATTTTCCTATTTTAGTCATGTAACTCATCTGTTTTGATTTAAGCTGTTAATCAATGAAACTGTGCTGCTTTTGTGCTTGCAGAGGCGGATCCTTCCCAGGATTCCTTCTTCCGGCTCCTCACGCATGTGAAAATAGTCCTGATCTGCTATGTGATATTCACTCTTAGCGCAGGTCTGGGCTTCTTGGATGCCACGTTGTCTCTGTTTGCTATGGAGGAGGTATATCACATTCTAGGGTGAATCTTGATGTCGTAGGAAATGTCGTTTTGTATAAATACAATCTGTTTGTTCTTTTTAGTTTGATCTCTCGTCTGGCTATGTGGGACTCATCATGCTTGGTTTGTCGTTACCTTACTGCCTGGCCTCTCCCCTGTTGGGGTATTTTACTGATAAGTATCCTGTAAGTACTAAAGGAAAAGTAAACTACACTTTAAGTACTTTGCATTTTGAGCTTAAATATATTTTCTTGTCGATGTTGGTCTTGCTCAGGCTACAAGAAGTTGGTTCATGGTGATCGGAGGTGTAGCCACAGCAATCGGCTTCTGTCTGCTCGGTCCTCTTCCTTTCCTTCACATCCCAAGGTGAGCACAGGAATTAAAAACAGTTATGATCAAACAATTCCCTTAAGGTTTATTTTATTGTTTAAATAACTTTGATCAGAAGACTGAAAACACTCTGTACTTTCTAAACTTTAGCCACGGACTGCATTAAACAAAAATGTAGTCTGTCCTTAAGACAGTGGTCGCCATACTGGGAATACTGACTCAAAACAGCTCAGAGTGAAGCAAGAAACAGGCACAAATGTAGAGATGAACCATAGGTTAAATATCTGGAAAGCTCAAACTATCTGGAAACAAATATTTCAATATTTATTTAACCATAGTGATTAAAAAACATACACATGCACATTTTAAGAGAAGGAAAAACCTTTGTTGACTAATCCTGGTTTTTCAATGGCCACCGCAAATACTGAGAAACCAAGTCAGCCAATGGTCCATATATTGTGCTGATAATATTTTGTCAATTTAAAATTTGCTTTAAAAGAAACTATTGGGAAAAAATACAATTTTTTCCCAAAAATTTCATAATTTCAAACGTAACTTAATAATAGAAAAAAGCAGCTTTCTTTTCATCCACATTGGTGAAATTTTTTTGATTTTTTTCCAGGAGCTCTGACTCCCAAGATTCTCAAAGTTTCCTGTTCATAGGTGTCAATTTGATATCTCACATCAACTGATCCTTGAGTCTCAGGAACAAAATTCTAAATCCCCAGAGTTTTTTTCTTGTCAGAGTCTTATAGAAAATTCCCGCTGTTTCAGCTTCCACACGAGCAGCTCCCAAAATCAGGATTTTTGTACATGTGTAATTATTGCAGATGTTAGTGCTAAAAAATTTTTATGCTTATAAACTTTTAATTTTAAAAACAGATCTTAGAATTATGTATTCATTCATTCAAGTATTGAAATCTGAGTGTCAATATTGCCACTTATGGTTTATAGAAGTTTTAACACCTTTAACAGTCAAATTAAATTACATACAATTTCATAACCAGTTACCCCACAAATTTCTGTAAAAAAAAAAAAATCATGTAAAACCAAAACTCATTACAGTTACACAAAAAACAATAAATTTTTAATAATTTTTATCCAAACATACCTATCTGTTATTTTGGTACGATTTAACCAAAACTCATATAGTTTAAAAGTTACTTGTCAGATATACAGCAACTCGTATCAAAAAATGTATAGTTAATTTCCTTATTCAAATCGATGATTTAAAATTGGTCTGTAAAAATGTATTTGTCATTCTATTTGCTGATGACACCAATATTTTCTCTCTGGTCTGGTAACGATTGCCCATAGTTCAATGCCTAAAATGCACTATAAATTATGTAAAATCCACTGCATTATCTCTAAATGCAAAAAAGTTTACACATGATGTTCATACTAAGAAATTTGTGCACATATGCAATAAAATAAAGTAACAATAATTAAAAAAACCCTGTTTGTAAGGATGTGTTTTAAATGATTTGCAACTGAGGCTCTAAATCAGTCAATCTGACAGAGGAGGACTGACTGATCTGATAGGATCAAAATAGAGGGTCTAAAAGTTGAGAAATAAAAAGCAGAGGAAGATCAAGGTAGAGTTAAAAGGAAACTAAGAATGTTGCATTGAGTTCGGTTTTTGAATGTAGAGCCTGTGCGACGTAGTCAGGTCTATGTGATTCACTTAAAGTACTGTTGAGACGTCTAGCCGTTGACGGAGAAACTGCTGCATTGTTGGGGCAGGTAAATAATGAGCTGCAGACATGCGGGCTGAGGGGAAGAGGCTGATGATGAGATGTTTTTGTGTTGGCGTTGTGTCTTATTTTCAGAAAGCAGTACTGACAGTGCTGATTGAAGCAGCACGTTTCCTCTCCAGTATGAGATTTACAGAACTAATTCCTGCTGTTTAACAGTATTAACTTTTCTCTTTCTATGTGTGTGTGTGTGTGTGTGTGTGTGTGTGTGTGTGTGTTTGTGTGTGTGTGTGTGTGTGTGTGTGTGTGTGTGTGTGTGTGTGTGTGTGTGTGTGTGTGTGTGTGTGTGTGTGTTTGTTTAGTCAGCTGTGGTTGCTGATCCTCATGCTCGGGGTAATTGGGTTTTCTCTGGGTATGACTGCAATCCCAACGTTCCCAGAGATCATTGCACATGCATAGTGAGTGGCTTCACATGTTCTTCACATATGTTCATGACCTGTTGTGTTAAACAGTTTATACATGCTACAAGAAAACAAAACACACCACATTCATTCTTTTCCTCTTTCTTTCCAGTGATCATGGATTTGATGAGGGACTTAGCACTCTTGGAATGGTTTCTGGACTGTTTGCAGCAGTTTGGTCTTTGGGGTAAGTCCTCATAGCAGTGATTTTATAACATTTACTCACAGATTCTGAACAAGGGATAAGACTTCTGAAGTGGCCAACATTCTGATTTTAAGTTGTAGTCTGAGAAGAGTTCAGAAAAGTGCACTATAATAACCTACATCCAACAGAGCAGCATGTTTTGTGGCTACTAAGTTAACAAATCATTATTTCACAATAAAGACTGGCATGAAAATGATCTGATTGGTTAAAAATTAAGATATTTCTGCTGTTGAAGACTGAGTGGCGTCTGTTGGCTAACTTGTTGTTATTCACATTAACTGAACAGATTGAACAGGTTGAACAGGTTTATATGAATAGGTGCCTCTTTGTATGATTTTTTTTCTACCTTGACTCTATTACTCTGTAAGATTTTCTTTTCTGATTATCTGTCCCCAAATACCAGTGTTTCTAACACTGTGTCCCTGCCAGAGCTTATGTCATAGACTATCTTCTGTTTATAAGTTCTCATCTGTCAAAGCCCCCCCTGCTTGGAGTTTTGGGTTCCTGCTGCCTTCTCTAAGCTTACATTTACAGATGTTAAAGGGACTGTGAGGACTATCTAGAAAAGCTTTTTTTTTTTTTTTTTTACAAGATAAAGACTCTGTTTCCCATGAGCACCACTGTTTTGAGGACGTGACTTTTAGCACTGTGTGTCATTTTGAAGGAGATCTTCTTTTCTTTGTTCAAGGCAACGTTTTACTGGTTGCAAAGTGACAAGGTAACATATTTATTTGTAGCTACGTAGCACTATTGTTTGAAATGTGACAACAAGCAAATTTTGTAAACTCAGTCTGTACTGTAGTTTAGTAGCCGGCTATATTAAGCGCTACTCACAGCCCAGTGCTCTGAGACGTGACTGTAACGTGTAATGTTAGCGTAAGTAATGTTACTTCCTACCAGTGCTCATCTACCAACTCCAACCTCACCAAGCAGAGCTAATTATAACCTCACTCTTCATTTTACTGATAGACTCTCAAGTTTGAACAGACCACTGCAGAAAAACCGCTGCATGCAGGTTGGAATCAACATTAGCACAAACAGCTTTGCCCTTGTTTTAGCCTTTAGCCCATGCTCTGTCACTCTCTCGTTCAGCTTTCTCCCACTCTCCTGTCCTGCTCTTTCTTTTCGAGAGGCCTGCTGGAGAGTCCATCATTTCTACAAAATCAATCCAGGAAATCGTTTTCAGCATAGAAAAACACAGATCTCTTCTCACTGCTAAACTTTGTAAGCCGGTGTAGTGTTGTCGTAGACACGAGTGCCGTAAATCAATCCTGTCCATCCTGACTGGGAAGCTGAGAAATAACCTGAAATAAGATGAGATAATCTCATTTTAATTTTTGGATTAACATCGGGTATATGAAGTGAAACTTTTTCAAGATCACTTGGAAAGTCCTCACAGTCCCTGTAAAATAGGCTGACTGATTGACAGGAGTACAACACACAGTTTGTAAGAAATGTTGCGCTGTCATGTCCAATCATACCACGTACCTACCTTGCTAAATGTTACTTGTGAATTGAATTCTGTATTTTTATTCACATGTAAATCAGGGGGGGTTAGGTACAAGCAAATGCTCAAGTCCAGAGATCAGAATCAGTATCAGAGAGGAGTAAAAGACTGGTGGCTAAAATGAGATTAGATTGTCTGGTGACCAAAGGAGGTAGTCATGGTTGTTTGTGTGACAAACAGCTGGTTTTACTGCTTCCTGAGGCAACACCATCAGATGATGATGGGTCCTGAGACTGTTATCGCAAATTAATTTGCCCTTCAATTGCCTTATCTTTATCAGGACATCTTAATTTGATTACAGGGCAAATAAAAAAATAAATTTTCTGTTTATGTTGCAGGATGTTTTACGGCCCTGTCGTTGGTGGACTTATTACACAATATCTTTGCTTCGAGTGGGCGGCTGCAATCCAAGGAGCACTGGCGTTCCTTGCTGTGAGTATTCAGTCACACAGCTGGATTTCAGGCCTGTTAAAACCTAAAGTGGAGCACTGACATTTTTTAACTTGCATGACCTTTATTGAGGACTGGAGAAATGCATTTGTCAAGAGTCGTAAATGTTCAGGGGTTAAACCAACATAAGGGCAGATAAAGAAACATGCATGTGATTGTAGTTTCTCACCACTCACATAGATCACTCAATGAGAACTCTGTCCACAGGCCTTCCTCCTCGCTGTGCATTACATCTGTGAACCCCCCAAACAACAAAGGTAACTATCAACCTCAAATTAACATGAAAATCCTAAAACATGTTAATATTTTACTTTTTTTCTAATTACTTGTATATGTTTGCATTCAGCATTCCCGATGACAGTCAACGTACAGACGAAAGCACTCCTCTCTTGATTGACTGAAGACCTAAGCATGTGGAAGAGTGCTTTACTGAACAAAACAAGATCTTAATGTTTTATAAAGTTTTTATATCATTAAATGCTTTTTAACATTTTAAATTATACATATTTGTTGTTGCAGATATTGTAATATTTTCTACTTGCACCATGGAAGCATATTTTAACATAACAGTTCTGTTATGTATTTATGAAATGTTTAAAAGCTGTGTTTGTAGAGGGTTCTGACTTTAAGTATAAAAAGCAGTGCCACTGTGTCAATGAGTGCTTCACTGTGCAGAGAATTACATGTTGAGCTGAATGTAATGGGGGTGAATATAACCAACCACTGTAGATCACAGCACATTCCGGTTCAAGTGAAAAACTTAATGTGCCTTTTGTTCTGTTAATAATCTCAGTTTTTCACATCACATGACTTGGATTTCATGTTGACGTGACGCACGCTATGCCTTTCACATTCAGGGCAACATGAGGGAAATAGGCTTATTAAATAACAAGCTTATCTTTCTATCTGACAAACTACATTTCAAGAAGCTAACCGTTAGTACAATAAAAAACTGAAATGTGTACTCAAGGAATTCCCAGGGGTGTAAAGATAAATATTTAGCAACTTTATCCTCTCAATGGAAATTTTTAAGCATAGACTGCCCATAAAATAAGAGCTAATGACATTAAACTGCTTTATGTTTTATAAAATATGCGTTTACGAATCATACCTCAACACTTTACCTCGTTTTTTTGTAGGGCGCGTGGCGTCTTTGCGAAGCCCGCCAAAGGACAGCGTCACGTCTCTACCTTCTGTAGCTTATTATACAGACTATTAATGCAGCCTATGAGTTCACCCCTTCAACGGCTCCCTCAAACCTCTCACCAGCTCTGTCTGGAACGGGGCTTTGAGATTTCGGCGGCTTCAGCGGTAACTGCCGTTTCCTACCAACAACTGACTGTATAACAAATGGACGTAGTCTCTTTTACGTATGTTTCCCCAAACTAACGGGTTACAAAAAAATAAATGAATAAATAAAATAAATAATATAAAAAAACCACCCCTGTACAATGTGTCCTGATATTAGCTTAGCTATTCAGACGGGAGACATTTTTGTACTAGGCCGTAAACCTTGTTTGGGCTTGGTGTGTATGGTTTCTGATACTTCCGGGGCCAGCCTCAAACGGACACTCCACAAACTGCAGATTTCAGCGTTTCCGCGGTGTCAGTTATTAGCAAACAGAAGGTTTCCGTTTGCTACCAACTGATTTTACGATTAAAAAGTACACTGATTTTTAACATGCAAGGTACCATGCTATAATATTGTTCACATGTGCTAAGAATTCTGTGCAGACACAGAACGAACTTTGGGTATATTTAATTAAATGTTTTAGTGGGGAAGAATGAATTAATATCCACTATCCAAGAAACTAACAACATTTATTAAAAAAATATAATTCATATGATTTAAGGTCTTAAAAGGGCTTAACTTAAAGGCATTATAACAATTATTACTGCTACCATATTATCAGTAAAAACTGCACCCTATAACTACCCATGCTTAATGGAAGACGTGTGTAAAACATACAAAACAAAGAAATTTATCAAACTTTAATCGACAAATTTGTAGATGTAAGTGATCAGTTTATAGAAAAGTAAAACAGTGTGAACACATGGGACAGCTTTAGTATAAAAAACTATAACAATTCAACAGACCTGTACAGTTGATTGCCATTACAAAATATGTATTTAAGAATAAAAACGAAAGCAGTTGAGTTTAAGAGCAATTGTGTCCATTAGTTTATGTATCGGACTCAAAGGCACCATTAGTCCGGCCACTTGGTCTCTTCGGGAGGGGTCTCCTCGTCATTCTGGCTCTCCTCTGGGTGCTGCTCAACTCAGAAGCATCTGCGTCTGAAAATATTGCTTGAGTTGATGGTCCTGGCACTCCCGCCTTTTTCACCTTCTTTTTTCTTCTAGATCTGTGTAAAAAGTTCAGAAAAGTATACACTGATGTTAATTTTTTTTTTCAGAAAATATTTTTTAAGCATCATGCAGGTACTGCAACCTCGTGAAGGACGTGTGAAGAATTTGGCAAAGCGAGCCTCTTACCTGGCATCAGTCAGCTCAGGCTCCGTGTCAGAAAGCGTAGGCTCAGAGAGAAACCTAAGCTCACCAGAAGAACTGATTGCAGCAGATACCTTTAAACAGCAAGGAAGAAGAAAAGACGAAGAAAGGATAAAAGGAGAAGAAATGCACCACAGAAAAGCCCCCAATGTAAAAGTGCTTGCACACACTGAGGATGACCAGTGGCTTATTATTTGTCATACTTTTACTTTAACTGGGTTAACCGCCTCTATTGTTGATTAATCAGTTCTGAGCATATAGTCCATGTTTAACAGTATGGCTCCCTTTAATGTCATGAGAATTTTTCAGCAATAGAAACTTACTGTAGCTCAGGCAGTCATAAGGAGGCACATGACGTGTAAATCCTAAAAGTATTTGCAGATTTTGGGTAAAAGAACCAGGATTGAAAAAAATGCTCTGTAAGACTGTACTTAGACACAGAGTAGTGCTTATACTTAATGCTAACTCAGCATGCCATTTACAGCAAACATTTTAACCCACAGATAATCAGTGGGTATGAGGTCAGGCCTGTTCACAAGTTTAGACTGACATAGAAGCAGACTAAAATTTTTTAATTAGTGTAGAAACAACTTTCTTATTATTTTAAACATGGAAGTAGACAAACTGACTTTTTGCAGCCAGTAAAAATAAAGGAATATGAAGTTTTCCTAAGGTCATTTTATGGGTTTGTAGATGGCCATCAGTCTAAAAGCCGAGGCATTTTAAAGAAATACTATATGTATTATTTATTACTGGCTGGCTAATCTAAAAACAAGAGTTGAAACAAGTTTATTTAGTTGTGACAAGCCACAACAAAGTTCCTCAAGCCACATTTCAGGTCTGCAGAGTCAAGAAAGATTGATAGACCATAGAGAAGAAGATATCTCATCACCACCACACCCTGTTTCACCTCTTTCCCCATATTCAATACTCCAGGACTGCTTCCTTACCCTGGTTGGTGTTGACCTATCAATTGTGCCTTCAGACGGGGCTGGTGGTGCCTCTGCAGAGTGGGTTGCCTCTTCGTTAAAGTCTCCTACAAAATAAAATAACCCAGTGTCATGCACTTTAGTTGGAAGTGCGGGTTTCTCACAGAAGATGATCCTGAATTTTAGTACTATGTTCATGAATCTACATGTTTGAGCTGACCGTCTGCTTTGTCTGATGTGCATTTTTCTGTATCTCTTTATCATGAATCAGTTACTTGAGAGAGTTCTGACTGTTACAACAGTGACCTGACTAATGTGGCTGAATTCAATTGATCTGGACAAAGTCTGCCATGTCACAGCTTTCAGAACATGAAGTAGAGTGAAGACATGCACACAAACTTAAGGCTGTATAAATGAGTAAAACACTCACTTTGGTCAACTACGTAAGACGCAAGAAAATATCCCTGCTGGCCGTTCACTAGACGCCCGAACCACCAGTTGTCATTGTCTTTGTAGAGCACTTGGATGACATCACCACGCTGGATGGTCAGTTCATCTGAGCGATTAGCTCTGTAGTCATAAAGAGCGACGACCTAGAAAAGACACACCAAAATGTGGAGGAAGAATTACAGGAGTGGAAGGTTTCATGTGTTCATAAGTACGGAGGATACTTACTATTTGTTGAACTGGGGCAGAATCTGTTTCTGCATTAACACCTGAAGGAAATAGGTCAGGAAGGGCCTAAGAGAGGAAAAAACATTGTTTTTATATTGTGGAAACAGTTTGATTTGTTATTTGATATGTGTCAGACATCATGATCCATCCATGCAGCATGTAGTTAAGATTCAAGTGATAAAGTATATCGAGACAATCAAAGACAGTTCATGGGTAGCCTTACCTGCAGCCTGAAAGATCCTCTCAGACGCTGACCGACGGGACTGAACCCTCCTGAAAAAGCATGAAACAAGTATTTCAGCCTGCGTCTTTTTCCGCAACACAGTGCTCCCATGTTGTATCATGTGGAGCTATAGTCTTTACAGTATTTTAAAAGCAGAGGTAAAACTATTCATTGCTAAAAGGCCCATGAGTACGACATTAAAAGTAAAAGCCACTCACGGCTTTGGGTGCTCAGAGCTGCCTGGGGGATCAGCTGCTCGGCTAAAGATCCAGACAGCTGCAGCTTGGAGTGCGGTGACAAGAAAGACGGAGGAGGTAACGAAGCGTTCAATCCCGTCTGCAAGGAAAACATTTTCATTTTTACTTCAAATAACCTTAAATGGATTGCAACTCTCTATCTCTAACGTGAGTTATCACTCACGCTTCTTCAGGCATTTTTCAAGTCAGTAGTGAAATGTAATTTTCTTCTGATGACAAATAAAATGCCAATTGGCAGCAGCTTGGATGATGTGGGTAAAAAGAGTTCAGGAGAAATGGGCTTTTGTTCACAAATTTCAAATTTGAAGACTTGTATTTGTGGTGCTTCAGTTGTCAGCACAGGCATGGTTAGTCACCAGGCATGAGCTCTATCAACACTGAGTACACAGAGGTGTGTTTAAGGATTACTGATTAAAAACTCACTGTGCCAGAATCTGATGTCAGGCTCCTCTTTGTGTGTGTAAACCCCATTCTGCCTGCAAACCAAACACAAAGGCAGAGTATTCATCATGTGATGAAGAAAGTATTAACAGAAATCAGACAATAGCTCAGATCTAAAAGCCAAACAGTACCTTGGTCATACATGTATGCAGGAGTTGAAGACTTTGGTTGTGGTTCCTGAAGTAGAGAGAATAGTGTCAGCGTACATCTCTGTTTAAAAGTCTGTATTTGTATGTGCACACATGTTAATAAAAGAATGTTGTTAACCAGAACAGAGTTCAGCGTCTCCTTTATGCATTGCATTTTTAATGCAAGCCTTGCTGTGTGTGCAAACTGATCCATGGCTGAAGACGTGTCTTGTAACCCTGGCGTATCAGGTGTGTTTCTCATGGTTCTGATGTCAGTTGAAGCTGATCGGCTCATGGCTTTGATGTTGAGCGCCTCCATCTGCGAAACTGTGGAAACAGAATGATAAACTGACTCCGTAAAGTTTGCGCAGTAAACAAAGATTTGCAGGCTATTAATGAGACGTGTTGTGTGTTTCCACAAACCTTTGCGATCATACAGGTACACATGGACAGGCTGGCCCCGACCAAAGGCACAGAAAGCGACCATGTTTTCATGCGGGTGGAATGACACGCCATGTAGAGCAGTGGGGTAACAAAGCTCAGAGTAGACTGCAACTTGGTCACCTGAGAAGACAAAGAGACCAACAGCAGGAGTCAACCTGAATATTAAAAAAACAAGTGCTGTTCTTGTTTCAAAGAAAATAAAAACCATCATTCTCACCTGTGTCTGTATTCCAGACATACGCCATACCATCCTCACTACCAGAGAAGATGAAGTTCCCACACGGTGTGAAAGTGCTGTAGATCCTCTCTCGGTAGTTTGTGGCTCCGGTGTACTTCTTTACAGCCAGGCTGAAATAATTTTTAATACTGTTAGTATTAATAATAATAATAATAATACATTTTATTTGAGGGCGCCTTTCATGACACCCAAGGCCACCTTACAACAAAAGATAAAAGCAACATTATAAAAACATCATTAAAACAAATCATCAGAATAAAAGCAAGTGAGGTGCAATGTTCAATTAAAGTGAGTGGGCCAGTTTAAACAGATGAGTTTTGAGTTGAGATTTAAACAGATTGATAGAGAAATTAAGTGTCTGTGTGTGGTTGCTTTATCCTTTCTCACTGCTCTTTTGGTGCTCCAGCTATCAGAATCACTGAAGTCATTACAAAAGTCTCATCTTTACTGTTGACAAATAGCAAGCTCTTGTACTTTGTCTGTGTTTCATTGATTTACTGATTTATTCTTTCCAAATCTGAATTTTTGAGGATAACCTTACAAGGATGCAGCACCTTCAGTAATAGCTCTGCACAGCCAACCAAACAAACTCTTAGACTCTGAAGAGCCCAACGTAGTGTTTGTGCTACAACTTGCATAATATGTTTCAATTGGCAATAGATTTAAAACCAGATAAGATGCATTGATCATTCTGTTAACACATAGAATCTGAGGGGTCGTATTTTTTTATCATGTCCCAGAGCCCTGTTTCCCTCCACTAATGTGTTTGGAGGAATCCAGTATAAAGTGTAAAACATTATGACCAAGGCAGTGGTTGTTCCAATGGCTTCTAACACTGAATACACATCATTAGGGATGGGTACCTTTCACATTTGAAACAATAGGTACCAATGCCTGGTACCTGGCAATTGGTAATTCAAAAATCCCAAAGTTTCTTAATTTAACATATTTATTCTTTAATGTATAAACTTACAATACTGCATTCATGTCCAGCATGGAAAATTGCCTACTCTTCCTAAAGTCACAACGATATGTTGAGGAACCTAAATATGGTACCTTTTGATTTTACCCTTGGTACTCAGGTACCGACTCAGATCAGATAGAATTCAGTTGGTACCTACGAAAGTACCTCATTTGGTACCCGTCCCTACACGTCATCAAATTTTTTATATGTACATTTTTGAGAGATACCGCCATGACATCTTTGTATTTAGAAAAAGGTGCTAAAAAGTTAATTCTTTTATGTTGTCTTTGTGCACTTTGTAGCAATTTATTTATTAATTTAGACCAGACATATGTCTATACATTTCATTAAGTTTGGGATATAAGGGTTGAAATTATGTATAGAAAAAATGTAATGCAAAAAATGACACTTCAACATGTAAAAATGTAAAGATAGACTGATAAAGGGTAATTTTTCAGACCCTGCGTAATACTAGTTTTAGGGAAGATGACTTTGTGTATCATAAAAGATGCATGTGGCTAGGGTTCATCACTCCTCAACCTCACTTCGATTCCTGCCCTATCTGCTATTCTGTCCTCTCTGATCACAGCCATAATAAACCAGAAAATTTAAAACACAGCTCACTGCTTTCCTTGACTAACACAAGCCTTTTCCAGATATTGCTTACATTCTTAGGTCCATCATCCTCAGCACGCTGTCTTTGGCGTGAATCAGCAGGCACCGCCCATTGGGATGCAGCTGCAGCATGTTGACAGGGACACCCTTGAGGTCACTCTCATCAATTTTCTTCAAAGAGATAACATGCAAAAGTTCAGAAACTTTTCAGTTTGTGTTGTACGTACACAAGCAGAAGCAGCTGTAAACCTCTCAGGAGCATCACTACACCAACCTTCTCTATACTCCAGTGGTTACAGGGCTGACGCTGCCTGCTGTCAATAGCTGACGTTCTCCACACGATGATGAGGCCTGTGTTGTCTGCGGAGAACATTCTGCTTCCTGATTGAAACAGACAGAGTGAAAATAATGTTAGGGCACAAGAATAATACACTTGATCTGCTTTATCACACAGGATAAGAAAACAGATGGTAAGAGTATAAATAATGAGTGCCGCTGCCCTCAATAATGTATTGTGTTGGACACGTACATGCTCACATACACACTGAGCTTAAAAGTGATCTGTGGCAAAGGTTGTTTGTGTGGGGGTGAGGAGTAGCAGCTTATAATGAAGAGATCATACATTATACTTGTTTTCTGGTGATGAAATATCATTATACCAACCTATCAGATCTGTACGGCCAACATAATGTAAGCTTTATGTTTCAGGCTTGAATTATAGAGATTCACATGTGAATACAGAAGCCAGGATGTTAAAGTCGTGCTTATCTTGTGCAGGAAAGCATTTGGCAGTGAGCCTATCTCAGCATGCACTGGGTGAGAGGTATACTCTTTTGAGCCAGTGCCAGTTGCTAATAGGGTTTTTTCACATGCAACAAAGACACAATGATTACCTTCAGAGTCAAAACAAACTGTGTTGATGAAACTGTTGTGACCCTCAAACTCCTGCAGCAGCTGGCCATTGACGTCATCCACATCAAGCCTCCACACCCGCACCAGAGAGTCGTAGCCCCCGCTGACCACCAGGTTCTGGGCCGTGGGGTGGTACTGAGCACAGTATACAAAGGAGGGGTGAGGAAGAACCTTCTGTGCTGTTCCCTGAAGCCTCTCCACGTTCCACTCTCTGAGGTAGAGGAGTTCAATAGTGCACATATGAGAAAAACATGCTGTGTCACTGGCAGGGAGCCTTTCACTACAAGGAGCATTTGCTCCACCTGGTGGTTCAACAAAAAACTACAACTACAGTGACTCAGTCATCTTATACATAATGTAACAATCAGACACATACCTGACAGTTCCATCAGAGGAGGCAGACAAAAGGCTTCGGTCGTCTCTGGACCAGCAGAGATCATAAACTATTTTCAGATGCCCACTGAAGGCGGCTAACACTTTACCAGACGGGATCTCATACACTGAAACGGAAAAAGTGGCTTCAGTATGGTATCATCCGTATATCAAAGTATTTGAGCTTAATGTGCATGCTTGGAAGTGGGACACTCCTAACAAGTGTTAACTGTGCATAGAGAGCAGGTTCATTAGCCGGAGACTTCTGCTGAGCAGATAAAGGAACATCAATGAGGCAGAGTGTTACAGGGTGTTGATGAGGTGTTACCTACCCACGACAGGGAAAGCGTCTCTGTCAGCACACGCGGCAGCTAGAATCGTCCCAGCGTGAGAGAAGAGCACCGTGAAACAGCCCATCTGGCCGCCACGGAATGACAGCATGGGCTTGTTAGGAATCCGACAGACCTTTAAGAGAAAGACTCTGGTGAGGATTGCGCTGTCAGCTGCAGCAGGAAAAGGGTTCACATTTTCTCTGGGCTGTGTTCAAACAAGGACATGGCATTGTAAGTCAGTGTGATTGGTTTGTACCTAATCCTCCTGACAACATTTGAGCTACTCTAGCTGCTGATTTTGCAGGCAGCATTAAACAAAATGCAAATTGCATTATTTGTCTGTGGGGGGACCGTTTGGTTAAGCTTTTGCATCATGTACAGAGGTTAATGTTTCCTACTCTTTCTTTCCAGTTTTCTAAACCACCCACCATCTTCTCTATCTGAATAAAGGCATAGAATTGACAACAAAAAAGAATAGTGAAAAAAATATAGATCCAAAAACCATCTTATTAGTGATTTTGCTTTATGAAATGTTAAAAAGCAGCTAACACTACGGCTTCTCACAAAGTAAGTTTTCCATAGCAGAAATCTTGATAGCCAAAGCGAAATGTGTTGTATTTCTTCCCTTGCTTGACAGATGTTATTTTATATAATATTATTCAGATAGGAAAATGAACACTTACGCACATTTGCACACTTTATATGTGGAGAATACAAAGTTTGACAGAAATTTTCAGGAAATGCTGAATCGGTGAACTACATAAAAGAAACAATTCATCTGTCTGATGTACCCCGGTCAATGTGATTAAGCCCTGACTAATATAATTAGAAAGGATCATGCGCAATTACCCCATAATGTCATGTTTCTAACAAGACATGTCTCATTTCATTTCATTTTACCATACTCAATCTTATTCATTAATCCTGGTACTCATTTTTTTTGTTTTTGGTTACTTTTTTCACTCTAAGCTGTTGTACTTTTGTCATTGCTTCTAATAAAACACCATAAACAGAGTCTTTAAAACAGGGGTCTAAAACTACTTCATACAGCCGCCATACAGCCCACTGCATTTGTTGCCTACTCTGCTGTTAAGATCAGGGATGAAATATCCAATTTCTGCGCTGATCCTGAACACAGCATAATCATTGCATGAACTCAAACAAAACAACAACCAAAAAATACTTGGCCAATGTCTTAAAAACATGCATTAATCAAGATGTCTCTTTCAAAGGCCAAAAGATAGGTTGATGTGGAGCACAGAGTGTTTCAGGAGAAGCGGGAGAATGATTATCTCTGTGGTGTTTTAGGTGAGTTACACCTGTCTCATATGCAGAGTGGCTGTTCTTAAGGAGTATAACCTCACGCAGCATAATTCAATTACACATGTGGAGCAGAATGCAAAAAAAGCAGGAAGATCAGCAGACACAACAAGCTGCACGGCTAAAGACAGAGCTGTCAACAAAACCAAATGTATTCCAGAGAGCAAAAAAGGAGGCAAATCATAAAAACAGGTGACGTCTGTCTTCGAGCCTTACTGAGGGTTTCAGCTGTCACCTCCCTCAGAGCAAACGTGGCCCAGATGTCTGAGAAGAAGCACTCTCAGGTGTCTGGCAGCAAACAATCGACAAAAAGGCTAAATATGAATGTAAAATAGTTTGTGTTGAGAAAAGTTGTGTTTGAGACCCCTGCATAAAAAAAGCAGGATGGCCAAAATTAACAGCCTAAGTTGAGACATTTTTCTTCCACTTATTTAAGTAAATGAGCCTCTCTAACTCCACTGACCTGTCCAGGTAGTCTGCTCCATCTTAAGGCTGGTGGTTTGCTCTCCACAGGCTGAGTAAGGCTTCTCTTGGTGACCTCATTTTGCAGCTCGCTGTAGGAGGTACTTCCCCTCTCCTCCTGCAGGGCCATCATGGAGCGCATACTGGGATCAACCTGCAGAACAAAGACCATCAGTTACAGTACAATTATGAACCCACATGTGGTTAGATTGAACTTTGATTGAACTTTGACTGAACACACTCACATGCTCAGGGAGTTTAATGCCCTTTACTGTAACATAAAGAGTGGATGCATATTTCTGTCTCGGGTATTTCCTCCACCACTCCACCACCTCAATTGATTTAGGTTGTCTCTTTGCCCGAGGTGGAGGGCAGAAGAGCTGAAGGCGAAGTTTGCTGTCAATATTCAGCACACCGTTTGTGCCGACAATCTAAACAATACAAGAAAAAGTTGCATTAATATTAGAAGAAATGTAAGAATAAGCCCATAAAGAGGTCGTCTCTTCTGAAAAACAAGGTACCTTTAGGAAAGCCCAGGCAATCTTTCGGAATCCTCGCTCATGTTCGTCAACTTCCACGTTTGCCCTTGCTTCTTCCATACTTATAAAGTCTAAGATCTGTAAAAAACAACAACACACAAGTATGGAGTTACAGAGCCATCCAAACCAAATACAGCATGTCTAAGGCATTGTCTCTTACTTCAAAGAAGAGTATGACTTTGGGGCTCTCATCTTTTTCTTGAACAAAGTATCCAAAGCGCTCGTTGAAGATGACCTGCTCATGCCATTCAGGGATGATGGATTTGTTCTTCTTGAAGTCGAATGGCTGGGTCATGATGGGGAGGATGTGGTCGACGTTCTCCTGCTCATAGAATGAGGAAACTTGCCGATGGCTATGAAAAAATCAATAGCACAACAGTTAAATTACAGGCAAACAAGTTTACAACCATCACATCACAGCCTCTCTGACTTTGGAGTGTCCATTCTCACCAGTCTTCTTTTTTCACATACTGTCCCGTGATCTCATCCACAATGTGGATCTTCACCATAGGATGTGAGATCAGCAGGTCTGTTTTGAGGCGGTCTGTCCTGTGGATGTGCACTCCCAGCACAAGGCTGTCATCAAATGTTGGTTTCTGTGGTACCTCTGCTTCAGTTTCGCTCTCTTCTTTGACAACTGAAGAAATGAAAAACGAACTAGAACCTCATCAACAGAAAAATCAGAAACTTTGAGCATGATTACTTCAAAATCAAAAACAAGTCACCGTGTTTTTTTTTCTTCTTCTTCTTTTTTCCTTTGGCCTCTGTGTCATTTTCAACATCAACATCACGGTCAGCATCATCTTCTTGATGCCTACCAAACAAAAAGTACAGCATCTCGCTTCAGTATGCAGCTAAACTGCAGCATGGTGTCTTAAAAAAAAATCTAAGATGCAAGGTAATGAGAAGATATACGCACCGTTCTTCAGGCTGAGTGAATACAGATTTCAGCTTTTTCTTTTTCTTCTTTCCCATATCGTTATTTAATGTAACATTATGAGACACTGAACCCTCTTCTTCATTCTTGATCTTTGACCTCCTTACAGTTCTCTCCTCCTCCTCCTGTGCAATCTGCTGCTGGTATTCATGCAGCAGCTTGTCCTCTGCATCCTCCACCTGACTCTCTGTTTTGATCTCTGTAGCTCCTTTGCTCTTCCCCTTCTTACTTTTTCGCTTTGTTTCCTTTTCACCGCCTTCGTCATCCGGCTCCAACGTGATCTCAGACTTGGAAGCATCCACGTCCTTTCCAATGAAACTTGGGGCATCCTCAGACACACGGAGGGGTGGGAGCTCCCTCTTACTCTTCCTCTTGCTTTTTGTAGTTTGAATCTCCTCTTGGTTTCTGCTGTTGTTGATGTTGACTTTTTCCGCTGTTTCCTTCTCCCTTCGCTTATTCTTAGTGTAGCGAGGGCTACCCTGCTCAGGGTGATATGTGTTCTGGATGATAGTCTCATCATCTTCTGTGTCCTTCTCAAGATTTAAATTCTTTTTCAGATTCTGAAGCTGAAAGAGACAGGAAAAAACAGAGAAATCAAATCAAAAACTCCTAACTGGGTTACATAATGCTTCTTAATCCAAGGTATTAAAGAGGAGCTCTGTTTCCTACTTGTAAACCTTCACACCTCTATCATATATCAAGCTGATAATGATGATTTCTAAGTAATAGTCTTAGGTACATGTTATAACACTTACCACAATAGTCTCCTGAGTTTCAACATCCTTCTTCTTCTTTACCTTTTTCTTCTCTGATTCAGTGCATTTCTTGAACACTTCATTGAATCTTTCCCGGGTCTTCGCCCGCTCATCACTCTCACCTATTACAGAGACGTCACAGTCATCACTGGGAAAATGTAGTCTTAAGCAGGCATTACTAAGGTTAGTCAAAACCATGTTATCATGCTGTGGTAAAGGGTTGATAACTCATCATAACTCCTGTAGTTAAAAAACCCTGCACCTTGGATTAATAACATCTAACATTATGTAACTTAGACTACATATGCAAAGTGCAATAACCTATACAAACATATCAACGAAATCTTTCCTTAAAAATGAGACTTAAAAGGGTATTCTACACTATGTAGATAATAATCTTAGAGGTATTATGCTACCACTTAACAAAGTGGTGTATACCAACTTGTATCTAGATAAGAATAATATCTGTATAATCTATCATTTGATGAAGGAGACATAATGAAACTCACCTGCTGGCATTATCAGGCACCGTAATGTCTCTCATGCTGATTACAAATACAGAGTGGTCCAGGCATGATCTCTTTCACTCTAAAAGTAAAATACATGGATTACATTTAAGGTGAGTCATACAACAATTACAGGATAACACTACGTTCACTTTTTGGCAAACAAGCTACATGGACATTGTAAACGAAAACCCTGGTTGAAAGAACAGCCTGCCTAAAGGAGGCTAAAAATACATTCAAAACAACAACAACAACCTCTAAGAAGCCAGCAGTTCGCCGTCAGGTAACATTTGCTAGGTTAAGTAGCTTGCTAATTGCTAACGTTAGCCACAAGGCATTACTGACTTACCACGTTCGGTACATTGACACTCAGTGTTTTCCTACCAGTAGTTTGTGATCCACAGCTAAATAAATTACACATGAATGCTACTGAAACGCTGAGAAATATATATTCTTAAATTAAAACAGGGTGTTTTTACACTGCAGTGATTGCTAGCATTGTCCTCCCCCCGACTTTACCATGAACGCTGCGATGGTTTCCAGGCCAACCGCAGCCAATGTGGGCGGAGCATAACCACCCTGCTCATGACGTACAGGCCAAAACAACAAATCCAACAATGAGATTTGCCACAGCAAAATCGTCACTCAGTTTGTATTTACGTCTCCCATGCTCTTCGGTCACTGCTGAAAGGGACTTAAAAGAGCAGTATTGCGATAGTAGGTGTATATTTCCCTTTCAAAAAGCATCCACATTTCACTATTGAACCGTACTTTCTTTTCTTTACCACATTTGCTGTAAGCGACACTCCAGAAAAGTACATATGAGGCAGTAACTAAATTGGCAATAGTAAGGATGTTATTCCTGGATAAGACTACATGAACCACGGTGACATTATTTTCATTTTTTATTTTGTTTCATTATTATTATTACTTTTTACAAATAAGTATGACTGTTGTGAAAAATCTTGTTCTGTTTTTTTTCTGACCAAACTGTTCAATAACAGATGGCCGGGATAAAAATGCGGATCCAATCAGTCGAATACTTGATATATATATATATATATATATATATATATATATATATATATATATATATATATATATATATATATATATATATATATATATATATATATATATATATATATATATATATATATATAAGCTACGTTACCTTTTGAAGTATTTAAAGAAAGTCAGTAGCCAGTGAGAAATAAGTTTGAGATGTCTTGAGTACATTTTCTTCTGTTAAAGATGTATGGAGAACATTATTATGTATGTATATGAATATGCATTTTTATACACTGTTGAATTAAAGACAAAGTTTTTTCTCCTGATATGCAGTATGGAAGCCCTATTCCGCCAGGTATAAAAATAGGAATACTTCTAGATTAAGAAGAAATGTAATAACAAAAAATAAGTTTATTTTCTTACGTCTTTATTTATTCATTCATATTTTTAATGGGGCAAATTTAGCTCTTTTACCTGGCGGAAACAGGCAGCTATGTTAAATTTAGTTTATCTATGTGTTTACCAAACGGTCACGTGACTCCAGTGGGCGTGCCAAAGCGCAGCTTTGGTAAAACAGACAGGTGTCATAACTCCCCACAAAAGATGCAGTAATGGCCTCTGACTTCTGTGAAAATTGCTCTCGACTGGTCAAAGAATTGATCGCTCAGCTGAGGAAATTTTGCAGAGAGTTCGAGCAAACTATTAGAGACATTTTTAGACAGATGTGTCAATGCACCTGCTTCTGGAGTACACCTGAGACGAGTTTCCGAAAGAGAACGGCAGAGTTACATTCTCTGTTGCCTTTGTGTGGTAGGCAGCTTTTGCAACCGTCATTTTTCTTTGTTGAAGATTGGGCAACTTTGTCTCAAATGAGGAAACAGACTTAACCCGTATTTTTAAATTTCTGTGAATAGTATTTACGTAGTAGTCGGAGAATTGTAATTTAAATGTGCAGACTTTTACAAACCGTGTTTTAGACCTGCAGACTCAAATGTACTAATCATTGTTTATGTATACCTTTGCTCAGATGATGAAACTCAGCTTCTCAACCCAGATAGTCTACAAACACTGAACAGACTTGCAGCCTCAGAAAACAGAGATCTACAGATTTCTGCAGCCATGTACTATTTACACCTCAGCCATCACGGTGAGTACAAGACTCAAACAGATTTTTATGTAGCTCCTGACAGGGTGCATTAAAGCTATTGCCTGCAGATTAGTGGTTGGCCTACAGAAAATGAGACTATTGTTTGCATGTCAGGTTTCTCATATCACTCTGTGCTCTAAGCTCCCTAACGGGTACGACCAGTATCATGCAAATGTTCAACTGTCTACTTTTATTTCAGACCACGCTATACCCACCAATAAGAGAGCTCTGGTACCATAATTAAGAACAAATACAGGGCTTTTATTTTGAAAATCCTGCAATATGACTCCTCTAATTATGAGGACCATCGAATTTCTTACACATATAAAATGACTGTATTCTTTGTAGTATAGTTTTGTCCCTTTTACCAGATCACTCTGTTGATAAACTCAGGTTATGTCCAGTAGTATGCAAAAGTGTGAGGGCATGCTGTTTTGCATAAATGTGGCAGTTGACAGATTTCTGAATTTGCTTGGTTGTGGTTGATACAACATGAACGGGTGATTTTTTTTTCCAGGAAATGAAAAATGAATTTTGAAACTATCAAAATTAAAATTATAATAACAATAAAATAATGAATAAAAATGGCAAAATTCTGTCCTTAACTTTGAAAACTGATGTTTTTTTCTGATAGTGCTGGACTTGAAGAACATATGGGAGTTGGGATTTCTTTTTTCAATTTTTTTTTTGATGTACTGTTGTTCTGTTTGTGTGTTGCAGTGAACTCTCCCCTGTCAGAGGCTTTCATGGAGCCCCTCATGACCTTACTTTTATCATCAGACCTTGATGTGCAAAAAACTGTCTGTCTCTCCTTAGTGAATCTCCTGGTAAAGAAAAATGGTAGGTGTCAAAATCTCACTGTGTAGGACCTACTTTTTCCTTTTTACAATCCTTTACTTGTCCTCTGTTATTCATCAGGCAGGTAGAACTAACATACATTTCATAGCTTTAACTTGTTTTAGATTTTTTTTAACAGCATGTTAAATCTGATTTCAGTGTGCAAAGAGTCAGCAATTGACATGGGGATGTTGGTGCCTTTAATGGAGATCTTCCAGTCTGGTGATGCCACCGCTCGGTGTCACTCATGTGCCTGCATGGTCATGCTGGTCTCCTCAGGTTTGCACTCACAGCAAGGATACCATCTTTAGATCTCTGGGTTTTTTTTGTGCAATAGTTACTACATTTTTGAAGAGAGAAAACCACTGTAATCTCTAAAAGGCATGAGACATTATATTCTGAGCTTAAAAAACATTTTTTTTTCCCTAAATTTTACACAGAATCAAGCAGGGAAGCTGTCATGGTGGATGGAATCTTACCACTTTTGGCTTTAGCAAAATCCTACGATCCCAATGTGCAACAGAACGCAACATGGGCTCTGTTACACCTCACACAGTCAGGTGGGATCAGTTTCCTTGAATCTTTTGCATATTTTTCAGAAAACTAAAAGATGGCTTCCTCTTGTTTGACACCACTTGAAATAAATGTTGTAATATCATCCTGACTTTTTCATCTTACCTCAGATTGGTCAACAAGGATCTTATGTCAAGCAGGAGCCATTCCTGTGCTGGTGCTTCTGCTGCAGTCTTCAGATTCAGTGGTTCAGTTTTACAGCTGCAGCGCTCTGTGTAACATTGCAGCTGAGGAGGAGCACCATGCGAAGCTGCTCAGCATGGGGGGTCATTTTTTATTAAAGTCTCTCCTGACTCTCATGTCTTCCTCTGTGAAAAAGGTATTTTCAAATATAAGTGGCTTGAAGATGAGTTTGATGAAGCACAAGCCACATGAAGCTCTTTTGATTTCATTTCCAGAATTCAACCCAGGCATGCAGATGTCTTCAAACTCTCTCAAAGAATGGTAATTCTTTATTATTATTCACTAAACTGTGTTTATTTATACATAACAGTTTATGTTTGTGTAGTCCTGATCCAGGAGCAGCTGATGGAGCTGGACTGTGTGTTGCCTCTGAAAGCTTTGCTGAGAACATCATCACCTGAGTCAGCTGTAACACTGCTGTCTGCCCTGTCCACACACACACCAAACCATGTAGGATTTCCCTCAGAGGAGCATCATAATACCAGAAAACTCTTCTGTTTTAATTCCATTAATTTTATGACACCGTCAACTTTGATTTCAGGCTGTTCTTGTAAATGAAGGACTGATGAATGACCTCAGTCAGCTGCTTCATCATCACAGATCAAACTCTGCTTTAGTCACACACATCTGCAAGATAATCACTGACCTGTGCAGCTCCAGCATGGGCCGGCAGGTATAAACAGGCGGTAATTTGACTTTCATGTCACATGTGTTTAATACACGTGGTTGATTGCGCTACATTGAATGTAGTCATTGTTTTGCAGGCTGTGCTGGAGAGTGAGTGTTTATCAGGACTCCTCTGCACCCTCCTGCCCCCCGCCCTGTCAGATGAGACCTTGTTGCATGTGACATCACATTTGAATCACCTGATGACCTGGGGTGAGTAAGCTGGAAATGAATTGGTTCTGTTTCTCTCTTTGGACTCGAGTATCTGCAAATCAATGTGGACCCTCACAAGATAAAACACGTCTTTATTAAAAATAAACACAAGGTGCTTGTGTTCTATGTGCTAACGGAAGAAACTGATAGGGATGTCCCGATATTACATTTTCACTTCCAATACGATACTGATACTGCAGCATTGAGCATTGGCCGATATCGATATTAATCCGATACGATATCAGCATTAAACATGCATACTTTTATTACTTATTTTGTAGTATGTCTGTCATGTTAGAAAAGGCTTGATTAAGTGATATTATTCAAACAAAGAACAGTAGTCAGCAACAGTAGGTATGAGGAAAAACTGACCCATTTATTGTTAACCAATGGGTAACAGAAACTGCTTATATCAGAGATTTTAGATGCATTCCAATACTTATTACCGATAATTGTTTTTTTGCTGACATCGGACCGATATCCAATATCAATATCGGACTGGGACACCTCTAGAAACTGATACATAACCCACTTCTTCTCATCTTATTAGACTTAATAATATCACAGTCACCTGACAAGTTTGGAAACTGTCTTATATCAAGATAATTAAAGACAAAAATGGCACCTGAATTCTTTGTAAATAGTACAGAACAGAGTTTCTGAAATTGTTTCAGACCAGAAGCCACTTGTATTCCCGCTAAAATATACTGACCACCAAGCTTAACAGCCCCAGAGCCACAGCCCAGATAGCTGACTGATATATTATAAACTTGCATCACCCATGCTTGATGAAGGCACACACTGGCACTGGCACTGCTAGTGCTAACACTAACGTTAGCTTCAGCGATGTCCACAATGCTCACTAGGGCTGAATTATCTCGCCGCTCCATCTTCTCCTGGTCACTGAGACTTCCTCTTCCTCTTCCTCATATTTTTTTCTTTTTACTGTTGCCGTCTTAAGCCAATGCTAATGGAGTAACGTTAGCTTGACTGTCTTATTGGGGGTTGGGGGTTCGAAGAAATTAACACCCCTCCCACAATTTACTCATGGTCACCACTAGGGGCACTGGCAGTCCACGAGTTGAGAAACACTGGCATAGAAAAATCTTCAAATGGGGTTGGAAGAATTTGCAACAAGAAACTTAACATGCTAATGAGGGATGTCCCAATCACCTTTTTTTTGCTCCCGATCCGATTCCGATTTTTTTATTTTGAGTATCTGCCGATATTTCCCGATCCGATCTTTCCGCAATGCATTAGGAAAAAAGAAAAGAAAAAAACTCCAACAAGTTGTCCTTTGAGTTTTTTTATTTTATTTATATAAGGTATCATTCTAGCCAACATGGATATAGCTTTTTTTCTCCACTTAGTGCAGCATTGGATCAACAAAATAAAAATAAAGCTTCTAAGTGGTGCACCACAAGATAACCTTGTATGTGTGTGACAATAAGGTTGCATTTTCTTGTTTGCAATATTGTTGTACTTGTTATAATGACAAATAAAGTTATATTCTAAAACAAATTATGATGTGCTATTAAACACATTTTAATTGAAAACAAGAACTAAGGCCCCAGGCTTTTTCCGATTCTGTCTCCCCCAATCTCCGATCGTTAAAAAATGCCCCAATCCGTTCCCGATCACATTATCGGATCGGGACATCCCTAATGCTAATTTTTCCTTTTTCTTATTGCCAGGTTCCTTTTTATGCCTATAAGTTAGGATAGAGTATAAACAGGTTGAGAGAGGGTAATGATGTGTTGGCCACAGGCTGGATTCAAACCCAGCTACCTGCTCAAGGGCAAACCTCATGGGGTGCAACCTAGAAGCCATTTGCACCCCCATTTTTGTCTTTTTATAACTTGAAATAAAGCACTTTTCTAGACCAGTCAGGTAAATGAAGCACATTTTAAGCCCTAGAAGACTTTTTAAAAGTAAAACAAGATATAAACACTTACTTAAATTTCTGTTTTTTCAGCGCAAACATGAAAATTTCAATTCTTGGTGTAAGCTCTGGGCTATACACTCACTCATGATCTTGTGCATTGGGTTTCTTCTTGCACAGTGTTGTCATTGACGTTGTGTACCTTGTCTTTTGTGTATTCCTGCTGCAAAACTAATTTCCCTTCACGGGACAATAAAGAGATTCTTATTCAGAAGATGATGGAATAAATGGGTAGAACGAGCCAGCACATCACTGGGGGAGGTTTAACAGTTAGCCCCAGCACCCAGGAACCACTCTGCCTCATGTTCTGCTCACCAGCTGACACATCAGCACCATCAAAGGGGGAAAGACTAGAGGATAGATGAGTAGATTCCATAACCATTGAATTTTTCCTCTATTTCAGATTCATTTAAATCTAAAGTATCCACATCTATAACATCAGAGCAAGTGTCACGACTGGTTAAGTTATCTGGACAGATAGAGGATGTTGAGTTGTCATACAACAGTGCTCGCATCATCAGTGAGCTGGAAATGACTGGTAATGTTATGCACAAACAGAATGTAAACATAATAAATCTGGATAATTTAATGAATGTGAAAAATGATGCTGTTTATTTTGATGATGCTCACTCAGGGGAGATGGCCCAGTTGCTGAGACCTCACCACATCGACATGATGAAATACCTGCTGCTGTTTATGAAAAATAAAGATGTTAAGTACCAGCAGCTTGCCATTGTGACAACCCTCAACCTCAAAATAGGTTTGTATTCGTTGTGTTTCTTGATAATTAGCAGCCGAGGTTAATGCAGCAGTTTCACCGATGTGGGAAATTTCAGCTCAGCAGCTGTGAGGTTCAGCAGGTCTCATCATGCTCTGTGCCGTCCTCCTCTGCAGATGGTGACTTTTCCTCCCTGCTGGCAGACAGTGAGTTGGAGGTTCAGCTCTGGAAGGTGCATGCGCAGACAGAGGAAACCAGAAGACTGCTGATGATGATTCAGCCACGTTCTCCTTCTTCTGTTAACCCTTCGCTTCCTCAGTGAAAACACAGAGATATGCAGCCTCTACTGTTCAACATATAGTCAAGTAGCATTTTTATTATTGTGTTTTATCTTTTAATACATCCATTTGTCATGTTTTTGAATGTTTACATGCAAAAAAAAAAAAAGCTGAGGCAGAATTGTGGCATAGTACCAACTTTAATTGGATATGGCAGATATAACAAGTCATAGGTATAAGCAATACTTAAAACAAAAGATCAAATATTCAGAATTGGATACATTTGTTCTTTTTTATGTTTTTATCTTAATAAATTTACTGAGTTTCTACGCCTCAAACCGTTTTCGTAAAGTGATTGCACAATATCATACAAAGCAACTGTCAGTGCAATAAACGCTTTGTGCATTTCCTCCTCTCTTTAAGAGCGCACACCAACTGAAGCAAAGTCTTTGGAAGCTAAGTTCCGTAGCAGCTTTGAAATATGTGATTGCTATACTTCACAAGATCAAAGGGTAAGACAGGAAGTTACAACCAACAGTCGTGTGTTCCTAAAGGCCAAACAGCCACTCGTGCTATTCTAATTCCACAGTGACAAAACTGAGGAAGGAAAGTGCTTACAGAGCAAGAAATATCAGGAATAAGCAAAAAGCATATGGCTGACATATGTTGTGACTGTTAGAATGGCTATTCCTAGTATTTCAGAGGCAACACTCTCCGTATAGATCCAGCAAACTATCATCACCACAATCTACATCTACAATTTTTAGATAGTCATTATTACTTTAAAGACTTGTACCTAAGAAAGTCATCAATAACTTCTCCAACATTTGTGCCTCTGCTTACACACAGAAAGGTGACCAAATGCGGACGTCCTCAGTGAGAGGGAAGGCTGTAATTTTACATGCGCTGTCAAGGTGCAGAAGGGCAGGCAGCGGAGTGACTGTGCTACAGGGATTCCTGTTCAGCACAGAGAAGTCACAGCTCTACAATGAAGTCTTTGAGACGCGTGGTGCCTTTGAAGGTCCTCAGATGACCTCTGGAAGATAAAAAGACAAAAAATAATTCATCAAAAGAATGTCTCAGAGTAGAGAAGGTACACTAATATGATAGCTCCCTTTTAAAGTAGGGGTATGGTGCCTTTTTTAGGCTTCATATTGCCCCTTTGGTACCAATGTAGTAGCTTTACAAGGTTAACAGCTCAAATCCCTCTTTTCTTGCACTGGTGTTTTAGAAAAGTCTTTTTAGCCTCTGACGGAAACACCATGTTTAAGCTGCTGTCTCTTTAAGGCATCTTTCTCTACAAACCCCAGTCTCTCTGATTTGCCAGCTGTCTAGAGGCCCGTTGGAGGCAGAGCTATGGTCAGACCTTGGTGTTTGAGGCCCACTAGTCTTATGTGAGTCTCGTGAAGATCACATGCTACTTTGGAATAGACCTTTTTTTAATAGTTAACAGTTTCGGAGATTTCTACAACACACGAAAGATAGCAGTTTTAAAATCTACAAACACTTATTTTGGACATCGAGTTTTGTTACTTGAAATATGTGGAAGCAGAACACCCTCTCTTTAAGTTTGTGCTGACTGGCTGTGGTGAAGGATGCTGAGCCCACCTCCTCCATGTCAACAAATGGGACACGGGTTGAAACTAAAGTGACAATATGCATTAAATCACTTTGCGTTATTGCTAAATATTCATTATTCTGGGTTTAGATTGATTTCTTTTTTTATGCCAGAAAAAGGACTGAAACTTCATGTTAAAGGCTTTTTGACAAATGCAGCTTTCTGCACAAGATTGAAGAAATAAAGTAAGAAGAGTGAAAGGACACTTAACAAACATGAACATAAGTGGAAATGAATTAATTCCACTTTTAACTATGTTTGGTTGTGAACCGTACCCACCAAAGGGATCTCAAATGGAATTTCGATGGGTGTTTTGATAATGTCAGTACCTTAGCTCTAGCTACAGATGCTCCTTGGAAAACTTTGGCTCCAACATGATCAATATATCAGTGTTCATACACTTTTGTTGTTATGGAAGGGGATGAAGATGTGTTGTCAATTTTTATCTTTAGTCATCAGAACTCATTGAAAAGATAGATCAGTATTTATAAATACTTAAAACTGGATAGCCTTATCTACTATCTGTTTTTCACCAAGCAGTCCAGTTTAGGTTGGTAGTTTTCATACGAGTTGGATCGGTTAACCCTGAGTTGTGTTTCATGCCTAGTAGCATGACTCCATAGCAGTGTGACAGAGTGCACCCTGCTAATTAATCCATTGAAGAAAAAAAAACAGTACAGGGTAAACAAAAAGCAGCATTGGGTGCAAATTGTAAATGAACATCAGTTAAGTCAGAACTACTCTTGTCAAAAAAAAAAAATATTATCCATAATGAGTTAAGTTTGACTATTTTGGGGTTTCCCCGCCCTTCCACTTGCCTATGTGGAATGCCAAAGCCTGAGGTGGGGAGAAAACAAAAATCACAAGAAAACTAAACCAATACTCATAGGCAGAGAGACACACTAGCCAGCATTAAAACCGATGTGATCCTGTTTGGTTTTTCTGTCCCACCCTGAGGATGAGTCATGAGTCTCACCTGCTCGTTGGTGAGTCTGGATTTCCTCCAGGCCTGTCAGAGTCCTGAGAGACCTGCGTTCTTTGAAGGCCACGACGGGTACCACGTCCTCCTCATTGGTCAGCCCAAGCTGTGAGCTCTTCGTCCCCACGGGCAGCTTCACGGCCGCTTTCATGGTGCCGTTAAGTACAGGCTGTGTGTTTTCTTTTGGTTCAGCTTCATTTGGCTGGATCCCTCCCTGGCCAGATTTCTGGTGTTTAAAGGTACCAAACAACTTAGTCAAGGACAAGCTGTTCAGCTGTCACAAGTTAGCTACCAGTAAACAGTGGCTCTGCGTCATGACAGCCCAAGGGTGAAGTATTTATAAAAAAAAAAAAACCTTAAAAATACTCACAGTATCAGGAGAATCTGTCCTCCTGGTTCTCCGCATGATCTCCTCAAGACGCTGGAGAAAAACAGCTTTTTGTAACATTTTATCATGGTAGACTGTGTGAAAATTAATTATCTCATAATTTTTTAAAGAGTTTTTCACTCTTGTCACCTTCTTCCTGGCTTGTCTTGCCGCCTCCTCTTTTTGCGCGATGAGTTCACGCTCTTGTTTCAACTGCTCTGCTTTGGCCCTTTCTTTGGCTTGTTCTTCCTCTCTCTGCGTTAAACCAAAGTGCATAAAGTCAGAGAAAGCATCACTGAGGATGCCTGATGGTGCAGATTTGGCTCCGTGTCTGTCCCTACCTGTTTCTGCAGAAGAGCAGCCTCCCTCATAGCCTGAGCTCTCTCCTCCTCTGCACGTCTCTGCTCCTCTTCCTCCCTCCTCTTCTTCTCCTCTATGAGACGTTGAGCTTCGGCCTGCTGTTTTGCTCGCTCTTCTGTCCTCCTGCGCTCCAGCTCCTCCCGACTCCTCCTGGACAGACATTTTTAAGAACAGTGTTTTCATAGGGCTGTGAAAGTGTTTCTTCCCCTTATGTGGAATTGCTTTTTACCTTTCGGCCTCCTCTCTTTGAAGACGCTCCTGCTCTTCTCTTTCACGTTGTAGCCGGGCTTCCCTTCTTTTCTCAGCAAGGAGTCGCGAGGCTGCTCCTGGGTCTGTGGTGCCTGCAGAAGGCTTACATGCGACCTCAGGATGCTGTGAAGGAGGACCTGAAGGAAAACACTCGATTGAAGATCTTAAACACACTTAAATGCTTCATCTTTTTACGAGCATGTCTTTAACTTACTTCCATCTCCTGGCGTCCTGGTTATTGCCTCAGCCTCTTTGTCAGGCAGGTTTGAACATGGGCTCCCTGGTGGGATTCTGTCTTTCATTTTCTCTTGCTGATCATCTCCTGGTGTCCTCACAGGCCTGGAGTTACCAGGAGAGAGGGCAGAGCTACAAACAGCAACATCCTCCTCTGGGACGGACGGCAGCTCGAGCTGCAGCGGGGTCGAATGCCGGCTGATTGATCTTCGGGGGCTCCTTTTTAAAAAATGAGAAGCAGAGGACAGGGGGAGAGGGGGTGACCCACTTTGTTCAGATTACCCTCACTGTGTTGGTGACATTTTACCTACCTATCAGGTGAAGGGGAGGTTGTTCTGCTTTGTGTGACTTTGGCTGGTTTCACACTGGTTTTTACAGCAGGTGATTTTGGAGTAGACGGGCTGCTGGAGTTCTTCTTGGTGTTTTGTTGTCTTGTTGCTTTGAGCTAAACAAAAGAAGAAGACAGAAACAAGCATTTTCTTACATCTTTACACCAGTTTTGCTTAATTTTGTCCTTGGATTAAAAGTAAACCCTAAAACTAGAAAAGCACTCAGAGAGCGCAGACCTCCACCAAGCATGTTGTGATTGTGACCCAACACTTTAATCCTACTTTAATGTTATACTCCCTTTCAGCAGACTATCTGCTACAATTTGGTGTTAGTTGCAGGTTTGTATGATAATTTGTTACCTGACAGTATTGAAAATTATGATGACCCAGTACATATTTCATATTCCAGATCTTAGTATCCAAAATATTGCCAGGATCTGGATCATACTTTTACATCTGTCAGAAATTATGGTGACCTTGTCTTGTATTGTTTTGAAAAGTAATCCGACCATTAGCCAGCCCTATCTCACAATGATAAAGAGCCCTTAAAAAAAATCCCGGATCCAGACGGTGATCCGGATCACCTCCAAAATTTAATCACTTCTTCCTTATCCAATTTTGAACATTTCCTGAAAATTTCCTGAAGATCCATTTGTTACTTTTTGAGTTATGTTGTTCACAGACAAACAGAAAAACAAACAGACAAACTCTCTCCTTGGCGGAGGTAACAATCCCTAACACTCAGATTCAGCGACACCAGAGAAAGAGCTGGAATTACCTGCCCCAAATTGATGCTTCTGTTGCTCGGACTGGGTGAAGCAGATGGCCTGTGCTGGACTGAACCAGGGTGGTGCTGGGGTTTTTTAGGAGTGGGGGTGGTGTTGGAGGTATTCATGGAGTGGAATGAAACTGCACGACGACAAATATGAACAACTGAGACGGTGATTTATGTCAAAATTATGTAAAAAAAATGGAGGAAATCATCATGGAATTGTGAACAGAGAGAAAATGAGCAGCATTAGTCCACATAAAGAGCCAAGGGAGGTTAGTTGGAGCTTATAGTTGCCCTACATTAGGCTTATATTGAAGCTAATTGTGTGCAGTCTGTTATGGTGGGGGGAGAATACCTTCTTCTCCTGACTGACAGGCAGCACTCTTGCTCCTGGCCAGATAAGAGCATGTGGGAGTAAGGAGCCGACTGACCAGGTTCTTCTCCCATGGTGTCAGGGGTAAGCGACGTGGAACTAGCATATTGATAAGTGTAAAGGTTTCAGCGCAGCAGGTACAACAGATAAAGCAAGAATTTGTGTGTTAAGAACAGATAAGGAAGAAAAAAAAGAGGAACAGAGCAAAACACATCCAGGTATTCTCACTGTTCTTTGTGAGCTTCCTCCCTCTTGAGTTCTGACTGAGGTTCAGTTGGGCTCTTTGGCTCTTCTCCAGCGTCCTACGCACTGCAGATTCATACCGCTCCTTCATTCAGGAAAACAAGCTTTAGTGTTAGATCCAGAGCAGAGAAAGCACCACTAAAAATACTCTCAAACTCACCTTCTCCTCTCTCAGTCTCTGTTTGCGCTTCTCCTCCACGGCAGCACGCCTCCTCTCCTCTTTGAGCCTCTGCTCCAGGAGTTTCTTCTTGCGCTGCTGCAGCTGTTGTTCATAGTAGCGCCTGGCTCGCTGCTCCCGCTCCATCCTGCTCAGCTCCCGGGAGGCTGGGGCGAGAACAAGATGTATAAATAGAGCAATCGGTTATAGATGTTAATTGTTTTTTCTTTTAAATTAAGGACGATGCACTGAGAGTGATGATGAGCTCACACACCGAGCAGCTTCTGGTGCTCCTCTCGTCTTTCTCGTGCTGCTTTCAGCCTCTCATCCACGTTTTGTCCATTTGCCACTAAGAATGCAAAAATGCAGTTTGATGCATAACATTTCTTCGCTAACAGACACCAAAACAAAGGGCGCTCTACAGGTATGAAAAAAACACTTTGAATTGGAGGATGAATGAAATGTATCCAACCTGCTGCAGCACGTGGAGAGGCTGAGCTGCATATTTGAGGAGGCTTGTTGACAGAGCAGGCTGTTTTCTTTGCCTGTGAGTTTGGTTTGGTACAGGTGCCATAGTCTGAAAGTGAAAAACAAAACAGCTGCTTCATCACTGTTCTGCTGTATGAATATATTGGATAGGTTTCCCTGCCAGAGACTAAAACTTTGGCCTGTTCTTGTTCTTGCAAGTCTATCTTATGTCTTAATACCTTCTAACTTATATCAAACAAAAGAGAACCAGAAATTAAGATTCCAGGAACTTTTTTCCCCCTTTGTTCCAAAAAATCCGATCTGAAGTAAGGAAAAGGAATTCAAGTCTGCTGCTCCAATAACTTTGGAAGAATATCTGTTTTGTCCCACTGGCATTTAAAAAACAAAACAAAAACAAAAACAAAAAAACTAGTAGCCACACTAATTTTTTTTACTTCTGGAATATTTTGAAGCATCTGTTTGGTTTTGCTAAATTAAGTTTTAAAAAGAAAACAATATGAAGAAAAATAAAATTGAACAAAACCAGCAATAATAAAATAATTAATAAAAAATATTGTAAAAATAAAATAAAAAAAATATATGTATAATACCAAAAAACATGAAGGAAGAAAAACATACATTTGTTTTAGGGAGGTCCTAGAAATGTAATACATGCACTTATTTTTTAGGGAAAATTTTGGGATTCAACGGGTTAACCTCTAAAATCTCTTTAGACTGTGTTGCCACCTGTCTTGACCAGGACACTCCTTAAAATGAGACTTTCAATATCAGAAACTTTCTCCTGGTTAAATAAAGGAAATAAATAAAAACAAAGATGCAAAAAAGATATATCCCAAATATTTTTATGGCTACAAGAGGAGAAATGTTAAACCATGGGGGGACCTTTCTTGAAAATGCTTTCTTGACCTCTGTTTTTTTTTTTTTTTTTTTTTTAATTTAAATTTTTTCTATCTATTTATTTATTTATTTATTTATTTACAATCTAGACACCATTTCTTTTGCTGTTCTCTTCGGCATCAACTGATCATTGTCACATCTTTCCCTTTCTCTTCTATTACTGAATGAACCAGACTTCTGGTCTCCTAACTAGACCTGAGATGTGGATATGATCTAAATCCTCTGTATATTTTACAAATTGTCACTGTGCCCTGTCAAAAGTATTGCTCCTAAAGTGTTCGGGAAAACCAAAAAGAGGAAACCCCCTTTAACCAAGCCAACCCATTTGAATAATACATGACAAAACCTCTACCCTTACATCCTTTATGGTTTTATTCAAATCATCCCACAAGTTAGACCGATCTGTCCCTAAAAGTGGTTGATTTGAAAGGACGTGGCCTCGGGGGCATCTCTGAATGAAAGAGCCATTATTTTCAGCCTGTGCACAAAAAAGGCATAGCAAACATGCTAGCACCTGATCAGTGCTCATGGAAATAAGAGAAACAAGCTTCAAAGGAACAAACATAAAATTTCCACAAGACAAGATGAGTAATTGGCATGGGAGCACTGGAGGGGAAAAACATCACATGGATTGATTGCTTTAGGGTTTAATGATAACAGAATGCTACTCAATGCCTGTATTATGTAATATATGATGGAATTATATATTGTTCATTGTACTCATGTTATACCACAAAGTGATAGAAATGTCTCTATTTGTTCAGTTAATGCGTCATCAGTATGATCAGATGATGCTGTACTTGTGATGTACAGTCTGGATTTGCCTCAAGTGAAAGATTCTTCTGAACAAACACAATGCAGAGATATTTCTTAAAGAGGATCTGAATAAAAGCCACTCACCTCCTGTTCTTTCAGATCCATTCCTCTTCCTCTGACTCTCTATTGTACGTGTAGAAAGTGGTCCCTGCGATGGAGGGATGGCACTCTTCTTCTGCACAGCCATGCTGGGGATTGAGCCTGGCATGCCAATGCTCTCGCTCTACAACCCCCTCCCCTCCTTTCTCTCCTCCTTCTACTCCTCCTCCTCTTTAGAATTTCTATTTCAAGATGCCTTCGGGTCCTCGCCTTGCAAGTGCGCCATGAAAGGAACTGCCCCCTGCATCAGCTGCTTGTCCATCTGTGTCTAAACCATTAGATAAAGAGGAAAGCGTGAAAACATAGTATCTACTTTTACCTCCTATTTAAAGGTTTCCAGAGGAATCAAAGCAGGCCTGCCCACAAATTAACTGCTGTCTCCTTTAAGGTTAGGGCAGTCTGGAGAGATTCTGATCTTGTCTATAAAAAGGCAACTCCCCCCTTTAAAGATCTCACCCCTGTGGGCTGCTCTGCTTTACTTTCACAATGTAGCTGTGTCACTTTAAGTCCCCCACCATGCTGCCTGCTCACGAGATGGAAGTGGCCAAAAGGATGCAGCGTTTCCTGGAGACAGGGAAAAAAAAATGGCAGCAAAGCTAAAAGCCTGTCCTCATAAATATTACCATGACAACAGTTCTGTAATACTCAGTGACATACATTGCATGGATATTAACTCTCTCTGATTGAAGCATGTATTAATTAGATGAGACATACACTATTTAATAATATATTTTACCCCTATGACTAACTCAATGAATAAAAATGGTATGACCACTAGGTGGAAGTCTTTCTTCCAAGAGGACAGCTGATGTCAGCTTTGCCTTTGGACTGCTTCAAACCATAGACTGTAAAATTCAATCAAACCCCTCTAAACTGAGAGACAACCAACCCAATCACCAAGCCACAGGTATCCTATATCATATCCTTAAAAGTGGACTAGTAAAAATTAGCAGGAAATATTTTTTCTCTGTGTGTTGACTGATCTGATGTTGGGTGCAAAGCCACATTTAGTTGCACCAGTGCCCTATTTTGACTAAAATAGCCAGCCAACACTTAATGGATTTGACCTAAAGAAGCAATCATTCACATAAACTAGTTCTGGTACATAATCTAGTGCTATGAAGAATACAGGCGTGGAAAAAGACATAAAATGTAAACTAAGTGCTACTTTGTGGTCATTGTTTTGTTTACACAGGTAAAAGAAAATCAACTTAAAATCTGATTTTATATCCCAAAGCTAACTGCAAAGTCCCTTTTTTAATCACGAGTACAAACACATGAAAGGATAACAGTGTGTGACATTTGATTAAAACACGTTTCTGATAACGTGATTGCCTGGAAAAGCCTCACATGTCGTTTTAAAGGCCCCATTCTTTTCAAGAGAGTGAAGATTAGAGATGAGAGTATGATGTTTTACCCTCAATGGCCGTTTTAACAAACAACACTTCTGTTTGTTTCATTTGTGACACAAGCTGGCCTGTTCTTGTGTGCAACTTTTTCCACTGCACTTTAAAGCACTATGGTAAATTTGACGGTTATGTTTTGACGCTGCGTGCACGTGAGGCTCGTAACGTTCACAGCTCGTGTCAAATTAAAGGAGCTAGCATGTACGGCTACCAAACTAAATATAAATGAAACAAATGGCACGTTGCTCAACAGTAACTCGAGGATGGTGGAAAAGAAACTTGCCTCACCATTTGCAGTTTCCAAAAGCTATCTGCAGGTAACAAATGAAAGCGTCTGAACAAATTAAGAGTAAATGAGATGGAGGGAAATAACAAACTTTCAGCGTGCTTAAGAGCTAGCTTGCCTAAGGTAGCATAGCTACTACATGGTGAACACTAAGGTATTGAAATCCACACCCACCATTGAAAAAAGAAGGTAAGGTTGAAAAAGATTGGTTAATCATATTAAAGAGATGTCAATGTCATTATAATGACACACTTAATCATAATAAAGAGAAACATTCTGGCAAAATATTTAACATTATTATGACTGATCAATGACACCTTAGAAAAAAAAAAGGTTTTAACATGTCCTTATAGTCACTGCTAGATTTAGTGTTTTGATACCCTTTGGCCAGCAGGCGGAGCACTCATTTATCAATTTGATCTCAACAGGTAGGCTATGAAGGACTAAAAGTGCCAAAATTAAATAAATAAATAAATAAGTAAATGAAAGAATGTGTCAATAGCTTTTCAATACTGAAAATAAATAAATTGTTAACTAAATAAGTATATATTTAATTAATTAATTTAATAAGTATACATGTTATTCAATACGTAAATAATTGATCAAATGTGTCATTTATTATTAAAAATGCTAATTTGTCTAATGTAAAGCCAAATTTAAATACTTAACTGAGAAATGAGATCACCCATGAGTTGATAACAGATATTTTAGACCTGGCAGAGCAGAGGGGGTTTAATAAAGCCCTTAGAGTTATTTCCACTTTCTCTGACCAAGATATTGACCAAAGAGTGTTTGCTTACTTAGGAGAAGTTCTCCATTGCTTCTCCTGTACTCGGCTGCATGACACACACAGACCAGAGCCCCATTAGTCCTGCCTGGCTATGTCAGTTAGTTGGATAATTTTAGGATTAATGATACACAGGCTTGTTCTGTCCCTTGAAGCAGGTTAAACTAAAACTAGGTACACCTCTGTCTCCACTCCTTCACTGCAGCTTCCTCCCTGAGTGACCCAGTTGATTCAGGAGCAATAATCTGTGGCAGCTGAGCCTGGATTGCTGAGATCCTTTATTATTATTTTTCTGATGATTTTTTGTGTTTTTTTTTGTACTGTTTAAGTTGCCTAAGCATTATTTTTTGCAGCAGCTGATAGGACCATACACAGCCAATACTACCTGGCGCCAGTGGCGGATCTAGAACACTTAACTTGGGGGGCGTACGGGTGGTGGGAGGTCTAGATAGGGTGGCATGGTACAGTGTCAGTGCAATGAGAAAACTGATGCATTTAAATATTTATTAATTTTTGTAATAATTTGTTTGATTATTCGTCTATTTACATATTTCATTTCATTTTGGCACCTTTAGTCCTTCATAGGCCATAGAATGGAATTCTTCCTTTTTCAAAAATAAATTATAAATTATTTTTGGAACCTTTACTTGGTTTGAGTTGAAAATGATGTAATCCACTCAATATGAAATATTAGCATTCAGTTTTGAGAAATAAATTTCTCTTGGGTCATTTCAGGTCAGATCCACCTGGCTGCTACGTGCTTGCTGCCTGGTACAAAGCCCTCCCCGGCTTCAACAATAACAAAGCGGTCCGGCAGCGTTTCACCAGTGAAGCTTGCCAAACTCCCCCATCAGAGCGACTGAAATGTGTCATAAGGATACACTACACCATGGTCAGCTGGTGTGCCCGCATAGCCACTGGAGCTCAAACAAAGATGGAGATAGCCCGCCTACAACCAACAACCAACAACCAAAAAAGGGCTTTGGGCAGTGGACGTACACGGGATAGGATTGCATGGTTAGTATTAGGTCATTCTGTGATTCACCTCAGAGAACATTTTCAAAGGTGTCAATTTAAGAGCTTGGTTGCCTTTCCATGAATATTGAACAGTTTTCTTCAAATAATCATGCAAAACACAAACAGTATCTATTCCTGCGTCAAATTTTCATGTTTTGAGATGCCATATTGGTCCAGAGACAGCTCATATGTACTATACATTATTTAAAGAAGTAAGGTAGCACGCATCAATTGTTTTAAAATCATTTCACTTTTTTTGTTCTTTACCAGATCAGAAATCAACCACGGTACAATGATGTGATGACTGATGCCAACTTCAAAGTGTTTAAAGCTGCATCAATGACAACACCCGTCTGAGAGTGAGGCTGGTAAATTAGACTACAGGAGCAAACAGTAACTTTGCACGATTGGTGACATGGTTACCAGCCTTCCCTGGAGGATCGAGGACACCTCCCCAACCCCTTGTAGCTGGTACTGGATCATGTAATTAAGGGCAGAATCCCTCAGCACGGTGGTCAGATTGGGTCATTGGGAGTATTGCACACTTTAGGTGATGGTGCAGGAAAGAATGCCTCTGTGACACCTCGATGCAAAGAAGTTAGCTGCATTTTAAAGCAGCATATTCGTAAACACATCTTTTAAAACACAGAAAGCTATAATTCCCATAAGTAGGTAAAATAACATTTTTAAATTTCCAAAATAATAATGTTTAAACTATGTTGCCCTGCCATTACCTCCCAGAAAAATCAATTTATTTGTTGTGAACACCGATACCCAAACATAATGAGGATGCTGCATGCAACACTGACTGGAGTGCTTCAATAATTTAGAGCCTTGTTTCATCGGATACCAGCAACTTTAGACGTTGACGTATGGCTTACAGACTGGCTGTATGTGTAATTGATGAGATGATGAGTTGTACTCCAGCGTTCAGGGGAATAATTCACGTTGAATAGAAGCTGCTAATGCATGCCACATCAAAGCAACCCAGCATCATTACCTACTCGATCACCACTTTGTAGGACATACGTCAGACCCCTGTTCCTTTCTGACTTTGTATTTGTTCAAGCCAGTCATCGTCTGCAAATCATATCAGCAGCAGCACATGTAAAGAAGTCACAATCCAGCTCTGTTCTTCAACCTTAGAGCTCACACCTGAATGAAACTGAAATACACACCCCCTGCAAACAGGTCTTGACACCATTTTGGTGAATCCACGCAGACAGTGTGTCAGCAGCCAGACCCAGTTTGAAGAAGAAACCTTTTAAAATATTTAAAGGAAGCATTCTTTCAGCCAGGCTGGGCTGACTTTTTTTTTTTTTTCTATGACCTCCTATCACTGATGACAAGGCAATTTATCAATCAAGACATGCTTTTATGTTTGAAGAACTACAGGTTTGCTTTAGTGATAAAATGTCAAGTATGTGCTCAAATTAAAACTCTTGCGAAATGATGCTGAAAGCTACGACAAAACCGAACGCAACTTTTGTTGAACTGAAGTCCATCATGCAAAAGCGCTACAGATATGTTATTTTGATTGACCTCTGCTGTGTGTGTAGAAACCGCAACTTCTTCATATAATAATGTAGGATTTAAGAAATATCTAATATTTTCTTTAATCTTGTTCAAAGCCTGTGTGGATTGGCAGATCTGCTCACTGTGACGTCTCTCAGCAGTCTCTAGTTATAGTTACCAGTCTCGGGTTCAACACTCATGCACTATTCATCGGCGTATCACATCACTCCTGCCCAACTTCAGACTTGGACGAACCAAATTCTTTTCTGCACCGCTTTACTTTGTGGCTGTATTCTTACTGCTGTCTACAATGTTTATGTAGGTGTTTTTTCCACTGCAGAGGGGAAAAAAGAAATTGCTGTTTTACTCACAGGAGGCTTTTGAAACCTACCTGGAAGAAAGGGAGGAAGGCGTCATTTTCTTGCATGGTATGTACTCATACATTGGTTATTTTTTCTCTGACACAATGACAAGTAAAGATCAGCAAAGCATAGGCTTCAATCTTTCGCCTGTTAAGACTCTTTTCTTTTCAAGAAGCACTCTCTGTTTCCTAATGTTTGTTCTATTTTAATGTTGGGAATAGTGTTAGATACATACGTAGAATTTTGGCTTCTGCATCCTGGCCGGTTTCTGTTCTGACGTTTCTGAAAAACTAACTTGTTAAGTCTTGTTTTTCACTAAGATGCAAAAAAACAATCAAATTGTAGAATTTGTATTTTTTTAGTTTTTGATTGTGCCATGTTTTTAAAATGTTTTGCACAAGTGAAAGGGTTCCATCAAACATATTAGTTTCAGTGATAAACAAAAAGGGAAAAAAAGGTCATTCGAGTTTACGTTGAAACAATTCCATCTTGGAAATAACTAATACATTGTTTGATCATGCCAGGAAATTTTAACCCTTTCAGAATTGAACAGTACAATTCATTAATAACTCTACTTTGCTGATTAATTACTGCACATTAATTATTTTAGGCATATTATTTTTCACAATGCCTGTGAAATGTATCCCTTTTAATTGATGCGTTAAGGTCAGCTGAGTTGAATAATTGAAAGCCCTTTTGGAAGGCTAAACCAGGTGTGGTAGCAAACAGGCACCCATATTATAGTGAGAGAAACTCACATTCTATGTTCATTTTACATAAAAAACTTTAAAAATATTAATCAAGAAGTGTGAGTCCTGTTTTTATTTCTGTCAGGTTATCTGCCCTCTAGTTTTTTTGGAGTTCTTTTTAATTATTTTGGTTTGAAGCACTTATATGTGGATATAATACAAGTCGACTGTTTTAGTTATTTGAGAGTTGCACCTTAACAACAGACATTATGGTAATTGTATCTGCAAGATCTATGAATTATGAAATCATTTTAAACTTTCCTTTACAGAGCACCCAAAGAATTGTCTAGAGCCATGAAGCGCAGCAAGCACCGAGGACACAAGGAGGACAAACATGGAGGTATCAGAGGCTAAGATGGATGACAAAGGATTAGCACATTAGAAAACTAGAGGGTTTTTTTGGGTCACATTAGAAAAAAACTTTTCAAACCAAAGAACAAAACATTTACTTTAGAGTTACTTTACAATAATACTGTTCTCTTGGTTGACCTTCAATCAATGGTTGGTCTTTATTATTTGTTTTTATCTTTTTAGACCTTAATTAAATGTGACACATAATGGTTTTACTTTTCTTAACTTTGACTCTTGTTTACAGTCCTGATGTAAATTTTAAATTAAAGAAGAAAAAATCAGCAATGTCTGGTGTAGATATTCTGTGTGACAGCAATGCACAATTCTCAATTATGCTCCTTTGCTTTGATCTCCAGATGAACCGGCTATTCTGGAGACAGAGAACCTGGATCGTGATGGCGTGTTCATGGGAGGAGGCCCAGATCCTGACACCATCTCACTGGCCTCAGTCACAGCCGTCACCACCAATGTATCAAACAAAAGGCAAGCATACAACTCACTTTTAATCTTTTGTGTGTTTATCTTTGGTTATCGAATCTACATAATTGTAAGTGTTTTGACTGATATCTCAATACCTACAGATCAAAACCCGACATAAAGATGGAGCCCAGCTCTGGAAGACCAGTCGACTATCAGGTAAGGGATCTTTTAAAACTGTCTGTTGATAAATTTCTACATCTACAGTATGAATAACATGATAATGTAATTTCAGGTCAGTGTGACAGTGATTGAAGCGAGGCAGCTGATTGGACTGAACATGGATCCAATGGTGTGTGTGGAGATTGGGGAAGATAAAAAGTACACCTCAATGAAAGAATCAACCAACTGTCCGTACTACAATGAAGTGAGTCAAACCATCAAAACATATAAAAAAAAGGTTTTCCACTTTTTTCTGTTGCTGCTAACAGGTTTGTCGCACACTTGTTTTTCTTTCCAGTATTTTGTCTTTGACTTCCACGTCCCTCCAGATGTGATGTTTGACAAGATCCTGAAGATATCCGTAAGTTGAGTTCTCTAACACTGCTTCTCAAAAATGATTCCTGTTTTTTGAAGCTCAAAAAACAGCGTTTATAATGATTCAATGTTGTGTCTCTGAACCCAACCCTAGGTGATTCACTCCAAAAATCTACTGCGCAGTGGGACGCTGGTTGGAGCCTTTAAACTGGATGTTGGCACAATCTACTCCCAACCCGGTAAAAAACAATCAGAGAAACTCTTCTTTGTTATCATAAATGCTGATATTGAAATAATGAAGTTTCCTTTTTGTCCTTCAGATCATCAGTTTTACCACAAGTGGGCTCTGTTGTCAGACCCTGATGACATCACAGCCGGCTGTAAAGGCTACGTCAAGTGTGATATTGCAGTTGTGGCCAAAGGAGACACTATAAAGACCCCACATAAGGCCAATGAATCGGATGAAGATGACATAGAAGGGTAACCAAAACTAGCTGAATGAATTAACTCAATGTTGAACAAGTGTTAGAACCTCCTTTATCAATCTGCTCTGTTCTTCAGAAACCTCTTGCTACCAGAGGGGGTACCTGCAGAGCGACAGTGGGCTCGGTATTACCTGAAGATCTACAGAGCCGAGGGACTCCCCAGAATGAACACCAGCATCATGGCTAACGTCAAAAAGGCCTTTATAGGAGAAAATAAGGACTTGGTGGATCCCTACGTCCAAGTGCAGTTCGCTGGGCAGAAGGTTTGTACTACTACAGACCAAAACTTCCCTCTATTTTATCTCTGCCACGTCAAAATATTGGCGTAAGTGACATAAATCCTCCTGAGTTGATTTCAATAAACATGTTTGCTTTGTGTGACTACAGGGGAAAACGTCAGTCCAGAAGAGCTGCTACGAGCCAATCTGGAATGAGCAAATAGTTTTCACTGAGATGTTTCCACCGCTGTGCAAGCGCATGAAAATCCAGATCCGTGACTCAGATAAAGTGAATGATGTTGCCATGGGAACACACTTCCTCGACCTGCGAACGATCTCGAATGATGGGGACAAAGGTGCTGTATCATACTTTTTAAACTGTCTCCCAAAAGCTCTTGCTCCTAAGTTTTCCAAACTATCTTTGAGGTGAAGAAGAGATTGTCCCACTCCATCTCTTGTGTTTATTTATATCTCTCAGGCTTTCTGCCAACTCTGGGACCCGCCTGGGTCAACATGTACGGCTCCACTCGTACCTACACCCTGATGGATGAGTACCAGGAGCTTAACGAGGGCCTCGGGGAGGGAGTGTCCTTCAGGGCCCGTCTCCTCATCAGCCTGGGCGTAGAGATCCTGGACACCTCCTCTCCTGATATTTCCAGCTCGGCAGAGGTGCAGCTCGAGGGAATACCCAACATCTCAGAGGTGGGTTCCTGCTTGGATGGATGGGTGGCCATGCAGAGGGAGCCTTTTGTTGCTCCCGCTGACAGGTCATTGTGCTGTGGTCTCTGTAAATTATTAACTGCCTGTATTTAGCCCACCTGGTGCATTATTAAAACCTAGATTGCTTCAGTGAGGCTTCTTTTTGTTTGTTGACAAAGAAAGTCACACGGTAACTTCAAACAAGCTTAGTGAGACCTTAACTCCCAAATCCTCGGGGATACAGTTCTGATCCATCAGAAGCTTGTATTACAGTTATCTTTTTGTTTCAGACATCAAGATTTTCTTTGTGACTTCATTGTGTTTACATGATGTAAGCAAAGTTTATTTATTGTGTTAGTGTGACTGAACTAGACATTAAATGTTGAATTTCTCAATGTTAGACACCTACAGTAGATAATATGGTAGGGGATCCATTTTCTCTTGCATGCATGCACCTGATCAGACTGAAACTAGCCTTCAAGTTTTCTTATGGGACTTTGACTCAGGTGTCAAATAGCATTCATACATTGAAAAATTCCAGGTTGTAAAAGGAAATACCTTAACAGAAGAAGAAAAGAAAGGAAAGAAGAAGGGAAGTAAACAAAATGTTTTGTACTCTAAAGTTGTCCATATTTTCACAAAGTGGCACACAAACAGTTAACCTCTCGCTAACTTCTCAGTGGATTATTTTCATATGTGACATTATAGATCAACTTAAAGAAAGTCCAGCAGTCACTATTTGAAAAGAAGCTTATTTCCAACTGTTCGAGCAGAGGCAGACATACTTCTGTCAATAAATTGATTCAAATTATGTCACTCACAGCTGTCGATCTTTTCACAGACTGCCACTGGGAAGGTTGAAGAGTTCTTCCTCTTTGGGTCTTTCCTGGAGGCAACAATGATTGACAGGAAGATTGGAGACAAGCCGATAAACTTTGAGGTCACCATAGGTATTTTCCAATCAGTCATAACTTCAGAAATCATGAGGCTCAAAATGAATCTCTCTTTCAAGAAGAGTGTTCTTCTATCAGTTGAAGCAGCACAATGTAGTTTTAGGGATATCAAAAAGCTTTATACTGTAGCAAAAAAAGAAACTGTTCTTGTAATCACATGAAGTAATGTTGACTTTTCATTCAGCAGTAGCTAGTGTGACATTTTTGCTGTGCACAAGGTTACTATGGGAACGAGATTGATGGGATTGCCCAGCCAAAGACCAAGGGGAAGAAGAAAGATGGTGACGAAGAGGAAACTGAGCTGATCCACAACTCCAGCGATGAGGAGTTGGATGATGATGGGGGTCTGACTTCAGTGGCAACGACTCCTCCGATGAAACCTGTCATCACTGATCGGTCAGAGGAGAGAATACCATCAACATAGAGTGACAGTGCAACTGATTTGCTGAAGCTTCAATTATGTGGTTTTTCAAAGCTAAAGGATGTATCCTCTATTTATATCCCCAGAAACTACTTCCACCTGCCGTACTTTGAGAGGAAACCGTGTATTTACATCAAGAGCTACTGGCAGGATCAGAGGAGACGGCTGTATAACGCCATCATCATCGACAGAATTGCAGATAAACTGGCAAGTCATATTAATGGGTATAAACAAATATCAGGTGTTGTTATGGAGTGAATCTAAATTTCTTTTCTTTTTGTGATCAACTTTTATTTAAAGTTGGGCAGTTTAACAAAGATGAAGGAGATGACTGGATGACAGTAAAAAACAAAAATGACTGTGTACAAAAAAACCCTGCGGAAGTCCATGGAAGGATCTATTGGGGATAAGATCGAATAGACGAAGCACTTATTGTCCATGACCCCATGCTCATCAATGTCCATGATAAAATATAACAAACAACAACAGAAAAAAAAACGGCCCAGACCACAAGGAACAACCTTTAAGAGTGTCTATTTATTAATGTGTTTTTGGGGGTCGTTTATTACTCTAGTCCAAGTTTCCATGACAGAGTCTTTGGCACCATGATTACGGACAATTGAATTCTCTAAGTAAACAATGTCTGAATAAATAAGGAGTCAACCCTGAATAGATAAACAATGGGGAGGTTTCCAGCGAGTAGCCACTAGCTTTTTTGCCGCCAACAGTGCGTGTCTTCTGGACACTGTCAGACCAGCCAGCAGGATGACATTTCCCAAACTTCTTTTATAACTGCAGGAGGATGGACTGAATGATGTGCATGAGATCATCAAGACAGAGAAGACGTATCCTGAGCGCAGACTGAGAGGAGTCCTTGAGGAGCTCAGCCAGGGCTGCAGGTCTGTGGCTTCAAACTCCAACTACACATGAACAAAAAAAATTAAAAATAACAGAATAATGACTTTGAAACTGACTGAAATCTACTTCTACAGTCAGTTTCTTGAGCTGGCAAACAAAGACCAGAACCAGTCCGGCAGAACCAAATTGGACAGAGAGAGGCTGAAGCTTTGCATGTCAGAAATGGTTCGTTAAATACAAAAACATCATTTATTCTTTCTCGCTTTGTAAAATATTTGTGAACTCTTTCTAAATGCTGATCTCTCTGGGTTTAGGAGAGCATCAGCCAGCAAGCTAAAACCATGAGGACACAGGTGAAGAAAAGCACAGTGAGAGATAAACTCAAGCTGTCTCAGAACTTCCTCTCAAAGCTGCGCTTCATGGCTGAAGAAGTAAGATTAACACCCTCATTCGTCACAATAACACAAGTTTTAATTTGTGCTTATTTTAATGTGTTAATAACATGTTTAATTTGTCATCCCTGCAGCCTCAACACAGCGTTCCTGATGTTTTCATCTGGATGATCAGTAACGGGAAGCGCATTGCTTACGCCCGTGTCCCTTCCAAAGATATCCTTTATTCCAGTGTGGAAGAGGAGACAGGGAAGGACTGCGGGAAAGTCAAAACAATCTTCCTGAGAGTGAGCATTGTTTGATAATCCATGAAAAGATTGATCATCTAATCATTCCTTTTAATGCTACTTTGGCTGGTATACCTATAACTTTGTCACCTCTTATAGATCCCCGGTAAGAAAGGCTTTGGGCCTGCTGGATGGACGGTTCAGTCCAAGTTAGAGATTTATCTTTGGCTGGGTCTGACCAGACACCGCAAAGACTACCTGAGTGGCCTGCCCAATGGATTTGAGGAAAATAAGTTGTCCAAGGGACCCGGTCTGCCGTGCTCACCTCCCATCAGCCTTACATACATGAGTAAGACCATTCAACTCTTTTGTTTTATACACCATCAAATATTTCTTTTTCGCTCTTCCTAGCACAGAGCAAAGCAAGATTCAAAATAAACAACAAATCTGATCATCTTCATCCATCCACAGTGAAGCAGATCTTCCAGCTGAGAGTCCACATGTACCAGGCTCGCAGCCTGTTCGCCGCTGACAGCACAGGCCTCTCTGATCCTTTCGCCAGAGTCTTCTTCTCAACACAAAGCCAAGTCACCGAGGTGAGAGCACCCTAAAAACCGTGAACAGTTAACACAGAAACAGATCCTTAATCCTTATCGGACGTCGTGTTTCTTTCCAGGTTCTGGCTGAGACTCTGTGCCCCACCTGGGACCAGCTGCTGGTGTTTGAGAATGTGGAGTTGTTCGGAGAGGCAACAGAACTCAGAGATGACCCTCCTATCATTGTTATTGAAATCTATGATCAAGACACAGTGGTAAGAGTTGCTTTGAAATAGAGAGGCTGTTTTGTCTCTTTGTATTGTTGCGAGCAAGCACAGCTTCAGTTTCTAGATAGCAGCCCTTAATCCTTCTGGTAATTCAAGAGTCTGCCTGTCTCAAACCTGAAATATAAGACCTTGAAACCACGATCATATGCACCCTCAACAATGGATCCCCCTTTTAGAAACTAGCCGATTAGGCACTGACAATGAACCACTTTATGTTTCATACCTGATATGAATTATATTTGAAAGAATGCTTTTGCTGACTGTCTATTTTACATTTGTTCCTGGCATTATCACCTTTGTTTTGGATGACCTTTTGGATAAGTAGAGTGTGGCTTCTGATGACTTGATACACTGTAGAAGCGCTACAATGTGTGCAGAGTAGTTTGTATTAAAAGGCATGCAAGAGGACTAAGATGAATCTTTAATGAAAGATGGACGCTGATGATCTTACACCTGTTGCATTCCTTTGTATATGAATAAAGACTTGTGCTTTTTGTATGTTTACAAAACAAGAACTCTTTATAACCACTAACTGCAAGAGAGATTTTTCAAACATATGTCTGTTTTGCAGTTTACTGGTTATTTTAGGGATGATGCTTTTGGTTATTATTCTTTTTGGGCTTTTTTTTATCTTCTTACTTTTTAAGTAATCTATCTGGAAACATGCGCATGCAAAGCCATGTTTCTATCTACTGATAGGACTTTTTTCACCAAGGCCTTTATACGAACTTTGACGGGGGGACACGGTAGGCTGAAAAGAACATTCTTTCAAATATTCAAACAAGAATAGATTTCTTTATTGCAGTTTTATTTAAGCGTCATAAATGTTCATGCTTCTAGGGTAAAGCAGACTTCATGGGCCGAACATTCGCAAAGCCCGTTGTCAAGATGGCAGACGAGCACTATGGTCCCCCACGCTTCCCTCCTCAGCTGGAGTATTATCAGATCTACCGCGGGAACTGCAGCGCTGGAGAAATGCTGGCAGCCTTTGAACTACTGCAGGTTTGAATATCAAAAACAGATTATTCTCTTTAAAGTCAGAACATTTTACATGAATATAAACATTTTCGGATGTTTTTTGTCATGTTTGTTAGATCGGCCCCAACGGGAAAGCCGACCTGCCTCCAATCGATGGTCCCACAGATATGGATCGTGGCCCAATCCTCCCTGTACCACTTGGGATCAGACCAGTGCTCAGCAAATACAGGATTGAGGTAGCTTTAAACTTATTGACCAGTGTAATGAATTTGTTAAAGAAAAAGGAAAGTGAGAAAAAAACTAAGGGGCCATCCTTTGATCTCTCAGGTTTTGTTCTGGGGCTTAAGGGACTTGAAGAGGGTGAATCTGGCTCAGGTGGATCGGCCTCGGGTCGACATCGAATGTGCTGGGAAGGGAGTTCAGTCTGCGCTCATCCCTAACTATAAGAAAAACCCCAACTTCAGCACCCTTGTCAAGTGGTTTGAAGTGGTAACTACTCGTTCCAATTATCTTTTATGCTTATTTTTAACAGTATTGTTTTTTAAGCTCCTGTCAGGGTCTTTCATTTTATTTTGATTCTAGCCCCATCTGTGGGCAAACTGCACCTTTTGTTCCTTTCTGATCTTATCCATCACATGTGGATTTTGTTTTGTGACAGAAATATTTCATCCATGGATGGATGTCTACTTCTGTAGATCCCAGATCAATACTAGAAAAGCACTCAGAGAGCGCAGTCCTCCTCCAAGCATATTGTGGTTGTCACCAACACTTGAGTCCTATTTTAATGTTATACTCCCTTTCAGCAGACTGTCTGCCACAATTTGTGTTAGTTGCAAGTTTGTATGATAATTTGTTGCCTGACGGTGCTGAAAATTATGATGACCCAGCAAATATTTGATACGCCAGATCTTAGTATCCAGAATATTGACAGGATCGGGATCGTACTTTAACATCTGTCAGAAATGATGGTGACCTTGTCTTGTATTGTTTTGCAAATCAATCTGACCATTTATAATGAAGTTATATACAAAAAAAAGAAAATTCTGGAGTTTCCTCACATTTAATAATATCACTCATGGTACATCTTGATCTGAAAAACTCCAACAGAGTATTTCAGCAGCATTCAGCTTATCATCCCATCTCTCACCTACCCTGCAGCACCTTTCAAAGGCATCAAAATTAACTGAATAGAAATAATAAATCTGTTTGTTGATTATTTATTTCACTTTGATAGAGAGTCACCACTTTTTCTTTAGTCTGTCTCACAACCAGTTAAAAAAATTCTCATAGGAGCTTTAAGCTGAATTAGAAAAAGACTTCTCGCTTGATAATTATTGTTGATTAAACAGGAATTCCTTTGAAAAAAAAATCTTAAAAATCAGACTCATTCTCCATCTTGTGTTTTAGGACTTGCCTGAGAACGAGCTGCTTCACCCACCGCTCAACATCCGAGTGGTGGACTGTAGAGCTTTCGGCCGCTACACTCTGGTTGGATCCATCGCTGTCACCAGCCTTCGAAAGTTCATCTACAGGCCCACAGACAAGCAGGCCAACAACTACTCCGCTACAGGTGAATTTAAACCAGCAGTCATGCTTTTACTGCAATTTGTGTTTTTCTTTGCATAAATGTGGACTAACATGTTTGTGGATAAAGCGCATTGAGTGGTCAGAAAGACTAGAAAGACTCTATAGAGTTACTGGTTCTGTAATCATTTGTTATCTGGTGATGTTTCAGAGGAGATCATCGTTGTCAACATGGATCCCGAGCCTTCTTTTAAGAAGATGGAAACTGTAGTCAAACTTGACTCAGTAAGTTTATGTAACCTTTATTCGTAGAAAAGATGGTTTAAATAGCTAAAGCATGTAGATAACTTGTGGTATAATTATTACGAAACTGCCCAGACACATAGTACGATTGTTTACTCTTACGCAACCTTTTTCCACCCAGTGCTCTGATGCTGTGGTCAAAGTTGAGGTAAGCAGAACGCTCTGTATGTGTTTATAAATATAAAATGTTCTTTTGAAATCCTGAAGCCTTAATAACAACGACTTTGATGTGTCCTTTAAATGAAGGATGACGATAAGGACGGAAAGGGGAAAAAGAGGAAGAGGAAGAAGGGGGATGAGATTGAAGAAGAGGAGTTGGATGAGAGCATGCTGGACTGGTGGTCCAAATATTTCGCCTCCATTGAAACTTTGACAGAGGTGAGTCCCACAGGGGAAACCACACTAATCTGATCTTCTTAAAGTTGATATCTGCAGCCCAGAAGCCCAAAGCTGACGTGCATTTTATTAAAGCTACTGTATTTCAGAAGGTGGTAACTTATATCCCCAAAGTGCACAAAAGCACAAATTAAACAAAGGAAAAAAAAAGATAAACTGCTCTTATTACTTTAAGAATGGCAGCTCAGGATGTCCATTACAATGAACACTCAAATGTTGAGTTTACAAGACATCAGAATATTATCCGTTCCTACGAGGAAACAAGATTTTTTTTTTATATCAAGATAGTGAGATAAGCAAGTTTAGTATGGAAAAACAGATACTACCAAGGGAAAACTTTTGGGTTAGATAAATGAAGCCTATGCAGTTCATAAAGTATTTGCTCAAAGCTGGCTGCAGAAAGACTGGAACATACAACACATACACACCAAGACAAAAAAAAGGATTTTTACATCATTAAGAAACATATTTACTGCCAAATGGCTTGGGTCTAAATCGGTAATCTTACTATCAGCACATACTGATGCTGATAGTGGGAGGGGGGGTCAGAGATTTAGAAGATGTTAGGATCACAAGTTTCGTCCAATCGGGCAGCCTGTAGCTGTTAAGGAGGCTAAAGCCTGACTCTTGAGTCTGTATCAGGAATAGACAGTTGACAAAGCTGAGGCCACATCAATAGTTTATACAGTCTATAGATATTACCCGTGATTGTGAGAAAACGGTGAGAATTGAAGGTATGGATGGATGTCTGCCTAAGGCTTCCCTAGATCTTAGATCAAAACTAGAAAAGCACTCAGGGAGTGCAGACCTCCACCAAGCATATTTTGACGCAACACTGTAGTCCCATGCTAATGTTATACTCCCTTTCAGCAGACTGTCTGCTACAATTTGGTGTTAGTTGCCGGTTTGTACGATAATTTGTTTCCTGACAGTGTTGACGATGATGATGACCCAGTACATATTTCACATTCTGGATCTTAGTATCCAGAATATTGCCAGGATCTGGATCGTACTTTTACATCTGTCAGAAATTATGGTGACCTTGTCTTGTATTGTTTTGCAAAGCAATCCAACCATTTATGGTGGAGTTATATACACATATGGTGAAAACAGCCCTATCTCACAATGATAAAGAATCCTTAAAAATATCCTGGATCCAGACAGTGATCCAGATCATCTCCAAAATTGAATCACTTCTTCCTTATCCCATTTTGAACATTTCCGGAAAATTTCATCAAGATCTGTTCAATACTTTTTGAGTTACATTGTCCACAGAGGAACGAACAGACAAACTCTCCCAAAAAACATAACCTGCTTGGTGGAGGTAATAAATGGTTTTACATTTTCTTTACTAACTCCTAAAAAGTTATCAAATTTTGTTTTGGTGTCTTACTTCACAGTCCATGAAAGCTCAGGAGGCTGCTCTTTCAGATACAGAGGACAAAGATGAAATGGACATAGCAGATGGTGGAGGTAAAGTGTCAGGCATGCTATCTTTGTTCTGAACCTCTACCCCAAACCACTTAGTAGCTGTAGCGCATAAGCCTTGTCATAAATTTGGTGTTTTAGCAAATTTGAGATGTTTTAATTGCTATGTAATATTGCAAAACTCAATGCATGTTTACACTTTATGACCTCACTAACTCTTGTTTTTTTTTCTACAGTGCAGTAGTCACCTCTTAGTCCTATAGCGCAAGAATGCCTCCATGTAGATGCTGACATGAATCCAAATTTCCAAACATGGGACAACTGCTTTTTCTCTCCCATACATGCATATAAGACGTATGCTTGCCATGAAAGTTGTCAGTCAATCAAAATACCAAGATATTTCTGGACTTATCATGCTGCACAGAATGAAATATTACGCAATACACACAAACCATAGTGCACATTTACATACAAACATATGGCTTGGTTGGGATGTTAATGACAGGAACCAGTCCAGTTGTGAGCTTCTTTGTTGAGTTTTTCAGAAGGAACGCAGCTACCAGGAGCATCGTTTCAAATCCAAGTATCTCCACTGAACTGTATACTTAACTAGTATACAATTCAATGGTATACTTGTTAACAGTAATAGTTGGTTATGGCAACTTTCATGTGGAATTCATGTCTCGAGTGCTCTGCTCCTCCACTCCCCCACCCGTATCCCCTCTCTTCACGCCGCCCTCACCGCTAACCTGTACTCAGATATCAAACCTGATGACTCTCCTGTAAAAGGCACCAAGAGAGGAAAGGGAAAGAAGAAGAAGCAGGTGGATCCGTTTGAGAAGAAAAAGCCCAAGCTGGATGAGCTGAAGGTATTTACTGCAGGATGTGATGGCGTATCACTTGGAAAAAGAGACTCATTGTTAGGAAATTAAAGAAGACTTAACTTTCATTTTCTGCTTTCAAACAAGGTGTACCCCAAAGAGCTGGAGAGTGAATTTGACAACTTTGAAGACTGGCTCCACAGTTTTAACCTGTTTAGAGGAAAAGGTGGTGATGATGATGACCAGAATGTGACGGATGAGGACAGAATTGTTGGAAAATTCAAAGTAAGACCACACGAGTTTTAAGGAAACACAACAGAATACGATTCGGTGTTCATTGATCACGGTGCAAACTGTTCCTTTAATGTTTTTTTTTAATACATCTGTCCTTTTTAGGGCTCACTGTGCATGTATAAAGTGTCAGACGACATGCCCAGAGACATGAACTTCGACTCCAACATGGGAATGTTCCAGAACATTCCTCACAACGATCCCATCAACGTCCTCGTCCGCATCTATGTGATCAGGGTAGGCTGTGTGCACTCTTTGTACTGAGAATACTGATCTACATATCTAACTTGTTATACAGGTTAACCATTTTATTCTTGAATCATCCTTTTTTCCTTAAAGGCGACTGATCTTCATCCAGCTGACATTAACGGGAAAGCTGATCCGTATATTGCGATCAAACTGGGAAAGACTGAAATCAAAGACAAAGAGAACTACATCTCAAAACAGCTCAACCCTCTGTTTGGAAAGTGAGCAGAAAAATATAACTATCATAACCTACATGATCTTACAAAGTTATTCCCTGATAACTTTAGTGATAAATCTCATGATAACCTGAAATGTTTCTCATCTGATCAGATCCTTTGACGTGGAGGCCACATTCCCAATGGATTCTACTCTCACCGTGTCGATTTATGACTGGGATCTCGTGGGAACCGATGATCTGATTGGAGAAACCAAAGTGGACCTGGAGAACCGCTTCTACAGCAAACACAGAGCCACATGTGGAGTCACCTGTAACTACGCCATGTAAGAAACAAAGACTGAGCTCTCTGCTGCTCTGTGTGGTAGGATGACGAAATGTAATGGATGAGTAATGCAACATAAGGTTAGCAAAGCATCATAATGACTTGGGTGTTGTAAGTCTGTTACAGCTGCAGTAACACTTTATAACAATTATCATCCTAAAGGGGTAAATGAGGGCAAATAGATAGTTAATTTACCTTTGATTAAAGGTTATTTACTATTACCAAACAATGAAATTATAATTAAAAAAGTTTCCTAATTATTTGTAATGCTATTACTGATGTTATCTTAAAAGTTTATCAAATCATACATTCTTACATTTCATATGCTTTATTAAGTGCTTGTTTATAAAACATCTGTAAACATTACAGAAACACATGGACCAGATATTTGTTCATGATTTGTAAATATTTTATAACGCATCTGTCGACATTATTTGGCTGATTATTATAGAGTAAGAACACATAATTATAAAACTCTAGCAACTGCTTTATACATAATTTATAAACCATTTATAAACATTGTGTGAACGACTTAAGTTGCAACTGGTGTTAATATTTCTCTGTTAATGGATAGTTTCTTTGTAACACAAATAGTTGTGTCTCTGAAGTTGCGGCTGATGTTTAAAATGGTTGCTTTTTTACAAAGTATTTCACAGCAAATGTTTTTTTAAGCACTCAGTTAAGCACTTCACAGATAAATAGATAGCTGACCTACAGGAGAGACAATTAACCTTTAAGTTTACTTTTTTCCAGCATCATAATCAGACTTTAAATTTCAAAAACCATCCAATTTCTAGCACCAGTTTTTTGGCCTTTGACTTTTTTCAATGCTGAAATAAATTCATTCAAAAAAAAAAAATGTTGTCTCAAAATATTCAGTATTGAAAGTTCATCATGTAGAAAATTTCAACTTTTTATCATGAAAAAAATCAACATCTCAAAAAAATTCAGTGCACAAAAATTCAAACTCAAAAAAGAAATAAAAAAAACAGTGCCACAAAATTCAGTGTCATGAGAAACCCAGTCTCCAAAATTCAATCTTTCAAAATCCAGTGTCACAAAAATTCTGTGTCAACATTGCAACACAAATAATCAGCTGAGGGATTGAGAATAGACCAGTTGTAAAATCTTAATTACACGATAACGTCTTAAAAGGACATTTGAGTACTTGAATCAACCACCCAAATAATGTTTATTGATGTGTTGACATTGTTTATGAACTACTTACAAAGTATTATAGACATCATCTGCACAATAAGTATTCAGACAAAGATCAATTATCAATCATTGATTATCAAGATTATCTATGCTTAATTAAAACATTTAATCAAAGGTTTTTTTTCAATAGTCAACATATTTTCATTTCATTTAACTTGCTGTTTGGATCTTATCTGTAGCCATGGTTACAATGTTTGGCGAGATCCAATGAAACCCACGCAGATCCTGGCTAAGTTGTGCAAGGACGGCAAACTGGATGGACCTCACTACGGCCCTGGAGGAAGAGTGAAGGTGGAGAACCGCGTCTTCATGGCACCGACTGAGATTGAAGATGAAAATGGTACCAGCTAGTTTTATACCTTCAGGCTCTCACAGATTTAACCGAGAAAGCCATAGCATGTCTCTTTTATTGAGCTTACTCTGAAAAACTCAGAAGCTACTTACCAAATTGTATTGGAGAAAAAGGGAATCAAGTTGTGTCTAAACGCCAATTTTTGTCAGGTTTGAAGAAGCAGACAGATGAACATCTGGCTCTGACTGTGCTGAGGCACTGGGAGGAAATCCCTCGAGTCGGCTGCAAACTTGTCCCAGAGCATGTGGAAACCAGACCGCTGCTCCACCCGGACAAACCGGGAATTGAACAAGTAACAAATCCAGTCATCTTTAATAACTCCTTTTTCAGCCAGCTACACCTTGGAAGTTTAATTTACGTTTCCCTTGTGTTCACTTGTTTTCAGGGGAGGATCGAGATGTGGGTGGATATGTTCCCTAAAGACATGACAGCACCTGGCCCCGCCCTCGACATCTCACCAAGAAAACCAAAGAAGTAAACTTTTTTAAGAGCTCTGTCAACTTCAGGTGAACTAAGAACAGATCATCATTCATTAATCATTGTTTTTCTTCATGTGTAGGTTTGAGCTGAGAGTGATCATCTGGAACACAGATGAGGTTGTTCTGGAGGATGATGATATCTTCACCGGAGAGAAATCCAGTGACATATTTGTGCGAGGGTAATTATTGACTGAATATGTGTCGTAAGGTTTTCATATGATGGTTCCATCCTTTTCCCATCCCATTACAAATTCTCTGTTAAAACAGATACATCCAATTAAAGAGCCGTCTTTTTTTTTACCTCTGACAGCTGGTTGAAGGGGCAGCAGGAGGACAAGCAGGACACAGACGTCCACTATCACTCCATCACCGGGGAGGGGAACTTCAACTGGCGCTTTGTCTACCCCTTTGATTACCTCATGGCTGAGGAGAAGATCGTCATCTCTAAAAAAGAGTCCATGTTCGCCTGGGATGAGACTGAGTACAAGATCCCTGCTCGACTTAATCTGCAAGTGTGGGACGCTGACCACTTCTCTGCAGACGACTTCTTGGGTACAGCAGAATTCATGTAGTTGGCTTGTGTTTGGAAAGTTGCTGGTCCATCCATGGATTGTTTGCTATTACTTTAAACTTTTTAAGTCATGCTTTCTTGTATTTAATCAGACAAAATGTTTCATCACAGGTGCAATCGAGCTGGACCTGAACCGCTTCCCACGCGGTGCAAAGACAGCCAAGCAGTGCTCCATCGACATGGTGACGAATGAAACAGAGATGCCCATGGTCTCAATCTTCAAGCAGAAGAGGATCAAAGGCTGGTGGCCATTTGTGGCCCGAAATGAAGAGGACGAGTTTGAGCTCACGGTTGGTCAACATAGAAAGTACTTTTTTTAAAAGTGAAAAATACTTTTTCTTTGAGACTGAATGAAATGTTGTTGTTCCTTAGGGAAAAGTTGAAGCAGAGCTGCACCTCCTTACGGGAGAAGAGGCAGAAAAAAGCCCAGCGGGTGAAGGACGCAACGAACCAGAGCCACTGGAGAAACCCAAGTATGGAGGATGTTTCTTATCACCCAACAGTTAACATTTCAATTCCTGAGCACTCTTATGGTTCACCCTTCTCAATTTCTACACAATAATACAAACATTCATTTAGTTTAAAGTAATCCTTTAAAGGCCAGATTGGTGAAAAGTTTAACCCAAGAAGTGATATAAAATAAACAGACTGTGTATAACAACATATAAAGTTTACAATAAACAGTGGATAAATGAGACATAAAAAGAAAATGCAGATGCTCACCTTATAAAAAGCATAAACATGAGTAAAATCACATAAATGATCTAAAAGATAAAAAATTAACTGAAACGAGGAAAGACGTTTTACATTTACTTCAACCAAGTTTTGGACTTAGACCTAGGATCTCCCTTTACATGGTAAGTTTCTGTTTTAGTATCTCTACCTAGAACCATATTTAAAAGCTTAATGTATTGTAAACTTTGTCTTTTGCTTCACTCATAGTAACATAATCTCTACTATACCTTAGAGAGAATCAGTATCATAGTGTTGTCCGTGCTGCTTTAAGTCTGAACATGTCCGTTCTTGTCCTTCCAGCCGCCCTGACACCAGCCTTCTGTGGTTCCTCACTCCCTTCAAAGCCATTAAACACTTGGTCTGCAACCAGTACAAGTGGCTGGCCATCAAGATTGTCACGGCTCTCCTGCTGCTGGCATTGCTGGCTATTTTCCTCTACAGCATGCCTGGTTACATGGTCAAGAAAATGCTTGGAGCCTGAGATGTTCCCACAGGACATCTCTGCAGAAGGTTCCAGCAGTTTCCAGTTCCTAACCAGATGACTACTTCTCTCTGTCTCTCTCACACATACTCACACACACACACTGTCCCTCCTTTCTATCTACTGTTATAATTTCTGCATTTTTCACATTCTTTTTACCTTTATTGACAAAACAGCTGACAGGAAATGTGGGGATTAGACCACGTGCGACATGGCTAAAGCCTGTACATGGGGTTCACCCTAAAACCGCTCGTCTCTATTTAAAGCACCTTTAAAATTAATGCAACAAAATATTGTAAGAAAGGATACAGCAGCATTTACTTTGAAACTGCTTTCAGGAAATTATCTTGTTTGTTCTACAATCAGTAAATACTTTATCTAATATTCCTCTTTAGCAATCGTCTGCTAGAGAACACAAAGTGGATTTTTCTACCCTTTACCAAGTCTACCAGAGCATATCTGAACATTTTAACATGCTTCAGTGTCACCTTTTGCTAAACATCCGAACAATCCTGATATCCCAAACTTTGATAAAATGTAAAGACTTGTGTCCAGATCAATTGAATAAATAGCAAAAAATTAAAATATTACACATTTTTTTCAGAAAACATACATGTTATGGCTGTATCCCTCAATAATGTAAATGTAAAAAAATGTGATGACCTGTATTTAACATAGGAAGTGATGTGATCAACAACCGCAGACTAGATCGTAATGTGTTTGTTTATGCTTTAGATTGGATTTCTGCGAACACATCGAGGCAGCGCTCTGGGACATGGCGAAAATACTAAATAAAAGCCTAACTCCCTAGTTTTTAAATGCCAAACAGAATGATCGGCCCTATGCTGGTCTCTATAGGGTTAAAGGTCCTGACACACTATGAAACAGACAGAAATTGTTTTAACAGGACCATCAGTGACAAGATGAACAATTTTCAGGTTGTGATTTGTACCGCCTGAAAACACTGTGAGATATTTTTTACCCACGGGAGGCGCCAAAATCAAGACAAACATAAAATCTCTGAAGCTTTAAAACATAATCATTACAGTATTTAAACTGTATTTTTGGTCTCATTCCAAGACATTTTTTTCAGTATTCTGCTTTGACCTGCGCTGCACTGATCACTTTTAGTCAACAAATGTACACTGATCAGAAAACCAGATAGCATGAACAATCTGATATTTAACTGCTCTTAAAGATCCCTGTCAGATCTTCATAAATGGCTTGAATTTCTGCTATTCTGGGTTCGAAAGGTTTAAAATGATACCTGTTGGATTCACCTCAGAAGGACGAGATGTGGTTCACTGTTCTCGGTGAAAACAACAACGCTTAAGTGGCTGCTGTCAATCTTTGTTTTTTAGTGTTGCTGTATTTTCCTAACAGCAAAGTAGAAACAGTTAAAAGAAACCAACACATTGATGGAAGCACTATAATAAAAGGCTGAAAAACATGCCTATGTCTCTATCATGTATATGTTTTTGAACCTCCTTGATTTTTTTTTTTCGATCTTGCTGCCTTTCACTGCCACTGATTCTGTTCATGTTTTTTTGCACCACCAGCCGTCCAGATGTGGCCCTCCTCTGGTTCCTCATCCCCCTCAAAGCCATCAAGCACCTCATGTGTGACCAGTACAGATGGCTGACCATTAAGCTTGTCACCGCTCTCCTGCTGCTCGCCATCCTTGGTCTTTTCCTGTACAACACGCCGGGTTACATGGTGAAGAAAATGTTGGGAGTCTGAGTTTAAACTAGATGATGCAAATCTTTTCAGTGGGTTTGTCAATATTAGAGATGTGTTCTGGACGTTTTGCAAATTACTTTGTAGCAAACAGTAGATAGTGAATGCTTCAATAACTTATGTGTAAAAAATACAATTAAGTGTGAAACGGTGTTGTTTTTCTTTTTTTCTTGTGTACTAATCTCAAAAAAGTACCATCATTCATAAAAGGGAATTGTTGGTTGTTAGAGAAGTTTGATTTTTTTTAGCTTGTGCTGGAACTCAGATTTTTCCTGGTTGAAGACTGATTTTCAATGTCATTAAGTTTCTATGTTCAATAACTCAAACTGAATAAATGGACTTCTGAACGAATTGACCTGCAGTCTTGTGATCTGTTCTTAAATTTTCCTTTTTTTGTGTGTTTCGACAGGATATCCCAAATGGCCTGTGTGCGACCTCTGTTGTTTAAGATACTTTTACAAAATTAAAGATAATCTTAAATCTCAAAATAATAGAAACTTACCAATCTCTCAAAATCTAAAAATTCACCTAAACTACTCTGTATTAACTTGAATTGCTTTTCAGTTACAGCACACAGATCTTATTTGAACTGGTTCACTGATATTAGGATACACAGATTGTGAAACTTCTAACACTCTTGTCTCTGTTTTCCACCAGCCGCCCAGATATCGCCCTCCTCTGGTTCCTGATCCCTTTCAAAGCTGCAAAACACCTGATATGTGACCAGTACAGATGGCTAACCATTAAGATCGTCACCGCTCTCCTGTTGCTCACCATCCTCGGTCTTTTCCTGTACAACATGCCGGGCTACATGGTGAAGAAAATGTTAGGGGCTTAAAAAGTCTGCTGGATTATACTCATACTCAAACAAACAAGTAATTCTCCTGTATGTTGTTTTCTTTAAGATTTGTTGCCATTTCACCTAAGGCACCTTTAAGTAGAAGATTAAGCACTAGTCTGAGCAAAGTATCCAATGATTCATTCCCATATTGATGTATCCTCCTTGAAAACATTGCAGTAATGTTGTGGCTCAAATGTGTTATTTCAAAATTATGATTGGCTTTAACTTATTGGAAATACTATTTTAGTTTTTGTTCTTGTTGTGAAATCTAAAGTGTCTTCTCACCTTTGCGCTGGTTTATTAACTTGACAGTTTGCAGTAATGTCTGGATTTTAAATTTGTGAATAAAGTGACAACTACACACATTTGTAATCACATTACTGACCATCTGCTTAGTTATTTGTTCATTGTTATGACAGAATTTCAATATCTCAAAAAATCTTGTTTTCTCAAGATAACAAGAATATATTCTAATAATCTAGAATCAAAAAATCTAATCAGCTGGTAGATCACTATTATTGGCCAGGAGACATGCCAAGCTGCTTTTCTGCTGTTGCCCACATTACTGGTTCTTTGTGCTTTTACTACTTTCTGAAAAAAGATGTAATCATCTACCTTGAGAAAACAAGATCTGTATCGTAGTAATGAGAAAATAAGCCAATATCCCAAGAAAAAAACTTAAATTACCTATTACAAGTAAAAGGGCAAACAACAACTAGCATGTAATCATGACCCTTAAGGAGTTCTGTAGATTTCAATTTAAAGGACTTAATTTTTTTCTTGATAAAATTTCTCAAAAACAAAGAAAGGAGCAAGCATACAGTCCTTTACAAAGATGATGGAAAAAGCACAAAAATAGTGCGTGATTTTGTTGCCTCAAAAGAAGTTTTAAAGACAGCACAGAAATATCAATATGGCGACTGCGGACGATTTGCATCAAAACTCAGTTTTAAACAGATGGTTAAAATGACAGAGACTATGTCCATTAATTGGGAAATATATGGTCTTAAGGAGTGAGGAGGAATGAAGTGATATAAAATAATATATTTCTGTTGTATTATTCAAAGACCAACGTCTGACAAGTTGTTCCTTGACACGTATAACTTGTCTTTTTTTTTTTTTTTTTTTTTTCCATTATTTCTGTATCTACTTGGCAACTCACGTTCTACTGGGTTTGTTGCGATTTGATTGGCTGTCTGCTGCACAAAAATGAATGACGTATGAGCTAAAATGGATTACGTACCACATGAGCGGGAAAATTGATGGCACGAGGCTAATGTCCCTTTTTATTACAGATAAATGTTTAGTGATATGAAATGGGACTCACTCTCGTGTTTTAATGATGATTTATGCAAGAAAAGGAAAATATTGCCTGAAGTATGAGCTACAACTTCTACTGCTTTTCTTAAGTCGTCTCCAAAATTCATTCATGGCGTAGTGTTGCCATCTTCTGGCCCAAATGGGAAAGTTTCCTACCAATGGTATTTAATCCACTTAACTGCCCAGCCAGGCCTCAAGTTACGTTTTGGGAAAAATTTGTGAAAATTGGCCAATTCTGACGACGAAAGAGTTCAGTTTGGAGAGATGACCACTACAAGTAAGTTCTTGAATTTTGAATTTTAATTTCAACGTTCAACGTTCAACAGCACCTGTACTGTTTGAGATTTAAGAACAGAAAAACATGATAAATTTTGTTAAAACGCAGAAAGGGACGACGGAGATGCTTTTCTTTAATCGCAGTGCAAGTAAACTGAGCATTAATGGTGTCTGTTCCAGATTCAATGTTTCTAATAAACTATCTTCCTTATATTACTCACCTCATGCTGTAAATTGGGCGTCACAAATTCGTCCAGTTTGATTTAATACACGAAGTTAAGAGCAAATTTTCAATTTAAACTCGTGTAAAACTTCACTTCTTTGATTGTCCTGGCCTGGTGCTCCGTGGGCTCTAACAAAATTTAGGCTATGCTAATTTGGTAGCACTCTCTCTTGAATAATATTGCTAAAATGGTGACGTGACTGTTCTTGAGACTGTTCAGTCTGAATAAAAGCAGGGAGCAGGCTGACATAAGACCTTTGAGAGTCTATCAGCTAACATAAAAACATACATAAGTGTTTAGAGTCTCAGCCAAGGTTTTAACAGAGTACATGTTTTGTCAGCACTCGGTGGAGCTGTCATGGAGCCAGCAGGCTGGTAAGACGCCTCTGTCATAGAAACATCTGGTATTCTTGTATTCATAAAACTATATAAGAGCTCAACTCCAGCCCTGTCTTTTCTTTAAGTTAAATCCACAAATATTAGATTCATAATGTCAGCATGCAGTCTTGACTATCAACCTCTTTAGCTCCTAACATGTTTGTAGCTTTGCTCATGTCTATTAGCAACAGCAGGGGTCTGCAACCTGTGGCTCTGGAGCAAGGGTTTTTTTTATTTTTTTCTTACAGAGGGTATTTATGAAAACAACAGAGACACTAAGTAAAATCATGATTTAACATTTTGTACTGAAAATGTATCACCCCTTTATATACAGCTTTTAATTTTTTTTTTTTTTTTTTTTTTTTAATTTTTTCTGTTTTTTTTTTTTAATTTCATTTTTTTATTTTTTTTTATTTATTTATTTATTTTTTTTTAATTTTTTGATATTTTTGCAGATTAAGAATAAGAATTCCCCATTTTTTGGGGAGATTTAACACATTTTTGAATTTTTTTTAATGCAAATACCTTTTTCGAAACTGAGCAAAATTTTAAAATGGCATTATTCAGGGTCCTTTTTTTTGGGGGGGGGGGGGGGGGGGGGGGGGTTTATGACATTTCAGCACATTTTTTGAAATAGGAACATTTCGTACATTTTTATTTTCATTTTTTGATTTTCCAATTTTTTGATTTTTTTTTAATTTAACTAATTGAATTTTCATAAATTTTGCATATTTATTAAATGTATCACATTACAAATTTATTTTTTCCTTAAATTTGCAAATCTATTGAAAATAAAAAAAAAACTAAAAAATTACATTTACAACTTTATTAACACAAAAGCTTATATAATTATTTAACAGATTATAAACTTTTGTCTTAATGTGAAGATAAAGAAGATTTTGTGGTCTTCCGAATGACTTTCATCCACGTGAGCTGAGGCAAAACAGCTGTTTCGAAAGTAAAGGTTGCAGACCCCTGAGCTACAGGAATCATTACAGCTGCAGTACCTCACTTTGGACACATGGGGTCTCTTTACACCAGAAAACACAGCAGCTGTGTTTGCACAGCAGAGGATGCAGACTGATCCTGAGTCATCTCAAGCTGTTTTTATGACTGAGCTCTCTGGTCTGTGCAGGAACAGTTGGCTTAAAATGAAACTTGTGTCGAAGTAGAATGTAAGTTCTTGTCTGCGCCAGACTGCCCAGTCATTTCAGCTGATATGAGAGTTTTACTCTTAGCTTTTAACCTGTCATGCGTTTATGACTGGCTGTAACTTTGACATTAGAAGCCTAATAAAGAACTTATTTACTGGAATTATGCCGCAATGACAGATCTCAATTTTAGTGGAGGCCTGAAGCGAAATCTTCCACTGCCTCCCTCCCTCTCTGCCACACCTTGAGTCAGGTGCTGAGAATCTGGGTCATTTTCATGTTCTGGCAAATCCTTTAATTATCTGTGAGGCCTGCACGGCCTCCGGGGGCCCTCCACTAAAGCACTACCTGCATGAGGGTGTGTCTGCTTCACACACACTGCTGCACTAATGGCATGAACCTGCTGTGGCTCTGCCTCATTTGGCACTGTCAGTATGTGGCTTCATCACGCCTCCTCCAATCAGTCACTTGCACTCCAAATAAGGAGATCCACGACCTGTAATCAGTCCACTGGTGGAGGTGACAAGTGTCCTCCCTGCGGCAGATTTTAGGGCCTGTTTTGTGAGAGTGTTTTCCGCTCACATGTGATGTGTTTGAGGCTTCAGTTTCATGGTGCTTTTCTTGTGTGACTTCATTGTTCTACGTGTCAGGTTTCTGGTCTGCTTCGCAGAAAGTGTTGACAAATAGAAGTCTGGAGGGGAATACTCAACAGCGTCTTTACTGATCCCACTGAAACTACATGAGAACACAAACAGAGTAGTAATCCTCTAAGCTTTTTACATTCATATACCTCATTCAAAAAGGAGAAAAAGAATTATTTGAACCTCAGTTCAGTTTTTCTATATTGTTGCCTTAATTAGGCCTTTCTTAAATCCACCAAGTGAAACAAGGCAGATGAAAGAGCATAGTTCAGAGCAAGCAATTCTAAATTCAACCTGACTGGTTGTACTGTAATGATATCCTTTAAATTTACATAACCAGTGGTCACTTAACTCATCCTGATATACAATTCATGTCCCAAGATGCTATAAAGTGAGGATTAAGATGATGAAGTGGATTACATTTTGTCTGTAAACAGTAAATGTTGTTTGAGCAAATGTTATCGTTATACAATCTTAAAGGAACTATGTAGACTCTATGATATCTTGAAATAGTCAAAATCCACAATTTAAATACTCAAGCAGTAAATTCTAAATGGTATTCCATGGTCAGGTTGAATTATCCCATTTACAGTACATAGACTGAATGTCCCTTTTGTGGCACTACACCAGCTCACGGAGTTTAGCAGCGGGAAGTGAGACTTGCCCTTTTCTAGGTGAAAACTATAACTATAAAAATTCTTATATCTATTTTGTAGTGGTGGACACCAGAGCTGGACTGGCAGAAAAAAAGGAAAAGGACAAGTTAGTTAAACAGGGGAGTGATAGAGCACGGTCAGAAACCTAGGGTTGGTTGATAAGAGTTTATTGATACCAATGCCATTATCACTTATTGAATTTTTTGCTGTTTCCTTCATCAATTCCACCTGTGAATTTTCCGGGTACAAAAAGTTGGATATACAGGTTTTCTGTTTAAAAAACATTTTATTAAGTTTAACATGACGTGACCCTTTTGGTACTTAGCACTGTGCATCAACAAATGTTGTAACATGTTGATGGTGTTACCGTCCTTGCATTATTACAGAGTTTAACTTAAAGGGGACATATCATGCTGATCCCTGATTTAATACTCACATACAATATAATAAATTTGAAAACAAAACCTTTCACCCCCTGAATTTTCAAAAAATGAGATATCGTATTTTTTCTTTTATCCTAGAACGAGATTTGATACCTCTGAAATTAGGTCATTTCCATTTGGCCGCAAGATTTCGACCTTCGTGACGACACGAGGTACCTTTCTTTTTATTGGAAAAGATTGGACCCGGGAGTTTTATTGGAGTAATCTGATAAAGCAGCTCCTCCTCTGTGAAGTCAGTTAGTCACACAACCGCCACCGAGGGATACACCCACCAAGAGCCGAGTATATTCGTATAAACTATACATGTTACGGTACCGGTTTGACTCACCACACTGACGCGTCCTGAGATGATCTGTGTCCTGGTGGATTTTCTTCCTCCTGAGCTGCAGAACCGTCCGGGTCTGACTCGGGGTCCAATACAAAAGGACGTATCCTACACTCTGCCATTTTATTAGTGCTGTCAATGCCTTACGGTGAAGTTTTGGCAAACAGCAAACTCGCTCGGTCTGCCCCATTCAATGTGGCGATTTTGTAAATACTGCCATACTGCAAAAACCGCCCCCTGGCTCTACCCCCTCCGCCCCTCTGATGGAACTGACCAATCAGAGCACAAAGGGCCTAAACTGAGGATATTGAGAACACTATTGTGGGGCAATGAAGGAACTAAATGACTTGTACTGAGGGCAGAAATGCTTTACAGGCATCCTAGTCTGGCATAGTGAAAAGGAGAAACAAGCATATGTCCCCTTTAACAGGAACCGGTTATCTTTACCCATCCTAATAAAACACGGGCTACATTGTTTGTGATAATGTTCATTCCAACCCACAGTCAGCAGTTATTCTGCAGTTGTCTGTTCAAACTTGAGAGTCTATCAATAAAACGAAGAGCCAGGTTTCGTTCGCTCTGCTTGGTGAGTTTGGGGTTGGTAGATGAGCACCAGTCAGATATAACCAGGAGTCACTAATGTCACATGTTACTTGCATGTCTCAGAGATGTGAGTGTTACAGATAGTCTGCTTATCTTCTGTACAGTAAACTACACTACAGAGTGAGTTTACAAAGTTTGATGTTGTCACTTTTCAGACGGTGCATTGACTTTGCATCCTGTAAAAAAATGTTTTTGAGGACGGTAATGTTAAAAGAACATCCATTTTCTATTCAGTTACTTCCAAAACAAATGTATGTCTTGGCAAGAGTCACATCTTTACAACAATAGGTGATGGTGCTCAAGGAAAACAGAATTTTTCCTGTAATACATTACTGATTTTGGACAAAGGTGTCGCTGCCATCAACTTCAAATGGATTGAAATATCTCAGAAAACCCTGGAAATAATATTTTTAAATTCAAAGCATACACTCGATTAAATAGGATTTAAGCATGAACTGATTAGAATTCATTAGTTCAATGACAGTGTGACCGTATTCACAGAAAAACCTTTCAGACCATAAACTGAAGATAAAAGGATACAGAAACAGAACATCAAATTTGGATTGAAATACATTTCAGTGGTAACTAGATGCTAACCATCATCTACAAAAGACCCTGAATTATGGTTTAGAGGTTTTTTAGTGGCAGGTTTTCAGCAGGCTTAAGGTCAACTAACTGACCATGTGTTTGTGCAGGTGTTTGAGGACAAAGAAGTGTGTTTTAAATTCTGTCCGACAGCTGAGTGTCAGGCTGGCATTGGAGAGTGGTGGTGCGAGTGACAGCGTCATGGTGCATTTGTCGAGCGTCAGTGAGGCTGAGTTTGGGGTGGGTATAAGTGGGTGTGTGCGTGGGGGGTTGCAGAGGTTTCTGAGGGAAGCATGGGCTGACAAAATGAATGGTTCCATCAAATCAGGGTAAGACCTGAACATTTGCATTTCCACTGAATCACAGAGGCAGTGAAGAAAGAGCTCTCCATTGAAGGGGAGAGATGTTTGACGTGTGAATGAGCGAATGCGTCAGGCCCTTGCAGAAACACATTCATGCCTTCACACAGCTCTGGATCTTTCTCTCAGATTCTGCTGGAAACTTCAGCCTCTCATACTCACTTTTTCCCTACATGTGGACAGCTTGGCAGTCAGGGCCTCCTGCAGTCAGGGTTGGACCAGCAGAAAAGGGAAAATGGCTCGTTGATGAAGCGCTCTTCCTCCCATTGACCTTACTGTGTACTATATGTCTAAACACTGTTTAGCTGGTGCCAAGAATATATTCTGAAACAGGCTCCAAATACGTCTCTGACATCCTTTTAACCAGGATGTTGACGTTGAAATCCACCTAAAACCACTTTAGACCAATTATTTTCCTGACTGGAATCTGCTAACTTTATTTTCCTTTCAAATGCTGACGTAAATTAATACCAGGCTTACAGCAGAATGACATTCAATGAATTATAATTGTATCTTGGCATCTGTCCCTTTCCAATGAAGGACATTTTTCTACTTAATTATAACATTTCCACAGTTTCTCAGTTTGGAATAATAACAGAAAGTAGAGATTGGCCTTTTAAGCAACAATACTATTCAAAGTCACTGGGGTAACATTTGACGATGAATCGAATAGTCGCCTCCCTTTGACTGGATACATCTCTCCCAGTGAATGACAGTTGCAGTAGACTTCTGATACACTAAATTCACGACGGCTGACCAAAAAATGGAAGAAGTTAATGTGTCCATTATCTCATCTTATTACAGAGCATTAAAAGGCATGATCTTTAAACACACAGCTGAAATGTCAAATACTCACCATCCACTTTATTAGGCAACCCTGTCCAACTGCTCATTAATCAAATTTCTAATCAGCCAATCACATGGTAGCAACTCAATCCATTCAGTCATGTAGACATGGTCAAGATGATCTGCTGCAGTTCAAATCGAGCATCAGAATGGGGAAGAATGGCGATATCAGGGACTTTGAACGTGGCATGGTTGTTGGTGCCAGACGGGCTAGTCTGAGTATTTCAGAAACTGCTGATCTACTGGGATTTTAACCCACAACCATCTCTAGGGTTTACAGAGAATGGTCCCAAAAAGAGAAAATATCCAGTGAGCAGCAGTTCTGTGGGCCGAAATGCCTTGTTGATGCCAGAGGTCAGAGGAGAATGGACAGACTGGTTGGAGCTGATAGAAAGTAGGGCTGCACGATTATCGCAATCGCAATCGCAATGTCAGCACATGCAATTACGTAATCGCAAAAGAGGTTATCGCAATCGCAATCGCAATCGCAATCGCAATCCCAATCCCAATGTCAGCACATGCAATTCATATTTTTCTCCATGATAACCAAGCAAGTCTGTAGACTCATCATGACACAACTTTTTTTATTAAATCGCAAGCACAATCGCAATATTGTCCACCTAATCGCAAATCGCACCTTTTCCCCAAATCGTGCAGCACTAATAGAAAGGCAACAGTAGCTCAAACAGCCACTGGTTAAAACCGAGGAAAATCGTTGCCTGGTCTGATGAGTCTGGATTTTTGCTCCACATTCGGATGGTAGGGTCAGAATTTGGCGTCAACAACATGAAAGCACGGATCCATCCTGCCTTGTATCAACGGTTCAGGCTGCTGCTGCTGGTGTAATGGTGTGGGGGATATTTTCTTGGCTCATTTTGGGCCCCTTAGTACCAACTAGGGCGTCGGTGGCGCAGTTGGAGAATGCACTTGCTCCCACTGCTGCGTCAGTGGTGTGTGAATGGGTATGAAAAGGGCGTGACTGTGTTAGATGTACTGATGGATAGCTGTCATAGTAAAGATTGGAACCCATCAGTGTGTGAATGTGAGAGCGAATGGGTGTGGATGGGTAAGTGTGACCTGTGGTGTACAGCAGCTTTGAGTGGTCCATGACTAGAAAAGCGCTATATAAGCTCAAGTCCATTTACCATTTAACTGAACATGGTTTAAAGTCCACAGTCTACCAGAGTATTGTTGCTGACCATGTCCATCCCTTTATGAGCACAGTGTACCCATCTTCTGATGGCTACTTCCAGCAGGATAACGCTCCATGTCATAAAGCTGGAATCATCTCAGACTGGTTTCTTCAACATGACAATGAGTTCCCTGTACTCAAATGGCCTCCACAGTCCCCAGATCTCAATCCAATAGAAGCACCTTTGGGATGTGGTGGAACGGGAGATTCTCATCATGGATGTTCAGCCGACAAATCTGCAGCAACTGTGTGATGCTATCATGTCAATATGGACCAAACTCTCTGAGGAATGTTTCCAGTACCTTGTTGAATCTATGCCACGAAGGATTAAGATAGTTCTGAAAGCAAAAAGGGGGTCCAACCCGGGACTAACAAGGTGTACCTAATAAAGTGGCCGGTGAGTGTACAAACATGTATGTGCCAATACTACACCTCACCACCATTTTCCTCCCATTACCCCTCTGTGACTCCCTCCTGTGGTACCTCAGAGGAGTGATAGTTTCACTCCACCGTCTGTTACACTGTAGATGAGATGTAATAGAGGTCTTGAGTCGGCACTATGTCATACAGGACAAGAGCACATGCCAAGACTCATAGATTATTCTACAGAAACAGCACTTAGTACAGTTGTCAGTACAGATGTCTTCAGGGAAAGTAAAAGTATTATTCTGAGCAGAAATCTTCACTTCTGCATTATACAATACTCCTTTATACAAGCTCCTTTACGTTGCTTATGTTCAGACCGAGTGGAACTGATTTGTGGACTTTATACAAACTCAGAACCTTTTTCTTCAGCCCAGGTGTTTTCCCTGAGGTAACTCTTAAAACACAGCAACTCACTATCCATTTCCTGTCTGCAGGCATGTGAAATGAGACACTGGCAGTCTCAAAGATGGTCTTTAGAGAGCGTTCGAGATGACAGATGATGAAGGAAAGTCGCCATATTTGGAGGAGCCCTCGTGCTGCCTCTCAGTCATGTCAGTTAGTGAAAAAAGCACACCTCATACCTGGCAGTGCTCCTGTATAAAGCCTCATCAACAGGCTGCATGGTTGTTGACAGTTTGAACGTGTGGCCAGCTGTAGCGCTCTAGAAAGCTGCCGTTTTGTTAACGGTCAGGGCTTATCTTCCAGCACGGCTTTGCATAACGAGAACGCTTTCCCACGCTGCTTTACATGGATTTTATTTCAAGAGGAATTGTTTTGAATAGAAGTGCGCATAGGCGGAGCGTTCACAGCTGCCTGTTAAGCAGTATAAATCAGTTAATAAGGGTATCGCAGAGGACTCACACTCTTTGATTCATGTATTATTTACATTGGAAAGGATTATGGCGTCCAAAAAGACTCGCAGGTTCAAAGTGTTTTTTGTGCAGTTAATCACTTAACTGCTCTGGCAAAACATCCTCTTCCAACTGTGCTGCGTTCAAGCTCAACAGATCATAGCCTGAGGTGTACAACCCGCCAAAAAACAGGAGCCAAAGTTCCCTGGCCCTGCCCATATCTGTGGTCCATGTTTTCCATATTCAAACGTGCATTGTTTGCACTGTAAATAATCAGTTTATTATGTTGTGGATTTCAGATAGGAGGCAAATATCATCCAGAAAAGTTTTGAGCTACTTGTTAAATTGGCTTTATTTTTATTTTGTAATGTTTTTATCACTTTAGGCCTCCAAGTGTTTATAAATTAAGGTAAAATTAGCTCAATTTGATGCAAATGCAACTATACAATGCTGCTTATGCTCTCGAGCATCTGTTTGAACAATATGTTAAATATTAGAACTAGAGTTACACATCAACATGATGTCCTTGTTAAAGGGTATTTTTCCCCTCCTACATCGTCTTTCATGTTTCTCTCACAGAGGTGTCTTGGACTCCAACCAGCAGCTTTCCTCTGCAGGTACACAGCAGAGCATGAATTAGACTAATCACTGCTGGCAGGAGTTAAATTGGGAGTAGTTATTAAAATTAATGCGCTCCTCCTGCGGTCTGTGAGTACGGCAGAGCCGACTGGCCTCATTGAACATCCATCCTTCCTCTCCTTCACAAAACTTCAGTGTGTACGTCTTTATTTTTCCTGCGTGCACATGTGTCATCTCTGCTTATTCTCAAGCGCAGCTTCCTTTCCACTTGGCCTTTTCAGATGCAGGTTTTTTGGGCACTGGTCAGAGTGTCGTATTTGTCCAACCGAGCTGATGCCAGCTTCCCCTCCGTCCAAAAAGCCCAAGGGCCCCGGTCTGCGTTGTGTCTTTACATGGTCCGCTAAGCTTCAAACAGACGCCTCACTGTACTCCCGCCTGGGCCCGTCCTCCTTCCCTACTTTGAAGTGGGAATTCTTGCACTTAGCACATTCTAACGTCATCACAGCTTGGTTAAGATGGGATCCAAATGCAGAGGCTGGCTCTGTTTTATTGGCTCCTTATGAACTGCACACTTCATTCCCGCTGTTTCTCTCCAGTGAACATGACCTTAGACACTCACTGGGCCACCTAGGCTGCAGTAACACAGGCCTGGGATGCTATCAATGCTATTTTCTGTCTGTTAGCATCACAATGCACCGCTTTAAGCAATTATCAATCAAGCAAATGTTATTAACTCCACCAAGGAGGTTATGATTTTGGGAGAGTTTGTCTGTCTGTCTGTGAACAACATAACTCAAAAAGCAACAAACGGATCTTAATGACATTTTCAGGAAATATTCAAAATGGGAAAAGGAAGAAGTGATTAAATTTTGAAGGTGATCTGGATCACCGTCTGGATCCTGGATTATTTTAAAGGATTCTTTATCATTGTGAGATAGGGATAGTGTCACCATATGTGTGTATAACTCCATGATAAATGGTTGGATTGCTTTGAAAAACAATACAAGACAAGGTCACCATGATTTCTGACAGATGTAAAAGTATGATCCAGATTCTGACAATATTCTGGTAATATTCAGGTAACAAATTATCGTACAAACCTGCAACTAACACCAAATTGTAGCAGACAGTCTGCTGAAAGGGAGTATAACATTAAAGTAGGACTAAAGTGTTGCGTGACAATCACAATATGCTTGGTGAAGGTCTGTGCTCTCTGAGTGCTTTTTTAGTTTCATGATGCTTTCCTAAAACATAATCTACTAGTCAGAGTAGCATGTTGCTGTATAGCTGCATTAGATGTATATAAATCACAACCTTTCAATATTAAAAGAAGCACAAGAACAAATAACCGTTGTCAGTCTAGTAACACTTCTGGCGGTTATGGGGGAAGGTGCTTTTTTATTTGCTCGCATCATTTTCCCGCGCTCTCCTTCCTCTGTGTATCGAAGGCTGGTTGGAAGCACATGAAGTAAATGAGCTCCAGGTACAAAACAAACTGTCATCTCCAAGTCATAACTTAACTGTATTTAACGGAACCATCGTCACATTGCCTCTGTGTTTACACTAATGACAGCTGCAGGAGCACAAACACTTCCACGTGTGTGTGTCTTCACACACCATATTTCATCATTCAAACAAGCACAGATAAGAATCTAACAGCAGTACTCGCCCCTCTGAGCGGAGCTGCAGGGGCTTCTTGTTACATAACCCACTCTGGTCATCATCTGCCTGTCGTGTTTTCCGACTGCAGCAGAATGACTCGCCTGTCCAGCAAAGTGTTTCCATGCGAATCCTCTGGGCTGCAGCGGTGGCGGCTCAGTTTGACACACAGGCCTTCTTGACAAACTCCAGGATGCCATCGGTTTGAGTGACAGTGGCTGTGTGTATTTGGGCCTCTGCTTGCTCTTTTTGGCTTGTTGCCTCTGTTGCTAACTTCTCTGAGCGGCCCTGTCTCTGTTTTTCAGATGTGTATCAACACCTGACAGAGCTTTGGATCCAGAAATAGACCTGCAGCTTTGTTACTTCAGCTGGGAGGATTGAGTAGAAGCAGTGGTGGACGGTAACTGAGAACATTTCATCAGGTACTTTCATTACACCTAAAGTAAGCTTTTTTTGGCCACTTGGGGGCAGCGTTTGCAAATTTGAGAAACAATTTTGATCAAAACATTGAGCTATTCATTGTCTTCATGGTGGCTTTTTGGTAGAAAACAGTTCCGAGAATAGAAATAGAATAGAAATTACTTTATTTATCCCCAAGGGGAAACTCAGGAGTCACAGCCACAATCAAGAAAACAAATATAAGAAAGTTTATAGAAAGTGCAAAAAGATCCATAACAAAATAAATGATGACAGCTTTTTCCAGTCAGCCAGCCTCCACCTCCACAGGGTCAATAGGTGGAGTTCCTTCATGTCTGTGAATAGCATGATGCTACTCTTCTCTCTGGTATTCCCTCTGTTGCTGGGTTAGCGTGGCTAGCTTGTTCATCTTATTGGAGATAGATCTTATGTTCCCAATAACGATGGATGGAAGGACAGGTCCATGTCGTCACTTCTTAGCTCACACCTGAGAACCAACACGTCCCCCTCACCTCTTTCTCCTCACCTTGTGGGGAAACATCAGGCCTTGCACCAGTTAGCATTGACATTCTACAGGCTGCTAACAGCTGATTTCATATGTAAACAATGTGGCCATGGTTACATTTAGGATCTCCGGACAAACACAGGAGCAAAAAGTTGTCTCTATTTTGTGGGATTAAAATGTGTAAATTTGTGGCGAGTAGATCACTACAACTAACAGGAATCAAAATTTAAGTGTCTGAAGTGGATCAGTGCGGAATTAAACTTGCATATGTTACAAGTTGGCGTCAAAGTTGTTGGAAATACCTCCAGACATCCAAGCCACTACTAAAGCTCTTCCTAGCGAAAATGCACTTACCTACTGGCACACTATTGTTGTCAACAAAGAAGAGCATAGAACTGAGTTGATTAGATCTTCCTTTTTGATGAGCCCTTCATCCTCGATATCAGATCTAACTTTTTTAGTCCATATTAGAATGATACCAGGATGAGTTCGGTGCATCCCCACATTTTTTATCTATCAGAGCATTTTCATTTTTTTTCTCAGTCTACCTTTATTTTGACAGGAAGAATTTAAAAGAGAGAGGAAATACCGAAAGGAGAAAGAGTTGATGATATGCAGCAACTGTCCCTTTTATGGAACACCTTATCTTTGTTATATTTCACGTTGTACTGAAGCACAATGCTTGAGCACTGAGTTTGCTCACACATGTAATGTCGTCTAACTGTACTTCCTAGACTCAACATCACCATCTTTCCTGCTCCAGCTCTGACCTTTATCAAGGTGGGTGAGCTGTACAGCTTGGAGCCAGGTCAGCTGCTTCTCTAACTTTCCCCTTTCAGTGTTTAAATTTCAGGTTTATACACAAAACGTGCGTTTAGCCCAAACTTGGCACAGCTCGCCGTAAAGAGAACCACCTTGGGACCTGTAGCCGAGCACATGGCAGCGGCTCCACAGGAGGCTACAGTCAGGCTGCTGTTTGCCCAGGTGTGCTACAGTATGACGTCTGATTATGAAATATGCTGCACATTCATAGCCTTTGTTTTTGCAACCATCTGGCGCGTTCAAAAGAGCCCCCATTTGAGAGTGAAGGAAAACAGGGTGATTTCCGTCTTGGGTCGGTTCTGTGGTTTCACCCCCTCTCCATGAAAACACTCCTCCTCCTTCACCCTGGAAAGCCAACGAGAGTGAAAGCAGAGGGGGTAGAGTCAGCGTTTATTTATAAAGGTTACCTTGATGTGTGCACTGACAGCTGATACGTCTGACGTGAAGTTGTGTGCAACCTTTGACCTCTGCAGAAACACCTGTGAAGAAGCTGATGAAGAAGAGAAGGAAGGGATATCAGTGTTAATCCTTTTAGAGAGTCTCTTTATTTGATGTTCACACACTTTATCTGGGGAGTTTGATAGTTAATAAAACTCCACCAAATCCCTCTTTGGTCCATGTCCATCTCTACTCCATCACAGCACCCAGATCAGGCAAACAAGACTTCATTTGTTGCCAGATGCTGGAGCAACACCGCATCAATTAAAATGTAGCAGAATGAGCTGGACAGGAAGTCTGGAAATGTAACATTAAGGTTGACATTCAAAATATAATACCCCGAGTCGCAACAGATAGTGTTTCACTAAACTACAACTACAAACCAACATAATGAGTGGCGCCAGACCAGTGATCAACAGGGTTAAGGTTTTTAGCCCAACATGAATAAGAGACTCATCAACGACAGTGGACGCATGGGAATTCCTTGGTCTCGCGACTTCAGCTATCAACTGCTGAATGCAAATGTTAAAGCGTTAAGAATAATTTTTTAACCTCTAATGGAAACCTCATGCTGGTTGCTGCCAAGTTAGGTTGCTTGGTCTGACCCATTGACTGTACAGAGAGTGGACAGTGTAGCTCCGCCATTTACCATTGTACGGTTTTAAAGACAAATTATCCCCGTCACAGGCTCTGTCATTGGCAGCCTTTGTGTAGCCAGAGTCAGAGCAGTAGAGACTGTGAGGGCTTCTGAGAGAATCTGAGTGGAGCCTGGTGACAAAAATATGATTTTTTCTTTTGTCTTTCGAGAGTCTGATCTCTTCTTGGCTCTACCTCTCGACCCTGAAAAAAATATACAAGAATGGTTGCTGTCAATCATCGTCAAATGTGACATAAAGCCTCGTTTTTAACCTCTTATAACTAATGAAAACTAAACTTTTCATAAAAAAAGAGACTTGAATACAAGGCAGCCAAATAATATCTTCAAATTACTACAACAATCAACAAGGTATATTATTTTTTCAAAGTTTGACCACAGCTCATCTAGAATGACTGGAGAGCCGGATTTTTGACCTATACTGCAGCCAGCCACGAGGGGGCGCACTTTGGCAACCTCACTCTGAGCTGAGCAAGATGACGTCCATTTTTTTTATAGTCTATGATCTGACTACACTGTAGCGCTGTATCCTACACAGCGGTAATGGAAAGCCTATAAATTGGTAACAACGTAAATTGGGAGATAATCCAGAGAAATTACAAATCTGGACTAGAGCAGGAGAAAAGGTCAAAGTGTAGGAGACTCATGACTAAATCATCAGCAGGTCTGGCCAACCTGGTCCATACCATGATTACTGGTCATATTAACGTAAACAGGCACACCTGAAAACCTTTTATAGATCTTAAAAGTTGGTTGTTTTAGGTACACCAGAGTGGACAATAAGCCAGTATAGATGAAGTGGTGTTGATACTAAAAATGAATACAGCAATCAGTAACGACCTGTTCAAAGATGAGAAGCAGAATAATAAAATAAAGGGGAAAAAAATAATTTCTCTGTGTACAAAAGAGGTCAAGTAGCAAAGAAGCGTAATTTGGCAGCAACAAAAACAACATCTGCTGCGTTTACTCATGTTGATTTTGGCACAGAGCTCAGCGTGGTTTGTGTAGTCCGACTGTGGTCCCCTCATGGGAGCTTCCTCCTCCTCCTCCTCCTCCTCTCCCCCTGTCTTTATTGCACTTCATGAAGCAGTTAAGTTATTTTACATCATGTCTGCCCCTCACAACAGCCATCCCCCCTCTCTACAAATCTCTCTTGTCATTATGAAAATAGAGCTCTGCTGCAGCTTTGCACACCAGCGTCTGGTGGTAGAAAGGCCCCTCTGTGGACGTGAAGTCAGGTCCGGTTTGTATTAAAGTGTGTATTTCATGGAAGCGGGAGGGGGAAGATGAATGATTGCTCACAGGTGAGTGCAGAACACGTTCCTCGATAGGTGAGGGTAATTTAACGTGTGACAGGAGAAGTTTCGAATGTCAGGTGTAATTACGACAAACGGCCCAGGTCGTAGCTCAGGTGCTGCTGTAAAAAACATAGAAGTAGAGTACAAATCAACATGCTCTGAATGAAAAAAAGAAGACACTTTTCCGTCTACTCAAGTTTTTTTTGTGAATAAAGATTCAAAACTTTTGACCCAACATTTGTTCACCAATGAGCAAGGGCTTGAAAAAGTAGCAACGAAATGCTAAAAACTAAAAACAAAAAACTCAAGCAGACAGACTCACTAGTGTGTAAAAGATGTGCTGGGCAGCGAAAATGAGATAGAGAGTTGAAAACATGTGGGATCAGTGGTGTGCATAGACTTTTTGAAAGGCAGTGGCGAAAAAAAAAAAAAAAAGAGCACATACAGAGTGTTCTGGCCACTAAAGAGGGCACTTAGGGGCCCATTGACATGACAACAGTTTTGGGGTGAAATGCAAAAGTTTTGTTGCCTTTTGGCCTCGCGTTTACACGGAAACGGCGTTTCAGTCAACCTTAAACACAAACTTTTGAAAACTTCTATAGAGTGTGATTTTACTGAAACCTTGCCGACACAGTTGCCGTGTAAACAGTAAGCCGGCGTTTTCCATGGAAACGCTAACGTCACGCCCCGCTTTACGCAAGGGCATACAAAAGGACTACATTACCGTTGTTACGATTGTCGCGGACTACCGTGTTGTGCTTTTGCTGCTCAATCTGCTGAAAATGTGCATGTGTTGCTCCACTTCTGCACTTAGTTTTTGCCAATACACCAGATGACTAGCACAACTCTACTTTGGTGGAGATCTCCCAAAAGCTGCTTTTGGACAAGACAGTTATAGCGCCACCCACAGGCTTGGCATGCTTACTACAGCATTTTCAGTTCCTCAGCATTCCTGTCCAGATTTTTTTTCCACTGCGTTTTAGCATTTTCGGATGAAATGTTATATGTAAACGGGGCATTAGTTCCATGTGTTTTTAACTTTTTCCACACGTTTTTTCCTTCCCGAAAGGGTAGTTTAGTGCTTTTGCCGAGTGGAAGGACACTTTAGCGGCACCTGTCCAGTGCACATTGCTGTGGTAGATGTATTTCTATCCCAGGCCTCAAACCACATTTTTCTACACACGTGTAGATGTATCAGGTAGCATACCCACATGCATGTTGACATGTGCTTCTTTTGTCCCTTTTTGCACCAGGTTAAAGTTAAACAGTCTGTTTGGTTTGGCCTAAGCAGACTTAGGACTCAAAATGTAGTCTTAGTTGCTTGAACCATTTTCGGATTGATGTAGTTTTATTCTTGAGGTGTAACTGGGAACGTTTCTCTGATCTCTGGATTTGTAGAGTAAATAAAAGCCTCTCTGTACCTAGATTGTGTCTGATTCTAAGGAAACACTGAAGACTGATGACTTACGGTGACATATCAAACTTTAAATTCACAGACATCACCTGTGATACATTTCCCTGCAGCCAGTGTGCCAGTTGAACACTCAAAACTTTGGCATTGCATTGAGTGTTTTATTGAGCTGAGCCACACCTGAGTTATTATGCTTTAATTAATGTCTTTATACGCCAACTCTCACGTGGATGAGTCATCTTGGCAAAACAGGTGTGCATGCAGGTTAAAACAAATTTCAAATTAAATTTGAGAGGAATAAACAGTAAGAGCTCAGGTAAAAAGGCCTCCAATTGGTGTTGATTAACTTTTATTTTACCAGGTATATTCCTGTTAAGTCACAAAATACTTTTGACATTTCACATATAAAAATGGGAAAGGACCCAATATGGTTCCTTGCGGGACACCATTTTTTGAATTAAAAAGAAAGAAGAGCAACCATCAACTCTGACGCATTGCTTCTATTGCTGACATAGCTTTTAAATTGTGGACGCAAACTTGAATCAATGTATTTTTTAAATGCAACAACACAGCATGCTTTCCAACTCAATCTTCTGAATCAGAAACCTCAATACTGTGAGTAGCATACAGTTAACAGAGCGATTGTCTCTTGGAAGTCCAATTTAAAAGCTGCAGCTGCTCTAATTGCTGACACTTTGATTATCACTCTGTAAAATAAACAAAACACAACAATGCAAAGGAATAAGAATATGATTAATAACATAACATGAATGCAGGAACTAGAGGTGTTTGGAAGCAGCTCACTTAGGTTTCAAACTCCCAAAATATCCATCACTAGGTGGTGTAATCAAACCTCTCCTGTCCCTCAATTGTCTCATGATACCAGGTGATGAGTGGTCACTTTCTGCTGTGTAGTGCGCTCGGTAAACATCAGCAAACTCTGCTTCTTCTCAAGGAAAATGTTCTCCATCAGGGGAAAATATGTCATGATATTTTTACCTCAGGATCAGTGTCTGGGTTTTATCAGGATTGTTTTTCCAAGATGTTTTTAGGACTTTTTTGACCTGCAAAGAACATTTTTTGGCACAAAATATTTCTTATCCTGCATTTTTTTCTGCACAATTTCATCATTTTAATCTGGTCTTGTGTCTTCTGATTTGTGTGTTTTGATCTCTGGATGTTCATAAAGCACATTTTTACATCATGATAGATACAGTCCTTTAAACATGTAGCATTGTGAGGCGTTACTAGATATACTTTGAGTTTATTTGTACAATTGATATAAAATATAAATGAACACAGGATTTAAAACATGACAAATCTTAGTGCTGTCGTTAATACACTGAAGGATGAAAGCGGGGGGGGGGGGGGAGGGGGGGGGGGGTATGATTTAGACAACAAGGCCATTATTCGCCCTCTGGCCAGTCTTTGGACACACAAGCATAAGTTTGTACACTAGACAGAACTTAAAGCTGCGGCAGCTTTGCATCATTTGATCTTGAGTGAGTGTTTAAAAAACATAAATTCAACAAAAAATGTCCAAAACAAATCCAACAGATTCAATACAAGGTGCAAATTCAAGTTCAGGAATGCTGAAAAAGATTTCTTTTGGTTTTTTATATGTCCAGCAGAAACCCAGTCACTGTAAAACACATTGATTTCACAAGTTCAACTTGTTTTAGGAACAACAATAGGACTCAAAATCCTTTTTCAGTCACCTTGTATCTGCACATCCTGACATAACTTCTCGGTCTGTTTTTGCATGAAGTTACAGAGGCAACAAAAAGTGTAAATTTTCCAGCACAGATGTAATTCTTTTACCACTGCTGGTTTAAGGGTGACGTTATAAACATAAAACTAACTAAAAGACAAGAACACTCTTTACTGCCTCCAGTAAATCATTATAACCTAAAACGAAACAATAAAGGAAAGACTTTTGAAACCAGACTGTGGAAAGTTACTCAGTCATCTGGTCTACTTTTGTACTTATGACATTTTATCTGTCATTTCCTCTCATGCAGCTGAAGCCGAAAGTGGAAATGCCACAAACCCTCGGCGCTCACATGAGACACAAACAGCAGAGGCATGATACGACCTGTTTGGGAGAGCGGTGTGTCTTTTTCTAAATTAATGCAAGTTCCTAATAGTCTTTAATCCTCATCCATCATCATGACAGGCCCATCCCTTCACCGAACTCAGCGATTGGCTGGGAGCCAGTGGCCAGACAGTACACAGAGTTCACAGGCATTGTGATGTAACAGTGGGAACTCTACCTGAGGGCTCTCCTTTTGTCTCACCTGAGCTGCTTTTGACCTCTGTTAGTCAGCATGCTTTACGTTACTGATTGATATTGTCTGTACACACAAACACACCCTGCAACCTTTCATTAGCGCTCACAAGGCTCCTTTAATGTTTGTTCTGTCTGTTCTGACATGTCAATCACACAAAGCAGGCTGGCACGTACACACAGCCAACACTCACAAACACACACACTTAGACTCTGACAAGTAACAGAGGTGGAAAATAGGTTACACAAACTGGAAATGCAGGTTTTGGGGCTTTCAGCAGCCGCAGCCGCTGTGTGTTGTGTATGTTTGTGTGTGTGAAGAGCCGTCCAAAGGCTGGATGAGTAAGCAGGTCTGTCTCTTTGTCTGTGAGTTCATCACTGACCTCATTCTTTAATTTCCGTGGAAAACAACTTGGTCAGGCTCTCATGGGGCCGCCATTACCAGGTCTAGACAATGACTGAGAAACCAGCAGTGGAAACGCTGATTGCAAAGAATCCTCTCTTGTCAGCCACAAGTTTTTGATCTGAGGGATTAAAAACAATTCAGTGGAGCCTTGTGGAAATTTAAACTTCCACTTAAGTTCACAGCAGTGGTTAAAATCCACATCACGTTATCCCTCAACATTACCAGAGTGTGAACTGGCAGCATCATAACATCCAATTACGTTTTCGGATAATTACACATTCACATAGAATCACTTTTAGCATAAATTCAGCCACAAAGCTCTTTATTTTGATTTATTTTATACTGTAGTGTTCAGGATGAATATAGATACAAGATGTTGTTGGCCCTTTACCTCAAACAATCATCAGCCAAGGTAAAACAACTTGAACATAGTTCATGTCAAGATGGGTGTTTTTATGAATATCAATACTGGTTATGCTTACCTATACCGATATTTATCAATACTCTTCTCATTACTACTTTTTAGGTAAGTCACAATGTGATCAACATTTGATCAATATGATGTGAGATACTTAGAAGATGATGATGATATCATGATACTGCAACAATTGATGAATATCAAAAGAATCCTTGGATCATATTATGAGTCAAAGAGCAATTCTTACCCTTTCTTTGGTTATCAAACATCAAAGTGTATTGTTGCATGTGATAAGATGTGATACAATGTGATATGGTGCAATACGATGTGATATGATGCTGTATGATGCAATACACTGGGATGCGATACAAAGTGACATAATGTGATATGATCCGATACAACGGGGCATGACACAACGAGATTGGGAACAACTAGGGATGGGTACCTTTCACATTTGAAACGATACGGTACCGATACCTTGTACCTGGTAATTGGTACCGGTACTAAACAGTACCAATTTTCTGTACTTTTTTGGGTGTATGTGGTAAAAAATATCAATTTGTTTAATAATTACATAGATTTTTTCAATAAAGTATATTTCTTCTTCAGTATATAAACTTGCAATGCTGTGTTCATGTCCAGTATGGAAAATTGCCAACTCTTCCACTCCCTCACAGTCACAAGGATGCATTTAGGTACCTAAACATGGTACCTTTTGATTTCACGTGAATCGGTACCTGATACTTTTGACAGAATTCAGTCGGTATCTTTAAAAGTACCTAGTTCGGTACCCATCCCTAGGTACAACAAAATGATGATATGATCCGATTGTGATATAATAAGAAGTGCTACGATATAATGAAATGCACTGTGATGTGCTACCATATGGTGCGCTATGATACGGCATACATGCCAACCCTCCCGTTTTTCCCGGAAGACTCCTGAATTCCAGTGCCCCTCCCCACAATCTCCAGGGCCCACAATTCTCACAAATTTCTCCCGATTTCCACCCGGACAACAATATTGCTACACCATCCTTCTCTTCTGACTGGGCGCCGTTTCCGGCCGGACATTAATAACGGTTACACTTCGGCTCGAAGTCAAGCAGAGCAAACAGAACAGAAGAAGAAGAAGCAGAAGGAGAAATGAGTAAGAAGAGAAAGTAAATTCCAGAATGAGTGGAAAAGTGAATTCCTGTTTATCCGGGACAGCACAAAGGGGACGGGGTATGCTACGTGCACATTTTGTAGATCTGACTTTTTGATTAAACACAGTGACCGAACGGATATCACAACACATCAATTTGACCCCCCCCCTTTGAAAACCTCCCGAATTCTGAGGTCTCAAGGTTGGCAAGTATGTGATACGGTGCGCTACAATACAATGTGCTTCAATACGATGCACTATGATATGATGTGCTATGATGCGATATAATATGACACGATACGATTCAATACAATACGATGCACTGGACGAAATGTGATACAACGTGATGCATTACATTATGATGCACCAGGGTCTGATACAATGTAATGAGATAAGATGTGATGAGATGGGCTGTAATATGAAAGGATATAAAAGTATTAGAAAAGATCTGCTATACTTAGCCTACAATAATAATAATATCAAGATACTGTGATAATTGATATCTTGTAAAAGAACCACATCAACATCACAAAACGGCAAAAATTATGATGTCTGATTTACCAAAGAATAAAAAAGTCATGAGGTCCAGATCTCATTCCCCCACTGGATTCAGGATCTGCACTTTCCACCATCACTTATTACAATAAAAAACCTTAAACTGTTTTCCAGCGTCTGTCGCCTCTTGGGTCCCAGCTTCATCACTGGTCCCTAGACCTTAACACATTTCTTTAAAAACAAGTAGCACATTTTTGTGTTTTGAACAAACACAACCGGTTTATATATGAACCCCTTTCACATTCTTTACTTCAACTTTTCTTGTAAACCTGTATGACTGTTCCTGTAAGAGCTACAGTTGTACACACTATACACTCTCATCCAAGTCTTTTGCAATCAGCTTGTCTCCCCCTGTAGACTTCACTAAAACTTCTGCTATATGAGCATCACTTTAAATCTCATTCATCAAGCTTGTTTATTTCATGTAGGAAAAATAATTTCCTCCTTGTTCTTGTGACCAGTCAAATGAGCAGAAAGTAAAATACAAGATTTTGTAGCATGTGAAGTCCTGACGTTTGGTAATTAAGTTGTGAAGTGTCAAGTCAAATTAGCGGGGAAAGCTATTCAGTGCCAAACTTATTAAATTGACTTATGTATATTAAGCCCCACGTATTGGTACATGTATCAGAGATATCAAGATGATTATTTACGGTGTATCAATATTTTGTCCAACCCTTATTGCAGACCTTATAGAGCTTTCTTTCAAAGCTCAAATAATAGCCAATCACAGGATATATACCACCACAGATTTCGCGTTAATACATTAATACTTACTCCCTTAAGGCTGTTTTTACAATAGGATCTTATGACGGTTGCCTTGCTTCAGGGATTGTCTCCAGTAGCCGCTCAATGAACTGACACTTAACCACTGGCTCCACTTTGGAAACAAAATACCTTGAAAACAACCTTTTTCCCTACAATTGGGGAAGTTTCTTTAACATTTTGAGCACAGATTGCACCCAGATTTCTACATGTTAATATAAATTGTCCACACAGGGTTTTTAGGACAACAAGGAGGAATGTCCCTGTTCTCTGGAACTGTTGAAAAACAAGGCCTGGCTGGTGCTGCAGAGGTCACTGGGTGATCTGGTTAGGGGAGCACACCCAACTTCATCGCCCCCCTTGTTCCATCCAGCAGGTGCCACAATGTGACACCGACTGGGAATCTCTGGACGTTAGGAATGTGGGTGTCTGATCACCGATCCTCTGGGACGATGTGGGGCAGATCTGTGACAGAGCGGCTGTGATCTCGAGTACAGAAGGCAACAGACATAGACAGACTGGACCGCAGGGTCACTTTCCAGTGGGCGCCCAACACCTTTGATGTCTGCTCATCGCCACTTGCAGGACAGTTGGCTCCTTTCTACATCCTCATCTGTCCCTAGTACACCATGAGACCACCCATATCTGAAAAAATGTCCTGCCAGGTTTAAGTTTTCTGAAGAATGCAGCCCATCTGAGCCCCCTCCAGCCCATCTGGACCCCTCTTAACCCAGTAAACTCTGCTGTGATTGCTGCCCGTATGTGTTTATTGGTGTGTGGCCTTGTCATTGGGGACAGATGAGAGCTCCTGTAAGCTAATTCCAGGGTCTCAGTATCATCCAAAGAAATTCACATGTGCTCACTTGTGCCGAGCGGCACGGAGTCAATAAATTCCTGAGATTAATTTACACTCGTCTGGTGTGAAAGGAATTCATTCAACTCAAAATCCATGCTGGCTTGAATGATAAGATGGATTTCTTTTCCTTGTTTCCTATTTGGCAAACACACAAAACAAAGATTGAAGGCATAAAGGTTGATGATAGATTACTTTAAGGGGGTTAAAGGTGCTTTTCGGGCTTTTTTCAGGTACTTTGTTCTGAGTACTTTAACCCCTCTTCACCGTTACTCATTCAGCTCAAAGTCTTCCTGCATTTTTGTTTATTCAGACCAACGGCAGGTGATTGGCTTTGATATGGAAAGCATTGGATGGTGTTTATGGGAGTCTGTCGGAGCAGATGTGAAATGTTCAGGGCTGTTAAAGACGGAGATAAAAGGTGAAGTGGCTGTTTGAACAGATAGGACAGATAGGAAGGAGGGAGGGAAGACGGTTTTCTGATGCAACCAAACCTGACTGTTTGGATTTTGAGACAGGAGCTGCACCTGTCTGTGTCAGTGTGCCGTGTGTGTGTATCTGAGATAACTACCCGAACATGACATGACAGTTTGTAGGAAATTGACAGATTGTCAGTTTGTTGCTCTGCATTATCTAAATATTGATTAATTGAGGATAAATGCCCAATATTTGTTCTTTCATCAAACACTCAGTGGAAGAAAAGTGAGGTTGTCAGGTGATTGCTTCAAATCATCTGGTGTTGCAACTTCAGACATTTTGATCAGATGAACCTTTTTTGCAGGCAGCTTGAGGTAAACTTTTGTGCTATCTGGTATCAGTAGTACTTTTCAAGACTAAAGACTCCATTTCCCATGACCACCCACTGTCATAAAGACAGGACAAGTGGTACTGCATAATACTGATCATAGTACAAGCTTTACTCTTGACATTCTTGACTATAAAAGAAAAAATTAGTTAATACTCTGAATGCTCCGTTCCACTCTTAAGTCCCAATACCAAGTTTTTGGCTTTGGTATCGACTGGTACCGATATTTGTGCCAGAGTTGTTTGTGAAACAAGTTTGAAATACCCCCAGACTGTTGAGTTGCTGAAGCTATCTTCTTTAACACTAGAACACTATGGTAACAAATAGTAACACCGTCACTAACATCAGGTTACCCAATGTAAAATACCCAATAAAAAATATTCTTATTAAACTATATTGAAGCACAGCAACATATGGCAAAGTGACATACTCTTTTTTTACTTTTTCATTTCAGATACAGAGTCTTATGAAACAAAAAGGGTATCCTGAGCAGACTGGGTGAAAATCAGCTGGGGTGAGTACTCTAAAGTTAATGCTGTTTTAGCTCTGCCTAGCAAAAATACATCGACCTATTGCTGCTGATGAATAGTCTGACTCTTTGAGATTACATTGGATTGATACCTGATACTGAGATCAGATTGGTGGATGTATGTCAGCCTTTTGCTTGACTAAGGGTGTAAGAAAAATAAGTTTGTTTTTAATTGTATGACTGGCACAGATCAGTAAGAACAATGATGATTGACACACCTATAAATCATACGGTTACATCATGTACACCCTTTTGCTGAGGCTGACCTATTTGAAAGTGAAGTTTGATTTTAGGTCATACAACTTTTTTTGAGGCCTGTCAGGCAGGGATAAACTAAAATTCCCTCTAGCTTTCATATAGTAAACCTTTCATCATGTATTAACTTAGTATCAATATCCTTGCCATTATATTTCTGTAAGTTAAGTAGTAACTATTACAATACACAAAAGTTGTAAAACATCCAATAAATTAACCTTGTATCACTTTTTGTTTTCATTATTATTCCTGTCATACCTACTGGCGTAATTCTAGTGATGCTGACTTCCAGACACAGTCATAGTCACCTTTAAGAGAACAATAAATGAGTGTATTATCTCACCCACATTATCAGCTAGACATTTTATGTGTGTGCGACAGTGAGTCAGAGGTCCTCTACCCACATGACATGTCTGGATGTGTGTGTCACTACTGTTTTGTTGTGGTTGCTTTCAAAGCATCAGGTAAGAAGAAGTGTATGAGGAACTAATATTTATAAAGTGTCAGGGCCTCAACAGAAAGTCCATGGTTGACCTTTGAGCAGGTGAATCAGTGTGAAGCACCTGCTGAAGAGCAAAGCATGTAAGTTGAGTGATATGGTCTCTTAGTGATATTTCCATCATGCGCTACATTGATGAGATTAGATAGTTAATGAAACACTTACGACAATGAGTAGTTCAGGTGTTATATAATGGTAATATAGTGAGAGCTCTGTTAATTTTCACATATCACTGTTATCTGACTGAGGGCTGAGGTTTCTTCCTCCTTCCTGTGAGTAACATATTTCACCACTAGGGGCACCATAAAGGAAGTCACCTGATTCTGATTTCCCCACTAAGTTCAAACCAAACACAATGTGTTAACTTAAAGAGGCGTTCAAGTGACCTTTAAAAGAAAACGTGACTTCCGAAGCGTTTGTATTTAACCTGCCATTTCTTAGTTGCTCTTAGTTCTGGTGTGCCGGCTCTGTACACAGTGGGTGTGGTGAGTCCACAGGATAAATAATTTAATAGTGGTGCTGCTGCAGCTTCATGTATTCCTGGCATTTGATAATTTCACCTGCTTTCCTTTCCGCGCTGTAATTACGTTGCTCATATTTGACACACAAACTGGTATTAGAACATATTTGCGATGATGTGTTTGTGTATTGTGCACATACAAACACACCCAGCATGTGATCATGCAGATACAGAATCTAAATATTGATCCACATAGCAGGATATTAATAACTTTGACCTGCGAGTAGTTCTAGGAATAATCGGCTGACGGAGCAGCCACACCAAGAAAAGAAATAGAAAAATATGTGACACACTTTTTCAATTTTTAATGTAAATAAGAGATTATTCTGGATTCTTGGCAGGTAAAATATCCCATGATACACTGAGTTTTGTCCTGAGCTTTTTATACTTTAAAAATAAAACCCCTCCTGTTTAAATTTCCCTTTACCATACAGACACAGACACAGACACACAGACACAGACACACAGACACAGACACACAGACACACACACACACACACACACACACACACACACACACACACACACACACACACACACACACACACACACACACACACACACACACCTACCGTGGCTTAATAGCGGTTTTAAAGGCCCTTTTTACAATAATGCTCACTCCGCAGCTTGCTCACAAAGCTGGCAGGCTGGCAGGTCCAAGCTTGTGATTGAGTCAATGAGACCATTATGTCTCTCCCACAGCAGCCAAACCAATAACCTGCTAAAGTGAGGGCCAGGAAAACCCACAGTGCTCATGAGCCCATAGGCAAAGCCGAGGAGGAATATAAAAACTCATTTAGGCACAGCAGCTTTTGGAACAGGGGGCTGCAGGACATCTGCTCAGACTGAAACACCTTTCACTGAGATTTTCACACTCTCATCAGGGTGATGGGTTTCTTTGGATAAGTTAAAAGTATCAGTGTGAGTAAGGAAGGTTTTTTTGAAGGGTTAAAACTGGCTTAAAATGCCATCCATCCATCCATCTGTCCATCCATCCATCTAGCCAAGTCTCTGTAATCCATCTATTATCCAACCATCCATCCAACCTTCAAACCACCCACCCATCCATCCATCCATCCATCCATCCATCCATCCATCCATCCATCCATCCATCCATCCATCCATCCATCCATCCATCTATCCATCCATCCAACCTTCAAACCTTCCATTTGACTGTTCATCAATCCTTTCATCCAACCCTTTATCTGAACTTCCATCCGTCCAACCAACCATCCATCTATCCATCCATCCATCCATCCATCCATCCATCCATCCATCCATCCATCCATCCATCCATCCATCCATCCATCCATCCATCCATCCAACCTTCAAACCTTCCATTTGACTGTTCATCAATTCTTTCATCCAACCCTTTATCTGAACTTCCATCCATCCAACCAACCATTCATCTATCCATCCATCCATCCATCCATCCATCCATCCATCCATCCATCCATCCATCCATCCATCCATCCATCCATCCAACCTTCAAACCTTCCATTTGACTGTTCATCAATTCTTTCATCCAACCCTTTATCTGAACTTCCATCCATCTATCATCCATCCATCCATCCATCCATCCAGATAAGTTTCTTTAATTCATCAATCATCCAACCATCCATCCATCCATCCATCCATCCATCCATCCATCCAATCTTCAAACCTTCCATTTGACTGTTCATCAATCCTTTCATCCAACCCTTTATCTGAACTTCCATCCATCCATCTATCTTCCATCCACCCATCCATTAATGCTGCCCTCCATCCATCCATCCATCCATCCATCCATCCATCCAGCCAGCCATCCATCCTTCTTTACAACCTTTAAACCTTCCAAGCAACTGCGCATCTATCCTTGCATCCAACCTTTTATTTGAACTTCCATCCATCCATCCATCCATCCATCCATCCATCCATCCATCCATCCATCCATCCATCCATCAATCCATACATCCATCCATCCATCTACCCTTCTGTCATCCATCCATCCAAGCTTTCACCCAACCATTGATCCATACTTCCATCCACATATATCCCTCCATTCTACATCCTCCACCTTTTCATTTATCCATTTATCCATCCAGTCTCCCATGCAATCATCTTTTAAACCTACCATCCAACCTTCTAGCCAACCTCTAGTTGGTTCCTTTTAGCCTTCCATCACTAAACCTTCCTCCCTTCCATCCGTCCATCCATCAAACCTTGCCTAACTTGCCATCCAGAAATAGAAAAGCCTCACACAGGGAACAGAAACATGTTTGTTTTCCGTGTCGTTATGATTTAAAGACTTTAATTGTCTGTGGCTGGAGCACGTGAAGGAATCCGATGAGTTTATTGCCTCTAACAACCCTGTTCTCATAAACTGATGCTGGCTTCTTTTAAAGGTTTAGTCTAAGGAAAACTTCAGAGCAGGTTTTTCAGGTTTCTGTTTTTCAAAGTTTCTTTGATGAGAAACATAAAATCACAACATTTTTATGACTATTTTGCCGGTTTTGGAGTTAATCATTCAAATTAATCCCTCATGTTTGCATTCAAAACTTAAACTCTGATAAAGTACAGTACACACACACAGCACAATGACAGGCCGCAGGGTGGGGTAACAATCTCAGGTAGTCATTTTTCTTTGCCTTCACATTCATTACATCTATAACCAGGTCATAACCTAGTTGAAGTCTTTATGAAATAATCTGCTCACTGCAGGCTGAGTTCATGGCGAGTATAGAGTAACAGGGTGTGGGAGTGTGTCCCTACACTGAAGCTCAAACCTGAGCGTGGGCAGGCTCACTGCTTTTTCTTTATACACATTAGGGTCTATGTAATTACAGAACAGTGTGCTGTATAATTTGAGTCATCAACAAAAGAGTGAATGAAGAGTGCAGGAGGGCACTGTGTTACTGTAGTGTGGGAAAGAGGTGCGTTGGAGGCTGTTGTTGACCAGCAGGGGGCAGTGGAATGCTTCCCACTGGATTTCTTGGGCCTCATTGTCAGGATGCAGGTCACACTCTAGTTATCTCTCCTGTTTCCTTCTTTTTCTTCCCGGGACTTTGCTTTATAGTCTTTTATGTTGCCGTTGCGATCCTAAACTCTTTCTTTGCAACTTGTGTTTTCCGATTTTCTGTTTCATAGCTTACACAGGAGTTATTTTCAGGACTTTCAGTGCCCCTACTTTTAACCAGATTACTGCAGTGGTTTGCAGGCCCACTCGTGCGAGATGTGAGGTCGGCGTGTTTCGGAGGCGGGATGGAAGATTTGTAGAGTACTGAAGGTGGGAAGGTGGGAGGGATAAATCACACGAGGAGGTGAAAGAAGCAGCACACAGAGAGGAGGATATGCTGTGTGCGGTGAGAGTGAGCGTGGGCTGTAGGTGAGGTGAGGTGGTCTTAGCATTGTGTTGACTTTGAAACACAAGAGCACATGCTGAGGGGAGCGTCCAGAACTGAGTGTCTGGCCAAAGCTGGCGTTTTCTCTCCGTGAGAGCTGCTGTGGTTTAGGGAAGCTGAAAAGTGTGATGTGGGAGGAATTTGTCTGCGTTCAGTTGTGGTCATTTATGGAGAGAAGGGTGTGTGTGTTTGTGAGCCTTTGTGTGTGTGTGTGCAAGCCTGTTGTTGTGTAATATGCTATTAAACCCTGAGATTTGATGTGACAGCACTAAAGTGGACGAAGTGCAACTGTAAAGCAACACTGACATACTTTGGCTTTACAAATAAAATCCTGCATGCATTAAACCTACTTCAGCCAAAGTTCAGACGCTTTATCAGCAAAATGTTCCTAGAGTTTCAAAAAAGCACACATTACAAAGTGAAATAAACCCTGTCACTGTTATGTAGTAAACTTCATTCATAGATTAGTGTAAATACAGATTAACATAACATAAACAGCATTTTCAGCTGCGGTGGAGCTGGATTAAATACTTTGTACTCACTAAATTATGTCCAGTGGTTTCTGACCTATGGGTTGCAAGATGTAACTGAACAGTCATGAGGTCATTTATACATCAAAGAGTTTATACAGCACACACTGAGTTTCTGTTTGACTGTTAATTACCTCCACAAAGGGGGTTATGTTTTTGGGAGAGTCCGTCTGTCTGTCTGTGAACAACATGACTCAAAAAGTAACTAACAGATCTTAATGACATTTTCAGGAAATGTTCAAATTAGGATAAGGAGAAGTGATTAAATTTTGGAGGTGATCTGGATCACCGTCTGGATCCAGGATTTTTTATAGGATTCTTTATCATTGTGAGATAGAGCCGTTTTTACCATATGTGTATATAACTCCACGATTAATGGTCAGATTGCTTTGCAAAACAATACAAGATAAGGTCACCATAATTTCTGACAGATACAAAAGTACGATCCAGATCCTGACAATAGTCTAGATACTATCCGAAATATCACATATGTACTGGGTCATCATCATTTTCAACACTGTCAGGTAACAAATTATCATACAAATCTGCAACTAACACCAAATTGTCAGACAGTCTGCTGAAAGGAAGTATAACATTAAAGCAGGACTAAAGTGTTACGTCACAATCACAATGGGCTTGGCGGAGTGCTTTTCTAGCTTTTTACCTTTGTTACTTTGAAAATATTGAACAATATCAAGAGGCATTACAAACAAGTAAAAATTTTTCAAGGAACAAGAGACAAAAACACAAACTGTTTTCAGTACTCATTGGCAATCTATAGAGAATTTAGAGGGGCCCTGGTGGTCCAGTTGTTAAAAACCATGCACTAAAGAGCCCTCCTGGTTTTGCAAAAAACTAAACTACCCCCCTGGCTGGTTAAAACATGATAAACTGCCCTCTTGGGAGCAGAAACTTTGTATTTTTTGCCCCTGCTCTTCAAAAAGTCTGTAAACACCACTGGTCGGCAAAGCAGGCACCCCATGTAAAGGCTCCACTGGTTGTAGGATTGATTTCTCTTCTCTCTTTGCACATTTACCATTACTCTCATATTGTCCTTTCAAATACAGGCATACAAACACACACACAAAATAACTTAGGACTAGCAAGGAAGTCTTAAAAATGCAACCTTTAATAGACAAACTTTTTTTGCCTGAGAGGTCACAGGTAACATAAAAGTTGCCAATCACCAGATGAATATTTTTGATAAAGACTCAGTACTTTAAATATTTTTTCTGCCTTTTTCACAGGAACTAGTTATTACAAATAGAAGTTGGTGATGAAGAGACTTCTTCTAATGATAAAATCTATATAAAAACAACAGATAAAACTTGCTTTTGTTTACTTATCAGCAAGTGTACACATGCCGACACAGTAGGGGGCAGCGTTTGATCAACTGCTACTCACAGAGAAGAAAAAGAGGAAGAAGCACAGCAGAGTCCAGCTGTTTGCATCATCTTTGTGGTTGTTTTTCTCTACTTCATAGGAATATTAGAGGAACAGAAACGGGACAAACCCTGCTAGTCATATGAAATTCATCGTAAAATAAGAGATGTCTTCAGAGAAATAAGAAGGAATTGTGTCCACAGCTAGCATATGCTCCGTACTGCAGAGGGTCAACACAAATCCAGCTAGCGAATAACATTCAAGGAGCAGCATTAACAGAACTTGATGCTCTTCTTTTTTTGAGGAAGGGGACGAAGGATTTGGCCATTTAATGGCGTGTTTGGGACAGTTTCTATAGTTGGCGCTAATTCTCAGAGTGTTGCTTCCTGCCCTGTATGATATCCAACCTGCCCACTGGGAGCAGATTATTAATGATCAGAGCTGTTGGCCTTAAATTATCCATAACCTGTATTCCTAGACTGAACAATATTGTATGTATAATACTCTAATCAAAAATCTGGTGCAGTTGTCTCAACCCAACAGTAATGTCTGAGCAGAGGACACAGAAACAGCACCTTGGTACAGAGATGGAGTAAATCTACTTTCCCCCACTCTTCCTGAAGTTCGTGGAGGCGTGTACCAGGACCAAAGAGGTTTGGAGGGTAATTGCTCAAACGCGAGTGGTCTCCTGTTTGTGTCTGAGTAAGTGGGTGGGAGAAGGTGTTTTTTTTTTTTTTTTGTTTAAGGGGGGGATGCATCCATTCCCTGCTGGATGGTGAAAAGTGCAGCGCAGCAGAAATGCATTCCAAGGTGGGGGGAGAGCTGCATGGGTTCCACGACTATCAGGTTCTTTGGCTGGGCTGCGGGTTTGGCTCCACAGAGGTTTAATGGCAGGAAAAGAGGGGAGAGTGCATAGATGATTAGTAGTGAAGGGGCCAAAACCAGAGAAAAATGTTTTAGCCCCAACCTTTTATTGTTTATAGATAAAACGCTCTGCCAGAGTCGTTATAAGGCGAGGGAAAGGGGAGAAAAATCACAGCCTTGGACCATTAAAAACAAAAACCGATTCACTTTAAGAAGAAAAAGCTGCTTGTTATGTGATGTTTACTGTGTCTTTGCATGCTGATATGTGTATGTGTGTGTGTGTGTGTATGCGTCATGTGTAGTTCAGAGGAGCCTGCAGCAGACCCTGTAGCCCTTCTGACTGCTAATGAACTTGGATCGGCGTCCGTGAGCGTTGGGGCTGAAAGGGCTCTTTCTCCGTCCACTCAGCTGTCACTCGCTGACCTACAGCTCTCTGATTATGTCACTGTCGCTTAGAAGGCTCCGCATTCATCCATCATTAGGCTGCAAGTCTGGACGCCCCAATCAAATGCCCTATTAAAACCTTTTACTGGTCTCTTTCAGTGTGTTCGCTGATTGCAGCTGCTGCTTCTGAACCGGGAAAGCAAGTGAGCCAAAACCCCTGTTTTATCTCTGCTCCTCTGACTCAGATCAAATAAAAATGAAAGATAGAAATTTATACAAGTGTTTGTATTTCAAGTAACTGAAAAGGTTTAATCCTGTTTCTGCTCCTCACTGAATGCTAGGGTTTATGAATATAAAACTAGAGGGAAGATGGCGGTCATAATAATATTAAAAAATCTAGAAAAGCACTCAGAGAGCGCAGACCTCCACCAAGCATACTGTGATTGTTACTCAACACTTTAGTCTTACTTTAATGTTATACTCCCTTTCAGCAGACTGTCCTGACAGTGTTGAAAATGATGATGACCTAGTACATATTTCATATTCTGGATCTTAGTATCCAGAATATTGCCAGGATGTGGATCATACTTTTACATCTGTCAGAAATTACGGTGACCTTGTCTTGTATTGTTTTTCAAAGCAATCCGACCATTTTTCATGGAGTTATACACACATATTGTTAAAACAGCCCTATATCACAATGATAATGATGAATCCAGACAGTGATCCAGATCACCTCCAAAATTTAATCTACTATCTCATTTTGAGCATTTTCTGAAAGTTTCATCAAGATCCGTTTGCTAGTTTTTGAGTTATGTTGTTCACAAACAAAGAGACAAACTGTCCCAAAAACACAACTTCCTTGGTAGAGGTAATAATCAATTCGATGAAACTAATAAAATTACTTAATTTTTTGTACTTTTGTCCCTAGATGTGTTCGACTGTTGCGTGCTGTACGTTTTTGTCCTCATGTATCTAAGGGAATCCATTCAGCAAAGGTCGCCAGCATCAACGAGCGTTCGGGGAGAAAGAGGAGGAGGAGTCCATCCATCCCCTCCACCCTCTTTCTCTCCCTCTTTCCCCCTCTGTGCCACCCTCCCCTCTCCTCCCCTCTCCTCCCCTCCCTCCCCTCACATGGGCTTTGCCTTTGGCTGAACGCTGGGATTCTTTCACAGAGGCTGCCGGTTGCCAGGAGAGATGGAGCCCCAGAAAAAGCTGGGCAAATGTATGTGGGTCACTGCGAGTCAGAAGGGGGCTTTTCATTCTCCTCTTCCCACCTTTTTTCTCCTCCTTTTTGTGTTCCTTTGTTCTTTTTTTGGGCTCTTTGGCTCGCTCCTTCTCCCCTCATGAGTGAAAAGATAACATTGATGTGTGCCGGCCTCGTTTATTATTTTCCCGGACAGGCCGCTAAGACAAGGCCCAATAAGATATGGAGCTGTGTCCTATTGACTTATTAACTTCTCCCTGAGAGCACACACATCTCTGCTGAGCTTTTCTTTCTGAGTGTGTGTGTGTGTGTGCGTGTGTGTGTGTGTGCTTGGCGTGCGTTCCTGACCCATGCACACACACAGAAACAATATGATCCATGAGAAGGGGACGGTCTCCGCTTTAAAAAGGATCTACAGCAGATGTTTCGTTGGCCTCAGTCTCACTTCCTTTCACCAGCTCTCCACTTCTTCTTTCCCTTCCTCTTTTTTTTCTCTGATGGATGCTGAGTAGTTCGTACTGGTTTTGTAGAAGCTTGTCAGTTTGGCCGGCTGCAAAGACGCGGGAAAAACTAATCCCAGCTTTTGACACTGGAAGGCATATATGCTAGTCTCTGCCTGCCATATGTGCTGTTTTTCCCTCTCTGTTTACCTCTGTTTAAGTTATCAGCAGTAAAATCAGAAACAACCCCAGCACAGAGTGACATTTGGGTCTGTAATGTTCCTCCGAGCCACCTCAATAAGACCTTTGAAGTCTATCTGTGGTAACATCTCGAGCAGTTTCGTGTTCAGGGGGATTTTTTGTTTTTACGTGACATGTGTCATCTCCTTTCGAGGCAGTGAAAGTGAGTTTTCACTGTACGGTTAGCTTTTTTCACCCTCTTTGTGTTCCTTTGCTTCCCAAGGTGGAGGCAGACTTTGTCACTGGGGGTATAAAGTCTAGATATCCCAGATATCCACATCAGAGCACTCCCTATTATTTCATTAGATTGATATCAGGTTGTCTGACACCGCCCTCTTTCTCCCCCATTCACCCTTCTGCAGCAAAGTTTCTCATTTCAGCAAAGACAATGGCCTGTCTATCCTGCTGTACTAAGTAAATGTCAGGTACTGTCTCCCCTCCTCCTCATCTATTCACTGAAAAGCTCCAGGGGCTGAGGGCTAGATATCCATCTACCACGGTCTGTATACATGTGTGCGACATGGTACCGCTCCAGTCGAGGTGCTGTATCGAGTTACCCGACATGTATATAGTTTACATCTCCTAACTCAAGCTGGGGAACAGATTTCAGGCATCTTTATTTAATTTTCTCAGAGTTTTTCAGCTTGCGTTAGCTGCCGAGCTGTAGCTGTAAAGTTTGGAGCCTCTTCTCGAGCTGATCGAGTTTGACTCAGCTACCACAGAACAAATACCACAACCTGTCGGCCTGAAAAAAACTTTTACTTTCACTTCTGAGAATTTACACTCGTATCAAACGTTACTTTGCAGATGACACATTCAGAGAACTTTTCTTTCTGGCATATGGAAACATTCTCAGTAGAAACAAGTCAATAATTCTTGCATTTTGGTTGTTCATCTACACAAACAGCTTTCTAGGCAAATGTGAAAAAAGAAACTTGTGAAATGTGTACTGTTTTGAAAAGACAGTCCTCTTTTCACGATGTAGACAAGCAGTTTTATGGATTGTTCATCACAGCATCACTTGCATACATTGTTAAATGTAACGTGATGTTTCAATGTAAAAATATGATGTCAAGGGCTGCCTCAAAATTTTAAGGTTAGGTCAAAAAATACATTTTACACCAACAGAAGTTAGCTTGATTAATTAAGATGTCTTGTTTTACCTTGTCTGTTTTGTTGGTTTAGACTTGTTAGTTAACTCAACTTTTTCAAGTAGTTGTTTGACATTATAATTCAATTTCCAAGACAAACGGTCTGTATCATGGGGTACAGAAGTCAGGTCTGTGTTATGAGGCATAGACACCTGATTCTTAACATGGACGGTAGACAACACATCACACCATTTGGCTCAGAGAGTCTGAAACCACCTACAAAGCTGCACATTGAGTCGTAAGGTTTCATATCCATAGCATACTCTCCTTACTTAAAGTAATAAAGAAAAATTTAATTCATAAAGGCATTCTGGGTATTAGCTTGAAGGATGCAGCTTCACAAAACAGTTTGAGGTTCTCACATCCACTGTGCCACCATCTCACTCATGGTGACAATAACTTTTAGCTCACAACTCACAAAAGCATTCTGGGTAATAACTTTTTAATCCCACGCCCACCTGAATTCCTTCATTGTCAAGTCTACATGCATTTCTGATTTATATGAAGATAGATTTTCAAGTTGAAATATATTTTGCGGTTGAGACAAGGCCAACTTATTAAGAGTTATCACAATAATTTCTGTCATTTTTTCTCATATTAACATAGAATAATATGCTAGAATGACAAATGTGCTAAATCACATTTTACAATGTAAGTGAACATAATTCCTAAGGCCTTTGCACACCGAGTGTATTATTTTAGGATGGGGTTCTTTTTGGAAAAGTGTGAAGTATTTTCCTTTTGTTTATTGTTTCCTTGCAGTAAACTTGTGTTTCCAGCTGCTTATGAATAAAACTGAACGCATGCCACTGTCTGTTTCACACCAGAAAAGCAAAAGTACCTAAAATCTCCTTCTTGTTTGGAGGAGACCAAACTAGAGTTTTAAGAACATTAAATGCTGGATGCTAACACTCATCCGGTTGCCAGAAAAAACTTTTGTCTACATGCTCAAGATAGCTTTCTTTCTTAATAACATAATGCCTCAAAAAAGAGCTTTGTAATGAGAGGCCAAATATTGACATTCTAAGAATAAGAATCTTGAACCCAAGGACCTTTAACGTTATCAATATTTTCCAGCACAAGATAGTAGACCTGGGGTGTGCATGGTTCTACTTTACCATACAGAAAATTATCTAATCTATTTTCTCTCCTCTGTAAACCTGATGAACTCATTGTAAAAAAAAAAGTTTTGTTTTAGGAAAAGCAGTATTAAGATTTAATCTTTTTGCACTCTAAGGTACACACTGAGGGGGAGGCAGTCCTGGCCAGGAAAGAAATAAACCCTGGCTGTAATCATCCTGCTCCTCCTTTTCCAGAAAGGTCAGCTAAATGAAAGGGACGTGGCTCACGTACAGATCAGGGGTTGTTCCTCCTGGAGGGACTGACGGCATGTGTTATGTTATATCATTAGGATAATAATTCCTCCGATATAAGACACCTCTGGCAGTCCTCAGCCCTTTCATATCCCGTCTCTTTGCTCTGGACATCTGGCAGACATACGCCTCGAGCTCATGGCGGAGGGAGGATGTGGGGGCAGGGATCGATTCCATAACTCGATGTACTGTTGACTGAAGAGGAGAAATATCCCCCTTTCAGGTGTGAGCGCTTCTTTTGGCGCTGATGAACTGTTTATAAGTGAGAATCCATTTCCACTATAACACTTGATTTATATTGTTTTTCCCTCCTCATCGTCACCTGATTTCCTGTCTCTCATGTGACGGTTTCTATTCTCGCTTCCCGCCTGGCTGGTTTCCTCCAGATATTTCTAGAAGCATCGTTTCAATCATGATGACAACAACATGTGTGCCGCAAACTTGTTCTGGCTGTGTGTGTGATGTGAACAATAGGTCATATGTGTTTAGACGGGCTTGTTTATAAAGTCTTCTGAAGCTTAATTGCTATCAGACATTATTTGAGGCCTGCTATTTGGAGACAAAGCAACGTGGATTATAAAAGAGAGATTCCTGCATGATTTATTAGATGATATAAATGTTATTGAACCCACCGGGAGGAAACTCAGAGAGCCACATCACACGCAGAATATGGAACAATGAAAAAAAGATGTCCATTCAGAGACATGCTTTTACACACAGCTATAGGAAAAAAGAGGCTCAGCAATATATTATCACAATTTAGCATTATCTTAACCTCACTCTCCTCATCCCTCTGTGGCCCATGCAGGAAGCTCGTCCACCTCCAGTCGAGCTTCATTCACCTCCTCGTTTATTTTCTTTCCACTGCGCGTGTCCAGCCAGAGCTTTGCAAATGACCTAGTTTTTGTCTCAATAGGGATCGTTGTGCCAAGCGCTTTCGATGCCAGACAGGTCCGAGGACCGGCAACGCCAGATAGCGTGAGAGAGGAGAATCCCCTTTAGTGGTGGATGAAGTATCCAGGTCCTTTATGCTTATATAAAAGTAACAAAGCAACACTGAAATGTTACTCCTTTTCAAGTGCAACACTGCCATGAATGATGTGAATCTAAGTGTGTCAATATGATCTAGAAAATACTCCAAATAAAAGCCCTAAACAAAGAAACCTGATGACTTTACTGCAGCATCAAATGATTAAAATGTTAATGCTGCATCAAGTTTGATTTAGCAAATTTTAATTCCTGTACATATGGCTAATGATCGTCACAATGGGTCAAACCAATGGTGAGATTGTTGTATCACCAATTTATTGTTGGTAAGCAGTCAGAAGTCGTCCTTGTTCCTTAAGCTCCAAGAAGCTGTGAGAAGTTTCAAACCAATCAGTACATTTTTATTTATTCAGTGCCAAATCACAACAAACGTTATCTCAAGATGCTTTCCAAAAACATTAACAGATCTACAAGCTGATGTATTATTAACAGAAACCAAACATCAGGACAAGATAAGGAGTCTTATCTCATCTTATCCCGCCATGAGTAGAGACCTGAGTAGAGGGTTTAACGAGATACATAGGCAAAGAAAAACTTTAACGGGCAGAAACCTAGAGCAGAACCAGACTCATTGTAGACAGACATCTGCAGAGGAAGAACAGAGTTCACAAGTTTGGGCGATGTAGCAGTAATGATAATAGTGAGACAGCAATAGCTGTAGCAGCTGAAGACTAGCAAGTCCATTGCAGCAGGCTTAGGTGCACCAAAAAGGATCAGTTGTCATAAACTTTAACTGGACAGCAAGATTTAAAGTTTGTGACAGATCGATTAGAGGAGAGAGGAAACAGGAACTCGCTTCCCCCTTTACAGTCTAATGGTGTTTTTCAACCACAGGAACTCTCCCCTGGAACTACATGGATATTAACTGTTAGTAATAGGGTCTAAGTGTAGTTCTGTGGTAATAATTTTACCCTTTTTGAAACAGCTTTGACCTGAGATGACTTGCCACTTGTGCTTGTCTCCTTTTCAGTGTCAGCCAATTCATCTGCAGTGCATTAAAGCATCCTTTAAGCTAAGAAGCGAAACGGGATGCTACACATGCATAAGTTGACTTATCTGTCTGTGGTATCATTTTAACTAAATGACCTTCCTTGTTGTCTTACTTCTGCCTGCTGGACTGATGATGTATTGCAGTATATTTATAATGTTTTTTTCCTCCATATGTCCCAGGAACCATGTAATTCAGAGAATGTTTAACCAGGAACTAAATGTTCCCTAAAAAACACCAGCCCATAGCAGCATAACTGAGGGCTCAGGGGGAACTCAACTACCCAAACTATATTTAAGTTCCTTAAAGTGGCTTCAAACAATTTATTATAAAGATTTAAAATTAATTAGCGCTCTAGGGTTAGTGCTCCAATCCCACGTTGGGAATCACAGCCGATGACCTGCTTGTAGAATAAATGCTTGGATCAGGGGTCTCCAACCTTTACTCTCACAGGAGCAGTTTTGCTTCAGCTTACCTGGTTTAAAGTCATTCAGGAGCCACAAAAATCAACTTTATCTTTACATGTATATAATTCTATACATAGTTAATAGTTAATCTAGTGAATTATCTCAACAGGAAGTTTTTTGAATTTATGAAATATGATTTAATTGTGATGTTTTTTTGTTATCTAAAAAAAATTTGCAAATGTTTTAAAAAAAAGAAAATCAATGAATTTGCAATTTTCAAAAAATGAAAAAAAAAAAAGTTTAAATAAAAGTAAAACTTAAAAAAAGTTTGCAAGGAAAAAAAAGAAAAAGAAATTTATTTATTAAAAAAAAATCTCATTAACTTATCATTTTTAGTTGGAATGTCTTGCCATATATCAAGCATGTATATTAAGCCGGCATGTTGGCAGTTACATGAATTCATCCACACAGAATTAAAATCAGTATTTTCCTCGAGATCTGTCTTTTTGTGGCCTTTTTTCGCAAAATTAACAAAACATGTATTTTCGTGATGTCATTAAGTAGCATAGAATTATGCTATTCATTGTCTTGAGCTTCTTGATAATCACCATTGCAATTAAAACCTCATTGATTTCTTGTTACTCAAACAGAAATCCTGATTGTTACACCGTCAGAATTTCTTTTATTGTATTTGTTATGAGGTGGATTAATATACGATATTTCATTTTAAGCAGTCACCCTGAGCTTAACAGGTGTTTGGTTGTTTTTTCTCTCCTTTTCTCATGCTATGCTCTGTTTTCCCCAAAAGGCAGGAAACCAAAATAGTGTTTCCAAACTTGAGCAAAATTGAAGACCATAACAGTGTCTAAACATTGTCGGAAATGTTTGGGGAATGGAAAACAACATTTAAACACACCTTTAGATACTCTTCTTAAGGAAATATAGTCACTATCCCACCCAGGAGTCTTTATATTGAAGCACTGGGTTGATCTGAGGATGCATCTCTGGAGTAAGGAAACCAGTGTTTGTATTTGTGTCTGCCAGCCATAACCAGTGGGCTGTGTTGTAAAGCAGCTCTCCATGCTCTGTTTCTTGTTCTTTGTTAGTGGAATTAGAAATTTATGGTGCACAGAAATTGGGGGAATTGTGGGAAAACAAGGTCTGCCGCAGATCACAGAGGGGTCTATTTTGGGTGGTTTTGGTGTTTTAATGTTGCCGTTCTCATAGGTAATGTTCAGTCGGCTGCTCTAGGCTTTAATGCTGGTGGTTCACAGCAAGCTACCTCATGGAAAATGTGCATCATTACCACACTTGGCCTGGCGTGCAACAAACATGCCGGCAGACAAGGATACACAGTCATGCATTCGCTTACACACACACAGGCAGCTAAGCCAGACATAACATAAGGTAACTTTGTTCACCGCTAGCATACAATTTTTCAAATGTCTGATCCATCACTTCCTGTTCCAGTACGGGTGGAGGCGATGGGAGGTGTGTGGGATGAGAGGGGGGGTGTTTTTCTGGGCAGCTCCGTCTAATGAGGAACTCTTTCAGCGAACCAGACAGTTTATGGGGTGGCTGCCAGCCTCATTAAGAGCAGCTCTTAATTGCCCTTTTCTAGCCAAAACCCAAAAACTGAAACATCTGCTGGCCCGTGAACCCCGTTCTTCCTCCCTTGTGCCTTCTTCCGCCCTTCATTCTCCACTCTGGCACTTGTTGATCACTAACCTCTATCACCACGAACTTTCATAACAACAGCATCCAGGCAGCAGGCCGTCTGAGGCCTTAGCAGTACATCAACAGTGATGCATTCTGCGGTGTATAACACAAGCAGCCTGTTAGCACATCTTAATAAGTCATTAGACTTCGAGTGTGTGGGCACTTTTGGCAAATCAAACACTTGATGAATGGAATCCAAACAACATGGCAGAGTAGATTATAGCCCAGTTAAACACCATAGTTTAGAATTTATAACTCTAATGTGACAGAAGTGTAATGAATCCATATATAACTGTAATTCTTAAATGTATCCACACACAGTTGTGTGTTGTAGTTATGTCCACATACACTAAATGGTAAATTCATCAAGAACAAGTGAGTTTCAGAAAAAAAAACCTTGTGCTCTAACAGAAAGGAAAAGAAATCCTATTACACCTCGGTTTCAGTATTTCTACTCCGCTGGCAATTTACATAACCAGCCACACAGCCCCGGTTCCCAAAGAGCCTGGCATGAAGATGGATGGGCAAAAATGTGCAGTGAGAGCCAAAACATCATCAGAGTTATCAACGGGGCACCTTCATTTATTAATGTTTGGTCAAGCTAGGCCCATGACACTACAGGGAGCAACAACAGTTTGCTTTGGGCTTTAAACCTCCCCCTTCTTATTACTCTCTAAAGCTGTGTGTCGACCAGAGGGTCCAGGAACTATCAGTTCCTGATCTTTCCCCAGAACTAAATTGTTGCTCTGGCTCATTGTTTATCTTGTGTTTCACCCATGGGGGAAAAGACCCAGGTAGATTATGCAAAACAGGACAATGGAGAAAAAAAACAGGTAATTGCAAAACACCAACAGACCAGTTGAGGGCAGTAAGACAAACAGGAAGGCCATTCAACGAAAAATGACAAGATAGAAGAAGATAAGTCTTGTAGCACTGCAGTTAGCCTTGCGGATTTAGATTTAGCCTGTGCTGATTTTGAGCGTACCATCTGCAGATGGATTTGTTGACACTTAAGAGGAGGCAACTGCTTGTAGCAAAGCCGTCGCTGCTCTGCTGTCTGAAGTTCAAAGACAGAAGAGATCGACCCTTGTTTCAGTTTAAGTAAGGAGTAGTGACTGCAAACAGCGGAGCAGCTGCATCAGAGCTGCAACAACAAGTTTTAAATTTGTTCCTTATCGGCCGTTGGATTCAAAAAAAGGCCGATGCCTCAGAACGCCAAATATCGGCCCCGATAATCGACCCGGCCAATCGGTCTATCCCTAGCTGGCACACATTACAGGATTCTTCAAACCTTCACACATTTAGAGACCACACTCTTGATGATAACAAAAGACAGATTGCACAAGATCTCTCTCTTCTGATCTTATAGTGTGTGAAGTGCAGTCAGGAGGATATGACACATTCAGCAAAGTTTCAGCTTCTTCACACTCACTATTTAAAATCCCATGTAGTAAAACGGGACTTCAGTGTAAACAGACAAACGGGAAAAAGCAATGGAGGTTGTTTTTGGCCTCTAAAACAACTCTTAAAGCACACACTAAAAGAAGAACAATTACGGAAAATGTTGCGGAGATGGCGGGGATATGGGCTGTATGAATAACAATATGAGATGGAGGTGAGTAAAATCGTAACTGTTAAACATGTTCATTATCTACAACCTCTAAATTGGAGGCTTTCCGAGCGGCTCTGACCAGACAAAATCACTCCCAATCACACCACAGGAAAATCAAACACAATGTCATTTGCAAACATCTGACATTGAGCTTTTGCTGGCTTCCGACACTGACCCAGCTCCAGCTCCAACCCTTACTTCTCTGGCCTTCCTTCCGCAACAATGCACAGTTTGATGTAGTCAATGGACAACCCAGGCTGTGGAATACAGCAAACATTTGAAACATACAAAAAGCTGTTTCTGAGTCGCCATGCTTGTAGCCGGTGTTCTTCCGTCGAACATTTAGTTTAACCCCCATGCTTGGATGCATGCATGCTTTATGCACGGTAGGAATGTTGCTACTCCAACGCAGCCTTGATTACATAAGGTAGTAATAACATGGAAAGGCTTCATTGCCTGACTTAAACTAAAACAGAGTCTTAAAAGGAACCCTTGAAGCTCAAGTGACTCATATTCCTGTGGTTACAATTAATAACTGTCATTTGACGAGTGACTCAGAGATTATAACTTGAGTCTGCAGTTCCTCTTAGCAAAACAAAGCAGTCAGTCATCTCTTGAGCTTTTTGTTTTGGTTTATAGCCTGAAACTTCACCATATTCTCATCAGACGTGTCTGTAGCTTCAAGCCACAACTGTTTTCAACAAAACGGCACAATTGTAGACAATACTTGGCTTTCAGCAGCGAAACGGCAAAACACTTGGTTTCTGGCATTGGGTGGAGACCAAAACAGAGGAAAAATAGAATAAATATTTGACTAGATATTCTCAGTGAGAAAGAAACTCTACCAAGCATGAATGGCAACATGTTCTGTTTGACATGTAGAAAGGGAATTCATAACTTTTTTGGGATTAGAGTCCAAGTCTTGGCTGCAGTTGTACGGAGAGAACAGACTGTACTTACTGAGAAACTGACACCATCAGTATGAAGAAGAAAAAATCTGTCAAACTACAGCTGTTAACTTCAAAAGACAGAGTAAATCTAGGTGATCTGTAAGGGAATCTTGTGTGAAAAGAGGAAGATACATTAAGTGGAATCAATACAAAGAGTTGATTTTCTTTACAGTACCGTGAAATCAAACCCTCAGATCAAAGCTAAGCTAAGCCCTTCCCTTGACACCTCCTTAAACTTTTATTCTCTCGTCTCAGAGCACAGTAGGAAGCTGTGGGAGAGAGCTTCTTTTCTGACGAGACGTGATAAGCGTCTCAGATACAGAGTGACTTCCAGAGAAGACTGATAAGACAAGCTGGTTCAGACAACCCCTCATTGTCCGGTGCCCAAGGTCACTAATTCCCAGCGTGTGACAGAGACGGTGATAGTGAGTCAGTGTGCGGTCGCAGTGGCCTTCCTTCCTTCTGGGCAAGATATAGAGGAAAACAGAGCTGGGCAAAGCAGAGAGGGTCATTCTTTTTACGGAGTAAGTCTACAGAATATGAGTGAAATGTGCCATGAGAATTTATATTATTAGGTATTTTCTTAAGGTCATGAAGTGGGTTTGGGGAGAGGGTTTATTTGCATATTTTTGGGCATTATTGATGGACAAGTGGGTGCATTGTTCCTGTTTTTTAGACAGCTAAAAGCCAGCATTTTTGCTTTGGCACTTGTCATTGTAAGGCCTCAAAATATCACTTCAGAAACCAGTGGGTGATGTCACACAGATGATGTCTGTGGCCGCCCTTGAGTGGAGTTTAAAAATAATGAAGGGTTTGAATTTTACCTCCCGGTGAAATTTAAAAAGAAACACTAAGTTAAGTTAAAAAATAAATAAATAAATAGGGGGGGCTCTTTACAAAAGAAAAAAACAAAGGTGCACCAAATAAATGTTTCACCACAAGGGTGAAAAAGAGTTAATGCATTCACAGGAAAAGGTTCAAAGCCTATTAATTCGTCCATCAAGTTGAACAAGTTCTACAAACACTCAACATTAACATATCATTAAGGGTTTTATCCAGCAGCTGTAACAATTAGAGATTAACAAGCTAGGTTCACACACCCACGTCTGTGTGCACCTGCACCTGTGTGTCACCACCCCAACCACTCCCTCCAGACGACCTTTTCACTACCTGGATAATTGATGTAGTCCAGTGGGTTACCTGTGTCCCTTTAGGTGTGACATAACTATACAGCACCTGGTTATAGCAACACAACAGTGAGGGCTAAAGTTTCGTAAGTCACTCACAGTGTGTCGATACTCGCCAGGTGGAAGTCATTTCAACCTCTTCAACCTGAGGTTTCTGAAGCTGAAACTGACTGGGCTACAACAAATGCTATCAAGTCTGTGAGTATGCCAAAGAAACTGAGGATGACTTAAGGGTCAACTCATATTTAAATAGGAGTGAGAAACGATGGGCTTCAGGTATGGCCTTGATTCTGGCCTGGCATTCATATGAACTTCTAAAACCTTCAGGGGAAGCAGCAACCCTTGATAAAAAAGTGTGAAGTGTAAAAACTGCAGTTCTTTGAGAGTCCACTTGAGGCTGTCTACAGAAACATCAAAAAGCCAATCTGGTAACGTAATAATAAATGTGTTTACATCCTGGTTCAAAAACTGTTGGGGTTAAATTTTTTTTCCCCTACACATTACTTACCAATGTGATTAAACTTATGTGTTTTGCCCATATAAGGGCATGGCTGATTTGACTGACAGGTGGGCACCCTGTAGCTGTCTGCAAAGAAGCTAAAGGCCCGCCTCTGTACTGCATCCAAAGTGATGTTTTACATGCACAACTTCCTGTCCCAGCTCTGGCATCCAGCAAAAACCAAGCGGCAACCTCCGGTCTGAGAATACGAGACAATGTGGAAGTGCTAAAATCTGCTGTTTCTCGAGTGTTCGCTTGAGGCTGGCTCCGGAAGTAGCAGAAGTCACATACACACCAAGCCAAAAAAAGCCATTTTCAAAGCAGAAATTAACCTATTTACAGCCTGGTTCAAAAAACGTCTCCTGTCTGAGTCGCTAATTTTACTACCGGCACCCACTGTAGGGGGGGTGAATTTTTTTCTAAAGCGGCCGTTCAGAGGATATTAAGACTGCGAGCTCCCCCAATAAGAGGCACATCTGAGGGTCACGTGATGGCCGGAGCCCTCTTGCTGTTGGCGAAGCCCTTGTCACTACCAATATGGCCGCTATAGCAGATGTGCTTCATTTTCCGTTTCAGAAACAGATGGGTGACGTCAGAGAGACTACGTCCATGTTTTATACAGGCTATGGCAAAAACAGAATGGTTGCATATATGCTCAAGCCTACCGGATCAGGCACGCAGCTGATTGGGTGCCTTGATAGAGTGGAGCCAGACCACAAAAGTATCTGGTGTATTTTAGGTGTTAGGTTAGGGTGATCCTGCATGAAAACGTTTCGTGAAATAGTCAAGAAAATAAAATTTGTGCAAGTGGACAGGGGTATTTCAGACTCCTTTCGCCAACAACTCTGATGACAACTTACAATATACAAGTTTTGTTTCCCACATATCCCCTGCTGAGGTTGCCAGAAATAAAATGTCAGTATCATTTCCATATTAAGGAATATAGAGTGTTTAATGAATACTGGTACTGATTGAATCAGTGTTGATATCGTCTGATACCAAAGCTAAGGTTTCGATATCAGATCTTAAAAAGTTGGATTGGTGCACCCTGAATGTGAAAATGTCTTAGTTTTGAGGAGAATCATTTCCGGTAAGATAAGAACAGCAAAGATCTCAGATAATTTTTTTTCTTTTTTAGCATTGATATGGGCACCAAACCAATAAACAAAAAAGAAGTCTAGAGATTTTCACTCATGCTTTGGTGACAGAGATTTCTTATTTCTGTTTATCTTAGAGATGACTGTGCAGAGCTGTAAGGCATTTTGCCTGGATAAAGTACAACATGTAGAGGCTTCCTTATTTTGAATCTGACCTGAAAAAGAACTGGATGACAAGCTCAACAAGCAATGAGAGAGTGAATTTGACGGTTTATTCTAAAATATTTTATCCATCAATTTGTAGTTTTTGTTTTGCTTTGGCATCTTGCTCAAACAAACTGTTAACCAGAAAAAACACTGGACAGAAATGCTGTCTCTGAGAAGTCTTCCTCTGTGTCCCAACCTGAAAGCAAAAACAACACTGCTATTTAAAATCAAGAAATGTTCCTGTTTCAGTTTCACTTGACATACCTGAGGTTACCACGGGACTTTTTTGTGCGTTCAGAGAAACGTTTCTTTTGGTTTGTTTGACCTCCCTCAGTGTTTTCTAGCACTGAAGTGAGAACAAGCGAAGGAACATTAAACATACAACCACTAACATGCTGATCCAGCCAGGCGACAGATTTGTTTGTAGGGCCTACATGTCACAACAGCTCGTCCTGATCCTTCTCACAGCCGTGTTGTGTTTGGGTGTGTGTTTCCCATTGATTACCTGGCTGGGAGAGACGGGAGAGGAGAGGGGGAAAGGGTGGGAGAGTGTGCAGGGGAGGATTTTTCTCAAATCTGGCAGGCTGTGGACAGCTGGACCGGGGGTTTGAGTTTCTCCTCACAGCGAGGCTGAAATTTCAGCCCCTGAAAATCGTGGGTAATAAACGATTGGGGCTCTCAAAACAACCTCTCCGTGTGGTTTCTTTTCCCGCCCTTTCCGTATTTTTCCTGTCCCAGTTCCTTCGCCTCGGCCTCAGCTCTGGCTCCGACGGGCTCTGGTATGATAGCAAATGTGATTATGTCAAAATATTTTACTCCAAACATGGGGAAACGGTGAAAAAAAACTCCACAGAACCAGTATTTTGTTGAATCAGCAGGCTTCACAGCTGTTCTGAGCACAGCGTGGTTCACGTGGTTGGGATTATTCCTTGACCGCAGAGGCTGTTCTTCCTGATCTGAAGTCAGCCATCAGGACTTGTTTTTCGGGTCGCAGAGGTTTTTGAGGAAGTGAGAAGTGCTGATGAGACAGTAGTGGAGCAGCACTGGTGCAACCAGAGTGAGTAACAACAGGATGAAGCAAGGCTCTGGCCTGGCCTCGGACATGACTGGGGAAGTTAGAGCAGAGTGACAGCGAAAATACACATCAGCAGTGTTTAATCAGCTTCTCTTTCAGCATTTCTTGTTTGTTTTGGGTATTTCTGTAGCACTGTAGCAACGTTACATACTTGGCAGGTTTTTCTTTCAACAGACCATAATGTACTAAAACAACTCCGATAGAGCGGTTACAGGAAACACTGTATGATGACAGCATGTAGGCTACACACTGTATGTATCACACTCCTTAATCAGACATTATTCACCTGTCTGCGGGCAGCACTGGGCTGTGGAAAGTGATCTCTGTGAAGATGATTGTAGCTTCAATATATGATCCATGATTAAACAAAACAACAGTTAAAAAAAACTTTCAACAGTCATAGAACTTCCATCCTTTCAAGTTGCTTTCCTTACCTTCTTGCTTACCTCAAGAAGAAGGTGCAGTTTGTTGCAGCTCGTAACTCGTTGTATAGCTTTCATCTATCCTGGATTTAGATATCTTAATGGAGTCAACCCACTAAAATAGTATACTAATCAATGCCCAGTTTTGTTTTTTTTTTTTTTTTGCAATACATTTTAGTCATCTACTGGTCTGGCAGAGGCAAGGATGATGCTTCAAACAAGGACAGATGAACAAAATGACCAAAAAGCAAACATAGAGATTAATAACTAAAGTTTTCATATCTCATACTTTGTCAGTAGACACTCATTTCTGAAGAGGCTTTTTGAAACAGTTGCCATATCAGCAATGCTAACTTGTGACCAAACTTTTATTCAACCAAAAGACAGGTTAAAGAAGTTGACAAGCTTCAACTGACCTTCCTGTTTGTCATTCAAATGCCCTTTTGAGAAATGGGTTCAAATCCAACTTCTAGCCTCTTTTCTGCACGTCACTTCTCACTTTCACCATGCTCTATCTACTCCCCTGGCCTTTCTCAATAAGGGCATAAAAACCCCAAAAGCAAACCAACAAACAAAAAAAGACGGTGCATAAACAATACAATACAATTTACAGACGAATAATTATTTATGTACCTGGCTGTTAACATGTTTTACACTGCAAAAAAGTGAAATCTTATCAAGTGTTTTTGTCTTATTTTAGACTTAATATGAGCCGCATTCACTAAACCAGTCCGGAAAAGTGTCTTATTTCAAGTTCTTTCAAGACAAAAATGAGGTCTGGATTGTTTGAAACCAGTAAGTCTGCCAAGCGTAGGCATCATATTTATGACTGATGTGTTTGTCAAGACTAGAATAATGTCTTAATACAAGTACATTTTTCTAACCCCACTGGCAGAGTTTTTTACTTGTTTTAAGCAATTCAGACCTCTTTTTTGTCTTTAAATAACTTGAAACAAGACATTTTATGGACTGGTCAAGCGAATGTGGCTCATATTTAGTCTAAAAAGACATTTTTACTGAAAAAAAAGACAAAAACACTCGGTAAGATTTCAGGTTTTTTTGCAGTGTATAGTAGAATTGGGTTTTGCCCCAAGTGGACACTGAAGGTACTGCAGTCTTTTACTCTTTTGCAATTACTTCATTCCTCAAGACCACTTGGTCCAAACCATAGACTGTACAATGTAAGGATGTGGCCTCTGTGATGTCACCTGTTAGCTTCCAATACAGACTTTTGAAGTCTATTGTTGAGAGGGAGATGCTAAAATTAAGCTAAAGGTTAATAGTAAAAGTTGGAATGTAAATAGTTGATTTTTCTGCAGCCTGCCTCAAGTGGACACTCAAAGAACTGCAGATGTTTTTTTGCTGTTTCCAGGATTTGTGCTCAACTATTCTTTTTTGCTGCACATAGCGGAACACTGCCTCTAGTTTTTATCACTAAATTTCAAAAAGGAAAGCAAATTAGCAACCCCTTCCAAAATTTTGAATCTAAATGTCAGGTAAAGGCACACTCAGGCAACATAATGTCATATAAATCTAACAACACCTCTGACCTGCGAGCACATACCCTGACACCCCGCTGCAAATCTAAGGTTACTGGTACAAAACGTTCAGCTGAATGAGGCCCGAGCGGTTGATGAGCGCAGTAGAGGTTTCACAGCCCAGCTGTCAGAAAGCTGAGCTTTACCTCTCTCCTTACTCAGCAGAGCAGAAAAAAACACACACTCTTGTCTCTTCATTTCCTCGCTCTTTCTTTATCCCCAACTGCCCCCCCCTCCTGCTCCCTCTCCTCTGTGATGAATGGAAGGTATGAATTCTCCGCGGCCTCCCTGGGTTTCTCTCTGAGGCCCTCAGCAGCTGAACAAACAACACGCTCTCAACTTAAAGGCGCAATCAGGAATTTATTTGAACCATGCACGTTTTGGGTGTATTTGTGTATTGCCCTGAAGCGCTCAAGGAGGAATATGGAAAATAGATTTTTGTAGAGCTGTCATAACTCACAACCGGGATTTTTTTCCGCCCTACAAACTCTAAAACTGTAAACAAACCTTTTACGAGTTCAGACTAAGCAGTTGCACGCTCATTTATCAAGCTCAGGTAATGAATTTTAATGAATAGAAACTATCCGCAGCCAAATAAATCATTATGCAAACAAAGGCAGTAATGGGGAAAAGAGCTCTCGGCTCTGCCTTTAAAACATGTGGGCACAGATGCAGAGAGGTGGTGGGAAGGAAAGGGAGGCTTGTTGGTCAGGTCTGGAGGGGTGGTCCTGGTCAGAAGTCAGACCCAGCTGCTGTGGCCTATTTATCCACGCCACACCAGCAGAGCTTGCGGTGAAGAGCTGGATGAGTTAGCGAGGCAGAGCATGAAACAGGGAGAGGGAGAAGGAGTGTGTGAGACAGGGGTTGGGGGGTGGAAGAGGAGATGGATGAGAATGATGAGAAGCAGATGGAGGGTGTGTTTTTTATTTTTTCCTTAAGAGACTATCTGACTGTGACGCAGGTTGAGCCCTCCAGGTGCATTGTGGGTAGCCGGCTTGAAATCATGAGCAGCTTCTTGTGGCTCAAATTGATCGCCAAGGACTGGCTGTGGTGTTGCAGCTGTCTGTAGCGGTGGGAGAGGTATTCAGATCATTTACTTGCGCAAAAGTACCGACAACCTACTCAGGGAGGAGTGCAGATGTAGAATCAGCAAAATGTTTTTTGAGCGCGAGAGGGCAGAGTCTTTGTTTCTGTAACAAAGTGTTCTTTGTTGACTCATCTTGCTCACCTGTTGAATGCACTGTAACTGTAAGCAAAAAAGTAGTCTTGAGCCAGTTTGATAGTCTCGCTTGGGTCTAACAGATGCTAACAGTACCCCACTTAGACTTAAACTTTCTCATCAAGTATTCAACCATTCCACTGCCATCCAAGTAGTTCCCAAGCTAAACCAACCCAAACTGTGGTCATTTCAGCCTGTGGCTCCTCAGATGGTACATTTTGGTGCTTTTACCAGATGTAATATGCGCTTTTATAGTCGTCATTATTAGTGTTTTGTTTTCATCATTCATAATTTCTTTATTGTGAAAGTGACCATTAGCTATCTGGTATTAGCACACAAAGTAAGGCAGTTTGAATTTGGTAGATTATTTTTTCATTGAAATCTTTTTGAAAATAACTTGTAAGGAATGTCCATTTGACAGATGAGGAGCAGGGATTGATATGTGGGTTGCGCCCATGAAAAATTTGCTGTATCTTCTCTGCCAATGCGTAACAACTTATTCTGCCATTGACTGACTTTTGGTGCTGTGTTCATGATTTTAATTATTCATGTAGGATGACGTGTTTTTTATACACACACACACACACACACACACACACACACATATATATATATATATATATACACACACATATATATATATATATATATATATATATATATATATATATATATATATATATATATATATATATATCATAACCCAATTTCAAATTGGGAAGTAAGCTAACATTTGCTTTTAGCACACAACAGTACATAGCTTAGGTCAGGGGTTCCCTAACTTTACTATGCTAAGGCCCCCAAAACAGTATTTGCTTTTGGCCCGCAACTCCCTATGGATACAGATAATGTTTCAAAATATGTAAAGAAATGTCACTTTTCAATGATCATTTCATTTGTTTGGAACAGGAAATTATGAACAAACAAAAGCCAGACTTGCACAAGTAGGTTGTTGCAAAAGGTAGAAGGCATTCCGGGCTCTGTCAGCCTAGGTAGGATACTCCTTTCTTACATATAGTCAGTAGTTAGACAGGGAAAGAGTCTCAAAGTTCAATTTAGTTTTTTAAATAGCTTTATAACAGGCAAAAACCGCCAGTTCAACAGGGATCATGACATCATCATAACAGAGTGGCAGCTATCACACAAGGTACAGTTAGGTACAGTTGAAAACTTGAGAATCTGATGATTATGGCACTTGACTTGTTGTATGTCCAGGAGAAGTGGTTAAATACATTTAAGAATGAAATTATAAAAAATAATAATACAGTAATTTGTCCCTTTCCGCCAGTCTTCTGGGGCCCTCTCTGGTGCCCCCTGGCCCCCATTTTGAAAACCACTGGCTTAGGCTACTCTTCACAACATTCACCAGCTTATATACACCTTATTTATGACTGCTGATTGAACAGCAACACAAGTATTTCTGAGAATCACTGGCAATTTACTTTTTGTAACATTTATGCTCGAGGATATATGATGTTTACAATTTTTTGGCTTTTGCAGGTTTGCATGAAATTGAAATTGCTTGCTGGCACCAAACTGACCTGTTAGCTTAGGCTCAGCAGCTTATGATAACAAATAGTGTCCACAGACTTTTTGAAGGGCAGGGTCAAAAATAAATAATAAAAGGCACATACAGTGGACACCCAAAGGGACACTTTAGTCTGTGTTTTTGCCCCACAAGAGGGTAGTTTATTATGTTTTTAACAGCTAACAGGGCAGGTTTAGTATGTTGTATCAAGTGTTTTGGCGCCCAAGTGAACTTCAGTGTGTGTTTGTACCAGGCCAAGGGGGGCAGGGGGGGTCCGTCCTGAAACTGAAGCATCCTCAATGCTCTTACTCTAGGAACTATAGTTACTTTTGATTGTTGTGGAGATTTGTTATATGGACCAAAGTTTTATATTTAAGTGTTGTTTTCACTGTAGCGGAATCGCAAGCAAGGTTAAAAAAGTGCGACATTTGTCTTTCTTAGTCTGCAGAACTGGAAACGATTTGCATAAAATGGAAAAGCTTGTGTTCAGCGCCTTCCGTACTGTATTTATAATGTACTAGTGGAAATGTACTAAGTTACTTTCCACTGCTTCCAGGCAGAAAGCTGAGGCTGTAGCTGCTCTGCAAGCTGATGTGAAATACACAGTAGAGCGCTGGAGGCCTGACAGCTCTTTAACGATCTGCAGGCTGTGTTATTCGACTGGTCTTCACTCCCCCGACCCACCCACCTCTTTGCAGACTGCAGCAGCCAGAACATTCCTCACACATCTGGCCCCCGAGTCTTTCCCAAACGCTCCCTCTCCTACCGCTCCGTGCCATAATTACCCACAAGCCCTGTGTTCTCCTTTTCTCTTTTCTTTTTATGATCCTCAGCCCCCTCCTCAACTGGAATCATAAAAGCGTGGAGCACACAAACGTCATTTATAGTCATGATTTAGAAGGAAAGAGGGCTTTCTGCTGTCCGTAGCAATGTGCCATCCAGAAATATGCTTTATTCTCGGCCGAGTGTGTGTTTCCAGGACTTATAAAAGCAAGACAAACATAATGAATCAGTTACCCGGATTGAGCCACAATTTCTTCCCGAGATAGTTGTTTGCCCCTGGAGAGGACTGAGCTGTTTTGAAGCAGCCGAGTAAAGCAGGATTCAATGAGTGGGAGTGGGAACGAGGATGGTTTCCAGTGATTATACACATCTTATGGGCATGTGTGTGTGTTCATGTGTGCGCTCTCCAGTAATGGAAAGTAACCAGGTTCATTCATACAAGTACAATTCAAATGATGAGAGACTTTAACCACTGTTGAAAACTTTAATTCAAGATACTTAAAATAGATTTCAGTATTTTTGCTCACACTTAGTCTGACAGTCTGTTAAGAATCTACTCAATTCGTGACATCACAAGTGAACTTTTAAACTCAGATGAAGTTTGGTTAAGTTCAACACTCCAAATGGCTTTGATTGATGATCTGCTTCAAAAGTGTGTTACATCACAGAGACTATGTCCATATACTATACAGCCTATGGCAGAAGCCCATTAATGTTATAGCTGAAAATTGTAGTAGCATTGTATCTTTTGCGTATACTGACTTTCCAAACAAAGTAAAAAATCTGTACTTCAAAATTAGCTGTGATGGGGGTAGAAAAGGTTGATAGAAACAAAAGGCTGTTTGAGGCCGAGTAGCTAGCCCAAGACCAGTGGCTGCTGTGACCTTGCTCAAAAGGGGTTAACATTAGCAAAAAAAAAACATGGATTGTTAAATAACGGACGTCATCTTGCTCGGCTCGAAGTGAGGTTGACACAAAAACTGCTCCCCCTGGTGGCTGGCTGCAGTATAGGTAAAAGAATCTGTCTCTCCAGTCATTCCAGATGGGCTGTGGTCAAACTGAAAAATCAATACACCTCGTAGAAATGTTTCTCACGTCTGACTGTTGTGGTTATTTGAAGATATTATTTGGCTGCCTTGTATTCAAGTTCTCTTTTTTTTCTGAAAAGTTTTGTTTTCATTAGTTACTAGAGGTTAAAAACAAGGTTTTACGTCACATTTAACGATAATTGACAGCTGCCGTTCTTGTGTATTTTTTTCGGGGATTGTAAAACATGTCGGGAGGTAGAGTCAAGAAGTGATTTGACTCTGGAAAGAAAAATACAGGCAGGTAAAATGGTAAATATCGGAGCCACGCTGTCCACTCTATATACAGTCTATGGTTAATACCTGTTGACTTCGAAAGGATCCAAGTCCAGTAACTACACTTACCAAGTGTAATGGATGTAAAAGGTTTTGATAAATGTTTCTTCACGTTAATTTACAAAACTACCACCCTGATCATGGACAACACAATTTAGCCCACAGGTTTAGGGCTTGGTGGTCTATTAGACAAATGCCTCAATGTTCAAGTCTCTTGAACTTAAGGCCTAAATCCCCCATTGTCTTTGCCTTAAGACACCTGACAAGTCATGAATCACATTGTGGTGCACCACCAGACCTCAGACCTATGTTGTTCATTGAATGTGGTAAGGAAAATCCCATACCTTTACAACCCTACCACTTCTTTAATCTGCTCATGTTTCTGTATCGTGCCTTTACTCAGTCCTTCCACCTCTGTTTTGTCAGAGGCAGCGGACGCCGGGATCAGAGGTTGACGGCATGTGGGGTTGCTCGGCACTGATGCGTCTGTGGAGGGCCACATGTCTGAGCGTCCTCAGGAAGCGAAGGGCGCATGCAAGGGGGCGCGCATACAGGAAGGAGCTTTGTTGTCGCTCCCTGCCAGGAAAGAACTATTGTTAAAAGTACCCGGTTGTGTTTTTTATCTGAAGGCACTGTTTACTCCCGCTTTGTCTGTACTCTCAGGCCCTGCGCTCCTGTACCTCCCACAGCTGGCTCCCAGCCACACATTTGTCTTGCAGCTCTTGTGTTTTTCCAGATAGTGGCTTACTTTCACACTGTGGGAACAATTGTTGCGACACTTCAGTGCCTGCTATCTGAATTGGATTAAAGGTTTGTTTGGAACTGGATAACAGTAACTAGAACTGATATAGTGGGAACACACGAGTAAATGGCTCGAGACAATACCTGTAGATGTTAAGGTGGAAGTGGGGTCAGAGGGTTAGGTAATAAAAAAAGGAATGGAAAGTTAATTCAAGCATGAGCTTTCAGATCCTCAAACACCCTGTCTCAAGCTGTAACCTTGACATTGAAGTCTTGTATCTTGTTTTTGTTCTGATAAACCAAACTGTCCCGTGAGGAAAGAAATCAGACAGTTCTCGTTGTGCTTTTTTTTCCATGACACACAACAATTTCTACACTTCAGAAGACAAAAGTTTCCCTGGCTAACGGGTGTGAAACAGATTTATGACCACCAACTGAAGAACTGGTTCAACACCTCCATGCTTCATTTGTTTTATTTGGGGAACATTTCATTGTTCCATGTGGCTCCTGTTAGATTGGTTTTAACTCCAAAAGACTTCTCGCAGTTTGATGTTGAAAGAGTTCAAGTCTCTGTCTTTGCAGCAAATAACTGGGATCTAGAAAACACACATTAAGAGCTCTATATGATCTTCCTGTATATCCAATTCTAACATTAAATAGTTTGGTTGAACACAGTGGTTCAATTTTAAGACACTTCTGTCTATTGTAAAATAAAAATCAAAGTAATGTGGCAACATTTAGCTTAAACATCCCCCTTTCCAAAGAACATATCTTGCTCCCCCTCCCCCAAAATACTCTCTACTCTCTTATGGCATTCTTTTTTTTAACCATCAGACTGTACGCCCAGTGGCCCTGCAGCGCTGCTCTCCCTTTCTCAAATCTCTCTCAGTCTGCCTTCAATAGAAATGGAAATTTGAGGCCCTCCCCTCCTGCGGCTCCCCAGTCTCCTCGCTCCACTCCCCCCAAAAAGAGCCAGGATGTTTTGAGAAGTGGGATATTGCTCCTAATGGATTCCAAACACCACAAAAGTTTATTAGGAAGCAGGGCATCGTAAATGAAGGGGTGGGGGTGGAAGGGGTGGAGGGCTTGTGTGTGTGTGTTGGGGGATGTTGTGTGGGAGTTTGGATAGTTTCTGTCTTGTTTCTTAAAAGTTTTCATTTTCTACTCCGCTCTGCTGCAAGGAGGAGGTAACATTAACTGGCTTCGTCAGTCTAAGTGACTCAGGCTGTATTTTTAGTACAGCCAGGTGCTTTCAAGACTTTTCTTGTTCCTCCAACATAGATTCATGCATGACCAATGCAAATCAACTGACAACATCTGCCTTACCTTAAACATAAATATAACCTGAAACATGATCCTACAGCACACACTTCAGCAGTTTCCTTCATCTTAACTCCACAATCTCAATAAATCCCTTAAAAACACATAAGAAAAATATTAAAATTCAGTTTCTTAAATCCTTAAGCATCATTATTTTGCAATAAAAACAATTAAATACACCAAGTATGTCCATCAGTTTTATTGCCAAGTACATTAGCATATACAAGGAATTTGACTTGGTGTGTTGGTGCAACAATTAACAAGAAAATAATACAGAATTACTAGCTGTACACTCTTTAAAATAGAATATAGAGGAAGTTAAAATATAGAATATACAAATATGCCAAAAATAAATAGAAAAACAAAAAATGACAACAATAATAATGAGAAACAGAGGATACAAGGTGATGTGTTTTTTATTCACTCCAACACTGTGACTATTTGACCTCACATACCGTCTCCAGTACTACTGATGTAAGAACCCAATAAACTTCACATTTGTAACATCACCCTGCTTAAACTGGTCTCCAGTGATCACAGTATTATAATTTTCTTCAGTGGGAACAAAAAGAACAGTTTGGTTTACATCTCGAGGCAGTCATACGGTCCTGGTCCAAAACATTCAGTAACCACTGCTTTCAATCAAAAAAAAAAAAAAGAAAAGAAAAATAGTCCATCAACTGTGTTTTCAAATGTGGTCATGTGTCAAAGCAACACACAAAACTTGAGGAACACATGATGCTTGTTTCTGACTCAAGGTGGAACTCATAAAACTCCACATGATCACCACCGCCTTTATTCATTCTCTTGGAAATATGATATTGGGAAGAAAGGAAGACTGTTGAAAACTAAAACAAAGTAAGAATCCTTTATCTGCTTTAAGGCTGAGATCCAAGAGGCGGTTAGTTTAACTCTGTGTGATAGCTGGAAACAGGAGGAGACAGCTAGCCAAGCTCCGTCCATAAACGTCAGGAAGAACAAAACAAAATGATTTAAAATGTAAGTTTGTGAGGTAGATATTTTGTCTTTACCAAAACCGTGAAAGAAAACTGTTCCTTCAATTTACAGTCTCCATGCTAAGCTAAAAAGCTAGTAGCTGTTCGTAAGTATATACAGTACAAATACTACTAAAATACTTTTATACTTTAATGAAGACTTAAAACTGGATGGAGGCTTTGTTAAGCTTTGTTCAAAAGGGAACAGTTGGTGGATTTTAGCTCTCTTGTTGTTGTTTTGCCAAGCTAACAAGCTAACTAAACTTGCTGTTGGCAATTCCAGATAGTTTTGGCTGTTTTTCAAAAGATGGATAGTTTTGAATGGCGTTTAAAAACTAGAAAAGACTTTGTAAAACATTCAAAAGTAAACAGTTAACAAGCTAACTAAGCTAGCTCTAGGCAACTCCCCCCAAAATTGGCTGTTTTGATGGCCTAAATAATGAGACAATCTGATACAGATGGCGTTATTTTTGCTTCCTGATGGGACAAAGGAAGCTGTAAACAGGTAGCATGGTTAGTTTTACTTTGGGACAGGGAAAAGCTAGCCATCCTCTGTCCAGAAGTGTTAAAATTTGTGAATAAAGTGCAAAGTTTTGTGCATAACAAAGCTACTTGCTCCACTTTACAGTTTACAGTTGTACTTAATCATTCTAACAAGCTGCTAGCTTTTTGTGATTCCAATGTTGAAGCAGCTTGTTTTGGAAGGGGAGAGTTACTTTACCAAGAGTAGCCCTACTTTTCCAAGTCTCTATGGTAAGCTAACAAGGAGCTAGGTGTTGCTCAACACATAAACTCGTGAAAGGGTTGAAGTGCAATTTAGTGATTTGTGAGTCCATCATCTATCTTTCCTGGTCTGTTCACTTGGATCTAAAGTATTTGTGTGTTTCTGTACACATGTGCCTCTGCGTAGCTGTGCGCGTAGACATCTAATGAAAGCGAACGGAAAATGTGGAATTAGATTGAATGCCTTTGCAGTGTGTTGGCTTGTGTTTGGAAGCAGTTTCCCTTTGTGTGTGTGTGTGGATTTGTGCTTGTGTGTGTGTATTCATGGCCTCCTCTTGGCTGGGTCCATCCTTGCGTCAGAGGCCCTAATCTGGTCCTCTCCTCACAAAGCCTCCCTTTGATGTGCTTCTGCTGCTGCTGCTGCTTCCTGCCATGTTCAAATAAAGCCTCACAATCAAATTGAGTCTGCCCCCACTGAATGCATTAGAGTTTAATAGCATTATTGATCAGACCCTGAATAATTCTACAAGTCCCTCTCTCAATTCTTCCTCCTGCCTCGCGGCTAAACCCGCTGCCTCTGTCTCGCCAGCGCTGCCTTAGAAGTGAAGCAGTGAGCTGAGGAGTCCTGGGAGGAACAAACACCCTCCAATGACTTTCCCTCTCAATGGCTGATAGGGGGTTCTTTGGAGAAAAGGTTGGATTGCATTTGTGATTTCCTGCTTGATCCTTTAATCCTTAAGTCTCTTTTCTTGGACAACAAAACATAATTTAAGTCCTCAAATCCTTATTATTGCCAAGCCAGCATGGTAAAGCCACTTGTTGATTTGTAAGAGACATCTAGAACTGGGCAATAATGAGACCATTTTCCAGATTTGATAAAAGCAGTTTGAATTAGCTGCTGGAAGTTTGATGACAAGATTGATAACAGTCTCATGACTGTACAGCAGATTTCTAGCTGGAGGCTGGAGCTTGTTAGCATAGTTAAGCATAAAGACTGCAAACAGGGAGAAAGAGTTGGCATGGCTCGATCCAAAGGTAGCGGACAAGCCACCAGCAACTCTTAGGTTCATATTTTGAATGTATGGCAATTGAATAACGCTTGAGTTTCTCACTGGGTGGCACCAGGGATGTTTGAGTTACAAGTGTCAGATGTGTTGTCACTATTTGCCCTGTACCCCAGGGGGTAGGAATGGGTACTGATAAGATTTGATTAATAACAGGGCCATTGGCAATTCCACTTATTGATAGGATTCTTTGAAGATTCCCTGCAAATTTTCTGTGTACAAAATGTGGACTTTACAAGTTTTCTGTGCCAAAAATATTAAAGTGTGCCCATAAGTAAATAAATATGACAAGGCACTCTCTGTATGTAAAACCGTGTGGATAAGTGTTTTAACATGTTGGTGGCATTGCCAACTTTGCTTGATATTGCAGCGTTGCACAAATTGCACTTTGAGTTGTTAGTGTCCTTCAACTGCTTCAATCACTCCCCTGTTGTCTTGGAAATTCTGCTGCTGACTGTTGAGCATGATAAACATGTGGCATGTCACGTGACGCTGATGTGAAATCTTAGCATGAACCATTTACTGATACCCACAGTAAATGACAAGGACGGCTCCCTCCTACCTGGGGTCCCTCATCCAGGTCTACACTCCTTCTCGCCCACTACGCTCTGCTTGTGAAAGACTCCTGGTGCTCCCAGCCCAGCGTGGCTCCAAATCTCGAGCCAGACTCTTCTTCACTGTTGTGCCCAAATGGTGGAATGAATTACGCAACTCTATACAATCTACAGAGTCCCTCTCTACTTTGAGAGACGTTTGAAGACTCATCTGTTTAGGGAACACTTCAGCACTACTACTGAACGTTGTTGGAGGTTGAAGTATATTGGTGCAGCCTTTAATCGTGGTTTGTTGACTAGATTATTCTACATTATATTAAAAAAAAAGAACTCCTACACTTGATGGCAGCACTTGCTGCCGAGTAACTTGTGGCACTGTTGTCGCACTAGCTAGTTTTTCCCCTACAGTCAAAATTCTTGCTTGTGTTGTACATCGCTTTGGACAAAAGCGACTGCTAAATAAAACTGTAGAACTGCAGAACCCATACCTAACAGGGGGTCTTTGCTGATACGCTCCCTGCCTTGACTATTAAGGTATCCATATTAAAGACAGGGGAGGTGTGCTCTGCCCACTTTAGGCTTTGGCTTTCCACATAAGCACCTGGAAGGGCAGGGAGCTCCTAGAAGAGAGCCATAACACCAAAATTAAGAAGTCTGATTGACACTGATCTAGAGACCAGGGAAGGTTAGCTTAGCATAGCATGAAAATTGCAAGCCAAAGAAAACTTTCGGCAGTTAGCTTTCACACAAGTGGACATGGGTGTGATTTTAGTGCCAAGGAGGTGAATGTAAGCCAAATTATGGATGTTCAAGTAAATGCAGATTTTTGCATTCCCTCATTAGCTCAATTTTTTTTTCCAGTAGAGGTTGCTGTCAGGTTTACAGCTTATGATTTGTTTTTACATAAGCTTTAGAGGTGGTTGCAGGGGGATTTCCTCACCAGTGGATAGGATCTTGATACCTTTACCTACATTGGACAGCCCTTTTATTTCTACATAAATGCTATACAAGAAAGAAAGTGGTAACAATGCGCAACCTATCTGTCATGGATTGATTTTATGCCAGCCTGTTGTTTTACCCCCCCAGAACAGATCATTCGCCATGTGCTTACAAGATCGCGCGATGAGAGAGAAATCTGGCGTCTCTGTTCCTCATCAGTGGACTCCTGACAGACGTGCTCTCCAGCCCCAATAATCAACCCAAAAATGAGAGGAGATGTTTTCTCTCTGCTGCTCAGTGGGAACAGAAAAGCTCAGTGGGGTGAGGGTGAGGCGGAGGGGAAAGGAGGGGGTCAGCTGAAGATTGGAATTCTCCTAGACATGCTCAGCCCCCTCCTCCACGGGCCTTCCTGGGCCAAGTTAGCCGTTAAATCCCTCTTTCTTCTTACTGATGACCCGTGAGTGATGTGGGGGAGGGGTCACAGGGTCAGCAGAGAGTGTGGGGAGCGGAGCGATGGTGATGAAGACGGTGGTAGCAAAGTACGAGGAGGGAGGGTAAAGAAAAAAAAGTTGTGGTGAAGCCAGGCGAGGAGGCGCACTTGTCTTTCCACTCCTGTAATCCCTCCAATTTGGATTATTAAATCTAAATCTGTGTTCCGGATTCATCAGAGCCCACATTGCTCACAAATTGCTCCCAGGTGTGTCGAGGACATTTCTGTGTAGTGTGATGAGAACACGAGAAGAGCAGCACTGCCGCTTATGGATGCAATCACACACTGTTTTGCAGCCTGTAAAGACTGAAGTAGTTAGCGATGAATAATGAGTTATACAACACCGTCGCTGTCGGGTAAAAGTCACCTCGTTCCAAGATGATGATTTTTTTTTTCTGCTCCCTGGTGGATTGAGAAACTTGTGGGTTGGGTTGCGTTTGTGAAAGCTTTTAGTGAAGCCTATAAAACTGTTATATAAAGTCTCATCTGTCATTCAATTGTCAAGCAGCTGTCAGACTGATGCCAAATCTGTGTCTGAGCACCTGTACAGCTGATACTACAACAATGGAATACTGAAACAGCTGCTTCTCCTTCACTGAACACCTTGAGCTCTTTTGTGTTGTTGTGTTGTTGTGTTGTGTTTGTGAAAAAGTGACTTATGAAACAGAGAAATGAGAAAAGGATGAACCTGAAGAGAAAAACCAGTGGGAGTGTAGTCACAGTTTCAGTACCCTTTTTGAGTTCTGTGAGACTCAATATTATCACCTTTGTATAATCAGGTAATCTCATTAACTATGTTTTCATGCAGCTTAATATCTGGATTATAATCAATTTAAGAGCTCAGGCTGAATATAATCACCCCACAGAAACACCTTTAACAGAATAACCAAGCATAAAAAGATCAGAATTTCAACGAGTTGCAGAAAATCAGCTAATATCTTTTTATGTACTTGACATTTTGGCTGTGTTTAGCCTGTGCGATTTAAGCCGTGGGGCATTTTTTGCCCCTTCACTTCTTAAAAATGGGGACTTTCAGGCTAAAGCAGATGTCTGCAAATGTTTATTTTTAGCTGTATAGCTGAAAGTGTGTACTTAAATTTCATTTTTTAACTTTTAAGTTTTAATTATTTATTTTTTTGTTATTTCTAGAAGGCTTCTGGTAGTTTTCCTCTCTGAAGGGGTTTCTATTAGAAATAATGACCCAGCTGAGTGAAGTACTTGATTCTGATTGGTCAAAACCCATGACCACAATGATTAATTCTCAGCGAAAGAGCAAGTCCATTGAATCAAGTTTGTTTGTCACCTCTGCCTGTTGACACTGTGGCAAAAATGTTAGTTCCTGCTTCCTCTGGTCTGTAGAGTCTGGACAGTGAAGTTAGATAAAAATGTTAAGTTTGTTTTTTGGAACTAATGATAAAAAATATGACTCTGAATTTGAAGTTAATTTGTTAAGTTTAAATCAATTAACCTAACTTTAATCTATTATTTGAGTTAATTCATGTATTACAATAGTAGGCTAAGTATTATAGGGGCAGTGTATAATGAGTAACTGGTTTGCATCTGGCTCCTGCTCACCATGTCAGGATTCTAATCCACATAACCACCCACTAACTAATCACTGTCCCTTACTTAAATATACATTTTATTTTCTGATTTGCTGTTTTGGGCTAAAAAAAAAAGGAAAATTGAAAAAATGCATGTATTAAAAAATAAGAAAAATGAGGAACCAAATTTTGAAACTCAAACAGTTTCCAGGCTGATTAAAAACTTGCCAGATAAATTTGCTCAATAAGCCACTGCCAGAATAGAAGCTGCTGAGACAGCTCAAAGTTTTCATCACTTCAACAGCTGTTTGTCTGCATGTCAACACTTTCAAATCAAACCTCAAGATCTGTCACTTGACTGAGTTTAATGTGATGATTAGTTTATTCTCTCTTAAAGTTACTTGATTTGTCACATTTGTTGCCAATAAAATTCTCCAAAAAATCGTTAAGGTCAGCAAAATGATGGTTTAAATTATTAAAAAAGGGTCAATAACAATTTTCTTTGATAAAAATTGTAAAAAAAAAAAAAAATACAACAACAACCCCAAAATAAAAATAGATAAATAAATGAATTTAATTAAAATAAATAAATAAATACAAAATTAAAATTAAACAAACAAAAAATAGAGAAGACGACAGGAACCTCCATGCGTTTTACAATGTACACAATCATTCCTGCATCCTTGAGTCTGAAGTCAGAATGAAAAGGTTCCTCCAGTAAGATTAAGATCCCTTTACACTTATCTCAGAACAGTACAAAGAAACAAAACTATAGTAAGGCATAAAAAAGAGACAAATACTGAATATATGACAAAAATAACCAAACAAAGGTTCAGATTATTTAAGTCAATGCTACGCTGCATTCATGGATGCATTAGAACCAAAGATACAAAGACCAGAGGGTATGTTGATATACCATTAGCTAAAAAATGTAAATATTCACTTTTCTTTTAACTCTCTTTTTGGTCTCCTCCAGCTGTATTGTTAAAATTTGTCCGTCCTGTTTGCTTGTAAATGCAGTATGTGAGCTCAGTCCTGATCTGATACTCAATGAGTTCTGTTGGGATTAGAGCTGCACGATTTGGGGAAAAGGTGCGATTTGCGATTAGGTGGACAATATTGCGATTGCGATTGTGCTTGCGATTTAATAAAAAAAGTTGTGTCATGATGAGTCTACACGCTTGCTTGGTTATCATGGAGAAAAATCTGAATTGCATGTGCTGACATTGCGATTGCGATTGCGATATCCTCTTTTCCGATTACATAATTGCGTGTGCTGACATTGCGATTGCGATTGCGATTGCGATTGCGATAATCGTGCAGCCCTAGTTGGGATACTTGTTAAAAAGCTCATACTTCAAATTAATATCAAATCCAAACCTCCTGAGATGGAGGGAGCTTGAACCAAAAAGTGGCTAACACTAAAAGATATTACATTACTATGTAGCATTAGAAGTAGCCCCCAGGCTTTGAAAAAGGATCTCTGTAGATTCCATATGAATAGTAGAAGTTCTTTTCAAATGACACATAATAAGCTGTAATTGAGCATCTTATTTCTTAAGTGTTCCTTTACTTTCTAAGAATCTTAATTCAACTTCACATTCTGGTAATGTTTCGTCAGCGTAGATTTCTTCTCACACGTCTCCAAACAAATTGCTCCAACATGAATCAAAGCATTACAGAGAGCATTATGAAATCCCCATCAGTTGAGCGGCACATTTAATGTGTGATGAATTGAAGGAGGAGTGATTTCTTAAGTGTCGTCGTGGCTTCCTGTCCTTGTCTGTACTCGTGTGATCTAAGGGATCGGCAAAACTCAGCCAATAGGATCAATGCCAAGGTGAAATGTGCCACACCCAGGACGCTCTGCACTATATAGTCAGATGAGTATCTATTTTTAAAACATGATGTAATTTTCAGGTGTTGTTTTGATAATGTCCCTACTCTATGAAAAGTCTTCTTTCCCCAGCGAGGTCACACAAGGATAGCCAAAAAGAAGAAAAAAGATCAGTTATTCAATTCCAACTTTCCTAATTAAAACTCATGTGGCTCTTTTGTCCTTCTGACTGGGACAATTTGTGATTTGGGGCTTTGCTTAAGAAGAAGATGTAAACAAGAGCTTTGGATCTTAGGTTACAAAGCCTTTCGGTTCATCTGAGTGTTGGCAAACCCTGTTTTGCTCTGTTAGCAAAAGCTCTGCTGCGCTTGATTTCTTCCATCATTAGCTCTGGGATCAGTGATGTTGTGGTTCAAAAACAAAGACTCCAACCGCTGAATCATTATCAGGCAACTTAAATCTTACTTTGCAACTGGTTTTATTGAAGACTGTGTAATTTGAAGTCATATTTTGACTACGTCATGCCAGTGGTTGTGGATAACTACTCTCATGGAAACCCAAAGTAGATATTTCCAATTGCATGCTACAAAGATATTCAGTCAGCATGTATTTTCTAGCATTAATAAAAGCAAGGGAAGGCAAATTATCAATTCTAAATAGTAACTAAATCTACATTAATGTGAATTCAGCCTCTAGCCCGAGCTACTCCCTAAAGCAAAGTCAAAACGATGCCAACCAACACATTCCAGTGTCAGCAGTGTGAGTGATAACTGTGAGTCAAGAGCACCACGCACAGAGGAGAGAAAGGGGAGTGAAAACAAAAAGAACAAAGACGTCTCGTACACATCAGGCTGGTTCATATTCGAGGGCCCTGCTTGATCGAGTCCAGCGTCTCGAGGCCTCAGAGCGATGGGTCAACTCCTCTCCGCTGTGATTGCAGGAGCGTGAAGTCTGCATGAGTGCACCTGTATCGTCCAAATCCTGCTGTTGTCTAAACAGAGAGGTGGCTGTGGAGGGCTAGTTTTAGTGTTTTGTGGAGGTTGAAAAGTGGGGAAAGAGGAGATTAAGATGATTAAGATGAGGATGAAAACCAAAATACAAAATACAACACGTGAGACGTTGGTTATGAAAGCCCCTTCCATTTTTGGACTATAAGGAAGTAAGCTAGGCATTCTAATTTGATCATAACATGTTTATCAAAAGTCAAAAAACTAAGATTTTTATCAGAACAGAAGTTTTAAAAAACAAGATTCAAGATGGAAGACTGAAATCTCATAATGTAACAACAGTTGTCACTCAGCATGCTGTTGCTGTAATAAACCTACGCTCACTTTTGAAGGGCTCAAAAAAGTAAAATGTGCGATTTCAGCAGCATGTTGATCTGAAACTTGTGTCTTGACCCACTTAAGTATGTAATTCTGCATTGAACACCATCGCTGTGGTTTTGTCTGGGGTGTCTCTTTTAGATGTCACCGTGTCTCAGCTCCCTCGACGTGTATCTCTCCATCTCTAGTGTGTCTTTCACACTTCTGTCATCTGCCGTGTGTCTCGGTATATTTTTTTTCCCCCGACCACATCACACTAGCCGACCACAGCGCGCCCTCCCTGACGCATCATGGCTACTCCGGCCCATCTTGAAGTCTCCAGTGGAAGCAACACGTCGACCTATGAAAGGTCCAGCTTCTCAGCCGTGGGTATGGAAACCCGTGTTTTTTTATTTGTTGGGTCTTTTGTTTATTCAGCCATGACCATCAACCTATGGACGGTGTTCTGCTTTTGTGGTTTGACCTTTTTTTAGATGTGCCGACACGTCTCCTTCACCCACTGAAAGAAGATGAGCTGTGAGGCTGACGAAACGTGGGTGGCCCATTAAACTCAAACGCGAGTTGACAAAGATAGAAGTAATGTTTTTGGCTAGCCTTGCATCTAATGGAGTGACCAAACGGAGAAAACATTGTTGAGACTTTTTCTAAAGTTTTTGATAGACAATCAAACTTTAATCTAAATATCAAAATATGTTTGTTATTTGAATTTATTTTATCAAGTTTACTTTTTTGTCCACTTTGGGCCATTGTAGATGTAATTTAGGCCTGTGGACACCAACCTCCAGGCTGGGGACCAGTGCCGCTTCGTGAGTCAATTGGTGCCGGGGCACACATATAAAGTACTTAACTTACACTATTTCAGTTTGATTCATTTTCTGATTCTGAATGATGTTTTGTTTTGAAAAATGACCAGATTCTCTCTGTTATACCAGTTTATGACTCATTCTTGACCCCAAACCCCCCAAGCTAGCAAAATGGACAAATATCAAACATCTTTGGATAGTTTCTTTAGGCTGGGTAAAAGAGCCGGTGTGGAGACAGAAATAAAGCCAGTCTGTGAAAATATTGTCTGACATTAAACCGGTCTGTGGCCCAAAAAAGATTGGGGACCGCTGATTTAGGCCATCACAGGCAAAGTTGTAGTGCAGGGGTTCCTCTCAAAGCACCTTGACCCAGAATAACGGGGCAGATTCTGGTTGGAAAACCACTGGGTCAACATCCTAACCAGCAGGGAGAAAACTGGCAATGTGCCACTGGCGGCGGAACAAAATGTCTACCCACACCCATGGACATCACTGCATCAACAAAAACAAAACAAACAAAAAACCAATAGCATCCAGTAGTCGTCAAAGCAATCAAGTTTAGCATACATTTGCCAATAAACAAGCATAGCCTTGATTGATTTCCTCTAAACAGAAACAGAATTCCCCATTGAAGCTCAAATCCCATCATGACTTTTAGATTAGTGTGTATATTGTTGTTATTATAACCAGCTGTATGGAAAGCTGTGTGTATTTATAGTTGCTGGGGACTGCTGCTGATGAGTAACAGCAATCAGGTTTGTCGGGTTACACCTGCCTGTGTGACCGAGCCAACATCATCTGACTTTATTACTGCGTGACTGTGATTCACTGCAGACAGCCTGAGAGAAGTTTCGCTGCAGTGAATGTCATCTGAGCTCTCACATTACAAAGAAAGATACTTCAAATGCCTCTGCTTTGCTAAAAACGCCAGCACAGACCAGAATACTTCAATGTACAGAGACACAAACAGAAGTGATTTCACACCAAGAAGTTAAAATCAGGTGCTTACATGCCTTATGTGCAAAACCAAACAATGTTTATGTGCATTTTTTTAAAGTTAACAACAAGCAACAGGTTATCGGTGGAGATGATCTAATGTGACAGGTGTAGGAAACGTGAGAAAGTACTCCACAGAGAAAGAGGGGAGGTTCAAAAGGAGTTTTAAAGATGGAATCAGTCTGTTATCTCCATTTTGTTAAAAAAATCATGTTGGACTTCTAGTATGATCTACAACAATGACAGTTTTAACACTGAAAAAAAACAGAACAGCACTTGTTATGCTCATGTTTTTTAACTCTCATAAAACATTAGAATAAATGTCCCAAAAATGATTAGTTTATCCGAGTTCTGTTTGCATATTAAATATTCTGAAATTCTTGTTGTGATGACCAAAAAAATAAAAAATAAACTGAGATATTTCAGTTAAATATTTGTAAGTGCATAACATACTCTAAATACTTATAGGATGTCTGTTATAGACATTATTATTTAGGGCGTAGACATCATTCAAAAACAAGATAATTATAGTGTTTGGAGCACTTTTCCCTGAAAAAACCCTGTACAGATCAGAATTTTCAGTACTCAGCCTCCTTAGTGCAAAAGCATCCTCAGAATCACTGACCACTCAGAATCATGGAGGGTGGCAGAGCATGCAATATCAAATAGGGGGAGAAACAAACCACTCTTTTTTAAAGGCTGCCAAAGCTAATGCTATCACACCCACAGTCAATTATTTTATCATTTCCTTTTTAAATTCCGTCGCATTATTCTCACATGAAACATAGGGAGCATTACAAAGCAGATTTTATCATCATGGCAAAAGCTGTCAGTGGACACAGGCCCTTACACTGCCTTCATCTGATAAGAATTTATAAACTTCCTCCTTAGAACTTGTTGCCCTGTTACTGCTGAGGCTTTCAATGTCATAGCAAAAACAGCTTGAGTTGGTGGGAAGTGGTCTGAAATTGAGGTCAAGCTACAACAGCAGATGCTGCCAGTGGACACAGGCCCTAACACTGCCTTCATCTGCAAGATTTTATGAACTTTCTCCTTTCTACTTCATAAACAATGGAAGGCTCTGACAATTCAAGATCAGAAAGGGTTACATGGGTCATCAAGTACAAAAACTACTTTTTTCATTTTGATTGCTGGGGTCTCTTTTATTGCCTTAGCAGCAGTTATCATGAGTTGGAAGCATTCTGAGACAAGGGCAAACTAGCACATCAATAGCTGTCAGTGGGCACAGGCCCTTACAGTGCCTTGTTTCCTTGATCAGTAAACATCTGAAAACGCTCTGCATGGAGAGCGACAGAAAGGGTTTGATAACCACAACTTTTTGATCCCAAAATAAAGGAAAACACTTAACTCCCACCTTCATTATTCAAATCAGGGACCGGCAATTTCAAGATAGTAAATTTAAAATCCACTGTAGATCATAGTCACCCCCCATTTTTACCACATAATTTAGCAAATTTGTAAGAAACCATCGTCATAGATATTTGAATTTGCTTTATTTTAAGTTTTTTTAGCACTTTCCTACATTTTTTTTTTTTGATACTTTATTGCAGGACTTTACAGTACATTTCAAAGTTCATTTAATTCATGATTACAAGCTCATTTTTAACTTGTTTCATTTCATCCTGTTACATTTATTATCATCATCTTTTCTTTTTTTGAGAAAGAAAAAGAAACAAAACAAAACAAAGCAAAACAAAAAAAAAACAAACAAACAAGAAAAAAAAAAAAAAAAAAAAAAAAAAAAAAAAAAAAGAAAAAAAAAAAAAAAAAACATGCAACAACAAGTAAAATATACGCAGTTGCCAAAATACTACAACAAAAAAAAAAAAAAAAAAAAAAAAAAAGATAATAATAATAATAAATAAAAATAAGTAAATAAATAAACAAATAATTACGAGGAAAATACAGACCAAGGGGCGGGTGGGGGGGGGGGGGGGGGGGGGTGGGGGGGGGGTTGCTTTCCGATGCATCTCCTTACTCATGCATGTCTGAGACCCATTTACTCCAGTTCACATTGAACTGATCTTCAAGATTTCTCATTTTATATGTAATTCTTTCCATTTCTTTAATCTCCTCAATTGTTTTTTTCCAATTATTAACAGATGGTGGATTTACATCCAACCAATTACGTGTGATTTGCTTCATCGCAGCGATGCGCAATATGCTGTATAGATATTTATCTCCCTCCCTCTGGATTTCTAATGGGATAAGGCCCAATATGATATTGATTGGGTGTATGGGGTTTCTTAATCTGAAAGTATTTTTTATTTTCACTTGAACTCTCTCCCAAAATCTTCTCAACACAGGACATGAGTAAAAAATATGTGTGTGGTTAGCTTCTGGTTCCGTACAGTTCCTCCAGCATTCTGCATTACCTGTTGGGCTATATTTTGACAATGTTTTCGGTGTTAAAAAAATCTTCATATTTACTTTCCAAGCAAACTCTTTCCAAAACTTAGATTGTGTTGTTTTAAAGATTCTTTTGCATGCTTCTTTCCAGTCATCATCTGAAATTTTTACTAATAATTCATTTTCCCATTTTTCTTTAGTATTGTCTTCTTGTATCTTGATTTCTTGCATGATTTTATAAAGTTTCGAGATTTTTATCTTTTCACTATTTCTGTTTTTACTCAAGAAATCCATTAGTGTATGTGTTATTTGATCTTGACTCCTCTGCTGTGTTAGAAGATAACTTCTAATTTGTAAGTACTTAAAAAAGTGGTTGTTATTAATATTAAATATTTTAACTAAAGTTTCAAAAGGATCTATCTTATTATTTGTAATTATCTGTGAGTACACTTGTAATCCCTTCCTATCCCATTCTTGTAATATTTTATCTGTTTTATTGGGTAAAAAATCTGGATCACTGGCTATCTCTCGCAAATAAATAACTTTATCATTGCATTTATACTTATTCCGAATTGTTTTCCAGTTTGTAAGGGTATTGTCTATGCATCTATTATTTCCTTTGTAGTTTTGAATATCCTTTGGATTCAGATAAGGTAATGTTCCTATTGATATTAATATTGATTGTTTTTCTATTTCTTTCCATTTTGTTTGAACTGAGTTATTCATCCATTTCATTATTATGCCTATCTGAGTTGCATGGAAATACGTCATTAAATCTGGAAAATTGAGCCCTCCTTTTTCTCTAGTTTGAGTTATTGTACTGAGTTTTTTCCGTTTGCTTTTGTAATTCCAAATAAAGTTTAACAGCATTGTGTTCCATCTTTTAAAACTAGTGTGTGGAATGGGAATCGGTAAGGTTTGGAATAAAAACAAAAACTGTGGAAGGATCATCATTTTAATGCTTTCTACTCTGCTCATTAAGGATTCTGGTATTGTTTTCCATCTATTGAGGTCTTCTCTTATTTTATTTTCAAGGACTTGATAGTTGTCTGTGTACAGTGTTGTTATATCTCCGGTAAGGTATATTCCCAAATATCTAATTTTCTTTACGTTCCATTTCAGGTTATATCTTTCCTGAATGTTCGAGGCTATCTGTTCTCCGATTGTTAGTGCTTCACATTTATTCTCATTTAACTTATATCCAGAATGTTTGCTGTATTCAGAAATTATTTCCATTAGACTTGGCAAGGATTGCGTTGGTGATGTTAAATAAACAACAACATCATCTGCATATAAAGCCAATTTATGTTGTTCCTCATTTATCGTTATTCCTTTGATGTTATTACTTTTCCTTATGCTTTCTGCTAGACCTTCTATACATATGGCAAATATTACTGCTGAGAGTGGATCTCCTTGTCTTGTACCTTTAGAAATTGAAAATCTTCTAGATATTGTGCCATTTACTTTTACTCTTGACATTGGATTTCTGTACATTCCTCGCAGCCATTTATTAAATTTTTCATGAAATCCAAAGCTCCGTATAATTTCAAACATGAATGGCCATAGTACTCTGTCGAATGCCTTTTCTGCATCCAGCGTCAAGAGTAGTAGATTTGTATTGTATTTCTGTGCATAATCTATAATATTTAACGTCCTCCTTATATTATCTGACAGCAATCTACCTGATATAAAGCCACATTGGTCATCATCTATTATATCAGGTACGATATCCTTTAATCTATTGGCTATAATAGCGGTTATTATTTTATGATCTGTATTCAATAGTGATATTGGTCTGTATGAAGAGCATTCAGTTACATCCTTACCTTCTTTATGAATTACTGTTATTATAGAGGAGTTCCAAGTGGTTGCCCAATTTTCAGTTTGTAATGCAAATTTATATGCTTGTAAGAGTAGTGGTATCAGCTGTCTTTTGAAAGTTTTGTAAAATTCATTGGTATATCCATCGTCACCTGGTGTTTTCCCCATTTTAAGGTTATTTATTTGTTGTAATATTTCATTTACTGTGATGTCTTTAATTAGCTGCTCATTTTTTGCACTTGTTACCTGTTTTAGATTCAAGCTATCTAAGTAATCTTTCATCAGGCTCAGGTCACTATCTCCTTTGTTTTTATAAAGGTTCTCATAATATTTTGCAAATTCTTCAGCTATTTTATCTTTTTCTGTTATTATTCCAGAGCCATCTACTGTCTTCAATTTCGTAATGTATGCTTTTTTACTCTGTGCCTTGAGTCGGTATGCTAGGAGTTTTAGAGACTTTGGTCCTCCATCGTAATATTTCTGTTTAGTATATGTCATTAGCTTTTCCACTTCCTCTATACGAATTTTATCCAACTCTTTATATTTCATTTTTAATTCATTTTTGACACTTATTTCATTTGTATTTTTTAGAATATCTTCCAGACTTTGTATTTGTTGTTCAAGCACTTTCTGTTGTTGTTGTCTTTGTCTTTTCTTTTGTGCACAGTATGCTATTATGTGTCCTCTTAATACAGCTTTAAGGCCTTCCCATATGATGATTGGATTAGTATCTCCGTTGTCATTTATCTCTACATATTCTTTTATGGCTTTATTGATTTTTTCGACAAAAGTCTTGTCTTGTAAAAGTGAGTTATTTAATCTCCATATCGTTTCTCCTTGCTTTATATTCAACTTTATAGTTATAGATACTGTAGCATGATCTGATAGATCCCTTGTACCAATTGTACATGTTTCAATCATCTCTACATCTTTTTTAAACATGAAGAAATAATCTAATCTATTAAAAGTTGAAAATCGTCCAGAGTAATATGTATATGTTCTTTTAGTTGGGTTTAGCATCCTCCAGGTATCTACTAGACCGAATTCAGACATTGCTCCTCTTAAGATTGATGATGTTTTATCAGCTCTATGCGGTTTATTATTTGAGGAGTCTAACCTAGAGTTTATTGTAAGGTTCATGTCTCCGCCCATCAAAGTAATTCCTTTACATTTTGTCACTAACACTTCAATTATTTCTGACATGAATTCTGGTCCTAATTCCGGTGGATAGTATACATTTAAAAACGAAACAGTAATTGACTCTATTTTTCCAATTACTAAGACAAATCTGCCCTCTTTATCAGATATATGTTGTTCTTCTTTAAATGCTATGTGTGGTTGTATAATTATAGCAACTCCCCTCTTCTGTGTTCCATATGAACTGGAGTATATTTGTCCCTTACCCAATTTGTCATGTTCTTGTTTCTTTAGGTGAGTTTCTTGTAGAAAGAGGACATCTCCTCCTGCTCTCCTCAGCTGAAGAAGAACCTTTTTCCTCTTAGTTTGATTATTCAAGCCATTAACATTTAATGAAATTACTTTCAAGTTTTTCATATCTCTGTTTAGAGGCTTTATTTTAATTTAACTTGTTTTACAAGTATTTTGTATGCATATTCAGGATTAGGAAAGCAGTGGGAGGTGAAAGGCATGGAAAGGGGAAAAGTAAGGGAGAAAGAAGACGCGAAACAAGGAAAAAGAGAGAGTGAGGGTAAAAAGAAAAAAAGGAGAAGAAGAGGAAGGAATAAAAAAAGATAAAATAAATAAATAAATAAATAAAAACAAAAAAAAAAAAAAAAAAAGAAGAAACAACAAAACAAAGGAAGAGAACCTGAAAACATTGACAGGTTCAATTGTACCACCTTAAAATTAGGCAGTATTTATCAATAACCGTTATTGGAGGGGCCAAAATGGTCCTTAGGGCGGTCTCTACCGGCCGCAAAGATAGATCTACTTAACAAAATTTGATTGGCATCAACGTGACATAGTCCCCCTATACCCCTACTTGTGTTAACATAATTGTTTTGCATCATTTTCTCTATAGCCTACATCTTACAAATTCCCAAAGAATAAACCAGACAAGCAAAAGGGAAAAAAAAAATCGTAATAATGATACAGATAAATAAATCATTTAAAAAAAAAAAAAAAAAAAAAAAATCGACATAGTTCTTACTTAAATCTGTCTGCCCCCTTTTTCAAAGCTTTCAAGATATGGGCTTACTTTTCCCTTATTTCCATTTAATTTCTCTTTATTTAATAAGATTAAGTCAAGTGAAATATAAAAAGAAAGCAAGAGTATATGTCTATCATAATGCTAATGGTAATTCAGTAAAACGATAGAAAGAAGAAAAAAAAGTAATTATATACAAAACGGTTTTCGTTCATCTAAATGTATGGCTTCATCCTTCAATAAAAATCAATCAATAAATAAATAAATAAATAAGTAAAAAAAAAAAAAAAAAAAAAAAAAAAAAAAAAAAAGGGGGGGGGGGGGGGGGGAGTATAACTGCAAGTCAAAGTGGGAAAAACGATATTATCTAGCCTTCCATTAATTATTAATCCTATAGTTTTTCTTTCTTTTTTTTTTTTTTTTTTCTCTTAATCTCCCCTTCTGTTTTTTTCCCTTTAAATGTATTTAAATTAAACAAATAATCTAGAAAGAGAACAGAAAGGGAGAAAATTATCTATGTCTGGTATAAAAAGGAAAAAAGAAGAAAAAAAAAAGAAGAAAAATGAATAAAAAAAAAAAAATAAATAAAAAAAAGTAAATAAATAAATAAAATGAAGGGGATATGAACTACAAGCCAAAGGGGGAGAAGGGATATTATCTAGCCTTCCATGAATTGTAAGTCCAGAGTTAAGTCTCCTTTTTTTCTGCTCTTTTTACTCCTTTCCTTTTTTCTCTTAATATCCCCCTTTGTCTTCTTTTTTTTTTTTTTTTTTTTTTTTTTTTTTTTTTTTCTCTTTTTCTTTCTTTTTCTTTTATAATATGTTTAAATTCAACAAATAATTTAAAAAGAAAACAGAGAGGGAAAAAATAATCTATGTCTTGAAAAAATAAAAATAAAATAAAAATAATTTAAAAAAAAGGGAAATGAAGGGGGTATGAACTGCACGTCAAAAGGGGAGAAGGGATATTATCTAGCATTCCATTATTAATCCTAGAATTTATTCTCTGTTTTTTTTTTTTTTTTTTTTTTTTTCTTCTCTTTTTTTTTTTTCTTTTTTTTTTTTTTTTTTTTTTTTTTTTTTTTTCTTTCTTTTTCTCTCTTTTTTCTGTTAATTTTCCCTTCTGTCTTTTTTTCTTTGAGTATATTTAAATTCAACAAATAATTTAAAAAGAAAACAGAGAGGGAAAAAATAATCGTCTTGAAAAAAGGAAAAAAAAAAAAAAAAAAAAAAAAAAAAAAAAAGAGGGGGGGGGGGGGTATGAACTGCAAGTCACATGAGGAGAAGGGATATTATTTAGCCTTCAATTAATCGTTTATCATAGAGTTAATTCTCCCTTTTCATCTCCTCTTCTTTCCTTCTTTTTTTTCTGTCAGTACCCTCTCTTTTTTACTTTCTTTAAATATATTTAAATCAAAATAGTTTAAAAAGAAAACGGAGGGGAAAATAATATATGTCTTGGAAAAGACAAAGAAAAAAGAAAAAAAAGGAGAAAAAAAAAGGAAAGAAACAGAAACGAAAGAAGAAAATTAGACAAAGCAAACTGATATGTTTGCAGCTTCAGATGGAAAATTAAAATGTCATCAATCTTTCTTCAATGTAGCCTACAGTATAGTCAGTGTTCACCCTCTCATTTATATTCAACTTTTGTTAACTGTTGTGTCTGTGTTTAAGTGCCTTGGTACCTGGATTTAATGTCTCAGTTCACTTTTTTTTTTCTTTTTTTCTTTTCTTTGATCCAGCTGCGCTGTTTATGGTCCGATCTTCTTCAGCATTCTGTAGCTGCGTTTTTTTCTTTTCCATGTCCTCCTGCTTTATACAGTCCTCTCTTTTCCAGGTCGCTGGCAGCCTCCGTTGGATTCGGGTATGTTGTAGTTGTCCCATCTGGGTTGAAAACCTTCAGTTTAGCCGGCGCTAGGATGTGCGTCTTGATGTTGCTTTGATGTTTTAGGGACTCTCGGATTGGTTTATACATGGCTCGCTGTCTTCTTGTTTTATATGTATAGTCATTATCAAAGAGGATACGCTCATTCTCATACAGCACTTGCTTTTTATCCCATGCTGCTTTTAGCACCCTTTTCTTTGCGTCAAAGTCTAGAAAGGCTGCAACAATCGGGCGAGTGGAGTTTGTCTGTTCTTTGCCCATGCGGTGCGCTCTGATTAAGTTGATAGCACCTGGTACCTCCAGAGTCTCTGCAAATAGTTTTTTGAGAAACTGTATCATGTTTTTAGCTCCATTTGGTTCCTTGACATTATAAATACAAATATTGTTCTGTCTGGATTTATTTTCCAAATAATCCACCTGTTCAGAAAGCTCTTCAATTCGATCCTTTGTTAGTTTCAGCTGCTTTTGGGCTGCAGCCTCGGCGTCGTCCAGATAGCTCACCCGTGACTCCAAACAGCTCACACGTTTCTCGGTTTTCTCCACGTCTTTGCGCAGCTCTGCTGTTTGATCCATAATTGTTTTAATGTCTTTCTCCGTGCGTTCTTGAAAAGCTTTGGATTCATCTCTGAACTCCTGGATCTCTTTAGTCAGTGAGCCTTTCAGATCGGCGAACATTTTCTGCATCTCCTCTTTGTTCATGGTGGATTCGGCTTTTGCTCTGCGTTTGTCTTTGAATAAATTCTCAGGTTTTGTTTGTTCTCCAGAGCGTAGATTCATCTGTAAAGGCTATTAATTAATTGTTTTCGGGGGTGGCGAGGGAGCATCATCACGCTGCGGCCATCTTGCCAGAAACGGAAGTCACTTTCCTACATTTGAGAAGCCTGTTTTCAGCACTATTCAGAGATAGCCTAGCCTAGCTTTTGTACTGGCTCTGCTGGTTGGAGAGGGATGTGAATACAAAGTATCTCCCAGCAAGCTTTGACTCCAAAGCAAGTCTCTCCCTGAAGAATTAAATTCCTCTTTAAAGCTGAACTTCATGAGAAATGAAAGCAAAAACAGGAACATGGAGAACAACAACACCAGCAGTCTGGGGAGTCAACTACAGACTTATCATAAACTTCCTGTTTTTTGTTGTTTACAGTTTGATTTTGGACTATGGTCTTACTGTTTACATTCGCTAACTCTGCTCTGTCTCTCTTCATAACATCAGAACTGGTCCTCCTCCTGTTTGAGTATCGGACCCTGAAGATGAGGCGACAAGTGGGCTCGGCGGGGTTGTTAAAGCTGAGGTTAATGTGACAATGATGATAATTGTCCTGTTGTGTGAGCGGAAGAAAAGGTGTAGGAGGGAATGGGGGAGTGGTTGGTGGCTGGCAATGAGATCTGGGAGGTAAAGGAAAGTGGGGAAGTGGTGGAGGAGGAGATGGAGGGGAGGGGTTGTCAGGCAGGGTCAGGAGGAGCCCATGGAAATGCAGATTGCGTCTTTATATTCTCTTGCCAGGCATCACCTTTGAAGTGAAAAAAGGGATTTTACTGACTGACTAACTTTCACTGTGCCTCCATCTCCTCTCCTGCCTCCTCCCGCCTTTAGTCCCCCACTGCTACTCTGCCTCACCCTTTCTCTCTTTAACTGACAAAACAGGCCCGCAGGCACACTGAGCTGCCTCCTCCATCACATCCTGCTCTTTTTGCTCTTTTTTTCTTCACTCTTTTTTTTGGCCTCATATTTAAACATTAGCTTGCTTTTGCTTTTACTTATACTCATGTTAATATTACTCTATTCTCAGACCATATAAACGTGCATGATACACCGGCCCCACAGAAATGAGACTAGCATCTCAAGAGCTCTCTATGGTTGGGATATGGTTGGGCTGCAATAGAGGTCTTAAAGCTCGCCCAATCCATGTTAACAGATGGAACATGGGTCAACCTTTAAAATTTGAATACATATCGAACAGATTGCTCTTGAACTTGCTTTCTGTCCCAACTGTTATCTCTCATCATAGTGATTTATGTGCAAGAATTCATCTGTCATCTCCCAAAATCTTCACAAGTTTTTTGGTCAAGTCCAGTTCTGTGGGACACTTGTTGGGGAACTTGTCCATCTGTTGATGCTAACATCACTTGAATGCTGCATTTAGCTAGTAGCAGTAGTCATAGCTATTTTGAGCTTCTCCAAAATTTTTGCAGTTTTACATGACAACGGTTTTAGGGTGAAACGCAAAAGTTTTGTTGCATTTCAGTCTCACGTTTACACGGAAAAAAGTAATTTAGCTGACCTAAAACGCAAACTTTTAAAAACGGCCTTCAGAGTGAGATTTTTCTGAAACACTGCTGACACAGTTGCTGTGTAAACAGTAAGCCGGCGTTTTCAGTGAAAACGATGACGTCACTCTCCGCTTCACACAAGCACATACAATAGTGCAAACAGTACTGTTGTTACGATCGTTGTGGACTACCGTGTTGTGCTTGTGCTGCTCATTTTGCTGAATCTGCTGACGGTCTTTTTGCAGTTAGTATTCCCCAATACATCGGATGATTGGCTCAACTCTACTTCGATCTACCAAAAGCGGCTTCTTGATAAGACAGTTATAGCACCACCCTCAGGCCTGGCATGCTTACTACAGCGTTTTCAGTCTTTTTTTCACTGTGTTCTAGTGTCTTTGGATGAAACATGGTGTAAACGGGGCCTTAGTCGGCTCCATATCACCAGACTTCCAAAAGTATTTATTCCAGAAAACTAAGCAAACATCTGCTTTTACTGTTTAAACACAGCCGAGTTTAAAGAGATAAAAAGTGAAAGAAACAGCTGCAGTAACTGATATATTTGCATCACTAGTTTGGTACACAGCCAAAGTACACATCTACAGATTTGAACACACACACAGAAAATGCCTCACTACACACATAAGCTCTTCTTGTGGTTCTCCACGCACTCAGGACCTGTTGATGGGCCGTTTAATCCAGGCTGAATATAAAACCACGTATTGTTTGTGATGGACAATATACTGTAACACCCCTCTCCTCCCCCTTAACCATTCAAAATGCTTTCCATCCTCACTCATCTCAGCCTTTAGCCTCTCCTTTCACCACAAACCTGCATTTCTGAATGCTAAGAAGAAAAGAGAGGCGCTCACAAAAAAAAACAGAATTCAGGTTTTGAGGTGGTCTGGAAAATGCAGAGTAGGCATATTGAAATAAAAGAAAAGAAGGGAGAGTGAATAGTGGGCTGTGCAGAGCCGGTTTGCTAATTAAATCTTTATACCGTCTTTTCTGTGGGGAAGCTAATCTGCTGGGTGGGAGCTGGCCGGTCCCGCTTCTCAGAGAGTTTTCAGAAAGTTCTTCTCATTTCATGCGTTTCATTTCTCAGCCCACCCTGGGTTTTCTTTAGCCCCGCTATAAAAAAGTAGCACGTTTGATGGAAGATTGAGTACGAGGTGGACAATGCTGGGCCTCATTACTGGAACAAGGGTCTGAAGAGAGATGTCGAGGGAGAGAAAGGGAAACGAGAGACGTAAATCACACAGCAAGGAGGAGGTTTGGAGAGAAAATGCAGAGCGGGAGTTTGAGCTTACATTCGAATGTATGAATACAGTGGGTGGTGGGTGAGGGGTGGAATAACAAAAACCAGGGGAGGAAGCGTGCTGTAAAAGAAGCAGTTAGTCGCCAATTTTATTTAAGGAGAACACGCTGGGACTAAACTTTTGTCTGTTTCCAAAAGAGAAGGAGAAGGTGAAGGACGAGGAGGAGGGGAGCTGATGATCTGAGATCAGATGTTTCCTCCTGATAACAAGCAGCTGTGATGATCACTTCCAGACGCAGACTCAGATTTTTTTCAGGAGCGAGGCCACAGGTTGACGTCCATGTGCCCTGACCCCGGCCTCCACATCCTCCACATCTCTCCGTTTCCCTCCTTTAGTTCCACTTCTCCTGCAGGCCAAACCGAGTCAGGAGACTGCAAGGCCCAAATGTTATTTGCTAAATTAGATAATGGAGGCTATCCGCAGAGTGTAATGGCACTCTAGCGGGAAAACAATGTTGTTTTGTGTTGGGGGCCAAAGTAGAAGTTGTTGTTTATCAGCTGATTGGAGGATCTTTTTATTTTCCTGTCTATTCAGATCTATTTTCTCCACATAAATGTCCTGTGAGGACTTTATAACTTGTTCTGAAACAAATCAATTTAATACTGAAGCCTCTATATGGCCAACAAAAGCAAAGTAGATCATCGGCATAAAGACTGATTATTTCTGGAGAGTCATTTTTTATTCCCTGACACTGCTTCTTGCTGCTGGGTCAGATTCCTAAGAAGTGATTTGCAGCATGCAGAGCGACGGAGTCTTTGTTTACATTTTCCACCACAAAGCTTCACGGTATGAAGAACAAAAGATAGTAAAGCACAGGAGGAGGTTTTACTTCAGAAATGACTAAACACTCAGACAGGGCAAGATGAGGAAGGAGATAAGACAGACAAACAAACCACTGTCCCCTTATTTAATGATGGACTAAATTATTTCCACAGAAGATCTTAAGATTCATGTAAGGGAAGGGGAAAAACTCTGTTCTCTATCAAGCATTTAAACATCTTTTTTTGTAATTGTTGGTCTGCAACTTGGTTGTCATTGCCTTTATCAACCTCATGTCCAGCTGTGTCTAACAGCAAAGAAAACAGACAATTTAGAAATCTGAGGGTAAGGGTTCAAACATTTTCTTATTTAGGTGGTAGAGCCCCGAAACGGAACAAAAGAGAAATTATTTTTATATAACTTTGTTGATTGACAGATGATGTCACTCCCATGTGTGCCAAAGTAGGACACTGTATGTTATGAAGTTTGTTTTGCATATGAAAGTGTGTCAGTGTTATTACAGAATCAAAGAGGAGTAAATACGTGTTTGTAGGTCATTTGTTAGGATTATCAGCAGTATAAAAACAGATGCGATGTTGGAGAACTGACTCAGGCAAGCTGGAGAGTTTTCATGTTCTCTCAAAAACATGCTCATCAGGTTGACTGGTCACTCTAAATGGCACACAGGAATGAGTGCATGAATAAAAGGTTGTCCATCACAGCATGTTGACCCTGATAGACTGGTGACCTGTTCCTTTCCTTGATCCCAAAGAGAGATAGGTTGGCTTCAGTCCCCCACAACCCTAAAAAAGAAAAGCAACCACAATGACGGATGGATTACTCAAACTATATTTTGAACAAACTAAACGTGATGGAGATGAAGGCAGGTTCCTAGCCTGCTTAGCAATGGGTTCAACATGTCTACTCAGCCTTCACCCTGTTGTGCAAATCTTTGTGTTGAACTGAGCCTCAATCAAGAAAAAACAAAAACAAAACAAAACCCATATTGAGGGTGCATCCAAATAAACAAGCTTCACACAAAAGCAGCACTGGAAATCAGGTTGTAAAATAGTTTTTTTGTTATTTTTTTTTTAGCTTTTATGTCTTTATCATAGACTGTATAAAACATGGACGTAGCCTCTGCGACATCCCCCATCTGATGCTGAAACCGTGAAATGCAGCCACATTCATTATGACGCTGGCTGTGAGTTTCCTTTCGAACAGCTACAGGGTGCCTGTCAGTCATGTGACCTGAGCTGTGCCTCTGATTGGACAATCAAACAATCTGAATAACTTCTTAACCACCAAGTTGAAAAAAGATTCACTCACCGTACAGTGTGTGCCGATAGAGAAATCAGCCTTTAAGACCCAAGTCTGTTTTTATGGCTGGGTGTGTACGTGACTTCCGGTCTTTCTGCAGCCCGCCTCAAGCGGATTCTTGATGAACAGCAACTTTTGGCACTTCTGCATAGGCTTTAATTTTACTCACCGGATGTTGCCCCTTGGTTTTTATTCAGAGAGAATGGGACAGTTAATAGAATCTAACTAGGCCACTCTGTGCCTCAAAGGGGGTGGTTTAACATCAAGTGATACTCTTTCATTTTTGGTACCTGCTTCAGGCGGACACATTTGGAACTGCAGTTTTTTTGCACTTCCACATTCATTTTTCAACACTGCAAGGGTTATATTTCTCTAGTCCTACAGCATTTCAAGTTGTTTTAGCTACATGCTTGGATTTTTGTTCCTAAATGTAGCTTTTGCAGTTCAGTCTAATGGGCCGTTAACACAACAACAGTTTTAGGGTGAAACACAAAAGTTTTGTTGCGTTTCACCCTTGTGTTCACACGGAAATGGCATTGTAGCCAACCTAAAATGCAAACTTTTGAAAACAGCCTCAAAAGTGGGATTTTTCTGAAATGCTGCCAACACCAATGCCGTGTAAACAGTAAGCCACATTTTCAGTGGAAACGCTGACGTCATACTCCATTCCGCTGGAGAGCATACAACAGGACAGCAGTACTTTTGTTACGATCGTTGCGGACCACAGTGTTGTGCATGTACCGCTGAATCTCCTGACTGTCTTTTTATACAAAATGTGCATCTGTTGCTCTACTTCTGCACTTGATTTTTACCAAAACATCAGATGATCAGCTCAGCTCTACTTGGGGGAGATCTCCAAAAAGGACAATGGACAAGACCGTTATAGCACCACCTACAGGCCTGGCATGCTTACTACAGCGTTTTCAGTCCCTCAGTGTTTCCGTGTAAACGTAGATTATTTTCACTGCGTTTCTTAAGCATCATTTCAGGTTTTTTTATTACATGAAAACCTTTAGCAAATACAGAATTTCTATACAATTAACATGTTTATGACTATTTTTGGATTCACAAGCTCATCTTTTTCTAGCTTGAAGTCATACAACTATTTGCCCATATCAACATGATGAAGCCTTACAACAGTTTGTGTAGGTGAAATATTAAAAACCACAGAGGTTTGACTTTATGACTGTACCACTCCATCAGTGGAAATAATCTAGATGTCTTGTATATTATTTTATACACATTCTCCATGTTCAAACTGAGATTTATTTGGAAACCTTGGCAGCCTCACTAGAATTTAAATGAAGTTATACGAGTTTCAACAATGTTTGGCTGCGCTTTGTCAGTGAGCCACACAGCCAAAAGTGAATTGCACAGCACAATTTATCATAAAAACAAGTGCGAGGCATGCATACTGTACAATTTAGAGTGAGGGAGAACAACTAAGCTCATTAAAGCACTAAAAGACGCATGAAGAGATGGAAAACAGAGACAGGTAGAGAGTAAGGGAATGCAAGGAGAGGGAAGAGTTAAGTCCATTTCCTGAGTATAAATTAAAAGCGTCTTGTAATCACATTGCAGGAATGCAGTCGGTGTACACTGTTAAACACTCCCTAAGCCCTGGCTCCACTTCACTCTCTCAGTCCCTGCACACAAAGGGGCCTTTGTTCTCTCTGCTCTTGAAAAGCAATGCTCAGTCACTCCCTCCTCCTCCTCCTCCTCCTCCTCCTCTCCCTCTCTGTTCTCTCGCTCTTGTGCTGTTTCTGTCATTCTCCCCTCTCACTCTTCTGTTTCTTTCATTCACAGACTCTCTTGGCCTTCATATTTCCCATCCCACTGTATCTGTCTCCATTTCCTTTTTCTGCTTTCTCTGACACAGAAGTTTGCCTGGAAGTTTTCACATCCACAGGAGTGAGAAAGGCTTCATATCCGACCCAACAAAAGCAAAATCTCAATCTCAACAGTCAGGACATCCCATGGCAGGTTACTGGCCTGACATAAACAAATCATCAACGCCCTCAACATTACCAGAAACACATGATTTCTCAAAGCGTTCTTCCCTCAAGATTTGCTCAGCCCCCTCCAACAGCTTTTTCTGGTTAACCACACATTTACGGTAAAAAACTGTACTCGGGTGTGGAAGTGGAGGGTGGGGGTCCTGGTCTTTCTCTTCGCCTCCAAAACCCCTCCACCCTGACTGGAAATATTTAGACACCACATAGATACACAACACTCGCTAGCTACCAGATGTGGCACGCACACACCTGGTGCGTTGGGAGCCCTTGGGCGTGGAAACTGTTATTTTGTTTAGCAATCAGGTCATATGCGACAAGCTTATAAAGTCTTTTCGTTTGAACAAGCTTTCCTGAGAACAACCCTCACAGTCTCTTCATCCTCTTTTAAAACCTGGCAGTCGACACCTGTTGATTGATTTTTGTGATATGACCAAATAAAGCACTCGGGCATGTCTGTACTCTGAAACAATGTACGTCAGATTGAGTTATCTTTCGTATGAAGGATGCAATGCCAAGATCACTTTCTGTAGCTGCTTGTAGCCACTGATGATTAATGCTATGCTAAGAAGTAGCCTGCTTTTTGGATCAATGAATACGATGTTCCTGTGTCATAATTTTTTAGTTAACTTTGGTAAATTAGCATTAAGAAATCCTAATCTGTCAGGTTGAGGTAAAATATTGACTGTTAGAAGATTATTTACGTCAACAGTTTCTGTGTAATGCAGGTGTTTAATGATGTTGGCATTTAGGGATGGGTACCTTTCACATTTGAAACGATACGGTACCTATGCCTGGTACCTGGCAATCAGTACCGGTACTCAACGGTACCAAGTTTTGGCACTTTTTTGTGTTTATCTGGTAAAAGATATCAATTTGTTTGATAATGAAATATAAAAAAATTTCAATTTAACAAATTTATTCTTCAGTATATAACCTTGTAATGCTGTGTTCATGTCCAGCATGGAAAGTCACCTGCTCTTCCACTCCTGCACGGTCACAAGGATGCATTTAGGTACCTAAACATGGTACCTTTTGGGTTTACATGAATCAATACCCAGTACTTTTGACAGAATTCAGTCGGTACCTATAAAAGTGCCTAATTAGGTACCCATCCCTATTGGCATTATCTACTCTAACAATACAAACATAATGCCAAAAGCTAATTTAGCTTCATTACAAAAATATACATCTCTCCCTAACCTATCCCATGGTTTTCATTAACCTAAACTTGTTTTTCATGGTGTCTTAAAAAACAAGTAACATGGTGAAAGAGATAAATGATTGGCAATTTTACCCTTTAATCCTTCAGTATTAACTGCATAAAATGATGTTGGAACACGAAAATCAAAAAGCACAAAATTCTGGAAAAAGAAAAAAGAGCTGTGAACATGGCTCAATCAGGTTTAATGTGGCCCTGAAGGTCACCTACACACAACGCCAAAATGTTTCATCCAAGTCTGAGAACATTGCACTACAAGCAAAGTGTTTTATGATTATTCAAAAACTTTTCCCTAAACACCAAAAAATATCTTCACACAAGCTTTTCACATACAAAGAAACAAAGTGACATTTCTCTAAATGCAAAAGAAAACTTTAATGAGACTTAAAAAAGTTACATGATTCTTTAACGAGTTTGAATGTTTTTGTGTGTATGGATTTTTCTGTCACATGTTATTAGGGTTGAAATTTTGGTTCATTTTACCTTAAGGGCCACCGTACCATGCTAACAGCTTTGTAAGGCTGTAATAAGCTGTAGCAGTGATAAAAGTTCAATGCTAACATTAGCATGCTGTTATGTTCAAACTGACTCATACAAAGCTGTTAATGATTAGCAGAAAGTTTTAGACAGTCAGTTTAGAACAACAGCATGCTATTTTTTTTACGTATTGAAATCACGATTCAGACACCACTTTGACTTTTAGATACAACACCCCAAGGAGGAATTTTAACTCAAAATATTAATGTTTTCATTGGCTTTTATTTTTGAACTTGCTCACGACTTGAGGCTTGTCTTGGCAACAAAATCATAAACCAATAAAATATTCATATCTGAAGTTGTCAAACATGTTGTTGAAAACAGTTACACCCAGGTGCAAATGGGGCCTTTTCCGTTTTACCTGATCGTCCAATTTTATAACAGTGTATCAACTTGATACACAGTAAAGATAAACCACATCAGGAAATTTTTCTATACTGGCGTCTACTTTAGCACTGAGCATTGTGTTTGATGATCTTGTTTTCAGAGCCATATGGAAAACTAGATCTACTTTGTATATTTTTCAGCCTGGGGGTATAATGTCCAATAAAGTAATTATAGTGTTCTTTCTCATGCGGTTCAGCATGTCTGGTCGTGTCTGACTGTGGCCCTGCTGCACTGAGAGAGCCTGAGGCGTGAAGTGCAATCACGTCCATCAACTCTTATCAAACCTGTCACAGGGTGTCTGACGCAAGACGGCCTTGCACAATCACCTCCTGACAGATGAGCACAAGCAACAGTTGGGAGGTTTAACCCTGACAGTATATCGTTATTGTAAGGTCATTCACAAAGATTCATATCTGTGGCTACTGTTTTTTTGTTTGTTTTTCTGTTTGGAGAGAAAGTTTAACTCAAAAACGAGAATACAATTTTCCAGTTGAAGATTGCTTCCGTCTTGGGATACAGTTTTAGTCTTGATGTCGAAACCATCATGAGCAAAACATCCTTGATGATGCACCAAACTAACATGCCGGTAAACCCCATCTGCTGTTAACTTTCACGTGACACTACAAAGAGCTCAGGAATAAACAGAGAGCGATTATATTCTGCCCAGACATGAAAAGTAAACATTTCATCATTCCCCACTGACTCTCAGTTGCGTTAAGATGCCCTGATTTATCTTATTTTCTGTTTGCACACAACCAAGAAAAAGCTAATATCTAATTTAAAATTTCTTGTCAATGGATAAAAAAAACTTTTACATCCAGAACATCAAAGTCAGGTGTTAAAAAATGATAGGTTTACTGGCAGAATGAGAGAACTCTGAAAAACTGGCAGAAAAACTGTGGGAGTCAACGCTAAGCTAGGCTAGGTTAGGCTAGGTTTTGAGTAAAATGATTCAATACAAGCGTTTTAATTAAAATCATATTAAATGTGAGAATTCATTTTGATAATTTGGCTAAGAAAAGCAAGTTCAGAAGGAAGCAACATTGTCACAAAGTGAGTTTGTCAATTCACATTTTCATATCATGTAGACATGGAGAGCTTAATCCTTTTAAACAGGGAAATGTACTTTTTCAAGCTAATGTCAGATGTTTTCCTCATGGTTGCATAAGAATCACTGCTCTTCTTTATCTCTATTGTCTTCCATATTTTAGGATTGTTTTGGCAGCATCAATGGTTTTCATTGTCACTTTGTGTCATGCCTATGAGTCATTCTTTGAAAGTTCATTGGAAGTCATCAGACGCTTGATCTGATAAGTTTAACACTAAAAACCTCCCTTTTACCTTTGGATCTTTTGACCCAGTTTTCCCAGAGTGAGTCCTGTAAATCATTGCCTTTTGACAGCTGTGATTTACTGTATGCCAGCCTTGAGGACCTCTTAAGACTTCAGAGAGGACAAACACAATCCGCAAGAGGAAACACACCACGCCAGTTTACACACGGCTGCTACCCATGTATGATAGATTACTTTTACATTATAGTATCCTCGCTGTTGAATAAATACAACTACACCTTTATTTCATACAACTGAACAAATAACTTTTGTAGACTTAAACGTCAAACCATTGACAAGCCCTCAACAAAGTGCCATTCTGAAAGGGAACTGAGAACTAGTTTCTGTGAATGGATTTAACTTCTTTTTAGCCACAGTTAATTGACTTGTAATCCTTGCTGGTTGACAACTTACTCAGCAATGAAAATATAGTTATTAAACCAGCTCCAGAATACATCTCTAAATTAAGCATATGACCACGAAACTACATTAGCTACCTTGCTAGCACTCTGGTTAGTGTTCTTGGCAACAGCTAACTATCTGGTAAACTTGATGGCCTAATAACTGTCATATGCATGTTTGTTGAATTCTTGGCAAAAAGTCTGAGAAACAAAGTGATAGATATAGTTTAAGTAGCTAGCTTGGCCAGTTAGCACATTTTCTGTTTGCACAACAATATTGTACATATAGCCTAATTACTATAAAACCAAAACCTTTATAAAAACTTTAATTTACTCATTATTTACAGGAACAAGTTAGAAAACAATCATTTGTTCAAAGTTATAAACATAAAAAAAGAAACATAATGTATTTACAGTAGCTCATTACTGCTAGCACAGCCAGTTAGTATGGTGGCGTACTTAACCAAAACTTGATGAGACCATTACACAATGAGAACAAAACACTTAATAAAGACGTTTAAATATTTAATTTTCTTATCAAGTGAAACATAGTTTTAAGTCTTAGGGAAGGGATTTTGTATGCTCTCTTAAATAGGACTCCCTTTAGCATTCTTGTGTTAAGTAGCTAGTTACTTAAATGGTGTTATGTTGTCTAAGTGTTCTGTGAATTGTAAGTAGGTGCAAGAAAGAGAAGAAAAAGTATATTCCAGATGGATTAGAAAGTGCAGATATATATTCGAAGTTGCTGATTCCAGCTAGCAAGTTAAGTTAGCAAGTTTGTTGTTAGCACAACACTAGTGTAATTTTTAGCCACAGGAGTAATAACAAAATACTGACATCCAGAAACTCTGAAACATTTATTTAATATTTACTGAAACACAGCTGAAACACATCTTTGGAGGATTGTATGTGCACTTGAAGTTAGCACTCTTGTTAGCATTCTTCTTGGAAGCCTGGCAGTTAGCCCAGTGGCTTTTCTTCGTCTTCAGTAAGAACTTTTTGAATTGCTGATGAAAACATCTGGAGAAACATCTTTTTTGTGTGCAAAATAATCTAACATGTAAACCATATAGATATTTGAAAAGTGGTTTATTGGCGCTAGCATCTTAGCTGTTAGCACATAACTTAAAAAGGCTGCTTTTTAGGAAACACAAAGTATCCAGAACCGAATTCTTTTCAATCAGGAATCAAATTTCTCATGGTAAGTTGTTTTGTTTGTGTTGGTACTTTTTCTGTGCTGTGTTTTTTTATTTTATAACTCTTTTGTACTCTGTGTAGCATAAATCTGCTCATTTCTAAATTTAGCTGTATGCTCCTCAATTTAAATCAACTTTTCTCCAATGTACATCACTTTTCTTTCTGAGAGGCTTTATATAAATATTGTTTAACTGTATTACACCAAACAGTGCAGAGCATGTCCCAGCAGCGTGCAGCAACCCATCCGGCCCTTCAAGCAAATCTGTTTCACCCACTGCAAACACACAATGACACACACAGGCACAGGCAGGACTCCCTCTCCCCGTGTCTCCTCATCCCGATCCCAGATGCAGGCTTGTAGCAGCCTGTCTGAAACCAAACCACCTTTACGGGGGTGAGAGAAATAGCGCAAGGTGTAAATGCACTGCAGGCAGGGCTGGGCCCATCTTAACCTCAGCCAAACAGCTCTGGTGTCTTTGATGGCAGCTCCACATATCAGAAGAGTGAAAGGAGACACTGATCTGAGTTGTTGTGAAGGCAGAACAGCCCACAGGCAGGTTCAACCCAGCAGTCACTTCCTTTTATGCTATTTCAGAGCCGAGAGCATTGACAAGTTGGAGTGGAAAACCCTGTGTGAGGGAGTCAGGCTAAAGCGGACAGCAGCATGAGCAGTGTCAAGGTTTGTAACACAAACATGCACAGGAAGATTGTAGCCTTGACTCACTGTCTGGGTGCAATGCTTGGACACAATGTTCTGACACACGCAGATATATACAAACACATCCTCCTACATATGAAAGAGAGGGTGTTCACACCTTTTCCCAGCTTTTTCTGTAAGCTAATCTCTCTGTTCTTACGGTTGTTTCTGTCTGAAAGTTGCATCACAAAATAACTGATGTCAAGTTGAATCACATTTGTTTATCATTTCTGGAGTCTTCGCTTGGCTCTCCTTTCTCTCTGCTTTGCTTACATTGTGCTCACAGAGGGGGTTTGTGGTGGAGAAACAGATGAGCAAAACATCTGCTGCCTTAACAGGAGGAGGGCATTCTGAGAGCTCTATTTATCCAGTTATGAGTCATTTATAAGCGTTGCTGTGTTGAAAAATGGTTTTGAAAGCATTAATATTCCAGCAGCTACTCCAAAGTTTGAAAGTAGAGTATGGGCTGAAGTTGTGTTTACTTTCATGCTTTGTCTATTACTGAAATACGTTTATTGTCACCAGATTTAGATAACACTACAAGTGTTATTTGGGGCCAGAACGGAAACTTGCATTGTTTTATCGCTTGTAACAATCAAGGAACTTTTATGCAGTCACATTTGCCAAGATGAAAGTTTTCCATTAACTTTTTTATTTCTTTTTTCATATTTATTATTTTTTTAACAGTTGCTTGGTAATAAACAAATGATTGCAGCAGCAGAATCATTTCTAATGATAAACACAATGCTTACTGATACATGTAATCTGCTACATTTCTGTAGTTTCAACCATTTCTGATATTCCTACACACAAAAAACAAATTATTATAATTCACTAATATATACCTCTTATGGGTAATTCCCCATCAGCTTTCCTACTGATCTACCGGCTGTGTGAGATACTCGATTCTTATTGGTATAACCCCTTGATTAAGGTTGTTAGCTTTCTCCAATATGAGCGATGGCAGAGGCAAACTGGTCACAAGTTATGTCGAATCAATCCACAGAAAAGAGTTCTGAGAGTTTAGATTTATCTTATTGATACCATGAAAAAGAGATAAAACAATTAGCATTTATTAGCATCATACTGGTAACCAATGTGGCTAAAATGCCATTTTTGTCTAACTGTCCTCTGCTTTGGGCCAGGGTCTTGTTACACCCTGTCTGGGTCCTATATTCCATAACTACCATCTAATTACACATTGTTTCTTAATTATTTGGTTCTAAACAGTGGCTGTGAGAACTATCCGAAAAAAATGTAGTATTTTTCTCTATTTCCCATGAGCACCAACACCCACTGTCGTGAGGATGTGACTCTTCGCAAGTGTTTGTTTTGAAGGAAACAAAAGGAGACCAGATCTTATTTTTAACAGTACTTTTCTTTGATAAAGAGAACTTTGTACTTGGTTCAACATAATGAAGCAATGCAGTTACTGACAGTTCCGTAGCACTAATGTTTGACAACAAAAAAACTTTGTAAACTCAGTTTGTAGTGTAGTTTAGAACCAGTCTACATTTAGCGCTACTTACCGCCCAGTGCTTGAAGATGTGTCCATTACATGTAATCTTTGTTATGTCCTACCAGTGCTCATCTACCAACTCCAACCTCATCACTCTCCCGTTCAGCTTTCTTCTGCTCATCTGTCCTTTTTCTGTCTGACATTCCAGCTCCAGTGTCCGTACACTACTGCAAAATAAATCCAAGAAACCGTTATAAACCGTTAGAAAAACACTGTTTTCTCTTGTGGTGTAATAGGGACTTCAACATGCAGTAATCAATCTGGTCCTCAATAACCTGACCACAGATACTGAAAAATATCATTTACAAATAAACAATTTTGGTGCTGATAATCTCATTTTAAGTTATAGATTACAATCAGGCAAAAACCAGAGATAAGATTTTTTCAAGATCACCTAGAAAGCCCTCATAGGGACTCATAAGTTTGTTTCCAAAACTGAAGGATCTTGTCTTTATATTGATCTTGTCGCACTATGTGGGTTGTGCTTTTTCAGACTTCAACATGTCAGCAGCAACTGATGAAGCAGCTGATGCAGCAGCTATAAAATCCAACACCAATACTGACACAGATATTTAAAGTAACAATTCAGCCAATAGCTAACTCTAGATATAATTTTTGCATTAATTTTGTTTTTCAAATGAGATCTGTTTTAATTCATGCAAATAAAAACTCAATTCATTTTCGCCTTAAGACATGACTCTTGCAAGCTCGCTAGTTTGACTCACAGATAAAAATCAAGTGGTTTAATGACTTACCAGATGATCCAACCTCCTCTGTATCTTTCCTCAAAACAAGTTCCTTTTTATTTCTTGTTTTCTTGAAAGAAGCTGGTGTGACGGAGTTCTAGGAAAACACACACAGTTAGTTATTAGTCACTACCAGAGGATTTCCATTACTAATTGGCTATCGCAGCTCGAATGATTCCCTGATGATCTGATTTTTCAGCTCTCGGATGAAGCACCTTTTGTACTCAATTCTTGTCTACTCTGTGTAACATCCACTCTTGTCTACTTAATGTGTAAATCACTAAATCAAAGTAATTTTACTTTCATTTGGTGTGAACACAAACATTACTCCCACTCTGTCCAGAGTTTTTAATATATGAGATCTGTAACTGACAACGATGCATGGCACGTTATTTGTTGATGGCGGGCCAATGTCTGTGAACAGGGCAAATATTGACCAATACCAATGATCAAATGTGTCAGTGCACCCTTAACCTTACATTACCATCACCATCATTATGAAATTACTCTCACCTTGAATCTTTGACAAAGGAAACGTTGGAACAGAGGTTGTTTCTCTAGGGTGGTCCATGTTAAAAACAACTGACCTGACACTATGTATAATATGACCCAGACATGTTACATCGGTGTGTTTTCCAGTGTGAGTTTCCTTCTGATGCAAGGTGTTATGATAAGATCACTTTTACTGTAGGCAGCTTTGATTCATGGCCCATGACCTGTTTCCTCCCATAACTTCCAGTAGGAAATGTCACCCTGTCCCATGATGGCACATATTTCCATAAAGTGCTCTGGGTGAAAACGTGCCATATGGTGCAGCTAATCGTCGGCTGTGATTCACAAACACAGTGTCAGTTAACTTCTTTTTATTCCGCACCAGCACAGGGTGCGTTCCACAGCCCTGCCAGCTCCACACCCTGCCTTCATGTGCCAGCCGTTCCACATATTGCCCTTTCATAATAAATCAGTGTCATCATAATAATCATCTAAGCCTGGATTTAACTCTTTCCTAGCTATGCTAACTGCAATGAAATGAAGGGTGACAAATCTGCGACAAAGCTCTGCTCTGAGCGTTAGGTTCCTTTTATTGGTCAATCACTGCATGACCTTTGACCCTGTGATAACACCGTGGGGCTCTGTTTTGACCACATGTGGAAAAACTTCCCCAAAAAAAGACAAAAAGCCATTGGGAACTAGAAAAAGCACTCAGAGAGCACAGACCTCCACCAAGCATACTGTGATTGTCACCAACACTTTAGTCCTACTTTAATGTTATACTCCCTTTCAACAGACTGCCTGCTACAATTTGGTGTTAGTTGCAGGTTTTTACGATAATTTGTTTCCTGACAGTGTTGAAAATTATGATGACCCAGTACATATTTCATATTCCAGATCTTAGTATCCAGAATATTGGCAGGATCTGGATTGCACTTTTACAACCGTCAGAAATTATGGTGACCTTGTCTTGTATTGTTTTGCAAAGCAATCCGACCATTTATCGTGGAATTATATACACATATGGTGAAAAAGGCCCTATCTCACAATGATAAAGACTCCTTTAAAAACATCCTGGATCCAGACAGTGATCCAGAGCACCTCCAAAATTTAACCACTTCTTCCTTATTCTATTTTGAAGATTTCCTGAAAATTTCATCAAGATCTGTTTGTTACTTTTTGAGTCATGTTGTTTACAGACAAACAGAAAAACTCTCCCAAAAACATAGCCTCCTTGGCAGAGGTAATAAAATCACTCGTGGGAGAAAGACAAGACGAACTGACAAAAAGTGAAGAGACACAGAGACTGAATAGACACAGAATTAATTGAGGGCGTGGCCAAATTGGCCATCAGTAATGTTCCAAAATGGACCACCAGTGGCCCCCTGCAGCACCATTCCCCTAATACTCCCCATAGTCACACTACTCCAATAGTAACCAGACCTATGCCTGACTGCCTCGTACATATGTTATCACGACGTAATATGCATGGCCCACCTACATCACCCTGAAGCGTCTGTTTACAAGAAGCATGCTCTCATCAGAGGGAGCACAATGGAGACCACCAAGAACATGGCTACGACTTTAGTTATGTTTGGCTTGTGTTAAGTCATTTTGGTCAGACACAGCCCTCAAACACCCCACGCCATCGTTTAAAATGATTGTCAAAAGAAGCGGTACATCATGAACTCGTTGCATACTCGTGCTTGTGCTCAGGCATCAAGATTACTGTGCTGAAGCACACTTCTCCAAAGTGTACCAAAGTCAAGGAAGTGTACCATACCTGAGCAAGGTACGGAGTAGTCACACTGGCCAAAAGAATTGACTTTTGGGTTGAAGCATCTTGGGTATGGTAGGGATGGCAACTGCGCTCACGCCGCCCTTAGAGCAAACCAGAGGTACTCAGCTAGAAACACAGGCAGCAAGGACTACAAAATAAAACAGGAAACACAAAAGACTTGACATGGAAACACACACATTAGAGCAACGAGACAAAGGAAATCAAAGTGTGTTCAGAACACATAGAACTATCAGGAAAACTCACAACACTTTTCGAGTTGGGGGTTGACAAAAAGTCCTGCTGGCAAAACCTGCATAACATCGATACTTGAGGTTATGCTGTGTCTGATAATCAGTGATGTTGTGACAGTTAAGTGTGCAGAAAACCAACGAGGATACCTGTACTTGTGACATGAAAGTGAAGCATGTTTCCCCTTTGTTTTAACTAGTCCCTTGATATGAGGCATTCTGTTGTGACATAGCTTTTAAAGTAACATGCAAATCAAGTTAAACTGAAACTGAGCTCAAAACAGCTCCATTCCTTACCGTCAACCAATGAAAAGTTAGCCACCAATTCAATTCATGATTCTTTATTAGATTCTACGCCTATAAATCACTTCTTCACTGGCGGCCATATGGTTGTCTTCTGATTGGTTGTTGCTCTCACTGTAAGCTCACACCACATGGGATTGGAGGGTCATGGTTGATTTTGTGTGTGTTTGTACACTGCATGCTGCGTTCTTTTAAGCCCATGTGTTAAGATCCACTCCTAAGTATCGCTTTTCATGTTCAAATGAGCACACATGCAGAACAGTGGAACTCAAGATGTGTTCCAGGAAGTGGAGCGTGAGCGTGGAGCATATAAAAGCTAATACTCCTGTGTTCCCCTCTGGACATCATTGACACCCAGCATGTCTTCTGAACCCTGAGGGTAAAAGGTTAAAGGTCATGGGTCACTGGGGTTATGACTGATCCACCCGGTCTTCCCCTTGAGGGACAAGCAGATCCAACACGTGTCTATTTATAGCTGTCTATAACTCTTTTTGTGTGTTACTTCTCTGGAGCTTGCTGGCTAGTAGCACAAGGCCGATGGTGTTTACTTTTGTCAGAACGTGCTGCTGCAAAAAAAGCTGCGTGTGAGTGTGTGTGTGTGTGACTCTAATGATAGATAATAGCAGTTTTGAGTTTGGCACAGTGTTTGTGAGTGATTACACCTTTGTGTGTTTGTTTGGGTGTGTATGTGTGTGTGTGTGTGTGCGGGAGTGAGAGGCATGGAGAGAGAAGTTGTAGTGTGATGAAGTGACTGTCTAATTGCAGAGGGCCTTGCTGTGTGGCATGTCAGATTGTTCTTCCCCTGTGGCCCTGAGGTCTCCTGCAGGGGGAATGTGTGTGTGCGTGAGTGTGTAACTGCATATGTGTGCCTTAACTGTGATGAATTTCAACTGCCTGCTTCAAGTCTTGGCAGGCTGCCGGAGCACCAGGGACCCACTCAACCATATTTCATGCTCACTCAGAAGAACACCATACATTTTTACCTTTATGTGGTTCACTCAGCTCTGCAGTCCATTACACCACTTGTATATATGTGTGTGTGTGCGTGTGTGTGTGTGTGAACTGAATGAGAGCATTTGAGAGAGATGATGGAGAAAACTGCACAGTCTCCACGCTCCCTGGGCCACAATGGCTTGCATTGTTCTGGTGCTATAATCAGAGCGGACATGGAACTTGGCCTGGAGAGCGAGAGGTCTCTGCAGCCCTGAACACAGGTGCTGTAACTCAAACTCACTTCAAATCCACAAGTTAAGAGGGAACCAGCTAGGTGTTGTGAACTAGAAGTGTTGATTATTGGGTTCTTTTTTATTTCAGCTGCACTTGAGCTGATGAAATACCAAGTTTGAGTTTGACCAACATCATGAAAAATAAATACTTCCTCTTCAAAGCACTGAGTTGCCAGTTAAAAAGTAACTGTCAGTGTGTTTACATGCAGTCAGTAACTCTTTCATATTCAGAATATAAGCAATAACCTGGTTATGGGAGGGCCATATAAACACCAATAACCCTTTTGAAAAAATGGAATATTCTCATATTCCGGTTTTTAAAAAACCTGAAAAACACCAAGTTACTCATTTTCTAACCCAAAAAATTTGGTCATGTATATGCCAATCAGGATAATACCATCAAAAGAAACATTAATCTGTGTCCTGCGCATGTTCTGTTCACAAGGAATCTTAGTCTTTTGAGTGCAGGAAGTTCGCCGTGCTGCTGTTGTTGTTGTTGATGTTGCTCTGCAGAAGTGTTAAGTAACGTCTCACAACTTTGAGCAGAGAAACAAACAACATGGACGTTAGCCGTTAAACCATTCCACGCGGGTGATGCATTCACCGGACCTTGTAATTCTGAAACACAGCATAAGTTCTGCGCAAATATATGGTTTATTTATTTAAAAATAACGTCAAATAGATGTTTCTTTTATATTTGGCTGTTGCAGAAAATAAGCTAAATAAAATATTAGGTATCACTAAAATAAATACTGTTTTGCAGTTTTTAAGAAAAGAAATAACTGTAAATCCCCAGCCGTCCGTGAGCGACGCGAGAGTAAATACGTCACTGTCAGCGGCTTGTGAATGAGTGAGTAGTGTCCGAAATGTTGTTTTAATTTAGCTGATTGAGTGGACTATATAGTCAACTACATCTAATTCACTATATAGTGAGTAGTGAATTGGGAATGAGTGAGTGATTTCGGACACAACCTAAGTAAATTACTTCATTACCTTACTTGAGTAAAAACTCGGGGTATCTATACTTTACTTGAGTAATTATTTCTTAGCCAACTCTTTACTTCTACTCCTTACATTTTCAGGCAAATATCTGTACTTTCTCCCCTGATGATTTAAAAATAGCCTGGCTACTCCCTTTTCATGCCAGCTTGTTACTGTTCAAAAAGATACAAACCAAAAAAGTGAAAACCCATCCTGAAATTGCTGAAATCGGGCCATTCGGAAAGAGTCAATTTGATTGTGGATGGATGAGATGTATAAACGTGATATCATTCTAACACCCTATGGGTTTGTACGTGATCCATCACACCTGCACATGACACAAATCATGCCAGACTCCAGCACCGATAGAACAAACGTATGATGCATAGTATAAAGATGTCTGTGGCAGAGACTCAGGAGGATAGATAAACTATATGAACTATAGGCCCCTGTGGCACAGCCTAAGCTTTTGACTTTAATGGCATTTTCCCCTCTTTAAGTTACTTTTACTTTTATACTGTAAGTATTTTTGAAACAAGTAATTTTAAACTTCACAAAAGTAAGAAATTCAAGTTGATACTTCAACTTCTACAAAAGTCTTTCTAGACCCTAGTATCTATACTTCCGCTTAAGTAATGAATGTGAATACTCTCAACACCTCTGTTGCTATGGATACAGCAGGACGAAGCGGGGATGACGCGCATTACGTCATGATGTTTTCCGTGTGTCACAGTTTTGATCAGGATACTATGTAAACAGGAAGAACAGGTAATTACGAACACTCCAGAAACCAGATTATGGACCTTAACCCAAATACTGACTGCATGTAATTTAGGGACAGCATCCTTTCGAAGGATGAATTACAAGACTTTACATCACAGCATGGAGTGAAGGCTGACTTACGCGCCCTACTTTTACAGAACCACAAAGAATGCATTGGGTGCATCCTTTGTGTCTCAACATATCCCAAGATTCATTGCAAGCCAGTTCAACAAAGATGGTGGACTGTTCTAAATCTTAATCACTGATTTCAATTGAATTGTAAAGCTTACACTAGAAATGTAAAAATTATAAAAGGCCTGAAAACATCAAAATATCTTCAAAATGATACGTTGCGTGACATTTGTTACATAAGCTAGTTTCGGTGTAGCTTATAAGGTTTCTAGGTTACAGGAGTGGCTCTTATTTATTGAGGATTAACAGCTGATAAACAAGTTATCCTCAGTTGTCATGTCAGGTTTATTTACACAGCAGAACAACAGATGTTGAACACAGCGTTCAACCTGGTATAAGAGGACAAGAGAACAACAATAAACAAAAGGATGGAGGGATGCTACCACTGCGTTGGGATACTGCTATATGTTTAGCACAAAAAGGAGACAGTTTGTGTTTGGTAGATTATTTTTGCGTTGTAACAATGCTTTCTGGCAATAAATCTTGTTCTGTTGGAAAGCCTGTTTATTTTCTTTTTAAAATGATGAAAATTTATCAGATTTTCTTTGCCATTGTCTTATAGCATATTCTTCCTCCAACTCTTGTTGATGGGTTGTATCATTGAAGTCTGAAGAAACAAGACTATTCCATTTAAAGGGGAAACAGACAGCACATTAAAATGGTGAATATCATTTTGTTATCCAGAAGCATTGTTCCAACAAAAATATCATCTGCATAACACATATCACCTTACTTTTTGTGCGTTTATAATACATCTGACAAAACTGTCAACAAGTTATTTTTCTTAAAAGACTGCTTGGGGAAAAAAAATGTCTTTTTCATTTTTGAAACCCTATTGGAATACAGCTGCCCAGAAAACTAAGTCCCTATCAATCTGGATTATCCTTGTTGTTAATCTTTTTACAAAATTATTCAACGGTGTCCTGTATATAGTCTGTATATAAACTGCTGAAATTTGCAAAAGAAGTGACCCTCTAAGGCAAGTATTCTTTGGGCCAAATCCTTGCTGAGTCATAAATACAGCGACGCATTTACTGAAACAGAGAATGGGAATATCCCTTAGTAGATTGTGCAAACAGTTTGGGGCTGCTAGTCATGTGCTGCCTTCTGTTTTCAAGTCTGACACAGTCAAACAGGTTGAAACTTTTAGTCAACACTTCCGTAAGTGTGCACGTGCACTTAATGTTAAAGGGGAGGACTCACACTACTCTCACTTCTGAGTCAAATCAGCCTGTTGAGCTTGAGCCAGAAGAGGCCTCGCTCAGATTAGCTCTGAAGTTAGAAAACACTCAAAAAATATTGCTTATGGTTTAGAGGAAGTCCAGTGGTGCGAATATTCATTGATTTGTTTCGATTACAGGAAATACCAGGGACTCCAAAGCCCCTGTGAAAGTTTCTACATTTCAGATTTGTCCCATAGTTGTTTGTTTTTAAAATTAGAACCCAAAGCTGAATGTCCTTTCTATTTTAAGTCTTGATGCTAAACTAGGCTGATCACCACCCAGCTTCTGCTCCCTACATAGGGCAGAGAAAAGTGTAAGACAGTTATATTCTAAAAATGCATTTCTCAAGAGGAGGTAAACTGTATGCTTATTGTCTAAAGTTAATATTTTCTTCATACCCCTTTGCTTTTATTAGAACTTCAAAAAGCTGTGTAGGATCCTTGTTGTATTATCTTTTTTTTTCTCTAATGCGGGCAACCTTTTGAGCAATAAGCGGTTTAAATTCTCATATTTTCAGAGCGGCTTGTTTTACCACAGCCCTTACTTCTGCAGTTGTTATTCTTTCACTTCCTTTGTAAGTTCTGTTTCCTGTTCATTTTGGTTAATCAACAAGTCATTATTTTTGTCTAGTGTGTCTGAAGAGAAAATGTAAGGTGAAGAAAAAACCCTACAGACTTTTAGGCTACCACAGCACCAAGACAAAGTCATTTTACATGCCTAAAACTAATATAGGAATGCTTTCTAACTCAAATCAAAGCATATATCATCAAACTTAAGTGCATGATACTCAGAAAATAAAGTAAAATAAAAATGCTGACAAATAAAACAGAAGTTTCTGTTTCACCACTTTGTTCATTAGCTGAGCTTGCTGGCTTAACTGTTTCTGTGTAATTCAGCTACTGCTACTTCTCTGTCGCTTACAGCTTTGGGTTGAAATTCACCATACTTACAATCACCTGCCACTTTATGAGGCACACCTGTCCAACTGCTCGTTGACACAAATTCTAATCAGCCAATCACATGGCAGCAGCTCAGTGCATTTAGTCATGTAGACATGGTCAAGATGATCTGCTGCAGCTCAAACCGAGCATCAGAACAAGGAAGAAAGGTGATTTAAGGGACTTTGAACGTGGCATGGTTGTTGGTGCCAGACGGGCTGGTCTGAGTATTTCAGAAACTACTGATCTACTGGGATTTTAACCCACAACCATCTCTGGGGTTTACAGAAGATGGTCCCAAAAAGAGAAAATATCCAATGAGCAGCAGTTCTGTGGGACAAAATGCCTTGTTGATGCCAGAGGTCAGAGGAGAATGGACAGACTGGTTGGAGCTGATAGAAAGGCAACAGTAACTCAAATAACCACTGGTTACAACCGAGGTCTGCAGAAGAGCATCTCTGAACGCACAACACATCCAACCTTGAGGCAGATGGCTACAGCAGCAGAAGACCACACCGGGTGACCCTCCTGTCAGCTAAGAACAGGAAACTGAGGCTACAATTCACACAGCAACACCAAAACTGGAGAACAGAAGATTGGAAAACCGTTGCCTGGTCTGATGAGTCTGGATTTCTGCTCCACATTCGGATGGTAGGGTCAGAATTTGGCGTCAACAACATGAAAGCATGGATCCATCCTGCCTTGTATCAACGGCTCAGGCTGCTGGTGGTGTAATGGTGTGGGGGATATTTTCTTGGCTCAATTTGGGCTCCTTAGTACCAACTGAGCATGGTTTAAAGTCCACAGCCTACCTGAGTATTGTTGCTGACCATGTTCATCCCTTTATGAGCACAGTGTACCCATCTTCTGATGGCTACTTCCAGCAGGATAACGCTCTATGTCATAAAGCTGGAATCATCTCAGACTGGTTTCTTCAACATGACAATGAGTTCCCTGTACTCAAATGTCCTCCACAGTCCCCAGATCTCAAGCCAATAGATCACCTTTGGGATGTGGTGGAATGGGAGATTCTCATCATGGATGTTCAGCCGACAAATCTGCGGCAACTGTGTGATGCTATCATGTTGATATGAACCAAACTCTCTGAGGAATGTTTCCAGTACCTTGTTGAATCTATGCCACCAAGGATTAAGGCAGTTCTGAAGGCAAAACAGGGTCCAACCCGGGACTAGCAAGGTGTACCTAATGAAGTGGCTGGTAAGTGTATGTTTGTTTTCATGAGTTACTTTATAATATTTTTTATGTTAAAATTGGGCAGATTGTATCATTTTAAGTGGTACTTAAATCTTAGAGTACTGGAAACTGTGACAACTTGGCTTTGAAGTATGAGACTATTTATTTGACAGTCAAAAGTGACTACTGTGCAGTACAGGCTGGTCCTTGTAGGTATGGCTTTGTAGAAGATTTGATTTAGGTGGATGAAAGATTCAGCTTTCAGCAGCAGCACAGAGGAGTGTAAAAAAATCCTGTCACTCGTGTGACACCTCAACACCTTTTCACCCTTCACTTTTCCGCCATAACTCAGGTGGAAATCTGTTAAAGCAACATTTTTTGAGTGGACATGGGGTATAAAAAGTCCATTTACCCCACAGGAGTACCAGAAACACAACAGTAACCTATAACAAGCCAATGGTTGAGCATGCAGGGAGTTGCTGTTCAAAGTTTTATAAGATTAAACCACAAGTTCTCTTGGGAGAGTCGTCTAATAAGAGGCTTACGATGGGCCAACAGTCTCTCTGGGGTCCAGCTACATTAATGATACAGCTTTTCTGTCTCTTTCTCTCTCACACCCTTTTCTCTTTTATGGTGTATTAGGAGCTGCACTGCTTCAGCTGCTGGATATTTAATGTGAGGTAGTTTCAGAGGCTTGTTCGTGCGAGGTGTGAGATTTATTTCTCTGGACTGTGGTATGCTTTCTCCTCAATTTGTGTTAGCTCTGTTATGTTTTGTGCTGTAACAATAAGGGTGTTTGAGAAATAAATTCTTTTCCTTGTCAGCCAGCTGTGAGGAGGTAGAGTTGAGTTAAGGCCCCTGGCTGGTGAGTCAGTGTTTCCACAGAGCTGCTGCTGCTGCTGCTGGCCCTTTTGCTCCTGAACAGACCTGGACATGGAGCCCCTCTCTTACAGAAGCCAGACTGAGGCAGCCGACGAGTTTTAAAAGTCTCTTTATGTGAGAAAAGATGCAAGATAAGTTTTGTAAAGTTGGGAATTGTCCAGCTTTTCTGAGCCCTATATTAATACATTGTCATGACTCTTGTGTCTGTACACAGTTAGCATAACTTAGCAAAGAAAGACTGCAAATGGGGGAAAGGAGAGTTGGCTTGGCTCTGTCCAAAGTTCAAACTTCAGCTTACAAGCAACTCTAAAGCTTCTTTATAAACACCTGCTGTCTTGTTTTTTTCTTCTTTTTTAATCTGTACTAAAACCTGCAGCTTGTTGTTAAAACAAAGACCTGTGGTTTTATGGTATTACTCTGAATATGGGGGGCACCTTAAAGAGCTGTGAAGCTAGCAGAAACTCATGGAAATCACTTAACCTGGATAAGAAATAGTCTTTTACAAAACAAAAAGCACATAAAATGACAGAATGATAACACAACACATCAAACATGCAGGATATAATTAGTACTCAGATGAGCTTAAAAAGTAATTAAAGACATCTCATTTTGTTAGGACATAGTTAAGTGTCTTCTCCTTTTTTTGTATTTATGCTAAGCTATGCTTAACATTCTTGGAAAGCCTTGAACAGAAAGTCACAGTAACTCATTATGTTTGGAAGTTGAGATGTGAATTTTGCTCTTTTGATTGGCTAGCACCCCTGATGCTAGCTTATCAGCTATGGGTTCCGATTTTAGCACCCATGCTAAGGGATGCTAGCCTGGTGCTAGCAGTTGGTAAAAACACTTTAACTAACTTGTAAGCTAAACAAGTGCTGGGTGTAAGTTTTAATTTTTGGACAAGGCTGGGCTTTTTTTTTTCTTTTTCCGGTTCTCATGCTAAATCAACCAAACAAGTTTGGTTGTTCCTGGCTTTTCACAACATTGGAAGGACTTTTCTTTTACTTTGAAACCAGGAAAACTATATCCTTGTTGTCTTTATACCAAACTATCTTACTTGCTAACTGAGTACTTTGTGCTTTAAACAGGAAGATTTTTTGAGATATAAGCCACAGAGATGCTTTAAAGTAGGCTTTAATATCCTTTTACAGCCTCTGCTAGCTCCCCCTGTCCTCACCTTTTCCAATCTTTATGCTATTCAATGCCCACAGGTCCCGAACATTAAACTCAAAAACGAATTTTTTAATTATTTATGAATTGTAGAGATGCTGAAATAACACTTTGTCATCTTTGAACAAAGCTAAGCTAGCTGTCCCCCCTTTTCTGTTCTTTATGCCATAGGTCTGCTAAACTGGGCCTCTCTTTAGCCTGAAACAGACAGAATGTAGATTTTGACTTATCAGAGCTGGTTGCTACCCCCAGATTTTGTTTTTCATGCTAAGCTATGCTATCTTTTGCCAAAACAAAGTGAAAAGCAGACTGGCATTACTTTGAGAGGTGCTGAAGGGCTGGTTGGTTACCCTCAGACTCAGCCACGCTAGCTTCTCTTCTTTGTCTCTGATGTAATGCTAACTTTGTAGTCTAGTGGCTAACTGTTGAAAACTGGAAAAAGAAATGGAACATACTGTGCATGGATCTTATATTCTTCTCAGACAGACAACCTACTTCCCAAAATGTCAAAGTGTTCCCTAAATTTTGTTGAACAACTTCAGCGGTGTCATCAAAGGGAAGCGTTTGGAAAATGATTTTACCAAGTGATGGAAACCACAAGGAAAGGCCATGAAATGATTCAGGGTAAAAAGTCTGTGTGAAGATATCCTTGATTCCACCGTGCAGCTTCCAAGGAGTCATCATCAGGACTGCTAAGGAGTGTTATATAAAGGATTCATGAAGAAAGACTTTGTCAGTGCACCCTCTGTTATGTCTCTTCTGTGTCTGATCAATTTACCCCCAGACATAACGGACTTCATTCTCTGCACACGCCCCTCTCATGAGGGGACCGTCGTATGCGGCTTGTCAGCGGCGTGTTAAGCTGTAATAGTCGCACCATAACTTCTCAAAATTGATTTGATTCTGGGCTGTGTTTGTCTTGGCCCTGGCCTCGTCTTTGTGGTTGTGGTCTCAGAGTGGAAAGCAAAGGGCAAGAGGGAAAGAGGAGAGGGAGGAGGAGGTTTGGAAAGACTGCCGAGAGAGAAGAGGGTGGTATTCAGAGCATTATGTAAGACTTCAAACAGGTCCAGTCTGGCGTGGAGTGTTGATGTGAGAGTTGTGGGCCCCATGGGTCAGGTGGCCTCTCACATAGCCTCCCATATGGTCCGCATTTCCCCTCATTGCCTCCGCCCTTCGTCTAATTGGCAGGTAATGTATCGCTGCTCTGGCAGATCTTCCCTTCCGTCACTGTTATTCTTCTCCTTTATTAATGGAAGAAGCAGTGTGGTAGCGATGGTGGTGGAGGTGATAGTGGTTCTTGGCTTGGCAGAAAGCCACGAAGGGGCCCCAACACTGACACTTTATACAGCGGCAGGTTTTACCAAGGTGTTCATTTCAGGAGTGTCTCCTCTGCTTCATCTGCTCCTCTTTCTTCTCCCCTTGGCTGTGGAAGAGAAATCAAAGGTAGAGCAGATACTGGAAACCTCATTCAATCTGATCATGGTTACAAGATGCACCCACCCCTCACTTGTTACATATATATGGACACACACATGCATACACATGACTTCAGGCTTGTTCACATCCACTGTGTGTTTTCCATCATTCATCACTCCTCCTCTCACTGTGTTATCCGACAATGCAGGTTTTTCTTTCCCCCCACTCCCACTCATAACCAGCCATGCAGCTTATTTTACAGCTTAAGTCACTGCTAAGCATAACAGTACAGCAGCAGACATATGTTTGTCATAAACTGCAAGGCTCAGAATTACATTACATACAATCGTCAACACTTTGAACACGGTTTAAAAAAGAGCCATTGTACACCACATTTAATCACCCGCTCATAGTTCTCTTGTATTTTTCCACTGCTGCCGGACTGTGGAAGAATAAATATGGCAAAACAACACAGGGCAATCAACCTAAGTGGGCCTGTTAGTAGCAGTAAATGCCAAACTCTGGTTGTTATGCTGCTCGGGCCAAGACTCCATGTACGGGCTGGGAGCTCAAACGTATCCAGATCCAGGGAGACATGACAGTAGCAACATGAGCCTGCCTGAACTTGTCATATCTTTTGTACGGGGCATAAATGTCCATAGGATTTCGCCAACATCCTGTGCTGCGAATCAAGCCAACATTACCGTCTGGTGCGCATGGAAGAGCTCAATTACATAACTTAAGACTTTCATTAGCCTCTCCGCTCCATTGAGTTCTCTGGGAAAGCTCCAGATGTGACTTCATGAAGGGCCCTCTCTATGCCGAGCCTGTTTGCTCTGTTCCGCTATTTCTCCCCCCTCCTCCTCCTCCATCCCTGCAGCTGTAAGCACTCAGAGGAAAAGCAAGAAGCGAGGGGAAGGGGAGGGAGAATGCTTTATTAAAAAAAATCAGACACCCTTAGACCCCCCTTCAAAACAGTTCCAGCCCCACCCAGAGCAGGCATATAGTCCCCTTCCCTCCCATAGGTCTTCTAAAGTAGGCCAATAAGTCTTTTAGCATGTGGTCTCCCTGTCAGCCCGAGGTGGCTGACTAGACGAGCTGCTGCTCCAGGCACAGGGGCAGGAAGTGGTAGCCAGCCAGGAGACACTCTGTGAGAGGCTGCCCAAGTAAACAACCCTCCCCCTTTAGCACACATGCTCATACACATTCGTATGTGTTTGCATGCTCGTACACATTCGGACGTGTTTGCATATGTGGCGGACCTGTGCGTATAAACATGCACACAGTTGATGCATCACCTTGAAGAACACTAGCAACCTTTTAAAGGGAAAACTGTAAATCTGAGCAGCTCTGTCTCAGCTAATATCATGAAAGTTTATAGATTAAGTTAATTTACTTCAGGCTTTTGGTTTTGGCTGAAACTGCAATTCTCTTTTAACACTGAAAACTGGAAATTGTTGAAAGCATTCTAATCAAATTAATGACTGTGTTGTTTAATCGCTTGTGTGCAAAGCATGGATTTGTACAGCTGTGTGTGTGCCACTGTGGAACGTCATACCTAAATCCCATGCCAAAACAACAATTTGTGCCTTAAAGGGATACTTTGTTCTACACATTGCCTGCATTTGAGATCCAAAACTCCTGATTGTGTCAGTGTGTCTCGAGTGCGGTGGTTACGATGGTTTTCCAGAGGAGGACTGATGTTTGTGTGACTGTGTGTTTCTGGGAAGACGGCGGACACAGGTGGGGAATCAGTTAGGGCGGTGATTTATAGCGGTCTCCTTTGCTTCACATTGTGCTGTGGCCTTCCTCTGGGCCCTCTGAATCCTTGAACACAACATGTTCCCTTTCTCGCTTGTTATTCCCTGTCTATGTTAACAATAATGTCTGATTTGAGATCGGAAAACACCAATGATTTCTCTTCTGGGAACAAATTTATTGTTTCCCTTCATATAACTGTGTCATAGGTAGTTTACTTTCTACTTGAGCAGATGCAAAGCTGAATGTATCTGCTTCTTTGAGGTGTAGGGTAAGGAAATTGACAAAAATTCTTCAAAAAGACACAACTATCTATGGGTATGTTCAAATAAACTAACAAAAACAAAATACTAATATGTTTTGACCTTTTTAGAGTTTTCTTCCATAGAATATTCAGTTTTTGCATCCTGGGGCTAAAATTGTCAGTCTAATAGCCAAAACTTGAAAATCCCACCAACTGCAAAATTTGATGGTGTTTTGAAATTAAATAATGTAGAAAATAAAACATGTAAAACAGACCATAAATCTGCAACTTTTGTGTTGTCTGTGCTTCTTAGTTACGAGTGTAACATGCATTGTTAGCTTAAGTTCTCCAACAGGCAACAGAGTAAAACCATGTGATATCTCAACAAAGTGTGGGACTAATACATAAGGATTTAATTTAAGTCTAAAAACTCACCCAGCATGTCCATTAACCAGAACTGTAGGAGCAGTAAACATTAGTAGCTATAAGCTGCAGCACAAGCCGCATCCTGTCGGACAAGTAAACAGCAGTTGCAGCCAGCACTTGATAGAGGTGAGTTTAACAGCTTATTAATCCCATTTTTAAACTGGTATGAGAGAAAATTCAGTTAATATTTATCTAAAGGTGGATAAAGTAAATATTAGCCACCTTAAGCTAGCTGCAGAGCCATAGCAGCTAAGAACTAATGTTCCTACTTGAATAAGGTTGCTTTTTAATGCTTTTTAATGCTTTTACGTTTAACTTGAGTCTTCTCAAGGGAAGATATCGTAGTTTCTGAAACTTAGAGTCTCTCACAAACACTAGTTGTAAAGCACTGTCAAAAATATGGACAGATATCACAAGTAGCAGACAACAGACAGCTCAATGTAAGGTCTGCTTCAGTATTTTTATCTTTTAGTATCAAAAAACTTTATGTAATAGACCAAACCTTTGGAAATGAGAAGCATGGAGTCATAAAGTGAATAAAATACTTCATGATATCAGCTTTCAGCACTATCTCTCCTAAGTTTGAGAGCATTTGTGAAAAAAGCCTGTACAAGCCAAGTACAGCTAGGTAGCTAGCAGTCATGACACAGCAAATTAAACTGCAGCAACTCCTGCTCTTAAAATGAATAAGAACAGTTAGTGTATGTTTCCCTTTACAATCTTAGAGTAAGCCTAAGACATTTTAAGAAAGAAAACTTACTGATTGTGTATTTATCTAAGATTAAGTGTTGACACTTTGCTAACATTAGCTAAAATTACCTTGTGCTAACAGTAAGACCTAAAACCAGGTTTGTATGGTTATTGCAATAATAATTAAAAAAAACTCTTATCTGCAAAGAGGGAGTTGTTTTTTTTTAACCTTACAGGTTTTGTTTTGAATGATTTAACATCTAGAGTTATTCTCTTGCGGTTAAAGGTCTGACTCAAAACATCTAAAACGTTGGTCACATCACAGGTTTAGTAACAGTGATTTTATTTGACTCAACAGTTGATCACTTTCTGATAGAGTTTACAGAAAGTCTCAAATAGAAACAGCACGTTGTGTTTGTGGATATAAGTAATATCCCTACACCACTGTTACTTCAGGCCTTTGTGTTAAGTCACACTCTAATCCTTTTTTCCTGCCTTTCTGTTCGGGTACGTGTCTCAGCAGGTTAGCAGGTGAGGCTCGAGGGTGAGTGTAGGACAGGTTTTTAAGACGGGCCTTATCTCGATGGAAGATTTGCCTTGAGAAATCTGAGCAGCAGTCAGACACTTCCAAACAATCTGTGTTGTGTTTTTACAGCTAAATTCCTCAATCATGAAGGAGCCCCACGTATGTCCCTGAGGGAGCCCAATGTCAACTGCTAAATGTGCCTCTCTGCTGCTTCATGTGTGCTCGCATGTTCTTGAGTTTTTCTGTGTTCGTGTAAGTCTGTGTGTCTGTGCGCTTTTTCTTAGTGAGTGGGTGTGAGATCTGTGGTTTCTCATAGTCAGTTCTTATCTTCGTCTCTCTGAGCCTCAGCCAGCAGATCATTGTGAAATACACACACACAGAAAGAGAAAGAGAGAAAGAGAAACACACACAGTTCACTTTTAACTATTCCCTAACCTCCCAAGGCCAGATATCTAGGCCTTGTTTACAACTCAAACAAGAAAATGATACAACCACGGTTACTTCTGCAGGAAGGTGACTCTAGTCCAGTCATCCTCTATACTTCATTATCTCCCTGCTTTATCAGTCTGTCACATCCTCTTCAAACTAAACTTCTTTAACCAGAGAGCAGCTTTTAATCCATCACATTCATGTTTTTTCCCATTTTAACCTATTTAAAATGATGTGACTGCGTTCGATATTTAAGTTCCCAGGTACACAATGTTCGTCTCTGCCGGGTGCAGACTTGGCCTTGCTACAAGACGGAGCAAGGACTTCCTGTAAAGCTATCACTGATGTCATCTTTCTGTCTGCTTATACCTCTAAAAGGCCCAAGTGAGTCATAGCAGCTGGTTAGTCAACGATAGAGGTCTGTCGTGGTCCAGTGCACATCAGTGGGCGAGTTGGGCGTAGGAGTATGTTTATTTCTAGGAGTGTGATATGTGTGTGTGTGTGTGTGTGTGTGTGTGTGAGTTGGTGTCACATAAATCAGTAGTGGGAAACGAGAAACTGAAAAGTGCGTAATAGAAGTGAAAGAAGCTGTTTTTCAGTGCTGCTGCAACAGGAGGAAACTTAGCTTTTGCATGGTTCAAAGGCTTCATTTAGTATCAGGTATTACACACATTTGATTTAAGTGGGGGAGCTCTGAAGTCTCACTTTATTGCTCATGGTGTTTTAGTCATAATGGTTTTGCAAATCAAAAGCATGAGCAAAACTCCTGTAAAGTTACTCAAAGCATGCTGCAGAGATCTGGGAGCACAACATAGTATGAAAAAGAGCAAAGTTCACCTGTTTTAAAACTAAACTTCAGTTCAGTGGAAAAGGAAATTAATCATGTGCCTATGATAAGTTTGATTTTGCAGAAATGCTCTGTTTCAGAGCTTCCTGCCCTTCCATGTGCGTATCTGGAAGGACACCTCATTTACAGAATAAGTTGAATTTGGCAGTATGGCTCTGTTCTGGTAGATCCCTGCCTTTCCTATTACACACATGGAGAGGCACCTCATTTAAAGAATAGGTTAAATTCAGTGGTATTACTGGATACTTCCTGCCCTTCTAAGTGCTTATGTGGAAGGGCGCTTCATGTAAAGAAAAGAAAAAAGCCATAATGGCGGTAAGATTATTTTCTTGGAGAATCCTGCCCTTCCACTAGCATACATAAAGGGGCACTTCATTGGAAGGATAAATCAAATTTGGGGGTATGCCTCTGTTCTGGGAACTCCCTGACCTTGCACGTGTGTCCGTGTAGGGCACTCCATTTGAGGAATCTTGGCCAGAAAATCAATTTGGCATGCTTTCTTGAGTGATTTAGATAAATACTTCCCAATCCCGGAGTTCAAGACCCAACTTTACAAACTGTTTTCCACAGCTGTAGTGAGAAAAAAAACCCATAAAATGCCTTTTTTGCCCTCCACTGTCAAGTTTACTACCTTAGGCCTTGAAGAAATATTGGAGTTCTTGTAACTTAATATTGTTTTTTTTCTCATGGGTGAAAAAAATCACATTGGTTTTAAAATTTTGGTGAAGTTTCGGGCAGAAACAGAAGCATGGAAATTAGTTTTTTAACTTTATCTTTAGATTCAAAGCAGGAAAATGTCCCTGCTAATAGTGGCCACTTTCCTCTCATCGTTCCATGATGTCGGGAGTCATGGGACAGGAAGACTTAAGTGGTTCAGCACTCAAGGGGACTGACTCACTCGGCCCAGTGGACCAGAAACCCAAAGCACAACAGTGTCGGGTTCGGGACGGCCTTACCAATTGGCTGGTCCTTGTGTCCTGTTTCCACTTGGACCAGTGCGTCTCGTTAGGAAAAAGTCATCACTTGTCCATTAGCGTGGGGCTCAGCAGGAGTTTAGAGGCTCTGTGTTTGTTTTTCTGTCACACTAAGGAGTGGAAGGGTGTGTTTCCACAACCTGTCAGACGGCCATCACCAGCACTGTCTTCTGAGGCCTCCTCACCTCACCTCTGCTCAACGCATGTGTTTTTTCTGTCTTCTTTTTACAGGTCAAGGGTTGCCACTTAGCCCAGGGGGGAGAAGAGCACATGTGACACTGGATCCTGGCAGGGCTAATGGTCATTACCCGGTAAGCGGTGTGTCATAGTCGCAGTCACATAGATAATAGGGCAGCAGAGTGCCTGGGTTAAACCCACAGGATCAGGGAGTGGTTGTGACTGTTGTCTTTGTTGATCTGCAATCAGTCTCTCAGTGACACATATAGCTGTAGACCTACAAAGATAAAGCCTACCATTTGCTGCAGGCAGCAAAAAAAACTGGGCTGCACAGTGTTACATATACAGAGAGCCGAGCACAGTGGTTACTAAAATGCTAACTGTGAAGCATCGTGCACAGATATTTTGGAAAACACATTTCAAAGCTCTTGTGGTGCATTTTCACAATAAAAAATAGTATTTTTTTACTTTGTTCTAAACAAAAACTATGAAATGTTTTAAAAGAGGGCCCAGTTCAAGGTACAAGTTTGTCGTCAAAAGGCACCAACACAGAGTTAGAGGAACTTTAATCTGAAACACGTTAATGGGGCACTATTTGGTTCAAACTAAGACAGTCTTAATAACCAGATATCCAAAAGCACCACAGCTTTGAGATCACAAGATTTGGATTGTTGGGTATCCCACTTTCTCTTTTGCGAGGCAGTAATCTGTGCTGTTTTGTATTCAAAGGGTAGACTTCCCAAGCAGCGGCGTATATATACACACTGGGCTGATAATAGCCAGGAAGGGATTAGAGACAAGATGACAAGGCCCCTTGTTAACGCAAATTATAAAACACATCCCCATCATTAAGTTAAGAATTTCAATATTCGGCAAAACACGACCATAACACCCCCAAATCCCCCCAGAGAAGCCACGGACAAATCAACGACAGACATGAAACTGTAAAGGCCTGTTGAAGGCAGAGGCAGGTTAAGAGGCTTCTCCCATCACAGTGAAGACAAAGGTTTGACCGCTGACAGCTTTGACACGTCAGGTTGAAGGAACAACTCTGAACCATTACCTGCATAGTGATCATACAACGCCACACTTATGAAATCCCTTGAATTGAGCGTGTCCCTTGAATGTCAAAAAATGCGACCTCGTTTTTCTTTGTCAGTTGATTGGTCGCAGCTTCACACTGACTCACCAGTTTGGTTTCTGAAAACAAATGTGTCATTATTGCTACACACTCTTCTGCTTGTGTGGTCCAAGACAACAAACACAGACTCTACAAACTGTTTATAGAATTATGTGTAGTTTTCTTCTTTTCCGTTCAGCATGTTATTAAGGGAAGGGAGAACATAGAAATGCTCTCTGCAAATTTATTTTGATTGGGTTAAAACTTGTTTTCAGTCTCAAAATTCAAAGAGACAGGAAAATGTTAAGCACACTTCAGCAGTTTGGGAAACAGACTTGCTTTCTGTGTTTTGAAAGAGTTGATGAGTGTTGATAAGATCATTACGACACTTCAGGCTTCAGCTGTCTGTTAATAAAAAAATGTGTTGCTGAAGTCAGCTGCAGGTTGGCTCAGCTTAGCTTTGTTTGAAAATGCTCATTTCCTTCAGCTGCTGTTAATCTTAACCTAATCTAAAAATGAGATACTCTGCTGCAAGTGCTGACATCTTATTGCTCACAGTGTTAGCTTTGTGTGAAACCAACCTAGTGACTTTATGAGGTTCATGCTAGCATTTTCACTTTTTTATAGCTTAGCTTAGCTATGATTTATACAAAAATACATTTGTTGATCAAAAGTTGAATATGTGCAAGGTGTGTCCATATCCGGGGCTGTGGCAACATTAGCCCCAGACTTTGAAATCTGATTGGCCACTTTAGCTGCTACCCCGAAGTACCAGATGTGATTGGCTGATTGCCTCTGCAGAGTTTGACTTATGATAAAATAAAGAACTTGGGCTGCACTGCCCCACATGAAGGCAGTGGCTTTCTTTATGTTTAAGTGTGGTACTTATTCTTTTGTTAGTACCTTCATTTGTGACTCTAAACCAACATATTTTCAAGTTCTGAAACAAGCTAAGAAGGTTTTTGCTAACTACTCTGTTGTTTTTGTCTTGTCAGAGTTAAAAAAAAAAAAAAAAAGAATAAGGAATGAAACAAGTAGAGAAGATCATTATAATGAAAGGGGTAAATTTAAAATGTGTTGTCTGCTTGCACACATAATGGACACCCCTGCTTGGGGTCTGGGCCCATGTGGGCCACCCCATCCTGGAATACATGGATACACCCCTGGTTAAGGGATTAGTTTTTTGGTAATCAATCAGTACAGATGCTGAATGGTTGTAGAGAAGCTTCTGACAGAGCCATGCTTGCAGATTTCCTGTATTTCCATTACTTGGGCTAAGCTAAGCTAACTGCACCCAAAAAGGATTAAGAATGGTACGAAGTTACTCACCTGATTCTGCAAGAAAAGTTCAACACTTACCCTGATTTTGACCATTACCCTGTAGTTTCACTTGGTATAATCAACAATGCCTTGGTTGTTTTCACTCTACAGAGGGTCATCTAATCTCTGAACTGACATTAAAAATTAGCTTTCACTCAGGCCTGTGTTTCTGATGCACGTTTGTGAGCTCTGGTATGTGTGTCCAAAGGAGGTCAAACACACTCTCTCTGATTTCCACACACAAAGCGGCCTCTGAATAGCCTCTAACCCAGCCCCATCACTCAGTGTTGACCTCAGCCCTTGTTTGGTGATTAATTATCCCTCCCACCTGTCACACAGCAGCGCGCACACATGAATATGCACATGCTGCGCTGCTGCGCGCCTGCTCTCAGCTGAGAGTGCAGATAAGGAAAATAGCACAGTTAGCACATCCAGCACTGTTTGCTCACCTCTTTCTCAAACAGAGAGGTAAACCTGCCTCTGATAACACAATTACAAAGTGTACATGCCGCCACATTCTCTTGCTCAACCGTGCGGGTTAAAGGTGGATGTAGATTGGGTTCACACCTGCTTTATCCTGTTATGCAGGAAGCAATGAATGAGCCACAAACTAGAGAGAGAGCATATCAGAGAGCAGACTGTTGTTAAGGTGATGAAGTAATGGAAGTTTTTCATCTTTTGTTGTTTTTTTTTTCGTCACACATCACAGGGCAGCCGACCCCCTCTTTCCACTACCCTCAGACCTGCTGCTGGAGCATCACAAACCCACTTCCTGGTACGTTGTGTCAAGGTGCCTTGTACACACACCGCACAAACAGGAAACAGCCCTCTTTCATGTGTCTCACACTCTGCATGCAGATTAAGCTCTTCTATAAAGGTGAAACACATCACTCTTTTTCACCTGGGTTAGAGCTGGGGCCTTGCTTTGCTCGTATTTCTTTTCTTTTGACCTCATTTAAACTGGTGGCTTTTCCACGAACCAAACCATAAGTAGTATTCATGCACGAAATGGGATACACTTCTTCTTTTATATGGTATTTAGTCTATGTCATATACAACCAAAGAAATGCACTGTATGTTGCCTTTGAATGGATGTTATTGATGTTTGAGACCTAAACCGTATTTTACTGCCAGGCTCTGGGTCCACAAACAAAAGTGCTCTCTGTAGCTGACTCTTGAAAGCAGTCATGTTTATAGGAACTTCTCATAACATTCATAAATTATAAAGGTGATAAAACGATGCTAAGTATGTTTTTGAGCTGGTAAAGTGGGGTCTGTGGTCTCTGTGACCCCAAACAGAACATCCATCCTTATTATTTGCTTGGGTGAAATATGAACCACATAAATAAAGGTCTGGATTTTTACTTTAACTCAAAACATGCTGTTTCATAATGATTTGTTGTGCCTTTTTACAAGCAGTGTATCTCAAATTGTTTTCTAGTTGAGTGCCCTTTTATCACAGGGTTTAAATCCCATGCTTTAAAAGTCACAAAATGAACAGTGGGAGTTCAACTTTTCTTACAAAAATAGATTAAATTTGGCAAATTTAGGCTACAGTTGGAAAGAAAGGTGATAGTAGTAAAACATAAAGTCACTTCAAGCCCTCAGCATGCTCCTTCAGAAAAAAGGGAAGGGCAGAGGTGAGGGGGACTAAGGGAACAAGACAAGGATCTACTAAGCCCAGGTTCCCTGGAATAAAGCAACAAGGAGGCCTCCACGGGTCAGCTGTGACGGGTCAGCACCCACTATTGTATGTGCAGAGGGAAGGGAGTTCCTGTTCCGTCTCATTTTTGCAATCTGAGAGTACATAAACATGGACAGACGGAAGTGTTCATGGAGTGAAGGAAAGCAGAAGCAGAGTGTGTGTGTTGAGGGGAGAGAAAGGAGGAGAAGCTGCACTGTTGTTGTTAAAATCCAAAACCAAACTGTTGATACATCAAAGTTGAAGCATACTATGCAGAATTTTTTGTCAGTCTATGACTTAATTGTTTACCCCGTGCTTATCAGTAAATATCCTCACCCGCTCATCGATCAGCTCACATGTAACCTCAGGATTATTGATCAGCTGATAACCTCAGCAAATCACTCGTTCTTTTATTCTCGGAAACGTTACGGTTACAGCCCCCTGATCAATATTTCTGCTGAAATCTGGACTGTGGTGTCTTTGTGTAACCAAACCTGCTCAATCGAGAGTTTGATCATCTCCAGGTCAATACCCCGAGCTGCTCTCTGTGCAGTTCTCCAATCAACTTCCACCACACTGAAACTCCCTTTAGCTGCATTTTCTGCCTGAAGAATTTACAATGATGATACAGATTAGTTGAGATATCTGTTCCTCTTATATAAGGTCAGAGTTTTGAAGGATGGTGTTATTGTTCAGAGGACAGTTATTTTTAATGTTTTGCAAATTAACAGTATTTAAAGCCTGAATAAGCTCGTTTCAGTTCCTGTTTGTGCAGCAGAGTCAACTTTTCCTGAAATCCTTTGATACAGAAGAAAATAGGAAGTGCTGTTTTATTTTTGCAGTTTCTAAGTTATCAAGATGGTTGGTTTCCTGATTTTTAAGTGGATTTATGGGGCGATTCTCAGTCTGACAACCTGATTTGAAGCTCTGCCAGATGAGCCTTAATTCCCTTCAGGCCGGTGTTATGCAAATGTTAATGCCGTCCATGTGTTAGATTCAACGTTCGAGCAGTGAGCAAACTGAGATTGGGTTTTGAGGCAACATGCGTGTGAGTTATGTGGGAAGATTTACGTCTGCAGTGCACAGAAGTCATCACACAGTTTAACTTTTCCAAAAATACGGGGTTTATTGACTTAACTGCAATCAATACTTACAAAAGAGGAGAAAAAAAAAACAGGTTTCCATATAAACTCACAGAAATTACTGTAGTGAAAAAAAAACATGGCTGAAAAAATACATTCAACTGTTTTACTTTCTTTGTGTCAAAATCTGCTCACCTCTTCCAAAAAGAAAAAAAGTGAAGGCAACACAGAACAAGTGACTTTAAAAAATTAATTGTCCTCCATTATCAAATATAAAAGGCACAGAAGCCTTAGCTACCTGGAATGTATTCAAAGAGGCACTTCCAATGGTCGAGAGGGGGCCAAGCAAGTGCATCAAGCATCCAATCAAATTAAAAAAGAAGAGAAACTGAATAAACTTTCCTCAACCCATTTGGTCACAGCTATTGCTTGTAATAACAGAACTGACAGAAGACATTTCAACACAAACCAGTCTTCTAACGTGGAGACTCTCTTAAACCAGTGACGCGAGAGGTCCTGTTAGCACCCCTTTACTTCCACCATCAACCCACGATTGATTTCATGTGATAACAGTTAGCTACTGTTACTGTCAAAGTTACTTTTTAAGATGAGTGAGGGGAAACATCCGGAATGAATACAAGCAAATCGAGTTCAGATGGAATTGCAGTCCAATAAGAGGGAGTAAGAAAAAAAGTACAATAAATAATCAAAACGCAAAACGTCTTTTTTTGCATTTTTTTTTTGCTTTAAATTAAGTTTCATTTTGACAAAGTGTAGTTGCAGAACAAAAGTCATTGAAGTACAATATATTAAACTGTGAAAAAAGGAAAACTGACAAAAACGTCTTCACAATCTTTAGATTAATATGGAAGATCATAATTTAACATAAAAGAAAATATATTCTATTGTTCATTATCCAGATAAATACAAAACAAAATTAACAAAAAATGCATATGATCACCAATAAATATGTTCTGATAAGTTAAATAAGCAGTGACAAGCAAACCTTCTGTCTGGAAAGTTTTTTCAAACAATAATAACCGTAATAATAACATTAATAAAAAATAATTATCAAATAAAGAAGCAAAAAAGGGATGTAATGAGTACAGAGCGCTCCTCAGAGCATGTTCTAAAGTAGGGGAGACGTAAAGTAAGATAGCTTGGAGATCCGATCTCGTCAAGTCGCAGGATGTTCAACTGCACCATGGGAATGCTGGAATTCCCCAGATCGGTGAGGATGAAGGCAGGAGGCAGGGGGTAAGAGGAGGGACAAAGTCTTACAGGTTTAATGATCAGTTTGATACCAAGACTTCCTTCCCAAAAAAAGAGCCAGTGACCAGCAACAGGAGGAGAAAAAACTCAGGAGAAGGGAGGAACATAACCAACTTCCAGTTCAAAGTCCTTCCTGCAGACTCACCCAGTCCACAATTACATAAGACAGGGCTCGAGAAGAACCGTGACAAAGGGGGGTGGTGGAGGGAGGGCAACTGAGAAAGGACAGAAAACAAACAGTAGTCCATTCACCCTAAACACATGCAGAAACCGCCCCAGGCACTTTTTTCTTTTTAAAAACTATTCATATCTTTCAGGGTCTTTATTTTTTTTCCATTTTGTCTTGACTCAGTCTGTAAAAACGGCTGCGGTAGATCTACAGTTAGGTTAGTGAGCACCCTCTAGCTAGCTCAGGGAAGTGGTGTCGATGGGGAGGGAGGGGGTAAAGGTGAGGGGTGGGGGGGGGGGGGCCTAGTGCAATGCACTCCCCTTTCCAAGGCCACTTGTGCTGCTACACATTCAAGAACAAAATGAAGAAAGGAAAAAAAAACAAGTGGCACCTGGCAAAACAGTCAATTCTTGTTCTTGTGATTCTCATTGTTCAATTTTCTCTCCTTTTTGGCACTATGACACATGGCAGGGTACGTTTTTAGACTCGCTGTGCAGATTGGCAGGGGTGAAATGATGTTTTGCAGAGTTCCCTTAAGTGACTACATCCTTACAAGGCTAACGAGGAACTAACACGGTGTCTTGAGTCAGGGAGGAAAGGGGAGCGTAGGAAAAGGGCAGAGGTAGAGGGGAGTGCCGTGTTCTCTTTGTGTCATCAAACTTTAAGTCACTGGTGGAAGCGTGCGATCTAATCATCAGAGATGGAGAGGCGGCTGAAGATGGGAAGGCGGCGGGTTGTGTCCAGCGTGGGGGACTCAGAGCCACTCAGGCTGCCTCCAGAGCTGCTCTGGTAGCCCTCCTGGTCTGACAGCGAGTCAGGGGGGCTGGATGGAGACTCGAACAACTGAGGGGACTCCAACATGGGTCTGAAATAGTAAGGTGTGCTTGTTGGAGAAGGTGGTGCAGGGGTGTTGGGCTCTGTGCCTACAGGACCGGCACTGAGGCTGGGCCCAAACAGGTTGGCCAGCTCCTGGCTGGAGTAGGTGAAGGGGTTACTGCTAGGCCAGTCAGGGACCTCATCAGGGAAGAACATGGGTGGAGGGGTGACCGAGGTGGGGCTGTCTCTCAGCCCAGCTGAGCTTGAGAAGCCTGCAAAGCTATAGCTGTGCTGCAGTCGAGGCCGCTCCATCTTGTTGGATGAGTTAAGAGGGGAGGACTGCTGGGGGGGTCCGCGGCGCTCCTCAGCATTATGGATGAAATGGCAGCGAGGCCCATAGGGGCAGAATCCAATGGTGTGGAAGGTGCGGCACAGCTCAGTTTTGTATTTAGGGTGGCGGCTCAGGCTGCGCAGTTCATGGATTCCATGAGCAAACTGGCATTTGTCGCCGTACTTGCAGGACCCATTCTCCTCGAAAGGCCTGCACAGCTCCGTCTTGTAGCGGCTGGAGTTCACCTGGCTGCTGCCACTGGTGGGGCTGGCCGGGCCCAGGCACTTGTTGAGGAGCCTCTCGCCCGTCTCGGAGAAGGAGCGGTCTCGCAGGCGGTTCTCCTTGTTGTTGCTGGCATTGCCAACCCCTGAGATGAGTGAGGAGTGGTCCGCTGCCTTCAGGCTGTTCAGAAACTGGTTCTGGCTGAACTTTGTGCTGCTGACAGAGTGCCGCCGCTGGTACACGCCTCCCACCGAGGGAGACCCCACCGCCTTCCTGTCCAGCAGGGCTCCGGCGGGGCTGGAGAGGGGCACGTTGGTGCCAGTGCAAGGGACAGACATGGGATGGGGAGCACCCAGATTGTTGTTGTAGCCAAGCAGTTTGTTGTTCTGCAGACACACAAAGAATACACATGATCAGACAGATATTCACACTCAGTGTGGCTCTGACGTTACAGACAAGTTGTTGGATCCGACAGAAAAGACCCACAGCCTCCTCTTGCATGACTGTGTCCTTTTTGGCTCTGACTACATAAGCGGATACAGGCCTATAGAACAGCAGCTGGTTTGGCAAGTTGCCCTGGTGAGGAATGTGTGCCTGTTTAGTAAATGGAGCAGCACATGAAGAGGCCACAGGGCTGCTGGTGGCTACAAAGAGGCTGCATCATTTGAAAGATAATGAAAGTGGCGACGCATCCTGTTGAATCACAAGAGAAAACTGATCCGCTTTTCAATACACGTCCAAACCCGAGAGAAGGCTGCTTTACATGAGTATAAAAGCTAACAGAGCACCAAGAGGGAGGAAAGCGCCGTTTTTATCGGAAATCTGACACTAAAACATCAAAATGTTTGCAAAAGCAAACAGCGCTGAGACAGTAACTGACTAGAGAAGTCTTTTACAAGATTTCCTCCTAAAATATCCTCATCAAGACGAGTAGAGGCAGTTTTATGTGAGGAAGAGTAGGTTAAAGTTAGACAAACCTTGTCAATGATTAGTGAGCATGTGGCTGCTTTGTGAGGAGTATTAAAAGTGGCGCAAAACTGCGAAATGAGCCGAGGCAGCAGCAGCTAAGGCTATCGGTGCAAACCGTGCCGTAACTGTTAAGCAAAGCTAAGAAAATAAGTTGGCGGGCACATGTTGAATCAACAAAAGCCAAAGTTTCCGATTCCACCGACTGTTTTGTTTAAAGTAACGCAACCGACAGCTTCGACACGTTTCTACACAGCCCAGCTCGTCAAAACAACACAAACAACGCTGTTTATACACTGAAAGAGTAAGGCGAAAAAGCGCAAATCAAAACAGCCTCCACACAAAAACAGGAGGCGTCACAGCAGAGAGGGCCGCGGGCATGCAGATCCTCATTCCTCCACAGCAGCTAACAGGCTAACCAACAAGAGCTCACAGGGACAAAGTTTTCCAAATTACCTTGTTCAGAACTTCGAAGTCGAAGAAAGGCGACACCACGGCTGTGGTCATCTTTGCAGCGACCGGATTCAACTCAAAAGTAAAATAAAATAAAAAAAACTATGCTTGTTTGGAAAGTTGCGCAGGTCTGCTGAGTTTCTGATTTGCAGCTCCTGTGTGTATTTTTTGACCCAGCAGAACTCCCCCTCTGCCCTGCTCCAGCCCCGACATTTGCTTTATAATCCTTTAGCAGGAGGAGCCTCCTCGCTGGGCGTTAACTTTCAGTTAAAGTTTTTTTTTCTTCCTCTTGCGGGGACAAACTTGCAGCGGTTTGTTAGTTTGTTTGAGATTACTAGACTGTTGCACGCTGTATGAATACTAGACAGACTATTTTTTACATACTTTCCAACAACAAAAGTGTAAAAACATACTTATTTTATTTATTTTAACTCCTAAAGCCAGTACATTACTTACAGTAGTTAGGATGGAAAACTAAGAATTGTGCTAAGACACTAAAAGTGACTTTTTTTTTAATTTTTTTTTTACACATTTTAGATAAATTTCATGCTCTGTTTATAAACTTTTTAACAGCAAAAGTGTCTTAACTTTATATACAAGTGAATCCACACCCCAAACAAGGCTATTCCTTAATTTCCTGCTTTTTCCTATAGAGGTTTGGTATATTTAAGTTGTTTACTATGAGGCACTGCACTATCCTCAGGGTTTCAGCTACTATACACTACTCTGTAATTAATTTACTCCTAATTGCTGGACTGTAACGTCACTTGTGGGACTTTCCGGTGAATTCAAGCAGCCAGGGCTTTTAACTCTTTCCCCTCCACACCTTTTTCCCCATTTAACTTCTCTCCTTTACTCTCTCTCTGTCTCTATTCTCAGATACAGCTGGTATAATACTGCTCTCCTGCGCCTGGATGTGTCGCTCTGTCAGGTAAGAGAGATTAATGTGATACATGAGTGACCTCACCAGATTCAACCACAGCCTGTCACACTGACAGACACAGAAAAGAGCCAAGCTGCTCATAGTGAAACCTATACAAGACTATTGTGGTCTATCCGTCTCTTCCCCCCTCCCGCCATCCGAATCCATGACAGAGCAGCCATCGGCCATGTGCAGAGTCAATGTCAGGGTTGGGTTGCACTAGAAAAGTGAAGAGGAGGAAAAGAAAAGGGAGAGGGGAGAGAAGAAAAGGAGCTATTAACAAAAAAAAAAAAAAAAGGTTGGAGTTGGAGGAGGGGAGGATGGCGTGAGGGGGAGATTTATGGGGGACGTTTATTACTACACAGAGCTGCCCCGGGGAGGTGAGAGGGGGAAGAGGGGAGGGTAGAGAGGCAAAACATTCCCTTTCTTCCCTTCCTCTTCTTTGCCTACACAGAAGCCACACAGGGGGTGGAGAGTTTTGTCTCAGCTGTGGAGGAGGCCGGGGAAGTTGTTGTTTTTGTTCTAAAAGATTGAAAAGATAGAATTCAGGGCTGAAACACAGCCTAAGTTCCTTTCAAGATTCAGTTCTCACCTTCAGGAAGACTTCTCTGTAAGAGAAGTCTGCAATCACTGACTTTTTCTGGACCTGGGTGTGTGTTTTTAACATAAAACAGAGTTTTATGAGCCAGGCCTGCGTGGAGTAATCTCCCCCCAGAGTGTTTTCGCAGACGACAGGGTGGGATGACAGACTGGCTGGAAATCACGTCTGCAGTTCAAAGGCCCCTGTCACTCATTGATTAAGTGGATCCCATCGATTGCAACTACAGCAGGGTAGTAGGAGGGGATTCAGCAGCATAAACCGACCTATAGAGGGTGTGAAGTGACCCAAAGAGCTGGTAATAGGTCACACATTAAAGAGAGTTTATTTCAGTACAGTAAATGCAAACAGATGCACGTACAGTTTGAACTCTACAAGGTCAGAACTCCAGAACAAAAAAACCATTGGCTGTGGTGGAAGTGTCTTCTTTTTTTAGCCAGACCTTGGCCTCAGGAGCTTCGTACATCGTGTTTGTTTACTTTAATACTCTCAGATGCATCGTGCCTGCCTGATATTGTGAGATGCAGTTATCCTTCCAGAGTCAGGAGGAGGCACCTGTTTCCTGCCAAAATGAAAAACCGAAGAAAAAAAAGAGACAGAAAAGCAGTCTCTCTCAGGGGGACAGTGTGTGATGTGTTCCTGTTTTACACGTGCAGACAGAAACAGTTTTGATAAGGTGCCACACAGATGTTAAAGAAGTTATCAGTTATAGCATTCGTGCAAATAGCCTCGTAGTAGTTGCCATTTAATCAAATGAAGTACAAGCATTTAAAAAGTAAAATGAAATGTTTCCAAAAGTTTAAATCAGCCAGGTGAAATTTTTGAACACTGACTGATTATTTGAACCATGGTTGTGTTTATGTCCCATCAAAGCCAGTTTAGAATGAAGGATGTAGTATTTATGAGGTTTTCCTGTCCCCTTGTTGACTTCCAAAGTGAAAAACACTAAAAGAACAATCTTTGCCTCAGCCTTCAGGCAGGATTTTTCTCTCCCTGTTGACAGACCCGAGTTGATTTCTGAGGATTTGTGCTCTTCGGGGTCAAGGCTGGTCCTCCTCCTTCAGCTTCAGTCTCCTATCAGTCTCTGCTGGAGCTGCAGCCACTCACTCCTCGGATATTATTTCTGCCTCTCTGAAAGAAGGGAGGACGGGTTGAGGCTTGAGGTCACTGATAACATTTAAGTGGGATGACTGGATGTTAAATCTTTATCTAGCTGGACAGGAGATGAAAGAAAGCACAGAAAAGCACTACAAATTGGATTCTGGAGCAACAGTTTGCTGCAGTTCCCTCTCATGGCCAACAGAGGGCAGAAATCTTCCTTTTCCCATACGTCTCATAGCATGTACTCCTCTCTTTTGCAGTATTTAAAGTGTCTCCATGTTTGCCTTAAGCACAAATTTAGATAATCAGAGTAAGAATATCTAAGATTAGACAATCAGGTCAGCACATTCAGACACAAATCTTTCCTTGTGTGGCTTCTTCAGCCTCAGCACAAGCTTTAGGGTTGTGCAATCACCCTTTTCCACTGACACACTTACTTACTAACCTTTTATGAAGCATAGAAACGTATCAGCTACAGAACATGAATGCACACACTGGTTGTGCAGCAAAGGCAAGCTGTGCTACACCACATCCCACTTAGCCTGACCACAGCCTTGTTAAATGACGTCTTAAAAGAGAACAAGTTATTTTTACTGCCTGATACATGATGTTTATTCAAGGGATTGATGGTTTTCTTGACAAATACCAGTGAATTAGCCTTTTTTTGTAGCATACTGCCATGTATGATTTCTTATTAAGTTAAATTTCCAGCTGAATTTTCTGTTTTGGAAGATATCAACCCACATGCTGCTCTCCACCTCCACTTGCACACTTTCAATTCATGCAGCTTGAAGTGGAACAACACCTCCTCACAGGAAAAGACCTGAAACGTATATATTCCACTGTTTGTTACATAATTCTCTACATAGCCTAAGCGTTATCTGAGACAATAGGAATCACCTTACATACCTAATTTTTTATGTATGAAAATTAAATTATTTTAGCGAGAAAACATTTTTGTATATGCACAAATAAATAAATGATGGATTATTTCACTGTATAGGAAGAGGCACAAATCCTGGAGGGAGTTCTGAATGAGTGTTGGAAAAATTCCTCTTAATAGTCATCTTTTTGTTGGCTTGGTGATCTTGTTGTTAGTTGCTATTAACTACAACTAGCTGTGTAATGCTTAAAAGGTAATTTGAACTGGATTCTGCTTGTTGTAGAAGTTAACATTAGCGCTCAAATAGAAATATCACACATTTTTTTTCTTATACAACAAACTTCCACTTATATGTTCAGTTAAGTGTGAATATATGTATCCGTGTGTAATTATTCAATTTTTTTTGTGTTACGATAGACAACATTTTGGGTTGTCTATCAATTTGTTTGTTTAATATAAAGTTGTAAAGAAGCGGAACCAATGTTAACTAAATAAGTTTTTACATGGCATCTATAAGTAGAACACCTCAGAAAATTGAGCAACAGTATATTGTTCATCGAGCAACAGGTTTATTGAACACATTTCAAAAATCAAAAAGAAGGCAAGAGAAAATAATTACAAACAGCCTACGAGGTATGTTTTGTGCTAACATTTGTAGGGCTGTGTCATGATTTAAACTCCCAGATTGTTGTGTAAACTGATGTGCAAATTATGAAAATAAATATTATGAAAATTAGCATGCTCATTTTGTGTTGGCTAAGCGGCAATCTCTGATTTAAAAATATGAGACAATATGGAAGTGCCAAAAAAGTACACATACAAACCAGGCTCAAATAAATAAATAAATAAATTTCACTGCAGAAGTAAATATGTTTACAGCCTGTCAGTAAAAGTATCTCCTGTCTGATTGGCTCATTGCGGTACTGGCACACACTGTACAAGAGGGATGATTTTTTTTCCAATGTGGCAGATTATGATATTGAGAATGCAAGTTCGCCCCATCAGAGGTCCAATAAACCTGCGTTGTTAAATATTTGCTTCTGATTGGTTAAGACTCCATAACACCTGAGATCAACTGCAAAATCAGCATAAGGAACAGCCTCACTCACATGTAGTATTTGAGCAATATTCAGAAAAAGATTGGGGGATTTAACCTCTGCCTGTTGACTCTGTGGCAAAAACATTTGTTCCCATCAGTTTTTGCTGTAAACCATCTAAAACTACCTAAAGTAATAGAGAGACAATATACAACTTATAAAAAAATAACACAATTACCCCTACCTGTTATATTTGACTCACTTGTGCGCTTATTCCATGTGAATTACAAGAAATCAGGCGAATGTTTTAACCCTAGACTTAACTATGAATTGAAATGTTAAAATCCTCTTTAAACCAACTTAAAAAAAATATTGACTATTTTTCACTTTGGACTTACAAAAGCTGTATAATGTAAAGCAAGTTGGTGTTTTTTGTAGATCAGGTGATTACTTGTTGCACCTGGTGCATCCTCACCCTATCATTATTCTAATTCACATAACCACCTATTTACTATAAATTGTCCCTGTGTTGTTTGGGAAAGTCCCTCATTTTAAATTTACATCTCGAACATCACCTTTAAAGATTAATTTGACTTATTTATAAACAGAATACCAATACAGATATCAGAAAAATGCTCACTATACCATTAAAGTTAAGATCTGGATGTTGGATCCCTCAGGATGTTGAACAATGTGTTGAACAAGCAATGTGCCTCTTAACTCTGCAACATGATCTCTTAGTGTGTCTTAGTGTCAGCAATGTTTCAACTCCTAATAAACGCCATAGATTACCTAACACTCCTATAACTTCCCATTTTCTCCCACCATGTGATTCTTGATTTTGAAACACTGACAGGACAGCTAATCAGCCTGCTGATTATTGAGCAATCAGTGGTTAAGAAGAGCCCAGTCTGATCTAAATCGGGTTTGATTTCTCAAATATGTTGTCATTTTTCAGCCCATGTTCACTGTGACACAGCGCGGGTTTAGTTTCTGTATACATTCTCCTCTTTCCCAGCATCCTAACTTATGTGATCTAGTTCTTCTCTGTACAAGCTTTGACAGCCAGAACACCATGATTGCCTCCTTTCATGTCTCATGGTATGTTTGCCAAATTCATAAGGGAGGACTGTGGTCATCTCGCAGGGTGAAACTAGTCTCAGAGGAAGAGAGAAAAAGAGAAAGAAAGAGGGGGGAAAATACGAACTAGAAGCGATTAATTGTCCATGAGAGTAGCCGCAGCATTGTTAGTGGCTAACCACCGGCTGCTCTTGCTCATGTTGTTCCCATGAATCGCTCCAAACATGCCCATCCACTCACTTCCACTGCCCTCCGTCTCACACTGGGTGGGATGTGGCATCAATTGGAAATCTCTTTGACACGTCACATCATTACAATCACAGTTCAAAACAAACAAAGTCCTGGAAATGAAAGTTGCTGGGCCACGTCAGCGCCGCTTTGGAGTGAAATAGAATAATGATGTTTTGGTTAACAGCGAGGTTGCAAAAATAGCAACAAAACAAGAATTATGAGGGGGTCTGCGTTTAAAGGAGATTTACTGTCCAATTCTCCGCTGACACCCGGTCTCTGGAGGTTGGGTTGTATTTAGAACCATAAAGGCCAGCTTCCTCTTCTGACTTCCTGACCCGTGTTTCCTGAGGAACAATCTCTGTCTGTCCAGAGGGCTCATGGGAAGGGAGAGTTTGGTTTTCCACTTGCGCATTAGGGGTCGCAAAGGAAGAAGCACAGGTCAAAACCATTGAGTGATAGAAAAGAGACAGTAACCACAGAAATGGCGGATCTCAGACCATAGACTGTATAATTAATTGACACCACAGCCACCATGACGTCACCCAGTGGTTTGTCAGCTGCCTTTTTGAAACCTTGAGTTCAGTATTTTTGCCACTATGTTGGTTTTGTTTGAGCTAGAAGTGACCATAATTTGACACGAGGGTGGAGCCTGAGATGATTCAGACACTGACTAGCAATCTGCGCCTTGGCTAGTTTCCAGAATGAGGTTCTGCCATTTCTGATAGCTGTTTAAAATGTATCTGTTTGACTGAAGAAGTTAAGAGTCCTTGTGAAATGCGGACTTATTTCAAAACTCAAGAAGTGGAGGGTACTGTCAGGTGACTTCATGTCAAGGGCGTACTTATCATTTATCACTGCAAGAGTCATCAACTGAACCCTGCCATTGCTAATTCAGTCATCAAAACAAACAACAATGTTTCATCCAAAAACACTAAAACGCAGTGAAAAAAAATGCACTTACAAGGAAACTGAGGCTGAAAACTTTGTTGTAAGCATGCCAAGCCTGTAGGTGGTGCTATAACTGTCTTGTTCAGAAGCAGCTTTTGGTAGATCTTCACTGATGTAGAGTTGGGCCAATTGTCTGGTGTATTGGTGACAGATGCACATTTCCTTGAAAGACAGTCAGATTTAGCAGCAAAAGCTCAACACGGTAGTTCGCAACTGTCATGTATGCATTGGCGCGAAGAAGAGGGTGACGTCAGCATTTCCACTGAAAATGCTGGCTTACTTTTTACACGGCAATGGTGTCGGCAGATTTTTAGAAACACTGCACTCTGGAGGTCGTTTTCAAAAGTTTGCGTCTTAGGTCGACTAAAAAGCTGTTTCTATGTAAATGCGAGGCCAAAACGCAACAAAACTTTTTTGTTTTACCCTAAAACTGTTGTCGTGTAAAACCCTAAATCTGACAGAAAAGCTCTGCTCTAGGACTAACCTAACCTTCAGTGTACTGATGTGGAATACCAATGCCTGGTGTTCTGTGGGCTCAGCTTAACATCATGGCCTGCCTAGACTTACTTTCTCAAATTATGTCATGTAGAGACACAAACTCTTTACACACATGCACCAAACGCAGAAGATTTCAGGAATCAGAAATACTTTTTTAATCCCAGGGGGACATTTTGTATTACCATTGCTCTTTTCATAATACAACAGTAAGGAACAAGAAATAAGATGTAATAGGAAAATACAATAAAATAAGTGTTAGGTTTACAATAAATTAAGCAATTAAGTATCAGTAAGTACCAAAGCGATAAGTACTACTCATTGCATGTCTGTAACTGGGCAGATTATTCAGCCCATCTTTATTGTGTCTTATCCCTGACAGCTCCCCTGTAACACTTTTGACAGTTTGGGTGAACCAATGTGCGTAATCATGACACACTAAAGCCAGGAAAAATCAGTGTGTAACTCCATTGTATTGGAAATTTTTTGTTGGAAATTTTGTGATTTTTTTTTTGTTGTTCAGTGAGTATTGCAAAAATAGCCTTTCCCAAGTGAGGTTTATATGCTATGGAAAAGATCCTGAAAATTTCAGGGCCCCTTTTCCTGAAACTATGTAACGTTTATGTGTTTATCAAAATAACTGGGTTTTGATCACAGAGTTCTTAGGCAATCTTTTGGTTTGACGAAACAAGGTTGGCAGTTTGTTGCCACATATTTGCATTAAAAAATCCCTAGAAGGACCAACAACACTCACAGATTGAAGAAGTTAGGTTTAGTGGCTGCATTAGCTATAGACATCTGTTGCTAAGTGACAACATTGCAAATTTTGCTTTGCTTTAAGGGTTATATAATTTAAACAAGTAGGTTGTGTATAAGTCATCACTGATAAACAAAAAAAGAAAGAAATCAAAATAGCTTCAGAGACCATTTTGACGAGCATTTTTATTCTGTTGTTTACCTTTTTAATATGAAGCCAAATGGGGATTGACTCATTTTTTTGAGCCAGCCTCTAGTGGTCACCCAGAGAACTGCATCTTTGGCACTGTTGTACTCCCTCCATATCTGAACCTCACAGGCTGCTGCCTTGTAGCGACACACTTGAAAGCAAAAGACTCTTGGACTTTGAGATGAATCTGCTGTGTCCTCTTCTCCCTTGGGCTCAGCATGCTTCCACAAGGGACCAGATAGACCTGACCCTAGTCCAGGTGTCATGACCAAGCTGTGGACGCTGAAACGAGATAGTCCTTCGGCTCCTCTCTCAACAGAGAACAAAAATCAATGGGCTTTGTATAGACTAGAAACAGTGGAAAGCATTCTCTGGCCAAAAAAAAAAATCAGCCCCTCTCCCATCTGTCTCTGTTCTCCTCAGCTCTCAGACCTCACAACCAGCCCTGTGTGGTCACTCCTGACTAGAATTACACAGTCCATGTGTCCAGCTCTGGACAATACACAAAAACCAACTGCCTGTGTGACCCTTCCCCTTTTTCTCACGCGTAGATTTATTGAATTGGATGTGTCTTTTTGCTCAGTTATTGATAATCTTCCAGATGCTGTTGTTGAGAACAAACTTCTGACATGCTTTCAGTTTTCATTTGACAACAGCTCCTTCGTCCCAATGAGACTCTGGTAATGAGCTTTTGATGGTGTGTGAACTTATGCAAGTGTGGTTCTGATTAAATGATGAAGAGGAAAAGTTGTTTGTGAGCTGTCCTCAGTCAACCCAGTACATATGGAGATGTCAAATTCCTCCTCAGCGTAGGCGTGTGGTGATTTATGGTGAAAACTTTGTGTTTATTGTTACTGCTGCTCTTATTTGGACTTTTTAGCCTTTGCCAAAAGAATGCCACAAATTATAGTTACCTGCAGACTATTTGATGAATACATGACTGCAGGAGTTGTCTGGTGTGTTTCACTGTTTTGGCTTTGTCCTCTTACTTCTCTCTATTTAAACAGTTAAGTTTTAGAGCCTGCAACTGAAGAGAACAGAAATGGCAACAACCCAAGCACATTCAACAGCTCAACATGTGCACAACATTTTTTACAATGCAGAAAAGAAATGGCCCTTTTAAAAACATACTCAAACCAAAAACATATAAGCAGCTGTAAATGCTTGAAAAACAGCTGAAAACAGGAACGCAGTGGTTGTGTTTTGTTGATGGTATGTTTGTGTTTTCTGAATATGTAAGCTTACTTTTTACCTTTGCTTTTTTTAATGACATACTTTGTGGACATTAAACACATAGATATGTATGGTGCTCTAAGACATGTCCGTAATGTGTGATCTTGATATATCCTAGCTATGTCCTGCCAGTCATCTACCAAGCAGAGCTAACGTAACCTCACTCTTCATTTTATTGATAGACTCTTAAGTTTGAACAGACCACTGCAGAATAACTGCTGACTGTGGGTTGGAGTGAACATTAGCACCAACAGCTTAGCCCCTATGTTAGCCTTTAGCCTATGCGCTATCTCTCTCCCGTTCATCTTTCTTCTGCTCTTCTTTCCTTTTTCTGTCTGACAGTTAGGCTCCTGTGTCCACCATCACTACAAAATTAATCACAGAAATCGTTTTCAGCAGAGACAAACATAGATTTATCCTCCTCTTACTTTTTAACTTTGTCAGCTGGTGTTGTGTTGCCTTAGTGACTTTAGCCCCATTTCCACCAAGTGGTTCAGTTTGGCTCGTCTCAGCATGGCTCGCATTTTACGGCGTTTCCACTGACTAATTCTGGGGCAGACCCCCAAATAACGGAAACAAGCCCTCCCACTTTTTGGGACCCTTGTGTAGGGGTGCCAGACTAAACTGATCCGATCTCGGAAGGTGGAGCTTCAACACTGCAGACAGTTGATTGGTCGAAAGAATCATCACTTACCGTGCAACAGCGGCTGTATTTCTCCTCATGGCACACAGTCTTCTCTGAAACAAAGCTTGATTGCACTTTGTATCAAAGAGCCACATGCCAATCACAAAAATGCTGGACGTCGCCCATCGTTGCTCTTCACGTTTTTCTTCTTCGTTGGATTTATTAGTAGGGTACACTATGTCATGCTGCTATGGCATCCCACACTATTATGTCACTGATGCTGCTGTTGGCATCCAGCTTACACGCCGCCGATCACAAGGGGGCACAGTTGACAGCGGAAACACAAACAGGACCAAGCTTAACCGAGCCAACCCGTACCAAACCGTACTGATCAAAACCGCACCACTTAGTGGAAACTGGGCTTTTGACGTGCCATAAATCAGCCTGGTCCAGCTCAACCTTATTGGGACGCTAAGAAGTAGCATTTTGAAATAACATATATTGGTTCTGATAATCTCAATTCAAAGTGTGGATTACAATCAGGCATTTATCTAGAAGGGAGACTTTTGCAACATGACTTAGAAACTCCTCACAGCTAGTTTAAGAAATAGGAAAATAAAAATATGAAGCTGATTTGTGAGTGCTAAAAAACTGCAGTTCTTCAAGAGTCCACCTGAGGCTGTGAGATGTTATTCAGTAGGTTTCTTAATTGTGAACTAGGGCTGCACGATTATCGCAATCGCAATTGCAATCGCAATGTCAGCACATGCAATTACATAATCGCAAAAGAGGTTATCGCAATCGCAATGTCAGCACATGCAATTCGGATTTTTCTCCATGATAACCAAGCAGGTTTGTAGACTCATCATGACCCAACTTTTTTTATTAAATCGCAAGCACAATTGCAATCGCAATATTGTCCACCTAATCGCAAATCGCACCTTTTCCCCAAATCGTGCAGCACTATTGTGAACTGCTCCGTAACATTTTGCGTTGAGCTACACAACACTGGTTGTGTAGCTCAGGAAAAGCTGAAGATGTTTGAACTCTGTGTTGTGAAATTTGTCGTCTTTGGAGCTTCACGTGTTTCACCTTCCACGGCAGATTCTTCATCTGTTAAAGTCCCCCTCTGAAACATCCATCTAACGTCTGCTCTTTTATTCTCTGTGACCCTCTTTGACTCCCAGAGAGTCCCATGAGCTCGTGAAGTCTCTCCATCTTCACTTTACTGGAAAACAAAGAGGAAACGAGCAAAATTAAAGCTATGTAAGGATAAAGATCAAGGAGCCTATATGGCAGAATGATTTCCTCAGAAGAGTCTGGACAAATGCTCTCACTGGGGCCAGAATACATTTTACCTCTTTGATTGTAATTTTACAAAAGCGACCCCAATCACTGAAAGAAAACAACTCGGGGGGATTTTGTGTGATTGCCCACAGCCCAAACAGAGCAAAGCCTCAAAATAGAGTTTGATGTCCAAGAGGAGTCTAAGCTGCCTTTTTTTCTTCTTTCTTTTGCCGTGAAGAAAAACAAACCTCGGGGTCTTTGAGGCTGGTCCAGTCCAAATGCCCCCAACTGTTCCCCACTCCGCCCTCTCTTTCTCCTCTCCCTCTTTCAGACCGTCTTCTTCCCTGGCAATGAAAGGAGGTGCAGCTGTGAGGACTCCTCCGGGCTGAATGAGAAGAATCGGCCCATTTGGTTGACTTTTCCTGGCCAAAGCTGTAATTTTCTGCTGCCAGGGCGCAACATCCAGTCTAGGGCAGTTCGCGGGCTCTGGCCACTTGTGTCCAACAGGACAATGAGGATTGTCCTGTAGCCATATACCACACTGGGGTCCAATTGCCTGTCTGTCAGAGTGGAAGCACCTTCCAGTCCAGAACAGCAGCTCCCTTCTAAACAAGTCAATTAGTCCATTTTGAGCCTTTAAAAATCTTGGTTAGCTTATATTCTTACACAAAAGCTGCTTGTTCAAGAATTATTAGAACCAAATGTTGATTTTTTTGGAGCTACTGCTGGGTTATGTCTCATTTCAAGGTATCAACACTTAGTTCCTTAAGCAAAAAGAAACCTAATTGAAAACAAGTGGGAATATTGCACTCCGCTGGCGCAGTTTTACTCTTAATTTAAGAACAATGAGATCTCTAAGCTGATTATGTGACTCAATGACTTGTCAAGCCCGATGTTTATGGTAATTTTACCAAAAACACGTGTGTCAGCACTTTCCCTTTTTGCAATACTGCACTTCGACAAGCCAAAAATGGCTCGAATTATGCGTTAAGTTTGGTTTGAGATCTTGTGAGCGATTTAATGTCATTAGCATGCTCTCAGGAACATACACAGCTCTGCTTGTGTGTTTTTCCAGTAAGCACAATTAGTGTCACATCAGGCCCAAATGGCAGCTCCGTCAGCCCAGGGGAGAAGTGACATTATTACTGTGTAGTGTGACAGCTGAGGATGGAAACACTTTTTGTGCTTGTTAAATACTTTTTGGTTTGCCTTCTTTTTCTCTCTCTTTCTCTTTCTAGCTGTGCACTCTTTTAGGTCCTACAAAGTCTAGTAAAATTGAATGGCTTTCCCAGAAATGAAAGTTTATTGTCCCCCTCAGCCCACCCGACTCGTAAATAACAGCACATTTACCAAAAATCCCAAGCCGCCAGCCCCCACCTTCACACCATTACCAGTTCAACTGTACGCCAAAACTGCTGCCAAAGTACACCCAAACAGTCCCCCTTTCTCCTCATTGAACGCTTCCAACTGTCTGTTAGCAGTGTTTGCCCCGTGAAAACCATCCAACTCCACACTCTGAGACAAGAACAGTCCATATTCAGCTGGATGGGAACCGTACGTACACTATTAAACTCCTGTCCTCATTTTTAACCTTCCTTATCATAATAAAGAGATTTAAGTGCTTTACCAGTCATTCACACGCATCAAAAGCAGACTTTGAGTTGTGTTGCACAAGCTACAGTATGTCCAAATTTGATCCAAGATTAATAAAACTCACCGCAGGACTTCAGCTTGAAACTGATTAGTAATAAGTGAGTCACAACATGAGCTTGTTATGCTTTCCTCTTTTTTTTCGGAATTGGGCTTTCCAAACTCAAAAAGCACATTTTACTTTGCTTTCGTGCTGGCAGATTTTCACACGTACACTTAGGGAAAGAGAGGTCAACCTCTGTGTGAGACACTCGTTCAGATCCTCTGACGACGCCAACGCACCGATCCAATAAAATCAAAGATATTATTATGGAGAGGAGGATGAAATGAGTTCCACATGAGCACCGTCCCTATGGGGGATGCCTATTAATATGTTTAATATGCTGACCTCCATCATTTACCTTTTTTTTTGTTAAAATCTCAGCTTCAGCGCGGCCTACACAGCTGTTTGAAGACACCATGGGAGTTTAACGTGACCTGCTTTGATCAGCCACGAAAAGCCCAGACAGTAAGGTCTTTAATATTGTTCACAGAGTCGGCTTTGTAAGTGAAAAGAGTCAGAAGGTGAGGAGCAAAGATAAAGCGTGCAGATGTGGAGACAGAGGCTAGATGTGTAGGTGGTGGAGTACAGTACTGGAGCTTCCACTGTGGGTAACTTTTTGTGTGACTCATCGCATGAGACGAGTGCTCATTTAAAAAACCAATGAAAAACTGTCGCAATTTCACTATAAACATTCTCCTCCTGTTGTCTGGTGACGTACAATTTGATGCTTACATTAGCATTTGACAGACTAATATCAGCCCCACTCGACCAGTATCACACCTTGGCATTAAGACTGACATTTAATGAACTTGGGCCTCAAGGTTGTTGTGCTTTTGTCTCACAGTCCCCACTCACAGGAAATGAGCATTTCAGTTGTCAACTTTTCAAATCAAAATTTTCCATTACATTGTTATTAGTTAAGAATTTCCTTAGAAATAAGTCAAACATTTTGACACAATTAGAGGATAGAGAGTGTTGAAATAATTGTGTTCAAGAAGTCAAAGAGAGTGATTCTAAGGGTGTTTTAGTTAAGCTAAGTATTCAGTCATGATTTACACCCACTGAGGTAATGTCAAGTTCGGCGCCCTGAAAATGTCTTCTCTTCAACAAGATGCCTTGAGCCGGATAAGAGGGGCTAAAGCTCCCAGTTTGTTCAGCGGCGTGATGGATGAAAGTGTTCCATCTTGTTTATGCAACCTGACACAAGGCATCTGCTGGTCTCTGGAGCGCTGGCTTCATGCTGTAACAGCCCGCTCCGCTCTCCGCCCTATTAGACAGGCAAACAGAGATTACAGAGCCATGTCAGATACAGGAGATACAGCAAAGGAAATAACCGCCAGTTTGTGGACATTAGATTAATTCGGCCTCCTCGGAAACCTCATCTGCACTTTTACAATGTTGCTCAAATCTAATACATACCTGGCACATTTCAACTCTGGTAAAATTAAGAATGGCAGAATGTTTAAAGGGCCCTTAAACTCAAATCTAATCTTCTAGTTCAGGCCAGTAAGGTCTGAGACTTGGCATGTGGGATTATAATTTAGACAAGATTATTATTTTTGTACTTTGTTTTTGTCAAACAATTTTGTATAAAACATTCTTTTATTCCTATAATTGGGTTGAAATATTGATTTTTACAACAGCTTGTACTTGACACACTTTGTATTCAGTATATGTGGCATCCCAAAGTGTTGAAAAAGGAAGCCAATGTGGAAATAATGAAAAAGTACAACAACTATAACATAAAAAAAACTGCAGTTCCTTGAGTGTCCACTTGAGGCTGGCTGCAAAAGTCCTTATGGTTATTATGGTTTGACATTATTGAGGCTAAGAGGTCCACAGATTTGCATTTTCACTTTGATGACCTCAATCATTTAGCATTGAAGTCTAACATTTGTTAGACACTTAAATTTTCTATGATTTTGTGCTAATGTTAGAATGCTAACATGAAAAACAAAAAGACTTTGTACATAATAAAAACAAGTGATTTACTTTTAAATTCTCCCTTTTGCTTTAAGGAACATTACTCTCAAATTTCACAAAACACCCTTCCTGGTTTCATCAGTTTCGTTGGTATTAGCTGTTTGGGCTATGTAGAAACATGGAGGTGCTAGATGGCTAGCTCCCTGGTACAGAAAGCAAACTGTAGCTACAAAAGGCTCCTGTAAGATGTCGAGAACTTAAATTCTAGTTTCAGGATACTTCCCAGTAAAAGAAACATTTATAAAGACTGCAGTCGATCTCTTAAACTAGCCTTAGCTGGTTAGCTAGCTTCATGGTCCTCCATAATGGCTAGCATATAGCTATTTTACTCAGGATATCTATATGTTACTGTAAAAACACACGTTATGAAAGTACAGCCGACAGACATTAATTGTTTTTCACAGAGTCACACATTTAAGTTTTTAACATTGCACAATGACAACCCACAACTACTAGCTAGCTAGCAGGTGCACTAACTACTAGCAAGCTGGCATGCTAGTAGTTGAAGTAAGTAGTTCTAACTGGCTTGTAGTTGTTGGTTATCACTGTGATGGTGTTTTAGATTTCAAACAAATTGCTTTGTTAGCTTTTGAGAGCAATAGCTGGTTAGCTAGGAAGCTAGCAAGGTGCAGGGTGAGTCATCAGATTGTTATTATTTCATGTGTTCAAGGAAGTTACAAGCTGAAACATGTCAAGTGCTCATACAAAAACTTTTGATAGACGGGTTATTTATGTAATAAGAAGTAAACACTTTTATGTACTTTTTTATTTTGAAAGTAGCTGCAATAAAGTGTAGCTAAAGTAAGCTAATGTAGTTCACCAATGTAAAGGTTAACTATACATTCATTTCTGATCTTATTTCAACAACCTGAACTGCTGAGAGTCGTCATGCCCTATCCTTTAGAAAGCAAACACCCCACTTTAAGTACATTTTCAGTAATATCACAGCTTGTGCAACCACAGATAAATCCCAGCCACATAACTGTATCCTGCTTTCAGATGTATTGCAGGCTCACTCAGTACATTCAGGACTGTGAAGATACAGTAAAATGATTCATAAGGTGTTTGCTACACCACATTATTTAGCTTTAACATTAAGGTTTATTACAGGGAGTGTGAAACCCTATCAATTGATCCCCTGATCATTCTTCTTGATGAAGAAAACACATTTCCAGCCAACTACTTTGCTTTATGGCTTCAAGATTGTGTTATGAATTCTGGGCAAGTTTCCTAGTTTCCAGTGTATCAAAGAGGGTGGATGCAGCCGAGGTGAAAATTCAGGCAGGCAAGTTCAGGTGTGGACAGATGTGCTAAAACTGCAGCTTTTGATGGTCTGAATTACTTAAACAGAGCCAAATCCTGAAACAAAACTTGAGCAGACTTCAGTCTTTATGTGTGCGTTCTTACAGAGCGGTTTTGTTCTTTTCAGACTGAACAAATAAATAAGAACGTATGGAAAATCTGCCAAAACAATGTGCCTGTGGACATGCTGTAATCATTATGTAGTCATGTAATGTACCATAAACGTCAAAGTGAGAAGCAGTGATTGAGTGTGTTTGCTCTTGTGCGGGCTTGCTGTGTTTTAAGATTGTGCCCCATATGTGAAGAAGCTGTCAACTGCAGCTCTAGTATCTCCTGCATCTATCTTGTCATAACAACTAATTTAAACGTAATCTCCCATTCATGTTTGTCTCCTCTGACACTCAAGTCCAGCTCTTTTTCAAATCATTCATTACCGTGGGACACAAATCCCCTCCAACAAACATCTGCTTGCATAAACTTTACCGCTTTCTCTCTGCTGGTAGACAGCATTGAAATGGAAAAACAACAAGAGAGAAAGGAATAAAGACAGCTGAAGAAAGACAGAAGAGAGAAGCAGAAGAGGATGCAGAGAGGGAGGGAGGGAGGCAGAGACAGGCCCCGCTGCAGAGCAGGGAGAAAGTGCGGAGTCATGCTGTAGGAATGCTGGAGGGGGGGATTGTTGGCGTGACTGCCCCATTTTTCACAGCCATAATCAGAGCCAGCTGTCAGTGAGAGGGCCCATAAGAGGAGGGGGAGGAGGAGGGAGGGGGAGGAAGCGAGTGGGAGTACTGGGTTTTTGAAGGAGTTTGGAGAAGAGGAGGGGGAAGTGAGCATGAAGACGGAGACGTTTGTACAGATTTCATGATGTTAATCTAATTCTCATCAGTGTGTCATCAGGTTTTGGAGTTGTGTTGAGAGAAAAGTGAGCATAGAGATGAGCCTGTATGTTTTTGTGAGGCCTACCTGTTTGTCTGCACGCATAGTAACAGTTAAAGTACAAATGGATCAGACTGCAGAGGCCTGAGCCAGGTTAAAGGAAGATGGAGGGGAGAGCAGGGTGGAGCTTCCTGCTTTCCTGCTGCTTCTGGGACTTCTGCAGTTATGAATGACAAAGCAGAACTATTCGAACACTATACAGAAAGTACAATCCTCATGTGCTCAAAACATCCCAACAACAAAGACTTGAGTCCACATGAAGAGTAATCGGATAATATTATGACATGTAATTTTCGGATTTTCTGGGCATCATCGCAGATCAGGAACAGATGCGTCTTTGACAAGGATCCCCTGTACGTTATAGTATTACTTTGCACATCTGTAGCTGTGCTATTGCTGCCGCTACCAGCCATGCCAGTGCTGTTACAGTCCCACAGCTCCCAATGTAAACCCCTGCTGTGTTTATGTTTAGTCTACGGTCACACAGTACATCTTCCTGCCTCTATACGCTAAGTTCTGTGATGTTTTGTTCTGGTTTGTCCACCGTCCGTGGGTCAGAAATTCATGAACTTGTTGCAATCTCATCAGAAGAGTCATGAAAGGGGATGATAGACGGGAGAAATTAGTCACAGTTTCATTTCCCAAACAGGGAAGATGTATAGCTCTAATGTTTCCTGTAGTAAGCAAAAGCATCGGTATATTATCATGTCCTGTGAAGGATAATTTTATGACCTATCTCCTTGCCTACACTCCCCTACAATGACAGTGCTAGGTGCTTTATATAACCTGCAGTAGTTGGATGGAAAAAGGCTCCAGTGGGAACAGCTTGGCTTGCTGTTTTTGAGGTGATTCATGGCTGTTAAAGAAGTGACCTCCTCGAAGCTGGAGTACTGACTTTCCAGTTCCCTCTAGACTTCCAAAAAATAGTGTCACTGGCTAATGAACTTTGCAGCCACAACACTGATCTCTTTCTTTTCCTAAGTGGGTTAAAATAAATTACCTTGCCAGTTGCATAAGCCTCTACTTGGACTGTAAGCTCTAGCTTTCTTAGGGAACCGGTTCTCCTCCATAGAGAGGCCTTCTCACCTGTCTTCGTTTTAAAAATATCTCCCCTTTATATTTCTGCAATGAGCTGTCCCTGAGGCACAATAGAGGACGCGCCCAAGACAAGGAACTTTAGAAAGTGCATCACGCTGTCTGGCAAGTTCTTTGAGAACTCCCCTTTGTGCCCACTTCCTGTGCTCAGGTTTGGATGTGATGTGAAGTTATGCAAACACAGCAAGTGCAGACATTAACAAGCGCTAAAGGTAAAAAAAAAAGAAAAAGAAAAAAAAAGCCCATGATGACACTCTCTGAAATACCCCCTATCTTCTTTACTTCTGTGTTTCTTTATTTAAGGCAAACACCACATCTGTTGCCTTTGGATCGCCATAATAAAGTCTTAGCTCTGAATTGAATTATTAAATACCAATTGAATTCAGTATATTTTGACGTGGATCACTTCCTGTATTTATTTAACATAATCTAAGCTTTGATGTCATTTGATACAAGTCAACTTATTAAAATACAAATATATACAATATATAATTCATGTAGCTTTCCTAGTTAAATTACACTATGGACACAGTTATTCTGATGATTGCAAATGGATATAGCACATGTCCCAGCAACTTTGATAAACTAAATCTACTTACTAATTTGTGGTATCAACTCATCCACTATCAGAATAAGCAAACATTTCCTGTCCTTTAGCATTTCTAAGAACCAACAAAATCAACTCACTGACCTGCTGTGATATTTCTTAACACTCAATCTGAAGTGTTTTTTTTCAGCTAATCCTAGTATGGGCTGTTAGCTAGCCACATTATCTGGCCCCCCTCTGTAGATGGTAATACTAAGTCTCGAAGAGAATCAACAGAACAACAGCTCACCCAAGAGGAGCCACCTTGTTTATTGGTCTCATGACACAGCAAGGCATCACGCTAGCTCCAAAACAGACGCTGTCTCCTAGCATAGCAAGTCGGGGGGTATGGCATTAGGGTTACTAAAGACACACTAATGTGGTGATAAGGGGCTTTGAGCATCAACTGTGGTAAAGCGAGTGAAGCCATAACTTCGAGAGCTCCCCCTGGTGACTAGCTGCAGTACATGTCTCATATCCCTCCTCAGTTATAACAGATGGAGCATGGGTTAAACTTAAAGATTGGATCAAACAGCTTGTGCGTTGTTTTTGAAAACACACTTTCTGTCATAATTTAGAGAGTCATGTTTGCTTGGCTTTAAAAACCAAAGTAACGGTTGCTCCGAAAGAGAAAGTAAAACAATTCTCTTAATTATTCATACTTTCAGTTTCTCCAACATGACGACATTCCCTCTCCATCTGTGACTTACTCCTTAATTTCCTTCTTTCATTGAGTTGTAGGCTGCAAGTGTAATCACCAGTGTGCCTGAGAAGGAAGTTATCATTCCTGATCTCTGTCCTCATGTGAGTGCACAAAATACTTGAAATCCGTTGTGAGTTGAAGGTGTAATGTAGGAACACTGTGAGCACGCTGTTATTGAACGTAAGGAGTGTTTATTTTCCAATCTGCTTGATCTGCTTTGGTACGAATTTAACGTTTTGTTCGTAGTTCAGTTCTGCCCCCTCTGAGTCGGCCTGTTTCTCTGCCTGGGAGTTGTTTATCAGACAGGACATGCGGCCTGTAGCCTCTCTGAGCTGCAGCCAAGTCCAAAGTGGAGCGGGTTCAAACTCCGGACTTTTGCCTCTCTTGACAGTGTGCCTGCTCTGTCTTCATGTGGCCCCCGGCTGGTCCATTATCAGCAGCAAAGGGGCACAGTGACCCTCAGCCAGACTCTGATTTTGGAAAGTTTAGCGTCTGCTCTGAGTCATTGCTGTGTTGCCCACAGAACAAAAGGTGAGACCACGTCTGGGTGGTTTCTAAAAACACTCTTTCACTTTTTCAGTGGAAGTGAAGTTGCAGACTCTTTGTATTTCCCTCATTTGTTTCCTTTGAATGTCTCTTTCTTTTTCCTTTCTTTCTCTTTCAGCCTTGCACAAAGACAAAAGCACATTCCGCCTACACGCAACTTCTTGTCTTAACTTGTGATCTCTGGCATCCATCTCCCCGTGTAGAGATTAAATCCGGGCTTAGACTGTCCCCTCTTATCAATTGAAGATGATTCTCCTCCATCTTGGGTGTTTTCCAGGGCACTTTCTCCTGTTTGGCAATCTGTTGCCTTGTTTACAGAGCTGCTAAAACCTGGCGGCATCACATGCTGTGACTCATGCCGTGAACCCGGGCGGTCGCTGGTTCAGGGTTTGGTTTACAAACAATATTGCACAATATGTCCTCTCTGGTCACGGACACACTCTAGATCTAAACTCTATAAAGATTACTTTTTGGTTTTTCACTTTCTAATCAGTTAAACTAGCTTCCTGGCACCACGTGATAAAGTTCATGATCAAATGCTTAAATATCGAAGCAATCCGATTAGAACAATTTATTTTGAGGTACAAAATTAAACTAATGTTAATTTACTTAGTGCTGTGCCTTGTGATGAACTCCCTCATGTGAAATATTGATTGATTTGATAAAATCTAAGCAGTGAAACTTTCTCAGAACAGCAAAGATACAAAGTGAACTCAGGTTACTGTGGGGCATTTCCTTATCATAACTTTAAAATCAGGTTATGACTATGACAGGAGGTGAGATTTCCTTCTGCGTAACCTAGTTTATGGTCTGTTAAAGTCAAAAGCACAGTAGCAATGCAGGGGTGTGTCCACTGGGTTGGCCAGGGGTAGCTAGGGCACAAGTCAAGAAACACACACATCCAAACCGAGACAAGAAAAGAAAGCTCATTCACTACAGACCTTCAAATTCTAATAATTCACAAAGTTAGTGATGTTTTGAGCATGTTTCTTTTACTTCAGACTAAAGTAACTTTGTACAGACTATTTCAAACAAACACTTGAGACACATGAGCAGTGTCAGATGAGCCACAAAAGAAAATGCTGATACACAATGAAAAAAAAAATATGTAAGAGAAAACAGTATTTGAAGGATAATAATAATTTTTGGTCAAATGTAGCCTCATGAATGAAATCCTTAAAGAGTTGCTGCTCCAAAAATGACAACAGCAAAATCCTGTATTTACAACACCCAGTGGAACATCCTACAAATCTGATGGGACCTGCGAGTGCGACCCCAAAAAGAGGCAAGACCTCTGTTTAAATTACCTATTCTGGTTATGTTGACCAGCTTGTAATCATGTTTTCTTCATATTTGAAATAAAGTACATTGTCTTTCAGCATTACCTTCAGCTATTACTTTCGACAAACAGCTTTTAAAATGAAAGGGTTCCTTTTAGTCATTATGATAGTTATTAAAATAGATATCAAAAAGACTGGAAGACTGATGTTTTCAATATGTGTGTGTGTTCGCACACACGTGTCCTGGCCACCCCAGTTTATGTCAGTGTACTTGGGTTGGGGCACCCAAGTCCAAAAACATTGGCCACCCCCCTGTTACCACTGTAGAAGTAACATTTTGTACTGAGAAGTCTCAGGAAGTCATTGATACGTATTTAGAGATTTAATAGTTAAACTAGTGGTCTGTATAAAAGTGTCATATTTCTCTGAATGTTGAACACATGAAGCACTCACTATCAGCCTCGTGCCGCTGCTGTGAAACCCAGCACAGGAACTTGTGTCATTTCCTTTCTTATCTTATTGATGTGGAAAGAGGAAGCCCCCTTTCTTTCCCCAGACCTACTTATCACAGAACCACAGAGTGTGTTGTGCATATTTCAGAGCTAAAATAACCTAAAAATTTCATTTGGTAACCATGAATAAAGTTAAAATTAACTTCATTTCCTGACTCATAACTGTCACATACAGCACATATGTGTCAGGCTGTGTTTGTGATATGCTGTGGTGTTGTAGCACCTGTGTGCAGATGTATCAAACAGGATGTGGGGGGGTAGCTCTGTGTGGCTTCTTTTGCAGGCGCTGCATCCTCCTACCAGGCCTGTCTCTGCATCTACTGTACTGTGCTGTATGGAACATGCAGAGGAGACGGCGAGCGCGCTGCTCTTTGAAGCCTCTGTGTACATATGGAGGCATGAAGCGTCTCACCGCTCAGCCGTTTAACCCATTCATGCCCACACAAGAATAAGTTAGTTGCATGAAAGAGCAAGAACAACAATAACAACAACCTCCTCCATTTGGAAAATCCCCCCTCACTGGGGCCTTTCATTTACTTAAAGCACTTTTATATGCTTCATTACCATTTCCATGATGTTCATGGATCGCCATTCAGACCAAAGATCCTGTTATTTAGGTCAGAGACTTTGTTGTTTTGTAACATGTCATAGCAATGGAAGCCCCTGTGTTTCCTCAGATATATGGGGTTTAGATCCCTGACTCTACCCACAAAAACACACAAACCAAACTTGATGAGTTTCTCTAAGCTATCAGAGCCTGTAAGCAGAACTTTGAGATTTACCAGACAACTAAAACCAGACTGATTTCTAAAATAGGAGATGTCTAAGTTTATTTAACCTCTCAGCAATCCAGTGCCTCTATTCAAATGTTAAGCAGCCTCAAGCTAAATACAGAAACACACTTTGACATTAGACTTGCCAGCTCCTTAAGTTTAGGGAAGATTTGTGGCTGTGAAGAGTCCAGGGTCAGCACTTTTTTTTTGTTTGGGTTTTTTTTTTTTTTGTTTAAAGTCAGGTCAGGAGTCATCTATCTTCTTACCATTTTTATTATCACATCCAGGGGTCATCATTTGTTTTAAAAAATGGGTCTTGGGTCATCACTTTTTCATAATTCTTTGGTCAGGGTCATCATTTAAAAAGGTCAAGTTCAGAGTAACTTTTTCTTTTTTTGTTATTTTTTGAGATGGGTCAAGGGTCATATTCTTTTAGTATTTTTTTGAAGGTTAGGTGTCATGTAGTTTTAATGATTTTTGGATCAGGCCAAAAATCATACTTTTTTCCCCTTTTTTAAAAAAAATTCAGGTCTGGGGTAACTACATTTTTCATAATTTTTTGGTCGGGTCTTGGGTAATTTTTTTTTTCAAATAATTTTTTGTCAGGTCATCATTAAAAAAAGTCAGATCTTGGATCATTACTTTTTTCTTTTCTTTTTAATTTTTTTTTTTTATTATGTTATTTCTCATGTCAGGTTCAAAGTCGTATCTTTTCATGATTTTTCTCTTTTTTCGTCAGGTCTGGGCTCATCATTTTTTTCATTGATTTATTTTTGGGTCAGGTCTGTCATCATGACTTTTTTCATAAATCTTGGGTCAAGTCAAAATTAAAAAGTCATACTTTTTCTTTTTTTTAGGTTCAGGTGCATAGTTAGTAAGTTAACTTTTTTTAATGTTTTTTTTTTTTTGGTCACATACAGCACATATGTGGTCATCATTTTTTCATGTTTTTCAACTTCAATTTAAAAAAAAGAGTCAATGGAGGCTTGATAATCGTTATATTAATTATATTGATACATTTTATTTGAATGGCACCTTTCAGGACATTCAAGGACACCTTAAAATAAAAGAGAGGTACAAAAGTTCAAATACATAGGAACAAAACAATGTAAAAATTACATTAGATTATTGGCCTGAAAACATCTAGTACTTTAGACAAGCAACATCCTTATGTATGTAGTTAATACTGGTTAAACATACATTTAATACAATACTTATTTAACTTTAGACCTGTATTTCAGACAGCTGAGGTATGTCCTGTCACTGTTAGCTTGACGTCTTAACCGCACTTGTTTCAACAACCGATAGTGCTGCCACAGGGTCATAGAGTACACTTGTACATTATTGTTGCAGGATGAGGAGTTAAATCTGAAGAGATTTTCAGAAACAAGATTTTCATGAGGATTTTAAGCAACTCTTTGAAGTTGTGTTGGAGTCAGTGTTTTGAGTTTAAAGGCTCTTCATAGCTGCTCCTGGACCAAAGCTGGATTGTTACTCCCTCATCCATCACTCCCACACTCACTGCTTCACTTTCCAAATCTCACACATGAGGAATAATCCACTCTGCAGTGTTACTTAATAGTAATTTCTATGTAAACTTCTTCCAATATGTTCCACATGTAGCTAGTCTCAAAAAATACAATATAGCAGAGGCTGAACTTTGGAAATGTGTGTAATGGAAAAAGCCATGATCACAGCAGAATTTTAATCATTTTATTTTTTCTACACTGACTCCATCCCAAACCTTCATTCAGCTCCGGTCACTTGGCCCTCATATTTAACCAGGGAGGTCCGGCCAAGTAGATTTAAATACTGCTTCATTACTTCCTCTGGAAACCTGTTAATGGCATAAACTGTCCACAGGAACAACCGCTGCATATCAACACGAGCAGCTCTGGGTCACTTGACCTCAGGTTTGTACTGGAAAGTATTTGAGGAATTAAAGAAAGTGAGCATGCCTCTTATCCAATCATAAGTCATCAAAATGTAACAGAGGGGGATTTGTTCTGCTTTGGTGACTTGTAGCGTTTATTTCTGTCCATGTTAGCAGGAATGTACAGTCACAGCCGTGGTAGAGGGGAGTGGAGGGGATTGAGTAACATGCTCTGAAAACGTTCGGGTCTCACTTAAATGCAAATGCTATGAAAATAATGTACCCAAATTATAGCAACAAGCCCAGATAATTTCCTGTAGCGGTGCTTAAACTTTGCTATTTCTGCTTGGCTCTGTTTATTTTTGGGGGGAAGGGGCCGGGAGGACGGGGACTGTGGACACATAATCCTCCCAGAAAAGTGATTTATTTATGAATTCCAGTGCAGAAACTCCCCTCCTGAGAGCCGGCCGGCCTGCCAGAAGTCATTGGCTGATGTTTACAGGACTGGGTTGGCTAATTCCCATGGTGCAGTGTGCCTGCAGTGCTATCTTATTTATACAAGGCCTGATATGGGAGAACAGAGGGGTTTATTTTGGGATATTCCCCATAGATGGATCCAATTTCTCCAACTGGAGCGATTTCCTCCATACGTGCTGCACTTCAGGTCCTAGAGGCAGTGAACACAGCTCACCGCTCGCTGGAGTTTTAAAGGGCTGAGTTGGCTCAGAGGAGAAAACTATGTCACAACATCTCGAGGTTAGACTCGTGACAGTGCACTGAGCTCAGGGACTACACAGGAAGTTGGATATTAGTCTCATAAAAAGTCCATTGTTTCTCTTGTCAAAACAAATTTCAGGAAACAAAATCCATACTTGGAGTTCATCATCACTGCATTAAAAAGGATATAGTGTTTTATTTGTTGACAAAAGCTTTTTGGAAATAACATTTTGTTAAATTTTAATACATTAGATATATTTAAAAATAAAACGCCTTTATTTTAAAATGTATTATCATGTTGGAGTTGTTTTATCCTAAGCTTGGCCCACCCTTACCGACCAATGAGTGCAAGTTAAAAAAAATAAATAAATAAATCGTCCATTTAAGTAGGGAGCATACAAGCTCACTGGGCTGATTAGGGTCAAGATTCCATCCTTCTGCTCAAAGTTAGAAAAGTCCAGATTCTTTGACTGTTCTTTGGATTATTTTGCCAAATTTTCTGCAGTGTGAGATGTGATAGTAGTTATTTACTGCCTACAATCTGCTCCAAAGGAAGTCATGGCTGCACCAAGTTAAAATCATAAATATCAAACATGTTCTGTATTTATGATTAGCTTTCCCGAAGCTTGGGGGGGAAACCTGAGGACAGCTGTGTTCACACTCTGTGAATTATCATGTGGAACGGAGAAACATCCAATCAGAGTGCAGGCAGGCAGAAGTCGGAAGCAGAGCAAACGCGGCTGTAGCAAAAATAGTGAAGCTTTAACCCAGCCTCTCATTTGTTATGGGCAACAGCTAGCAAACTTTTTGTTTTTAACTTAAAAAATAGCCCTTCACAATTGATGAAACCTTTAACTTTCTTCAAATTCTGTTTTCTTCAACACCATTCTCCAGCATATACACTGAGGAGGGGCACAGCCTATGTGTAGGCTAACTTGGCTCTAAGAACTAGCTTGTATGTCAAAATGGTACCGAGAACAGCCAAAGACCCGGTTCTTGCTGAGCCAATTTAATCTGATCACTAAACAGATTTGGAATTCCCTGAGAAAGATACTAAAGATATTTCCAGTGGCCTTAATCCTCTTCTGCAGTATTGGGCCCAAAATCAGATAAGCCTGACTCTGCATGACGTGTTGGGCTGCTGAAGGATGTTCTCTTTTGCTGTTAGGTCTGTTTTGATGATTATATCAAAAAGTAAGATCTTAACCCTTTCTTTGTAAAAGATAAAACTTTCATGATTTGGTTTGAAATAATTAAATAAAGTTAGACTCACTGATTGTGATGTTCTAAGTTCAAACATGACTGGGAGCTAAGCACGTAATTCATGTTAACAAGAACATCACCTACGCACTCAGATATGCAAACCTTTGACTGCTGCAATGTTTCTCCTGTGAGTCATGTTTGGAAGGCATGACACCGAATTAGAAGCTCAACTCGGCAAATGTTTAATTATGAAGCACAAACACACGGAGACAAGTGCTCATAGCACACCATATTTGTGATGCTGAAGCAACATCTGCCTTTTATAAGAGCTCACGTCATTCTCTGCCGGTCACACTTGTGCTGCTCGCTGACACGCTGCGCCTGCTGTGCCAGAAAACACCTTGCACCTTCCTGTTTGTTTCCCTCTCCGTCTGAACTCTCTCTTTTCTCTTTCCCAGCCCCCTGCTGCTCTTCTTTCACATTCGCCGGTGATTTAATGATTATATAAAGGGTTGAAGGCATTGTGGGAAGGAGAAGGGAGCACTGACACCCTGGCCCAGATGTTTTCCTCGCTGCGGAGGTGTGTCAGTCGTCTTTATCCGCATGAGAGCTCAAAGCTGCACGTAGAGTTACTGATGGAGCAGGCCTCTATTACCTAGTTAGGCCAGGGGGGAAACCATGTAGTCATCATCTTCTGCATGGAGGGGGCTTACTTCAGCTGTGATCCGTGGGATTTGGGAAACAGGGGGAATCTTATATAATGGGCTTAGAGTATTTAAAAGTAATCTTTGAGAGCAAAAGCTCAGGAGTAAGATCACCCCAGCTACTCATCTCTTCATGACTCTAAAGTGGACAAATTTGAGAGCTTGGTCAGCTTGTGGAAAAACAAAGGTCTGAGTACCTTGCTAGCCTCATCCTGGAATAATGTATTTTTCATATTTGTTCTCTAGATTTGGCATCATAGCCAAGTGGTGTGATATGAAGTATGTTAATGTGGTAATCAGTGGCCTCAAGGGTTGGCAAAACAATGGACAGAACAACCACAATCCTGTGTGAAGCTATTATTTTGGGAGCTCCCCCTGGTGACCAGCTGCAAGTATAGGTCACTGTAATAACAGATGGTAAAGGGCTTGACTCACCAATATTTTAGCTCCTAATGAAGCAGTATTTGGGTGTCAAGTGACTCAATAAGAAGAGATGAAGGAACATGGTCCATTTAAATGTCTGTTGACGTACTGGGAACTTTCTACCAATCCTTTTAGAGTCTACATCTGAAAACACTTCTCTTAATGTCCCTCGATCCATAAAGGATTTGTGACAGCAGACTCAGTGCAGCTGTGCTAAAGCAAAGTGGTAGGGCTAACAGGGGAATTGGGATTGGGCCAAGTATCAAACATCTGTTCAGCTTGTCAGAGAAGAGTTGATCCTTTGCCCAAAAGTTGTCACACCATATTGTTCTTGGTATGTGACTGTATACAAACTTCAGGGTACAGAAACTCAATGGAGAAGGGAGCTACTACACAGTCCGTTTGCGTCAGTACTTACTGAGGTATATCCAAGAAAAGGTTGACCTGGAAATGAGCAAAAGAAGTCGCCCATTGTTACGGCCTTGGATGACACAAAGTTGAGTTTCATGAATGTCACCAAACAGCAGTTAAAAATAGACACCGGTGATTCAGCAGTTTGAAATTCTGGAGCATTAACACTGAAAAATCACGACCGCCTTCCTCATGCACTTCCTCTTGGTGCCCTAGCTGTCGGGTATTTTTCCACTCGCTGTAAACGGCAGATCCAGTTTCAGGTGCAAACCACACGTGAGTACCCACAGGGAAGAACCAAGACATGAGTTATAACTTTGTGTTTTTCTGCAATTGTGTGCAAACCAAAATAGTCATTTGGGAGATCACTCTGTTTTCCTCCACAAAAAATATCTGTAATGGACAACAGACTTTCTAATCAGCTCACAGAGAGGAAGCCAGTTGGAATTAAAACATGACTAGACTCCCACCAGGCTGTGACCACTGTCCCAGGGGCATGGCTGTAAGAAACCCAAACACTGTGATCATGTTCTTGTAATCATTTGTTAGCTGTGTTTGCTGTGCTGTGGGATTAGCATGTCTTGAGAACTCAGGAACTGAGAATTATTTTGGAAATGAACAAAGATGGATTGAAACAACATGGACTTCACTGTAAAGTTGGCTTTGAAAAAAAAAAAGAGTCGAGAGTTTTACAAAGAAGTTGTTAAAGAAGTTACGAGCCTTGAGGATCCCAATTTTAGAAAAAATAAATTTTCTGGGTTAAATTGGTATTTTGAAGCTTAAGCTATGATGTAATGCACGTTAAATCATTTTGTATTTCTTTTCTGCAACATGCATTTCATGTCCGCATCATAAAAAGTTTATCCAGTCCTATCAGTGTAATTTTAAGTTTGACAGTTTGGAAAATACACCAGAGATTTAGCTAAGCTTTGAGCTCAGCTAACATAACGTTTGGAAAAAGAAACTGCTAGCCAAGCAGGTGAATGATCATTCTGATTTGATTGCATACTCAAATCTGGTTGATTATCAAGAGAGACAACACTGTTAGCATAGCCTTCCTTAGCTTTGCAAAGTAGGAAAAAATAGATAACAGGAAAAATGGAGGCCTGCCTGCCAAGGGCGCAGAATCAGTTTTTAGTTACCTCCGCCAAGGAGGTTATGTTTTTGGTAGAGTTTGTCTGTTTGTCTGTGAACAACATAACTCAAAAAGTAACAAACAGAACTTGATGAAATTTTCAGGAAAAGTTTAAAATGGGATAAGGAAGAAGTGATTAAATTTTGGAGGTGATCCAGATCACTTTCTGGATCCAGGATTGTTTTTAAGGATTCTTAATCATTGTAAGATAGGGCTGTTTTCACCATATGTGTACATAACTCCACCATAAATGTTCGGATTGCTTTGCAAAACAATACAAGCCAAGGTCACCATCATTTCTGACAGATGTAAAAGTACGATCCAGATCCTGGAAATATTCTGGATACTAAGATCCAGAATAAAAATATGTACTGGGTCATCATCATTTTCAACGCTGTCAGGTAACAAATTATTGTAAAAACCTGCAACTGACACCAAATTGTAGCAGACAGTCTGCTGAAAGGGAGTATAACATTAAAGAAGGACCAAAGTGTTGCATGAGTGCTTTTCTAATTCCTTATGTGATGAAAGATCTTGTCTTGTGTTTAGAACAGGCTCCTATTAGAATGTTACCGACAAATTCAGGGGTTTCTACAACATGTGAATCTGCACACATTTAGTAGAAACATCCATGTTCAAAATATGGGAAAGCAGAATACCCCCTATTTAAATCTCTAACTTTCCTCCTGAGTCAGTGCTGATATTTAGAAAAACAGCGAAGGTCAAAGTAAAGTCTCAAATTTTCAACAAGCAGTTTTGAGAAATAAAATCTGATTTGTTAGGGTCTGTCAGGCCATGTAACCAACTTTAATCTATAAGGAGAGAAGCCATGTTTGTCTTTGCCTTTGGAAATGAAAAACAGCTGTGCCCATGGTTGAGGCACAGGTATAAGAGTAAAAATAGAAACTCCACATGTGCAGATGGAGTGCAGAGAAAGAGGAGATCATGTAGAAAATGAAATACTTCATGCTTGATTTAAGGATACGGTATATCCGAAGTTTCATCAAGGTCGACTTATTGATGTCTGAGCTTTGACACGCTGAGCATTCAAGGAGGTGTTTTATCCTTTCACATTAAATCCACTGTACATCTTTTTCATCTTGAGTTAATGTTTACGTCACGCTGGCGCCGACATCTTCCATTCCTGTGCTGCTCTTATTAAACAGTGACTCACTCTTTGTGTTTGCAAGTATAAGTGTTGAGTCTTGTTCGAGTGTGCAGCAAAAACAAATGCCTGATGTCATGGAGGGGGAGATGTTGCGCAGTTGTCTCCTGTTTATCTGCTAATCACTGAGCTTAGTGGATAAAGCTGCACGCTGCTTAGACTCCTCTGAACCGTTGTGGAGTTAGTTTGAAGTGGTGCAGATGGAGAGTGTTTGTTTCATGTTTCACGTAAACCTTCGATGTCGCAACGTGTAAATGTCTGGAGTCTGTTTCTTTTGTCCGTCTTGTGCTTTATTTTTCTTACCTCTTCTGCAGACTTCGAGAGGGAAAACGCCAGTTCAAGTGGTTCTTGAATCAAACCTTAAAAATGTCAAAGATAAACTCAAAACAGCAGGCTACACCCACGTACTTATTGAAGCCATCAAGAAATGAGCATTGAGAAAGTTTCTCAAACCACTTCCTTGTGTTTCCTCTTTTTTTGCTTTGCAAAAATTGCAATAATTCAGCACAGGCTTGTACACTGAAACGTTTCCCCTAAGTGTCAAGTGCTGAATGACTCAGATGAGTGCAATGTCTTCATCTTACACAGCTTTTGTTTGTGCATGAAAGAGTTTAACTGTTTTTTCTCTTTCCTCTTCTTTTTTAATCATTTCTCCAACTCTTGAATTCAACTTTGGGTTTTTATGAATGACCAACTCATCCCCACTTGGCGAAAATCCAGATTTCTGCTCCTTCAGTTTTTCGTCAGGCCTCTTTCGGGAAATGAAGCTGATGATTCATGATTTTCAAACACCCCCTTCTCTCTCTTTCACTCACTCCCAGCATGAAAATAAATGACACAGATATATGACACATATTCGTTCTTCTCCAGCTTCGGTTTCTGGTCTTACTTTGGTGGTGGAAAGTAGATTCATCAAGACAGGCTTGCCCTCCTGATCCTCTCCCTCAAGCCCCTCTACTCTCTAGCTCACTAACCCCAAACTCCTGTCAATGGTTTCCAGCTGGCCGTGGCGTGGTGGTTCTCCTGGGAGAGGAGGAGGAGGAGGAGGAGGAGGAGGAGGAGGGGGCTAAGCTGGCTCTACTCCCTGCCTTGCACACAGTCCAAGAGCTTGCTCAACCCCCCTGACCCAACCCCAGCCCCATTTTTTATTTGTTTAATTTGTGGAAAAACCCATAAACATTTTGCGTATGATTTGTGGAAAGTGGCTGAGCAGGCAGGAGGGTATGTGTTTGTGAATGCAGTCCAAGCTTCACATGCTGAATCTGTCCAATGCCTGAAATGAAGAGGCGAGGTTAGGAGGTAAAAAGGCAACGACATGAGCTGTTAGCATGGCTAGCATGGAGCAGAAACGCTGAGAATCTGCTGAAGTGGGTTCTTAGGGTGGATTCAGCTCAAGAGGGGTCTTTTTATGTCTCCCCTTGTTATCTTGATGAGTGCAGCACTTGGTCTGGTGGCTGAGGAGCTGCTAAATATAGCAGAGACCAGTTCAATACCAGGGCACTGCTTGCGTCACTTTGGGTAAATAGTTCCTTTTTGGCAACACTTGTGTCCCAAAAAACTTACTTTTTTCCTGAACTTTCAGCAGAAAAATCTGAACTTTGGTGGAGTTTGCAGGTGGGCTGGACTTAGGAGTTTGTTATTTAAAAAGCAGAGCACACTCAGGTTTGTTAAAGAAGAAACCTGTATGTTCAAAGAGGACAGAACACACTCTCAGCTCGGCTTTTCTGTCTGCGAGCTCTAGTTTTTGTAGGACGTGGTGTTTACCTTGCAGGAGTGATGGTGATGACAGAATGTTGTCATCGAGGTCAGAGGTCGAATAAGGAGGGGGAGTGAGTGTGCTGATGGAAGTGTGTGCTGCTTTGTCACTCCTTATGTCTGGTCAGAAGGCTGAGTGTGTTTGTCTTGGCTTAAGGAGTTTATGTTTGTGTGTGTGTGTGTGTGTGTGTGTGTGTGTGTGTGTGTGTGTGTGTGTGTGTGTGTGTGTGTGTGTGTGTGTGTGTGTGTGTGTGTGTGTGTGTGTGTGTACGTGAGAATGCCTCTGAATGGGCATGCTGGTGTTTCTTTGCAGCAAGTCAACACTGCTGGGAAATGTGTGCATGTGTGCATGACTGTAAAGTGTGACACTGTGCTCACCAGTGGATCTGCACCGTCAGCAGTCATGCAGATGTTTGTTTTAATGAAAGTTATTTTTTGTGAGTTCATGATGCTACTTGTTCAGGTTTCAGAACACACACACACACACACACACACACACACACACACACACACACACACACACACACACACACACACACACACAGACTCCCTGCCCTACTGTTGACTATATTGGAACTTGATCAACTGTTAGTTTTAGTTTTGAGAGTTAGTAGGGCAACACTCTTGGTATAAGAATCTTACAGCAGAGGTTTGAAACATGTTGATTAACAAGTCCCATACTTTTATCTTTTATTATAGTTGCATCTTTTTAAATTAGAAAGAAACAGTTTTGTTCATAAAATGTCTTCTGTGTGAAAAATTAGTAATCATAGTCTCCTGTGTACAAAACCAAAAAGACAGAAAGATTAGAAGACTTGAGATCACAGGTCCTATAATACATGGATGTAGTCTACATGGTGTTGCCCCTCTGTTTCCATATTGGAAAAACTGAACTCAACCTAATTTCTGTCATCTGAAACCATTTTTTTACCAGGCTGTTAAAATGTTTAATTTTGCCCTAAAGATTAGCTTTTTTGAATGAGTGTGTATGGGGTTTCCAGTACTTATGGATCCAGCCTCAAGTGGACACTTGAAGAACTGCAGTTTTGGACACTTCTACTTATGCTTCATTCAATGCAGCCTGAAGTTTCTGCTTGCTTTGGATGCGCTAGATAGGTTATTTACAGTCAACATGTATGAGGTTTTTGGTACTTCTGGATCCAGCCTCAAGTGGAGGGTTGAGGAACTGCAGTTTTTGGCACTTCCACATTGGCTTCATTCCTCACAGCTGGAGGATGGTGCTAACTTGGGATGCACATTACAGATTATCTATAGCTGCTACACATAAACTACTACTTTAGATAATAATCTGTCTTGATAGATGATAGCTATAAGATAAAATACCAGCTTTAATTTAAAAAAAAAACTTTCTTCTGTTAAAAATGTGTCTTTTTTCGCTCACCTAAGAGTGAGGAAGTTAAAATTTGGTGAATATTCTATGCTTACCAGCCTGAACTGAAATCTGTTTAGTTAACAAATCAAAGGCAAGCAAAGCTCTGACTCTCTTGTACTGACTGTGGACAAGACTTCTGTGCATCATCTGTCTTTTTCAACTCTTCATCTAGCCACCAGGCTACCAAATTAACTACTTTTTCACTGTCTGTTGTGTTTATTTTCCTGCCATCAAGTGACCTTTAGTACACATCTCGCTTTACTCTGCACACATGCTCTCCATTCACACCAGCGGGAACATCGGAGCTATGCATTTGCACTGGGGTGTGACATTAAAGTGCTGCTTAGTCAGTTGTCCAGCGACCTGCTTTACCCCCAAGTAAACCCGTGTAAAACCACAAGGTAAACATCATGAGATCAGCCCGGGCGGTTTAGTCACAGCACTTGTGCTTTACAAGAGCGTGTGGTCAGGAAGAACACTGTGTTATCTGTGTCAAAGTTTAATGAATGTGCAGCCTTGCAGGGCTAGGCCACTGAGATCAAGGCTTGTGGTGAGTAATTAAGTCGGTGGTTGAGAGCTAAGGCCCTGACGGTACAGTAGGCAAAGAAAGAGTGCACGAGTCAGGAGATGGCATGAGGAAACTTGATAAGTAATCAGTTTTTTTTCTTTGCATCTAACCAAACACAACCTGAATCTAATCTGAGGTCTGTAAAAACTGCACATACTGAGTTACTGAAGTCATGAAGATTTAAATGGTAAGTTTTCTCTGTGACATTACAAAAACTGCACAAAAAGCAGTACTTTTTGCTTAGCAGTAATGGAAATTGTAATTTTTGTGACAAGTTGGATTTTCTACCTTAAATATCATCAGTTGCTAACTGACTAGGGACAGTCAAGCAGCAACCTCCAGTCTAAGAATATGAGACAATGCCGAAGTGCTAAAATCTGCTGTTTGTCGAGTGTTCGTTTGAGGCTGGCTCCGGAAGTACCGGAAGTCACAAACACACCAAGCCAAAAAAAGCCATTTTCAACCTATTTCAACCTATTTACAGCCTGGTTCCAAAAACATCCCCTGTCTGAGTCACTTATTTTACTATTGGCTCCCACTGTATGGGGCGTGAATTTTTTTTCTAACTCAGCCGTTCAGAGGATATTAAGATCGCGAACTCCCCCAATAAGAGGCACAGCTGAGGGTCATGTGACCGACACCCCATGGCTGTACGCGAAACCATCGCCACTACCAATATGGCTGCTATAGCTGATGTGCTTCATTTTTCGTTTATGAAATAGATGGGTGACGTCGGCAAGACTACGGTCATGTTTTAAACAGTCTATGGGGATTGTTTGAATGCTAACTTTAGCTGTTGTGTAGTAGAAACCAAAATAAATATATAAAATGTGTTACAGGAAGCAATGAAGCAGAAAATGTAACTAGTTCATCAATAGTTTCCAGCAGCAGACCAGTTTGTAGTGTTAGCAGTAGCTGAATAAATTCAACAGATGCTAGCTTCTTACAATTTTCATTGTCTTACATAAAATGACTGGAAAACCTATATTTTACTGTTTCCAAACAGGGTTTTAGCAAAAAATATTTTAGATCTGCTGATACTTTAAGATTCTGAGAGATAAAACTGTTAGGTATCAAAAATAATAGTAGTTGTGTTAGCTGTTTTAACAGTTACTAAGGTCTTGTTTGATAGTGTTACACACTATAAAGGGAAATTTATCTTAAATTTTGTTAGCACAGGTGTAAGAGATCAAACTTTGATGATCACTCAAAGGAAGTAAAAGTAAAAGTTTCCCTAATATGCTAAAAACATGACTTATCATTATACTAAATTCTTACTTTTAACTTGTTAGCTAAAACATACAGGGTATTATAACAGCATTTAACTTCTCACCCTGAGCATGTAAAAAGTATCCACCTGGAGTTAGCTAACAGAAACAGCCCACATTAGCCTCAGTAAGCCACCACTGATACCAGATAAAGCTCTGGCTTCAAAACTCCCAAATGTATTAAGCTGATGTCAGTGCTTGTGCCTGCAACATTTTATTAGCAACATTCAAAAGTAACACACAGTCATCTAGCTTAAAGCTTCAATGTTTTACAAGACCCTCTAGCTTAACTTTTGTAGCATAGATGACTGATCTGAAGAGAGATTGGTTTTAGCAGAAACTTCAAAGGAGGACAGAGTAATACTCCTTGCATGCAGCGGTCAGCCTGGGAAATGGATCAGAGGCATGTGAATGGATACAATCAAAAAGAGAGGCAGTACTGTGGACTGCACGCAGAGCTCTGCTTCCCTCTTTAAGTTCTCAACTGGGTCCCATTGAGCACTGTCGAAAACCTTTAAACCATCTCTGTAGGTGGATGGTACCATAATTTTTTTTTTAGCCTAGCATAAATGGTGACAAAAAAGTAATCCTAGCTTTACAAAAATAAATAAATAAATAGATAAATTTGGACATAGCTCTTCAAAGCTAAACTAGCATTGAGTTTTTTTGCTTTTTTGCACTTTGATGGGTGTTTTCTTGTAAGGGTGTCAACTATTAAACACCAAGTTCCTCTTGTTTAAGGTAACATGTACATGAAAGGAGACAAAAGAAACTGCACTGAATCGTACAATCCTTCAAAGTCCAGCTGAGACATATCTTTTTGCACAGATTGTCTTGAGTCTCGTCTCAGACAGGTGTCCAACCGGTTGCTCAGGCCAGCTAACCCCGAGCCCCGGGCCTGGCTCTGGTGCCGTAACGCTGGAGGTCAGAGGTTAATGGAGCAGAGTGGCGCCGGCCAGTCATCCCCCAGGATCCTGGGTGGATTTGGTAAACAGTGAAGCTGTCACTGCAGATTAATACTGAGAGGAGGTAGAGCTGCACTGAGCACACAGGGGGCTAATGGCTTCCAACTCAGCCATGAAAGTGCCTGTCTTCCCCATTCTCCTCTCTCCCTCATCCCCGCAGATAAGCCCCACAGGCTAACAGAAGGAGGGGAGGAAGGGGAAGCAAAAGGTAGAAAAGGAGTTAGCTCCATAAAGAAGAACCAACAAGAGGGCAATAATTACAAGTGCACTTGAGCACAACAAAGTCAAAAGAAAAGAGGAAAACATCTTGAAGTTATGGGACCTTTTTGAAGGCATGAAGAAGTTTTTTGTTTCTCCTCATTGTGTGGATGAGGAGCTCAGCCTTGAGGTCATTCACTGGTTACAGCTGTGAGAGCACAACCCCAACCGCCGGCTTGCCTCTGTGGGGGATCTTTGGGGACTTTTTTCCTCCGTTTCATAGAGCATCTGCAAGCTTTGACACTATGGTTTATCTGTCATTGCATCTTAAATATGAGGAGGCGGCTCAAAACACTTTGTATGCTGCTTGTGTCAAAGCAGGATATTGTATGTCATGCCTCTGTAGAGCTTTAGACTGTGGTTTCACACTCAGAGCATCTCATGCGACAGTGAGAGAAATAAAAACTCCAGTGAGAGTCTTATCTGAAAAGAGCTTTTTATTAGTTCATATACTTTTTTCTTGATGTTTTTCCGTTGACGTCAATTATGATGGTTTATTTAATTACCTTTCAACAGTTTTAACAAACAGTACACTTGTCTTATTTTTTGGGTCATAAAATTCCATCACATTTACAGAGCGGAAGAAATGCTTTATTGAAGGACTTTTAGAGGAAGAAAGTTACACATGCTTGCACCAAAGTAACTCATCAAAACATAATCAAATATTGAAGCTAAGGATCCTCAAGTGTCCCTCTTTGTTTACCTTGAACACAGGTGAAGTACAGCCAAAATCCTTCACACTGCCTCCAATGCACTCAGTATTTAAGTACACAATATCAACTCTTAGTACAAAGTTGTTTATTATAGACCATTTGCACACCAAAGTTATTGTAGTTTTTGATTTTTCTTTGGTTTTTATTTTTATTTCACGTCAATTTTTTAAAATATTTAGTTTTAGTTTAGTTTTTGTTAGTTTACAGTATTAGATTTGGTATTTTTGGTGTAGAGGTTGGGGGTGAGAATCAAAAATGTGACAGAACACATCGTGTGATAAAAACTCAAAACATCATATCATTTCTAAACATGTATTCACCTTGAACAGATACACATTAATAATATCAATAATTTCATTTCATATAACAAAAATGATTTTCTTTACCTCTATGACCCTCACTACAGTGGATCAAAACAGGAGCAGGGCTGGCGTTGGGCTATCATGTTTTTCAGTCGATAGTTTTGTTCTAGTGTATTTAGGACATCATACAAGTAAAATCAGATAACATGATATAGTTAGCCTACTTCATCAAATGATATTAGCTACCTCAAGGGCTCTCAAGTCATACGCCCTTTGAGTTCCTTCCCTAGCCTTCTGTGCCCTTTCTGTACTTGAGCAGTTGTTGTGTTTGAGTTGTCACCTGCTTTAGTTATAAGATGCTAGCCACCACTCATGATAACATCCAACTCCCCTTATGTTCACAAATATTTTATTTACACAAACATTTTTTATTTTCCCATCACTGACCATGATTCCCTGACATCACAGATGAAAGAAGACAGTCATCTGCATAACAACTGATTCAAGCATTTCTGACCTCAATCTGTGTTATTGGGTTAACTGTTCAAACTTGTGTGGCCCATGTGAAAGAAGTGTACCTCAGTGTACACAGTCCCACTCATTCCTCCAATTACCCCTGAAGCCCCCTCCTAGCTTCACTGTCAGTTAGCCTGTGGGGGGGTCCAGAGCAGCAGCGGGAGGGGGGATCGTCTGAGCATATTCTATGTAGTCCTCCATTGTACAGTCTTCACAATGGGAGCCTTTGATGTTAAAAGGGCTGCACCTCTCCTCTCCCTGTCTCTTCCATCCTTCTTCCTCCTCCTCTTTCTTCTCTCTTCTTCTTTACTTTTTTTCCAGTATTAGCCTTGACCCTCCACGTACAGCCAAGGGGGCCGAGAGGAGAGAAAGGAAATGAAACACTGATTGAAATGAATGAAAATGTAATGAAGTGAGGAGAGGAGACCAGAGAATACTGAGCGATGAGGGAAAACAAAAATCAGTTGTTATATTCCTCATGTCGTTTCTTATTAAAAGGCCTGGGGGACGTCCTGAGATGGCCTTTTGACAGATTGTTCTCAGTATATTGTTCGGCCTCCTCATCTCTGCGCTGACACAGAGCAGGTGCTGCCAGGGCCAGACTTGAGCTTGGGATCTGGAGGCTCAATGAAGTGGGATTGGTTTGCTATAGGGGTGGGAGTTGGTGACAGGGGGAATCAGCCTGGACAGTAACGACCCTATATATCCCCTGGTGGAGTCTGTCAGGTCAATATTTTCTATACATTGTGACTGCATTAATAATTCTGCTGCTCTGATTCAATCACGCTCCCCTACTGGCTTACCAGCCACCACAAAGCACCACCATGTCCTCTGAGCTTGGCTTTGGAAAACAGAACCCTCCTCCCCTCCCTCTGTAGCCCTCCAACCAATAGTCCAATGCTCCAGTGAGCGTCTATAGATTCCTGGATCAGCACAGCGTTGCATTGTCTCCCTGTTCTGGCCCTCTGCCAAGAACCGAGCCAGCTTTGGAAAAGTTGTACTTCTCCAGAGCTTAATCTTTCCCCTGCCCCGCTTCTTTTCTTGCACCCCTCCCTCCTCTATTCTTTCCTTTCTTCTTCCTGCACGGCTATTTTCTTTATGCCAGAGAGCCTGCGAGTATTTACTGATGCACCGGCATTGAGGGTTGTTGTGTGTCAGGGCTGGATTGAGAGCAAAAGGCTGAGTACTGGGGGATGCATGTTGCACTGCAGAGATCTTAGATACAGTTAGTCTTCTATAGCCAAGCTAGTCTAATCTTGATTTAAAAACTTTGGTTTCAAATACTTTTGCTTGTATTGGTCCAGATTCTGGGATCTCTTTCGAAGATTTCTGTCACCACTATGAAAGTTAATAAAGTCAAACTGTCAGTGACTGAAACTTCCACAGCAACGCCTTTTCCAAGAATCAAATCCCTGCTGCTCTGGATGTTTTTCCAAAACTCACTGAGCACAGTTTCCATTGGATCGACTCTACCAGAGATATTAAACTGATAGTTTGTGGAGCTAAAAATGCCAAACTAAAAAGTTGTAGAACGTGTTGTTTTCCAACGTCACCTTAGAAAAAGTGTCCAATGTGTTGTCACGGTTACACTTGAGGTTTAGGCTGAAGGCTTTGCAATCACAAAGTCCCACACTGCCTCCTAGATCTCACTTTTAAACACCTCATATTTTTCTGTATTTCCTCCTCTAGTAACAGCATGCGTTGACGATGGTTGGTTAGACTTCCAGATCTCCTTATTCCCAAACTTAAACGGTTGTTATGATACCCCATGATCATTTCCTCCCGACCTCTATGTGCTTCATTACATTCGACAGAATGTAACACAACCTTCCTGGTCTTAGCAGATAAGAAAAACATAACATGCTCTGTAGAATTCTCACAGAAATTTAATCCTGAAAGATTTATTCCACGTCAGGAATTGATCAGTGGAATGAAACTGCACGTGCCTTATCAATTCCATGAATCTTGGAAATCTGGACCCCAGCACTGACAGCTGCAACTCTTTACTGGCAGACCTCCTTTCATGCACGTTCAAATCTCTGCAGATGATGCAGAATGCAGCAAGTCAACTGGTCTCTAACTAATCTAAAATGGCAGATCTTGCTCTGCTGTTCACTCTCCTCTTTTGGCTGCCAGTTGCTGCTCACATCTAATTCAAACCCTTGCTGTATGTGCACAAAACAGCCGTTACCTTGAATCCATCAACTCCCAAACGCCAGTAAAGGTACCTGGTTCTCTTATATCAACACAGGCTAGACTTGTCTCTGTAACAGTCCCTGGTGGTGGTATGAATTACCCAACTCTTGAGTGTATCCCTGTTCCCTGTTTCTAACCAATTGACCAAACTAACCTCTCTTAAAGTAGAAGCTGTCAAGTTAAGGGTTCTTAAACTATGGGAAGGGTTTATAGATCTGTGTAAAACTCCCAAAGCTTATATATATGTTGCTAGGTGTTGCCCAAGTGGCTCCCTGTTGCAGCAGCTCTCTCTTCCTCATCCATTTCTTGTAGTTTTTTGTCTCTTTTTTGTCATCTTTGTATTTGGAGTGGGTTATTCCTTTGTATGGTTCATTTGTTGGTCATGGACACCAAACTGGTTTTCTCTTTAGTGATATTTTTCTATTTTTTGTTTCTGTTTGTCTGGAGATCCTTTATGTTACCATGGCCACATTGTTTACATATGGGATCAGCTGTTGGAAGCTTGTAGCATATCAATGCTAACTGGTGCAAGGCCTGATGTTTCCCCACAAGGTGAGGAGAAGAAGGGGAAGATGACGTGCTAGTTCTCAGGTGTGAGCTAAGAAGTGACATCATGGACCTGTCCTTCCATCCATCGTTATTGGGAACGTAGGATCTATCTCCAATAAGATGGACAAGCTAGCCATGCTAACCCAGTAACAGAGGGAATAGCAGAAGGTGGAGTAGCATCATGCTATTCACAGAGCTAACAACAGACATCAACGCCACATTGGAAGAGCTTCACCTGCTGTGAGCAGACAGGATCCAGGAGACAGAGACTGAACAGACTGCTGAAGAAGCTCAGTCCTGGACCCTGTGGAGGTGGAGGCTGGCTGAACTGGAGAATGAAGGCCAAGCCGTTATCACCTTTTTTTTAAGGTCCTTTTTTCACTTTCTATACACTTTCTTGCTATTTTTTTCTTGACTGAATTTCCCTTCTGGAATAAATAAAATATATTTTATTCTACTCTTTTCTATTCTATTCTATTCTATATGGGAGGAAGAGAGCTTGACACAGATCCTGCATCCCTCCTGCTCAGATCTGGTGCAGGCAGTGGTTCAGTTTTTCATGGACTGTGCTGATAGTTGGTCCCAGCTTTGCCTGTTTTGACATTGGAGAGGTGTTTATTCAAATTCAGGCAATGAATGTGTCTACTAAGAGATACTTCTAGTGAGTTCTTTGAGTGTTTTCCAAGACTTCCAAAAAAAATGGACACATAAGCCAAACTTGGGCACATAAAATGCCACCAATTTACATCCAAAATCGTTTTTTTTTTTTTCCTTCAGTTTTTGTAAACTCTGCAAATTCCTTCTTGTGACTCATTCTGATGACCTCGCTCTTCTTCTCTGGGACATGATAAGACCCGTGTTTCCTGAGGGCAGCCTAACCCTGCACTGCACTCCTCCACCCAGAAGTTGACCCCCCCCCAAGCTTACAGTGTCGTCTCCCCCATCAGCACCCACACCCAGCAGAGGGGGTCGAGGAGGATCCCAGTCCCGACAGCACTCTGCATCCCAGACGTAAACACTGGTGACAAATGGGCTGTGATATCAGGTATCAGGTGTTGGCGTGGAAGATTTATAAGGTAACAAAACAATGAGAGGCAGACACAAAAAGCCCCTATCTCCCATCAGAGCTGCAGCACAAACCCACTTTGGTTCCAGCAGCCGTGGAGAGAATGATTTGGCCTTTAATCCTCTGGGTTTTCTCATCCATGCGGCACAGATTAGAAGCTCTCACACGGCTGAATCAGATGTTAGTGGCTCTGCAGGAGGACATGTTTTGCTTTGCTGATTGAAGACAGGGGAGGCAGGCACAAGAGGACTTGTTGTGAAATGGAGGAAGTTCCTACTTATGGAGAGGGAAGTTTGGGGTCATGTAAAGCTCGGTCTGGGATGGAGAACGCAGTTGTTCATGTCATCCGGTTTCACAATCAGCAGCTGGTCGTCTGTCTGTACAAAAGTCTTGGAAAAAAAAAAAACTCCCCCTTTCTCTTTGTATTAACCAGGCTTAAACATCCTGTTTTTGTTGGTGGGTGTTTTGATTTTTAATAAAAGTACTCAGCATATGTGTTTGTGTAAGAAGAGGGAAAAATTTAAAGCTGCAGACTCCACAGATGCAATCAATCCCAGAGTGCAGAAAAAATTCATTAAACACTCCCTGCTGAAGCCATAAAGTGCTCTGATATGCAGACAGTGTATACAGAGCTGAATGATTCAATAGAGCTGTTATCTGCATTCATCTGCTTCAGAGTCACTCCCTTTCTGTGTGGATTTCAACACGAGGCCTTAAAGTTTGTAGCTCTGGCCAAGCTCACATGTTGTGAGTTTGATTATTCAAATCACATGTATCAAGAGTTTTCGTGACTTCGACTGTGAATACATCTTTGTGCCTGCATTGGCAGCATTTTTTGACCACTTGGGGGCAGTGTGGAGAAGTTATGATACAAAACACTGGACAGAAATTGTTTATGTTCCACACAGGGAGTTAATCAGCAACATTATTGTACCCTCGTGATTCTGGTCACTTGAAGCGTCTAGTATGTAAATGAAATGTGTGCAATTTATTGAGCAAATAATGAAATATCTCATTATCTTTGCAAGCCAGCACCAGAATCACTTGACCTATGGTTAAATCTGCTCCTTCCACTCACGGGGACAAACAATGAACGTTCAGTGACAGGGGCTATGGCAGGTGTCACTGTAGGAGACATTTGGCAGGAGGCTTTTGATGATTTTTAGAGACAGAGAAATCACATATAATCTAAAAGTTACCAAAGGCTCTAAACTATACATTAGGGGGATATATGAATCCTTTTATTGTTGAGAAAGTCAATAAAAAGCTTGAGTTATAAGACAAAAGTCCCCTAGTCGGATTTGGGCATGAACTCAAAGTGACACAACGAACAATGTAGTTAGGAGCTAATGTTAGTCAAACTTTAGCTATCGTTAGGGTTGTTGAAAACAGCTTTATATTTCTTTCCACCAGAGTGACAATATAGCTGCGTTTCCACCAAGCAGTCCGGGTTGGTTCAGTACGGTTTGGGATGGTTTGGGACAGTTAAGTCTGATCCCGTTTGTGTTTCCACAGCAAACTGTGCCCTCTCGTGGTGGGCAGCGTGTAAGCCGGATGCCGGAAGCCGCAGCTGGTAAACAGTAGCACGACACCGTAGCAGCTTACCCCGCTATTAAATCCAACAAAGAAGAAAACGCGACACAGTAAACAAAGAGCACGGATGGAAGACATGCAGCATTTCGTCCTCTCTGTGATCGGCATGTAGCTCTTTGATACGAAGTGGTAGACAAAGAAGTCTGTGTGCCGCCAGGAGAAATGCAGCCGCTGTCGGGGTAAATGACGATTCTTTTGACCAATCAACGGTCTGCAGTGTGTTGCTCCACCTTACGAGAGCGGATCGGTTCAGTCTGGCACGCATTCGAAAGGGTCCCAAAAAAGTGGGACGGCTCATCTCGGTTTTTAGGGATCTGTCCCGGGATGAGTCAATGGAAATGCCGCTAAAAGCGCACTGTACCGAGACGAACCGACCCTGACTGCTTGGTGGAAACGGGGCTTAAGTTGCCTCAAATACACATTCAGTTTATCTTAGAACAGATGCAGACATCCTTGTTAATTTCATTCATGTAGAGTTGACATCGTGGTCTACTGCACGACTTTATCCAAAGAAGACACTTTTCTGGGTGTGGTTTTGTAAAGAGTAAAATACACACCTTGTTGCCCAGCCTCTCAGGATTCTTTGTGTTGGAGCTGCTTGTTCCCCTTGAACACAATTTGAACATTTTGAAACTTAAATATATTAAAAATTTATAAAAACTGAGTTTCTGGAATGCATTTCACTGGAAGTATGTCTGAGTGTATGGGAATGGCTGCTTCCACTGTGACTGGCTCATCGTGTTTGAGAGTGGGTCTTAGCCATAGACCAATAATCAGAAGTAATTAAGGTCCTATTTTTATCTGAGAAATAGAAATAAAGCTGTAAATTGGCTGTGTGGGCTTAAACTAGAGTTTGACCACTCAACTGAAGTAACATGTAGCTAGTGGTGTTGAGTCTACTATCGTTGGCCACACTCACCATTCTAATCGCTACCCTGTGTTTCCCTATGTTACGATGTGCTCAGTTTTGACCGTGTTTCTTCTCTTTTGACTGGCTGGTTAGATACAACTTTAAATTTTCTGAACAAACAATAAGGAAATGAGTAGCCATGATGGTCGCTCTTTATAAATAAGTATGTTGGGCTTCATCAACCATTCAGGAAAACGGCAGTCTGTCAAGCTTCTGTTTTGTGAGTGTTTTTTCTGCGGAAAAAATAATAAACATGGTTTTGAAGCAATTAAAATACAAAACACTAAAGACACTAAAGCCAAACATAGTCTTAACAGACAAATTGTAACTCGAAAATAATAAAACTTTGGGTTATTATAAAGAAATAAAAATTTAGCTTGGTAGATACCAAGATAATTTTAAAAAAGATATTAAAAGAAAAAAGTTATGTGCAATGACTTGTGTTAGGAAACTTTTTTATTTCAAGAAACTAAGAAAGTAAATATTTTTACCCCATATGCTGATTTTTTTGTATTTATTTATTTGTATCAAATAATTATTTATATTTTTTCCTTCTGTTAACTTAAGCCCTGTTTCCACCAAGCAGTTCAGTTCAGGTCATCCCGGCACAGCACACATTTTACGGCATTTCCACTGACTAATCCCAGGACAGATTCCCAAATAACAGAGACGAGCCAAGTCCCACTTTTTGGGACCCTTCCGCAGGGGTGCCAGACTATTTTATTCATGTCAAATTTGTCTTTTAATACCAAAAAAATCTTGACTTGTCTGATGAAATTGGTTTGCGTTAATTGTGTAAAGACCTTTTTAAAAAAAAAAAAAAAAATAAACTAAGAACACTTGCTTAGATTTAAGTTTTTGCTTTTAAAAGTTTAAAGTTAGCCTAAGCTGTAAATCTAGTTTATTTCTTTTACTTCAACTTTGACATATTTTTTATAATCCGATATTATTTTGTTATCCTTCATAGTATAAATGATAGTTCAGAGTGAAATTCCTTTATTTTCTTGTGGTCTTAAAGTACATTATCGTGGAGGAACAGAAACCTCAGCCGCACTAAAGGACCCTCACATCCATCTCCAAGCCATCAAGGTGATGACATGAGAAAGAGGAGATGTGTGTGTGTGTGTGTGTGTGTGTGTGTGTGTGTGTGTGTGTGTGTGTGTGTGTGTGTGTGTGTGTGTGTGTGTGTGTGTGTGTGTGTGTGTGTGTGTGTGTTTGTGTGTGTGTGTGTGTGTGTGTGTGTGTGTGTGTGTGTGTGTGTGAATGTGCTGGAGGAAGGAGGTCCTGGCGCCGCTCACCACCAGATCCACAAAGATCCCAGAGATGGTGTTCCTGACACGTGAAAATCCTGCATACAGAGCTCAGGACAGAGCACACTCCCTCCTTCTCCCTGTACATGAGACACAATCACCCACCACCTCCTCCTACGCTGCGCCCACGGCCACCCTCAGAGGAGCTGAAACTGGAGACGCAGTGAGCAGGAGTAAACCTCCACCCGTCATCCCCACTCCCTGTCCTTTGTCTCCTCACAATGTGGAGTATACAGATTCCTCATGCATTTCCTCAGGGAGAGGCCTGATTGTGTGTGGGTGGGTGTCTTTGTGCGTGCATGGCGTTTGTATGTTTTTACCCTCGTTTAACCTCTTTTTGTCTGACTCTGCATTACTCACCCTAACCATGACATATTTTCCTCTTGTAAAGGTGCAGACTTACAGGTTCTGTTCAAACCTATAACAAATATAAAAGCTCTCTTGACAATACTTTTAATTTGCCTATCAATTCAGATATACCCCAAAAAACTCTAAAACACTTCATAAAAAACGACATTTAATCCGATAAATGTGTGTGGTGTGAAAGTTGTTGCTACTGGTGACAAACTAATAAGTCAACACTTCTCAGCTCTGCGTTTGCAATCATCTCTGAGGACTTTTTTAACGTTTTTGCACTCATTGTAAACTGTTTGATTCTCTGTCAAAGCTTTAAATATCACTTTCAGACAGAATTACTCAGTGACTGGAAAGCAAAGCTGGGCAATGTGCAGATATCTTGCTTAAGCAAAGTTAGGACAGCTCCATAGTTAAAAAATAATGCCAAAGTTTGCTGCACGTGTTAGAAACGTTGCCTAACAAACTTAGCATCTTCAGAGCTTGGTCCTAATGCACATGTTACCAATATTCAAATAAATGTTTTTATGTGACTGAAATGGTGCAAATGAAATGAAACTTTTGCCCGTCATGGCAGATTATCTTTATGTTGCATGGAAAGAATTCAGCCTTGGTAAATTTGCAGCTCTCACCAAAACAAAAGAAGTTTTTGTGGTTAAACTTAAAAGGGACTGCAAACTTTTTATTTCCGTCCCGTTATCAATTTGCCCAAATTCAACATGAAAAGAGAAGCTTTTTAACTCCAGCATTAACACATGAAATGGTCCCAATATAGGGTTGTAAGAGTCACAGAATGTGTAAAACATGGATGCAGTCTCTGCCACGTGATCGAAGGCTAGACTCATGGGGCGACCAACCAAACTGCCCCAGCCAGTGACTTCCAAAGAGGCTTTTTGGAGCACAACGGTGGCAGAAAATGCTGATCCAACCAAACTTTTGATTAACATTTAAAATGGCAAAGAAGTGGAACTGAGGTTAGCCTCGAGCATCCTGGCATGGAGCTTCACCATACCTGCTGTTTCAGTCTGTTAACTTATCCCTTCACCCTTTATTACACAAAGTTTGCATAACTCTTAAGCCTGGTTTTTACGTCTGTGTGATGGTCAGATGTTTCTGGTTCCACTGCGTTTTCCGTTTACTTTATCACAACCATTTTCAGAGTATTATGTTGAATTAAAGTTGATACATGTTACTGCTCATCATGCAGCAACTATTACAAGGCAGCATAGAGAGGAGACATATGTGGAGACAAACAGTATGGCTGATGTGCAGGGATTCTGGATGTTTGAAACGTGACCTTGCTACGTGCGTAGCCCCCTGCATGGGTATAGGGCCATGCCTACCTACAGCACAGGGTACATTGTTGATTCAACTCAGAAGTATAAGTTTAAACCAACCTTTATCCTAATGAGGACCCTGTAACAGGTACGTCTTTCAGGCGGCAGGCACTCTATTCAATTGCGCGCCAACAGTAACTCAGCTACGTTGTGTTTCTGCTCTTTTTACTAGCAACAACCATCAACTTAACCACTCCTGTGCCACTTAATTGGGAGATTCTGGTTTCAATTTGCAACATCAAATTTGCGCCCCCTTGCAAACAAAAAGTTAGTCACTTCAGAGACAAAATAAAGGGCCAAGGACAGAAACAGTCTGAATCAGATAGTTTGAGTCTGCTCCAAGATCACTGGAGTCCAGCTGATGGACTTGAGCTCCCATTGGTAGATACGTGTGATACAGAAAGCCAGAGGAATAATTAATCAGCCTGACCATATTCTCTCACCAGACTTTTGTCTGATACCCTCTGGGAGGCGCTATTACGCACTTACAAGGAAAACGACCAGATACTCACACTGATTTATCCCTTTAGCTATCAGGCTGCTAAATGCTGAGCAGTAAACTAAACTTTTGGTGGTTTATGCTCACTTGGAGTGTCTTACTAATTCTTTTTTGTCATTTTTTTCCCTTTTTTTATTTATTATGTCTACTGCTGTGGCACAGACAGGTGAATGTGATTGAGGATGTTTTTATGGGGCTGTGTATGCTTTGCATTCGTTACCTCCCCCAAGGAGGTTATGTTTTTGGGAGAGTTTGTCCATCTGTCTGTGAACAAAATAACTCAAAAAGTTACAAACGGATCTCGATGAAATTTTCAAGAAATGTTCAAATTGGGATAAGAAAGAAGTGACTACGTTTTGGAGGTAATCCAGATCACCGTCTAGATCCTGTATCTTTTTAAAGGATTCTTTATCATTGTGAGATAGGGCTGTTTTCACCATATATGTATATAACTCCCCAATAAATAGTCGGATTGCTTTGCAAAACAATACAAGACAAGGTCACTATAATTTCTGACAGATGTAGAAGTACGATCCAGATCCTGCCAATATTCTGGATACTAAGATCTGGAATATGAAATATGTGCTGGTCATCATAATTTTCAACACTGTGAGGTAACAAATTATTGTACAAACCTGCAACTAACACCAAATTGTAGCAGACAGTCTGCTGAAAGGAAGTATAACATTAAAGTAGGACTAAAGTGGTCTGCACTCTCTGAGTTTTTCAATAGTTTGTTCTGTTTTAGATGCTTTTTTGTTTAGATGAATTCAACAAGACAACCCGAATGGCCCTTCAGGGATTAATAAAGTCTTCTAAATCCGATATACTGAACTAGAACCCAATATACCGTTAGCTTTTATTAACTAGCTCAGGCTAGTTTTTGGACTCCACAACAGGCTTAAACTGCTCTCAGAAAAAGTGTGACCTATATTAACTACAGTGTCTCTTTAACTTATCCTAATATACAACACATAACAGAGAAAAACATGTCCTTGAACTGAGCTTCTGAAAGAGTCCAGTTGTTTTAAGTTACAAAGCATAAATCATAGTTTAATCCTATAATTAGCTCCCTGACTGAATCTGTTTGTATTACGTTATTTATTACAGCGGGTCGTCATCAGTCTTATGATTGCACTGAAAACCGCACAGAAACATTTTTCCACTGCCATCTAAACATGGCGTCACACCAAATTCTTCAAGTCCCCCTCAGTGGGAGGAGTTTTCCCAGACGGTTGCCGGCGTTGAGCCCTGATTGGCCGACAGAGACGGTTGCACTGAGTGACGGGCTGTCAGAGAGGATCCATCGGGGGGACAATGTGCCTGCTCAGAGGCTCAGGGGTCAGCCTGTTAACAACGGCTCCTCTGGTGAAGTTTGTTTTCTAGCGAGGAGCCACCCTTTCATGTGTGCCACTCATTATCAGAGCTCGTGCCCCCTGCTTCCTCGAACAAGGCCATCTGTGTGCACGATCGTGTGTGTGTATATGTGTGTGTATTCCAGCGAAACGCTCTGTCTCTCTTCCTGTGACCCTATTTTGTCAGAAATGGAGCGCACACAATTTGGAATCCAACTCAGGTTGACCTGATCTGATCTAGGCCTCGACTGTGTTTTGTTTGGCATCAAAGAGGAACAGTCCTTGTGTATTTTATCTGGAAAACCTCTACCACTTTGCTGTAGTTTTACTCAAGCTTTCCCAAGCCTATAATAACCACAGGCAGCATCTTTTCAGCTATTTCCAGCTGTCTGCGCTCCAAGCTTTTACATAATCAGTGTTACAAAAGAAGAAGGGACATCTTGAAAAGCGCTGTGCTGATATGGAAGAGTTTGCTGGAATGCAGCTCCCCTTAGGGGATTGATGTCAACCAGGGCAGATTTTTCTGGGGTTGCCCAAGAGCAGTAAAGTGAGGAGGAACAGTGGATGCCCTGTGGAGGCGAGGACCAGAGAAGATCAATCGCTTGGAGACAGAGGAGTATTATTTTGAGTAGCTGGACACAGGCCTTTTCTGTGTGGATTCAGGGAGTTTGGATGTGCTCGTGCAGGGATGTCTTGATTTTTGAACTTTCTGTTCTTCAGGAATGAAATACCTGAACCAGGGATCTGGCAGCCTTCACTGTTTTGTGTATAAATCATCAGCGGTTGGTGCTGGCTTAAGTATGGGCAGTAAAACGTGCAATGCACCATGAGCCATGCATCATGAAGAGCGTCTAATTCAGCTGTTTTGTTATAAGAAGTGATGCAGAATAGACTTTTAGAGTTACGTGTTTACATGGAAACACCATTTCCGTGTAAACACAAGGCCGAAATGCAACAATACCTTTACGTTTCACCCTGAAACCCTTGTCGTGCAAACAGCCCCTTAGTAAGGGTGCAGGGGCTGTTTGCACAATGCAATGGTTTTAGGGTAACGCAAAAGTATTGTTGCATTTTGTTTACATGGTAACAGCGTTCTAGCCGACCTAAAACGCAAACTTTTGAAAACAGCCTCCAAAGTGGCATTTTTCTGAAATGCTTCTGACACCGTTGCCGTATCAACAGTACACCGGCGTTTTTCGTGGAAACGCTGACGTCACACTCTGCTTCTACTGTTACGATTGTCACGAACTACCGCGTTGTGCTTGTGCTGCTCAATCTGCTAAATCTGCTGACTGTCTTTCAACAAAATGTGCATCTGTTGCTCCACTTTTGCCCTTAGTATTCACCAAAACACCAGATGATCGGCCCAACTCTACTTCGGTAGAGATCTACCAAGACAGTTACAGTGCCAACTATAGGCCTAGCATGCTTATCACAGCGTTTTCAGTCCCTCTGCGTTTCTGTGTACACGCAGATTTTTTCCACTGTGTTTTAGCGTATTTTTGGATGAAACATTGTCGTGAAACGGGGCCTCAGTCACGCTGGTCATCTGAACTGTGCCCAAGCTCACTTCAACCCTAAAGTCCAGTTTTTTTAGCCAGTGTGGCTGCAAGTGTGCTGTGCTCAGGCATGATTCGCTTTTCTGCTTTGGCACGCCTTCGGAGAGGTGTGCTTCAGGGTGTTGCACTTTATGCATTGAGCACAAGCACGCACACAAAACGAGGGCATGATGCATAATCCATGTAGCATGATTGCTGCGACCGATCCACTCGACAACCGTTTAAAACAATAACAGGGGTGTTAGAAGATCAAAACAACTAAACTACTAAAATTGTAGAAATCTGGTTGGGCCATCAAAAACAAAGCCGATATGATGTGTTTGTGGGAATTTCTGCATGCAGGCATCCTGTGTGAGGATGCAATGCATGCATGTGTGTGGGTTCAGTTGCATTCCCATCTTTCATTTTTTGTTAATCAAATGAAGCTTTCTCTCTACAGAAGAAAGCAGCTCACTGTCTTCAGCCTGTCCTGGGTCTAAAGTCTAGCCCTCACTGGTCTGGTCCAGGTCCCGACCTGTATGTCTGGAGCTCTGTGTCTCTGCACGCTGAAGCTCGGCCTTGTTCCCAGCTGTTTGTTCAGCTGGCCCACCAGCAGGGACACCAGGGACTCAAACCCCTCCCTCCTCTGCTCTACTCAAGCCCAGCCGGACACCTCCACCGCCGCACCCACCCAGGTCACCAACCTCCTGACCCCCTCGCCTGCGGGTTATTTGCTCCGAGGCCATCGTTTAAGAAGGGTGTTTTGTTCGACCCTCATTTGGTGCACGGTCTCGGCTTAGGCTCTTGTCATCAGTGCCATTGATCTGCTCCAAATGAGCTGATTAGGAGGCCTGCAGTTTGTCCTGGTGAGTGGGCCGGTCTGAGCTGGGCTGAGCTCTGCAGGATGAGGAAGACGGAAGGGGGGTTAGGGGGATGAAGGACTGGGGTCAGAGTGCATGCAGAGCAAACACAGTTGGGCATTCAGGCTCAAAGATGCAACATGAAATTAGTGGTTGTTTGAAGAGGATTGGATCAAGCCCGCTTGGTTGTGTTTGTTATGTCTCTACAGACCCCCGTGGCTCAGTGATGCTGCACTGCTCAGATCAGTGTTTGGTTTTCGCTAATGGACATCAGAAACCCTCTTTCACTTTGTCTCTTAGCTTCGTGGGGCTCTGAAGCTCGTGTGGGGCCTGTTTTAAGCTTGATGCATGCTTACGTGCCCCAGGCATAGATCCAATTTACCAACTTCAAATGCTCTACAACACACTATTACTGCTCCAGTCCCATGAACTGATCAGGGTCAGGTCTTGGTGATTTCTGCAGAATTATAGTATTTTTAGGGAAATGATTAAGTGTGAGGGCTGGGATCCATGACCATTTTTTTTCTCAGGAAGTTAACCAACATCGCTCATGAATGGTATATTTTGAACTTAGGGTCTACTATAGTTATTCTCATGTTTACATCCATCCGTTTACTTATGTATTATTAAGAGGAAAAACAGAAAACATGCACAAAAAAAGGGGGGCATCAGCTGAAAAGTAGGTTATAAACCATTGCACTTAGAGTCTTTGGCCTCAAAACTTTAAATATATGGCCTTCATCTTCTTCAAACTTCAAATAACACAGCCCTCTTCTCCTCCCTTTGAAAAGTCACCTCATTATAACGGCTATCACATGGATTTTATTTTTAAGGAGGATTAGCAGAAGCATGTCCAACTGATTGGTTTCTTGCGTCATTCAATCAAGGAAAACTTGGAAGCAGCATCACAAATTATACAACTGCAATTACAATTAATGAGCAACTCTTTGAGCTGAGAGGAGCTCTTTTGATGTGTGGCCCAAATAAAAAAACAGACCATCTTTTTTTTTTACATTTCAGCTTATGCAATCAGCTTCTATTTGACCATTTTTGGAAGGGTCAAATATGGAAAAGGGGAATTCACAAGTCAAATCAATCATTGTTTTTATTCTATAGCCTTGGGCTTTCGTTGCTGAAAACAGTTGGAGCCAAACAGTGAAGTACAACGTCTGCTAAAGTCATGTCACCAAAGGACCAAACAGTGACATATTTCTTTATTCTGATCTAAATCACGTAAGTGTCTTGGACCTGTTTTGTTTCAAATGACAAGCAGAGAAGGAGACTCCACATTTCATGTGAAACCCATGCAAATAGAAACTTTTAAATCTGTTTTTCACGGTTTTTGTTGCCTCAAGACCACCAACTTATCAGATAAACTAAGTATCTTAAACCTTCTTTTTTTGCTGTTTCTTATGAGGTGTAGGTTGAAATGCTAAACCCAAGAATTCAAATGCCAGCTGATGAATAGACATGATATCCCAATGACTGAATCCATTTCTTTTCTGTAGAGGAAGGTTTAGATTCCTTGGCTAAGAGGTTTTCCACACAAAACAAAGTCCTGCCAAACAAAATAAAACAGGGAACGTGAACCAAACTCTGTTTCAACCTGACTAACCACATTTTTAAAAAGAAGCTACAGAATCTCTACACCCTTGTCTACATTCATGCATTAATGTGCGTCAGAGTTTGCCTCTTTTTATCAGTCTTGGGACCTTATAATTACAGTCTTAGTGTAATCTAACACTCCCACCTCTCACTGTGTAAACTGAGAGTCCTCCCTCCTCTGGGTCAGGGATTAAGACGGAGGCCCAGCTGAATGAGCTGCACATTACTCCGAGACACCCACCACACTTGTCAGGGAGACATCAGTGATCTCAGAGGATTTTTTAGGTTTGTTTGAGACACAGAGATAAGGAGGCAGAGCGGTTAATGACAGACACAAAGAGGTTACCTTCAATTACTCACACAATTTGTCGAGGAAGTATAAACACAGAGGCGGTGATTTGAAATAATGAGCAGTGTTGTATATTCGTGTAACGTGGACAAACTGTGCACATGCGTGGTCAAAGACTCTCCTCATAGATCTGATCTGAATCGAGCTACAATGAAGTCTTTGTTTTCCTGCTTGTTTACTGCAAGCTGATATTTTCCACAAATTGAGCTGGTTTACGGCGTGAAAACGTTTCTTCCACTGGGGTAGTTAAAGTGCAAATATGTTGGAAGAATGTCACGTAATTATCCAGTGTAGATGAAGCCGTTTTCGCTCGTCTTTTTCTTTTTTTCTTTTTAGCGAGGCTGCTCTGCTCTGCTATGCTGTGTCAAAGGTCGAAGTTCACAGGGTCGGGGTGGACGGACACTGCGATCTAACATTCGTCTTCATTAGAGGTCTGGAAGTACTCAGTGGTCAGACCACCACCTCCTCCTCCTCTCGCTCTTTCTTTTAAAAACTATCTGTCTGATTTTGATAAACAACTACATGAGAAGTAGGGCTTGGCAGTGTCAACACAGCGCTGCCTGATATGATCCACCAGTGAGATGAGCAGTAAACAACACGTACTCCCTCCAACATGCTTTTTCTGCAGTAAATTCAAGTTTTAACTCCTGAAATAACCACTCTGATTTAATGTTTTCAAGCCCTGAAATATATTTTCTTTTAGATTGGTGCAGATAACACACTTAGACCTTGTTAAAGCTCTGAAATGAATGCACAACAGCAGCCAAGTGTCTACTAGTCAACAGCCTTCACACTCACTCAGACTCTATCCTCTTTGTTGTGGATAAGATTGAGTGAAATCCCCAAACTGCAGCTTCAACATAGTACTAAATAAGGAGACACAAGCTGCAAGCCTTGTACTTCCTTCCACGACTAACCATAATAAGTTGATGGAAATTTGGCAGAAAAATGTGGCCATAAAGTTAAGCACTTACTGTTGTTGTTCCTTTGTTTTGCAGCTCCACATTTAGCCATAACAAGAAGTTGTTTTCACCCAATCTCGCAATAGACGCATGTCTAGATCATGTGAGGCTTTTTATTCACAGTTGCACAAAGAAATACAAACAGAGTGCTCTGATGTATGTAAACGAGGCAACACAGCCAAGATAATGTAGCCTAAATGGCTCAAACAATCAGCAAGCGTAGCTAATACTATTGATCGGGATATTTCTCAACAGAAGCATGTATAAATCAAAATTCAGTTGGGTTGCTCAAACTGTTGGCTTGGATTGCTCATCCAGGCAGGTAGGGTAGCTAAAGCTATTGGCTGTTGGCTAGGGCAGCTCAAATGTAATGGCCGTCACTTTGTTAATTAATTCCATCAGGTTTAATGACTTAAAAGGTGTGATGAGATACTTCATTCTGTTGTTCAGGGTGGGGAAAAGTGTCAGCTCAGCTAGGTTACTTTGTCTTCTTTTGTACCTAAAGCTATATGGGTAGATCATTCTGTCATCTTTGGTGTCTTGGAATGTGAAACTATTCTGTTAGCTATAATGACCAGAACTGTCTTCTCAGGTAGACCATTGTTTGGTATGGTGGCCAGGATTGTCTTCTCAGGTAGCCCATTCTATTGGTGATGGTAGCCCAAACTGTCTGCTAAGTAAGACTATTCTGTTGGCTATGGTAGCCAGAACTGTCTTCTCAGGTAGACCACTGTTTGGTATGGTGGCCAGATCTATCTTCTAAAGGAGCCCATTCTATTAGGTATGGTAGCTCAAACTGTCTGCAAAGGTAGACTCTTCAGTTAGCTATGCTAGCCCAAACTGCATATTACAGTAGCACATCCTGTTTGCTAGAGCAGCTCAAAATGTAACAGGAAAACATTCGATCTGTATGGATAGTCAAAAATGTTGGTCAAACTATCAGTTGGACAAAGTCATTCTGTCTGCATAAGTTGGCATAAGTTGCTTGAAACGTCATTTGGGCATTCTGTGGCCTAAATTATCAGCTGGGTCACATTATTTGGTTAGCTAATAAGTTACCTAAAACTGACAGCTGAGGTTGCGTCAAACCATTAGCTAATGTAGCTGAGGAAGCTTGTCTTGTCAGCTAAACCTGCTGAGTTAGTTGGTTCGCAAAGCTAACTACAACCAAAAGCAGAGGAAGCAGATTCTATTTCCTGAGTAGCTTAAAATGTTAGAAGGGTTAGCTTTTTATGTCAGATTGGATAACAGTTAGAAGAAAGACTTTGGAGCTCTACAGTGTAATACCTGGTAGGCACAATGCACCAGCCTTGTTAACTGTTTTACCATCATTTTTTGCCCAGTCCCTCAGCTAAGCTAAAGTAACCAGCTGCTAGCTGTAGCTTCAGTTTCTATGGGCAGCTCTAACAGGAAATATATCTTCTGTAACTCTTAGAAATCTGTTAAAAGAAAACAGGCAAGGTGTCTTTTTTGCTGTCAGTGTGTTTGCTTTGTGTTTACTGTTACATTGAAAGTTTTGATCCACCCTGCGGGTCATTTCACTGTGAAAAGCGCCCATGAGTTTCCTATGTTTTCATACAGAGGTTCAGCTGCTTTACCATAAGATCACGTCCAATGTTCATAAATGTCAAAGCAGCCATGAAAAACCACAAAACACAAACTCAACCGCCCTGTCCATTTTATAGAATCCATCAGAAACATGGTGACTCTTGTCATGTGGCTCTGGCTATAGAGAACATCTTAAAGTTCCTCAGAAGTTCTGGAAACAGGGCTTGAAATGGTGCATCAAACTGGATTTAAACTAGACCAAACTAGATTGAAGGAGACACTCGATCAAACCAGCGCAGACACAACACGTGAGGGGACTGTCCCTCTTCCTCCCTGAGGTCCTTATCAGAACAATGACATCACTGTGGTGTTTTCAGTCAGTGACATTACCAAATATGTGGCGACTGTTGAGGGGGAAAAGAGCAGAAGAGTGATGATGGGAATGAAAAAGAGAGATGGAAAGACGCATGCATTGACAGAGACAGAAGCAGTATTTGAAGGAGAAAGAAAGAAAGAGAAAGAGAGGAGGGGATCGAGGGAGAAAGCCTCGAGCTGTGGCTTGGCTGAACTCACCGTGAACCTCTGCAGATTTATTTTCTCCAGAGCCTGTTGCTTGCTCAAAGGGGGCCAGATTTACATGCCTCTCCTCGGGCTGCTGTGGAGCAGGGCTCAGGGAGAGCTGAGGATGGGATAAGTGGGCAATATGGAGTCTTTCTGAAAGGTACAGAGGTCAGAAGGGAAGAAGGTTTGAAGCTCATTTTCTGCTCCATTATTTTCTGGCCTTGGGTTTAATATCCCGCGGTGAAGTATCCCTGCTTACCAGCTTGCCAGGCTGATTAGAAACACTCCCTCTATTAAGTGGGGTGTTTCATTTTAAAGCCTGTCGTTTGTTATTGGCAGGGCCAGTGTGAGCCGATGGATCTCTGCTCTCACAGCTCACCGCCTGCATCAACCAACCGCTGAGGTTATGTAATTTATAACACGATCTGGTTTATGTAAGCTGTAACATAATGTGCTGCTCTGAAACAGGTAGAGACAAAAGAGTTGACGTGAAGTGACACGTTCACAGATACAGGTGGAAAACATAAGCCAGGCTTTAAATAACAAGGAAAGAACAGATAAATGTACCTTTATTATGGGCTGAAAATGTATGTATTTCTCACAACAGAGATGATGTGACAGCATGTAGAGGTATTATTTCAAACCCTTTTCTGACAATATAACTTCAACAATGCTAAAAGTTTAAAGTGATGAAATTTCAACAGCTTTAAGCAACTGTATATGCTACACGTATTACTTCATGCAACATGTCGACATACGTTTGAGTTATGTCATAAACAGCTGATGGCTTCAAAATGGAGACCTATTAGTTAGGTATATATGTGTGTGTATATATATTAAATGCATTTTTTACTCCTTTTTCTTTTTTGATTGCCCGGCTGAATATTGCATCGGGGGGGGGGGGGGGGGGGGGGGGGGGGCATCATCTTTTTCTTGTCCTGGCTGTCCTATGTGTTGTGTTATTGTTGTTGTTGTTGTTGTTCTCTCTGTGATAACACCCAAAAAATAAAAAGACTTGATCAAAATGAATGAAATGGATGTGTTCAAAGAAAACTGTATAATTGGTTGAAATGTGTTTTACAGAGTATGGCTCTCTTAAAGGAGGAGAAGGAGCTGCACTCGAGGGATCCTACACACAGCGCCAAAATTGTGGCATTAGTTTAAAATGAAGAGCTATGGCTGAAATTTTGCCCTGTATTTTAAATACAATCTGGGTTTTGTTCAGCTTGTTCTACAGACCATTAATAGTTATAATAATGCACTGCACTAGGCCACTGCCACTATTCCCATGTACTTCCATGTCAAGAAGATGAGCATGCATGTGACGTGTTGTGACGCCAAAGACCTAGGCAGCTCCTTTTCTCAGATCAAAACAGAAAACATGGTCTAACTTCCTGTGTTGTTCCTCGGACAGAAAACGCTGAAATGTAATTGTGTGTTTGAAGAAAAACTGCAGAAAAAGAACCCCTCTTTTTGTTGTGGTCATAACCGGTGGGAAGCACTGTGTACTGTCTGCAGAGCATGCATGTATGTCTCAGTTGCAAATAAAGGATCTGGAGACCTGGAAAACCTTGGGTATTTAGAACAAGGTCTCTTTAATTCTACCCCAAACATTGACTGTTGTTTGACTGGCTACCTTATATCCCAACATGCAGATACTGAGAGGATTTCTCCTGTTCTTTTTCTTCTTCTGGTTTTTCTTAACAGATGGCATACCAGCTTAGAGGTGCAAGCATAACAGCCACAAACTGGACCGGCATGGAACTGCAGGAGCAAATTGAAGAAGGTAGATTTTACTCTTGATTTCATTTATTTAACAAATAAGTGCTGAGTATTTTAACTTCTCAGGATTAGATATCCTTGTTATTTTTTTTTTCTTTGTTTTGTTTTGATCTTTTAAAATGCACCTGTGTTGATTTCATACAGATCCTGTTTTTTATTTTAATACTTTTTTTTATTATTTTATTTGATTATTTTCTTTAGCTAATTATACTTACATGTCAGATTTTTAATTATTATTGAACCCAAGGTAAAAGTCTAAATTACAGCTATGGTATTTACAACTAGGCCTACTTAAAAAAATCTCCCATCAAATGAGAGTGTTAACATTTTAAAAGATTTTACTCCTGCATTTCTTCTACTCCGTGTACTGTTGTCTTAGAAGAAATACAAGCTCACTCTTGAGACACGTTAAAGAAGAGAGCACTTAACTAGCTGTCCTCTGACTCAACTCTCTGAGCTGCTCGTGGAACCAGGGGTCAGCGACTCCAGCTTTCATATCATCATCCCCTCCCGACACTCTGCTGTTTTAGCTGGGGAGGCCAGGGTGGGGGTGTGACATTAGGGGGTCTGAGGGAGGCAGAAAAAGCCAACGACTCCTGATCCCAGCTTCTCCACAGCGGAGCTCGGACAATGTGGCTGCTTGCTTCATGTGACAGGTAACACTCAACACGCCTTTAGGAGCGGCCCAGCTGTGCCCCAGAGCAGGAGGAGGTGATAGGGTGAGAGGGCAGACAGGGGATAGCTGTAAAACACGAGATCTAAGCCCCTGCTCATGTGATGTGATTCCAATTTGCACATGTTTTTAATTTAATAACCTGAGGGAGGAAAAACAAAGGCATTAAGTATCTCAATAGCTGTGATATATTTCATTTTTTTACCTTTTTTTTATTTTTGCACATGATTTTTCTCACACTTGCAGTTTCTGTCCTCCTCTCTAAAATATCAAAAAGAGAAACTTTTTATTCCAGTATTTTAAAAAAAGTTATAATTCCCAAAGAGGGAAGCCAATGGTGCTAATAAAAAGTTAAATTTGCTGAGTCAGGTGAATTAATATTAATGTAATTTTGTGAATCTTTTAAAAAATCAAAACCAGAAAAGTTGGAGTGAAAACGTTTAGCCTTTAGGCTGCTGAGCTATTCTTTCCCACATATTTTTTCACTGGTCTGGTCTTCTTGTATAACAATGCTTACATAACCTCATCATTGTAATGAAAAATAAATTAAAAGGCGTCTTTTTTAAGGCCAGCCTGTGTTATTATAGTATGATTGCTGCAGTTATGTCATAAAATGTTTGCAAAGAATGACCATCGTTAGAGGATCTTTATTTCAGTGACATGTAAAAAGACAATCATCTCAACACCCATGTCAGCAGCTCTTAAAACTGTATCTGTGTCAATCTTTTAGTCCTGTACCACAGCCAGATATGCCACTCATCAAAGCAGTTCCTGTCTGGAATGAGACAGAGCACCACATTTTACTCTGTACAATTCTTCCTCAAAGCATTTAAACGTGTGAGAGGGAAATTTCTTCTGCCCTCTCTGTACATGCCACCTGCCCCGATGTTCATGCTCTGCAGGTCCTTGAAGTGCTTTGTATTGGTGTAGAAAGGATCCAGATACAAATTATAGCCTTGACCCAGATTGGATGGCATGATCAGGAACATAACAGAGTCATATGCTAGTCCTACACCTGGGGGAAAACTCTTTCTTTCCGTTGCAGAATTACTGCAGTCTGCCAAAACAAAAATTTTGAATGGTCACTTGGATTTTGAATTCATGAGATATGACATTCTATTTGGGACCTTTGTCAACCCTTTCTCTTGGACTGTGAGGTTCCGTTTTGGCTAATAATTTGTTTTGCAGACATATTTGAGGTAGTCAAGAAAGGGCCTTGGTCGAAAGAGGTAGTCATATTCCGGGGTCCCCTTGAGTTTGTCATTCTGGTCATCCTTCTCTGGATTGCTCATGTGGATGTTCCAAGAAATCACCCGAAACATGTCTCAAGGCAAGACGCTGGCTGGAAAGGGCACACCAAAGATGCTGTTTCACTTCCAGCTTTACCAAGGCAAACAGAAAGTCAGCCCCATAAACTTAAAAAAAACTCCTGCCTGTTGAGGTCAGTCCAAAGGTATTTTTTTGCTGTGGATGCTTATTTATTTGTGTTTTAACAAATGATGAAAGCGTCATTGTTGCTCAGGAACAATTTGAAAAGGCCCAGCGGTGTGTATGTGCTGTTTGAGTTGAGTTGATGTCAAGGGGGTCTTTCTGAGGCAAACCCCATCATTTCTAGACACCTGTCTGATTTCCAGGACTGTGGCTCTATCTTGTACGCAGATCTGGATCTTGATCTGTCCCCAGGATTCAGGCAATCTGGATGTCGATCTGCTGCCACGCTTAGTAGAGTTGACACTATTTTTGCATTTCATCAGAGGGGTCCAGTTTTCCTTGTCCTCAGCATGGTCACTGCAAAATACATGGGATATATTTGACACACAGTAGTGAAAACAATACATTTTTCTGCAACTCTCCTGATTGAAATATTCTAAATGACACTTGCCTTTCCACCTGAAGTCTAGTTCTCTTAACACATAAAAATGACCACTGAAATGTTAAAAAATTATGAACAATTAATGAATACATTGTGTATTAATATACATTTATTTAGTCATTCATTTATTTGCGTGTACTTATAATGTATAATGGTAAAAAAAAAACAACAACAACAACAACAAAAAAAACCTCATTCCTCATCTGGATTCAGTCTTTGTAGGTAAGCGACCTCATCATCTGTGAGGAAACTGCTCCGGACTCATCATCGTCATTCACTTCAGCAAGAGTTATGTCTACTTCCACTGTGTCATCCACTGTCGATGTCATTTCTTTTCATAGTCCCAGAAAACATGTTAAGATGACACAACTTTCCCTCCTCTCTGTTTTAAAGCAGTTTCGTTCTGTAGCGTACAAAACCTGGCTCAACGATATTTCAATGACACCGGCGCTGATTGGTCAACAGTGCAAGAACAAGCTCTCCGATTGGTCGCATGCTCAACTGGAATGTATTGGGAGTAGGCTACGAGTGCAGCTAATGAGACCGTTGGCCGGGTTTTAACTCGGTATAATGGTTTCTAAGAGAAAATGAATGAACCAGAGTGGAATTATTTCTGTGGAGTTATTGTACGAAGCCTCTTAGGATAGTCCAGTAGTCCCAGGCTGGGTTTTTGAAACTTCTGGAGGGGAACGATCGCATGTTTGCAATAGCACTTATCGGTAGCCATGTAGGATCTGATGAGAACAAAATCAAAACATGAAGCGTCCCAGTGACAGTAACGGTTGATGTGTTAACGTGTAAACAAGTGCTTTTCAAAATACCTAATGAATACTGACGGGAATCTTTTCAATTGTGAAAAAATCTGTAGGAATTTCAACCTGTTAGAGCCAGATTTGATTAAACTACACAAATCACTTCCCCAACGATTTGTATTCCTGACCAAAATTATGACTCATCAAAGAATAGCACCACATTACATTAATTGTTTATTCAATAACAGTCAATCGTTGACCAAAAAAAAAAGCTTAAATGAATTGATAAAGAAAACCCTTAATGACATTATATTCCCACGCAGAAAGAACAGGAGTGATATTTCACACAAATTTGATTTAAAAATAAAAAAAATAAATGAATCTTATATTAACTACACCACCTAACACAAAAGAAACACACTTTTAAATATGCCATTTATCCTTCTAAGTAGTTTCTTGTGCAGTTTTTAAGTTCAAAGATGCTCCCCTTGTGAAAATGTAGTTGAGTCCACGTACCAGGTCTCTGACTCGTGCCAAAATGTGATTCTGGCTGTTGACCATGAATGGTTAAAAGCAGAAATTCACTCCATTCCAGATTTATTCTCAATAAAAAAATAAAACTTTTAGTGTAGGATTAAAACAAAAAAAAGATTATGTCTGCTGTAACATAATACTAAGCTTTTCCATTTTATTCATAAAAACAGGACCCTTAAGTCCCCCACCCATTAACTCACCCAAATTTGATTTTCCAAATGAATTTAAAATGTACCTTAAATCAGTGAAAATCATCACATTAATAATTGAAAATAATTGGAATGTTAAGATGTTTTTATGGTGTGTTTTGTACATTTATAATAAAGTTTTTTTAGAAGAAGAGTTAATATGTCCAATATCCACTATGAACCAGCATAAAGTCAGTGGGCTAGAATGTTTACAACTTTTTTGATGAACACCAAATAACATTTCACTAAGAGCAGAGAGATACAAAAATGTTATTTAAACCTAAAAAGGTCTAAAACACAGTCATATTTTGAGATAGCAACCTGGCCATCATCTCATTAGAGAGTTTCTAGCTGTCCAGTAAACTGGACAACAGACTCATAAAAGTGACAGGCCAGATCACAACACGGCACTCCCAATCCTTTGTTTTTTTGTTTTTTGTTTGTTTGTTGGTTTGTTTTTGTTTGTTTGTTTTTGCTTTTCCAACTCTGAGTCGTGACCATCTGACGTCTAGATCTTGAGAAAACAATCAAAAAGACTTTTCATAAAGGAAAGAAGAAAAAATCTATGAGTGCAGATCTACTCAGGGGTTTCATATGATGAGACTGCAGAGTTGGTCAATTTGACTCGGGTAGAAAGGTATAATGAGTATCTCTTATCTACCAGCTACCCTGATATTAGTTTTGCATAGGAAATCTGGAAAGAAAATGGACATTCAAGGGTTAAAACTTGAAGTCTGCTTGTAATAAAGTCCACATGCTGAGATGGCTTTGAAATGTGTCTGGATAAAGTGCTATTTCCAGGTTTTAGACATGTAGACTCATGTGATCATGTGTTTAAAGAGAGCAGAGGCTTATTGAAGTCCATATTTCAAGTGACATTTCAATTATAAACGTCTGACACCACATTATTACACTCCTGCAGACTCCCCAAACCACCAAAACCATTCACATAGTGCACTGCACATACACAAGCACAAACACACAGAAACCACATGTTTTTGCACATAAAGGCAGCAACGTCTTTATGTTTTTAGGCTGGTGGTGTTATCAGAACTATGTGTGTATACACACACACACACACACACACACACACACACACACACACACACACACAGACTCCAACACTTGGGGGCAAGAGTAGGAGGAGCAGATCAAAGAAAATGTGGTTTAAAAAGAACACCCAGGGACACCCACCTCCAAATATACAGTGGATCTCCTTACCAAAAACAAAGAGGCCTGAGCAGCCAACCCACAGCCAGTGGAGTAGGGGAGGTGGGGAGCTGCTTAGATAGAGGAGAAGAGGGGAGGATAGGAGGAAGGGATCAGAAAACATGTAAGAAGGGCGGAAAGGTAGAGCAAAATCATTCATTACTGTAATTACAACCTGAGCCCACTCGCTCTTTCATTCAAAAAGAAGAGAAACTAAGGAGGGGAGGGATTAAACTACCCACAAAGGTGTTTACCGCACACAAGGAGAAACCTTTATTCAATTCTTTCCTCAAATGAGCCCCTAGAACACATAAACAGAGAGGAACACACATGTGACACACTGCGGGGGATCCTTAATCAGTTCAAGTGATGAGGTTTATATCAGTAAATACATAAGCTATAAAAGTGCTGCGTCAGGGTCTACATCAGGGTATTTATTTTCCCATTCAACATCTGAATCATGCCCTTCATCACCACCTCACACAAGTCATTATACCTCCAGAGCAGAGCAGCGTTTGAATGCCAAATAAACATTTCCTCCTTTGTTGTTTTTCTTCTTCTGTTCCTGACTGGACGGGGATCATGATGAAATGTTTTTAAGGAATAGTTTAACATCTTAGGAAATGCTTTGAGTGTTTTTGCCAGTCAGAAACTGCCAGTGCTGACGTTGTAGTCCAAAAACCCATTGCTACCCATATTGACATGGCTGAGTCTGAATTCAGAATTGCATGATTAAAGTCAGAAAGCTTTTTTTAGGGATCTGAATTTATTGTTTGAATTCTGTGATTAAAGTCAGAGTGCTGACTTCTGTCTCAAAATTTTGACTCATATGCTAAAATTTTACTTTATTCTCAAAATTCTAAAATTAAAGTCTGATTTCTGACCTTTAATGCATTCTTTTACCCTTTTTTAAAATCATTTTTTAAAATCCTTTTTCCCCTTGTGAGAATCAAAACACACTCAAAGTGTCCTCCTGAGAGCCAAAATGTACGCTAAAGTTCTCCCTCAGGTTAGCTTAATACACTAAACTGCTCCCTTAGCTGATTAAAACTAGGGATGCACGACATATAGGTTTGAATATCGGTATCGGCCTATGTTGGTCATTTTTTTAACATATCAGTATCAGCCGAAGTGTAAAAGTGGGCCGATGTTAACTCATTAGCTGCTGGCCATTTTCAGAGCATCTTGAACAATCTTTCAAGATCCAAATAATGTTTTCTATAACTATGTAAACACCAAAACTACCTAAGAAGAGTGGATTATCTTCTTTTATGTCTCTCTTTCTGTTTTTGATCCAAAAAAACAGACAAAATGTACTTTTCTTTGATCGCATTCATCTCAGGCACTGAGATATTGCTTATTGGCCATAACAGCAATATTAATATCGGATATCGATATCGGCCAAAACTTTCTTATTGGTGCATCCCTTGTTAAAACATGATAATCTGCCCTATTGGGTGGCAAAAACTCACTTTGCAGACCTGAAAACACATGGAACTTAGTGCCCTCTTCAGTGGCCAGAAAGCGCTTTCTGTGCCTTTTGTTTTTCTTTTGGCCCCTGCCCTTCAAGAAGCCCCATGTTACTGAGGTGAATAAATAGAGTAATGAGATTATGCTAGTAGATTTCTCAGCTCAACTTTACTCTGAAGAAAATAGTGTCAGTGTATTTTTGAAACATGCTCTCTGTTTTTTGTTGTTGTTGTTCATGTTTGTTAGTTTGTTTATGTTTTTTTTCCCCCATGAATCTCACTCTGCTCAGAGTTGCTAACACCACATCCTTTGTTGCCACAAACTAGCCATACCCAAACAGTTCTAACATATCTATGGCGGTTACATAAGGTTTACCCTCCACAAAAGAAGCCAAAAAATCTGTTGTAGCAGCCAGCAGCTGGTTAGATTAGCCTGGCAGAGAAGTGGAAAACAGTTTTCAGTCTAAAGGTCCCCAGATCTGAATATTAACAGCTCTAATGCTCTTTAATTGGCACATTACGTCTGATTTGTCTAATCTGCGCTGTAGAACAGGTTTCCCCTGATCACAGTCATTAAACCGTTGATTAAGTGGTATCAGTCTTGGCATTTAAGTCTCAGCAAGAAAAACAACAAGTTTGCTTCCCATGAAGTTGACCTCCGCTTGAAAAGAATGGCTTTAGAACAGATGTATCTAATCGTCGAATGTAAAAACAGAATACCCATTTTTATGCTTGATTTTCCTAAACACTCAGGAAACTTCTCCTTAGCGATGACTTGAAAATCCCTTTCCTTCATCACTTTACATAACAGACTTTGGGCTCTTAACTATGTCTGCGTGTGTTTGTGGAACATGTTCTGAAGTAGGTTGACTCACTTTCTGACCGCAGCTTGTAGCCTCTTGGTTTCTTTACAGCCTCCCTTCGACGTGTTTACCTTGCTCTCATCTCCGTGTCCCTCAGCGCTCCTGAACCACCACCCTGGGTGTCCCTCTTGGGGAAACAATTTGCTGGGTAGAGGAAGGGAAAACAGAAGCTCCTGTGTGATCCGAGGACAACAACAATGCCTGGAAAGTTCACCTGCCGTCACACTTTATTGTGGAAGCTGTTTCCAGTTATTCAGGAGACCTACAGGTGTTTCACCCGTGCCAGGAAACAAGCATCAAGTAACATCCAGTATGAAATCTGATACTGTTAATGCACAGAGAAGTGCAGAGGTAAGTCTGTATAAAATTGTATATTCATGGGTATCAGATGTTTTATGTATAGAGGCTGTGGTTTGTTCCTTACTGGAAGGCTGTGGTCAAACTTGATATGGAAGAAAAGGAGACATCATAACTCTTCTGCAACATTCATTATGCAATTATCCTTTGATTTATCCACAAAGAAGAGGCAGACATTGGCTGTGCTAGTTTTTGTTGTTTACCTCCTTCATATATGTTTCAGTGTCAGGAGTCTCAATCAGGGACACAACAAACTCAGTGTGGCCTTTCTTTTCTTGGACAGTGCAGAGATGGAGCACAGGTGGCACCTAGTGGGCAGGAGTGGTACTGCATGGAGAAAATGCTGATAAAAGGGCTTCTGAATTGGTCAGATATGACAAACACTTGCACTTAAACTTAGCCAAACTGCATTTTGTTTTATGAATTATTCCTCTTCTAGACCATTTGTTGCCAAGCATAGATTTTACATTGTAAAGTAAATAAAAGGGTTTCATCTGTATCAAACAGTTTTAACGAGCAAGAAGCCATGCAGATTGTGAAGTAAAATATTATATAGACAATGAAGATATTAACACATTAAATCTCTTTCACAGTTTTCAGTTAATGCCAAGTTACAGGATTTACACCCATATTTATACACACAAAGTTTGTAGCTATAGCAGGTAAACCTTGCTTTAAAGTAACAATGAACACATGACAAACAGTGCACTGTTGTGTTAAAAAAGTAGCCTGAAAGCTAGCTCAGTGTCATTGCTGAGCTAAACTAGGCTAAGCTAAACTGAAGAAGCTGCCTGCCATGGCTTCATACCATACATAAAAATATAGTATTAATTAATTTGAATGGGAGTAAAGGAAGGTTGGTTTGAGGAAAATGAGTGAGGCTCTTGTCTGTCACTTTCTATCCGTGCTCCAAACTAGCGTGCTGTCTAAGTCGGTGCCACACTGACTCGCAACTTTTGGGTCCTGCTTCATCTGAATAGATTGACATAATATACATATATATTAGTGTATAAACAAAACACTTAAATACCTATAAAGTTTTAGATGTACATCAGCGACAAGAGTATTTAAAAATGTTTGTTCCGTGTAAAATTTGACATGAATGACGAGTTCTTTTTTTCCTGTGTTATTGTATTCAATTAGTGTGCAAAAGCAATTGTTCACATAACAAGGCTCAAAACACATCAAAGTCCCAGGCTGTTTTTCAGTCCCAGTCTGCCACTGCTTACAACAGTTGTAGTTGCTGTGGCAACCACTGATGTATTTACCAAAAAGTTGCCTGTCAATGTGGTTCTGATCGAAATGAGTTTAGTTAACAGAGATACGAGCAGCAACTTCTGATCCAAAAATATGAGGCAATGTGGAAGAGCTTAAACCTGCAGTTCACCCAGTGTCCACTCAAGGCTGGCTCTGGAAGTACCAGAAACCACATACACACAAAGCAAAAAAAGCCATTTTCACAGCAGAAATCAACTTGTTTACAGCCTGGTACAAAAGTTGTCTCCTATCTGAATTGTTAATTTCACTAGTAGTACACAGTTTACTGGGCAATTTTTTTTAACACAGCAGTTTGAAGATATCAAGAAAGTTAGGTTGCCCAAAACTCTGTTTCAGATACAGACAGGTGACATCACAGAGACTACATCTATTTTTGATACAGGCTATGCAGATGACACATAACAGTTACATACAGCTCTGTTTTACATATTTAAAAGTCACTTTGTCCGTGCAACTGAGCCTCTTATCTAAATGCCCTCTTTATACAATATTTAGAGACCAGCTCCACAAGACTGAAATTCATGTACCTGAGACCTTCTCCATCTGTTTAAGTACACACTTCAGAAAGACGGATCAACATTGATAAATGGTGATGAGATCATTTGATGTTTTGTTATTGCTTCTCTGTTAAAGGCAGCAAGTAGCCTACAACCAGAAATGCATGTATCATTGCTAAAACCAAAATACTAGGTGGTCTTATATTCTTCCAGCATAATACAGCTCATATGAACCCTGAATATTGTGTTTTCATTGGCAGGTGTCCTGCACCATGAGATGAGTCATGAGTTGTACAATCTGTGACTCTGCGGGGTTCATTATGGTTTATTCACACGTGTTTAATACTGCGGAGTGATGCTCTGAAAACAGCCTCATAACTTCAATGAGGTCACACACTTCCCTTCAAGAATTGGACGCTGTCTTTCCTGAGATTTGCTCCAACATTACATCATGCATACTTCAAGACTTTGGGATTTCAAGGAACAGGGTGGGCCCACTTTTTTTACAAGGGTTTTTATTTATCGATATGTTTTTGTCCATTTTCCTCCCTTCTCTCTCTTTTTGTTATTCCAGGGAGTTTAAGTAGCGGTCAGAACATCTGTGTCCATCAGTATGTTTCTCTTCTGCTGACCTGAAATAACTCCTCTTCCTCCAGAGATGTAGATCTGACACGCCTTTCTAAACAGAGCCCTGAATGGCGGATTGTGTGGACTCCTGTGAAGCTGCTCCTCTGCCCTCGTCTCCTTCCACCCAAACTGCTGCTCCTGCTACGGCCCATTTAGTAATATACATAGACACACGTGTGCGCGGCCTTTGTATACAAAAAGCAATGTGTGCTGTGTAAATATAGATGCACACAGTCACTCTTACACATGGGCATCCAGAGCCGTTACAGCGACCCCATTTCTGCTGATGGTACATCTGCGGCCCAGATGTGCCACAGTGCTCTGAGGTGCCGCTGAGCTCAGGATGTTTTGCATTCTCTCTGTGGAACATGTGAGGCGTTCCTGTGGGCTGTCCGTCTGGCTGCATTAGTCTGTGTGTCATGGGGATGTGTTTTCCTCGGCCCCTCGCCGGCTGGCTCCAAGGGGTTTGGGTATGAATGTTAGCATGCTAATTCAGCGCAGATGTCGGGTGCTGAATCAGGTGGTGAGAGGAAACTCCGTTCCCTGCAGGAGGGAGACTCTGACTGCCCTGCATGACCAAATCCTCCCCACCTAACCCTCCCTGTTCTCAGAGAAGTCACCTCTGAGGTGGAGGGTAGTGATGTTTTAAGGAAGCTCTGTATCTGCTCTGTATTGACAACAGTGTGTGCATTTCTATTCACATAAAGCCTTAGAGAGCATTTTATGTTTCAGCTTTAAACTACAGAGAAAGACAACTTTTAAGCTTCAGACTTCCAGATTTCAAAGGATTAAAAAATCTATGTGGTTTGCTTCGAATTACTTTGAAATTATATTTTAAAGCAAAAACGTGTTCAAAAAACTTTTTGTTTTGTCACTGGTAATAGTATAACAGTCACATTTGAGTCCACAGCTCTGCTAACTATAAAAACTCTATGAATTTATAGCTTTAAGCAATAAAAAACAGACATTGGATAAAGACACAGACTGTTTCAGTGAAATTCAAAGCCTTTCTGCAAAAAATGACAAAATGTCCATACACTCACCACTTTATTAGGCACACCTGTCCAACTGCTCATTAACGCAAATTTCTAATCAGCCAATCACATGGCAGCAGCTCAGTGCATTTAGGCATGTAGACATGGTTAAGAGGATCTGCTGCAGTTTAAACCGAGTATCAGAATGGAGAAGAAAGTTGATTTAAAAGACTTTGAGGCTACAATTCACACAGCAACACCAAAATTGGACAACAGAAGATTGGAAAAACGTTGCCTGGTCTGATGAGTCTGGATTTCTGCTCCACATTCGGATGGTAGGGTCAGAATTTGGCGTCAACAACATGAAAGCATGGATCCATCCTGCCTTGTATCAACAGTTCAGGCTGCTGCTGGTGGTGTAATGGTGTGGGGGATATTTTCTTGGCTCACTTTGGGCCCCTTAGTACCAACTGAGCATGGTTTAAAGTCCACAGCCTACCTGAGTGTTGTTGCTGACCATGTCCATCCCTTTATGAGCACAGTGTACCCATCTTCTGATAGCTACTTCCAGCAGGACAACGCTCCATGTCATAAAGCTGGAATCATCTCAGACTGCTTTCTTCAACATGACAATGAGTTCCCTGTACTCAAATGTCCTCCACAGTCCCCAGATCTCAATCCAATAGAGCACCTTTGTGATGTGGTGGAACAGGAGATTCTCATCATGGATGTTCAGCCGACAAATCTGCAGCAACTGTGTGATGCTATCATGTCGATATGGACCAAACTCTCCGAGGAATGTTTCCAGTACCTTGTTGAATCTATGCCATGAAGGATGAAGGCAGTTCTGAAGGCAAAAGGGGGTCCAACCCGGGACTAGCAAGGTGTACTTGATAAAGTGGTCGGTGAGTGTACATTATCATATTTTCTGACAGATTTTACCTAAAGCACATATGATGGAGAAAGCATTGGATAAAGCATTAGGTTTAACTTTTCAAGGGACTTGTTTAGAATCAAGACAAGATTTTGAAGAGATGCTCCTGAGTTTAAAAGGTCCCTCTTCAAATCTAAACCAGACAGCGCACCTCAAATGTAAATTAGTAAATAGATTACATCAACCCCTTTGTTTTTATTAGTCTTGTTTAATGTTGAAAATGTGCAGGTAATTGCTCCAATAAAGCCGCACAGGAACTCTTTAAACGCCCCAAACTCAAGTGAGGAAGCCAGAGAAGCGTGAAGAAAGGAAATAGAAAAAAGAAACGTAGGAATACAAATAAAAAAAATCAGTGTAAAGAGAATTTTTTTGCCCTTTCTTTTCCCTGCTGAATCTTGCCAGATGTAATGTGCTAATTTTCACCAAATTCTTATTAAATTTCGGGGGTAATTTCACAGAAATAAGAAAAAACTTTGTCTAATTATTACTTAAGTGTGATGAAATTTGTGGACTTCTAAAGTAAAGCGTTACCAAAATCAATTAAAAAATAAATGAACGTGTAAATGTGTGGTGAGTAAATTCAAGTGGTAACACAAATTGCAATTTAAGTGAGGATTTAAACTTGCATATTTCCTAAAGTTTCTCAGAGTTTTTGGTGAAACAAGTGTTAAACACCTCCAAACTGCTGAGCCGCTGTAGTTTTCTGGCTTCCCTGCTTGGCAAAAATGCACTGACCATCTGGTGACGTGATACACACACATTGTTGTAAACAGAAGAGAAAAGAACTGAGTTAAGACATGTCCCATGGATTCGCCCTTAGCCAGGATATTAGATGTAACTATATTGAGTGTATGCTGGTCCTATACCTGATACCAGGATCAGGTTGGTGCATCTCTACTTTAGATCAATGAGGACCTGGTTTACTTTCCATGGCTGGTCTGAGCGTAAGGCGATGTCTGATGCTTCTTCATGCTTCTGGTATCTGAACAGATCCTCTGTGCCGTTGGCCGGCGCCTCCACAGCTGGCTGAGAACAGATTCCAGCCCAAGCAATTGTGGCCCTCACACCACCTGCTATAGGGTCATGGTTACGGTGCGGGCCTGTTTAGGATCTGCGCTGTATGTGCGTGTGAAGGGTGTCTGTATATGGACGAGTAGAGGATGCTTTAACACACACACACACCTAACTGACACAGCATGAGGCTCCATTGTGTCTTAATCAGTATACCAGGAGCTGAATAAGCAACATGTCCTCCATCCTTCGCTCCAGTCGAGCGCGTACGAAGAGATACGGAGAGCTGGAATTCGTCTTTGATCACTGCGTCCGTTGGTCAATGGGACATGGCGTTTGCTGGGGGTGTGCAAGGAGGCGGCGAGCACAGAGAGAGAGTGCTCAATTGTCTTGCTCCTTTCTTTTTAATTTCTCAGAGACATACACCCCCACTAAGAAGCCGATACCGAGGTCAAGACCTTCTGCCCCCCCTCATTTTGGCTCATTCTTGTGGGACGCTTTCTGTCATGTATAACTGCTGAACAACCCCCTTTCAGAAACGTATCCTCCCTCAACTGTCTCACTCAAGTACTTTCTTGCCACCCTGCTTCTTTATGAAGGAGGTGGAGGTTAAGACGTTTGGCTTGGGGGGTGGAGTAGGGGGGTCGGTCTGGAAACTTTTTCAGATAAAAGAGACAAAAACCGACGAAATCTGGACAAAGCCAAATAGCCTGAGTGTGTTATAGTTCTGGTAGCATCTGGTAGTTTTTGGAGGAGCATTTCTAAGAAACAGAGGAGGCGTGCAGCAGAAGGAGGCCGCTGTTTATTCCAAGAGTCTGTTGTTATTTACTCCATTGTTACATGTGTGGGTGCAGCCAAGCCATCAAAGACCAGAACATTTGGTCGTTAACAGAACTGTAGTGTTTGACAGATGTATAACATATTTTCAGTCTTGGAAATGCTTCATAGAGCAATAAATCGGCACAAAAGGCATCTGTAGTGTGTGTTTGATGCACTCAAATGGCCTTCAGCATTGATTTTTTCAATTTCCTCACCCAGACTGAGAGAAAATCAAAGCGATAAGTTACTAATCCAAAACTTAAAAAAAGAAAAAGAGGACACATAATCCAATTATTGTATTTTTTTCAAACATGTGAGTTTACAATAGCGACATTGATTATTTAAGTAAGTTAAAGTGGTAAGTGATCCGCTAGAAGGACAGAAATAACATCAAAAAGAGTGACACAATGCTGACTTTTCACTGTGTGCAGTCATGTGAGGTCAGAAAGTCCACAATAAAAACAACCGACATGAAAAAAGAAACAAATAAGTGTGGTGGGAACACAGATGTTATGCATCTTAAACCATTCGTCTGATGAAATGTCTTCTTGATAAACAAATTTATGACACAGCACATGTGCAGCTGTGTCAGTCGACTGGTTGTTGATACTATTTGTCTTCAAATCTCAACACGGTCGAAATTAGATTTAAACAATCTGATAAATCCTCATTATAACACTAACACGTGAGACACGTCCGCATTGGGAATCTTAAGAGTGGTTTAGTCACACATGCTCAAATTTAATTTTATTACATTTTGTAAATTACAAACAATCCAATAACCTCAAAGTAACCGCCCTTGGTGAAAAAACTGGATTAGTCCTGAACAATGAAGATGTTCTCTGAAACTGTTCTGTGCTCAGGTTCTCACACATTAGAATCTGAGGACAATTATAAGCAAGTATTTTCCATCACAAGTATCTTTTGAGTTCTGCCCTGTCATTCCTACATTAAAGGGGCTGTGAGGAGTTTCTAAGTGATCTTGAAAAAGTCTCCCTTCTAGATATTTAAGTGAGAACATAGATCTGTGTTTTTCTCTGCTGAAAACTATTTCTGTGATTTGATTTGGTAAACTAAAGCCAAACTGTCAGACAGAAAAAGGCAGAAGAGCAGAAAAAAGCTAAACCGGAGAGTGATAGCGCATATATCTATCGATAAAATGAAGAGCGAGGTTACGTTAGCTCTGCTTGGTAGATAGCTGGTGGTATTTGGTTTATTTGCTCAAACTGAATAACTTTAACCTTTGTATACACCTCATTCCAAAAAAAGTGCCAATCCAAATGGACATTTAATCAGGGTGGAATGTTCCTTTCTCCAACCGATTGAGGTATCAAACGGGAAGTTGTCAAGGGTGCGTTCTCTCAGCACATGCTCAGATCTGACGTAAGACACAACTAGAGATGTTCTTTGATAAATCACGTGATGTTTACGTTTTCCTGCGCATACCCCATTGACTTTTCTGTTTGATTATAGCGTTGTATGTTGACCAGAGATTGGAACATTCCTTTCCATATATACTATTGTTTTCAGAAAAGTCATTCAGAAAGATTCCATTCGAAAAGATGAAAAACCCCTCTTGTAAACGTGGCTAATGTTATTTTAATCAGAGAAATCCTTTGAATAAGGCAAAAGGCAGAACTAAATTTGGCAGTTCAACAAGTTGACTAATGCATGATTTAATACATCTTTACCAACCCTAAAGAGAATGTGACGACCAACCCCAACTGGAATTTCTTGCTAACATCAAGGCTAACAACACTGTATCATCTAGATAGCTAGCAATCTAAACTATAGCCTTCCCTTAACACTTTTTTAAGGGTAGCAGTTGTTTTATTATTCACCCATTGGGTAAAAGCCAATGAAAAAACACAGAGGAGGTAAAAATTAGCAATTTGATATCAAAATACAAAAAAGTCCTCTCAACTCAAGTACAGCTGTTGTAATCCTGAGAAGACTGTTCTGATCCCAATTCTGTAAATTTCCATATCAATATTTGAGAGACAGCGTCCTCCGGTGGTGAGATATAGTGGCCCGCAGTCATTTCTAAAGGACAGTACAGAGGGAAAACTTTTTGGATTTATGGATTTATAATTTGAAGACTGTTAACATCCTGGACTACATAAAGATTTGGGTTTGGCTGTGTGTTGGGAATACCAGCTGATTTTCTGTTGAGTGGTGAGCTGACAGCTGAATTTCCTGTTACCAGGGTAATTTTTGTACGTGTTTGTCGGTGTTGTTTATCTATGCAAATTTGTTTGTTTGGTTGTTGGTTGTTTTTTGAGTGGTAGAGATGTAGAGCCTGCATTTAAGTATATATTTGTGCATATATACGCCTCATGGATCCAAATAGTGCCTTCTACTGGATGTTTTATGTTTTAGACACGACTTCATGGGGGAACCATAAAAGATCATATCACTTTCTTGCATCTATTTGATTTCCTGATGAAGACCTAATGTTGTTACACATGGAAGTGTGTTTCCAGGGTCATCATGATCTTGCTGTTAAAATAGAGACATTTGAACTCTTCCTAGGAGAGTGCCTTGTTTTTGTTTTTTTATGTTTTCTAATCCTACATAATATGTGAATTAGTTTTAAAAAATATATCCTTTCAAAGAAAGCTTCATTGGTTTGCAGGAGAAGCTTTGAGTCTGGCGGCCTCTGGTGGTGCAGCTGAAAAGTTAGACGCAACAGAGTATATCCACAGTCCAGCAGAGGGCAGCACATTCCTAGATTTCTGGTTAAAAAAAAGGCAACAGAGGGTAGCTTAAACTCCTTTCTCTTCTCTTTGTGCCACTTTCATGTCATATTTCACTTCCCTGACTTCTTTTTTATACTCAATCTGTTGCCCCTGTCCCTTTGTTTACTGCCTGTTCAGTAAAGTTTTAACACACAGGCAGAAAGAAGCAGACCATATGAGTTGGTCCTTAGGTTGTGTAGCTGTTTTTGCCCTCCCCTCTATACTCAGTCTGCAAAAACCATCATTCCATCTGTCCCCCTCAAACCTCGACCCTCTGTCTCCTTTTTTCCCTTCCTGCTCACTCTCCTCCTCGTGCATCTGTCTTCCTTTCCACCTCCTCCCACTTCCCATTTGTTTCTCTCTTCATTCTTCACCTGTGAATGTATCTCTTCTCTTCCCCTCTGTGTCCAGATGAGTCACTGCGGATGACATCAGCTCTGCGCTCACTGAGATGAAAGAAGCCGAAAGAAAGCCAAGGTGAGAGAAGGCCAGTGTGTGGGCTTCTCACCCACCCGGGTTCATGTTTCTCTCTTTTTCTGTCTTGAAGAAGATTTAGGAAAAAAACAGATTCTGGCCTTGTTTTTCTTTCTCCCTCCAGACCAAAATAGTCCTAATATATGAAAATATATCATTATTTGTCCAATAGCTGTAGGAGTTTATTTTAAAAATTAAAATTAAAGTTCTATTTCAATTATTCTTTAGGGACAGGTATCGTTGCATTTTGTTTGTTTTGCATTGTTTCATTTTGCTTTGTTTTGTCTTTTTGTTTTGTTTCTGAATTTCAATAAACCAATCACTTAGCAATTAGCAAAATGTCACATAAAAGCAAATCACCATTAAATTTGTGATATATATTTATGACCCTTTTCAAAAAAAGATCATAAAACGCTCAGTCCTCTGAATCAAATAATTTTAATACATCAAATTCTTTGCTAATTAGCATCTGCTGCTTAGTGTAATAAATGCTGATAAGTACAAGTTAGCATACTAAACAAACAATAAAGGTTTCAGGCACTTCAATATCAGTGGGGAAACAAAGGGTTAATAACTTTGAAAGATCAACTTCAGCATTTTTTCATTTTTTTTCACCACAGCGCTAACAGCTTTACTTTGATGCTTGCTAGCTTTAGATAACATGGAAAATTGAATGATGTTAGCATTTTGGTTGCTTTTGATGTAAGCGATAAGCTAGCAGCGCCAACATCCTAACTCCCACACTTATCATTTGTTGTTTCACTGATTTATCTAAAAGTTAATATTAAGTTATCAAAACACTTACCTGCTGTGCTGCCACACGACAACCCTCAAAGCGCTGCTAGCTGGCTAGCCTCAAACATATTGTCTTCATAACCATTATGAGTCTCTGTCGTTGTCTTGGTTGAAACTGTATTAAAATAAATTAATGTCTGTATTATAAATAAAAAAAACAGGCCCCGGTGTGAAATACACCAGTGATCAGCCTAACGCCCTCCTCTTTGTCCCTGTAGGGTGTCCCACATGTGTGCATGGCTTTCTGTATCCTGTTTCTTGTCCCTTGAAGTCTCGTGTGGACCTTTAACAACAAGGCCAGTTTGGTATGTGTTTACTCAGAGCAGCTCTCAGTGTCTCCTCTCCTCCTCTGCAGACGTTGGCTGACAGATAACAAACACCTCTCAGAGCTGACTGACCTGAGCATTTATGGCTCTATAAAAAAGTCTGGTTTGGGAATATGTTCAACAATTTCCCTTCAGGAGGTCATTGTGAGCTGTTTTCTGCTCTATCAACACGTCAGACTCAGAGCGATGATAGTAAGTTTGAAGCAGCATCTGGCAAAAGCGATGCCCTCTGGATGTTGTTACTTACCTCTAAATGACTGAATATCACATGCCAAATCACGACTGTCAGTGTGAGCTTGTGTGTGTGTGTGTGTGTGTGTGTGTGTGTGTGTGTGTCTGAAGCCCCTCGAGGAAACATTGGCGTGTTGGTGCTAATCCCTATGTAGGACATCCAAGCTCTCCTGTCTCTTCTTCTGACTCTGAAAAGACATCACACTTTGAACAGGTGAAGCATACAACAGCAAACACGCTGTATGAAGGTCTGTGTGGGCTTCACACCTTCTCCTTTCTCTGCACTCCCAAATAAACACTACCAATAACAGATGTATTCACACGTTCACACAGGCGTCCTCAGAGGGGCAGAGGGAGGAAGTGGAGTCAGGGAAAACAAAACATTCAGTGTTTGCCACCCTGACATGAGCAGGTAATCCAAAACAGCAGTTAAATCGAACAGAAAAGAAATTTCCGGTTCTTGTACTATCTACTCAAACAAATACAGAAAATATTGAATCATTTTTTGAATATAATTATTATTATCATGACTGCTGCTACACTAAGGATTAAGTTTGGTTGTATGGCTCTGTTCCAGGAGCATACTGCTCTTCTACGTGTGAACGTGAAATGCCAAAGCCTGAGGAGGGGAGAAAACACCTTCCTTCTCTTTCATGTGCATACATGAGAAGTCAAGGCAGGGGGAGCAGCAGCAGCAGAGACCCCCGGGGGTACAGAACAGGGCATGTCATCAAATCTGCAGAAATTAGCAGAGGTGTGGGCTAGAATCATATGACATAGACTCAAGTCAGACTTGAGTCACAATTTTGATGACTTTGGACTCGACTTGACAGTACCATCAAAGACTTGAAACTTGACTTGGACTTTGACATCAGTGACTTGTAACTTGACTCAGACTTTAGTCGAATGACTTGAAAATACTTGTTTTTTAAGAGAGTGTGCTGAATAAAATGGGCCCCCATTCAAAGTATTTAACTAACGCAACTGTGATTCTGTCATTTCAGGAAAACATATTTTCAGGATTTGCCTCAGCAAATGCATCTATTTACAACATTTCTTACATTTGTGTGAGCACCAAACTGCTCAAAAGTGGCAGTTATTTACACCAGGATGCTACTGAGGATAATTTCAAATTACAAGGTCGGAAGAAAAACAATTGCTGTGTGCAAAACCCACCACACAAAATAAGTCAAGAGACATCTTTGAACTTTGTTTGGCACCTTAGGTTGCACAATAAGTAAGTAAGTATATCTAAGGATACCTGTATATAATTAGGGATGGGTACTTTTCACATTTAAAATGATACGGTACCTATGCCCGGTACCTGGCAATCGGTACTGGTACTCAACAGTGCAAATTTTTAGTACTTTTTTTTGTTTAAGTGGTAAAAAAAAATATCAATTTGTTTAATAATGTACATTTTTTTAATTTAACATATTTATTCTTCAATATATTACCTTGCAATGCTGTGTTCATGTTCAGCATGGAAAATTGCCTACTCTTCCACCCCCTCACAGTCATAAGGATGCGTTTAGGTACCTAACAAGGTACCATTTGATTTTACATGATTTGGTACCCGGGACTTTTGACAGAAGTCGGTCAGTACCTTTAAAAGTACCCAATTCGGCACCCATCCTGAGATGTAATGCTTTAGCTAGCTCTAGCTTAGCATCCATTTTATGCAACCGTACATGTTACTGTCGAATCATTAAAGTTGTAGCAGCGTATCTCACTGTGTCTCAACTATGATGAGACCACAAAGACTAAGTCTTGTCATGTTGGTTTTATTGAAAATATAAAAGAATTTAAAATGCATTCATTGTATTTGTTAAATTTAATAGATTGTTAAATCATTAAAATAACATTTTATTTGGTAAACAGTCCTTGTGATTTGTAAGGACTGGAAAATTCCTGGACTTGTCTCGAGTCAAGTCTCAAGACTCGATACGAGATTAAAGACATGAGACTTACTTGAGACTTGTAAAGCATAGTAAATCCAAACATTTTAGCATTTATATAACTAACAGCTGTAAAAGATCTGTGGAAAAAGTTTTCAGCCCACCTCTGATCACTCTGTTCCCCAACAAACACAATCCAGCAGAGATCAACTTTATTCAACTTTGAATCCCTGTTTGTGCTCGCCTTATCAACCCAAACACCCAAACCTCACATCCTGTCTGCTTGTGTCAAACGAGACGCTTATCAAAACTGGATCTTATCATCTCTTCATGCAAAACACTTTCACTCTATTGCGGCTGTCAGCGGGCCAGTGGCGAGGCAGGACCAGAGCCAAAATTTCGCCCCTGAGGAGCGAAGCCTTCGGGCTGCAGAGTCACAGTTTACAATGCTGGGTTTTCTCCATTTCATGCTCTCATACTCTCCATTGTCCCCGAGCTTTCACAGCTCCCCATCCCAACAGCTTCAAAAGATCATGTGACATTGCCTCATCCCTGTGTTTGCAGAACGCCCTGCTTTTCTTCCTCCACCCTGTTTTACTGTGCTTTTTGCAGTGTTTTAAACACACATCTTCTTCTGCTCCTGCTCCCTTGATTTTACTGAGCAAACAAGGAGAGTATTGTGCCCTCAGATCTCGTCTGTTGACTGTTTTGTCTGAGGGAAATGATGGATTTCGATCCACTTGTCCGCAAGGTGTAAAAGCAGACATTTCCACTCTGTCTCTCTCAGCCTGTTTTGACAGCATGTAGACAACAAAGAGGTTTGGTTTTGTTGTGCTGTGACTGCTTTTATTCCTCTCAGAGTCAGGATGGTAAATAAAAAGACAAATGAACTGTTTTTGTTTATTTTCCACAAAGGTTTTAATTTTTTTGAGTGTTGATGTGGTTTTGTGCAGCCAGTAGGTGAAATATAACGCACAAAGAGTTATTCTTTCCATGCATGAGAGTTTCATCTAGCAAAGGTGATTAACTTCATGTCTTCACAGAAAAGGGATAGTTCAGATTTTGAGAGATGCACTGTGTGAGGAAGGGGCTACATGGAGATTCACTGTTGCCTCCCTGGTTTACTCCATGTTCAGATAAGAGTTAGCATGCGTACCTGTACTCTGACTTTCTCCCCCAGAAGTTTTTTGGGATTCAGCTCAATATCTAAAGTTTGTTTAAAAGAAGTGGAATTAAGTCCTTGGTTTCCAAAGAAAAGCTGACAGTAAAAAGTGCAATGAACCTGAATTTGTATGTAATAGTACCAGAAAGTGACCTTACTCTACAAGTTTATTATCTAAGTTAAGTTGTTTTCTGTACATTTATGGTATCAGTCTCTAGTTTCTAGGGATCTACATTAGCAGCTTGATGTTCATTTGGGGTCAACCCAATGTTCCCATGGTCCTATGGGCTCACATTTCCTAGTCATTTTCAAAATTAGGTCTTGTGTGTCTTCATTTTCCTTCAATTTAAGCCCTTTTTTCCCCACAAGATTTTTTTGAAGTTCTTTATTTTAAATGAACGAATGAGCAAGTAATTGGATTTTGATTTGCAGAAGCAGAAATTGTCACCATTACAATCATGACAAGAAAAAATAAAATAGGCTGATTAAAAAGAGTTTCAGCTGAAGTAGAGTGTACAGAACTCTTGATTTCATTTCCTGAAGTCTGACGAACAAAAAAAGATTTTGGTGAAAGAAAGAAAAAATTCACAGAAATGTGAGAAAATTAGACTGTGGGAACAAAGGCATGCTCCCTATTATTCATTTGAGTCTGGTCCTTTTAAGAAAGAAAGACAAAGAAAGACAAATAAAGATAAAGAAAAAAGGCTGAGTTTTCAGATGTGGCTCCACATGTAGGACCTGTTGTGGAGTCTTTGTTGGAGGCTGTGGCTTGGATCAGTTCAACCATAGCCCTAAAAATAAGCCTGCTGCTTCATCCTGACTCTTTGTCAGCGTAAACACAGGTGAAGACGTGGAGTTGAGACTGACTTTGAAGTATCCTGGCAACAGTTACAAGTGCAAGCTAATTATAAAAGTTTACAACTGATTGTAGAAAATTCACCCAATACAGTTTGTACAAATAGAAGATTAGCTAATAATCATTTAACATTTCTTTGATCATTTAGTAGAAGCCATGAATTGTGTTGTAGAAAAGAACATTTCAACATTGGACTGAATGGGGTATTTGTGGCTTTTGGGCCTGCCTCTAGTGGACACTTGATGAACTGCAGTCTCTTGTACTCCCACATCGCTGTAATGTTGCAACTTTTAGCTTAACTCACACTGTGTGAAAGCATTGGATAGGCTCTTTACAAAGAATCTCCTGCTGTCAGTGTGTGATGGGTGAACGTAATGTGGTGTAAAGAGTTTTGAGGGGTTACAAAGAACTACATACGTACAGTCCATTCACCAGTCAACCAGAATAGATACTTGGTACTGTGTGTCTTCAGTATTTGCTCAAAAATTAAATATAACGAAACTTGTGTGAAGGTAATGATTCAAACAGAGGCAAACTGGATTTTTAGCTCCAACAGTACGGTGAGCTAAATGACCACCTCAACATACTAATACTAATGGGAGTGTTGTCAATCTTTATGTCATAGTTTTATTTTCCAAACTGCTCCTTTAGACCCCCCTCTCCTGTAGCAGCTGCTTGTCATCTCTTTCTGTCTAAATCTTCTTTTTCGAGATGCTGAACTCTTCCCTCTGGTAAACATGTATGTTTTCTTGTATGACTCCTAGCTGCATAATCCAATAAGAGGACAGAGCTTTTAAAGTATCAGATATGACACTGGGGGTTTGTCAGAGTTAAATCTCTTTAGTCCACAGCTGTGAGTTTGTAACCACAGGACGTGAACGTGGATGCTTTCACAGCTTCACTCAGGGTGGAAAACTACACTCAACTTTTGTGGTCGTGTGGTTTGTGCCTTGGCTGTGATTCGTAAACACTTTGGCCGGATCACCTTTAGTAAATCACTGCAGCGCTTGACCCAGGGTTTCTGCATTGTAATTAAGATTTTTTTTATGGGGCTGCATCCTGCGCACAGACAAATACACTGACGTGCAAACACATGTTTATTGCGTACGCACTGCATGGCTACTTATGTGTTATGGAGCTATACACACACTCACACACACACACACACACACACACTCAGAAACATGCAGTTCCACGTGCAGCTTTATGAAATGAGTGTTATTGTGAAGTGGCTAAACAATCATCACTCTCTGGACCTGTGATTTAAGGATCTCTGTGTGACCACACTCACACTGCCTGCCTCCACACACACACATATGCACACACACACACGCTGTCACCATGCTGTACATCTCACTTACTGTAGCAGACTGATTTTCCAATAGCTCCTAACTTCAGTGTCAGCTCTGTTGACAGCGAAACAATGCTGGCAGAAACTCCTGCTTTAATGTCAGTTGTTCATGCCCAGTGCTGACTCACAAAGGGTACAACCTTCTATAAATCATGGGGTTGAATTTTTACTCACACTGGGTCTGTTTCAGATTGTGAGTCAGTGTTGGTGTCATCTTAACACATATCGATAAAGAAAATGTTAAAACAGTGCCACCATGTGAAAGGGATAAACAGTAAAGTTGACATGAGGCTAAATGGAATAACATTTTATAAAGTGACAGCTCTTTGTTTTGGTTTTACTTTGTTTTACTGTCTTGGATCTCTTTTACACAGAGATAAAAGGAGGATAAATATGAGGGTACACTTTTGTGCTCTAGCTGAGATGAGGGGCAACTTCTGGCTGTGCAAAAGTACAAGTTGTCTGGACAATGATGTGCAAAAGCTGTCGGCGAGAGACCGAGAAGGAATATTTTTTTTGACTTCCGACATTTTTACCATATTAACAGGATGAAACAAAGAAAAACTAGACTACCCCAAAATGTTAACACGATATAAGTCAGTGGTTCTCACCTGGTCTAACTATGAGACCCATTCTCATTCGGTATCGACAAGCTGCAACCCAAATTCTCAACTTCTCATGTTCATGTAAAAGGGGCTGTGAGGAGCTTAAAAGTGATCTTGAAAAAGTCTCCCTTCTAGATATATGCCTGATCCTAACCCACACTTTAAAATGAGATTATCAGCACCAATATTGCTGGTTACAGGTTACTTTAAATTGCTACTTCTTAGCTTCCAGTTCAGGTCGTCCAGGACGGGATTGATCTACGTCACATCTAAGTCTCTATGACAACACCACGCCGGCTGATAGAGTTTAGTAGAGAGAAGAGATATAACATAGAGATCTGTGTTTTACTCTGCTAAAAACAATTGTTATGATTAATTTTGTAGTGATGGTGGACACTGGAGCCAAACTGTCAGACAGAAAAAGGACAGAAGAGCAGAAGGTTGATGAGCCTTTAGCTCGGGCTGTATCACTTTATAACACAGGGGCTAAACTAAACCACAGTCAGCAGTTATTCTGCAGTGGTCTGTTCAAATTTGAGAGTCTGTCAATAAAATGAAGAGTGAGGTTACGTTAGCTCTGCTTGGTAGATGACTGACAGGACATAGCCAACCAGGATTCACTAACTTTACACATTATGGACGTGTCTTAGAGCACTGGGCTGCTGGCTGCGCTAAATATAAATAGCTACTAAACTACTGACAAAGTGACAGTGTTTACTTGTTGTCATGTTAGCCTACTGATACGCCGGAGCACCAGGCTGCCAATGTTGCCACATATATCCAGCTCTAAAAAGTTTGCTTGATGTCACATTTCAAACCATAGTGCTATGTAACTGTACCGATAAGTACCTTACCTCGGCGCGTTGTATCCGGTAAAAAGTTGTCTTGAACAAAGAAAATTTGTTTCTATATGATCTCCATTTGGTTCCAAAACAAACACACGCCTTGCTGAAAGTAATTTACCACAGTGTGTGGAGACTCCAAGCCACAAGGGGGCGGGGGAGTGCAATCGAAACAGATGCTCCTCATTGCAGCTTTAGTAAAAACACGCTTTTGTGATGTCCTTGGATCTTGAAGTCACCATGGAAGAATGTTTTGTTTAAGATAAGATACACTTTTATAAGTCCCACAGTGAGGAAATTTACAGAGTTACAGCAGCAAACGAGAAAGTTTACAGTAAAAACTGGACTCTCAGTTTTGGTCTGCTGCTTCAGTAGCAAAGGAAGAGAGCTGACTGTTTACAGGACAAATATTTATTGATACTGAGACATTTGGCTTTTTAATGTTTTCATGATGACAAAAGAAACATAACACTCAGATAAAATTAGTTCAAAGGCTCTCATTCACCTGTTTGTGAGCAATGTAGGATCAGTGTTTTTCCATTATTATTTAAGTAAAGGTTTTGCTTTTGGCTAAGCCTGAATTCACAAAAAAAAAAAAAAAAGAATTTGTCTTTCAGTTTTCTTTACTTGAAAACTGATTTAAAAGGTAAAAAAAAGGTAAATAAAATACATTAAAAAATTGACACATCACATCTTAACATCTTCTGTTCTCTATCATGTTTGTTGTATACTTATGTTCAGCAATTATCAACAAATGTCTTGTTTTCTTTCATTTCTTTTTTATTGCCTTTTTTTTCAGCCAAGCTTTGAATGTAAAACGTAATTTTTTAGCATTTTTTCTTGACCAGATTTAGTTGACTTTAACTTAAATGTATAAAGCATTTACTTACATCCCTAGGTTTACGACAAGTAATTGTGTTTAGCAATTTAAAGAAGTAATAATTCGAATGCTTGTTTCAAAGACCAGTCTGTCTGAACTTTTTCAGGGCCAAGTTAATTTTCAATAAGAGTACATTTAAAACCAGGAAGCGTATGATTTTATGGTGTAGATTTGTACCACAGGAATGTAAGTAAATAACTTAAAACTGTGTCAAAATGCTCCTTGTTTTGGGGGTTTAGCATTGATGTTCATCAAAAGTAAAATCTAAACGAGCGAGAGGTTTTGTTTTTAGCACCTTACATAGTTTTAGTTTGGGAAAATAACACAATACTTCATCAAATGCTCATTTTACTGGGTTCAGTAAACCCAGTCACTACATTTGTTTAAGGGCCTTTTAAGTGTGGTATTCAGATGTAAAACTTTGACAGACTTTTTACTATTTCCTGCAGCAGAGGCCAAAAAGAGATGACCCCTACCTGCAGCACCAGCTTTTGTCAACCCAAAGCCTCACTGCAGCTCATCAAGAAGACCACACACGGAGAGCAGGAGGAGGAAGCACAGCGCCAAAGAGAAACAAGGAGGAGAAGGAGGCTGAGGAGAGAGGAGTTAACACTCTTGTTATCACAGGGGGTGAAAAATGAAATGGTGAGGACTTTTTTTCCACCATGAGAAGTCATGATGTATGTCCACCACCTCCCCACGGTGTCACACGTGTTATCCTTCACATCTCTCATCCTCAGTGCTGTTCTTTCTTTCACAATGTTGCTGTTAAAGTGCGTTTGGTTTATTTTCTTTTTATATGGAGTTTCCATCATGCTCCACTCCCTCTGTGGTTCCAGAGCGGCTGGCCAAATGGCTATAAAATGCTCAAAGGACATCAGAGAGGGAAAAGGAGACTTATTTGTTAGCCTAACAGAATCCCCGGTAGTTTCATCGGCAGTGAACTTGTTAGAATAAAGGGGGAGGCTCTGCTTCAGCGCCTTTGTGAGAGGAAAGACAAGTGGTCCAAGAGTCAGTCTCCCAACATTTAACAGCTGAAGTCAGTCCTTTTTATTTATGTTGTTGGGCGGTTCTTTTTATGTTTAAGCTCAATCAAAACTCGACCAAAGAGCTGCGGAGAAGCAGAATACAAATAGCAGAGTATAAACATTTAAGACTGAGGACATAACTCAAGTAGAAGCAGCTTTTCTCACATAAAGAGCATGCTAAGTCATCATAAAATGAGTGATGGTAACTGCTGTGTTTGCTAAAATGAGGCTTTGAAGTGTGAGCAGAATGACTCAGTCTGTGTGGAGATTTTCCTGCTTCTGTGTCGCTTTCATTTGGATGTGAAGTGAATGAAAACTGAAAGCAGCTTTTGCTCTGGTTTATTGTGGCTCTTGGAACATTTTGAAACTGAACAGTCCTGACAAATCTGTGTCGCTGCCTCACTCAAGTGTTTTTAATACAACCTCTGCTGATGCTAAGTAGAGTTGTTGTGACTTAGGTAGAGGCTGATGGGGGTCTAAGAGCTATATATACACAACTGAACTAACTTAAGCATTAACTGAATACATATATGAGTGAGTGAACTCCATGTCATGTCACTGTAAAAACTTAATGGAAAAATATGCCAATAAGAGGCTGAGGTCAGGCCATGGGGAAAAAAAGGAAAACGTGTTCACATTGATTAAAAAACATGGCAGCTAACAAAATATGTGAGAATTGGATGCTCCGGTTTTAGAGTTGGTGTCTGAATCTGTAGGCATTTTGAGCACAGTAAAGAAAACCCAAGTTGGTTTTCTCTGTCATAGACTGTATAAAGAGTGGACAGTGTGGCTCCATCATTCACCATTGTACAGTTTTAAAGCCAGAACACCCCATCACAGGCGCAGCCATTGGCAACAGTTGTGCAGCCAGAGTCTGCGCAGTAGAGACTGTGAGGGATTCTGGGAGAATCTGATTGGAGCCGGGTGACGAAAATAATATTTATTTATTTCTTTTGAGAGTCTAACCACTTTTTGGCTCTCCCTCCGCACATATTTTTACAATCCCCCCAAAAAATACACAAGAACAGCAGCTTTGTTAAACGTGACATTAAATCTCGTTTTGAACCTCTTATAACTCAAATAACCACAATAATTGGATGTGAGAAACATTTCTTCAAGGTGTATTAATTTTTTAAAGTTTGACCACAGCCCATCTGGAATGACTGGAGAGACAGGTTTTTTTACCTATACTGCAGCCAGCCACCAGGGGGAGCAGTTTTTGTGGAGACCTCACTTCAAGCTGAGCAAGGTGGTGTCCTTTTTTTACAGTCTATGTACTCTGCAAAACAAACACTCCTGGCTGATGCTACATTTGACTTAAAGGTTAAATTTTCTGTTCGAAGAAAGTTTCTCCAGAATCTACAAATACGGAAGATGTAGCATTTTGACTTCAGGGGGTACCAAAATTGATGCAAACAAATGATTTTTCCAGTGCATGTTGCCCATAGTCTGATAAGTCAGTTACTCCTAACATGTGCTTAGATTTCAGTTTCCACAGTGCATTGATGTCTCCACTAGCCTCACCCAAAGCATGACCCACTTATCATAAAACTCTTTAGGTTAAACTGCTTTAAGAATACACACAAGTCTAAGAACACTTGGATAAACTGGCCTTAACGTCCCTGTCCTTCCTCCCCCTCACAGCGCTGGCAGCCGTGCCCGAGAATAGGCATGTAAACCATGTAAGCCTGACACCAGTTGTTTTGACTGAGAGCACTGAGGCACCGACTTATTGTGCAACACAAGTCAGAGCCTTCAGCTGAGAGAGCCACAAGGCCAAAAACTCTGCTGTACACCCAAAAACTGACCTGCATCAGATGGAATTAGGGAGTGTTTTCTCTGGAAAGGTGGGGTAATGATTTCAGTTTTTTTTTTTTTAAAGAAAAAGTACAGGATCAATGTGTTTCTCATAACTGAGTTCTTTGGAAATCAACTCCTCGTGGAGTGAAAATGATAGTTCTGTGAACAGTGAGCAGGGTTCCAGTTATTCATAGTTCCAGTCATAACCTGCTCAGCCAATATGTGAAGAGCCACTATTATTCAAACATATCAAAAACCAGTTCAAAGCTATTTCAATGTTGTCTGTGTGTTTAGGTGTTAGTTAACAGTCTTAAAGAACAGTCGGCAAGGATACAGACTTGTGTTAGTATTCTGGGTTTGTCATCTACATCTAGATATGAGATTCAACAGTCTTTCTTTTTGACCCAAGTATTATTATTTTTTTTATTATTGTAAACCTAGCTTGAACCAAAAAGAATAAAACTATATATAAATTATGTTCACCATCAGTTAATGGGACAGTCACTCTGGCCATCTGGACCATACTCAACCAAGATGGTCCCCTGCAACGCAGTCCCCCCACTGGCCTGTACAGTCCACGGTCGCACTGCTTCAAAATGACCCAAACTTAGGGGCCGTCTACACAACAATGATTTTAGGATGAAGTGCTAAAGTATTGTCGAGTTTCAGCTGTCATTTGCACTGAAATGGCGTTGTACCCACCTTAAAATGCAAACTTTTGAAAACGGCCCCCAGAGTGGATTTTTTCCGAAATGTTGCAACCATGATTGCCGTCTAAACAGCCAGTTGCTGTTTCCAGTGGAGACAATGACATCTTGTTTTGCTTTTTGATGTACACTAGATGATTAGCCTAACTCTTCTTGGGTGGAGATCTACCAAAAGCCGCTTCCGGACAAGACAGTTATAGCGCCAACTGCAGGTCTGGCATGCTTACTACAGCGTTTTCAGTCCCTCAGTGTTTCCATGTGATCTTAGATTTTTTTTCTCTGTGTTTTTGCTTTTTTAAGCGAAAGGTTGTTGTGTAAATGGGGCTGTAAGTATAGTTGCCTCTTGTACATATGTCACCATGTCGTAATACGACCAAATGGCAACATCTGGTTAGTAAAAATGAAGCCTATGCGGAAGTGCTAAAAGTTGCTATTGGTTGAGAATCCGCTTGAGGCTGGCTGCAGGAAGATCGGAAATCACGTACACGCCCAGCCTCAAAAACTGAGTTTCACAGCTAGCTTGGGTCCAAAACACTGATGTCACTATCAGCACAGACTGTACGGTGAGTGATTTTTTTTCTAATTCAGCTGTTCAGAAGATATTAGGATCATTTGATTGTCCAATCAGGGACACAACTCAGGTCACGTGACTGGCAGGCGCCCTGTATCTGTTTGAAATTAAACTCACAGCCGGCGTCATATCAAATGTGGCTACGTCCATGGATTGGCTTCATTTCACAGTTTCATAAACAGACGGGTGATGTCACGGAGGCTACGACCGTGTTTTATACAGTCTATGAATACGACACGCATGGCCTTTTGTTACTTTTTGGCTTATGTTAAACTATTCTGGTCTAACACACCCCGCCAAAAGCAAAGACCCCCAGTGTGGCAGAATAGAGCGGAGACACAGCATTGATACTTTGTCATATCACAGCCAAGCTGGGAAGCTAATCAGCTAGAAACTTGTGTAAAAAGGCACTATATGGCTTAACAGTGGAGCTAAAGTGAAGTTAAGAACCATCTCTGCACTGAAACACACTTTAGATGCCCTGTCTTTAGCATTTTGCTCAAAATGCATCTGTGCTTAGCACAGCCTCAAAGACATGAAGCTTCAGATTTATGCTTACACCCACAAACCAGCTTGCTAACATCTGTGTTCTGTAGAAATAAACAGATGCTCTTTATGGAACACGGTGGCACAGAGTATTTATGAGCATGTGATCTTATTTCCGTGTCATACATCATTCTGTATTCATGGTTTTTTTTTTCACACTGACCAGTAGCTGAGGAATACTTGTGGTTATTTGTGTGCATTCTCTGTATGACTGTGTCTGATTCTGCCCTCATTCCCGCTCGCTGTATTTGTGCAATACTTAAGTCAGTGGACACAGCAGGGTGTGTCACACCACTGCATGCTTCTTACATTAAAACAAAAACCAGAGAAAGCCATGCCATGGCTCCACTTTGAGCTGAAGTATAAAATAAAAGCTAACCTTGTCTTATAGGATCTCTGTTTAACCATCTCAAAGTGAAACACCATGTGTAGATTTGGAAGAAGCTAGTAGCTAAAGTGTATTATTTAATTGGGTGTAGCGTACAACAAATCAAATTCTCAGAGAGACGATATAAAACGTTCCAGATGGAGATGGTCTAAGACTAAAAAGGGGAAAACCGATCTTCCCACCAGGGCCACAAGACTGCCTTTTTGATTAGCCTCCATTTGTTTCGAAACGACAAAACTGATTAAAGCAGCTTGACTCTGGACTGTTTCTGACATTTGAGGGAATCCTTGTGAGATTTACAGAATGAAGACCAGCACTGAGACCTGAGCACACTTGTGTTTTGTTGGTGTGGTCTCAACCCTTCCCAAATTATCCCCTCACAATTCTTTTACTGCCCAGATAATGAATCATTACGGTTGCAAAGCTCCACGCAGTGATTTAACAACTTTTGATTCCAGTAAAGCTCAGCCTGCAAACCCCGCCAATAAACAAACTACTGTAATTAGGCTACTTAAAACCAAAACGTTGGATTTCTCAATGCTCCCTCATGGTGGTCTTTAAAGCAACAAACAGACTGTCAGACTTGTGAGCTTGGGCATAGGATGATTTTTAAGAATATCTGCAAATCTTTAAATTGTAAATTTTAATCGATGGAGGTGGAGAAGATGGAAGCTCAGAGTAGAAATCATTCCCACGTTAGCAAGAATACATTGTTTGTCTTGGGTGGTTTGAGTTTACCATTTCTGTTCAGACTGAAATATCTAAACAACTACTGCATGGCAATGAAATCCAGCAACATTCATGGTTCCATGACACCCATGGCATTGCATTCAATGGCAGCATGGTTGTTCTTCAGAGTCTTTGGAAATGTCAAAAAACAATTGGTTTGATGGCAGAAAAATTTAGTTCAGGAACTAATTTATACATTAATTGATAAAAACTATAGATATAGTTATTTATTAAGGGGCGCATCCTAGACTGCTAGGCTATGCCCAAAATGGCAAATATTAGCCAAACACCAAACTGTTGTTATCATTAGAATAGAATAGAATAGAATAGAATAGAATAGAATAGAATAGAATAGAATAGAATAGAATAGAATAGAATATACTTTATTTATCCCTGAGGGGAAATTCAGGAATCACAGCAGCAATCAAGAAAACAAAAGTAAGAAAGTGTATAGAAAGTGCAAAAAGGTCCATAAGAAAATTGATGATGACAGCTTGTCCATCATTGTCCAGTTCAGCCAGTCTCCACCTCCACAGGGTCCAGGACTGAGCTTCTTCAGCAGTCTGCTCAGTCTCTGTCTCCTGGATCCTGTCTGCTCACAGCAGGTGAAGCTCTTCCAATGTGACGTTGGTGTCTGATGGTAGCTCCGTTAGCCATGTCTGTGAATAGCATGATGCTACTCTGACTTCTGGTATTCTGTCTGTTACTGGGTTAGCATGGCTAGCTTGTCCATTGGAGATAGATCTTACGTTCCCAATAACGATGGATGGAAGGACAGGTCGATGTCGTCATTTCTTAGCTCACACCTGAGAACCAGCACGTCATCCTCACCTCCTTCTCCTCATCTTGTGGGAAAACATCAGGCCTTGCACCAGTTAGCATTGACATGCTACAGGCTGCTAACAGCTGATTTCAACAATGCAACTATGGTTACATGTCTGTTTCAGACAGACACAGGAATAAAAATAGTAAAAAATATCACTCGAGATAAAAACAGCTTGGTGTCCATGACCAACAAATGAGCCATACAAAAAAATGACCCTCTCCAAATACAAAGATTACGAAAAAAGAGTTGAAAAAATACAAGAAACAGACAAAGAAGAGAGAGCTGCCTCAACAGGCAGCCACAACCAATAGGGCAACACCTAGCAACATGTTGGTATGTTTACATACAGTTGCCCACAATGCTCAATTCTAATGCTATTCATCTTCCTTTCTATTTATTGCAGGTGGCACTTGACTGTCGGTTCAATACTGCCACCTGCCACCCCACTGGAACAAATTAGCATTACAACTACAATACAACAAGACTAAAATTAGTTTGCCTGCGGGATAGAAGTGTCCCAAAAGAGGTGATACTTACCAAACTTTTTACTGCTGCAAAATTCATTTAAGTTAATATAAATCACTTATTCACATTTTTGTAAACCACACATGGATTATTCAGATGTAATTTTCCCACCAGCTGTTCTTCTGCTTTCAGAAACTGAAAATGAGCAAACTACAAAAACTACAGAACAGTCATAGGACATACTACATTTTAAAGCAGTAGGCAGTAAGCAGTACATTCATACATAGTAGATAGGAGGCAGTTTGGAGTCCAGTTGAACTAAAAAGCCTCACTCAACAGCTACTTTTAGACTTGTTAACTAGAAAAAAAACCAAGAATTTTATTTTAAAATAAGTTGTTTCCCTCTTAAGTACGTTTAGACGTATGTGTCAAGCTTTGAAACAAACTGTGTTTTCTGTTATTGTTTAACGTTAAGAATATAGGGCAACAGATTTTTCCTCTTAGCTCAAAGAAATCCTCACAAGGCTGTGTTTACATCCTGAGAGAAAAAAACCCAAGGCAGCCTTAATGCAATATCCTGAGCAGCTCCTGCACATAAGAGGGGGGCCTGACTCCTGGAGAAATTTGATCCTGCAATGGGCCCTTTAAAGGAATATGGGATGAGTCTGTTGAATGGAGCTCAGAGTGAGTCCCACTGAAGTCTGCGCTCCAAAGAAAGCGAAGGACAGGACAGCGGGGACGAGTCATGAAACTCTGATAAACAAATGAATGAGACACGACAGCGGAGGGAAAGTGGACGGACTGAGGGAGAAGTTATGAGCCGAACTGCGACGAATTATCGGGGAAAGTGTCCGTGAGCGGAGAAAGCCGACTGAGGGGGGAGAGACAACAAAGTCACAAGGTAAAGTAACAGCGAGAGCTGTAGAAACAAACCGATGTGCTTTTGCTTGCATCATATCTCCTACTGTTTTGGACTGCAGTGCCACGGCGTAAGTTTCACTCAGACGCTGGAGTTTGTTTTGGACAAAAGCCATGGACGCAAATAAGTATTTTGAAAGATATCTGCAGCTTGCTTGAACTTTTTTTTTCGCTGACCGACGGTTTTACGCTTGCTACTATTCCACTAAACCGTGTGCGTCTGGCACACCTGTTCCTTGTGGACTTTTATGGACAAAATCTTGGCCACTGCTCGACTTAGGAGAAGCTCAGAGAACATCTAACAGGGACAGACTAAGCCTGTATGTGAATCTAGACGGAAATGCATGCTCCTGGTTGCAAGACTTGGCTTTTATGCCTTCCACATATGCACACGTTTCGTTTCTGTGAGCATCTGGAGAAATCGTAATCGTAATTCTGGTCCATTTATCAATCTGACTCCTCTGTTATTGAACACCCTCAAACCAAACATGTGCAGATGATCTCTCTCGTAATGTGTGAAAGTGCGCTATAAATCGTGCATTTCTTCTAAAAAAAAAAATTAAAGCATTTTGCAGGAGCTGCAGTGCTGCAAAGGTTACCCAGTTTTTGAGTGAGCCCTGCAGGACAGGAGTGCTGCAGAGGTAGGTGTTTACACCTCAGTACAGAAGAATGTCAGGGCCTGTGTTTAAGCCTGAGACTGATAATGAGTGTGGTCAGTTTGCAGAGGCCTGTCATTAACCTGAGCTGGGAGAGTGCTGGGAAGAAAAAAAGGTAGGAGAGGATGTGGAGGGAAGAAGGAAGAAAGAAAGGAGAGAAGGAAGGTGGGAAAGGTGCTGCAGGAGGATGGGAAGTGAGAGGAGATGATGGAGGAGGAGTATGATAAGAGATAGGCTGATAGAGGGGAGGACAAACATATGAGGTGGATTCATCATTTGAAGAGGAGGCTGAAGATTTGCATTGGCTTCTATGGCGCTTTAATTGTCTAATCTGAGTAACTGCGGTGTTGAAATCATTATTTGATAACTATAAAACTAGGGCAACAAACTCCTCTCTTGCACTGAGTAAAATAAGTCACTTCTCTGAATGCAGGGTCAAAGGTTAAGAACTGTGCAGCTGTATTGGTGATTCCCCTCCCTTTTATTTATAGGACTTAACCCCGGCTGCAGTTGTAAAACAGGCAGAAATAGTGGGGCACTAATTTAAACAAAAGTGTGAGGCCTACTTGACCGGATGGGAGTCGACAGAGGTCCTCTTTGTTAAACATTCAGGGCTGCTGAGGAGAAGATATGGCAGTCTTTAACCTACCCATACTCCTCGTGCTCTCAGATTATCTGTCTTTGTCTCTGTTTTGTACACACAGAGATCTGCGATGCTGACACAAATCTGCAGCAACTGACCCACATTTACACACATGCTCCTGTGCTCTATGACAGGAGACCTTTTTTATTTTTGAAGGGGGGATGTTGGGGGATGGATGCCAAAACGTGGGGGAAGCCAAGTTGGACCTCGGTGGAGACAACAACAGCAGGGATTTGAAATGTCTGGCGGGGATGATATCACTGAACCACCTAATCACTTACATCACCGCAGCTGCATGCTCAGCAGTGTGTCAGTGTGTGTGTGTGTGCACGTGTGTCTGTTTCCAATATATTTTGGTCAGTGTATCTCCATCTGGGCTCTGGCAAACCAGCCCTGGAGAGTTACGGAGAGTGTGTGTTTGAATATGTGGTGATAAAGGAGGTACGAGTCGGTGGACGCCTTGACGTGAGACTTGTGCATCCTCTGAAGGGCAGCACACACCCTTCGGTTTTTGGCTGAGTCTGATTTTGCAACAGTCCCATCCAAAAAGTTTCTTAACACTCTCAAATAGCTCTCAAGCTTAGATAAAACATCACCTTCCTTAATATTGAAACTCAGAGCTTAAGCAGTGTAACTGTCAGTGCAGTCAATGGAAAGCAGTTGTTTAAAAAGTAAGCCCCTGAAACAATCTGCAGGGATCACTGCGGTGGCGTTTCCATTCAGTCGTCTTCCCAAGTGTTTGCTCTGGCTGTGTCCATGTGCAAAGTTTCTTGCAGCTACATGGAAGCAGAGAAGCCCCAAGTGCCTTTAGAGGACTCACCATTCTGGGCTCAAACTCCACTTTTGCCTCACACCCCACCCCCAACCCCCAGCCGGTCACTCTGGGTGGCCTTGCGTGGATCCATCATGCAGAACCTGGAAAGCTAATTTTGATTTCTTGGATGGCTCACCTTGATTTTTCCAGCATTGGCATTGTGCACAGACAGACAGGCAGCCATACAGACAGAAAATATACTGCAGACATGAAAAGTATTTATCAGAACCTACATAATGGTTGACTCAGTGGAAAATGTCAGATGCTTTTCTATAAACCACCCCACAGTGTAAGGGTAATGTCCAGTCAAAGAGGAGAATGAATCCAGTGTAAATGTTTGCTGTTACACACACATGTACACATAAACCATAAAAATGACCTAACTTGTGACAGGCATGCAGTGTGTGGTTGATTGTTATCATTAAACACACAGGTTTTGTAGCATCTTGTTACCATTTTTACTTATCTTCTCATTGATATCTAACTGAACTCTTTGTTTATTCATCATTTTTGCAAGTCACATTTTTTCCCTCTGGAAAATCACAACTTCCTCAAAAATTATCAAATCTAAAGCAGCTTCTTTTGATCATCCTCAGCCTCATCGACAAACAATTAACACTTCCACTTTAACATACAATCCTTGTATGTATGAAAAGTAAATGTAAAAAGCAAGCTAACAATAATGGTAGCTAGCTTCGAAATTAAAACGCAATTTGATAACTATGAGTTTTAACTGTCTCATATTTAGCTTCATAATACACAAAGTACTGACCCCTTTAAAACGTCAAAGCTAACATTACTGTTTTAAGAAGATAACATGATACGATGGGGATGCCATGTTTTTCAAGCTAACTGTTATGTTTGCTAGTTTTCAAGTCAAAACATTTTTTTTAGCTTTTTTATTGGCTTCTTAATACAATAACAAATGATAACTTTTAAACTTCCATTGAAATAAGATAAAAAGATATAATAGGCAATCATGTTGTCAAAGCTAACACTAATGCTAGCTTGCTAAAGAGCAGTTTAAAAATGTTTAAAATGTTTGCACTGACGTCACAGTTTGGGTAGTTACCCAACCATTTTGTGATCTTAGTAGTGACAAAAAAATGTAAACATTGAATAAACAAAGATAGAAGTGCATGGTTAAATGTGATTTTAAGATGTCTAATCCACAAACAAATGTTGAAAATCCCACAGAACACACCAAAGCTAATCCAGAAGGACTTGGCCCGCAAGAAAATAAGATGCCATTTATGACATCAGTCAGTACGTTTACATGCATCTTAAGAAACCAGACTATAAGCTGAGTCAGCATGAAAGCGCACTGCTAAGATGCATGTAAACAGCTTAGTCAGACCAAGAACGGACTGATAATGTGATTGCTATCAGACTGCAATTGGATTTGGAAAGATTTAGCAGGTCTTAATAAGCCTCAGTGTTCAGCACAAGCAAATTTAACCAGTAAAAGGAAGTAGATGACGATGATAAATATGGTTGCTGCTCTCCAACACAACAAACACCATGTAATGTAACTGACAAGCACACTTTGTAAGAAACATACAGAGCTACAGCTGCATCCATCTCGGCTATCCTTGTAAAAATGCTGCTACAGTAGTACACACGCAGCTACAGTTACCAAAAAATGACTTAGTGATGACCATCTTCAAGACTTAAGCCCTTTGCTCACACGACACGTTCTTTTCATGCAAGTATTTTGCACGTTATTTATTCTTTTTGAACCCACTGTTTCTCAATACAAGCTTTCACACCAGCAACGTGCTTTCACTGAGCAAAAATGCAGCTTTTATTTTTTTGGATTGAGGTTGATTTTTTCCAAATTTTTGCTTGAGACAAGTACACATCCGACCGATCAAAATGCTCATTGTTGACAAGTCACATACTAAAACATTTAACATTGATTGTGTGTCTGGCAGCCCAGCTAGTAATAGGCAAGAAAAGCCAAATTTGACTGTAAAATAATTAATGTTGAGATTTACAGTTGTTGAAACAGTTGAAAGTTTTTTCATTTATTCTGTGGAACACCTGAAGTGGCCCCCTTGTGGCAAGATTTAAAGCCCAGTGGCCCTCAGGTTATTTGAATTTGAGACCCTTATCTTACAGTGATGTTAGAGAACTTTTCTCGTTAGCCTCTGTGACAGAGGTGCGGATGTATTGATTGAAGAGTTTCCGGCCCTCACGTGGACCAGTTGTTACAACTTTGTCACCAAATATCAGGGAGTACTAAAGGACGTGTTCAAGGGGGAATTAGCAAGGCAGTGTTGAGAGTGTTGCACCATCAAATGGCTTGTTTGCACCCAGCTGTGAGCTGCTGAAGGAGGGCCTGGCCTCGCCTGTCCTTGCTTGCCCCATCGTGGCCCAGCAGGGTTTATTCAAGCGGTTGGATTTTCTCCCATTCCCGCACCAACTTCCTGCTTTGCTTGACCTTTGTGCTCCTCTGTGCCCCCAGAAAGACGAGGAGAAGTTGGTAACTGGACCTTGAGTGTCCAGCCTGGTCAGAGCGGTCGGCTGAGGAAAACCTCCACATGCATGACTTCTGTAATTTGTTTGCAAGGCCTGTATTTGTGAGCATGCTAATTGTAGGGAGTGCCATGGTGCAGTTATAGTTGCTGGACTTTGAACGTCTGCTGTTCTGCTGACAGTGTCTGGGCTGCTTTTTAGGTCTGTCTGAACGCTGCTTTGAGTTTTAACTTGCTCAGAACTTAATTTGGTTTATTTCTCTCATAACCTCACCCATCTTTACATCATCCGTCTCCAGAGTTACACCCATAAAGCGTATTGTTTCGGCTACTTTTATCTTCAGATAATCAAAGTTTTATTGAGCTCACGCAGCAGGGCCATAACCTTTGTGAATGAACCACCAGTCAATCCTCCTCAGGTAAAAATAACCTCAACGCCCCAGTTTCCCACATTCAGCACTTGGCCCATTCATTCTCACACATTCCTTCCTCCTTTCTTTGCAGAGGAGAGCTGTCGGCCCCCTCTCTCGCTGTGATGGGACTGTCATGCAGAAAGACACCATTGTGCTGCGCAGGATCCTGTTTCAGTCTTGCCTTGTAATTAAGAAGGGATTGCGCGGTGAGGGAGTTGTGGGTTGGGAGGTGGGTGAGAGCAAGGGGGATTGGGTTAGTAGGTAATTTGGCTAAAGAGCAGAGCACTGACCTGCTTTGTTGCTGGCAGGCCTGGGATCCGGCACGCATGAACCTAACTCCCCCACTGACACAGAGCCTCCCTGCTGAGGTTTTGTTCAGTGTGTGTGGGCATGTGGAGAGAGACGACGAAGGAGAAAGACCAATAGTCTCCAGCTACTGTAATCTCTCGAGCTGTGTGACTGAATCAATGTATATTTGTGGTTTTTCTGCGTGGAGCAACAGAAAGTGAGAGGAAGCTTGTGTCATTTTTCAATCCTTAGTGTTGGCTTTACTCAGATCTCCCTGATGAATCATGGGAAGTGCGGTTAGGGGAAGGCATTTACGGGTGCTAAGTCAGTTTTTGTCCTCTTAACTTGTGAATGAAAAGAAAGCCTCACTTTAGTGTTTCACCCTCATGTTGATGTGTCTCTTTTTCTTCATTTTGTTGAGATTTGTTTTATTTTTAACACAAAGTCTTGTGCTTCTCTCTCCAGTACGTCAGAGTCCAGAGGCAGAGAAGCTCTGAATCCTCGCCATGGCGGATGTGCTGGAGAGTGGCGGGTCAGGAGCCGTCAGAGTGGCCACTGTGGATTGGCAGAAACGCTGCATCGCTCTGGAGATGCAGCTGCTGAGGTTCCGGCTCCAGGCGGGGAAAATCCGAGAGCTGCTGGCAGAGAAGGTAAGAGAGAAACCGATCGGTCTAATGTGGATTTTTTTTAGTCTTCTGGAGCCAGCTGTGCCCCTGATTCTAATGTTTAAACTCAGTGCAGGTGTAACACAAGTCTGGACCAAGTAGAGATTTATTCAACAACAAAAAACAAAACTGTACAACAAAAAAGCTCTAACACATGAGCTATGACTCAAAGTAATAAGGCTCAGATTCACCAGCAGGTGGGTCGAGATCTGTTGCGTATTGTTCCCATAAATGTTTAGTGGCTGATTTAACTAAATGAGCTAATCTTTCAGCTTAGCATTGGCATGCTAATATTTGAAATAGAAAGATACAACATGAAATATGGATGATATATCAAACCTGGAACTTGGTCATGTAAGATAGGAATGTTTGATAATTAAAGCTACTGTAAGGAACTTTGAGTTATTGTTACCTTTAGTCCTGGCCCCCAGCAGACAAAACAGGAAAACCTGTATCAGTGGTTACAAATTAGTTTGTTGATCTTTATGCTAAAGCAAGCGTTTGCTTTTGTTGCTCATTAAGAAGCATCAAAATTGATTTAAGAGTGATTCAAAGCAGTTAAAAATTTGAAACAGGAGCTTTGAAGTTTGATGTCTTAAATTATAAATCATTATTTTTAAGGGGCTGGAGGAGTTAAAAATTGCTCTTGAAAAAGTCTCCCTTCAAGATTTATGCCTGATCATAACCCACACTTTAAAATGAGATTATCAGTGCCAATATTGCTAGTTACCAATTATTTTAAATTGCTACTTCTTAGCTCCCAGTTCAGGTCAACCAGGACCGAAGTGATCTATGGCATTTCTGGGTCTCTGTCCCTCCAAACATCGGACGTTGGAGAGACATGCAGATCACGTCAGTATTGGGTCGATGTCAGAAATATCAGAGTTTTGTGTTTTTATGTTGTAGTTTTAATGTTGCACCAACTGTATGGCACTTTTTAATTTCGTTGTGCATTTTACATGTCACAATGACTATAAATTTTATCTATCTATCTATCTATCTATCTATCTATCTATCTATCTATCTATCTATCTATCTATCTATCTATCTATCTATCTATCTATTTATCTATCTATCTATCTATCTATCTATCTATCTATCTATCTATCTATCTATCTATCTATCTATCTATCTATCTATCTATCAGAGCAACATGCAAAATGGGTACAAATTTTGACGTCTAAATCTGACCATATTTGAAAGTTGTAATGACGTTCACCATTTGGACATCATTAGACCAAATGTAGACGTCAATGGGACCTTCAAAATGGATTCAAACATTCAGACGTCATTAGTAGACCTTATTTAGACGTTAATCTGACCTCTATACGACTTCTGAAAAAGACTTAATAAAAACTTTCTTTCTGCACCTTCAGGAGACGTTAAAAATTGCGTTAAATATTCGTCATTTCAACGTTACGTTACGCAGTGGGGACAACACCACGCTGGCTGATGAAGTTTAGTAGAGAGAAGAGATAACACACGGAGATCTGTGTTTTTCTCTGCTGAAAACGATTTCTATGACTAATTTTGTAGTGATGGTGGACACAGGAGCCTAACTGTCAGACAGAAAAGAGACAGAGGAGCAGAAGAAAGCTAAAGGGGAGAGTGATACTGTCTGAGCTAAAGGCTAATTAGCCTTTAGCTCAGACTGTATCACTCTATAACATATGTATCCAGTAAAAAGTTACCTTGAACCAAAATTTTGTTTTGATCCGATCTCCATTTAATTCCAAAACAAAGACACAACTCACTAAAAGTAATTTATGTCAGATATTTCCCTTAAACCTACAAACTATTCTAGATGTTCTCTTTGTCTATCCAGGCTACATCGTTTTTCTCTGTTGGAGTAATTTTCTCGAAACATGACAAGGGTTGTGAAAAGAATGTCAAGCTTGTTATAAACACTTGGATTGATGCCAAAGAGGCTCTGAAGTGTGATTAAAAGTCAGAGGAAGAAGCAGTGTAATCGCACGTCTCAAATTTGAACTGTTGATTTGATCCACCTGTGTATAAATAATGCAAATTGGACTGAATCTGTGTCTGTTTAAACGTGTCGTGCAACCTTCAGCCTGCCAAACACTCTGCAGATGTCACAGCGTCATCATCTCCTTCTCCCTGCAGTGTTTTTCCGCACGAGGAGTCGATTAAAGCATGTGAATCAGCCTGAACTACAGGTGTGGGTGATTGTGTGTTTATGTGTGTGAAGTAAGACAGATGAGATTACTCAGCTTATTTGGTAAACATTTGGTCCACTCACTCTGTGTCACCAGAGACTGGCTACAGTTTCATCCAAGATGAATGTTTAACGTTTCACTCATCACGTCTTGGTGCTTCCCTGAAAACTTTGGAGGAAGCAGCCTCCGGCCAAGTTCTTGTAAAAGTTGTGGTTGTTGTAAAGCCTGTGTACCAGACACTTTGGAAAGTAATCAGCTGTCAGCACGTGATTTAGCTCTGCTCTGCAGATATGTTGGTAAAAGGACAGGCCTTAAAATGAAGGGGAGAGGGGAAAACACTTCTCCTGTCTTGACTTCCATTTTTTTTGTGAAGAGCTGCTTTTTAAGGACATTAATTACTCTGAGCTGCTTTGGTTTGAAGCGAGATCGATTAATTCTGGAGCGCTGGAGAAGTTCATTCAGTCAGTCTGCAGGATGTTTACAGTCCAAACATGACCTCGATGTTTGATAAGAGCACGACAACTCCCTGCTGTGTCCGCTGTCAGGCTCTGTCAGACTTCCAGCTGGTCTGATAGGTCCCATGAAAAACACACAAACTCTCTCCAACACCTCGAACTGACTGTGAGAAAGTCATTACAGGGAAGGCATTTTTTACTTTATTTACAAATATGTAGTTATATTGTTGTCTTTTCTTCAAAAAGTCGTATAAAAATAACTTGAGAGGGACACACACAACTTGTGACATCACAGATTGGGGAATCTTCCTAAAACTGTAAATCCCGCTTTTTAACCCCCTTCTCCCAACTTTCCCAGTCAGATTCAGGTTCTAAAACATACGGCCATAATCCATAGTATTTTATTTTGCTTAAAGAAGTAGAGAAGGTTTACAAAAAGGAAAGTATTTTTGGGGAATAAGTGACTTGTACTGTTTACGAGAAACAACAAGCTGTAATTTAACAAGACTGAAGCAGCAATGTTATGAGATCAGAGTCAAAATGTAATGAAAATTAAGTTGCAATGCTACACAAAAAAAAAAAAATTATGTAGAATAATAGTCATAATTTAGCATGGCAACAGTGGTGGAGGCTTCTGAAGTGCTTTATAACTCAGCGTAGGATGGGCATTAAAGAGACAGTTGAGGAAAATAAAGTATTTCAGACAATAAGGTTTAGCTAATCCTCCAAAAAGTAAGAAAACAATCGCAGAAATGAAATGATGAACAACTGCATCTTGCACATTGCTGCCTTTCTTTTCATTGTGCGGACCAAACTCCAAGCTCCTTGTTTCCTCGTCAGCTGTGATGCCAAGAAAATGAGGGGAGTTCCAAGTCTTTAGTATCCGGACAAATTAATGTCCTTCACTTTTTCTCCCTCATTAAAACATGCGGGTTAATAGCTAGCATACACAGCATTTATTGTTGTATGTTGTTTTTGGCCATGTTGCAAAGAAAAAGAGCTCCAATTATTTTTTTGAGGAGGGAAAGCTCACTAATTAAACTGCAATAAACACACATATGTGCACACACACACTGACATACATACGCACAGAGTCCAGAGGAGGGTTTAAGTGGAGGCCCGTGCTGCTGAGTGTGTTTTTTTGATTTTTTTTGTGGGGGGAGGTGTGCTGAGTGACTACTATTCCGTCATGTTATTGCTGTTTGGAAAGTCTGCTTCACGCTCTTCATCTCTCCTCTTGCCAAGTTAGGAGTGTTTTACGCATTGACCCACTTTGGTGTGGAAAAACATGAAAAAAAAGTTGACGTGGTTGCCTGTGACACAGCGCTTATCCCCAGAGGCTGAGAGGAGAGTGAAGGAGATGCCCCATTTGCTTTGTGAGGAGTGTAACAGGATGAGTTGTTTTGGAAGTTTTTCTGTAGATCAGAAAGTACAATCGACAGCTGTCACCTTTTGGCACTGTAAAAACACAAGTTTTTCCATACAGCAAGAACAGAGGGAGACTGATGATCACTTGGAGAAAATAGAAGGATATTTTCATGTGAGCAGCTGGCTGACCAGAAAAATCATTAAAATTTGATTTCAATCAGGACCACACTCGTCAAAAAAATGCACTAAGTCAAACTTGGTGATATGGCCATGCTCGAGGTGCTCCCTGCCCTCCCATGTGCCTTAGTGGAAGGGCAAAGCCACAGGTGGGGAGAGCACATCTTCCCTCTCTGTCATGCGTACACATAAAAAGCCAAGGAAGGGAGAGCAGAAGCAAACACCTACTCTGGGAAACAGAATAGCCAGCATCAGTGACAACACATATGACACTAGAAAAGCACTCAGAGCGCAGACCTCCACCAATCATATTGTGATTGTCACCAACACTTTAGTCCTACTTTAATGTTATACTCCCTTTCAGCAGACTGTCTGCTACAATTTGGTGTTAGTTGCAGGTTTGTACGATAATTTGTTACCTGACAGTGTTGAAAATGATGATGACCCAGTACATGTTTCATATTCTGGATCTTAGCATCCAGAATATTGGCAGGATCTGGATCGTACTTTTACATCTGTCAGAAATTATTGTGACCTTGTCTTGTACCGTTTTGCAAAGCAATCCGACCATTTATCCTGGAGTTGTATACACATATGGTGAAAACAGCCCTATCTCAGAATGATAAAGAATTTTTTTTTAAAAAGTCCTGGATCCAGACGTTGATCCCGATCACCTTCGTAATGTAATCACTTCTTCCTTATCCCATTTTGAACATTTCCTGAAAATTTCATCAAGATCAGTGAGTTACTTTTTGAGTTATGTTGTTCACAAACAAACTCTCCCAAAAACATAAACTCCTTGGCAGAGATAACTAGTGGTAGATCAGCATAAACAGAGGTGTTTGCAGGTGGGTTTCAGCTGACGTTCTGGACAGGACATTCACAAGAATATCCTGATATAAAAGTTTGTGTGGAGCCATTTCATTAACAGAGCATTTTACAGAGCTTACTTAAAGTGTCTTTTTCATTGTCAAATGCTGCTTGGCTTGTGCAGAACATAGGACTAGAGTTTCTGTGGTTACCTTGGTAATTCAATACTGAATAAATTAGATGCCATGTGCAACACGTGGTTTAAGAAACAAAAAGCTGTTTCAGTCCTGACCGGTGATACCAGCCATCGAGGTCAGTGGGTTCTCATTGGTGTGAATAAACATTTATTTTATGAGTGGATTTGTTTGGATGAGTTCTCTGTAATAGTCTAGCTGCTGTAGTCTGTTTTGCATGTAAGGGTGGGATATTTTTTCATAGCACTTTTTGAACCCTTTCAAGAAAGACTGAATGAGTTCCTACTGTACTGTTTGGACCACAGCAGCCTCCCTTTTGTTTGCACAGATCATAACAGTATTTATTACTGGAGACTGACTGGGGTAATGTCAGACTTTCAGATGGGTCTGTTTATTTTCCTGCAGTGCCTTATGCTCTTCCATTCACTCCTCTGTTTTGCAAAAGGGGTTTTATGTGTTTAATGATTGAGCCATGCTCATTATTAACCATCATCTGTGTACAAGGGTTAATGATTTATAGAGGAGGGAGATGGAGCATTAAGTTGACTAAAAATAGGATGACTCCTTTTCTACCCTCTCTTCTATTTAATCAATGGCCAGTGTGAACAGCTGCCCCAGGACCTGGTTCACCATCAGTTTTCCAGATCTGGGTCACATGACCTTTGGGGTAACGCTGATGTGGAAGATCAGATCTTGAGTCTCAGGCAGCTCAGTCTTGGCAGTATCAGTCGACAGTTGTTCAGCTGTGACGGATCTGTTAGCCATCAGGTTAGCAGATGATCCATTGTTTGTGGCTTGCGCTTATCTTATCTCATCCTCCCTGGATATTATCTGACTCTCTGGAATCCATACAAAAGCAGAGCACGACACAGTCTGCATACCTGCAAAAAATTTAGCAAATCCATATTTCTGTCATTGTCAAATTCCTCAAATTAGTTACAAATGTGTGTTGTAACTGTAACTAAAAGGTTGATATTTCATCTTAAAGAATTTTGATTGTAAGCAGAAATAGCTCTAACAAACAATGTGCTGTGTAGGAGTTTTCTAGCTGTGGATTGGTGCTTTATTGAGTATTTGCAGCAGCAGGTAGGCATGCATGTGGGATTGGATAAAATAAACTACAGTGCAAGAGTTTTCCAGAAGGTCTTTGGGTATGGGTTGTTGTGTGTTGGAGGTCTTTGGCACAGAGAAATAATCTTTATCAGGCTACAGAAGCAGCAAGTGAGATCAATCCTGTTGATTTTAGACCTTTCATGGGAAAATGCAGAGTATGATAACACCCCTCTTTAAAGTATGGTCTTATATGCAGCTTTCATATACAGAGCTTTAAGAGACATGACTCCTACCCTGTTAAATTTCAGCCCTCTCAGCAGCAGCTAAGCGTTCAGTACTGTGGCCTGGCAGATGCTGGATGGATGCAGACAGTCGTTTCATGACTGCCCGGTGACTCAGCCCTGGGCAGCTGGACTCTGTAGTTACTGAACGTACAGAAAGACAGAGAGATAAACTGTCAGCATGACCTCACAGAGCATGTATTTGTATCTGATAGCAGTTACAGATGGCAATTTGTAGCATTACATCATCAGTTTGCGTTGGAAATTTAGGTGGAGATGATATGTGGTGTTGATTCCCAATTGCTCAAGGCACTTAAAGTCAAGGGTGTAGTTTTGCACTCACCAAGAAGGGCTTGGAAACATTTGTAAGAGGCTCAATTAATCCTAGAAATTCCTTTAAGATCAGATAATTTATATACAGACACTGAGTAAACAATAACCTTTATAAAAGTCTGATTATTAAGATAAAATTAAATTATCCAGCAAACAAGCAGAGAATTCAGTAGAGGTTACCAAAAATGAAAGCATGTATGAATTAGCATAAACTGAAAGGAAGTTACAAATACACAAACCTACACTTTGAAAAACAAAGCAAAAAGTTCATTCCTCATTCATAGTTCAACATAATAGATGACTGGATTAAATACCAGCCAAGAGCATTGCTCACAACTCTAAGTAAATTTAATCCAGCTTTTTAGCTTAGTTTTAGCTTAGCTTTTAGCAATGTTAATACCCAAAAGACAGCAATGAGCTAAAAGTGACCATTTCACAGTGGTGGATACAGGGGGGGGCTGCACGGTGGCGCAACGGTTAGCGCTGTAGCCTCACAGCAAGAAGGTCACCGGTTCAAATCCCCACCTCGGCTGGTGGGCCTTTCTGTGTGGAGTTTGCATGTTCTCCCCGTGCATGCGTGGGTTCTCTCCGGGTACTCCGGCTTCCTCCCACAGTCCAAAAACATGCTCATCAGGTTAATTGGTCACACCAAATTGTCCCTAGGTGTGAGTGTGTGCATGCATGGTTGTCTGTCCATACTTCAGCCCTGCGATTGACTGGCGACCAGTCCAGGGTGTACCCCGCCTCTCGCCCAATGATTGCTGGGATAGGCTCCAGCCACCCGCGACCCTTAACAGGAGAAGCGGTATAGAAAATGGATGGATGGATACAGGGGGGCTGTGAGGGGTTTCTAAGTGATCTTGAAAAAGTTTCCCTTCTAGATACATGCCTGATCATAATCCAAACTTTAAATTGAGATTATCAGCACCAATATTACAGGTTACAGGTTATTTTAAATTGCTAGTTTTTAGCTACGATACATCTATGTCTTTGACAACACCATGCCGGCTGACAAAGTTTAGAAGTGAGAGGATAGATCCGTGTTTTTCTCTGCTATAAACTATTTTTGTGATTAATTTTATAGTGATGGTGGACACAGCAGCCTAACTGTCAGACAGAAAAAGGACAGAGGAGCAGAAGAAAGCTAAACGAGCAAGTGATACAGCCCAAGCTAAAGGCTAATTAGCCTTTACACTATAACACAGAGGACTAAACTGTTTGTGATAATGTTCATTCTAGCCCACATGCAGCAGTTATTCTGCAGTGGTCTGTTAAAACTTGAGAGTCTATCGATAAAATCTGTAATCTCTAAAACCTCTGCGCATTGTATCCAGAAAAAAGTTGTCTTGAACAAAGAAAATTTGTTTCCATCTCCTTTTAATTCCAAAACGAACACACACCCCACTCAGAGTCATTACGACAGTGTGCTTGAAACTCTGAGCCAGAAGGGGGCAAGGCAGTCAAATTAAAACAAAACCTCCTCATAGCATCTTTAAATATATATTTTTTAAAAAAACACTATATCACCTAGCTAAAAGTAGCATGTGCATACTCGAGAAAGGTGGAACCATGCTTGAGGATAATCTAGTTAAAGAACTTAATGACACAGAAAAGTATTTGGAAAGGTTAGCAAATGGATGAATGGTTATAGAAGTTAACTCAAAGAAGCTGAAGGTAAAAAACAGATGACAAAACAAGCTAGGAAAGGTTAGCTAACAGTAGGAAAAATAGCTTAACATATAAATCGAACCAAATGTTCGAAACAGTGGGGTGAAGTGTTTGTAACAGTAAGTTTATGTTGTCAGACAGTTAGCAAATAAGTTAGCTAAACTTAGAAATTCAAATAAATGAAGGGAACAGTTAGCTAAAGTGTTACAGTTATCTGCTGGTGCTACATTTGCTTATGTAAAAAGTTAGCCTAACTTAGACATTAAAATAAACAGTTAGCTAGAGTGTACGTAACAGTAAGCTGACAGTAGCATTTTGCATTTAACACGCGAAAGGGTTAGCCAAAAGTGATAACAAGCTAGTTAGCTTAGGTTATAAAACTGGTATAAATATTGTAGCCCTAATGCAGCCTGATGGCTCAGTTAGAGTATCAGTAATTTCAGGGACTCAGAATAATCTTTTTTCATTTCAGTTATATTTTGATGGTACGCCACCTTTACACCCAATTTCATTTAGCCCTCTGTTGCAACTTAAGGCTAACAGCACTAGCTCACAACTCAATCCAGTGACTGAAGGTCCAACCCTCTCCTGACCTTTAACGTGTCTATAAACTGGAAGTGGCAGCTTTAGAGGCAGTCCTCTGGCTTCCTCTGTAACCTCTCCTCACATCTGTTCCACATTGTGACTTCTGACGCACTTTACAGTCACCTAAAGTGCTTGCTCGCCTCTTCTGTAATTGCTGTTGAATGGTGGACAGAGTGCCCTGCACTTTTTGGCTCACGCTTCTTTTGACTCACTGTGAGGACTTTTGACTTTGAGGTGAGGAGCCACCCAATCATCAACTATTAGTGTGGGCTCCAGCCTTTGTGAGCATTCATTTGACTTCAGGACAGCTCTTAAATGTTATGAGAGGTGGATTCTGGGAAATAGGGGTGTTCAGGGAGGTGGCGAAGAGAAGAGACAAAGAAACAATAGGAAGGGAAACAAAGATGATGGGAGGAATTCAAATGCATCTTTGGGGCTGAGTGAATCCATTAGCGTGTTTGTTCTCCTTTCACCTGGGTCACTGAACTCAAAGGAAAGGGAGTCCTGTGTTGAACTTGTCGAGGGGAAGAGGGCACTTGCAGATGTGTGCATACTTGCAGCATGGAGGGTGTTTGTCTTTGGAAGCATGAGTATGCATGCTTGCACAAAAGGTGACGCAAGCCTGTGCACACATAGTAGCATTCTTCTATCACACTGCTGTTTGACCAGCATGAAAGATGTCCGGCCTCTTCTAAGGGCCTATTGGTGGCTCCTGCTGTAAGTCTTTGCCTTAAAGTGACACTCCTTGTTAAATAGTAACATATTCAATTAAAAAAAAGTATTTTGCTCTTCTATCTACCAAATGTTACAGTAAAAATATCCTCCTTGCTTTACCCGAGTCAGGGATTGGGGTGTCCGGAATAAACTTTTCTGAGGTTAGCCCAGAATAAAGAGAGAAAAATGAAAGAAATCACTGGCCTAACGCTTACAGATAAATTCATTGGTCATTAACCTGTTTTCTATATATCAAATGGGATAATTTTGCCACAGTGTCAACAGGCAGATGTGAAATGTGGCATTACTTTTTTTTAAATGGATTGATTTGATTTGAGGGATCAGATTCTCAAAGGCTAGGAAACTGTGGCCATGAAGTGCAAAACTCAACAACCAAAAAAAAGAAAACACAGCAATATAATAGAAAATGCAAAACAAAAAAGGACATAACCAAAAAGAATATGAACAAAACAACAAAAAGAGAACAAAAAAACAGAATAAAATGAAAAAAAAACCAACAACTTTTTTTTGTCATGTTTTGCAATTTAGGGCCACTGTACTAAACAATACTGTTTAGAGATGACAAAACTGCTGCTGTGGATTATTGTTGACCAATCACAATCAATAATTTAGCACAGCTGTGTAATAAAAATGATCTGGTGTACATGTTTACATTACAAACAGATTTATTTTTACAGTCTTTCTGTTCAATAGGACTTTGTGCAGCAGGTTGCAGAGCATGTCTAGCGTGCCATGGGTGCTTCTGTTTTCTTCAAATTAAATCTGACCCCTTTAAGACAACTTCTGCTTTCCAGTTTTTCTGATCTGCTTCAATTAAAACAGAAACTTTGTGTCTCTTTTCCAGATGCAGGAGCTTGAGCAAAGGGTGACAGAGGCCGACCAGCGAGCTGAGAGTGCTGAGAAACAGGTAGAGTGATGTTGTTGTCCTTTATCTTTTGCTTGAAAAATAAGACTGTACCCCCTTTTTTAAAACTTGATGAGATCTGGGAATGTGTGACAACAACTAGAATCAAGTAACATGAGCAGTGCACTGCATAAAACTGAAATCCTTCCAAGTGTTTTTGTCTCATTTTCAATAAAAATGGTCTTTTCAGACTTCATATGAGCCACATTCGCCTGACCAGTCCAGAAAAGTGTTTTATTTTAAGTTATTTAAAGACAAACATAAGGTCTGAATTGCTTTTAACACGTTAAAAAAATCTTCCAATGGAACAAGAGAAAAGTTACTTGAATTAAGACATTATTCTAGTTTTGGGAAAATTTTCCAGCAAATTTCCATTGTTCCATTGGCAGATCATTTTTACTTGTTACAAGCAATTCAGACCTCATTTTTGTCTTTCAATAACTTGAAACAATACATGTTTCTGGACTAGGTAGGTGAATGTGGCCCATATCAAGTATAATGAGACCATTTTTACTGAAAATAAGACAAAAAAACTTAATAAGATTTCAGTTTTTTTGCAGTGTGAGCTGATGAGAGGAGTTTTGAACAACATCTTACATAACATTTGGCTCTTCAGCATCATTTCTCTATCACCTACCAATCAAAATCAAGAGGAGGTGGGACTTCTGATACCTACTTAGTCAGAAACAGCTTCACAGAAGAGAAACACCCAATTTTTATCAAACATTTTTGTGTTATATACGTAACATCCCTGCCAAAAACACAGAAGTTGTGTTTTAAAACAGAAATCATGTTCTATATTGAGAGATTCAGAAGTGCCATGGACAACTTTTATAACATTTTAGCAACAATCCGCGCAGTTAAGAAGCTCTCTGAAAGAGAAAAGTTGTTGGTCCGCCGACCTTGGATGTTTTGACTAGACTCAAGATGTCTTGACTTAAAGTCCAGCTTTTTTTTTCCTGAGTATTTTCAAGTTACAATGATAAAAACAATGAGTTAGTTATGAGTTAAACATTTTTCATTCCCAAAACTAGTTTCCAAGCTCAAGAATGATGTTACCTGCTGAGCACTTAGTGATGTAAAAGAGGAAATCCTCTATTTGGGCGCCATAAAGTAACAAAAGCAGTCAGATTAAGTGTTTCTTGTCTGAGTATGAGTCAGCCTTTGATGGGATTTAACAAAAGTAGTGCGTGGTTTAAGAGTAAGAACCCTCATATGTTATGTGTGACACATACGCTTTCTTGCTGTTGTGTTTAATCTGCCATTTGCTGTCATTACAGGCTGCTCCAGGTGTTTTCTGTAGGTGGTAATTTGATGGTGCCCTTTCTTTAAAAACAAGAAATACCTGAAGGCTTAGAAAGCTTTTTTCCCGTCAGAGATGGCGAAAAAAAAAGTAGCCTCAGCTGTTTCTTCTCAGCTTTTTGTCTGCTGCCCTTAAAAACCAAATGAACTGTGCAAATTTAACCTTCCTTATGCATTCAGTCCTCTAATTATGCATTTCAGATCCATGTCATGGAAGAGAAGCTGAAGTCTGCAAACATACAAACCAGTGACTCAGAAAGCTCGTTGTACAGAAAGTATCAAGACCTGAGCAGTCAGGTTCAAGACAAAGATGCTGTAATAAAGAGATTAGAGATGCAGCTGGAAAAACAGGTATGGAGAAAGACATCTGATGAAGAATACAAATGTCCATTTATGATCACGATGAAGAGGATATAATAATCCATGAAGCCTTTTTTCTCTGACTGCAGATCTTAGTCAGAGCCCAGGAGTCAAAGATTATTGAGGAGAAGGCTGCCAAGATCAAAGACTGGGTCACGTTTAAGCTTCGTGAGGTGAGCTCACATATGTACACATAGTTTTAGGCCCTTGTCCTGTTTTTGAAAACCCTTCTTTTCAAAGTGTATCTGTATTTTTTGCAGTTTTCAGATAAAAAACAGTCACATGTCCTTGTTTTTGCTTTAAAAGCTGTCATCAAATTGATGTATGTGCTGTGCCACAGATGGAGCAAGAGAACCAGCAGCTGAAAATGGCCAACCTGAAGCAGTCTGAACAGATAATGTTGCTGCAGGACAAATTACAAGGTGAAAATTTATGGAGCTTTATTTTTATGAAATAAAGGGTGTGGAACGTTCATAACTGAATTTAGTCAAAAGGGTTTTTTAATGTGGGGACTTAAATTTTGCAATATGGCTGTGACTGTAGACAGCAGAGCAGCTGCATCAGAGCCACAACAACGCAGTTTTAAATTTGTTTCTTATCGGCTGTTGGATTAAAAAAAGGCTGATGCCGATATGCTTCAAAATGCCAAATATCGACCCCGATAATTGGCCTATAATCGGACTATTTATAATACAGTGACACAGGTCAAAAAAGTTGAATAAATTTAGAAATAATGGTTTAATTTTGTCTCCATAAGAAAGACATGGTTTTGTTATTTGTTGCATCACATCTCCTGGAGAGTCATCGAAGCGTTAGCATTTTAAGCATTAGTGAAGCATGGAAACGATCATGTTGCCTAGCAGGAATTTAATGAACAGACTCCCCGAGCATCAGCGGACTGAGACTGAATCACTGTTGTTGTCTCGCTTCCAGCTCTCTTGGAGAAACCTGCATCCTGTGGTTCCCCCACCACCTCCCCTGTAATGGATACCCACCTGGTTCCTAGTAGTCCGCTGTTTCCTCCCAGCTGCCCTGGCACACCACCTGCCCAAGACGACAGCTGGAGGCAGACAGGCCCTCGAAGGGCCGCCTCTAATATTAAGACCGCACTGCCAGGTGTGCTGCCCTTAATACATGTTATCATGAGATGTTTTAGTTTACAACATCTTAACTTTATGAGCTTAAATATTGCTACTTTTCACATTATTTGTTCAAAGAAGTAAAAAAGCATCGTATAATGATTGTGATCTATTTCCTCAGATGTGAAAAAGTCACCTGAACAGTCCAGTAAAGGGATTTGTCTCGGAGACCTTGCAGCCCACGACGCCTTCTCTCAGAGCTGGACCAGGGAAGGTCCCAGCAGCCCTGTTTCCCTCAGTGGACCAGAGCTCTCAGCAGGTCAAGAGAGTCAAGCAGGAGGCTCGGATAGAGACAACTCCTCTGATGAGCTCAACAGCAAATTCCGCTCTCAGTGCCTTCATTCATCCTCATCCTCCTCATCCTCATCCTCAGCCTATGAAATGGCCCATGGACCGAGCGTCCTGGAACCCCCAATCAGACTAACACCCAAAAGTCCGCTCCTGTCACGCTCTCCCTCCACTAACAACCCCTTTCCTAACCCTCAAACTCACCTGTCGGGTACCAGCATGACGTTACCTAAAGTACGGACTCCGCTTACTCCCAGAGACAGCATCCAGCTGGTGAAGAAGCACTACAGCCAGCCGCAGCCCAGCCTGGACCGGCTGCACCACCTGAACGTGAACATCGACATCATGACCCCTTCTTCCACCTCCTCTACTCTGAAGAGCACAGGCACTTTGCCCTTCTCGCAGGTCATTGAGGAAACTGATATCGATGATGGGCTTTCTGACAGCATGGATGGGGTGGTGGAGGGGTCTGGCTCAGAGGAGACAGCCCAGGATGGAGTCTCCTTTGTGGGGCTTGCGGAAGAACTGGAGAGGCTGGATCCTGAGGTTCTCAAGCCGCCAACACCTCCTTTGCACCGCTTCCCTTCATGGGTATGATAGAGCCCTACCACTTCATATTATGTGTCCCATCTGAACTATTTACTTTTTTTAAATCTGAAGCTTCATGTGATAAATGTCTGAGTTTAAATGGCTTATAACTTGTTATGTTGATCTCTGCAGGAGAGCCGGATCTATGCTGTGGCAAAGTCAGGAATGAGAGTGTCAGAGGCAGGTCCTGGAGCCAGAGGCCTGGGACGAAGTGAGTAACCTACACAAAAAAACCTTGATCATCCACTGTTGCTACTCAAGTGACAAATTCAGCATCCCTCAATACATTAAAAATGAATGTTGTGCAGTTTTTTGTAAAGTGGTGTCTAATTTTGTTTTGTGCACGTGTGTGTCATATTCTTGGATGGGAAACGAGTCAGTACTTTGAAATGACATGTCCTCCAGCTGTGTCTAAACCCGCTGAGGAGCTGAGGTGTGTTTCTGTGTGTGTGTGTGTGTGTGTGTGTGTGTGTGTGTGTGTGTGTGTGTGTGTGTGTGTGTGTGTGTGTGTGTGTGTGTGTGTGTGTGTGTGTGTGTGTGTGTTTGAGTGTATATGCGGTTACTTTGGATCTGTCACTGCCGCATTTGATGTCACTTCCCGCCCTGCCTGAGGCTGCACACACCTGCACAGGTGTGGGCTCTCGGGAGGATGTTCAGACCCCTCTCTTTCTTCTCAAAGAGCTGAGGAAGAGCACAAGAGTAGAGGTTAAAGAGGAGCAGCAGGGGAGGTTGCTTTTTAATCAGCTGCGATGAAAGGACGTGGTCTGGGTGTAATTACTGCTGTGCTTTCTGTCTCAACATCATCCACTTCGCTCACGCTGAAGTTTGACAGCTCTCTGAATGTTGAATATTCTGACTGCCAGAAACGCTGAGCTGACTGCCAAGCGGCTGTTGTGGATTAACTTGTAGCTTACTCAGCTTCTTCTCATGTTTATACCCCAAAATGATGTTGGGTTATTTTGATCCCTGGCGAAATTGATGTTGAAAGTTCTGTTTTAAATTTGTGTAGATTGTATTATAAATCTATGTAATGGCATATTCCCCTTCAATGCAGATTTGTTTAAAAGTCTGTATAGATTCTGATACGAGTTTATTTGGTTTGGGATTTCTTTAAATTGCTCACACATACTTATGTAATTCAGTCGAATACACAACAAGTTTGTACATTTTTGCATTAATTTCCAACCAAATTATAACTTTTTATTTAGTTATCTTGGATAAAAACATAAATAATCAGGTTCTTACTCAAGTGGGTTCTGTGTACATTTGTATTAGCCAAATGGGTAAGAGCATTGTTAGCTTGCAGAAGTGAGACTGAGAAAAAGAAAGAAAAGGAAGATTAAAATAATTTTCTTCTACAAATGAAGGTCGTAATATGGAAACCAACAATGACTCAACTTAGCATGTGGGTTTTGTGGCTTAGATGCTTGTTAGTGGCTTTAAGTGGCTTAAATTAGCTTACATACACAAGCCTGTATTGAAATGTCTCTGACCCAAGTTATAAAGTTATCAGCCCGAAGAAAGACTTTAAATAGGAAAGTAAAGCAAGCAGAACTAACTTTAGAATGAACTAACTTTAGAAACTTTAAAATGACAAATATAAACATTACTTTCCACAAATGAAGCTTATAATGATGACATTATTCAGCATTTAAAGGGAGGTTTTGGCTACAGATGCTAGCTAGTAGCTTACAGTGGCTGAAACTAGCAAACAGAAACTAACTTATTCCCTATAAAAATAAAGTTGAAATAAGGTGTTGCAAGTTGCTAATAAGTAGCTTATGGTGGTTGATATTAGCTAGCTTGTCTTGGTATATTTGACATCAAATAGTGAGTGATAGACTGAAATACTTCCATTCTAACTATGGAGCCTCTGTCCTAGCTTGTATTGAAATGTTTCTGTCACACGTTGTTAACTTGGTTAGCTCAAAGTGAGACTTTTAAAAATAAAGAAAATCAGGAAAAATTAATTACAGCAAAAATAAATGACAACATCCATCTTACAAATAGTTTGTAATAGGTTGATTTATAGAGTCTAAGGAGTTTCTGCTGCTTTGGATGCTAAACAGTTGCAAATGGTGGCTAATAATAGCTAATAAGCTAACTCAGGTTGATGTATTTGACGCCTAAGTGCCAGTTAACAGACTAACCTCGGTATTGATAATTCACCTCTGGTTCTTTGGCCACAGTGTTTGTATTTGTACGCTTACTTTCAAATAATTTACCGCTCTTCTGTTAGTTTAAAAATGCTAATAAATAAATGTTTTCTTTGTTTGTTGCAGTTTCAAACTTACCCCAGTATCCAGCAGCAGGTCCATTCACCCAGTTGATCTATAAGAATATCAACGTACCGGTCTACACCACACTGAAAGGGGTGAGTGAAACATTCCCTATTATTTTCAAAGCTGAAGTACAGCTGCAATTAACTGCGTTGAAATGGTGAAAAATGTTCACCAGGGCAATAATTGTGGAAGTTATGTGAACCTTTTTCTATTGCTTGTTTTAGAAAGCCACTCAGATCAGCAGTGTCCCTCTGCCAGACGACGACTCTGGCTCTGAGGACGACAGCAGCTCTCTGGCCAGTTTACGGACCTCAATCCTGAATCCAGACAGGAAGGGGAGTGTCCCAGGGAGCCCTCGGGCTGTGAAAAGAGGTTGAGTTTTATGATTTCATGCAGACCTTACTTAGGATATCTCCCTTAGATATTCCCTTGAAGAGTTTCTGTCTTCATTTTCCCCTTTTAATCAATTTCTTATTTTCTTAGGTGTGTCCATGTCCTCCATTAGCTCAGAGAGTGATTATGCCATTCCTCCTGATGCCTACTCCCTGGACAGTGACTACTCTGAACCAGAACACAAAGTCCAAAGAACGTCTTCCTATTCTTGTGAGAGCACTGGGCCTGTAAGTGGATTCCTGAGACTTTTACTTGCCATCCAAAAAGCTGAAATACTCAACAGATGTCTCCATGCAAAAATGCAGCATTTAATATTACAAAATACATATTAAGTCGAATTCAGTATGACTGGCCTGCTATGTTTGAATGATCCCCGTGCTGTTTGTGTTTGCAGGAGATGCTGGAGAAGTCGGGGTACCTCCTGAAGATGGGCAGTCAGGTTAAAGCCTGGAAGCGTCGCTGGTTCATCCTGAGGAATGGAGAGATTCTCTACTACAAGTCTCCTGTGAGTGTGTGTCTCTTTCTTTGAGCCTGCCTGTCTGCTTCCTTCTAAGGTTTTATTATCCGCACAGAAAACATTGCAGGAATACTTCAAAATCTTGTGTGTTTGTGTATAAGACGGCTGCAGGTGAAGGTGTAATTATCATCTTTACAGCTCATTAATGGCAATGTTGACAGTGTAGTTTAGAAATATTGCACATGTGAATTTATGATTACAGTAGCACACAGTTTTTAAAGAAATTGATGAAATTTGGATTTAAAAATGTGTTGTGATTGTTTTTATGTGTGTATGCAGAGTGATGTCATCAGGAAACCTCAGGGTCAGATTGAGCTGAACTCATCCTGCAGTATAGTTCGGGGAGAAGGAGCACAGACGTTTCAAGTAAGTAGAAACACAAAAGACTCACATACCTGAATTTTCACGGTGCATGAAATAAGATTGAACTGCTGTGTCTGATTTTACCAGTGTCCAATGTTTTATCACTGGTGCTTACTGAGTCCTGTACTCCTGAAGGTCTTTGCTGCTGCTCTCCCTGCCTTGGCTTTTGCATTCCACATAAGCACATGGAAGGGCAGGGTATTCCCAAAACAAACAGTTCTCCTACTACTTTCATATAACCTTAGATACAATAAATAAATGTGAAAAAATATCATACCAAATGTTAATCACTTATATTTCTTGAATTTTAAGATGGTTTTTAAAGTTTTCAAACCCTTTAGCACAGGATCTTAATACAGCTCATTTTTACGTAAGAGAATCCAAAAAAGGAGAGTTTGAGTTCTGCTGCACTTCTTTCTTCAGACTTGAAATGGTCATTTACTTTCAATGGGTTAAACAATGTTTAAACTAAAAGAGAAAAACTTGAGGACATAAGTTAGAGAGGACATACAACTCCACACTCAGATTGTGTCTTATTATAGCACTGCATTACAGTAGAGCTTTGCTGCTGCATACCAGAGAAGCAGCTTAAAATTACATCAGGTATAACATTGGCCTGGAATGTTTTCCTGGCTCTTCGAAAGGCTGATTCTGATCTCCTCTGACACCGTGATACTATCTCAGTCGGCTTGGCTTAGCCTTTCTCCCATATTTCTTCTCCTTTTGTGTCTCATCAGCTGATCACAGAAAAGAAGACCTTCTATCTGACCGCCGATTCACCCAACATCCTGGAGGAGTGGATCAGGGTTCTGCAGAATATACTTAAAGTCCAGGCCAGCAGTCCTGTCACGGTGGAGACCACCGCCACCAAGCCCACTACGAGAGGTTGGCTCACAAAGGTCAGGAGACAGAAGCTGTGAGATACTGAATCAATGAAAGACTCAGAAAAAAAGTGTCTGTTTGCTGTCTTTAGATAAAACCAATAGCACAAAAATGTCTGTGAGCTAAATAAAAAGAGGCTTTAAATAAGCTTGGCTATTCCCAAAGGTAAGAAAATCAGTCTACCCGTGCCTCTGCAGAGCTCTATTGTGTCACTAACTATATGTGTTGTGTTATAATGATAGGTTCCAGTTTAATGGCCTCGTACACGAGTACAGTATTTTTAGCTTGATGGAGATTCCAGCACGTCACTACTCCAGGCCAAGATTAAGTCTGTAACCACCTGTAAAATCTCAGCACCTTTCTTTGATACTTGTTTTCAAACAAAAAAAAAAAAAGAGAAAAAGTACAGTAAGACTTGTTTATGTATGATGGCTGTTTTAGGTCATTGTGCTAGGCTAAGCTAAGCTAAGCCTAGTCATTACAGTCTCTGCCTTCATATGTCAGACACTGGCTCTATTCTGATTAAAATTACTTAACCATCAATCATTTCATTTTTTTGAAAGGACAATTTATGCATTATACCTCTAAAGAGGAAGTATAGTGCTTTTTAGGCTTTATAATGTCCCTCCGGTTCCCCTGTAGTAGCTTCACATGAATTGTAGCTCCAAAAAAATCTCTGTTGTTCACACACCAGAGTTTCAGAAAACACTTTTTTAGCCTCTGTCTGAAATTCTTTGTTATAGCTGCTTTCTCTTTAAGGCTCATAACTCTACAAACCCCCTTCCTTCTGATTGGCCCGCCCCCTGGTGACTTACTGGGGCAGACCTTTTTGTTTGAGTTACCCTTTACCCCAACATTTCATGAACCAGTGAGGAGATCCCTATGGGATGACCTCATTATTTTGGCAAGTCTCATGGGGATCAAACAGATTCAGGGATTTCTACAACATACCAACATAGACAAGCTTAAAGAATCTGCACACATTGCGCATGAACATCCAACATTGTTTCTTTATGTCCATGTTTAATATATGGGAAAGCAGGTTAACCCCTGCTTTAAAAAAGTACTACTCTTGTTGAAAATTTAAGAATTGGATGCAATACATTTAATTTGGCAGCATGGTTCTTCCAGGAGCTCCCTGCCCTTCCATGGGCCTAAATGGAATGCCAAAGCAAAGGCAGGGAGAGCAACAGCACAAACCCCCAGGATTTAGAGGCTACCTTACCAACTGGATAGTGATTTATGTATACAGTGTAAACAGTTGCTAGTATAGTGCAGTGAATATTTTTTATAAAGTCATCATGACTCTAGTTAAAGAGTTAATCACTTTTTGGGACTGATACTTTACAGCCCTGCCCCCCCTGCACTGATGTAAGGGGGATAGATAGCCAGCTTTCTACCCTGAAGTGTATCCCAGAGATAACTCTTTTTCAGGCTCAGTGTCCTCTTTCAGACAGAAATGGAAGTGTCTGTCACTGAAGTGGTGGTGGTGGTGGTGATGGGGTTTGACAGAACCCTCTCCAGGCAGATTCTTGAAAACCTCCTTCACGTTGAGACATGGCTGTAAGGCTGGAGCTGCTGGAATGCTTGACATCTCTTTCCCCTCTGCCTACCACTTCTCCCTGCCTTTCTTTAGCTGGAGACAGTCTGTGCGTAAAATTAAGACACTTTAGCGTCTAACTGGTGTGTGATGGGTCTGACAGATGACAGACAAGCCTCAAACTGAGATGATGGCGCCCACTCCTCTTAACCAAACCCCCCACCAATCCCCTCTCTGAGAGTCATCTTTGATCTACTGGTTATGACGTGATCTCGGTGCAGACGGGGGTTGTCCTGCCTCTCTGCATAGTTAACCCTGGTGACCCCTCTGAGAGGAGCACAGCTGGCTTTGTTATGATGGCGTCTTTTAGTGACATCACTGCAGCATTCATATTTCAAAACTTACTGAAACAATCTGTTGCACAGAGAGAGGGCGTATTATCATCTGCAGCTGCATTCCTGGTTATATTAAAGTTGAAAGAGATCAGAGCTTGAACGCTATTTTACGTTTTATTTTGAAAACAAAAAAACCTCTGACATCTGTGCTGCAAATGCAGGAATTCTCATAAGGACTCGTGTAAAGCTAGTATCAGAGAAGCAGAAGTACAGATTCATATTTACTTGTCAGACATGTGACTTGCCTAAGTATTTTTCTTATGTTTTGTTTTTTAGGTCAAACACGGGCACTCTAAACTGGTGTGGTGTTCTCTGGTTGGAAAACTCTTCTTCTACTACCGAAACCAGGAAGATAAAGTAAGTAAGACTGGTCTTCTCTGTCTTTCTGCTTTAAATGTTATTTTGTTTTGTTTAAAAAGACGTTATATGATTTAGCATTCAAACAAAATGTGAAGGCAGTTGGATTTGAAAAATTACAGTTTTTAATCGTTGTCACCTTTGCCTGATGTAACTTTGTGTTTGAACAAGCAAGAAAAGTTAAACTGGCTCAAGTTGAGCAACTATAGAAGAGCATTGAGGACCACAAAAAAATGTTGACTTGAGGAAAAGTTCTGTATTGTCTTAAATCTCTGTTTTTGTTTTTGTGTTTAAGTTCAGAACTTCAAGAATTAGAATTTTGAAATTATCTCAGAAATCTGAGAAGCAATCTAAACACTGTCTTAAATCTGAAACAGTAAAAGCAGAAAATTGTCATTTTCTCCTCAGAATTTGAGGAGAAATCTGAATGCTATCAAAATTTTCAAAATTCTAAGAAAAAAATCAAAATTCTGATTCTTTTTTTTTTTTACTCAAATTCTGAGGAAGAGTTAGAATAATGACTTTTTCCCAGAAGTATATCACTTCCAGATACCACAATTTAAGTCAGAACCCTGAGAAGAAAACTGAATTCTGACTTTAGTCTCAGAATTTTGAGATTTTTTCTTTCTTTTTTTTTTTTACTGGTCTCAACACTTCAGTGGCTGTAATCCTCTCTTGAAGACAGGAGACTCTTTTTTTGATCAGCTTTTTTCCCTTCCCCCAGATTTTTGAATCAGATGGGGATTTCGCTTTAAATGTTTTATGTTAAAAGATTGTGTAAAACAGTTGGCCAAATGCTCATGTGTTCTGTCCTACTATGGTGCACGTATGGATTTCCTTAATTTTGGGGGATTGGTGATCAGCCCATCATTACATATGAAACTGATCTTTTATACTTCCGGGAAGGTCTGTCAGCCAGCCATTGTTGCTTTTTGCTCTGTGACCTAAAACTCAGGACAATTTATTGGTGGTTTAATTTAAAACATAAAGATTGGATTGTTTTACAGGTATTGTTCAATGATTTTCAACAAAATAAGATTGGAACATTAAAGGTATACGCTGTTAGTTATAAAAAATAAGAAATAAAAATCGGTTTCGGCCCAAATCTGTATCGGCAGGTCAGGCTTTTAAAAGATCGGAGATCTGCCAGAAAATTGTGATCGGTGCACCCCTACAACAAGCATCCCACTTTGAGAACCACAGGGTTAAGCATTCAACCACGCAAGAAAAGATTTTGTTTAATTGTCTCATGTTTCTGTTCTTAGCTGCCTCTGGGTCAGCTTCAGATGCGGGAGGCCTCCGTACAAGAAGTCGATCGATCCTGTGACTCAGACGAGGATTATGAAGCCGGCAGTCGAGGTTTCCTCTCCTCACACTGCACCTTAGTGGTCCAACCCAGAGACCAGAGCCCAACGTACCTGCTCATCGGCACCAAGCAGGAGAAGGTTACTGCTGCAGACCTTTTGAAAGTGAAACTGTAATTAACCCTTAGATAGGGTATGTTAATAACATACTTTCCTTTGTCCACACAGGACACGTGGTTGTATCATCTGACGGTGGCTGCAGGCAGCAATGCGTCCTTCAAAGTGGGCACAGAGTACGAACAGCTCATCGGTAAACTGCTGGACGCTGAGGGGGAGCCTGGTGAGAAAACCAACATCATTAGCTGCTGTCAGGGGGAGGGGTTTCTGTGAGAAGACCTAAAGTAGAACTAATGGTCGTAACATATTTAAAAGCAGCTTAAAATTTTAAAAACTTGGTCCATTTTTATCATATCCTTTGTGGTAAACACAGTAGAATTGTATTCTAACATCGTGACACATACAGTAGTTAAAAATAATTGACTGAGAGGCTTAAGGCTTGCTAAGTGTCTCTATAAGCGGACACAAACTCACTCAGAAGCTCTCAACTTGTTATTTTGATCCCCGATGTCTGACTGCTGTAATCCACGCTGCAGACGGTGTTTACAACTGCAGCTCTGTGTGTGTGAGTTTTTGTCAGCTGTTGAGTCATTACAGCCTTGAAACTCAATCTGTACTTGTGTGTGTGAGTGTGTGCAATGTGGGGTTTATGTGTTTATATGTGTGTGTGTGTCCTTTTCCCAGAATCCACCTTGTGGAAGAGCGAGGCCTTGAGTTTCTGTAAGGAGGGTCTGCGCTCGCCTCTCACCACGCTGCCCTCTGAAGCTCTGCAGACAGAAGCTCTCAAGCTTTTCAAGGTCCGCCTCTCCACCTCTAACCTCTCTGTCTGTCTCTTTTGAATCTTTTTTCCTCTCTCTTTCAGCCCTTTCTCTTGAATCCCTTTCTTCCTCCTGTCTGTCCTGCTCTTTCTACCAGAGTCTGTTCAACACATCATGCACCCTACTCCAGTTTGTCCCCTCCATAGCCCCCGTTATCCCCCTCCTACTCTTAGATGCACTCTGTTGCCCTCCTCGTCTCCTCCCTCCTGCCTCCAAACCAGATCAAAGGGCCGAGGACGAGGGCCCCAGCTCATTAAAAGTGTGGAAGAGAGATAATGGCCTTGATTATCTGCTCTGATTGAAGCTAACTGTCCTCTGGTGTGAAAGGAGGCCCTCGAAGCAGAGACATGGGAGGTCAGGGCCTTCAGAAAGTGGCAGCCATGGATATAGAAGCCACAGGATGGGGTGGGAGAAAAATAAAGCAGAGAGATCAGAGACCTTGTAGGAGGATGTCAGATCCCTTTCCTCTGTTTTCAGCTCCGCAGCCCCCTCCTCATGCCTCACAGCCCAGTCACCACGCTGCTGGATTGAAAGCTGAATGGATCGGCTCTCTCTTTGACCAGCCAGCCTTCAAAAACAGTCCCAAACACACACACACACACACACACACACAAAGACACAGAATAAATGCCAGTGATGGGCTTTTCAAGTCTCCGCTCTGCTTCGGGCCTTTGAAGTTTTAATGAATCTGACAAGACTGATGAAAACTGTTAAATTGGTTCTTTGTCTTCAGTCGAGCATGTGGATGAGAACAAAGGTTGTTTCAGAAATAATGACACATATTTGAGCTCTTTCCGACCTCATGCCATCTACTTTTGTTTTTTATTTCTTCTGACTTAAACATACACACACTATTATTACTGTGGATGTAATGTGATGTTCACTGGTTGTTTTAGAGCTCTAGTAGCAAGTTATCTAAATTTTAACACAGCAAAGCTAGCTGTTTCCACCTGTTTGCAACATTGATGCTAAGCTAGGCAAATTAATTTTTATCTCTACATTTACTGAGCATTTTCTATTTATACATCGGTGAAAAAGCAAAAAACTATCAATCCCAAAAATGCTACAAAAAGATCCCTGCCGCTCTGGGATGCACCCACACCACCTATCTGAACCTGGAGTCTCAAGCGTGTGTGTTTGGCTCCACCTGCTGGTCAAACAGAAGAACTAACTCAGTGTTTTTATCTCTGCAGTCCTGTCAGCTCTTCATCAACGTACTGGTCGAGTCTCCATCAATCGATTATCACACCTCCCTGGCCCAGAATGCTTTGCAAGTGTGCCTGACCCACCCTGAGCTGCAGAACGAGATGTACTGTCAGCTGATCAAGCAGACCAACCAGCGGACGCCGCACAACTACTCCCTGACACAGGTGCAGAGTGGAGCCTCAAAATAAATGCATGTAAAGAGAAATAAGACGAATTAAACTAAAGGTTTTCCTCTTTTTATCCCCTGTACCCACAGTGCTGGCAGCTGTTGTCTCTCTGTGTGGCTCTGTTTCTGCCTCAGCAACATTTTCTGTGGTACCTGAAACAGTACCTGCAGCGCAACGCTGACCCAAGGTGAGGTTTCCCTTTAAAAGCATGAGGAAAACAAAAACCTTCACTGTGCTCTGACATGTATTTTATTTGCAGTTTTTCAGTTTCTCACTTTTTCTTCCTGCAGGAGTGAGGTGGGAAAGTACGCCGTGTATTGTCAGAGGTCTGTGGAGAGAACTCTGCAGAACGGAGAGCGGGAAGCCAAACCATCACGTATGGAGATCGTCTCTATTCTGCTGAGAAACCCGTACCACCACTCACTGCCGTTTAGCATCCCGGTGCACTTCATGAACAACACCTACCAGGTACACATTCATTGCTGTACAGTAAACCACCGGCTTGCAAATGTGGGCTCAGGACACCCTGGGGATCCTGGAAATGCCTGCCAAAATCAAGAACTATTGAGGATTGCATATTTCATATACTACCATTAAAAGATAAACAAAAAGATTCCTTACATTTTGTACAAACCATACAAACTGTTTTTTTTTCTTTTCCACATTTATGTGTTGCCACATGATCCTGGAGGTGACCACAGCAGGACGACAAGATAACAATGGCAGGCAAATTTAGGAAACAACAAGATGTCTAATTTTCTACTGATCAGTAAAATTAAGTACCATAGCATCGTATCATTGCAACTTACTCAGGGTCCAACAGGGTGATTCATTTTAAGTCTTTTGCTTTGCGATTATCTATTTTTATCACTCTGGCTTTTAAAAAAAACTGAATTACAGCCTTTGTCTGAAACGTTTCATTTAAGCTGCTGTCTCTTTAAAGCTCCCTGCTCCACAAAATCCCATCTCTCTTGCCCCGTTTCCACCAAGCGATTCAGTTCGGTTCGTCTCGTTCCCACTGACTAATACCAGGACAGATCCCCAAATAACCGAGACAAGCCGCCCCGCTTTTTGGCACCCATCCGTTGGGGTGCCGGACTAAACCGATCCGATCTTGGAGGGTGGAGCTACAACACTGCAGACCATTGATTGGTCGAAAGAATTATCACTTATGACGCAAGAGCAGCTGCATTTCTCTTGGTGGCACACAGACTTCTCTGAAACAAAGCTTGATTGCACTTTATATCAAAGAGAGGACAAAATGCTGGATGTCTTCCATCGTTGCTCTTTGTTTACTGTGTTGCGTTTTTCTTCTTCGTTGAATTTATTAGCAGAGTACACTGCGTCGCGCTGCTATGGCGCCTCACTATTATGTTACTGATGCAGCTGTCAGCATTCGGCTGACACGCCGCCTACCACGAGGGGGCAAGGTTTGCTGTGGAAACGCAAACAGGACCAAACCATACTGATCTAAACCGGACTGCTTGGTGGAAACTGGGCTTCTGATTTTCCAGCCTTCTGTAGGCCTGTTGCAGCCAGAGCTATGGGTTGACCTCAGTGTTTAAGCATATTCAGGGATTTCTTCAACATATGAATGTGTAGTGATTTGAAAATCTGTACGTTTGTTATAAACATTCAGCAGTGTTACCTAACATCCATGTATAAAATTTGAGGAAGCAAAATACCCCCGTTTAAGTAAAACCAGTTTTTGCCAAAGTGCTTTCTCAGATTTCAGTTTTTGCAGTTATGTTTGTGTTCCTTTTCTTCACTGTAACTTTGCAGATTTGTCAAATCAGGTCTCTTAAACCCTGTTGAACATTCCAGTGCTGGTATAAGACGTTTGCTTTGTCCTCCCTTCAATCCAGGTGGTGGGATTTGACGGCTCCACTTCGGTGGAAGAGTTCCTTAACACGCTGAATCAGAGGATTTGTGTGAGAAAGCCTCAGCTGTCAGGTTTCGCCCTCTTTACTGATGATCCGTCAGGCAAAGACCTGGAGCACTGCCTGCAGCCGTCTGCCAAGGTAAGAGGATGGGTCGCTGAACATGAGGGGGAGTAGAAAGTAAATGAAGGCATTCTTCTGTGAGTTATTGATTTTCAATTTAGTAAAAACTCCAGCCAGTAAAGGCACATTGAAATAGCTTCTGTGTGACCAACTGGAAACTGATTTGCATCCTTTTTGATAGATCTGTGATGTCATTTCTAAATGGGAGCAAGCTCTAAAAGAACTGCATCCTGGGAAAAACGAGGGGACGAGGATTGTCCGTCTAATGTACAAAAACAGGTAAAACTTCAGCCGTTAAAATCAAACAAAAACATAATGAAAGTCTTCATTAGAAATGTCTCATACAGATTTCTTCAATTCTGCCCAAACAGGTTGAGCTTCAGGTCTCAGGTGAAAGGAGAAACAGAGCGAGAGCGCCTCCTGCTGGCGTACCAGGTGAATGATGAAGTTCAACAAGGCCACTTCCCTGTGAACAAAGAGCTGGCTCTTGAGGTGGCTGCCCTCATGGCACAGGTCTGTAAATGTAATTTTTGATTAGTAAAATATGTTTTTCTGTTTACTGAACAAACATCAAAACGGCTTTACATCGAGGGCAGTCACAGATCTTACGGAACAAATATAAACAGCAATTGACAATAAAGAATATACAGTTGGGATTTTAATAGATTTAAAAAAAGCATTTGACACCATGAACCATTCACCATTACTGTCTAAACTACAAAGATATGGAATCAGAGGAACAGCACATAAATGGCTCAGCAGTTACCTGGAAAACAGACGACAGTATGTAAAAATACACAATAACAAGTCTAACATGTTACAGGTCACGTGTGGGGTCCCACAGGGATTAGTGCTGGGTCCTAAATTGTATATACTGTACATTACTGATATATGTGATGTGTCAGAATTGTTTAATCTTATTTTCTTTGCCGAGGATATTTAGAAGTCGGACAAAAATGCCAAGAAAAAACTCATGATTAATGATATGGAGATAAAACAAGTTTATGAAATTAACAAACTGTGTTGGAAACCTCATGTAAATTGCATTCAAACCAAAATATCAACTGCCATACTATATAAAACTTAAGAAATTCTTAATTTAAATGTATTACAGATTATTAACTGTTCCGTCATTCTTCCATACATGACTTACTGTGCGGAAGTTTGGGGAAGAACATACAAAGCAATCACAAATCCCACCTTTTTGCTTCCAAAGAAAGCGATTAGGCTCCTAACCGAGCTGATTATCGAGAGCCAACACAGGACTTATTTATAAATCTACAGACTCTAAAATTTTGTGAACTTGTGGATTTAAAGCTGCCATATTATGCTCCTTTTCTGCAGTTAAATATGGATCATTGATGTCTTCATGAAATGGTAGTAACATGTTTTGGTCCAAAAAGCCAATAAATCAAGCACAGCAGCATTGTTTCCAGGCTCTCATTGCCCCTCTGTTCAGAACGCTCTGATTTAGTGGGCATGACCTTCGTATGTTAATAAGCCACTGCTGATACCGCTTCTCCACGTCACTGGGGGTGGCGCCACGAGCTCCGAGCAAAGCTTGTTTACTGTAACATTACAGGCTAAAACAACAGGCTAACCGCAGCTAAAGTTAGCATCCTGAAGCTAACACAGAGACAGGGGGGACACTGAGGAAAACCTCTTACATCTGCTCCACAGCACAAAGCATTTAAAATACTCACATTTCCAGGGTCCCAGGTTTATTGGCAGATGGTTGGTAATGTGCCTGGATTCAGGACCAGTCTATTCACTAGCCCTCTGTTGTACTGTCCAAACTAGCTAAGATGTGTTTTGGTATTTGGAGTTAGTCTGTGGAATGGATTAGACACAGAAATGAAAGAATGTCAAACATATGGTAGGTTTAAAAAAATATTTAAACAAAAGATGATTGCAAATTACAGAAATGGGGTGTAAAATTATAGTGTGTCTGAGATTTTGGATAGACAAAGGGTATATTTCTGATAAATTAGTAGTTATGTTTACCTTATTGTTATATACAAATCTGAGTAGCAAGCTGAGAAGAAGATCATGTATATGAGTTTTTATGTTCAAAGTGACCGAAATAAACTTAACTAAAAAATAAAATAAGTGAATAAGCCGTAGATTTGTTAAATTCTGTATCTCCTTGAACTTTCTTTTTAATCCAGGTTGAACACGGTGATCTGGAGAAGCCGGCTGCCTCTTCTCCTGCTGCCTCTCCTCAGCATAAGTCTCAGCTGATCCTCCTGCAGGCCTTAGAGCGCTTTTACCCCAAACGCTACAAACAGGACTGCAGCTCAGAGCAGCTCAGGTAGACCCAACACTGCTGCTGCACAAAATGAACAGTCAAATCCTTGTTTTCAAACAGTTGAAGTTTTTATGAATTGGTGTTTTTCAGCAAGCCGTGACAGAGTAATTTTGTGTGAATCACCAGAAGCTAAAAATTTTTCTTGTTTGCTTTCAGAGATCTTACTGAGCGTTTGGCCACTAAGTGGTCTTTGCTACGTGGGTGCAGTGCATCCGAGTGTGTGAGAATATACCTGACCGTGGCTCGGAAATGGCCGCTGTTTGGAGCTAAACTCTTCAGTGCCAAGGTGAGAGTTAAAGTTCACACCAGTACACATCTCTTTGTCCCTCTGTGTTTTGAAGTCTTCCATCCAGAGAAGGAAACTGGTCTAGTTGTCTTCAACCATAACACAGCCATCCATCACACTTTTAAACACAGGTCAGACCAGTTTAAGCCCCTGAAGAAGACCCGGGCAGGAAGCTGGAGTATGTGCTGTGACAGTTTACACCAGAAACATGACCTTTCTGTGTTTGTTCTGCCCACAGCCAGTCCCCCCCTCTCCTGTAGAGCAGAGCCAGGTTTGGCTGGCAGTCAATGAAGACGGACTGTGTGTGTTGGATTATACAATGGTGAGTTTGAATTATAAGGCATCATCAGTCATCTGAGTTTAAAGAGGGGATGTTCATAGTGTCCCTTTGCTCTTCACACTGGTGTTTTAGAAAACCCTTATTTCAGCCTCTGTCTGTAACGCTTAGTTTTAGCTGCTGTCTCTTTAAGGCTCCATGGTCAGTAAACCTCTTTCTCTCTGATTACCCAGCCATCCTGAGGCCTGTTGGGGGCTGATCTATGAGTAGACCTTGGTGTTTGAGGCCCACTCCTCCAACATGATTTCAACAAGTTTAATAAAGATCTTGTGCTATTTTTTATAACAATTGGTCAACAGATTAAAGGATTTCTATGACATATAATTATGCAGCAGTTTGAAAATCTGCACATTCAGTATGTCCAGTGTTGTGACTTCATGTCCATGTTAAAAGTTTGGGGAGAAAAAAAACTCTCTAATTGTAGAATCATCACTTTATAGAAGGCAGACACTATTTTTAATTCTAATCTTGATCCAGCAAAACTAAAGTCAAAATTCTGACCTGAATCTTCAGAATATGTGTCAGAAAGAAATCTTCTATTTCTTTATTTGCCTCACATCCAGAGAAGTTGTTTTGTATTTCTTGTCCTCTTCCATTTAACATTTTAAGTTAAATTCATTACACTCATACATTTTATGTGACATTACTTAAGTTCATAGCTCAAAAATGGGGATTTCTTTGCCGCTGTGCTGCTCAGCTGGCTTGAGAACAGATGTAGAGCTTTGTTGACCCACTGGTCTAAAGTTATTTCATTTTGTGGTGCTCCAAACACCACATATCCAAAGGAAAATAAAATGGGCAGCCTCCCAGCAGACATTCTTGACAGACAGGACTTGCACCATGTGGATGTTTGCTTGAGCTTTGTAATTTTTGGATATATTTCATTATTGGTCTGGCTGAGAGTGCTGCTCAAAAGCTTTCAGATAGTTAAGAACAAAATCATAGGAAGAATCTGGAAACTATTTCACTCTTCCTCTCTCCAAAAAGCAGAAACCAAAATGACTTCCTGGCTCAGTTTTGAGATCAGTAGTAACACCTGAGCATGCTCCCACTTTGCCTCTGTATCCCCACACATTTCACACCAGCCCTGCTTTCATTTTTCAGCACACACTGCACTCATACTCCTACCAGTCTGTGATAACCTTTGGTGGTTGTCGTGATGATTTCATGGTAGTCACGAGCCAGCAGAGGGAGCCAGGAGGAGGAAAGAAGAGCGTGGAGAAGCTGGTTTTTACTATGGCGAAACCAAAGGTGAGTGAAATCAGATGTTCACTTTGATTGTCTGATCCTCACCGAAACACAGATGCAGCAGTTTTTCCCGATGGGTTAATCCCTGATCAGTATGTGGCATTATTGTAATGTAAAGTCTGTAAATGTAAGTTAGTTTAATTGAGTACAAATCTGAATGCTGAGTTAGCTGTTTTGTTTTATTTCTTAAATTGTGAAAGACAACAAATTGCAAGCACAAGAAAGTTTAATGTTTCCTTTTACTTGAAATATCAATGGTTAAATAGTAAACCAACAATTAAGTCGCTAATAGTGATTGCTAAATGGTTTGTATGGCCTACAGTCATGAATAAACAATAGAAAATGTTTTCTCATTTAAGTGGTTAGCTAGAAGCAATAGATAATTGTTACATAGCTGAACGTCAATGGATAATCAATTTTAAAAGAATTGGAAAAAAGTTGAATCCTGTTTTTACCAAAAGTAATACATTTACAGCTGATACTGTTGGGGAAAAGTGTGAATAGCCAGCTTGAGGTAAGAAAAAATACATAAATAAAACCTAAATAAATGGATAAATGGTTAAAAAAAAAGCTAAAAGTATGGCTTAAAGTTCTAGCATAGCTAAAACCTCTAAACTAATAGTTAAAAAGCTAAGGTATTTTAGCTAATGTTTAGCTTAAAGGAATAAAAAGCAAAGAGCAATTTTAAGATTGTTTATTATTTAGCTTAAAGAAACTGATAAATAGTTTAAACAACAGTATTGATGAGTTGGTAGGGTTGATAAACTTAAAGTGTAATGTAGCTAATAGTTGGAGGTTATCTGCTTTCTCTAAGACAAGTAGCAATCCATACATAGTGGCTAACAGTAGGCTCCACCGTTGCCAAGATTCTCTCACTAAAGTACAGAAATTTGATTAAAGTTGACCCCATAAAAGGTCAAAAGTGAAAAACTAGTATTGTATACAAAATTTGGTAGTTATCTTAAGTTGTATTGTGTCAAACAACATGTAATTTGTAGAAATGGTTGTAGAAATGTAGCTCATTAGCCTTAAGCTAACCTGTCACAATGGGTTGTATAACCAGCATGTCCATTTCAGAAAATAAGTGCAAATGCACACATTTTGGGCATGGTTAGGTATTAAAGCTGTTGCTGATAGCTTAATCATTCTTAATAGATTTAACTTAAAAACCGATGGAATTCAACAACCTCAGCTGAAAATTGAACCGGTAACATTTTTTGGATTGTTGAGATTGCTCGCTAACGTCTAGGATGAATAAAGGCTCCAATTAGGTATTTGACATTTTTATTTTAGATTTATGGAAACATACATACAGTTTGAGAGTATTAAAAATATCCATAGAGTATTTTACAGGACTTTGGGGTCTTTCAAAGACAGCTCAGGATCACAGATCCAGCCCATCAGCCACTGATGAACGGCTAAAACATGTTTGAAATAGATTTAGAGTCAGGGTGATGGAGGTGTAATAAATTTTCTCCGCAGGATTGATTTATTTACCTGTTTTGCACAAATAATAGCTGATGGAGAAAACAGGCTTTTCCTCTGGTTTAACATGCAGAATCTCAACGGAGCTGTTACCCAGAGTTGTATGACTATTGTGGCATGACTTAATGAGGGTAACTCAATTCTCAATAGGTCGTCAGTTTGGTCTCTCAGCTTGGGCTTCCTGCTCCCTGTGATCAAATGAAACTCAATCATATCATCATGTTAAAGTCATTACTCCTGCTCTGACCCTGTCTCAGATCCTGGAGGTGACTCTGCTCATGGCCAGCTACATGAACCACTGGAACCCGAACCTCCCGGCTGCCTCACACCAGCAGCCGCTTGGCCACTGGGATGGAGACAGCCGACACTTCCCCGCCATGAACTACACCACCAAGGGCCCCACTTTACTGTGAAGACCAACACAGACTGTTTGAGTACAGGGAGGCCCGATGACAACAGTGAACTTTAGCCAGCTACATGTGGAGTGTCAGGTTGCATGTCTGGGTTTGACATTTTTACAGAACAGGTACTAGAAGATTCTTTTTGAAAGTCTTTTTTAAAGGAGATTTAGGTTTAGAAAAGTCAGGATCAGCCTTAGACTATTTATTTCTACAACAAAGGAGTCTTTAACTCTGCTTTATCTGGAGCTAAGATCATGCTTGAAAATGTAAAAATCTGGCATTGGAATTTATGTTTTTGACTATGATAGAGCTCTGAGGACTTGTTTTCACCTGCAGTGGAATCCTTTTTAGTCAAATTTACAAGTACGTGTTTTACTAGTTTTTCAGTGAGACACATCTGTCCCCCTGAGAGCTGCAGCTGACTGGAGCACAGTGCTGTCGCTGTGTATTAGTCCCCATTGATCAGTCGTACAATACAGCTCACAGTAGTTCAAATGACTGAATGTGCTGTTAGAAAAGAACTAACGTTGCATCTGGTACTTCAGTTTCATCGTTTTTTTAGTATCTTAATCTCAAACTTAGAGATTCAGCAACTATTTTTCTTTATCACTGATTAATCTGACAGTTGTTTTTCAGTGTAATGATTAAGTTTTTAGTCCATAAAATGTCAGAAAATAAAAAGAGGTTTCTTGTAAGTTTTGTAGAAACCAAGCTGACAAGAGGTTTATGTTTATATTTAGAGAACTAAAGAAAAACAATGTGCAAATATTCACTTTCAGCTGCTAGAACCCACATTTTTTGTTCAATATGATCCACATGAAACCTCTGTAATACAAAAGTCTGATTTAGCATATGATCCACTTAGTTTTCCATCCAACCATAATGCCAACCATTATCTCTCATTTAGGTAATTCTAAGTTAAAGTTGTCAATTGGGTCACTTATCTAACATAGAAGAATATGGAAAGTAAGACCCGTATCTACTTTGATGTCATGTTTTTAAGGTACATAAAACAGTGAGATACCACGGTGTCATCCTTAGACACATTTCACTGTAACTGTCCCAACATACCGCAGGTTGATCATCTGATCACCAAATTCTTTCATAACCACAAACAAAAGAAGAAGCCAATTATAAATCTAAAAAAAAAAGGGTTAACAGAATATTTGAAAGACTTGAACTGTTTTGGATCAAACCACTTTTTCACTCGTGTCCATGTTAGTTATTTATTTCATTTTCAACTTTTTGTTGCTTAAATTTTCCACATTTAACTTTGGAAATACTTCCATTTCCTTTATGTAGCAGAGTAATTTAAGAGCAGAGTATGTTTGGGTGTTGTTTCTGGACTAGAATGTGTTGCAGATGTTTGAGAGGTTGTAGGGTATTTTCTGTGTTGCCTGTTTGTATGTGTGATAATAAATGAAATGGTACAATCTTGTTGTTCTGCGATCTGACTGAAGTTGAAAGTAATTGGTTACGGCATACGTCTCTGAAAACAGAACTTCTCAAATGTTATTAAATGTTGCCGCACAGGAAATTATGTAATATGTAGGATCATGTGCTTCTTTGACTGAGAAGCTCCAAATTTAAGGGTTAAACCTTAAAAAATAAAATTTAACACAAGAGGCAGTGGTAAGTATATAAAAGGAAATGTATTGAAATTGTTATTTGAACAAAATACATTATTTGTATCACGATGGCTCTTTTGTGGGAGCTCTCTTGCTCTTGCCCCTTCCCACACAATCTGCAACAAACAACTGGTTCATGCATGAGTCATATTATGCTTAAAGTAACACTGTGTCTACACACCATTTTTCTTTGCATTGAAACCCTCCATCCACTAACCACACACTCCCCCTCTGTGCTGCTGTTACCCTCCCTGCACAGTGTACAGGTTTTACTGGAGTCCAGGTTGCAGAATATAAGCTGTTCTGCGTTTTCTTATCCAAGGGGGTCAAAGTGGTAATGGCATTTTCCTGCCAACTAGAAGCTGTAAATTCATGCTTTTAATAGGTCGTCTGAAGCTCTGTTTGTTCCACAGCAGCTCTCATTCGAAATGAAATGCTCATTATAGGGCTCAGCGCTGAATTTCTCAGTGCTCATCAAGTACAAAAACAACTTTTTTTTCCATGTGGCAATGTGACTTTATAAATCAAACTGAATCCAGAGTTAAATATTCCAGTGTTGTTGGATAGAAAAGCATTTTGTTCCTCGCACTGTAAAACTTGAACAGTAATTTACAGGCTGACTGTGTCATTATGTATGCTCTGTGAAATATGACAGAAGTATGATTTTGGAAAAATTACATTTAACTGTAAAGGTGTGTAAATAAGGGATACTCACATAGTTTAAAGCTTATTCTAAGTCACATAAAGTCTTGTGGTTTTTCTCCTCAGCATAGTTGCATTTATTTTTAACAGTTTGCCCTTTGTTATCCATAATGACGCTAATGGGGTGAATACTCAATTTTGATTGGCTGCTGGGTGTATGCTATTCCTGATAACAGACACATAACACAAAAAAACAAACTTCCTGTCCAAAGACGAAGTTTAGTCATTATACTTATTAGATCTTACTTATCCCAAATAGCAAGGTGAATTTTAAAAACGCAAACCTAACAAAAGCTTGGGAGAGGTTAAGAGGTTATTAGAAATATATAAGATTTCCAAGGCCATTATCAAAATGCTCTAAGTGGCAAGGAATAAGAAAAATACACACTGAAAAATTGAACTTTTACTGGACTAAAAGAAATATTTCAGTCTTATTATCATAATTATTCCTCTGTGATACTTTAGTTAAATTACAAATGGTACAACCGTAATACATAACTTAAATAATCACATATAATAAGCTCTCATAATTTGGAATGACTAGTTTTTAAGTATTTGTCTTTAAATTATACTGCTGTTTTTATTCCAACAAAATGTGCATAAAAGCAGTAGCATGTTGAATTTTGTCCGTTGTCGATGCTTTACATAACTATGCTGCAGTAGTGCAGTTCTGCATCATTTGATACCAGCATAACGTGTTTATGTTTTGGGCCTCCAGCTGGGGTGAAAAGTGCAACTCCTGAACTGTTACATACTAAGGGTAAAAAGTAGTCAGACATGTTAACATGGATATAGAGCTCAAGCATGTTTACACTTCAATAAGCCGTATCTACTTGAGCATGTGATATTTTCTTTTACTGCAGTAAAGCAGTAGCTCTTCATCTGCACTGGACCATGAATTCTACTCTCTACTTTCATTCTTTTATTTATTTTCTGGATTTTCATTTTTAGTTCTTCCCTCTTCATTGTAAACACTCATTGTAACTCTAATGATCAAGATGTGAACACTTAACCTCTTACATAATGTTGGTCTTGTAATGTTTTACTGTAGTTGAAGGACCCCTGTAATTATCCTGTTAACTGTTCTTTCCACCTCCTGTTGTGATGCAGTACTTCAGCCACCTTTAAAAAGAGAGCAAGAGACATCCTGATGCATCACCTTTAAAACAAGTCTGTGACGTCACGTCGAGGTAGTACAACGTGTTATGAGCACATGATGTAATAGACTTGTTGAGACATCTTCATTAACTGGCTTTGGGACTAACATTCCTTCTTTAAATTTATATAATCTAATACAACATTTTGCAATTTAAGTCTGGCCAAAATGTCTTTAAAGTACAACGTGTACTTTACATAAGCTGAGGAGTGTGTTGTAGACGACTCATTCACTGTTTGCCTGTTGTGTAAACTTGCCAGCTCACAGGAGATTTTGACAGAGGTAAAGAATACGATGTGGAAAGTCTTCATGATGGTGTTTGTTTACTTGTTCTTAGGTTTTTCTTACATTTTACAATAAGTAATGCAATTATAATCTTAAGTATTAAAATATCCAAAGAGTCAAACACTAAATTATAACATGTGCTTGCGAAGTTTCTTCAGTAGAAAAAATTGACTCCTTAAGTGATACATTTTTCCAAAGAAAAGGTAAAATAGACACATCTTAAATAATGATAAACACAAAAGATGACCACTGCTTCATTCTGTACTAAGAAGAAACCCAAACAGGGTCAAATAAACGTCTGCTTGAACAAGTAGGTTTTTTAGTAGCTTTTTAAAACAGGGGATAGGGGTCTTGGGGACAGAGTTCCATAATCACTAGTCTTGAGTTTGGTGCACAGAACGATTAAAATGTTGTGACACACAGACCTGAGTGTCCTGCCAGGAGTGTACACCTGAAGCTCAGATAGATACTCAGGTGCTTGACCCTGTGGAGCACTGTACGTCAAAAAGTTGTGAAATCAGAACTTGTTGGAACTTGCTGTAACAAATTAATCCCATTTAATCCCCTTTCCAACTGAAAGTTTAGTGACTTAAATATATCTACAAATGCCCTTTGGAGGTACTATTCTTTTTTGTCATATTTTTTTGCACTTCAAGACAGCCTCTAGGTTTTTTTTGTATTGTATTGTATTGGAAAAATAATAGAAAACAAATTGATATTACAGTTTCCAACCAGCTATCTTGGAGTATTTTGAATTGCAATGTGCTATAATAAGATGTAGTGCTGCGGGCAGCAAAAAGACACTTTAGCAGCATAACCTGGCGGCCCAAAAGGAAAAACCTTTAAGTTTCATTTCAAGTGTCAGCCTATTCTTTCCCAGCAGCTTTGTTTATTTTTTTATTTATTTATTTTTCTACTAGAATAAGAACAGACTGGTTCCTATAGTAAGCGATACTATCAAATGTGAAATGATTGCTGCCATTGCTGACACCATCGTGTTAAATTGAACTATTTTGGATTGTTTTGTGCTTCTGCAACTATGCTACAAGTTCTGGGATCTCAATAAATCTAGTAAAATTATCAAAATATAAAAAAATAAAAAAATAGTACAGTTTAAAGCATTACATTTGTAGTTTTAGCAATTGCTTTGAGTGCTGAGTTTTTATTGCTAAATCAGAATTTGCAAAAATGGGATTTTAATCTGAGTTTATTATCCCATTCTCTTAATCTATTAAATATGCTCAATACATATTAAATAAAATACCAGACACAAAACAGCTGCAGTGGAATACCCAGGAACTTGAAATGTACAGCAGATAGTGTTGACAAGGTCAAAGCTCAACACAAAATTTCACATCAGTAAGAATAAAATGACCTTTGTGCTCATTATGTGATTGTTTGCATTATTGATTACAGTCAGGAGGTCATGGCTAATCAATATTTTGTTTACAATATTCAAACAAGTCATTGCTTTGAGGCAGAGGGAGGGTACGAAGAACAGGCAGTTCTCTGTTCGTAATTGATTCCATATTAGCCTAGCTTAGCTTAGCCTGTGTAATCACTCGGAGAGCTATCACTGCTGCGCCTTCAAGCAGCGTGGGCTGCCTCAGACAACACAACCAGCCCCACAACACAGCCGGTACAGGAGAGGTAGGTCTGCCTTTCACCACTGTTTGACGTACCGTTTACACGGTTATGACACATTAGAAGAAGCAATACTAGGCTTCATGTTGTTCATGTACATTTAAAAACACCTTCTTGTAACGGTTTTCTGTTATATCTCCGCTTTGGTAGAAATCCTGTGACACTCAACATGACAACCAAAAAGCCGCAGAGTATACTCAGGGAAGCTTCTCATCAGATAATAGCCGGTGGATCCGCTGGTGAGTCCAACAACCCTTTCTTTTAAACTTCTTGATGTAGATTACGTAATAGTTCGTGTCACTTGCACACCATTTAGAAATGCATAGGTAAAGTGTAGCTCCTTCAGCTTAAACGAAGTAACGCCCCTCACAGTTCGTTTCCCGCGAGACCGATACAAAGTCAGTTAGCTATCAAACATGAAATCTAAAACCTATCGTATTGGATTTCCAGCGCAGAGTCCACATGGACACAACAGCCAAAGAGACATGTGTCCCCAAGATAGTTCTCATCTTTCCCACGCGCTCGGGCTTGAGTGTGAACCATAGACTGTGAACACGGAAGCACCTCAGGGCAGAAATTTTTCTGCGCATGCGTACAGCTATTAAAGTCTGACAGCAATCGAGTGACTCGGTTGTTGTAAGCTACCTTATAGGAACTTAAATAAAAACAGGTACTACTGGTGGCAACTTCATGTGTAACGCCTTTAACAATAACTCCTTCCGTCTGGCTTTTATACCTCTTTGAAGCATTGGCTGTCATGTCTGAACTAATTTGCATGTTACATTTGACTGGATTTTCTCTGTTACACCAGTCGAAACGTGTAAGGTGGATATGCATTAAATAGGAAATCCAAAAAGGTATTGACTGACATTGAATTTTGCATAAACCATTTTAGAATAAATTGTTACACTAGTTTTAAAACTTAAATATTTGAAAGTTTTGCAGTAAAACTGCTCAACTTTGGGAATTACTTTCATGTTAAATTTGATGGAGGTACCTGTATAGGCAGTATGACTGCAGTGTTGCAAGTTAATTTCAAAGTGGATAAATAAATATTGTTTAGACCAGACTTGGGGATATATATCAAGGTCAAGAGGTTTGTGACTAAACCTTATGTAAGACCCATACAGTACAGTTTACAGTAAATTTAACAAGGGGTCAATGGTTTGCATAATTGAAATCAGAAAATGTTCATTTCCTAAAGATGTTGGTAATTTGTTATCTTTCAAGTTATGTTTCTGCTGTTTTTTATATGACTGTATTTTGTAACAGTTATACCATTACTTATGCATGACGCAACTATTAAAAGGCCCTTTGGCACTAGATACAGTTCCAACAAGGGAGGAAAAATGCTGCGAAAGTTTTATAGTTTAAGTGTTTTAGCAGTTCACATTTTGGCCACCTGTGGCAGCAGTGAGCTGCCATCGGTTGAGCCCTTTTCACTTAGCGAGTGAAGAAGATTATCCGCGCCGTGTTTGTTTTGGATTTAAAATCGTCTGAAGTCATCGCCTCCGTGGCTTCGTTTATCATGTTTCTAATGGCTTTAAGCTCACCTGACATCGTTTTCTGCCGCCACAGACATCAACTAAAAGTCGTCCTGCTTTTGGTGAGTTTATATCTTTAAGCTAACTCTTGTAACGGATGTTTGGAACGTCTGGTGACATGTTGACGGAGAAGCGGCGTTTGAGGTCTGTGTTCGCCTCCATACTTTCTAAGCTGTGAGACCTTTATTTGACAATGTGTTGAATTTGTGAGAAGCTTGTAATGGTGGCGATATTTGTTTTGCTTTTTGTGTCCAGTCAAGCTATTTCGGCTGGCATTTTCGTTTTCTGGGGTGTGTGAATTCAGTAGGTCGTAAGCTAGCGTGCCGTGTACTCTCAAATTTCATGCTGCGTCACTCAGCTCTCGCGGCGCCATCTTTAGGACTAACTTGGTAGCGACACACCTGTTTCCTACGCTATGTGCGAAGGTTGGATTTTAACAGATTTGTAAAATTAAGGTGATATATTTGAAAATTACGAGTGAACAAGTCAGAATTTCTATAACTTTACTCGTTTAGTCTGTATGTTATTTCAAAGGAGAAGATCAGGTTTTAAGAGCTCATATAAGTCAAAACAGTGATGAAACGTAAACTAAAAACGAATTATTCATTTTATAGAAAATTTAAAGGTATCGAAACAGGAAAAAATATTCATAACGTTTTGCTGAGGTTAAAAACACGGACACCAAATGTTTAATATTATTTCATTTTATAAATTTTTGGATTCTGTTTTCAAATTTTAATCATATATTTATTTGATGTCACTGTTCTAACAAGGACATTTTATCATTTCAATGATGTTTTTCATTTTTGATCACACTTTTTCATTTACTGTTAGTTTCAACTTTCTGTCGCTGTCTTGGGCGTGGAGGGGAGGGTTTGAGGGGAAGGGCTGGGAGGCTGCCATTTGCATATTACTGCATATTGTTGGTAAATATCACAGCACTCTGCTGGACCCCACAGACCTACAAGACCCTAAAGCTTTGGACATCTTCAAGTTCACCTGAAGCTTCAAAACCACAAGAAAGTCTGTATCTTTCTGCTGTTGTTTATCAAGAAGTGGAATGGATTAAAGATCCATTCTAAAATGACATAATAATCCTACTCCTGCTGAATTGACAGCACTGATTATTGATGCAGCTGAATATCTTGAGTTCATGCACCTATGAGGCCTTGTCAGCAATTACGTCAGCCTCACACTCACACACACTTTTTTTAACACGATTAGACACATGTCAGCTAGATAACGTGTATTAGAAAACATTGGCTAGCTTGTTTCAGCAGACCCCTGCAAACATTTAGTCACATTATTTTGAAGCCTGTTTTAATCTTTCCTACTTCTTGGTGAATAAAAGCAGAATGACAGACTAACGTGTTAATTTCTTGGTGAACTGTGGATGTCTCACGCTCAAGGGTTTCACAGATGTATGGTGTCTAGCCAAGTGCTGCACTGACGAAATGCAAATAACATGCTAATCCCAATCTCCTAGTTGTTCCCCCTCAACCCTCCCCTCCACTGAAACTGAAAAAGACAAAAAAAATGTGTGATCAAAAAAGTAAAACATCATTGAAATTATAAACTGTCACTGATAAAAAAGTGAAAAAAATTAAAAGTGAAATAATTTAAATCATTTCATGTCCGTGTTTATAACTTCAGCAAAATGTTATCAATGTCATTAAACAGTTTTTATAATACATGTTTTTTTTTAACAATTTCAGGATATGATTTTCGATGCCAAATTTTAATTTCAATACCAAACATTAAAGTAAAAAAAAACAAACTTGACAACCAAAACACAGTCTATGATACACATCCGTGCCATTACGGTGGAGCACGTTTGATTGATCAGCAGTGCACCTCATGCAGAGTGCAATTTTGAAGAATTGTGTGTTTAAAGTTACTGTTGCATGATTTTGTCTGTTCTGCCTCGTATGTCCCATTGAAAAGAAATTAGCCGCAGTGACTTAGATGAAGGTTAATACGAGAAAGATGTTGAAACTTCTCCTCTGAGGAGTAAAAAGACAAAGTCAAAGGGTTGGCAATCATTTGACATTAAACTGTGAGCAAAGACAACATCAGTGAGTAGTTTCCAGCAGTGTTTCTTTTGCATACAGTTTGTCATTTGTAGGTCATGACAAGATTGTGCAATTGCAGTATGGGTTAAGAAGTCTTGGATATGCATGGTGTCTGGTTTTGGCCTTGTCATCAGTAATGACAGTGAAAGATGGCAAACATTCACCCTCTACCCTCAGAACAGCAAACAAGAAATCATTAACTCTTCATTAACAGCTGTTGTGAATTTGTAGTCTCCATCCTCCAGCCCTGGATTGCAGGACTGTGGTTGCGGTTGTTTGTGGAATGCATTCAGTACATTCATTTGACGTGGCTGCTTGGTATAAAGTCATCAGTGCATACATGTTTAGCAGAGAAACCCTCTGCAGTTTTATCTTTGTAGTCAAGCTTTAAATAATTCAAGTAGGATGTGTAAATTTGAAGTTCTATTTTATCCCTCTTCATCTGTTTTAAGTTAATGTTGCAAGATGAACTAAAAGGGGATTGCCACACCTAGTGAAGAGTAAAGTCTATTTTTAGTGGGGTTTTTTTCCTTTATTGTTTCTTTTCCATTTTTTAACCCAGGGAGCTAACAGCTGTAAACAATAAGGGCGTCTTAACCCTCTCCTCATGTTGTGATCCTTGGTGTTGTTTTTGTTCTTACTCACTAAATGAATGAAAGCTAAAGTGTATCTTTTTTTAGAAATATTTCTTCAGCATTTATATTTTTGTCCATTTTTTTTTAAATGTGTACTCTTCATAACAAAAAAAACAGGAACCAAAAAATGTTATTTTGTTAATGTAATTGCATCTTTCCAACGCCACACAAACATTCATAGTGTTTACAAGAAGTTACAAACAACCCCTCTCCCCTCAGCTGCAGTTAAATCTCAGAGTTGTGATTCATCCATTGATGAGATTTGGAAACCTCTTTTTATAAAAAGTGATGCCAGAGGTGATGCGCTTCAAACCTGCATTCCCCTTAATGACCAGCAGGGGGCGACTGCTCTGTCTGCATAAACTAGACTGACTGGAAACTAATGAAGGTGAGCCTGCCTCTGTATGTCAGTTGAGATCCTCTTTAAGAGTTAATGGTGTCAGATATTTGTATTCTAATGCAGAACCATGTTTGTTCAGTGAGTTTTGGTCCTGCTAAGACTAAAAGGAACAAAAAGCAGGGTGTAAGTTTGTTACCACATAGATTTGACTTGGTCTGCAGGTGTTGACTCTTGTTACCACCCTCCTCTCCAGAAGGTTGAGGTAGAGACTGGCTGGGCTGGAGAGTGGTGGACGAGTGGTGGACGGGATGTCGTCATCTAATTTCTTATGGACTTTTTTTGCACTTTCTATACTCTTTCTTACTTTTGTTTTCTTAAATGCTGCGGTGACTCCTGAATTTCCCCTCGGGGATAAATAAAGTATTTTCTATTCTATTCTATTCTATAAAGTCTGCTACCTCCACTCAGGGGACTTTGTGATGGTGGCTACATTTATTTTTTTTTTTAAAACAACCTGCAAACAGTGTTATTTTTCTGGTTTTCATTTGAAAACCTCATCAGTCTTTTAAAGATATAGAATTATAATCCTGAATCTGAATTTGAATCATCACACATGAAATGACCATACAGGATCTGTATTTGCATTTAGTGATTTTGCAGTAATGTGAAAGTAAACCCTGCAAAAACATCTCACTGTTTCTGTGTGAAGTCAGCCTACTGCTGATGTTATATTAACCCATGATTTGTCAATTTATAACCCAGTGTTTTTAGGCTTTGCACCAGCTTTTCCGCTGTGAGACAAAAAAAAAGTTCTGGATTAGTGAATGCTGGATTTATGCTCCTTGGTTGTCTGAACTTTAGTTGACTCACCGGTTGATAACCATGAACTTTTCTTGTCACACTCTCACGTTCTCCTGAAGTACTCCGTTGTCTTAGGTAGTGTTTTTTATGAGAACCAGGTTGTCACATGCAGTCTGGCTTTGCTGCCTGTCTCTTCCTGTTCCCAACTCACAAGCCCCCTGGGTCTGACAACCTGCTGTCCTCTACCTCCACCCTGAAGCCGAGGGGAGGTCTTGTCTGTCCTCGGTGAGAATGATGGGACAGGGGTTTTGACCCCGACCAGAATGGACGCAGTGTTTCTTCTCACCCAGCTCAAGCTCAAATACTTTTTTTAATCCTTATTCTGGGCTAACGAGAACTGAGACAGGCTGTTGCTAATTTATGTGGAGTCAGTTATTAAACCTTTGACCTCTATGTGAATTGAAAGTTACTTTTGTGGCTATTGCATGATTCTGAATTGCTCAAAATCCCATGACACTTGTAATCTTAAAAATCATGGCAGCAGCTTGAGGAGCCAACAAACTTGCATCATCCCATCCTAAAATCCATGCACTGGTAGCAGAGCTGTTGAAAGTAACTCTAAGTTGCTGATTGCTATAATGTAATTTAAACTCTCAGAACAAGTGATAATGGCAGTAATGCTTTGATCTGTGACTGATTTATGAGTTGACGCCTTAGCAGAAGTGCTAAATACCAAAAAACAGATTTTTACAGCAGCAAAAAATAACATATTGCTAGCCTGAAGGAAAAGAAACTGTTTTGGTCTGAATATCTAATTTCTCTCTGCTTCTTTGCTTCATCCATACTCGAAGCTAGTTTGAGTTTAGCATTATCTGTATGGCCCACATCAACAACAGGCTTCAAAACCACATATCAGAAAAAAATGGGTGACATCATAGACACTACTTTCATATATTGTGCAGTCTATTTTTGTGACATTTGCCTCATTTGTTGAAGGTGTGTCACCATCAAAGCTTGAAGGAGACTCGTCTTGCTCCCTCTGTGGGAATTCTAGTTTGTGTGCCCCTCCACCCTCTAAATATGATTTTAAAATCTTTATGTTTCTTTAAACTCTGATCCTGCAATGCAGGAGTGTATATAAATCAAAGGTTTAAACTCAACATTTATTCAGATTTTCTCCACAAGGGGGCAGTAGCTGCATGCTCTATCTCTCCTCATGGTAAAGTAGTGATAAAACTTTTCACTGGTTAGGTTAAAGTCAAAACTTTAAGACTGAAGGAGACAGACGTGATGAATATGTGCTCTCACTCTTGTTTGTATAGTCAGTAAAAAATGAAATGTATACGCTCCTATTTGAAAGAAAAGGTAGATTAAAAGGTGGAAGTATAGGTATAAAAAAGTCATTAAAATAATAATGTCACGATGATTAATACGTACTTGTGAGCCATATTTAAAAATAGAAAATCTACTTTCATGCTTATGGCTGTAATGTTTCTTTAAGCTCTTTGTTATTTCCTTGGTAGATGCATGTTTTAAAACTCCATGAGTAAATCGATCCGTCTCAAGCAAATGGACTGTGACGACATGAGACAGACGCCCCGCGTGTGATTACTGCAGACCCCCGCCTCCCCCCTGCTCCTTCCCCTCTCCCCCCTTTCCCTCCAGACTGTCAGAGCTGCGCTCAGGCTGCACTGCACATTTAATTGGTTTTAAACAGTGAACCTGAAATCAGACAGGAAAGAACAAATAAAGCCACTTATTCCAAATGAAGGAGAGGACGAAAGGAGGAGAGGGGGATCAAATAAATAGAGACAAACTGTGTGTGTGTGTGTGTGTGTGTGTGTGTCAACAGAGAGGCTGCAGTCAGAGTGAGCGATCCCCGAGCGACTCCTCCAATCACAGCAGAATTAGGCCTAATATTTATTTCCAGAAACAATTGTGCATGTTGGAGCGCGGCTTTGATTGAACTCCCGGTGGACATGTTGTAGACAGATGTTTAGATGACCTCATGTTTGAAGTCATGTTGATTCTGTTCCTCTGAATCAGCTCCCTCCGACTCCCAGCCCCCTCCGCCTCTCAGTGTGGGAGAGCTCACATCCCTCATATGTATTAATGTGTGCTTTGGCTCGCATTAAATAGCACACGTTAACATTTGTGGTCTCCTCCGTGACAGACAGACGTCCCTGTGTGGAGGGAGGGGGGGACGTGGATGGCTGGGTTAAAATGAGCCATGGTAGTGCTGAAGGATGGCTACTTAACCGTCACATCTGTCTTTTGTTCACAGAGCTGCTCTTCATACATGACGAGGGCTGGACTTGACGTTAGGGCAGACGTGCTGAAAAACATGCTTCATTGTCATCTTGGTTTACCTGGGATTAATTTATCTCTTAAAAATGAACACTGATTACCTAAAAAGTTCCAAAAATTACCATAACTGCAGTCCATTTCTTGCAGTAGTATGCCTGTCACGATAACAAATTTTGCTGGACGATAATTTTCCAAAATATTATTGTCGATAAACCATATTATTGTCAATATTATTTTGATTTTTTTTTCCATTTTTTCATTGATGTAATTATGATAAATGGGATACTAAAGTGAGTACACCATATCAAAAGCAAGAAACTTGAATTTCTTAAGAGTATTTAACCGTTATTAAAAGATCAGGATCTTTTAAATAAAATAAATTAAACAAAAAATATAATAAATTTAACAAACAAAACGAAAAAAAATACAATGAAAATGAAATGGACTCTCTTTTAGAAAAAAATACATGTCAATGAAAATAATTAATACTAATCAAAAACAATAAAACATAGACCCTGTCTCTAAAGAAAAAACAAAACTCAAAAAAAAAACCCAACAACAATAAAAACTATAGCCTAAATAAAAGGGAGTTTAAACAGTTCCTGAATTGTTTGTAACATGTACTTTTTCCCAGTCAATCTGTACTGTCTGTCAAACATTTTGAACATTTCTGGCTTTCAGCCGTATTGAAGGGCTGCACTTCTTTGGCAGTGTAGCTGTCTTTGAGCGCCCACCATTTGGCGCTTTTATTTCTATTTACTTTGCAGACCAAAAGCCTCAGTAAGAGCGGATTGTCAAAGAACAAGGCTCTGCTGCACCTCCCTCTTCTTCTTCGTCGCCACTATTTTCAAACAAATGCGACATATCAGCTTGTTAGTGTTCATGAGCTCACACTTTGTTCAAGATCTTCTTGTCATTCGTTGACGTTAGTTTCTAATTTCTTCAAACAGACATAAATGGGCCCCTATACAGATTTGGTATCAAGCAGGTTTGGCTAAAGCATACTTCATATCTGTTTGTTAAATAAGATGTGGATCTATCTTTTTTTGTATCTCATCTAACTCTGAGCTGATGGACAGCCAGCAGCAGAATAAAAACCATGCGTGACTTTTCATATTTGACTTCTCTTCCAGCAGGTGAGGCATGACAGGCTTCAGGCTGCACGTGAATCATCATGATCTGACAAGAGCCATCAATTCTAACTAAAGTTATCTGTCCGTAACTGAGATCAATCTCTGTCAAACTGTCAGGATGTGTCAAACAGAAATAACTCAATCCTTCAAACTCTGAGACACTGCGAGAGCCTTTCAACAAATAAAACAAACACATCTGTTAATAGAACAACAAAATATTCAACATCATTCAAAAAGAATCTTTGTTGATTTAGCCAGAAACCCTGTTTTCCTGTAGTTATTTTCTGTGACGGTAATTCTGTTTAACTACAGCCTGCTTTACATGCATGAAGGGCTGGAGAATTTCCAGGGTTTAGTGATTTCTGTGATGTGACACACAAGCTAAAGTCGAGCTCGCAACATTATCTTCATAACGTGATTTATGAAATGCTTCATGGCGCAGTTTGAGGGGAACGCGGAGGAAGAGATCTCCATCGGCGACTTGAGTGGGAAACGAGACGAGTGAAGAGCAAAACACCCTCAATTATAGGATGTATTTGCTGGACTGGGCACACGTGTGCAGTTAAGCTTCGAGGGTTGGGAGGCTGAGCGCGCTGAAGTGACTCCTGAGTCAGCTGTGAATGTCAGGGAGCGAGTGAAGCATTTGACACACATTAATGCCGTGGTTTTATCCATGCACAACGTCCAATGTTACGTTAGTGCACAAATAATTAAACTTAACGTTGTGTAACATCAACAGGTTTTAAAAAATTCAATTAATACTTGACTTTTATTGACAACAATTGAACTTGTAACAGTTACGTACATATCTTTTTCTTGCCTAAGAAAGCTGTGGTTATAAATACTGCTCGTTTTATTTATACAGCCTCTGGAGTCAGATTGAATTAAAGTTTCCCTTAAAATTACTGTTTGTTAAAGTTTAGTCTTCCTAGCGTATTAATTTATAGCCAAGTTTGCACTTAACAATAGCTGTTGCCTTCTGTTCCTGGAATTGTCATGTGAAAAAAAACGGGCAAAACTTTACATTAAAAACATAAAAACTACTGATTCTGAAAAAAATAAACTTTGCAACATGTGAAAGAATGTAGTGCTCAGTAATGGACAGAGTTAACAAACTAAGTGATGACGTAACATTACATCATGTACACAGGCCAGCGTCCAACAGATCAAATTAACAGATTGACAATCCCACAGGAGAATGAAGTCAGATTATTTTTAGAGAACATTAAATCTTGCTTAAAGTTTCCCCAGTGAGCTGAAGTTAGAGATGAGTAAAGATGTGATTCCTATGGAGAGAAGGGATCAAAGATGTGAGGAGTAACAATCACAGATGGATGCCCAAAGTAATCAATTGAAATTGTTATACAAGAGTTGTTTTGTATCCAATCAGAGATTTATATGTTTATTTATGACTTCTCTGGTGCTGTGACTTTCATCCTTTTATTATACTTCTCATTACTTTCATTCCCTGTTTATAAAATATTTTTACAGCCAAAAATTCCCAGATTGGTGAAAAATGTTTTGGCAAGAGTCAGCCTGGTTCATGAAGTACACTGGCTTTATGTAATTATTTGTTGCTTCTAAAAAACATCAAGCTAGGAGAGGGTTTCACGCGTGAGGAAAACATATGCAGCTCTTTTTTAGATTAGCGTTTCCATTTTTCCTTTTTTTTTTTTTTTTTTGCTGCTGCTGCTGCTGCGATAAAAAGCCAAATTTTTCTTTATTGTTGTTGACTTATCAAAAAAACTGTCTTTGCAAGAAGATTTCACAAAGAAAAAGATATGATGTGTGAATGTAATTAAAAAAAATAAAACAGCATATTGAATGTAGAAAATGGGGTATAAAACCAAACGTTTATTTTAAAACAACTTTTAACTGTATAAATCTAATTAGGAACAATGCCTGCCTGATAGATTCTTCCACATCAACGTTTAGAAATTCTTTCTTTCTTTTTTTTTAATTGCTTTTTTTAAAATTTATGATTTCTACCGTCAGAATCATCAATGTTTTCTTCTCACGACCGCCTGTTGCTAACACGGCGGTCTGACATGGCAACAAACACACACACAGAGGCCATTTATCATCCATAACAGTAATGATAATAATAGTCACACTGTTATGGTAAGAGCAGGTTCAGTCAGATAATTGTAACTGCTGAGCATTGGAGGCTCTCTCTGGATCATTAGTTCTTATTTAGAGGTTTCAGTTATTAAAACCAGGACGCAGCGCTGCAGGAAGTGCAGTGCAGCTGATCTGAAACCGCAGCGATATTTCCTCAAATCTTTGTGGATTCATGTTTTAAACGGGGCGATAACTCTCAGCCTTCACCAGCCAGCAACACAGTGGAATTTATCATTTTTAAGTAGGTTTTTTAGCACGGAAGATGCTAAACAGAAGACAAATGTAAAATAAGATCGCTTTATGGCGACCGAAAAGTATAACGTGAAGTCGTGCAGCACATGGCAGCAATAATAAAACTGGGAGGGAAATCAGCTAAACAAGCTATGCTTAATTGAACACTTAGACTAAGTAGTCAAGGGGCAGAGAAAGAGTGACCCCGTTAGAAAAGCAGCGCTTACAGTCAGGAGATTGGACACTGTGTGTGTATGTGTGTGTGTGAGTGGGTTATTTATGCATCTGGATTATGTATTCGTGCAGAAGCTGATGTCTGTGTGTGCGTGCATTGCCTCTGTTTTCATGCCACAAATTGGTCAAGTGTACATGTTTGTTTGTTTGTTTTGCATGTGCGTGCATCCGAGCGGGAGATTGATGCCGGGAAATTGGATATAATTGCGTGCGTTTGTGCGAGACGCATGAGAGGAAAGTGATATATTTAAGCGTCGGAGTGTGTGTGTGTTCTGCATGCATCTGGATTATGTTTTTTAGATGTGTGTGTGTGTGTGTGTGTGTGTGTGTGTATTTTTGGACCCGGCTGTGTCGTGAGCCTCCTAATTAAGCCACAATAGGAGCCTAGGCTCATCCTGTCGGAGGTTATGTCTCAGTAGGCTCATTGTGTGGTTTTTGAAGTTCTTGCTTTCTGTGTTAAAAATATCAAAAATGAGACAACAGAGGGTTTTTTTTTTTTACATGTTAGGTTGGTTGCTACAGAGCCGCAGCATTCCCTCTGTTTATCCTCCACCACCTTGTTCCTCATGAACACTGACGTGTGTTGAAAAGTCTTGAATTGGGCATTTAACCTCCTGCCCTGCAGCTTGTAGCCACAGTTGGTAGCAGGTCAGACATATGGGCCCGCTGCACTGGGGCACAAAAAACCGCTGCATGCCTTCCTAAAGCTGATTTTTCCACCTCACTGGTTTTTGATCTTTTGTTTAATAGTTTTTTGTTTGTTTCAGGAAATCCCTGACATAAAAAAAATCAAGACCAAAGCAAACCTCATGTTATTTCAACTGAATTTGATAGATGATTCAAGAGTTCAGATACAGTAATTACAAGCCCTCCATGCTCCTGCTGTAAGCGCTGAAATATAAATAAACATAATAAGTACTGTCAAAAAAACAAAAACAAAACTGGACAAACTAAAAAGGCTGAATTACATGCCTGTTTCTGTGTATGTGTGTGTGTGTGTGCCCTGTGATTCCCTGGATGAGCTGGAAATTTACAGCCCAGGTTTTTACAGTAAGCCCCGGCCAAAAACTGTAATTCTTCCTCCCCTTTTAGCTCTCAGGCCTGCCCCTTTGAGCTTAACTCTATCAAGATGAGCAGCATCCAGGCCAGTGCAGTAATCATAATGTAATTTGTTGTGCTCACGGGCCAATTTGTGTCGTATTTCGACATGAAATATCCCATGCACGCCTGGTGGCCCACGTGAGTGCATGTTTGAAGGCTTTAATTAAGGAGCGTCCAGATTTATGGACACTTTGTATTATTTCTGATCCCCAGCGGGAGCAGGACGACTTACTTACAGAGCAAACGCTGGCAGGAGACGAGGGAAAATGTGATAGTGACAAACGAAACTGAACGAAAGGTCATGTCAGGAATTGATGCAGCATTTCATTATCATTTTGGTATCAAAGAGTCGCGCAGGGAAACGGGAGGGGACATGAATGCCACAATCTGGAAAGAGCTCGTACAAAACAGTTGTGTACAAGTTGGGAAGAGAAAGACGGGGAGGCTGAAGAGACCAGTAGCATGTCGGTAAAGCTGCAGTTCAGAGAATGGTACTGAAGCATTTGAACCAATCAGTCTTCTTCAAGTGATACAAACATTTTACAAAACTATGGGTCACATCTATATTTTTGATTTTATATGGAGTTTTACAAATTGTCTACCAAACCTTGCCACACTTTTGTTCCACTTTTCTACCGTAGGAAGTTTTTGTGGTGTCCATTAGAGATAAACAGATTTACATGATAATAAAAAAATGATTTAAATGAGCTTGAGATCTCAAAAACCAAAAGCAGAGTAGCTTATATATTTGAACTCTTTTGAAACAGGGATGCACTGGTCTGATCCTGGTATTGGCGCTTATCTAGCCCCTCAAACTGGATCGGGTATGGGTGGGAAAGGATCGGTCCAAACTTGACACTAAGGCTTAACTATGATTTAGTCTACAAGGTATAAAATTTCACAATCAAATAAATTTCTGTAAATTCTGAAGAATTTTTTCAAACTAAACTGCTGTTAAACATTTAAACACCTACACTTTAAATAAATATTAACTAAAGTAATTACATATGTACTCATTTTTGTCTTTTACTCAGAACACTACCAGTCTTATCCCACAGTAGAGCATGCAGGTTATTATTTAACACCTGTATTGGATCAGGATCTATTTCGGTGGATACTCAAAGCCCAGGTATCAGTATCGGGACCAGAAAAGCTGGATCGGTGAATCCCTACTTGGAACTAGGGATGGGTACCTTTCCCATTTGAAACGATACGGTACTGAAGCCCAGTACCTGACAATCTGTACCGGTACTCAACGGTACCAATTTTCTGTACTTTTTTGTGTTTATGTGGTAAAAAATATCAATTTGTTCAATAATAAAATATATATTTTTTACAATTTAACATATTTATTCTTCAATATATAACCTTGAAATGCTGTGTTCATGTCCAACAAAGAAAATCGCCTACTCTTCCACTCCCTCACAGTCACAAGGATGCATTTAGGTACCTAAACATGGTACCTTTTGATTTTACATGAATCGATACCCAGTACTTTTGACATAATTCGGTCGGTACCTAAAAAATTACCTAATTCGGTACCCATTCCTACTTGGAACACCTTCCAGAGTAAAATTGTTAACTATAAACAAAAACAGGGATTCGATTTTATGTAAAGACAGGCAAACAGAAAATGTTTGAGGTGTTTTTTCACTCTTCTTTGTGCCACAAGACACCTAGAGGTGAATAAACCAGGACAATGACACATCAGTGGCACTGTGTGCACACAGGTAGTCTATTTACTGATCAGCTGTATTATGTAATTTTATCTAACTTGTTTTTTTGTTTTTTTTTGTTTTTTTGTTTTTTTTTGGACTTGCCTGTCAGTGAATTTTCATGTCAGGGTGTTGCTCGTCTCCAGCACCAAGGTTATTAATGTTAATGAGAAATAACGAAATCGTGGGGGGAGAAAACATTTTTGTTTCCTGAAAGAAAAATAAAAACAAGGCTTTACAAAAAAACAATAACTTAATCTGAATTGAGAGTTTAGAAAACTAACATAAACTTAAACTATTGATTAAAAAGTCTGTAGTTTTCAGCTTTTTCAGCTTTTTCAGAAAGTGATTACTAAACTAGACAACATGCTTCAAATTCCTTTCCATTCACAACAACAGTTTGTCAGTTAAGTTGGAGCTACATAATGAGTGTGTCCTCTGTGTGCTGGTCGATCAACAACAGCAGGCTTTGGTTTATTGGCCTTAAAATTCTAATCCAGACCGAAGTGTTATCATTTTGTAAGTCAATCATTGGTAGTTCTTCTGATGGCGGATCATGCGTTTTATTTGAATTCTTCAGCGTTTTAAAAGAGCAGAATGTACCAAAAGCAAAAGGCCACATGTTTCAGCGCTGATTTATTGGACGTCCTCTGTCCAACAGTTGAGACCTGTTTTTTGTGTCTTTTTTTGTTTTTCTGGTAAAATGGAAAGTAATCTAGAAGAAAAGAGACTTTGGATGAAGCAGATTTGAAAGTTAAAGTTTTATGTGATCACTCATCAAAGGCTTAAATATTGTGATGGCTAATGAGCCAAAACTGTTCTTCTTCTGTTAAATAACAGTTAAAGACTTACTGTGTGCTCTGATTCTTGTGTCATAGGATCTTGATTGATAGAAACCTGATTTTTTAGAAAGTCAGACCTGTATTTAAAGGGAGCTTGACCTCAGTGTGTTATGAATATGATGACTCAGACTAGAGGGCAGAAGAGAGCCACATTGGTGCGTTTTAATCAGCCTCAGTGATGTTTGAGTTTAAACTTTGTTCTGCGCCCAGCTGGCACTTTGAAAGAAGTCCTGGATTGAAAGCTTTATATAAAGACGGATAACTTTGCTGATCCTTTCACATGTACGCACAAAATGATTTTACTTGAGCATGACATAAAGCTCTGAAAATATGACATAATCCTTTCACATCTGCGTTCAGTTTTCCGCAGGTATCGCTGGAGATGTTAATGTAACCAGTATGAAATACTTATTTATTCTGAGCAGCCTCCAAGCTTTCATTCAGCGCACCGATTCTTCAGATTGTTTCATCCCACTGTGAGATCTAAATCATGAGTCAGACGCGACACAGGCTGTGTTTTCTATGGCCTGTGTGAGTTTTAAAACAGGAGCTCACACTGGGATGCGTTTAGTGGAACAGGGACCACACAGGGCGAGCATTTGAAGCAGGCACACCAAGGAGACAAAAAGGAGGAGGAGGAGGGAGCTGAGGCCGAGGGACAGGACAGGGAGGAAGGTTAGGTTATCAGGTCTGACAGAGCGAGCGCTCAGCTGGGCAGCTCTGTAATCACAGGCTCTGACAGATGCTTTCTCGATAAGAAGCTTTGCAGGGAACACACAGGCGGCCAGCTGTTTCCATAGTAAGGCATTGATGTTCACGTCTTCAAAAGGAGGATGTGAATCCAACAATAACTGGAGCAGTCTGCGTCTCTTCAGGGCAGGCCACTCGTCTACCTCCAGTCTGTTGTGTGTGCAGTAAAGCAGGTGACAGTTTTTTTCCTGTTTGTCATTTGTTGGAGGTTTAAATTCGTTCTACAGCGAGAATTATCAGTCTAAGATTCCCTCTACCGCACAAGAAGAACTCTTTTTTTTCTCCGAGCTCCATTGGTGTTCTGCTCTTTCCTGAATTGCGGTCCTCCCGGGTGTGTTTCATAATGATACTTGGACCGTTGCAGCCTGATGTATAGCACCCAGGAGAGAATCTACTCTCTGCACTAATCTATCAGTCCCCGGCCCAGGAGGAAGACAGAATGACACAGTCAGGCCCCTGTGATTCCCTCCCCCACATCATATTCACCCTGTACTTTAAATAGATGTTTTTTTTTCTCTTCCCCTCCACGAAGGAAACGTCTTGAGTGATCGTGCACAGGCCTTTGCGGTTTTGCAGATGTTTTTATTGTGATTACTTGAGGAAATGTTTTGTTAGTAAAAATTGTTCGTTTTAATTGTCGTTCTTTAGTAATTTTGTTCGCTGCTGGATAAACAAAGGTACACACGAATATGAGCCCACCAGTCGTCTGTGGGTGCACGGCCTTGACTGATACCCACCTCAGCTCCACTCAGATTTAAAACACTCATTATTCTAACTGTGATAATAATTTAAATATGAGCCATGCTAATTTTAGAAGACTTTACTTTCTATTTGATACAATAACACCGCAGCTCTCGCTTTTTCTTAAGTGGAAAGGAGACAAGGTAATTACCCTTGGGGCAATTAGAGAAAGGGGCTGAGGGAGTAGGAAAGTCATTTTCTAACCCAAACATCCTGGTCCGAGGGGCCGGAGCGGCTGGACAGCCTCCTGGAGGCCGCTGGCTGGCTGGCTCGCGGGGAGCCGTGCGTGGGGAAGTGGATCAGGGTTTGTTTTCTTTCTCCGGAGGCAGGCCTCTGAAACCTCTGCCAGATGAACAGCACCTGAAACACAGCGCCTCTCCTGCTCCTTCTCTCTCTGCAGACAGCAGAGGGAGTGATTTACTGCACTCGTACTCCGCTTCCTCACTCTGAGAGCCGTGTAGAGGATCAGGGATCAGGGAGGAGGGAGCTCGTCGGTGGTTGAGACCTTAGAAACCATTTCTCTGCCATCTTTTTTTGGCTGCTTGAAAATGTTTGTGTGGACCCATAAACATGCACAACCCACATGATATCACACTGTGTCATAAACTGGCAGCATGCAAACACTGCAACTTAATAAGTACATGTGAATGTGAAAAGCAAATGTGGTTTCTGTGGTTTGATTTTATTTAAAAGAATCATCAACCTGCACTGCAATCTTTCATATTTTTAACCAGCATAAATCAAACTTTCCATTCCGCTATCATGTCAGCTAACAGTTCAGCATTTGAACTATTTGTCTTTAACACGAGGAAACACGCAGCACAGGCCCAGACTGAAAGGAAAATCTTAGTGCAGTTGAAGTTTAGTTGACTTTATGCTAAATGGAAAACAACTACAAAAGTGTCAGAGTTAATGCAATAAAGTTCAAACTTACTTCTCTAATGATCTTTGATGAAAGCTCAGACACAGGAGTCCAGGTGTTCAGGTGACATCATACTAACAACAAACCCACAACGTGAATACCTGCTGTATATCACATTCAGTTTAGATAAGTCAAACATCCCAAAAAAAGTTTAGAAAAGAATTGTTAACTTTAATGGTTCATCACAATGTTTAATGAGAGGAAATGAATTAGACTTATAATGGACATAAAACAGGATTTGTATGTTTCCCTGGAGTCTTACATTAGATTTTTTTGTTAAAATGTCTTTGAAAAGTTGTATTATAGAAATTTTAATTTACAAACGCAAATGGAAGAGAGAAGCAAAGAGATTTTTAGTTGTCTTCAACCAATATACGCACAAAATACCAAAAATGAAAATTCATAACCAGTTGAAAAATGGTTATTAAATGTTAAGTCTTCCATCTGTGACTGAATTTCCTTAGCCAACATGCTTTCTGATTGGCTGTCATTTCATCCAACCTTACACTCAACTGAGTGCTTACTCTGCTGTCTACTGGGTTCCCCCAATACAAGAGGTTTTCAGGTCGTAAATATTGAAAATGTTGAATATTTAAGATATCAAATTACAGTGGCTCAGGAAGTAAAACCACTCTAAGCTACCTCACACCACAGGAATATCTGACAAGATAAACTTTAAACCTAACTACTAAAAAGTAGACATGCCAATTTTCTTAATTTGGGGGGATCAGTGATCTGTCCATCCTTACATATGAAACTGATCTTGTATACTTCCTGGAAGGTCTGACAGCCAGCCTTTGTTGCTTTTTGCTCTGAGACCTAAAACTTGGGCCCTTTATTGGCAGTTCAAGTTAAAACATAAAGATTTTATTGTTTCACAGGTATTGTTCAATGATTTTCAGTAAGATAAGATTGTAATATTAGTGGTTAATGCTGTCAGTTATAAAAAAATAAAAAATATAAGTCAGTATTGGCCCAAATGAGTACCCGCAAGTCAGGCTTTTTAAAGATTGGTGATTGGTGATCAGCAAGAAAATTGTGATCGGTGCACCCCTAGGTAAAACAGCAGGATGAGGCTTGAAGCCAAAAAACAAGACCTACAGGATGTCAGAATTAGGGATGGGTACTGGATTAGGTACTTTAATGTTACCGACAGAATCCTGTCAAAAGTGCCGGGTACCGATTCATGTAAAATCAAAAGGTACCATGTTTCCATGTTTAGGTACCTAAATGCATCCTTGTGACTGTGAGGGAGTGGGAGAGTAGGTGATTTTCCATGCTGGACATGAACACAGCATTGCAAGTTAATATATTGAAGAAAAGATATGTCAAAGTGAAAAAAATACTTTATTATGAAACAAATTGATATTTTTTTACCACATAAACACAAAAAAGTACCAAAAATTGGTACCATTGAGTACCAGTACCGATTGCCAGGTACCAGGCATCGGTACCGTATCGTTTCAATTGTGAAAGGTACCCATCCCTAGTCAGTATGGTCTAGCACCGTGGTTCTCAACTGGTCTTGCTTTGGGACCCACCTTTACCCCCTCAATGACAAGCTGCATCCCAAATTGAGGAAAAAATTTCAACTCTTTAAATGCATTGAATAAAAACATGGTGGAGTTTGAACAATGTGCCACCTGGTAGGCTGCAAGGAGTGCCTGTTTACGTTTCAAGCATGAAAAAGAAAATACTTTTGTCGTGCCCTCAAGTCTTGTAATCATCTTTGAAAATACTGGACAGGTTTGTCTTTGAGAGAAAAGTGTTTTGTTTCCATGTGCCACTTTAGTTTTATGGCTTTATACTTTGATCTGCCAATACTTGCAGCTCAAAATGCACTGATAAAATATATTTAAATCCATATTTTATGTAGTCCCTGTCGTATTTGGGTTTTGCTGAGCTTATTTCCCATAATAAACAAACTTACTTTGATTGTATTCTTTTATACTGTGAAATAAATGGTGTCACTTAGCATCAAAGGGCATTATCGCCACCTACTGTTCTGGAGTGTAAGGAGATGGCACATCCCTTTCAAAACAGCAGAAGAATTTTACACAGAACAGTGGAAATGGGTCCCCACAGGTTGAGAAACACTGGCTAGCAGATTAGATTATGCGCCTCATGAGGTTAGCCCTCGAGTGGTTGATCTGGTTTCAACTCCAAACGGATGACCTTTTCCTTCATTTAAATGGCATAAAAGCCCCAAAAATACCTTGATAACAAAAAAAGGAAAACAAGACCCAGTCATGCACAAGATAGAATCAGCAAAAAGATTTGTCCAGAGGGGACTCAAAAATGGCTAAATAGAACAAACAGCCAGTGTAGTAGGAAATCAGCAGCTTTATTTCACTGAAAGTACAAAGTACTCTCTTGTAGCAGACAAATACTGTAATTGCAGTTGTCAGAAGTAGGCCTATTTTGAGTGATCTGGTCATCAAAAGAAGGGTGCATCCAAAAAACAATCAGAGAAGTGAAGATGAGAAACAAAAGAGCAGGTAGGGACGGCACACATGACAGACTGGCATAAAGAAAAAGCAGACAGAGCAACAGAACCTTCAGATCTATTCATGAACCTGATCCGAGCATCAGTCTTCAAGCTGAGTCACAGCACTGACGGTGCGAGCCAGAGAGCCGTTCAGGAGCTTAACAGCTTGTGAGTGACGCCGATCAGGAGAGAAACGGGGCAGAAAGCCGTGCAGAGAAAAACCCAGAGTGAAGAATTGAGCTTTGTGGGAAAAGGGTGTTTTTGCATGTAGGTGAAGCGAGTATCATTTCATCCGAGGCCCATTTAGCTGACTATGTGACAAATGTAATCTAGTTTAAAGTCATTCTATAGATGCCCGTACCCTCCCTTTCTGTAGTCTTATACAGTGTGGAGGTTGTCCTGTGAAAAGACAGAGAAGAAGACGATGAAGAAGGAGTTCATATTTGCATTCCTGCCTGGATGAGAATTAGTGTTGGCCTTCTGACAAGAATGTCTAATGAGCAAACACTGGATGAGATCATTTTGAGGTTTGGAGGGAATTAGCTTGATTAGAATAACCCTTCAGTCTCACCTCGGCTCAGGCATCCAGCTGCTCCAGAATCTGCCTGTCAAAGCCTTCCTCAACTCCCCCTGCCTCCGCTGTGCTGTGTAAATGTGGAGTAAGTGCATTTAAAGAGGAGAGAAATCCGAGCATGAGTGCTGACGTTAAGCAAAGCTCGATTTTGTTATTTTTATTGAACTTTTTTTTTTTCTTTTTTTGCCGTTAACAGAGAGGCAGGTTTATTTGTCATGCTTCTTTCTTCTCTGGGATGTGTGATGCTCGCCATCAGCTCCCTAAAAACAACAAGGCGCGCCTGCCAAACTTCCCAGATAATTAGGGAAGCATTTCACACTCTGCACAACATAAAAAAGGAAATGGAAAATTGACAAATTAAGCATGGTCCGTGTGGAGTTGGAAGGGTTTTCTTCTGGAGTGGAGAGTTGGTGGAGATCCAGTGCAGCACATGGTCACTTTAAAATAAGCTCGCTGCAGAAGTTTGTCCAATTTGCACCAATCAGTACAGCTGTGGCTTTTTTAATGCCCTGTTTTTATCCTTACTGAAGATATTTTATTTTCAATGCATTAGCTGATTTACGGTCCAAATTAAAGGCCTCATTACTGATTAAAAGCACAGAGATGAGCGCCTCCATCAATTACTTAATCATACTTTAATACAGAGACAATAAATGTTTTATAATGAAGTCACTGTATGACCAACTCTGTATTCTTATCTTTCTTTTTCTTCTTAAGCTATTTGATGCTAACCTTGCAGAGCAGATGGACCTGCCTGATTCAGTTCCTGAAATCCTGTAGATCCATCTTGTCAAGCTCCAATGACCAACGATTTCACTCGGCTAAATTCTGACCGGCCCAATCAGGGAAGAGAGGTGGAAGCTGTGGGAGCAGCGTAAGTGACGAGAAGACGTGACGTCAGCAGACTTTCGTACTTGTCAGCGTTCCTTTGATTCTTTAGTGGACTTTACAAAAACAGCAGCAGTCGTCTAACGTTATTATCACAACTGTTTCTCGTGTTCCTGTAGTTGTTTGTCTATTGTTTCTCAGCAGCGGTAAACATAAGCTACGTCATACCGTGGCTTGATGCGGATTTGTCTGTGTTGAGTGTGTCAATCAGAGCGGTCATCCAATCACCAGCTGCTGATTGTTTTTTGAAGGTCCCGCCTCTGAAAACAAATCTGAAGAGCTGGGACCCAGATGGACTAGTGAAATATTTCCGTGGCAGATATATGAAACTGTGTGTATGGCGTGTCAGGTTAATTTGATGCTGTCGCCTTTCTTCTTCTACAGTTATGTAATGCTGTTAGCATAACATTTAAAGCGCCAAACAAACAAACTAATGCATATGAAAGAAAGGAGGGGCTGCCAGAGACCCCAGACACAGCTAACAAGAAGCTAGTCTAATCACTTTCAGTAGTGCGAGTACACCTGGCAGGACGTACCTACCGGCATTGTTTTTATCCTATTTCCTGCACTATGAGCACCAAACCCAGCCTTCAAAGTAAAAGCCCCTCCCAGTTTCACTGACAAAGAAACAAACAAACCAACAAACCAAAAGAGAGATGACCATAAAACAAAATCATCACAAACTAGATAGTAGTGCCTTTTAATGCCCCAGTGACTCATACATCGGTCATTTAGAAATAATAAATAAATAGATAAATAAATAAATAAATAAATATTCAAAAGTCGTGAACTGTCCCTCATGACAGTTAGAGAAGCTCACTTGAGGTCAACTGATATTGTTTTTTTTGGTGAATACAGATAGAGGTTATTTGTTGTTCACTAGGCTGATAAATGATTTTTGGAGCTGACATTAATTTTAATTACAAAGTTGTCGAATTTCACGATTAGTCATATTACAAAATTGTATGAAAGAGTTTGTCAGTTTACCTTCAGCAAATTTTAAATCAAAACTAAACTCAAAACATTAGTGTCCTGCCGACAACGCCAAAATCTGGGTGAAAAAAAAAAGACAGTAAGAAAGTCAGAACAGAAGTCGAGCAAAGGTGGTGCTCTTTGTGGTTGATATACTTGATAGTTTATCAACAAATGTTTGTACAGATGACTGGCCAAATGCAGGAGGATAACTGGTTGACACACCAGCCTCTAAATACCATTGCAAAATAAAATAGGTGCACAATTCACATGTTAATACTTTTCATGAAAAATACTATTTTTCTTTTAGACTCATAAAACTTCCTGTTTTTGTTACTGTGATCCTTTTCATTCAAATATAAATCTGAGTATCACTTTAAAATCCCATACTGGTCGGGCTCTAGCATCATGTATGTCAGAGGATCATGTATGTAATGGCAAAGAATGAAATCACTCCTCTCGAAGACATGCCCAAGTCAATTACTTTTTTGCAAACACGTACGTGATGTTCAGAGTGTGAGTGCACACACATACTCACAAACTGCATGAGTATTTACATGTATACATACACACCCTATGATCCTGGTCTCTACACCCCTCTCAGTCAGCCCACAGCCGCAGCCAGCAGAGGAAACTGTCACAGTGTCTGCTGCAGCACTCTAGAGAGTTGAACTTGACTGAAACATATGTCTTCAATTTGAACCGCTCTCCGTTCCCCCAGATGGCCTGAAGGGGGGGAAGGTTGCCTGAGAAGCTGCGTTTCATGTAAGAATAATTTGTGCTAAGTAGCTGGGCGATCTGTTTGTTACGCTAGAGCTGACAGTTTGTTTATGTTTCTTGAGGAGTATGATGGATGGGGCAGGAGTTGATGCTAATTAGACTAAATTGTTGCGAAGAATGCTGCAGGTCTGCGCCGCCCTGCCGAGGCCAGTTTCCATTGTTCCTGCATCTTCGCACTTTGGGCGTAATTGAATGGAGCTTGGGCCCATTCATCATGGTCGTGGGGGGGTCCAGAACAGGAAACAAACCGTTGGACCTGGATAGAGAGGTTTTGAGGGAGGAACCTGCGGGTAACGGAGGAAGAGCGGGCCATTAGAGAAGGAAGACTTAGCTTTTTTTCTTCTAACCAATTAGAAGAGACATCACCTGGGTCCAAGTGGGCATGAAATTAATGTTTACCCTGCAAAGGAGAGCTGCAGCAGCAGAACTCACTTCCTTTGGCCCTGACGGTTAGCTGCAAAAGATTATCAGTGGAGATAGTGTCATAATCAATCTCCTGGATTATTCTGCCAGTATGTGGCTCTTTCCTCAGTGTTAATATAGTTTGTTCATATTCTGTTAAACATCAATCTTTAGTCATACAAAAAGATCAGATTTTTCTTGGTAATATGCAATCCATTCTTTTTTGGTATGATTTTTTAATCACAAATTTTAATAAAAAGCAAAAGATGAAATTATTTAATCTTTGGCTTTACTGTGTTGAGTGGAAAGACCTACACTTGCTAATATTTATCAATTCTACCTGTTTGATTCACTGAGTCAATGAAGTTATCGACTTTGGAGCTGAATCTCATGATTAAAATGACTTAAATAATCTGCGGTATCAGCCCCATTTTTGTAAAAAAAAAAACATGTTTCCCCAGTGCCAGATTCAAATTTGTAACAAACAAAGGCTTACTGCAAAGCAGAAATTATCCTGATAACATCATCTGGGTTATTCTTATCTGAGGCACTCCTGCCAAAACCACAGAACACATTCAGTATGTTTTCTGTAACTGAATAAGAAATATGGGTTATTAACTGTGTTAGGTAAGCTAAAAAAACGTATAGTTTTTTTTAACTCATTATAAACCACATTTTTCAATAAGTGACAAGTTGGGACTGCTAACATGTCTTAGGTCAGTTTAGCACCTGGACTTTTCAATAATAGAGCTGTGCTGTTGTAATACGTGGTGAATGTGATTTGTTATTGTCTTGCTGTATGAAATGCAGAGTTATGCACACAGGTGACTGAGGGTATTTCACCACATAGGAGGGGGTTTATTCCTGCATCAGAGCCCAGTGAACACATGTATTTCCCACATTCGACCTCATACTCTGTGCCTGGCATGTTGCAACACGAGTCTGACAGCACAACAAACCTGACCCTCCAAACATGCCCAGTGTTTAACACCCTGCTTCCAACTCATAGAAACAAACCTGACACTGCATCTGCAAGTCATTAACCCTTAAACATGTGCAGTACAACAATGCTGTAAACAACATGATATTGTCACAGTTGCTACAAGTGAATGTGTGAAGTTTGAGCTAACAGAGACCAGAGCTGGGTCGAGTAGAGTGGAGCCAGCACATGTTCAGCCTCACACTGACCTGACAAGGATTTGGACCCCCTCACTTGTGGCCTAGTTCAGTTCAGTTAACCTTCAAGTACCTGCAGTGATCCGCTCTGTGACTTTATAAATTCACCACCAAATTTCAGGAACAAACATTACATTCTCAAACCCCTTTGTGGTCCATTAAAAACATTTAATAAATGTTACTATATCACTTTTTATCACAATGTAACGAGTTTCCTGTTAAGATTACTTGGCACATTTTACCTAAATTTGTCTATTTCTACCAAGCAGCAGTCTAAAGATATGAGGCAATGTGGAAGTGCTCAAACCTGCAGTCTGTTGAGTATCCACCAGAAACCACATGCACACCAAGGGCGCGGTCACACTGGCCATCCAAACCGTGCCGTGTTTAAGCACGATTGCCCCCCTGCAGAGCTGTTCCCCAGCTGTAGAGTACGGCCAGCAGTCACACTACCCCAATATGAACCAGACTTTGGCGGGTATCACACATGCGCATGGTCCGCCTACGTCATCGTGAAGCATCTGTTTACATGAAGCGCAATCTCATCAGAGTCAGCACAATGAGACAGAGAGAGTACTGCTACAACTTTAGGGACTTTTTGGACTTATAGTAAGTCGTTTTCGCCCGGCACAGCCCTCTAACACCCCCGCTTTGTTTAAAATGATTGTCGAGAGATGCGCTCGCGGCGATCATACGTAATGAATCGCATGCCCTGTCCGCGTGTGTGTGCCCATGCATGAAGTGAACCGTGCCGAAGCCCACCTCTCTGAAGCATGCCAAAGCACGGAAGCAAATCGTGCTAGAGCACGACACAGTTGCAGTCACACTGGCCATTCCAAACGTGCTTTACGGCTGAAGCGTGCTTAGGCACAGCACGGTTGGCCAGTGTGACCGCGTCCCAAGTCAAATAAGACAACTTTCCCAGCCGCAATAAACATGTTTACAGACTGGTATAAAAAATTGCTTAAGTCTAAGTCAAATATTTGTAACGGCACATTGTAGGGGAAGCAAATTTTTTCTAACTCAGCAGTTTAAAAGATATTAAGACGTCAAGTTTACCCAATCAGAAGCACAACTCAGCTGATTGATAGGCAGGCGCCCTGTAGCTGTAAGTGTGGAAGCCTCATTTCCAATATGGCTCCTGCCAACGATTTGCTTCAAAACTCTGTTTCAGAAACAGATGGGTGAAGTCGCAGAGACTACTTCCATTAATCATACAGTCTATAGTTTCTGCAAGTGTTTCCTGTGTAGTTGCCAATAGTTGTTGTGCAGTGTATTCACAACCAATTGCTGCAAATTTATAGGTTTAAAATCATTCACCTGCATCTTTCTCAGTTAAAATGGAAACAGGCATCAAGAGCAAACCTAGGAGACCCACTAGCATAAGATCCTGTGTTTATTTTCATCCTTTTTTGCACTTGCAGCACCCGTAATCTCAATTTCAGCGCGCTTTTCCCCTTAGCTAACTAGTCCTCAGTTAGAGCAGTTGTCACACAGCACTTCTCATTTTTTTTTAGTAGTGACCATTGATGTGACAGTTTTGACAGCAGCTTTAAATCTGGAAATTCACCCCTTTAAATCAGTAGTGCAGTTAGTTTCTCTCTGTTGTGGTTGATGAAGTTAACAAGAGAAATTGGGCCCCCTTTTAATGGAGAATAAGGATACATTTTAGTGCTCAGGATGCTTAGTATACAAGAAACACAATTTTACTGGTTTTTGGATAAAAAATTGGGGCTTTCAACACAAAAAACAGCTTTAGTTGAGTTGGTTTTTAAGCTTTGCTTGCTTTTTTTTTGCCAGTTTTTCAAGACGATTAACTTATTAGAAACGATGAGCAAGAAGAATGGTGCTTGGATGACGTTATAATGATGAATCATTTTAATTGCAGGGAATCAAGCATAAAAAGTCAAGGCTTCTGATGAAAGCTCTGATCACTTTGCTAATGTGTGTTTTAGTGCCTCAAAAGTTGGGTCAGAGACTAAAGAAATATCTGCGTTTCTTGTGGCTCATGGTTTCTTGAGGCTGCTGACAGTAGGTTTTCTTTTTCCCCTCTACAATAGCTACGCTCTGTGAGATTGTTAAACATCTCAGAAAAATCTTCTTGAATCGAAACACTCGGACACTAAAATCTGACATTTGTTGTCTGAAACAGCTGAACCGTTTCCTCGTCTGTGTGGCGGCGCTGAGGAGACGTCTCTACGTGACTTCATGTTTGGGGTATTTTGGCACCTCCACTGGAATATGGGAAATATACAACCAAACAATGAAATGGAGACGAGCGAGGTGTGTTGCCAGTGTGTATTTTTCTTCGGCGGTGTCAGAGTGATTTAGAGAGGACTTTTTCCTTAAACTGTGTTCATGGAGGATTTGATGTTTGGAGTTGCTGTCTGTGACGTGTGTGCTCCATGGACTGGGACTCAATCCTGCCAAGAAAGACTCAAATAATGCTGTGTGCTGAGGATAGAAGAGGCTCATGTCTTAAAAATATTCAGAATGCTGGGTTATTCCAGTTTTGGGTGGTGATATGTTTGAAAAAAAAATCAGTTAATCTAATCCTAGCCTTTAGCCTACATGCAGGAAGTGATACAGTATGGGTGGGATGTGGGTGCAGGACTTTAAGGACTGGGGGTAGTGTTCAGGGATGGAGAGAGGAAGCGAGTTAGCCTCGGATGGGCGAGAGTGAAACCTGAGCATGATTGAGTTAGGGGGGAAAGGAGACAGGAGCCCTGAGGCTGCCAGTCGGATGCTGTGTATGTATACATGTGTGTGTGTATACACAGCGCTCTTGTCATGCTGCCCTGTTAGCGTGGGGAGATTGTGATGGAGTTATCTGGCCTGGCCCTGAAACCGGCTTGTCATCTTGTGTATACACAAGGAGCTCGCGTTAGTCTGTGTGTATGCTCGCACGGTGCCAGCAACATTACTCACAGGCCTTTTGGGACACGAGCGCAGCCTCGCCTGGTTCCTTTCCCCTTACGGTGGAAATCCACTCATTGCATCCTCTCAATTCTCAAAACATGAAGGTTACACAAACAGCGATGGAAATGAGGTCTTAAAGGGTGAAGCTATTACCTTTCTTGTGGGATTCATCCTCACCTGCTTCTCAAATGGTGTGTGACGTGGCTGAAAATGGGAACAAATTAAACTGCCCGCCATGAAAACAAGCTCTCGCCGAAGCTTCATTAATTTTTCATCCCTAATAACGTGCTCTGCAGACACTTTTATTTAGACCCTCCCCTTCGTGATGCTGTTTAAACCGTGGGAGGGAAAAAATGTCCCAAACCGAGCGCAGTATGGAGCCGCTGCTTCGCACTGCAGCGACACTAAGCAGAAGCAGATGTTATAAAGTTTACAGAAATCAGAACATTATTTTCCTGTTTCCATTGCATTCTTCTAAACACTTAGCGAACAAGCTTTGAAGTCACCCAAGAAATCTAGTCTGCGGGAGAAACGATAGGATCTCCTGGAGCAATGGAGCCAGGGAGGGAGGGGGGTCTGAGCGAGGAGGAGCCTTGATGGAGAATTAGAGGCTCTTGTCGGGTCTGGATTGAGCTTTTTTGCTTGATTCCAGGTTGAATAATGTGATCTGGACTTGTTCGCGCTCTTTCAGACCTTTATTCGGAGCTTGAAGATGCGATCTTGGATGTAGAGGGAGATAAGCTGTATTTAGGCCGGTCTGCTGTGGGTCTGATCATAACAGAAGATAAACGTGTCTGACTGTGTTAGATAGCCTGACCGCAGGCTGTGTGCAGGACCGCCAGGAGCTGCCTGAAATGCACAGCCAATTTTATAATAGACCTTCTAACTACATGAGTAATGTGTCATCCTGGCCTGTGCAGAAGGCGCCTATCATGCGTCCATCTTGCACCTAACCTGCGTTAGCTCTTTCTTAAATGCTCTCAAATAGCCGTACAGTCATTTCAGGGAAACGCAAACCATGTGTGTCTTGATCAAAGTGTTTGCAACATCATTCCCTGCATCCCCCTGGATAAAACAGATACAAGTCTCCTTCTCTAAACATTTTAAGGGGATAGAGAAGCAACTAAGCAGCGGTGCGGCAAGCTTTCAATAAAACGTGTGACTTCTAAGCAACTACATCTGCAGCGCATTAAGGCCCAGGCACGCTCTCGCAGGTTAACCAACTCGTCATGTTACCTCGAGTGACTGAGTCTCCTGAGAAGCGAAATGGATCGCAGTGGGCTTCGATGTGAAACACGCCGAGGAGCTTCATCATCCTGAGCTGCATTAGACTTCAATGTCACCATCAGTTGGTTTTGATTTAGCTGTGCAAATCACCCTTGTTAGCATGCATTAGCAGCGCAGGAGAATACAAATGCCTTGTCCTGCTCCTTTGGCGTTTCCAGCCACTCTGCCTCCTCTCAGCCCTTGTTGTGCTCTAACTCAGAGTGGCATATGAATCATACACACAATGCATGTCTTCATCCGACCTCTGCAGACAGGACCTCACAGGACAGCCACTTTGGCATTTCCTGCTCTCTCATCTTCAAGGCTTAGCAGAGACGGGCACTCCCCCGCTCCTCTCTCTGAGCGTAATTCAATAGAAAGTTTGACAATCACAATTAGAGCGAGGGCAGAGCAGCTTGGCAGCTTTCCTTCTCCGTAATATGGAATTACCAAACTGTGCCCAGCTACCCACCCACCCACACGTGGTGGGTCCATGCATCTTTTTTGGTCTCGGCCCAAAAGACCCCCTTCTGCAAAACAAAGTGCCTGCAGAGGGTTTTGGAAGATGGCCAGGCTGGATTGCCACTGAAAACCCATGAGAACCTCTCAGGCTGAAAGATTTCTACGTGTGTGTGAGGTGAGGAGTCAACCTCAGTGTCTGATGGCGAGGGAAAGGATGATGTATATGTATAAAGTAGACCTGCAGTTATTTCCGTTCAAGAAACCATTTTTTTCCTCCCCTTTGTTTGCCTTGTTTCTTCTCCACACGCTCCTTTGTTTTCATTGGCTGTGCAGCCGGTGATGCTGCGATGCTGGAAAACGGCTGGTGTGATTTTTACAGGAGGACAGGGAACATGGGTCATAAAACTCGCCCCCATTTTCCACGGCTAGAAAAAAAACCTCCTCCTCCTCCTTTGCCTTCCCTGTCAAAGCAGAAGATCTCTGTGGGAAGTCTGTATCTTACAGAGGTGTGTGTGTGTGTGTGCGCGCTCTCAGACAAGGAGGTCTTACTTCATACTAAGTGAGAGCTTCTCCATGCCGCAAGAAAACACACACACTGCTACGTCCTGACATGATGTCATGATCTGAATACTCATCAGTGACTTTAGTGGTTTAGTTGTTGTGTTAGGCAGTGAGGGGGATCCCAGGGGACTTAAGAACAACAAATAGTGGTACTGGTCCCCTGGGGGGGGCTAAGATGCCAAACCCAGACGGACAAACACGCAGGCAGGGAGGCTGTCTGTCTGCCTGCCACTCCAAATGCTGTACCCCTAAAGTTAAGTCCAAACAAGCTCAACCAATGCTTGAGGAAAACATATCCTGAATGCTTAAGAGCAAGTGGACTCCAGACCTTTTGACTCCAGGACTGAATATTTGCCACCTTTGTACAGTCCCAGACCAAAAAGTCTAGTTGTGCATTGCTGTCTTTACAGAGCTTTACAGCATTGTTAAAGGAAAGGAGGCACAATATTTACGCATATGTATCATATCTAGCTAGCTTAGCTGTTGATAGGCCTGTCACGATAACAAATTTTGCTAGACGATGATTTTCCAAAATATTATTGTCGATAAACAATATTATTGTCAATATAATTTTTTCCCACTTTTTCATTGATATAATTATGACAAATGGGATAATAAAGTGAGTACACCATATCAAAAGCAAGAAACTTTAATTTCTTAGGAGTATTTAACTGTAATTAAAAGGTCAGGATCTTTTAAATAAAATAAATTAAACAAAAAATATAATAAATTTAACAAACAAGAAAGAGAAAGAAAAAAATACAATGAAAATGAAATGGACTCTCTTTTAGAAAAAAATACATGTCAATGAAAATAATTAATACTAATCAAAAACAATAAAACATAGACCCTGTCTCTAAAGAAAAAAACAAAACTCAAAAAAAACTAAAACAATAAAAACTATAGCCTAAATAAAAGGGAGTTTATACAGTTCCTGAATTGTTTGTAACATGTACTTTTTACCAGTCAATCTGTACTGTCTGTCAAACATTTTTAACAATTCTGGCTTTCAACCGTATTGAAGGGCTGCATTTCTTTGGCAATGTAGCGGTCTTTGAGAGCCCACCATTTGGCGCTTTTATTTCTATTTACTTTGCCGACCAAAAGCCTCAGTAAGAGAGGACTGTCAAAGAACAAGGCTCCGCCGCACCTCCCTGTTCTTCTTCTTCGTCGTCGCCACTATTTTCAAACAAATGCGACATATCAGCTCGTTGGTGTTCATGAGCTCACACTTTGTTCATTCTGATAAAAAACAAAATTCCCACACTGGGACTGTGGCAGGCGGCTTAAGAACCGTATCCTTCGTGCCATCACTCATGTTAGCGCGTTTCCTCCTTACCCCTCAGGACGCCCGCTTCAGCTCTCTCCGTGTTTACGCGCGAGCAGCCCTGTCCCCAAAGATCGCATTTTTGACAGATGCTCACTCCGCTATAAATCCGCTAAATCCGCTATAGAATCTATGCACCCCGATGTTAGGAAAGATAGACGCAGGGAGCCATCTTCTCATTCAGCCTCTTTGGTCGAAAGAGAGGAGGAAAACAAACATGCATGCACGTGTCAGTTTATCGAGGCTGGCAAACTTACCGGGGACGTTTTTATATTGTTCGGTTAATTGATTTATTGATTATCGTGACAGGCCTAGCTGTTGACATACAGAGTTATGTTTCTGTAAGGCCTCCAATGCTACATCTCCAGCCGGTACTTGGGGACATCAAACCTATTGTTTCCCCTTGCAGCACACTGGTGAACATGTGGATCATTGTGGTGGTGGTTGCAGAGATCTGATCCTAGTATTGGTCCAATACAGACTCAAAAAATTTCATCAGATATCACAGACAAACGGTCAATCTATATGACAGATTTAGCTGAGTTCTATGCTATTCTATCTGTGCATTTGTGATATGCAGAGCTAAAATAATATGAAGGTAGACAACTACAGTGACTCAGCAGTTTTGGGGTATTTCACGCTTGTTTCACCAACAACTCTGTCGGCAACTTGCAATATGTGCGAGTTTAGTCCGTCACTTATTCACTGCTGAGTTTTACAGTTAAACTCTTGTTAGTACTGCAGATTTACACACCACACAGTTGCATATTCCTAACCCCATAAAATAAAAGTCAGTTTAAATGTATTTGAATTCAGTTTTGGTTTAAAAAGTTTGGAAAGCCTTAAGTTTCCAGACAGAATCCTCAGTCTTATCAAGGAATCAAGAATGTTAAATAAACACTTGTATCTGCTCAGATCATAGTGATTTCACCTTATACCAAAACCCAGGTATTGAGCTATCAGCTGTTGGTATTGGCACTGAAATTTAATCCCCAACATTAAGTAAAGCATACAGGTGCCGCTAAAATGTATTTGGTAGCATTTGTGCAAAAAATTGTTGTTTCCTGGACAACCTATTTTCAATTTCTTTTTCAAATGTTTTCTCTTTCAGTGACCAGTGGTGTATCAGAAATGCCTTCAGAGAGTTGCAGTTTTGCATTATTTGACTGGTGCTCCTAAGATTTTTGGTGGAACTAGAACTAACAAGTAAAAAATACTATGACTTTTCGAAATAACTATAAGCTATTGGACTGTATCAAGAGAATTAAAATGCTCTCTAAATTTTTTTGTTGCACCAAATTAGTAAAAAAAAAAAAAGAAAAGTTTTCCACGTGATCATCTGTTAACTATGGCAACAAGCCATGATTAAAAGAGTGGGGTTAGCTTTCCAAAAAAATAAGAAATTTAATGTAAAAAAAAATGTACACTGCTCTCTGTAAAGATTGGTTGGCTATAGACGTGGAAACAACATGGTTTGTACTAACTTCAGATAAAGGTTTGAGCTGAAACTATTTAAAGGTTGAGCTGTTTTTGGTGCCTTAAACTCTCTGTTAATAAGAATAAACAAACTCTATCACAGCTACAAGAAACCAGCTTTGATTTTCTGTCAAAAAAAGGAAGCCGTGATCTTCGTTGTCACACTACATCTCTATTCCTGATGGGAAACATTCCCATTTGTTTGACCTCACCCACAGGTCAGACTGACCGAGGAGTGTTTCCCTCCCTCCTCCTGTGTGTTCAGGCATGTTTAGGATGTACATGCCCGTCAGTCTGCTGCTACAGGAAACCTCTCACTCTGCATGCTGTTTTTGGGTGTGAAGGAGGGGAAAAGGTGGGGTGAAAGATGGCCCTGCAGGACCCGAGCCAAACCATGAAAGTTTAAGTAAATATTGAGGGAGGGGGGCTAGCCCTGGTGGTCTGGGGGTCTTGGTTCCCCCCTCGTTAGTTGATGTTTTCCCTCTCCTCTGCCCTTGTTTGGAAAACAGTGTGTAGTGTTGTGCGCTGCCCCAGTGGTGTGCTCGGGTAGTTTTCTTTAGTGGAGAGTACACTACTGTACATTCACGATGCTCGAGTATAAATGAGCCTAATTTCATGCTGTCACTGGTCTCTGTCGATGCACTTAGAGAAACATGGAGCGGCAGGGAAAACACACCAATGTATGCACCTTTTTCCATCAAGAACACCCAAATGAAACATAAATATATTTCTTGTACTGTGCTTCTTTAAGCTGTCAGGAGTTTGGTCCTGCAGCCTGATGAGGAGAAAATGAAAGCTTTATAATGGCACAGTACTCCAGATTTCTGTGTATTTATAGCACTATGCAGCATGATCAATGTCAGACGCAATTCTGTTCATCTCCATAAGGCAGCTCTGATAATATTCAGTGTTATGTTTTCCACTTTGGTCGCAGCGTTTTCAGCTTTGAAAGCAGCTCATGCGTGCTAAACATCTGAAATGAGTTGCTGCTGAAGAGTCTCTTCACACCCTGCATTCCTGCCTTAATGTCCAACTGCTTCTCTACATAATTAAAGGCAGACCAATTTGCTTCTCAGAAAAGTTCACACCATGTTTTTCAGTAATTGGGCTTCAGGATCCGCGCCTGAGCTGCTGAATGCCGGGAATCATCTCATACATCTCACTCATTAGTACTGTCCAAAGGTATAATGGTTTGTTACCGTTGTACTGGTCCGATAATGGGTGGCTTGACGGAAAGAGCACTGAGGGAGTCTGTGGACCTGAGTGAATAAATCATTTAATTGGGTAGCTAAAAAGAAACACTGTTACTATCAGCTGTTCTGTTAGGTTTTGAATGGTACATCATTATATTGGGTGGCCTAAAACGAGGAAAACTGTTTTTCCCTACAATATAACATATATTTTTTAAAAATAATGGGATCAATACTTCAGACATGTTCGCGAATTTTGAATCTACAATAATAATAAGGGAGCTTTTTAGTCATGATTAAAAGTTAGGTAAACCATAAGCATGGCTAGTTTTTAGTTTATTTAATAGTGTTGAAATAAGCTGTTAATCATCACTGAGTTTGACTTAATTGCATGTATGCATGGTCTTTTGTGAGCCATGCAGGTGTAGTACTTGAAATTTAATGAAGACCGCTTCAACACAAAACAGATGATGAGCCTGAAGGGGCTGTAAAAAGTACAGACCAACATGATAACATTGAAAACAAAATAAGGAACAATTGTCTCTGTTTTTGTAGCCATAACATTTTAGTTTTATATGAAATACTCTGCTGAAATATGTTTGAAAGGGGAGAAAATTACAGGTGAAATGTAGGCTTAAAGCTTCCGTAATCATTTTTTCATATTAGTTAGACGGACAGATTTAAAATTTTAACGCTGGTCTGTCATTGTTTTGGCTGTGGTTTGTTTATGGCAGGGCTGTCCAATTTGGGGCCCAGGGGCCGAAGTTGGCCCGCAATGTTTTTTTTTTTTTTTTGTGGATCATTGCGGCGCTGTCCACGTTTGATTTCTTAGTACAAATATATCTTAAATTTGTGTAGATAATAGGGATAGACCGATTATCGGCCAGGCTGATTATCAGGGCCGATTTTGATCAGCATTTAGGGGCATATCCACATCGGCCTTTTTTAAACTCCGACAGCCGATATGGAAATCATTCAAAACTGTGTTGTTTTGGCTCTGATGCTTCTCTGCACAGAATTTCCTCCTGTCTACCCTATGGAAGCCCTCAATGGTCATTGAAAACCAGTTGTGTAAAACCAAACGGAAAATTAATTCAACTGCATTTCATGCCTGTAAAACGCAGCACAAACCCAGTTCTGTCCAGTTTTATTGCAGTTAGATAGAAATTTTGGAAAACTTTATTTACTGTAGAAAACTTAAGCTATTTATTTTTTTAAGTGTTCAGTTAACTTTATGAAACATGCTGCTAAGCCTGGGAGCTGTTTAATAAACATATGCTTAAAGGCATTTGAATGAAGTTAAGTGTTGGAAAATTTTTACGCCAATATTTTTGCTTTGACAGCAAATGAATATCGGCTTCAAATATCGGTTATCGGCCTCCTTGCCTACTAATAATCAGTATTGGTATTAGGGCTACACCATTATCGCAATGGCAATGTCAGCACATGCAATTACGTAATCGCAAAAGAGGTTATCGCAATCGCGTAGACTCATCATGACACAACTTTTTTTATTAAATCGCAAGCACAATCGCAATCGCAATATTGTCCACCTAATCGCAAATCGCACCTTTTCCCCAAATCGTGCAGCACTAATTGGTATCGGCCCCAAAAATTCCTTATCGGTCTATCTCTGAAAGATAATAGTAGTCATCTATAGGGAGAAAAGTCTAAAGCAGGTGTCCAGTTTTAATACTATTCATTATTATAAAAGGATGGGAAATGCATTATTTTATTTCATAGGAGCATGTTGTGTCCCATGTTGTTTAGGTTATACTGCGCTAAATGTCTCTGAAGACATAGGCCTAATATTTGTGCTATATGGATTTTCGGCAACTTCTTGCTGTGAAATATAGTAAAGAAAAGTGTTTTCATTTTCACAATTACTTGTATGAGTATTTGTTTTGCTCAGTTATGCTATAGGCATATTAGATATCATGCACTGCAACATGATTGGTTAGTTTTGGCTCCACCCTGATTCATTTTTGGCTTTCACTGAGAAGATGTTGGGCACCTCTGGTCTACGGTGTGCCCAAAGGATCAAAACAGCATACAACTAGAAAAGGAAAAAAAAAAAATAGATCTGACATACCAACAGCCCTGATAGTGACATTAAATTTACTAACTAAATTTATGTAATATAAACTTCTTATAAAAGATACCCATGTTCCAGCTTTTTGCTGTGGTAGCAGAAGTGTAAGACAGAAGCATGAAGCTCACCATGGTATATTACATTTCTTTTGGAGTGTTCTCTAGAAATTTCACCGCCTGCTATGCCCGTCAGCTGTGTTTAAGATCATTATTGTTGGTCATATAGGAATGCTTCCATACACATTTTGACTTTGACAGTTACTTAGCATTCTGACTGCTGCGGTCACATGATTAAAATTCATCACCGGACTATTGAAATATCTCTCCTGTGAGGAAATGCTCCGTCGAGCAGGTGTGTGCATGCCTGGTTGGATGTTTCCCACCGTGATTAAATTGGTATGTTTCAGATTATGCTGTGTTCTTTGGCTCCCTGCCGTGCTGAGGCTGTGCGTGGATTCGTTTTGAACTCAGTTCTGTTTCTCTTTTCATACGCTCCTGGGCCGAGTGTCATAGCTGGGAGCTGAAAACGGCCTGAAAACGGGCCACGATCAGGGAGCCAAAGCTGGACTGCAGCTGTTCAGACTCAGATGTGAACTGAGGACACCTTGAGTTCATAAAGATAGGAACATGTGATGAGACGGGGAAATCAGATCCTGCTGTTGATTAAGAGAGGAAGATAGGGAAATGTTTTGGGATTCTTACAACATCTACTGATGGAAAGATAAGCTTCTTACTGCTATCTAAAACTACTGTCCTCTCCGTGTTGTACTTTAGGTCTGGAAAAGTACTGAAAAGTGTTTAAAAAATACTTTCAGGAGAAGCATTTATGTTCATAGGTTGTGTGGATTGAAACCTTGATTTCTGGCCTTTAGATGACAGTGAAACTTTTGAGGCCCCATTAAACAAAAATCCTGATTTTCATGAATCCTTCAAGAGCCACAAATCAAAGTATGAGTGATTTCACCCAAATATCCGTCAGAAAAGGATTTAGCAAAAAAAGTGCTCACAGAAATTGGCCATGGAAATCACACTGTCTCTCCAGAAGCAAATCAAAAAGTACAACATGAAAAGCAACTCATCCTGAACTCTGCCCAGTTTTCAGGGTGTTCCTCATGCAGCCAACGGCCCCGAGTCTCAGCAGCGGAGGCCCTGAAACCTCAGCCCTTAAATCTGATGGGTGGATGTAAGAGGAGACGGACAGTAGAATAACAGAACGTGCACTTTGTTCACCCCCAGCCTGCAGTAAAAATCTCAGAGAATTACAGACTGAGAGACAGTTTAACTCCAGGTCATAAATATGTGTTTGGAACATTTTCGCTTTTTCCCTCCCTTTGCGCTTCTTCTCTTTTACTGTGCTGTTTTTTGAGAGATGTGTGTCGACTTGAACACCATCTCACGCCTTCTCATCTACTCTCTTTCAACAAATGTGTCTCCATTCACCTGTTTTATACACATTTATTACATCAGAAAGTTTAGATATTTCAACACAAAGTTCTTAAATGAGGAAGAAACATTAAAGGTGATGATCTTGCAAACGTGAAATAAAGACAGACCTGCCAGTGAAATCAGACTTTTGACCAAAATTGTTGTGCCAAGTTTTTTTTTTTTTTTTTTTTTTTTTTTTTTTTTTTTTAAATGGGTATTGGAGCAGTTAGAAAGTTTCATCTTTTAGCATTGAATTAATTCTTTTTTTACTTTGTTTTAGAGATAAATCATAATTCTTTAATGTTCATATAATCATTTAGTTATTAAAAAACATCTAAAACAGTTAATGAGACTATGATGGCCAAAGAGTTCTGGAAGAACTTTGACAAAAACAAAACCAAAAAATGAGGTTAAGCGCAAACTTTGCAACTCGGTCCAGCTTGTTTTGCTGTAAACATTGAAGCGACCCTTGCGGCCAGAATGGAGATCACCCATCTCGAAACAATTGAAAACATCCCAGATCGTCCCCAATGGGATAGCTGAGATTGAGATCAGGACATCTCTATGAGTAACCCATCTGATCAACCATGATTCAGATGATATATTTAGACATCAGTTCTTACAGAACGCTGACGTAATCAGTAATCTGAGAGTTTGCTGAGAGTCCTAATTTAGCAGAAAACAAAAGCAATTAAGTTAATTTTGTCTTTCGTACAACAAGTCTTCTTGATGAGAAATTGTATCCTGTTGGAAAGTGTCTTTAGCCGCGTTCCCCTTGTTTCCACCAAGCAGACCGGTTCGGTTCGTCTCGATACAGCGCGCATTTTTTTGTGTTTCCACTGACTTATCTGGCACAGATCCCCAAATAACCGAGACGAGCCGTCCCGGTTTTTGGGACCCTTTCGTATAGGTGCCAGACTGAACGATCCACTCTCGGAAGGTGGTGCTACAACACTGCAGACCGTTGATTGGTCGATTGGAAAGAATTGTCACCCCGCAACAGCGGCACACAGTCTTCTCTGAAACAAAGCTTGATTACACTTGGTATCAAAGAGCTACATGTCAATCAGAGAGAGGATGAAATGCTGCATGTCTTCTATCTATGCTCTTTGTTTACTGTGTCGCGTTTTTCTTCTTCGTTGGATTTATTAGCGGGGTAAACTGTGTACCGCTGCTACAACGTCAGGCTGTTGTTAGACAGCTGCGGCTTTCAGCATCTGGCTTACACGCCACCTACCACGAGAGGGCACAGTTTTGCTGTGGAAACGCAAACGGGATCAGGTTAACTGTACCAAACCATGCCAAACCGTACTGAACCAAACCGGACTGCTAGGTTAAAACGCGGCTTATAATTTCTTTCTGAATGGTGCAACGTTTGTAAAGAACATGCCAAATCTTCCCTGCCAATGCCAGACAGATAAGTCTGCCACTGACTTTTTTTTTGTTGGATTAGATGATTGAAGCCTAAAGAAAAAAGTATTTAACAGATTATTCATTCAACAGACATGAGCCTCAGTAGCATACTGGGTTTCACTTAAAGAAAATGTAGTACTAGTGTTAAAGCGTGAAGCTAAAACAACACGTTATTGTGACCATTTAATATGTGTTTCATGCTGATTTAAGGATAGCAGATCAGAAGTTTGTCTTCTAATGGATAGTGTCACTCACTCTCTAACACACAAGGGCTAACCACACACACTTTCCTGTGATGTCTGTCTTTTCTCGTCATGTGTGTTCATAGTCATCTTTTCCCTACAGGCCGTCTTTTTCTCTTGCAGTCCGTCACCTAAACAGACTGTGTAAGTGTGTGTATCTGTGTGTGTGTGTGTCCTTCCCTGTTTCCAGCCTGTGGGAGAGTCCCTACCCAAACCGCAGCAGGGTAATAATCACTTAACCCAAATCAGGCGCAATCAGGACGAGCCGGGCTGCAGCTGGGAGGCACCCAATCCAACCGGGGTGAGGGGTGGCAGCGGGTGGGTGAGTGAGACGGCGAGGGAGAGGTTGTTGGTTGGTAGGGATGACGATGCGGACACTGATGACCAGGAGGAAGATCAAAAGCAGCGGTTTTGTTGTGCCATCCTCGTCCTCATCTGGCTCCAACAGGGAGCGAATCAACGGGGGGAAATTGGGGAAATCAGAGACTAGACTCCCCCCACAGAGCGAAGCGTAAACTCTGTTCCTGTTGTGTGTGTGTGTGTGTGTGTGTGTGTGTGTGTGTGTGTGTGTGTGTGTGTGTGTGTGCGTGTGTGTGTGTGTGTGTGTGTGTGTGTTTCGTCTACATGTGATTGTTCCGTTTGGGCTCCTCAGGCCCCTGCTGACTCACTGAATCTGATCCTTTGTGATCCAGTGATTGTGTTCAGAGTTCTTTTCCTGATGTTTGTGTTGTGATGTAGGTCCCGTCACAGCTGCAAGCCCCCACAGGAAGACACACAGTATAAGACACTTTAGGGCATGCACACACAAACGGTGCACATGCAGGGGTGTGTAGGTCCTGTCAGACTTGTACGCCTATTGGGGAGACATCTGTGAATGGGCCAGGACACATGCACACACAGAGCTGGGTGGAACCATGACAGAGCCTGAAATGCTGCTGATTTATTGAGCTGAGACCTCCAGCACGTCAAAGCTATGTCAGCTTCCTCTTCCTTCCGCCCCTCAGAGCTTATCAGGCCCGCTCCTAATCAGACAGGGATTGTAGCAGCAGCGTATCACAGCGATAAATCTGAGCTGTGTATGTATAAATGTGTGTGCATGTGTGTGTGTGTGTGCCTTCTGTTTGTTGTAGCAGTCTTGCTGTTGTTAGCAGCCCACCTTGTAGCATCTGCCATTCATTTGGAGTAGAAGACAAACACACTGATGAAAATGACTCAGACCACAGGACACCCCCCCCTTGCTCTTTCTTTTTCTCCAACTGGGGGGGGGGGGCTACAAAAGTAGCAACCAGGCATTTCCAGCTCCATTGTATACGTTCATATCTGCAGCATTTTAAACATATATTTGCACAGCACATGGTCCACATTTCAAACTCCAGTCACATCTTCAAAATTGAATTTCACTTTGTTTAAACACACACTCAGAGCTGCCTTGGCAATGTCGCCAATCTGCTTCGAACCCCCACTGAAGACTCAGATGCATGAGCGTACTTGTGGTGCATCTGTCTTTCATTCCACAGGTTTACATGTTGCAAACTTTAAAATCAAAATGCACCTTGAAGGCATCTATCTGTGAGGTTTCAAAATGCTTGTTCGTCGTTTCGGAAATGTACGATGAGTTTTGCGGCTCAAATATTCAGCATATTAGCGCAACTTTTAATCAGCAGGGACCAGGCAAATAGTTTGGAACGAGGCGGTTCATAGCATCCTGGGAAGCAGCCACATCTAGGGATGTACAAGTTTAGTTGATGGAACAATAAAATTGGAAAACCTTTCAAAATGGAACCAGAATTATCAGTCAGTGAGAAGTTTGTTCTGTTTTAGATGATGGACTCAATAAGGCCAGGTTAACTACACACCGAATTGCCCTTTGGGGATTAACAAAGTCACCTGGATCTGAGTTAAATTATTCAAATGTTTATTATCCTAGGCCCAAATGTCAGTTGTATGTTGTGTCTTAATAACAATCTTTGAAAACAATTATAATTAATAATAGTTTGTGCATAAAATAAGCATATTTTGAGGAGTTTAACATAAAAAAATTGCTCAAACAAATAAATCTTTTGCTTTGAAACATCATTTGCCACAGTGCCACCGTACCTTTAAGATATGGGAATTTACTGTTGCTCTCAACTTTTGTGTTATCTAAACAGATGCCTTTAAAATAACTTCCTTTTATTGGTTATTATTTGATTTGTAAATTGAATAAAACAAACAAAAGAACTAAACAGAACATTTAAAATGGCTGTTTATGGAGATTTAGTTGGCTTTTGGAGCCAGTCACTAGTGGACACATTTGGAACTGCAGTTTTTTGCACTTTTGCAGAAAAACTTTGAAGCCACTTTGGCCTCACTGGAGTCCATGTTAAAGCCCAGTTACAAAGCTTAATAAAGCATGTTTACAAACATGCCTGGTACAAAAAAAACCAACATTCTTGTAGTCGTGAAAAACATTCTTCATTGACTCTGATTTTTACAATGTTATGTCCAACAGCTTCGCCTTTAAACAGAAGAGTCCATCAGGCAGGGTATAAAGGGTGGTCAGACATTTAGACAAGCTGTAAACAAACTCATGTTTCACTTTATCGTTCTAACTCAGTTACTGTCTGGTCTTCAGACTACTCTCTTTACCGCCCTGTGTCAAAGAGTGCCCTGTGAGTGAAAGTTATCATAAAATAAATAAAAAGATGCCCTAAACCATGAAAACAAGATTCAGGTTTAAAACAATGTGCGGCCTCCTGGTGAACTGTAAACACCATCATTGTCCCCAGATGGAGCATGAGGGGATACACATTTCTAATTACACCCTGTGAGACATGGGAATTAAAGTTCTGCAAATTCAAAGGAGAGAAAAAAGCCAGCTCTTTTACCTGGATTCTTTTAAGACATGATGGAGTGGAGGGAGGGTGGAGCGCTGGGGGAGGCTTTGAGGGGTTTGTTGACTAGGTGTTGAAGTGGAACAGCCCCACAGATCAGCAGTGTGGACACCTGCCTGCTGCAACACGTAACTCACAACTCTTTAAAGTTGCTCTGAAACACATATCAGGAGAATATTCATACATTTTTGGCTAGCCCTAAAGTCCTTTAAATGCTAATGCATGAGTGAATGCACACAATCTCACAGTCAAATCAGGTGTTGCTGCAAAACGTTTTTATGATTTTTTGGTACTTAAAGTTATAAATAAGGCTTGACATTTTTTTCAAGAAGGGGTATTGTTGGGTTTTTTTTTCCCCTATACTGTCCCTGTGGTGTCTCCGTAGCAGTTTTGTGTGACGTACAGCTCAAAAAATCCCTGTTTGTCCTAACACTGGTGTTTAAGGAAACTTATTTCAGCCTCTGTCTGAAACACTTCATTTAAGCTCCTGTCTCTTTAAGGCTCCCTGCTCCACAAACCCCTTCTTCCTGATTTGCCAGCCCGATGGAGCCCTGTCTGGGCAGAGCTATGGTCAAATCCTGGTCTTTGAGGTCCACCCTTTAAACTTGTCAAGGACCAGTAAGGAGATATAAATGTGATGACATAATTCCAGCAAGTCTTGTGAATATCTTGTGAAGATCTCGTGTATGAACGCCTTGTATTTTTACTTTATATCTATGTTTAAAATATGTGGAAGCATTGCAACCCCTCTTTAAAGATGATGCATTTTGACTCCGAAATAACCAATCATCTATTTTAAGGGGTGCACCAATTTTCGAAAAACTGTCTAAAAATATCCAGAAACCTGAAGTGAAACTTTGTCCATTCAGATGTGTTGGCTGAGCTAAAGTGGCTGAGTGTGAACGAAAGTGTGACTGCTTTAAAAAATATGATCATATCCATGTCACCCTTGAGTTTACCCAAAGAATTTAAAAAAGATACATTTGTTAATTTTGCACTGTCATCAGGACGTCAACACTTGGCCCTAATATCATGTGTGTCATGTTTTCCAGCTCTGAGTGCCGATTTCCCCTTTCCCTTTGCTCCGCGCAGGCTTTGATAAGATAATGGGAGCGGCTGCACAGTGAGTGTGTTCTGAAGCACCTGACCCTTAAATAGGTGCTGAGTGGAGGGCCCGGGCAGGGCTGCTGAGACGTGCTCACGCTCTGTTGACTTAAGCATTCACACTGAGCCATCAATCATCCCAGTGTGACGGCTCTGCCCCGAACCCCGGCCTACTTTATCTGCCGGCAAAGCCTCCCCGCTCAGCGTGTGCATGTAAAAACCGGCCCTGATGTGAAAAAAAGTCAGCCACATTTTTATCTCGACGGCTTGCAACTTTTTCTCACAAGCACACACACACCTCCTCTTCTTCTCTGTCTCTCTTTTGCTCCCATTTAAGAAAAAAAATCAGGGAATTGGTTCTAAATCCTTCCTTCCTATTTTTTCAAAAACCACTGAGGCATTTGGGAAAGGTTTTTTGCAATTATGTTTAATCGTATGCGGCCGTTCCAATCAAGAGCAGCTCTGCTGATCACATTTGCATGGGTTTCAGGTTCTGGCCTCTGAGTCAGTGCAGTGCCCGTGCATGCTGTGGGGTAAGACCACCTGGATGATCCACAGATCTGCTCGAGACTTCTGTTTCTGCTTTATTGTTGCAGTCTTCACTTGGATCAAATCCTCTTTGAGATCTATTTTTAGATCTTTTCTTTTAGTCTCTTGTTGTTTGTTTTTGTGCTGGCTTTGTTGCTCGAATAATTAACACATTTGCCTGGAGCGCGGTAATTTAGTTGTTTTTTTGTCAGACCTTTTGTTTTTCTACACCTTTATTTCATTTCTATTTTATATTATTATTGGTATTTATTTGATTATTTATCATTATTTATTTATTTATTATTATTTTTATTATTAGTAGTAGTAGCAGTAGTTGTATTTTTTTTATTGATTATATTCATTTTTTATTTATAGTAAAAAAAGCAGAAAGAAGTCCTTACCTTTTTAACATTTTCATTCAGTGTATATCAGTATGGCTCCACAGATCTTTGCTCTCTTTATGTTTTGTCCTTCTTTTTCTTCTTCTGTGTATTGGGTTTTTTTTCTTTTTGGAAACGGTAATAAATTTGCATTAACAGCAACATTTTTGGATGGCCTAGCAGTTAGTTTGCAGACCCAATGAAGTTAGCCATCCAGTGGTTGGCCCAGGCTTAAATCTAACTCTAGGACCCCTTTCCTGCACATAATTCCCCAATCTCACCTTGTTTATTAATCTATCCACTGTCCTCTCTTAATAAATGTGGAAGCCAGAAAAAAAATGGAGGCGGTAATTTGGCACCCCATGTATGGAGGTATTTTCAAGTAGCTATCCAACCTGCAGCTTCTTCTATTTGTCACTCAGTCTCTCAAGAGGTTTCTTCCTCTTTCCACTTCACTATTCCCTCCCTAAAAGTGGCATAAAAAAACAACAAAAAATGTAACTTGAAAAAACAATTTAAGAAAATTGAGGTTAATTTTTGTCATTAGCATTCATGACAGAATTTCTTCCTCTTTTCTACTTTCAAACACAACAAGCATTCAAAAACCCTGCATCACGTTTGTTTTCAGCACATTTTTTGTTTTTCATATTTTACACAGGAAACCGATCCACGGTGAAAATGTACATATACATTTTTGGAGCGTTATTTTTTGTGTGCATTTAAACTGGGACAAACGACAGTCTTTTTATAAAAAAAAGAAAAACATTGAAGTTGAAGAATATATATTTGCTTGTGTGTGTAAGTGTTTTAGCAGAATTCCCAGATGCACTGCCCCGCTAAGTCCAGCTGACCAGCCCACCCAGCCTGTGAGAGAGTGGGCTTCCATTTTTCTTCTCTCTGTGGATCTGGAGGTCAATGTGACTCTTTCTGTGTGTGTGTGTGTGTGTGTGTGTGTGTGTGTGTGTGTGTGTGTGTGTGTGTGTGTGTGTGTGTGCTGTCATATGTTTTGGCCCTCTATTTTTGTGTGTTTTGAGGTCATGTGTGTGTGTGTGCATGTGCTGGATTGTGTGTCCACATGCTCATATGTGTCACAGGAAAGCAGCTTGTGTCTGATCGGCTGCTCCTCTCATTTTCCCTGGTGAAAGGCGGCATTATAACGGATTTCCATGACCTCAAGCCAGGGCGCTCACTCCTTTCACAGCCTGTGTGTGTATATATATGTGTGTGTGTATATGTATTTGTGTTTGTGTGCACGCATTATAACTGCTTTCCATGACCTCCAGCCAGGACCCTCCTCTGCGGCGTGCCTCGCAGCGCTTGTTTAGACAACAGTGGTGCACATGTTGGCTGAAATATGGCTGCTGTGCTCGTTTGCTCGGGTGAATTAAGCTACGGCATGTGTGCTTAAACCCAGACCCTCGCTGATTTATCCATATATTTAAATGATTGATTTAAGAGCAGCCCGGCCAACACTTGTTGAATCAGCAGATGGGGGGGCGGGCTCGCTGAGATGAGAGGGAGAGAAGAAGGGCAGGATTCAGATCAGAGCCTACACAGCCTCCCTCACACAGGTAGCCATATTCACGCCGTCCATCGCCCACTGGGGGACATTTTTCACAGAGCTCAAGTAAATTATTCAAAAGTAAAGCTTTACTTTGCGCAAGATGGATACTTTTAACGACGTACTGATTGCTTTTTAACACACTCCTTTTTCAAATGAGCTATAAAATGTTGTTTATTATGCTTCAGAACATGACATAGGCAATCTATTTTAATGTCCGGGAGCAGCCTGGAAAGAAACGTACGAAAACACGTCCTCCCGTTTTTAACCCGTGATATGTGCATGTGTGCCCAAATGAGGCTGCGTGTGCCGGTGTGTTTTATTACCTGTCTCATTATTAAATGTGTTAGGAGGCCGGCTGAGCTGGGACAAAACATTCCAGCTCCTTTAATGTCTCCCTCTCGTCTCCCTCCTGTCCCCCTCGCTCCTCTCTTTGATAATACGTCTCCTTATGAGCCCATAAAACCTGACGCTTTCTCAGACATGCGCCTTTTTCCTCTGTGCGTTGCAGAAAAAGTGCATCTAAAGCTGTCTTGCATTCGCTTTTGCAGTAAGGCTCGAGAAAAGTGTGCAAAGATTAATCAACAGATTTATTTTCACCATGCAACTTTTGAGAATCAGATCTGTTGTTGCACATTTTGCTGATTTCACTGCATTGAAAAACGCGCCTCAGCTCATCTATTTCTTTGTACTGCCTCTCTCTTCCTCGCTCCCCCTCTCCTGGCTCCCCGTCCCTTTCTCTCTTCTCTGTACAGGGTCGAGTAAGGCATAAGCGAATAATTAGGTAATTGCCCCCTTGATTGAGCTCAATAGGAAACATTTCAATTAGGCTAAAACTGCACGAGGAGGAAGTAGGCCCTTACAAAGGGAAACATTCCTTGTCATGCAACTGTCAGCCCCCGAGCCCACACCACGAGCCGGGATTAACTGGATACTAGAGGAGGAAACGCTGGGGAAGAGGGAGGCTGCACTGAAAAAGAAAAGCCAGGGGGGAAAGAGGCAGGGATTTGGGGTCGACAGAGAAGGAGGAGAAAGTTGGAGGTGGGGTCTCTGAAAAGCAGGCGGTTTTTCGGGGGGTGGGGGGTCGAAGAGACAGCAAGAAATGATTGCAGCAATTACAGCTATATTTAAACACGCCTTCCCTCTGATATGATTTTCCCGGTGATCCCCTGTCCAGATAAGAGGGAGCGCTCCGAGCCCGCCCTGCCGCCTGTAACAAATTACAAGCTCCCAGCCATGGAAGAGACGCAGTTCCTGTGAGAGAGGGAGGGAAAGGAGCAGAGAGGCTGGAGCGCCAGAGCAAGCAAAATCCCTTGAAAGACGTGCTGCCCCAAACATAAGATTCATCGTTATCAAAGTCAGAGTACTGACCATAAACACATGACAAAAGTCTGTATTTGAATCAGTTACAAAGAAAAGTTCTGTAAATGAGCTGTTTCCACTTCTGTTTTGGATGGAGGCCTGGATGTAATGATACTTTCTAATGCAGTTAGCTTTACTGATGCAAAATAAGTGGTGAAAGAAAAGCAAGTTTGGGTTTACAAGGGTCATGATGCAAAAGTATCTCTGACTATGTGAGAGGTATGGACGCCCAAGAAGGTCATAATTAAAAACCTTTTGATTTAATCCCTCAGGTTATCTGTGTTCATTTCAGATGCTTTCTCAAGATCTTGACCTGTTTTACTAGCTTCTAGTTCTCTCAAGTTGTTTTACTATTGCGGGGGCATTTTCTTTAGAAAAAGATTAAAACTATTCCAATGTCTTGAGAAAACTAAAAAAAAATCAAATCACCAGGTTGACTCCCATCATTAGCAAAACAACAGTGCACCTTGGTACTTTATTTAAAGTGAAAAATAGAAATATGCTTCACTTACCTTGGTGATGTGGGCATTGGCAGGTAGACAGCTTGGTATGCCAACCCCTGGCTAACGCCAGCTATCAACCAACTGGTTTGATTTTTTTAGATTGCATAAAAATGATCCGGTTATCTTGAAAAAACAGAATGATTTTGTTGCAATAACGAGAAAAATAAGTGAAGATCTTGAGGAAACCACTGAATTTGATCCTTCAAAAAATGATCTTGCTATTGTAGAAAAATTTACTTTGTTTTCTCAAAATAACAAGAAAAAAGTTGATCTTGGAAAAAAAAATCTGAAACTAACTTATCTCAAGAAAATAGAAATATATAAAGTCATGACCTTTCAGGGCTTCTGTAAGAAATAGCAGACATACAGTTCTAGCTAATAAACATTAGAATAAGGGCTTGGAAATTAATCAGAAGTTTACTGATGTCTACCTTCAGAACCTCTGACTGACCGATCATCTTGCCCATATGTCGGTTCTTTTCCCTTTTCTTTTCCTTTCAACTTTTTTTTCAAAATTCTGTGTTCATTTGATTTTCCTCTGTGTTCGTTCTTCAACCAACCTCATAAAATCATAAAACCATGTGTATCCCATGAGTCTGCCTCATCTAGTCTAAGACAACTTAGCAACATGACAGGGACCTCAAACACTAAGCCAGCTACATACTAAGGTAGCAGGTGACAGGGAAAGACTCCTCAACTTGAGAAGTTTTAGGACCAGTGTCGTTGCTCTCCACATTGTTTACCTGTCATGCCCTGGTTGCTGTTTTCATGCCTCATAATCATTATGTTGTTTAGTGTTGTAAACTGTAGCTGTGGCCAACAAGGGCAGGTGATGTTCTGCAACTCCTCAAATTATGCAAATCCAAAACCACATGCAAAACAAACTCAAGGACAAAAACGCACCTTAGAAGAATCGTGCGGCAGAAAACCGAAACATTTGTATGAACGGTAAATACTGCACCAATTTGCACAAATGATGCACGCAAAGACTGCACATCCAACTGTTTGTTGGAAGATCTCCAGACCTGCTGGGGGGCTAAGTGACACATGCCATCATACTACTTCAACAAACTGTTGCATGTCTGATATGCATCATATCACAGTTGATATTATTTCAGTATTACACAATGGAAAAAAAAAAACTTTTCTCAAGTCCAGGCAAGGAAAAGTAGCTCTAGTTGGTGAAAAAATACACTCAATGACTGCTGAATTATAATGTGTAATGTAAAATGTGATGTGTTTTGTATCCATTTTGGTAGGAATTCACGATATTGGATTTTTGCCGATATCCGATATGCTGAGAAATTGAAACCCCTTTTGGCCAATACCGATACAGATAATCACAAGTTTGTTTGTTTTTTTCACTGTAAAGAAAGCTAAGTCTATCCTGTACTGGAATTTATATGTTACTCTTATTGTGACAGTCTTATTTGTTTAAGAAACACACATAAAACAAGACAAAAAACATTTGATTTACCATAAATAAGAAATGTATTATTTTTTCAAACTCAAGGCATTAAGTATTGAAATACAGAAAAATAATTTCTTTAAATCACATGAACTTTAAATGTACAATGCATTTTTAAACATAACCAAGTTGCATTTGATTATTTTAGAGCCACTGTAACAACCTGGTGACAGACACAGAGCTCTGCAGTGAAAATAAATGAAGTGCTAAATTTTATTAAAGGAGCTTATTTTTCAGATGGAAAATAATAATCCTAACTGAATAGCACCTTATCGGCTGTGCCTATTGGCAGATAAACGTGTTTTTAAGCTTTTATCAGCCGATACCGATATTGTGCCGATAATATCGTGCATCCCTACATTTCGGATCTCATGATAAAAATGTGACTGAAATATGAGTAGATCCACCGTTTCAACTCCAGTTCTTGTAGAATCCGATACCTAGAGCTTTAATTGAGAAGTTAAGCTGTGTTCACAAGCACACGTCTGTTCCTGCGTTCATGATTGTGGCTCTGCAGCCGTGCAGCCCACCTGCCCTTCTGTCATCACCGTCACCTCTCCCGCCCTCATACATGGGCCATGAAATTGAAGAGCTGGGCTCTGACCTCTAATGGAGTATGGGTGCCTGTAGGTGTTTTATGTAGGTGTTAATGGACGGTGTGTGAATGTCTATAGTGTGGACAGGTGTTAACGTGGAGAGTGGAGAAGGTGACGCCAGTCTCTGTCTGTGAGAGTGTCACTGTGTCTGAGTATGAGTGAGTCTGTGTGTGTGTGTTTGTATGCATGCAAAAATATTTGGGTATTTTATTTAGAAATATTTTAATTGATGTTTTTATTTGTGTGTGTTTGGCTTGATTTGTGTTTAATATCAGCATTTTTGTGCGACTGAGTCTCTATTTGCATTTTTATGGTTTAATTTTTGCAGCATATATTAAAATTATTGTATGTCTGTCTGTGTAGCTGTCTAGTTCATCCGGATTTATATGTTTGGATTTGTGTGTGTGTATGTGTGTGTGTGTGTGTGTGTGTGTGAGAAGAGACTTTGGCTCTGCCTCTTTATCCGTGTCCCTGTGGGACTCGCTGTGGTTAGGAGAGTAAACGGCGGTCCATGTTAATACGTTTCCTGTGTCTGGCCCAGCGTACCTGTGTGGTTCACCTCGACACACACTCGCTGCACAACAGAGCGAGTCAGACACATACCAGCACCTCTTTTAGACATGCTGTGGATTCAGTACGTGCAGGATGGACATAGACTGTGTCACGTAAAGGAGCAGGGAATCGTGCCTCTTCCTTCTATCACAGAATACATCTTTACATCTTAACATCTTGTGATGATGAATTTTATTAGCCTAGAATCATGATCCCATTGCTGATTGCCGGACAGTACTCTCTGCTTTCATGGTTGTAAAATTTGAAGAAGACAATGAAAATCTTTCAGTTGGGGTGAATAATTTTGAACAAATTTCTTTCTCTGTAAAGCCAGACTTATGTGTTTGTGAGGCTTCCCTGTTGCACCAGAATTGACCACATTCTCATTCTGATTTATTTAAGTTTATAGTTGAATTGGCACTGCTCTTCTCCTTTTTAATCAGTAATTTTGCTGATTTTGGGTGCAGATTACAATAACCTTGATTGTCTGACAGCTTATTTTGAGGTATGAACACATTAAGTCAACCAAACAATGAAATGTTGTAACTGTTGCAAGGCTGCACAAGTATTACTCGTCAGTTTAACAGGTTATTTATATTTACATTTTTGTCGGCCAGAATTGCCAAAAGCAAGGACTGATGCTATGATGTGCAACTACCCTGATGTAAATAATCACAAATGAGTGATGTCACCTATGTAGGCTGAGTCTGGTTGAACAGACATATAACTGGTTTACCAGAGCAAAGTGTAACCAGCGCAGGCAAGTGTGACCGATGACTGGCAGTGCTCTGCTGTTTTATTTTCTGTCCATTAGTCATAAGTTGAATATGTGCACAATGAAATTGGTTGCTTCAAACAGATATTGTCCCACTTGTATCCCGTAGTAGCTTTACATGTATTACAGTCTTTTTCTTACACTGGTGTTTTAGAAAAGCCAAATTCCAGCCTACGTTCAAAACTTTTCTTTTTAGCTGCTGTCTTTTCAAGGCTTCCTCCTCCACAAACCCCCTTCCCCCCCTAATCGGCCAGACCTTGGTGTTTGAGGCCCAACCCTCGAATGTGTCATAGACAGTTAGGAGATCCTACTGCTGTGATCTCATCATTTCAGGAGTTCCTGTAAAAATCTCTTAAAGATGTAGTAAAGATCTAGTGAAGATCTTGTGCTACTTTTACACATGACTGTTTCGAGAGGTTTACCGATTCAGAGATTTCTACAACATATGAGTATAAGGTAATTTTAAAATCTGCACAAGTTTAGTTTGAACATTGAGGACTGTTACTTAAGATCCATGTTTAAAATATTTGAAATCTTGATCCTCCCTATTAAAGAAATAGTGAGTAACTGACTGATTAAATATGTAACATATTGTTGAAACAATGCTACCATGCTAGCATTGGACAACCAGTATTTATTGGGCTATGGAAGGTAGCATCTTGAGTTGTGTTGAATTCCTCCAAACCAAAGAAAAACACAACTCAAAGTAATGTCAGCAAAGAAATGCAACAAATCCTTGCATAAAGCTGAATGCAGTGAGTTTTTAGAAAAACTCACTGTTTTTCTTCAAACAAGATAAAAAAAGATTGACTTTTTTTTTTTTAAATGTGCCCCATGTACTTAAGCTACAGGCCTTATTGCACTCGTTTTACAATCAGTTCCTGGTCCATGGCTTGGTTTCCTGTCTTTCTAAAGTTCTCTAAAGGCAGAGAGCCCAAATAATAATTCCAAGAAAACAATAATAATCATTAATCAACTGTGTTTTTCACCTCAGTCAGGGATTATTTATTGTCTGCAATAAATCTGCTCCTCAACAAAGAACCGACTTCTTCTCTTGATGGGAAGGTTTGAGTGTTTCAGGAGCGGCTGCTCTTCTACGTGATTTTCTCATTTGTTTGTTGTCATAACACCAATAAATCAAAGTAAGAGACATAACACTGTTTTTAAATGCTAATATAAGCAAATTTAATCTTCAGTAGTGTTTGTTTTCTACCTGGAAACGTCAGTGACAGAAGAAATCAGTATTAGTTTGAGTATCTTTTTAACTTGATTGTTTTATTTTTGTTCCCTCATTCCTGGTCAACCATGCAATCACACTTATTACATTTTATGAAGCAAACAAACATATAACAACTAAAATAGGAATGACTTGGACCACCTCCTTTCAGACTCCTCCCCCACTCTCGTTATGACAGCTCCCAGCGCTCAGCCGAGACAGGACACACACATCCGCAGTTATAATTCAGTAATTTGTGTTTGTGCATTCTGTGACAATTGTGACAAATGAGTGGCCCGGAGTGAAATGCCAACCTGCCCTCCCCCCTCCTTGTTTCCTGCTGCTTACACTGCTCAGGTGTGCGCTCCGAGGGCTTGCGTGCTGAGCATGAATAGCCCGGCTGACAAGAGAAATGATTACACAGACGTGTTTATTTTAAATGTGATTTTAATTGATGAATCATATCGACCGAGCAGGCCTGTGCGATCACGTTTAGTGAATGGGTGGCATGTCAAGTTTTTCTCTTGCCTCTTGTGCAATGTATACCTGCCCGGCACATACTTTCTCTTCTTGTCCATGCTTCTCCTGTCCGAACACACACGCTCGCTCAGGCAGCAATCACTTCACTCCGTCTTCCTCCTCCTCATTTACATTTTCCGGGGCATTTTTCAAGCTAAGCGCGTTCTGTCATCGATATTTCTGGCGGAGAAGTTGAGTGTCCGGGCCTTTTAGCCTGGGCATGGAACCGATTATAAAAAATCTGAGGATGAAGGAACCCTGGTAATGTTTTACCCTCGAAATGAGTTCCATTCCTTTGGAAAAGCCGTGCAGAGTTGGAGATGTAATACTCATATGGAGCAGTTTATGAGGATTAAGAGGTTTTATTTAGTCTAAGGGGCCAGCGGCCGTCCTTTCTGCATCCCTCCTCCTCCTTCACATCCCAGTCTCACCTTTCTGGTGGATGAGCAGGCAGCAGAGGAGGATTCTGGGTTTTTAGTGGTGACAGTGTCTGACTCTCTTCAGGTCTGAGCTTTAGCACCTGTGGCAGGTGGAGTGGTGCAGCTTTCAGGTCTGATGTTGACTCCTGGCCTCAGTCCAGCTTTGCTCTCAAACTTTTACGTCGGCACTTTTTAACTCTGATGCCCAACATATCCATGTCTTTTTTTAGCAGGTATTTTTCCGACTATTAAAGTGCTTTGTGTGTTTTTGTGTTTGCTTTTCATCTGTCTGGATGAATTTGCGTGCATGTGTGTGTGTGTTGCAGAGCCTGTGTTGTGAGCGTGTGTGGCTCTCCTCCATCTTTTTCCCAGAAGGAAAAGTCTCATGTTCGCTCTCTAACTCGTCCTGGTAGAGGGTCAATTGCAACCAGTTGGCCGCCAGTCTGCTCCAAAGTAAACATTTGGAGAGAGGCGACTGTACGAGCAGGTACCTGGGGGGCTCTGTTAGCTGCTCAGCTTCCCCCTTCCTCCATCTCTCTTTTTCTCCCCCTCCTCTCTTTCCTTTACCTCTCCACCTCTGTGCCTCCTCCATGCGCGGCGGTGGGCCATGCTCCCCTAAGGGCTGCAGATTGCCCAGCTTTGAGCTGCTTGGCTGAGCTCCGTGAGATGGTCTGTCTCCTGGGACTGGCTCTCAGGAGAGTCTGCCTTGTTGGCCCAGTTGTTGGTCCTTCTGCCTGCTGTGGTCTGGCTAAGTTAAAGAGCTCTGGAGGATCCCAGACAGAAACCAGCACATCTCCTGCATTGTGTAAGCTATCAGAAGTATGGTTTTCATTTCCAGCTTTGTGTGCCAGCTCAATGTATTCAGGTCCAGGCAGGAGAGAGGACTGAGGAGAGAGGAGGAGGAGGAGGGGGTTGTCTGCAGGTTTAAAGTGTCTGGAAGCTACAGCGGCAGTGTTGCAGGCCTTCTTGAGCCTGATGGCAGGCGACTCCTTTAACTGGGGCTGGGGAGCGGTCTGCACAGCTCAATTTTGGCCACATTAATCAAACTCACATTTCCTCACATCAGCCCGGGTGCCGATCAGGAGGGCCGGCTTGTTAGCATAATGAATTCAGGTGGTTTCACACAGAGGGCCACAGTCTTCTCAGAGTGGATTCAGTGTGTTTAGAGATGAATAAAATACAAACACGTCGTTTTCCTGCTTCATTTAGGTGGTGAACTGAATTTCTAAAAAGTACAAAGACTACTATTAATTGTGACTCTGGCTTTTGAGAAACTAAATTAATGAGTATTAAAAATTGCATCACAACTTTGTATATTTGAGCCAGCTGAAGTCTGTTCACCATTGAGGACACATTTCTTGTAAAAAGTGCTGTAAGTGTCATGTAAGAACAAAAAACACTTTGAGGAATTGACACTATGTAAATGCATGCTTATTTTTTTTGTATGTAGAAATTTCTTAACGTTTCTGATACTTTTTGACTCCATAATTTATTGCAAATAAAACTACAGAAAATCAGAAAACCAGAATCACAAAAACTTCTTTTTTTTTTTTTACCAAGAGCTGATATCAGAAAGTGAGCAGCAAGAATGGAGTGACACAGACACAAGGTGGAGAAAGACCATTGGCTAAAAACAACACAGTAAAACCAAGAAATCCGAAGTCATTTCCTGTTTTTTTCAATGCAGCTATGCTCTAAAGAACTCTGAATTATTAAAGAAATGACCTTCAAGATGCATTTTCAAGGAGGTACAAATACCAAGGTGGGGGTTTGTGTGTCTTTCTGCTCTGCCCTCTGTCACAGACACTTTACTTCTTCATTCACAGGATGGCAAAAAAATCCATTCTGTGTCACATGAAGACACACGGGCTACATTTTTATTTATAGTTATTATTTTTATTTATAGTGCACTTTTCTAGCAACATGTCTGAAACTTAATTCAAATTCCATTATGGGCTCCCAGGGTTCTTTCCTTTTTAATGTGGTATCAAGATGGAATAAGAGTATCCTTTAATTTTTATTGTTATCACGTCTAGGGCTGCAGCTATCGGATATTTTAGTATTCGAGTATTCTACTGAAAAATCCCATCGATTAATCGAGTTATTGGATAAAATACATTTTTGTTTAGCTAAAGAGCAGTTATTTTTCAAATGAAAAATGTTCTCTTTAAGAAATAGAATTTTCTGATACAGCATGTCAAAAATAGCACTTGCTTTGGTAGCTCCAAAATCTGTAAACACACTTTGACACATTTTTTGTGCCTTGTACATCTCATCAAATGTTGCGGACCCAAATGGCACCCATTTCGTAGAATGACCTGTTGGGTCTGAAAACTCTCTTAATATGGCCTCAGCTCTATTTGAAACACCACTCTTTGATCTTTTTTAAAATTAAACGATTCCTCGAGGCGGAGAAAATTACTCAAGTATTTTTTGTAATAGAGTACCTTGAATCATTGAATAGTTTCAGCTCTAATCACGTCAAAGGTTAAAATTCTGATATGTTTTTTGACAAATGTAAGCTGTTTGCTATGAACTTGGTCCATAGCTGTCTTATGATTAGTCTACCTCGACCTGAGTCAAAAAGCTCCTGCACAATAAGTCAAAGCAAGGAGAATAAGGAACTACCTTTATTTGATTTCCTGGATTTTATTTTTAAAAAAATCAAAGTGTCACATGTTAGCTTAGCGTGTTGCTCTGTTTCACAGCTCCTGTCTGCAGGCTCCACGCACAACTTCCAAACTGATCATTTCAAGAAGACTTAAAGTCAAAACGACCTTTTGTGTAGGTGCTGAGTTATTTCTTTTCAGGCAGACTTCCTCTTGGTACAAGTGCTGGGGTCAGTGAGGAGAGGGAAGGGGAAAATGAGGGGGTTGTGAGTGTGTGTGTGTGTGCAGTGTTGGGGGGCGGGAGTGAAGCATGCAGTCAGACAGTGGAGGAGGCCTTTGCTTTGCTACTCATACATACAGGTGCTTATAATTTGCAGTGTGTGATTAATCATTGTTGTGTTTGGGGGTGACGTCTTGTTTAATGGATCTGTCCATCTCCCCTCTCTTACTGTTCTCAGGAGGTGTGTGTGGGATCCATGGCCCAACTTGGCTTGATGAATTCATTTATTAATGGCTTATAATTCATTGCAAAGTGGTAGAACAGAAGAAAATTAGTGTTTTAATATTTAATTGCTGATTTCTCTTCTCTTCTGTAATTATGAAGAAGTGTCTTCTTGCATTGGATCATTGTTGAAAAGAAGCAGCCTGAAGACCTCATTTAGCCTTTTAGATAATGTCATGTGGTCTATTCACAAATTTTATTGACGTTTTTTGTTCAGACCAGTTTGAAGAAGTTAGATGTTGACTTCACATATAAAGCATTACAGACATGAAAAGCACCGAAGTCATATAAAGTTACCTTTTGTTTAAACTTTCACTTTTTGAACCACCCTCACTGACTTCTACCCCAGTCTTGAAGTCAAAACTGACCCAGTCCACAAACTGCAGCATGTGTGCGGCCCAGCAGCTGCCACCACACAGAGGCCGTGGTGTTTTCCGTGTGTGTGTTTGCTTTGGGTGGAGGGCTGCCCGGCTGGTCAGCACGGCTGTAAATCAGAGTCTTCCTGATGGAACCCTGATGGACAGGAACCTAATCTGTCCCCAGTGTGTCATTACGCTCAACCTCCCAGATAGCTGCAGATCCTGCTGCTCCTCTCATCTCACACACACACACACACACACACACACACACACACACACACACACACACACACACACACACACACACACACACACACACACACACACACACAATACCTACGTCCACACCAGCCTTGTGGAAAGCAGAGACAGTAACAAAGACACACATGTTGAACATAAACCGGTCGAGCTGGTGTCAAGAGTTCATCGTCAGCATCTGTCATAGCAAAGCCGGTGCCCAAAAACTATTTGGTTCTCTCGCACCGCAGCAGCGCCTCGCCCGTGATTCAAATGTACACAGGCCACGCAACTGCTGTCGCCAAACTGGCCTCAGAGATGGCTTCACGTAAGCAAACTGAGGGACCTGTTAGGAACTGTCCCAGGATCCCCCACACATTGGAGAAATTTAAGCCAAGGATGTCATCTGTTACTTTATGAACCTTTACATAACCAACGCCAAGTGAAAACACTGGATTTCCATTTGACGTAGAAATAAAAATGGTGCCTGAAATTATAAATCAAGCTTACAAAAGCATATCAACGGTCAAGATTTCATTTATTTGTTTTGAAATAAAATAGTTCAAACCTCAAGATTCCATAAAAATTGATTTTGATCTTCTCAGTCTGGTTTCTGTGACTTTCCTATTTCTCAGGAACTAGTCTCATTCATAAGTCTCTACAGTTATTTCAGCCTCCCTGACAACCAGCGGGATAAAAGAGACCACCTTATTTCAGCACGGTTCAGTTGGAGTTTGTCCAACGAGGAGATCTTGACCCCTCAATTACAGGATGATGGAGCTGTTTCTTTTGCGTGGAGCTGAATTTCATTAACATTTTCACATCCACATATGTGAAATGAACTCAGTTGGTGCACCTTTATTCTCGTGTGTTTGGTAGTTTATTTTCTGGACAGTCTCCCCAAATAGTTCCTAAATACAGCTCAGTGCATTTTGTAATCTTCAGTTTCTGCGACAAACCTCTCACAAAGCCAGAAACCAGAGAACTGACACTCTAATCTGATGCCATCCGGGGACACATCTGTGGATTAGCTCCACTGACGATGAATCAGAGACTTACGGACTTAAAGGTTGTTTGCTTGACCTTTCTCGGCTTCGCCTTGGACTCTGAGTCAGCGCGGAAAGTCGCTCTGTCATTCAGCGCCAGTGGAGCAGCTCCAGGGTTCGTCTCTTTAATGACAACAACCGGAGAGCCTTTGCCTCTCATTTCCAGCTTGAGTGACAGCCGATCATGTATACAAATCTTGACTTAACTGTCTAAGATTGCAGGAATCAAGCCATGTTTGCTCTGGTTTAGGCAGGATTTCCCTAGTTTGACCTTTTTTCCCCACACTGAGCCAGTATCTGTGTCTCTTAAGGCCTGTTCCCCTATCTGTAGATCTGTTTGTGTATGGCTTAGAGAGCACTGATGGGCACAGCGTAGAATGCCTGCCTTTATTGTGAATAAGCCTGAGAATGTGTAAGCGACGTGGCACACAGCCATCTGCCAAAACAAAAGCCGTCATAGACGCTCCGTCACACAATGATCCATTAAACCCTCCTGCCTGCTTGTGACAATTAATTACCCCAATCCAAATAATGTTATAAATCATAGACGCAGCACAAAGCCGTGCTGCTGATTGCATAATTATTGCATCAAACCGCCGCCGTATGTAACGTAATCACTGCCTCTCATCAGGCTCAAAGCGGCGGCTTGCATCTGGAGCGCCATTATGCAATGTTTGGGAAAGACACACAGCTAGCTTGCTAACAATATGTGTAAAGCTTGGAGGATTGTGTGCCACCTCAACTTTTATTCAGAGGGGACAGGAGAGCCTTGGTGTAACTGTCCGGGACACACTGCCTCACATTAATGCTGACTTTTTTTTTTCTGGAACAAATTCTGACTGTGTTTAAGCAGTGATGGCTGAGTGCATTTACACTTTTGTAATGGCTTCCTGCCTTCAACTCTGGCTTAGGACAAGGGCAAACCATGCGGGTACTCCCCTTTCACTCCTGCTGCAGGTCCAGCTTTTACACCCTCAAGTCCGTCATCCAAACCCGGCACCGCAAAGTCGGACCACCCTGGCAGATTATCCACTCTCTCCACTGTATCACTCCCATCCTTGGATAGTTTGTGGACTGAGAGATGGTATCACTCCTTAGGAATGTCCGCTGGTTTTGTATTCGCTGCATCATTTGCATTTATCTACCTTGCAGCCTGTTTCTTTACCCAAGAAAATTGTATGTTTGGAGGACGTCCCGACTCTGATGCATCCAGGAATGTCAGCCAACATGGGGGTTTCTTCCAAGCCGCAAGAAATGAGAAATTCGGGGGTTACACTGGATCTTCACAGCGACTGTATTTCAAATCTTATGAAGATATATGGACAGCTTTTAAAAAACATACATGGCTTTCTTGTCGTCAAAAAGTGTGGCAGATAGAAACAGAAATATGTTTTTTTTTTGTTTGTTTGTTTTGATGGTCTTTTAGCTTAGTAAACATTTCCTATCAAGTTTATGAATTTAATACCAAGTCAACTCTGCCCTTAAACATTGCGTTTTTATGTATGATATGGTCCCTTTAAGACTACAGATGATTCAAAGGGACTGATTTGATAGTTGCTTAAACAGAAATTAAAATTGTCAAATAACCAAGGAGCATTTTTATGCCTGAAAGATTTATGAATAATTTGTTTAACTTGAAAATAATCCTGGTGTCAACTCGTGAGGCTGTGTAATTATTGGGCCAGTGAAACACTCGCATTCCTACCTTTGACAAAAGTCAAGGCCATGTTTTAGAGTGTTCCCATCTTATATTTATATATCATAGACACATTAATGAGTTGATCTACATAGATGTTCAGAATTATAATGCCTATTTAACCCTTTCTTCAAATGTGTTAATACATGGCACCAAGATTTCCAAAATAGGGACTTCATACAGGCTGAACTTCAGACTTCTAAGAAGTGGTTAACACAAATTTGGATGACATCACAGTTAATGCATCCACTTCTTTTGTCTTAAACTTAAATTGTATTGATTTTCATGTAGATCAGGACATTTTGAAATACAAGGAAAATGTTCAAAAGTGCACTCTCATATACTTACAAACCTTACCATTGTACCAGTTTGAACGTGCACACTTCTGTACAAATTTAGGTGAGATACAATTTTTCTTAATTCATTTTACTGAGCTTAGAATGGCATTGCCAGCATGGACTATCAGTGCCAGGGTCTCATTGAGCAGTTTTGAAGGCATCCCTTTTATTATTCATTTTCTTGAAGAAATATGCATTTCTTAAACGCGAGTGAGTCAGTCTGTTTCAAGAACATCTTATCTACAATGTCCAAATACATACAGTTCTAGTACACATGCTACAACTACAGTCTAGGGATGAGTCAGGATTTTCAAATAATTGTCTGATAATAAAAAAAAACAGTTTAAATGACTTTTTAACCCACATTATTATTATTATTATTATTATTATTATTATTATTATTATTATTATTATTATTATTATTATTAGACCCTGGTTTTAATGTGATAGAAGTGATAGAAGTGCCACAGCCTCATACAACTAGTAAATGAATCTCTATCTCCTTATGTCTGCATGTGGAACTATTGAATAATTGGTGAATTGTGACTTCCAACGAGTATTTCTCTTGTAGTGCCTATTAGGGCCTAACAATTAATCGATTTTAAACCAACATTGCAATGTAATAGAATGCAATTTTCAAATCGCAAAGGCTGCAATTTGAAAAAAAAAAAAAAGTTTCATGTACACAGACCTGGAGGGAGGGTAGTAACTTGAACTTGTTCTCCCTTAAAACCAGCAAAAGTCAAAATGTTTTTTCCGGCAAAAAAAACCTTAGTGGGCTACAAAGATCTATCCAGAAGATCGTAGAGCAATACCCCTTGGTCACTTTTTTCTGTATGGTTTGTTACTCTTAGTGACAACTGGAGGTCAGTATTATTTCACAGTGTTCCTTTTTCTTTTTCAATCAAGAGATGCAAAAAAGACTTGCTTAAATGCCAACAGTATCTTTTATTGGTTAGTCATACTATAAAATGACTTAAAACTTGTGTTAAGGGAACAATGCAGAGGATAAAGGCCCCCCCCAAAAAAATTGTATGCCAAATCGCGATCGCAATATTGGTCTAAAAAAATCGCAATTAGATTATTTTCCAAAATCTTTCAGCCCTAGTGCCTATCCCTAGTACCCATGTTATCCCAAGTTAGCTTCCATGTAACAGAAAAAATGTTAACAGGACAAACACTTAAGAATTCATCCCATGCCATGGAACCATTTTAATAAAACAAATTTAGCAATACAACTTGACGTCTTTTAGCAACCTGCTATCACAACACATAAATCCCAAACTCTCTGTTTCTGTAACTCGCTGCTTCTCTCTCTGTTTAAAGACAGATGTCGTCTGCCTTAATGTCCATCCAGCTTATTCCAGACAGCAGCCAGAGGGGAAGCTTCAGCCTATCCATATAGACACAGGGTGTTAACAACTAATTAAAGTATTTACTGCCTCACTAAAACTCCATTATTGCTGTTCCCTCCCAATTATTGGCTCTATTATCAGCTTTTATGGACTCAGGTGAGCTTCCGGACAAAGTTGTGCTTGTTGTGGCAGAGTGGTCAGCGCGCTCTGCGTGTAAAAAAAAAAAAGAGAAACACCACTCATACCAGTTCCACAACTAAGAGACGGGAAAGTGCAACGTTTTGCAGGTGTTGACAGATGATGGTTTCTAAAGTGACACATTGGACTGATGGATAATTTGCATATGTATTTTTCTTCTTACATTAAACAGAGTGTACTTGTGCAGCTGCTTTTCTTCCCTCGCAGGCAGAAAGCCATCTTTTGTGTGGTTCCCACATGTGCTTTCCATCCCTCCCTCTCCCTCCCTCCCTCTCTGTCTCACCTCTCTGTGTATTAATCAATCCCTGTCTCCCCTCCGTCCACTAGGTGACAGTAACGACACAGCTCTCTCCTCCGGGTGCCGGGGATGGGGATGAGGTGTAATCTCTTGTTTACATAAGGTGAATGGGCTGAGGAGTGCAGGTTGTAGGCTGGGTGGGTGTGTCAGGAGCAGCGGCGGTGATGTTGCAGTGATGTGGTGACGTGGTGGTGGAGGTAATGATGGTGGTGTCTGCAGTGGGAAGTCCACTTACTTCACGTTAACCATTCTGCTTCACATCACTCAGCAGCAGCATATAAAGGCTCACCATAATGGTCTGGTCCATGTGCTCTGTGAAAGCTCAAAAAGTGCAACATAGGAAGTTGATGGTTTGATTTCTATGGGAGAAGAATGAAGAAGGTAATGGGAGGAGTAGTGCTAGAGGATGCAGTGCAGGGGTAGTTGAGTTGATGGTAATAATAGTCATAACTAGGGCTGGGGTAATATGCTTTTCTCTAAATTCGAGTCTTTTACAATTTTTGGGGTGCTGATTCAGTTCAATTTGCAATTCTTCAATAGTTCTGATTCTTGCAATTTTTGGCTCACTTTTTTAACACCAACCTAGTCAAAAAGATGATTAATGATGATGATGTCTACAGACTATATCAGGAGCCACATTTTCCCAAAAATGCACATAATTTGTGTTAGTTTTTAAGATTTATTCAGGGGATCTGACATCTCAACTTTTTTCCAACCCAGCTTATGAACAAAGACTAAAATGAAGGACTTACATTTAAAAATCAAAAAAAGATTTTTGAACAAAAACATTCAGGATTTAAAAAGTTAAACAAAAAATCCCAATACTACAATATATTGATTTTTTTTCTCCCACCCCTAGTCATGATGTGTATCTCAGCTTTGTTTGATGAACTCTTAAGATGGTATTTCAAGATTTGTGGATATGAGTTAAAGCTCAGTGCAAGAAAACTTCACTTTTTGATGCATTTTCATAAAGCAATATAAATATTTGTCATGCAAAACTTTTTTTTTCTTATAACTTTCACCAGCTTTGTACTAACACTACAAAACTATCACCGTCGTTTTGCAAAAAAGACAGCATCTCCAAATGTTGTCATGACAGATTTAAATCTTTGCAACTGACTGATTGTTGCAGTTGTCTCTTCACTTGAAATGTTAAAGACTGTTTTACACCTTCGCTAGAACAACTTGACCTGACACACCTCATAAAAACAAAAACTTAATTGAAAATTATTGTAAAATATAGACAAAAACAGGGGTTAAAGTTTATAAAACCATTTTCCACAAGACTCTTGAGGTGAAAAGCCAGGATAACGATGGTATCAGTTGCAACATGTTAATTAATCATACTGTGCCTGTTTATTTTGTGTTTACATTGAAAAAACAAGGTACAGTCTTCCATTTGTTCCTTTATTGAAGTTAATTTGAGACGCATTATCTGTCAGAACAACCTTCTTTCTGGGTGTTGTTAGCCACAACGTCTTCCTGTTGGTTTTATGGAAGAAGTGCTTCCTCGTCATTCTCCTCTCCTGTATCTGTGTGTGTCAGGAGGCGGTTGTCGAATGTATCTCTGTAACATGTGCAAACTGGAGCAGTGTGGGCTGATAACCGCAGAATAATGAGTAATGGCCGCAGTAAACTGCAATCAAATCAGCCAGATTGCACGTACACCCGACACATGCCAGCACGGAACTAAAAACAGAAGGTAGTTCACCTGACGAGTGGTTGGCTGTTTGCGAAAAATAATGACAGACTGATCGTTTTTCATAGTGAAAGCATTGCGTGACCCAGTTAAAAAAACTGTGATTCAGCAGAATACCCTTTTTGTACTTAATTCCAATTGTATCTCTTTTTCTGAATTAGACAATAGTTGAAGAGTGAGCGCAGACGGGTTGTCTAAATTCTCCCAAAAGTGAAGTGTGACAGCTGCTCTGAGTGATCTTTATGTTCTAGTTCCAATTTTTCAAAATAAATCTTTGTCACTTTTGAAGTACATTTTAATAAAGTTGCATCATGCATCATTTATTCCTTTCTATAAAGCTGATATAATTACAGTCTGGTAATCAGAACTGGTGCCAACAGCTGAGTAACAAGTACTTTTGTGGTTTTTTAGATTTGATATGACCTGTAGGCGTGTGAGACTGATGAGCTAAAGTTCAATTAGAGGTTGGGAAAAGTGAAATAACTTTGGTCAGGTGAAAACATCTTTAAAATGCATACTGATGATTTTCTTGTTTTTACTTGAATTAAAGAACTACACAGTCGACTCCTGAGTCAGCAAATGCTATCACAGACTTGTAGAGGCAGTTGGATAACATCATAAATATGTGGTTAGGTATCTAAAGCCACATACGAAATCACTGTAGCACTCTTAAAGTGTTTCATTAAGGACCCAGGGCGCCTGCTTGCATTTTTGGATGGAGTGCAAACTTGGAAAGATACATATTTCTCAGAGGTGTTGGGGTGCTCCGCCAGAAGAAAGAAAAAGAAACTAATTTAAACAAGTTCCCTGCGTTTCTTCATCATATAACCTCCCGGATTAAGTCAAGAAACAGATCCCTGCTAGAATGAAGATTGATTAGATTGTGTGTTTGGATTGCGTCATATTAAATACACAGGGCTGATGCTGACATTGAGCGGCCTAACTGACTTGACTTATCTCCTAAAAAGCCAAACTAAAATGAGCCAACACATACAGTTGATTAGGGAAAACTGCATCTTTCAATCCTGAATTATGTCAATTATAAAATAAGGATACATTCCAAGAAATGTGTTTTCATACTTTTACAATGAGTGAAAATAAAAAATAATTCTATACTTATTTTAATTTCGAATAGAAAAATAACTTTCACATCCAAATAATAACACTCTTGTGATTCCATGTTTGTGCGCCCACTACTATAACAGACACCAGGACATGTGTGAATATATAATCCATAGATCCATTTGTGTCCTCTTGCTTATGACAGAAAGCAAGAAGACACTGCAACACTTCACGACAGTGTGCTGAAAGGGACAAAATAGCAACTGAGGAAACCAAGACTTGACTGATTTGACTTATTTTTCTTCTATGACTTTATTCCCTATTGCATACATAGTTGTTTGATTTCCAATGTTTTGAGTCAAAATGGTCAAATATACATAAATCACTTTACAACCTTTTGTAGGTGTATAGTTTAACATTGATGGATCTTTTCAAAAACATGACCTCCATACTACAAACTCCCTGAAACTATGCCTGAGATACCTGAAACATCGAGGTTTACCTGGGGATATTTGTTGAAATAGGTCAGGATTTTCAAATAGTTGTTAATTCATGAAGATTCAGATATTTCCTGTTATTATTTTCCCACCTTCAAAACATATTATTTAACTTATAGCTGTATATATGGCAGAGTGGCCCTTCTGAAAGCTATTTTGTCTCCGCCAAAGCGTGTTTGCTCTGTAAGATTCTAAAGCAGATAAAACTACAGTAACTGTTGAAGAGTTCCTGGTGATAATAGATGAATGGTAAAAAAGTTCCAGGTCACTATTATATCAACCATGAAATAGTTCCAGGTGACTATTCCATGAATAGTTGAAACGTTCTCTGTGACTATTTAATTGGCTGCTGAATAATTCCTGTTGGTTGTAAGCTTTACTGTCAAATATTTCCCGATGACTATGTGTTTAATTGTCAAATAGTTCCAGTTGATGTTGAGATGAATCATCAGTGATTGTTAGAACAATCATGAAATAGTTCCCGGTGACTGGGGATGGGTACCTTTCACGTTGAAATGATCCGGTACCAATGCCCGGTACCTGGCAATCAGTATCGGTACTCAACGGTACCAATTTTTGGTACTTTTTTGTGTTCATATGGTAAAAAATATATTTAAACAATTAAAATAAAATCTCAATTTTTTTCAATTCAGCATAATATTCTTCATACAGTTGGTACCTAAATACGGTTGGTACCTGTAAAAGTACCTAATTCGGTACCTATCCCTACCGGTGACTATTAGGCTAATTGTCAGATAGTTCCCAGCGACTGTTAGATTAATCATCAAATTGTTTGCCGCAAATATTAAATAATATCAGTGGTTGAAATGCCAATCTCTAATACTTGCTCCTTGTTTCTTGGGCTAGTTGATTTAAGTGCATATCAGACTAAAATAAGTTTGGTGTAGCTGCTTAAAAAATGTTTCCAGTGACCTCTAGATATAAAGCATTAACTCCATGATCACCTGACTGGTTCAGGTGTGTAAAAATAAAGGTTTGAGTTAAGGGTTTTGACAGGCAAGAGGTAATAAACCTCAACTTCTCAAAAAGTTCCCCTCCGTTTTATTGTTAAAGATTTATTTAGTTGTTTTTTTACACACTTGAGTGTTTCTGTTGCAGCCCCTGCACAGCATTTGAACTCTCGGTGCGGGATCCACTTGTAGACAACATAAGCATTCATTATGGAAATGTCCTGAGGTGCCTGTAGCTGCAGGCTGTTCTCTCATTTTTAGGACTTGGTGTTAATCCCTGAAACCTTTGTTCTGGTATGAACAGTTTATTTAGATGGTGACAGGTGTCCTGCAGGAGTTGGAGACAATTTGTTTAAAAGCACTCCTCTTAAAAGAATCACACCAAAGTGACACAGAGCACTTCATCTCTAACATCAGTTACAACAGGTTTTGCATCCATTTTGTCCTCTCTCTTCTCCTCCTGTCACACACTTCCGCACTGCTGGCGTACAAATTTGCATCGGATGGTTGTGTGTAAAGAAAGAAAATGTGACCACAGGTGTGAAGGAAACAGTGACAGTAATGGAGGAGGGAGCGTCAGACAGTGACAGCGCTGCACTGTCGGCACGGTCTGTCTGTCAATCTGTCACTGAGGTGTCATTACCACGCCAGCCCAAGCTGCTCAGCCCCTGACCCAGTCATCAACACACACACACACACACTACACACACACCCCTCCACACTTCATCAATATCACAGAGTTCATCTCAAGTTTGACAGACAGGGACATACCCGAGCTGTCTGTGCATATAGCCAGTGGGGAAAACCCGCCGTGATGCATGACTGTCAATGATAAATCTAACCTGGAGACAGCACAGGCAACGGAAAAATCAATAATTCATTTACAAACATGATCTATTACTCCATATTTGAAATGATTGATTATTTCACCTTCTGTTTTTCTCTGATTTTTTTTAAGTGTTTAATTAAAAAAACAAGGTGCTTGGTTTCTGAGGGTGTTGGCAGCTGGCTGTTATGCAAAAACTGCTAAAGTTTCAGGTGTAGTGAGCAAATCAGCCTTCTTCTCCTGTTTTGTTTCTGTCTTTTCATTGCAAGTCGTGCGTGGGCGTCCACTGACCCGCAAACAGGACACAGAGTAACTCTCCAGGATATACACGCCCTTATGGACAAGTCAACTTAAACAAGTTTACATTAAGGAGGGTTTAAACTGCATACTATTCATCCTAATGTGAGGAAAAGGCAGCCATAATCAGAGTATTAACAGAGGTGTGTGTGTGTGTGTGTGTACAATAGATATATACATATATACAACAAATCAAATGTAATTAATCAATTAGAAAAATTATGAACAAAATTTTGAGGACAAAGTTCTAAGTTTGTAAGTGTTTAGTATAAAACAAGAGGCATCGATTAATCATGATCCATTTAGATAAAAACAATTTAAATTTTTTGATTTAGAAGTTTTGTGGTTATAACATTATAATCTCAATTCCTAAAACATTGAGCCAATATTGAAAATATTGGCAAAAAATAATTCATATGAGTTGTAAACTGGAAAAAAATGTGTAATTGAAAATAGTGCAACATGTTATCAACATAACCAGGTCCATAAAATGTATTTCAGAGATGCTGACTCTGAAGTATACATGCAAAGACCACATTGTGGGAGACTGTGTGAGCAAATACTTTGAACAACTTCACTGAAATTCTCTGAATAACATTTTAAATAATCAAGGAGGGAGACATAGGCAGCACTGCATTAAAAATGTGAATGACTCTGTAGTGGAAGTCTCTGTATGGGTATAAAAGAATATCTCTATGAAGCTTGTCTGTGAAGTTTGTCACTGCATTTAAAAATATTGGTTTAAACTTTACCATTCGAAGAGAAAGAGAGAAGCCTGACAAATTAAAATGCATTTATCAGTCTGCTTATCTTTCAAATTCAAACAACTTTAGTAATCCCACATAGGGCAATTCGTGTGGAGCAGCTTGCACAAGACAGATACACAAACAGCAACAAAGACAAGTTGATTTTAAAGCAACAGTAAAAAACTACACAAGGAGTTAAAAGTTAACATAAAAAGACTAAAGGAGATGATGACAGTGGACAAGGTTAAAAGTCAGTCTGACTTAATAAATACAAGTTTCAATAAATAAGATAAAAGACAGATAAAAGATAAGAGATAAGCAGCGTAAAGATGGGTAAGAAGCATTCAGTAGTCTATTTGCAGAGGGGACGACAAATGACTTAGAAAAACTTTTATTCATTTTAAGAATTACATCATATCGGGATACCACATCCTCCATTCTGAATAGCTTTTGAGCAGACAAGACTTAAAAATAGAATTCTCATCATATTAAATTATCTCATTTCTAATGATTTGACAGTCTTTTTGGAAACCATGGACCTGCAAGTAGAAAATAAGAAGTGGACATGAAACCATCAAAATTGTAGTTAGAAGGACCTATTTACCAACAGTTGATCTACATTTTAGCAGAGACAAATACAGAAAAGAGTGAGACCTATAAATGATGATATAGTGGATATAACCCACTCGAAAAAACTTGAATAGTTCGCAATCATACTAATGCTATGATCCGTGTGATCATAGCATAGCATAGCCGACACCAGCATTTTTTAACTCTGAGTTTAAAACCCCCTACTGTCATTGGAGATGGCCTCAGTTGTTTTTCTAAGCACCCTTTGAGCTTTTTCAAGCGCAGCATTATGGACTGTTTGGGGAGTTCACGGGACGCGTCTCAGCTGCCAAGACAGGAAGTCTGATTGGTGATATCTGTGATTAATAGCTCTCTTTCTCTCTCCCCTCAGACGTCCTGAGCCATTAACATGCGTGTTTTTTTTATATGTAGATTCCTACATAATCAGTCGCTCTTTAGCAGAGTGTTTGGTTTAGGAGATAGAGCTAATATAATCTTTTTTTCTTCTTTTCCTGCTGCTCTGAGTTATTTTTTTCTCCACTAATTTGTGGGAACGGATTCATCCACCTCTCACAGAAAGCACAGTTAGATGGGAGCATTAATCACTTTTAGTAATGGTTGCCTTCTACTGCATTAATAACAGTTTTTTTGCTCAAAAAACATAATATTCAGGAATCCCAGCTCTTAGTGTACCCATAACCCTCTGCTCTCTGTGAGGTGATTATATATCTTCATGAAGGTCTACTTTTTCTGTTATTATATCAAAATGTTTTACAATCCATTTCAACTTTAATGCGATAAGTTTCAGATAGTTGCGCCACATGTTTGCTTTGAAAACAGGTTTTGCACTGTAGCCGTATTTCAGTGGCATGGCGTGCCTCATTTGGCCGTAATTATAGTTTATTGGCCTCACATAAGCAGGCGGGCCCCGTGTTATTCGGCTTCCCTTTATGTTACATTTATTTCACCTACTTCCTTGATTTGTCATGTTTATGCCAAGTGTATGTGTTCTCCCACAGATACCGTGTAAAGTTATTGTCATCTGTCACAGTAGGTTTATATTTTAATAAACTAACACAATAAATGTCCCATAAAAATGTAGTCAGGCAGGCTTTAATGGTTTGTAATGAAAGATAAAATCGGCATAACCTTGTAGAAGTCACACAAAAGATGTTATCAAGAAAAACCTTAGTGTGTAATGATTGTTGTGTTTATGCATTCTTATTAATCCTTGTAAATATTTCGGCTTTTTGACCTCCGTTGTGGCGCTGAAAGAGCCGTGGTGTGATTAAAGCTTCTGGCCCTGTCGCTGATAGGTATCACTTTGGCTTTGTTACCCCGGATGACAAATTGCGAGGGAGCAGCAGCTCACCGGGTTTGTTTAGCATTCCTGATCTGCTTTGTTTTGAAAAGTATTAATGGAGGACATGGAGGCCTGAGCGCTCACCTGCAGGTTCAGTCAGGAGCTCCTGTCAGAACTGGAGCAGACCTGTGAGGTAAAAATCTGTCATTACATTTGTCTTGTTCTTGGAAAACTGGGGAAAAGCAATGATTTTCTGCTTGGATCCCAGTGAACCGGTAAATTCTTGTGTCGTAACATGTTTTTAAAACAATTTGCCTTGTACATGTCCACATTTCTGTTACATGTTATTTAAAAAGCTTTGTGAACTAGCTGAGTATACCTGAAAACTAAAGGTTCTGAGGCTTTTTTTAAGGTTCCCTGAAGTTTTTCACTTTCTGTGTTTCCACTGGGGCCTTCAAACTAATATGGATTAATCAACAGGTCATTGCAACAATGACTGTCAAAAAATGAAGGCAATGCCATAGAGAAATAGAAAAAAAAATTGTTCATTTGAGACTGGCTGTGAAATCAAAGGAGTTCTCGTTTGGTCCCTTTTTATAGTAACCTGTTTACAGTCTGATTAAATTTTTATATGTGTCATAATTATAAAGGCTGGAGGTTACTTTTAAAAGCTAGGATGACTCAGCATTTTTAATAGGATGCCTGCCATTGTTTGGTATCTCTACAGAAACGGTGAATGACCTCACATAAACCACTTCTGTGTTTTTCACAATCTACGGTTGGCATGCAACAAGTCCACCAAGTGGACACACTCACCCCAAAGTTCCTGAACTCCTGGGGGAACTTTTGACAGTGTTTCTTGCAGTGTAAATGCTCTACAAGCCACTATTCTTAGCATTAAAAGATTCAATCTTATTGCAAGAGCTGACATTTTTCTGCTTAAAGACACTTAGTCCTTCTAGTATCTGTAGTTTCTGCAGTGGAAAAACAACTTTTTCTGAAAATTAGCTTTCTCTGAGATCAAGTTTTCCTCATTTTCTTTATCTACTCATTTGTACATTAATTTACTTTTAGGATCTTGATTTTGTTTGCTGTAATTAAAAGTATACAGTTTTGACAGTCTACTTCAGTTGAATCCTCAAACCAGGAAATATTTAACACTTAATGGAAAGATCTTTATTATTTTATTCATTTTATTCCAGAAGCTATAATTAACATATTTAAGATGGTAGGGTGAAAGCTATCATTAGAGGCTTTGGTACTGAGCGGGTCAAGTAAGCGTGTGAAATACACTTCCAGTACGTCTCTCATGTATTAGCCCATTTAACCATGTGAGCTCTGCTTCCTGTGGCAGTGACCTTCTCCCTGTGGCTGCTGGGAATTACAGTCATTCACCGGGTGTCTCAGCATGATGGATGACACCTGCACCCGTTGAGCAATCGCTCCCTGGCGCACTATTGTTTTTCTTTCTCACTTTTGCGTGGGAGCGAAACCGTGTGCATTCCCGAGCCAAAACCAACTTAGATAATCATCTCATCCGCGTGATGTATGATCATCTCTCTCCGGGAGACAAGTCATCAGATGACCTGGAATGTCGTGCCAGTTTGGCGGTGGCAACACCAGCGCTACCTGTGACGCTACTTCTTAAGTCTCGAAGATCACCTCATCTTACAAGGGATGATGCAGCACTTTTATTTGCGATGCGGCTTGTTTGTTGTTCTGTCATACCCGAAACAAAAGTTGAGTTCTCTTGCTGTAAAAGCTGCACATGGCATCAGCTGTGAACACTGAGAAAACCGGGCCCTGACTTGAACCTTCACTTTGCTGCGGTATAAAATCAGTTAAACATCTCACTGTATCCTGGCAGCTCTTTTGTTTCCACTATGCAATTTGCCTTTACACTAAGTCTTGGCACAAAAAACTGCAGTCCTGTAGCAAATATGCAAGTATTTTTCTCGATGGCTGTGCTCCAGACACTCCTCTTTACAATTAGCACTTGTGCCTAGGTGTGTATTTGTGTGTCTTTGTGTGTGTCTGCAAGGTGCCGGGTGACAAGCCCTGTCACTACCATTGTGGTCCTGCAACAAAGGAACCTTCAAATAAAGGAATCTCTCAATATGTCATTCAATGATGCGTAGCAAAGCCATAAATGTCAACCAGATGGCAGGTCACTGTAATATTAACCCTCCTCCTCCTCCTCTTCCTGGTTTGGTGCCTGCAGGAGGAGCCAGAAAGTAAAAGCTAAGCTAAGCAGAATCACCTCCTCATTTTGCCCCTCAGTGACAGAGCATCGCCGACTGCAGCTGGGTGTGAAGTGCTCCCCAGTGTGTGTGGCTGCATGATGAAACAGTAGTATGTGCTGACAGCTATAGTAGAAAAACCATGATGCACTGGGGTGCAGCAGAGCGAGACGCTGCCTCTCAGAGGTGTCAGGGAAAAATACATACATGATGTCTTCAGGCATTTGACGCTGACGTATTCCCGTGAAGTGTCTCCTCAAGAAATAAATGACGGGTTATTTTGACATAAAATTTAATGAGTGTAATTGCCAAACATTTCCTGTACATGTTAAACAGAATTAATCCGTGTTAATTGGCTCGCTACAAATAGTCTGAATAAAACGTGTTGCGACGGCAGGTTGGATCTTGGATCTGTCGTCAGTTGCAACACAACGCCCATTTCTGCTGCTTTTTTTGTCATTTGATTGACAGGGCATACAATAGCGTATAGCATGTGTTCTTTCTTGACTTTTACTTTCTGAAAAACTTCTCATTGTTGACTTTTTCACTTTAACATTAACACAGAGAACTAGTGTGACTGGACCTGGTCACAAAGGTTCCAGGATGTAGAAAGAAATCACAAACCCTCTGAGTGAGAGTTATTTCTTTGAGAGCAGAATAACTCAGGTTTGTTTGTTTTTTAATCTTTTAAAGCCAACTTAAGGTTAAAGACAAATCAAATAAGGTTTTACAGCCCGTATGACATGTCAAAGTACGGTCACTCAAAGGATTATGTTTGCACACTTTCTCCCCTTTCACTTTTTCTTCAAACCCCTACAGCCTGTCGACTCGTCTGCCATCAGCTGTTCTCCAAGTGTCTCGTTGGATAGGGCGTTAGACAGACGCTCAAATACACACAGCCTGGTTTTGCATGCATACTTGTCATCACCCGATCTTTTTGCAACTGCCATCTTTGAGGAAAATGCAATGCGGCAACTGACGTCAACTTTGCGTCTGAAGACCGTGGTGCACTTTAACATCATCTAGCTGAGAGCTGATGTGAACACGCTGAGCCAATCACTGTATCTGCTCAGTGTCGTTTTATTTATTATTGTTTTTGATAGGAATGCTAGCCTTAAAAACGTGTAGATTGTTGTACAGCTTTTTGTAAGAGTGTAGAACAAGTCAGTGGACAATTCTGGAGAATTTTGTAAACTTTTTTCACTTTTGTTTTAGCTTCCCTTGAATACCATCTTGCTCAGAGTTTCTCATTTCCCAGACTTTGCTCTCACCTCTGCATCACCTGTCGCAGCTTGTTCGCTGGCTTCCCAGCATCCCCCTGTTTGCACAGGCTGATCAAGCAGGTTTGGTGTCACCATGCAATCTGATTACCTGCTGAAAGAACTGGTGCTGCTCTTCTTCACTGCAGCCGGGCCAGAAAATGAAGCGTCCACCGTATTTACCTTAATAATAGAGATTCATTAACAGCCACAGTCAGGTGAACTGAGCCGTGACAGATGGAGTTTTGTTTGACTCTTTCCTGCCGGTAGCTCGGGTCAGTAGTTCTGGTTCCTCACATTTGTACATTTGGTTGCAACTGTGGACAAAGTCATTTCTCAGTGGTATTTCACTTGATAATTACTTCCATGGAAAAAGCCCAGAAGACACATTCTTTTATAGACAATATGTTTAATTGAGCACATTAGAAAGAGTCCGTGTTGCACAGCAGCTGTGTACACACACAGTGGAATCTGCAGGGGAAGCCCTCGGAGCAGCAGTAAAGGGATGCAGGGAGGATTGTGAGTTAAAAAAAGACCTGATTGAGTCAGAAGTCGTGCGTGCCAAAGCAGTGGCTTTTTAAACACAGATGCACATAGTTAGCGTGTGTGTGAAACCTCAGAGTCCCTCGCTGATCATCCGGCTGCATTGATTCTCCAGCTGCTGGCAAGAAAAAACAGGTTTGCATGCATGATATGGTTGGTGGCTTCAGCCTTTCGAATGATGGGAATTTGAGTCACTGACAAGAGTTTCCTTTGACACAATCCTGACAATGATTGTTCAGAAGTCCTGAATTATTGAGTCAGGATATAGTTCTGATTTTCTGTTTTTTTGTGGGTGGTTGGCAGATGTAACCATTTGACTTGAGGAAACTTGAATTATTGAAACTTTCTCTGACTTCATTGGCAGTCTTTTTCATCAGATGGTTCTCAGGTGAAATGTCACACTTACTGTCAAATGTCTGGCTATAAAAGTACTCTGAGAGCACACACGCGCAACACTTTAGTCCTACTTTAATGTTATACTCCCTTTCAGCTGACTGTCTGCTACAATTTGTTGTTAGTTGTTTTGTGCGATAATTTGTTTCCTGACAGTGTTGAAAATTATGATGACCCAGTACATATTTCATATTCCAGATCTTAGTATCCAGATTATTGTCAGGATCTGGATCGTACCTTTACATCTGTCAAAAATTATGGTGACCTTGTCTTGTATCGTTTTGCAAAGCAATCAGTAGAGTTTATCGTAGAGTTATATACACAAATGGTGAAAACGGCCCTATCTCGCAATGATAAAGAATCCTTTAAAAAAATCCTGGATCCAAACGGTGATCCAGATCACCTTCAAAATGTAGTGAATTCCTACTTATCTCATTTTGAACATTTCTTGATAATTTCATCAAGATCAGTTTATAACTTTTTGAGTTATGTTGTTCACAGGAAAGAGACAAACTCTCACAAAAACATAACCTCCTTGGTGGAGGTAATCATCAGGACTTGAACTATGGGAACCAATAGGGAACACAGGAAGCGAATCATGTAATTGGATGAGGAGGTTCAAGTAAAAAAAAAAAAAAAAGACAAACGGTGGTTATTTTAAATGAAATTTTATGGGTACTATTATTGGCAATTCAAAACAAATATATACAATAAAATTAAGATATGTGTTAAAAATAAGCCCAGAGTGCTTCAAAAACGCATAAATTGTCTGCAGGCTATTTCAGATCGATGGTTTATTAAGTCTGAACCTTGACCATTCTTTTCTTCCCAGGTCTGGTGGAGATCTGCTTGATGCATCCCCTTGATGTGGTGAAGACGAGGTAAGCAGCAATTTTAACTTAATGTTATCTCATATGTTGTGTAGCTTAAGGTGCTTCTGGACAATAAGGTCCAGGAACTACATGGTTCGTGAGGCCAATTTTTTTGTCTGTTTCTATCAAGGGTTGAAGACCCGGGTAGATTATGCAAACCAGTTTAGATAGAGAAAAATAAAAAGTTATTGCAACAGAGGGCAGTAAGACAAATATGCAAGGCCGTTCAGCTAAAATCACACCATAGAGACAGTCAGGTAGGCTTCATTTGTGTTAGCCTGTTAGCATGAAGGATTTTCAGCCTCAGCTGGTTTTAATCCATGGATGCTGGTGAATTAAAAACACTCGTGGTGATTTAATCTGAGGCGTTTGGTGCTTGCAGGTTCTGCCCTTGTGGTTCTTGGAACTACCCCCCTCCCCTAGTGGAGACTGTTACCCCAGAACAATATTTAGACCCTAGTTCCTGCTGTCAGAGGCACATATTTCCTCAAAAAGTCAAGTTTCTCAAGATATCAAGTTCCTGTAGTCAAAAACTTCATAGTTCCTCAAGAAGTCCCTCTTTCCTGGAACAAAATTCCAGTGGTTGAAAAGCAGCTTTACCCTAACCCATGAGCCAATTTAAAGATTGTTACAGTCCACATCTGCTTTGAATCCTCCCCTGAGAGTCTAAACCATGTTAGGGATATGAAATGCATCATTTACTCATTTATTCCCCACACTGGAAAGGTCAGATGATTCTGTGTTCCCACATCATCCCTAATTTAAAAACCTCTTTACTGAATTTATGAACAAAAGTGAGCGTTTCAGTTTTCGGCTTGTGGCTCTTTTAAACAATTCAGACGATGAATGAGATGCCACCAAAAGAATGGATTAATGAATGACTTTTTGTTATGTTGCCATCTCCTGTTTGTGCTTTCTGCAAGAGCGGCAGCAGTTTCCACAGAGTGATCAGGAGCCTCACACCACAGTGTCCCAGCCAGCCATAAACAGGTCGTGGGCTACTACTAAAGCTTTATAGTCCTTCACAGGCCCAGCCAAGACCTCTGGCTTCAGTTTCAGCCCCCCTTCTCCCTCCTTTGCCCCTTACTTGTCAGTAAATCGTGCTGCCTTTTCTGTCATTTACGGCAGCAGTTTCTTGGTAAATAAATTGCTTGGCGTGCCTTTAAAAAAAATGAGATGGTTGCACTTTGAAGGCAGTGCCACCGTCAGAACGCGGGGAGGGAAACGCAGGGGATAAAAGCCCCGGGGTGAGCGGCATTGTATTAGTCGATATTTGATACTTTGAAGGCACACAGTGTGATTTATGCCCACGTGAAGGAGCTAAAAGGGTTTATTGCAGGTAAGTCTTGAGCTCGGCCTGTCCGTCTTTACACCGGGTCAGGGTTAAAAGTGCACTTACAACTTTCTTTGTAATGCTCTTCCTTTAAAAAGTGTTAAAAGCTCTAAAAGTGGACAGCTTTATCTGTTTGTCTTCTCTGCTTGTGTCGCCATGTCTTTATGTCCACAGGTCAAGTAAAAAGCTTGTTTTGGTTGTTCTAAGCTTCTCAAAACAACACGTTTGACGCTCTCTTTGATTGAGATATACACACAAAAAATCACTACACGTCAACGAGTGGGTAATCTGTTCGTGTATGTTCACACACTTTACATCCACTCATGAATTCATAAAGCGAGCATACATACCAGCTAATTGGGACACTAAGGAAGCTGAAATCTATTAGCAGGAACCTTGGAGCCGAGAATCAGACGCAGACACACCTCCACTGGCTCACCCTCGCTCAGGCATGGCTCTTATTAAGCACCGGCTCCTGCTTTAATGTCCACCGGTCCAAATTGAGCGGCAACTGGAGTAAATTTACTTTTTTCCACCAACTCCAAATCAAAGGGATTTTTTTCTTCTCTTTCTTTCTTTTCTCCTCTTTTCCTTTTTTTCTGTCTCCTGGCAAGGTAAATGTAACTCAATGTGTACCTGCCTGGGAGCTGATGTTTACCCACTTTCCAAATGAGGGTTTATCTTTTTCCTCTCAGTGAGGGAGGAGGAGCAGGGTGGTGAGCTGAAGACTTAGGGATCCTTGCAGCAGTTGGTGTGAAAATAGTCCGCCAGGAGCCAGATAGTGGTGTTGAAAATGAAAAAGGAGGATTTGGCGGCTGTTTTGTGTAAACAAACATGGCTTCATTCTTTAAGTTGACTGCTTTGGCCCATAAATGAAACACTGAGATTTAGAGGTTGGAGAAATCGTGACACGACTAAAAACATGATTGATAACCCAAAAATTTGATTGGGGGGGAGCTGAGCAAGAAAGGAATCAGTATTTTGAAACACTGCTCAGGAAATCTGTTCCACAGGACGACCAGCAGTCAGAACCTTCAAAATGAGAAGTAGAGCGAAGGTCTGGTCAAATGATTCACAGTGTTTCTATTTCTCCTTTGTTGTTGCACTTTCACTCCCCGTTGTGATGCTCGCTGACCAGTCGAGCCATGACCCCTGTTACTCACCTTTGCTAACAAGTCCATCTATCTTACATCTGAGGGACTCCTGCAGAGCAAAGCATCCATCAGAGAGACTTACAGCCACTTTCAAACAAGAGTATGGCATGCATGCATTTTTATGGCATGTTTGGAATTAGTGCATATTGGCTTTGCATGTTCGAAGGGACTTCTTTTACTGAGCTGATGGCTGTCAATCATGCTGGAACAATGAATCAGGGAAAAGTCAATCGGCGATCAGTTTAAGTCATGGATTGAAAAGCAGAATTAAAGCTCTTAGAAAAAAATGATTTGTGGTTTCACTACCTCCACATAATTAACAGCCAAACTTATTTGAGTTTTTGACAATCAGGAAATCTATGGACATCATCTTCAGCTTCAAGGATCCATAAAACACTCTGATTGATCAAAATAATTAGGGATGCACCAATCCAGCTTTTCTGGTCCTGATACTGATACCTGGGCTTTGGGTATCCACCTGTTCCTGATCCGATACCACTATGGGATAAGACGGGTAATGTTTTGAGTAAAAGACGAAAATGAATACATATGGAATTACTGAAGTTGGCATTTTTTAAACCAGGGATGCATGATATTGGATTTGTTGCCGATATATCGAAACCCCTTTTGGCCGATACCGATACTGATAATCACAAGTTTGTTTGTTTTTTTCACTGTAAAGAAAGCTAAGTCTATCCTGCACTGGAATTTATATGTTACTCTTATTGTGACGGTCTTATTTGTTTAAGAAACACACATAAAACAAGACAAAAAATGTTTGATTTTACTATAAATAAGAAATGTATTATTTTTTCAAACTCAAGACATTCAGTATTGAAATACAGAAAAATAATTTCTTTAGATCACATGAACTATAAATGTACAATGCATTTTTAAACATAACCAAGTTGCATTTGATTATTTTAGAGCTACTGTAACAACCTGGTGACAGACACAGAGCTCTGCAGTATGCAAATAAATGAAGTGCTACATTTTATTTAAGGAGCTTATTTTTCAGATGGAAAATAATAATAAACCTTACTGAAAAGCACCTTATTGGCTGTGCCTATCGACAGCTTTTATCAGCCGATACCGATATTGTGCATCCCTAATTTAAACTATAAGTGTTTAAATGTTTAACAGCAGTTTGGTTTTAAAAAAAATCCTTCAGAATTTACAGAAATGACTCTTTGATTGTAAAATTTTATACCTTGTAGACTATATCATAGTTTAGCCTCAGTGTCAAGTTTGGACTGATCCTTTCCCACCAATACCCGATCCAGCTTTGAAGGGCTGCATCGCTGCTAATACCCAACACCAGGATTGGATCGGTGCATCCCTAAAGATAACTGGTATATTGGTCTTTTTGTCCATAAGGAGGACTTTAAATTGGATGAAATATACAGGCAGACATGACAAGTCAGATAAAGATGTCACATCCAAAAGCATTTTGGGCGCAGAGTGTCAAATGACGCAAAAGACTGGTGTGAGTGATAAGTCTCTATGATCTGGTTTATCAAGGTCTGTTCTGTTCCTGTTGCTTTTGATTCATGCAGTCCAAAACAACCCATAAAACAGAAACTGAACCCCTCTTTTGTGTTGTGTTGATAAAACTTAGCCTTTAATGTAAATCTAGTACTTTGCACAAAGTAAAGCCCTAATTGTCTCTCACCTTGACCCCCTCTATGAGCAGGGGCAGGAATGTGGGGTGAGGACAGTGGGCGTGAGGCGGCATGGGGAGGGAGGTCAGTCGTCAGTTTAGCTGAGAGAGACAGTGGGACCGGAGTTACAGCTTTTCATTAACCTGGAAACCACCTAGTTACATGGTTCATGGGCTGGTCTCAGCTCACTTGGAGGTAACAAAGGGTGTCGGGCGGCACTTTCTGCAGGGGGCTGTGCGCTCGGGGCACCCCATCTGACTCTGATCAGCTTCTCGCTCTCATTAGAGAGTCGCACTGAGCCTGCGTTTCCCTTCATGTCGAGATCCTGTTACACAGAGCTCCACCCTTATACGCACATGCACTCTCATCTGAAGGCAGCTTCTCATCACCCCCTTTCACTTCCGCTCGAAGATTGAAGCCGCGCCTTCCTCATGTTTGTTTCTCCCTGAACAACTCCTCCTGTCATCATGAACTTCCTGCAGTTTCCGCAGTGTGCAAATAATCCAATGTGTTTGCCTTAATGATCCCCCAAGACAGATTTTTTGTGCTATAGATCTTGACAAAGCCACTCCTTCTCTTCCTCGGTTCTCTGCTCCATTCAGGTTCCTCTCTCTCTAATCCTGTTTTTCATGCTTTCCCAAAATCTGATTCCTCCTCTTTGCTCTCTCAGACAGAGTTATATTTGAGGGTTTTGATTTGTCAAATGAAAAAATCTATCAGCCCGTGAAAATGAAGCATACAGCGTTTATTTGTTGTGCTAGATCCCCCTCTGACAGCTTCTCTATGTATCGCCCTGCTGAGTGACCATCATGTGTCCCCAAACCCTTCATATCCTCTGTTGCCTTCTCTTTGGCCAGAGGAGATTTCTACAATAAGCATCATCCTGGCTGAAGTGGAAGCAATCTCCTCACCTGGAGTTATTAGCCACAGTTACGTGAAGAGTTTTTCGTTTTTCCGAATGGAATCTTTCTGAATGAATTTTCTGAAAACAATAGTATACATGGAAAGGAATATTCCAATCTCTGGTCTACATGCGCCGCTGTAATCAAACAGATAAGTCAAAGGGGCATGCGCAGAAAAACGTAAACATCACAAGATTTTTCAAAGCTGGAGGACGACAGTTTGTTTATCACTGTGTTGCAATACTCCGTATTGCGAGTGTGTCGTCTGTCCAATCTTGATATTATGTTAATTTCCTTCAAAGTTTGGATCAAAAACAAACTTTCCGCAGCAGTCCAGTGCTGACGGCTCGCGGCCATTTTTAAAGTTGAGGAACGTCCCTAGTTGCGTCTTACATCATATCTGAGCATGTGCTGAAAGAACGTACCCTGACAACTTTCCGTTTGAGTGGATACATGATACCTCAATCGGTTTGGGGAAAGGAATATTCCACCCCTGTGAAACCGATTAAATGTCCATTCAGATTGGCACTTTTCTTTCGGAATGAGGTGTATACAAAGGTCAAATTCTTTCCGTTTGAGCATATAAACCGAATGCAAGCGGAATATTTGGGTCCATGTATACGTGGCTATTGAGGACTAATTTATGCTTAAATACAACCTGCAGACTTTATCTAAAGGTACTTTTCAACCAGAAGTTCCAGGAACTCTTCCAGGAACTAAATGGATCCTGTAGCCCATTGTCTGCATGTTCACCATGCAAAAAGTCTGTGAAGATTATTCAAGTTAGACCGGTGACTAAAAGAGAAAAAATAAAAGCAACTGCACTTCACCACCAGACCAGCAAGGGGCAGTAAGACAACGATAATGATCACTCCGAAAATACAAACATTACAGTTAGCTTAATAAAAAGAAGGATTTTTAGCCTGTCTTGGCATTAATCGTCCTTCATTGCACTTCAAATGGATTTGTTGAATCAGAACTTTGAAGGAGAGTGCTAGTGGCAAATCTGTGTCAAAGCCGTTACAGAAAGCCCAAAACAGCTTCAACCAGCGCAACGTCAGTCAATCCTTGACCGTTTCTTTCTTTTGATGATAGGGAATGATTGTTTTGATCATTTAAAACTCCACTGCAAAGCTTTCAGTTTGGAAACAACCTACTACTTTTCATCACTTAAAAAATATAGCAACTACTTATCTTGAATTTTTGCCTATGCCAGTTTTGCAGACAAGGGTGATATCAAAAGTTCCCTCCATCTTTTGATTGGTAGACGATGAAAAAGTGACATTTTAAAGAGTAGCAGTAATTCACAGACAGCCATCAAAACCTTTGTTGCCGGTTCACGGTATGGCCAGTAGTCAGGTCAGTGAGAGGCATGTTCACTTCTCTGTCACGTCACACATCAGGCAAATAACCACTCAGAAGATTGTTTTTACAATTTTAATTTTTGATATGTTTTAGACTACTGCAACCTACTGTCATTCTATTTTTGGGCCGGTCTCTGTTTTTGTTCAGATTAACCGGATTATATAACAGCATTGAGAGCATTAAGTTGTTGTATTTGCTTTTTGAGGGATCATGTTCTATTTTCCTTTAAACTGAGTCATACATATGTTCTGGAGTATTTGTATTTAATCATGCAATTCTCTAAATCGATTGTATGACATGGCTGTCAGAGCCGTTGCAAACCACTAAGCCGCCCAGTTTAAAGCCTGATTAGAAAAACCTGCTGCTAACTCTTGCTTGTGGTGATATCTATAGCAACACTACCTCCATTTGGTCACAGCATGCATGAAAGTGTGTCCCACTCAGGGGGCTTGAAAGTGATCTTTGATGAGGTCTTTGACAGATGACGTCCAGTCTGTTTGGGGAAAACACGACAGCGCCAAGGATGGCCCAAAGGCTTCACCCCCTGCTTCCCACCTCCACCTCCCTTTGCCTCCAACTGCTCGGTGAACCCCGGTGCACTTCTGGAGGAATCCCTGACACAACCCTCAAACAGCAGGGCACAAAGCAGCAGCAGCCTGATAGCTGATCTTTGCTTGTAAAGGAGTAGGCAGGTCAGCAGTCATCAAGTGGACCTCAAATTCCCCCGGGATTGAGACTGCAGGGTGAGACTTTACTCACAGTGTAAAGGCAAATATGTGCAGCAGGCCTGCGGGTTGAGCTAAGCTCAGTCTGTGCATCACCTGTGATACTAAAGCTTGAGGACAAGTGAGCCCAGTTAGTGGGAAAGGAAAAGAGCTTGTGACTAAAACACAGAAGCACATTTGGAAGGATTAAAAAATGTGCTCAGATTCCAGTCACACTTTTCAGTACGATGCACTGTCGTTGCAAAATGTGGCTCTGGAAAAATGTTCGATATGTTGAACATGTGAGGGATGAACAGATGATAAATAAACCACCTTTCAACACACCAACCGGCAGTCTCTCGAAGAACAACTAAGATACTCAGTCAGTCAGCGCCTAATTAGCAGTGCCAGTGCAAGAGAAAACATGCCTGCGATCCTGTGAAAGTGGGTGTTACTTATCATCAGAGTAATGTCCGCATGTAAATTTCTAACAGGTTGCTTCCTCTCATTTTTCAAAATCGGTATACGCTAAAATTGTTTTTGAATATTTTTTATGTCTACATGAACACAGAACTGGTCCAAACACCTGCATAAGTGTACAAAGTCAGTAAATGATGAGAAGATGTGTTGAGCCAGTCACGTCAAACACCCTGGAAGACCTTACTGTGCATTTGTGTTGGGTGGCTTTCTTGATTGAGTGGTAATTGCTCTTTTACTGTGTGGCAAATTAAAAACTATTGATTATTATATTTATTCCACCTTGCACCACAGTATAATGATTAAGAACCACAAGGTGTCTTTCTAAACATGCAATTAAATCTAACTGTATGAAGCAGACGCAAACAAACCAGTAGCCGCCCATCTTGGCGAATGCACAATACATACAAACAACAATTACCATGCACAGCTACGTCAGTTTTAAAAAATCTCCACCTTGGAAAGTGTGTTTGAAAATCTCAACTCAAATTTCTTAGTCAAATTTGATGACGGGCAACTTCTGTAATTATTAGTTCTCCAGGAGGTACTTACACAGCTGCTAGCTTGTACATTTGTTAAAAAGAAGATTTTTATCAAAGAATATCAAACGAAATGATGGAATGCTCTCGACAATAGTCCATAAATTCTCTACGTGGTTCAGGTCAGGACAATTAAGCCCTGTTTCCACCAAGCGGTTCAGTTCGGTTCATCTCGTCATGGCACGCATTTTACAGCATTTCCACTGACTAATCCCGGGACAGATCCCCAAATAACCGAGATGAGCAGTCTCACTTTTTGGTGCCCTTCTGTAAGGGGTGCCAGACTAAACCGATCCAATCTCGGAAGGTGGGGCTACAACACTGCAGACTGTTGATTGGCCAAAAGAATCGTCACTTACTGTACAACAGCAGCTGCATTTTCCTGGCAGCACACAGTCTTCTCCGAAACAAAGCTTGATGCACTTTGTATCAAAGAGCCACATGCCAATCACGAAGTGTACAAAATGCTGGATGTCTTCCATTGTTGCTCTTTGTTTGCTGTGTCACATTTTTCTACTTCGTTGGATTTATTAGCGGAGTACACCGTGTTGCTCTGCTATGGCGTCGCGCTATTATGTTACTACTGCGGCTGTTGGCATCCAGCTTACACGCCGCCTACCACAAGGGGGCACAGTTGGCAGTGGAAACGCAAACAGGACCAAGCTTAACCGAGCCAACCCGTACCAAACTGTACTGATTTAAACCAGACTTCTTTGTGGAAACAAGGCTTTAGTTTGCTTATCAAAGACAGCAACATTAAGGTCACAACACCACTTGGTTGTAGCTTTGCCACTATCGCATGCTAAGGATGAAAAAGGTCAACAGAACTGGCTTAGAAGCAACCTCAGGACCTGATAGCTCTTTAGCTTTTAAATGCTATTCCTTGTTTCTTAACCCCTGCAGTTTTCTTGTATTCTATGATGCTTGTCAGCCCGTCAACAATAGAAATGAACAGGCGAGGAAGCCATGACCAAACGCACTTCATTGCTAACTGCCTTCTTCACTTGAGGGCCTGAAGCTTTGGATGTTGCTCCTATAGGCTACTCTTTAGCAAGATCAAGCATCCCAGTGGTCCACGATGTATATGATGCATACACCCTGTAACTGTTGCATCATGTGTAAGCTTTAAAAACCATATGCTGTAACTTTTAATGTTGTAACAGACGTTGCAGCTGCTCAGAGATATTGGAGCTATAACTGGCAGTGATCAATGTATGACTACAATGAAGATTTCACATATAGATAGGGGAACCCATAAAGCACAGATGTGCATGTCAGAGTGTTAGTGTCGTACTGGAGCACCTGTAATCATTATCAGTGAAGGGGTTCACATTCCAGTGCACTAATTACAGAGTGGAGGCATTGTGTGCTTTGATTTCACTAGACCCAGACTGTGCTGCAACCACAGCCCCCCAAATCTCTGTCGTTCTTTTTGACTATCAAAACACACACATGCATTTCTATACATCCATTTTCTGGCCCTGTTGAACCAAGTTTTTATGGTCTTTTTTTAACACATTGTTTCTTTCTGCTTCCTCATTCACTCAGAAAAAAAAAACATTCTTGCTGTATGTTTTCAATAACAAACTTTATTGACAGGCTACAGCAAACTGACTTCCCTATCACCAGCCCCTTTCAGACATGCACTACAGCCTGAGCTTATCAGTTCACCCTCTACAGTTCTCTCCCACCAGAGGTACATTGAATAAAATACAAAGCAGCACAAGCGACCAATTTATTTGAGGTGGAAAATCAATGAGAGACTGTTGAATCTTTCTACAGATTTAAGACTACAATGAGAAGGTTTATTGTCCATTTTAAAGCACCAGTGAGTCTTCTAAAGTTCTAATTTGTTTTCAACATTTCTGAGTACTTTCTGGCCTCAATACATAATAGTAAGTCTTGTCCTTGCAAAACAAGGCTTCGACAAGTTATACTGACTCTCGGGTTTCTCCCTGGCAGTTGTCTTCTGTCTGGTACTAACTGTGTTATATGGGTTTCCTGCTGTCAGGGGAGTCTCTGAAATCTAGTAGCGTCCCCTCACATCAAAGTAGCTATAACTGTCCTGGCCCCGGACCAGTCCATCACTGGGAAGTCCTGACCCAGCTTGTCTGGCCTGCTATTATCTTGTCATGGCTTCTTTCCAGCTGTGGGTTTGCGTCTTTCTTCTTCATAGAAATTGTGAATCAGTCTAGTTTATGTTAAAGAGAAAGTTCTATACTAAGTACCAGTGGGCCCTTAGTTTTTATGTTGGTTTATATCTGTTATATAGTTTTATATGCATGCTATAATCAAAATTAATGCTCGGACATTAGCACCATAATTTCAGTTAACAGCGTTTGGCAGGGGTTAAGAGACCCCGGTTTAAACACCCAAGAAATCCTTTCGGTTATGCAACCACATAGTGGAAATGGCAGCAAGGCTTCTCATTTTTTCCACCTATCTGCTCTGCTCTGGTGTTAGTGACTTTCTGAATGTGCTGCAGTCTACTCAGACATATATAGCAATCTGTCTGTCAACTAGAGGTCTGTAATACTCTAAACATCTGAGCCGCAGTCTTTGGCCTGGCCCTGTCCTCGTGCTGTTTTATGCAGCTCTTTTCCTGCTCCTTCTCTGTAACACAGCCTGCTCCCAGGTCACAGAGGTCACAGTATATGAGCAGACATCTGGACCTGCACACTGGTCCCAACATCACCATAGGGAATCACAGGAGTCTGTTTTATCAGAGTGAGAAAGAATCCACAATGACGGAAGGATGTCATACCGTTTTAACAACCAGAGTATCTTATTCTCCCTTAGACTTAGCAATGCCTGCTCCATAACCTGTGTTGTCCCAAGACTCAAAGGTTTGTGGTGCTGGTGAAACCCAACCTGGCCTGGTCCAGATCAAGCCTTGGCAGCCTGCGGTGTCACAAGCGCCAAAGGTTTATCACTTCCCCTTTGCTCCCATCTTGCATCTTCTTCCCCTTTACTTTATTTTCCTATTGCTCTCTCCAAAAGTCTGTCTTTATTGGCCTCCTCCTGCTATGCTCAAACACTTTTTCCTTTAAGTTTTAAAATATAAAATATACCCAGTCCATCAAAACTTTGAATTCCTTGCTCTTTGTTTACTGTGCAGAAAGACATTTTAAATGTGTTTGTAATCTTCAAGTGCAGCTAAGAAAATAAAACAAGGGGAAAAGCTCAATATTTGCCACTAGTTATTAAATAAAGTCCAAATTGAATATACTTTATATTGGAATAGTTTAACTTTTAGTAAATTAGCATTCAAATAGTACAAAAAGGTGTTTGGCAGTGTTCCCTATGTACTGTTCAACACCCTCAAACCAAAGAGGGTCATTGCTGAAAAAGCTGGCTGTCTGCGAAGTTCTGTAACTAATCAAATTAATGCAAAGTTTATAGGTAGGGAAAAAGTGTTGAAAGGTGCACAGGCAACAGGGTGATCTTTGCCTGAAGAGGATAGTCAAAGAAGATTGATTCAAGAACCTAGAGCTGCTTGACGAGTAGTGGGCTGAGTCTGGCACCAGTGCCTCAAGAGCCACCATGCAGACCTCTTGAAGGACTACGACTGCTGCATTCATAACACCAAGACATCCACAAGAGATAGAGTGATGAGCTTCTTAAACGAGGAGCAACAGAATCTGACTGTAGCTCAGTGCTCCTAAGTCCTCTTCTTAGATAAAAGTTAATTTTTCTTTTCCTTTGAAAATCAAGGTCCTGGAGTCTGGAGGGACAGAATCCAAGGTGTTTAAAGTTCAGTGCAAAGTTTTAGCATTTTGCCATGATGTGAAGCTCCATATCATCCACTGTTGTTTATTAAGCTGAAAGTCAACAGGATTATCCACTAGAGATAGACCGATATGGATTTTTTGGGGCCGATACAGATACTGATTATAAGTAGGCAAAGAGGCCGTGTTACAGTACCGGTTTGACTCACCACACTGAACTTCGCGTCCTGAGATGATCTGTGTTGAGGTGGATTTTCTTCCTCCTGAGCTGCAGAACCGTCTGGGTCTGACTAGGGGTCCAAAACAAAAGGACGTGTCCCACACTCTGCCATTTTGTTACTGCTATCAATGCCTTGCAGTGAAGTTTTGGCAAATAGCAAACTTGCTCGGTCTGCTACATCCAATATGGCAATTTTGTAAATACTGCCATGCTGCAAAAACCGCCCCTTGGCTCTACCCCCTCTGCCCCTCTGATAGAACTGACCAATCAGAGCACAAAGGGCTGTGACGTTGCGGTGTTACTGGAGGTCATTCTCGAAACGGAGCGATCCAACGAGATCTTCAGAATGGCCTAAACTGAGGATATTGAGAACGCTATTGTGGGGCAATGAAGGAACTAAATGACTTGTACTGAGGGCAGAAATGCTTTACAGGCATCCTAGTCTGGAATAGTGAAAAGAAGAAACAAGCATGATATGTCCCCTTAAACTGCATTCAAATGCCTTCAAGCATTTGTTTATTAAACAGCTCCCACGCTTAGCAGAATGCTTTATAAAGTTAACATGAAATTTAAAAAAATAAATGACTTAAGTTTTGTACAGTAAAAAAGTTTTCAAAAATTCTACTTCTATTTCTGAACTGCAGTAAAACTGGCTAGAATTGAGTTTGTGCTGCCTTTTACAGGCATGTAATGCAGTTGAATTAATTTTCTGTTTGGTTTTACATGATTAATTTTAAATGACCATCTAGGGCTTCCATAGTGTAGACAGGGAGAAATTCTGTGCAGAGAAGCATCAGAGCCAAAACAACACAGTTTTGTATAGGTTTCATATTGGCTGTCGGAGTTTAAAAAAGGCCGATGCTGATATGATATGATATATCAGTCAACTTGGCACCTGCCCACAGTGCCAAGACTTCTACTGATTGGTTTGCTGGCCATGATAATATTGGATTGATAGGCCAGCCAGCTGTCCTTACCTGATTAGGAACCACCCAATACAAAAATACTGAAAAGCTGAAAGACATCAAAGCAGAGGTACCACAGGCCACAGTGATGCAGTATTTTGTGGTTGAGGAGTCCCAGCCAAATATTTAGTGTGTAAATAAATTTGTTTTGATTATATTAACTCTAAAGTGAGTCATCAGACAAACTTCTTACTCAATGAAAGTTGGTCAGCAGTGTTGTGAAAAACAGAGTTGCCAAAACCAGAGGCAACTGGATCTACAGCAAAACCTTTAATATTCTTGAAGTCAAGTCCCAATTGGCCACATTTGCCATATTGGACTATTTAGGTTGGACAAGTGCTCTTAACCTTATGTAGCAGTGCAATGGTCTTCTACCATCTTTATGATTCTGCTCATTAAAATTAATTGTCTGGCTGTAAAAGAAAGATTTCCACTTTATGTAGCCTTCTGGATTGTCTTATGCGCTTCAGATCTTACATGAGAAACTGCTGTACTTTTCCCCCTCCCCCCTTCTGGGAGTCACTTCTTCTTTTTCTTCAATCATATATTTTGTCTCTGTTGTTTTTAGTCACAGCATTCCTAGAAGAAAGGCATATGTGGATCAAGGCTCTCACTCTAGCAACCAGTCAAAATACACAGCAACAGACATAAATCATAACTTTCATTCTTGGAGGAACTTGCCTTTTCAGAAATATTGCTGTTAAATAAATAGCATAACACCACTACCTGTTTTGGATTAGGTCATTACTTCCCAATATTGAGAGTTAAATTATATGTCAGTCGGTCCGGGTAACTTCAAAAAATATTTCACTTTAGCCTTATTAGACAATAAATCTTAAAGTGACCAAGTCATCAGAAATGGTCTCAGTGCCACTAAGGGAATAGTGGTCATTTAATGGGCCATTTTTAAGAGATCTCCTAAAAGCATGTGCTGCCTCTTTTAAAAGAAGGCCCAACAAGCCTCTACCTTTTGATCAACCCCCAAAAAACCCTGACCCCCCCCTTCCGCAGGTATTTTTTACCACCATCATTAATGAGCCTCACCGCAACATCTCATCTTCTGAGAGGTGACAGCCCATCTTGTTGGTCCCCCCAATCCAGCCCATTACCATGGGGTCTAGTAGCGGACACAGCCTTGTAAGGCCCTCACACACCATACCCCTGTCTATAAAAATGCAAAGAATGGGGCTCTTGCCAGCCACAACGCCCTCATTTACCTTTTTAACTTCTTTGTGGACGCCTAGGATTTGGGCTTTTATTGGTACTTGAGGTCAGGTGGACCTGGTCTTCTGAATTATTTACCCCTGAGTGCTTGTCTCGTTCACAGAAACGCCAACCTGCCCTTGCCTTCACCCTCACCTGGGCAGCTCTGGGCCTGTAAAGCACAAACAGTGGAAGGAAAAAAAGGGAAGGAAAAGAGAGGGGGGGGTCCTCTTGATGAACTCACAGATCTCATCACCTCTGTGTATGCTGAATCTCCACTTGGTTTTGCCGATGATTGAGGGGGTTACTCTGAGCAGTGTGTTTTAAAGAAGCCCAAGGGTTTTCCTTGGCGCTTCTGTCTACTGAGTTTACGATCCACATGGCTGATTTCCAAGGCCAAGTGAGTCTGGGAGAGCCAAGGAGGCTATCTTTTGCCTCTCTTTCAGCTAACCAGTACTTCTTCACAGAGGCCTGATTAGCAGAGTCTATAGCTTTCTGCCTGTTTATAAAAACAACACTAAACCAGGTCTGAGTAAAGTGCTAAGTCTCATTTTCCACTCTTGTTGCTGTGAAAAGGAACATTAGCACCTTCCTAGCCAGGGGCCTGATGGTTCCCCTGCTGCAAAGACTTCTTGTAGTCCTCCCTATTATCTCCCACTCCCTGGGCCTTGCTGTTTGGTCCCTGGCTTTTATGGCAGGGTAGGAGAGGGCCACAAGGAAATGAGGTGACCCCAGGGTCACAAATGGAGTCAGGGGGCTAGAACTGGACCACGGCCCTACCAACCCCACTCTCTGAGGGACAGTCCGCTTTGAGGAAGGCAATGCAAAAGAGATGGGGGAGTCTGGGGACAGAATCCCTTCCATTCTTGACCTCAGCATCATATGCCTTTAATTAGCCAAATTTGAATTTGTTTACAAGCCCCAGTGGTCTTAAATCTTCCCAGTCTATGCCCCCTTCAGTATCCTTTATCCCACCGTCCCCTCATGCCTCAAGACCCTCTTTTTCTTCTTCCCTTTAATATGGTGTCAGACATCTATTTATTACACTGTTTTAACTGGTTTTCAGGTACGAGTTACAAGCTATTTGGGAATCCACCAAATAGGATTTGAGGGACACCCCTCTAAGATGTTAATCTGTTAGCGATATGAAAGGCCGCTCACCCCACTAAACCCCCCCATCACTGGAACCTGGGGGCCCTTTATGGCCCCATCAGGCACCCGCATGGACGACTTACTGCTGACCCTGTGACCTTGCAGTTGAAGCCATATGAGGAGGAATCTTTCTCTTGTCCTGTTCACTTGGTCTCTCTTAGTGCCCCTGTTTCTTTCATCAGAACTGATATTCTTGATTTTTGCTGATAAAAATTTTACATTTCAAGCATCGAACTACCTATCTTTTTTCTTTTATTTGATCTGCATTAATGACTCTAATTCACAGGGTCATCTTAGTTGCCTACACAGTTAAACATAGAATTTATGTCCAAATTTCATTCATTTAAAAAAAGGTATATAATGAGATCTCTTCTTGTCTCCTCAAAACCTGAAACTTTATCTCTAACAGGCCCCATTTATATTCATCCTTTCAACCTCTCTTGTGTAAAAGGTTTACACACAGCTCACCAGCCTTTATTAGGGAGGTACCAGCATGTTTGCCATACAACAAAAAAGTCCTTCGACTGGCTCCATCATATTAAAAATTTACACGTAACTCAAGAGCTGTTTCAATTGGCTTACTAGCATGTAAGTAGTAGAAACGCTTGCTCCAAAAAGCCTTGTCCCGGGGAGTTGGGTGGCTAATTGGATCGGTTGGGTTAAATAAATGTTTGAGTTCTCCCCTACACAGGGGGGACCTGGAGGTGGGAGCCTCTAATCTTGGCAGAGAAGGAAAAAACGCCGGATGAAAGGGAGAGGGGAGGAAAATGGAGAGGGAAATGAGCTCATTTATGAAGCGATCAAGTTTGTTCTGAGTGTGTTTTACACACAGGTGTCCCAGACAATCAGGACAATAAAAACAAAAAATACTAACAATGTAAGACACTGCCAGTGCACAATTAATCATGCTAATGTCTTGTTTTTTTTTAATAATGATAAAAGCTCTTAATGTCATCAACTTTGTGCTTTCAGGTTCCAAATCCAGAGGGGGAGCAGTGAAGCGGGCAGCTACAAGGGTCTGGGCGATTGTTTCAGGACCATCTTCCGCAATGAGGGGTAGGTTTTCCTCAGTTATAGTTAGCAAGTTGACCAACAAGGTGGTGTTTCATGGGTTATGATTTAAATTCAAAGAAATAACTTTTTGTTGATTCACCAGAGGGCAATTTGTGTTTGTTTGAGTATCTTTTGTTGTCACAAAGCTCCTTGGCAATGAATCTGAAAGAGTCAGTAGCAACAGCAGAACAAGCTGTTTGGCATTGGCAGTGTAGATTTGGCAACCCACAAAGTCATCTCAGCTGCTAACCCCACAAATACAAGTTCCTACAAATGTGGCTTCATTTAAAGAGAAACAAACAGGCTCTAAAATGGTGTAGGATTTTAAACCAGGAAGTTTGAACAAAGAAATAATCTAACAAACACAAATTGACTTTTTGTGCTAAGTTTAGAACAATCATAACAGGAGCTTGAGATGTTTGCCATGAGCAGAGGAGTATAGATCCCTTGGTAAAACTACGACTAAAGGTAGGTAGAGCTGGTCTAGGGAAATGCAATCACTAAATCTGAATCCAGCATTTACAATAGTGAACTTGCTGTCACCAGATCTTAATCTAAGACACAGCACAACCAGACCCCGCCTCTGCCTGAAAAGATGTTGTTTTTTGTATACTACAGCATAAAGTGTTGATCAGTGCCATTACTTCTAAGTTTCCAGCACTACAAAGATTTGTGTTGTCAGAAAGTGTTTAGACTGTCTTTGATTATAAATACTGAAGTAGCTTGAGTGCTCTCTTTGAACGGTTCCACTTCTGTTAACTCACCTTTGAGTCTGTCAACGGTCCTCATGAGTTTCCTGCAGTTGGCCCCTGAGTGTGCCTGATAATTGTACCTCACAGTGTAAAGGACTGTGCCTCTTAAAATCTTTAACATAAAACTTTACCTAAAGACGGTCCCAGCTCCATGCCCCCTCCTCCTCCTCTGCCTGCCGGTGACAGGACTGTGAGACAGTGCAGGTGCAAGAGAAAGTGGCTGCCACTCGCTCTGTTTACGGCGAGTCGACAGCTTTACAGCGGATATAAAGTTGATCTGCTGCGAGGTGTGAGCGAGTGCGCGTCGAGAGGCCTGCTGGTGACGGTTGTAAGTGCTACCCGGGCTGTAGCTCGGCAGACACAGCGATCCTGCTACAGTAGCTGTGCCCTCTTCACCCCACACACCCACTCACACACAAAGTCTCTCAGGGTGAAATCTAATACCTTTGCGCCTGCATGCTTTCTGGGTGTGTCCTCAGGGAGTAGGTCTGCATGTACTTCCAAAGAATTCTCTGACACAATAAAAAGGTTGCCAAATTACACAGCATTTACACCATCAGCTATGAAAGCTTTCTGAGTGACGGCCTGAGAGATAAAGCCGTGCTGCGTGTTGAAGCACCCCCTCTGACTGATCAGCTGCCTCCTCATCCACCGATTATAACAGAAAGTATATTTTTACTAACTGTAATTATTCCCCAGTAGCACATTGTGAATTACCTCCAGGCCAAACCACTTAGTTATAACTTGTACAAATAGAGTTATGCCTCAGCGTTTCAGAATTATTATTAAAAATAAACACCTTCTGTCAGCTGATGGCAGAACTGAGCCAAAACCAGAGCTCGTTTTCTCTCTGAGGTGATGAGGGAGGAAATCTGAGCCCTGAGTCTGAGTGTGGTGATATAATTGAGGAAAGACATGGAAATGTGCAGATGTATGACACCATCTTTGAGGCCTGGAAATAGAAACTACCAAATTTAAGCCTTGTGGATATTAAAGAAATACAAAATTAAGAAAGGAGACAGTCAGTTTGTGTATTTTATCTGCCTGCTGTGTTAAATGTTTTACTCTCGGGGTCACATTGGCTTAGCAGTTTAACTACGTGACTTGTGCACAGAGGCTGTTGTCTTCATCGCTTCAGTCGATGGTTCATTCAAATCCAGGCCACAATCATTTGCTGCATAACATTCCCTATTTTTAGTTTACAGTAGTTTAAGTACTACAGGTAGAGTGATATCTACACATTTATCTCTCTTCCTCCATCTTTTCTTTTTGAAAATTTCATACAAAAATGCATTAACAGTAAAAAAAAAAATCTACGTTTCACGGAAGCACTGTGGGACTGAAAACTTTGTAGTAAGCATGCCAGGCCTGTAGTGGATGCTATAACTGTCTTGTCCAGAAGTGGCTTTTGGTAGATCTCCACTAAAATAGAGTTAGGCTGAACATCTAGTGTATTAGGGAATGCTAAGTGCAGAAGTGGTGCAACAAATGCACATTTTGTTGAAAGACAGCAGCGCTCCAAACTAACATTTTGCATTGGTTGCACTGGTGCGCCTAACTTTTGTTATTTAGGCGCACCAGAACAAAATTAAGCTGCACCCAAATTTGCAATTGCCCCACCTTAAATGCCATCAGGTTACTTTTTCATCGCTTTCATATAATGTTAATTTTCAAACCAAAATATGGTGTAGAGAAATGTTTGTTTTTATTTGAGGCACAATTAATATAGAAAAAGAAAATTTAGTAAGCGTTTAAAGTGCTTCATTGAAACTGAACATTTTAATCTCAAACATTAAAAAAAATAAAACATTTCCAAAACAAAATGCCTGTTCCTAAAGTGCTGCACTGAACTGAACTGAATTGACGTTAATCCATTTTTCTTAATGAGAAGAATTTCGGATTCAAATTTGATGAGCAGCAACTCCTCCTTGGCAATGTTGCTCACAAGCCACATGTGGCTCTTTTCTTTTTGGTCTGTGGCTCTTCGATCCATTCTTAAAATAAGAAAATTAAAAACACAAAAACACAAGCCACACAGAGTGACAAAGAGTACCTCTGCTGATGCTGACTTTATGTGGATATAAACCTGAAATAGAGATGAAAGTTTTCTCTGCGCCTCATGGAATATTTATGTACCTAGAGTTAGGTAAATGATCATAGTAAGAGTGGAATCTATTTTCTCCTGTGTGTCTTTTGTGCGCACAGCAGGGAGAACTCCACTGTGCGCCATGCAAAACTGGGAATTGTAAAGGCGCATACAACTTAGAGCAGTGAGTGAACAGGACCACAACAAATCAAGGTTGTGTAAACGAGAGGCCAAATACAACAACACTTTTGCGTTTCATCCTAAAACCGTTGTCGTGTAAACGGCTCCTTACTCTCACTTTTTTCTTCTTTCGGTTTTCTGTCTTTACTCTCTCACTATTCCGTCTTTATATGTTCTCTCACTTTTCCACTTATCTCTTTACTGTTTTTTCTCTTCTTTGTCTCTCTTTTCTCTTTTTACACTCACTTTTCCCTTCATTAATGTTTTCTCACCTCTCATTTTTATTCTTTTCGCTCACTTGCTCTCTTTTTTTCCCCTTTCACTCTTTTCTCTTACACTTTCACCCTTTACTTCCTTTTCTTTCTCTCACTTTTTTCTCTCTTTTTTTTTCTCACCCTATTTTTTCTTTTACCTCATATTTTTCCCTTTCTCATATTCTCTTTTCTGTCTCACCCTCTTTTCTCCCCAGCGATATTAATTGGATTGTATTTAATAATAATGGTAATAATAACATGACTTAATAACTGTATTAGGAAATCCTACAAAAAAGCTTTGTTTTATTTTTGATTATCTTGATTTATCTCCAAGTAGTGCACATATAAATCAGTTCATTTTATATTTATAACTTTTTTTCTGTTTTGAAGTCTACTGTTGAGTACCAAAACACCCAAAGCAGAGAGCAGAGCTCTGAGAGTCAGAATAATTGAATCTGAAATTATTAAATTTTATTAAACTGGAATTTAATCCAGTATGACATCATATAGTAGAGCTGCAAAGTGTGTGACAGTGTGAATCACGCTCACCAACACTCAGTTTGTGTATTCCCTTACACGCCACGCTCCTCTTTGTGTTGCGTGTGGGTGTAGCAGTTTGAGCATGTGTTAAGTGTTTCCGTCTGGAGGGAAACAAAAAGTCTCTTTTCTCAAGCATTCTTTACCGGTGCTGTATCCACAGGCTGGGTCGAGACCCGGAGCACGGCCACAGGAATATTAAAGAGGTCCACGCAGTGGAGCACAGTGTGTACAGTAGATCTGAGAGTGATGCCTAACCAAAGCACGTTAAAAAAGGGGAAGGAAGGAGGGAGGGGTACAGCTAGGACCACCCATGCAACATTTTCTACACCGGAGGAAGTGCAGATAAGTGTGACCACCCGATGACACATGTTTTACTCCAGCCTGGTTTGTATGAAGCAGCAATCGTTGAATGAAACATGCTTCTTAACTTCTCCACCAAGATTAACATGTTTGTTCACCTCAGTTATTCTAGAGGATTTAACAAGAAGCAGCGCGTTAATTAGTGAGCCTCAGTGGCTTTTGGGAGCTTTTTCACTTACACCAGTTGCAGTCCCTCATTTTCAATCTTAGCGTTTTGGTGAACCATCTGCCGGCTGGTGCTTCGTATTAATAGCACAGACGTGGGTGTTTGTCTTTTCATAAAACTGTCAGCGAGAATGTGAACAAACATGTTTTACAAAATGTCAAACTATTCTTTTGAGAGTGTGATTGTTTGAATGAAACTGTAAACTGTTGATTATCTCTGGTACACAGTCAACATTCATGCGAAAGTAAGGGTTTCAAGGTGTCGTCTTTTGAGTGGCATCACATTTTCCAGAATCTGACAGAATATGAAAATGAACATGAGATGTAGATTATTTTTTTCCTGGCAGTTACAACTAACTTTGTAATTCAACTCCTTTTTTTTGTCCTACTCTTGGCTAAAATTTGCTTCTACATTCGAAAATGCGTTGCACATTAGCATAAACATGATATAGTGGTTTCTGCTGCCTTATTCGAGACAATGTCAAGGTTAGACTCGACACTGGGAAAGTGAAAATATTTGCAGATGAAGCATGCCGGCTGTTTACGTGGTAAAATGTTCCCCTGGGTGGCTCATGTTTCCCGCAGATTTCATCACAACAGTGCTGAGAAAATTCACTAGCCTGCAGCACATAATGATTTTCCCTCCCGTGTTAGTTTTTTATTGGGAAAAAAGTAACTTTGCATATGTTCTTACAAGATAAGAAGCCTGAATTTGAGTCAGATTGATTGATATCATCGGCCGGCTCATTTAATCCCTGATGTGCACGTTGTCAGAGCCACACTCCTCTCCAGATGGATGGCGGCTGTTAAAAAAGGAAAGGTTTATGAAAATCAAAGACAAATCGTTTACACACAAACACATAAACACACCCCTCTGCCCCCCTTCCCCGCGCTCTGTGTCAGGAGGCCATTTGTATAGGAAAGCCAAAAAGGGACTTAGTGTGTACTTTACATTGGAAATCAAATCAGGATTCAAATGACGGCCACTCACTAGAAGCCATATTTGTTCTGTAACAAATTTCACTCCCTCTCCATCACCTGGCGGCTGCCCAGCCTGACCACACCCGGGAAATCTGTGGCCAGCATTTGCATGGACAAAGAGAGCAGAGGGCAGGCTCTTCCGTCTGGCTGAAATAACTTATTTACACAAACAATAGAAGGGATTAATTTAGAGGGGGCTCTTCCTCTGTCATAATTCCTTCAGCATTGTTATCACAATGACTGGATTACCCACAACCAGCGCTGCTTGTGTTACTACAGGTGTGGGTGAAGCAGGTTGGCTCTGTCACCTGATGACAAGTGTTTTCATGATTAGTGTTGGTTCACTGCTGTTTTTGGACGGCTGCTCGGGGATTCAGGTGAACTTGAATGGCTTGTCCTTCTCAGGTGAAATTCTCCTGAAATGTTTGCCAGCAGGGAAAATATTTACACTTGGACCAAATCAACCAAGATCATCTGTGTTGACTTGTAGAGAGTGTTGTCACAACAGAGCTGGTGCCGCCGTTCACAGGATACAGTCGGTCACGCTACGTTGTCCTCCTTGTCCACAGATCTGTGTTCACTATCAATATTCACTCCCTCATACGCTCTCTCTGCTACCTGCAGGCTGAGGCCCTCTGTGTAACTGCAACCAGCATTTTTCAGCATGGTTTGCCGCCACTTTTCTGTTGACTCATAGTGTTTAATTGGTCTAAATAGTGTTCTTCATAAATATAATATATTTTAGAGTGTCATAGGTTTAGAGTGTCATATTATCCTACAGTAAAAAGAACAGATATTTGTCGTAGGCAGAGCAATAATTCAATCATACTGACATATTGTCCCGCCCAAAGTTAACATCAGGTCAAGTTTCTTTATCCCTCAGATAAAATAATAATAGGAGAGGGAATTTTTGCATTTACTTTCTGAGCTCATCACATTCTTTAAAACTTCAATCACCCTGCTCTTATGTTATACCATGCTATCAAGACTGCAGAACTTACCAGAATAGATCCAAAATGTGTGACTGACCTCTATCTGACCTCTGATTACATCACCCTGACCTCCTCCTGGTGGTTGGTTGATTGTCTTTATAAACGCATGTGGGTGGAGATAATTATTTAAGTCACATCTACAGCACCTGGAACACATTAATTAGCTCTAAAAGACGGCGAAAGATGATATTGTGTTTACTGTTTCTCTTGTTTAAGATTTAGACCTGTTGTACCTGTTTCACTTTGAGACAATCCCCTTAAAACAACATTTAAGAATGAAAGCCCAAAGGTAGTCTGCTGCTGCCAGGACAGTGTGTTATCATCTGTCAGCAGGTGTGGGTTTCAGCCAAAGACACTCCTTTTGTCCCTATTTTCTGATTCACACTACTTTCCTGAGTCTATGGGTTTTAACGATAAGTAAATGATGAAATCTTAAAATACAAGTGCGCAATTCTGTTTGATTGACAACTTAACTGACCTCATCTACCCGGCCTGCTGTGAACTTGACAAGCTCAAACAAATGATCTGTCCGACCCATGTTTTCACTAAAGATCGAAGAGTGGGGGAAATGCACATGCATGCACTTCTCTACTGTATGTATAGAAAACAGGCTTCACGCTCTATTTGGAAAACAGAAAACATACAGCTATCTAATTACATGATTACATCAAAAAACTGACCAGATGTTTGGAGGAAACCTTCACCATGATGATATTTTATATCAACATACCTGAAATTACATTTAAAGCCAACAGTGACTTTCACTTTTACCTCTCCCTGATCAAGCTGCCTCAGTGAAATGCTCTATTTAAAACACAAGTATCACACAACCCCCTTAGACAAGTGCTAAATAGACATGCGCCGATCGATTGGTGCCGATTTCCTTAACTATGAGGGATCAGCGATCTGCCTGTCCTTACATATAGAATAGAACTTTATTGTCATTGTAACAAGTACACTGAAATTGAAGTCACATCAGCAATCAAGAAAACAAAAGTAAGAAAGTGAATAGAAAATGCAAAAAGGTCCATAAGAAAATAGATGATAACAGCTTGTCCATCATTCTCCAGTTCAGTCAGTCTCCACCTCCACAGGGTCCAGGACTCAGCTTCTTCAGTCATGCTCCATCTCTGTCTCCTAGATCCTGTCTGCTCACATCAGGTGAAGCTCTTCCAATGAGGCGTTGGTGTCTGGTGTTAGCTCTGTTAGCCATGTCTGTGAATAGCATGATGCTACTCTGCCCTCTGGTATTCCCTCTGTTGCTGGGTTAGCACAGCTAGCTCGTCCATCTTATTGGAGATAGATCTTACGTTGGATGGAAGGACAGGTCCATGTTGTCACTTCTTAGCTCTCACCTGAGAACAGCACGTCATACTCACCTCCTCTCTCCAAGACATCAGGCCTTGCACCAGCATTGACATGCTACAGGCTGCTAACAGCTGAGTTCACATATAAACAATGCAGCCACGATTACATGTAGGATCTCCAGACAAACACAGGAGGAAAAGTAGTAAAAATATCACTGAAGCCACAAAAAGTTTGGTGTCCATGACCAACAAATGAGTCATACAAAGTAATGACCCACTCCAAATACAAAGATTACGAAAAAGAGACGAAAAAATTACAAGAAACGGACAAAGAAGAGAGAGCTGCTGCAAAAGGCAGCCATAGCCAACAGGGTGGCGTCTAGCAACTGAATTGAACTGCAATATGAAACTGATCTTACAAACCTGCAGGAAGGTCTGACAGCCAGCCATTGTTACTTTTTTGCTCTGAGACCTAAAACTCAACACACTTTACTGGTTGTTTAAGTTAAAACATTAAGACCTTATAGTTTCACTGGTAATGTTCAATGATTTTCAATAAAATAAGATTGGAACATTATAAAAAATGAAAAATTAGTATTAGCAGGTCAGGCTTTTTAAAGATCCGTGATCAACCAGAAAATTGTGATCGGTGCACCCCTAGTGCTAAAGTTTAAAACCGTAATTTGAGTAGTTCAGTAAATCTACATACGTTGATGCCTCGCCCCTTCTGCTTGTTTAAATTCAAAGTTCAAGAACTCCTGCAAAAAAGGATATTTGGATAAAATCACTAAAAATTAACAATGTTTTAACCAAGTTTGAAGAAAAACAGTCATGCAATGTGATGTTGAAGTTTGACCCATGCTCCGTCTGTTAACATTGAAAAGGTCGAGTTTATAACCCGTCCTGCAGCAGGTCACCAGGGGGAGCTCTAAAAGATACGACTTCATGCAAGATATCTTTTGTTTGACAGCTGGAGCTCTGTCCTTTCTTTTCCACAATTACATTACACTTTGTTAAAAGGAGCTTTAACTGCTTGGCTTCACTGTAAGGGAGCTGTCGTGTTGTCCATTGTTATACCCGTAGTATTCACACTTGAAGTCTGTCTCATCTTCCAGTCGACCCAGACAAGACTGTGCGTCCCTTGAAAGGTTCAAAAGATTCTGGATCGACAGGCTGTCACATCAAGTTGTTAGTAAAAGCTTAAGATGTCCAGAAAATTTACTCACTTTGAAGAAATTCCAAATTATCACCATCAAGACATTTATGAGTTTTTAAGGAGCACCCAACCATATTTCTGTTTGTGTTTTTCCTGTATTTAATTTGGGACCTTGCATTACACAACTCACCAGACTGTCCATTTACACTGTAAATACACTCCATAAAATGGATTGCCTACAAAATAAAGCTTGTGTAAACTGTAGGTAAACATCTTCATATACATAACTCACTGTATCATTTTGTTATTTTTCCTGTCTGAGTGCGCTTTAAATCACTGCTGGGCGTATGATTGAGGAAAGGAAAACTACCAAATGGACTAAAATTACACAGCTACCGTCTTCAGAAACATCCAGTATATCAAACCCAGGAAAATAACTCTTAAATCATTCCTCCCAGATTCCCAGAGAACTTGTTTGCCGTGGTTTGTGGTTTGAAAACATATCTCAGTAGTTGCGATGCCAAACGGCAGCAGTTGACTTTCTGTTTCCACTTTCTGTCCTTGGTATCAGTCTTGCGATGTCAGAGACTTGAGTCGAGGAGCATGTGCTTTGTGAAAGGACAAATGAAAGCCAATGAAAATGAAAGTAGCTCTTCATGAATTGAATGTGGTAAAGAGACTTTTTCATACCTGAGACAGTAGCTCTCGCCATGCCCTGGAGGGTTGTCTCTTCTGGTTTGGCAACGGCTAATTTCAAACTGAAATGCATTCAAGACTGAGGGTGCTGAATTAAAAAGGTGATGGTGATAAGCAGACAAAAGGGTCCAAATGCTTTTTCTGGGTTACTGTACAGGAAATAAAGGCTCAAACTTTTTGAGGCTTTACACGCTATAGTCTGTCTTGTCTCTCGAGGCTAACATTAGCTTTTGCCATACTCAAAGGTTTTACAAACTGCCAACTTTCTTTAACTGCGGAAATCCTGGTTGATACTCCTGCATTAAATCTACGCCATAATGATCGATGCAGTCGTGGGCACTACTTAATTCTGCTTTGATCTGTTTTTCTGCAGTCCTCTAAGAACACACATGAGGGCAGTGTGGTCTGTTTGATCATCAAACCACTGCTAGTTTTCCTGCTTGCTTCTTCACAGCGATTTTAAGGTTATTATATATTAAAGCAAATACATGTTTGCATTTATCACTGGATAGAGATGAGATTTAGGAGGAGATGAAATGTACTGCCGATGTCGACTATTTCAGAAATATTGTGAAAACATGAAGCACAATCCGGCTCAGTAGACCAATCGCAGGGCTTACGACTCAAATACACTGTATGTTTCTCTGGTGCAGCTCTGCTTCGTCACAGCACTGGGTCAGACAAGTTTCCATTCAAGTCAACTTAGACTGGATCTGCTCCATTGGGGTCTAGCTGCGCCCCTGCTCCCGCAGGTCACAGCATATCTGCAACTATCCAATTTTCTCTGGATGCCCAAGCTGTGACGTATCAAATCACTGTAGGGCAGATCAAACACAATAAGGACAGGGATCCTAAAATTTTCTATAAACGCCCAGTGACTTACAAAATAAAGCAAACTGTGTCAAAACCAGATCGTATTCAACCCGACTGTTTTACTACCTCTCTTCACAGAGTCTTCGGTTTCTACAAAGGGATCCTGCCTCCCATTCTGGCTGAGACACCAAAGAGAGCGGTCAAGGTGAGATAAAGGATGTGAACATCAGCTTAGGTTAAAAAAAACACACAGCTTTTGGCTCCGCTCTGCCCAGCTCAGCCTCTGGTTTCACCAGGAGCCGCTCTGCTGCCATATGAAAACACTCTGACCGCAGTTGCTCTAACATGGTACGCACATGTTGATTAAACACATGACGCCCTCCGCCTGGTCTGCCTCCTCCTATTTGCTGTGTCGGTCAACCAAATATTGACTTACAAGCATTTACAGCAAGCCCTCCCCAGAGCTCGCTCTTTTGATATTTGTAAACTGGACGGCTGAGCATCTCTTGTTTTACACAAACGTATACATAACATATAAAGGGGTATTGGGGGAGGTAGAGGAAGGACGAGGCAGCTCTGTAATGAGATGCTAAGGATGTGAGATCTTTAAAAATAAGTACTCACTCAGACGATGGGGTAATCGCTCACACAGCGAACAAAGCGGACCAATGGTGAGAACCGTCTGGAGAGAAGAATTAAAGCAAATTAAAGGTCCGATTAAGACGCCTCTGCTGGCATTTTGCCCTTTGATCAAATAAACAAATCAGTGGATGTGTCTCCTTTTAAAGACCAACTTCTCATTTTCCAGCACGTCTTAATTTTCATGTGCTATTATCAAGGATCAACAAGTTCCCTTTTCCAGCTCATTGTTTTTTATGTTGCTGCTCTTAACCATAAGTGTGTGTACGTGCGAGTGTGTGGCAGTTTATGACTTTGTTTTTCCCCAATCTCTCCTCTGCAGTTTTTCACCTTTGAGCAGTACAAGAAGCTGCTGAATCTGACCCCTTTGTCTCCTGGTTTGGTGAGTCGTTCACCCAGAAACACCTGAATACACTCGCACCTGGAAAATAAACACACGTACGACGGAGAATCAGAGAAACGCGTTACACCCTGTGTCCAGAAAATCAACCTCGGATGCTGTGAAAACAAAGACTAACGCCAAGAATAATTTAAACAGCTGGATAAATCTATATATGAATCTTGTTGCCGTAGAGTTGTGAGCAGCGCTGTTTGAAATCCATCTAATACATGAACACACTTAATGTCTTGTTCAAACCTTTTCATCTTTTAATTCTAATCTCCAGTTCTGGCTCGCCTAAATAAACGATTACTCTGTTGTGATAGACAGAGTTGTCCTAATACTGGCTCTGCCCTTTAACCTGCAGATCACCTTATAACTGACATAACAATGATGATGACTTTTCAAACTTGGATTAAATGAACAGAGACTAAAATAACACGTAAATAATGAGTTAGGTACACATTAAAGTATCCTTGATGATAAACGAGTGCCTTTAAATGACGGGTGTATCGCTGATTGTATGATAAAGGTGAAGAACAACCAGTGAACAAACCTTGCGCTGAAATAATAACGTGCCTCACTTGCCTCCAGCAGCGAAGAATGCTCCCTCTCGTCTAACCAAGTAAAGTAAACCATGGCGCTGATGTGAGGTTGTAGGGCCAACTGTAAGGTTGGTTATGACTACAAATGTCAATCAGATTGAATCGTGTCCTATTTCATAGTTTCATAGGAAACTACACAGAAGACTGAAGAGAACAGAGTGTAGGATTAAAAAGATGTGTCAAAGGGAAGTTGTAGCTTAGCTTCTCATAAGCTGGTCAGGTCAGTACCAAGTGGCCTTCAATCCCCACCATGAAAAATGAGATGGATTTCAGGCAACAGAGCAGCTAGTAAGGGTGGGAGAACAAATCGAAAATCGATATATCATGAGTTTTTGGTATCGAAATCGGGATTCTTTGTCGAATTTTTTTTTTTTTCCAAATTAAAATTCTTCATTTCAGTCTTTGTTTATAAACTGGATTGGAAAAAAGTTACCATTTTTCTCCAGCAGAGGGGGAAATGTTTCTCTCTGACTCATGTGATGTGCATTTTATGGGAAAACATGGCTCCAGATTTAGTCTCTAGACATTATCATCATCATGCAACTTTTTCACATGGTCTGGTTTTAAAAAAAAAGCAAACCAAAAATCACAAAATCGTCAATATCAAAGAATCGCAATTGAAATCGAATCCGTACCCCAAAAATTGTAATAGAATCGAATTGCGAGAATAGTGTATCGTCCCAGCAGAAAATGAATGATATCAAAATATGACTCAAACAGAGGCACTGAAAGTGTCTGGACAGTTCTGTGTTGACTACATTTAATCACATTTTGATTTTAATAACCATTAATTTGCAGCGATAGCCTGTCCAAATCAGTGCTGGTGTTTGTAGACTTAATCTGGATTGAACGTGATCACATTGGGATTTGTACAGATGAGTCAGAGTCCCTGATGCTCTGGCTGGTCAGGTTTTTTTAAAGTTTCTTTTGTCACATATCAGCATTAAATCAGTTTTCCTCGGAGCCCAAACACCTCAGTGCAATTTTGGTGAAGGAGCATGATTCATAGCTTTGTTGAACAGACTTGTTATTTTCCATGTTGCCACATTTGAAAACTTTGACACAGCAACCCAGAGAGAGTTGAGACATCATGGCAGAGAAATCTGAACTGATCTCTCATAAATTAAAATGAGGAGAGTCTGTCTTAAAGATCTGATTTGTCTGCAGTCATAACCAGAGCAAAACAAAAAAAGAATCAAAGCTTTTTCAATTCTTATGTCATCAGATAAAAGTTGCAGATTTCAGTGTGGATTGCTTGAGTTCATGTAAGGTCTGTTTTGAGTTGGAAAATGAACGTGGATATCTGCTTGAGTGGGAACATCTAAGAATCTAGCTGGAATTTAGTGCCTGAATCGCAAACTTGACCTCATATTCATCTTTAACATGGAAGACAGACAACTTTTTGTTATCAAGACATTCACTTTTCAACTTTTGCTTCAGTATACTTTGTAATGTCGTACCACCGCTGGTTATTGTTCATTGCTTGAACTTTAACTACATAAACTACGCTTTATGAAATCAAAGCTTGCAACACACCAAAGTCAGAAGAATGATGAGCACATGAATGCAGCATCTGTACAAGTTGCGTTTATATAAATTAATCTACAGACACAGATTATAAACATGAAATATGTTCTTCTAATGTGTTCGATTGTTTTAATTTCAGCCCAAAATACTGACATTTATCAAAGTTTCATCCAAACTCCACCCCTTTTCAACAGTTCTTCATTCTCCTCCTATGACTGTGATTCTATATAAATAAAATCTATTATAAAAGAGAACACAAAAGGATTAGTTGGGCTGTTTGGACGATTTCACTACGAACTTTGCTTTATTCAATCTTGGAGATAAAAGGTGTGATTAGCATCAATAACAACGTGTACGCCCAAAACACGGACGGTTAAGTCGTAAAGCCTCAACACTTTCCGGAGAAACCAACTCCTGGTGTGTTTGCTCGGTAGTGGTTGATTCTCTGGACTGGTTACACCACAGCTTTTGAGCATGATCGCAGTTTCATCCTTGCCTCACCTCACTTCTGTTACATTGAGTCAGAGTTTTAAGCAAGACAGATTTGCGTTGCGGGGGTGTGGTCACCACACACCACCTATTCAGGTGGCAGTCAAGTGTCAGCCGTGATGGATGACCTACCTGCAACTCAGCGCGGAGTCAGCTGCCCGAGCACGACGCTTATCCTCGTCTTGTTTTTACAGCCAATGGTGGAGAAATGTTTACCTGTCCCATCCATCATGCTCTCTTCCCCCTCCTTCTTCTCTATCTCTTCATCTTCCCCTTCCTCGAGTGGTTCCAACCCCGTTTCCCCCCAGAGGCCCCGACGTATCAAGTGCAGTAATCACATCAGATCATTAGTGCAAGAAAATTAGTGATGGGCTCTGAAAGACTCCCTCTCTGCCGTTCAGCATGGCACAGCTGAATGCCTTCACTCTGATTAATGAGGACACACACAGTAATAATACAAATAAGGAATTAAACCGTGGCCAGCTGGCTGTGTAAACATCACCAGGCATGTCTGAGAGGATGGGTCCCCGGGCCCTGACAGCGGAATAAAGAGGCAGGAAGAGTAATGAGCTATAGACACGTTCTTGACATGTTCCCATTACGCTCCTCTGTGAGCACACACACACACAGACTCATATGTATTCAGTCCTAATGCAAATACAAGTAGCACTGCCACGTTCGCTGTTAATTACATGTCCAGGATAATACTCATGAATAGGTAGAGCACTTGCTGCCTCTTATATTCAATCAGGACAATAAATTAATAACAGAAAACTTTTAAAACACTTTCTATTTTTGGACTAATTTCTTCTTTTTGTTCACATCTCTTTCTCCAGTCTGTCAACCAAGATATTGTCAAATAAAAACAAACACAGGTGTCCTGTGCGTCTTCAAACATTTGTCAAACGACCACACTGACAGACGTGACAGAAACATATTTCCATTTTAAGTCGAGACAAAAGGACTCGGGGAACAAGTTCTCTGAAAATCTTAACAAGAATCCTGCAGCAGCTCCTGCAGCCCCAGCGCACAGTGCAGACAGTGTTCCTCATTGTCTTCGTAAATGTGTCCAAACTGCCGCGTCTCTACCCAAATATTATCTCCACATTCTCACCTCCTAAATTATGTCCATCCTCCCTCCAGGCGCTGTCTGTAGCGGGGCTCGGCGCAGGCTTGACTGAGGCTGTTGTCGTCAACCCGTTCGAGGTGGTGAAAGTCAGTCTCCAGGCCAACAGAGATGCCTTCAAAGAGGTTGATAGAAAAAAATGCTGTCTAACTCATGAAGTGTCCGTAAGGAGTTTTGTGTTTTTTGACATGTCCACCTTTTGGTTTTTCCAACACAGCAACCCTCTTCGTTTGCCCAAGCAAGACTCATAATAAAGTCGGACGGGTTTGGACTCAAGGGCCTGAATAAAGGACTGACTTCCACTCTTGGACGACATGGAGTTTTCAACATGATCTACTTTGGCTTCTACTTCAACGTCAAGGATGCTATTCCTACCAACCCGGTAATATGAGCAGCAGAATCTATGAGCACACTTTTTGTTCCAGTGTTTCACTTTTCGCTAACCCAGCCACTTGACCGTCACGCTGATTCACGTTCAATTCTTTGTTTTGGTGACCTTGACTTCACCTAATTTCTGCTACCTCCAGGCTATATGATCTGCACGTGTCCCAGCCACCTCAGCAGCGGAGGAACTGCGGGTGTTTGACAGTATGATTAGTGATCCTGCCTGCCATGGCAAGGAGGAAGCTCAAAATCAGAGAGGAGCTTGTAAGATCAGCCTGGCTAATACCCCGTCTGTTTGCTCTTCATAACATCCTCAAAGTTTCACATTACACATCCGGCAGAGCCTGATGGCCCAAACAAAAGTTAATTTTGTTTAATGGAAACGTTACCATACGCCAGTTCCACATGTACAAACTGGAGCATTAGATTAACCCTAATGAACTAATTGGAAGCAGACAGCAATACTATTTTCAAGAGGAGGTTACATTGGGAGCTCAGGCTTTGCTATATTTTCAACATTTTTCCAGTGACGCATGTTGTACAGAGAACCAAGTGGTCATCCTCTGAATGATAATTATGTGGCTGGATGACCCAAATAGCTCTCGTCTTAGATTGCAGCCATTTCTTTTGGGAATGATCCTCCGGTATGAGCATTGACGGACTGATTCAGTTTGTGAGAGGCTAACGATGGCTATTGTTGAGGCAGAACAGGATAAATACCGCGGCCTCCGACAGGCTCACAGGCTGAGCTCAGAGTGGCGTTCTTCCAAACCCCTTTTGTGAGCAACATGAGCAATGAGCTTGCAACTCAAACGTGTCCATATTCAAATCGAGGCAGGCCGAGCTCAGGCTTCTCGTGTGTCACTGTCGGAGGCAGATAGCACTCTGCCGTCGTTGGCGAGTGAATGTGTGAGGGGATGTTTGCTTAAGGCTGTTAGGAAGTGGGTTGATGGCCGTACTTAGGCCCAGGGTATGTTAGCCCCTTCCCCGCATCCACAAAGACATGAAGAGGCAGGATTAGTTGTTGATTTACCTCAGCTCTCAGGGTGTCCAGCCGCTTGAGAAAGGCCCGGACCAGAGAGGCTGCTGTCATTTGTAAAAATATCCCGGCCAATTAGCTGTCAGAGCTCTCTGAGTCTGGGCTTCTTTGGTACAGTAATACCCCTGTGCCGAGTCACAGCCCAATTACCCAAATTGTCCCCATATGCCTCCCCAGTCTGCCTGCATGCACCCTGTTTATAAATCCTCCGTCCTGGCTCCCCTGGAGAACATGTGCTTCTGTTCAGCCAATCAGAGTGCGGCACCGCAGCCAGGAAGCACTAATCTGCCCCCCGCTACCATAAAATGATCAGGGCTTTCATGGCAGCTTTGCAATCATATGCACAACCCCCCCTCCATGCTGGCACTCACGTTTGCTTACATTTATATATGCACAAAGCCTTTCTGTTTATTATGTCAGCTCCGTGATGCTGCTTTTCTCCACCGCGGTACGTCTGAATCATGTTTCGTCTCATCATATCAAACACCTGAATGCACTCTAGAAAGGCTGAGCTTCTTGAGGTTAAAGTCAGGGTGGAGTATTATTTTATTTTACAGAAATTTGTGATGTGACTCAAGTTGTTAAATTGACTCTTTCGTTTTTGCTACTGAGGCTTTGAAACAATTTTAGTTTTGATTTTAGACTTTTCTGAGTCGTCTCGTTGCTTCTTTCTTTTATTGTATCTATGATGAAGCCTTGCAAATAATTACAGTTCTTAAAAAGTGCTGATCTTTGATATTAACTGACAAAAAGTAAAATGTCCTTTGCTTCCCCCTGCTCCTCTTTTCTTCACCAGAACCCCACTCTGGAGTTCCTGAGAAAGTTCACCATCGGCCTGGTGTCTGGGACCATCTCCTCCATAGTGAACATTCCCTTCGACGTCGCCAAGAGCCGCATCCAAGGCCCCCAGCCTGTGCCCGGAGAGATCAAGTACCGCACCTGCTTCCAGACCATGGCGCTGGTCTACCGGGAGGAAGGGTAGGAACAACAGGGGGTGTGGGTGGGGGCGTTGGAGGAGGGTACTCGGGGTGAAATTTGAAAATGCTGTCACTGGTCCATCCAAGAATTAATGAGGCACTTTGTGTGCTTTGTTAGCAATTCATACTTGGGAATCTGCCAAGCTGGCTGTCAGAAAAGACAAATGCAGCAGCTGCAGCTACAAGTTAGCGAGGTTTGATTGTGCAGTGTGAGTTTCCTACACTAACAACAGGGGAAGTGCAAGAGCAGCTTGATGCAAAGCCGTGATCTGCTGACTGGAATCCAAACAGTGACGTTACTCTCCGGGCTGTGCTCCCCTCGTGTGTGATCATACATTTCTGCAGTCTGTCAGTCGTACAGTAAATGTTAACATATTTTCAAGCCTCGGAGAATGACAGCTCTAAATGGAAGCTCAAGGAAAGATGTATGTTATGTTAGCAATTGCCCTCAGCCGTCCACTTCCCCCCATGCGGCTCCACAAGACAAGGGCCAGCGAGATGTTTGTCGTTAGTGGACACAGGAGCCCTCAGGGGCTGCTACAGGAACGCCACTGGAACGCTGTCATCGCAGGGGTGCACGGAGGGTGCCCCCGCTGCCACATCCAGTCCCCCCCGCTCTAACACAACACAGTCCCAGCTAATTAGTGGTCCCTATGGGAGACGTCGTTAAGCAGACCCTAACGAGCCGCGCGGCGCTCCACGGGTCAATCTAATCAGACAGAGGGCCAGGGAGGAAGTGGGTCGAGCCTTATTAACGCCATCAGTGGCGGGGGCAGGGAGCGGGACAGGGAGCACGAGGCGGAGGCAGGCAGCCACCGATCACCTTGAACGCATTAAGAGGAAGGTCCTCGCCGACGCTGGCCGTTAGACCCTGATTCTGTGTACCTGAAAGGGTGAGAGGCAGGCAGACAGACAGACAGGCAAGATCTCACTGCACACACACACATACACACACACACACACACACACTTACACTCTGCTGTGTGTTACTCCTGTATACTGTACATTATGAACATCCTGTTCTCCTTTTCTAGGTATTTGGCCTTGTATAAAGGGTTGGTGCCAAAGATAATGAGGCTTGGACCAGGTAATGGGAAAAGTCCTTCACACTGATATTCAAACTGTCTGAGTAATCACATGTTGCCTTTTACAACAGATGCAAAAAGTTCAGGTTTAGATGGGAAAATAATATTTAATGCCCAGTAACTCTGAAATTATTAATCTAATCAGAATTTCCAAAGACAATAATTCACCTTGCTTTGGGTGTTGCTGAGGGGAAAGGGTGGAGCAAGCACTACTTTCCTCTGAGACATTTTAATACTTTCACTCTCATTCCATGTGCCCAATAAATCCCAAACCCATCGACACAGAATTCTTCCCAGAGCTTTTGATATTTTAACCACAATCCTTTTATACAAATATATATTAATTTTTTCCTCTTCTGCCGATCACATGGTTCCTGAACCACGACCCCTGACTCACTGTGGCTCTGTTTTCTTCACACAGGTGGAGCCGTGATGCTGCTGGTCTATGAGTACGTGTCTAAATGGCTACAGAAAAACTGGTAACAACAAAAAAAAGTTAAAAGGAAAAAGGAAAACCAACTTAGTGCCTTATCAATGAAGTCTGGTTGACTCCACTGTCCACTGACTCCAGCTGAGTCAGACAAAAGTAGCACCATCACATTTTACTTTGAAAACAAGAGAAAGTAAATCTTGAAACACATATTTCTGTAGGAAACCAAAATATCTTCATATTACAAGTTGAAAAAATCCAGCTGTGCTCAATAAAAACTGACAAATACAGTTCCTACAGGAAACAGATTTCTTAATGAGTTAGTAATCTTAAAGGCTTTGATAGCCTGCTCTCTCAATAAGCCCCTCACTGTGAGTAATGAGGTCTTAGATTGATGTATTTTTGTTTTTGATTTTTGTTGCCTTCTTCAGCAGCTTGAAGTAGGTGGTGCTGAGTTCAGGGAAGGAGTGATTTCATGTACATGTGCGTGTTAAGAAGTCAAAGTTTAAACAAATGGAGATCTTAACTTTGATGACAGTGGTTGGGTTATTTTTGTGAGTTAGTCGAATCTGAGGAGGACACCCACGCATTTCTTAAAGAGGGTTTTTGAAGGTCAAACTTTTGGAAGTGAATTATTTAGTTTAACTTGAATTATCACAATTTTTAAGTGAAGCCTTTAACAAAATAAGCTTAGATTTCTGACATGACAGCACAGAAACAAACACACTTCAGATGAACCTCACCTGAGCTCCACAGGACTCAGGCTCAAACACCTCAATCACTTCAACTTCTCGTTGAGGAGCAGCTTCTAAACTCAGCTGCAGTGCACACACATCCACTGCAGCACAAACACAACGCACACTACACGCTAAGACACACACAAACTGTGTATTTATTTCACTACCAATCCAAACTGGATCATACACACAAACTGTGATCGCTTCAAGATTTCTCAGCAAAGCAAACTCTCTTTCTAGCAGATGATTTTTATATGAATGATATTTTTATGAAAGTTTATAATCTGGATCTGATAAAATGTTTATTTTTCAAGCTTTTATTGGTTTTATAAGCATTTGTGAAAATGATTTTCAAGCATTGGTAACAAATAAAAAGAAATTAAACTCCTCACTCGGGTGCTCAGTTGGTGTGTGCGTCTCTGGGTGTGTGCACGTGTGGGTGTGTGTTCAGCAGGGTACTACAGTTTTTTGCTTAACGGGGATTTTATTAAGGATTGTGAAATAAAACCATAACCTTGCATGATTAATGATAAAACATTTCTTACCTGTACATTCTGTTTGAGGTAAATCTGGCATGTTTTGTGCCATTTTTGTTTTAGTCTTTAACCAAAGTTGAGTATTTTGCAGCTTCTCTGTGGTTTTTGTTGGTGAAAATAATTGTGATTTTGTAGCTTTCACATCCTTTAAGCCTGATTCTATATTTTTGAGCTTTACTTTGAATATTTTAAACATTTTTTCATGATGCATAATGCAAAAAAATGTAAAAATGTAATTATTTTTCTGTGTCAAAGCACACAAGTCAATGTATAGGCTAAAGTCCTTTTTCATTCCTGTCTCTTTTGAGCAGAAATCTAAAAGACAAAAATCAGATTTTTTTTCCTCAAATAAGAAAAAATATTACCGATAAATCAATGCTTCCCCACCCAGCAGTGTTACTCTTTTCCTATTGGATGCAGGCCTGGGTCTGATGGCCATATTTTCAGTTGTCTCGCAAGCTAGTTAACAGTTAACCTCTGATTGACTTTAACCATCTCACATTGCTTTTGTTTCACTATCACAGTACAGATGAAAGATGTTACTTTTTCCCCTTCTTTGTTGTTGGTTTCACCTTGTTCGTTTCATCTTCACCCTCCTCCTCTTCCTCCTGCCCCACTTTGTACCACTTTGTTGCTGAGAGCCTGTCAGTGGTTGAAGTCGTATTGGCCTGAACACAGCTCCAGTGCAAGCTAAAACAACAAGCTCAAGAAATGCAAATGTGGCTGCAGGATTGGAAGAAGGGGTTTTACTGCACATACTCTCCCTCTGCCCGTCTGTCTCTTACACAAATATTCACACACACAATGCAAACACACACACATACACACCTGTTGCACAGCCAAAGGGCTAGTGGCTGTTCGAGGGAACCTCTTCTGGTGGTAGCTTACACCGAGCCACGCTGGCATCAGACAGTCGTCATTAATGTGGTGGTTTCTCTCTGCCGATATGCACCAGCTCCTGGTTTTTTACCTCCAGGGGGTCTGTGTTGAGAGACTTACAACTGCAGCTTGCAGACTGATGGAATTGTAAGCGTTACACGTGTGCCTTTCTGTAATGGAGTGTTGAATGTGTGTGTGTGTGTGTGTGTGTGTTTCAGAGATGACAGCTTGCAATGTGTGCTGCGTGTGTTGCTGGTCGCTTAGGCAACTGAGCCACCCTTCACCTGAATTCCCTGTGCACCTCAGTCATCCTAAAACTCGAGGAGCGAAGTCTTCTCCTTTACTTCAATCTGTGTTCCTGTCTGGTTCATGCGCGTTACAATTCAATGAGCTGCCTCACGCTGATTTCCCTTCAAATTTGACACAACTCTCCCTCAAGGATATCCGGTCCCAGTTCCACTTTCCGAGTACAGTTCTGATCCCTGTTTGAGAAAATTAGCTGTTGTTCCAGCGTATGGTCTTAAAGACGACAGCTTATCCTTATTGTAGTATGGCATGATTCAGATCTAAGATACAATCTGGTCTTCAGCTTAGCTATTGTTGGTGGTATCTGATGCATAGTGTCATATTAACTCTGATTTTGAGTTTTGGTTCATGTTTTTGCTAATTTCAAATACCTTAATTTTTTATGATGACAGCTTAATTTTTTAATTAACTATATTTTTTTAAGATCTTCAAACTTGTAACATGTGCCAGTGAAGCACCACCTAACGTTCCTCCTGATACTACCCTTGTCCCTCACCATTGTGTTTGTATGATTTTGAGACATGATGATTGATCTGATTTTATTTCATAGTGCCAGTTTAAAAAGAGGAACCTGTTTGTGGCATCTATTATATTTATTATGGCAGTGTATGCTGTTTTTTTCTGTAGAAACTAAACCCAATAATGGTAACTGTGATTTTCACTATTAAAACTGAGTTTGAAAATCAGATTTGAACATCCATTTCAACCAGCTACGACAACGATACGCACATTTTTTTTTTAAATAATTCAATGAATTGTTCCATTTATGGGTGACAAGAGGACAGAAGTGATAACCATGACAACGGGCCCCTGACATGATGTCACAGCAAATCACTTCTTTTTAAAGACGAAGCATCAACTTTTTTTCCATACAAAACTCCCTGTGCTGAGCTCTTTGGGCTAATACAGGGGTTTAAGGAGGGAAAAAAGAAAACTGCTCGTGATTTGGCCGCACAGTTTTAACTCCAATGGCAGAGAGAATCTCAAGTAGTTGCTTAATACCTTTTGGACATTTTTTTTAACATTATTATTATGGTGTCGACAGTCACGTCGAAAGTTGTAGGATCATCTTTTCAGTTTGCTGCCCTCATAATTTTGCATTGCTAACTGGAATGCGCCATTGAAAAAAATTGTTGCTGCAATGACTAAAAGATGGGTGACTTCTTGGTGCAATTTAGTCACAACTGTTGTTTTTTGTTGTTTTTTCAGGTTTATTTTTGTTCTATGTTTTCAAGCCTTTGTTCAGGGAGGACAGGCCAGGCTGGGCCACAGCAGCACATTAGTAGAGGGTAGAGGGTAAAGAAACTTTCACTTGTACGTTTCTCCATCTTTTTAACAGGGCTCATAGATGTCTTTTACATATCTTTAAATGGAATTATCAGGGAACGGGATCTTTAGATTCAGGGGGCAGTGCTTCTCTGTGGGATGTGCTTTTTCGTCTCGACTCAGCTGACTTGTTTTTTTTGTGGGAGGCGCTGCCATTAACCTGTTTAACCCTTATAGCTTTTACTGGACGCAATCATGATGTAGTTTTGATTAGCTTGACCGGTGGTCATTCTGCTGTCTCTGTGAGCCCGAGGCAGACCTGCTACCCCCCTTTTTTTACGCCCCTGCTCCCACACACATACCAAAGACACGAAACCAGACATGTTGTGATTATCCAAGCACAGTTGATTTTTTTTCTTTTTGGGAGGTTGTACTCACCTGTGTGCTCCATGCTGCTGTTTTAAGGCATTAAGCAAACACTCTGGCTCTTCTCAGATCGGTTTTGAGAAATGTTCATTGAGCAGGAACACGCACAGAGTGCTGCCTTCACCCAGCGTTATGCTCTGCTCTGTGTTACTCTGCAAATGGCTGTCTTGTTTCTGATTGCATGTGGAGAAGTAAAGATAACCATATGACACTGAAGTCAGTCTCAGCCTCATTAATTATAAACACGTGTCTGCCCCGCTTTTTTAAAAGTACAGTCTTTGCTTCTTTGGTTGACCAGCGTTAGAACAGGAGAGCAGAAGAAGAGATTCCTCCTGTCTCAAAAACACACTGTTCGTATTTTTTAAATGCTGACGTCAATTAAGACGACCACATTTAAACCTCTGTGTGAGTCAGACAGGAGCACGCTCAGCTCTGTTCTAGTTGAAAGGAAAAGTTGTTTGTTCTTGTTGTGTGCAGACCTGAGGATGAAAAACAGAGCATGTAACGACTCTTTCGGGGAGTTCACCATCATTTACTGTACGTGATGGATGGTGGATGGTAAAGGGGGGACTGGCTGACTGGTTTCAGAGAGTGTATGATCATCACGTCCCTGTGATGTGGTTCACATACGGTCAAAGAAACACTACGAGCCCTGAGCAACGGTCCGTGACCACTGGATGCGGGGAAGAGTGCTTTCCAAGTCAAATCAGCCCCTGCATGGGGAGGACTGTTGACACTGTCACATGCAGAGGCTGTTTATGCTTCAGGAATGGAAACACAGGGCTGTATCTAAAGCAAACCACTCTGTGAACCCTCAGCAGCAGGTAGAGCTATGTGAAAGAACAGGTGAGCAGATTTATCAAGTTATTCATCTTCGCTTCAGCAGGCACGTTTGTTTAAATCTCTGGTTTCCACTGCAGGGCTAGACAGGGCTTGCCAGACACACTCATAATTTATTACTCCACACTTCCCCCCCTCATAACTTTCAGAATATTTTTGCATCATTTTGCAAACATGTCATTTGTTGAGCCGGCTGTGTGCTTTGCCTTTGTAATGAACATGTTGAGTTGGCCCTGACAGGCCCTGTTTGGGCCTTTCTGTGGTGGCTGGAGGTTCGTGTTTGGGTCACATGTCTGATGACCTTGCAGACCACAGGCGGATGAGCCTATTTGTGGCTCCCCGAATGCAAACGGCCGACTCCACCTCGACACGGGAGTCTGAGAGTCGCCGAAACACAGATTTCAACGTTTAACGCAACAGTGACGTTGTGATTTACTGTGTTTTACATGCAGCTAAATGTGGATGAAAACCTCTTTTTTCTAATCTCAGAGCTTAGCTGTAAGAAGACAACTCTAACCTGACTCTATTTCTAAAATACTGTGAAACCAACATTTTATGTTTACAAAACTTATAATTATGAAAAACATATACATATTTTTTTCCTCGCTTTACTATAGCTTCCAGGTAATGGTGCAAAAGGCCACTATTAAGATCTTTTCTCTATAAAAAGGTGCAAACATTTGTGCCTGCATATTGTCTCAAAAAAGCAAATCATGCTTCAATTCATTCAATCTTCATTTTAGTATCTTTGGTCCACATTTTTCTTTGTCACTGTGTTTAAAAGTTGACTTCAGGGATTGAAAATCAAGAAATGATGTGGTGTTATTTCAGTGACTCGAGCACACAGTGTGACGCCAGTGAAGCTCGTATTCTCACTAAAGTTTTCTAGTTAGCCGTGACGCTATGTTTTTGAAAATCCAGGCTTTGCATGAACACACACGCGTTTTTTTGTTTTTATGAAAAGCAGTTGCCTGCTCATGCAAAACACACCAGCAGGCAACAATACCCTGGGTTTAGCATTGGTACACACTGAACACTATTTCGCCCTCATGGTTACTCATTGTTTTCTCATTAAAAAGTACTGATTTGCCAAAAAAGCTGCCAAACTCCACGAAGACCAATAACAGCCAAACAATTTAATTAGATACATTCAATTTCATTGTGCAACATTTATCATTAATGCTCTCGACTCCAACATGAGACACATGCCAATTTTGTCTGAACGTGCGTGGAGATCTCCATGCTGTCTGTACGGCTAATTGCACTTCATTCAACGTACCTTAAATCTAATAAATAAAACTTCTCTGAGGAGCTTTTGAATAAGCTACATTTTTGAGAAGTGGGAAATAAGACACTTAGTTTTATCAAAACACAATTACACAAAGCGTACAAACATATAAAACAAGAGCAGTTATGAAGCACCCTGAAACACTAATGCAAAGGTTCCCCCTCTTCTCTGATTGTGTTTATGAAGTTATACGTTACCCCGTTTTGCCCAAAGACAAGTTGCAGAAGTGTGCGGTTAAAGAATCTGAGAGGTGTGATGATGGATGGAGGAGCAGTCATACATCAAGTCCTTCAGTTTACACCTGTCCTGCAAGTTCTTTCACACAAGTTTGTGGTAAAAATTGATGGACTGTTTATTCCTCGTGTGGAGGAAGAGGAGGAGGAGGAGGAGGAGGAAGAGGAGGGGGTCGCCTGCAGAACGGCACAAATACAGGTCCTGGGGCCGAGTCCTTCATAGAGAGGAGGCTGGATGAAGCCACAGGGGACAGACTTGGTGTCTCCTGTCTTCGCCGTCTCACCCCCATCTCCTCCACCTCCTCCCTCATCATCAGTCTTCACAGCGCCGAGGCGGCGACGGTGTGGATGGCGTCGCGGCCGGCTGTCATGCTCTTGAAGGCCAGTGGGGCGGCGATGTCACAGCTGTGGGGAGAGAGAGCACTGCCACTGGCCGGCTGCCATGTGGCTCCGGTCACATAGGCCGAGGTGGTGGCGCTGTACCCCATGTAGGGTGACACTTGGGTGGGAGGGTGGTAGGGAGGGATGCTGGGCGCTGTGACATAGCTGTTCACTGTGGGCAATCCACTCGGCGTCTGAGGGGACAAAAAATACATATACATTAGCAGGAAAGTTTTAGTGAAATATCTGAGATTTCACAGTTCAGCTACTTTTTTTCTTCTCACATTTTTATGATTTAAAAATTCTGGAAGTTTCATTCCAGATGCTTCTTCCAGAATTTAAAATAAGACATTTGTGTGCCCATGTAAGCATTGCTTGGTGTCAGTGATTTGGAGATTGTGCTGACTAGTAGCAGAAAATGAGAAAAAGAAGCTGAAACCACAAGCACCAGTTGTGTAGGTTGAATTACTGGACAGAAAAGTCAACCTTTGGGATGGCAGCACCCCAAAAACGTCATAAACTAATGTTACTTTCAACATCTTCATACAGTGAAAGAATCATAATCAATTTAATATCATATGATCCAGCATACAAGCTGCACGGTGGATAAACAACAGATAGTCTGTAGAAAACACAAGGAATAGCACCAGTTTTCTTGAAATCCCTGTAAATTTCCATTTTTTGGGCCTTTCTGCTTTTATAAAAAAAAATAAAATAAAATAAACATGTATGATGTTCTTAAGTTTTCATTAGATATGCCAAATGTTAAATAGAAAATGCATTATATTTTTTTAAATCAACTTTATTTGTTGATCAAGGCAGCTAAGTTATAAGGAAAATCTTAAAGTGACATCAACAGTGTAGCAGAAGCACCATTAACCGTGTAAGCAAACAAGTCACATTTGGTGACGAAAAACCAGAAATGAGGCAAATTAGCAGGTGTAAATCTGCTTAGTATGTCTAAAACTTCAGTTTATTTAAATCCACAGGCTCCCTCCTATGAAAAACATAGTTTTAAGCTAATTGAATAAGTTTTATTCCCCATAAAACTACAAAAAAGGGAAATTTTGGCCATCCTGCACACCAGCTGTAGATCTGTGGGGGACAAAAGCCAAAAGCTATAAAGCAGCATTGTGGACAAATCCATTCAGGGTGTAAAAACACAGCCTGAAAAGTATCTCATTAAGCATGTGGCATCTCTCCTTGTTTTAGAAAATCAAAGTCCTAAGTCTTTTCTTAATTTTTCCCCCCTAAGTTGCAGAAAAGGAATCTCTTTGGCGATCTGGCAGCCGACGTGAGTAAAAACCGAAAACTAACCCATTCAGCATTCAAGGACACAGCTTTAAGAATGAAGGGAAATTTTACAAGTGAATTCTGCATGAGATGTCTAATTCTTTCAAAATTAACTTTTTTTTAATGCACCTTGCTTTGTTGACATGTTTTAGCTTTCAAAGCAATATTTTGGAGGACAGCAGCAGTTTTTTCCTTCCAAAAATAGACATAATTGTAAATAATACACCTCATACAAGCATTGTTTTTTGATCTTGCATGCAAACAGCTGGGCACTGAAGAAAAAAAGCTGAAACTGAAAGCAACAGAAATAAAAGTTGAATTATAAACAGCAGAAATTTAAGCCCCGACTTCACAGCCACCACATAAAAAACCCATTTTCCCAATTTTGATGCAAGTATGACTGATCAATTATGCGCTCTCATGCCCCTGGAACATATTAAGCATATAAAAACCATGCATGCATGATTGGCCTGCTGTCTGTGAGCCTTGTTTTCTGCATTACAAAAAAAATATGTGGACGTTTTCCTCAGCGGGCGTTGATGTCCCACGTCACAGGATAGGAGACAGGGCGGTTGGGGGGGCGCCACAAAACAGATGTCATGAGAGATTGAGAGTGAAAGCGCAGGAAGAGGAGAAATATGATAGAGAGTGAGGAGAGCAGTGTTCAGAGCATGAATGGGCTTTTGCTTTTCTGGCAAAGCGACAGGACTTAAGTCGAGGAATTCACCAAAGCTTTTCAGCAGGGAGGCCGAATTTCTGATCCTGGGTGGTCTGAGACTACTGAGCATGATTCCAAAATATGGATCTCTCTGCTCCTTTGACTAAAAGAAATTCAAATAATGATCCTCTAAGTCTGAGCTGACATTGTGGTGCTTATAAAACATAATCATATAGGGAAACCTGGTCCTGTGGGTGTCTGTGGGTCTGTGTTGGGTGACTGTGGGCGTCTATGTCTCTCATCACTCTGCTAAAAAAATCCTGAAGTTGTTTTTTCACAAAACATCCACACAGGCCTTAAAACTACACTCAATCAAATCATGAAATTAAACATTTTTCCAACACTTATCACATCATGCTGTAACGTGAGCACCATATAGCACACACTCACACACTGCTGCAGTAATGTATACTGTATATTTACATCCAAACACACTTACAGTAGAAATACAAAATGACAGGAAACGCCTTTCAAAATAAAACCATACAGATTGAGAGCTTTAACTACATGTAGCTTGAGAAAAACAACAACAGAGCTGTGTTACATAATGTCATCACAGTATATTCAAGTTTACAAAGGATAGCTCATAAACTGACTGCAACTTTTGTTTGCATTTAGCTGCAATTTTCCTGATAAACAGCTACTGTACTATAGACTATGTATCGTCATAAAATTTGCACATTTTTAATTAAAATTTATTGTGCATTTTTAAATAAATTTCAATTTATATGAATAGCAAACCATATTTTGAAAGACAGAACAAACGTTACACATATGAACATAATTGAAATAATATAAAATCTTATTTCAAATTCATGATAATGTAAAATTAAAAAACAAAATGCAGTTTTTTCTCATTAATAATTCAGTTATTTTCATTTTACAACCTGTTTGGGAGTTTTTATCATTCTTAAGTTTGTTTAACATAAATGTTCGGTTAAAAATGGTATTTAAAGCATGACGTCACTTCGTCAAATCACTTCGGCTCGCGCATATTCACCCACTCAGAAATTTCCAGAAGTAACGGTTAAACGTTTGAAAATTCCATTTCTCGTCAACGGCTGAATCATGTATTCTATGTGTATATTTTTAATCGAAAAACTAAATTAATCATCTCGAAACCACCAGTCTCCTTTTTAGCTCGTAATTCACCCTTCCGTGTATTTTAGGATACTCTTCTTCTTCTTTTACGTCCAGAAAAAAAAACTCCAAGTCCCATGGGTGCATCCGCCCTCAGAGCAGCACCAACAGGCCACATAACTGCAGCGTCTGGCCTTTAGACGGAAACAGCTATGATTTTACAAAACTGAAACAACTTATAGACGTTTCATTTTGACAGTCCCATTTAAACTAGCTTAAAACTGACAGTCAGCATGAAGTAAATTAAAATTAGCTCGACTGATGTCAGACAGTTGCGCCGAATAAGTGAAATATTCATGATTTAGCACGATTAGTGAATGACATTTGTGTTTAACTGTGTGTCTCTTACACATAAAAATCAGATTCATCTACTATCAGATCTCAGCATGCAGACTGCTGTTCAGAGTTTGCTCCATAATTTAGTTTTTCCCCCAGTCAACTGTAATTTATTGAGTTGTTATTTTCTACTTTTAATGGCTCACTTGTGTATTTTTCGAGCTGTTTGGCTCAGTCAGTTCACTATGTGCCGGGCCTCTGCTAATCTCGCCCTTAAAGTTGGATATGAGGAGGACGAAACATGAAAATATTTATTTTATTCACCAAGGCTCTCATACGAAAGGGGCACGTGCGCTTTGAATCGCGGTGCCATCATTGTCCCTTAAAAAGTAAATGCCCATTTAAAATAATAAACTTTAAAGATCAGATTTTTTTTTCAAATAAATAAAAATCACTACAACGAGAAAAAAATAAGATTTTGAAGGACTCATCATTTAATAATAAAATTAAATTTGTTGAAATATTATGCCTGTCCAATACTCTGCATGAGAGTCGACGACTATAAATAGGCTATGTGAAGTTGCTCTATCGGAAAAAGGATACGTCCATTGATCGTGTCAATTTCATAACAAAAGTCCTGACGTAGGACACGACAATAATTTTGAACAAAATGTTTCTAAAAATTAGAAAACGTCTAATCTCAAGTTAATTTATGCGGTGGTCAGTGCCTTTTATCTGTAGTTAAAAAGTCATTGCTCAAAGTCTCAATGGACTGTAACACTGACACCAAACTATTGAAGCATTGTAGGCCTGTGCTGCTGCATACCCCACCAGGAAACTGAGAACAGGCTCTAGGCTGGTGCCTCCTTTTTTTGGTCCCATTCCTGATTGTTAAAATACGCTACAATCATTTTAAAGAAGCCACTAAACCGAGCTGGAAAACAAGAATGAAAGAGGAACCAGGCAATCCAAAACTTTTGAGACCTACTAATTATGAAACATTTTACACTCAGGTGATTAAAAAACACTGACCACACAACCCACAGACAGTGCGCCTTGTGCAGCCAAAATAAAGAAATCATAGTGCATTAAAGGGAAGCTTACAGTCACCAGAAAGGACGCGTCAATGCTGTGAATAGGGGAAATTTCTAAACCACGTTATTATTGTAAAAAGAAAATAAACAACCAAGACTTCAGATCAGCCAGATTGTTAGAAGTTTAAAAAAAAAAAACTTAACACTTTTGTGTAAGTTATTTTAAAAAAAATAAGAGGTTTCCGTTATTAATTTTTACCTGTGTGTATTTTGCCTCAGGTTCTAAATGCGGTTTATCCACGCCATTGACTAGTGCAGAGGCTGCTGGAGGGAAATTAGTCCTGTTTATAGCGCTCCATTCCTCTAGTTTGGCGCTGGGAAAGGATGGACTGTCACTAACTGGGGGGTAAAAGAGAAAGAGAGGAGAGAAAAGAGGGAAGTCAGAGGGGAGATTTTAAGATTAGGAGAAAAAAAAGAGCACCGCTGGCCACTGCTGCTAGTGCACTCATCAGGCCCAGATTAGCCAGGCTGCACGACACCATTAACCCGGTGACACTGCACACCTCAGCACAATTATTCGTCAGATTTCACGCACAGTTCTTGCTCATCACTGCGCTTTTCGTGCGCGTAAAGTTCGTGAAACATTTCTAATCCTCGATAAAGTCACACACAAAAAAAAACAGTTTAAATTATTGAACAAATAGACATAGACATGAGACTGAAAGAGTTATATCATATTATCTTGAGTAAAAGTTTAAGAGGCTCTTTCTGTAAGAGTGATTTTGTTCAATTTTTAATCTTCAGACGTGCCCAGGCCTTGACTTTCTTTTTGGGAATAAATCGAGTAAAAACGATCAACACATTGAATAAAATAGATAAAAAATTATATTCCCCAATGTGTCTTGATGTAGGCGCATTTTGATTTAAATGTGGAATCAGATTGAGACCAAGTTGGAGATAGCACGACTCCCCAGTGGGTCAGGGTTATTTTAGACCCACCATAACGTTTTCCTGTGAGGGACGGATTAGATGCACGCACAACGTCCACCCCTTTAGTGAGTGATGGGTCTGATGTCCACAGTGCCCAACGCTTGCATCGAGAATAGCGCGAAAATGTTGACAATCTAGAAAAGAGATTACGTTTTTTGCCTTTTTGGACTCCATGACCCCTTTCGTCATTTTTTATGCGTGTGCGTAAAATTATGATATGATTGGTGATATTAATCCTACACACACTGCCTTGATTTCAGATAAGATGGGTTAGATCTGGATTTTCGCTTGAGTGCAAATGAGCTCTCTGAGGCCTTAATAACACTGAATTCGGTCACAAACATCTGCTAAAAAATTTAGCGACACAGATAGTTTAAAAAGTGAGCCTGGTGTCTCGTGGATATCTACCTCACGCTGCCTTTAGTCAAGGTTTTCTCTTGGCTGTGGAAGTGGAGAGCAGCCATGAATCCTGACAGCTAGGCCCGCTTTGCTGCAGGACTGACAGCGCTTCCCCCTCCTGCTTCTGGAAAACAAGCTCTCAGAAAATCCCTTTCACAACACCGAGCCGACCATTAACACTGATTTATGCCGGATCCTGTTTCACTGTTTCCAAAACAGTTGTGGTCTCGTTGAGTGCGAGCCAAAGCTATGAGGGCCTCTATACCTGCATGTGAACGACAAACATCACACATGCAGCGAGGCACAAAAAACACGCACTAATATGAGCGTTTTCTCTGCCTGGAACCTGGTGCACAAAATGTCTGGCTGCAGCTCATGGCAAACATTCAGCACACCTCATTCTGATGCACTTCATCTCACCGCCTTTCCCCTCCGCTGTCCCTCTAATATTCCACATCCGCCGCTTAATTATTACTGCAAGCCGGACCATCTGTTTCTGACCTAACCTGCCTCAGTCTCAAATCAATATCAGCAGGCAGGTCAAGCTCTCCCTCCACAGAGGCCTATGAGTTAAAAATGCTAAACAGCTCCTTAAAGAGGCCTATTAGAGACTCAAAGTGAAATATAAACCCACTTTCTTTCCACACACACACACACACACACACACATTCTCACTCTTGCGCACAAAACCCCTTTAGAAAGTGTTTAAATGTAGTGCAATAAACAAATGCAACCGCCCTCCATGCAGCCATGCTTACTTTGTTGCTCTGTAATAGACCGTATCCCCAGAATATCTGTTACGGAGTGCGACGAGGGCCATATCCTGTGCATGGCCATGTGTCCAGGGAGGGTGGGCATGCCTGGGGGAGTGGGCACTTTGGAGGTCGGGTAAGAGTACAAGTGGTTGTAGGGTAACGTTGGTTGGGGTGGCGGATGCGGCCCCTGCTTGCTGGACTCGTACTGGCTCTGCTGGGTCAGATTCCCGATCTTGTTGCGGAGGATCCGGCTGATGGAGCTAACGGAGGGCAGGTTGAACTTGTCACACACCCCGTCTGCGAGTAGCCTGTCCCGGATCTCCCAGGCAAAAATCCCCGGGTCTCTCTGCTTGTATGTCCGTATGTGTTTAACCACGGTGGGTGTGGTGACCCTCGGCTTGCTGCCTCCGATGGCCCCTGGGAGGATGGAGCCGGTCTCGTTGTAGCGGGCCAAGATCTTGCTGACGCAGCCGTGGGAGACGCGCAGCTGCCTGCTGATGTCACAAGGTCGAATCCCGAGCTGGGCCAGCTCCACGATCCGGAGCCGGATGGCGTTAGGAAGCGGCCTGCCGTTCACGAAAACTCCACCGAGTTGGTTCACCTCACCGAAGGCAGGCTCTGGTATCAAAAACAAACACACACAAAGGCAGAACAATGAGACAGAGATTAGGTAACCAAAGCGGGGCCCACCACAGGCTGCTCAAACCTGGGTTACACCATGCGCGTAAGTAAGGCCTAAAATTACTCTTACAAAAATATACAGTCATACAGGGCAAATATATTAGCTGTCATGTCATATTTTGAATCTGTTTATTTTCACTTCTTGCCATCTAGCTGATCACTTTGTGACTTAAAGTCTTTAATTTAGCCTAAAAGTTTATTTTTAATAACCCACCTGTACGCAAAGCGCATTCTAGCTTTAAGTGTTTCGCAATGAGAGAGTCGACTCTAAAACACCAAATTATCACACTGACTTAAATATAATGTTTGACTCTGAAGTACTAACACATAGCTGACTGATAGCTGTCGTGCTCCCAGAGTAAACTTCGCGCGGATGTTCAGTGGTCAACTCCAAAACTCGTGCGTAACAGACACATGGAATAACTCAGGCTGCCGGTCCCTTCCCACCGGATCAGCAATAAATCTGAGCCGTCAAAACATCTCACACGGACGATATCTCGCTAAACTTTCCCCACTTTGGCCGTTGAACTCCTCGCAGCTGCATCCCTTGACAAGAAGGAAAAAAAACAATCCAACTTTGGACTCACCCATCGTGTTAAAGCCGCAAACGAAGAATACGGTGTCTGGTTTGTGCCTCCTGCGTGGGTCCTGCTCCGCGTCCAGCGTGTCCACCGTTCAAATCCGCGTCCAAGGAAACCTTCCTGTGCGATAAGAAACAAGAGGGACAAAATTCTCGATCTGTTTCCTGACGGCGCTGGAGACAGGCTTACATTTCAATCTGTTGAAATCGGGAGGTTGGACTTCCAGCGCTTCTCTCCTGCTGATTGGCTCAGCTCTCCAATGGAAGTTTGAGAATGCCGATACACGTGCTCCTATTGGTCCAAAAGTTTGACATGACAGGTCCACAGAGATCCCCCCAACCCTCCTTTTCGTCTTGCTGTCTCCCATCAGGAAACACTGGGACACACCACCATGAATGCGTTTGTTATTGAGACAGATAGGGTGAGTATAATGAGATATCAAGACTTTGGATCAGATCTCTTTCTCTGCTGACATGAAAAAATGATGCGTAAAAAGCTCAAGCTGGTGGCCCTGAAACCTGACAATGAGATATTTTATCCATTCTACGCACAAATCCTAACCTCTGCAGTCATGGCAGAAAATAATCCCCACAGTTATTTAATTTCTGTTTATAGTTTTTTACGGAAAATGATTCAACCTTCCAGAATAAAATAACCCACCATTTCTGTTGTGCAAACAAAAGGTGGAAACCTGAGTTTAGGTGGCTTTACGCTCCACTTCACCAGCCTTCATCTTGACCTTTTAAATGGCATCATTAAGGAAATGGGAGGAAATGAATGATTGCTTTTGAGTAATGTAATTTTCAGGGTAATGTTTTTGTAAATTGTATATCAGTGCGCTTGAGGATTATCACCTTATTCTTTCATCATGCTTTATTCTCTCTTTGCGCACTAAGCTTCGTCTGCTACACTCAGTAATATGCGGCAAAAGAAAAATCTTCACGGGAGTAATATTGTGCTAAAATGACTAAAAGGTGAACGTGTTGAAACAATGTCTGGATGTCCATGTCTGGATTTTAAAATAAAACGACAAAAATATGATTATCTTGTTGTAATTTCTAATACATTAATGCATAATTACCATTTATGATGTTCACAGTCAGCGATTTTCACTTTTTCATGAAACCTGGAGGAAGCTTTATTTGAATTAAGCCTCTGCACCGGTTAGGACAAACGTTGCCTTTGTTTTCCAATTACGCACTGCATGCGTAAAGTCATCCAGGGCTCCTCGCTGACAAAGAAATAACATTAGTGTCTGTAACTCTGCATTATTACATTTCAAGCTAAAATCTCGTTTTGTTTTACGGGTATTTCTTCTTACTATTTCGCCTCTGCATACTTGCACGCGCCGGACAGAAACTCCTCGTGCAAACGCTGCAAGAAAGATTTGTTGCTTCCCGACACGAGAAACAAACACGCCATAACTTTTTGCCTTCACTCTCCCTCTCCCTCTTCCCGCTTCGACACATGCTTTGGGTTTTCCCGTGTAATATTTTAGAAAGGCCACGGCGCATGACTGACCTTCATCTCTGCGCAACCTGAAGGGATCAACGTGCGTGTAAACATCAAACGGCGCTCGTGCACGATCGTGCAATTAGGAGATATTGTTGAAAACCCCTCTGCTGACATTAAAACACCGACAGGGCCAACAATGTACACAAAGTGTTTCTCGGTGATTGCTGCAGCACATACAGCTCTGCAAGGCCTGAGACTGGAAGGAGAAACTTTATTTCCTGCTTTTTCTGTGTGTGTAGTTTTCCCACCTCTTCAGGATGGCACAAATCTCTGAAATTACAGATTTCAGCGCGCGCATTAAAGCATCAGCAGACAGGCCTTCAACGGAGGTGTATAGATTAAAGCGTTTCTGGAGATATCTCTGTTTACATGATGGATTATAACCCACTGGGGATCTGTTCTTTCTCATATATTTTTTCTAAAAAGTTACGTCCTCATCGCCGCTCGTGCCCCCACCTGCCCACCCTGCTCCGCTCCCAGGCCACTAATGCGTCAAGGATAATGTTTACCGTGGGGGGAACGTGCTCAACTTGTTTCCATTGAGGTTCCTTTTGGCGGCTAAAATAACAAAAGGTCAGTGATGAGGGATCAGAGGTCTCGGCAAACTGCTCCATCTTCAGTGTTTAGACTGGGTACAGACACCTTACCTCCCTTTGTATGGATTAAAACGGATGTACACGTGGTGATGCTGAACGCCGTGGCCACTAGCAGCGTCTGACATCATACTACACCTGGAAAATATTCCTGGTTATGTTAATCGCTGTATAAAATTTAGTAGCGAAATAATCATTGCATCAAGGGGGCCTATGGATTCAGGCGGATAATTCGAGTCCACGTGCAGTTTGAAAATTATGTGATAATGAGGTTTAAATTATGACATCATTGATCTACATCCACTAGCTGTATAATAATAATAATAATAATAATAATAATAATAATAATAATAACTATCGTTCATATGTGACGCGTACTGTACTACTCTGTCGTAATAATGGTTTCCAGACTACACGGTTGTCACATGCCTGTTGAGCTCGCGAGCCTGGACTCGTCCGTGTCGAATTAAATTGTGCAAACCGGCCGTGAAGGCAACGCATCACTTGTCAGACAAATTGTGTAACGATGGACTCTCCGCACCGGCTGCGCAGCTCTCTGCAGGAGACAGAGCGCGCTGACTTCTGGCCTCATCTCACACTGATTCTGACATGTCTGAGCACATTCTGCAGAGTGACACGACGCCTGTACATCATCATCATCATGATCCTCTGCAGCGCACACTACAGACTGAAGGCGCAGTTACATGCAGCTCCATATTTGTGGACTTGCAGAGGAGAGTCATCCTGAATGAAACCTTTGATACAGCGAGTTTTTGTCCTGCAGGTTGTTGATTTTTGCTGCTGTAGCTCTGCTACGCGAAGACAGAGTATACGTCATATGGCCTGTGCGCCTCAGTAATTTAATGGTTGAGGAACATTATGTAAATAATCATACTTCAACACGAGCACATCCTACCGCTGGAGTCTTCAGCTGGACGCTGTAAATCATGCACTTTTCTCTTAACAAGTCGTTTTTAGTCTTCCAAAGTCTCTTTTTTGTGATACAATCTCTCTGTTTCTATTTCAACAAGTCTCTCTGAAATGCACATTCGTCAGAATAATAGTATAAATTGTAAAGACTCCGTCATGAATTTATTATCTGCTATTAAATCTGTTCCTCGTCTGCTTTGTTTGTAGGTCTGTTGGTGTATTTACCTCCAGAGGATTATATTCAGCAAACAGCTGCGCCGTGAAGCTGCTCCGTGACCTCTCCGATCTTGTAACCTGTTTATATCACAGCTTTGTTTCATGTGAAAGTGTTTGCTTTGCGCATAATTGATCTCACAGGCAGAGCAGCTCTTCATTGGGTCAAGATGATGGAGGAAACATGGAGGAACAAATACATGTTTGTGCTGCTGCTTTGCTTCATTCCAAAAAAAGAGAAGACTAGGAGAAGCGATGGATTCATCAGGTAAATTTGACATCTTTAATCATGCCCTGGAAACTTCTCCAAAATAAAGATACACACCTGCATCCCCCTCTCTGCTGATAAGCTTTTTGAAGAATGAAATGCAACTGAAAACTGTCTGATCATGACGCCAAAAACCGCATCTATACATCAAACAGCAGCTCTTTTATTTGTGTCCCGGAGAGTGAAAACTGCAGTTTCAAAAAGATCCAAACCACTCTGTTGACATGCTCTCAGCGTTCAGGATGACTGCCTCTCCCACCTCAGCTATCTCCTTCAAGTGTGAGCAAAACAACACAACCACTTTTTGTTTTCTCTTCCCAACGAGTGAAGACTTGATGATCTTTTTTCTCCCTCGTCGCCACAGTCAGAGGATGCAGAGCAGCTCTGGATGTCAAAGATACCTGTCAGGACGTATTCAGGCCGTGGAGGTCGCTTCAAAGAGGCGCGGATGATTTCGATAAGATCTATTTTAAACACGGATAAAGAAGAGTCTGTTAATGTCGCAGCTGATGAAAAGAAACGGACCCTTTGTGATAAAACAAAGTTGGTTATCTCTCCAGAAAACTCCCCTTTTATTTGTAGTCACATCCCAGCCCTGAAAACGAATCCACATCAGTCTTTTTAATCTCACAGTGACACTTATCAAATTAACAGCGTCATAACAGTTTGTATCTGCAACGAACTCAGTGGGATTTTTAAGAGGCGTAGTCAGCAGCTTCTTTCCTCATTTTTACTCCCTTAACATTAAAATTTGAATTTTAATTCAGGTTATTACCAATAACAGTTTCAAATACTTTGAATATTTCTTGGTGTGCGACACAAATGTAAAATTTTAGCCTATGTTTAAAAACAATACAAAACGTACGTCCTAATCAAGCTTCATAAGTATAGAAAACAAACTGAAAGAATAAAAATAATGACATAATGAAGCAAACACGGCTGTGCAGCTCTAAACGTATTATTATAATTATTATTTACTATTATTATTATTATTATTATTATTATTATTATTATTATTATTATTATTATTATTATTATTATTATTCTCCACATAAATTCGGGTTAGCGTCAAGTTAACGTTATATATCATTAAACGTTGATATCTAACTACTGTCAAATAGAAGCCGCCATATTCTGATAATTTGTTTAATTCAAATGAAGTTATAAGTAGAAAAACATCAATGGTAATGTTTACCAAATGTTCTTGTGTGTAAAGTGAGTTAAGTTGAATTTTCCTGGGTTTGGTTACATACATTTTTAATGCTGCTACATGTTGGGAAATATAGTCCTGTATTGCCTTATATCTTGCATCATATGTGTTTTATGTAGGGAAAATTATTAAACATATTCATGTATTATTAAGTAAATTTTAAAGAATTTTCATGTGGCCTTTTTACAAATACTGCTTGACAGACACAAAACACAACCCAAATTTCAACAGGGATATTAATTTGTGGATGTTAGTTTGTTGAGTTTGAATGATATTCAGTACCTGTCTGATTTATTTTTTAACTTAAAAAGAGGTTGATGTGCGGAAGTATGAGAAGTAGGAGGTCGTTCTCCAGCTCAAAGTGTCATATCAAAAAATCTCCGCTCTTTGCAGCATTTCAGTATTGTTAGGTTTTTCTCTGCTTATCCGAGCAATCAGTCGCTGCTTTCAAGGGAAAGAAAGAAAGAGTGGAACTTTGTTTAAAGCACACTTTCAACAACAAAAAGGTTCTCGAAAAAAATGCAAAACAAAAAATAAAATCATGATTAAAAAAATGTCAGCCCTGATTATTCAGATACTGACAAGATAAAACGAACAAAAACACAGCATTGATACAGATTTATTAAGAAGCTTCATTTGAGTTCGAGAAATTAAAACTCAGACCGAGACACGTGGACAGTAAATAGTTCCGCCTTAAAACAAAGTATCCAAAAATGATCAACATTTCATCCTTTCATTGAGCTAAAATTTAAAAAAGTGGACCCTCAATGTAAAAAAAAGTAATAATTAGATTTAAAAAAAAAAAAAAAAAAACCCAGACACCGTTTTGTTGGACTCGACAAAAGATTTTTTTTCTCATCTGTAACTGCTTTGATAATAATCTGTCTGATGCAGGAGAAATTAGAGCAAGTCAACCAGAAAGTCCTGAAAATAAGATTTGATCTGTTCTAAATTGGCTTAGAAATGAATACAAAATTATGCCAACATTTATTAATATTTCTATTATTATTATTATTATTATTATTATTATTATTATTATTATCGTTGTTGTTGTTGTTGTTGTTGTTGTTGTTGTTGTTCAGCAGCTCTGTTTAGATGCAGATTTGTTTTGCCATAATCACATCCATACGCGCTAAATGTCCTGTATCCTGACATCATCAGCTACATGACTGTACATGTGTGTCAGTGGGCCTTAACGCTTACAACCACCACGACTTAAAAAGAAAAAAAAAACGAAATAAGGAAAGCGGAAATAGGGTGAGGCGCTCTGGCTGTAATCCGTCACCTAAGTCTTTCTTTGTGGTCCAGAACCCAGAATAAAAGTGTTCAAAGGATTTGATATATTCTGCAGGACACGGATGGTGAAGAGCCGAGGAGAAAAGCTGCAGAGAAGTGGTGATGGAGAAGGGGGGGGTTAACGTTTTCCCAGTTTGTTCCTGCTGGAAATCCAAATCCCCACTAATGGGTTCTTTCTGGGACGCGGAGTGATTTCTTGTTTCACAGGGAGATGGAGTTCCGTCATTTCATCCCCACTGTCACCAAACTGAGTCACATCTGTGGATATCGTGTGTAAGTGTGCAAATAGTGCCCTGCAGTGTGTCACCTGAAGGCACCACTAAGCGGCTGTGTGACACACGTGAGATGTGGTAAAGTGCTGTTTTTTGGAGGGGATTTGCTTTTAAAACATCCCACAGTGATGTCTTTAACCTCTGCTGCACAAAAGTTAGCGACATCATAAAAGACTGAGAGCAGGTTAGATCTTACCCGGGTTAAAATGGCCTGGTGACTTTAGTGCGGCCTTAATGAGGACGAACGCGGGTTAACGACCTCTGTAGCCGTGTTTCAGGGTTCGGGCCTTGGTTTGAGCAGGGAGGGACACAAAGCAACAATATTTACGACACTTTTACGCATACATCACTTTGACATCTGTTCCTCCAGCACCTGGCAAGAATTAGTATTAAATATTTTATTCCGTCCTAATTTGGAGCGCTCTTTGTCCCAGACCCAGGACACTCAGAGAGAGGGGTTAAACGGGAGAGTGTAGCTCTCAGTGCGCTTTGGTGTTTTCTTTTTTCTACGCAGCCTTCCTCTGTGCAGAAAAGTGCAAATGGGCTGTTGATGCAGACCACACCGTGGCGTCCGTTGCATGAGCCGAGGAGCCGTTGACTCATACCTGGACTGAATTTCTTCGCGCGCTGGAATCCACAGAACGCGCAAACAGTCCTGCAATTTGTCAGAATTGTGCGCACGAGCATCCGCACAGTTATTAGATTACCACGCGCACTGAGTGTTCAATTTCACCATAAACAAACTGTCGCACAAAGCACGTGATCTGATGTTTATGCTATTTAATTAGCTGACACAAAGACTAAACGATGACAGTGAGGATACTTAGACATTAAAACACATTAAACGTTGTCTGTCCTCCTAAAGAAACTCGTGTCTTTTACAGGCCTGCAGAATTTCTCAAGCAGGCCGACCATCATGCACCGCGCTGACTCTCCCAGCATGCAAATGGCTCGAGGTGAGGCAAACATTTCATCACTAACTCTAATGATAAGTCTCAGGATGGTGGAATCCGAAGCAGCAGATTTTGGCAGCAGGATCAGGTACGGTGAGGTGAGCGGAGTGCCAATAAAACCGAGGAGGAACATTGAGTACTGCTGAAACGACACATGCAGGTGAAGAGCTGCCCACATGTTTCATTTTTACCAGCACAACAGATTCTAATTTTCACTCTTCAGGATATCTGAGTCCTTGGGGGTCCTCTGTCTTCAATGGGTCACTGGTGCTGCTCTGTAACTCTGAGCTAACGTGCTGTCTGTTGCAAAATACGGTGGCGCCATCTGGTGGATAATACAGGAACATAACGCCAGTACTGCAGAACTCAAAAGTTTCTTGTGGCTAATGTTAAAGTTTATGAACTGCATCAAAAATGAGGTTTCTTTACGGTTTCTTTTAGATTTATTTGCACGAAACTTTTCATCCCACTGAATATCCTGATATTTGTCCAGACATCTGTATGGAGACGAAATACAATTTAACGTTATGTATTCAATTTGAGTATTAATGGACCAACAGCCAGATGTTTTTTTACTGTTTATATTGTTTTTACAAGATGAAAATGAGAAAATTTTGAATAAGTAATAAGGGATTTTAAAAAACACTGAGGAGTTAGTGGAACCAAACGTGTTATGAGGATGTAAGTTTTGGCTCTGGATCATTTTTAAGGGTCAGAGCAGTATCAAAGATTTTCTTTGCATCCTGTAAACAAACTTGTAGTGCTGTTAAATGTGTCTCATATCAACTGTGTTCCTTCTCCCAGGATTTTCTCTTTGTCTCAGTGTTGACAAAACCCTGGTGGATGAAGAAGTAGTCCCCTTAACAAACCGCTGATCTTTAGAGGGCCATGTTGAGGCTGTGTGAATGAGTGACCTGCAGAGGGCAACCAAGTATCACAGTTTTCTGGTAAAAGTGCTCTGAGGTCTGTTTTTATGCCCTGAAAGTAAGTGAAAAAAGACCTTACTGTAACATTTTTTGTCTCACAGGTTAAATGACTCACACCTCTGGAAAGAAAAGAAAGTAAGAGGAGGATTGGATTACTTTCTTTTCATCGAAGAGGTAAGAGGATTGATAGTTTCAAGAATTTCTTCTTTTCTTCATATTTTTCTTCAGATATTTCTCATCCTTAAAACTCTCACTTATCATGTTTCACAGAGATAATCAGGAGCTCTGATAACAAAACGCCAATGAATGGATGGATTACACAACTTTGTTTCTGTCTACATCGATGTGTCAACGTGTCGCCTACATTACCCACAGTGCATCTTGCATCAAAAACAACACTGATGGCAAAGAGGAAAGGTAAGAAGAGTTCAATTAAAGTAAATGTTGGATTCGTTTGAGTTTCAGGACACTTTGAAAGTTTTATTAAATTGGAGATTGGAAATATTAAACAACTTTGCATTCAAACTCTTCAGAGAAATTCAAGTGGAATTTTAATCATTTAAAGCCCCTGTGATAAAGTTTCAGTTTGTGTTGACTTTGACGCCCCCTGTGGTCAAAATCTGTTTCATCTCACTAGTTTAATCCAGTACAATATTTCTGATCTGGGTTTTTGAAGGCTCTTGTAAACAGGTGCCATATTGGAAATGCTGAATTCAACCTAGCTTTGTTTGTGCCTGAATAAGTCTGCAGACTGTGTCCATCTATCGATCGACTCAGGCGTGCCCTCACATGGGACAAACTCATAAATTTGAACACTTTGAAAATAAATTATGAAATCAGATTGTTTATTTTTCCCTATTGAAATCAGCCTTTTAAGCTCTGTGTGTGTGTTTGTGTGTTGTTGCTTGTGTTTCTGCAGCCAGCCTCTAGTGGCCTCATAATGAACTGCAGTTTAGTCATTTCATCTGTTGCCTGTTATGTGACAGCTGTTGAAAATAGCCATATCAGACCACCAGCTAGCCTAGCAGTTTGAACATGCACCCCATGTACAGAGGCTGTGGTTCTTGTAGCAGTGGTTGTTGGCCACGATCCTTTGCTGCATGTCTTCCCTCACTCTCCACTTCCTGTTTCCTGTTGGATCATCAAAACTAAAAAATGCCTCTGAAATCACTGTTAATATAACAACAGACTGAAAATAAGTAAAATTTAGATTAAAAAAACAACTGTAAGGAGAAAAAACAGTTTCCTTCATGATGGTCTTGTTCGCTTTTTTCAACTCATGCGGCACAAATTAATTTCAGCCTTTTTAGAGAATTCCTCACTGGAAATGAAAACCATTTTTAAGACTCAAATTTATGATTGAAATAAAGTCTCTTTGAAGCCTGACATCATACCCTGTTGATCCTGAAGTGGAGATTTTACGACCCAACCAGCAGATGTGACCTGCATGGTTCCTATTTTTCTGACCATATTTGAATCATTTCACACAGAAATGCATCAATAATAATAATCCCAGAAAATATTTTGTGAGGATGTTAAGTTATTTGGTTCTGTAACTCTTGGCTTTTGCTTTCAAATCAAAGCTTTTGTACTTTAAAGTGGAAAAAATGACCACATATTGTAAACCTAAAGGATAGTGTTACTACACTTTGGTATTGTTGAATTTAATCAGTAAATAACCCAAGTCCTGCTTTCACTACCACTTGTTCAATCCAGGCACTCATTAACCAAAAAAGTATCTTATATTTTACATCATTCTAAAAAACAAGTTAATTGATTTGACCTGATCTGAAATCAGACAAATCAAGAAAATAACTTCGGCCTTTCCAAAACTCTTAAAAAGTTTTTATAAGTAGTGTGAATGGGCTTTCTTCCAGTGTGTGAGATGTTCCTAGCGCTTTCACTCCTCAATTGTCTCCTCTTTGTTGATCTGGTGGGAGAACTCTCTAACGGGATAAATCCCTGCTCTTAAATACCCACATTGTGTCTTGAAGCAGTGAACAAACAGACCTGAGATCCCTCACAGCTGCCTCACATGAATCCAGTTTACTGCAGGGAGAGAAAGATGTAGCTGCCAAGTCTTTATTCCCCTGCAGCGCCTCTTCAACATGCTAATGGTATTTACAGGACAGGAGACCAGAGAGGACAGCAGCAGCAGGTGCAGCTGCTGGAGCATCACACTGCTCTGACGGGGGGAACAGAGGGGGCATTGTGGGTAAAAGATACTCAGTCGGGGTGAAATTAGATAAATGTCACAGGCTTTATCAGTGTTGACTCTCGGCATTTAAAACTGAAACACAGAGAAGCATGAGGAGGTGTTATCCTATAAGCTCAGCCAGGTCAAGGGTTCGATAGTTTCTGTTTTCAGCTGGACTGTTGAGATGACTCCTTTCATTTCTGATCAGAAGTTTATCGGAAAGACAAATATTCCCCTCAGCCACTCCTCTCCATTGTTTAAGTCCTTCAGTTTCTCAGGTTCACAACATAAAGAAATAAATCTCCATCCGTTATTTTACTCATTAGGTGCTCCTATGTATAATAACTAGACCAATAAATGATTTTGTTAATGATGTATTTCAGATCCACAAGTCCACAAGGGCATAAAAGGAGTATAAAAGTAGAGATAAATAATTATTAGTTATTATTAACCTTTATTTAAAAAAAAAAAAACACATTAATCTCTTTTACAAGGGTGACCTGGCCAAGAGGTCAGCAGAACATCTCAGAAATACTATGGAAAAAAAAGTAAGAAAACAAGAAAAGTGCTTTGATGTGTCACTTAAAATGGGTTTAGTCAGCTGCTGCAAGATTTCCTTTTTAGAATCAAATAACTGACACATAAACTTATACATGACATTGCTCAGTTTTCCATCAGGGACACAAACGTATAACTTCCTCATGTTCATTGCAGTATTTTGAGAAAGATTTTGCACATATTTTCATTTTAGCTTCACTGCCACTGCTTCACAAATTAGAGATACAAATTGAAGAACATTAATCTCTGAAAACTCTGTTTCAACGTTATGTGGGCATCACCATTATCATCATTACCATGATCGATAAAGTTATTTCTAATTATATCATTAAAATATTTAACTTTTTCCACCACCCTAAGAACCTTGATTAGATATATGATTAATATGGTGTCCTTAAATCTAGACTTGACAATTCTAAATAAGAAGTACTTCTTAAATTTAGGTTTGATCAACATTTTTTTTACTGGTAATGTGTAGTATATGTACTTTTCTCTTTACCAAAACTTTTATAAAGATTCAGTTTGTTGGTGATGTGCTGTATGTGTAGTAGTATGAGACCAGAGTTACTTTTGTTTTTGTGACCTGTCACCATTCTCCAGGACATTTTGTGTTTGTTTTATTTATTTAGATTATATTTGCATAACACTTAATGATTTACTTGATCAGAACTCAGGAAATTGCTTCATTTATCCGACACCAGCTGCTTCAAAAGTCAGGTAACCAAATGAAACTTCCTGGTTACCCTCTGCTGATGTGACCTAACCTTTTGGAAATATTTAAGATGATTTCTTTTTTTTTTTTTCAAAAGAGTAACATTTCTTATTTTTAAGAATATATTTTCTCATGTGCAGTTTCTCTTTAATCACCGAAAAACCTTTATTTAGTGCCATTCCTCTGTAAATCCAGCATTTTTCACATTGCATTCCACTAAGAGGAACTAGTAGTGAAATATTTCTCTTTACAAGTGTCTCTAACTCTGAAAGTGAGTCCAGGAGAATTTTTATCTTTAAAGTACAAAGAGGGTCAAGTTTAAACTCATAAAGCGCCAAAATCCAAGAAAGAGGCAACTTAAAAAACAAAAAAGAAAGAAAAGTAGAAAGAAAAAACAGCAAATCCCACATTTGGGTATAAGATTTTTTTAAAAAATAAGAAATGAATGTGAATCATTTTATGTGTTAAATCCCAGCTCTGCAGATCACTCCTCAGCTGCTCTGGGCTGGAATGAGTTGAGCTGCTGGATTCAGATCCATGTGAGAAAGAGGAAGGATTGGGGATGAAGAGCTGAACAGCAGAGTAAATATTTGGCCTTGGAGAGCTCTTGGGAGCTACAGAGGAGCCTCTCCGGCTGAAGCCTGCAGGGTGTTAAATAGATTAAGTGTCCGCTGGCTCTTTGCGGACAGAGAAATTCCCGCTCTTTGGACATGAATTCTCTTTGCCTTTGCGTGTTTTTGCTCTCCAGTGGAGTGGCCTCTGCAAACTATCCACTCCAGCAAACCTGCGGACTGTAATCCTCTGCTGTTTGTGTACCACTGGGAGGCTGCTGTGTACACAGAAATGATGCTCACAGTAGGAATCGGTGTAGTGAAAGTGAAATAGCTTCAAAGTTGAACCTTTTGGTGTTTGTGTAGAGAAAAAGAAAACTTTTGCGTAACGTGCGTAAACGCGTCATGGGAGAATAAGAGATTAAGTCTCTGATCTTTTTTTAGGCATTTTTGACTCCGTACAACAGGTCACTGATTTGTTGAACTCTGGGAATCTAAATGGACTTTAATGCATCCTGAATCACACATGTAATATTGCCTGGCACTATAGAGCTGGCGGCAGTAGACGCGAAGCAGTAGATTGTGTCCCAGATCCCATTCAGCTCCATTCAAAACCATGACAACACGGAACAAGCTCGGATTTATCCTGCTAACTTAAAGCACATTGTGCCGGGGCGTCAATCAGGCATTATTGAGGGACTGAACAAATGCAAAATCTTGACTGGAACAAATGCTTCCAACGGGTCTCGGACGCGGGGCTACATTTTCCCCTTTTGTTCCCCTCCTCTGCTTGGCATGTATTTGTGTTCACTCCCGTCCGACCACCCAGGACGCGGAGCAGGCAGGTCCAGCAGCAGCTCTCTGCGCTCGGCCTCATGCGCGGCGCTGAAGTGGATGAGGGCTGGTATCAATATCAAAAAACACCCACATGACGCTGGATCCACGCTTTGCATTTAATGCGTTTTAAACGTGAGGAGACGCAAACAGACCTCAGACTGCGGACGTCAGTTTGCACAGACAGGTACACGATACAGACGAGAGGTGAATGGGAGAAAAACTGAAATCCACAATGACCCCTTCTTTTTTTGTTGTGCCTGAAGCGTGATGGATGATCAACAATTAATCTTGATTACCAATTTATAAAATTGGCAATCACAACTCTAATTTGTCATCAGCCTGAGAGAGTGTGCGTAAAGGTTGATTTTCAAGCAGGGAAAATCTTTATGGTGCCACTAAAATAAATAATTATTGTTTTTCAGACTTTGCCTACACATTTAAATTGTATCAGCTTCTATAAACACTTTGTGATAAATATTCCTTCTACATGAGCCATCATCACAGACACAGAGAGACTTTCTCCTCATTAAGGCATGTTTATATATCTATATCGCATTTTTATTTGTAATTGAAGGATGTTTTATTTGTTTATCACCAGCCTTCACTTAAGTGCCCATGGCAGAGTTAAAATGTGTTGACAAACACCAATAAAAAAGACACCAGTCATTTATAATTTAGAGAAAAATTATGTGATCGGCCTACTTTGATTGTAAAAGCTCAGCTGAATTCCAGCTTAGTAAATGTTAACTGTCTGAAGTGTGTACTGCTTCCAACGCTGTACATATTGTTCAGCATCCATGGTGCCTCTTCCCAGACATCATTGCTCCCCATGCCACAGGGCTCACTGCATCCTCACACCGTCTCAAATGTTGGCTTCTGAACTGTGCGCTAATAACAAGCCGGGTGGTCCCTCTCCTCTTCAGGGTGAAAGACACAACATCCATGATTTCCAAAAAGAATGACACACCACAGGAACGTTTCCTACTTTGCTTCAGTCCATCTTAAATGAGCCCAAAGTAGTCGCCACTTCTTTCTGTCAGGATTATGGCTATGAGTTGTTTTCCTTAATGCATGGTGCGGTTATAAAACCCACATCCATGACTGCGAGCAATAAGCTGTGTTCACTGACAGGAGTTTTTGAAAGTGAATTTTTGCCCATGCAGTGATTTACACTACAGAGTCCATTAACTGGTACATATTTGTTATTTTTTATTTTTGTATTTTGTTATATATATATATATATATATATATATATATATATATATATATATATATATATATATATATATATATATATATATATATATATATATATATATATAATGTATACATTTTTTACGGAGTTTTTTTCCAGATTCCCCAAATCTTCTGATATCATCAAAATGAAAAAAATAAATTCTTCTGCAAGAAATTGTGCCCTGACCTCAGAAATTACATAGTTTCCATCCTTACATCTAATTAGTAGTCTCTGAAAGGTGCTTTAAAAAAAAAAAAAATCACGTGACTAACTTGTGCAAATCAACCTGTTTAGTTTGGAGATCTTCTTACGGTTTCATTTATTTTTTTATTTTTAGCTTTTTTTTTTTTTTCAAATTTAAGACAATGTTTTGTTTTATTCTTCCTGTCCTTACTTTAAAAAAATCCATTAAAAATTTGAAATAAACATATTGCTTATATTTTAATGAGAATGATGTTTCCAGTTTAAACTTTTTTTCTACACTTTTAATGTATGGAATTTAAATGATTCCAAAAACAAACCCAAAACCTGTCTTTAAAGACAGTGTTTACCCAGTGTTCCAACTATTTTAGAACAGGGGTTTTAGATGTTTTCATTTTATTATTACTTGTGATGGAGTGGAAAACTCTCATAAATTATCCAAAAGTTCACAAACTAGGATTTGCTCCGTGCTTCATTTCAAATGTCTGCTTTTATAATTTGTTATTCAGGAAAACCTGTTCATAAAATAAGTCCAAACTACATATTTGACTTTTTGCTTCTTGGCAAATTCATATCCTTGACTCTCATAAATCATCCTGCTGAGCTGAAAAGAATGACTTCCTGTTGCACATTCCTCAAATACGTCCAAGGAGGAAATGTGTGAGAGTCCTTCAGCATCCATAAATGTCCAAACTTCTCACGCCTGCAGTTAAAGATCCTCTAACGGGCGTATTAGTTAAACCAACTCTCTGCTGCATCACACTAATTGCTCACTTTGTATGCAAATGTGTGACACGTTGTTTGGGCTGAGGAGTGTGTGTGTATGTGTGTGTGTGCTGGGGGGTGTTGATGGGATGGGCTGTGTTGTCAGTTGCCACCCAAGACGTGATTCAGCTCCAACAATCACCATTATCTGTTCCCAGTCTGACGATACGGGACGAATCAGTAATGATGACGAGTGTTTCCTTTGCTCTTTGTTGAGTCTCTCTCACACACACACACTCTCTCTCTCTCTCTCTCTCTCCACCTTCCACTGGATGACCCCCCTCCATCCTTTCAGGTGCTCGGTGGAGGAGGAGGAGGCTTTATAAACGGAGCAGCGTTGTGTGTTTGGAGTGTTATTTGTGTAAACACTGAGCGCGCGCACACACACTTCTGTTTGGACTGTGCGTAAAGTGGATGCTCCTGTTTCCTCCTCGGATAGATTCACTCTGAGAGTTTGCTTATTTTGCGCAAAAACAAACACAAACCCGGATTTTACGCTCGAGGATCGCGATGGCAGCTGCAACGACCAAGTTCAGCTTTTCCGTCCGGAGCATCTTGGATCTGCCGGAGCAGGATGCGGAGGCAGGGCCGCGGTCCTCCCCGGAGTATTCCTCCTCCTCCTCTTGCTCATCCAGCTCTCCGTACACCTCCTGGATTGACTGCTGCGACCGAAGCCCCTGCATGTGTGAGTATCCGGTCTGATGATGCTGAGTGAAACTGACTTATCTTCAGTTAATTTTTTATCTCTTTTGTAGCTTAATCAAAACTATTCATTCATTCATTTTCTGAACCGTTTAGTTATTTATTTTTTTTTTTTGAATATATTCCTTTAATGCTAAACTTTTTTAATCAAGGCAGGTCGAGCTATGACAGCAGAATGATAAATGTTCGACGTCAGAATTACGCGCAAAAAGAACAAAACAAAAAATTACTCAAAAGTAGTGAGAAATCAGTTTTATCATAGTTTTCATTTATAGATAGATAGATAGATAGATAGATAGATAGATAGATAGATAGATAGATAGATAGATAGATAGATAGATAGATAGATAGATAGATAGACTTCTATTCAAAATTCAAACCTCTTTTTGTATACCTACAGCTTCAGATGAAGGCAGCCTGGAGGCCTCCCCAGACTCAACCAAACCGGATGACTCGTCCCCGGACTCGGACCTGGACAGGAGCAAAAAGAGCAAAAAGCGCCGTGTCCTGTTCTCCAAAGCGCAGACTCTGGAGCTGGAGCGCCGCTTCCGGCAGCAGCGCTACCTGTCCGGCCCGGAGAGGGAGCAGCTGGCCCGACTCCTCTCCCTGACCCCAACCCAAGTCAAGATCTGGTTCCAGAACCACCGCTACAAGATGAAGAGAGGCCGCGCGGAGGACATGGAGCTCCCACAGCCTCCTCTTGCACCTCCTCTGCTGCGCAGGGTTGTGGTTCCGATCCTGGTCCGGGATGGGAAACCTTTCCACACCTGCTTACTGGACACAGAGAAGGGCGGCTATCTGGCTCCATCCCAGCCGGTTCACTTCCCTTTAGCGTACCCGCCTCTGCAGCACCATGCCCCCGTCTCTCTGCCTCCTCGGTACCAGCAGCACTTTCCCTCCGCGTCAGGCCCCAGACTCGCCTGGAGAGACTTTTGGAGCGACTCAGTCAACTCTTACAAGTGAAGACTTCATGCACAAACTCATTTAGAATGGCATCAAATGTTTTCTGAATGTTCAGAGCTACTTAAACATTTACATTCTCACTGTAGAAGGAAGGAAGGAAGGAAGAAGATTTTGCACATTTTGTTTTAAAAATTCTGTTTTTGTGACTACTCTGAAAATATAAAGTTGGGCTTACTGGTGTTTCCTGCAGACTATGAATTTTTCCCATTGAGAAAATGTATTTTTAAACTTATTATTTGTACAAAAAACTTATGTTAAAGAAGTTGCAGTAGGGTTTAGGCAGAGATAGAAGAGCTAGCAAAGCCTGAATGTTTGAAGAAAATACACTATTTGTGGTCTCTGAGGAGACATTTTTAGGATGTAACTGTTTTAAGTGTTTCATTTTGTGGATAAAATTATTAATAAAAAGTTTCACATATTTTGGATGATAAATCTGACTTGGTTCATGTTTTTATACTTAACCTCAGGTCCCTACGTGCAAGTTTCTGCAAACACAACAAATCTTTGTAAGCTTCCTGTATCTCTCTTACATCCCCTATAATTATTTTAAAATCTCAACATGTTGCCGAGGTATATCTAATTTGTTGAATCTAAAATATGGAGCGGGTCAGCACAGGGGCCTGGAGGCTTTTCTGATGTTAAAAAACTAATTATGCACCCAAAAGCTGAGCAAACATGTCCTGTGAAAGGCCTGGATTTGGTTAAGCATGAGAATAGCCAGTAAACATTACAGCCTCCCTCACTATGGCACCCCGTGGTCGTCTGGGCTGCTTCACTTTTATACAATTAACTTTTGTCATTCTGAAGCAAGAGAAACCAAATGCTCTCAGGCTTTATGTGCTCTGGAATCAGACACTGGAATACGTATTTCACATGATCAGGGAGCAGGATCTGCTGAGGACAAATGCACCTCAAAGAGACAGAAATATGTACAAAAAGTGTTTTAATTGACACTTCTTGGGATGTAAGAACATATTTTTGCTGTATAACTTAGTTTAATTTGTGTGCTCTGTCCGCTTTCCAAACAATCTTTCAGAATTTAAGCAGATTTCAAGAAAAAGTGTCCCCACAGTGTGCCCACATTTCTCTGACTCCTACGCTCACTGAACCCAGATGATAAAACCTGCCTCAGTGTTTAAAATCATGTCAGTATTTCATCAGCCCTGAGGGGGGAACCTCTGCTTCCACGCCCCCCTGTGATGTTGTTTGCTCGTCCTGTGACCCTGCAGCCCATCGTCCCTGTCACCTGGCCCTTTGTCCCTCGCTCCGGGGCCACCTTGTATCACATATGGAGGGGACTGTCCGGACCCCTCAGCTCGCTGCATCTCCCCTTAAACACCCTTTTTGTCTGTGTGTCTCCCCCTGAATGCACCATTGTCCCACATCCAAAAGAGGACTGAGACAAAATCTTTAGTGTTTCAATTCCCGTGATGTTTAATCAGCCCCTGCGACAAATTTATGAGCTTTAACTGCACAATGGTGTTTTAGAGCATCTCGGGGTTTAAGGGTGACAAAGACAGGCTTTTAGAGGTTGCCATTGGTTTTTTAAGTTGCTCACAGGAATTGTCTGAAAAGGATGGGCTGGTATTAGCCAGCCCATCCTTTAGTTTTACTCACTGCGTGGTCTCACTGGGCCCTGGGGCCCCTTTGAGGAGAGTTATAAGGTCCATAAAGCAGGCCACAGGAGGAGTCTGCTCAACTGATAGGAATTAACATTAATATGAACTCTAGTTTCCCAGTCCGAGCACAGACCGTCTGGCAGTTTTTAGATATTAAAGAAACAGCTCTTCAGGAAATTAAAATTAACATGGACAGACTTGTCTCCATTTCTAATTGGAAATGCTTAGTCATCTAAAAAAGTTCATAATCAACTGTAAATGTTAATTTTACTGTTCTGTTATTCAAGGTTTGTGGTGTAAAATTAAAGCTGAGCTCAAATCACTTTAGTCAAACTTTATTTGGTTGAACTACTGCAGCTTTTATAGTGTGATAAACAGCTGTCACTACAAACTACATGATAAAGTAAAACTCTGGATTAAAAAGTTGTCTTTGTTGGAGCCCAAGTGAGCTAAATGTAAATTTTCAATCTGGTACTTAGTCTTTTTAATGTACTTTATAATCCCTAATAAAAGCCCCACTGAAAAATATTATGGAGAATGGCCTGTTAGAGCCTGATGTGTAACAAAAAAACAAAAAATGCAATAAAATCTGACATGTAAATAATGTAAATTTATTTAATAACTGACCCAAATGTACTTTATTTACATTTCATGTTATATTACATTTCTCAATAGAAAAACACAAAAACAAGTTTTTTTTTCCTAAAGTTTGGCTTTAAAGTCAAAGTTTGAAGGCTGAAATAAATATTCTGAGACAAAAAGTAAGAAATCTAAGATTTAAGTCATAATTTTAACTCTGAGTTTAGAGTTTGGATTTAAAGTCCACATTAGACTGACGTTTTTTATTGCATTTTTAAATCAAATTTTGTCTAAAATCTCATAATTCTGAGTTGAAGTCATATTTTTGAAAAAAAAAAGAAAAAAAAGGAAATAAAATACCTCATTTTTGTACTGGCCTAACCTTAAAAAACACTTCAGTGGCCCTAAACCTTCTCAAAGTAAAAATAAAGTCAATGGTCTGACTCCTCCTGAAGGGGTTCAGACTCCCTGCTGGGGGGTGAGTAAAGCTCCTCATAGTTTTGTGTGCTGTTAAAACACAAACACTCTTTTATGGAGTCAAACCGGCTGATCAAAGTGTGCACTCTGTTTTAACTTATCAGAAACAGTTGTAGTCTTCATTTGAGTCATACCTCAGCTTGTTTAACCCATGTTATTGAAAGTCATTGTGCATTTGGTTTGTGGCACAGGATTAAAAAAATATCAATAAAACAGAGTGAATCATTTATTTTCTCTAAATTTCTTTGGGTTTCCAAAGTATACACTGTGATTTACACCCTGTTCCTGAAACTGAATTTGGGAGGAAAACACATAGGCTACCATAAAACCACGAGTACCTGTAATTTTTTTTTCACTGGCCCGTTTCTTGTCATTAAATAGCAGCAATCTTAAAAAAATAAAATCAAATAAAGTAAAATTAAAAGCTGGGATTACTTCAGTCAGCCCCACAAGACATCATTCTTGTTCGACAGATAAAAAGTGATTTATCCTAATATCAATCTGATTTCCTGAAGGAGTGTGTTTTGTTTCTGAACCACAAGTAAATATTTTGATGTTTTTTCATTTAAAAATCATTTTTACATATGGAAGTTACTGAAGTTGAACTAAGCAACAATTTTCTTGCAAAAAAAAAAAGGAATATGAGTGTTTATGAGTCAACTTACCACCAGATGGCGCGCTTACACACGCTATCAGTCCTCACCACCTGCAGCTGAAGTGACCACTTCTTTGATGCAGAAGGTCTTTAAGCCGCTAGGGGTCGCACTTTATTTGAAACACCACCTCCATGTGTGTCCTCTCCACTCTGTTGCTTTGCTCCCGGTGATTGGTGCAGAAAGATGGCCGAGTCGCTGCTTGGTGTGACGTCATGTGCTAAGTCAGGTGTTCTTTAAAAAGTCCAGTTTGTTGAAGTTTGTGAAGTGATAAAACTGGGACGTTTTTTTCCCGACTTCTAGTGAAGTTGAAGGGATTTTTTTTTTTGAAAAAGAAGAAAACCACATCCAACATGATCTGGAAATGTTCAGAGTAAATATTTTGAAGTCTATCTCAGGTAGTAACACAAAAATGTGTGGAAAATAAACAGGAAAAGTTGGGTGCAATAACAAAAATAAAGAGAGCTGTTACTTCACCCCAAACTCATGGGGTTTGTTTAATAATAAGCACGAGTGGAATGCTTTATAGGCTGGGTACTGAAAGTCAAGAGAGCTACACGAATCAAAATATATTGTCTTAATTCAGCTGGACCAACTCTCTTAAATGTGCACTTTAGGAAAAATTGTGCCAGTTTTTTCCATCTTCCTCTCTTTACCTTATCTGTCCTTGTTTAGATTGCGTAACAGAACACATCTTTGCCCTCGATGCTGAGATTTTCTTTTTATTTTTCAAATCACACTTGATTATTTTGCGCATCTGCGATATTTTCTCCAGAAAGCAAACACCCACAGTTAAATCTTGCTTTTTTTCAAACATTGATTCATTTTATAGGAAATAATAACAGTGAGTGACCTCTGCCTTACTTTTTTTTTTTTTCCAAACACTTCTTTTCCCCTCCTGTGGAGTATCAATGACCAATCAGTTCATAAACAACTTGGTGCAGCCTCCATGACAAAAGGCAGTGCAGCCTCATACCGCTACTTCAAAGTGTCCCCATTACTCTGAGGAATCAGTCTGAACATTTGGACTAATTAGCGCTAATTGACCGTAATAGCCGCGTGCCCGAACAGTAAAAAGGTGCTGATTTAGATGATTAAGAATGTCTCGTGAAAATCCGCGTAATTAAGGCAGGCATACGCAAGATTTAGCTCCTGCAGAGACATGCTGCCATTTTAATTGCCTGGGGGCCTGTGAATTTCTGCTCTCATAACATCGTCAACAGTTAATTTCACTGTAATATTTAGTCTTGGACTATATCATAATGTTTCTTAATTGACATTTTTTATTACAAAGACAACGGTATGGGTTAAGTTTGTATGCACGTCTCTAAGCTCGCCTCCGTGCAGCACAACAGGCGGATCGTTGTGTTTTGATGTGAATGCAAAGGTGAAATCTGCAGCCAGACGCCTGTTAAATGCATAACTGTGTGATCAAGTGTTGGTGATCTGCATGGCCCCGCACTGCAGACTCCTCAGTCCTCTCACCTGCAGAGCCCGGCTACAACTTGGCAGTGTTTTGCTGAGTGTGCAGTTTGTGTAAAAGCAACAAAAAGATAAAAAAGATTTCAGCTTTATTTCTGAAATTACTACTTTCGTAAAGTTTTTGCCGCTGTGGGAAAAGAGTGGTTTAAAAGAGAGCATGTTTTTGTGTCTGCCACCAGAAGACGCTGTGTTTCTGTAATTCCTGTAACAGAAAAATATCGGCTCGACCTGCAGTTACACATTTCTTCTTCTACTGCTGCTACTGCAAGACCTCCGGCAGGAGCTGTACAAGAAAAGATGAAATTAAAAACCGTATTTACCATGTTAGGATTTATATGTTTCCTGGACATTCACATGTTTACATCTTAAATCAATGATGTTTGTGCCTTTAATTTGCCGATAATTATGTTACTAAAATGGTTTGGATGTAAAACTTAAAGCAAAACGTTTATTTATTTAATTGATTTATCTAATCTGTTTTTTCTTTAATTAATCAATTATTTTTTAAAAGGCTACTACGAATATTTTACATCAAAAATACTGACAAAAGTAATAAAATAATTTCTATTTCTTTCTCTTTAAACACTGTTCTCATTTTAAGCACATCAGAAAACTTACAGGAAACGTGGTATTGATAAAAACACGAAAACTAATTCTAAACAAACATGGACAATGTGACTGGAAAAACAGTACAGAAATAATACCTTACTTTTTTCAACTGTATGTTAAAAAAAAATATTATTTCAAATGGTAGGCATTTGGGGCCAAAATGCAGACAAAGTCAGATCAAAAATCAGTGCGTAAAAGTGGACATTGGCGCGTAAAGTGACAGAGCCCAGTTATACGACTTCAAAGCTGGTTGGATGGAGCCTAAAATCTTTTTCCTGCACAGAATTTCAGCAATGAGATATGATTGAGTTAAACTGTTGTAGCTCCTTGAGCATTAAGCCAAGACGCTGCTGAGTGAGGGCTACCTGGCGTTGTGTTGCAGGAGAGTACTTGAACGCCGTTAACTTCACATGAGAGCCTCTCCTGCTTCACACTCTATTTTCTGTTTATTTTTTGTGCTTGTGTGTGTGTGTGTGTGTGTGTGTGTGTGTGTGTGTGTGTGTGTGTGTGTGTGTGTGTGTGTGTGTGTGTGTGTGTGTGTGTGTGTTTCCTTTTAAGACGAATGTGTGCATGTGAATTTAGGTAACATGCTGCTTACGTCCAATGATATCAAAAAGGAAAAAAGGAATAGAAAGGGGGGTTAATGATTTACGCAGCCACTTAACGCGCGGATGTGTATTTATTTACTTATCAGTATCAGTCAATTCCCCTCCCCGCAAGTGCACTTTTGCATGTGTGAGTACGATAAGGCATAACACAAACAATCCTGCAATCACTGGAGGCCTCTCGTGGCCATTAAAAGTCAGGAGTTCAACCGAGGAGTGCTTCTCCAACTCTCAAGTCCATATAGGCCTCCTTTCATCAAGAGGCCCTCGTAAACATCACTACAGTTAATAAAGTGCATTGTGGTCAGTGCAGTCCCGAGGTGCAGCAGTGTGTTTATCACACGCAGGCAACAACAGCTGCAGCGCGAGCCCCCGGACAGCGCGTGCAGCCAGCCGGGACGCACATCACTGCTCATCATGTACAGCGCTTATGTTATTGTCAGTGGGAGGGGAGCGCATGTCTTGGAAGTGAAATTACGCGCGGCGAAAGGAGGCTCGAGCTGTTTGGTATTGTTGCGGATGCCCCGCCTCTGATGGTAGCCTTAAACCTGGCACCCAGCTAAAACAAACCAAAGCCAGCACCCAGCTCCCACTCAATCCAATTAAGGCGGACTTGAGGCGGCTCTCCTTTCGTGTTCATCTACCAGGATCGACGTTGAGACAACAGGAACCAGAGGGGCTTTGGCCAAAAAAAAAAAAAAAAAGAGAAGGAGAGATTGCCTTGCCTTCTAATTTCTCCCTCTCCAGCCCCAGAACAATGTCGATGAGCCCTAAGCATACGACTCCTTTTTCTGTTTCCGATATCTTGAGTCCCCTCGAGGAGAGCTATAAGAAAGTAAGTATGGAGAATAACAACTTGGGGGCACCTCTCACTTCGTACCGGCAGCCGCAAGTCTCTCAGGCGGCGATGCAGCAGCACCACATGGGCCACAACGGGACTGTGTCTGCGGCGTACCACATGACGGCTGCAGGTGTCTCCCAGCTGTCACACACGGCCATGGGGGGCTACTGTAACGGCAACCTGGGCAACATGGGCGACCTGCCGTCTTACCAGGACGGCATGAGAGGCAGCACCACGGCCACCGGCTGGTACGGAGCCAACCCGGATCCACGCTTCTCCACCAGTGAGTATCCTGAACCTGTTTGAGTCTCGCTTGAGTTCACGCGGGGTTGAGAGCGATAAGATACAGTTATGGACGTGTTTAGTGCGTTACTGTTATTTCTGTCAGGGGTGCATTTTTTAGCGCTCAAGAGGGCACTCAACAAATCCGCCAAGTGAAGATTTTAGTGTATATTTTACTACTTTTAAAGGGAAAGCTGAAGCAAAATAAAGTTTTACATTCATATGGCAAAATATCTCACAAGAAGAGCCTTCTAATCCATGTGCTTTGAGTTTAGTGAATTTAATCAGATTTTTTCACATTGATTCAACTAAAATCTGCTGTTAGACCTGAACTATTTACGTTTAATCCAGAGATTAAGACTAACTTGATATTAGACGGTAAGATAATAAAAATATATTTTCAAGCCCCACGGGTTATTTTAATGGCCTCCTTATGAATCATTTTAAACTGAAAGTGAATATCAATTTGTTTGACATTTTTTTGACATATAAAGATGGGGTTAGAAATGACATTTCGAAAAGGTTAGTTCAATTATAGCGTCACAGAAAAATCGTCCTATCTTAAGACGCGAAGCTAAATTTCTTGAGATGTAAAATGATAAAAGTATTTTAGTACGCTGTAAATTTTGGTGCATAAAATTTGGAATTTTGTGGCATTGATTGAATTTTCTTCCCCACAGTTTCTCGCTTCATGGGCACGTCCTCGGGCATGAACATGGGCAGCATGGGCAGCCTCAGCTCCCTGGCAGATGTGGGCAAAGGCATGGGCTCCCTGTCCAGCACCCCGAGGAGAAAAAGACGCGTGCTGTTCTCCCAGGCGCAGGTGTACGAGCTGGAGCGACGCTTCAAGCAGCAGAAATACCTGTCTGCTCCAGAGAGGGAACACCTGGCTAGTATGATCCACCTCACCCCGACCCAGGTGAAGATCTGGTTTCAGAATCACCGGTACAAGATGAAGCGCCAGGCCAAAGATAAAGTGTCCCAGCAGCAGATGCAGCAGGAGAGCGGTTCGTGCGCGCAGCAGCAGCAGCAGTCCCCGCGGAGGGTGGCCGTGCCGGTGCTGGTGAAGGACGGGAAGCCGTGCCAAGGCAGCGGCCACACGCCCACGTCCTCTGCGCAGAACCACCACCAGCAGGCCGGCAATGTCATGATCATGTCTAATAACGCGTCTGGGCTCGCGCAGCATCAGAGCCAGCAGGTGGGAAGCACGGGCCATTCTCCGGATCTGGCTCCGCACTCCTCCAGCCCGCCTTCCCTGCAGAGCCAGGTGGCCGGCCTGTCTCACCTCAACTCCCCCGGCGCAGAGTACGGCTCGGCCCTTCAGTGTTCAGCCCTGTTATACGGCAGGACGTGGTGACAAGAGGCGCCGGCTTTTATTTCCACCAATTCTTCTATTTAAAGAAAGAAAAAGACTTTTTTTTCTGTCAAGACTCGAGAAGTTTTCCTGTAAAATGTGCGTTTGAACAAGAGCCGAGCGAGATCGTTGCAAATCTTGAATTTTTGATTTTATTTGGATGAAGTTTGACTAACACGGAAGGAGAGAGAAAAACATTTTTGACCAGAAACTGCGGATGTGAAAGTCTTTGGATTTATTTATGTAAATTATATTGAGACAGAGGAAGAATCAGCAGTCATATAGGCCGTACAAGTGGGGGAAGAAATGAGGACATATAAAAAACACTCCAGTAGGCCTATATGAGTGCTGCTATGCACCCCACAGACACACACATTGACTCTGATTTATAATAGAATTTAATGTTGAGCCGTAGATCTAGCTTGTATATTTCTGTAAAAGGTTTGGATTTTAGCTATCTGTTGTACAAAAGTTTTCGACGCTATTTGCCGGTTTGTTGTCGTTTTATTGGTATTTGTACGTTTGATTTCTTTGTAACTTATATAGATATTTGACTTACCACAAAACAGTCCTATTAATAAATTATGGAAACAAGACGGTTAAGTTTTCTTGTGAAATATTTAAACTCGAAGAGAAGTGGCCACATTATTATTATTATTATTATTATTATTATTATTATTATTATTATTATTATTATTATTGTTATATAACATATTTAGGCTCGCTCTTTCTTGGTGTGGCCATCTCATAATTAAATACGTCACTATTAGATATGATTTTTTTCCTGAAAGGCCTACATATTTCTGGGATATTTTCCCTGTTTTATTCTGGGATATCTCTCTCAGCTCCCAGTTTAATCGTTAATAGCTAAGCCACAGAGTAAACTGATCCTTTATGTACAGTTCTTTTCTTTTTCTGTGTGTGTGTGTGTACGTGTGTGTTCCTGCATGCTGCACGTGTGAGTCAGAAAGGTGAGGTCTTTCTCCTCCTCAAACATCAAACACAAACTCTACGCAAAGAAAAGCGATGAAATCCCTGACCAAACAGCGCCGTGTTTTCCCTTCTCAAATAACCCACGAGGCGAACTATGTGCGCGCGGCTATCAGCTGCCTCATCAATAATCAATCAGAGAAGTGAAAGGAAACGGCGAAAGGCCGTTTGCACCGCGGTGATAACAAACCAGTACGAGCTACATTACTGATATTTCTACTTTAGCACAAGGGAGGCTGTTTTATTGTCAGCCGTGAATTTTTTTGATGGACAAACAACCAGTTACATTTCTCTCCAGACAACAGAAGCTGTAATAATCATTACAGGATATTCTCCCGCCAAATAATGGGGCCATTTCGAGTATTAACGGCTAATAGTGGTTGCTTAGCTACACCAGTAACGGTCAGGATTACTCATTTCAAATCAATGTTGTCATGTCATTTTGAGGCTGTTTGAAATAGTTTTGGACCATAAAATACAAAATTGACATTACTGAGTGTATTTAGAAGCAATGTAATTTTTTTTAATGAATTAGAGAGGGCTAGCTTGGCTAAATAACTCGCAGTTTGACTAGACTAACCTAGCTTAGCTTAACGGAGACGTGCCGCAGATCTTTTTTTTCTTTTTCTTTTTAACGTTACCTGAGAGAAACCCCCGCTGTTTTGAGATTAACATCCTGTACATTTTGCACCGGAGCCACTTTCCTAAATGTATGAGCTGTTTGTAGGCGATTTGACCCTTCCAACCTTGCCCTCCTTTGTTTGAATTTTACCGGTATACACTTGTTGAAAACAGAAAAGGGGTGATTATGTCATCACTTTCAACTTAGCCAACATTGCACCTGTTACACCTTCAAAATGTCCGCATACAAAGCTTCAGCTGTAACACATTTTATTTTATATGAAATGTAGGCTTTCACTGTCGAAACGGTTACAACGTAGCTTTGTATGCACCTGACGTCTGTGTTCAATTTAATTGCAGACTTAGCATGGGGTCACTGAATTATGCTCAGGGCGTTTTGCCTATTATCTCTTCTATGCCTGGTATTTACATTAAGCCGGTTGTATCTGCGGTCAATTACATTTGACCCCACTAGTTATCTTGTCATCTACCCGCCCTTTCATGTCAAAACAACCATAAAATAAGTCAACCTTTCTCTATGGAGGATACCCCCAGAGTAGCGACTTTCACTTGGACCTAAGAAAACCGTTTGGTTCAAATTGCTATCACGTGTAAACATCAGGTAGTAATTTTTTATTTTAGAGAACACACGAACATATAAAATCAAACAAGTGTTTTTCCTCAAAGATATCGTCAAAAATTGTTGTTCCTCAGACAGGAACTTGTGTATTCGCCTTTTGCTAATCCTCGTGTATCCATTCAAGCCAGAAGCCGCGTTAGGCCACCAGGCAGCCCACCAGAAAAGCCCCTTTTGGAGACTTAAAAGTGAAATCTCAGCAGCAGCATCAGAAACTATCTTCTATTAGGTATTTCTCAGAGCTGGTTTTGTTGGGCAGAGAAGTGAGAACTTTGGGATTACATTACCATGTCTTTGGCGCGGTGTGTGGTCTTTGTGTGCAGCTTGTAGCTGTTGAGAATGACTTGTTGGAAGCGTGTGTGCTCTCATCGCTCTCTTTTGTAGAAACCCACAGTGCAACTCCCCAAGTCCTCCTGGCTTTATGGTAGGCTGGTCCCCATGAACCCCAAGCAATTAGTCCCTAATCTCAAGGTAATCATATTTGAGTTAGTGACTAGCTGTTGAATTTTATTCGCCTGTTTAGCTTCACTTTCACTTTTGGATAGTACCTGGCATCCAGAAAAGCTTATTGGTGTGCACCACTGGCATTGGATTAAGTTTAAAGAATAAGGGCATTTCAACTGATGTTGGTATTGAAATAAGCAAGATGACCATCAAACAAACAAAAATTTGATGACGAAGAAAACGGAAATCAATGCATATTGTTTTCAAGATTAATATTAACTTTTCAATTGATGTGTTTTGCAACCTGGATATGTCGTTTTCAAATTTCCCATTTCACATGCCATAATGAATTGAAGCGTTATCCATTAACATCAAACCTAAAGTGGAATTTCAACATATACAGCGCACTTTAGGTAAGTGTGAAATAAGTCACACGCATTTAAGGCTGTGTATAATTTTTTTTTATTTTTTCGGGGATGGTTATTTTTGCAGGATTTATGCGAAACCAACAGTTTAAAGTTAATATTTCAAAGACGTACTAAAACAGAGTATTTAAAGATTCGATAACGAGAGCAAAGTGAAACAAAACTATCAAAAATATGGTCGATTTAACTAAAGTGAATATTTAGGCTACTCCGGTTATAGCTGACCGGGACGGATGTAATTCAGTTGTGTGATACTTTATATTTTAGCAAATTAAGTTGTAACCCTCGCACATTAAAATTGGAATAATAATGAATCGAAAATATAAATATAAATATACAAAAAACTGACTTAATTATAAAAAGCTGAAATGTGCAGGTGGCGCACCTGGTGCTGTCCACGGTCCTGAAATAGATGAAAACATAAATCAGCACAGATATCAACACAAAGTGAACAAAATCTTCATGCTGTGTTTGGCAAACCACCATAACGAAACTTTAGATAAATATATTGTGCATTTAAAGACCGACTTCTTTCACAGGCATTTTCTTCTCCTTTTGAAGCACAGCCTCTCTGTGCTGCTCTCTCTTAAGTTCCTAAACATTTCACTGCAGCAGGCCTGAGCATTCACGTGCATTACAAATAGGACAATTACACAGCAACTGCAATCACCTCCTTTGGTAAATGTTATTGTCAGCTAGCAGCAAAAATCTTTAATTGTCCTCCGTTTATCTGCTTCTTCAAGCCATTGTTCAAAGGGCGCAAACGAGGGTCATTTGTGAACTGAAATACTTTGCATGCAAAGCGAGGCGCAAGATGCTGTAATACTTGACCTTTCAGCATAATTGTTGCAGGCATGAAATGCAGCATTCAGTGCTCGCTGAGTGGGGCATTTTCTTTCTCCTTCCCTCTGAGGAACAAAGCGCATTTTATACATCGGCGGTGTTCATTTGGCTTTGTTTCTGTTTGAAGAAAATTTCTCTGGGACTGGCAGCAATTTATCTTCATTTTAATAACATTGCTGAGGCGAGAGCAGAAAAAAACCTGCTCAAATGACAAGATTTCTCAATTCAACACTTGACAATGGACTTCATGCTCATCCCCAAAAGGCAGAAAACTTGTAAATGGATGTGTTTATCAGTTTGTCATGACAGGCCTTTAACATAATAATGATAGCAGGATAGCAGGATTGAAACCGCTTGCTCAAGAGCACTTCAGAAAGAAAGAGTAACTGCTACTGGGGTTGTACCTGAATGTCTCAACTAGTTGTTGACACTCTGATTTTGAAGAGAATATGACAAAATCCACCTCAGTCTGAAGTTTTATAGGCCGAGTACCATCATTCCATCAAATGATTTGGAAATAGTTTGAGTTTCTGTATGCTCGTTTTTCTGTGCATGGTTTTGAACATCAAAGGTTGTTGGAAATGCAAAAGTTAACCATACAAAAAATTAAAGATGTATAATCAAGGGGAAAAGCAGCGTGAATTAAATTCTATGAAGAATAAAGATAAACATTGGTACAGTCCCACCCAGGTGAAGTGTTCACACACTATGTTGTAAAACTGTCTGAAACAGAAATATTTACTTACTTCACCACACGATCAAAACAATCATCCACCTTTTTCTGCTGTCAAAGAAAGAAACACGTGCACTGAATGATTGAAAAGCCAAATTTATCAGATATCATATCTAACGCCACGTTTTAACTCAGATGTCCAGCCCTGAATGATTCATCAGGTGCGGGGATATCTGAACCATAAAAACAGCTTAATGACAAATGTTGGTGTGTCCTTGTAGATCATATGCAATTAAAGTCCCACTTCATAGAAACTTGATTCATTTAAAGTGAGTAATCAGCTTGCACACATGATACAATTTTACCATTCCAATAACTCATGTGCCTGATTCAACAAAGAGATGTTTCTTGTTTTGGAGTTGCAAATGTACATTTTCTGCCAAACGGTCATTAAAAATGGAACATTAGGACATTCACCACAAGAGTAACAAATGTCACTTCAGGTAATACAAAAAAAAAAAAGATTTGATTGCAAATTAACAAAAATAAATAAAAATAGTCGGTCAATATTTCTTTCTTTATTTCTTTATTTTTTTTACAAGTTGCATGTCACACAGAAACTAATACTGATATCTTCAGTTAACCAATTGATTTTCAGTCTCGAAAACCTCTACTGTGGGGTAGATGTCATTCAAGAAACAGCCTTTTAACAGTTTTCTTAACAAAGCTGGAATAGTTTGAAATAGAAATAGTTTGCATGAACACGTTAAAATCAGTGAGAAAATAAAAGGCACAGTTTTGTCCACAGAGGGCGCCAAAATCAACACGAACCTTAAGTTCACCACAGTAGCTTTAACCTGTTTAATCCAATTCCCCCCCCTGCAAAATAAGTGCACGCATTTCATTCTTTATAACACATTATGAATGTTTTTATTTATTTATTTTAATAATTATATTTCTGCCATCATCATTATTGTTATTATTGCCATTATTATTATAACATAGTCTTTCATTTGAATACTTAGATTAGATACCCAAAGTGAAACCAACAGTTCAATGGGTTTTAGAATTTAAAAAAAAAAAAGAAAAAAGAAAAGAAAAGAAGAAGAAGGAAGTGCAGCTACTGTTGTTGTGAGTGTGATTAAACAGGTCAGCATGTAATTTTCTTTTCCCCTACCCAATGATTCAACTCACAAACACTCATTAGTAGTCCCAGCTTCTTTTGGATTATTATCAGTGAAATACATTTTGCTCTGATCAATCTGCAAAGGATTTCAGAGAAAGTGTCATCTGCACTGAATGCACATGACACTTTTTTTCCCACTGGAAACAAAAGTTGCACAGTGAATTAACCCTCAGAACTTGCAGAGAGCATTTGGAGAAGGGTTTGATCAAGTAAGGCAGATCAGTGGGTGGGTGGGGCTTATCAATGGTATGATTAATACAAAGGCTGTCATATTTGATGCAGTGGAAATTAAAGACCAGTAAAACCTTTGCTATTCAAAACTGTACACCTTATTTTTATTGGGTGGTTCTGAGGACCAGAAGTCAGTTTTAATGCAATAGCAAAAGTGAACTCAAGCCAACTTTCACATCAAACCCAACCCTATTAGCTGGAGGGAATCTGACTTCCATCAGATTGTGATGGCTGTGCCTGAAATTGTATTTATAGCACAGCAATTAAATCTTACCTGCTGTACGAGGAAAGTGTTGGCATTGATACTCAAAACCATTTTAGTCGATTGGCTCTCTTCCTCTGAACTAATGAAGTACTTTCCTGGCTGTGTCCAACTGAGCTAATACAAGAGCTTACATTGTCATCACTCAGTCATGGCTGCTGCTGTACTCCCGTCCTTAAATGACCCGATTTGAAATGTTTTAACTAGATAAGGGTCACCAGAGGCTACAACTGGATCCCTTTTAGTCTGTACGTTGGAAGTCTGAGTGTAATGAGGGTGGTGGTTGGTGTTGGTCTAGTTTTGTTGAAGTTACTAAAGTTTGTTGAAAGACAAGCTTCAGGGACCAAGAGCCTGTACGTGATGACTAAGAAGACAATGTACTGTTTGATTACAATCTTGGTTTGCTGCATTACAGTTGAAGAAGTTACATGAATATGGGGACATCTAGAAATTGTGATTTTCTTTTAACTAAGTTTTTAGTTGGTCTCCCAACAATATGAGACAGATCCCATAGAAAGCATCTGAGGCATAAAGTATGTTGTGAAGTTATGTTGTATGTAAATATGATGGACAAACATACTTATGTGGCTCTCTCAGAAGCCTCAGAAGTTAAGTTTTAAGGTGCATACCATACTCCATTTGTCAAATAACCAGAGTATTTGAGATTTAACATTTCTATTCACAATTCATGAAAAATGTTTTTCATATTTCAAGAGTTTATCCAGATGAATGGCACATTTCTATTTGATCTAATGTTAACTCTCTAGCTATAACTTAAACTAACTTGTTTGTCCAGCTGGATTCCTTTGTTTCCCTATTTGCATTTTTTACAGTCATTAAGTGATCATGATATAAATGTAAATCTGGATCAGAAGTTGGAAGTGTAACATTTTGTCATGGTGGTGCTTGTTTAACCCAACTTAATTTGTCTGTGTCTGCGTCCTCTTGTTAAACACACCAGTGAAAGGAACCCAGACTAAAGCCGGGTTGTCACGTCTGTGTACAGTAACAGCGGGAGTCCTTTAGAAACCAACCAGCCATCACTAACCCTGTTAACACCAAACTCTCCACAGAGTCGGTCCCTGCTGCTGCTCCTGCTGTGAAGGCCTGCGGAAACAACTTTTCTTTTTTTTTTACTGAATGTAGGGTTCAAAAGTCCAAGGCTCTCCTTTTCAACACGGATGAGTTGATTTGAATAAGTCTGCAGGCCATAAACGAGGGCACTTTAGATCTATCAGAAATATCAGATATTTTAGTGGAACAAGTCTACGTGTTTACCATCTGTGAGCAGCTTTAGAAGAACATTTAGGGACCCAAAAGTGAACAAGCTGTGCTCATGTACAAACTTAACTTCCTTACAAAGTTTTTTTTTTACTTCTTAATACCTTTATTTGTTCCAATGCATTCAAAAATGGCAATTTTTTTCCAGCTATATTGTCCTCATTTGATCACTGAGGAGTATTATAATGTAAGAAACACTGAAAAACAACAGTAAAAAAAATATATCTTTAAATAATAATTCCAAGAGCAATTGGGATTATTGGAGGAAAGCAGCTGAAATCCAGCTGCCCCTCTGTCAGTCCGCTCTTCAGTGTGAGTGAACAGTGAGGTTTGTCTCTTTGCAGTCTGAAAAAAAATTCCTTGAATGTTGCTACAATAAGCAATCAAGATCCCAAAGGGCAGACATTTGACAGCTTAATGAGTTCAGGCTGCAATCACTCCCAGAATAGACTCCGGTCCATTTTTAACACCAGCCAAACATATATGAGCCGAGCTGAAAAAGGCAGCTTGTGCATTTAACTCAACATAACTACGGGTTAACACAAACACAGGGTGGAGGTGGATGTAAATAGGTCCTGAATATTAGGACCTGTTGAGACTCACACAATTTGTTCGTCAGTGAGAAGGGAGGGGGTGATATTTGCCCCCCTAATGAAATATGTCATTACGAGGAATTCATGTGACACAAAAGGGGCGACAGTCAAAAATTGCCCCACTGCTGTTTGGTAATTACATAGTTTGCCCTGGCAGCGCCTTCAGGCAGGTGGCTGGTCCATCATGCAAATGGCTTGGCTGTGCCGACATAATTAGCCACCGCGAGCCGTTTAAATTAACAATTAGCTAACATGCAATTCTGTGCACAACGCAGTAGTTCCCTTTTTAGGGCCAATTGTCACTGTATTCCGGTCTCTGAATTGCTCTGTAGGATATGTGCTTATTTTACTTGGTCCATTTAGAGACTAAATGAAGGGAAACGGACAGAATAAGTAGCTATAGCATAATCCCTCAAAGAGTATACCACAGTTTTTATCCTAACCACTCAGCTTAAGCTTCAAAACCAAGCGGTTAGCATGAATGTGAACTGGTTCTTAGCATTAAAATATCAGGGGTGTCCTCCTGACAGGCAGCTCAACACAGGGGAAGTCAGGTGGTGGTAGTAAAATGGCAGTTTAGCAGAGAAACAGCAGAGTAAGTGAGAGTGAATCAGACTCATTCGGCCACATGCTGAGTCTAAAGGTTCTGCTTTTCTAACCTCTCCACTGATCCCCACCATTGCCTTTTCTGTGGCCCAATCACAGCCCACCCACTCACTCATTATCCCCGCTGCCCTCCGACATGACACGGGAACAAAGTAGACATTAAGCAACATTAAACCCAGGGATGGGAGTAGTCAGGAACCCGTTATCTGTTAATGAAGGCAAACACATGCGGAGCGATACACACACAGAGCGGATAATCAATAGAGACACCGAACAAAGGGAATCGGAAAAAAAGGGGAAATGCAAATCAATTAGAATTGTTGTTTGCTTTTGAACTGTCGAGTCTATTTCCATTAATTACATGTCCATTAAAAGTAATTCACCCAGGCTACACATCAACAACAACAACAACAACTCTCTCTTCTTGTGTGTGTTTTTTATTTAGAAGTGATGGACAAGTCACTGGCTGGGGTCCAAATCTTCTTTTTGCATCCAATCTCTCAAATTTGAAACTTTTTCGAGCAAGAAAACTTTCAGGAAATCTATAAAAACTAGCTGTTTTTAGCACAAAACAACCTAAAAAGAAATTAAAAATATATATTACAATTATCCAATCATTGAAACTCAGTATTTCACCAACACCCACAGAATGAATTATGTGATGGCACTGAGCAGACATGCATCTAAATAATAATTTATCTGTTTTCACAGGATAAAGAGTTGAATTTCTCCTTTTAGATCCCAGACGCCGAATGATTTCAGGATCATTTTTTTGTTGATCTTGAAAACTAAACAGTTGACGACAACATGCCATGCTGCCATTGCTCACATTGGTTGAAACTTTTTTTTTTTGTTAAAAATGCATGTGTTTAACCTGGTTGTTTTGTGCTTTGGAGCTTTAGGGATAGAAGTTATGGTAATCTGACGGCGTCACCTCAAGAGAACACAGTCAGAGGAAACTTATGAATGCCAGTGGCCTCCATGGTAGCATCAGAAAGAAGACCTAGACCTAAGGTAAGAAACCAAAATTTATTTATTTTTTTGCACGTTTTATGGCTAATTCAGTCTTTACATCCTTTTATCGTGTATTATCTTGTTGACCCTGAATTTGATATTGTTCTATTTTGTACCATGGTTTCCATTTTATATCAACAGTGTCTGTTTAATATTTTTCAACTTGAAAAAGCAAAATGAATTATCCATGAGCAGAAAAAAAATGGTCCAGTGCTGTTGTTTAACCAAGCATTGTGTTAAAATGTCATGTTCCACCATCCTGATCAGTATGCTATCTTATCTCCTTTTTTACACAATCAGAGTTGCTTTCACCAAAGGCCCACAACCTCTTGTTGGTTGCTATAGCATTTTCAAGCACCATTCTGCTAAATCCCAGCCCCCACATGGACCTGCTCTGCACACTTGTAATAAATTATCCTCAAGTGAAACGACTAAAAAAAAAATCAAGCCGGACCAGAGCTGGACAGAGCCACTTTACTGATTCACCCCGCATAAACATTTTCATTTTTGTGTGACTTGACCCCTGAAGCTTTTATACAGTCCGTGCATGCGTCTGGGTCTTTCAGAGTGTATCCTTTATAAACCTTGGCATCTCTATGGGCCTACTGTTGCTGCAGCTCTTATCTGCCTGCTGATGACTGATGTTATGCAATCACATTTTGCATCAGCAGTAGACAAAATCTGTAGGCAGCGGCTGGATGCATCTCATGCAGAGCGTCCTCCTCATCCTACAGGCTGAAGTGCAAACATATGTGTCTGGATCGGCAGTGAGAAGAGCGCTGATTTGTTTGATTAATTAAAGCATGCCCCCCCCTCCCAAAAAAAATGCCCCCTAAAAAGCACACGTTCACAACACAGCACGACCAAGTTTAGTGGTGAACGAGTGGGAATTTGAATCAGCCTCTTTATTCCATGAGCCCCATCTTTGCCAAATTGAATGCAGATTGAAAATAATTTTTCAGCTCTTGACTTCAGCTATTCACAGCTCTCTGAATTGGTTTTCTGCTGTCACAGTACCACACAAATGTAAATAAAAGTCTCTAGAATATGCTTCAGATGATTGTATGGCTGCCAGCTACTGTCTATGTGCACAGAGAAATCAACAATTACACAGTGTAAAGTTACTGACAATAAATTTATGACTGATTATTCAGAAAAAAACAACCTTTGAATGGGATGTAAACAAAAAAATACAACCATAAATATACAGTAATGACAATAACAGTAAAATGTTAAACTATAATTAAACAGTGTTGTTATTGTTAATTTTAAAACATGAAAAAAAAATCACCTCTACATCTTTATCTTCTATTTTTCAGCACATACATCTTTAATATTTTTAATCCATTCTCTTGAATAAAATGCTTTTATAAATGTACGCTGTCTTCAACAAACTCAATGTGCGCTCACCTCTTCCTTGGTTTCCCCCGTGCAGGACCAGTGCCTGCTGTGTTTTGGCAGGAAATCAATACAGAGGGGGGGAAATCTGTTCTAATCATCTGTACATTTACCATCACAATCAACAATCAAAGCCAAGACCTGAATCTTTATTTGTAGGCCTGAACTGAACAATTTTCCCACTGTGAAAGGCAAGCTAAATTAGAACCCTTGGTTCCTGTTAGCGGCTCTTAATGGCTCTGATTTGTGAACTGCTAAATGAGGTTATGTAAATTGATCCTGAATGTAGGCAGAGGCCTGCAGGTGACAGGTGCAGCCAGCTGAAGGTGGGGGCAGGGATGGTGTCATGAAATGAGGAGTGGGGTTAATATAGCAAGATGTATTTGTAGGGCCACAGGGAGACGGATATACAGAATGAGACAGATTGTCTGTAGACTGTCTGAATAGTTAAAGATTAATGTTCAAAGACACGTTTTATTTTGACACAAGTGCTTGAAATTCTCTATAAATATTCCATCACATACACTGAAACTAGTGACGGAAAATAGTTACTCAAATACTATCTTTAGGTAGTTTGAAAGATCTATAATCACCATTTTGTGTTCACTTTCCTTTGTACATATACTTTACCATAACACATTCATTAACCCGTATTGACTTTAATTTTAACTGTTTCAAGCAAATTTAAGCAATAACTGACTTGTGAAAAACTTTAAACACCAAAAAGGCATCAACAAACAATAATATTAACACACAATTTGCACTTTTTTGATACGTAACCTTTTCATAAGAAAATATGTTTTAAATACTATATTAATTTAAAAACACTTAAATGACTTCTGAAGTACTTTGAAACACTTTGTATTATGTAACAACTACTGAACACATAGACTGTATAAAACATGGACGTAGCCTCCACGACGTCATCAGTCTGTTCCTGAAACCGTGAAATGAAGCCAATCTGCGGACACCGCAACATTCGCTATGACGCTGGCTGTGAGTTTTTCTTCAAGCAGCTACAGGGTGCCCGTCGGTTACGTGACCTGAGCTGTGCCTCTGATAGGAAAATAAAGCGACCCTAATAACTTCTAAACCGCAGAGATAGAAAAAATTCCCTCATCGTACAGTGTGTACCGATAGTGAAATCAGGGTTTAAGACCCAAGCCGTTTTTGAACCAATCTGCTTTTTAATGCCGTACAAGTCTGTTTTTAAGGCTGGGAGCAGATTCTCAATGAACAGCAACTTTAAGCACTTCTGCATAGGCTTCATTTTTACTAACCGAAAGTTGCCCCTTGACTGAACCCAGTCTATACATCAACAGAGTTACAAATTTAGACTACAAATAAGGGGGATTATTAGCTAAGCATTATCCTTCGCTCTGTTTTGACTGTCCTGTCTGAGAAAGTCAACCACACCCTACTAAAAATTATCTTGATTTTAAAGGTTTTCCAGTTTCAAATGAATAGCCACAGCATAAGAAATGAAAACTTCTCAATTCTTCAGCCTCTCTCTCCAATATAATATCCACAGCTGTATGTCTGGTGACTCTGCTAAACCCTGCTGCTGCTGCTCAAAAAGGTCCTTCAAAAGAGACTTCACCACAACAGCATCAATTTCCTTCATCATTTGTTTGCCGTCAGCCATATCTGGGGTTTTGATCAATATATCTGTGCTTGGCAGTCAGCCATTTCTCAGACAAGAGTCTATAGTTCTGGCTGAGGATGTCATAACAAGAGAACTATCAACATACAGACTCTCAGGGAGAGACTGCTGAGTGATCTGACTCTGAGTCATCATCACTTCACTGCTGCCATTGAGGCTTCACTGGTTTCTGACTCTGCTGCAGGGAAGACTTAGTTGTCACTAGTTGTTTGTTCAGTTTTAGCTGATGTGAAATTAACTTAACACAACTGATGCAGTCTTTTGCTATGTTTACCACAAAGACTCTTAGTGAGTCATGGATTTAACAGAGCAAGGTAAGACATTTTGTTAAGGAACAAGTTATGGATGTACATGTACAGGAAAAATTTGCTGAAAACTACTTTGACCACAGGGGGGACTTAAAACTGACTTTTGCTAACATCGGCTGTTCAAGACACATTAGATGTCATAACTGCTAGCTTAAACTGATACTAGCTTGAAACAGACTATTTCAAATGTTGGGTGATCAACAAGTGCTAGCTTGAAACTGACTACTAGTAAAAATTAGCTGTTCAACATACATTAGCTAACATAACTGCTGGCTTGAACTGACATTACTTTATAACTGTTGCTCAAACTGGCTGTTCAGCTTGCACTAGCTGTTGTAACTGCTAGCTAAAACCAACATTAGCTCTAAACTCGCTATTTCTAACATTGAGTGATCAACCTACACCAGCCGTCTTAACTGTTCGCTTACACTGATATTAGCTTGGGACTGACTACTACTAAAATAGGCAATTCAAGATACGTTAACTTTCATAACTGCTAGCTTACACCAATATTAGCTTGAAACTCGCTGTTGTACATTGGTTGATCAACTTACATTCACCATCTGCTTGAATAGCTTGAAATTAACTTTTACTAACTTTGGCTGTTTTACTTACGCTAGCTAACTTTGATGCTGGATCAAAACACAGCAGTGCTAACCTTGACTGTTTTTTAACAGTGGCTTAAAAGTTACCAAATATGTTGCTTCCTGCAACACATTTCTTTTTCATTGAGAAAGGATTGTGATGACCATGAGGTTTTCTGTATGAAAAAAACCTAATCTGTATATTTTTGTTTTTCTACTTCGTTGGGACTGTTACACATATTTATAGCATTTAAATTGTTACATGAGTTCTGCTCAAGTACAAGATAAGAGTTGTTTCCTAGCTACATTTTTGAGCTCAAAAATTTACTTTGAACATCAGCTTTTCAATCAAGACGGTGAGTAAGCGCTCAACTTCATCTGCTGATGAGGCAGCAAAAGCCATCAAATGGGCCAGTCAATGAGCTTCTCTTCAATCCTCACTGCTGCTGACTTCTGTTATCTCACCAGCTTTGCAATTTTGCCAGTCCTGTGATGTGTCAAATATGGAACGACTTTAGAAGAAAGAATGATTCACGGGCAATCAGAGGCATGTAATGGAAAATCATCTGAACACAGGTTGGGCCGGAGACCTCTTCAGCCACTCTATATGTGAAAGTGAACCTGTATTAAGCTGATTAAGCGGTTGCACATGTAAAAGCTGAAGTGCTGGTGGCCGTTCATCTTCCATTTTCTGATTGGAAATATAGCAGGAACAGCAGTGTGCTGAGGTAAAAGCCAGTTAATAACTTTATGAGCATCCTTAGCGCTTTGTCCATATCATTAATGCTCTCCACAGCCAGAAGTGGCTTAAAGCAATAACCGGCCTGCCTACCCAGGTGGCTAGGAGACTGCATTTTATACAAGTGAGGTGTTTTCCCCATCACATTAACTCAGTAAGAGTTTTGCCTTTCTGTGAGCAGTGAAAACTGTCTTGACTTTTTTTTTTTCCCCTGAAATACGTCAGGTTTCTAGACATACGAGCAGCAGTTTTGAATGCTTAGTTATTTTAAAGGGGCTGGGTGGAGTTTCAAAGTGATCTTGAGAAAGTCTCTCTTTTAGATATATGCCCGATTGTAATCCAGGCTTTTAAAGGACATCATCAGCAACAATTTGGTTATTTTGAAATGCTACTTTTTAGCTTTCTGATTAGGTCAAGCAGGACCAAACTGATTTATGGCACATCTAAGTCTCTATGAAAACACCACCAAACCACATGCAGCAGTTATTCTGCAGTGGTCTGTTCAAACTTGAGAGTCTATCAGTTATCAACGGATACGTCGTAGTACTGGGGTGCTCGTAGCGCTACATTTAGCCGGCTACTGACATACGAGACAAACTTCCAACATTTGCTTGTTGTCACATTTCAAACAACAGTACTGATAAATACCTTACCTTGTTGTGTCGTATCTGGTAAAAAGTTGTCATGAACAGAGAAAATTTGGGGCGGTCCATTTAAAACAGATCCTCCTCATAGCATCTTTAAATCTATCAGCTGTTGGTCAGCTAGTTTACAGTATCTGAACAGAAGTTAAACAGATTATTGCAGTATTTTGGATCCACATACAGTGAATGATTCTTTGATTTCTAATCTTGAACCACCAAAGGATTGATAATTCTGGTCTGAAGTGAAAAATCTCAATTATAGTTCCAATAAAAGTGTGTTGATCCCTTAACTTCCTCCCTAACAGCGTGTGACACCTTTATCTTTTTACTTTCGTGTTGTGACCCACCATTATCTTACATAGGGAATACCATTATGCTACAGAAGTGAAACTACTAAAGTATTTCAACAACATACTGGCTTCATTGTGCTGAAATTTGAAAATTACCTTATAGTGTGTGATTTTCTACAACACTGGGAGGGGTTGTTGCACCTGTGAGACATGCTGTGGCAGTTTGCGAGAATACAGAATGATTAAGCATAGTAATATTTGCACTTGATTGGATAAATATACTTGCTATTAACTGGAATAAGTCCCCTGCAACCACCTTATAATCCTCCTAATAATTTTGTTGATCCACTGACTCATAAATACTGCTTTGTTTTTTGAGAATTTTGTTTTAATAACAAGTAGGAAAATGTTCCATCCATATCTGCAGGACTCTGACTTGTGTTCTCCTAAAAGGGCTAACTTGCATTCGATCTAAATAGGAAATGAGTTAGATACTAAAAATAATTGATTTTATATGAACAACTACCAAAATTAAATGCACTGTTCGGGTCATTATTTAATTTGTTTACTGGAGAAAAAAACTGTATAAGTTGCTTGACACTGTACAAGATCACTGACTGAAGAAGCTATCTAATAATTAAAATGTGTTTTTATATAACAACTTTCATGCAGAAAATGCAGCTTAAAGTGTTGTAGATTCAAAGCAAATTAAACAAAAGCAAACAAAACACATCAATTTAAAATAAAAAAGAAGTTAAAAAAAATGAATAAAACACCATCAAATAAAAAAACATCAAAAGAAAACAATAAAAGTTAAAATATATTTCAAAAGAGGAACTTAATGAAAAATAGTCTAAAATACTAGATAAAGCTTTAACGTAAACCCCTTACAATAAAGGTATGTTTTGATTTTTTATCTTTTTTTAATGTCCACAGAGGCAGCCTGATTGATGTGCAGGGGAAGGGAGTTCAATAGTTTTAGTGCAAAAATCATAAAGGCAGCTTCTCCACTTTATATGTGAATGAATCTGGGTACAAAATATAATAGGCGGTGGAGGACCTCGGAGCTCTCTGTGGCTGATATGAAATTAGAAGTTCAGAAATGTAAGAAGGTGCTGTATCATTCAAAGTTTTGTACACAATTAAAAGAACCTTAAAATCTATTATAAAAGAAACAGGAAGCCATTGCAGCTTTAAAAGTCTTGGAGCAGGGTTCTGGATGAATTGTAATTTCATGATGGATTTTTTGGGAGACCAGTAGAAACAACATTGCAATAGTCTAACCTGTTTAAAAAAAAAAAAAGCATGGATTAATGTCTTGGCATCCTGTGTCATTAAAAATGGTCGTGCCTTGACAACATTTCTTAGGTGGAGAAAGCTGTGGTCAGAAATTCTGCTGTTCCTCATTCTGCTCAGATAAAAGCGTTTTATGTAGCGCACGTGTCCACATTCATATAAATCCAATCAGCTGTGCTCTATTGATGGCAGGACCAATCAAAGAAACAATTTGCCTGCAAAACTCAGTAAGATTTCAATATAAAGAAAAATGAAATAAAGAAATATGTGTATTCTTTGAACAAACTGTTTTTTTCAGAGGTGTTTTGTTTGTTTTTCAGCTAATGGCACTCCAGCCGTTGTATGAGCTACAACTTCACTCTGTTCTTATGGCTAACAGTCCAGATTCCCTCAGCAGCTATCTTAAGTAAACATTAGCACTTTTAATCTGCTAAACAAACTTAAAAACACCAGTTCATAGCTGTATACTACCACCACCTACTGTACGGGGATCAATGAGACGTGTTGATGGTCATTGTTCTAAGAGAGTGAATCTGTCCTGGCTCTTCTGTTGGCATTGTTTATGATTGGCTGTAACTGTAGTGAAATGTTTCAGCTCCTGATCAGTGAATTAACATGGAATTTAACAACCAAGTTCATGCCTTCCTTGGGATGAACTGCAGCATCTGTCACCAGTTCTCCCTTTACCTGTCTCTGATGAACTGTCTTTAAAATAAACAAAATCATTGTGACTCTTGTGCAACTCAAAATTTGCATTTTGTTTGAGGCACTGCTTTTTGGACTGTCAATACAGCCTCACAAAAATAAAAGCACTAATTCAGACTCTAAATGAAATAATTAGATGTTCTTCCTAAAATTTAATCCATGGTGGTGTTTTGTTTTTGCCTTTGTTGGTTGTCTCTTGTAATCAGGAGCTAGTTGTTAAAGACATCAGTTGCTGGTTATAGGGGACAACATTTCTGCATGTTAAGCTGCTGTAAAGAGCTCGGTCTTAAGCCCAGAGGAAAGGGAACACATTTAATTATTCCCCTCTCAGTTAAACGGGACAAAACCTTCCCTCCACAATCCACTTGGCTCTCCACATTGTGCGCCCTCTTTCTTCCGACCCTCCCGTCTGGCCTTTACTCTGTCTCATGCTCTGTCAACATCATCTGCCGACCGTGGAGCAGACAGGCTCAAAAGCAGACCTTGTTACTTTCCTGCAGGTGGCTGATGTGACTATGGCAAGAGGCAGCAACAATCCCTCTTCACTCACTCCCCTCCTCCACTTCCTCCTCCTCCACCACCACAGAACCTTGTCTCCTCCACAACACAGACTCTCCCCCCTCTCTCCGTCTCTCTGCTAACACCGCATTCTTCTGAGACCATGAAGTATTTTCAACCCAACGAGGTATCTTTGTAGCAACTCCCCATTTAACATCAAGCAGTCTCTAAGAAAATCACTAAATACGTTTTATTTTGAGAGAAGAAATGTTTTCAAATTTTTGTTATCCTATATGTCAAATATTTCAGCAATGTGGTTAAATGCAGTCTAGGAGCTCAAACCATATAGTTGTAATTCTATTCATCTTCTATAAGCTGAGGTAATGTTTGGAAGGTGTATTTATGCCTCTGCAGACTTTACAAGTTTTCATAGCTTCTTTAGCAAAAGGGTAAAAGATGCTTTCCATTCTTTACACTGATTGAAAACCTGGATTTGTTTATCTGCTTATTAAATTGCAAGGTGCATTCAGATGCAGTCTCTTTTGTTCTGAATTGAGTTAAATGTTGAGACACTTTTTTTAATTTTGATTTTGTATTACTTCAATATTTTAGCCATATGTCCATGACATATACACATACAAGGGTATGGATTTAACATGTAAAGCAAAATATGCTGCCTGATAACCACACAATAGCTTTAAATACTGATGCAGCAATAATAATAACTCAGTGCATCATGCATCTTTTACTTTTTGGTAGATAAAGTAAATTTAGCTTCCAAATAAGCTAATTCAGAGTCTTATTCTACCCTTATTTTAATTCCCATTTTCAATCAGATAGTTGTTTCTCATAATTTAACTGTAATAGCATTAAGCATCATTTAAAAACTCAAATTTGGGTTATGAATAAAATAATACAGCTGAAAGAAATGTATCCCATAGCTCTTTGGCTAATTTAAGCACCTTCAATCACAATTATGGCCAGTCTAAAGGAAAAAATAATAATCACAGCGTTCTGCTCCAAAGCCAGGCAAATTAAATGAGCAGTTTTTTTAATTTCTGAGCTCTTGCTGTGTGGGAACATTCAGCAATGGCTCAGCATGTCAAACTGTGTCAAGTGTTACAGTTCCCTTCCTGTTTCAGGGGGAAAAAATATCACCCCAGAGATGAATTAAAGTAAAAAGGCTTGTCTTCAGACCCCTTCCTAAAATGATTAACCCTGCTAGAGAGCATTATTCAGCTCTGAGTGGTTGTGCTTTCTCATTGCCTATAATTGTTCTTTTTCTGTTGTTGCCTTCATCAGTCTCTCTCCTCATTATATGAAAAGAAGGAAAAATGTCTGAATAGAAGAGGGAGATTTTCCCACAGTCACTCAGCTCAGAAAAATACGCCATTGTCGCCAGGTTCCCATCCCAATGCCCTGCTGCACAGTCCGTCGCGTCTGAGGGACAATGTTCCTATAATTGAAAGACCATTCTTCCGCCTGTTTGACAAGTAATTGATGGAAAATACAGTTAAATGTAGCTACTAATCTCACATTTAAGTCAGTGGAGTCTGCAGGTAGCCGCTTGTTTCTCATTTGACTGCGGTTAAAAATCAGAGAGAAGAATTTGAGCAACAATATAACTGATGTTGTTTATAAAGGCTTATTAAGAAGTTAATATTATTACACTGAATTAGAATTAATTTTAGCTAAAATGACTAATCAGATACAGTTATATAAATATATTAAGAGCTCTTTGCATGCATAGATTAAATTCAAGCCATGGATTATTCTGTGTTTGCCCATTAATGACACTGACGAGTGTAAGTTTTGTCGCATCAAAACCTGATTTTTTTTTTCTGTTGAAGCCTCTTGTGATGTAAGCATTTGCCTTATGACATTTATCTAGCACATAAGATCATTAAAGTGACCAGCAGAAACTACTAGAGGGCCAATTGCATCACCGTCATCCTTATCATAGTTTTTTTTTTTTTTTTTGCTATTTTACTTAAAAAACAGTAATAAATTCCATTTTGTCTGACTTTGATTTGCTGTTAATATTTTCAAAAATTGTTTTGGCAGGGTTGGAGTAATTTTTATACAGATAAATGATGCCTTTATTTTTTTCTGAACAAAATTTCTGTACACATGCAAAAAGCATTTTCAACATACATAAATGGGATGAATCATGACACAAACTAACGACCCCTTTCAATGATCGAAAAAAGCAAATTCACAAGTTGACACGTTTAGAGGGGGAGCAGTGCCTCAATGTGCCAAACACACCGAAACAAGTAATCGAAATACATCATTTTCTTCAAGCTGCTTCACAATTTCACAAAATATAAACTCATTCTTCACCGACGGTTGAGTGCGCGCATGCGTGAAAGCAGCCTCGCCTTGCACGCGGTCTCATTCTGACCAATCAACGTGCGGTGTTTTGTCCCGCAATGGCGGAAACAATGAAGCTGAGTGGAAACCCTCCTGCTCCCAATGAATCCAGCAACATGTCCAGCTACAGGGACTGCGTATGTGCGGTACTGAAGCATTTAGCAGACTTCGGGAAAGAGGTTTGTGGACAATGTTCGAGTCCTGTTGCTCAGAGTGTGGCTTCTGTTGGTCCGCGTTGTGTTAGGTAGCCACATGCTAATGTTTTTAGCATCCTGCTGCAGCAGGTCTCTGTTGTCTCTCACTTCATTCATTGCAAGTCAGGATTTTGACAACTTTCTACACAACCAAGTTGCAATATAGGAATGAAAGCTTAACATTTTGCTGAGTATGTAGTATTTCTTATATAGTTCCGATGTGTCGTCTGCCTACATGCTCCGATACTGTTTGATTGACGTAAAATAAAAGATAAACTCGGCTGACTTGACAACACCGATGTTGACTGTTCGTGTCTTTGCTTATTTTACATCACCAACCTGTAATGCGTTAATTTCAAGTGTGCGTTTGATCACTCCAGACATATCACTTTTGTTGTTTAAAACGACACGACCCATGTCAGCTAATTAACAAGTACCAGTGCCAGTTTTGTTGTCTAAATTAATAAAGCTCCTTTAACACCCTTTTCTTTCAGATGTAGAAGTATAGCTGTTTACTTGGTACTTGCAGAATCCTTATGGGGGCTTTGATGTTACCAAATGTTAAGATTCTTTTTCATAAATAATTCAATCCAAAATCCAGCCATGAGTCGCCTTCATTAGCGAATTAAGATTTCAGAATTGTCTCAGACTGTAGTAATTAGAGTTGGGACTCTATTAACAAAATAAGCAAATTCATCAAAGGTTTTGTCATTAATTAATCACTTCTCAATCACATGTCAATATCTGACACAAGAAGCAACATTTTTCAATACCAATGAATCTTGGTAGATGAATGAATCATTGCACATACAAATGCAGAAAGCTTAAATAACAAACCCTTTTTATATTCAATGAAATATTTTTATGGAACATGCAGTTTAAGGAACATTACTGCATTTCAAGTTGGCAATGTTCCCAAGGCTAAACGAATGAATTTAAGCTTTCAAGGACGTTTTGTAAACTCAAGTTAAAGCTGGTGGCATTGCATGCTCATACTCATAGACTAGTTTTGGTGTCAATGTTCGCCGCTACATGTCGAGCATTGAGTTGAGGCTCGAATTGCTTGTTATTGCATAATTTACATGCACCTCTATTGGAATCTTTTTTTCTTCTGTCACCTTGCACATCACTTTGACCGGTACTCCAGTCACTCATGCACTGAGAAACTTTTCATGTTGTCGAGATCACATTAATAAACTGCTTTAACTTTTATAACGCAATGTTTTTTTCTGTTTTCCTACAATTAATTTTTCATAACTAACATGTTGAAGTCCCATTAAAACATGGTGGATATAGACTCTACATTATTCTGATTCATGTCAGTTAAACCTCATTTGATGTGTTTTCTACACAGCTAAAATTAGGTGAAAACGTCCTGAGGATAGACGTCGATGTTGATGCCATGGATCTTCCATTGTCTCCAGATGCTCACATTTACAACAGTTTACAGGAGCATATAATGAAATTACAGGTAAACAGACTACATAGTGCAAGGTTTCTTATTCCAATATTTTGAATCTACTTAAAGTAAATAATTTTATCATTTTGGGGTGAAAGGGTTTGTAAAAAAGTACTTATTGAGTACTTATTGGGTTTTGCTTGATGTCATTTTTACACTCCCACCCCGGATTATTTTCACAGGCTGTTTCAGAAAACTTGAAGAGACTAAAAGATGCTGAAGCTTCCACCACAAAAGACAGTGTACCAATTGATGCCGTCAGCTCATCATCGCTAAAGGAGCAGACGTCTGAATTGCCGGAGCCACATCCTCCCGGCTCAGATGCAGCAGAAAGCGAGACGGCACCCGATGACGTCATGGTTCAGATCAGAGCCAGAAAGTCAGAGGTTGGTCCCAGTCAGCAGATCTGTCAGCTGTTCAGGCAGTGACATTTCTGGAGCCCTCTTTACTCTCTGTCAACCAAATGAATAATCATAAGTAATTGCTCCCGAGGATGTGCACATGACGTGCCGTGGTGAAGCAAATGCTTGATGGAGATCTGATAAGCCGAGTTCAGCAGCGAATAAGGGGTTCTTTAGTGCTGTGGTTGGGCAGAACAGACCACATTGCTGGAGGGCTTTGAGAGAGGGCCAGGTCCTTGATGGTTTATGAAGTGGATGCTCATTACTCTGAGATTGCATGTGGATGAAGGACAAGAGGCCCCATTCTGTTGTGCATTTATTTTGGTAGCCAAGCAAACAGTATTCATAATCCATCATACGATGATGATGAGCAATTCAACTTTTTGTTGGCTACCTGGAATATATTCTTACTGCATCTCTCATTTCATGTAAATTACTGCATGGTGTTTACCCCAGGTCATTATACTTATGTCGGCAAAAAGAACCTCATTGCATTCTTGACACCCATCAATAACTCATCAATCCATCCTCTCTTATTATCTGTGCTGTCTTCCCATTTTAAACTCCAGATTGAACGAAGAATATCTGCATTTATGGAACGCAAGCAGATGGAGATCAATGAAAACAATGTACGCGAGTTCTGCAACGTGATCGACTGCAATCAGGGTGAGAATGGGTAAGAGGTTGGGGGCAGGGTGGAGAGGGAGCCTGCACACAGATTGCCAATGTTTGGGAGAGAGCTGATTTCCACAGGCGAGAGGTCAGCCTGAACTGCTCCAAGAGTGGGGCTGAAGTAGCTAACACACTCGGCCTCAAAACACAACCAGCTTTGTCCAGAAAAACACAAGACATAGAGTCTTTTTCCAAACCAGAGCCTGTGTGAGACACCAGTTATAAAAAAAATCATGCCACACTAATGGTGATGTTACACCTGAAGTTATACAAGTGTGTTATTTCTAAATGTTTGGATTTAAAAGATGGATTCAGGATGCTGATGTTTTTCTCTGTAGAAAACAGCTGTGCCAGGACAGATGCAGTTTTCACTCCGTATCCTGGTTTTAAAAGCCACGTGAAAGGTAAGAAAATACATATTTGCCAGCAATGTCCTTTTATATGACCTGTTTTCATGAGTTTTGGCTTTTTGTTATGAAAGAAAAAGGAGGTTTGATGAATTGTAAAGAATTAAATGAACACAAATAACACTTTTAGTTTTAAAACTAATTTTCGACAGCACATTTGGATTTAAAATGTCATGTTACAACACATTTTTGGGTCAGCTTGCCACCTGAGAACCCAATAAAATCACATTTCAAGTATTAAAAAATGTATTAATGTAAACAAATCCTAGATTGTTGTACATCTTCACATAAGTATGCACTCTAACATCTGGCTCTGTTTGATTATATTTTATGTTTCTTGATGGATCAGTTACCCGGGTGATAAACACATATGGGCCTCAGACTCGGGGCAGCCAAGGAGAGGCTGGGGAGCAGCAGAGGGGCCCATCGATAAGAGACTGTGGAAATGCAGCCATAGAGGAACGACTTCAAAACATCGAGACTCACCTAAAACTTCCAAGAGGTCAGAGGAGGACACACAAGTAGTGTTTCAGACATATTGTGAGCACTTAAAAACATTAAAGGGTCATGTGTCAGGCACTTTTTCTGGCATTTTTATCATCGTTCAAATATTTTTTACGCTTTTACGCAAAATAATCTCAGAGAGAAAGTAAACAAATTGAAAAGAAAATATCTCCTTTGAGAACTCTTAGAAATTAAGCCCATTAGTAAGTTTTGACGGAACTATGCCATATTACTTAAGCAACCTTTAATTATGATTCTGCTTCAAAACAAACCCATCTGTTAACTTTGTCGTGCAAAATAACTAGTTGCCTCGCTTTCCAACAACTGTTTTCATTCCTATAGCGGGCCCGGTTCCATTGAGTGTGTACCAGAGGCTAAAGAAGCTGGAGGATCGTATCCTGGAGTTGGAGGGACTCTCTCCAGAGTACTTCCAGTCCACGGTGAGGCTCGTAGCTTTGAAGTAGACACATGAAAGCCACTTAATAATCATTAGTCAGTGTGCAGTCAGGATTTATACTCAGGTCATACAGTAATGGATGTAATTTTAGTGTTTTAATTTTCAAGTGCAGTGTTTTAAATTATTGGCATAATTTGATTTGCACAAATTATATAAAACTAAGCTCCTAAAAGTCACAGACTCCTTTATCACAGATAACTGAATTAGAACTTGAGCTCTTAATATTTAATGTTGCATAAACATGTATCTGTTGGTGTGTGCGCGTGATTATGGACATTAACATCTCAATAGATGAGCAAGACCCTGACATGAAGCAGAGGAGCCTTACTCCCCCAGAAGGCTCTTTCTCCACTTTTATCAGACATGTTTACAGCTCAGTAGATCCTCAGGCTACTGTCACTTCACACCCAGTAACAGTTGTTATTTCCTGCTCTCAAACCAGACCGAAACTTTGCCCCAGTGTCAACAGGCAGAGGTGACGGATGCTAGACCCCTTTAAGTTGGTTTGATTGGATATGTGAGCAGGTTGTGTTTGGCGTTACTTTTTGCTGATAAAAATGAATCCCCATTGTTGACCAATCAAACTCAGCTGACAGCTCTTGAGGATACAGTTAAAAGCTGTTATCTGCCTTTTGAATTATAAAGCGATAAATATTCCCTGTCAGCTACACAGCTGTCGTAATTTTAAGTTAACATTATCTAACTTCTGTTGTCACTGACGAGTCGTACACTCTTGATTTTAACATTTGAATTTTTCACCATCTTCAGCTTCCTGTTCATCTACTTCTCGTCATTCTTTTTTTTTTTCATTTTTGGCCAAATTTCAAATTACATTCCCTTTTGAACAGAAAAATGACTTATCTGTTCTCCGACTCCTTAAATGCACTTTTTGTGATATGAAACATCTGTGAAGGCCATTTATTCAAATGTAAATTTTAAATTCAAAGTGTTGACATTCATGTTAACCTTTCAGCATTTTTCTTCTTTCATGCTTTTCTTTTGAATTGCTGCATTTCTGTTAAAGCTCTCACCACCCTTATAGTTGGAAAGAAAGGTGTGAAATCATTTGCACGGATACAAGAAAAAAAGACAGTGCTTTGCCTTAAAAAATGTATCCATACCAGTGTTGTAATTAAAGATATCCTTCTTTTATGAAGTGGCTGACAGATACTGTTTTTTTAACCGCTAAGGCAGATAATAAGGAAGCAGGTTGATACTGATATATAAAGAAAATGCTATGTTGTTTATTATATTTTAAAAATATATAAATTTAAGAAATAATGTCATCTTTTAATAGACACCTTACAGTCTTATAAACAATCGGTCTTTATTTTATTTATAACCTCAAGTCATTACAAACATTATCCTTTAAAGTAAGTAGTAATCACAATTGATAAATAGAAAAATACAACAGGTTTCAGAACATTACTACTATTTATGTCACAGCAGTTTGAAACTATGGGATTCAGTTTTATCCGAATATATATCATGTTTTAAATTTAATGTGCTGTCATTTAGGATTAAAAACAACATCATCAAAGGGGATGACAACAGAACTCCACAGCAGTCACGATAAAAGCTGGCTGCACTGTTTATCTGAAATTAAATATTTATGTTTTTTAATCTGTAATCTTTAAGACTTTAGTACCTTAAGTCAGTATCCAAACTTGTGCAGGTAGTGAAAGTCATGTTTGCAATATTTTGGTGGACTTTACCCTAGTTTTTTCTTACAGTTTTTCAATTATAAGTGTTTTTTCAGTTTCATACACTTTCCCTAACCACAAGAATTTAAGTTGTGTGCTGTAGATCAATATGTTGTTGAGGGCTGAATGTAGTTTGAATAAAATAGGCTTTGTGAGAGGAGATTGTGGGTGATGCTGATGCAGCTTCCCCCCGATGTGCACTGATACTCCAACACATCTCCCTCCTCGAAGCACCCTTGACTTAATTTGAGTAAAATATGCAACATGTTTTGTTATGTTCACTTTAACTTTAAGGTCACTGCAGAAAGCCCACTCGACTACTTTTCACTACACCCATGCTTTTCATAGAAGCAGGTTTCGAAAGATCTCAGTCGGTAATTTGCTGGACTTCATATTCCACCTCACATACTTCAGCGGAGTCACACAGACTCTAATATCCCACGTTGAAGGAGTCTGTCCAGTGCGTTTAGTTATCTGAGAGAGTGTGCTTAAGATGCTGCATGTCTCTTCACGCTGGTATTTGTGAGCACAGCATGCTGCTTCTGTGAGTATGTCGCTCTCCATCTGCCTTTGACTCACTGCATGTTTGTTTGAGCAGAGCAAGAGATGTCGAGTGTCTTTGAATAAACTGATGGGGTCTTTTATATTCCGAGTACCACTTTTTTTTTTTTCCTTTCTCCTCTATGGCAATTTTTGAAAATACCGTAGTTTGGTGTTTGTTGAAGAGCTGTGCACAGTTGGCCCATGATTTCAGGAGCTACATTTTAACACTGAACTGCAAAGGAGGCTCCCTGACAAATTACACGGTAGAGTCATCAGGTTTTACAGTCAGGGTCAAAGGTGTGGATTGAGATTACAGACCATCTTTCACAGCATGGACTAGTGAAGTTTGTCAAATGTTTTCTCTCTCTTCTTTTTAACTGTTATGAAATATGCTAAAGAGACAGTAATAAATTTAGCAGCACTATCCAGGCTGTTTTTCCTTAAAGAATCTTCAGGAAGTGTTAGCTTTTTACCGTTCCAGTCTTGATATAAAGACACCAAGAAAGTTTGCTTCAACTCCCTAAGAGTGGTAAAAAACTAACAATGTGTTTGTGAACCTGTGTTTTTTTATTTTAGAGTCATCTGCACAAGAGACTAAAGCCATCCCCAGCCCAGGTTTGTAGTTTTGTTTTTTAATGCACTATCTTAGGTGTCATAACCTTTTCAAATCTATTCATGTTTTTTCTCATTCACTCTGTTGTTAAGGTGTGCAGTCTGACAGAGCTGGATGAGAAGATCAGCGCAGTGAAAGCAGCACTACTGAAAAGGGCGACTGAATTCGGGACTGGATATGGAGCAGAGTGCCCGATGTGACGTGCTGTAAAATACAAGGCAGTGCACTGAACACATCATGGCTGTTAAAGTATTTTTGGATTGCTTTGTACGATTTAATGTCAGCATTAAAATCTCCATTGCATCAAGGATTGAAGTTCTCTGTCACTGACATGTTTTCATCAGTGTTGTAATTGTTTTGATTGTGAACTTTCACTCCTATGGAGGAGCTTATGAATTAAATAAACAGCTATTTTTATTCTAGGTACTTTTGAGTAAAACTTCCAATAACTGTGTAGTTTTGTTTCTGTGGCATTTTGATGCTATCAAAAACTCTTATCTGCGAGATGATGTCCACTGAAGACGGTGTGCAGTGAGTTTTTACTTTTTTTGCATTTCCTCTCATCTGGATCTGCTTTTTGAAGGTAACTGTGCCCCACTTTATCAACAGTGGATCGAAATAAAGGTGAATCATCAGATTATAATTCCCTGAGTTTTCTTTGAGTTATTATCATCTAAAGACAGAGTTACCAGAGATGATTCATGAGGAAAAAATTTTGACAACTCTGCAACTGGGATTGTCTAGTAGAAAGTAAAAACTTTCAGTTTGTTTTAAAGAACAGTCTTTCTCTTGATTTCAGATTATCGATTTGCCTGTACTACACTTATTCCAACACAGTAGTTTTTAGACAACATCTTTAGGCTGACTACCAGCTACTTGTTAAAATTAATAACTATCCCAGAAAGTATGATCAAATATGTTATTGTGTCTAAATATTTTAACTGTTTCTAAGTTTATTCCTGAGCTTCCCAGCAGAACAGGCCCATCCTAATAAATCAGAATATTGTTATATTGCTTCTTCATGACTGCTGGTAACTTTGTGTAGGGATAAAACCTGTGTGACAATAGGTGAACTATGTAATAAAGCAGTTACAGTGAGATTTAATTGTGTCCTAGACATGGAACTTAAAAAAAGTGCAGCAGTGTCTCCTTTTTTTTTTGCTTTCAAAAGATACCCTGATTGAATTTTCCTGTTTGAATTTTTAGGGTTTTTATGCCTTTACTCATAGAGGACAAGACAGTGGATAATGCAGGAAACACAGTAAGAGTGGGAAATGAGATACGGGAAGGAGCCATCAGATGGAATCAAACAGAGGCCAACTGCTCAAGGGCTAACCACATGGGGTATGATCTAGCCACCTGTGTCCCTCCTTTTCAATGTCTGAAGTCTGGAAAGGTGAAAAAGGTAGAAAATAGCAACAACTAATGACCTTTTTTATTTTTATTTACTTTATTTTTCATTTTGTAGAAAATGATTCAACCTAACCTAAAATGTTTTGTCACTTTTAATAAAATATTTTTGACTTAACAACGCAATTCAAAAGATAATAAATTAGGTAACTGTTATCTTGTATTGTTATTTTGCTGTATGGATTAAGAGAAGCTGATTAATTTCACGACTCAATGAATCTCTTTAACACTGTTTTACTTGAACAGATAATAAAACAATCAAATTTCCCTATTTAAAAACAAAACATGACATGATAAGAAGTTAATTCATCATATTTACCTTTAATGTTCCTAATGCCAGGATTGTGTGTGCATGTGTGTGTGCGTGTGTGTTTGTGCGCTCATGCTGTGTGAGTGTGTATCTGAAATGAACCTGTGAGAGCACCTGATTTCTCTGCCTGACTGCTGCGTGACGATGATCACCTCTAATGGTTGTCATTATAACAAATGACCTGATTACAGCATCTCTGTTTGGAACACATATCACAGCCCCAACAAACCAGCATTAAATGGGACGCTGCTGCGTTTGACACTGTGTCATGTTTATAAAAGGTTTCACGTACGGGATCAACCGAGCACCCAGCTGAAAAGATAACTTTTACTGTTTTCTGGTCTGAGTCACTGCGCTGTCTCTGAACTGTGGTGAAGAATTAGTTGAAAACTTGAGAGCATCTTGTGAAGAATTTGTTATTCCTAAAGCAAAAGCTGCAGCTGATGAAGATGACATTACTTTTAATGTTTTATGTGTCATTTAAAAAATCTACTAAAGCTATCTCTCATATTAATGAAACTGTTAGCGTGGAACCAGAGGACTGTACAGTATAACAGTAAATAATTTAATTTTTAAAGCTTAAACATGTAACATAACCATATACTGCTGCATGTTCATTAAAGCTTCTCTAAGGAGTTTTGAGCAAAAAGTAAACCTGACTTTTAGCTACCCCTGCAGCTGGGAAGGTGTAAGACAAGCTGACTGTCCAAGATGCAGTCATAGTTTATTTTTTCCCACAACAAATTTTAACAGCAAGAAGAATTTTTCTTTATATCAGAAAAACTACTGACACAAGGAGGATGGTACTGGCGAAGGAATAAGAGGTACCTATTTTGTCCACAGGGGGCACTAAAATCTACACAAATTGCTCTTTACAGGAGCGTGCTAATAAATACCTGTTTTTTTCTTTATTATTTCTCCAAACTTAAATTTGCCAGGTTAGTCTGATTGCAATAACAGATAACTTTTTAAAGGCAGCAACACTAACTTTCAATAGCAAAACAATCAAAATCTTAGAGTAGAACTAAAGCTCCATAAAAGAAAATCAACAAAAACATCAGCAAATAGAAAGCCTGGATTCAGGCATTTAACAATGGGTTTAAAAACAATCAGGCAAAGTTTAAAACTTACATTCAGACCGCAGATTTTCCTGAGGGAATGGTGCTGAATGCCTGAAGGCTTTCTTTCCCGTCTTTATTCTGCTCATACCTTGGATTATTCAGACTCAATTCAAAGTAATTCTCGCATGCTCCTGATTAATCCTCAGAGATCAAGCTCAGTACTTGAAGATATTTCAATTTTATTTTTTTTAAAGGTGTTTGAAGGACCTTTCTGTTGACACAGATTGTAAAAATGTCTTTTAGACAACCTAAAATAAGGAAAACCATCTGCTAGCAAATGTTAGCTAACATAGCATGTTATTCCAGTTCTTCATAAATGTTGCATTGATGCAACTTGAAAATAAAATTTCTTAAGAGGAATGAGGACTTAAGGTTTTTTCTTTTTTACTTCATGATTGTGATGCACAACATCATGGTGTTAGCAAAGTAAAATGTTACTAATTGCTAGAAGATAGGCACAATTTTAAAGTCAGATAACTGTGTTGAGAAATTCACCTGAAACACTATTTTGACTCTGCTAGGCCAAGTGAGGGATAACCTACTGGGAGTGCAAAACAAAATCTAGACAAGATAAGACAAGAGCTCCCGAAAAAGCATAACCATTGCTCATCATCATGCTTCATGTCTGTTACCATCTGCTCGGTTGACATCACTGTCTCAACCTTTGTTATTTTGCTGACCGGTTTGTCTGGTGTCAATAGGCAAAGTTGAAATGTGGCAGACTCTTATCACAGATTGACGTCATGACTTTAACAAAGCCAAGTGATTAGCCAAAAAAAAACAGCTACAAATGTTAACACTCCAACAACTTCAGCTCTTCTTTACATTAAGTGAAGTAAAAAGTACAAATTTATCTCAACAGTGTTGCATAAAAAAGCTCTGACTCAGAGTAAGAGGAAATACCAGCTTCACCATTTAATTGTATTCAGGTAAAGCACTTGAGTAAATGTACCCGTTGACCAAGGCTGCTTTTTTTTTTTTTAGTTATAAAGTAGAGAAAGCAAAACCTTCCCTGCTGAAATACCCACTTTTCTGAGCCATAAGCTTTGACTGCTGATAGAAAAGATGCTCTGAGGCAGCTACCTTGACCAGGTCATGGCTAACTTATTGAAAGCACAGACTCAGACTGTCTTTTAGAGCCCCTAGAGGTTTAAAGTACTTCAAAATTTCACTTTTCGTTTTGCATCTGGCGAAAAAAAAAAACAGTTTAAAAAGTTTAACAGGTGAGACAAACAAGAAAAAAACAACTTTCTCTAGTCACCACAGTAAATCCTCTCTTGATTTTTGTTTTTCTCGTCAAGATTCATTTTAAGGCTGATTGACAGATTGTCCAGAGTACAACAGGGAAACTCTGCATTGGGATTTTTGTGGAAGACGTTTTATTCTTGATGCGGAAATTGGGTTTTCTTTTTCACCCCTTCATTCAGGTGTACCTCGCTTGTTCAGCGCCGTCTCGTCTCGAACCTTCAGGGTGACGAGGGGCCACAATGCTCTGGGAAGGGGAGCACTTGAGCTGCAGGGACATGGGTGGACATGAGGAGGTGTTTTGTGTGCGTGTGTGCAGGGGGCTGGGGCTGGGGGCCCATTGTTCCCCTGGAGCTTTTGTCTCAGACACAGTCCCCTTATGAGGGTTAATGAGGACAAATTGGTCTGAGTGTAACAAATGGATTATGGAGCAGGACAAAAGGTTGTATTTCGCTGGGATCCACCCATCATCTGCCCATTGAGCTTTGCACGGCGGCTAGCGTCTACGTGAAGTGGCTCAGTAAATATCTCATTATCTATATCCTGTCTGTTTTGTTAGATTGGCACATTTCAAATTCAATCCTCTTCTTTCAACATAACGGAAATTAAAGCTTGTACCACCATAAAGCAGCTTCTAATCACTGTACTTAGCATAGCTAGTTTCCCAGAGCCAAAGCAAAGAATCTAAAGTCAGTATGTCAACATTAGTGTCAGTGGTTCGTGCTCTAAGGTTGGGTGGGCATAGTGTACCCTTCAAATGAACAAAGAGCCACTTCCTCATTGACTCGATGTAATTCCTGCCTGTCAATCACTTCTCCCACTGCCTGATTTCTCCCAACGTCCTTGGGAACCCTGCTAAAAAAGACACAGAGGTGTTCCTTGTCTTCTTTGGGTCTGCTCGTATTTTTCGGTGGGGTCGAAGGAGAGGATTCATATCCATTCATATCTCACAAACTCTTAATGGGCTCCAGGCCCTCCAAAGAGAAAGCTCTTTCCTGTGACTAGTCAGCTCCAGTCTTTATTCATCTGTGGCTCCGTGTCAAAAAAGACTGTTGCTCGTTTGTGCCCCGAACAATGAGGAACAAGGCTAAATCTCGAGCTGGGAACAAAAGGCAGAAAACAGGCTTTTCACTCTGCAGAACATTAGATTCTGACACATTTTGCCATGGCAGGTTTTTTTTTTCCTCCATCCTGAGTGCTGTGGCTCTGGTCTTTTTAAAGAGACCACCTGTTGGCAACAAGCCTGTTCTTCATTACAGACAGCCCTATTATCACAGGATGAGGAGCGCCACAGGCTAACTTTTTTAAGTTAACCCTGCTGTAGTTTCCAAAGCTCCAAAATTATGTATTATTGGTGGAAAATGTATTTCTGCTGGTAATTTTGCATCTTGTTTCTGAGTAAGGGCTTTTGTCAGCGTGAGAGGGAAGTACTTCATTCATGGCCTTGTCACTCACAAATGTCACAAAGGGGCTTGAATGTAGCTGCTTGAATGTTCTATAACTACACATTTGACGCCAAATTCATATGCATTGTTTGGAGAAACAGACAAAATGTACTCTACTGTAGAAGTTGTTGCTGGTGGACTCATGTTTTTTTAATTCAATTATTTCTGGCTTTTCTGAAGGGGTTTTGTTCTTCTTCTGGAAGCAGTTTGAACAATTTTCACCCCGCTCCACCCCCCTCCCAAAAAACCATTAGCATAACTACAGCATGATAATGATTTTTCACTACTGTGTCTGAAATGAAAGTACTGTAGGTGGCAATATAAAGCAATCAAGTGCATACTTTGGCTTTGGATTGAGCATGAAAAACAGGCTGGAGGGAAGAGAAGGGTTGGACTTTGTGCAGATTTTAAAAATAAAGTTGAATAATTTGTGTTTTTTATAGCTCGGAAATTCAAAGCAGAAGTTGAAGGAATGACTCTTGTATGAACTTTGTTTTTCTGAATAGTGGTGACACTGTGTCTATTGTCCAACACTCTGCTCATACTTATTTCTATGTATGTATTTTTTCATTATAGAATGTATTTTTTTTAATATCAGTTCACTTACTTTCAGTTAGAGTTTTAACTTTTGCTTGAGGACAACCCACATCCAACTTTCTTTTTTTTCTTTTTTACCCCTTTGACCTGACTACCCCATACCATAATCTTTGATGTTCTCACATGTCCCTATGAGACAACAACACATCCTAAAGTCCTCGCTCATAAAGTCACAGAACTCTCGAGCGTTTCTGGAACAAGTAGCTACAGGACAAGCGGGGCAAATTGCAAATACCTCTGCCATCCTCATGCCATCACTGTCGGGGTACATCCGACACTTGCTTCACGTTCACAAACACTCAGAGAAGTGTGTGTGTGTGTGGGGGGGGGGGGGTGTATGCACCTGTGACCCTCCCCCACAAAGCAGACAGCACAGGAGAGGATCCCCCTGCAGCCCACAGACTCCAACAGTCAGCCGTCAGCTGCTCTCTGTGGCCCTGCTGCACGGCCCCCAGGCTCTCTGGAGTTAAATGTGCCCGTGATATTGCCAGGAGGGAGCAGCGGGAGTCGAATTCAGGCAATTACAATCAAGTCAGGGCATAGTTAGTGCGTGGGCCCTGGCAGCACCTGAGCTGGATGCTGATGAGACACTTAGCCCCAAACCCCTCATGCATTGGCCCAGGCGCTGCAGAGTGCAGACACCCCCCTCTCCCCTCTCCTTCCTCCTCCCCCCTCCTTCCTCCTCTCCCTCTCTCTTCCCACAGCAGCAGCAGCAGACCCCCTACCGGACACTTCCACTTCCCTTCACCTCATTTAGGCCCTCTACAGCTCTCTCACCATCTTTCTCCTCCCTCCCTCTCTCTGGCCCTCACATTGCAATACTTGTGCTTTATATAGGTGCTGTGGAGTACTGCACTCAATCACTCTTCATTCATTCACACTGTACAATAATAGACAACTACTCCGACATTGTCCGTCAAGCACCTGTGCATAGCAGAGCTTCTAACACCGTGTGACGTGTCGCGCCAAGTTCTTGAGAAATGTGTGAAGAGTTATTTCTCTTAAGAGTACGAAAAACGACCCATTCAAAGGAAACATACCCACATTTTTAAATAAGATTTAACCTTCCTGATTGAAATATTAGAATCATCATCACATAAGTCTCTCTTTGGCCTATACAGTTAGTGTGTAAATGCAATGTCGTACACATTTCCAAGATTTTTCTCAAGCTCCTTTGTTTCCATTCAACCTTTGATGTCAGATGGCCTGGGGTTGAGTTCTGTGACACCTTAAAGAGGTGGTCTGGGTTTTTTTCAAGTAGGGTTCTACGAGGTACTTGGAGGCTGGTTAGAGTAGCAACTCGTGAGCTAAGTTAGGTACCGCTATTCACACATGAAACACATGCTTTAGCTACTCAAAAATATTCAAACATTTCAGCCCAAGTGTGACATTTTTGGCTGCTTCACCACTTCACCTTAATGTCAGGCAGCCTTTTCCTTTAGCTCTGTTTTTTCCCCTTCTACTATCCCTTTAACGCGTCCTCTAAACACATCAGGTCATTAAACTCAAGTCCGTCTCATCACAGCATCTGCAGCGTCCCGCTTTCACAGGTGTCCTACTATAGGACTCAGTCTACCTTTTGATGTCTTATGGCAACAGGAAAAGAGAACGGAAAGGGCGGCGCACTTCTTGAATATCTATGACCCAAGAATATGGAGTCAGGCATCACAACAACACTCTTAGCCCCTTTTCCCCAATAAGATGCTCTCAGCTCTTTCTGAGGGAAAGCCTCCGAGCTCCCGCCCTCTCTCAGCAGCCACACTCTGCTGAAGTGTCATTAGGATTGTAAAGGGCAGGTTGCCATAGAACTCGGATTGCTGCGGATGTATGGACTCATCGAAGCACCATATTTTCAATGTAAAGATCTGAGTGAGCGAAGAGAGGGCCAAACTGAGACTCTCTGTGATGTTTCTCCGGCTGCAGCCTGTGTGCATGCATCTTTCATGTGTCGCTTTAGTGCTCTGTTTTGTCAGATTGCTAGCTTTGCTCCAATCCACTTTCATTGTCTATCTGGGGCTTGTTGGTTAGAGCTGGGTGTAGTATTTGGCAGAGCCAAGGGGGGAAAGGTGGAACACCTCTTTCACGATTTTTCGCCATAATGGTCGTCTTTTGATTTTCACTGGGCTTTGGAGACTACCAGGGATTGTCTCTGTGAAATTATTCCATTTTGGCAGAGAAAAAGAAAATGGATTGCGCTGATCCTGTTTTGTTCCTGGGGGGGACGGCTGCGGTATTATCCTGGGCTGACACCGTCGGCGAAGAGGCAATCACAGTGGCCCTCGCTCTGACAAAAACACTCCATCTGCAAGGAGAGGAGGAAATCACACCACAATGATGTCTGACTCTTCTGCCTCACTCTGGCAGCTGGGCCCTGGGACCCATGAACCGCTACACAACTGCCACCACAATGGCTGTTATACAAACGCACAAACAGCACACTACAATTCAGCAGCTGTAACACACAAAGGCAATGCACCTGCCATCACACGCCAACAAGATCTGGGTGGATTTGTTCAGAAAGTTTTTTTGGTGCTCAAGGCAGCTTCTGTTTTACCTGCTGCAAGATCCTTAGTTAAGATTAACATTCGTTACAGGACGGCATCATCATTAGATTTTCAAGCCTTTACACAAAAGCATCCAAAAGTTTATCTTCTGAGTTTTAACCCTGCTCACGTAACAAGTTAGCCGTCAAACACAAACCCTATTGGGGTGTCAAACGCACGCACACACACCAAAAGAAAAAAAGATAAGCAGCCGTGTAGCCTGCCCTGTTAGTATTCAGCCGTGTCACCTCTCTCCCCGCGTGTCCCGTACCTGGGGATCAAACGCACCTCTTTGTGAGAGTAGCCTGACCCCCCGCTATTAGCAAACAGAAGAGAGCCCAGCTGACACCACTCTTGAGATGTGCCATGCAGACGGAGGCCTGTGATTACAGCACAATCCTGAGGAGACAACCCTCCACCCCTCACTCACACACACACACACACACACACACACATCCTGACCACCCCCACCTACAACTCCCCCCTCCTCCACAAATTCACCTATCTCTGAAATAGATGTTAATCTCTCACCCAACTGGCTGCCTCTGAGAACTCGTTGACACACATATAGCCATGAATAATCAATAGGGCGCTATTTTCGTGAGCGCACGCCAGAGAACGGGTCATTTCTCACCGCGATTACAGCCACAGATTAGAATAGGAAATTGGACTTACAGATTTGTAGGTGAAGGTGGGTGTGCATGTTATGTTGTCCTCTGTGCGTGTTCATGTGTGCAGATGCTGGATCTCTGTCTTTCTCTACGTAAAGGTCTCTCCGGCTTCTTCATAACGCCACATGAAAACCAATGAAGGTAAAGCCAGAGGGGGATTAATTTGTTGTGAGAGAGGCAGAGGCTCAAGTGGGTTTTCAAAAAGCAAATTAGCCAACCCTCATTTGAAAAACCCTTCCACATACTGGAGGATAGTAATGCACAAACATAACATGCATGTACATGTGTACAGTATGTTCCAGGTAGGAGACAAAAAAAAGTCTACTTTTCTTTTTCTTTAAAAGCATCTTACTTTACTTTTGCTGTCTGTGTCCCTCTTTGACACACACACACACACACACATACATGCACTTGTGCACACACACACACAGAAAACTTCAATTCTATCTGCAGGGGCAGAAATCAATCTCACATCTCTTTAGTTAATCCGCGATGGCTCTCTCCAGATCCTGACACTAATAAGGTATTGAGCAGGTGAGGCCAGGGGCTGAGGAGGAGAACAGAGGAGAGGAGAGGAGAGGCCTGCAGTCTGGGGCCCGACTGGCGGCTGGCACTGTTCCAGTGCAATTATGAGGCTTGTGTATGGGAGAGAAGGGTGCAGGAAAGAAGCAGCAGAGATAGAAGGGAGAGGGAGAGGGAGAGGCACGGAGAGAGCAAGAAAGAAAGAGGGGGTGGGGGGAAAAATTGATCCCATCTGTGGTATGATGGTTAATTAAAGCAGCTCTTGAGCAGCCCAAGGATGAGAGGCTTGGCTGGGCTCCTGGAGGCACAGCTCTGATTACTCACACAGAATGGATGGTTTCTTAGCAATGAAAGGAGGAGGCCAAGAGCTGCCTGGTGGGGAGCACAGACGACGTCAAGGAGGAGACATGTGCATGCTGCACACTTACCCGTGTGCACGCTCACACACGTGCACTTGCATGCGCATACATACAAACACATATGTAAACACACACATGTATACATGATGAGTGCAAACATCATCAAATTAAGTCAAAATAAGTACATCAGGAAACTAATCAGGTTTAATGCGAGTCCACTAAGAGTGAATTTCAACAACAAGCTGAGCACAAGGGGTTAATGACAAAACAGCTGTAGCTGATCTAATTGTAGCCTGTTAATGTCACAAGTCTCCAGAACCACATGATAGATCGAGTACAGCGAGAAAACCATTATCTCTAAGAGAAATAACAGCTTAATTTCATAATCTCTCATTATTCTTTTGGAAATACACTTGCTCCGATCATGCACCTGAAAAGAAAAGCAGAAATTCTGCCTCCAATTTTCTCTGTCATCAAAGTTTCATTTTATCTCATCATTACATTTCGGTAGCTCCCAAAGCACTTTCCACCCACCTCATTGACATTCATGGATCTCATATCAGCAGGGCATGGGTGACAGCAGAAGCACTTTGGTATGACCCCACCCCCCCATGGTGAGATGTGGTATTGCATAACATGTCCAGGAGACACAGAAATGGGTCATTCCTGCAATCATGTTATTGTATTCTGTCACTTTGTTTGGATTTAGATCTCTACAGTGAGAAAAGCTTTATAAATGCATCATATGGATCTATAAAGCAGAAATGATGTGTAATGAGCACGTCAGAATAAAACAATAGTCGGAGTCTATGCAAAAGAAGGGTTCTTGAAAGATGATGGTATGCAGATGGAACAGAGACTCAGCCCATCCACCTGTTTTCATAAAGTTAAAGATATAATCATACCCTCAGAGTTAGAGAGAGGTTATAATAAACCTCCAACTCTGAGCAGTATGAATTATGTATACCGCAATGATTTGATGGCTGCAAAATAGAAAAGAGGGTGCAAGAGGCTGATTGAGGTGCTCCACGTGGTGCATCGCTCGCTGCTATGTCTCCTGCTACAGACATCCGAGGTCAGGGCCCCGTGCTAATTGGTGTCGGGCAGAACGCTTCTGAGCTAAATGAGAAAATTACACGTTCTGGGGGGGAATCAGCTGCAGTTGTCGTGGAGCCTTTTTTTTACGGCGCGGCTGTGGCTAAATCTGTGTGGCGGAGACAGACGTCTGAGTCTGTGTTTGTTGGGGAAGGGGGTGAACTAGAGGGGAGTTAGGAAGCAAACTTTAGTGTTTGAAGGTGTGGGAGCTTCAGGTCACACACACGGCAACACCCACTGAATATACACACCCTGCCTGAGCATTTAAGAAAGGCTGTATTGGAAAACGTTAGTTTAAATAAAGCTCTATACCCCTTTTCTTCACAACACATGGGCTTCAACACTAATAAAAAAGGGAGTCGCTCACATTACTTCAATCATACATTTTAAATCTATGCCATTTTACATCAGTCTTCTTGAGTTACAAACACCCCATCCCATAAAAATAGAGAAGTAAACCCTTAAATGCTGTGATGCTTCAAAGTTTTGAAATATATTACACAATTCTTCCAAACTTCCAGGAGTGGGAATTGAGTTTTTTATGCAAAAATAACACCCGAAAGCTTCTGTACTGAATGTCTGACAATAACAGTTAGTGGATCCATTAGTTACTACCACACAAAACAGATAAAGTGACTTCTTGGTGGAAATTATGATGCATTTAAAAAGCATGAGGACAAGGTATTTCCTTCAGTAGGTGGTGGAGACCAAAGCAGAGCTACCAGGACACTGGCTGGTATTTTGGAGCAGGGGTTACCAAACTTTTTATCTTGTACCCCCAAAAAACTTGGTGTTGGAGAAAGGCAACTCTCTGCTGTGAGAGTAATGGCTAGGCCAATACAAAATCAGATAATATAGAGTGCTATGAGTTAGAAAATTAGTCTATTTGCACATATTACTGTCTTTTTAAAAATTATCAGACACTGATATCATCATGAAGAAAAAAAACATTTTCTGTTAAATGGATTTTTTTATAAAAAAAGGAAACCCTATTTTCATTTATATTTTTACAAGATTGGATAACATAGGCATTTGTTAATTATTTCCAATTTAACCTCCACAAACCACTGACTTAGACTGATTTGTCTTTTCTTAATAGGCAGGTTGGATTGCCAACAAATCTAATAAAACAGCTCATCAGTGTTATGTTTAAACATATTTTGACCTCTTCTTGTGGATCTGGAATTTCTGCCCTCTGCACTTGATGTTCATACACTTTAAGAAGGCCCCTTTGAGGAACTGTTGTGCCTTCCTTTAACATGGGGAGGGGTCTCCTTGTCCAACACATACCTCCATACAGTGGTTATGTGCTTTACAGACTATAATTTAAAGGCACAGAGTGTAGTATTTGGTGGTGGTGATGAAATTAATACTCGTTGTGATATTTTTATGACTACCAACTGAAAATAAAAATGATTTTGTAAAATAAACTTTCAACTATCTACAAAGGAGAGGGTCCCTTTCTTGGAGGCGAGCATCTTGCACCACATTATAAAGATCGTCTCGGTCTAAAATTTGACCTGTAGATTTTGCTAAATATTCCTGCTAAAACACATTGAGCTTTCAAAAGTTGTACTTTTTGTAGCTAGTGGTCTACTTTTGTTTGTAAAATCTTCTGTTTCAACTCCAGATGAAAACCTCTCCCAGGAGCTTTAATTAAAAAAAACATCTTTATTTGTTGAAGTATTGACATTATTTTTCACACCACATGTGCAGAACGTTCTGTTTGCTTTGATTTTGCTCCTGTGGACACGGTGGCCCCTTCTCTCTTTGCTGATCTTGTCCTGTACGTATGTAAATAGTGCTTTCTGATGGAGACTCTCATCCTGCTGACCTTTAAAGTGAACCCTATCAAACACTATTAATCCTGGCAGTGGAAAATGTCAACAAAGACGGTTTCTAGAGCTCTCTTTAAACCAGTGTTTCTCAAATTGTTTCAGAACAAGGAACACTTAACCACCAAAAAATAAATAAATTATGGACCATCAAGCTATATAGCCCAGGAAACAACAGCCCAGATATCAAACTTTCTATTCTTTTCCTTTTACATGTTCAATAAAAACTTACAATTAACTCATGTTCATGGCGATCTGTGGACCACTCATGGTCCATGGGCCACAACTTGGGAAACACTGCTTTAAAGTACTTTGTCTAACTCCAGAGACAGGCTGCAGAGCTTCATTAGAAAAATGTACAGTTATAAGCAGCCTTGTTGCTCTTTGTTTGTAAAGCTCATGTAGAGGCATCAATACACGTTTCCATCTGTTTCATAACTAGAGGAGATGTCAGTAGAAGAAATAATATTTCTTCTATGGATTTCAGAGACGTCTGTAAGAAAGAAAGATGCTTTTTTTATCTTTTGTCATTTTTGTTCATGCTTTAAACGGGCTGACCCAGTCTGTTAAAGGCTTGAGCAAAAACACAGGGTTAAGTATGGCTGCTGCAGAAGCAAGCATCCAACTAGAACAAAAGATATGTTTCCTTTTGTCACTATAAATCAGCACATATTGTCACACGTCTCGTTTTAGCTGGCAGCGTTTCTCATTCAGAATGTTTCTTTTATTTGTTCGGATCATGCAGAGAAATTCTCTGATCATAATCAACAGGATCCACTCCACATGATGCACATGAAGAGTTTTTTGTTTTCAAATCAACTTACTGAATTCCTTGATGAGCGATACTGTTTGAGAACATTTCTCTCTCCTTTAATTTTCTTTTTATTCATGAAACGCTTTTCTTCACCTGCTTTGTGCGCAGGTAGAGCAGCCTGTATGTGTCATTCAAAGCCTGAGCAAATTATTCACTTGTAAACACAGCATTCCTCCATTCCACCGACACACCCAACAAACAGACAAACAACAATGTGGACTAAATGACTAAAGCGTTTCCTTTTGTTCTTTCCCTTATTTCTCCTTTCTGCTTGCTCTTTCTCTTTCTTATGACAGACTTCTTTGGAGGTGAGCCTGCGTAATCTTAAGTAAACGTCATTAACTGTTTGCTCATATCGCCCACAGAAAGTATGCTCAGCCTCCTTTGTCTCACTATCAGTTGTTTGAAGAGGGCTGTGCTGTAATGGTGTGGTCAGCCAGCTTTGAAGAGCAGTCTTGCTCAGAGTTTTAACCTCTGTGGTCACTTAGAGCTGACCCTGAAGCTGTAATCTGAGGAGAAAATAACCAGAAACCTCTGTGTACACACTTTTTATACTGATTTCTCTCTTACACTTTGTAGACAGAAACTTGTATCTCTGTCTAAGAGCTTTTAAGGCTTAATCATGTGCTGATGCTGTATACAGAACCACACAGTTTATCCTGAAGTCACTTTCCTACCTCTTGTTTAAATTGTGCATAGTTTTTGTACATAATTTTTATTTTGTTTAGTAAAGGGGTTTTAAAATTCTTAACCGGCTTTGCCTTTACATTTTCATTCTGAGGCTCCCACTTTTCATTCCCCAACTCTCTCCTGGTTTCCTGCTCTGCCTACTGTCCAGTCCTCTCAAAACAAAAAATGTAAAACCCCCAAAATGTAACTTAAAAATAGATGTTGTAAATCAATCTACTAAAGCATATTGTAGGTTACAAAACCTTTGTTTTTCTTCATGGTTTTTAGAATCAGATTCATTACCGAAGAAGAGAAACAGCAGTTACCTAGATGTAATGAAAGAAGTTTCAACTTTTTTTTTTTTACCAGGAAGAGACAGGATGAGATTAAAAACCTCTATTCCAAGAGTGTCCTGACCAAGACAGACAGCTGCATAAATTACTTGAAAGGGCCTTGTACAAAACAATGGTTTTAGGGTGGAATGCAAAACTTTTGTTGTGTTTCAGCCTCGCGTTTACATGGAAATGGTGTTTCAGCCAACCTAAAATGCAAACTTTTGAAAACGGCCTCCAGAGTGGGATTTTTCTAAAACACTGCCGACCTGTTGCCATGTATACAGTAAGCCGGCGTTTTCAGTGGAGACGATGACGTCACACTCTGCTTTGCGCGAGTGCATACAACAGAACAACAGTACCGTTGATACGATTGTCGTGAACTACCATGTTGTGCTTGTGCTGCTCAATCTGCTGACTGTCTTCATACAAAAAGTGCATCTGTTGCTCCACTTTTGCGCTTAGTATTCACCAAAACACCAGATGATTGGCTCAACTCTACTTTGGTGGACATCTCCCAAAAGCTGTGTTTGATTTGAAAGCAGGACTCAGGACAGTTTGTCTGTTTGTCTTTGAACAACATAGCTCAAAAACTAGAAACAGATCTTGATGAAGATTTCAGGAAATGCACAAAATAGAATAAGGAAGAAGTGATTAAATTTTGGAGGTGATCCAGATCCTGTATCTTTTTAAAGGATTCTTTATCATTGTGAGATAGGGACATTTTCACCATGTGTATATAACGCCACCATAAATGGTCGGCTTGTTTTGCAAAACAATACAAGACAAGGTCACCATAATTTCTGACAGATGTAAAAGAACGACCCAGATCCTGCCAATATTCTGGATACTAAGATCTGGAATATGAAATATGCACTGGGTCATCATAATTTTCAACACTGTCAGGTAACAAATTATCGTACAAACCTGCAACTAACACCAAATTGTAGCAGACAGTCTGCTGAAAGGGAGAATAACATTAAAGTAGGAATAAAGTGTTGGTGACAATCACAATATGCTTGGTGGAGGTCTGCTCTCTGAGTGCTTTTCTCGTTTTTGATGGATTAGTCCAAGACTCTGGTAAGTTTTAATGAGCCAGAAACACATTACGGTGTAGCGCCTATCATTTCACTAAAGCTTGGCCTCAGGTTTCTTAAGATGTTTCAGGGACCCATGCCTGTTATTTTGTAGATTTTGGCCCTGGTAGGTTCTTGGTGAGTTATGGCAGCGATGCATTAGGCGGGAGAGAGGGCTGCACAGAGATGTGTGACAGCCTGAGTTGTGAGTCAACATCAGAGGCCTCAGGCTGACCCCACAGGGGATTACACACTCTGATTTAAGAGCATCTCACCAGCTCCTCTCATCCTCTCTGTAACACATAGCACCCAACCGATGCAGCAAAATGTTCAGGAATACACACACAGTCACACACACACTGAAGCTCATGAGCATGCTCACACACACACACACACCCAGGATCGTTCTCGTTATGCCCTTATTCTTAGCCACTCTCCATCTTGTGTTGCAGGGTCGGGCAGAGCAGGGTCCTATCAGGGTTTGTATCCAGAGAGGGGGAGAGAGATGTGAGCCCCTGCAGTGGTAAGTAAATACAGCCTAATGGCCTCTGATTAATTCTACATGGCTCTCATCTGGGCCAGTAAAAAGAGATGTAATGACCTGCATCTCTTTCCTTCTCTCCCTCTCCCTCCTCTTTCTCCCTCTCTCAATTTCTCCCTCATTTGCTCGGCTTTTGATTATGAATTAAAAGGGATTGCAAATGGTACGCTGTTGGTTGGCCCCCTGATTGCCATATTTGATTAAGAAATGTCAGTGTGCATGTTTCCCATGGCTGTCTTTTTTTAGCCGCTCTGCTCGCTGTAACGTTCACACACGCACAGCAGAAAACACAATGGCTCCGCGGCTCTCAGACAGGCTGCCACGAACAGCAAAACTTGTGCTAATCAAACGCATTCTTCCGTCTTCCCCTTACCCTCATTTTTTGCCTTTTCAACACTGGCTGGGTTTTTGTATCAGCTGTGACACACAGCAACAAGGCAGAAATCACAGAAAATTAAGGAGCATTGAGAAAAGACAGGTAAAGCAGAGAATGAAGATGGGAACAAGTGATGGAGAGATGTGCAGAGCAGACAGGGGCTGGTGTCCCTTTGTCTGCCAGTTAATTTCAATTCACAAAACAAACTTTGGAAAGTTGTTCTTTATTGTGATAATTTGCTTATTTGCATCAATTAACTTCCTGGATATAAGATATGGTATTCCTCCAGGAACAATGCACTAAAATCTGTTAACTAGCAGCATCCTCGGTGGAATAGCTTCGTGTTTGGCTCCATGTGCAGTCACTGGTTAAAAGTCATAGTCAACACAGGTTTCTCTTACTTCTTTCAGCAGGATTTGGATGGCTGCTAAGGCTTAACTCATAAGTTATTCCTAATTCTCCACCCCTGAGGAAAACTCTTGAGTCAAAATTTGTAAGGTTCAATGTCTGAAAATATATTTACTGAGAGAAGAATTTGTGGAGATGTATTTCATTACTGGTCCTTTAAACACAAAGGATTGGCTTTGGGTCCAAGGCTGGAACATCCATACCAATATCTGTAGTCAAGATAGACTGATTTAGTAGTTAGCCAATTAATCAGACTGATAAATGATATTTTCAAACATCAACCATCACTTTGCTGATCTTATCTTTACCTTTCCTCAGTCACAAAAGGCTTTCCTCATCCAATGTGTTGGCATTTCAAATCTGACAGTTACTGGCAGGTGTTAGTGTATATTTTGAGATAATAAAATAATACTGTTTTACACTCCTATCATAAATATTGATAGCATAACCAAGTGTAAATGCCACCTCAGGAATTAAGTGAAAACCTATCTTAAAGATGACAATAGCTAAGATAACCATGTACAAAGACGGTTGTACATGAAATAGAGAATTACGTAACCCTTAGGATTTTTATTCTTTCTTTCTAGTCCACAATGAATCCCAAATTTAGTGCCGTCAGCATGCTTGAAAGCTAAACCAACTGCCAAAGCCATGGCTTAAAAATGTATAATTCAACTGCTTTTGTATTGATATGTGCTCCCTGGCGCCACCTAATGACTTAGAAATTCCCACTCACAACACCAATATGCATGAAATTTTTGGTGCATAACTGCCATGCCATCACCTACAAAAAAATTATCGTAATGTAAATGTAAAATACCAGCAGGACGCTAAGAAATTTGTTTTAAAATTAGAATTTGGCCAATTCTCAGGGTATGTTTTTGATCCAACTTGCACCAGGTTTTCATCAGATCGACTCCAAATTTGGTTTGTGTGCTAGATATGTTAAGGATGAAAAGCAAATAAAAGATTTTTTGTAACTCAGTGGGTGTTTCCAAGACAGAGGGTCAAAACTGATGACTCTTCTACATACTTCTACATGAAGTTTTTTTTTTTTTTTTTCATTTTTTGTGAATAATAACCATGCCAACACTAAGATAAAAAGTCTCTTATTTTTAAACTTCAATATCAACAGGAAGGTCAGAAATTTTACAGGCACAACTCTGTGGGTGGCTTTAATGTTCAGTTCAGGATTTTAATTAAATTTTCTATATTTTAATGATTACAGATGACTGTCCCTTGTCGTTATCTCTTAATAAAGCCAAATATTTCCTGTAATTGTTGAAATATTTGTTTCGTTTTTTATTTGTTATTATCACAGTGTAATATTTCATCAAAAACACATATCATTACTGTATGCTTATCACAAGCACCAGCCACTGAAAATGTAAAATTGGTTGACCACTAAACAGTAAAGTGAAAAACTTTTTTCAGTAAAACTAATGAAACTGATTTCTCTTTTTTGCTTCTGAAAACAACTAGAGGAGCGTCTAAAAAAAAACACACCAGAGAAAAACTGCTCTGAAGTTTTAACGTACAAAAGTATCAGCACAGTTTTCTGCTTAAAATAAAGTTTTAGGTGATTGTTGTTTGTTTTTAAGGGGTGTATGCCATTAAATCTTCTTCAAAGACATTTTGAGGAAACATTATACACATAACTCAATGCAATGTGAAGAAAACTGCAGTCAAATGATACTGTAGTCAAAATCTGCACAGCACATTGCTCACTTTGTATCCTTTTTTGGTGCCCTTATATGACCCAAAGATTTCAGCTCAGCCCAGGTGTGTGTCTAATCACCACTTTCTCACTTCTCAACACGTTTCAGGCGTCTTCAGCTTTAAGCATTACGCTGCAGTGACCTCTTGAAGTCTCACACTGGTCCAGTCGGAGTCATTGTTTGAGCTCAGTGTGACATATCTGACGGTCTGAAAACTCTGTCACATTCATTCTGTTAATCCCTCGAAGGCCAAACTGAGCAAGTTCCTCAGGTATGTGTATAGCTACTTGCATGAATATACACCTGAGTAGCATGTGTATGAATACAAATGTAGGGTATGCCCATGAGTTGAAGCTTGTGTGTGTGTGTGTGTGTGTGTGTGTGTGTGTGTGTGTGTGTGTGTGTGTGTGTGTGTGTGTTTCAATACATGGGAGAGTGTGTCTTCTTGTACTTGTGTGTGTGATAATGGGCCGTGTCCATCAGCACACAGAGCACGAGCCCTCTGTATCAGGCAGAAGACACACTTAATGCCTGTCACAGGGTCAGATCAAGTGTGTACAAAGGAGAATTGAATCCTTTGAAAAACAGAATCCAACCAAGGACAGTTTTCCCATTTGCCAAAGAGTAAGAAAGAGAGAGAGGTGTATGGAGAGAGGGGAGGAGGAGGGGGAGAAAATGGGACAGAGAAATAGTGTAGGTGCCTGCAGGAGAGAAATGTGTTGATCTTTTGAGATGAAAAGCCTTACTCTCACAGGCTGCAAAATGGAATGGTGGTCTTCAGGGCCAAGGCCATAAGGAGAGGAGTTTCTTTCCCCTCTAGGTCTTTTTGTTATCCTCTCATCAGTCCATCTCACAGGAGGGTGGAGGTATGGAGCGAGGGCCATGGGAGGAGGGTGGCTTTGATGGCTCCCTGCCCCACCAGGAAGAAATGGGCTCCCTGCACGAGCTGGAGTAACATCGGAGGACAGGAAGAGGTGAGATTGAAGTCTGAAAGTGTTAATGAGGGGACGACACAAGGAGAAAAGGTTCCACAGGCCTTTTTTTTAAGGTGGCCCCTCTTGCATTATATTCTTGACTCCCCTCCAGGAGGGCCTAATGATGCTCTCCATGGAGGCCGTGGAGGGAGGAGGGAGGGTGGGCTGACATACCGGGGAGAAGCGCCCCACACGCCACAGAGGAGGTAGCCAAGAAAAGTGGAGAGAGAGAGAGAGAATAGTGTCCCCTCTAGTGGGACGAGCGAGAAGGAGGCTCTTTTTCTCAAGACTCTTCATGTGCCCATCTTCCTCTCACTTCAATCTCTCTCTTCTTCTCCGCCTCACCTCTTCCACCTTCACCCGTCCGCCCACTTTTTCTTGCTGCTCTGTCCTCCAGAGCAGGTCGGTTATTGTCACACACACCAGCACTATTTTCCATTAACTTAAGTATGTACAAGGAGCTAATAGCTAACAGGGCTTCATGTGGGTTTAGTTGCGATTTGACGCTTCATCACCGGCAGAAGGAGGCCCCCAGGTAGCAGCATGACAGACAATATACATACGAAACTACTCAGGAATAGAATAGAATAGAAAATATTTTGTTTATTCAAGAGTCACAGCGGCAATCAAGAAAACTAAAGTAAGAAAGTGTATAAAAAGTGCAAAAAGGTCCATAAGAAAATAGATGCTGACAGCTCGTCCATCATTCTCCAGTTCAGCCAGCCTCCACCTCCACAGGGTCCAGGACTGAGCTTCTTCAGCAGTCTGTTCAGTCTCTGTCTCCTGGATCCTGTCTGCTCACAGCAAGTGAAGCTCTTCCAACATGGTGCTGGTGTCTGGTGTTAGCTCTGTTAGCCATGTCTGTGTATAACATGATGCTGCTCTGCCCTCTGGTATTCCCTCTGTTGCTGGGTTAGCACGGCTAGCTTGTCCATCTTACTGGAGATAGATCTTACGTTCCCAATAACGATGGATTGAAGGACAGGTCCATGTCGTCACTTCTTAGCTCACACCTGAGATCCAACTGGTCGTCCTCACCTCCTTCTCCTCACCTTGTGGGAAGACATCAAGCCTTGCAGCATGTAGCATTGACATGCTACATGCTGCTAACAGCTGATTCCACATGTAAACAATGCAACCATCTCCAGACAAACACAGGAGCAAAAATAGTTAAAATATCACTTGAGACAAAACTAGTTTGGTGTCCATGACCGACAAATGAGCCACACAAAGTAATGACCCACTCAAAACACAAAAATGACAAAAAAAAAGAACAAAAAAATTACAAAGAAACAGACAACAACCGCAACAGACAGCCACAACCAACAGGGTGGCGCCTAGCAAATGTCCCATCCTTCCAGATATTTAACTCTACCGTTCATTTAAATGAGGGTTGGGACCTGCAGACAGTTTGTGTACTTATCAAAACGCAAAAGTACCTTTATTCTCTGAGTGAGTATGAGGTTTCTAGACTTCTCCTAAACTCCAAACCTCCAACCTGTCCTCTCGATCCTATACTACCATCAACCCACAGATCATCTTACACATAATCAAACACACATTGTCATTGCAATCTGGGGTCTTCTCCATAGCTTTCAAACAAGCTTGGATCGCCCAACTGCTTAAGAAACCTAACCTTCACCCAAGCCCAGGTTGAAAATTACAGACCAGTCTCACTTCTGCCTTTCTTGTCAAAAACACTCAAGCGCACAGTGTATAACCAAGTCTCTGAACATCTGCAGAAAAACAACCAGATTGATTCCTATCAATCTGGCTTCAGGTGTGACCACTCCACTGAGACTGACTCCTGTCAGACATAGAATCACTGCAACTGGCTCAAGCTGCTGGTCAGTCCTCTGTCCTACTGCGGCTGGATCTGTCTGCTGCCTCTGATACAGTAAACAACCAATTCTCCTTTCCACACTCTGTGAACTTGGCATCTCAGAATCTGTGCTGTCATGGTTCAAGTCCTACCTCACAAGCAGATCCTTCAGAGTGTCATGGCGAGAAGTGTCTAAATCACATGGCTTATCAACAGGGGTACTCCAGGGGTCAGTGCTTGGTCCTCTATTCTCCTCCTTATACATCACCTCACTTGGTGCAGTGATCCGCTCTCATGGCATTTCTGCCACTGCAATGCTGATGACACTCCGCTTTTCTAGTCTTTTACGCCTGACGACACAACTGTCTCAGCTCTGATATCAGGGTGTCTGGCTGACATGTCCACATGGATGAAGAAATGCCACCTTCAGCTGAATCTGTCCAAAACTGAGCTCATTGTTCTTCCAGTATTTCCCTCAGTTCAATTCCAATCAACTTTTGCCCACAAAATCTACCAGAAATTTTGGTGTCATGATTGATGACCAGCTGACCTTTAAGGTTCACATGGAGAATCAGACCCTACCTGACACAACAGGCCACACAGCTTCTAGTACAGGCCCTTGTGATTTCATGTACTACTGAATACTACTGAAACTCTCTCCTAGCCGTCCTCCCTGTGTGTACATTTAAACCTCTGCAGATGATCCAGAATGGTGTAGCACGTCTGGTCTTTAACCAGCCTTTATGAATCAAATTCAAAGCTCTTCTTCTTGCTTACAAAACAACACAAGAGTGGATCCTGCCTACCTGGGGTTCCTCTTCCAGGTTTACACTCCTTGCCAGCTACGCTCTGCTTGTGAAAGACGCCTGGCCAGCCCAGCGCGGCTCTAAATCTCTAGCCAGACTCTTCTCCCCTGTTGTGCTCAAAGGGCGGAATGAATTACCAAACTTTATACGATCCACAGAGTCTCTTTCTACTTTTAAAAGGTGTCCGAAGACTCATCTGTTGTGGGAACACATAGGCACTTGAGCTGACCCTCCTCCTCTTAGTCCATTTTGTAGGAATGGTGAACACAGGAGTTTGACTGTCAAAAAGAAAAGCGACGTCAAAGCAGGAAAAAGCTAAACTGGAGACAGACATGTCTCAGGGCACCGGGCTGCAACACTTAATATAGCCGACTACTGAACCACATGACAAACCAAGTTTACAAAGTTTGCTTGTTGTCATGTTTAAACAAACTGTCCAAAAAACTGTCTGATACCTCTATATGAGAAAAAGCAGACAAATCAATGCCCTGCACTTAGACTGGTCGTACTTTTCTTTCCATATTCTACAGGAAAGATTCACGAAAAATTATAAGTTTGAGATTTTCCCAATCGTAAGGGCATGTGCAAGACATGATAAGCAAAGAGAGAAGAGAACGGTTTTAGACTACTGGGGTCACCACGATGAACACACAACAAAGTTCCTCATGGTTTTAAGAAAGGGGAAGCAAATCTGTAGGAATAGATAGAGCTCCTCTTTGCCCTGCTCATAAAACACTCCAAAACAAATTTATACTTCACGCCCCATATACCCCCAATCCTTCTCCTCCCCATGAATGTCAGAGTATCCATAAACAGAATCAGAGGGTACAGTAAGGTCTCTAATCAGGCAATCAGTGCTGTTTTCAGAGGTGTAACAGCGCAGCAGCAGCGCTGGTCTCATCTTTGTCTGCGCTTTAATTACTTGCTTTTGCATTTTGATGGAGGGGGGTGATGGGGGTGATTGTGCCTTATCACCTATCTCCAAGGATAAAAGACTACCCAATTACTTTGTTTGGATGCTAATGATTGCATTTCATTAGTAGCCACTCTTAGCCCTCCTCACCCAGTAAATGAATGAATATGCCGTAATTTCAATTATTGGAATTATGAAAATTGCTTTTAAAAAGACGGCACGGGTATCATCAGCTTTCCACTGTGACATAATGCCATTTTAATTTCTATAATGGTTTTAATTGTCAGTGGCCCCGCTGTGCATTAATCATTTAATTGTATTGTCTTTTTCTGCTGCAAACACCTACACCCCCCTACCCTACACCCACTCACTTTCCCACCCCAGCTTTGAAAATACAAATCACAATCAGCACTATCATCTCCAGAGTGATGAGAGAGGAAGGAAACTAAGTTAGAGCCGCCATTTAAAGTTCTAGGCTTGCAGTAGATAGTTTCCCTCCATAACAAGGTTTGCAGGCAGAATTTACAGCATTTTTTACAAGTTGTCATGTCCAGGTTGTTGGATGTTGTAATCTTATTTTTGGTCAAAATGACAAATGGTATAACTTTATTATTCATTTATTAGTGCAGGTATAAATACAATTAACATGATTCAAGTGCAATATCAGTTTCAGTTTACCTGGATTACAGTCATTCCAGAGCCATGAAATCGACTTTCTCTTCACAAGAAAGACAACAAAGTGCATGAAATTCTATACATAGTTAAAATCTAGTGAATAATTATTTATATGAGTTTAGATATTTTTTAATTTATAAAACTGCAAAAATTTCAGACAAATTTTGATATTTCAAAACTTGGCAAACATTTTTAAAAACTTGAATTCCTGTTTGTTTCTTGCCACATATCAAGCATGTATATTAAGCTGGCATGTTGGCCAGTTTAGTTATCTTAAAACTTGAGGTTAGTCACAGGTGCATGGAAAGTTGATGGGTAGTTGATGTTATTGGAGGTGAAGTAGAGCGATGGCAGGCTTTATGGACAGATGTGATGCAAATTTAGTTCAACAAAATGTTAACGCATGATTTTATTTAGTGTTAATGTCTTTAATCATCAATACCCCCATGTAAGAAAAATAAAAAATCTTTTTTTCAAAATTGTTTTATTATCAAAGCTACAAGGAGCCACTGCTAGGATTCAAAGAGCTGCATGAGACTCCAGAGCTGCAAGTTGCAGACTCTTTGTGTAGACTGTGGAGAACAGTGAGTCCTCTTTGCAGGGGGTTATAATTATTCCTCATAATACATTTTATTTCAAAAGGGCAAAGACTCTTAATGATGACACCAAATATTGAGCCATGGATGAATTTGGACACAACCCGTAGACTATGATAAATGTAAACAGTGTCTGTGACATCATCCTTTTGTTTCTGATATAGATTTTTGAAGCCTATGCCAGAGGAAGCCATATTAGAAATGCTAAACTCAACTTTGCTTCCTTAGTGTTTGTAAGAGACAAAGAGGCAGGCCTTCAGCTTGAGAACTTTAAAAATAATGAGTCATAAAATAATTCACCCCCTGTACAGTGTGCCAAAAGACAAATTAGCTATCAAGAACAATGTCTTTTTTATCCAGTCTGTAAATATTTTTATTTCTTGCTGTACAGATCTGCTCTTTTTTTGTCTTGGTGTGGCTTCTGATGTTTCAGCAGCCAGACTCAAGTGGACACTCAAAGAACTGCTGTTTTTTAAATTTTTGGACTTGAAGGTTTCCACTCCGCATAAGACTTAACCCTCCTGTACAACAACAATCAGGGCCAAGATTAAAAAAGAGTTTTTATCCAGTTATGGTGAACAGAAAAAAAGATAAAACAGAAAAAAAATGACATGAATGAATATACCAAACCACAAGTCTAGAACAATTTGTAATTCTATGTGGTCCCTACGACATTTCTTATTTGTTTTGGGGTCATGATGCATTACGTTTTAAATTTGTTTGTAGAATTCACAACACACTGCGCTGCTAAAATTAATCATACTAAAGGGCAAAAAGAAAGTAGAAAATAACAGCTAATTATCATATTGAAGTACAGGAACCCAGTCATGCCATCCCTGTATAGGAACAAAGGTGTGAAGTCAAACACTTAACATGTCAATATATTCACTTTTTTATATGTGTGGAGCTTTGAGCGGCTCAGCAGCAGCAAAGGCTCCATGAGAGGAAAAACTGTGACTGACAGCCTTGAGAAGCCCTCCACTGTCTCCTCCACCGCTCCTCGAGAGGGACGAGGTCAAGTGTGCCCCCTCAAACAAACACACTCGGATGCCCATGCAGAACACCTTGCCAAGCCTTTTAGCCACGGCTATTTTTCCTAAACTCATGTCATCAGGAGCCGCAGAGGTTTTCTCTCAGGCTTGAACTTCTAGGGGTGAAGTGGGCTGACAACCGGGCAGGAAAATACATCAGTGTGAGGCGGATCAGGTGTGTTCCCTCACGAATACATTTACTGCCTCAACCTCCCAAAGCGTCTTTTTTTGCTACCATGTTCTTAAAAGAGGAGAGGAGACGAATCTACAAGGATACCACCAATGTTTGTTTGCCATCAAATTAGTTGGAGCCCGAAGGTAAAAAACAGACATGGCTGACCCTTTGAGAAACACACTTCCATTTCCAGTTGCTTTTAATCCATCATCTCATTGAAGCCAAATCAAATTTCACCAAAAACACCTTGACATAAACCTGCAAGATGAGAACTAACTTTAGGGGAGGAAACCATGTTTGAGGAAAATATTTTTAAGGTGTACTTGAGATTTAAGTTTTGATCCGTATCCCATCTGTTATTGTGGGGAAGGCAGGGTTTTAGGCAGATACTGCAGTCAGGCTAAAGTACCTCTGCTTTTTTTTTACATTTATTGAAAACTAATTGAATCACTTTAAAGATACAGTCAGTGCTAAACACATTTGAATCACACAGAGTCATTGATGGAGAAATTTTTAGGTCATGTTAATCTTGGCAACCTCTACAGACATGATGGTACAATTGTGCTTTTATAACATTTTTATAGGATAGAGAGGGAGACTACGAGCTAGAGTGAAATATGACATAAGGCAAAGAGCCACCTGCTTCGAGGACTATAACCTCTGTACAAGAGGCACAAATAAGACCACAACCAAGGGAGGGTCTTCTACTTTAACTTGGCGTTAAAAGTGAGTGTCCCAAATAGGATGCAATCCTTACTGTCTCTCAAATCAGACACCTAAATTGGTACACTTACATTAAGTACACTGCATACACCAGGGGTGGCCAACGTGCGGCTCGCATATTGTTATGAGTAGTGGTGTGCCAATCAATCTATAATACTGATATATTGATGCCAACGTTGTGATCAGTGTTGATCAATACTTGGGTGATGGGATCGATACTTAAGTTTCAGTTTCTTTTCTCTACATCGCTAATGTGCTCATAGCTATCTAGATATCTGGAACTTAATGTCTTTAGCAGTAAAAACAGAAACTTGTTCGTTGACACGGCTCCAAGTACGAATTCAAACACATTTAAAAACACAATTAACTATCGCTTTGAAAATTTGAAATTGTATTTACTTTTAGTTTATGTCCTTTCGTTTATGTGTGAGAGGAAGTGTGTGTGTGGGTGTGTGTGTGTGGTGTGGCTCTTTGTAGTACCACGGTAGTTTTTGTGGCTCTTGGTCTCTGACTGGTTGGCCACCCCTGGCATACACTTTGTACTTACTAGAGCAGTACACAAGTTTTTACAGGGTGGTCTTGTCTCACCAAATCAAACACTCCTGTTTCACTTTACCAGAAATGACAAAGCATTTCACCACTGTTCACAGGTGAGCTTCTGCTCAACGTTTTGACCTTTTTGAGTGCCCCAGCTGAAAAATCTAAGTGCATCGCGCTTTCCGTACTGTCAGTGTGAACACACTTAGGCACTTTAAATAGCAAGTACAGTAGCATGCAATTTAAGCACAACAACGGTTGCCTTGCTGGTGATATCTAGCCCCAAATCTTATAAACCCTGTCATATCAAAGTATCTGTTTGCCAGTCTGTTTCATAACCAGTTAAGATCCTCCAAACAGGACCTTTAACTCACTGATGATCCACACAGTGCTCTCATTGATGAAAAATACTTTTTATTTGATGCATTATGTCACCTAGCGTGAACTAGATTTGCATTTCAAATATTTTTTTTTATGGTCTTTTTAAAGTTCCCCAGTTTTCATTGTGACACATTAATAACTGAAATGTCTGCTTCACATTGTATATACATCATGACTTCATATTTATCTCATTCTATTTTTATTTAGGAAATTTTGTTTTATTCTACACAATTTTTAGCTAATTCATTCATTTATTTTCCCTTTGGTTTCCTAGTACCAGTGGAGAATCACATCTCTCATCCATGACTTTTTCCAATGAGAGAATAGTGCGATGAGAAAACTGACATCCCTAAAGTGAATGATTCCAAGTTAAGGTCTCTCTGTTTAAAATCAGGAGCCAATAGCAGCTTAATCAGCAGGAACTTGTTTTGGGATTCAGAAGGTTGCTTGTTTTGACTCCAGAGTTCAGATATTGGGGATCCTTGTTGCACATGTGTGTGTGTTTTAAACCTTTGTGTGTGTAGCATGTTCAATGCTGTTTAAGTTTAAGAATTTAATTTCTCATCACAAGTTGATAAAGAGTTTCTTCTTCTTCTTTGTTGTTATAATTAGAGTAAATCCCACGTTTACATCAGATGAGAGTTTGTGTTTTCCTTCTTTTTCTTTTCAGGAGGAAGGCATTTAACTTGTCATCTCTTTACATTCAGTGTGCGCCTCTCAGAAGTTTTTTGTTTTTATGTGAACGGGACCAGGGCCTGTCACTCAGGAGAGCTGAGAAGGACGGAGGGAAAGAAAAAGCAAGTGTGTGCACATGTGTGTGCCTGTGACATGGGAGGGAAGGGAATAAAAAAAAACAGTGTGAGAGCGAGCGGTAGACAGGAAAGTACACTTGATGGAGAGAGGATTTACAAAAGACTTGACCTTGGTAAGTTTGAATTCGATGACTGTCGAAGGACTGCATCCCCTCTTTCTTTTCACCCAACATCTTTTTTATAATTTTGCGAAAGAAAAAAGACATTTTAGCAGCCTGTTAACGCAGTCTTTAGGGCAAAGGGTCAAGAGGTCTCTTAGCATACAGTGAACAAAGATGTAGATACTCTGCGTGTGGTTTTTTTGTGTGACAGGACTGCAGTGATGGGCTTTTAATATCACATCTATCGTAGTCCAATGAATGGCTGGGCCATGACCAGCTCCTACACAATTGTGCCACCTTCTGGACTAAATGAGGAAGTCTCTCAAGGACAGGGGGGAGTCAGCTCAGGGATAACTTTCTATGTGTGTGTGTGTGTGTGTGTGTGTGTGTGTGTGTGTGTGTGTGTGTGTGTGTGTGTGTGTGTGTGTGTGTGTGGTTGTAACATTTTAAAAGTAGCAGGGGTTAATGTCTCATGTATCTAAAAATGTATAGTCGTATTTTGATACTACATTCTCCTTTAACAAAAGCTGGAAAGTATTTTCTGTTATTTATTCTTAATTGGGTCAATCTTGTTGTTAAGAGCAAAAAAAAGGAGGGGGGGGGGGGGGGGTGCATCTGTTGGTATATAGGAGTACAGACATATATATGAGTGGACCCAGCTGATATGTGTAGGAGCTCATGATTTGGGGTCTTATGTTGCTTTTCTGTACTGTTAAACTAAATCCTTTACATATTTATTTAGCACTTCAGTCTATGTGGTTGTGGCTATATGGCTGTTAACTTTTTTTTAATATGTTATCACCAGAAACTAAAATTTTTACAATTTTTTTGGGAAAAAAAATTATATGAATGAAATAATATGACCATTGACAAAATGTTACAGAAATTACGGCAAAAAAAGTAAAAAGTGAGGAGTTGTACTAAATGCTTGGGATTATTGGATACTAAAAAATAATTTGGGTGTAACTTCAATATTACAATACATTACAGTATCAGCAGAAATGTTCAAAATTTTAAAACATCACTCCAGGAGTCCAAACATGTTTTAAGGGCAAATGTAGTTTCTAGTCCTAGAGGGAAAACATGATACTTTTATTTCTAAAATATTGACATGGTTCAATTGACATATCTGAAGCTCTATCGGTAAATACCAGGCATTCTATGGAAATAAAATGTTTTTGTTGATGCCGATGTTTGCATTAATAATTCAAGATCACTCACTTAAGTATGTTACTTTAATTGCACAGATGCTCCAATTAAAAATGAGATGTGAAAACAATAGAACACCCAAAATTAAACTTCCTTTTAATACATTTTTATTCAAACTCCTTATTTGTCATCCTTGATTTATGTTATTGTTTGGGATGTTGTTCTTCATGTATGTTCTCTGATGCTACATCTCAATTTGAAGCTTGTGGAGCTCCCAGAAAGACATGTAAGAGTGTGTTTGTGTGGACATGGTGAAAGGGTGTGTATGTGTGAGTGTATGGATGGGTTTGTGTATTTGGGGTTGCAGGGGTGGGCAGGGGGCTGCAGAAAGAGAAGATTGGGGAGTGATTCAATCGCCACACAAATGGATTTGGCTAATAGAAGCAGCCTCTGATCCTGACGGGTGCACAGCTGGAGCTCCCCTAATTGGAGAGGGTGAAGAGCGGCGAAGAGAGAGCAGAGAAAAGAGAAAGAGAGAATATGGCCCCCCGGAGAAAATGCACCTCGGCTGTAACATTATTGACTCAACGAGGATCATGCCAAACGTTAATAAGAGTGAAAAAGGACACAGGCCTTGAAGAAAAGTCATGTGAAGCCTCATCGTAGCTCATATTCTCACCTTGAAAGCAGCTCAGGATATTTTAGTGCAATCCTTCTTGTGTTTTAAATACCTGATGAAGCAAAAAGTGGCCTGCTCTCTAACCCACTTCACATCAGCGAGCACCATTAGAGAAATACCTGGGCTTGATGGGTGCAAGCAGGAGCCTTATAAGCATTTAGCAGCACGAGTACCCACCACTTTCTGTCAGTGAATTGCGTTATTGTTAAAGGAAATCAAGATACAGCATGTGATGCTCTATTTTCAATGACCTCCCTTGTTATTGGAGCAGCTCAGCAAAAGTTTGAGGTAAGAAGTGTGGAACTGGCTCAGGCAAGAATGAAATGAATTCACTCTTAAAATTCCTGAATAGATTAAAAAGAGTTTTTAAAAAAATCCTCTCTGCTGTTGCTTTTGTCAAAGCCGGAACAGAAGAGAGTGTGTGCTACATATCCAAAAAGAGAGCAAGGCCCTTTTTTCATAGCTACTCCAAATACTGTCCTGATATGAAAGACGATGAGAGCCCATTTATATTTACATGTCTACTCCAATACACCCCTTCTCCTGAAAGAGGAACAAATTAAGATGATCCTCCTGAAGAAAAGCAATGTTCAAGTTACAGTTTTCATGCGCAAATAAGCCAGAGCTGCAGTTAAAGTGCATAATTAAAGTTCTAATACTGTTTATGGAAGTTTAAAACCTCTTAAAAATTTTGGGTAAAAGTAGTTGAAAAAAAAGTTTTTTACTGAAATAAAGAGTCATTAATAGATTTTTCTTATAAAAGAATCAGTTATTGGATCAGTAGTGAGCTACGAAATTTTTTTATGACCAATTTCAAACTTGACAGTGAGTAGAAACGTGCAAAATTAACTGAGATGCACATATTTTACACAAAGCTATTTAATGCTAAACGACATCTGCGGACACACTGTCTGCAACTGTAAACACATGATGTATGTCTAGATGCCTACCTTAGCTTTGTAGATCAATGGGTCTGCAGCTCTGTATGGACGCTGTCGCCCTCCCAAAAATATCTCAAAGGCCTCTCACCAGTTTCCTCGGCGCTACAGAAATAAAAAAGATAAGAGATATTAGATGTGTTCAGAACTGCAGACGGACTATGTTATGACTTAACAGATTAAGTATTTCCTACACTTCTTTACATTTCAATTCTTGTCTTACCAGTTTCTTTCTCCTTGATCTCCACTGAAGAATATAAAATCTTCTGGAAAATCACGTTTCAAAAATGATCACCTGTTATACTGTGTACTGTTTCTCAAATCACTTTCTGATTCACAAAAGAAAAAAATCAATAAATTGTATGTCACTAATACTTTAGTAGACTTGTTAGCTTATTCTGCCGTTCTGCTTCAAGAGGTATATTATGTATAGCCTACTGTGCAACCTATATGAAAACTCAATAAATTTATCAAGCTTTAATCTGAAGAAAAATATGCCTAACCGTTCAAAAATTTCACTCTCTTTTTTAACTCCACCCCGTAATACGGCTGTCGTAAACTCCGGATGCCACAGAGGAGAAAGTGCGTCACGTCGCCATCTTTGTTACGCCGTTTACACTCTAGCTCGCAAAAAAAATCTACTTGAATATGACAGTCAACTCTTCGCTTTAAATTCTGGCCATTCTTACTGTTTTTGATATTAAACATTTTCAACATACCGTTAGAAAGGTGTTGTAAGACCTTAGAAATGTTACGCGATACAGTTACATACACAACAAAACTGTTTCCTGACCGGAAGTAGACGTTTGTAGGACTCCATTGGCAGCTTGTAGCGCTTCTTTCCAGTAACACTGCCCCTGGTGGCATAAACGACTATTTCTGCCTCGAGAAACAAATAAATGAATAAAAATAAATAAATAAATAAATAAATATCAATTTCCTCAAAGTTGGCAGTTTTCCACACTGTCGTGCTGACTGTTTTTAGCCTAAACAGACACATAGCTACCCCATATGCACTCCTTTGCTCTTTTAGCAGTAGCTACATGTTGTATGGTTGTATTATTACCCAGGATAGGCACACTTAAATGATATATAACTATTCAAACTTTAATTATAGGTAACATTATCACTGCTTGCAGTTACTTACATGAGGTACCAAATTGCAGAGCAAGAAAATGATAAGCATGTTGTTATGAATGGGAAAATGGTCTAATTAACTATAAGGTCAATAAACCCTCTACTATGTAAATCTGAAATTCTTACACTTGAAACCATCCAAGTGAAACTTTAAGGTTTCAGACACTACAGGTTGAAGGTGCTCTGTTATTGATAAGGTACCCCCGCTGCCATGGCTGAGAAAAGCAAGACACCAAGTGATATCATCCGGTTTAGGTCAAGCTCTACTTTTGAAGATGTTCTTGATTTCAGGAGGAAAACTACTTTTTTGAATATGGCATACTGGGGTGCATCATTGATCATCTGTAATAACGTATGAGTTGTGCCTCAGCGTGCACACACTAAAGTGTGGCTTTAAAAGTGTGTGTGTGAAAAAAAAAGAGTGCAAAATGAAGAGGCAGGCGGGTCTTCAGTGTGTATTCTCAAAGCAGGGGTCTTTTCCAATCGCCCCAAACACAAAGAGCTGCTCAGCATGAACACACCAGGGGGGCTCTCAAGAAACACATCAGCTCTTATATAGGAAATAGGCTGTATAGGATGAGCACACACTCATACAAGCACGCACACATCCCTAACTTATCGCTTCATTTTATCTTGGCTGTAGGATATGACTACAGCCTCTCTACTGCATACACATCCTCCCATGCTGAAAATGAAGGAAACATTTGTCTAGCATGTGTCCAAACTGTAAGACAAAACAGCTACCTACGTCTCGTGTTGCCTGTTAAACATTTTACAACCTGAGATCAACAAACATAGACAAACTGTCAGATCCTACAGGGACACACACGCACACTGAAGCAAGCTGCAGACCCTCCCACCGTGTTTCCATTGTAGCGGCCATTGTAACAGTTTTGTCAGAGCCATATGGGCTGGTTTAGGGGACATGGACCCCCGGCAGCTTAGCTTTTGTCCCCATGTCACAGAGGTCACCGGGATTGTGTTCCCAGCTAATTCCCTCTTTCAGGGACTGCAGATCAGAGTCTATAATGATCTGGGCGGCCTAGCACAGGGATTACTGCTGCTGCCTCTGACATCAACAGGCTGTGTGTGTGTGTGTGTGTGTGTGTGTGTGTGTGTGTGTGTGTGTGTGTGTGTGTGTGTGTGTGTGTGTGTGTGTGTGTGTGTGTGTGTGTGTGTGTGTCAGTCTTTCTGTCTGTTCGTGGGTGGGGGTTAAAGAAAGATAGAGAGACACAGAGATGACATCTTAAGATGAAACACTGTCGCTACATCCTTCACAACAGGAATCAATTGATTCCCCCCTCAAGGCAAGCCCACCCCTACCCCGAAACAGATCCACCCCACCTCCCAAACACACACACACACACACACACACACCCAATACACTCTGAATTTTCCACCTCATTTCCCTCAATCCAGCTTAGGCAAACATTATTAGCGAAGAAAGTGAAGGCAGTGGAGGGAGAGTAATGGCTTCTTGTGTCTTCACTGACCTCCTTTGTCACCAGATGATTTACAAATTATAGACGACTGTCTGGATGTTTGGCCTCACAGCTTGAATGTGCCCGATTCTGCCTTAACAAAAAACATCTATAGTTCTTATGAGTTATGTATGAATAAAAAGTGTAAAATAGATGTTTTAGTTCATTTTTTTATTTTTTGCAGTGTGCATTTAACTTTGTTCTTTGTTGAGACACTGAGGTAAAACATATAATATATGTTTACCCAACCCCATAGGAGTGGGGCCCCGAGCCCCAAGCACAGTGGCAGGTATTTCATAATCCACTGAAAGCCTCTTTACATGAGTCATTTCCAACTTTCTCTCTCATCAGTTTCCTCTCTACCAGCTCTCCTGGACCCTAGATTAAACGCTTAACACTCTGACAGGGAGAACACCAATCCTATCACTGAGCCACAGCCTTCCTACATCAAAATTAACACATTAAACCCTCAAAGTGTAATTGATTAAAAAAACAAACAAACACCTGATTACAGTTACTTTTTTGAGTCAGGCTTTTTTTTTTATCATCACATGAAATTGTATGCAGATTTCTGTCAAAACTATAGAGGTAGTTAGTTATCCAGAAATCTGATTACTGCTGAGAAGCAAGTGAATATTTCCGACGTACCCCAGAGATTAAAAGAAAAAAAATAAAATGGTGTATTACATCTGAGACTCTTAAATGTTTTTTTCTCTCCTTTTTTTTTTTAAAGCACAGCTAATTACCGAAATGAGACTGTTAATTGTGATAGGATGTATGTCTAAAGTTATACTATTCTGCATTTCTTAACAGTTTTTAAGTCCATGCTGACAATGTAAAGTAATTTGTCACAACAAATTTATTCAGGAATAAATGAGCGTGGCGAGTTTTATTTATTTTTGATTGTGACTTTTGGATTTAAATTCAAGTTAGCAGACAGCACTAGAGTGTTTTACCCGCAGATCTGTGGTGATTCAGACTCTACAAAACAGTCGAAAACAGAAGCTCTGTCTCTTTATGTGAAGCAGCTATACTGTCATCAACAGTTGAGCTGCACCTGTATGCTTAGCTCAGATCTGTAGTACTTAAGTGCTATTAAGACTTAAGAGATATTATTTAGAATAGAATAGAATAGAATAGAATAGAATAGAATAGAGTGGAATAGAATAGAATACAAAGTCTTTATTGTCGTTATGTAACTTGCACACAATGAAATTAGGAGCGCTGCTGCGTCTGGTGCTTAAAGAAGGAATTAACGGCAGAAGAAAAACAAGAGAGCAAACAAGAGAGGATTCTTATTAAAGAAATTGGTATAAAAAGGCAAAAATATGGCAATAAGTAATACATACAATATGAAATCTTACACCTGCAGCGTGTAATGCACGTTGGGTGGAGGGGTGGGGGGATTGTTTATTTACTGCAGATATCTATTGTACTTGTAAACTGAAATAGCAGGAAACTTTTTTTAGACTAAAATGTGCCAGGCAAAAAAGTAGTGTTGTCACATGGTGACCTCTTTAATGTGACAGAATAGCATTGAATTTAAAAAAATAGGTGGATTTCAGACTTAAATTGCACCACAATAAACACATCAAAGCTAACAGAACCACAGTATTAACTTATCATGACTGCTGCATGCATTACAGCAACTGAAAAAGTGTTTTATTTTGTTTATTCCTTTTTTTCCCCTTGTTTTCTTGTCAATTTAGCCACAACACACAGAGTAGAACATGTTACTGTTTTGTCAGACATGATATCTTAATACCTCAAATTAGTGAACTTCCATATAGTAAACAGACCAACAAACAAGATAATACATCTGCATGTAGTCAATTCCAACAGGTAAATTATAACACAAGACATATTGTAGTGCACTTTGAAAAGTACTGATTACTGTGAAATTACTAAAAATAAAGTAATAGTCAAGTCAATTAAAAGTATTTGGGTAAATCAAGCTGCAAAGGTAGCCTTTGCTCCTGTTTATTATCTTTAACTATTGTCGAAAAAGACTGAGCATTTTTGTTCGTTTTATTCTAAAACAATAAATAAGTATATCTATAGGTATAGATTCATATATAGAGTCAGCTCTTTGTGTCTTGACGTTATGTTTGAAAACAAGCAGCAGCACTCACTGAGCTCAGCCTGGGTTTAAATAAATGGCTCATTGCAGTGAGAGCATATCAATTACTTGAAAGAAGCTTGCACAATTGGATCCACATATTTGAACATTGTTGTTTTGTTATAAACAATGGGAACACTTTGTTGAAATAGGAACCTGAGTAATCAGATATATGGGTTCTCAAGCAGAGAGGCATCTACATGCTAAATGAAGAGCACTCTGATGCGTACACGCTGAAGACGAAGCATCCTTCTCCCCATGAAACCCTCCCATGTTTTATAAAAAGGACTTTCAACAAGGCAAGAAACAAAGACTTGTTTGCTTTGCTCCATTCCACTTTTAATTTTCTGCTCTCGTTTGTTTCCGTAGGCATCTTTCCACATTTGATTCTTTCCCCTCTCTCTTCCGATGGAAAGAGACTTTCATTGAAATTCATGCTCTCAAGGACCGGCTTCCATGCAAGGCCAGAAGATAATAGGCCGACCTATTTACCCAGCAGTTTTATTTATCTTTTTTTCCCTCCTCCTTTCCCCCCTCTGGCTTTGGATTGATCATGGTCGCTGCGAGATGACAGCTGTCTCCTGTGCATTAGCATTGCAAATGAAAGAGAAGAAAAAGAAGAAGAGCTCCTGTGTGTTGAGCCACAGGCCTTCAGTCTGAGCTGGCAGAGAGCGGATCAGCAGCAGGAACACAGAGAGACCACGAGCAGCTGATTGTAGGACGGAGGACATTTACTATTTCTAAGACAAACTATGGATGTAATTTTACTGTCTTTGAAATAAGATACCACAATAAAACCTGAAAAATTATATTTAATTAATTTACTTTTTTATTTTATTTTGCCAACAAAGATGTTTTCAAAGTGGCTGCACCATAAACTTCCTTTCACAGGCTTTCATAGTGTGCATATGCATCACAAATCTGATGATAATTAAACCTTCAAGCAAATAAATTAAATTGTGTTTCATAAAGATTGTATCTTTACTAATATTGCTACTGGTTCAGACACACTCAGTACAAATACCAAATAAAAAGATACCAATCAGTCAAAAGAATCAAGGTAAATTTGTTGAAAAAGTCCATTAAAACAATTACAGAAGTTAGCTAATGCTAGTATCTGCATGCTTGGGAGATAGCTGACAAATTGCTGCAAATTTATAAAAAGCCACACACTTTTAGCAGTGCATAAGATACTTTTTTTGACTTTGAGAAAGGCTGTAATGGGAGTAAAGTTCTATTTGGATTTTTTTTTGTAAACGTCTCCTGGTGGTCACATCTGGCACTGCAACAAGATTTCCAGTTTCTGTGCCACTCTTAATACTTCACGCTCATTTCAAGGCTTTTAAAACCTTAAAGCTCAAAAAAAAACTTACTAAGATATAAGAAAAATATTCTGTTCTGTGATACCTTTTTAGAAGCATGGTTTAGGGGTGAGTAAATTTCAATGTGAAAAAAGTAAAAAAGTGCTTTTTTGAATGTCTTTGTTCCAGCAGCTGAACTCTAAGCTAACAGAGTAATTATTGACATATATATGCACAAAGAAAGTTAACCTGATGTTTCTACTCTATTCAGCTTTTTCGCAGGTCACAGAAAGGTCAGTCTGTGGAGGATTATTGATTTGTTTTCATAAACGTCCAGTGCTGCAAGGACACATAGGCTACTGTATTGAGAGACATAACATGGCTGTGAAAGGAAACTGCATTCGCCATGTGGTGAATGCAGCTGTATGAAATCTGGATCGATTAACACGGTGTATTAAACCCCGTCCTTCACTCAGTCGTGTATGTTTATGGAAAGAAAAAAACCTTATTAATATCACTTGTACAGGGAGGCAGCACGGGTAGGTGATTGTTCCTAACCCCCGCAGAGAAGTATTGTCATGGTAACCAGTGAGCACTTCAGACAAAGCTACATGTTTCATCATAGAGTGAGAATTCAAACACACGCATGCACATGAATGCATGAGCAGGCGTAGAAAACTCACAAAGGCAGCAGTGTTTTTAGAGGAGATGAAAGACTGAAAGTTTACATTAAAGATCATTTGACATTGAGGTTTTGCTTTGTTTGACTGGGATAAATGAAGTTCTCAGAGTACTGAACAGAATACACATGAGGAACTTCATCCCTTTAATACTGTTCTATACGCTGCACAGCCTTTCAGGGCGAAGTATTTATCCACTTGGTATATCGACCCCAGAACTGATTCCTTTTCAAAATGACCCCCAACTTTGAGAAATACCAAAGTATATTGGTGCAGTATCACAAAAAGAGCATGTGCTATCTTCCCTTATCGATGTTTGTGATCCTGATAATAAAAGAACCCTCTCATCCTCTCTCTGTGAAATAGATGTTTAACATTCAGCTTTTGTATTGTTCATCATTTTATAGTTTTAAAACATCATACCAAAGACTACCTGGGCTCTGTTTGTTTGGACAAGTTGCTTAAAAACCATCCCTGAAGTTGGAAACTCTTCATGGGAATTTTTTGGATTTTTTTTTTTCAGAAATTAATGGAAATTAAGGGGAATTAATGGGAATTTTCAGAAATTTATATTAACTGTAATAACCTGGTAAAATACGTACATGGATATTAATCATTTTGGTTTGTTTAAAGCAGGAATGCATGCAAACATGTCTGAGCAAAGTAGAGACTGATGACAATCAAATGTACTTGAAATTGTTTGCACATGTTATTAATGGTACTCAATTGAATTTAAATTAATGCATGTTGTTTCAACCAAGTTCATTTTTTGAAAACCTCATTTAAGTTGATAGCAAGAAAAAAAAATCCCAAAATTTAGAGCCAAAATCCTGAAAATTTCCAATTTTCCACAGCTCAAACTCCCATGGACATTTTCAGGAAACTCTCTGGAAATTTACTGTGGCTGAAATTCTCACTTTATTCCTGGAAATTTAAAACAAAAAATGTCAAACTGCACACACATCAGTCTGTCAGTCTTACTTCAGCTCAGTCATTCAAGTTATGTCTAAATAAAGAACCAGTTATGAATCCTGTATTCACTTTGGACTTAAAGGAACAGTACGTCACAAACAAGATAAGTGTTACAGGAACTTTTTTGATCCTGTGATTTCCTCACAGAAAAGGAGAGCTGACTATCAAGCTCTGACGTGCCTGGTTTTGCAGTTTTTCAGGGAAATAAAGATTTTTCTTCATCTTCCAGTGCTTTTCTCAAGTGAAGTCTCTGTTTCCTCCTCCTCCTCCTCAGTTATTAATCCCTACCTGTAAAAGATCAGTAATGGAGCTGCTCTGCTTGAGCCCACCTCACATTTCACGGGGCCAAAGAGACACACAGAGGAAGGACAAGTAAACTGTCTCTCTCCTTTATTAATACTAGAGTGGCCATCCTCCCACTAGCAGCCCCTCACACAGCACCACAATTAAATTCTTCTCCCACTCATTCTTTTCCCCTTTTTTTGTCTCTCAAGAAGACACCTCACTTGAGAAAGCACTGAGGCTGCTTTTAAAGGTCCCTGTTTGGCAGGATGACAGAGGACACCACTCTCTGCCTTTTCTCTCATTTGGGAGGACTGAGTGAAATTGAAAAGGGGGTCCTCAGCTCCCTCCCCAAAGACCCTCTCTACCCCTGCACCCCCTCCTCCACACCTCCACCCCACCAAACCCCGGGTGGACTCCCCTGGTCGGTTCTCAGACCTCCCCTGTCTCTGTGATACCAGTAGCATTGTGGGAGGCGGACAAAGAACAGGAAGCCCGGGGGTCGGATGGGCAGGCCTGAAGGTCAGCTCAATCAGTCTCTGTGTGATGGATGCAGTGCGTGCAGCGAGGGGGGGGGGGGGGGGGGGGGGTCACCTGAAAATGCACTAAACAAGATGGCTGAATGCACTCTCCACAGCCTCAGCTCTAATTCTCTCCCTTACACACAGATTAATACGTGAACATGAAGTGTCAAGTAATGTATCCACTGGTGTACTGAGTTTTAACGGTCTGTACGGAGAGCAGAAGCAGGTGTGACACAAGTCGGTACATTTAAGCATTGAAAAGTTATTTTCCCTCCACTTAGTTTCATTTTTTATTCTCTCTTTATTTTTCAGGTTCACACCACAAAAGTTAAGCACCGGAAAGACTCTGTGTAACTCACAATTTGAAGGGGAACTGAGATGCACTAAAAACAGATGAATGTAATGAACCAAGATATAATGCTTGTATTGTAACTTCCAAAAAGATCTGATGGGGAAATTTGCCTTCACTTTTGATCTAACAGTAAAACTACGGATGTCACAAAAAGAAGCTTGAAGTTATTCAACACTTAAAGTTTGCTACATTAGCAGAAACAAAAAGTTGGCTGTGCTTCCTAGGATGAGAAAACTTGTGTCTTCAAAAACTTTACCGAGAGGATATATATTTTTCTATACTTACTACTTTTTTTTTACTTTTTCACTGAATCCCAGAAGTTTTGTCACATTCCACCACTTCCTCTGACACCCCAGGAGTTGAATGCTGTGTGAGTGTGTGACTGACTGCATGTGTTTGAGGAGGTCGTCCATTGTCGTCATGGAGACCCCCGTGTGTGGGAAGCAGTCCAAACATGACAAGATTGAGTTTACTGACTCAAGGTGACTGGGCTGAGGGCACAACAGGATACAACAGGGGGGTGCACAATGGCTGCTCCATTAGTGCTAATGGGGGACACATGTAACAGGATTAGGGAGAGGACACCTGGGGGTGGGGGGAACCAGACCCTCCTTGGACCTGTCCCTGTCCTGACTCACTCCATCAAACTTTCACACAAAACTTGGGTGACATGTTTAAAGTTGGCTGCTGGCTCACTGTGTCATTTTTCAACTTCAAGATTAAACAGATAAGTTTAAGATGAATAAAAAAAACTGATAAACTGTTGTTCATTAGATTTGGCATGAAGGCTGTTTTGGACTGATAAAATAATTAGATTTTTTTTTTTTTGGTCAAGATTCTGTAAAATTTGCTTGAGCTATGCATTTTAAATATGGAGGCATATTGCTGCCATGCAAGAAAAAATCATCCTCATCACTTTATAAGGTCAAAAGTATTTTGCATTTTTTTTAAATAACAATAATATCCATGCCATTACCATATACATCATATCCGTATAACTTTTTCGGTTCTATAAACATAGCCAAAAACTAATATTGTTTTAACATTAAACATTTTAAAGTGATTACTTATATCGTTAAACTCCTGTTTGAATGGGGAAATGGGGATTAGATTACACTCCATACATGGTGATGTTATGCACCGTGGATGACATTATGAAAAGTATCCGTACCCTGGAAAGGATTTCGAAATGAATGGGGCTCTAGCAACAAGATGAATCACACATTGTTGTCTAAAAAGAAAAATTAGCAAAACTAGCAAAATTAGCAATTTACTGTCATGATTTTGTATGTCCTACTAATAGGAAAATTTCTTGTTGTAATTGAATAGAATAACTTGATTGATCCCAAACTGGGAATTTGTGATGTTGTAGCAGCAATTATAATAGAATATATAATAAAAAAATACATAATAAAAATTAATTAGATAAATAAATAACAGTAGATATAGCATGATACTGATATGTTTGTTTTGTTTTGTTTGTTTTGTTTGTTTAGATTTTGTTCTTAAGTGGCAGTAATTCGCTTCCGTACATCCTACAGTATGATAATAATTAACCCGTTTTAGGAAGTAAAATTAGTTTAAGCTACACTATAAAATATTTTACTCTGGGTTCAATTATCAACATTAAAAGTATTGTTATTGCAATATTTCACTCATGCTCCAGCTGTTGTGGTTGTTTTTATTTTAATATGAACACACTACATTTTTGGGGGATAAAATCAGTATTCTGCATGGATTTTAATATGTACTTCTAGGCATGGTATGCAATTGTACTACAGTAAGACTACATAGCAGGGTAAGATTACAAGTTGTTCAGGTAAATAAGAGATGTGCCTTTGCTGGATTTGTAGTTTTGACATGTTTTCTGAAACTACAATTAGCCTGCTTCGCCATGATCACAAATCAGATGTTTGCTTTTTTGTTCTGTTGTGTTAAAGTAAAAAAATCTTTTTAGATTTGTTGTGAATGACTGGCTCAGTGATAATGTTCTGAATCTAAAAGAAGGAATTCGTTTCTTTAATTTAATCTCAAGCTTTGAAAAATCATAAAAATGCATTTGTGTCAAATTCTCCCAGCAGAGGCTTTTACCTGGATAAAAAAGCTGTACCTCCACCTACCACAGCTCTCCCCCTCCGAGCAGCAGTGTACATCAAACAGAAATAAATCTGAGGCAGATTTCAATGAATCTCCATCGCTGGTCTGTGAATCTCCCCCTCCATCCCTCTCAGCTCATCCTTCATCCTCACTTCTCCTTCTCCCCCTTCTGCAAATTCCTGAACTCTGCCCAAGACGCCCAGTCAATTAATAAGACATTGTCTCCTCCCCTTGGAGCCTGTGCACAAGAGGGCCACCCAGGAGCCAGCAAGCCTTCCCTCTAAAGCTGCTTCACTGGTGGCCCCCAGGAATGCCTCTTGCTTTGGGAACAGGCAGAGCAGGGAAGCATGGGGGGGTGGCTGGTAGGCCGGATAATAGAAACAGCCCCATCATGCTCATGTGCTGGGGCAAACCAGTCAAAAATTGGAGGGCAACAAAAGGAAATGTGTTCCACTCCCAAAGATGGGAGGCACTTCACCCCTCCACAGGCCAGCCTAAGCCCCGCCCCTTGAGGCGAATAAGCAAGTGCATTTGCTTACATTCGACTCCTGATTCTTAGCGCTCATCTTAACAGTAAGCCAAAAACCTCAGTGAGACATGGCTTACACTGGTGCTGTGGATCAGAGGGGAAATACTGAGGTTTATGAAGTTGCAACAGGATGACGGGACTTAGATGCAAAACTTATGTTGTGGGAAATCTAGAGTCCAAAAACCATCATGGGGTATGAGGATTAGTGATTTCAATACTCAGCTCCAACATATCACAACATTAGGAATAAAAACTCTTCTTCTTGAGTTAACTGAGTCAAAGTTTATTCCATCCTTTATGCTAACCCTGCTTCAAACATCTCCATCAACCTCCATCTAAGAGCTCAAACAGATCCTGAAAAGTCTACTTCCAGGGTCACTGAGGCTAGAGACAGACAGAGAGAATAAAAAATAAAAAATAAAATGTATGAACTATATGAGAGAATAAATGAAGAAAATTATGTATGTATGTATCAAATGTTTGTTTTTGTTATTGACAGTAAAAGGTAGAGTTTGCTCCCCTTCTGTTACTCAAACATCTGCACTCATAAGGCTGTTCAGATGATTTAAAGAGAGGGTTTTGTTGTTGTTTTTTTTACACTTTATATTTTCCCTTGGGTATCCTCATATTAGCCTTTTTGATTTACACCTTAGAAAAATTAACATTTTACTCACACTCGTGTTTTTGAGAACCATTATTTCAGCCTTTGTCTAGGATGCTTCAATTGAACTCATGTCTCCCACATCACAAACCCCCTCCCCTCTGATTGGCTGGCCCCTCTGGAGGCCTGTTGCATGCAGATCTTGGTGTTTGAGGCCCGAATCTTTCACCGTGTCATGAACCAATCAGGAGATCCTTATGTGATGACCTCATTATTTCAGTAAGACTCATGAAGAGCTTGCACTCACACACTGTTCTGAGCAGTTGACAGAAATGTGCAGAGATTTCTTCAATATTAGAATACACAGAGGTTTGAAAATCTGCACCCGTTGAGTATGAACATTCAGGATTGGTTCTTTGTATCCATGTTTAAAATATAGGTAAGCAGAATACCCTCCATACAAACATACATACATCTCTATGCGTATGGACGTGTGTCTCTTTAGTGGTTTATGTCTGACAAAGGATGATGGCACAAATCCTGGTCTTAAAACCAAACTTGACCCTATCCCCCAACAAACCCCAGTCACAACTCATTTTCCTTATCGACCACAAACCTGATCCAGACTTTTATTATTAAGCAAACTTTTAACCTTTCTTGGCTACTCAAGTGTCTGGGCACTGCACAGTTGCAGCAGCTCTCTCTTCGTTGTTGTTTTTTTTCTTATTCTTTGGTTTTCTTTGTATTTAGAGCCTGTAATTACTTTTCATGTCTCATTTGTTGGCCACTGACACCAAAGTGGTTGCCTTTGCAGTGTTTTTTTTTTTTTTTAACTTTCTTTTGCTCCTGTGTGTGTCCAGAGATCTTTTGAGTAACCATGGTTGCATTGTTTACACATGATTCCACCTGTTAGCAGCCTGTAGCATGTTATTGCTAACTGGTGCTAGGACTGGTGTTTTCTCTGAGCTGAGAAAAAGGAGGCGAGGACGATGATGACCAAGCTGTCTTCTTTGACAGACATTATTTTTTAGTTACACACTTATCATATTGTTTTCTTTCAATATTCTTGAATGTTTTGCTCTATATACTTTCTTATATTGCTGCTGTTGCTCTGAATTTCCCTTCATGGACTAAGTACATTCTATTCTATTCTAACCTCACTATTTGTGTTTTATTCAACAAGTGTGACACATCCTGTGAAATGACTCCAACCTTCTCTGAAAATTCTCTAAATTTTAATTAAGTTATCTGCTTATATAGGATTTCTTCTCATCTGTCACTACACATGCTACTGAGTTTTAGTTTCATATTTTCTATTTAGCCCATCTTTGAATAAAGTATTGAATTTGACCAACCTTTATCAACAGATCACCTGGGTCATGAAGTACGGTGGATTTTTGTTCTTGCACCTTTAAAGCAGTTTTACTGATGAAAAGAATCTTCTGGAATATGATTGACAATAATCGCTCTATGTTGACATGAGCAGGGAGAGGTAATTTATTTCAGGTAATTTGGAGAGTGCTTTGATGGTGAACTAAAAATGGCTTTGCATAAAGTAACAGGATCAGTCTCTGCAGCACGGCAAACAAAGGTTCACATTGTCTTGACTTTACAACCACAGCTTTAAAAACAGGTCTGATAGCATGGCCTCTGGAATATCTCATTATGCAAAAAGAACTTTAAAAAGCTTTTTTTTCCTCATATTCTCACTCTTTCTTATGATTCTAAAGCACAAAATATTCTGATATGTTTGTCATTTCATGTGTACCTTTGTGCTTCTTGATGTATCAGCTGCTGGTCTCCCTCTGAAAATCTCATTGATGGATTTTAGAGTGCAGGTCTTCCATCTGAATACTTGACCACGTCACACAACACATTGTTTAGTAATGGATATCATGTGAGTGCAGGGGGATGTCTGAGAAAAGAGCTCACACACACACACACACACACACACACACACACACACACACACACACACACACACACACGAAATACAAAATGAGTTTCTCCCCCTGAATGTCCATATTGACATCAGCTCAGGGAAATTAGTCATGCAGAAGTGCTCTCTAAGTGCACTGTCTGTACTGTTCCATATAGTGGCAAGTGGGGTGAAGCCTCAATAGCTTCAGGACGTGAAAGCCGTACATACAAAAATATGCTCTATTATTTTGTAAACATTGTGCTGCAACAACACTGAGAAGTATCTCAACCTGACTGCTTCCAGAGTTAATTCTGGGACATACATGAAGAAAAAGAAGATATGTGAAAATGGTAGTTCAAGACTCTAAAAACTGAACAGAGAATTTTTTCAGAAAACGTCTTGAGATTAAAAAAAAAAAAACAATCTAAAAGGAATCAGTTCAACAGAAGTTACTTTAAAGAAATCAAGTAAAGTTTTCTTCTAATGTGTAGATAAACTTTGACATTTTTACTCTGTATGTTCTGGAGAACACATGACCTGAGGAGAAACAGGCTGAGCTGATTAGGAGCTAAGGAGCGCCCTCACCTGGTAGTTTCAGGAAGTACAATGTTATCAAATTAAATCATATTTTCAACTAGAACTTAATAATATTATAATTTCCTTTCAATTGTAAATAATATTGATAAGAATAAAAAAGATAACACTTTCAGCTTTAATAGGATGTAAATACATAAATTCCTTTGATTTCTTTGGTTTGGGCTGAGGGGAAAAAATAACCAATATATTTTTAGCCTTAGTTTACCTCATGACCATACAACTCTTAGTTTCTGATTATATACTAAAAATTTTTCATCTTAATTGAACTTGAAAAAAAAAAAAAAAAATCCACGACAAAACTTAAAAAAGTTAAAGAAAATTTTACACACTGCCATTATTATCCTATTATACTGCCTTATTGAAAATTACATTGAGCTGTTATTTATATAAAGGTGCCACACAAACAAGAAAACATTAGTGTAATTTAAAGCAATGTTAAGATAATGTAAATAAAAAGAAAACTATATTTGTTAACACTAAAATACTGTAAGCTTTGTATGAAAAACAGTATATCCAAAGAGTTATGTTTGAAGTTATTGGGCATCAAAGTTCCTTAACCTGCTGATTTCCAAAGTAAGGGTAGGTTGGGTTGTGAAACGGCTTCCAAAATCAAAACTATTTACCACTGCAAATTTTATCTACTAATGTACAAATATAAACAAAATTAGGGGTTTGATTTTATTTAAAATCATGAAAAGTCCTCAGCAGTGCAATTTTTGGTGATAATACTGGTGATGCATTCAGGAAAACAAATTAAATTAGGTCATTTTAATTATCATTATTTGTCAATTCATTATTTGTTTACTATTAGCAACAGAGATTCTTAATGTATCCTGCATTTAATCCGTAGATTAAATCCTCACAACTCAAATATGACCTGATTTTTAGTTAAGTAGAAACTTTCTTTACATTATTGAAAAGTGTAGTTCTGATACCTCATATTTCATGGCAAATGTTTAAATGATTTGATAAATTAGTTTAAGACATGTAACATCCAAAACAATGATGATCCTGTAATTCCTGTACCATCTTAAGACTCTAAAGCTCCTGCCAAGTGAATCTGCAAAACTCACAATTCTTTATATCTGTATTTCCCACAGTAACAGATTGGATCTGTTTCTCAAACAGGGTACTATTTTAGTCTGATGTTTTTGCCTGACTGTACAACATGTTAATGCACTTTAAAGTCAAGTCAAAAGATACCTGAAAATATTTTGTGTATTTTGATCAGTTTAGTGTATGAATATATTCTTTAGGCCGCTTTACATTTACATATCTACTCAAAAACCTCTGAAGCTTGACTGCTGTGACTAAATCCTGAGGGCTGAGATAAACTTATTTACCAGAACGGTGGTTCTTTGTTAAACACTGCCCTCTAGAGGCTGCACACTGACCTAACGCTCTTGTGTCTTTGTAATCAGGATGCAATTTTTAGAAATGAAAAGATTTTAATCTTATTTATTGATCAACATCAATGTATGAACAGGAAGTAGTACATTTATTGTCCTTCTGACGACTCATACACACAAATCCTGGTATCACAAAATATCTCAGCAGTGATGTAAACACATTTACAATGAAGCCGAGGATCTATTAAAAGACTCTTTAACAGGATATCAATGTACAGATGGATTCAGCCAGCAATTAAAGCATTTATTGAAGCAAATCAAGGTACTTCTTAAAGTATAAGTGATGTACCTAAAGACCTGAATGAGGATGTTCACAGTGACCTAAAAAAGCAGGTATGCACATGGTGTGTCCTTGCAGTAAAAGTACTATCCGGTGTTGAGGTTTCTGTTCTTAGAAATGTTGGACAAAAAGCCGTACAGATGGAACAAACATCTGAACCTGCACAAAACAACAAGGACGTTTCATCTTCTACAAAACAATAAATAAGTTGCATGATTAAAAGAACATACAAGTGCAAAGTTCTGCCCTTAAAGCTTGATTGCATGTTTTGAAACAGTTTTGTATTGACCAATCTCAAAGGGATTTACTGCTACAGTACTTTCTGACAGTAACAATTATGTTGAAGGACGGTGAGAAAGTGGAGACAGGATTCTCTACACTGATGGTTTGGTGGAGAAGATGACGTCTAACAGTGAAGTTGGCGTGAAAGTTTCCCTCAAAGATCTGGAAACTTAAAACGCGCGTTAAGTCACAGTCAAAAATAAAGCGATGCTCAGGGCGTCAGTTTGGCGTAGTGGTTAGGTCAAACGGCCCATGTGCTGAGGCTGCAGTGCTCCAGGAAAGCGTTCCAAAAATAAACTTTAGAAAACAAATCAATAAAGCTATGTTGAGCTTCAAAAAAAGAAAATTCAAAAATGTGTTAGCAGGTGAGACAAAAAGAAGTGCTTTATCAGGATAATGTGCTTTGAGCTTAAAGAAAGAGGTCAATAAATCCAAAATATGGATTTTAAAAATCAACAAGATGTGATCATTTAGTTTTCCGTTGCCAGGTTGTAACATAGTTTTAAAGTTTTCTTTCAGTATTTAAAAAATTTGTTTGTTTTTTTCTAAGACTGCTCACTGCATGGTACCAGTTTGGCTCACAGTGGACACAGGTTTGACCCCTACCCTTGACCCTTTGCTCTCGATGCTTCTTGTCCCTCTCCTGCTCTCCAACCTTAAAAAAAAACAAAACAACTTTTTAAAGGACTCTACAGAAACCGCTCAGCACATCACGTCTTAGGTGAGCTCACTCTCTCCTCCAACAGCAGTGGTTCCAAACACGTCCAGTTTGAGATAACATAAGTTCTAATACTTTTTACAATTGGTAAAAACAAACTGATTTTTCTGTGTAGTTTTGGTTTAGTTCCTAGTTTTATTTCATATCAGATCCAGATCAAATCAGATTATGCTGACACTGGCTCACAGGATCTAAAATAGCATGAACTCACGTTAATTTCTTGTAATCAATCATTCCGTAGATATTTTTCTTAGAATAAACTTATACAACTATATTATTTACATATTCTTATTGTACATTTGCAGGACTTTGCTCCTGTTGTGGGACTAATAATGTATAGTCTTATCTCTGAACATGTCTAAAGAGGATTTCTGCTCCCTTTTTTTCCCTTTGAAACCATACGCGTAAATGTTAAAACTTCTGTCAAAGCTCTTTGTAATCTAATACAAGCCATGTTTCCCAGAATCCTCTGGCAACGTCAGAACTAAACCCTAGGAATTATGGGTCATAGCTGAGAGCCACTACCACAGATTTGGCCATTTCAGCACCAAGGACAGCGCCAATATAATGACAAACTACCTTCAGTTTTAACTCCCACTTTAAAAACATGCACAGAAAAAACTTCACTATGAAGCTGTGTGATCCACGTAAGACGTCATGTATCGCTTTAAGCCTTGGCATCCACTTCTGTGTCTTCAGCCTAAAGATGACACCAGTTCTCAATTAACAGCAGATTCCCAAGCCCAATCCTTTACCCCAACACTTGTGCTTTCAGCCGCACTGCTCAGAAAAGACACAAAAAGTGGGAGAACTGAAGGTGGGAACCAAACTTTCAATCAAAATCAAGAGAACTTGACAAGAACATGCAGCAAAGACAACAGGACACTACATCAAAACCGACCACTTCCCCTCCCTCCTTCCTTTCCTCTGCTGCTCATCAAAGGGGGTAAAACTAGTTTGAAATTCAGCCCCAAGAGACGTCACTTCTAAAGCGAGCCTTCCCCGACATGCATGTTTTCTTCCCTCCAAAGCAAAGTAAGCGAGCTGAGTCCCACGGAGCCCATGAGTGGAGCGCGGTATTTTCTTTGGAACAAACAGCACTGCAGCACATCAGCTAATAGAGCCCGGCTCCCAGAGGGAAGCTTGATATAGGACACTTTTCCTCTTCCTCCACTTGAGCTATTAATACACCCAAACAAAAGAAAAGAGGCTTAATGAGGCAGCAGCGGGGAACTCATGCGAAACTCAGTTAGACAAGAGCTTTGTAGTGTTTAGCTCCAAGGATTCCAGCTTTTCATACGGCGAGTGGATCCTCCTTTTGCTTGGTCGTATTGTAGTTGATGCTAAGGGAGTAAAAAGCACAGTATGTTCATCCTGTTGTGCCCTTCTACGCTTGGACCCATTTGGCCAGGTCTTTGTGAAAATGGCAAAAGGAGATGCATAGTTTGGAAGCATGATAATGTGCAGGATGTGGATGTTATAGATCTAAAGAAACTCGCTGGAGGCTTTTAGAAAAAAAACATCTGAACTGGAGACATTAGACACATTTCACCTAGTGGAAAAAAAAGAACAAACAGAAACTGTGACATATGAAGCATTTTCTTTGCATATTTGCATGAAAGGAAAAGTCTCATGCAGCTTAGAGAGCAGCTACCTTGAAGTTAATGCTTTGGTTCAGATCAGAGTGCATTAAAATGGAAGAAGATGAGGGAGTGTATCTAAAGTCACACAGTTAAGTCCAACTAAGGTTTTTTTGTTTCCTGTTAGAGCAGGAGAAACTGTTTCTAGTCACAAACTGAGCACAAATACCTACCCCTGTACACCCAAAGAATACAGATTTCTTTTTATATGGAAACAGACTCATACAGACTAAAACAAATCACAGACTGTTGCATTTACTCGCCTAGCTATCCTGGGTAAAACCAGCGCTGTAGCATCGGAACAATACAATATTTACGCTATTGTAGAAAAGGGGTTTTGGTGTTCAGATAATTTACACCTTAAGGAGTAAAATGTCCCGGATTAAAGCCGGTGTTTTTGAAATGTGCAAGTTAAAAAACTCAAATGGAGGAATCTGCTAAAGATCCAACAAAAGATGAGAAAGAAGAGGGCGGTTTAGGTCATGCACTGGGGACAGATTTCTGAATTAAAGTGAGGATGTCAAACAGTGCGAAGATCACTATTTCAGTCATGCAAGTACAAGAGAGCAAAAGGATTGTTAAAGTAAAGCTCTGAGCTCCTCAGGAACTGACATTTTCATAAAGAAAGGGTGAACTTTGCTCCTTTTTTCTCTAAATGTAGCATAAAATCTCTCCATTTCATTATTCTGTTGCACTTTTTGGCACATAAAACGTCTCATTTCTACCCCGACAAGGAAGTCATTGAAAATCCGCCCCGTTTGGCATCACACAAAACTCAACCTCGTCTAAGCTGATCTGAATTTCCCAACTGGGACTCTGGCTCAATCCAATTGGCTGCTCTGATATAAAGAGACATTTACGTCCTGCACCAAACAAGGCAAATCCAACCACCGGGCTTAATACTGACTGGAGGATCAGACGATGCAGAGCAGCAGCAATAAGCTGAGCCTTCAAAGTAGTCGTCCTCCCACATCAGAGGCAAAAAAAATAATCTAAATTTAGCTCTTCTTGTAGGGTCAGGTCCCATCAGGCAGCAGTGCTCCCTGTACAACAATAAAAGCACAGATTTGGCCAAACATCCTGCATCCACATTTGCTTGCTTCTATAAAAAGATTTTGCTTCTTTAATCCCCATGAATGTGGACGTTTACTTTTTAACTACTGGACAAAGCCGCAGTTAAATCCCCAAACTTAGCCGCCCACATAAATAAAGTCCAAAATATTTTGGTTACATAAATCTAACACAAGTTCACATCCATTAACAAGCTGCGAACGGCGTTAATCTCTTTTTGCCGACAGTAATCTTAAAACGTCTCGGTAATCTACGTAAAGCGTTGATTCTCTATGATAATTACAAAGATGTGTAAACGACTACGTGGAAACAGTCTTTCAGCAGAGAAGGAGAAAACACACACACACACACACACACACACACACACACACACACACACACACACACACACAAACACAAAATGTTGTTTTTTAAAGATAAAGACTCACTATCCATTATTTCTTTTCATATCAGTCTGAACCATAAATAAGTTAACAATATAGCTTATCATAAATAAATTTCAGTCTGTAAAATTCACATATAAATATCCTGCGCCGTCTTCAAGAGACTTCCCGTGAAAAAGGAAGTGGACCCAGTCACGTTACGTTTCTTCTCCCTGTTTGACAGAAAAATAGAGAGCGTCCATGGTGTAAACACGACGACTTTCCCTTTTAGGACTTCTGGAGGCGTGGACAGAGACAGGTAAACAGACAGAGATCGAGCCGATGATGAGACTGAAGGAGTCTCTCCATGGTCTGTCTGGACAGGGGGCAGTAGGACAGCCCTTTTCATGTTGGACGCCAGTGTCGACTGCTTCCTGGTCAGGTCCCTGATAAGTACGGTCTGTGTGTAAAGTTGAGAGAGACGGAAAAAAAGAGGCTATTGCTAGTAATGACTGATTGATTGATACTGAGGTGACGGGTGTTGCTCCTGCTGCATGCTTGGATTTTTGGAGACGTGCGGACGTCCATGCAAGTGAGCCAGAAGCGACAGAGCTGCCGGGGGACAGAGAGGAAGAGAAGAACACCGTCTCTACGTTGGTCCGAGCCATCCTGTCAGGTCGTAAAACTTGTCAGAGCGTCTGTTTCCGCTTGCTGTCTCACTGTCCTTCTGAAAAGTCAAAGGCTGGGTGCGCTGGCTGGTGTTCAGAGTCCGTTTCCAGGGTGATGGGGGTGTTGACAGGCGTGCTGTTGGAGGGCTGCGGGTTGGTGTCCCCCTCCGGGGAAGTCTTCCCCTGAGACTGGGAGGAGGAGGACGAGGAGTGGGTGCTCTCGCTGGAGCTGCTGCGGGTGTCTGTGCTGGTACTCGTCTTCTTCATCTTCCTCCTCTTGGCTAGTGGAGCTTTGTCGACCGTCTGCAGGCGGAAACCTTCTCGCTTACATTTGTTAAATGCCTGGGACACAAAAAGGTGGGATTAGCAAGCCATTTTTAAGGATTTATCTTAATCAACAACAAGACAGCTCTCTTTAGTCTGATACTGGTTCCAACTTGTAGACTGTGAGTAGGTTTTTGTTGTGAGTAGAGATACTGAAGTAGGTTTGTCTATGTCCTCAGTCTAAAATTTGTGTGATCACCGAAATATTTTAAAATAAACATGAGGCTCAAAACACTGAGGACTGACACTAAAACCCAAGTTGTTTATGAAGACTGTCTCGTGTGAATACTACTACAAACTTATTTGGAGAGAGATATTTTTGCTGACAAATATTAAAAAAGAAAAAAAATCTGATATTCATCTCTCTTTTCATTTCTAATATCTATAGAAGAGGACTAGGGTCAATAAAATATTTATTGATTAATTTATAACTAAGAAGAAATTAATTTTGTCCAGCATTAAGGTTACATTAATGAGAAAAGGTCAGAATTCAAATTTTCAGAATCAAAGAAAGTTCATAAAAATGTTTTTAAAGGCTTAACCTTCATTTACCAAAAAAGTGTCCCTCATCCTTTTTCATACATCTCTTATTTCCAAAGAGATTATTTTGAAAATGAAGTTCATACCTTCTTTTTCTTTTTGCTTTTCTCATTTCCTTTCTTGTCTTGTTTCCAAACCAATCATACTCAATTTTCCCCCTTAACTTCTGTGTCTTAAATGCTTGTAAAAAGGCTTTAAATTAATTGTTGGAAACATTCCTGTGGACTGTGATTTGTGCCTGTTTTCATGATTGATGTCTCTGTCTTCATTTTCTCTATTTCATCAATAAATCAGAAAATCTGTGATTGATTCAAAAAGATGAGCTGATATTCTTTTTTATTTTTTTATTTTACAGTTTGTTGTACCTTTGCAATGGTCCAAAAGTCATTCTTGACATCTGATAATCCTATATGTTTGAAATTAATCAGAAATTAACACAAAAATCGCCAAATAAAAAAACACTTTTCCTGTTAAAGCTCCAGTGGGTAGCCTTTAATTGTATTGATCATGGCACATTTTTATGAAAAAAAATAGGTTCTACCTCCATTACACAGCCAATAGTCTTACCTGACGCCTACCCTGTGGCATTGTTTGCAAGCATTAAAAATTACGTGTTTAGGAAATAGTAATTTTTGTTTTCGATGTTGGTCTGTGCTTTAAAATATTATACAAAGGCATTACTGTCGATCTTAGACAACTTCTCAGTGATTAAAGAAATCTTCACAGGAGCTTTAATCTTCCACTTGATAAGCCTGCTGATCATTTCAAAAGAACTTTGGACGATAAAGTTTGTCATACAGTGCGAGCTCCTGTGATTCACTTCAAGCTTGGAGGATCTACTTTCAGATCTACTTTCCCACATCTGCTTGGAACTCAAAACAAAGAGCTTTAAAAATGAATACAAGGATTTCTTTTGGTTATTTTAGATTTTTAGTTTTGCACTTCTTAACCTCTGATCGCACCTGTTTTATTTTTTTTGTTTTTAAAATTGTTTTAATCATGTCTATTCTTTAAACAATACTGTACAATATAATTCTTTGAGTGTTTCATGTTTATTTTAAATTTTTATCTTATTTTACATGCTTGACAACATTGTAAATGAAGGCTTTGCACTCTTAGCCCATAGTTTCAGAGCAGCTGCTGTAGGGCTAGAAGTTTAAACAGCAATTTTACATAAACTACTTAAATCCTCAAAACACGTGTTTCTTACATTAAAGGTAGCTTTGACATAAGTGTGGACGGAGGCAGTGGAGGAGCCCAGGATATCCGGGGTCATGAGTGGGTTGGAGGACAGCTGGCTGTCGTCCTGCAGCCAGGCGTTGTAACGTAGGCCGCACATTTTAATCCTCTTGTTTGGGTCCACCGTCAGCAGCTCTGCAGGAAGAACACACAGATAATTACCCCTCCGAGAGCTCCAAATATATTCTGAGAGACGAGCTGAGCTGTGAAGAGGAAGCGATTTGCTCCTCAGGTAACACAGTCACTGTGAGCTGCTTTGTGGGTCAAAAGTTCAACCTGAGGTCTGAATGTAAACAAAGGGCTGCTGGGAAAAAACTGAAACAAGGACTTTTTTTTTTTAAAGCTAAAACTACATGTGGAATATTTCTTACACTTAAGAGATAATCATATCACTTCACATTACAGAAGACAACTAATCACTTATAGTTCAAGAAACCTAAAGAGCATTTTATGTTGTATAGACTAGTTAAACTCATTGTTTGATTAAGATACTTAAAACAACTCGTCCTATCCTCACCTTGTATAAGGTCCTTGGCCTGCTGGGAAACATTCCTCCAGGCCTCACCGGCGAAAGAGAAGTCCCCGTGCTTGATTTTCTTCATGATTTCCTCAGCACTGGTGTGAGTCAGGCTCTTCTCTTGGCACTGAAAAGGCACCTGGCCAGACAGCATGGTGTACTGCGAACAGAGGAACACAAGCTGCGGTCAGATGACCAAACCTACCGTGCCCAGGCCTGAACGTTTAAAGTGTTTTGTGGATTATGTTGCCTGCAGTGAGAGTGGAAAGCTGCTAGAGATCAGAGTAACTGTTAAAATAAAATCATGCTTCAAAGCGGCTCTTGACCGATCACGACTATGCAGCATGTTGTTGACCGTGTTTGAACCAGCACTAAACAGGAGAGCGGTCTCTACCCAGCTGACTGAACAGGGTACTCTCACCTTGGCCTGCTTACATCCTCCCTCGTATTTCTCATTAGAGCGACAGTGTTTGTGAACAGAGCTTTTGGCAGCGGAGGATCTGCCGTGCCCTGATCTCCTCTCTGTCTCTCTGTTGGCTCACTTTGCTTCCAGGGCATTGTGCACACAGCTTGTCAGTAGCCATCTCATCAAAGCTTCATGAGGCACACTACTCCCATACCCCCCCCCAGGGGGTGATGCTTCGAAACAGCATTTGAACAGAAAGCCCAAAATCTGAACGGATGACTGGCCAAGTACAGAATTCTCTCCCTCTATCTTCCCCCCTCTTTCACCCCTGTGCCTCCTCTTTTCCTTTCTGTCCCTCCTTTCTTTTTTCCTCCTCTACACAGAAAAAGGTTAAATTAAGATGACATTTCCGCTACCAGGAAAACAACGTCTCACATGAGCGCAGGCTTAACCCGCTCAGAGAGGCAGGCTGGTAGACTCTTCACTCGGCGGTGAGCGTTAAACTGTGTCAGCTCACCACAGGATGCTGAGGGTTGGAAAGAGGGAGATGAGTTTCATGCGAAGCAGATCACACGAAACATGCACACACATGCATACATACATGAGCACTTCTACACAGAGTTACTACATAAGCACGCTCACTCAATTACAATCAAAATCAGAAAGCTGATGAAATCATTAGCAACACTAAACTGTAAAAGCTAAATTTAACATTTTTACGCAGAAGCTTCAAACTGGAGTCTTTTGTTTGGTCCACTTTTCAAAACTTTAATTTTATTCAATCAGGTCTCTTTTCAAGACCTCTGTGGAGAGAAAGAGCCTTGTACTTGGTGGGTCTGCAGTTACAAATCCCCCAGCCTCTGAATGGAGCTAATCAATGATGTGTTATTGAGTCATTTCTCGACTGAGCAGCAGCCTGAGCAGTCCAATCAGTAACTTATAATCAGGTCAGAAAGGAAATTTGCCAAAGAGAGCTTTAATGAAACCTGCAGCCATGTCCTAACTTCAGATTACCATTATTAGTCACAAAACTTTTACTTGTGTTTCATAGAAGTTTAGATTCATACGTACACTAATGATTGACCTTATGAATTTTAGAACTGAACAAGTAATGTTTAAAGCGAGGAACAATCTGCTGCCAGGACAACTTTAAGAGTGTTCTTTTAAAAAGACAGGAGGGATATTTTGTTGAAATAAGCTAGTTTGTGTTGTGCTCTGCGTTAACATCTGCAAACTCTGCTACTTTTCAAGAAAAATGTTCTCCTTTAGCAGGCAGTATGGGTGAATATGTCAGGATTTTTTATTTATTTACTTTTTAATCTATTGTGATTCTTTACCATGAAAGACTATCTAGACCTGTAAATGACATTTTTAGCCAAAAGTATTTCTAATCCGATAATCTCAACTGTTTTCTGCTCCGCTTAATATCTTTCATTTAGCCTTGTGTCCTCTAAAGCAGTGTTTTTCAAATTGTTTCAGACCAAGGACCACTTATTTCCCCAAAGAAACTCAAGGACTACCAAGCTTAAAAATAGCCAGAGAACAACAGCCCAAATAGCTGAACCAAAGTATGCATCATACATGTTTTTTTTTAATTATTTATTATTATTAAGCGTTCCATGGAAAAAACACAATTTACTCACAGTCATGGGGTCAGAGTGCAATTTGTCAAAAAAAGACAGGGGGAGTTTTTTTCTTTATTTTCTTTTTCCATGCATCTGTTTATTTTTCTAAACATGAAAAACAGGTCGAACAACAGACCTAAATCTCTTTTAAGTCAAAGGTTGGGCCTATTACCTTTTAAACAGTCCAATATTTATCTGTAATGCAAACTAAAAAGTCATGAAATGTTTAATTTTCTGCGACAGCCACACATGCGATGTGGTTACAGGACCATGGATAAGGGCTGATCACGCTGACATGGCAGAGGATTTAAGAGGAACACGCAAATCCGACTCAACTCAACACAAAATCTCATCAATTAAGATTTCACATCATGTCAAAATAATCAGGTGAAGTCAACAGTTTACTCTGAAGTCAGACTTCATGTGGCCTTTTCAGCTTAACTGTTGGCGCACCATAAGAGGTATTACGCCCTTTTGCACTTCTTGCCCATGAGCAGGGATGAAGAAAAGACTGTTCCGTGTGGGCCTATTCATTCTTTTGTGTTTACAAGCGAGACTGTGATTCCAACAAATTGCACCCTGAGAAACACCGCTCACAAGTGTTTTATTAAGTAATCAGTGTTCATGAAGCTCATTTTCACACCATGAGTTGGTGCAAGGAATGTTATTGTACTTACTTTGGTTTTGTTTGCACATTTAATAAAAAATGTAAGCGTATGTATACTTGAGAACATGATTCATCCCATTGCCATTATGAAAAAAGCGGACTTCTCTTTTATCTTGGAGCTAATTTAATGAATAGACTAGAAAGCACTCAGAGAGTGCAGACCTCCACCAAGCATATTGTGATTGTCACGCAAAACTTTAGTCCTACTTTAATGTTATACTCCCTTTCTACTGACTGTCTGCTACAATTTGGTGTTAGTTGCAGGTTTGTACGATAATGTTTTACCTGACAGTGTTGAAAATGATGATGACTTAGTGCATATTTCATATTCCAGATCTTAATATTCAGAATATTGCCAGGATCTGGATCGTACTTTTACATCTGTCAGAAATTATGGTGACCTTGTCTTGTTTTGTTTTGCAAAGCAATCCTACCATTTATCATGGCGTTATATACACATATGGTGAAAACAGCCCTATCTTACAATGATAAAGAATCCTCTAGAAAAGTCCTGGATCCAGACGGTGATCCAGATTACCTCCAAAATTTAATCACTGAAAATTTCACCAAGATCTGTTCCTTACTTTTTGAGTTATGCTGTTCACAGACAAACAAACAAAAAAACAAACAGACAGAAAAATTCCCCTTGAAACGTAACCTCCTCGGTGGAGGTAAAAATCGTCTCAGATTGATTCTGAATCCCCTCGCTAACTCATCAGTTGACTACTTTGGCACCAGTGCTGAATTGTTTTGGTCTTGTAGCAAAGGACACCTGAAATAGAGTTCAGGAGGTATCCTTTCTGTTCTGGAGTAAAATGTATAATGTCAGCTATTTCTGCGCAAAGTGACAGTCAGATGAAGTCGGAGAGCAGAGGTAGAAAACTCACTCTCACCCTGATGGTAATGATGAGTTTAATAATGAATGATACGCCATCATCACAGCCAAACACCACCATCTTGTGCCTTTCGTTCCCACACCCACTCACCAGAATGACCCCCAGGCTCCACAGGTCACAGGACTCATCATAGCCATCATATTTGAGAATCTCTGGCGCTGCGTACTGCAGTGTGAAGCAGGGAGTCTTCAGGAGCTGATTGTCCGGCGGTTTGAGGCGAGCAAAGCCAAAGTCTATGATTTTTATCTCGGAGTTCTCACTCTCGTCTGTGAAGAGCAGGTTCTGCGGAGCAATTCAAGACACGGACAGCAATCATTTCTTTCTGCTGTGCAAAACTAGTCCACTCGAGAGCTCACTAAATTGGACATCAAGACTCGTCTGACCAGGTACTTTTGACCCACGTTTGGGTCAAAACAATTCGACTCTTGTTTTGTGGAAGATTGCACAGTCAGAATGACAACAGCACGGATCAGACAAAGTTCAGAAAAACACAGTAATTCTGCTTTTAAAGCTCATGAGTTAGAGTGAGCGTGGTCATCGTTAAGACACACACCGTGCTCAGAGAAAGAAGAGTTTGGAGCAAAATGTCTGTCCAATACCTCCGGTTTCAGGTCCCTGTGCACCACTCCCACATCATGCATGTGGCTGACGGCCGACACGAGCTTTCTCATGATGCGGCTGGCTTCTGTTTCGCTAAAATGCTGCTTCCTGCGTATCCTCTCCAGGAGCTCTCCACCACCAAGCAGCTCCAGGACCAGGTACGTGTGGAGCTACAGAGAACACAGAGACACATGCATGAATTATTAATCCATACGTTGTGTGTACCATGGGTTTATTTTACTGCACTATCAGAGCATTTTGATTTCAGTCTATCTTTAACATCGCTTTATTTTTGGCCCAAACAGTGGATTTTTATTTGACATATTAGCATACACATTCAAATGGTAAATTTATTTGCTATCATCCAGATAGCTTTCTTTCCCACTCATGATTATTATGGCTCTCTTTGTCTTTGTTTGCATCTTAACTCTTCTGATCCTTACTATGATTCACTTCTAACTTCATTTCTTGCACAAAGGGTGCAATACAAATATTGTAATCACTTGACTTCTAATATTTACACACCTCACCTACCCATTACACACATTTCTAACTTTTGTAATTTATTATTACTTGATAAAAGGGCAAACATTCTTTTCGGTTTTGCAATTACATCAATAAACGTAAAACAATGAGGCAAATAATGTGTAGACATGACTGAGTGTTAAAACTTTTTATCAAAACATGTCATGTAACACAGAATTAGCCTTAAAAATGTTGACATTAAAAGGGCTGTGGAGACTAAAAGATGAAAAGCTAGAGTTTTTCTGGGATGAAGACTCCGTTTCCATTACAACTTTTTTACCAATATAACGAGATGAGGTTAGGAATTTATTAGTAGTTATTTTGCGCTACGAGTTAAAGTGTAGCAACGAGCAAACTTTGTAAATTCAGTTAGTACTATAGCTTAGCCTGGTGGCTATGAGACGTGTCTGTGACGTGTAACGTTAGTGAATCCTGTGGTTATGTCCTACCAGTGCTCATCTACCAACTCCAACCCCACCAAGTAGAGCTGACGTAACCTCACTCTTCATTCTATAAATTTTATGAGCTTATTATCATATGCTATTATTTTGAGCACCTCAAATGGCTGCAACAGATTGTGATTCTGATCCTTTTTTTGGTGGGAATGCCAAGTATTTTCCAGGTTTGTGTCCATGTTCATGTACTCTTTGTCTAGTAAATTTAAATTTAGTCTCCTCATCTTGCGTGAAGAGACTATCTAAGGTAGATCTAACTGCAGATATTTCTTGCAAGTTGGGGAATCAGTGGAGGCTCTTTTTTTGTTTTAAGCTCATTCATTTAATTTTTTTTTTTGCTTCCTCATTTTCTGCTTTCCATTATCAATAGATAGACTCTGAAGTTTGAACAGACCACTGCAGAATAACTGCTGCATGTGGGTTGGAATGAACATCAGCACAACCAGCTAAGCCTGTGTTTTCAGAATTAGATTCCCTTTATCATCATTCTATCCGAATACAACAAAACTAGTGTGAAAATCAGTCAGTGAATAAATGTGTAAAGAAAAAGACGTCCAACAAAAATAAAACACTGGACAAAATTGAAAGTAAAAAAATTAAAAGATAAAGGTGGCTGAGTGGTTCTAGCTTTTAGCCCATGCTCTATCACTCTCCTCTTCCGTTTTCTGTCAGACAGTCCACCTCCAGTGTCCAAAAAGTTGCTTTCAGCAGAGAAAAACACAGATCTCTCTTCTCAGTGCAAAACCTTGACCCGTACGTGCCATACATCAATCCTGCCTGACCTGACCAGGAAGCTGAGAAATGGCGTTTAGAACATAAGTGTCAAGTAACTAAGTAAAAATACTTTGTTACCTTACACAAGTTAAAATTTTGGATATCTATACTTCAACAAAAACATCAAATACAAACAATGAGAGCAAACTTTGCTCAGTAAAACTAGAATTTATATAAAACATGGAGATCGTATGTATGTGTATCATAACTTAATGACTGTGAAACAACCTATAAAGTTTTTAAATTGATTACTATCTCCTCATGTCTGCATGAGAGGTGGGAGCCATTTGAACAATCTGTAGTGACTATTGAAAAATATTCTGCTTGAATTGTTCAACCTGTTTTTTAAGTTATGATCTACCTTAATCACAATTTGAACAATAAGTTAAAGCGAGGTTATTTAGAGTTAAAGAGCCAAGTGTCTGACTTAAGTTTTTTCGTTGCATGTTAAATTTAGCTCAAAAACAGCCCTTCCTCGCTTCATCCTTGATCCCATGACGGTAACATCAAACCAAACAGGAGATAAGTCCAAGCAAAAGGGGCAAAACAAAGTGCGAAGGGAATAATGTGTCTGGGCAGCAGGGTAGAGTTTCTCATTAATGCTGGCTCTGCTTAACAAAGGCGGGACGGGGCTGAGGCGAAGCGAGGCAGCGCGGCTTTGATCTGGGTCACAGGCCTCTGAGGTACACTAATAACCCCACTGAGCTCATCAGGGCTAAAGTGGTGCTCCTGGGCTTGAAGGAGCACAGCTAATGAACCTGTGCACAGTCAGCCACATGGACACACCTTCAGAATAACCGAGGTAAGCTTCACTTGGAACGCGTGCACTCTTAGTTTGGCTGGAGTGTGCGTCTCTATTAGCAACTCCAAGTAAATCTGGGTTGTTACCATTCAGCGCTGCAAAATGGATGTTTGTGCAGCTGCAGTTTAAAAATACGCCTGGTGTGAAATCTATCGAGCTCAGAAGGAGATGTTTATGGGACAATACGAGAAGAGATGGAAAGAGACCTCGAGGGCTTACAGCATCCCCATTAATCTGCCTTGTTCCACTTCCAGGACTTAATAAGGCTGCTGTCCTCGCAGGCTCCACAGAGAGCCATGCAGAACACAATTTATGCCGGCAAATGTAAGAGCAGCAGTTGGCCTCACCTGGTCGTGATAAATTTCATGGAGCTTGACGATGTTAGGGTGGCCGTCGCAGAGCTTTAGGGCTGCTATTTCCCGCTGAGTCTGAGCCTCCATCCTGCAGCAAACACAAGCAGGAAGCCAGATAATAAAACACAACATAAACAATCACATAGAGGAGCGAGTGACACAAAAAAATCAGAGAGGAGGTTTCCTTCAACTTGTTTCCAATCCATCCTGATGAAATGTGGAGGAGTTTCCAGCCAACAACCACAAAGTTTCCACTTTTTGTTTTACATTTCTTCAAAAAACATTTCTGCCTTCTGTGCACATCTTTGAACATCCTCTTCAGCTTCCCACAAACCTCTTCCTCTTCCTCTCCACAAACTTTCACACCTCTGGTCCAACTTGCTGACATTTCTTCTTTCAAAGCCAGGTTTATCAGTTATTTAAGCACAATTCTTTCTGCCCTGGTTTGAACATTTTTCAACACGTCTCAGTAAGAAAAATGGAAGCTGTTTTCAAAGTATGAGCTGCTCTAAAAACTTCTTGGTGCCAGACTGTAAATAAAGGTAGATGTACAAGTGTGCGCTTTAAAAAGTGAAATCAAAGTGAGTATTTGTGACCCCTCTTTAGTGAGAATTTTCATTTTAAGCAAAAATAAGCATCATTCACCTGACAATGCCAGAAAAAGTTATTAAAAGACAACAATGATCCACAATTTTTTTACTCTGCAATAATAAAAATAAGACCTTTTCCTGGACGTATCAGGTGATTGTGGCTCATGTTAAGTCAAATAAGTAAATTTTACCAAAAATAAGACAAACACTTGCTTTGATGTCGGTTTTTGCAGTTTAGTTTAGTGCTGCGGTAAACACATCCTTGCTTTTTTGTTGCATGTGAGCACATCTGGGTTTGTAATCAGAGCTGTATATATACAAGTGGTTGGTTAACATACAAGTTGTTTTTTTTCAACCAGCAGCTTCTGACATTAAGCTAAGCAAGAAGAAATCATGAGAAATCATGTAATCAAGTAAAACTGAACCCCTACATCTCTGAGCTCATGTTTTTAGTCCTCATTTCAGTCATAGGAGAGGGAGAAAAGGAGGATGACTGATTCATCCAGTCAGACTATAAACATCACACAGAGGTTGACAAACACATCTGTGTGAGCGCGCTGCGAGCTCGTACCTCTTGCTGACTATCTTGACTGCGTACTTCTGTCCAGTCTTCTTGTGTGTGCAGCGTCTGCAGATGGAGAAGCTGCCCTCTCCGAGCGCGCTGTCCCTCAGGTCCATCTCGTAACTCATGTAGAAGGGGGAGTCCTGCAGGAGGGGAGGGGTGCACGAAAAGAAGACTTTAGGAGTTAAGGAAAAAAAAGAAGAGGAATACATTTGTTGCACGTAAGCTTAATTAAGACAGACTCCAATAAAACTTGTGTTAATTTAAATACAAACTTAGAACAACAAGTAAGAAAAAAGGGTTTGTTAGATGATTTCTGTGTTGTAAAAGTGCTTCTTGGCAATAATAGCAACATGGATTCGCGGGATGAGCAGCAGAGCTAAAGAGCTGAGTATGTGGGTTGCACAATCTCTGCCAGTGCCAGACAGCTTCTTCTGCTGCTGCTGCTCAATCAATCAATCAGTCAGTCTCAATTATATAGCGCCAAATAATAACAAACGTTAACAGGTCTAAACTCGTAAATGTTAATAAAATTGTATTAACGGAAACCCAACATCAAGTTAGGAGTCTTATCTCATCTTAACCCACTACTACTGACTCTCGTTTTGAGTCAGCCCCCCCCTCCATGAACATGGGTCCTGATAAAGGGGTCAGTAGGTGCCTGCTCCTAAAATCAGTCTGCCATGTTTGACTGATCTAGATAAGGCCTGTGCGATAGGGCAACTTCAAGCTGTGGTTCGCAAAACCACGTCACAACCACAGACTATATATGGACAGCGTGGCTCTGCCTTTTACCATTGTATGGTTTTAATGCCAAAATAACCCTGTCTGGAGCTCTGCAGTCTTGTAAGTTTGCAGCCAGAGTCTGTGTAGTAGAGAATTTGTGTGGAGCCATAGTAAAAACAACAGGAACAAAAAGTTTTATTTCATTCTTTCAAAACTGTAACCCCTTCTTAGCTCACTTTCCCAACCTAGCTTGCTATCCTTGAAAGAGTTACGCAAAAAAGACAGCTGTCAATCATCATGAAGCAGGACTTGAACACAATGCAGCCCAACAATAACTCCATATCACCTCAGCATATAGATGTGAGAGACATTTCAACAAAGTGTATTTATTTTTCATTTTTTAAAGTATGACCACAGCTTCAGTCAAACGAACAAGGGGGAGACCGAGTTTTTGACCTATACAGCGGCCAGTCACCAGGGGGACCTCACATCGAGCCGAGCAAGATGATGCCCATTTTTGTTTTTTTACTACAGTCTATGGTTGAGATATTTTAAGGACTAGGCCCAAGTACCATCCCAAAAATTAAGGTAAAGTTCTGTATTACAAGGGGGTGTCAGAGACCAGCCATGAGGAGGGCCAAAAAGCCAAGTGGGACAAATCACTCCCTACTCTTGCCCTGTTTCCTACTCTATCCACTGTCCTCCTCTAACCAACGAAAAAGCGTAAAAAGCCCAAAACATAACTTTAAAATAAGACAAAAAGAAGACCACTTCCTTCTTCATATTTTAATCATTCAATTTGCCAGTTGAGAATCAATGGCAGAATAAGCTGTGTGACGTGCAAATTTTTCATAATCCCAGCCCACATATTCAGCTCTTTTGCTCATATTGCTTAAAAATGTGGCACCATATGAAAGGAAAATAAACAGCCTTTACAGATCTAAACATAAAATTCCTAACCTCTCATGCTAAGAGTATATAAAAGAAGTTCTGTGGTGTGATGAGTCTCGGGTATACTGTGTAAAGGTTTTGCACACTTCCTATGTGACTTCTCTGTGTGTCATCTCATTATGATTTCAGCTCTATGCCTGCTCTTATCTTTTCTATACCGAATGCTCTGACTAACGCTGTTTGACTTAATGAAACACGTGTATTTCCATACTACGTGTCAACCTCTAGACAAAGGCATCATTTACAAAGGTGAGGAGTTAAAAAGTCTTTTATTTCTTCTCTCAATACACGTCTGACATAGAGGTCAGTGTCACAGCATTTATAGAACTGAATATGAATCATATCGCTACTTTCTCATTAACAATTAACAAAAGCCTAAAATCCTCCCTCTTATCTGGTTCTCAGTATAACTGAGCTGTATTTTTGACATTTAGAAGCATTACTAAGACTCTGAGTGTCAGTGTTCATACAGCTGGACTGACTGATCCCTCACACTAGGTTAAAAATGAATCAACTTCACTTTTTATGTGCTTGAATTCCCTTCTTTTGTTCCACATTGTTAGCATTTTGATTTTTTTTTATCTCAATTGATATCAAATCCCCTTAGTTTTGTCTCTTTTTATAACTCTCTTGTTTTATTTTTCTATGAAGCGCTCCAATCAATGCTTGTCATTTAAAAGCCTCCATAAAGAAAAACAACTTTACTTTTAAATAAAACCTACTCAACGAGATTACAAAACTCAACTGTTGTAGTTGAAAATGTTTTTTTTTTAAAAAAATGCGTCACAATATTATGATGATCTTCAACAGCCAATTTAAAAAAAAAGACAGAAAACGCTCCGAGGCGCCCAGAATACGTCTCTTGTTGTGTGGCGTTGTTGTCAAGTCCATTTGTGTGGGAGAAGCGAAACAATGAAGTGACAAGTAAACAAAGCAACCAGGCTTTAAAATGTAAATATGCAAGATCTGAATTAAGATAGTGGAGACGACTACGAGACAAGACGGACTGTTAACAAGCTTCCTGTTTGTTTGTGGGAGAAAGCAGCACGCAATTCAGTGAGTGGAGGTTTTATTGGGATTCTGACACTTTGATTTTATCGATGCCTCACTGCTTGGCTGAAACTTTCCCTCCATAAGGAGCGGAAACACTCGTGGATACTGTAGATTATTGAATTTCCTCTTTCAATGATTAAATGTTTAAAAGGTGTTTCCTTGATTTTTTTTCCCCCAATTAAAAAAAAAAGTTTCTGAACCTTGACTGCTGATTCTTTCAATTATTTATCCAAGCCAAAACAACAAATTGAAAAAGTCTAATACTTATTAAACCAACTCAAATTTTAAAGCATGGCAAGCTAATCCGAAAGCTTTTTATTGCACTGATCCGTTAATTTACAATCAATACAAACAAAATGTGGACAAAATGTGAGAGTAGTAAACCAAGTAGTATAGTAGAGGAGGAAAAAGAGTTTTTGTTGAATAGAGAGGAGGGGAAAAGTCTCATCTGTCTGACAGCAGCCATTAGCTTAAGTGTGTTTGTGCAGGGGCATCCGAGCCCATTCATCTTACCTTCATCATGGCGCTGCGGGCCACAGCAGCAGAGCCCGGCCTCTCCGAGCCCCCACACAGCTGGACAGGGTCGTCCATCACCACATTCCTCTTAAAGAGGATGGAGGGGGCCATGAAAGAGTAGCCCTGCGCAGAAAACACATGAACCCTTGCTGTTTACATTTGACTGGAGGACAGGATGAGGGCTGAACTGTGAGACAGAGGGAAGGAACCTTCCATCCTTCCATGCAGCATTAAAAAAAATCTATTAATGATACTTGAATTATTGTAGAAATGGAAACTTTGAATTGTTGTGTGTTTTTCTTCTAAAGCACGCCGCCAGCTCAACAATGAGCCCATTCTGTGAACGTGTGAGTGACAGCGGCTGTCCAGCTGTTACTATTGTTAGACCTGTCATTGTGCAGCGCTGCCTGCCTCATTCCAGCTGTGGGGAGCCCAAAGCTTTGAACTGGCATTAATTCTTCTTTTCCTTTTCCACAGACACACACACAGCTGTGTGGTATGTGGTGACAGCCATGGATGGACGGAAGGATGGATGTTGAATGAATGAGATGCCCCAAATTGCCAGGCTTGAATATTTGATTGCTCTGCTGTGAAATTACATCTTGGCGCTCTTAATGCAATTTTAATTTTGTTTTGTGAGGCACGGTGGGGGAGCAAGTGCGCGATTTTAAATTGGGATTGCTGTCGTTATCTCAGAGATTGCTAGGCTTGCAAATTATAAAGACCACAAAATTTCAGACTGTGTGAATGGCAGCTGAGAGCGAAAAAAGCCAAGATGAAGTTGGCAATCAAAGACTGAAGGCGTAACCGAGACAGACGTGGTGATGCTCTCAAAGTGTAACCTTTTATTCCATGAGAGAAGCCCGTTAATGGATCTATTGATCTGCCGCGCTCAAGGATCCAGAAGGCAATCAGAGTTGAAATTTCATGCAATACATCAGACAGCCATCAGCTGGCACGGAGCTGTGGGCCATATTACGGTTCAAAGCTACATCAAAAATAGTCATTCACATCTGTTACTTCAATGAGAGCTGCATATGGCAGCAATTACTTCAATAAAAGAGCCTTTAGTCAATGTGAATACCAGTGCACACAGACAGACTCATGTTGACTTACAGCAACCTTTTGAGGACATTCACAACTTCACTTGATTACTTCAATTGCTGTGGAGTATGTCAAATATAGTCGCAGACAAAAAGTGGGAGATGTATAATGCGATTTTTCATGCGTGTCAACATTTTCACACCGCCTGAAACCAAAGACAGGACAAACATCGGATCATAGCAGATGCAAATATCCGATGCTGTCCTGAGCGTTGACCCACAGGAAGCACAAAGGACGGCTGCTTTCCAAAAGTCGACTGCTCCAATCCCAAACTGTGGAGATAAGAGCTCCTTTCTGTTTTTTAGCATCCCTCCTGCTCACAGAACAATGAGAGAACAACTGCCCGATGAGCTGTGAGCTTCATTAAATGACCCAGTGATTAAAACCTAAATCAAAAGTTGTGTTAGTCCAGCACTCCAGGGTTTTACACTCCACTAAAAGACACTCCACTGGAAAGGAAAACCCTGACATCATGTTATTGTGTTTGAAAATAAGGGGACAAACAAATGTTATACGTTAAATGTTATGCTATATTACGCTATGTTATGCTACGCTACATTATGTTACATTACATTACATTTATTTATGAAAAAATACTCTCTGTGGCCTTGTTTGGCTTTTTTAATCTTTTGCAATGCTTTGGAGATTTTGAGGGTTAAATGAATGTTCAAGTTCTATGTATGTTTGTTGATGTAATTTCAAGTTTGATGTTAAAGGGTTTCTTTAAGTTTATCTCAAAGAAGGGCAGTATGACAGGCTTAAAGCGTCAGCCTCAAACATTTACTAAACAAACAAATGTATTTAAAAAATGTTTTCCATTGTTCAGTCTCTGTGTTTTATATGTAATTTATTAACTATTTTAGTGTTTTTGGTGGAGGGTAATGGTTGGTTTACATCAAAACAAAGGCATATTTTACCCCTGAAGGCAATAAAACCATGAATCCAAATGGAGACGAGTAATAAACAGTAAATAAATGCTTGATAGAACCAAACTAAAACAATAGAAAATACTGCTTTTGTGTTATCTATTAACAGGCTCTTACCTGGAAGATGCGGTCACAGTTCTGGGGCAGAGCTGCGGGAGAATACGTGGGGTCCATCTCCGTAAACTCGTCTGCAAAGTTGCTAACGTCCAGCTCGTCACGGATCACCGGTTTGAACGGGGCTGGAACCTTTTTGGCTGCCAAGTCCTCCCAGTTAATTTTCTGGTATTAGGAAAATAGAGAAAAATGAAAGGGGCTGGTATTGGGACAGGCTTGTGTACACATCCTTTATCAGATTAGAAGTAAAGATACCTGCAGGGAAAAGACAGGTTTCAAAGTTCAGAGCTTAGATAGTATGGGTTCAGAAATGTACTGACTGGTTACAGATCATCTAAATTAAATTCATACTACTTTATATTAAACACAAAATCTTGATGGACAAATCTAAAATTAACTATTTTTAAAGTGTAAATTGGTTTACATTTTGGGAATCTTAAGTAAAAAGTTTAAAAGAAGAATTAAAGAAAAAAGGAGTAGAATGAAAAGGTGTTTACATTAGAAGGCAAAAAGTTGTTCTGGAAAAAGAATATCTGCAAGTTTTGCTTGGTTTAAAACAGAAGAGGAAGAATAACACTCCTCCTCCTCCTCTGTTGGCCCCCTTCTAATTGAAACAGCTCATACAAACATGCAGTTTTACTAAACGCTCTCACTCAAACCCGCCTTTGTGTGTAGTCTCAGCCCACCCTGCCATTTAGCTTCTGTAAATATTGTGAAAAAGTGGAGACAGGCAATGAGATCCACCTGGTAAAACGGGTGTTTTTTCACGTTCTCTGCTCCATTAGGACCTGAGCCCAGTCTCTTCTTCGGATCTTTGATGAGGAGTCTCTGGATGAGGTCTTTGGCCAGCGGTCCCATGTCTTTTGGAAAAGGAGGATCCTTTTTGGAAATCCTCCTGTGATGAGTGAGACAGATATGGTCAGTGATTAGAAGTGAAGGAGAGCTGAAGACTCTGGCTGCTCATCAGAGAGAACCCATACTTGGCGATGTCTGTGTGCGAGTTCTCATCCCCGTCGACGGTGAAGGGTGATCCGCCAGTCAGGAGCTCGTACATCAACACGCCGAGGCTCCACCAGTCCACCGCCTGGAATTCATAAGAGCAACCACCCGTGACTTTGGCTTCACAGACAAACACACAGATCTGACTGAAGAGCATAGACATTCAGGACACAGGGAGGAGCGTCTGATCTGCTTCGTTTCATCAGACAAACAAGAGGGGAAAAACACAAACATCAAACTGTAAATCACCTTGTCATGTCCAGACTCTCCTCCCTCCACTATTTCTGGAGCCATGTACTCGATGGTGCCACAGACGGAGAACGCTCTTTCTACCTGTGTAAAGAAAACATGAGAAATATGTGTGACAAAACAAAGCAAAGAAACAGTTTTTTTTTCGCTGAGTAATGGCATAGATGTAGTGGTGTGACACGGTTTTGATTTGTTCATAGATTAGTCTAAATTGCTCCTGAGAGGGTTTTTCCAGTGCACAATAATCACATTTTTGTATTTTGACAGATAGTATTTGGTTCTTTTTCAGTTTGGATATTTTGGAGATATATTTAGGATTCATACCACACCTGATCAAATTCTTTACTGAGGCCGAAGTCAGTGAGAACTATGTGACCACTTGAATCCAGCAGAATATTCTCAAGTTTCAGGTCCCGATAGACAATCCCAAGCTGCAGAAAGAAATCCACACACGGGCGATTGAGACATAAAGCATGTCAACAGCAAAGAAAAAGCTCTGATTGTGCTGAAGGCGGAGGTCACCTGGTGTAGATGCTCTAGTGCCAATACAATCTCTCCACTATACAAGGCTACTTCTTGTTCCTTGAAGCGGACCCTCTGCACCAAATGTGTGAAGAGCTCTCCACCATTTACATAATCTGTGGCAGAATATATAAAATGTGTCGAGGTTAATCCAAAATAATGTAAATTAGTGACATTTTTCTAGAGGGAAGGGCACAAGCTGGAGCTCAGCTTGTTAGAGTCCTTTTTGAAGATAATCATTAACCTTCTCTTGTGCTTGGATAAACATATCACAGACAAAGAGAAACTGCAGGGCTTGAATATCAAACCCCTATAAAATGTCCTCACCCAGAATGAGGTGCAGCTTGGTATCCGTCTGGAAGGCGTAGTGAAGTGTGACAAGGAACGGAGACTGGCGGATGTGCTCCAGCACTTGCCGCTCCGTCCGTGTGTGTTCTGCAGTCTTTGCCTTCTGCACAATCGTGGCCTTCTTCAAAACCTTCATGGCATAGAGCTTCCCAGCGTCATGACCGCTCACTTTCCTCACCAAGAACACTTTGCCGTACGCTGGCGGTAACAAAATAAACAGTCACAAATTGCATCAAGTTTTAAAAAACAAGATATGTTGTGTTTAAGACAAAAAAGAGACATTTACTCACCTCCTGTGCCAAGCACCTTTAACAGCTCAAAGTTTTCAATGCCTACTCTCTCTATGTGGCCCGTCAGGTTGGCTAGAGTCAGAGCAGAAATCAAATATTAGTATTAGAGGAACATGTAAATAGCTCATTTTATAAAACAAAACAAATGTGTCCAGAATTATTCAAAAAAAAAAACAAAGATCGTTTTCCAGTTTATTTCTAGCATTAGGAAAAACACATGTATTCCCTTAAGGCTGGTATGTGAAAGCATGCTTTCGCAATATCAAAGAGAAATTTGACCTTAAAAAAACAAAACATATTTTCCACATGAAGTCATTTTCCACAGAGGCTTATCTGCCCCACACTGGTGGATTTTTATTTATATTCTATGCCCAACAGTTTGTGACCATTCTCTGCAGATGTTTTATAAATCCCCTGCTTTGCAAAGCTGACCCCCAAAGTTATAACACTTATAAAACACACACACACACACACACACACACACACACACACACACACACACACACACACACACACACACACACACACACACACACACACACACACACACACACCTTTTTGTTGCAGTCTGATTTAAGAACATGATGTTCCAGTTCAGTTACAATTGTCAAGATCTTTCTTAACCCCACGGAGATCAGCACCTGCGCACTGATTTGCATATTCATCTTTGATTGGCGGTAGATTTGAAACTAGACGGGATAGAGTGTTTTTTGTTTTGCGTTTCAAATCTGGGGAGTTGCACAGACAGTTCACACGTTCACCATGTCCCAGGGCTCTTTTTTGTTGCAGTGATGGGTTTGTAAAAAAAATACATAAGAAAGCACACAAATCAAAAACCTTAATAAAAGAGACCACAAGTATTTGCAGCACTTCCTGCGTCATATTAAACGTCATCACTTTGGCATTTGTGGTCCTCTGTTCTGAAGTTTCAACTCAGTAAAAACATTTTTTTTTATTTCAAATGCACTTTTTAAGGATGATGTTTTTGTGCACAAAATATGGGTTCATAAGTTTCTGGCACACTTAGAAATTTTAATGCACTTTTGCAAATAGTCCTTTTTGATGTTAATTTTGTCTTTGTAAATTTAGCACCGTTGTTAGTGTTTTTTAATGAGTTAAAAAATTGACTATATCTCAAAAAGAAAATTATGTACAGACTCAAAAAAAAATTCATGTGATTTTAAAGAATAGTGAACAACTTTTTTTACATTTACAAAACAAAACAAAACCTTTTTTTTTTCTTTTACTTTTTTTGCACTTTTAAGCAATTTGTTGAAGTAGGTAAGACTGAAGTCAATACATATTACTAAAACTTGGGATATAAGGATTGGGAATACAATACTGATGCAAAGCAAATAAAAAATACTCCATAAACTGCATTACAGTATGTAAAAATATAAGAATATGTCCTGGCAGACTTCCACAATGTTAGCTCTTAAAGGGTTATCACTGTCTTAAGTGCATCCTAATAAAGAAAAGGGTGAAAAGTTGGGTTTATAAACCAGCTGACCAAATTGTTATTCTCACTTGTTTTCAATTCCACTGATGAAACTTAGTTGTGAACACATCTGAAGTTGCTCAGCTCTTAAAATCCATTGCTGACAGAATCTAAGGACTTTGCATCCTCACCAGAAGGCACCTTACCTTGCATCACCTTACAGAGCCGTCCATGCTTTTTGTTTTGTAACTGGTGCCCACATTATTAATTATGTATGCTTGCATTTCATTTGGTTCAAAGAGACTCTCAGCCTTGATGCTTTGAAGCTAATCGAGTCAAAAAGGGGTGGAGGAGTGGGCTTTACACTGGAGGATCAGAGACTAAAAACACTGAAGAAGTCAGGTCAGTTTGGGCAACTTGTGATGGTGGAAGTGTCAAAAACACATGCATGATCAGTAAATAACTTCTACAAAGGTCGAAAAGTAACTTCTGTACTCGCTCAAATATGCAACAATGTCAGCAAATCTGTCAAACAAACTTGCTGCATCACACAGGAAATCATTATCTCCCACCAAAGATCCCCAGTCCACACTGTCAGTGACTCCTCGTGTCGTCCCTAATCACAGCTCTCCAGCTGACTGAGCACGGCATGCTCTGAGACATGCATGTCCATTGTAGTGAACGCATTCCTTCTGTCTCGCACTCTGAAAATAGGCTACTGAGCAATTAAAACGGCTGATTTAATCCTTTCCGCCGCTTCTCCTGTTACACACGAGAAGGAATGGTGCAACTATTAGGCACCCGGATTGTGCAGCGCATTGTTTCGAAACAACACTGCTGTCCTTTAAATTTAAGGGCAAGAGGTTCAGATTACATAACACCCTAGTCAAGCTCGCCCTGCTGAGGCCAAGTTTGATTTTGATGTTTATTAATAGTCTGAGAAAGAGGCCAAACAGATGATGGCCCACAGCAAATCAACAGGGGAAGTATGTAGTAATCAAAAATAAAAGTGACTATTACTAACAATATTTAACATTCAATTCATTAAAAAGCAAAAACCATAATCAATAATCATTTAATGGACAGCAAATAATCTGTCGGCTGTGCAGTAGCTGCATGCATCCTTGATATCTGAGGATAGATGAAAGATTCTGATAATGTTGAAGACTTGACAACAAATGCTGTGACACTCAAGACAAACAGTTTGCTGCTTCTAGACTTTTCTGCATAAAAAGTCCCCAGTCTTAGATTGCTGATTTGACAACAGAAGCAATTTGAAGAAAGATACTGCAATGAGCAACTTTTGGGCATTTTGATGATTGATCCTCATGATGTGAAGCAGACTAACCTGCTCTAAGAGTAATCATCTGTTGCTGCTGAGTTGCAAAAGCAGGGTTCTGAAGTAGAGTTAAGTTCAACAAAAGAACGAGTGACAACTAGACAGACTGCATGTTTAGGGCAGGGCAGCAAATGGGGGTGCAGCATAGTCATGTTGCAGCCTGAACAGCAGCACTGTATCATTATAAACCAGTTGCAGCTGTAGGCAGTGTGCAACTTCATTGAGCAGCCCTCTGCACAAAACAAACCTCCTCAATGGAGGCTACATCATGAATGCTTTGGATTTGAGACAGTAATTAGGACTGTATGTCCTTTTTATCCTTTTCTGGAGTCTTCCTGTAATAGTCCTGTCAACGCTCATACATTAACTGCTTTTATTCAGCACCTTTCTGACATTATACCACGGCCTAACAGAGATTGATCACTGTTGATGTGACATCAACGTTTCACTCCTGTGTAGGGTGCAGAATGAAGCAAGCGTGTTGTCAATGACAGCACTGCAGCTGTGTGATGACTAGGGAGGAGTTAGCAGTGACCGCTAACATATGCAGCCAGGGACAGGAAAACCAACAGATTAAGCAATAAACGATAAATGAGGGCATTGGCGATGGACTAGCACTGCTAAAAATCTCCATCGGTTGTCCAATTCGGCGTAGTAATACGTCAACACCTAGCTTTAGCTAATGTTATTAACTGGACTGACCACGGTTATTAAGTAGCAGTTTGCTAACGTGAGTAAAACGGTTAGGTAACCTTAGTTTGCGTGAGTTAGCAGAAGCCTCACAGGTAATATCATTCTGCTAACGTTAGCCTTACTGTGCCATTTTTAGACATATTAACGTTAAGGCTGTGTTAATGTTTGCGCCCATTGACAGAACAGTTGACACTTTCAAGCTAGCCAGCTAACATTTCTCCAGGGCACGTGTGTCCTCACGCAAAACGCTTCTTCAAATGGAAAACAGTACAAAAAGTTTGGGCAGCTCACAGCTGACTTACCATTTTTCAGCTCATGTTTCACAGTAAAGAGGTCACCTTCTCTGGAAGATCCCTCCATCGGGGACGGCATCGTTATTTCGAGTTCCAATTATGTTCAAAGATGCTTTCAGGCAAGGTTACGATTACCTCGCGTGCTAGTTTTCCATAGTAGCATGTAGCAATTCAATTTCTAGGCGATGAAATCAATCCCCTGTAAGTTAGCCGCCAAACTGACAGATGTAAACGCAGAATACTGCTACTGGACGTAGCAGTAAGCAAGCCCAGGAGGAAACACTTGCTTCTTCCACAGAACACCACCACTACCACTACCTTCGCAACCAGACAGTCCCTCTTCTCTGATTGGAGTTGCTATGTGAAAATCTGATAGCTAATTGGATGTTTTTTCAGTGACGACACTTGATCCCGCCTCCATGAAATACTTGTGCTGCCTTCAAATGCCTCTCGTACGCGCGAATGTCAAAGGTCAGTAGTGTAAATATTACAGTTAAATCAGTAAAACATATTGACAAATTCAGGGCAGATTGAAAAATATAACCTCGTTGAGTTGTTGTGAATGTTATTAGAAGTAGAAAATAAACTTAGAAAATTATATCAACAGTACTGCTGGGACACCGTTGAATATACTGTCAGTAATGAGGCTATAACAGAACAAAATAAAAGAAAGTAATCTTTTTTAGTGATGATACTCTAATATCATGGAGCTTTGTATGATGGGACTTCCTCAATTACCGTGTTGGTGCTAGATAGTAAAAAAGAAGGAATTCAAAATAAAACTTGGCCCATGCACTGTACATTACAGCACAGTTTGTCGATATCTAGGAAATGAATGTAATTTTTTTTTATAAAACAAAGGTTTGCATCATGTTTTACATTATGAAAGGTATAAAGTGGTATGAAACTTAATGGTCAGGAAGCACAGAGGAAGAAATAATCAGTTCCTGTTACTTCACCTCCCTCAAGAGATTAAGATCATGACAATTTCACATCCTCAAGTGGCTCAGCTTTTTTCCTTGTTTGTGTGCTCACTGGTCAAATGACATTGCAATGCACTCGCATGTCACATAGTCTTTTGGGTTCTGACATTCTTTTGTAAGAATGCATTTTTATGTTGCAAGGCGCTGTTGGTAACACAAAGAGAGGGCATCATTTTCATACATTGAAAAAACAACAAATTTTAATACATTTATAAAATTCAGAAAGATTAGATTAGTTGCTGTGCACTGTGTAAACATTAGTCTTTTTCCCAAAAGTGGCAGATATTATCAGTGTAGTTCATCAATTTGTACAGAGGGTGTCACCTTTGTGCTGCCAACTGAGGTAAACCAATTTATATATATATATATATATATATATATATATATATATATATATATATATATATATATATATATATATATATATATATATATATATATATATATATAATGTGTGTGTGTGTGTGTGTGTGTGTGTGTGTGTGTGTGTGTGTGTGTGTGTGTGCGTCCACGGTTGTCAGTTGCTAAAACATGCCCAGGAGCTGAATCAGATATACCATTGTTGAACAGGAAAAAAATCTCATTTTCCCAAAAAAAAGTAGCTAAAGGGTATTTACATTCCCTGTTCAAACAGTCTTGGTACAGATTTTCATTTGGTTTACCTTTCCTAGTCACCAAACAGATTTCTAGCTCCTCCTTGTGGTAGTACACCGCTAATGCTTTCAGCGGGTAAAGAAACATTGCTATACATTGAACGTTTACCTTGTTAGTGCGTTTGAAATGTAAGATAGATATCACATCAAAATAATATCGATCACAAAGCAGTAACATAGACGGAATTCTGGATGTATGCTTTGTTGATGAACCGGGAAGTGGTAATACTGAGCCTAGTCTGGAGTGTTCAACGTCCAATCTCAGAGTAAGCCAATCATGTGCGAGTATGTTTCACGGGAACCAATCAGCTTCCTTTTCGATTGAATCGGTGTCAGAGCTTCGCCGCCTGTCTCGCCTTTCTACTCCAAACCAGCCTACTTTGACAGCGGGCTAAGTTAGCTAGCTTCAGTCCACACTACTGCTGACTGACCTCCGCTGCTAAGATGGCTGGTGTTCGATCGCTTGGTGTTCTCTCCAGATTGACATCAAGGAGATACACTCTCTATACAGGTAGGGACTCAATGTATCTAACGCCTGACTTTAAAAGAATAGCAGTGCAGTGAATGGTAATGAATAAAGGGGATTTGCTGTGTGCCCTAGATGTCTAATTAGCTTGTTAGATTAGCTGTTAGCTCCAAAGGACGTTCTGGGAAAATGTGTTCATGCTTTTTACAAAATTGTCATTTAGATTTCTTACCGAAGGGGCAGCTAGAGGAAAGTGAATCTCAAATATTCTCCAACTGAAGTACCTCTGAAGACCCTTACGTTTGGAAAAAACTTTATTATGAATTTTGCCAAGTTTGCTAACAAGCTAACAGGCTGGCAGCTACAAAAGCCCAGGGAGTCCTGATTTAAGTTTTAGGTTTTTAGCGAAATTTGTCCAAACGTTTGACTGGAACCTGTCCCTGCCACACAGTTTAAAAAGGAATTTAAAGACCTTTGTCTTTGAATCGTTGTAGTGTTGGTTCCTGTTCCCTCTGTATGTTTGAATGGAAGTCAGGGAATGTAGGTGAAGGGTCACTTTCCACTGATTGCACACCATGGCCCAGACATCTGAGGTCATAGCAATATTATATGAAGACTATTATGTGAACACTGCGTTTCGTCTGTGTGTTAACATATGTGAACATATAACTTTAGTACATTGTGTACAATATAGAAAGTGAGAGTTATGCAGCTTATTATTGTTAGATTTGTGTTCTAAGGTTTGATAAAGGTATGATGTAATAACAATTTGCCTTTTGTGATTGTCCTTTCTCAGGCAATAACTTCCGCACCTTCTCAATAGCTCCAGCCATGCAAGGTAAAAACAAAATCACTGCACTCGTAAATAGTGTTTGAGTAGATATAGGTCAACAGGTTCAGTGGCCCAATTATTTCTTCACTGTACATTATATTCTCTCTATTTTTAGCCCGAACTCATGTGAACTATGAAGTCAAGGACAATGTTGCTGTGGTACGGTTGAATGATCCAACCTCCAAGGTGGGATATATTTGTAAAATTCTTCCCATTGTTTTTTCCCCTTCATGAATTATGCAGATGCTATATGAAACCAATGATTGTATGTGTTTCCAGGTCAACACACTGTCAATCCAAATGCAAAATGAGCTAACAGAGGTCATGCAGGAAGTGTGGGCAAACAATGCAGTTCAGAGTGCAGTACTCATCTCCTCAAAGCCTGGATGCTTCATTGCAGGAGCTGATATCAAGTAAGAGAAATCTCATTCAATCCTCTGCCTACTGAAGTTTGTATTTAATCAACATTATCCAAAAATGTGTATAACTTACACCCACCTCCTATTTTCAGTATGATCTCGGCTTGCAAGAACTCAGAGGAGGTCACTAAACTCAGTCAGGAGGGTCAGAAGATGTTTGAACTGATAGAGAAATCTCCCAAACCTGTTGTTGCTGCTATCAACGGCTCTTGCTTGGGTGGAGGCTTAGAGGTAATTGAACATTCCAGAAAGATATAAAACTTTAACTATAACTTGTCTTTTCAATTGATTGTTGTGTTTGATAACAAGATGTAATCTAATGAGCTAAGTTTTCATTTCAGTTTGCCATCAGCTGTCAGTACAGAATTGCGACAAAGAGCAAGAAGACAGTTCTTGGCACTCCTGAAGTGATGCTGGGTCTGTTACCAGGAGCTGGTGGCACACAAAGACTTCCTAAAATGGTGAGCACTGAGATTTTTTACCCATATTTTCACATAAATTCAGGATGATATAAGTTATAGTATGTGAAGGAGTTCTGCATCTTTATAAAAGCTGATCATGGTTAATGCTCATAATTGGTTTAAGATGAATACTTGCACCTCTGAGACCAAAGCAAGCAGATTATGTCCTCTCTGCCAATCATGTCATGTTTTTATATGACAACAAGAAAACTTCTCTTTTGTGATATGAAAAAAACATTCACACATGCTTTTAAATATTTTTCAGGTTGGACTTCCCAGTGCCTTTGACATGATGCTCACGGGGAGAAATATCCGGGCAGATAAAGCCAAAAAGATGGGGCTGGTTGACCAACTGATTGACCCTCTAGGTAAGGTATTTTGGGGGTCAGAATATTTTAAATTAGATATATAGATCTTTTGGTGAAGTGAATTGTTGATTTGTTCTTGATTTTTGCATTTGTGTAACAGGACCTGGTCTGAAGAGTCCAGAGGAGAGGACAATCGAGTACCTCGAGGAGATCGCCGTTGAAACTGCCAAAGGGATTGTAAATAAGAAGATTCCTCTTCGCAAAGAGAAAGGCACAATGCAGAGTAAGTTCAGCAATACTTATTCAACAGTTAGCTTTTTGGAGTGACTTGAGTTTGTGCTTTATCCAGAAGGCCCTGCGTTGATTATTTCATCTGCTCCTCTACAGAAATCCAAGACTACATCATGGGCTTTGAGTTAGTCCGGAATCAAATCTACAAAACTGTCCATGGGAAAGTTATGAAACAGAGCAAAGGACTGTATCCAGCACCACTAAAGATAATTGATGTAAGGACTCTCTTCTAGCTTAAGCCTGTTTTTTTTTATCTGCAGGGAATAGAGAGATGTTTGAGACAGGTACACCTTGAAACCTTGTACAAATTATTGTTAAACTCTTTAAATTTAGGATAACTGATTTGATTACTTACTCTTCTGCTTGGTTGAACATTTTCTGGTGGTCTCTGACCTGTTTAACATGGCTTTTGTTTTCTTTCCCAGTGTGTAAAGACAGGAGTTGAGCAAGGCCCCACAGCAGGATACCTGGCAGAGAGTCAGGTAAGATTTTCTCAGCGTACATTACTGGCATATTTAGCTCTCATAGTTTTGTATTTTGTGCATTAATTTCATCTAATTTAACTTTTGTCACAGAACTTTGGCATGCTGGCAAAAACCTCAGAATCTGGGGCCCTCATTGGTCTCTACCACGGTCAAGTTGCATGCAAGAAGAACCGCTTCGGAGCTCCTGAAAAAGAAGTCAAGTGAGTTTGTATAATGCAAAGTGAAAGGTAACGCACATCAACCCGTGGTGCACACTTCAAACCAGTTCTCTGGTTAAATGTTTGATTAGGACTTAAACAAAAAATATCTCTGACACAGTAACACTGAAAGCAAACAGAGAGTCTAAGGATCAGTCAGTCCATTGTTCACCTTTCTCTTTTTTTCCTCTTTTTCCAGGACTCTTGCCATCTTAGGAGCAGGACTGATGGGAGCAGGTATCGCTCAGGTGTCCGTGGACAAAGGTGTACACACAATCCTGAAGGACACGGCTGTGGCTGGACTGGCCCGGGGAGAGCAGCAGGTTTACAAAGGGTAAGTCTACATACCAGAAAAAATGAAAGTCTCACTCTTAAACTTTGAAATAATCTCTGAAGTATAATTGATAGTGTGTTACATAATGCATGATTTAACTCTGTTTTTTTTTGTTCAATAAGGCTGAACGACAAAGCCAAAAAGAAAAACATCACAACCTTCCAGAGGGACTCGATCATGTCTAACCTGACCGGCCAGCTGGACTACAGCGGCTTTGAGAAGGCTGACATGGTCATCGAAGCAGTGTTTGAGGACATTAACATTAAGCATGCAGTCCTGAAGGAGGTGGAGGCTGTAAGTGTGACTGAAAGGAAACTATGATGTTCTCGCTTTGTTATACACATCAGTCGATTGAGCTTTACCGACGTTTATCTGCAGGTGGTTTCCCCTCACTGCATATTTGCCAGCAACACATCTGCTCTGCCCATCAAAGACATCGCTGCTGCCAGCAAGAGGCCAGAGAAGGTGAGTGTTTAGGAGTCAAAAGGCTCTTGACTGAAGGAGTAAAAGAGATGTTAATTTAATTCTTTCTCTTTTTTATTTCAGGTGATTGGAATGCACTACTTCTCTCCAGTAGATAAGATGCAGCTCCTTGAGATTATAACCACTGAGAAGACGTCAAAAGACACCACAGCTTCTGCCGTGGCAGTCGGCCTCAAGCAGGGCAAAGTCATCATTGTAGTAGGGGTGAGGTGTTATTTTATCAGAAAGTTATCATGCCAAAATGAAATTCACAACACGTCATATGTTGCTTTATTTTTTATGCTGTTGCTCTTATTTTCTTTTTTTTGCAGGATGGTCCTGGATTTTACACAACAAGGTGTCTGGCCCCAATGTTGGCTGAAGCAGTACGAGTACTTCAGGTTGGGGCCCTTTATTTATAAAAAATATAGCTACTAGCTACATTTTATAGTATAAAACAAATACAGTTGAAACTACACACTAAAAGGGTTAATAGCATATAAAAATCGGAAGGTACATTAAGATCTCAGGCTAATCCATAGAGACCACTTATGTCAAACATCTAATAAATGTGTCTATTCACACTTACAGGAAGGAGTCGACCCCAAGAAGTTAGACTCACTCACCACAAGCTTTGGGTTCCCCGTGGGTGCAGCCACTCTGGCTGATGAAGTCGGCATTGACGTTGCCGCTCACGTGGCAGAAGACCTCGGCAAAGCTTTTGGCTCACGCTTTGGAGGAGGAAACGTGGAGGTGCTGAAGACGATGGTTGACTTGGGATTCAAGGGTATGAATACTGGAGGATTCTTTCCCTTTATGTTGGGAGATTAATAACAAATTTTAATTTTGTGCACAAATTTTATCAAATGGGTTCATTATTTATTTATTTATTTACATTTTTACTTCTCAAGGACGCAAATCAGGAAAAGGCTGCTACGTCTACCAGCCAGGACTCAAAGTTAAAGAAGTAAACCCTGATATTGGAGATATCCTGGAGAAATATAGGATGACACCAAATCCTGCTGTGTAAGTTCACACTGAAGATTGTAGAAGTAGCAGCAGCTTAAGCAATTTTATGTACTTGACCAATGTTTTTTCTTTTTCACAGCTCCTCAGACTCCGATGTGCAGTACAGGCTGGTGTCTCGATTCGTCAACGAGGCTGTGCTGTGTTTGCAGGAGGGCATCTTGAACAACCCACAGGAGGGAGACATTGGTGCTGTGTTTGGTCTGGGATTCCCTCCCTGCCTTGGAGGTTAGAGTTCAAACTTTGTCATCTAAGACTCTCGAGCTTCTACTCTAAATCCTCTTACTGTGAGAAGAGGGCATAAATCTCTCTGAAGGGATTCTTTTTGTTCTGTATTTCATGTGAAATTTAAAAGCCTAGAGGTCATTATCACAAAGCATCTGGATAAAAAAAGGACCTGACTTGCCTTTTTATCTGTCTAGTTCTATTCAGGAGTGCAGTAACACAGCTGACGGCTGTCTAAATCAGGATTTACTGTTTCATTAAGCCAACTTAGAGATGATGAGATCAGACTAAGCCAATTTCTTTGAGACACAGACGAGACACAAAAGGCCAGTGATCAAATGAAGTCACTCTCAAGTACACAGAAATCTTGGGACAACATGTATCTTGTGTTTCCAACCTTAAAATTATTGAACTATAATAAACAAAGTATAATATTTACTAGTTAAAAAAACAAACATGGAAATACACCATTTATACCCAACTAGTTCTTTTCAGACAAAGCAGTACCGTGTAAGTTAGAGCTTTGAGTTAGAGGTGGAAAACTTTTTGAATACTTGTTAAAGAAATTTCTTGGAGCTCTTTTAATCTATTTAAGTAACAGTGGAAGAGGTGCGAAAGAAAAATTCAAAAGTAAACTTTTAACAAGACATAGTTAAATCTATGTTATCAGTCTTTTTGGAGTGGATTACAAATCTCATGATGATGCGGAATATGAAAACTCTAAGCACATGCTAAGTTACTGCATATATTCCATAAAGCAACATTTTATTAAGTACTGGAAATACATTCTTGTCTGAAGAGTAGCAGAACTTCAGGAAAACTGCAGATAGATCCTAAAACAGACTGATTACAAAAAAAGAATCAGACTAAAGAGCTAATGCTGAAGATTTCAGTGTCCTGCTTTGTTTTACCAAATGACCATGTGCCTGACATGCCTATGACCTTTCTTCCAGGACCTTTCCGTTTTGTGGACACCTTCGGAGCCGACAAGCTGGTGGAGAAGATGAGGCAGTTCGAAGCCGTCTACGGCAACCAGTTCACACCATGCCAACTTCTACTGGATCACGCCAAGGATCCCACCAAGAAATTTCACAAGTGACCGAGCCGCCATGTGTGCCAGTAGCAGCTCTATGTAGAAACTCCAGCCCCCCACTAAAATGTGCCTAACATTTATATCAGGAGTGGGGGCAAACGCAGTGAAAACACAACCAGTTTATTAGGTACAACTAGCTAAAAACAAAAGTTCTGAATAGATATGATACACACAATGGTGTTTTTCTGGATGATGTAATTTCAGGTACTGTTGAGCTGTTCTGAGTTATAATGTATTAAAAAGGGCTGTATTTAGGTGATAGCCTGAACCTACTGTTGTAAATAAGTTGGAAAAAGCCTAAAAAAACAACTTAACATTAAAACCTCAAAAGATGTGGGAAACATGTTAGGACTGCATTAGTTTTAGCTGGTTGTACCTCTAAATAAAATGGAAACACAGTGTGTAATATCAGCAAAAAAGATGATGGGTCTTTTGTAACTTAACATTATTGATTTACATGATAATGTATAAACTGAGGGGCAGATTGAGGCTAATTATTCACACATTGCAGATGTAAAGATACTCTTGGGACGGACGAGTGAAATGTTTCCATCGTGCAAAGTTCATTATTAATGAATGTCTACCAGTGTCTTTCTTTTTTGTACATTTGGAGCCTAGTTGAAACAACAATGATGTAAATGTGAAGCCTGGAATAAATTTTGTTATTCAATCAAAACACGTGTTTTCCTCGAAGGTTCGTTCAGTTAAAGGCTAATTTGCAACGATTACACAATTAGATCATATCGGTGTACCATGAGAAGATCAGCTGGAATCTAATTCGCTGCGCAGGTCACATGATTGGTTTCCATTGTCCGCAGCAGAGCAGAGCTGGGTGTGTGCTGAGGGGAGGCTGTGTGGGCTGGGCCGGGGGCTGACGGGTATTTTTTTCCTGAGCAGCATCTTTTACAGATCTTGTGTGACATCGCGTTTCTTGTTGAGGGATGCTCGGGGCGGGGGAGACGCTGCGTGAAGAAAGCGAAGGATGAAAAAAGGTGAAAGAGAAGCTGGTGGTGCTGCACCTGCGCGGCGAGGAAAAAACTGAAGACCCCACCCGATGAAGAGGGCTTTCTAACGTGGGGAAATATGCAGTTTAATCTTTGACCAGGATGTCTAAAGGGAAACACTGCGAGGCGGTGAGGGTGGTGGTCCGCTGCCGGCCTCTCAGCAGAAAAGAGACGGAGTGTGAAAACATTTTGGATATTGATGACAAACTGGGCCAGATCACCATCCGGAACCCGAAGGCACCACCTGATGAGCCTATGAAAGTCTTCACCTTTGATTCCGTCTATGGCTGGGAGTCAAAACAAACCGATATTTATGACGATGCTGTGAGACCACTCGTGGAGTCCGTGCTCCAGGGCTTCAACGGGACCATATTTGCGTATGGACAGACCGGGACAGGTAAAACACACACCATGCAGGGGGTTACAAACGACTCAGACTTAAGGGGTGTGATACCAAACTCATTCCATCACATTTTCACACAAATATCCAGGACTCAGAATCAAAAATACCTGGTGAGGTCATCCTATCTGGAGATCTACCAGGAGGAAATCAGAGATCTGCTGTGCAAAGACAACAACAAGAAACTGGAGCTCAAAGAGAACTCAGACTTTGGTGTGTATGTCAAAGATCTGTCCTCTGTGGTGACAAAGAACGCCACAGAGATTGAACATGTCATGAATTTAGGGAACCAGTCCAGATCTGTGGGATTCACCAACATGAATGAACGCAGCTCTCGGTCTCATGCAATCTTTGTGATAACCGTGGAGTGCAGTGAAGTGGGCCCAGATGGTGAGGACCACATCCGCGTTGGGAAGCTGAACATGGTCGACCTGGCTGGAAGTGAGCGCCAAAGCAAGACTGGAGCAAAAGGTAGGCGTCTGAAGGAAGCAGCAAAGATAAACCTGTCCCTTTCTGCTCTTGGGAACGTCATCTCAGCTCTGGTGGATGGGAAGAGCACCCACATCCCATACAGAGACTCCAAACTCACCCGCCTGCTTCAGGACTCGCTGGGTGGCAACGCAAAGACAGTTATGATCGCAACAGTGGGTCCAGCACACAAAAACTTTGATGAATCCTTAGCCACCTTAAGATACGCCAGCAGAGCCAAGAACATCAAGAACAAACCTCGCATCAACGAGGATCCCAAAGACGCCCTGCTTAGGGAGTTCCAGGAGGAGATCGCACGCCTGAAAGCCCAGCTGGAGGAGCGAGGGATGCTGGCGAAGGAGAGGAGGAGGATGAAGAGGAACAGCAAAAGACTGAGTACGAGTCTGGCTGGTGTGGAGGAGGAGATGCTGAAAGAGAGAGATATGTGGAAGCAAGTAGAAGAAGAACCAGAGGTGATTTATCGCAGGAAGGAGGGAAACGACATCACCAAGGCTCTGACCTGTCAGGGTGGCAGCGAGAAATTAAAACACCTGAGTGAAAACAGGAAGAGCATAGTGGACATGCAGTGGGATCAGGACGCTTTGGAGAAGATCATAGAGAAGTACAAGGTACCAACAGTGTCTGATAAACAAGCTGTTGGCAGAATGTCTGGAATTTACATGAATATTTCATTGAATGATTTTGTTTACAGGCTATGGAGAGCAAGCTGCTGGTTGGAGGAAAGACAATAATTGATCACACTAACGAACAGCAGAAGATGCTGGAACTGAAGAGGCAGGAGATCGCAGAGCAGGTATGAAGAAACACTGAAGGGTAAACTGAGACTTTCTGATAGATTTCCCAAAATAGAGACGTTATGATACAATTTTATGTAAATAGAGCTGAAAGAAACAGAAAAGCTATTGACGACTCTTGCACGACACTGTTGGAATTGGATGTGTGCATTTGCATACTTAAAAAACTTAAGTCAAAATGTTGGAGTATTCCTGGATAAGACTACAAGCTTGGGGCGCAGATGGTTTAGCGGTCTAGGTCGCGCCCCATGAGGTTACGTGGGTGGCCCCGGCTTGAGTCCATCCTGCAGCCTGTTTCCCACGTCATTCCCCACTCTCACCCTGTTTCCGACACTGTACACTGTTCTACCCTCTCCGATTAAAGACATAAAAGCCCCAAAATAATTTTAAGACTACAAGCTGCTCTGAAGGGCTGGTTTAGTTTGCCATACGAGAATTCAGCGAGATTTGATCAAATTGTGACATCAGCAGCTCACGAGACTCATCGAAAGGACAAATTAGTCATTTTTAAAAAGAAAAATGTAACTTTATCACATTGCAACAGTGAAGGAGGAGTCTAAAATGCTGGGTTCAGAAATCTTAGTGAGTCTTAAAGAGACAGTAGCACAAATTAAGTGTTTCAAATCAAGGCTTAAATGAGGGTTTTTAAAGAAACTAGTCTCAGATGTGTTGAAAAAACATTCAACTGTAAATGATATAAAGTTATTCCAGAGCTATTATATAGACAATAAAGAGTCGGGAAATGTGCTTAATACCCCCTCTTTAAAAACTTGTTGAAGCACAGTCTAAACTTTACATGGAGCCTCTTTTTGACCCTCCCCAAAACAACAAGATAATTTTTGTCATGGATCAAATCACCTTTGTTGACATTTTCTTGGTCAAGTTTCAAAGTTAGTGTCTTGTACGTTATTAAGAATGATCAGATTTGATCAGAAGAGTACCACACAGGCCAGGGTCAGCAAAGAAATAAGAAACAACCCCCTTTTTCCCCAAGAGGAAGCAAAAGTCAAGAGAGTTTTGATCAAAGTGATGCTGTGAAAATGTTTTTTATTTTGTAAGGGTGTGATGTTAAAGCTGTATGCCGTGTGTGATTTTCAGATTCGACGAGAGAGAGAAATCCAGCAACAGATGATGTTGCAGGACGAGGAGACGCTAGAAATGAGGGAGACTTTCTCCTCCCTGCAGCAGGAGGTGGAAATTAAGACAAAGAAGCTGAAGAGGGTAAGATGACTCATCGGTGATGTGTCCGAATGACATTATCACAGCACCGTTCAGACATAATTATATCAGCCAATCTTTTTAGTAACGGGTTTGGTTTCATGAGAGACTTCTCAAGGAGATGTAACACAGTCAGAGTTATGTTTCCCTGGACTGGACTCTAACTTCCTTTAATTTGGGAGTGATTGAATTATCACCTTTGGTTTGCTCTTTCCTTAGCATACTTTTTATTTTAAAGCCATTCTGTTTGTTCTTTTTATGTTGATATCTTGTCCAGCACAGCTTTAGCTCAGTGAGTAATTTGTTTTCATGTATACAGTTGTATGCCAAACTGCAGCTGGTAAGGGCGGAGATAAAAGACGTCATTGATGAACACGTCACGACCAGACAGGAGCTGGAACAGACACAGACTGAACTCACCAGAGAGCTCAAGTACAAGTGAGTAAATAAATAGCATGAATATAAAAATGATGTTTTTTTAAAAGACATTTAAAAATATTGATTTGCCTCTGATCCTTATGTGCATGGAGTGTGTGATAATCCCTAATCCCTAAACTATCTGTCACCCCAAAGGATAACAAAGATTACCATTCACACAGAATTAAAAATTTGATTTTGGAAGTTATTTTGAATGTTTCAATGAGTGTTTTACTTCTGTTTTTACGTTGCAGATATCTCCTGATTGAGAATTTCATCCCTCCTGGAGAAAAGAACAAGATAATGAACAGGTTGCATTTCGACAGCGAGGAGGATCAGTGGAGGCTCCAACCGGTCCTTCCATCAGAGAGGTCAGTTCACTGAAGCACATGTGGTATAAAAGTCCCCAGTCTGGGAAAATATCCCTGTATTTACAGACGGCTATTTGGACGTTGTCTCAATTTCTTTGCCAATTTGTAACTGAGACAGAATTTTGAAGACAGTCATCATCATATTAGAAAGGCCAAACTTAATCCAGTTTTTTTCAAGTTTGGATGTGACAGCCATAGACAGCTACAAGGAGCCCACCTGTCAATCAAGTCAACCATGCCTTTATAAGGGAAAAATCTTGTACATTTAATAACTTTGTAAATAATGATTTATAAAAAAAATACCCACAGGCTGCTGTAAAATCTATCTTTTGGCTTGGTGTGTGACATTTTTGGAGTTTCTGCAGCCAGCCTTGCGTAGAATCTTCAAGAACTGCATTTATTTAACACTTCTACTTAGACTTTTTTTGTACTTTGTGTTTGCAGAAACTCAATTAGCAAAACCAGACGATGACGTCACACCACTCCTACAAACAACTAAAAATCACAACTCTTATGGCCTTATGCTCCTTTTGGACAATTAGTGATGTTCAAAGTCAAAACACTTCCCATTGGAAATTTTCAGTTATAAACAGGAACTTTCAGGAATTTATATTTACTACATGTGCCTGGTCATATACATATACAAATAGTAAACATCTTGGTTTATTATAAGCAGACACACAGGCAAACATTTCCCATGTAATATTTTTAAACATGAATGACTTTTTAGGGAATTTAGGGGAATTTCCCCGAACTGAGTCATGAATATTGGTAAAATTATTTACTGCAGCTGGATTCTAATTTTTTGTACACATTTTGATAAGCATTTGTTAGTTCAACTTAAATGTGTCCGTTAAGTTAAACCATACCTTCAAATATATTTTCATCAGTACCACCATCAAAACTTACACTGACAGGACTTCTAGAATTCAAATCTGGAAATGTGTTTGAGATTGAAAAAAAAGTTGGAAAGGGAGCAATCAATGATAGTTAAATGTGATTCGTGGGAGACAATTGTATTTGCATCCAATCTTGTTGTTTAAACCAACAACATCTTTCAAAATCTCATTCAAGTTTAAAGCAAAAAAAAAAAACAAGAAAATTTTGAGCCAAAATTTCCCTTGGATTTTTTTAATTATTTAAGTTCACTGCAGCAAAAACCTAAAAATTTCCTGTATTTCTGAGCTAAAATCCTATGAAAATTTTCAGGATTTTTACATTTTTACAAGATTTACAAGCAATGCTAGTAAAAGATTTGGCTTAAGTGTGTCTTTTTGTATGTGAATGATCAAAGCACTTTTTATATTATTCATTGCCAAAGTGTTTTATTGGTTTGCTATCGTGTCAGTTTTGGCATGACCACTAGGAGACGCCAAACTCATCATATTTTACAGGCAAGGTGCAAAGCAATCTGAAGTGATTTCAGTTTGATTATTTCTGCATGAAACTGGTCACTTTATATGATACAGAAGTAAATACACAAGTCCTAACTAATAAGAAAGATAATGATGATGATGACGATGATGATGATGATGATGATGATAATGATGATGGCAGCAGAGCAGTGGTGATAAGGGAGAGTCCTCCAGTGGAGGCTTGAGGTCCAGAAGTTAAGCTACACTGAATCTAAACCCACCTTTCCTCACATCTTTATCTTAGTGCACCCACTCAGGTCAGGAGGAGGCCTCTCTCAGCTGTGGGATACAAGAGGCCAATCAGCCAATATGCACAGATGGCTGTTGCCTCAGCAACCGGGGCCCCATCCAGATACCAGGTCAGTGCTGCTCGGACGTTCAGGAGGACAGTTTGCAGGAGAACAGCAGAGAAAGAGATGTGAGATTTTGGTCTTGGGAACTCTCATTTGCATTTTTTCAACCTACTTCGTTGTTGGCGAATGTGAAGATGGTTGCAGCCATGGAAACTATTCACAGTTTCACTACTGAACCATCAATGTGGTATCTCAGAGTACATACTGTACATCAGTTACATAACGGTGTAATTTAAGGAACAGTGGGTCTTTATTTAAAAAACAGGACTGTGTTTCTTCAGGGGCAGTAATGACATAAAAACTGTAACAACATTCTGATGATCTGCATCTCTGCTATGTGAAACAAGAGTTAGGCTTCTTTCATTTGTAAAAAGGCTGTTATAATGACATGTTTTGTCTGTTTTACAGGCTGAGAATATAATGTTGTTGGAGTTAGACATGTCCCCACCAACCATGTTCACCTTGAACCTTAATGGCACTCACCTGGAGAGAGCTTTTTCTCCCAGGCTGATGAGAGATCTTCTGGTAACCGTTCCCATCAGAGAGAGGAGCTCTTCGCCACGGGTTAGGAAATCCAAGTCCTGGTGAGAATAAACACACACAAAAAAAAATTTAAAGGGTTTTTATACATTTATAGATTCAGGAAATTCCTTTCCAAGGAGCATCAACTCAGCATAAGACTAGATACTGTAGGAAAATGTTTAAGAACACCGTCATTAACCATGTTTAAATGTGCAACTTTTACCAACTAGTAAAATTTTCAATCACTTGATAGGCTAGTTGGCATATTTGTTACCCTTTAGCTACAAACTACACAAGTCATTTCTCTGTTATCTTTACCAACATCCACAAAGACCATTTTTTTCTCATGCAATAAAGACTTGATAAGGAATCAGGTCTCAGTAATTAATAATTTTTATTGCATTACATTTTAACTGGTAAATTGTTTTCATCCATTGTTTCAATGGTCTGCAGGTATCAAGCACCACAAGCAGCATCCGTCACATCATCCTCATCATCCATCGATCTGACATCAGGATCTCAGAGACAAAGACCATCATCTGCTGCCTTTTTTCCACAAGACGATCCACTTCACACAAGCCCCTGAAAAAGTGTCAGAAGACCTCCCGTCTGGCTGGGCACACCTGGTGGGGATGGGAATCTTCTGCCTCGATTTAAAGTGATTTCACAGCATTTTGATTTTAATGTAATTATCCAAATAACAAGTCTGCAAGCATGACTTTAATGTAAGTGGAACAAAAGCATTGTTTTGCTCACTGTTGCCTAGAAACTGTGTAGTTTCTTGTGGCTTATGTCAGTCTCAAAGAATAGCACAGCAAAAACCTTGATCTTCTCAAACCAGGTTTGACATACTGTTAATCAAATGAAGGATCTGTGAAGGTCCCTGTTTTAGTTTAGTCCTTTTGTTTTTAGATGCAACACTTGATCACCTTTTTCTAAGAAATGAAAAAGCCTGTAGATTGTATTCACTCGTTGCCAAACATTGGAGGATGATTTGGGGTATCTGAGAATCGGAACCACTTGCGGGGGCCATCCTGGTTTAGCCTGTAAGCTTAATGAATTGTTGTGCTAATGTAATTGTGAGCCAAAAATGTTCAAAGAAAGCTTGCAATGCACTCTTGATTAGCTGCCTTATTTTCATAGTTGTGAAATCGTGCAAAGTCCATTTGCTTACACATGGAAATAAACAGACTAAAATGATCTTGTAGTGATTGCTTATATCTCACCTTAGAGTTTTTTTAAGTATTCATTGAATAATGAGTATATCTGCAGCTGGCAGATTGATAAGTATGTGTGGGAAACTTGAGCACTTTGAAATGACAGCTATGTACAGTAAGATGACGTTTCCTTGGGAGTCACGTGACGCTGTACAGTAAGTCCAACATGGCAGACGGAGTGGATCTTACGCGGTAACTAAACGCAACATTTCAACTGAAACAGACTAATTCAACACTATCCTGCAACAAGACACCAACAATGAGGGAAAGACAGAAGAGGAGGAAGGGGAGGACGTGGGCGGAAGCCGCCAAAACGGTATTCTACGTGTTTTTAGCTGCCGTTTGTTGTGGTTGTTTTCCTTGAACGCTCCCACTTGTACAACTGTGTTTATGAGTTCATGACCTGCTGCCGAAGACGAAACGCTGCGTACACCGCGCGAGGCCTGTGTTGTGTTGACGGTTACTCATTCTGAGGGGTTGCTGTCATTAGCAAGTTAGCTTCCCTTCACCCCCAACGTTCAGTGCACGAAATTAACATACACTCAAAGCATCCCCCCTTTACGAATGCTGGGTCTTTACTGTACCGTTGCCATGTCAATCGAGGTATAAAGTCGAGTAAAGTAACCATGAAGTAACCAAGTCAGTGCTGCGCGTTAGCCACATTAGCGTGCTAGCTGTAGCTAATTCTGCTGAGTTCGTAGACAAGTTTGTTTGGTATCAGTTTCATGTAAAACACGGAGAAGTGACGAATGCCTGCATGAAACACATCTCTCTAAAACTATAACAACTCAGTGACTGACCTCAAAGCTGATTCATTGCATTGTCGTACACTAATGGACGTCAATAGCCTTGCTGGGTGTTTAGCATAGCATGCTAATACTACTCAATAACATTCCAAAGAAGTACTTTTTAATCAAAATGAACGGGTTACATGTGTTTGTCCATTGATGTCATAATCGTAGACAGTCTCTCACATAACTGAGGTAATGGCATTTATAATAGGCTGTAATATATATTAGTTTTAAATCAATTTAAAATCCTGTATTAATGACATGCTAACCACACTCCTGCAATGCGGGTGTACATGAACAGGTGTCATGGAAAATGCAACATTTTGAAACATATTTGAAGAAAAAATGTTTTTTGATGAAAGTGTGAATGAAAGTGTTGAGATGTAAGACATGTATTTGTAAGTGTTTTATAAGAAACTAATCTTTCATTGTTTGACAGTTTTGTGGGAGACATCACAGTTTGCCATCTGTTATTTACAGCTCAGCTACAAATAATCATGTGGTCAACAAAGCAGATAAACATGATGACAGAAGATCTTGACCCACTTGAGTCCAAAAACCACAATGCTTGTAAGAGATCTGTGGTCTTGCTTAATCTGAGTATCACACTGAGAGCTGACCACAGACTGTAGACACAGTCAAGGGTTTGAGGCTTTGTGGAATCCTGTTATGAAGCTTCAGTATATGAAATCTCAGGCTTAAGCCCTGATACCTCATGATGTTTCAAAACAATCATAACATTGCTTTGTTATTGTAGGTTCTGGAGAAATACCCCAACACTCCTATGAGCCATAAAGAGATCCTGCAGGTGATCCAAAGAGAGAGGCTTAAGGAAATAAGGTAAATGCTGCACCTAAACCACGTGCATTAGAAAGGAGACATTTTCATAAGAGTCAGCCCCGCAGGTTTATGCCACTGTTATTGATGGCTCACATCCTGTGCTTTTCTTTTTCTTGTTCACATGGTAACTGTTATATCACCCAATAATTATTTCATTTCTTTTCATTTCAATGTCAACTTTCTCATCCAGAAGGTAAGAAAAAAGGCTGGCGCCCCTCCCTGTAAATCTTAACCAACTCACTCAGTGTCCCCCTTTTTTTGGTTTTAACCTTTTGCATGTTATTAACAATAACATGCCCTAGACCTAGATGCATAAAGTTCACATCTCACTAAGCGCTGCTCAAGCCACCTGTTGCATAAAAGCATAACTCCTTTCTCCAGTTTGATGAATAAAAGCATGTACCCCGGTGACAATGATTCACACATGTACATAACTACATGATCACATTGTCAGGGTATAGATTTAGAGTTGTGAAATGGTAGTCAAGCAGTTTTTTCTCTGTTTGTTGCTTAGCCTGCTTATTTTATGTAATTTGAGCATAAACAAATGTGATATTTCTCTTCAGTCTAATGGCTTTTCTTTGTCCATGTGAACTTACAGTATTAAACCTTTCTATGCAAAAGACAGATATTTCATACAAGTTTGATCATACAATAAAAATCTTCACAATGATGAGATGAGTCTTGAAACAGTTTTGTGCAACTGATCCTGGAGGAATCTTGCCTGCAGTGATGTGAACCTGTGCTGAACTCACACACTTTCTTCCGCTGCATGAATGCAGTTTCTCCCCCCAAGATTTCAGACGAACCCTAACCCTCTGTACATTTCTCTTTACCGTCTGATTTACAGAGGAGTCAATGTGTAAAATACATGTTTTTTTTTCTCCTGTGATCTAGTGGAACTTCCCCGCTGGCATGTCTAAATGCAATGCTGCACACAAACTCTCGTGGTGAGGAGGGGATCTTCTACAAAGTCCCCGGCCGAATGGGAGTCTACACGTTAAAGGTTAAACACTTCGATGGAGAAGGAGTTTCAATGTCTGCTTACTTTTTTATGCCTACAACGTACAAATAACATAATTTCTGTGTTCCATTTCATATCTAGAAGGACATCTCAGATGTGGTGAAAGAGCTGTCCGAAGACGGCTCCGAGGAGAGCAGTGACAATCTCTCAGACTCCCAAAGTACAGAAAACAGCAGCAGTGCCATTCCTAAGGAAGGCAGGAGAGGCAGGTGGATGCGAAGAGGTACTCCATCATTTGGAATCACTTGCACATCCTTCTAACCATCGATCACTCCTTGGGAATTATGATATTTATGCTTAAATATCCCAAGCAAGACTGGATTGTAGTCAGACTATGCCCAATCTTTCAAATACTGTTTGAATAAAAAAAAACTATGCTGTTATTTTACAGTTTAGAGTTGAATTTGAAGCCCTCATGGGAACTACCAAGCTGTTCATCAGGGAGTGAGAGGAAGTAATTAAGAATCTTTTTTTTGTTTACAACAAAATAGATAGCACTTAAAGTAGAAATGCTGTTCAACAATTATTAAGATTCAATCAGTAAAAAGGGAAAGATCCCCAAACAGTAACATGCAGGAACTGAAGCAACGACTTAGGTCTGTAGCTCCGTTTCTTGGCTGGTTTTCGCTGGTTTCTCACATTGCTTTGACTGTCAGAGTTAACGCCCCTCCTCAGCCGCTCTTAGCGTTATTGCGGAAACACAGGAAACCAGCTGAAGTCGAAGCAGGAGAGACAAACTCAAAGAAAGTGGTTTAAATGACCCAAATTCATCACAACATCATTCCGGGAATACACTGAACCTCAAACATGATGCTAGCAAAAGGTGGGTTTGATTTTTTAAGAATCGTGTCGTCGCCCTAAAGTCGTGTGTTGAGCATCAGAATCTGAAGAGAAGCTGCAACATGTTTTGCACATCATCACGGCAGTGTGTTTTTCTCTGCTCTGAGAACTCAGTGCTTCAAAGTGAGTCATGCACCTGCTCGTGTCTGATTGCTTAACAGCTTCGAAGAATGAAGTGCCTGTTACTTTGTTTTCTTCAGGTTTTACTCTCACTGACTCTTGTTATTTATTGGCGTCACTTCAATATGTTAAGTGACTTAAAACAGGAAACTTTATTTTTCGCTTCGACCTGTGGCCACTTCCTTGTTATGCAACTTATCTGGTTAACAGCACAGAAAGATGACTAACTATTCTTTTATTTTGAACTAGTTCATGCAGATGCAAAAAAGCTGAAATAGAACAGTGTCACAAAAATCCACCCGATGTGAAGAGTCAGAAACCAACAATACAGAGGTTGTCTTCCAATTGTCTTCTTGAGCTATTCAGGACTTCTTTTGGTGATACAATAGTGTAGCTTAGTAATGTAATCTGCAAGTCTTTGTTTGCAGTATTGGTTTCAGTTTCCTCACGACAAAAGCATGATATGACAAGGTCTGTACACCGCCTTCAGGAAGTGTCTCTTCTAACATCTGTGTTGTGCTTTTGTTTTGTAGTTCCCTCCAAGCTGCAGACACAGCCATCCTCACCGCAGCCTCGATGCTCGTCGCCTTCTGTCCCCACCAGCAAACTCATCTCTCCCTCACAGAAACACAGCAAGAAAGCTTTGAAACAGGTACTGAAGAATTCTGTTTTAGCTGTTCGTAGCATGTAGAAAAGCTTTTTCGCTGTTTGAGCAAATGCACTCGTCTTGGATGTAACATGAGTTCCTGCCACACCCTCAAACTTACACACCCATGTAAAGCTTACTCTACAACACACAGAAACACTACATACGCTGAGGTCTTCTTGCATGAAATCTCTTTCAGTATTCTCACTCTGCAGTTTTCTTCACATCTTTCAAAACTTTTTTTGCTGACATGCTGTCACATAATGCGAGCATAACCCATGTTGATGTTTCAGCAGGCACTAATTTCCCTCCATTCCCTGTCTGCTCAACAGCTTGTGCTGATTATTTTAAAACAATGAGGCATCAGGGAAAAATGCATATAGCTTGTTCTACAGTATTATGCTCTCATAATCCACCCGCTCCACATTTCCCCTATTGGCTGCTTTCTGCCTTTTGTGTTCGTTTTAATTAAATTTCATTTGATTGCACAGATTGTAATTCCTTCCATCTGTGCTGGTGTGGAATTTTCAGCTCTGTAACACCAATTTGTATTCATTTATTGGGCGCAGGAAACACTATAAGATGGCCATTCTGCAAAAATACTTGTGCTCAAGAGGCCTTTTGTGTATTTTTCCCAGAGATTTTTTTTTTCAATCAGCTTTAAAAAGGCATTTAGTGGTTAAATAGTATCTCTAACCTGTTGACATTGCATTTGTAAGGCGATCAGATCGTGCTAGATTTACAACAGACATGATTTATGCTCCTGTTATGCAACCTGAGCTTCATTGCTGCACTGTTATTTAGCTGTTATTTAACCAGGCAAGTGGCCCTGGGGGAGTACTTGCAGTGAAACACACATCGACACTTTCCTTTTTTTCTCATGCTGCTGGCTATTTGTTCCAAGTGTTTTATTTTTTTACTCATTTTACAGGCCTTGAAGCAGCAGCAACAGAGAAACCAGCGCAGACAGGGAGGAATGCCAACCAGCTCCAGTCCCAGGCTGCTCCTGAAAACCATCAAAGATATGGCTGAAAACATTACTACAAAGACAGGTAGGTGGCTGCTCTCCTGCTGTCTGATACAATAGAATGAATGAAGAGCTGAATATTTTGCACAGAGGTGTGATATTCACTGATGTAGTATTTAGCTTCTGTTATTACGAGACAACAAAGGAAATCACTTTACAATCATCCAGACATGACTAATAAAACTGGCAGCATCATTGTGGAAACAGTCAGCTCTCTAGCCTGCAGTTTCTCAAAGCTTTTCTTCCTTAACAGACTTATGTCGCCCCGTTGTACCGAGGAAGGTTTCGCAGAGGTCAGGCCGCCTCAGTGCAGGTAAGACATCTGCTTTGAATTAGGGAGGTGGAAATTCTGGAGGACAGAGCTGGGGATGTTCTGTATTTGTCTTAATTTCCAGAAATACTTAAATCTTTTTACTCAGACAGATGGTGAATGACCTCACTGTGCATATCTGCATATTTGTAATCATTTAAAGCCTCAAAAAGAAAGGATGAGGGGCAAAGACACAGAGCGATCTGTGGTAATAAATCACATCATAGAGAGGTTAGGGAAAAGGATTGATTGTTTAATCCATACACATCTGAATGCTCTCAGAGTTATCAGATAAAACTTGGACCTTGCAACACTCAATTCGAGTAGTTTCAAACCAAGCTCTTCCAGGAAATTAATAAGCTTCTCAAAATTACACTGCAGAGCATTTTTTTTACTTTCTGAGGTTTTACTGTTTCTTGACCTTATACTTTCCATTAGTGAGACCTGTTGGTTTGTTTTGTAGTTTGTTGACAGTAAGGAAATGTGGTAATAAAAGCAACTTTACAAAACCATCAAAATATTTTGAATTAATTTAGCTTTAAAGTGTAAATAATCACTTAGTAACGAGTAAAAAACTGGAGTAGAAAAATATTATATTACCACATGTAAATTGCTTAAGATGTCAGTTACAAGATGGATGTGCTTCTGCATTGTTGGATCGCTCCTCTCTTACATCTGTTTCCTGTTTTCGTGTTGCAGGGCAGCTGAGACGTAACCGGTGTAAAATCGACGTGGAGACGCCAGACTCCATATTGGTTAACACCAACCTGCGGGCAATCATCAACAAGCACACGTTCTCAGTCCTGCCCCCTGACTGCCAGCAGAGACTGCTCAAGCTTTTACCTGAAGTCGACCGGCAGGTAGCTCCACATGCATTATCTAGCTGTTTATGTTTTTAGTACATGTTGTTCCAAATTTCACGCCACATACAGCTTTGGAACAGTCAGTATAGCACATATTTTACTGCAGCTAACTTGTGTGCAGGGTTTCTTTATGTTCACTGATTCAAACTTCAGGAAAGAAGCAGGACTCAGTGTACAGAGTGATGGTTTCTGTGATGATGTAAGTGAAAACCTTGTGCCTCCTCTCTCCAGGCCTGCATGGACGGCCTTCTGAAGGTCACCAGTTCTGCCTTAAACAATGAATTCTTCACATCAGCAGCTCAGTCCTGGAAGGAGAGGCTGGCTGAGGGTCAGTGTGACTGTTTTCATTTCATAATAACTGCGTTCAGTTCTCAATAAGGTAGTTACATCATCAAGGTTAGGAGTGAATTAGAAGAGTCAAGTATAATGTAACCTTTTTTTTTCTTTTGACCATTATGTAACTTTTTCCTTCACAGGAGAATTTACTCCTGAGTTGCAGCTACGAATGCGGCAAGAAATTGAAAAGGAAAAGAAAGTTGAGCTGTGGAAGGAGGCCTTCTTTGAAAACTATTACGGTGAAAAGTAGGTCCTTCTTTATGGTTGAAGATTTGGGTTTGCATGACTCACTAATCTGATCCAGCTTTGGAAGTTGAAAATCCCTTTTCCTTTCAATTTAAAAGACCACCACCCATAGGATCTACAAACTTCACAATGGCAGTCTTATTTTTCCCACAGATTTGGAGAGATATCCAGTTTTCAGATACACATTGATAAACCAACACAAGCATTTTAAGATTTCATCAAGATTGTAATTATGATTGAAACGTCCCACTGACCTTTCTGTCACTGGGGTAGATAAAAAAAAAAGCCTTGTGAGATCATTTCTATTTTTAAATGTAAACAGGGGCAATATTTTGCACTATCACTCGTATTAAGTACTATATTAATAGATTGTTTCAAGAAAAAGCTAAATCCAACTAAACAATCCTCTAAGCTTCTTAAAACATCTCTGTTTAAGACGCTAATTCATGCAGCCTTATATGCCAAAACATGCTAAAGACCATGTAGGTGATAACTCATTTATTAAAGAGAGGGTATTTTGCTTTCCAGTATTTAAACATGGATCTAAAGTGACTGCGCCAAGTGTCCATGCTAAACATGTGCAGAATGTAAACAACTACATACTCATAAGCTGTAGAAATCCCAGAATCTGTTCGTGAACTTTTCTGTTCTTAAAAAAAAAAGGTTGGGATCTGTGGTGACATCTACTGAAATGAAGGTGTCTCCACATATGGTCCTGGCCAATCAGAGAGAAGGGGGTTTGTGGAGGGGTGAGCCTTAAAGGGATGGCAACTATAAGGAAGAGGCTGAAATAAGAGTTTTCTAAAACACCATTGTAAGAAAAAGATGGATTTTTATTCGCTGTGAATCCTGTAAAGCCACTAATGGGGTGCCAGACAAAGCATTTAAAGCCTGAAAAAATAATACCCCCTCTTTAAGTTCTGAATTTGTCATAAAAAATTTCATGAGTCTCAGTGAATTGGATGTGGGCAGTGATTTCGTTTCGACCAAACAGTCATCAACAACAATTGGACATTTATTGTTATCATTGGTTGTTATCATATTGGCATGCAAAAATAAACATGAATGGATCAACTGTGTATTGATGTTCAATAATTCCATCATAGGTTAAGTGTATTATAAGTTTTTACGTCAATATAACTCTAATTTTATTTTTCCATCTCTCCACTGTTTCATTATCTCTCTACATAGTTCTGGGCTTACCTTTGAAGATTCCAAAGAGCTGACGAAGTCTGATTTCAATCAGGAGTCTGCCAGGTCTCATCAGACAAGAACTGCGGCTCAGGCTCTAGAGGAATCCAAGGGCGCCAAGGACAGCAGACAGACAGATGCTGATGTTTCCAGAACAGCAGTGAAAAGCATGAGGCCGAAACAGGAGCTCCTGAAGACTCAGTCTGCTCAGAGAGAGCTGGTCACCACCACAGAGCCCATGAAGACGAGGCGCTCTTACTACGCAGAGGAGCGCAGGTTGAACATAGCAGCACAATCCGGGCCTGTAGTGGTAACACAACAGGTTGAGAGGCGCTCTGAAGAAGCAGCTGTAGGTCCTTTACCTGATAAGAGTCATAAAGAGGAAGTGAAGGAGGAACCTCTGCAGTCTCCTGTGATGAAGAGTGATCCACAAAAAGCCAGTTCAGAGTTAAGAGAGGATCAGCCAGCGTCAGTGGTTAAACATGATGTGGAGAGCGAGGAGGTCATCTCTGAGCTCAGTGGTTCTTCAGAGTCACAGAAAAGGAAATCTGTCAGTGAGATGGGAGGTGAGGTGACACCAGAGAAAAGGTCCCGCATGTCCTCAGTTTCCTCAGTGTCCTCAGTCTCCTCTGTTTCTCCTACTGCTTCATCCATATCCAGCCCTGCAACACCCACTTCAACATCAAATCAGAGGGTTCCTCCTCTTAAGGTAGAGAAAAGTCCTGTGAAAGTGCCAGAGATTGGAAAATGTTTGATATTATTTTGCTTTGTTAATTTGATATTTTCTTTATTTCCCCCCTGCAGATCCCAGTGTCAAGAATACTTCCTGTGTCACCAAGTCAGGTCTCACCACGGACTCCTCTCCAAACCCCGCTCAGCAGCCCAGGTCGCACAGGGGCTCGTACTTTGGCTGACATCAAAGCCAAAGCCCAGCTTGCTCGTGCACAGAGAGCGGCAGCTGCTGCAGTATCAGCAGCATCAAAAGGGGCGGTGCCAGGCCCGGGACCGGGAGGTGGCAGGGGTGAGCAGCCATCGCCAAGTCCCAGCCCGACATCCCCACAAGCACCAACCAGGTTATCAACTTCTGACAGCAGCAATCAGACGACTCCACCCCCATCTCGCACATCGGACTCTTTGGGTCAGCTAAGCCCAAACCAATCCCCGATGTGTTTCTCATTTAAAACTGATGATAGACACAGAAGTCATCCTGCTGGTACTGTCAGCGCAGGTGTTCAGAAGACATCAACACAGCTCACTCCTTCATCTGTGCACACACCAAAGGGACAGGAAAACCCTTCGTCTGTCGGGTCATTAACCAGGACTGGCTCCTGTATCCCTGCAAACAACCCACTAGTCACTCAGCTCCTGCAAGGAAAAGAGGTTCCACTGGAGCAGATCCTCCCCAAACCACTATCCAAGGTGGAGGTCAAGAAGTTGAATGTACCCCCTGCGAGTAACGGGAAGACATCTCACTTTTCTGAGCACAGAACTGACAAGCAAATATCCCACCAGTCTAATTCAGCAGGAAGAACAGGAGCTTTCTCTGAATACACAATGCAGCACAGGGAACTTCCTGATAAGGTGACTCAGGAGCAGATCCTGCAGGCTCTCATGCAGAGGAAAAGCCAGCAGAGTCAGTCTTATGATGCTATAGTGCCCCAGCAGCACCAGTATAGACCACATCAGCTTGTGCATGTAGAAGAGAGCCAGAACAGGCACAGGATTTCAATCGGGTTTCTTGGTCGTAAAAGGACGCCAAGGCCTGCAATGACGGGACACTACCTCCTCAATGTGTCCACATACGGGCGAGGATCCGAGAGCAGGAGACTGCAGCAGTCCGCCGCCCTGAACGTGTCTGTGTCCGGTTTAAAAAGGGAAAGCACAGAAGGAGAGGAGGCGGTGGCTAAGGATGAAGAACCTGCCAGGAAAGTTTTCTCTCCTGCTTTTGGGGTCAAAACAGAACAGCAGGGATTTTCGATAAGCAAGTTTGACGAAGCGGTGAGCGGTCAGCAGTGCTCTAATGTAAAAACTGAGCCTGGATCAGAGGACAGTGCGGCTGGTGCAGGAAACAGTAGCCCCAGTGCGACAGCCAAAGACACCAGCTCTTATTTCCTGCCAAACAGAAGGAACCCCGAACTCTGCAATAGCAATCAAGGAAACTCCGAGCCATATCTTCCCCAGGTGAACCCCTGTCACCAGCAGCTGCCCGCTTTCCAAACCCAGAGAACACTCCACAATCAGGAACCCGTGGCAGCGTCCTGCTACGGCAGCACTATCAGCATGTCTGTACCTCACACTTTAAACCACAGCGCCGGGGGCACCGGCTCCTCCACAGCTTCGACAGACGCTGACCGCAGCAGCGTCCACGGGAGCGTTATGTCCTTCTCAGTGACTGTAACCACCATCCCTGCCGGTCACTCTTTAGACCACGGGAACCAGGGCGAGCCGTCGCCTGAGCAGTCATTCATGGAGGGCTCCAACATGGACGACATGCAGTCCAAATGCTACTGCCGACTAAAGGCAATGATCATGTGCAAAGGCTGCGGCGCCTTTTGCCACGATGACTGCATCGGCCCCTCCAAACTGTGTGTGTCGTGTTTGGTGGTACGATGATATAAAATGAATCATAGGATGATTTTCTTGGTTTGATATGTATCCAAGCACAGCGTGAAGCAAAATCAGGCTGTTCAGAGTCAATACGATATCACTCTGCTGTGGTGACGGGAATGAGCCAAACTGCGGTCCGAGTCCTGTCTGAAAACCGAGGATTTACACTGGAGGGTCTGTTCTTTCACCAACATCTATGAAAAGTTGTTTTTGTGCAATCGCTTTGTAGAAACGTTAGCTTTCAATCAAACCAGTAGACTGTCAGGTGCTTGACAAATATCAGATCTGGCAACGTTTGCACTCTGTTAGGATTAGTGTGATATATTTTTTTAAAAATATATATATATATAAATAAATGTGTAGTTTTTAAAAAAAGGAGGGAAACATGAATGTTGCTATTTTTGTAGATGATAATGACTGTTTTCGTGTTTTAGACTGACACTTTTTATTATTGGACCTAATCAGTTTTGGTTAGAGGCAAAAAAAGGAGCGTAAGTGATAATCATCGGTTGCAGAGTACCTCCTATTTGGCATTCATGCATGCATGGCAGGGAAGTGCAACATACAGTTACTATTTTACATAAAAACTGTACATTTATAACCGAACACACTCAGATTTTAGAGAGATAATATAAAAGAACCTTGAATGCTAATTACGCTTGTTTAGATTGCACATCACATAATTTTGAACTATACAGTACCAGATCGAAGCACTTGAAAACAACCTGGATTCCTGGTGGTTACTGTGTACAGCACTTACACGCAGAGTAAAAGAGAATCAGTAATATAACATTGCCTTTATGTTTCTTTTGGAAAGATCTTTTTCATTCCAGGATAAGGTCTAGAGTCACTTCCTACTGTATGTCTGTACAGATCAATCAGCGGTGGCAAACACAAAAAACACTCAAGGCAAGGGGAGACAGAGTACATTTTGTTTTCTATTTGTAAATATTTGCGCATTTACGGTCGATTTCTAGATGTAGAAATTTATTTTGTTTGTGCAGCACACCTCGCTTGAGCATATCCAGCTGTTTCTTACAATTATTTTGACTGTGGAAGACAATTGAGAGCAGTACGTTATTCTAAAACGCTAAATGCTTTATCATGGAGTGATTCGGCACGCCATGCTTAAGTTAAAAAAGAAAATTAAAGAATTGGAGGTACAATACGACACTGATTATGTGTAGATGTAACGCTTGAATGACACATGAATCTAAATTTCACGGGTGGTGAGATTTTTTTAAGTGAAAATAATGCTGTATCATATTAATTTAGTGTACAACAACGTACATGCAGGGTTAAATCAGCTCAGATGGTCAGTACTTTATTCACCCACAGAAGCCAGCGTGAAGCGTTACCTCTGCAGGATTTTCAGGTGTTTTTATGATTGCATCATTTTGAAATCTCCTGAAGGTGCAGAACAGGCCTGTTTTACAGCAATTACGTCAAAGGTAACATGCCAAAGTCACCTTTATGAAAAAAAAAAATCCGAACTTCTTATTGTTTGACTAGTTAATCAAAGTAATATATTTTAATTAATATATTTTAATATAAAAATCTATTTGCTAATTGTTTTTGAAAATCAACAGGGTATTTAGTATGACGTTATACCGGCTGTCCGTTTTTTCCTTTACGTTTGAACTGGACAGGTTAATGTACGGAGATGAACTTGACTTTTTATAAAGCAAATTGCCCAGGTATCAATATTCTGTGAGCCCTGGGGATTTTCAGTGGATCCATCAGTCTGTAATTTTCATAGAAATGTTGTCTCATATGTTTCCTTTGTAGCTGTCTACATCTGTGTCATTACGGTAGAAAAACTAAAAGATGTTTTATAAAGCACCATTTTTAGGTCAATGGATTACAATCCATTTTTAAATGTATTTGATATTAAATGGAGGGTTTTCTTGTGGAATTGGTTTTACGATTGTACGTCTAGAATGACAAATTTAGCTTAGTTATTTCACTAAATCTGGTGAAAAGTATACTTATTTGCATTTCACTTAATTAATCCCCTGTTTAGAAAAAATAATGTAGATTTTATTGTTTGAATGTGATGTTTTGGAAATTAACTTGGAGTTGGGGACTGGATAGACAAAAAATCCCTCATCCCCCTGAAAGGCAGCTGAAATCTTTGTTAATAATGACTGAAACATGCAACAGTTCCCCCGCCGTCACTCTAGTTACCTGTTGTGTGTGCATTTAGAGGAGACGTTCGTTCAGAGGGGGGAAATGTGTCACAATTTTGAATCGTCACAGTTATCACCAGGTGAATTTGTTTGACATGTCTGTATCATTTCATCTCCATTGAAACTCTGGGTGAATGTAATATAGTAATCAGCACTTGTAAACAAAGTGTATTTTATCAAAAAGTTATAGACTATTATGAATAAACCATGAAAAGAAAATTTTATGTGCATTTATTGTTGTTTTTCTCCTACAGTTTTTGTTTAAGCCACTTTAAGTTGATTTTACTTTGCTCATGCAGTGATTTCCACTACAGAGCCGCGTGTGTTTCTGTTATAATGCTGCCTGAGAATCATGGCTGTCCATGGTTATTTATCCATCCTGTCCTTTTTGTACCAAGATTGCTTCAGATTTTCTGAATCTTTCTATATTTTGTGCTGTTGTAGATGATGCTCTCTGCATCAAATGTATGTAATGTATAATGGTGTATTTCCCCCAAAAAATCAACATTTAATGTTTCAATGATTTGAAAGCCATCAAAGTCTTTTTTCAATTGACATTTTGTACAGCATCCATACATTAATTAGACATTAGGTTATGAATCCAAACATATTTTTCTATGTAATTTTGGTTACGTTTGGCAGTTGCTTATTTTTTTTAAGAAAATTTAACCATTAGTATGTTTAGGTTGACCAAAGTATCAAGTTAACAAAAAACAAATTTGAAAAAAAATAAAAGAAGAAGAAACTAGTAGTTTTTAATTCTATATTCTGAAGTGTGAATTCATGACAAGGAACTCCTTTCAATAGGTGCTACTGTGTTGCATTTTGGGAAATGTAGGACAAGGTGCCTTTGGATTTTGTCAGCATTTGCTGCGTTGAAGTCCATTCATTCATTGTTTAATCTGCCTCTTTCCGATGCCACAGATTTATGAAAGAGCAAATCCGTGTTGCTGAATGGCTCACTAAGACACTTTTTCCTCTGTTTTCCTCCTCTCTTTTATGAGGCTCATAATTCAGAAACAGCAATAGTAGTAGTGCGCCTTTAACCAGCGTGCGTGCGCACATGCGTAAAGTATAGTAGGTGTTCGCGCATGGCATCTCCGTGCCTGCTCGCGCTCTGCTCTGCCGTCCTCTGCCGCTGGGTCGCTGATGATGCCGCGCGGAGCGGGGCGCTCGTACGTCTCTGTGTGCGGCTACAACCGCAGTTGTCAAGACTGAAGTCGGATGAAAGAGGAGAGGAGGTTGAAATATGAAGATGGATCACCGGGGCTCTTCCTCATCGCTCGGACAGCTGTAACGTCGGCGGACACGCGCTTGGATTCATCAAAGGTGAGAGTGCGGCGGTGAATCACGGAGGAAATATCCTCCTTATTCACCCTGGACCACTTATCCTCCTCATCTGATGCTGCTGCTGCTGCGATGATGATGATGGTGATGCTGTAAACGCAACCTGCGTGATTTTCTCCGTTAGAGGCCAGTTCTCCGCTCTGCCTCTCATTCGGCTCATGAAACAAGTGAGAAATGAAAAAGACGCTGGATTGCCATTGTTTCTTTTCAAAATTTTTATGGTCATCACGACACAGCCTTCCCATTGCGGAAATAAGGTAAATAGGCTGTTAAACTGCAATATGGCTGCGTTTGTGCGCTGCCGTCGCTTCAGGAGTGAATATTTAAGTGTTGCAGGATGGCTCGGTGTGAGAAATGAGGCTTGGAGAAACCGAGAAGTGAATGATATCAGCGGAAGGGAGGCACTGCAGTAACACAGTCCTAATGTTGACTCGCTTCAAAGGATGCTGTCATTACCTCCGAGCTGAAGGTGCGGTTACAGTTAGATGCACCTTTGAGGGCCTTTAATGATAAAAAACACTGATCAACTGTAACATGAGACATGGCATAAAAATTAGTCTCAAATGTTCGTCATTTGTGTGCAAATGAGTGGATGCAGTTGACAGACAAAGCAATGACTTTAGACTGTATCACTCGGAATCCGGTCTGTGAATTAATCTAATCTCAGAAGAACTTGTATCTGCGAACTTATCTCCCATGAAATAATCAACTCATGTATCAAACTGTCAGCCCCTGCCATGCACTGCTTCCATTTTTCCAAACACTGCTTGCCAGTGCAGGGCCCTGAGTTGCCTACTCATGAATTTCTGCAGTTACTTCATAGGCTGAATATTTACAATGAACCATTGTGGTATTTTGCTGACATGAGTGTGTTGGGACTCCCACTGAAAATGTTCCTCTCACTCAAAAACAGCAGAGCTCCTCCGGTACATCAACACTTAATCTTTGCATACATAAAGTGCGTGTTGCTCCATTTAGGGGCAAATGCAATATGTAATGGGTCTGGTCCAGTGTCCCAACTGAGTCTCTGCTGTAATTTGTTGTTTCAGAGATTTAAAATCAGTTTCCGTCTGAAAATCCAGGTTGATGGTTGTAATGTCAGGTGAAACAGCTGATCAATTAACTGACTCAATCTGCTATGGCACCTACTAAAATAATATGTTTTAACTGCTCATTTCTTTAAAGCCCTTGCTTATCTATCAATCAATATCAGAAACACAGGAAATGAGTGCATTTACGTCTGGGTGTCATCTGCATAAAAAGAAATGCTATAATAAAGAGGAAGTGTGTACATAAAAAATAAGGCCCAAGAATGCTTCCTTGGGGAACACCATAGTTAATCAGTAACAATACACAAAACACAAGGCAACTGCTTTAAGGACCAATGAATAGCTTCTTAAATATCGGCATGTGTCTGCCTCTTCAATCAGAACAAATCAAAATTTTTCGTCTTTGGTTCATTCTCACATTGCTTTGTTGATTGTTCCACTGCACACTGTTGTGTAAAAAAAAAGCCAGAGTACACTGAAAATACCTTGTCCAATTTCTCATGACCAAAATTAATGTACTCAGCCGTCTTGTTAAATCAAAACAGCCAAAACCAAAATAAAAATTCACTTTCATTTCATCTACCTATTCAATTTTCACATTGGTAGTTGTGGGCGTGGAATGAAACAAGCACCAATGGAGTTATGTTTACAGGCAGCTTCACATTTCGAGAAATTTGGAGCCAAAATTGTTTGTTTGTTATTTTAAAGCTCCTGTAAGGTTTTGTTTCTTTGTTTCTTTGTTTTGCTGATTTGGAAACAGACCGAAGTAAACAACGATATGAAAGCAAAAGTAGACTGAGATGAAAAAGATATATTACTTCAATATGTTATTTTTGTACATATTCATTTTGCACAGAAAAAAATAATCAATAAATAATAGTGTAAGAATATTTTTTGTAAATAAAAAAAACGTATTCATTTACAAGACTAAAGGAACTAGATGTCCTGCTTTTTCCAAGGGGGCACAGAATTCAACTTGAACCAAAAGTTTCTCACTGGAGCTTTAGTAGATTTACAAATAAAGAATAGCCAAAGATTTATTCTTCAGTCCAAAAGGGTTTATATGCTACATAAACTACATAAAGATTTTTTGAGTGGCAAAGGAAAAATAATCTATGTGGCCTTGGAGCTGAACTTAAGGCTTGTTTTTTCTAAATCAGAGATGAAATGATTGATTGAAAACTACTTCATTTTAGCAGATTGAATCATACAGATGCCTCTTACCAGCAGTAAAAGCAGTCAGGGCAAAGCACAGAAATCAGATAGTCATCAGAAAGAACTGACCCGACAGCTGTGAGAACTCAAAGAAGATTTGCAGAAAACAGAACAAGAAATAGAAAAATCCTCCCCGCAGTGACTCCCTGAAGGTTACAAGACCTTTGCTTTTTTGCTCACGCTCTGCTGGTCAGCTGATCCCTCAACCCACGCACCGTCAGTGAACACACCTTGAACATACATGCATCCTGTCCTGTTTTGGGTCTCTCTGTCTGATGCCATTCTGCGCACCCAGAGCTTCTCCCTCAGTGGCCAGCTGTACCACGCTCCATGTCCGTCGACAGTAAGTGGTTCCTCTGCAGCTCAGTCGGTGTCATTAGCCCACAGGATGCAGTCACTGCTGAGCACGATGTCATGGAGAATTATCATTTGCACAGACCACGGGCACTGGAGTGTTTTCTCTGGACAGCTCACCGATATCTCTACAGGAAGAGAGGGAGGGGAAACAAAAGCACAAATTGAGAGTTAATGAAGTCCTTGAAGGAAAGAGAAGGGGGAGGGGGTGTTAATTACTTATTTAAAAGTCTACTACGTTTTGTCAGCGAGGAAAAGCTTATCTGTCTGAAGAAGAAAGGCATCCTCACCAACTCTCTTGATGTGTTCTTTTCAGGGTCGACGTTTGAGGCTCCACGTTGTTTGACACTCAGCCTGGGACAGGTAAATACTTTCAATTTATAATTATACTACACTTGGTAGAATCACAGGTTAATGGTATCTCAGAGTCGTTAAGTATTTGAAGATAGATTGCTAATTAAAATGAGAACTTCTCTGAAAAAAACATTTAAACACACAAAGAAGCATGACAACACTTGTAGTAGAATGAAGAAATGAAGCAATAAGGCAATCCGTGCTGCTTCAAAGGGACTGTCAAGCATTTATGAAGAAACAGACAGATAAGAGCAATCAGTCCTTTTTGAAAACCCGCAACAGAGCAAACACTGAAGTTGAATCAGGTGTCAGCATAAAAGCTAAACTTCCAATTGTTCAGCAGATTCTTTGGTGTCAGGAGATGATTCTGTTGTATTTGTGCCCGCTAACAGGAGCAGCTACCTGCATACTTCAGGATACTTAAGTCTTTGTGAAGACGTTTTAACGCTACAGGGGTCTCCCAACCAAAGACAGAGTTTGATATTTTCAGAAAGGCTCTTTTTGTGTCTCTTATCAGTTAGCCTAGTTTGGAGCTTTAGCGCTGACACTTTGTAAATCTCAAATGTACTGTTTTACAGTTCTGTTTTTTGGAAAGTTAAAGCCAATAAAATGATCATTAGTTAGCTTTAATGTTACTGATATTAAGATTTTGTTACCCCAAGAGCCAGGCTAGCTAAGTCCCCTTGTACTAATTATTCAGTAGTTAAGCTAGCTCACATAATAGTATGTCTCTCTCTAGTTAGCTAAATCTTTCACAAAATTAGCCTGGATTAAATCCAGCTTTTGGTTAGCTTCAGTGGTGCTAACAAACTGATTTGTTACTGCTGAACCTTTCTAGGCTAGCTGTTAGCTAGTTTCCATTACTCACATGACGTTATGCTAACCCCGCTTTTTTCCTCAGCCAACTTAGCTTTGCACGACTATATTATTATAAGTTATCTCACATTTTGTTAGTTTTAGTGATACTGGTGGGCAGATTTTGCTGCAGTTGAACAGAGTTAGCTAGCTGTGTTCACCGGCTAAGTAAGGCTTACAAGCTGCAGGTTAAGATTTAGTGTACAGACCTAAAAGTTTTGGCTAATTCTTTAGAAGAAAAGAATATTCCCATTAGACCTTGCTAAAGGTTAAAACTGAGCAAAGGTGAAGCTAGTCAAGATAATTTACTTTTCTATCTTTACAGTATCCTTAACTGAATCCCATAATTTTTGAAGTTATAGTGTTTGAACAACTGAAGTAAGTGCAACAAAGGGGGGTTTTGAGCTAACTTTATCAAGTTGTAGTAATGTTCTAAGGTACGACAGAAAATGCTAGTTTCATTCTCCAAATACACGTTATCTGTATATTATACAATGAAGTCATTCACTGGTGTTATGACTAATCCCTTTATGTGCTGTGAAAATAATGTTGGGGAAACAAACTGTTCCCTTTTAGTAAAACATGGTGCAGTAGTTCACATAAGCTGACCACATGACACATGAACGATGGGTGATGAACGCAGATCATCCATAGCTTTGAGATAATAATTTATGAGATTTATGATTAACTATAAAACACAGTAAATGTCTTGGATATTATTTTTAATTTCACTGAAGATAAAATCATCAACATTGGAGAGCTCATGCCTTTTGACAATGAAAAATGCTGTTTCATTTATCACCATGCCTCTGTCTGAACAGTAAGCACTGCATGCTCTGCTGTCTGATGTGCCGCAGGATGATCGAGGAAGGCAGTAAACGAGGCAAGGCCATGGTGGAGAAGAGACAGCTCTTCATGGAAATGAGTGAGTGGAGCGACTGAGAGAAATACCTCCTCGCTATTCATAGTCAGCAGCGGCTCGTGTTGTTCTCTGACTGTATCCAAGTTGCGCAGGAGATACGAGGACCTTCACACATACAGTATAATACCTCCCACACAAAGAGGCAGAAATAGTGTAAAATTATTACTAAAATGAGCCTGATTGTGTTTGGAATAAGATATTTTATGAATAGCTCAGTTAGAAGTGTGAATTGTGTGGTGCTTTCATTTTTGCAGGAGCTCAAAACTTTGATGTAATCAGACTGTCGACCTACAGAACTGCCTGCAAACTACGGTTTGTGCAAAAGAGATGCAACCGTAAGTCTCTTTCTAACTGCTACAGTGATGAGTTATACGAGGAATTTGAATACGAACTTCATTAATGACTTCCTGTCTGTTTGCCCCACCTCTCACAGTTCATCTGGTTGACGTCTGGAACATGATCGAAGCGTTTCGTGACAATGGGCTCAACACTCTGGATCACAATGCAGAGATCAATGTGTCGCGGCTGGAGACAATCCTGTCTTCCATCTACTACCAGCTCAACAAGCGGCTGCCGACCACACACCAGATCAATGTGGACCAGTCCATAGGGCTGCTGCTCAACTTCATGGTGGCCACCTATGACAGGTAACGGTCAGGGGGTAAATGTAGACCAAAAAACTCTCTAGGTGGAAAAAGACAGAAAGGGGATAAAAAAAATCTATGTTCACATTAACAGGATAAATGAGGGGGAAGGGTTAAATTTAAATAAGTTTCAAACACTAGATTGGGCTGAAGCAATTGTGTAAATGTGTCCCTGGATTCCAAAAAAACTTACCCAACACCTCACAAAAGTTATCCCAAGCTACTTTACAAAAATCATTTCATCTAGCATTTAAGGTCCAAATATCTTGGTTATAACCTGCCAGATGTTAGAAAAACTCAAATGTTCTTCTCTCTAAATCACACAGCAGAAAAAGTGTCTCTGTTGGTAATTCTCTGTACATCCCTCCTCTTAATGTCTGCTCTGTGCTCACAGCCTCTCACACTGAGCTTCCTGGAGTACAGAGGTTTATTATTGACCGTGAAGCTCTCTCTCATTATTGTACCTTGTGTGCTCCCATTGATTGGCTGCTTGCCCTGCCCATTCATTGACCCATTCAATTGGTTTACTTTTATCTGTAAGGCCACTCCGGTCAGGCTGTGTTATTACTCCTGCTGCTGTATCTGTGGGAAACTTTGTGGAAATGACCGCCTGCGATCACAGGAAGCAGTTTGCTATCTGTCCCCAAGGTCCAAAGTGAATTACAGGCAGAGAGAGCTTTCATGTACCGTTACCTCAGCTCAGGAGCAGGATCTAAATGAATGTGAAACCAAAGAGCTGCTCTCTGATGGCAGTTAGTGAGATTTAAGGAGTCTTGAGTCAGCTTTAGTATGACCTGGAAACACCAAGTTAATCTAAGATTTAAGGATTAGTCCATGATTTTTAACATTTCATGTACTGAATCCAACATGACAAATGCACTGTGATGTTTCATATATTGCTCTTCAAATGTTGATATTAATCATGGTGTCATGTTTTGTTACCTTAAATTAATAACTCCAGATCCAGCTATCTGTGATAAGCAAACCTGCAACCACATCAGGAAATATAAGGCTTTCAAAACATGGTCCTTCCTGCATCATCATCTAAGCTAAGAAACTCTTTAACCTGGAAACATTTGAAGAGAAGATTGTTAAATTTAAGACCAGACTGAGATTACATTATGAACGTGAAAGCTTGTTATTTAAAAACTTAAGGTCATAAGACCGATTGCACGGACACAAGGGATGAAATTTTGTCTGGTTCGTTTAATGTCTGCCAACACCAAAATGCAAAAACCTACAGTTCACTTGAGGCTGACTACAAAAGCCAAGGAAACACCATTAATGGCTATGTTAAAGAGTGGGTGTTAGGCTTTTTTTTTTTAGGTCTTATACTGGTCCTCTGGTAACCCACTAGTAGCTTCAGATGATTTACAGCCAGAAGAAATCCCTATTTTTCTCACACTGATGTTTTAGAAAACCCTTAATTCAGCTTCTGTCTGAAATGCTTTGTTAAAGTTCCTATCTCTTTAAGTCCCCCATTCTTTAAACCCCCTTCCTCTGATTGGCCAGCCCTTCCAGGTTTCCTCCAACTTTCATTAACCAGCTGAACGATCAAGTGATGTCTTGTGAACATTTTGTGGAGATCTCACGCTACTACATTTGTTTGCAGATTGATTCATGTTTTATACATACTGCGATATGTGCAACTGCCACTGACATTAGACATTAGCAACCAGAAGCTAATGCTCTTTCAATTTGTTTGCATCTGCAGTGAGAGCCATGGGAAAATGACAGTTTTCTCAATGAAGGCCATGCTGGCAACAATGTGTGGAGGGAAAATAGTGGACAAATTACGCTGTAAGTATATTCAGAACACCTTGTGGTCGTATATTTATGAACTGCTTCATTTTAAAATTGGCTTTAGCCACTTTTTCAGATTTGATGTAGTATGATGTAATTGCCAATTGCAGTTTCAGGGTATTCTGGGACAGGGTCTTTCTTCTTGTAGTTGCTCAAGTGGGACACACAGGGGTGCTGTTGGAGCATGACAGCTGAATTAATTTTAGTCCAACTGCATATTTTACCTTTCTGCTGAGTGCACAGACTGTCTGGGGATCAATAATATGCAGTCACAGAAATGTCAAAAGCCCACTTTGCACTCTGTTTCCGCTAAGAATATTAAGTCTGACATTTGCTGTCTCAGATATTTTCTCACAGATCTCGGACTCGAGTGGAGTCATGATGTTTGCAAAGTTTGATCAGTTTCTGCGGGAGGTGCTGAAGCTCCCCACCGCCGTGTTCGAGGGCCCTTCTTTTGGTTACACAGAGCATTCGGTGCGGACATGCTTCCCACAGCAGGTATGACAAGAATACTGAACACCCCACCCTGCCTTTCTTCTTCTATATTTTCTTATAGATCTCTAACATGTATGTCCTGATTGTCTTTATGTGTTTGTATCTAGAAGAAGATAATGCTGAACACATTTTTGGATGTGTTGATGGCAGATCCTCCCCCTCAATGTCTTGTATGGTTGCCGCTCATGCACCGACTTGCTAATGTTGAAAATGGTAAGATCAGGATTTATTGTTCTCCCACATTAAAGTTACCCATTGCATTTTTCTAATTGTACTCCGGAAATATGGGTTTTCAAACTTAAGCCTTTGGCCAAAACATTTCCCAAATATTGGCACAGAAAAAAGTCTGAGTTTGGTGTTTAAAAAATATTAATGCTAGATGGACCTAACTAATAAGGTGAATGAGGAGAAAAAGCAAACATTCACTCACTTATTGTCTCATCAGCAAAAACCATTGTCATTATACATCTTTACAAATGGTTTTGATTACAGAAAGTGAAATACTTGCTAAAAAACTAATTTAGAGTCAAGAAAGGTTTTAAAACACAGTCAAAACTGAGAACATCGCTTAACACTGGGTCACTGAGTCTGCTGGTAAACAATGACATAACACTGGCTAACACTAGGAGAGCAAACACCTCTGGTATTTAGTCTTTTTTTCAAGTTATAATCCAAGTGCCAAGTGGTGGAGCTGCTTTATTTAATACATACAACTTAATCTACATCACCTGTGCTTGTTTATGTATGACTGTTCAGCGTCAAAGCCTTAGAAGCTGTGGTTAACCACAGCTACTGCCCCAACAAGTGGTGCATGGCTGCTTTGCAGTTTAGACATTGCGCTTGGCTTAGATTTTATGGCTACAATAGTTTAAGTATCAGTAATTCATTTGAATAACTTTGATGCTGACTAGTGAGAGCATTTTTTGGTTGACTAAACATCGCTATGTCTTCTTTAATGTTAAGTATTTAATAATAACGGGACAAGACACAAATAGATACTGTTTTTCTGTGATATTCATCATGGCTATGTAATCTAATTGTGTCGCATTGCTGACACTACATCAGCAGTTTGTTGAATACACTTATATTTTCTTCAGCTTGTTGCATCTAACTGAATAAACTCAGTCTAAATAAAAGTCATGAAACATCAGAACAGGTTACAAATGTGAAAATATGGACTTGTACTATCATCAATGCCATAGATTTTAAACTTGTTAAAATGTCAACGTTCTGATTTGTCTGTTTTTTATTTCCTACCACTGCTCAGTCTTCCATCCGGTGGAATGTTCATATTGCCGGAGCGAGAGCATGATGGGCTTTAGGTACCGCTGCCAGCAGTGTCATGGCTACCAGCTCTGCCAGAGCTGCTTCTGGCGTGGCCATGCCAATGGTCCCCATAGCAACCAGCACCAGATGAAGGAGCACTCATCATGGGTAAGACAAAGCTCTGATAACTCTTGATTTTACACTGTGCTGTTCCCTTTTTTTTTTAAAGATAATCAAAAAGTCTTTACCTCACTGAGAGTGGGGATTGATTTTACATTTTGCTGAGTGTTAAGACATGCTCTGTATTTCCTGTCCTCTCAAAGGAACACTAGAGGGAGTTAATGAAGTTTTGTAAATTATAATGAAGTCATTGAGTTTGCTGTGTTGCCTGATCATTGTGTTATAAACGAAAACAATGGCCATTCAAAGACAGTGGCTCCCAAATCTAAATCTAACGAGCATGGCTCAGAAAAGAAAAATGTTCCCGCTTCAATAGCAGAACATATGAAGCACTAAACACGGTCTGTGATATAAAAATCACATTTATGACATTTATCATGAAGGTTATCTCACTGTTGGTGATATGACCCACTGGAGGGCCAGCCTCATTGGCCTGCAAATGAAATCACGAGGCTCTTTCTGCCGCTTTGTTGCCAAGTACTTAAACTCTATGAAGCCCAGCGTAGCACCAGTGCTACAATTTGCATATTAAGTTTTGATTGGCTGTAGATTTGAAACCAAATAAGAAAGATTGATCGTTCACTTGCATTTAAAATCTGGAGAGTTAAACTTTCATGTTGTGTTTCCTTCAACTAATGTGTTTGCAGACATCCAGTATGAAGCTTGGATAACAAAAACATTATGATCTAGACCGTGGTTGTTTACATCTACATTGGATACATGTCATCACATTTTTTACATATACATTTATGATAGGTACAGCCATGACATTTCTGTATTTAGAAAAACAGGTGTCAAAATTTTACATTTTTTTTTCCACTTATCAAAAACTTATTCTAAGCATAAGTCTATACATTTTATTAAAGTTTTGGATATAAGAGTTGTATTGATGTATAGCAAAAGTTTTAGTCAAAAACTGCCACTACAGCATGAAAAAAGTCACCAACACTGCATGTGAAGTCGCAGATTTGAGCACTTCCTGAATCTGCACAAACTCCTGCTGATGCACACGTTAACACTGTAAATAGACTGTTGACCCACTTAAGTATATTACCTCTGAAACCTACTTGCCACTTGCTTTTCCAGTACAATGACAGCACTATAAAGACCAATAAACAAAGAGTTGAGACATTATTTGTTTTCCCCCTCTTCTTCATCACAGAAGTCTCCAGCCAAAAAGCTGAGCCACGCCATCAGTAAATCTCTGGGCTGCGTCCCAATCGGAGAGCCGCCGCATCCTGTGTTCCCTGAGCAGGCGGAGAGGCCACAGGAGCTCACCCACACTGTGTAAGTCCCGCTCGCAAATCATTTATTACCACTTTGTGTGTCACTCATCATGGGGGGAAACCCAACTCACAGCCTGGCGCTGTGTGATCATGATCTACAGTCTGTTCTTGTCATGTTATGGCTGCCATTTTTCCATTTCTGTCGCTACATGACTGATGGAGAGCCATGATGCTCACACGTCAACCCATGATTATCGAGCTTACGTGGAAATGGTGATAAATACTGGGCGGGTTCAGCCGCAGTCGTCCTCATAAGTCTGTTGGCTATGAAACATGGATGACGGTATAAATCTCAAATAGAGGCGTTGGAAGTCATTATAGGAAATGCATTAAATTATACTCGCTGCTGTCGTATACCCTGCACACTCATTTACATTTCAGTTGAAACACTAAGATTTCCAGAATCAATCCCTTCACAGGGATACGTCTTTACGGGCCCATGCTGCTACAGGAAATTCCCTTGGCCTCCAACATGACAAAATCTTGTAATATCCCAGTTTAAAAAAGTGATTAATGATTCCTGCTCCTTCGCAGCCTTAATAGGATCACTGGAAAGCTTTCAACTTTTTCATCCGAGCTGCTGACATTCCTCATGGCACATTTCATAACAAAATCCTGCTTCACATCCCAGTCACGACCATATAGCAAAGCTGTGTGAGTGTGTGTGAGTGTGTGTGTGTGTGTGTGTGTGTGTGTGTGTGTGTGTGTGTGTGTGTGTGTGTGTGTGTGTGTGTGTGTGTGTGTGTGTGTGTGTGTGTGTGTATGCCTTTGCTGCTGGCAAGTGTCACTGAGTAATTGATAGTGGGGGGAGAAAACCAGCTCAGCCAACGCCAAGAAAAATAGACACAGCGTAAATACATCAACATGATTCTGTGTTCTGCTGCATGAAAGCGACCATCATCTCTGAGTCACTTCTCACATCCATCCTCTGCCCGCTGGCCAGAGGCTGTTTTTTTCCCTTTCTCCCTCTGCATTGTGCCCAAACTTATGCATTTAAGATGAAGTTTGATTTGCATAAATTTACAATTCATCTTATCACAGAGAATCAAATATTGACTCTGATGTTTTCTCATCCTGCTGAGAGATGAGGCGATGGGATTAGCTCATGCTGTATAGCCTGTATAGCATGAAATGACATCACCCGAGTAGATTAATATTGATGAAAATAAATTTGGTGACTAAACTGCTTCTGATTTGCACTCTGCTGCACCCACAGCACGCACTAATCTGTGCTGCTTATATTTATGGAGCTATTTTAGACAACAAGGACCTTAAAATCTTTTCTGAGTTTTCTTTTTTTTTTTGTTGCTTTTGGTTGTTGATTAATTTTACAACAAATACAGCTTTTTCTATGTCACACACAATACCAAGCCATGCTTTATTTATGCAGCAAAATTTCTTAAAAATAAAATTTAGAAATTAAATTTCTAAATTTTATTACATTTCTGCTTTTCCATTTTGTTTATATCGTCATCTTCAACTTAAGCTTTTTGTTTTGTGACTTAATCCTTTTAAATTTACAACATTTGCTTCTTTTAAAATCTTTATTCCTGTACATAAGTAAACCTTTCCCTTTAAAAAAAGATATAAATTTGTATGTATATTGTATTTTTACAATCTAATCCCTATGAATTTACTCCCTTTTTTCTGGCGATGCTATTCTGAGAACTTGTCTGTCATGACAATCCTCTAAAACAATATGACTTCAACTTTAAAATTTCAAAACTTTGTTCACAAAACCTTTTTTTTTTCTTTGTCGGGGCCCTAACCCTACAATTCAAAAAATATCCCACAAGGTTTCCATTTTTGATTGTTTCAAATGCTGTTGTACTTTATACGTGAACATTTTAAGACACATTTTTCTGATTGTACTTCAAATCAATAACATTGAAGTAAATTGTTAAACTGTATTATCACATACCTCTGAAGACTTATAGTATCAAAGCATTTAATGACTCAGAATAAGAACAGATTAAAGAAAAGTTGTTGGAGACTTCATATTTATGCAGAAAAAGCTTATTTCTATCCTCTTCTCCCCTCTGAATTATTTCCTGTTTTTGATCATTTCTTATTTATCGTGTGTGTCCAATGAGGCATCCAAACTCTGTGTGAGAGCAATGCTACTAAACTTTCTATAAAGTTTGGATAATTAAAACAAAGTAATTAAAACTCACTGAAACATTAAAATGCTGCTCACAAATTATGTATCAGGGTAAATCATTGAAATGTAAAAAAGCAGATGTTTTTCCTGGCAGAAAGTGCTCTGATAGTTTCGCTGAGAGGGCCTTCATACTTGACTGGAATTTAAAATAGAGACCTTTTGCCAGTAATTGAAGTTCTTTTTTCACATTGCTGAGCTGGGGTTAGAAATCTAAGAAATTCTTTTTGTCTTTAAGTTTTCTTTGAAAATTTTAATGGACAAAGTTTCTTTTCATGCTGTCACAGATGACATTTCAAGGCTGGTGGCACTATTTGTGTGTTCAGTGACTTTTTAGTGCGAGTGTGACCCCTGGGACTTGCCGAAGACTTTTCTGACTCAATTGTTACATCTGAAGCAGGGAGGGAGGATATGAAAAAATGTCTCATTTTGGTTCCAGAGGAAATGTTGTGTATATTTTTGAATAGTGATGAAATGTAGTACGTGGCTGTGAGTATCTCACCCTAAAAAGCTGAGTACAATTTGCGGACACATTAGTGAAACTCAAGATTTTTACTGAATGGAAAATACATCATAAGTCATGAAAACAACATATAAAGTCATAGCTTGAAAATGATTGAGTCATCCTAGCATAAAGACCAGGTAAACAGGGAAAACAGTTAGCACAGCTCAATGCTACTGTTACAGAATTCAGCAACACACCCTCACTCTTTTTTATCTTTTTGTTGCACAAATATGTTAAATCTGTCCACATTCAGGTTTTAATTAGAATTTGACTCCCTGTCAAGCCTGTACCTTCAACTTAAAGCCACCACCACCAAAATCTAAACAGCTAGCTTCAGAGAACTAGAGTTAGCACTAAATAGCTACCCTGTCTCTGCCTTAAGGTTAAGTTGTTGATATTTTACCTTTTTATCTCTTTTGATAAACGTATAAAAAAACATTTAAAAAATGAGTGGCAGCAAGTGGTTTTAAAAGGGAAAAATGCAGTCTAGCGTGAGCCAATGCTCTTCGCCAAGAAACAGCCTAGCTAGCACCTAGCCAATCTGGCTGCTGCTAGCTTACTTACTGTTAGGCAACACAAACACTGACCATAGTCACTTTCTTACCTCTAGAGATGCTTACCTTAGGATGCTTCTACATTACAGTTACTATTGAATGTTTTTAATTACATTCCTGAAATATGGGTCTTCAAATTAAAGTATAAGCCAGCTATTCTGAGTATTGTGTTTCAGTCTTGCTATGCGAGTAACAGTTAAAGTTAAGAAAGGCCCAAAAAACATTCAAAATTGAAAACATCACGACATATATGATCACAGAATCTGCTGGTAACAAGTCAATTTATGAATGAATGGTAGAGCTAACACTAGCAGAGCTAGCACCACTAGCCTTTAGTCCCTGTTTTGCAATTTATCATTCAAGTGCCAATTAGTGGAGTTGCTTTATTGAGTACAATTTAATCCACATCATCTGTGCTTGTTTACATTTAATAGTTAATTTCACTATCTCTGTTTAAAGGTTAAACTTTTGATATTTTACCTTTTTATCTCTTCTGATAAACTTATACCAGTATAGAAAAACATTAGCAGCCTATCTTATCATACCTTATTTATTGCAAGAAACAAAAAGAGCATATAAACCTTTTTTTAAATTCAACATACCAGGTTAAAATTACTTCTTCATTCTCAGTATCCTTAAGCCACGAGGAGGAGCTGGCACTAATAGACTAATTCTCATTTTTAAATGCTCGATTCCAGAGAAATTAAGGGTGTATACAGTAATTTTCTGCCTAGAATTCCCATGCTGATTCCCCTGCTGGCTACAGAAATCTTCTCCAAACTGGATCCCTTGGATAATTAGTCACAGGAACTCTGCCAAGACTTCAACATTATTCGACACTGACTTGATTTTATTGATGATTCATAAGCGAGAGGGAAATGTGCTGTTGGTTTTCTAAAAGTAGTGCAGCTAGGTGCCAGTGCTGATAAATGCTGTCTGTGAGGAGGTGTTGTTTAATGCTGTGAACCAGGAGACATCCATCAACCTTGTCTTTCTCTCTCTTCCTTTCTCTCTTGAGTGTGTATGTGTGTGTTTAAGGCCGGGGAGGTGAGTGAGTAATAATGGCAGAATCAGGGTAGAGCGTCAGGTTTGATCGAAACTCAACAATCGAACAGACAGGAGTCTCCCAGTAGTCCAACTCGCCTCTCTGTGCCCTCAGAGGGAGTGAAACTATTCGGATTCTGTTTTGAAATATTTACCGGCATCTGAAAGCAAAGACTAACACCGAGCTGAGCTGTGAATTTCTCCCTCCACTCAAACTGTCAGCCAGATTCTCGGGGATTTGTGTTTGGGAGAGGAGTTATAGGTTTGGGATGCACCGTCTGTCTCCAGAACTTTAAATCTATGAAAAGTCTGCCTACCTCAGACTTAGCTCTGCCTCTGCCAAAAGACTTTAAGCACCAAATATTTGAAAGGAAGTCTCTGGGATGGGCATCTCACTGCACTTTGCTTTGCATAAAATACATCAAATTCTCAGTGCAAATTTCCAATTCCCTTCCTAAAAAACCCTCTACATTTTCCCTCCATTGTGTCCATCTTTCCTTATTGCCCCACTCAATACAAACTCCATTAAAATCATTAAAATGGAGAGAACAGGCCTGTGATTCACTCCTCTTTGAGCGGGATCCATTGGGTTTTTATGGCCCAAGCACTGACAGCCTCTCAGGGGAAATGGGAGCACCTTTGCCAGCAGCAGGAGAGGACGCTTCATGTTATTATTTTTAGCCGGCTGAGGGCGATTGAAGGCAGCCATGCATCTGTCGTTGTGGGAAAAATAAGGTGAACGTGTGCACGTCTGTGGACTTAATTTCCATCCCCTGTACCCCTGCCAGCTGCCAAGTACAAGTGAAAGGGCGGGACATTGTGATTCGCTGCACGCAGGTAGCACGAGGCTTAGCGCAATGCAGGCTTTGATCTCTTAGTTCTTTAAATGTTGTGTCAGTTCACTCCCGGTTTGACCTCCAGGGCAGTGGCTGAATCGAGAATGATGTGAGTCCTTAATGAACATTTCTCAAGTCAGTGAAGCACAGGGCTGCAGACACGGCTGTGAATGAGTTAGGACATCTGGTGTGAAATACTCATGAGAGGAAGCTTCTTTTTTTATTGTGCCGTACTCTTCTATGAGTTATGTTTACTTGCTCGGAAAGGCTTGGTGATAATTTATAGCTGAGGCGAGCTTTGAATTATGTAAGAGGGTGGATAAAGATATTTAAATGCAATTATAGTATTACGGTATTATAGTACAAGCTGAAAAGGGCCAGTTTGTTACACATTAGTCTCTTAAAGGGATGAGAGTAGCTTATTTTAGATTCATTTAAAAGCAAAAAGGCATTTCCCTGATTTCCAGCTCTCCTCGGAGAGAGAGGTGGGGAGGCGAGTCGGAGCACAGAGCCTCACAGAGGAGAGAGAGGGTGCATGTGTGAGACAGAGAGCAAAATCTACGCCGTCACAAAGTCACGTGCCCACCCGAGTTTCCTTGGAGACAGCAGCAGTGTAGTACATTGAGATGCTTGCCCGCTCAGTTGAGGGCAGATTAGGCATCTGGCAGCAGTAGCAGCAGCAGCAGCAGCAGCAGTTGGATGTATTTTGCCAGCCAGACAGGTGCACGCTCCCCTCACAGAGGTAAGTGTGCTGACTCGTGGTTTTCCGTCATCTGTCTGGCTGCTCACCTTCAGGAGGGATTATTGTGACATGATGAGCGTTAAATGAGAGGTAAACATCTGCGTGTACTGACTGCTTCAGGGAAGCATGTGCAGGTTAGAATAGTGATGGTTGTTTGTCTTTTTTTAGCTTCAGGCTTGAAGAATTATCATAAGCAGAGATTTGTTTGGCTTTGGACGCTGAAAATTAAGACTGATAAATTTCTTGTGGGTTTCTTTGAGCTTGTCCCACGCGAAAATAAAATGCATGAAGTGTTAAAGAAGTGTCTCTAATTGGAACTTAAGCATAGTGAACATGTTATTTGCTTTGTGAACAATTAATTACGCACAATTAGTTATCCAAACATGATGCAGCTGTGTTAACTCTTATTTTTGTTATGTGTTTAGCAGCACAACACACAGAGAAAACTGTTTGTGAGGCACTTTGTAGCAGAAAAAAGGCTGTCAGTGCCTCATGCTGATAACATTATTCTGCACAATGTGGATATAAATAGTGTGATTTTGAGCAAAATTGCTGATTGCACAAGTAAGCATAATAGGACACAATGCTGCTCAGTGTTCTGCCTTTTTATGTGATAATGAGAGCTTTAAATAAAGCAGTCACAGGGCTGATGACTACATGGAGGAGCTACAGTGTTTTTGCACCCAGGCTGAGGAGACGGAGTTCCACAGACGTTGAAATGTTGTTGTGCAGAGTGATATTTTGATCTCTTAATGAGACTCCGGTGGTCCCGGGGTTGTTTGGCCTCACACGGGCTCGTCAGGGCCGCCAGATGGACCCCATCGCTTTGTTTACCCTCGCAAATTGCCTCCCACAATGTCACCTCTCCTGGTTTCTCGCAGACTTCCGCTTTAATTGGGTTTCTCAACTTGCTGTTGTTTTGCTCTTTTCCGTGTTAATTAGGCTCAAAAACATTGAAATCAAAGTTCCAGAGAAAAACAATTACTCCATGATTCAACTCTTACATGTTGTGTGTATTCTGTGCACCACATCCCCCCTACTTGTTTCCCCTCTTATCCTCTTTTTGTACAGTTGGATTAAACTGAAGTGAGGATCGCTGATTCATGATTACTAATAAAATGCAAATGCCCTCTCCTCTATTCCCCCTGGTGACACGCACCACAGGCCTCTGCAGCGTAGCATTAAAGACCTCTAATCTTGTCTTTTAGTCAGCCGAAACCAGCGGCCAACAACATGAACGACACAATGCTCATGTCCTCTGGGGCACCCACTCCCACCAAAAGGTAAGCACCCACCCCTGCAGGTAGATATTCCTCTGATTACTTAGAATTAGCTTCACTTATTCATTATTTCCTCTAATGTCTTCTGCACGGATGATAAAATGTCACTATGAGTTACTCACATGCAAAGTAAGTTATTTTTAATCGCAGAGTTTGGTCTGATCTCGGATTCCTTCTGACAGATTCTCTCTCATCAGCAAATAAAAAAAACAAAAACAAGAATAACGCCACAGATCAGACTACAGATGCTTATTTGTTCTCTCACTCTTGACACATATTTTTTGCATTCGAGCTTCACGCCCCTGTGAGTTTATTTTTAGCGGAAAATTTGCCACGCCATTGTGAAGAATATGCAAGTCCTACTTTAAAAGCTTGATCTGACAAATAGATTATGATAGAATTAGAGCCGTGTCGTGTAAGCAGATAGCAGGCGACGGGTTCTGTGAAAGCAGCCTATCATGTCAGAGAAAGGCCACCTCTGTTGTTATTACTATTTACTCGCAGTGGTAATGATCCATTTGTGGTTATGAATCCAATAATGGACGGCTCTCCGAGGCAGCTGTAATGTCTCTGCACTCCGTCCAGCAAGAGCTTGCTTGGTGAATTTGCCTTTTTGTGTGCGTGTACTGTATCTCTTCATCGCATCTTTCTGGCAATTTGTGTTTGAGAGATGGGGCTGCTCAGGGACTCAGGACTTCAAACAGCACATGAAAGGGATGTGAGGTCACTGTCTGGTGTTCAGAAAGGATAAAGGTTTTCATCCTGAGCCTGTTTTAAGATCAGGTGTGTGACTGAAATCGAGGCTTTGGAGGTGTACTCAGGGAGAGCTTGAATGAAATCCGTGGCTGTTCTGTTTTTTTTTTCTTCGTATGCTCTGAGGCTGGTCATCCAGTACTCCAGCAAGGACCCAGACAGCTGAAGGGCAGCGTGCACACTGCAAAAAATGTCAAGTACAGCAAGCCTGACATCTTAAAAAATCAACTTTAATCATAAAAATCTGCTGATGCTCCACCTCTTTGCTCCATATACAGATTAGTGAGTAAGCATGATGATCTAAATATGGGATTAGATTTCTGTTTGTTTTTACGTGTGTGTCAAAACACAAGCTAGATTAAGTTTTCAAGATGGGTATTTTTACAGTACATCCCTGTCTCAAAGGGCTGACAGCATCAAGATTAAATCCAGCGTGGAGACACCTGACAGCAGAGGGTTGCCCCTGGCGATAAATGATGCCTTGCTTCAGACCCATGGAGGTCAGCATATGACATCATGTGTTGCATTCAAGAGCAAGGCGACACTGTACTCAGGTCTGTTTCTTCCACGGCTGTAACGATGAGGCCTGATAACCTTTGTGTTGACATTTTGCTTTGTGAGTCAGAGCTGCTCTGGGAAGATGTCGCACACGGAAGATGTTGTTGCCTCAGGGGAGCAAAATAGATTTAAAAAAAAAATCACAAAGCTGCAAAATTCAGGGCAGAAGTTGCGTGTGAAGGCACTATGACGCTTTCTAAAACAGGTTGTGTTGAGTGTAAGCATAGACGTGGGTGGATAAGCTGAATGAGGCCTCTCACTGTGTCACATTTGGTCTCTAAATATTAATCTATTGTCCCAAGCAGCCTGCCTGCTTTAACACGAAGGGCCCATGAGTCAAAGATGTCACCGCTGAATAATGCAAAGCTCCCTGTGGCTCAGCTCAACAGCCCAAAACAAAGAAAAAAACACCAGCTCTAGCTGGCATTTTCTTCAGATTCCAATATTTTTCAGAGGTGGAATAAAAACACAAAAATTCCACAATGTTGTGTCAAAGATTGTGCTCTGCTCCCAGCCTCCATCACAGCCTCTGCTCTCTGATAGCGTCTGCTCTGCTGACACGGCACCTGCTCCACTGCACCTCTCTTTCTCGCAGACAATCGCTCACCACAAGCTGCTCCTCCAAGGGCGAGGCACAATTTATTACCTGTTAGTCATGCAGAACCATGGCGGGGGAAGATAAAATTAAAAAAAAACAGAAAAGGAAAATGGTGTCTGAGGGTGATGAGTTTATTCAAAGTAAACATGGAGCAAACAGTGAAGTTATTGTGTCCTATGCAACACGCAGCTTACACTGAAACATTTAACCATAACTTTTTCCTAACTCTTGGTCTTATTTCTTTAATTAAAAATAGATTTGATCATAAAAAGTCCAAGTGGAATAAGTCAGACCAGGTAATGGTTAAATGTTATCGCTTATTGATTTTCATTTTAAGATGATATTTTGTTCCTGCTCTTCAAAATTCTGCAATTGGGATTAATGGCTTTGAATGAAATATAATTAAGAGTTAACCAAGTGAGGTATTAAAGTTTTGGTTCATACTCCAGCTCAAAGCCTTTGAATTAGACAGTGATTAGATACAAAGTTGCAAAAAATCCTCCAGCTATGTGAGATTATTCTTATACTTTAAGTATTGTTGTAAACATATTAGATGTAAACTCAGAGACTGTTACTAATGCCAGGATATCGCTGACAGCCACGCTTTTTCAACCTTGGTCAACACACTTTCTGATGTAATGCTTCAGGCCCAATCAGGATGAAGTTACACTTTTGCTTGCAATGTTGAACTAATGTGAATTTCTGGCTTCCTGAAGTTATTCAAAAAGCATTTACACACACCTCCCTGACTTAATTAGGACCACTCAGGTGTGAGGAAAGTGGCATTTTGGTGCAAAAATATGAATCCTTTGAAATGTGTGGAAAAATCAAACATTCCTGGGAAACATGCCAGTTCAGGAGAGCTTAAAGGCAGCTGAAGCATCTTTGTCCAAAACCTGGCACAGGCGGAGAGGTGGTGCCAGGAAACAACAGGAGAAGCTTTTATAGCAATAGCCTGAAGAAGCCAGAGACGCAGGCTTTGTAGGGTCACAGTGATTCCTCCCTGATAGGCGTCGATGCATCACCTCAGACTCAGTCCACGCTCCAGCCTGAGGACGTGGCAGTTAATTCAAAAATGGCTACCATTTAAGACATTTCTTGACAGTTATGAAGTTTTCCTCAAAACAAGTCCTTTGACATGCTAATGGAGTTTTTTCTGTTGTTTTGTGCACACTAACTTCATGGTTTTTGAGTCCTTTCATGTTATCTTTGAGTCAAATGATTCACTGACTATTTAAAGATTGTGGCCAAGAAACAAAGAAAGAAAAACATGTTGACAAGTGAGGGAGGAGCTCTGAATACCTTTTTTTCCTTTCACTTTAAAAAATATTCTTTTATCTGTTGTACTTTGATGTTTTGCTGGACTTAAACATATAACTTGAAAGTAGGCTATCAATTATGCAGTACAGTAGCCTTGCTAATTAGCTACTAGCTTAGCTAGTTTAGCTAGTTGGGAAAATGTTTAGCGTTCCTTTCTCTTACAAACTTTGGTGGTTGAATCTTAAAGCAATTTTTTTTTGTAGACAACTACACAAAGTTAATCTGTTATGTGAAACTCACATAACACAGTTCACTTTTTTCAGACTGTTGACACCTGTTGTGTTTATCGTCAATGGACTGCTTACTCATGGCAAATCACAGCTGTGCTGGCTCAACGGCACCCCCTTGGTGTCATATTCCTTGGTATTTAGTCATTACTCATTTTAAACATCATCTTTACACATGAATTGAATACAATTTAAAAAATGTTAAAGATTTTTGATGGAAGTTTGGAATAATGAGGAAGTAACTGGGAAAAATATTAAATTTTAACACCTTTTAGAAAACAGTAAATAAAAGGACAAAAAATTATTATCTGGGTTGACAACCTGGCTAGAATACATGATAAGAGGTTAAATATTAATACTGGATAGGTTGTCAGCCTGTACCCAGAGGTGTCCTTTAAAGTTGCCATTTCAGTTTCGGCTAACTGATTTTGGTCTGAACAGCTCATTTTTTATTTTTACACAGTCTCATAACTCATCGATTTTGATTGTATTTAAGCTAAGCATTACAGAGATTTGCATAATTAGGGGTGCGGCTTGGTTGATTTACAGGAGAGGACATTGTAGCAACCTGCTTGGAGGCTAAAAGTTCACCCTTAATAATCCCAGTCTTAAAGACTTTTTTTTTTTACAACTTGTTATTTTAAAGTAATTAAACTTAGAAGTTATGCCCATATAAGGGCATCCCTGACTTGACAGACAGGTGGGCACCCTGTAGCTGTCTACGAAGAGGCTAAAGGCCCGCCTCTTTACCTTGTCCAAATTCGAACAAAGCTAGTCAGGCTTTTTCAGTGAGGTCCCTGTTGACAATAGGCTTCAAACTCTGTCTCAAAAACAAATGAGTGATGTCACAGCCACAACATCTATACATGTTACAGTCAATGAGTCCATGTCTTCCTCTCACTAAGTTTGCCATGAAGGTCAGGTTGTGTCAGCATTTAAAACCTCTTCTTAAACTGTCATTTAAATGACATCATTATTTTTATACAGTCCATGGTTTTGCTTCAGTTTTGCGGAGCTGTCACATCACTCATCTTTTTCTTCACTCTGTGGGCTGGGCAGTGAAACCAGCAGGGAGCGTGTCTGTCGATGCAGCAGGTTTACAGCCAGATCAGGTTTAATGGTCTTAATCATGGCTCACTCTCCAGTCAGAGTTAGAGAAGCATCCAGCGCTTTCCATTTCGGCTCTCCTTCACTCTCCATTGCAGACAAGGACGGCATATGTCCATTCGTCTGTCTGCTCCATATGCCCCGCCCATGATCATTTAAAGCCTCGTGCCTTATTTGACATTTCCAGGCAGTGATGAAATGGCCAGAACGGGCACTGGCTCAGTCACAAATGCATTTGGCATGCTGCGCTCTGGCTTATTCATCTCAGTTCATTGTTATGAGCAATTATCCCAGACTGTCTGTCAGCTTTGGAGTGAAAACCAACTGTCATATATGAAGGTCACCTGCATTACAAAGAGCTTTATCACTTTTTCTGTTCAAACTTCTGCTTACATAAGAGCTTCTCATTAAGGTCACGCGTGCGCCTGTATGTGTCTGTATGTGATGTGTCTCTGCTTTAACTTTGCACAGTGTCTTGGAAAGTCCGAGTCGGTTAGATGAAGAGCATCGCCTCATCGCACGCTACGCCGCCCGCCTGGCAGCTGAGGCGGGAAACTCTACAGTGAGTGCCTGTATTTCACATTAACCCGACAAATATTAAAGAAGAGAAACATGTCATCACTCTGAAAGTGATACTAATGCCCATATTTAAGCTACAACAATAACAGGCTCAGACAGAAGACTGACTGTAAATATATAGGGTATATGAATATTTTATGTTCCTGTCAAACTAGTCAGAAGAGAAAAAGCAAAAAGACATTAAGAAATCTCTAATGTGAAAAAACAAAGCCACGAAAGCAGAAAATATTCATGTCACTTTCACTTTATTTAAATCTTGACTTTCCAGTCTGACTTTTCTTGGTAGGGATAAAAGAAAGCTGTAGTGAGCTGAAATTGCTCTCTGTTTAGGCAGTAGCATAATAAGTCTCCAGCAGAGAATCATTTCTGCCCGCTGTGATCAGAAAGAAGCTGCTGCTGTTTTCACTTTCGTCTCCCCCACTGTTGTTAATGCCCTTCTATGATAATTTTGTTTTTCAGCAACAATGTCCTCCAACAGATCTGAGTTTCAACTTCGACGCAAATAAGCAACAGAGACAGCTGATTGCAGAGCTGGAGAACAAAAACAGGTACAGCATTTTTTTTTTTTTGAGGTTAGCTACATGTCTGGGTATAAAACTGGCGTTCAGTAAAGGTGGGGTAAAAGTACACGAGGAAATAGATTAACTCCTTGCTATAATGTGGTCACTGCAGTCAACAGCTATTGTAGAGTCACAAAACCAACAACAGCAAAAAGACAAAGAAAGAACTGTTGAGCAGCTGAAATCCCACATCAAGCGAAATTATGTCAACATTTCCCTTTCAAAACACAGAGAATTTCTCAAGGAACTTCATGAGCAAATAGTTCAGCAACTTCAGTGTGATGAGGAATTTTTGGGGGATTGCTGTTATTAAACTTCAGCTTCAACTGAGCAAATATTTCTCCTAAAAAAAATTCAAAACTATTACAGTTCGGAAATGTTCTCTCTGTACTAATTTCAATAAATGAATGATTTTGAACTAGAAAAGCACTCAGAGAGCGCAGACCTCCATTAAGTATACTGTGATTGTGACGCAACACTTAAGTCCTACTTTAATGTTATACTCCCTCTCTGCTGACTGTCTGCTACAATTTGGTGTTAGTTGCAGGTTTGTATGACAATTTGTTTCCTGACAGTGTTGAAAATTATGATGACCCAGTACATATTTCATATTCCAGATCGTAGTAGAATATTGCCAGGATCTGGATCATACTTTTACATCTGTCAGAAATTATGGTGACCTTGTCTTGTATTGTTTTGCAAAGCAATACGACCATTTATCATGGAGTTATGTACACATATGGTGAAAACAGCCCTATCTCACAATGATAAAGAATTCTTTAAAAACATCCTGGATCCAGACAGTGATTCAGATCACCTCCAAAATTGAATCACTTCTTCCTTATCCTATTTTGAATATTTCCTGAAAATTTAATCAAGATCTGTTCGTTAGTTTTTGAGTTATGTTGTTCACAGACAGACTCGTCAGACTCTCCCAAAAACATAACCTCCTTGGCGGAGATAATTATTTGCAAATTTCTTTTATCAACATTCTGCTCAAGTTTCCTAATTTTTTGGAGAATTCTATTTATATGTACATTACATTTTTATGTCAACTATGACGACCATGTGTTTGCAAATTCAGACTTCAGACATGCAGAACAGCCCATTACTTGACGGGATAAAGAAAAGAAGTGAATCTGAGTCACTCTCTTTCTAGCCCTGAGTCCAATAAGAAGATAATTACTGTTGTCATATCTGTCTGATAGATAGAAGACTAATTCAAGCAATTAGGACAGCTTGGCTGTGTCCAACGGTGTCAAAAACCCACATACCAATAGTTCAAACACTAAATATTAAAGAAAATGTGAGAATTTCCTTTACTGCTGTGTGTTGAAATGCCTGACTCACTCTTTCAGGGAGATCCTCCAGGAGATCCAGCGGCTGCGTTTGGAGCATGAGCAAGCCTCTCAGCCAACCCCAGAAAAAGCCCAGCAGAACCCCACGCTCCTGACTGAACTGCGGCTCCTCAGGTATCATCCATCACCACCACAGAGCATCTTCTTCCTGGCATCAGGAATGAGGAGGAGGAGGAGGAGACATATATTAAGGAAATGGAGCTGTAAAACCACTTTTGGCCTTTTGTTTTTATGCATGCAGGGCTCATTCTCCCTGTAGAAATAATGTCCTCCTAATTCAGCTGGGTGGATTTTTTTTGGATTAGCTTCATCAGCAGCAGTGCGAGCATTTGTTATGCTGGCAGCACTCTGAGACACTTGGGTTCAGTTCTTGGAAGAGAGACTCTGGGATGAGGTGTTACAGCACTTGTTTCCCTCAGTGACTCATTCTGCTGTCTAGCCTGGTCTAAATAATGGATCAGCAGCGAGGTTTATCGTCAACAGCTATGATTAGAATTAGATTATATGATTATTTGCTATTTCCTGGGATAAAATATTGATGTCCATTCATTACTGGTCAGCTACCAACAGTTTTTGCAGGACTTGTGGTGCAGGACTTGTCTTTCCAGGGTAGAAAAGACAGTAATCAATCAAAAATAATTGGTTTATAACACCAGAGGGCTCATTTATTTTTCATCCCAGTTTAATCCTCTATGCCTTGAAGCATATTACAATTTGCTGATAATGCCTTTATGAAATTTAGAAATTTGCAGTGACAGCTTTAAACCACCAGAGGGGGTAATGAGCCGGAATCACCAATTTAGACAGATGGCCTGATATTAACTGTGACCTCTTTAACATCAGGTGTTTAACACTAAAGTTACCTAAGGACAACATAATCTTATTCAGCTGTGTGTGTAGAAAATTTGTAGAAAAATCTGCTCAGGAGGTTTAATGCTGCTGGTTCTAGAGCAGGGGTCTCCAACCTTTTTTTTTCTAGGATGAGAGCTACTTTCAAACAATAAAACAAGTCTCCATCTACTTCTAGTCTTCTTATTTATTTATTTTTTATTTTATTTTTTTCATTTAAGCTTTGCCAGATACATATTCAACACCTTATCATAAGCTTAACCTTAACATGATGTTGATACTGCATGCTGTTGACCAAGGTTTTGTAATTTGTCTGTTTCTTTTTTGATGGACCTGCGTCACTCATTGTTTATCTCCAAACAGTACACTATCTTCAGTAACATTGAAATAAAATCAGTAGCCACCAGCTACTGATCCACACACTAGCTGCTGCTCATTTGGACAGGTGATGGAGTCATAAAAATGAACGTGACTGGCTGATATTGTTTGTGGGGTGTAGGAGGGGAGGTTGGATAGATATAGAGTTTCCTTTTCTTTTATTATCTTCTTTTTGCTTGGGGAGCTACTTACTGAGAGCCTGTGAGCTACCGGTAGCTTGCGAGTTACCTGTTGGAGACCCTGTTATAGAGACTAGTCGTTAGTGCTTCAGGTGAAAAGCTTTGGTTCATAGATTGAAATCTTAATGGTCACATACAAAAGTTTTTATCATGACAAATACTAGAGTAGGATGCAGCTGTACATCTTTAGTAAAATTGTTGAAGAGAAGGACTCAAAGTGGAAAGAATATTATTAGGGACAATACATTTTGTTGTGTGTGCTCTAGCCTTTAAGATTCTAAACTAAACATGGGCCACAGTCACCTAATAAGTAAAAAAAATCATCTTATTTCATGACATTAAGAGACAAAAGTATGCCTGACTTCCTTGAAAAGAGAAAAGTAAAATTGTTTAGTTTGGTTTACAACTTACTGAAAAAAAGACACATTTTTGGACCTCCAAGGCGAATGTAACTGATGAGGAACTGGGGAACGAGATTTTTTAAATAAAACTAAAACACAAACACAAACACTTGCTTGTATTTCAGTTTTGGCAGTCTAAAACAAGAGAGCCAAATATGACCCTCCATGTAGTTCAGGACCAAAACTGCAAGTTCAAAAGAGCAATGACTAAACCAATATTTAGTGGAACACAGCAGCAAGTTGTTGATAGGGTGCAGTTACATGATTGAATATGATATGAAATGATTTGTAACTTTAGTACTGAAAAAATGTTAAAACATCCTTAGAACTGTCCACTGTCCTCATGTTAAGACATTAATATCTACTTTCGTGCTTGTTTGAAATTTATGCCCCAAACTTTGTCTCCAAAGACACAGGAAGGATGAGCTGGAGAGGCGCATGTCCGCGCTGCAGGAGAGCAGACGCGAGCTGATGGTGCAGCTGGAGGGACTTATGAGGCTGCTAAAGGTAAGCTGTTCACCTGTTCCCAGCAGATTCAGATGTAATAAAGACAAGCTCAGAGTTAATATCCTGAGAAACCGATTTCCCAAATCTGCTGCTCTTTTTAAGCTCTACAGAGGTTTAGTCGGTGCTGATCAGACATGACATGATTTGGCTTTTAAAGCTTGGTGGCATGTTTAATGAAATGAGATTTTCTCATTTTTGATCCAGATGTTGCAGTGGTGTCTACTTCTGTTAACGTGTTGTAAAGGCATGCAATCCTTTTCTTCTCCTGCTGCTGCTTTAATTCTGTTGCTCACACTCTTCTTGCTCTTTTCACTGCTTTCCTTTGCTGGCTGATAGGATGAGGAGCAGAAGCAGGCTGTAAGTTGTCCTCAATTCAGTTTACAAAGCCTAACACCTGACTCTTGTCTCAGCATTTAGTTTGATACTGCTGTCCTTCCCCCTTCACATTGATGGGATTGAAGGAAGTTTTTAGTGTAGATTTCAAGCAGGACAATAGGATTTCTGTCTTTAACTGAGTTACTGTTATAAAGTCCTCCTCCGCCACTAAAGAGCTGCAACTACCGACAAGGACACAATCTTTTAAACAAGCTATTTCAGGTTCAAACAAGTTGAGAGAAGTGTGTTTCTCACAGCCTGAATGTCAGGGACCTGCTCCTTTCATCGGCGCTAACAACCTCCCTTCTAATGTGACTGCAGTCTGGCCGGCCATCTGCCGCCTGGCTCTGTGCCATCCACCCGGGGACCGCACCAGTCCCAGAGACACACAGCCATCCTTTCTCCGCGATATATATCTCTCATCTCACCACAGGCTGCGCTCACTCACCCACACATGGTTCTCATTACCCCCCTGACGCAGCGAAGGTGCACTATAGAGATGTGCAGAATAGCCGGCCTGTATAGGATTTCCAGAGGGTTTTTCTTGCCCTGTTTTTGTTTGTTCTCCCCATAAGGATTAAGTTCTTTAGGTCACATCTGTGGCTCTGTAGTCTTGATAAAGTCATCTTCAGAAGAGAACAGAGCATCTTTTACCAAAGCTGCAATCAGCATCATGGGTTTTTGTTATGATGAATGATTTTCTATTCTACTCTATTTATTACTACGAGTAACCTAAATTCAAAAGAGGTATGTTCATTTAAAAAATTATGTTTCTACCTCATTCTTTTGCTGAGCTATCACAGTATTGGACAGGGAAGTGAAAGTAGGCATAGTATTTTATGCGTAATGTAATGACCTCGTGATGTCCATGTCAAAGGAGCTGAGCTACAAATTGGTACAACTTTCATTTCAAGTTATACTGATCGAACATAAACAGATCAACCACTTCGTGTAGTTTAGTACAAACACTACAAACAAGAGGAAACAGTTGGCAATGCAGTTTTGTTTGCCTTTTTTGAGAAGAGGGGAGGGGATTACCAATCAGCACATCTTTGTCATACATTTTCATGCTGTTCCTCTTTGTTTAATCCAAACAACAGTTGGGATTCCATATGGACATGAAAGTCGTATCAATTTTGCAAGAACGCAAATACGCATAAACAAATTTAACTGTCTCTTTCTATGAGGTGGAACTAAAAGTCTCACAGGCTGACAGATTAAGAGGTTTATATAAAAGTCAACATAACTTTGTTGTTCCATCTAAATGGAAAAGGGTTTTGATACGGCAAATTTCTTAATTAACCAGTTTTCTTCTTGTTTGATCTTCACCTGAAGTACTCCAAATGTTTTATGTTGCAGTCCCAGTCTGGAGGCTCCCCTCACTCCTCCCCCAGTCACGGAGCTGGCTGCTCCATGCCCATGCCCATACGCTCCACCTCAGCCGGGTCCACCCCGACTCACACACCACAGGACTGCCTGGCTGGGGTAGGAGGGGACGTGCTTGAGGCCTTTGCTCAGGGTGAGTTGTGTAACCTTTTATATTCCTTAGCAGCTTTCTATGATACCAAAAAAAAAAACCACATGAGTTTTGAATTTGGTTCAAAGTGTATCTCTTTCTTCCAGGTGTACCTAGGAATCTTCGGAATGATCTATTAGTTGCTGCTGATTCAATCACAAACACCATGTCATCTCTGGTGAAAGAGCTCCACTCAGGTAAATCTACACCACATGACCTGAAGTTTTTCTAAAACATAAAGTAAAAAGAAAAAGTGGACACAGCTCGTAGGTTAGAAAAATAAAGCCAGAGCAGATTCCTCAGACTGTAGTCTGTTTTACCACCACTAGGGGTGAATCAACTGGCCTCAAAAAACGTCTTCTAATTTAGTATCTGACCCTACTATTTATTTTCATACTTTTATACACTTTCCTGATATGTTTGTGGTTATAATATTGATATTGAGTTGGCTTGAAACCAGTACTATGTACAGTCAAATTTAGGTTGAGAAAGACATATAATCCTTTTGGTCAAGATAGAGGCATAGTAGCAATGCTTTCAGAATGAAAGTGAGAATACCAAGGTGTGTCCAGTTTTAACAAAAGTGTCTTTGGTATCATCGTCTGTAGTCCTTAGCAACAACTTCGTTAAAGCTCCATGTTAGGAACTTTTGGTTTGTGTCACTTTTGGTGCCCCCTGCTGATTAAAAAACAAACAAACAAAAAACGTATTCCCTCTCTTTTTAGAGTCAAATGACCATCTATGGTGAATATGCCATGAAACATAAACGACATTATTTGCAGCATTCAATTTGGCCGGATGTCTCACTGATTCTATGGCTGTGTAGGATGCTTGACTCTGATTGGTCAAAATCTGTTGATGATGGTTATTGACTTTGGCTAACATGAGCTAGATGCTGTAGGTAACCTGATCACCTCATGTTAAATCACATCTGGAAACGTATTCTGGCACATTCAGCTTTGCTTAAAGACACTTCAGACTATAAGATGAAGTAGAAACTATTTCTGTTAGCATTAGCTTGGTAAATAACCTGGCTAAAAGGTTAACCTTGGTTAGCATATTAATTTGTCAGGCTAAACAGCATGAATTTTTCCTAATGGATCTTGTCCAGTAATCCTAGTGACAGCCACAAGATCCTGTCCCTATAAGTACTTGCTAAATGAACGTTAGCCCTCTCGTATTTGATCAGTGAATCTGACACAGACCCCCTTCTAGTGGTTTTCAACAATAAAAATGTCTACATCAAATAGTCACTCCTCTTGTTTGTGGTCTAATCTACTTTTTTTAGGTCTTAAAGAGATATCAGTATAATTTTAAGTCAGTTCTATGACCAGTTAAAAAAATCCTTACAGGAGCTTTAAGGAACAAAACAAAGTGTTCAAATTGATCGATCTGTAGTACCACACATTTTTCACCAAAAACTTGTCACTAGCATTACGTTTTTTGTATTTTTTTCAAGTTGATGATGGGGCAGAGGAAGAGGAGACCAACATGAGGAACGGTGGGGACAGAGGTGAGTCAAAGGAACACGAATGAGTCAGTAAAAGCATAAACTCTCAAATATAAGTATTCAATATTAGACTTAAAATAGGAATGCAGAATTTTGCTGTGTTCATTAAGTACGGCAAAAACATAAACAAACACCATTTCCTTTTCTTGTTTTTCAGCTGAAGCAGAATGAACAACAAAAAGTAGGAATTGTAAATACTTCATATATTTTATTTAAAGTTCATAAGACAAGAACAGCTGTGGTTGTAATAGCTTTAAACTTTCTGATACAGTAGGATCCGAAGTTGCTTCAGCTGCTTAATTTAAGAGCAACTTCATCTGATAATGGGTCACTTGTCTTCTTATCTCATGAAACTAAGCTGTTGTTTCCCAGGAAAACAGAATAGATAACTTCTTTTTGGGAAAGCAATAATAAGATTAATATCTTGTTGTCAAAGATAAGAAAGACATTTTGTCAAGTGAACGTTAATCATCCTGTTAAAAAAAATAACACTGCAAGATCATTAACTCATTATATTAAGAAAACATAATATTGACATCAGCTTGTTTTCTCTGAGGCTGGACATGAATATTAGCTCATCATCACAAGAAATAGGCTCTGATAAGGGTATAATTAACTTCTTGTCTTTGTGTAATGATAAAAAATTACATTTTTGCACCCCCGGCCATTCTTGGCTTTCATTTATAACAATTTGCTATAAATAAACTGCACATTAGTCTTTGTAACTGAACAAACAACAGTTGGTGCCAGCTATGAAAGGCTCTTTGTTTGTTGGATAGGATAAAAACACCACAGATAACATTTGCACGTCACCTTTTTCAGCCAGAAATATGCTTGTTTGGCTTCTTATTGTGGCTCCTGCTACAACTAAACCCTCCATCCAAAGCAACAGAGCACTGTGACACTTCACCACAGAGCCATTTATACTTTTTTTTTAAGAGCAGGCTGTCAGTCGCACTAATTGTGCTCTTGTGTGTATTTCCAGGCACAGCGAGATTACCGAAGCACTGAGGACAAAGCAAACACCATTCCACCCTGTAAGGACATACAGTCATCAATTGGGAAGAATCAGATACAAGAACAACAACCCCTGGCATTAGCACGTAGAGTAATGCATGCTGTAATCTAACAGGATTTCACTATGTGAAAAAAAAGTTTCTCCACATCTTGCAGGTAGCGAGATGTGTCCAATTAGCGAGTGTGTATGTTGTCCTGTAAACAAAAACTGCTGTAACTACCCGATGATTCCCTCATGACTACTAGAGAATGGCTTGCTGTGCTTTCTCCCATTGCAGCAGATCATTCTGTATATAAAATACTGTACACACATGACCATGGGAACACCCTGACATGAAAGTGACCTCCTGTCACAACATGTTCCCTGTCATTGCTTTTGTATAATTAGCTCTAGTTTACTTGTTTTGTTATTTTTTTTAAATTGTTTTTGCATGAAGTTGCACTCATGTCTGGATTTTCGGTACTGTATCATGCTATGCCAGCTCTTTGTGGGTTCAGATGACAGCTGAGGTGTCAGACAGACCGGCCTCAGAATTCACTTTGAGTGTGTTTACTTGCACAGCCATGATTTGAGGTTTGTTGAGAGGAAAAAAAAAAGTCAAAACAAACTTCTCAGATTCCTGTCATGACTATAAGTTAGAGTTTAAAGTTAGAAGGACAAGAGGAGACTTCAGGAAGTCACCGCTGATGACCAAGTAACAGTCCGGTGTGTAAACCCAGCTTATTCATACTTTTATGAATAGACAAGATAGAGGCTTGGTGTTTTAAATATTTTATCCTAAACAGTTTTTTGTTTTTAAATTTAGCGTGGAGTTTTTTACTTCCAGAGGTTCAAGGAGGTTGTAATATTGCTAGCTAGCTAACAAGCTCACAGGAAGCATTATGGCAGTTAACATATTGGGTGTGTTGTATGAGGCAGTTGGTTTCTGTTAGTTTCAGGCAGGACTAGACTGAGGATTAGCCTTTTTTGCTAAGCTAACCAACGTAAACGTTTGCTTATAGCAATTAAGACTCGACCTTCTCATTTAACTCTTTGCTACATTGCAAGTAGCCTATGCTTCTTTAGGAAATTGTTGACAATTCTTTTTAACATGAAAGAACAAAAATTCACAAAACCGCAAAGTACAACACTACACAACACAATACAAAATGAAACACCACGTCACGACCAAAGACTGTAAAAAAAAATGGATGTCATCTTGCTCAGCTTGAAGTGAGGTCACCACGAAAACTGCTCTCCCTGGTGGCTGGCTGCAGTGTAGGTAAAAAAAAATCTGTCTCTCCAGTCATTCCAGATGGGCTGTGGTCAAACTTTAAAAAACTAACACACCTCGTAGAAATGTTTCTCACATTCTATTGTTGTGGTGATTTGAAGATAGTATTTGGCTGCCTTGTATTCAAGTCCTCGTTTCCCTGGAAAGTTTCGTTTTCATTAGTTGTACTAGGGAAAAAACAAGGTTTACAATGATTTACAGCTGCCGTTCTTGTGTATTTTTTTTCAGGGATTGTAAAAATATGTTAGGAGGTGGAGTCAAGAAGTGATATGACTCCCGAAAGAAAAAATAATTATTATTTTTGTCACCCGGCTCCACTTAGATTCTCCCAGAATCCCTCACAGTCTCTACTGCGCAGACTCTGGCTGCACAACAGCAACCAATAGCTGCGCCTGTGACGGCGGTATTTTGGCTTCAAACCCACTGGAGCCACGCCGTCCACTCTATTTATAGTCAATGGTCACGACACAATACGACATAACACAACACGATTTAATTTGAAGCAATACAAAACAACACGAAACAAAAATGACACAATGTTATATTTATATTATGTTTTATATTTCTGTGATTTTTTTCAAGCTTTTTACGCCCTTAATCAGAGGAGAGGACAGTGGAGATAGAGCAGGAAACAGGGTGAGAGTGGGGAATGACATGTAGGAAAAGAGGCCACAGGCTGCATGAGAAAGAACCTCATGGGGTAAAACCTTAACTGCTAGGCCGTTATCGCCTCAACAATATCATTTTAACTTTTCTCTTTAGGTTTATCTTTTTTTCGCAGATAAAGAACTTTTTCACATTTCAACTTTTAACAGAAATAACATCCTGAATATCTGGTATCCAGAGTCTTTTGTGCATGTAAACACACTCAGTGAGTCATACTAAACTGCTGCTACTGTGCTCTCAGCGAGCCACCCTTACAAATACGAGGGCTGTGCGATAGAAAGAACCACAGGGCTACTCCAAACACAATAAAGGAGCTGTGCTCGTTGTTTATGCCCTTAAAATCTTAGCTAAATACACCTGACTAGCTGGTAGCCTCAGTATTTATTATTTAAGTATAGGGAAGCACCTCAGGATGTTAGAATTATACTGAATTAGGCAATGAGTTTAGTTGTAAGAAAACAAACACTTATTCAGTCTGTGAGGACGTAGGGATGTAGGCTGCTTTGAGAGCTTTATTTAGTTAATAAAGGATTATTGAAAATGTTTATGTGCAATGAAGGTAGGTGCTCAGGGAATGCAGAAGTACTCTAGGAAAAACATGGTCCTTTTACTGTTAGAAGTGTTTGGCTACAATGCTAGAGGATAAAGGTCAGTGATGAGTTTAAAGAGAGGGTTTCATTCCAAAATATTCATCAAAAGTTCATCCACATTTGTTCACGAAGAAGTCTGATATTTAGTTAAGTTTAAATATCCTGAAGCGGTTCATTTGACTCTCGTTTCACTGGTTATCTTGTAGTTTTTTGGGATTAAACTCTTTAGAAATAAAGCAAAACATAACAGCAAGTGATTCAATATTTGGTAAAGGATGTGGAAAGAAGTTTTTTGGAAGTGTTTTTATGGTGCAGCATGTCGTTTGTGTCTTTCACATGGAAATCAAAGCAAAGCGTCAAACAGAGACTGGGTCTGAGTTACCTTAACATTTTTGTCCTCTGGTTCAATGTGTTTGTCCATTCTCTTCAATGAAAATGAGCACTGTTTGCTTTTTTTTCCCAACACGATAAAGGCCAGGAGTAATTTTAGAGTAATGTGAAGTTCTTAGAAGAAGCTGTGTGTGAAATTTGACTGATTCGAACTGATAAACTGAATTTCTTGTGTTGAGATTTGTATAGTAAGTCTATCCAATAAGCTAAGTGTAAGGTTTCAGCAGCCTGTTTCACTGTGTCAAGAAGAAAAAAAAAACAAAAGAAGGGTCTTCTGTTTTTGACGTTTTTTAATGTGATGTTTTTTTAATCAGTTCTCTGTTCTGCTCTACGTTGGAATTATTGTTATTATTCTGGTTTGTAGTATTAGTGGAGTACAGTCAGTGTAATAATTTTGTCATAACAAAGCTTCTTGTGTGCTCACACTTGCGACCAAATACAAATTATAAAGAGAGGGTGAAAAGATTAATTCTGTGACCCTTTCTGTCAGAGTTACAGCGAAAAAGGTCCAGAAATTAGTGAAACGCAGAGGAAAAAATGAAACAGTCTTCCCCTTCATTCTGACCACGCATTTGAAAAGTTCGCTCTCTTTCTGTTCTTTCAGTTTGTGCCTGTGCTGTTCTGTAAAGTGCTGTAAAAAGTAACCATTCAGCAAATAAGATGATCTATCAGCCTTTATGTCTGTGACTTTGTAGAGATTTTATTTATTTATTGATTCAATGTGTTCTGGGGGAAACTGATGCTCAGCCTTTACATTTGTGCCAAACTGTTTGCAGACATTGTGTGTCATGATTCTCATTATACAGGTATATATCAGAGTATATCTGCATTAGTGTGTTGTCGTTGCTCATAGTTTATTCACAGAATGCCTGGAGATGTCACAGTGAATTGTTCTCATTGCTGGAATCTGCTGGGAAAAACTCGCTTTTAATATAGTCGATGAACACATTCCAAATCTACAGATAGACAGGCACTGATGTCATTCAAGCCAATGTGTAGGCAATACTGTATACCCTGTCAGACCGAACTCGGGGTATTACTCATAAAACACAGTCGGTTACGCAGAGGTGCAGACACTGTAAGACTTTTATTGTTCGGAGAGACGATGTGCGAAGAATGCAACCTCGACACCAACGCTCCCCTGTTGTTACTTATCTCTGTCTGTGTTCTGTATGGTTATGCTTCTGGTACGCATTTGTTTCTCATATTGATTTTACAAAACATAGTTTTATGTCACAAAGCCACTGTCTTTTGTAAATAAATCAAATGTGAGATATATTAAAAAAGATTTAAAATATATCTTTGACAGCTTGTGTCATGATTGTGTACTTTTTGATTTTCTGCACAGAGGGCTCTTCAGTCAGTCAAATACATAAAAGGTTTGATGATGGAGAATGAATTAGACCAACAAGCATAGTTATGAGCTGCTTGTGTTTAACTTGATATTTCCATTTCAAGACTCCTACTCAACCTTTTTGTATTCAACGATGGATGAAGTGGGATGTTTAGCCAATCTCAGAAACCACCATCTAATGTCAGGTGAGGATATACACAGTGTCCATAACTACATTACAAGAACATTACGATCTAAAAAAAATACGAAAGCAAATGACCAGACAAATATGTGGTAATTGCTACAAAATGATTAGTAGATACTGAAGTTTTTAAAATTAATTTATTACATCTGTACACGCGCACCATTAGTTGCAAAAAGCACATCAAGACAATACTCTATTTCTTACCATGTTCACTGTAGCATAGCCTTATCAGTGACCTTTTGCTTTGGATCAGCAATATCCTGTATCTTTGTTCGATACATGATTTTTTGCACATAACCCTGCAGTTTTGCTGAATCTTTGTATCTGATTTTTTTTTCAATAAACCACGACTCACATTGTGCCTTATGTTGAGGAGTAGGGGTTCATTTAACAGTACCTCTTTTATCAACAGGATACCTCAAGTACACAAATGCAATGTAATTAAAAAAAACTTTGACAACAACTAAGAACATAGATATCTCATACATGAGATAACATAATATATTTCACCAAGTGCCTTTGTAATAAATTTTTAAATTGTAAAGAGACTACATGGACACCCTGTATGCCTCTCGAAATGATAACCAACGTCTCAGTCATTCTGGTAGTCATAAATGACTCACAGCTTAAACTTCCTGTACAGCTTGCTGCATTGTTTGTTGTCACGTGAACAGCTTGAGGAATGCTTAGATCAAAAGTGACGCTACGGAGCACTCATTCTTCAGTTTCTGGTAAGTCTCAGTTTCACTGTAAATTATAAGTTAAACAGAGGCTTCAGTCAGGACTATTTAAGGGACGTGAAACTCAAAATGAAACCATACGTCTTGTCATTACTTGTAACTCATGACCTAAATTTCAAAACTAACATCATCACGAGTTAAAATGAAAGACCCATTCCAAGAGGTCAGTTACAATGAAGATTAGGGCAACATTACATTTAAAATAAGACAGATTTTAAGAAAGTGGTCGTTTTTTGAGAATAAAATTTAAAATTTAAAATAAATTTGTAAGAGAAAAGAGTACAAAAATTTACAAGCATACACCGAGTCAATTCAGAATCCTTGTTTCAATGATGACATACTATTTCGGTGTAACTTTACAAGATGCTTCTCAGTCTTCATTTCAGCATTGCTGTTCTTATTATTTGCCCCCCTACAAAACAACCAACACGCTAACCACAGATTTATTTCCTTGAAATATATATCAATTTACTTATGTTAATTTGTGACAACATCCTGGGAAATTTGTCACTTTGTACCAATTAATCTATCAAATTTAGTAAATGTTGGACTTTACTCGCAGAAATGTACTCAATTTGTGTAAAATTATTTTCAAACTGCATTTTTCTTTTCTCTAGCATGGGCCTAGTACTCCACCTAAGGGAAATCTAAAATTCTGATTAGGCTATTGTGAAACTGCTTCAAGTTACTCACTTTGGTTGTTTATTTATGTATTTTTAATATAATTTAAAACACATTGTTGGTTACATTTGCATTGCAGATATCAGTTCACAGAATGAAAATAAACTGTGGTGAGAATGTTGCTAACATGAGACTGGCTGTATTGTTTCACTTGCTTTGCTCTCCATGGGAACTGTTTTTTTTTCTGCATACCAAAGCCTGCTTTGGGATTGACCAATACTTCAACTACAAACAACCCCCGAACTGAAACCCTTTCCAAACCAAAATCGAACTCCCTGAATGAAGTTATGAAGTAATTTACATCTTTATGTAAAACCTTTGGGTTAAGAGAACCTGTCAATGTCACAAAGGATGTTTTATGTTTGTTGAGACTTTCAAGGCTTTTTAGGCATTTATTTAGAGAACAGGATAGGAATCAGAAGAGAGGTTGGGGAATGAACAAAATCAACACATTGCTCTTTCCGACTTTGCCCAGAAGCGCAAATAAAAACTAAAACCTGCCTTTTCCTCGTGACTTCAGAAACTGTTACCAGCACTTTGATCAGCATCCTCCTCCGTGTGTCCCTATGATGACACCAGCTGGTACTGTATCACACTGCTCCTGTGTGAGTCTTCTGCCCTCAGATGAACCGCTCAGCACCATCGACTCAATGAGAAAGAGGAGACTCCTCTGCTTCCAGATCAGTGAAGCACACTCGCCCTCTGCTCATTCATTTCCTCTCTCTGCCTCACAGGGAGATCTTCACTGAGACTTTCTGAATCCAACAGCCTTTAACACTTAACTCACTTTGTCTCCGTCTAGTGGGTGTGTGGGGAATGAACGCTTCATGCAAGTGAGAGGCTGGTGAAGGGTTAACGTAATGAGTGTGATAAGAGATTTGATATCTTGCTCTGGCTGCACTCTAGGAAATGAAATGAAGATCTGGTGCCAGATAAAACCTTTTTTTTTACAGAGGATAAAATGCACAAGACTGGAGAGCTTAGCTACATACTTAAAAATATGTGGTAATAAACAGATGTAAGGCTAAATATGTTCTATAAAACAAGCATTAAATTATCAGAGGAAAAGGGGAAGACAAAAATAATGCAAGATCTGAAGATAAAGAAAAATACACAACAATTACAGTAATTGCAAAGATGTTGGTTCAAGTCTTCTATATGATAACATCAAAACATTTAGTTTCAAGTAAGTGGATAATCTTGTTTTAAGGCACAGCTCATTGGTGGTAAAAGTCACAGGCATCAATGATGGTTCTGTCCCTGCAGGTAATGCAATGTAACACATCATTTATCTGATTTTGCAGGGTAATTTTGTGTTTGATGGATGTGTTGGAAATATTTAAAACAGTTCAGGAACAATTAAGTGTGCACACTATAACGGGAGCAAAACTGGTGTCAGAAGAGATCTGTATGGGACAGAGTAGGCAAACTTAAACACTGCATGCATGTAAGTGTAAGAGCTGTAAGTATAGAAAGCACATGTTTCATTTCATCAGGCCCCAAAGCTGGCCTGAGGCAGCAGCTAATCACATGACTGTTTGGGCCCCAAAGTCACCATGGGGCCAATAAATACAGCATGTTAAAATCAGTTAGTCTCCTCAGGTTCCTGTGTTCATTAAGTTTCCATTCTAATGACATTACTTTCTCATGGCCGTCTTTGTGTTCAAGCATATTTTACAAACCTTCAAAAAGTAGAAATTGTGTTCAATAAAAACAATATTTACCAAGATAATTTAGTTAATTAAAGACACTGTGAGGTCTGAAATTTGTGGTGATTTTATGGGATAAAGACTGTTTACCATGAGCACTATCACACTGCCATAAGGTCGTGACTTTTACCGAAGGTAGGAAAGCTACTTTTCTCCGTTCAAGACAACTTTTTGCAGTTAAAGCGACAAGGTAATTTATCCATTCGTAGTTACGTAGCCCAATTGTTTGAAACATGATAAAAAGCAAATTTTGTAAACACAGTTTGTGCCATAGTTTAGTGTATCAGGCTATCTGGGATCCTGGTTATGTCCCACCAGCACTCATCTACTGACTCCAAACTCACCAAGCAGAGCTAACGCAACCTCACTCTTCATTTTATTGATAGACCCAAACTCAAGTTTGAACAGACCACTGCAGAATAACTGCTGACTGTGGGTTAGAGTGAACATTATCACAAACAGTTTAAGCCTTGTTTCAGCCCATGCTCTATCACCATCCTGTTTAGCTTTCTACTGCTCTCCTGTCCTTTTTCTTTTTGCTCGTCCAGCTCCAGTGTTCACCATTACTACAAAATAAATCTAAGGAATCAAACGTAGTGTCTGTGACATCATCCATCTGTTTCTGAAACAAAGTTTTGAAGAAAATTGTTGATGGAAGCCAAATTGGAAATTAGGCGAGCTTGAAGCCCTTTTCATTAACAGCTATAGGCCGCCACCTGTTAGTCTGGTGAGCTGTACCTCTGAGAAAAAATAAATAAATAAATAAATACATTCACCCCTGTTTGGTGAAATTTGCTATTCAGGCTGAAGTCATTTTTTGGTACCCGGCTGTAAATATCCTTATGTGGTTTCCCATACTTCAAGGGCAAGACCAGAGGTCTTGGGATTTGCTGAGAATGGATTGACCGGGTCATCCACAGATACTGAGAAATAGTATTTAGTTACCTCTGCCAAGGTGGTTATGTTTTTGGGACAGTTTGTTTGTTTGTTGTTTGTCTGTGAACAACATAACTCAGAAACTATCACACAGATCTTGATGAAATTTTAAGGAAATGTTCAAAACTGGACAAGGAAGACGTAATTGAATTTTGGAGGTGATCTGGATCACTGTCTGGATCCAGGACTTTTTTAAAGGAGTCTTTATCATTGTGAGATAGGGCTTCACCAAATGTGTATATAACTCCATGATAAATGTCAGATTGCTTTGCAAAACAATACAAGACAAGGTCACCATAATTTCTGACAGATGTTAAACTACGATCCAGATCCTGGCAATATTCTGAATACTAAGATCAAGAATGAAATGTGTACTGGGTCATCATCATTTTCAACACTGTCAGGAAACAAATTATGGTAAAAACCTGCAACTAACACCAAATTGTAGCAGACAGTCTGCGGAAAGGGAGGATAACATTAAAGTAGGACTAAAGTGTTGGGTGACAATCACAATATGCTTGCCAGAGGTCTGCACTCTTTGAGTGCTTTTCTAGTTATAACTGACTTTGATGCTGATTACCACGTTTTAAATCACGGATTATGACCAGGCAAGTGTTTAAAAATGAGACCTTTTAGTACCGCTTATAAAGTCTTCACAGGGCCTTTAAGTTATGACTTACTAGACCAAGTCTACCGCCCTCCTCTCCCCTTGAAGACGTCTTCCTTTAGGACCACGCGGCAGCCGGCAGACGGTCTGCGGGCTCCTGCAGTGAGCGGTGCATCTGGAAGCGAGCTGGCCGGCTGGGGAGGTGGAGGACGGGGAGAGAAGAGGAAGGAGGCTCCGGGAGCAAGCGAGACAAAAAGGGTCAGGCCTGGGACTTGGGAAAATCGGGTAACGAACACACAGCGATTCACGCGTTTCAATCGGTTGAACCCGGCACTGTTCGCTGAAGCAGGAAGGGGAACCTTTATGTGAACAAAAAAGGAAAAAAACGTGAAAAGCTCAGAGAGCGGAAGGCGCTCGATGGAAACGGGGAAATAGCGATTTTGCCTTTTTTGCAGATGTGCTGATTGGACATCGCGATGTGCACTTGAACCTTGAGCGAATTTACAGCACAGAAGCAGGATCGAGATCACACCGGCCTCATTAAATATTATAATAGTCATTTAAAGGGAGATTTGTCCTGCTTTAGTGTCCGTGGCCTGTAAAACAGCCACATCCCCCTTGGGTCACACTGCAGACTTCTCTTGCGTGAAAAGATGTCTAAAACTTTACATTTTAATGCAAAGCACATTGGAACCATCAGTGCACGAGGAATGTAAGCGCGTGGCCTGCGTGGAGGTGGCGTGGAAATGCGGTGACATTAAACGCATGTGTCGCCTTACAAAAAAAAAAAAAAAGAAAAAAAAATCTAGTTAACACCTCCTGGTTGATGCTTGCAATCATTTCAAGGAGCAAAGATGATTTCAGGCTCTTTCAAATAAATCAGGAGTGTCATCACTGTGGGAGTGGATTTTACACAGCCCATCTGATTACAGTCATAAAAGCGTTTGATGATTTTTTTTTGCACATTTCCACGAGTGATACCGCTGCTCCGCTCTGTGTATGTGTGTGTGAGTGTGTCAGCGTTTATATGTGTGTGCATGCGCATGGCTGACTGCCGGAGTAACTTTAACCCAGACACGTCAGGTGAAAATGAAATATTAATGTCACGAGTAATGTGTCAAACAATGTTAGCATCCTGGGTTTATTTTGCGTTATTTTTTGCGCATTTTGCATGCGGCAGCAGCAGCAGCCATTTAATGTCGACTACTGTACACCCATACATCCATGTGGTGTAAAAATGGCCTGGGCCCTATAGGCGATAGAAGCCATACAGTATCCTATAGCAGCCTTCCTATACATGACGTGCACTCAACAAAAGGAAAGCTGATGCCCAGAAAGAGCCTCTTTATGACACAAAATGCAACCTAACCAAATAAAACTGAGCTTTTAGAAAAGACAGGAAGAAGAATCAGACATTTATTAACATGTCATTTCTTTCTTGTCTTCCAGGAGAGGAGAAGAGGGATCATCTCTCATTCCTTTTTTTTCTGTGTGTGTTTCCTTTTGAATTGATTTTTTCACCTCACCTGCATCACCCATCATCAGACATCATCCACCCTCAACGATGCCGTCCAACACTGTCACCAACACCAACACGGCAGCATTCAAAAGCTCAGACTACATGGACTCACCAGGAAACAGAATGGTAAGAGCCACATATGATTAGAAAAGGATAGCTTACTTCAGGTTTTCAAAACACTCCTGTGACACGTTTGTGTTTGACTCAGGTTAGTGGGTTCAAAGAGTTCATTCAGTCATGATCTGGTCTTTTTTTTTTTTTTTGAATGACCTAACACAAGCTCCTGTTTGGCGTTTTAGATTAGGTTCTTTAGCGACGTAAAAATCATTTCTTCAAAAGGTCTTCAACAGAAGATTAATCAGCTCTCAGCTAATCCAATATTGAAAATTTTATATATCTATATATATACATAAATACAAGCGTAAGTATTTCCTCCTCAAGAAAAGAGGATATGTGAATGCATTTTCAGTTTTTCTCACTGTTCTTTATTAGAAAAAGAAGAAGAGGTTTGTACAGTCACTAAAGCCTCTCCCTGTTTTATGAATGGAGTAATCCATCAGTCAAGCTAATGCCTCATTGATCTCTGACATCCTGGCGTTGACTTGATCATATTGATATTCTCTTTAACAAGCTCATTTTTACTGTTTAATACGTCAGCATGTGGAGTACAGTGTCACCTTTCATGATACTAGCAGATACTCTCATCACCATCATCACTGTGTGTGTGTGTAACAGCAGCATCAGGGATGCGACAGCAGCATCACACCGGAGGCTGTAGTGAGATGCAGCTGTACTATAAGACGTTTGCTGGTGCGATGGAGGTTGGTGACGTGGGCGTTGGCTGGTGGAGGTTTAGCTGGAGCTGGAATGGCTCGACAGCTCTTATACCGGAGGGGGGGTGGTGGTGATGTTGGGGGGGTGGGTCTGTCCTCTTCTTCTACGTTCCCATTACACAGAACTGCCCTTAGTGCTGTTGCCTGGCAACAGACATTGCCTTAAATAACCGGCTATCCAGACGGAAATAGTGGAAAGATATTGACAATGTAGTAGGGTTCACCCCAGGCAACAACAAATCATATTTCAGGTTTTTCTGTTGTCTTTTTTTCTGAACATATTAGGGTGAAGCTGTGTGTGAAAATGGCGTCTTGTTTCCCGTCAGTGTGTCTGAGCTCTCGGGTTGGGGAATTGGATGATGTTGTGTTCGCTGTTCCTGCAGGCACCACTGAATTGTGTCATCCATGTAAGTGGCTCCCAAATGAGCCTGCACACCAGGCTGCACTCAAAACGTGCTATTATCTATGCAAATTCTGCCGCCCTGTTAGGAAAAAACTGAAGCACCAGGCTCTCTATTAATAATCACACAATGAACGGACACCATCTGCAAAACACATTCTCTCTCCCAAAAACATCTACATTTGAAATGAGCCTCGTCTTTAACATCGGCATGGGGATCCAGTAATTCATTGTTAATTATTCTGCGATGATTTTTGCAGTTTTGAGGGCAATATTTATCAATTATAACCCCATGCCCATTAATCACGTCCTCTGATCACATCCATCTCTTTATGTAAATGGTTTTTTTCACCCTGGGACACTAATGGTTGATGGATTTATTCCATTTCAGCAGCAAACTCTCTCAGGATGAAACATAGCCTGACCTTTGAAATTCCTGCCTGTGTTTATTAACATCCTCCATCTTTTAAATTATTTAACATATAGAGTCTGAAGGCCTCCACACGGGCACAGGTCCAGTTTTTTAAGAGTTTTTTTATGGCTTTCTGTTTGCCTTTAATGGGCAGCTGATGGAAAAGAGAAGAAAGAACAGGTGATGAGTTTCTGGGCTGGTGTGACATATGTAGTGTGCTGTCATCCATCAGGCTGCAGAGTTAATTCAACCAATACGTTCGGCACACAGAGTTTTTTCCTATGTCAAGGACGTTTTACAAAGGGTGAAAACCGAGATTTAAAGGTGAAAGTTTTAAGTTTACTAAGTCACACTCTTATTTACAAGAATAGTGTTGTAATATCACAAGAATCAAGTTACAGAGCATTTTCTGAAGTTACACTCTTTATAAGTGAAAATTTCTCAGCACCGTATTGTTATAGTAGCAGTTTTATTATGTAACCAAAAAAACTGGGTTGCATGTAACTCCTCAAGATAAATCCCCTGCCATTATGATGACTTTACATCCAGAATAATCAAAGCTTTTAACCCTATCCGTGATTCTTCCTACAGTTTTATTATTTATTCATTTCATTTACAGGGACAATGCTTATAAAATAACAGCTCTGTAATTATGCAAGAGTTAGCCAAAAGGCTAGTCTTCATCTGAAATCCTTTCCAGATGTTAAAATTAGGTACCTGTCCCACCTGCTTCCACTTGTAAAGGTACAACTTTAATATTCTATGTATGTTTATAGTGTAATACTTGTCGATTCACAGCTTACTGTACTTGATACTACAGCTTTTCTTTCTTTTCTTTCGTTCTGATCAATGATTTTATTTTACAGTCCCTGTAAGGACTTTCTAAGTGATCTCGAAAACGTCTAACTTCTACATGTATATGCCTGATTGTAATCAAGGATTTAAAATGAGATCAACAGTGCCAAAAAAGGGTTATTTCTTAAGTGCTTTTTTTAGTTTCCCTATTCAGGTCCAGGACTGTATTGATTTATGGCACGTAGACGTCTCTATGGGTAAGAAGTTTTCCTGTGAAAGAAAAGTAGTGTTCAAAAGACAATCTCATCTCCATTCATTTTACTTTAAAACAAACTCTAGCTTTAATAAGAGTCACGTCCTCATGACAGTGTGTGTAAGTACTCATGGGAAATGGAGTCCTTTTTTCCCAGAAAAACACTGGCTTTTTCAGATAGTCCTCACAGCTCTTTTAAGAAATCACACCTTATCCTAAATGCAGCCCCCATATTTGTTGTACTATTTTCATTGCTGTTACAATAATCAACCTGTGGATAGTTATCAGTGATATTTATTGTTTCTTGAGCATTTAAAGCTCTTACAAGGGACGACAATTCCCAGAGTTCTTGCACACTTTTTCTATCAATTTTTTAAAAACTTTTTTAAAACCTTCTTGAGTAAATTTAATACTTTTTTTTAGCATGGCTGAAGAAATGCAATTTACACAGGCTTGTTATCCATAACCACAAACCGAAAGATTAGAAGTTATTTAAAATACTTTTCTAATCACATTATAACCATTGTTTGTCCCTGCCACCCATCCAAGGAATCAAAGTCAAAAGGTTTTTTTTTGGTGAAAATATTTTACAAATTAAAAAGCGACCCCCACACTAGCTTGTTTGTCTAAGTGGTGTCTTCTAGCTTCGAATAGAAAGACACATTACATTTTGATTGTTCCAACTTGGGGCAACAGAAATAACCCCACAGTGGCCGCACTGACTTATAGTAGGCTGAAAATGCAGCCTCAAGTTCAATCTGTATTCTACCTCTACAAGGCTATCACCTTGTAGACCTCCTCCAAAAAACACTTATACAGATTGCACAACTTCAGGATATTTATTGCATCATGTTGACGTATGTTCCCTAGTCATTAGGGTATCAGCTCCCCCTGCAGGTGACACAGCAGGCAGATGATCTGTCATGGTGATGACAAATGCCGTTTCCCCTTGTTGTCCTGAAAATGTGTATGTTGTGTTTTCTGGTGAAATTACATCGTGGAACACCCGTCCCTGGTCTCCCCTACTTTTATTCAACGATTCAGTCACTGAATTGTCTTGTTGTGTTAACAGCGTCCTTCATACACAAACGAAGTCATTCTTCAGTAATAATCTGTCGTCATTCTTCACCACAGTGCCTGAGGATTTAAAATCAAAGTACTTAACAGCAAGTCTCTGTCGCAGAATGCCTTACAGTGTGGAGAGCTCATTTATCTTGTCGTGAATCTCACATTCAATACTGAAGGAATTTAATAAGGACCCCATCCGCCACCCCCCCACCATGGCTGTCAATGATGGCCTTGCAATCTCATTTGCATTCAGACCCGGTGCTGGTGGTCCTATTCAGTCAATATAGGAACTCAAAGCAACTACATTAGGATCATCTTTTCTCCCATCAACCACAGGGGCACTTGGTGGTGGCGGACACGGGGCTTTGTTCATTGGGGTAGACAGTTTTATTAATCAAAGGGAAATTGCAGCGGGGGGAGGCAGGGGCCGGTCGACGTCTTTGTAACGGTGTCAAGAGGGGATTGTCTGTGGAAGGTCAGCGCTGCGTCCGTGGAGCCTTCACTCCGGCGTGGTTCAAAGAAACGTGCCATTCACTTTTTATCTGTGTCATTGTCCACTCAGCCAAAGACACTCAAGGACCCACTGCAGCCCCTCCTTCCCTAAATGTTCAAGTGTTTCAGTGAGGTGCAGTTTTGTGTTGGTTCAGCAGATCTGGTCTTACTTCTTCTGTGACCACAGCTCGGGTCAAACACATACAAAACAAGTAAATACAGTCTGAGACAACCTGGTAGAGCATGACGTCTCAAAGGATCAAGGTCCTAAATGTAAATCTGACAGATATTAGGCCTCCAAGTGTGATGTCCAAGTGGCATTAAATCATGGTGCTCATGGGTTTTATTTGTTCTATGTTGACAGGGTGAAAGCACAATACTGGACATGGACCTGATGAAAGAGGAGAAGTCAGCAAAAAGCAGTGCCTCATTTAAAGTTAGCAAGCCTGGAAGAAAACGCAAGCATTTTTCGGTGAGTGCTTATTTTCCAAATGTTAGTTTACACCAATCTATATGTACTTTTTTAAAGGCATCCTCTGTGAGATTCCCCGTTTCTTCTTAACACTGAAGAAATTGTTGTCTGACTTTTATTTAAGAGTCACATGCGGCTCTAAATGTGTTGGACAGGAGATATTACCTAGAGTTGGTAGTTTCAAACACTCTTTGACCTCGCAATTAATGCTCTGGTTGGAGAACAAAGCTACGCGTACAATAAAGAGTTTGTTGGATGATCAACCAACCATCAACTTAAACCTCCTCCCCCTTCACCTGCAAATGATCCACTCAACAAATTGGAAAAGATGATTAATGATTAAAATGACTTGAACAAGGCCCACCTCTCCCACATTCTTATGGTGTTGGTGTTTGTACTGTCAGCAGTGAGATGTCTTTGGTAACTTTCAGACTTGACATCCAGAATCTTACTCTTACTTCATGCAGTGAAAGAGCTGATGAGTACATCTGTATTTTAATATTCTACAGATGAACCCTTTATGGCCTAGCATGCCAAATCTGCCAGAGCATATCTTCACATTTTTACAAGCTGTAGTATCATTTTTTTGCATTTAACTTTTGCCATACATTAATACAATAATATGTCAAACTTTAATAAAAAGTACAGACTGATTATAATTATGTTTTTGTTGTTTATGCTTTGTACTGGATTTCTACAAACACATTAGTTGAAGGCACTCTGGGACATGTCTCTCCTGAGACATCTTGAAAGTACAATGCAGAAAAAATGATCTTCTCTAGTTTCAAATCTACCGCCAGTAAGAACTTAATTGGCAAGTCGTAGCACTGGCGCTACGCCAGGTTGTATAGAGGTTAAGCGTTTTTGGTAATCATTTTGTCTGTTTTTGGATTGGTCTATCAGTGAATTCCCACAGCAGGAGGTCACTGGTCTCAGGCATCAATATTGCGTGGATCATGAGCTAAGAAATTTAGGAGCCCCCTGATTAAGGATACACGTTGGATATCAAATAAAGCTCTCATGTTAATGTCAATAAACCTACAAGAAATACTCATTTAGACAAGCTATGTCTCAAGTCCGTGGTTTACTAATTTTTCCTCAAAAGCCTTCTATGGTCTACTGCAATTTCCTCAGCTGATCGCAAACACTCCAGTAACATCATAAGGAATCACTCTGCTGTGTTTGAGTTAAAACCACTGATTTAGTAATGACTCTTGGGCCGTCATGTACCTGGGTGTTTTGTTCCCAGAGATATTATCATTTGCATAAACCCCTACTTCAGATCGTGTTAATTAATTCTTACCGTGTTTACTAAACACAGGGATTACAGAAACATTTACAGGTAGGTGTGCTATGCAGGGATGTGCCTGAGGGCTTGAGTCTGTGTATATTTACAGCAGATGAGGGGGTTCTTCCAATAACAGATGAAAGAATAGCTGGAGTCAGAATCGGGGCGCCTTGGTGACTGTTTTCACAGCTGTAGGGAATTGAAGACATGTGTCAGACGCTGTAGTTGTATTGCTATTTCAATGTTGTAATCCACATATGTATCAGAGTCACCCCAAACTCTTCCAGCTAAATTTATGCAACCTGCAGTGTATTGATTGAGTTGCAGTTTTAACCCCTCATGGTGCTTTTACTGAAACACTGAACGCCTGCTCAAAAATGCATTCCAAAGTTAAGTATTGATTCATTCACCTCAGTTCACAGGGGTTTATATTTTACATATTAACAGACCCTGCTGCGCTTTACTATCACAGGCCAAGGCTGAAACAGTCACTGTCTTTTGCACGTCTGAAGGAAGCTTTGCTTCATGATATAAAAATTGCACTTAGTGTGGATCAGAAGACGCTATGCTAAAGCTTAATATAGCAGTGGTACCAAGCTAAAGTCAAGGCCACACTGCAAAAAAATAAAATCTTATCAAGTGTTTTTGTCTTATTTTAAGTAGAAAATGTCTTTTTAGACTTATTATGAGCCACATTCACCTGACCAGTTCAAAAAATGTCTTGTTTCAAGTCATTTAAAGACAAAAATGAGGTCTGAATTGCTTATAACAAGTAAACAAAAAACCGCCAATGGAACAAGAGAAAAGTTTCTTGTTTTAAGACATTATTCTAGTCTTAAGCAAATATTTGAGCAATTTTTTCTTGTTCCATTGGCAATTTTTGTTTACTTATTCCAAACAATTCAGACCTCATTTTCTCTTTAAACAACTTAGAACAAGATATTTTTCTGGACTGACCAACTGATTGTGGCTCATATTAAGTGTAATTTGTCAGTTTTTACTTAAAATAAGACAAAAACACTTGATAAGATTTCGTTTTTTTTGCAGTGCAGGACTACAAAATAATTGACAGGTTGATTGAAAACTGATCAGTGAGCAAAATGTTCCCCAATATTTGTGGGTAAGGCATATTACCATCACAATTTTACAGTTCCTCTTCTACTCCCCTTAAAATAATGCCATGTCTTTCTGTGCTTTTTTAGATTAATTCTTAGAAGGGATGCACCGATCCAACTTTTCTGGTTCCCATACCGATCCCATTCCAGTGTTAAATAACAAGCCGCACGCCCTACTGTGGGGTAAGACTGGTAATAATTCAGGTAAAAGGCAAAAAATGAGTTGACTGAATTACTTAAGTCAATGTTTATTCAAACTTTAAAATACTTAAATGTTTCCCAGCACTTTGGTAAAAACAAAGCCTCTGAATGCACAGAAATTCTAATTAACTGTAAACTTTTATACCCTGTTGACTGGTAATGCATTAGAAAAAAGTGCAACAAGGTAACATTTTAAATCAAGTAACCAAGACCACTGGTAAAAAAAGGCTTAGAGCTGGTTGCCTCCATCGGCACCATGGATTGGCCCCTTTCCCACCGATATCAATCCAGCTTTGAGGGGCACCAATGCACCAATACCTGATACCAGGATTGGTATCCGTGCATTCCTAATTCTTAGTTGTGGCAGTGCTTCTTGGAAATAAATCTTGTATCGTTGGAAAGCCTGTCTATTACCCATTAAATAGTGCTGTATTTTTAGGGAACATGCATGTATGGGATGGGCAGCAGAGCCAAGTATAAGGAATGCACCGATAAAAGATTTACCAGATCTTCTCTGCCAGTGCCGAACAGTTTAACCTTTGTTTGGCTTCTTCATGTATGGTCCAAACCCAGATACAGGTCGTGTGTGGTTGACTTTTTTGCCCTCATTGGGTAGGAAAGCTTCAAAAAGACAGGAAATGTGGGGAGGCAGAAAAAGGTTGAGGCCCTGAGTCACAACAGCATCAAGAAGTATATATCATCATTTGCATATAGCATAAACCGCTAGGTCAACAGCCCCCAGGGTTGTGTGATATATTTTACAGTGCAGCCGTTGCACAACACAAAAAAACATCTGTTAAATTATGACACTGTCTCCTTCCTTTTTTGATTCGGCAGCTTCCTCTGTGGATCCATTTCAACATGTTCAATCTAATCCTAGCATTACAGTGTGAGAGCATCCTGGATAACCCAGAAAACCTCTTTTCATTTCATCGCCACTTTACAGCCGAGCTATTAAACACTCATACTAACTTGACTCTAAAGAAGACAAAGCATTCATCCTTTAAGCAGCAGCAGTCCAAACTGTCATTCTTTATTAGACACTTTGTTTCGTTTCTTGGTGAAAATATCAATCAATCAGTTTCATATCCATATCTTAAGAAATGTGTTCACTGTTCTCAAATTTGCAGATGAGGAGTCTTGCTAAAGTGATGCTACCAACGAGCCACTTGGTCTTCTGTATAAAGATGAAGATTTGGCTGAGCTACAGATTTTAGGTGTAACATATTGTGCAGTAGTTTCAGCTCTGCAGCAGTGAGCTGGGATTTGTAGCCAGTGGTTTACGCTGATCTCTGTCTGCCTGTCTGAGCTGCATCGTTTACCCACGCTGACCTTTGACCTCTGGCAGGGGCCACATGTAGTTCAGTGGGCCGCTAATCTGTTGCATAATTCTTTCAGGGACAGTTGTGTTGTGTTGTGTACTGTTTCTCTGCGTGTGAGTGTGTGAGCCTATTAGCTGAGTGCCTCAGTGAGTGAGTGCGTGCGTGCGTGTGTTGACTCTCACATTGAAGTCTCTTTTCGTAAATTGAGTTGGAATATTAATAACCCCTGAGCTTGTTGTTTTCATTCATGGTGTCAAACAGATTTACAAGCCCACAGCTCTGTATGAGTGCAACTGTTAAGACTTTACTGTTAATTTGTTCTCTGTTGCGACCGCGATGAAGTCATTCAGATCTCTGCGGCTTTCGAGGAATGCTCAAAAGCTAAGTTAAGATGAATGTAGCTTTGTTTAATGATACTCTACAACTTTCGCTGTTTGTTTTGCGTCTGTGTGTATTACGCAGACAGTTTGTAGGTCTCACGTATCTTTGTGTTTTCACATCCACTCTGCTGGAACAAGGTACATTTGACCTTTAAGCTTCAGGATCCTGTGTTAGCTAAACATCCCCTGCTGAAAGACAGATGCCTCCTCAGGCGCTTCTGTCTTCTGCCCAAAATGCTAACTGCTCCGCTCATACCTGCAGGGGATGAAAGCTTTAGCACGACTCTCATCAGTGATGACTGTCTGATCTCACAAGACATGCTCCACTTTCTGCTTCCAGTGACCCAGTAATGGGATTGTCTGAGAAAGTGTCTTTTTTTCTGGCTATGTTTAGGCAGGAGCAGAGACATGCAGATCAGATTTCTTTCACATTTGAAGTAGAGACGTAGCTTTTCGAGGGAGCCTTTGTGTATTTTCTCGAGTAAAGGAAGATGTAAGAGCTGAATGCCTGCCTCTGTAACTCTAGATAGGTCAGCTCTCTTTGAATCCACTCCTCTGCAAAGAATGAAATAGTTTCACTGGGCGTTCCAACGCTGGCCGGAGTGAAAACGTCTTCCCTGTCAAACAGCCAACATTCTTAACATATTTCCGTGCTGCTGTAATGTTGAATGCACGGCTACAGGAAGCTCAATCTTGTACCTGATGAACTCAAGTGTAATCCTTTCCTTGCTCGCAAGTTAATGGCTGTACAGCAGATTTACTGGCACGGCTTTGAAGTTTACAACTGGAGTTTAACAGAGCTGAATGGGAAATGCCATAATTCACTGACTAATAAGTGTAGAAGTGGAGCTACGTGTTTGATTGGGTCCAGATGGAGCTGAAGGATGAAATTAAGCTTATCTTACATTAAAGGGATGATTACTTTAATTCAGGTTTTCTTTTAACAGCCCATTTCGCCTGTAGACGCTGCAGGGTGCTTATCTTCACTCATGATAGTTTCAGCTGTTTTATTGTTGCTCATGGAGATGACCTTTTTCAAAGCATGCTGGATGATTTGTTGTATCTCTTGAATGGTTTTGTTTATAGCACAGCCAGCGACACTATATCCAGAGATATGTCAAATCTGCTCGTTCAGAAAGCTATTTTATGCCTTCAAAACTTCAGGCTGTAACATACTGCTGCAATAATGATCTCCAAAGCAGATAGATGTAAAGACGTTGTGGTTTCATCCCCTTCTCCCCCTGCAGGTGGAGAGCTGTGGCTCTCTCAAAGGCAGTGTGAGCGTGGGCTACACTGGACTGGGTAGGCCGTCCATGGCACATGTCCACAACGGAGACGTGGGCGGGCACAGGGAGAGGACATCTGAAGCCTGCTTCCCCAAACAGGAGAGGAGGGAAGTGGAGAACGGGATCCCCAGAGAGCCTTCCTCCTGCCGGGCAGAGGACAGCTCGGAGGATCAGAGCCTGAGCCGGAGCCTGAGTCTGAGCCCGCCCCAGGAGAACGGATTCCTGCCCAGCCGGGAAGAGCAGGACGCAGAGAAAGACAAGGACGACAGCCTGACGCCGCCGCGCAAGAAAAGAGGGAGGCGGAAACTGGAGCGTCCCACGAAATGTAAGTTTTGTTTGGCTTGAGTTTGATTGGCTTTTGTGTCTTTTGATCCGCTCTCTTTGGATCCAGGAAAATGTCATGTGGATGTGACCAGTACAAGATGTTGAGTTATGAACTGTAAATGGATTCAAAACAAGAGTAGGCTGAAAGTGGAGATGTGACAGAAAGGCAGCAACAGACCAGAGCTGCATGAATACAAAACTTAAACTCATTTTTTAAGCTCTGTTAAATACTTGATTCTGATTCAAAACCCCCAAAAATCAGTTACTAATTCCGAACACCCAGCACAAACCAGGGACGGCCACGTTACACACCTCATATCAGTCTGCAAGAAGGAGCCCAGCACATTTCACTGCCTGTTGACACTGTGGCAAATCTTTCCTTTTAGCATCCATTAATGACAAAGAGGACATTTCTAGTGCTTACAGTTGAAAACTTTACATTTTAGGCTAACAGCTAACCAGTTATAAAAATTTGTAGAAATAGATGAGGAGCAACCTCAAATTGTGGTCTGTTAGGAATGAATGAAGAAACTAACGCATGCTAATGTTTTTCGCTTAGGAATAAAAATGTTAAGTATTACGTGATTTTTAAGTAAAGCAGAATCAAAAATATGAAATGACATGAAAATATCATTCATATATATTGTGTTAATTCTATGTGCAAGTGGGCTGATGGAGATGTTACTGCCATGGAAGCACAACCCTCAAAAAGGAAGGACCAAAAATTCATTTTCAAATCTTGGGAGCCATGTTTGTATCTTTAATTGTTAGTCTTATGAGGGTTGTATGGTGAGTAGATTGTTATATCCGCTTCACAATGAAGTCTTGCCTAACTCTGTTGGGATACTATTTCGTATAACCACCTGCTGACTTAATACAGTCCCTTGAGCCTGGCTAAGTCAAGCTATTGTTACTGCATTCATGAGCCTACAGGCAAAATTATAATGTATCCATGGCTTTAGACGGAGACAGCAAAAGAAAAAAATCAAACAAGGAAGAGGAAACCTTTGAGAGGGAAGGTGCAATAGTGAGATGGTTCAGTTGCAGTGAGCATTGTGGACACTGTGGAAGCTAACGTTAGTGGCTGTATTAGTGGTGCCAGTGCTAGCTTGCCTTTGTCAAGCAACAAGCCTGAACCAATCTGTGAAACTTGACCTTAGCAGGAAATTTCTGTTTTTAAGTGAAACAAAAATACCATAGTGAGTACCTATAATTTGGATTCTTTTGGCCTGGGAACGTAGAGGATCCTAACACGTATGATGCGAGTTGTAACCATAGACTGTATAAAACATGGACACAGTCTCCCCAACGTCATCCGTCTGTTGCTGAGACGGAAAATAGAGCACATTGGCCATCTGGGCATATTGGTAGTGGCAAGGGCTTCACGTGTAGCCATAGGGCCCCTGTTGGTCACATGACCTAAGCTGTGCCTCTGATTGGGCAAGCTCATGATCTTAATGTCCTCTGAACTGCCAAGTTAGAAAAAAATTCAGCCCCCGTACAGTGTGTGCCGATAGTAAAAGTAGCTTGCATCAAGTTTTTTTGGCTTTGTGTGTATGTGACTTTTGGTACTTCTGGAGCCAGCCTCAAGTGGACACTGGAGAAACAGCAGATTTAAGCTCTTTCGCATTGTGTCATATTCTTAGACCGGAGGTTGCCGCTTGGTTGTACATACACACGTATGATGCAATTTTGTTATACATCAGTTTGCTATCTGGGCTGCTGTTCTGGGGCTTTTTAGCTTGGTGGTTAGTCTGTGAGGGTTTTTCTTTTTGGGGGGGGGGGGGGTATGTGAGTGGTTCTTGGTCTGAAACAATTTGAGAAACACTGGCGTAGGCTATGGCATTTATTTGTGGAATTATAGACAAGGCTTTACTCATTAAAATCACAGTATGGCTTTCAGAGTGCTTCCCCTTAGTGCAACCAGCCAACATTTAATAGTGCAGCACGCATCATGTGACCCAATTATATCATTTTTAAAAAATGAAATCTGCAAATGACTAATGAAAGACAATTAGTCAATTATCTGGAGAGACGATCTGGAGGACAATAAGCTACAGAGGCTCTTGGTGCAGTTAGCAACCGCATACATTTTTACATGTTTTACTGTAAAAGCTAAGATGATCCAATGATCACATGGTTTTAAGTCTTTGACATATGAGACCAAAAAACAGACAGTTGTTATTTTTTTGATAGCTGGTCCAAATAAGCCAACTTTAACATCAACCAAGACAGTTTTGTTTCCATTTTCTTTAAATTGTGACCTGCCATAATGGTTTATAATTTTCTAGATCAGTCTTAGAAGCTCAGGTATGGAAGTAGTTTGAGGTGATTTAAAAATAGGCATTACTTGCTCAATGAGGTCTGCAGGCTTGTTGTGCGGTATGGCCTCATTTTTGTTTTCTAATAAATCATTTTAAATTGAGTTTTGGTCCCACAGAAGTGAACCATCAGCAGCCACACTGCAGCAGATAACATTAGCCAGTAACGATAATATAAATCAGGGGGGGCATTGTTTGGAGAGAGTGGTGCTGACAGGTAGTTTTTTAGGCCAAGATGAAGATTAACAATATCACTTAGCCTCCCCCACACTCTCTGCCTTCAACCCTATCTCTCTTTCCCTCTCTACAAGCCACGTGTCCCTCTCCCTCCTCTTTCGGCCACAGAGACGCCGGCTATGACCTTGATGAGGAGTGCAGTAAATAAAGCCAAAGGAGGAGCCACTCGTCTCCTGGCAACCAGCCTCAGTTGGGAGCTGGCAGGTCTCTGTTGTGGCCGCCTCTCTGTCGGGGGCCATGCCAGGTGGATGGCGTTTAGCCAGTACAGTTCGAGTCTACACCGAGCTTTCACCTGATCTGTGCATCTAGGATGTGTTACCTCACTCTGAGGTTCAAATCTGTGGCTGAAATCTGTTTACATCAATCAGGCCTGCATTTCTGCTGCCTGATCCAGGTTTGGGTCTTATGCTTCTCAGCTTTAGTGCAAGTTATGTTCAACATGAGGAATCTCTTATTATACTTATTAACCTGGTGGATGAGAAAATCTTTGATACTTCTGGAAATGTTCAGTCATATTGTTTGAATGCAGGGAGGGAAAGTAAGATATCTGATTTAAATCTACAGCTTTCACAATCAAAGGATGATTATGTTGTCCTACAGCAATAATGATACTATAAAATACCCCCCCAACACTAGACAGTATTAGGTTTCTTAAGTCCTTACAGCTAATACTGATACAGCTATGGTTTGCTTTGTAATGAATACAAGCTTCAAATTAATTCCATCAACAACCTTTACACAGAGAGCCGAATGTCCAAATTCATTAATTTGATTGTTTCTTATTTTGATGGAGTATTTTTGGTGTGTATTAAGAGACTTTTATAGACTATCGTAGCAGGTAGTTGAGTAAATGCTGAAACAAAGATTGCTTGTGAGATTCAGATTCAGACAACTTTATTTATCCCACATGGGCAAATTTGTATGGAGCAGCTTGTACGAGACAAACGGAAACGAAGACAAGTTGGCATTAAAGCTACTGTAGAAAAACTACGCAAGGGGTTAAAAGTTGAGAACATGAAAAGACGAAAGGAGATGATGACACTGGGCAAGGTTAAAGTCAGTCTGAATTAATAAATACAAAGTTTAAATCGGTAAATAAGGTAAAAAGATAGATAAAAGATAATCAGCGCCAAGATAAAAGATCATTAAGAAGCATTCAGTAATCTCATTGCAGAGGGGATGAACAACTTAGAATAACTTTTTGTTTAACAAGCAGGTAAAAAATAGCGACGCTAAGGAAACAAGCAGAATTCGTTTAAAAAGACATGAGTTGAAGAGGCCAAAATATTCTCAGCCTTTCTGAGAGTCTGCTGGTTGCAGAGTTTAAGTCTCTGTTTTACACCGGTTGTTTTTAACAGTCCTTGTCAAATCATTCCTGTCTTTGACAGAGAGCTTATTGTTGTCAGGTTTCAAACAGTCGAGGTGCATAACTATAAATAAATCATGCTATCACTCTGCATCCTGTTAAAAGTTGTTCTAACTGAAGAGAAGTTAAAAAGGTTTACTCTCTATTCATTTGCTTGAAAACAAAGGCGTCTTGGTAAGAGACATGTCCTCGGGACAGTGGGTGCTAGTTTTGATGGGAACCAGTTTTTCCCGGAATAAAACTACAGATTCAAGTTAGTCCCTACATCCCCTTTAAGACAAGTCAGAATTTTAATTTTTGCTTAATGAAATTAGTAGCTTTGAAACATCCCTAGATAAAACAAAGCACAGAGCCTCCAATGGAAAGATACTGTTGCATTGTGAGGAATGCATGGCACAAACTGTTAAAGTCAGTGTTTTCTCATCTGAGCATACATTCATCTTTCTTTCCTTCAACCATTTCCTCAGAGCCTAGCAAATATTTGAAGTGTTGTATGGATCAAAGGCGAGCACAGAAGTGATCTTGCGGATGGAGACATAGGACTGGTGTTGCACCCCTTCCACAGAGAAAAACACACAGATGTTGTTTCTGGTTGTATGGTCCGCGGCATTAGAGATTCATGTGTCGATCTCACGCAGACAGTCATGGTTGTGTAAAGTCCAACGACTCTTTCTGGCGTACGTGACAGCTTTGGGCGTTACATTTCAGCTGTAGCGCTGATGTAATAAAAAAAAAAAAAAACAGTACAAAGCATTAAATAACATTCAACTTAAATCTTACAACAAACACAAGGCTCAAGGACTTTAATCAGTGACTACTGAAAGCAGTCAAGTTGGCTGAGAAAAAAGTCCTGACTATTTTGAGCGACTGACAGGCATCATAGCACCTAAGCCAATCTAAACTGCTCTGTTCAAAAGTGTAAACCACAGGGGCACTCAAAAAAAAACGGCACTCTAAACATTTTGCCCAGTTTTTTCTAAAAGGTGTTAAGAGGTGTCAGTTGGAACCTTTGTGTAAACTTTCCCTTACAGGATGTCATGTCTTTCACATTTTCATTAGAAGCACTGAGATGCAGAATGCCTCAATAGAAAGAGGAACTGAGTATTCGGCACAAGCAGCGTTAGCCACAAACAGAGAAAAAGAGATGACGGAAACTCAGATAAGAGGCCATATGTGGGGTCCACAGGCCCCTTAAGACCTACAGCAGATGTTAGTGACATGCTCTTTTCTTCTTTCTAGGATGTAGGCAGACAGATGCAGTCACGTAGTCATGTGTGAGCTGAGTGCAGGATGAAAAGTTAGCCGTGCGCTTTGCTAACGGTTACAAACTTCCTGTTTGCATTAGCTTGTCAATCATTTCAAAGCCTGTAGATTATAAGAGCATTGAATTCTGTCAGCCAGGATGCCAAACTTGTGGGATTTAGACAGTAAAAGGCATGTTGTGATGTCAAGAGTGCAGGTTTCTGAGAGGGTTGGCGAAAAGGATTGTGGAAAATGTCATACAAATGTAATGTGTAGACTTTTAAATTTGTATGATGTCAAAAAATGATTGCTAAGTGATATCTGGAGTTTAAAATCCCCCAAAGTTACTCCAACCAGATGTTTTGGTTTACTTTTAGGGCGTCAAACAGCAAATCTTGCTATTATAGAAAATGTATAAGCAATCATGAGATCACACAAGTGTTGGTATATTTGTCTCAGAGAAGCGAGTCCTTGGTGTGAGGCAGTGTAGTGGATCGATAGTAAGCTAAAGTTATCCATCTGGAGGGCACAGGAAGGATTTCGAGCTCCGGCTGGAGGGGAACTGAGCCGTAGCAATACGAGAGCTGGAACCCGCTCAAACTGGCAAGGTATACTCTCCGAGGGCAACATTAGCCAGCTCCCCTCACAAACCCAGTGACCTTGGCGGTCTGCAGCGCCTCACCGATTTGTTATATAGTCACTTATTCTAGATAAGGACGAGGAGACGGGGATAGGAAAATGAAAAGAGCAAGGCGGAGGGAGGGATAAGGAGCTCGGCTACACATGGCACCAACTTGAAGAGGCTGCTAAGAGAGGAAGCTATTGTTTGGACGGGTCTTTAGGGCACTTCACTCAGAAGCCGGCATTAGCTGTGCAGAAAACATGCCATCAAAAGTTGTCCGGAGCCTCTCAGGGCTCGAGTGTTATGATAGTGTTTGGGCTTGGACTCAGATGATAGTCATGTTTACCCAGGCTGTGCCATTGTGCTAATTTAGGGAGCAGCTGCCTGAATGATGTGTGTAAACTCCACTGGTGTCATATCACTGAGCCTGGGCACTTTTAGAAACTCATGTTTACCCTGAAATTAAACATTGTGATAGTAGCACCAGAGATGTTGCTTAGAGCTTTCATAATGATGCTGATTTTGGCATCCTTATCTCTTTTTCTGCTGCTGCTGTGAGTAAAAATCTTTTCATGAATCACGGCTCCTGACTGCAGTCCTAGTGTTTCAGTTGGGTGGTGTCCATGCTCCCTGGCTAACCTCTCGCTGCTCTGCTGAACACAGGAAAACAATGTTGTTTAAGAATGAATAACATGCCCTTGTTGTTTTGGACCTCCAGATCTTAAATCATGGCCAAGCCGAGGGGAAATCCCAACAGGAGCGTTTATTGTGTTTAAGTTATTTTTATTAGACTGCGGTTTCAGCGCCTGTTACAGCAAATATTTTTCTGTGCTATTTCTGACGATCTTTACCCTGGAGCTGCTGCTTCTCTTGGTGTAGGTTTTGAAATTCCCTCAGCATATAAAGACACTTTCATTCCTGTGGAATATACAAACTAAGAAACAACTCATGGTGTGTGTCAGATCTTTGAATTTTAACAGATGCAAGTCCTGCTTTTCAAACTAACATTTATGCAGTATAACAAAGAGCAAGAAGTTGTGTTGTAGCTAAGGTTGACATCCTTTTTATAGAGTTGGACAGCTGAACCCTGAGGGTAAATGCATCTGTACATTTTGCTGATGAAATATGAGAATATATGTAAAACTAATGCTAACAAACACATTATACATAGTGAAATAAAAATGCAGTTATTCATTAAAGATGTGGCATCCTGCCTTTTTCATATTTTAAAAACAAAACTGAAATTAAAATACTGGATGTTGATACTAAACATGGACATAATTTTGCATTCTGAGATAATTGTCTGCTGAAGTAATCCCAGGATTAGACTGCAGGCTGCTCTGAACAGCTTGTGCAAAACGTCACAGGACAACTAAATGAGATCAACACAAAATATCCTCCTATTGTGTTCATCACAGATGAACTGATGGATGGCAAATCTTCTTCAAAGCTTACAAACATATAACAACCACCCATGCAGTCTAGCTGAAGATTTTTTTTAACCCTTTCCAAACTCTCTGAGTCAGACTTTGGGTCCAAAATAAATTATTTGCAACTTATTGGAGCTGCAGCCCAGACACACCAGTAAACTCACAGATATTGATTTACTAGCATGGCAACAGCGGAGGAGACTCCAAAAGCGCTGGGTCATTAAATCAATGCTGCATCCTGTTTTCAGAGCATTACGAACCGATCTTTCGAGAACCACAGAATCTGTGTTGTATAGCTATCTAGACAACGAAACTACCAAAAGAAAAAGTAGACTCTCTTCGTTTATCAGGAAAAAAAAACTGTTTCCTTTGTTTTCTGTTTTTTAAAAATCAGCAGTACAACATAGGCTGGTTTCACCAAAACATCTTTTTTGACCAAAGTGTGAGCTGCCCAAACTTGTTCTGACTTGCAACGTTTCGCCATTGTGTCTCTGTCATCTTGCATCTTCTTCTCATAATCTATGCTGAACTCTCATCTTAAGAGAGCACTGCTGCCACCTACAGGGGTCAGTTTGTCAGGACACTAATTTACAAACCTGATATTAATGGAGAACCTCCGCCCCCAGCCCACCTTGTTGAAAAAACATAACTGTCCTCTGTATATGTCAATGGCAGCCAATAAGTTAATCTAAGGAAACAGTATTTTTTAAAGCACTATTAAAAAAAACGCAACGTTGTCTGGTGTTCACACATGTTAAGGTACAACACTTCATACACAGATATGATCATTGTTAATGATCCACTATCTAATTAAACAAGCTACTAAGGTACAAAATCTATGGACATTTCATGGTTTGTTTTTTCGAGGTAACAGGTTACTTTGCCAGAGTACCATTTATTAACTGCTCCTTGCCCATGACTGCACAAACAACAGGACTGACAGCAGTGCATTGCATTGTGTTGCCTCACTATCTACCCCAAGCAGTTTGCTAGAAAACTTAGGTGGGAAACAATGTAATCTTGCCAATTTCACGATGGTTACATGAAATTTAGTGAAAACACTGTAAATATGTCGCTGGAGAAAAACTTTTGCACAAAAACACCAGCTTGGTTGATTTTGCAAAAACTCCCATAACCTCCCCAAGAAAGCAATCAAATCCTATGTTTGATGCAGGCCTTGTTATTAACTGATGTTCCCAAAGGTTTACAAACAACTCAACATGGAGATTATGTAAAACCCAAAAAACGTATGAATGAAGGTGGTGTGTTGATGCCTTTACAGTTAAGTGTCAGCAGCATTGGGGGGGTATTGGTAATAGCAACCAGCTGCAGGTCTGATGATGAGGGGATATAAGGTCAGAGGTGTGACTTCTGCCAAAGTAAACCTGGCCTCGTTCCTCTCTCATCATAACCTGGGCAGACGCTCCAAAGTCTCTGGGTTGCATCAGTCTCAAGCTGCTGGGATCCAGAATGAATTTCAAATCAAGCATGTAAAAGGAGTCGTCTCCTCTGAGCCAATACCTCTCAGCTGTTTCATTGATTTGATCAAACACATAGCTAATACGATTCTGTGAATGCTGAGCTCTGTTTGGTTAATAATCATGTTATGTGGTTTATCACTGAACGTGAGTCAGCTTTATGTGGATAACCAATGTGGTCAATTTCCAGTCTCCTATGAATGATTCAGGCCATCCTTTGTGTTGCTGTCTTCTCTCTAGATGTGGAGCACAAGGAGGAGGACGGGGGTGATGCAGTCAAGACCGAGGTAAGATTTCGCTTCTGTTGAGTCTTTGTTCTCTGGCTGACGTAACCCTGAGGTGTCAAACTTGCCAAGGCTTTAGCTTCTTTTTTGGGGGGTAGATTACCTTTCCTGTCAAACTGTGGTTGCTTGTTTTGCTGGCCAGATAGAAGGTCATTCTGTGTTTCATCAACAACTCTCTGCTTTCTCTTTTACTGGACTCTTGTCTGTAGGATGCTTTGCAAGTTTTATGCATGGGTTTTATTTTTATAAGTTCAGGTGGGAACAAAATGTTTGACATTTCAGAAAATAATTTCTGGATCTTGCGAAGTGATAAAAAGATTAATTGATGAGCAACTACAGCCAGCAGCTTGTAGCTTAGCCCAATATAAGACCTGGGAAAAAGGTACAAGGCTTGTTTAGTTTTTCCAGTAGATTAGTAGTTTATGCTAAGGCGCTGCCAAATACAAAATATCTCTTATGTAGCTACAGTTTGTTCAATTAGCTTAACATATTTACTGTATCTGCTCTGTCCAACCTCTATAAAATTCAAGAACTGGAACCTCGTAATCCTGTCAGTGGTTGTTTTACCTAAGCTGCATTTTGACCAGAGGATCTTTTCATGGAAATACATGCATCTCATCCATTGGAGGAGCAAGGGTAGAAATTTAGTTCAATGGGATAAATTTACCCCTTCAAACGGCCTTGCCTTGGGGTAGTACTTTTCGGATGTCCAGGGACTGAGAGGCCAGGTCTGCAAGCTGAACATCTCTGATTGGTGGAGCATGCAGTGTGTTTTTATTTCACTCACGCTCCAGCAACAATAACGTCAACCACACTTGGTTTGATAACTACTGAACAATCATCCTTTCAGAGCCTGATGGTGTGAGTGTGTCTCTGTAAGCTCTGTAGACGGTATATACTCGATGAACTGCATTTTTTTGCAATTCGGCATAGGCTTGGTATTTTTAGATTGGAGGTTGCTGCTTAGTCAGCTCTCAGTGTTATCATTAAAAGAATAACCCTGGAAAATAAAGTCCTTCAGGTAAACATGTCAGTGAATATCCAGTTTACAACAGCTGTTGAAACATGGAAGAAATCAACCTGGGTTTTCAGCCCCTCAGTCAGAGTGTAGATGAACAATTGGCCACAGGAACCAGGTAATTCTGGTGAATGTTTTATAAGAAACTAAAAGTACCTCGATCATCTGGTTGAAATGCAGCTTCATTTTGCTGTTTGAAGACAAGATGTTGAGATTTTGAAGATGAATTCAAAAAACCTGCTTTGTCCCCTGGGGGACACCAAAATCAACACAAACAAAAGTTTCTCACAGGTAATAGGGCCAGTAACTTTTGCGTAAATAGCACATAGAAGGTTTTCAGTGTTGTCTAGCTAGCTGTAGATATGCTACTTTGTAACTTGGCTAAATAACTCACCAAGCTCAAGTCTCATACTGAACAGACAAATTCAGGACTGGCAAAGATATTCTCATCTAACTTTTGGCAAGAAATGTAGAGAAAAAACTCTTTCAACCTTTGAAACTAACTTTTGGCAGCTTTTCTTGACTGGTTTCTTGACTTCAAGGTCCATAAAAAACTCAGTTGTTTTCCTACCTTTTGAAAGAAATGGTACCCAGTGGTGTATATATTTGAAATATCAAATACACTTGGGGGCTCTTCATATCAGTTAGGTTTTGCAACCTTGAGACTGTTGCCAGGGAGCTGGGATTAGACACTGGCATCACCCATTCCTGCCTGACCAATCACAGGCTGATCGCAGCATGTGAGTCATCACCTTTTAAGAAATTAGACCACCCTGTTGGTCTAACTGCCAATTACTCACTTGTTGACAAAGGTCTGTCTCACAGGCTTTTTTGTCGGACTGGATTTACAGACAGATTTACAGCAAATCTGGATGCCTCTTTTCAAGGAAAAGTCTAAAATATATATTTATTAAAAAAAGCAAGTAGCTAACTTTTCTTTAACGTCTTAAACAGGGAGGTCGAGGCAGGCTGCGAGGGGGAGTTGGTTGGGAGATCAGCCTTCGTCAGAGGCCCATGCCCAGAATAACCTTCCAAGCTGGTGACCCTTATTACATTAACAAGAGGACCAGAGAGGAGTGGCTGGCCAAGTGGAAGATGGAGGTAAGTACCCCAGGATCTGTCCCAGTAGATTACAGGGTGAGTGACAGGCGTGGACCAAAAGCTGCCAGGGTCAGTGTTAGGTCTAGTGGTGTGTTCATAGCCAAGTGTATTTGATGGGTCATTTGATATCTCATGGAGGTACCATTTATTTCAGTGGATTTCCGGAGCCGTTGGCTCAGCCAGCTTCTGCATTTCCTTTCTTTGTTCCTTGTTATTGTATTAGCAGAGCAGAAATCATGTGCAGCTGGTATGATCACATCTGTTTGATGGCTTGACATGACTCATGCATCCTGGATGAAAACGTTGCCGTAATAGACTTGAGGTTTTTGAATCTGAAAAGCAGCAAAGTATTTTTCCAGAGACATTGTCCTTTTTAATTAGGGTTATCCACCGACGTAATTGGTGTTCTGACTTTAAACACGCCAAGGAGCTGTGCTGGTGGTCTGAGAGTTGCTTCAGGTAGAAACAAAATGATGAAATCCAGGAATCCTGATGAGATCCACAGCTCTGAAGACTTATCAGATGCCAAGAAGCTGCACATAAGTTTGGATTTGATGAGGGAGGATCCAGCCTTTTTACCAGACTGACAGTGATTTTGTTTTGTTTTAAAAAGTTTGAGGTTGAAAGCAGAATTGCAATAAATGTATACAATAAATTACATCTAACAGTGCTGAGGCATAAAGTTAGGTTTAACTTTTGAATTTCAAGTGGGAAAACACATCTTTTTATAGTCTGAATACAGCTCTGGCACTGGTTGTATTGTCCCCTAAGTTTGAATCTTTGTCAATGCATTTTTTTGTCTGAATTCATATTGGTGTAACAGCTAGTCAGGTGACTTTTCCCAGCTCCAAGAAGTAATAAACACCTCCCAGGAAATGTGAATTGGGTCAATTTATGAATGGAACTGATTTTGAAGCTGGGCCAAATTTTCCTGTTGGTGCGTTGTAAGCCGCGCAGTGTACAGGTTGGTGCAAGACCTGATCATTGCCTGATCAGCTGCTCTTGACTGGTCAGGTGAATTTCTGGCATCTTGCTCAGGGAAGGGCCAAAAAAGGCCCAGCTAGAGAGTTTTTGTTCTTGACAGCAGCTGCCAAAAATGGTAGACAGTTTTTGAATGCATCAGGGCAACAAGTCACGGGTGTGGACAACTGAAACTTGCAGACACACACCAGTCAGCCTGGCCTGTCAGAAAGATGTTGGACTTTATAATTAGTGTCCCTGTTCGGTTCTAGGTGTTGACAATTGTCAATTTAGCTTGTCCTGTATGAGTGCACAGATCCTGCTGAACACTTGGATAGTTCAGTGTGACTCCACTCATTGTTAGCTTTGGCGCTGTATCGTAAACGACAAACTCATTCAGTGTCATTTCACCTTCTACCACAACCTTCATTAGATTTTCCAATGTGTGTCCAACCTAATGCACCAAGATGTTAATCCTGAGAAATATGAAGTACCCCATACTGCCCGTTACAGACTTATGTTCAATATGACTCAGGATAGTGATGTGATGTAGTAAAACCACATCTGTTACATAATGAGGAATCACCGTATCAACATGGGGTCTTCCATTCCTTCTGCCTCCCCGCCCCCCTCTGCTCTCCTCTGGTGAAGCCTCGGAGAGCAGCTATAAAAATGTCTCCAGGGAGGAAATATTGCCAAATTAGCAGGACATGCCGAGGTCCCACAAGTGAAATCTCATAAAATACAAGGCAAGTAGACTGCTCACATTTTCAAAACAGAGGTGGATCTTCTGGAACAAGTCGCTCTACAAGGCTGAGATTAAAGGGGATTTGCAAAATGCAAATTCTGAGTGTGCCTGTTTTCCCCTCTTTTGTCATCTGGCGTATTGCAAGCTTTGATCTAATTTGCACAAAGAGTGATTTGTTCTGGCACTGAAGCTCCTTCCTGAGGAGTAATATGATGCACAGCCTTTAGTTATGGTCCTGCGCCTGACACGGAGCCTCTTGCTGTTGCATGTTTCTGCAGCAGGGAGGGACATGGTGGCTGAAAGGGTTACTGCCGTCTTGCACTTTCTGCGGGATCTTTTTTTTTTTTTTCACGTGCCTTGTGTTACAGTGGACTTCTCCGTCTCTCCCTCTTCTGTTTCCCTCCCCCATTCTTTCTTCTGACCCCTCCCCCCCAGCTATGGAAATGAACTCTGTGCTATGGATATGAGGGTGAAGATGAGGTTTGCAGCAAATTTCCAGTCCTGCTTGCAAGACAGCCTCTTGGCTCACTGCCAACATTTTGCAAGTCCTCTCTAGCCAACCAGAATTCCTGTCGGCAATCACCTGACCCTGAATTCCCAGACAAAGAAATGTTCATGCTTTCTTTTTTTAAGCGATCTCCTCTACCCTGAGAGTGGGGGTGAAAAAAAACTCCAGCCCCACACTGGATTATGAGGGTTGCGCGCTGGTGTGTATGGGTATGTGCACTGCATTGTTTGTTTGATAACACAGGGGGGATAGTGTGCATGTTTGATTAGCCTGCTTACAGCGAGGGGAAATATGCTGACTTCAGGTATTTCCACGAGAGTTGTCGTAAACCATCTGCTCTGCACGGCTAAAAGGGAAACCGTCTCTTTAAAAAAAAAAAAAAAGGAGAGTGAGCAGGCTTTAGCTGTGTTTGTGTGTGTGGGGGAAAAAAAGTTGCATGCGTGAAAAAAGTTTCTCCCGTGGGGTGAATATGTGCTGAAACTATTTCCTGCTTCATTGCAGCGCCTAGAAATGTCAGAGTAGCACAATGTTTTTCAGGGCAGATGTATTTACTTTGAAAATGTCGCTGTGTTTTGAGAGCACTGTGACTTCACCTTACATAACATCTAACAGGGAAAAGGGTGAAGTTGTCGAGTAGGCCTCGAGTGCTGTTCCTTCCTATCATTGTGCTCTTTGATTTGTTTCGCCATGGCAGAGATTTACTATCAGAGCAGTGATTTGATTACTTTAAAAGACTTTAAAGGGCTTTGGAGTCAACCAGGCAGCCTCTTTGGGAGCTTTTTTAACAACTGCACTTGTGGATTCATGAGGAATTCCATTTATGTATTCATGACTGACTCTGTAATATTCCTAATTATCTCCTTAAAGGGTGCAACACAATGAAAACCAGATGGCCTGTTTAGTTGTGACCCCCCCAGGCCACTCGTGAAATACACAGTCGCTGCTAAAATCAGGCTAATGAGTGCAGAACACAACCTGCTACTTGTGCATTTTCTGACAGTTTTACCACTCCTGACATGACTTGATGAGATTTTATGATTTGTTAGCATGAGGACGTACCTTCACTGTATTAACCGTCAAACAATTACACACAAAACAGTCCCCGCTGAGGCTCTCCTGCCTGTTGCGCATGAGAGACGGCTGCATTCAAAGGTCAAACTCTTTTGTGTTGCTTCAAAGGCTGCTTGTCACATTGTGTAAGGAAGTAATGTTTGCTGACAGTTGATTGCATTTAACTTTTACCTCTAATCACAGTTTTGCGCGTTTGCTTTGATTTGGCAGCGCTCAAAATGTGCAGCACTTCCTTGGTGTCTATTTTGTTCAAAGCTCAGAAATTTGCGACACGTGAGTTAGTGTGCGTTTGTGTTTTCATCTTCAACAACTGCACTTGTGACTCTAACAGAGAGAGGAAGAGAAATTTTTCCTCGTAAAGTTAACAACCTTATAATAGGCCGTTGTTGTCTTGTAAATAAATGGAGCTTACGCAGTAAACGTGACCTTTTTGTTAACAACCGCAGCCCAGATTAGATTGTGAAGTATCGCCTGCACACCCCAGAGACCAATATCTCTTCTCTTTTTTCTGCCTCGCAGTGCACTCCGTCACCCCTTGAGCCCTCAGGGTATCATGCTGCACAGAACTCTAAGTCAGATTATCCCTCATTGTGTACCCAGTGTGTCTCTACACTCTTCCAGAAGCCTATAGAGCTTCTGTTTTCACTCTGGGAGTAAAAAAAAAACAGTGATAACAGTTTGTACAGTCACTGATGCTAATGTAAAGATGAGATGTGTTTCTAAACACTGTAGAAGTCATCATTGTGAGGTTGTTTTTACACATTTTCAGGGCAGTGTTTACACATCTACTGTATATGTGCTGTCAATTTTGGTATTTGTCTTCAGCGCGGCGTGACAGCGGATATAAGTGGTGGTATTTCGGAGCTGTCAGTGACGGGCAAGCGTGCGTAAATGATAAAGACCGCATTGTGTCTTGGCTACCTCCTTCTGCTATTTCCCCCTTTAGCTCAGAGGGCCTGTCTTGCTGGTAGAGCTGCACACACACTGTGAGGCCCCCAAAAGGGGGGCATTTACAACTGGGAAGAAGTCCAGAGACAAATATCTGGTTCTTATAGCCACTGTACTTTCTCACCTCCCCCCACTGGCATTTTTAGCATCACTTTCTCATTGGCTCAGAGAAGGAACCCTGCAACAGGCCGACCCAAACACTCTGAAATGAGCAGAGCAACTGCAGCTCAGCCGTTTAATTAGCATTTACAGCCTTTCCAGTATACCTGTGATTACTGGTCACCAGAGATGAAGTCTCCCGCTCATTACTACGTACATAAAATCTTGCTTTGCAATTCTTCCTACTCAGCCCTTTTCCTCCAGTCTGCACCAGCGAGTGCTGTCATTACTTTCCTACATGATTACGAATTGTTTCCTCCTTACATATAACACATTTAGCAGTCTAATTGACATTTGTTAGTTTTTGCAGTGTACCATCTGGAACCACACATCCAAGCAGGCTGTCGAACACTAACTCCAATGTGCCTGAGCTGGAGCCAAGAGGCCTAACACATATGGCCAAGGGCTTTGAACCATCCATCCAGCACTACAGTCCAGATATTTATAAACCGCAGCAGAGCCTCTTGATTGAAGAGCACATGTTTCTACTCTTCAGAGCAGAAACCCCTCCCCAGGCCGTCTAGGCACCACCTCCCCTTAAAGGCGCTATTGTTTACGAGTCACACTGGGAGAGAGGAGCGAGAGTTGTACTATACTTTCTCTCCATCTCTTTCTTTCCTGCCTTTTTTTCCCCCTCTCCCCTTCCCACACACCCGGTCCACCTCTGGACATTTACAGAGTGTGTGAGAGACCTGAGAACTTGAGAAAGGCTGAAGGAAAGTAAGCACAGCTGTGCAGCAGTGCTCTCACATGGAGCCTATAGTGTGACTCACACGTGTTTACATATGGGACTGCAGATATGTTTTCTGAGCGTGTGCGTGTTTTGAAGGGAAGAGGGCGAACATGTGTGTGCATGAGAGTCCGAAACATCGGTGTGTTTGAGAGAGACATCAGAATGAGTGCAGCTGTTGGGGATTTACTGACAGAGGCTTTAGTCTCGGCTGCGTCTCGTCCTCTCTGATCGACCTAGCGGTTCAGTGTCAGGTACCATAAACCCAGTGAACTCTGCTGCAGCTCTGGACACTAGAGAGTTACTGTATACCCCGCTGCTGATGAATGAGTCCTACAGTCAGAGATAGAGCTATGTTTACAACGACAGTCAGTCTCTTACGTTTGAGTAGTATACATTATTTAATGCAGGTTACATTTTACATTGAACTCTGCATGACTTCAGACAGAATATATGGCTACATATAAACATGTCGTCTGATTAGGCAAACTTGGAATGATGATTCTTGGAGCAGACACCTACTGACCGCCGTAGCAGGGCTTCTGCTCACAGGTGATGCCAATTAGGCGCTAATCAGGAACCTGATTAGCAACACCTGGGTGTACCAGACAGCAAGAGTCACTAGCAACAGCAGATTAAGGCCATGTCCACACGTAGCCAGTTATTTGGGAAACCACATACATTTTTGTACATTAACACCTGTCATCTACACGAAACCGCAGCTTTAAATCACTAAAAGTGATGTTTTCTGGAAACTCCGGCCAAAGTGAAGATTTTGGAAAACTCAGGTTTCATGGTTTCGTGTGTTCTCAAACGTCACAGCTGAATGACAGGGGCTCATTCCGATTGGATGGCACAGGTTTTACGTATGGAAAATACTGCCCATTATGGGTTTGGCATGCCTTGAGCCGCTCTTATCAGCAGATTTGCACATTGTGTGAGGATTAAAGTATTCTTGTGCACTAGTATTTGAAAATACCAGTCTACATGTGGCTATGCCTAAGCTGTTTAGCATTGGCAGAGAAAACGTAGCCAATTTTTCATGAGCACAACCAATGAATGCATCTTCCTTACAAATAAGGCACCATTTAACAGAGAAATAAACAGTCTTTAGATTTATTGCCAAGAAGAATTCTTACAACAGTGAAACAAAAACTGACTGACTCTATGTGCTAAGTCCATATCATCACAGCGCAATAAAAATGAGGTTTTCTTTTGACAAATTTGGCTTTCTGCATTATAGACTAGAGTTTCTACAGTCTTTCCCGACCACTGTCAGCATTAGTGACTCAAATGACCAATCAAAAGACATCCCATTATGTTACCTATATAGCTATATATAATCTTATCCTGCTGTCTCTTCTTAGCATGGGAGGAATTTTGTGTCAGGTATGATCTGTATTGTTTCAGTTTTTGAGGAAAACACTGTACCATTTCTTGCAACAAAGTGTGTGGTATTCCTTTATAGAGACAGACCTTGAGCCTAGACAGACAAGCTGATGCGTGCATGTGAAAGTCGGACCAGTAACTTTTAGATCATGCACCTGCAGCCAAATAACTTGCAGCCAAAGGTTTTCCCTTCAGTCTAACTTCTTGCTTGTGTTGTACGTCACTTTAGACAAAAGTATCTGCTAAATGAAACTGTAGAACTGTAAAGCATTCTTAAAATATGTATGTCTGTCACCACTTAAAATAATAAAGTGACAACATGAAGATATAGTTTACAGCTTGTTTATCTATCATCAACTTTATTCATAGTCAGATGTTTGTAGTTGCTGTTAACTGTTGATGTCTTTAGCTCAGTCAGACAAAAAAAACAAGCTGGTGTCACTTTCATCTCTGTGTGTCCTGTGCAGATACATTTCAGGATGTGTCTAGACTGTCTTCAAACAAAGCAGTCTTGTTTTACCTTCCTCAGCTTCTTCTTTTTTTTTTTTTTAGCATTTTAAGTGTTTGTGGAGCAGTGTCACCAAGCTTAAATCATTTTGCATGATTGTTGTCAGTTATATCAAATGGTCATATTGGCTCTACCCTCTTTTACCTAGCTATTTTATTCATACCTAAGGTCTTCACGCGCATGTCAGGTTGATTGGTATGTAAGCTGAGGTTTCTTGATGTAGCATGTTAACCAAGTATTGTATGAAAAACAGACTTGTACACATATAAATATAACACAAAAAGTATGTTAGATTTTGTTTGGTAGATTAATTTTTTGTAGTATAATGCTTCTTAGGAGAAGCAGCAGGTTTTTTAACTTGATTTTGTAGAGCATCAGCTTAAAGTTGCCCTATAACATATGCCCTATGCCAATCTGTCAAACATGGCATGGCAATTCTTGGAGCATACACCCACTGACCACTGTAGCAGGACCATTAAGGGGCTAACATTCAGGTGCTCAACAGGCAAGGGTTAGCTGTTTGGCACCTGCAGAAAAGATATGGCAAATTTTTCAGTGGCACAACTTTAATACACGGCTCTTCTGCTCATCCAAGAATACAAGTTCCTTACAAATGTGGCACCATTGACCACAAATTTGACTTCATTTTTGTGTTATTTTTACACCTTTGGTGGCCAAAATGATTAGAACAACAGACATATCTGAAAGAATTGACCTTATTTTGCCACCAAAGCATGATCATGAAACATGCAGATGCTAGTGAGTCCTCGCATTTATTTACATTTGACTTTGGTGTTTTGTTTGTCCATTTTTTACAGAAATTACAGCTGCATGTCTTTGATATTGTGTAGATTTCCTGAGGACTTAAACACTCATCTTATCCCATTCATTCTGAAACTCAAGAGAAAGGCTTTCCTTTGAACATATTATAGATCTGTCCAGTTTATTTTACAGCTCACCCAAAGTTGCAGGATGGGGTTGGGGTCCACATTTGATGGGGGCCATACCATCATTTAATAGGAAAGTAACCTAAATTACCTAATGATGGCTCCGTTCTATTGTATTTAGAGCATAATGATATAATGATGAGTGTGAGTATTTCAATTGTTGGATTGGTATCTCTCACAAGAGGCACCAGTTTGTCTTGGTTGTCGGACAAATGCCACATGTATAAAGGCAACAGTCCTCCTCACACTGGTTGAATGATCGCCCTTCGGACCTGTATGCACCTCCAGCCAATCGTGATAACAGATTGTTTGTACTAATGGTGAAAAACAAAAACTACTTGGCTGCTTGGGCTGGGTTAATGCCCCAACAGAGCATTACATTTAATGGCAGGGGGTTTCCACCACTACAGGAACTACACGAACTGCAGGATTACCGCAGGATTACCGAAGCCTGTTCGGCTATTTTAAGATGGTGGATGTCATGCTTATGCGTTACCCTTAAATACAAAATCTGTGAAGGGAACAGCTGTTTCTTCAATTATACTTTTCAAATTAAGTATCAGTTTCTTCTGCAGGAATCCTTCTTTTCTCATCGACACTGTTACCGCTTGCCATGTTAACTGTGTTTACGCTGAGTACACATGCGTAATTCAAATTTGTTGGATAGGAGTTTCCAAGAAAGTTCCCCCATGCACAAAGTTCTTCACTGGCCTCGCTTTCATAGTGCAATTAGTTAAATGGCCAATTTTTGGTAGTCATGCATGTGGCAACACTGCAACCAACTGAGTATGTTATGACTAAAGGTCCCATTTGTTTGAAGACTGGCATATGGACCCTGGTCTGTAATGTCAACTTTCATCCCTACCATCCTCAAACCTCACCATCTCTATTAAGCTTTTTAATTACCTCCATCAAGGAGGTTATGTTTTGGGGAGAGTTTGTCTGTCTGTGAACAACATAACTCAAAAAGTAATCAACAGATCTTGATGAAATTTTCAGGAAATGTTCAAAATGGGATAAGGAAGAAGTGGTTAAATTTTGGAGGTGATCTGGATCACCATCTGGATCCAGGACTTTTTTAAAGGATTCTTTGTCATTGTGAGATAAGGCTGTTTTCTCCATGTGTGTATATAACTCTATGATAAATGGTCAGATTGCTTTGCAAAACAATACAAGACAAGGTCACCAAAATTTCGGACAGATTTAAAAGTACTATCCAGATCCTGGCAATATCCTGGATTCTAAGATCTGGAATATGAAATATGTACTGGGTCATCATATTTTTCAACACTGTCAGGAAACAAATTATCGTACAAACCTGCAACTAACACCAAATTGTAGCAGACAGTCTGCTGAAAGGGAGCATAACATTAAATTAGGACTTAAGTGTTAGTGACAGTCACAATATGCTTGAAGGAGGTCTGAGCTCTCTGAGTGCTTTTCTAGTTAACTATGAGCAGAAGAAAAAGAATAAATAAGCAGGAACAACAAACTGAGACAAATATTTGACATCTGACAAATCATCTGTTAATCTCCCTCCCCCTCACTGCTGTCCCTGGTTGTATTTCAGGCAGAGAAAAAGGCCAAACTGATGTCAGCGATGAACGCGATGAAGGATCACGACGAGGAGGAAGAAATAGAAACTCAGAGAGAAGAAGTCTCAATAATCAAACACCCATCGCCTTCAAGGCAGCCGCAGCAGCCTCAGATGCACACTCAGTCACAGCCTCAGTATCAACAGCAATCACAGCCGTCGCTGCCTCTGAAACAACAGCAACAACAACAACAACAAAAACAACAACCACAACAAAAACATCAACAGCAGCAGCATCAGCAGCAGCATCAGCAGCAGCAACAACAGCCTACTGACCCCGCCTCCCCTATAGTGGCCACGACCCCAGAGCCTGTCGTCATCGGGGGAGGAGAAAAGGCTTCCCCGAGGTCTGCAGACACTGAGCTCGAGTATGAGGTAAGATAACTGTGAGCTTTAACTGAAACAAAGCCTTGTGTTAAAGCCTGTGTTAAACTGTATTGTTTTGAGTGATGTATTTTCCTCAGGTGTTTAGTAGCTTTCAGCCCCATCGGGATACAGAAGAAAACAAAAACAATGAATGTATCAAGTTGAATTTAACAGGATTTTTCAGTTTAAAATTAGTCATCTTAGTGCATTCATCTCCTAATCTCTGTATAACTTATGATCCTGATCGTTCTATAATCTTCCTGTGTTTGTCACTTGCCTGCACTCAACACTTCTTACGTGAATCCTTTACTATTTTCTATTTGCTCTGTGCGAGTGTTCTTCAATTTTTTTCATCCTGCTCAAGATTTATGTCTTTTTCCAAACACAAACAAACCGAGACGGACAGCGTTGAAAAGGTTTCACAAATACCCGCAGACACTAATACAGAGTGGTTGGTTTGTCTTCTATTTTGGCTGCAGGACGGTCGTGGTTTTGGCATCGGCGAGCTGGTTTGGGGAAAGCTGCGAGGGTACTCGTGGTGGCCAGGCCGCATCGTATCCTGGTGGATTACGGGACGAAGCAGAGCTGCTGAGGGAACCAGATGGGTCATGTGGTTTGGAGAAGATAAATTCTCAGTGGTGAGTGTTTACGGCCAAAATAAATATAGCTGTCAGGTGATTTTTTTTTCCCCAACCAAATATTGAGCAAAACAGGCTCATGTTGATGCATGTCGATTACACACACAGTTTAATGTTTTTTTTTTTGCTGTTGTTTTTTCAACAAAGATTATTTGTCTACAGATACTTTGGCCCTATTAACTTCCAACCCTTAAACCATTCTTTGCTTTTTTATGTTTACAGATCTGTGTAGAGAAACTTCTGCCTTTAAGTTCCTTCAATAATGCCTTTCACCAACCAACTTACAATAAGCAGCCCACATACAAGAAAGCTATCTATGAGGTGCTACAGGTGAGTACAGTACACACATGTACCTAATTACATTTTCTTACATATTCAGGAAATACAAAACCACAATGAAAAACATTTTTTTCCGTACAGTCTCAGGTGTTTTCACCTCTAAAAGTTATATTGCTAATCGCATTTTTTTATTCTGCATTTGTCAACAGGCCGCTAGTAGCCGGGCAGGCAAAGCCTTCATGGCCTGCACTGATGGTGACAACACAGAAACCTCCAAATCAGTGGAGATGCTGATCAAAGAAATGATTGACTGGGCTATGACAGGATTTCAGCCCACTGGACCCAAAGCGTTAGAGCCGCCAGAGGGTAAGGAAAAGCCAATAAATGAAGCTTGGTTTAAGGTGGATGCATATTTCTTTAACTCAGAATTTGGATGTCAATTAATTCATGATACTGTCTCTAACATTTTTTTTCTACATGCTTTATTCCCCAGAGGAGCGTAACCCATACAAACAGGTCTACCCTGAGATGTGGGCGGAGCCTGAAGCTGCTGCCTATGAGCCTCCTCCAGCCAAAAAGCCTCGCAAAAGCACAGCAGAGAAACCCAAGGTCAAGGACATTGTTGATGAGAGGACGAGAGGTAAGGTGCCTCATTATCTTAGTTGTACAAGAGTCATGAACTCTGCAGTCCTTCCCTTGGGGTTGACTCAGTGGTGCTGTACATCAGAGTAAAGTGCTCAAAGAAGTTTGTGAACAGGAAGTCCATTAGAGTGGCAGCAACTGAGTGATGTGACAATGCAGAAATGCTTGGGATGAGCCAGAGACATTAACTGATGTTATTAATGATGTAACATATAGAGGGATTATCAGTCTACATCATCATAAAGATGTGCACACTTCTTGACCACAGAAGCAGTGTTTAGCTCCATTCATTCGAGTTCAGACGAGGTACCGCTTTTTAAAACACTAAATTCAACCTGCTGTCGGCATAGAAATGTACGGTTGTTCTGTGTTCAGTTTTTAGAAACAATACTTTACAACAGAGGCAACGTCTATCAAGTTTTAACAGTCACAGAGCAACCAGTGTTTTGGAGTTAATTGCGACCATGCTAACTGGTGACTCTCAGCCGAAAGTATCAGTGATTAACGGCTGAGAGTCACCAGTTAATAGGGTCACACTTTACACTGAAACACCAGCGACGTCTGCAGGTGAATAATTAAATGTGCCGTCTTTATCTGATTTGGTGCAGTTTTCTGGTTCTTTTATTATGAACCAGGTCTCAGGCTCAGCAGTCTATATGCTTTTTTCGGTTTGGGAGGGTTTCTGATTTATTGACACATGTTTATGTCCTGGTATGTCACAGTCTGGTAAGTGTCCACAGATAATACAGTCATGAGCATCTAGTGACAGTTGTGTGTTTAAATTGCTCCCCGAGTATACGCCAGATTTCTCCGCTAAAAATGTCTGTCCACCTAATATCTGCCCACTTACTGCTATTTCACAAACCTGGGAGCCATTTACCATCCGTAGAAGTGATGATATTTAGTTTGAAGATGCGTTTTTTTGGTGGTTCTCCTCCACGTCAGTTGACAAACCATTATACTCCGCAGTGCTGCACCCAAGTTGAGCGTGCATCCGGTGTTAACACATAAATAATCCCTCTATGGGTTGCTCGTTACTAAGTAACGAAGTAAAGTTTTATAGTCACAGACCTTTCACCTCTCATGTATAAAGCTTTATTCATGCCTGTTCAGACTGCTGCTGGTGAGTTGGATCCATTAGTATCTGAATGTTCATACAACACTGGGCTAGAAGATGTTAGGACTCAAGATAAAAAAAGGTTTTGAATTCGCAAATAAGGTATTAGTTTATTGGTGATGTTACTGCTTAACGGAAAAATATGCCTCTATTTTGAAGGTTTGTGCACATTTCTGCCTGTAAAATTTGAGGGCTTTAAAACTTTATAAACCTTTAAAAACATTTATAGAAAATACACCGATACACAAGTAAGATGTTTTTAGAATTTTACACTCTACACAATGTGTGTGCGCTAGCAAAGCTTTTTTTTCCCTCTTTTCCAACGCTTTATTGTATGGGGGTTTTTGTTTCCAAAACTTTCCCATGCCTGGAAATTTTATATTTTAATTTTCATTACTTCTCCAGGTTTGTCATGACAGAACAAGCCCTGCATTTCCTCTTGAAACAGTTGCAACTCCTAGAATTTGGTGTACCACAGGGATCAATTCTAGGGCCCTGATGGTTTCAATTTCATATAATGTGATCATGTTTTAAAAATTTCAATCATTTTTTCTCTGCCTGGGACCATCAGGCATCAGTATCCTTCATTATCACTTGAAAATAATCAAAAAGCTGTTGGAAAAACATTTACAGAGGAGCAAATAAGGAACACATGGACTTTTCTGTTCTGTGTTTTTGATAGTGTCTTTCTCTGCTAAAGCTCAAGATTTAGAACTACATCATTTGAATGTCAAACACAGCAAGATTCAGCTGTTCCAGTATGATTTGCAAAATTTGCACATTTCCGATTCTCATGGTGGTTAACAATTTATTCACATTGATACCAAAAAAATACAACTAAAAAACCTTTATAAGTAAAATATGTGAATAAATAACCTGTGATTGGGGCGATGAAATAGAGTAAGAGTCGTAAGATTTGTTTCAACAGCAAGAATGTGTTTTTGTTGTAGAAGGTTTGCTAACCCACATTTCTTATCGGTTGCTTATTGTTTTGTATTTTCAGAGCGACTTGTTCTTGAAGTGAGACAAAAGTGCCGCAGCATCGAGGGTAAGTGACAAGTCCTCTGTGTACACCAGCTTGTAGCATCACCGGGGGGGCTCTCAGGGGAGGAACACAGAGACGCCCTGCACTTACCCTTGATCTTGACAAGCAAAGCAGCTGAAATGTGCGGGTCTTTGTTAATAAAATATTACATGAAGAGACGAGGAAATAACATTTCCATAAAATGTTCTTGGCACTTCACTGGCTCCCTTGTCAGTTCCCTACAAACATACCAGCTAAGCTCATTAGATCTTCACCTGCATCGCAGCTGTTCAAATAATTCCACTGAAGTGTGAAGTCAGAGCGTTTCAGGGTGTTCACACCTCTCTGACCTCTGCCTGTTAAATACTGACACACTGCGCTTCTTTCTGCAGACATCTGTATCTCCTGTGGAAGTCTGAATGTCAGCTTGGAGCACCCGCTGTTTGCCGGAGGAATGTGCCAGGGCTGTAAGGTAAGCTTTGATAGAGGTCAATAAAAGTCTGGGACTCAGCTCTGACTACTGTCTCGTAAAAACAAATCACTGCTCTTTTCAAAGCTAATAATAAACTGCATATACTTCAACCAGCTCCTGTTGTGATTCAGTCAAACATGCTTCCTTTTGCAACAAACATTTTACTTTTGATTTCATCTCTTTGACTTGTTTTTTTTTTTTTTTCCCACAGAATTGCTTCCTAGAATGTGCATATCAATATGATGATGATGGCTACCAGTCGTACTGCACTATTTGCTGTGGAGGGCGAGAGGTGCTCATGTGTGGGAACAACAACTGTTGCCGGTAAGGTTTCTTCTGGATAATGAAAAAAAAGTCCCTTTTTTCACCAAAAGCGGAAAAAAAATGGCTGCATGTTTTCTACAAAAATTGTCCTTCTTTATGTATGTGGTGTCGTAATCAGAGTCAAGGTAAGCCCCCAGTACAGTGTATGCCAATAGAGACAAGCTGTTCAGACACAAGCTGCTTTTGAACCAGGCTATAACCGTGTTCAATTTTACTGTTAAGGTCAACTATTTTGGCTTGGTGTCCATGTGGTTTCCGTTGTTTCTGCAGCCAGCCCCAAGTGGACTCTTGAAGAACTGCACTTTTAAGCACAAGGATGACTTAACATTTGATTTTGTGAACACAACCATGGGCCAACAGCTCTTCCTGACATATTTATTAACTGGGAAAAAAATGTGAATTTCTATTTCTCAACTACAGGAGGTCTTCGACTTATGTGGTCTCGACTTTATGACGCCAATAAATATATGTATGCAAGAAAATAGGGGTGTTGAAGTTACGCCACTCTATTCGTTAGCTCCTACTACACATACTAGTTTTTGAAGCAGTGCATATGAATACACTGCTACACAGTGCTACGCGGTTATTAGCATCGTCCACTTTGTCTCGAGTTGCGTCATAGTGTAGATTGCCTGTGTTTGTGCTCTTCCTTGTGCTGCTGTCTATTTTAATTGTCTGTTCTGTTTTCCCATGAATATGAAGTATAATACATGTATTTGGATAGTTATTAAGAGATTTAGGGGGTATTAAGGGTAAAAATCAGACTTGCGTGGAATTTGGGGTAACAATGAGTTGTAGGAATGAAACTCATTTATGACTCGAGGACCGTCTGTATTTCATTCAGGGTTTTTTGGAACAATCAGTCACTAAGTGTTGTCAAACATACTTGTGCCTTCATTACAGAATTATGAAATCAAACCTTACATGTCCCTAAATAATCTTGATACTAGATAATGAGTAATCAGTTTTCTGCAGTGTTTCGTGCTGCAAAAAACAACAGCAAACACTACTTCTTCTAAAAAGAAAAATAGTCTCCATAAGGGGGGGACATGTGGAAAATATGTCAGGATGTTTCTATGTCAGGATTAAGATCTGGATTCCATTGTGACTATTTTTTAAGACTATTCTGACCTATTCCAAACAGTATTTTTAGCACCAAATATTTCTTATCCTGCATCCCGGACAGATTTTTTATGCATTGCTTTCTCCTTTTTAAACTAGTATTGTGTCCTCTGATGTTTTTCTTTCTTTAGATGATCATAAAGTCCATTTCCACATCATGATAAATACATTCATTTAAACATGTCTGCAGAATGTACAGTGCTTTAGCTTTATACAACTAGCCTGTGCACAACCCAAATGTAATTTTGTCTCGATATACTTTGGTTTTGTTTGCGCACAGAGCAGAAAATACCCATAATTTAAAACATGGTTAGTTTATATGCTATACTAATAACTTAACACTTAATTGGAGGATGAAAATTACTTTTGGCCTCAGTTGTCCCAGGCTTGACTTTGAACTTGCCTGTTTTAGCACATCTGCATAGACTTCTTATTTTTAGACCGGCGTTGCCTCTTGCTATTACCACACAGACTGAGTACATAATAAAGTCTTTGTTGTGGTGTCACAAATCTCTTAGCACTGATGTTGTGCACTATCACGGTGGTCCACTGACCCTCCATTAATATTTGATCACAAGTATTAAACAGTAAAGTGTGGTTGTATGTCTGTTGAATGGGCCACTGTTGACTGTACAGAAATAGCGCTCTGATGTGTGTCCTCACACAGCTAAATGACTAAGCTAGAAAAATACCACAGAGAACACACACAGCCTTGTCAGACACACACAGAACCAATCAGCACACAATAGCACGCTGTCTTGTTAGATGATGGCTGCTGACATTTAGATGATATTTGATGATGACTGGCTGTCACTCACAGCTCCAAAACATCATTCAAAGCCATTAACTCTGGGACTTGTAGATAAAAACGAAGGCAGACGAGTGGAAATTGCATGTCCTGTTAGTGTTTGATCTCAGATTGGTGAGACAGAAATTAGGCTAATTAGAATCATTTCTACGACTACTTCTGTGGTACTCATCCCTAAGCCCTTCTGAGGACACAAATAGGCACAGTTTCACTTCTGCTGGGAAATTCTCACAGCTGCAGATTAATTTGTCTAACTTGGTGATATTACAACAACGTGACTGTGTTTGTGTGAGGGAGCCTTAAAAAACGACAGTACTGATGCTTGTTTCAAAGACATGGTCATGTGACTGAGAGGAACAGTGAGGCTCATAGATGAGATATGAAAAGTTGTGGCAAACAGTAGAGGTCTAGTTCCGAGAAAAGAAGATGAAACAGGCTCAGCACATAGAAATTTACTCTTCTTTTGATGCATTAATGGGATCAGCCACAGCCAGAGAAATAAGCAAAGTCATCAAATGTGTGTTTAGTGACTTTGACTACACCCTGTTGACATCTTTGTTCATTCTACCTGTGTCCAGGTGTTTCTGTGTGGAGTGCGTAGACCTCCTAGTCGGTCAAGGCGCAGCCCACGCAGCCATCAAAGAGGACCCATGGAACTGCTACATGTGTGGTCAGAAGGGCGTGCACGGTCTCTTGTTGCGTCGCACTGACTGGCCCTGTCGTCTCCAGCACTTCTTTGCAAATAATCATGATCAAGATTTTGTGAGTAATGCACCTTCAAAACCTCTGTAAATCTATGTCAGTCACAGGTTGTTGTTTTTTTTTCATGCAAGTCTCATTTTGCTTCTCTTTATGTCGTGTTCCAGGACGCACCAAAGCTTTACGCCCCAGTCATGGTGGAGAAGAGGAAGCCAATCCGTGTCCTGTCATTATTTGACGGCATTGCTACAGGTAAGAGAAGAAAGGAGCCTGTTCTTTCTGTACTAAACCTTACTTTACCTTACTGATCTCTCAAAATTTGATCATATTTATAGAAACTGTATGAAATATTAGGTCAAAATGAGACTTTTATGAAGCCATTTATAGGTATTCATTTCAGTGTGACTGGTGTTCTGTTTTTGTTTTGTTTTTTTGGTGACATCTTGAATGGTTTAATCCCAGGTTTTCAATGCCCAGTCTAACCTTCCCCCCCTATTCAATCCAGGGTTACTGGTGCTAAAAGAACTTGGCATCCAAGTGGACCGCTACATAGCCTCTGAAGTGTGTGAGGACTCCATCACTGTGGGTATCGTCCGGCATCAGGGTCGCATCATGTACGTTGGCGATGTGAGGAACGTCACGCGCAAACATGTGAGTCTTATGCAAAGAGTTTGTTGAGGCACTGTAAGGACTATCCTGAAAAGCAAGTGTGTTTTTCTGGTTTAAAGACTCTGTTTCCCATGAACACCATCATCCACTGTAATTAGGACATGACTCTAACAAGCAAACTTTGTAAACTCAGTTTGTAGCACGGCTTAGCCCGAGTTTTAGCCGTGCTCACACTATATTTAGTTTGCTTTTTAAAACCAGACCATGTGAAAAAGTTGAATGACGATGATGATGTTTACAGACTATACCAGGAGCCATATTTGCCCAAAAAATGCACATCACACGTGAGTCAGTTTTTAGGATTTAGTCAGGGATCTACAATTCTACAGTTTCATTCAGCAGACGCTTTTGTCCAACACACGCAAGAACTTAGACAGAAGGAAAAACCTTAGTTATTGTGACCAAGGGCCAGAAGTTATTTGGCGGCAGGTGCTGCCATTAATTGCAAGAATAATTTTTTTCCCCATATTGAATAATGTAGCCATAACCTACCACTATTGATAGCTGCAACAATATAATTTAACCTTCAACAATATTCAATAATCAGTGCTAAACATTTACTAAGAGCTGAGTCTGAGACCTTATGACTCATTCTACCACTGAGGACAAACAGGAGAAAGGTCAGCCTAAATGCCCAAGTGTTCCCTAAACAGATGAGTCTTCAGACATCTCTTAAAAGTAGAAAAGGACTCTGTGGATCGTATAGAGTTTGGTAATTCATTCCACCATTTGGGCACAACAGAGGAGAAGAGTCTGGCTAGAGATTTGGAGCTGCGCTGGGCTACGAGCACCAGGCATCTTTCACAAGCAGAGTGATCTTACATTTCAACTTTGTTCCAGCGTAGTAACAAAGACAAAAATGAAGGATTTAAATTTGAAAAAAAAAAAAATTAAATGTTGAACAAAGAATCACGATTGAAAATCGTTAAACAAAAAATTCTGGTACTTCAATACATCGTTTTTTTCTCCCACTCCTACTCTGTCTATGTGCACAAAAACAATCTGTGCAGTGTTAACAACTTAGTGACTTTGTCGCCATTAGAATACTACAACCGGGACTTCATTACGAGCTAGCACACTAGCAGTAGCAACCTTTAGCTTACCATCATACATCTCTTCTTTGCATCTCTATTGCTCTCGTCCTCAGCTTCATACTGTTGTACAGCTTCCAAAACTCTCCTGTACTTTACAATTGTATTTCTTCTCGCCGCCTGCGGCCTTCTTCTGCTTTCTTCTTTCATTTGGTTTGTGACAAAAAGCCACAGACCGAGCAGCAAGTACACTATTGCCTCCAAGTCCTCCATTGTTTGCGATTGTTGTGTTGCGCTCAAAATGATGTGGGCGTGGTGTCGCCCAGTTGTTTTATGGCGACCCCGCCCTCCGGTGGTCAAAGAACCGGGCTAGTGGAAACACGCTGCAAATCTAGTAGAGTAGAGTTGGGCCGAGTAAAGTAGGGCCAAGGCGTGATAGTGGAAAAGGGCCATAGGTTGAGCAAGTTTTCAGACCCCTTTAGTGACCCTTTTCCAAAAAGTGACTAGCAACATGTTCAGCGACTTTTTCAGGAGTTTGGAGGCTCTGACAAATCAATCTCACTCTGCTCAAAAAGCAGCAGGTGCTGCTGTGACCCTCCTATTTCAAACCCCAGGCGAACAAGTCCTCCTTACTTACACAGCAGTCCATCCCAGCTGCAGCTATGTTGTACAGTCTATGAGCCAGAGTAGGCAACTGCATGCAAATGAATCATACACGGGTGTGTCTTTTTGGGTCACTAAAAATAGTTATGGTGGGTTTTTTTATTCACTTTTTGTCTCTCCAAAGACATTATTCCTCTCTCCTACAGAGTTCATTACAGTTGCATGCAAATATTAAAATTAGCAATGACATCATTTAGCAACTTCTCGGACAGCCAGTAGCTACTTTCTTTACTGAAGAGTTGGTGACAGTAAATTCATGTCCTGGACGACCCAGACAGGGGAACTGGGAAAAAGCATTTAGAAATAACCTATTTTGGAGATGATGATCTCATTTTAAATTGTAGGTTTCAATTATACAAGTATAAAAGTGAGACTTTTTAAATATCACTTAGAAAGTGCTGTTTTATGACTGAAATATGTTTTATAAAGTGTCTTTGAGAAAGGCGACCACACAAGTTGCTAAAACTTACAGGGTCAAATAAGATAGACTCCCTCAAAAGAGAGCAACAACTTTATTTTGAAAGGACATGAAAGTGAATACACAGGAGGGTATTTGTTGGTTAATCTGTTGCCATGCAATTTTGCACGACCATGAATTCTTCCATGTGTCTGAACCATAACAGAGATCAAAAGTTGCATATTTATTTAGCATTCTGTGGACAAAAAAATTAGGAAAGAAAAATGCTGTATTTGGGTGAGTTGTGGCTGAAGAAATGAAGGCAACATGGTGTGTTCAGTGGACTGAAAAGAACTAAAAGAAAAGTCAACCATTGGAATGCAGCACAGGCTGTGTGAAGGGTTTGTGGTTGTAAATATGACATAAGTTTTTATCCCACAGATTATATCATGTTATCTGCTGACTGTCAACACTAAGTGACCCTGGCCAGCTTGATCAGATCAGTCACGGTGACTAATTCATACCTATGACAGGCTCAGATCGGCAGTTGGTGTGTGTCACTGCTGCTATGGTGTATTTCAAATAAGGAGTATATATTTTTTAGACATCAAAATTGTGATATTGCACTTAAGTCTGCAAAGGTTGCAAAAAAATGTATCTACCTCCGAATCTTACTGCAGATGTCCCGTTCTATGTTTAAACATTCAACAACTGAGAGCGATTACATCATGCCATCTGATATCTGCATGACTGTCACACGACTGCTTCCTGTATTAGTCCCAGGCCGCTCTGCTCTACAGAAATGTTATTTAGCTTGTGACCTTATTTTTGACAGTGCCTTCTTTATATCTGCCTGATGACATGATGCTGACAGAGTTGTTATATTTTTAGACCAGCTGCTCCTGTGACACTAGTAGTTTTCTTAGACTGCAAGGCTTAAAGTTACACTGTAAAAAAAAATGAATGAAAACTCTCCCTTTGTTGTGTACTTATCTATACTGCCTCTGTCTGTGTGTCTGACTGTATCTTATCTCTTTACAGATACACGAATGGGGTCCTTTCGACCTAGTTATTGGTGGAAGTCCATGCAATGACCTCTCGATAGTCAATCCTGCAAGAAAAGGTCTGTTTGGTGAGTTCACTTTCCACTGCATGACTTCCTGTTTATGCTCTTTTAGACCCCTCCATGATGATTAAACCTGCCCATGGCACTTTTTCTGACTTCTTCTGTCCCACAGAGGGCACAGGCCGCCTCTTCTTTGAGTTCTACCGGTTGCTTCACGAGGCTCGGCCCAAGGAGGGGGAAGACCGGCCTTTTTTCTGGCTCTTTGAAAACGTGGTTGCCATGGGCGTCAGTGATAAGAGGGACATATCTCGCTTTTTAGAGGTCAGCTTTTCTCTGTGTCGGCTGGAGTTTTCACTGAATAATAGGTTTATCTTATCCTGGAGGTCATAACTAACCATGACTTCTGCTAACTTTTTAGATTTTAGACTGTAGCGCAGACAGCATGAGATGAGAGCGATGTCAGGGTTGGTGGATACTTTATGCCCCCTTGTGGCTAGAGCAGACTCTCTTATATCTAAAATAGATTGAAAAGTATCCTACCTTTCTCCAGAACAGGGCAATTTTGAATTCGATAGTTCAAATCAAATTTGATAGTTTTGAGGTTGTTAGTCTTAGATTTTAGTCAAACCTGTACAGGAACAAGTCTCTACTGAACCTAATCATTTTAAAAAAGCATCTTACCTTGGCTCTGTTCTGACTTGTGTCTCATCATCTGCTTTATTTTGTTTCCAGTGCAACCCCGTGATGATCGACGCCAAAGAGGTGTCAGCTGCCCATCGTGCCCGCTACTTCTGGGGTAACCTTCCTGGAATGAACAGGTTGGTGTGTGAATGGTGAGGGAAGCATACACAGAGAAAGTTGGTATTTAAGAGAAGTTCTGCTTTTAGAGAGTGACCAGTAGTTTATAGCAGTGGTCCCCAACCCCCGAGGGCCGTGGACTGGTACCAGTCTATGGGTCAATTGGTACCGGGCTGTACATAAAGAATACTCAACTTACATTATTTAAGTTTGATTTATTTTCTGATTCTGAACAGTGTTTTATTTTGAAAAGTGACCAGATTCTCTCCATCACACCCATCTATGACTCATTCTTGATGCCAAACCCCCAAGCTAGCAAAATGGACAAAAAACAAACATCTTTGGAAAGTTTCTTTAGGCAGGGTAAAAGAGCCAGTGAGGACACAGAAGAAGAGCCGGTCCTTGAAAATATTGTCTGACATTAAACCGGTCCGTGGTGCAAAAAAGTTTGGGGACTGCTGGTTTCTAGAGTAAATGAATGAGTTGCTTCTTTAAGAGATGACTTACACTTGAAAAAAAATCTCGCAAATCTCAAATATGCAAACCCAAGTTTGTTTGCTTTTTTGGTCAAAATCTTTTTATTGAGGTACAAATTGAGTATACAAAAAGTGCAGTGCTGATTGGTCACTGATATTAAAAAAATGTTATGAATAGACGCCAAATGCAGTTAGCAGTTGCTTGTAAATGTCTTGCATGTGAAAATCTGAAAAAGTCAGACTTTGGTAAATTAAACTTTTTTGCTTAACTGCTGAAATGATGCTAATTTGTTGTCTATAAACAGATCTTTAAAGCGTATAATACCCTTTCTGTGCCATTCATGAAAAACTGTCATACATAAGTTTACTTGCATTGCTGAAAGTCACAGCAAGTACCTTTAAATTGTACTTCCTGTTCTTTTTCCTTTCAGGCCTTTGAGTGCTATGAACAATGACAAGCTGGGTCTTCAGGACTGTTTAGAACATGGCAGAACAGCTAAGGTACAGGCATAATTCTTTTGCACAAATACAGAATAATATGATGGAAATTCCTGCCACATCTCTTGTACACTGTGTATACAACTGTAAACTTAAGCCTAACATCTTAGCTTACATTGTAAGCGTGAAGTTAGTTTCATTTATAACACTTATGTTCAAAATTACCTGTCACCATTACAATTGACATTCAAAACTTTTTGAGTTGTTGAGTAATAAAAGCAGATTTTGATCTTTTGCAAATCATTTACACTCTTTGTTTAATTTAAGTTAGTGCAAAGAAAACATGTCAACATCCTATTTCATCTGTTGTTTTGTTGAAATATTTGCTCATTTAAATGTGATACCAACAACATGTTTCTGTTGGTCAGTGGTGTATGAGTGGGTGTCCCTGTGTTAGATAAACTGATGGTTTCTATAATGTGACAAAGTGTGTGAATGGGGTATGGATGGGTGAATGAGACTTGCAGTGTGAAGTGCTTTGAGTGGTCAGAGAGACTAGAAAAGCACTATATAAGTACTGGTCCATTTACCATTTTACCATTTACATTCTGGAGAGGCACAGAAGTGATGGTAAGAAATATGATGAGAATGCTGATGAGAATGAAAAGAATTATGAGAATGAGAAAAGAATATTAACAATAATGAAAATGATAAAAAAAATGCATTATTATTCATTACACATTTTTTAATCTGAGAAATCTTAAAGTGATACAGGAAGAATTTAAAAAGTTTAAAAAATAGAGAATAATGATGAGAATGAGAGAAATATGAGAATGAGAAGAATGAAAATTTCATTTACAGTGGGTGGTAACATTAAAAGATTCAGAGAATTTTCAGGAACATCTACAAAAATAGAAGGCAGAAAATCAATACTATCTCATTGTGAAATCCAGGCCCTCAGGCAGCACAGCATTAAAACAGACATGGCTCTGTGGTTTAAATCATGCCATGGGTACCATATCGTTTCCAAAATAATGAAAAATTAATAAAGTTACCAGTGTCAAATTGAAATCAAGCATACTTTTTTAGAACATTAAATGTCTTAAGTTTTTAAATGGAAAATAATTAAAATAGTGGTTTCCTTATGTGTTGAAAGTCAGATAAATTTGCCACAAAACCATAATTTAAAGGAATAAATAACACAAGAAACGAAAAGAAGACAAAACCTGAAGTGACTGTACAAAGGAGAGAACAATTTTGTACACTGGTGACATCCAGTGGCAGCAGGATGTAGCAGAAATTGACCTACACACACACCTAAATGTTATAAGATAAAGGATGTCAAGGATGTTAAAATCGGTTATGTCTAATATATATAAAATAATTAATAATGGGCAACTATTTGTTTTCCTCTATCAGTTTGATAAGGTGAGGACCATCACGACCAGGTCTAATTCCATAAAACAGGGCAAAGATCAGCACTTCCCCGTCTACATGAATGAGAAGGAAGACATTCTATGGTGCACTGAGATGGAAAGGTACGTTGGTTCTTGGTCAAAACACACGTCAAAGCTCCATTAGGGATTGAAACATCAAAAATAATCTGTCTCTGTTCTGTTTAACTTTGCTGGTCTGGCTCTTTTCTTTTTGCCGATCAGGGTCTTTGGCTTCCCAGTTCACTATACCGACGTGTCCAACATGAGCCGGCTGGCGAGGCAGAGGCTCCTGGGTCGGTCATGGAGCGTTCCGGTTATCCGCCACCTGTTTGCACCACTCAAAGATTACTTCGCCTGTGATTGAGAGTCGGAGCAGCGGGGGAGACTCACTTGGAACCTTTTAGGAACTACAACTGTATGTTGTGACTAGAAATAAGAGCCTTGATACTCAAATTATACTCTTTGTATAATTTGAAAGCGAAACATTGACGTAGATTTCACATTATTTCTTGTATTTGAATTGTAATTCTTATTCTATTTAATTTTGATATGTCATTTTACCTTTTAGCAGTGTTATCAAGTATTGTTGATTTGTTTGTGCAAGCTATACTTGAGACTATGCTTTCTTCTCAAGACACTGAGGCAGAGTGGTGCTGAACTTGTATTTAAACATGTTGGAAAAGATCCGAGAGATAGGAAACAGTTTGGGATTCTGTGAAAAGTTTCTGCTGTGTGAGCTTCCAGCTACTGAGCCTCACAGGTGTGAAGACAAAAGGTGATGTCTCTTCAGTGTCAGGAGAGCTGTGTCTCTAAGAATCCAAAACACCAGATCACATATACCTCTTTGTTTACAGTTTCTATACTCAACTGAAGGTAATAATGGTACTACTGTAAAATGGTTACAATACCATGGTGCTTTGAGATGATTTGAAACATCATCGCCCATGTGGCACTGCAACTTTAGACAATACTGAACTCTTTAACCTGTTGCTGGAATAGCTTGTGTTTGATGTTTTTACACTTAAAAAAAATCAGTTTCTTGACTGCAAAATATCCTGTCTGCATTTTAGAGCTTTTGTACTCTTTCTACTGGTGCTCGTTCAATCACTCAGCCTTGCTACGTCTGGGCTCACTGCCTGGATCCGCACAAACAAGAAGTGAAGTGAGCCACATGGGACATGATGTTTTCTGTCATTTGAATAGAAAAAAAAACTTTAGATCAATGTCTGTGAAACTATTTTTTTTCCTAGTTTCATCCTGACCAATGACATTACTGTACAACTGTTATCGCAAGCATAGACGCAGAGGGAGGGGAAGGAGGGAGGTTGACCGGGCCGGGTAACTCTGCTCCTTGGCTTCTTACCTCTGCAAAACTGTAAAAACTGTCAGGTGCAAATCTTCAACAATATGGTGCGGCTTCACAAAGTTCTTCTACCTTTTTATAGCAATTTGGTGCTGTTTTATCAACATTATAAAGCACTTTTTTATATGTATACTTTCTTTTTTTCCTTGATATTTTTTAAAAAAGGATATTGGTTTTTGTGAATTGTTTTCTCGTTTCGTTTTATGATGTGAAATGATCTACCCTCGTGTAATACTTTTTGTATACAGTAGGGCTGTGCCAATAGAAGTGAAAGAATGGATTTTGAGATGTGAAACCCATGTTATATCAATGTACAGTAGATGGATTGACATTTGAAACCCCTAATCCCTTTCCTCTATCATCCATACTGTTCTCCGTTTTAGAGCAGCAATTCAGTTTGCTGCTACCCGCATTCAAAGAATGTCTATAAAGATTGTAAAATGTAAAGCAGAGTTAGGGAACTATGTCACGTGCTCTGTAAAATATTCTGTCCCTTGTGAAGGACATTTCCCTGAAAATAGTAGTCGTCATGTTGACAAATTTAAGTGCTGATCCAAATGTGGATTACATTCACAAACTAAATTCTCTTGATTGTAACCTCTAAGCTAAATATGGAGGATTTAGGCTGCGGTTTGTCAAAACAAAAAACTGACTCAGTGTATGACAAAGACGTCAGCACTCAAAGACTAAAGAGGGTAATAAAAACAGATTTTATCGCTTATCTTTATCATATTTAAGATGGAATTTGAAATTTAATTTCTTAATGTAATTAATTTCTTAAGTGACCTTATTGCCATAATTTTTGTCAATGCACACTGAGCTCAATATGAGCTCCCGTGCTTTGTGATATTTTAACCAGATGCCCCTCCCCCTTATAATACTTAAACCCCCCAATGTTTGTACATTCTGTACATAGAGTTTTCTGGTTGCTGTTTTCATGTTTTTTTAATTACGTATGAGATGTACAAATATAATTCTTTGCTAATATATATCATCAAATTAGGACAAATTTTTAGGTTAAAAATGGAAAAAAAATCAAGTGACAAATTTGATTCAAAACTTGCTTTGAGCATTAGATATAGGGAGACTCCAAGTCGACTTTATCGTCCTGTTTTTTTTGTGTCAAGTGAATCCAGATTTTGTGTCATGTGATCTTAATAGTGGCCTATGGACAGCTTTAAGATGAACGGTCTCAACTTCACTGCACAGCCCTACAAGGTGGTGTTTTGTTTTCTGTTTAGTTTTGGGTTTTTTTGGCTTCTGTTTCCTTTTGTAAGACTTTAAAAAAAGAGGGATTGTAGGTGTTTCCAATGGTGCTAAACATTTTATCTAATCAAGAAAAATATATTTGATTGGAAAAAGAAATAAACAAGTCTCGACAATGACTGTTTAAGTTTAAGTTCCTCCTCGTAGTAATGGAAAAGAACTTTTATTTCACTCATATAAATATATTAACAAAGGCATTTTAACTTTGTACTTGAAAAAAATAAGAATAACAATTAATGAAAGGTTTCCTATATTGTTTTAGACTAGAGATTGCTGTAGTTGGTGCATATCTGTGGGAAAATCGTGTGAGAAAAAAATGGTAATAACTTTTACTGTAGCATAATGTATGCTTAATGCGCATTGCTTCTTAATCCTACATTCCATGCCGTACTATTCTCCATGTCTGTTTTTCAAAATGTTGTTTTGAATTGATGAATTTGATTTTTTATTTTATCAGAAACAACGTTTGATTTTTACTGTTCAAGGCAGGTCAATGATTCTTATTGGGTGAAACTGTTGGCACTCTGTGTGACTTTCTTTCTGTCATAACTGTTTATGGCCTATACGCTTTTCCTTAAGACCAGTCCGTACAGCAAATGTAGCAGCCATTTTCCACTTTGACCCCCCCGACTCCCCCGCCCCCATACTTATGTTTAGTGTCCAGAGAGAAGATAAAGGCTCCGTATGTACTTGTGCTGGAGAACACTTGAATAAATGTATTGTTTTTGTGCAAAAAATCCATCTCTTGTACTTTTTTTATCAATCCATCCAACTTCCATCGCTTATCTGGGTACAGGTCACCGGGGCAGCAATGTCACCAGGGAAAACCAATTGCCCCTGTCCCCAGACACTTCTGCCAGCTCTTTAGGAGGTATACTGAGGCTTTCCCAGGCTGGTGGAGAGATACAATCTCTCCATTGTGTCCTGGGTCTACCCTGAGGTTTCCTCCCAGATGGGTATGCCCAAAACTAGGGATGCATTTATATGAAAATTTCAGCCCATACCGATATCCAATATTAATATTGCTGTTATGGCCGATAACCAAAATTCATGGATATCAATATCGTTAAAAAACTAAAAACAATCTGAGTTGATGTGTGGAGGTAGTTCAGAGAGAATGAGTGGCGCCACCGTGAGAAAAGATGACCACGGAGAGGATCAAAGGATGGAGCGCCCGAGATGAACGCAATCAAAAAAGTATGTTTTGTCTGTTTTTGGATCAAAAACAGAAAGAGAGACATAAAAAATGATGGTCTACCCTTTTTAGGTAGTTTTGGTGTTAACATATGCATAGTCATAAAAAACAATATTACTTGGGTCTTGAAAGATCGTTCAAGATGCTCTGAAAATGGCCGGCAACTAATGAGTAAATATCCGACCACTTTTGCACATTGACCGATACTGATATTGATACGGATATATTATGCATCCCTATCAAAAACCCCTCACCAGGGAGGCATCATCACAAGATGCCTCAACCACCTCATCTGGTTCCTCTGTGTACGGAGGGCTCTACTCCGAGCCTCTTCCGAATGTCTGAGCTCCAAACCCTATCTCTAAGGCTGAGTTCAGGGTAGTCCACCCTTTCCCGGCTGAGAACTACGACCTCAGACTCAGAGGTGCTGATCTTCATCACAGCTGGTTTTACACTCGGCTGCAAACCGCCCCAGTGTGAGCTGGAGGGCAGTGTTAAATGAGGTCAATAAGACCACATCATATGCAACAAGCAGAGATCCCAAGACCCCTGAGCCTGACTCCTTCTATCTTGTCCATAAAAGTAATGAACAGAATTGGCAGCAAACATCATTTACTGTATCTATTTAAAGTAGAAAGACCCTAAAATTAGCTTGTTTTGTTAAAAAAATGAAAATCCAAGCCCAGTAGGCCAGCCATATGTTGTATCTAAGTTGCAGCCATCCACCACTTGTCCACGCTGCAGTTATTGCTGACTGTGAATAAATTGTGCTCAATTTGGGTTGTCGGTTTTCTTACCTTCAGAGTCGTTTGAAATTTAACCACTGAGCTGATTGCTCTGGAGCATCCCTACTGAATTTTATCAGCAACACTTGCGGTTTTTAGTGTAACAAGCCGCATTTTTTTCAATAAAAAGGCTCCAGTTGTTACAGTTTCAACCACTTTCATTTTTGACAATATCACCTTGCAAATCTTAATATACAGACCTTTCTGTTAGGTATTATAATGTATTCAATAGTATGTCAAATGACATGGGTGTTTATGTCTCAATAAACTTAGTAGACTGGGCTAGTCCCTGGCACAGTTATTTTGGGGGTTAAAACTTAATCTGTGGCCTAGTGATTACAAGCCACCCCTTTGTTCAAGGGGTGGCTTGTAATCACTAGGCCACAGCTGTATCCCTTTAAAAGTAATTTTTAAGTCACTTTCTCATGATAGCTGTCATATTTTAGAGGCTATGAGAAAATGATGATAGATCCAGTCGTTAACTTTGATAAATTATAGGACATCAACTCACCAGGTAATACCAGATATTTAAAAAAGTATGGCAAAACACGCTCAGATCAGCACATGATCTCTTTGTAATGCTAAAATTCAAATGTAGGGCGTGTTCAACCATTAAAAATTAACACATGCCGATGTATCAGTTCTTAATCATCAGGGGGCTGATATATGAGGTGGGTGTTTTAATATTCAGCTCCTGTTTCCATGCCATCCTGCCCTCTAGCAGGGGATTTGTGGTGTACTGTCTTGACACCTGGGTACTCACCACTACCATCAGTTCCTGAAATAAGGGTGTCGCCCTGCAGCTCATCCTTGATCAGATTTAATCATCCTGTTACACTAAAGCTTCATCAATCAGACTGAGATAGGCTGGATGGGATTTTCATTCACCGTCTTTTTTCATCTCATATCTCATAATTTTTTGTGCTTTATGTGCAATTCCCCACATGAAATCTGATCCTGTTAAATCCATAAAAAAATCAGAGATAAAATTTAACTAATGTTTAAGTGTGATTTGTTCCAATGACGCTTTGATGACAGTGGTTATATTAAATTACTGTTCATATTCCTCCTCATGCCGCCCCATATAAATCACCCTCTCCATCTGAGAGTGGTACAGCCTCCTGGGTGGACACGCCCCACGTCTACAGTAATTGGTTGTTCATGCGGCCAAGCCTTCACTGAGAGCTGCTGATTGGAGCGTCACATCGTCGCACGGCCTGGATGCTGTGAGCTGCGTCAAACTAACAACAAAGTGATGGAGACATAATGAAAGTACGCCGAGTTGACTAGAAAATAAAAGCATCAGGATTTTTCCACTACATGACACTGTGGTGGTGCAAAAGTTAATCTCTATTTTCTCAGACAAAATTAGTTTAATGTAGTGTACGGTTACAGCTAATTCCCACGTTTTTTTTAAGTGAGTCCAAACTGTCTGTCATTCAGTCATAGCAGGGCTGGATATCATAATTTTGATTGAGCACACACATTTAAAATTAAGTTCAGGATTTCAATAATCTTAAGTAAAATCCTGATTTAACTGCGGTTGGGAACAACAAAAACACGTACACATAATACCTTGCACAGACATCGCTGGTGTTTCAGAGTTAAGTGTGACCCCTTTACAAGTGGCTTCACTCGCGTTTATCTCTCGCCAACACTGGCGTTTTTTCCTTTGAGGACAGGTCTGACAAGTTTATTTTTATATTTTAATTAAAAATTAACGTGGGTGCGATTAAGGGGCTTTTTCGAGAGCTGCTGCAACCGCGACAAATGGTAAATTTGAGTGAGACTCTCAAGTTAGCAGGGTCACACATGACATCAATACACCTGTAGCTCTGCGGAGTTTGTGTTTCTATCAGGAATGTAGAGAACTTGAGTCTACGGGTGGATTATTGATTCAGAACACGGACAGCGTAACAATTAGTTTTAATTCACTGTTAAAAGCTCGCTAACTTGAGCAAGACAACGCCTTTTTGAAAAAAATACGACATAGGCCATAAAGGAAACCAGAAGCTAGCGACCAAGGATAGATAAGTTTAAGGGGTAAACTTACAACATGAATTCAGCTCCATTGGAAATTCTTCTTTTTCTTCCTCCTCTTTAACGACTCCCGTTATTGCTTTATGAAGTCCTTGGTAAATGCTTTCATAAAACTAGCACTAACAGCTAGCATTACAACATGAACCGAAACGCGAATTAAAGTCGGGAACCAACTGACCAATCGAATTGCAGCGCCAGCCACAACCGTTAATGGTACGTCATGACGTCAATGAAACTGACAACAACAACAAAAAAAGTCTAAGTTTACTATACTTTTTAATTAACTTTTTAGCTTTAGGGAATATTTATGTAAGAAGTCAGTTAAAGAAGTAATTTAGAGTTAAAATTTGTTTTCCAGAAGCTTGGCTTTTACCATGTTAGGAGCCTTTTAAGGTCAACAGGCAAAACATTGTCATTTTGACTTTAATTTTTAAACTCCACAATACTTAATTATTCATTTGCTGAACGAAATCAACATTTCATACTCTACAAAGTTTTTATGTTTGGAATTATAGTTGAATACTTTAAATTCCTAAGGAACCACACCTGAAATACTAATCACACACCCACTTTGGTGATACAAAACTAGGTTTATCGTAATGAAGAAACTTCAAAAAAGAAATTTGCTACATCCTTTAAATTTTGTTAGAAGAATATAATACAGAACCATGCAATCTGCCACTCGCTAGTTACCCCAAAATGTGTGTGAACTTCCTCAAACAAACCTTTAAGTCTTTGGTTATTAATCTGAATCTCACCAAAGTGTGAAATTTAGGAAAACGGGTATGTCTGTGATTTTTTAAAACTTTTCCCCCCATTGGGTCACCCTAAAACACGAAGTCCACACCTTGGAGGACGGTTTTATTTTGATGAGCCTTACCGGAAGCTTGACTTGTATATCCATGCTCACTTGACGGTAATGATGCTGCGGTCTGCTGGTCCCGGACCGGCCAGGAAGGCATCCATCTGGCGTGTATGTGTGTGTGTAGCTATCTCCTTGGGAAGTGCTGTTCATACGGATTGTGTTGCCTTCATTCCTGTCAGGAAGTAAGCAGAGAGCGGCGTGGAGCAGCAGCAGCAGCAGGCCCATAGAGGAGGTATGTATTCTGTATCCTCTGCTTCACTCTGATTACTAATTGTCCGTCTTGTCTGCCGGGAAATATTCTTCTGGAGCCTGGAGACTTTGTTTCTCTCATGCCCCCTGGCTGCACGTCTGGGTGTCTGCTCTGCCTGCTGGTCTCTGCCACTTTCCCAGGATCTGTACACACCCTGAGCTACACGCACACCACTTCACCTGGCTGGAGAGCAGGTGTTTTATTACAGAGACAGTTTGCACCGTTACATTGCCGGCTTCTTTTTCATGTGGAGGTGGATAAGGAGGGGCTGAGAGTAAGGAAGGCGGTTTCTAGGTCGCTGGTGAGGTCTGTACAGCCGATCATGCCGGATGGAGACCGGTTTCTTTGTGTCAAGTCGCACAAGTAAAAGTGTCATTTCACTGCTCACACTTTCGTTGCAAGAAAAAAGAAGATCAGTACAAAGAGTCGTTCTTTTAATGGACATAAATCTGCTGTAGCTTTCATGTGCACTGGTGATGAAATTGATTTTTACAGCAATCAAATACAGAAATTTAAAAATATGTTTGATGAAACGCTTTATGCCGACTTGCAGTGTTGGAATTTTAAATACTCCAGTTTCACACACAGCCTGCCATCGATTGCATGCTTTGCTAAAAGCGAAGAGTCTTAATGCAGGTAGCTCAAGCTCACCTGTTTATTTCTAACCTGCATCAACTTCCATAGTGCTCTCAGTGCCATAGGCCTCCTAACGATAACTTTATTATAGCCAGTAGCTGCCTCCAGTCTCTGTGGAGTAAAGGAAATATTGCACAGGGTTTGTCTGTATTACTTCACGAGTGTTAGCATTAATGCCGGCATATAACAGAGGGAGCCATCCTACACATTACCATCCATCGGATCTGGATGTGTGAGAGTCCACGCCATGCAGTAAAGTTGCCGCACCCTCATACGTACGCTGCTTGCACGCACACGCGCACGGAACCACGCAGGATGGGCACACTCTGAGTACATCACATCATTAATACAGAGGTGTGTTCATCATTTCAGGGGAGTAAAGGAGGAAGGTCTTGGAGATTTCTTCTTCTTCTTTTTTTAAGCAATTTAAGAAATTATTTAAGGCAGTACTTTAGTATTTTGTACCTGAAAAGAAAAGAGTTAAAGCAGATATTGTGTCATATCTGGGTCAAATAGATCAGAGTAACATATTTAGATAAGACCAGGAATGTCTCTCTGGTTACAAGACAGGGACATGGTCTTCAGGAAGTAAATATTTATCTGCAAATGTTTAAATCCTGAGAGTTTAAAAACCTTATTTCACTTCTACATACATATTTTGTGCCAGGATGAGTGTCTTTGAGTACTGAAAAGTTGAGCATCAAAAGTAACTTCTCAGGTTCTGGGGTTGGAATAATTACATGCTGAAGGTGTTAAAGTGAAGGTGTGATATTTGTCTAGAAATGTTGGTTGTGTTTTCATTTGTCATAGATACCAGCTAACTACACAGTATCTCTTACATATTTGGAAAAAAAAAAGATATCAAAGAAATATGATAAGTAAAACATGCTTAAAGCTCCTGTGAGGGACTTTCAATTTGAGTCAACTTTGGTGCACCCTGTGGACAAGGTGGTTTTTGGTGATACACTTATTTTATTTAATAACAAAGTCTTTGCTTTGAACCTCTGCTGTAAAACATACAGCAGGTGTGTAACATAATATGCAATCAATAACCTGGTCTGACGCCTACCTCCTGCCAATGGTTTCAATCTCTAAAAAAAAATACTAGAAATTATGAATATTAACCGACATACATATTGTTATCATTATTATTATTATTATTATTATTATTATTATTATTATTATTATTATTATTATTATTATAAAAAGACATCATTATAAATTTAACTTAGTTTAAAAAATAGCCCAAAAAATCCTCACAGTAGCTTTAAATTCCATAGATTATGTGATGCCCACTATTGTGTACCCACAACCCACATCATGGATATCTTTATATTTAACAGTCACATATGGTTTTGGATTTTAACAATGCATGCTCAGTTGCAGTAGCCTGTTTGTGGTCTGAGTGTATTTTACTAGTTTCTCTCATAACTGAGGAGGACACAGTGAAAGCATGCCACATATCATTTGTTCACCCTTTGTTTTTAAGTTTTTAAGCAAGTAAATGAGTTAAAAACCAAATATAAACAGTTATAAGTAATGTATAAATGTTCAGGGCTGATGTATTCCCTTCTAGTTGTGTTTATACCAAATTTTTGTGGGAAAGTTGTTTTATTGGAGAATAGTTGCGCGTTTTTTTTGATAAAATCTTGGTATGGATATCTACTGCAGATGTGTGTTTTGTTGTTTTTGGCTAAGTTGGACAGTCAAGTGATTTTTTTGTGCTCATTCTCTTTTGTGTGTTTCAGTCTGAATTCAATGTGTATTCCAGGCAGTGTGTGTGATTGGCTGCGTTGTGCCGGCCTGTGCGCTCATGCGTAAAGTTACCTGAAGGAACGCGGTTTCTTTGTTTCTCGGTTTAATCTGGCGGCAAGCATTAGTTTGCGCGCGCATGAGCATTTGTTTGGAATAAGGACCATAGGTTGTGTTTGGCTTCTCGTACGTCCGGTCATAGGTTTGCCAGTCGTGTTGTTTGGATATTAGCTTGTTTGCGTCACCCGGACGGAGAAAGCTTTAGACCTTGGATACAGTTTTTGTTTCTATTTGTGACAGGTGAGTCGGGTTCCAGGTAGGGATTCCCGTGTGCTTTGTTGACCTGGAGGTGTGGAAGTTCCTCTAGAGTTGGTGTAAAGTTGGCTAAAGCTTTGGGTGGTCACTGGACTGACTATCGGCTTTGGTGCATAAGAATCCGCCACCACTAGCCTCACGAAGACTTGGTTAGAGTGTAGGTAACGGGAGAAAGTCTGCACCAGCTCGGGGTTTTCTTCCTAGCGCACACAGTGGTGCAGGTGCAGTTTTGCTCCAGAGTGATAACTAGGGTGTTCAGGCCTGAAAACGTCTTATCTAAGAAGTTTTATAATTTTTCTGTCATTGAGAAGGAGATTATGTCACTCATTTTGGCCTTACAGTACTTCTATGTTCTTGTTGGGCAGGGGGTCAAGTATTGCATGATACAGACCACCTTCCACTGACTTTTTTGCATTCTCGTAGATGTCAAAACTGAAGGCTGATGACGTGTTCATTGTTTCTCCTGGCATATAATCTTGAGATCAGTGTTCCTGTCCACTGTTAGACTGTTAGACACCGGTACCTGCACATGGAGCATGTTATCCTGCTGTTATATTTTACCCTTTCTTTCCCTGCCATGCCCGTCTCCTTAATTTGCCCCCAGTTTGCTGAAGTTGGGCAGGGGTGGATGTATGAGCAGCTTTACAAGGTCTAAGGTCGTGTGTTACTCTACTAGTCAGGAGCAGGACATTTTTTTAATTGAGTAATGGGTGAAATTCCTTTGATAGTAAACTGTTTTTTATACCAGGGCTGGTCAGGTGATTGGTATACCAATGGTCTGCTTGGGACACCGACTTTAAGAGGGGTGATATTTAGAGATAGTCAAAAATCTCATTTTGCCAACACTCTAGTAAGTCACTGGTATGTAGCAAGACATAACAATGGAAGAACATTTAAAAAGCAACAAAATTTTGCACTAAATGTTTTCTTTCTCCTTCATTCTTTTGTTTACATTTTGTTAACACCTGAGAAACCACATCTATTCCCTCCTGTCATAAGTGATATCATTTTCTCTCAGGTGATCAGATCAGGGGTGGATAACCTTAACTTCAGGTGTACACTCGGTTCACATTCAAGAAAGACTGAGATTTGATAACTCAGGCCACATAAGCTGTAATAACCACGCAGAGAAGATTGGTTTGATTGGCACAATGTAGGAGAAGAAACTCACTTCATATTTTTTGTCTCTCAAAAGCTTCACATCGAGAGATCACTATTGTCATTAGGTTTGTGCAGCTATAGTCTCTTCAAAATAATGGCCTCATTGACATTAGTCTGCTTCATTGTAATCTACAGCGGGACCCTGCTTTTCTCTGTTTATGCTACATCAGTGTCCAGTGAGACGTCAGGTCACAGGCAGTGACTGACACAGCCTCCTCACACAGCTTCAGCTGATGTCAGTCACAGCCTGACAGACTGAACACACAGCAGCACCCTCTCTGATTCTTGTCTTTGCTCAACTTACTACTTCAACTCAAAATGAGGTATTGAGAAGTAATCTGAAGTTTCTTAGAAATAGTTGATTAGTAATTGTTTTTGCACTTTTTTTGTTTTTGCTCTCAAATCTTGACAAAAAGAGACAATGAAGTAAAGAAATGTCTTTATCTTTCTTCCCTCCAGAGCTATAGCCATGTCTTCCAGCTCAGCGATGGTGCGGATCCTGATCAAGGGCGGCAAGGTGGTGAACGATGACTGCACCCAGGAGGCGGATGTGTACATCGAGAACGGCATCATCCAGCAGGTGGGCAAAGAGTTGATGATCCCAGGTGGAGCCAAAGTGATTGACGCCTCAGGAAAGCTGGTCCTCCCTGGGGGCATCGACACCAGCGTGCACTTGGAGGAGAGCTTCATGAACGCCACCACTGCAGACGACTTCTACAGCGGCACCAAGGTAACGTCCTGCTGGAAACAGAAAACAAGAAGGGTGTAGACTGGAAGTAGGGCAGCTAACTGGGTCCATCCTGATGTTTGAATAAAACTGTAGCATGTTCTTCAGCTGAAGCAGAAAATAAGAGCCATGCAGATTAAGATCCAGAAACCTAAACAGTAAAGGGTTGTTTTTGTACTAAATTTAACTTGACTGTCTTAGATCTCCCCTTGACGCTGATGTTTTATAATCACGGATGTGTGATTTTTTTCGTCTGGGATGGATGAAAGCTTTGCACTGATGCTAATTTTAACCAAGGTGTCAGTGACTCTGCTTTGGGTTGGTTGTCAATGACTACAAACAGCTTTTCTCACTCTCTACATTGAATATGTAATGTGTCTGGACACTTTGCTGTTCAGTAAAATAATGGAATGCAAAAATAATGCAAACACAAATGTCCCCACAATGAAAATGAATAAGAAGGCTTTACTATGTGTCAAGTTTGTCGAAATGATAATAATGTGATGATACAAGTAACTAAACAAAACTTTCCTTCCCCATTGGTAGATTATTTTTACTCTACACGAGTCATTTCATTTGATTTCTTGAAGTAAGATATTTTTAGGATGGACAAACTTAACACAGTTAAGTTAATGCAAACAAAATGTTATCTTAGTGTTTCTTGACAGACAGATTTGTTAAACCTTAGTTTATCTAATATCTTAATTATTATTTATACTATCAGGGGGATACATAACCCCCGTTAGCCTGATTCAATTGTGGTGATGACATGCACCAGTATCCTCAGTTATGGGATCAGTTCACAAAAATCTATGAATTAACTAAGAACAACCATACTACTTAAAACATCTCCAAATGTGGACACTGACAACACAAACAATAAGCAACCAGCAAGTTTAATAAAGAAACAACACCATTGAAAATAAAAAATGAATAAATTTAAGTTAAAAAAATATATAGAATTTTTCTGATAAAGAATAATCATGAAATGTTTGCTTCATTCTTATTTGCAGCCCCACTTCTCTGTATCTGTTTTTCACAGGTTCATAAACGCAACTTTTTTTTCTTTAAAACATACAATTTCAACATATGTAACATTTAACATTAAAGCAAAAAAAGGAAAATAATGTTAAGCATGCATGTTGAGATATACATTTGCAAATGTTTAAGTGAAAATATTAAATAAACAAACAAATGTCATGATGACATTTTAACTCAAGTAACAAACATAATAAAAACCTGGGAACAGGTAGCTGTAGTTGTGCTGTAGTTGTGCTGTTGCCTTCTGGTGGGTTTATACGGTCTCTAGGGTACCCCAGTTGTAGCTTTCTGTGATTTACAGTTCAATAAAATCCACATTTTTCTCACACTTCAGCCTTTGTCTGAAACGTTTCGTTTTGGCTGCTGTCTCTTTAAGGCTCTGTGCTCCATATAACCCCTTCCCTCTGATTGGCCAGCCTTGTAGAGGCCTGTCAGGGACAGAGCTACAGGCAGACCTTGGTGTTTGAGGCCCATCCCTCTAATATGTCATTATACTAGTCAGGAGATCCTTATGCGATGACCTCCTAATTTGAGCGAGCTTCGGGCCACTTTTAGAAAGTAGCTTTTTGAGTAGTTTACATACAAATTCAGGGATTTCTGCAACATATGAGACTGTAGCTGTTTGAAAATCTGCACAGTTTTAGTTTGAACATTTAGTATTGTTGCTTTACATCCATGTTCAAAATATAGGAAAGTGTTTTACCCTCTCTTGAAAAGGAGTAGATTACTAAAGAGGCCAGTTGAGAGATCCTTATTTCTGTTCTAAGTTTCACATAGAGAGATAAAGAGGGATGGTTCTGGCTTCTAAGTTAATTTAAAAGGTTTTGTGGGAGCAGCAGGAGCTGTGTTTATAAATTCTCAACAACAGTGATGATTTGGCACTTTCCTGCTGGCGAGACTACCAGGCAGAGCAGACCAGAGTCATCATGGCTGCTGATAAGACTGGGATACCCCACTCTACCTCAGGGCACCATGATGACGCATCGCTCTGTCACGCTTAGAGCTGATGGAGGCTTAAAGATGATGAACGCATGGCTTCGGTTGTTTTAAGGGAACAGGAGGAACAGACCTAAGCTGGAAGACGCTGGTGACAGACACTATTCTCCTCTCCTCGCCTCCCTCCCTCCCTCCCTCCTTCCTTTCCTGGGCGGCTCAGAATCCATCCAGAGACAAATGCAGATCAGTATCTGTTGCCATGGCTGCCGCGGGGCTGCTGCAAAGACTGCTGCAAAAAGCCTTTCACTCTCGCCATTGTGCACGGAGACAATGGTTCTCAGACCCACGCCCCCCTCGTTCCCTCCTCCCACCGCCACACTCCTCCACTCTCTAGGGTCAGCTGACAGATGCTCAGTGAAGCATGCACTCATACACAAAACACACTCTGTCCTTGTGTTCCAACATTATTAACAATAAAAAAGCTGCATGTTTAAACATCTTCAGAGGATAAGAAGTGCTGATAGAGGAAATAAAGCCTTATTGCTTTACACTCCTCTTGATTACACTTTGAGGGGGAAGTCATTCCTGTGCTATTACCGCTGAAGGATTTATATGTCCCTTAGCAGTCGTCTGCAAATACCCATAAAGATAAGCATTAATGGCAATTGAACTCTTGATTTTATGCTTAGAGCAGGAGCTGTGTTGATTAGCAGATCAGGTCTTGTCAGTATTTATTGCCTTAATAAAGTGGCTATGTTTGTTTCAGTCAATTATGTCCCTCACGGTTATTTTTTTCTACAAAATCACAGGAAATTTAGACATAAAGCAATGATGTTCTGTCAGATTTTCTTTGCAAGGAGAAGTTCTTATTTGCAAAACTTTGTGAAACCTGAAAAAAGTCCATAAAGAAATTCAGGTATTTGTCTCTCATTTTGAGTAACATGACAGCTATTGTGTGCATTATTTTTAGGCTGCTCTCGCCGGTGGTACAACAATGGTGATCGGGCACGTTCTGCCAGAGAAGAATGAGTCTTTGCTGGAAGCCTACGAGAAGTGTCGCAGCTCAGCAGACTCCAAATCCTGCTGCGACTACGCCCTGCACGTGGGCGTCACTTGGTGGGGACCCAAGGTACTCTAACGCCAAGGCTTCATCGACATGTTATCATTTTTGTTCTTGCATCACAAGCTTTAGTTTTAAATTCAAGCAGACAGTTGTGTTGTGGCTGCCTTGAACTTCCAGAATGCTTTGTGACAGATTCAAGAGAACAGAGGTTTGCTTTTTTCCTTCCTTAGAGGATTTTTAAATGCAAGGACAAGGTTTTAAATGTATAGAAAATAAATATAGCCATGTTGCTTTCTGGTTAATTGAGGCTAGAATGAATCATTGTCCTTCCTTTTTGAGGAAGTTTCTGTCCTCAGATGTTTGAATTAAAAACTTAAAACTTTTCAATTTTTGAAAAAACTGACCAATTAAAAGAGCTCCTGCTGGTTGGTTTGGAACAGACATGTACAAAAATAACTGAAACAAACCACCAAGGGGCGACTCATTCCCAAAATAAAACTACAACATTTACTTTGTTCCCTAAGTCAGACCTAGATTATTTCCAGTCCACTGAAATCCAGTTCTTCAAAATGTGAGCGCCTGTTTACACTCTCCCCCTCCTGCAGGTGCGAGCTGAGATGGAGAAGCTGGTGAGGGACAAAGGAGTGAACTCCTTCCAGATGTACATGGCCTATAAGGACATGTTCATGCTGAGGGACAGCGAGCTCTACCAGGTGCTGCAGCACTGCAAGGACATCGGAGGCATAGCACGAGTCCACGCTGAGAACGGGGAGCTGGTGGCAGAGGTGACGGCTTTTACTTCATGTTTCTGTCTCAGCTGTCACATCATGATCACTTACAGGTGAAAGTAAGAAAAGTGATGAGATATTTTCAAGAAGCAACCATATGGGTGGGATATGTTTGATGTTAACATGTTGGAAGTGGGAAAACGGTGAAGGGTAAGGACGTGAGGGGTTTTGACAAGAGCCAAGATGTGATGGAGAGAGGGCTGAGTCAGAACATCTGCAAAAATACGCTGTTGGGGTGTTGTTGGAGCAACAGATCATGGGCAGCTAAGGCGTATTGATGTGATCTAACAGAACTGGAGCTGGAAAAGTCGATGCTGGTTCTGACAGAAAGGGGTCAGAACACAGTGCGTCACAGTTTGTCTCGTATGAGGCTGAATAGCAATAGGCTTACATTACATCAGACAGACTGCGATAAGAAACACATTTTGTAGGGATTTGTGCACACTTCATTTAAAACATTCTTTTGCAGGGTGCAAAGGAGGCATTGGACCTGGGCATCAGTGGACCAGAGGGGATTGAAATCAGCCGGCCTGAGGAGGTATGAAAATTTGGCTATTTTGACTAATTCTTTAAAAAGATATTCTGGTTTTTATGTTGTCCCTCATGGTCTTGTTGCCTGCTTACAGCTGGAAGCAGAGGCCACCCACAGGGCAATCACCATTGCCAACAGGGTGAGTGAAACATCCTCAAAACTAGTTGAAAAAATGAAAGTACAGATTAGTTTTCCTTTGGTGCAGGAGTGTCCAATTCGGGGCCCATGGGCCAAAGTTGGTCCGTCAGCGATTTTTTTTTCGGCCTGCTGCCCATGTTTGAATTTTTGATATATTTGATTTGATTTGATTTATTTATAAAGGGAAAAATTACAATATTTAACATAAATGTCCCCATTTGATCCATTGTACCAGAGTTCGCTTACAGCTAATTTACATCTGCAGTCCCTTGGAAGGTCACAACTAAATAATTTCATATGTATATATTTATTTTTAATTATCATTATTATTTCCACCCTGTCCGCAGCCTGGATTTCTATTTATTTATTTATTTATTTATTTATTGTTGCACTTCCTCTCCTGACCACAAGCTAACACTGTGTTACATCAAGAGTAGGATGGCACGTCCCATAACCCAAATCTGGAAGTCCATGACCAGAGAGTGAGAAGATGCAGGGTCATAGCAAGAGAAAGATTGAAAACAGTTGGGAGCATTAGGACTTTCTTACAGAAATTGATTCCATAGCAGTATGCTAAATATGTAGGCAGAAAGTCACTATTTTGAAAGAGTATAATCTTTGTAAATGATTAATTAAAGTAAATACAGTCCTCATTTATAGGGAAATAATCTAGAGCAGGTGTCCAGTTTTATTACTATTCCTTATTTTAAAAGGATGGAAAATGCACCATTTTGGTTTCATAGGAGCATGCTGTCTCCCATGTTTTTTTGATTATATTGCACTAAATGTCTTTAAAGACATAGGCCTAGTATTTGCGCCATATGGATGCTCGGTAACTTAATGCTGTGAGATACAGGAAAGAAAAGTGTTTTCATTTTCAAAATTACTCGTCTGAGTATTTATTTTGCACAATTTTGCTACAGGCATATTTAATATCATGCACTGCAACATGAATGTTTAGTTTTGGCTCGCAACCCTCCACCCTGATTTGTTTTTGGCCCTTCACTGAAAATAATTTGTGCACCCCTGCTTCAGTGTTTTTGAGTTCATTCAGTATTTACATGTTTGTCTGTTTTAATCATGCATTTGTATGTATTTACTGGATATTTCTCTAGTCGTTATTCATATGGTTTCTCTGCAGCTCATTGTCAACCTAGATGTGATCGTCTTGTCTTGTGTGTTTTTCCTGTTAGGCCCACTGCCCCATCTATTTGGTCAACGTTTCAAGTATGGCTGCAGGAGATGTTGTGGCCACTGCCAAGATGCAAGGTAAAGCTTGTTTTTCTGTTATAAATGGCATGTTAGAATGTGGAAATAATCAAATGAAAACCATTTAACTGGCAAGGCAAGTTTACACAATTCAAACAAAAAGCTGTTGAAAGTGATTTAATCAGTTGAAAAACAAATAGTGACATCAGTATTAGTAGAGGAAATATGTAAGGTAGAAAAAAAAGATAATTAAATAGTAACAAAACTTAATTAAATCTCTTTTTTAAGAAAAAAAGTAATTGGCTGAAAGAGATTATTTAACTCAAGTTTAAAAATGATCCATTAGAGGGCAGAGTAAGCATTGAAGAAGACAATGTTTTGGATTGGACTGAATATGATTAAGTCGTTTAGGATCTAATAGCTTGTTTTTCTTTTCATTTATATTCTTAACCAATAAATTGACAAACTGGGGTTAAAAAAAGACAGGATAGGGAAGAAGCAAAGTAGTTTACTGTTGTATACAGTTGAAACAGACCTCAGCCAATAAGATTCAGTAATTCAATTCAGCCTTTTTCCTTCACCTCATCTAATCTCCAAGGTAAATACTGAACATTATACTTAATAAAACAAATTAACTGCAGGACATTCTGTTGTACTGTGTTTTTATATAAAATTTATTATTGATTAATCAATTTTTCTCTTTTAAAAGCACGGAACAAAAAAATTGAGCCATTTTTCAGGGGTCATGAACGGATTAATGGCATTTCAATTCATTTCAATGGGGAAAACTGATTTGACATACAAGGAATTTGAGTTACAAGCTCCGTCAGGAAAGGAATTCATCTCGTAAGTCAAGGCAGCACGCTAATTAGCAACCCTCACAAACAGATGTACATTCGTAACCTTCCTATTTGGAAAACATCTGAACAACAATAAAAAGCCAAAACACAGAAAAAGGCTATTTTCAAAAATGTGGACTTTAAGTTTGGCTTGTTTGTAATAAGTCAAAAAGTCTGCACATGAGCTTTAACTACTAGGCTTTAACTTCTGTGTTCCCGGGACAAGTGTAAACCAAATGCTGGTATTAAACCCCTCCCCACCCAAACACCACCACCAAATGGTGGAGCCATGCTTAATCTTTTAATCTTTTGTTTACTCAATCCCTTTACAGACAACACTCTTTTTTCACTATTATTTAATCCAGTGTGTGTATGTGTCTGTGTCTGTCCTGTCTGTAAAAAGGTAAGGTGGTTCATGGTGAAACAACCACAGCCCACTCTGTGCTGAATGGCATGCAGTACTACCACCAGGACTGGGCCCACGCTGCTGCTCATGTCACTGTGCCTCCTCTCCGCCTGGATCCCAACACTCCCAATTTCCTCATGAGCCTGCTGGGAAAGTGAGGAACACACCACGAGTGGCGTTAAATATCACAAATGTTTTGCCTTTTTTTTTTTTTTTTTTTTTAACACTGGTGGTTTTCTTGTTGCTCTGTTTGTCTGCAGTGACACGTTGAACGCCGTGGCCTCCGACCACCGTCCATTCACCATCAAACAGAGAGCAATGGGAAAGGATGACTTCACAAAGATCCCCCATGGGCTTCCCGGCATTCAGGATCGCATGAGCGTCATCTGGGAGAGAGGAGTGGTACGTCTAGCTCTTTGTTCTTGTCTGACTTCCAGAGAAATCCCATTAATAGGTGAAAGTGTTCAACCTGTACATCTCCAGAAACACTTTAATATGCAGCATGGTATCACCCACACAGAGATAAACAATTGTTTGCATAATGAATGAATGTATCTGCTGCTGCACTCAGAATGTAAGTTAACCTTTTTCTGCATTGTTGTTGGGGTTCAGATTGGAGGCAAGATGGATGAGAATCGCTTCGTAGCAGTCACAAGCTCAAACGCAGCCAAGATCTACAACCTCTACCCGAGGAAAGGCAGGATCATTCCTGGAGCAGATGCTGATGTGGTGGTCTGGGACCCTGAGGGATCCAAGTATGTAACACAATCCCTCCATTCATCGACCGCCGAGTCTGGCTGCAGCTTTTATCTCCAGTCTCTGAAGCTGATTAGCTTTTCATCTGATATAACTGGGTCATTCACTCCTTTTCTTTGTCTGCAGAACCATCTCTGTGGATAACCAGGTACAGGGAGGAGATGTCAACCTGTACGAAGGTCTCCGCTGTCATGGGGTACCCCTGGTTACAATTAGCCGTGGGCGTCTGGTCTATGAAAACGGCATGTTTACATGTGCTGAAGGCTCTGGGAAGTTCTGCCACCTGAGGACCTTCCCTGATTACCTTTACAAGAAGATGGTTCAGAGAGAAAAGGTAGCTGATATCTACATGTTTGTCTTCTCTGTTTATAGACCTGATTGTATTTATATACACTGTATGCTATATGTCTTTGTGCGTTCTCCTCTCAGAGCCAGGCTGTGAAAGCTGTTGAGCGGGAGCCTTACGCAGGGGAAGTCGTAGCACTGGCCAACTCAGGAAAGAGAGACTTAGGGGCTCCAGATCTGGATACCCCAACCCGCCCCTGCACCAGGCACGGAGGCCTGAGGGACCTCCAAGAGTCCAGCTTCAGCCTGTCTGGTAAAAAATAACTCATCTGTTTGAAAATGAAGGGTTGAAAGTGTGTTTTCCTTTTCTTATTTTGAAATCTGATAACAGTTCTTGTGTTTCTGGTGAAACTCAGATGCTGCATTACGTCACTACTTTCACACCCTTTGAAAGATACACTAATTGGCCGTGAGGGGGCGCCATATTTACAGTTATTCAGGGCTTTGCAGCCTTGGTTTGACACATTTAGGAGGATTAAATAGGTTTACAGCGTTTAAAAGCGTATTATGAACTGGATTAAAAAATCAAAGCACAACCTGTCATAAAGTCCACGTTTACACATGTTCAAGCTTCCCTTGCACACATTTTAGAGGAGTTTTTGGTTTTAGTTTTATCAGGGAGGAGCATGTAAAGTCCCTTCAGTACAATTACACCTAATAAACATGTGACACACACCCACACACTACATGCACAATTATACCAAAATTTATTTTCCCATCAATTAAACTGTCTTTTTATTTTACAACGTACAATATCTACTCACAACAATTTTTAGTCCTCACATTACTTAAGAGTCTGGTCATTTAAGCCATGTAATAAACATACTCAGAGCAGCTTAAGTCTCACTGATCTTATATATTTGACCCATTTTGACCATCATTTCTTACATTTCTCAGAGTTTTATGTATAAGTTTGATAAAAGGAGCTGACAGAAGGTGTGAGCAAACGAGTCAAACGAAGAGCCCCTTCCTTAAATTGGCCCCTCCCTACTTTCACTCTGTGATGGCTTGGAAACTCAGCTGATTGATGCTCACTCTATCCAGGTGGGGGGATCAGATTCAGATGCGAGCTTTGACTCCTACCAGTCAAGCTGTGGCAGGAATTTCGTGTAACTTTGTTATTTTACAGTTTTGCTGTGTATAATCTGCTTAATTTTTAATTTAATTACCCACTTCAACACTTCTTAACAGAAAAAATTGCAGTTTTGAAGAATGAATAGATTTATTCAATCCTGAGTAGGGGTGGATATCGATAACCAGTTCCTGTTCAAAAGAATCGATTAGAAATGGTTCGATCCATTGACATCATTAGCCTTTATGCTTAATGATTCTCTTGTAGACTCTACATTTACGCCAAAGCAAGTGGACCTCATTGTATGTCAGCGTCACATCTTGTGAAGTGCCACACAACAATCACACTTAACAGTCAGCAGCAGAATTTCTAAGACAATGGCGGAAGGATTGGAAGCTTCGCTTCATTTTACCAGAAAAGACGCCAACAACACAAAGTGCAATTTGTGATGACGAATGGTGTTGACTACCAAGAGTGTTGTGTCGGAATCAGCTTTGGTATCAATAAAGTCTTATCAATACCTATCCCCAATTCTCAGTATATTTGAAGCTTAGATATGGATTTTTAGATCTAGAGTAGATTTTTACACCTGTATGGTTGTATACTTTTTTATAGTTTTTATGTCTCACTGCTGAACTCACCCTGTGCCGTTCCAGGCGCCCAGATCGATGACAACATTCCAAAGAGATCCTCAGCCAGGATCCTCGCTCCCCCTGGAGGAAGATCCAGTGGGATCTGGTAACCAAACGGCCCCCTACACGAAGCAGAAGAATGATTCCTGAGGGAAACACACAGCTGACTTGATTTTCTTTCTGGAAGCTTAGAATGTGTGTGAGGTAATGAAGTCATGTTTTTATTTATTCTCAACTCAGCACAGTTACCATTGAGACTGTAATCTATCAACCTGTATCCACATTGCCATATTATTTGACTATGGATCAATATTGGACTGTTATAGCAACAAAACGTCAGTCAAATGTTAATCAAATATAAGCAGCAAGTTGACTTGAGTCGTCAGTGGATTATGTTAGGTGAAATATCTTAAGGATAGTTTTAGGATCATGAAGATGAGTCATGGTTTTTACGATGCGATTGTGTTACCTCACTGTAAAATACAATTTTGCACTTGTATCATGTACTATTTAGATGCCTTTTTACATGATTTAATGTCACAAATATTCACTGTCTTTTTACAGCAGGCCATGGGGAATGAGATGTAATAAATTATTACAAGGGCGTCAGCATGACATGACAGATTTTTCTTACTTGCTTTGGCTCAGTTTTCAAAACAGTGTGAAATTATTGAGGACGCTATTTTTCTCAGAACACCTGAAGGAACATTTGTAATTTTCTGTTAGGTCATGTAGCAAACTGAAGGACAGTTCTCAACACTTGAATAGCCATTAGTTTCACATAAATGTTTCGTGATCATGGCACGTGTTTTGTTTTTTAGCTGGTTATATGGTGAGTCTATGCTACAGCACAGCCACCCATCACTAGCTGGGGGTGCAGCTCTGGTTAACAGCTACCGCCATAATGTTGAAATGCTCTACCTCCCGGATGCAAACAAGCACATGTAACAGATGTCAACTTGTAACGCAGCAAAGTAATGACAGTATTGTGATACATAAAACGGAGATATGAAGGCTGAATCTATTTGGACTGGCACTTGGCAAAGTGTACTAACACACAGGAGAGGCTGAAGGTGCCAACACTGCAAGCCAAACCCTGCAATTTGTCATCATTCACCTCAAGACTCTGGGATCCCATATTGAGCCATGTTGAACAAATTTTGCACAGTTTTCACATTTTCAGGATGTTTTTTTATTTCAAGATGGGCTGACCAGCGACCCTTTACTGCATACGCTAAAAAAGCCAGAACAAAAACTAACAAAGGTTAAAAATAGCCTTACTATATTACTTTACTTAATTTAGCTCATAGATGGAAAATTAGGCTACTTGTGAACACATATTGATGCGTTTCCTAAATCAGTCAGCCGACACAGTGAAACTGGAAAATCGAATCAAACATTTCCTGTTTGCTATCTTTGCACTGGAGCAAATTTGAATATATGTTCAAATAACACAGAGATTTGGTGCTGCGGAAAATTTGAGCAATAGTTTGTCCTCTGATATTTAAAATTGCCAAAAACTCAAACTAAGTTCATGATCTTTTTTACCACACATTACTGTATTGCAGTATCAGCTTTATTGACAGTCTCACTCACACTAATTTGAAAACACAGTTAAAGAAGTGTCCTATTTTGGTGCAAATCAGTCAACCACTGACAAAAAAAACCTAATAAAAATCATATATTAAAGACTTTGCAGCAATTTTGCAGATTACCTGTAATGTTTTACTGCAACTACATTATGAGGAATTTAACTGATATGCTAACTTCTAAAATGTCAAATGAGAAATGTGCCAAAGCAATTGAGAAAAAAATGTTTTATGTCAATAAATAAAGTAAAAAAAAATAGATTGCAATTGACCAATTAAGATATCTGAATGCAAGCTAAGCTTTTTTATCTGTTTGTTTTTCTATTATTGTTTGTGTTTATACTCTGTTAATGCTACTGTGTTAGATTTAGTTCCTGGTAAGAATGAAGTCTTTGTTGGCCAGTTCTTAATCGTCAGATTAGCATTTCTCATGTTTACAGCCTTATCGCCGAATAGACTTCTGTTCCACCCCCACCAAATGTGAATGAACCTCTGCTGTGTGTATACTGTGCATGGTAGCATAGTTGGATCTCTTATTAGCACTGATGTTGCTCATGTAGCGCAGCATTCTTTTGTGATCATATCAGTTTTCCACAGACAGCAAAAAGTGTCACCCAAACTGCCTTTTTTTCCCTCACTCGAGAACACAAGATACCCACAAACGCACCGTCTCATACTGCCGGTACAGATCACAACATGTTGATCGCTGATGTTACTGGAAGTGAGGGCATTTTTTCTACTTTTATGTAAAACTTAAAGTGTCCCTCCAATGTAACACATCACTGTGAAGCTTACAGCAAAGGTGGGTGATCCTCTTTAGTATTTGCAGCAAAGCACTGTTGTATTTAAATATTTTTAGTTACAGATTTTGTCTTGTGAATACTTGTTTCAGTGATTTCCATTTGTTTTTAGTCAACTACATGACAAGCAGGAGTGCACACGAGATTTTGACCATGTTTGGACTGTTCAGAATATTATCCTGCTACATCAAAAACTCCTACATTATCCTCTGTTTTGTTTCCTTTAGATAGATTTTACCTTTTCTGTTTGGAAACTTGGGTGAAGTTTGTTGTGTCCCTTCTCCCTCCCAATACACTGGTGCTGAACACACTTATTCCTTTTATCTCTGATTTGTCTCGCAGCTTTTTATCACATGATTTGAGTGCAAATAAACCACAATGAAACCTTCAACTGAATCCTGTGTCTTATTTCTAACTCTGTGGTAAGGCGCTCCAGCTTACACCACTTTTTTAATCAATCCAAGGCTACTTTAGACCTATAATCTGCTTTATTTTTTCAGAGGAGAACTTACAGATGTAGTTTACTTTAAGACCTGTGGTTTCAAGCTTTTTGCCCTGTGACCTGCTACAAAAATACACTTGTCAGATGACTTTGTAAAAGAGCAAGTGATTTTCCATGTTCATCATAAGATGAAGATGTTTTAGGTTAGTATCGGTTAGTTCAAAAACATAAAATAAGCCTACAGCTTATGTATGCCTTATTTATGCCTTTATTTAACAACTCCAGGTCCAAAAAGTTGAGACACAAGTAACAGATTTGGATGGCTTCCAAATAACCTCTGTTGGACCAAAAAAAAAAGCAAGGACAACATATTAAATGTTGATACTGAAATTGCAGTGTTCATTGTTTGTTTACAATGTTTTCCCATTTCGTATGTGATGCCAGCAACAAGTTTTTAAAGTTAGGCCAAGGGCAGGTAAGCTTTCTACAACTTCTTTGACTACTTCAAATAAATACTAAGACAATGGAAATTCAAGGCAACTTTATTTAAAACACATTTCATACAAAAGGCAGCTCAATGTGTGACACATAACACATCAGGTGATTCAACATATAAAGTATTAAAACTGAGATTTACAATAAAAATATATCGAGATAAATACAGTGGAAAATAAGTGCATAAATACATAAACAAAGTAAAGAAAACGGTAAAAACTCAAACGCAAAAAAGAAAAATGAGTGCAGATTATGATTAGCTTTCCAACACTAGCAGAACAAACGTTGCAAATTAAGTATTTAGATTTGAACTCTTGGCTCCACTATCCATTGGGTTTATATTCTTTCATCCTTTTCATTCATGTATTTGAGCCCTTAACCATTCAGTGATTCAAAGACTAGGAGCCTAACTGTGAAATCTATTCAAGCTGACATAGAGCCAGTGTAAAGACTTTAAACTAGTGCTCTGATCTCTTTGCATTTTTCGTGATCTCACTAAAAGTCTCACAAAGCAACAGGCCTAAAATCCCAACCCGACACATCATGTGTCTCTTAGCTGGAACAGGCCAAAGTCCTATTTATAATGAACCTTTAACAGCATGGAGTCGGGCGCATGCGCAGTGGAAGCTGGATTGTTGCAGCCCCAGACAGGGCGGCCCGTTACCAAGCACTGCACCGCGCGCGCAGGGTCTGGCAACGACGACAGCAGCAGCGGGCATTGACAGAGGGAATACAGCCAGCGTGATAACAACACAGACACTCCTGAATACTGTGAGTATGACCGCAAGAAGACCCGCTATGTGTTGTGTCTTGCTCCTTTTGTTCGTGTTTGTCTTCTTTTTTTTCATTCCCATGCAGTGAGGCTTTAATTTCCCGTGCACTGACAGTCCGGAGGTATTCTGGGAGGCCTGCAGAGGGGGCCGCTAGAGGAGAGCAAGCACCAGCGTTGCGGCTTTTTAACCAAAAGCAAAACGGCCACATTTATTGTTCTCCGCTCGGGCTTGAAATGTCAGCCCCCCGCCCATTTACCCATGCCAGAGCTCGGCTGTTTTTGCACTGAATTTGCTGCAGTCATTGTGGGAGCTTCAACGCAGGCCTTGCAGATTTTTTTAGTGAATAGATTTGCTTCTCTTATCGCCGCTATCGATACAATAATCCTTATTTAATAGAAATCACACCCACTGGAAGGTCTGCGTCAACTAATAGATCTGTGTGCTTGCTTGTAGCTTTGTGAACGGTTAATTTCTGGCTGTAAGTTGTAATCATGTAATTGTAAGCTAGCAAAGCCCCATGGGAGGCTGCTGGTGTAATGCACGCTGCTGCTGAAGGTGCATTCACACTCTTATCAATCACCAGAAATCACATCTCACAGCGCCTTTAATCACTCATTAATGCTGTGACATTTAACGACACACTCTGGTGATTTCCTCCCACTGTCAGCAGCAGACACAGAAAAGCAATGCCTGACCTTAACACCATCATTCCTCAGTTTATTGTGTCAATGTGCATTTTTACTGCAGGGGTTTGCCAAGGTGTCTCAGGCCTCATCTGGTGACATGACACCCGCTGCCAGGCAAGCAAAGTGAGCACAGGCAAGGCTGCAGCTGCCAGATGTGTAAAGCTGCTCACAAACATCAGGGTATTTCCGTGTAATCTAGTGAGGGATTACGCTCACAACACATCTGTAGATTAAAACTGAAACTAAAGATGCCTCTCAAGCCTTGTGTTTACTGACACAATTATGTATATTTCTAAAAGAACAGGTCAGAGTCTCAATCTGATACAACCATTGCTTAATATTACAATAATTATATTAATACAAACTACAACTCTAATCTTAGGATAGGGAGAAGGGGCTGGGGAAGACCTCTGGATGGAAAACCCAACCGTCCTGTTTTGAATGCTGCTGGAGAAATAGCAGTTACAAAAAATATTTGGCTGATGTTCTTTACAGATCATACAGAGAAGGATACATTAGTCTGGATTAGCTGTGTGAGATTATTTCAAAATAAAAGTCCTTTAAAAAAGAAAAGGCCAATGAAAAAACGCACAACTTGTAACACTCATAAATCAGCAAAATTAATCAGCATTTTTTTCTGTTAGTCTTATTTGATTGTGACAGAATGATTCTGAATTTAGAGCCATGGATGAGACGAAAGCACCAACAGGTGGACTTTAAAAAGGCATATACACCTGGTATCAGGATTTTACACATATTGTGATCATTATTTTAACTCAAAATAATAGAAAATAGATTTTTTGAGCTTAAAAAATACTTTATTATAATTGATCAGATTATTATGCCCTAGTATGAGTAAATGTAATACTTCCAATACTGCTAATACAGCAACATTGAACATCCTGGATTACCAAAAATACGTTATATGACATTTTCCCAACATAGTACATAAAAAAATGACATCACTGTAACTCTTAACCACACTTTGAAAATCCGCAGACATATTCAGTATTTTGAGATTAACTCAGAAAGTTATCTTCAGATTAATGAGCGACTAAAGTTACTGTTAGCTGCAGACATAGAGTGTCTAAGTCCAGGATGTCTGCAAGGTTGGATAAAGATTATGTGGAGGATCAGTGGATGGGGCAGAGAGGGACAAGGCAGGCAGAGAGGGATATGTTGAATGAAGGAAGAGGAGGTTCCAAATGATTACACGATAAAGGTGATCAACGTGTATCTATTTATACACAGGAGCAGGTCTAACACGGTGGAGGTTCAAGGTTTGGAGGATCAGTTTTAGGGTATTGTTCTTTGACCCAAGTTTCAACTAGACTGCAGTGAAAGTTTGGGAAATTGAGCCAACTGACAAGAGATAAATTACACCAGAAAAGCTATTGCTCTTTTTGTGTACATGGATGCATTCATTTAATTTTGATTTTAATTTTGGTGGAGCATGAATTGCAAGACCCTGATCCACCAATTAGTATTTTTTATGGAAAGTTTCATTCTCCCTCAAAGTAGAGAGATTATTTTTATAGGATTTGGACAGAAAGGACTGAGGGTATCCAACCAGCAGGGGCAGATTTTACTTAACAACAAGAGGATTTGGCATAGTGTCAGATTGAAGTGTGATTTTTTTATTTTCTTGCGTCTTTAGCTTGGTTTTTAATCTCTGTTTCTGCTTCCTCCATCAATTTTAAGGTAAACTCCTCTCAGGCTTATTCATTTGTTAATATTTGGAGTGTATGTGTTTTGTTTTGGATTAACTAGCCTGACAAGATCTGACAGATCAAAGTTTATTTTACCTATTTACAATGATTTATATGTACATTTTTATTCTGAAGTAGTCCCAGTGATTTCACACCACTTAACGTTCCTCAGCGATGGATTCTTTTCAGTCTGTCTGGGTCAAGTTAACATTACACTGTCCTCATTCAGCTCTCTGTCTTATCTGAGCTCTGTGGTTGATGCAAATTATAAAGGAAAATGTCACAAAACTGCTGTTATCATCACCACTGTTAACGGTTTAAGTTTCTATAGAGGAACCTAAAGTTCCTCTCACCTACCATCGCTAGGATTGCAGGAGAGGATCTAGAATGACAGTTCCCATGTTGTTTGGCCGAATAAGCATGCTGCCCCAAATTAATGGTTTAGCTACACTGTCTATCAATATGATGCTAACTAACACTTTTACTGACCTCATGGTTTATGGTGCCAACAAACAGAAGCTTAATGTGCCAGAATTTATTGTTCGCAGATTGATTATACATGACATGTAAGAACATGATCTGTAAGAAAGTCACTCATACCCTGCTCGAAGGCCTGAAGGCTGGTTATGCTAGTTCTGCTAATGTTTGCCACACCTTGCCAATGCATTTATCCGCAGACTCTCTGATTATGAGTGTTGTCTTACCTTTTGAATGATTTGTAAGTCAGGTGTTATATCTTAACTAAATGAAAATTTAGCTAATTAAACTGTAAAAACTTCAGGTGAACAAGTTTGAATGACAAAATGTATCACTAATCTGATTTCTATTTATTCCAGCTCAAAGACACTTTAGGAAATTGATTTTTTTAAACTGATTCTTAAATAGTCTCCCTCTTTAAAAGTTGAGTTAAATAATATTATCATCCAGTAGACTGGATGCTGAATTCGAGCGCCTGTGTTCCAGTAATATTTCCAGCAAGATTTCACACTTTAGTGTCTCAGTTTAGAACTCAGCTGGTAAGGTTTGGCAGAGAGAAGTAGGTTAGGAAACAGGAGGAGAATTTTCTTTCAACTCAAGGTTTTCCTACTCATCATGTCTGATACTGGAGCAGGATCGGCAAAAAGACTTACATTTTCTAGTGTAGCATCATTTTAGACGGAGAAACTGTATAACCGGGGCCTGTAAACATGTCCAGCCATTTGGGATGACCATTTGTACCACAGACTGTAAAAAAAATGGACATTATCTGGCTGCTTGAAGTGAGGTCACCACAAAAACTGCTCCCCCTGGTGGCTGGCTGCAGTATAAGTTAAAAAATCTGTCTCTCCAGTCATTACAGATGGGCTGTGGTCAAACTTTAAAAATTAATACACCTTTTAGAAATGTTTCTCATGTCTGATTGTTGTTGTGATTTGAAGATATCATTTGGCTGTCTTGTATTCAAGTCCTCTTTTCTCTGAAAATATTTGTTTTCATTAGTTATGAGAGGTTGAAAACAAGGTTGAAGGTTACGTTTAAAGATGACTGACAGCTGCTGTTCTTGTGTATTTTTTTCGGGAATTGTAAAATCTGTTGGGAGGTAGAGTCAAGAAGTAATTAGACTCTCCAAAGAAAAAAAATATTATTATTTTTGTCACCCGGCTCCACTCAGATTCTCTCTCACAGTCTCTACTGCACAGACTCTGGCTGCCAATAGTGACGGAAGTATAAAACCATACAATGGTAAATGGCAGAGCCACGCTGTCCACTCTATAAACAGTCTATGGTTTGTACTACTGGTGAAAAAATAACGACTAGGGGTTTACATGGGCGAGGTTAACACCCCAACAGACCATTAAAATAAATGGCAGTAGACCCCAGTATTACAGGTACTAACAGGTTACAGGCACCTGTTAGACTACTTACTTAAGACTGCGAACGTCGTGCTCATGCGTTACTGTTAGAGATGAAAAATGCAAAAAGAACAAACATTCAGGGACCAAATGAATCCTTTGGAAAAGTATGACGATGATGAGATATACAGCAAATTTAGATTCAGGAGACTTTTCATTGCTGTTTATATGGAGCATGCATGCAAAATCCAAATTTGCCAGAGAGGGGTTTTCCAGGAAGTTCCCCGGACATATGGTGTTCTGCACCCGCTTCGCTTTCATGGTTCAATTAGTTAATTGGCCAGTTGTTGGCAGTGGCTAACACTATGGCCAAATACGCCGTTCCTTAATGGTACGCTATGACTCATAGTCCCGTTTGTGTAATGACTGGACGTGCATACAGACCCCGGTCTTTGTCAGCTTAAAGAGTAAATAAGCTAAGGCTGATTCTACCTGAAAGAATCTAAACTTTTCTCTTCTTGTCTCTTTGTGTTGTTTGTTGAAGGTAGGGCATGGCAGTGAATGTGTACGCCACATCTGTCTCCATTGACAACCTCAGCCGACATGACATGCTGGCATGGGTCAATGATTCTTTGCATCTCACCTACACCAAGATTGAGCAGCTATGTTCAGGTAAGTCAGAAAGCTTCAATAAAAATACTGTTCAGAAAGAAACAAATCACAACCCGTCAAGAATGAGCTGTTGTGTCTCTTTGATTTGCAGGGGCAGCGTACTGCCAGTTCATGGACATGTTGTTTCCAGGTTGTATCCTCCTGAAGAAGGTCAAATTTCAAGCCAAGCTGGAGCATGAATTTATACACAACTTCAAAGTTCTTCAGGCAGCTTTCAAAAGGATGAGTGTTGACAAAGTCAGAATGCTTTAATCATATTAGCATGTATTCCGTCATTCTGTATTTTCCCTCCTTAAATTAGATGAAAGTAATAATAGATATCACATGAAGCTGTTAAAAGCTCTTCCTGTCTCCCTCCTCCAGATTATTCCTGTAGAAAAGCTCGTAAAAGGGAAGTTCCAGGACAACTTTGAATTCGTGCAGTGGTTCAAGAAGTTCTTTGACGCCAACTACGACGGGAAGGAGTACGACCCGTTATTAGCCAGACAGGGGCAAGACGTGGCCCCTCCCCCCAACCCAGGTGATCACTTTATCCACAGACCAAAGAGAAACACAGGTAAACCAAACAGTTCTCCCTCTGCTGCACGGTCTTCCTGAGCTTTGGATGGCTCAAACGCGCTCCCTGCTAGCAAAGTGGTGTGAGCAGCACGATTCACAGAATGACCGCTGTCCTGTTAGATCCATCTCACTGCCCCAGCACTCACGAGCAACATGACACTGTGTAGGTATGACTGAGTCACTGGTGGAGTTACGGGAATCACCACAGTGAATTCTTGGATGCAGCATCATCGAGGTTGGAAATTCCACTACATGCAAAGCCACAGACAACTTGCTTTCCCCAATTCTGATTGATCGATCAGTGATGGCAGAATAATTGTTGAAATATTTCAACAGTGTCCTGCATCAAGCAGCTGATGCAACACTGACAGGGCTCCATCTCTTTCTGGAAGCTGGACAGCAAAACATGAGTGTTTGACCCTGTTTGCACCTGGTGTTACCCTACGCCTGTTTTTTAGGATACTAAAGTCTTGGTGAACAGTTAAAAAGAGAAAGATCAGCATGAAATCTTTATTAATGTCAGCATCCTGACAGTTTTTTATTTTAGAAGATGGGGTTGATCAGCTAAGGTTAGCCACACACTAGAAAACTTTAAGCTCTTTACAAAATTTTAAAAAAATGTGTAATACCACACACATGCTAACACTTAACATCTGTGGAAGGAAATCTATAGGAATGAGATCTCACAAATTTGTGTGAACAACAGTTACTTCAGAAGATAAACAGATAAACTGCCATAGAGCAACAAAAAAGGAGGTAAGAAATATGAGTAAATAGCACCACAAGCTGCTTCTCTTTATCAATATTCCACTTGGCTCTGGCTACAGCTGTGTTTAAGTTTGCTGCTATATTTATGAGTTGTAAAAGAATACAAAATCAGGTTATTTATCAACCAATCAATCAATCACTCAGTCATTCTTTTCTATAGTTGTATAGTTTCATTTAGCAGATGTTTTTGTCCAAAGGGATGTAACACAAGCAAGAGTTTAGACAGAAGGAAAAACCTAGTTAGAGCAACAAATTGCTATAAGTTATTTGGCTGCAGGTGCTGCCACAAAGAGCAGGATTCTTTTTTCTTTTTTTAAATAATTTAGAATAATCTAGCCAATCAACCACAGTCAATTACTGCAACAATATACTTCAACCTTCAAAAACATTCAGAAATAGTACTGAAAATTCACTTAAAGCTGGATCTAAGAGCTGGATACTGTTTGAGGCAGCCTGACCTGGAATTACTAATATTTAACACTTTCAATACCAGATCAGGAAGACTCCTACATTGTTGGAAGTCACAAAATAGTTAGATTGACCCCACTCACTTGAGGCTCATTTGGTCAGATAATAAGTTACAAGAAGCCCTGTATCAGGTCGTGTCATCCAGCCCTAAACCTGGCTTTAAGGGATGTAGTGTGTAGCTAGCCTAAGTTGCACTTAATCGTTTTTTCTGACTCTCTAGCTGTGTTCCCATTACACCTAGAATTGCGCAAAACGCAAAAATCGCATTTGAAAAATAGTGATGGAAACACCACATTTTCGATAAACCTCTCAAATTTCGATAAAAAGTTTTTGCGCTCTCATGAGGTGGTTTTTCAGCAGTTTCGATATTGAAGTTTCTCGCAAAAATACAATGGAAACACCTTTTTCGCAAAAACGTCACGTTGTCATAACAACGCACCTCACTCACCTCCTTGTAAGTGTCCACTGCCACACAAACGGACTCTAGCAGGACGGCTGTGAGCGGGTCATAGAGCAGCAGGAGGAAGGGGCGGAGGTCTGTGTGCGTGAGTGAGAGTATGTGAGCCAGAGATGATGATTATCTTCATTCAGTGTTTTGTTCCTGCCTGTTTTGAGTTAGCGTGATCACGGCCGACAGTTTGAGCAGTGAATAAAAACACTAATGTTCAAGAATCGGCATCATCATGAGTGCAGCGTCCAGACCTTATCTTTTACCTTACTCAAGTTGTGTGCAATTCTGGTCGCAATTGAAACACCGGCAAAGCGAAATAGTTCTTTATCGAAACTTCAGAAATATTGCTTTTATTTTGCAAATAGGTGTAATGGAAATGCAGCTTCTGATAAATTTGTGAACAGTACTTATGTTTGAAATAATTAAAAGACCCCAGAATTTCTATTCAAAACTAGTTACATAAAAGGGATACAGGCCGCAATTTTGGGGGAGGCACCTGGGTGAGCTGCTCTTTTCTGGCCTTTTAATTTCAATCCCTCAAAGTTAACTGGTTGATTTGACCTCATGTCTATATGATCTGATCAGCATGAACAGATGGTAAAACCAGGTGTAAACAGTGTCTTTGTCTTATTTTACTAACAATAACAATGTCCGCCAGAAGCAACCTTGTTTTGTCTGTGTGAAAGCTTTTGCTTGAAAATCATGGCAAGCAAGCTAATACGACGAGTAGTGTGTAGTGAGCCTGCTTCAGGACTCTGTCACTGTAAGCAGTTTGTTAATGCAGACACTCAGTAAGACTTATAATGCATGTTTTGTAGCACCTTTGCTGTAGCACTTATAGAGGTTTGGAGGGACATCTTTTCTTTAAAAGTTCTCTTTTTATAATTTGGGTTTCAGAAATCTGACAATTATTATGTCCTTAATACAACTTTTCTGTAAAACAATTTGAAACCTCTTACAAACATGGTGTCATGTAAGGCACAACACTAAGCTATAATGTTAAATCAGCTCTCTATAATGTGCTATCTCCATTGCCACAAATGCTACAAAGCCAACATGTATGCAGCTGTTCTTTGTGGTTCAGTTAATAACATCGTGGGTCATGTCTGATCATCTTCAGGACCACAGAGGACATCTCCAACAGTTCCCAAAAACATGCCAACACCACAGCGGGTCCAACACAACACTCCAGCCATGAGGAAGAACCCATCTTTGTCTAGAAACGGGGGGAGCGATGCTGAGATCATGGAGCTAAATCAACAGGTAGAAATGCAAAGAGACGCTGCTCCAAGGTTTGACTTTCATTGATGCTTTCTCAACTCATGACATTTCCTTTCTCAGTTGATGGAGTTGAAGTTGACTGTTGACGGATTAGAGAAGGAGAGAGACTTCTACTTCAGCAAACTACGGGACATTGAGCTCATCTGCCAGGAACACGAGAGTGAAAACAACCCCATCCTCAGCAAGATAATCGACATTCTCTACGCAACAGAGGTATCTGTCCTGAGACCTGCAAGTTGTTTACCCACAGTCAGTTACCATAAATTAGATTTAAAGTTCGTTTACAATATTTGGCATCCCTATGTCATAGAAGATTTGATGATGTGATGCAAAAAAGTGCAACAAGCAGATACTCATGTTTCGTTTAAACTGCTAAGCCTTTTAACAGGTTAGTTTAGATTTCGATGTTCAGGCTCTGACTCTGTGTTTTAAATCATTAATACAGCGGGTAAGCTAATTACTTTCACTGTAAAAATCAGGTTAGTTTAAAATGATCTCTAATTTTGACACGTTCCAAGTCCTTCAAGTCCATTACTGCAGCCAGTCAGCAGAGGGAGCTCTGAAGTTTTTGGCTTCACTGGGGGAAAACTAACTGTTGATACAAGCGTGAATATTTAGGTTTTTTTGTTTGTTGTTTTTTTTTTTAAATGGACAGTAATAACCTTCACACACTGAGTTTTTTTTCCTTCTGAAATTGATGCACATAAAGAAAGAGATTTCGATCCCATGTTATTTCAATCATGTTTGCACACTGACACCAAAGCTTTAGTCCATCATTATTTTTTTCGGAACAGGTCTGATTTTCTGTGTTTTTCTCATTCTTCTAGTCATTCCTGGGTTTCTTTTGTAATATTTAGAGACACTGTAGGCTACTTGCAACGCCATCATCATTTAATTTAGCAGGAAGATCAAATGGCAAAAATGTCCGGTGAGAGGGGGCGACACATTTTCTGTCATTAAGGGCTATGTTTAGATGATGAATGAAGACTTCTGTGTGTGTGTGTGGTTGTGCGTGTGTATTCCTACATCCCCTGACATCCTGAAATAGACCTGAGACCACCAGCAAGTGAAACTCTTTTTACTCTCGTGTTTTCTTTGTTTCTCAAGTAGAGAAAAAAAAAATCACTGTTTGATGAATCCATGTATCTTGTGCTGCAAATTTCTGCAATTAATAGAAAAAAACCACATTGAATTCAGTGTGCAAGGTGTCTTCATCTAACCCCTTTTTATTTCATTTTTTTTAAGGATCCAAAAAACAATGGACTCAGTGTACAAAGGCCTCAACCCCCATTAATTTCTTTTTTCAGGAAAAATGAACATCTTCTTTTTTTCTATTTGGAGGGCACAGTTCATCTGTTTGGATTTCTCCCTCAGTAAACCTTTTCCTCTTGTTTTGCAGGAGGGTTTTGCGCCGCCAGAGGATGAAGACCTTGACGAACAAGCTCACTTGGACCAGGATGAATACTGAACTCTCCACGTCCCTCCTCCCTGAAACATCTCCAGCCCCCCTCCCTCCTTTTCTTTTCACCCTCATTTGTTTTCTACTCTCTGCACGCTCTATAAATACCCACCATTAACCTGGTTCTCCGTCTGTTTTTTCCTTTCTTTCTCATATGTATATCTGTTTCTAACCTTCCCCCTCTATCCCCCCTCTGGCCGTCTGTACACAACCACTCTTCATCATCTTCATCATCAGCCACTGCTCCTCCCTGCCTCCACTGACACACTTACAATAACAGTAATCTTCAACTTCTCCCACTTATTTCAGCATGAGTAATGCAGATATTTGAGCCAAGTCTGGCATGGAGGTTGTGATGGCAAACTAACTATGGTGGATTTTAAGTCTGTAAATATTAGCGACATTGTGATTTCTGTGAGAACAATGTCTCTGCTCGTTCTGGAGTTATTTATTTGCCTTTTGTGCGCTGTGATACTTCTATTAGAGCACTGAACAACGCTGCTCCAATGTGCCATCAGGTCACTCCCAGAGCTACTAAAACTGTAACTAAAGTGACTTTTTAATAGCAATTTCTTATTTATTTAACTTATATTTCATTTAGATTAACTTTCTGTAGCATAAATGGGTGCAAAACTGACTGTACATGAATTGAAAGCTGAGGCCAAGTGTGTTATATCAGTTACAGTTTGTGTGTGAGTCAGGCTTTTTGTTCCTGGTATGGTGGGTTCATGGCATGTAGAAACGCTGAAGGAAAACTTGGTGCAATGACTCAATGCGTATGATCAGTGCTCCGCGATTATTCATCATTGATTAGCAACATATCTGAGCATGAGAATGTTACACATTGACTGTGAATGAGTGATATTTTGTAAATGTATTTTGTGTGGAAACTTTGTCTGATGTCGCACGATCCTGGTTATTTACCGTCATATCTTTAAGGCCAACATGCAGGAGCCTGAGTTTAAAATTTAGAGGAGAGCAAACCACCTGCAGACTGACAATATGGTTATAGATTGTAGCAGTTCTGATGTATTCTTCTAAAAATATAAGGGAGCCTAAAACTGAGTCAAAATAGAGTCATTATCACATGACAGCTTCAGTCATGTTCCCCCTTGCGAACTCCTTTTATAAGGTTCCCAGTGTGTATGAGTTGTAGTTTGAGAGTCTGTATAAAGAGACCTGTGACCACTTGGTCATCATAAGCATCCGTTAAACCAAGGAAGCCTCCCTGTCCTTCCCCAGCTTTTTTTACTTTGCAAACTGGCTGTCGTCTGCTCTGGAACTTGCATTCATTGATCATGTAAACATCTACAAAACACTCATCTTCTGAGTTTTGAATAAATAAACAGTTGTGAAATAAGCTGTGTGGTTTATTTTGGGTAAATTCAGGTTAACGCTCACAAAAGCCCAAATATGTGTATAGTAAATTAAAACTTTTTAAATGTTTGGCAAACACTTAAGAAATTCAAATCTACAAGCAGGAAAGTAACGTTTTGATGACTGAGTGGAAGAAAAGGTAACAACTGGCATTTTATTTAGTCAGTTAAATATTGGATAGCATTGTAGGTTCGCTTCCCTCCCATCCAAATGTTTTCAAGTGCCAAATAAGATGAGGGTTTTACCAAACAATATAGGAACAGTTCAGAGAATAAAACACATTACAGCTTCACAAACCACTATTTGTGTTGAATTCATATATTTTGGTATCCTATAAAACTGAACATTAGGTTCAAGACCTTTTTCACTGTTGACAAAATAACCCCTAAACAGAGTAAACTGTTTCTTGTATGTTAATACAATTACGAAAAGTCAGCGTTTAAAAAGTATTTATCATGAGTTACACATTTTTCAACCCAAATATTGCCAAACAATGAAATTAAAGTCATGTCAGTGAAGATTAACAATAAAAAAAAATATTCTGTAGTTCAACATATCTCCAAATTGGGGATTAGCTCAAACAGTTCAAACTATCCATAAGAAAAGAGAATAGTTATTGTATTCGAGCGATTAATTCTTTTGAGTAATGGCATATTTTTATGTTTTCAGTCTTTTCATTATTATCAGTGGTTCAAGGAAATTTTTAAATTAATTTTGAAAAACGTTTTTGTGACAGTTTTATCATTACAGTAAATAAATCTTGAACAGATTGACTTTTGTCTGTTAGTCCCGAGAATTTAAAAGTCATGTGAATTCCAGGTGTTCGAAGCTTTTATGTATTTCTTTATTCCTAATATATTGTTCAATCAAATGTTTGGAGCTAGTTTCTGAGGTCTCAGCAAAAGAAAGTCAAACACCAAGTACAATGTTTGAGTAAAACTTTATTCAACCAGATTATATCAAATTGGACTGAGTTGTAATGCCAAATTCAATATATATATATAGCATGAGGTGTGGAAATTATTATGTTCAGTGGTGTGTGTGTGTGTGATATGAAACCATAAAACTAAAAAAAGGGTAAATAAAGTTTTACATAAATAAGATGTCGTGCACCTGTGAGGAGGGAAGCAGACAGAATAGTGTCTCCAACATGACATTAGTCAGGCAGCCATAGCTCAGTGGTAGTTATCAACTCTCAATCAGAAGGCAAAACACTGAACCCTACAATGTTGGTCAGTGGTGTGTGGATGGATAAGAAAGCATTAGCTTCAACTGATGGTCCCATACAATACAAGTCTCTGCCATTAGTGTGTAAACGGGCTGTGGATGGGTGAAAGACACTAGAGGTGTTGTTAGAGCTCTGAGTGATCAGAAAGACTCAGAAAGTGCTGAGTACTGGTTCATTTACCATCAGTTACTTAATGATACTAAAAAGGCATCACACAAAAGCATTGACATTTACTCCTCTCCACTATATATAGCAGGGGTCTGAAACTCCAATTACCTGAGGGACACTTAAAAAAACAAAAACAAAAAAAGAAAAAAACCTACAAACCAACAGCTATTTCCTTTTTTCTTCCTCGCATCTCCCTGCTTCTGCTCCACATGTTAAGCTGAATAATGCCACTTGAGGTTATACCCCTTAAGAACAGAAACTTCTTCTTTGTATATGAAACATCTGTAATTCCCCTTAAACTCCACGGGAACAATCTCCCAATCCTCCTGAAACACTGTGCATGACATCAACCTTTCTTTTGGCTTTTGAAAGAGACATCTTGCTTTATTTATGTTTTGAGGTGTTAGCAGGATGCCAAATGTTTTCTTTTTTTTTGCACCTGGGTTCATGTGGGGACTATGTTGGGGTCCCAACAGTAGACCAGGCCATGAAAGTGGCGAGCCAGACTTCACAATGACTTGATGTCAAGGGGCGGGCCATATGGAATGGTTTTGCAGGCTGTGAGTTTGAGACCCCTGGTCTAAAACATTGCCCAGGTATTTAAAATGTGAAATTATCTGTACCCTTTCATCCTGGACAATGATATCAGCCTCAACCTGTTTTACTTCATGAAGAAGTACATACAAGTGGTTTTTCCCTCATTGGGCCTCATTCACTAAAAAATGCATAGAAATGTTCGTACTCAGCACAAAAAAATAAGGGGGTATGCAAAATCATGGTCGGATCCATGACACATCCGTTCCAGTCAAATTTGTTGAGCGCCTTGGGTATATTCATGACTCAGTTGGTGGGAGTAGTTGATGATTAATTTAACATACAAAATGTGACACTTTAATATTTTCAAATTGTAAACTAAGTAAGCTTGTGTATGAACTTGTGTTTTGACTCCATTTCAGCACTTCAGCTTTAACTCATTTTTAATGTATTATAAATTATTTTTTAATCGTTCTTGTAACTGCATTGTAATCATTGCTAGGCACCGCCCTGTTGGCTATGGCTGCCTTTTGCATCAGCTCTTTCTTCTTTGTCCGTTTCTTGTAACTTTTTTCGTCTCTTTTTCGTCATCTTTGAATTTGGAGTGGGTCATTACTTTGTTGGTCATGGACACCAAACTTTTTGTGGCTTCAGTGATATTTTTACTACTTTTTCTCCTGTGTTTGTCCGGAGATCCTACATGTAACCATGGCTGCATTATTTACATGTGAACTCAGCTGTTAGCAGCCTGTAGCATGTCAATGCTAACTGGTGTAAGGCTTGATGTTTCCCACAAGGTGAGGAGAAGGAGATGAGGATGACGTGCTGGTTCTCAGGTGTGAGCTAAGAAGTGACGACATGGACCTGTTCCTCCATCCATCATTATTGGGAACATTAAGATCTATCTCGAATAAGAGCTAGCCATGCTAACCCAGCAACAGAAGGAATAGCAGAGGGCAGAGTAGCATCATGCTATTCACAGACATGGCTAACAGAGCTAACATCAGACACCAACGCCACATTGGAAGAGCTTCACCTGCTGTGAGCAGACAGGATCTAGGAGACAGAGATGGATCATGACTGAAGAAGCTCAGTCCTGGACCCTGTGGAGGTGGAGGCTGGCTGAACTGGACAATGATGGACAAGCTGTTATCATCTATTTTCTTATGGACCTTTTTGCATTTTCTATATACTTTCTTACTTTTGTTTTTTTGATTGCTGCTGTGACTTCAATTCCGTTGTACTTGTTACAATGACAAAGTTCTATTCTATTCTATTTATTATGACGTGCTGCTGACCTCTTGACCAGGTTACCCTTGTAAAAGTCATTGTGATCTCAGTGGCGTTTTATCTGGTTAAATAACAGTTAAATAAAATAAAATAAAAAATATTTAATATTAAAATATATATTTTATATTGCATTTTATTTTTATTCTATTTTGTTAGCAATGTAAAAATAAATTCAAATAACAATATACTGATGGATCCCAGATTTGTGCTTCAAACGTTTGAAACGATTGAAACACAAATTTGTGTGTATACACTGCTGGTGAATGAGGCCCATTAAGTGTGAGGCAAAACTCAGACAGCTAACTAGAGATTTGAGCCATGACTGGGGTGAACTTGGCTGCTATTTCTTGCATGTCCTTAACATGTACAAGATAACAGTGAATTCTGCATACACATAGGTTTCAACTTCAGCGTAGACAGGCAGCAGATCAATAACATGAAAACTGAATAACAAGGGTCCTAAAAACTGTGCCTTGTGGCACACCATCACAGTAAGAAACAAGGATGTCCTATCATCAACATGTGTACAATACCTCCTCACAGTTGGATGGGCCACCACCCTTCAGATAGCTTTCATAGCACACCATTAAAATGTTTCCTTATAGCTTTCATAATTTTGGCCCACAGTCAATAACTGACAATCCCAAGATATTATCAGATCCTGCTCCCTGCAGAAAATCTGAATTCTGTGACAGAGGATGTGGGTCACATCATTGAATGAAACAAATTCAGATTTTGAGTATAAAGTCATTTGCTTTAAAAAACAAAACGGCCAATTTCTGCAAAAAAAAAACCCCAGAAAACTTGAACTTTTTTTGTTATTTTTTAAGCCTGCTTCATTCTTCTACATAAAAGTTTAGCTTTAACAGTTTGAGCACCAGGTGATCAATAACATTCATTAAAGACAAAGAGGTCTTTGAATTAACTAGTACATCTGTGACACACTTCAAAAGCTTACACGTGATTATGCCAAGCAACATCACCCAGCATGCAGCAGTGACACAGTTTCTCCACTGAAGGCACTTTGCACATAGCAGATAAATGATAACAACAAGACAGGACAAGTTAGCTGCTGTGATTGGTCAGACACACTCACAGGCGAGTGGGTCCCTGTGTGAGTTGGTGATGACTCGCACTCTGTGATTGGTCTGTACTTGCAGGTCAGAGATCAGCTGCTGCAAACGAGGACTTGGCTCATAGACGACCCAGCTCGGGTCACTCGGGTCAGGTCTGTAGAATGAGTCCAGAACCTCAAGTGTGTCAAGTAGCAACAGATGTGACAGAGACAGGAAGTCGGCGTCTGACACAGTCTGATGTCTGTAAACAAAATAAAACAATGTTCTAAACCAAGCTACTGATTATCGGGGAATCCCTCTGTTGTGATTTCAGTGTTGGTGGAGACTTCCTGAAGTTCAGTGTTGCAGACTTACCTGATTCGGAGCGTCCTCAGGTGAGGGAACAGCTGTGGGAGGAGCCTGACCAGGTTGGATGAGGAGCCCCAGGGCTCCAGGTGCAGATGTTCAAGGTGAGAAGCTCTGAGTGAGACCACCTGCAGGTCTTCAGGCTGCAGGTCCACACAGAGTGTCAGACTTAGGAGGGAGGACGGGAGGAAGTCAGCGTACACCGCCAGAGGATGGCCTCCTATTGGACAGACAGAGTGAGCCCATCGCAGTCTAGAGGATATGAGAGGAACTGCAGTTTACTTTTAAATGAGGCTCAATGGGGACTTACTCACAGCTGGATATGACCTCTAGTGGACATAACTGGAACTGCACTAATTTATGACAACTGTTGTAAATTCAGTGATCGAAAAATCACCAAGTCAGAGTGAAATTCTCAGGGAACTTGATTCTGACCGTGCACACAGAGGCTGCGGAGCTGCGGCAGGGACGTCAGCCATGTTTGCAGGTGACAGGTGGGTCCAGGCACGGAGTACATATGAAACACTGACAGGTTGTGTAGGTTGGACAGAGGCTGCAGAACTTCCTGTGTCACCACTGCATCATAGTTCAGCAACTGCAGGTCAGACAGCTTGAGAGCAGTGCCACCTAGTGAACAAATCCAAAGACACATACTTATAGCTAATGACTATTTACACACCCAGATTGTTTCTCTAATGATTATTCTAGTGCTGTCAGAGGATGGGGTTATATGTAATGAGTGCTAGTGCTGTGTGTGTGTGTTTACCTGTGGACTGGGCGGGGCTAAAGAAGTCATGTGACAGCATCTTGTAGGTGATCATGGTGCAGGACAGGTGTCTGAGCTCACACAGGTGAGTCAGGAGTCCACTGAGTGTTGGCACCCTCAAAGTGCCGTTGTGATGCAGCACCAGTGACTTCAGACGAGTCAGCTGACTGATGGCTGCCAACAGGTGAGAGGCATTACAGGTGATCTGCACGTAGCAGAGACTGAGCTGAGTCAGCTGATGTTTCAGGGGCAACAGGAAGTCGAGGTTTTTTAGTGGAATGCTACAGGAAGTGACTGACAGACTCCACATCTGGCTGAACAGGTCCAGCTTGTCTATGCTCCCTTCCCTCCAATCCTCTAATCGCAGCACTTCAAGAGCAGGGAGCCAGGAGTGGAGTTCCTTCAGCTGTTTCCTCCTGCCTGACCTCAGCGACACTCTGCTCACCTGTCTCTGAGCCAGGCTGCGCCAAAACGGCTGGTTGTACCTGGAGAAGTCTTTCAGTACAACGCTGAAGCCGCGCCACAAGGGGCGGGACTTGTCGATGAGCCGTCTAAAGGGAGAACAGGTAGAGCGCACGGTGAGTTTGTCTCTCCAGGACAGGTAGCTGAACACCTGCAGCCACAACTCGGGTGGAAGCTGCAGCACTGACATCATTACTCTGCCAAGACGTCAAACACGAATCACAAAAACAAGTTAGAAAAAAAAAAAAGCCTTTATCCAAACTTTTTCAGCAAGTTTAGTATTCTGACTGTTCGATCAGCTGTCTTTAACAATTATTAATCAGACCAACTCAACTTCTCGATCAGAGGGACGGACACGCTATTATTTCTCTTGCTGTTTCCTGTTACGTCACTACAGTACGGAGGCTGTGTGAGAATAGTGAGGTCTCACTCTGACCATTTTTTATGTGCTCAGGATTCAGAGCCCGAGTCAGAATCCCATTTACCAAGTAGCTTTTTACATTAGAAGGAATTTGTCTCGTTCTGTTTGTGCAAAGAGATTAAAAAAAAAACATAAATAAAATAATATTTAGAAAGATAAGATAAAACACATGTACATTGTATTAACTGGTATAAACCACAAATACACTGATTTTGTTTTTGGGCTTACTTAAGTTTCTTCAGGGCCTCTGCAGCCAAACAAGTAAGGATAGAATACGATTTATCCTTATGAAAAATAAATCCACACAACTCAAACAGCTGTTTTCTAGACCGCCTACTAAAGTAGCAGCTCCCCCTGATTTGGTGATAAGTATGTGGGGAAAAAATGATTTTTTTTTTATCTTAAAAAAGTATAAAAAATAAAAAAATAAAAAAATTCTCAGTATGAATTGGACCAGTCAAGCTCCCATACTGTTTCCCACAGTGCATGACCATAAACTGTATGAAATATGTATGTAGTCTCAGCTATGTCACCTGTCTGTTCCTGGTGCAGAGTATTGAAGCCGATTGTTGTCAGGGGTCATATTGGATATGACGTGGGCTTTGAGCTTTTTTACTAACAGCTACAAGGTGCCTGTTAGTCATGTGAGCTGAGCTGTGTCTCTGATTGGACAAACTTGTGGCCCTGATATCTTCCAAACCAAGGAGTTAGAAAAAAATTCACCCTTCATACAGAGCATGCTTGTAGTGAAATTAGCATCTCAGATCCTAGTCGTTGTTTAAACCAGGCTGTATCCTTGTTTCTGTGGATAGAAGTGAAGTGTTGCAAAAGAAACACCAGTAAATCTTGTCTCCTCTGGCCCTGAAAAAGATGATAACCATTTTACTGGTAACTGTTGTCTATCTACAAAATTCATTGAAGTCAGTATAAACCACTTATTAACTTTTTCCAACTATACATTGATTAAAGAAAGCAGTTTTCCACTGGCTGTTTCATGCTTTCCCAAACTGGAAACCAGTGTAGCAGCATGCTACAAAACGGACCTAATTAAACAGACTGCATACTACATCCAAAAGTTCTAGGCAGTATGCAGTGCATACTACAGACTATATTTATATCTCAAAGGGGAGGAGCAGACGGTTTGGGAAACAGCCAGAGTGAGACATCTTCATAAAATTAGACGTTCTCAGTAGGATGACGTCACTTTCTGTAATCACTCAATTCGTGATTTAGTTTAGGAGTTCTCACAGCGTGCCTTTCCAAACATGGAGGGCCACGCCATAGAGGCGCCATGACTTAGTTATGTTATCTGGATGGACAGATTATGCACGACATAATTTACATGATGTGATTTTTATGGTATTAATTAATATTTTATTTGTATGCAAGCTCTAATAAACATTTTTCTAATATTCAAAACAAGCATTTTAAACTATAGTTACTGGTTATCTGTGTGATTTTCCCCCTACTGTCTCATTCAGGAATACTGCTGGTTAAAGAAGAAAGAAAGAAAGAAAGAAAGACGAAAGCGAAGCGACCAGCAGGAGGCGCTGACTCGGTTTGATTGAGGAGAACCACCACAGAAGAAGAAACCCTGCAGCATGAGGTTAAAATGAAAACATGATGAGATGGAAGGTAAGTGTAAAATGATAATTTCGAGTTAAGTTTAGTTTGTAGGTTAGCAATTGTAACGCGCATCTGTAGCCAGAGTATACCTCATAATTTACGGGACACTTGAAACGTGTAAATCTGAGGTCGAATATACAAAAATATAAAGTTTTGGAGAAAGTGAAACACTAAATCTTTTTTTTTTTTCATTAAGTAAAGATTGAGTATCTTATCACTGACTTTTTTGTCAGCTGTATCAGTAGCTGTTTGTCGACAGGGTATTATAATAATGAAAAATATTCATGTGAGCCACAGATTTTCAAAGACAACTATGTGATTTCATTCACAGAGTTTAGGAGATATTCGGCATATTTAGCTTGCTGCTTGCTCTGTATTTATCAACCCTAAGACTTCATCTATCTATCTATCTATCTATCTATCTATCTATCTATCTATCTATCTATCTATCTCAAATTGACTTTAATAACCATACTCTGAGTAAATAATAATCTAACAGTTAGGTTCCCCTCCAAAATATAAAATGACTGTAAACAGTAACAAGCTATATTAAATTCAACTCTCTACAGTGTGTGTGTGATTTCAGACCCTTGGTGAATGTTTCTGTGTTTGCTCCAGATGTCTCTTAGCTTTTGCATCACTTATTCTTTTGGAAAAGCGTGTATTCTGTTTATTTGTTTTTATAACATTTCCCTAAGTCTTAACTTATTTGATGTTGTAGTTATCCTTTATATGATTTTGTACAATTTTTTTATGTTTCATATTTGTCAGTTTGTTTAAGAAAAAACAAAAAAGAGGTGCATCTGTAGCCAGTTCCAAGGGGAAACAATTTTTTTTTTCTTGCATTTTCACCCTCTTCTCATACCAGGTCGGTCAGGTGACATCACAGTGACCTCAGCTAACAGGAAGTCCTCAGCTGTCACAGGAAGTGCGAGAAAAATCAAAGACAATGCCGCGGACTGGCACAACCTGATGATGAAGTGGGAAAAACTCAACAATGAAGGGTTTGGTGTGGCGAACAACATCGTCAACTTCAGGCTGACACGGTGAGATTAAACTTAAACTGGGCAGTTCTCATTTGGTGAGGTTAGTTTAATACGTTGAGTTTTATTGTTATTTCTGTTATATAGTATCCTGTTCACTCTTCTAGCAGCTGGACTTCTTTACAGGTTTGATTCCTTTTCTCTGTTTCAGCTCAACGAGTGATCAGATGCTGCTGGTAGATGAGTCTTCGACATCTCCATCAGCTCCCTCCCAGCAGACAGGTGGTGCTACAGAGCTGCAGGATGAATGCAGCAAACTGCAGGACATTGTTGACAAAATGGTAGTTTTCCAAATTGTGAGGAGCGCGTAAAGTCGATAAATGTGTCAGCCGTGAGGCAGCCACTTCTTCCTCAGGATTGACACGTTTTTAAATAAAACCTGCTTAACAAGCAGCTCCACACTAATCACACATTCAAGCCTTTAAAGTTTGTCCTCCATCTCTGTTAGGTTGCTGTGGTGACAAAGATGGAGCGCCTGATGACATCACAGCAAGGCATTCAGGAGTTGGAGGAGTTTCAGTTTGGACCTGAAGGGAGGAAGTTTCCACTCTTTCACACCTGGCAAACAAAACACTTCGGTGAGTTTATCTGTTCACTGGCACATACAAGTATGACATCAGAACAGACCCGTATGATATTTACAGGTGTTTATTCAGGTGTTTCACATCTTGTTGTCTCATTACAGAGGACTCATCTCGTGTCATCTTGGACTCGTATCGTCAGGAGCTGAAGTTGAAGCAGAAGATCCTTCAGGAAGTGGCTCATACTGCAAACTCTGACCTCTGCATGGTCTACCTGTCCTGCTGGCTGCACCAGCCTTTCATCCCTGTCCAGACCAGACTGACCCTGGAGGCTCTGCTGCTGGAGACAGGGCACCGCCCACTCTGATATCATCACACCTCTAAGATCATGTGATCAGCCCAGAAACTGATGCACAGCTGGTTTATTGAACAGGTACAAACAGTACCCACGTCCTGCTCTTGGTGAACTGAACCTGTTTTGAGCAAAGAGACTCAAAAACCGGACATCCAAAGTGTTCATACATGTTAGCATTGTTTCTTAAAGACTTGATGCAACCATGAAAACTGTATTTAAACAATGTCTGTCTTTATTGTTATATGAGATGTTTGAACTGTTTTGTTTCTTCAGTATACCAAAACAAAATGTAACTCTTACTTGAAAAGCAGCATGAATCATGTGTTGTATTCTGAAATACTAATGCTCAGGTGTGAGTTTGTCACATCAGTTTATTGGAGGAACATGAAATGTGTTTAATGCATTCAGCACTCAATCCATCAACATGACAATCAGTAAATGTAACTCCTCCACACTGCTCTCCGTCCATTCTCCAGAACCAGTACAAACCTTCAGCTTGGAAAATGTTTCACTGTGAAGTTTTATAAAAAGTAATAAAATAGTGCAACTTTTTTTAAACTTTTTCAGATTTATCTACATATAAACAGCCAACTAATCAGTTTCTAGTTTTCAACAAACAACAAGTCCAAACATGAAAACACTGAAAAAAAAACTAGTTTACATATAATACAGTCACTCCAGAGTCCTTAAAAACCAGCAGGAGGAGTCATCACTGACGTCACAAGTGAGAACTGAATGAGCCAATCAGATAAGAAGCTGAAGGATAATAACACTGCTGAGTACGGAGGCCTGCTGAGGACACTGACATCACAAACTGATGGAGGAGCATTACTAATTTATAACTCCAAGGAAAGGAACACAGTAAACGAATCAGATTATCAGGAGTCCTCAAACACAACTGATCAAGATTTAAAGGGCGGTTCTGATATATAGTTTTGACATCTTTTTCTGCAACATTCTCCTTGATGGATCAAAATATTTCCACTGAAAGTTTTGTTTCTGTTTGAAGGATTCTTAACTTCAGATACACACAAGCTGCTGATCTACCTCTGCCCCCACCTGTTATTTTTTGTGCATTTTTGATTTCTTTTAGTGTTTTAAACTGTTAAGTTACAACCAACACAGTAACACAAACTACCACGCTGACACAGGCAGAGGTAGAACAGCTTCTCCTGCACTAGTGGCCTAAAAAGAGTGATGCCAGGGTTGTTAATAACACCAGAATTTCCCTTTAAATATGTTCCCACCTGCTCTATGGTAGCTCCCTGGAGACAAATGAAGTTTGCTGAACTTATTCCTCTCAGGCAATAAGACCTGAAATATATTTCACGAGTAACAAAAACTAAAATATTTAAAATTTATACAGAAAACGGGATCGTCACCGACAGCCTCAGAGTTTTGTTAAGTCGGCAGAAATACTTGGTAGGTATGTCTTGTTTTTGATCTTCCTTCATCCGACTGGAGTCATACATCCAACAGTTTGTCCTGTTTGCTCTCAGGTACACAAAACACAAGCTGCTGACAAACAGGTGTTTAAGCTCCGCCCCCTCAGAGATGGAAGAGTACATGTTGACTTTTTTAAGACTTATGTAGCTTCAGATGTTTGATGTTTGAAACCAGTTCATGTTTACAGGTCCAGGAGTCCGTATGTCTAGGTAAAAGAGTCCACCTTATAAGTCCAGATCAGTCTGGATCCTGCTCAGGTTCCCTGTGGTGCTTTGGCCCCATCTGAAGCCTCAATGCCCAGCAGGGCCTGGACTGCCTCTAAAGGGACTCCCTCTGGAGTCTGGATGTGCATGGTGGTCCCGTCCGGCCCGTTGACGATGACAATCCGGTCTAATCCAGGCTCTGCAAGCTGGACGGTCATCCCCTCAGTCTGGATGTAGATCTCCTGACCCTCCTGCAGCTCTTTGGGCTCAGAGTCAGAGGAGTCTTTTTGAGTCGAAGTCTGGACTGAGCTTGACCCAGGTGTCTGGACCGAGCTGGACTTGGGCGTCTTTGAGTCTGTGGTGGTTTGTGCTGGACTTGGGTCTTTCTCCAGCTCCTTTACCTGGTCTTTTAAATCACTGCTGCTCTCAACCTGGTCCTGATGCAGAGGTTCCACCTGGGGGCTGGTCTGTAGGGGCCCTTTCCCCTGGTCCTCAGCAGTCACCTCCATAGGTGTAGGAGGGGGTGGAGCTTGTGTGGAGGATGTCTTATCAGAAGAGGAGCTGTAGGACAAGAAAAAACACTTTAGACCAAACAGTAAATACTGCACTCCAACACCTCCAACAGCCCAACCCTGTGCCATCACCTGGCCTACCTGTCATTTAGAGGGCAGGGGGGCGGGGCCAGCTCACCTGGAAGTTGAGTCAGCAGCACTAGATTCAGCTGGAACGACCAGCGGAGACACTGAAACCGAGCAGGACTTCAAAGAGGAGGTTGCCGGGGCTACAGAGGTTGCAGAGGTCACAGGGGTCACAGGGATAGCAGAGGTCACAGGGGTCACAGAGGTTGCAGGGGCAGAGGTACCTCCTTGAGAAGAAAAATGAGAAACAGAGGGTCAGTTTGAAAACCAGGTTCAGCATCAGCATTGGCTTGTTCTGTGTCAGTAGTCAGACCTGTTTTTGGCGTCTCGATGCCGTTCTGGTGAACTGGCACACTGTTCTCCATCTTGAATCTCTTAGAAGGTGGCAGCATCTTGGAATTCTGGGAAACAGAGTTTGTGACTGAATCAGACTAAACCAGGCTCAAAGTTCTGGCTCTGAGGACCACTGAGTCTGCAAACAACAAGATCCTAACTGGAACCAGACCCAACCTGGACCCTGCTCTGCTTGCCCTTACCTCCATGTATCGAACGTTTTTATTGGTCACGCTGGAGCTGGGGGACGCCCCAGGAACCACTTTCATCCTGTTCACCTCATCCAGGATCCCAAGAGACCGGGCAACCTGCCACACACAGACCAGGTCAGTGTGAGCCAGACCAGGACACAGACCACTTGAGTACAACCACTGAGTTCTCCTTACCTCGATGTTCCTGACCTCCAGCGGCATGGCTCCTCCCTGAGGGCTGTTGATGTAGTCCAAGGCAGCCTGTCTTACCTGAGCCTGCAGGGACTCAAACTCACGGTAAATGTCTGGAAACCTAGACCGAGCTGGCCCACCACGCTCCACCTGGAAAAAAATAAAAGCGACACTTTTAACACCTCTGGAGAGCTTCACAGCTGAACAGAAACAGCACATTGCAGAGACCACACACAGTGCAGTGTATGAGTGTGCACCTTTGACAGCAGCAGCTCCCACAAACTCAACACTTTGGTCAGACGAGGAAGAACAATATCCATCAGCTCCTCGTCCTCACATTGCTCCACCAGCTGTGAACAAAACACAATTGTCATGGAAGTACAATAACAACATACCAGTTTGATCAAATATCTCCTCTTACCTCCTGCAGACGCTCTCGTCTCCTCTCTGCCTGCTGCTCTGCTGTAACTGTGGGAGGGGCAAGCTTTGGAGGTCGACCACGACGACCCCGCCTACTGGCAAGGCCAACTGACACCTGAGAGGATTGTCCAATTAGATTTTAAATGCTAACTCATCACAGGTAAAGTCAAGAAGAACACAATCAACATATTGAGAGCATGTCAGTCAGTTAAGTACGACCTCATCAGTTGTACGTAAGTGCTCATGGAAAAATAAGAAACTGGTTTGAAGGGGTTTGAAATTCCCTCACTTTAGGTGGTGGTGCTAATGGTCGTCCCAGGCCCCGCCCTCGACCTCGTCCCCTGCCTCTTCCTCGTCCTCTGGGCCGACCTGGGCTTCGGTGATGAAGGCCCCTGAGTCCCACAGCTGCAGCAGGACCGCTCTCCACCTGGAGACAAAAAGACACTGACTGGTTACAAGTTAGTCACCAACCTGCAAGAGGTTAACAAGTCAACGAGTCATAGGATAAAGCTAAAATCTGACCTGTCAGTCACTCATCACTGAAAAAAAAACATTAATTACTTAATAGTAGAACACAAGTAAGCTAACCTGACGGTGAAACCTGAAACTGAAATATGATACTCCCAGCAGATCTGAGCTCTGATTGGCTGACAGGTCTCTCCTACCCTGCTTGTTGCTGTGATAGCCGGTTTCTCTTCCTTCTTCTTCACCTCCTCTTCTTTGACTGCTCCTGATGTTGTCTCCTGTGATTGGCTGCCCTCTCTGAGGGCACGTGGCGAGCTGCTGGGCGCGTCCTCAGGCAGTTCTGGCTCACCGTGGGTTGGGTTCAGTCTGTAGTGCCGGTTCAGACCTCCGGGGCCAATGTAGGCTTTGTCGCAGGTCTGGCAGCGGTGAGACCGAGACTTGTGGCTGTAGGTGAGGGAGGGGGAGGAGCCAGCCTTTTTCTCACCATCTCCCTCTTCCTCCACACTCATGTCGGAGTAGTCGTCAGAGTCAGACTGGTGGCTGTCAGCCAGGTCTTCTGTTTTTATGAACTTGTAGTCTTTGGCTTTGTACTTTGGCGGTCTGGAGACTCGACCTGATCTTGTCTGGACCTTCACAGCCTTCTTATCTTTCTTCTTTAGCTTCTTTTCCTTCTCTTTTTCCCGATCTTTCTCCTTGACAGCTGGGGATTGAGTAACTAGAGGTGTGGCTAGTGCAGCAGGTTTGGCAGCAGGTGCGGTGGTCTGTGGGGTCGCTTGGACTGCAGGGACTTTAACTGGACTCTTACTGGTCTCTGTCCTTGTGCCATTAGCAGGAGTTTTAATCAGAGGGATGGTTACAGTTTTTGTAGTAGAGCTGGGCAAGGTCTTCACAATGGATGTAGGTGTCTTGACAATTGGGGGGGTGGTGGTTTTGACAGTAGATGAGGGCGGGGTCTTTACAGCTGAGGGAGTCTGAACTCTTACAGGAGAGGCAGCAGGTTTCTGAACAGGGCTAGAGCTAGAGCTGGTTCCTGCTGACTTGACCTGGCCCGTAAGCTTGTGGACTACTGGTAGCAAAGATCCAACCACAGGGGCAGGGCTCTGTAACAGCAGCTGGATCGGGGGATCCCCTGGATTCTGTTGCAGGAAGAACTGCTGACCCTGCTGACCAACCACAGGCTGGATGTGGATGATCTGAGCACTGCTCACACTGCCGTTGGATGACAGCTTCACCTGTGAAGGATTGACAGCTACAGTCTTCTGCTGGGAGGCAGTGCCGGGCTTCACCTCCTGTTTGAGCGGGACCTGGACCTGGATCCTGACAGGTTCAGGCTGGATGGAGAGAAGGAGAAATCAGAGGGATCAATCCTATGACACACACTGACTCGTCATTAAAAAAAAGAGCCATGAAAGACAACTGAAAGCTCCAGAAATAATATTGAATACTGCTGATGCGTATTATTGGATGGATAAAATAAACTGAGGTAAAGATGAAATTTAATGCACATAGAGAATAAATTATAGTCCAGTCCTTTGAGGGCTGATAAAACTGTTGTTTTGAACCATTTTTAATTGTGTAAACTTGCTCTGGTTGACAGAAGGAGTGGATTGGTTGTGTGCAGTCACACAAACAGAAAAAGGTAAGAGGGGGGTCTCATGGATCTGGTGAAACTACTGGAAGGCTCCAGACGAGACTCACCTTCTTCTGGACCACCTGAACTGAGCTGCTGCTCTGTTTGGCGACCTGCTGGGCGACACTCTTCAGCTGCTGGGAGGCATTGTTCTGGGTTGTAGTCTTTAAGTTCTGTGGAGAGACCTGGATCTGTTGCTTCACAGCCTGCTGGGGGACCTGGATCTGCTGCTTCACGGTCTGCTGGGGTACCTGGACGTGGATCTGCTGCTGCGACTTAGTGACTTGGTTGATGACCTGCTGCAGCTGACTTGGGTCCAGGGCTGTGTTTTGGACCGGGATGGTCTTCACCAGCTGGCTCTGCTGGAGCAGCTGTGCGGCCTCAGTGTCAGAAACCTGGACGATCTGCTGCTTGGTGAGCTGGTCTAGCAGAGCCTGCTGCTCCTCGGCCGTGAGTCCGGAGCCCTCCACCAAACTGCCGTCAGGCTGCACGTAGATGATGGTGGTGTTGCTGAGATCAGTACCCAGAGTGGTGAACTCGGTACCCACTAAGATGCTCTGCTCCTCCGGGCAGCTCTGTAAGAAATCTGCCAGCTGAACTCCGGACACCTCCGAAACACCCTCGCCGGGCTGAGTGGTCTCTACCCGGGGTACTGTCTGTGAACTCTCCGCGGGGTGATTGTTCTGGTCGGCGGTCGCTGCAGACACATTCTCACCCGGTTGTGGGCTCTGAGGGATGGGTGCTGAGGTTAAACTGTTCCCGGGCTGGGTGCACTGGGGGGCGGGGGTCTGAGTCGCGGCCCCCGGCGGTTCCGTGGCTGTTATTGTTCTGGTCGAACCGCTGTCATCCTCGTTGTCCGCCATTTTGGCCGTGAAGCTAAAAGATAGCTTAGCTCAAACTAGGGGGCAGTCGGTGGATCAGATAAACCTTTCCGTCTGACGGTATCACAGAATAAATACTTTGCTTTAAAACCGGTGTGTGCTGGTGAATAAAACGTTCCCCTGGGATGGAGGAGGACATTAACGGAGTGCTAATAACGGGAGCGGGTAACGGTTAGCTGGCTGAGTTTTGAACTAGCCTAGCTTAGCCATCGTCAGGGGCGGGAGAGAAGAATTCTGGAATGGATCAGCTCAGGGACCGGACTTTACAGTGTTCGTGATGTTACAAAGATGTGTTTTGTGTTTTCTCTACAACTCAGTGGAATCTGAAGGACTAGTTGCTTTTATAAATTAAAATCCATAAGTATATTATACAGAGCAGTTTTGGAAATGGAAACCTTTTAAGTGCTTATGCACTCTTTATTTCTGTCACATGACCTAAGTTCAAAATTAGAATGTACTGAGCTAACATGTTTTTTTTGTTTGTTTGTTTGTTTGTTTTTTTTAATTGTTGTGTTCGTTAATTCAACTTGTATCTCTAAGTCTTTTTTATCCAATTGGAAATATTACAGGTTTTTAATTTCATCACAATGACATGCTGGTCTGTCATTATGCCTGATGAATGTACTTTAGTGTGTTTTTATTTTTGTTGTTTTTGTCTTTTTGGGGTTGGACAGCATTTACCACCTAGAAATGTGGTTAGCTGAAGAATTCTACACAAGCAATCAATTCATGAAGTATATTACATATCTATATGGATGACATCATGGTAGATGTCCAGCATTCTTTGGTGTATGCATCATTGCAACATCTGCAGCCTATTTGTAATCCCAACAAACTGGTTTCAAAACCCCTGGGTTTAAAGCAGCTTTCCCCTGGAACTACATGCATTTGGACTGTCAGAACTAGGGTCAAAATTTAGTTCTGAGTTGTAAAATTACCCATGCAAACGGCCCTGCCAGGAGTCTAGTACATTTCAGATGTCCAGGGACTTTGGGAAGGAGAAGCTAAACTGAACACTTCTGTTGTGTGGATTAGTGTTTTGATTTCAACCCCGGTCCACAGTAACATCACATTGAGCTGCGAGTCACTTGGTTAAATAATTCCTAAACAATCATCTTCTTTGATAGTGTGATTGGGACTCTGAATTCCCAGTGTTAGTGATCTTCCTGTTGGCAGGAACCTGAATTCTCTTGGGATTGTAAGGGGTTTCAGTGATTAAATTAGCATAAAATGAAAAAAAAAAAATCAGTTTAAACTCACAAGAAAGCTGTATATTGTTTCTGCATTGGTATAATCCATTTATATTTTTTGGTTTACATGTGGTAGAAGAACTGGTCTTGTTCAGAGCAGATCCAGTTAGGGACAGATCCGGTTTCCAGAGTTTCCAAACAGCAGTCACTGAGTTTCCGTTTCCGGTCATTCATTTATAAATTTATTTAAGATATTATCACCTGGCTGCAGACGAACTTTATAATCCATTAGCTTAAAGATGATATGAAACTAATAAAGGCTGTATTTTAGTGTATCGGTTGAGAAATATTTCTAATAATTCAAGTGCGTTTAACGAGGCGATTTGTCAGGAAATTTGAGGTAGTGATTGTCTGTCACGTCAGCAGGGGGCGCACTTTGTTGACAGCTGCTCAGCATCAGTATGAAGCTGTCAGACACACAGACAGGGCGATGTCACCCCTCTGCTCTTTAATAACCTGCTGCTGTACTTAAAACACCTGTACGAACACCTGAGCTGATCCTTACAGTAAATTCTGAGTAAGTGACCCACTGTCGCTCTCCTGTTGCTAACGCTGCTAACGCTAACCTGGTTCGATTTCAGATGATGCTAGCTAGCCTTTGCTCTTTCTCTACAAAGCTAACCAAATAAACAACAATCTGTTTGTTTTGTTTTTTAGTTGTTGATGAGACCTTCTTTTGTAGTAGTTTAGAAAGGCCTGACAGATCTGAAACTAACGAGCTGACGTTAACCTGACGTTGCTGCCTTTGCCTTAGAGACAGCGTTACACCAAACTCCATTTGAAATATTATCAATTTTATATAAATTTAAAATTTGGCTTGAATAGATAATTGTCCAATACAGCGAGAGCTATTTTTTAACTTCTATAAATGTTTTAGTTTAATTCGGTGAATGAAAAGTCCTCCAAAGAGCGTGTAAATGGTATAAATCGGAACTGTTTACGTGCGTTCACTCGGTTTGTTGCCGCCCTCCATGACTGTATAAAGGCAATAATAGCACAGGAAATACTGCTGTCTGTTCGTCAAATCTTATTTTTTGTTCTACAGTTAATATTTTAATATATCCTTGTGGGAATGTGAAGCCATTTGTTTATCAGTGTGTCTATCCTAATTTTTACTTTATGAATGTTATGAGTTTAAATTTCAGGGAGCAAGGGAACAGAAAGTTGACATTTTTCTGACCAGGTTTGGTGCACAAGATGACAATTAGGTATTAAACCCTCAAAACTATATGAACCAAAATGTCAATTTGGCTGAACTCTTCAATTAAACTATATCAGTTGATTATAAAGCTTGGGGTAAAACTGACAATAGATAAGTGATGTGTTCTCCTTAGTTTATACACCCATTATTTATTTGATGATATTGTCCCACTTGTCTCTCTCCTGCTGAATGAGGAGCAGGATCATTTGTAGTTTGCCTCTTAACACTCTGAAAGCCTCTTCGCGTATTGTTATTGCGTATGTTAAATAGAAACTTTGAACTAACTTTCAGGAGCTGCTGAGTCCACCTGGGCAGAAACATGGCAGCCCAGCCGAACCCCCAGTCTGTCCTGAGAGAGTTCTGTCCACTGTATTACGTGCTGAATGCCATCCCAGCAAAGGTACTGAACTATTCCAGATCATACCACAACCTGGACCAAGCCCAAAACCAAAACATTGAGCACTTTGAAAAGTCCAGATCCTGAACTTAAAAAGTAGATTAAACAAAGTCTCAAACTGTTCTAAAACACAGAGACTGAGACTTTTAATGTCTGACATACAGAAAAATGCTCTGATTATGATGTTGATGATGATGATGTCGAAGGCTTCCTCCTCTCTCTTCTTGCAGGTACAGCGGGGATTCAGGTCTGTCCTGGTCTACCTGACAGCTCTGGACAGCAGCAGTGACTTCCTGGCAGTAGGCAGCAGTATTGGTATGCTCTACCTGTACTGTCGCCGCCTCGCACACATGAACAAGTACAGCCTGGAGGTCAGAGCGCTTCTTCTTCTGTGGTGCTCATTTTGATTTTTAAGGAGCTGTCACCTCACCGTGTGTTTATCATTCCAACTTGTTTCTGTGTGTGTGTGTGCACAGGGTAAAAGTGATGCCATCACTGCTGTGAAGCTGCTCAGCTGTTTCGATGACCTTGTTGCCGTTGGAACAGCTTCAGGTAGAGTTGCCGTCTTCCAGCTGGTGTCTCCACTTCCTGGACGAAACAAACAGGTGAGTGATTCAACAGGTGTGTGAAAGAAAGGGACTGTACACCTGTCTCTTTTCCTCCCACTTATCTGTCTCTCGCTCTCTCCTGTAGTTGAGGCGTTTTGATGTGGTTGGTCTCCATAAGGGCTCAGTGACTTCTTTGGCATGGAGCACAAATGGGATGAAGCTTTTCTCTGGAGATGATAAAGGACGAGTTGTCTTCTCTTCTTTGGACCTGGACCAGGTGTGGCCACAAATACTTACCTGTTAAAAAAAGAAAAAGTAGATTTTCAGACCTTTGTATCATCACCTTTTCCTTAAAATTGTATAAAATTACCTCTGCTTAAAGAAACGTATGCTATAATCTGATTGGTCCATATGCAGGTGATCCTGAACGATAGAAGAACAAGCTCTCACCTAAAATAACTCCTGCACGATCTTTGTTGACTTCTCAGTGACTTTGGTGATTGTTGCAGCTCTTGCTGGTGTGTGTGTGTGTTTTTAGGGTGTGTGTAAGCCTGTGCTGCTGCTGGAGGAGTCTTCAGGTGTGGTTCAGATGGAGTACAGTCACCAGGTGCTGCTGGTCTCCACCCAGCACAGGTCTCTGCTTTTCTGCACGCAGAAACAGGAGGTGGTGCAGCTGGGCACCAAGCCACGCAAGAGGTGAGTTAAAAAGTGAAGGTAGACCAGAATCCTGCCTTCATACGTGTACATATTGTGTATAGTCTGATGAGGAAGCTGCTGTTAAACCAGGTGACAGGTGTTTGTACACAGTGTTTTCCACATCTCACTCTGATGGTACTTTTTTTGTTGTTGCAGCAGCGGAAGATTTGGAGCCTGCTTCCTGCCAGCTCTCTGCAAACAAAGCGATCTTCAGGTATTTGCTGCTCGACCTGGACTCAGATTGTGGAGGTCTGATGTCAAAGGACAGGTGGAGGACACCCGGCTGCTCAAACCACTCTTTAACTCACAGGTACACTGGGAAAAGCTTACGCAGTATGTTGGTATAATGCAAAAGATGAAATCTATGCAAGTGTTTGTGTTTACTTTCTGTAAAAATTGTCTTTTTAGACTTAATATGAACAACATTCACCTGAAAAATCCAGAAATGTCTAGTTTGAGACATTGGAAGACAAAATGATGCCTTAATTGCTTGTAAATAGTAAAAGAAAATCAGCCACTGGGGCAAGAAAGAATGTTTCTGTCAAGTTTCTTTTACATTTTCCTACCCCCAAATCCTTAGTGCTTCTGTGCTGTGAAGTTTTCTTTTGAAGAGGGGTTATTACAATTATTTTTCTTTGGCCTGCCCTCTGGTACTAGCCTTTGTCTGAAACACTTTGTTGTAGCTACCATCACTTAAAGTTCCCCTCTCCATAAACCCTATTCCCTCTGATTGGCCAGTTCTCTGCTGGCCTGTCATGGTTGGAGCTCTGCATACCTTGGTGTTTGAGGTCCTTCCCTCCAACCTGGAGATCAATGACCTCATCATTTCAGTAATTCTCTTAAAGATCTTGTAAAAATCTTGTGCATTTTTTTAAAACTTAGCATTTAAGTAGGTTGGAAAATCTGCACACATCAAATTTGGAACACTTTTTCATGTTCTATTAATTTCTGAAAACTCTGAGTAATTGGAGTAACTTCATTTTTGTTTTTCTGTCTTTTATCTAATTCAGATTCCTCAGTTTGAGTTGTTTCCACGCCCTGGTCCAATCGGAGCGTACCGTCCATCAGACAGACAGCTCGGTCTGCTCAGCTGTTTCCTCAGAGAGGGCTGGATCCTCAGCTGGAACGAGTACAGCCTCTACGTCCTCGACTGTATCAATGAGGTCTGAATGAGGACTCTACTACAGCATGCACATCATTTAATAACACATTGAAAGTGGTTGCTAGCAAAGAGCGAGGGACGGAAGGATGATGGCGTGGTTAACTAGGTGATAACCACTGGAGGAAAAGTTTGTTGTGTGTGTGAGTTTATATATTCATTTTTTTAAGGTGATAATTGGTGCGTTGGAGAGTAGCGGAGACATTGTGTCTGTGTCGTGCTGTGACAATGAGATCTTCATCCTGAAAGGAGACAGAGACATCATCCGCCTGTCCAACAGCCCTGAGGGACTGGCCTCCAACTGTGAGTACAACATCCAGCGCAAACACAGTGCTAATAATCGCCGATCACTGTACTGATACTTTTTTATTCTTTTCATCTGTCAGTGTCAGAGCTCTCCATCCGTCTCTCCTCACCTTTGACCACACCCACCTTCCTACCACCAACTGGATCAGTTGAAACAGCTCAGCCAATCAGAACCATGGCTATCATTGTTGAGGGTGGTGGGAGGGAGGAAGGGGGAGGTGGAGGATGGGAGAGGCAGAGCGAGGATGGAGAAAGAGAGGAAGAGGAGGATGGAGCAGAGGAAGTGGAGGAGGCTGAGGAACAGCTGGAGGTGATATTTAGCCATTTGGTGCTTGAGATTACTGACAGGCTGTGTTAACTCACCTGTTTCTGTCTTTGTCATGTGACTTTTTGTGGGTTCAGGCGACGGAGCAGCTCGGTCAGCGGTCAGGTTTGCTCACCAGCAGCTCTCGCAGCCGCAGCAGCTCAGTCACATCCTGGGACAGTCTGCATGGAAACGCCCCTGCAACAGCTGCCTGTGAGCTGAGCTCCAGACGCTACAGTGCCCCCATGGGTCAGGGAGAGATGCAGCAGGAGCTGGTGGTAAAAGCCATCAGAGTGAAGAGGAGGAGGAGGAGACGGCAAGGTAAGCAGTAGAGCTGAAACAATTCCTTTAATGATTCGAGGTACTCGATTACAAAAATTACTCGAGTAATTTTCTTCGCCTCGAGGAATTGTTTAGTTTTAAAAAAGATCAAAGAGTGGTATTTTAAATAGAGCTGAGACCATATTAAGAGAGTTTTCAGACCCCTCAAGCTACCTCTTATACAAAATAGCAACTAGCAACAAATCTAGCTTCTTTTCTGGAGTTTGGAGACTAATGGGTCATTCTACGAAACGGGTGCCATTTGGGTCTGCAACATTTGATGAGATGTACAAGGCACAAAAAATGTGTTAAAGTGTGTTTACAAATTTTGGAGCTACCAAAGCAAGTGCTCTTATTGACATGCTGTATCAGAAAATTCTATTTCTTAAAGAGAAAAAATTTAATTTGAAAAATAACTGCTCTTTAACTAAATAAAAATGTATTTTATCCGATTACTCGATTAATCGATGGGATTTTCAGTAGAATACTCGAATACTAAAACATTCGATAGCTGCAGCCCTAGTAAGCAGACAGCCAGACAGCGTTGGAAACACAGTAGACTCACATCAGACCCCGATGTCTTTGCCTCCGTCCTCAGACAGCAGCAGTGGGAACCATCTCTCTGAGAGCAGCCTCTCGGACTCCATGTTTGTAGTCCAGGACAGCAGTTGCAGTGATGGAGGAAGTGGAACTCCTCTGAGCGACAGAGCCTCCCTTGTTGGTTTGGACCTTCAGAACCAAGACTCCCCAGAATCAATCCAGGACTCACAGGAGGCTGTGGGGGGTGAGGAGGTGGAGTCTTCCTGTAAACAATCCAGGTACATGTCTGAAAGTGAAACTCAGTCATTACCTCTTCTTGTTCCTGTGATCCTGTTTGTTTACCCTCCCATTCATTTTCTTGTTCTCTCTCACCCTTATCATTTATCTTTGTCTACCTATGCTGCCTCATATTTTTTTAACTTCTTGACAACTGTCTTATCCTCATTTTCTTCTTCTACTGACCTCTCTGTCCACTCCTTGTTTTCATGTCCCAGCCCCCTCCTTCCTCCAGGCTCCCTGCTCCTTGAGGATCCAGAAAAAGCCTCCGGGGCACAGGGAGAAGTTGTCCCCCCGACCCCTGACGTGGACCTATTGTTGGAGTGCACCTTTTCCTACATGCACAACACCGAGGAGGAGGATGCACAGGAGCAGCAGCCGATGGAGGAACAGGAGGACGAGTTTCTGAGCCCTCTGATTGGACCAGAGGAGGATGAAGAGGTGGATTGATCCTTTTTTTTTGTTTTACATTGTGTTTAAATCCACTTATGGTCAACAGTTTGGGACCAAATCAAATTAGAGAAAAAAAAACATTTATCTTTTTTCATGTAAAGGAGGATGACATGGCTCCCCCTGCTGGTGTGGTGGATCAGATGTTTTACTCTACTGTGTCCAACCTGGACAAAAAACCCAGCATGTCAAGTGATGAAGAGGGAGACATCTACGGTCCATCGCTGCATCCTGCTAGGGATGGACTCACCTGTTCATCCAATCAGAGGGAGAAGACAGCAGACAGACAGGTGGACCAAGACGCTCAGGACAGAGACACACACAAACCTGACCAGGTGAGACAATCACACACACACACACACACACACACACACACACAAACTCGCCCAAGTAAAACAGACGTCATTTCTCACTATTTTTGTCTTTGTAGTTGGCAGAAAGCTGGATGGGATACTCAGGACCAGGATGTGGAATACTGAGCTTGCAGGTAACTGACAGGTGAGTGCTCTTGTGACAGGTAACAGACAGGTGAATGTCAGATAAGCAACAGATTAGTGACAGGTACCCTTTATGTTCCAGGTTTGTGTGGTGTCTGGACTTTAAAGGTGGACTGTTCTGCAGCGTTTTGCCTGAGGCTGGACTCAACTGGCAGCGATTTGAAGACAATGTCCACCAGATGGCGTTATCTCCCTCAGGTGAGCCCATACCACCTGCTGTCATCGATGTCATCCACCAACATTTAGCCAGTAGATTTAATCGATGCTAACTGCTGCTAACTCCTTCAGGTAACCTCCTGTGGAAGGTGGAACAGAAGAGCATGACGGCGTTTGCTTGTGCTAAAGTGTCGGTGAAAGGAAAACGTCACTGGTATAAAGCTGTGGAGCAGACAGCCTTTGTGGCCCTGAGTGACGACTCTGCCTGGATCATCAGGACCAATGGAGACCTCTACCTGCAGACAGGTGACCCATTTAAGTGTCAGTCACATGACCAATCACATCCATGCTCTGTAACTCTCAATGAAGGGAATAACTTTATCAGGGCTTGAACTAAAGCTGTGCATGCAAAAAAAACAAAAACATGTCTCAGGTTGATGTTAGTGGGGGAATCTGTAATGTCTTCAGATGACCACAAGGGGGAGTTAAACTGCTGTCTTGTTTCAACTGAGGCTCACTGTGCAGGCTCAGAGTCCCCACTGACCAGAGGGAGATGTTCACTTGTTGTATAATGTGATTGTTGGAGTCAGGAGAGTGTTTAACACAACACATCAGTTAATTTGTTAAAGTTGACACTTGTTTCATTAATGATGCGTTTCAGGTGAATAGAGCCCTGAAGTAATCAAATTGTTGTTTGTGTATGTGCGTCAGGCCTGAGCGTGGACCGGCCCTGTGCTCGCTCCGTAAAGGTGGACTCCCCCTGTGTGTTCAGCCAGGTGTGTGTGAGAGGGGGCGTGGTCTGGGCTTTGAGTGAGCACAAAGCTTTGTTCTACAGAGAAGGGTTGGACAGCTACTGCAGCGAGGGCGAGGGCTGGAAGTATGACACCGTCAGGTACGGCAGCCACTGTTATACAGCTGCAACATTCACTGTCTGATCACACTGATAGTTTTACTGTGTGTGTGTCACAGTGAGGCTCAGGGTCTGGAGTTAATGTGTGTGGCTCTGGGTGATGGAGGTACAGCCTGGGCTTTGGATGCCAGTGGCAGCCTCTGGTTCAGGACAGGGATCTGTTCGTCCAAACCACAGGGCGAGGACGACCACTGGTGGCAGGTAGACCTCAGTCTTCAGTCTGTCCTGGTCTGATGTGGGTTCAGTTCTTCAGCCTTTCAGTTGATCTGTCTCTGTCTCCATCAGATCAGTATTTCGGACTACGTGGTTTTCGATCAGGGTAGTCTGTTCCAGACCCTGCTGCAGGCCACCCAGAGTGTTGCCACGGTCACCAGGGCGCCAGTGGAGCGAGTGGTGGCCTTCTTGTCTCAGTACTCACAGTGCCAGCCGAGCCTGGTCAGCGCTAACGCCAGTGGGGTCTGGGTTGCCTCAGGACGGAACCAGCTGCACCTGGCCCGTGGCAGCCTCGTAGGTGAGTTGGGTGCAGTCCAGACCAACAGAGTCCACGAAAAGAGATCATACAGTTTAAAAGTGTTAAGTTCTCGTGTCCTGAGCTGCTGTCTGTGTTTTGGTTCTTCCAGGAACTTTTTGGCAGAATGTCGTTCCAAGAGGAACAGTGTCAGCAACCAGGTGGACCTTTATCACATCTTCAGCTGTGCCTCACAGAGAAGGTGCATACACCTGAAAACAAGTCCTTAAAGTGATACTCCGGGATGAAACGAGTTGGGTCCTATCACAAGGTTTAGGGCAGAAATTACCCCTACAGCAGTGTTTTTGTGCAGCAGAAGCCCAGAGCGCACGCACCAAACACCCCCTCCCTGCTCCTCTGCCGGTTTCCTCTGCATTAATTTAGTAGTGATTTTGAGTGAAAGTAACGCGCTGAAAATTCTCTAATTAAAGCGTGAATGCAGACTGATATCAGATTTTTTCGGTGGGAGTACGCTTATTTGTGTTTTTGGTCAAGAGTGCAGAGGAAACCGGCAGAGGAGCAGGGAGGGAGTGTTTGGTGCGTTTGCCCTGGGCTTCTGCTGCACAAAAACACTGCTGTAGAGGTAATTTCTGCCCTAAACCTTGTGGTAGGACCCAACTTGTTCCATCCCGGAGTATCACTTTAAGCCTCTGAAACTAGTCCACATGCCTCTCAAACTAGTCCCCACACCTCTGTAAATTGTTCTTAAATTTCTGGAACAAGTTTTGTTGACATCTTGAACTCGTCTCAAGCTTTTTGCAGCTGCTGCTAAAGCTAAGAAGTTCCCAGACCATTGTCTCAGATTTTTAAACTGGTACCTGGATCTTGCTTCACCCTCCACCAGACCATAACTCCCCTGTGTGTTACCTGTGATTCAGGTACGTTCCTGTGGTTGGCCCAAAGCAGGAAGGATCTGTTCTGTGTTTGGGACCAGGATGGAGAGCTCCGCCCCTCCTCTGTCCTTCTACCGCCTGAGGTAAAAATACCTGCCGTCTGATTTTCATCTCCTCTATCCCTTTGGCTGCCCCCCCAGGTGTGATGTCATACTGTGTTCTACCTGTGTGCTCAGGTGGAGCTGATTCACCTCACTGCCTGCCGTGATGCCCTCTGGGGCCTGGACACTCACGGCAGAGTGTGTATCCGAACACTGTCTCCGTCCTGTCCAGCTGGACTCCACTGGACCCCTCTGGACCTCAGTCAGCTCGGTATGTTCCTGATTCACACGTGCTGTAGATGAAACAAAACGCCAAACCAACAGATATCTGGGTAACAGTTCACCACTGTGTGTAACTGATCACTCTGTGAAGATGTACAAGATGAATTCAACCAAAGATTAAAACATACTTATAAACACTAATAGCTCAAAGGGGGGATATGAGGGATTACTTTGATCCATTCCTTTAGGGTCCACTCCATTCACATGTGATCAGGTTTTATTAACAGGTTATAAACACACAGAGTTTATTAATACATAGAAGTTTATTCCCCACACGTCTTTATTTTGTAATTGAGTCTTTGGTCTGATTTGTGAGCTCTGACTGGTCGAAGAGTCGGTGTGCACTGAGTGTTTTGAGGGTATCATCCACCTCTGGTCATGTTACAGCATGACAAACACACACACACACTCACACACTCCGTCAGCTGTGTTTCTCCGTCACATTGACAGCTGGAGGTTGTGTAACAGGTCAACATGAAGAGTGTGTGTTAGAGTGTGTGTGCGTCATACTGTAACCTGACTGTTAGGTCAGGTCTGTTTTTAGTCCCCATGCCCTTCTCGCTATCAGAGACCACATGACTGTCTGTCTCTCAGCCTGTCTGTCTCTCTGACTGTCTGTCTTTCAACCTGTCTGTCCCTCTCGAGGAGTTGAAGCCAGATTTTAACCTTTTTAGTAACAACCACAAGATGCCCACCTGTCAATCAAGTCAGCCACACCCCTTATCATTATTATTGGTTTTAAATTATTGAGCATATTTTGCTCTGTTTATGATTATTCTGTAATTCGTTCTTTGTTCCCTGCCAGTGACAATCACATTGTTGTTGTCGACCATGTTTGTTGTAGATGGTGTTCAGTGGAGGTGAGCTCAGTGGATTAAAAGCATTAAACCAGAGTTACAGATCCTACAGGTTTGAAGATGTCAGACAGCTGCAGCAGCTCATCGATGCGGCCTTCAAGGGTCAGAGGTCAGCAGGACGGTCTGTCAGTCAGATATGAATTATGAGGCCGTTTCCCTAAAACAGCCTGACCTGGAATCTGCCCTGACACCGGATGTGGTCACATGATCCTACTCAAGTTTCACCTGGAACCTCCTTAATGTTTTTGTTTAGACAGCAATGAACGTGACCTGAGGACCCACAAAAGAATCGTTGAAATCTTGTCTCAGTTTGGGTTTAAAGAACCCATATATGGTGTTAGTGTCACAGGAACATGTTGTGATCTTTAAGGTATGATGTCGACTGTGTGTTGCAGGAGGTGTGCGTCTGGTCAGTGTAAGCTGCGGCAGTCAGAACGTCTGGGCCGTGGACAGTCGAGGAGTTGTTTACTTTAGAGTTGGAACACAACCACTGAACCCTAGCATGATGCTGCCGGCATGGATCCAGATAGATCCACCTGCACAGGTAAGAGGAAGAACCTGGATCCACATGGACTCTCTATATACAGTGTGCGCGCTTACAGTCCATAAAACTCTGACATCATGTCTCTGCAGCCAATAGGAGTGCAGCTGGTCAGCCTTCAGACGAGTCCTAATGACCGTCTACTCTGGGCATTGGACAACAGAGGAAGTGTCTTTGTCAGGACCGGACTCAGCGAGGAGATGCCGGTGGGGACAGACTGGGAGCTTGTGCCAGGTACCTATCTGTCTATGCACCTGACTATCTGCACATAAGCTGCGTTTTCACCAAGCAGTCCGGGTCGGTTCAGTACGGTTTGGCACGGTTTAGTACAGTTAAGCCTGATCCTGTTTGCGTTTCCACAGCAAACTGTGCCCTCTCGTGGTGGGCAGCGTGTAAGCCGGATGCCAGAAGCTGCAGCTGTTAAACAATAGTGCGACGCCGTAGCAGCTTACCCAGCTATTAAATCCAACAAGGAAAAAAAATGCAACACAGTAAACAAAGAGCACGGATGGAAGACATGCAGCATTTCGTCCTCTCTGAGATCGGCATGTAGCCCTTTGATACAAAGTGCAATCAAACTTTGTTTCAGAGAAGTCTGTGTGCCACCAGGGGAAATGCAGCCGCTGTCGGGGTAAGTGACGATTCTTTCGACCAATCAACGGCAGTGTGTTGCTCCACCTCCCGAGAACGGATTGGTTCAGTCTGGCACCCATACAAAAGGGTCCCAAAAAAGTAAGTCGGCTCGTCACGGTTTTTAGGGATCTGTCCCGGGATGAGTCAGTAGAAATGCTGCAAAAAGTGCGCCGTACCGAGACGAACCGACCCGGTCTGCTTGGTGGAAACACGGCTAAAGTGTATGTTATTGTGTACTTGTGTACATTTGTATCACTGTGTGAATTGTTCTGTGATACAGGTCTGGCCGTCAGTCAGCTGGTCTTGAGCTCTCGGACTGTTTGGGTTCGGTGTGTAAACGGAGATCTAGCTCGGCGTTATGGTGTCTCTGACAGGAACCCTGCAGGAGATTACTGGAAGAAGATCCCAGGGAGTGCTAACTGGTTCACTGGTAAGTCCAGGTCTTTTCTGGTTAGCGTGTGTCACCTGCACAGGTGGTTTCCTCTGAACCAGAGCCAGTTCGTTCATTCTGCAGGACTGAAGCTCAGGTCTGCTCTTCTCTTTCTTCAGTAACTCCTGAGGACGAGTTGTGGGCAGTGACTCCAGTTGGTGGATTGTCACGTCGCCTGACAAAGCTGCTCCCTCAAACTCCCAGCAGACCCGCCCCTTCAGGCCCCTCCCTCAGCGTGGACGATGTCGAGGACGAATGGGAGCTCATCTAGCCTGTGACATCACTGAGTTTGTCTGATATGAATTCACCTGGTGGGAAGTTCTGATGTCACAGTGACAGTTTGTTCATTAACATCTCCTGAAGTGAGGTACATACTCCCTGTCTGTACCTGGCTTCCCCCCCGACACTAAACAGGAAGTGACGTCACTTCCTGACACCTAAATGTTTAGAGGATGGTTCCTGAACAAGATGGCTGCCACCCCGGCTGATGTAAAATGTCGTGAACTGAGACTTTATTTTATTTTTGTTTTAATAGGAAGCACTTTAATCTCTGAAGGGACACTGGACAACAGACAGGCCAGATTGGACTGGACCAAACCGGTCCTGGCTGGTTCTAAAGCTGATCCTCTTTCCTTTGCTGTAGCTCAGACTGGATCAAACTGGATCTACAAGAATGGATCTGGTTTTGACAAGCTTTTAATCAGCTATTATTTACTGTAGTTCAGCCTTCTTCTACTGGATCAAACTGGTTCTAACCAGTACTAACTGGTTTTTAAACAGCCTGTTCTCCTCCCAGCTCAAGTTTAACCTTGTTTAGACCATTTAAGTCTGTAACAGGTCATATACTTGTTTATTATGCTCTTGGTGTCAGTTTAGCTTGGGTCTAACAAATCCTAACAGATCCTAACTGGATCTTACTGGTTTTCTCTGGATCTAAACTGGCCATTTAAGTAGTGATTTGGTTCTACTTGGTTTTACTGTATATGAGGATGTTGAAGGGATGATAACAGAAAGAGATCTTTACATTTGTCTGATCTGAACTGTTTTTTTTTCCTGGAGGTGTAATTTTCTAAATCAGTTTACATTTACCCTAGGTTAGTTCAGTTTGTTTAGACTGGTTTAAATAGGTCCACAGTTATTCCAGTTTAATTAAATCTGGTCATATGTGGACAGTAAATGAAGGATATCAGAGTTTCTGTGGAAAAAATTAACCCCACTTTCATTCAGTTTACCTGTTTTGTTTTTTTTTAAGTAATACTTCTCCATTTCAGCTTGGACTGGTTCCAGTAAGTTTTAACAGCTAGTCAACCTCAAACTTTTGTTGATCCCTGTTTACTTTTGTTCAGTTTGAGTCTGGTTGTAAAACATTAAAGGGAAATTCTACTCTTGAGTCACATATTTACGACAGGATACTTTTGTCTGATTCAAACCAGTTTTAATGGTTTCAATCATGTTCTTGGCCAGTCATGTTTCCTAAGTTAATTTAAGTTTGGGGAGAATAGAGGGTTTGAAAGGGAAAACTTTTCCTGAATTTTATTCTGGTTTCTCTGAGCCAGAGAGGTTTAAACCAGTTCGGACATTTTTTCTTATTTATTTATCAGAGAGCAGAGTTGAGCACTTAACTTTAAGCCAAATACAAAATTGTCAAACCAGTCTGTGGTGAATAATGAAAGGGTCCTGATTCCAATTTCTTTATGTAAAACTATTTACAGTACTCCTAGAGATCCAACAAGTCAAGTTTTTTGAACTTCTGCTGTTTGAATTGTTTTTAACTGGGTTAAATTGGTTAGAAATGGTAAACTGGTTTGAACTGGTATGAATGGGTGTAAACTTGTTAAAACTGGTTTCAGTTGGTCTGAACTGTTTTAAACTGGTATGAATTGGTTAAAACCATTTAATTCTGGTTTCAACTGGTATAAACAGCAAACTCTGCTCCTCTCAGCATGTTACTGAACTATTAACCTGACGATCTACAGGTTTTGTTTCTGAACTCCAGCTACTGATTGTCCTGAGATGACACCTGAGTGTGCGTCTCACAGTTGCAGGCAGGTGTGTTTACCTGATCCCTGTAAAACATGTAAAAATGCACATTTGATCGAACGCCTGTCTGTGTTTGTTTAAATAAGGTTTATGCTGAAAATTCAAAAAAGTCATCTGATTTCAAACCAAATCTGGACTCTGTTAGACCTTCGTGGGCTCTAATGGACCCTATGGTAGACCTAATTCAACCTTAGTGGACTGTGTTGGGCCCTTGTGGACTTTTGGCCTGCACAGAGGTTCAAGTCTTCTTTCTGACCTGGATCTGTATGAAAATGAAAAATCATCATCCTTTCTCTCTTCTTCCTGCCTATTGCCATGGAGACCTGAGCAGGCGTGATCTTGTTGTGAAGTCATCCTGCTGTTAGCTGATTGGTTGGATGTTCTGCTGACCAATAAGAATTCTGTGTAAACTCACCTGTGTAATTTAACACATTAACTGAATAAACATGCTAAAACACTGGCACTGTGTTCAATCTTGAAAGCTTGAGGAGCAGCAGGGGGTCTCTGTGGGCTCTGTCAGCCCTCAGTTTTGTCTCGCAGGGGTCAGGCTGCCAGGGCCATATTGGTTCTGGGTAATTAGAGCTGGATAACAGACACGCAGCAGTGTCTCCTTGCTGCAAGATAAATATTCCCGGAAGAGAACACCCAAACAAGATCAGTTTCAGGCTCTGAGTCCTGCACATGCTCATTGGTGCTTTTTCTGCTCTTGGACAGCCTGTCCTTCACATTCACAGATGTTACTTTAAATGACTTTCCAGGAATCAGAGAAAGCTTTACAACTATGAAATTATGAGAGAGTCAGTGTGAGACCTTCTTCAGAGAAGAGCACGCTATGGTCCAGTGTTTGATTCATATGAACATGTTGATATACTTAAAATTACAAAGACTCTGTAAAGAAAGCTATTATCTGGTATTAACATATCGATCCATCTGTACATGAAGCATGAAACATTTGCAGTCAAAGCTCAGAGAAGAAAAGGAACAAGCACACTGCACTTTTCACTTCATGGTTTTTATTTACAGGTTATTATCTACAGATAAGATAGATTCAAACATCCACAGGCCATAAATACAGGACAGAATGGCTGTAAAATCAAACTGTACAGATGTCAAAGATCAGAGGAAAACATCCCCAGAATAAATAAAGCAAAATCTAAGTGCTCTTACACAGCAGATCTCTGAGATCAGGTCTGTTTCTGGATAATTTGGCAGCAGCAGAGGACGATTGATGTGATCAATACATGAAAACCATGATGTCTTCATAGTGAAAACAGAGGAAGCAGAGATATGTGCATCTTTAAATTCATCATGTCTGAAGCTCTATGACTGATCCACATCAGAGGTAGAAGCATGTTGACACAACAGATCATCAGTATGTGTGAATACATGTTAAATATTAACTCATCAGTTCACATTTAAAGGGTCAATACAAGAATTTCACCTCCTCAGCTCAAACTCCACAGCTGATCAGTTAAAGCTGAACACAGTCATTCACATTGTGTCCCCAGGGTCCCAAAGTCCACCCTTTGCCTGTCCCTGAGGATCTGGAGATATGAGGTTTCTAACTGACAGACTGTCCAGGTAAACGCTGACTCAGCGTTTAACACTGATGTGTTATCAGGCGAGTTTTTCAGTCTTATTTACATTTTTATTTACATTATAGTTCACTGTCCAATCACAGCAGTCCTGGGGAATTTATAACATGTTTCCATGGTTACAGATCATGTCACTGCCAGCAGTGTGGTTGCAGGAAGTTGGGCAGGGCAGAGATTTGATCAGGCCCAGATCGAGCCAAACACCTCAATGACTGCAGCAGAAGTGGAGGTGGAGCCTGACCACACAGCCAGCTGAACACTTCATTTCCCAGCAGGCTTTGCCAGTGCTGTGGTTCTTGCTGCAAGCGTTGTTGTGCCAGTGGTTTGGGCATAAACAGCAGCAGGAAGTCGAGGCAGCGCTGTGCATGGGGCCGCTCCATAGGGTCACAGGAAACAAGTCGCTGCAGCGCCGCGTCCAGGCAATCAGCCTGCGCTCCATGAATCAGCAGCAGCAGCAGGCAGTCGGGCCTTGACAGCTCCACCGCCAGCTGCACCGCTGTCTTTCCTGAGTCTGCCACATGTGAGCAGCCACCACACCTCTCCAGGTAGTCCTGCCACTCACTCTGCACCTCGCAGTCTCTCAGAGTCTCCACAATCATTCTGAGGATCGACAGGCGATTGTAGCGAACTGCCACTGAAAGGTGTGGTGCATCACTGCTGCGGCAGCAACAGAAGCTGCAGCGAGATGCTCTCAGCGCGCTCACTGAATACCTGTGGAGCAGGTAGCGTGCATAGTCCTGGTGGTCGTGTACAAGGGCATACAGTAGGGCTTTAGATGGAAGGAAGGCTCTGGGATGTCCGTCCTCCCAGCAGAAGACTTCCATGGTCCTCATGTCCTCAAGGAGCCAGACCGGCAGCTGCTCCCGCACCGCGCAGTAAAAGGAGAATGCTGACTGCTCGCACTGACGCTGTGATGGAGATGAAGACAGGTGCTCCATCTGAGAAGACAGAACCCACGGCATGATGATGCTTTGAAAGGGGCAAACACACGGTTTGAAGAAGGAGGTTTTCAAATCCACTTGATCCCTTTTACACTGTGTAAACGGACTAATCCTGATCCTGATCCTGATTCAGCCTGCCGAGTGTCAAACTGACTCTCAGTCAAACCTCCGACCACAACTCCCTCACACTTTTATAGCTTCACCTCCCACCCCAACACACACTCACACACACACACACACACACACACACACACACACACACACACACACACACACACACACACACACACACACACACACACGCACACACACCCTTCTCCCGCCACTTCAGCTCCATGTGTGGGTGTTTGTTTGGGGGCCGGGTCGCGGATCAAGTGTCTCACATTCTGAACATAGCGGCCTGTGAGTGACTGCAGCAGTTTATGTAAGAAAGCTAACAGCAGACGGAAGATTGATTCGGATTATTGACGACTGATACGACTTCAAATTGCAACACTGTCACCTTGTGATTCTGTGTGTGTGTGTGTGTGTGTATGTGTGTGTGTGTGTGTGTGTGTGTGTGTGTGTGTGTGTGTGTGTGTGTGTGTGTGTGTGTGTGTGTGTGTGTGTGTGTGTGTGTGTGTGTGTTTGTAGTATATAGGACAGAGATATATGTTTACAGTCAGCTGCTAAAAACAAATACATGCACAGACTGTGATCAGCTGATAACACATTTTTTAAATTCTGTCTGTTAATTTGGTTTAATGTTATTGTTTTTGAAGAATGCACATTTAATGCAAATAATCAAGGACGGCATTCATTCTAATAATAAACAGTGTTTACTTTGAGTGCAGTGATGGATATCACTGCATTTTGGTGGGGGAAAAAGGTTGAATTGAGATCTTTTTTTTATCTTTTACTACTACAGGTTTCGTGTATCAGTACATGTATGAATAGATATCAGCTGATTCAGTGCCCCAACACAAACACTGTATATGAAACAAGACAAGGAGCTCCTCCTGCTGGTCCTAAATTGTAACTCCACACATCCATACAATCAACCAGCCCAGTTTTTGAGATCACCACGTCAAAAAATCAGCTACAGCATCAGTCAGATATTCCAACTGCTCTTCGGGCAGAGTGGTTTGCTCAGAGAGTCAACACTGACCAACAAACCTATGATCTGAAACACTATACAGCTGGAGGATTCAAACTTCCACTTCTACACAACCACAGTAGGAGCTTCGAGAACATCTCCCAGCAAACTCAAGTAATGGCCAATAGGTTAGTCACAAGACTGAGTATAACAAGGACACCCCCGAAACGCTGAGTCTCTCAGAAGGAAAGACTGAAAGACTCTTTGATACAGTCTATGGTTGATTTAAACATAATACAGAAATACCAGAGACTTCTCTGGACCTGAGACCGTTCAAAATGGATGATAGGGAAGTGTAAAAAACTGTCTTGTGACATTCTTTTTGGAAATCATGGACGTCCTGTCTTCTGTTTTAAAGAACAGAGGGAGCACCTGATTTGTTAGCAGCTCACTGTTCAAAGCCATCCCTGATAGTTTGGGGATCATAAGGGTCCATCATGCATGACGATCCAACACATCTGTGAAGACTCCAGAAATGTTGCACAAAACACGCAGGCTTGGGAGCAATGTATGCTGCCATCAGATGCCAACTGACATCTATCGAGAGGCTGAAATCCTCTGTCAATCAAGAACTTGTCTGTCAGAGTTCCTCTTCTGGAAAAACCCCACTGAGGAGATCAGATTGGCAGACTCTTTATCTGCCTTTAACTTTCTTTAAAACAACACATTTTTATTAGTGTGATTTTACAGGAGATGTTATCTGAGTGATTTTTAATCCTCAAAATGCTGCAATTATTCCTCCTCAGACAGGATTTAATCTTTAAATTCTAATTGTTTTAATCTTTTGTTGTTTTTGTTCTTCTGGTGTTTTGCTTCTTTTTATCTGTTGGTGGTTTTAAGCCTTTCATGTTTGATTTCCGTGTTTTATTTTTGTGGTTTAAGCTTGTCCTCCTAACTTTTTTCTCTTTGGATGAAATTTTTATTTTGCAAAGCCTTTTGAAACCTTCTTTTGAAAAGTACTTTATGAAGTTTTAACTAATTTATGCTCCAAAGGATTTGTAAACCATCGAATTAATTACAAACATGAAAGCATATGATGTTATATGGTACCACTACACATGTTGTAAAGATGTACTGTACAATATGTAACTATTACACATTATGTTTTATAGCCAATTTTACTGTTAAAAACTGATTCCTTGATTCAGTTATGAGGGAGTTGTTTAAATACTGGTTTTTATAAAACATAGATGTTTATACATCTTCATAAAGAGTCATTCATGTGAGTGTGTCAGTGTTATGATCAGTTCATTATCAGTTCATGACTCTTGTTTCCAACTTGTTCCCAATGTTGTGTGGAAAGGCAGGAGAGGCTACACACGCAAACACACGCACACGCACGCACACACACACGCACGCACACACGCTCCTCCTCTATGATCGATCAGCCTTAGACTGTCTGATCTCTGATCTTCGAGTTTTATCGGTAGTTCTGGTCTGAGGGTCTAGGGGTCTCCCTGTAGGTCCTGGTCTGGCCTAATCTGGTTCGTTCTGGTTCCGGATGCTTGTTCTGTAACTTTTTGGACTCAGAGTGGAGCTTTAGTCCCGGGTTAACCGTTAGCATCTTGCAGCTGAAGCTGGTTTAGCCCCTGTTAGCTTCACCTCTCAGATCATTTCCTCCTCTGTTCCTGTTTTAGACCAAACCGCCCCGCTGCTCCACGGACTGATCTATTACCTCAGCTTCGGGACCACGAACCCGGATCGGTTCTGTCCGCGGGGCAGCTAAGCTAACTTGCTAAGTATTAGCTTGAGTTAGCATCCAGCCTTAAGCTCTTGTTGTCTCCGTTCTCGTCATGCCGGCGATGCTGGAAAGAAACCCGGAGGCTTCAGGGAAGCGGAGAGGGAGAGCCCCAGCGGGTAGCGGCAGCGGCGGCCCCGGGGCAGCAGCCAACCCCGGCGGGAAGAACCTGTCCGGTAATGGAACCAGCACTAACAGCTGCTGGGAAGAAGGAAGTTCAGGCTCCAGCAGCGACGAAGAGCATGGTGGGTAGCCTCGATCACTGTAGCACTGTTATACACTTTGTACACTCTCTTGTGCGTATAATTAACATTCCTTTATGTGTAAATGTGTTTGTATGCAGGTGGAGGGGGGATGCGGGTCGGGTCACAGTACCAGGCCGTGGTTCCGGACTATGATCCAGGTTAGACTCTGAATATGATTCGTTAGCCTGGAGGCGGAGTGGTAGCCTCGAACAACCCGAGAACAGAAGTACAGGATACAAGTCAGACCTCTCCAACTGGTTCCGCATCTTTGAGACTGGATCCGCTTTTACAATCCATATTTTATAAACTTGTAGTTCTGTTCTGGAGTATTTATAAAGTTAATGCTTACACACGTAAGTCTGCAGCTTATAGGTCTATACCACGTCACTTTTGGTGTTTCTACAGTGAGCAGCTCTCACTGCAGACACGGATCCTGAAACTGATCCACAGTCCGCATCAAACTGGTTAAAGAGGTTTTAACCTCATACAGGATGCACAAACACTGCTCTGTATTTGATTTAATTAAATGAACCAATAATGAAATACGGAGACATTCTGTATTAATAATGAATGAGCTTATAAAAACCTCATATCATTTAACAAACAGATGAAATACAAAAGATACGATGTAATAAGGGCCACTGCAGTAGCAGTAAAGACATGGTTCTCATAGCATTTGTTTGTAATTAGGGGATATAGAATGAAAGGGATGCAAGTGAGAAGAATTGTGTCAGAGTAACTAAATCTGTATTTAAAAAAAAAATCAAGATAACAGGTGTTGAATTTGGATATCACTTATTTTGTCTGCTCTTTTTTTCTGTACCTGACAAGCCAAGATTGTGACTGTTAGTATCTAACAACTTCACAAAAAGGATGCCCACAGAGAGAGCTTTTTGTTACAGAGGAGGGAGATTCTTAACCACGTGCACACATTACATCACTCTTTACACACACACTACAATATGACAGATGTCATATTGGAAATGCTGACTGATCCTAACTTTCAGTTAACCTAACATAAGTCCAGGGGGCAGGCTTTTAGCCTCCTTACTGACAGCTATAGGGTGTCTATCTGTCAGTTAAGTCAGCCACGTCCTTGGTCATGCAAAACTGCTTATTTCAAATTATTCAAAAGTACTGAAATATTTTTTAAAAAATCTTCCCCTATGCATTTGGCATCACTTAAGTTAAAAGTCAAACTTTTGTAAGTAATAAATCAATAAGTGGTAAAACAACCTTAAAAGAGCTATGAGGAGTTTCTAAGTGATCTTGAAAATGTCTCCCTTCTAGATATATGCCTGATCAAAACTCACACTTTAAAATTAGGTTATCAGCCCCAATACAGGTTATTTCTTAATGCTACTTCTTTGCTTTCTGGTCGGATCAAGCAGGACCAGATTGATTTACAGCAAGTCCAAGTCTCCATGCCAACATGGCGCCAGCTGTCAAATTTTAGTACTGAGATGATAGATCTGTGGACACTCATGTCTAACTGCCAGGCAGAAAAACAACTGAAGAGCCGAAAGAAGCTAAACCAGAGAGTGATAGCGCACGGGCTAATGGCTAAGACACAGGCTAAACTGTTTGTGGTAATGTGATAATGTTCATTCCAATCCACATGCAGCAGTTTTACTGCTGTGGTCTTTTTAAACTTGAGAGTCTATCAATAAAATGTGGAGTTAGGCATGTGTGTAAGCGCTGGCAGGACATAACCAGGATTCACTAACATTACACATTACAGATGTGTCTCATAGATAGCTACTAAATTACATTTCAAACTGACAAAGTTTGCTAGTTTTCATGTTAGCCTACCAATACATTGGAGCACTAGACTGTCAGTAGCGCTGCATTTAGCGAGCTACTGAACAGTGGTACAAACTTACAACATTTGCTTGTTGTCACGTTTCAAACAACGTAACCATTGATTAAAACCTTACCATCACATTGTACCTGGTAATAAGTTGTCTTGAACAAAGAAGAAAACTTGTTCCTATCTCATCTCCATTCATTTCCTAAACAAACACATGCCTTGTTAAAAGTTACATCTTCACTACAGTGTGGATGAGACTCCGGGCCAAAAGGTGGAGCTGCAGTCCAATTAAAACAGATCCTCCTCACAGCATGTTCAATATAAGCATCCCTAACTGGGCTGTATACATGTTTATTTGTGCTGTAAATGTCACCTTTTTCAATGAGTGTGTATGTGATTTCTAGTGCTTCTACAGCCACCATCAAGTGGACACTGAAGGAACTGAAGTTTTTAACTCTTCTTCACCTCCTTCACTCCTCACAGCCAGAGGTTGCAGCATAATAATAACACAAACTAAGTAGTCCACCCAGAGATGAACTTTGTAGTCCCTGACTGTGTCTCCTGTATAATGATTGGACTCCAGTTTATCTGGATCATAATCCTAACCTTGTTTGTGTTTTGTTAATCTGTGTGTGTTAGACGTGGCCCAGGCAGCTCACCTCAGAGAAAACCTTGGCATGTTGGTCTGGATCCCCAGCAGCTGTCTGAACCAGACACAGTGTAAGAAACACTCTGAGTCACTTAGAATACATCCTAGCTGTGAATTAAAGAAAGTCTGACAGAAGGTACTCTTGTTTTTGTTGCAGTGGATGAATACATTGCCATCGCCAAAGAGAAGCATGGATACAACATGGAGCAGGTAAACTGTGATATGATTGTCAGTGTGTCTCACTGTCTGTCCTCAGTCCGGCTTACAGTGTGTGTTTCTGTCTCCAGGCTCTCGGGATGCTCTTCTGGCACAAACACAACATCGAGAAGTCTCTGGCTGACCTTCCAAACTTCACCCCTTTTCCTGATGAGTGGACGGTGGAGGACAGAGTTCTGTTTGAACAAGCCTTCAGCTTCCATGGGAAGAGCTTTCACCGCATCCAGCAGATGGTACCTGGCTGTTAAACCCAGTTTATCCACCACAATAACCAGTACAGTGCGTGTGCACCTGTTAGTCCGTTAACTGGAGTCTGTTTCTCTCTGTAGCTACCCGATAAGTCGATGGCCAGTCTGGTTCGCTTTTATTACTCGTGGAAGAAAAGTCGGAGTAAAACAAGTCTGATGGATCGACACACACGAAAACAGAAGAGAGAGAGAGACGACAGGTGAGCTGCAACCTTCACAGGTAACACTGAAGGTGGAGTAACAGTAGAGATAACACATGATTAGGGACATGTCATTTAACATTCCAGAACAGATCATTTCAGAAAGAACATTACAGACAGCATGTAAATCTACAGTAACATGAAACGTGGGTCTCATGGCAGGTGAATGTTATAGGCCTGAATCCTGATTGGCGGGTTCTAACCAATACTTTAAACTCTGTGTTTCAGTGACGAAGAGGTCGAGGAGGGAAGCGCAAATCCCCCAAGTGACTCAGAGTTTGATCCAAAGAAAGACGAAAAAAAGGAGGTACTCTGCTTTTCTTTGACTATTTACTAAAGAACCCAACTTCTCCGTTGTGGAGGGGATTGGGAACTTGAGAGCTGTCATTTTTGGGGGGGGTTTGGCTCCAGGTTCACAAATCTGTTCTAGAAAAACCAGGAAAAAAAGTTATGCTTAGTACACCTTACTTATCTTACAACACTGCAGACCACTGACAGGTCAAAAGAATCATAACTTACCGTGCGACAGCGGCTGCATTTCTCCTGGTGGCACACAGTCGTCTCTAAAACAAAGATTAATTGCTCTTTGTATCAAAGAGCCACATGCCAATCAGAGAGGATGAAAATGCTGGATGTCTTCCATCTATGCTCTTTGTTTACTGTGTCACATTTTTCTTCTTTGTTGGATTTAGTAGCGGGGTACACTATGTTGCGCTGATATGACATCACAGTATTATGTTACTGATGCGGCTGCTGGCATCCAGCTTAGAGGGGGCACGGTTGGCTATGGAAATGCAAACAGGATCAGGCATAACCGAGCCAACCTGTACCAAACTGTACTGATCTAAACCGGACTGCTTGGTGGAAACGGGGCTTAAGGCACAGAGTCAATGCAGAAGTATAAAACAGAGTTAACCCTGTTTAATCTCCATCTTACACCTTAACCTACCCCTCCCCAGAGGCAGAGCAAACTAATTTTTACAAAGTGATGATAAACCGATGTCAGATTAGACAGAATATATGACAAATTCACAGCAAACCGACTTCATTATGATGTACTGCATTACATGAGTGATAAGACAGGTAAGCTATTAAAAGCAGATGTCAAGTGAATGTACGGTGTTCAGAAGCTATTTTATGCAGCTTCTGAAAACTGTAATCTTTGCTTATCATAGCTCGTGTAGCTAATGCAGCTCCTGAATGCAGCTTAGCTGTCTAATTATTTATGAAACTCAGTTTATTGTAGTGAAATCCATTTTTAATGTAAATGTGTCACCCTGGTAGCAATTATTAGCGATAGCTGTCGCTATAGCAGTGTTAAGTAGATTGTTATAACAAGTGATTTTGAAATACAATACAACAGTTCAAAACATGGCTAATATTTATGTGAAGTAGCAAAGGATTGGATATCTAATAAAAAAAATGTCAATATCACAGGAAATTGGTCATACCCCTTGGTTTCTAGTGAGGTCCCAGTTTGTCTTCATTACAAGCCCTGTGTAGCCCTTCCCCTTATCCCTTTAACTTATGGAGAACTGGGACGCCACGTACAAAACCAAGAGCTAAGGGGTAGAACTGGGATTGGCCCTTAGTTCCTGGGAACGTTTTACCAGGGACTAATTGTTGCGGAACTTTCTGGGTGAAAATAACCTTTAAAGAAGGTGGTCATGTTTGGGATCTTTTTTACAGGTTAGGGTAAACAGGTCATGTGACTGACTGAAGGGGTAATACACAGCCACAGTGTGATGACGTCTCATATTTATCACTTTGTTAACATCCTGACCTTTTTGGTTCCAGGTGAGCTCTGGCTCAGAGAGGTCTGAGGTGAAACCAGCGACTGGACTGAAGGTAACAGTGCCTGGACCTGATCATTCTTAACACTTAAGCAGCCCCTCTCTATCAGGTGATTTTACCTGTCTGTCTCTCTCTGTTGCTGTAGCTGGGCAGTAAGGCGTCTCAGCGGCTGAAGAAACGTCCACCTCGGGGAATGTTTCTGAACCAGCAGGACATCGTCTCACTCTCCTCTGCATCTCCTCAGGGACTCATCCGACAGCTGGATTGTCAGCTGGTCTCCATTAAGAGACAGGTGTGTCTACCTGTCTGTTCAGCTCCCCTCTCTTTGTCCTTACCTGTCGCTCTCTCCTGACCTGTCTGTCTTTATTTTTCAGATTCAGACGATCAAACAGTCAAACAGCACTCTTAAAGAAAAACTCAGCGCAGGTGTCAGTGAGTTCAAACAACCTGAGGTAACTACAGCAACAGATCCCAGACTCACTGCTGACAGGTGTAGCAGCTGGTGTGTTTATTTCATCATCTTCCTGTTTGTTTTTTCAGGTAAATCAGAAGTTTAACACCCGCTGGACCACAGAGGAGCAGCTTCTAGCTGTACAAGGTAATGCATGAACTACCTGTCATCACAATCATTTGTAACCAGGTGAACTTAAAGACCTGAATCACCTGTACCAGGGTGAAATAAGTGAGTTATTGTTGCCCTCTGTCTGGGACTGGTCAGTGACTCTTTCTCCCTTCAATGACATGCAGCCATCAGGAAATATGGGCGAGACTTTCAGGCCATCTCAGACGTAATTGGTAACAAGTCAGTGGTCCAGGTGAAGAACTTCCTGGTGAACTACAGGCGGAGGTTTAACCTGGACGAGGTCCTCCAGGAGTGGGAGGCTGAACACGGAATGGAGGGGGGAGAGAGAGGAGGAGGAGAAGATGAAAAGATGGAAGACAAGATGGAGGACAAGATGGAGGTGTGTCCTGCTGAGGAAGAGGAGTTACCAGTGAAGGAGATGAAGGAGGTAAGGAGTTTACCACAGATCCCATGATGCATTCTGTCTACAGGTTAATGACTGTGTTTTTGGTCTCTGTAGGACTCGTCTTCTCCAGTGGATTCCCAGAAACCCCTGGCTTCCTGAGACCCTTTGATCCCGCCCCGGTTTTATGATGTCATCATGTTCATTTTAGGAGATTTTCTCTGTTCAACAATAAATTTTAATAATGTCTGACTTTAATTATTTAGGTGAGCGGTCATGAACTGTCACCTCTTATCACTGTTGCTCTGGACCAATCAGGAAACAGACTGACCTGTCAATCAAAGTGGGAGGGGCCTGTTTGTTTCTGTTCTTTGAGTTTTATTCAAACTTTATTTTATGTTTTATTATTTTTATTTTACTTTATTCATCATTTTTTGTGTGTGTGCGTGTGTGTGCGGAAGTATTTTTTGAAGGTGGGGTCACCTGAAGCAGCCATATTGGACGATGTCACTCAGGTTGGGGTGTTTCCTGCCCTCTTGATGTCATCCTATTTCTGGGATTTTAGGACCTTTTTAGAGAAATTACAATGAAACCAAAGTTCAATAATAAAGGAATTTCTTTCCTCAGTTTCTGCTTCTTTGACTCTCATTCTGACATGTTGGAAAAGAGATAAGAAAAGACTTTGTTAATCTCAAAAGGGAAAATTCAGAAGTTGCATATGAAGATATGGTAAATAAGTAATAGAATAAAAATAAATGTGGAAAAGGAAATTGTATAAGAATAATGGTGTATTCCACCTTTCATTTAAAGATATGGATAAAGAATAACTGATTAGTCAGGATAAGGTCTGTAGTGATAGGTTAAAGGGATAGTAATGGGACTAAGCGATATGGTAAATAGTGAGTTCAGACTTGGTTCCTGTCCACACTGCCAAAAGTACCAGAAACTGGTCAAATAACTTCTTAATTAGCCAGCAGACATGACCCACAAAGAATCTATGGAGTACTGTCAAGAGTGTGACACCAGACCCAGCAACACAGACATGCTATTACCCTACTGTTGCAATAATTCATGCAAGAGATGAATACACGCATATAGATGAATACATTTTCCATAAGGTCAACATTTCTGAATTAAAATCCCTTTTATTGATCTCATTTGATATTCTAATTTTATGAGTTTCTGAATTTTGGGTTTTCATTTACTCTTCGCTTAAACATCACCATTAGAAGAAATAGATGCTTAAAATATCTAACCCGGTGCACTAAATGTAGTATAAGCTTCAAATAAATTCACTTTTTTAAATGTTCCAAAAAATATCACACAGCTTCTCTCTCATGGACAGTTTGCTTTTGTGGAAATGTATTTAGGTGAAATTAATAACCTGAATTTTTAAAGCAGAGTTTCAAATAAAACTCCACAATGCCAAAGAAAATCAGTATAGCCCAGCTATTTACACAATAAGAAAAAGACAGCAACCTTTAAAGAAATATTAGTACATTTTGTTATTACTAGTGGTAATAGTTTTATCTTTTCTCACTTTTTATTCTTTAACTACTCATTATCATTATTATGATTAAACAAAACTACTAAGATATTTTAACGGGTCAAAAAGAGAGACCTTCACTAACTTACTGGCAGTGTATTGTTTCATTGTACCACTTTTGGTTTGTTTGTCGTGTCCAACAGCACCCCCTAGTGGTGGGGTTTCACTGCAAAAAAGCTTGTTGAAATCGAAACAGCTCCCCCTGGTGGTGGGCAACTCGGGGATTTCCTGGGCGGAAGCAGCGGAGGGGGTTTCCAGTGTGATCAGCCCAGTCCTCCCGCTGGATCTCTGAACTGGATCCCAGTGACTTCTCTCATAAACACTTACTGGATCGACAGAGCCCGCAGAACCCTGAACCAGAAACAGAACCCGGACCATGAGGAGTACGCCTGAGGCCCGGAGGCTCGGAGGTAGCGGCAGCGGCAGGTTGACGGTTTGAATCCCGGAGAGAGTCCGCCGAGCCGAGGAGCTGCTGAGCCGAGCTGTGGCCTGCGGAGAAGATTCATGTGAGTCATGGAGAGAGCAGAACCCTGACAGAACCTTTACAGAACCACAGCAGGTCCTCAAAAGGACCAGGAGGAGCTGGTAGAACACAGGACATATTAGCTGTTTGTGTTAGCTTCTAACTGAGAGAAACACTACTGATGCTACTGCTAGCTTTGTGTGTGTGTGTGTGTGTGTGTGTGTGTGTGTGTGTGTGTGTGTGTGTGTGTGTGTGTGTGTGTGTGTGTGTGTCTGCGTTAGTGTGTTAAAAGTAAAATAATCTTAATTGTGCAAACAGTAGAGAAACATAAGGCTAAAGAAGCTAATAGTGTTAGCAGTGATATAAAGCTGAGTGTGTTTACATCATAGGTGACTTTACTGAATCACACAGAGGGTCAGCAGAGACAGGATTTAAAAATCTAACTAATGATCAATAATCTTGTAAAAAGATCACCTTATTATCAATTTATTGAAGAACAATCAGGGGAGCTCAAGCTTACAAAAGAGAAAAACTACAGTCAGACCTGAATAATCAAACTCAGAGTGAAAGGAGATTCAGTAAATTTGAAAGACCACAATAAGGTTGGAATTAGTGGATCTGATGTGAAAACTAATAGTGTATTTTATTCTGCTGCTCGCCATTAGTTATATTCGGATACTTGCGCATTTATGTAGTTTGTGAGATGAAATGTATGTATCTCTTTATGCTCTTTTTGGTGTTTCACATCCATTATAAGTGGCTAAACTGACATATCTGCTCCCTAACATGAAACCAACCCATTAATAGTGAAGCAGACTTTATTCAAGTCTCATTTTATCAGACAGTCTGTGATTTTATAATCTGAGACTCGAAATGACTCAGGGACAAACAGACCTGCTGATTAAAGCCGATAAAAACACTGTATTAAATTGTTTCATATTAAAAGTTTAAAGGGCTTCTTTGAACCAAGCTGCTTCTAACATTTGTGGCAATTAAATTTATGGAAATGTTTCAGTGAAAGGTAAAGAAGAATTTCTCAGCAGCCAAAGCTTCATATTGAACACTGAAATCTGGTTTTAACTGGATACTGCTGACTTATGGCTCCCTACTAGAAACTATGGCTTATTCTCAGATGGATTAAAACACAAACTAAAACTTCAAGAGCGGTATGTACCGTGTCCTGTGAGGTAAAACTACTACTTTTGAAGTTTTTTTTTCTGATTTTACAGTTGTTTTTGAAAGTGGATTCTTTAAAGAGTTTAAATCTGGAATAAGTAAGGTTTAGAAATAGCATAATTTCCCTCTATGCCTTTCTGTTTTACCCGTGCTGGGAAAAACTGCAGATTTCCACCCAGTCACAGAAAGTTTAAGTTCAGGTTTAAAACATCTGAGTTTGTCTCCAGTTGGGGAGAAAGAGCACAGTGATAAGATGATTTCATGTAACAGTCTGATCTAAAAGTGGTTCAGCAGCCGTTGTTGACAGTCATCTCCAAAGCAGAGCATCTGGCTGGACCCTTGGTCCGTTAGTTTGGTTTCTGCTCATTTCAGACTCTGTCCTGTTCCTCCTGCTCCTCTACCCCCATCAACAAGATAACTGTCCCTCACTGTGCTCCTCTCTTTATTTATTGCTTCAGTCATGCTGCTCTAATTTTTTCTTCTCTTTCTTTTCCCTGAAACTCAAGTTTTCTGTAATTGATGTGAAATCTGCAGGAAAAAATAGCCTCTTCCGACCACAAATAACTAAAAATAGCTGTCTTTAGACAGCACCATTCAGATGAACCTGCAGTCCACAGAGTTTTACGTAGACACAAACAGATTTAAAATGGGAAAACAGATGCAGCTCTGAACGTTTGACAAAGATAAAAACTTCATCTGTGGCAGTAAAAAGACTTCAAATTAAGTTTGATTTTTTTTTAAAGTACTTGTTTCCTGTTTTCACTGACTGACCACCTGGAAACACCTGTTCCTGATCATTTCTGAGAGTGATGATCAATAAGATAGTGCTCACATTCTTCCAGGATAGACATGACTGTTAACCGCAGCTCTGTGTGGAAAACAGAAAGCGCTGAAAGTTTAACCCATAGAGCCCAACGTTTTTGTTCTCCCAAACAGAAAACAAGAAAATCTTATTTTGGCTGAGTTTGAAATATGAACTTGTGGAACCTTCATTATTTATAATTTTAGTTTCCTTTTTTTTTTTTTTGTAACATACCGAAAGTTTTTGTCTGAAACCTAAACACTTCAGTCTGAAACGGAAAGTCCTGAAATGACTCATACATTTATAATGTACTTAACATTTTCAGTCAGTAAGTTCAATTTAATGCAAATATTAGATCATCATATATGAAGCAGTAGGTAGCAGTGTGATGCTGGCAGATAGATAATGTTGTTTCAGGCCTTTAAAACTTAAGCAGTCTGTGATTCTACTAGTGCTGCACGATTTGGGGAAAAGATGCAATTTGCGATTAGGTGGACAATACTGCGATTGCGATTGTGCTTGCGATTTAATAAAAAAAGTTGTAACATGATGAGTCTACAGACTTGCTTGGTTATCATGGAGAAAAATCTGAATTGCATGTGCTGACATTGCGATTGCAATTGCGATAACCTCTTTTGTGATTATGTAATTGCATATGCTGACATTGCGATTGCGATTGCGATGATCGTGCAGCCCTAGATTCTACACAAATGATCATTTTGAAGGTCATTGTTAATTGTTAATTGATTGCAATTAATCACAAATGGATTGCACCCTGTGATTAATCAATAACACTGGGGAACATAGTTTTTGTTGAGTTAGGTCTGACAGCTGTTTTTATCTAGTTTTGGGTGCAAAATCTAAACTGATCTGTTTTTCTCTACCATGTCAAGTTTTTGAATTACAGGATCCCTGTTTTCTTAGAAATAGAAAAAATATTACATTTTACAGATACGGGCTTGTTTTATAAAAACCTTCAAAAATTGACGTACACTGAAATATGAAAGAAACAGGCATGACTGCAATGTTTATTTAACGCTATTGTGTTTTTACAAAGGATATGTCTGCTGGAGGAGCTACAGGAGCAGACAAGGTTAAGAGAAAAGCTAGCACAAATCCTCTAAATTCCTACTAAGCTAGCTTTCTGTTTGCAGTTATTGATAGTACTGACATACTGAGAGCTGCACACACCTGTCACCACACTGTTTCAATTGTGACTGCACAAAAAGTTGCCCCATAGCTTTAGATGAGTCCGTTCGTAATCAGCTGGCAAGTCCTACTTAGGGATGGGTACCTTTCACATTTGAAACAATTCGGTAACAATGCCTGGTACCTGGCAATCAGTATCGGTACTAAACAGGAACAAAATTTGGTACTTTTGTGTGTTTTTATTGTTTTACTCACTAATAAAATCTCAAAGTTTTTCAATTCAACATACTTATTCTTTGATAGAACCTTGCAATGCTGTGTTCATGTCCAGCATGGAAAATCACTTACTCTTTCACTGTCTCACAGTCACAAGGATGTGTTAGGTACCTAAACATGGTTCTGTTTGATCTTACGTGAATTGGTACCTGGTACTACAGATGGAATTTGGTCAGTAAAAGTACCTAATTCGGTACCCATCCCTAGTCTCGCTTCAGCTAATCAGTGGAATTTTGCTTATCTGGAGGCTAAGCTGTGGAGAAAAAACTTGACGTGCTAGAAAAAAACTGACTGCAGTTTTAGAATCAGCATGCAAATTTTAGTTAGAATCAGCCCAAAAAATCGAACTCAACACAATATTTTTTTCAAATTGCTCCCCAGTGTAAACATTCAGGATCAATTGTTAATCAAATAATCAATCATGATTTATTATTAATGAATTACAAATAATGTCAATGGATTACGACCTCTTGTTCATCAATTAATACTAATCACATTTTTGTATCCCATGCTTAGAATACCTTATTTGGCGTTCTAAAAAAGTTTTTAATTTACAATGACAATGTAAAGCATTTTTAAGCATTGACTTGATTGAGGAATCAAATATAGGGATGCACATTGTTTAACTTTCTGGGGAATTTGATTGGCCAGGTTTAAAGCTATGTATCAGAAGCTAACATTAGAAGCAGCAGGTAGCAGTGAGATGTTGTCAAATGGGTTATATTGATTAAAGCTTAAAAAAGCTCAGCAGTCTGGGATGTGGCAGAAGTACTGAATTTCTGTATATTTCTGTATAAAAAAACATGATTAACTGTTAACTAATCATGATCAATTGTGTTTTTAATTGCAACATTGAAATTTCATTATTTAACCTCTCCTAATCATACTAGGTCCGTATCAACATTTAAAGCAGTCCAGTGTTCTAATTAAAGAATCAAATGCTTAGTATTTCGTTTTTGAGGATATTTTCAAACTAATTTTGGCAGATACCAGGGCCCGTTATGCATATTCAGTTATTAAACAAATAGGACTATGAGTGGTAACGTACTTTCATGGAATGTACGACTGCAAATAATCGGCCAGTCGACTAATTACACCATTAAAGAGACGCAGGTACAGATTATGTCATAATTAAGGGGGAACTTCCTGGAAAACCCCATCCAACAAACTCAAACTGTGCATGCCTACCGCTCATGAACAGCACTAAACCTGGTGAGCGGTAACGGACAGAAGGACACATGGACAAACAGTTGTTCTCAGCTAGTCAATCAGATAAACAAAGAGAAAGGGAAAGTTTGGATATCCTGAATAGAGTAAATGTGTGTGGTGTTCCCGAGCGCACAGTAGAAAAGCTCAAGACTAAAATAAGCAATATAAAAGCTGCTTTAAAGAACAAGCACTGCAGAAATGCCCCAGTACCTCGATGAATAACTTAAAAAAGTTTATATTGGCCAACATGTCACCACACACATCTTGGAAGGTCCCAGACGTGTAAAAGCAAAGACCGAAACAAACTGGTAAAGCTGACGGCAGTGAGCCTTGCCAGTTTGAGACTTTGATTGCCTCCCTTGTCTCATCTTCCAACTGAAAAATGCTGTGTCCTAAACCTAAATTTGCTGTATTACTAGACATCACCACCTTTCCAAATGGCTGTCCACTGTCTCTGCATGTTTCGTCTCAAACGGTAACGCATTGCGCGATGTCCGCCCTTAAACAGGTGCTATAATCCTACCGTTACCGCCTGTAATGGCAGGGTCTACCGCCATTAAATTTAAATTCTCTTATGGCCTGTTAACCTGGCCCATGCATACCACTAATCAATTTTTTTTCGCCGTTAGTACAAATGGTTTGTTTTTCTTGCTGATGGCTGGACATGTATACGGGCCCAGGTCTCTCCTCTACCAGACCATAGCCTTTACCCTTAGAAAACCCTTAAAACAAGCCAAACACTGGAGTCTACCAGAACTAATTGGGGTAATTTCTTTAAATCTGGACATTCAGTAAAGTTTTTGCTGTGCAGGAACTTCGGGAAACTTTCTATACAGCTGACATGTTGAAGCATGTTGGTGTATTTATACTGGATTAACCTGTGTATAATTAATATGTCACCCTATTAGCTGTGTACATACTGACTGACTGACTGACTGAAATTGTAAAATCTGCTCGCTTGCAGGTTGTAGCTCAACCTCAAAACACTTCAGTGATATTTTGTCTGAGTTCTAAAGTGAAGTTTGATGTATATAAGAGTAGAGATGAAGTGGGAAGCAGGGAGACACTGCGGCAGCTTGACTATGGTGCAACAGAAATTAATTCATGTTCAACCTTCAGCACATTGACTTAACTGGTAAAAGCCTCTTCATGTTATAATTTTAAGTATTTAAATTAAAGTGATATGATGGCTTTATTTGAAACCAGCCTGGACACACTCTCCAAAGAGAGACATGAACCAGCGTATTTAGATATCATAGTTGAAGAATGTTGATATAAAGATCAATGGTTTCTCACAGTGTAGTGGTGTGTTTGGTCCATTTTTTTGTTGAGTTGAGATCTTTGAATGTTGTGGATATATTTCTTCACCTGATGTAAACCAAGCAGAGATTGCATCATTTTCAACATGTGGTGTTATGACTCTCCATTAGACATCTTGTGTCTGATAAGGAGCGAGTATTTTAACCAATCAGCCATAACACTGTCATTTATTGGCTGACTCAGGAGCTGTGTCGGGGCTTAAAACAACCAGAATCTGAGTCTCTATTAATGACGATCATGCTGATGAGTTCACTCTGTTATTCTGTAGTGGATCAGCACAGAGATGACTACACAATCAGCTCATGTCTTAATAACGAAAGAACCGTTTGAGTCACTTTTTTACGGTCAGTGAACACATCACGGCAAAAGCAGTAACTGTACAGGTGCGTTTCTGTACGCGACGTGCTCAGGCTCTGAAACCTCTGAACTAGGGGTCTGCTGGAGGGACAAAAAGGTTTCAGAAGGAGATTTTATTATCAGCTCTTCTGTTAAGTTTCACTTCAGTTTGTTCTGTTACAAACACCCCCCCTCCCCCTCCCAGGGGATCAATACAGGTGATCTGATCTCTGAACGGAAACAGACTCAGAATGAACCGAAACGTTCACAGAAACTCAAATGAATCAGAATAAAATCCAGCGTTCACACGTTTTACTGAAAGCATGATGAGTCGTCTGATGGTTAGCAGCAGCTACCGCGTGTTTGATTTACATTTATGAAATATTTATATGAATTAAAAACATGAAAAATCCTTGTAAGAGATCTGAAGGACTTTAGATTACACTGAAGAAAGTTCTCTGTCTTATATCGACAAGGTCCCACTTTTTTCTCTGGATCTTTAGCTGTTATTGTGGCGCCCTCTGATGGTCACATAGTCTGACTGAATGTTAATCCAAACATTCAAAAACTCTTTTTTCTTGGTCTAAACTTCCCTGAGTTACTCTTCAGCTGTTTGTGTATCAGCTGGTGTGAGTTAGAGGAAAACCCCGTCTGCTGCAGTGACCTGAAACAGTCCAGTTTCTGTTTCTGCAGCCGTTCACACACGGCTGCTCCCAAAGCGTACCGAGGATTTCAGTCAGAGTGAGACCTCCACAGTGTCTTTTCAGACTGAAACCCAAGGACAGAGATCAGCATGAAGGTGTTTTCCTGTGTGAACTGAATCAATGAAGCCTAAAGGGTCCTCTGTCTGTCCTCTTTTCTTCTCATGTATTCACCAGCTTTGATTTCAGTATCACAGTTTTACTGTTGACTGATCAAGTGTTTTTGACACCCTGTTTAACCTGTTGAGGAGAGAGGATGATTGATTATTGATCACAGAGATCAGGCTGTCAATTAAAAAAAAAATCAGGTGAATGTCGAACAAGAGGTCAGTGAAATGTTGAGGTCTTTATTTGAGGATGTGTTCGAAAATCAGTTTTTCAGCCCGCGGTGAGGTCACATAGTGTGTGTGTGTGTGTGTGTGTGTGTGTGTGTGTGTGTGTGTGTGTGTGTGTGTGTGTGTGTGTGTGTGTGTGTGTGTATTACCAATGCCGACAGTGGAAAAGCCCCTAGCATCCCCACAGCTGGGCTCTGACAGGATGTGAATTTTGTTCAGCGTGTGTGTGTGTGTGTGTGTGTGTGTGTGTGTGTGGGTCAGCTGATTGTGGTGGGTCAAAGGTCACATGTCTTTGTGTTTAAAGGTAATGGATGTGCTCACTTCTTTTATTTTTGTGTGCTATTTTGTAAAAACAGAACTTCCATAGTGACTCTGAAATGTAAAGAAATGAGCGTCTGATTTTTGAGAAGAGCTGGATATTTGAAGTCTTTAAGACAAAACAAGCTGTTTTCAATCTTTTACAAACTTTTATCCAACCTCATCTTTAAATTAGTGATGAGAGTTTTAAGCAAAAAAACCTAAATATTTATCTTACTAAAATACTGATTTTTCACAATTACTTATTGAATAGTTCCCTGCTCCCTCTGCAGAAACAAGTAGAGAAGTCCATTTAATGACCAGTGTTAGGCAAGTTACTTTAAAAAGTAATTAGTTATAGTTAATTGTTTCAGAAAAAGTAATTGAATTAGTAAAGGAATCACTCCTTTATAAATGTAAAAAGTTACCATGGAAAGTGATTATTGAGTTAGTTTTTTGAAAAACCTTCAGATATGTAAATGTAGTAATTTGTATTTTTGAGCAGGTTTTGCTCATTCTGGGACATAATGCACACTTCACATTTGTGTTTTTGCCTTTTCCATTAATGACATTGAAGTAGTGTCTGTACTTCAATCCTGAAAATGCCAGTTTTACTCAACTGACTGCTCTGGATTCGCCATTGTTGCATCTAGTGCCCTTGTGAATCTGTTTGCTGTTTTTGAAGTTTGTAACAGCGACAACAACAACCACCTACGTGAATTCTGGCACCATGAAATTGTATTCTACCTTTAGCCAATCATCATTACTTGTTTGTCTGTCACTTCTTCCCCCCTCACCAAAGAAGAACAGAAAAAAACATGTTTTATGTGCAGAATTTTTTTTACAATGCTGTTAAATTACTGGAAAAAAAATAATGGCATTATTTTTATCCCCAATTTTTTAATGCTGTTATTACCAACACTGTTAATGAAGAAGTTGTTTGAGATAAGCTATTTAATTATAATACACAAATATATACTATCTAAGTGTATATTCTAGTTTAACAGAGCAAAGTTTGCACATAACCTCATTTTTTTGTTCATATTCTGAGTCATGATTTTTGATTATTTGAATAGATGTAAACTTATTTAAAAAAGCAAATAGTTCATGTGACTGTTCCGCCCTTCAAATTGTATTTTTTCATTATTTTAATAAAGGCCTGCCTGTAAAACTGGCACATGGTGACTATAGCCATCTGAAAGCTGTCATTTATACACGACAAGAAGAAAGCACTGTTGCCAGCCAGATACCAGCTAAACTGATGTTGTCCCGTTAGATTCAGAACCAGAAAAAAAAAGCAAAGTGACTCTGGGTTGTCAGAAGTTTCTGTGGAGAGCTTCCAAACATTATCTGGTGTTCACATTACAACCAGGGGCTGATAGGAACAACGAAAAATCAAGTTTAAGAGGAAAAATGAGTCACATTAACTTAACTAATTTCACATTCTTAAACAATTACTCCAATGTACAAAATCTCATTTCCTTCTCTCTGAACTTGCAGCACATTTCCTAAGTCGCCTCTTCTCCCCCTCTAAAATAGTGAAAAAACAACAATGTGTTGTAACAGTGGATCACATAGCGCCCTCTATTGTGTCAAAATATGAAAAAAATCCCTGTATATTTATACTCATGGTGCAGCCATGTACTTCCAGGGAGTTTTTGGTCATAAGATCTGGGTAGAGGGATTTCCACAGCAGCACCAAACAAAGTGAAAGCAGCAGATTAAACGGTGATAAACTCTGCTGTCAGGGTTAAAGAGAAAGTACTCGAGAGGGAGAAGAGATGTTTAAAGAAGCCAGGGACTTTTTTTAGTTCCTTCAATTAAAAATCAAATTTGGCCATGAAGCTCACAGTGCTTCCCTTAGAGGTCTGAGGCGTTTTTCTCCATAAATTCAAAACATTTCTTGATATTTGAACATCGTTCTATTTTTAGAGATGATTATGTGAACAAAACCTGTTCAACCTCTGAGGGGTTTTAACAGCCAAATATTTGCATTCTATTTCACCTCGACTCCACTGAGCATGTGCAGACTGGGCTCGTGTTTATCTCAACCAGGCATTTTTTTAAAAATCTGAATTATCCACATCTCTTCCCTTTCAGGTCATGTCAGCAGGGAGGAGTGCTGACGGGAGGGAGGTGCAGATTCCCCTCCAGCAGGTGGCGCCCACCATGGCCGCGCCCCTCACGGTGGTCCCACCAATCACACCGCCTTCACACCGGCCAGCCAATCCCTGGCCTCCTAATGACCCCAGCAGTTCACAAGGTGCGCAGAAAGATTCATGTTTTAATATGCTTAAATGCAGTTCCTCTAACGTCCACTAGGGATGAACAGATGAAAGCCTGACTTTATTTAAGTCCCACTGTAGGGTGAATAAAGTTAAGAGTGTGTGTGTGTGTGCTCAGGTGTTCCTGCAGGTTTTCTTCCTCTCCATGGAGGGTTCAGAGATCACTTTGTAGAAACTCCAGAGGCCAAATACTGCTGCGAGGCATGCAGGCTGGTCCTGTGTCAGCCCCGGCAGACCGAGTGTGGACACCGCTTCTGTCAGAGCTGCATCAACGACATCCTCAGGTGAGACAGGTGGAGAGTCGTTAAGACAGGTCAATAAGGACGACAGGTAACAGTGAAGGAACTAAATGTCTTCACACTCTTTGTCTTGCAGTCATCAAAACCCTGTGTGTCCGGCTGACATGGAGCCTCTCTTCAAAGACAAGGTGAGCAGGAAGTGACATCACAGCAGTAATCCAGCGGTTATTGAGGATTGGTTAATTAATGCTCCTCTTGTTGCATTGCAGATCTTCAGAGACGTTTGCTGTCATCGGGAAATCATGGCGCTCAAGGTTTTCTGTCGCAGTGAAGCAAACGGCTGTCAGGAGCAGATGAGTCTGCAGCAGATACCTGTGAGGAATCCATCTTACATGTTTCCATGGCAACAAGGACTCCAACTTTCTGGTTACCTGGCTGTCCATCTCACACCTGTCTGCCCCACTCCCCTTCTGTCTGCAGGACCACCTGAACGTGTGTCCGTACTTCGAGGTTCCGTGTCCGTTGGGTAAATGCAAGGAGCGGATGATGAGGAAGGAGATTCCTGACCACCTGAACTGGAAGTGCAAACACAGAGAGACAGGCTGTGAGTTCTGCCTGACCAAGATGCCTCTGACAGACCTGCAGGTGAGTCCTGATGTCTTTAGGTAAAAAAATGCTGCAGGTGTTCGTGAGGAAGAATCTAAGAAAGTGTGTTTGTCTGCAGAAACACAAAGAGACGGTGTGTCCAGCGTTCCCGGTATCGTGTCCAAACCACTGCTCTTTCTCATCCCTGCCTCGCAGTGAGGTATGATAGCGTTTATGTCAGCCGTCTAATAAGATGAAAGCAGATTTGACCTCTCTGTCAGTGCTCTCACATCACCATTGCTGTTTCTACACTATTTCAGCTCTCCAGTCACCAACACGACTGTCCCAAAGCTCAAGTGAGCTGTCAGTTCCACCGCTACGGCTGCACTTTCAAGGTAACTCCTTCTCCTCCTTCTCTGTCTTCTTTGTGTTAAGTACGGGCGTGTGTGTTTACTGTATGCTTTGTTTCAGGGTTTGAATCAGGACATGAGGCAGCATGAGTCCACCTTTGCAGCTGAACACCTGAGAATGATGGCTAGCAGGAACTCAACACTAGAGAAGAAGGTAACTGTTGTTGGTTTTTATATTGTATGAATGTGATTGACGCCATAGTGAATGGTTCATCCAACTAATGTTGAGACAAAGACCTCAGCTCAGACTGGTCTGACCTGTGCATGTGTTTTTGCAGGTAGAGGATGTTAAAGGTGAGCTGTTAGAGAGGTACAAAGTTCTCCCTGCTCTGAACAGTCGTCTGTCTGAGCTGGAGAACCAGAACGATGAGCTGCGAGAGAAGAGCCGACAGATGGAACAGAAACTGGCCGCCATGCAGGTAAGAAAACCTAAACTACTTAACTACTGCTATCAAAGTCAAATTTTCTTATTAACACAGCTTGTTTTCACATTTTAGAGTGGTTTAATAATCCACTCAAGGACAGTACAGAAGAAGTCTCCTAATCATAGAAATATAGGCAATACAGAGATCGACCAATCAGGTTCAGGTTTGCTTAATGAATGATGACCAGGGTTAACCAATGACTCCAGTGAAACTAATGAAATCACTGACACCAGTGAAACCAATGAGATCAATGAAACCAAAGATCAGGGGCAGAGTTGGTCACTCAAACCTCATGGTCCCGCCCCTAAACCTGGCAGCCCATCCGGTCTCTTGTAACAGAAGCTGATGAGCTCGCACTCAGAGAAGCTGCTGGAGGTGGAGCTGGAGATCCGCTCGCTCCGTCTGCTCAGAGAGGAGCTGGAGAACCTGAGAGGAACTCTGGACAACGTCTGGACCCGACTCAACGCTCTGGAACAAGGGGGACGCAGCGGGACCGGGTCCACCACACACACTCTAGGTAAAAACACACACAAACACACACAGAGAGACCTGGGTCAGATAACACAAGCACATACACATCAGGTCCACAACACACACTTTTGGTCAGATTTTACAAATACAAACAAAATATGCACACTCTTTGTCAGAACTGACACGTGGTCCACAACACACTATCTCGGCCGTTGCACAGACCCACACACGCACACACCATGTCCCATACTGTCTGGAACAAATCACATACACCAAAACACACTGAGTTAGAGCACACACACAACCACACACACACACTCTTTCACACACTCTTGGTCTAAATGACTTTTGTCTCCTCAGCTTCTCTGGAGGCCCAGCTGAAGCGACAGGACGATATGCTAAGTGTCCATGAGATCCGATTGGCCGACATGGACCTGCGCTTTCAGGTGCTGGAGACAGCGAGCTACAACGGGACGCTAATCTGGAAGATCCGTGACTACAAGAGACGGAAACAGGAAGCAGTGGCAGCAAAGACCCTGTCTCTGTACTCACAGCCGTTCTACACGGGATACTTCGGGTACAAAATGTGCGCCCGTGTTTACCTGAATGGAGATGGGATGGGAAAGGGGACGCACCTGTCGCTGTTCTTCGTGGTGATGAGGGGCGAATACGATGCCCTGCTGCCTTGGCCTTTCAAACAGAAGGTACAGGCAGGTTTAAATTTATCAAGGTCAAATAGGTCAAACTCTGAATGAAGCTAACTGACCTCTGTCCACCTGTCAGGTGACTCTGATGCTCATGGATCAGGGTCCATCCCGGAAACACCTGGGTGACGCCTTTAAGCCCGATCCAAACAGCAGCAGTTTCAGACGTCCTGTGGCGGAGATGAACATTGCGTCCGGCTGTCCTCTGTTTGTGTCACAGAGTGTTCTGGAGACCGGCAGCTACATCAAAGACGACACCATCTTCATCAAGGTGAGGAAGTAACCGTCTTGTAACCGTCTGTCCTCCCTCATTCTTTTCCTAGTTTCTGTTTTTTCCTGTTTGATTATTATCAAATAGTAATCAATCAATTATTGATTATTCAACTGTAAGGTTGACAGGTATATGCACGAGTTAATAAGGCTAGTTTCCAGGTTTAGGGATAATGGTAGTAATTTACAGACGAGTGATGAAAGTTAAAGGACGGTTACAGAGTTTTTTTATAAACAAACCCAACCTGACCTGTATCGATTGTTGGACCTTCAGGTTACCGTGGATACCTCTGACCTTCCTGAACCATGATGTTGGGAACCCCTCTGACTTTTGACCATGGCTGGTCTGAGATCAGCTCACCTGTCCACACCCAGAAAAGCAAAGGATGATGGGAAGGATCAGAGATGATGGAGGAGGCTCACCCTTCAGAGCGATGCTGACAGAAGAGAAGAAGAAGAGTGAGACAGGAAGCAGCCAATCAGAGTGAACTTTACAGGAACCAGAGGGTGGGGCCTCTTCTGATTGGCTGCTGGACTAAAGAACTGAATGTGTGTGTAGCCGTGTGTGTGTGTCTGTGTGTGTGTGAATGGATCAGTATTACCATAGCATCACCATGGTGATATCACTCAGTGCCAACATGGCCGCTGCAGCGAGGACGTTGTTGCTGCTCATTACTGATGCTGTGCATCAAGCTTTACTTCCTGTTTATTACCTGTTTACCAAGGCATGCTGGGAAATAGTTGCAGCCACAGAGGGGCTTAGAACGCCTGTGAAGACCGAAAGACCACAGGATCCAGGACAGAAACCCACCAAAGACCTCCTTTAACCAATTTGATTATTAACAATTAAAGAAAATAAAATGTAGTTTTATTCATGAAAAGACCACAGGGGTCTTTTTCAGACAGGAACCAGTACAAACCAGTAAAGTTGTGTAAGAATCAGAATGGCCTGTAGTATCTGTTTTTCCAGTCAAATAACTCTGAACCTGAATAAACCTCAAGAGAGGAAATTAGTTTAAACAGAGAAATAACCCAGGGTGAATACAAAAATATTTAAAGCTTTCATCTGTTTACAGGACAACAGAAACCAATTTTCCCAGTTGAAGTTCCCAGTTCATCCCAGTCTGTTTTTGTCCCTCTGTGGTTTCAAAGATTTTCTGCACTGACATCATCTGACTCATCGTTTCATTTGCACAGATTGAATGTTTGTTCAAGTGTAGAAATAAAAGTATAATAAAAACAGAAGCTTTCATTATTGTTCCATTTAGGGCGCATAAGTGAACACAAATAAGACAGTGATGAAACACATTATCTGGATAGTGCAAAAAGGTTTGCTTGGTCAAACACAGGGGCGTAGCTACAGTTAGGCAAACACAGGCAGTTGCCTGGGGCCCTGGGATCCCCAAGGCCCCCCAAAGCATCTCTTAAAAACTGATGATTGAAGGTCTCTTCAATTGAAAGCATTTCTTTTTTCTAAATCTTACTTCACATGCTTCAAAATACATCAAAAGGCTTAATCTTTAATGATCGTTTTGGGTACTCCCCCTCCCTTTTTATTCAATGGGCTATTCCATGTTACAACACATCTGAAAATTTGATTCAGGAAGAAAGTGGTAAAAAACGTTTTTTTTCCCATTTTTTTCTTATTTTCAACCAAGTCGGAAATAAAAAAACAATATTGCTCTGAGATCTGAGATAAACATATCAGACTTTAAGGATTGTAAGGACTTTATCTACCCCAGGAAACAGGATAATTTTCTCAAAATCAAACTTTTTGAGTTGGTGATAAACATTATTGTACAAAATCTCTTTTTTGGATACATAACTCACTGGACAGGGGGTCAAATAAAAATACATTAACTTTAAAATAATAGTATCAAAAAATATGGTAACTGTAAATATCACCTCTTTCAGTAGATTTTTTTTCCAGTTTTATGTTGTGCTTGATCTTTACATATTTTTTCTTTACTAAATTATTTTTTTCAATATTTACCTATTATAATGTTTTTTTACTTCATACTTTCTTGTTTGTTACTGTTACTCTGTAAATTCCCCACTGTGGGACAAATAAGCTGTCAATTGACCATAAAAGATTTCAAATCCAGGACAAAGTGGACTAAATCATGTATTCACTTTTTTCAAAATCAAACTAAAGTACAGAACTTGAGGAAATGCATTTAGTTGCGTTAAGTTACCATGTACAAGATTAGCACTGTCTCATGCCTTGATTCTCAGAAAGAGACAGTGGACCCAGGGAAGGCCAGTCTAGCTCTGAGGAAGATGAGTTACAAAGACATGGAGGGCCCCATTGACTGGGTTTGCCTTGGGCCCCCCAACGACTAAATACGCCCCTGGTCAAACACCATATAATATAGTAAAAAATAACTGATCTACTCAGTCGTAATAATAACCAAGCATCTCGTTATTGTGACTTACCAATTGTTTTTCATTTTTAATGGCGGTAATGTAATGGGCTTCCTCCATAGAAACCAGGCAAATTCAATGCACACACAGTCTGATTATCGAAGGGAAAAATTTAAATCAGTCTCGCCAGCAGGGGGCGGAGTATACCGCTTCAGCGCTACAGCCTACCACCGAAAAAGAACAGGTGACGGCCAGTTCAATAACAAAACGAGAAGAGTCTCAGCAGGGTTTGTTCATGTTTAGGTATCCCAAACTCACAGCAAACTTTCATCAAACCGACAGAACCAGGAGATTTTAACGGATTATCCTTCACAACAGGGCCAGAACTGTTCGACGGGACTTGGTGAGTTAAATGCGGGGACTGTGTGTGTCCGTGGGAATGAATGTGAGCTAATAGTAAAGCTAATATGCTAACTGACTTATTTACACTGAACACAAGATGTGTTACTGTCTTATTTAAACTCTCCTGTCATAAACTGACTGTGCCTATGAGTGAGAGGAGATTTTTAACTGTATTGAATTACACAAGTCAATATAATAAGTGTCAAACTGTCTCAACTAAAACGTCACATTTGCACTCATTTGTGGCACATGAAACAATAATAATAAAGTAAATCAATGATAGGTTGATTTTGTTCTTAAACTGTTCAGTAAGATTTAAAAAATCCTTAACTCTAAACTAAAATGCATAGATGTATAGCTGCAAACATACATCCAAATTAAACATAATTATGCCATTTCAAATTAACTATATTATCAAAAATTAAACCAGAGAGATGTTGTCAGTGTTTTTTAGACCTTAATTAATTTTGTCTTTGTGGGCAGGAAACTAATATAAAGAAGTTTTTCAACAAACTAATAGAATTAATTAACCATTTTTGATTTGACATCAGACAGGTTATTGGAGTTTAGGGGTGCAACTTGGCTCACGAATCCAAGGTCCTGTTTTTTAATCTACCAGATAAGAAAACAACTCTAACTTTTCTTCTTGCTAACCAAAGTGTACATTTAAAGCACAGCAAGTCATAATTCATTTCAATATTTGAGCATTCCACCACCACTATTCAGCAAAGTCTGATTTGTCAAAGACAAAGTTGTTTTACTAGGACTGTGTTTAAACATCTCAACGTTTACTGTTAGTGACATTTCAAACAAGAGCCCAGCTCTGCTCTCTTGTTTTTCTGCCTCATTTTGTCCTGGCGCCTCATCTGGTATTTCATCGTTATCCTCCCTCCTGTGCTGTGATTGGTCGGCCTGCTGCTCTGTGGATAATCTGGTTCAGTGTGTGAGGTCAGTAACACTCTGCTTCTCTCTCCTTTCTCAGATCAAATGTTTTTCCTGGAGACTTTTCTTCTGAGCCGACCTGCAGCTCTGCAGCTCCCCCGACTGTTCTCTGCACACTCTTTACCCACTCTCACTCTATTCACTAAGGTAAAAAAAAAAAAAAACATCCCGTCTCACTCTTTACCCACTCCCTCTCTGTCCTCTGAGGTAACAAAACGTGGCATCTGTCTGTGTAACACTACAAACTAACAGCACATGTGGACGGATGTTTAGACTAATTTATACTAGGGATGGGCGATTATGGTAAAAATAAGAATCCCGATTATTTTAAGTGATATTGAAATCACGATTAATATACACAATTATTCATTCATTCAAAAACTTCAGTACTGATTTAAACACAACTTTAAAGAACCAGCAAGTGGCACATACAGTATTATTAATGCACATAAGTCACACACACTCGCTGTGGCTGCACATGGAACACAGAAGAGCTATGAAGCACAGGAACTTGCATACATCTACACTGTGAGGCATATTAACTGTTTTTCTTGGATTATATTGTTTTTATGATTGTCAGATGGCAAAATTGAAATCACGATTAAAATCCGATTAATTGTCCAGCCCTAATTTATACCTCACCTTTTCTCTCTCTATTAACCTGTGAATATGAAACCTTGTGTCGACATTGTGTCAACACACACCTTGCGTGCGCGTTAGGTGTTTGCTTATTTTCATCTGGTGTCATTGGTGCACAAATGTAAGAATTGATAGGGATGCACGATATTGGATTTTTGCCGATGTCCGATATGCCGATATATCGAAACCCCTTTTGGCCGATACCGATAATCACAAGTTTGTTTGTTTTTTTCACTGTAAAGAAAGCTAAGTCTATCCTGTACTGGAATTTATATGTTACTCTTATTGTGACGGTCTTATTTGTTTAAGAAACACACATAAAACAAGACAAAAAACATTTGATTTTACCATAAATAAGAAATGTATTATTTTTTCAAACTCAAGACATTCAGTTTTGAAATACAGAAAAAGTATTTCTTTAGATCACATGAACTTTAAATGTACAATGCATTTTTAAACATAACCAAGTTGCATTTAATTAAGTTAGAGCTACTGTAACAAACTGGTGACAGACACAGAGCTCTGCAGTGCAAATAAATGAAGTGCTACATTTTATTCATGGAGCTTATTTTTCAGATGGTAAATAATAATAAACCTTAACTGAATAGCACCTTATCGGCTGTGCATATCGGCAGAAATTTTCATATCTGCCGATACCGATAAACGTGTTTTTAATCTTTTATCAGCCGATACCGATATTGTGGCGATAATATCGTGCATCCCTAAGAATTGATATGAGATAATTGAAAATTAATAATTGCTTAAAATTGGACAGTAAAATGTAGCATTTTTCAACATAGGTTACAGCAGTTAATGATCTAAATACATTCTGATTTGCACCTATTACAAGCATGTAATTAAGTACAGTGTAATGATATTGCTGATGTGTGCATAGGACCCGTGCCCTCTGTGTGATGACGCTAAAGAAGAACTGGAGCCACTAAAACACCGGGTGAGATTCACACATGTCCTGTTATCACAAACTAACATTCAAACTTTGAAACCTCAGAGTGAAATCATTCACATCATCATTCATGGAGCCTTCCCCCATTTCTCTGCAGTTTGTCTTGCAGCAGGTGGACATCACCCTCCCAGAGAACAAAGTGTGGTGGGACAGGTACAGGTACGACATACCTGTGTTCCACCTGAATGGACAGTTTGTGATGAAGCATCGAGTGGATGTCGCCCTGCTGGACAAACTGCTGACAGACGCAGAGACACAGCGGACATGATGACTGTATATAAATATTGAATAAATGAACTGAAGTGACAGCAAAAGCTCTGTGTCTTTACTGCGTCTTCTGTCTGTGGACCAATCAAACCAGCTCCTCAGCGTGATGTCACATTAAATAATCTGATAGTGAAACATCTTCCACTCTGTGAAGTCATTCCTTTAATAGGGACTAAAATAAGTGAAGTCAATTTCTCAAATTTAATTCTCATTTGTGTTTTATGTGGTTATATCTAAAAATGCATGAAGGTGTTTTATTGATAAGCCTGAAACTCTCCTGAGTTACCTGATGCTGTAAGCTCATCAATATTTCATCAGCTGTTAGTTCAGAGTCTCTGACTGTCGACCAGTCACAGAGCTCCTCCACCAGTGTGACCTGGAAGCACTGTGAGTCCATGAAGAGTGTGCTGGTTGTTATGGAGCAGTCAGGTGTGAGCTCAGGCAGGTGGAGGTGTGTTGATGGCATCGAGTAGCAGCAGGGCTGAAGATGTTCAGGTTGCTCTACAGAGAGCAAAGAAGAAGATCAGCAACCTGCAGCGGCAACTCGAGCAGTAAGTCAGCAAAAACTATTTGCCAGTTTGAAAATGGGTCCAAACCTTGTTTAAAACCAGTCTGAGCCTTGTCCAAACCAGATCTAAACCTGGTCTGAAACTGGACCAAAGCAAGTTTTTAAACTTGACTCAATCTGGGTTGGACCTGGTTTCAAACTGTTCTAAGAATAGATCCAAGCCCTGTTCAGATAGGATCTAAAGCTGGTCTAGGCCTATGTTAAAACTGGTCTCAAACTTGTCTGACTCTGGTGTGAACCGTGTTTAAATATGTTTTGAATCAGATTGGAACTTATCAAAAAATGGTCTAAATGAGCCCGATCATCACCCAGCCTGAATCTGGTCTCACACCGGTCTGAACCACTTTCTTGGAAACAAGTGAAGATAAAAATAGGTTCTTGGTGGATGTGATTAGAACAATCAGCTGATTGTCCCTCACAGAGGAATGCTGGGTAATTTATGTTTTTTTTTTTTTTTTTTACGGTGGAAACAGATTAAAAGTCACATGATCTGCAGGTCATATAGGCTGACTGCGAGCGTCACTCAGTGTAGTGGTCTGGAAGTGACCCAGTTTATCCAGTCTGAGGTCATGTGGCCGAACACACACTGAACTGGCTGACAGGAGGGAACCTGCACCTTTAAGTTGTGTGGCCTTCTTGTGTGTGTGTGTGTGTGTGTGTGTGTGTGTGTGTGTGTGTGTGTGTGTGTGTGTGTGTGTGTGTGTGTGTGTGTGTGTGTGTGTGTGTGTGTGTGTTAGTGTGTGAACCTGCTGGCAGATCCCTGAGGTCTGATGTGTTTGTGTTCTTAGAGAAACCAGTTCAGAGAGCGCAGCAGAAGCCGGTCTGTCAACATGGACACCCAGCAAGGAGCTCAGGGACTCTCTGGTGGACATGTACACAGGTAAACTACTCTCTTACTACCATTATTACCACTATTACCACCACTAAGTCACACTAACAGCTCCGACAGGTTATATGGTATACTGGATATTTTTCCGATATAAGGGCAGCAGGGATGTGGAGGTAAACTGGTTTTACTTGGTTCTCTGGTTCTCCCTCCACGTGGCTCAGGTGAAGCCGTTAAACCTCAAAGGAATTTATGATTAAGTGAATGAAACTAGAGTAAGGAGAGAAAAATCAACATATACATTCAAATTTCAGACAAAGATGGTCTATAAAATTCAGAAAAATGAACAAACCTGAGCTGCTGAATCTGCCGTCTCTCTGTGTTGACACAGAAACGTCTCCACATGATCATTAACGCTTCACTAAATCAGAGAGTAAAGCAAAGAATGTTTTTTTTTCCAGAGCAATAGAAACATCAGTGTTTGTGGATGAAAGAAAGCAGAACTGAAGTGACAGAGGACAATATGAGTGAGGGGGTTAATACGTACATTTGTCCACCAGATGGAGCTGTGGTCCTTCATACAGCTGAACTACAACCCTGCATTTATTACAGAAACTACTGAAGAGAGTCTCTATTACACATAGAAGAAAAGGTCAAAGGTCACAGCACACACAGGTGCTGGGGGGTCGGGAAATGCCTTCCAAAATCAAAAACTAATTGCAATTTCATATTTCAGCCATTATTGTAAAAGTATGAAAAAATTATATTTCATAGAAAACCATGAAAACAGAAAATGTTTGATCTGTTTTTCCACGTTATTTTGTGGAAGACTACCGGTGTGACTAAGATAGGATAACAATATTATCAGTGCAGGTAGATTTATTTAGGAAACAGCGATTTGTGCACAGAGGTAGTTTAATTTTACAAAGATCTGACAATTTAAGTATCATATTGATTTGCTTTTAAAATCAGCATGTCAGTGTTTCCCCACATCAGCTTTGAAAATGATGTTATATTTGTTGAATATTAACATGTTTATAATTTAGATATTGATCTCAGCAATATTGCTTTTTTTTCCCACTTTGAGCTGAGCTGAATTTGTGAAAGTGACCTCCAGCAGGATAACACTCCATTTCTCAAAGCTTGCAGCAACTATGATATACTGTCATAACAATATTAGGGATGCACTGATCCAGCTTTTCTGGTCCCAATACCAATACCGATACCTGGGCTTTGGGTATCTACCAATCCTGATACCGATACCGATACAATACCAGTGTTAAATAATAACCTGCATGCTCTACTGTGGGATTAGACTGATAGCGTCTTTGGTAAAATGTAAAAAAATAGTAGATGGAATTACTGAAGTTAATATTTATTTAAACTAAAGAATATTGAAATGTTTACTAGAAAAACAAAGCCTCAGAATGCACACTAAGTCAATTCATTTGTGAACTTTTATATCCTGTAGACTGATGATACAGCCAAAGACAAAGAAAGTACATCAGAGGTAACATTTTAAATCAAATAGCAACCGCATGGAAAAAAAAATGGCATAGAGCTGGTTGGCTGGAATGACACCATTTCTACCAATACCGATCCAGCTTTGAGAGGTGCCAATACCAAAACCTGATACCAGGATCGGTATCAGGATCCACCCCCTTAATAAACCTATGCCAAGAAGAATTGAGGCAGTTCTTAACACTTAAAAGTGGTTCAACCTGGAACTAGTAGAGTGTGCATAATAACAAAGCAGGGAGTGTATTAGACTCGTAGTCAAACTTTCCTCGTCTCTGCTCTTTCCTCATGTAAAATTTCTATGGTGAAGTTCCTTTGGTTGAACCTGTTACCTTGCTCCAGATGTGAGCATCTTTAGGTTTGGTCCTTTGGTTTCTTCAGGGCTCGCGCTTGAAGTTGTGAGCCGAGGTTCCTTTGGTTCTCGTAGTTTCAGTATATCTGGTTCTTTACCATCCCTTCGTCAGTAATCTGGTGATCCTCCGTTGCAGCGCAGCATCTCTTCTCGTCTGTAATCTTTCGTGTAAATGGTGATGAAGGACGTGGGTATATTTGGAGTTTGACTTTGTGCTTCTTCAGACGTGTTTGCAGAAACGTCTGATGTGAACTCAGAGGATCACACCTGCTGAGACCGACCACAGACCTGATTATCTGTTACTGCAGCAACAAATGCTGCTGACAACCTCGGCATCCACAGCACACAGGTTAACGCTCAGTCACCTGATGATGTCACTTTGTGTACCTGGTGATGTCACAAGGGTCAGGTAAACATCTGAACGCCGGTCAGCTCCAGCATCATCACACCTGTAGGAAGGTGTGCAGAAGAGGAAGGAAAAAAAGAGTAAGGCTAACAAGGAAAGTAAGGAATGATAAAATGGAGATAAAAAAGAAAGGAGAAATGGTGTGCCAAAGAAACCAAGGAATGGAGAAAAAGAAAAAGAAAAGGAGAATAAGAGAGAGATTGATGTGTAGAAAAGGCAGGATAACGAATGATAGAGAAGAAAAAAGACAAGAAAGGGATAAGAAAGGTGGAAACGAATTACGAGGTCAAGGAAGAAAAGAGAAGGAAAATAATTGAGAAATAAAGATAAGAAGGATGAAAGAAGAAAAGATGACTAAAGGTGTGATGATGAGGAGAAAAAGAGGATGATGGGGAGCAAGGAAGGAGGAAAAAGGAGGAGGACAAGGTCACATGTTAACCATCATCAGCTGTCAATCATGATGCAGTTTGTTTATCAGCTGCTGCTCTGATCACACACACACACACACACACACACACACACACACACACACACACACACACACACGCAAAGGTTGGTCAGCAGATTAATATAATGACAGAATGAGACAAATGGCGAGCGAAGCTGGGAGTGAATGAAGAGAGGGTGGGAGGAGATGGTCGTGTGAACTGTGTTTAATCTGCAGAGTGGGTGGTCCACACACACACACACACACACACACACACACACACACACACACACACACACACACACACACACACACACACACACAGTATTGTTGGATGAGGGTGGGCTGCAGACCAGTTTGTTTGATCAGACTGAAGTAGCTGCTATTCATGTCTGTGTGCAGGAATGCGTGTGTGTGCGTGTGTGTGTGTGTGTGTGTGTGTGTGTGTGTGTGTGTGTGTGTGTGTGTGTGTGTGTGTGTTTAGCAGGTGTCAGTTCTGTTTCGATCATATGTGTTGGTGGGTTAAACATCAGTGGTGTAAAGTTGTGTAGTTTGTGAGCTGGAGGATCACATCAGATTCTAGTTTGACAGTATTAAAGTCTTCACATCACAACAACTCACTGTTCTTCCAGAAAAACCAACAAACATCCTGACTCTGCACGAGACGCCGCTAAAAACAAGTGTCTGACAATCACTGAACGAGCTAACAGGTCAGGTATAACTTAGTAAAAGCCAGCTGATAATCACTGCTAACACTGCTAAATGTAGTCAGAATGAAGGATAGACAGATTATTGGCTGGGCCGGTTATCTGCATCAATATTCAGCATTTTGAAGCATATCAGCCTTTTTTTCTAAATCTGATAGACGATAAGAAACAATACAAAAAGTGAGGAGAGGAGAAAAGAGTTTGAAGAGTGGAGAAGCTCCAGAGAGCAGATACATGTTTTGTAGGTAAGTTTAAGCAGCAGACTTTCAGATATTTGTAAAAAAAAAACAAAAAAAAACATCCCAGTCCCAGTTTGTTTTTAAGTTATTTATTTATTTACTTTTTTAAACACAAGGCACACTGCTGAGCCTGGGAGCTGTTTAATAAACCTATGCTTAAAGGATTTTTTTTTAAAGTTAAGTATTAGAGTTTTTACCATTAAAAATTTTGACACCAATATTTTCACTTTTATTGCAAATGAATATCAGCTCCAAAATTTTGGTTATCGCCTCCTTGACTACCAATAATCAGTATCGGTACTGGCCCTGAAAAACACACATTGGTCTATGGCTAGTTAGAATTTACTTAAAGGTGAAATCTATGGGGACTGACTCACTGCTGGAGGTAGACTCTAGTGGACACTAAGGGAACTACATCTCATCTTCAAATATTGTAAAGATTTGCTTATCCTGGTATTACAAATTCGAAAATAAATTAATATGATCGCTTTCTTGTAACCTCTTTTGTTTCCTACTTTTTATTTGGATAAGAAGGTAATCTCTTTTGTCATATTTGATTCATCAAAACAGAAATGAGGAATGCTACAAGCCTCAACTCTTAATTTCTTTCTTCTGTTTCTCTTTAAAACTGTTTTTTTTTTTCAGAGATTGCTAATTTACAATCTGTTAATTGTTTAAGGCATTAATTGTTTCGGCTCTAACAAAACAAACTGACTGTGGATGAATTGTGTGTAATGAAAGGTCGAATTGACTCAAATGTACATCAGTATTTACTGTATGTTTGTCTCTGTGAATACATCTGTGTATGTGTGAGTGTGTGTGCAGCTTCTCTCCTGGGCTTAATGTCGGTATCTAAATTCATGTGCGGCGGTGTGGTGGTGGCGGCGTGGCGGTGGCGGGCGGATCACAGGCGGATTGTGTTGGATTTGAGCTGAAGCCTCTTTAATCATCGTAACACCGTCATTAATATTCATGCAGTCAGCTGGAACACCCCACACTCTCTGCACCAAACTTTCTGCACAAAATGTATTAAATACAGCTTAAAAAATTAATGGACTTTAGTTTATATTACATGAAGAAGAAGAGAAGAGGAGGGGGGGACAAGCCTCCCCTGCCTCCCCCCCTCCTCTCCTCATTGGCTCGCACAGATTGCTCCTCTGATTGGCCTTTGTATTTTCCCTTTTTTCTGCAGATTTTTCCATCTTTGACGAGACTTCAAAGCGAGCGCGAGGCATGAACGGTCATTTAGAAGGATTTAAGCACATTATCACATCTGTAATTGTACATGAATAATAAGAAGAGCCGCCGCGCTCAATTAGCTCTGAGTCCACAATGAGATCAGAGGGGGGAGGAAGGGAGGGAGGGAGGGGGGCAGAGGACGACAGGAAATGAGAAAAGTTTCAAAGTGAAGAAATGATTCAATCACCGTAAAAAAAGCAGGAACAGAACCAGAATCTCCGAACAGAACCTTACACCTCACAGATGAAATGATGCCTTCACTCACTCACACATGTAATTGGATTAACAGTTTCTCCTTCCATGTCGAGGTATAGAGGCCCCCATCTTTGCTAGTGCTGCAGGTAAAGAGCAGTCATATTTTGGTTCTTTTGTTTAAGTTCAATATTTCATTGTTTATGTTTTCAGTGAAAGGAGAGGACGAAGGGTGCAAGCAGAAAATAAGGGGGAATGAGGATGTCAGGTGGCAAAGCACCAAGAGTGGGAGTCAAACTCTGCTTACAGGGCAGCAGTTTAAGGTTCATGGTTACTTCATGAGCACCTGTAGGGAGGTTTGTTTCACAGTGAGAGATTTAGCCTCATTTTACACAAACAGCACCGGACAAGACCAAAGTCTGTCTCTGTGATGTCATACAGGTCCTGAAGCTGAGCTTTGAAGCTTCTCATTGTTACTTGGCATGATGGAATTTCTGGCTCAATCTAACTTCGGTTGATGTATTATGATGAAAACGTGGATTTCATTTTTCATATTCATATTTATGTAAAGAGGCTGCAGTAGTTCAGTCTATAGGGACTTGGCTTGGTAGTCAGAGAGTTGCTGGTTCAAGTCCCAGCATGGACTAAGATTGGGAATTGGGCTGATAGCCGGAGAGGTGTTAGCATAATTTCCTTAGCTCTGTCAGTGTGCCCTTGAGCAAGGAACCAAATCCCCAACTGCTCAGCACTGTATGCCGCTTTGGACAAAAGCATCTGCTAAATTGTCAGTTGTGAAGGGACAGTGCATATTAATAAATAGGGATGGGACAGTACCGATACCAGCCTTTTTTTCAAGGTATCGATACCAGCAGCAGATACAGATAGGCAAGAAAGTCTTTCGTCGAGCAAGTCCTCCTCGCCACTAGTTGCTGCTAATTGCAGCTGTTCAACACCATGGCAAATGTGCACCAGGTCCTGTTCAGACAGCATGAATGAACCAGGGAGAGTTATCTACTCAACTGTTTTATTTTGCACTTTAGTTTACTTTGAAATATTCTCAAACTCTGACAGTTGTTAGTTTTATTGTGCACTTTTAGAATATATTTTTTAATATTGATCTAAAGAATTCTAAATTTAGAGAGAGTTGTTTGTGTTTTATTTGGACTTAATGTCAGAGTGACTGTGCTGTCTTTGATCAAAATGATCTGTGACTATTAATCGAAATTTTATGTATAAAAACTACTTGTACTAAAAAGTACTACTCTGTATCGGTGAGTACTCAAGAGGAAGTACTCGTACTGGTATCGTTTTGCATAAAAAATGGTATCAAACATCCCTAGTAATAAACAATACAGCACAACATCTATGTAAATAGCCAGAGTTAGCCATAAGGCTAATTTTCACCTGTAGCCCTTAGGAGGTCAGAGCAGAGGTCATAACAATAGGAAGAGATAAATAAAGATGGAAAATAACATCTCTTATACACAAAGTGCATAAAAAGCCTTTGAATTTAGACCTTTAGCATCTTTTGCTAACAGATACAGCTTGCCCACCTGTTGGTCAAGTCAGTGACACCTCTGATTATGTTAAAGTCATAATTTTACTATCTCTAAATTGACAAGTTTTAAAACCCTTTTAATGAACTGTTCAGACTAAAATCCATTTTTTAAACCAGGCTGTAAACATTTGTAGCCGTGCTGTAAAGACCAGCTTTTTAAACGTGTGTTTACATGGTTCCTGATGCTTCAGCAGCCAGCCTCTTGTGGACAATGGAGGAACTCCAGTTTTTAGAAATTCATTTCTCAAAAACAAAAACTGACTCTTCATATAAAGTTTAAGGGTCAAAACAGGTTAAATGCTCCGAGAAGATGAAGGAAAAGAAGACAACAGGATCCATAAAATGAAAGTGAATCTACCAGAGCAACAGTGTGTAACTGTGACCTGTTGTGATGGCTGCCAAAACAAAGCTGTTTGTATTACTTGGTTGTACACACTGGTACTTTAGCACTAGATTTAACCTCTGAACTGATGTGACACCCAATGGTAATGTTGTTCTAATTGGTCTGTTCTGTGTCTCCTTTACACACACACACACACACACACACACACAGAAAGACCAAACTGAGTGTCTAAATGATCTCTGTGTGTTTTATTGCTCTCCTGACTTAATGAGTGTTTAGCCTGATATCTGCTTCTGTTTTAATTACACCTGAGAAGCTGAGTTCTGATTGGTGTCTTCTTTAACGAGAGTCATTAACCGTCCTCAACGAGGCCTAAATGAGATAATGAAGCTATGTTTGCTCTGCTAATGGGCTGTAAGCATTTAGAAAGCTCGGCGTGACAACAGGATTACTACTCACTAATGATTAATAAAGACATAATGAGCAAGAGGCAGAGAGATAGGTGTGATGGTGCAAACACTTCCTGTTGTGTTTCCAGGGAACTGTTTGCTTCAGCTGTTCTGTTTTGATGTTTTCAGCTAATCCCAGAGTGAACGTGGAGCTGCGACAGCGTCTGCCCTCACCTGGTCGACAGAGAGCCAGCAGCCCTAACAGGTAAACACAACATGAGTCAGTCTAAGAGTCTTAAAGCTGCAGAAACTTCCTGTTCATTCATTCTGTGCTTCAGAGGTGCTGGCCTGGTGTTTTCAGGTGTTTGTCTTAGATCTTCTCCTGTAAGCAGATGGAGCAGAGGAGAGTTCAGGAGGACGTGATGATTCTCATATCATGTTTCTGATGTCGTCCACAGATCCAGGATCAGCTGGAGCCTGGAGCACAGTGAGTGGCCTGAGGGTGAGTTTCATCAGCACACCAGAGGGCGGTTATAGCCATACAAAAAATGTCTCTCTGAGGTGTTTGGCTTCATCTGTTCTAGTATAACTGAGTATCATCTGCGTACCAGGAGACAGAAAAGTAAAGAATGGGTCTGAGCATAGAGCCTTGGGGATCTCCGTGGCTAACTTTGAATGCGTTGTTCTTCATGATCATTACATATTGAATACATTAACAGTTTTGTCTCCCTTTCTGTCTTTCTGTAGCCCCTCAGCGCCACCAGGAACAACTGACCTCCTGCTCCCCCTCCCCTCTGTCCAACAGGAAGTCTCTCTCTCCTGTCTCACCCATCTTCCACAGGAGGTCTATCTCCCCTGTCTCCCCTGTCTCCCACAGGAGGTCTGTCTCCCCTGTCTCACCTGTCTCCCACAGGAGGTCTGTCTCTCCCATCTCTCTGGTGTCCTCCAGACCTGTAGGGGAGATGGAGATGGACCTTTCCCCCAGCCCAGGCCCCTCTCCTCGGGCAGAGAGCAGAGGAGACATCCCTGATGGAGGACGCACATCCAGAGGACCTGGTAGTCCTTCTCTCAGGAAGCACCTGGTCAAGACTGAAGACAGGTAATCTATCTATCACGGTCATGAGAATGAAAGTCTGTCAGTTTCTTTTGAAACAGTTTGACTTCTTTTAAATTCTTCAGAAAACAAACAACCGTCTCTGTCGGCTAATGATTATCAAAGATCTGAATAACACTAGAGACCCTATAATGTTCCTGAGTGCTCCCTCAGACATTAATATGATATGTTTAGCGTCTCCAGAGGGAGAAGGTTTATTAAAAAGTTTATTACTTTTCAGTAAACTTCAGTCTTCTTTAGATTCTGTCATTTGTGTTTTTTTCTCTCCGTTTGTGCTGTTTTAACAGGTTTTGAAATGAAATTTGTGTTTCAGTGTGAGTTGCATCACTGTATGAAATATGACCTATTAAATTTAGATTTGATGTGATTAGTGGGGGCGTTAGATGGAGGGCGACAGAAATAGAATGATAGTAAAAGCGAGAAGAGAAAAGTTGATTAGAGCAGCTGGTGTTATAAAGTCAGAAACAGTCAATTACAGAAGACAGTGTCAGCCATATTTCAGTGTCTTATTTACCCGCTTTATTACGCTAAGAAGCAGTCTGACCTTTAAGGTAATATGAGAGAATTACAGGCGAACATCAGTCGCTGCTTATTAAAGCAATGCCTCATAACCTGCTGCCTCCAGCTCAGCACCTCACTCTGATAAAGTGAGGTTAAAACACCTGACCTGACTACACAAAGGTGACACTCTAATGAAACACTCGCTGAGATGATGTCAGTCGAGTCCTGAACAATCACAGCCTCACTGACCACCAGCTGACCTGCTGCAAACAGTGGCATCACTGCTTTGGTGTTAAACTCTACCCCTGACTCAGGCTGCGCTCAAAACGGCCTCCCACACCCGCTATACAACTGATACATAACAGAAGTACATCTGGATTCAACAGCATGTTTAAAAACACCCCGATTATTACAGAGCAGCAGCTTTATTGTCCACAAATATTAAAAACTGGGACCCTAAGCACCTGCTGCATCTCTGTTTAGCAACTTCAACCTTCCCAGATTAGTGTCAAACCACACTGCAGCTAACAAAACCAGCCTGAAACCAACAGGGATCTCGAAACCGTGCAAGCAAGATAGCAAATGCTAACTACAGCAGTATTTATGACGAGCTAGAGGTCCTTCTACCATGTCAGCTAGGTAAATAACTTGTCTCTAACCACACTAACTAATACGTAATCTGATAGCCAGACTTAACTTGAGCTAACTGAGTCAGCCCAAAAAAAGTGACCCAACCTCTTTAACCCATTTATGCCCAAAATGTTTCCAGAGTTGTTGAGGCAAATAGTTTTATCCCTCTGAATTATGGTATGTATGGTTTTTTTCTTCATTTTGTACCTTGTTTTGAAGAAAATTTGATTTTTATGACTGGCAACAATTGCTTTTCACTTGGTCACCTAATAATTGTATTGAAATAATTATTATTATAATACTAATTAAGTCATAAAAATAATAATAAAGTCAAAATACATTTTTAAAAATGTGCTGTTTGTGGGGAGGTGGGGGTGGGGGGTGGTAGGTGTGGGAATTGGCTACAGCAAGTACTTGTGCGTCAAGAAAATTGCACATAATAATTAAATTAAGAACAATGCTGCAGGCAGTGTTTTCCTTTAGTTTTTCACTAGCTATGTGCCCACCGGCAACTTTTCTTGCCACTCACAGAAATAAGCCCATGAACAAAAAAATATTTATCCCATGTACACTTTTTTGGTGGTAAATTACACTAGAGACTTGAATGATTAGATAGTTATAAATATGTTTAAGGGGGAAAAAATCACAAGAAATTTGTGAAAATTGGCTCTTTCCAGAACAATTTGCATTCACCATGTCTTCCACCGGAAGGAGCAGGAAACAGTTTATGTCATGTGACAGGAACCACTTGTAAACTATTTTTTATAAACCAAAATTTTTGTTTAGGATGTGTCTACTAGCATATAAATAGAAATGTTGCATTAGTAACATTGAGATATTTCATTGTGAGTAGAAAATGACGGTTATACACTTAAGCAACAATTGTTGCTGTTTGGGCAGAACAGGTTAATGAGTTAGCCACTGGTAGCTAAACAAAGAAAGTTCACTAGTTCATAACTGATGGCCAGGCTCAAGCTTATTAAATTATTAAGCCCAACAAAAAACAACAACAGAGTATTTCAAACCATTTAAGTTAGTTGACAACTGATTACAGCTAACCTAATCAGTCTTACCAACAAAAGAGGTCTCTAAAATCTGTTAGCGAATGAGCCACTGATAACCAAGGTAAAGCTAACTCAGTCATCCTGGATTAAAAAACATTGCAGTAAGTTAGCATCCAATAGCCAGACTTAAGCAAACTGAATCTTAATAAAATAAATAGTGGAGGTTCTGTAATTATTTTGGCTTGTTGTTTACCATTGGCCAGGCTAACACTTACTGACTTGGCGTGAAAACAATAGAGATTCCGTAGCCACGTTAGCTAGTTATTAACTAATAAAGAGGCTAATATGCTCTAAATTAGGCTTTCAAAGCAACAGAGGTCATTAACTCATAGTAGCTAGTCAGCATTCAATATCAAGGCTAATGCTATCTGAATCAGCATTTAAAAACAACAGAGGTTTCCAAACGATGATAGCTTGTTAGCCACTGGTAATGAGGCTAACTCTAACTAATAAGCCCTGGGGAGACTTGTGATGAGATTTCCTGATCTAGCATCAAATGGTCAAGTCAAACTTCATTTTGACTGGTATGGGTAATCTCTGTATTTCTTCTCCTCTTTTCAGACTGGAAAAAAGAGGTAAATAGTCGCATCATTTGTTGATGAACTGTTTTAATTGAGACCTGTTTCTTTCAGCTCTCATCAGGAAGTCACATTTGGTCCCATCACAGCATCTGGTCGAGTTCAGGGTTTTGACAGAGACAAAAATATCTCATTTCTACTGAAGGAGCTTGATGCTCTGAGAGACATCAACAAGAAGGTAAACAAACACTCATATAAATAAACACCTCAGGTATGCTGTTTACAGACTGCTGTTTATGAGAAGGAGGACCTCACTGGTATACCAACACCTGTCCGTGTTTCAGCTGCAGGATCAGCTAGTCCAGAAGGAGAAGGAGCTGCAGAGTAGGGAGGTGGAGGAGCAGCTGAGGGATGAGCAGAAGGAGGCCCAAAGCTGGGAGAGACCTACAGGTGAGGGGGAGGAAGCAAGGAAGGAAGGAAGGAAGGAAGGAAGGAGATGTAGAAGGAGTGAAGGGGGAGGAGGTGTATGTTACAGTTTACTCTCCTCTTAATCAGATCTGATCCAACCCCGACTTCTTAAATATTTGAATATTTTTCCAGCACACAGTTTAATACCAACACACACACACACACACACACACACACACACACACACACACACACACACACACACACACACACACACACACACACACAAAGCTGTAATTGAAACAACAGCAGTGATAACGAGGTGACAGTTAACAAGCAGCTGTTAGTTTAACAGAAATGTGTGTGTTTAACCAGCGATCAGATGTAATATTGATTTAACTGGTGTGTGTGTGTGTGTTTGTGTGTGTGTGTGTGTGTGTGTGTGTGTGTGTGTGTGTGTGTGTGTGTGTGTGTGTGTGTGTGTGTGTGTGTGTGTGTGTGTGTGTGTGTGTGTGTGCATGTGAGAGAGATTAATCCAGCAGGATTATCACAGAAACAGGAAGTTTCCATCCAACAGATTTTATTTCGTATCCTTTAAGAATGTCAAGTTTTTAGGATAGCAGAGCAGATAGTGGTGGTGGTGGCAGGTGGAGGTGGCAGAGACACGGGTGTGAAAGAGACAGAGAGAATCTGGCTCCTTTTCAGGTGTTATGAAGGTGTAAAAAACGGACAGAATGTTCTTTGATGTTATTGATGATTTGTTACCATCGCAACCCGTGTTTTTTTGAGTCCGTACTTCTATTTCATTGAGTCCCTCATGAGCTGTGGTCATTTCTCTGTTATTACACCTGGACCACTGGACACACACTTACACACACACACACTCAATTTTCAGCTCTGATTGGATAATTAGTCAGAGGGGAAACTGAAACAAATCAAAGTATTTTCTGACACTGACTCTCTTGTCTCCTTCATCATGCCACCTTGTCGTCTTCTCTTCTTTGTTTCCTTCACATGTCCTACTTTTCCTGTCTCCTCAGGTCCTTTTCATCAGATGCCCTCTCCTCTTTATTTACTTTCCTTCCCTTCCTCCCTGTCTCCTTTTCTACTCTTATCCTGTTTTCTCTTGTCCTAATAAATCTCCTCCCTTTTTTGTCTCCTACCCTCCCTGATTTACTTTCATTTTAATTTTCTCTATCTCAACTTTTCTCCTCCCCTTGCCTGCTCCTCATCTTGTCTTCCCCTGTTCTATGTCCTCCCCTTCTTGTCTCTTGTCTCCCTTTTTATTGCCTTTTCCTTGTCTCTTTCTCAGTTTTTGTCACTTTATTTCCCCATCCCCTTTTCCCCTCCTTTCCTAGCTTCTCTGCCACCTCTCATTGTCCTCTACTTTATTCCTCATCTTGCCTTTCTTCTTTCCTCCTCCCCTTCTTTTCTGACCCCTTTTACCTCATCCTCTCCTTTCCTCCTTATTTCCTTGTTTCTTCCTTTTCTTTCCCCTGCTCGTCGTTTTCTTTTCTTCTCTCCGTCCTCTACTCCTCATCTTGTCTCTTTATCAGCTTCTCTTCTCTTTATTTCCTTGTCCCCCTGTCCACTCCTTTTCCAGTCCCTGTGCCTGCTCTCATCCACCTCTCCTTGTCTCTTGTCTCCCCAGCCGTGTTGGAAGAGGTGTTGTCGGCTCAGAAGGACAGGGATCAGGCTCTGATGTCACGCCTCCTGCTGGCCAACGAGGAGAGAGATGAAGCCCTGCTGAGAGCACAACAACTACAGCAGGCGGCTGAGTATGACTCACAGACGCAAACACACAAACACTCAAACTCCCATGCACACATTGTGTACAATGGTCTCTGATTGGAGAATAGTTGACCTTTGACCCTCAGAGTTTGGGTCGGAGCGGCATTCTGATAAAATGTGATTTCATCCTCAATGATTAAACTTTATTTTAACATCACAAAGAGTAAAATTATCCTCCTCTCTCCTCAGTCCAGATAGATGGACGTAAAGCAGAGCTACAGATTTTTTTTTTTGGGAGGCCTCACTTTGTTTGTTTTTTGTTGTTTAAACAGTTTGCTGTCCCACTTCGGAGAAACTCCAACATGGCTCCTTATTTACATGTTTTCTGTGTGAATATGACAGGAAAGTTCTCCTCCTCCTGGTTCTCCTCCTCTTCATTATTCTCCTCCTCAGTCTTGTTAAGAGCTGTGAAACGAGCTCTCGTCCACCTCGAGGAGCCTCCAAATAGAGCAGAAAATCTAATTACAGACAGCCCCCCTCCCCTTCTCCTCCTCCTCTTCCTCCCCCTGAACCCCCCCCCCCTAGGATGAGAGGGTAATTGATATTGGAGGCCACAATCCTTTTTATGAGGGACAGAATATGGAGGAGCATGTTCCATCTGTCAGGACTGAGTGTGCGTGTGTGTTTGTGTACGTGTGTGTGTGTGTGTGGTGTGTGTGTTTTTCTAATGGAGAGAGGCGGCCTGTGTTACCTCTGTAAATGTGTGTGAATAATATGAAGCTGCTGTTTGTTTTTTCTCTCTTTATGCGCATTTTTTATTTATTCCACAGGAAACATCTGCATTGTTCAGAAAGTGTCGAGTCGGTCTTAAAAATATCTGAAATGCTGAAAAATCAGAGCCACGAGTTATTGTTATCTAGAGTTCATTTTGTAGATGTTTATGTTAAAAAATGTGGTCAACACAGACACTTTGTTTATGAGGTTTTTCAATCTGTCAGACCTGCAGACTACCTTTTGATCTCTTTGCCATAAAGCGTCAGAAAATGCTGAAATCATAGGTGTTATCCACAGGGAATATCTTTTTATATTTAGTTTATTCTATTTAGACAGAGGTGATTCTGTTTTTTTTTTTTAAGCCAAAATTGCTTGTTTTATCTTCCCAGCTTTATTAATAGTGATGTACTGTGTTTGATATTTAAAATTTCGACCATGAAGATGAAAGGTTTTTAAAGCAGGGTTTATCGGCTGTCTTCTTGCCCATAAATCACTAATCATGTTTTTTCTCTCTGGGTCAGAAAAGGTAAAAATAAAGACAGTCTGTTTTCATATTCAAAGATTTGTAAATAGATCACAGCCAGTTTGTTTCAGGGTCTAATGATAAACTGACCGACTGATAAATAAGATCTTAAAGAGAAAACTTTCCTGATGACTGTGGATGTTGTTCTTACATTAATGGCTGCACTTTGTGTGTGTGTGTGTTTTGTATGTGTGTGAGTGTTAATGACGCCTGTGGAGCGAGCCGAGCCGAGCCGAGCTGAGCCGGCCTGGCTGGGCTGTAAGCAGGGTGTTAGAGGAGCTTTATTGGAGGCGGCTGGTCTTTCATTACCTGCTGTTCCCTGCAGATCGAGCCGCCTCGGCCACCTTATTACAGTTTATTACAGAAAAACAGCAGCGGCTAAATGAAAAGAGCCTCCCAGGAGGAGAGAGAGGAGATCAGCTAGTTACCAGCTCCTCGTCCGGCACGGCGGAGAGGAGCGGGCTCCTGAGCAGAAGAGGAAGCTGAGTTTTTTAAAAAGACGGGGACTTTCTGCCGGACTTCAGGGACGGAGGACAAAATTACAGCTCAGCTGCTGCCGAGCTCAGGTCATCTCACAGACTGCAGCTCACGGCCCGGTTTAATATGGTCAGAGGCTGAAACACTGAGGGGGGGTGAACAGGAGAGGGGCAGGGAGGTGGTCACCCCCTTCACCTTAAATATAATCACACTATTCATATAGATATTTTATAAGTCAGAGCTGTCTGTTTCCATTACGTACGTCTCTTTATTTATCACATGCACAGATTTACAAACATCCTGGATCTGAGAAATACGATGGCCCTTCAGGAAAACCGCTACAACAAGCAGAAAAAACTCTGTTTAAGAGAGACAAACTGCAACTTCAGAGAGGATGATGCAAATCTAGAAACACTTTCAACAGCAGACGTACGCTGCTAAGGAAAAATCAATCTTCTTTTCTCTCTGGGTCTAATTTGGTCTAATTTGTGTCCCACCTGTTTTTGGCACGGTTTTATGTTGGTTCCTTACTGACACAACTCTCCCCATTGACATGGATTTGGCTGGGTAGAAGCACCCTTAAAAAATTTAGCAGAAGTGATTTGGGGTTCAGTGTCTTGCTTGAGGACACTTCAGCATTTGATGATAGGAGCTGGAAATCAAACCCCAACTTTTCATCTTACTGAGAACAATTTTGCAAAGAGACAAAAACATCAACAGCAGCAAAAAAGGCTGCAAAAACAGAAACGGGAACAAAGTAACCAAACAAAAATACTCAAAGTAGGTCCTCCAGGCCTGCAGGGGGAGCTCTTTCAAACAAATTCAAACTGGATTTAATCAATTTAGATCATTAGTTCCCTCATGCTTAGTCTCACTGTTTTCACCTTGTTAGCTTTGTTGGCACTTTGCTTTCTAGCTTGTAGGGCTATTAGCCAACCCTGCTCTGTATGAGAGTGGACGCAGTGGGTGAGTGTTGGTGTTTACAGGTCTTACTCTCACTGTAGGTTGCGGAACTAGAGTGTAGTTTGTAACTGAAAAGCTGCCCCACACCAGAGCAGTCTAATTCTCTTTAGTGCCCCCTGCAGGCCTGGAGGACTGCCAAATCATCGACTTGAAGAGTTTTTAATTGCCCCTCGTTTTCCTGGGCTTGTATTATTCTGAATCATTTTGTTTTTTCGGCAGGCGTTAGTTGATACTTTTGTTTTGATTTTTGAAGCACATTTTGACGTCTTTTGCTCAGTTTGGGACGTCATTGTTTTGCATTGGTTGTGAATCTTGCAGCCATTCTGTCCTAAAGAAACTCTTGATTGTTGTCTGTAAAGCTTCCTATTGGCTGTAGTAAACAAATAAAACTTCCACTCTCTTTATCTTAAGGTTGGACAGTCTTCACCTGGAGGACAGCGACATGGTAACCTCACTCTCACTCTGTCACCTTTCATTTTATCAGTCTGTGAGCTCAGATTATTGATCCCAGATAATCTTGTTGATCAGGACGTGGAGGAGCTCCTGCAGAGTGTTTGTGACGCTGAGTCTGTTCAGGAGGTCCAACAGTTTGGGTCCGTTCTGGTTCAGCGTCTGCAGCTTGCCAAACAACGGAGGCATGACATCACTGCTCAGGAGATGAAGGCCGTGATGGAGGAGAGAGACAGCTCCATCGCTAAAGTGAGTCTGAGTTCCTCTGCTCTCATAGATAAAGATACTGTCTTTGTGTCGAACAATGACACTAGTAAGCAGGTATTTACAACACCTTTGACAGCAAGCACTGCTGAGTCTCTAAGCACAGGTGTCAACCTGTAGAGTCTGATTGGGCTTGATTAATAATCCTGCAGCGTGTTCATAAATCAGCTGACAGCCTCTCCTCGGGTGTCCTCCTCTGTCTGTCTCTGTCAGGTGTGTCCTTTTCTCTAACTGCTCTGTTTAACCCGGCAATGTCGGCCTGGGTATGGTGGCTCCAACGGCCCAAACTTCAAATATTTGCGTTTTGAATCTGAACATGAATATTTGGAAAGAAGTGAAAACAAAAAGCCGCAGAGACAAATATTGACATGAGACCGAGTCGACCTGACGAGGCTGATGTTTGCTGAATACTCACTGTTTATACACCTACAACACCTCGCTCGGGTTTGTGTGTGAGCATACGTGTGTGTGAGCGTTATTTGAATGCAATCTCTCTGCTGAATGTTTGCGTACACACAGAGGAGCTTCTAATGGACATGCAGGTAATGAAATCAGATGCTGACCTGAGAGCAGCCTCGTTTTCTCACCTGGATGACATCACCTGATCCTTCTCACCTGGAGGGAGAGACTGCGAACAGAGTGTCGATGCTGCAGTTTGAAAACACTCTTCTGTATCACGTTCTGTGCTGTCAGTCATGCTGCCTCCAAGTGTTTTTCACCTGTTTCAGGTATAGGAATGGTGATGAAGTGTCAATCAATAATCAATAAGTGCTGATGATGTCAGAGATTATTAAAAAGTTGAGAGTTTGAAGCAGAGTCCAGGTTTCTGTCTCCGTCTGTCCTCTGGAGGCTGATTATTATCAGAGTTCAGCTCACTGAGTTTATTACCAGAACCTGCAGAGTCCTGGATTTATTACCCACAATTCCTCCTGATTCATATCCCGCTCTCTGTGGGAGGATCAGGGGTAGAGGGGGGGAGTGAGAGGAGCAGAAATGAAAAAGATGAGAGGGCTGACTGACAGAGGGATGACAGAGAACGAGAGAGAGGGGGAGGAGCGGGTGGGGTGGAGGGGGAGATTAGAGAGGGAGAGGGGGGCGGAGCTCCCAGCAGGCTGTGCTGCAGGTGGTGGCTCTGAAGCTCCGCCCCCTCCCGATGCGTCTGATGGATCGGAAACTTTCATCTCTCCTCTCACTGTGAGTGCCGTCGTCATGGTTACTGAGGCCTGCTGCACACTGAAAACCATGACAACGGTTGTCAGGGGAGCGGAGGAGGGATGGTGAAGGATGGAGCTGTTTTTAAAGAATCAATCGTGTAAGTGACAGTCCTACTTTACAGGAAGCACTTCAACATCTGAGATGAAGACATAGTTTATATATCTTATGTAAACACATATGATGACAAAAGAATTAATATTATGTTGTTCGAGCTTCCATAAGTATGATCTTATTAACTTCAGTCTGTTTGGTGAGCTGATAAAAACTCCTGATGCTGCTTTTTTAACCAACAGAAACAAACACATCCATCAGAAAGTCAACTGATGATGTCAGAGATTAAGTATAGTGAGTGGGTGACAACAGAATCAGGATTTATCGCCCACAACAACCCACTCACTATACGTTATCCTGCTTATTACCCAACCACCAACAAGAGTAGAGAACAAACTAAAATATGATCTAAGGATGACTTTTAATGTGTATGTTGTTCCTGGGAGTGCTCTGGTTTCTCAGAAACAGTGACCAATGTTGTGGACTTTCAACCAATCAGAGTCAAGTGTTTGACTTATTTGATTAGAAGACAGCAGGGATTTTCATTCAGGGACACTTTTGTCAAAAGAAGTAACTATTTTCATGTTTCAAGTTATATGTGGTGGCATGGCTCTGTTTTGACTAAACAATCCGACTTTGACTCATGTAGACACCAAAGTCAGCAAAGTAAGGCCCAAGTTAAATGACACAGAGTTACCTTTAAAGTTCACTGAAGGCTTTTTGAGAGTTTTTTCAGTGTTGTTGCACTTTTAAGAAACCCACATCACTTCCTCCAACCCTCCATCTTCCCTCTTTCTGACCCCCGCCCACCATCACCGCTGTAACACCTGCCCGCCTCCATTAACCCCACAAAACTCACTGCTGTATCCGCATCAACCATCCTACTACCGCTAACCCCCACCAATATCTCCTCTCCGCCATCTTTTAACACCCCGCCCCTCTGCGTTAACACCACCCCTCCACGGTAACACCTTAATCCCGCCCTCGCTCTGCTGCTGCGGCGTGCTGAAATATGTTTCAAATGCCGTCATAATCCTCGGAGGAGAAGAAGAAGAGAGAGAGCACTCCACGCTGGAGGATTCCTCTCCTCCCCCCCATCGCTCACCGATCCCTCGCTCCCTCTCTTCATCTCACAGGGATTATCTCCCCGCCGCAGCCGGGACTTCTGGGAAATATTAGAAAAGTGGGGGAGGCGTCTTCCAGTACCTCTTTACCTCTCTCCCTCTCCAGCTGCCTTTTTATTAAGTTAATATCAGGTAATTACAGGTTATTACAGATTATTACAGCTCACCTGGACTCCACTCAGGAGGGTTGTTGGTTTGATTCCCAGAGGTAGACAAGTATTTAAAGGAAAATTACACTGTTTTAATAAGATGACACACTGATTCAGACCTTTAAAACTCATTATCAAGTGGCTTGACAATAATCTGCTCTGATTGGTCAGTTTTCTCTCAGATCTCGTTGTCTTAGTAATAGCCAAAAAGAGCAGCTCTCTTCATTTAGTTTTACAGGTGAGTTAATAACACATATAATGACAGATGTGTAAAACCATGCTGCATTGATCAACAACCAAACATCATTTCCAACTTCAACCTCCTGGAATCAATACAAGATTACATCCATCCATCCACCCATTGATCCATCATTTTATGCTTTCATCCACCCATCCGTGCATTCATCCATCCATCCTTCCATCCATCCATCCATCCATCAATCCTTCCATCCATCCAACCATCCATCCATCCTTCCATTGATCGATCCATCCATCCATCCATCCATCCTTCCATCCATCCATCCATGCATCCATCCATCCATGCACTCATTCATCCATCCATCCATGCATCCATCCATCCATCCGTCCATGCATTCATTTATGCTTCCATCCATCCATCCCTGCATTCATCCAGCCACCCTTCGATCCATCATTTCATGCATTCATCCACCCATCAATGCATTCATCCATCCATTCATCCACCCATCAATGCATTCATCCATCCATCCATCCATGCATTCATCCATCCATGCATTCATTCATCCATGCATCCATTCATCCATCCATGCACTCATTCATCCATCCATCCATGCATCCATCCATCCATCCATCCATCCATCCATCCATCCATCCATCCATGCATCCATCCATCCATGCACTCATTCATCCATCCAACCATGCATCCATGCATCCATGCATCCATCCATCCCTCCATGCATCCATCCATCCATCCATCCATGCACTCATTCATCCATCCATTCATGCATCCATGCATCCATCCATTCATCTATCCATGCATCCATCCATCCATGCATCCATCCATGCATCCATCCATCCATGCATTCATCCATCCATCCATCCATCCATCCATCCATCCATCCATCCATCCATCCATCCATCCATCCATCCATCCATCAATCAATTTATCCATCAGTTTATCCATCAATTTAATCAGTCTGTTAATCCCATCTATCCATCCAAAACACACCTTTATGTCAATAGTCCATTCATCCATCCATCCATCCATCTATCCATGCATTAATTCATCCGTCCATCCATCTATCCATCTATCCATCATCCATCCATCCATCCATCAATTTATCCACCCATCCTTTCATCCATCCATCGTTCCATCCATCCATCCATCCATCAATCCATCAATTTATCCATCAATCTAATTGGTCTGTTAATCCCATCTATCCATCCAAAACACACCTTTATGTCAATAGTCCATCATCTCACAATCTTTCATTCATCCATCTATCAATCCATTCATCAATCCATGTATCCATCTTTCAATCCGTGCATTCATCCATCCATTCATCCATCCATCTGTCAGTCCAATCCATCTTTCATTAGTCTATCTTTAATAAAGCCATCACTCTTACATGAGCCCTTCATCATCCAACATATCCATACATCTAGCCATCAAAAATATGTTAATGCATTCATCCATTTGACTGTTTATCTATCTATCATCCATCTATCTGTCGTTCCATCCTACCAACATCCTACATCCACCCATATCCCTGAACCATCCATCTATTATATATCTTTCCATCCATTGAATATCTATCCATCCATCCACACATCTTTCCATCCATTGTGCCCCTTTTGTTATTTAATTCACTCTTAACCTATTATTAGACTATCACCAGTCCTTACACCCATTAATTTGTCCATATTTTATTTGTCCATCCAGGTTTATAACCATCCTTTCATCCATCTCTCATCCCTCACTCATCCATCTGCCCATTGATCTATGTAGGAACTGTAATATCCATCCATCTAGTGACCCTACAGCTAGAGCTTAGTGGTGCACTGTTGTATCTGTAACTATGTATCCTCCTATAATCATCCCTATCTGATTAAATAATCCACTTTAATGTACAGTTTCTAATTTCTGTCCTCAAACAAACATACGTTTATAAATAAACATAAACAAGCAAACAAAAAGGGGTTCATAAATAAACATAAACAAACAAAGATGTAAATCCAGCTGAATCTCTCAGTGTGACACATTTCTTTCTCACAGTTATATTCATCAAACCCCTCAGCTTCTCCTCTGTGTGTTTAGACAGTAGCTCTGTTTACTTTGTATAACACACACACACAAACACACACGCACACACCTCATGGTTAATGGCTGTATTACTGACTATGATGGCGGTGTAAACGTCGCCAAAGTTTTGTTTAAAGCATGTTCATGATGCCGTTAATGTTAATGTAATCTTTGTTCCTCTGTTGTCCCTTTGAGGCGACGTCCTCTTTTAAACCCACTTCCTGTTTGTGAAGTTGAATCAGCTGATTCTCCACATACTGATCACAATACCTGCGACTTAAACCTGATTGCATGTCAAAATGTTTTACCTGGAACACCTGAGGTGAAATCATTGATGAAGATCACTCACACATACACACACACACACACACACACACACACACACACACACACACCCTCTGATCCCAGATGTCAGTCAGAACCAGAGAATATTTTCCATCTGTTAAAAGGGTGCAGAGTGAAAATCTGCTAAAGTTTACACTGTAAACACACACTCACACACACCAAACACTGACACACAAATACACACAGATATACGTACACAAACACATAAAACACACAAAACACACACGCAGACTGTACAAACAGGAGTCAGTCTTGTGTCCATCAACATTCTGTCTGCAAGAGGATATTCCTACATCCTTTTAACACACTCACACACACACACACACACACACAGACACACACACACCAAACACAGAATGAGAGACAGACTTCTCCAGATGGTGAAAAGAAACAGTATTTGCTTGATACTGTGACTGGCTGATCAGGTTGAGATGGGCGGAGTCACTTTTCTCTTGTTTCAGGTCAGTATACCTTCGTTGCATGATGTGTCCATGTATGGTCACTTTCAGAGCTCGTCAAACAAGATGGCTACGTTCATGTTAAAGCTTACCACACCAACTTAAAAACATAACTCTCCACCAAAGGAACCATAACAAAGCTCATCAGCTGATCAAATGTCATCTGAAATGTTCCCAAACTGGCCAATGAGCTGCAGCGTTGTTGTGATGACATCATCTTGACCTGTTGTGGATGCTGTGTTGGTGATCAGGTTCATTGATCCGGTTTGTGTGTCTGCAGTGTAAACGTCTGGAACAGGACCTGATCCATGAGCGAGAGCAGAGGGCGAGCCAGGTACACACACACACACACACACACACACACACACACACACACACACACACACACACACTCTGCATACTAAGTGCTGCTCTCTGTGTTGAATGGTGATGATGGGATGTCTGCTTCGTTGTCAAGACAACCTGCCATGGGGACACTGCAGCTTGTTTGCCAACAACTTGTTATTCAAACATGGTCTCTTTCTGTGTGTGTGTGTGTGTGTGTGTGTGTGTGTGTGTGTGTGTATGTTTGTCTATCCCTATAAGGAGTTTTAAACCGTTTGTTGGTTCAGAGCTGGTGTTCAGGATCAGGTTACAGGTTTTTTCTTCAGATATTGAATGTAATTTGATTAAATGTTTTATTGTTGCATTAAAAAGCGAGAGTTAAAAACAGTTGAACCAGATGGTCCGAGGGTATCCAACACAGTTTGAACTATGTTATTAACTGATATAAAGCTGTATGGCTGCAGCGATTAATGAGTAGACCACAGGAAACTTGCACCTGAAGTTACTGCATGTAACTCCCCACTCTCACTCTGTTTCCTGCTGCATCCATTGTCCTGTCATCTCTGAATAAGGGCAGAAAAGGGCCCCAAAATATAACTGAAAAGAAAACACTTTATCGGAAAAATAGGATCAGACCATAATGTGTCCATTTAAGTCTTCAGTTGAGCTCTCACCGACTGATGTACCCAGTTCTTTATCACTGATCTGTGAGTGAGTCCCTTTCTGCCTGCTGTGTTTCTGTCTCTCAGTAGAGTCAGTGAAATCTTCAGTCGTCTGTCCTCCTGCAGCTTGCTGCATTTTCAGATTTATTAAATTTTGTTATTAATGTAGCACTCGCTCTTTTTCCCTCTCTGAATCTGTTAATTAGGCCTGAGGGCTCCCGAGGATTAGAGCCCGGAGAGCTTTTTAATTTCCAACAGAAACACCGACAGCTGCCCACAAATTCACCAACAGACTGTCGGAAGGAAGCAGGGAGACGACACGCTCAGCCAGAGACCAGAACTAGAGACCAGAACCAGAGATCAGGGTTCAGACCAGAGACAAGGATTTAAACCACAACCAGAGACCAGGATTTAAACCAGAACTAGGAACCAGGATTTAAAAGCATGTTCATCTTCTTAGAAACTAGGAGCTAAAGACCTATAATGGACTTATTTAAAATGAAAGACCAGGACTTGGAATGAAAACGAACATATTTGCAGACTTTTGACTAAAATTTCACAGTGAAACTAAGACCCTCACATACCAGGAATCAAAATGTACCGTGTAGCTGAGACCCCCACAGGTATATAATTTATACCTGAAACCCTCACAGACTAAGAAATACTTCACAATGAAACTGAGACCCTCACAGGCTCAGAAACAATATTTACAGTGAATCTGAGACCCTCATAGGCTCAGCATTAAGGGATTATGGTAATTATGGTAATTGCTTTATTTACAATAAAGCAATTACCATAACAGGCACAAAAACAGTATTTACAGTGAATCTCAGACTCTCAAGGGCATAGAAATATTTCTGTCGAGAAGATGAGACCCTCAAATGCGTAGAATCAACTTTTTCCATGAATCTGAGCCTTACAATATTATACTTTAAATTTACAGTAATCAGATAGTGTAAGAGGAAGTGATGTCATAACTTCCAGTGTAAACTCAAAGTAACTGTAGTTTTGATTATGACAGCCTGAGCTAATCTATCACATCATCATCATCAAACAGACTTCAATCCGTGGCAGGGGGCAGAATTTGGGGGCTAATTTGGGTTGAACTCGCCCTTCAACTTCTCATGGTAAAGGTCAGAGGAGGTTCCTTTCATTTTCTCCTCTCCTCCTCTCCTCCTCTCACCTCTCCATCCTGAAGGACTCCCCCCCTTCATCATGTTCATCCTTTATGCTAATTTCAGCACCATTTCCTCCCCCTCTGTTCCTGCTCTTCGTCACCTCCTCATCCTGAAGGACCCAAGTCAGGTTAGTTTTATTACCTCCTCTCACTCCTCCCCCTCTTTGGTTGACCTTAACTCCTCATGTTAAAGGTCAGCTGGCATTGCCGCCGCTGCGTGCTCATCATCAGATTTGGAAATTATTCTGATTAATAAGTCGGCGGCTCTTTTGAAGCGTCTCCTCCGGCCCGGCTGGAGAAGTCACATATTGACTCTCCGGGTTTGGTTCCTCTTTTGATGTCTCGCTTTAAACTCACAGACCTTCAGGGCTTTAATTAGCATTGAGAAGAGGAGGAGGAGAGGGAGGTCAGGATTGGGTCTGTCAGCCCTACAGGAGCCGACCTCCACACTTTTAGCCTGGACACAGAGAGACACAGCGTCCTGTAACTGTCCGCCTGTGGCTTCATCCTCTGCAGCTAGAGGCAGGGAGGAAGCTAGGAGGCAAGGGGAGACTGAAGGAAACAAGGAAAGGCAAGAGGAGGCAAGTAATAGGTGGACTCAGCAGGGAAATCTGTGGAGGGGAAGGTGTAACAGAAACTTGCAGCACCAAATGAAGTTATTTGTGTAAAATTATCTGCAGGAAAATTTGACAAATGAACAGTTTCATGCAAACTCTACAAAACCATGGCTGTGTCCAGCACCTTTAAAGAAAGATTAATAAATGTTTAATTATCTAAAATAAAGTAATTACCAGTAATTTAACAAACTTTAAACTTGTAGCTCTTTTTCTTCCCCAGAATGCACCTGGAGCTTCAGTCCGGGCCATGTGCTGATGTGTGCGGTCTGTAAATACAGGCTGATATAAATTAATTCCTCATTAAAAAGAGTGTTGACTCTTATGTTGGTTAATGAGTCAGTTAGTTAATTAATCCTTTATTTAAACAGACAGACTCCAGAGATCAACTTCCTGATCTCTCTGCACGCGTGCAGAACAACTCAACCGCAGACACAACTGAGGGGTGACTTGAACCAATCAGGCCTAGACATAGCCTTCATCATTGTCATCATCATCATCATCATCATCATCATCATCAGCACCACTATCACCACCACCACTACTATCTGCTTTTGCATTTCAACATCTTAACAATCAGCTGGTTATTGTGATGGATGCTTGTTTTGTCCAATCAGGAGGAGGAGCTGAGGTTTCAAACAGAAAGGGGCGGAGCTCAAGAGGAGATGCAGAGACTAGAGGCGGAGCTGCAGGTGCTACGAGCCAATCACAGGTCAGGCTTTAAAAATCACTTCCCATTTTTTCCTTTATGTTAAAGATAAATCAACATGTTCAACAGCATTGTGAAGACCAGATACAGAGGTCCTGAGATCAGGTGTACAAGTTGAAGATCAGTTTTAGACACTTTGGGATCAAATACACAAGTTTCAGGGGTTTTAAGACCAGGTTCTTCAGCTGAGGAGTAGTTTTAGATATTTAAGGACAGGGTTCTTGAGGTAAGGACTAGTTACAGAGGTTTAAGAATCAGGTGCACTAGTTGAGAACTAGTTTGAGACATTCTGGGGCTTGATGCACAAGTTAATGACTAGTTATATACTGAGGTCTTAGGTCAGAGGTTGTAAATATGTGGGCGCTAGTTTCTGCCTTCTTTCTGGAGAAGTTGAGGGCACTCCTGGTTTGTGGTTGAGTTTCAGACTGGATCAGGAAACTGAGGACACCTTGCTGAAGAACTTAGTGTCATCACAAAGCGGCTGTAACGTCTCTGTCTCTGTGTCTGTTTTTCAGGATATTTTACAGATTTGTGTTTGAAAGATAAACACAGCTCACTCTTTTAAACTTTCCTGACGTGTGAATCACAAACAAACAGAGGCGTCCTGTGTGGTTTTCGATTTGATCTGCATGAAAACAGCAGAGTGAGACTCACAGATTTAAGATGTGAGCGGAGACAGGAGAGTCAGAGTGAGTCCTGCTGATAAACTGTGAGTCTCCATACATCATCAGGATGAAGCTGAGCGCCTGCAGAGACTCAGAGGAGGAGGGGGATCAGCAGGTGGGGGGGCAGGCTGGATTTTGGTTATTATTTCAGTGTTTTTTGGGGAAAACAGTCTCCTGTTGTTTTTCTGTTTCTCTTTTATTTGACTTTTAGTGTCAGGGAGGACTCTTTAACATCAGCATCATCTAGACAGAATAAAACACCTCAGAGGGATAAAACCTTCTCTCTGACCTGCAGACTTTCAGTCTGTCGTTCATCTGAACTCTGCTCTGTACAGAACAATCGGTTAGAAATCAGATCACTCTTTTTACCTGAGACTCCTCCTGGTCTGAATGCGGTCTGGATGCAGGCCTATCCTGGTCTGGATGTGGTCTGGTCCACAGGTGGGTCCATGAGGTGAACAGCTGTGGATCAGATGTTTCTGTCGTTTGACTAAAACTTCATTTGATACAGGTCAGGAACAAGACTGACCCTCCCTGACCCCTGACCTTTGACCTCTGACCTCTGACCTGCAGCTTGTTGGTTCAGGAGCTCAGCTGAAAACAATGACACACACACACACACACACACACTCACGGAGTGAAAGATGAAAGTAGGAGGTTGATGTGTTCATTTCTCTGTCTTCAGTTCGTTTTTGTTCACCCATCAGAAGTTCCACTGTCTGCTGTTTGATCACAGAAACATAATTGCTGTTTCGTTCAAAGTGAAGCATGTTTACAGGTTAAACTGGTTGAACTGGGAACTCTGTCCTCTGTTCTGTCCTCTGCTGTCTGCCTCCTGTGTTTACCTTTAATCAACCTGCAGCCATCGGGAGAATCGACAGCTCCTTTGATGGACCAATGGTCAGCTGGTGTCAGTGAGGAGGTCAGGGTGAGCTGCTCTCAGATCAGATCAGAGCTCAATCTCTGCTTCACTGAGATTTCTAACTCAGAAACCTGACAGTGAACGCAGCACAGAGAAAGCAGACCTGAGTGTGTGACTGTGAGGCTGAAACACACTCATACACAGACAGGATCGGTAACAGAGACGTCAGAGTGACGGGGCTGCACATGGATAAGCACACAGAGCGGTTAGGGCTTGATGCAGTGGCAACACACTTTGGGGCAAAAAAGCTGAGATACTCAGGAGTCCCCCTGAGTCTTTACAAACAGGTTTGAGATGTTTGTGACAGAAACAGTCATTTCTCCTGAAACTGAATCAGCAATCCTCCCTCTCTCCACTCTCAGCTCTCAGGACCTCATCTCTCCTTCTTCATCCTCACCTGGTGATGGGGTCCCTAGATCTTGTTCGATAGCACCAGCTCATGAAGCCCCAGCCCTGCTGGTCCAGGTGCAGCAGCTGTCCAGGGAGAAGCAGAGCGTGGAGGCGGAGCTTCAGCGCTGTCAGGAGGCGGAGCGAGAGGCAAGCGAGAGAGTCCGCAGGTTAGTTTTACCTGCTCAGCACACCTGCCCTTGTTTGAGTCTGTGCAGTTCGTTTAATTTTGAAGTGATTAGTTCAAAAGATTCATTCAGTGAATCGTTCAGTACTTCTCCGCAGCTCAAAGGAATATTTGTTCTTATCCTGATCGAGTGAGTACTGAGAATGACTGCTGGTGAATAACCAGCCGCGATGTTCGGTACCACTTTTTTTGGACAGATACCAGTACACACACTCCCTCTTGAGCATTCACCAATACTGAGTTTCAGTTAACAGTGACAGATTATTTAAAAATAAAACACAAAAAACTCCCTCTGAGTTTATTATTTGTTTTTAATAAATTAACAAAAGTGCAAAATAAAACTAACAGCTGTCAGAGTTTAAGTATTTTTTTTAATAAACTGGAGTGCAAAATAAAACAGTTTAACTGCTAACTCTCTATGGTTCATTCAGATTGTCCAAACAGAACCTGACGCACATTTGCCAATAGGGCTGGGATGATATGCTATTCTCACGATTCGATTCTTTCACAATTTTTGTGAGCCGATTCGATTCAAAGTGCGATTCTTCGCTATTCAGTTTTTTTGCGATTTTTAGTTTGTTTTCTTATCACCAGACCATGTGAAGAAGTTACATGATGATAATAATGTCTACAGACTTTATATACAGACTACATTTTTAATATATTACAGCCATATTTTCCCATAAAAAGCACATCACGTGAATCAGAGAGAAACGTTTCACCCTCTGTTGGAGAAAAGTGGTGAAATTTTTCCAATCCAGTTTATTAACAAAGACTGAAATTAAGGATTTGAATTTGAAAAATAGTAGATTTTTTGTCAAAGAAGTCTCAAAATATCATATAACATTTTTTTCTCCCACCCCTATTTGCCAAGGTGTCAAACTTCTGCAGTGTAGCGCCAACTACAGATTTTTTACCTTGAGTATCGGCTGCAGATATCAGCAGCCTTCACCTAGAAAATACCTAGAAATAAGGCCAGGTATTGGCCTGATACCGATACCTGGTATCAATACTCACCCATTCCTGATAATAAGCCAAGGAGCTGAGAATTTAAAGGGATAAAGCCACAGTTTGCAAACTGAAAGCTGCTACAACAATCACACATATTTCCATCGATTGTCTGTTTAGTACACTCAGTACACAAATCTCTCAAGACAGGGGCTAGGAGGCAGAGCTCCCGTTCAGTGAAGACTGACCCTGAGTCATCAGCCTCTGTCGTTCATACACTGTACTGACTGAACTACGATCCAATTGAGACCGCCGTTAGTGAATGTTACAGGAGTCAGCTAAGTGAAATAAAGTTGAAAATATAAGCTTTTAGCAAACTGGCAGCATCTTTATGGAGCACATACATTCAGCAGCACCTGAATGTTAAATACAAAATTTTACTACTTCCTTGATTTTGGAGACATGAGAGGGAGATGAACAACTCCATCCTGTTGGTTTAATTAGTATCACAGACATTAAAAAGAGAGACAAAAAGGTTTGTGACACTTTTACAGTCTAGAGAGAAACACAAGGCTAGAGAGACTGAAGTGAGAAATGAACGACTCTTTTCAGTAAGTGATTCAGTTCATTCACCCTGATGATTCGTTTGTTTTAAATGAGTCGTTCACAAACAACACATTATTCCTCACAGGTTTGTCTCTCCTGTAGAAATCTGTGTGGCAATGAGGTGGATTAATCCGCACAATACTCAGTTACTAAATTATCCCGTGACTACAGCCCTACACAGGTCACATGATGTAAACATCATCACCTCTGAGTGTGTGAGTGTGACCTCTGTGTGTGTGTGAAAACAGCTGTAGTGTGATAACCTGGCGTGTGTGTTTACTTATCACTGCCAGCATGTGTGTTCACACATAAACATGTTCCTGCCACTATGTTTGGTGTGTGTTCTCGTTCTGACTCTCAGTGGATAATCACTCTGACGGTCGGCAGCCTGTTTTCATGGCTGCAGGTTGCGAGTGTGTGAATCCAATGAGAGCAGTAACATGAGGGAGAGCAGGATCAGTGGAGGAGTTCCCCGTCATCAGAAACATGTTTCAGTTTCTAACAGCGCTCATCAGAGACTCCAGGATGTGTTCAAAGACTGGTTAAGCGTGTGGGACTAAGGAGATTTGGTCTGATGATTCATATTCAGCGGACATCGGTGTGAGTGTCTCTGCCGCCGAGCTGATCAGGAAGAATTAATCCTTCAGATTTCGCCTGGTACAGGATGACGGTCGGATGCTGAATAACGTGACTTCTTCTTCTGCTGCTTCTCATCTCATCAGCCTGAAGATGAAGGGATGAGATTCATGATGAAAACAGCTTAAGTCGTCCGTCTGCGTCCCACACCGTCCTCCTGGGCTCAAACCCGCGGCTTTCTGCTCTAATTTGGCAGCCAGCGGGGGGGCGGCCGGCTCTGAAGGGCCTCCCAAGTTTGTGAATAGTGGAGGATGGAATATTTGCTCTCCGGAGGGGAGGGGGAGTGATAGAAATCTGCTGGTTATTAGAGACGGGAAGTTTAATTTGGTTTGAGGGAAGAGAGAGAGCGAGGGAGGGCGAGCGAGCCTCAGTGAGTGTTAGAAAGTCAGTCAGGGTCGTTTCTCTCTCTTCTTCATTTCAGCTTCCTCTCAGTTTCATGCTCTTCATTTCTCTCCCCTGCTCTCAGCCTCTTAATTGTCTCTGAGAAACTTTCATCACTCTTAAAGCAGCTAGCAGGAACTTTCCTTTGGGGAAGTTTTGGCGCCCCCTGTGGACAGAGCAGTAAATGCAATCCTCTGGATCCTTAAACTATTTAAGTCACAGCAGAGAGCCATTACAAAAGAAATTTTAACCTCGCTGGAGCAGTGTTGAATTCATCAGCGGAATTAATGATGAAAATATTTCCCAACAATCAAATAATCTGTGCCAAAATAAGTCACTAGTGATAGAAACTCTGACCAACATGTGTTTTGTTTTTTTGGTGCGGCGATGATGAGACAAAATTTTTTAGTGGTCTGTCAGACATTTAAAGGGGCTGTGAGGAGTTTAAAAGTGATCTTGAAAAACTCTCCCTTCTAGATATATGCCTGAACATAATCCACTCTTTAAAATGAGATTATCATCAACAATATCGCTGTTTACAGGTTATTTTAAATTGCTGCTTCTTAGCTTCAAGTTTGGGTCGACCAGGACCAGATTGATTTATGACAAGTGTAGGTCTTTATGACAACACCACGCCTGCTGACGAAGTTTAGTAGAGAGATGAGATAAAACACAGAGATCTGTGTTTTTCTCTGCTGAAAATGATTTCTATGATTAATTTTGTAGTGATGGTGGACACAGGAGCCTAACTGTCAAACAGATAAAGGACAAAAGAGCACAAGGGAGCTAAACGGGTGAGTGATACAGCCCAAACTAAAGGCTAATTAGCCTTTAGCTTGGGCTGTGACACTCTATAACACAGGGGTTAAACTGTGTGTGATAATGTTCATTCCAACCCGCAGTCAGCAGTTATTCTGCAGTGGTCTGTTCAAACTTGAGAGTCTATCAAGAAAATGAACAGTGAGGTTACGTTAGCTCTTACGTTTACTTGTTGTCACCGTAGCCTTCAGATACATTGAAGCATCAGATGTCACGTTTCGAACCTTAGCGCTGCGTAACTGCACTGATAAGTCCCTTACCTCAGTGTGTTGTATCCAGTAAAAACTTGTCTTGAACAAAGAAACTTTGTTTCAATCCAATCTCCATTTAATTCCAAAACAAAAACACGCCTTGCCAAAAGTAATTTACAACAGTGTGCAGAGACTCCGGGCCACAAGGTGGCTAGGGGGCGTAATTAAAACAGATCCTCCTCATAGCATCTTTAAAATCTATGACATTTTACCTACTGTGTGCTCATCTAAAAAATACAAGTTGTATATGCCTGGAACTGGCTAACTGAGTTAGCAATGTTAGCTTGGTCACTTACCTGCAACAGGTGTCCTGTGGGTGCGTTCTCGCCTCCTCCATTCATCTTTCTTATTTTCACTGATGATGTTGTTCCCTGATGTGCATCTGCTTCGTATTAAACCTTCAACAATTTATCCTGCTTTTAAAGTTGATTTGCTTCGCGTCTTCAGCTCCATATACAGCGACCTGTTAAAGACACCTAGTAAGACATTTGGAAGTTTGGATCAACTCTTGTGTCTTGTCCTCAGGTTGGAGCGTCTCGTCGAGGTTTTACGGAAGAAAGTTGGGGCAGGAAGCCTGCGAGCCGTGATCTGATCATCTTCTACGACTTTCTTTGAAACACATCAGAGATGTTTTTTCCTGAACCTGCAGTATTCCCCTGTCCTCTTTTTAACTTTTTTTTCTTCTTCTGAAGTGTCTTAAACCACAAACCAAAAACACTTTACAGACCGCCTTAAAGAAGCAGCAGGAAACTCAATCTCTGTTTTTGTCCCTGTTCTTCTGACTAAAAGGGTACTTCCTGTTTTTTACGTAATATAAATGTGTCACTGAGTGTGATAATGTTCTGTATTCTGTGCTAACATGAAAATAAAATGTTGAAAGAGAAAATGTTTGATTTTTGTTTGTTGTTAAAAATTCAGATCCTAACATGTTTTATTTATTTGATTTTTCAGAAACTATCAGGGCCATGACTCTAAGTTTTACGCATCAGAGAAACGTGAAACTTCTTTATCGTCCTGTTTTCAGCTGTTTCATGAGGCTCTGCATCTCTGCACCCTTCCTCTCCTCCCCCTTCCTCTTCTCTAATCGATCCTCACTCCTCCTTTTAGCAGCCCTGTGTGTTTAAGCTCTGTCTTTTAAACTCGTCGGTGTTAAACTGAAACTCTGCTCATTTTAATTTTGGAGGATTGCTCTGACAAATGTTGGGAAGCCGCTCTGACTTTATGTTCTCTTAAAACTTCAAATTAAAATTTAACTTTGATAACTTCCACCATCTCGGTCAAACGAAGGTTTAAAGCCTCCGCAGCAGAGAGCAGCTCCACCATCACCTGTAGCGCATGAACTAGTGAACAGCTGCAGTTATGAAACACCAGAGAAGAAGAGGAGAAACAAAACACAGAGTCGGAGACTCGTCTGTGTCCCGGTTGGTTGTTTGTTTGTAAATTGGTTGATGGTCTTAATGGTGGTCTTGTTCTGGGACTCTTAATTTTTTTTTCTTGTTAATGGTCTAAGTAATGACATTTTTGGTTGTTCTGTTGGTGAACTCTTCTTTAGACCAGTTGCTGGTTTTGTTGGTAAACTGGTTCCTGGACCTATAACAGGTCTTGTTGGTTGCTGGTTAATAGACAGGTTAATGAACCTGGTTGACTCTCTGAATTGCTTGGTTTTGTAGTCAGGTGTACTTGGTACGGTATTGGTCTTATTTGGTTCTGCGTTTATTGGTGTCATAACTGGTTTGGTTAGTGGACCGGTTGGCATTCTGGTTGGTCTCTAAGTGTTTTGTTTGGTTCTCCTGTTAATGGTCTGAGTAATGGCACATTTGGTTGTCTTGTTGGTGAGCTAGTCCTAGGACTAGTTGCTGGCTTTTTTTCTGTTTTTAGACTGGCTGGTGCCTGATCATTGGACCAGTTGTTGGTTTTAACTGAAATAACGACATAGAATCCCACCCATATGGTGTGAGGCTCCACCCCTAAAAAATCCAGAGTTTTTAGAGTAGAAATGTCGTCAAATGGGGCTGATGGGAGAGCTGACCTCTGACCTCTGTGCTCTGCCTCTGATAACCCAAGGATACTGCAGGTCTCTCCGTCAAAGTGAGCAGAACTAAAGCGAATCAGCTGCCGAGTCAAAGTGTACGAGCTGTTCCTGAAAAAGTTGCTTTATATAGACACACATACACACACACACACACACACACACACACACACACTTCTCTCTCTCTTCATGCTCTGCATACTAACACTGTCCAAACATGGGGAGGAGCAAACTGATTGGTCGACCTCTGCTGCAGTAGACACACACACACACACACACACACACACACACACACACACACACACACACACACACACACACTCTGGCGTTGGGGTTTTTATGATTTTTGGCTTTAAAGTCGTCTGAACCAAACTGAAATGTCTGTCAAAATGGTTGAGTCCAAATTTAACTGTGGAACAGAGACTGGATTGTTTAATACAAATTTATTAAACTACTTAAAATATATATCTTTGCTCATCTTGTTTCTCTGCCAGTATTCGTCTATAAACTGTTAAAATAACTGTAAAAAATAGAGTTTTTAATTTACTGACTCATTTTAGCAGCTCCAAAAAAACAGATTCAAAAATACTTTAAAATGCGAATAAAAAACACAATATTTACAGCTACAGCAGTATCCTTTTTTAATTATTTTACAAATTTGCACAAAAGTTGTTTTCACCCAATCTTCAGCTTGGATTTATACTTAATGGTCATGAATCAGCAATTTTTTTTTAGTCCAACTAAACTGAACTAAAATGAAAAATTATGATATGTTGAAAAACACTTTTGCTGATTAAATGGAAATGACGTTTAAACAGTTTGATGGAAACGTCGATCTGAATTTGAATCAACCTTAACTGACCTAAGTCCTTTATGTCATTCCTCGGGTCAAACAATAAACTTGTGATGAGAGTTTGATCTTTTGAACATTTAAAATAAAAACACATCAGATTTTCAACCGAGGTTTAGCTTGATGGAAAGTTGACATATTAAAGGTGTTTTTGAGTCTTAATCAGAAGTTTTCAGTGATTATTTATTGACGTAAAATGTATTTTCCTTCAATATTTCTATAACACATTCAATCTTCTGAAACATTTGAAACTAAGAGGAATTATTCAGTGATTATTTGGTTGTAAACATTTGAGTGTGTGCGTGTGTGTGTCAGTGTGTGTGTGTGTGTGTGTGTATGTGTGTGTGTGTGTGTGTGTGTGCACCCGCTGATGTGTTGCCATGGTCACGGTGGACCACTCGTGGTCGTCTTGGGTGTCCTGGTTTTAATCCCGCGGCCGTTAATCTGCTTGTTCTGAAGAAAGACTCAGTTTGTTGGAGCTCCAACTTCTGACGCCACCTGGGAGTGTGTGTGTTTGTGTGTGTGTGTGTGTGTGTGTGTGTGTGTGTGTGTGTGTGTGTGTGTGTGTGTGTGTGTGTGTGTGTGTGTGTGTATGTGTGTGTGCGCCTATCTGTGGCTGTCCTGCTCTGTGATTGGCTGTAGAGTCTGTTATGTTCTCTGTTGGAGTTTGGTCACTGGGTGAACTTTATAACAAATTATTTAATGATTAATTTTTTGTATAACATTAACAACCACAATGAAATGAACACTGTTGATTCATTATGTCTGACTCCAACTATCAGGTCTGTAAACAGTCAAACATGGATCATTTAACTCTGTTGATGGTCTGGATGGAGGTCTTCTTGGTTTTATAGGTTTGTTGTTGGACTTTTAGGCAATCTGATTCATAACAAGTTGGTAGAGTGGTAGGATGGCTGGATGAGGACTGATGAGTGTCTGTTTGGAGGACCTGTGGCAGACCAGTTGGTTGGTCAATTGGTTGTTTGGGTGGTTGGTTTGCAGGCTGGTTGACTGGTAGGTTTATTTCAGTGGTTAATTGATTATGTTTTTGGTTGGTAGATTGGTTGGTGGTTTGAGGACAGGTTTGTACAATGGTCGAATGGTAGGTTTATTTCAATGGTTGGTTGGTTTGTTGGTTGAATGACAGGTTGGTTAGGTTGCTTGGTTGGAAGACTAGTTTTCAGGCTGGAAGGTCGGTTGGTTAGATGGTTTGTTATTTGAAGGACAGGTTTGCACACTGGGTGGTTTGTTGATTAGTTGGAGCGCTATTTTACAGGCTGGTTGGTTGGTTGGTTGGTTGATTGGTTGGTTGTTGGGTTAGTAGACGGGTTTTCAGTCAATTTTGTTTGGTTGGTTAGTTGGAGAACTGGTTTGCAGTCTTGTTGGTTCCTTAATTATTTGGGGGACTGGATTGTAGTCTGGTTGGTTGGTTAGTTGGTTGGTTGGTTAAAGGCCTGGTTTACTGGCTCTTTGTGTGGGTTGGATTTTTTTTTATTGGTTGATTGGTTAGTTGTTTGGTTGGTTTGTTTTTTTTGCTAGTTGGCAGATTTATTGGTTGGTTGGTCTGTTTTTTTTGTTGGCTGGCTGGTTGGTTTGTTGTTGAAGGACCACTTTTCAGTCCATTCAGTTGGTATGTTAGGAGGAGCACTCTTGCAGGCTGGTTGGTTGGTTGGTTGGTTAGTTGGGTGGTTAGTTGGGTGGTTGGTTCTGACTACATTGGGATCAGGACCCTTCCTCAGTCAAAGACCATGATGCTCTGACTCAGCATCCAGGAGCCACACCAGGTGAGTGCTGTTTAACCTCGTCAACACATGTATCCACTCCTCTCTTCACCTCCCTTCCATCATGAAACTGATGATGTCACAGTGATGATGTCCTCCAGCCCTCGGAGTGATGAACAGTGGTCCCTCTGTGGACCGCCGCCTTCACCTCCTGTTGTGTGACTCTGATCACTTACTGATCAATCTTTAGTCTTCATCATCAGTAAACTGGAGGGTCACTCTCAAACTGGATCCATTCTCTGATTTAAAATCTCCACAGTCCAAAAATCGGCCTGTTTCCATTTTTTGTCGACTGAGCTGAACCAAAACAACCAGTTACCCCATCCTCCCCAATACACACACACACACACACACACACACACACACACACACACACACACACACACACACACCCCCACACACACACACACACACCCCCACACACACACACACACCCAAACCCTAACCCCCCCACAGAGCCATATTAGAAGCTCACAAAGCTCTAATAAACTTCCTCCATCATTTTAAAGGAGAGACAGCTGCTCTCTCTCCCTCTCTCTCTCTCCCTCCCTCTCTCTCTCTCTCTCTCTCTCTCTCTCTCCCTCCTTCTCCCTCCTTTGATCGCCCTCTTTTCTTCTTCTCCCTCTCTGATTCTGGAGGGGATTTCTTTGCTCTTTTCGTGGCTCGAGCTCAATTGTGTTATTGGAGATAATTAATTCAATCCCCATCAAAAGGCCTGAGTGGCCCCGGGGCCCCCGCTCCTGTCTTTCTAGTGGGGGGAATGAAAGGCTGGTGGAAGAAAGGGGCCGAGAGCCGCCGCATTGTGGACGACATTTTACTCCATAAGGCATGAGCGAGGAGAAAAGGCGGCCGGGGGCTTTGCTCAAATGATGCCGGAGGCCCCAGGGCCCGGGCCGCCACCGGAGGGCCCTGCACAGCCCCGCCGGGAACATATGGCCCGTATTACAGCAGACTGGGTGGCACTGGGACCAGTTAGAGAGAGTTTAGGAAGGACATCAGACTCCAGTCTGATTCATTTTAAATTTTTGAAAGTCAGACTGCAGCAAAAAGAGTAAAAAGCTACAGAAAGGTTTATTCAGATTTCTGATTATTAACTGATGCCGATTGTTACACTTCACTTTTTATATTTGAGCTTTAACAAATAGAGATTTGAAAAAATAGCCATACAGAAAAAAAACTTCCGCAGCTCAGTATGAAATAAATTTAATTCGTTATTTTTTAATGGAGAATAATGTTCAGAATCATTTACTTCCCTATTAGAGCAATTCAATCTGAGAACAGGAAACCCTCAAACTAAAAATCTGCTGACCTATCACCGCTCAGGCTAGAAGAAAGAAAAAAAATATACAGGAAGGTTTGTTTGTTATAAATGGTCCATAATACATTATTTATGCTCTTTATGAACCTCACACACACAGTGGTTTAAAGCATCATCTTGTTTTTGATTCTGCTCATCTCTACGTTTGATTGACTTTAAAGGGAGCTTCTCCAATATTCAGACATTTTCACATATGAACATTTCATTTAAACCCTGAAAATCTTTTGTCAGTGCTTTTCATCTGCAAACACATCATCAAAATAGGGAAAATAACAGTGGTAATAACAATGATAAAAATAATTTAAAGATGATTGAAACATAAAATTCTCTTTTCTTTCAGGCTGAAAGTCCAAAGTTAAAATCATTGATAACAGCATAATTTGTGGTAAATGGATCCGACCATCTACAACGCTTAAATGCTCCAGTTACATCAATATTAACTGATCTCATTTACACCAACTGACTTAGTGTAATAAAACATGACATAACATTAAATTGTATTACATTTTCAAAATTATCTTCGAGTCAGAATCACAGATCAGAAAAGGTCCCTCCGGTTTGAACCAAACTTTTTTTTTTTTTTTTGACCATTAATCATAATTTGATGTTTTATCTTGTTCACACAAAATCAACCTTTTGTTCTTATCTTATTTGTTTAAAATCCACACACTATGACTTTCATTTGCAGAAAATGTATATCTTCAATGTATGTTTGTCATGTTATAGGCAAGCTAGATTACCAATTAATGAAAGTTATCTTGTGTGTGTGGCATCATTAGTAAATTTATTCTAATCTTGTTTACAAAAGTAATTTCATACTTGCTGGTGGTATTGGTGTTCATGAATCAGAATTCTGTTGTTTCTTATTCTGGGGCCAAAAATTTTAGACAAAATATCTTGTCAGGCAAGGTTTTCATTTTGTGCCATGGATTTTGTTTTAATTTCCTAAAAGTTCTGGCACGTTGTTACACAAATCTGTTATTGTTTATTTTTTTCGCACAGAAATTATTGTTGAAACATCTTACAGTTTATTGTTGTGAAACAAATTCTGTTCTGAAGACGACCAGAATTCACAACCTGTGTGGTTTATTCCTCCATCTTTAAAATCTGCCCCAAACTAAAACTTTTTTGGGAAATCTTTTCTTTTTTATGTGGAGAAAGGCCTTTCAGCTGTGACCCTTCACAATAAAAGCCTCTCTTTGTGTTTAGTTAAGTGATGGTCACGGTCAGTAAAACGGCAATAAGCAGCTGATCCGCAGACAAATCAAATGTCACATGACACATTACACACACATTACACACACATTTCACACACATTAGACTGTCAGCAGGTAGTATCTACTGCTGCAAAATGTCAGTGAATGCATCACGCTTACTCTCTTTGTTTTGGTTAAGATTCAGATACAGTTAGGAGAGAAAAATGGAAATGTTTAATATTTACCCTGAATTAAGAAGTCAGGTTCACGCTTCAGAGTGAATCAGAAAAAATCATTTTCTAGTCTTTTGTGATTTATTGTTTCACTATTATTTCCCCTTTGGGATCAATGAAGTATTCTGATTCTGAACATTATAGGTATTTAAGGAGATGCAAATTAAAAGACCCTGTCTCTTTAGGCCCAGTAAAATCTTTTAAAAACAAATCTAAATATTTCTGTTTTAACATCATCTGTCTGTTGTTGATGTTTAACATCATCCTGAATCCTTGCATTCATTTATGTCATTATAACCTGGTTTAAATATAGGCCTATGTTTGGGGCCCAAAAAGAAAATCAAACAAAGAAACTCAAAAATAACAAAAATCAGACCTAACGGGCCTAGAAACACTCAGTACTTAAAGGGAAACCAATCCTCTTTGTGTTTTATTTTGTCATTCTTTTAAGCAATGTAAATGTTTTGGTTTGTTAGGTTTTTTTTAATTATTATTTTATTTATTTATTTATGTATTTATTTATTTATTTATTTTAGTAGAAACTGCATTGAAACACAAGATAATTATCAGGTAAAATTAAACAAATAGAAAGGCCTATAGTACATTACTCCTATTTGATCCTGGTGTTTTTGACTTGTGTTTATATTATTACATTTTAAAACTGCTTTATTTCATATCTTTTTTTATTGAAACTGGTGTAATTTCAACAAAATATTTAGAATATCTATAAATCAATAGGTATTGTTTGTTAGTTGTTTTTTTTATTATTATTTTTATTTAAACTATAACCATCAGCCATCGGCCGCTCGGCTCCCCTCGGCTCTTCGGCTCTGTTGTGTCTTCGCTTCGGGGATCATGTTGGCGGATAATTAGCGGATGATTACAGGATCATTAGAGACATTTCACGGCTCTGCGGCCAAAATGTGTGAAAAAGCTTCAGATCAAAGTGAAATCTGTCGGGATGTGTTCAGGTTCACGGAGCGGCAGCGGAGGTTACAGCCCACAAAGACGCTCCAAATCCGGATACAGCGGCGGCGCTTTGAGGCGCTTTGAGGCCGCAGGAGGTGCACCGTGTTCGGCTTGTTCTCCTGCGAGACGGAGGCGGGAGAGCCGAGCGGGAGCCGAGCGCTGCCGGCCAGACCCGAGTCCCAGCCGCGGGACCGAGGAGGAAAGGTAAAAGATAAGGAAAGAAACAAGAAACAAATATTGAATAAGAAGAATAAGAGGGGAAAGGACGAAACTGAAAATACTGCAACAAAAGCTCAAAACGGAAAACCCCAAAATAGAACCGTTAAATGAGGCGGGAAGAGGAATGACGTAAAACAATTTAAATAACAATATTATATGATATTATCATAAAACCGCTATTTTAATTTAGTACTATTAATGTTTGAAAACAAAATATTACTATGTTTATGTTTAGATATTGGAAATTGCCCAAAGGTTAAAAAGAAGCCATTTTTTATTTCTTTCCATATGTTTTTTTTTTTTTTTTCCCTTTTTGTCTCTTTTTTGAGTAAAAAAATCTGTTGTTTATAAGAATAAATACTGAGGATCCATAACAAAGTCAAAAATGTACTGGTGTGTTTATTAGTTCATTTTCATCAATTTCAGCTATTAAATAAACCTTATTTATTTTACCTACTGTGTTTTTAAATAATTGTTTTGAACTATGTTATTTATAAATGTAGAAAATTAAGTTCCATTCTCTCCAGATATTTTAGGGGATTTACAGTTCAAGGGATCTGTACATGGCGTTAGGTTTTTACACAACAGTATGACATTCCTTGATAAATTTATCATCAACAGCTGTGACTAAAAAACTTTAAACTATTTGTAACAAAAAGTGATAAACCTCATCAGAAATAAGATGGTAGACTGAATGTTTGGATGTCTCTGTTTTATTTGAAAATGACAGAATAAGTTAAGAAGAAGAAGAACATGCAGCAGAGTCGACAGAAACAAACACACAAGGTGAGTTGGGACAGGGGTGGGGTCTTTTTGCACAATTCACACCATCTTTCCCTCCTTACTTCCTTTTCTTCTTCCTTCCCCCCTTTTCCTCCTCTCCTTCCTGTGGCCTTCTTGGAGGAGAAAAAGGAGGAGGTTCAAACAGAAAAAAGAAGAGAAGAAGAAGAAGAAGAAGACGATGACCTCGGGGCTTCATTCATGCACATGGTAATAATTGTAATCAATAATCAGTGATGGACGGTTTGATTCACAGAGAGGATTCATCAACAGTCAGAAACAGACAGGGAGTGGTTTCTCCTTTTACATACAGAGTTAAAGTCCCCAAACAAAGATCCTCTATTGACAAAGCTGTAATCATCAATGTTCGATTAGACCGCATATCCATCAGTTTCTTTATGTACACCTGATCATCTCTGATTGATCGTGTAATATGTTTTAAAGCTGCGCTGTCTGTTTTTAGCCCTGAGTTTGGTCTTCAGGTCATCAAGTGACTTCAGTCTGACTTTTATTGAGTACCTAATAAACAAACGTGTGGATAATATGAGAGGTAAAAATTATCTGAAGCTTCCAAACATTGCCCATCAGCAGGAGTAAACATTAGCCTCAGGAGGACTTCTTATTGTCACTCTGTAAATAGATTTATTTAAATATTATAAAGCAGAGCACTGCTGACCTTTAGCGCTAGCTCAGACTGAACAAATGAAGAACAGCTGTGTGAGTCAAAGAGCAACTCTTCAGCACATGAGGCTAAAAGGTGAGAAGAGGTGTCTGAGTGTCTGAATTTACATAAAATTTTAGCTTTCTCCTCAAACAAAAATGAGTTTTTAGACTCAAACAGGAGAAGTCAACGCGCTGAACCAAAAAGATTCTTGGTCCTGAGTCAGAATTTAGGTTAAATCTGTCTGGATGATGACTGCTTGCGACTTACTAGAATAAAAGAATAACTTTCACAGAATTAAAAGAACTTGAACCGACAGATTAAAATGACACGTCGCTTTCTTTGTGTGCCCTGTTTTCTCTATCATCACATTTAATGAAGAGGCAGAGGGACGACAAGATGAGACAAGATGAGACAACAGGACAGGCAACTGATCTCAGATCTGACAACCAGAGGCGGGAGAGTCTGTGTTCGTCTTATTTGTGTGAAGTGACCCTTTAAATGAAAAGCCCTCTGATCTGTGGGTGAGTGTGAGTGTGAGTGTGTGTGTGTGGGTCACCCGGAGGTCAGACGAGGTCGTGGGAGAAATAAACGCTCGTCATATTTCTGATCAAATACACAAATTGTAATCTTAATCTGCTGCTGGAAGCGTGACCTTTGACCTTTAACTCATCAGGAGACATAGTTCAAAAAGGAATCCCCTGAAATTTGCCTCTTTTCAGCTTTAAATCAGGGTCTCTAAACCTGTGGTTTATGGCCCTCTAAGCGGCCTCTGCATGTTAATGTGGAGGTCATTTTTTAAACTCAGTTTAATAAACAAAAATCTGATCGAGGTGCGTAGAGAGTGATGTGACGTGTGTTTGTGGTTAAGAATCCTCCTCCTCTGTAACAAAAAGTTTGCTCTGTCTGTAAGTTGTCCACTAACAGTTCTTGATGGGAACAAAGTAAGGAGACCTACAGCGCACACTGAGAGTTTTTAAAACTGTTTACTGTTTGATCAGAATCCAGGTTTAAAAACACCTGAGTGTCCGTCCAAGCCGTTCAATTTGGAGTTCTCAACCTGTGGTTCAGGGCCCTTTGAGGGGCCTTGAGCTGTTAAAGCTGAATTAACTCATCCTGTGAACTTTTCCTAAAATCTGATTCTTTTTCTCTGAAGTGTGTGGGTGTTTCTCCTCCGGTTCATGAATCACTGACTGAGGATCTGTTTGGGTCTACATGCCCCTCTGCTCGTCTGGACAAGATTTGCAGCACTTCCTGTCAGCCCTGAAAACATCTGACTTTCACTTTCTAGCCTTTTAGGCCCGTTGAGTCAGCTGAGTTAGACCCTGAAACCTGCTGAGAGTGCCAGAAACTGCTGAAATAAACCAAACCTCCAACAGAGTCATCCAGGATGGACAACAGTCAGTTGGTCCTGGTCTGTGGACCGACCGACTGATGGTCCTGGTCTGGATCAGGGTTTGGGTATGGCTGTGTTTGTGTTGGTGAACCTTCAAAGCTCTGGTTGTTTGTGACTCGGTGTGTAAAAGGAGAACACAGACCTGGGATCAGTTTAAACAGCTGAGAGTCTCTTTGTGTCCTGGTTTTGGTCACAGTGCAGGAGTTCAGAAACCAGCAGACCAGCAGAGGCGGGTCGACCCGGTTCAGCATCATCACAGTCAGACAGGAAGTCCAGGACGGCTGCATGCAAAGAGTAAGAGTCCAAACAGGAAGTGCAGCGGCTACTATGAGGTGTTGAGGAGGGGTCTGGGATACACGCCCTGGTAGTACGAGGCCTCCAGAGATTCCATGGTCCTCCCCCCGAGGCCAGACGCCCCCCCAGCACCGTAGGATGAGTACTGCAGCGCCTCGTAGGCCTTCAGGTCCAGTTTGTGCTGCTGCTCCGAGGACGACATTAAGTTATTGATGGAGAACGGGTGGTTGAACGAGTAGTGCGGGTCTCCTTTCAGGTGCAGTTGGGACTCGTGCGCCATGGAGTGGGGGGGTAACGACAGGGAGGACAGAAGCTGAGAACCAGAAACCTTCAGGTCCGATGGCGTGCCCACGCCTCCCCTCAGGTCTAGGCCAGGAGGCGAGGCCTGGCTGGAGGAGGGCAGGGAGGAGGAGTCCAGGAGTCCTGAGGTTTTGATGGAGTCCCCAGAGGGAGATGCTCCTCCCCCTCCTACTCCTGACTCCTTCCTGCCGTCGTTTTTGGGCGACATCTTCTTCTCACACTTGAACCTCTTCTGGCGGCGTAGGTAGCAGCCGTTCTCAAACATGTTTCCAGAGTCCGGGTGCAGGGTCCAGTAAGAACCTTTCCCTGGTTTGTCCGGTGAGCGTGACACTTTGACGAAACAGTCATTGAAGGACAGCGAGTGCCGAATGGAGTTCTGCCAGCGCTGCTGGTTCTGCCGGTAGTACGGGAACAGGTCCATGATCCACTGGTAGATCTCGCTCAGCGTCAGCATCTTACTGGGCGCCTGCTGGATTGCCATGGTGATGAGTGAGATGTAGGAGTATGGCGGTTTGGCATGTGGGTAGCTCCGTCTGAATGCCTTGTTGTCACGGCTGCGGTTCAGCCCACCACCACCGTACGCCATGCCGGGGCTCATGGCAGGACTCATGCCCCCGTATGGGTTCAGACCCATTGAGGCCTGCTGGGCCGACACTGAAGTCATACTGGACGGGCTCAGAGCCCCGCCCATTGAGGCCACGCCCCCTCCAAGACCTGACATTGCTGCCTGAGCTGAGCTGCTCATCCCTCCTACAGGGGCAGGGCTCAGACCAGTGCCACTGTAAGACATGTTGAAGGAACCGGAAGTCGTCCCGCTGCTGGACATGTACCCGGACATAGAGCCCATCCCGAGACCAGAACCCATCCCACTGCCTGCCATTGGAGAGTACATCTGCAGAGAGAAGAGAGACTGTTAGACCAGAACCAGAACTACGACAGAACTCACTGTACCTGGTTATGGAGAATACCTGAAAAGAGTCTAGGGACTGTTATACCAGGACCAGAATAGACCATTCTTACCAGTTCTATCATCACGTATGGGTTAGACATCCTTAGAGAACAGATCCAGAGAGAACCAGAACAGTTTTTTTACCTCTCCATCAGAAGACCAGGAGAGCCAAAGTAATCTACTTAGACCGGTACACAGACCAGTGTCCTGCTAAACCCTGAAGCTTTCAGGGTTCAAGTCAGACCAGATCAGACTCTGGTCTCTGAGGTCTGAAAGGTTTTATACTTTTAAACAATGCGTTGGACCTCTGACCTCTGATAGAAACAACATGTTAGGTGTTTGATTGGATCCAGAGTGACCCTGTCTCTCATAGAGGCCTCAGAGGGTCCGATACTTAAACATTCAGTGTAGCCATACAGAAAGTGACCCTTCAGATCCACATCTGCGTCATCTTTATGGATTAATATTAAAATAAATCTCATAGATATTTGTTGATGAATATTTTATTTCAGTGTGTTTTTAAGTCACACAATTCACCCTGATTGATTAAGTAGCTTGTTTGGCCGAGCGGGCGCCCTGTAAACACAGAGTCCTCTTCACCCTGGCCTCAGGAAGGATACCTGGTCCTTATACCTCATCCTGTGTTTCAAAAGCTGTCCTATCAAAATAAATCTTTAAAGGAAAAGTTAATTAAAATGTCAGCAAATATAAAAATTATCCTGAAACTATTTTGTAGAAATGATATCAGCAGAGGCTGAATCATGTCCTTTTAGTTTACAGTTCAGAACGAATCAATAAATTAAAAGCTTTTCTCTGATTATCAACTGATTATCAAATATTTAATTTCAGACCCAAACCAGCACAGATCATCTTTGTCATAAACTCAAGCGATAAAGATTTTCCAAATTGAAATAAACAGGTTAGAAACTCAGACATTCATGTCCAGTTAGACTCATCCACTGCACAGGTTTAAACTAAACTTAGCACTACTTTTCATTTTCACTTCTGAAGCATGAAAAATAAGAGCCCACTAACTATAGATTAAATAATTAAATGATCACCAGCCGTTGTTTAAACGTGAAATCTCAACTGTTACTTTACCTTCAGAATAGAGCGCAGCAGACCACAGATCAACGGACAGTTTTAACAGCTTTAATGTTGAAATATGAGCCCACACAAGTGACCTCTCCTGTCACAATTAGTCCTCACATCCGGGTCCGTTTTGTCTCATTTTTATGGATCATACAAACGTTCAAAAATCAAACCATGTAGCCTATATTGGAAATTACAAGCCTGCAACGGTGTGATCTGTGTTCCTCTGCAGAGACGGGTCTATAACTCAGCATGGTGAACACTGGTTTCTTAGATACTCTCTGAAATTAATATGAATAAACAAGTTTAATTGTGAGATTAAAGGGAATAACACCCTATGTAAAGATGATGTATTCAGTTAAAAACTGTCAGATATTCAAAATGAGTTTAAACTAGGCTCTAAATTTATTTTTATTTTATACATGACGTAGTCTTTAATTATTTCGTTTTCTACTCGTGACCGAATTGATAGCCTATGTATTTACAGACATTTATTCAGAATAAAAGATATTAAAAAAAAAAAAAAAACCCGTCTCCTCTTACGCCCAGACTGCTCCTCCGCCGCTGTCAGAGATAATCTGATCAGATAACAAACCTGATTACAACATAATAATCCTTTTATATGATCTGTTTTTTGAGGATTACAGTTGATAATGAATTTAGAAAACGTAAAAGTATTCAAAGGACAAACAGCTGAACGATGTGAGGATGGGGCGGATCACATTTCTGCCTCACAAACCGAACCCAGGATAAAAATCAGAGAACTGTGTTTGATGTCAGGAGAGGATTTCAGATCGTTTTTCACTGTTTTATATGATGGCAGCTTAAAATCTCACACATCAACTATTATTATTATTATTATTATTATTATTATTATTATTATTATTATTATTATTATTATTATTATTATTATTATTATTATTTTATTGGTCACTCCGGACTTCATGTAATCTGGCAGATTATTTTTGCTTTCATTTTGCTCTTCTAAGTCTCCTTCATTATTCTTCTTTATATTTTAGATTTTGAACTCTTACATTATATTTCTCACAAAAAAAAAAAAAAAAACAATCTGCCATTATTTTTTTTAATGGTCTGTGTTGAGAGTGGGCCTGAAAAAAGATTACATAGCCTAAATAACATAATGAAAATAACGAGATTAACGTTAGGCTATATGTGTTGGTCCAATGCCAGCCGTACTCCCGCTCAATGAATATATTTTTTTAATGATTTAATGTATTACACCAATTCAAACATGTATTGTTTGAAGGTTTTTGCTTTCTTTGTTCAGCTGTTTGTAGGTTTGATATTTTTTGCTCCAGGTTTCTTTAATTCAGACTGAACTTTCTTTTGTTGTTTCAAGCTGCAGGGATACGAAAAGTTGCATCATCAGATCACATTTTAAATTTAAACATGTTTATCCTGTCCCTCTCTAAAACACTCAGTCGTAATTTTACCCCCTTTCCTCTTTGTTAATCTCTTGGTGAAGTTTTCAGTTTGTGTGTAGATTAAGATTTAATAACCGAAGCTGACTCTAGAATAACGATCAACTTGCGGACCTTCACCTCTCACTAACTGTTCAAAACTTCCCCTAAAAACTTTAGATTTTTAGATTAAAGGCATATCTATGAGGACGTGAACCGGACCGGATGATGTGGATCTTGACCCCACAGTGGCGGTAAAGTGAGCAGTGTCTCGTGCGGAGTGTGACCAACCTCCTCGCTGTAGTATCCGCTCCAGTCCGGAGCCTCGTGGCCTTCCATCTTCACCGCGCCCAGCATGACGGGAGCCCGCAGCCGGAACACGGATCCTCCAGGTCCTGTCCCCGGTCTGAGAGTCCGACTTTGTTTCCTGGTCCAGGAAAAAGCGTGCCGAGCCGATCCGGGCCAGGAAGAGCAGAGACAGGCAGAGAGTCAGAGAGGAAGAGGAGGAGGAGAAGGTGACCTGCGGACTGATGTGATCCTCCTCCTCCTCCTCCTGATGCAGGTCCAACCCTCCAGATCCTCCTCCTCTCCCTCACACACACACACACACACACACACACACACACACACACACACACACACACACACACACACACACACACACACACACACACACTTGTGTTTTATTGGTAAAAACTCAGAAGGTGTGGGATTGAGGCCAAACAAGACTACACAGTCCACCAGAGTCCATGTCTCCATAAACCCATTCTGAGTGTGTGTTCCTCTTCAAACTATTTCCTAACATGATTTTTTTCTAATTTGCAAACTGAGAAATATATAGGCTAGATTATAGAGCTCATGTTGTTCACACATTCACTTTTCGTTTTCTTTTTTTTTTTACTTAAAAGGAAAACTCGAGATAATCCCAAGAACCTGATTATTACAAAAAACTACTGTGTTTTATTAGATTATGTGACACTAGATTAAAACCATTAAAAAAAGTTGATAGATTTTTGTTTTCACTCAATATCTCACATTCTTATATTTTCTCAAAAAACCGAGATTATTCCTAAATCAGAGATGAATGTGTATGAATGAATAGCCATTAATAAAATCCAAGCCATAAAAACAGAACACAGTAAGGTCAGGTTGTGTTATTTCACCATCATAAACATTTCATTGATTTTATCAATTCATTGTAACAGTGTTAAATCAACATTTTTACAGTATAATCTTCACCAATAACTTCTATTATGCTATTTTTTACTACTGTATAATTGCCCCATTTTCTCCCCATTTTTACATAATCATTTCATAATCAGAATAAATTTATTGCTCCTTCTCAATAATTTCACCATCAACAAGCCAAATTTTTAACATCAACCCATCATGATTACACCTTTATCACTCCTTGACACCACCATACTTTCACCACTATTTCACCCAAACTATTACATTCTCCCATGTATTTTTACCATCATCAAAGCATTATATAACTTGATTTCATCTTCATTACACAGTAATATAACCATTATCACACCTAAGGATGGGTGGCTTTTACATTGGAAACAATACAGCACCAATGCCTGGCACCGGGCATTTGGTATTGGTATTCAACGGTACCAATTTTCAGTACTTTTCTATGTGTTGATGTGGTAATAAATATTAATTTGTTTATTATTAACATCAACATTTTTTTAATTTAAGATATTTATTTTTCAAAATATAAAATTGCAATCCTTTGTTCATGTCCAGCATGGAAAATCGCCTTCTCTTCCACTCTCTCAGTAACAAGGATGACCTAAACTTGGTATTGTTTGTAGAACTGAGTACCAGTTAATCAGACAGAATTTAGTTGGTACCTTTAAAAGTACCTAATTTGATACCCACCTCTAATCACACCATGTTTTTATATTCTTGTACCATAATTTCAGCATTATTTTTCCACTAGCACACAATAATTTCAACAATATTTATCGATTCTTTTTACCTTTTTACCTAAGTATTTGTTCAACAAGATGATTTATTGCATTGAGGGACATTTAAACCGAATACTGATAGAGCAAGGAGAAGAGGAGGAGAACAGCAATAGGTTAAAATGAACTTAGAACAAAAAACAATAATAATGATTACAACAAAAAGGTTGAAAAATGAAGCCACTGTCTATCTTTATATGAGAATCAACACAAAGAAAGATGAAGAACATTCCATAAAGGGTTTAACAACAGCTAATTTACTTCTCAGTTTTGATCATTACATCAGAAAATAGGCTACAAGAGAAAAGGACGGTGTGGCTAACACAGGTATATATATATATATATATATATATATATATATATATATATATATATATATATATATATATATATATATATATATTACTGAGAGCAAAAGACTCCACGGAGACTAAAGTGAACATCTAGCTGGAGTTACGATAAACTCATGAATAACATCTGAACTCTTTCCCTTCCACATTATACAATTATAATCTCTCAGGGTTTGCTTTCATGCTGTCTGTTTTGTGTTTGAGGCTGGATTGCTTCACAGGATGGTGGCAATGAAACAGATGAAACCATAAGAACACATAAAATAAAAATAAATTAAAATAAAATAATATACACATAAAATAAAATAATGACCTTTCACTGAGGGCAAAAAAAGGAAAAAAAAACACATGCAGTAACAGTTTGTCACCACAGGGGGTCCAAAGTAATATCACTTTATCGCCACAATCTGAGGCCCTTAGAACTCAAAATACTCCAGATTACTTGTTTTCCTGTTTATGTTCCATCTTAAAGACCCTGTGGTCTTGAAGGTCTGTGAGGTCCTGGATCTTGGTTTGAAAGCGTCAGAGTCATTGCTGTAGAGTGTACAGGTTAAGGCTTCCTGTTTGTGCTTCAGTAATGGAGCCGGGTTTAGGTTCAGGGTTTCGGTGTGACTCACAGGACTGTAAATCCTGCTGCCGTCACACTAAAAGCTCCTCAATTGTAATTATCCTGTTCCTGCAGAGACTGACTCACCTGTTACCTGTCCATGACCCCCCACACACACAGACCCACTGACTCCACAGACAGGAAGTGAGGTGATGAGGACGTCACACAGACAGGTATGAACAACACTGTCACAGAGAAGTGTTTGAGATTTGACTGAACAGCTGATCGACATTAAAACAATGACAGTTTGTTACCACCTGTGACAGGTATTCATCATCTACACACAAATACACACACAATTCTGCAGAATCATCACAACATGATAGTATAGTTTGGTGTGTGTGAGTGTGTGTGTGTGTGTGTGTGTGTGTGTGTGTGTGTGTGTGTGTGTGTGTGTGTGTGTGTGTGTGTGTGTGTGTGTGTGTGTGTGTGTGTGTGTGTGTGCGCGCATGTTATGGCCGGTTATTGAAGTCATGTTGATGGCTTTGTTTCTCCCCTGAACTCCTCAACTCTGTTTTTATCAGACCACCTATCTACACACACACACACACACACACACACACACACACACACACACACACACAAACACACACACACACACACACACACACACACACACACACACACACACACACACACACACACACACACACACACACACACACACACACATACACACACACACACACAGGAGGTATTTCCCCTGCTGTCAGTCATTGTGCTGGAGTTCACCTGCAGGTCAAACTCTGATAAAGACTCTCACCTGAACATCAGGGTCAGATCATGTGACCCATGACCTCACTATGACCTTTGATCCCTCATTTTCACCTTCCAACTTCAAGTCCAACAACCACACACAGGTAAATCTGCCCCCTGGGTGACCCACATTCCCTGAAACCGAGACTTTAACCAACCTGAGATACCTTCAGGCCACCGTCTGTCCTTACCTGTCTGTCCCACTATGGCTCTCTTCTCGTCAGATTATTTGTCTGATATTTACATGAACAAGTCTTTAAGATGCTCCAACACAACAAACACAGCACAAAGATTAAGTTTGGGGACTGAATTAGCAGGGATACCAAGAACTCTAGTGGATACTAAGGGAATTGCAGTTTGTTTTAACATAAGGCTTTTTGGGGATTGACTCACATTTTGAAACAATGATCAAAATTGCATGACATACAGGGGAAAGATAAGACTAATTTTACCAGGTTCTAGGTGCAAACACAGTGGCTAACAAAGACACATTTATTTCATAGTTTTAAGACTCCCCGGGTCAGTAATTATCGTCACTGAAATTGAACGCAGAATCAATTCTATGAATGTTCGTTAAAGTAGAAACGGACAAACAAGCTGAGACTTTGACCTTCTGGATGAAACCGTTCGTCAGCTTTATCCTGTCTGATGCTCTGTGGCTCAGCTTTGTTAAAAACATCGCCACAGTTCTTGCACTTGCAGCAGCTGATCCGCTCCTTCTCCTTAAAGCGTCTGTCTTCAGGTGGATGCTGCCCCCTGCTGGATTAACAGAGAACTGCAGCAAGAACTGCTGTCAACTGTGAGATGGAGCCAGTACTATCAGAAAACACACACACACACACACACACACACACACACACACACACACACACACACACACACACACACACACACACACACAACGGTTTTTGTCAAGGAATTGTCATATCACAGCTTGGCCAGCAGGGTGTGCCTAAGCTCTATTTGCTATTTAATCAGCATACTCTAATGAAAAGGCAATGCGCATGATCATAAAAAGGAAAATAGCTGCTAGTTGCTGGTTTAATTTTACAGATGTAATAATTATAAACAATCAAGAGCATAGTAAAAAATTACTGTAAGATATTTGTGAGAAAACTTCTGTTAAAAGAAAAAATAAAATGTTCCTGTGTTAACATACTGATCATTCTGATCAATTTATTTGTACTATTTGTGTGTGTGTGTGTGTGTGTGTGTGTGTGTGTGTGTGTGTGTGTGTGTGTGTGTGTGTGTGTGTGTGCTATCCAAGTAAACATCCCCATGGAAACCAAATCAGTTGCTTCCTGTGGTGTCACAGCCGAATCTGTCTTCCCACTCCACAGGCTGTCTGAATGTGTAACTGCACTTTATGTGTGGTGTGTGTGCGCGCGTGTGTGTGTGTCAGCTGGTCTTCCTCAGAGGTTAAACTGGACTACAGGAACAGTGTGTGTTGTCACTTACAGACCGGGGACACTTTGTCAGTGATTCTACCTCACAGCTCGGGGGAGTTGTTGGTCTGCTTTCAGTCAATCTACTTTCAGTATTCAGTCTGTCACTCTGTTTGCACACTACTTAAATATCAATGGCTGATTACAGTTGATCATTGAGTAGATTATTGATCTTTAATACATTTCAGTACATGTACGAAAGACTCCAGCACTATCAATGTTTGACAAGTCCAGAAAAATGTACTTTCTTAAAAAACACAAGCAATTCAGGCATAATTTTTTGTCTTACCTTTGAAGTTTTATCTTCAGGTAAGTTTTTAAACAATTTAAGACAATCTTGAGCCTCAGTTTTGAATAATCATTTCATATCTGTGCATCAGCCCTTATGGTTATTGTGTCCAGTTACCAATACGTCCCTGTTTGAGGCAAACCTATAGATACCCAGCTCTACTTTGGTGACTGCCTTAACAGTGGAATGTGTCTCAACTTTAGAGTGTCCCTTATGTTTTAGCCAGTGTCTCAACAGCAGCATGTGTCTTAGCTTTAGCTTGCCTCGTAACTGGAGCATCTGTCACAGCTTTAGCCGGTGTCTTAACTGTTGCATGTGTACAGTTGTACGTGTCCAAGCTTTAGCATGTCTTATCTGTGTATCTGTCTTTGATTTAGCATTGCTGTTAGCCTTATGTTGTGTCCTAACAGTAAAGTTCAGTCTCAGCTGCAGCATTTTTCTCAGCTGTGGCATGTGTCTTAAGTTTTAACATGTCTCTTAATTGTAATTGTGTCTTGGCGTTAGCATTTGTCTTTTAACTGTGCCATTTGTCACATGTGTCTTAACTCTATCAACTGTAGCATGAGTCAGAACTGTAACAAACTGTGCTTTAGCATTTTTCTTAGTTAAGCTTTAGCATGTGTATCAGATTTAGCATTTGTCTCAGCTATAGCATACATCTCAGCTTTAAGCATGTGTCTCAACTGTAGGCCTTTCGTGTATATTAGCTTTAGCATGGGTCCAAGCTTCAGCATGTGACTCCACTTTAGCACTAGCCTCAGTTTAACACCCGTGTCAACAGTAGCATCATTTTCATTTAAGTTTATGGTCATTTAAGTTTTATTTTAAGAACCTTTTACTCTCAAGGTAATACAGTGTTATATGGCGTAGTTAGTGTTTCTATCAAGGCACATTTTCAAACTTTACTTGGCCCATTCTGTGTTCAGCTGTACCTTGAATCTGTTTATCATCACCATCTGAGTGCTGCTCTCACCTGAGCTGCTTTTGTGACGTCATCCTTGAGGTCACCTTCACGCTCAGTGAGGTGAACAAAGTAATAACTCAGTGATGAGATGGAAGAGTAATCCTCCAGAACCAATCCCTGAAAAACTTCTATCAACGACTGATGACTGATTCACCATCATCACCATCATTACAATCAAGACCCTTATCGTAATCATCTTCTTCTTTTCCATCTCTGTCTTCATCAGCAGGTTATCATTCCCTCTGAGGAACTCCGATCTGTGGGGGAACTTCCTGTCAAATCATCAGAACACAATTAGCTGTGACGGAAGGAGAATTAAATAGTGGCTCCCAGGGTGCATTTCACTAACAACCCTCCCAAAAACAAGCTGAAGGTAAGAGTGTCTGAGGTCAGTGTGAAACACTTTCAGACTGATGCATTCTGGGAGAAGGTTTTATGGAACAATATTTTTTCTTTTTATTTCTCATTGATGACATCATCAGCTCTTTTTTAAAAACGGAGCAAACATAAACAGCTCATCCACAAACAACATTTGATCGACAGCTCTGAGTTTGCAAGAAGCTGAAACACTCCCTGACCTTCTCCTTTTACATTCATTAAGGTCAAAGGTCATGGATACGAAAACAAAGCAGCAAGCCAACATTTTAGAAATCAGCCTCCGGACAGAGAGATGCACACATGAAAAATAAATACCCTGACTTTTTCATGACAGCTCCCTGAAAAATTTCCACAGAATCAGGTCAGAGCTGATGTGTGAACACAGCAGGAAAAAACTCATCGTGGTGACGTTTGTCCTATCAAACGACCTGTAGGATCTCTGTTGTTTCGTCATGTGAATACATCCAATAATATGCAGCACTGATAGAAGGATGAACCCTTTCAGCACAAAGCCAGGCTCTAATTCACAGTGCACAGTCTCCAGCTGTGAGGGTCATGTGTGTGAACAGGCAACTGTCAGGACGACACATCAAAAGTATTCACAAATTAGAACAGGGGGCGGGGCTACGACCTGGGGGGACTTTTGACCTAGCCCCCTACTGGTCAAATTTTACAACTTGCAAAGTGTAAGTTCTTTTAAACTGAGACATAAAAGCTGCTGTTATTCCAAATCATGTATTGTATTTTTTTTTTTTTACTCAGATGTCAAACAGTCTGGGGAGAGACACATAATATTGAGAAAATATGTTCGTCTCCATTGAACCAGGAAAGATCGTGTGCAAGTTAAAATCGCTTTGGTTCAGCTGTCGAACTCTCTGATCCATCAAACCCAACATGCACTCTGTTTGGCCTTACAGCTGTTACATTCAGCAGCATGATCCACCCACCAGGTGGCGCTTTTGGTGAGGAGCAGGTGAAAACAGGACGTAGCCACTGCTGGCATGAGGTGCGGCGGCTAGCATGGCTAACATGCTAAAAACAACAGTCCACAGATGTAAACAGAGTTCACTCTGCAGCCAATCAGAATCCATCCTACTGTTTGTTTTCAACTGCAGATAAATAAAAACAAAAACAACAGTGTCCTGAATAAGAGCTCCTGTTTCACACAATAATATGAGGAGTGACATCATCAGTATGACATCATCAGTAACACTCCTTGGTAGAAAACAAAATAGTAGAAGTGATCGTCAGCTGATTTATCTGAGGGTCCTGAAAGTCTAGATCTCCACACAGGAGTCTAGACCAGAGATGGCTGAAGGACACCAAAATGGCTTCTGTCTGCTGATTGGATGTTCAGTCGACCAATCAGCCCGCTGGGAACAAAACATTCACTTGGGCCAAGATTGAACCATGGGCCCTCAGGATCTTCACAGACTCTCCTAGACTCTAAAGGTCTAATCTGACCCCTCACTGCACCTGTCGAAGGACAAGAGTCTGAGGCTCTATCTGGTCTGAAAAGTGAGGTTCAGGTTCAGACTACATCCTAGAGCTGGTGTTAGAAGGCTGGGTCCTGTCTTGGTCCTCTGGCTGGTCTTGGTCCAGACTGAGTCTACGGCTTTTCAGGGCTGTGCTGTAGTAGTCCAGGTAGTCTAGGGGCTCTTCAGGAGGTTCCATCCAGCGCAGACACAGAATCCTCTGGAAGGATCGTCGGAAATTGTCCGACAGGAAGCCGTAGAGCAGCGGGTTGGCACAGCTGTTGGCGTAACCAAGGACGACAGCGAGCTGGCTGAGTGTGGGGTCGTGGCGCTGTAGAAAGACCCCCACCAACTGGACCACATGGAAGGGCATCCAGCACACCACGAACACAGACACCACAACCGTAACCATCACCGTGATCTTCCTCTCAGACTTGCGGCGTTGCTGCCAGCCAGCCCGCAGCGCCACCACGCGGAGCTGACTGAGGATCAGCGCGTAGCACAGACAAATCGCCAGCACTGGAAACAGGAAGCCCATCAAGAAGGCGTAAACTGCAAATGCCGCCATCCAGTGCTGCTCAGGCTCTGGCATCTGCATGTTGCAGGCCACCGAGCCGTCTGAGTTTGGGGCAGTAGAGGAGAAAAGGATGATGGGAAGGATGACCAGCAGGGAGAACATCCACACACACACGTTCACCAGCTTGGCCACGGTGGGCCGTCGATACCGGGATGCCCGCAGTGGGTGGACAACGGCGATGTACCGGTCCACGCTGAGAACCGTCAGGCAGTAGATGCTCGTGAACATGTTGATAGCGTCCACGCTGAGCACGAGGCGGCACAGCGCGGCGCCAAACGGCCACCGGCGCAGCAGCGCGGCGGTGACGACGAACGGCACGCTGAGCATGAGCAGCTCATCCGCGACTGCCAGGTTCAGGATGTACAGGTTGGTGGCTGTCTTCATCTTCGAGTACCGGAAGATGACGTAGATGACCATGGAGTTCCCGCTCAGACCGACCACACACACCACCGAGTAGATGGACGAGATGAGAGCCGCGCTGCCCGCCGAGGGCGCACCGCCACCGGACACCGAGCCTTCATCGGAACCGTTCAGCAGCAGGAGTCCCGCGCTGTCCTCCAGCGAGCTGAGAGTGCCCGGGAGAGAGGAGCAGGAGGAGGAGGGAGATGAAGAGGAGGTGTTCAGCTGCATGACAGAGATGATGGAGGCATTCGGGAACATCAAAACACCATCAGATCATCAGCTGCTCCTCCGATCATCCACCGGAGAGACGCTCCGGTGCACACTCACAGAGAGAGCGAGAGAGAAACAGAGAGGGAGACACAGAAGGGGGGGAGTGTGTGTGTGTGTGTGTGTGTGTGTGTGTGTGTGTGTGTGTGTGTGTGTGTGTGTGTGTGTGGGGGGGGGGGGGGGGGGGGTCTTTACGGTGTCTTTATGGTGTAAACAGAATGATTGTTTTTGTAAAGTGTCTGTTATTATCCTGCTATGTAAATAAAACATTGATTAATTCAAGTAGCTCAGCTGTGATCATAAGATCAGGTGACATGTCAACACCTGTCTGGTGAATCATTCAGAAAGCTGAAAATGTTTGTTTATTAACATCTTGTTCAGTGTGTAATACAAGCTAACAGATGTTCACACCCAGATTTAAATTAAGGGCATCCATTTACTTCATTTATTCCATATGGAGTAAAACAAAAAACAAAAAGATTGACACTAAAAAATGTACAAACTTAAATTTGAACAAAAAACCTTTATTGACAAAACCTTTAACTTAGTGATCAGGTATGCCTCATAAAGTGAATCACGACTCGTGAAGGCGCTTGTTTCATCAAGAGCTTAAGAGCTTAAATACAAACACTTTTAAAAAATTAAAACCCTTTTAAACTGAAAAACATGAACATTCTGGATCACAGGTTGGGTTAAATATTCAGACATACTTATGATAAAATAAAAATATACTCAGAGCAATAACACTCTGAAATTCATTTTTCAGTCCTGTTATTTAAATGACAGAGGATTAGGGGCACAATAAAAATAAATTAATTTTAAAAATCAGAGATCAAATTCATAAATTGTAAGATTAGAGTAATAAAATCACCAGATTATTATTATTATTATTATTTTACTGTAAAAGATGAAAAAATTGTATTGTTATGAAATTTGAATTATAATTATACAAAAATAAAGTCATTATATTAAAATATTAAAGCTTTAAGATCACAGGTTTAAAATTCCCACAACAATGTTGTAACATTTTACCCATATTTTAACTTTATAGACAGAACAACACAATTACTTTATTTCAACTCTTGACTCTATGTCAACATTATTTATCAATAAGATTATGACTTTGTTATGACTTAAACGTGTTAACTGATTCTGCTTCCACTTTAAGATCATAACATTAAGACTTCATAACAACTTCGATGTCGTAACATTACGATTTTATTACAACTTTAATGTTTTAACATGACTTTACTTCTGCTTTAATGTTGTTACATTACACACTTTTTATTGTAACATGAGATATTGATCTCGTGAGGTTTTGACTTTGTTAAGTCTTATTTTCATTTTATTTATTTTTCTACTGTGGCCCTGATCCTCTGTTGTAACTTAAAACGTATGGACTTGATAGAAAAAATACAAATGCTTCCATGTGTTAATTTACAGATGCAGCTGAGTCACAGACAAGGACAAGATAAATAAACATTTTGAGTTACAAAAGTTCAAGTTAACCAAACAAGTCAGAGTTAAATTGTCCTCTTATTTTGTGTCAAACCAGAAGAAAAAAACAAATGAATATCAGTCAAAATCTTTAAAATATTAAGCTGACATTTACAGTTCTTAAATCTTCTCGGAGCCTCAGATGGGTTTAGAGTAAAACCTGTCACTCGGGTTCACTGGATGATTTATGAAACTAAGGATTGAAAATCATAATGTTTGACTGTTAATTTTTACATAAATCAGGAGACAGCCCACCAATTAGGTGTGAGCATTCTGCCTGTTACCAGGAAAGTTTCCTTTTCAAAAAGTATGATCACTCAATAAGTAACGAAACAGCGCCATGATCATTTGAGGTGTGTGGGGACCAAACATTTTCATTAAACAGTAAACTGTAAATGGCTGTATTGATGATGTCATCCCCTTCGACCAATTACAGCACAGCACCAGCTTCATGTTGCAGTCTGCTCATTGGCTGTTTGGTATGAATCTTTATTCTCTTTGCTCTCCATCGCCATCTTCTCTGCTTTCTCCATGGCACGTTTCTTGGACTGCCTCATCAGGCAGCATCTCACTGTCACTGAAACGATCACCAACAACACCACCAACGCTGCCACGGCAATTAGCACAAGTATAAGGAGACCTGACGGAAAGCCTTGGTCCACCATTGCTGAGTGCCTGCAGGCTTCTGAGTCCTCATCGCGGTCTTCCCCATTCTCATCCGAGCAGACGCACCTGTAGGAGCCCTCAGTGTTCAGGCACTTGTGTCTGCACGGGTTGCCCACGCTGCACTCATCGATGTCCACACAGTCTCCCAAGGCATTCTTCAGGAAGCCGGGCTTACAAGGGAGGCACACGCTGGAGAAATTGACGGGGGAACCATCCAGCAGTCGCCAAACGATTGGATGTCCCAAGCAGTGGAGCTCCACTACAACAGAGGACCAGCACTCTATCTTGATCCAGCTGCTGTTTCCCAGGATGACGGATCGGATACCAGGGTACTGTGTAGTTTTGGGGTGCTCACACGAATCCTTCCCCTTCACTGGATCTGGATCAGGTCCCTGAGGTTCAGAACCAGGGTAAGTGTAGTTAAGTCCAGTTTTAGGTAGAGTTGAAGGTTCAGGCTCAGGTTCAGGCTCAGTCTTGGGCTCAGATTCAGGCTCAGTTTCAGGCTTTGGCGTTTCAGGTTTAGGGTCAGGTTTTTTGGCTGTCGGTGCAGCAGGTGTAAGAGGTTCTGGTATTGCAGGTTCAGGTGTTGTTGTAAAAGGTTCAGGTTCAGGTAAAGCTGGTTCTTGTCCTGGTTCAGAAGCAGTCTCACCGTCCTTGGAGGTTTTACTGGACAGCTTACAGATGAACTGGTAAGTGGACTTACAGGAGTCTGCTATCAGACCCCACCCAGTCACAGATGTCCCATTAAACTCCCCCTTCAGTGCTGCACAGAGTACCGAGGTACAGGTGGATTGTGGCTCCACAGCCCAGCGGCTCACCTGTGAATCCTGGCTGCCGTCATGAGCCCACTTGAACCCTCTGAGTGGCTGCGAGAGGACAACACACTCCCGCTTCGCCTTCCTCAGGCCGACCCAGAAGGTGAAGTTTTTCCGAACTAGAGCCGGCAGGGATAAAGAGACCTGCTGGTAGATCTCAGAGACTTCCTGCGGGGTGGAGATGGTGGTGAGGACGCCGGGGGAACAGTGCTTCATGGCCTGGTCAAAGCTGACTTGCTGAGTGTGGACGGTGTAGCGTGGTGGTTGAGCTGGATCAGCAGAGATGCTTCTGAACACAAAGATGACCATCCAAAGGTGAATCCTCCTGGAGCAGAATCCAGACTCCATCTTCTCAAACTCTTATCCCTGTGGCGATGACGTGGGTCTGTCAAAACAAAAGAGATGGTTGCTCAATTTTTGGTTCAGTTTGTTTCTTCATTTAAAAGAGACCGAAGGGGCTGTTTTACAATCTGGACAGGTTTCAAACTCTGATGTCTTTGTACACAGATGATACTCTCATCTGTGTTTCTGTTCCTCTTGGAACTTTTTCTAAGCTCTTCCTCCCTCACTCAACAGTGTTGAAATAACAACCTCTGCAAATCATTTTTCATTATTGTGAAATCTACATAAACTAATCACTCAGGATGGTGATCCTCTGTTGATGTTTGACATTCATTCATATGGGAAATTCAACACAAATGTATTGCATCTCCCCACCCCACAATGTAGTCAAATTAAGAAAGTAAATAACTTTATTTACACTTGTTGTGAACATTAGTCATTTTTAACATCAGATATTAGGGGTTATGTACAAAGTTTTCCATCTCTGACTTTTTGTTTTAGTAAACACCACTTGTACTTACGGTCATTAGAACAGAACTGATATTAAAGTATCTGTTATTCAGCTATTGTCACATTGGAAGCTCCTGTCAGTGTACAGATGTTCCTGTTCAGTGTGTAATCCAGTGTGAGATGGGATTAACAGAGTAACATTAGAACAATGGGGAATGAAATCACCATTAAACCTTCAGTGAATGGTGTCAGAATAAATATCATCAGCTGTGACAGAACACTGTGTGCTAACATCACACGCTGTGACTCATGCTAAGACATCAGTGAGACTTGGTCTCAAACTTGCGTGGGATTTAATATTTCACACAGAAGTTTAGGACAGGTTGACAAAAATAAAGCAACAACCTCAAAAACGAGATGTACAGGGGGAAACATCAGTTAAACAAAAAACAACAGATGGGTGCAAATCCAAGATGAGCCTGAAGCCCTCAGCAACTCTCAGGAGTGAAAAAAACAGGAGTAAAGCAAAAAATAGTAAAAGAGTTAAATTTCTGGAGTTTATTCAAACAAGTAGACTCCAGCCTGTGCTTGGGGGTTTCTTTATGTGTGTTAAAAATTACTTCATTCAAAAAGTGTTGAGGGGAGTCATTCAACTCTTCTTTGGAGTTCATTCATAATGTTGCAGCAAACCTCCACTGAGACTTGATCGAGCAACAAGTAGGAGCGCTATTTTATCTCTAAAACCAGTATGAAAGGTAAATAATCATCTGTTCGTGTGATTAAGAAATACTTGATATTTCAGCAACTCCCCAACCTGCCGGAGAAAATGTGGACATTTATATGCAAATCACTACCACGTGTTCTGGGACTGTCCTGTTGTTCTGGACTTTTGGAAAGGGATACACAGTGCCTTAAAGGACATTTTCAAACGTTATGTATCTTAAGAAAGTATGACCTTGTTTTTTTTGTCTTATGCCTGAAGATCTGCCAAAAAAAGATAAATATTTACTGAACATAGTAATGGTTGCGGCTAAAATGGCTGTAACAAAGAACTGGCAATCCCAGGAGAGCCCTTCTTTAAAAACATGGATGGACATCACAATAGATATTTACAAAATGGAAAAGATTACAGCATGTGTTAATCAGAAATTGGAACTTTTTGACTTAAGCTGGGAAAAATGGGTAAACTATATAAAGCCTCTCAGGCCAGACTTTATTACTTTTTTCTAAATTTTTGATTTTCCTGTTAGAGACATGATCTTCCCACACCTTTCTTTCCTTTGTTCTATCTATGGTTCGTGTGTCCTTTATGTTTTTTTTTTTTTTTTAAAAGGAAAAATTAATGTAACATTTAAGTCAAGTGAATAGATGAAGCTTATATGTGATTGTTTACAAGTGTCAATAAAAGAGATAATCATAAAAAAAACTTGGTGTGACTAGCTCCCTTGTGAAAGAAGTTCACTTTAATATCGACCCATTAGGGACGTGTTGAATCTGAGTGAGCCAACTCTCATCCATTATTTCTTGAAGTTTGAATAAAATTATATGGTATTGATCAAATGCTGAAACCTGTGGTAGGAGACTTGAAAATATTAAAAACAAATGGAATAGCAGTTCCATTTTCTGTTTAATATCCAGGGTGTGCTAGTCACTTCATGGCCGACTGCTTTTCCAACTTTGGACAGTACAACAGAGGGCTAGCATACAGACTGGTCCTGAATCCAGGCGCATGATCAACCATCCGCCAACAATCCTCGGACCCGTGAAATGTGAGTATTTTAAATGCTGTGTGCTGTGGAGCAGATGTAAGAGCTTTTCCTGTGTCCCCCTGTCTCTGTGTTAGCTTCAAGATGCTAACTTTAGCTGCTGTTGTTTGAGCCTGTAATGTTACTGTAAAAAAGCTTCGCTGTTTTCTGAACATTGTGCACTTAGAGGTTGTGGCGCCGCTCTCAGTGACGCGGAAGAGTGGGGCGGTATCAGGGGTGGCTCATTTACATATGAAGGTCACGCCCACTATTTTGGGGGCTTTTTGGATCAATTGAATTAAATTAAACTGCAGAAAAGGAGCAGAATATGGGGCCTTTAACTTCGTCATTTGGATTCAAAAGAGGGAGCATAACTAAATAACTTACAGTACTTCAGTGTAAATGAAAATTATGTTGTTGACATCATGCATGATATTTTGGAAGGGGTTGGCCAATATGAATATCTGTTTGAACATCTCTTTAAAAAATTCATCTCTAAAGAAAGTCTGTTAAACAGGATCCATGCTTTCAGTTATGTCTTTTTGGAAAAAAAGCCAACAAATGTCAAGCTTGACAGTGCAGGACATGGAATAGGGTCAAGTGCATCACAAACACTGTTTCATCACCAACATATCTTTGCTGTTTGGTGACCTGGTACCAGAGGATGATTGTTGAACATTGTCAACATTGTTTTCTCATACTCAGTCACTGAAGGGATGATAGTGTATCTAAAGCAACTTGTTGTTGAACATCACCAACTCTTCAAAGAACCATATCCATCAAAAATCTTCACTCCTAAAGATAATTCCATGGCCCACTACCCAAAGTGCATCCAAAAAAGAGGACCACTCATACATTTCTCGAGTGTGAGATTCAAAGCTAAACACATTTTTATAAGACTGTGTTAAGAGCTTCAAGAATTTTACTGCCTCACTTGCAAGAAAACACCAGTTTGCAGTAGTGTACCATTGGGAATGCTTAACTCTAAAAACAGTCAAATCTTGTCCAGTCCGAACTTGACACACTTGAATGTACAGCGGATGTATCTGCATAACTTTCCATTTATTCAAAAGCAACTGTCAAAGTGACAAGCTGGGTTAAGTGTGATGGAGTTGAGTATCACGTTGGCCTCTTTGTTTATACAAGTACTGATAAAAATATGCCAGTGTTCAGCAAAATAACCTCTAAGCAAAGAGATGTGTTGTATAGTTTTGTCTCGTTATTTTTTTTTTTTTTTATTACCTCCACCAAGGAGGTGATGTTTTTGGGAGAGTCTGTCTGTTGGTCTGTTTGTCCGGATCTTGGTGAAATTTTCAGGAAATGTACAAAATGGGATAAGGAAGAAGTGATTTAATTTGGAGTTGATCTGGATCAACGTCTGGATCCAGGATTTTTTTTAAAGGATTCTTTATCATTGTGAGATAGGGCTGTTTTCACCATATGTGTATATAACTCCACCATAAATGATCAGATTGCTTTGCAAAACAATACAAGACAAGGTCACCATAATTTCTGACAGTTGTTAAAGTATGATCCAGACCCTGGCAATATTCTGGATACTAAGATCCAGAATATGAAATATGTACTGAGTCATCATAATTTTCAACACTGTCAGGTAAAAAATTATCATACAAACCTGCAACTAACACTAAATTGTTGCAGACAGTCTGCTGAAAGGGAGTATAGCATTAAAGTAGGACTAAAGTGTTTGTGACAATCACAATATGCTTGGCGGAGGTCTGCTCTATCTGAGTGCTTTTCTAGTTGTTTCTGTTTTGTTCAAAAACTATTGTTTAATGTGATTTAAATTTGTCAACACACTTCTCCACATTTGAGCTGTGACATTGTGTGGGGGACTTAACTTCTAAATGGTTTTATGAAAGAAGAAAGCTAGCCGTGTTATTTTCTGAGACCCAAATTTGCTGTGAGGAATCAGAGGAAGGAACAGATTTCAGGAGTACATTGACTGTGTTTCTTAAATACATGTTTTAGTGTTTGCAGGTTAGTATGAGCTCTTTAAAGAATGAGATTTGTTGCAGCCAGCCCCAGACTGTGCTCACAGTTGACTGAGGATAATTTTTGAGTTAACACCGTAGGAAAACAGATGAAAAAGAAAATGAATGCTGAATCAACAGTCAAAGTAAGACGGAGAAAAATAAAGGGACCATCAGTAACACAGAGAGACGAGGGTTAAACATGCAGAGAAGTAAAGGAGCTTTAGGATGGGTTGGACTCAGAAAGAGAGGAAAGGAGGAATCTTTGTGGTTCCTGTCAGGATGTCTGAAGGATCTTTATCTCTTTAATTCTCTCTCCGTTCACAGTCTCACGTCTGAACTTTCAACAGTTTTTCTTACCCTTTCTGAATCTCTGCTTGTCCTCTTCAACACGACTCATCCAGCTCCTTCCAGTCTCTTTATCTTCCTCCCTCTGATGTCTCCTCTTCCTCACCTTCTTCTTCTTCTTCTCCTGGTGTCTCCTCCACAGTGGCTCTACTGACAGACTGACCACCAACCTCACCCCTGCCTCCTCCTCCTGCTTTTCTCCCCCCCTTCCATCCCCCTGGACCTCCCCGGCCCTCCTCTCCTCCAGGACAGGAAGTGTGTTGTGTCTTGATATGGCGAGCTCGTTTCCTCCAGAGAAACTCGGTCGCTCTCTCAGAGCGGTGAGAAACAAACTCCAGAGACCAGATTATGAAACTGCTGTGACGTCTGAACCAAATCTCAGCCAGAAAATCATCAGATAAGGCACTATGGATCCTGTTTAGAGATAAGCTATAGATGTGGTTTCACCTGAGCAGGTGGAATAAAGATAAAATGGATGAGTTTTCTCACACCCACTCACAGGTCCAACTGCTCCACCAACTTTTGGCTGAAGCCTCATCAGACCAGCTGACTTACAAGTTACACTTTTCTGAGCAGTGGCATGCACACACTTTTTGAAGGGCAAGGGGAAAAAGAAAAAAAGGAACATACTGCATGTTCTCGCCACTTCCATGTGTTGGATTAGAATAGAATAGAATAGAATAGAGTGTCTGTCTCCTGGATCCTGTCTGCCTACAGCAGGTGAAGTTCTTCAATGTTGCGTTGGTGTCTGGTGTTAGCACCATTAGCCTTGTCTGTGAATAGCATGATGCTACTCTGCCTGCTGGTATTCCCTTTATTGCTGGGTTAACACAGCTAGCTCGTCCATCTTATTGGAGATAGATCTTATGTTCCCAATAATGATGGATGGAAGGACAGATCCATGTCGTCACTTCTTAGCTCAAACCTGAGAACCAGCACGTCGTCCTCACCTCCTTCTCCTCCTTGTGGGAAGACATCAGGCCTTGCACCAGTTAGTATTGACATGCTACAGGCTGCTAACAGCTGGTTTCACATGTAAACGATGCAGCCATGGTTACATGTAGGATCTCTAGACGAAACACAGGAGTAAAAGTAGTAAAAATATCACTGAAGCCGCAAAAAAAGTTTGGTGTCCATGACCAACAAATGAGCCATACAAAGTAATGATCCACTCCAAATACAAAGATGACGAAAAAGAGACGAAAAAATTACAAGAAACGGACAAAGAAGAGAGAGCTGCAGCAAAAGGCAGCCATAGCCAACAGGGCAGCGCCTGGCAAAAATAACACAGATATTTACTTTTGAAGGACGAACTAAGAATTTTGAAAGAGACTGGCTTTTGCAGGTGATCCATGGTGTTTTGCAACTTGTACGAACTGTTTTGAGAAATGAACTTCCTGTTTTGCAAATGCCCAGGATGATTCGAGAAATGTACTAAAGCTACTGAGAAAAACTGTTAAAAAAAAGTGATTTTTAATGAAGTTTAACCAAGCCTTGAAGGTTTTCAGCCTTGAAAGCTTTGAAGATCCTCCTAAACTTCTTTTAAACTAAATTTCTCAACACAAAAGAAGTTTAAGGGTTAAAACTGTGTCCAGGACTGAAGAGGAACAGGTGCATTAGGAGGTTTTTATTGTTTCTTGGTGGGCCTTGAAAGGACTGATGGTCCTTGAAAATGTTCCAGGAGTCAACAGGGTCTTGTTTACTTCCATAGAGTTTCAGAATAAATTTTCACTTTTCAGTCTTAAAATCAATTTGAGTTTTTATTTTGTTGTGAAAGTCTTTGATCTGATAGGAAGTGTGAGTGACTAATGCACTGCTACCGAACACACACCCACACACAGCAGAGCAGTGTTCAAACAAATGATGGAAACACACTCAGTGGATGATGATTGTTGTCACAGTGACCCAGATGCTTCCTGCTTCCTGGGGGAAGTGAGTGAAGAATGGCAGGAAGTGGAAGGTCAAGAAGAGTGGAGCTATGGCAATCCTCTGTTGTCATGGTAACACCGAAAGGGGCAGTCTGACTCTGTGAGTGTTTATCTGTGTGTGGATGTCAGTTTGCATTTCTGAGACTCCAAGTAATTTACTACTGATTGGTCAATTTTCAAAACTGCTGTGACATCATCACGCTGCAGAGCACTACAGTAGCTCCTCAGGCTGCTCTCAGATCTGAGCAGTAACGGTTATTATTTCCTCACTCTTCAGATCAGCCTGAGACAGACACTAATCTTTTTACCACAGTGTCAACAGGCAGACAAAATGAGACAGACATGAACCTCATTACCACAGAGTCTCTCTCTCTCACACACACACATACATGAACACACACACTCACATGCCTGTTGATTATTGATCAGGTGTGGTGCTGCTCTCAGTCAGAGGTGGAGCCCTAATGAGCAGAAAATGACTTCCTGTGGCGGACCAGTCACATCAAGAAAACAGAAGCCTCTATGTTCTATGCAGTGTTGTTTAACCTGTGGTCCTGGCCCCTCAGGTGGTCACCCAGTGCCGGGACAGAGTCTGTGCCTCAGTGTTTTATCAAATATCATCACACAGACTTTCTAATGGTAGCATTACCTGTTTGGCTGTCTCCATGGTAACACTGCTGACACCTGAAGCGGTGCTTGTCTCATCTGATGGAAGGGCGGCACTATGGCAACAGAGTCAAGGAGGAGGCTCATTGTCATGGCAACAGAGTGAAAGAGGAGGTTGGTTAGCATGCGAGGACAGAAGAGGAGGTAAACCAGGATACAGAGGCCAGACAGAGCGGGGCACAGAAGCAAACAGTATTGTGTCATAGTTGGGGGCGGAGCTTCTTGTGGGTGAAAACAATAATTTGTAATAATGCAAATGTATAGAATTTTTGAATATGGCGCCAACTGGATGTGACATTTTAGGTGATGCTGATTGTGTGTCTACCAGAGCCCTAGAATAGCCCCACCTTTTCTGGATTTTGATTGGTTGGTGACTTTACAATGACACTGAAAGAAGCAGCAGAAATCTTAAAGTTGTTTCTTTTCTAACTGATGGCACATCAAAAATAACATGACTCTGAGTGTGTTTGTATGCTTGGCACTCTGAGTCCAATGAGCTGGTTTTACCAGAAACAACCCTAATGAACACAGACCTCAAAACCTTTGTATTTCTAAAATAACTAACCTCATAGGTAGATGCTTTCCTATGACTAGCAGGATTTTTTTTTTAATTGTGTCACAGTTAAAACACAGATTTTTTTTTATTTATTTCTAAATAATGTTTCAAGTCTGAATTTAGTAATTAGCAATTTATTTTTTCATCAAAACGTAAATTAGCAACCCATTTTTACTTATTTTTAAAGAAACCATTGTAGCATATTTCCTACAATAAACTGTGAGAATTCCAGGACAGAAAATACAATTTTCACTTTTGCAGAAGGAGTCAGTCATTGTAAGCATTTTTTTTTATCTGTGTGTGAATGAAAGTTTCCTTCATGTCTCCACAAAGAAAAGTTATTTTTATACCCTCTCTATTGATGTGTGTTCAAGGGACAAACTCTAAACAGGAAAACGGTGCCACCTGCTGTCCAAACTACAGACTGCAAGAAGAGAATCAAGAGCCCATGAGGCAATAGACCAAAGAAGGCTCAGTGAAACCCATTCACTGCATGATGTCTTTGTGACATCACCAATCTGTTTCTGACACAGAGTTTTGAAGCAAATCGTCGGTGGCAGCCATATTGGAAATAGGTCTGGCTTGAGCCTCCACACTAACAGCTATATGGTGCCTCCCTGTCAGCTGAGCTATGCCTCTGATTGGGAGACCTGGTCATTCGCAGTATCTTCCAAACTGAAAATTAGAAAAGAAAAAAAAATACCCAGATATTTTTGTTTGTAGGCTGTAGAAATGTAGAAATGTTGCTTGATGTGTATTTAGCGTCAGGTCTTTCTGCAGACAGCCTCAAGTAGACACTCATGAACTGCAGCTTTTAGCGCTTCTGCTTAGACTTCATATTTTTATCAATAAAGAGAAAGAGCAACAGTGACAAAGAGAGGTTTGTTTGTTTTTTCTTCTCCACAGCAGACTTTTATTACAAACAGCAGAAAGAAAAGTCTCTGCCGGACTTTTAGTGTTTCACAGCGTCACAGAAAAACTTTTCAGAGTCTGTGCAGACAAACTGCTTTTCATAATGCGCATGCAGAAATATGACGTACAGAGACAAACACATTCAGAGAACAGCTGATCTGATGTCATCTGGAGACACAAAGACCATCACAAACACTCAGAGCTGCTCTGATTGGCGACGAACGTTTAAAACTGCTGAGAAGTTTTTAAGTCACTTTAGATATGTTTCTGACTCTGATATCAGGATGTTACAGGAAATAAAACCAGAAAAAATGAAAGGAGAGAGTTTGAGTTACTTGCTCTGGTTCCTTTTGGTTGTTTTTGTTCATCTGACTCACATTAAAATTTGTGCCTTGGTTTGAGTTAAAGTTTATGGTTTCTTTCAGGTTTTTGTTTCCATGAGGCCTCTAAATCTTTGAGAAAAGTTAATGGAGACACTGAACAGTGAATATAATAAATAATATCTGCAGTTTTTATGTTACACTGTAAAGGATTAAACTGAGGCAGCTGTTGAAATGCAAACTGGCTTGATCAGTGCTGCAACTACATGAGACACTTATTGTGAAGAACCCACAAATATGTTTTATTTGTTTTGTTGACAGCTGATGGTTCATATTTGAAGTTATAGATAAATATTTAATGACTGGGGAAACAGATGATTCAATGTGGCTGATCAGCTCCTTCAAAATAAAACTTCCTGTCTGCGTTTTCAAACTGTGACTTTACCTCCTCAGGTGATTTGATTAAAACTCTTTAAACGCTGAAGTGGTTCAAATATCAGTAAACAAACAGAGCAGACAGGACTTAGGGTATGACCATAACGGGTCATCGTTCTGATAAAGGAAAGACAGACTGTGCAAGCTTGTTGAAACGTTGGTTGCTGTGGAAGCTCAGGCAGCAAATAAAAAAACACAAGAGGAAAACATGAACAGGCGAGGCAACACGTGAGGCTACAGGTGAGGTCAGGCAGCGCTGGAGACGGCCAGTTTCTTTAGGTGATCCATGAACACCTGCAGGCTGACATCGTCAGTGAGGATGGGAGCTCCAGACTCCTGCAGGAGGAAGTAAACATCAGGACAGGTTCCATACAAAGAGATTTAGGGTCAGAGGTCAGAGGTCAGCACTCACCTGGCCCCAGGCGTACATGTTATTATGAGTCTGAGAGGGGTTGACTTTGGAGAGCAGGAAACGGGCCTGGAAAACACAGCCATCATCATCACCTTAGCCTCATCTTCATCGTCAAAACTTTCATCATCACCATCAGGGAGTTTTAATGTAAGCACAGTATGAGTGTGTGTGTGTCTCTGTGTGTGTGTGTGTGTGTGTGTGTGTGTGTGTGTGTGTGTGTGTGTGTGTGTGTGTGTGTGTGTGTGTGTGTGTGTGTTTGTGTGTGTGCTGGTGCCCCCACCTGGCTGCCTCCGTGCTCTGTGTCGATGTATCTTGGCATGGGGAAGCGCGTGTGCAGAAGCTCCTGAGCATCATCTACGGGAGCCTGGAGGAGGTGTTTGAAGTTTTCATACTCTGGCATTTCCTGATACCCTGCCTTCCTCCACTGGGCCACCGTCTGACAGACCGAGAGCAGGGATTAATTACACTTTGTAACAAATACAATCATCATATTTACAATTTATGTTGATGGTGTAATTAATACCCGGGCGAGTGAGCTGTAAGGCAGTGATAAAAACAGTTTCCATATTAGTGCTGTAATGTTAATCATTGATCACCTGCTGATATTTAATACTGATGACTGAACTGATGGATGGGTTAATGAGTTACTAACAGAGGAGCTTTAGATAACAGCTGCTGTTCAACTCTAACCACAGCTTATTAAGTTTAATTAAAAACAGGATCAACAAACAGAAGAGCGTGTGTGTGTGTGTACCTCTCCGTGGTAGATGAGGATCTGGAAGAAAGTATCCATCAGGAGGATTCTGTCGGGGAGGATGCTGCTGCTGTCCAAGAGCACGGGCTGAGACAAACAGATGTGTAAAAATAAGTATAAGTGTGTGTAAAAACAGGTTCAGTCAGACGCGTGTGCAGGAGACAGTGTCTACCTCAGGTGGCCCGTTGAAGGAGTAAGCGTATAGCACAGGTTGGATCATGATGAGAGCCTGAGTCAAGTCCTGTCTGTTAAACTGGTGTCTGTAATATGAGCTCTCATCAGGACTGTTGTTGAACACCTGGAGGAACGGAGAGCGCCGTAGGTGGAACATGAACTAAAAAAAGAAACAGAAGAGATAAAACGGTCAGGTAACAGATCAGCACAGGTAGAGCAGATGAAGTGGAGTATTATGGGATGTGGGTCACCTGAGGGTAGAGGGAGAAGGTCTCTGAGAACCTGAAGGAGTTTGGGTCGTCTTTGTGATAATCTCCAAACTTCTGACACTGAAAACAAACACAGGCGTTAAATCCAGAACAATGTCACAACATGATCAATGATCCTCGTTTTTAACCCTTCACTCACCAGTCTGATCAGCTGTCTGTCCAACCAGCGCAGGACGTCTGGACCCTCCTCTGTCTCTGCCCGGTACACTGCCAACCTCGCCATCAAGATGGCTGCTGCCTCCTGGTCGAAGGATGCTGCGATGTTTTGGATCTGAGTCTGAGCGTCTGCCCAGCTGGAGAGCGAGGAAGAGAAAAGAGGAGTGATAGGAGGAGAAGAAGAGGAGAAATAATAAGAGGAAGGAACAGTTGATTGCAGGTAAAAAGACAGAGGAGAAAAGGAGATGAGGGGAGAGTAAGAGGAGTGATGGAAGGAGGGAAAGAGGAGAGATTAATGGTAGAAAGACAGAGAAGAGGAAAAAAAAGAAGGGGGTGGGAAAACATGAATCTGAAGTCTGAAATCATTGAGTAAACTTGTTTAAAAAACAGAATATATGAAGGTTCAGGTGCGTGTGTGTGTGTGTGTTAGTGTGTCTTACTTCCTTGCTGTGGTGGTGACTCTGATGCGTCTCTGTCCTGATGAGTGTTGGTACTGTGTGACAAACTGGATGGCTCCCCGCCCACCTTGAGGAATTGGAGCGTTGTGCTGAAATACACAAACACACACACATAAATAAATTCAAATCATATTCAAAATAATGGCCGGTTTGGACGCTGTGCACTGACCTGCAGCGTCCCAATTTGTTTATAAGCTGGAATGCAAATTAGTTCCCATGAGAGCCACAGTGTCGTTGTTTTTTTCAGGATTTTTATGACTTTCATCAGAGGAAAGGACAGAGCAGGAAACAGGGTGAAAGTGGGGAGTAATGTGGGAAAGACGCCGCATAATGGATTCAAATTTTCACTTTCTTGAAGGCGAACCTCATGGGGAAGCTCAGCATCTGTGCTCCAGACTTCACAAGGCTGATGTCTGAAACCAGGTGAGTTCTGCTCACTCGGCTGCAGGGGAGGGTATCTGAGTCTCTGCTTTACACTGCTGTAATCTGTGTTTGCTCTTTTCCATCACCTGCATCCAACCTCTGTACCTTTATTTTGAAAAGGAGCAGTAAAAATAAAGTGTGTTTGTTTGCAATTACCTGTTTAAATAAAGCTTTTATTTTTATCATCATTACAATGATCTGATAGGCTGCTTCACTTCTGGACCTGAGGTCACACAGCACGTTGATTACACACCTGCACACCTGTTATTATCCGTGACAGGCTGTGACACACACACACATGCACTCTTTCTCTCTTGCCTGCTGACTGTAATGTAAACACTTCATGAACATCCAATATCCTGTGTGTATGTGTTGAGTGACAGTGTGTGTGTGTGTGTGTGTGTGTGTGTGTGCGTCCTCATCATCATCTCAGCAGGTGAGCGACAGGTGCACCTTGACAACAGAGCCTCATGAGGCACAAACGCACACACACCCAGCAGGACACGCCTCCTGCAGCCCGTGCAGGAGTCCAGAGATGATCGCACTCTGATGGTGCTGGATCAGATTTTAAAGCTCAGTCTCAGTCTGCTTTGACCTTTGACCTTTTCTCTGCTTCCACAGAAGGCTGAGCGTGAGTGGACCTTTTCCTCACAGAGACCAGGATGTGATGTGAGGAGGAGTATGGATTCTGATGGACTCTTCATCAGACAGTTTTCAGGGATGTCAAAAAGCCTGGGCACAAGGGTCGACTATCTGCAGATGAATCTCTGATGACATTCGAACATCACACGATGCCTTCAAGCTCATCTCTTCACCATGACTCATCACATCTCAGTGGCGAACCACTGGGCTCCGTAGGATCTACTGTTTATATCTGAGGCCAGGAGCCACAAATACAACCTTTAAAGACTGTTTTCACCCTCTGAGTTTAAACTCCGACATCATCATCATCATCATCATCGAGGAGTCAGAAACTACAGCGCTTCCAAAGGAAGAAAAAGTGACGCTGAGGTAAAGCTAAAATGGATGTGACTCCAAAAAAGTGCAGGGAAGATAAAAGTCACTATAAGGTCAGTTAAAGACAGGAGAAGCTGTAGTGACAACAGAAGGAGCAAGGCAGAGAAGAGGATACGAGCAGCTTTGGGAGTAAGCTCGAAGTGATGGTGAGACAGCAGAGAGGTGAGAGTATGGACAATAAAAGAGACCGTAGTTTAGAGCTCTAAAGCAGCTGTTTGCCGTGAGAGCAGAGCTCAGGAGAGGAAGTGAGGAAGCTGTTCATTCCACAGAACAGGCAGTAAACTGTTAAATGAAAGATTGATGGCCACGCTCGTTAAATCAGACGTTGGTCAGCTGAGGGCAAACAAGGCTGGAGGGGAAGTTTTCAGTCCAGTTATAAAATCTGTTTCACAGAGGAAGTGACTAAAGTTCCTGAATGTGTTTTATTTTTCAGATACCTGACCATAATAAAAGCTGACACACACTGAAGTTTCCGTGGTGTGTTCAGGGACGCTTGGTCCTCTCAGTGACTCAGCAAACTCCACTTAATCTCTGTGGTGACAGAGATCCAACCAGCTCCGCAGACCAGAAGCTTCTGGATCTTTATATGAGAGGCAGCTCAGGTCCAGACCTCACAGTGGAGACCAGCACGGACCACATCTCACAACAGCTTCAGGACCATTTATCAGTCTTCTGTCTGAGACGTCAGCCTGTGGAGATGCAAGTCTCTGTCCTGATTACTCTTCAAGATGATCAAACACTTTTGGGATGAACCATAAGTTGGATAACCGGAAAGTCTGACGGACTCAACTTTTTAATTTTCAGAGGAAGTCCTCTGTGTGAGTCCTCTTGAGGAGGTGTTGATAGAAGAGTCAGTTTAAACTTTGCATCTTCTGGAGGAAAGAAAGCTGAATTTTGACAAAGAGGAGGGAGATCTGAGTGATTTATAACATTCTCCATATTCTGTCTCTCAAACTCTTATTCTGAAAGTCTGCTCACAGTCTGACATTGAGCAGAGCGCCATCTTGTGGGCTTTAAAGGATCTCATGTTTAACTGTCCTCGGATGTCACAGTTTACCTGTTTCCTGTCCTGTGGGTGTGTCTGAATATGGCGGACGCTCTGAGGACAGTGTATGCTGCTCTGATGGTTGTGTCTGGCGTGGCCTCCATCTGTGGGAACCTCCTCCTCCTGCTGGTGCTCCTGCTCAATAAGGAGCTGAGGACGGACACGCTGGGTCTCACCCTGAGCTTCAGCCTCAGCGACCTGGCCCTTGGACTCTCTGTCATCCCTTTTGGGGTCTACAACAGTCTAGCATGGCCATCCTGCTGTCTCAGCAAGGGCGCTCTGTGTCAGGGCAGCGGGTTCATCTTCCTGCTGCTGCAGACCTCGTCCATGCACTCACTCACCTGGGCCACCATCAACAAGTTCACTGAGATCTGCTTCGCCCTCAGCTACAGCAGCGTATGGACAGCAGGGCGGTGCCGGGTGGTGCTGGTTCTGGTCTGGCTCTTCTGCCTGGTGAACGCCACCCTCCCCTTGTTGGGGTTTGGAAGCTATGTCTACAGCGAGTCTCGGTTCCTGTGCTGCCCCAGCTTCACGCCAAACGACAGATACTTTGTGTTGCTGTGGATGCTGGTGGGCATCATGGTGCCGATTGTGACCATGTGCTCTCTGTACGGATACATCGTCTATGTGGCGAGGAAGCAGGCCAGGAGGGGGACGTTCATGTGCAATGAGCTGCACTGCTACTATGTTCCTGCCAACAACTACCTGAGGAGCTCCATTGTGATGGTCACAACTTCAGGTGAGTTCATACTCCACTCTGACAGATCACTGACACAACTTTTCCAGGCTGTGAGTCATTCAAAAACTCCAGGATGAGTTCAAACCAGCCCAGGTACGGGGAGTTCTCATGAGAACCACAATGTAATTTTCAAAATTTGTTTGGGTAAAACATCTTGAATTCACTTTTTAAAGGTTTTATTTGAAATTTTTTGTCACCCCTTTCTAGAATTTACTGATATGAAAAACTCCTTCACCACCTCAGTTTTTAAAAACAGCAGCTAACCTTCATTTGTTCAGGAATATCATTCAAGTAGCAGCTTTTTAAACAGAGAGTTTATAGAAACAAGCTTGCTCCCCATCTGCGGAGACATATGGCCAGATTATTTACAGAGACGGGCGCCAGAAATTGTTGCAAAGGCCTGATAAAGAAAGCGGAGTTTATTCTTAATCTGTCAGGATTACTGGCAAACTGTCAGTGTGCAAACACTGCAGAGAGAAAGGCTGCATCGTGTGTGGAAAGAACACATTATAAAACTGCACATACACACAGAGGAGAGTCGCATATACATGTTGCCAAGACAACAGGAACAGAGAGGACATGCTGTGTGTGTGTTTGAGATAAACTGTGAGCTGCAGAATCGGACAGTGAAGGTCACTCTGATTGTTGCCGAGGCTCAGCTTCTGTATTTACCTCCATTACTCACCGTCATTACTCTCATTATGGTGACACACAGTGATGTCAAAACCACAGGGAGGGTCAAAGGTCACCACAGCAGATTTCAGAGAGAGTGGACAACACATAAAACTGGACCACAGACTTATGGGTTTTTTTTCCATCAGAGTGAATTGTTTTATCATTATAATCTTCAAGGAGTCTTTTTCTGTAAGTTTTGAAGACAGCTGCAGAACTGCAGACAGAACTTCAATACCCATGAGCCTTAGCTACAACTGTAGCTGTTGTTGATGTAAGAGGCTACTCCTACAGTCTTCATATCTTGTGGAAACATGTCCCCAAAATCTTACCAGCCCCAAATTCTTTTTCAGCTAATCCTCAGGACTGAGGTCAAGTTTTGTGTTCACGTGCCCTGTGTGTGTATGTTGACAGCTTCCTGTCTGTGTTTCAGTGTGTTTGCTGGTTTGCTGGCTGCCCTACATCTCCGTGTGTCTGTATGAGACGTTTAGTGGTCACCAGAGTCCTCCTGTAACCTCTGCCCTCTCTGCCTGGCTGGTTCTCACCAGTGCTGCCCTAAACCCCTGGATTACCTGCATGACTCAGACGTAAGTAAGACTCTGCAGCAGGTAACGATTTAGGTTCAAAGTCAGAAAATCTGCAGGAAGAAATTCAACATATTGCTGATGGAGACATAACCACTGTGTGTCTGATCGGGTATCCAGGAGGTACAAGGCGGCAGTGCGCAGGATCATCACCAGGTTTATTCGGATATTTCCCTGTCATAAGACACCTCTGGAGTCCCGCCCCCAGAGCTGCGCCCTTCACCTGGACACAGCCAATCGCATCAGCACGACAATGGCGACAACCCAAGCAACAGCATCACCAAAAACTCCGACAACACCTTGATCAACAGGGCTGACAAACATCCTGATTCAGAGACAGTACAAACCTACACCGATCCACCTGTCATGGACGCAATGCATTGTGGGAAACGTAGTGTGGTCTCATGTTTCAACTCATGGACATTTAACTTGGAGGAAGAGTAATTAACTCCAGGTCTCTGATTGGTCTGTTCATCCATCTTTCTCAGTCATTAATGTGAGCACTGAACGTTTAATCTGAGGTTTGAGATAAATGTGGCCCAAAGTGAAAACTGGTTTAGTATGAGGACTTTGTTTGAAGAGGAATAAAATCAAACTTCAATAGAAGCAGAGTGTTTCTGACATCCATTAAGAGTCAGAGACAGGAAACGATACTTGAATAAAGAAATGTTATTCAAAGACTGTGGTTTCACTTCTATGCTCATTTGTTTTCATGTGTTCTGAATTTTCAGGTTTTGCTCTGTCAGTAAACCTTTGAGAAGCCCTGAAGCATGAAGAAAACCCTGCAGAGTAAATATGACCTGACCTAAATCAAGCCCTCACCCCTCAAACCAAAGCTCACCTGCGTTTGCGCAGTCTGTTTCAACCTGAGCTGCTGCTGCTATTGTGGCCCTCAGAGATCTCTGTCTCCACCTGCTGGCACTGCTCAGTATCTCTGACCGATGATGTGTGTACTGTCTCTGAATTATTTTCATTGTTAGACAGATTTCTTTCAGTAGAGAGATCACTACCAGTGACCAATCATAAGCCTCAGACTGATACCTGACCACTTGAGGGAGTGAGAGGGTAAAAATTCAGGTGTTCTTACCTGGTTAACGACCTCAAAGTAAAGAGCCAGCGTGGTGCTGGGATCTAGACCGCAGATTTTCCACTGACATGTCCCCCCTGTTCCAATCTCCTGAAACACAAACCAAGAAGCAACTCCTTATTTTTTTAACAGTGCAATCTTAACAGTTCCTCCTGCCTTTTCACACTATGCTAAGCTATTAGTTTCTCCTGACTTGTTTTTTTCTAAGTATAATGGGCTAATTTCACACTATGCTAACCTAGCAGTTTTTCCCTAATTTTTTTTTACACTTTGCTTGGCCAACAGTTTCCCTGCCTCAGTTTTTCATCCTTTTCTAGGCTAACAGTTTCTCCAGCATCAGTTTTTCCCACTATGGTAAGTGAACAGTTTAGCCTGCCTCATTTTTTACGTCATGCTAGGCTAACAGTTTCTCAGCTTTTAACACTGTGCAAGGCTAACTTTGCCCCCTTTTACCACTTTTTATGCCTTGCTGCTTCTAAAATGCTAAAAGTTGCCTCTGCAGTCAGAGATGTTCAATGATGCTTAGCATCACAAGCTGTTGTGTGTGTGTCTGTGTTGTGTGTGTGCGCGTAATACGTACATTCTCAGAGACACAGGGTCCTTTTGCGTTCAAAGACACACAGGGTCCAATAGCCCCAGATACTTTGATTTCTCTGGATGTCTGAAACAAACAAACACAGAGATTATTCACCTGTCAGACAGGTTAGCCTGGGGGCGGAGCCTCTGTCACCTAATGGTAATAACAGCATTACAGTCCACCTGGAACCATCAGGTTGCAGTGCCAGTGCTCTCTGGTGGATGACTTGTTTCTCACTGAGGTCTTGTTTAATGTGAGTCAGGTGTGTTTGTATACCTTGACCTCCAACGTGGCAGCAAACGCCATTTTGAAGGACCCCTGGACATCTTTGGTGAAAACTCTCTGGAAGGTTTGTTTGAACAGAGATGTGTTGAAGGAGTCAGCCATCACCATGTAACCTCTGCAGAAAACAGACAACCAAACAGACAACCAGTCAGTTGTCACCTCTGCACATGTCATTAAAACTTAATGAGAGCTTCTTTCAAGTGGACATCATCAGGTTCTCAGTTGTTGACAAATAAATGTGTCAGCCACATGTGTGTTTGTGTGTTTGTGTGTTTGTGTGTGTTTACCCAGTGTGGTTGGCACAGCATTTCATCTCCAAAAGACCGGTCTGATCAAGTGCACAGGCATAGATGTCGATGATGTGACCATTGGTGGACGCTCTGTTAGCTAGGGACTCATAATGCTGCTCAAACACACACAAACACACACACACACGCAAAGTTTTAGAAATATAAAACTGGCTGAGAAAAAAACAGCTGATAAAACGACTCCACAAGTTAGTTAGGGTAATCTATCAATCTCTCACCTTTGTGGCTTTCTTCATGAACTTGGCGTTGTCCTTCTCGATGTCGTGCCAGGACCTGATTGGGGTCTTCAATTCATCTCCCACCACCATGCCGGGCCCTTGTGTTGCCGGGCCTCCAATGAACGTCATGATGCGAGCACCAGTGTTTGGAAAGGTGCACTGTGGGTAAAAAAAAAAGCATTTGTGTGACTTTTACATGAAGCTGTACGTCGACCTGATTCAAAAATAGACCCTCTCCCTCACCTCCAGCAGCCCCACGGCGATGGACATGGCCACGCCCAGTGAGCGCAGAGGCCTCTTCCCTTGAGTGACAGGCCAGGGGTCTCGCTGCAGCTCCCCCAACAGGTCAGTCAGGTTCATGTCGATCTTCTGCACTGGCTGCAGAAACCTGAAGACAGAACACACATCTGTGATTGTTATCATGTTTCAGCTTCTCTGTAGTGTGGAAAGAGGTGTGTGTGAGAGGTGTGTGTACCTGTTAGACAGAGGCTGAGGGGCAGCTTGAGGTCCTCGCCCCTGAGCAGCTGCAGGTTTGGTCAGACCAAGCATCTCCTAGAAGCCACAAACAATACACAGTGATTACAGATACAGGCTCTTGTATCTGCCCTGCCTATAAAACCTGATCCTATGACTTCTGACCCTCTTTCCAGAGAGGACCCAGAGTTGTTGCACAGAAAAGAAGAACAAGCAGCTGAACTCTCTCCCTTATATCTACCAGGTATGAGTATTTGGTACCTGCAGCTGTTTGGCGTTCAGGTCTTTGGTCCCTCTGAACACGTAGCTCTTGGAGATCCCCTCACAGCCCAACTCGTGGACCTGGACCATGCGTCCGAATGTGATGAGACCGACGAGCGCTGTGGGAGGCAGCAGGGACAGGGACATCTGCAGAGACTCCTTTAGAGCCTGCAGGTCCTCGTCCTCCATGCAGGTGTCCACCACGTACAGGACGATCAGAGGCATCTGAGGACCTCGCTGGTGACAGAAAAAAACAAAGAGGCTGTAACAAACATTTGGTTAGTAGCCTTTATTCAGTCTGTACCTGTCCCTCAGTCTTACCTGGACCACATACTCAATGGTTGAGAACTGGGGCAGCAGCTCAGCGGGCTGGTTCACCTCAGAGATTCCAGCATAAGACGGAGGAAACTGAAACACAGAGAGCTGTTAACACACTCATCCCCCTGCAGTTTGTGGGGAATAAACATTTCTGTACACATTCTTGTTTTAAAATCAAATTAGGTCAAAGTCCTAACTCCTCCAGAACACATCATGATATTAAAAATGAGTTTTATAACTTCAGGGAGCTCAGCGTGATGTGGGTAGAAATCACTTCCTACAGCACAGTAATGAAGCTGGGGTTTGTGCTCACACGTATTGAGTAAAGATGTGTGTTTGTGCATGAGTGTGAATACTGAACCTGGTTCCTCTGGTAGCAGAAGTTACATGCCCACAGTTTGGCTCTGTAGTCCACCTGACTGTAACACACAAACACACACACACACACAGATTAGAATGGCTTTACACACTGAGCCCACCTGTCACTATATGCAACCTCTGATGCTGCGTACCACAGTGGGTTGAGCACGGCACGGCAGGTGGCACGGCTGCAGAGGACCGGTTCATACTGGATGGGGGGCAGGTCAGGGCGCTCCTTCAGAGGTGTGAACAGAGCCGCCACAGGGACCACCATCCGGGTCGCCTCCAGCCGACTTGAAGGCCACACGTTCCAGCTGAACCGCGTGCCATCACGGTCCTCGTTCTGAGCGATGTACTCTGGGAAGGTTGACATTGCAGCGGTGGGAGATGGGGAGGGCTGGACACACTGTCAGGAAAAAATGAAGGAGTGAGTGTTTCAATATTAGATTAAAGCAGGACTTTTAACTTTTTCCTGTCGTACCACTTACTAACTTTGGCTGCAGGACCAGGGTGTACTTTAAAATTTGCTGCGTTTTTTTCAGCTTCTGTCTGAAACGCATAACTACAGTCTCTTTAAGACTCCCCACTCCAAAAAACCCCTTATCCTGATTGGCCGGCCCTCTGGAGGCCTTTCAGGGACAGAGCTACTGGCAGACCGTGGTGTAACGTGTCACAAACCAGTTAGGAGATTCTTATGCAGTGACCTCATTATTTCAGCAAGTGTTGTGAAGATGTCTTGCTATGTTTTAAAATGGACCATTCCCAGCAGTTTACAGACAAATTCAGGGATTTCTACAACTCACCAAAATGTAGCCATCTGAAAAACTGCACAGGTTTAGAATGGACATCCAGCACTGTTACTCAACATCCATGTTTAAAACACGAGAGAGCAGAATACCCTCTCTTTAAAATTAATTCTCAGATTGCAGGAGCCAATGAAGGGAAGCTAAATGGAAAGCAATGCGCTGTTAGGAGTTGGGATGTTGCATTTTAAACATGATGTAAGTTGTGCAAATGTGTGCAAAGAATTACAGTCATTCAAAAAGAGGATAACCAATATATTTTTTAAACAACAAGGAGCTTGAAATCCGTAGAGAGAGGTCAACACTGACAGCTGTTTAAAATACCGCACACTTTAACAGTGTTTGGTTGGGTCTGCGTGCTAAGTGGGGGTTCAGGTGGTGGTAGGGGGGAGGTGGAGCCACGACCTCGGTGTTTAATTACATTTGGACATCAACTTGAAGACAATCCTGAAACTTTTTCTCGATATAAAATCTTAAGATCAGAAACTTTTCCTGTCGAACACCTAGTCTAATCAGATCTCAAACTTCATCCCCCTTTGCTCAAATCCTGCACAACTTTTCTTATTTATCAGTTTGAATAAGACATCACATTCAATCACCAAACTTTCCGATCACTGTCAAATAAAGTCAAATACTTTCCTCAGAGGGGAAAAATTAAATTTGGAGGGAAAGTGAAAAAACTTCAGGTACAAATAGCTCACATACCACACCTTTACCTACTCACTGATATACTTCAGGTTAATTTAAGTCGATAACACTATCAGAGTTATAATGAAGCTTTTATTGTCGACAGACTTCACGTCATCCATCAGTTGATTATCCATGGGGTCATCTCATTCATCAGATTATGGTTATTCTTTAACTTTGACATTTAAAGTCCAGTCTCATCAGATCTCAAAGATGCTGGCCTCTCTGACGTCAGCAGGTAAATCTCTCGTATAAGCAGCAGAATGAGCATGAGACTGTCACACATGAACCTGAAGTTCTTTTTTCTTGTTAAAACAGAAAATAAACAAACAGATTTTATCCCTGTAGTCACATCAACTCACTTAGCCACAAAGCTAACAGCTGCTAACCAAGCCGTTAAACTGCTGCGTCATTAACGTCACGCAGGTGACAAGTTTGGGATGAACTGACAGGTGAGCTGACTACGTTTATTAGAAGTTTGAGCTCTATGGGGTCATGGTGAGGCTCTGTGTTAAGGTTAATGTGTCACTCACCGCCGCTCTGCTGCTGCTGCTGCTGCTCCTCTGTGCTGACAACGAAGCAAAACAACATGGCGGAGGCCCGGCGCCACGTCAAGACACAGAGAGGAAAAATGAGAGGAGGTCTCACTCTGAAGCAGCAAAGAAGGAACCACATTCCTGTGATGTATGTTTTTAAACTTTAGTCTATGAGCTGCTGGAGCGCATACAAACCATGGCGGGTAAATCATAGGGCATTAAGTATCGATAGAATATTATAAGTTGAAGTATTTGTAATAAATACATGACAATTCATGACCGACGTCAATGAAAAAAAGATTACTTCTTATTTAAAACTTGTTTAAATCTTTCATTTTTTGACCCCGAAAGTATATATTTTTATGAATACTGTCAAAAGTTCTGTTGTGTCCAAAGTTCTGTGAACATTTCTTAGGTTACTTGAGGTCAACTTGATAAGGTGTGAACATCTGTAAGGTCACTCCCACCTGTGTTTGTTGATAAATATTCTATGCTGTAGTGTTTCATCACACTTTCAGAGGATCTTTTGTCGAGCCTCACCCACAGTTTTTATGAAAACCTTCACTTTACTGAAAAAAACTTTAAAAGGATAATGCTCAAAATATTTCCTAAAAATTCATCCACATAAAGTCTTTGTTTCTTTTCTTGAATACATTTTCTGTAATGGTTGATATTTTCTTTTTTCACTTCAGACTATTTGTAGCTGCTGTTTTAAACTTACAGACCGAATTTGATGAGTTTGTTTTAACATCAACATAAGAGAAATGAAAGCACAAAGCAGGTTTAAAATGGTGCAATACAAATGTTTATTATATGACAAAAATACTGTCACTAACTACTGTTATCGCCATTGCCGTGTCTCCTCGTCCAATCAGGACGGACTCTCTGCTCTGTTTACATCTTATACACAAACATCTTTTACTGAATTACTGAATTAAGTTAACAAGAACCAGAAAACAACCTGCTCACCTTCATCATATTTTCTCCTCTTCTTCATTTAAAGGAGCAGTCCTGCATTATTTTTTTTTTTATCAGTTTACTCTTTGAAACATGAAGCAGCGTCAAGTTGAAAATGACAGACTGCTCCTTTAAATCACCATTCTTTTCTTTTCCTGGTGTGTTTTTTTCAAAAAGCAGAAATCTTTATTTTCCCGTGAAAAGCAGCAGACAACAACAAAAATCAAACATCCTGCTTTTATTGTGTCTCTATAATTCCTCCGTCTCTCTCAGCCCGGCCTACCTCCACCTGAACCTGTCTGGAGGCCAAGCTTTAATTTAAAGTTTTTATGTTTTAAGGCAGCTGGTTGGTCAGCGGTCACATGTTGTTGAATCCCATCATGCCTTTCATGTTTCCAGCTGCTCCCTGCTGGAACTGACGCATCATTGACTGGAGACCTGCCATACCACCTTAAAATACACAAAGACACAAAGACATCATTAACTGTTTTTGAAACAAAACACATTTCTTAAACAGAGTCAAAGGTGGTCTTGAGTAAAAGACAGGTATCCGCTACAGTTTTAAAGCTAAGCTAGCTGACTGAAAGAACCCTTTGAGTGACTGTGAAGACAGAAACAGGTCTTACCCATGTGGTGCAGGACTCTGGGGTCCATCATCTTGGCCATCTGCTGGTTCAGTTTGGCCATCTGAGACGGGTTCACGTTCTTTGACATGTCTCCTCCTGAGAACACAAAACATACATCACGAACAGCTCTCATCTGGACTGCTTAATCATCCACAGTCCTGTTTGATACATTACAGTCGTCCCAGTCCTTGTACTGGTCTGTTTGAGGTACCTTTAAAGAGTCCCTTGATGCCGCCCATCTTCTTCACCATCTGTGCAAACTTGGTGTACTGAGTCAGTAACTCCTGGACGTCTCTGGTGGCGACCCCTGACCCCCGGGCAACTCTCTGGATCCTGTTGGGCTGCTTACTGAACAGTTTGGCTCCATCTTTACTGTCCAGCTCTAAAGAGAAAACACATCAATCAAGAAACCAGTGAGACCAGCAGAGAGCAGAGCCACAGAGGCTACGAGCAGAGATGTCAGGCAGCCAATCACAGGTTATCAGCAGATTATTTGTAAGTTTTTCATGACCATGCAGGGCTCAGAGAAGTTGAAATGTGTGTGTTACCCTGGTCGTTCATGCTATCCATGATGGTCATCAGTTTCTTCAGCCGAGCCATCGACTCCTGTTCGTTTCCTTTACTCATGAAGTCTGTGCCAAACCCAGGAATCATTCCCTGAATGCATCACAGAGCAGAGGAGCAGATAGAGTAAAAAATGAGCTTGCGTTCTACAGGTGTGGACTCCTTTAATAAGATAACTTCAGTTGAAATTATTGACCCTCATCAGTAGCATGTTATGTGTCCCAGCAGACTAGTCCCTCTATTTTACGTAATGATTGACGAGGAAACAAATATTTTTAAAGCATGACTCAACCAGCAAAGAACAGATTCTCTCCTACATGATATTAGATTACACATTTAGCTTGATAGTTCAACTAAAACTGTGATTTAACATCTTATCCAATAAAGAAGCTGGGTTTCTAAACATAAACTGGTGAGTCAAGGTTCAGACACCAGCCAATCACAGCCCAGGAGGGCAGGTCTGCATCATTTGACTGTGATCTGTGCGGTGTGAGTGCTACCATGATCTGTCCAAAAGGCCCCATCTTCATGATGTTCTGGAACTGCTCGTACATGTCTCTGAGGGTGAACTGACCTAGAGATCAAAGGTCAGAGGTCAGTCATCATATCCACAATGCAGTGCACACCTGTACTCCAGGTAAAATGACATGTGTCTTAATTTACTCCACATTTAGCAATATTAATCTCCAGAGTTCACAGATTCTCACTTTAATATTTCATTAGCTTCATCTAATTTCCTGTTATGCTACAGTTGTGTTACAGAGTCATGTGACTCAGCAGGTGTGAGTGATATCATAGCAAGATGTTGAGTTTCTAACCATGTTTCAGCTTGTCAATCAGCTCCTCGTTGTCGTCCAGTTTAAGTTCGTTCACTCTGTCGATCAAACCCTCGATGTCTCCCATACCTGATGGGAAGAGGAGGAGGAGTAACTACATGTTTCACCCCATTAGACGTGTGTTGTTTCATTGTGGCTGCCTACCGAGCAGTTTGCTGATGAAAGGCTGAGTCTTGAATGGCTCAAAGTCGTCCATGTGTTCTCCTGTTCCGATAAAGATGATGGGACTCCGGGTGGCTGCCACGCTGACAGGAAGCAGGAGGAGAGGAAACATGTTAATGTAAAATCAGCAGAAAGTCCCAGAAGAGGAGTTACACAGTGATGACATCAGATATCGGGTGTTGATAGTCTTACGCGCTCAGAGCTCCGCCTCCTTTGGCGTGCCCATCCAGCTTGGTGACGATCACAGATGCTACATCCACTTTGTCTTTGAAAGCTTTCGCCTGAGACTCACAGGCCTGACCGATTGACGCATCCATCACATACACAATATTGTCTGGTTGCTATGGAGACCATACAGGGTGGAGAAAAAGGTGTAAGTTGAAACACAGCAACAGTTATGGAAACCAACCACAGGCTTAAAGTGAGGTTTTGAGGTACCTATGTTATGTTAGATGCCTGTGTTAAATCCAGACATAATTGAGTTTAGGTACCCATGTTATATTTAGGTACCTTTTTTTATGGACAGGTTTTAGGTTCACGTACCCGTGCATTCAATGAAAAGTGTTGCTCTCAAATAACCATTTATGTAACCGTGTTGCATTCAGATACCCTGGTTTCATTCATGTACCAGTGTTTCATCCAGGTAGACATGTTTTTTTTTTTAGAGTTTTCCTGTTCTGTGTGGGAAGTCATGTTGGCTTCAGGAACTAAAGTTGTGTCCAGGTACCAGTGTTATGTTCGGGTACCGTGTTGCATTCCACAACAAGTGTTGCATTCAGGTACCTGAACATGTGTCAAATTCAGGTAATCATGTAGCTTCCGGGACACGTGTTCAGGTGCAAGTGTTGTGATGAAGTGCAAGTGATGCCTTAAAGCACTCATGTTGTTGTGTTCAGGCACCAGTGTTGCGCCCATATACCTATGTTATATTCAGGTACCCACCACAGCGTTGGAGACTTGCAGCATCTCCTCGAACAATGAGTCTTCCTGTTTGTGCCGCCCGCTGGTGTCAACAATGATGATCTCAAAATTCTCTGCTTTAAATTTCTCCACTCCCTCTGCAGCGATCACCACAGGGTCCATTTCTGTGTAACTGATGAAAAAAACACACAGGTGTGAGTACATTCATTCATTTTCATCTCACTTATCCTGTGCAGGGTCGTGGGTGGCTGGAGCCCTCCCCAGCTGTCTAAGGGTGTCAGGTGGGGTACACTCTGGACTGGTTGCCAGTCAATCATAGGGCTGACACTCAGAGACAAACCGCCTCTCACCCACACACTCAAAACTACAGACAATTTGGAGTGACCAATTAACCTGATGAGCATGTTTTTGGACTGGGGAGAACATACAAACTCCACACAGGAAGGCCCACTGACCCAGCTGGGAATCAGACCGGTGACCTTCTTGCTGTGAGGCTGCAGCACTAACCGCTGCACCACTGTGCAGCCCACACAGGTGTGATGGACAAGTAAAACAGAAGCATAAGGACAGCGGTCTAAGGCGTACTTACCTGCCATAGAAAGGGATTCTGGCTTTGGTAGCGTTCTGTTTGAGCTGATCGAAGGCACCTGGAGGGAGCGGAGATGAGACCAGTGAGAAGTCAGGTGAGTAAAATGATGTCATTTTTTTCTCAGGTGAGCAAAAGCTGCTGATTGGTTGTTACCTGCTCTGAAGGTGTCGGCACAGATCAGGCAGGTCTTCCAGCCTTTCCTTTGGTAATAATAGGCCAGCTGCAGAGAACAGACGGTGAGAGAGGTTCATGTGTATGTGTATGTGTGTTTATTGTGTGTGTGTGTGTATGTCTGTGTCTGTGTGTATTTGTGTGCAATGGTGGTAGTGGGGTTCATAGGTGTAATGTTACCTTTGAGCAGGTGGTAGTTTTTCCACTGCCCTGCAGACCCACAAACATGATGACATTGTTCTTTCCTTTGGTGGGGGTCCAGGCCTTCACTCCAGGGTCCACCAGCTGAGACAAACACACAGTACATACAGTTACACACTGTAAATTTCTCATATTTTTCACAAAATGCTCATTTTAATTTCTATTTTCCACAACAAAGACTATTAGAAACTCATTTTGGTTTCCCAGATTCTACAAGACTTCTTCATGCATTGAGATCTGACCTTGACAAGCTCCTTGAAGACAGCATGCTGAATCATCCTCCTCTTGTTCAGACCTGAGGCCATCTCTTCTAGATCTATGGCAGACCTGCAGGGACACAAACCACAAAGATTATTGCTCAGCGGACAAAGACTAAACCAGACCAGGTGTCAGGATTCTGGATTGGTATGTTGCAAACACATGGTAAGATTTCACACATTCACATCTGCTCTTTGGTGCCTGTCTCTGTGCTCATGGCTGTTTAATGCTCTGTATTAACCACCTTTGATTTGTGGCATGCAGAAATGGAGAAGCTTGTCAGTGAAATTAAAGGTGCTCGATCAGGTGTTTGTCACTCACTTCACGTTCTCTCTGAGCTGTTTGACCAGTTTGATGTTGACATCGGCCTCCAGTAGAGCTGCACACACCTCCTTAAGCATGGCATTCAACACCTTAGACACAGACAGACAAACAGATAGGAAATTACAGTAAGCAGTTAAGCATTAATTATTTCCATATTAGATCCTGATGATGTTGAGAACACGTTGAGAAGGATTTAATGTCTCTGGATAAAATCAAACTCATAAACAAAAGCACAATGAGCAGTTTTGGTCACATGACTTCAGTAGATGTTACCTCTTCATTGATGATGGTGGCATTGCTGAGTGACCTCAGCGCCGAGGTGATCTTCCTCCCGAGGTCAGCTAACACCATGATGGTGGTCTGTGCTGATCCTGAAACAGAACACAAGTCAAATCAGAGCAGTCAATGGAACCTCAATGTTACATCAGATGTACACTCTGTGCAGGAACGGCTCATATCATGGAGGGACTTACCGGACGTATATGAATTGAGATCTGTGTATGTGTGTGTATGTGTGGGTGGAGGGGAACCCCCCAACTATCACACTCAGTAAGTCAGCAGGTCAGCCGACAGGTGAAGGTCTCAGCACGCAGACACACACTCCCTGCAGGAAGGAGCAACAGAAAGAAAGAAACATGAACAAGTTCTACAGTGACGGACAGACCCTGAACACACCAGAACCAGGGCAACAGTTATGCAGCTCCTGTTCAGTAATGACATAAACACACCTCCAAGTGCAGCCCCCTCCCTGCTCACGCTGCAGGGATCATTCACTCACTTGTTCAAATGTTATACTCACCTATGTTTTATAAGAACAATTATTTTGTTGCAATTTATGCTGATACTATTTACTCTACTGATGCTATTTGCTCTACCTAAGTGGGGCTTACTTTAATTTAAGTACATTTAGAACAAAAGTGACAACCTCTGGTCATTAAACCTATCAAAACAACACCACATCTGTGTTAAAATCTACTGCTTCATAATAAACAAACAAAAAACCCATTATTTTCACCATCCGTGGATCCCCCAGACCCACCTCACTGAAACCAGTGCACTCCACTGATACTTGACTGTTTTCTTCACTATCCGTGTTACACACGGACTCACTGAATTTGATGATAGTCATTACACTGAATCAAACCGTCTTTAAACCCGTAAACATTGAAAAAATCTTAACACTGCACTGTCACATGATCATTATTTCGGCCTTATCCTGTCATTAGTTCCAATGTTTGATCTGATAAATCAATTCTCAGTTTATCCTGCTCTTTTTTAAAAAACAACAAGTCAGCTGTTTACTCTGCTTTGATGCTAACGTTAGCTCATCAGTTAGCGTTAGCATTTAGCTCAACTAGCCGTGTGTTAGCCGTGGAGTGTATTCACGCGAAGGGGATCCGACAGAAAACACTCTGTGCCAGCAGCAGGAACACAAACAGGTTTAATTACATGAGATTACAGGTGAACGGTTCATTCTTACCTACTGTCGGTTAGTTTGATCAAACAGCAGCTGGAAAACACCGAAACTCTCCCACAGGAACGTCATCTAATCCACACCGACCCGGAAACTGTCATCACTAACGTTCTTATTCTCCTGTCACTTGGCGTTCACATAATGCACTACCGCCATCTGCTGTGGTAAAGTGGAGACAGTGAGGTATCCTCTCCTGATCAAAATAATATGAATACTTGAAAAAAAATTAATTTCCAACTTCATTATTGCTATAAGTCTTGTTTGAATTTGATAGAAAAACAAAGCTTTCAGGACAAACCAGGAATTTTTCTGAGCTCCTGTCTCCAGAGCTTCCTTATGTTGTCTGTCTCGAAATTTCCCTGTCCCTGGATGTAATCATACTCTTTAAATCATTCAGATGCACTCCAATATTATAAATCTATTCATTGAAAATGTATCATTAATTCCTTTTCAGTGGCTGAAAAGGCTTGAGGAGATGTTATACTTGTTGTAAACGTTATTTTGAGCCTTTTGAGTATAAGTAACTTTGTTTATTTTAGTCACTTGTGAACAAAGAGGGAATAGGGGGAATGTAAATGTAAATCAATCACTGCAGACCATAGACTGTTTACGTGTATATATATATATATATATATATATATATATATATATATATATATATATATATATATATATATATATATATATATATATATATATATATATAAAATCCAATTTTAACAATTTAAAATAAGAATTGGATTGGAGAAAGAAGAGAAGAATTAGAAAAGAATTAGAGCAAGGCAGTGAAATTTACTCTTTTTGTTTAACCATTATTACGAGCATTATTTTTGAGGCAATAATAATAATAATAATAATAATAATAATAATAATAATAATAATAATAATAATAATAATAATAATAATAATAATAATAATAGGGATTACTTCCGGGGTCAAACTTTTTCCTACCTTAAGGTGGCCATAAGAATAGACACGGGAAACGACGATTTTTAATATTTGATGTCTGTCTTTAGCCACGTATGTGTTAATTTAACATTCCATTAACACCTGTATAAATTACTAGATGGTTCTTGCTGAAGTAACCCAGATTATAAAACCGGTCATGAAACTGTAACGGTTCCACCTTAACCCACGGACACGTTTCGGTTTCTGCCATGGTTTCTGTGCCTCACAGAGGGGAGCAGCTTTTGGTCGTGGTACGCTGTTCAAATGTGTGTCTAACTCGTTTAATGTGTGAAGATGAACTTTAATGAAGCGAAGAATGAGCTGAAGCAGCTTTTGAGCAGGACAGACCCTGCACAGCTCCCTAGACTGCTCAGCTGGATCCGGAACTCAGGTAAACTCATCTGTTGTGCTCGTGTGTGTTACTGGGTTTGGTGTTTCTCATCTTCCTTTTGACAATACCTTATAGATTCTTTGAGAGGTTCAGGTCTGGTGAGTTAACTGGCTAATCACGTACAGTTGGTTATATCTTGGTTATTAAACCAGCTTTTGGTATTTTTGGCAGAGTGCTAGTAAATGTTCCTGTTTTTGCTCTTTACAGATGAGCTAGAGGATCTGCTGTCAGACAACAGGAGGGTGATTCTCCAGAACATCTCTGAGGAGCTGAGAGAACGTCTACCTGCTGACGCCATGCTGCCCTCTGAGACTGCTGCTTATAACAAGGTAATACGACTAAAACTACTGTAATAGTGCAATGAACCATGATAATAACTAAACTAAACTGTTATTACATGCAGATGATGACGATCTTGATATTGATGTTTCAGATGCAGCAGCGCTCTCGGCCCACAGTCCACGTTGACAGTTTCCTGTTTGATGAAGATGAAGTGGACTCTCGCTGTGAGGAGGGAACCATGAGTCGCTCGTTCTGTCTCAGCTGTGGATCCTACAGAACTGCCCCACTCGGTCAGAACTACTCCTCATATTCATCATCAGTATCCCTCAGCCAGATATGAGTGTGATCTTATGTTTTCTTATTCTCCTTTTTTGTTTTCAGACTTCATCTCTCACTCATTCTCGATATCAGAGCTGCAGTTTCTCTTCCAGAATGTTCTCCCTGACCTCAGTGGGCGGATGCTGGTTGATGTGGGATCCAGACTGGGTGCAGTCCTTTATGGGGTGAGCAGATACAGACCCTGTAAAATACTTGTTCCTGATTGGTCATAACTTCATAACACTCATTGTCTCTCTGCTTGTTGATGCTGTGGTTAGGTTAGTGTTCATTTCAGGCAGGTCTGAGAGGGAGAAAATAATGATAGTTAGCGGCCTGATGAGCTATATCTGTTACACACACTGTGCTCCAAGTGTGTGTTTTTGTGTGTGTGTGTGTCCAGGGTTACCTGTTTAGCTCTGCCTCTCAGCTGGTCGGTGTGGAGATCTGTGAAGACTTTGTCAAACTGCAGAATGACATGGTGCTGAAATACAACCTGACTGACAGAATCCAGGTTTATCTATCACACATCACACTCTACAGTCACTATATACCATCATGACAGAAGACACATCAGACCCATTAAAACTGTATAAACCATTAAAAACATTAGAATCACTCAGAATGGAATCATTGAAACCATAGGAACCACTGGACCTGTAACCAGTACCTTACTGTCCTTACTGGACCTTAAAGGCAGTATTTAACGGGTCTACTCTCCGGCAGGTTCTCCACTCTGATGTCTGCCAGCAGAACGTTCTCCTACAGAATGCAGATGTTCTAGTTATGAACAACGTATTCGAGTTCTTCATGGAACCAACACTACAAGTCAGGTCTGATCACACTCTGTCACACACACCACAATAAACACTCTGATGCAGACTATGATACACAATATTATACACATGCTTTAATAAATTCTGTAATACACACTACAATACACACAGTGATATACGCAGTTACATATTCTAACAGAGTTTAACTATTACACACTCCTACAAGGACACATTAACTCATACAAAGTGTGTGTGTGTATGTGTATGTGTGTGTGTGTGTGTGTGTGTGTGTGTGTGTGTGTGTGTGTGTGTGTGTGTGTGTGTGTGTGTGTGTGGGTGGATGGGTGGGTGGGGGGCTGGTCTTTCAGAGCGTGGAGGTTCATTATGGAGAACTTCAGGAAGAAAGGATCTCTGCTGGTCACTGTCCCAAGTCTGCAGGAGAGTCTGAACACTCTGAAGGTAACACACTTGTACACACACACACACACACACCCACACACACACACACAGAGCTTACCTCGTGTTTGTGTCTTGCAGGAAACACTGCAGCCTGGCTGGGTGGAGGAACTTCCTGTGGATTATGATGTTTACCTGGGCAGAGACACAGACCCCGACGCTCTCAGGCAGATTCACCTGTACCAGGTCATCTGACCTGAGCGAGCCTGGAGTGAATGAACTGAACTTCTCTGAACAGGACCGCTCAGACTGAACCCTTCTGAACCGTTTACAGACTGAAGTCTGGGCCAGTCTTAACTGGTTTTCATCAATCTTAGATGATGAAACGCTTGGACTGACCTGGATCATGACTTGTGAAAAATGACAGACAACAGATTCTTTTTCTGACACTAAGTGTTTATGCTTCCACCTCACAGAACAAATCATGGCCTTTACAGTCTGTCCACAATCCCACCATGCACTCTGTCTCTTTTGACTGAAAACAGAGGTCATGTGACCCTTCAAGGGAGATAACTAAATCATCAAGAAATAAGAATCCTACAACTATTAGAAATAACAGATTCAGCAGAAAAACAAAGAGAACCCGAGAAAGAGCTCTGACTAAACTCTGGTGACTCCTCCCTCCTGCTGTCACTCACTCTGCATCATCATCTCCTTCTTCCTGCCGTTAACTTCTCTGACGTCATCTCTCCTCTGCATCAGCGCGCTTCTCCCCACACACGCAGCGGGAGCATATCCAAGGCGATCATTGGCTGACAGAGGAGGACCGGCAGGACGTCCAGCCAACCAACGCTGAGTAGTGAACTGATGAGCCCCGCCCATTTACACACTGGTTATGGTGCGTTTGGGACCATACTGCTACTTGGAAACGAGCAAACTATCAGTCACGCACATGAAACCACGGCAGAGATGCGTTGTCTGTGTCAAATAAATAAAACTTGTGGTTGCGACTGTGGCTGTAAATAGTCCTGGTGTTATATTTTATACTTTTTAAAATATATTTTTGGAGAAAAACTATTGTTGAGTCCTCTGTGTTATCAAGAGAGTCTGGGATGACCAGAAAGGTTAAAAGGATGTGTAACAAGATAAGATAAGATAATCCTTTATTGATCCCCAGAGGGGAAATTCAGGTATTGCAGCAGTACAGGGCAAGTACAAGGGTAGCAGCATGCATTGGAAGAAAATAAAATAAAATAAAATTACACATAGCTAGTTTTGGGACAAGCAAGGATGACATGAAAAGCAAAAACAAAATTGAGAGAAATGTACACAGTATATATTAAATGAGATGAAACAGTGAAACAAAAAATAAACAGCATAAATATCAAAAATATATATCATAATATTAAAGAAATAAAAAACCAAGAGAGCTTAGTGAGGATTTCGACAGCTTTTATAGGTTCACAGACTTACTTAGTGAACCTATCAGACACTTATGAAGTAAATAAAACTAGGAATATATTAGACATCTTTAAAATAATGATGATAATAATGAGCCCGTGAATAATAATCTGCATGCTTTTTCGTTTTGGTTTTGTTTTAATTTATTTTGACTTTTGTATAACAGCATTGTATAATTTGTGCAATAGAATAGAAACCAACGAAACCGTAATTTTCCAGCTTGTAGCAGGTCCGTGAAGCGGGCCAAAACTTGGTCAACAAGCCGCCTGAGAGCCGCTTCCAGCAGCTTCAGCCCGGGACTTCATCTGTCTCTACCGTTCAAACGGCGGATTATCGGTTCGTCGTTACACAACTCGGTAAAGCTCGCCACAGTCGGTTCTGTTATGTTGTAGTGTTGGTTAACTGTTGTGTAGTGAGTGTTTTTTATTGTTGTGGAGTGAAACGGTGAGTGTGAGCTCTCAGACAGTGAACGGCTCATTTCCATGTGGGCAGATTATCACCGAGTCTAACAAAAGACCCGCGCCGCTCCGCACGCGTTCTGCTCGGTGTTCCCCCCGCTGTTTTCAGCTCAGGGCTCCGGTTAGAGCCTCTGGGCTGACTTCTGTTACTTTGAACGGAGTTTGTGTGTTTGGTTCGGTGTTTTGAGACCCAGTTTCCCACCTTTTTAACCTCCAGAGTTCTGCCGGTGGACGCGGAGCTGAGAGATGCCGCTCCTCCACAGGAAAGCCTTCATCAGGCAGAAACCTCCGGCGGACCTGCGACCGGACGAGGAGGTCTTCCTCTGTAAAATCACCCATGAGATCTTCAGGACCTATGAGTGAGTACCAGAGACCTCACCTGACTCTTCTGAGAGCAGTTAGCCCCCCAGCAGGGAGTTCGGTGATGTTCTGACTGACAGTTGGCCGGCTGGCAAACTTCCAGACTGTAGACACAAAAGAAACTTTATCAGAATAAATTATAAAACTTTCATCTGCTCAGAACAAGGTCAAAGTCTTCATCCACAAAGAGGAAACACCTCCAACAGGTACCCGCTGTCAGGGGATGCCAAACACCCCTAGGACAGGTGTTCAGTTAGCTGAAGTTAGCTCACTGACTAAGCTAAAGTGAGTTAGCTGCTGTTAGCAGTGTGGGCTAAAAGAGAAGCTGTCAGTCGGCGCTTAGCTCAGCTAGTTTTAGCCGTTAGCGGTTACAAACAGGCCCGTTGATTCTTCACTTGCTTGGGGTCAGATAAAGGGACTATACACCTGTGTGACGTAGTCCAGGTGACGTTAGAGCTCACATTTAGGTGGAATCATCTGAGTTTAACGTCACACAGGTGAATATTGAAGTCATCCTGTGTTTGTTTAGTCTCATCAGCTGATCTCAGACTGACTCCAGACTGTCTATGTCTCAGATTTTAATCTGAGTTATCTGTCACAAGCTTTAACTTTTAACGTATAACTGGGAATTAAAAAATAAAAATGACTTGTTTCAGTTGGTTTTAGAACAGAAAAGGCTATTATTGGGAGACTTGACGTAAAACCACTCGTGTATCTTCTATAAAGCTGTGGAGTAAGTTAGGAGGGTCTCTGACTTTTACAAATAGTCATTTTTCCCTGATCACAAACTTCCTGATGGGACCAATGAATTTAGTTTAAAATTGTTTTGCATCTTTTCAGCACATGAAGCGGATGCTTTTTAATCTTCTAAAACACATCTTTATTTGAAAGTAAATAGTGATTTGAAATCAGCTGATCTGTGTCCTGGGAAGAGGGGAGACCAATTCTGAACAGACCCTGATCAGCCCCATGCTGATTATACTTTTTTTACCCTAAGATTATAAGAGATCACGTTATATTTACATCTCCATCTTTTTGAGTTTGAGATAGAGCTAGTCCCAGGTGTCCCTTTGTTGACTCCTCTACTTTTGTGATTCTAAATGGGATTGTGATTTACAAGTTGTACAGTACTGTAGAAGGAAAAAAAAACAGTTGAGAAAGAGGAATATTTTTTCAGACTTATTGTACAACCAGAGGAGTTGCCCCCTACTGAACATAAGAGAGATTGCAGGTTTAAGACACTTGGTTTCACCCACCTCTTGGATATTTCTCAGCCGTGTGTCAGACAGAAGGTACCACTCCTCATTATTTCTGCTTCTCTCTCTTCCCTCAGTGAGTTTTTTGAGCGCACAATCCTGTGTAACAGTTTGGTGTGGAGCTGCGCTCTGACAGGCCGAGCGGGCCTGACCTACCTTGAGGCAGTGGAGAGTGAGCGGCGAGCGAAGCAGAGTCTGCAGAACTTCCCTACGTCTCTGGTGGTTCCTCTGCTCCACTTGGCTGCTCTGAGCCGCCGCTGCAGACTGACAGAGCTCTGCGAAGATGTCTACACCTTCGTGAAAGACCGCTTCTTCCCTGGGGAGACAGTGGATGTGACAGGTCGCAATGGGGCCAGGTACAAGTACTTCTACAACTGCCTGATCACGACTCATACCATTGCTGGATGAGGAAATAAAAGTTGCGGAGTTGCGATTGTAACATTTTTTATGTGTGTTGCAGACATGCCTGTGAGATCCTGCAGGTTCACTCTCCTCATTCCAGTGTTAACGGGGCACCGGCTTCCAATGGACACGCCAAACCAGCTGAGGGTGACACCATCGTCATAAGCGACAGCGACGAGGACAGCAAGGACTTCCAGAGTCCCACAGCACAGATCAATGGGTATGGAAGTCAAAGGTCATTGAGTGTTGTGATGGTGTTTGTTTAAAACTGGAGGATATCTGCTACTGACTGGTTCAGCACCCATAGCAAATCTCAAACATGTTTAATAATAACAGTTGCATTGTGGGTATTGCAGGTCCTAAGCTTTGGTGTGTGTGCATGTGTGTGTCTCATCAGAAAGAAGAAGAAGCCTCTGAATCCATCAGTGTTTAAGTACACAGTAAGGATGTTGAAGGGTGAACACAGGGAACCCTTTACTGTGAAAGCCAACCAGCTCAGGTAAGACTCTGTGACATCACATACACTTTCTGTGTGATGTTATTTATTGTTTAGCCCAGGTTGCTGATACCACAGTTATTTTACAACAAAACATATAGGAACTGAGTGTTACTGTGCCCTCTGCTGGGTCAAAAGGCTAACTACTTTTGGGTTTTAGAATTGAGAGCTCTGGCAGAGATAATCCTCCATTTAATGAAGGATGTTAATTTGTGTGTGTGTGTGTGTGTGTGTGTGTACTTTCAGTCGCAGGAAGTCCATGGTGTCCAGAGAGAGGCTGAAGCTGCTCTTTAAGCAATACTGTGAACCTCAGAATGGGACCATCATACTGAAGGTGGGTGAGGTTATGGTCCCTCTTCGTACTCATCACTTGTCACAGATATGAATTAAGTGTTTCAGGACTGTTTGTTATACTGACTGTGTCTTCCTTTCTCCCTCAGCCTTCCGCAGTGACTAAGTACCATCTGTCTGGACAAACCTTCTCTCAGTTCTTCCCTGATGAGCCTCCCCTGTTCCCCTTCAGCTCCCCTAGTGGGGGAGGGCGGGGCTCACCTGGACAGGTAAGAATAATGGATACATGAAGAGGAGTCATATTTTGTAGTATTTACTCGGAATATGAGGGGTTTAAAGTGTGACTCTGATTTGTTTGTTCTTTAATTTAGGTGTGTGGTGTGTTTGGTTTTATTTTGAGGGTTTCTTGTGTTTTTTTTTTGTTTTATTTTGACGATGCAAGGGGTGTGTTTATTTACTTTGAAGATGTACTTTGTAGATGTTTTTATTTTGAATGTGATTTTATTATGAAGGTCTGACATATTCAGTTTGATTTGGAAGGTGTTTGGTTTTAATCAGTGGCTTCGATTTTTGTGATTTTCAGGTTGCATTTTTAACACCAGAACCTGTTAAAAAGTTCAATGGCGATGATAGTGTGTACAGACTATATCAGGAGCCATATTTTCCCATATAATGCACATCACGTAAGTCAGAGAGAAATATTTCATCCTCTTCTGGAGAAAAGTGGTAACTTTTCTCCAATCCAGTTTATAAACAAAGACAGAAATGAAGAATATGAAAAGAAAATTAGATTTTTTGACAAGGAATCCTAAATTTGATGTTGTCAAACAAAAATTGCCGTTAAATCGGTTTTCGTTGTTTTCTCCCACCCCTAGTGATTGTTTTTTTTTTCAGTTTGAAGGAGTGTGATGTTCATATTTTTAGGGTGTAATATATGTTTTGTTTTCATTATGCAGTTTGAGGTGTGTTTGGATCTTAACTGCAGTTGGTTTTATTTATTTATGTTTAAGTCAATTTTTGGGACTTTTCGTGCTTTTAACGAGACCAAAGAGGACAGCGGGTTAGTGAGAAAGGGGGCCAGAGTGCGGGTAACAGGTCACAGGCTGGATTTGAACCCAGGCCACCTGCCCAAGTTCAAACATCACGGGGCGCGACCTAGACCACTAGGCCATCTGCACCCCTGTGTTTTATTTTGAAGGTGGCTCTTACTTTTGAGTTGTGAGGTTTTTAGGTGTATGTTTGGATTTTTATCATGGAGGTGTGTGGTGCTGTGTCTATATGAAGGTGTGTGTGGTGTGTTAGTTTCTATTCCAAAGGCGGTTTTATTTTGAAGGTGTGTTTTATTTTGAAAGTGTGTAGTGTGTTTTATTTTGAAGGTGTGTGGTGTGTTTTATTTTGAAGACGTGTGGTGTGTCAGTGGCATGTTAAAGTGTCTGTTGTGTTCCCAGGCGAGCTCGTCCCTGATGAAGGCAGCAGAGAAGCTGAAGCTGCTGCAGCAGAAGGAGGAGATGATGGCTGCCGCTCAGGATAAGGCTCGTCTGAAGAAGGAGAAGGAAGAGGCGCAGGAGGCCAAGAGGAGAGAGAGGGAGGACAGAGAGAGGCTTAAGGAGGAACACAGGAAGAGGTTTGAGGAGGAAAAACAGAAGAGGAGGGAGGAGAAGGAGCAAAAGAAGCTGGAGAAGGAGAGGGTGAGTCACATAAAGAGTTTTCTAATCGTTAGATCTGAAATGTATCAGAGATGAGACGATTGGAATCTGACCAACAGGAGCGAGAGAAACTGAAGGAGGAGAAGAAGAAATACGCTGAGCGGCTGAAACTGTGGAACAAACCAAGAGAGGACATGGAGTGTGAGGACCTGAAGGTCAGTGAGCGCGCTACAGAAATTCAAAACACAAACCTTCAGTGGCTCCAGTCCACTGATCCAGGATCTGTTTCTGTTGGTACCAGGAGCTGCCCAGTCCTGTTCCTGTGAGGACTCGTCTCCCAGCAGAGCTGTTTGGAGAAGCTCTGATGGTCCTTGAGTTCCTACGGGCCTTTGGGGAAGTCTTTGACCTGAAGGATGAGTTTCCAGACGGAGTCTCTCTTGGTAAGAACTTATTTTATCTTTACAGAACCGGATCAGATTCTTCAAACATTTACTTGAAACAGCTGGCATGAGGCCTCAATGAGTTTACAGCAAGTTAAAAATGTTCAGTTTTGGTTCACAAAGAAGTTCTCTTGGTTCTAACTGAGGTTCTTTCCACAGAGGTTCTAGAAGAGGCTCTGGTGGGATCTGACCCTGAGGGTCCACTGTGTGAGCTGCTGTTCTTCTTCTTGTCAGCCATCTTCCAGGCTCTGGATGAGGAGCAGGAGGATGTGGCTAAGGACCAGGTTGAAGGTAGGACACACACATGTTGGGAAACATGGAGAGATGTGATTTATGCCTCTGGTGTAATTACATCACCTCTGAAAATTAATTAATTAATTAATTCAAGGTGCAGATAGTGTCAGTAACCAGTTGTATGTGTGTGTATTTAAAGACCTGTCTGAGGCTCTGGAGGATGACTCTGACGCTACTCAGTCGGCTCTGAGTGCTGTGGCCTCAATGGCGGCCGCCTGGCCCCAGCTGTATCAGGGCTGCAGTCTGAAGCAGCTGGACCTGGACAGCTGCACACTGTCCGAGATCCTGAGGCTGCATATCCTGGCGTCCGGGGCAGACTGTTTCCACAGCAACGCCAAGTTCCGCTACCAGAAGCAGGGGGGGTTCACTGTCATGGATGACCCATGTGTTGAGCTACGAGTGGCTGAGCCGGGGCTGCTGAAGAGGCTCTCTAACACAGCCGTGTATGACCTGACTCCAGGTTAGATAATGATCCATCAGACTGTAATGATCACATAGTTATTGATTAGTTATTGATTAGTTATTCATCAGTTACTGATAAGCTATTTATCAGTTGTTAATGTTTGTGTTCAGGAGAGAAGCTGAAGATCCTGCAGGCTCTGACAGGGAAGCTGCTGACAATGGCGTCCAGTAGAGATCTGATCGAAGACTGTGTGGATGAACAAAAGGCGGCCAGACAAGAACTGAGAGAGATCCGATCAGAACAACACCGCAGAGAGAGGGAGGAGGCTGCACACAGGTACACACTGATCCCATGTTATGTTCACCCTGTGTGCAGGTGCAGACAAGTAGTTCATCCAAAATAAAAGTCAATTGTGGTTCATGTGTCCCTTCTCAACTCTGCCTCTCTCTCAGAGTTCGTCTGCGTAAGGAAGAGAAGCTGAGAGAACAGGAGCAGAGGCTGAAGGAGAAGGAGGAGAAACTCAAGGAGCAGGAGGAACGACTGAGAGAGCAGGAGATGAAAGAAGGTGGTGTCCAAACAAACAGGTAGATGAGAAACTGTCAGATTAAACTATTTTCCTCTCAGAGAAACATCAGTCAGCACATCCATTACCCCAGCCTGAGTCTCTTGATTTGTGAAAGTGAAGAAATGTGACAGAGTCATGTGAAGAGAATATTAATGTTTGTGTCTGCAGTGAGAGTCCTCTGAAACATCACGCTGAGGAAGAAGAGGAGAAGAACTCTTCATCCAGTGATAAGAAGATGAAAGGTAAACATGTTCAGATCATTACTCAGGGGTTTCACCTTTCCCCCTCACTGCTGACTCCTCAGTGTCTCCTCTGTCCTCCAGCTAAACTCAACCAGAAAGAGAAACAGGCGACAACCACCTCTGACCCCAAGCCTCCGTTCTGCCCCCCCACCAGCCTGACAGCAGAGGAGCTGGAGAAGGAGCAGGAGAAGGTTTGAGCATGACAGAAACATCTGATCATTTATGTACCCGTCAGTTTGTCCTACTGTGGTGTTAGGCTGCAGCAGTGGCATCACACAAACAGACCACAGAAGAACTTGAATCAGAGCGTGATCTGTTTTCCTGCAGGTTCGAGAGCTGCAGGAGCGCATTCAGAAGGCAGCGTCCTGCACCTGCCTGCTTCCTCTGGGAAGGGATCGGCTGTACCGCCGCTACTGGCTCCTCCCCTCAGCCTCGATCCTGTTCGTGGAGGAAGACTGCTTTGGCCTGACTGAGGACATGCTACAGCCACACCCACCACCTGCACAAGATGCCACAACCAAGATGGAAAAGGATGTTGTGATGGTGGAGGAGGAGCTTAAGGAGGAGCCTGCAGAGGGAAAGTAGGTGTCTCTGTTTGGTTCTGGGTTTCAGGCACAGTGAGCTCAGTGTTTGGATTGATGATAAACTCCTCCTCCTCTGTAGTGCTGGCTCAAGCCCAGCCCCTCCCCCCACCTGTGGGCCACCAGTCAAACGGCCCAACCAGTGGTCCTTCTACAGCACAGTAGAAGAGGTGGATCAGCTGATCGAGGCGCTGAACCCCCGAGGTCACCGAGAGAGCAGCTTGAAGGAGGTGCTGTTGCAGGAGAGGGAGAGACTGACACACCTGCTGCAGAACTGTGACAAGGAGAAATACTGCCGCACAGGTGAGACCACAGCAGAAAATACAGGTAGATAAGCAGAGGTAGAGTCAGACAGGGAAGTACTCACAAGACATATTCTAGATGTTAGAGCGGGTTTATTTAACACCTGTTCTGTTGTTTCCAGGTGATCTAGGGGATCCAGAGTCATCCCGCTCCGTCCCAGAATGCACTGCTGCAGCTGAGATGGTGATGGAAGGTAGATTGAGAGACCTCCTGCTGGACATCGAGGACCGGATCCACCAGGGAACTCTGGGAACTCTGAAGGTATGCACACCCCTGCAGGTGAACACAGACCAACCGCTCATAACCACACTCTGAGTTACTTACCTGGCTGTCTCTCTGTTTGCGCTCAGTCGATGGACAGACAGGTGTGGCGTTCTGCACTGGAAGCAGGAAACTATGAGCTGCTGAGTTTAGACAGCCGAGAGAATGGAGGGATCAACGGACGGCTGGAAGCCATGGAGGTGGAGCCTGCTCACCTGAGAGCCAGAGACAGGTACATAGTCAGCACACAGGTAGAGAGTGGTAATATCTGACATAAATCTTCAAAATAAAAATATAAGCCTTCAAAAGTTCACACTGACAGCAGCTAGATGGAGCTGTTCAGCTGAACCGAAGAATGACATCACAGTCATGTTACTGTGCAACATAAAGGTTTCCACGTTGGAATTGATGCACTCTATAAGATGCAGGTGATAATGTGTGTGTGTGCGTGTTTCAGGCTGCAGGAGCTGAAGACAGAAAGCGGGGCCTCGGGCAGTGGGACTCCTCAGACAATCAGCAGCACGGTTCGAGTCCTGGCTCAGGCCCTCATTCACATCGAACAAGGAATTGAGAGACGCTTCCTCAAAGCTCCACTGGGTTAGTCGGAGGAGAGTTAATACTACAGGTGTCTTACAAACAGACTGAGTGAGCATTTCATTAACTCCCACCATCTTCACAGGTGAGGAAGACTCCAAGAAAGACCAGAAGACTAAGAAGACCAAGAAGAAAGACGAGGACCTAGCTAGTGACGGTAGGACTTTTTTAAATTAAGTTCTTCAACAGGAAGTGATGTCAGCAAAGCTTTTCTTTATATACATGTGCGTATGTGTGTTTGTGTCAGATGGCAGTGACAGCGGCCGGGTCAGTAAGACGGTGTTGGAGCGGTGGAGGGAGTCTCTGCAGTCGTGTTCCAGTCTGTCTCAGGTCAGACAAACTGAAAATATACCCCTCAGTCTCAGAGGAGCTTTGTTTTGCTCAGCTGTGAGGATCTCATACAATGTTGCCACTGTGTTTGTGTCCAGGTATTTGTCCACTTGTCCACACTGGAGCGAAGCATCCTCTGGTCCCGCTCCGTCCTCAACGCTCGCTGTCGGATCTGCCGACGCAAAGGCGACGCTGACAACATGCTACTGTGTGATGGTTGTGACAGAGGACACCACACCCACTGTCTGAGGCCTCGCCTTAAGGTTCACAACCCTTTTCTGAGGCATTAGCGACAGTTTACTGAGCAACACGAATCAGAATCAGCATTAGTATCATGCTAACACAGATGTTTGTGAGCAGCATGGTTGAGTTTCTGTAGATTAATAAATCTTCTCTCTGTTCATGTCTCAGTCGGTTCCAGAGGGCGACTGGTTCTGTCCAGACTGTCGCCCCAAACAGAGATCCAGTCGTGTCCCATCCCGTCAGCGCTCTTCTATTGATGAGGAGGAGGAAGTGGAGGATGAAGAAGAGGAAGAGGAGGAGGAAGAAGAGGAGTCAGAAGAGGAGGAGGAAGAGACAGAGGAGGAGGAGGAATCTGAGGAAGAGGAGGAAGAAGCAGTGAGGTGAGTGTGGAAATGTTGAAGCTAAGTCCCCCTGTACTGAGACGGTCTGAAACAGCAGCTCCTTTTCTCTGTCAATTCCCAGCACAAAGAAGAGCCAGGCCCCGCCCTCTAAAGGTAAGGGCCAGGGGACCACGCCCAAAGGTCAACAGAGTACGCCTAAAGGTCAACAGTCCACGCCCAAGAACAGCACGGCCTCAGCAGGGAAGAATTCATCAGCCTCAAAGTCAGTGTCTGTGTAAATCGTGACTTCGGTTTGATTTTGGCCTGATTCAAACTTTAACCTGACACTGATCTCATCCAATCATAGGTCCTCAGGGAAGAAAGCAACGCCCCCTTCAGGTAAAACATCCGCGAGTAAACCTCAGCCCCGAAGTGGGAGTAGAGCTAGCGCACGTCTGAGCCAAGAAATCCTGGCACCTAATGGCAACTCCAAAACCTCACCTAGTCAGAGTCAGTCCCGCAAGAGACCACCAACAGGTAAACAACCATCAGCAGGCAATCAACAAACAGACATACAACAAGTCAAACAGCCAATCAGAACAATAAGAGTTGACAACAAACACAAAGAGTGACTGATCCACCATCAGACCGAAAGTAACTCCTGTACTCCTCTTTCAGACGTGACCCCTCCTCCCAAACCTTCCAAACCTGTCCTCCCTCCTGCATCCTCCTCTTCTTCATCATCCAGCCGACGCTCATCCGGCAGGAACCACGGCGTCCATGAGCTGTCAGCCTGTGAGCAGCTGACAGTGGAGCTGGTCCGACATGAGGACAGCTGGCCCTTCATGAAGCTGGTCTCCAGGACTCAGGTACACACACACACACACACACACACACACACACACACACACACACACACACACAATGAATACACACTCCTCAACACAAATGTGTGCACACTCCAAGCTCATAACTATCACCTATCACGTGTCTGCAGGTCCCTGACTACTATGACATCATCAAGAAGCCCATTGCGCTGAGCACCATCAGAGAGAAAGTGAACAACTGTGAATATCAGACAGCAGGTAACACACAAAAACACACAGTCCTGTACCCATGTGAAAATGGTCATGTTTAATAAAAGCTATATTTGTATTACATTCAATTAAAAATCTTTGTATGCTCTGAGTCAGGACTGGGGCTGAATGACAGCAGCAGCAGTCTGGCTTCACAGAGACACAAGGAGAAGAACATGATAACTCTGTCTCTGTCTTCTTCTCTCCATCTGTCCCCAGGTGAATACGTCTCTGATGTGGATCTGATGTTCTCTAACTGTCTTCAGTATAATCCTCGTCACACTAACGAGGCGAAAGCAGGGCTCCGCCTGCAGCAGTTCTTCCTCTCAGAGCTCAGCAGACTCGGCCTATCAGAGCGAAGCCCTGCCCCACCGACCAAGCGCTCCCGACACTGAACCAAATGCTGCCATCCAACCTCACCGCCGTCCTCTCTGCTGACCTAGGGGAGACCTGGACCCTCTCCATGGACTGATTTGGTGCTGCTCCTTCATGACCTTTGACCCTCTGACCATGTCAATCAATCAAATGCCTCTTTCTTTTGCAGCAGCACCTGGGGTCAAAGGTCACAAACCTGAAATCCTCTGCAGTCTCATCTGAGGAGACAAACATTAAAGAACTAAATTCAGTTCCACAGGTAAACTCACCTGAGATGGACCCTTTTCCACATGATGAGCTGATCACGTGACCTGAGGTTTCTCTGTATATAAAGCCTCCTGTGGTGAATACTTGTAGCTACTGAGAGATGATGACCTGCTGACATTCAGGGCATTGACTTCCTGTCTGAGGGCAGTCATGAACATGTAGCAGACATTCCTGTGGTGCTGTAGGACAGTAGAGACACATTAGAGACAGAGTAGAGTCCCAGCAGTTTCCATCTGGTGTTTATTTTTTGTTTTGTTGTCCAGAAAAGCAGAAACGTCTTCACGTTGCACCACCCGTTAGAGAAAATCCTGTCAGGTTGTTATGTTCGCTCAGGGACCGAAGTTTAGATTTGAGCTCTAGATGATTTTCTAACTGTGCAGCTGGTTTTAGTGAAGCAGGGCCTCACATGGAAACAAGATCTCAGGCTAAAGTTTCAAACTTCATTCACCAGAATTCTTCCTGGTTCCTCTCCCTCTATCCGCTGTTTAACGTGTGTTATTGTTACAGCACTGTGCAGGGTCAAAGCTCATTTTCACACCCAGGTAATAACTTGTTTCTGTTATCACATGGCCAAAGTCCTTTACCTGGTTCATGTGATAACACCTGAGCTGCCACAGAGAGTCAGACAGCAGAATAGTGACTACAAACTGTTAAAGAGTTCAAACTCCCCCCCCTCACCTTGGCTCTGTGTCCTGATGAAGAAAAGTTTGACAAAGTATGAAGTTTGGAAAAAAACAAAACTGAGATTTCAGCTTGTTTACAAGGGTGGAATATAACGTGACGAACAATTAATTCCAAATAAAATCAACTTATCACAAAATTATCAAATCCACAATAAGCAGACTGAGCAATAGCTCAGGTTCACACTAACAATATGTAGTGAGAACCTGACATACTAAGATGATCTCTGTGAAACTTAAAAAGATCTAATTCATGACTTTGAAAAAACTTTATTTTTTTAACTTGCGAAAACAGCAAAACATTGGTTTCCTGATCACAGTATACCTGGAGAAAGTTTACTGCCAGGCGTGAATAAGTCTTTGAGAGACAATTCAGGAGATGTTCATGGAGACGTTATTTTCTCTGTCTTTCTCCATTCAGGTATCCTTTCAGTTATCCACTCAGTCTGATGCTCTTAAGTCAGCATTGCCTCCATTTGTAAATGTATGTCAGTGGCTAAAACAAATGAGGTCTTATTTCCAAAATGTGGAGCTGTCCCTTTAAAAACCTGAGACACTGTGGCCTCTGTGGATTTGTAGTTTTTGTATTTTGACTACTGCCATGTTTTTCTGCTTTAGGCTGTTTTCTTCTGTTCTTCTGTGGTGTTAGCCTACAGTCAAAGAGTGTGTGTGTGTGTGCATGCGTGTATGGATTGAAGGAGGCCAGCTGCAGACACTACACTGGAGCAGCTGCAGCCTCCTCTGCTGCATATTTATTTAGTTCAGTCTCTGGTTGTTGTTTTTTTTTATTTATGATTGATAGACCTCCTCTGCCTCCTCGTGCTCTCTAACCTGTTTGTTGTTGTTCTGATGTAAAAATAAATTACTTTTTATAACCAGCTGGTCGCAGCGTCCTGTTACCTGTATGCACCCTTACACCTGTGGTCCCTGATACTCATTGAGTATTTATATTAATTTGGTTGTATCAACATCCAAAAGACTGCTGAATCCTTTTACATGAAAAAGGGGCATTCTGCTTGATGATTAACATGAACATGATTTCACAGAAAAGAGCATCAAGCCAATGGGTGTAGGTTTTACATTTACAGATTTTTAAAAAATACCTCTCGCTTTGATGGTAGCTTCGAAAATGTGCTTCAAATACGGGTCAAAACCGTGATAAAATCCAGATCCTGATCCTGCCGTAAAAAAATCCGGACATATTTTTCCTACATTGCCCCCTAATGGAGAACATCTTCATTGAGCAGAGCTTGCTCGAATTTAGACACTTGTAACACTACAGACAACCTATCCTCTTGAATCATTAGCCAGCTGGGGGACAGGTGAGGTTTTATTTTATGAGTATGTAATGGGCCCAAGTAGGTTTGACAATAGTTAAGTGACAGATTTTCTACAAATATAAAGACTATGTAGAAATGTTGACTTTATGTTGTGTGATCCAGGATATCTTGTGTATATCCTAGACTTGGACTAGCTGCGGTTGGTCCTTCGGGACTCTTATAAGACAGATATGCAACCACTCTGAGATTTTCCGGGTACAACTGATAATTAAGTCGATAGATCTGAGGTAAAATCATCCTCCCAAAACCCGGTTTTAAGCTGACTCAGTTCGAAAGCACTCGTCCCCGTCCCGCTGAGCCTCTGTGCGTGTCTCAGGTCTGATCCCTGCGGTGAAGCGCCGCCCCCTCTCCTCCCTCCTCCTCCTCCTCCTCCTGCCGGCCACATTCCCCGCTACCTTTCACCCCTAAGAAACCCCAATCTAACGGTCTTACGGCGAAGCAGCTCGGAGAAACCCCGGGATAACATGGTAAGGACCATTTTTAACGTTTCCCATGAGTCTGGATGTGATCTAGATAAACGGGTTTCCCTGCGTTGTGAATCGTGCCGGTCTGCAGTGGACCGTTATTCAGCTCCGCGAGTAGCGTCGGCGTGATCTGAGCTAGCATGGCTGCCGCTCCCTGCTCGATTTCTGCCCGCTCACTCCGCCGCTTACTCGGTGTTTATTCCTCCATAGACTGTTCTTATTGTCGGTGTTACAGCCAATGGGTGTTTACTAATTTTATCTTGATAATAGTCCATACTGAAGGCTGGGCCGTGTAGTGCTGGGCCAGGCCTGCCCCCAGGCCGTGTGGCCCAGGGCGGCCATCTTATCCCCGCTGTGGTCCAGCGGGGCTGACTGGCCGGAAGCATGAAAGACCACACTACAAGTCCCGGTCTGAATCGGGCCAACCGGACCTAATGAGCGGAGCGCTTCATGTGAGCGTGTCTAGGGGGTCGGATTTAGTCTGAGTGAATAGCTCCAGCAGACAGACGAACGGTTTAACAGAGGGACAGACAGACGGGCAGCAGTGACTCTGCAGTCTGTCTGTCTGTAGGCCGGCAGGCTGAGCTCAGGGTTTACTGACCCACACCACCGTACTGTCCAGACTAACCAACCAATAATACTGAGTTACTGCTAGGATAACCCTATCTCTAACAACAACTCTAACTTACCTATTACCGGCCAGAAATGGTTGAGAGCTGAGATTGATACAAGCCATAATATAAACATGATACTGTGAATATGTGACTCATCATCATGTGTTATCTGTGAACCCCAGTGATCTTACTGTAAACCTCTCAGGTGTTTAATCTTTGATCAGATCTCAGGTTGGTTCACTGATTCACTCTTCAGTCATTCAGGTATTTAAGGCTGATGAATAATCAATAGATAAATGTATTAATAGTCTGGTCTAATTACAATGTCTCATCAGGCTCTGACTGCTCAGCTGGTGTAATGTTGGAGAGCTCAAACTATCCATCAATGTAACAATATCAGGTGTTGTATACACACTTGATCCTGTCTGCTCTGTGATGTGAACTCCAGGCTCTTTAAATTGCTCTACAAATCTGATATCTTTCTCTCAGAAAACTCTTCATCTCCAGCTGTGGAGAGTAGACAATGTAGACAATGAGTTTGGGTCTATGAGTATCAGCTGAGTCCACCTCGTGTCAGCTGATCCATCTGCAGCCCAAAGGAACATTCTGTAAAACTAAACACTGTATTGTCTGCAACAACACAGAGCTTGGTTCAATCAAACTGTATTGACACGGTTCTCACAGATGCTGTTCGACTCTCCTTTTGCTTCTGGACTGAACATATGTTGAGGGTCTGCAGTGTTTCTGTGTTCATCACATCACACTGATGCCTTTAGTAACTTACAGTTCACACAGAGCTGCAGGGACCAGCACGTTTTTAAAGGCTTGCTCGGTTGTTAGGTGCTTGGTGACTTGTGGGTGTATACATGTGATCAGTAGTTTGTCTGTCTGAGTTAGCCCTGTGATAGACTGGTGGCCTATCCAGGTGTACCCACCTCTTACCCAATGATAGCAGGAATACTTCAGCTCCCACAGCCCTGGATGGGATGTGTAGCTGGGACGAAATTATTATTATTTATGAGGGCTGGGATGACATGCTTTTCTTCCAATTTGATTTCTTAAGGGTTTGATTAAACTGATTTTTCCTTTTTTTCCAATTTTGGTATTTTTTTGTTCACTTCTAGAACACCAGACCAAGTGAAAAAGTTGAGTGATGATGAAGTCTATAAACTATATCTGGAGCCGTATTTTCACAAATAAATTGAATATCACATGTGAGTCAGTTTTTTTTTTTTTCAGGGGATCTGACATCTCAACTATTTCAACCCAGTTTATAAACTAAGACTAAAATGAAGGAAAGATTTTTTTTTGTCAAAAAATTATGATTTAAAATCATTGAAAAAAAAATCCCGATATTATGATACAGCGTTTTTTTTTCTCCCATCCCTTTTATTTATTACCCATCTGACTCGTGCGATAGCTATCATCCTGCTAGTGCCAAATACTTGTGTTTAAATGAGAAATAATCTGTCTCTCTGAACAGATTTCACTCACTGTTTTACTTCTTTATGAGTCCCGATGTGACACTTAATAACCCTGCTCTGTATCTTTTAGAGGTGTGTTTTCTGTTCATTGGATGTCTTGCTGGATCTTTTCTGATAGTCCAGTAATCACAAAGTGCTCCATTATATGACTTAGATTTGGGTAACACAAGATAAGCTATACTTTGCCCTTAATAATACCATGACACAGCAATAACCGATTGTAAAAGAATCCTAACAATACACCACAATATCTGATTTGAAAAAACTGAGATCAGTGCACATATTCACTGCACTTTGATTTGATTACAAGGAAATAAAACAAGTTTTAAGTCTGTAGATTGAATTTAAAGAATTGTAAAATGGTAGATTTACTTTGAAAAGTACACATTTATTCAAACAATAAACACTTTTTGTGTTAGAACAATAAAACCAGCTTATGTGTAAACCCGTTCACATTTATTGATTTCTTGTTCTTGTAAACAACTTATTTCAATGTAATATTCTAGTGACTATGGCTGAGATGGATGCCGCTGAAGCTCTTTGTATTATTTTGTATGCATGTGCCATAGTGTTGTTTGTTGTATTAGAGTACAACAACCCTAGAACATACTCATCTACTTCCTCTACTGAGTGATATTTGCATGTGCTGAATGCCCAGACATGCAGGGATGTAATGAATCCTACCACAGTACAACAGGAATCGCATTATCTACTTGCTTCGATTGAGCTAAGCTCAGTCCGATCTCGGTCTGAATAAACTGTGAACATACATTTTGATAGCCCAATCTCCCGCTTATTAAGCTCAAAGCCAGCTTTCTTCATCTACATGTACACGTACGGACTATAGCTCAGCAGCTTGAGACGTTTCTTTGTTGTGGTTTTTACCATCATGTCCTCCAGCTGTTCAGGACCTCCCTACCACCATCATGTTTCACTGTTTCCACATTGTCATGTTTTTGATGAGGTTACTTCAACAGATTCTGTCTCAAGTTAAATTTTGCCACATTCATAGGTTTGAGCTGTGAATCGGGATTGAAGAAGGAAAATGTGATGAATGTTTTCTTCTATGATGTCCTGTGAAATTTATTAGAAAGTCTGTAGATTTACAAACCTTTGCTTAATAAAGCTGACTTTGATCAAATTCAAAAACTTTATTCATCCTTGAGGGGCAGTCAAAGACACATAGAGCAGTTAACAAAGTTGAAAACAAACAGACAGTGTTGCACATTAAATTTAGATTAGTCCACTGTTTAAAATTCTGTCTGTTGAACAATTTGAGCATGAGTTATTAAGAGTTTTCAGGATGTGGTGAAAAAGTAAACAGCCTCCTGTGTAGTGGACAAAGGACTAAAAAGAGAAGATGTTCACATGACATCACTCACTGATAAACTGTCTGAGCTCTGTACTCATGTGCCCTCTGTGTCGTCTGCAGGCGTCAGGTGTCACAGTCAACGATGAGGTCATCAGGGTGTTCAACGACATGAAGGTGAGGAAGTCCTCAACCCAGGACGAAGTGAGGAAGAGGAAGAAGGCAGTCCTGTTCTGCCTGAGCGAGGACAGGAAGAAGATCATTGTGGAGGAGGGGAAGCAGATCCTGGTGGGGGACATCGGGGAGACAGTGGACGATCCTTACGCGTGCTTTGTCAAGCTTCTCCCTCTCAACGACTGCAGATACGGCCTGTACGATGCCACCTATGAGACCAAGGAGTCCAAGAAGGAGGACCTCGTTTTCATCTTCTGGTACGGCTCAGAGAGGCTAGTTAGGCCAATAAATATATGTACATAAGAAAATAGAGAAGGTTTTGAAGTTATGCCGCTCTGTTCATAAGCTCCTACAACGTGTACTAGTTTTTTGACGCATAGTGCGCATGAATGCACAGCTACGCAGTGCTACGCGGTCATCAGCATCGTCCACTTTGTCTCAAGTCATGTCATAGTGTAGATTGTCTGTGTTTGTGCTCCGTAATTTTCTCAGTGTCTGTATTTATTTTATTTAAATTGAGATATATTTTATTTGTCTGTATTGTTATCCAATGAATATGAAGTATCATAGATGTATTTGGATAGTTATTTAGAGATTTAGGGGGTATTTCAGGTAAAAATCCAACTAACACGGAATTTTGAGAAATGGAACTCGTTCATAACTCGAGGACTGCCTGTACATGTCAGAGCAGAGTCAAGTCAGCAAAATGAAAACTAAATCGTTATATGTCCTTTAACCAGCAGGCGGTGCTGTCTTCTCTTTTTGGACATTGCTACGTCTCTTCCGTAGCTGAGAGTAGGCATATAGACACGGAGGTACCATCAGTGTATATACCTAGTACTTAACTAGAGGTAGTCTTCGAAACAAAAATATCAATGTCCTTTCAAAGTAAAAGCATTTTTTTTTTTGTCTATACATTTTTTTAGTTCTTTTTTGGGGCTCTTGTGTCTTAGATGGAAGGATAAGTCGGTAGACAGAGCATTTAAGATGCTGTAAAAGTGTGCAGGCTGGAATCAAACCCAGGCCATCCCCTTGTGCCTCTGTACATGGGGTACATAATTATACCAATGGGACAACCCAAAGTCCCACTTGTATAAAAAGTAACTCAGGTGTAAGGAGAATCAGTGATCTCTGCTGCAGAGCTTAAACCCAAACAGGGTTTGCTACACCCTGAAAACACCTAATGAACACGGTGCTTCGCCCACACCATGAGGAAAGTGATGAACAGTGGACCACTTCCTGGCCTTCAGTCAGCTGACCTGTCACCTCTGCATTGTTTATTCACAGGGCTCCAGAATCTGCTCCATTAAAGAGCAAGATGATCTACGCTAGCTCTAAAGATGCCATCAAAAAGAAGTTTACAGGTGAGTCATCATGTGACCTGGGTTCAAAGGTCATAGGGGCAGCACTGTTTGAAGACATGATGCAGCGTTCAGGTGTGTTATGGATGTGTTCAGGTGTGTGTTCACGCTACGTCGTGCCCTTGTCTGTATGCCTGTGACCCCTCAGTGACCTCAGTTGTATCCCCTCAGGTATCAAACACGAGTGGCAAGTGAACGGGCTGGACGACATCCAGGACCGCACCACGCTGGCTGAGAAGCTAGGCGGGAACGTTGTGGTGTCTCTGGAGGGCAAGCCGCTGTGATGTCACCGCGGCGAGCCGAGCGGAGCCAAGCCAACCGCCGTGCCATCCGGACCGAAGCACCTGACCCCACCTGAACACCGCCGCTTCACTCAGCAGCTTGCTCTGTCTGTATCCATGTCCTGAAGGAGTTTAGCGTCTTTAGGCCTCTTTGTTTTCTTTGTTTTTGTTCTTTTTGCTTTTTTTCCAACATGAAGGAGATCTCATTAACATAATGATATGCAAACACCTCCCAGTTTGTTGCCACATGACTTCTGTTCACCTGGCAGATCAAACAAATGATGACACACTACCAAACCCCAGGAAGGTTGTCTCTCACAGCCACTTTTGCCAAAAAGTCCATGTGAAGGAAGCAGACGCACGTGTCGGAGGCGAGTGCTGCGTCACGAAGCTCCGCCTCCTGCAGCACATGGGTCGCAGCATGAAGCTTTTTACATATGACTTTATTTATTATTGATCACTGTTGTTTCCTCTCCAGTATGTTCAAACCAGGCAGACGTATTGTTAGACTATGCATCAAAGGAAGAGAAGAAGAAGAGTTTACCCGGCACTTTTTGTTGAAACTATATGATGAAAAGAATCCAACCCTGACGTCAAATTCTCCATGTCTATTTCACCCAGCTAACGTTTGTTTACCTCAGTTTCATTCCTGTCGGACTCACCGTCATTCTAGCTGTTTGGTCATTGCCTTACTTTCAGTTTGAATGTAACCATCACACCACCTAGTTAGAGTGCACTTTTATTTTGTAAAGAAACACTACAGGAAGCAGATAAGCCCCCGCCAGTGAGAGACGACCCCACGACAACAAGAACAACAACAACAATAAGAACACGACGACATCTGGAGCCTTAAAGTGGAACGTTGTTTCTGAGATCACAGGAAGCCACTTTGCAATAAAAGCCTGTGGCAGACCTGATGCCTCTCGCCTCTTCTCTTGATCAACCAATCACAGAGCATTTCACCTGAGAACTTCATTAGTAGATGTCAGTCATGTTTTACTCTTCAGGTGACCCTTAAAAACACTTGCAAGATTGCAGGATTTAACTACGCCGTATTGTGAAAAATTACCCGAACCAAACAACAACCAGTATGAGTTTAACTAAACCCTAAGAGAAATACAATCATGGTGGGACTTGAGAGGAGCTGGTCTGGGCTCAGTTGAATTCCTGGGCAGAATTAAAAATATTAAAACGGCAAAAATGCTCTAATCCTGTTAAAATAAGGTTGCGTTCCTCCAACTCTTTCCAGTACTTTAATGCTGTTTAATAATCTCACTTTTCATGACTAGATTTGAGAGTCTGTGGTATTGTAAGTGATTGATTACACATTATTGTCGTCTACTAGTGTGGCATGCCCCTCCATTTTCATTTATTTCTTAGTGCTTTGAGTTGAGCTGAATCAAGTCCAACGTCACAGTACAAAGACTTCCCACACATAAACACACACACACATATATACACTGTCAAAAATATATTTATGAAACACATTAACTTGGCTGTCCCACCTCTGTCAGGGTAAACAACCAATCATGATTCAAGATTTTGGGCTTTCCGAACAGATTTTAAAGGGGACCATGCCACCCCAGGCACTTCTCTGGTCAGGCCCCCCTGTTTGGATCTAAGTTGTACTCGGAACCGGGAAGATGGGAGTGGGAATGACGTCGTCTGGGAGTTTAGCGTTCCAGTTGCGAAGTTCGGAAAAACTTCCCATAACAGTAGTATTTCTGTTTATAAACACCAAATAATGCTATGTATAGGGCTGATTTATTGCGACAAACAGTCAGAAATTCCAAAATAAAAGGAATATCACAGGAGCAGAATTACAATTTATCCCTGAACTCGGAATTTCCTACCGAGAACTCAGGGATGGTGTGGGTGCTCCGACCAACAAGTCAGAAATTCCGGCCTGTGTCGGTGTTCCAGCTGGGCGTTCCCACTCAGAAATTTCGACTTATGAGTTCAAATGGAACACAGCATGAAAGTCTGATTCAAACCTCTAACCTCTTGTTGTTCTTCAGTTACCATCGTTTGATCTGTGCCCATAGCCAATATGGCGACCATTGAGTGTGAGAGGTGTCCATTGTTCCTCACATAACTTTTTGATGGTTCTGGGGGGGCTGATGGATAATTCAAAGTGGACTCTTCACCATACTGTCAGTGTAAATGCACTTAAGCACTCAAAATATTAATTGTAAGTGCAGAAGTTCATGATTCGAGATACAGCCACAGATTACCTGTCCTAAACCCTGACTTCCTGTCTTAAACCCTGACTTCCTGTCTTAAACCCTCACTTCCTGTCTAAAAGCCTTGCTTCCTGTTTAAAACCCTCACTTCCTGTCTGATAGCCTGACTGTCCATCAGTGTGAGGAGATGAATGAATGAATGAATGAATGAATGAATGAAGCTGTAAATTCCTGCCCTTAAAAGGTCCTGATCTATCAGTGTCTCCAGCGACTCTGGTCTGTGAGCAGATCTAGCAGGAACCAGGATCAGGTCTGTTCCAGATCCTGTTTGTGTGGTAGTTTTTCCTGCAGAGTTCAGCCGTGGGTGTTAAAAGCAAAAAAGACAGACAGAGGCAGAGAAAGCTACTGTGGCTCTGATCTCCTCTGAGAATCTGATCCTCCTGCTGCTATTTTTGTACCACACATGCTTCTGAGTCCCGTCATCACGTCCACAAAAGGAAAAACTGGACAGACGAACGAGAGAGAGCGGAGCTTCACATCAGACCGAATGCATTCAAGCTACAAAACGCTACACATCAGTTACACAACTACATCACTAACACAGAGAGCAACTGCATAGAAACAAGACCAGCATATGGTTAGTGTTAGATCCAGCAGGACTCAGAGAAAAAGAAGAAAAAGACAGAAATGACCAAAATCAGTCAGACAAAGATGACTCAGAGGGTTCAATGGACCATCAAAATAACATCCTGGGTGAGAGAATGAATAAAGGAAAACTATATCAGAGTGTTTTGGGTCAGTGATCAAAGCTTTCTGGCCCTCTCTGCTGACTGTGGATCAACACGGTCTGAAGAAGGAGAGTCACACATCTGATAACACATACACAGAGTAAAATCCTCATCATTTGGTTAATCTGAGTCAGAGTGACTCTACCTTCAAACAAGGACAGCTTCGTGAGATCAGTAGAGTATGCTGAGTTAGGCTCAGTTGTATAGTGTCTCTGTGTGATGCTGCATGGAATCAGGAGTTTAACAGTTCTTCTCTCCTGGGTTTGTTGGCAGAGGGCATACAAAGATAAGGTATAGAACAAGTCAACAGCTTCCATGCAACATTTCATCAAACTACACCTCCTGAGTAAAAGCTCTAACCAAAGAGAAACTCAAATCAGCTGATGCTTCAGAGCTCATCACTTTGAGTCACAGGCTGTCTATAAATATAGGCTCACCTTATTATGTCTGTAAATGCAGTCATAGAATAAGACTACATTACCCCAAATCCTCAGTATGAGTCAGTAGATCACGCTACTGACCACAGAGTTTTGTCTCCACCTGCTGGTCACTGGGGGTGAACCACAGGCAGACTTCATCCTGATCCACAGAGGCCCCACCTCACTACTTCAAAAAAACAACTAGCGTCTTTGTGCCAGATACCACAGCACACCTTTAGAGGACTGGAGGAGCCCAGGTCTCATCAAGACTGTTGTAGCCGAGGACTGAAGAAAGGAAAGCTTGCATAGCATAAGACAGGGGGTCATGATGTTATTTAAAAATTGTTAATGACCCATATAAACAAACAACATTACTGTGAAGTTCTGTTATTATAAAAGAACAATCATCAGTATGATAAGTTCAAAGCTGTGTTTGAATCATCTAATCTCACTCTCAACGGCTACCAGCAAAACTCTGATGTCTTGTCATATCACATGAAACCACACAAGGTCTGTCTGGTTCCAAATCCATCAACCAAATAATAGTTTAACCCTTGACACCTTTAAGCCCTTATTTCTCTGCAACTGCAGTAGTGCCAAACTCTGGATGTACATGATACTTCCTTTCACATACTCTGTTCTTTGTGTTTATTGATATTTCACAGTGTGTAAAGTCTTCGGATGATGTAGTCATAAGAATAGATTGACTTGTGTTACAGCCCTTTCTGGAGTACATGCTGGAGTTATACCTTCAATACATTTGCTTGCTGTCCTCTTGCTGATGTCTTCCATTCATTTGCTGATTTTTGACAATCTTGGGAGTAGTTAACCATCTGTTAAAGTGATGTCATTAATGCAGAACTGCGGTTTTTTAGTGGTTAACCTTCTTATGTAGCTTGGCACCAAGGTTATAATAGTTAACTAAAACGAAACTAAAAACGAAAACTAAAATTTAAAATACATTGCAGTTAACTCAAACTAATAAAAACTAGAAAAGAAAACAAAAACGATAAGTAAACTAAAACTGTTTCTTGTGTTCACAAAACTAACTAACTAAAATGATAGACAAAATTCCCTTAGTTATAGTTTTTGACAATATTAATAGCCTTTAGGATTTAAATTAATCCAACACATTTTCCCAACCAATTTTAGACAGTTTTCGGCAGTTGTCAGTGCCGCACAGCACCATCATAGCAGCGTATAGGGACGAGCTTGTTTACTGCACTGACTGGCTGTGCGCTGTGCTGCGACCAAACGTAGTGGAGCAATGAATTAGAGCATCTGTAATAGTTTAATTGTTACAGAGTCCAAGCTTTTATCTATTGAAGCTCATATTATATTGTTTTTTTTTATAATTTATGTTAATTTTATTTTTATGTAAGATATGTCAACATTATTTTATATAATTTATGCTTGTATTTTTTATACTAAGTTTATATTATTTTCATGTCTTACCTCTGTGCGCTGCAGGACCGAGAGGTACCGAAGATCATTCCTCCCTGCAGCCATCAGAGTGTACAATTCTTTGCTTGGAAGAGAGCCCAAACAACATGAATTTCCCTCCGGGGATTAATAAAGTATGTCTTATCTTATCTTATCTTATCTTATCTTATCTTATCTTATCTTATCTTATCTTATCTTATCTTATCTTATGTGTTGAAGGCAGCAGCCAACAGTTCAGTATCAGCATTGACTGAGCAGTGAGCACTATGTTGGACTTGAAAATAAACAGTATGACAAAATATTTACTATGACCTTTTTGAATCCTGCACCTGGTTAATAAGGTATGAAAAAACTATAACTAAACTAAAACTAAGGCTTGTTGCAAAAATCAAAACTAAATAAAAACTAGAATGCCTGCTCTAAAACTTATTAAAACTAAACTGAAATGGAAAATAAAATGTCAAAACGAACTAAAACTAAACTATAATGACAAATCCAAAACTATTATAATCTTGCTTGGCACCACTGCATTTTAAAGTACTTCCATTGCTGAAATGCACATGCAGTCGAAACTGTTCAAAAACAGTCAAGGGGTCTGTAGTTAAAAAAACTAAATATTTGCTGTAGAGGCCAAGGCTCATCTAAATACTTGGCTTTTTGTTCAGGAAGATTCGGGTGATGCATCCGTGACATGCCCTAGACATGCGCAGAGGTGTGAGGGCCAGCGTCGCCGCTTGCGGCTTTAATTCTTTTTTGTTGTGAATTTGATTCATGAAATCTGCCTGCCGCTGTGACGTCACTGCACTTCCTGTCTCCACCCGTTCGCAGCCATGATGGTGAGTTTATCTCTTTTCTCTCCTCTGCCTCTCATTTTTCTCCACTATCAGCTCAGTACTGGGCCCCGCGGGACCACCGGGGCTCCGCGGTGTAGTTGTTGTCTTACAGTGGATGAGCAGTCGGTGTGTCGGTGGACTAATGGCTTTGTCTCCCCTCTGTCCCCGCAGCAGGAAGGGCTGGACGACGGACCTGACTTCCTCTCCGAGGAGGACCGGGGAGTGAGTGCTCACTGTGTTACCTGTCTGTTTTCACACCTATCTGTCTGTGTGTGTGTGTGCACCTGTGTGTCCGTGTGGACTGAGCTCTGCGTCCGGTTTGGCACGGCTAATAGAGCTGCTAGCATTAGCTTTGGATCTGTAACCATGTTAGCTGTGTTGGCTAACTTTAGCTTCGTGCTAACAGTCAGCTGTTCTCAGAGCTGCAGGCCGCTAGCTTCAGAGGCTAGCTGGGCTAACTGGTTGAGCAGGGACTAGCAGCTAACTGGCTAAGCTTAATAGCGTGTTGTTAATAAGCTGCCGTGCTGTGCTGCTTGACCATCAGGCTGTCACATGACTGTCACGCATACACACACACACACACACACACACACACACACACACACACACACACACACACACACACACACACACACACACACACACACACACACCCGTCCAGTTGAAATCCGAAATTGAAGCTCAGAGTTTATCAGACAGAGTGAGACCTCTGGATCGAAAACCTGTCGGTGTCACCTGTTTTTGACTGTTCTAACTGTCTTTACAGCACTCAGTATGTAGACAGTAACTGTCATCTGTAACACTGCAGTTTTAAAATGTCAGGAAAATTTACTAGTGGAAAAAGTTCACCAAAGACATGGTCATGTTGCTTGCATATTTATATAAAATCTGGATTAGATCTCTTGAGCAGGCTCCTCAAAATTCACTTTTTGATTATGAACTCTACCGAGGGTCTGACCACACGCCTGAATCTGGATTAGAATTGGGCTGCTTCATTGTTTGGAATCTCCTCCCTCTGTACAGTGCAAGAAACAAAGAAAGTGTCACCTTGCAGATGTGATACATATTACAAAAGACGTTGGTCAGATGCTGCAGAAAGATTTTTTTTTGGGGGGGGACTCCTCACAGTCCTGCAAGTGGAAGGCATGTGGAGGTCACATGACAGTCAGGAGGGTGGTTTCAGACAGGCTGTTACTTTGAAGAGGATGTAAACAGTGAAGAAAAAAGAATAAATGAAAAAGAACATATGATAGCTGTCTATCAACCCGCTTCTCTACTTTCCTTACCTCTGTACGTTATTTTTAAGCATTGTGGCTTTAATGCTCAGATGTTACAGATGAGAGAGCATGAAACCAGTAGAGACAGAGAGAGGGAAATTACATGCAGCATGCAGTTTTTACATACTGTGGGTTGGAATCAAACCCAGGCCACCCACTTGAGATCTATGGTCCCTGCACATTAGGTGCAGTTCAAAACAATTCCTTCAAAATATGACATCTAATAATTCTAAATATCTCTGCATCAGCCCCTCTTTTTGTGGGAACTGAGGCAGGTTCTTCTCTCTATCTCTCTACTTTGTATTTCTGCTGACAACTGGGTGTGGTGGATTATGGGATATGTGATATATGTGATTTATGTGCTCCTCTTATAGCCGCGGGCAGTAAACGTGGATCTACAGACTGATGCCACTCTGCAGGTTGACATCTCTGATGCTCTGAGCGAGAGAGACAAGGTCAAGTTCACCGTCCACACTAAGGTGAGACTCTGTGTGTGAATGTGTGAATGTGTGTGTGTTTGAAGCCATGGTAATGAGGACATTGATGAGGACGTTTCTTTCAGAATTCAGAATCAGAATCCCTTATGGCTGGAGTGAAGCTGAGTCAGCTGACCTGCTCATGTACTTCCTGTTTCCACAGAGCACACTCCCTAACTTTAAGCAGAACGAGTTCTCAGTGGTCCGACAGCACGAAGAGTTCATCTGGCTGCATGACTCGTTCGTAGAGAACGAAGACTATGCTGGATACATAGTAAGAAACACACACTCACCCACTTAGACACTCTCAAAATGTTTGCATAAACTGGTGTTGTTGTGGTGCAGATCCCCCCCGCCCCTCCGAGGCCGGACTTTGACGCGTCCAGAGAGAAGCTGCAGAAGCTTGGGGAGGGAGAGGGGTCCATGACCAAGGAGGAGTTCACCAAGATGAAACAGGAGTTGGAGGCGTGAGTCACCCACACACACTCATACAGTTCACCTGATTATCGACACATTGGTGTGTATCATTCTGACCGCTGTGTGTTACCTCTCAGAGAGTACCTCGCCATCTTCAAGAAGACTGTCGCCATGCACGAGGTCTTCCTGTGCCGCGTTGCCGCGCATCCCGTCCTCAGGAAAGACCTCAACTTTCATGTCTTCCTAGAGTACAACCAGGACGTGAGTCTCTCCTCCTCTCTGCTTTTTCAGTCGTATGTAGGGCTGGATATCAATCCAAAATTTTCAATACCTATACCAATACCAATACCTTCACTTGGATACTGGTTACTCCAGATACTTTTTTTGATTCCAGTTTAATGACATCAGTTTTAACTTTAAGAAAATTAAATTTCCACTTAAGCAGTTTTCTTACATATGAAATAAACAACAAATAACTGTCAGCACAAAAGAACAGTTGCAGTCAAGTTACAGGTCAGTATATACTAAGTACATTGTAAATGTGTTTTTAAATATAAATTAACTTTTTTCTTTGTGTCAAATTAACAATCCACCTTCTTTATCCGGGCTCGGGACGGGCAAAATTTACCTAAAGAGACAAGCATGAGCTCAACTCATTTGCATGCAGGCATCTCCTCAGGCTGCAGCTGATAGGGACTTCTGCGTGAGTAAGGAGGATTTGTCTGTGAGTGATTTGGATAGGGGATGGGCTCAGCACCAACTACTTGTTTGGAAGCGGCGCATGCTGGAGATGAATACATGCTTTCACTTAAGTCTGTGAACTCAGAAAAGTCTCTAGGTTTGTCGCTTGTTGCTTTTTTGAGCTTAAAAAAAAGAAGCAAGAGGCTCTTAAAAAGTCACTAAATGTTGAATGACAGAGCTGCTAAGTTGGCAACACTCTCTGCATGTTGCAGCCATGTGTAACATTACAGCCAATCACTATCGGCATTATCAGACCTTGATCACGTGATTGAACAGAACATACGAGCTGTATGTTCTGTTGATGTCTTTTTAAATCCTCCTCCTGAAGTCCCTGTAGTGTAATGCTACACCATGAAGACTCCATGCTGGTGTTGTTGTGTGACTTTTGACCTCTTCTCTGCACAGCTGAGTGTACGAGGGAAGAACAAGAAGGAGAAGTTGGAGGATTTCTTTAAGAACGTGGTGAAATCAGCTGACGGCGTCCTGGTGGCTGGAGTCAAGGTGACAAACATCAGCTTTTTGTTTCTACTCATTCTCTGTCAGATTCTTTATTTCCTGTTTGAGTTTTGGATCAAGACATGCGAGAAGCACTTGCTTTTGGCAGAACCAGAGAAAAGATTACTCTGAACATGTGAGGCAAGGAGCTGAAGTGGGCTCATGTTTTCTGTCTGTGTTTCCTTCAGGACGTGGACGATTTCTTTGAGCACGAGAAAACGTTTCTGCTAGAATATCACAACAGAGTCAAAGACGCCTCAGCCAAATCTGACAGAATGATCCGCTCACACAAAAGTAAGACAATCAGGAGACATCTCTGACTCCGTCAAAGGTGCATTATGGGAAGTATAACCAAATGAAACCATGTTTGTGTGTACAGATGCTGCAGATGACATCAACAGAATCGCCTCGTCTCTCTACACATTAGGCACACAGGACTCCACAGACCTCTGCAAGTATGAATGCATTAGTCTTCATTGAGTTCATCAGAGGTCAAACAGCTGATGGTGTGATGACATCACTTCCTGCTGTTGATCTGCTTCCTGTATCTTCTGTTGCAGGTTCTTCCTGAAAGTGTCAGAGCTGTTCGAGAAGACAAGGGTACGTTTCTCCTCCTGTTGAATGAACGATGACTCCAAGCAGCTGCTTCTTGTTTTTCACTCTCACCTGAACCTTTGTTTCATTTTGCAGAAAATTGAAGCTCGAGTTGCAGCGGATGAAGACCTGAAGCTGGCTGACCTGCTCAAATATTACCTGAGAGAGTCACAGGCAGCAAAGGTCTGATTTTATGCTGACACTGGATGCATCGCAGCTTTTCTAACAAACAGTGAGGGAGTAAAATGATGCAGATGATGCTGCAGAAGAGATGAGATAGATGAAATTATTAGATTGACCTCTCTGAACATCAAACACAAGGTCACAAACATCAGCTGTGATGACACCTTCACTGAAACAACCACTCTTTAATGTTTCAAACCAGGATCTGGCTGGTTGGCTGAATGAGTGTAGAATTTCAAGTTGGTTTGTCAGGGAACTTTACTTACAGACATGTTCAGAGCTTGAGTGAACTTAGTTTTAAAGTGTGTGTCTGATGGTGTTTTCAGGATCTGTTGTACCGAAGGAGCCGCTCTCTGGTAGACTATGAGAATGCCAACAAGGCTCTGGACAAAGCTCGGGCCAAAAACAGAGACGTCCTGCAGGCCGAGACCAGCCAACAGCTCTGCTGCCACAAGTTTGAGAAGATCTCTGAGTCTGCCAAGCAAGGTCAGCTGAGTCCACCTGACAGAGACTGTTAGTTTATAGACTGTCTTCTTATTCAGACACTGTTCTCTCTGCTAACATCAACCTGTTCTCACTCAGAGCTCATCGACTTTAAGACGAGGCGAGTCGCAGCTTTCAGGAAGAACCTGGTGGAGCTGGCTGAGCTGGAGCTCAAACACGCCAAGGTAACCAGTCAGGTGTTTGTGAGGACAGGTAGATCATCAATACCAGTAATTTCTACATCTTTTAAAGCGTGGTCAGGCCTGTGAGGGTTTGGAGCAGAGTTTGAAGTTTGGCTAAAGAATAATAAAAAATTGTCAACTGATCACCTGTGCCTGACTCCGCCCCTTTCACTTGCAGGGGAACCTTCAGCTTCTGCAGAGCTGTCTGGGCGTCCTGAAAGGGAACACTTAACTGTGTGGCCCATCTGACATCATACTAGACACGCCCCTTCGCTACAGCCCCGCCCCTGTTACTGGACACAACCATTATGGGGCGGAGCCTAGGCGGACGGACGATCAACACTGAGCACTCTGGACCAGAGATAGAGAGAAAACAGAGGGTTTAAAAAATGACAGGAAGTCCTCATCAGTAACCAGTCACTGTCCTCTTCATCTTCCTTCTCCGTCTCCTTCTTCTTAGCCTCTCCTCCTCCCCAATCTAAACCCCTCCTTCTCTCTCCTGCAGCGCCTGTTCTGGTTTTGCTGAGTGACGCTTACAGTAAACTCTTCAACAGAACATCTTCAGAGAAACACAAATTACTTCAGTTCATGCAGAAACAGATCAGAGTAGTTTCAAACATGACCAGCAGGGGTTGGTGATGCATTAGAAGTTTTTAACTAACAAATAAAACAGTAGAAGAAGAGTTCTTATTCGTTAACGACACCAACACTTGACAAATGTTCAGGGGTAAGGTGGGACCACAAACATGAACGTCAGTCAGAAGAAATGGTCTTGGTCCCTGTCAGTCTCCATCCACACGTGAGTCACTTTGACCTGTCTTGAGTCGTTTAAGTGGTTTTTGAAGAAGTGAGTAAAGTATCGACTTGTTTTCACACTAAATGGTCTGTTGAGTCAATCTTTGAACAGTTTGAAGATTATTTTAACATGTAGGGTAAAAAGAGTCCAACGACTCAGAATCAGACAAACTGACTCAATGTCTTCAAGGCTCTGAGGTCTGTCCCTGGTCATTCTTTAGTTGCTGCTTCACTCTGACCTCATCTCCCCCCACTTCTCATCCCAAATGTCCTACATTGGCAGAGTGTGTGTGTGTATGTGTGTGCAGGTGGGTGTCTGGGGCTGGTTTTAACGTATCGGTGAACTTCCTGTGCTGCTGCTGTGTGACGGCGTTTTGAGTCCAGCTCTCGGTTCCCGTTCTTCATAAAGTGTAATGTCACTAAATAAAAGCCTTGTATATGTTTGTATTAGTTAACTAATGAAAGTTAATCATCTTCATCATCATCACGGTCATCGTCACTAACTGTAGCTGGTGTTTTTTTTTTTTCCCAATCCGATGTTGTCTGTCATTCCAGTGGGTGGTGGAGCTTCGGTCTGTTTGCCTTAACGTTGATCAGTCGCTCCGTTTGATTTCCTGTAAAGAATGAAATGATTTCTGTTCCCGTTCTTTTTTAAAGTGCACTGTATACGAATGTTTTTTCACTCTTATGTGACCAAAGCTTCCATTTCTGATTCAACATGGAGACAAAAAAGATATAAAAAGAAGAATAAAAGAGATGATTATGAAATCACAACATTTTAGTTGTTTAAACTTCAGCAGGTCTGTAATCCACCTGGTCATACTGAGACTGAATAAAACTTTACGGACACTTTTCTTAAACTCCTCTGTGTCACGCTTTACTGTTGTGGGGCAGGGGTGGAAGAGCTTTTTGATTGGACTCTGTTTCCTCTTCAGGTCGTGTGATCAGTTATCCACTCCTATCCTGTACTTCTAAACTGAGGTTTTTTTGCTTTAAAATCTAAACTATTAAATCTTCGGAGTGACTTTATCTTGCCTGTGAATTAAGAGGGTTTTATCATTCAAACTACATTTAGAACACTTTTGATCTACAGTCAGTATCTTTACCTGACCACGGGTCTCACTTGGGGTCTCTGCCTCTCTTATTACTGTTCCTAATTTAATGCCCTTAGTTTTGTGTAACAACAAATAAAAAAAAGGGAAGGGAAATGGATGACATAAACAATTTATTTATAACACGTTTAAAAGATGAGGCTTAGAGAAAAATATAATACAGATACTGGATCCATAAAGGGAAGTATTTCTCTGGTTTTAATGCAGCTCACATGTATCTGCTCCACTATCAGCATTGATCAATAAAAGTAGACAAAAATCAACATGTTAAAAAAAAAGTAATCAATGTGCAAACAGTAGTGCTCTGGTGTAATTTCAGATTGTTTGTCAGATACATTAAAGACATGTTGATGATCATGGTAATTTCCTGTTTTAGAGATTTTTCACATCACATGACCAATGATCACATTATAAATCACACTTTTTATTAAATAAATAAATAAATAAATAAATAGTATATTTGACAAAAGAATAAATAAAATAGCATACAAAGTTTAGATAAGTGCTGATAGTGTATAAATTGAAACTAAAAAAATATATCATCATGGAGTCTCAATCTGAGAACAAGTAACCTAAACACTATGTCACAGAGCAGAAACTTTTTCACCATAAACAGAAAATATCTTGCAAATGGTCTGTGCTCAGTCAGTTTTATACAGTCTATGCTTGTGCCCATAGACGGTTATCCTGTAGGTGGCGGTAATATAAACTAGTTAACCTACCGTCCGTCAATCAAATTAAAATGACGAAGAAGTTCCTCTACGCTCGCTGTGATGAAGCGCATGCGCAGCCAGAAACTGATAGCTCTCCACCACAGTTAGAATGAGCTCTATCGGGACCGGGGTGAGTGATTCCCTCTTATTCAGAGGCTTAGCCACTCTTTTACTCCACTCTGACTATATGTGTGTGTGTCTCCCAATTTTATGACATTTAAGGAAAATAATTCACATTTATAGTGAAAATATGTAATTGAAAGCAACTTGTAACGTGCTAGCTAGCTTGTTAGCTTGCTGAGTCACAACGAGGCCTGCTAACCGGAGCTAAACTGAAATTGAAAGTATAAAGAGGTTTAAGTTAAATTACATTTAACTTCAATTTTAGCTTCTGTATTAAAGAGATAAAATATATATTAGATGTACGACTTAATTTTCATGGTTTTATCAGGACTGTATTATTCTTTACATCAGTATAAATGATTGTTATTAACATGTAAACTTAGTCGATGCTAACAGCTAGCTATGACACAGGATAAAACTTCCTGTAGAATAAGTCAGTTTGTGTGTTAACTAAACTATCGGGCCAACTTGACTCTTTATAATGCCCTTCCTAATGCATTCGTTCAATCGGGCACTCATCTAGACTACAAAACTAGATTTTTTTAAAGAGATAATGTGACTGACACAGTTGGCTGCTGCTGTCCTGTGACTGTCAAGGGATTTAAGTCATACAAAATGTTTGGTGACGGCAGGAAGTGATTTGTTGTCATTATGAAATTGATTTAGATGTATATTATACAAAAAGATATAAAAAGTACTGTTAGCTTAGTGTTAAGTAAGTTAATTGTACAAATTGTGATCATTTTAATGATCTGTCTGTTGACTAACACCGTGTGAATGAAACCCTTGCTGTGCTAACAATGATTCAGCACATTGTGATAAAAAATGAACTGATGATAGAGAAAACAAATGAGAGCTAGAATGTTTTCTTGAAGATTAGTTCAGAATATTGTTAGAGCTGTTAGGACTTGTACCCTGAGGATGAGAGCTTGGATGTTACATATCTGGGTTTCAGCTGAAATTCTTGACAATGAACTTAGTGTGTAAAAAGCAGGAGTGGAAATAACTTTTTGTTTCAGTTACTGCAATTGAGTGTTTTTATCTGTGACTAAAGTTTTCAAAATCAGTGCGTTAACTCATACTTGTTTTTGCTGTGAAGTGTGCACTGCAAATACTGATATCTGAGCAAGTGGTAATAATTGCACTTTAAGGCTCAATAGGAGCCACTTTCACTTGATAAGTCCAGATAAGTGTTTTATCCTGTCAACCTGTTGATTTTGTGTGTGTCTGTTTCCCACAGTATGACTTGTCGGCCTCGACCTTCTCTCCAGATGGCCGAGTGTTTCAGGTGGAGTACGCCATGAAGGCCGTGGAGAACAGCAGGTCAGCGAGCTTAATACAAGGATTAATACCAGACTATAGGAAAATATGTTTCTGATCAAAAAAAATCTCTGTGTGTTTCTGTGTGCAGCACGGCAATAGCTATCCGCTGTAAAGATGGCGTTGTGTTTGGGGTGGAGAAGCTTGTCCTGTCCAAGCTGTATGAGGAGGGCTCCAACAAACGCATCTTTAACATCGACAGACACGTTGGCATGGTGATTACACACAAACATTCACACAGAATGAATCTGGGTGTTACATTGACTTGTATATCTCCACTCAGTGTGTTTTTACACTGCCGGTCTCATTCACACCACATTCACACACTGATGAAACATTTCTACAGTTTGGGACTATTATCCTCCAAAAAGTGGAAATCTTCTGTGCTGATGCTGGGTTCACTGTCAGACTCTATCAGCTTTGCATCTTTTATCAGACAGTAAATGAGAAACCTCATCATAGTTTTATACCATGAGATCTTGTGCCACAAAATTACAGTATCTACAGTACATTCAGTTTTATAAACGAATCCAAGCATGGGCCTGTGATTCAACAAATTTTAGGCAGCCTCACAATTTTAGTCTCTTTCCTTCTCTCTGTCTCTCCTCAGGCTGTAGCAGGTCTGTTAGCTGATGCTCGGTCACTCGCTGATGTAGCCAGAGAAGAGGCATCCAGCTTCAGATCAAACTATGGACACGATATTCCCCTGAAGGTTTGTTCTTATGTACTTTTGAGGCCATGCTGTTTACTTAAAGAGGACATCAATGTGATGCAAAGCTAACAATCCTTCTTGTTGTTGCAGCACCTGTCAGACAGAGTGGCCATGTATGTCCACGCCTACACGCTGTACAGTGCTGTGCGACCGTTTGGCTGCAGGTAAGTCATGCTGTTAAGTGCATCCTGCGTAACACTGAAGCTTTACCAAATGTGCATCCTCAACATCACAGGGAGGGATGATGAGCATCAGGAAGGTTTCGCTTACTGGACTGAACTCCTGTGATGTCACTTCCTCTTGGCTGTCTGACCAATCCCTGACCACACATACATACACACAAAGACAAACACATGAATGCTTGGAATCAGCTTCATTGAAGTCCCAGCATAAACAAACCAACAGACAGCATCATGTCTACACTGTTTGATCTGCGAGCATATGGATGTTCAAAATAACCTGCTGTGTTTAAACACACTGAACTGTGGTGTGTTCAGGTACCACAGAGACTGACCATGTTTAAAGTGACATTCTTATCCTTATCCTTATACAGCTTCATCCTGGGCTCATACGACAAAGATGATGGTGCTCAGCTGTACATGGTGGACCCATCAGGCATTTCATATGTGAGTCACACACTCGCTGCGTTCACATTTAGGATGAGACGGTACTCTTGGGCCTTGGAGCAGAGGAGCTATAACAGGCATTTAGATAAAATCCGTACAAACTGAGCAGTGTTTTCCCTAGGTTTACAGCCTTAAGGGGGTGGTGATGTTGTTGTGAGGGGGGGGGGGGGGGGTTCACAGGAGAGCGAGTGTTGTATCTGCACAGAGACCGTGCTAGGATATGTTTGTTGTGGTGGTTTTCCCAGCTCTCTGTCTGCTATACAGAATGTGTCTGTGTGTAAATGTACGTGTTTGTGTGTCTGTGAACGCGTTGGGGCAGAACTTCCCTGAGCACAAGGAGAAATGTGAACCCCGATGATGTACAAATGGCATCCCATTGTGTGAATCAGATGAACAACATAAGGCAATGTAGACTGTTAAATTAAAATAAGGTATAAACCAAGGCCCATATGCACGTTTAGTTATCGAACAAATGGGACCATTAGTCCTAATACTCTGTTATAGAATGACCCGTTTGGCTGCAGCGTTAGCTGCATGCACGACTGCAAATAATTGGCCAGTTAACTAATTACACCATAAAAGCAACGCTGGTGCAGATTATATCATAATGAAGGAGAACCCCCTGGAAAACCTTATCTGACAAATTTGAACTGCGCTTGTCTACCACTCATAAACAGCAATAAACCTGGCGAGCAGTAATGGCGTGACAGAGAAGATCAAGAAAAAAAATTTTCAGTGGAAGAAATGGGGATTTTATTTCAAGAATACACAAACAGCTGTTATCAGTGAGTCAATCAGTTAAACAAAGAGAAAGAGAAAGTTTAGCGATCTTGAGCAGAGTAAATGTGTGTGGTGTTTCTGAGCGCTCAGTAGAAAACCTGAAAAATAAAATAAGCAACATGAAAGCTGCTTTGAGGAACAAGCCCTGCAGCAATGCCCCAGTGCTTCATTCAATAACTCTGAAAGCGGTTTATGAACTCCAACATTTCACCACACACATCTTGGAAGGACCCAGGCATATAAAAGCAAAAAGCGAATCGAACTGGTAAAACTGACAGCAGTGAGCCTCGCCGGTTTTAGTCTTCGATTGTCTCCCTTATCTCGTCTGTTCACTGAAAAAATATTGTCTCCTTAATGTAAATTTGCTGTATGACTACACATCACCACCTTTCCAAAGGATTGTCCACCACCTTTTTGTCTCAAACCGTAACGTATCGCATGATGTCTGCCTGTCTGTCTTATGAGAGAGGTCACTCTAAATCACTTCTGCTGTGATCTGGTTCTGTATGGAAAATAAAGTTAAATCGACTTTCAGGGGGGGGCGATCGCTTGCTCCCCCCCAATATAATGGTAGGGGAAACACTGCTGAGATACCTCTGGTGCATTAAAGGGAGAATTTAGCCCCTTCCCTTTGACCATAGGGATCCCTTGATCACTAACAGTAGCAACCAATACTGCAAAGCTAAGCTGTGCAGCACATACTGAAACGTGCTTTAAATCGCTAAAAACTCTCTCTGATGGCTGAATATTTAAGGCGACCACATGTTGTTTGTCTCTACCTGGTGGAATCAAAACTCTATTAATTATTAACATCTCTAGTTTTAAGTCATGTTGTGGTCGACCTGGATCAAAGATTTGTTGTTGTTATTCATCATTAGTGATTCTGTGTGATCTGATACACACTCCTTATCTGGTGTTGTGTTCTGATTTTGACTGGAGGCTCTATGCTGCACCAGGTCTGACTTCCTGTCCAGGTTGATCTAATGTGTATATCCCCCAGTCAGACCAGTAACGTCTCTCTGTGTTTGTGTTTAGGGTTACTGGGGCTGTGCCATCGGAAAAGCAAAACAAGCCGCAAAGACAGAGATTGAAAAACTGCAGGTGAGTATGAACCATCATGGCTGAATCATTGTTCAATCCATCAGCTGATTACAGCACGGATAATCTGCAGCTTAATATGAACAGTTTGTTATTTTATTCAAAACTCTGAATACTTCTCCTTCACATGTGACAGGACATTTAATACAGCTTCCTGTTGTCCTGTTTGTTGGGTAAAAGTAACACACAGGAAGTCTTTCTACAGAGAATACGACCATCTCTTTTTTTCCCCCTTCATGCTCTCACCCTCCACCCCCACCCTGCAGTAAACCTGTGTGTGCTTTTGTTTTTGTGCATCAGATGAAGGAGATGACGTGCAGAGAGCTGGTCAAAGAGGTCGCCAAAATGTGAGTGTACAGCATTCAAACTAAACTTTATTGATAGTGAGGACAGCTCTGAGTGAAAACATGATCTGGATTCATGGGGTGTGATCGGTTTATGTCCTTGGACAGATCCACTGTTCTTTCATGCAGAGAAATAAACATGAGGACAGAAAGTCTGTCTGAAAATCTGTTTCTCACTTCATGATGGAGCTGAGCAGTGTGAATTAGACTTAGACTGTTAAGATCAGAAAGACTGTGACTAAAACTTTTAGGTCTTTTTGTCAAGACTGAATGTAAAAAAGCTGCTCCTCTTAAAGTTTTGCTCTGTGTATCATTCTGTTTGTTTGGAGTCAAATAAAACTCTGCTGATCACACAATGGCATGACAACACTACACACGTCATACACACCGCACAAACTCACACTCATGAAGTGAGTCCTCACAGAACATCATGTATAGATAAAAGAGACTAAGAGGAGCTGAGCGTTCAGTCCTGAGGCTATTTTAAAAGCATGTGTTTAACTTCAGTCTAGTTTAAGAGTTCATCAGATCAGATATGTTGAAAACTCTGAACTCTGTCATGAAGCTGAAGCCATCCGTGTTGATTCAGTCAGGCGTTCCTCTGCACAGTGTAGACCAACATGTCAGTGCTCAGTCTCCAGCTGCTTTTTACATCAGTCTGGGTCTGAGATCCAGATTGTTCAGAGCTTCTAGAAACTGATCTGAGAGCAGGAAGTGTGGCTGAGCAGTGAACAGTGTTTTGGATTCATCTGTGCAGCGTTTAAATGTCTTTGAACTAAAATAACGCTCTGATAGAGAGACCTTTTATTTACTGATGCATATAGAATGAAGCTGCTTAGCTCTTTTTCTGCTCCCCCTGATTCAGAGATAGCATAATTAAGAAAGATATGACTTAACAACTACATGGCATTGCCTACACTTGGAAAACTAGTTCCTCATAATTTCTCTTATTTCCTGAAATACTTAAAACATGTGAAAGTAGACATGAAAGTCTGTGTCTGACCAACGGATTGTCTCCTTGTTTTCTCAGAATCTACATCGTTCATGACGAGGTTAAGGACAAAGCCTTCGAGTTGGAACTCAGCTGGGTTGGAGAAGGTCAGTTGTGTGTCTTTCTGTCTCTCTGTGTCTCTCTCTCAGTCTTGCTTAGCAGTAATCAACACTGAGTTATTCATTATTCTTAAATTTTAGCTTTTGGGCTTTTACACATTTATTTGTAGAGGAGAGCAAGAAATCGGGAGAGGGGGTGACATGTATTTAAGAGACACCGGGGCTGGAAGTGAACCCAGACTGCCAGCTAATTGGGCGCGCAACTTAACCACTAAGCCATGCACACACCCTGAGTATTTATCCTTGATGACCTGGCCTGTAAAGGCCCTGTAAGGACTATTTAAGTCATCTTTAAACAGTCTCACTTTCATGTGTTTGCTTATTTACAATCCACAATTTGAAATGAGATTATAAGCACCAAGATCAGTTATTTTTAAATGTAATTTCTTGGTATTTGTGGTCAAGTCAGATTTTTACAAATCTATTTATGGCACGTAGACAGAAATTCCCTTCGATGCTGGCCGGAAAATGTATTAGTGAGAAGCAAGCTAAACAGGAGAGTGAGAGTACACAACTAAAAGCCAAAACACGAGTTAAACTGTTTGTGCTTATGTCCATTCCAACCCACATGCAGCAGTTATTCTGCAGTGGTCTGTTCAAACTTAGGAGTCTATCAAGAAAATGAAGAGTGAGGTTACATTTTCTCTGCTTGGTGAGGTTGGAGCTGGTAGATGAGCACTGGTAGGACATAACCTGGCTTCACTAATGTAACACGTTACAGACACGTCTTGGAGCAGCAGGCTGTGAGGAACGATAAACAGAAAGTCTGATCAGCTTATGGACACTAAACTACACAACGAAATGAGTTTACAAACTTCAGATAACAGCCCTACATAACTACATTACCTCGTCACTTTGCATCCTGTAAAAAGTCGTCTTGGGCAAACAAAAGTGGTGTTACAAAAAAAGATCTGTTCTCCGTTCATTTGCTTCAACAAAAATGTCTAATGACAGTAGGTGATGTTGCTCGTGGGAAACAGAGGGCCAATCCCAATTGTCATTCTTCCCCTTTCCTCTTAGCCCTCTGTTTTAAGTTGTTGATCCCTGCTATGCCATCACCCCTAGACACTTGCTGGCTGTCGTAGGCAAGGCAATTGTTTATTCACTTCCAAACAAAATACATTTTTACAAACTAATGAGAAACTGATATCAGATAAGGGTGAAAAAGCAATTAGACACCACCACCGTGCTTGGAATCACACAGGTAACGAAACAGCCAAACCATGGAAAGTGAACGTTAACCGAACGTTATGGTATTCAGAGACTGTCATGTAGATTCCGAATACCACAGTGAAATCCAGAGCCTTTATCTCAGAAACACAGCATTCTCACAGCATCTTTAAAACCAGTGATAGTAATTTATGAATAAACTGGCATATAGACACGATGATGAAAAAGAACAAATGAGGAGGAAAAAAAGATGGGTAACTGCATTTAGTTTGATTTGATTAGCAGAGAGGGATGATGAGAGTCAGGAAGGTTTCGCACATTGGACTGAACTCCTGTGATGTCACCTCCTCTTGGCTGTCTGACCACACACATGCACAGATGTTTCTCTGTAACACTCACACTTGGGTCAGGTAAACTTGGTACCCTGTACACCAGTCTGGAAACTTTTTCTTCTCTTCCTGTACACATGCTGATGATGCTCTTGTTGCCATGGAGACACTTCTGAATTTTTCCTCTGGCTCGTCTCCTTTCCTCAGTCACAAACGGCCGACATGAGCTGGTACCTAAAGACGTCAGAGAGGAAGCTGAGAAATACGCCAAGGTGAGACAGACACGCACTCGCATTCACCACACACACACACACTCTTTGCATCAGCTAATGGCCATGTTTTTGTGTTTCAGGATTCTCTGGAGGAGGAGGATGACTCTGATGAGGACAACATGTAAACTCAGCACTGGATCCCCTTCTCACACACACACACTCTCCATCTCTTTCCCCTTTTTTATGTTTTATAGTTCATGAACATCCCTGTGGTTGCTTTTCTTTCGGTTTGATGAATTTCAGCTTTGAAAATAAAAAGTTGAAGAATGTCTGTGAGCTCTTTTTTACTTTTGACAGTCATGGAGTAAATTAGACTATTACTGTCACATAAAGCATGTTTCTTCCTAATCTGTACCGCATTGCGCAACTTAAACTTACAGAGTGCTTCATTTAGTTGAAACGGTATGTAAAATTTACAGGAGGTAAGAATATGATTTAATGTTGTATTGCTTTTATGAAAAGAAGCCTCAACATTTTACTATAACTGATATTAATGAGAAGCATGCTTTAGTCCAGACCATGAACCTGGGGGAGACCTCGATCTGTCAGCTGACATGCATCCTTCTCTCTGCATGTGTTGTTTAGAAATAACCTCCACAAAGGAACATGACATATATGGCTCTGCCGTCACTCTCTTCCTGTTACGTAAGAGATCTGCTGTTCCCGCCCACCCCGGCGCTTTACAAACGGCGCCACAAACACAAAATGTTTCAAAGTGTAAGCGACGGTGGTGCCCGTGATTCTCCTCTAACTGTGCGTTTACCGTCTGACCTTCGTTGTGAGGCTTCATTTCGGCTCTTTTACTTTGTGTTTATGTCTGAAAAACTTCAGTTGAGCGATTTGTTGTGGTCGCCTCTTCTACACTACCCCTGATACGTGACGTTGTCTCATATGGAAACCGCAAATCCAAACGTCATTTAAAAAAATGTCCTACCGAGGTTAACATCGGTTACATATTACTTATTCCAATTGTAGGGCCGAATTCTTGGCATTTCTAAACGCCTTAATAGTACTCTTTAATTCGGCATACCTGTCATGCAACAATAAGCATATTTATGTACACAAATTAAACTTTTGTACAGTGAGTGACCTTTCTTTCCGGTTATTTCTGACCAACAGGGTTCTCATTGAAACTCGGTGATACATCAGCTTAACTGTCGAGATTTTGCGACATTTTTATTCTTTGTGAGAAATCATATTGTACATTGTGCCATAGCGAAAACTGTTTGTGCTTTTTGACAAAATAAGCCGACAGTCTAGTCAATAAACAAGGGAAATAACTGTGAAAATATTTGAATGGAGTCTGGTGTGCGGCTCTCCAGCACGTACCCAGGCAGGGCTTCCTGCAGCGTCAGAGAGGACAAGGAAGTCAGCACAACCAATAGGGATGCGCCTCTACTGGGAACAAAATGCGCGAGGCCAATTATGATGTTTGGTGGCGGGTTTTTTCGCGAGCTCACCTGAGATTGGACAATTTTTTAGCAGATGGCGTCATTTCCCTCGTGGCGCCGCGTTCGTATCGACCAACAGCCACACCAGAAAAGGTATGTCCTATTAAAATCGGGGAATCGCTCAGCCAATTGGAATTCCACATTCTGACTACCGCTGTCACCACGGCCAATCACAAGCCAGGAAACAGAGCTCGGGGCTCAACAGCTTGTTGTTCGTGTATCGCTTTGCTGCCGAGCGAGAGGGGAAGCAACCTCGTCCGCGTATGTAAGTATAAAATGCTCTCTTTCTGTTCGGAACCAAATTCAAACTTATAGCGGGTTTTATGAGCAGCGGGCCGGGGACTCGGGGCCGGGGAGTGGGTGTCACAGTTGGGACTGGATGTTCGCAGTGAGCCGCTGTCGAGGAGCAGGCTGTGGATTGAATGGCAGCGGCAGGCAGTCGGGTTGTTTTTGCAGTGAAGAAATGTGAAGCTGGTGCGCCTTTGTGGAAGAAACGCCACATATTAAATAAATAAATCCACAACAGTTCCTGTTTCGTCGAGTGTCACACAGTGTCGTTTGATTTGATAGAAACTTGGTTCACTCTCTAAACGGAAGCTAATGTCGCTGCTCGGAGCTGCTGTGCTGTGAATTGAACGCTTTAAATCTCCATATGATCAGAAACTGGCTTTTCAGCCGTTAGTTAGCAAACTAGCTAAATTTAGCCCCTCGGTCTGAAGAGTGAACCCCCGCTTTGGTTGTAGCTCTCCCCGCTTCAAATAGTCTCTTTTTGGACTTTGTTCGTGTTGGGACTCGGTTATGTGTTACTGGTTCTCCCCCACAGCTGCTGGTGTGAAGCAGGCGGGTTTGGGGGTGGGGGTGAAGTTAGCAAAGCTAGCAGAGCTGACATGGCGAGCTGTGATGGCGGAGTGACTCAGAGGAGCGGAGCGGGAAGGAGCTGTTCTCCTGATCCACAGCCGCTCTGTGTCCCTCACTGACCTGCTAATATTTCACGTACAGTCCGATGAATATGTGCCTCCATGGTCAGGTAAAGTGAAAGCTGTTAGCTCAGTTAAGTTAGCTGTTGGTGCCACATATTAGAGCTGATCTGGGCAGGGAGGAGGGAGGGGGGCAGAAAGAATGCCTGAGCTAACACAAGTAAGCGGCTAGCTGGCTAGCTTAGCATTATCTTAACCTGAGGACAGTTTGACACTCTGTCCCTGTCTGTCCTCTGCTCCCTTCTAAAGCTAACTCCGAGTTTCGATGTGTCTGTCTTTCAGTGATCCGGATTCCTTCGAGCTGGACTCCCTCTAACAACCGGAGAGATGAAGGTGAGTGTTTGACCTGCGACACAAACTGCTCACACATCCGGATCTAAACTGGCCTCTGATGGTTCTGCACTAGAATCTTCCTCGTAAAAAGGCTCATCTCTGGAAAGTTTATCTACATCATTGGAGTTTCAAGGAGACATTTACATGAAACAATCCAACATCAGGGCTGACATAAAAAGCCCTTTAAATGAGCAGCACATCCTACAAACAGTCCTGATCCTTGTTAAATCCTCTTGTATAACTGACATGATCGTCCTGCATTAGAGTTAACTTTTTCAAACAAGTCAACTGAATTTAGGAGAGTTGTATGTATCAGCACTAGTGAATTGATAAAACTGCTGTCAGTCGTGTCCCTGGCGGATCGGACTGTTATGTTTCTTAAGGATGAACATCACTTTAAGGCACAAACAATGATGGCAGCCTCTGGTTTTTTGAAAATAGCCCTACATCCTCTCCTTGCACTCATTCCCTTTGTTTGTGCACTCGTATGAAGGACTTGGCTGTTAGAGAGTTTACTGTCATCCTGGGAGACGCTGAGTTAAGGTCTCAAGTTTTCAAGGTACCTTATCAAAACAAAAACTATACGATCAGACAAATATGAATATACCCGAGATCTAATGAACCTACTATAGGTCTCTGACACTCCGGTTTCTGGCTATGAAGCATTTTATATTTTTATGTAGCTTGTTTACCAAAACACAGCAAATCATAATTACAAGCTTGAAAATCATTTATTTGGCAGACATCTTTGTTTTGGTCGAAGTTTGACACACACTTCACAAGCCTTCGCACACGAAAAGGTAGGAGAAACGTAGGAGTGACATCGAGCTCAGACAGACTCAGGTCTTCATACAGAGTGAACTATAAACACAGACACACGAAGCATGAAGCTTGAAGCTTTGGTGCAGACTGACGACAGGCTGTGTGGCCTTATTGATACTTGTCAGTCCTTTGAAAGAAACTGAAAAGCTGTTTCAGATTCATTCAGTTCACAGATGTGCTTGTGTTTTTGTTTTTGTGTTTCGTCTGAACTCATCAGGAGAAAAAAATCTGGATTTTAAACAAAGAACAGAAACTGTAACCCACAGTCAGAGGTTTGACATTTATTTCTCAGGTGACTCAGTGAATTGTAACACCTGAAGCTCCTACACTTTAGCAGACAGAGTTCTGGAATAAAACACTCTTTTAATGTAGCAGAGTTTTTATGTATCGAGTAATATTTTACTCACCAAACAGGAGAGAAAATGTGCACAAAGTTTACTCAGGAAACATGCAAAGGACACTGCAGAGAGATGCACGAACACTTTTGACATATTTTTAATCAGAGAAAACTGTGTATGAACTTAATAATAAGAAAGTTGAGAGAGAGGTGTGTTGGGAAACTTTGTTTTTTGAATTAAGCTACAAAAAGTCTAACTCAGGCTGACAACACACTACAACAACTGCAGATGTTAAAAAACCTGAAACTCTTCTTTTGATAACAGATTGTTATAGTGGTTCTGCCCAGGTAAAGTCACAACCTAATCTAAAACTTTTTCCATCTGAGTTAAAACCAATCTTTGGTTTAAATGTGAGACGATTTGACTAAATAGAGATGTGGAAAAAAAACAAGTGAGAAGCCGTTGCTACTTATCAAATCTTTGACGAGATCTCTCTGTGATTTTGTTTACAAGAAGAAGTTTCTGTTTCACAAATCTGAGTTGATATTTTCTGTATCAGAACACGCTGTCATGTCCTGACAGTGTGGGATTATGGGTATTTTTCAATACACAAAACAAATTAATACATGTTTAGTAAGGATAACGTTACACTCAGTTCACTCCCAGTGTCAATAATGTGCGCATGTGTTTGTTTCAGGCAGCAGACGAGCCTGCCTACCTGACAGTGGGGACAGATGTCAGTGCCAAGTATAGAGGAGCCTTCTGTGAGGCCAAGATCAAGACTGTGAAGCGCATGGTGAAGGTGAAGGTAAGAGCTGCACACACCACACTCACCTGCACACAGGAAGTGCAGGAGCAGAAGAGTGAAGGCAGAAACACTGAACAGTAGCTAACAGAGTCTGAGTTTATGTGGAGCTATGAATGGATTCACGTGTGTGTCTAATCGTTTCTACCTGTGCTCAACGGAAACACCTGGAGATCTCCTTACAAAGAAGCAACAGAGTAAGCAAAGTAAGAGTGTGACGAGCTGCGGTCACAACAGAGCTTGTGTTTTTGAACCCTGAGATGTGTCCTGGGAGATTTTTGGGCACAAACCAGACCACTGTTAGTGTTTGTAGCACTGATCAGCAGGTGAAGCGCAGGATGCACATTCATATTTGAAAGCTGTGCATGAGATGCCCCAACAGCGCCTCACAGGAATGTTTACAGTGAAATAAGCTGCACATTATTGAAACCTTCGAAGCTGATGTAAAGTGGTCACAGTTTTTTGAAACTAACAAATAGTGAGAGCCTCTGACAAGGGTCATGTGACTAATCAGCTGATGAAGGACATACACTTTCTCACATGTAACACTCATACAGCCTCCTTTTGACTTGACTACACTTTTGACTTGTACTACAAGCTGATTGGGTGGCCACAAAGCAGCTGATGGAAACAAACTGGAGTTAAAGTTCAACCAGTTGGCGTGCAGCTGATCAGTACACCACTCAAGTTTGTGATGTTAGGTCAGGACCTATCCGAAGCTTTTATAAGTAAATGTGACATCACAGAAGCCCTACTTTCTAACTGGTCGTCTTTGAGACACGGCTGCAGCAAAAAAACCTAGCAGCTGACTGTAAGCAGATTGAGTGAGATGTTTCACCTGATGTACTTTCTCCAGGTAGCCTCTTTAGAGTTAAAGTGTCTGCACAGTGACACGTTCTACATGGGAACAACGCTTTTTGCTCTGCTTATCATTCTCATTCATCTCCTGTGAAGCAGTATGAACAGTTAAGATGGAGTCTCTTCTCTGTGTCTGCAGGTGACTCTGAAAGGTGAGAGCACATCCCAGGTGGTTCAGGATGACCAGGTCAAAGGCGCTCTAAGGGTAAGATGATGGTGATGGTACTGTCACTATTGTAACTGGTAACGCCTCTGGATTGCATGTATTAACATAGAACCTTTGCTCCTTCTCAGGTTGGCTCCACCGTGGAGGTAAAGACCAACGAGGGTGTGTCCAGCGAGGCCACCATTAGTAAACTGACAGATGCCAGCCTCTATACAGTGGGTGAGTCTGATTCTGCCCTCTGGTTGGTCAACACAGACAAGGCTTTCTCCTGATGTCACAAAGTTTTTACTTTTCACTAACTTTAGATTAGAAATCCCCAAACACAAAGTCACATGTTCCTCATGATGTCAGCTTGATTTTTACAGTCCTGATTCACCGATAAAGCTCTGAGGGCCGTTCAGTCACACACATGCTCCTTAAATCAGATAACAGCATCACGCAGCCTTTAACACAGCGGATCTCAGACGCACACACACTCACACACAGCTATGAGTTCAGAGCAGAGAGGAGGAGAAAACAGCCTCTCCGTAAAAACACATATGTAGGACACACACGTTCCAAAGTATGAGCAGAGCAGAAATATGTGAACGTTTGATCAGCTGAGGTTAGTTTTGATAGTTGTTAGGTGAGAACTAGAAAAGTCTGAACCAGACTGTAAGATTTGTAATCTGTTTCACTTAAGAAGTGTTTTTAACTAATCAGACCTAATGTACAGACGAACTGAGCGGTAAACAGACTGCCAGGTATCATGCGTGACAAGATTGAGACTTGTTTGGACGGAGTGATGATGCTGAGAAAAGGTTTCGCTCAATGAGCTGATGATGTCATATGATGTCACATTTTCTCTTGGCTGTCTGACCACCTGGACAGGAATTCAAATGAGAAAAGAAAGAATGGGAACAGACGAGGTCCTGTTTTACTGTTTCCTGGAGCACGGACTACAAGTTGAACCTTCTGTGTTTGTGTGTTTCAGTGTTTGATGATGGAGACGAGAAGACGCTCCGTCGTACGTCCCTGTGTCTAAAGGGAGAAAGACATTTTGCAGAGAGTGAGGTGAGCATCACCTGGGCACATTGAACTTTCTAATTAGTTAAGAAACTAGATTTTACAGTTTCACTTCTGCCCTTTTCTTCCTCTCAGACGTTGGACCAGCTGCCGCTGACCAACCCTGAGCATTTTGGCACTCCGGTAATCGGCAAGAAGACAAACCGAGGAGGGCGGCGTTCATCCCAGGCTGTGTGAGTTTTGCTCTTTATGTCAAAATGAAACAAATATGTGACGGTCATGGATCTTTAGAAGTGTTTCAACCCATGAACTCTCTTAGCTGTTTTCATACATCAAACAGATGCATCACTGACATCTCTTTAGGCGTTAAACTGGTTTTCATTCAGGGCTATAAAAAGATGAACTCTTTGCAGTCCCTTGGGACATTTCAGACTGCAGCAGCAGGACTACACTCCCTGTCTTTACATTTTCCCTTTTATTCCCGGGCCAACAAACAAGTTTGTTTTTTTTTTACTGTAGAAAGCAGTTCTGACTACCTGTCTGTCTCTTTTTCTCAGGGCTGATGAAGAAAACGAGTCTTCGTCCAGTGAGGATGAGGAGGAGGACAGGAGGAGGCTGAATGATGAGCTTTTGGGGAAAGTCTCCAGTATTGAAAACGAAGATGAACCAGACAGCTGGTTCCTGGCTCTGGTAAACACACACTCTCACACACACCTGGGATCTGAGTGGCTGTGGGCTGTGATGTCACTCAAGTATAATCTCCTTCTCAGGTGGTGTCTCCAAGCTGTAATGACGAGCAGGTGGTGAAGAAGGATCAGTGTCTGGTCCGATCCTTTGGAGACTCCAAGTTGTAAGTTGTTTGTTTGTTTGTTTTTTGTTTTCTAAGTATTGGTCTGAGAAAGACCAGCTATTGAATCTTCCTTCTTCCTGTTTTCTGTTTTCCTGCAGCTACACAGTAGCAAGGAGACATGTCCATGCCATCACCTCTGCCAGCATCACCAGGGCTGATTACTCCAACAGAAAAGGTGAGGCACTGCAACTCCCACAATCCACTGGGACCTCAATTCATCTTTTCCTGTGTTCAAACTATTAATCCGCCTGATCTTTTCCTCCCTCCTCTCTGCTTCCCTCCCTTTTGTCTTCCCCTCTTTTCTCCCCTTCTTTCCTCTCTGCTCCTCCTCCTCCTCCTCCTCCTCCTCCTCCCTCTATTCCAGGCTATGAAGCAGCCCAGATGTTCCTGAGGACCAGGGAGGTTCCAGAAGTCTGGAAGATGGACATGAGTCAGATCCTCGACTCCTCCTCCAGTGATGACGAGGAGGATGAAGAGGAGAAAGAGAGCGATGAAGACGATGAGGATGAAGAGGAGAAGAAAAAGAAGAAACACATAAAGGAAGAGGTGAGCGTGTCGGATGTGTTAGTGGCTACGTTCACATGCAGTCAGTAACCCTTTCATATTCGGAATATTGGCAATAGGGATGTCCCGATATTACATTTTCACTTCCGATATGATACAGATACTGCAGCATTGAGTATTGGCCGATACAGATATTAATCCGATACGATATCAGCATTAAACATGCATACTTTAATTACTTATTTTGTAGTATGTCTGTCATGTTAGAAAAGGCTTGATAAAGTGATATTATTCAAACAAAGAAAAGTAGTCAGCAACAGTAGGTATGAGGAAAAACTGACCCATTTGTTATCAACCAATGGGTAACAGAAACTGCTCATATCGGAGTGCTTATATCGCAGATTTTAGATGCATTCCAATACGATACCGATATTTGTTTTTTTGCTGATATCAGACCGATATCCGATATCAATATCGGACCGGGACACCTCTAATTGGCATTAACCCCAGTTGTGCATGTTCATGGAAACACCAATAACCCTTTTAAAAAAACAGAATATGCTCATATTCTAGTTTTTAAAAACCTGAAAATCAACCCTGGTTTGCTCCTTTTCTAACCCAAATATTTGGTCTTATACACACCTAAAGAGATAGCCCCATTAAAAGGAGCATTAACTTGTGTTCTGCACATGTTCTGTTTGCAAGGAATCTTGGTCTTTTGATTACAGGAAGTCCGTAGAGCTGCTGTTGCTATGAATACAGTAATAAGAGGCAGAAATGACACGTGTTGTGTCATGATGTTATCCATGTGTTGAGATGTTGTCCATGCATTGCTGTTTTGATTGGGATTCCATGTAAAAAGAAACAACCCTGTTTGCTCACACATGTAAAGAGGTTGTTCCGAATGTTTCAAAAACTGGAATACTGGCCTCAGCCTGAATATTGACTGCATGTAAACGCAGAACTGGTGTGTTTCCTGAGGGTTAACATGTGTGTCTCTGTGTGTCAGCCTGAAGAGGAGCTGGATCCCGAGGAGAGAGATCACTTCCTGCAGCAGCTCTACAAATTCATGGAGGACAGAGGTAAGACTCCAGTCACGCACTGTGTTAGACCACAACATCTTATTTATCATGAATGATCTAAAAGTGACCTTATTTGGACAAGAGAGTGGAGCTAAAGATGAACAAGGAGGTAGGGCCACTTGTGTTTAAACAATGAGACTAATAAATCCAGACATAGCTAGCTGCTAATCAGTGCTAACTTATAAGATACTCTTTCACTTGTCCCAAAATGGGGAAATTTACAGAGTGACAGCAGCACACAAAAAGTGCTCAGTGAAAAACATTGCAGTAAGAATATATGAAAAAGAATAATAAAGGATGAATAAAAAACTTCTTCTGAAAGGGGTCGAATGTGATTTACATCAGTAACAACAGCTTGGCCATTATTCTGTTGTCAGCCTCCACCTCCATAGGGTTTGGTACTGAGGTGGTCTTCTTCACTAGTATGTGCACTCCTTTGTCTTGTCCACCACTGGAGAGATCCCTTTCATGTGTTGTTTTTATCCCGTGTTAGCTCCATTACCCATGTCTCTGTGAATAGCATGATGCTACTCTGCCAGTATTCTGTCTGGTGCTGGGTTAGCACCTCTAGCTCATCCATCTATTTGGGGATAGATCTTACACCATAACGATGGATTGAAGGACAGGTGAATGCCATCTCTTCTTGGCTTGTCCCGCATGCCAGCACGTCATTATCACCTCCTACCTCTCAGCTTGCGTGGAACATCAGGCCTAGGACCGGTTAGCATCGACAAGCAACAGGCTGCTAAAAGCTGATCTCACTTGTAAACGATGAAAGCATGGTTACGTGTAGGATCCCTGGACCAACACAGGAACAAAAATGGTAAAAACCACAGCAAACACATCCAGTTTGGTGTCCAGGACCAACAAATGAGCCATAAAAAGTAATGACAGGCTCCAAATGCAGAGATGACTAAAAAAGAATAAACAGGAATGAAAGAAACAACCAATGACATAAAAATATGATTATTCATTAATTTTATTTAAAAATATGAATTATTTAATTGGATGATGAAACTGACCTCAAAAACTGGGTATTAATCCTCTGTTATATTAATGTTAAGATGGTTGTGTTTAGTATTTTTTTCTTCAAACCCAAATCAAACACTTTCTTAATCCCAGCTTTATGACCTGTTTCAGATCGATCCTCAGTGACTGTTTTCAGCTCCTGTTTTCTCTCTCATTAAACTCTTTTGCGTTTGTGAGGCCGCTGCTGTTAGACTCCAGTCATTGAGTGATATTCCATATGGGGCGTGCCTGACAGTGAAAAGACTTCTGCAAAGCTGGCTCTAGTGTTTCCTCGATCGTCACTTCTCCCATCAGTCTCCTCTCTCCTCCGAGTACAATTATCATTTTGGAACATCCTTCAATATGGCGACTCAGAAAATACTTCCAGTGCCTCAAGGAGAGAGGAGACTGCAGTTTATCAAGACACAACCAGGGACTGGATTACTTTCAATGACACCTAGTGGAGAGCTAGCAGCTCCCAACTCTGGGTCACAGAGGCCACACCCCATTTCTCCCATACTCTAATCCTTGGAGCTGTGGAGTTGGGAACTGTTGAACTGTTGACTTACTGCTTGAGATGGACTCTAGGGGACACTCAGGGAACCACCCTTTTTCGCTCTAAATGTAAAGACCCATCAGGCACAGTATGGCCTCTTGTGGCCTTCCAAAGGCTAAAACCTTGAAATCCCAAACTCCACTGACAGTTACCAGCAAAGTGGGTCAGGATCATGTTTCAATGTGGACTCACTGGTTTGTTTATGGAGCTCTATGTGGCTCAGGTTTGATGTGGTTTCTGGTTAGTAGACCCATAAACAGGTTCCTCCAGTCCTGCCCTGTTGCCCCGGCACTAAAATCAGTGAGTACTGACATGTTCAGGCAGAGTCAGGTCTACTGTTTACATGAAGAGCGGCAAGAGTTCAAACTACTACTGTCATACATTCACTTTTTATCAGTTCCTCACTGTAACTTTTCACCTTTACCTGAGACTGTTCAGTGAGTCACACCAGAGAGATCCTCATTGATGGGTTAGAGAGGAAACAGTTAACCTGACTGATCACCCAACTGTTGACCTGAGAATACTCAGTGAGTTCAAGGGGAAACAGCTGTTTACCTGTCTGTGCGTTTGCATGTCTGTCCCTCAGGTACCTCCATTAACAAGCCTCCTGTGCTGGGTTACAAAGACCTGAACCTCTTCAAACTCTTCAGGCTGGTCTATCAGCAGGGAGGCTGCCACAAGGTGAGCACTGTGTACCAGAGTATAGTCTTAAACACCTGTACCTAAGCTGTAGTTTTTTTACCTGTTGAGTGCAGTGAGGTCTGAGCATGTTCTGTGTTTAGATTGAGTCTGGGACGGTGTGGAAGCAGATCTACATCGACCTGGGGATCCCGGTCCTGAACTCTGCTGCATCCTACAACGTGAAGACTGCGTACAAGAAGTAAGAACACACCCCTTACCTGAGATTGAAAGATTTATGGGTCAACATTCAAAAGTGTCAGAGTATTGAAAGGTGTGATGATGCTGAGAAAGGTTTCGCATGCTAGACTGAAGTCCTGTGATGTCACTTTCTCTTGGCTGTCTGACCAGAGCCTGAAGATTAAAACATGTCCATGTTGAGAGTAAAACAGTTTAAGATGGTTCAGATCGCTCTCTGCTTGAAGAAAGTGATGCATGACTCAGTTTTCCATCAGCCCTTGGTTTGATGACATTGTGTCTTGTGTCTGCAGGTATCTGTACGGGTTCGAGGAGTACTGCCGCTCTGCCTGCATCACCTTCAGGACCATTCACCACAACAATCCCCGCCCATCCACCACACCAGCCAATCTGAGGCTGGCTGAGTTCAAAGAATCCTCTGTACCAGCTGTGAAGGCGGAGCCTGTGGATGACAAGATGGAGGAGGCGGAGTCAGAGAGTGAGAGCGAGAAAGAGGAGGTGAAGGAGCGGCAGACTTCTCCGAGGGGGAGGAGGAGGTGTGTGGGCAGCCAGATGAAGCCAGAGAGAGAGTCTCCCCCAGGACCAGAGAGGAGAGGAGATAACATGGAGGAGCAGAGAGAGACAATGAGACGCAGCCACAGGAGAATGGAGGACTCAGAGAGAGGCTCTGAAGAAGAGGATGAGGACGATGACGAAGAAGAAGAGGAGGAGGAGTTGGAGAGGAGAAGAGTTGACAGGTGAGAATGAATCAGTGCTTTGTGTGTGTTGTGAAGGATGAAACCTGAGAGACTAAACTCTAAAGATACAACTGTGTTTGTATGTGTGTGTTTCAGGAGTGAGGGGGAGGAGGATGAGGACTCTCTGGCCGGGACGAAGGTGAGGGTGAAGTACGGCAGAGGTAAAACTCAGAAGATCTACGAGGCTCACATAAAGAAGACAGATGTGGATAATGGAGAGCAGTTCTTCCTGGTTCATTACTACGGCTGGAACGTCAGGTGAGTGTGTGAGCAGACTGAGGACTTAAAATGTGCTGGAGACAGAGCCTGTCATGACCCAGGTGTGTCCAATCCACAGGTACGACGAGTGGGTGAAGGCTGACCGGATCATCTGGCCCGTGGAGAAAGGGACAAAGAAGAGACATAGGAAGAAAGTGAAGGTGAGCTCATGTGGTCATGTGACTGGCTGGAGGAGAGGCGTGATGATGCTGAGAAAGGTTTCGCATGCTGGACTGAAGTCCTGTGATGTCACTTCCTCTTGGCTGTCTGACCAGCTCTATGTTTAGATCTAACGGCTTAAATACACTGGATGCGTCTGCAGTGAGTCTCCTTTCCGTTACTGTAAATGGATCAAACGGCTGGTCTGTCCAGTTGCAGGTAATATGCAGCCATCCTATTTTTGATGGAAACAGCTGTGATGCATAAATTCAGCATTGGAAAGATCAAGTGGGACAGGAGGCAATGACTGGAAACTACTTAAAAACACCCAGTCACTTTCAAAATGAAACGGATCATGTTAAAACCAGTTCGTACTTGGCTCGACTACGATGACTAACGGATATAATGAGCAGAGCTAGACCAGGGGTCAACAGGTTTGAGGTTTTACAGCCCAACATAAATAAAGAGCAACTTATCAATGGAGTGGGAAGCACGGGAACTCCTCAGTCTTGTGACTTCAGCTGTCGGTCAGTCACGCTGCTTATTGGACTGAACACGCAGCCGGTGTAAGTTAACAATCGAGTCATGACGCAATGCAACACAGTCGCACTGCAGACATATCTGGTGTATTTCAGGTGTAAGACCGATAAGACTGTGATAATCTGCTCCTAACTGTTCCCCCTGTCCCAAACAGAACAAAGAGAAGGAGGAGTCAGAGAAGGAGCGAGACGAGGAGAGGACGCCAGCATTCCCAATGAAGCCCACTGGAGCAAAGAGAGGTCGTCCTTCGATACGGACCACGCCCACCGGCCCAGCAGGACGCAGCATCTCCAAAACACCCAGCAGTGAGGGATGCTCCAACGGCAGGAGCAGGACAGAGACTTCCTCCAACATGTCCAACGGAGACAGTAAGATACACTGAGCATGCTCAGGACAAAAGCAGGTATCATTGCATTTCTCTGGTTTTAATAAACTTCTCCCTCTGCAGACACTCCACGCAGGAGGACCAGGAGGACGTCAGGGATGTACGACTCAGACAGAGCGTCCAACGGTGAGAACAGTTCCACTTCCTGTTTCCAGTTAGTGACAAGTTCAATTTTTAACCTGCTGTCTTATTCTGCAGAGGAATCTGGGAACTCGTCAGAGGACAGCGAATCAGAAGACCCGCCTGATAAGAAGCCCTCTCCATGGCGAGGGAGAGTTGAAGCCCCTCCCAGCCAGAAGGAGAAGGAGGAACAGGAAGAAGAGGAAGAGGAGGAGGAAGAAGAAGAAGAAGAAGAAGAGGAGAGGAGTGAGGTGTCTAACACTCCTAGTGAAAACACAACTACCATGGCAACAGCAGCTCAGCTCCCTGTTGTTCCTGTATCACTATGTCCCAGCATGCCTCAAGAGAAGGCTGACAAACCCCTGAGCCAATCAGAGGAGAAGGAGACAGAGCTGGGGGAGGTGCCCACAGAGGACGCCGTCAAGTTTCCCGTCCACCTGGACAAAGAGGACAAGATGTCTCCGCTTCAGGAGGGAGTCACAAGAACTCCGTCCCTCCACGAAAGGAACAAGATGTCACCTGGACAGGAAGTACTTACCAAGACACCCCCCAGCAGGGCGTCCCCCCTCCTCCCTGACAGGACCAACAAGATGTCCCCTCCAGCTGCTGCTGCAGACAAACACAAGCTGTCTCCAGAGAAACTGCAGGTCCCGTCTCCTCAGTCTGCTCCTGCAGAGGAGGAGGACAGCAGCAGATCCACGCCCTTGTCTCCCTCCAGAGGCAAAGGTCGCAGGGTCAACCTCAGAGAGACAGGCTCTGAAACTCCGCCCAGAACGCCCCTCTGCACTCCAAGCTCTGCCCCAGCCTCCAGCCCCTCCCATGTAGCCGTGATGTCTTCACCTCCTCGAGGTGTCCTAAAAAGACAGGATGAGCCAATGGTGGTCCTCCACTGTCTCCCCACCCAGCGTCTTCCCCCTGAGACCCCCACTGCCGACTCCGACACTGACTCTGCCTCTGAAGAGGAGCAGGAGGAGGTGGGGGCATTAGCTGAAGAGAGAGGCAGCTCAGCTAAACGCAAAGCCGCAGAGCAGCGGGCAGCAGAGAAGAAGCTCCGCCCTGACAGGAAGCAGGAGGAAGCCGCCTCCCCCAGAACGCCCCCTGCACCATCCAAAATAGCTGCCAGCACTTCACCCAAAACACTCCCATCCCCTCTGCGCAGGGGGGAGGCAGAGAGGAGGAGTGAGGGGCCCGTGAAGGCAGAGGAGGGGCCTCACCCAGCTGAGGAGACTCCCAAGGAGGCGTTAGGGGAGAGACTGACAGGTGGTGCTACCAAGGAGCCCGAAGTGCATGCTGGGACACCTGCTCCTTCTGTGGAGGCCCTGTGCCCTAACCCCTCTGAGGAGCTGGAGCCACAGATTGGCCCGGAAGCGCTGGTCTGCCACGAAGTAGACCTGGATGATCCTGATGAGAAGGAGAAGCCCTCTCCTCCCCCAGAGCACCTCCTTTTGATGATGAGGGAGGCGCAACATGGTCCCCCTCTTCACCACACCTCCCACTCCTCGCACCTCCCCCAGGCTCAGGTCAGAATCTTTGCATCTGCTGCCCCTCCCAGCTCTGCGTCTTGCACCGAGGAGCTCCAAGCAGTGAGGAGTGCCGCAGAAGAGGAGAGAGGAGCATCCAGGAGGGAGCAGGAGGGAGACTCCAGCCCCGGGTTTGACGGCAGTGCTTCCTCATCATCCACCTCCACCTCTCTGCTGTCTCTGCAGGACTCCAAGGACCGAGGTGAGACCGCATCACTTGTTCACCTGCTTACTTTAGTTCCTCATTTTGGATGCGACCCTCTGATTGGTCAGCTCTGTGTACTCTGAGTAACCTGTGACCTTTAACCCCTCAGGCCAAAAGAGAGTGATGGACTGCAACTCCAGTCCAACGGCTAAGAAACACAAACGCAACCAGAAACGGCCGCACACCCCGGGGAAGGCCGACAAAAACGGAGCAGGTGAGCTGATGTTGATGATGATGTCACAAGTGTGGGCAGTCCAATTCATGCTTAGCTTCACACACAGACACACCTGACAGTACTCAACACTCTGAGATGATGTCACAGACAGCAGAGTGTTTTTAAATGTTTTTTTTTTCTGCCAGTCATTTTTGGGGCCCGTATGACCTTGGTTGCCGTGGAAACTCAGATGCGTGTCTCTGCAGCTGAATGCTTGGCGCTGCAACAGAGAACAAAATGTACAAACAGACTCCGAGTGGAACTTTCAGCTGTTGGTATGAGGCAAACAGAGCAACACATTAACCCTCTGCTCCCCCCTGCAGGTCACAGCAGTGACAGCGGGGATGAGTCTCGGGTCACATCTCTGTCTCACAAGTCCCATAAGTCTCGCTGTCCCGGCCTGTCGTCTCCATCCTCTAAAGACAAACACAACTTCTCTCCTCAGAGGACGTACAAGTGGACCTTTCAGCTCGGTACGCACTAAGGATTCACTCTCTGATCTATTCTAGTGTCTGTCAGAGACAAAGATTCTAACACACTTTGTATCTTTCTTCTTATCTCTCCCCCTGTCTCTCGTTATTTCTCTCCTTTTTTCAGACGAGCTGGACTCCATGTCAAGCACAGAGAGGATATCCTTCCTGCAGGATAAGCTGCAGGAGATCAGGAAGTACTACATGACCCTGAAGTCTGAGGTGGCGTCCATCGATAGGCGCAGGAAGAGACTAAAAAAGAAGGAGAGAGAAGGTAGGAGGTATTTTGACATAGCCTCGGGATATCGTTTTGATGCATACAATTGAACCAGAATGGCAACACTCAATATGTGTATTGATATTTATTATGATTATTCATATTAATTATGTATACGTTTTGATGTATAGACACATTGGACCTAAATTTGTCTGAAAAAAAATCAAGAGTAGGAAAAAGTCTTATTTATTTTTCAATGTCGAAACCACAAACGTGCAATGATTCATTGTTATAATTTGGAATGCAAATTTAAATAGTAAATTTTAAATGCTAATGTACAAATTTAGCAAACAATGACGTTAACTATTTGCATTAAAACAGGAAATTCCCAGGCATCTTTGTACAACTGTTTACAAAACCATCAGGTGTCAAAAAGATGAAATAATAATTATCACGATTAATTATTATTGACTTGTTAAAGTGTCTGCTGAGTTTTTGTAACTATTTCAGTCAGTCATTATCCAGTAAAATAACTCAGGAAAGTTAAATAAAAGAGAAGATACGTATGTCACCACTGAAAGACTTCGCTTTATATGACGTAGGGCTGCAACTAATGATTACTAATCACTATTATTTTGTGTTTCAACCTAATTTGGCCTTTAAAATTCAACCTGTGTGTTGCATTTTCACTGCATTTACTTAGAGTTAGGTTCTCTCCTCTGATTGGTCAGCCCTGTGTCATGTTTGTCTTTATTTCATTCATGATGACATAAAAATATAAGTTCAATACAAAAAAAACAACAAAATAAATCTCAAAATGAATGAAAGCAGGTAACAAGAAAATTAAGTTGTTGTTTGCAGTGTTGGCAAGACCGCTTATTAGAGACTTTGGGCTTATTTTCTCATATGTATTTGCTTATTGGGGCTTTCTGTGCTCTCTGTATGATCCCGCCGGACTCTGTCCCAGCTCTTCATGACAAAGCATTAAGTTTTGTTTCTCTACATGGGCTACTTCTACCACGCCCATGCGCACTCCGCCCCTCCTCCTCCCCGCAGAGTGTTACTAGTGCAGTGCAAGCTTGAGAATGAGAGCTCTGTCGTCCTCTCTTTAAAAAAGTTAGGGGAGTTTTGATACTAGTTTGTGACTCAGATCCTGAAAAAAACTGACAGAGAGTTAAGGAGAATCTCTGAATCACGTTATCAGACCTTAAACACAGGGAGCTGTCAGGCTGTCCAAAGTAAAGATGCAGAGCCTCTGTCAGCGCACAGAGATTTTTCCTCATTATTATTCCTCATGTATGAACTTGGTGATCTTTTCACATAAAAGTATCTGTTAAGAGCTCCTTGCTCTGTCATTGTTACTGACTTTCTGTTTTGTTCCTTCCCCTTTAGTGTCCAACACGACTGCCTCCACCTCGTCCGGCTCCTCGGACACTGGGATGAGTCCGTCCTCAGCCTCACCCACTCAGAACACCGTGGCTGTGGAGTGCAGGTGATGACACGCCCACCCAAGGCCCCAACCACTCCCACACATAACCTCCTGCTCAGCCCCCGCCCTCGTCTTGCCACAGACTCCGCCCACTCTGCCAGCTCTGAGGCCATGTTGGCAAAACCTTCCTCCAGGTCAGAGACTGAACCGACTGACGCAGGGGCTGATGGGAGGGGCACAAGCCCTGCCCCCTCAGCTACGGACTGACTTCCTGTTTGAGGAGAGTGAGAATCAGCTGTCTGTTCATCGCCACAGAGAACGTCTTTGTTTCCTTCCTTCCTTCCTCCAGGACGTCTCATTTCAAAATAATGTGACCAGAAGTCAGAGGTCACAGGTCAGTGAATTTCCTTTGAGGTCAAACAGGACGCAGATTCTCGAAGCAGCACAGCTCGTTATGCAACGTCTTCTTTATTTCATCATTCAGTCACTTTTTTACTAAAATATAAACGACTTCCTGCTGTGAACCTTTTGGGCCTTTTTATACCAAACAGAGCTTTTATTTTGGTAAAAACACAGAAAAAAAAATCAAAAAGTTAGTGATATCACAGCAGGAGAGCCAATCAGAGATCTGTCCAGATACACGTTTTTGTTTTTTATAAAATAATTAAATTGAAGTTTATTTATTCAGTCAGCCAACACAGACTGTGTGTTTGTGTGTGTGATTGTGTGTGTGTGTGTGTGTGATTGTGTGTGTGTGTGTGTGTGTGTGTGTGTGTGTGTGTATGTGTATCATATCTGTCAGAAAACAAAGAAGGTCAAGGAGAAAAAATGTTAACTCCTGTGAGTCAAAGAAAATGGATGTTTTAAAAATGTCAGTTTTAAGCTATGGGAGCCCTGAATGGACATCCAGCCACACCAGATAGACGTAGCTTCAGCTGTTTGCACCAAGTGTGGTTTTGTACAGGTGTCTGATCCCATTTCAGGTCAACTACAGGATACAGAGAGTGTCAAGAATCGGAGTTCAGTCTGAAAGTTTCGTTCTGGTTTAATTTCAATAAGTTTAATGAACGTTGAATGAGTTTGGTCTCATTGTGACTCAGGTAAACTCCATGATGATTTAAAGTGAAATCCCTTCACTGAATGATGAGTTCATCTCATCAAGCATTAACGTCCTGAATGATATTTGTGTTCGGTGATGATGTCATAGTCCTGGTTTAAAGTACGGACTCACAGATTTAATCCTTGGTTATTAAATAGCTCTCTGTCTTCACATGACTCCATGATTTTCTTCTTCTCTGACGGATTTGATTGTTTGTACCTTAACCTTCCCCTGGAGGACCTCTGCTGCACTACTTCCTGTTCTTTCTTCCTCTGTGTTTTTGCTCTCTGTGGCTGCGGTGACAGACGGCTGGTTTGTGCTCCTGAACGTGTCTTTGTTTGTACATAAAGCTCTGAGTAAAGAAAATAAACACACCGTGTATTTGAGCAGAAGGTTTTACACGCCTGTAAAGAATGATTTCTAATATTTTTTAAGAGAAGACTCTTTGTACTGTTGTATTATCAACTCCTCCTCCTCTTGCTTTTTTTCTATGTGCTGTTTTGCTAGCGGCGGTTTGAGAGCAACGACTGTAAATACATACACACAGACACAAACACACACTTCCTGACAGCAGACACACACAGGAGTGTGTGAGGCTGACAGAGCTCTCTGTTTCTAATAAAGTTTTTAAATCGTCTCCTCCTCCTGTCCTCTCACTGGTCCTCAAAAGCCCTCCTCAGTTCTCTGTAGCCTGCAGAAGCAGCAGAACATGAAGAGAATCTCAGATCTCAGGGAACAAACTGTTTTTTCTTATTCCTAAAACTCTATTGTTCATCGTCACTGAGATCTTAGCTCGAGAACAGGAAGTGAATTTATGCTTGTTTGGAAACCACTCATATTTGACATGATTTAAATATGAGTCAAAAGTTAGAGACTGCAGCTTCTCCATCTGTAAAAGACCGGTTAAAGTTTTTAAAACATTCACAGACTGCTTAGATTAGTTTAATACTCACAGAAACTCACTTTATTCAGACTTACACTTAGATCATTCATCCACAAACATGAAAAAAAGAACCACTAAGGTTTAAAACACTTATACACAAATCTGTAAAGAAAAAAAATCCATAGCTGGAATATAAACCAGGCTGTTCCTGTTTCAGACTGCATCTCCCATGATGCTTTGAGACGGATCCTGGTTGGGTGTGTGCATCTGTCTAGCTGAGCAGCAGGAACATGATCCAGCGCCTCTGCACAACGAGCACATCTTCAGCTTGCCTGTTACCAGGTAAAACTAAACATTACAAGCTGCATGTCAGTGTCTGTGTTCATCCAGAACCTGCAGGACCAGTCCAGCTCGACTTGGCCTGCTGTGGTCAGGGTTTCAGACCTGTTCAGTCCACATCAGGATAGATCAGCGAGGTTGACCCAGCAGACCGGCTTTAGCAGCCAGAGCTTCGTTCTGCTGGATGTGATACTCCTGGAAGCGCATCGAGATCCGCTGAGTCATCTTCAAGTACTTCTGAAGGCACGACTCGGAACAGCTCGACTAAAAAAACACACACACATAAATTATTAGCCATTGATTATTTATGATCAGTTATTAAGAATAAACGATTGATGATAATGTCGAAAGTGTGAAACACTCATCGGGTAATATTTTGAGTCAAGGAGCCAGAGATCTACAAGACAGAGGGGATTGACTACAGTTCCCAAGATGCATTTCACCCATAAATTGGACATTGAGGATAGACGCTGTGTCTTCTTCAGCAGTTTAAATCAGGAGCCATGTGTAAGCTGCAGTGTTTATGTTTCTTACAATTTTTAACCAATCAGCAGTGACTAATGTTAGCACCTGTGCAGTTAAAAATGTAGTCTGAGAGTTTCGTGCAGAGGGAGGCTGAGTCGGCATGGGGTCAGTCAGACAGCCAAGAGAAGTTGTGACATCACATGACATCAGGTCATTTAGCGAAACCTTTTCTCAGCATCATCACTCATTCCCTCTGCCGATCACAGCACAGGGGACATCAAACAGTCAGAGAGAAGAGGAACAGCCGGTATGACTACTCTGCAGGTGTTCAGTCTGTGGAGTGGGAAACCTTGTGTGTGTATATGTGTTTTTTAAGGGTCAGAGAGTCTGTGGTTAATCACCTCCTCTGCTTTCACCTCTCGGACAGTGAAATCTTTGACACAGTCCATGAAGCAGTTCTCCGTCACCTTGTTATACGTCCCCAGAAACTCCTTAAACTGAAACACAGCAACGACGTCAAACTTGGAACCTCTCAGCAAACAATAAATAATTTCAATTATTTATTTCATGTTTAAACCAAAACTGATGATAAAGGTTTACTACAACATTGAGAGAGAGAGCAGGTACCTGTTTGATCTGGTCAGACTCGGACACCTGGAGCGCCATTTTTCACTTCTGCAAGGAAGATACAGCACTAAAATTAAGTTTATTAAAACCTGGCACCCTAACCTCAAACCTTTTACATTTAAAACAACAATTCAGTTGTCACGTCCACTCTCTTCCACATGTCTATTAAAAGCTCATGTGAGCAACTTTCATTTCGCATCGTTTTTAGCGCCCCCTCATTGACAAAAGGCTCTATCTAACGTCATACACAAATCTGATCCCATTTCTACATTGCATTCAGCACTACTTCCAAGCATTAAAAGCTTCATCATGGTGTGTGTAGCTCTCCAAACAGAGTCAGCTGCTTGTTAGCGGCCTCGTTACCTCTCTAAGTCACTGGCGGGCATCAGGATCACCTTAAAGCTGTTTTAAGCGGTTCCTGAGCAGTAGCGTTTCAAAAGAGCCACTAAATGTATATCATATATGATGAAATGCAGTGAGAGGTCACAAACAGTGAAAGGTGTGAGCTAACGGCTAACGCTAGATAGGCTCATTTTCGTCTATTGAAATCATCCTTTGCGGGTTTTTAATTATGATTTTAAGTCTTCGGGTCATAATATCAAAGAATCTGAAATTTGTTCTTTAGATCACGACATATTAAAGGTTTAATCTCACCTGAGTGAATGCCTGATGTGCGGATCTCCTGCGGACTGAAGGACATGTGAGATCAGAGGGCCGGAAGTAAACTCTGTGACGCAGATTCAAAGATTTTTAAGTTTCAAATCAAATTTACTTTAAAATACAAAAGTCAAACAGTACGATGTGATTACTAATAAAAATACTAACCACGAATAATTTATTAATATGATAAATTAATATCTGACTGACAGATTGATGAAATGTTTGACGAAAGTTCAGCGCTGAAACCAAGGGTCGCTATAGAGAGAGATTCCGGAGTGCTACAAGTGCGTTGCAACAAAATGTTCCGACTCTCACTGATAGCATTTTCTGCCTTTAGAATCAGAATCAGAAATTTTACTAAGTTGTACACATACCGGGAATTTGCCTTGGACTTGTGTAGTGAACAGATAATAACACATTTCGTTTGGTCCTCATGGACTGAAGCCTAGCCAGAGGAGAGTGTCTCAAAGTATTAGTTTCCTCCACCTTTTGGACTCTGATATGTGTCAATTAAACACTTTTTGAGAGGTAGAATTGTTATTTTTCTAAATCCATATAAGGTAGGATCATAGCACATTTTTTTCTTCCTTCATCAAAATATTAACGTTACCGTTAAAATTCCCGAAATCTGGGTTTAAACAGACTGTATGGTTGAAACGCTGCAGAACTTCTTTTAAACAGTAGATGGCGCATCTGCTCCTTCACACAGTGGCTGAATGTTCTTTGCTTCGATATTATATAATTTTTTTTTTATTCGTGTTATTACTTTTTGATTTATTTTGTTTAACTAATTTCTCTTGGATTGTATGTCGTTTGACTGTTTTAGTTTGTGATTTCTAAATTCAAATTGTGTGACATCTGTCTTTTATTTCTGCAGCGGAACGTAACCCGGAAGTACCGTGTTTTGTTGTCAGCAACAGTTGCTGTCTGATGAGTTGTTGGAGTCAGGATTTTAGTTTCTTTTCTTTTTCTTCGTGGGTTTTTTCTTTTATGGTTTATATTTTAAACATGTAAATCCTGCTGTGGTCTAGAGCTGTCACCGTTTTCTGATTTTAAACCTTCTTCTGTCTGAGGCAGACTGATGAGAGAGCGGGAAGTTCAAAACAGTTAGCTGCCAGCTAACGTCAGCTGGGATATGCAAGATATGTTGTCTCAGCTGGACACACTCCAGGGTCTCTCCGGGGACGTTAGTCCGGACCAGTCCGCCTGCAGCTTGGACACCGGAGACGTTTTAATCCGCTCTACCCGGGTCCTCCTCTCTGACCGGGGACAAGGACCAGAACCCAGTTCAGTCCAGATCACCGTCCAGAAGCTGGGAGAGCATCCAATTCAGCCTCATTTGGCCGAACAGCAGAGTTTCAGGAGAGATGAGCGGCACAAGCTTGGCAGGAGACCGGACAGAGCGGCTACTCTGCGGGGAGGAGCGCAGCCTCAGCCCGGTGAGAGCTCCACAGGTGTTATGGATCATCCTGGGACCGAGCTATATGGTGACCAACCACAGTCAACATTTTCTTTGTATAGTTTTTTTAAATTGAGCTTTACAAGTTTCTGAAAACATAAAGTACATCAATAAGACGAGAAAAAACAACTAAAGCCCAAACAATAACAGCAGGGTCAGCGTGTTACGCTTCTTTCTGTAACTGGAGGGGGGGGTACGAGCATTGGTTTCTAATTCCTTTTGGAAATACTCACTCCGCATTGTTGTACACAAGGAACAATGATATAGATTAAAACATTAGTTTGAGTCAGTGTTTTCTTTTTTTTTTATCTGTGATGTTACTCTGATGATTTGTGTGTGTGTGTGTGTGTGTGTGTGTGTGTGTGTGTGTGTGTGTGTGTGTGTGTGTGTAGGCAAACAGACCCTACAGAAACCTGGACCTACCAAGGAGATCAGGGAGCCCAGAAGAAAAGTTAGTCCTTCAACCTTTGACTTTATGAGTGAAGAAGCTTTATCCATCACATTTTTCTATTGCAACAGGTTGAACTTCTGGTGTTTTTCAGTCATCGACAATTTGTCTGATCTTAACATTGTTTCCACCTAAAAACAGAATCCAGCTGCTTCCTAATCAATGATAGAAACCAAAGTGCATCCCAATGAGTTAATCAACTGAATACCAGGATGAATTTGACTATATGAGCGATCAGGTGATGAGGTTGTTTGTCTGCGCAGGAGCCTGCAGTAGACTCAGCTCCACACAGAAAGCACTCTGTGACTCAGGACGTCCTGACATCACGGTTTGATGCTGGAGGTCGAGGTGCTGTGCTTGCTGCTCTGAAACAACGGTGAGAACACCTGTGAGATTCAAGCTTAAGAAGCTCTGACAGAGTCATTCACTAGATACTCTGTCTCTTACAATGAAAATACTGTTAAGTGCCCCTGATTTATTTTATGATGTCATATTCAAAAACAAAAGGCTCTGACCTTATAGACAATATTTTCCTTGTGTTTGTGACTGATTTGGATTATAAAAATGACTCTTTTACACTCTAAATCTCTTCCATTGTCATTTTCACTTTCTGCTGCTCAGCTCTCACAGTGCCCCTCACAGGAAAGAGATCAAAGTGCAGCTGTTGGGTCCTGGGTCTTTTCAGACCAACTCCCAGATTGCTCCACGTCCAAGAATCAGCTCCCAGGATCCCCCATGTCCAAGGACCATCTCTCAAGATGCACTGGGTGTGGCTGGGGTTCCGATGGAGACGGGGCTATCCTCCAGTTATTACCCAGGCGATGCCACAGTCACAGCAGCAGCAGCTGCTGCCGCTGCAGCTGTGTCTGCTGCTGCTCCTCTCATCAAGGTAGAGCTGACCTCCGACAAACTCATCTAGTGCAGCTTTATATGATTGGGTTCAACTGACATCTGTGTGTGTGTGTTTAATGTGCAGGCTCAGTCAGATCTGGAGACTCGTGTTTGTCAGCTGGCTAATGGAGTGGAGAAGCTACTGCAGGCTGAGAGGTAAACAAGAAGATCAGATGGTATTTTTAAATAAAGTTTCAGTAACAGAGTCAAAGATAATCTATTGACATGAAGCAGCTTCAGATCTGGTCATCACTGACACAGGGGTTTGATGAAATACTGTGACTTTATCATGACTTCACTGTGACTTTACTTTTTCTGTATTCAGGGACGGCGTGGACAGCGGGCGGAGCCTCAGCCAGCAAACATTACACCATCTGGAGAAGCTGCATGGTCAACAGCTACAGCTGCAGGTAACCACTAACCTTTTCACCTGCTGATTTCATCGCTGTCTCTCTGACTGCTCATTGGCTTTCCTCTTCTCCAATCAGAGCCAGCTGGAATCCACTCTCAAGATGGTGGTAGGACATGCTCCTGTGACCTCTGACCTTACATCACGAGGTCAGGCAGCCTGTCTGCAGGTCAAGGACCTGGAGCCTGCAGGTACAAAAACATAAGGAATTAATCTGTTGAATTCAAAAGTTACCCCTTGAGTCCTTTCCACCTCTCCTTAACCCCTGATGGAAACAGGGTCGGATGTTTAGGGTTCTTCCTAAGCTAGGATTCATCCTCAGTTCCGATCCCTGCTGAGCTTCCTTGCTGTTGGAACAGACTCTTATACCCTGCTAACAAACAGTAATCACTCTGGTACACTGGGAGCTGTAGTTCAGACTGGTGGCAGTGAGGTGTTGTGACCAGCAGGTGGCAGCAGTGTTCCTGTGCCACGCATCCATTCACACTGTTCCCAAAAACACTCCACCTCAAATACACACTGATGCAGCAGAACTCATCAGCTTTCTGTGTGTGTGTGTGTGTGTGTGTGTGTGTGTGTGTGTGTGTGTGTGTGTGTGTGTGTGTGTGTGTGTGTGTGTGTGTGTGTGTGTTATTTGTATTGAGCTGGTGTTGCGATGGTAACCATAATGTTAGCAGCAGGTTATTTTTAGCCTGTTGGCTGCTTTGATCTGTTTTGGAAGGGTGGGGCCAAAGTAAAGTGTCATTTGAACATTAAAGATAATTTATTAACAAACTCATCAGCTCCTGACCCAGGTGACCTTTGACCTCTCTTGTGACCCTATGTGTATATCCAGTTTTTTTGGTTCCAACTGTCTCCTCTTTGTTTCCTCTCTGTCAGAAATCGTTATCAGCAGTCAGCAGAGCTCCTCAGCAACCAGAGCTGCCACTGCCGTGGAGACAGAAGCGGTTGCCATGACAACATCCTACTGTGACCAATGGACTGAACATACCAGGTGAGGGGAGGGTGGTCTGTGAGTTTAAGAGTTACCGTTCAGTTTAATAGAACATCAAACAGAAATCATGCAGACAGAAAATTCAGCATTTCAAACCCACTGAGTGTGATGTCACTGTGATGTCAGCTCTAATGTCAGACAGTAAACAGTCTTTTTCACATTGCAGCTTCACTGCAGCCTCTCTGTCTCTGTATCTGTGAGGGAGGATTGAATCCATCCCTCCATCATGCCAATGTTTGTTTCACTCTGCAGACAAGGTGTGACAGGGCCATAAATATCACTTCCTGTAAGAGTTTAATACAAACAGGATCTTCTGTTGGGGCACAGGAGGGTAATGGCTTTTGTTCTCTGGGAAAAATCAACCATCAGCTGAGCTATCAGCTGAGTTCATGCTTTGATATTTGATGTTACTTGTTTCACAAACAGATCATAACCCATGGCTCCAAACTAACCTTAATCTGACGAACTCCAAATTTACAACTCCTCACTAACAGCTCCAAACCTAAAATCTGAAACTAACGACTCCAATCAGACGGCCTCCAAACTAAGGAATCCTTTCTATCAACTCTAAACTGAAGACTTCAGTTAAACGACTCCAATGTAACAGCTATTAAACTAACAGCTCCATAATAATTACACCAAACCAGGGGTAGGCAACCTTTTCCATGACTTGTACCACTTTAAAATACACTCAGGCCCAAAAGGCTAATACCTCCTTCTTTCATAAAATCATTAGTAAATGATCTGTTTTTATGGTATTTTTTCAGTATTTAAATATATTAACAGCAGAGTTGGTCCCTCATTTATCTTCCAACCCTGTATCTTTCCACATGGCCAAGCGCGGAACAGTGCCACGCTAAATAGAGGAGCATCTTAGAGAGCAGAAGTTTGCTGCTGTGACACGAACCACCAACAATTCTTGCTATATCTGTTTGATTCCTGACATAATTGTAACTTTATTTGGCGGTCCATCCAATAAGATGCCCTTTCTGTGTTACAAATCAGCAAATGGTTTTTCATGCTTTGCTATGCAGTGAGAAATGGTCCAACTTCCCTCTGTTGCCTGGTTTTTAACAGTTCAGGATATTTTGAATGTGTTGCTTTGTTTAGCGTATTTCGCTAACACTGATTTTACTGACTCCAATTTACCCCTCTCATCTTTGAATTTTTTTTTTTATAATTTGTCTCAAAAAGACGCTGCATGTTTGATGTCCTACATACCACACTTTCACAGCAAAGGGTACTGTCCTCCTGACCTCCTTTGGCAACAAATCCTAACTCCCTTGTCCAATTATGTTGGAAAGAACAACTGGAATTTAGCTTAGTTGCCACGATAACTCTGCTAAATGGATGTGATTGCAAACTAGCAAAAGTAAAGTCCCAAGAGATTTTCAGTGACACACTTGCAAGGCACGTTCTCGCACTTGTAACGTCATGGTCTGAATTTATAACCTAACATTATTTGTTAAATTTTTACGTAAGAACATTTATATAATATAATACAGTAGTTTTGTTGATATTTATTTTACTTATTTATTTTGATTTCTGCCTTATTGTAATTGTCCTCTGTCCAACATAAATTACCTCCTGTGCCAGCTGTGGCACCAGTTGCCTACCCCTGCTCTAAACTAACAACTCTAAACCAACAGCTCTTAACTGAAGACTTGGAACTAACGACTCCAAACCAACGACTCAAAACTGTTTGCGCCAGACAAATGACTCCAAACAAATGACTCAAAATTACCTATCCAACCTTTTCAAGTTAGAACTTAAACCTAACCTCAAACAGACCCGTTCTGCAGGAGATCACAAAGCACGCTCGCATAGCTTCCTGTACACTGCACACTCAAATTCCTGCTGACTGATAGAAATATAAAATCAGGACAACATCAGAGTCTCACTCAGCTCGTTTTTATTTTATACAAACCTACTTACAGCAGCTGTGTGTGTGTGTGTGTGTGTGGCTACATTTGCATAATCATTCAGATGGGGAGAGAAAGACTGGGGCGACAGAGGCTGCAGATTTTCATGTTTCCAGCTCCCTCCCCCTTCTCCCTCCTCCTCCTCCTCCACCTTGGGCGAGGAGGAGGAGGTTTCTATGGCAACACAGACAGTATCCATCACTGGCACGCCAGAGCTAATGTGTGTGTGTGAGTTTATGTGGGCTGTGTATGTGTGTGTGTGACATGGAACCTTCCCTGCAGGTTTAATGTCAGTGAATAACTTTGAGTGTCAGGTTTTTCTTTTTCCCAGAATGCATTAGTGTGGTGCAGCTTTAGTGTTAAACCTCATTCTGATTAAACAGATTATTAACCCTTTACTACTCTGTGCTGTATGTCCAGGTGACATCGCTCAGGTGTGCTGTGGTGTGCAGAGTTAATGTGTCAGATGTGCTAAAGAGCTGCAGAAGAAGAAGAGGGTTGTAGATATGAGAGGAGGAGTGAGGCTGATGTGTGCTAGAATAAAGCAGATGATTAACAGCTGCAGATTCATTGTCATGTTAATGGCTGCTGGTTTAACTCTTTAGATTCTATGTCACCATATAAGATGAAACTATCAATCACCACTCTACTATTGTAGAAATATGGGCAACATCTGGAGTCCAGCCTATCACGTGTGTAGACTTTTTGTTTGTCTTTGTGTTATGACAGAATAAGACACTTGAAGACGTCATGTTGAGCTCTGTCAAACCCTGCTGAGGATATTTTATATAAGATATTAAACTGTGAGACTTGAAGTCATAATATTATGAGCAGAATATTCAGTTACACCCTGGATGTTAGGGTGGAGTAGGGAAGCACAGAACGTGTTTTTCACCTGACGACAGAAACACAAAGACTCATGAGCCAGGCGATCAAGCCCCTGCAAGGGGGGGGCGACAGGGAGCTCAAACCTGCCTAGCAACACCCTCAAACACACACATACACACGCTCAAACAAAGATTTGTGTGTGTGTTTCTGCAGCACACACTCTCACCTGCAGTCATACACACATTATTATAAATATTTGATTTCTTTTCTGGTCTAATTAAAGGAGGATGGTGAAAAAGTAAAGGTCAAACAAGAAATCCTGTGACCTTCAGACAGGATTAGGTGAGATGATAATAGGGTGATGATGATGATGGTAATGTTGATGGTGAACATGATTATGGTGTTATGATGAAGATGAGGATTGACATTTTTTATGGTAAAGATGATGATGATATGATGAGGATGATGATGATGATGATAAGAAAAGACAATGTGTTTATATTACGGATGATAAAGATGATAATTACAATAATGATGATTGATGTGATGATGATCTTCCTAAAGTGATGCTGATGGTGATGGTGGACATTATGAAAGTGAAGCTAGATTTGATGTGATGAAGATGGTGATGGTGAAGATGAGACAGAAATTCTTGGTTTCCATTACTTTTGGTCTTTGACTGTTTCTAGTGTTTCTAAAGTGCTTCTTTATTACAGGATGAGCCCAAATGCAGAAACAATATATAGCCGTTTAACCTGGAGACATACTGTACCTGAGTAAACCTGAAAACCTTGTTGTTGTTGTTATGATCAGTAACAATGAGCCTTTAATACATTGATGATTTCACTGGTTAATGTGTGGGGACATGATAACAGCTGCGTTACTGTGGAGGAGAAGCAGATTGACAGGAGAACAAGCCAGCTGAAAGCAGGTGATGTCTCACTGTTCATACCTGCAGCAGCAGCAGAGTCTGATCTGAGGTCAGACTGCAGCCTGTAGTCGGAGGGGATGTTACACACAGCTGATTCCAGGTCAGCTCTGTCTGTGCATCTGTGAGGAGGGGGCAGGTGGAGGGAGGGGGCAACAAGTGGCAGCAGACTCAGAGGATGGGGGTGACGTCACTTACTCTACCAGGTGGCATTCCTAGAGAATGGGGCCGAGAGAGGAGGGCTCAATCCGAATTCCTCTGCTTCTCTCCGAGTGATGCATGCAGGGAGAAAAACGCAGACCACCCCCCACACTCCCCCCTCTCCCCCTCCCCTCCTGCTCCCTCTCTGCAGCAGCGGAGCTCCAGCAGCAGCAGCAGGAGAAGAACAATAAGCGGAGAGGAGCAGAGAGGAGCACAGGAGTCAGTCAGTCCGTCTCTCCAGGTTCTCTCCGTGGTTCGCTCCGGAGCAGGCAGCGGGGAGCCGGGCAGAGGGATCATGTCCTCCCCGCAGGTCTCCTCGTCCCGCAGACAGTCATGTTACCTGTGCGACCTGCCCCGCATGCCCTGGGCCATGATCTGGGACTTCACCGAGCCGGTCTGCCGGGGATGTGTGAACTACGAGGGCGCGGACCGTATTGAGTTCGTCATCGAGACGGCACGACACCTGAAGCGGGCTCATGGCTTCCAGGAGGGCAGACCTCCAGCTGGAGGACCCCCTCCTCCTCCACAGCAGACCGCTGGGATGAAGAACCAGCCGGTGTGTCTGAAGGACCCAGGGGGTCAGCTAAACCACCACCAGGACGGATCTGGGAAGTCCCAGCAGCCGGGCATGGATCGGTACTCTTTGTCTGCGGATAGCCGAACTCGGTTCGACTACAGTGGGCACAGCAGCAGGATGACAAACGGGCTCGGAGGACCAAACGGTTACAAACCAGAGGAAGGACCACCTGAACTGAACCGACAGAGTCCAAACTCTAGGAGCAGGAGTCACGCGGGGCTGGTACCAGCACCAGGACAGATGACCGTCCCGCCGAACCTTCTGCCTCAGACGCTGCTGAACGGACCGGCTCCTCACGGTCTGCCGGGCAGAGCCGGTCCACAGACGGTGTCTGAGCCCGGCGCGAAGCGGCCCGCCTCCGCATCCAGCACGGACCAGGACCGGGAGCTGAAGGAGAAGCAGCGGAACGTGGAGGCTCTGACTGAGCTCGGAGAGAGCCTCCGGAACCGGCAGGAGGATTGGTCCAGCAGGCCGAAGCCAGTCCGGGACACGCTGGTCACCCTGTCGGGTTGTACTCCGTTCGATGTCCGGTTCAAGAAGGACCACTCGCTGGTCGGTCGCGTGTTTGCCTTTGACGCCGTGTCCAAACCGGGTCTGGAGCACGAGCTCAAGATCTTCATCGAGTACCCAAGCGGGTCCGGGACTGTATTCTCCAGTGCGTCCGGGGTGGCCAAGCAGATGTACCAGGACTGCATGAAGGACTTTGGCAGAGGTCTGTCCTCCGGGTTTAAGTATCTGGAGTACGAGAAGAAACACGGCTCCGGGGACTGGAGGCTGCTGGGGGATCTGTTACCGGAGTGTCTGCGGTTCTTTAGGGAGGGGTTGGAGGGGGACATGCTGCCCCAGCCACACATCGACGGCAGCTTCCCACTGCTGCCCACCTCCCTGGTGCTCCCGGGTCGGGCTCTGGCCTCGGGCAGCGGGGGCAGCGGCTCCAGAGCCGGGGTGAGGAAGAGGAAGGCGTCCCCGGAACCGGACTGTGAGGAGCAGAGACAGCAGTGGATCAGCAGTCAGAGCGAGGCGCTGAAACTCTCCATGTCCGCGGGCTCTTTCACCGGACCTCCTCCCCCGCTTGGCCCTGGACACTCCGGCATCCCCTCGGGTCGGGCTACTCCCCCGGAGTCCTCCGCCCCTTTACAGAGTGGACAGTCCCCCATGGCCGCACTCATGTCTGTGGCTGACACGCTCGTGAACGCGCACTCCCCCAACAAGGACAGGGACTCCGTGCACTCCAGCACCTCGTCCTCCAGACACACCAACAGCAGCCCGGTGTCCCCCGCCTCAGTGTCCGGACAGAGGCGTCTCTCTTCCCGTAACGGGGACCTGGGACTGTCCGGGACATCTCAGTCCACTGGGGGCATGGAGCAGTCGCACACGCAGAACGTGCCGGACTCTCCCATGGCAAATAGCGGGCCTCTGTGCTGCACCATCTGCCATGAGCGGCTGGAGGACACACACTTCGTTCAGTGTCCGTCCGTCCCGGGTCATAAGTTCTGCTTCCCCTGCTCCAGAGAGAGCATCAAGGCGCAGGGCGCCTCCGGAGAGGTGTACTGTCCCTCCGGAGACAAGTGCCCGCTGGTCGGTTCTAACGTGCCCTGGGCCTTCATGCAGGGGGAGATCGCCACTATCCTGGCGGGGGACGTGAAGGTGAAAAAGGAGAGAGACCCCTGAGGAGGAAGAGAGTGTTTCTCTCTGATTCCAAAAGTAAAAAAAAGAATAAAGGTGAATAAGCGGGAGGAGCCTCAGACTGGAGTCTGTCAGTGGAGATGATGGATCCGGCTGCTGATGAGAGTGTGTCAGGGTAGGGATGGAGGATGAGGTGAGGAACAGAAACAGGTCAGATGACCCCTGAACTAGGTTTAGATCAGGTATCAGAGAGCTGGACTGTGATTGACAGCAGAAATCTGTATGTGGTCAGTTCCTTTATTTCTGCTGAGTCATGAATGAGTCGGCTGTTTTTCTTATTATGAGCTGATCCTAAAGCAGTTTATAGATGATTATTTTGACTTTCAGAAAAGGGATCCTGCTGTCTGATGATATGAGGCTTTTCTGAGATTAAGATTTAAATTTCAATCTGACTCATTAAAGTTTTTTCTTAAAATAAAAACAATACAGACAGTAGCAGGATGTGTTCTTAGAGACAGGTAAATAACATGAAACATGAGCAGCAGGACAGACACACTAACCATCATCATCTGAAGCTTGTTCAAAACCCTGCTCATGATTCAGCTGTCAGTCTGCTGAAACAATGAGCACAGAAAAGTTGAGTCATGATTCTTGAAAATTGTAATAACCCTCAAACAGTATTCAATAATTCATGTGACTATTACTGTTTATACCAGCTTGCAGACAAAGATTGTAGATAGTGGTGTGCACAAACTTTGAATGGCAGGGGCGAAAAGAAAAAAAAAGGCTAATGCAGCGTTGTGTTTTGCCAACCAGGAGGGCACTTTGGTGCATGATTATGCCACCCAGATGGCATTTTAGTGTATTTTGGCTTCCAAGAGACCACCTTAACGTGCTTTTATTTTTTCAGCAATTGGGTCGCGAAGGGGGTGGAGTTCCCCCTACCTACCCTGTGCACACCACTGGTTGTAGATCATCCAAAAGCTGTTTACATTGTACTGTTAGATAACAAAAAAGCTTCCATGATAACATAAAAACATAAGTACAAATAAGTGCCAATTCCAGGTAAAATGGCTGTGTATTTGTGAGATTAAGAATAAGTGAGCAACACAGATAACTTCTGTAGAGCCAAAGAGTCCTGGGAGGAACTAAAAGAATTTTCCCCCTGTCCCTCTACAAAGGGAGAGACTAGTTTCCCTCACCTCTCCTCACCTCACCTGACACTGACCCCTTCACAGCGCCTATAAACTACACCAAGTCCTGAGTCTTTATGTTACCTGCTGGCTTTGTAGGCCATAAAGTGACGTCCCTGTTTATATCAGTTACAACTAGTTTCAGGAGCTGGAATCACAGACACCAGCTCGTAGCAGGGACAGTGAAGCTCTGACGGAGAAATGCTGAGTCAGCTGGGAAAATTTCTCTGTGTAATGACCCTTCAGTAACAGATTAAACACATTTCAGCTGCATAGATCCCTCAAACTAATGTTTAATTAAGATGTGATTAAATAAAGTGAATGTTTGATTAGAGGGAAGTTAGAGAAGAGGGATGATTTAATAAAGATCGTGCTGAATTTATCTGCAGACAGATTTTTCTTTACCACATGAGTCTGATATTTACAGGCTGGTTTATAAAGTCCTTACCAGAATGTTTCATTACATTTATTACATATTATGAGATGTTCAACATTCATGTGTCTTAGATCAGTCACACTATGAGCTCACTGTAGGTCAGGGGAAGATATAAGCCTGTAGTCCTCAGACCTGTTGGCCTGTTTCTGAGTGCAGTCAGCTTTCAGAGCTCACCTGTGATCGCTCCACTGACAGACAGATCAGCAGAGGTCAGCTCTCGGGCTGCAGACATGACATGCTCGCTCCCGGCAGGAGGATTTTTTCCGAGTGGTTTAAATATTCTTCATGTGGATGTTTCCGAGTGTTTGTGTCGTGGTGGAGGTGACGGAGGTGTGAACAGTGATGGTGTGATGTCGTGTTTAAAACAGACAGCTCTCAGACTTCATCATCACACCATCATGTGTCTGTAAAAAACACCTCTGATTTTATACACTTTTTATCTCTTTCTTTCACTCCTGGGAATATTTTTAACCTCATTGATTGAATATTTCAGGAATGTAATGAGTTTTTTGTGATTTTCTAATTTCGCAGTTTCTTTTTTATTTTCTTACCGCAATAAATCTGTTTTTTCAGCCTTCCAGAGTTTGATTCAGTGAACAGGTGAACGTGCACCTGTTTTTATTTGTTTGTATTTCTGTTTCTATTATGAACTGATGAAACATCCGATCTTGTAACGTGCCTTGGAGCTGAATCAGTTGTAATAAATCTCATTGGTATAAACCTTTCAGTGACGTGTGATGTTTCTTTTCTGTGTTTTGATGTATTAAGATATAAACACAGTTACTGCTGGATTATTTCACAGCGACAGTCTGATTTGACCCTCACTGAGCCTCATGGTTCACAGTGTGGGGGATGATCTGACTGTGAGCGCGCTGAGACAGGCGTGAGGTGAAGATCAGAGTTAGACAAAAAACATACCCGGTGAACAAAGCACTCACTAATCCCTGCAGAAGTGAAGATTGCATCCATTAAAACAGCTTTGACAGCAACTCGATCAAGTGTTTAATGAAATGTATTAATGTGTGTATCACTCTGTGTGTGTGCGTTAGTGCAGGTGTTCACTGTCGTACCTTCAACTATCAGCTGCTCCCCTGTAGGAGCTGAACGCTCTCTGTAGTTTTTGGTCTCCTGCTGCATTGCAGATTTTTCTCTTTGAGCAACAGCACACACACACACACACACACACACACACACACACACACACACACACACACACACACACACACACACACACACACACACACACACACACACACACACACACACACCTTGACTCTGACACTCAGATTGTGTATTTCAGTTATCGTGTACTTCCCTGTATGAGGCTGTGTGCATGTGTCTGTTGGGGGACGGTGATGGGTAAGGTGCCCTTGGCTCAGCAAGGCAGCTCACTGTGTGCATGCTAATGTACACACACACACACACACACACACACAGATACTCAGTGTGCAGGGACTCCAGGGTGGTTTCTGAGGACTCCTCAGATACACACACCACTGAGCGTTTTTGTGAGTGTGTATGCGTACGTAGCTGGGAGTGGCAGAGACAGAGGGATAAAGCAAGGTTGGATGTGTGTGAAGCTTTCCTGTCTCTGTACTTTGGTTGATTTGACGATAATAATCTGATTAATGAGAGCAAATAAATGATTGGTTAAATGATTTAACGATCACTGTGATTGGTTGTTGTCTTGAGTCTTTGTTGGAAGAAATCAGGTGGATCAGAATCGTACCTGGTTGCATGTTAAGAGATGATTCTGATTGGTTTATATTTACCGCTTCATTGATCAGCAGTAGTGGATTTTCACAGGACAGACGCCTCTGTGTCTTCAGAGTCTGTCTTTGTGTACCATCTCTATCTGTGTCTGTTCCCATCTTGCTCCATGACGATGCAGCGGTTTCCATGGTGAGCCTCCTGGCTGAGGAAACAAAGAGGATAAAACACATCGTCATGTTAGTGTCAGTACAGTTTATTCAAACAGACAGATGTCTGAAAAGCTCCTGACCGCCAGGTGATGAGGTCCTAGATCAGGTGTTTGTGTATGAAGTAGCATGTGTGTGTGCGTGTGTGTGCTCTCAGTTCATCGACTCACAGCACAGACTCCATTTATAGACGATGATGTCAGCAATATATTTCTCTCAGCATCCCCTCCTCCTCCTCCTGCTCTGTGTCTTTCTCTCTGACTGAAAAATGAGCATTCAGAGGGCGTTACCTTCCTCCCCTTCCCTCTCTCCTCCCTCTCTTCCCCCTCCCCCCAGCCTCTGCAGCGTTGAGACATGTTCTCTTTGTCTCCATTTGATTGGTCGAGCCTCAGACACACCAACCTGATCCTTGTGTTTATTTATAACCCAGAATTAATTAATCGCACGAGGAGCACAGATTTGATGCTTCTCACTGAGACCAACTCTCAGGTCGCCGATGACATCATCAACACAGTCCTTGCTGTTGATTGATCAGCTGACCCATCAGTGAGAGGTCATGACCTCACTCAAGCTGATTAATCTCAAATCATCTGAGAAGGAGAGCATGATAGGAAGCCAGGCGGACAAAAGGACAGACACTCTGAATTAAAATGTATCTCCACAAACATCCTCACACACATACACACACACACACTCCACAAAGCTTATGAATTATTAGAGGAGAGGAAAGTGTAGTAGGAGCCTCCTCTCTCCTCTCTGTGAATGAAGCTTCCTTTCCTCCATCAGCATCTCTTCCCTGTTGCCATGGAGAACCACTGAGCCGTTGCTTAGCAACAGCAGCAGCAGCAGCAGCAGAGTCAGTCTGCAGCATCTGTGTGAACAACAGAGCAGGAGGTTATTGTGGCGGACATTTTGTCCCCCCACCCTTCACCTACAGTCTGTGTCCTCGGACTGACTCCGGACATCTGACACTCTGCCGCCCTGTCAGCTGATGAATCACGCTGGTGCAGCTGAAAACATGCAGAGGACTAATGTCGCACCTTTAAAGATAATGTACTCAAGTGAACAGTGTAGATTTTTGTGTTTCTACATTTCAATGTTCGATGCTGACAGGTAACATCTTTAGTTTTATAGAACACCTTCATGGTGTCAATAAAGTCATGTTTCTACCACAAACACCTGAACCTGTTAGTCCCATGAACCAATGGCTGAGAAGCTTTAAATTATGAGTGTTTTCTTTGAGAACTTCTGATACTAGATGCTACCTCTTCTCTTTTCTTTCTGTGTCTTTAGACACAATCCGCCTTGTACGGGTGAACCCAGTGTTTCCACCACAGCCAGGCCAGCTACAAAAAGTCACCTGCAGTCAACGACCAGTCACAGTAAGGCAGCAGCAAAAAGAGCCAATGAGATGCTGAGGGAGATGGGACGTTTGAGGACTGAGATGAAGATGCTGACGGTGAGTTTGCGTTCCCTTTGGAACATTTACCTGAGGTGTTACTGTGACAGGAAGGCTCCAAAGTCAGTATTTCTTCTGTCCAACAGCAAGAGGACCCTCTGAAGACCACCAGACCTCGAGCACACAACCACCAGACCCAACAAAAGCAGTCACAACCAAACCACATACAGTCCCATTCAAAACCAGCCCACTCTCAAAAAGACCCCTACCAATCCCATCAATCATGCTCCCAAAAGTCCCAGTCCAAACTAGTCCACTCTCAAAGGGACCCCAACCAACCCCCTCAGTCAAGCTCCCAACAGAACCAGTCCAAACCAGTCCACTCTCACGAAGACCCTGACCAACCCCCTCAATCAAGCTCCCAACAGAACCAGTCCCACTCAACTACAAATCCAGGTACTGAGCTCAAACAGAACCAGTCTCCAGCCCACATAACTCCTTCCCAGTCTAATTCAAGTATTTCCCAACAGAACCAGACTCATCAAACCCAGTTCAAACAAGTCCACTCCCAATCCCTCCAACCTAACTCACCCTTATCCCACCCTCTGACCCAGCTATCTTCATCTCAGCAAACTGAGCCTCAACAATCCCAGTTTCAGTCCCAACAGGCTCACTCACAGTCGTGTCAAAGTCTCTACCATCAAAACCAGCCCTATCTGCCCATACCGGTCCAGAGGAGGCCAGTGGTTCCATCTACATTGGAGGATGCAGGTCGTGTCCTCCGTCAGGTCCGAAGACAGAAGAAGGTTCTGGAGGATAACTTGGAGGCTCTGCTGAGAGCCAAAACTGGAGAGGTGCTGCACTGCCAGCTGGAGGCACTGGCTTCTAACAGGTAGCTAATGCTAACTTCTCACCTGCTGTTGCTAGCCCACTGAGGGCTAACATGAATAGATACTTCAGAAGACTGGCTGTGACTTAAGGTGTGTCCTCTGCAGAGACTGGACTGAGGAGGTCCGGATAAAGAAGACTGTGGACGCCTGGATCAGCACTCTGTCCAAAGACATCCAGGTGAGCAGCTCATACAGGACCTGAAACACCTGGAATTCAAGGATTGTCCTGGATGTGCACAGAGCAGGATAAAAAATGATTGAGAGTGCTTTTCACCTCCTTGATTCCCCTTCTTTATCTACTCTCCCTTCTCCTCCTCAGGCTGAGATGTCCTCGGAGGAAGTCGCCCCCTGCAGGGTCGCAAATACTGTGTCCAAACATGCAAACAGCAGAGCTGCTGCGGTGACATCACAGAGAGCTGCTGGTAGCTCCATCCACACCAGCAGGGGGAAGCCAAAGAGCACGGTTGGAGGAACAGGAAGTAAAAATGCAACAGGAAAAGGAAGCAGGGGGCCGGTGAGAAAGAAATCCTCTTTTCTCAGTCAGTTTAGTATGACAGTATGATGATGTCACTGACTGCATCTGTGTGCAGGTGCGGGGGGCGGAGCCTGTCAGAGCCTCAGGTAGACAGACAGACAGGAATCAGGTGGAGGATGGAGAGTCATACCTGACACGGCTGTATGGCAGAGCACCATATGAAGGTGTCAGACGAACCCTGAAGAAGAGTCCGTACTTGCGCTTCAGCTCACCTGTATCCCCTCTCAGTAGGAAGCCCCGCCCCCGCCTGGTGGAGAGTGTCAGAGGTGCGAGCAGGTGTTGGTTTGTAGCTTTAAAAGCAAGGTGAGAGTTTTCAGATGTGAAGGTGTCTGGTTTGTTTCTCCAGGTGTGAAGGTGAAGTCCTGTAAGACTCAGACCTCTTTAGCTCCTCCCCTCATTCTGTTACCTGGACAACCTCAGCATCATCACATTACCATCTCCTCCCGTATGAACTCCCATGACCCTGCTGACCTTACAGTGACCCCTGCAGACAGCTGCTCTGCTCCTGTGGCAATCCTTCTGAGTCAGTAAACATGTGAACAATGTATCTACTCTCACACAGATGTATTAAGTTTGTTAAATATATGAAAACAACATCCTCCTCCAGGTCGTCCCAGGATGGACTCTTCTTCAAAGTGCGCCACTGGTCACCAGCAGGAAGTGACATCACAGCCCACTGCCCCTGGGGTAGCTGCTCTGAGATCACCTGAGTTACAGTCACAGGTGAGTCAAGTGGAGTGGATGTTGAAACCATGGGGTGTCCTCACAGGGATGGTTTGAAAACAGACACTGGTCCTCATGGAAGGCCAAATAAAAATACACTCACACACATACATTTCAATGAATCCCTGTTTTTTTTAAGCAACGAGGAGAAAAATGATAAGTAGGAGAGTGAGATTCAGACAACAGATGATTTTATCCTGATGGTACAGAATCATACACACCTCTTTTGCAGAAGGATAAGATCTGGTTGCTTAGCAACAGCAGCTGCACTACCAGTCAATCAGACACAGTCACATGTTTCTTGTTTGTTGTAGCTGTGTGTTTGGGTTTGCAGTCTTATAGATTTATTTTTTCCTCAGATTTTCTTTAATCGGAGGCATGACATGTTTCCACCCTCGTTTGATTGCTTGTCTGAATGTGCAGTCTTGTATTTGTCCTTTGTCTCGCCTTGTTGTTGTTGCTCCTTTACGTCCTGTAGTGTGATCACTCTCTACAGACTGACTTAACTCCTTCATCAGATGACTAAAGTAAACATTCTGCTAACATGAACAGAATATAAACCTTGTGTTCAACCTGTATAATCACTTTTTGTCTTTATTCTGAATACATAATCACACCTGTGTGTTAATTTTGTTTACTTTGCCTCCTAATTACACTCAGTGATCACCTAATCAAAGCTTAAGAGCTACCAGGAGGTCAAAGGTCCCTGACAGATGTTTCTGTGTTGACAGGAAATGGAGCAGCAAGATACAGGTGAAACTCCTCCTCCCTCTATAGCCATCTTGGAGAGGAAGAGTGAGGAAGAGGGAGAGCAGGAGGAGGAGGAGAACGTCTTTCCTGGAACTGACTTCCTGTCTGTGGCTGATGTCATGCAGGTAACCTTCACCTCCACCTCCAACTTTTCCATCACCTCATCTCTCTTTAATCTGCTCCTCCTTCTCCATACCTCCTCCTCTTTTCTTATTTTCTTCTGTTGTCTCCAGCCCCTCCTTCATGTGTCCCATTTTTTCTCTCTCATTCTCCTCTTCCATGTCTCTCCTTTTATTTTCTCTTTCTCCTTTATTTTTCTTCCTCTTCTCTTCTGTAGTCTTCTTTTGTACCCCCCCCCCCCCCCCCCCCATTCTTCCTCTTTTTAGTATGTCTATGAAAATGGACTGCAGTCTCACAGCTCCCCCTGGTGGACACAGACAGAAAATACCCATCACCCAGATTATAATGCTGATCTGAAACCTGTGTTTCCATGACCCCCCATCACTCTGTGATCTCTTGTCCTCAGCAGGATGAGGGGAGTGTGAGGGGTGAGGAGGAGGTGGAGCTAGATGGAGGTCCATCTCCCCCTCCAGTCCTGTATCAAGGACCGGTCTTCCCGCCTCAGGCCCTCCCGGCCATCCCCTCACAGGATCAAGCCCCAATCCAGGGACTCAACCTGCAGAGAGACCCACTGGAAAACCGGCTGGTGGAATGGTGAGAATCAGTCTGACCCAGTTGGACCCCATCTGAATCAAACTAAACTGGTCTTAACCAGTCTTAACCAATCTGGATCAGTCTACATAGGTTTTAACCTGTATGAATCAATCTGAATCAATCTGAACCAATCTGAATCGGTCTGATCCAGTCTAGATTGATCTGCATCAGCCTAAACCAGTTCTTGGTGGCTCTGTCAGTATGCTGTAGAACTACTCAGTTATGTTCATACTGTGACGTGGTTTGTTTTGGTCAGGGTGGAGCAGCAGCTGATGTCCAGGATGATCTCTGAGATGTACCGCCCCCTTCCCTCTGACCCCGTCCTGAATGAGCTCTCTGACCAATCAGAGCAGGAGGATCGGAGTGTTACCTCAGACATAGGTAATGGTCATGACTTATTTTAAAACAGAGCTGATTTGGATGCTTTAGCCTGCCGTCACACTGAGATGTCACACTGAGATGTAGTTTCAGGCGTTATCCAGCAGGTGGCAGCTTTTCACTCAAATGCACTCAGAATTTAATCAGAATCTTAATGAGCTACATGATATGATATTAAACATCACAAATCATGAAGATGATATTTTATAAACAAAGAGATATGTAGAAATGTGCGTGTGTGTGTATTTGTGTGTTCAGTGGAGGCAGCAGGGGGAGCAGGTCTGCAGCTGTTCGTAGATTTAGGCACATCGGTGGACTCTGATCTTATCCGTCAGCTGGTGAAAGAAGTTTTGACTGAGGAGATCAACCTGATGCTGGGACACAGAGACACACAGGGGCCAGAAACAGAACCCCCAGGACCAGGGCCAGAAGTTCATCATGAGGTACGTCTGTGTGTGTGTGTTTGTTTTGTGTGGGAGTGTGTGCGAATCACCTGGTCACTGCTGCTGGTTGTCTTCCAGGACAAGCTGGTTCCACTGGTTCCAACTCCATCACCCACGCCTCCACCCAGTCCGACAATGCCCAGCAGAGAGACCCCACTCCTGACCACACCTCCTCCATCCGAACCTACAAGCCTGCAGAAGGAGTCTCCTCAGCCAATCGAAGTGCCAGGTTAGCCACATCTGTTCTCGAGCTGTGTTAACAGTAGCAATGGATTATAACCTTCAGAGAGTTAAAGTTTATGTGTTTATTTTTCTGACAGAACTTGTAGCCACACCCAGCCCAAGCCCAGAGCCCACTCACCCTCCAGAAAGTCCTCAGGTTGTCCATCAAGCCACGTCCCCTCCTTCCTGGGGGAATACTGAGCTGCCATTGAACGAGGAGAGACCAGAGGACACACAGCCGTCGTGAGTACATACACACTGTACAGGAAACTGTACAGCTAGAACTCTTCTTCTTCTTCTGTGGTAAATGTGGCCTGTCTCTCTGTCTCCCACTGCAGGCTTGTGTCTGTAGCAGAGGAGGAGCCTTTCATCCAGCCTGCTCCTTCACCCTCTCTTCACCTGCCTCCTCCACCCGGTCCTGACCCTAGACCAGTATCCCCTTCCAGCTCCTCAGATGGGTCCAGCACCAGTAACACCAGTGACACCACCAGCAGTGCAGAGACGGCAGAGACTGAAGCAGCTCTCAAACACATCTCAGAGGGAGAGCTGCTCATTAGTGTCAACCAGCTGGCTGCCATGACAGGTGACTGGATCTTCATCATTATCACCATCATCACAAATAAGAAACTAAGAAACTCTCACAGAGGACGAGAGTTCTACACTTACTTCCTTGTCTCTCTCCTTGACTCAGATGTGGATGCAGCGTGTAGTTTCTCCAGCTCTCTGCAGGAGCTGCAGGACATGGTGAGAACATGTTCTTTCACATTTATGAGAAATGAAAACTAAAACTGATCTGAGTGTTGGGTCACTTCTCTGTCCCTCCTCAAGGACATTGATCCTCCCAGTGAAGAGGTCAGAGGTCATGAGATCCTGCGAACCTTGCTGGCTAAGATGGAGCAATACACACAGAGAGGAGAGAGACCACAGCCAGAGGTACACGCACACATACACTCACACACAGACTCACTCACTCTCCAGTGCCTGACTTTTTGATCTTTTGTCTTCAGGGCTCTTGGGGAAGAGAGGAGGAGGAGGAAGAAGTGAGTGTGGGAGAGGTCAGAGATGATTGGACTACGAAACATTGTAGGACTACAAATCCACAGAGCCTTGGCATGAGCTCTGCAGCCCAGCAGGGTCACTCATCTAGACAGCTCAACCAGAGTGCAGGTAAGGCGGCCTTTGGATATACACCCAGAGTGTGTATCAGCATCATTCTGACATCACTCTGACATAACGCTCTTTCTTCCAGACGTGTCAGAAGTCAGTATCAAAGCAACAGATCAGGGGTTAGTTGCCACGGGCAACCAGATGGTTGAGTCAGTGAGTACTCTGACCTCTGACCTTCATGCTGGCCAGTCCCTATCTCTTGCTCACCTGGAGAACACACACGATGCAGAACAGGTGAGACACACAAATCAATCAATCAATCAAACAAAAAACAATTAATCTTTATTTAAATAATTCCAAATCGTAAAAAACACTATCTCATGACATTTTTCAAAAACATTAACAGGTCTAGAGCCCTTAATGTGAATAAAACTCTATTAGCAGAAACCTAACATCAAGACAAGACAAGATAAGGAGTCTTATCTAATATCAACCCACCATCACTGCAGCACTTTGCAGCATTTAGCAAGTTACAATGGCAAGGAAAAACTTCCTTTAACGGGCAGAAACCTCGGACAAAACCAGAGGGTGATGTACGGTCAGTAACTATAAGGGAACATTAAGATTAGAAGTTAGAGTGACAGAGTGTGTGTCACTTTCCCCTGACAGTTCAAACCTGTATCAGCAGAACTTAGAGCTGGTTCAGACCTGATCCAGCTGTAAGTATACACTTAATGAATAAGAAAAGTTTAAAGTCTAGTCCTGAAAATAGAGGCTGTGTCCCCCTGAACCTCAACCTGTACGTGATTCCAAAGAAGAAGAGCCTGATAACTAAAGGCTCGACCTCCCAAACTACTTTTAGAAACCCTAGGTAGGATGAGCAGGTTTTTCTAGACAGAAAACACAGAGGGAGGCTCAACACAGCTCTCTAGAGCTTCGTAAATCAGAAGAAGAATTTTAAACTCTTTTTTAGATTTTATAGGTAGCCAGTGTAGAGGGACTGACACTGGAGAGATGTGCTCTCTCTCCTCCTGGTCCTGGTCAGTACAAGAACTGCAGCGTTCTGAACGAGCGGAAGAGTCCTAATACACTTATTAAGACAGCCAGATAAAAGAGTGTTGCAGTAGTCCAGGCTGGCAGAAACGAAAGCACAGACTAGTTTCTCGGCATCCTCTTTGAGATGCTAAAGTCCAAGAACAATGACTTCAGTCTTCTCTAAATTCAGTAGTTAGAAGTTTCTGAGCAGCTGGTTTACATGTGTACAGAACTAACCTCCTGTAATAACTCTGTGTGTGTGTGTGTGTGTGTGTGTGTGTGTGTGTTTAGGTGCCTCCTGTCATGGTCACACAGCTGGACAGACTCTCAGGTAAGGAGCTCAGTTTGTCAGCAGTGTGTGTGCGTGTCAGCCTTTAGCTGACCAGCAGAGGGCGATGTCATTCCATTCCTGTTAGTGTTAACCCAGGAACTTTGTACACACACTCACACACACACAGGGACATCCACTGTATAATACAGCCCCTTACATGGTAATGTTTACACACTGACTGAACTGTTCCAAAATTTGTGTGTGTGTCTGTGTCTGTGTGTCTGTGTGTGTATCTGTGCGTGTCTGTGTATGTGTGTCTGTGTGTGAGAAAACTGTCTGCTGACTCTTGTCCTCATGAGGGAGACAGACGGATAGACAAAGAGAGGACTGTCAAAGCTTCAGAGTCTGGCTCAGTCCTGCTGAACCTTGGTCTGCAGCTGAGTACATGAGCAGGGAGGTCTGTCCACCCTCACCTGAGGCCTGTCGCTCTCCCCTTCACTCTCTCTGAGCCGTTAGTGAGAGGTTTAAATGTAAACAGGAAGTAGCAGCATCAGCAGAATCCTAAAACAACACGGTCATACAGAGAGCTCACTCAGACTGATGTGTGCTGGGGTTTACTTTATGCACATGCAAACACACACACACACACACACAGTCTCACAGGTCATTGATGTCACCATCAGAATTCTAAGTGGTTGAAATTTAATTTCTTTACCAGTTCAGGTATATTTTTACTGTGACATTAAATGTTGTGTGTATGTGTGTTAAGCTTAAGGCCTTTTTTCTATCTCTTTAATCAGAACTAGTGCTGTAACCATGACGACCTGGTAACGGTTGGATGTTGTCAGTGTGTTTCCATGGAGATCAGTTATCTGAGCTTAATTTAAAACAGATAAAGTCAGCCCTGACTAAAATAATATGCTTTTACAAACAAAGGAGTAAACCCAGAGACGTTCTCTTCTGTGTATTGATGATTTCATTCTTACTTAACCCTTACATGCTGTTTCTGGTCAAATTTGACGTGTTATCCAAAAATGGAATTTAGATCTTCCAGCGTTGGTTGAAGAAAATGGTTGTTTCAAGGTATCTTGAAACTATACATGCCATTTCTGTCACCACTGGCTCATAAAAAATACACACAGAGTTCAAGAAGGGCTGTCTGTTGCTCAATACATATTCTACCAGATTTATCTGTGCTTTTATTCTAAAAAAAAAAAAAAAAACTCTCCATGGCTGGATGAAAAGAAGCATCTGAAAGACTTGTCTGTGATTTTTTTCTGAAAAATCTCTGAGACTGAAACAAAAAAAAACTGCTTAACACTTATCAGTACTTTCATTCTGAAAACCTTTGAGAGAGGACCAAAAAAGGTCATTAAAGAGACTAATCTGGGTTTTTATTCTGAAACAAAACAAAAAAACAAACATACTCTGTCACTCGACCCACACAAGAAGGTAAGCAATTGACCTGAGCTTTTATTCTGAAAATATCTCCAACACTAAAGTAAAACAAGAAACTTAAAGACATACCTATGCTTTTAGTCTGAAAAATCTCTGGGACCAGACCAAAAACAAGCAGCTAAAAGGAGCTAAAAGGGGTCAGCTCGATCAGAGGGAACTGCAGCTGTTTAAGCAAACAGAGCCAATATGGCGGCCTGCTGGAGTTTAATAAACACACAGAAAGGTCTTAGAGGAGAGACCACACACACACACACACACACACACACACACACACACACACACACACACACACACACACAAACACACACACACTGAGCTGCTGTTCACTCTGCGGAGACTCACACTGGTCTCAGTGTTTTAAAGAGAAACTCCTGCTGATCACACTGACTCCATTCACACGCACTGTGTCTGTGCATGCGTGTGCGTGTTTAAGATCATAAAATCCGTCTTCCATCATTCTGACACAGGAGCATTTAAGTTTGTAGTCAGTGGTTGTACTCTGTCTATGTGGTTGTCTCTGAGGGCAGATCTCTAACTGCGACACACCTCCACAAGCATGTCTACACCATCATCATCATTATTATCATAAGTCTGTCTCATTAAGTCTGATCTCTGTGTCACCAGGTGAGCAGCAGGGGGGAGGAGCCAGGAGGATGGACGCTAACCTGCTGTCCCTCTCCTGTCAGGGGGAGGAGCAGCTGGAGGAGGTGATGGAGGAGTGTGTGAGCGCAGGAGGAGACACAGACTCCTCAGTCAGCGATGCCTTCTAAAGAGAGGAGAAACTAAGCACTATTCAAACTCACACTTATGACTGAATGAGCTTTTTTCAGTCTTTGACTTCCAAAGTCTATTTTTCTGAATTCCTGTGACCTTTCACCTCAGGATTGCCCAGGTTGCCTTGCTTGAACACGTTTTTATTATGTATGGATTTTTTATATACACATTTTGATAAAGTGAGTGTGTGCGTTTTATTCATGTTGGTTCATCCAGCATAATTGATGCTGATTTTAATTGGCTGTCTGCTGCAGCTCTATCTGTTGTCAGATAATCAAATCAAAGGTTTATTTTCACAAGAGGATCAGACAGAAACAGTCAAAGGGAAAAGAGGAGTTATTAAAATGTGTATCATTAAAGTCATGTGATCACTGGAAGTGATGTCATGTGGAATTTAAACCGTGTGTTGCTGTTTGCCTCTATTATCAGCCTCTCTGTAGACACAGAGCTCACTGTCCTCTATCATCACACAACCTATCAGTGTGTGTGTGTGTGAGAGAGTGAAAGAGAGTCTGATCTGTGGGAACATGTTAACACATACACACACAGACTGGAGTAGAGAGCTGAAATCAGCACACACATTGTCAGTGGAGCAGAAACACACACATAGTGTTTAGATAAGCAGGAAGTGGGATTAAAGAGAGACTTACTCTGAACACACACACATACTGTTTCACATTGAACACACACACACACACACACGTACAGACATACACAGTCTGTCTCTGTTTTAAAAGGTTGTTTTGGTGATACGTTTCCAATATTCTCAGGCAAAGGATTAAAAACTGATCTCAGGCCTGAGGACTTTCTTGCCTTCATTTTCTCAGTGTGTGTGTGTGTGTGTGTGTGTGTGTGTGTGTGTGTGTGTGTGTGTGTGTGTGTGTGTGTGTGTGTGTGTGTGTTTGATTGTCTTTAGAAGAGTGTATTTCAATGAAAACATGGAGTTGGATTATTGATCCAATATATTGATTACCAATAAAAGCTTTGCTGGTGTAAATTAGAGTCAGGGTGGAGCTGTAAATCTCTGCTTATGATTTTAACATGAAGTCTGAGCTGATCTTAAATAGGAAAATGAGCTGGGGCTGTGACATAGGACGCCATCTCACACACAAACACACACACACATACACATAATAACTGATTCAGACTGTACAAAAAAAAAAAAGCCTCTCATGAACCTATCATACAGCACAGACTGCAGGGATTCTACCCTATTCACCAGGTAACACGCACACTCACAGACACACACTGACCTCTGTTTCCATGGTAACACATCACCTGCAGCAGCAGGTGGACTCCTGCTGGGACAGAGTCAGACATCTCATCCTGATCACCAACACACTGAACAAAGGCTTTTATTTCTGTTTTCACCTCATCCTTTCGGCTCATCTGATTGGTCGCGAGGGGTCACTCTGATGAATTTTGTCACATTTATCCTCAGCACATCAATCAGTCTGAATATTTCTATAAATGGTGTTTCCAGTAGTAGAAGGGGCACTGGGAACCCCCCACCACCACCACACCCTGGTTAAATCTTGAAACTGTGATGTCATGTGATGTCACGAACCATTAAACACAGAGTAATTAAACAGATGTTTTTTTCAGTCTGACCTAAAAACTCAGACATTAGTGAGCTGCTTGTTTTTACACAGAGAACAATAAAGATTATTCAAACACAAAGACAGGCTGGATTAAAGTGATGCGTGGGGTAATTTTATGGATCAATCTGAACAAAAACAAAAAGCTGAAAAAAATAATGACTCAAGTATTTGCAGATCTGAACTTAACCGATTCTACTGCAGTTTGTTGCCATAAATAATTACTGACATCAACTTTTAATATCAAAACACAATTCAATGTGTTGTATATGTGCATAAAAATCATTTGTATTTTTTTCTTTTAAATAATAACAAAAATAAAATAAAAGTATTTAGTTGTTGCAGTTTTTTCTGACTTAAGAATTCATTAAACGTGAAGGACTTCAGGACCTAAAGGCAGACTGAAAAAAGCGGGGAGGAGCTAAGGAGGATTTCATCAAGTTAACACCAATCAACAAATATATACAGGAAGAAGTCTGCTACCGCCCTTCACAATAAGACTGTTAAATTCAAATATAAAACATTTAATTATCGTTTGTTTTTTAAACATTCAGAATCCAACATCAACATATATCATACTGTAAGTCCAGAACTTCAGGGTCTATATCCAACCATCAGTAACAGAGAAAGTTAAATAATAGAATATGAATGATCGAAACAAAACAGAAGCCAAACAAAATACAAATTAACTTAACAGGTGACTTATTTCTAAATTGTTGTCAAACCGTTTCTATAACAGCGTGTGTTGCTGGTATTGAAATATACCATTAGTATTCAAATTTTTGCGAGTGATAAAAAATGTACTTTACTTGTATTTTTTTTTTAAGAAAGATTAAAAAAATAAAAGAACAGGAGATTAAGAAAAGAAATTCAACATTGGTTTTGGAAAAAAATCTCTGTTTTATTGATGACTTAAATTATAAAAATATTTTCTTTTCATGTGAAACACATCAGCACTTGCTGATTTGTTTCCAGCAGAGTTAAGCAACAAAATAAAATACATCTGAGAATTTTTCTATTATAACATGCTATACATAGCCTATTAATTATATGTCTTATCACTATAAATTATAATGTTTAGACGCATGAAATGTTGAGTTTATCAGATTAAAGAGGCAAAGAAGAATTGTTTGTCCCTCAGTGTCTGATTTTAACGAAGCGTGACTTTTGTTTTATTTTGAAGGTGCATACAGGAAACTCGTGTTCTTATTGTTGCTGACGTCACACAGCCTGGTGTGGTAGAGCGTAGAGGGGGCGGGGATTGTGGGGCCCCGGTATCAGGGTGCTGCTGTCGGTCAGTCCGTGCGGAGCGTCAGGAGCAGCGGCAGCAGGACGGAGTCCAGGCCGTGTCTACGCTTCTCTCTGCTGGATCCAATCACCGCAGTGGCCTTGGGGCATGCTGGGACTTACCTGGACACTTGCCCTACCGGACCCGGATTTTATCTTCTGGATTATTTTGAGCTCTTTGTGTTTTAGTGGACCGTTAGACCACCGGTTGCTTCTCGCAGCTTCAGAGAGCAGACAGAGGACCCAAGTCTGACTCACTGTCTGACCCAGCTCGCTCACTTCACCGGGTCAGCTGATTCACCATGCTGTCCAAACCCTGCAGGTCTCCCGGACCCTGATCCTGCAGAGACTCTGACCCCCCTCTGACACGGAGATGCTGCAGTCCGGTGCCGCGCGGCGGGACGCGGAGGCGGTGGAGCGGCTGCGCTCTGTGCGGGAGCGGCTGGAGGCCACCGTGTCTGGGTTGGGGGAGCTGGAGCTCCTGCGGCAGCGGCAAGAGGTGCTGGTCCGGGCCGCTCTGGAGATCCGGGAGGAGGAGGAGGAGGTCGTGGAAGAGGTTGTAGAGGAAGAGGAGCGGCGGAGGGAGGCTCAACTGAGCTCAGAGGAGAAGCTCTTGGAGGAGAACATCCTGCTGCTCAGGAAACAGCTGGTAGGTCCTGACCTGTCTGTCTCATGACCTCTGACCCCTGAGACCTCAGTCTGGGGCTGAAGGACTCAGGTGTGTGTGTGTGTGTGTGTGTGTGTGTGTGTGTGTGTGTGTGTGTGTGTGTGTGTGTGTGTGTGTGTGTGTGTAAGGCCAAAGGTCAGGGGTGAAGGCGGGGTCAGCCCCTCTTTAATATAGAAACACTGGGGTGTGTTTAAGGTGAGTGACATCATTGATCTGTCTGATTTTAGATTAAGAAATAAATTTGTTTTGACTGTTCCAGGTGATGCCAGGCTCACCTGTGAGGGAGTGTGGAGCTGAGATCAGATTTTAATGATCTGTGTGCTTATGGATCACTTATTGATCAGCTGTTTAAAGACTCACGGTGCTGTCGTGGTGACTCAGGTTTTTCTCTTTCTCTCTCCTGGTGATTGTGGGCTTTGTCCCAGGGCCTGGTCAGACATTTCCTGCTCTGTGTTTTCACATTGATCCTCTGAGAGTTGATGTAAAACCTGGTCTCAGCAGATCTTTCTGAGCTCAGTCTGCAAACTGTGCATCTTCTAACCTTCATCCTCCTCATCCTCAGTGAGGCTGCTGTCAGAGCTCTTTCACTCTTTAAACCAGACCTGTGTTTCACTCTGAGGTCATTTAACTCACAGTGTCATTATGGTTTGGATGGTTGCAGTAAAATATGTCATTAGTGAAGAACACACAGGTGTGTGTGTGTAAGTGTGTGTGAGAGAGATCGGAGCAGGTGAGCATGGGTCATCTGACATCACAGAAACAGATTCTAGTGTGTTTACAGACTGATCAGCTCAGATTAAACAAACACTCGTTAAAACACAGACACACACACACTGTTCCTTTCTGTGAATATTTTCCTAATTACAGTTTATTTGTCTCTTTAAGGTGAGAGAATAAACATCCTGATGTCATAAAGACGCTGATGTCATGAGTGTGTGTGTGTGTGTGTGTTGGGGGAGGTTTTATGTTTGACCAGAATTAACTCCTCCAGTCTGATCCTCGGCCCCCCGCGGCTCAGAGAGGATACTGGGGGATTCAGTGATTCCAGGTGTGTGTGTGTGTGTGTGTGTGTGTGTGTGTGTGTGTGTGTGTGTGTGTGTGTGTGTGTGTGTGTGTGTTTAATTAAAGAGGCGTGTTGTGGCCTGAAGCAGCTCTCAGATAATGAACTCTCTCCGGTTGGTTTGTTCAGAGAATCAGCAGGCGATCACACACACACACACACACACACACACACACACACACACACACACACACACACACACTCACACACACACACACACACACACACACTCACACACACACACACACACTAACATACAGACAGAGCTGATTAGTCCAACATGAACAAGGTTCATTTGTGTATTCTCAGGCTCAGTCAGTCTGTGTGTTGTTAGGGAAGCGGTGTTGGTTGGGTTTGGTGTCCTTGTGTCCTGTTGTGTGTTAGTGTGTGTTTGTATGTGTGTATTTGCTGAAACTCCCTTTGGTGTAACTGTGAAGGAGCTAGGGGTTGAACCAGAGGCAAGCTCAGGTGTGTGATCAGGTTAAAAAACACAAACGTATCAAAGCTCAACACCATGACTCTCAAACTTTGGTTGGGCAGTCCTTTCCTCTTCATACTACAGTGTGAAATACATTACCCATAGTGCACCACTTATAAGCTGTGTGACCTAGAGTAACCTACGCTGCTGTACATGCTTCATCTGTTTTGATGGAGCTTGCTGATGTTGAGGTTGTTTGTGTGAAACTGAGGGAGGTTGGAGGAAAATCAACATTGCTGAAGAGAGAGATCTTCTTGTTACAGAGGAGGAGGATCCTTAACCACAAACACACGTTGCATCACTCTACACACACAGAGGAGCTGCTGCTCTGTTGAGATGGGTTAGTTAGTTCTGGTTACTGTGAGTGACTCAGCTCATTTGCATCTGTAGTACGCTTTAAAATCACACACCTCTCTACACTGCATTGGTCAGCTGACTGTCAGCTGTCGCCTCGTGCTGCATTCAAGTGTAACTTTTAACACAACGGTCATGGCGTCGGTGTGTCAGTGAGAGGCTTTGAAGTGAGGTCAGCTGGCGGTATGTCTTGGAAGGTTTGATATTTACTTTTTAAGGCCTTGAAATTGGATACAGAGCGTGAGCACGACATGATGAAGGCCTCAGCTGATCCTCCTCACGTCTTTTTTTTAAAGTGCTCTCTATCGCTTTATGAAGATGAATGTTTCAATGAGTGAGTTCAGACCGAAGCACGGCCATGTTGTTTGCATGTCTCAGCAGCTGTTTCATGTTTTACAGAAACCTGATCTCTGCTTGATCTGATGGACTCCATACAACCCCCTCCTCTTCTTATTTTTTCAGTCTGCTCTTTTTTGTTCTCTGCTTATTTCTTTCTCCTCCTCCTCCTCCTGGACGTGTTTTCAGGTCAGATTTCTGTGTTGGTTGTTTCTGGACTCTGTCCGGCCTGCAGCTGCAGCTCTAAACTTGAATCTGGAGCAGATTAGCCACCCCCCCCTCCCCGCTGTATGCAGGAACAAATGGAGATTCCTCTGAGCTGCTGGAAACTCTGCAGATCGACTTTCAGCCCAGTGTGGAGCAGCTGAGACACAAACAGTCTGAGGATCACTCACAGGAAGTCCAGGGCTGTCTGGATCTGGACGGCTGGAGTCCTGTTTAACTAGTTCATATGACAGAGATTACTGATTATCAGTTTCCTTTCAGAATAAAAGGTTTGTGCAGTCTTCCTGGTGAGGGTTAGACATGTTCTGTTGGAGGTGGAGGAGAACAAACATGGAGATAAAACTGAACATTAGATGATCTGTGCTGCTTGGAGAACACGGACAAAGAGCGGGCTCAGAAAGCGAGCTGATTGGCTGGTGCTGAAGTAAGAATAGCAGGGTTGAAACGAGTAGTGTGTTGATGACATCACTTCCTCCTGGGCCTCAGCTGTCTGCAGGGTGATTGACGGGAGAAACAGCTGGAAGAGAGTGTGTGTGTTTGAACACGCTGCTTATACCAGAGAGCAGCTGCACACACACACACACCCACACCCACACACACATATCTACGAGGCTATCCCACCAGGCAAGTGATGGTTAAAAACTGATCAGTCAAATGACTTGATCAATACTAAACCATGCATGGAGGTAGTGAGAGGAGGCGGGGCTTAACTGGGAAATAACTAGTTCATATTTTGGTCAGCTGGTCTAAAGTCTGTGGTGGTCTAAAGTCTGTGGTGGTCTAAAGGAAGTGTGCTGGTGTTACTGGTTGAGTGTACTGGTCTAAAGTATGTGTGTGTGTGTGTGTGTGTGTGTGTTTTAGGGGGGTAGTTTATGTATACTGGTGTTACTGGGAGCTCTGGTTTGGTATCTGAGTGTTTATCAGACGTTTGTTTCTGCAGCTCAGTCACAGGAATGCAGCACATGACCTGAGAGCTGCATAACCCGCATGTTTTCCATCCCTGCTGTGTGTGTGTGTGTGTGTGTGTGTGTAGAGTTTTAAAGGAGCAGCTGTTTCTCTGTGTGGATGGTAGGGTGTGCGCAGTGTGTGCTGTTTGATGCTCCTTATTAATAGTTTCATGAAGGCATCTAATGGTTTTAAACTGCTGCTGTCAGTGTGTGTGTGTGTGTGTGTGTGTGTGTGTGTGCAGCTGTTGAGTGCAATAATTCTTTACCTGTGAATGTAAACTGAACAGAGTGTGCCTGAAACATGAACGCTCTCTCTGTGACCGTGTGTGTGTGTGATAAGATCAGTGTGATACTCAGCGGTGTGTGTAGAGCCAGGTGATGATCAGCAGGTATGTAAACACCTGATCTTATCTGATGAGAGCCTGGAGCTGCTAATCAGAATCTGAGATGGAGGTCAAAGATCACAGGACATGAACAGACTGGGCTCGGCTCTGCTCCATTTCTCCTGAAGCTGCCAGACTGGCTCAGCTCCGCCCCCTCACCCAGCGTTGGGATCCCTGTGGAAACTGACAGGAGCAGAGGAAACCCTGCACCACATCAGTTTGTTTGTTGTGTAAAATATGGGGAAGCAGAATACAGAATACCCCCTCTTTAAAGCGTGTCACACATCTGAGGTCTGATCACTACCAGATCGTGTAGTAGTCTCTCTGTCTGCTTCTGGTTCACAGTCGGACTCTAAAAGGTCCTGTGGGATTGTTACTCTGTTTGGATAAAAACCAGACTGTCATCTGAAAGAATTAACAGTGATGAATTGTGTTTGTGTGCGCTTCCTTTCAGAACTGTTTGCGGAGGAGAGACACTGGACTCCTCAGTCAGCTTCAGGAGCTGGACCGTCAGATCAGCGACCTGCGATTGGACACTGAGGAGTCACATGACCTGCCGGAGACGGACAGCAGACCTAGTTCAGGTACCAGGACACAGTAAAATGGAAAAAGAAATAGATATGGAAGCAGCACAGCAACATCTAAAAGTTTGTGACACTGGTCCTGATCCTCCCGTTTTTGATCCCACAGGTTTCTACGAGCTGAGTGACGGAGCATCTGGCTCACTTTCTAACTCATCAAACTCTGTCTTCAGCGAGTGTTTCTGTTCCATGGCTGACGCTGATGGACGACTCCCATCTGCAGGTAACAAAAAACATAAACAATCTCAATTAATACATTATCAATACATGATCAAAACACAACCAATCAATACTCGATAAATAAACCAAAATGATCAATATATGGTCAGTTCACACAGAGCAGAAACATCCTGCGGACTAGGATCCTCCCCCTCTCTTTGATGTCACATGTGTCTGCTCCTTTTGGTTCCATCACTGTGTAAACACACACACACACACACACACTCTCACACACACACATGCATGGTTGAAAGTCAGGCCTTCAAAATAAAAGTCTTCCGCCGTGTGGAAGCCACCGTGTTTCCTGATCACATACATAACAGAATGTTTATTTATTGACTCTTCATTCTTTATTTATTGACTTTGATCACTCTAACACTCAGATATCAGACCGCCTGCTTCACTGTGTGTGTGTGTGTGTGTGTTTGAGTGACTTTGTGTGAGTGAGTGTGTGTGTGAGTGTTTGTGTTTGAAGGTGAGGAGACATCTGGAAGCTGTTTCCCTGCTGAAGCTCAAACTGTCACACCTCTGATGATAACACTCAAACACCAGCCTGCGAACACACACACACACACACACACACACACACACACACACACACACACACACACACACACACACACACACACAAACACACACACAGTTTACACCGGGTGCTGGGTGTCAGATCTGACCTCATGAAACTGAAAAATGAAAGACATCTTTCAGCTCTTGCTTTAAATTTACTCCCAGTCAGGTTTAATCAGATTAGAAAGTGATCATAGTAGTGTCTGTTAGCACCTTTACCTGCTGTAGGTCAGGCCTGGATTACTACAGTCTGAATTATATTAATTTAAGTTTGAGGACTGTATTTTGCTCCTTGTATCAGGGGGGAACTAACATATCTGATCCAGACACACAGAGCATAAAGTTAGAGATCAACAGACTCAGCCCATGTGACAGGAAGATCCTGTCTGGTTTAAGGTCCTGGTCTTGTTACAGATCCTGGTCTTAAGGGTGACTTCACAGGGCGGTTGATTTTCTCAGATTTTAGAGCAGAGACTTTTCTGTTCCAGTTTTGTTTTCTACATTTTCTCAGTTTGATATTAATGAAGTGTATTTGTGTGTGTGTGAGTGTGTGTTTGTGTTTGTTCTGTCCTCTCTGGTTATTAAACTGCGAGGTGTGGCTCCTGATCAAGCAGACAGAACAAACATCCGTCTCTAAGTCTGAGTTCATTCTGGAGATAAAATCAGAGGAGCTGAACTGCTCTCTCTCTCTCTCACACACACACACACACACACACACTCCTCACACTCACACATACACACTCAAGTGGAGCTAAACAGATTAACTCTGCACTTAGACATCTTAAATGCTGTCAGTTACAGCTCTGGTTTTCCCACAGCTTGTCAGGACATCTTTAAGCCGTTTAGAGAGCAGGGCCTTGCATAGTGGGGGTCTCAGGTGCCCCCTTGCCCAGAAAACTGAAATCATAATATCAGTAATCTCAGCATTCTTCCATCATATACTGGTCATCCCCAAGGTTAAAATAGTTTTGGATTTGTCATAATAGTTTAGTTTTAGTTAGTTTTGACATTTTTTTTCCCTTATAGTTTAGTTTTAATTAGTTTTCGAGCAGGCATTCTAGTTTTTATCTAGTTTTGATTTTTGCAACAAGGCTTAGTTTTAGTTTAGTTTTAGTTTTTTCATACCTGATAAACCAGATGCAGGATTCAAAAAAGTCAGAGTAAATATTTTGTAATACTGTTTATTTTTTAAGTCCAACATAGTGCTCACTGCTCAGTCAATGCTGATACTGAACTGTTAGCTGCTGCCTTAAACACAAGAAAATAATAGAAACTTAGAATGAAAAATAAAAACATAAATTACATAAAAATAATATAAACATAAATTATATAAAACAATAATATATGAGCTTAAATAATTAGAAACTTGGACTCTGTAACAATAAAGGCAGACCCAAATACAATTAAACTATTACAGATGCTCTGATTCATTGCTCCACTACGTTTCGTCGCAGCACAGCGCACAGCCAGTCAGTGCAGTAAACAAGCACTTCTCAGTAGGCCGCTATGATGTCGTTGTACGGCACTGACAATTGCCGAAAACTGTCATAAAATTGGTTGGGAAAATGTGTCGGGTTAATTTAAATCCTAAAGGCTATTAATATTGTCGAAAACTATAACTAAGGACATTTTGTCTGTAATTTTGGTTATTTTCAGTTAGTTTTGTGAACACAAGGTACAGTTTTAGTTTACTTATTGTTTTTGATTTCTTTTCTAGTTTTTATTAGTTTGAGTTAACTGCAATGTATTTTAAATTTTAGTTTTCGTTTTTAGTTTCGTTTTAGTTATCTATTTTAACCTTGGTCATAGCACCCAAAAAGTTTTATCCTCAGCCTTTCCCAAACATTCAAACACACATTTACATGCTAGAAGCTAGATTGAAACAGATACTAGGCAGATTCGCACAGCCTAAAAGCTTGAGTATGTCACAATATAGGAGAACATGTTAGCTAACCAAACCAGCTGAGTCCACGCTGCTCAAGTGCTGAGAGAGATTAGGACCAGTTGTTTGACTCCATCCTGAAACAATCCGACAGCTCCCTGTTAGTGTCGAGCCTCCATCATGTGTGGTGGCCCCTCATCTTAATCCTTCCTTTTGGAGCTCTGAGTTATATTTACTACCCGATGAATGATCTGTGTTTGTGATCCTGTGCAGCTCCCACTCTCTGAGGACTGGGATCAAAGAGGTAACATTTCTCAGCACAAAGAATTTTCCACTTCCTACTGCTGGTACTCTCCATCAGCCTCTCCAAACACAGTCATTACCCAGCAGACATTTCATCAGAGCGTCTCCCAGTGAACCACCTATCAGCTGTAGACGTTAGGAAACACTCAGATCCAGTCAACAGTCAGACAGAGAAATGTTCTGAGTGTGGCTCATAAAGTAGAAGTCCTCTAGAGAAATAACATCTGTGGCGATCCTGAGTCTCACTCTGATGTCTGGTCTGTCTCTGTCTCCTGCAGATGAGCTGGCCAGCTGTTTGGATTGTGATGATCTGGTTGGAGGGCTGTGTGATGACTCATCCTTCTGTGGTACAGTCCGCCGCTCGCTCTCCGCTCCTCACCCACCAACCGTGGACTCTGTCTCCTCTGCGGTCACGTGTGACTCTCAGTCTAAGTTTCACTGCGACCTAGTGGCTCGAAGTGGTGGAGAAGTCCTCCGCTACCCGAGCCCTCTGCATGCTGTGGCTGTCCAGAGCCCTGTTTTCTTGCAGAAGTGGGGTCATGGGGGTCAAAGCAGAGAAGAAGGGACTCTTAAGAGTCTTGAAGCTGCTGTTGAAGAACTCAAACCAGAATCTCTTCCTGTTTCAGCTCCTTCTGTACCTCAGAGCTCCTCCTGGCCAGCCCCCTCCTGCTCCTCCTCTTCCTCTCTGACTCCCTCCCATAAACGACTTGACAGCTACATCTTCGGCCTGCTGCAGAGGAGAGTCCTGCCCATCAGGACCAACAGACCTAGGACCAGTATCAGTACTGACCCCTCAAAGAGCATCCTGAGGCAGGCCAGTCTCTGTGTGAGGCAGGTGTCTGGTCCCAGCTCTGGGTCTAGTTTTGGGACTGTAAGGGGGACTGACCTCAGACCCTCCTGGCCAGCTGGAGGAGCAGACAGTGCTGTTACCTCTTCTCCTCAGAGGCAGTGGTCCGTGGAAAGTAAATCTGAGGAGCAGGAGGCCCCTAGTGGTTACCCAGATGGCTTTAAGCTCAGTGACCTGACACAAAACACAAACCTGTCTCCTCTGAGGAACAACGTCCAGACCAGCTCACCTGCAAGGAACCAGGACTCCAACACAAGCACTCACAGTCTGCTGAAACAGAAAAGCATCAGGCCTCTCCCTCCCTCAGCAGTGTCCTCAGCTCCTCTACCCAAAGACCTTAGGGAGCTGGGCTGTCCCAAAGCAAACTCCTCCCCCAAGGAGACCAAGCTGCCATGTTACCCTCCTGACCAGGAGCTGCCCCTGAAATCTCCTCCAGCTGTCAAACTACAATCAGCGGCTCCTAGAAACAGCCCTAAACCTCCCCAGACTGAGAGGACTGAGAGGACTGAGAGGACTGAGAGATCTGTTGTTAACAAGACCAGTGTAGGATCCTCCCACAGTCTGGATGAACCTCAAGGAGAGGGTCACATGGTTGGCACTAAGTCAACTTCCCATCAGAGGCAGAACATCAAGCCCTGTAAGAGCGGGAACAAAATCCTTAGATCTGCTAAAGTGAAGAACACGAATCTGAGGACAAGTCAGGACTCTGGACTCAACGAGAGACGAGGGGACAAGTCCCACCACAAATCCAGCTCTAAAAGGTCCCGGCTGCTGGAAGATGGTGGCTCTGTCCACATTAAAGGCTCCAGGAGAGCAGGTGGTGCTAACGGGTCCTCCTCCAGAATCCGACGCCTCCCTGCATCCATCCCAGAGGGCCGAGTCCTGGACAAACACATGACATCAACACTGAGCAGTGTACAGTCTGGTTCATCCAGGCACCTTCACCATGGACACCACCACCATGGACACCATCACCACCACGGTCACCACCATCATCATCACAATGGACGCGACCAAGTTGTAGTTGTTGCTAAACCAAAGCACAAACGGAGTGACTACCGGCGTTTGCGAGCAATCATGGAGGTACCTTACGATGAGGCGTTCAGGCGGGCTCAGCGGCGTAAGAGAAAAGAGTTGCTGAGTCATTCTGCTGCCAATGAGTTCCTCCCCTCTGGTGGGTTATTGAGCAGCCCGTATGCCTATACAGCAGGAAGTGACTCTGAGTATTCAGCAGAGTGTGCGTCACTTTTTCACTCCACCATCGTGGACACCAGCGAAGACGAGAGGTCCAACTACACCACCAACCGCTTTGGAGACAGTGAGTCCAGCGAGGAGGAGTACATGGATGAGAGCACCAGCACCAGTGATACAGAGGAGAGTGGAGGAGGTGGGGCTGGGGGTGGGGCCTGTGTTACAGGAAGGGGGTGGGCCCAGTCAGAGGCAGCGGGGACCAGGGTGACAGGTCAGGAAATGACCGCAGCTCAGGCTCAGGCCTACATCAAGATCAAGGCCTCCCATAACCTGAAGAAGAAGATCCTCAGGTTCAGGTCGGGTTCTCTAAAACTCATGACTACAGTGTGAACCAGCAGGGCCCCGCCTCTACCTGCTACAGCCACCCAGAGCCATACCAGCTGGGGTGTCCTACCTTTGCACTCCTAACATACCTGAACCACCTACACCTGAGGAAGGAGCAGACAGACCGGAGCTCTTGGACGCTTTACCCAACCAGTCATCCATCTTTGTGAAAGCATGTGTGACCAGTAAGAATGTACCATTACCCTAACTAGTCAGGAACACCAAGGTACACCTGAAACCTGTACAGAGAACCAGTTAATCAGAGGGACACAGTGATCTGATGCGTCCAGACCTCTGCAAGTTTGTCATCTGATGCCTTTTCTCCCACTGTTTGTCTGTTTAAAAAGGAGCATGTTGGAAACCTGAGGAGTGGTGCTGGTTTTAGGACTGTCAAGGTTCTGGTGCTCAAAGTGGTCGGTTTATGATTTCGTTGCCAAGGCCCCAGTCCAAAAGTTTTAACTGATGTGAGGTCGTAACTCAGCTCATGATAACAGTCACTTCCACCAGAAGTCTGGACACCTTAAAAGATTTTAAACATTTATGCTGAAAGATCAAATTGTGTCTGTGTCAGATAACCTCCAATCTTCAGGACAAACTCAGCATCAGATGCTGTTGGAAAACTTTGGTTAATGAAGAGAGGAAAAGTCGGCCAATCAAATTGGCTTCCTCCACATCTCTTTGTCTCCCCCTGAAACAGTGCCTGAGCTAAAAACCACCTGACTGTACCTGAGAGAGTTCCCATCAGACTTTACGTTTGAAACTATCTGAGGTCTACTGGACCTTCGGTGTCTCTGCTGGACTGTATCCTCCAGGCGGTTCATTAGGAATCCCTGGGTGTCTCCTGAAGGTCCAGTTGACAGTCTTTGGTTGGTCCTGATGGGGGTTAGGGCTCTGCTGGGTCCAGGTTGTGTCTTGCTGCAGTCCTCTCTGTATTTGCTGCACTTTGAGATGGACTGTGTCACCCTGTGCGTCTGTGTTTTGTAGCCTTATTTTGTATTTATCACATGGACTTTGCCTTTGGTTGTAGCGCACACGCCATGCCACACGTCTGTACATGCTTGTTTTTTTTTATTGGTGGGTAGAATTACGGTGCTATGTTTGATGAAAGCTATTTAATGCTAATATATTTGCTTCGTACATATTTGATGCTTCACATGGTACGGACTGACAGCTGGTCCAGGCTGCAGTTTGAACAGCATTTAAACACAAAGACTGACTATTTACTGTCACCACTGTTGCCATACTAACTTTACACATCATGAAGAGAAAGACAGACAAGGTTTGTGATTTTTAGAGATTCATCATCACTGTGATCCTAAACCTAACAAATCCTAACAGTTTAACTAAGTTAACCGCAGTCTGGTTAGGTTTCGGAAATCATAACTCAGTCTAAAGGTCTAAAACTTCCCTCCGTGTTTAATCTCTGCCGTGGTTTTGATCTCAGTCCCTGAGGTTGGGTAAAATCTTTGATTTAAATTATTTCTGTCTGAAAACACAGACAGCAATCGGCTATTTCCTCTTTTTAGAGAGACTAAAACATTAAGATTTCTGTCTTTACCTCAGATTCAGCTAGCTTAACTTAGCTTACCACAAAGACTGGGAGTGGGTGAGACTGGAGTTGTTCACCTGTGTAGCTCTTTAAAGAAGACTATCAGGTGTCTACATTCTAACTGCATTAACTGTTAAGGTGGCTAAAGGAGCTAGCAAAAGTAAGTATGATAAGATAGGTAGCAGCTTGCAAATAAGCGTAGCAATTGCAGCTAACTTATAATAAGTGGATGTTTAGGACCAGTTAAGAGTTGAAGGGTAGAAATGTAAGTATAGACATGTATAAAGGAAGTGTGTGTGAGAAGGTTTAGCAGCAGTTAGCACTCAAGCTCTGTCTTGACAAGTAGACGTGTTAGCTCTGTAGCAAACACTCAGCTAAATGTAACTCAATCGCAAGAATACAATAACATATAAGAAGTGCACTTACATTATCTTTAGCCTGTTAGCTTCTTGAACTTATTGCTGATAATAAAATCATTAATGTGGATGTTTTTAGATCAAGTTATTGAACTTCAGCGGGTCTCTTTGTCTTTGTGCTAAGCTAAGCTAAGCTAAGTCATTCCAATGCAGTGATATCTCTGGGTAAAACGCTCTAACAGCAGCTCCAGACTTTTTCTCTGATGATGAGTCTCTAAATGTAACCCTCTGTTTATCATCAAGCCCTGGCTCAGGTGTGAACAGCTAGATCTTCAAACAGTCACAGAAGCCTTCAGCTGTTTTCCCTCACACCTCTTTCTCATTTTCAATTTAAACATTTTAGACCTAAAATTTCAACAAAACCCTTCATACCTCCTCCTGAGGTTTCTATACACCTGTACCTGACTGTTACTGAGAGTGTGTAAATAATTCTGTGTATGCTGGTCTTTAACCTTTTTACGCTTTATTAAACGTGGACTTGAACACTTAGTTATTCTGGATTCTTCTGTTTTCTCTGACCTCAAATCCTGAATCCTGGACTCGGGAGGGTTGTTTCCCCAGTTGGCATAAACACTCACACAAACGAAGCCAGATCACCTGATATTTGCTGCTTTTTTGTGCTAAGCTGCTTCACACCCCTGATGTGAATTCTGCAGGAGATATTTTCATCGGTTTGTCTCTCGCAGAGTGTCAACAAATCACATCTCCACAGCTCAACACACAGAGCTATAAAATGCAAATAAGGTTACAAACTGATGGTCCATGAAGTACTTGCAATTTATGTCTTCAGCTGTGTGTGTGTGTGTGAGTGTCTGTGTGTGTGTGTGTGATCTCAGATCTGGTGGAGATGTTTAGAGTTCAGCTGACTGTCAAGCACATGAATCCTGTTAAACAACCCACAGACTGCAACATCTCTCACTCAAACACACACTCACAAAAACACACACACACACTGAGATCCTGTTAAAGTCTACAAATCAAACTGACCAACAGAATTATTCCTCTTAAATTTAGCTCCAAATGTCCCAGAATGCTTTGCGCACAGATTCCTGCCCTGTGCACACTCAGCACGTTGTCTCTGTTTCCTTAATGAAAACAAATGTCCAACAACGAGCTGTTCTGTGTACTGCCTGCAGGAACTGCTGACTCTGTGCGCGCGCGTGTGTGTGTGTGTTAGTATTGCAGAGGCCATTACTCATCGCCCCCTGATCTTTAGCATAATGAGAGTGGACAGCTGAAAGATTGCTGACAAGACCTATTTTAAACTAAACACACACAAACACTTACTGCAGTCATAGTAAAAGCTGTGTTGTCTGTGTTGGAGCTCTGAGCTAAATGCTAACATCGTTGTGCTAACATATCTCCCTGTCTGGCTCTTAATGTTTCTCAGTCAGCGCTCTGTTTTCCAGAGGAGCCTTAAAGCAGCCATGATATTATTACTCCTTTTTTTTTTTTTTCATTTTTTCCATCTGAGCTGCAGGTTTGGCTGCAAGAGGACGACAGACTAACTCTGCAGGGACACACACACACACACACACACACACACACACACACACAAACATGCACACACTCTCTGGCTCAGGCTGTCAGCTCAGAGGGAACAGAGGAATAAATCACTGCAGTGTTACACACAGGAAACACAGAAAATCCTTGAGAGTGCCCTTAAAACACACTCACTCACACACACACACACACAAACCCACATACTGCAGCCATTTGCTCCCTCCTTTAACACCCTCAGATTCAAAAAATCCCTCCTGCCCTTCACACTCAGCTGCAGCTCTGTAGGCGTTTGTGTGTGTGTGTGTTTGTAGTATTTTCCACTCAGGGTTTTCTCCCTCTCCGCGGTCCTTACCTTGCCCAGGCATGTTACCCCCCAGAGTCCAGTGTGTTTGCTCAGTGTCACCCTCTTAGCCTAGTTTGAGGGGGTGGACTTGAGCACGGTACGGCTGCTTGAGCATGAGCCCAAACATGGTGCAGTAAAGCACCTGATTGAGAAAGACAGCAAAATCACCTACTAGTGGAAAGAGGAAAGATAAAGAGCTAAGTTTATTTGATTCAATGGTGAATCCACAGCAATCATGTGGTGTAATATAGCTTAATGATAGTAACAATCAATACTTCCTCTATCACTCCAAGTCTGGGAGGAGAGGAAAAAGAGGAGACAGTCAGACGATGGACTGAAGCCAAAATAAATATATAAATAAATAAATCACTGATTTTATTTTCAGACTCAAGGCGAGTCAAGACCTCCTGATGAAGACTTTAACCTTTAACCCCTGATTCCTCCTGACGTTCAGACTCAGAAAACTTTATGTAAGCACAAAGGGAGAGACGGGGCACAGGGAGCAGATTCGCTGCAGGCAGGAAGACACCCTGAGACAAACAAAGAGGAGCTATTCTCAGGTAATCAATAACACCCTATACAGGTGAGCTCTTCTTAGACGAGGAGACAATCTCGACAAGTCTACACAACCTGAGAGATGTGCAGTTAAAGACACATTCAACACCCAATGTACTGAGGAGAGCTCTGAGTTTTCCCACTCCTTATGAAGACCTTGAAGTATCCTGGCGTGGGATGAGACAGGCGGCCTCTTTACAGCCTCATATCCCTCCACCACATCTGGAGCCAACATCTGACATCACATAGATCCACATCAACAGATTTTTATATCTCTTTCATCTTTTTATTTCTCTTTCTCCATTCCCTCTGTCTGTCTATCATCCCCTCTCAACTGGTTTGAACTCGGTCTGTTTTATATTTCATGATTTTGCAAAATAAAACATTAGCTCTTTAATCTGACATCTGATCTGATGAACATGTGCTGTATCAGCAGAGTTACAGTCAAAAAGCTCACACAGACTCTATGGACTCAGTTCAGAGTTTATCCAATCACATATTCATTTCATCATCACATATCCTAGTTTACATGACAAAATATATAAAACAAATATGATCACAGAAAAGTAAATATGCTGTACAAAATGTTTATAAAACAGATTTTGATTTGATGGCTAGGCAAAGTTGCAAGGCAGTACCCTGTTGTGGCTGCCTGTTAAAACAGCTCTCTCTTCTTTGTCAATTTCTTGTAATTTTTTCATCTCTTTTTCGTCATTTCTGTATTTGAAGTGGATCATTACCTTGTTTGGCTCATTTGTTGGTCATAGACACCAAACTTTTCGTGTCTTCAGTGATATTTCTACAATTTTTGCTCCTGTGTTTGTCTGGAGATCCTACATGTAACCATGGCTGCATTGTTTACATGTGAAATCAGCTGTTAGCAGCCTGTAGCATGTCAATGCTAACTGGCGCAAGGCCTGATGTTTCCCCACAAGGTGAGGAGAAGGAGGTGAGGATGATATGCTGGTTCTCAGGTGTGAGCTAAGAAGTGACGACATGGACCTGTCCTTCTATCCATCGTTATTGGGAACGTAAGCTCTATCTCCAATAAGATGGATGAGCTAGCGGTGCTAACCCAGCAACAGAGGGAATACCAAGAGGCAGAGTAGCATCATGCTATCCACAGACATGGCTAACGGAGCTAGCACCACACACCAACGCCACATTGGAAGAGCTTCACCTGCTGTGAGGAGACAGGATCCAGGAACCAGAGACTGAACAGACTGCTGAAGAAGCTCAGTCCTGGACCCTGTGGAGGTGGAGGCTGGCTGACTGGAGAATGATGGACGAGCTGTCATCATCATGTCATTCTTATGGACCTTTTTGCACTTTCTGTACACTTTCCTACTTTTGTTTTCTTGATTGCTGCTGTGACTCCTCCTTAATTTCCCCTCAGGGATAAATAAAGTATTTTCTATTCTATTCTAAATGTTGAAACTAACATTTTTCTATGTTAGTTTGTTGTAAAAAAAAACAAACCCTTATTTTAAATTGAATGCCAGCAACACAGAAGCATAATGAACTATGCTCACGGATGATGGTTTTTCAAGTGATTTTGAGTCTTGTCTGTTTTAATGCAGTTCTGTCCAAGGGCCTGAGAATCTCCTCCATCCAGACTTGGTTTTGGTCCTTGTGCCTGTTTTTAAAGGGACTTCTCCAGATTCTCTAAGTTTATGAATTATAATTTGCTCTGTAGGTAATGAAATCCACTAATTCCTTCTCTTTTTACTCTGAGGAACATTAATCTGTTGAACTATCTGCTCACACAGCCTCTCATAGAGTGATGAACCACTCCTCATCTTACTTTCTGAGCCTCAGTCTCTCTGCTGTGTCTGTTATACTCTCATTCATGTGACTCAGCTGTTATTGATTAACTGCATCAGGCGATGTTCCACCAGCTGTTTTTTTGAGCATTACACAACTTTTTTTTCTCCGTTACTGTTTTTGTTTCGCCTGTAAGATTTCACACAGTGTCTTGACTCTTCCGGGCTCTGTGTTCTCAGAGAAACATGAAAGATCCAACTTTATCCTGTGACACAGTCTACACATATAAAGCACACACACACACTTGGATCTGTTTTTGGCTTAGCTGATGTTAATCACTGTTATTGTGTTTTTAATTGGTATGAACTTGTTTCTGTTGATTTGATGTGTCGTAAGGATCATGTTCAGTTTTGTTGTTTTGTCAAGACTGATAAAACATTCTCAGCTGAACTTCAGAAACTTCAGCACAAAGACCAAACAAAGAGAGCTTACCTCTCTTCTTCTGTGACCATGTTTCCTCCACTTCTCTCCCCGAGGTCCTCCACTGGAGGACTGTCCCCGAGGAAACACGAAGACAAACAGCAGCTTCAGCAAAGGCCTGCCTGTGAATGTGGGTTTGTGAATGTGTGTGTGTGTGTGTGCATGTGTGTGTAGGGTCAGTGGAACAAAGAGCCGTCTGGGAGGTGAGTGTTTTAACTCCCTGTTGTCTTTCAGAGGAAACAGAGCTGGGCCTTATCTGTGGCATCATCTTAATGAGACCCTCAAGAACCCTGATCAGTATTCAGTTTATCTCTCTTTGTCACGGAGACACACTTCAGCTTATTTCTCTTCACTGTTTATTTATTCGGAGAAAACACCTCACATTATGTGTGTGTGCGTCAGAGGGAACCACTGCAGACACACACACACAGACTGACTCCAGGCTACACACACTCTCGCCCACACTGCCGCCCACATAAAGCTCCACTGCATCTAAGTTAACTCACAAACACATGAACACACACACTTACACGCCAACAAACATGTTTATCCCTACAGGATGTGTAACAGAGAAAACAAAATAAAATCCAAGCATCAAATGTTTCAAGCAGCAGAAGAAAAGAAGATCAGGGATCACCTGAAGCTGTTAAAACCAGAAACCCCAGAAGAAGAAGAAGAAGAAACAGACATTGACTGATGATGTCACACTCTGATCTCTATAAATGACTCTATGATTAAAATGAGTCTCCTGGAAAACATCCACATAATCTCGGCCATTTCTCATGTTTAAATTTTTTCTCACTGACTGAACACAACCAAAGAAACGAGACGCTAAGGCTGTGTTGGCTCTGTATTGGAGCCTCCCTTTTGTTTCTGCTTGTACTGTGAAGCTGTGGACAGTTCTTTAGGATTCAAAGTCTGTGCTGATTTATTCGACATGTTAGCAGAAGGTTAGCTGTATCAATTGTTAAAAGAAAGAAAATAAAAACAGGTTATGTTAAATCTTTTTTCATGTGCAATCTTCCTCTCATTCCTTTACGTCTCTGCACATTTCTCTGAGAACACAACTGACCCTAATTTACCCCACTAACCTGAATCCTTTCCCCATTAAACATAACCTGACCCTACCAACCCAATCCCAAATCCTACCAACTCTTACCCTATTAACCTGGAGCCTACTAAACCAAACACTAACCCACTTTGACCAAAACTGACACCCTTACCCTACTTACCCAAACCATAACGCCACGAACTAACTCCACTAAATGCAAACCCTACTGATCCTAACTTACACTACTCACCTGAGCTCTTTCCCCACAGTATCTAACCCCAACCCTACTGATCCTAATCCTACCAACCCTAACCATTACTGCACTAACCTGGAGCCTACTCGTCTGATCCTGTAAAGCCCTACCCTACTTAACTAAACCTGAACCCTTGCCCTACAAACCTGAATCTGAAGCTTACTTAGGGTCTGTTTACACGACAACGGTTTTAGGGTGAAACGCAAAAGTTTTGTTGCATTCCGGCCTCGCGTTTACACGGAAACGATGTTTCAGCCGACCTAAAATGCAATCTTTTGAAAGTAGCCTCCAAAGTGGAATTTTCTGAAACACTTTAACAGTTGCTGCTTCACGGTCCGCTTCTCGTGGGCGCTTACAACAGGACAACAGTACCGTTGTTACGATCGGCATGAACTACCGTTTTGTGCTTGTGCTGCTCAGTCTGCTCAATCTGCAGACTGTCTTTCAACAAAATGTGCATCTGTTGCTCCACTTCTGCTCTTAGTTTGCACCATAGACTGTATATAAAGTGGACAGCGTGCCTCCGCCATTTATCATTGTACGGTTTTGAAGCCAAAATACCGCCACCTCAGGCGCCACCATTGTAGCAGTTTGGAGCCAGAGTCTGCGCTGTAGAGACGATGAGGGATTCTGGGAGAATCTGAGAGGGGCTGGGTGACAAAAATAATATATATTTTTTTCTTTGGAGAGTCTATCACCTCCTGACTCTACCTCCCGACATATTTTAGGATCCCCGGAAAAAATACATGAGTACAGTAGCTGTCAATCATCGTTAAACGTTATGTAAAGCCTTGTTTTTAACCTCGAATAACTAATGAAAACGAAACTTTTCAGAAAAAAGAGGACTTGGATACAAGACAGCCAAATAATATCTTCAAATCACCACAACAATCAGTCGAAGGAGGTGTAATAATTTTTCAAAGTTTGACCACAGCCCATCTGGAATGGCTGGAAAGCCGTATTTTTTGACCTATACTGCAGCCAGTCACCAGGGGGAACAGTTTTTGTGGGGACCTCACTTCAAGATGAGCAAGTGGACATCCATTTTTTTTACAGTCTATGGTTTGCACCAATACACCGGATGATCGACTAAAATCTACTTGGAGATCTCCCAAAAGCAGCTTCTGGACAAGACAGTTATAGCGCCATCTACAGGCCTGGCATGCTTACTACAGCATTTTGTGTCCCTCTGCATTTCCGTGTAAACGCAGACTTTTACAATGTGTTTCAGCGTTGTTGGATGAAATGTTGTCATGTAAACGGGACCTTATGCTCCAGTTGGAATTTCCGAGTTCCGAGTGGGAACTCCCAGCTGGAACGCTCCCTGAGGTTGGAATTCCCAACTTTTCAGTCAGAGCACCCTCAGCACCCCTGAGCTCCCAGTAGGAAATTCCGAGTTAAAGTGTAATCAGTAGTTAAGCTCCTGTTATATTCTTTTCATTTAAGAATTTCTGACTAGTTTTTGTTGCAATAAATCAGCTGTATATATAATATTATACAAAGTTTAGATACAGAAATATTTCTGTTGAGGAGAGTTTTTCCGACTTGGCAACTGGAACACTATACTTGGAGATGACGTCACTCCCACTCCCGACCTCCAAGTTTGAGCACAATTGGAACGCAGCGTTATCCTAACCCCAACCTTACTGACCTTAATCTGTACCCTGCTTAACCCTACTGCCAACCCCAACCTTGGCGTGTGGCCAAACCCGGATGCTCCTTTAGGGGGGCGTCATTTCCCCTAAATATAAACCTAACCCTTTACTGTAGACCCGAACCCTACTAACCCTGACTCCAGTCATACCATCACACCACATTCTGCTGAGTCATCCTCTCCTCCCTCAGCAGCCACTCAAACAGGAACAATACAACAAGTATCAATAATCAATGACTGATCAGAGATCAGCTGCTTTAAACAGCTGACCTGCAGGGTCAAAGGTCAGCATGGAGTCAACATCACTCACACAGCCAAGAGTAATCATTAACTGAAGGCTTTTTCAGATGCACACAGAATTCCTGAAATTGTTTTGATATTACCCGGGTGAGCTGCATGTACCGACACAAACAGTGAAAGTTTTACCCCAGACTTCCCCCCAGTCCCCTGGTACCAACGAAGTGGATCAATAGGAGGATGAGAGGAGGAGGAAAAGTGGAAAAGTAGGAGGAGAAGTTTTGCTGAGCTAAGATCCAGGTCAGACCCTCTGAGACCGAGCGGCTGGATTTAGTTTCTGAGGAAACAGCAGCCTGGTTAGAAATCAGGTCAGCTGATCTGAGGAGGCGGGCCTACAGGAGGAACCAGTCCACCTAAAGAAGGTTTTATTATTGAGATAAAATAACCTGCTGGGGTCAGAGGTCAGCTGATGGGCTCTTATCTGTGACCTTTGACCCCACAGAGCAGGCTCAAAGGAAGCAGAGAGACAGACCGACTCCAGATCAGCTGATAAACACAGCAGGTAAACATGATCACCTTCATGACTCTGTGTAAACCTGTAATCACCTCACAGACTATTGACTGTCATTATGGGATGGACCGTTGCTATAGTGATTTATGATGAATTCACCAACACGCTTAGATAAAACATTTGTGAGACAAACGCCCAAGAAACAGACATCCGAAGTCTTCCTTCTTTCTCCCTCTCGCAGGTTGTGTGTTTTGTGGTGTCCCCTGTTCGACCTGTCTGATTAATGACATTATTAACCTGCTGACAGGCTGTGTGTGTGTGTGTTAGCTTCACTTCATTAGCATATTAAAAGTGTGTTCATTAGCTGAGGTCATTACAGGCTGCAGGGCACTTCAAAGAACACACACACACACACACACACACACACACACACACACACACACACACACACACACACACACACACACACACACACACACACACACACACACACACACACACACACACACACACACACACACACGTGGTGCTGTGTTAGAGCTCCCTGCAGAGTGTGTGAACAGTAGAGATGTGTGTGTTTCACTGTTTAATCTGAAGCAGCTGATCATTTACTGTAATCTGATGTTCCTGCACACACACACACACACACACACACACACACACACACACACACATACACACACAGTGGCTGCATTACTTAATGTCCAGTTTGTGTAACCTGTGTGTAATTAATGCGTTATATATCACTGTGTGTGTGTGTGTGTGTGTGTGTGTGTGTGTGTGTGTGTGTGTGTGTGTGTGTGTGTGTGTGTGTGTGTGTGTGTGTGTGTGTGTGTGAGCGACTGTGCTATTTTTTGATCATCATCGTCTGAGTATTTCAACATCCCACCCTGATGGGATGAAGATGTTATTGTGTCCCCCACTTCTCCTCCTCAGCCCCTCCTCCTCAGCCTTGGGGAGTCTCAGAAGACCAGCGGGGGTGAGAGGTCAAAGGTCACACAGGAGGTCAGAGCAGAAGAGATGAAGGAGCAGACAGTGAGTCAGGCTGAGACATGTTAAAACATCCCGAAACCCATGAACCCACAGAAGAGGATGAGGAGGAGAGCTGAGCTATCTTTCAAATTTTCTCTCATTGATCAGAAACGTGGTCAGGAGCTCCTTCAAACGATGCATCTGAAGTCTGTTTCTGTCACAGCAGTGTTGACAAGATGTTACAAGACCTGGACCTTTGCATACATCGAGGCCTGCAGGATCTGCCTGAATCAGACATTACTGTGCTGCAGTAAGTGACACATTCACCATGAGTATGCACAAATGTAGTGCTAACCACAACTTCTATAAAGATGTGATGTGAATAACTGTTTATGAAGTAATATTAAAAAAAACTTTTAGAACCACAAGTTTGTCTAAAAATGATTACAGGGGAATAAAAATACAAATTTTAAATCTAGAAATAAGTTGGCCATGAGAGTGTTGAAACAAGAAGAAAATGCTCATTGTCAAATCAAAATACTTGAAAACAAACTTTCTGAATGATGAGTGAAATATATTGAATAGGACAAAATCAACACCTCTAGCAAAGGAAAAAAGAAAATATCCCAAAATAAGGTTAAAAAAGATTGCGCATTGAAAGATTAAAAGAAGGTGTTTTTAAGACAAAATATATGTCTTCTTTGTGATAATATTGCTCATAATAATGGGTACTAGTATGTGTAACGACATCACAAGTTGTGTCTTAGTTTGTAGGGTGTCTCCACATTCTTTTTTACACTTTTCTATACAAGTCTGGGCCATTTTCAACCAATGTATTTTATGTCAATCTTGAAGTAAGCAACTTGAGGGTATAACTGAATCTTGGAACAACTTTTATTTTGAGGAGGCTTGGTGAGAAAACCAATACAGCTTGTTCATCATTTTTAAGATCCCCTGACAAATTGAGACAAAAAAAATGTTCATGCTCAATTTAAGATTAGACTGTAAAATCAAAAAGGTCTAAATCTAGAAGTTAAATTTTTGGAAAGTGCTGGATTATTTGCAGTTTGTCAATAGGTGCCCAATAGATAAGCTGAGCCCAGTGGGGTCATTAAGTTTTATAAGCAGGGGAGGCTCAGCCCCCAGGAGATGCACAAAATGTGAGCGAACAAACCAAGCACAAAATTTCACAAAAAGCAAACATTAGCTGTTTTTCCATTACACCCAGAATTGCGCAAAACGTAAAAATCGCAATAAAAAATGGTAACGGAAATGCCACATTTTCTAAAAGCCTCTCAAATTTTGATTAAAAGTTTTTATGCTCTCATGAGGTGGTTTTTCAGCACTTTCGATATTGAAGTTTCACGCAAAAGTGCAAAGTGCAAAAATGTCATGTTGTCATGACAACCCACCTCACTCACCTCCTTGTACGTGTCCACTGCCACACTTACTCAAGTTGTGCACAATTCTGGTCGTAATGGAAACACTGGCATGGCGAAATTGTTCTTCATCAAAACTTTGGAAATATGGCTTTTATTTTGCGAAAAGGTGTAATGGAAACGCAGCTCTTGACTGAGAAATTGCTTTTCAACATTTTGCAGCAGATTTAACAGATTTGTGGTGAACTGCTCGCTTCTCCGTACCAAAACTATGTCGCAAGTACCTCTTCAGCTTTACCTGCTTGGACCCTCGACTTGAGGCTGAGACCATCATAAAAGGTGTAAAGTGTGGGATGAGTCTGATGTTGTAAAAAGTTAACACAATTAATTTCCAGAGGGTGGCACTATCACAGTAGTAGGAAATTAGGTCATAGATGTGTTAGGGTGATGATCTGAAGCATGTTTATGAATTTTCAAAGAGATCGATTACTATATGGTGGATTTCCACCAACTTTGCATTCCATGATGAGACCCCAGAGTTGATGCTGAAATATTTCACTCTGTGTTTACTGAATCTAAACAAACAAACAAAAAAATGAACTACCGAACTTTGAAATGAACTACCGAAAAAAAAACTTTCCCACTGTATTCTCAATTATCTGTCCTTTGAGGATACATATGACACAGATGATACTAGGTGACCTCGGTCTGAGATAATCTGATTTTTCCAGATTATCTCAGCATGTGAAAACATCAGATTAACAGTCTGAGTGTTTAATCTCATCATCCTTTATGTCTGAACATTCCCGGTTTCATCCACTATCTGCTGGAAGGTGGTGCTCATTTTTCCACATTTCCTCCAGCAGGTGATCCCAGGTTTGTTTGGAATATTCAGACTGACCTTTTGTCTTCAGCTGAGATTAAACTGAAGAGCAGAGAGCCCAGTAAATGAACTCATTCATCATCAGGGAGGTGTGTGAGTGTGTTTGCATGTGTGTGTGTGTGTGAGGCTGGGAGGAGCTGATAGAGCTGTAGGAGCTGAATGATTCATGGAGGGGTAAGATGGAGACTTGGGCTGATTTCCTGCTTAAACGAGAACTCCTTTAAAAACGGGTGAAATCTTTTCTTTGTCTTTTTTATAAAAATATACTCACGTGACAAGATTGAGAAAACGGTTCATGTGTTCAAAAACCAGTGTCCAGCACGGAGGGTTTTTTTTATTTGTGTTATGAGTTCTCTATGAGTTGTTTGTTAGTAGTGTTATTGTGCTTAAATACGTTGTTTTTTTCTTCATGTAATGGGTGTGATGTTGCGATTTTACCAAAAGATGATGTGGGCAGTGTCCCTAAATGTGGCCAATAGGTCAAAGTTTTAAGAAATGAAGTATCATGGGTCTGAGAGGCAGAAATGGGGTCTTAAGAGGTTAGAGTACTAAGCTCTTATTTTCAAATCAGCAGGGAGTAGGGGTTTAAAAAAAGATGTCTATAAGACTTGACCTCCAAATAAGGTCAGAACAAAAAAGTACAGCTACACAAAACAGTGACTCAGTAACTGGAGAAAATATAATCTGTTAATTTTTCCTACTAAAAAAGATTTACCAAATCAAGTGGAAATGCCTCAGCATGCATTTTTGAGTCACAGCACTGCAGAGAAGCAGCAGGGGCCTGTGCACAAAGATGTTCTTCAACGGAGCGTGGAGGAAAAACAAACAGACTGTGACCGACACTGGAACACTGACAACTACGTGTTAATAAACTGTATGGAGTCAGCTCAGCACTCTGCTGTTATTATTATCCTACACACACACACACACACACACACACGCACACACACACACACAGATGTGTGAATGAAAGGGTCCTCTCTGGAGCCCAGCTCTAATCTCCTTTCAGCCAAACTAAACGTCTGTGTTAGGGAACGAACATAACACAACAGTTTTCTGGTGAACATGTGTCAGCCTCTAAAACTCGTGTTTATCTCTGAGCTTTTTCTGAGCTTTTACTTTTAAGGAATTTTAGGAAAAAACACAGCAAAGAGTCGAAGCGAGGAGTCAAATCAGCAACCACAGGAAAAAGGAGCACAGCCTCTGAACATGGGGGCACCTCTAAACCACTGGGCCAATGGCACCTCATAAAGCTCATGTATGTACATATAAACACACACAAACACACACACACGCACACACAATCCTTCCCTTCCTCTCCCTCTCAGTAAATCTAAACAAAAGGTTTTAAAGGTTTTATTTTACAGCCGCTTTCTGCAGCCAATAAATCGACCTGCAGACGCTTTACTGCAGGACACACTGACAGGTCACTGAAGGTGTGTGTGTGTGTGTATGGAGAAGTGTTTTTTGTGTATTTTCTTTCCATGTAGGTAATAACATAATGAAATGACTGCAGTTGAATTCATATTGAGGGGAACTGGAAAAGGGAAATTTGATCTTATAGTTCTCTGTCCTCGTCGTCTTTATCCTCGTCATCGGTTTCATTAAGCTCACCTCTTGCGATGATCGACCCCCCCTCCCCTTAAGGTCTCTCAGCCCCTCGGCTTTTTCACTTTATGGAATTATCAATAAAATTTACTGTCTCTGCAGCAGCTCCATCACTGTGATGAAGGTTTTACACACACACTCACACACTCACACACACACTCACACACTCACACACACACACTGTTCCTCCTGCGGTGTTTGCTCACAGTATTAAAGTCTCTCCTCTGACACGCAGAGACGTACAGACGCAGGAGAGAAACATACAGGGAGGGTTAAGGGACCATGGTTATTCCAAGTATCCACCCACACACACACACACACACACACACACACACACACACACACACACACACACACACACACACACACACACACAATGTGCATCCTGTCTCTTGATACTGCACCTCCAACCTTAATACATGCACATATACATGTACGGTTACAGACCTCAGGGCAGAGTCAGAGATCACTGTATCATCACTAACATCCAGAATCACACACAGATTAATGCTGCAGGCTGTGTGTTCGTGTGTGTGTTTGTGTGTGTGTATGTTTGTGTGTGAAGCTCTCTTTCTTTGTTGATATTTCTGTCTCTGTGATTTATCTAAATCTATATTTGTGTGTGTGTACTGTGTGATAATTTCCCTCAATGTCCTGCTCTAAACGCTGCTCACTCATATAAAATCTGCATTAAAGTGAGAAGGTGCTTGATAGTTTACTTATATCTTGTTACAAATCTGTTTACAGTCTCTATGCTAAGCTAAGCTAACAGTTTTACCTGCAGTAACGCGGATCAGACTCTCTCTACCTGGTCACAAAACTGAGCCACACTAACCTCATCGTTTTTACTGTCTGAGCTTTCTGCTGTGACATCTGCTAAACTCATCACACACACACACACACACACACACACACACACACACACACACACACACACACACACACACACACACACACACACTGAGCTGTCGGCTGCTGTGATTTAATAAAGTTGTGGTTGGATGAAAAAACGGTCATGAGCTGCAGATTTACGGTGGGAAGATCCTGCTCTCTTATTACCCAGAATGCACTGCAGTACAAGATGAAAGCAGAGCAGAAAATATCTGCTAATGTGATAAAGACATGACGAAGGGCAGGAGGGACGCCTGCACACACACTCACACACATGCATACACACACACACACATGCATACATGCTGTAACATGAGCTTCAGTGTAGACTGTGTAAACGTCTGACTGGTGTGTGTGTGTGTGTGTGTGTGTGTGTGTGTGTGTGTGTGTGTGTGTGTGTGTGTGAGGGAGTTTTTATAACTGGCTAAACTGAGGCTGAGCTCTCAGTCTTTTATTTTGCCCTCAAAGTCGTATTTCAGGTCAGAAACTATGTGCTTTTTCTGCCCTGAGTTTTGGCTGCAGACTCTTAAACACACACACACACACACACACACACACACACACACACACACACACACACACACACACACACACACACACACACACACACACACACACACACACACACAAAAAAATGCAAAAAGCTCTTAAAGGTTTCTCAGGTGTGAACACAAACAGCCAAGTTATCACCTGACCTCGCCTGGAACACTTCCTCCCAACACTCCTGTATCACATGAGGTAAAATGAGGCCTGAGTTCATTTTTTCCAACGAACCCCTCATGAGCAGGCTGACAGCGTTTATATCACGCACCCACTGTTACGTTCAGTATTTGGCTTTGGGACCATTCACACAACGACTGGTTTAGGGTAAAGCGAAAAAGTTCTGGTGCGTTTCAGCCAACCAAAAAACGCAAATTTCTAGAGTGGAATTTTGCTGAAACGCTGCCAACACTGTCGCTGCGTAAACAGTAAGCCGGAGTTTTCAGTGGAAACGCTGACATCACACTCCACTTCTCCTGAGAGCATACAACAGGATGACAGTACCATTGTTAAGATTGTCGCGGACTACCGTGTTGTGTTTGTGTTGCTGAATCTGCTGTATCTGCTGACTGTCTTTCAACAAAATGTGCATCTGTTACTCCATTTCTGCAGTTAGCATTCACCAATACACAAGATGATCAGGCCTAACTCTACTTTGGTGGAGATGACCCTAAAGGGGCTTCTGACATATTTACTACAGCGTTTTCAGTCCCTCTGCATTTCCATGTAGACACTGAATTTTTACACTGTGTTTTAGCATTTTTGGATGAAACATCGTCGTGAGTTAAAAAATGTTTGTGTAGCATGAATCGCTAACAGACAACAACAGATTATGTTTTTCATTTACATAATTTGAGGCTGTTTTAGAAAACAATTATTTCAGCCTTTGTCTTCATATTCGTATCATGTTAGCTGCTGTCTCTTGTTGTTCCACTCAGCAAGCCCACTAAGCACTGATTGGCCAGCCTGATGGAGGTCTGTTGGGGGGGGTTATGGATAGACTTTGGTGTTTTAGGCCAGCTCCCCTAATATATCATGAACCAGTTAGGGAATCCTTATGCAATGACCTCATCATCTCAGCAGGATCTCATGGAGATCATGCGAGGATCTCGCAAAGATCTTGTGAAGATTTTCTAATGTCAAGATTTGAGGAGAAGACCTGTCGATCTGGTGCTACAATTTGTGTATCAAGTTTTGATTGGCGGTAGCTTTGAAACCAGACCAGATGGATCAATCATTCTTTGCTATATGGAATCTGGGGGAGTTAAACTTTCATACTGTGTATTCAACATAACCCAGAGCGCTGTTTCCTTCCACTATTGGTTTGTAGAAATCTAGAAATTCAGTAGGAAGTGTATGAGAACAAAAAAAACATTACTATCCAGACTCAAGTCGTTCACATTGTTTTCATGTTGAATACATGTCATGTTTTTTACATCTACATTTTTGAAAGATACAGCCTTGACATTTCTGTGCTCAGAAAAATACTTGTAAAATTTCCATTTTTAAGGTCTTTTTTTTTTTTTTAGCAATTTATTTGGTTATTCTGGACAAAACTCTTTACATTGTATTAAAGTTTGGTATATTAGGTTTGTATTAGTGGAAAGAAAAAGTTTTAAGCAAAAAGTGACACTACAGCAAGTAAAATTGTAAAGATATGCTCTGGCAGACTTGGTATGGTTGGTCATACAGGGTTAAAACTCCCTGGAAGAATCACTTTAAATCTCAGCCCTGCTCTCTCAGAGTCTGGGTTTGTAACGGTTTCACACGGACCCCTCTTCTCACCCGAGGAGAGATTAAAGCTCAGTGACTCGCTCATCTGCTGATTCAGGGTCAGTGTGTATGTCCACTCCTGACTGCAGGGATCTGACCCCAGATCAGCTGACTGACTCAGTCTGTGTGTTTCAGCGCTCAGTGTCTCTCTCTGCTTTGTGTCTGCTGCTGTATTTTAGACTTGCATTAATCGAGTTAAGTGACCTCACTGGAAGTCGATTGTTAAACTGTACACAGCGCCCCCTGCAGACACAGACAGTACAACATTCAGCTAAGCTCTTGAAATAAAAGTTTTTAATTTAACTTCATTTACATCCGATGATGCTTTGACTCTTCAAAACATTCATCTAAGAGCTGTCTGCTCTGATTTAGGACAAAACAACAACCTATTAACCTACATAAAACACACACACACACACACACACACACACACACACACACACACACACACACACACACACACACACACACACACACACACACGTGTTAATAATACACCCCCTTAACTGAAGGGTCACTGTGCCTCAACCCCCCACTGTCTGTTTGGAGTGTCTGTTTTGTGTCGAGGTCAGCAGCTCAGCAGGGATTATCCCAGTCTGCATGAGGCCCACATACTGGTCTTACTGGAACACTTACACACACACACACACACACACACACACACACACACACACACACACACACACACACACACACACACACAACAAAAAACACTTACTGGTTTGTGAAGTGTGTGTATTCTGAGCGAACAATCAGACTTTGTTCTTCGTAAAGTCATGTCTTTACCACACTTCAGTCGTCTTCAGGACTTCAAGCTCCATGAAGCTTCCTCTGCCTGTAGATCTGCAGTGTACATGGTTTCATGAAAGATCAGTCTTTGATCCTGTGTGTGTGTGTGTGTGTGTGTGCATGAAGTTAAACATTTGATCTAACCTCAGATCAGATCTTTACAGAGAACACTTCCTGTTTGTCGAGTCAGCAGTCTGACCTGAAAAGAAACCACTTTTTGGACTTTTAATGTGAAGAACAGATCAGGAAGTTTTGCATAACAGTAAAAACCTGTGAGTGTGTCTGCAGCGCAATGGGGACACCTGCTGGTTGACATGTAAAAAGAATTCCGTAATGGGATGTTGATGCTCTGCTGCTCCCTGGTGCTCAGACAGAAAAACTACAGAAAAGAAATCAGAGTTAAAGCCTCTTTGATGGTACAAACATAATTTACCGTTTAGGTCAGGGTCCTGTTGTTGCATTATTCTGGCTGCAGGGGGCAGTTTTGTTTGTTGAGCATGCTTCTGAACACCTCTGTTGAATTAGGCCAAACTTAAATTCAGTTAAAAACTTTTTACAACCAGAGGAGTCGCCTCCTGCTGGACAGATTTTCGGTTTTGTTCTAGTTGATTGGCTTGTTTTTTCCTCCTTACAGCTGAAGTCATGAAAGATGTCCAGCAGGGTGCAGAATAACACACAGGTAGATGTAAAAGGCCCATATGTCCTTGAACTTCCTAAATTTTAATAAGAAAAAACAGAAGTGATGATGTTTGGTCCCAGTGGCCCATGTGAACCCTCTCCTGTTGACTTTGGCCCTTTGGCAGATTATTTAAAGCCTACAGCATCAAACTTGGGTTTTAAGATGGACAGTGATGTTAAATTGGATCGGTAAATTAGCTTGGTGGTAAAGTGCAGCTTCTTTCAGATTAAGCAGCTGGAAAAAGCAAAGCCTTTTCTTGCACAACAGCACTTTGAAGTTGTAATCCACGCTTTTATCACATCTCGGTTGGATTACTGCAACGCTCTTTACCTGGGAGTCAGTCAGTGCTCCCCTCGCACGTCTCCAGTTAGTGCAAAACACAGCAGCTTGGCTTCTAACTGGAGCACGTAAGAGGGAGCACATTACTCCCGTCCTGGCCTCCCTCCACTGGCAGCCTGTGCATTGTAGATTCCATTTGAAGATTATTTTATTTGTTTTTAAGTCTTTAAATGGCCTGGCCCTCTCCGAGCTCCTTCATCCCCATGCTCCTTCTCGGTGCCTCAGATCAGCTGATCTGCTGCTCCTGGAGGTACCGAGGTCAAAGCGTAAGCTCAGAGGGGACAGAGTTTTTTCCGTTGCCGCACCTAAACTGTGGTACGAGCTTCCCCTCCACACAAGACAAGCCCCTCACTGTCCGCTTTTAAAAAAAGTCTTAAAATCAATTTTTATTCTTTGGCTTTTAACCCAGCTTGACGCTCAGCTCATGTTTTAGCACTGCATGGTTTCTTTTAGTTTTTATAAATTGTTCATTGTTTTTAAACTGTTTTAGGAACAATGTAACAATTATTTTACAACCTACACATTTGTTTTATTGATTTATGTGTTTTATTTGCTTATATAATTCTGCAACCCATTTTCATTAACAGCTTTTTGTTTCAGCTGTGGGTTTTTGAATGTCCTTTATAAATAAAGTTGAGTTATGTCGAGTACTGTAGGAACAAAAAACTGTTACAAAACCATACCTAGTGCACACACACATACACACACACACACACACACACACACACACACACACACACACACACACACACACACACACACACACACACACACACACACACACATGTATCACAGAATGACACATAAAAACACTCACAAAACCTGTTTAAGTATTAGTCATAGAGAAATTCCTCTTAGGGTGTGTCACTGTTTGTGTCTGTGTGTTTAAGGACAGTGCACAAGTTGTGACATATCATAATGTAGTGTTTCTAGGCATTAGCTTGCAAGCTTCACATACTTTTTCAGAAACACAAACAACATATTGAAGTACACACTACATCCTACTCGCCAATTCAGTCTGTTATCCTCACTAGGAATGCACAGATACCGATCCTGGTATCAGTTATCTGTGGATTGGTGCCCCTCAAAGCTTGATCATATCAGTGGGAAAGGGGCCAATCCATGGTGCCGATCCAGGCAAACAGCTCTCTGCCTTTTTTATCCCGTACTCTTGGCTACTTAATCTAAAATGTTACCTTTGATGCACTGTCTTTCTCTTTTTTTTATTTGCTGCATTACCAGTCTACAGGGTACTAAAGTTTACAATTAAACAGTAGCATGATGCCGTGGCAGGGCTACACAGTTACCCCACTAATAAATCCAACAAATACAAAAGACACAGTAAATGAAGAGCATAGATGGAAGACATGCAGCATTTTGTCCTCTCTGTGATTGGCATGTAGCGCTTTGATACAAAATGCAATCAAGCCTTGTTTCAGTGAAGTCTGTGAGCCGTCAGGAGAAATGCAGCAACTGTCGTACGGTAAGTGACGATTCTTTCGACCAGTCAATGGTCTGCAGTGTTGTTTCCGAGCTTCTGAGAGCGAATCAGTTCAGTCTCGTACCCATACAACAGGGTCCCAAAATATGGGACGGCTTGTCTTGGTAATTTGGGGATCTGTCCCAGGATACGTCAGTGGAAACGCCACAAAATGCGTGCTGTACCCAGACGAACCAAACTGGTCTGCTTGGTGGAAATGTGGCTTTACCCTAGAGGACTCTTAGGGAACTGCAATTTACTTTAACATGGGGATCTATAAGCAGCTCCTCCAAGCACTTCAGTTTTGGTTTGACTTGGTACGGCACACATTAGAAGGCAGTTCCAAAAACTAATCCCAGGACAGATCCCCAAATAGCCAAACCGTACCGTCCCACATTTTGGGGCCCTTCTATTGGGGTTCCGGACATACCAATCTGACCCTAGAAGATGGAGCTACTGCTGACCGTTGCTTGGTTAAAAGAATCGTCACTTACTGTGTGATGGCAGCTGTATTTCTCCTTGTGGCACATAGTCTTCTCTGAAACAAACCTTGATTGTGCTTTGTAAAAAAGATCCACATGGCAATTTGTACTCTTTGTTTACTGTGTCATGTTTTTCTTTTTCACTGGATTTATTAGCAGAGCACACTGTGTTGTGCTGCTGTGGCATCACGTTATTATGTAACTGAGGCGGCTACAGCATCTGGCTTACATGCCACCTACCAAGGGGGCTGTGGAAAACCCGTACCAAACTGTACTGATCCAAACTGGACTGCTTGGAAGAAACTGGGGTTATGGGTATTGATTCATGGCTGGAAATAGACTCAAGTAGACACTTAAGAAACTGCAAGTTTTGAGACTCCTGTGTTTCATTAGAACAGAGCTCAGTCCTCTGTCATAATGACTCTGTGATCACAAACACTCAGAGTAGACAGGAAAAACTGCTTGACTGGAATCCACACTTACCACAGATTCCATGGTAACACGAAATACCAAAACATCTGCCAGTTTGTGGTCCTCTTTAATCTGTGAGGGAAGAGGGGTAGACTTTCAAATAAAGTCAACATGGCAATGGCAACCGCCCCACAAACTCTGACTCACTCTGTCCGTATGACTGGGGCGTGTGTGTTTGTGCATGGGTGTGGTCTGGATGAGAGCAGGGCTCGGCCTCGGCTTTGAACCTTCAGTGTGTTTGCAGGCTGCTCCCAGGTGATTTCAGGTATGTTCTTTTCATTTAAACTTGTTAATCTAGTTTATTTGAGGGTGTTTGTGTGGCTGTTTGTTTTGTTTTTTAATCCGGGAGGAGAAAAAGAGCAGGAAATGAGAAACTTTCACATCAAAAGTTTTTGTGTTGCTGTGATGTTTCGTAGATGAGATTCTTTTTTATTTCATGAATCCATCCAAACATTTTGAATTAACACTGTCAGCAACAACGTTGTTACACTTCTCAAAACTGTGCTTGTGTGTGTATGTGTGTGTGTGTTACATAAAAAAAATTTGACCCCACCCTTTTGCAGAAAAAGCACACTGAGATAAACAAACACTGCGAGGAGAAGGAAACTAATTTTGCCACTTTTAGTCTGACTAAGTGCTGCACATCAGAGCTTTTTGTGTGTTTTCTCAGGTTATGTGATCACTCTATTTTAACTTGTTTTTTTAGACATTTCCTCCTGTTTGTCAGATCATTAAATCAATGACATGAGGTTCCTGGTTACATAATTTTATCAGTCTGCTGAAAAAGCAGGCGATCATGAGTCCCCCCACAGCTGTCTCTTCCGATTTACTTAACTTTGATGTCAAATGTTTTGACTTCCCGTTGACATCCTGCTCATAAGGTTTCAGTTCCTTTAAAACATTTGATCTTTGAAAAAGTGCTTCATAGTAAAAAGAAATCATTATTATTCATCAGCACAGTTGTATTTATGGTTTTGTAAACTTCATCTGAGTCTCTCTGTGAGAAAATGAATATTCCTTTGATAACCGTGTCATGAGTTTAAGAGCAGCTCACAGTCACCATGTTAAAGTGATTTACTGTGACATGTGTGATCACATGAAGATTTATTTTAGATACCTGAATAATGACTCTGTTTTAAACTAATCTAAATGATGGAAGCAGTCATGTGACCCCATCAGAGAAACCTAAGCTCAGGTGTGTACTCGGGAGGTGGGATTAGGTCTATTGTTCATGTCAGGGCTCGCCCACCACGCCCATTCAAGTTTTTATCCTCTGATATTTTCAGACAAGTCTGATTCAGGACACGCAGCAAGATGAATGTGAGTATTTTCAACCTCTGTCTTTATTCTATCTCTCTTGCTCATTTTTTTATTCATTTCTTTCAACTCAAAAAAGAGACAAACATTAAAAAAAAAAAAGATTTTTAGTCAATCTCAAGAGTAGAATTTTTAACAGTTATTATTGACTTTAACCTCTGGCTGAATTTGATATAAAGCAGAGAATTGTGATAATGTCAAAATGCTCCTTAAGCTTTCTGAATTTTAACTCTCTTAACATCAGCAGCATGTTTACAAAGAGGGCAGAAAAACTAAGGTTTAGTTGAGAAATTGAAAGTTATGTCATGTCATGTTTGGCTCTGCATAAATAAAATCACAAATCTAAGTGGGACACTTTCACAGTGATGATAACAGCATCATCAACAACATAAAAAAGAAGTGTCTCATTTAAGACTGTGTTTTTGTTGTTGTTGTTCTTCTATCTTCCTTTAAGGCTTATTTTCTTCTCTTGCTCTTCCTCTGTGGTGCTTTATTGGCAGATTCCACAAGCTTAGCCCTCTCTACTGGTCAAAATTTCAACAACAAGCAACACACCTTTTATTTAACCGTTTTCTGTAAACTGTGAATAAAACTGTGTGTTCATGCCAAAGAGGAAGACAGTCTCTATCTCTCTGTGTAAACATTTATTTTGGGAACAATTCTTTCATACAGAACATTCCTGACAAGTCAGTCATCAACACACCCAAACACGGGAATGTCTGAGACTCTGTATTACTTCTACTCTCTCTGTCTTTCTGTGTCTCTTTCTGTAGCTCTCTGATGCTTTATCTGACTTTGGTGGTACCAACCAATCACAGGGAAATAATCAGTGGCCAGGAGCACAACCCAACCAGTGGCCAGGAGCACAACCCAACCAATGGCCAGGAGCACAACCCGGCCAGTGGCCAGGAGCACAACCCAGTCAGCCGTCAGCTGGACAGTGGCCACAACAACCCGGTCAGCCGTCAGGTGGGATTTTTATCATTATTATCATAAACTGTACTGGTGTTACTACTGCTACTGTTAGTAATCGTGTTATGAGAAGTATTAATATCATTGATAGTATTAATATATATGTAATCAGATGAGATCTTTGTGCTGGTGAGAATAGAAATACTCGCAACAAGTCACAACTCAGCCGTGGTGGGGGATTGTTTCCATGGTAATGTGGTTCGTGGATGGGGAACCTCTGTCTTCAGGAGACATTATCTTCCTGAACAGGGTGTCCTTCAACATATCCCCTCTGTTTCTCCAACCACTGGATGATGGTTACATTAGTTACCTCGTTAATGCCATGACAGTATTACCAGTCAGTTTTACTTTGACCACCTAAAGCTGCTCTACAAGCTGACATTGACTCAGACCCTCCAGACTTTATATCCACTACCTCTCCAGCAGAGGAAACTCCGAGTTCAGATCTAAACAGTCTAAACAGCTCCTGTTGAATTCTGTTTATTTATTTAAATCTGCCTAATATGTAGTATTATTCAATGTTTTTACACAGAAATACTGCTGTTATCGCAAGTTTTTCTGACTTTGCAAGTAGAATGCTGAACTTGGAGATGACGTCACTCCCACTCCCGACTTCACAGTTCTGAGTACAAGTAGAACGCATCAATACACAGCCCTATCTCCCAATCACCAGAGACGGAGAGTCCAGCCCTCTCTTGGATCTTGGTCTGAGACATAGAGCAAAAACTCCCCCTCAGAAAACTGAAATTCTGGTCTAGTTGTAGTCTTTGTCTGAGTACAGGCTAAGCATACCACGTTCCAGCTCCCAATTCCAATTTGTGGCTTTTTATACCCATCTCCTGACCTCCACCTATACACCTTTGAAATGGCTCACATATCAAAATGTCCATGTGGCTTCTCAGGCTGTTCCAAAAAACTGGGGGACATTACTGGGTTAGACTCCTGGCATGGCTCCCAGTGTCACCAAATCACTCTTGGCTTGGACTTTTCCTGGGGTACCTTTGCCTTAGGTGATCCAACCAGCTCCCAGATTCAAATGCAAACCCTTCTACCAGAATAAATTGATTCATCATAGGGCTCCTTCATTTCCCATAGATTTTAAATATGAAGTAAAATGTTGTTGGGGGAAGATTGCTTCCGACAATTGTCTTAGTCTGCTGTTCTTATGAAATGAGGTTGAGTAATCTGTAGACAACAAATTGATGGACACTCTTTTGATACCGCAAATACAGACCTAAACATCATCAGAAACTAGCAACAGGTATGTTTGTATGTTTTTATGCAAATCAGGTCCGGGTGGCAACTCATCATGGCCCCCTAGTCAACCTCCTAGCAATCCATCCTGGCAACCTAATATGCCTGGACCTGGGGCTGGACCTGCGCCCACACCTAGCTTCCCAGCGGCACCCACACCTAGCTTCCCAGTGCAGCCACAAAAGAAACTGGTAAGAAAGAGAGTGATAAATGATGATGGAGAGATGATAATTGGATGACTGGTGGAGTTAACACCTTTCATGTTATTTCTTTTCAACAGACAATACCATATCACGGGCCTCTTCCAAATGGTTGTTTTGACAAACAGCTGATCACCATTGCAGGAACTGTCCATACCAATCCCAAAAAGTCAGTATGAAGCCCTCTGTGAGAACAAATAATGAGGGTCGAGCAGAATACTTTGGAGCACTGCTACTCTATTATTTCAAACTATAATGTGCTCAGATGATCACTCATTTTAAAGTCATTAGAGCCGTTTGCAGAAGTCTATAGGTCTTGAAACAACCTCGGAACCACAGGATCTGACGGACTGTATTGATTTTCAGGATCACAGTGGATATGTATGCAGGAAAGGACATTATCTTCCACCTGTGCCCACGCTTCAATGAGCGGGTGATCGTCAGAAACAGCATGATCAGCAACAAGTGGGGCAAAGAGGAGAGGGACAGTCCCAGGTTCCCCTTCACTCCAGGGAAACATTTTGAGGTCAGTCATTTGATTTTATCATAACCTTTTGTGAGCGGGTCCATGGATTCACTGTGAATCTATTCAGAGGGGAATTCAATGAATGTGAGCGCCTGATGACAATCTTTGTTTTTGATTGTACAGATGAAGATCCTCTGCACAAGCAGTGGGTTCAAAGTAGCCGTGGATGGAGCCCACCTCTTTGAGTTCCAACACCGGGTCAGGGACCTGAGATCCATCCAATCATTTAACATCTATGAAGATGTGACACTCTCCAAGGTCCTGGTAGAGACCGTGCCCCATTGAACCAGTCAGAAAACTGGATCAACTGCCAAATTTACATCATAGATTTACCTCAGTCCCACTGCAGGTCAAATTAATCCACTGAAGATCCACCAGAGATCCACCACAGTCCAACTACCAGTCCAATAGTTCTACTGAGGATCTACCAAAGATCAACCAAAGTCTTACAACCAGTCAAACAGATCCCTACTGCAGAGATCAGACAGAAACAATCTTCAGTAGATCAATCGATTCTTGACAGATCTTCAGTTGGTTCTCAGTAGATCTTTAGTAGATCTGCAAAAGATATCAAGTTGATCCTCAGCAGATCATCAATAGATCCCTGGTTGCTCTCCAAGATGCATGATCTTCAGTTGATTCCTTACTTTGATTAATCCGCAGTAGATCTCAGGTAGATCTTCAGTTGATCCTCTGTCTATCATCAGTTCTTCCTCAGTATATCCTAAGATTTAAATTTACCTGAAAACATAATAAAGGATTGCTTTTGAATCTGTCAGTCTCTTTCTCTATTTGTGTGTGTGTGTGTGTGTGTGTGTGTGTGTGTGTGTGTGTGTGTGTGTGTGTGTGTGTGTGTGTGTGTGTGTGTGTGTGTGTGTGTGTGTGTGTGTGTGTGTGTGAATGTCAACCATCTCAGTTAAGTGCGTGTGAGTATGAAAGTTGAGCCTTATTAGGCCACCAGGAGGCGACACTGCATGAATCTATGCTGCATGTGCGCAGAACCTACAAAGTTTCTGTCACAACAGAATGAACCTGCTCCGATCGGAAAAACGTCCTCCAGGTCCTCCAGGCCCTTCACTCTCTCTTGCTGAAGACATAAGGCGTTTTGGATGAGGTTGTTTTTGTTGCTGAAATCAAAGTGGATCAACAGATGTTTAACCAACAGACAAGATGTCTCACTCTGTCACTGCTGACTTTAATAAAAAATTCAGTGAAATACTTTTTGCATGTCAAATTACACAGATCCAAAATATAAAGTTTACAAAGCATTGTTCAAATACTCATCTGAGATAAATATATAACGTTGAATGAATTTAAGTAAGGAAATAAAATCAACACTGCTAGTATAATGAAAGGAAAGTCAAACTAAATCCAAAAAGAATTCCAACAGAACTTTGATGGACCAAGCTTTACAGTTACTGTAAAAGAATTAAGAAGTTTGGTCTAACCAAAAGAGAAACGGTTCAAAAACTATGCTTTGTGTACTCAATTTTTTAAGTATAATGTAGAATAAGACTAGCTATACACAAAGATGAAATCAATTTTCAAATGTGTTCAAAAAGATCTGAAATACTACTACTCAAAACAAGGTTGGTACAACACTGTGTCCTGTTCCTGCTGTGAGGTTTCATTTCTCAGAAATTATTAATGAAAAAAACACAAACGACAGCTAACCTAATAATATCATCAGACCTCTGAAACAGACACACACAAAATACATTTAAACATCTAAGTTTAACATAAACTAATTTGTATTCAGGTATCCAATGTGTTGTAAATGTTTAGTTTGGCCTTTTGTTTGGCCTTTTTATCAGAGGTGGAGTAAATGGTATTTACAGCAACAAATCAGGGAATTTTAATTCTTTTGGCTTTAAAGCAAAAGTGGCTTCCATTTTAATCAACAATGTTTTTGTCAATATAGACGATCTTTGGTAAAGTTTACCAACGTCATGACGCAGCTGCTCCAGCTGGACGTTATTGCGCTCAGTCTGTAAGCTCTGAGGAGCAAACAGGTTCCGGAACAGCAGAGCGATTAAACATTTTAAAACACATTTTAATCAAAAGTAAACAGCGTGAACTGACAGCTGGTCAGTTTAAAACTCCGGGAACGAAAGAGGGGAAGGAATTATTTGGATCTGGTCTCTGCCTTGAGTTTATTTCGATCCAGCGATCAGAGAGGAGAGATTTCCTCCTTCAGGTTAGTCTGACCCCCGGCCTCTGCTGCCTGTTAGCCCCTGTTAGCTTCTGCTAGTTTCTGATGTAAAACTCACCGTGTCTTGGTGCTCACGGGTTGCGAGAAATACACTTTGATTTATCCTTAAATTACACATAAATGTCCACGTTTGTATTTTTCCCTGGCTCACCCTTGTGAGATAGCTGCAGGGGTTAGCGAGTTAGCCAGGTGTGTGCTGGTTTCAGACGGCTCTAGCTCGTAGCATGTTAACTAGCGCTGTGGCTTTTAAAGTTGGGGGAGTTTTTTTGAGGAGCCAGTCTGACTTTTCGTCATCGAAGTGTTTCTGCTCACACTGGCAATTGCACATCGAACCTTTGGAGAATGTTACATGTTAAACGTTACCTGGTTGTCAGCTGTCAGACCGCAAAACAATGCTAAGCTATGCATGCTAACTGAGACTATAGCTTCAGAACGCAGACTCGGCGACCATCACCAGCACAACAGCAAGTTACTACTAGTTACTGCTGGTAGACTAATAAACAGTGAGTTTTATGAAGTGACATACTATATATAGGATTGTTTAAAGTACTGTTATTCTCTTGTAAAGGGACAGACCACATTAAGGGCCAATGTAAAGGTTTGATTATTTTGGTTATTGCACAGAGGACTAGTTAACTTAATGTGTGGGGACTAGTTAACTCACTGACTTGATGAGGTTTAGTTGATTTACAAACTGGATGAAGTGCTAGTTATCTGACTGTGATGTGGACTAGTTAATTGTCTGGTGATGAGGGGCACTAGAAAACTGACTTCAACAGAGTAATTCATTGATTGTATAACTAGTTAGTATTTAAAAACCTTGTTTACTGACGCAAAGGGATCATTTCATAGACTGGCTTTGTAGAGGGTTTGTTGACTTGTTAATTCAGTAACTCTTTGCTAGATCTGTTAACTATTAGACATTGTAGAAGACTAGTTAACTGCCTAACTGGATAGAAGACTAGTTTACGTGGGGGCTGTTCACCCGACTGAGCCAGATACAGCTTGCTCTGCCCCTGTGCTGGTTATCTCAAAGACTGTCACAGACAACATTGGTGAGATGGCTGTCTAATATGATGTCCCTGTGCTGAGACTGTGGGTTTCTTTCATTATTTTAACTAACTTTTCTCCTCACTCCACATAGATGACCATGCTGCCATCCTCTGCAGCTATGGGTGCTCAAGGAATGATTCGTGACATTGTGTTCACAAGATCAAGACGAGATGATGTTACTACAATACTATAAGGAATACTAAAATTAGACTTTTTTGTTAAACAGAGTCACAAAACAATGCAGGTGCATTTTGAAACAATTTATAACTTGCATCCATACATGATTTGAGCATGAGCTTTTAACCGTTGAACCACAAATAACATTAGTTGTTCCTTATTTTAAGTGAAAGCAATATGTGCAAAACTGTAACCGAAGTACTACTTTGTCAATACAGAGTGCAAAAATGTGCAAACAGAGACTGACCTTTTACTAAGCCTCTCACTATTGTCATGGCTCTGGTCCTTAACTCTGGAAGTTCAGATGCAAAGGCGTCTGTTAGTGTTGTCTGACCTTTAACAGTTTTTATCACAGGTGCAGTGGAGTTCAGTGGTGAGCTGCAGTGGTTCTGTTTGTGCCTTAGCATAGGACTCGCATTAGAGACGATGTACGGCACTGTTTTCTTACACTGCTTACATATTATCCGTGCCACTCTGTTGCTGTTCATTGTGTCCAATGGGTAACCAAAATGCTGCCACACAAACGATTTAAAAGTGGTGGGGGCATCTTCAGTGCTGATACTTTCTCTGACGTCATTCGGACTGTGCTTAATAGGCTCCTACTCCTTTCCATCTCCTTGTCAGTTTCTGGCAGACTGGATGTTGCAAATGTGCATTACTGCCCCCATAGGTTACAGATAGAAAATTGAATAACTCAGAGTCTAATTGGCATATGTCTCTGCTAATATTCTACAATCCTAGAACATCATTTAGCAGAGGCTTTTTGTCCAGAACAACGTACAACATAAGCAAGAATTTAGACAGAAGGGAAAACCTTAGTTAGTGCTACAAGCTATTTGGCTGAATAATGTAGCCATAACTTATCACAATTAATCGCTGCAATGATATAGTTAGGCTTCTGCCCTGAAACCACGAGACAGCCTTTCACTGAAACAAGAAATATTGCCACAATATGATCATGGGAGATCTAGTCACACCCTTATCTGCAGCATGTCCCTGCTTTTATCCACAGTCTTCTGAAACATTTTCCTGCCAATAATGATAGTCCTTGATTCTCCTACATTCTCTGCTTGTGTGTGTGTGTGCAGAGTGAACCATGGCGTCTGAATCAGAGCGTGTTATGTGGAATGTGAGCTCATGAAAATTGTTCATACTGCAGAAGACATGAGAGGAGAGATTAATGGAGATGAATAAACAGCAGTGGAGGCAACAATACAGGAAGTGTTGTAAATGGAGGAAATGTTGACGCCACCGAGCAGACCAATCATAAGGCTTCAGTCTGTTGTTGTGGTGTGACTTCGCATTGAGAGAGCTGCACTCTCACACAGGCTTCTAAACAGACTCATAAATCAGACTCACACTGACTAAACCTGTTTTGTGGGTGTGTTACAGAAACAAGGTGTTATTCTTCTAACACACACACATACACACAGCCTCCTTGGTGATCTGGTGCTTACCCAGCATGCCTTGTGGTTGTGAACAGGCTGAAACATGCTTCAGGTTGTCAAACAGGATCTGAAGCTGGTGCTGCTCTCTGTCCAATCAGAGGGCTGCAACAGTCAGAGATGGTATGAGGTCGGAGGTCACCTCTTTTTTTTTCCAATCAAAATAGCAGTGTTAGCTTTCAGCAGAGAATGAAGCATTCTGGGAAACAGCCATTGCTGTCACTAGTTTTCCAAAAATCCTGCTGCAATCGGCCAATCAGGGGCCAGAATCACCCTGCTCTTTTTTACACCTGAAGCTTTGATTCCTGTGAGACCAGCCTTTAGGGAGCTGGTGGTATTCATGATTTAAGAGTGTGTGCATCACACACAGAGGCTGTAGTGTCAGTGGTTGCTGGTTTGATTCCGGTCACAGCCCCTTTACTTCTCGTCTTCTTGCACATCTTGTTTCCCTGCGTCTGTCCTTTCACCAAAACACATGTCCCAGTGTAGACACGCACACACACACTACCACACTCACATTTGTTTAGTAGTTTTAATTATGTAGTTCTCAGGTAGATATCAGTTTCTAGAAGGATCCCTATCATGTGTGTAAGAAGTATTTATCAGGTAAAATCAGATAACAAGGAGATCGGTTGAGCACAACTGTACCTGTACAGTCACACAATCATGTGATCTTGTTTACATCGTTTCAAGAACTCAATAAAATCTTTCACTGAGTCGGAAATAAAGCACTGCAACAGCTAAATGTGTTTGTGTGTGTGTGTTTCCTGCAGTGTGTCAAAGAGGCGGAGCCAGAGGACAGATAGAGTTTCCTGTGTGGAGAGTCACGGTGAGCGTCTGAGAGATGTGAAGCTGAAGAATCAGAGGAGCTGTCACTCGAACAAAGACCACTCCCCCAGCAGCTGCAGCCAATCAGGAACAGAGCGGAGGTAAATCATCTTAATATCACGAGCTGTCTCTCCTGAAGGATTGGCTCCTTTAATAAGGAAACTTGGAGGTGGGGTATGAAGCAGCAGTTTGATTTTAACAGTATAACCAACTCTCGGCTTTGTGGGGTTAACTGTGCAGATCACATTAACGCAGGTTACACACACTCAGCCTCAGGAGTCACTCAGAGTAACTACGATGTGTTCAAACAGGATCAGATTTTAAAGGAGGATTCAGCGATTAAATTAACACCTGTAGTAACACCTCAAGGGTTTAGACAGGTGTAACAGAGGACAAAAGATTCTGTGTGAAGCTGTTTTATGATTCAGATATCATCCCCATTTGGAATCAACGGAAAGCTTGAGATCAGTTTGCTATGGCAAATATAGTTGATTGTATTGGTCGGTGGTTATCAGGAGTTGAAGATGAACAAACTGACACAGCCTGAGTGTTTCGTTTGTGGTTCTCTTTGTGATTGAGAGGTGAGGTGGGGGACCCAGGTGACTCATAGTAAGGTTTAATAGAATATGATACATAGTGGTACGACAGGATGTGACATGAGATTGTAAATGTGAGAGAGAATATGGTTTATCTGAAGATGAGACAATATATGATAAATGAAGTGAGATGACATTATATAAAATATGTTTTGGGACTTGAGATGAGATGATAAATAATATCTTATGAAGTTGAAATGAGATGATAAATGATATGTTATGAAGTTGAAATGAGATGATAAATGATATGTTATGAAAGAAGATAAAATGAGATGATATTCAATCATATGTTCTGGAGGTGAGATGAGATAATCTGATATATGATAAATGTTGTGAGCTGAGACTATACATAAAATACACTTTGGGGCTGGTATGAGATGATTTATGTTGGGATTTGAGATAAGATTAGATGATATATGATATGTTGTGAAATTGAAATGAGAAGAATGATATTTTTTATGAGATGAGATGATAAATAATATGTTGTGCGATGATATATAACCATATGTTTTGGAGTTGAGTTGAGATAATCAATGATATTTTGTGAGATTAGATGATAAACTATATATTTTTGATATATGTTGCGATATCAGATGGGATTATACATGATATGGTGTGAGATGAGATGAGATGAGATATGTTTGGATACAAGACGAGATGATATGATAGATCATTGGTATTCAAACTGTAAGGCGAGCCTCCTCTGGGGGGGCCAAAGAGCCTGGGGGAGGCGTAAGAAGAGGCACAAAAATAAAGCACAAAAAGATCAGCAGTAAATGCAGAAAGTATGAAGACCAGTGTGTCGTGGTTTCAAGGTTATTTTCCCTGATTCTCTGTCCGCTATACAAAGTGTGCTTGTCTCTGTGTGCACACACCGATTGTGTGTCTGTACATCAGTGTGGAACTTTGCCGTGCGCAATATGAAGAGCATAGAAGAGCTGTGAATGTGTGAGCATGCAGAAAGCCACAGGACCATGAACAGCTGCTGTGCTCTGCAACCAAATAGGACTCTCGTGCTTCCCTCTCTGGTCCACACATACACACATGCGTGAACATATTAACCCCAAAATGGCAAAATATTATCTTCAAGAGCCCCTCTTGTGTCATTTGAGGGGCCTCAAACCTGCTGGAACCCTTATATTTTGCACAGTGATAATGACGGATTTAAAGTGGAGCTTGTCTTAGACCGGATGCTCCAGGGCCGTAATGTGTGGTTTGTTGACTGTGAATTTCTTATCAAGTTTGGCAGTTAAAGGTATAATTGGTGGTTTGATTTAGAAACACTTTTTGTTATACTGGTTAAAATGATCTATATGTCCCGATGGCAAGCAATACATGATGTGTTCTTAAATGAGAGTGGATACTGTCCGCTATCTACAGCAGGAGAAAACCTAGGAAAACATCAGCCAATCACAACGATTAGGATCCAATCTGTTAACCGATCAAATCCCATCCTGCCGTTTTGCCCTCATCCTGCACGTACATTTCACCTGCGTGCACTGCCCCTGACTCAATGGATGTTCCTGAGTTTAGCGGTGCGCAGGTTCACACTCAGCAGGAGAATGGCAAAGAAACTACCCATACCCCAATTACTGGTAACCGCTCCTCCGGCTAAACAGAGCAAGAAAAGAAAGACAGAGGCCTTTTTTTTTTCTTGCTCTGTTCCCCTGCCTCTAACTACTGCCCCTCTCACTCGACCTCGGGCCTGTCCCCTCTGACCCGATGAGGTACTTTGCTCTGGGCTGTAGTCTGGATCAGAGTCTAATAAACTCTCACCACAGGGGCTCTGACAAGCAAAGCGAGTATTAACAAAAGTCACGTTTGTTTATTTGTTCACATTTCACGTTTTAGATTTAAGTTTAAATGTTTTGGTGTTTCCTTACCTCTAAATGAGACATGACTCGACGTAGTGCAAAACATAAAATGATGTGCTGAGTCCGTCTTTCAATAACTGCCAAATGCCAACCCTGCCTTTAATTCTAAATGCTCACCTTAAAAAGAAATTTGCAGATGCTAAAAGCAGCTCTGTATATGATTTATCTGGCATTGAACGATGCTTAATTGCTGCGTTTTGCTTGCACTTTTATTCTTTGCTGCCACAGTGGCCATGCTTTTGTTGTCATGTCTGAAGTTAATGTAGTTATTATAATAAACTCAGAAAAAAGACATTGATCCAAATTCATCTAATTACCCATTTTTGATAAAATATGGGAAACTGCATTAGGACTGAATGTTCAAATTTTAATACTTAAATGTTTTTTGGTTAAAAAACCAAAGTGGATAATTCACTTATTGTTAGTATTGTTTTATTAAAGTAGATGAGGCTCCGGTAACTTCATGTTCTCTAGAGGAAGGCTCTGAAGTGTCTTGCGCTTTGAAAACCCCTGTGATACGTGTTGTAAGATGAGATGATGTATGACATAATTTGTCTGATTAGATGATATAAATTGAGACGGGATGTAAAATGTGGTCCATGATAGTGACAGTTAGATGCAGGAATTTTGCTCTTATTGATAAGAGACGATCACCACATGACAAGAGATGATATCTGATGAGCTGTCACTTGATTTTTTACCAACCTGTTTAATTTCTCATACTCTGACCAAGAGAAGTCATGAAGTAGTAATGGAGCGGAGAGGTTAAGAGATGGTGCTCTCCTCTGTCTCTCCTTACAGTGACAAAAACAATCAGGTCAGCTCTTACAGGTATCTATACAGCTAGATGACCTCTTTAGTTTGAAAGATTGTGTTCTTGTTTACAGACTTTGTTTTTGGTCTCAGAGTGTGTGGGCTGGATTGTGGTATGGTGTTTTTTATTTTACCAGGCTGTTTTGGAAAGTGAAACGAGGTCTGGTTTGCAGTTAAAGCCTTGGCCCTGCTGGTTCAGCTCAGACAGCTATGAAAGTTATAGGAGGAGTGAAAAACTCTCCCTCCAGTCCAGTATTCTGTCCTGGGAAAACACAAAGTCGAGCATTTGCTCTTTTGTCATATTGTGTCATTACACATGAACTGACCGCTCCCACAGCACACAGTGAGAATAATACAACAGATTTAAACTTTGAACGTAAACCGAGTCTGTGTTCAAACACACTCAGTTTAAGACTCACTGAGACTGGGAACAATTAGGATTACACAATCTGCACTCAGAGAGGCTAATCACAGCCAGAGACACTGTTACATAAACACTGAGAGGGGTCGAAGGTCTCACATACACAGACATAGACACACACACTCTTCGGTGCAGCAGTCTGGATAGAAACAGAAAAATCCAACTTAGAGTCAAGAACATTGAGATGTTCAGGAACACTGTGCTAACAATAGCTTGCTGCTAACGGTCAGGGGGATTTTTACACAAACACACAAATAAAAAGAAAGGAAAGAAACAGATGCATTGAGTTGGCTGAGAACAGATTCAGCTTGTTCTCCTCTCTGGGTGTGTTTGTGGAACAAATCCAACCTGAGCTGATGTAATGCTGCTCTATACTGTGTGTGAAAGTGTGTGTGTGTGTGTTGTAATCCTGTAGTTAAACTGTTGCTGTGTTTCTGCACGTGTGCGCACATGTGGACAAAATAAAAACAAAGAAAACAATCAAAGGAAGCAAGTAAAGAAAGTAGGGAAGGACTCAAGGACAAAATGAAATTTGGGGAGTGAGAGATAGTTTGTCAATGATGTAAATGATGAAGATGATGATGACAATGATGAAGATGAGTGAACAGCAGACTGGCTGTTGGGTAGTATGAACTGCTACTTTGCTGATTTGGATCACAGCAGCTCCCAGTGGACATTAGAGGCACTGCAGCTGTCAGTTTAAATCTTCAAACAAAAACTGCTGCTTCATCTCCTGTTAGCAACATTAGCAACATTAGCAACATTAGCTTTGTAGCTGACCTACAGCACACTGAAGGATGAAGAGGAGGAGGAGGAGTTAAGCTTTGTTCCAGGACAAGCAAGAGTGTCTGTGGACTCACCAGAGCTTTATAAGGCATTCTTCACCCTGAGATTGAGTGTGTGCTTGTGTGCGTGTGTGTGTGTGCATGTGTGTGTGTGTTTGGGCTCATGCTGCGAGAGTGTCCTCTAAAGGTATGATGATCTGCCTCTATTTGCAGATACTCAGGGAGCTCTTTGGACAGACAGGAAGTCCTTTTATGGCCAGGCTGACTGTTAAAATCCTGGAGCTGAACAACTCCTAACAATGCTAACATGCTAATGTTTGTATCATAGGTTACCAAAAGTAGCAAGTAAGCTCTGACACAAGTAAATAAATGTTAACCAGATTGTATCATCCCTCCCTTCTTTTCCTCTCCCTGTCTGTCTCTGTCTCTCCCAGGGACCATCATGCACCTGAAGACGTGTCCAAAACGTGTGTGTTCAGAGTTGCGCCTGGATGCGTCAGCTGTTCAGCAGAGCAGTCTGTTTGTGAGCCAGCAGGGGACGCTGCTGAGGACCTGCAGCAGTAACCATGCAAACAGCAGCCGTGTCCCTCTTGGCGTTCTCTCCACAAACATGCTGCGCTACAATAACACAGCCAATCACGGTGTCTGCACGAGTGTGGCTTCTCTGAAGCTAAAGGTGTCACCCAGCACTCCCTCACAGCTCCTCCCTCTGGCTTCTGGGTGTGAAAATGACACACTGAGATTGTATCCAACCACGCCAGAGGACACTGACACCTCGTTGGACATCTGGACCGTCATCAAGCCAGGACATGTTCGTGAGAAGATTGCAATATTCGCTGCAGAGGGGCAGAGGATGGAAGGGGCCAGTGGCACATCAACCAGCAACCGAGAAAGGACGCCATCTGTGTGTCAGACTCACACCCCCACGTCAGGGCTGATCAGGGCTGTGAAGGCAAAGGGGAGCTGGGAGGAAAACAGCAGTGCAAAACGACGCCGTAGGTCAGGAAACCACCTGAACCTCCAGCCAGACCAGAAAACCCAGGTCCTGGACACAGAGCAACTCGCCAAAACAGTGTCTCCACTTCGATCAGACGTGACTCAGTCAAATGGTGGACTGCGTGCAGACCAGGAGGTTACTGCTGAGGAGGAGCAGAAAGTGTCGGTGGTGGAGATGGTGGCGTTTCTGGAGCAGAGAGCCAGCGAGCAGCAGCCAGACTCCAAACCTGTTCTGACGCTCCAAAGGAGCTCCGCCTCCATCACACTTTCCAGGGCCCCGCCCCCTGAACTGAGGGATGACACAGATGCTTTGGGAGAGGAACCAGAGAGCGTCAAGGTGTCAGACATGGTGGCTAAGCTTGAGTCGGAGTGTCTGAGGAGGAGGACCGAGGGAGATCTGTCCAGAAGCAACAGTCTGAGGAGGTCAGTGGGACGAGTCCTGCTCACCACAGGAGACCAGAGCCCTGCCCCCTACCAGCCTGTGACATCATCATCATCATCAGAGAAGTCATCGGTGACATCATCTTCGACATGTTCATTAGTACTTGGGGCAGGGCCTTCAGGCAGGGAGCCAATCAGCTGCTCTGAAGCACCCACTGCTTCCACAGAGACCCCGCCCTCCTCACCTGTCCAGACCACGCCCCCTTCAGGTGGGGCAGGAGTAAAGGTTGAAGGTATCACTCTGCAGAGCATTGCACACAGTCAAAGGGAGGCTCCTCCCCTCATGAATCCCACACACTGTGAAGAGGTGGAGCCTCTGCCTGGATTATTGTTTCTGTCGTCTGTTGCCTCAGAGACACGACCCCTCTCAGACGTTGCCCCTCCCCTCACAGACCCCCACCCCTCCACCTACAGGATCACCTGTGACTTAAAGCTCCGACCTTTTGTTTCTCGCTCTAGCTGTGGCAGCCAATCAGAGAAGAAAAGGCCAGCTGATCAGGAGCAGGTTGGCAGTTTGATTCCTTGCTGTGCTCATCCTCTCAGCCGCCGTGCTTCAGCATCAAAGGACTTCCTGCTTATGCGACAGCGGCTGCAGCAGCTGCTGGAGCCGCAGCCATACCTGTTGGTGCTGCCGCATCACCTGCTGGTCAAGATCTTCTTGCTGCTGCCCACGCAGAGCCTCGCAGCGCTCAAATGCACCTGTAACTATTTCGCCTTCATCATTGACACGTATGGTGTGCGGCCCGCTGACTCACTCTGGGTGTCCGATCCTCGCTATCGTGACGACCCCTGTAAGCAATGCAAGAAGCGGTACGGCCGCGGTGACGTGTCGCTGTGCCGCTGGCACCACAAACCATACTGCCAGGCGCTGCCTTACGGGCCGGGGTACTGGATGTGTTGCCATGGCGCCCACAGGGACGCACCAGGTTGCAATGTGGGTCTCCATGACAACCGCTGGGTGCCAGCGTTTCACAGCATTAATGTGCCCATTTACAGGCACAGTTGCCATGACAACTGAGACTCTGTGTGTGTGTGTGTGTGTGTGTGTGTGTGTGTGTGTGTGTGTGTGTGTGTGTGTGTGTGTGTGTGTGTGTGCGCGCGCGCGCGCGCGCTCTCATGATGCAGCAGCAGGTCACCTTAAAGCAGTTTTAACAGAAAAAGAATGATTCAAGCAAACTTTATTGTTAGCTCTCACAGCTGCAGTGTGTGTGTTTGTGTGTGTTTGTGCTTTCTCAGTGTGCCGCCCCCTGCTGTTCAGCCTCTGTCTATGGTTTACTCCATCTTACTGAGGGGGGAGAGGGTCTCAGCTAGGACTCTACTCCCTCTTATTCTGTGGTGTCAGTCTGAGGCCTGAGTGTCTCAGGATCTCGGACAGAAACACGGATCAGACTTCAATCAAACTGCTAATAAAAGTCATCAGAGCACTCATTCTCTCAGTCTGATCCTGTTTCAACTGTGAGGAGGCGGGGCTTTAGGTAGCTGGGCTTTAAGGGGCGGGGCTTCAGGGGACGGTGCCTGCAAAGCATGAGGATGACAGCAGATGAACTCTAAGGCACCTTGCTTGTGTTTACATTTGTACATTAAAAGAGTTTATGGGTATGAATCCTCTTCAATCAGCAGCTGAGTGATAATCACTTCATGTATTCTGGGGGAGGAGGGGAAAATGTGGCCTTTGTGTGGAAACGATGCAATAAGACAAACTGATGAAAAGAAGAAGAAGAGGAGAGAAAAAGACAAACGGCCTTTGACCTTCAGAATTTTTTAAGGTTTGATGTTTTCCTGTCTGCAGCTGTTTGTTTCTGTGAATCTCTAATAAAGCGTTTTATCTGAGCTTCTGTTGAGACTCTGACCCTCCCCTCTTTATTTCACTGTAATGTTTGTCTGAATCACACAGCATGAGCGAGATGATTGTCAAACAGTCTGAGTTTCTGCAGAACTTTATTTACACTTTCCACCAGATCACATTTACGATGTCATGCTGACTCTGTGAGCTCTGACAGTGTGTCGAGCAGCTGATAGTAGTTGTATTTGATGTCGTAGTCCATGTCGTACCAGAAGTTCACTGAAAAAAAACATAATTGACTTTTTTGAAATAAGGAGAAGAAATAAATTAAAAACATCTGTTGTATGTTTCAATCTATGACATCACAGTTTGGTAGTGGTTGGTAGCTCACACATCACTCCTGGCAGTGAATGCACTGAAAGTCTCACTAGACCAGATTACAGAAACCTCAACAGCCCTCAGAGGCCCCATGCTGTGTTCAGGTGCTGTTACCTGCAATGCAGCCGTGCGACTGCCTGACATGGTGGAACCACAGGGACGGCAGGTACAGCATCTCTCCGGCCTTAACGCTGCAGCACAGCGGACGAGCTCTGCTGTACTGAGGGAACCGGTCCAAGTCAGGATCCAGAGGGTCCAGAGGGATCCACGGGACCTGAAAATAGCAGAATCAGAGTGAACTGAGGTCACACAGCAGAGCCCCAAAATTTAATATACAGACCATCAAACGCACCTTCTCAGAATCACTCTGATCTATGATCTCGAACTCGCCGTCATCCTTCTGGTGGTACACTGCCGGCTGATACACACCTGACACACACGCACCAGGTTACCATGATAACCACACAATAGTCAAGGTTGAGTGGTTTCAGTAGTCTGTTGTGGTGGTTGCTATGGTTACCATAGGGGATGAAGGGCCGGTCTGTGGGTGGCAGCAGGATGAAGTTTTTCTCTCCAGAAATCACACAGTAGAGATTCTCGTAGTGATCTTTATGCACTTACACACACACACACACATACACACACACACACACACACACATACACACACACACTGACATTAATACCCTTAACCTGAACATGTAAACAGTCAGGCTATGTGCTGCGTTCAAGTCTTACTGGACGTGATGGCGCCCGCCTCTCCAAGCCAGAAGTTCACAGCATCTGGTAACTTTCCTGACAAACACAGAGCAACAATGATCATTGAGCTGATTTACTCTTTGTTAATGATGACTGCTCTCATGAAAACATGATTACTGGGATATGTTAAATCATTAGTTATTAGCATAGTGTAATCGATGAATAACTCCTCATACATGTCTGGTTTGAGCATGCTCAGTGGCATGGACTCACCAAGTGCAGTGCTCATCCAGGGAACGTGAGGCTCCAGATCATCTGTGAGCTCAGGAAGCTCATCGAGCAGGTTCGAGCACTGCTTCTGTACGTACAGCACACCCTGCTGCTGAACCTGAACACACACAACACAAGAGCATGGACTGTCTTTCCAACAGAGATCTGCATTCAAGTAATTAATCTTTTTTTAAACATGAGATATTCCTCTGTCTTGAGAATAATTATCTTAAAATCTGAGTTTTTCAGGGGAGGTCTGCTCTTGACATGTTTCATGTAACATGCCTGTGTACTACCATGTCAAACATAGTATTGTACTTCATAGGTCAGTATTTGTGAACAGTATCGCTGACAGCCTCAGGCTTTATGTAGTGTTACTACTACAGTATTACTATAGTACTCTTCCTTCTACAGGGGGCAGCAGCTCACCTTCCCCTCAATGACATCCAGCACAGCAGAGAGAGTCATCTTTCTCTCTTCAGGCATGACAAAACGATCACCATTCACTGCATCAGCATAACCGTTAGGAGTCACTGCCACGCTGATGACCTTTGACCCCACCTTCTTCCTATGCACAGAAAACACCTAACATTGTTTCACTGGAAAATCCCAAACACAGAAGAAGAGAAGAGAAGGTGTTTGTGTGCAGGTACCTTTTACCCACCTTAGGTACTCTGGGGTCCACCTGGTCAGTGCCGGCCAATGACTGCAGGAATTGCGGATGATGACTGGTTTATTGGGAGCAATCCAATCCCTGAAGAAGAGGAGCGGGTCAGGTGACCCATCCAGGTATGGCACAGTCCGATTCAGGTACAGGTCTGAAAGACATCAAAAATTCTCCTTGATGAGCTGACTGGGCTGAGCCACCTGTCATACACAGGAAGAGTAGCCTGGGGTATTACCAGTACTGTGAACAAGTTACACTGCAGTCAAACTCAAATGATAATGACGTCAAACTACAATAATAATACAAAAATACATCAATAATACTATAGCCATATTTCAGTCATACTACAATGATAATACAGTCATATTACCATATTACTAAATTGAAACCACAGTTATACAACAAGAACACGACAGGCATACTAAAATATAATTACAGAAATTCCAGTTATACAAAAATAATGGTCATATTACTGTTAAATTCCCGTGGTATTACAGTTGTATCGGGGTTAAAGTAGGAGTGCTGTAGCTCTTAGTAATAGGAGCAATATTGTTAAAGTATTTTTCTCACCGTGAGCCTCCAGAGAAAACTCAGCCAGACTTTTTTTTACAGACTCCATTTTGTTTCTACGTCATCGCAGAAACATTTCTCTGGAACCGTTTCAGAGCTGATTAGTGATCAGCCCCAGATTCATCGATATAAACACTTTACCGACTGACAGTTCTGGACATCACGGTTCCACAAGCACCGGGTGCCATGCTGCCGTGTATACTACTGATGCGCATGCGTACAGCTCTGTTGTTGTTTTGATGAATGCGGGTGTCCCCCTGCCGGACGGAGGCTGAACTACAGCAGGAGAGCAAACATTACTGAGAAACACATACCTGCCAAACAGACAGTCTGAAGACAGAAAGAAGTTTACGGGAGGACTCAGACCAAAAGAATATTACCATAATCTTATAGATAAATATCTATTATTCAAACAACAGAAAAATAAAATGTATTAAGTTAACGCTACAAAACACTAGTTGGATCTTATAAATGGTTCAATGAAGCTGATGAAGGGTTTGATGATCTGATATGAGTCTTATAAAGGGTTTGTTGGTCTGATGAAGGTTTTGATGAAGCTGATGCAGGGTTTAATGAGTCTGGTGCAGGTTTTGATGAATCAGGATTAGGTGCAGCTGTGCAACCCTCTCCTGGAAGACGTCCTGGAAAGTCCTGGATCAGTTCTGGAGCTTGCTTAGTCATGGATGAATCAGCATTGGAGCGATACTTTGATGACTCAATTGCTAGCGTGAGTGAAGCCTTTATGCTCTGATCAGTCTGAATAGTATTTTGATTAAAACAAAAGAAATGAACATAATTGAAGGATTTTGGTTTGTTTGGTTGAATCTCAAGTCAAACACAAATCAATCTGAGTCCTATTGACCTGTCTTAAACTGGAGTTGTTTACCTGGTACAGTTTTATTTGAATATTTATTTGTATACATGTATCATGATGTATCACTTATAGTGTGGAGCATTTGAGGGTGCAGTCTGAAGCATTTAAGGCTACAGTGTGTTATACTAAAGGGTACTGCGTAGTGTTTAAAAGTACAGTATGCAATATTTGAAGGTCTAGTGTGTAATAGTTAAAGGTGCATTACCTCAATTTTCTCATTCATGAATTTGCCATGGTTTTCGTTGCCCCTGATGCTGCAGCACAGTTTGGCTGGATGCTGAGGGTGAATGTATATGTACAAAAGGAATTTCTGTTGTCCTCCATGAAAAAAAAAAATCATCACACATAAACATGTTTTTTTCTCTCCAGTACTTCCATTTGTCTTAAACTGACTAGTTTCTTGTTTCTTATCACAAGGAGGATGTTTCCAGCTTCATGTTGGGGGAGCAGATGGGCCCCCAAAGCACCGCCCCATCTTCACAGAACCCTACTAACTCTCGGCAGGACTCCTTGCAGTCAGTAAATGCAGGGTCAGGGATAGAGCAGGGTGATGATCTGGACCTTAGCTTCCTGCCTGATGACCTCAGCACGCAGGAGGAGCCTGGTCACCATGTCAACTCTAGTATGACCTTAGCGGATGGTCAGAAAGCATCTCTGAATGTGTCCCGGGACAGCGGCATCTTCCCTGACTTTGTGGCCCAGGAGTCCACAGCAGACAGAGCAGCTGACAACCAGCAGGGGCCATCACTGCCTGTGGCAGGAGCTTCCCCTTTCTGTCCAATGACCCCCATGACCCCAATGACCCCCATGACCCCCATGACAGAGAGGTCAGGGATCACTCCTCAACTACAGTGAGTGTGAGAGACATGGGGACAAATTGTTAAAAGAATACGCAAACATTTTATTTAAATTCAAGAGGAGACAAATAGTCTGCACCCACACTGTCAGAAAGGATTGCTTTTTGATAGATTCTATTAATCTCGTATCTTATGTATGTATGTATGTATGTATGTATGTATGTATGTATGTATGTATGTATGTATGTATGTATCTATCTATCTATCTATCTATCTATCTATCTATCTATCTATCTATCTATCTATCTATCTATCTATCTATCTATCTATCTATCTATCTATCTATCTATCTATCTATCTGTCTATCTATCTTTCTGTCTGTCTGTCTGTCTGTCTGTCTGTCTGTATTTTTCTGTGTATGTGTATAGGAACATTGTCTCTACAGTGAACCTGGGCTGTCCTCTGGATTTGAAGTTTATTGCCTTGCAGGCCAGAAATGCAGAATACAACCCTAAGGTGTGTGTGACTGTGTTTGTTTGTGATGGTATTCGGTACCCTCCATGTCCACCTCAAAGCCCCCTTACAGCCTCTCCTATGATCCTATGATGCTTAGGGTTCATGTGTACAGCAGATATGTTTATTTTATTTCTGTACAGTTGCTGATCTGGGTTTAAGTCTTATGGTCATTTGGTCATCTGTCTCTTCTCTATTTTTTTAGCGTTTTGCTGCAGTCATCATGCGAATCAGAGAACCCAGAACCACAGCACTCATCTTCAGCTCTGGGAAGATGGTGTGCACAGGAGCCAAGAGGTCTGGACATGTGTTTACATGTGCACCAGTGTGTGTGTGCGTGTGATAAACCTTATGACTTTTGTGTCCTGTGTTCCTGGGCATGTGTAGTGAGGAGCAGTCTCGGTTAGCAGCCAGGAAGTATGCACGTGTGGTTCAGAAACTCGGCTTCCCGGCTCGCTTCCTGGACTTTAAGATTCAGAACATGGTGGCCAGCTGTGACGTGTGTTTCCCCATCAGACTGGAGGGCCTGGTCCTCACACACCAGCAGTTCAGCAGGTACACACACCACGCAAACACTGAGAAACTGCAAGCCTGAAAGAGGATGTGTTTTTCCATCAGGCTCCACTTCAGAGACATTTGACCTTTCTGCTTTTTAACTCAACAAATAAAAAACAGTTGGAACAGAACTGATCTCTCATTAAATGATGAGACCAGACGTCTAAAATAAAGTTGGCGAGCTTGGCTTATGTGTGTACTACAATCACAATCATTAAAGTGTGTTTGTGCTTCCTCAGTTATGAACCTGAGCTGTTTCCTGGTCTGATCTACCGGATGGTGAAGCCTCGCATTGTGCTGCTCATCTTTGTGTCTGGGAAAGTTGTTCTGACTGGTAACTGCCCTCTAACCCGATCTGATTATGTGCTGTTGATGATGGTGATGATGATGATCAGAGTTATGACGTTTGTATTAAGTAACTCTGAAACCTTTTAAATACTGATGCTGTCTCTGTTCACTCCCTGTTTATTAACAAAGCTTTAATGATTCTGTGGTGGTGTCTGAAATTCTAGGAGCAAAGGAGCGAGCTGAGATCTACGAGGCATTCGAGAACATTTATCCAATCCTGAGAGGCTTCAGGAAACATTAAGGACTCACCTCTGATGTCACATCCTGTATTTTTGTAAATAGTAGATTAAATATTTACTCTATCTTGTTTTATTTAGAAAAATATGGATGATAATCAAGTTACTGTTTGTTGAATGAATAAAAGTAACAGCTTATTAAAGCTTATCAAATTGATATTGAATGGAGAGAGATGGACATCTTTATTTCTATGCCCGCTGTGAGCTTGTGCAATTTGTCCCTGACTGTAATCACAAATATGAAAGATATAACTGATATGAAAAAATAATATGATTGAAATTAATTCCACAGGCATATCGGACCGACTCTTCCTTAAGTGACTGTAGCCTTGTGAAAGACAAAGATTTAAAGGCACTGGGGGTACTACCTGGATAAGCTCCGTTTCCCATGAGCACTGTCAAACATCGTCAATCACTGTCACAGGAGTGTGACTCTTGCCAAAGCATGCATTTGTTCAAGAAGCAAATAAAAGGGGATCACCACTAAACTTTGCCTTCTGACATAGTATTGTCAAAGAGACTTTGCCACACATGTATTGGTTGTGTTTTCCATTGATTTTGAGAAATGATATTCAGGTATTACCAATTTTGGTACTGTGATCTCATTTTAAATTGTGAATTACAAGCAGATGATGCGATGGCGTATTGCATACATGGGGAAAAAAACACTTTTTTTTTTTTTTTTTTACAACATAACTATCTAATAAAACAGGAATTTATTTATTTTAAAATTCATTCATTTTTGATTGTCCTGACCCTGACCACAGATGATTAAAAAAATCCAGTTTTTGTCAAAGAGTTATTTCCGGGTGAATGCAATAGACAACCGTAGACTGATGTATAGAGGTGAAAATCCCCGATAAAGCCCTCAAATGCTGCAAAATTATTTCTGTTAAATCCTGCTACTTGGCCCGCCTACTATGTGACGTCATCACATAAACAAACCTGTCACGTTTGAGAGGAAACCGGAAGTGTTAGAGTGTAGGTCTGCAGATGAAAACAAACACAGCTCGGTGTGAGTCTCGGTTTGTGAAAAACAGGTGTGAGCGCTTTCGTTTGGTAAAAAGTCAGAAATCAGACGGATCATCATGAAGAGACGCTCAGCACTTAGTCACGTGACCTCGTCCTTTTAGCTTTTAGACGTTAGTGTTGTTTACGTTACATTAGCCTGTTAGCACAGTTAGCTTCAGGCCCCCTTTCCCATGGCGTCCTCAGCGGGACTCCCTCCGCTCAGCCCGGACAGGGCTGCTTCATCCTTCGGTCCTCTCTCCACAGGGAGGCCGCCTCTCCGCCCTCATCACCCCCACCCAGCTCACTCCTCCCCGGGCTGCATGATGGTGGAGTCGGTGGATGACGCGGAGGGTCTGTCGGTGGCGGTGGAGCGGTGTCCGTTGTGCAGCTCATCCCGGCGCAGGCTCACCTGTGCACGCTGTGTGCAGGCCGGGGACTTTGTGTACTTCGACGCTAGGAACACAGAGAGGTAACATTCCGAGAATATGACTTGTATCTAATGATTTTTATTCTTTGGTCCGTTCTAACAAAGAACTTCGTTGTCATATTTAGATATATCAGTCGTTAAGTGTGCTGTACTCAACATTTCCGGTTACATGTTGTTTCACGAAGACAACAATACTTTACACAGTTCGGCTTCAATATCAGAAAGCAGGGAGCGATTCATCCCATCCTATCGTAAATGTATCCTTTATTGAACCACTCTAAAATCCCTTGAAAACGAGATGCTATAGCTCAAGGGGTCATCCTAAATAAATTGAAAGTGAAATTGAAAACTGTCCCAGGAGCGCTGTCTCAAGTTACGACATGTTGTTCAGTTTTATTTAACTAACAAAAACTCTGTACTGATAGCAGCAGCGGAAACACGCGGTTAACTTTTTATTAAGTTACCAACATGCAACCACTATGCAATGCTAGATGGCAATAAAAGCCAAACGTCCGTCGATCTAACAGTGCTAACTAATGCTAAGCTCACAGTTAGCGCAGGTGTTGCAAGTTCCAGGTGTTCATCAAGTGAATCAAACAGTTGGCTGCTGAGTCACTGTGCAAGTTATAAAGCTAACTGAGTTAGCATCCCCGCTACAGTTACACAACATGTGGAAACCGAAAATAACTCTGACCTCACTCTTCATAGGCTAAACAGAAGGTTCCTAAATTTGGCTCAGGGGCCTTTCAGGGGTCACTGAGGAGCTTCAGGAGATGTAGAACACAAACACAGAATACCTAAAACCTCTGAGGGTGTCTGTTCAGTCTTATTCAAAACAACAGGTATAATATTTTGTTCACAGAGACTGATAGAGATTTAAATGTTTTGTAGATACTCCGACAAGCTGCAGCGTCTGAAGGAGCTGAAGGAGGAGAAGGAGCAGCTGCAGCAGAGGTAGCACACCTGTTCACCTGTGGACAATATTTAGTGTGTTTTGTGTGATAGGGTAGAATCATAATTGTGTGATCAAGTGTTTAAACTCTACAGTCTCTTTATATACTTTGTGTTTCTCTTCAGAGTGATTCGAGACATGGACAGGAAGCTGCAGGATGATCACATGGTCAGTCCAACTGTTTTAACCCTTTCAGATTTTACAGTGTATGTGCTACTAGAGTAAGAACAGAGAAGAAGAACTCACTGACAGTGTTAAGGTCAAAGGTCACTGAGATCTACAGAAGCAATGCGAGTATCTTCTGTAAAAGCCACCTTAAATGGTGTACATGCAGACTCATCCTGTGTTTACCTGTGTCAGATACATGGAATGTTTTCAACATTTTTGTCTTGTCAAATTTAAACTTCTGCTAGAAAGATGAACACCTCTTGCCTGACTACGTGTGTGTGTTCATGGGTTTTCTCTTAGAAATGGAAGATCATGTCCTGTAGGATGAAAATTGAGCAGCTGAAGGAAGCGGTTGCCAGGGGCAATGAAGAAGTGAAAAATGGTAGGTCTCAGATTCTGCAGAATAGCCTCTAAAAAGGAGACACAGCTCAATGATTCATCAACTCTTCCCCTCTCCTCTTTCCTCCTCTGCAGATAAGGAGCTGCTCCTGCGCTCTCAGGAAGAGTGTGTGCGCTTGCAGCGGCGAGCCGGGCGTCATCAGGAGAAACGGGACAAAATTGAACGCCATAACCGTCGCCTAGGCGACCTGTTGGAGCGGCGAAGCAAAGAGCTGCAGAGCCGTCTGAGTCAGCTCGCTGCTCTAAGAAGGGAACACATCCATGAGCTCAGCACACACATGTTCCCTCTGCAGGAGGAGAAACAGGAGCGCAGGTTGGACATGAACACACACACACACAGATACATGTATCCACACACACACACACTCACACACCTGGCTGCAACCTGAGAAAATCAGCCCTAGTTGGGTCTGTGGGCAGATCAGTTTAACGTCACATTGAGTGTTTTTATTCTCTGTTTTATCTGAAAGTCACATATTTTCCCCCTGTCCTCTGCCCCTGTATCCTTTCCTCAGAGACCCTGCAGATGTGGTGGCAGAGTGTGACCCTGCCCTGACCTCCAGCACAGTGAGCGAGCTGGCAGAGGCCCGGAGGACCACCTACCTGTCGGGGCGCTGGATCTGGGATGACCAGAACGGAGAGACCAGCATCAGCATCACGGGCCCTCCCGTTAGTCTGCCCAGCAATGGAGACTGCTCAGCCTACTACAGCTGGGTTGAGGAGAAGAGCACCAATCAGGGCCCAGGTAAGCAGGGAGGGGGGCAGAGCTTCAGAGTCCTCAGCATAATACCTACGAGGTGTTTATCTAAGGACCTGTTGTTGATGACATCAAACTACAGACAGCTTGAGATTGACTTCCTGTTGACCTTTGACCTCCTGCTGCAGAGTTGGACCACATTAACCCTGCGCACACAATCAGCGCTGCTCTCTGCTACGCCACCCAGCTCGTCACCATCCTGTCTCATATCCTGGATGTCAACCTGCCCAAGAAGCTCTGCAACAGGTGAGTCAGAAAATAACTGCTGCTGCCTTCACTGACAGTAAGGAAATCAGAGTGTAAGGCTAATTCAAAACCTGTTTGTTCCACAGTGAGTTTTGTGGAGAGAACCTGAGCAGGTATCGCTTCACCCGAGCTCTGAGCAAACTCAATACCAACATCCTGCACCTGTGCTTCTCCCAGGTAAGACACGCCCCCTCTTAATTCAGATGACCTCAGGCCAGATTCTTCAGGTAAAGTCACTCACTCTGATGGTTTGAACGTTTTTTATGTTCAGCATGTGGACAGTGAGAAGCTCCACCCACATCACACTCTAAGGAACATCATGTTTCTGGTTTCCCCTGACAATGACAACCTGGGCAGGTGAGATACACCTTTTTAGTGTAAAGCACTGTCTGACCGTCTTCATTGTCCTGATTGTTGAGCCGGTCTTTGTCCTGATCCTGACCGTCTGGTCCTATTTTTGGTTCCAGGACGGGTCCGTTTGAGGTGAGCGCTGACCTGGAGGAGTCAATGGAGTTTGTGGAGCCAGAGGCAGCAGGGCCGGCTGAGGAGAGCGGTGACGAGGCAGTGACTGACGAGGAGACAGACCTGGGGACGGACTGGGAGACGGTGCCAAGTCCACGATTCTGTGACATACCTTCACAGGTAAACTCACCTGTCCTGTTCAGTAACAAAGAGACACACTGATTATTGATAGAGTAATATTTAAAGAGACACAAACAGGCTCTAATTTTGAACCCTCCCCCCCACAGCCCATGGATCTTTCCCAGAGTGCTTTGCAGGTGTCCCAGCCCTCAGCTAACACAGGAGGGATGATCTCGTCTGCAGCGGCTTCTGTCACTTCCTGGTTCAGAGCGTACACTGGGCAGCGCTGAGGAACCAAGAATGGGAAGAGAGCTCAGCTAGACCAGACTTTGGACTGGCAAGGGTCAGAGGTCAAAGGTCAGCTGTGACATGATCAAAGAGACAAGTCACACTCGGACACCTGAAGGCAGCAGCTTTCAAACACACAGAAGCAATAACCAGAATCAGCCAATCACATCGCTTGGTGTCATCAGTGTGTCTGTCTAACTCTGCGTGTGTGTGTGTGTGTGTGTGTGTGTGTGTGTGTGTGTGTGTGTGTGTGTGTGTGTGTGTGTGTGTGTGTGTGTGTGTGTGTGTGTGTGTGTGTGAGAGCAGGAGAGAGAGGTGGGGTCAGAATAACTTTAGAGTGTTCTCATTAAGAACCAGATACATGCAGCTGTTCATATGTTAAATAATCTGATCAGAGCTCCAGAAACTTCAGACACATCTCTACACCTCACCAGGTGAAAAGTGTGAGCAACACCAAAGATCATCTGTACCCAAGATGCTTCACTCTTAAATCACCATGTACAACCACTGGCTTTCTGTATTTCAGAGAGAGTGAGACCTCCTGTTTATAGAGGATCTCTGTTGTAGTTTTAAACCAGGCCTTTGTAACGATCTGAATAAGCAGTAAGGCATTTTTAAACATCATGACACACCTGAGATCAAATACCTGAAGGTCGAAGAAGAAACAGCTGCATGGCGGTGATGTTAAACATGCATGACATGTTAGTACTCTGATGAAGGTTTAAGTGCAGGTGGATAATGTTCCACCTGTCGCCCTGCCCACCTGTCTGTCAGCTCAAAGGGACTGTTACGATTTTGTCATCTTTATGAAGTGTCTGCAGCGACCCGGGACATACTGACGGTTACCATGGTGATAACTGAACCCTAATCTGGAGTGACCCTGGATCAGGTTCAGATGATGAACCTAATCAGGACCAGATGAAATTGGGTCTTACAGAGACACAAATGAACACTAAGCAGGACATGAACAAGTTAAAACACTGAAGTGAATTTAACTAGTTAAATGTTTTAACTAGTTAAACTAGTCCTAGTGGCTCTCATTGGATTTTTTTCTGTTCAAAGAACAAAATGTTGAAAATGTGTTTCCTTCCTGTAAACACGAAAAGCTTGAGTTTAAAAAATCTGTTTCCAGGTTCTTGAATCTGTCCCTTCAAAATAAAAGTCTTGTAAATAGGCTTTTTTAAAATAAGTGTTTTATTTCAGAGAATTGTATTCTTTTTTAAGGATAAAATTTCTGCTGTTATAAATCCTGAACTCAATGATTGTTTCTTGCTTTAGATTATTTCTTGTCTCTAAGAGTTTACTTCCTGTCTCCATGACCCTTCTATAGTCGTGCTTGTGAGTATGCACATGGCCACAGAGTGGGGTCTTTGTGTTGAGAGTGAGCTTCAGATAAGCGTATTAGTTGTGTTTGGTATGCTAATCTCTTTTTAGAGACAGGACTCATGTAAACTTTATTTAAACTACTCTGAAAAAAATATGTTTCATAAAAACATGGATTTAAAAGTATAAAAAGAGTTAAAGTGTGTTTATCACAGCAGCATGCTATTTCCCCTTCAACACACGTGTGTGGAGGTGAGTGATGGTTCCTTTATTTTTTAATCTGCTGTGTGATGCTTTTTCTTTGTTATGGAGAGCTCTGACTATTACTTGTGGTGCTGTGAGTCACCTAATGATAAATTGTTCTGTTTTTTTTCTTTGACCACATGAAACCCAAGAGGAGCAGCACCAGAGGAGAGCTTGAGCTTTGATTGGATCGTTTTACTGAAGAACTGAAGTTTAAGCTTTAGAATATATTTATATTGTAAAGATGTCTCACACTGACACGAGAAAATGAAGCAAGAATCTGATCAACTTTTCCTAATCAACACTGTGAAAGGTTTTGCTCCAGGCTTTCAGCAGGATTAGTGTGTGTGTGTTGAATATAAGCTGCTGGACTCTGGTTCAGACTGGTTTTGGTGGCAGGATGGAGGCTGTATTTCTGCTGCTGCTCCTCTGTTTGTCCTCAGTGGCCGGTCAGGGACAGACACAGGTTTCTGTCCCCCAAAGCGATGGGGTGAAGACAGGATCGGAGGATGTTAGGATGCAGGCAGATGGCCCCCCTGGCCTGGCGGTTGTCTGGGATGAGCTGCAGGGTCTGAAGGATCTTGTCCTGAGCCTGAAGGCAGCAGAGGTGGGTCAGCGTCAGACTCTGCGGAGCATGGAGAGTCGTCTGAGGGACGGGGAGATGGAGGTAGAGCAGCAGAGGCACAGAGTGGAAGGACTGACGGAGATGCTGAACCAGTACAGGAAGGAGATGAAGAGCCCTCCCCCAAGGACCGAGGCGGACAGGAAGCTGGAGATAGAACTGAACTCTGAGCTGAGCAGGAAGGTGGAGAAGCTGGAGGAGCAGAGCAAAGGTAGGAGAGGGAAGGATGAAGCCTAACAGAAGATGCATAATATAAATAATAATAATAATAAAAAAAACAAGGTAAAGTGGACACATGATTAAATTTGCATTTCCAGCAAACTGTGTTTTACATCTAAGAGATGGTTTAACTGTTGATTATTCAAAAACAGAAACCAAACAGGGTGTTGTCATCATGAAGCTGTAGTCTTTGTTACTGGTTTCCACCAATCAGAATAAAGTATATATAGTAACACAACTAGATGAAGGAGAGCTTGGTAAAGACAGAAACCAACCAACACTAACCATCTCAGACACTCATCTAATGTTCATATAGGTGTTAGCGTGGTGGTTGTGTGTGTGTATCTCTAGCGTGTGTGCGTGTACAGGTATGTCCATGGTTTCTGTGGTGACCCTGTGCTGGTGTCCCCACAGCGCTGGCTGCAGAGTTACCGTTCCTGCAGACGAGACTGAGAGCAAGTGAGCTCACAGTGGAACAGCTGAAGAGAAAGAGTGCAGGTCATCATTACCCTCATCATCTTCTTCATCATTTTGTCATTAACCTGGGCTCAGGGGCACCCCCAGTGGCCTGTCTGATCACCACAGGAAAACTCGCAATGCTAACTCTTAGCCCTTCAGTAGCACGCTGTGTCCTCAGGCGGAGGATACACCCTTCAAAGGGCACAGGACACAAAGGATGCCTCTAAGGATTAGCTTGCTGCATACCTACCCAGCTAACCCTCTAAACCTCCTGTTAGTCGTTGTAGTATTCAAAGATCATGTGACGTCTGAAGGCCTCCCTGGCACAGTGTCTGTCTGCCCTCACTGAGTGTAACACTGTTGATCCTGACAGAAAAACTTAGCATAAAGCAGATTACCTAACATCTACTAAATACGAGCTACATGTCAAACACAGTCATGTCACTTCCTGAAGCCTTTTCAAAGTAAAAGCTAAAGTTTGTTGTGATCAGCTCATGTCATGGTGTTGTGTTTCAGTGCTGGCAGTCAGATTGTGTCACACTGAGAGTCTGATGAAGGAGATGAGGAGGCAGAGCTCAGGTCAGATTATTCATCCTCTGTTTATGCTAACAACCAACACTTACCCATTTTTAACCGTCCACTACAGTTAACCATCATCTACATTAATTCACCATTATTCGTATTAATCCCCCCATACTACTCATCATCAACGTTTTGAAAGTAATTGTCAACTTCGAAAAGTAAAAGCCTCATTTACTTTAAATTTTCCCAGTTTTAAAAAAAGACAACATGCTTTTTGTATCCCTTATTTAAGCTTAATGAGCCTAATTAACCCTAAATCAACGATAAGTTAGCCTTTCTAACCTTTGTTAACGCTAAATTACCTCTTATAAAAACCCTTTCTTAGCCCTTTATTGACGTTTCATTCAGTACCCTTTACCACCCCTTAAAATGACTTTTACGATCCCTTTAACAACCCCTTTATAGGCCTTTTTTACCCTTAAATTTTCCTTTATGAGCCCTCGTTAACCCTTTATTCAACTTGTTGTCCATTAACCTACAGTAACCATCAAAATAACCCTCTTGAGCCCCTATTAACCCTTTATTCACCCTTTATTAACCTATATCCTATCAACCTTTATTAGTCCGTGTTAACCCTTTATTAATCCTTTATTCACCTTATTGGCCTTTATTAACCCTTATTAGCCTTTGGTAACCCTTTGTCAATGCCTTATTGACCCATAAATAACCTGATTGGCCTCAGTTCATTTTGCCCTTATTAAACCTTTGTTAACATTATTAGCCCTTATAAACCATTTATTAACCTCTATTAACACTAATTAACCTTTGTTAACCTTTTTAGCCCTCATTAATCCTTTATTAATCCTTTATTAATGCCTCTATTAACCCTTCAGTAACTTTAATTCACCTTTTTTTTAACTATTAGCCCTTTTTTGTTACCCTTATTAGCCCTTAAATTACTTTTTATTAGTCCTTAAAGGCTATTTGTTGATACTGAAATGAATTATTTAATTAGTGGTCATTAACTGGTTCATAGTCTTTATATATATCTTTACTTTTGCACTTCAATTTTTGATTTTTTTTTTCTGTTGAGAGATATGAGTTTGTCTGTACTCAAAATATAAGAAGTCAATAAAATAACATTTTTCAACCCTTTCTATCCCAGCAGATGTTGCCTATAACAGTTCATCGGAGTCTGAGGTGTTGGAGCATCAGGAGGAGCCAAACTCAAACACACCAGGTGAACTTAAATCCCCCGTACTTAAATAACTTCATGGAAATCAACCACGAGAGTCACTTGACCCAATAAAACTTTTCAATCCGACAGCAATCATCACTCACAGCAATACGACATACTCATGCTGATATTTTATCTACCCCCAGCATCACTCCAGTGTTTCAGGGTTACATGTAAATATCTGACTGTGAAAGGTTTCTGTGTTTCAGCTCTGAGTGACACACAGACTGAAGGTGATCAACGACTGAACGAGCTGCCGACACAGAGTACAGGTATAACATACATACAACACACAACTCTTATTGTGAAGACTAATGGGTCACTTCCTGTGTTCAGCATCTGTAGAGATAGCTCTCCCGAATTAATAATTTCAAATTAATTGTTGTATCTAAACTTTGACTGCTAAGTGTGTAATATCACTATCTATTGTTTGTTTCAGAAGAGGCATCTCTGTCAGCTCTGAACACCTCACACTCTGCAGGTCATTTATCTACAATAACATCAACAAAAGTCACAACAACAGTAAAATTAACTATGTTTTTCTGTGTGTGTGTGTGTGTGTGTGTGTGTGTGTGTGTGTGTGTGTGTGTGTGTGTGTGTGTGTGTGTGTGTGTTTGTGTGTGTGTGTGTGTTTGTGTGTTTGTGTGTTTGTGTGTTTGTGTGTAGTGGTCAGCAGCTCTGTGTCTTTTGAGCTCAGGCTGAGCCTCAATGAGGAGCAGCTGGAGAATCTGCAGAGAGTGAACTCAGGTAAACTCTGAATATTTAATCTCATGTTTTTGGTTAAGTTCATCTGATGAAAACAGCTGATATGATTAAGGTAGAACAAAGGAAACATAAAAATGATAAATGTGATTCATTTGAGCTTTCAGATTTTGCTTGAGCTTTAAACAAGATGTCATAGCAGCATGACCTCCTCTGTGATCTTGTTAAATTCAAAGTGAAACCCTGTTTCAGTCCAGGAGGGGGCGCTGTCTGCTGTGACTGTGAGACTGAACGTTAGCGAGGAGCAGCTTGATCACCTGAGAACTCAGAACACAGGTAACCTGCCAAGATGCATTCACTGACATCAGGTAAATATTCCCTAGGCACTTGAGGGTTGTCTGAGGTCCTCAAGCTCAGTCTCTATCTGTATTTAAATAATCCTGTTTTGTATTCATAAAGTAAATCACGTTTTTATCACTTTAGTGAAATAAGGTGTGTTTGCTGTCAGATCTACAGGCACGGCTCAGAGCCACAGAGGCCACTGTAAGCCAGCTGCAGACCGACCACCAAGGTGAACCATTGGCTACAAACCAATTCATGTGTAATATTTATGTTTAGATTTGTGTATTAAGAGAGCTTGACACTGAAATTTTGAGGTCAGAGATCATGTGACCTGTTTCCTGTCTATAGTTCAGTCCACCCTGCTGACAGAGCTCACCTCCAGACTGCAGGCCGCAGAGAACCGCAGCTCAGGTTCGTACTCCTTAATGATTGTTTTGATGCTTGAATACACTGAGTGAAAACAAACTGTAAGAATAGAAATCATAAATATGATAACTGTGATGTTGATTTTTCAGCTCAGGCTGACGAGGCTTCGTCTCTATCAGGCACAGTCGGGACCATCTTGAAGCAAACTGATGGTAATCAGAGAAAAATTTTCTTAAATATTCTCACATGTGAACTTCAAAGACTTTGATTTTGTTTAAAAAAACTGGGCTTCTCCTCCTTGGCTCAGTGCCAGCAGCAGCGCACACCCACTGCCTCCAACCATCACTACATGACCACACTCACTAGCCTGGCAACCACCTGTAGCGTCCTGTTTCTACGTGAGAGACTCGAGAGTCGTGCACCTGACTTGGCATGTTAGCACAAGCTAATCACTGGGCTATTTGACACATGGTTAGCAGAAAGCTAACTCGCGTCGCTCTTCATCCCGTGCTGCTCTCCAAGTGGCCGAAAGCGAGTGAAAGTCTAGCCAAACTTCCCCCCTGTCCAGTGAAAAGCTTTATCTGTTTGGTTGTGTTTCCTTTCTCCTTGCTACATCCACTATTATAGCCACTGGCTAAGTCAATTGCGCACTGAGCGTGCTGTGATTGGCTGATGTAACCACGCTCACTCTCCACCCACAAACATCCCAGTACAACCAAAACGTCAACAAACAGGCTGAGGAGAGGTTTCAAGGCAGACATAGACACTCACACGCATGAATAGAGGCCCATAGGAGATGATTGAGCAGGCTCATTCCTGTAAAAGTTGACATTCTATTTTTTAGGAAAATCATGTAGACTCTTCCTTTAACAGTAAATTATCTTCAGTTCTATTAAACTATTCTTATAATTCATTCATTTCTGTTTATGGAAAATAAATTATGAGAACTTTACAAACAGAACGTGTAGACAGAAACTGGAGAGGATCCAACATGGCACCCTGAGGAACTCCTCCCAAAACACAAACAAACCAAGAACTGTTTTTTCCTTCAGAGCTAGAGACGAGACTGAGCATGAAGGAGAAACAGCTGGAGGACCTGAAAACTGAAAACATAGGTGAGAAAAGGAGTAGTAGAGATTCAACCAACAGGAATTTAATAAGGTTTGAATTAATTTGTTTTAGTCAGTTCTGTTTTTTAGACAAACAGACCTTAGTTAAAGGTTAAAACTGATTTCCTTTCAGAGATGGAGACCAGACTAAGCATGAACGAGAAACACATGAACGAGCTGAAGACTGACAACTCAGGTGAGGCTAACACAGCAATTTACAAACAGTTGAAAATAATTTTAACAGTCAGTTTAGCAATTTTCTTTTGACAGACTAAAAGACGGATGCACAGACAAACAAAGTTAACTCTAAACTGATTTCCTTTCAGAGATGGAGACCAGACTGAGCATGAAAGAGAAACAGCTGGATGACTTGAAGACTGAAAACACAGGTGAGAAAAAAGGCAGGAGAGATTTAACCACCAGGGATTCAATAAGGTTTGAATCAATTTGTTTTAGTCAATTGTAGATATTTAAGAGACGAAATACTTTGGTCAACGGTTCAAACTGATTTCCTTTCAGAGATAGAGACCAGGCTAAGCATTAACGAGAAACAGCTGGATGAGCTGAAGACTGACAACACAAGTAAGATTAATACAGCAATTTACAAACTAACATAAATGACTTGAACAGTCATTTTTGCAATTTCCTTCAGACAGACCAAAGGATGGATGCACAGGCATATCAAGGTTAACTCTAAACTGATTTCCTTTCAGAGATGGAGACCAGACTGGGCATGAGGTGGAAACAGCTGGATGACCTGAAGACTGAAAACACAGGTGAGAAAAGGAGTAGTAGAAATTTAACCAGCAGGGATTCAATAAGGTTTGAATTAATTTGTTTTAGTAAGCTGTAATTTTAAGAGACAAAAGACCTTGGTTGAAGGTATAAACTGATTTCCTTTCAGAGATGGAGACCAGGCTAAGCATGAACGAGAAACAGCTGGATGAACTGAAGACTGACAACACAGGTGAGGCTAACACAGCAATTTACAAACTAATATAAATGATTTTAACACTCAGTTTTGCAATTTCCTTTAGACAGACTAATAAGTGGAGGCACGGAAAAATCAAAGTTAACTCCAAACTGATTTCCCCTTAGAGCTGGAGTCCAGACTGAGCATGAAGGAGAAACAGCTGAATGACATGAAGACTGAAAACACAGGTGAGAAAATGACAGAAGAGAATTAACCAACAGGGATAAATTTAAGTTTGAATTGATTTGTTTTAGCCAGTTGTAGTTTTTTAGGAGACAAAAGATGTCTGTTGAAGGTATAAACTGATTTCATTTCAGAGATGGAGACCAGACTAAGCATGAACGAGAAACAGCTGGATGAACTGAGAACTGACAACACTGGTGGGACTAACACAGCAGTTAACAAACTGGTCATTTTTGAAATTTCTTTTAGACAGACTAAAGGATGGAGGAACTTAAAAATCAAAGTTAACTCTAAACTGATTTCCTTCAGAGCTAGAGACCAGGCTGAGCATGAAGTGGAAACAGCTCGATGACTTGAAGACTGAAAACACAGGTGAGAAAAAGGCAGAGATTTAATGGACAGGGATAAAATAAAGTTTAAATTAATTTTTTTTTTAGTCAGTTATTTTATTTATATATTTTAAACAAAAGACGTTAGTTGAAGGTGCAAACTGATTTCCTTTCAGAGATGGAGACCAGGCTAAGCATGAACGAGAAGCAGCTGGACGTGCTGAAGACTGACAACACAGGTGGGACAAACACAGCAATTTACAAACTGAAAAAAATAATTTTGAACAGTCATTTTTGCAATTTATTTGTGACAGACCAAAGGATGGATGCACAGACAAATCAAAGTTAACTCTAAACTAATTTTCCCTCAGAGCTAGAGGCCAGACTGAACACGAACGAAAAACAGCTGGATGACCTGACGACTGAAAACACAGGTACAAATACAAACCAAACAGTTTATGTTCAAAAATATGCTATCAGACTGAAACTACAGACATTGCTCTCTGAAGAACTCATCAACGACACAAATGACATGAACTGTTTTTCCTTCAGAGCTGAAGGTCAGACTGAGTGTCAGCAAGAAACAGCTGGAAGACTTGAAGAATGAAAATACAGGTGACAATAACTCTTGGAACTTTGGAAATTTAAACTTGAAGTTACAAAATGTATTATCATTTTTCAAACACCAAATACACAATCAAACTGGTTTTTATTTCAGAGGTCGAGGTCAGACTGAGTGTCAGTGAAAAAAAGCTGGATGACCTGAAGGCTGAAAACACAGGTGAGAATGGACAAATAAAACTGAATTGAAACTGTCTTGAAGGAGCCGCAATGGATATAATGAGATAGACAAGGCGCTTCGATAGCCGTGTCAATTCTCCCTTTCCTGAACTATGAATTACTTTGTCCTTCAGAGCTGGAGACCAGACAGAGCGTCAGTGAGAAACAGCTGGAAGACCTGAAGACTGGAAAAACAGGTATCTAACTTTTAGATAAATTTTTATTAACCACTGTATTAAAGGGGCTGTGAGAAGTTTTTAAGTGATCTTGCTAAACTCTCCATTCTACAAATATACCTGATCATAATTCACACTTGATAATGAGATTATCAGAACCAATATTACTGGTTACAGCTTATTTCAAAGTGCTACCTCTTAGGTTCTTGATCAGGTCGAGCACGATAACACCACGCCAGCTGACGAAGTTGAGCAGTGAGAAGTGACATCTGTGTTTTTCTTTGCTGAAAACGATTTCTATGATTAATTTTGTAGTGATGGTGGACACAGGAGCCAAACTGTCAGACAGAAAAAGGACAGAAAAGCAGAAGAAAGCTAAACGGCAGAGTGATAGCACATGGGCTAAAGGCTAACACAGGGGTTAAACTGTTTGTGCTAATGTTCACTCCAACCCACAGTCAGCAGTTATTCTGCAGTGGTCTGTTCAGACTTGAGAGTCTGTCAATAAAATGAAAAGTGGGGTTATGTCAGCTCTGCTTAGCTAACCAGGATTCACTAACATTACAATTTACAGACATATGTTATAGCACCAGACTGCCAGCTGCACTTAGTATGAACGGCTACTAAACTACTCACAAACTGACAGTGTTTACTTGTTGTCACGTTAGCCTACAGATATGTCTGAGCAAAGGGCTGCCGATAGCACTACATAAAGCAGGCTACTATCGCTACGTAACTGTATTGATAAAAACCTTACCTTGGCGCGTTGTATCCAGTAAAAAGTTGTCTTGTAAAAAGAAAGTTTGTTTCGATCCAATCTCCATTTAATTCCAAAACAAACACACATCTTGCTAAAAGTAATTTAAGATTTAGAAGTCTCAGCAAGTATTAAGAAATCTTTGCTAAAGATTCAGAAATCTTAGCTAAATATTCAGACAAATTAACTAAATATTTTGGAATCTTAACTAAATATTTAGAATGTAAACTAAATGTTCAGAAACCTAGCTAAATATTTCAAATCAGGACTTTCATCATTAATATAATATATTATATCATATATATATATATATATATATATATATATATATATATATATATATATATATATATATATATATATATATATATATATATATATATATATATAATATTATATTATATTATATTATATTATATTATATTATATATATATATATATATATATATATATATATATATATATATATATATATATATATATATATATATATATATATATACATATATTTATATATAATATTTGACAGATATACTACGCATTTGTTGAAATCTGCATAAAAGGTGATGTTTTAGAGCCCAATGTGGAGAAATGTTGTTATTTGTAGTGTGTGCAACTTTACAATTGTTGCCCCATATGTGTGACACTCCAGGCGAGAATGTGGTGAGGCAGTCCAATCAAAACAGATCCTCCTAATAGCATCTTTAAATATAAACACTGAAGCTTTCTAACTCAAATAAACCAAAGATGTAGATTAATTCTGTGGAGGATCCATCACAGCTCCCTGAGGAATGCCATCATTTCTACAGTTTAACTTTAAATTGATTTTCCTTCAGAGCTGGAGGCCAGACTGAGCCTGAGTGAGAAACAGCTGGAGGACCTGAAGGCTAAAAACACAGGTGAGGATGGGCATGTGACAGATTTCTTACTAACAAAACATGTAGATAGAAACTGTGGAGGATGCAAAATGGCTCCTTGAGAAACAAAAGCACAAACAAATCAAAAACTTTTTTCTCCTTCAGAGCTGGAGACCAGACAGGGTGTCAGCGAGAAACACCTTGAAGAGCTGGAGACTGAAAACACAGGTATCTAACACTCCAAAACAGTACTCAATTTAACACTTTAATAAATAAAAATACTAATAGTACAGATTTACTTGATGACATTTTGTAAGTCTGTCATGTAGTTTCTTTGAGACAGACAGAATAATGGATGAACAGGCAGACAGGATGCCCTCTGCTGGTCTAAAAAATGTGAACAATTCAAAACAAACTTGTAATTTAACTTTTATTTGAACTTTGTTTCTACTTTCAGGTTTGAAGCTGAGACTGAGTGAGTCTTCTAATCAGCTCAAAAACAAAAGCTCAGGTTTGAACTTTATATGTCACAGAAGTGTTAAGTTTTATCTTGAAAAACACTGTTTCTCAACCAAAACATGAAGTTTTCTGTCCTGTAGTAATTGGTGTTTTTCCCTGCAGGTGAGCAGAAGGTGGCGTTCTCAGCTGGCCTGACTGATTCAGGACCAGTTGGACCGTTTGATGAAGAGACAACTCTGATCTTCTCTAAAGTCATCACGAACATTGGCGATGCTTACAACCAGACTGCAGGTAAACCTCACAATAAGTAAATTTGCACCTGCATTCTGTCTTACAGGCGTGGAAGTTTGACCTGATCTGTGTCTCTCAGGTGTGTTCAGGGCTCCCATCAGAGGACTGTATTTCTTCAGCTTCAAGGCAGCAGATTATCAGAAAGGTTACATGGGTCTCCATCTCTACAGGAACGATCAGCCAGTCATCTTCAACCTGGACCTGAATGATCATGGCGGCTACGCCTCCACGTCCAATGGCATTGCTCTGCAGCTGGAGGCCGGTGACGGCGTCCGTCTCAGTCTACCGGCCAGCTACCGCCTCTATGATGACATCCGAAACTTCAGCGTGTTCTCAGGCTTCTTGTTGTTTCCTCTCTGACCTTCTGAATCAGGAAACGAGTGAGACATCCTATCGTGAATAAACTATCCTTCAGTGGACTTCTGTTTTGAGAGGGTGAGACTTTTCCAGCAGTTGGACGACCCTCTGATCTCAGTGATGTAGAGGCTGATTGATATCTCAGGTCCTCGCCCAGTTCGTGTTTAAGATTCACAGCATGACGCTTCACATTTTAAACAAGTCTTTTATTAAATTTGACCTAAAAATGTGAAAACAAACTGACCTTTGACCTTTTGTGTGAGAACTTTAGTGTTACAACAAACCAAAGATCCTCTACAGTGATCCGCTCACCAAAAAGATAACATCATCATCATTCACAGTAAGTCCATAAAATACAATAAATACAATCCCCTGAATGCATCATCTGTGTAACATTCAAGTGAACTCAGGAGACAAAAAAATAAAGCCCGTGACAAAAATCTCACCTTTTTCATTTAAGTCTCTACAGTAGGACATTATTGGTCCAAATGTTCAGTCAGTCTGGGAATGATAATGGACTAAAAACTTGAAATATTCAGTGAAAACGTGCAGAAAATGTCTCTAAAAACAGGTTGATAAAAACTTCAGTTTCTAAAAGTTTTAAGATCAAAGAAGTTTCCTTTAAGACAAAAGGGTCCTCTCATAAAAAAGACAAAAAACAAGAGGAAAACAGATGGCTTCACATCCTTCATCTGTAGAGAGGAGGAGGAGGAGAGGAGTTAAAAAAGAGAGGTAGAATAGATTTAGAAGAATAAGACAGATAGGGGATGAAGCTGAAGATGAAGATGAGGGGGCAGCGTTTACTCAGGATGAGCGCTGACCCTCCTGTTCACGGCCTGTAGGAGGAGCAGTGAGTACTCCTCCAGGAGAGCAGCTGTCTTCACCTCCCCTACACCTGGAAGCCCCATCTCCCCTCCCAGAATGCTCGGGGGCTCCATGGGCAGACAGTCGAGCTCCGCCCTTATCGCCTGGAAGGCCTCTGATAAGATGAGTGCGATCTGCTGCTGGTCTGAGGCAGAGTCATCAAAGGACGAACCGCTCACCTGGAGAAGAGAGCGTCACAACAACACAGGTGTAAATAGTTTCTATGGTAACAACAATATTGTGGTTCAAAATAACAGTTCATACATCATGGAATTGCCCATAATCCTGTTCAAACTCACCTTCCTGTACAGGTGTGTCGCTCTCTTGAAGCAACTCTGAAGCTCATTGGTCAGAACTCTGCAAGACTCGATGCTGACTGGCTCACCTGAAGGGCATGAGAAGGTGAAAGTGAGGGGCAGAGCCAAACTCAGGATGAAGGTATGAAGAGGAGGAAAGAGTTCAAACCTGAGAGGTCTCTGCGATCCTCGCCGTCTGACGTAGCCTGAGGCTCCGCCTCCTGTTGGGATGGCGTCAAGGGGGAAACAGAGACCGGAGGCGGCCGTGATGAGGAGGACAGGGAGGCAATAGATGGCTTATCAGGGAGGGGCCTGCTGCTGCCTGGGACACGAGACTGCAGACCACGGGGAGGAGGTGTCCCTTGGTTACCATGGTTACTCAGAGACGAGGAAGTGGATGCAATGACGACAGGGACGACAGCAGCATGAGGGGTAGCAGCCAAAGTTGCATTAGAAGGCACCACAGCAACAAGTGGAGGTGTGACCTCCCTGACTTCAGGTGCTGGAGTTATTGATGATGTCACTGCTGGACCCTCCGCGGGGTCAGAGAGGTTGAGGCCGTCCCCCATGGACACAGAGCGAGACATCTTAGCCATGGAACTGGCAGTGGGACTCATGTAAGAGCGAGCTGTAGCCGGAGCAGGAGAGGAGGAGGAAGAGGACGAGGAGGACTTCCTGGGGGTGGAGCCAGCAGCCTGAGCTGGAGTGGAGGCTGTTTCTGCCAGGGGGGACCTGGGGGAGGCGGGGCTTGGTCTCTGTAGGGGCAGGGCCATGGCTGGGGAGCGTCTCGGAGATGTGGGAAGGGTAGTGGGACGCTGCTGGGGGTGGAGGAGCTGAGGGGGGACCTCTCTGGACGGACGAGAGGCGGAGTGCGAGAGAGAAGAATCACCTGAGAAAGAAGGAGAGGAAACCCATCAGGACAAGAGCTGTGTGCTTTCTGTAAACAGGTTTTGTTCATGAGTGTTTGTGTACTCACACTCAGCCCACACTGAGGACGTACCTGTGGGAACCAGCAGACTCTGGACTGACTGAGCCTTGCGTAGTCCTGAAGAGGAGGAAGAGGAGTTCGTATGGGGGGTGGCAGCACGAGCTGCTGGGCTCTGGTTCTTCCTGGACTCCATTTGGACCTTTTTAGGAGTGAGGGGTCTGTTGGTCTGCTGACTGTGGGATGTGTCCTTGTCCTCCCGCCAGCTTTGGATCTGACCCTGGGACTGGACAGAATTTGTTTGGTCCTGGTTGGTTCTGTTTTGGAACTGTGTCTGGTCTTCAGACATGGCAGTCTTCTCCTGGTTCTGTTTCTGGGTTTGGTCCTGCTGCCATGACACTCTTCTCTCCTTGGTTAGGTTCTGGTTTTTCTCCATCAAAGGCCGGACTTCAGAGACCAGAACACGTGCTTTCCCCTCCCCTCCTCCTCCATCCGTGGTCCGAGACGGGAGAGGGAGGACAGACCGGCTGACGAGGAGACGAGAGTGAGAATAAAACAAGAGATGCATCATCAGAAAAACAACCAATCAGAACCAGAATCAGAACTCGAGCTGGGTCTGCATGAGTTTTACCTTCCAGCTGAATTCTGGGAGAGGAACCTGGAGGAAATGCTGAGACTCTCACTGGAGCTGTGCGACGCTCGACTTGGACTTCCTGTCAGAACATACAACAGTTCAAAAAGGTTGTGGTACACAGGAACAGGAAGTGGTACATAGACATAAACACAGACATTGGCTCCGCCCCTTCCAAATCTGTGGACTGCTCATGAGTTTACAGAAACGGTGTACACCAAACACGATGCAGGTTGGTGGCACTGCTGTTTTCAGCCTGTGAGCTCACCTGTGACGGACAGGTCAGCCAGTGTCACAAAGTGTTCCTTCAGGAAAGCTTCCTGGTCTGGAGTCTGAGGGACGCACTGAGACACCTGTCCCCCTCTTGTCTCCTCTTCCTCATCCTCCTCCAGCTCAGAAGAATGTCCGTCCACACTGAGACGCTCTGAGTCTGAAGGACAAAGACAATGAGTGAGATTTGAGATTTGAACAGCTCACTTTCACCTGTCTCTTTCTTCCTCTGTTTCTGTCGCTCTCACCATCTCCTGCAGGTCTTGCTGGACTCGACATTGTGGAGTTGAATCCCAGAGAGCAGCCACTGTCAGGACTAGGTTTATCGTGTTGTCCACCTGCTGTGTTAGGACTCACCTCCTTTACCTGAAACTCACTGATAGGAAGGGATGGAGTTTATGGAGCCAAGTTTACACAAACAGTATCTGTGCCTGTGTTGAGGAGAGGAGGAGATCCTACCATCCTGCCAGGCTCACTCTATCCTCCCATTGGTCGGGATATAACACTGGATCCTCTGTGTCTGGGCTTTGATTGGACAGCTGAATGAATTCCGGCCTCTGATTGGTCACTGGCTCATTGTCCTCCCCCTAAACAGACATATCACACGCCATCATCTGACATCATATGACATCACTGATCCGAGCAGAGATCCAAGAAAACCAATGTGAACTTACCCAAGCAGAGGTGACCTGAAGACTGATGGTGCTCCCCAGCTCCTGATTGGTCCTGTTCCTCAGACTTGAGGAAGGACTACCGTGAAGGGGGCGGGTCTTCCCCTGAGTGGGCAGGACAGAAGTCCAGTTAGCTCTAAAGACGACTAAAACTATTTTCTGTGAGATGTTCTGTGTAAAGCTGTATCTGTCAGTGTGATCACCTCCTCCTGCTCCTTCTCCTGCTCCTCCTGTTTTTCTGGGCTAAACGAGTCCAGCATTCTCAGGTCCAGCATGGACTTCACCATCAGGACCTCATCTTTACTAGATGTCCTTCTGGACCACCGACGCCGAGGCAGCCGAACACCCATGACCTCCTGAGGAGTCAAAGAATCACAGAGCTGTCAGACAACACATGGGTGTAAGTAACACATGCTCTGTTCCTATACATGCCAATAACACGCTGGTAACACATCTGCTACATAGCCTTTGTTTAACAGTTTATATAAAAAACTAGGTCTAATAAAGGTCTGCTAATCGTTGAACGTGCTATTACTTAGTAGTTCAAAAAAACATGGTATTTACATGAAAAGAAAGTGTTAATCCATGTGTTCATGTTTTGATTAAACCTCAACATAAACACACGGCAGGTTTGTTTTTTTTAATAAAGTGTGAAATATGGTTCAATATAATGACAAGAATCATGACAGTGACATCACACTGACCGTCCTGCTGTCGTCCACAAGGCTTAACTTCTCCTCACACAAGTCTGACGAAAACAAGAGGTAATACATTAGCTGATGATGATATATATGTGTATATCTTATTTGCTCTATGTCCATGCTCAGTTGCGTGTTTCTGACTGCATGCTAATATTTCACTGTGGAGTATAACATACCCGTCTCCTCCTTCAGGCATCCTGGTGTGACCATATGACAACTGAGCTCCTCCTCCTCTTCTTCCTCCTCTTTATCACTATCAGAGGACAACTCTCCTCTACAAACACACACACACACACACACACACAGCACCATGTTTTAAAAACACAACAAATGCGATTAAATATTTCCACACTCAGCTGTTAAGGTTACCTGAGCTTCATTGCTCTCTGCTCAGGTGCACTCTGGGAGCTCTGAGGGGTGGATGGTCCAAGGTGAGCAAGTCGCTGCCTCATCCTGATTGTCAGCTCAGGAGGGAGACGCCAAATGAAGATACAGCTACACATACACACACAGACACATGCACACACAAACACACACAGTTATGAGCATTATGTCGGCCTTCAAACTAAACAGTGTTGTGCTTTTAAATGCTTTGAGGTGTACTCAGGTAGAAGCATACCTGTCTCCTGATACAGTTATCAGGTGTCTGCAGTCATTGCTGAACTTCAGACCTGTTACAATCTCTGAGACACACACAGAAGCACACGCAGAAACACACACAAAAAGAAACACACACATTATAGGCTTACAGACGACTTTGTCAGTTTGGTTCAGTGTTATGATCGAGATTTAGAGCTCCCCCTGCTGACTGTTTGCAGAACAGGTCATAAGCCCCGCCTCCTCAATGTTAACAGATGGGACATGGGTCAAACTCTAAAATCCAAATTTAGGTCAAATAAAGGTTTATCAGAAATTGTTTCTGTCTATCTTCATTACTTCTTAAGTCACAGTGTTCATTTTTCTGTCAAGTAAACTTAGAAAAAAAATAAACACAAGAATCATTAAACTTTCTGTTACCTGAGTGTCCGAACATGGTGGCAACACACTCTCCAGAGTAGAAGTCAAAGATGCTGATGTTTTTATCTGAACAGGAGGTGGCAATGTAGAGTCCTGATGGATCAATTTGCACCTTTAAAGGAAATGAAGGAGGAGGTCAGTGATTAAATGTACCGTTTATCGTCACAGAAACGGCAAACTGGCAATTTACACACCTTGATGAGGGTCCCATCCTCTCCCTGAGAGCCTTTGAACACCTTCTTCTGTTTCCCATTACTGATGTTGAAGACCCTGTATACAAATTAGTGTCATCATCATCATCATCATCATCATCATCATCATCATCATCATCATCATCATCATCATCATCATCATTATCATCATTATAATCATCAACTGATCACTATTTTTATCTTCATCATTAAAGTTACCTGATGCTGCGGTCCTGACAGCCGACCGCTGTGTACTTCCTGGTTGGTTCCACGTCCATATCATACAGAGTTGTTTTTCTCACCACATGATGTGTCCGAGTGAATTCCAGTCCCTCTTCACCCTGACAAGAAGAGGAGGAGGGAGAAAAAGAGGTTTTTAAATCAGATTCACAGGAAATGTTTCTGCTGCTGTAAAATGTAAAATAAAAAGTCTGTCTGTTTGTCATACCTGCTGAGCTGTGCGGAAGTAGACGCTCTTATCAGCTCCACAGCTGATCATTCTCACTTTCCCCTGATTGGCTGACAGATAAGAAGGACATGATGGTGTCAGAGGTGATAAACTTGAAGAAAGAGCAGAGAAAGTCAACAGTCACATGATTCACCTGCGAATCGAACAGAGGTGATGGAAGATGAGTGTTCATCCAAAGTCTGAACCAGGCTGTAGTCGTTGCCTGCATCCAGGACATGGATCAGACGATCCCGACCGGCTGTGGCTAATAACTGGAGACCTGAGAGACAAAGACACAGACAGACAGGCGTAACCAGACAGAACAAAATAAATTCAGATAAATTTCAAAACCTGCAGTTCAGAGTCTCTGTGTATGACATCAAACTACAGGAAGTGACATCGCATCATTAAAAAAACTGATAAAACAAATGAAATATCTAAAAAGCCTTCATCATGTCACAATGCTTTATGTACCAGAGAGTCGAGCCTTCATAAGGAGATTTAGGTCATTTTTCTGAGTTGTCAAATAAAATGGAGAGGTCTAGCCCTGCTGCTGTTATTTCTCTAAAAGATGGACAAGGTCAATTCTCTCAGATATGTCAGGTGTTCTAGCACTTTTGGCCATCAGTTTATCAAATAATGATATCATGATTCTATGTTCTAACCTTTTTTAAACATGATACATGACTCACCTGTGTCAGGTCTGGAGAACTCCAGGCAGAGGATCTCTGAGTCATGGGCCTGAACGTTTAAGATCTCCTCCATGCTTTCTACATCATGGATCCTGAACACACACGGGTAACACACAAGTGACACAGCTCATGTTACCTGTCCAGACTCCTAGAGTTAACATCTGACCCCACCAATATCTCTGGATCGTGACCCCGCCCCCTCTCACCTCAGTACTCCCATACGATCTCCAGAGGCCAGGTGTAGTCCATCAGGACTGACCCTCAGAGTCCTGATGCCTGCTCTGCTCTGGTCAGCCTGCTGACCGTCCGATTGCCCCGCTTTCTCTGCATTTCCCCCGGTGACCGAAGGGGAGCTCTCTGTGTCGAGCAGGTAGCTGATGTTATCGTCCACGTAAACCACCTTCTGCAAGTCCTGAGAGACCAAGTCAGGAAGGGGGTCAGTGCTGCAGGTGTAAGAGCACAGGTGTTAACAGGTTTCAGTTCCCAGCTGGTCCTTACCTGGCTGAGGATGTTCCTGGTCAGAGTGTTGTTTCCGTCCAGGTTCCACAGTCGGATGGTGTTATCAGACGAACAGGACAGGAACGACCCGGGTGGTAAACGCCCCTGCATCTTTCCTCCTGCACCATCCGGATACACCTGGACAACACACAGGTGATGCTCACCTTTAATATTCATGCGGTTTTGCAAACATTGTCATTAAACAGAAATATCTGGTGAGTTAAGACAGTCTGACTGTATTTAATGGCTGTGACCTGTATATAATGCTGTGTATGCATTCACACTGACCTCCAGGCTCCACACGCAGGATGAGTGATAGAGGGCAGAGTATAGTTTTCCCGCCCTGCGAGGGTCACGAAGGTCTCTGACGTCCCATACATAAACACTGTGATCGTTATATACACATGACAACCAACCACTGCTGGGGTCAAAGGTCAGTGCAACTGTGTCTGGGTAACGGGCCTCCTGCCTGCAGGAGAACAGCTGACTGAAAAGGAGGAGGTGAGAAGACAAAGACAGGGGTGAAGGAGTTGAAGTGTGTATGAGTGTATTTACCTGTGGGTGTTTTCCTATGTTTGTTTATTCATCTGTGTTTGTGTATTGACCTGTAAATATGTGTACCTGTGTGTATGAACTCTGTGTTACCTGGCGTCCAGCATTCTGGCAATGTCTGCTCCCAGAGTGTGTGGGCGAGGAAGAGTGCACAGGAAGTGGAGGTTAACCGGACTGAACGCTCGGATGATCCCATCAGAACAGCCGCAGAAAATCAGCTCCTCCGTGACTGACAGACAGGTGGCCTGACACACCTGAGGAGGAGGGAGAAAGGTTTATTCGACACCATACTGATATGACTCTTGATGTTTGTTGTTGACATTTGAGGACACCATGCAGATGAGGGACAGATATGTGTGATGATGTTTTTGGGTCTTTGAGAGATCCAGTCTGAAGGTTGGGGACTATTTTTAGTGGAGGATGAATCCTGATGTGATGCGGGAGGATGCATCTGTGTGTTGTTCATGTTCATGTGTGCGCGTGTGTCTGAGTTGTCCTCCAGCTGGACTTCATGTGATCAGGCCTCATTGAGCTGTTGTTGTCTGAGTCACTGGCTGGTTGTTAGCTGGTTCTTCACATGACCTGGTGCTCAGCAGATGTGACTCAGGTCTCTACGATCTTTCGCCCTTTGACTGGGGAATTCTGCTGAGTGTATGGCTGTAAGCACCGTGCAGACGAATGTCAGTATTTCATCAAAAAAAGTGTCAAATGATGTTAGCTGCAAAAATGATGCAGCTACCATTATTAGCGTCCTGTAGCTTCACAGTTAGCATGCTTATTTCCAAAGAAGTTAACTTTATCACTTTGTCTGAACATTCAGTCAAAAGAAACCTTTATGTTGGATGCTTGTGTGTATTATGCAGCACTAACCAGATGTTCCTCCAGGTTGTCTGTGTTCAGAGTTAATGTGTTCATGTTAAAATAAACCTGAACAGTCTTCACATTTGCTGACTCCCACAGCTTTTAAATCATGTGAGATCTAAAATTCATCCAGAGTGTGAACTACTTCACTTCAGGAGATCAGAAGAGACAGTTGAAAACAGTAACAGGAGTAAAATGTCATAGGTTTAAACCATAGACTATAAAGTAGACGGCGTGCTCCGCCTTTTACAGTTGTAGTTTTGAAGTCAAAATAGAGTCTAATCTCTTCTTGGCTCTGCCTTCCAACATATTTTGTCAAACATGGCGTAAAGCCTCTTTTTAACCTCTTATAACTTATGACAACGAAACCTTTCAGGGAAAAAAGAGGACTTGAATACAAGGCAGACAAATAATATCTTCAAATCACCACAACAATCGGATGTGAAACATTTCTACGAGGCGTATTCATTTTTTAAAGTTTGACCACAGCCTATCTGGAATGGCTGGGGAGATGGATTTTTTTGCCCTATACTGCAGCCAGCCACCAGGGGGAGTGGTTTTTGTGGCGACCTCACTTTGAGCCGAGCAAGATGACGTCCATTATTTTTTTTAACAGTCTATGGTTAAAACACTTGAACCAAACCGACTAAGCACAACAGTTTAAGGAGAGAATACATTTAAAATACACAAAATGTGATCACTTTTTAAACTCGGCCTAAATAATAACTAAAAATGCCTGTCATTTAAAGACCCTGACTACATTTAATATATCTACTTAACCCTGGAATAACTGACCACAACCCTTTATTACCGTCACCATAACCATTAATAACACAGCCATCACCATAATTATAAACATAGGTGTAACGTAACAAAAAGTGATTAAATGTAACAAAATGTAACATAACGTAACATAACATAACATGACATGACATACGATGATACAACATAACCCAAAATAACATAAATAATGTAACATGACTTGACGTGACTTAAGCTGACATGACTTGACGTGACTTGACGTGACTTGACGTGACTTGACGTGACGTGACTTGACGTGACGTGACTTGACGTGACGTAACGCAATGTAAAAAAACGGAATAAGGCAATGTAATGTCATGTATTGGAAAATAAAGTCAAGTAAAATAAAGTACCAAAAACGTAAAGTTGGGTTATGTAAAGTATTGGAAAGTAAATTATAGTTAAGAAAGCAAACTAAAATAATGTAAATTAACATCATTTAATGTAAATTAACATAAACTGACGTAAATGTAAGTTTAGTAATGCAAAGTAACTTGATGTTTCGTTACATAACATTACATAGCACAAAATAACATAAATGTAACATAACATTAAAGCACACAACAAAACACAACATTACATAACAAAACATAACCTCTGGCATTAACTTGACCATAACCATTAAAAAGAACATTGCTATAAATGCAACCATAACCGTCACCATAACCTTCAACACAACCAAAACTTAACCCTTATGCTGCAAGCTGCAGCTGTAGGGGAGCACCATGAGTGGGTGCTCAGTAGATTTTATGAGTGGGTGATGTGACTGGGTGCTGTGAGTGGGTGAAGGATGTTGTTGGATTGACAGCTTGATCATGGCGTTCAGTAAATTTGTTTTGAACATAGTAATATGTCCCTTGGCCAATCAGGATAAGTGTTGGTTATGAGTGCCCGTGTTTGCTGTGGATTGACCAATGAAGTGAGAAACAGATAGTGTGAGAGACTCAGTCAGTTCAGCCAGTGAGGATAAAGAACGTATAAGGTCAGAAACTATCTCTGAATGAGATAAAAAATGAACTCATCTAGGGAGTGGTTTACTGTTACAAACAAACAGATTCAGATTATTGTGTATTTGATTCACTGTTTCTGACAGGTTGGCTGAATGGACTGAGTCCAGGAGAGACAAAGACTTACGGGGGCGGAGTCAACTCTCTACACAGGAAGCAGGGGAGGAAGCAGAGGAACTTCACATTAAAGGCTTTGATATCACAGAAATTTGAAACAAATTTTCAACAGAAGATTTTTTATTAGAGTGTGATTTTATGCGCTGTAATCATCTGGGCTTGGACACGTATAACCACAACCACCAGTGACGTCACAGCCCTCTGAAGTGCACTGTAACATCACTGCAGCAGATGGTTTGATCTTTAACAGTTATATATGAACACTGTGTGTATGAATTTGACCTGATGGTGGCGCTGCCAGCCAGAATCAACAATAAATTACTATCAGACAAGAAACTGATTAACACTCTGATGATCAACAAACTGAAACTTCATATCCTCTGACTTACCCGAAGCTCCACCCACTTATCGAGGAGCCGGCGGTCGTTGAACTCGCAGAGCAGACCAGAGGAAGTGATGCAGAAGGTGGAGGACACCTGTCGGCCCCGCCCACATGCCACGTCACTGAAAAAGTTATTCCTGAGCTCTCCCAGCAGCCCTGAACGCCCCATCAATGGTACAGTTGCATTCACCTGAAAGGGAAGGAAAGAGGTGGTTCAGAAACAAACAGGAAACTGTCATCATCAGGTGACTATCACATGGGGGGCAGGTGAACCTTGGAGGCCTTGGAATGGTCCAGGTACCAGAACTTGACATGTCTGTTGCCAGCAGTAACAAAGTATGAGCTGTCATCAGAGAAGGAGACGGCAGTGACTTTACTCGACACCTTATTTGCTGCAAGCAGGATGTTTTTCTACAAAGCACACAGAAATAACAATCTGTTACTGTGGGCTGAGCACATCAAACATTTTGAAATTATAAAATCCACTTTTAATCCAAAGTTTCAGAAACTCATTTGTGTAGTCAGTCTGCAGCTAAGGGGATTCACCTTCCAGTTCCATACGTTCACCATCATGTCATGTTGAAATCCCACACTGACGATAAACTTCCCGTTTGGAGAAAAGGAAACACAGGCAACTCCATATTTGTGCTCCTGCAGCTCAGCCACCTGCACGTGCTCTGACACGTCCCACACTCGCACAGCCGGCATGTGACCGCTCTGAGAGACACACAGAGAGTTAAATGTTATGACCAAATTTTTAAGCACACATTCTATATGCAGTCAATGTGAAACACCCACAAGCAGCTTGAAAACTTAACCCTCTGAGTCATGTCTGCAGACCCAGCAGTGACATGTATTGAGCAGTGACTCACCTCTCCTGTGACAACATATTTCCCATCAGGTGAAAACGCTAACGTAGTGATCGTCTTCCTGAAAACACAGTTAAATTTGTGTTACAAACACAGAAATCCTTTGTGATTGCGGCAAGATGTTTAACAATGTTCATGTTTCATCATGCCGGCATGTCTGCCATTGTTTACCTGCAGGTAACCATAGCAACAACTGGCTTTCATAGTTACCTGGAGCTATTGAAGATGTGATGCTGTTTGTTCTTCCGAGGATTCAACAGGACAACAACACACCTGCAGAGACACAGGTCAGCATGTTAACACACACACACACACACACATTTGATCCACGTGCTTGCTGACTGTGAGCAGCCAACTAAACTTTTCCAATTCAATGCACACACACATTTATTCATTCTGTATGTATGTGAGGACCACACAGTCTCAGAGGTAACAGAGGACAGGAGGATAATGTCTGTGTTTTTTTATATTTTGATAAAACATTTTTTGTAAACAGACTCAAGAGTGCTTCAATTAATGTGTGAAACCACAGGTAAACTAACCAAAGCTCAAGAAATAATGTCTCAAGTTTGTTTTTTATACTTTTAATTAAATAAAATTGTTTTAATGTTTTACACCTTCAAGAATTATGTCCTGTTTGACTTGAAAACTGTGGGCTGAAAAAACACATTCAACCAAACTTAAGAGTGTATAACTTCATTGTTAAATAGGGTTTAATCCCAGGAGATGGGATTCCCGAGAAATCTTATCAAATCCTTTTCCCAATCCCCAGGAAAGGTAATGCAGGAAACAGGAAACTCAGAAAATAGGATCTCTATTACAGTGCAATTGGAGCTGCAGTTGTCATTTCTGTGGGCTGTGTTTCTTCATTTAGTTAAACTTGTAGCCTACAAGCTGTAGGCTAAATGTTCAAGAAAGAGAAAAATGCCTTTCCTGTTCTGATAAAGAAATATTTTGTTAACCACCAACTTTAATTGATAATAATTTCTGTTTGCAGCTGAAATCTCAACATCAACAGAATGGACTTTTAGTTTAACAAAGTAGTTTAGGGAGTCATTGAATAACAGATTTTGTTAATTTATAATGGAGTTCTGTCCAGTACTGGGTTTAGAAGTGTTGCTTTATGCTGCTTATAACTTATCAGGAGACACAGACAGTCTACTTGGCATTTAATCAGCAGTGCAGCAGGTATACACGCAGCATACTTATCATTGCAACTGATAACCAGTTAATGAACAGTAACTATGTTCTTTTGCACTAATGATGATAAAACTAACATTTAAAAAATGTTGGTTTGGGATGTGGAAACACACAGGCCTATTGGGTAAACTGCAAAAAACAATCAACAAAAAAAAGCAATTTCCAAGGATTCCCTGGAAATTGAGTGTCTTTTTAACTCTCTAATTTTCAGGAAAAATATTTAACCCTGGTGCTTAAGGCACTAGCTTTAGACTGTTTCACACACTTCCTTCAGATTGTTTATTTCACTAACATTGGAGTGTTTCATATACAGGGTATATGCTGAAACCCAGAGGTGAATTTCTATATCTTTTTAATACTTTTTAAAAACCTTTCAAAAAGTTTTAAGACCTCATCGCAATTTTAAGCTGTTGGTAGCAACCCATCTTTAGCAGTTGTGGTTTAAATCTAAATAGAAATGAGGCAAGCTATGAAGGAACAAATCTGAAAGAATAAAAAAATTTAACTACTGGCAGGTTTATTGACACATTCTTGTTCCCATACAACAAGTAACAGCAATTATTTAAGGCCAACTAGCTGAAAAAAAGAACTTGTGTCAACATTATCAAAATTTAGGAAATTGTGCCTGAGACTGTGTGATGTGCTTTCCATCAGCTTCTTGTGTTCACCATCGGCATGTTATTGATGACAAGTAAGCAGGCGGCTCCGAGGTGATCTAGATGGACTTGCACGGTTTATTGTGTGAAATCTTGCACGTCTATTTTGCTAAGCTCCAATAGCTGACAACTTCACTGGTCCAATGCTTAACGGCACAATCAGGGGACAGTTGCTAGGAGGAAAAGAAATATTCATAGATACTTTTGGAGTCAAAGCTTTAAAACCAATGAAATTTAATACCTCAGAAAACCATAATTAAGACTTTTTAATACTTTTTAAGGGCCTTAATTTTCCCACATTTGATTTATCAACTTTCAATACTTTTTGAGACCCCGAGGACACCCTGATATAGTTCCTTCAAAGGGTTTAGCACATAAATTACAGCGTTCCTTCCACTAACTTCAGAAACAGAAAAAACTTTTTATTTATTCTCAAGGGGCAGTTAGGGGGGTGAAGAGCAGCACATTCAAAGGAGCAAGAAAAGAAACTACAAAAGAAAGGTGAAATACACAAGGTAGGTAGGCAAAAACAGCAGATTGCGTGCACTGGCAGACCAGCTGCCAGTGCACCAGCTGCAGACCAGCTGCCAGAATGTATAGCTGCTGCAGAAGTTGAAAGGAAAAGTGTATTGTTAGTGTTTGTGTAGCATAGATAAAATAAAGCAAAAAATAAAAAATGTAATTAATCAAAATAAAATCAGAATGAGCTGCAACTGACTTCAGTGTTTAACGCATTAACTTCAGAGATTTTAATGCACTCAGTTAAAAATGTTTGTAGCACTAACTTTAAAGTGTTTGCAAAACCAACTTCACTGTTTAACAGACACCAGAGGCTGTTTGGACTTCGACTGGTCTGAACTGGCTCAACTGGTTCCAAAGATGTCACAGACTAATACAAATACACAGAATGTCTCCTAGTGGTCTCTGGACGTCTCAAATGTTCTCTTAAGAGGCTTAATAACTGTGTGTGTGTGCGTGTGTCCTCTGTAAACACATGATCTGTATAATCTGATAATCTCATCATGTTTTTAGTTTTACAGTCTAAAGACCCTCTGATCTGCTTTTTGCAGCACGTACACAGTGTCTATACAGAGAATGTGCAATATACTATACACAGTATACAAATAACATAGCCTGGGTATTTTTTAAATAATATCCACTACCTGTTAAAATCTATAAACCATATTACTGTATAAACACACAGGAACTAGATGTGTGCGTGCTGCATTTGACTCAACAGGTGTTGATGTCTGTTGAACGACCAGCGATCTAATAATTCAAACTTTTAATGTGCTGGTAACCAGAACAATGAGACAAATCTCAGGTGCTGCAAAGTGTAATAACAACAACTAACTGTGACACAGTATGCCAACCGTCATTGTTCACCTTGAATAAAAACATGCTTAATGTATTTTTCTGGATTTCATCCGAGCAACTCACTGTCAGCTTTATTTTTCTTCAACATTCAAACTCCAGCTTTTTTTTCCCCACACACGGGAAGTGACATCACGCAGGTATAAATAGGGTCACTTACCCTGCAGGATAAGCCAGTAGGCCAGTCTGCGGATCACACGCTAGCGCTCGATTCCCCGGAGCTGAGATCCCCAGAACTTTCTCCAACTTCACCTAGAGATCATAGGTCATGAGTTGTTAATGAGTTGGTAACAACACTGAAATATACACACAGTAATCATGACAGTTGAATGCAGCACAGAGTTATCATGGCATCTGAACGCACCACATTCACTGGGTAAGGAAGAATGTCTCCATATGTTTTATTATCTGGACATATGAAAAGGGATACTGTAAACTAATTTCAATGCAGAAGACAGCTGATGATCTCTGCATTTGGGAGTGTAGAAAAAAATCTGTAAAGGTAATCGGCTAAACGAGTTGTAAAATATAAGCACTTTATATATCGGCAAAAATCCAACATCGTGCATCCCTTCCTAAAAGACATTGCTGATCCGTGGAACAAATCCAGGACAAGGAAATGTCTGACACACACCTCTTCATTACCTCTCGGTCTCTCACACACACTTACTTCATGCATGATTGAACTCACTCGAAGTGAAGCTCTCATCAGCTCTCATTTCTTCTGCTGTTAGCATGTAATTCAGAAGAACACTGAAGTCTGGCAAAGTTCAGAGCAGCTAAATGCTAAGCTAACAGCAGCAGACTGAGAACTGAGTGTGTCCTTTCACATGACTCTCCTCCCCCTGCCACAAACCCTGTCTGCTTGTGTCTTTGTGCGTGTATGATTCTGTGTATGTGTGTGTACGAGTGCGTATGTGTGTGTGTGTGTGTGGGGGGGCACCAAAAAGAAAAAAAGAAAAAAAAACTTTGACAAGAATCAGCTGACTGTGTTCATGTGAGACAAGTTTCTGCACACACGCACACACACTCACGGTTAACAAAAGTAAAGTCAGCATGAAGGACAATTAGCATACAATGTCAGAAAGAAGCCAATCAGGATGAGTCAAGTATGGGAGCCTGCCTATATATATATATATTTTTTTTTTCTACCTGGCAGAAACATGTGTCCATAGTAAACCAAAAAAAAACATACAATCCACAGGCAAGCAGCCACGAACAACCCTTGAATGTACACAAATAAAGACCTGTCACAGACTCACACACATTCAACTGTACAGGGTTCAGTGTTCTCCGCTGACTCCTGTGAGCTGGTTTACAGTCAACAGTGAAAAGGTTAAATACTCTACTAAGGTACAAAAAACACCCCACATTGTCAGCACTGCAGAATTGACATACAGCATACTGTACACAGCACCCTGCAGATTTGGACCTACTCAGATTTATCTTGAGACCATATCTGGGTCCATGACCCTCAAATTGGAAACCACTGCACTCTCATCATCTAAGAATGGTACACACACTCTGACTCCCTCACTCTCAATTCAAACGGGACTAAAGGCATGCTGGGAGTTTTCTGGCTGAGGCTGCTGACAGAAGGACTGACGGATGGAAGCTCAGCAGGGACAAACGGAGACAAGCATACAGGAGGTCCCGGTTCGGTTGATCCTAACCAGCCAGGAAATAGGACCACCAGACAGGAACAGACCACACGTCTGACTCAAACAAAGCTCAGATGTTCACAACTTAAATGATCCTAGGTAGTACGACAGAGAAAAGAGGGTATACATGTGTGCGTGTCTGTGTACAGCACGGGCGCACCTTGTCACTCAGCTCATCTTTTTGCCGCGCGGTACCGCTCCTGCGGCGCAGTTTGATGGACGGGGAGCGCAGCAGGTTCTTGATGCGGCTGCGGATCGTTCCGCTTCCCTCCGCTGTCATCGCGCTGTTAGCTTCCCGGTTAGCCTCGTCCCTCAACGGCTCTTGCAGTCTGTCCCAGCTGCTGCTGTAGTCATTCTGTTTCGGAACAGAGCGGTGCCGGTCCCGCAGTCCGGGCTCTGGTCCTGGTTCGGGACTGGTTTGAAATGCGGCTGCTCCGCATTTTTTCTCCGCCGCAGCGAAGACACGAAGCGGCTTCTGCACGAGCCAGACCGGATCGACAGACTGACGCACCGCAGCGTCAAAACCGCAGCGACACGCACACTTCCGGTCAGATTTACCACAATAAAAGTGCCAGCGCTTATTTTGGATTTTCTGAGAATCATTTTAGACTGGGGTGATGTTTTCTGACTTTGTCAAAGGTGACACAAAACATACCGATAACATAGAAAAAAACATACAATAACATATTGTGCAACACAAAAAGCAGATATTTTAGACATCCATGTAAAAACAAAAAAAAAAACAAATGGAACAATGAACATACAATTCCATGTGTCTGTGTACATAGTCTGAGTGTGTGTGTGTGAATATTTTCAATATATATTTTAGAAGATGATCTGACAGTTTTCTAACAATCAGTTTGATTTTTGTCCGCATCAACTTAAAGATCATTTTGACCTGCAGCCGATGGATCCTAACACACTGTAAACAAATAATCAGTGACAGTCTTCTCACCCCCACAACATAATGAACAGTAACACACACACAAACTTGTTTTAACGATTCAGTTTTAAGTCTGAGTATCTTATTTCTGTTGTTAATAAACTGATAAGTCACTCTTTCATATTTAAACTTTATTTTGTTTGCTGTAACTTGAGGCAGGTTAACACTGTAAAAAATACAACTTTAAAAAATGCAACAACTGTACACTGTACAATCAAACTGTTTCAACAAAAGACAAACTCAGCAACTGCGGCTCTGACCAGGACCAGGTGAAACCAGGACCAGGCACCTGTCTCTCCCGTGTTCGATGTACGAGTATAAAGAAACTAAACTTTAACTATGATTTTTCACATTCTGCAGATGCAATGCTTTTGAACAAAGACATTTCATCATGAAAAAAGATCAGTCAACTTTTAATCTCAAAGTTATATGCATGTATGACACACACAACAATGACGGACTTACACAAACATTCTTTAGAAATCACTGAGGCACCAAAAACATCTTGAAATGAGAAGAGTGTTTGCTTGAAACTGCTCTGGTTGCATGTTGCTGAGATGGAGTTCTTAAATAAGATTGGTGAGAATGTTTACTAAACATGAATGAGGCCTTTGATTGCAGTAAAATTGGCCAATCAGGTCCAGTACTTTCTGTAACATCATCAACCAGTGAGGTCAGCTAGGTGCATGGCCTCTCAGGCCCAGAGGGACCAGCCTTGGCATTGGTTTCCACGACAAGCCCTTCTCTCCTCCCCCTTCGCCCGCAGCTAACTCTGTTAAGGCAGGTTCTGCCTCCTTGGTTCTGCCCACCTTCATCTGTAGCAAAGGGGGTGGTGTCAGGAAGCCTGACTGCACTTGGCTTTTCATGGTCTCTGTCTCTGATGTCTGCATGGTAGCTGTGTCCTCAGAGTCTGAATCCAGCTGTAGCAACCAGGGTTCTTCCTGGTCCGAAGCCCGGACCACTGCACCACACTCCTGCGGCTCAGGCTCCAGCCCTGCTGTCCCGGCAGTAGTGTTCTGCTGGTTGAGGAAGTCAATTTCGTGAAGAAGTGATGTCAGACCAGAAGCTTCTCTATGGGGGCCGTCCAACCCATGCACTGAATTATCAGCTTTGCCTGAAGAGTCCCCGGGCTCATCTATCAAGTCAGGGACCCTGACCACTGAGTCTTCAGTCCTGCCCACAGAATCACTATCCACTTTGGACAAGCTGTCCTTCCAAAGACCTGATGCTGAAGTGGACTGACTCTGACTGATCTGTGGGCGCTGATCTTTAGTTTCTTTGAGTTGATGTTGATTCTGTGTGGTTGGTTGCTGTTGTTGTGTAGTTTGTTGTTCTGTTTGTTTCTGCTGTTGTGTAGTTGCTTGTTGTGTTGGTTCTTTTGAGCTTGGTAGATGTGTTTGTTGCTGTTGTGTTTCTTGTTCTTTTGTAGTTGGTTGATTTCCTGTTTGTTGAACAAGCTGCAGTATGTTGTTGACATTTGTAGCTGAAAACAACAAAAACAGTGACAGTTAAGTTTATCTGCTCACTAGATGAAAAGCCCAAGTCAGAGAGCTGTTGGCAAGAGTTTTTTTGGGAGTTAGATGTGTTTTCCTTGCTAGTTACATGTGTTGTATCTTATTGTCTAAAGAAGTTTGTTAGGTAGTTAGTACAAGGTTAATTACCTGCAAGGTTAGTGATGGTGAGGGGGTTTGAGCTCGCGTAGATCTTACCCGTTTGGGGTCCGAGCACTGGGGTTAGGTGGATCTGCTGGCTGGTTAGTCCAGAGATGTTGAGGGTGAGGGAGGCCATTTCTACAGACAGGAAAATAACAGGTGGTTTACATGTGAAACTTCAAAATAAAAGCATGTAAAAGAAAGAAAAAGAGAGGTCCATACCAACTGACACAGGCGCCACTGTTGGTCTTGACATTAATGGACTCAAGGTTGGGACTGGTTGCCCTGGTAATGAGGCCCCAACCAGGGACAGAACTTCAGTGGGAACAAGAGCCTGAAAGGACGGCGATTCTGAAAGGACAAGTAAGGAGACATAAATGACATGACATGGTTGTAACTAACATTACACTACCTCACTAAATAACTGAGCAGCACAAAACAGGCTAACCGTTAGCCTAACCAGGGGGTGATTGGGGAGTTTCTCTTGTCAGAGTCTCAGGAACTACTTACTGTTCACCATCTTCTTGCTGCGACTCAGGATGTTTGGAACAGTTCGTTTTCTGTCCTGAGACACTGATGCAAGGTGTGAGGAAGTGGGAGGAGCCAACAGAGGTACAGGTACCGGCACAGGAGTAGAGGTGGGCAAGGTCGGAGCTGAAGGGGCCTTTGAAGCCTCCTGCTGCTGCTTCGGGTGTAAGGATGAAGAAACATCAGCTGGTGACGACCCCCCGCCTTCTTCAGAAGCTGGCAGCTGATTGGCTTCTAAGGTTTCCTTGGGTGAGGGCTGCTTTCTAAAGATTATCTGCTCACCTTCACCTGCTGTCACAAACACACACACAGGTAAAATAAGGTGATGAGTTAAACATTTTAATGCCATGTGGTGGTGTTCAATAATGCCAACACTAGCCAAAGGTTATTCTTCAGGTGACCGACTTCAAATTTGCCCAGGTACAAAAGCTCCTTCTAGCGGACAAGAACAATCCTGGCTCCTTGACATCTTCCTCACCTGATCTCTGCAGGATCTTCTTCAGGTAGGCGTCCCTCTGCTTTCTCAGACAGGACTTCAGACTCTTCAGTATCTTCATCTCACATTGCAGAGATTGAATCTCCCGATGAGCCTGAAATTCAACAGTTCTTTAGTATTCATTGTCTCCTGAATCCACCTGTTTGCAGAGCTGGTGTGACCCACTGTGTTTCGTAGTTAATTCTAGTGATTACCTGTTTCAGCAGGTGTTGTTTTGAAGAACTGTTGTTGTTCAGGACTGATCGTAGAGCTCTCAAGGCAGTCTTGGTCTGTTCTTTACTCGAACTGTTTCTGTTGAGAAAATAAAAACACTTGCTAGATCAGACACTTGCCTAAAACAGTTGTGTAAACTGTTAGTCAGGTGGTTCTTTGATTTCTTACTCTAAGTCCTGGCATGACGAGATGTTTGGCAGATTCCCCTGATCACCATTCAGCTGATCTATGGAGTTGCTGTGAGCATCACTGTCCACCTGAAACAAAGATAATCAAACACACACACACAAGCAGAAAAACATTGGTTTGTTCATTTTCATCTTTTTATCCGAGATGGGCAGCAGATAATCAAATTGATCCAGACATCACACTGTCCAACATGTTTTTAGGACTCCACCTGGGGGATCCCAAGGCATTTGCACACCAGGTGGGGTTTATCACCCCCCCAGCAAGATCTGGTACTCTTTCCAGGTTGATGTGACCAGAACTCCAACATAGCGAGACATCCAGGAGAAATTCTTCCAACTAAACTCCCACCTCACTGCTGCCACAACCCACAACTGCTCATCAGTTTCATGATCCATTTCACTACAACTTGTGAACAAGATCGTATACACTTCAGCTCCATTGTTTTGGACAAAGACTCACTCTTCACCCAGAAAGAGGAATCCACCATTCTCCAACAGAGAACCATGGTCTCAGACGGAGAAGTGCTTTCTCTAATCCCAGCTGCATTGTACTCGTGACTTTGTGCCAAATATGAGGATACCCCCCCACACAAGGCAAGAGGGACACATTGCTAGGCCTTATCCAAGTCCACAAAGTACATGTAGACTGGCTGGACAAACTCCCACGCCTCCTCCAAAAGCCTTCCAAGGGTGAAGATCTGGTCCTCTGTCAAATGGCTTAGACATAATCTGCATTGTTCCTCCTGTATCCGATGTCCAGAGCTTCTTTTCCAGCACCCTTGAAAGGGAGAATCTCATCCACACCTGGCACCGTGCCACTGAGGCCACTTCTGATCTTGGTCTTCAGTCCTTTGAGGCGTTCATTACACTGTCTCCATACACTCTCCACCCCTGCTGCTTGGATGTGCTTGTTTTACTGCTCTGTGATCAATGGTGAAACCTCACTATGCCGCCTACAGAGTCAGACTGCAGGCTGGTGAACGAGCACACCATGATCATCGCCCATTTTAGGAAACAAAATTTGATTTTCAGAATATGAAATAAGAAAGAAACATTTCTTTTATCAGGAGATAATTTATCAGACAGATAAATAGACAGGATCTCTAATATGTTAAGTTGTAAACATGTCTTTTTGTTGCTGTTTAAACACATTTTCATTGGTGGATTTTCTCTTTGTTGTATAAAACGTTTCATTTATCAGATGTCTTACCATATTCGTTATCATGTTGACAACTCTTTCTTCCTCAGAAAAGTTCTTCTCCAGGTCATCCAAAAGCTCCGCCTTCATCACATAAGTATGTTTACTTTCTGTCATAGGTCAGAGGTCAGGATCAGTGTCAGAGGATAGGGTTTGAAAGATAGACTCAGCGAACAGAGGTCAAAGGTCAAACCTGTAGTTGGTGCGATGATGTTGAGGAAGCAATCTCTCCTCTTTATCAGCTGCTTCTTTAGATTGGTCAGATTTGTCTCAGTTTTCCTCAGCTCCTGAATCACCTGCTCTGCCTGTAATAACAAAAACAACTTACCAACCAATCACTCCACTGGCCAACCAACTAATCCTTTAATCAATCAAATCTCCCACCCACCAATCAACCAACCAACCAATCAATAAATAAATCAATCCAACCAACAATCCACCCGCCAACAAAACAACAAGCTGACAAACCAACTAATCAAACAATTAAACCACCAACCAATGACACAACCAAAAAATCTAACCAACCAACTAACCTGTGCATCAATCAACTATACACTAATTAACAAACTCACCCATCAACAGAACTACCCACAAACCATCAGTCCACCTAACAACCAGCTTACCCAATTAACGACCCACAAACTAACCCACCAACCAACCAAACAACTAACCCACCAAACAAACAATTCATCAACCAACTAACCCACCCACTAACCTTTACCAGCAGGCCATATTATGATATGCTATACTTTTCTCTGAATCACTTTATAAATGCCAACCCTGTAACCCTTTCCTTTCCATGTTAGCAAAAAAGTTACTCATCATTGAATGTTTATAACGCCAAATGAAGGTTTTAATGGGCACTGAGTTCATCATCACCACTGAGCCTCCCTGAGCTCAAAGGACTGTACGATAACAGTCCGAAAGCCTCAGGCTGCTCACTGGCTATTCACCAGCGTCCTGACCATCAACCATGTTGTTAATAGAAAATGTCAGACCTGGTTCAGGATTGCGATCTTTGTTGGCTTCTTCTGCAAATCCAGTTCCCTTTCAAGTTTCCGAAACAGCTGACTCATCTCCATCCGACTCTGCCTTGCCTCCAGACTGCGAAGATGCCGCTAAAGGAAATAAAGGTTGAAAACCAAAGAAGTTAGGTGACTAATCCAAGCACACAGGGTTTATTTGTCACTGCAAAAGAGTTATTAAAAATAAATGACTTGATTGATCAACAATCACCTAGCTGTGATGTAATTAAATGTATTAATTTATCTGTAACTGCATCTGAAAACTGTAATCTAAGTAATTTTGGTTTTTAACACTTGATTTCCAGTAATATGAATCATAATAGCGACAAGGACAAAACCCTGGATTACAAGGAGTCACTGACTGTAATCTGGTTTATGAAAGAGTCATGGAGTATAATCTGGATTATTTAAAATTAATGGAGTGTAATCTGAATTCTTTAACAGTCATTGACTATAATCTGGATTGTTTAAAAAAGTATGGGCTGTAATTTCAATCTATTAAGAGGCGTGGACTGTAATCTGAATTATACAAAAGCCATGGGCTGTAATCTGAGAGTTGAATGCAAAAGGGAACTTTTAATAATCAGTTCTTTATTGTCCAGTCAAAAATTAATGTTGATACCTGTCGTTTTTTAGAGATCTCGGTCTTGCTGTTTTCCCCCTCAACAAGCTTTGTGGACACCTGTGAGAAACAATAAGAATGAGTTGGTCATTATCATGTTTTTCCACGGTTATATATTCTCAGATTACTAAAAATCTGTGCTTAATTTTTTTTTTTAACTATTGAATTTGGTGTTCCACCGATCCCATGAAAAAAACATAATCTGGATGACTCTGGATAATTTAGTTTACCTTTGACACTATCTCTTCATCAGTGTCCACTTCAGAGTCTGACGAGGTTTCTGTTTCGCTGCTCTCAGTCCCATCCATCTCCACCATGGTCTCCTGAGCAACAAGCTCTGTGCTAACCTCCACTTGTCCGTCACCTTTACTAATTTTGCCTTTCAGGGCTGTAGGGGGTTTGTAACTTATCCCAGCTGGCTCTGTGTCAACCCCAGTCTGTAGATTCTGTAACACAGTTAAAAACACTCATTAGTCTATTTCTGTTATGACTCTGTGTCAAATAAGAAACATAAACTGTAAGACCAAATAAAGTGTTTACTTTATCACATGTACATACTGTAATCCAAATGACTGGATTATTTAGTTTACCTTCCACTGAGTTTCCACATCAAAGTTTGACGCTTTCTTAGCCCCACCCACTGTCTCTGAAGTGATGATCTCTGTCTCCTCGCACATGATGTCCAAATCCATCAGGTCAGGTGACCTATCTCTGACCCTCTCTGCAGCAGCCTCAGGTAGAGTTGAAGGTGTGACCTCTGACCTTGTTGGAGCTGGAGGGGTGGTCTTGGTTACTATTTGAGGTTTCTGGTGGACTATCACCCCACTGGGAGCTATTGTCACTGTTTTGACCCCAAGCTCTGCTCCCCCACCTGTAGATGGGATTAGGGACAGGAAGCTCTTGGGGGCTGCTGTGGGCTTGAGATGGGTGAGGAGGGTGGAGCCTGTTGACACCTTTATTGGAGGAGGGGGCGGGACTTTAACACAGGTAACAACTATTGGTTCCTTTGTAGGGTCAGTAGGGAAGATTTTAATGTTACACGTTGACTTCTTAGCCACAGTAGGGAGTGAGGACGCAGAGAGAGGGCAGGGCCTAGTCTGAGGGGGTTTATTTCCACCAACGGGGAGGCTGGTAGTCTGACAGGAAGCAGTGGGGAGGACTGAAAGAGGTGGAGGGTTGGGGTTAGTCACATGATCAAACTTTCAGATAATTAAGATAATCTGGGGTTAACATTCAAGAACATACCCCCCTGCGTGGACAGAGTCTGGTTCTGGATCTGTATCTGGCTTGGGTTGACTGGTCTCAGCTGGCTGATGGGAAAAAGTTGGACCAGTTTTCCATCCGGTCTGCGGAAGTACTGGGCCCCTGATGTAGCCTGGACTGGTTTCAGAATCATCCTCTGACCAGCGGAAAGAGGCGTTGGACCCCGCACAGGAGGCTTCCCACCGGGACCCTGAGCCGGGACTACCATTAGAGGAAGGCTCTGAAAAGCTGGGTTCTGACCAAGAACCGTGTTCAGCTGATTGTCTGCAACATACCAGAGACAGGGTCAGATACAAACAAGGTTTTCTTGACTTTGATTTGTATCAGTGTCATCATTTATCATATGATTTAATTTCCATTTTCATTGTAGATTGATGGTTTGTCATTTTACCTTTTGGGGGGGTTGCATTAGCGGATGCTTCAGGTACCAGTTTGACCTGATTGACGCCCCCTGTCTGACATGGGTACAGCTTATACCTGACGACCTTCTGCCCTTCAGCTGATTGTTGAAGAATGATGGGCGGATGAATCTCTGAGACAGACGACAGTTTGAGACATTAAATCAGCGACAGACTCACATCAGTGCCACAGTTCTTTGATGATTAATTGAGACTCACCTGGAGGTGTGGTCTTGATGGTGAGCACTGGGACTGATGGCTGAGGTTTGGGTGGAGGGGCAAGTACAGCAGAGGAAGAGGAGGAGGCCGTGTGGGGGGTTAGAGGTTTTGAGGAGTCCGGCTGCTTTCTGTTGGACCCTACCCGACCTGTCAGATAGGCCGCCAACCTGTTTGCAGGGTGGAGTGCCCCCATCTGACCCAATTGGATCTTAGCAAGAGGATATAGCTTCCCATTCACCTGAAAAACACACACACAGGTAAACACAGGGATAAAGACACTGTGTTAACAGTTAGACAAAAGAGTAGACAGAAAAATATATGATGACACTGAAACATGATGCGAGTATTTTGCAGAGTGAATGACAGAAAAATAAACATCTGTCTTATTAAAGTGTTTTTAATGATGTTTTAATTTCACCTTTTCACTTCTTTCACGTTTAGTCAGAGGAGAAAATAAAACAGCTAAAAGAAAGGCCACAGTACAAATGTTGGATGTATTAGCGCCCTCTGTTGAATTCCGAGGGGATGACAATCTTTTTATCCAACCCAATGACTTGAATCATCTCTGATGTTCACACCAGTCTCACCAGGCGCTGTTACATCCATAAACATTTACACTGACTGGTCTCACCTGAACCAGGTAGTCGGTTCCTCCTGGCTGTTTCCTGTTGGTGGACAGGAAGCCAGCAGGGGAGACTCCAGTGAGCCATGGCAGACCCAAACTGTCCATCTTCTCCTCTGTTCCTTTTGTGTGTCCAGAGGCAGGATCAACATGCACCTGGTGATGTGTTGATCCCGCCTCCTCCTCACTATCGTCCTCCTCTTCCACCTCACGCTGCCAATCTTCAGGAGGCTCTTCATCCTCGTCCTCCACCTCTCGTTGCCAGTCTTCTAGAGACTCTTCTTCCCCTATGTCTCTCTGCAAATTGTCAGGGAACTCTGCTTCCATGGTCACCTGTTTCAGGTAGACATGCAGAGAGACACAAGTTAATACAGAACCTCTGAGTCAGGTTCATTAACAAACACTAAATCAGGAGAGATGTCTAATTACTCTTGTTGTTACCTGTTGCTGAGGGCCTGCACTTTTTTCTTGTGATGGTGGGTTTACTGATTCGGCTAGTTTCTCAGGCCCTGATTCTGGTCTAGATATGTGAACTCTGTACTGGATGCAGCGGTCCGGTCCACTCCCTTCGACAGTCTGGCCTATGGGGGCGATTCGGTAACCCCAGACCCAGAACGGTTGGTCCAGTTGGTCCCGAGCCATCCGCTCACATAACTGCTTCAACACGTGGCTCCTGTCAGTGTCGCTCCCCCACTTCCCCTCTGCCAGGATTATCAAACGCTTTGATGGTTTTGGGTCTGACTCCGCATCAGGAGGTAGGGACTGGGCCAGAGGGGAGGGGACCGGCTGATCCAGTTTATCTGCTGCAGAAAACAAGACCAGTTTTCAGAATACCTGACAGAATGTTGTACAGAAAATATCAAACTAAGAATGTTATGATAAATAATATTATAAAGACTACAGATTTCTTCTTTTTATCTCACCTGTTGGTAGGTTGGAGCTCTGAAGGTCTTTTGGTTTCTGGTGTTTCAAATGATGACCTTTAAACTTTTTGACTTTAGAGGGGTGGTCAGGTGTTTCCTGCATGTAAAAAAAACAGCTTCTTGTGAGTATAATTAAGTGATTCTTTGCATGGATCAGGTATGACCGTTAAAAAAAATTATAAATAAATACATTTCTGCTCTGCTGGTTTGATCACTGAGAGACTGAGATGATTTCTCTTATTTTCTGGTCTGTGATAGAATAACCTGTCTCTTCTGAATTGAGACTTCCCAAACCACCTATCTCACCTGGCTGAGGCGCTCAGGAAATAGATTGATTGGTTGAGTCTGTTCTAAAAAAAAGACCTCACTATCTGACCTGACTTTTTACAAGCTGATCTGTACTGGAGTTGAGAGACATGTGATTTTGGTGATGTCACTGAACTCTTTGGCCAATCAGGAGCTTCACCTTCTGCTTGCGGTCCCTCTTCTTTGGTTGGTAAACTCTGATCCGGGCACAGCTGCTGTCTTTGGTCCTCACCTGCTGACAAACAGATCAGACATGCTGCAAGGGAGAGGACGACACTGATTGTGAAACATATGACGTTGGAAGCTGGACTCACAGGCAGAGAAGGCTGGCAAGCTTGTGTAGGGGCTTGGATCGGGTCTGGATCTGGCGTTTTGCTGTCTTTCTTCCACAGAGTCTGGACCCGCTCAGCAGGCTGGGAAACACTGTCGGCCTCCTTTAGGACTACAAGAGGTGTCATATTGTCATGTGACCACATTCACATACAGGTGTGAAGGACATTTTATGAGATAATATTTCTGATTGATTCTGACTTAACGCCACACCACTGACACATGGTGACATCATAGCGCTCATTTCTGAACTTTGATTACAGGTATGAGAGGTGAACATACCATAGGCCATCTTCATCCTCCTCTTCCTCCTCTTCTTGTTTGCTTGGTGGGAGGGGCTGGAGTCAGGTTCAAGGTTCTTCAGGAGAACCACCTTCTGTTTGAGGCAGCTGCAGCCCAGCATGCAGGCAGGTCGGCCGCAGTGACTGATCCTCGAGGTGTACGACAGACTAGAGCATATGCAGCCCAGCCTGCAGAACTCGTTCAGGCAGGGAGGCGCTTGTCTCCGGACTACCTGGACTGGCTTAGTCGGGTTCTCAGTGACAAAACCCTGAGGAAAACCACAGGAAGAACTGGGTATAACATGTTTCATCCCTGTGAGTGGCTGACTAGGCAGTATCTCTTTGAGTTGAGCCTCACTGATCAGATTTCAAGCATTCATCTCTTACCTTCAGGGTAAACAGTGATGTCAGTGCGATAGCAGCCCTCTCTTCGGTGATCCTCGCTCTGGGCTGTCCCTCCCACACTCCTCCATCCTCCAGGTCCTTCTGTCTCAGCAGAGCCCGAGTTGTCACAAGACCATCATTGTTTTCATCCCCAAGTTCAGAGTCTGACTCTAGTGGAGCCAGGTCCTTTGAGATAGCAAGAGGGGAGTCTGTGCAGCTGGAGGGGTCAAAAGCCTGAGCCATGGTCCTGGGTTTCAGCCTCCTTCTCCTCTTTACTTCGGGGGGCGGAGAAGCGTCAGACTGGAACTTTGGGTGATGTTTCCGCCTCTTGGGTTTGATGACAGGGGCTGAAGGTTCTGAAGGAGGGAGAGTTTCTGATGGCTGATGGGTCTCTGACGGAGTCTGAACTGCAGGTTGTTTGGTTACCAGGTTTGATTCGGGCTGACTGGAACCAGATATAGGAACTGAACTAGGTTGTGGTCTGGGTTTAAGGGGTTTAGGACCTCTACGCTTGGCTGTTCGGGTTTTTTTGGACTCATTGGGAGAAGGTTTTGGTCTTTTGGAAGGTGGTACAAATCCAGATATGAGGTCTGAGGTAGGGGACCCAGCAGGCTGCTTTTTCAGGATGCTGTCCAGAGTCCGAACGTAGCTGGTGCTGGTGGTGGGCAGCTGGTAGACTGGTGGGTCGAGCTGTGGCTGGGAGAAGCTGTCGGCTCGCTGATCGATCAGCTTACCCTCGTTCTCCAGATATTCATCCAACATGTCGCTACAGAACGCGGAAAGGTTCTTTTTCGGAGGGTCAGAAACAGGACCAGCTGCAGGAAAAAAACATAATCGAATTTCACTAAAAAGCTCCTTTTAATGTATAGCTATCTCTACAGTTTATCATCAATCTTCAAACAGTGACATGCAGGCCTGTTTTCAGCACACCTTCAGGTGTTGCAGGAGGGGGCGGGGCCTCAGGCGTGCTGAATTTCTCCCTCCAGCCTTTGATTTGAGTCACGTCCGTTGTTTTTCCTGTCCGAGACATGAACACACTACAAACACCTGCAGAGAAACACACAGGTAAAATGACACACGGTAGGTAATCAAAGCTGATCAATTCTATCAGGTAAAAATAAATGCTGTTGAGACCAGGTCAGATGAGGTTCAGAGGTGGGTGTGTGTAGACCTGGATGTGGTCCTGACAGGGGTACAGACCTTTATTTTGGGACAGCTCCGAGCTCACCAGCTCCACAGAGGCTCCTGGTGGAGGGATGGGCAGGTGGACCCCAAGGTACTTTAGGTCTATGGCCTGAGCCGGATCCAGCAAGTTCATCTTCAAACCAACTACAAACAAGATTATATTGACCTTTCTGTCAACATAACACATATCACATGTAAAACAGTCACAGTCACAGTATAGCCCTAACGAAGCAAAAAGTGCAGTCAACATGCAAACAGAACAGCTCTGACCTACCTTCCTGTAGCACAGGATGGATGACCTGTCTGTGTCTCATCAGTTTCAAGTCTTTGAGAAGAACCATCTGCAAGGACACCAACTTCCCCTCCAAGCTGTCTGTGGTCTCCACTAAACATAAACAACCTTATTACAAATCATGCAAAAGCTGGTAAAGCTTTTTTTTTAAAACTTAGCAAGTTGCCAAGTTCCAGTTGAAGTAGCTTGGCATAGCACAAAGCTCAGAAATCAGTGCTGTGTCTCAAATCAGATACTTCATGAAGTACTTTAAAGCTGGTTTACCTTCCTGTTAAAATACAGGCCATGCTATGCTGAGATAACAGTTCCTGAAATTAGCTTTAAAACGGCTATCTTACTATATATTTTGAGGCATTTGTGTGGGAGCAAATATTACATTTATTCTGACATATTAAACTACAAGGCAGCTGTCAAAACCCAAGTTTTCCATAAAGAACTGCATTTCTTGTCAACAAAATGTGTTGAATTTCCAATTTCCAACAAGAGACTTGAGACTGCAGCCTGTTCATACACTAACCTCACAAATATATGGCTTCCCTTTAGAAATTTGAGACAAATTGGCAAATAGAAATACACCAGCATTTAAGAAATAAAGTGGAACATCTTAGCGCCCGCCATCGTGGTATTACGGGAGATGAAAAGGCAAAGACCTGAGGATAGAAATGAAAGGAAATAGCACAGAGAGGAGAGCTGAACACAAAGCAGAGGGCAGATGACAGATCTCTTTGTCTCGTCTTTAAGTAAAAAACTTGGCTCTGAGCTCACTCCACCCTTCTCGATCCTCTCCCCCTTCAAAATCATTTCATGACTTGGAAGATCCTTTATCATTGCGGAGAGGAAACAATTTCAAGTTTTGCCAAGAAGAGAGGACACGAGGATGCACAAATACACAAAGCAAGAAGAAACCAATTTTTCTGTTACCGGGTAGTTTGGAGTCAAGTCTTGATATCGTTTCTATTACTTTTTGGGGCTAGCCCTTGTTTTATTACTATGTCATCAGAAAGACAAAGCTAACTAGCTTACAGGCTGACAGAGTACAACAGAGTAGGTTCAAACTATTTCGCACAGTGAAAATGAAACCTGTCAGGTGTTACCTTGCTCAGGTGAGTTTGCAGGTGGCTGCACTGCTGGTGTGGTCTGAGGCTGACTGACAGGTGTTCTCAAAGAGTCCACAACATGAAGTTTGAGGGCCTCCTGGAAATGAAGTGCAGTTTTTTATGGTATGTATGTTTTATAAGTACAATTATCAACAAAAGCATAACTAACGTGCCCTCCTGGAGGCGCCAGTGTTTACTCCAACTGTACTTACGAAGAGACTGTACGGTCAAAATGAAATGCTTGCGGAATGTGAAGCCTCAGGATTACAACTACCTGTGAAGGTAATGCGATTGGGCTTCCTCTCCACAGGTGATATATGTTTTCTCTGCCTGAAGCAGGACTTGTGGTTAGGGAGATAACTGTGGGTTAGCTTTTGTTTTCAGAACAATGAAGGAGTAACGCAACATGGAAACTTATGATGAACACCCAAATCATCCTCTGAAAAACTCTACCCACTGACCAATCCGAGAGTGGATCACAGGCCTGTTTACAGAGAGGGAGGCTGGTAAGAGAAAGTGTGTCAACCTTCTAGTTCAGTGGTAGATATCAGTGGTCGACCCAAATTATCCATCCATCCATCTCCATACCTAACACTCCCAATTTCTGTGGAAGTCTTCCACTTTTTAACCCATTTATTCCCATACTCTTGATTTTCGATGTTAATAGTCTAACAGACTGGATGGGCTGTTTGTGTTCTATTATGGGAATTATAACGGGAATGTGTCACTGATAAATGATTCAATACTCTTAAGATTTTTGAGGTGCCGATTTGATTTAAATTGCGATTGTTTGATAGATCCGATTTTTAATTTGCTTTTTTAACATTTCACCAAGTGAAAAAGTTGAATGACGATGTCCACAGACTAAATCAGGAGCCTTATTTTCCCACAGTATGCACATCACGTGTGCCAGTTTTTAACAGTTGTTCAGGGGCTCCGACATCTGAACCAAACCCCACGCTAAAGGCACTTCCCTTTGGTTTGTAAAAAGTAATGATCTGCTGAAAGTCAAACAAGCATGTCTGACACTGAGAAGTTGCTAAAGTTCATGAGACTGTGCTTATACCAGCTCAGGTGGATTGTCAGGTTGAGTATCAGCTTCACTAGACCAGCCGGTCTCATCTGTCAGGGTTAATGAAGCAAGGTGAGTAAAAGGTATTTGAGGTATGGAAGACTCACTTTATATTGTGGTATGTGGTCGTCTTACAAGCCTTGTGCCCTCACGTACAGTGGAACTAGAGGAAGTCCCTTTTAAAAATTACACATATATATGAATGATAGTCTTATTACTGAGAGAAATACAAATGTGCTGATTAATAAGTAATTGATAAATGAGTTATATTTTGTGGTATGGCTCTGTTTTAGGAGCTCCTAGCCCTTTCGTGTGAATGTATGCAAAGCCTGAGTTGGGAGAGCACACCTCCACTCTCCTTGATGCACGTATAAAAACACCAATGCAGGAAGACAGGCCCCTGGGGTACAGAACAGAGCGAACATCAGCACCAAGTCATATGACACTGATAATATATATTCAATAGTAATTAATGGGTGAATAAAAGTCTATGTAACACCTCTGTAATCTCTGAAACTCTGTGGCCATGGTAGCACAAGGACAGGCTCCCTGGAAACTGTTGTCCTTTCACCCTTTTTTCTATATTTCTTGTGTCAGCTTCACATTATTTTCTCAAACTCTGTGTCCACCACAGAGTGTGATGGTCTGTGTGAATGTGTGTATTCATGCATATTGGAACGGGGGAAGGACAGTTATGAATGTATGATGATGCAGAAACAGGATGAAGCACAGTCATGTAAATGAGACATACTATCAGACTATTTAACCTGTTAGATAAGAACAAGTTATACACCTGATCTGTAGAAGAGATACCCTTAAATTACTTTTGCTTTGATTTGGTGCTATATAAAAACAACGATCTCATAAACAGACAAGCTTTGTTATAAGAAATATTTAAAGATCCCTGTATTTTTTAAATAATAATTTGTTCAAAGAAAGAAAGGAAAAACATAATTATTCATATACAGGGTAAACCAAACCATTCATTTTTGCAGTCCATGATTTGTAACCAGCTACTTAATTCGTAACCAGTTATTTTTATTACTATCACTTACAAACTGGAAACTCTTGACTTCTTCATTAGCTTATGGTATCATATGCTAACAGGTTTAAATCTGACGGGTCTCACCTTTGATGTGAATGAGACAAACAGCTGTTCCTCCACCTCCTCCAGGTTCGGCTGCATTTGAATGTAGGAGTTGTCGGCTGAATTAATGGTAGTGTTGACAGTAGAGTTGTCGGTAGAGTTGACAATAGAGTTGGCGATAGAGCTGACAGCAGAGTTGGTGGTGGAGTTGGCAGTAGAGTTGACAGGAGAGTTGACGGTAGAGTTAACAGTAGAGTTGACGGTAGAGTTGACAGTAGAGTTGACAGTAGAGTTGACAGTAGAGTTGACGGTAGAGTTGGCAGTGGAGGGGACCGTTTCTGCATTGGTCTTGTTGACCTTTCGCTGGCGACACTTTTTCTTGGGTCGACCAGGTTTCCTGGCTGGGACCACCTGAATCGGCTGGGCCAGCTCTTGAGTATCTGCCTCACCAGTATTTTGAGGCGGGCAGGCAGCAGCCCCCATCTCTGAGTTTGAAAACTCCACCCCCATCCCTAAGTCTACATCAATTGAGAACAGTTGTACAAGGTCAGTAAGAGATGGGGTAGGTGATAAACCTTCTCCGTCCAATGAGAAGGTCGGCGACAGAGGCAGCTGCAGTGCAAGGGGGGAGAGCTCCCCAGGGAAGGGCAGTACCTGTTCATTCACCTCAAATGATGGGGTAGTCTCAGGAGGGGGTGTAGAAGGGTCCAGAGACTTTGGTTCATGTAGGGGGGGATTCTCTGAAGGCAGCACAGGTGAGGTAACAGAGGCTAAAGGCAGAGAGTCAGGTGTAGTCTGAAATGTTGAATAGGAAGAGTTGCTGTAGTGCTCAGGTGGAGGTAAAACTGTGTGCCATTTAAACACTGACGCAGGAGAGGTGTTTTGCTGCACAAACTCCTCAGGGTGAACTGGTGTAGGTTCTGCAGTCGTAGAGCCCAGTTCCAGAGTTAAGGAGACGGGCAGGGAAGGTAAAGGCTCAGGAGAACTTGCAGGAGACATAGGCTCAAAGCCAAAAGACGAACACTCTGGGTCTGGTAGCAAAGAGTCGGACTTCATGCAAAGGGGATCTGAAAGTATTGACTCCTGAACTGGTAACACTGGGTGGCAGGGTGTGGACAGGCTGGGAGATGATGTAGTAAGAGATGATGAAATGATGGAGGACGGAGGTTGATCTGAGCTGGGTGACAAAGTTGAACCATCAGCTAGCACTGGACCCCTACTTTCAGGATCTGAACTAGAAAGATCTGGAGTTCTGTGTTTGTTTGGATCTGAACATGCAGAAGCATCTTGACCAAATGGACTTAAAGGCTGAGCACTGGTTTCAACAGCCTGCTCATGAAAACTGAAAACTTTTTCTTTAGGGGGAAGTGGTGCATCAGTCTGGTTTTTGGAATCACAGTTACCTTCTGTCCAACCCTGTGACATACCAGTCTCAGGTCCAACAGGAGGAGGATGTACTTTTTCAGCAGAGTTTGGGGGGTTTGGTTGAGGTTCAGGTGGGGGAGCTCTGGGAGGGGAGTCCTGCCTGTTCTTGTTTTTTTTAGATTTTGTGGAGTGCTGTTTCAAAAACAATGCAAGAGCAGGCAGAGGCAGCGGTGCTGGGCGTTTGTGCTGTTTTGCCTTCTCTTCTGATGGCGCTTCAGTCTTCTGTTGTTTGTCTGCGTCAACAGACAAGCTTGTAGATGGTTTAGGGGCAGAGCTTTGAGAACTGATATTTTCCCTGCAGTCCTGGGGGTTCAGAAGGTCCTGCCTTCCTTTCTTCTTAGCAACAGAACCTCCATCTGTCTTTCCAGGTAGTGTTTTGACCAATTTACTGTCCTCTGGTCTTTTAGGAGTCTCAGTTGTAGTTTTAGTGTTGGTCTGCTCTGTTTTGTGGTGGATGTTGTTGTTAATGTTCAGTTGCTGTAGGTTGCATCTCTGTAGAGAAACGTGAGCTTCACGGATCAACTCAGAAAATAACTTCTGAGCTGGAGGTGAGCTGCAGAAAATCAAACCATTGACACATCAGTAAGTGTGACTATGGTCCCAAGATCCACTCAACAACAAAAAACTATTGTACCCGTTTTTCAGTTGAAACATTTGAAGGGTTGCCTTTACTCTATGTTCAATCAAATATAGACTTTGAACAATTTACAAAGCATCAAACACGGGGACATCAATGTTTCATCTCAACTAAGCTGGAAACAATTCTATCTATAAACTTCAAATCCCCACCTTAGCAAATCATACACCGTTTGTGCGGATACGTCATTTAAACCTGAGACTGGGAACCATGTGCAGACCCTGCAAAGTCGTGGTGGCTACAAGATATTTATAGTCCAATCAGAGAAAAATGTAGTTCAGTGCTCTCATAGATGAGTCACTCTACAGTCAGGATATACACAGATCCCCATTATTGTTACCTTGAAGGTATCTGATCCAAGTCCCTTACTGATTACAAGGTACTGGCAGTAGATTGATTTCAGGTCTATGCTAGCTAAATATCCATTTAAACTAGGTTTGCAAACTTTACATATGATTTTAGCAGTTTTTTTCTATCTGACTTTCAAAAATAATGACAGGAACATGCCACTTTACCGTGAACTCTCTCCTGTGGACTTCGTGGCCGACTGATCTCTGTTGGTGGTGCAGTGGTTCTGCTGGTCAGATGACACTGAAGGCTTTGGGTCAAATGCCTTTGAGTTTCTAGGTTTGTGGTTTGCCAGCAAAGACTTCAGGCTCTTCTTCACAGGATGCAGCTCACTGGCTGTCTTTCCCTCATCTTTGAGATGGTCTTTTCTTAAGTTCAGTTTCAGATTTAAGCTTTTGGAGCCAGAGCTGTCTTCCTTCAGTCCTTTGGCAAATGGGTTGTAGTCGACTTTCAGCTGAGCAAAGCGAGAGTTCTGATACCCAGTAACGGCCATGAACTCAGTCTGAGGGAAAGTAAAAGTGAGGACAGCAGGACCGTTAAGCTTAATAGCTTTAGCAGGTTTGTCAGTCTGAATCAGGTGCAGGCGTGGCAGGTAGCGGTGCATGGGGTACAGGATGGCATTGCCCTCCTGGTCTGCGATGTTGTTTGTGAGTTTGAGTTTGTAAAATGACACTGGGCTCTGCATCCAGTGTTGGCCTGTTGACGGGGACTCTGGATGACAAAATGGTGCACTTTTCACCCGAGACTCTGCCTCACCAGCGACCTGCCAGCTGCTGCCAGTCCACCTATATTGACTGTTGTCCAGAGGTTGTATATCCATGACCAACGTGTACTTCCTGGATGGCTGTAAACCAGAGATGCGGAAGCGACAGTAGGGAAACATTCTGCAGCCTTGTTTGGTCAGTATCATCTCTGTTCTGCATTTGGAGAACTCGTTCCACATGCTGTTATTGTCCAGGGTCACTTTGACGCCTTTGCACACGCTGTCAGGGGACGGGCCGTCAGGTGACAGGCCATTTGGAGACTGGCTGACTGGGTTCATGTTGGGTTTACCCACCGTACCCACCTTGACAGCAGTGCTTCCTGCCATCCCGCCTTCACTTGTCCTCCCCAGTTTAGAAGGAGCAAAGCATCTAGGTGGGCGGTCTGCTGCAGGTATAGATGTCGCCTCTTCATGGACCACCCCCCCTCTCTGCTTCTTCCTAGAAGCCATGAACAGGTTCCAGACATCTAAAGACTGGGTTGATCCAGGTGTTTCAATATGTATGGCTTAGATACAGACAGCATCCTGAAAAACAACAGGACAAGCTTTCAGCATTTCATTATTTGATTTTTAGACATCATCAGAGCTAAACAAAGGCTCACACCTTGAGCTTCAGCTCATGAGGCCTTTTAGACTGATTTTAACTTCTCTGATGTTAGACTCCAGTTCTTGAAGAGCAGCAAATCCTTAAAATATCCTGATTCTGAATACAAAATAACCAATGTTTGTCAAGCATGTTTTCTGTCATTGTGGTTTTTCCGTGCTGAAGCCTATGCATGTAACCTGAAGTGCACACAAAACACAAGGTTAAGCTCTGTCAAGCTCTGTCTTTGGACCACTGAGAGGGGTCATGCTTCCTACATTAATAAAAATCCAAGAATAATATCACTAATAACATTTAATAAAGTGAATGGGCCAACTATTGCATTGATTGAGAAGATTGTAGCATTTTTAGGTCATAAATGTGTAAGAGTGCTATAAGAATTATGTGCTGGTGCTCCAATATATTATATATATTTTTATGATGAATGGCGTGTGCTGGCAGATAGCTCAGTGATATTGTCTGTGTGTGTGTTATATATATTTTTATACTGTAATTTTATGTCTTGTGTGTTTTTTGTGCATCCCGCTGCAACCCAATTTGCCCTCTGGGGACACTAATAAAATTGAATCTGAATCTGAATCTGATTATTACTCATGAAATAGACACCAGGGCATATTTTCTACTCTAAAATTTAAGTCTTCATTAAGCTATCAGGTTACAAATACCTGAGTAAATAAATATCTTCCAACGCATAATAGTCGCCCTGCTGTCAAGCATCAAGTATTCTGCTTCAACACATGCACAGAATCGCTGAGGGGCTTATCCCCAAAGGAAACACTGTTCAACAGAACACAGGTGAAATTTAGACAAAGTGACACGCAACAGGATAAAAATTCTAATAGCGAGAGTGCTTTTGTTCAGGTTTACCTCAAATTGACAAGATAACAAAAACTGCTTTAAACGCATCACTGTCTGCCATTTTTTAAAACAATAAACTTTAATGCAATCACTAATAACTGAGGTTTAAAAGGAAATGAAAATAAGGACAATAAAGTATAACATAAATAAAACATATGGGGGAGTAAAAACATTACACTGTGACAACCGTAAGGTCTCTTTCACGTCATGATCATCCTTCTGTTGTGACCCTTCTTGTCTGACAGGGAAGGATTCATGCTGTGAGGAGAAATGTGTTCAAAGTTAAATCTGGTACATTTCAGTTCAGAGCTCCTGAATTTTTCTAGAAATTTTCCAAAGTGATTTTCTGAAAACAGCTCAAGTGTTAATCTATCTAACAAATTTGCTTTTATTACATTACTTTATGCTATCAAAAGGGGGGAAAGGAGGCCATGATTGACATGTGGACCAGTGAAGCTCTTACAGTGCAGTTGTCAGAGAACAGGAGGGACAGTAAGAAAAACACATAACAAAAGCTAAAGCAATAGTCGTCCTGAATTTATTGTCTGCTTCAGGAGCTTTTTATGCGACAATAGTTTTGGGATGAAACGCAAAAGTATTGTTGCGTTTTGGCCTCTTGTTTACACAGAAACAATATTTCAGAGGACCTAGAACAGGAACTGTTAAAAATGGCCTCCAGAGTGAAATTTTTTCCGAAACATTGTGGCCACCATAGCTGAGTAAACAGCAAGCTGGCGTCAATTGTAGGAACTCAAATTGTCATGTGTAAAAAGGACAACAAAAACAGTAACAATAGCAGACTACTGTGTTGCTTGTGCTAAGGGATCTGCTGACTGCCTTGCAACAAAATGTGCATCTGTTGCACCACTTCTTCTGGGTTTTGTTGATAAGCTACTGGCTAGACTTCTCCTGGTCTGTGGAAGGTGTGTCACCACAGTTATATCGCCAACTATGTGCCTAGTATGTTCACTACAGCGTTTTCAGTCCCTCCGCGTTTCTGTGTAAACATACATATTTTTCGCTGTGTTTTTTGTGGTGTCAGGTGAAACAATGTCGTGTCAGGCCTCAAACACACACAAGAATTTGTTCTGCTTTGGACTGAACACATCTGAGGGACATACCTGAAGGAGAAGTTGAGTGTATGTGTAATTAGACAGACGGACATTGAAAATATCTCCTAAAATGTAAACTATCCCAGGGCCCACAATGAGAGTGTTTTAGCTTCATTTCTACGTATCAAGAGGAGGTGATGTGTCGTTTGTCTTCATATTGTCTTGGTGTCCACAGGTTTGACACACATTCAGAGAAAAGATTGACAACATATTTTAAAATATGAAGAAAGATTCATTTTAGTAGACGCTGCATTGGTGTTTGAAACTTCCATATTCCCTTTAGTTCTAGCAGCTTTGTGTTTAATAAGACCACCAGTTACAGACAGCATTACATAAACTTTTTAACTAAAACACTAAAAATAACTCTGCAACAGCCTGGTTAGCATTTTTGACCAAAGCTAGCCACTGGCTAGATACTTTTGCCACTTAAAAGCTTAGCCTGCATAATAAATGGACATAGTATGGTTGTGTCACCCACCATCCCTTTCGGATACAAAGTAACGAAGCTTGTTATCAGCAGGAGCCATATTAGAAATGCTAGCATAAGAGGTAGGGCTGCCAGCTACTAGATGCCAGATCTGTCAGTCAGGTGAACCATGCTTCTGATTGGGCAACCTTGCAATCTTAATATCCTTTAAACCGCTGATATAGAAATAAGCTATTCAGAACCAAGCTGTTTCTTGATCCAGGCTGTAAATATTTTCAATGCTTAAAAAATTGGCTTTTTTTCACCAAGGGTGTATGTGGTTTCCGATCTTTCTACAGCTAGCCTCTTGCGGTATCTCGAAGAACTGCAATTTTAGCACTTTGCCATTGGCTTAATTTTCCCAAGGCTAGAGCTTGCTACTTACCTCTTGTAGGTACACTGACTTCATTATTACCTCCATAAAAAAAAAAGTTCAGCTAGTCTATGTGATGGTGTGGCCGCTGTGTGTTAAAAGAAGCTAATGAACAAAGATCCCTGCATAAGAACAGTAGCCTGGAACCATCAATTAACCAGTAGATCATTTCCCAACCAATATTTGAAACCATAATGCTTTCTTGAAATATGAGACACTCTGGAGCTTCATTTGAGGGTTTCTGGAAATAAACATGGAGCTAGCAGCAGGCCCCATGCTCAGTCTTATGGCCTCCATGACACCCTGAAACTCAGTCCGGTTCTGTCTCATCCTCCGGCACCGGGAGCTCTGATTACCTGCAGCTGGTCGAACAAATCGAATATTCCCCGGTGCGTCGTTAATCCGAGCTTCAGTGTCGGTGTATCCGTCGACCAAACCTCGTCGACATCGTGGATCTTGTCTTCAGTCCGAAAAAAAACTGCACGCGGTGTGCTGTACCATGACGTCAGAGCTCTGTCTTCCACTGCGCACTCTCGGACGCCATGTTGCTGCCGCCACCTGGTTCAAACCGTTCCGGTAGATCTCACCGACATTCGGGGTTTGCTGCCTGGAACCAGCCGAACAGGAGTGAACCCAACTTTCACCTCGACCCGTGGGACTCTCTGGAATATCCTCATCGTTGTTACCGTCTATACACCGGAAACGACCATCGTGACGGTCGTTACGTTACTGACTGACAGGCAGGCAGGCAGGCAGACAGGGAGACAGAGAGGTTGGTTAGTGGACGATTTGTGGAGAACGAGCTCGTAGTTTCAAAAAAATTAACTCTATGTCATGTTTTGCAGTGTATCGGTCGTGGTTTCCCCTTGGCTCAGTCCGGATTGGGACTCATGGCCTCTCCCTATCCTGATGACTGTTTTTTTTTTTTAAGGGGGGCTTGGGTAAGACTACAGCCCGGCTGTGAGAGCTCGTGCCCGGTCACATTACAACAGCAGGATATTTAGATGAGATCCATAAGCTTTTCTCGTGTCATATTGTCCGCATTTTTAACCATCTGTATAAACCTCTGCGATGACTCATTTGAGTGTGGGAAACACCGTGGAATTTAATGAATGAACACGAACAGCCGCGTTGAAAGTCATTTTTTTCTGTCCGGGACCTAACAAAGGATCCGCCATGATGGGGCTGCGGATTGTGCTTGCTGTGACGCAGTTCTAAACAATTCTGCTGCAAAATACGCATCAATGCGTCAAACTCCTCAACTACATCATTTACTACTATGTAGTTAACGTCGATGTATGTGTGTAGGAAAAGCGAGTTAGATTAGATTAAAATCTAATAATAATGTCAGTTAGGAATGTTATCCCTTTACAGTTTGAGATGTGTAAAGTACAGTCATCGGCCTATGTGCAGCCTAGATCAGCTCAGTGTTATTGGTCACATTAGAGTCACGCCAAGGGATCATAGTTTTATTGAGTTGTGTATCGGTCAAATTTAACTCACGCCGTGTTACCCGGGCACCTCGGTCTGGCAAAACTACAGCGACACCTACAGGTGAAACATGTTTACAGCTTTAAGTGTGCTGTGACACTGGTATTAATATTGGTGTCAGTTAACATCTTCATAACAAAGCACATGCTAGTACGTGTACTAGTGAATTCAGGAATTACATGTGGTGGTGTTTTTACACTACCCGGCGGTCGTGAATCACTACATATGTCACTAAATAAAGAGCCATTGGCCGCCATGGTGACTCCCTCTGACACAGACTAAGAATTTGGCAGTTTTTTTTTTTAAACCGCCACGTATATACATAAATGAAGTATGTACTGTGTACTGCATACATTAGTATGTACTGTGTACTGCAATGCTTTTGAGTTTGTTTGTGTTCTGTTTTTAAATGCAGAATGACTGATTTATAGCTTCGCTAGTTTCTGGTTTTGGAAACAAAGCTGAAAGCCAAAAGGCTTCCATACATTTACTTATGCTTTGAAAAATGCTAATAAGTAGCTAAAAAAGAGTAGTCAGTAATGTTTACAGGAACTGTAACCTGTGAGATTTGTATCACCTCTGTAATGACAGAACCCCAAAAAATGCCAAAGTTTCTCTTGCAACCCTTCAAATTTAATCTAACGCACCATTAAACGTTCAGGTAACTCATCAGTAGGTGGCAGGAATGCACCTGAAAGTGAGTGTGAGCCACCCGTCATAAACAGAAAAAGAAGACAAACAGGCCCCCAGGTGTTTCTGTCATCTTACCTGGGCTTTTTTAGTGTAGATACTTCCTTATGTCTTTTCTGTACAAATTAGCGCTAGAGTTGGAGCCCAGGGGACAGAAAACACCTGGGCTGGAGGCAGTGTACAGGTTAAAGGATTCATGATATATGTAGTGATACTTGTGCAGGTATCAGGTACTTTTACATTACCTTAAAGAAACACTTTAAACTAAACTTATTGTTCCACTTCACTGCTGAGACATTCAAACTTTGTGCTATAGCACGTGGTTCAGGGTAACACCTGGGGCTCACTTGTCTTACAGTGAAGAAAGTTTACTCTTAGGTTGTGTGTCTATGTGTGTGTGTTTTGTTACAGGTGGGATTTGAAAAAAGAAATCAAGGAAAAAGCCACAGTTTAGTTCAAGATTTTACTTCCTACCTGAGATCAGGTAAAAACAGGTAAGACACAGATGGCTGAGCCAGACCAGAGTCTTGTCCACAAGACCAGACATGGGATTTGTGACTTGTGCACAGTCTTTACCTTCTACTAAGCAAGTGGCTACAGTCTCAAGATGGCACTTAGCTGAGGCTGTTACCTTCAGAGGCTACAGTCACTCAGAGACCACACCTAGGCACACCCTCATATCTATTAATATAGAATGTTATTTTTATTTTTTTTTTTTTTAATAAAATTGCTGCCCTCCATCAGTAGTTAAAGAATCTCCGCACCCAAAATACATTGCTTTTGATGCAAAGAAAGAGGAAGAGGTTACAGGTGTGTGTATGTGTGTGTGGATAATTGAACACAGAACAATTAATGAATAAACTAACTTAATACTGACATTAAACCTGATGTATAATAAACAGGCTACTATATTTTCAATCAACAAACACCTGTATATGGCTCATATTTTTTGTGTTTGAATTTAGTAAAACTAGGGGGAGACTTCATGGGGAAGTGGTTTGTGTCCATTTCTGACTGAGACCAACAGGTGTGACCATAGGAGAGCAGGACAGACGGACCAGTGTAACTGAATAAAAACATTCAAACTCTAAAAAGTAACAAGTGATATAACACATGTAATACATGTAAGAGTGGAAACTTGATATAACATCAATCACACAAAGAATATTTATGTAGCAATAAAATAGAAACCACCACTGAGAGCTAGACCAACCAATCAACTTGTTTAGAAAAATGAACGTTCCCCTCAGATCATCCTGCTATAATGGCTGAACATCGCAGACCATGCAAGAACAGGAAAACAGTCAATAACATAATACATTTTATATATGATCAATAATATTATCAGTAAGAACATCTATAAGATACAAGGTTTGTGACACAATAGCATTATTAACTAAATTATATATAAGACACAATCAACAATGTGTTACAAATGATGCTTGATTAGTAATGTGATGTTTTAAACAGCTGACATGTTGAATAATCAATACGATACATGAATAGTAAAATGATAAAATACATAAACTGATCTATATGATACATAATATGGAATATCATGTAAAATATATGACTCATGATCAATAACACATAAACCCATGTGTATGTGTCTATGTATTAGTAGTTACCAATCCATCACTCACCTGTTCCTACCTAAATGATATAAATGACACTTAACCCCCTTTTCCACTGGAGTTGCTCTGGGCAAATGTCAGCGAAAGTTCAGAATCAAGAACTAATGTGTTTTTACACAGACAGTTCTTCGAAGGAGCCAGGTCATTACATCAATAAGTTAGGGGGAAAAAAGAAAAGTTGACATGTAATACACTGGCTGAAGGTGAGCTTTATTGCAACTAAAATTACAGTTATCTTTCCAACAGATCACAGCATGTGTAGGCTAAGGGCGTCACCTTGAAGTATCTTTAATAAAATGGTGTTCCCCAGGGCTCTGTCTTGGGACCACTGTTATTTACAATGCATGTATCAACGTTATCTGCCATAATGGTCCTAACTCTGATTTCCATTTATATGGGTATTGCTCCATCAGTGTGTGGGGGCTGAGGGCATTGAAGTATCTTATGTTAAAAAAAATGGTATTCCCCAGGGCTCTGTCTCGGGACCCCTGTCATTTACAATGAATATATTAACAGTATCTGCCATAATGTTCCCAACACAGATTTCCATTTATATGGGTATGATACAGTAATTTACTGCTCCATCAGTATGTCAAGGCTAAGGGCATTACCTTGAGAAATCTTTTAAAAACGGTGTTCCCCAGGGCTCTGTTGTGGGACCACTGTTATTTACAATGCATATATCCACGGTGTCTGCCATAATGTTCCCAATGCAGATTTCCATTTATATGGGTATTATACAGTTACTTACTGCTCCTCTCCAACTATCAGGCTCCGTGTCCCCTACATGTAGCTTTTTAAACTGCGACACCTGTTTGAAATTTACATTTAACTGTAAAACCTGATTAAAACAAAACAAAAAAACTCTTGATATTTAGAAACCCCAAAACAAAGCCAGTGCCTGTTACCATGAGTTAGGGAGCTGCGTTTGAGCCTGTATCTTCTTATAAACACCTTGAAATGATAATGTATTAATCTCTGTTCTTTAAACTTCTCATGTCGCTTGACTTCTATTTCAGAAATAAAACACGATTTTCTTCTTCACACTTGTTGCAGCTTCTTTTATGCCTATGATTATGATATTTCAAATCTGGATGCATCTTCTGTTTTAAAGCAGACAAAGTGCTGGAGGAAGTTACATCAGCTGGTATATGCTTTGACTAACTTTCTGTTCTGTCTAAGATATGTTGACATATTTTTCTAAGTTATTTGTTGTTTGTCAGCAACTTTGCTGGGATGTGCAGCAGCTGGTCTTCGCCAGGACACTCTAGTAAATGGAAATGTTCAATCTCAATGAAGTTTTCCTGTTAGATAAATTTGAAATTTAAATAATAATTGATCTACCTCACCCTTTTTATCAACCTCTGTGCCTTGCTCTCTGCCAGGCTGGGTTCTGTGTTAGTGCCCTTTTTATTTAACAACTAGACCAGTACCTGAAATGGACATCATTTTACTGCTCAAATAAAATCAGGTTGGGAGAAAAATAATCTAGTACGATCTCTGTATCAGCTCATGGCATATAGAAACATGACATGAACCATAAGACAGAAAGAATGTAACACTTCTGTGTAAAACTGGTTTATTTTAGATCTGAAACATTTTATTTAAAGTTAAAACATTGTGCTGCTCCATTCTTTAAGAACTGTATATGTTTATTCTGTTAATAAAATAAATAAAATCAGACATGTCCCTGTTTCCTGTCTCTGCTGTGTACAATCATTATTTACATAATTCATTTCACAGTTAAAATCAGAACATTATATCTAATACATTAATGTCAGAGTAAAACACATTTTCAAAATCTAGTGTGAGAACCAGATCCTCTGATACATCAAAGATCCTGAATTTATTTTGAATTGATAAAAACTTGTTTTCCACCTGCTGCAAGTCTAGCTAGGCCAATACGTCAAAGTTAGCTGTGTTACAATGCTAACAGACATACTGACCACAGTGTTTGCTAATTATTTTGCATACTATGTGTACCATTAGACACTGCCCATATACGTCTCTGTGACGGGAGGAGCTGTGTCTCAGTGTGTTCTCTAGGCTGAGGTTCATTGATTACAGTATGTGTTACAGTGTATGTTACAATGTGTTATCAAAGTACTTTCAGCTCTAAGACTGTATTTCCAGCAGAGGATCAGTCCATCTCCACCTGCCTGCCGCTGCTCAGACACTTAGATGACGCATCCCTCTGATCAGGTGACTGAGGATCTCTGGTCCTATGAGGTGGTATCAGGAGGAGTGGCTCTGTGATTGGTCAGACATTTATGACCACATCATCCTCTTCATCCTTTACCTCATCCTGTAAGGTGTCCATAGACTCCCTCCTCATTCCCCCTTCTCCTTGATCCTCCTCAGGAGGGCCACAGGGGGGACTGAAGATGTACCTGTAGTCTCCTCCAATTGCTAGTGCAGCACCTGACCCCAGCATCAGCCAGTCCTCCTCCTCGTGCTGCTGCTGCTGCTGCTCCTCCTCCCGCTGCTGCCAGGCCACACTCCAGCTGGGAGCTCCAGCAACTGTCACCTCCTCCTTGACTTCTCCTCCATGCTCTCCCTCCTCCCCCTCCAGGTTCACATACAGCAGTGGTTCCTTTTGTGGCGCAGCAGGGCAAAGGCTGAGCCATAGCGCCTCCAGCTGGTCAACCAGATGTTTGAAACTTGGACGACATTTAGGAACTGGACTCCAGCAGCTGTGCATGATTTCATATCTGACAAACACCAACAACAAAAAAAGAAAACATCAAGTGACGGTTTGCTTTGCCTGTAACTAGGTCTACGGCCTGAAAAATAATGTTGCCTGTAAGACAAAACTCAGGGTAACTTTTTCCTGTAGATCTTGGAGGCACCAACGTTGCATGGTTGAGTGTTAGGCTGTTTCCCAAAGCCAAGGTACCTTGCCTTGCCTTGCCTTTGAAGGCAGTGCCTCCGAAGCCACTTCCTTCAACTCCAAGGCAAGTGTCCTGCCTCTGCTCAAAAGGAGATGCTAATGGAACAGCCTACAAAGGCACATTTTGGGAGGAGCTCAGACGGCTACAAATATTGTCATAGCTTGCCACTTTTCTACACTTTTTGCTTTTTTATTGTCACATCATTGACACTCTGCAGGTGCAGCTTCTCAGTAATTATAGTTACATGAGTGACACACAAAAGAGTTAAGTGGTGGACATGGTATAAGTTGTTATTTTCAGAGGTGTATTTTGTTACTTACATTTAAATTGGAATTTACCACGCCTCCGCTGTTGCGTCTTTTCCTTCCATTTTTTTCCTTTTTTGTAGATTCACGCGTTGCATGTTGGGTATTTAAAGCCATGGCAAGGCAACGAAGGATACACCTGTGTATCCTTGGTCAATTAGCCACATGCTAACCAGATGGAGGACATATGCCTCCGGAGGACATGAACATTGGAACAGCACTTGGGCAGCGACTGATGATGTGGATGCCTGCCCACGCCCACCCCACGCCCACATCAGACCAAGGCAAGGCAAGGTACCTTGGCTTTGGGAAACAGCCTTAGTAATACCCCAAAAAGTTTTTTTTTTTGGAAACAGTCAAGCTTTTCACGGCTCACTAAGCATGACAATCAGAGATTGTCTCAAGGTTGGGTCATAAACACCATGGGAATGTAGACTGACATATCAGTACCCCAGAAAGGAACTTACTGAGAGGTTTCTCCGGAAAGCAGTTAAAGTTACTCTGCAAGATGAAAACACTCAAGACCTGTGTGGGTTAGGTGAATCTGAGAGGTGAGCTTACTTCAACACTGCAATGATACAAACCATACAATAATCTATATTTGTGTTTGTAGATATATTGTTAATAAGTTTTTTTTCAGATTCTGGCTCAGATATAGATTGATTTATAGTTTTGTTGCCCTGGGTTTTGCCTCACAGGCAGCTTCCTCCTCAGGCTGTAGATTCTGGTACATTTCACCAGCTTATCTGTCAGAAAGAGTTTATTCACTGTATGCGTGTGATGAGTGTGTGTGTGTGTTTTGCTTACATGTCGTCCCTGCAGTGCGCTGGTTTCTTCAGTCTCTCTCCTTTGATCAGGAACTCATAGATCTCTGAGTTTTCCACACCAGGATACGGAGTCTGACCTCGAGTCATTACCTCCCACATTGTTACACCAAATGCCCACTAACACACAAAAACACACACAAATACACACAAAGTAAGAGAACAGAAGCACTTAATAGTACAGTGTGTACATTGTGTGCCAGAGTCTGAGTGTGTGTGTATACCACGTCGCTCTGTGTTGTGTAAACGTTGTCTGACAGACTCTCCAAAGCAATCCACTTCACAGGCAGTTTGGAGACAGATCCTTGTCTGTAATAATCTCCACTGTAGATCTTCTTAGAGAGACCGAAGTCTGCCACACACACCGTCATGTTTCCATCCAGCCTGAGCAAACACACACAAATACACACACAAAGCAAGACTCAAGTAAGTGCTCTCGCTAAAAAAAACTGTGAGTGGTGTCAGCTAGTTCGGATCTTACATGCAGTTCCTTGCGGCGAGGTCTCTGTGGATGATGTTCCTGCTGCTTAGATATTCCATCCCTCGAGAGATGTCCAGCATGAAGCGCAGCAGGGTCTGCAGGGACAAGTCCTGCAACACAGAAGTACCAGGTCAGATCCAGGATACAGATGAAGTTAAATTTACAGTATATACTTTATAAACGTGTATTAAAAAAGTGAATATATTCGTATAAAAGTTGTTATAATATTTCCATACAAAGGGGTTCTCTCCCAGTCGGGACAGCAGCAGGAAAGTGTGCAGGTCACCATGCTTCATAAACGGTAGAACTACCATTGGAATCGGCAGCCGCTGGCCGGGCCGCCGATGAAGGCTCACTCCTATTGGAGAGGAAAAGCTGTCAATCAACCAATAGCAACCCTTACACATGCTCATGTGTGTTGTGTGTATTTACCAATGAGTTCGATGACATTGGGGTGGTGAAAATCCTTCATGTACGCCGCCTCCTTCAGACACTGCTCGATGTCACCTGATGAGGTGATGTCAGCTGAGGCACACACACAACATATTTGACCTCATTAAAAAACGTAATACTCAGCCTGCACTTCCTGTTTCCACAGACCTGACATTACTCACAAAGAAGAAATGCCATGCTTACATTTAAGAACCTTGACCGCCACCTTCTGAACAGATGAGTCCTCCGACTTCAGGAACGCCTCACGAACCGACCCAAATTCACCTTGAGTGGTACACACAGACACAGGGAAAGGTTTTAATATGACAGAGGTTGGATTCCCAGCCTCCTCTTTTAGCAGGCTCCTTTAATAACCCCAAACACTATTTAGATGTTCACGAGGGGGTGCCACAGAAGGTCCATAGATGGCCGTACGTGTGCTGTTACCTTTTCCCAGCATGTGTCCCAGAGTCAGCAGCCTCTCTGGGATCAGAACATCTTGCAGCTTGCTTTTGAGGTCATCGTTTATACCCAAACTGTCCACTGGAGGGACACAAACAGACATAGATTGTAATTCCACAATGAGGCAGTACAGATTAGACTTTATTTTATATTAAAGCTGCTGTTTTTTTTGGAGCCTACATTTACCATGATTCCCCTGTGTCACATCTCTCAAACTGCAAAGTCATATTTTATATTCTCAGACCTCGTCTTTGGTTGCCTCTGAACAGTCAGAATCTACGGTCAATCTGTGGATTGTTGTCGTTCAGTTAGAGAGCCCTTCTGATTGGCTGAGACTCCGCAGGTAAATACAGGTGAGAAGAATCTATCAATACAGGCAGCTGTGTTCGGTGTAAACAGTCGCTCTCAGTCAAACTGCTGATCACACTTTGATGTCTGTCTGAGCCGCGGCCTGAAACATCACCAGAACCTTCAAAAGGTTCTCAATGGAGCCAATCACAGCTCATGTTGGCTCACAGGAAGTTATCACCTGAACCAACAACCAAAGGTCTGCATCAGGTAGATAACCAATCAGAACAAAGATGGACTTATCTGTTGGATACAGCACAACAGGATTCAGGGAAGAGCCAGGTAAAGGGGCGAGGCTTCGGTACATGGAGCAGATTTGGGTAAACTTTGGTGGGAGGGTTTCTGGTCAGGTTTATGATGCACATTGTAAGAGTTACAATGAAATCAAAGTCAGTGTTTGTTGATGGTGTGTTTATCTGGAGATCCTACACAGAACCATGGCTGCATTGTTTACATGTGAAATCAGCTGTTAGCAGCCTGTGGCATGTCAATGCTAACAGGTGCAAGGTCTGATGTCTTCCCACAAGGTGAGAAGGAGGTGAGGACAACACACTGGTTCTCAGGTGTGAAGCAAGAAGTCACAACATCGACCTGTCCTTCCATCCATTTTTGAGAACATAAGATCTCTGTCCAATAAGATGGATGAGCGAACTGTGCTAACCCAGCAACAGAGGGAATACCAGAAGGCAGAGTAGCATCATGCCATTCACAGACATGGCTAACAGAGCTAACACTGGACACCAATGCCACATTGGAAGAGCTTCACCTGCTGTGAGCAGACAGGATCCAGGAGACAGAGACTGAACAGACTGCTGAAGAAGCTCAGTCCTGGACCCTGTGGAGGTGGAGGCTGGCTGAACTGGACAATGATGGACAAGCTGTTATCATCTATCATGTTATGGACCCTTTGGCACTTTCTATACACTTTCTTGATTGCTGCTGTGAGTCGTCCTGAATTGGGGATAAACAAAGTATTTTCTATTCTATTCTATTCTATACTATTCTATTCTAGTCTGTTCTATGATGACCCTTACAGGGGACAAACATTCACAGTGGCTTTAAATTCAGTCAGAACTGAAGACTTTTGAGTGTTTAGAGTTAGTTCAAAGTTAAAAATTTGGATGTTCAGTGACTTACATGTGGACTCCTGAGGCTCTGAACAGGTTCTATTAAAGGATCGAGCCGCTGTGAAGGAAACTGAACTCTCAGGACCTGGAGACTTAAAGACAGAACTACAGACAAACAGAAAGACAGCAAGAGATTAAATTTTAAACTTTCAAATCAGTTTTTAAGCTTTTTATGTAAATCTTCAAAACAGACATTTGGTTTGGTTTTAGTTTATCAGACAGCTCATCTCAATTTTTGAATCTTTGCTTTTTTGACTCTTTCTCTTACCCAAATTGTGTCTCCTTCTCGCGGCGCTGAGCAAGAATGGTCAACAGGAGGCCCACCACGGACGCCACCAGCAGGCCAAGCAGGAGACCAACCCACATGTGGCTCCTCTGCACAGAGGCCTGGACTGAGGGACAGAAGGAGGCCAATCAGACTAATCGAACATGACAGTCCCCTGAGGTTTTACCCTACAAAAAGGTGAAGGTCTGTACCTGAGGCAGGAAGCACCAGCACAGGTCGACTCCATGGTCCACAGCCCACGGAGGTGCAGGCCGACACCTGGAAGGAGGAGTTAAAGAAGCGTCCTCCACCTGCAAGCTCAGCCCAATTCTCCTTAAACAGTAGAGGCTCCTGTTGGCGGAGGAGTCAGAGAGGAAAAACTTAAAGACCCATCATGCCAAGTGGCGACCCAGAGCTATCAATGCTGCTTTGAGGGAGGGTTGATGGTTTGGAAGCCACAAGATCAGATCAGATAAACATTATTTGATCACTACATCTTCGTGACAAGCTCTCACCTGTGCGTCACCTCCCAGAGTCCATTGCACCTTGTAGGCAAGCAGTCTCCCCTGCAGCTCATCCTCTGTCAGCTCCGCCCAGTTCAGACTCAGCTGCTCCTCTGACAGCATGAATGTCAAGTTCTTGGGAGCCGCCATGGGAACTGAACACAGAACATCGTCAACTGTCAGCTCCACCAATCAGAGCACAGAGTATGTCAGGCTCTGTGCATGTGTGTTTGTGTGAGTGTGTATTACAGTTAGCGATAAAAAGGATGACAAGGATAAAGAAATTGATACAAAATGATAACAATGTGAAGTCTTTACTTTTCATTTAATCTCTATGGAGTTTCTATCACAACAAACTAAGCGGCCTGCTGAGGGCGCTACTGAGACAGCAGTCCCTTTCAGACAGATTTAGGGCACAAACAAAAGCTGATTGTACAAAGGGGACTAAGATCTGCTGGAGACCATCCAGCTGGACCACTCATACACACACAAACAAACACACACTCACACACAGCAGCAGCTGAGAGTAAACAGCAGCTCTCTGAGTCTCTTAGTGGCTACAGGAAAGGATCCATTTTTACAAACTAGTCAGTGATCAGTGTGCTACAGGTGACACCAGTTACAGCGGACTAGATCAACCATCCAGGCTTCATTTCTCTGTTGTAACAATGTTTCTTTGTGATAAATCTAATACTGCTGGAAAGCCTGTTGATTTCCTTTTTAAAGTGTGCCACATTTGTAAGGAGAATGCATTTGTGGGATAAGCAGCAGAGCCGAGAATGTGGGCTGCAACAAAGAAGAATTTGCCAAATTTTCTCTTCTAGTGCCAAACATCTTATGTGGAGTCTTTGATGCATTGGATTATAGAAGTCTGAAGAAACAAGACACATCGCCAATTAATTAATTTAAGAAACAGGAACTTCTGTTGTGTTTGGAAGAGGAACCATATACAGCCACAATGGCCTGGTACCTCCTCCTGACTCCATAAGTGCTGTGGTTCGCTAAGTTTGTATATGTGTGACATTAGGGGCAATAAAAATTCTGTTTTCTTTCAGTAAGTGCTGAATTAAATACAAAGTGAGTTTGACAGAGACCAACATAAATGAAAACTCTTCACTGACTTCCAGTGGCAGCTCAGATCAAATTCAAAGCTCTTCTTCTGGCTTACAAAACTATGCCAAGAATGGCTCCTGCCTACCTGGGGTCCCTCTTCCAGGTCTACACTCTTTCTGGCCCACTACACTCTGCTTGTGAAAGACACCTGGTGCTCCCAGCTCAGCGCGGCTCCAAATCACTAGCCAGACTCTTCTCCTCTGTTGTGCCCAAATAGTGGAGTGAATTACCTAACTCTAAACAATCCACAGAGCCCCTTTCTACTTTAAGAGATGTCTGAAGACTCATCTGTTTAGAGAACACTTAAGCACGTAAGCTGACCCTTCTCCTCTGTCATTTGATTGAATGAGTCAGAAAGTGTCAGACCCAGCTCTCAGTGAATTTTCAGCACTAATTACTGAATGTTTTTGAAGGTTGAAGAATATTGTTGCAGCAATTGATTGTGATTATTCTACATTATTAAAAACAAAATCTTGGACTTAATGTCAGCACCAGCAGCCAAATAACTTAGAGTACCTTGTACTAACTAGGTTTTTTCTTTTGTCTAAATTCTTGCTTGTATTGTACGTTGCTTTAAACAAAAGCATCTGCTGAATGAAACCAAAGAACTGTAGGTGTGTTGGGTCTGTATGATGTCATAATCAGGTGGCAGCCATCAAACTGAGCTCCAGTTCAAGAAAAAAAAAAAATCCACCTCTTACCTGACTCTGGCGTCTGCAGATGCAGCCAATGGGAGAATGGCGATGCTCCAACCTCGTTTACACAGGAGACTCTGGCACTGTAGTTACTGTAACTCCTCAAATTAGACATAACATACACGTAGGGAGGAACCTTCACCTCCTGCTGAGGGAGGTCCCACCTGCGGGCTGCACGCCTCGACAGCTGAGGAGGAGAGGGGCAAAACTTTAAGTTCATAGTCTCAGTTTTGCTGGTGTGTGTATGTGTGTGATTAGTGATTTTATGTGTGAGTGTTTATGTGAACTACCTGGATGTTGCAGCTGGACAGCTCAGAGTATCCTGTAAATCCAGGTTTCCATGACAACGTAACATTGTTGTCATTCATTCTGAGTACCTGCAGCTCTAGAGGTGCTGCTGGTGACACTGAAAGAGAGGAACAGAACCTGTCACAAAGCCCCGCCCCCTTCAACCAACCAATAACAGCCGTGGAACACAACAGGTGCAGCTGGCCTTCATGTATGAATCAAAACAGTGCTTTAAATACAATACTAACAGAAGCTTTTAATGCTATTTCTTTTATTTTACCTTTGATGTGAACACTTCCTGTTCGAGACACTGAGATCCCTCTGGTGTTCTTTGCTTCACAGTAAAACTTAACACTGCTATTCACACCTGTGACCGACAGGTGAGATGCAGACAGGTCAGGGAACAGCACCACAGACAAATCTCTTCTTGTTTTCAACTTTTAAATGTAAATCTGTTTTACTCTCTGCTGAGTGTGTATTTAACAGTTTAAAGTGTGTGTTATGATCATGTCCAGCCTGTATATAGTCCGCTGATGTACTCCTCACCTTGCACCTGAAGGACAGAGGGGGATGGTTTGGGATCTCCCTCCTGAACTCCTCCCAACCACCAGAGCACCTCCACAGGCTCAGGAGGTCCCACTGCTGCACAGGTGAGGTTAAAGGGAGTATTTGGGAGCGTTGCAACATCCTGAGGCTCCTCCACAAAGTGAGGGACTCCTGCAAGAGGAAAAGAGGGCTTCATACACAAAGCATGATGGGAATTCTGCTGTAAATAGAGAAGAGGACTGAGTGGATTTGCAGCAAAGTCTAACCCTAAAACAGCATCATTTGGTTATTTGATTTTCTTTTTTATTTTGATGAGTTTGCTACATTACCCCCCTCAGAAAAGACTGATTCTCAAGCAGCAAACAGACAATGTATTCAGGTTCCTCACCTTCCACTGTGATCCAGGCTCGTTCAGAGGAGAACGTCAGACCATGGAACTCCACCTCACACCAGTACTGACCCGCATCCTGCTGCTGGACTGACTTCACACTGCAAACAAGAACACATTGAAACACTCCCTCAGCTGGAACTAGGTAGTGAACTGTAATCAGATCATGGGCTAAACTCAAATGTAAAGCTAAAACTAGAGCCCTAGGTGGAACCAGGAACAAGACTTAAATAAATCAGATTCTCATCCAGCCCAGGAAACTAAACAAAAATCAGAGCCTTTGCTGGACCCAGGAACTAAACTTAACTATCATCAAACCCTCAGTTGGACCCAGGAACTACTGTACACCAGAACCAGACCTACATCTAATCCCTGAAGTTAGTCTAAATGAACCATCAGCTGGATCAAGAAACTGATCTATACCAGAACTGGACCCTCAGTCCAACACAGAAACTACACTATATTAAAATTAGGTCCTCAGTTGGACCCAGGAACTAATGTACACCAGACACAGATCCTCAGCGGCATAATAACAGATGTGAGGTACCTCTAGCCCAGCTGGTGCCAGGTGTTACCCAGAATGCACTGAAAGCTGCATTAGCTCAGAGACTGGTGAAGGGTACATGACACAAACAAGACGTGTTGACACCTGCAGCTAAGAACAGGTTGAACACCCACGACAAGCCGTTTATGAAACACAGAGGTTTGTCTTTAAGTGAAGTTCAGAACGAGAATCTATGTGAAGGCTTTTACACTGGTCTAAAAGTAAATATCATTTAAAGAATATTAGGAAGAGGTGACGCAGAGAGAAACTCTGTCTGTATTTACTGTTTGGACATGAAACAGAGCCCGCCCCCTTACAGTAACTACACTTCAAGAGTATCTGAGTGACTTTATGAGTCTAAGATATCAAACAAGACGAGTGTTAGGATGTTTCAATATAAAAAGTTATAATGATGCAGAAAAGTATTTACGACGTAAACTTTTATTTGCCTAAAAATGTTGTAGATCCAAAAAAATACAGATTTCAAGAAACTCAAGTTGAAAACTTTCAGCACAAACAAGTTCAATCACACATTATCTGGAACACTCAAGTAGTCAGAGGGCTTTTATTGTGAAGCTGTAAGAGAGGTTTTATAGTTAAGCACTTAGGGGGCTTTTTTAAGCAGTCAGTGGGCTTTTATTGTGAAGCTGTCAAGCAGTCAGAGGGCTTTTATTGTGAAGTGAATGATATTCTGGTCAATAAAAGATTCTCAGTCCAGTGCTTAGCTTTGATTTTTCTTTGGGTGACAGTAAACTGCTTCTAAAGACGAGCAGATCAGCTGAGTGTTGTGTTTATGTGAGGAGATCATGTTGTGGTTAGTGCTGTGGGGTTAAGTTGCTGTGATGTAAAGTTGTTGCATGGATAAGTTGCTTGGTTGATAAGCTGTGACGTTAAAAAATTCTCTGTTGCTTTGCTGCTTAAAGGCTTTAAGTTGCGCTACCAATGAAATCCTGTGTTGAGTTGGTGCAGCTGTTTTGTTATACCATTCTGTTGATAAGTTGCTCTGTTGACAAGTTGCTGTATAGCTTTGCTATTTAGCTGTTTTGATGTTTGGCTGTTTACGGCTGTGTAGCTCTGCAAATTAGCTGCTGCGTTGTTAAACTGATCTTTTGGTTAGTTGCTTTGATGCGTTTCTGATTAGTTGCTGTGTTGTTAAAAAGGCTTTTTTTTGCTTAGTTGCTTATCTGTTGCTGTGTCAAGCTGTGTCAAGTTGCTCTGTTCATTAATTGCTGTGTTTATACATTGCTATGCCGGAAAGCTGCCGTGTTGTAGAGATGCTATGCTTTTTTAGTTGTGTTGCTTTGCAGTTTATTGCCTCGTTGCTCTGCTGAATAGTTGCTAAGTTGCTCTGCTGATAAATTGCTCTTTTGATGAGTTTCTCTGTTGATGCTTTCTTCTGCTAATAAACTTTCAAGTTGCTTAGCTGCTCCACTGGTTAGTTGCTTTGCTAATTGGTTGCTGTGTTTCTGAGTTCCTTGATTGGTCAGTTGCTGGTTAGGTGCGGTTTCTGATTTGCTTTGATAGTTGCTGTGATTTTAAATAGCTTTGATAGTTAGTCACAGGTAAGTTGCTGTGTTTTTGAGTTGCTTGTTGGTTAGTTGCTTGTTAGATGCAGAGTTTTTAAGTTGCTTTGTTGGTTAGTTGCTAGTTAGATGCAGTGTTTCTGGGTTGCTTTGTTAGTTAGTTGCTGTGTTTCTGTGTCTCTGTTGATTTGTTGTTGTGTTGATCAACCTGTGGAATGTCTCCCAGTGCGTCTCTCCCAGCGAGATGAACATCTGATCCATGCTGTAGAGTTTCTTTCCATCTTTTATCCAAAAAATATCGGGATCTGAAACGCCGAGAACCGCACAGCCGAGCCGTGCTGCATTCCCCTGTGACACCGTCTGATTGGACGGATGCTTGGTAAAAACCACACCTGTAGGAGAAGACGTAGAGGGGGGCAGAGCCATCAGCATGGGAATAAAGAATCAAATGATAACAATAATTTCAACTTTCATTCCCCAAAAACTGAAAATCTATCAGAGATCGCAATTCAAATGAATATACAAATTGTCCTCCAATGCTACAGCTATGGCATACCTGCCTTGTAAGTCAAGACAGCCACACCTTTAACCAAAAACTGTAACCTCTTTCAGAATCTTTAGGGCTGTTAACTGATTGGATTTCTGTTGTGTGTCCAATTTTTTTGCAGCCAGCCCAAGTGGACACTCGAGGAACTGTAAATTTTTATTACTGACCCATTGAAAGGTTACAAGTTAGGGCAGGTCAACAGGAGAATTCTGAGATTTCAGAGCTTTACCTTGTTTCTGATCAATGTCATCAAACCAACAGATGAACGATTTTTGATCTGAAATGGTTCATTACTAATTAATTATATGTTTAATAATTGACTAGTTACTGATCTGATTCATAAAACTATTTACGTTTTCTTGGAAAAAAATCACTTTATCACATTAGCTAATCCATTTATATTTTGCATTATGAACTGTAAGAGATCTGCTCATCTTGATCTATTTCCTACAGACTGAAATCAAACTCTGTGAGCAATAGCATTCTGGGAAATAAGAGTCGATGTCAGCAGTTGTGAACTGAAATTGAATCTGAGAAAGAGCATCGCTACATCAGGTCACTGCATCACTGAACATTGTACACCCAGCTGATGATGTAAACCTTGAGACATTATCATGCTGGGACAGAGGTGAGGTCAGTGCTGCATTAAGTCTTTGAAGAAGCCTTCAGCACCTGAATAAGAACACACCTGCATTACCCATAACACTCATAAACAGCCCTTTACCCTTCCCTATCCTCTGTCTTTTTCCTTTCCTTTGTCTTATCTTCTATCCCTATGTCCTGTGCCTTTCCTCTGTCCCTTCCTTTCCTCTTTCTTTTCCCTTTCATTTGTCTTATCCTCTGTCTTTCCCTCTGCCCTACCCTTTTGTCAGTCCTATCCTCTCTCCTCTCCCCAATCCTTTCTTTATAATTTTCTGTCTTCCCCTGTCATACCCTCTATTTGTCTTATCCTCTTTCATATCTTCTTTCCTATCCTCTCTCCTACTCTTTGTCCTTTCCTCTGTCTTCATCCTCCCTGTTTTTTTCCCTTTGCCCTCTCTTCTAAATGAAGCCACAAAAGCAAAAATGAATCTTGCAAAATGTTGTCTTTAAGCTTTTATTATTATTATTATTATTATTATTATTATTATTATTATTATTATTATTATTATTATTATTAAATCAGATTCATGTCAGTGACCTCAAGCTCCAGTCGGAGCAGGTGTCTAGATGTGATGTGACCTCTGACCCTCAGTCTGCAGAATGTTGTTCAAAGTGTCGAAGACTCTATTTGGAAGTAAAACTGCACAAATCCTCTGTCTTCCTGTGATACTTTTGAAGCAGTTCAATGAGTTATCAAAGAGTGTCTCATTGATTTGATTCCAAACATAGGCTATATGAAGTCTTGTAAAGTGAAGTGACAAAAAGTTATTCACAGTCAAGTATAAATTATTATCTGTTTCATTGATTTTAAGTGAATTCCGTTTTAGTGGAAGGAAAAAAATATTATTACTTACTTTATTTTTCCAGATTTTTGGTATAATTAGAATAAATAACTTCTCTCAAGTTTGATGCAGTGTAGTTTAGAAGTCACTAAGCATACCAGCTGATTTATGTCCTAAAATTGAGGTAAACTGGGGCTGCATACCTGTTGGGATCATAACTTCAGCTCTTGGAGCTGCACTTTGCCCGATGAGAACAGTTGAACTGTTCGCTGAGACCCGAACCAATGTCCATTCAGAAACTTAACAAATAAAGGAACTCGAGTTTGTTTGAGGTATTTTTCCACTTGCACATTATTATTTTAGATTCATTGACTTCCCGTGAGGCTTCTGGTGAGTTCGGTGAAGATAAAGCATGAAACTTTTAATTCAATGAGAATGTTTCAGCTTCTAAAGACTCAAAGTGCTTCACACCGAACCTGAAATCTAAGTGATAACTTGCTACTCAAACGAGAGGCTCGTCGGGATTTTTTTTTCAGATTTACGAGTGTTAACTTGTAAATGAAAGTTTAAAACATTTCCCTTGTCACGTTAACCCTCTTGAGACACACACATCGTGTCCCACGAGCTAACTTCGATAAATGAGACCAAACCTCAAACAAAAAAAGGCGTATTTGTCATCAACTCACCGCTATCACAGGTTCCGTCCAAACTCCGGAGGAAAAACACCAAAATCCACAGAATCAGCTTCATCATGACATTATTTCTGCCTGGGGATATAAGTGTTTCTCAGTCACATTAACCGGGTCGGCTCGGCCCGGCTCGGCTTGGATCGGTTCCCTACCCCCTCACTGAAGCCTCATTTCCAGCCGGACAAACAGTTCGGTCCTCCGGGAAAAGCGAGGAATAAATGTTAAATCTGTCTCTGAGGATCGTTTCAGAAGAAGGGCTGAAAATGGCTTAAGTTCAGAGTTTGTTTCCGGAAGAAAAAAATCACTCAAATAACTTTGTTTTCACGCCGCATTTCTTCACGCATCCCTTTTCCTCTGAATAAGTGAAGCCACAAACACTCACACACCATAGACCGCAATACCAACACATACAAACATGAATACAAAACACCGGAAGTAGCTAAAAAATAAAAGCACAGATCAGCAACTGTTTTAGATCACCGAAAGTAGTTGTTAATTAGACAGTTTAATAGGGAAAGTTGAAATTTACTCGGAACTTTGAGGCATTTGTTATTCAGAGTATAATTTTAATGGTGAATAACAAATATTTCATTATTTATCCCTGTATCTCAAGTTTATCTGATGCTCTTACTTTGGTGGCAACTGTGTCTATTCAAAGAGTTTTATGTTACTGAATGTTTCGTTGCATTCAGTTAATAAAGAATGAATGTATTCTACTTTAGCTCATGATAACCAAACTAATCAGCAGTAACTTAAAACAGCTTCACACTGTAACTTCATAATACTCACACAGTGCACATTAATAAGGTCTTAAATGAAGTATGATAAGGCATTATTGCACTTAGTAGGAAAATAAAATACAAAATAAAAACTAACCGGAAGTCTTATTCTGAGCGGCATTTCATCCCCTGAGGAATGTGGTGGGGAAGTGCTATGTGTGTGTGTGTGTGTGTGTGTGTGTGTGTGTGTGTGTGTGTGTGTGTGTGTGTGTGTGTGTGTGTGTGTGTGTGTGTGTGTGTGTGCGAGAGAGATGCAAGGACAAGGGACTAACTGTGCATGTCTGCCACCTGGTGGTACGACATCTGACCTCGGGAAACATGAAAACCATTCCACTAAACATATGCAAATTTGCTTTTGGAAGCATTTAATAAGGTATTACGTATTAATTAAAAACAAAACAGGCCATTAACTGGAAATACTTTCCTTACACTCAATACTGGGGACTTAAAAATCTGTTTTGGAAAGAAAAATTGTGAAGTTTGAAACATTTGGTTAAATCAGTTCAAATCAATTAGATCAGTTCAAACTTAACTGCAGCCTCTGAATATGAAACACATCACCCACTGAGCTCTCAAGCATTGTTTTTATTTAAATATCAAAGTTAAGACTTTGATTACTGTGAAATGATTCTTTAATATTTTTACATTATATAAATACGTCAATATGAGAGGAAGTATCTTACGTTAGTTTCATTACAGGAGATAATTTCACAAAACATTTTTATGAATATTAATCATTTTACAGTGTAAAACAAAGTGAATTATTAAAACACTGAACAAAAAATCTGAAGTTTTTTTCTGTTGTTTCTTCTACACTGATTTAACTGCATTTATTTTTTTCAAGTCTTCCTTCTCTCTGACACTCAACAGGGACAAGGATGTGTTAAAGTAATAAACATCTTTCTGAGAAACTTAGAATGAAACTGTTCAAAGTTAAGAAGAAGGGAAAGAAAAGAGATATAAGTGAAAAATAAAAGACATTCAGAGAAACGTTCTGCCTCTCTGCTGAAACTTCAAAAACTACTTCCTCTACATCTCCTTCAGTGATAGATCCATTAGCTTCCTGTTTCCTGTTTCCATTAGGAGGTTTTTTCCTCCTTGTCGGTCTCTCAGCCTCACTGCTAGTCTCCTATCCTGCCTGTCTCTGAGTTTAAATAGGGGATCACGCTGGATCAGGGGGTCTGGGATAGGTCCTGGCTGAGTGACATCTTTTATTTAGCAGCAGAATAAGAACCAGCAGCTGTAGTAGGCGTGATCTCTTTTTGATTCCAGCTTGGGGTGGGGCTTTCAGACCCGCTGCTAGGTGTCATCAGGTAAACTTCTTCTTGGTGGCCGTGAAACGCTCCATGTACTGCGAGGAAAAACAGAGACCATTAGAGAACTATCAGGGACTATGAAAGCCTCCCAGAGACTGCAGTTTCTTGAGGTTTTTGATCTTTGTGGTGTGAGATGCTGGTCTTTATACGTCTCATGTCTCTGACTCTATGGGGAACATTAAACAGTTCTGACCTTGTCGTAGCCCTCCAGGTCTCTGAGGTTCTTCACTTCAAACAAGTTCCCCTCCACTGTGAACAGAGACACCTGGGAATCTTTTAAGATGGATACAGGGATGGAAGGCAGCTCAAGACAGTTCTCCTCCAGGCGGAGGACCTTCAGACGGGGGCATTGGGAGATCTCTGCCGCCAGCACAGAGATCTAGAGAAAAAGGAAGAGTAGAATGAGGAATGTGTCACATTTCGTTCTTCTAACATCTACCAGAATCTGTGTTGTTACAAAGATCTCGGTCTTTGTGCTGAAAGATGCAGGACCACAAACCTCCTGCTCTGATGCATAGCGAACAAAGGTTACTTTAATAAAGTTTACATTTCTAGTTGTTCGTAGTTGACAGAGAAACAACAGACTAAGTTTACACCCAGTTGGTTTACTCTGCCTCAGACAAGGACCTTTGGTACCTGGTTCTGGTTGAGGTTGATCTCAATTGCCTGCAGTTCTGACACCTCTGAAGGGACGTTCTGAATCTTGTTGTGGGACAGGTCCAGCAGGTCGAGGTGCCTCAGGGTTCCGAGCCCATGGGGGAACTCTGAGATCTGGTTTCCTGACAGGTTGAGGGTCCGCAGAGCTTTGAGCTGGCCCAGGGTGGAGGGAAGTTGGTGGATCCGGTTTCCATTCAGGCTCAGAGTCTCTAGCTTTTTCAGTTTAGCGATTTCACTGGGGATGCTGGCTAAAGACACAGAATATGTGGATGAGAACCTAAGAGGGTCAGCTACAGATCTTTAAGAAGCTGGAAATACCAAAGCTATATGTTTTAATTCCACCAGGTAAAACCATTGCAAATCCCCCTATAAAAAAAATGACATATTCCAACAAGTAGTCCACATCAATCTGCACGCTTTATGTGGGAAAACCAGCAAGATCACATGTCACTCAGGAAGTGTGTTGACAGCGGCTCCACAACAGCCTGTGTTTCAGTGTTGGAGTTTATGTCACAAGCTCAGACCTCAAAATAATTAACACTCACTGAGTCTGTTGGAGTTCAGTGTAAGACTCTTTAGCTGCAGGAAGTTTCCGATGGAGGCTGGAAGAACCTCGATCTTATTCCCTGACAGATCCACAGTCCGCAGGTTGGCTGTGAGTCTCTGTAGCTCCTCTGGAAACTGAACAATCACACAATACGCTGTTCATTACCACAGAGCACAGGAAGAGATCACATGACCAAACTACTATTATATAGACTCATTTTCCATTAAGATATAACATAAGACAAAATTGTTAGTATGTAGTTATGCTGGGTTAATATAACATGATACATTTCTTGTGTAATGCAATGTGAGAGCAAGTAGACCTGGTTAATCATGATGGATCCTATAACTAACCCTTTTCCCTACATCCACCTTGCAACCAGTGGCTGTGCATTCCCATATAAGACAGAGTCTTACCTCTTGGAGTCCCTTTGATGTCAGCTGGAAAACCCCAGTCTTCTGAGAAGTTTCCAGGTGAGACTTCAGAGCACTATTCCCCATGTGGAATGTCTTAGTCTGTCTCACCTGTCTGCCTCAGGCTACAGCTGATTTTCACAAGATGAAGAGTGAAGCTAACATTTAAACAGGGCCCAGGTCGGGTGCCCTTGCTTTTTTCCCCCCAGTGGTGTTAATGGGACCAGGAGTCCTCCTGTTCTTCTTCAGTGGTGTTAATGGGACCAGAAGTCCTCCTGTTTTTCTTCAGTGGTGTTAATGGGATCAGCAACCCTCCAGTTCTTCTTCAATGGTGTTAAAAGGATCAGCAGTGAAATCCCTGCAGAGTGATATCATCAACAACAACGGACTGCAAAGCTAGTGTTAGCTAAACTGGCTTACACGTGAGGCTGAATTCAAACACTGTTGAGTAAATAAACGTTGAGAAGCAAATACAGACTTACAAACATGCTACAAGCTTACAGTAAACTCACATCAAAGAAAAGCTAACGTTAGCACCGCGAAGTTTAGTTACACTCAGTTTATAAGATAAGGGCTGAGTTTAGCTTGCCGTTCGGCACGATAACAGCTGAATACACACTAAGTGACTCACAGCTCTGTAGGCTTTAAGGCGTTGCTTCTCGTCGTGATGTTAAATTATTTCTATGTCGATAAACCAGAGGAGGAGACACCCTGATTCAGCTGCACTCTGACAAACAACACAGCAGCACCAACCAATAGCAGCTGCCGAGAGGTCTCTTCTCTGCGCATGCGCATTGGTGATTTTTCTTGTTTAGAAGATTTAAGCGGTACAAACACTGAAAAAAACGCACATCTAAGATTTAGATTTATTAATGTCAATATTTAATTATTTTTTAATTTGTTTAATTTTCTTTTTGGTTAGTTAGAGTTCTCTGGCATTATACTGCTCCACACTCCAGTCCGTTAGGTGGCGATAGCGTGTCACCATAATCAAAAGGAAGGAAAAGTCAAATCACTCCGCGGGCTGTTGGCTGATCTGTTTTTGTTGAGAAGGTTTCATTTGTTTCCCTTTGACTACGGATTAACGGTAAGAGCAACAGTTTAAGTGTAACTAAACTGTCCTAGGGTCAGCTTAACTCGTTAACATATATTTTTTTCCCCGGAAAAACCACACTGACTGCCTTTTTACAAACAGACTTTTCGGTGTAGACATGAGTCTCGATTAAAATCGGTGTGTTGTAATTCATCTTGTGTTCATGTTGAGATCTGGTTGAGATGTTAAAAGATTTTAGAAAACTTAAGCAGTGTCTTCCATCTTCGTTTAGTTCGGGTAGTTTAACTGTAACTGAAGTTGTAAACAAATTCCCTATGGAACTACCTGAATTTCAGCATAAAATGGGCGTAAAACTTGTTCTGAACTTTATCCAAGTCAGAAAAATAGACAAACACAGTCTGCTCACACTAAAACCACTTGAACAACCATATGTTTTCATGTTTAAATTGAAGACATCATGTAAAAATCTAAAGTACAGAATGTGAGAAGTATGTGATCCCTTTGATATAGTAACTGCTTGACCTTTTGGCAGCAATAACCTCAGCCTAACGTTTCCTGAAGTTGCAGATCAGACCTACACAATGGTCCATATGTATCTTGGACCTTTTGGTTGTTTTTTTTTTTTTTTTAAACTGTTTAAGTTCAGCAGCTCTTTGGGATGTCTGGTGTGAATCGTCCTCTTGAGGTCATGCCAAAGCATCTCAAACGGGTTGAGGTCAAGACTCTGACTGGGCCACTTCAGAAGACGTATTTCATTGTCCTGTTGCAGCACCCATCTTCTGTTGAGCGTGAATTAGTAGACATATGGCCTTCAATTCATAGAGGTTCAAAACCATGATGCCATCTCCACCATACTTCATTATGTCCACAGAATATTTTGCAAGTGTGGAATATCCAGCAGTGGCTTTCCCCATGGTGTTCTGCAGTTAACTCCATTCTTTGCAGAACTCAGGGGTTGACAGAAAACAAAAGAAATTGACAGAAAAGCTGAAACTTATTTCATGGAAACTTGGCCAATTAAATGAGGAGCATGATTCTTTTTTTTTACTTTTCAATAACTTCCTAATGACCTGGCCTCTGTTTCAGATGTCTCAGTGGGATCTGTCTCCATTCTCTGTGACTCCAGCTGCAGGTTTGCTCTCCAGATGTGTCGCCAGAGGAACTGTTTCTCAGGTGAGTGTACCAACAGGTGAGACGGATTAAGTATGAGAGTCCTCTTCAGAGAGGACAACAACAATGCAGCTGTATTTAAATACTTCATCCAACAAATTCTTCATATCAATCAATCAATCAGCTATTTTATCAATTAGCACTGCATACATGTTCCACCAGCAGATGGCGCTGTAATGTAACTTGATCATTAAATTCAGGACTATATAATTATATGAAGCTTTAAGACTGTTCTGGTTTACAAGAAAAGGTAACAGAAATTTTATGTCTGCCCTGACAACCTGGGCTACAAACACATTTTATTATGATGAGTGAAGACAGAGGATTATTTAGATTAATTAATCATATTTTTTTGCATTTTTAACCCACTTCTAGGAGGCGATTGACTCTGCTTCCTCAGGTCTAAGCCCTGCCTTTTCCCCTTACCTGCATGAGGCTGAGCAGCGAATCAGAATGCAGAGACGGCTGGATGAGGTAATATAACCTTAAACACAAAATACATTTCAATAATTACTGATTGTGTTTCAGTTTTTTTTCCTGTAGCTGAATATTTAAATTTTTTTTAGAACAATTGGATATTTAAGTCATTTTCTGTGTGACTTTCTTCCTCTGATTGTTTGTACTTTCTGCTTGTTTTTATCTGCTCAGAGCTGGTATTTGATTCAGTGACTGAGTTACCCAGGATGCATTGTAGCTCTAGCTTTGCTTTGCTGTTCTTCTCCAGTTCAAAACAGAACAGAAAAACATGTTTGGATATTCCAGAAGAGGAAACGTAATGTTGCTCTCTCTTTATTGTTAGTAATTAATAACAGATTTGTATTGTTTTATTTATGTATTTGTGTGTGTGTGTGTGCCTGTGTTGTAGACACGTTTTGTGTTTCCATCTCTTTAAAATAACTGATATTTCTTCAGCTGCAGCTGGAGGCGGAGCTTCTGAAGACAGAGCAGAGGAGCGCTGATGTTACACACACCTTCCACTTGGGTAAGTGTGCAGGGATCTGGAAACTGACCAAATGACTAAATTAATTTAACATTTATTATATCTCTTTTTTAAAGATTGAAACAGTTTAAACATATTCAGAATAAATGTAAGTTGAATAGATCATGTATCAGAATCCAAATCTTTTACGCTCCTGTCTGCAGCTCGCAGGTTCCACTTGTTGCAGGTGTTCTGTGGTCACCTGCAGGACGTCCTGAAGGAGCAGAGTGGTCTGAGACAGAGACTGATGAAGCCACTGGGCCGCACCAACCTTCCCGTACAGGCTCATCTGCACAGGTTATATCAGTTTTCTTGCAGGGACAACAGACTAAGTCCATGAGTGAATTGGTCTTGTAACCCAGTCTGTACTCTGCAGGTTTGTGGTGGACTTGATGAGAATGTTGCTGGACTTCATTGAGACTCTGGAGGAGAATCTGAACTCAGTCCGCTGTAGTCCTGCCTCCAGAGACAGCCTGGATCAGCTGGTCAGTCACATGACTCAACACCTGATGGCATTTTTCATTTTTCTGTGCAATAGAGTGCTTTTCTTTACCAGCACATTTACAGGGGCTGTTTTTCACTCAGATTTATGAACCTCAGCATTCTCTGTTTTGGTTTCAGAGCTCATCACTGAGCCTGTTGCTGGCTCATGAGGCTGAGATCGAGAGGTTGTCCAATCAGGTTCTCCGATGGAAGGAGGTCCACAGCAGAAGCAGCATGCTGAGTGACAGCTCTGTTTGATGACCTCTAACCCCCACCTCTCGTCTGACTGTAATCTGAAACTATTTTGCTGGGAACAAAATCTGAACTTTGAATTTCTTTAATAAAATCTTATATTTATCACATTTTTTCTTTACATACATTAATTCTTTATCTTTTAGACAGGTACTGAACACTTGTTGAACTCTGTCATGTTCTTTTTGTATTTTGTGTTAAAGATTAATTTTTTATCTTAGCAATAACCAAATGCTAACCCTAGCAAAAAAACAAGTGTGAAAAAAGTGTTTGACTATCCTTGAGAAGTGCTTGGGCATTGACGTATACAAGCAAATGGAATTACAGTTAACATTTTGCCTTTTTTAGGCAGATGAAAGTAATCCCAAACTTTAACTTGGAAAAAATGTGTTAAATTTCTTAATTCTTGTTGATCTTGAACAAACTTTATTTGCCAAAAAATTACAAATAGACGGGTTTGATTTTTAAGGCAGCAGCCATGCTTTAATTAGAATAGAGAAGACAGAGGCCTGTGTGTTATTTCTTTATGTTCCAGGTCAATTTTCCTGTAGAAAGATCCATCAGTTCACTTAAGACAGAAACTTCCTCCAGCAAACACCAGAAACATAAAGTTCACACATTAAGCCTTTCACCACATCCCTGTTTGAACATAATACACTAAACAGGTGGTCTAAACATACAAATAAACCACTGTTTCTTGCAGGAAAATGAAGTAGCGGACAGCAAGAGGAACTGTGAAGAAGAGAAAAAAAAAATCAAGGAAGCAGAGAAGATGACTGAAGATAATAAAAAAAAACAACCTTTGAAAGAAAATGAAACCATCTTAATCTCATTTTATAGGCTTCACTGCTGATACTTGTAAAGTAACACGTCTCCCAACACTTTTTTCCGGGAGCCCTGAGATTATTTCTGTGAGTGTAACCGACAAAAACGGGGCCATCTCCTTCAGAGTGTAAACATATTTGAAGAAAATCAAAGGTCAGTCCTGTTCCCTATCTTCACGTCGCCTTTGAGAGGATCACTGGAAAGATGCGACTGATCGGTGCTACATATTAGAGCAGCTCAATTAGGAGCTAACTGAGGGCAAGAAGGGTTAATACTCCAGCATCTGACCTGGTTAGAGATACAAGAACAGGTCTTAAATATGGCTTAAGGAAGACTCATCTTCTGTTCTGTGAACAGAGTGAGTGAAGGGATTGCAGGATTAGAACCTTTAGGAAATCTAAGAAAGCAATATACAGGAAACAGTGGGATGTTTGCATCAAAAAGCAGACGGACACAGCCTGATGGTGCGGGGCTTGTTGGCTCGCTGGTCAAACAAGTTTGTGCATCATTTCTTGCTGCCCCAAAGTTCTGCTGCCGTTCTGTACTATAGTTAACATTTGCATATGAAGGAAAAAAAGCCAGAGCAGGTGGTCTGAGTAACAACAACGTCGCTCTCTGCAGGACAACATTTTAAAGAGTGGAATGATGTGAAACAAAATACAAGAAATGTAACTTGTAATACACACAATGACATTCAGTGGAATACTTTGGTGTCTTGATGGAAGTAAAAAATACTTTCAATGGACTGAAGTCAGAAAAACAAACTAACAGGCCGGCTGCTGTTTCACGAAGCACAACTTGAAACTAGACAAAACCTTCCTATGACGGAATAACAGTGTGTTGATACAATTTTAGCAGTCAGGTTATAGTGAAATTGTAATATTATAACATCATAAATGTCCCGCGTACATCCCCTTTACCCTGTGAGAGGTATAAAGGGACTTCTGATAGCAAGAACCCTTTCATCTCTTTCTTGACCGTGTTAAGCTCAAGTTACATACATTTTTTTAACAGGCGCACAAGTTCATGAGCAAAATGTACAATAATGAAAGCTCTGTAAGCTTTGCAGGAGGAAAGATTATAAAATAAGGAAGACAAAGGCCTGTGAAGCTAAAAACCCAAAGTGAGATTAAATCTAAAAACTCTAAAACAAACAAAAAAAGTCAGAAACAGCTGATCAGTAACATTATTTAGCGTCTGTTCTCCTTTCTAAACCATCAGTCCAAAATGCAAAGTTCACAAAAGCAAGAAAGAGAAAGAAGTCAGGCTGCAGTGCAGCAAATATATTGCTAATACACTAAGTTTACAGTTTTAATTTTATGGTTGGAGGTAGGGGAAACTGACTACCTGCACGGAAATGCAGACTACAGCAACCACGTTAGTGCAGTGCATGTAAACGCATTCTGATTCCTGCAGTACCCGGTTACTTTCAATTACAGTTCTTGTATGCATGTAAATATATAGAAAACTACAGCCATTCAGTATGATTTGAACAATCATTTTGAGCCAAAATACATTTTAGAGTGCAAGTTGCACGACACCCGAAAAGAAAAGCAAACTGATCTATCACCCTTAAGTTATTCTCGACAAATACCCGACCCACAACCCAAAATCCAGCCCATCCCATCACTCATATACTGCGTTTTGGTTATGTAAGACTCATGTCAATAAACCTGGAGTTCAACTACCACCTAAACGTGGCAACATCTTAAGACTGTTCCCACGATTGCATGCTTGGAAATCATCTTTGTGTTCAGCATAGTGATGAAAGATTTGCCTTCTTCAAAGCTTCCTTGATGAAGTTAAGCTTCAAAATAGAATTGTTTAAGACTAAGTTTTTCAGTTTTTTTTGTTCTTTCCGTCCTTTTGCTATACATTATTCAGTTCATAAAGGCCTCAAGTGAAAGAAAAAGTTTGATGGCATAGAGGAGTAAATGGCCCCACCCAACCCCCCTGCCCAGGCCTGTTAGTCATCAGAACAGATAAGACAGCAGAGCTCCTGCTACAGAAAGAAAATCTTACAGAGCTGGCTAGATGCAATAAAAAAATCTCAGTGAGAGCCGTGGGTCAATAAAATGTTACAGTCAACATTTGTTTACCAGTCAATTGTCAATTTAAAGTGTTTTAACGATGCATATAATGGACTTCTCAAAAGCATAAATGCAAATTCTGGCCATCGCACAAAAATTTACATAATTTCTCTTTTGTTAACAAGAAGAGCCAGAGCTTGCTTGAGGTGGGAAAACCAGCAGGTCAAACACCTTAGGCAAGAATTTAAGAAGTGAGCATTGTTCAGCAACTCAGCTGTGAACAAGCTGTAAAAATGTTAAACTCAAAATCGAAAGCTTAGTCCATTCAGGGAATGATTTTTTAAAAGTAATACACACAAAAAACACATTGGTCACCGTCTTAAAAAGAATGTTGTGAAGCGCTGGAATTGGTTAGACAACTCCTGGAATAATTTCAGTAATTGTTGCAAAGTGAAGCTCTGATGGCTAACGCTGGATGACGCCACCCATTGTGGAGGATGCCAGCCGGCCCCGAGCCTGAGATACGGTTGGAGAGCAGACCCAGTCCAGTTTCCGGATTTCAGTTGACCAGCGGGTGGGGGGCGCGGAAACTGGTGGAGATGTGAGGTGAAGGCCATTGGCTTTGGTGAGGCTTCAAAGCCACAACAGACCATTGGAGTGTGAAGTCTCCAATGCTGTCCTGGACTGATTAGGAAGTCATGGCCTTGATGGCGACCACATCCTCTTCCTCTATTGCTTTCAACACAGACACCTGAAGAAGGAAGATAAAGATTACATCTCCAAACAGTTGTTGCACATACAACAGTTTAATAACTCACAATCAAAGCCCAAAGTCACAAAGGAGTTGTGTGAAGTCTTGATCATGACAGATACATTCTGGAGGTAACAGACATCAAACCTAACAAAGGGTCATATCTTGTCATGAATCCACGTGCTACTGCAGGGACATGTACCAGTATTTAGAATGAAAATCTCAGACAATATTCTGATACAGACATTTCTCACTCAACTTCTTTTACATCCTGCAATAAATATTTTACTGCTGGAGGGTGTGCCACATTTGGAAGGAACATTCATTTGTTGAATGAGCAGCAGAGCCGAGTATGAGGGTTGCACCCATGAAAAATCATCCCACAATTGGTCAAGTATAGCAACAAAGCCTTGCCTTTATTCAGACGTGAGCCTCATTTTAATGTTACAGTTGTTCCCAAAGACTTGGTTGAAGACACTCACCATGAACTGGTCCCCGTGGTCAACTTTTTTCGAAATTTCTTTGCCAAGATCATTGTCTGGCACTCTGAGGTCCTCTCTGGTATCTCCGTTATCTTCCATTAGGGTGAGGAAACCGTCTGAGACATCTATCACCTTTTGAGGACATGAAAGGAAGATAAAAACTAAAAGTTGGGACGAATAACGGATGCATTTGTGTTTTAGAGAAATGCAGCAGGGCTGTGTTCACCAAAGGATGTGTAGGGGAGAAAAAAGTTACAAGCGCAGAGGAGGGTATCAAATTTTTACTGCTCACATAAATAACTGACAAGATGCGTTTAAGTGAAAAATATCAGCATTCCTATCTCTTTTTTTAACCACTATGTGCGTTTCATTCTTAGGTACACTCTTGTTTGTGCATTTCAGGGAGTCAATCAGCCTTCTTCAATGCTTGGTATCAAACTACTGAAGTGATTTTAGTTTCATTACAAAAAAAATAGCATCCTACTCCAAGCTGTATTCTGATACCCTGTGGCTGCAAAACAAAGAGTTCAAAGAGCTTTTCTGGGGAGAAGTCTTGAGGTGTGAAAATCTTAGTCAGAAAATCTGGAAGAATCCCTCCTTTGATACAGATAAAGAACAGTCAGAGCCATAAAGACTGTTTCTAAATGTCTGGACCACTTGCACAGTAATAAAAAAGACAAGATTTTAATACTTGCACATTAAGCACTATCATGCTTTACAATAACATACCCACTTCATACAAGGGCTTCACATCAGCTGCTGTCTTTAATCTATTTGCACCTTACAATTATTTGCACTATTGTTGATTGTTCATGTACATCTTATTTAGTCCATCATGAAACTGCACTACCTACACTGTTTTCCTTTATTTTATTGTATTTCCCAAAATTTTCATGATTAAATGTCTAAATTTACCTTATATTTTCTTCTTAAATGTTGTATCTATACAGCCAGAAGAGAGAAACAGTATTTTGATCTTTTATTTTGTATATCCTCATGTATATAAAGCTGACGATAAAAACCTTTGAATCTTGGAAAGAGGCAAACAAAAAGAGTAAAAGCAGCATGGAATATCAGAGAAGAATTTAGAGTGGTAAGTATATGCTCCATTCATGTTCACATCAAATGTTCATTCATAATTAATTGTAGTTAATACATGCATACTGAACATACAGCTGAGCTTTATTTCATCCTCAAATTCTATCAAGTCACATTGAAAAGTTTTGAATTTGAGGTCATCAAAAGTGTGAGTGTACCCTCAATTATTTTCATTTTAATTTTTAAATTAATGAAATAACGCCTAATGGAAAAAATGTCCCCCTCTATTTTCTTGGAACAAAGCAGACCCTCAATTCCCCTGCTATTTTCTCTTCTAAAGGGCAGACCAACTTATTACACCCCCTCCTTACTGTGAGTTCTGCCATCCTGAAAGAGGCCTCTAATCAGGGAAAAAGTGGTTGCTGGTTGGCTAATTCTAGTACCTGCTCGACCAGTTTAAAACCTGTAGACTCTTTCACAACTACCAGAGAGTCAGCTCACCTCTGACGTTTCTCACACAACCACTCAGCAACTGAAATGTAGATTATTCATGACTAATACTTCATCACTGCATTTAGGTAGAATGAAATCCAGAGCAGTTCCATGTAACGGTTTCCATAGTAGTCTTACAAACATTAAAGAATGGTTGATGGGCTTACACGAACACATAGTAAATGCTACACGTGGCTTAGTACCCTGGGGTTAGAGCAAACAAACAAACAAGGATACCTCACCTGATAGTCTTTCCTTGTTACATGTGGGACATCCATGTTATGAGTAGAGGGGCAGATATCTTCTAACTTCTTCTGGGTAAAGAGGTCAATTCCAACTAAATGAACCTAGCAAAGCACAAGGGAATGTAAGAATTTTAGGAACTCATGAGAAATACTGGAATTGCTTCTTTACCAAGTCATTCCCATCCCAAAGAAGAATGCTCGGGGAGGTTTTACCTTGGCGTGTCCGTGCTTGCCAGTCTTGGAGGTAGACATTTCAACAATCTTACAGGGACGATTTTTCAGCATGACATAGCCGTTCTTCCTCAGGGCTGAGCATTGTTGGGGGTATGTGTTGGAGGCCCCAGAATCTCCAGTGGTGAAATCCTCATCTGCCATGATGACGGGCTTAAGTACTGTCATCACAAAGAGTGAAGAAAACCATAACATCACACAACTATGGACTTAAATTATGTAAAAACACTATAAAAGATGATGTGTCATTTTTTTCATGGAGGAATCTTTCTAAATGAGAGCAACAATACGGTTTAAACAAGTCACTCCAACTTTCAAACAGCTGTCAGAAACATACTGTAGCTGAACACCGTGTTCTATAGAAGCTGTGCTTACGTGGTCACACTCAACCTTACATTCATTTTTTTAAAAAGTCACATTAACTGAGCTGTGAAGCCTGACAATCAAAAGCCTAAAACCAGATTAGAAGTTAACCTAAATTTCTTTCGCTTCTCTCTACTTGACACATAAATGTATCTCTCTAGCTAGAGCTAGCAACTATACAAAGAGCTGGCACTAGCAGCTGATGCTACTGGGTAAATTCAAGCTCTGTTGCTTACAGCATAATGTCAAACATTGTGAACAGGTCGTCTGGAAAACATTCTTCGTTAATTGTATGAATAACTTTACCAAAATAATGGTTTATTGTCACGGTCTAGTTACATAACTGTATCCCAGTTTAGCACGAAAGTAGCACGAAAGTCGGTAAACGAGCTAGCAAACGTCATAAACCAGCTATCTTACGTGGCAGCTGGGCCAGATAAGCATTTACCGGCGTTTCCGTGTCAAACGTGAATGTTTAACGGCGACTAAGCCAAAACATTTCTCATTTAAACATGTTCGACCTCACTAAAACAATACCGAAAAGAGCGTTCAACCGATAGTCGCAAGTTAGCAGGGTGACTCTCGACACCGAAACACCGGTAACTTTAGCTAAACTATGGAGCTAACACTGGGTTTTCACCTCGTGCGTGTTTTCTGTCATAGTTAGCTTGTTAGCATGCTAACACGACCCACACCCAAGCATCGTCCCACCTCTTCACAAGTTACTGATTAACTATGAAGACTACAAACGGCCCCCGTTGAAATAACTTCAGCGAATGCGCCCGCTTATCGCAGAGTACTTGGTTAGTTGTAGATTTCTCCATTGTAAAATCTAAGTTATCTCCCTGGACGCTTTGCTTACCTTGATTCTTGCTTATACCAAAGAAGGAGAAAATGACGCATGCGCGAGGCTTTTGTAATGCAGGAGAAGCAGGAAGGGCCCAAGGGCAGGTACGCGCTCTGTGACGATACAGCGTATGAGAAACAGGTTACTGCAGTGACTGAGAACCATGCTGAGAACACACACGTGTTAAAAACTAGTATCCTTTTTTTTGTTTTAATGGGAAAAAATGTGAAAAACCGTAACACCCTTTAAAGCGAGTGGGAGGGGATCTTGGTGTGTGTTTGCGAGAGCCTTTAGTCAATGATGATTGAGGGAACACATCCTCGATGTTTATACCATCTTGTAGTTTAGAGTTTTCCACTGACTGCACTGGAACAAGCCAAGCGACGGATCTGGGCCTCGTTGATATACATTGGGTAAACTAAGCTGGCCCCTTCAAGTACTTTGTCTCAGGTACTTTTACACCCAGAGTGACTGTTCCATTACAATTAGTGCGTTTCTTCCCTTTTTTTTTTTTTTTTAATTTATTTATTTATTTATTTATTTTACCTTACTATCCCATGATGATGAAACTTGATTTCCGTTGGAGGAACTTAAAGCACATGAGATGCAGCTTTTTTCACGTCGTATGCTCATACAAGACCCTAAAAGGGCTGTGAGGAGTTTCTAAGTGATTTTGCAAAATTCTCCCTCATAAATATATGCTTGACGAATCCACACTTAAAAAAAAATAATTATCACCAATTTAATAGGTTACACAGGTTATTACCATACCATACCATACCAGCTTTATTTATAGAGCACTTTTAAAAACAACCACAGCTGTAGACAAAGTGCTGTACAGGTAGATCAAATGAAATGATAAAAACAGATAAGTAAAAACAGACAAATAAAAGAAAAACATTGTAAAAACAATAAAAAGCAAGTAAAAGGGAATAAATTATTATTTATTAAATTAAATTATTATTTATTAAATTACTATTTTAAATTGCTACTTCTTAGCTTCTCGATCGGGTCGCTCAGGTCCGGATTGATTTACAGCAGGTCTCGAGACAGCCCCACACCAGCTGACCAAGTTTAGCAGTAGAAGAGAGATCTGTGTTTTTCTCTTCTGTAAATGATTTCTGTGATTCATTTTGTAGTGATGGTGGACACAGGAGCCTAACTATCAGATAGAAAAAGGACAGAAGAGCAGAGGAAAGTGATAGCGCATCGGACGTAATCAGGATTCATTAATGTTACAAATCACGGAGGCCTTAGAGCACCGGGCTGTCAACTATGCTAAATATAGAAGGCTACTAAACTACATACAAAGTGACTTGCTTGTTGTCACATTAGCTTACAGATACGTCAGATCACTGGGCTGCCGATAGTGCTACATATAGCCAGCTACTACAACATTTGCTGGATGTCACGTTTCAAACTGTAGCGCTCTGTAACTGTACTGATAAATGCCTTACCTTGGTGCATTGTATCCAACAAAAGGTTTTCTTGAACATAGAAAATTCTCCATTTAATTCCAAAACAAACACACACACTCACTAAAACAAATTTACGACAGTGTGCGGGAGACTCCAGGCCAGAAGGTGGCGAGGCAGTTACAAAGGAAATTACTGTAATTTTTTTCCCCACACAACGTGTCAACACCTTAAGCAAAAGATTGTAACCATAAAAGACGTAATCTCCACAGCAGGGGTCACCAATGTGGTGCCCGCGGGCACCTGGGTGCCCCAGGAACCACTCAAGGTGCCTGCAAGGCATGTTCCGAAAAACAGCACTGGTCACAATGGAGCTCCTTACTACCATTGTTGTTCAGTAAATCATCAATACTAATTGTGAAATAATTAATATTGACCTGTAAGCAGTACCGTCATTTAGTATTACCACGTCTACCACGTCTATTAATGTTATTATTATATATGTGCAATTTGGTCAGAAAGTTTTTATCAGACAAGTAGCCCATTGTGAGGTTTGTTGTGAGGTAGCCCTCGGTCTCAAAAAGGTTGGTGACCCCTGCTCCATAGATATTTTTGTTTTAAAGTTGAGTTGCTGGACAAAAGGCATATCCTTTGCCGCTCAAATCTATTAGTTGCTCCCAAACCTGTTACAGTTTTTGTGCATTTATGCCTTGATCTCAGGGGGGGTAAAGGAACTTGAGGGGAATTGCCCTGACTTTATTTAAACATTTTGCATCCAGAAATTACACCATTCTGTGTGTACTCTGCACAGAAAGAGATGCTAGTGAGATGACAGTAAATGGAAACCACACGGGCAGTGATTTTTTAATGATTTTATTTCGGGTCAAAATATGTTGTGATATTCCACATATACATTGAGAGTTATCTATATATGTTTAACAGCTGTAAGTACAGCATAATAGATTTAAGTAGTATGAGGTTGCATGTGAGCCTTTAGGCCACTGAGGGGCAGCAGAAACAAGCTGTTAACAACACTGACATGAGAAAATTCAGAGTTTACAGATAACTAATTCATTTTTCTCTTTTTTGTTAGCTTAGATAAAAATCATCCAGTTCCTAAATCTCACAGCTATTTTGCTTGCCATTTACAGCTGTGGAGGAAGTTCAAAGTATTTTCTCGAGATGTGCTTCTGATGACAGCTGCCAACAGTGCTGACAATTGCAGATGGCCAACAATAAAATATAAAATTAAAGCCTGAAAGCCACACAACAAAACAGTTCAGCTCTGCAAAGTTGAAGGCAAATGTAGCATGAAATGTTTATTGTATCCACTCTAAACTTAGAAATACTTCATTTAAAGTTCTGTTGTGGTCAAATGTAAACAAAACTCCATACAGTATAACGGAAACATGATGTGTTAGTGTTGGTGTCATATTGTGCAATATGAAATAAGTTACCCTGTGCTGCAGAAATACTGAATCTAATCAATAGTAATTATAATACTAAGAAGGAAGGATGTATACAAACACATCATATTAAAATACTGTTAGATTTCAGATCCAATGCATACTGATAGCTTTCACGAAGCTGCACATATTCCTCTTTTTAAGCATCTGAAGATTTGTTGAGCATTTGCAGTTCAGCGGTGTCTTTCAGGCTCTTTTTCCGTCCCTTTTGGAAGATGGCAGCGATCTCCTCGAAACTTTTGCCTTTGGTCTCAGGGACACGGAAATAAATAAACAAAGTGAAGCAGAAAAGCAGAGCTGCAAACAGCACGAACACATAGACACCCAACCAAGCCTGAAAAAAAGAGAAAGAGATAGCATGACTGAAATATTGCACAAGTCGAGAGATATGGAGGTATCCAATGTGTGTTAAAGCTTATGTATGTCCCAACTGCCTACCTGTATATAGGGGAAGGTCATGCCAATGATGAAGTTGCTGGTCCAGTTGCAGCAGCCGGCAAGAGCGATAGCTGCTGGTCGAGGTCCCTGACTGAACAGCTCAGCAACTATGAACCATGGGATGGGACCGGGACCGATCTCAAAGAAACACACAAAGAGGAAGATAGCTGCCATGCTGACGTAGCTCATCCAGGAAAAGTCAATCTGGAGGGAAAAATTAAACAAGTCAGGAGAAAAATGTTTCCTGTTAGCCAGCCACTATACTGTACATACTACTCATGTCTGTAAATAAATATATATATACAAAACCTCTTACCACAACAAATTCTTTGAAAAGGGTTTTTTTAATTTTCTCTGGCTCAAATTGCATTTGCTACGGTGGCCCAGCAGTTTAAAACACAGGAACTTTTTTTCTACCGTGGCTCAGAGCCAAAACGCATGTACTTTTAAATAATCTGCACTATTTCAAAGAACATAACACTTTGTCAAAATTCCATTGACAAAAATCGAACAATCACTTTTCTTAATCTATATAAACATATATCATTTTGTTTTTCTTGGGCACAGACCAGACAAAACTTGCTTTTTTGCCCAAAATGTGCATTATTATGTTTTTGTTTCAAAATCTAAATTCCCCTATAACACACGAATAACATTCCTTTTTGGGGTTTCAAACTGCCAAAGTTAGAGTGAGGCCTCTGTGTAGATCATTTACTGTAAAGCTGAGACTCACCAGAAACAAATGAATTGATGCTCTTTCAGGATAATGTGATAAACCAAGAATTGACAGCACTAAAGTACAATATATCTGAACACACTAGCTCCTCAGTTGCTACGTAGACTTAAACCTAAGCAGTGAATGGGAAGGAAGTCTTTGTCTAAGTTGGTTAGTGCTAATTGCTGGCTACACCAGAAATACAGAGGGGCTGTTGTTTCCAGAGGTAAACAGCTGATAGATTCTGAGATTGAAATGACAATAAAGATTAAAGAAAAGATAATAAAAAGTAGAGGAAACCGTTTAATGGCAGAACACTCATACTTAGGGTCCAATCATCTCGGTCTAAATGTCCATTAACTGATTTTGAACAAACCTGGAATCTCAGGCCCACAGTCATGGCAACAGCACAGCAGCACATCCCTCCCAGACCAACCAGAGTCAGTGTGCGCCTGCCTGCTTTGTCCACCAGTGCCACCTAAAACATAAAGCAAACTGTATCTGAGTCTATGTGTGAAAAGGAGACACTTTTTCTGGTGAGAACTGTTTTCTATGTCCAAACTTTCACTCACAGAAACCAGGGTGAAGACTGTGTTTATAGCACCCACTCCAATAGTGGCATAGACTGGCTGTTCCACACCAGCAGTAGCAAAGATTGCCGTAGAATAATAAAATATCTAAAAAAAAACCAGATATAGACAATTTACAGACGTAAAAAAAAGTAGATCAAATTTTCTGTACAATTTTTGAAGATTTAAAATCAGATTCTCAGCTTTCGTTTTGGTCTATAAGTATCTTAAAAGGCGTTTTAGAATTGACATCCATTCATTTTCCACCCACCGCATTGATGCCAGACAACTGCTGAGAGAGATGCATCATTAGAGCAACAAGCAGCTGCTGTCTGTACACAGAGGAGCGGATCTAGAGGAGAACAGATCAGAAAAATTAAAGCTCCATAAAGATTAGTTCAGCAAATGTCTTGAATCTACAGTTCAGAGAAATAATCAACCCTTTGAAACAGCAGTGCCAAGAAGAAGTGCTTTTCAGATTTTCAAGAGCTTTGGAAGAATAGTTCCAGAAACTTAGCCTCTGGTCAAAAATGATGTTAAAGTGTTGGTAGCTGGACCATGTCAGAGTAAGATTCTACTTTAGTCAACAAACTAAATCATGAATCAAAAAATATGATTTCTTAATTTCTTTTAAATTATTATTTTTTAAAAGTACAGGTTTGACAATCTACAAAAGAGCTCCAGATGAAGTAAAAAATACTCACACCTGATTAAAACCAAAAGTTTTTTTGAAATGCTAATTTTGAACAAATGATCAGATAACTCAACAAGCATATAACATGAAACTGCTTTATGGGTTGTTTAGTACTTGTTTTCTTCATTAAGTAAAAACTCATCTAATGGAACAATAAGTGAACTCAGCATGTGTCTGTAATCGTAATAATAATAAAGCATGTCACATGCCCTGGAGCTGTTTATTCACCCTAATCACAGAGGTATCAAAATGAGCACAAAGTCCTTCACTGTTACATCACTTTTATGTTACATGTTTGACTAATGATTTAATATGTCAACCATCCCTGTGGTAGAATGAAATAATTTACTAATTAATGTGGGTGTGGCTGTCCCAACTGAAGGTTAATCACTGAAGTTATAGTGATATGGCTGGTGTAATAGCCTCAGACGATTTGTCCTATTTTAAAAACCAAGCAACCAGAAATGTTGTCTATTTAATTTGCATAAGCAGAATTTACCAAACAAACTTATTTCTGTTGCTACAAGAAATGTTCCATGAAATTGGACAGTTGAGACCTACCAAAGACAGGATAGAGACCCTGGCTTCCCTGTCAGCCTCATCTTTCTCTCTCTGCATCTCCTCCAGTTCGGCAAAAGGTTCGTTCACCCCCTTCAGACGACGCAGACCTGTAGCAAGAGAAAGAAGAAGAGAAAGCACAATAACTAAAACCATGCAGAGAGAAAATGGAGAATTTACCACCAACCAACCATCAAGTTTTTACAACAGAAACTACGAGAGGGTCCTTTTCTATTTAAGACCCACTGTCTTAAAGTCAATAGAAAAAAAACGAACAAAAAAGACTTGGAACATCTAAAAAAGACAGTGAAAAGAAGGGGCTGTGGAAAGCATGGTGAGTGTACGATCAGCCGATTCAAGTACCTAAATCCAGATCTTGTGCATTGTCAGTGTTACAACATGCAAGCTGTGGAAGTTTAGATGAAGGTCAGAAAAACACCTTTTTTTTTTAAATAAAAGCACTCTGGCTAATAATTAAAATACAATATTTGAAACAATACTTAAGCTTTCAGGACCAATTTGGATATATAAGTAAAGTAGCAGTAATGCAATTTAAAAAGTTTACATTGCAATTTTGGTATTTCTTGAAAGCTGTCTGAGAAAAATGTTGCATTTGATAAAGATAATTATGCTACTGGGAAATATATATATTTTTTCTTTTTCTCTGAGATAAAAATATTCACACACCTGATGGTTGTAAAGCTGAAATACAAAGCTACAATCAGCGATTGGTAAGCCTAGCTTAGCCAGCAGCTAACCTGGCTCTAAAGCATCACAATATCCTTGTACGTATATCTTGTTTCTCTAGCAAAAATAATAGGTTTTGCTTGCCTGAAACTATTCAGTATTTGAGACTGTTAGTTTTCAAATGCTGACATCCCCATTGTTTTTTGCTAGTTTCCCCTTGTATACATTTTGTAGCAAAGTCAGGCTGTTGTGCTGCTTGCTAGCTTAGTTTTTATCTGTTAAACATGGAAACAGAGTTTCATATGTGCTTCATTCCTGCCAAAAGGATGACATAGGAGGTTGAGAAGTGTGTGTTTCTTACTCGTTTGAGCCTCAAGCTCTTTGCCCAGTACAATGTAAAGGTACCGAGGACTCTCAGGGCACATAGGCAGCAGTAGAGTCTGTAATACTGCTGGAGCTCCAGACAGACCAAGCAACAAGGGCCACATGTCATCATTACCCAGTATAAAGTCCAAGCCAATTACCTGCAACCACATAACAAAGCACATGCTGGTAGTGTTACTATTTTCAGGATGTCATCAGGATAAAAAATCGACTGTTCACATGTTATTTTTATTTTACTGCATTCACCTGACTGATAAGGATGCCAGTAACAATAGCCAGCTGGTGTAAAGTTCCCAGAGCACCTCTGTAAGCTTTGGGTGCAATCTCCCCAATGTACATCGGCACAAGCCCCGATGACAACCCTGAAACACAACAAAGACAGTTTTCTTCTTTGATCTGTACCAGTAAAATTCAGGAAACATTGTAAAAACAGCACACAAAAAAATAGCTTTTGAGTCACAAAAAACACTTTTTTATAACTATTTAGGTTTTCTGTACCGCAGTAGAAACCCATGACAGCTCGGCCAGCGATGACCATGAGGTGAGGTTTCCACATTCTGCAAAGACCCATCAGTAGTCCAGCAGCTACAGCCAGGACATTGATCATTAGCATGCCTTTTATCCTGGAAGGTGAAAAGACATGGAGAAGAAACACAGTTTGATACAATAGCCATGATTATTGTGTAACTACAGGATTGGTATGAAGGGGAAAAAACATGGCAAAGTGGCTTAAAAGAGCCCCCCTCAAATTTAGTTACCTCTGGCCCATATGAAAATCAGCCAGCGTATGTATCGTGGATTTTCCTTCACAAAGTCTTATTTTTCTGGTGAAAACTCAGAAGGTGGAAGTTTACCATTTAGTTTTGATTTTCAGAGTTAGATTTTCTTCAAAGTTTACAGACTATATTTGAATCAGCTCCTGTGAGATGCCTCATCCAATCAACTCCAAAACTAGTCAGTGTTCAGCAGGCACCATAGAAATAACATTTTATTAATGACTTAAGATTTTATTGAAGAGTATGACCAGGTTATGAGGGTAGAGTTTGATGTCTATTTTTGTAATAAAAAAAGTGTGAGGAAAAAAAAAATCTAGAAAATCTGTGTTCTTCTCCAAAACCCTTATTTTTTCTTTTTTCATTCAGATCAGTGTGCTGTTTTGGTGAAAAAAAAACACTGCCACCCAAAAGTCAAATAATGAATTAAGGAAACATTTTTTTTAAAAAGGGAGAAAACAAAAGATAGTGTTACAATAATCATAAAAAAGGCCTGTCTGTCTTTCTCACCGCCCTTTTAGGTCTCCCACAAACCCCACCAGGAAGGAGGACAGCATGCCACCGATGGAGAAGATGGACACTGAAAGTGACCAGTACATGATCACGTCAGGGTGATGATGTGCCCCATGGAGCTCTGCTTCTTCTGTGCTGTTTACTGACAGGTCAGCAGACCTCTCCTGCCACACACCCAGGGAGCGGGCATAATGCTTTTCAATGACCTGTAACAGAAAAAGACAGAAAAGTATGAGCACGTGCATAAACATTTCAGTTTTTCATTTCACTATTTTAACTTTGTTTCAATAATATCATGTAGTTTGGACTTTTTTCTCAAGATTTTTTTTATACCGTAATTTTTACTTTCTTATAACTTTGACTATTGTTCATAATAAAAAAAAATCACATTATTTTCTTCACCACAGCAGTGATCACATGACTACATTTTGAGGATTTAAGCTCATAACTGAGATTTTTAATCCCATAAATTAGACTCTCTTACAAATATTACTTATCTTATATTTTGCCTTTCATAAAGGTTTTGTGTTTTATATCATTATTTATTTTTCTATCTCACAATTCTGACTCTTCTTTCTTTTTTTCTTTTCTTTTTTTCTTTTTTTTTTTTTTTAACTTTTTTTCCCATACAACTTTGATTTGTACTTCTCAATTTTAACTTTTTTTAAATCACATGATAGACTTTTTCTCATTCTAATCTCACATTATTTTCTGTATCACAACTTCAATTCATCATATGATTATGTCTTTCTACATTTCTGTTTTTTAGCTCATAATTTTTTCCTGGGGGTCGGAGCGCAGATGGCCTGGTGGCTTAGCACGGGCTTCAAAAGGTTTGTCCTCATGCAGGTGGTTTGGGTTTGAATCCAGTCTATGGCCTCTTTCCTGCATATCACCCCCCATTCTTGCCCTCCCTGCTCTATCCACTGTTCTCTCTACTATCCAATTAAAGGAGTAAAAAAAGACAAAATATTTTTTCTCAGGGTCTTTGACGTGTCATTAAGCTTTTAAACCCCCCATTGTGCAATACCAGCACTTTTTCACAATTAAATTTCAATTTAATGACCATTATACAAAAGATGAATATCAGAGGTACCGAGGCTCAGTGCCATACTTCTTCACAACCTCTGGAGGGACTTGAAAAAAGTTTGTGCAAGAGTTTTTGCTCAGTACTGTGATAAAAGATGAGGTCAGTCTCTTGGTTCTCAGACCAGTAAATTACCTCCAGAGCTGCAGGGAAGTCAAACAGAAGACCTTCACTTGTCTAACAGAGAAAATGACCCGAGGGGTGTCTCAGATAGATTTGCTGTTTTGCATGCAACAGTCCTTGTGCTCAGATAAATGGATTTCCCACTAAGATAACAAAGTGTGTGTGTATGTGTATGTAAGTGTGTGTTTGTTAATGTAGGTTCTACCTTCTGTGGTGCATTGATGACTCCAAGACTGTAGCCGTACTGCAGAGACCCGAGTACTGCTGTGAACACAGCTACAGCCAGGGTACCTGTTAGCTGCTGCAGGAGTGAAAGGTGATCAATCACACACACACACACACACACACACACACACACACACACACACACACACACACACACACACACACACACACACACACACACAAATGCATGAACAAACGCAATTAAAAAAACACACACAAGTACACAGAAGAAAATACGTATAGTAAAATAAGTAAATGTAGATGCGTCAAACAATTTCATAAGTGCATTCAGTAAACAGAATGTTTTTGCTTACATTACTAAATACTGTCAGTCAATGCCGACTTACTGAAACTTTAAATGTTACATGAACTAATACTTGTGACACTGCGTCTGCTTTAAATACATTGATTTTGCAGCTACAGACAGACAAGAAGATAAGAATGACAGATTAAGACCACGCAACTAAAAAAGCTGTTTTTCTCTTCATAGAGTCAAATTTGACCCTTGTTTATCAAGCACCAGCTGTTTGCACATTTTACCACGAAAACTCATGATACACAAACTTTTCTTTCACATATTTTCAACACGGTCTTTGTCGAGAATATCCTTACCTTTCCCGACTCCATGACGGGTCCAGAGTGTCAGTGCGGGGCTAATGATCAATGGGAAGAGCATGCCTGATCACCCTGTGTCAACTCACTAATCGACTAACGGGAGATGTTGGGTTTTTGTGCACACACACACTTTCTCTGGGACACTCATTTAACACATATTGTGTATTAAAGAGTGTGTGAAACATCATTTGAACATAAAGTTGCTCTTTATGAAGGACGCAGTAAGCACTAATAAAGGGGGAAAGGGAGAGACTGGGTCAGGATTTTATTCTGTGGTGTAAAAAATGCTGCTTCATGTTGTAAAATTTGATGTGCTGTTTTTTTTAATTCAGTTTAAAAAATATAGTTTTTATATATTACAGTCTTCTCCCTCTTTTAATGTAAAAAAAGACAATTTGAGAGTGTTTTCTCTCCTCACTGCTGTTAATGATACACCAAGGGGCAAAGTCTGAGGGTTGCTAGATAAAAGTGCACACTTGATAATACACACAAGCAAAAACACAGCCGACACTAGATGCATAATGTTCTAGTTTCATTTATTTCTCTCTTACAGCATCTCTTTACAAAACAAATAAATCCCTAAACAGGACATTAGTAACGCTCTTTCAAAATAAAGAAAAGGAGAAAAGAAGAAAGACAGTGGTTTTCATCTTTGAAAGGAGAGTCCTCAGTGTAATGACTGTGAGCGTTTTCCCATGGGAAGAGTGAAATCCACGATCGACAAACACATTAATGATGCCGCACTCACACTTGCGCTTTAGTTAATTGCACACATGCATGCACACACACCCACATACACATACACACAGGGAAGACCGTGGTTTTTCTTCAGCTCAGCTCTTTATTGCTAAAATGTTAGCCTGCCCTGGAGATCAGCGAACCCACGTCACGGCTGCACAGGAGCAGCTACAGTATGGATGTGTAAAATTACCCCCACCCCTGAAAAAACCTCAAAAATAAAAAAATGGATAATATAAGAGAAAAATGACAGCAGGGAGGATGTGTTTTGGAAGTTTGTAACTACAGTGTACCCACCAGAATAAAAGTCTGCATTACAGTGCTCAACATGGGTGAGCTTGCATACACGAACCCATCCTTCATAGTGTTATTCATTCAATACAGTTTGACTGAGCTGATCTACACACTTTTAAAAAAAAATCAGTGAAGTTTATCTTCCAAACAAATAAAATCAGGTCAGGTTTGTTAATGTGCACGTCTATGAGCAGTGACAAACATCAGCAGTTTGTTAAAGTGAGATAAGAAATCAAAACATAAAATGTTTTAGGCAATAAAATCATGACTCTGTACGAGAGCGTTTATCTTTTGGCCTCCGTTTCAGTTTTGCTTACATCATGCTAGGCACTGTACAAACAGTAAGGAGCCATGATTGAAAAAAGGACACCACAGCATTCAGCGTGCGGTCCCACTGAGGATGTGTTCAGGAAACGCTGCTTCTATGCATAATCAGATCCCAGCAGCTGCTCGGCTGTCAGAGAGAACTGTGTAACAGGAAAGAAAGGAGCACACTCCAAAGAATTAACCGCTAATATTGCCTATTTTTTAAATTCTTGGTGTTCCAGTGCACCAGCTCCATCCTAACAAGATCTCGTGATAAACCTGCATGTAAACACACTTGATGATCGCCTTGAAGTGAAACGTCACAAAGACTGAACTACTCCACGTTGATTTTTTTTTAATCCCACTGCAACTTGATTTGAATGGGACTCGTGTCAACATCAAGTCACTCACACACACACACTCACGGTCTCACACTCACATACACACTTGATTCCAGAGACATGAATGTGCTGTACATTTCATCAAGCTTCAGAGACTGACTGACGCAGCCACGCAGAGAAAGAAAAAAAGAAGAGAAATGAACAGAATGACGCTCTCATTGTTCATTGAATATTACAGTAAATCTGATGCAGCACCTTCAGAGTTTGAAAACAGAGGGATGTGTGGTGGTGGTGGTGAGAGGAAGAAGGAAAGAGGGTAGAAAAAGAGACGCTGGAGCCGTGATGTGATTTTAAAGGGACACAGACATCATCTTTGCATACTGTAACAGCCGCCCGCGAGAGCCGCTCCTCCCAGCATCTCTATCAGCGATCGAATTAAATCACAATTCAGTTTACTCAGAAAGACAGTGAGAGGAAGAAGCGGAGGAGGGAGGAAGAAAATCAATCAGGCTGTCTGCCATCCAAAATAGATTTGTCCTCCCTGCACTGTCTTATTCAGGAGCTCACATTTAAATTTATATTAAATCTCATTCATCTTTTTCTCCGACCTCTGAGGTGTAATTCTGCCACACGCCACGGATATAAAGTAAAGAAAATGGAGGACACGGGTGTCAAAGGATTGAAGAAGTGATGACTAGATCTCGAAGGATAAGAGGAAGGAGGGAGGGGAGCAGAGGATTAGGAAGAGGAGAGACAGAAGGCGACACGTTGGACACTTGGACAAAAAGGGGAAAGAGTTTCGACAGAGACAGAGAAAGGAGGAATATTTGGAAAGTCAGTGGCACCAGTTTGCCAGTCAGTCGATGGCTTCTGCATGACCCGAAGAAATCTAAATAACACGTCTCTCTATTTAGAAGAAGTCTTTGTTGTTTTTCTCTAAGATATCTCTTTTTTTCTACACTGTTAAAAGTCTCCGGTGTTGAAAGAGTTCTCTTCTGGCTTCTCGCTCGGTCGGGTTCCTTTGTGAGATGTGGCCGAGGTGTGTTGCGAATTCAGCCAATGGGAGGGGGAGGCAGAGTGCACGCCGGTGTGACCCATCACCAGTTCATCATAGAGTTTCTGTTGAGGGTCATGAAGAAAACTTGGCTGCTACCTCCAGAACGCACTGATGCAAAGAAAACCTGAAGAGAGGACAGGGTGTGAATGTCAACATTTACATTCATCAGTGTTTTTTTTTGTTGTTTTTTTTTTTACCCCCAGGCTTTTTATATCTTGATTAAAAAAGAAATCATCAGCTTTTAAAAAAAATTACCTTGTCATTCCGCTCACAAAGGAACTTGAGCCTCTGAGCTCTCTTGTGCATAAAGACTCCGTCCAGATGCCCTGTCTCCACAGAGCGGATCTCTATGGCTTTCTCACCCCAGCCCATGATTTGATTAGAATGGATATAGGCTGAAAACAAGAAAATTAACAGATATTACAATTTAATTAAATGTAAAAAACATCTAAAGATGAATTAAATATAAAAAATAATACTGTAAGATTCAATATCCCAAAGGATCTACATGCACTTTGCAGATGTTGCAGTTCCATGGTAGTTAACTCTTTTAGTGTAATACCCCTGATGTCCACATGAGGGCAGTAAAAAACAAAATATCAAAAACCGTTCATACATGCACATATCTCTAAATCTTAACTGTATGTCACATTATCCTTTACATCAACTGTTAATGATACGTCCATTTTTCTTCCTACTCTCCTCTTTCTTGTTCCTACAAAGCACATCCGACCCTTCTCTAAAGGCTGATGTTTAAACTGATTTCTGAACGCAATTAAGCCCCAAATTAACCCCCACAGGCTGGACTCACTGAGACTTAATGACACCTTTAATCATAATTGCAGTAGTGGCACAGGAATTGGTCCTTGCATAAATCACTGAAGTTATTTAAAGCTCATAATTGCAAGTTTGGTGATTTCTAATTGAGGTCTTTGAAGTGACTGTTTCTCTCAGATGTTTTAATGGTTCCAGAGTTGATAAGAACCCATTTAAATTCAAGCAGACACAAGTTTCCAGGACATACCAACAGAGGTAGGCATCTCTCCCCACTGTAGCACCACGTCCTTTGTGATCCGACCGTAGGTGTTGACGTAGACGCCCTCGTCCTCGTAACACAGCAGCATCTCCATTCCATCAGTCTTAGGAAGCACCACGATGGCATGAGGCGTCACCTGGCTCTGGATCTGTGACAAATGCACACATGTGAAGGGCTTTATTTAAATCGGACACATTAAATCATAATCTGCATTAGATTAAGATATTACAGAGGTTTCGTCATGGGCATTAAGGGCAACAGAATTTGGCTGGCTCATAGCCCGCGTTCTGTAATCCTCTACAGATCAAATCTGTGGACATGGAAAAGGATACCAAATATCAGGAGCGTGAGTGCAACGAGAGGGCTGGACTTCAGTATGTCATCTGAAAAATTCTGTTCAATAAATTAAATGTACAACTACAGGCCTTTTAAAGTACACGCCTAATTAAAGAGAAATGATGTCAAATGAAACAGGTGAACACACACACACACACTCACAGACAGCTTCAACCTGTAGCGCTAACCAAAGTTTAGCCTGTAACAACAAACACCCTTACCATCTTCACACAGCAGCCATTTTCCTTACAGGCTATTATGTCACTTAGAGCAGAAGTTAACAAGTCGTATATAAAAGTATGACAATTTTAATCAATCTACTGTTTTCTGGTTGTTTCGCGGCTTTAAAAAAGGAAACAACAGCTAACAGCTAACGTTTACATCCTTAGCCAGCTAACATATGCTTACACCCTTTTAGCTAAAACCAGCCTGCATCCTTTGCTAGCTATCGTTACTGTTTGATAGTTACACACACAATAGCAAAGCCTTCAAGCCAGCAATAATGTTAGTAAGCCATGTTAGCAAGCTAATAGTAATGTTAGTGTGCGAACAGTATTGCCATGTAGCCAATTGTGTTATTTAGCTTAAGTTAATGTTTGCAAACTAACCAAACTGTTAGCAAGGATTTTGTCGAAAGCTGACGTTAGCTGCCATGTCTTAGCTTTTACACCTGTTGTATTATCAGATATGTTGCTAATCCAAACATTTTGGCTAGCCGTTGTCTTTTTAGTTGCTGTGATGATATAGCAATATTTACAATTTGCAAACCTGGAAGAGAACAGCTAACTTTGCCGTTTAGCTCTGTTTATCTAAGGAAAGTGACTGCTGTGTTATGGTGAGTTGCTAGTAGACTACATGAGGTGGAGATTTAAGGAGAAAAGGGGATCATTTAACTACAACAAGTGAAATAGTGATGAAAAAACTCATCTTAGCCCACAAGGAGATTCATGAAAAGAAGCATAAAAACTTGAATTTAAATTAATTCAGTCAAGCTTTTTTCAGCTTTTTGTAGGCCAAAGTACATCTTTAGAGGAAAACTGTCATGTGTCTCAGTTGGGTAAGATGAATTTATTCAGATTTCTAGCTAAACTGCACATTAATCTTAATGAACTGCACTGCACACAGACACACTTAGTGCTTCTGTGCATCTGCTGTGGGGTTTCACTAAAGATCTATTGGTCTAGTCTAGAGGGTGGATGGCAGGATGTCACCTTCAATGCTTTGGCACACTGAAAGAAAAGTTGGCAGGGATGGAGAGAGAGGGGAAGTATTGATTAAAGGCAAAAATTGGAAAAGACAATCAGCTAAAGAGGAAATGAAGAGTTCAATCATAAGCCTTCATAAAGCAGAGGTTTCAGCGTTTTGTGTCAAAGTGTTCCCAGACTGAAGTTGCGTGTCCTCCCATCAGAATTCAGTGGTCTATATTTACTGAAAAAACACTAAATCAAAAATTTGGCTGGGTTGTGTTGAACTTAATTTGAGGAAAGCATCAAATTTTGGAAGCCATCATGGAAAAAAATAATCTGCATGCAAGGAGCTAAACTGATTAGCATTCAAGCACGCAAACAGAGAGCTACTGATGGTGACCAAGCCTCCATGAGGGATTTATGTGACCAAAAGAAACGATGGGGCGCATGCTTTCAAAATAAAACTAAGCTTGCTGAAATAGTTTTTTATCGGTCAAGTATTTTATCTCATTAGTAAAAATATCTTAATAAAAGTAATGTGAGCCACATTAATCTTAAAAAAATAATCTAATTTCAATACTTTAAAAGTGCTTATTAAGATGAAAAAACTGCCAATGGGGTAGGAAGAGTGTTCTTGTTTAGTTTCCTGTATTGCAATAATATTCTTATTTCAAGAAACCTGATTGGTCAACTTTTTATCTTCGAGTCTAATAAGACATTTTTTCTATATAATAGGATAAAAATACTTGATTCCAGTTTTTGCAGTATACTTTTTGGAACTTCAAATTTAAACTTTTTCAGGACATTCAATAAAGATAGCCTAAGCCCAAGACAGCAAAGTGTCCAATGAAGGTGGTAAAGCACCTATCAATCTTTTACTAGCACTACAGGAAATCAATCAAAAAAGGTAATTTGTCAAGGCGGAGTTGTTACATTTCTAGACACTTATCCTCTTGAGATGCCTCTAAATTTGTCTAACAGTAGGGCTCAGACAAGAACACCTGAAAAGTTGCTCTGTGTTAAGAGTTTCATCCTTCGTTCACATGCGTCTGAGGAGAAAGAGACAGAATCAGCTCGGCCTGGCACTTACATGTGAGGGGATGTAGATATCGTACGGGTTGCCAGAGTCCACATCAATGACATGGAATCCCACGCTGGAGCCATAGATGACCTTTAACCTCTGCCCTTCCTCCACCGTAAGGTCAACCAGTTGGGGACGATGCTGCAGCTCGGTGAATGACTGTCAGATGGGAAACAAGAAGACAGGAGAAGAAAAAAAGGGAAGTAAGTACAAGAAGTCAGCAAATATTTAATTGTCTTTGAAGCAGTACGTCTGCTTGTGCGTTAAGCATCTACACATCTCCTGTACCTTAAAGGCCATGAACTTGTGGTAAGGTTTGGGAGCCCAGGCATAGATTTCCACAGAGTTCTTCAAAGCAATGACCAGGAACTTGATCCTTTCATATTTTACTGGAAACAAAACACAGAAGCATCCATAAGGTTAATACAAATTTAGATTTAAAATGCTTAGTCACAGCTTAAACAGCCACATTTTTCTTCTTTAACAATCTAAATGAACATATATGATGCAGAAAACATGTTGTAAAATTAAGAGTTAGAAAAAAATCCATTGGTACTTTTTACTGAGATGAAATTCTAGTTGGAAAAAGAAAATCACTCTGACAACCAAAAGCTTGAAAAAGTCAAGTAATCTCCAACCACATTTGGTTTGGTTTTAAAAGGAGGAAACTATCTTAATCTGGGAGAACAGATCAAATCACAGTATCAGCTTTCCTGCATTCATTCATTAGTTCAAGACAACCACATATTTCCACAAGGAGAGAATAAAGACTACTCCAATCCTATCACAAAAAAAACAACAACAGAGAGATCCTTACCGACTTTATAATGCACACAGCCCTCCAGCTCCCCGACAGTAATCCAACCCTGCTTCTTCTCCACTTCTGGGTCGTTGTGTAATATTCTGTTCCTCAGCCAGGACAAGTAGTAGACGCGCAACTTGTTCTTTTTCCCTGAGGAGAGTGTGTGGGAGAGATGAGAATAGGTTTCCAAACAGTTTTAGGAACCTACTTGGCAGGAAACAGCAAACGATGGCAGAATATTTGGCCATAGATGTGTGTTACCTAAACAAGATTAATGAAGCCCAGATCTTCAAAAATTTGTCTTTGAGATGCAAACTCAGCTTTGCCAAGCAGGTGATTGCAGGCATTACATTCACAGTTTTTTTTTTTTTTTTTTAAACTGGCAGCCCAGAAGGGTGGAGAAGCTCCTGTGAACCATGTATGTAAGTCTGTATTGGACGTACCAGATATGGTGACCAGCACATTGAGCCCCTCCAGCACATCCATCTGCAAGAAGCGTCTCCTGGTGATCAGATTGTAAACTTTCCCCTGTCCACTTCTGTCCAGCAGCATGAGGCCATTCTCTGTCCCCACCAGCAGATTCACACCTGAGCATGCAGCACACAAAAACAAGAAGAAGTTGGAGAAACTTGCACAAAGAACGTGTGGCTGGAGAAAGTTCGGAGAGTTCAAGCGTAGAGGAAGTTCCCTCTCACCCCAGAGTGCAGCACATAGGATCTCAGAGTTGAAGCGTTTCTTGTATTTGCGGATCTCCGGGGTGTCGCTGTGAGGTCTGATGTTTGTCGGGTTGACATTGACCACAGAGATCTTTCTGGCTTCGTTCAGTCTGGCTTGTTCCTGCCTGAGCAGCTCACTTGCAAACATAGCTGAGAGATGGAGAAACAGAGTAAGGTGTTATTTTTTTTTCTTTGACAGCATTGCAGCTGGTAAAGTAAACAGCCAAGCTTTTACTCCCAGTATTAACACCATTATTTGCCTGTTACAGTTTGCTGTTGACATTAAAGAAATCTGTTCAATTAGTGAAATGTGCGACTAAAGCTGTGATATGTTTCGCTAACCTGCTGCTGAGTTCTCATTGTCATCTTCACTCGGGGAGGTTTGATAGACGCGTGGATCTACAAATGGGGTGAAGGATGCTTTGGACCCGCCCAAACCAAACTGTGACACAGAAAACAGAGAGTGGCATTTATATGGTGGCCGTTTTTCCTTACATCATACTCATACCAATATTTAGACATTGGCATCTTGCTAAAGATTAGAAAAGCTCCAAGACTTAAGGACATCTTTTTTCCTGCTTCTTGGGTGATGAGCAACTCTAAAGATTAATTAAAAGAAATTATTAAGACTTATCAAGACTTGTTTAAGCTAAACCATGATTTTAGCTAGCATCAGCTGACTTTGACATCAAATTAGTACCAATCTTAACTGACATTAGCACAAACTATCTAGCATTGTTAACTAGCATTGGCTGACTCTTTCATTCCGTTATTGTCTATCTTAGTAAAAATTGCTAAAAGCTAGCAACAGCTGACTCTGGCATTCAACTTTTATCTTTTCTAGTTAACATTTCTATAAGTTAGCTTACTTTGCTATTAACTGATTAACATCTGACCCCGACATTTGGTTATTACCTATCCTTGCTAACTTTACAATTAGCTGGTTAAGTTCCCTGCTGCTATTTACTAGTGTCAGCCAATTCTGGCATTAAAATATTAGCTATTTGTACTAATATTACCCTTACCTAGCTTACATCAACATTAACTAGCAACAGCTGTGTCTAGAATTCACTTACCATGTAGCCTAGCTAGCTTAACTTATAGCTGGCTAACACAGTCAGTAACTAACATCAGCTAACTACAAGGCAAAATTATTACCAATTTGAGTGAACATTACTATTCACTAGCTTACATTGCCTTTACCTGGCAGGAGCTGACCCTAGCATTTAATTATTTTCTGTCCTCGCTAATGTAATTGTTAGCTAGCCAATGTTATTTACTTTCTAGTTTGCTATATACTCAGACAGTGGGCTTTTTTTCTTCGATCTACCAATACAAGTATAGTTTGATAGGAAATCGTGGTATGCTAATGTTAGCATTGATATTAGCAGCACAATGATAGCATTTTCCACTTTCTCTGCTTTTCTTTTGTTTAAATTTTTCTTGTTTTATGTTAAAGCTCCCTCCAGACCTTTTTGTAAAAGTTAAATTGATCAGAGGGACACAACAACTTCATATTTCCTTTTTATATCAAGTAAAGATGGTTAATGTCAGACCTCAGCCATGTCCCCAAGTTCCTGCAGGGCTGAGGTTGGCGTGGCGGAGGGAGAGTTGCTCTGCTGCACGAGGTCAGGAAGGTTACCATGATTACTGTGAAACCCATTACTCTCAGTGTGGCCACCTCTCCGCCTCTCCTCTGCCTGAGAAGGTAAAAAAGACAGAGAGGAGTTGGGAGAGAAAGGAACAAGGAAAGAGAAAGTTTAGACAGGATATCAAGGACAGTTCAAGTATAAAAGATAAAAAGTGATAAGGAATTCAAATGAGGTCGGTTGTGTGGTTTAAAAAGAAAAACTGAACATCTCAGCTTTTATTTCTAGATCTATGCTCCTTCTGTGTGTGTGTGTGTGTGTGTGTGTGTGTGTGCACATTCATCACCTCTCTCACCACTAAAGTGCCGTCCTTGGAGCTATTATAGGCATCTCCCAGAGAGTCCTCTGTCAGCCCTCCGTAAGACTCGCTGCTGCTCTGCACTGCTGGCCTGTAACACACACACACACACGCACACACGCACAGATCCGATTATTTACAAAGCAATTTCACCAAAACTATACTGACAGGCTGCTGGCACAGTGCATATTCCAAAGACGTGAATATCTCACCACAAATCAACGCTGACAATCCCAGCATGAAAAAACACAGAAAGAGGATGAGAAATGAAAACAGAGGGGACATCTTACATGATGCGAGGAATGTCGCTAACAGCAACAGTCCCGTCGTGTCCCACTGTCTCCCCATCCTCATCGCTGCTCTCTGAATCTTCACTGGAAGACGAGTAATCTGTCACCTTCATAAAAACACAGATTGAAAAAAACAGAAAAGACAATTAACCAGAAAGTCTTAGAAACACAGAATCACGCTGTGGGCTCTTGTTTTGAACCACAAGCTACAAATTAGATGCAGTGTTTTTGTTATGATGCTTTGACAGTTAGCCTAGTTGACCCCTGTCAATGCCAAACGTAAAGAGTTTTCTTAAAGATATATAAAAAGATGTTTTTATCCTGTTATCTTGAGAAATTGAAACCCTTTCCTGAGTTAGGTAGATAGTTTTCAGGGATCTAAAAATAAATCAGTAGGTTGATATAAAAATATAATAATAACTATAAGCCAGAAGTTGGCTAATTTGTTTCAAAATCTGCCATCTTACACTTTTACTTCTAGCATTGGACTACAAAAAGCTATAAGCCTGGTATGGAATAGGGGTGGGTACCTTTCACATTTGAAACATTACAGTACAGATGCCCGGTACCTGGCAATTGGTACCGGTACTCAACGGTTCCAATTTTCTGTTCTTTTTTGTGTTTATGTGGTAAAAAATATCAATTTGTTTAATAATATAATATATATTTTTCAATTTAACATATTTATTCTTCAATATATAACCTTGCAATGTCGTGTTTATGTCCAGTATGGAAAATCACCTACTATTCCACCTCAAAGTCACAAGAATGCGTTTAGGTACCTAAACATGGTACTTTTTGATTATAAGTGAATTGGTACCCGGTGCTTTTGACAGAATTCAGTTGGTACCTATAAAAGCACTGAATTCAGTACCCATTCCTAGTATGGAAGCCCAAGTTTGCCAGAGGGGAGGTAAATAATAAATAAATAATAATAATAATAACATCAATAATAATAATAATAGCAATAGTGATAATATTATTATTATTATTAATAATAATAATAATAATAATAATAATAATAATAATAATAATAATAATAATAATAATAATAATAACAATAATAATAATAATAATAACAATAATAATAATAATAATAATAATTATTATTATTATTATTAATAATAAATAAGTGAGTAAAAAAAAAAAAGGGGGATTTTTTTTTTTGGGGGGGGGGGGGGGGGGGGGGTAAATTAAGTTAAAAGTCTAACACTCTAACACAAAAGTTGTTTCTTTGAGTCAAATGCTAAATTTGTACAATAAACAAGTCCTAAATATAGGACAAAAATTACATAAGCATATAGGACTTAAGATAAACAAAGTCTGATACAAGAGAAAAACAGGTTTTCAATATGAATTCAAAAGTTTAAATTATGGGGTAAGTCATGAATAGGCTATTGAATGTCAAAATGATGAGAGCTTGAGCTCATGATTGTAATTGTGTTTATAAATTTGATTTTCATGTCATAACTTTCAGTATTAATTTCATCATAATGATTTTTTATCTTCAATTTATTCTCTTTTCTTGCTATCATGACCTATCATCTCATCATGTCTAATTTTGTTAAATATCAACTTGTTTATTTCTCACTATTTCGAGGTACTATTTTAGAATTATATCCTGCTGTAATAAAAATGACTTTACCCTTGCAGGTTTCTTCTATCCAGCCTAAGTTTTCACCTATTTTGCCTTTTAATACAAGTTAATGAGCTTTCTTGCGAGGGCTATGACTGAAAAGAGAAAAATGATCGTTGTACCTTGACTGGAGGTCTGCTGCCCTCCTCTACCCTTAATTCTCTGAGCTCCTTAGCTAAAGCGCTGAGGTCCTACAGAGAGAAAGAGAGAAAAGAGAAGGACGGGAGGAAGTCAATAAACACATCACTTCTGAATCATTAGTCTCTGAACTTGTGATGAATCACGCACACGTAAAGGATCAGAGAGAGGGGCAAAGAGTCGGACAAACCATCACAACAAGGAGACAACTCATCTGTCGTCACATAAACATCCGGGCTTGTAAACAGAGGTGTCCTTGAACAAAAGTGCTGATCTGAGACCACCATTCTGCCTGACGCAATCAAAGCTTTGATTTTGTGAGATAAGAAGTGATCGCAGAAAAACACTTTTTTTTCTCACAAGCAGCATTTCAAATAGGAGGAATACGACCAGAAAAAGGCTCCTGGAGTTCAGCATCACACTGCACCCCTCCACCTATCACCCCCATGCCAACTGTCCTGTGGTTCCTCTCCCTCCCCTCCCTCTTTGTTCAACCCAGTCGATTGGATCAGACCAAATCATGCAGACGGGGGGAGAAAGCCGTCGTACACGGTGGTTCTTACCAGCTCCTCCTGAGCAGTAATGGTGACGATAGTGGAACAGGAAAGAAAGATGCAGAGACTTATCAGGTGTTTGGCAGTTCAGGTAACCCTCACACACTCTCACACCCACACACACCCACACAAGCACGCACTCACTCTCTCAGGTTTGTGTGTACAAGCACACATGCACTGCCATCCTCATAACACACTGCGGAAACTGAAAACTTGGCAAGTGTTTAAGTTTTATTTTTTAGACAACATCTTATTGGATTTACTGTGTGCCACATTTGTCTGAAAAGTCAAAAAATGTCTTATTTTAAGATATTTTTTGTCTTTGAATATCTTCAGATGAGAGATTTTTTTACTTTTTAGATGAATGTGGCTCATTTTCAGTCTAATAAGACATTTTTACTAATAATAAGACACAAACACTTGAGTAGGTTTCAGTTTTATAAGTGCACTTTGATGTTTCCGAGTTAAAGAAACAAACATTGTCTCTAACCGACTGACTCCACCATGCCAAGGAAAAAACAGGAGCTTAAATTCGAGGAGAAAGAAAACCAGGATAAAATAAGGAGTGGTTGTGCTGGAGGGGGGGCAGGACTCGAGTGTCACTAACCTCATCTATGGCTTTCTTATAGCTCTGAAGAATGAGAGAACAAAGAGAGAAGGAGGCAAAGAGAGAACTGGATGAATAGCAGAAAAAGAGTGGAGGAAGAGTCAGAGAGAGGAGACTGCTGAGACAGGAAAGTGAGAGTGTGATGGCGACGTGGGACTCACAGCAGGTCTGCTGGGTCTGGCTGATTCACGGCCCTCCTCCTGTTTGGGTTTGGCCTCCTGATTGGCTCCGGGAGGGGATCCTTCCTGCTTGGCTTGACCTATGAGGACAAGGTGAAAGTTACACATCAGAAACAAATAGGTTAGTTCAAATCACCAAAAGTTTGTGGAAGCATTGACGATGATTGTTTTCAATCTTAAATCTTAGATTTTAATTTGCCCCCTTTATGATAAAATACTTAAAAAACACAGTGTGATACCACTCCTACCACACTAAAACCACTTTCTGCCATCTCTCAGAGGAAGATCCAACCATATCTTAGATATCCCTGCGGCCTGTCGTTTGACGCGTCCCTCTATCTCACTTTCTCATTTCCTCTCCTCTATCTCTCTGGAGGCTGGGAGCAACAGGCCACATCAGACAGGTTGATCAGAGCAGAACTGCGACTGACACTGTCCCCGCTGAAGTCAATGATGCCGCTTGATGTTTGTGTGATTCTGTGTCTGGGTTTTCATGTTTACAAGTAGAAGGACATGATCTCATTTACAAGTGTTTGCATGCAGGTGTAGATATGTATTTCGAATGTATTTACACTCACCGGCCACTTTATTAGGTACACCTGTCCAACTGCTGGTTATCACACATTTCTAATCAGCCAATCACATAGCAGCAACTAGACACGGTCAAGATGATCTGCTTCAGTTCAAACCGAGCATCAGAATGGGGAAGAAAGGTGATTTAAGAGACTTTGAACGTGGCATGGTTGTTGGTGCCAGACGGGCTGGTCTGAGTATTTCAGAAACTGCTGATCTACTGGGATTTTAACCCACAACCATCTCCAGGGTTTACAGAGAATGGTCCCAAAAAGAGAAAACATCCAGTGAGCAGCAGTTTAGTGGGCCAAAATGCCTTGTTGATACCAGAGGTCAGAGGAGAATGGACAGACTGGTTGAAGCTGATAGAAAGGCAACAGTAACTCAAATAACCACTGGTTACAACCGAGGTCTGCAGAAGAGCATCTCTGAACATACAACACGTCCAACCTTGAGGCAGATGGGCTACAGCAGCAGAAGACCACACCGGGTGACCCTCCTGTCAGCTAAGAACAGGAAACTGAGGCTACAATTCACACAGCAACACCAAAACTAGACAACAGAAGATCGGAAAAACGTTGCCTGGTCTGATGAGTCTGGATTTCTGCTCCACATTCGGATGGTAGGGTCAGAATTTGGCGTCAACAACATGAAAGCATGAATCCATCCTGCCTTGTATCAACGGTTCAGGCTGCTGCTGCTGGTGTAATGGTGTGGGGGATATTTTCTTGGCTCACTTTGGGCCCCTTAGTACCAACTGAGCATGGTTTTAAGTCCACAGCCTTCCTGAGTATTGTTGCTGACCATGTCCATCCCTTTATGAGCACAGTGTACCCATCTTCTGATGGCTACTTCCAGCAGGATAAAGCTCCATGTCATAAAGCTGGAATCATCTCAGACTGGTTTCTTCAACATGACAATGAGTTCCCTGTACTCAAATGGTCCCCACAGTCCCCAGATCTCAATCCAATAGAGCACCTTTGGGATGTGGTGGAACAGGAGATTCTCATCATGGATGTTCAGCCGACAAATCTGCAGCAACTGTGTGATGCTATCATGTCAATATGGACCAAACTCTCTGAGGAATGTTTCCAGTACCTTGTTGAATCTATGCCACGAAGGATTAAGGCAGTTCTGAAGGCAAAAAGGGGTCCAACCAGGTGTACCTAATAAAGTGGCCAGTGAGTGTATGTAAGCTCCTCAGTTTTTATAGAAGTGTAGGTGCATATGTGTGTGTTTTCAGCCTGTATAGTGTTACTGCACAAGCTTTTTGTACCTCTCCTTTCTGCTGAGCCTCCCTGAGATGAAGGGGAAGAGGAGGATGAGGAGTTGGAGGAAGTTCTTTGTAGCATGGCGTCCAGAGAGAGCTCAGAGTGCCGCAGGTCTGGGTTACTGAAAGAGAAAAAAAATAAATTTCAGAAAGAGGTAATATCTTAAAATATTGGCAAACTGGTTAACAACTGCACAGGCTCAGATGATTTTTTAAAGATTTCACAGTATCAGAAGTCTTCGAAGGGAAATATGCCGAGCATCACTTCTGTAAAGAAACAATTGTGCTTGAATTGTATTTTTTTACTGTGACAGAAATCTTCTTCTGGGAATTGAGGATAACTTTACGCACTAACTAAAGCAAAAATAAAAAAGCCAACAGCAAACAAAACAATCCATCTGAACGTGATGAAAGTAGATTCAAAGATTGATTCGGACTTTAAATGTTTCTGTTTTAAGGCAGACAGTTGGCCACTGAGTGATTTACCTGGCTCGTATGAGCTGAGAGCCTGTGCGAGGACCCAGACCCACTCCTCCTCCATTCGGGGAATTTTTCCTGACCAAGGCTGGAGAGATGGAAGTGGTCCTCTGTGGCACCTGGATGTTAAAAGGACACAAATAGAGAAAGTTTTAGGGAAGGCAGATCTTATAAAAAGCAAAAGTCTGGCACATGATGCCTTTAATAAAACAGTAATTTTGACTGGCTTCAGGTGTTAAACCTTTCTGGATCAAGATGCCGACAAATTCTGATTCATTTAAAGATTGTATGAGGCAAATGATGTTTCTTTTGAAACCTGTGCCAACTTTTAACGCTCAGCAGTTCACTGGAAGTCTTCTGAAAGCAAATAAAATGTTGCAACACTTTGATTTATATCTGTTTGAGTTACATAATTTATTAACTTAACATAAAGACAGCTTTGTGATCAAACGACACACAGCAAATCTTTAACCAGCTATGGTGTTAAATTATTTATTCCCATGAAGTACTCTTTCTACCTTAGGCGGAATATCTTCTTCTCCTCTCAGCCAAGCTGTCCTGTCTCGATCCCTGTCCCTGTCCCTGTCTCTGTCCCGATCCTCCCGTCCTGCGACCCGCAGCGGGGCCCCAGGGGTATCAGAAGTTGGATCCGAGTTCTGGCGGGGCATATCAGGCCTCGGGGAGCCAACACCGATGCCCTCACTCAGAGCCGAGCCCGTCTGATCCTGCAGAGACTGAGAGCCGGACATGGAGCCGGAGTGGGTCTTCACAGGGACCAGGTGGGCCATCTGTGGCAGAGGAGGAGGTGAAGGGTTTGAGTCCATGGATGGATAAAGGTTGAAGGTGAAGTGGTGAGAAAGAAGTAAGTCAGAGGCCAGAAGCAGCAACGATGGATTGAGAAAACATTAGTACCGAGAGAGCCCGTTGGTTGGAAGATTAAGGAAAGGATGAGGACAAAAACAGTTAGAAGGGAATGAGGTTAAAAATGGTGGCAGAGAGAATTAAAAAAATGAAGAAAGCAAGAGAATTCATGCAGATGGGTAAAAAAAAAATTGAGGGGAAAAATGAAAAAGACAGGTAAAAATGTTAGATGATAGAGAGATTTATTCAAACATGAACCTTTAAAGAAATTCATGTTATAAGGCACTTAGTTGTGTGATGTTTCTGGTGTCTAGGAAGCACACCAAACATTCCCATGCCTTCTCCTTTGCACACACGTCTGCACGCACACACACCTGTGGTTCGATGGAGCGGTGGATGGGTGGGGTGCAGGCGGGCTGCATGCCCCCGCTGCTGAAGGACTCGGAGCGGGGAGGGAGGGAGGGGTCGGAGATGCGGTTGGACACTTTGTGCTGCAGCGCTGGGGAGCTTTGTCTGTTCAGCTTAGATCGCTCCTCCACCTGAGACGGGGTCACACACACACACACACACACACACCGCTGTCACTCACAGGCCAGCACGCAGCACAACCAATCACCACGCTCTATCCGCTGTGGGTATTGATCAAACGAACTACCACCTACATGCTTCAAAACCAGCCACCAGATAATCTTTAAATCTCAGCGCTGTGAGACGGCACCGGGCAGATTTTCTTCATGTGTAAACCTGTTTTTCAAATTCACGCCCCATGATGAACTGATAAGTGATTCAGCAGAAAGCTTTCTTTTCTTTTTTTCTTGACAAGTTTTCATCACAACCTAGACAAATCCAGATTTCCATGGAAGTCCTAAAACTGTTATCAGTACCTGAACTGACAGGTTGTGGGTGAATACTGATAGACGATGCTCTGTTGACTTTTTTTCTTTTCCCTCTACTTTCCTCCATCAAGTCACATCGTTTGTTTCCATTGCAAGTGTTGGAACACGTCCCAAGTTTTAGGGAGGGTAATCTGGAAGCCCACTTTTTTTGGAATTACTATGGAAAGTCTTATTGATTCATTGAAGCTGCCTTGGGGTAATGGCTTGGAAGATTGGAAGATTGGAAAAAAAAATCTCTCTTTACGCATACAAGTTTAGCAACATTAAAAACAGATTCCTCAACAATAAAAACTATGGCTGAACACCTTTACAGGTGAACTGGAATCCATCTTCTTGTAGACACCTGAAACCTAAACCTGCCTCCAACATACACTGCAAAAACTTCTCTTTACTTTAAGCAATTTGGGAGTGTTTGTCTTATTGCAAAATCTAAAACTCCAACATATTTCTGGACTTGTCCGGTGAAAGAGTCTCAAGTGAAGCCAAAACTGAGGAGGTGTGCATACTGTAAAGTCAACTTCAAGCTAGCCTGCACTGGAATTAGCGTTGGTAATTTATTATTATTTTTTTTTTACAAATGCAGGCCAGAAATGCTGTTCATAAGGTGTGCCTGAGTAAGTGCCTCCTGCCACTAGCAAGCGCTGAAGCTCTAGGTAAGACTGACAATGCCATTTGACAGTATTTTGATCTAGAAAATGGGGACAGCGTTGTACATAGGGTATGGAAGATAAAACTGTCAGTTAACTTCTCAACTAAATCTATACATAACCAGCACAGCCTGTTGGGAGGACTGACAGCCAGTGTAAGTGGTAACTAGTTCAACATTGATTACTCTGTAATCCTATGTTTAGTGGTCTTAAAGGTCCCATATTATGCAAAAATCACTTTATTGAGTCTTTTAGTGAAATTTGTGGGTCTTTGGCCTTCCTCCCTGGAAATGTGAGTATTTTAAATGCTGTGTGCTGTGGAGTAGATATAAGAGCTTTACCTCAGTGTCCCCCCTGTCTTTGTGTTAGCTTCAGGATGCTACCTTTATCTGTGGTTAGCCTGTTGTTTTAGCCTGTAATGTTACGGTAAACGAGCTTCGCTGTTTTCTAAACATTGTACCCTCGGAGCTCGTGGCGCTGCTCTCAGTGACGCTGAAAAGTGGGGCGGTATCAGCGGTGGCTCATGTACATATGAAGGTCACGCCCACTAAATCAGACCGTTCTGAACAGAGGGGCTATGAGAGCCTGGAAACAATGCTGCTGTGCTTGATTTATCGGCTTTTTGGACCAAAACATGTTACTACCATTTCATGAAGACATCAATGAACCATATTAAACTGCAGAAAAGGAGCATAATATGAGACCTTTAAATAACTTGTATTTTTATTTTAACAGGACACCATTCTGTAAAGCATGTACCCCAAGTTCAGAGGCTGCAATCCTCATCACACTCGATTTGGTGCATGCCATTTCCCTCTGTCCCCAAACTTTTCCTGTCACTCTCATTCTCAGCTCTCTATGCTGTCGAAATAAGGGTAAAATACACCCTGAAATAGAGATCTCCTTTGAATACTTGCAGTATTTTGGCTTCATCTCTTACAGTGGGTTGTGGTGGTGTGCCATGCATTGTTATACACAGTCAACATGTCAAGCCTGTCTTTTTCTTCCTCAGTGCCCCGAACCTGTTCATAGGTCAAGTAGTCAACTGCACAAAAATAGTACATCATTAGGTTTAACTACTTAAAACCACTAAAAACAATGCGTGACTTCGTGTCTCACATACAGCTGAGAAGTAAGATTGTCTGATAACTGTTTGGCTCAGTCAAGAATCAAAGATCACCACATTCAGACCAGATTCATGGATTCCCCAACATGTGAATGTAGTCTGAGCGCATATCCAAACCCTGTTTGATTGTTAGTGCAAATCCGAGTTTGAGTGACTGTTTCTACCAACTTGTGTGCCAAAGAGTATCAAATTATGTATAGTGAGTAAGGCAGAAAGCTCCTGCAGCCACTGTAATCAGATTATCAGATTATCTGCTGTGCAGTGAAAGAAAGCTCTGAGGAATGCTTCCAGCTGCACAAATAAAAACTTTCCCCCTCTCTGAGCAATCAAGTCAACGGTTAGTGGAGGGTTGAGTTGTGGCTCAGCAAGGCATAGTGTCAATAGCCCCAAGGTAAACAGGCATGTGCAATACAGGACTCTCCACTTAGAGGGTTTCTATAACTCCCCATGAGAACTTAATCCAGTCAGATTATTCAAGATCATGACCTGGGATGGAGTAACTATGCTTTGCTGTTCCATTGCCTCAAATTTTTGTTAGTTGCCCACTAGGGATTATCTATAAAGAAAGAAAAACTTCTCATATACTTTGGTTAGTCGTTCATGAAAAAACAGACAGACTGAAGACAGGAGTTAAATACAATGATATTCATGAGAACTGCTTCTGAAATCTGTGGAGGTAGTATATGTTTGAGGTTAGCATTAGCATCTGTTCAACTTCAGGAGGAAGAGAATGAAAAGATCCCTGAACAGAAGACAAACTTTGGGAGTTGCAAAAATGCTCCATTTAGTGGACCATTTTCCCAAGCTCTTTCAACTGTCGCCACGTTTCCACCACAAATACCTAGGACTATTAGAGCCAGGAACTATTCATCCGCATGAGATTAAAAGGTTCCTTCAGCCCTGTAGTATCAGCATTCTTAATACGATTTTAATCTCATTCAGATTAAACAAAATATACAAAATATTTATGCTGATGAAGTTGAAGTTTACCAAATTTTGGAGGCTGGAGGTCTAAGTCCCACTCTAAAAGCCCCTGACTTAACAAGGAATCTAACAAAATGGGGATTACAATAAAGTCCCTGCTCCTATCTAAAGTGCTTGGAGACAAAATCAAGTCCATGGTACTTCATTTAGTTCCCAGTCCATGGGCCTGTCTCTGGGATTTTTTTGTGGTGGAAATGAAGCTCTTGAGTTAAAACAGAGCTTTACCAGAAGTTTAGTAAGTCTAAATCAGTATCTATAAAAAGGAATGATGAAAAGAATGATGAGGGGGGAGAGAAGATGGAAGACAGAGGCCATCCCATGAAACTCCAAGAAGGATCCCGTCACCGTTTGACCAGAACCCGTAACCAAGCCAAGATTTGATTGACTGGTTTACTGACCTAAAAGAAAGTACGGATGGACGGGTTTCCCAACTCGTGGCAGCACCAATTTAGCTAGAAGTCAGCTAGCATGGCGGCTGATGGGGTGATGGGTGATGGGTGATGGAGGGGCTGGTGAGATGGGGATGTGGGGTTGGGAATTGGTTAGCTACACTAACAGGGGATTGGAGACTGTCCCTCAGAGTCAACATCTCCTTTCTGGATCTTAGTCCCAGTTAAAAACATATTCAGAATCAATACCAGAAACATCTGTTAATATATATAAAAATAGATGTGAAATATATCCACCTTATAGAGAAGGATGAAATTTAAAGATGTATGCACACTGTACATTGTGTTTATGTTATGTATGTGCAATACGTGTGTATGCTTTTGTACTTTCATATTTGTGAACACTGGATTGACTTTTAGACCTGGAGTCAGATTGATTCAAGCCCTTTTTCAAAGTTCAGAGTTTGTTCTCTTGCTGTGTTACAAATTTTTCCACGCAGACCTAAAGATTTGTAAAAGTTCACTAAGTTTTAACTTGTACAAAGGCAACATTGTAAGAACTACCAGTGAAAGATCTTTTTTGGGGAGCAAGAAAAGTCTCTGGTACTTTGTCTTGTCTAGAGTAAGAACCACTTCCAGCTTCTAGCTCCAGTTTGCAAATATTTCAAATGTACTTTTGTTCAAAACAGGGTTGTATTTTTTTGTGTTGATCTATCCTTTATTGAAAGAATAATGTTTATTTTCATAAATGAAAATTTTCAACAACAGAAGCATGCTGCTATTCTTTTTACTTTATTCTCCAAAAATAATGAAATCAAAATTCATTTGGAGGAAGCGGAATTGGAATTTCATTGGCTTGGGAATTGTTAACATTTTCATGGTTTCCCAAAAGTAGAAACACCTTTTGGTTCCTGCACTGCAAAAAAATGAGATCGTATTAAGTTTTTTTTGTCTTATTTTAAGTAAAATTGTCTCATTATACTCAATATGGGCCACAATCAACTGGTCAGTCCAGAAAAAATGTCTTGTTTCAAGTTATTCAAAAACAAAAACAAGGTCTGAATTGCTTGCAACAAGTAAAAATAATCTGCCAATGGAACAAGAAAAATTTGCTTAAAACTAGAATAATGCCTTAATACAAGTAACTTTTCTTTGTTATATTGGTAGATTTTTTTTTTTTGATTTGTTACAAGCAAGTCCGACCTCAATTTTGTCTTTAATAACTTGAAATAAGACACTTTTCTGAACTGTTTGGGTGAATGAGGCTCATTTTAAGTCTAAAAAGACCATTTTTACTGAAAATAAGACAAAAAAACTTGATAAGATTTCAGTTTTTTTGCAGTGTAAGGGGATGCTTGAAGGACAGAATTGAGATGTTTATTTCAAAGCCTGAAGATTGTTTTTTTTAATTATTCAGAACAAAGAAGTCCTGATTTGTTACCAAATGCGAGCACTGTTTTTACACTGCAATAATCTGATGATTTGTGTTTGATGAAAACCAAAAGTTGGTTTATAAACACAGCTAAACATTCAAATCAGGAGCTTTCAAGAAACTGTGAGTACTGGCGCCCTGATGATGGTGTCAACCAGTACCAAGGCTGGCTGGAGCCACGATAAACAGGATAAGAGTTGTTTTGTTTAAGGGTAGGATTTGTGGCAGAGGAATGTTGTACTTCAGTCACAAATATGAAAGTACAAAGATGTGTTTTTTTCTTTTTACAAGCCCTAGCACTCAATAGTTCTGATGTTGGTCCTGGATCCAAAGGGAGAGTTACATGGGAAGCAGTGAGGGATAGAGCCGGGTGGTGTGAGACGGGGATGAGAGGGGTGACCTGGCATGAGGAGCTGGGGGTGTGTGGGTGAAGGTGATCGGTGGGCAAAGCCCTCAGGGGAGAATGGAGGTGATAAGGAGTTTAGAGATAATCTTGAGGAAGACGGGGAGTGATTTGGTGAGGTTTGAGGGGAGGTGCGAGGAGAGAGACCCAACCAACAAAGTGAAGCTGTTGGTGCGCTTGATACCAAACATTCAGAGGAGCGACTGCCCATTGGTCTGCCCATGGCCTGTCTGAGTATGTCAGCTGGGGCAGAGGCACTAAGGTCGCACGCAGAGGAGCTGCCACTTATTACTCTCTGCCCCCATCCCTCTCCTCTCCGACCTCCATTAGAAGGGAAATGGTTTTTATCGGGGACTTGAAGGAGGTTGCCACAGTTGGAGGCAGGTGAGTAAGAGTGTCTTTGTCTAGACTGGGCAGTGAAGAGAGCATTGTCAGGGAAAGATTGGGAAAGGAGGTCAGTTGAGTCAAACGCTTGGGCCTCCCACTCTGAGGGCACCATCAAGCTGTTGTAGCTGACAGCTGGCCTCATGGCTTTCTGCCACCCTCCCTGATACTCTGGTTCTACATCTACTTCTATTCTATAGCTAGGCGAGTGCGACCTGGCACGAGGACGAGAACTAACCAGTTTGACCACAGGGTTGGCAACAGGGATAGGTCCAGACTGAGGTTTCTGGACCAGTCCTGGGGACTGAGGATGAGCTTGAAGGGCTTGAGCCTTCGAGTCTGGAGGCACTAACCCATGGATGGCTCCCTGATTCGGGGCAGAGAGAGGCCTGTCTCTTGGCTTATCTTTCTGATTACTGGGCCCAGGAGGATGAAGGTTTGGTGCTTGGTTGGACTGGCTGACTTGCCCTTGACCAGAATGCTCTTTTTGAATCTTACTAGGCCCCCTACTGGGCACTTGGCCCGAAACCTGGTTCTGCTCCGGGATGGACCCTGGGCTGCAGCTCCTACGACTCAGTCTCTGAGCCCTGAATTCCCTAACCTGCTGGCTTATCTCCTGCTTCAGGCCTGGGTCTAGAGGTTCTCCTGGGTCTAATGAAATACGGATATGGGGCAGGTTGTTGGAGAGGAGCTGGGCAGCGTGAGACGGGGTTCGCCTCGGTACTTGAGCTCTGGGTTGGCCATGTAAGCCAGCAGATGAAGCTGGCTGACAGAATGACTGGTGATGTCGTAGGTTAGGGCGGGGTGGGTTACCCTGACCATGCTGCTGCTGCTGCTGCTTCGGGACCTAGGAGTCAGAGTCAGAGGACGGTGAGCAACAACACAAAGACACACAAAACAGACATCAAGGCTGGGTTTCAAACAAAACGGCACCAATTTCATAGACTGAGTATAGGAAGCTGAAATTAGTTTAGCTAGCAAAGAATTAGCCATTACTGAAAGACACCATTTCATCACATTTCATATTTTGATAAAGACGAAAGTGATATTCTCTTTATCTAAACAGCTTTAAAACTGTTTGCATGAGGATAAAACGGAATCCTTCATTTGTTTATTTTATCTAATTGTCATTGAAAAAACAAACATCCAACAGCCCTGATAATGCTTTCACTACATTACTCTGAATGGGATTTTTTTTTTTAAATGCTCAACTTTAAGCTCACATTGAATTGTCTAAAACTTCATTGCAGCAGCACAGAATCACTGATCAACTGCCTGATTGTGTCTTCAGGTGTCTCTATTTATGTTACTGTGGCTACATCAACTCCTCATATACAGTCTATGGTTCATTTTCAAACATCTTCAAAAAGTGAAGTTTCCCCACTTTCACCACAGGAGAACTGGACCTGCAGAATGTAATAGGATCAATTCAGGAAGGCCACTTGGTGTGTTAGATAAAACAAGATTAGGGTCCCACATTACAGGGATCATCATGGCAGCATGCACGCATTCGGTGGTCTCCATCCCTCAAAGGTGACGCAGTTATTTACCTCTTTAGCCCAGGCAGGCTTGTCATTAGGATTGATGATATCCTTGTAGTGGTAAAGCTGTTTCTTCTCAGCTTGCCGTCCCTCCTGCTGCTGCTGCTGATGTTGCTGCTGTTGCTGCTGCTGCTGCTGTAGAGACACCAGGTAGGCTCTCTCCTGCTGGAGCTGCCTCTGGAGCCGCTCCGCCTGCCGCTGCTCCTCTACCTGCTTACGCTTGTACTCCTGGAGGGAAGACACAGACGGGGGATCATAGAGAGGGAAGCGATGAGAGGCGGGTCAGTTTCAGTCATAAACGATGGAAATCAGAGCTGATGGACACCAAAGTGACAAGTGGAGCACTAAATATTAACACAGATTGTTGGTGCTGGGGAGGCAGGAGATGAAAAAGATGGAAGAGGGGAGGAAAAGGGAGCCACATGGATCTCAAAAGCTTATCGCAGACTTCTTCCTTTCCACCTTGAACATATTACTCTTGCAGGCTTTAGCTGATAAAATGTAAATGACATTTTTTCACACATAATACACAGAGCTGTCGCCCCAGACAAGACTAGGGCAACGAGAGAAACTCTCTGCGGAGAATAACAACGTCCTATTTTCTCTTGGATGTCCTCACTTTCTGCGGGCCAACATGATCGAGGTTGACAAAACCTTTTTCCACACCCTCTGGGGAGTCTTTTGAGATCCAGAAAACTTAATGCTCCCGTACATGCAATCAGTGATGTGAATAAATCCCACACAAACATTAGAGATAAGAGAATTCATTGTTTCCACTTCAATCCGTGGCTAACAGGTTTACAGAGTCAGACTGTGGATTTCCCACTCAGTGAGCTCCTTTGTGCAACACAGGGGCCACTTAGGCACATGCAGTGGGGATGGGGGGCCACACAGCACAGATGGGGAGCAGTAGTAGCTCAGTGGTTACCAGCAGTAACGCCTGCTCCTGTAGTAGTTGTTGCTGGAGGATCTCTAACTGCCTCTGCTCTTCTTCCAGCTGTCTGCGGATATACTCCTGAGCAGCATGTCGGCACAAGTAGATAGAGACAGGCTGAGAACAAATCAGGAAATCTGAACATTCAAACAGCGACAGAGAGATAAAAGACAGAGATAAAAAGAGGACTACGGAAGTTAATCTCCTGAGAAGGCTGTAAAGAGGAGAGATGGGAATCAGAAGGCAGATGAAGGAAAGAAGACCATGTTCTTGAGCTATTGTAATGTGTTACCAAGGAAAAATGATGTATACAGAGAAAAAATAGCTCAGAACATATCTTTCTGGGACAGCTGAATAGTGTGGGAGGGGAGAGACTGAGAGATAAAGACAGACCAGGAAAGAGAGGAGAATAAGTTCAATACGAGGACAAGGGAAAGAACTGTTCAAAGCTGGAAAGATGTACGAGGACAAGAGATAAAACTGAGTACAAGTTCCTAAAGCACGCTGTATATATTTAGGTTTCCCTGCATAAGAGTAGTTTACTGTTAAAGCTGTAGAGGTGTTTTCACTCTTATCGTAGCCCGATGTGAACTGATGTACTGTCTCTTTATTTTCCTATTTTGACTTTTTTTCTGTTTTTTTTTCTGTTTGTTTTTTTTTTTAATTCATGCATTTATTCAAAGGTCCCATATTATGCGAAATCACTTAATTAAGTCTTTGAGCAAAATTTGTGGGTTTTTGGCTTTTCTCCCAGCCCACAAAATGTGATATTTAATGACAAAACCTGTATTTAGTCATGCTTGTGAATGTAAAATCCTGACCTAAAACGAGCTGTTTGGATTTTGGGGATTTGCCGACGTCAGCGATTTCCTTTTTTGACCAATCAGGAGCAAGCCTGACCTGAGTGGTAAACCAGAGCAGATACCCCCGAACCCCCTTCCCGCCCACTCCTCTCCTTGAGAGAATGCTGAAGTCGAAGGGCCATCACTGCTTGGTTTTTGTCTGTAAACAGCGACATAGGTCCATGCACAAGCTTCCTATCTCAGAAGAAGACAAGACTAAGTGGCTAGCGTTCATTTATCAAGGAAATGTTCCAGCTACACTCAGTAAAACTGTGCATGTGTGTGCTGGTCACTTCAGGGCCGACTGCTTCCAACTTTGGACAGTATAACAGAGGGCTAGCGAATAGACTGGTCCTGAATCCAGGGGCATTACCAACCATCCTCCAACAAACCTGGGACCCTGGAAATGTGAGTATTTTAAATGCTGTGTGCTGTGGGGCAGATGTAAGAGCTTTTCCTCAGTGTCCCCCCTGTCTCTGTGTTAGCTTCAGGATGCTAACTTTAGCTGCAGTTCGCCTGTTGTTTTATCCTGTAATGTTACGGTAAACGAGCTTCTCTGTTTTCTAAACATTGTGCACTCGGAGCTTGTGGTGCCGCTCTCAGTGACGGTGAAGAGCGTGGCGGTATCAGTGGTGACTCATTTACATATGAAGGTCACGCCCATGAAATCAGACCGTTCTGAACAGAGGGGCTATGAGAGCCTGGAAACAATGCTGCTGTGCTTGATTTATTGGCTTTTTGGACCAAAACATGTTACTACCATTTCTTGAAGACATCAATGATCCATATTAAACTGCAGAAAAGGAGCAGAATATGGGACCTTTAACTATGGAAGCCCAAAGTGGACATGTGTCGATATATTTGATCTAATCTGTTTCCCTCCTGATCTTGACTCAACGTCTGCAAAAACAAACGTTGAAAGTCCAGACCTTGAAGAAAAACAACTAAAACTAACTTATTAATGGAAAGCGCAGAAAACAATATGTATGTCCACTCCTGGCTTCTGTAGTTAACAATGATGGAACATGGGGGAAGAAACAGTAGCTGATTCTGTTTGAGTCCTTTTCATGCAAAAACAAGAAGTGGCTAATAGGAAGAGTGTGACCAACAACTCAGGCTGAAGCTGTGAGCACAGAAAAAAACGATGTATCATCAGATTAAAATGTCAGACTTCTGTGGGCCTGATACACAGCCCTGAGGTACTTTAAGAGAATAAAACTAGAGTGACTCAGGAGGACAAAAAAAGATAACAGAAACAGAAAACAACAGAAAAGTTTTAGGGCAAATTTGGGGTTTTGGACTTGAGTCGTTGTGATGTTTCTTACTTCTGTGGCACCATAATGGGAGTGTGTTTTAATGTGATACAACAGTAAGTGCATGAACCTGTTCTCTCTCTGCGTGCCTCCTCTCCTCCTCTCTGCGGAGCTGCTCCATTTCCTCGTAGCGCCTCCTCTGCTCCCTCTCGTGCTGCTTCCTCAGTTCTCGCTCTCGCTGCTGCTGCTGTCAGGAGAAAAGAGGCACCAGACAACTCAGGATCGCTGAACAAAAGGGGTTTATCTGTTTTCACGCAAATTAAGAAACCGTGTCTCAGCAGAGATTGTCACACAAGCGCCGAAACTTTGATATGTGAACGCATTTGATCATAGTTTCTTTCTGTGTGATTGTTCCTACTAAATTTCAAACCCCTGACTTGGGTTTTTCTGTTAGGAATAGAAAGACTTTATCTTTTTGTCAGTTTAACGACCAATTTACTCTTCCTTCTTTCCTTTTTCTGCTTTTGTTTGAAACGAGAAGGCTTCACTGCACAAACACATGCCCTCACAGACACACATTCGGCCCTTTGAGGACGGGTCATAGTAGTTAAGTTGAGTCATGGCGCTCAGCCGTGCGTTGGGAGTCAGACCCTGATGGGAGCTCAGACAGAGCACACAGATTATGGGTTAAGGATTTTCTTCTTTAAGCCTGCTCACTGGAACTAAGAGAGCGACTCTGGGGAAAGGCTGTGTTTTTCCTCCTCTGTATCATAACCAATATCTCATCTTTGATTCTCTCCTGCTCACCTCCTCCAGCCTCCTCCTCTGCTCCTTCTGCTCCTCGATACGTTTCTGTCTCTCAGCTAAAAGTAAGCGCTTGTGCTCCTCGTTCTGCTGCTGCTCCAGCTGCTGTCGTCGCTGCGCTTCCGAGCGCTCCTTGTTGGCCAGCTGGAGGCGCAGGAAGTCTCTCCTCAGGGTCGACTCTCCTGGGATGTTGATGATGGAGCTGTAATTGAAACAATTAATAAAAAGATGTTTTAAGTGTTCAGGGGGAAGTTGGACATTGTGAATGTCTTTAAACAAAGAGAGAAAACACTGACCTTGGTTCACCCATGTCTCTTTCTTCGTCCTCCTCTTCACTTCCGCTGTACTCGTACTCTGTCTCATCTAACAGAGAGAGAAGATGGAATAATTTTAGAAATAAATACAATAAAGTCATGAAAGGCAGCAACCAAAGACCAAATCCATTCTGATTCCCATTTTTCATTTTCACTTGAGCTCCTCTTGTTCATTTCTTAACTGCTCACGACTCTGGCGTTCCCTGATCCTCACTCCTTCAAGGCACCCTCTTTTAGCCGCTTTGAATAAGAGTATAAATTGTAATTTGACTGTGTGTAGCGAGGTGGAGAACATTAGCTCGGGGCTCTTTCAGCTGTCGTCTTAAAGCATAACGCTTGTAGGAGAGGCCCCTGCTCTTTCAGAGGAGCGTTGACGCAGGCTTGTCCTCTCAGTGTGACAGAGTGACAGCTGGAGGAAGTCACAAAGTGTCTGCAGCGACAAGAAGTTTCTATACATCATCCGGGCAGCAGCCCCACAGTGTGTTGTTTCTTGAAGCGGTTAATGTGGTTTGTACTGACGCAGTAACAGTGTGCAAGTGTCAGTCTATCACTCAGCCTGAGCTTGTGTGAGTGTGTGTGTGTGTGTCTGTGGTTTTCAGATGTGGTCTGTCACTTGCGTTTCCTGCCCTGAATCCCATTTGTGTTTGTGTCATTCTGTCAGTGTTTTACATGTAACTTTTGCTCTTTTTTGAGAAATAAAAGTGAAGGTGTGTTGTTCTGTTTGTCAGTATTACAAAGCTCAAAGGCACTTGAACCAGTGGCTATTTCATATCTGTAGATTTCTCATTCCTAAACATGTTTAGTTTTAATTGTATGTTGAACAATGCTTTATATTAACCTTTTATTATAGTTTTAATGTTATCCCTGCTACAAAAGTATTTTTCAAGCAAACAAGCTTGTCATTCATTCAACTGCTAAGCAATCCTTCAAGTTTTTTATCAAACTGTTGTGCCTTTCATGTACCCATTTATCCAGCCCTTTATCAAGCTATCTTGCTAACAATCTAGGCTTTTATCTAGCTACTTTTTCAGCCACTTGTCTGATTATTTTGCTAGCTACTTAGCTAGCTTTCAAGTTAATATCTTGTAACTTCCATAGGTACTGTTCCAGCCAATTTTCTTGCTAATTTGCTATCTATCCAGGCTACCTAGCTACCAGCTAGGTACCTAGCTTGAGGCTGGCTCTGGAAGTACAGGAAGTCACATACACACCAAGTTAAAAAAAGCCGTTTTTAAAACAGAAATTAACCTATTTACAGCCTGGTTAATAAATGTCTCCTGTCTGATTTGCTAAGTTCACTATCGGCACACACTGTACAGGGGGTGAATTTTTTTCTAACCCGGCAGTTCAGAGGATATTAAGATCCTGGGCTCACCCAATCAAAGGCACAGCTCAGGTCACATGACTGACGGGTGCCCTATAGCTGCACACTTCAAATATGACTGCAGTTCCTGATTTGCTTCATTTTCCGCTTCAGAAACAGACAGGGGACGTCATGGAGACTACGTCCATGTTTTATACAATCAATGCTTGATACCTTTCTAGCCATTACAAAGCTAACTAGCTTTTTATTGAGCCATTTATCTGCCTTTTTTTAAATTTCTAAACATGCATTCCTCAAGCATATATTTAGTTGAAATGCTATATCTTTATTCAGTTTAACAGCTTGCTATCAATCGGGCCATTACTTAACGACTTAGCTTTCTGGCAACAAATCAATCTAGTCATCTTGTTTTCTAGCTGTTTATCAAGCTACCAAGCTAACAGTCTATTTATAATGTGTCTTTCAATCTTTTTTATGTGTCTTGGTATCTTTCCAGCTAATTTGCTAGCCATTTCCTGGCTACCTAGCTTTGTATCCACCCATTTAACTAGCTTTTTGGTATCTACACAGCCATTAATGTAGCATTCATTTAGCATATATCGAGCTATTTGGTTATTCATCTGTCTATTTGTTATGCTAGCTTGCTATGGATCTAGCCGTTTCCTGAGCACCTATATAGCTACCTTGCTCTTTATCTTAACAATTCTTTTCCCATCTCTCTATCTTTAATCCAAACTCTTCTGCAGTCACCTTCCTTCTGAATGCATCTGTCTCCAAGCATCATTTACTAAAGTCTGAAGTCTAACTGTACACATCTATAGCATGTTGGTCCTCACCCCTCTCGCCCCTCTTCTTCTTGGTGCGGTCGATGTGGTCCTTCAGCTGGATGCGGACCTGCCTCTCGTTGGGCAGGTCCCTGATGAACGGGTGTTTGAGGAGCTGCTCTGTGCTGGGTCTCTTGTCGTGGCTCTTCACCAGACAGTTCTCTATGAACGACTGGAACTTCTTTGACCTAGAAAACGTGTAGAAAAAAAATCTGCTGTTATCAACCGAAAATCTGGACTAATTGTCTCATTCATATCTGCATCAACATATTGTTAAAGTGATAGCTCACACTCACCATTTCTTCGACTTGAGTCTGGGGGCAGGGTTGCGGGGGATGAGGAAGAGGGCTCTCATTGGATGCATATCACACAGGGCTAAAGAGTCAAAAATAAGGTAGGAAACATGGCAGAGGTAGGGTGAATGGTGCTGGTTGTGCCAAACAGTGTCTTGAAATGAAGTCAGAGCTAGCTGGAATTAGCCATTACATGATCAATAATGCTGTCAATACTAATAACCATCCATTAGTTTGTTTGACTCAATCTCCTTAGCTCTTCTTTTCTTGTACAAGTCAGTTATCACACTCACAGATTGGTGGTTGTATTTCCACTGCTGCACTATTTCCTTTCTTAACGTCATTCATTTGTCACATTTTCATGCCGAACAGGTAAATGTGTATGTGAGCTGGTGTTGCAGAGCTACATACGTGGTGCTCCTTCAGCCATCTCTATTGCCGTAATTCCCAGGGACCATAAATCACTCTGTAAGGACAAAAACACTCTGTATCACATTCCCAAAAAACAACAACAGACACAGTTTCATTAAGCTAGAGGTTGCTGAAGCACCTTGAAGTCGTAAGTGGCATCAGGGTTCTCATCACAGGCAATAACCTCTGGTGCCATCCAATACGGCGTCCCAATAAACGTGTTCCTCCTGCTGACTGTTTTGTCCAACTGGGCTGAAACACCAAAGTCCACTGCAGAGAGAGGAACCAAGGGAAGACACACAGAAGCAAAAATAATTTCATCAGCAGTTGACTTGAATCTTATTTTTCACTGTGTGCTTTGTAGGCTTCACTTCACTGGATTTTATAATGGACTCTAAACGGGCAAAAAAAACACCCAACCTGCAGTATCTCGCCTGATTCACAAACACACACAAACACACTCTATAATCCCCTCCTCAGTGGGCCATAGCAGGAGAGAGTGAGAGCGAGATTTCCTTCTTCAGCACTCTGCAGCGTGAGCCACAGAGAGATGAGTCGGCGGGTATTCAGCAAAAAGGAAGACAAAAAAAAGCCCCTCACTCACAGTCTCAAACACAAACACACCTCTAACAGGAGCTCTAGACCTCCGCCTGCCTAAGCGATCTTACCGGCGTTTTGTCAAGTTGTGGTTAGATGTCATACTGACCTAGTTTGACCTCTGCGTTCTCCGTCAGCAGGACGTTCTGTCCCTTGATGTCTCTGTGGATGACTTTATGCTGGTGGAGATGAGTCAGACCCTGTAGACACAGATGGAAGTGTATGGTGACAGGGTGCAACTGAGGCAATGATCCTTATTATCAGTGTTATCCTTATTTTTATCACAGCAAAGAGCTGCAACCTCTTTAAAAAGGTAGATGTGCTAAATCTAAACCATCCTCGATCATTGACCTCCCTCTGCAGGACAGGTGGACAAAATTGGCACAAGAACAACGGTGAAATGTCACTTTAATTTCCTAGAATTACTTTTTATCTGCGTGTTGACTTCAGTTTATGGTCTCTGTTTCTAAATAATGCTGTTTTATAAGCCTGCTTCAGGCAGGGATTATTATTTATGCATGACAAAACAATCAAATCAAATCAGATCAGATTAAATCAGATCAAATACATCATAAGTCTCGGTCGTTATTTTAGTTGGCAAGGCTGTAAATATAGAAGAAGTTGTGTTGGCACTTCATTTCTGGATCAAAACAAACCGAGTTCTCTGCCAAAAACAAGCCTTTCTGTTATGTTTTCCTCTCAGAAAAATAAACAAATGCTTAGTATATAAAAACAGATCATACTTAGAGTTAGAAAACAGCTTTTATTTATTTTATTTTTTTTAAACACATGTGAGACTTATCGTAATGTGCCAGATTTTTTTCTTTTTTTATAACTTGCAGCTGTTCTTCAAAGCAGGTGATATATTGAGTCAGTCACTGAGAAGAGTGAGACAGCTCAGATGATAAAAATGTTAAAAAGAATAGACAGGAGAGGCATGAAATAGACAATATAAAAGACCTGAAAGAGACAGACAAAAGGAGAGGAAGAGATAAAAATCTAGAGAGACAAAGCTCACTGAAGGAAACCAAGGACGACTAAATCAGAGCAAGAAGAAAGCACAGAGAGCACGCAATAAGACGAGAGAGGAGTAAAAAAAAGGAGCAGAAGTGGATAAAGAAAAGCTTTGTTCCCTCTGTTTCAGAGCAGCACTGCCTCTAACTGACAAGATGCAGCGATATTGCTGCTCACAGTTTGAGGCTTTGGCCCTCAGTACAAAAAAACACAAACACAACAACAGATAAAGGAGATAAGATGTGGAAGTCTATGTTCCCGAGAAGATTCAATTCATGGCTTTAAATTTCTTTAGAAACTTAGGTTTGATGGAAAACAAACATCAGGTTTTAGTTATGGGAACAGTTCTGTGGAGAAACTTAATTCTGATGAAAACTGAAGGAAATACTGGCGCTAAATGTGAGTTAAAGCACCTGTGGGGCGTTTTTGACTGTTTATGGAACTGATTGACAGTCACTGGGATGCCTTTATTTGACTAAGTGAGGCAAACAAGATCATCACCAACAAGACTCACAATTTCTTTATCATCATTTTAAAGGTCCCATATTATGCAAAAATCACTTTATTCAGTCTTTTAGTTAAATTTGTGGGTCTTTGGCTTTCCTCCCAGCCCAGAAATGTGATATTTAATGACAAAACCTGTACTTAGTCGTGCTTGTGAATGTAAAATCCTGACCTAAAACGAACTGTTTGGAATTTGGGGATTTGCCAACGTCAGCGATTCCCTTTATTGACCAATCAGGAGCAAGTCTGACCTGATTGGTCCACCAGAGCAGATACCCCCAAACTCCTTCCCTGCTGCTGCTCCAGCAGCCATCACTGCTTTGTTTTTGGCCGTAAACAGCCACATAGTTCCATCATGCACAAGCTTCCCATCTCGGAAGAAGACAAGACTAAGAGGCTAGAGTTCATTTATCAAGGAAATGTGCCAGCTACACTCAATTAAACTGTGCATGTGTGTGCTAGTCACTTCAGGGCCGTCTGCTTTTCCAACTTTGGACAGTAGAGCAGAGGGCTAGCGAATAGACTGGTCCTGAATCCAGGAGCATTACCAACCATCCACCAACAAACCTCGGACCCTGGAAATGTGAGTATTTTAAATGCTGTGTGCTGTGGAGCAGATGTAAGAGCTTTCCCTCAGTGTCCCCCCCTGTCTCTGTGTTAGCTTCAGGATGATAACTGTAGCTGCGGTTTGCCTGTTGTTTTAGCCTGTAATGTTACAGTAAAGGAGTTTTGCTGTTTTCTAAACATTGTGCACTCGGAGCTCGTGGCGCCGCTCTCAGTGACGCAGATCAGTGCGGTATCAGCGGTGGCTCATTTACATATGAATGTCACGCCCACTAAATCAGAGCGTTCTGAACAGAGGGGCTATGAGAGCCTGGAAACAATGCTGCTGTGCTTGATTTATTGGCTTTTTGGACCGTTATATGGGACCCTTAAAGACTGACCTCTTCAGGGTGGGGTACATCTCACTTTGAAAGAAAGCCAGATGAGGTTTCAACTGATACATGTACAGATGTACAGATGTACAAGATGTATGAGATGCTGCTTTGTCCACAGGGGGCACCAAAATCAACACAAACAAAAAGTCTCTCACAGGAGCTTTAAACAAAGGATAGTCCACTGACCAAAATTCTACAAATTATTAAAGAATAGAAATTTTGTCGTTTCAAAAATTAGTAAGATTTTGTGTAACTAAACTGGCTTTTTATTTTGATAAAAATAAAAACTTGGTTCATGCCATACACCCTTAAAAACCAAACCACAAGGTTTTATTCATTTCAATTCAAACAGGATTTACTATAAAAGCACTTAAGCTTGCAGTGCACACTCTGTGATTTAAACACTGAACAAAATTACAAATAGATTAACTCATTATTCTGAAGTTGACAGAAACTCAATTTTCCATTGCTCTCAGAGTGAACTTGGTCCTGAGCTGAGAGTTACTGCATTTGTTAACCCTGGGGCTGAGGTTTTCTAATTTAATCCCCGCTTTCTGTCGATGCTGTAATCAAGAGAATCATGCTTGAAAGTGAAATAATGTGGAGCGGTTGTTTTTGTTGTAATATATGCTGTGTTGGCGAGGTTGAACTATAATATACCTGTGTATGAACAGGGAAGTCATTTAGGAAAACAGCATAAAACAATAGAGACTGGCTGTTATTGGGGAACTACACAGAGTGAACCAAGGTGTTGACACAGCTCTTTAAAGGTTCGTTTAAAAGTTACTCTGTTGATGTTGCAGATATTTTGCACAAGTTTTAGCAACAAAAAGTGGACTTTTCTTCTTCACAGAAATCCCAACACAGCACAAAGCCAGAAGACAAAGCTTATCAAAGATCTTGCTGAGTTTCTTCGACTTTCACAAACCATCATATTTACTCCTTCCAGGCAGCAGAAAATTGTAGAAATGACTCGACTCGAGTGTTCACTCACCCTGAGAATCTCTCTGCAGATGTAAGCTGTCCACTCCTCTTTCAGAGAGTTGCCCTTGGTGTTCTTGATCAGGTCTGTGACTGAGCCGGCTCCGCAGAACTCCATCACCAGCTACAAACACACGAGGATCATCAGAGAGTAGTTAGTAAGAGGAGAGACATAAACCAAAGAGGGTGTAGAAAGATCTGCAAACCACTTCCATCCAAGCAGCTCCTTTTATCTGCTGTCTGATTTTACGAGTGTCATATTTATCGTTCCTTACTCTCGTCTGTGCAACTGGGAGTTTTTGCTGATGATCTGCCTGGTGAGGTATGCCTGCCTCACTTTAGACTTTGCCCTTCCAGTTCGGCAGATGGAAGGACAGGGAGCACCCAAACAGACCATTTTTTTAAAGCTACATTTTTTGGAGGCTTTTACACCTTTATTTTTACCTCTGCCAAGGAGGTTATGTTTTTGGGGAATTTGTTTGTCTGTGAACAACATAACTCAAAAAGTAACAAACGGATCTTGATGAAATTTTCAAGGAATGTTCAAAATGGGATAAGGAAGAAGTGATTACATTTTGGAGGTGATCTGGATCACTATCTGGATCCAGGATTATTTTAAAGCAGTGGTCCCCAAACTACGGCCCGGGGGCCGGATACGGCCCGCCACCCCATTTTGCCCGGCCCCCTGAACAATACCAGAGGCGCATTATGATTGTCTGTTTTTCCAGTCCAGCCACATGATCGAGACTTACACATGCATAGAACATAACTTTCTATTCCACCCTTCTGCAGTTTGTGCCCTATCTGAAACCCCTCCCTTAAAAAAATAAATCCTGTTATACAAACAAACTGGTAGTGAAATGTATTGTGCAGGTAGGTGATGTATCACTTTGTTTGGTTTCTTAGCCTGCTTGCTTTCTGGTTTTCACAGTGAAGTTAATGAGAGAGAGAGCTGGTGTCTACAAGTAAGTTAACATTTCATGTTTTTTTTCTCTGTGAAAAACCTGAAACGGGTTATTTAATTATTATTCAATTCATAAATAGTGTTATATATTTCATTAATGCTGTTATTATTTTTTTTCTGATTTTTTTCCTGTCAAGATCCCAGAAAGGATTATTAATATTTGGTTATGTGTGGCTTTCTGGGAAACAGTAAATATTTACGTTTGGACACCCCTGCGATCGTCACACTATTTTTTTACAAACTGACCCCGGCCCCCCATTAGAGAAAGGAAAAGTTGTTTGGCCCTGTCGGGAAAAAGTTTGGGGACCCCTGTTTTAAAGGATTCTTTATCATTGTGAGATAGGGCTGTTTTCACCATATGTGTATATAACTCCACGATTAATGGTCAGATTGCTTTGAAAAAAAATACAAGACAAGGTCACCATAATTTCTGACGGATGTAAAAGTACGATCCAGATCCTGATAAAATTCTGGATACTAAGATCTGGAATATGAAACATGTACTGGGTCATCATAATTTTCAACACTGTCAGGAAACAAATTATTGTACAAACCTGCAACTAACACCAAATTGTAGCAGACAGTCTGCTGAAAGGAAGTATAACATTAAAGTAGGACTAAAGTGTTGGTGAAAATCACAATATGCTTGGTGGAGATACTTTTCTAGTTGAGTTTAGTTTTAATTTTTTGAAAATGTTTCATTTTAGTTTACTTTTAATTAATGTAAGTCTTTCTTTAGTTTTAGTATTTTGTTTTTTACGGGATGGTTGTCAAGGGTGAGATTCAAAAATGAGAATTTAAAAAAGCATTGTGTAAAAACTCTAAAGATCATACCATTTTCTAAATTGCAATGTCAAGAGTAACACACACATAAACCTCAAAATTGCAACTATGATCAAAAAAAGTTGATTTTTTTGTCAATCTAGGGATAGATTTACTTTGTGAATAAACTTCAGTAGTGTAAAATATTGTCAATTTTTTAACTGCATTAAAATATCTTATTGACATCATAGCCTGTCGTTAACATCAGGCATTCCTCTGACCATCTAAAGCCACAATTATAGACTTTCACATGCTTTAAATTTTCTTTATTACTAAATCTAAGCTCTAATTTAAAAGCCTTCTTCAATTTATGATAAGTAATAATTTGTAATACCACATATTCATGCTGCAGACTATTCCTCTGTCACTCCACGTAAACACACAGGCGTAGAAACTTCATCCTAAAGTGACTCAACGAGGTCACAGGATCACACGAATCAATCAAATCTGTCTCTTGACCCAAACACAAAGTATCCATTCTGTCCATCTCTCTTTTCTCTCGCCGTCCTGAGCTGCCTCATTCCTTCATCTCCCCTCTACTCTCCTCTCTGACCCTCATTTCATCCATCCCTGGCATTACATCCGCAGAGATATGCGGGCAAAAGTTCAGCTGGTCAGTTTCTGGCTCTGCTTCAAGCTCCTCTCATCATCGCTCTGGATTACAGGAAGAGAGGAGGAAGCTGGCGAGTAATACCCAAAAACCCTCCCTGATCCTGGCTGTGCACATGTAGCCAGACACGCACAAACAAAAGAAACACCAAAATGCATAACACATATATGTAGGCAGAAAACTAGCACTACTGAGTCATGGGAAATCATGCATGCAGTAGATCTAGCTGCTTTGTGTCAATGCATAGGTTTGTGTGAGTCCTGCTGCTGTTGTGTGATGAATGCAACCAGATCAGAGAGCTGAGAGCTCCCTTAGATCACGTTAACACATGATTTATTGCAGCAGCCAGCCAGCCACGCGCTCATTCTTGTACTTTATATCTTTCACACACTCACGTTAAGTATATATTCCAATGCACACGACGCTCTGTGTAACTACACACTCGCTTCTTTCACACAAATATAACAGTGAAAAATGGAACGTGGCCGTTTCTGCAGCTATTCTCTCTCCAGGGTTACACTCCATTTCATACACACACACACTGAAAAAGTGCTGACATAAGCATGCACACACACTCATAGAAAAATGATGCCGTACCCAGAGCTGGTCGTCGATGCCGGGAGGGTTTTTCTTCACGAATGCTCCGTAGTAGGTGGCGATGTTGCGGTGGTGGCTGTACTTTTTCAGCATGTTGATTTCAGCTTTGATCTCTTCTTCCTCATCCTGATAAAAACACACACACACACACACACACACACACACACACACACACACACAGGAGAAGAGGGGAAAAATCCAGAAATGAACGCCTTTTTTAGGAGCATGATTGAGCAAAAGGGATAAAGATGATGTGTTTATATTCTGGATTCATTTATGTTGAGCCAAGCGGCAATACAATGCAAACAGCTGGACTCTAAATATCCCACAACAACAGCATTACTTTTTAATTACTCTCATTCGAGGGGTTACTGACACACAGCCAGAAGCCAGTGTTTGAAATGAGTTGTTATGGCAGCAGTTTGATTACTTTAAACTGCAATTTCTTATTAATTATGCACAATGTCGCAGAATTATGCCTTAATGAGTTTAATTTAGCACTCATCAGCCATGGAAATAAAAACACTTGTTTTACTGAGCTGATTCTGTACAGTGGCGGCTCATTTTGTCCTTCATTTAATTTTCAATTATTAAATATCACAATCTTATTTGCTTTGTGCTCAGGCAGATTTATTCGCATACTGTGCTGCGGCTTTTATTCACTGCCCTGATCACTTGATTCATCCTCCTTATACACCTGCAATTCCTTATTCATTCAGTCATTCATACAATTCTCCAGCTCATTCATTCATATCCCTTTGGTGCTTCATCTCTGCAGTGCTCCATTGTTTTGCTGGCAGCCGAGCTCAAACAGCGAGGCGTTTGGTGAGAGGATCTCTAAATATAGCTGAGATTCCCTCCTGCTTTACAGACACGCCTGAGACCACACTGCTGTCCTAATACCTCTAGCTAATATTACCATGGCAATAGGCCTGTCCTCATTTCCTCTCTGCCACATCTCACACACACACACGCACACACACACAAACGCTGGCTCTGACTCATCGCTCATAATTAGATGACACGGTCGGCGGTGGTATAATCACTCGAGATGATTTGCCGTGCCTGGGTATGTGCACGAGTGTGAAAGGGCATGTGTGTATGTGAGCGTCTTACCCCTGTGACATCCATGACCTTGATGGCTGCCAGCTGCCCGGTCTTAACATGGCGACCCTGGTGAGGGGAGGAAGAAAGAGAGACTGTCAATGACACGAGGAGATGAAATGAGCACGTAAATGTCAGGGTCTCACAAAAGTTCAGAGATGGAGTCCGAGCAAAGTTTGTCATTAATACTGCATCAAAAAACTGTCGTAAACATGACCTCTGTGGCCTCTATCTCAGTCTTTATGCCAAAGCCAAAGCACTGAATCCTCACAGACTTTAATAACACCAGCCTACAGGGCATAAGTTGGTGAAATTGAGGGCTTAAGATGTTAAATACGAGAAATGGGACAAACTTCCTTAACACAACATGCACCATGAAATAACAAGGGAAAGGCCCACCTCCTGTGTGTCTGACATTTAAATGTTTATATATTTATGCAAACTATCAAAAGCCAGAAAAGCTTTTAATATTTACTAGTGAATGGACACTTTTCCATATAACCAGCATTTAAAAAGACATCTCAAGAGAAAAACACTGAAAACTAACTCATGTTAACGCCTTCATAAAGACTCATAATGTCAGTTAAATCCAGACTGCATCAATCAGTCAGGACCACTTAACTCTCTGGTTTCTAAATTATGAAAGCCTATATCAAGATTTTTTCCTGTAGTGTTTTTCTTCTTCTTAGGACATGATAAAAAAAAACAATTAAAAGAAAACACTTTTTCCAGAAAGTTACAGACATTTCAGTGGACTACTGAGCATTCAACATACAACACCCAAACTAAGCGTGAAATAAATTAAACTGTGTTTTCTTTCTTATTTTTTGGTAATCCCATAAAAAATTATTCATTCTAGTGCTTTTTAAAACATTTAATTTTTTTTCATTCATTTCAACTTTGTAAAGGAAATAGGTTTGGAATGGGGTGAAAAATTTCCATGAAAAATGTAGCGCAGAAATATTGGAAGTTTTTAGGGTTTGGTTGCCGTCAACATGGACCAATAGTTCTAGCAGGAAACCCTTGATGAAAATAAACCTGACGTTGCATGATGTCCACTCCAGTGGACACATGGCTGATTTTAATTTACTGCATACCTGAAACAATTTTTCTAACATAAATAGATGTGTACTATAACTTAGGTGTTACTGTGTATCATCATATTTTTACCTTTGGAGTTTCTTTTGGAATAGAAGGATTGAAAGGGTGTGCCAACTTGGAGTCAGAGAAAATGACAATGTCTTTTTGTAGATGTCCACTGCAGTGACCACTGTGCACCAGAGAGTCAAATTTGGCTGAAAATGTCTGTTCTGGGAGCAAGTGATGCGAGAACTGTGGTCAAGTAAGCCAGGATTAGTTCGAGGAATGTCCAAATGAGATCTCAACTATGAGATCATAGCGGATCTGGACCGTTTTTAACTGACTAGATACCTGCAAACTGAATCAGTTTTCTCAATCTGATCAGTTATGTCAGCAGTTGTAAAGTGAGCACATTTTGAGGCAGAATGCACACAAACTGGCAACTTGGTATTAAGTGTGAGATGCCACCAGACAACTAGAGAAACTGCAGTTTGCTTCCAGGTTCAGTTCAGAGAGGGCAACTACAGCTGACAGGATCTCTACCTCAGTTCACAGGGACTTGGCTGGGTAACCTGAGGGTCTGGTTCAAGGTTGGTTCAAGTCCTGGTATGGACCATAGACTGTATATGGAGTGAACAGCGTGGCTCTGCCATTTACCATTGTATGGTTTTGAAGCCAAAATACTCCCATCACAGGCACTGCCATTGTGCACCCAGAGTGTGCGCTGTAGAGGTTATAAAGGACTCAGAGAGAATCTGAGTAGAGCTGGGTGACAAAAACAATAATTATCTTTTTATTTCAAGAGTCTAATCTCTTCTTGGCTGTCCCTTTCGACATATTTTACAATCCCCAGAAAAAACACACAAGAACAGCAGCTGTCAATCATCGTTAAACATGACGTAAAAACTTGTTTTTAACCTCTTAAAACCAATTTAAAGTATTCAGAAAAAAGTTGACTTGAATACAAGGCAGACAAATGATATCTTCAAATCACCGCAACAATCAGATGTGAGAAACATTTATACGAGGAGTTTTAATTTTTTAGTTCGACCACAGCCCATCTGGAATGACTGGGGAGCCAGATTTTTCGACCTATACTGCAGCCAGCCACCAGGGGAAGCAGTTTTTGTGGTAACCTCACTTAGAGCCGAGTCAGATGATATGGACCAAATTTGGGAATTGGGCTGATAGCTGGAAAAGTGTTAGCAAAATTTCCTGAGCATTGTTGAGGCCCACTTTAGAAAAACTCCCCCCGAACCCTCAATGTTGTACATCGTGTTGGACAAAATGAACTCACTGGATGGACAACACAGGCAAGTCCAGTAAATGGTGAAACTGACGATCCTCAAAGTAAAAAGAATAGCTGGACATTCCTTGTTACACCATTTTAAGCCAAACTTGAGCCAAATTTTGAAAGACTCACATCAGACTCGAGCGTCAACATGACATACGTGACAGTGATGTTTCTTCTTGTTTCGGCATCAGTCAAACAAAGACAATGGTTAAAAGTGAATAAAGCAGGAGTCTGACAGGCCAAGATGTACCAGACAAGAAAATAACAAGACAGAGAAAGACACAGACTTGGCAGCGTTGTGCAATATTGAGGCTAAGAAGCAGCCTGAGGGAGCTAAGAGGCGAAGAAGTGCGAGATTGGAAGCTTGGGGGCGAATGGACGGCCCAAGTGGTTTGTTTTTCAACAGAGCATCTGTGGTTGTGATTAGCTAATGAAGCTAACGGGGCTAGAGATGTTAAAAAACACTCAGGGCTACTGCTACCACCTGTCTGGACTCCGCTGATTAGCATGTCACAGTCTGAGTGGAGCAGCTTAGCAGTAGTGGTAAAAACAAACAAAAACATCAATGCAGACAGACTCGCATTTAAACAACAACAAAAAAAAAAAATAAAACAGGGGAAATAACTGTTTTTTCGTGGTGGAGTTCTTGTAAACCAGATGGCATCAACAGTCCGGCTCAGACAACGCGCACTAACCCTAAAACAGAGGATACGCTACAAGAGTAACAGAAGTTTTCTGTAAAAAGACAGTCTCTGCTTCTTGCCGGCAGCCGTTAGTCATCATCAGCTCTTCACGTTCCTTTTTTTATGTAGTTTCAAAAGATCAATTGTACTCACAGGCCCACTAAAACTCATTACACTTGATGAATAGCTTGTAAGTAGGAAGTTATTCGATATATACAGTACTTAACTGCGATGGAGGCAGCTCAATAGCTTTCCATTTCCTTTACACTCATGTTCTTAAAGTAGCATAACTGGTCAGGGTTAAAACAACTACACATGACTTTTTGGCTCTGATAGGGCTGAAAAGTCATGATTTCAGCCATTAGGTCTCTAGGAATTGCAAATTAAAGACTAATTCAACTAGTCAAACTATAACTACACCAGCAACATGACTGGTAATGTTGACACTAGCTATGCTCCTTGTATTGGAGGAAGTTAAAGAGTAAAAAAGTAGTGATATTAATATAACTCATTGTGTTTAAATGCTGCAAACTAAGCACCAGTGGGTGATTGAATACTGTGTTTAGGCCCTTTTTTCCCCCTTTCTCTCCCCTACACACACAGAGTCCTGATTCTGTGAAAGTGAAAGAGCTGGAAAGATTGAACAGGGATTTCTCATTAGGATCAGACTGCCCCAATTCCACAAGCACAAGGACTTGCTTTGTTGGAGACCAACAAAGGAATTACAGCCACTTACAAACCAGAAACTCACACATACGCTTACGGACACACATATGAAATACAAAGAGATCTCCTTTTTTCAGCTGCTCACTCAGACAGAGGAACTCTTGCAAACACCCACACATGTGCACACAGAGAGACAGAGACACACAGAGAGACAGAGAGTGATTGAGGGAGGCATAGGATGAGAGAGGATGTGTCAAAAAGATACGTGGACATTATCAGCGCTGGATAAAGATTCATTACTCTGAGCCACCTGACAACCTTCATCTCTCCTCCTCTTCCAGAGCGGGAATGTCATCACGCCTTATTAAATGACCAAGTGTGAAAGGTGCAACAGAAAGGAATTAGTACTGTCTAGTCATCTTCATCTCTCACTTCTGCTTTGTCCTCTGTCTATTCATTTATTTGCAAATTTAAAGATAGGATGAGGGTGGAACTTGGCTGTATGGATGTCACATAAAATAATGTTTCCAAAGCAGTTGAGAAGACAGTGTGAGCAACAGTCGTGTTATGATAAATAACACTAAAAAAATTAAATTAGAAATCTGATTCCAGCTTCTTCAGTGTGTTTATCTGCTTTGTTTTATTTTTCACTTATGCGCTAACTTTTATTGGAAATAGTTTTGGGTCTTAAAATAACATAAAACCTTTGACCTCAAAACTTAATTTAACGTTTTGAGACCATGTGGTTTTTTTTTTCAATGTTCCATCCAGTGAGTAACATATAATTGACAAGTAGTAGTCTGGCTTTTCAGTGAATCCACTACTCAAAGAGAAAAGTCCTAGCATAGCTTAGACTGCAGCTATGGAAACAATCAGCCAAGCTTTAAATGTTTAAAGTCAGGTCACAACACCTGCCCTAATATCAAAAACAAAAAAGGCTAACAGTCCAGCTAACTCTTTAATTTGTCTTGTAAACCTCACTACAGCAAAACTACTTCTGGTGTTGTCTTTTACTTGTCTGTAAGCTAGCATGCAGGCTAACTCTAGGTTACAAAAGAGGCACAAAGGCAACCACTTGAGGCTACACCATCATTAATAGTGAGCGTAAAAATATATATTTAGCCATAGTATTTAATCTTTGAACTACAGCAAAGCTAGTAAGCTATTTTCCCTTTGCTTTTTATTTTTTAGTTAGCTAAGCTAAAGTGAGGGCTCTAGCTCTTTTTCAAGACACAGTGTGGAAAAGATGTCGTGTAGCAGTTTCTTCAGATTTTAAGGCTGTTTCTGTGATTGAATCTTCTGAGAAGACACAGCAGGCTAGCAATGTGTGTGCTAACTACGGATAAGCTACATCTTACACTTCCGCTTGTGTATGGTCTTGAACAAGTCCACATAAACACAACAACCTAGTTAGTGAGTTTTATACATGTAGCCTTTTTTAACCAAATGCAAGTCAAGCTAGCTGTCTGTTTCTACATTTTAAGCTAGGCTAAGCCACCTGTCTATGTCTCTAACCTTCAGACAGGACTCACAAAGTGACATTAATGTTTTTGTTTAGTATCCTACCCAGCACTTTTAGGCTTTTCTGTGGCTGCTTATGAACTCACTGAAAATTAACTAATGTATGCTAAATTAGCCATTGTCTTCCTGAGAAACAGTGAGCTACGTGGGGCTAGTCTATCTATTTGTGAAAAGTCAACAACAAAAAGATAGCATGTTTTGATCTTTGAGAGCTATGTTCGTTTAAGCTGCTAGCTTCTTCTTTTTCATACTTATGCTAGGCTAAGCTGCTTGACTATGGCTCCAAACTGAAATAAGACACTAATGTTTTAATTTAGATGTCTACCCAGCCCTTTTGGATTTTTTTGCAGCTGATAATAAAACTAGACAAATGTATGCTAAATTAGCAGCTGCCTTTCTGAGGAAAAATAGGCTTTGCAAGCTAACTCCAGGTAGACTAAAAATGTCATACAGTGCTGATTGTGAAAGGTGAGTCAACAACATTTTTATTTGAGAGCTTTAAAAGTGTTTGCTGCCTTTATAACCACATGGAATTAAGCTAGCTCACCCGTGGCTTCTAATTTCTCAAGTTACGCTGGGCTAAGCTACTTGGCTTTAGCTTTTTTGTCATCTTTCTACTTTTGTTTTTCCTGTTTCATTCAGAAAAAGCTGCTTTGTAGCACAGAGGCCTGTTCATCCCTTCCTCCACTTGTTTGTTGCTTTGCCTCTCTGACCTAGATCTACATTTTCTCCTCCTCACTCTCTCAGCTTTTCTCTCTCTTATCCCGCTGATTCTCTCCCTCTCATTATCTAACCCTCTTAACTTCTCACAATCTCCTCTTTATATGCCTCTCATTATTCTGCCCGTCCTCCCCCTTGAATGTCTCGCTTACTTTCCTCTGTCCCTTGTATTTTCTGTCTTCTTCCCTCTCATGCCTCACAGCTCAGACCAGCAGCCTGTAAAACGCAGGTCCTAGATGAACATGACTGAGCTGAACGTAATGCCAGCAAAACAGCATTCAGCTTTGACCCGACAAGCAAATATGACACAAACCGAGAACCCTGCAACCTCCTTTCACTTCCCTACTGCTAATGCATCAAGCTCTTGCTGCAAACCACAGCGCACTGACATGAGTCTGAGCATCTGAGAAAAACAAAACAAACACACATCACATGCAGACAAATGCTTCTAATACTTCCTAACTGTCATCGTGATGAGTAGGATGTCTGTTATGTGTCCGAGCCTCCCTCTTTCTTATCCTTTGGAGCTGTGCTGACCAAAAACCACGGCCAAACATCTGTCAGTCACACTCACACATACGTAAGCCGAGAAGCTGCCAGCCCAGGTGTGTGTGAGCGATAACACACCAAATTGACTATGTTTGTTCCGCTCGGATGGGCATGTTGTGGTGGAGGCAGCAAACTGATACCAAAGTGATCTCCAATCAGCCTTCAGGCGGCCGCATCACTGAAGACTCATTTCTTGGTCTCATCCCTACGGATCAGTGCTTCTTAAACCACTGGATTGGTTCGGGATTCAGAATGAAGTGAGGGTATTTTTCTGAAGGCTACAAGCACCAAATCAGAAAGCAGGAGCATTTATAGGCATATGGTTTGAAACTGCACATTTTGCATCAGTCTTTTCAGAGGAATAAAAAATATTTACGAAAAACACAAATTTGGCAAATGTTTCAAAATCTCAAAATAACTTTTGATAAATAAAAATGGGAGGTTTGTATTCTAGCTTACTAATCCCTGGGTGCAGTAAATAGACCAAAAATTAAGCGATCTTTCATTATAGCGCCACCTGTAGATGAAACAGTACCTTTTATAGCGTTGCCAGTTATGGTCTGCAAGTCTTTTTTTTTCTTTTAAAGGGTATTTTTTATAGTCAAATGAGTGAAATTCCAACAAAGGTTTTTTTTGTCCCCGAAATGTTATGACTACTCTGCCCGAGATTAAAAACATAAACTTTTCTTTACAGAAGTTATCCGTCCTGTGACTGACAGTTTGGTTCATTAATATTACTTTCAATCTGTATCTTAACGAGCTAAAAAAATCCACACAGGAGCTTTGATCAAGTGATCTGTGAGTTCAAGCCACTATGATGACTATCTGTTTGGAGTTGAAACAGTGACACCTGTGGCAGGAATTGGTAGTGTTGTTTCCAGGATGATGTTTCTATTTCCCAAGAGCACAGAGCACCACTGTAATAATGATGTGCATTTGTTTTGGAAGCAAGTTAATGGATCTGATCTTCCTGTTTACTCTACTTTTCTGTGTTTAAAACAACTTTTTATCGCAAGAAAGTGTTGAGATAATGCATTTGTTTGTAGGTACGTTGCGCTTTGTTGGAGTGTGACCACAAGCAAACTTTTGTAAAGTCAGTTTGTACCATAAAAAGGATCAGAAAATGTTGTACTACACTCCTCCTCAATCTTGATACAAGACTGGAATAATTTCAAGTCTTTATTTCACAGCATTCAAACCATGAGATGTTAAGACACTGTTATCTTGTTACGACAAGACCTATTTTTGTGCTTGATAACACTCTGCGAAATGATCAAGCTAAGCTGCGGTTCAGATAACAGCTCATCATGTTGTCTGTTTATCTGCAGAGATGCAAAACAGATTTTAATTTGTCCGATGCCATCTCATCTTTCATCTCATCTGTCCTTTCTCTTTGAACCATGGGGGAGGCGTCAGACTGACACAGAGAGCACCTCTCCCACCAATTATCATCAACACATAACAATGATTAATTGGCCCTGCCAAGTGGAGGTAAGAAGCCTGTAACGCATTAGGTAAGTGTGTGTGTTTGTGTGTTGGGTTGAACAAAGAAGACAGAGTAAATTATAATGCTTTTTATCTTTTTTTTGCTGATATAAAAGCTAACTGTTTCTCTTTCTCACACACACACACACATACACACACAGGTGGAAGGATTTTCGACCTGCAGAGAGAAGCGTCTCTTCATCATTTCTCGCTTGCAGCTTCAGTTAGGCGAGACCAACCGGTCTCAAAACAACCAGCTGGAAATCATGAGACCAGAAGCTTTTATTTGTCTGTATAAGTTTGTGTGTATAAGAAATGCCTCCACTGTGTGTGTATGCGTGTGTGAGTGTGTGTGTTTTAAATTTTTACTGTACGTGCATGACCATGCCCTTGCAGAGTTGATTACACAGACCCCCCCCTCGGACACATTATGCAGGACACTTGCTGTAGTAGCCTAGCAACAGCCTTTCCTGGCCTGAGTACAGTGGGCATGACACTTTAACATAAACACATAAATGAACCTGCCCTGACACACACTCTAATAAAGAGAAGGTGTAAGATAAGGCCTAAATGACTATTGCCCTGACATGAGAAATTAGAAGAGGAGATAAGAGAGGAAGGAGGGAGGTGAAATGAGAGAGGTGACTTAGAAACGAGGGGCGATTGGAGATGGGAGCAACCAGAGCTGGACTGCATCAGAATCTGTCCTCAGTGTGTGTTTGTGCTGTGGCCAAGCTGCAAGCTGCAAGGTCATGCAGTTTTTATTTAAAAATGAGTAAGGTAATTACTTTGAAATGGATCCTGAACTTAATTCAAACTTTCTGTTTGTATCAACTAAAGTAAACCACTTGCAAGTGTAGTTCTGCATGTCTCAGTCCATTAACTTCAAATGGTATTACTTGGGCAATATTTTGAAAGCTTACTGTATCAAGATTAATTTCCCCAGGTTTAAAGCCTTGAATTTCTTTCACAAAGATTAAAAATACTCCTACAGGGATTCAAAAATCTACATCCTGACTTTTACAATACTTAAATGTAACACTCAATCCAGAATTTTTGTTTTAGCAAATGCTTTCAAAAAGGCTATTTACATTAAAAACAGTTGAATGCTTTGTCTGACACCAGTGGCGATTGCTCTAAGACTGCAAGGGAAGCTCAGCTTCCCCTAAGATGTCCCCCAAAAAAGTGGTGATATGTTCTGCTGTGTGTACATTTCATTGACAAAATATGCGCTACAATTCCTTCATCTTTTGTTCAGAATCAGCTCCTATCACAAGTAACTGGCTCCACCTCCTTCTCATTCATCCCCACAGCGTCTCAGCACTTTAACACAGTCGGACGCTGAGCGTCTTCGGACTTCAGCGGGGAAGCGTAAAGTGGGTTGTTCCACTGTGAAAACTGGACAGTCATTGGATAAACGCTGGGCTTTGTCCCACCCACTGTACGCTCAGCGTCTCTGAGGGTCTATGAAGCAGTGGGCTGGCCTGGACGCTGGGCTTCTGCATGATGATTGGATGATCTGTCTGAGGCAGAATCCCTTTTTGATTGACAGTGAAATACGTTTACGTTTATATAAATAAACAAATTTATGATGTAGGCCGGAAAAAAATGAGCTTCCCCTCCTTGACTGACCAGCAGCCGCCACTGTCTGACACCTACCCTGTAACGACGACTTGAGGCATTTCATACACAATATAGAAATATTTATTCTTATCTCTTAATAAGTTATAATAACTTATACATAAGTTGTTTACTGAAGATTTGTTGACTTTTGTAACTCACAAAAAAGGCAAAACACTATTTCTAAGTCTGGTTTGTAACCACTGGAGCTTTAATATACTATTTTACAGAGAGCTCTAAAAGTAGCACCAGCATATTCACAAGACTTGGCAAAATGATGAGGTCATTGCATGAGGGTCTCCTCAAGCATCAAGGTCTGCCCAAACTGGCTTTTATAGGGCTGGCTGATCAGAAGTTAGGGGGTTTGTAGGATGGAGAGCCTTAAAGAGACAGCACCTTACAGCATGCTGTCTCTTTAAGGCTTTTTCAATGTAGAGTTTCAGACAGAGGCTGAAATAAAGGTTTTGCACCAGTCACACGAGAAAAATGTATGTTCAGTATGGCCATCCAGCATTGTTAATTCATATCAATGTTAAAAACATGGAAAAAAGGCTGTGTAAAAGTATGTTTAGGTCTTGTCCTGCTCCCAAGCTCAATTTACTAAGTTATTCTCTATATTTCTTCAAATGTAAGAAAATCTTGATGACTCATCCTGGTGCTAATGTTGTGTCCAATGAAATGCTTCCCCAAAATATCAATGTCTGTCCTCAGTGACCTATTGAGGGCTCTAATGTACTAGTATTGGTCGGCATTGTGTTTGTGTTTGAGTGTTCTCATTCAGCAGTATCGACTCTAACCACCAATCACAATCAAAGCCCCTCTCTGGCTGTTTTTAGTCGGTAACTGTTACTGTTTCTAGCATGGTAGAAAAAAGTCTTGTTTGTTAGCATCAGTTAGTTCAATCAATTGTGCGACCATGGGTCTACTACCAGCTACTGTTTCCCCAGCATGCAAAGCGTACATCAATGATACTGTTCAGTTTAGGCATATGAAAGCACACAAACACTCTCAGTAGGAACAGATTGCCAGAGTCTGTAGCCAACTCTTTGTAAAAAGGAAATGGGTCACACCATAATCCTAATCTGTGCCGTCAGGGTAATCCATGCACACACACAAATATACACAGACGTGAGGGAAGAATTGACTGATGCTTGCTGTATCATATGGGAGAAGTGTGCTATGGGATGTGCTCCTGGGCTTTCACTCTGTTTATGTCTCCTTCAGTCTGTCGCTCTGTGACAGGCAGGTCGTAGAGGGAGATTTCCCACTGCTGTCACACACACTCTGTCTCACACACACACAGCAATCTGCAGTTTGGCTGTGTTAGGGTTGATGGGTTTCAGACAACCAGGGTTTCAGTCTGTACCCTCCTATCAACACCCACTGGTTCAAGTCTGCGGGCTTACAACTCCTGGCGTTCTGGCAGAGAATTAAAGCTACTTTCAGCTAACAAACGATACAAACACAGTTCTGCAAGAAGGAGTCCAGAGAAATAAGGGGGCAATACTCCCAGACACACCTCATTGCAGTTCAAACACCTGCAATCACTCCGCATTCACACGTGCTCACACACACACACACACTCGCACTGCTGGGGAATCAGTGAGGCAGTAAATAAAAGTGACAAAGGCCTCCATTCCAATCTACCACTGCACCGGCCAGGAAATATAGAAGCACCCCGAGGCTGCTCACACATGAGGGAGGAAAGAGAGACAGATTGAGACAGGAGGAGATTTAAAAGGAGGGAGCAGGGAAACAAATACAAGCAGAGAGTTTGGAGGAGGAGGTTGTAAAAAAGAAAGGGAGGAGGAGGAAGAAAAGGAGGAATAAAAGAGAAAGAAATATGAGAGCAATGATGTGGAGAAGAGTCCAGCGGGCTTTTATTGACGTGGGAGGAAGAGGTGGGGTTAGAAGGAGAAGCTGAATTTTAGCGACAGAGAGAGACAGACAGTGAGCGCTGATTCCACTCTGAATGAACCGCCGTTATCGGCTCAAGCCCAGCCAAACAATAATCTATCAGCAGCCTGAAACATAGCTGCTCATTAACCTGCCTGCTCGTGAGCTAATTAGCAAACCAGCAGGCAGATAAATGTACAGAAAACAGACTAATCTGGGGTCAGAGAGAGGATTTGCTGCAGAGTTAAATCATCACAAATGCAGGCAGGCGGAGATTGAAATGAGACAAACAGAAGTCTAAAATCAGGCAGAAGCCCACAAATTTGATCACAAAAAACATCTGTCACTCCCTATGGCTGTGTGATGGATGATGTTTGGAAACATAGAGATCAGGCGCTCACACAAAGCTTAAAAAAATCCATCATCATCGGACAAGAAATATGATTTATTTGAATGTTTTACATGCAGAGGATCTACTCGTGCATGTGTTTGTGTTGTGTGTGCAGACAACAGTAAAAGCCTGCCCTCATCATAAAACATCCTATAATGTGATGGAAATAAATCAACCCTAACAGGATCACCACTCGCTGGATGTGCATGGATGTGTGTCCGAGGCGTATTTATGGAAGGCTGACCCAGATTAAGTGAAACACAAACTCCCATAGAAACAGATGTGTTCTGTGCTAATGTCGCTTCTCAGCTGGACGCTGTTGAAATCCTTCTAAACATCTGTGCGACCCCCTCTCTAAAACTCTGTGCCGACTCCAAACTAAGATTCTACCTCTTTGAGTCACTAACTCATTTACAAAGGTTAGCTCAATAATGCACTTACTGGCTAATTCATTGAGTTAGCCATTGACCTGCCCACTCGCTAACACACTCACTTATCTCTCATTTTAAATCAAAGCGCCTGAATGTTTGAAGAGTTATGGCAGGGTGAAACAAACCAGAACTGAAGCATTTGAGGTAAAAAAAAATGAACAGAGTTGAGAGGGTTCCTGGCTGAGGGAACACTACAGAGAAAGAGGAGGAGGAGGAGGAGGAGGAGGAGGAGGAGGAGGAGGAGGAGGGGGAGGGAAGAGGCAAAGCAGTAGGTTCAGCACATCAGCATCATGCTCCAGCAGCTCTGAGGGGTCAAACAAAAGGCTGAGCTGATTTACAGTACAGACCGTAGAGGTGACAAAGAGAAGGAGAAAGAGCTGAGCAAGGGTGCTGAGAAAGACAGAGTAGACCATATTCACACAGCCGCCATCTTTATCTCACACCAAGCTCCAATACAAAGTGTTACATGCTGTGGTCAAGAATGAAAGGCGTATGTATGACCATGTTTATTTATTTGATCATTTTCAGATTAATCGGCCAATAGGACATCAGATTTAACATCTTGGTTCTCCTTCATGTCCAAGCTAGTAATGTATAACTGGAAGCCAACATTATTTTGTTTTGATTACACTTAAATACAGTGCTACATCTAATTCTGGGTAATGTTAGCCAGGCAGTGGATAAATGCTAACAGAACTTGTAAAATTTTACACCACACAATAGGGAGTTGTTCTTGAAATTGTTTCTCAAAGTAATAAAAGGTTTTAGATAACACAGTTAGTGGTTTGGAAATGGCTTAATGCTAGTTTTTAAGGTAAGAGTAGCATTAGCCAAGAAATAGCTGTATGCTAACAGTTCGTTATTGTTTTACTTCAGTATAGAAAACAGATTAATTCCTAGATTCACTTAATATAAGCAAATAAATGACTTTAGGCTCACATTTTTTAGCTCTCTGAGCTTAAGTGTTGTCAAATATTTAGTTTAAGTTTGAAAATAGCTAAATGCTAATATAACAGTGAGTTATTGCTACCTAGTGGCAAGGGAGTTCAGTTCTGGCGTGCGACTTTTGGCTAACATTTGTCTTTGGCTCTGTTTTAGTTAAAAAAAATATCAAAATGCTGACTTAGCAGTAAGTTATTCCTAATCGGACATCTATCTGGACATGTAACCCCTTTGCTGCTGTACAGGGTAGCAACAACTCACTACTGTGTAAACATTTCAACATTCCTGGCTAAAACTAAGCTAGCTTGCTTGGTTGCCTGATTTTGCTCTAGCCTTAACTTTCTAAAGTCTTTTCTCATTAAATTAGTTCCAACTCAGGTTAAGTCTGCATCCTGTGTAAAAAAAAAAAAAAAATTGTAGGACCTCATATTAGCATTTCAGTTTCCCATCTTTAGCATGAGCTAACACGATATTGGCAGCCAAGCAAATACATGGAATTGAAAGGTGTTCAGATAAAAGAGGATGTCAGGGAACAAAAGACTTTGATGACACATTTATAAGAGACAGGAGAGGACAAAGATAATAATATGGAAGTAGAGCTAGTTATTGACTTCACTATAGATGAGCTGTAAGTCACCACATAAAAAAAAATCATGGCTATAGCTTTTAACAGTGTAGTCCTGTGTTGCTATGTTCTGCCAGTCATGTAATTTTTTCTTTTATTTTAAAGTCCTGTGAACCTCCCTGTCTGTATGAAAAGTCTTTTATAAATAAAGTTTTATGATATTTATTATCTAACGAGAGGATGATCTGACTGGAGAACATCCAGGGAGGGGAGGAGACAGGGAATGATAGATTGTTATTGGCATCTAGCTGAGATAATTGACCCTTGCCTGGGTGGCAGGAGTGCATTGTGGGTAAGTGGGGCGTGTGGCCTTGGGGGAGACAGAGTGAGGATGTAGGCTAATGAACAAACTGCCAGGTGTGAACGTGAGTGTGTGTGTGTGTGTGCCACTGAAACGAGCACATCTGCTGTTCCCACAGAAACAGGCAACATCCACCTCAGTCATGGTTCACAGTTCATTCATGAGGGCTCAAGAGACTGAGGTGTGACTGTGTGTGTGAGAGTGTGTGAGAGTGTGTGAAATCAAAGTACAAATCTCCAGCAACAGAGAGAGGCAGTGACACAATGTCAAACTGCTGTATATATTACACACACACACACACCGACACATACACACACACACAGCCATAACCTGCACTACATGCTGCAGATACCCCCATCTGAGACCTTCCAGCAGCATCCACATTAGCATTTATGCTATACATTTTTAATATTAACACATGTCAGTTCCTTATCACACTAGCTGCAACCTGTTGATACAGGATTATTAATCCATATACGTTCTGGGGGAGGATGTGAGATATGTGAAAAGGAGTAATGTGGAGAGAGGAGTTCAGATGAAGTGCTGATGCCAGCAGTGAGAATCAGGCCCCGTTTACACAACGTTTCATCTGAAAACGCTAAAACGCAGCGAAAACACAGTGAAAAAAAGTCAGCGTACACACTTAAACGCCGAGGGACTGAAAACGCTGTAGTAAGCATGCCAGGCCTGCAGGTGGTGCTATAACCGTCTTGTCCAGAAGCAGCTTCGGGGAGATCTCCACTGAAGTAGAGTTGAGTCGATTATCTGGTGTATTGGGGAACACTAAGTGCAAAGTGGAGCAACAGATGCACATTTTATACGAAGACAGTCAGTAGATAAAGCAGATTGAGCAGCACAAGCACGATGCGGTAGTTCATGACGATCGTAACAACTGTACCGTTGCCCTGTTGTATGCGCTCGCACGAGGCGGAGTGTGACGTCAGCGTTTCCACTGAAAACTGTTTACACGGCCACGGTGTCGGCAGCGTTTCAGAAAAATCCCACTCTGGAGTCCGTTTTCAAAAGTTTGCGTTCTAGGTCGGCTGAAACGCCGTTTCTGTGTAGACGCAAGGCTGAAACGCAACAAACCTTTTGCATTTCACCCTAAAACCGTTGTTGTGTAAACGGCCCCTCAGACTCCAACAGCTAATCGCTCATGAACGTTTCAGACCAGCAGCATCAGTGACAGATGCACAATCCAGCCAAATTTTATGATCATCATCTCTGCTAACATTATTAAAAAATATCCTGTGAATTATGACTGTTGTGACATTACTTTAGTGCCAGTCAGACTTGGGGTTATCAGCATTCAAGCTGTTGGCAGTGAAGTGGCAGCCACCGCAGACTCTACCTAATAATCACAGGATTCAATTATCAACAGAGATTCTATCAGTGCAGCTCTCTGTGGCTGGAATGAACCAGGTAGGCTGTGTTTTGATTGAAAACAGACCCAAAGCGCTCAACACTGCCAGGTCTATTATGTGTTTTTTCTTCTTTCTGTCCTTATTTGATCATATCTTTGTCTAATTAAATACAGACATGCAATAAATTTAAGTATGAAACTGAAACTTTGGGACCACTGCTAGAGGTTGGAGAGAGTTATAGCTCCTTCATGGTTGCTCAGTTGAAATATCCAAATTGAATGATGCAAACCCCTTTTCAAATAAAGTTAAGCTGCTTTAAAACAAGTTGAATTGACACAGTAAGGAGTTTCAGTGCTCAGATTAGACTGTGATGTCAAGCGCTGATTTGTCAAGATGCCATTTCAGTATAATCACCAGTTTCTTCCACACAGACACACACTGTGCATGCTGCTGGTTTGATCTTCTTTCCTGCTGAGAAAGACTCGCTGGAGGACTTGAGGACATCAAACAAAGACGGATTCATGACGTCATTCTGTCTTCCATCCTCTTTTTAAATTCTCCTACAGCCGGGCTTTCTCACCTCATGCTGCTTCCCTGAGCTTTGTGTCTGTGTGTGTGTGTTTGTGTGTGCAGGAATATGTGTATGGGAGGCAGAGAAGTGGCTGTGGTGGACATGCAGAGAGGAAAGTATCTCCCACAGTCCTGTGCAGCGTGACTCCGAGCCGATAAGAAAGATAAAAAAAACAACTTTGAAGTTTTATGGGGCTAAGAGGGCAGAGGGAGGACGAGGAGGAGGAAGAGAGCTGATGGTCCAGGGGTGTTAGAGAGGAGGAAGGACTGCTGGTAAAAATGAAAAAGATTATAAACATGGATGCAGAAATGAGGGGAGGAGAAATGACACTAACTTTTTTAAGCCAAAAGAGAGAAAGAGATAGAGGAGTAAAAGGGGAGAGAAATATAGACAGAAAGAGGTAAAAATGTTGAGAAAGTGGAAAAAGAAAAAAATGAAAATGTTGAGAGAGGAAGACAAATACTGAAATCAGGATGAGGAAAGAAAACAAAACAAAAATGAGATAAAAGAAAGGGGTGAAAAGAGAAGGACATGAATTTGGGGTAAACAAAACCAAAAATGATAGGGGGAGGGTAAAAGTGGGGAATGAGTGGCACAAAAAGATAGAATAAAAGGGGGGAAACAGTGATAAAAAAGAGAAAAAAGAAAACAAGAGGAAATGAGAGAAAAAACAGAGAGAAAGTAAGGTGTAAAGCGGCTGTGAGTAGTTTGAAAGTGAGCTTCAAAAATTTTCCCTTCTCGATACATGCCTGATCATAATCCACACTTTAAAATGAGATAATCAGCGCCAATATCGCTGGTTTCAGGTTATTTTAAATTGCTACTTCTTAGTTTCAAGTTTGGGTCGTCCGGGACTAAATTAATGTACGACACATCCAGGTCTCTATGACAACCCCACACTGGCTGACGAAGCTTAGTAGAGAGAAGTGTTTGTGTTTTTTCTCTGCTAAAAATGATTTCTATGACTAATTTTGTAGCGATGGTGGACACAGGAGCCTAACTGTCAGACCAAAAAAAGGACAGAAGAGCAGAAGAAAGATAAACAGGAGAGTGATACAGCCTAAGCTAAAGGCTAATTAGCCTTTAGCTCAGGTTGTAGCCAGCTGCTGCTTTTACTTGATGTCACGTTTCAAACCGTAGAGCTATGTGACTGCACTTGTAACTCCCTTACCTCAGCGCGTTGTGTCCATTAAAAAGTTAAAAAATAATATTAAAAAATATCCATTTAATTCCAAAACAAACACACGCCTCACTAAAAGTAATTTACGACAGTGTGTGGAGACTCCGGGCCACAGGGTGGCGAGGGAGTACAATCAAAACAGATCCTCCTCATAACATCTTTAAGGAGAGAGGGTAACAGGGAGTGAAGGAGAGAGAAAGAAGAAGGGAGGAAAAATGAAAGGGGTCTGATGATGATGATGAAGAGAAAAAAGAGCTTAGGGAGAGGAAAAGAGAGACAGAGGAGGTGAAGGAAAGAAAAGGGAGACAGAGGAGGTGAGGGAGAGAAAAAGACGGAAACAGGGTGTAGACAGAAAAAGATTGAAAGATAAGAAGAAGAGAGAAAGAGGGGTTTGAGATAAGAAATGAAGAGATGATAAAGGGAAAGAGGGGATGACAGAGAGAAAAAGAGAGAAAGAGGGGATTCAGCATTAAAAAGAGAGGGAGAAAAAGGGAGGGATGTAGGAAAGGAGAGTCTTAAAGGGGGAGATGAAGGACCTGAGATTGGATAATGAAAGGAAGCTCACTTTCCAGTCCTTCAAACTTAAACACCATTTCCCCTACGTTTCACACACTTTCATTTGTTTACATCCTGGGTACCTGTATCACCATGGCAACAAGAGAATTATGACATCACTGAGAGCGTGATTCCAAAACTGCGAATACCTTTTCTCGCTTTGTGTGATCTCATCAGTTCATTAACTTTTAAAAACACAGAGACAAGGAAGCGATTTTTCAAAGCAGACACGCACATTTTCATACACACAAACACAACATCCACCACACCAAACAAACACACACTTTAACAGGAGGCCTTGTCACCACACAGGCACACACACGCTCCTTAGGCCCCTTGTTCTTATACGTATTAGTTTATACACACACAGTCCGCTGCAGTAAATGGAAACCACACAGCTGCTCTTTATACAGACTCGCTGTCACAGTGGGTGAGCATATAAAAGCCCATACGGCCAAGTCCCAAACGTCCCTTTGTACATGTGTGTGTGTGTGTGTGTGTGTGTGTGTGTGTGAGTGTGTGTGTGAGGGAGACTGGTGAATATTTAAAGAGTGTGTGGAGCACTTTGCCTGCGGAGGAGCAGAGTGGATGTGTTCTGTCATCAGGGACAAAAAGATTGGTCTGCCCCCTTTTTTTTCCTTCTTCCTCTTTCCCTTCTTCTGCATGGAGACAGCAGAGTCACAGCAAAATTAATAAATAAATAAATACAAACATACACAGCAGCGAACAAGCGCTTGTTGCCGACAACGCTGAAGACAGTCTACGTCTACGACGAGCTCCATGTTTCATCGATCAGGTTTGTGTTTGTGTTGGAGATATTATTTGTAACCCTTTCAAATTGTCCTTGAATGCATCACGGAGACAAATGACTTCTCCTGCAGGCCTGTCAGGGAACTGTGATTAATCAATTATCAGATCAATAAGTCTGTCAGTCAATAAGGCGTCCAGTCAGTCAGTTAGTCGGGGGGTGTTTCGCCCAATCCCTGGCAAGGGGTGGTCCTTGTTCCCACCCCTGTAAATACAGAGTTCCCATCAGCCCCATCAAATATTCACAAGCTTAGGAGAGACAGAGAGAAGGGGGAGACTGGGCAGAAACACCAGAGATATAAAACAAAAAATGGTTGAGAAGAGGGGTTGGATGAGAGTGAAGGAGGGACACGTGGCGAAATAGAGGAAGGAAATACTGATAAGAGAGCTGACGAGAGTTACAGTAGGAGGAAACAGTAAGAGAGGAGGACAGTGAAGAGAAGCAGAATGTGTTTAATTATTCAGCATTACCCATGTTCTCTATTTATGGCCCTTTTAGAGCAGCCAGTAGCAGCTATATATACACAAACTGTAGGCACAGCCTGCTCCCTTAAGTACAGCTCACCAAGGAAGATTCAGACTAAAAAACACAGGAAACGAGAAGAAAAACGTGATTATAAATTGATAAGAGATGCACAGAGGCGAGGGATGACGAAGAGAGAGGAGGGGATGACAAGACAGAGGAAGAAAAACAAGGAAACAGAACTGCCAAGGAGACGTAAGATGAGAAAGGGAGACAGAGGGAGAAGGCGAGCTAAAATTATCCTTTCGCCACGGCTACTCGTCTATCACTGTTCTCAGCCAAACTATTTCTGCTGACAGGGACGCTGAGTAAAAAAAAACAACAACCTGGTTCAACTTTTCATCACTTTTTTATTTTTTTTTTAAGTGAGATGAGACTTTGAGGATGCACAAGACGGGGGGAAGAGGATGGGGAAGAGAGGAGGAGGGAAGAAAAGAGCAGTGTGGAGCAGATCTGTATCATTTAACTAGACGGGGTAATGGAATTGTTGATAAACTTGTTATCTCTCAGTCACAGACACAGTGAAGAGCAGCGATGAGGTGTTTTACTGGTCACCTATCACATAAAACACAACAGGCCAATACTTTTGCATATGCACACACAAAATGATGCATGCATTAGTGTAGCTTTACAGTTCCTGCAGTGCAAAAAAAAAAGAAAAACCGAAAGAGGAAAAATATAAAATAAAATAAAAAAATGAAACATAAATAACTGAATAAATTTTACGCAAAACAGATAAAAAATATAAAAGATAAACCCTGTATGTATCTTCAGGTATTATCTGCTTAGGAAACGTCCCTGTTTTTTAAGGCCATTAAGCATGGTTGTTTAAGTTTTCATGATCCAAAAAGATCTACATCTGGGCTTTCAGACATGAATTATTCAGTTTTTGTGGAATGAAAAACAACCACTTTCAAGTCAAGATGATCTGATCTCATAACACTTGCATATGCTATTTTATCTGCATAACTTCTACAAGAAAACCAAAAAAGGAACAAAGACGGCACAGCTTGGGTAGAGGCATCCTCTGGTGGTTTTAAGTGCTGGTGTGAAGGAAAAAAAACAAGGCACCCCTTGCAAACTTGCAGAGTATGTTCACACGGGCACATCAAAGCAGAGCTGGCCCCTTGCCATTGAGCAAATTAAATTTATTTTTGGAATCAAAACAAGGAGTAAACTCCTGTTTACAGCCTGCCTGACTCTTATCTCTGCACACGAGCCAAACTCTCCCCGTGTTTCCTCTCATGTATTCTTTGATCCACAGCGAGGATACTACAGGGCAGAGCTAAACGTTCTTACGTGTCGTTTTTCTGACATAACAAGTGTCTAAAAATGGGTTCAGAGCGAGCCGGAGCAATTCCAGTTCACTAATACCCAGCAGGCTGAAGGTCAATTTATCATCTCGGTGAGTCACAGATTCACCTGCTCACAAGAAGCTGATCCTCTGCAGGCAGAGACGAGGGACTTCAAGCGCATGAGGAATTTAAAATAGACAGCGTTTTTGCTCAAGTGACTCCACTGCTTATCTTTGTGTATGAATCCAATCTCTTCTGGTTTGCAGTTTTATCTGCTTCTACAGCTCTGGAGGGGCGGTGAGGAAGGGCTACAAAGATTTCTGAAAAAGTTCTGTCTGTAAAAGTGATATTTTACATCAGCACCAGTATTTTGAACAATTCCCATTTCTGGAACATTTGTATATACAATGTCAGGAACTGGCTGCTTCCAGGAAAAGCAGCAAATCCTAATAAGAGTTTAGTTATACAACATCTTTCATGCATTCTCTACCAATTCAAATTGCCACAGTGTCAACAGGCAGCAGTGAAATGTGCCAGGTATCTTTCTTTGGACTGATTTGTTGTAATGTTTGGGTTGTCTATGACATCATCTTTGCTATCAAGAACAATTTATCGTATCTATAAGGTTTAAATCAATATGATCAATATTTTTCAATTTAGCATATTTACTCTTCAATTTATAACCTTGCGATGCTGCGTATATGTCCAGCATGGAAAATCGCCTATTCTTTGACTCCCTCACAGTCACAAGGATGCAATTAGGTACCTAAACATGGTTCCTTTTGATTTTACATAAATTGGTACCCGGTACTTTGACTGAATTCAATTGGTACCTATAAAAGTACCAAATTGGGTACTCATCCCTAGGTGTGAAGGAGCCCCTTTTGGAGATTGAACTGATTTACTGTGTGTAGGGATGGGTATCTTTCACATTTGAAACGATACGGTACCTATGCCTGGTACCTGGCAATCGGCACCGGTACTCAACGGTACCAATTTTCGGTACTTTATTGTGTGTATGTGGTAAAAAATATCAATTTTTTCAATAATAAAATATAGAATTTTTACAATTCAACAAATTTATTCTTCAATATATAACCTTGAAATGCTGTGTTCATGTCCAGCATGGAAAGTTGCCTACTCTTCCACTCCCTCACAGTTACAAGAATGCGTTTAGGTACCTAAACATGGCACCTTTTGATTTTACACGAATTGATACCTGATACTTTTGAAATAATTTGGTCGGTAGCTAAAAAAGTACCTAATTCGGTACCCATCCCTAACTGTGTGAGATCAGGTTGTCACCAGCGCTCCAGAGTTTTGACAGTCAGGCAATAGCTGAAACTGATGTTTTTGCCACAAAGTCAACAGGCAGCACTTGGATGTCATGCGGATTGTTCTGATTTACCGTGTGTGATCTGTGGTTTTGAGACTTAACCACCAGTGCTATAGAGTTTTGACCAATCAGTGTTGAATATTTCGCACAGTCAGGCTGTAACTGTAAGGGGTGTTTTTTTGCCCCAGTGTCAACAGGAAGAGTTAAAACACACCCAACTCCTTTCCACACGTCAATCTGATCGGATCTGATGTGTGTGTGATCAAGTCTCAAAATAAACTCTCAAGGCTTTTGCTGTTGCGAGTTTATTTTGGTATGGTTTATCGGCCAATCACAATGAAGTGTTTTCAGGCATAAACAACCTTTAAAACCACACTCATTAATCCCATCCTTTAATCTTGAAGGATGGAAACAATAACCTTTGTTTTCAGGGCATGGTGAAAGTTGTTGGTCCTGAAGTCTGATCTGAATTAGGAAAGAGAGCTGACACGTTCCACACACCTGCTGGAAGAAACAACTACGGCTTGATCTCAGGACTTTGAACTTTAATTACCCTGGATTTTTTGATCTGTTGTAGAAACTATTCAGTCCGGGAGGTCTGCGTATGAAAGCTTTATGTGTTGTCTTAACATTCTGAATGTGATCTGTGGTTTGTTTTTCTAAAATCTTATGCTGCTGCTTTTCTTGGCAAGGTCTCCAAAGGATAACCCGGCTCAATAAAGACTGAATGAAAATATGTGTTAAACACACAACATTTTAAAATCTAAGAGGTTTGACTTCACGGTGTCACACTTTGATCTTCACAGGTCACATAACAAATGTTCTTTTTGGATCTGTCAGACTGCAGCACTTAGCGAATAAACTTTATAGTCTCCACTGAGTATAAGTTATACTGATCCACTCTAAAACCTGTGTGGATCAGCTTTATCTGCCACGGACTCAACAGGCCAGTACTGTTGCCATAGGCGTTTTGCAGCTCGGTAATGTATAGGAACAGACCGGCTGAATGTCAGCCAGTAAATGAGCCGTGACTTTCACCAGGACAGCAGAGTCAGCAATACACCGATACACATAACTCTCCTATTCTCTGCTTCTTTTTGTGTGTTTTTATTCCTTCTGCCTCTTTCACACACACACACGCACACACACATACTCACACTCACAACTACACACACGTGAGGATGTCAGATTGTTTCAAGAGACATCCAACCTCTACCTGACCTTAATGTCCTGCCCAATCAGGTGAAAGAACAGCTCCTCTCCATCACCACCTGACCTTGACTTCCTGCTCCATTACACACGCTCTTTCTCTCACACACACACTCTTGCTCATATGCACTCTAGGGGGCTTCACATGCCCATACCTTTACTCATTTAACAAACACATGTTTACAGCTGCTGCAGGTGATAAAACAGAGTGCCACATCCTGCAGGGTGACAGGATGAGGCAGCAGAATCAGGAAACAGGAAGTGAGGACCAGAGAACACTGAGCTGTCATGAAGGGAGGAGGAAGTCCAGACTGTGACATGAACCATGAGATAGGGTTTAAATGAGGGCGGGAAACGGCTGACAGCCAAAAACAAAACCACAGTGATGTCACAACGTCAAACATACTGTGTGCATCATTTCCTGCTTCAAGAAAAACTTCCTCCTGAAAAACTTCATTTAGGGGAGAGGGATATAGAGATGTAAAAAGAAATTCAAGTACAGTACAGTACAGTAAAGAAAATGTAGTCAGGGAAATTCTCTTAAAAGCTCTCTAATGTGCCCCAGTTTCTGCATCTCCACTATAACACCCGCTTCACTTCTCTCTGACGCTTTTATCTCGTCTTCTGTTTCCTTCAGTTACAGTGAACATTTCTATTCTTTATTCCATACATGCTGCTCGGAGCGAACAGATAAAAGCTGATAACACAGTGGAGTATACCATTAGAGCACAGACTGCTATGGATCAAAGTCAGTGTGTGTAGCTTACCTTGTACACCTGCCCATAGGTGCCATTTCCCACCAGCTCAACCAGCTCAAAGATGCCAGCAGGATCCTGTGGAGACAAAAGAAACACAACAGAGTTATTGAGAAAAATACGACTAATAAAAAACAGTCACTCATATGTTCACACTGCCACTATTGAAAGCCTCTGTATTGGAAATAGCTGTCAAAGCACCAGTTAGATGTGTAATTAATAAATTGACAAAGAGACAAAACAAGAAAAACACTGAATAAATCAAGGAACTTCAACAAACAGCACAACTATAAAAGAGGATAATAGGTTTGCCACAACTAAGAATATTTTAAGACTTCGCTGAATTTACTTTTTGGGTTGTTATATTTCAAACTGTTGTTTGTTTCCTGTTAGTAACAAACCTTTGTGTCGTTCTTCAGCTGACATAAGACCATACAGCAACTTTCGGGGTATAAGAGTATGGTATAAGATATTAAACTTTTGGAGATGAAGTCAATGTGGTCCTAAAAACTGCAGTACATCTAGTGTCCACTAGAGGCTCGCTCTGAAAGAACAGGATACTGCATACACACCAATACAAAAATGCCTATTTTTGTAGCAAAAACAAACTTGTTTACGGCCAGGCACAAAACTTTGTTTGGTCAGAAAAGCTAATTTATTTAACGACACACACTTTAGCATGTCCAATATGACTTCCATTTACAACAAGCTACAAAACTTCAGATCAGTAATAGATGGGCAATAACGCAAAGACTATGTCCATGTATTACACAGTCAATGCACAGAACGCTAGCAGCTGCAAGTATAAGGTAGCTTATTTCTTACTCAGTGCCTTAGACTTTGTTACTGAAGAGTCATCATAACCCTAAAAATGGCTGTTACCATAATAAAATGCTGTGACCAACTAACTTCCGACTACTCTACAAAACTGGAAAAAAAGACATGTACCTGTCAGTCAAATAAGCCACACTCCTGATTTACTTAACTATTTATAACATTTAGCTTTGTTATAAAAAAAACAGGTGAGATTCTATAGTCAGCCTCAAGTGGTTACTGAAAGAACTGCAGTTGTTTGCACCTCTGAATCAGCTGCATTTTTTTAACACTGATAGCTGCCACTTGTTACCCACACTCCATGTATACTTGCAGCACTTGTTCTAAGCCCCAAAAAAAGAGAGCTAATATGTTAGCAATCAGGGGTTTCTGCTTGCATATATGACTAATCATTGCTAACATTAGCTAGCCATTTTTTAACTTATCTTTTCAGCATACTGAACAGTTAAATTGTCTTGTTTTAGTTTTTTTGCATTGTTGTTATAGGAGTTAAACTTTGTTCTCAAAGCAACATGATTGACTAACAGGAAGTTTCAGTAAGATACGATAAAACAAGAATAAACACATGCTAAAGATTTAGCAAGTGAGAAACAACCTGTTAGCACAAGCTACTAATGTGTTAACCATATTACAACATTGTGGATACACTCAGCACACCAGGCTAAACATGCTAGCATAGCCTCAGTAATCCATATGTCAACAATGGATTCCTACATTTTTTAAGGAATGTGTTGAGCTAAACTGTCGCTACCTGTGCTCAACAATGAAGCTCCTCTGGTGTTAAAACACAGGTTTTAAAGATACATTTTCAGGCTTGTGTCCAGACTAGCTAATAATATAAGCCTTCACTTACTATAGGTTGCCAAGAGAGAGCTTAACACCTCTCTGACTATGAACAACTTGCACACAGCATAAAACCCACTGACCCCTGCACACTCACACATACCACCCCCTTCCTCTGTGCTGCGTGTTGCTACGGCATTCCAACAATAGCTGGTATTCACCCTCTCCTTCCTTCTTTCTCTTTCACACTCTCTGCTTCTGTTCTCCAACCAACCCAAGTCCATCTATGTCTCCCTCACCCTTTTATCTTCACATTCTGTCTTTCTCTCCTTCACTCCTGACACAGTCCAGGACAAGTCTCTCTTCCAACACTCTTCTCATTCCAACAGAGTCCCACAGACACTCTCAGGCTCTTTACCAGCTTTGGTTATGTCTCTTTTCTTCCTGTGCAAACTTCTTGACATTTAAAAGTTGGATCAAAGTTACATCCTGTTATTTAATGGAACTTTCTGCAACTTTGTACCTTTCTTAGTCGGCTTGTGCAGATGTCACAGAAACTTTCTGAAATCAACAACGTTTTTCAGCATCAAAAATGCACTGCAAAGAATCCGTTAAGAAATTATGTATTTTATCTATGACAAAACTGTTTCTTCTTTTATGGGCATGGACTTTATAATATGGTGTTACTTAAATGAACTTTTACTTTATTTTCAAATATTTGACATGTGGATTAAAGCTCCAAACTGTTTAAACTTTGTACTTCACTCTTACTCAGGAGATTGCTCAGCTGCTCTTGGCTCATCATCATATAATCAAGAATTTGAAATTAATATCTGTTATCTTATATTAAACACCATTCTACTACACTACAGACTTCTTAGACTTAATATAAACCAAATTTACCTGAGAAATATTATTAAAAAGTCTGGGTGTGACTAAAAAGGGTAAAAAAATTAATTAAATTCAAAGTTAAGTTTCTAAAACGGGAATGACCTCCTAGTTCAAGACGATGAAGTTCATTTTTTCACTCTACTGGCAGATTTTTTGCACCGATGGGAGGACATTTTTTATAGACATAGCAGAAAACATGTGCCTAGTTTTGAGTTTTGTTGTATAAAACAATGTGACATTGTGTTTGGTGGTTGTGTAACTGCTTTCCCAGTTAGTTAATGTAGAATATTAGATATTAGTGGCAATGTGCAAATCCACAGGGCTCATCTGTGCAACTTCAGTTAGAAAGGCCGAGAAGCAGTTTGCGGTACTGCATGGAAATAACAGATATTAAAAACACATCAGACAAAAAAAGACAAATATAAAAAAAAAACATAGCAGCTGGTGATAAAAACTGTATTAAAAACACATCAGTCAAACAAAGACAAATGTTTGAATAATAGTTACAGCTGTTATCGATGTCCTCTCGATCTGGCAGTTTTATGGGATTTATGCCAAACATTGTATACCAACAGCTACGAGATGAATAAATAAAACACTGGGTGCAAAACACGTCCCTTTGTGCCTCTATATTCCTCATCCCGTAGTCCACACATTCCCCCAGACTCCTTCAGTGGAGTTTTTCTCATGAGAATGAGAGTTTTTTGGCTCAGTTTGTTTTGACCTTCGGTATCTATACCACCAACCACAGGGGAGTGGCTGAAACTCCACTGGTCGTGTGTGAGATGTCTCTGTGCAGACTTCTCTGACAGCTTGGTCGTGTATTGTTGTTACAGGTCAGCTTACTTCTACCCCATAATTCTCCCACAGGTCTCTGCAATTTCTTGCAGTTCTCACTTTGAAGTGCACAAAGTGTGGATAACCTTTCATTTAAAGCCAGTTCTACTGGGAGAGCTAAAAATAAACGCAGTCCAGAGTACAATCTGTTATTTCTTATTCTTTTTTGTCAGTTTCTTTCTTTTTAGAAAACAATGGCTAGAATTGAGTCAGGAGCCAAGAAAGGTGTCTATGTAATCAGATGTTCCACTGGGAGCAAAGCTGGAGGGCTGTTAAGTTGGACTCGAATAAATCACAGCTGAGTTTGTTTCTGATACAACACTTTGAAGCTTATCCTTGTTGTGGGGCATATTAAAAATGCTGAAAATGGGGTAAGAAAGGTTTAAAGTTTCTTGAAATTAAAATATTTGTCATAAATTTTTTTTCTCTTATCAGGAAATTCAGGCATCATTTTGGTCTTTCAAAATCTTGAATTATGACATTTTTCTGGACTTGTCAGGTAAATGTGGCTCATATTAATTTTAATGTGACCATTTTTAGTAAAAATAAGACAAACACCTGCTTAGATTTCAATTTCTGCAATGTTGGTATGCCACATTCACATGTGGAAGAGTAGGGAGCTCCTTTAACAGATCCTCTCTGGGGTAATAGATAGGGATGGGTACCTCTCACTTTTGAAACGATATAGCACCAATACCTGGTACCTGGCAATCACTATCAATACTCAACGGTACCAACTTTTGGTACTTTTTTGAGTTTATGTGGTAAAAAAATATAAATTTGCTTAGTAATAAAATATATATTTTTTTCAATTTAATATATTTACTCTTCAATAGATAATCTTGCAATGCTGTGTTCATGTCCAGCATGGAAAATCTCCTACTCTTGCACTCCCTCATAGTCACAAGGATGCATTTAGGTACCTAAACATGGTTCTTTTTGGTTCTACGTGAATCGGTTCTAGGTACTTTTGACAGAATTTGGTCGGTACCTGTGGCAATTGCTCTGCAACGGAAGCTCAGCTTCCCCTAAAATGTCCCCCCAAAAAGTGGTGATATGTACTGCTGTGTGTACATTTCATTGACAAAATCTGCGCAAGAATTTCTTCATCTTTTGTTCAGAATCAGCTACCTATCACAGGTAACTGGCTCAACCTCCTTCTCATTCATCCCCGCAGCGTCTCAGCACTTTAACCCAGTCAGACGCTGAGTGTGTTCTGACTTCAGCGGGGAAGCGTAGAGTGGGTTGTTCCACTGTGGAAACTGGACGGTCATTGGATAAACGCTGGGCTTTGTCCCGCCCATCGAACGCTCAGCGTCTCTGAGGGTCTATGAGGCAGTGGCCTGGGCGCTGGGCTTCTGCATGATGATCGGATGATCTGTCTGAGGCCGATCTTGAAGTATAAACCTCCACCGGAGCATCTTCTGACTTTTATATTGAGTTGTTCTGGACTGATCCAGAGGCTTTATCGATCCCAAGCGAGTTTACTTTTCTTAAAGACGACAGGCGATGTGTTTAAAGATTCTCTCTCTTTTCATCAATAAGCAGCTACAGCTACAACTACAGCTGCGGAGCTTCTCCACCTGTTACTCACACTTGCAGCCTGTCCTAGTCTCACGGCACAGAGGGTAGAATTTACGTTTAAATAAATAAATAAATTTATGATGTAGGCCGGAAAAAAATTAGCTTCCCCTCCTTGACTGACCAGCAGCCACCATTGGTCGGTATCTATAAAAGTACCTAACTCGGTGGCCATCCCTAGTTAAAGATATTTAATTTAAAAGAAAGTTTTGACTGAAAATTGGACAAACACTTGCTTACATTTCAGTATTTATAGTGTAGGCATTCCACATACACATATGGAAGGGCAGAGAGCCTGAACAGAGCCATTCCACCAAGTTATGAGTTAATCATTAATAAAACAATTTTGACTTAAAGAAGACAAACACCTGCTCAGATTTTAGTCTTTGCTGTGTTGGTATTCCACGTGCACATGTGGAAGGGCTGAGAGCTCCTAGAACAGAGCCATTCTGCCAAGTTATGGATTATTAATTAAAAAGCCTTTTTTTATTAAAGCTAAGACATGAACACTTGCTTAGTTTTCAGTTTTCTCAGTGCATAGCTAAGTTTGCTCCTTAAAATGCTGATCGAGGTTTCTTGAGATCACCTTAGAAAACTTACGAAAGCTAAAGTTACCTGAACGCTCCTTAAATGCTGAGTCAGCATGCCTAAAGTTTGGTAATTTGTCTTTGTAACAGCTAACTTTCCCTCTTTCTTCTCATCTGCCTCAGTTTTCATCCCTCTCTTCTCCCAGTTTCTCCCTTGCTCTGTCTCTGTATGTTTGTTTCTGCACGTCTCAGCAGACCTGTCAACCTGTCAGCGCTTTCTGAAGACAGGCTCTTGTGCTTTTCTTGCTCTCTCCTTCCTTTTTCCTGTCGCTGTTTCACCCTTCTTTCTCTTTCATGTGTGCGCGCATTCACCCCGCGCACACACAAAAACAGACAAACTCATTCTCTCGCACTCTGTCTCAAGTACATCCTCCCGCTGTCTCGCTCACTCACACTCTCGTAACCAATAACACACACACACACACTGGGCCAAAAACGCACTCCTACACAAAGCCTACTGTTCAAATGTTCTAGCAAGTCTGAGTGGGCTCGAAATGAAGAGTGTGTGTCTAACTGAGCCTGTGTGCAGAGACAGTCAGAAAGAGGCTGTTTTAACAGAGCAGACACAACCTTCTGCAGTCAGTGTGTGTCTGCTTGCTCTGCTATCAGGCCTCTGCAGGTAGATTTCTCCTACCCTCGCTTCCTTTTTCGCTCTCCGACTGCGTGTTTCTGTTTGGCAGCTGTGTGAATCAACTCTCCAAGCTGCATACAAAGTTCTGACAGCAGCTCCCAAGATGCGTTTCAGGATGCACTCTCCTTCTCTTGCTGTTTTTACACGGCAGAAACATCTAGATTATATAAAAATCAATGCACATACACGCATAGATACATGATGTTAATGCAAATGGCGTACTGAAACCTAAATACCTGGAAGATGTTTGCATGCATGTGGAGCTTAGTCTTCTCCATGCACAACATACAGAACGAGTGCTGTGGCTGGAGAAACGGAGCGTTTTTGCTGCTCCAGTTCATACATGTCCTGAGGCTGGCTGATAAAAATATAGCACGATATCATTCATATTTTATAGGCCACTTGCAGAATGAGCTCTCAGCGTGCACCAGGCTTTGTCAGAGCATCTGAGTGTGTGTGTGTGTGTGTGTCTGTTGGGTTATATGTCCCAATGACTAGAGCAATTTTGCCCCTTTCTTGTTTTTCCTCATTTTGTGTCCCTGCCGAGTGTCACATGACTGCCACATGACCTCACTGGTGGCAGATGAATCACGGTGTATTTCTGTGTGAGTGTGCAGAAAGCTGCTAAATAATAGCTGCACATTAAATAAAGTACAAAAACAAACACTGAAGTGCAGAGAGAAGTAGAAGATTCACCCATTTCAGACACACATTTCCGTTCTCCAAAAGTTTTGAGAGGTGATTAGTCATCCTTGATGACAGGGCAGTTTTTCTTACACACAGCTTGAAAAGGCAATTTACTTTACAAAGACCTTTTGGGTCTTCTTGTTAAAATATCAAATTATATTCAAACAGCACATTGTCTTTGTATAAACAGAAATCTGCATATGAATTTAGAATCCAAAGGTAAGAGATGAGATATTTGCTACTGAGGGATTTGTGGTCTTTTGTTGTCAGAGTAGTATCAAATGGTATCCAAATGTAGAGGGCTTTGGTTTTATCAAAGTTTGAAGTATCCATTGGTTGTCAGAGATTTATAGTTTTATAGAGCAGGTGCGTGACCATAGACAGTAGAGAACATAGATGGAGTTTCCGTTTTTATAACAACACATAATGTAGCCCAGTTATCCTCTAAATCAGGGGTGGCCAACCTGTGGCTCGCGAGCCGCATGTGGCTCTTTGTCTTTTGGTGTGTGGCTCTTTGATCCATTCATAAAAAAATATATATAGTTATGAGTAGTGGTGTGTTGATCAATCTAAAATATATATGGATGCCAACATTGGGATCAGTTGGGATTGATACTTAAGTTTCAGTTTCTCTTCTCTAGTAAGAATTCAAACACACAAACACAGTAAATCTCGCTTTGAAAATTGGAAATGTATTGATTTTCATTTTATGTCATTTCATTTATGTGTGAGAGGAAGTGTGTTTGTAAGACCCCATGTGTGACGTGGCTCTCTGTAGTACCACTGTAAATTTTGTGGCTCTTGGTCACTGACTGGTTGGCCACCCCTGCTCTAAATGGATCTCAACAAGGGGCTAATTTGGGTCTCTTTGGGCTTTTGCAACCAGCCTCAAAAATACACCGTTTACACCTCTGTAGTTGCTGAATGGGGATGACACAAAGTAAAGGGCTGAGTTGAGCAAGTGGCTGCCAGGACTTCTTCAAATAGGGTTGCATGCCTTTAACATCAAGCTCAACCAGTATCCCAAAGGATTCTGGGATTCTTTGACTCCCTAACTGACCTAAGAGTGCAGATAACAATCTATAACTCCTATAAACAGCTCTCACATCCAACTCTTCTTAAACTGGTAGCTAGATTAAAGGTCCCATATTATGAAAAAATCACTTTATTAAGTCATTTAGTGAAATGTGTGGGTCTCAGGCTTTCCTCCCAGCCCACAAGATGTGACATTTAATGGCAAAACCTGTACTTAGTAGTGCTCGTGAATGTAAAATCCTGACCTAAAACGAACTGTTCGGATTTTGGGGGTTTGCCGACGTCAGCGATTCCCTTTTTTGACCAATCAGGAGCAAGTCTGACCTGATTGGTCTATCAGAGCAGATATCCCGGAACCCCCTCCCCAGCAGCAGGGAGGAGAATGCCAAAGTTGAAGAGCCATCACTGCTCTGTTTTTGGCTGTAAACGGCCACATAGATCCATCATGCACATGCTTCTCATCTCGTAAGAAGACAAGACAAAGTGGCTAGAGTTCATTTATCAAGAAAATGTGCCAGCGACACTCAGTAAAACTGTGCATGTGAGCTAGTCACCTCTCGGCTGACTACTTTTCCAACTTTGGACAGTACAACAGAGGGCTAGCGAATAGACTCCCTTGACGAGGGATGCCCTTCCTGTCACAGAATTATCCATTTCTCCAGCCCCTTGGACTGGCACTAACAAGACCACTGGCTTGTGACCCACTAGTGGCTGGGTATGGACACTGCAGAACAACAGCAGGAGCAGTTTTGGGTTCAGTATCTGGCTCAAGGACACTTCAGCATGTGACTGCAAGAGCTGGGATTGGATCTCTGACCTTCTAATTGAGAGACAAAAACCCTTGAGAAGGACCACAGAAAATAAAGTTGCATCCCTGTATCAAAAATCCAGATAGCTGGGTGCTAGTATTGTAGCTAATTGACGAGGTGTGCGCCTCATGTACAGCAGCTATACGTGGTACATGTTTGATTTGATTCCTCTCAGTTTCCTGTTACCTTTATCTCTCAACAAAAAAAAATCTGTTTTCTCCGTATGGCATACAAAAGTTTAAATTGACGTTAGTCTTTCACATAACAAAAATAGAGACATGTTTATCATGAGTGCCTGTTAGATAGGACACAGCTTACCTCACACAACACTTATCTACAACTCAGGAGGACGCTGTCGCTGTTATCTTGCCAGCATTTATTTCAACAATGACAGCATGACATTCAAAAAGCATACTACAAGAAGCAAACTCTTCTCCAGACATCCTTGTGCATCCAAAGATAAAACCTCTGGTTTGGTCTTTATCATCTGGCCTCTGGTTTCTGTTTTGCCCTTGCCGTTTCTCCTTGATGTGGAGTGTTTTTGTGCAAAAGGGAAATGAAGTAGGATTAACTTTGGGCACAAGGCCACTGAGATGAATCCAGTCTTTTCCTTTGAACAGGGGATGTTGGTCCATGAGCAGCACAGGCCATTAGAAATAATGGGTTTTAGAGTGCAGAGCTTCAGTTCCTGTGAAAGCCACTTTATAACATGTGTGAGGACTTTTACCGACTGCATTCATTCTTTCATTCCTCAAGCTAACCTTAATCCTCTTCACTACATTCCTGGTATTAACTCTTACCTAACCAAAAGCTAAGTTTGTGACTCAGCCGCAAAGCCAAAACAAATGACTTGAGAGGGGTACAAGTGACCGGGATGCATACCTCAGCTTCTCATCTCTGAGTACATTCCCACAGTCAGTGCAAGTTAGCACGTGTTGAACATCACATGGAATCGGAAGTCTTGTTTCCTAATCTGTGTGGGGTCCTTTTGACCTTTTCATGTTTAGAGTTCAGTTTCATATAAAAACTTTTCTCACACTTCATATTAGTTACAAATGTCATTGCACTTCAGACAATCCTTTCCTACGTTTTCTCCTTTGTTTTGCTGTTGTTTCTGGCAGATGTACAATTTTTTGATTCATTTCTAATTTCAAAGAAAACAGATTAATACTTATTTTTTTGTGGTTGTTTATGCAGGTGGTCGATGCTGCACGTAGCTATTGCGGCTTAAAGGCTTTAGCGAAAGGACAAACTTATTATCAGAGTAAAAAGAGTGAATAAACTTTAACTCATTTAAACGTGTTTTGCAAAGCATCAAGTCAAAATTTCGGTTTGTCCAAAGTTTGATTTATGCTTTACGTTTGATAAAAAGTACTGAGATAAACTTTGGTACATAGTCTGCCTTTATTTTGTCCATATTTCAGGAAGCTTCGGGATATTGATCAAATGTTGTAGTACCACCAGTGGGGGGCAGTGTCGAATAGTGCAGCCAGTGTACGCAAAACGAAAACTGTACAAGTCTTTTAGAAGCTTAAAATGTGTAAATGTGGTTTTACATAACCTGTAAAATTAGCTGGCCCTCTAGCAGATGCACTATTTAACAGCTATCCCCACATAGAGGATGTGTAAGAGTATGCAGATAGTGATGGTTCTATCATTTAAAGCACATGTTTCTATTTTCACACATAAAGGAATTAAAAAATTAGCCTCACATTTTTTATTTATCCACCTTTTGTCTTTTAAAATGTGTCGAATGTGATTACAGGAACAGTTCCAACACCGTCTATTCACCCATGTGTGAGTGTAACCTGTAGATCCAAAGAGGTTTTATTACCAGGCCGGATAAAGAGATGTATTTGCTGCTAAAGCTCGACCGTGAGATATCTATCAGTGATTATTTTTCTTATCAGTTAACACATGTCACACCTATATTAAGGTTGACATGTGGGTCAGGAGGACATAAAATGAGACAAGAGTAGAAGATGGATTGTGAGATCAGATTTTGTGCATGAAATCACCATAAACAGTCCAATAATAATAAAACAAATCTGTGAGGGCTGTTAGCTACAGCTACACAGCAAACAAACTGCACTCACTGCTTTTCCCAGATCTTTCAGGTAATGATTATTTAGCATTCCTGCCGCAAAAAGGCTGACTAATTACCTGGTTAGGAGAAAATTCCTCACATAAGAGTTAATCTGTTATGACTTTAACGACCAAGACCCATATGCATGTCCAGGTATTACACAAACAGGACTATTAGTCATAGACTACCATTATGGAATGACCCATTTGGCTGTAGCGGGGGCTGCGTGCAGGACTGCCAAAAATTGGTCAGTTAACTAACTGCACCATGAAAGCAGGGCAGGTGCAGAATGTCGTATGTCTGGGGAACTTTCTGGAAAACCACCATCCGACAAATTCAAATTGCTCATGTGTACTCTGCATTAACAGTGATAACAATTAAAAAGGCTCCTAAATCTGAGTTTGCTTTACCTCTCAACATCATCAGTCATTAAAACAGCCTAAAAAGTGCAGTAATGGTGCTGTTCACACCTGTAATGAGTGGGTCTACAGTTAAATTCAATGGTCTGTTGGGGTGTTAACCTGGCTCAACGCTTTTTTTCATGATTAGTACAAATGGTCTGTTTTCATCGCTAATGGTTGAACGAGCATACAGGCTCTGGTGGAAGCATGAGTTTTAGTATACACAATGTTGACGTATATGGGTTGATTGTAGTTGATTATGTTGCTAGATGCTCATGTTGAGACACTTCTGTAGCTTTACAGTTACAATAGCTCAGATCACCTCATACAGTGTGACAAGCTGAGAGAGTTACGACCTTCTCGTCGGCGGAGAGCTCTATGTAGCATTTTAGCTCCTTGCAGCTCATTGTTTTGGCGTTACAGTGAACATCTCTACTTTTATAAGTAGCTTCTCTGTCAATGCTTTCACCAACCTGGCTCCCAGAACAAAAATTATCTCTGCTGCATGTGTGGCACTATGATGTAGATTAAAACATAAGAACAGTTGCCCCCCATTTGATTTTTAGTGATTAAGGCCGATCTTCATTTATATAACTCCTTTTTATGTCTATTCAGCCATAATAGAGCCATGAATAAGTTTTACCAGCAGAGGGCGCTTGGTACCTTATGGTGAAGCAGTGTATAGATCGCGAGCCAGGAGCGCTCCTGTTAACCTGTATTTCTGCTTTTGCAGGTAAGCTGCTCGTAAAATCATAATTGACAGCAGTAGCGATAGCTCATAAATGCCTTAGAGTGTAACAAATGTTGAGCTAAAGAATAATCTCACAAGTTGACAGATTTGTAACTGTAGCTTGTCACGTTGTGACATCTGTGAGAGATTGATTGACATAAGCTAACTGCTAAATAAAGCACATAACAACTGTAAATATATGAGTTTATGGTCAGAACCCATATTGAACAGAGTGCAGTGTTACCTCTACCACTGCAAAGGCCCGCCACCCCTGAATGTCGAGTTAATTTTGTTTCGATTTTCAATTTAATTTAACTTAATATTTTTATTTATTTTCAGTGTTCCCCCTGATTTACTACCTTGAGGGGGTGGTGATGTTGTCGGTACTGGGGGGGTGGCCTGTTGCATCATCTTCACAGGGAGGCTGCGAGGAGGTGTTTCTTGTGGTGTTTTTATAGCTCTCTGTCCACTATACAGAATGTGCTTGTCTGTGTGTGCAAATGGACACACGTGTTTGTGTGTCTGTGAACACGTTGGGACTTCAACGTGCGCGAAACGGTGCAAGGAGAAATGTGAAGGTGACGGTGTATGAATGACATCCTGTTGTATAAATAAGATAAATTACATAAGGATGTTTAGTCTGTTAAATCACAAAAAAAGTATCAACAGTGCTCCCCCTACAATTACATGAGGGCGTCCCCCCTTGGAAGCGGAGTTAATTTTGTTTTCCATAAAGTGATTAACAGTTACGTCTCTCATAAATCAGGTTTATACGTTTTTATATAACAGACTAAACAGCCTTATGTAATTCATCTGACTTACATGACAGGGTGTCATTTGTACATCGTCACCTTCACATTTCTCCTTGCACATGGCAAAGTTCTGCCCCAACGTGTTTACAAACACACAAACACGTGCACGCATCTGCACACACAGACAAGGACATTCCGTATAGTGGACAGAGAGCTGTAAAAATACCACAAGAAACATCTCCCAACTGCTTTCCTGTAAAGATGCAACACTGATGAAGCCAAGAACGCACCTGTTAACCTGTACTTCTGCTTTTGCAGCTTTTGCAGTTCCAGTAAAAAATAAATATGTTGCACGTGAGATGAGTTGGCCCAACATTTTCTGCAGTGGAACACGTGTCCAGCAAAAGTTAGCACCTAGCTTGTAAAAATGTGAAGCCAGCCACTGGGCAGCATTACAGAGCAGAAGGGAGAGTAAATAAATATTGGACTATCATTCCTCAGGTGGCTTAAAACAAGACACTAAATGAATGCTAATGCTGCCTTGTCTGCTGTAAATGTTAATAGGCAACTTCAAAGCTTGTACTGAGGCCCCGAGGTGGCCACAAAAATCTATGAAGTGTTGATTCTGCGTATTTTTGGGAGAGTGATGATAGCCCAACTCTGCATGAATTGTCTCAGTGCAGTTAAAGGAGTCTTCTCTTTGTCTAATGTAAGTCTAAAGTATGTGTTTCTATGCAGCCAGGTAGTCGCAGCTTGTGTCTTTGAGAAAGTGAATTACAGAGGAGTGGGATGGATTGAATTAAAGACCCTAAGAGGATGATAGGAGCCATGCTGGGGCCAGGTCTGCCTCTCTTAAAACTACTTACACTTAACAACAGGGCTCACCGCTGCTTACTTTACAAGGAGGTGCTGTGGTAGTCTAATTCCCAGGACGTCTCACCCAGACATGTTCACTGCATTAACAGGAGTCAACTCTTAATCACAGATTTATAGCCCAGCTGACAATGATACACGCTGCAGAGTTTGTTCTGGCGTGCTTATGAAACCCTCCCCGGCTATCCCATCCATCTCTGCCAACTCCGTCATCTTGCATCTTTCCCTGTCATCTCTCCGTTCATCCCCCTGTCCTCCTCATCATTCATCTTTTCTTCTCAATTTCTGCCTGCCTCTGTCATTTCGATCCATCTTTTCTGCCCCGCACCATGTGACCAGACACAACGCAGGGACTCAGCTCCTACTATGGACTTGTTTACACGCGCACAATTCCTTCGAGCCCTTCAGATCAAGAGTGTGTACACTTCGCGCTTTGCAGAATGAGAAGGAAAAAGCAGGAGTTTAAAATAGCCCTTTCTACACTCAAACTGTAATGTAAAGTCTTCAAAGCAGGGTGAAAAGAAATGCATTATAAATGAGGTTGAATCTGGAAGATCACAGCTTCTGTTTATGTCTTATGTTGTGGCATCATCTTTGCTAAACTCTGAGTTGTTTATGCTTCGAACACTTCTAAGGCATCCTTTGGAAATCCAAGACACTGATGTCTTTTTCCTTATATTTCATTTTAACCCCCTACAAATCTGATGTTAAGGTTGAAAATAATCAAAATGCCTTAATTTACCCAGACTGTTAGGATCAGATCAGACGTGTTGTAATCTACTGCATTGTATTTAGGGGTGGGAATCGAAAACCATTTCCTGTTGAGAATCGATAAGAAATGTTTCAATTCATCGATATCGTTAGCCTTTTGTGCTTAACGATTGCCTTATCAATTCCCTTATCGATTCAGGGTTTACAGCTTGAAGTTTTACCAAAGAACTGACTTCATAAAGAAATGTACATCACTCTTTCTCAGGAGATTCATATTCAGTACATTCGAAATGGTATAAATCACCTTATTGACCAAGAAAAAAGAAAATAGCGCAAGCGTGATGCTAATGTATGTGGAAAACTGCACTGATATGCTAGCAGTTAGCATACATCAGTATAACTTCAGTTTCAGAATAGAATTTCAACTTTCATCACAGAAACATATCACATCAACTCTTTGTAAAAAAATAATGAGAACTTCAAATGTCAAAAGCTAACAGGCAATTGAAAGGCTCATGGCTGACTTCATAACTACGGAAAGCTTCCAAACAACTTAAACCATTGCTATAACCACTTTGAGACACTAGATGGCCTACTTGAATTATTAATATATAACAACACAGTACAGCGACGTCACATTGTGTGCATTTTTTACCTGTTTCTGTAAAATTATGCCCAGAAATATCCAGACTCAGGAACCAATTACATTTTATTCACTTACAGTATAAACTCAATTAAATGTTGTTGACACAGAAAACCTTTAAAGCTACTTTTTGTACCAAGAAAATTCACAACAGGAATTAATAAGGGAATCGATAAAGAATCAGATTGATAAGCAGAATGGATAAGGGCATCGGTATTGACAAAATCTTACCAATTCCCATCCCTAATTGTATTGTGGTTAAACTTATCATGGTGTACTGTAAACTGTAGGACTTCCTTTAATTGTCTCAAATGTAAGGAGCCCAGAAGGTCATTATTAAATAAATTTTATTTTCTCAGTGTTCTCAACTTAATCTCAGTTGTTCACGCAAGATCTCTATTTATTTTTTATGCTATCAATAAAACTAATTCTTTTTCTCCTGTGATAGGAAGAAAAGTTACATAGTTATCTTGAGAAAACTTAACTCATTTTCAGAGATAATGAGATAGTTTTCTGGCTAACTAAAAATTGAGTAAGTCTGCCTTTAACCCTATGAATGAGGTAACTGAAGCCTTTTCTTTGTTGTTTTATGAGCAAATTTAAGATAATTATTTTAGGAAAACAAGCAAGCTTTTTTGAGATAACCTTGAAAAAGATCCAGGTTTTGAGAAAATAACAGAAATAAACTTATTGTTTCAAGAAAATAAAGGCATTTTATCATGACCTTTTAGGTCATAGTTTGGTTTTAAACCATATCTTTGTGCATCAAATCAGACCACTTTAACATATGAAACTGCATTTTACAACATCATATCAAACTGTATCACACAATGTTCTATCTATCTATCTATCTATCTATCTATCTATCTATCTATCTATCTATCTATCTATCTATCTATCTATCTATCTATCTATCTAGCTACCATGACAATACTGTAAAAGGTATCAATGATTACGTTACATTGCATCTTTTGCACCAAATATTGCATTATATTGCATGACACTATTTTGTGATATAATGTATTGTTGTTGCTTCAGTTGTTTTCTTTTGTATCTTAATGTAAAGCATTGTAAAGAATCACATATCTACTATCATAACGGAGCAAAGCGTTTTGAATAATGTTGAGTTGCATAACATTTTTCTGCATTTAACCATGTTGCTTTACATTATTGCTTTCATATTCTATTCTATTGTATTGAATCATTGCATGTCAGTTGTGTAATACTGTGTCTGGATCACTTCATACAAAACATTAGTATAATATCATGTTTATTGTATTGTTATCATAGTTTAGTATTACATTATATTGCATCTAACTGTGTCTTTGACTTCATCCTGTCAAAAAAAAGTCCTTAACGTGTTTATTTATGACAATAAAACTTCCCTGAACTTGATGTAATATTGTCATTAAATATGTCAAGATTCCAGGACAACGGATTCAGCACACACTGTGAAATTCATGTAAATGTGACGCACAGCCCCCCAGAATTGAAGTGTTTACCCTATAAAACTGCAGCTGAAATAAAATTAATCTCTTTCCTCAAATCAGCTGATGATGGGAATTTAAATACAAACAAACAAGAACCTCATGTTCCTCTGCATTCAAAGCCAACTTCCAGAACTAAGTGCTTGTATGAGTGTAACAGAGAATTAAAGACTCGATGCAGCTACATCAGTGACTTGGGGGGAGAAAATAGGTCAACTAGAAGCAAGCAGGCGGAGTGGAAAGGAGGGTGGGAGGGAGAGGGGCATTTCTCAGCGACAGACTGCCATACAGTATATAGACTATTCATGAATAAGCTCTGTGTAAGCCTTGGGCACTGCTGTGGCCCCGTTACTATGGCGTCTGTGCTGAGGGGCCGAGGAATGCGGCCTTACTGGGCAACAGGGATGGATAAAAGGGGGGTCTGGAGTAGGGTCTTTGCTTTGGACTACTTTAGTCACTGGTCACATCTCACCCTCTCAGTCCCTTTCTTCTCCTTCTTCTTCTTTCTGTCGTTCATTGCTCCCTCATCCTTCTTCCTCTTTCTCAATCCCTCACTCGCCTTCTGCACATCTTCGTGTGTGTCTCTCTGTCACAGCCTCTCCATCCTCACCTGCTCTCTCTTTCATCACAGATCTCACACCTGAGTCCCTGCATGCCACATTTCTCTACTGGCAGTGTGTGTGACTTTGTGTGTGAGTGTGCATGAGTGTGTGTGTGGTGCCGGGGCTACACTTCCTGCTGGTTTCCCATCTGTTGCTCTGCTCAGCTGACTGAGTGAACTCGTGCTTCTGACGCCTCTGACCTGTGTGTGTGTGTGTGTGTGTGTTTCACTTGTTATAAATAAAAAACCACACTCTGAATATAAAAACCACAACTTCTTGTTCAGCCTCTTTTGTTTCTTTTTTTTTTGTTGTTATCAATGTGAGTCACAGCAAAGACGGGAAACAAGCAGTGACATCTCTGTGACTCCGGCCTTTTCTTTCTCGAGTTAAACAGACGGCGCCCAAACAGGTGACGCTGGGGTTGATGTGCAACAACAGCAGATGTCGCAGAAAGCCAACGAGGCAATTGACAAGAGACAGAGAGAAAGATGAGGGAGAAGAGGGGAAAAAATGCAGAGACAGCACTCTCTTCCCTCTTCACTTCCCACTCGGCTCTGCCTGTCCGTCTCTTCGTATATGTGTGTTTTCTGAGTGTGTGTGTGTGTGTTTAGGGTTAGTATGCCTGAGAGAAGCCCAGTGCAAGAGCCAGTGCCCCTTGACCCCCCACTCCCAAACGCATACACATTTACACACAGAGACACAATAACACAATCCCCCCCATCACAACCACCCAGGTCAGTATTATAATCTCACCCCCCTCCACCCAGCCCCAGCCAGCTGACCTACTTCCTGTCTAGTCGGTCCAGTGGTTGACTGTACACTTATCACTTGTGTGAGTGTGTGTGTCTGTGTGTGACTTATACATGAGTGTGCATCAGTTTTAACACATGATGAATAAATAGAGGAGCAGCAGTTGAACTGAGTGGAGAGCAAGTGTAAGCATAAAAGCGTTCTGTCTAGACATGTTAAGGAAAAACATGCATCCCCTTTGATTATGTGATGCTTGTTTACAGAGATATCTTTAGATATCTCTTCACTAAAAAAAATCATCTTTACACAACAACAAACATTGAATCTCCACTTGGGTTTTTCTTCAAAAGGTTTTCAGATTGAGGCTGATACGGCCTAGCGGTTCAGTCCCACGCCAAATGAGGTTAGCACCCAAGCGGATAGCCCGAGTTGGAACCCAACTTGCGGACCCCTGTTGTTCCCTGGTAAACATTCCCAGGAACTAAATGGTTCATGTGACCCATTGTTTGCCTGCATTTCCACCAAAAAACAGACCACATTATACAAATCAGACCAGAGAAGTATAGAAGAAAAAAAAAGGGATTGTACTACGACACACCAGTAGAGGGCGGTAGGACAATGAAGATGGACCACTCCGCCATCTATAGTATGAAGACAGCCAAAATTGTTCAGTGTCCTGTGGCCCAATGTTTGTATTGTTTCTACAAAGGGTCAAATATATGGAGAAAAAAAAGAAGGTAACTGCATTACCCTGCCACACCAGTAGAGAGCAGTAAGACAACAATGTTGAACCTGTTGGCAAAAGACCCGTTTCCACCAAGCAGTCCGGGTTGGTTCAGAACAGTTTGGCTCGGTTTGGTACAGTTAAGCCTGATCCCGTTTGTGTTTCCACAGCAAAACTGTGCCCTCTCGTGGTAGGTGGCGTGTAAGCTGGATGCCGCAAGCCCCAGCTGTTAAACAATAATGTGACGCCGTAGCAGCGGGACACAGTGTAACCCGCTATCAAATCCAACAAAGAAGAAAAATGCGACAAAGTACACAAAGAGCAAAGGTGGAAGACATACAGAATTTCGTCCTCTCTGTGATTGGCATGTAGCTCTTTGATACAAAGTGAAATCAAGTTTTGTTTCAGAGAAGTCTGCGTGCCGCCAGGAGAAATGCAGCTGCTGTCACGGGGTAAGTGACGATTCTTTTGACCAATCAACGGTCTGCAGTGTGTTGCAAAAAAGTAGGCCAGGTCATCCCGGTCATTTGGGGATCTGTCCCGGGATAAGTCAGTGGAAACGCCACAAAATGCGCGCTATACCAAGACGAACCGAACGGGTCTGCTTGGTGAAAACACAGCTAAAGAGGATATTTAGCCTGAGCTGGATTTGATCGAGTTTTGATGTACTGCAGATAGATTCACTGACAGTTGCAGAAAGACAAGCGCTAGTGGTGGAGCCATTGCTGTTCAAGCCTATTAAACACTGGACCACTCCACTATCTACAGCAAAAAGAACGGCAAAAACGGACAGTTTCTGGTGGCCCATTGTTTGTCAGTTTTCCTACCAAGGAACAAAGCCCTGGTTATGTTATGCGAATCATGCCAGAGACGCAGACAAAAAAAGGAACTGCGCTACAGCACCACTCCAGTAGAGGGCAGGGTGACAACGAAGAAGACCATTCAGCAAAAACACCGAAGGAGGCAAAGACAGTGAGTCTCTTGGCATTTATTGCTAGATTGATTTGTGAATGAAAGAGAAAAGCAAAACACTGATCAATTTGCCGTTAAAATGGCAGGGGTGGAGTGATGCTAGCTTAAAAAACAAGCCTGCTGGTTGACAATTTCAGCAAGCCCCCTTTAATGGTGTTAGACTATTTGATATGTCTATGTAATGCATTCCAGAAAACAGAATCCAACAAACACTTATTCTTTGAGAATTCTTCTGAAGGAAGCGTTTACTCCCTGAGCCAAAGGAATATTTAAAAACCCATGAGTATGCCCATCCAAACAACCCAAATCGTATATATAAGCAGTGTCAAATGATCACGGTTGAAGAGATCATGACCACGCATGTTTAAAGAAACCTGAGCATGTGTGTATGTGTGCGTGTGTCCTTGCAGCAGCCTCTGAGTCACAGTAAGAGACATGCGCTTGCCATCACGCCTCTGAAGGAACAGGACATGCATGGCCTGACTCCCAATGCACAGACACTTCCCCTCCTCTTCCTCATTCCTCTTCATCTCGCCTCTGTCAGTGTCTCCTTCTCCTCTTCCTCTTCCTTTTCTTTTTATGTTCTCTTTTCTTTTCTTGTGCCATCAAAACCACACAAGCTTAAAAGTTGCCAAAAATGCTCTCACCTCCAGTGTGAACATTGGTCAGTATGCAGCAGACAGACAGGGCAAAGGAGGAGGTGGGCAGAGAGAGATAATGCTCAGAGACAGAGCTGCTGGCAGATAGACAGGGAGGTGCATTCAGACAGACAGACAGACAGAAAGACAGACAGGATGCAGGAAAAACAGGCGTTAAAAATGGTCAGAAAAGAGGAGGAAGAAGTGAGACGGAAAGAGAAGCAAGTAGAAGAAAGGGCACAATAAAGCAGATGAGGAAGCAGGTAAACACAGGCAGGCAGACAGCAACTGCATTGTGTGTGTGTGTGTGTGTGTGTGTGTGTGTGTGTGTGTGTGTGTGTGTGTGTGTGTGTGTGTGTGTGTGTGTGTGTTTTATATATGTGTGTGAGATGTGGTTTCCTCTCTCAGAGAAGCAAACAGGTCTTGAGCTGGAGCTTTTTTTCCCCTCATGTGCGGCATCCCTTACTTGTGTGCAGCTGACATTACACACACATACACACAGAGAATATCACACACAGGATGCCCAGCGGAGTGAAAACACGGGTATCCACGCATTAACACAAGCGCAAGAGGCTGTAAGTGTGTGTGTGTGTGTCTGCCTGTCTGAGTGTGTTGTGGTTTGCAGCAACACACCGGATGAACAAAAGAAAGTGGCTTTTGCTGCATGCAGAGCTTCTGCTTTGATAAGCGGAAGGTGAAGTGATTACAGGTTGACTGGCTCTGTATCTTACACACACTTACACACACATACAGCTGTAAGGGGCAGCAGTTTAGCTTCGATAAGAGGGAAACACACACTATTTGGACCTGGAATCAAGGTCTCTCTCAAGAAAATCTGCAGTATGTGTGTGAGAATTAGGTTAAATTCCTCTGCTGTCTGATTCAGGCCTATAACAGTCTGCCCCAGTGACAAAAAGATACAGAAACCGTTGTATCCAGGTCAGCAGAATCACCACAACCTCCATTCAGCACCACACACACACACACACATGTACACACACATTGAAATAAAGCTTTAGAAGCTCACACAGCTGACATGATAGTTAACGTCTAAATATATCATTTGACTTATTATTTGACACATTGTCTCCCACACATCCGCCTCTGGAAGCCACCACCTCCTCTGCCGGTTTGCTATTCAGGGAGCGCTGTCAGGTGCAAGGAAGGAGAAACGAGTGCACGCGCTCCCTGAACGCACGAGCCGGCTTCTCTCATTTTAAGGTAAAATTAAGAAGAAATTTGTCCTATCCTCTTACCCTCAAAGCGGACAAGTCGATTTCGTCCAGACTTCTGGCCGGAGAGTCACTCGCCATGATGGAGGACACTCACAGAAAGAGCTCGATATCCTGAAACGGCCTCTGCTGTCACGACTGTGTGGTCCCCTCTTCTTCTTCTCTCTCCTTCAAAGTGATGTCTCAGCGAGCGGCTGAATAAAAACAGTCCCCTTTCTTCCGTCCTTCCTTCCTTCCTTCCTTCCCTCTGCTCGATGCCTCTTTCCCGCGAGCGCTCAGCTAGAGCTCTGACACGCGGAGGATGGGGAGCAAGAGCGCCGCGTGCACCAGCAGCTCCAGGTCCATGTCTGCGTGCGGAGACGGTACAGAGTGTGAAGGTGAAGCGGGGAGTAGAGGAGAGGAGAGTGTGCTGTTGCTACTGCCGGTGCTGCTGCTGCTGTGACAGAAAGTGAATACTCTGAGGAAGGGGAGGGGGAGAGGGGTGCTTTACAGACTGCAAACCACGCCTGTTACTGGGCGGGGTTTGGTGAGGCAGCAGGGACTCCCAAACTTTTTTTTCCCCCTATTAAGTACAGACCTGCAGTTTCTTATTAAACAAGATTGTGTGTGAAAATTGGCTACTCTTCAAAGACATACTGATAGCTTTCTTTTCTGATTAAATACTTTTTGTTTCATCTCAGTTGAGTTGATAAATGTATTTATTGTGCAGACTTTAAAAGACATTATGAGCAGTGGACAAGTAAATCTCCAAGAGAGATGTCTGACATTTTTTCTTTTTAAGACATTTCTCTAAGATCTTAACAAAAGAATACTGAACAGAAACTGAGTGACAGACAAAACACAAAATATCCCTCCATCCCCACCAACCCACCCACCCAGGTGTGCTATGCTCACTGTACAAGATAAATAGAAAGAAATGATAATTTAAGGAAAGAGGAAGAGAGAAATAAATAAATTAATTGATTAATTGATTAATTAATTAATAAAATAAAATAAAATAAAATAAAGGGGTTTGATAATAATAATAACAAAAAATAATATCAGAAACAAAATTAAGCAGTCATAGTGGCAGCAACAAGAGTGAAAGCAGTAAAAACAATGATTGCCATAAATGAAAGTGATGATAAAACATTTACAAAGTAAAATAAGAATTAATAAATAAAAAGTAGATAAATAGATAAATAAAAGAGAGAAAGAAGAGAAAGAGAGAAGTTGCAGTTAGCTTTAGGCCCCATAGTAGTAAGGTTAGAGAGTTAACATAGGAGAGAAAGAGGTCCCAAGTTCTGTCAAATCTTCTCAATGATCCTCTGACTGTGTGTTTGATAACCTTTATTTGTTAAGGATATGACAATGAACCAAGCAGCAACCTCTTGTGAGAAATGGAGACAATGTAGATGTAAAAAAAAAAAATCAAACATACAATTGCTCAAGTGTCCTCGAGGCTGGCTCTTGATGCACTGGAAACTACATGTACTAAACCAAAAGAGATGATTGTTCCCGCAAAAATTAACACATTTACAGCCAAGTGCAAAAAAAAGGAAAAAGGAAAAAAAACACTTGAATCCAAAAACTTTATTTCTTGAAACAGCACACACTGTACATGAGTGAGTTTTTTTCTAACTCAGTAGTTTGGTATTAATAAAACAAGTTTGCCCAAACAGAGGCACAGCTACAATGACCGACAAGTGGGAACCCTTATTTCCAGTATGGCTGCTGCCAACACTAGGCTTCATAACCCTGTACAAGAAACAGATGGGTGACATCATCAATACTACGTCGATATCTTATGTAGTCAGTGATATGGGTGCATAACCTAACCATTAGGCCAAGCCTGAGCCTGATAATGAACAAAATTTAGATTATTAAGCAGAACATAAACAAAAACTACTGGTTTGATTACATAACAGTATAAGATGAAATAAATATTTGGTTTCCATTTAAAGGGCAACATGCTATCAACAGTTTAATTTTCATAGAATAAAGACTACATTTTTTAGCCTAATGTGTGCATGTATTTGCATGTATGTATGTGAAGCTTGATATGTTCAACCCTTGCTAGACTCTGTTGAGATTATGTGTAACCTTCACACTCCAATAAAAGTTAAACTTCGTAAATATCAGGTTAAAAAAAACAAAAGCTGAGTTAAAGAATTTCAACTTTGAAGCCCCTTTTTGAACAAAGAGGTGTCTCCCATCCCATATCTTTGCTGTTCTTGTGCTCAAAATTGTTTTTTATAACACAACTTTTTGTTCTGGTTTTAAATTTGTCCAAAATCGAGAACTGTCATGTAAAGAAAGAAGCTGCTACGTCTAATACCTACCCACCAACAGCACTTTTAGATGTTAAATTACTGTAGTAACACTTTGATCGCCTGCACTGATTTTGGAGTTAGTTTTGGAGGTTCAAATATAAAATATTTTGGTATGACAAAATGACACACTAAGCTCCTGACCCCACTGCTTACTACCAAATGTTTTCTTTTTCTTAATCTCTATTATCATTGTCATCCTTCAAGTAGAGACAGGAATGAAAGATCTTATCTAACAGGTGATCTAATGCTTGAAATCCTAGAATCTGTCTTTTAAATTTGCATACTTAACTTTTTACTGGTCCTTGAGGAGCTGGGGTGTTTCCTGAACTTTAGTATAGAATCTCGAATCTGAATTGTTTTGTTTTGTGGTTTTTCATCTTGATTGATGAGCCTAAAATCTGAGACCAGCACTGAGATGTATGTTACAGGCTGGGATATGATCCGTACTTCCTTTAAATAAAAATTAAAACATATCAAAGAAGTGTGTTTTCATACATGGTTGTTGCATTGATTTGAACAAATTCAACATTTCTAAAAAATAAAAAAGGTCATTCGTACTTTGATGACTCTCCAAAAGGAAAGTAACTCTGTGTAAATTCAATGTAACTAGCGCTGTTTGTGTTGGCTCCTAAAAGTCAGACTGCAGAACACATCAACAGGTGATTAAACCAGAACAAGTTTTTCTGACACCTCCAACAAAACAGAATCCCAAAGAAGAAGGTCGTTTGGCACATTGTAAGATGTCGGCACATAATTTTCATTTATTTTTTTGTTCACTCATTCATTCCAGTGAAGAAATGAGTCATAAGGTATGAAGAATGTTTACGCAACAGTTATCCATTTACTTTCAGTTCATTAACGGCCCTATAAAGTTCATTCTTCTTTGTGCCTTTCCACAGAACCACAGGTGAGCTGCGTGACGTGGTTACATAAGTGTGGACTTTTCACATAACCAGAAAATTCATCACTGCTTTGTCAAAACAAAAAACAACCCTGTGAGGGTTGGAATGAAAACAGCTTGTCACCAATTCAGTTGTCCTGCCATGTTCAATGAAACGGCACTGATTGCGTATTTCATGGGAATTGACATTTGTCAAATTTTCAATGATGATCGTTGGAATCCAAGACGTCAAAGCAGGTCAACAACTGACTGCTTTCGTACCAAAACTTAGCTTATCACACCAAAAGGATTACCCTTTTTCAAAGTTAATAAAAATCCAATGAAGAGTTTTGCTTTAAGTTTGCTAACGTCACAGAGCTTAACGTTGATTTACACTTCGTAACATCTACGGTTTCCTGAAAATATCTTTCAAATTGAGCAAGTTTTTTTCCCTTTTTTATCTTAAGGAAACTAGTGAGTTTTGTTATATATAAATGAACTGCTTTATTCTTTTGGAGAGATATAAATCCATAATCTTCATTTTAGAAAAAGCTAATCCATAAAGACTTTCAACATTGACTTTTATCATGTTTCCATGTGATGAAAGAAAAAATCCAGACAAAGTTTTTAATTCTAAACCATTCAAAATACGAGTTACATTTAGTTTAATGAACAAACAGATTTTGTATAACGAGGATGTAATACACAATCATACAAACAGAGGCCAATGGGAACGGGCTGACAGGAAGTCTGCTGGGATGCCTGAAGGCTCCAGTCCACAATCATCCATACAACCATGCGGGGTGTTTTAAAAAAATACATGTTTAAAGAAAGTTAAATGATTCATAATTCACAAATAATGCCATGACAAAAAGGACAAACAAAATAAACACAACTGAGATGCAGAACAGTTTGAAGAGCGTAGTGTTGCCATATGGTTTCACTTTAATAAACATTCTTTATTACATCTCTGGTCCCTTTAAAAGTCATCATTTCATGATCAGGTCACATACAAAGCAAGTAGTGTCTTCATATTACATAAAGGTGCCAATGATTCACACCTTTCACTGGAAACCAAGGAGCTCTACCAGTGCCTTGTCTCCTGTTGTTTTCTCTGGCAGCTTCCATGTCAGTTTTGAAGTTACCCAACCTTCGTGAGAATTGATACCCAATAAAATGTTACATGTTGGATGCACTTATTATGTCATGTCTGGATTCCACAGGACTGGTTCTGTATTTTCACATTAAGAGGAGGGTTGTGATCACAATGGGCTGTAACGAACACTGAAAAAAGAAACTAATATTGAGTCAAAATTTCCTCTTTATGAGTACAAAAAAGGCTATTTAGCTCATCAAGGAAACACAGGGAACAATTTCAGACTTTATCTTCAAATAAAAGTGTCAAATGTGGCAGTTGTTGCAGACGAGTTATGAGAAATAATGTCTGAGTTGTTGTAAAGACTGTAATTGTGCTCTTTGCTGTCCTGCATTGCTCAACATCTGCACACAGACAGGATCTGTAAGAAGCTAGCACCATCTGTTGGCCAAAAAGGGAATGACAACTTTTATTTCTGGGCCGATTGTCTGATCCATTCTGCAATAATGCTTTTGAAGTGCACATCAAATAATTTTCTGAGAGCTGTGATTGATAGATGCAATTCGGATGCACGGTTGGTAGGCCATGCACCACAGTTGAATTAGTCAAATTGTCTTATGTGTTCATGTACCAAACAGTGAAAAGCTTGAGTGCAGTCACATTAGATTAGATCCTCCATATGCAGCAAGATTTCAAACTTCATCCAAAGCAGCTTAACATCTCAACTCAAAAACAGCAAACATTGCACTACTTCACCTTACAAGCACAAATCAAAAACTCAGGAAAACGCATGCATGACCGTGTCCGTCTACTTTGTGCTCATCGCAACAAAGAGCTGTCAATAACTTTACACCAGCCTCACCCTGGTCCCTTAGAAATCCTCAGAGTCCAGAGTGGAGTTTGATTCCCAAAACCTAAAGCTTAAATGCCAGTTATTGTTTTTTAATCCCAACAGCTGAAGTGTGGTCACAGAGCATGTCCACAAGTGTGGCGGTATTTTGTTCTTCTTACATCCATGAACTCAGATTTCTCACGAAAAGCGCAGACTGCTGTTCAATATTTCAACAGACACAGATTTGAGAGATTTGTCGATGCCCAGCAGTCGCATCGTTCCAGAGGAGACTTGTCCAACTCCCTTTTATCTCTGGATTAAAGGCAATCTCGTACAAATCCACGGTTACACATTGGATTACATCCACAATCCGGACACTTGGCTCGTGATGCTGAAGAATCAGGACAGCTCAGGCCAGATAATGTACGTTTTTAGTGGTGCTGGTGCGTCCTTTATGTCCAGATCTCAGTTGGGACCATGGCCTCCTTGGTTCCCACAGAAGGCATGAGGTTCTGCTCGGAGAGGAAGTCCAAAGGAAACTGAACCAGGAAACCTCGGATTTTACGCAGCTCCTCCTGAGCACGGGTGAGGTCGGTTTGGGCCAAACCGGGTTTGGATTGGTACTGCTCCAGCTCTGACATGTTCCTCACCAGGGATGAAGGAAGACAGCGGAAGACCTGTAGAGAAAATGGCATGAATGAACTTTTATGGCATGGAGATACTAGGATGGTTTTCTAGAGCAATAGTCAGACCCCAAAGATATAAGTGGTCTTATCTTAAGCTGAAACTGGCTGAAGATACTCAGTAATCATGACATAAAGCCTCCTTAGCATTCTCTGAATTTACAGTATAGAATTTAAAGATCTAGTATGCAACGCTGAGATGTCTTATAATTCATAAGTACTCGTAGCTACTCTTGCAGAAACTTTGAACATTTTTTTTTGTAATTCCAAAAGGCTGGTCAGAGCAAACAATCTGATAAATCCAACCTCTTGCAGATAGCGCGCATAGTTCAGTGCAATCTTCATCTCTACCACCAGATGCCAGAATTTCCTCACTCTGCTGCTTCACAAACAAGGACCAAACCATGAACAGGTTGCAATTTGACAAAGATTCATTGACGTGATTCTGTTTTTCAGTAGAACTTTTGCTGTTGCTGCTGGTTTGGGGGACCTTATTAGGAAATCCATCACGGCTCCCAGGCACCACAACCCCCCCCTTGAGAGCCCCACACATAGAAGTAAACAAAGAAATAAAAAAGAAAGGGACGGGAGGAAGGGGTGCAGAGTGTGGGAATGAAAGGGTTGGAATTTATAAGAAAGCCTGAGGGGATGTGAACCTGCTTCTGAAACTCTGCTATGAAGCAACACTTATAAATCACAGAAACTAAATTCTTTCTTTTTGTTTTTTTGGACATCTTTATTCAGAGAGGACTGGACAGCAGATAGGAAACAGGGCCAAAGTAGGGGTTGACGTGTAGTGTAGGGGCCTCATGGGGCTTGTGACCATGCGATAGCGGCACTCCAGGCCTTATGAGCTTTTAACCTCGTTAGCTAACAGTTAAACACTTGAAATCATGAAAAGGTTGTCTCGAGCAGAGAAAACTGGTATTAAAAGATGATTTATATCATTAATTTTCTTGCACATCAAATACACAGTTTTGGAAGAGCCAAATCTTTATGTCACAATAATCAGCACAACATTAAAACTCATCCTCAGTTACTTTTTATGTCCCTCCTTCGTGTCAATAACTTCATACCTTCTCATAGATGGTGGCGTTTCGTCCAGCTGTGGTCATCCACACCTCTTTGTAGAAGCGATCACTGATTGGGTCAGACAGGTCGATACTGGAGTCAGTGTGGCCTCCAAGGATAGTCCTGATCATATGGAAGAAAGAGGTTAAGAGCTTTTTCTTTAGAACCTGACTGATCTTGTCAGATTAGGGTCATTTCTAGAAAATGTTTTTAAAATAAAACGTTTGTTTTAAGCCATTGAAGTTGGATCTGCAATTTTGCAAACTGCAATCCAAGCAATTGATTATGTTGATTTTCAGTTGAAATTGTTAAATTAGACTTAACTTGAGTCACGTTCACCTTACAAGTCCAGAAACAAGTCTCTTTATAAATTGAAATAAGACATTTTTTATTTTGTTTTACTCATCTACGGTATTATTATTTTGTACTTTAATTTTTCCTATTTATTTGATTGTATTTTTATATGCATGTGTGTGTATACATAGCTATATATATATGTGTGTATTTATATTTGTATGTATGTATAAGGGAATATATATGTATAGCGGTGTTTTTTCTTTCTTTTTCTTTTCTTTCTTTTTTTTTAAACAGATTTATTTATTTATCCCCACTTATAGTTGTAGACATAGGTGTTTGGATGTGTATGTATGAGTGAGTGTAGGTAAAAGCATACATGGGTCTTTATGTATATGTGCAAAATTATTTGGGTACGTATGTATAAATGTGTTGATATATAATAATGAATCGATACTAACTCCTATCATTGATATTATTTTTATTTTTTTATTTATTTATTTATCTATTTATTTATTTTTTCATACTGATATCAGAGATAATAATGTTGGTTGGTCAAGCAATGTTCTGTAATGTGCCAGCGAGTTGCTAGGAGAGATACGGGAAGAAAATAAATAAATAAATAAATGAAATAAAAGCATTTTTTTTAAATCTTGAAATGAGACATTTTAGGAACTGTTGGGTGAATATTGCTCATCTAAAGCCTAATCAGGATTTTTTTTTACCCAAAATAAGACACAACACTTGCTTTGATTTCAGTTTTTGCAGTGTTTGCATGCCATATCCACACATGGAAGGGCAGGGAGCTTAAAGAGCCATTCCACCAAGTTATGGATTATTAAAACTGTTTCTGTCTTTTATAATTATAGTCCAAACACATACACACCTGAAGCATTCAAGACGGAGCTGGAGCGCGTAGGGTCCAGCTTCATACTCCTGTCCGTCCATCACAGCAGGAACCTTTTCAGAGTCTTCAACAATCACTGCCACCTCGCTGTCACGTTTACCCAGCATGCTTCTGTCGTTGATGTTTGCAGAACCTGAAACAACAACACAAAACTGAAACTCTTTTCTCTTTGTGCACGTTTAACAGAAGTATTCCACTGACAGCAGGGGGCACAACTGAGCAAGGCAGCAGCAGTCACTATATCTGACTGATATTTATATGCACATTTTTTAGCTGCACACATGGCGCGCGATGAGATCCAAAGCCAGATTTGGTGATTTATCACATTCTCTGTGGTGTCAAGGCAGAGGTACTAAAATAACGTTTAGTGACAACAACCTGAGAGAAAAAAACACACAGGGACAGAATGTGAGACCAGAGACTGACCGATGATGACTGTGTTGTCGTCAGCAATGAGCATCTTGCTGTGGACGTAGATGAGCTCGGTAACCAGACGGCCTTCAAGCTCCGCGTGAGTCCGCAGACCGGCAAAGGAGATGTAGTTCATCCACTGGTCGTCCACTGACAGAGGAGGAAAACGTAACACACTCTTTAACTTTTACTGTATTTATATATATATAAATGATTGCATATCATAACTTATCTTTGTACTTACTCTCTTTTTTTAGCTGAGAGATGATGGAGTACTCTCCTCTGATCATTGTCCTGAGAAAAAAGGAGAATAAAAATTTTAGAAAGTAAGAAAATTTGGAAAATCCTGGACATAAATAAACGTAAAAAACACACATGCACATGTTATCTCCCTCCTCTGTTCTTCTTTTTATCTGAAACTTGTTAACATGTTGTGTGCTGCACCTGTAGTTGAAGTGCATGACGGCCTGGATGGCGTTCCCTCCTCCTGTCGTGATGTCTCCTTCAAATCCAGGAAGCAGAGGGGTCACCACATACACACGATACTTCTTACCCTCCCTGAGAGCAAACATACGTTGGTTACATTAAGACAAAGACAAGCAGTGTCTTGGAGTGGTAGGAGAAAGCCAAGATTAATACTGTTTGTGAACAAAATCCACATAAAAGACATTTGAAGTCTGAGGAGTGCCAAAACCAATGAGTGGTTTTAATATAAGGAAGTACTTGTATGCTCTGATGATCCTTTCGATGATGGCGTCTCCAATCTTGTTGTAGACGGTGCGGTTGTCGGCACAGCTGATGAAGAACTGGTTCTGATCAGAGAGGAAGGAGAAAAAGAGGGAGAGAAACCAGAATAGAGAATTTTAAAAGGGTCTTTTTTTTTTTTTAACCCAACTAGCAAATAGCTAAAAGGGTGATCTACACTGCCTTGCCAAAAAAAGGTCACACACTGTAATATTTTGTTGCCTTAACTTTGATTACGGTACGCATTTGCCGTGGCATTTTTAAGCTTCTGCAATGTCACAAGATTTATTTTCTTCCAGTATTGCATTAATTTTTCACCAAGATCTTGCATTGATGATGGTAGAGTCTGACCGCTGAGCAAAGCCTTCTCCAGCACATCCCAAAGATTCTCAATGGGGTTAAGGTCTGGACTCTGTGGTGACCAATCCATGTGTGAAAATCCCATGCTCCCTGAACCAGTCTTTCACAATTTGAGCCCAATGAATCCTGGCATTGTCATCTTGGAATATGGCCGTGTCATCAGGGAAGAAAAAACACCATTGATGGACTAACCTGGTCATTCAGTATCTTCAGGTAGTCAGCTGACCTGTTCTTTGAGCACAGACTGTTGCTGAACCCAGACCTGAACAACTGCAGCAACCCCAGATCAGAGCACTGCCCCCACAGGCTTGGACAGTAGGCACTAGGCATGATGGGGGATCACTTCATCTGCCTCTCTTCTTACCCTGATGTGACCATCACTCTGGAACAGGGTCAATCTGGACTCCAGAGTCCAATCTATTTGCTTCCTACCAAACTGAAGCCTTTTTTTCAAGTTAGCCTCACTGATTGCTGACTGACAGCGGTCAGACTCTACCATCATCAATGCAAGATCTTAGTGAAAAATTAGTTCAACACTGGATGGAAATAAATCTTGTATGTATGTACAAAATGCATGCCGTAATCAAAGCTAAAGGCTGTCCAACAAGATATTAGAGTGTGTGACCTTTTTTTGGTTGCAACTTTTTTTGGCAGTGTATCTAAACTACTTTATCCTGCCTAACCTTCTTGCTTAGCCTCCAACCTACCTCCACCCATTTCCTTCTTTTATACTGTAACTGATTTTACCCTTGTCATATGTATTATCACTGTTGCTCACTCTGTTCCTCTGGGTTCTTGGCTGATGCTCTCCCTGCCTGGGCTTTTCATATATAAACATGGGAGCATGAGGAAGTGTGCTCTCCCTGCCTCAGACTTTCACTTCAAAAACCAAATTCTGCCAAAGTGTTTTTGTCTCATTTTAGTTTTAAAAAAATGTCTAATTGGACTTTATTTGATCCACAATCACCTGACTAGTTCAGAAAAATGTCTTATTTAAAGATATTAAAGACAAAATGACACCTTGATTGCTTTAAAGCAGAGAAAAAAAACTGCCAATGAAGTAAGAAAACAAAAATGCTCACAAAATTTCTTGAATGAAACAAAATGTCTTAATACAAGAAATTAAAAAAAGAGAAAAAATGTAACCCCTTTTCTTCAAGTAACTAATTTTCTCAAATTTTGAGTCTAATTAGAGAATTTTTACTCAATTTAAGGCATAAACACCAGCTTAGATTTCAGTTTTTGCAGTTTTGGCCTTCCACATACACACATGGAAGAGGGCTCCTAGCTAAATACGATTATGTGAGTTGACAAATTTTACTTCACTGAAGCGTTTCCCCCAGAAACCATCACTTTTTTATATTTTGACAAATCAATACTGAGTTTAAATGTGTTACCTCAATGTAGATGTAGTGTTTGCTCTTGGCGATGACCTGGATGTAGGCGTTATGGATGGACTCCTCGTGGTACTTTATACCAGCTGACCAATCTGATGCTGACCGCAACACCTCGAAGACAGATACATGACATTATTAGACAGACTGTTCTGAAAAAGGGGCTGGTTTCTGAACTTATTTCATGCAGATAAAAGACTGTGAGTTAATGATCTTTTTGGAAAATACAGAGCTAAAGAGCAAAAATCAATTAGTGTAAAACACGTAAACATGAACTAGCTAACATAGAAACAAAAGCACAGAAAGCAAGACATGAAAGTGTAAGACAAGTTCTGTTTGCGTCTTATTTTAGCCAAGTATCTCACTCTGAGGTAGATGCCTCCAGGCAAAAAACCCTTGAGTGTCAATCGTGAGCGCAAACCTTCAAAGTTACATAACTTTTTGGCCCTTGGAGAGATCCTGAGCTCTCAATTTGTTTTATCTTTGTCCAGCAGTGCTCGCAAACCTGCGGGCTGAGAGTTGAGACGTGATAGTGGGAGTTTTTTTTTACTGTGTGTGTTTTCTCTGTAATTTTCCAGCTATGGTTCCTTTGAGGTTTAGTGATTGGTTGGTCTAAGCCCCACTTTCTCATTTTGTGCTATTATTGAAACAGAAAAGGCCACATTGCACACAACATGTGCTGCTTTATTGGTTCAGCTGGAGGGCTCATTTTTCTTACCTGCACTTTTGCATCGACAGAATCAGGGACCTGATATCTGAGCTCGTTGGCACTGGACTGAGACTTGGGCAGCAGGAACGGATAAGACAGAGAGCGATATTTCGGCTTCATGATCTGAAAGAGACGCAGTTTAAGAATGAACAGTGCAAGGAGGGAGGGGAAGAGGGAAAACAGGAGAAGGGGAGGAAAATCTGATGCTATGGAAAACTTGGCTGTGAGGTTTAAGGTGTTTTTCCAATGTTGAGCCCTGACATTTTGTTATATTTTGCAAGGAAGCTGTTTGTTTTCTGGTCTCACACTTCAATATATAAGTATAAAAAAATAATTTGGAGTAGTAATACAAGCTCCTGGCAAAAAGTGTCATTCTTTAACACAGGTAAAAAACATTAGCTTTAAATGCTAATCCGGCTTGCCACCCCCGTGTGTGTCTACCCGTGTTTACAGAGCAAATCAAGAGCACCTTTGTGAAGTTCCAGCGCTGAATGAAATGTCTGGCCACGTCTCGAGCAGCTCTGCCATGAACCACTGAGGCGATGTCGTGCCAGGGCATTCTGGGAGTTGTGTACCTGTCGATGAAGTCTGCACAGAGCAGAGAAGATAAAGGAGGACCCGGAGGGGAAAGAGGATTTAGAAGTGAAGAGTAGACATAGGATCAGGGAGTTTGTCGCAGAGAAACAGAGGAAAATCAGAGGAAACAAGGGATGAATGGTGCTTGTTCCAGAGATTATTACTTTTCCAGATGACCATTAATTTCCACCACAGCAGCTTAACAGGAAAAGACGTAAGATCTAGAGGAAATATAAACCTAGCAAAAGTTTTTCAGACTTGGCCTTTTTGTTAAGGTAAGGTAAAGATGAGTCACCTTGTTGTGTACCTAAGTTAGTGTAATGTCCCTAAAAGTAGCCTTAGGTAAGAAAAGTGTGTGTCTGTTTATGAAACACACCATCAAAAGGTTTTTCCAGCTGGATCCAGTCCTTGTAGACAAAGTTGCAGTAATCTTTTCCATGCCAGAAGCGTGTGTTTCCCTGTAACTCTCCAACGCCTGTCTTTAAGCTCCGCAATGAACCGCTCCCTACACACACAAACACACACATGGACACACAGTTACAGAAAGAAAAAAAAGTGGTCACAGGACTTCATGTACTCTTCATATGCATTAAACTCATTCAAGATGTGCTTCAAGCTCATATTCCAATTTTCTCATGTTTTCTGTTTTTTTTTCATGTGTGAACAAACCTGAGCTGTCCACGCTGCTGACGCTGTCGGCGTGCTGTATCGTGTGTTTGTGCAGGTGTCTGTACAGACTGAAGCGCGCCCTCCTGTTGCGTCCAATCCCCTTCAGCTTCGGTAATTCCACCACTTCAGGTAGTGGCGTTTCTCGACCGTTGGTCTTTGAGACACCATCAGAGACGCCGTCAGCAAAGGACACACCCTTAGTGGATGGAGTGGTGGTGGAGCCAGCCTGAGGACATGAAAACAACAGAAGGTATAAACTCTGTGATGATTATATCTATGAACTTCAACTAATACAGACTAAAGAAACATATAATAACAGGTCAGACCTAAGATTTCTCTTTATTGTGCAGGTTGTAGTGATGTTGTAATGTATTCTGTAAAAAGTGGCTTGTAATCCCTGTGTGCTCAGGTGTGTGACAGCGTTCTGAATCCAGTCTTTCTTGATAAAACCAACAAACTGCAAGTCAGTAATTCAAAGGAATCATTATAACAAGATTAATCATGTACAGATCAGAAGATAAATGGACTGAAAATGTATTTGCGACCTCAGATTTCTCACTAATAGTGGGTAACGATGCACCAGATAACAGCAGATCTCATAACATTATATACTGTGATTAAAAAACTACAGTTCTACAGTTTCATTAGCAGAGGCTTTTTTCCAAAAAAAACAGTGTGATTCCATTAAACAGTTTTACCATGACAGCTAAAGTCATAAGGAGACGTCCAATTATTATTTGCCTCCACGCAAGTTTTTTTTTTTTTTTTCCCCAAGTTATTTTTGGACTTTTATGCCTTTAATTAGATAGGAGAGATTCCAGTGGATAGTGGAGGAAACAGGGTAAGAGTAGGGAGTGACATGCAGGAAAAAGGCCACAAGCTTAATTCGAACCCAGGCCACATGCGCAAGGGCAAACCTCATGGAGTGTGACCTAAACCACTGGGCCATCTGCGCTCCCTCCATGCAAGTTTTAAGAAAGTAGCTAATTTTAAAGGCAGGTGTATAGAAAATGATGAGATGCCTAATTCTTACCATATAATACCATAAGATAGAGTATGAAACTTAGCAACACAATGTGACACGATACAATACTATACAATGTGCTACCATGCAATGTGACACAATACGATACCATACAGCGTTATGACTATTATACAAGATGACAGGGTAGGATATATTACAATACACAAAACGATACAATACGTAAATATGATACAAAACCATATGATATGGTATGATACGACGCAATACAATATGGTTGTAATGGTTGTATATGATATAAAACAGCACGTTAGGCTATGATAGGATATGACACAATGAGATGCGTGAAAACAGGATAAGATATGGTACTGTGTAGTATATTATGGTTTGATGCTGTATTGTACTTCACAATGTGACACAATACAATACGCCATACGATACAATATAGTACCATATAGTGCAATAAGATACGGTAAGATTTGAGAACTTAGGATATCACACAGTATGATAGGATATGATACAGTGGGATGTGATGGGTTCTAAGACTGTAAAAAAATATGGACGTAGTCTCTATGACATCATCCGTCTGTTCCTGATACAGTGAAATGGAGCCAATTGGTTGACACGGAAATATTGGATATGGCGTGGACTTTGAGCTCCCTTTCTAACAGCAATAGGGTGCCCGTCAGTCACATGAGCTGGGCTGTGTTTCTGGAAAATCAGACAATCCTAATATCTTCTAAATAGAAAAATTCTAAACAAAAAATATCTTCTAGCTCAAAAAAAAATTCACCCCGTGTACAGTGTGTGCCTTTAGTGAAATCAGCATTTCAGACCCAAGCTGTTTTTTTAACCTGGCTGTAAATAAGTTTTCTAATGCCATAAAAGTCCTTTTTTCTTGGCTGGATGGATATGATGTGGTATGGTACTGCACAATATGATTTGTTATGTTTTGATATAATAAATTAAAGTATGATGGGGTGTGACATGATAAGTATAATCTGAAACGTTAAAATACAATATAATAAAATACAGAAAAGTGCTATTACACATCTGATCTGATACCATACTACCAATATGATACACCACAATGTGGTGCAGTGCAATTTAAGATCCCACGATGATATATGACATGATGATAATTTCTAACTGGATGTGATACCATACACCTGATATGCAAAGTGGTTCAACCAGTGGGATCTCATATCTTGACCTTTTCTGACTATTTTTTCTTGGGCTTAAAGGAGTCAGGAAACTCCTGATGTAATTTTTACAGCAGTCTGGGCAGAAGTCTTGTTCTTGGTTAAAGCCTCAGTATCAACACTTTAATAAATGTTAGATTACTGGTGACTGTAGGGCCAGTAAGATAACTAGGGTTTGTGTGGCTGTGCAGGAGAATGAGTTTGCTTGTGCTGGTTGTGTGTAATTAAAAATCAAAAGTCTGTTCAATAGCTGGCACTCAAAAAGTGCAACACACTGACCACAGGCTGTGACTGAGGGTACACGCCGTTCCTCCTCTTCACCCCCAACTGTGTGAGTTTTAATCAAACTCTTCTTTTATTTGAACCATTTGTCATGAGGGTGGAAACACATTTAGTGCCAACAACTTCAAACTGTTGATTTTAATTAGTCGTGTGTTTGAAAATAGTGTCCAACCTGCTCCAGGGCAACAGAGCGGGTCACACTGCCAACATCTGTCAGCCGATGCTCCCTGTCATCCCAGCGACCGTACGCCAAGTCGATGCCCCCCACAAAGGCTACTGATTGGTCAATGACGACGATTTTTTCATGATGCGCCCAAAGGTAGACGGAGGAGGAGACATGGTCTGGATGTCGCATCACCTGAGCAACAATACAGCAAAATAAATATGGCACAAATACAAAGTGTGGACAAACAACAACAACAATAACAAAAACATTCTGTATTGGTTACCTTGATGTTGGGGTGCAGGTGCATGAGGGTCCTTTTGCTGTAGCCTGAGTTGATGCCCAGAGCGAGCTCCACCTCTTTATACAGCATCACAAAGATGCGCACACCCTGTTGCTGTAGAGAAATGGAAAAAAGAGCTCAATATATTTCCTGCTAACTGCTAACCATTTTAAATTAACACAAAGAAATCATGCTTTGATGAGAAGGATAAGCGCGTTTCTTGAGAAGTCCATCCCATTACACCCTTATCACAATATAAAGTGCTGATGGCTTATTTCCAGATATCAAAAGACATAAATGATGTCTGAATTGGTTGAGACAGTAAAAAAAACAGCCAATTGGGGAGAAAAATTTGCTTGTCAAGTTTCTTGAGAAAAAAATAATAACGGGAAAAGCACTCAGAGAGCACAGACCTCGGCCAAGCATATTGTGATTGTGACAAACACTTCAGTCCTACTTTAATGTTATACTACCTTTCAGCGACTGTACAATTTGGTGTTAGTTGCAGGTTTGTACGATAATTTTTTACCTGACAGTGTTGAAAATGATGATGACCCAGTACATATTTCATATTCAGGATCTTAGTATCCAGAATATTGCCAGGATCTGGACTGTACTTTTACATCTGTTAGAAATCATGGTGACCTTGTCTTCTGACCATTTATCTTGGAGTTATATACACGTATGGTCAAAACGGCCCTATCTCACAATGATAAAGAATCCTTTAAAAAAACCCTGGATCCACACGGTGATCTGGGTCACCTCCAAAATTTAATCACTTCTTCCTCATCCTATTTTGAACATATCCTGAAAATTTCATCAAGATCCATTTGTTACTTTTTGAGTTATGTTGGTTAAAAAAATAGACAAACTCTCCCAAAAACATAACCTTCTTGGGTTAATTCTTCTTCTTGAGTTAATAATGCTTTGATATTGATTAATAGAAGAAATTTTCTGGATTCACGGGCTAAATGTGGCTAAAATTTTGTCAATTAAGGCAGTTTTTAGTAAAATTAAGACACTTGCTTCGATTTTGCAGTGCTGGCATTCCACATACACACGCGGAAGGCCAGGGAGTCCCAAGAACTGAGCCATTCTGCCAATTTATGAATTATTGAAAAGTTTTTTCCTTTATCTATAAATATAGTCTATCAAAAACTCACAACTAAGACAATTTTTCCACTAAATAAAACACTTTGTCTTTGACTTGAACTGTTTGTGGTCTAGTGCCCACTTACTGCTTTGCGTTTCAGGGTACAGTCCAGCCTCCATCTGTTTCCTTCCACGACAGGTCTCTTCAGGAAGATCTCTGGACTCAGCCTGGAGAAACAAACCGAAAGTGACAAGAAAAACAACATCATTATTATAAAAACATATATTCCAACACCAGACGTTACACAATAATACAGGCTCATGAGTCACCAGCGCAGGCATGCTGAGTTTACATGTGTACAACAGAGATGGCTCACATTACACAAGCTGACACCTCATTGGCTAAGACCATGAGCCCTGTGATTAGTGCCTTGGAATGAAGTTTTCACACATTAGATCACTTTACTCTTCATCGTTTCGTTCACTTTCATACATTTCTGATTAAATTTGCCTGAAAACGACACACAGGTGTGTTGACATATACACAGATTTCAGAGTGACACTTTGTGGTGGGTGCAGCAGACTGTTTCTCACTGTCATTGTGTTTCTATTCTGAGTGTGTGGATAGACTGTAATTAGAGCCAGCACCATTGTATTACTGCCTAGGAGCAAGGACTTGTGGGTAATACATAAGGGAATGTGTGACAGCGTGCACACTTAAAGGGTATCAGAGTGTCAGGCTGGCTCAGTCTTTGGCAGGACTCTGGTATGTGTTAACAAAGGAGCTGGAAGAAGTCATTAGGGGCTTCTTATACAAGATTTAGAGGTTGGATTTAATAATGTTTACTCTGCTGAGGTTTAGCAGCTGGGACTGACCCACTTTGCGTTAAACAAATTTAGGCGGTCTCTTATTCTCCTTAGTTGTTTTATGATAAGAACGAAAGTAGTAGGATATACAATCTTTTTGTTGTATGAAAAAATGGTCTTGTTTACTGTTGTGTTGTATCAACAAGGAAATTTAAAATTTTCTGGATCTTCAGGTGGTAATAAGCCACAGCAAAGGAAGTAGAGCCCCTGATGAGTGGAGAAGTTCAAGTATCTCAGGGTCTTGTTCAAGAGTGAGGGGAAAATGGAGCGAGAGATTGATAGACAGATTGGGGCAGCATCGGCAGTGATGTGGATGCTATCCCGGTCTGATGTGGTGAAGAGACAGTTGAGCAAGAAGGCAAGGCTCTCAATTTACCGATCAATTTACGTTCCCACCCTCTCCTATGGCCACCAGCTGTGGGTAGTGACCGAAAGAACATTCATCGCATCAATCTCTGCATCGTTGCTAGGCGCTGCCCTGTTGGCTATGGCTGCCTTTTGCAGCAGCTCCCTCTTCTTTGTCCATTTCTTGTAAGTTTTTTGTCTCTTTTCGTAATCTTTGTATTTGGAGCCGATCATTACTTTGTTTTTGTTTTTTTTGTGGCTTCAGTGATATTTTCACTACTTTTTCTCCTGTGTTTGTCTGGAGATCCTACATGTAACCATGGCTGCATTGTTTACATGTGAACTCAGCTGTTAGCAGCCTGTAGCATGTCAGTGCTAACTAGTGTAAGGCCTGATGTTTCCCCACAAGGTGAGGAGAAGGAGGTGAGGACGACGTGCTGGTTCTCAGGTGTGAGCTAAGAATTGACGACATGGACCTGTCCTTCCATCCATCGTTATTGGGAACATAAGATCTATCTCCAATAAGATGGATGAGCTAGCCGTGCTAACCCAGCAACAGAGGGAATACCAGAGGGCAGAGTAGCATCATGGCTTTCACAGACATGGCTGACGGAGCTAGCATCAGACACCAACGCCATGTTGGAAAAGCTTCACCTGCTTCACCTGCTGTGAGCAGACAGGATCCAGGAGACAGAGACTGAACAGACTGCTGAAGAAGCTCAGTCCTGGACCCTGTGGAGGTGGAGGCTGGCTGAACTGGACAATGATGGACAAACTGTCATCATCTATTTTCTTATGAACCTTTTTGCACTTTCTATACATTTTCTTACTTTTGTTTACTTGATTAATCCTCCAACCTGGGCTCTAGTTCAGACAAACTTCTCCTTGACATCTGCTTGATTTCATAGGTTTTCATTAAAACTCACCACCAGTCAGTGATAAAGATTTCCTCTTTGGCCTCTTCCAGAGCATCAGCGACATCCTCCATGTATGTTTTTCCATTCACATACCTGAATATGTAAAAAAAAAAAAAACTACAGTTATTCTGAGGGAATTGAGAAATCAGACAGTCACATGGGCTTGATATCAAACACACAGAAACAGTTCATCAATAGTAAATGAGTGTTTCACTTCATACTGTAAAGGAAGAACCACTTCTGCCTTTTAGGAGACGACTGTTTCTCACACCTCACCACAAAACTAGGGTTTGAGCAACAGCAGCATGAAGTGAGACATAAGACATGAAGAGAGCGTAGAAAGTGTCAGTCGCTTCACTTCCCCAACTTTCTTAACCTTCGAGGCGTTGGACTACACCCAAACGCTGTGTCACAATGACATAACTGTTCTGCAAACACTCTTTTTCCATTAGCTCACAGCAGCACAGCGTGTTTTGTCTCGTAGGGAGTACAAAGGCGATGTAATGCTATTATCACACAGATGATTCAGTATCACACAATCTGCCTGCTGAAGGAGGAGAGAAAATGACTTAAAAGATGTCTAAAAAAGAGTTCACTGCTCAGTCCTTGCAAATATAGAGGAAAATAAACTAGAATGGCAATTTTATTCTGTAATTTGCAGCTTCATGGAGGGAACAGGATTCTATGATGACCTATGACACCACTTTCCGGCGTTATGTTAGCTTTTGTTACCTTCGTGAAGGTGAAGAATAGTCACATCAATGAAGGAGACAAAATTTCACATGATTTAAAACTGTATTTTTGTCAGTACTTACCATTTTGCGGGGATGTTCTCCTGTTCTTGTGCGAATGATCCAAAGCGGTGATCCCGGAGAAAAGCCTTTCCGTTCTCCCTCACGAAACTCTCAATGCTCTGACCCCACCAGCGTGCGTGTCTGTAGCTGCTGCACTTAAACACCAGGGTCCTGCACAGAGGATGCGTAAAGATACAAAAACAGATGACTTGATCCCGTTCCTAATAAATACAGAAATGTTGGCAGTTTTACTGTGTTGGCTGGAAAAATGGGAGTTTGGTAGATAATTATAAGGAAACCCTCTGATTTTGGGGATTTTTTTTTCTCTTAGAATAAACGCTAAGTTAAAACTGATGGCAAGAAGTTTGCCATATTACCCTTTGGTGGGCCTTGTGGCAAAGAAACAAAAGTATTGGTGTTTTTTTACTTCTACATTTCTTCAATCTTAGCAAAATGGAGAACAAACACTTCACACTCAGCTTAAAAAAATTGTCAGCAAGTCTTTTAGCTCTGCCCCAGATCCTTCGCAGACAAGTGGGCCACAGCACCACAGGTAGTGTAAAAAGATAGACAGCGTAATAGCTCCCAAAAAGTGATGCCAGAAGAAAGTCTGCCTTCCCCATTTAAACAGATGGAACATGAGTGAAACTTTCTTTACAAACTACAACTTTACAAATAGTTCTCAAGCACGCCTCGGCTATAAGTTAGCTCATGTCATATATATATTTTGGATGCTTTAAAAAAATGATTGGCTCCCATAGTGCTGTATACACATGATTTGCAGCCCATATGTAGCCACTAACAGGTTTACAGAGAAAAAAATCCCTCGATAACTACAGCAATTGCCTAATACTGTATCAAAAATGTTATATAGGCACCACAGCAGCAATCCAAAAAAATGTCATGGAATTTTTCTGTTGAATTCACAAGTTGCTTAAATCACAGTAACTACGAATCACAGTGTGATGAATCAAATCCTTTAACAACATCCTGCATGGAGAGAAGATCTCTGCAAAGTGTCCTCTGCAGATAGAAAAGTTTATTTTGGCTTAAATACTGTCAGATTTAAAGCATTAAAAGTACCACAGGGCATCCCTCTGCAACTTATTGAACCGTATCATGTCAACTGTTCAGATCAATGTAGCAGTGGCAGCTTTCCTGGCTCCGAAATCTCTAAATTGCCCCTCATTTAAGTTTTACAGAAATAAAACAGCAGGTAAGACTTAAACAGCTGCTCAAATCCCCCACAAAAGTATGTAGTACGTTAAGCTCCCCCATAATTTGAACCCTGCTTTCAGTGTTTCAGCCCGTCTTTGACACTTACACGAAAAGAGGCAGAAAGGGAAGGATGTTGAAACCACGGCTCCACCAGCTGATCTTGACTGCACAGACTCAGATTAGCTGTAAAATGTGTCCTTACCTGTCGTAGGGGGGGCTTCATTTTTGTGCAACAGGGGGAGGTAGTTTTACTTTAAATGTTGATGCTTTTCAGCAAACTTGTGATTTCTTATCCATTCTTCAGAACGCTGGCAAAGGGTTTCCCTCCTACTACTAATGCTTTTATGCGCTCAACCTACTCTTAAAACCTTGCATAAGTGCAAAAGGCTAATTCTGTTCCCGGGAGGTTAGAGGGAGTTTCTAAATCTTCACTGCAGCCATCTGCTATAAAATTCATGTATTCAAACACGCATGCATACAAAGAGAGAATAAAATGACCTTGAGAGGCTATCGATCCGGACTCCGTGTTTGGTCTCTGTGTCTTTGGAGTCCATCTTAATGCTGAACTCTTTGTCCAGCAGCATGACGAAGGAGATGGCCCCTGAGTCAGGCTTCATGTAGAGCAGGCAGGAGTCCTTCACCACCAGCCAGCTACACAACACACACACACACAGTTTTATCACCATCATCATTATCATCAGGGGATCTACAATTTGTTTTTCTGTGTAGTGCTCTGAAGATCTCTGCTGATTTCTGCCGTCCATTTCTCGTAATTCTTGTTCAGAGGAACGGGTGTAGGAAGAAAATCAACATGGGAAAGTAGGTGGATGGGCCGAGCGTTTCAAGCGTGTGGGATTTATTTTGTGTTGTCTTTGGAAAAACAACAATAAAAACTGCTCACATAACAAATTGGCTGTGATGAAGCGAAAAAGGGACAGAGAGAGACAAACAGATGAATAGCGAGGCGAGCGTGTGTCACTGCAGCTGGTTTGAAGATGCCGCGAAGATTGTGTCAAAATGACTACCCAAAAAAATAAACATAATGAGCCAACACTCAACACTCATGAAGTTATCATATTTATATTTCTAAATATGCAAAAAGTGATCACTGTGCTTTGACACCCACACTGAGACAGCTCCCTGCCAGAAATTTGTACTTCCATCACACCTACATTTTACAAGTTTGCCAGTACAAAAGGAACAAAACAAGAAAAAAACAACCAAAAAACGCTAGTCGTTCCTTCTAATCAATCATTTGCATGATGTTTAAGCTCTTGTGAAAAGTTATTTTTGTCTTATTTCAAGCTAACGATAGCCAACTGGAACACCAGCAACAAGACTGTTAATTGATCTATTTTAATTCCTCATGTCTGTGACTGAAACAAAGACAAATCAGGACAAATCAAAAGAATTAATCGATTGCATGAAATGAATCAAATTTGGTGGTATGGCTCTGTTCTGGGAGGTCCCTGCCCTTCCACATGCCTGTGGACTTTAAAAGACTTTATCTTCAATACAGATATATGTGACAGCCTTTCTCCTAGCATTTTAATTCTGGTAAATCTGAACAAATTGTTAAAATAGTTAAATTTAGTGCTGTGGCTCTATTCTGGGAGCTCCCTGCCCATCCACGTGCTTATTTCAAAGTCAGAAGACACATTTTTTGTCATATTAGTATATTGTGACAACCCTACTCCCAACAGCTTAACTCCAGCTAATGTGAACTGTTTGCGTTAATTGTCAAATTTGGTGATTTGTTTTTTTCACTTAGCTCCCTGCCCTTCCACATGCTATTGTGGAACGCAAAAGACATTTTTTTTGTAAATACCAGTATATGTAAGCGCCATACGTACCACCAACAAGTTATTTAGAGTTAATGTGCACTTTTTGTTCAAATGAATAAACTTGGTGATGCAGCTCTGTTCTGGGAGCTCCCTGACTTCCCAGGTGCTAATGTGGGAAGCAAAACGCACTTTAGTAAATGATGGCTTATGGGACAGCCCTACTCCTGATAGGTTAATTCAAATAAATAGGAATTGTTTGCTGACTTAGTTTAATGTTGAACGGCTCTGTTCTGGGGTCTCCCTTCCCTTCTATGTGTGTACGTGGAATGGTAAAGATGTTGTTTTTTTTGTGAGTACAGGTGAATGTGACAGCCCTGCTCCAAACAGGTAAACTCAAGTACATGGGGGCTCCCTGCTGAAATAGTTAAATTTTGATGGTGTGGCTCTGTTCTGGGAGCTCCCTGCCCTTCTAGGTGCTTGATTGAAAATCAAAAGATGTTTTCTTGTCAATAGCTACACACAGTAGTACAGAGCTAATTACCAACCGTTTGGACCAACGATAGCAGGCCTGGGTGTGACCACAACAGTTCATGCCGGGGATACGATGTCCACCTGAGCGCTTTTGGATCATCCCCTCCCTGGAAGAGACAAACTCATTCTTATCACAAAAATAATTTGAAATGTAAGGAGTTATGAATCAATACACATCCCTCAGATCTACTCATAAAGGTCTAGTCACTTGTAGTCCCTTGTGGTCCCTAAATCTGAAACCCTGATCTTGTACTTTGCTTCTGTCCCAGAAGCTTGTCCCTGATGGGAACTGCTGCGTGTTTATCCATCTGACACCTGAATCTTTTGTCTATATGAGCTGAGAATTGTAAGAGGAGAAAATGCTCACAGTCCTTTGGGTCCCAAGTCATGAATGAAAGACAGCTGGCTGACGTCAATGAACTCCATCTGAGAATAGACAGGAAGAAGCTTATCACACTGACTGTTGTGCTGTCAGACAGAAAGACACATGAACGCATAATTTATCATCCAACATGTGACTTTGAGAGCAGATAACTTTTAACACCCACACAAACTATCCATGAGAGGATAGCTTAATTATAATCAGCAGCGTCACCCCAGATATTTACTTGTTATGCGTCACAATGATGCAGATCAGCGTGTGTCAGGCTAAAAATAGAACTGGTCTGTGAGTAAGCGTCGTAAGTAAGTTAGTATATCACAGATACAGTTTGAGAGCAGGATAACTCCATGTACTGAGTTATTCTCACAGTGTATGATGATATGTTTCTATGAATGTGTGAGTAATGTTCCTTGTTTGGCTTGATTCTTTTGTGTTTACGTCTTTACTTAAAGCTCTTGCAAGAAGCTTTCAGCTTGTGTTTCTTTTGACCCCACAGAGTCCAGTGTGGTGCTGGTGCTATGGTTCGCATTCTTGATTGGCAGTAGATGTGGAACTAGATGAGATAGATCAATCATTCTTTTTGCACATAAAATCTGGTGAGATACACTAACATTTCACACATTTACCATGTCTCAGGGCACTTTTTGTTGCAGTGGTTGCAGCGATTTGAAGTCATTTGTGTTCCTGGGTTCTGAAGTTTCAACTCAATACAGCGTTTTTCTCTTAATTTAAAATGCACTTTTATGGATGACCATGGTTTTGTGCACAAAATATGTGTGCTCACGAGTACATGGCAAATTTAAAAATTTGACTGCACTATTCTAAATAATTTGTTAAGAAGTGAATGATGTCTGCAAATTTGAAACTGACTTATCATGATTATTATTATTTTTATCATCATTATTATTATATAATTATTTCATTTTATTTTTTCTTTTAAATAATTATTTTTTTTATTATTCATTTAATTACATTTATTATTTATTATTAATTAAATTACATTTATTATTTATTATTTTTTACTGGTTACAAATTCACCACATCTCAAAAAGCAAGTTTTTACAGACCCTAAATAAATTTCCTGTGGTTTCAAAGGATATTGTGCTTTTTTTTTACATTTATAAATTTAAGGTATTAGGCTATGCAATTTCTGTTTTTTTTTAATAGGTGAAAAAAAAAAATTAAGGTTTATTGCACAAAGCAACTTATTGTAGTTGTGAAGACATACGTTTATACATATTGTTAAAACTTAAGGTTCTTATTGATGTAAAGCAAGTTAAATACTCAAAAAAGTTACACTACAGTATGTAAAAATGTAAGGTTATTTCCTGGCAGAATTACACAATGGTAGGGCTCTATTAAACACCCAAAATATCACACTTTTCTGGAGAAAATAGAAACAATGCTTTTTTAAGGAAACATGAGACTTGACCAGAGTTGGTTTAGATAAGCTCTGGACTGTGCTGTGGAGATGAATCAAATTCAGTGCATTGGAATCAAGGGCTGAGGAAGGGTGTGATTACATTAAATTATAGTCAATAAACCAGAAAAGACACATGTAAAATTATTGTTTGTTGCAGGTATTTAACAGACTTTAGCTCAGCATTATGGCCTTCATTAGTTTTCATAATACACACTGAGTTCCTGTAGTGTGTAAACATAAAGCAGACACAGTGCTTTGGGTAAACAGTCATGATCTTTGTGCGCACTGAAGGTTCCTCCCTTAGGGTAGAGGACAGTTTACACCAGCTGTCATCAACTATGTAAAGAAATGAGACTAAGTTGAACTTGAGAAATAGCCAGCAGGTGTACGAGGTTGTGGTGAAGTGACACATTTTGCAGTGCTTAGTCTGATTACTCACAGTGTGATGATATTTGCGGTACATGGCCATCCTCAGCAGCTTGTTCAAATAGTCTTCTAATTGTCTCTGCAAAAACACACACACTACATTTTGGCCACTGTGAGTATTTTAATGACAAAACCCATGCATGTAAACACACACATGCACACACACACACACTCAAACTCACACAACCACTGCCATGGCAACACGTGGGTGCAAGGAGAGCTCTTTGCCATCAACTTATGATATGACATGAGTTGACTTTACCAAGCAGGAAAAATATCGAGGTAACGTACCCTCCTGCTGGAGACCTGCTCCTCTCGCACCAGCTCGTCTCCTCCTCCCCTCGGCAGGGAGGGCATCTCTCTAACCTCACTCTTCCTCACTGTCCTCCTCCTCACTGTGTGGCTGAAAGGATAATTACAAGCTATTTGAGGACACTTTTCCAGAGAGCACTTTTAAAATTGCCCAAAGCTAAAAGCCCCGTTCCAGCTATTAAAATAAAACATAGTTTCTAGTGATATCCTGCTGCTGGAGGGTGTTACAAAAAGCAAATGTAAAAACTTAGAGAGGGGTTATTCTGCTTTTTCCATACTTTAAACATAGTTATAAAGAAACAATGTGAGATGTTCATACCTATGTGATTTTTAAACTGTTGCATATTCTTAACTTGAAGAAATCCCTGAATGTGTCAGTGAACCACTCCTAAAAAAGTCTTCAGGAGATTTGCTGTAATGTTGAGGTCAATAGACATGGATCTCTTAACTGGTTTATGACCTGTCGGGGGAGCGGGCCTCAAACATCAAGGTCTGCCCATAGCTTTGCCCCAGACAGGCCCTCGGAGGGCTGGCCAATCAGATTGAATGGGGTTTTATGGAGCGAGAAGCCTTAAAGTGATACTCCGGGATGGAACAAGTTGGGTCCTATCACAAGGTTTAGGGCAGAAATTACCCTACAGCAGTGTTTTTGTGCGGCAGAAGCCCAGGGCGCACGCACCAAACACCCCCTCCCTGCTCCTCTGCCGGTTTCCTCTGCTCTCAGATGGGGCCAATTTTTACTTGACCAAAAACACAAATAAACGGACTCCCACCGAAAAAATCTGATATCGGTCTGCATTCACGCTTTATTTAGAGAATTTTCAGCGCGTTACTTTCACACAAAAACACTGCTGAATAAGGCTCTAGTTCTCATCGTGTCGTAAAACGGCGCTACCTCCGCTGCAGAGCCACAGCTGGCTACGAGACGCTCGCAGCTTAGTATATAAGTCCGCGTGCGGCGTGCCAGATATAAACAAACCCAGGTAGTCTGCCAGGACGAAGAGACAGGATGAGAACTAGAGCCTTATTTAGCGGTGTTTTTGTGTTAAAGTAACGCGCTGAAAATTCTCTAAATAAAGCATGAATGCAGACCGATATCAGATTTTTTCGGTGGGAGTCCGTTTATTTGTGTTTTTGGTCAAGTAAAATATGGCCCCGTCTGAGTGCAGAGGAATACGGCAGAGGAGCAGGGAGTGGGTGTTTGGTGCGTGCGCCCTGGGCTTCTGCTGCACAAAAACACTGCTGTAGGGTAATTTCTGCCCTAAACCTTGTGATAGGACCCAACTTGTTCCATCCTGGAGTATCACTTTAAGGCTGATTTATGCTTGACGTGTCCGCGGGGTCCACGTGGCTTTGTGTGGACAAATGACATCATTTTTGCACCTACGCCCCCTCTCGTGGTCCTCTTTACGCAGAAAATTTCTGCACTGCGCACACTCAAAAAATTTCTAACTTTCCTGAAGTGGTTGAAGTGCAGAAATACAGGCATCTGTATGACTCTTAACACAGAGATCACTGTGACAACCGAGTGGTAAATAATTCTTATTGTGAAATTGCGGCCACTCTTGGCAGAGAAAGGAAATCAGTTAAAATTACCTGGAAAAATCTCTGAAACAGATATGTAAATGTGTTGTAAACAAAGCCAATCTTCTTCGACTCTTGTCCAGTACTTTGGTAGACATATGTTTGTGATACACCGCCCCCTGCAGTTCTGGAATGGACACCAACGGACACTGCGTGGGGTGTTAGAAAGCTTCCTCACGCATTCTCTTGTGCGGATCTTGTGCGGATCTTGTGCGTCTCATTTCTGCGCGTCATGTCCGCATGGAAAGCATAACAGCCTTAAAAGGGATAGCAGCTATAATGAAGCGTTTCAGACAAAGGCTGAAACAAGTTTTCCACAGATTTTGTTTAATAGTGATTTAATGTAAAGCTACTTTGGGTGTGCCAAACAGACAATAAAAACCTTTCAAAACAAAGCACAATGCCCTCTCTTTAATTAATTCTGACAAGTCTCAGAGGATTAGAGTTTATGAATGCAGGCACACAAAAACAACATTTTGTGAACTCAAAGTAGAGCGAGTTGTGTCAGTGGCACAAGTGCAGCTACAGGAAGAGGGAGTAGGTCGAAAGTGAATCCTATTAGAGTCCAAGGCTAACATTCCTGTGTTTGCTTTTTTTTTTCAAATCATCATCAAAAAGAGACGATGTGATTCAGAGAGAAAGAAATGGTAACAGGAAAACAGAAAAAAGGAAGCATATTAGGGAAAATTTTGATAATATGATCAAATATTTTGACAGCATGTAAATGTATTGGCAGACCCTCTGGTCCTAACTTCCCCAACTAAAAGTTTTCCCCCTTAAAATAAAAGGTTAAATTTTCAAGGTTGTAAGTCTCTATAATATGAGAGCAAGTGACACAAGAGATTTTTTTTGTACCTTTTTGTTTACATCCAAACTTTGACCCTGGGACGTCTGAGTGGGAGTTTGTATCTATGTATGTGAGCGTGTGTGTTTGGTTGTTTGTGTGTAGGCGGACTCTGACCTTCGTGAAGGCAGCGGTATCCTCATGAAGGTTTTGTACGTTCTCAGCTCTCTGTGCAGCTCCATGAAATGTTTCTCCTTCCTTTTGATGATCCAGGTAAACTCCCCGTGCTTCAGCTCAATCCTGAACACGGCTGGAAGAGCCTAGGCGCACACACACACACACACACACACACACACACACAATTATTAACACAGACTGGGATAAGAGTAGCAATAAGTGTGAAATCGTTAATGCTGATCTTTGCTGGACGTTTACTTTGTTGACGCTCCTGTTGTGTGACAGATTGAAGCGGTCCTGAGCGGCGGTAAATCTCTCCACCTCCAGGATGCGGACAGTGATGGGCACAGTGGGCAGGTAGACCTTAGCACTGTCCTCTTTAAAGCCCACTGTGGCGTACACAGCTGAAAATGGGATACGAGTGTCCCCTGAGAGAGAGAAGGAGTGAGAAAGAGAAGCGTGTGGTGAGCGTGGTGTTCCAGGTTGTGCATGTAGGAGTTGCTCAGGCTTCTTGGGTGCGAGTAGGCTGCATCAGTGGAATAAAAGAAGGCCTTTCTTCAAGATTTTGTGCTCGTGTTAGGTCAAATGTTATTGTTGTGTTCACGGTAAAGTTTGTGAGATCTAAATTATGTAAAGGAATACTCCACTCTCATACTTTCGTACTGTTGGATACTGGTTTGTTCTCTGATCAGATGAAAGATTTCCTTATTTCCTTAATTTGAAATCTTTTTAACTTCTGTTTTGATGACACACAACAAACCTAAAGAGCTCGTATCATAGTCAATCTCCTCCCCCTCTCCTAAGTCCAGCTCTCTGGTGTCCAGGCTCTCCACCAGGTCGGCCATCTTGATTTGTGCGTCTACGGTGTCCGTGTTGACAGGAACTTCAGCGTTCACCAGGTTGAGGCTACTGGTCGTGGGCGGGGCCTTACCCAGCATGCTCAGCAGTTAACCCCTCGAGCAGGGCGAGCCTAAAAAGAGGAGAGGAAAAACGTCTTAAATGTGGTAAAACTACAAGACTTGTTGTCAGACTTACAGAGATACAGTAACATGCATCTTCTGGAGAAGACATTTCCACTGATCTTACGCTGATGATTATGGAAGAGTACCAGAGCCACAACATTTTTACTGAACGGTCTAGCCTTCTTAGAATTCAGACCTTCAGGATCTTTGAAAAAAAAAAGTCAAGATTCTATCCTACAGTTTCTAAAGTGCTACAGTTTCATTTAGCAGACGCTTTTGTCTGAAGGGACGTACAACACAGCAAAAATTTAGACAGAAGAAAAACCTAGTTAGTATGACAAAGTGCTATAAGTTTTGGCTGCAGGTGCTGCCATTGGGTGCAGGATTTTTTTAAATAATGTAGAATAATCTAGCGAACTAACCACAATCAACCTTCAAAAACATTCAGTAATTAGTGCTGAAAATTCACCAAAAGCTGTGTCTGAGACCTTCTGACTCATTCTACCCCTGAACAGATGAGTTTTCAGACATTTCTTAAAAGTAGAAAGGGACTCCGTGGATCGTGTAGAGTTTGGTAATTCATTCCACCATTTGGGCACAACATAGGAGAAGAGTCTGGCTAGTGATTTAGAGCCGCACTGGGCTGGGAACACCAGGCATCTTTCACAAGCAGAGCATAGTGGGTGAGAAGGAGTGTAGACCTGGATGAGGGATCCCAGGTAGGCAGAGGTCATTCTTGTCAGTATTTTGTAAGCCAGAAGAAGAGCTTTGAATTTGATTTGAGCTGCTACTGGAAGCCAGTGAAGAGAGATTATCCTTCAATTTTTTGTGGCTTCTACCACAAATAAAGACAACTGAAGTTTTTTTCTGCAACTTGACATGCTTTGACAAAAATCTTTGACTCAAAACAAATCACAACTTTAATTGAGGCAAGTTTAAAGAGGGGTTATTCTCCTTCCCCATACTTTAAATGAGGATACAAGGTATAAATGCTGGATATTGAGACTGAATGTACAGATTTTCATGCGCATTCACGTGGTTTAGAAAACCATGAATCAATCTGTAAACTGCTTGAAAATGCTCTGTTCTTCAAATAGCACAAGATCTTCATGAGACTCCCTGATACAATGAGGTCATTATATCAAGACCTCTTAATTGGTTTATTACAAGCTGAAGGAGAGGACCTCAAACGCCGAGGTCTGCACATAGCTCTACCCCAAATAAGCCTCAAGAGATCTGGCCATTCAGATAGAAGAGGGTTTGTGGAGCCTTATGCTGCGTTCCATTTGTATTCAGAACTGGGAAGTCGGGAGTGGGAATGACGTCATCTCCGAGTTCAGCGTCCCCGCTGCCAAGTCAGAAAAAATTGCCATAACAGCTCGAATTTCATCGAATAATACTGTATATACGGCTGATTTATTGCGACAAACACTAGTCAGAAGTTCTTAAATAAACAGAATATAACAGGAGCTTAATTACTGTTTACCCCTTAACTCGGAATTTCCTACTGGGAACTCATGGTGGTGTGGGTGCTCTGACTTACAAGTCGGAAATTCCAACCTCAGGGAGCGTTCCAGCTGGGAACTCAGAAATTTTCACTTCCAAGTACAAATGGAAGGCACCATTAAAGAGACAGCAGCCAAAGTTTCATACAGAAGTTGAAATAAGTGTTAAAGTTACAATCTAGAAGCGCAATATTGAGACTAAAAAAATGGACGATACTCCCTCTTTAATTAATTCTGAAGGGTCTCAAATTGTTAATGTGCTACTATGTTTGTAATTACTAGGAATCCAGGACAACAAAAACATCATTTCACAAACACAATAGATAGAGAGTTATGTTTTTTGTCAGAAGAGCACTGACAGGAAGAGAGGAAGGGGGAGGAGAGAAAAGTTAAATCCTATTAAAGTCCAGGCTTTAATAAGATGCCTCAGTGTCTGTTGATTTGAACCTTACGATGGCAAAAAGTCACATTAAATCCACACTCCCCAAACCACCGCTCATATTTCTTCTGCAGAAAAAGCTCAAGTTCCCTCCCTCTGTCCCTCTGGTGAACCGCTAGTAATGGGTGTTAACTCTTTCAAGTGCAAAACCAATAAGATTTAGCCTCAGTCTATTTTGTCCTATCATCCGGCTTCAGCCAAAATCTTCTGTAATGCTGTGTCAGAGAGGAAACTTAATACAGAGACCAAGACCTGAGCTGTAATGGTCATAAAACTGATGTGTTTCAACACCTGTTCAGCAAATATTTGCAATATGTAAATATTTTGCTGTTATGTTCAGTAAATGTTTACACTTTAACCAGTTTTGAGCTTTAGTTATTTAACTTTCTTCTCTATTACCTCATCAACATGTGTTCATATGTGTTGACAAAAACTCTCTTTGACTCCTGCTTTAAAACCTGTTAAACCTGTCACAAATAATTTTACTTTCGACAAAACTCTCCCATGCTCCAATTCACCTGGAGATAAGGAGTCAGTCTGAAAAATCCCACATTGCTATGTCAGGATATGAGCAGGGATTGGATGACAACAAGCTGGAGCTAGATACAAAAGCAAAACAATCTGTCTCTGGCATCTTTCACCTTCACAGTGCAGGATACTGTTCAGAAATAAAAAAACACAAAGACTCATGCAAACAAAGGACCACCGAGCACAAAGCTTAGTCATCCAAGACTGCTCCAAAGACATGTGATTCATTAACACGCACCGCCCCGTGAGTCTGGAGGAAAAAAAGCATGAGAGGGAGAACAGTTGACTTGGCAGAAACAAGAGTTTGAGCATGAATAGACGTTTTGATGGTTCAAACCGACTGAGTTAGAGTCCAACTCGCAGCGCCTCTTCTCCAGAGTGGACATGCAGAGTTCCAACAAAGCTCGTGAGCTACAAAGATTTCTTCTGGAGAGGAAGATAAAATGTGTGTTTACCAAGCAGAAACCCCAGGTGTTGGGAAATGAAGCCAATGCTGGAGTGAGAAAAGTAAAAACAAAGCTCAGAAAGTCTCCACCAAAGACTTCCTGTCAAACAGGGGGACTGTACTCCTCCTCTGATACCTCTGGAGTGCCTCTACATTAGTTACACCTCAAAGAACTCTGATTTCAGTTTCTGTCCCTATAACAAGCTCTTTTACAAGCCCACTGTCTTCCACTTGACCAGCTCTCTGGCAGCCTCCTCCACTGTTGCCATGTTACAAAGTTGTCATCATCAAGGTTACTGGTGTTTTTTTCTTTTTTGTTCACAATGGCAAATTACATAATATGATCATATTTGAATCCCAAATCAGTCCAGGAACACTTTGAGTCAACAGTGCTGTGAATTGTCACTATGAAAATATAACCAGTAGATTGAAGATTAGAATGCTAAACATTAAATTGTTTGAATGCATTCCTCTTGTAACTCTGATAACTAGCTCTTCAGTGAGGTGGAAGATTAGTATCAGCTATCTGTATTAGATCAGATATCTGTATCATTAAAATGAATTTGATAATATTGGCATATTAGATATTGGCAAAAAATCCAATATCTTATAACTACAGATCCTATACCAATATGGTACTACCAATGCGCGGTAACTGGCAATCGATATTGGTACTCGATGGCACCAATTTTTGTTACTTTTGTACTTTTGTGTGTGTTTTTTTCAAAGTAAAATATTAATTCTTTAATATATAATCTTGCAATGCTGTGTTCATGCCCAGCATGGAAAATCGCCTACTCTTACACTCTCACAGTCAACACAATGTATTATCGTATCTAAACATGGTACCTTTAAGTTTTGTGTGAATCAGTACTTGGTACAACAGACAGAATTTGGTTGGTACCTATAAGAGTACCTAAATCGGTTCCCATCCCTCCTAATAACCCTGATGGAAAATCTGGATGGAACAACAAGAAAATAAGTAAGTTTCACTTTCATCGAGCCCTTTTTTTTTTCCAATTTGTGATGTCACAGATTGCTGAAATCAGAGTAGCTTACAGCTTCATCCTTGGATCACTCCAAAACATGTTGTACTCAAAATTTGAAACTTTGCCCACAATATTTTTTACAACTATCATTTTGGATGATTGATTTTACATAAGGTTTAACATGCTCAAAGGTATGTACAATGCTCTTTTACTTAAAACATAATTTCTTTACACATGAAAACTGTTTATTGATGATTGTTTTTAGGTGGATTTAGCAGTGACTGCCATCACTGGGCTTACAAACCCTTCTTCAGTAAGTAACGGGTGATGTCACTGAGACAATGACCAAGTATCATACGGTCTGTGGTGAGTGAGAGCAGAAATCTCCTGCTGTCTCAGGCCCAGCTCACACTGATCACAAAGCATGTGATGACATGAAGTGATAGGAAGAAGAAAAATCTGACGGCAGCCACTACTGAAAATCCAGATTTTAGGACAAAAACAGAAGAGTATTCACAAAACTGGAGCCAAAACACAGCTGTGAAAGAGCTGTTAAAATATTGTGATAAGTAGAGCCATTTTCAAGAAGAAACAGCAGACAGAGCAGTGTTTTTTCCCTCTTACTCAGGGAGGAGCGGCACCAAAGAATGAGGTTTTGGTGATTCATCGTGTTTTCAGACCGCTGCTCTGAGCCAAGTCAGGGAGGGAATAAACACTAATACATAACCGGGAGAGGAAAAAGTCAATTGTGTAGTCAGTTAAGGCAGGAAAAGAAATCTCATTCATCTCTTCACAGAAGCTACCTATAACTTATACTTCCTCTTTTTCTACTGAGGCCTAACACTTAATCAAAACCGCCTCAAGTGAAAGAAAAAGGTACTCGTTCTCAAGAAATTGCTCAATTTTGTTTGCAGCTAAAAGTGTTTGTGACAAGCAAGTAACACTCAAGCCGTACACCGACAGATGACAGGCTGACAGTAAACATTCTCACTGCACCAACACGCTCCAACATGTTGCTCAGAGCAGTCACCAGCAGCAGTCACCAGCTGCCCGAAGCCACTGAGTGTCTGTGTGTTTCCTGTGAAACCGTTTAGTCTCTTCATTCATTCACACTCTCGTTCTGTTTATCGCTGGGCAGTGATGCTTGTGGAAGACAAAACAATGATTCTTTGTTTGTTGCAGGAATCTAAGGTTGATCACTGGAAGAACAAAAATCTCACTCCGTTTTGCTACTCTGCTTTTGCGCTGGCACTTAATTTTCACAATATCTGCCCCACAGACACTTAGTAGTACATAAAGTGATGCAGAGAAACAACTCTTAAACAGAGATGAATGAAACAAAAACATATGTTTAAAGGACAATATAGCCACTTTTGAGACCAAGTTTTTTTTGTGTTGCCTCTCAAACTCTTAGCAAGTGTTAAATTTTGCGGTACTGCTGTGTTTCAGGAGCTCCCTGCCCTTCCAGGTGCCTGTGTGGAATGCAAAAGCCAGTTAGTATAAAGCCCAGAGACCGTCACCCAGCACACTCTTGTCCCTATGTAAACCAAAAGAAATCTCATCTGGACTCTTCAGAATATTTCCGTGCACTTTCACCTGCACTGCTTGCGAGTGACCCATTGGTGTCATGCAACCTCACTTTTTATGCATGGCACCAGACGCGTTTAGAAAGCTTGTGTCAGAGGTATGAGCTCAGGTTAAAAAAGTGAAACGGCCTCTCCAAAATGAGTCATGCAAAGCAGAGACGGGTTAGAGGTTATAGGTTAGGTGAAAACGAGAACTGAAGGATGAACGAACAGAGAGATACTTGTTCATTACATCTGACGGGATCCTTAGACTAGAGAGAGGGGTTATTTTAAACACAAAGCTGGTCATTGTGCAGAATTTTCCAATGTTACAACACCAAGCAGAACATCTTAAAAACACTTAGCAGCAGCACAATTTCCAGAGTATTTGGAAAAGATAGTCACAGGCCCATTAAAATACAACACATTTCTGCATCTCCAGCTTGCAAAGCTATATATCAGATGCTTTTTTTTTAAAACAAACAAAAAAAATGTGTGGTCTAGGTCTTATTCCATGAGGTTCACCCTCGTGTGGGTTCCAAGCCAACCTGTGGCTTCTTTCCTGCATTCCAGTCCCCACTTTCACCCTGTTTCCTGCTTTATCTGTCCTCTGTTCTACCGACTAAAGGCATATGAGTCCAAAAAACTCTTAAAGGGGACATATCATGCTGATCTGTGATTTAATACTTACATATAAAATAATAAAGTTGAAAACAAGACCTTACACCCCCTGAATTTAAAAAAATGAGATACTGTATTTTTCTGATATCCTAGAACGAGATTTGGTGCCTCTGAAAATAGGTCATTTCCATTTGGCTTGAAGATTTCAACCTTCATGACGACGCTAGGGTCCTCTCTTTTTATTGGAGTAATCTGATAAAGCAGCTCCTCCTCTGTGATGTCAGTTAGTCACACAACCGCCACCGAGGGATACACCCACCAAGAGCCAGGTATAAACGTATAAACTATACATGTTACAGTACCGGTTTGACTCACCACTCTGAAGCGTCCTGAGATGATCTGTATCGAGGTGGATTTTCTTCCTCCTGAGCTGCAGAACCGCCCGGGTCTGACTCGGGGTCCAATACAAAAGGACGTATCCTACACTCTGCCATTTTATTAGTGCTATCAATGCCTTACGGTGAAGTTTTGGCAAACAGCAAACTCGCTCGTTCTGCCCCATCCAATATGGCGATTTTGTAAATACTGCCATACTGCAAAAACCGCCCCCTGGCTCTACCCCCTCCGCTCCTCTGATAGAACTGACCAATCAGAGCACAAAGGGCTGTGACGTTGCGAGGTTACTGGAGGTCATTCTCCAAACGGAGCGTTTCAACGAGATCTTCAGAATGGCCTAAAATGAGGATATTGAGAACGCTATTGTGGGGCAATAAAGGAACTAAATGACTTGTACCGAGGGCAGAAATGCTTTACAGGCATCCCAGTCTAGCATAGTGAAAATGAGAAACAAGCATGATATGTCCCCTTCAAAACAATAAATTAAATTTAAAAAAAAAAAAAATGCAGTTCCTTGAGTGTCCACTTGAGGCTCCACTAAATATATCATATTCCAATGCCTGCTTGTATCTTACAATCAAACATGTACAGCCTGATTTTCAGTTTTGTTTTGTTTTTTACACTCATTTTTTTTCCTGAGTCTTTTAAAGTATCATTTGCATAAAAAAGTGATGTTATTGGCATATCATAGTTTGATAGGTAACTACGAACTCAACCTCTATGTTTGAAGCCAACATGTCAAAGACTGAAGCCGCCATATTTGGGTTTTGTGATGCCTCTTTTATAAATGATTCTGTGTTTTACAGTCTATACCAGGGGTGGCCAACCAGTCAGAGACCAAGAGCCACAAAAATGACCGGGGTACTATAGAGAGCCACGTCACGCACAGGGTCTTATAAACACACTATCTCCCACACATTAACAAAATGACATAAAATGAAAATCAATTTTCCAATTTTCAAAGCAAGATTTATTGTTAGTGTGTTTAAATTCGTACTAGAGAAGAGAAACTGAAACTTAAGTATCAATCAGTACACCCAAACATTGATCAACACTGATCCCAACGTTGGCATCAGTATATCAATATTTTATATTTATCGGCACACCACTACTCAAAACTATATATGTTTTTATGAATGGATTGAAGAGCCGCATGCTGAAAGGCAAAGAGCCACATGTGTCTCCCGAGCCGCATGCTGGCTACCCCTGGTCTATACATTACACCTCAAGTTTAAAGACTCAGTGGTCCAACAAAGGTTAAAGCAGAAATATGTTTCATGTGTGCACTTCTGGAGCTTAATTAAGTCTATGTGGGCAATTTGTTACAGATGAAATTGCCAAGTGTCAAAGAAGCCTCTTTTACCACTATATCAATTCGGAACAGTGGAGGAATTTTGTCCACTAATATTACAAAACAGTTGAACCACTCATAAATGGTCTTTGACGGAGGCTGCATAAAGTTCAAAGACCTTTCAGCTATAAATACTTTCGAGTTTTATTTTCTCCAAGAGGGAAAAGAGAAGTCTCATGCAACTGTGCAGCCGTAATAATCTGTGGTTTAGTCTGTCCAATGAAATCTCCAAAAGCTATTCCAAGTACAAAGAGGAAGCAACAAAACAGAAGTGAGTAATGTACTGACCAAAGTTAATGTTAATTGTTTTATTTCTCTTTAGTAAGCATTAATGTTATTCACTCATAAAAGGCCAAATAGTTAAGTCTCTGCATGCTATTCTGAATTCCAGGGTAAGTATCTATGACTCCTCCAAGAATATCCACAACCCCCAGCAGGATCTGACCCAGACAAAGGTCATCTGCAAGTTTGCAACCTGGAATTCTATAAGTAGTTTGTGTCTGTCTGTCTGTCTGCATGTGTGTATGCGTCTCCAATGTATGCATGCACATGAAAAGCGCTGCCCATTGCAGCTGTGTTTATAGTATGCAACCAAATCTAAGAGAGATGACTGTAACAGAGTTAAAAGTCTGCAGGAGTTATCTCTCCACTTCAGTCCAATGGAACACTGCCTACTTCCTGCTTCCTGTCCTGTTGTCATGGTAATACTTTTAACAGCTAGAGAAGTGTTTGTATATAAATATCAACAGCAGAAGAGTGTGCGCCTCTCCTTGCATGTGCTATCAGCCCTGGTAAATGTCACTTAGTTGGAATTGATAGATTGTGAAATCAATGATAAGGAAATCAAAGAATGCAGATGAGATATGTGGAAAGAGAAATGAAAGAGGTGTTAGCTTTAGTCACACAAACTCTATTACAGGGAAAATTAGATGATTTACAGGAAATCTTTTGGTATTAAATTTTTTCCTAGTTGAAAACTTTGCATGTAACTTTAGAAAAAATGTAGAAAATCCTGTAGTTTCTTTACAATTTGTTAATCTTTTTTTTTCTCTTTGAGTTAGCTAAAATAACCGGTAGCTATACGTGTATCCAGTGTCTATATATAAAAAGCCTGAAAAAATAACATGGGGAAAAAAAGATAAAAGTGGCATGCTATTTTAGCTAGCTAACAGAAAAAGAACTTGGAATCAAAAACAAATTTCTAGCTAAGAATGTTAGTCAGGATTTGGATGAATACCAACACTAGCATCCATTTGCTAACGTTACCAATAGCTGTAAGGTTGTTTGAGCTTGAAATAAGGCCTCTAAATATTCACCACTCAATGTTATTTTAGTTAATGACAAATCAAAGAGCTATTTACCATCTTCTCCTACTTTGAAAACCACAGCGTTAGCTTAGCTTAGCTTTGTTTAAAGACTAGTAACAGGGAAAACAGACCGCACGCACTTCTCTACACATCTTCCCAATGAGCCCAACTTCACTTGTAGCAGCTCATGGACAATCATTACTTGTTCTTCATAGGAAATCAAAAAATTGGCATACAAATTTGCAACATTACAATAAAAACTTTTACTAAAAACATTTGCTGTTGGTCTTTCCCACGATACCAAATTCATAACCCCTACCTCACTGATTGTTAGAGCTGCAGATATTATGATAATCTTAAAAAACAACACTGTAAGTGACTCAACAAACTGCCTTCTAGGTTGAGCAACACCCATGAACAATTAGTTAATTATAAATTGGGGCATATTGGAGACTGGCACGAAAATGTTAGTCATCACTGCGGGTTACATTGAGGTTAATCCACAATCAATAATGTACTCAAATAGATTCATTGTCTCACACTCCTTTTCATCTGCTCTGAGACAGATCATAGAGGAGCCGATGAAAGGGCTAAAAAACTGGAGATTTTTAATAAGTTACTTTTGAAATACTGACATGCAAAGATGTCTTATTAGCGGCTCTGTTCCAGGTCACTCTCCCCTAACCATTTGCCAAGCTGTCTCTGTCAACAAAGCAGGTGTACAGCTAGGGAGTTTTAAGCCTAATATCCAATTCAGAAGCTTCTTTAACGACTAAAGTGTGAAGTCAATATGTCCTTTACACCTTTCAACATTGTAACTTTGTGTGTTTTACTTCTTAAGGGCATGATGAGTGCATTGTTGCTAGGCGCTACCCAAGTAGCTGCCTGTTGCAGCAGCTCTCTCGTCTTTTTCCGTTTCTTGTAATTTTTTTGTCTCTTTTTCGTAATCTTTGTATTTGGAGTGGATCATCACTTTGTATGGTTCATTGTCGGTCACGGACACCAAACTTTTTGTGGCTTCAGCGATATTTTTACTACTTTTCTCCTGTGTTTGTCTGGAGATCCTACATGTAACCATGGCTGCATTGTTTACATGCAAAATTAGCTGTTAGCAGCCTGTAGCATGTCAATGCTAACTAGTGTAGGGCTTGATGATTTCCCTCGAGCTGAGGAGGAGGAGGTGAGGACGACGTGCTGGTTCTCGGATGTGAGCTGGGAGGTGACGACGTGGACCTGTCCCTCCATCCATCGTTGTTGGGAACGTTGGATCTAGCTCTGGGGGATAGACGAGCTAGTTGTGCTAACCCAGCGGCATCGTGCTGTTCACGGACGTGGCTGACGGAGCTGACATCAGAAGCCGGCCCCACATTGGAGGAGCTTCGTCTGCTGTGAGCAGACAGGATCCAGGAGACAGAGACTGAACAGACTTCTGGGGAGGCTCAGTCCTGGACCCTGTGGAGGTGGAGACTGGCTGGGCTGGAGAGTGGTGGACGAGTGGTGGACGGGATGTCGTCATCTAATTTCTTATGGACTTTTTTTGCACTTTCTATACTCTTTCTTACTTTTGTTTTCTTAAATGCTGCGGTGACTCCTGAATTTCCCCTTGGGGATAAATAAAGTATTTTCTTTTCTATTCTATTCTATTCTATTGTTAGACTGCCTGAAGAAACAGTCATCTTTGCTCACTCAGCGATAGCAAAACTTTTGTCCTTCCATGTACTGTAAATCCATGCTCTTTCACACAAAAGCAGGCTGCGTAATGGTAATGCGTGAGCAACGTGTGAAAGGTAGGAGGTTCCCATGCTGTGGTTACTGCTGGGAGCTGAGTTTTACACTCACTGCATGAGACCTAAGCCAAACCCAAATGCCTGAGCTGGGAAACAAAGTCAGTGTCCTCATACAGGCCTGGGAGAGTTCATATTACACCTGAAATTTACTCACCATTTCTTTTTTTTTTTAAGGTTTTAAGCAAAACTTTTAGTGCAACTACCACAAGCTTATCCAAAGACACAACTTTTGGCACCAAATCTAGCATTAATGGCTGTAAATTAACAACTGGTGGTAAACTGCTCTCATTTCTAAAAGCCAGAGTAAAAATATTTTATGAGAGTTGCTAGAGCTGGATATAAATTCCTTGACGGATTAATAAAGAAAATCTGACTTAAAAAACTTATTGTTTGTGCAAAATCACCTTTAGCTGGAGAGTAGCCCCCTGTCACAAGCCAAGGAAATGGTTTTGGTTACTGCTGTATGTTTTTAAAGCTCTACTACACGGATGTTAACAATTACAGATGTCAAATGGCACCTAGCAACACAGCGATATGTTACAGTTCTTTTTGGGGGGGCTTTTATGCCTTTCATCAGTGAGGAGAGGACAGTGGGTAGCGCAGGAAACAGAGTGAGAGTGGAAAGTGACATGTGGAAAAGAGGGCACAGGCTGTATTCGAACCTGGAGCGCGACCCAGACAACTTGGCCAACCCGTGGCTCACAAGCCACATGCGGCTCTTTGCCTTTCGGTGTGCAGCTCTTTGATCCATTCATTATTGTTATTATGAGTAGTGGTGTGCCAATCAATCTAAATTATTGATATATTGATGTTGTGGTCAGTATTGATCAATACTTGGGTGATGAGATTGATACTTAAGTTTCAGTTTCTTTTCTCAACATCACACATGTGCTCATGGCTATCTAGCTAGATAGATGAATGGAATTTTGTCTTTTCTGCTGTAAAAAGAGAAATTTGTCTTTGACACGGCTCAGAGTACGAATTGAAACACACCTACAAACGCAAATTTGTTGTACCACAGTAGTTTTTGTGGCTCTTGGTCTCTGACTGGTTGGCCACCCCTGCACTAGGCCATCTGCGCTCCTAATATTTGACAGTTCTTTTATCTAGAAAATGGAATTAAAGCTTTTTTTGGGGTGTGTCTAGTCTGGCTAGCATATGTCTGCTATGCAAAGGCAATGGGGCGGTGCTTGTGTTAGCCACACTCTGCTTTGGCTGTCCTGAATATATTTTGCTTAATTCCGACTGTACTATGAGTGTCTTTGTTCTGCCTTTAGCCTTAGTTAAGTTTGAGTTCAGATTTGGCAGTATTTTGATCTGGGGTTGGAGATAAGGTTAGATCAAGGCTGTTTGCTTAAACTAGCAGAGAACCTCTGGAATGGAGGTTTGTGGATGTTAACCTGCAAGGAATACCGCATCAAAATTAGAGGATTTCAGAGCATCCTCTCACTTCTACACATGAGTTGCACAATATCCAACCGTCATGAATGCCGTTTTACTCGGAGAAAAAAAATCTATACCATGAGATCTATTGGAAACACAGCTTATGGTGGAATCTGACACAAAGACACAAGATTCAAGGCCTTTCAACACAAAGCTGTGGAACACATAGAACATCACACCAGCCATTTAAGTATGCTTATGCAAAATGTGTCTTTTCCTAATTTAATACGTGTAAAATGAACAAAAATTAGTCATCGAGATGAGTCATCACTGCTACTTTTGACAAAAATCTATTGGCCAAATATGTACATATAATTATCTCCCACTGCTTCAGGTTGGCTCAAAAGACATGTTTATAAAGTGTCTGTGATAGTGCAGAGAACATCAGAGGGAAGCAGGGGAAAACAGTCAGTTTGTGACATGCATCATCTGTTCCTGGGCTATGTTGATATTTACCATCGAGTATTTTGGTCTATTGCAAATGTTCCATAAATACACAACCGTATCATCTGCATAAGAGAGTACTACCCATGCTAATTGGTGCATACCCAAGCATGAATGTATATAATTAATGTATCTAGCGTAACATTTACAAATCATGTGGTGCCAAGCTCCACATGGCGCAGATGGTACAAAGAGAGGAAGAGAGAGAAGATGGAGGGAGAGAGAAGCAACAAGAGAGGTCTGTGACACCTCTCTCTCTCTGCCCACACTAAAGCTGCCTATTATCTAATCCTTCACACCATGGAGAGGGGGATCAGGGTGGTCACATAGGCAAAGAAAGCAAGACATACAGTAGATGCCAGAAAAGGAGAGGGAGAAAATCGTCATCATCGCCAGAGCGGCGCACTGCTGCCGGTCAAACAAGGCATCATTGTACTGTCGGAGTGATGGAACTGCTCCCTTTCTCTGTCTCCCTCCCTCCCTCCCTCCCTCTGTCATCAGCCAAGCCTGACTCAGGCCTACCAAGGCAACCAAGTCCCAGCCTGGAATTTACCAAACCATAACTTTTGCTAATAGGACACGCCAACTTGCAGTGGCTACAGCAGCAGAGCAGAAAGTATAGAGGTCACTTGGGCCAGCAAAAGAGCCTTTAAATTGGACTGTGTCAGGAAGATTGGTTTGTTTTTTACCAGGTGTTGAGATTTATTTCCTTCTGAAAAATTGCCACTACCAGCCCAAAGGAACAAACCCAACCTACCATAAACCAAACCAGGCTGGGAAGAGGTTTTAATAGAGCAACCTCCTCCCACTGCCGTGAGCTACTGCCACGATGATATAATGCGTGGATGAAAGCACAAATACAGATATCATCTTGACGCAAGGGGTAATTTAGCACCGTCTTAAGCTAAAAAAGGAGTTTAAATTGTGAGTTAGCTGTGTTTGTTTTAGCAGGTACATAAATGCAAGTTAGCAAAGACGTTAGCTTGCAGAAGTCCAAAGGCTGGTGGTGCTAGCTCTTCTATTGTTAGCTACTCAGCAAACTAGTCTGATCTCCAGTGTTTCACTATTTTACAACAACTGCACTAAGTTATGGTGCTTTTTCCTGTGAATGTGAAGTAAATCAGTAACTTCTAAATGTTTTCTTCCTCAGGAAACTTAATAACTTAAACAAAGACAATCCAATATCTTATTGCCACAAGTGAGACATCTCCAATGCCGATCATTTTTAACACAGGACTTAAGAGAAACCTGGGCCAGTATGAACGTCCTGTCATTACACAAAGAAGAGTTTTTGCCATAATGTACCATTATGCAATAAATGAGTTGGCTGTCGCAGTAGCTGCATGCACAGCTCCCAAAACTGTCCATTTAGCTAATTGCACCATAACAGTGAGGCAGGTGAAGAACACCATATGTCCAAGGAACTTCCTGGAAAACTCAAACAAATTAGAATTGTGCATGCGTCTTCTGCAGAAACAGCGATACAAATGAAAAAATATTGTGTTCCTTAAATTAAAATTTCTGTATATCTTGACATTATCATACTTTTCCAAAGGATTCATTCAATGCCTAATTATCTGTTTTCATCATATATTGTGTCTCAAACGGTAGCGCATGAGCACAACAACCGCCATATTTAAAACAGCCTAACAGGTGCAGTAATCCTGCCATTAGCACCTGTAATGATGGGGTTCACACCATCAAATTCAATGATCTGTTTGGGTTTTCAAATGGGCTAATACAAACTGCTATTTTTTTTTTCAACATGAGTTCAAATGGTGCTTTTTCCTCGCTCATGGCTGGATGTGCAGATGGGCCTTGAACAAAACAAGATGCTCTGCTTCAGAAATAGACAGTTTGGACACACAGGGAAAGAAGGTGCTAATGATGCTTTGAGCGCCAAATGGCACAGCTACATTCTTCACTATGTAAATAAATCTCTCCTAGTTTTGCTTTTCACAAAACTCTTCGGTTGTTCAGTGTTTACAGAAGAACTTAGTCATTTGTATTCAGCTGCGAAACAGAAAAATAAATTAAAACGTGTTACCTAAAGAGATAGTATGGAGAAAAAAAAATAATGAGAAAGTCTGAACCCTAAATGTTTCCTGGGAGCAGCTGTTTTTTGTGAGTTTTCTACATATTGGGTGTGCACATAAAACAGGAGTCCACATCTGGGACAAATTTAAAGGTCTGCTGCTCTAAAAATATTCCAGAGCTTCTGAATTTTTCCCATAAAGATAGAGAACAAACGCAGCACAACAGAAGTTCAGTTCTTCAGCTAAAGCAAAACAAATGTTTGTGGACTTAAACTTTAACTTCCCCACACTTCAGATTAATGATTGATCACAAGCTGGGAATCATATCCTAACACAAAGCGGGTCAACACAGTTTAGCTCACATACATAAACTCAGAGTCTAAGGCAGGAGCGACAGTAAAAGAGTTTACTATAAGTACTGAGGTCACAGCCTGTGCATGAGGAAGACTACTGAATGCCAGAGGTCAGAGTCATGTGTATCAGCTGCAAAGACAACAGAAGAAGAGAGGAGGGGGAGCGTGTGAAGGGGAGGGGTCGGTGTGACCGTGCCGCAGCAGCAGGGAGAAAGAGAAGCAAAATATCTCCAGGCTGTGCATGACATTCCTGCTGCAGGGACTAACTTTCACAGAGGGGTGTGAGGAGGGGGCGAGAGGACAGTACACACACTCACACCTGTGAGGTATCACGCAACCTGTTGCTACTTTTCATTGATAAAAAGTGCCGAATCCTCAAAGGTCTTCAGAAAAACACATCTTTCAACACCTCTTCTGCTGTGAAGCAACAAAAACTGCAAGACCACATGCAAATATCAGGAAGAAAGAAGCACAGTTCCAGCGTCAAACCTGCTGCACATTCTTCTACATGACTCCAAGGAGCGTCACAGACACATATCTCCCCCAGCCCATGGACACAAATAGACCACAGCAGACACAGAGACAAACAGTGGGAGAGGGGAGACATTACCAACCTGCTCTTTTTGTGGACGTGCAGCCCACATGTTGCTCAGTCTCATCGATCCCCTTCAATGCTTGAACTGAATGGATGACAATGCCAACACACACTCACACACACTCCAACCGGAGCAGGCAGAGAAGTGAACAAGCAGCAGTAGACAGCTGAGTCCTCCTTCTCCTCTGTAACTCTGTAAGTGTGGCTGAGAAAAACTAACAGGGAACTCTCCACAAGTCCTCAGGAAGGGGAGGGAGGGCTCTGTGAAACTCTACACCAATCAGAGAGGCTGGTTCCTCCCATATAGTTTGCTTATTGGATGGATGTAAGATTCTGGGTTCTGGTGGAGTAGGAGGAGTCCTCCAGGGAGAAAATACAGATACTGGTGCTGTCTATTATCTCATCATCACACACGTTTTCTCACGTTGTTTTTGTCTAGTCTGACCAATGTGTGTGTGTGTGTGTGTGAAATGTAACATTATTCAATCATGTGGTTCTACAAATATGCCTCAATCCTTTATATCCGTGTGTCTTTTTTGTCTTTATCGTCAACAAAACAGCTTAATACCTCAAAGTAGTTAATGTAAACACAAGAATAAAGCTTGTCAGGAGTAAAAAACATAAATAAATAGAGGAAAAACATACCCTAAGAAAATTGAATAGAGTTTGTACCTCATCGTATGACATCTGAAGTGTGAAACCAGTCTTTGCTTTGAGAAACTACTCAAACAAAAAGCCACAGGTCCAAATCCAAAATCAAAAGAGATCTCTACCTCCACCCTGTGGTTGAAAGGATGAACTACCCTGCTTACACCATAATGCTTTCATCCTTAAGCTTGACATGAATAATTGCGAGGGACTGTACCCTGTACTTTTACCAAGGGTGTGGTACTTTGCTAACAGGGTGGTTAGCAAAGTTCAGACAACAAAACACCAAAAAACACCAACAATACAACATTTTACCACTTATCATAGGACACTCTCAACATCTACATGATCGATGTTGTAGATGAAATAAGGACGGAAAAATAAAGCTGTAAATGTGTTACATGTGTAGAACAAACAGCCGTAAAGTCATAAAAAGATCAGAAATGAGCTCCTGAAGACCTTGGTTTTATATACACAACCCAGGCGTGAGTAGACTTAACAGAAAAATCCAAGATTTAAAAACATCAGACACCAAACTTCCCCCTTATTACCTCTCACTGTGTAAGATGAGTCCTATTTGAGCTTTCTCTTTGTGAATAGGGGGGATTTCTGCTACTCTTAGCTGCTTTCAACAACTCTCAGTTGTTTCAAAAATAAGCCCATGAAGCTAAAGACATTTCACATGATAAATATGTCTGATATATAAACCTTGAGGGTTTTCCTAAATTTAAAAAAAAAACAAAAAACAGCCCGTTACCAAAATTCAACCCCACATGCACAAACCAGCAAAAACATACACATATAAGACTCCATGGACACACACATGAACATAGACAGATACTTACCAGGTACAATGAAAAGGTTTCAGAAGACACAGTCGTCCTTCCTGTGTTCCTTCCACTGATCTCCCTCACACTCTGTCTCTCCCCCTCTCTCATCGTGATTCACTGGTCATAAACATGGTGATATCTCCTGGTAAACACAGAGCAAAGGGCACAGAGATAACAACATTTGATGCATGAGAATCACATCAATGAAGTGAAACTATAAAGCCTGTATCACAGGTCTAAAAGCTATCAAATTCACACTTACATTGATGCCTCTAATAAACTGTGAGGATATGAAATTAAGATTTGTCATCTGTCAGTTTTTATGTTAGTATGATTTGCCTAAGTTCTTAAATTGTGGAGATAGCAGATGTCATATCACTGATTATAATCTGTTTCTTTAAGACTATGCCCTATGAAGATTATCAGTTATAAAACTGTGCACTAACTGTTTGCAACTGAATGTGTACACTTAAATGTTATCTGTTTAAAAGTTTGCTTTTTGGACATCTCACCTTGAGATAAGAACATCACAGATAAAAAAAAATATCCGGAAAAAAAAAGATGGCAAAATCCAAACTTAAGATAGCACTAGATAAGCTCGCTGGTGAGGCTGTATTGGCTGATGCTAACTTCTCCGAATTACCCTCATTTTCTGTCATCAAAAGACGTAGTTTACCTTTGTCTTTTAATTCAGTGTCTGGTTTGACATCTTATAAATAAGATGTGTCACAAAACTGTATGTCCTGAACCACTGTCCTTTAAAAAATAGTAAGAAAAATGGCCATTGGAAAGGTAGAACAGAGGTAATAAATTTTTGCTACACTGGCTACATAATAAGAGTTGCTTGTATGGCAAGCCCTTTTAACTTTTAATAGCTACATTTGACTCTCCAGAATTAACATTACAGATATCAACAACATAATTGTGACTAGTCAAAATTCAATTTTGACTAGTCAAAAATACAGTTGGAGATATCTATAATTCAGTTTTGACTAGTCACAATGACAGTTAGATATCTGTAACTCAGTTTCCAGCAGTCAAAACTGAGTTACAGATAGCTGCAATGACTCCCTGAAAGCTGCCCTTCGCCTCGTCACGCATCCAAAATGTCACTTGCAGATATCTCTGGTTCAGTTTCGACTATCCAGAATTACAGTTAAAGATATCTTAAATGTGATTTTGACTGTCAAAGATGTGTTCATGACACTGGACATGCGAGGCTTCCCATTGGATACTGACCCAAATAAACTGGAGGAGGGAAGAGAAAAAATCATTTTAACTGTTTTTTTAGCAGAAGAAATGGCGATTGCGGTCATCGACAAGATATTTAGAAAATGCCATGAAATAAAACAAATTTATAATCAAGGACTTTGACGGGAACAAGAGATACGTTCACTAGAGAGTTGTGCACGAAATCTACGACGCATTGAACCTTTTTACATATATCTGCAACATCAATTCCCTTAGTCGACACTCTGTTTCAAGATATCTGTAATTACATTTTGACAAGTCAAAATAAAAAATTAAGATATCTCAAATTTGAGATATCTCTAACCACAATTGATTTGAAGATATCTGTAACTTGATTACTAAATTATGGCTATCCATAAATCTAGTTGCAGATATCTACAATTTCATTCTGACTAGGCGTAATTCCAGTTCAAGATATGTATAACGACATTTTGACTTGTCAAAGTGTAATTAAAGATTTCTCTGAATGCTATTATAGATATCTTTAATGGAAGGAGGTTGAAGATATCTTAATCTGGAATTGTGACTAGCCAGAATAAAATTGTAGATATCTGCAACTAGATTTATGGAGTCATAATTTTGTTGCAGATATCCACATCTCACATTGAATTCAAGATATCTATAATGAGAAACCCCACACACATGAATGGGGAAAGGGACGTGATTTGTCCTAGGAGGAATTAAGTTGTGGATATCTGAAATTACAATTGGGGATAGGAATAATGTCATTGTGGATATCTAAAATGTTCAATTTGACTAGGAAGAATCAAATTGCGGATATCTGTATTACATATCCAGACTAGCTATTAAATGTTAAAAGGACTTGCCATATGCTTGTAGATAAACTAACATTGAAATTTAGTGATAACATCCAGTCCAAAAATATGAGGCCTGCATGCGAAGTGCTAACTAAACACTGGAAGAAGCAAAAATAAAACGTTTCTACAGCCTATTTGAAAAAAAAAACGGCTTGGGTCTGAAAAGCTTAATTCTCTTTCACCTTTCTCTATTAAGACAACTCAGTCCTACGTCGTTGCCTCATTTCAACTCGGACGAAGCTGAGATGAGTTAGCATTTTGAATATGGCTATGCTAACCAAGGCTCCATCTCAACTTCAAATCAGAAACAAACGAGTGACGTCACGGTGGTAAGTCTATGGCTAAAACTCAGTAGTATTAAAACTTAATTTTTTTAGTTTTGTTCCTGTATTTTATATATAAAAGTTATCATATTACACAAGAGTGGAAACATTAGCATCTTCCTAGCTTAAGTGTATGATTCAAAAAGTTGTGAAATCTTAAAAAAGACTGCAGTGTAAGGCTAAGCCACCGAATAGTTCTGCCGTGTGTCTTGGGGGAAATTTAGCCGAGTGCAAGGTAACTAATCACATATATGTTGACCACCTTTGTTTTGTTTTGTTTTTTTTTTAATCCCCATTTGACACGAACTGCAGACTTTCTTCAGTAACTTTTTGCTGGGTTGGCTTCTTTAGAGTGGATTATTCTGAGATGAAACAACCAAATTAAATCAATAAGTTTGCCTTCTTGGAGAAATGTTTTCACCCACCTCTATTCAGAATCTGCTGCAAAACTTAATAAAGAAAAGTTTCTTCCTCTTTACCTTCAAGTAAACTAAATTCTGGCTTCAATACTGCTCTGAATTCCCCTATGGGTGGCGCTGCCTCACTGAACTCACTGCAGACTTCCACGCCAGCACCAACACTTCACCTGTGGGCTGTATGTTTGGCGCACAGGGAGTCTGGATCCACAGAATGAATGAACACCAGCAAGACAGGAGCAGGTGGGATACTCGGGCTGATTATTTTCGTCAACCTCAACAACTTTCACCTTAAGCCCTCAGGGGTCATTCCTTCACGATAATGTTGACACCACAGAGATGTTTCGTGGTGTTTGTGACTTTTGTCAAGCTGTCTCCGTTCCGTCACACGGTGTTTGTTTTCACAGTGGTTGTTGTTAACCCGTTTGTGTTTGGCTGAGTGTGAACTCCAGTTACCTTTTCCTGGGGGGATCGTTCAACGCTGCTGCTCCCGCGTCATCGCGACCCTGCCTCTGACTCAGCCCCCCTGAATGCTGCACGGAGCAAGTTTACACGGAGCAACTGTTTGGGTTTGAAGCGCGTGGCTGCTACTGCTCCTGCTGCTGCTGGGAGCTGTCTGGGACTGTTTGGCGCATGAGAAGCATATTCATGGTCAATTTTATCCAAGGAAAAATCAGAAAGGACTCAGGAGATACAAATTTTTAATTCAAGTTTGATTTTTCTCTTAAAACTCATGGTGTCTGTTTTGTTTTCATTCGTCCTGCTGCATGATTGGAATATATTTCCGCATGTTTTTTTTTTGTCACTTTTGTCCTTGTAATCAATACACCCACGCATTTTGCACGACTTAAGAGTTCGTATCACACGTGAAGGGGTTTTCTTGGATGGTAGATCTGTTTTAGGCTCTGGAGGGAACGATCTCTACCCTGCAGTTTCCTGACGCACGCAGGATTTCTCATTTTACGCACGGCTGGTCAGACTTTGCCTGTACATTCACAAGCAAAACATAAACAATGGGACATTTGAGTGCCAAGGGGCTCGAGGAGCCCCAGACCCAGGATGTCTCTGGCAGTCAGGGCCAGGTACAGCCCCGTTAAAAGCTGAGCGGCATCAGCATGCCCTCCTGGCCCAATCAGTCGCAGTGCCTCTCCCGTAACTGCAGCTGGGAGGAGAACCTCAACATCATCATCATCAACAACAACAACAACAACAACAACACAGGTGACGCTGACCTCAGCCCTCCTCCTCTCAACTACTACTCCATCCCTCTTCTCACAGTCATCACCATAGCGTGCACTCTGCTTTTTCTAATCGGGGTGGTCGGGAATGTCATGACAATTTTGGTGGTGAGCAAGTACCGGGACATGCGCACAACCACCAACCTGTACCTGTGCAGTATGGCCGTGTCAGACCTGCTTATTTTCCTCTGCATGCCTCTGGACTTATACCGGATGTGGAGGTACAGGCCCTGGCGCTTTGGGGACGCGCTCTGTAAGCTCTTTCAGTTTGTGTCAGAGTCCTGCACCTACTCCACCATCCTGAGCATCACTGCTCTGTCTATAGAGCGCTACCTGGCGATCTGTTTCCCGTTGCGCGCAAAGGCTGTGGTGACCAAAAGGCGCGTGCGTGGACTCATCCTCTTGCTCTGGACAGTGTCTTTAGTGAGCGCAGGGCCTGTGTTTGTCATGGTTGGAGTGGAGCGTGACACAGTGGGCCCGCAGAATTACGCTTCAGGGTTGAACGAGACTGACTTCCTCCCTGAAGCTGAGGACACGCGGGAGTGTAAGATGACGCATTACGCAGTGGAGTCAGGCCTTATGGGGGCCATGGTGTGGCTCAGCTCGGTTTTCTTCTTCATGCCAGTGTTCTGCCTCACCGTTCTCTACAGCCTGATTGGCCGCCGGCTGTGGCAGAGACACAGAGAAACGAGTATCAACTCGCGCGTGGCTCACCGGGAGAAGAGCAACAGACAGACCATCAAGATGCTGGGTAAGTTTGGAGAGCGCGTAAATTACGCACAAGCTTCGGTGCACATTTGTGGAATTGCGGGGATGTACAATCAGTCTATGAAATATATACTTTTTATTTATCTTCCTTCCCTCTTTCTGCATCCTTCTCCTCCAGTGGTCGTGGTTCTGGCCTTCGTCCTCTGTTGGCTGCCGTTCCACGTGGGTCGCTACCTGCAGTTCCGCTCTCTGGACGCCCCGTCCCCTCTGTTGTCTGTGTTATCCGAGTACTGCAGCTTCGTGTCCGTGGTCCTCTTTTACCTGAGTGCAGCCATCAACCCCATCCTCTACAACACCATGTCCTGGAAGTACAGGGGCGCAGCGGCGCGCCTCTTCGGCCTCACTGACGGCCAGCCTCCGCGAGGACGCACAGCCAGCACCTTGAAGGGAGACGGTCTGAACGGTTGGACGGAATCATCAGTCAGTTTTTGAATGATTGACTCTCTGAAAATACCAGGACATAATCTTCAACAAACTGTTCCACGTGTGTATAATACACATGAAAGCGCTCCAGTCGGTAGGGGAGATGAAAATACGTTCACCTACAATGCATGATGGGGCAGCAAAGTCTCTCCACTCTTCACCAACAAAAGAACTTTGTTTGTTTTTGTTTTCAGGAAGTGCCATTCGCATGTCATGCAACATCCTTAAGAACAGCTATTGATCGAGTGCAAAAAACACAACACACACCTGAAATGTTGATTCATACTTTAAAACACACAGACATGCACATGTGTTTAAATATCATCAACGTACAATTGCCTTATATTGATTGTATTTACATTCTGGATGACAAAGAAAGCACTGTAGAACTCGTGGCACTTCTCTGTACTCTTTTTAGAGAGGGGCAGAGGAGCAGTGTGTGTGTGCGTGACTGAGTATGTGTGTGGGGAGTGTGAGAATGTCAGTGTACTTTGTAAGTGTAATAAAATGCTCAATGCCCTGTATCTTGGAAATTTAAGTCCATGCTTTGTTGATGCTGCCAAAGAGGACCAATGGGGGCTGGGTAGGTGAGATGATCTATTCTAGAGAATGCAAACATTAAAAATTCACCTTGTGTTTCTGCTTCTGGGTGAGATAAGTGTGTTTGAAGAGAGCTCTAGAAGAGAAAATCTAAATAGATAGTTGTCTCCCAGTTTGCGATCAACCAAATATTACTATATTGTTGCAAAACTGAATACTTTGGCTTTCTGAGCCAGTTCCTTGAGCACTTTTCAAACACTGTCTAGTCCAGCCCGCCCAGGTTCATTACCGTCTGAGGACCATCTCTTTATACTGAAGAAAACACTTGAATCCAGGGATTAAATAGTTATTGAACATTTTGTTAAATGTCTAAAAGAATTTAATTGTTAAAATGCAAATTTTTCCATGCCCACAAAACTGTTTGATGTGCACAGTTGAAGCAACTTCTTCAGTTGTCATGATCAAATATACACATTTGGTTTGGTTTAATGCAACTTTTCCCTTTTTAAAAAAAAAAAAAATCAATCTTATTATTTTTCCCAGCTCTTGAGACCTGTATTCAGCTATTTTCCATGTAACGATGGTATGTCAGCTGTAACAAAAGAAATTGTACAAGCCAAGCCAACGTGACTCTCCAAGCCATTACTTTACATGTGCCAAACAATGCAGAGGTTTGAAAAACTATGTGATACATTAAATGTAATTAAAGTGAACAATGTACCTTATGTAAGTAAGGTAGTCATTGAACCGTCTGTGATTGTTTTGTTGCTTTAACCTGTAAATAGATGCTTTGTAAAGCTCTGCACTCACTCAGATGGAAACATTCTTGAGTGGAAATCAATTCAAAACATGGCCTTCATGGTGGAAAGAATGTATAACTCTGTAAATGAATGTGTCTGGTTGTACATACTGATGTTGTAACATAATATTTATTTATTTATTTAAAGGATGTATTGTAAAGAAAAGAGTATTTCTTTTTGAATGTGTATGTAAATATCTTCTGTACTTGTTCAAAGTCTTGTTTCAGTAAAATATACAAAAAACTCACTTTCTTTTTCTTTTGTGGGTAATATTATTGAATACCTCTACAGGGGATGGTCAAGAACCTGAAAAAAAGGATTGATTGAAAAACCTAAAACATTCACTGTGGTTACTGAACACACTTGGCAAAGGCATGTAGCTTGAGCTTGTAAGCCTCAGGTGAAGGATTTCACTTCAGCTACTTATTTTAGCTCAAACTTTTGAAACATGAACAGTTTTACACACACACACACACAAAATTGCAGATGCAAACCCTGTGTGAAATGCTATGACATTTAACTAAAGTTAGCATCAAACTCCAACCAAGGGGCAACATAAAAAAATGAAGCCTGAACTGTGCTGAAAGCTGCAGTTCTTGAGTGTCCACTTGGGGCTGGCCACAGAAAGACTGGGAACTACATGTACACCAAGCCAAAAAAAAGACTGTGGCTGTTTTCCAAACTACGTACTACAGTGCCTAGTATTTTGGCCAAAATTCAGTCTGTAGTAGGCAGTATGTGAAAACTTGCAAAATTTGCAGTATGCCGAATATCCCTGGATGTCCTACTGATTCAGGAAATTTTCCCAGTATGCGACGGACCAGTCTACCTGGCATACTGTTTCCCACAAAGCACGGCGCTAACGCTGTTTGTCAGTGCAGGTGGCAGGTTTTGTGAATTACTGCCATCTAGTGGAATGAGTCTGTGTTACAACTACAACACAACAGCATTAAAATTAGACAGCTCTTGAGATAGAAGTGAAGTGATGAGAAAGAAACACTGGTACATCTTGTCACTTCTAGTTTTAAAAGAGTTGTTTACTTCTACAAATTCATTTAAGCCCCCATGAAAAATTTATTAATTTTTTTTTTAACCATGCATGGGTTTTATGGAACTGGGTTTCCATCAGCTCTAAAATAGGAGTTTAATCCCTTCCAGGATTTTTAAAATAAACAGTATAACTTTTGGTGTAAGGTTGAAAAAACAAATATGATGTTTCTGCTGTGATCGGATAAACAAAATAACTAAAATGTCACGATCTACTCATAGTTTATTGTGTACATTTTTAATAATGGTAAAAAAAAATAAGATAAAATAATCATCAGCTGTAGCTCCACCTTCTGAAACTGTGATCCAGAGTAGTATACTTCAAAACAGACCCAACAGAACAGTCATACTACATACTACATGCAAAAGCAGTAGGCAGTACGGTGCCTTTTACATACTACATTCACACGTAGTATGTAGCAGGCGGATTGGAAAACAGCCTGTTTTTTTTGTTTAGAAGATCACAAGTTTGGCCAATCAGAGGCACAGCTCATGTGACTGACAGGTCTGGTGCCCTGTAGCTGTTGGTCAGGAGGCTCAAAGCCCACCCCTTGAGTTAGCATTTCCAATATGGCTCCTGCTGCAAACAATTGACTTCATTACTTTGTATCAGAAAGCGGCCCCCTTGTGATAAGATTGGATGGCCCTCAGGTAATTTGCGACTAAGACCCTTTTTTTAAAGGCCAAGGCCTCCTTTTGGGTCTCTGCTAGAAAAATGTAATTGAAAAGAGTGTATTTCTGCAACTACAAGGTCTGTTTATATCATTCTAGTATCATGAAAAAGGGAGAAACTTGTTAAATTTGTTCAGAGGAGTCAGTATTGGTACATATGTCACTGGCTCACAGTAACACAGTTATGTATTTTGTTTTGGAGCAACATTGGCAGCTTCAGGTGAGTTTCCAAAGCCTAGAAACTCAGTTTGAGTTTGTAAACATCCAATTTCAATACAAAATGGAGCATGTTTATGGGTTAGTATCAGAAACAACTGTGGTCTCAAAAGTGGTCTAACAAACTGCTGGTGGGGAGAGTGTTTTTGTAATTTGATGAAGGCTTCAAGCTTCTTGGAGGCTAATAGTTGTACATATTTAAGCACTGATGGGTGAATTGTAGACATTTTTCAGGTAGTGAAGCAAAAGCCTCATCCCCTCTCAGCTCAGTAGTCTACAATTCCCATATGGTGGCTGCCATGTTTTGCTTTTTAATTTCCTATCATCTTCAGAAACTCACAGGTCACTGATTCAAATATGTTTGTGCAGTTTATTTTATTATTTAAACAGGAATAAGAATAATACTGGAGCAAAAACACAAGCTGGGACTCAGTTTCTTTTTTCTGAATGAAAATCAGTCATTGGAAAATTTCAATCAGAGGTTTGTGAAATTGAGTACAATCCTTGAATATTACTGATGTTGACAAAAAAGGAAGAAACACTCAGAGTTGATTTAACCCACAAGGCGCATTGACAAGGTCTGTTGTCTTTCCTGATGTGACCCTGCCACACTTCATTACATAATGTGCATCTCAGCAGGGGGTAATCTTAGCTCGGACACACAGCAGTGAGTTTTCTGTCATCTCAGCTTGCTTTGTATTTCTACTTCCACAGGGCACAGCTTTATTCTATCACCTCTGACAGCTTCAAAGACACACAGGGCTCATCGGACCCCTAAGTCACCCCTGAGGTGCCCTATCAAAAGATTCAGAAGGACCAAAAGAGGACAGAGTGTTCAGTATAGCTGGTGTGAGCTAACCCCGGCAGTGAATAATAAGCAGATGATAAAAATCTAAAGTATTGAAGGGACTGACTTTATTAAACAAAAACGGGGCTGGTGTCTCAGAGAAGATGGTTTGTGGGTGGATGTTAGGTGAGGAGAAGAGGTGTAAAACAACAGGGATGAGGATTAAAGGTTCCTATTGAGAATGATGTGTAATTAAAATAGAGAATGAAACAAAAGGTGAGAGAAGAGCGGTTTGATCGGTGAGTCAGACATCATGATAGTTTATTCAGATGTGGACTGTGCAGGGGAGGGAGAACAAATTACCTTTAGAGGAGAGGCGGAGGATGGAGAGGGCAAAGATTCAACACCTATCTTTGAGTATCTGTACATTTAGTAATCTCTCATGTGCGCTCCCAAAGCAGCATGAGCGTGTTTGCTGCATGGATTCATCAAAATGCTGGAAATGTTTCTTCCACTGAGGCTCGGTCTGTGCAGATCTGATATTGACGAAGAGTTATTGTTGAGTCTGTGCTGATGCAGAATGCCAGGGGTGTTCTGCTGGGTTCATATTGGGACTCTTGATATAGAGATTTTTCTGGCGCCTTCTTCTGATGGTGGAACAATATCCTGTTATAGAGGCATCCATTCGAGCTAAGAGTTAATGAGCTCTGAGAGGCTGTATCTGAGCTTAACAAGAACAACGCTCTGATATGTAAAACAACACAGTGCATCCAGAAAATCTTCACATCTCTTCACTTTTTCCACATTTTGTAAAGTTACAGCCTCATTTTCCCCTTAAATTTCTACACACAACACCCCATGAGGACAATGTGCATTTGCAAATTTATCAAAAAATACAAAAACTAGAAAAGCACTCAGAGAGCCCAGACCTCCGCCAAGCATGTTGTGATTGTCACCAACACTTTAGTCCTACTTTAATGTTATACTCCCTTTCAGCAGACCGTCTGATACAATTTGTTGTTAGTTACAGGTTTGTACGATAATTTGTTACCTGACAGTGTTAAAAATTAAGATGACCCAGTACATATTTCATATTCCAGATCTTAGTACCCAGAATATTGCCAGGATCTGGATCATACTTTTACATCTGTTAGAAATTATGGTGACCTTGTCTTGTATTGTTTTGCAAAGCAATCCGACCATTTATCGGGGAGTTATATACACATATGGTGAAAACGGCCCTATCTCACAATGATAAAGAAGTATTTAAAAAAATCCTGGATCCAGACAGTGATCTGGATCACCTCCAAAATTTAATCACTTCTTCTTGATCACATTTTGAACATTTCCTGAAAATTTCATCAGGATCCGTTGGTTAGTTTTTGAGTTATGTTAACAGACAAACTCACAAAAACATAACCTCCTAGGTGGAGGCAACTATGACGTCAAATGTTCAAATGTATTCACAGCCTTTGCCTGATACTGTTGTTGATGCACCTTTTGCAGCATTTACAGTCTCAAATCTCTCTGAATTTGATGCCACAAGCTTGGCACACCTATCTTTGGGCAGTTTGGCCCATGGAAAGGCTGGATGGGCAGAGTAGGTGCACAGCTTTTTTCATATCTCTCCAGAGATGTTTGATTGGATTGAAGTCAGGGCACTGGCGGGGCTGCTCAAGGACATTTCCCAGAATTTTCCTGAAACCACTTCCTTTAATATCTTGGTTGTGTACTGAGGGTGGTTGTCCTGCTGAAAGATGAACCGTCACCCCAGTTTGAGCTCTTAAGTGCTCTTGAGCTGGTTTACATCCGGGATGACTCTTTACACCGCTGCATTCATCTTTCCCTCAATCCTGACCAGTCTTCCAGTTCTTGCTGCTGAAAAACACCCCCTTAGCGTGATGCCACCACCACCATGCCTCACTGTATGGATGGTACTTGCCAGGTGGTACTGGTCCCCTGATTGGTGGATTGCTGTAGAGGGAGTTGGGGAAAATTCTCTTTTCTCTAGAGAGGACAGTTGGAGTCAGTTGTTGTTTACCCACTGCTTGAAGTTTTTAATGTTTATTGTAGCATCACAAAGCTTTATTAAAAAGATAAGGGAGGCATAGTGGACAACACAATAACTGACTTAACCATTTTATTGCTGCACCGCCATACCCAAGTGTAAACACGTGCATCATAAAACTTGTGCACAAAGAGTAAAAAGACAATACCTCATTGCAGAATGATGGAGGATTTAGTGCCCAGAACCAAAGGGCTTGAAAAAATGTGATATACTCACACGTTCACACAAACTGACGCTTGAATTAACACCAACATTGTCTCTAATTCACAGAAACCCTCACAGCATAAAACTGCAATTCCATTAACGAGGGCTTGTGACGACAAGTATTGACTCCTTGAGGATCTTACATCTGTTTGAAAGCACAATCAAAATGATTCATCACGATTTAAAACCCTCACATTTGGAGCACGGACGGACACGTGAGGATGTTTACCTCCGTACATCACAGGTGAAGCTAAATGAGAAAATAAGGAGGCTCATCATTCTGTTCATAAATCTTGAGGGTGAAAATCAATACAGCAATGCAGCAGTAAATGTCAGAGAGGCAGTTAGTGTATTGGTGCTGGCGCTGGCTGTAGTTTGCACAAGAGCCTGACAGAAATGTTAGTAATGATGGTGATTACAGACGTGGTGGCTGATGTTAAGTTGTAAATGTAAAAACAACATTAATTTGATGGTTTGTTTCATGATGCCCCGCGGTTTTAATGGGTGACCAGTCAGTCAGGTCAGTTTAGCAGCTGGACTCTTCTACTACAGAGCTATGCTGTTTTCAGATTGTAGTTTGGCATTGTATAACTGAAATGAGTTCAAGCTATTTTCCCATGGCAGCATCCTCAACATCAAATTCAAACAGTTTTTGTTATCTCTGTCATTTCTGGACCATGTTTAGATCCAGTTTTCTCTTTATATCTTAACAATTTAACCTACATTTTTTGATGTGTCAATGAACTCTATTCACAGATGCTTTTGTAAGTGATTTAGAGCCCAACCAGCTGTATCTGCTAAAGATTCATTTCTGTTTTTTATGCAGTGACTTCCACTATAGAGTCATATCTGTTTCAGTGCAGTTCTGTGCAGAGAGTGCATAAAGAATGGACAACGTGGCTCCACCTTTTAACACTGTGCAGTTTAGAAGTCAAAATACATCCGCCTGCCATCTTGCAGGTCTGAGTTTGCACAGTGGAGAACCTAAAAACCTAAAAAAAATATTTTTTCTTTCTAAAGTCTACTTTTTTGGGGGGATCTCCATCCAAATATATCTCACTGTTCCCCAAAGAACTACACAAGAATGGCAGCTGTCAGTCATTGTGAAAACATGATGTAAAACCTTGTTTTTAAGCTTCAGAAAAAAGGACTTGAACACAATGCAGCCCGGTAATATCTTAATATCACCACAGCAAATGGATGTAAAAAACATTTCTATGATGTGAATACATTTTTTAAAGCTTAACCATAGAATGAATGGGGAAGATTACTTTTTCCCTTGTATAAACATTTCTTCAGATTGTCTGAACATTTTAATCACACTATGAACTGGAGATGATAAAACATGATTTTTTTAAAAAATTCCTATGACGTTTTGAAGAGTATTAGTCTGAATTGCTAAAAATTATTTGTCTCTCACCAATAAGTACCCATTTTGCAAAGTACAAAATTCCATTACTCAATTCCCAGCTTTTCTGAAATTGGTGTTAAATGGAGTCTGCTTGTTTTTTCACACCCAGTACTTGTTTACCTATTGATGGCGTGGCACAATATCATCAACTGTATAAAACATGGACATAGTCCCCCCAACGCCACCCGTCAGTTTCTGAAATGGAAAATGAAGCACATCGGCAATCGTGGCCATATTGGAAGTGGCAAGGGATTTGTGCACGGCTATAGGGCGCCTGTTGACCATGTGACCCTGAGCTGTGCCTCTGACTGGGTGAGCTCGCAATCTTAATATCCTCTGAACCACCAAGTTCATGAAAAAAATTCACCCCCTTACAGTGTGTACCCATTGTAAAACTAGCAATTTAGACAGGAGACATTTTATTGAACCAGGCTGTAAATAAGTTAATTTCTGCTTTGAAAACAGCTTTTTTGGCTTGGTGTGTATGTGACTTCCAGTAGCCTACTTCCGGAGCCAGACTCAAGCGGACACTTGAGAAACAGCAGATTTTAGCACTTCAGCATTGTCTAATATTCTTAGACTCAAAATCTTTCGTTGATGTGTAGAAACCTCTAAAAAGGTAATAGAACAAAATGCATACTGATGCTTGTGTACATAGGAGTGTTGTAATGAAACATACAAAAGTCAAAGTCAGAAAAAAATCAAAACATTTATTGGGCATAAATATATTATATATACGCTACCGATACAGTTACGTCTTACATACATAGGGTAGTATTTGCAAAAATCTATACATTAAAATTGATATGGCAGTTTCTTTTATATAATGCATATGAAATTGTCTAACATTTACAATACAAGAAGAAATGCATGAATTTCTTTTTTTCAATTCGTAGACCATGACAACATTGGAATGTTTGTTTTTAAATCGTGAGGTAAAAATATGTTTCTTTTTTGTCTCGCTTAAAAAATAGTTAAATACCTGTGAGTCTCTGTGTGTTTGTCAAATCGCCAAATTCTCAGTCAAAATCTCTACTGTCTGTAAAACGTACAAAACATAAACAAAACAAAACAAAAATTAAAAAGAAGGAAATTAACTGATCAGAAGGCACAGACGTGGGGTTTGCTGGGCAAAAAATTGTCTCTTTCTCGACATACCCGCCAAATGTGCAGGACCTGCGGGGTGGGGGTGGGGTGGGGCAGTGTGGGGTTCAGGGAGGGTATAAAATCACCAGCATTTGAAAAAAAATAACAAAACAAAAACATCAAAGCACATGAACGGGAGTACCCTGCCCACAAACACAGCCTCTGAGTTAACTCTTTAACCATGGGCTGAAAACACGACTGGCCTGAGCTCGGCCTCAGTGAACCTCTGCTCTCCCAACTGAGCAGTAAGGCTTGAAAAAGGGGAGGGGAGGGGTTAAGGGGCTGTGGGTGGGCAAACACAACATCAGGGATTTCAGGACAGGACACGCCACACTTACCTCGTCGACTACAAATCGACAGGAAAAGGTGAGCGTGTCTGAAAGAGGCGCCATACTCCCTGTGAACCTCCTCCTGTTGCTGAAGGAGGGAACAGGGCGCCACTTGAAAAGCACAGACCCGTGCTTCAGTAATGCCAATGTCACAGTGACGCCAACGACACGATAATGCCAATGAATGTAACAGACGGCGTTGGCAGTAGTGTTTGGAACAGAGAGCGATGGACCTTGTGTCTCCTCTCGCTCGTATTAAACCTCATCAATGCTAATGCTCGGCATAAAAAAGTGCTTCAACTCTGTTAGTCATAATGTATTACCATCTCACTCTATAGCTCTATAGATATCTCTGTATATCATCTCTTAGCAAAATACTGGATACAAAATACTCACTACTGCTATACCAGCACTAGCCTGAACAAGGAATCGTCAATATTATTATTGTCGTCATCCGCCTGCGTGATTGTTTTTGCCTTTTTTATTCTAACCTTTCTGTGTGAACTCAGGCTGTGTTACTCTCCGCCAAAAAAAGGGGCTACACATTTTAAAAAATGGCACATTTTTGCTTTACAAAACAAAATAATAAAAGATAATATGAAAAGAAGCATAATCACAGATCAAGTTAATGTTTTTTTTCCTTTTGAGAGAATAATAATAACAATAATAATTGTAATGCTGTGTCGTTGCTGAGGAACATCATAGAACCCTTTAGACGACTGCGAACGCAACATCTAGTGGACACAGGAAGCTTGCACTTTGGCAATAAAACAGTAAAAAGATATCTGAAGCTTCATTATAACACTAATCATGACAAATAAAAAGCCAAAGGCAGCGATGTTTATCCCAATACAGGTGAATTGAACTGACCGTAAAGGCCCGGCTTTGCTACATGTCTCTCTAAGCAATACAAGAACTGCTCGGCTGTGCACGACCGAGACAGGGGATGAAAAAAAACAAAACAAAACAAAACAAAAAAACACACACAAAGGCATTTGGTTACATGTCTGAAACGGCAATGATAACTGCAATGCATGGACTGATGAGCTACAGGTTCCCAACAGCTGTAAGAGAAATACTTAAAGGGTTACTGAGATAAGGAATGCTGGCCTTAATCATACAATCTAACATACATCCATTAAAAAAAAATTAAAGAAAAAAACATGCTACAGGAAAAATTAGTATATAACTACACTTGTCTCTTAATCTTTAAACAATAAATAAATGAAGATTGCACTGTAATTGGCATGTAAAGTACTGTATGCAAATATATAGTATAAATAAAACCTAGAAAAGAACTCTACCTTAACTTTCCCATCAACTTTGGCAAAGATTTTGAGCTAGTAAACCACTTTGCTTACTGACATACAGGAGCAAGGCACAGCATAGACAGAGGACGAGATACAGCATCAAAAAATGAATGAAAAGAAGAAAGGAGACAGAGAAAAAGGAAGAGAGGCTGTTATGATGACGATGACGACAGCAATGGGGACGACAAGTTAGATCTCCCCTCTGTAAGGCCTTTTCCCTGAGGTACGTTACAGGCTGCCAATCAGAGCTGAGAGGCGAAGCTTAACACTAGCCCCGCCTCTCTTCCAAACCCCCCCTTTCCCCTACCATCTTCCCACGCCCCCCGCCTGGTTGAATTAGACATGTCACGCGTTAATCGCACAGGTCTGAGTGACTTCTTTGGATCATCGGGGTGTGTATCGGGCTGTACCTTGGCTTTGTTTTCCAGGTCGGGGTTCTGGGAGTCAGGCAGGAGGTCAGGAGGTGTCAACATGTGTCAGAATGCCCTGTTCTGTCTGCTGCGTTGTGTTCTGTCAAAGGCTTGTTTGGTTAGTGAACATTAGTTCAAGTCACCGGAGAACATGTGGGTCTGCGACGACACCGCAGACTTGCTACTGCTCTGATTACATGTCGATAAAGCACCCTTTGAAGAGGGGGGGAGTAGTGCATGGGATGGATCGAAAGTGAGGGAGGAGAAGCCAGAGCCAAAAGTAATGAAGGGTAATTATGTGCAGGAGCAGAAGGAAGAGAAGTCTTCAAATGTATCGATTCACAGACGAGGGTGAAGGAGGAACTGCAGCTCAGGTGCTGCTCTGGCTTGCTAAAATTTCAAAGAGGGTAAGACTAAAGCTGAACACTAACTTATAACTTCCTGGTTAACACACACACACGCATACACACACAGCTCTGAGAAGGGCAGCTAGCTGGCAGGCTGTTAGCACCTCTGGGTCTGCGGCTAAAGCTACAGATAAACTGGCTAAGAGCGATGAGATGGTCGAAAACCTAAAGGACTGACGGAGAGCCAATCAAATGCCAAGTCAAGCTCTTTCCTGGTGAGTTGCAGCCAATCAGGATCAGCCAGTTTACGCCCCACATGTGAATACCTACAAGTTCATCATCTGATCTAAGACCAGTGTTAAAGGGCTCCTTCAAGCATGAGGTGCTGAACTGACCTCAGAGCTGCTGATTGTGAGCACCTAGAGTCGACTTTTCTCCCTTTCACACTGTAGTTCAGACCTTACATCGCCATCACTTATATTACATCACTTCTATAGCATCATAGATATTTGTTATAATATATATTTATATATCGTGTGTGTATATATCTATATATTAGATTACTGGTTTTCCATTCTTTCATAGATAGAATAAAATCACAGGATAGCAGCATCTTACACCACACATGAATTGCATCACTTTGGTAGCTGAATGAGTGAGTGATTGATTGATTGAGTGTTAAAAGCTGAGCGGATATGTGATTGACTGCTTAAGAGGAGAATGTGTGTTTCTGATGTCATTGCACGAGTGTTATTGTATAGTGTGTGCGTGTGTGTCTCTGTCAGCCTGTGTGTGAGAGCAGGTGCAGATTGCATGAGTTGACTGACAGCCTGTAGAGTAGTTACAAACTGAGTCATTATAAGGTATGAACGGCTAAAGCTTTGAAGGCCTACATTGGAATATGGCTGAAATGAATAAAGACTGCAGCAAAAAAAAAAAAAATGCAATTACACTTTGTGACAAAAAACAAAAAAAAATAAGGCAATGACCGTCAAGAAATATACACGTTTTCTAATCTTGAATATGTTTAAAAAGATACAAAATAAAAACATGCAAGTCAGTCTGAGGAGCATCTGCTCTGCTCACAGCTATTTTAAGGCTTGATTATCAGTTTTCATTCCCAACCGAGGTACAGCTAAGACGCAGCTTCCCTCCACAGAAATCCTTAACAAATGAGATGGACATTGATACAAAGACAACAGAGACACCGAGAGAAATGAGACTGATCTGAATGACGGCAGAAGACGAAAAAGAACGAGGTGAGGAAAGCCAGAATTGGTACTTTGACTTAAAATAAAAAAATCCACAAACATAGCCTTAGAAGTACATCTCAAGTGTTTGTTTTGATTTAATTCGCTTCTTTCATAGACTCTGTGATTTTTCTTTCTCTTTCTATCCTAAATAAATTCCCTCACTTCATGAAGAAGTACTGTAGCAGGCAGGCGATGAGGATGGAGAAGCCCGCGAAGACGCAAACGATGAGCGCGGCGAAGCGCTCGTCGCTTGAGATCAGGCCCGCGCCTTTGCCCGCTTCCACGGTGCAGTGCTCCCCCGACGACGCTGTCTCTTGGCGACGCAGCGTGAACAAGGAGGAGGGACTCAGGGGTCCGCACAGTTCCTGGCACGTGTCCTGGCAACGGCGGCAGGCTCCCACTCGGAAACGATAGTCCATGTTGCCTTGGAGGCCAGAGATTTGGAACATGCCCTCCTCTCCCTTAAAAACCTAAGAGTTGAAAGAAAGACAAAGAAAGAAAGAAAGAAAGAAAGAAAGAAAGAAAGAAAGAAAGAAAGAAAGAAAGAAAGAAACTTTTAGACCAAGTTTACAGTTTATTTAAAAGTTTCATATTCAGCAGTTCTGTTCTGGGAGCTCCCTGCCTTATCAAGTGCCTGTGTGGAAAGCCAAAGTCTGATGTGGGCAGAGCACACCTCCTTTCTCTTTCATGTGCGTACATGAATCGTCAAGGCAGGGCAGCAGCAGCAAAGATCCAAAGTGGGTTGTAAAGTGATTTTCAGACAAAATAGGGAGAACGGGCAGGCCCATGTTGCTTTTTGACAACAGGATACATAGATGAATACTGACTGATGTTCTGTAGGCCAAGCTTTCCTGCCTTAACCAATGCTGTGCTCCATTTTCTCAGAGTGTTTTCATTTTTTTTAAATGAGACTTTGTCTTACTCTCAAAAGGAAAGATTTGAAACTTCCTTCAGTTTCATATTAGCATTTCTAGAAAAAAAAAAACCTTCCTGTTGATCAGAATTCTTAACATCATTGTTTATAAGTGAATGATCACCACTCAAACTTAAATGAATGCAGGCCTTCCCTATTGTGAGAAGTGCACATATATTAAAAGCAGTGTCACAAAGATTTCACTGACAGCTGATAAATCCAAAAAATAAGCATCACCCGTTCCTACATGGACACATAGACACACAGCTGTGGTTTTCTTTGCTGGTAAGTAACAGCGTTCGCTCCCTCCAGTGATTCAGTAATTCAATAACAGAGAGTCAAACGGTGCAGAAGACAAATGCCTTTTGTCCGCCGCTCTTCAGATTCTGCCAACAGCTGAAAAATTGATCCCATATTTCCGGGTGGAACAAATATCTTTTTGTGTTGTAATTCTTGTTACAGCCTTTTAGCGCGTTCAGTAAATACTACCAGCATTGTAGATCTTCTTTGAATCTCTGACTGCAGAAAACAAGAAGTATGTGAAAGAATGTGTGATCATTGATTACACAGAGTACTGTGTGGGTGTTTGGGAGGTTGAGGGCTCTTTATTACCTTTACCTTTGAATCAAATGATTTTTCTCCTCTTCAGGGAGATTAGAAAATATCCTTCAAGTCTTATAAACACTTCCACAAAAACGAGACTGAACCAGATATCTACAGAGGGACTTTGGGTCCCCACTTAAGCTCTGAGCACTGTCCTCATATGACCTGTTTTTGAGTCTGTGTTTGTGTGTGTGTGTGTGTGTGTGTGTGTGCGTGTGAGACAAACGAACCTGTTTGTATTCCGACTCACGGCCCACCAGCACCTGAAGCACGTAGTTCACAGGGTCTCCTCTCATTGGTGGGATCGTCTCCCATGTGACCTCGCACACATTGCCATCCAGCTGATGCACTCTGGGAGCTGTTGAAACACATGCCAAGATTTTATAACAAGACAAGTGACACAATTTTTAAAAAAATAATTAAAAATGATTTTTTTTTTAGATTTTGGTCTGTTTAAAATAAATTCTAACTTATTGAACAGAGATACATAATAAACAGAGATAATTACTCCTATTGCATAACAGTGCCTAAAATTAAATGCGAGTGGGAATCAACTACTATCTCTCTCTGAATCCAGCGCAGCAGTAATGATGAAGCTGTGTAAAAAGGTGTTTTTGCTTTAATTGTGTGGGCACTACATGTCACCCTGGATAGTAGACTCAATAAATGAATGGGTGGTAATTTTGTGTCCCAGAGATGATGATTGTTTGCACAGCCATAATTTATCTGGGGTATAATTAGGTAATTTATACCAGAAGAAATAACACACAAAAACAACAATTATTATTTGTGGTTGCAGTATCTGCTTTTGTTAATACAGCACACTTTTAGTAAACTCAGCCAGATGTCTGTTCTTGTTAAAAGTGCTCCTGCTCTGTGAGAGCTTGTGTGCTGAAGCTTTACATAAGTTTTGTAGAGGATGGTTATGTGCTTGTTTATGGATATGTTGATGCTTTGCTACACACTTACACGATCACAGCCATTACCATTATACATTCTCATTATATCACTCAAGAGGATACTGTTAACTGTGATTACTGTGGCTAAACTGAGCCTTGGAGCAATAATCATGGAGAGGAACAACAGGAATCAAACAGCAAACAACAACAACAACAAAAACAGATTCAATGGATCCAGTTGCTTTCAATACCAGCTTAAGTTTGAAAACACCCTACTTTCAAGGATTTTAGTCATCACCAGATAAAAGATATAACATACCATATAAACCATATCATATCCAGTAACTACAAAATCTAACTGCTACAAAGCTAACTGAAAGAGCTACAGTTAGCTTTTTAATGAAGATTACAAATAGGATAATGTCAAAACATCTGTTTACCTGCTTAGAAATGACCTAAGAAGCTGTCCAGAACAACTTACAAAGCTTAATGTAGCCTGATAATTAAACACCAAAAGGAGCTACCAACAAAGCTGGTTAAGTTAGCTAGCTAAGTAAGCATCGCAAAGGATCCTGACACAATCAGCAAAGCCAAAGTTACGCAGCTAACACTTGACATTCCTCAAAAACAATAGGCAGTACACGGTTAACACATTTAGCCTGTAGCTAACAGAACCAACTGACAACACTGAAGCTAGCTCCTTAACTAAAGAAGCCAAGTGAACTAAAGATACTAAACTACTTAAGTCAGCACACTATGAAAGAGTAAAAAGGCTATAAAAACATCTGTTTGCCTGCTTATAGATTGCCCAATAAGCTAGCTAAACCAATTCAAAAGCTGAATGTAGCTTGGTAATTATATGACAAAAAGTGGAGTTATCAATAGAGCTGAAGTTAGCTAGTTAAGAAAGCATGCTAAAAGCAAATGAAACAGCTAGCAAAGCAAAAGTCAACTTGCCTACACTTCACATTACTCAAAAACAACTGATAGCACGGGGTTTTCACATTTTGCCTGTTGCAAATAGAACTAACTGACAAGAAGCCAGCTGAAATGACAGAAAGAGCCAAAGTTAGCTTACTAATACTGGTTAAAATCAAAATTATCCATATACGCTAAATGAAACAACAAAGCCTAAGTTGGTTTGCAAAACTACACACAAAAATAAAGAAACAATTACCCAGAAGCTAACTGAAACAACTGACAAAGTTAGGGTTAACTGGCTTATACTTTACAAGAACACATGATCTGGTCATCTACCCTGTTTCTGCTAAAGTAAGTGACCAAACTTCAGTTAGCATGATACAAATGACCTGAGAAGCTACATGAAGCAACTGAAAGAGCTAGGGTTAGCTCACTAAAATATGCAACACAAAATGAAAACATCTTATCTGACATTAAGAGAGATTTCAAAGTAAACTTTAAAAAACATAAACCAACATTACACATAAGCTAGAAAGCAACACAAACCAGGTAAGCTACTATATTATCTACTTATGTAAAAATTTATGGATCCTAATTCTGACAAATACTAGACAAAAATTACACGTTCAAATACTGAAGATGGGTTGATTTAATGGTGCAACAACTTTTTACACTTTGCCTCAGAGTGAACAAGCTCTGCAGTGTTTAAATAGCTAGCTTGTTAGCTGGAATCGAATAATGACTCTAACAGGCTTAAAACTAGCAAGACATCAGCAGCAGACATCAATTCTTCACTCTTAAACAGCATTTGAACAAATTTGTTTCAGACTTTTTACCTTTGAGGGCAGGAGGAACCGACTTGGTGGTGCAGAAGGTGTGTGTATCAGAGAAAGGACCCTCCCCGGCATCACTGATGGCCTGTATTCTGAAGCTGTAGCTGCTGGACTCTGTCAATCGCTGGACTTTGTAGGTGTGGCTGGGACCACGGTAGATCGTCACAAACCTGCAAAAAAAATGGTGAGAATGAATTAAAAATGTTAAAGACTTGATTGGCTCTCATGGGTGGCATGAAACTCCAAATCAAAATCTTGTGCATAAATCACAATTTCGATACACATTTTTGTCACTTCAAATATTTGCCTTTATTTAGTTTTAACTTTATCAAAACAGACTTGTTTATGATGCTCAAAGAAGTTTCTCTATAAATAAAGTCGAGCTGAGTTAAAGGAGGCTTCGTCTGCAGAAGAACTGGCAGTTAAGACCTTGGAAAGAAACGGGAAAACCAGCAGAAAGACAGAAGGCTACATCTTGACATAGATAGCTGTGATTTATAAACACACAGGACCAATACTGACAGGCTGAAGTCACAGATCTGATAAAAACGAGCACTGAAGAAGTTTCTTGATGGCTGGAAAGACAGATTGATGAGCCCGAGGAAAGATGATAAGTGAGCGGATGACTGACTCAAGGAGAAAGAGGGATTTGAGCTGGAAAGCGGTTATTTATCAACTCTATCAGCCTCGCAGCAAAATAAGGTAGCAGTCTGAGCATGTGGGTTGTGAGGGAGGAAGACAAAGGTGACAGGGGCAAGTGAGAAGATAAGGGGCAGAGATAGAGGAGGAAAGTTAGAGGAGGATATGAAGGGAAGGAGAAATATAGCAGGGGTTGAAGGGAGGTAATTATAAGTGTGAGGACAGTGATGGAGGATCTGTGGTATAAAGGAAAGAAGTGAGAAAGAGTGAAGAGGTCACGGTTTAGTCCAGGGCTATAACTCTTGATGAGCTCTTTATGTAGCTGCGCTATAGAGAGGTGGTGTGTTTCTCAGGCTGATATATGATGCTGTTAATCCTTCGCTTTACTGCAGAGCCTTACAGTGAGCACACACAGACACTGGGAGATGCAATGTAAAAGCTCCACATCTGTTAACTCTCCAAATGAGGATATGATACCCAACTTTTATAAGCAGTGCATACATCAATGTTTTTATCACCAAAACAAGAGAAACTCAGCAGAGCAAAAAAGATAAACAAACACACTCTGAAGTACAATCACATTCAAGGGGCTAAAGCTAATAAAAATGAACTGCACCCTCAACCAGAGCCAAACAAGTCCCAGTTATTGACCCCAACAAGGAGAGAGGACTGAGGTGAGAGGAGGACAAGCACAGTTAGTGTTTATTTTGTGCTGACAGTTTTTCCTCAGTCTTTTTATAAGAATGGGGGCGCAGTCACTTTAAACCATCGATGAGCAGGCTCCTACCAGCCAGTCAAAGCAAAGGTAACAGAAGATATGTGATAACTCAGATGAGGCTTGATTGCGGTAAAGATTTTATTCATATTCCCAATAGTTTTCATAAAAAGTCAAATTTAACAACCTGAATACTATAAAAGTACTCAGAGAACACAGACTTCCTTCAAGCGTATTGTGACTGTCAAGCAACACTTTAGTCCTACTTTAATGTTATACTCCCTTTCAGCAGATTGTCCGCTACAATTTGGTGTTAGTTGCAGGTTTGTACGATAATTTGTTACCTGACAGTGTTGAAAATTATGATGACCCAGTACATATGTCATATTCCAGATCTTAGTATCCAGAATATTGCCAGGATCTGGATCGTACTTTTACATGTGTCAGAAATGATGGTGACCTTGTCTTGTATTGTTTTGCAAAGCAATCCAACCATTTATCGCGGAGTTATATACACATGTGGTGAAAACGGCCCTATCTCACAATGATAATCCTTTAAAACAATCCCAGATCCAGACGGTGATCCAGATCACCTCCAAAATATAATCACGTCTTCCTTATCCCATTTTGAAGATTTCCTGAAAATTTCATCAAGATCTGTTTGTTACTTTTTGAGTTATGTTGTTCACAGACAAGCAGACAAACTTTCCCAAAAACGTAACCTCCTTGGTGGAGGTAATCAGAGTTTTACATTTTCTTTTAACAGAAATCCCAGAATTATCGCTAATTATTATAACCTAATCCAAGGATTATGCAGCTTTTTTCTCTGAATTGTAACTTTTTTTTCAGAACAAGACCATTTTTTGACAAACTACAACTTAAATCTAAGAAATACGACTGAATTTAGAATTAGGATTTCTTTTCTAAGATTTTCAACCTTTAATCAGAATTTAAAAAAATGTTAGAAATACTTTTTGATTGCTACTGGTCTGACTTCAAGTAAAAATTCTATCAAATGGTCCTAATGCTTATGTAATTTTGTTCCAAGGATTTGCTGCTGTTTTGTGTGATTTGTTGTTGTGTGCTCTCCTTGGCAGAAAAAAATGATTTTAATTCACGGTGTAACTGCAGGAAGAATCAAACTAGGACCTGAAAGTATATCTTATTCTAACTGGACCCCACATATTGATTCCATCAATCGTTTTATTTTCCTTTCTATTTGCCTGTGAGGTTCGCTGATTGTGCTTTAATATGCTTTCCTGGTTTATTGTGCGCAGCAGACACTGCTTTGAGACTTTCTTTTTAATAACAGCATTTATTTTGGAATTAAATGATCCAATGTCATCTCTGTTGCTTCATTATTTTATAAGCAGAAGGAAAGTTGGCAAAAAATATTCCACTGTTATATAACAATTTGGGGCAAATATTAAATTGAGACAGCATGTCTTCCTAATGAATATGAAGTCTTTGATAACACATAATTTATCCATGTAAACACCTGAATGGATTCGATGTTGGTTCTTTGAAAGTCGATCTGTTTATACAGCTCGTCATGAATGCCTCGTGCATGGTTTCTAATTGATACGGTTAGATTACACAGAGAGGGAGGCAACCTGTTTTCAATGTCAGTAAATCAGTTGCTTGCAGGCTGGGGCAGGCGAGGCTATGATTGACTGATTTCTTGGAAGAACTGATGAGTTTACATACAGAAAAAATGGAGAAAGGTGGATGGAGGGATGAAAACATGAGGACAAACGAATGAAGGATCAAAAGGAGGATTGGGTGAACATAAGAAAATCAGGACGACATTAGAAGGACTGAAGATTGATGTATGCGTAAACACAGACAGCGGTAGGTGTGTGGATGGATTATTGTTTTGAAAGCCAACAACTGAACAACAGCTTTGCCTTCAGTCTCTTTCACCTGAATCCATTTTATGAAACCATTACATAAGAAGGTGTTTTGCACTGCATTTCCCAGGTTGCCATGACTCCCCTACACTCCCATCACCATCAGGAGGTATTTTGGGTAAAAGAGTAGAGCAGGAACTGAAATGAGGAAGCTGGCATCGCTTAAAGGAAAATTAACCCAAGGAAGGGTTTTCAGAGCATGAGCAACAGGTCTGTATGTGTGGAGATAGGTGTGACAAAAAACAGCTGAGAGAGGAAAACACCAAAGAAAATAAATATTAGAAACTACGGCTGGTGCAGTTATGATAATAGTCTTTCAAAAAATGCAATTTGTTACTGTGCTAATACGAGTGTATAGTAGAACTGGAAATAGTTGGGGTATTTGTAGTTTTGATGCTAGTTGCCACCATATGTAAAAAGGGGAACAGTTATAGGAGCAGCAGCTGCAAAAGTAAAAGACGACACTTGTGAGCTAGCTGGCTAGCTTTTACAGTAGCTGAAATTTAGTATGTAGTAGGTATATGGGAAAACTTGCAAAATCTGCAGGATTCCAAAAATCCCAGAGAGTCCTACTGATTCAGGAAAATTTCTCAGTATGCAACGGACCAGTCTATTTGGCACACTGTTTACCACAATGCACAGCGCTAACGCTGTTTGTCAATGCGGGTGGCAGGTTTTGGTGAATTACCGCTATCTACTGGAATGAGTTGGCAGTATAATTACAAGACAACACTAACATTGTATGCTCTATGAGATTTCCGTGAAGTGATGTGAAGAAATACGAGTAAATCTCGTCATTTCCAGTCGTAAAACAGGTGTTTACTTCTACAATTTCAGTAGCCCATATAGCCCTCAAATAGCCCATATAAACCACTAATTCACTTTTCAAACCATATGTGGATTAGATAGAAGTGTTTTTTTTTCCCATCAGCTGTAAAACATAAAAATCCCTTTCAGATTTATACAATATAACTTTTGGTTTAAGATTAGAAATAAAGTATGATGGTTCTGTGTGATATAATTAACAAAATAACTAAAAGACTGGGATCTGCCCATAGATTTTTTTGCATATTTATAATAAAGGGAAAAAAAACATCATCTGTAGCTCCGCTTCTGGTACCAGTACTGCTCTTAAGTGCTGCAATACTCCTCCAAAACACATGAGGGCAGTGTGGGTAATATAATATTGGGATTCTTTCATTATCATTTTTTTTTTTCTATGATAATCATGTGATGATGTTCTGACTGCATTCTGTAAACCTTTGAAAGCAGCTGTTTTTATCCTTCACAGGCCTACAAAGAAGCGTCAGTGTGGACAGGAGGAAAAACAAAGAAAATTCATAAAAGAGTAGTGCACTCTTCCTCATTAGAAGGGGAAACTACTTATCATAACTGAAAGAGGTGAATCAATGTGAATAGATTAAACAGAGGCAAAGAGGGGACAGGTGGCAGGAGGGAAGCTGGAGACAGACAGGGAAAACAGCCAAAGTCAAACACACAAATGGACGTTAATGCTGTTTGGCTAAAAAAATGACTCTAACGTCATTTATTAGCACATTCAGAATCCTATTTGCAGCTGGATATTTAATATATTTGTTTACAAAGCTGAGCATTTCTAGACATTCAATTCTCTTTTTTTTTTTTCAGTTGCCCTTCAGACCTGATAAAAGCATCTGGTTACCAAAGCCATTGAATCAATAATAACAAATCCTGCTAACTCACTCTAATAAAGTGTGACGGTAGAGCAAACTGTGCAGGGGGAAGGGTCCTTTTATCTGTTGATAATCCTCCACACATACACAGGATGCACCAGTAATCCAGCCTCTTATAAGTGCAAATGTCTCTCACTAACTTAAATGTCTTTCCATAACCACCGGTGACTGCAGGTAATAAAACCTAAAGCACGGGAGGTTAGGTGGAAACGAGCCAGAATCACACATGAGTCATTATTGAGCCATTCACTCAATTAAAGAGTTAATAGACAGCTTGCTTGTAGAGAGGAGAGTGAAATGATGTGAGTGTATGTGCCAACATCTTTACCAGCTGAGGCACCAGAGTGTTGTTTTTTTTGATCTACCTTCGAATCTCTGAAAAATGCTTTAACCAAATGTTCCTATCTTCAATTTAAGAAAAAATGGCTAGATTATGTAAGCTTTGTATGTTACCTTCACATATTAATAAGCCTTTACTGGCATTTATCTGTAACAGTGAGTCATGAATAGCTTTTACCCTCAACCTTGGTGCTTTTAAAGGAACATTTCCCAAAATAAATAAGAAAAATGTCTCTTTTTATTTGAACAGTTGCTTTACTCCTGTTCTGTAATTTCTGTATTGCCTTGGCTGAGACGACTGAGCTCTACTTTACATAAATCCATCTAAAGGTTTACCATCAGAGATTAGGATCCACACATGGGTAGAGTTCAACAATTAAAGGCTGCAAAGACCGTGGCAAGCTCCTCTGTGAGTTAAAGAGCAAAAGTAACTCATCTGCAGAAGAAAGCACGGTGAACTACTACCGACATTAATAATTTCATGAAGAATGTTCTACAAACTGTTTATTCCAGATTTGGAAATTTGATGAATAACTGCAGATTATATACAGATGTAAAGACCCTTGTACAGGTGAGAGGTTTATGGCCAAAATAAGGTAAATATTTATTCAGCTTTTTAAGATTTCTAAGATTAAAACTAAAATATAGAGGTTATAACCAGAGGTCTGAGATTTTTAAGAATTTTGAGACAAAAGAAAGAAAACTGAGAGTAGAGACAAAATTAAGAGATTAGAGACAAATGTCTGAGATTAAAAACAGGATTCTATGATAAAAGTAAGAAATTTTAGATTAAAGAGGGAAATCTCAAAATAAGTTTAATATTGTGAGATTGAAGAGGAGAGAATTCGAAGATTAGAGACAGAAGTTGGAGATTAAAGACAGAAATCAAAGATGAAATAACTAGATTCTGGAAAAAAAGTAAATTATTTTTTTTTTTGGTCACCCCCTCACCCCATTTTTTGTCATCCTGATCCATGACCCATGTGTAAGACTGATGTTTTAAAGCTCCTGAGAGTCTTTTTCCGCTTGTGTCAAATTTGGCGCCCCCTTGTGGACCAAACAAAATCCACTTTTGTCATTCATTTTAACTTGGACATTTTTACTGTGAAATTTCAGTGTACTTTATTTATTGAACTTTTTTTTGTTGTACTGATGGACTGTAATTTATATTCCAACTTTCTCAGTTAGCAAGTCAATCAAATGACTGTTTCCAAACCTAAAGGGTAAATAAAACTCTCTAAACTGTGAAAGCTGTTTTCATTTGGCCAGCAGGCCATGTGTTTATGCTGCGTGCACGCCTCTGGGTTTGTATACGTGCAGTGGTGTGTGTTTGTCTGAGAGGTTAACAGATCACAGCCTGTCGGATGGGACCCCATCTGTCGCCTGCTGCTCTCTGAGCCATTCCAGCGGTGCCAGGGTACCGAGTGCCAGCGTGATGCCAGCCAAGCTTTAATTCAAACAAATGACACAGCGCCAAGCGGAGTGTTAAAGGGCTGGACGGAGGGAGGGGGCGACACGATCCAACAGGTGGGATGATAAATGTGGCTCGTTGTGTTTCATCTCTTTCGTATTTTGGCTTGGATGCATCTGAAAACTTTCACCCTTCCACACTCCATTGCTCCTTCACCCTCTCCTTCTTTACTAATCCTACACGTCCTTTTATTTCCTCCTGGTCACTCCTGTCTGACCCGTCAGTTTAACGACAGGTTGATTACCAGACTCTGTTCGCCGACTGGCTCCAGATGCCCTCTACGTGACTGCTCACCAGTACATCTGGTTACTGCATTCACAGAAAACAACACAGCCAGTGGGTGAGTGTGTGTTTTGTGTGCAGTGTTGACCATCTGGGGCCTTATTTGCTGAGTTGAGAAGCAGTGGGTGAAGGAGTCGAAGACCTAAGGTGTGCAGGGTGATGTGAGTACAAATGCATTTTTTTTAAGGAGTGAAAAAAGAAACAAAACAAAACCCTGATTCAGTTTGTCTTGACGGAAATTTTCAGAGGATGGTTAAAGCCAAAAAACAAATACATTTAAATAAATGTTTCAACTTACTCCACAGTCAGAAATATGAAATTGCAGTTTGGACTTTAATCTCAAGGTGTGTGTGCCCACCTGTGGTTCTTGTCCTCCATCTGTAGTGTGTAAACGATGTCATCAGCAAGCAGGGCCCGCGTGTGCGTGTTGCTGGAGTTTTCGCCCCATTTCAGCTTCAGGCTCTGAGGGCCAGCTGCCGAGCACTCCAAAGGGGGCGGGGCTGGAGGGAGAGGGCGTGTCCTCGCCAGCAGGGGTGGACTCGTGGGACTGGAGCCGATTGCATTCACCGCTTGGATCTGTACACTGTGAGCAAACGAGACCAAGAGACAGGCGGGAGGGTTTGTTACACAGTTTCATACTTGTTTGATTATTCAGAATTTCTTTTCAAGTCATGTTGTGCGAAGTTTAAATTTCATGAGGAACATGCACTTTGACAAGCTCCAGGAACACGAAGATGAAGGATGGCTGTGTGACCTCGAGTGTTCTCAGACCTCTTTGTCTAATGGTGGAGTCATGCTCAGGGAAGAGGCTGTTAAGGTGTATTATCTTTGACCCCCGGTGCTTCTGTGATCCCTTTCTCCATTACCGCTCCACCATTACAACTCAGTGCACTCTCCTGGATGAGACTTGATTATGTCAGACAGATTGGCCCACTTTTCCTGTATCTACAGTACAGTACAGTACAGTACTGTGCATTTTCACAAGGTTTTCTTTATGTTTCTCCAGCAATGAAAGCAATTTCTTCTTCTTTTGTCCATTCCAAGAAACAAACACCTCCCTCGGACTCCTGCTACTGAAGTGTAAACTCACAAGGACACTGAGATCTACTGCTAATCAAAAAAAAACCCTGCAGAAATTGATTTATTTCCTCCCACTGCCCTCTTCTAGGAATTTACCTGCTTTTCACAACCTTTTCTGTCCGTGTCTGAACACCTGATTAGCATCCTCGTCTGCGGTCCTCTGCTAGGGAGCATCAGGCGTCTGACATTTAAAGTCTGATTCTCTGTAACTGTAACCTTTCAGTGTAACTCATGAAGCTGGCTGAGGACTGAGGAGAAAGGGCAACGTTTGTCCATCAGCTGGATAATTAAGCAGACGGATCAAATTATAGCGAGAGATGCAGGAAAAGAACTGAGGATTTCATAGCTGTGCTTTAGACGATGAGTGATTACATTTATTATGTAATCATCTGCATATAAATGATTGGAGCAGGTGCAGTTTTTATCATAGGAGAAGAAGAAAACACAGGTTTCTGATTAAACAGTGGGTTACCAAAGGTGGATAAACAGAACTCCTGCCATGATATTTTGAAAGCCATTTAATTAAAGTGAAAGCACTTCCTGCACTTTCATCAATTAAGTGCTTTGTTTTCCTCAAGGGCTGTTGTCAGCCTCTCTTTTAATTACCTAATATTAAAAAATTTGAGCATTAATTCCTAACACTGAATCCGTGGTCTGTAATATTGCATAGCATCAGCTCAGACTTGCAACATAATTGAACACCGGCCCAATTTTTAGAGATTTTTAGGTCACTGAGCTTTGAATGGTGTGAGTAAACATTTTATTTGACCCTAAACAAACATTTTTTTGCCCATTAAAGTCCATTATTATTAGAAAAAATAGTTTCTCATTTAGTAACACAAATACTGAGACAGTCTGAAACCTCCACTGAAACGCACACACACACACACAGAGACTGAACAAACATCTGCTGTGAAAATAAAAGATGAATAACATTATTTGAAGTACCTAAGCGCTGTAAATAAACATCAGAATTGCCGTCATTGGCACAGACACACAACTCCCACTGCTGGACTTCCACACACACACACACACACACACACACACACACACACACACACACACACACACACACACACACACACACACACACACACACACACACAGTGCTCTGCCTCTGTGGTAGCCGTTACGCAAGAGAGCACAGTGACATGGGGACAAAAACAACCTCTGAATGATAACAAAGGTGTGTGTGATTGCACACACCCCCCACCCCTTGATTCAAAGAGCTTACTTCACAATCAACTACATGCACACCAACACACACACTGACACACACACAGACATACTTATGTTAACCCAGAATTGCTCACAGAGACACAACAACAGTGAAGTCTGAATCAAATTACCGTGTATTTGTTTGCTGATATTGAAGCAAACATCTCGTATCATTGCCCTATAAACATCATGAAGGCTTTTAACAGCTGCTACATGCTAATTCATACGACCACTGCAGCTGTTGCTGCCTCCACAGCTTTTACTCCTGCTACAAATGAAGTCTACTAGAAAAAAACCCTTAAAGCTCCTGTGCAGGGGTTACATCTAATTTAGCGTGAGGCTTAAATAATAAGAAATGTTTTTTTGTTGCCTACAAAAACACAGGTGATCATCACAAATAAAGAGCAAAACTTATTTTGTGATGATTGATGTTGGACACAGTTGTCTCAGGGTAGGTGTCAGACGAGGTGGTTTATGGCACGCTGCAAAAACGTCCTTTGAATTTTTTCTACGTGGGACACATTTTTATTGTAAAAAAAAAAAAAACTAGGAAGAATCTGCACATTTAAGCAGGAATGACAAAGAGAGAAGCCAAAAACTTGGTCCAAAGAGGGCGCCAAAATCAACACAAACCATAAGATCCTCATAGGAGCTTTCAAAATATTTTAATTGCAAGGGTTTTGAGGTCTTATTCTGAGCATGATTGTGTCTGGAAATGTTCTTGGAGCTTGAAAAGCTTGAAAATATGTTGAAAAGTTGGATGATGGGAAATGTAGGCTCTATCATTTCTAGAACAATAAGAGACTACAGCTTCCCAGCGTCAGAATTTGTAAGCCTTGTACTTTATTTCCAGCAGACTTTTGAGACTCACAGTTTTGAAATGTGAAAAATATGGTTGCTATCGTGTGTAAAAGAACCTGTAGTGAATGAATATCTTTGATTATACAGCATCTTTAATGGTGTGTTTTATATCTATTTTTGTTGAGTGGCAATCGTCATCACAGTACCTGTATTCGCTGTCTGGCTGCAGGCCCGTAACAAGATGACTCGTCCCTGATTCTACCGTGATGGTCTGGCCATCCAGGGTGATAACGTAGGATGAGATCTCTGCCCCGTTGCAGTTTGGCTCGTCCCATTTCAGGAGGAGGCATGTAGATGGGGAGTGACCCGACTCTGAGGAGGTCGGAAGATCCAGGAGGTTGAGGGAGGAGACCAGGTCAGGGTTTGTTGCTGGGGTCCGGAAACTCACTTGCTCGCTGTATGGACCTGCACCAGCCTGATTCACAGCCTGAGACGGACACAGAGACACACAGAGATATCAGAGGTGAGGTGGAGTAGCATGAGGACAGAGCAGATGATAACAAAGATGTAGGTTAAGAGTTTGGAGACGAAGAGAGCAGAGTTTAGCAGTAAAAACGGAGATGGACAAGGGTACAATCAATCAAGTGGAGATGTTGGGACAGATGAAGAGCAAGAGCGAGTACATTAAAGAAAATGACATGAAGAATGAAAAAGACTAAAAAAAAACAGTGGAGGAGATGAATTCAATTAACCATGAAAGAACATGAGTCTATTTCTTCTGCTGCTGCACTAATTCATATTCACCTTAAGTACCATCTATTGAGCTCCATTTAATCACACTGAAGCTGTAATAGTCTACTTCACTCTTCACAAAAAACTGAAGGAGAAACAAGGTCACAACCTCAGAAAACTGCATTTTAAAACCACACTTTGCCAGTTTTAAAAGCCTCAGTAACTTAGCTAAGTGTGGCTGCTGTTTTCTGAAGTTCTGTAGTACAAAAATTGTTACCTGTATGACAACAAGCTCCATGAAGACATGAGTTTTAAATACTCAAACGATGGCTGAAATGTGTTTGGTACCATTTGCTATTCTCGTTAAAGAAAGAAGTAGTTTATTGTTTACTGAGTAGAAAAAGAAGAAGAGGAAAACACTAGCTGGTTGGCTTAGCTGGAAAGATAGCACTCTGATCTTTAATATTGTTAGTCTATGATTGGATTTTTAGTTGAAAAATGTAAAACCACAAAGCAATCACCTGGTACTGTCTTTATTTATTATTTCTGCTAAATGATCATAAGGAAAAAGACCGTTATTTGATATTATTCAGCTCAAAACATTTAAATATTCATCACTTTAAAAATGTAAGGACTACTTTTTCTACAAACAAAGCTACTTTGGATAGAGGAGCAATAGACACCTAACTTTTTGTGGCTTCAGTGATATTTTTACTATTTTTGCTCCTGTGTTTGTCTGGAGATCCCACGTGTAATCATGGCTGCATTATTTGCATGTGAAATCACCTGTTAGCAGCCTGTAGCATGTCAATGCTAGCTGGTGCAAGGCCTGATGTTTCCCCACAAGGTGTGGAGAAGGAGGTGAGGACAACGTGCTGGTTTTCAGGTGTGAGCTAAGAAGTGACGACATGGACCTGTCCTTCCATCCATCGTTATTGGGAACGTAAGATCTATCTCCAATAAGATGGATGAGTTAGCCGTGCTAATCCAGCAACAGAGGGAATACCAGAGGGCAGAGTAGCATCATGGCTTTCACAGACATGGCTGATGGAGCTAGCATCAGACACCAACGCCATGTTGGAAGAACTTCACCTGCTGTGAGCAGACAGGATCCAGGAGACAGAGACTGAACAGACTGCTGAAGAAGCTCAGTCCTGGACCCTGTGGAGGTGGAGGCTGGCTGAACTGGAGGATGATGGACAAGCTGTCATCATCTATTTTCTTTTGGACCTTTTTGCACTTTCTATACACTTTCTTACTTTTGTTTTCTTGATTGCTGCTGTGACTCCTAAATTTTCTCCTCAGGGATAAATAAAGTATTTTCTATTCTATTCTATTCTATTCTATTCTATTCTATTCTATTCTATTCTATTCTATTTGCAGTCTGAAATCTGTTTTCACAAGCAAATTTTGACTCACAATTTCATGTTAGCAGAAAACTTTCTCAAAACTTTGAGTCTATGAAGAAAAACAGTCTCTCTGTTATGCTTCTTATTTATGTTCCTCCGTCTGATCTGTTATAATGAGGCTTGAATGCTATAAATTACATTACTCTGTCTGTTTTAAGTATCTGCATAAAACAGATGTCATGAAAAGTGCGTGGGCCTGCACTGCTTCATACAGGTACTGGACACAAAAGAGTCACACAGAGTTCATCCCACTCCATGCTTCATGTGTGGCACGCTCTTGGCTTTCTCTAAGAGCTTCATCCGTCTTCTTGTCATTACGCATGAACACGACCACACACGTGCACGCTTCCGCTGCACGGACACGCACAAAAGCATCTACTAGGACCTCGTGCCGTCCTCCAAACTATAAATGAGCACTGTAAAGAAGCGAGCCATAAAACATGCTGTTATTGGATTCATGGCTTTCGAAGGTTTATGAGGGGAGAGAGGATGTGACAGAGGGAGCATGTGTGTGAGAAAGGAGAGACGGAGGAGAAGAATGCTCCACATTAAGATTTAGAGCACAGATCGACAGTGAAAGCTTTATGATTATTAATTCTGTCTGTCCGTCCTTCTGTGAGTGTTTGTCTCACCCTCAGCCAACATTAGCATGCAAATGTTGCATATTTGTCTAAATCTGTGTCCTGACAGAGTCCATTCAATTTAAATTCAAATTTCATGCCTATGCCTGGACTGGCTGGAAAGCTGCTTACAAAAAATTTCAGAACATTACTATTTGGAAAATAAAATGAGTTGGTTGTGAAAGTTACAGTTGTGCACCTGTGTGTGTCTTTCTTCTGCAGAGTGTTTCTGCAAATCTACTTTTTCATGCAAGCACTGTCAGCCTGTCACTGCATTACCTGTAGCCTGCAGCAGAAATCCGTGGCAGGCGTCAGGTCTGACAGTTCACACTGTGTAGCAGAGCCACAGTAGATGAGCTCCATGGGCTCCTCTTCCCTCGCCCACTCCAAACGATACTCTGAGATGTCTGAGCCCGAACCCTCAGGACTCTGCAACACACAGAAACCCTTACATTCAGCTTCAGGGAAATAACAAAAACATCCATCCAACCATCCTTCCATTTTCTTCAGGTTACAGTGCAGCAGGTTAAGCAAGTTGCCCCTATCATCCCTCTGTCTGACTATACTCTCTTGCTCCTCCAGGGGGATTCTGAGGCAGTCCTAGTTAAGATGGGGAATAAAATCCCTAGAGTGAGTTCTACCTCTGTACTGGGGTCTCCTATCAGCTGCCCAGAAAACATTTAAAGAAGGGCACCCTTTTGATTTTCATTCATTCATTTTTTCATACAGCTTATCCTTTGCAGGGTCATAGGTTCTTTTAATTTTAGGATCAACTAGAAAAGCACTCAAATAGAGCAGACCTCCACCAAGCACAATGTGACAGTCACCAACACTTAAGTCCTACTTTAATGTTATACTCCCTTTCAGCAGACTGTCTGCTACAATTTGGTGTTAGTTGCAGGTTTGTACGATAATTTGTTACCTGACAGTGTTGAAAATTATCATGACCCAGTACATATTTCATATTCTAGATCTTAGTATCCAGAATATTGCCAGGATCTGGATCGTACTTTTACATCTGTCAGAAATGATGGTGACCATTCATCGTGGAGTTATATACACATATGGTGAAAACAGCCCTATCTCACAATGATACAGAATCCTTTAAAAAAAATCCTGGATCCAGCAGAAAATCCGGATCACCTCCAAAATGTAATCACTTCTTTTTTATCCCATTTTGATCATTTCCTGAAAATTTCATCAAGATCTGTTTGTTACGCAGAAAATATATTCTCATCTCACCTCCCAGTTGAGTGTTACGCATGTATTACTGGTGAGTGTGATGAGTGGCGCCCCGCACTGGCCTGGAGGACCCGCTGCAGTCGTGACTTCTGTTGGCTCAGAATAGGCTCCAAACTAAAAGAAGGAAAAAAGGAGACATGCCAAACTCAGTATAAGGGATCACACTGAGTTACCTCTGTGTGTTTTTGTCTGAGTATCAGTGCTGTTTCTGGTGCATGTTCAGGCTGTTCTTGCTAAGTGTGTGTGCTGTGTTTGTTCCTGCGCTCTATCAAACAAATCAAATGTTTGCTTCAGGCTGTTGAACACTTCTGCAGCCAAAGTTAGATGCTGTTAGTCTGTCTGGGACTTTCTTACCTAACAGACACTGGCCTTTTGTGTCTTTATTGATGTGAGTTTATGTAATAGACATAATCAGAAATAACAGGGTGGTTTGAGTCACATCAGGAGGTCACATGGTTCATGTCCTAAGTAGATTTCATGCTCAAATGAGACGATAAACACAGAATTTCATGCTCGTTTCATTGGAAGAGGAATTATTTTTATTTGTTATGTCAGCTGACATGTTGAGATCTCAGACTGAACTTGAAAACTTTTCAGCAGGAAAAAAAAGGCCAACAAGTTGATGGTCTTCTGTGTAATTTATGTTCATGAACATCTCTCACCCCTGCCTCATTGGCGGCCCGCAGTCTGAAGCTGTACGTGGCACCAGGTAGCAGGCTACCCACGGTGCATTGCAGCTCTGACCCATGATACACCTCTGCTGGCTTTGTGTCCCCTTCACTCATCTCCAGACTAAACACACACTCTTCACACACTCCCTCAGAGACAGGAGGGTCTGCAGGGAATGAGAAAAAGAGAAAGGAAATATAAGCAAACTGTGATTGGATTAAATTTAATCTGAAGCATGTGGGGGTGAGACACAAGGTTACACGAACGAAAACACAAACATGTTCAGTTTAAGGTACATCTGAAACCTTTTCAAGGTCCTTTCCTCAGTCTGCTTCACTTTGTTCATAGCACGGTTCAAGTACGAAAAGAAGGAGAGGTGGGGGAAACCCTCCAATACATTAAGTCTGACCTTCAGCTCCAGCCAGTAATTGCAGCAGGGCTGCATGAATGTGAGCTTATTAGGCCCCTCGCCAGCTGTTTTAAACTGTTTAAATCTAGACTTTCCTCAGTGTCTCAGGCTGCGAGTCTTTCCCTGCCAACAGATAACAGAGCTAATCTGCAATAATGGGCTGACATTAGGAGAGTTAAGGCAGATATGAAGCATTTAATGGGCTAAATCAGGCCTCACTTAGGCTGAAACATGGTTGACTAAGATTGCATTAGCGGTGGGAGGGAAACAAATTAAGCTGAGGGAGATTCAGCTGACTAAAAAAATACATATTGGTAAATAAAAGTAAACAAAGTGTATGTGTGTGTGTGCACTCACCCCATTCTAACTGCACTTCCTTGTGTTTGGCTTTACCCACAATCCTCGGCGGCTGGCAGGGCCCAGGTGGGATACTTAATGTACGAACCGGGACACTAACTGTGCACTACAAAAGCAGAGAAACAAGAAATCAATACAGATCTAAAGTCAGTAACGCTGCTTTTGAACACTTGGCTGAAAAGCAGCTTCTATTCTCAGGTACGCTCACCATCTCAGGTGTTCTCAGGACACTCTGTAAAGTCTGTTTTGCTTTTGTGTGTGTGTGTGTGTGTGTCTTACTGGGCTGTGTCCCCCGGTGGTGATGCTACACACTCGTAGGCGGTACACGGTCCCAGGTGTCAGCCGCTCGCACACACATTCTGTTGCTGGACCGCTGTACGCTACCTCCCACTGACTCGCTGCGTAGACAGAAAACAGAATGAGTCAACCAGTTACATACATGAGCATCAGCACAGACAGTACACAGACTGACTGAGTGTGACACATATGGCTGGGATGATACGCTATTCTCGCTCTTTGATTCTGTTACGATTTTTGGGGTGCAGATTCGATTTAAATTGAGATTCTTCGATATTTACGATTTTTGCGATTTTTCGTTTGCTTTTTTAACACCAGACAATGTGAAAAAGATAAATGATGATAATGTCTTCAGACTGTATCAGGGGTCATGTTTTCCCATAAAATGCACATCAGGTGAGTCAGAGAGGGAATTCCAAGGGAGGTAGAGGAGAGCATCAGCATAGACTGAAAATCATCCGTAACGGCTGCTTTAGAAATCATCTCAGACCAGGATTATATTTGAAATACTCCTCAGTAAGTGTTCACCAACAGCTGTCATGTAACAGATAAAGTACTGCATACCAACTTGCAGCCACATACTCCCAGGTTGAGAGGGTTTAGTCCTTAAAGTGGGTGGCCCTGTCTTAGTTTACTTTACTCATTTCCTCAGAAAGAAAATCTTTAAAAAGAAAAAAAAGACATAACTATAACTAACAGAAAGTCTTTCATTAGGGAATACCTAGGATGTTTATTTTTTTATATCTGAGTTAAAGGTATTGAATTTAAGACATTTTTAGCTTTTAATCTACAAAAACACAATTTAAGCAATTTTAGCTAATTCAGATAATCAAGCAAAGAGGTGATTAACTACACAAGTTATTGATGCCTAATTAGGCTAATCTACTGGGATTGTAAAAACATGTTTTGCTGAGCAGCACGACAAAAACCCAGAAATCCCTTCAGTGCCAAGGAGCTCCTGATCTTTTGTTCTTATCTAACACTCCTCTTTAATAAATATAGACAGAAGAAATTAGTCCTGACTGAAGGAAACCAGAGGACCTTTGGTGTCTTCTGGGGATAACTGTGTGCTAAATTGATGCTAACAAAGAGCGATATTTGTCCGCTGTGCTTCTGAGGTGAATAAGTGAAGGTAATGGATGGAAAGAGAGAGGGAATTACGCAAGTGACAGAGGACAGGTTGTACATTTGGAGATGTTTCTGTATGATGATGGACAAAGAAAACACAATGATGAGCTTAAAGCCTGGCATGGATGAGAGCAGAGTGAGATAGATGTACCTTCAGAGCATCCTTCAGAGATCTCAAGCAGGTATGTGAGAGCCTCTGAGCCACCGTTGTCCTGGGGGGGATCTGTGGGGTGAAATGATTTTAGTACAGCTGAAGAAGATTTAATGCACTGATGCAAAGAATCAGCAACTCATTGAATATCAGGCATGACTGTTTTCTTTTTTTCTCAGTCAAACTGGAATTATTATTCCCACAGATAAATGTAACTCCCTTTTTCTTGTGATTCATCTTTATTGTTGGAAAGCAGCCTCAGATTTTTTTGAGAAATCTGAACCCAAAGTAAATATCAGCACACCACGCTTTTTCACTTTAAAACAGACAAAAGGAAAAGAAGATTGTTTCAGAGCCATCAGTGTCTAATCAGTGATCTGAACAGTGATGGACAGACAGGAAGTAGAGTCTGTGCTGTGTTTACGTCATTTGAGAAAGGACAGGCTGCTCTGACTCCTGCAGCACAGATGGATGATGGCAGACATGATGGCTTTTATGGCTGCTACCTCCGATACATGAAAACCTTCCAGAGGCTGCAGTGTGTCTATAATTTCACAGTTTGTATCAACACATAATGCTTCAAACTTTGGAACAGGGCCCATGAGAGTCACATGGCACCTGAAGTTTCTTTTAATATTCAATGATGGCAATTTACTGCAAGAATGTGACCCATCCTGCTATTAAATCAGAACCTGAGAAAACTACTGTTGTTACATGGGGAAAATAATTGTTTATGTGAATGTATTTTTTTAATGGAAAAAAGAAAGAAAGGAAAAAGAGAAAAAGAAATAATGACAGTAGGAAAGAAAGAAAAAGAAAGAAAGAAAGAAAAAGAAGAAAAGAAAGAAAGACAAGAGTAAAAGAATAAGAAAAGAAGGTAAGAAAGACGAAAGAAACAAATGGAAAAAAGAAAGAAAGTAAGAAGAAAGAAAGAAACAAGAAAAAGAAGAAAAAAACAAAGACGAAAAGAAAAAAGAAAGACGAAAAGAAAAGAGAAAAAAGAAAGAAAGAAAGAAAAAAGAAAAAGAAAGAAAGAAGGAAAGAAAGAAAAAAGTAAAAAAGAAAGAAAGAAAGAACGAACGAAAGAAAGAAAGAAAGAAAGAATGAACAAAAGAAAGAAAGAGAAAAGAAAATAAGAAAGAAAAACAGAAAACAAATCCCCCTTCCCAGTAATGACTATTTACATTGTCTTAACCTACAATACTGTAGCTGAATGAGTCATCTGACTTTATAACACCTTCCATTCATCAAATACTAATTCAAAGAATTGTGAGGCCATGGCTTTCTTGGTTTCAGAGTTAAAACTAATGGATTGAAGCACACAATTTTAGATGTGAAGACTGCAAGTGCTTTTTAAACCTTAAAAGAATAAGATATTTCTCAAGTGGGCAGTGATTAATCAATCAAAACTCTTCATTTCAAGAAAGACTGAGATTCAATTTTGGTGCAATTTTCTGCACAGTGCATGTGCATCTTAAAAGGTGTCTTTTATGAATATTTTCCATCTCTGAGTCAGTGTACCGTGCATGTGCAGGTGTGTCTCCTTACCCCATGTGACTGTGAATCCATAGGGCGTTGTGGCGGTGACACAGGGTGTAGATGGAGGGCCTGGTTTGTCTGGGTTGGTGGTGCAGACCAACACTTCACTTGGACTGCTCTTCCCTTCCACGTTTGATGCTATGAGCTGCAGGGAGGATAATGCACAAAAGGGACGGTTAAAGGAAGGAGGCAAAAGAAAACAGACAAGGGCAAAGGAAGAGGAGGGGGGAGAGGACACTGTTGAATAAGAAAGAGAACACCAATAGTGAAAGAACTGCTCTGATTCATAAAGTCATTATTTTTCTGTGGACTTCATTTCTCTCCACTTTATTCCCCTCATTAAGCCATCTGATGCATCATCTTGCCTTAATGCTCACACCATGTCTGTTTGCGTGTGGACTTTGGGTTCTGAAGCATCTGCCACCTCATCTGACAGTGTTACTGAGGACATGTACACGTGTTCTAGGATATGCCAGGCTTGTGTTTGCCATGATTACACCATAATACTCTCTTTTTGATAACACATGTGTCAGCACACAGGCAAACATGCTTACAGAGATGTACGGTCAGTACATTTTGTTTTACAATGTCCTTGGATTTTGAAGAGCTATCACGGCTTTTAGCGGCGCTCAGCAGTGTTTTCTACAGGCTATATGGGTTGTGGATTGTTGTGTTTCAGTACTGGTTAAATTGCAGCCAATTCACTGTTGGTAAAAGCTTTATTCCAAACTGGAAAGACAGGCTTTGTATTACTGCTGAATTACGCCTGGAAAGGTTGGCATCCTTGAAAAACACATTTCAAATTACAACAGAATGAGGAAATCATCAACTGGGAACCAACATATATGCCTTAAAAGGTTAACTTTATACATTTTAAAATTTGTATGGCACTTCATGATTTTTTATACTGAACTTTACCTTAACATTTTAGTAAAATCCTATTTTAAATATCCAAAAAGCTAATGCTAACCCAGTCGCTTGCAATTTTAGTGTTATAAAAGTTTATCCAAAAACACAACTCTATAAAGTCTAGGGTTCAGAAATCAATAATACTTTTAAGTCATAACAGCAGCCAGATTAATTAAGCTTAGCTTGCCAAAGCTAGCATAGATATAGCTAGCATAATTCACTTCACATGTGATCATTACATCCTTTATCTCACTGAAGCGTTATCTTTTCTAACTCTTTTTGGAATAGAATACAATGGTTGATAATATCATTTTTTATATTCATGGAGTTAATATGAAGCTACAGCAGCTGTTAGCAACAAACTAGCTATAGAGAAACAGCTTGCCATCTATATTGTTACTGTAAAGCTATCGCTAACTTTAGTTTAAATAAGAACAAAGGCAGAAGCAGCTAGCTTCCACTCATTAAAAGGCTTACTCATCTTAAAACCAGCACATCTAAAACCCACTTTATTCAACTTGTTTGATTTCATTCTTGTTACTGTATGATTGAGAAGTAGTAACATGAAAGGTGAAACATCTAAGAGCCAGGGACAATGGGTTTTTGAAGGCCCAGTAGCTGCTTTTGTTTTGAAGCCTAGCTTTAGCATAAAGTCATGAGAGTGGTGTGAGTTTCCTTTTCTTTTTCCAAGTAAGTGGCCATTTCTCTGGTATTAGATACAGTAAAATATATATATACTTGTAATGAATGATTTATTTTTGACGACACAGAAGCCTAAAGCTAAATTGAATACAGAGTAGGTAGAGAGGGCAACATAAATAAAGCTAGCATGCTTAACTTCACAACAAAAGAGCTGTTTTATTGACACTTACCCTGAATTTATACTGTGTGCTCCTCTTCAGGCCTTGTACAGTACAGGTCAAGTTTTCTCCAGTGTACTTTGGATGAAAGTCTGTTCCCTGTGTGTAAAAATGTTGACAGTTATGAAAGCTGACTTTTGTAATATGTGAGCATGAGGAGTATGAGAAGTATGTGAGAGCTAATCCCTGCTTGAAGTGTTTACTTGTGTGTATTCTTGTGTATAATGGGATTTAGTGCTCTGTGGTCTGCTACCTCTCCCCAAACTATTCTGAAATGGTTTTTTTTATTCTGTATTTCCTCTGTAAGTATTGGATTTCCTGGTGTGGCTATCTTATATTCTTCTACAAAAAATTAATTCCCTGGAGCAAATAAAGTTTTCTGGGCTACAAAAATATCTAAAAGTGTATATATGCCTATATACCAGTAAAATTATATCAGAACGTTTCTGTAAAAGTGTTTCTACAAAAGCTGCACGTGTTGTACTCACGCTGTTGTCCTCCTGAATCTCAAGTGTGTATTTTAACTGCTCCTCACTCGGACTGCCTTCAGGGCGCCCCCACTCCAGAGTCACCCAGGACACCCCTGCTCTGACCAGCCGCGGCGCTAGCGGCAGAGCTGGCAGGGTGCCCATGGTGTAAAACACCACCTCTGTGCTGAAGCCACTGTGCAAAACACACATTTCAATTTCAGTCACATTTGAGTTTTAATTCAGTTTTTTTAATTGATTTTTCAAAACAACTTTTGGATAGTGGAAAGGAGACGGTAGGAGGCTGAGGAGGAAAACAATTCTCATGCGTGACGAGAGCTTGGTGAGATAACTGGAACATTTTCATAGTTAAACGTTGCAAACAAAATCAATATTCTTGAGAATGGTGTGTTTGTTCTGATGTATGAGAGACTCAGACGTCTTTGAGTGTGTCCAGAGAGTTAATTCCTCAACAGCTCCCCAGCATAATGACAAAAAGAGAGTAGATGAGAAAAGGAGGGAAAATGAGATGAATGAAGATGACTAAGGTCAGATGCAGAATAATAACTACAGATGGAGAGGTGCTTATGTCTCTGTTTTTCATTATGAGGGGGTAGAAATCATGAAGATGCATATTTGATGGTGGTAATAGTCACAATCGCTACAATATGCATAGCTTTCACTGTGGGTATGAGCTTAGCCCCCAAGAGTACATAACGTAGTAATTAGTTTTCATGATAAGTGAAGGTACCTTGTGCCAATGTCGTTGTGTGCAGCCACTCTGAACGTGTAGCCACAGGCCGGGTAGAGCCGGGTCAGCTTACAGTGTCTCTGGCTCCCAAAGTAACATTCTCTGAAAACACTGTTCTTTTTTCCCTGCAGAGTATGAGGAAAGCAGAGTGAGATAAAATGAAAGGCAACATGAGTCACATTGAAGAGGAAAAAGGATCAAATTGATGAAGGCCAAAAAGCATTAAGGAGACAGAAAGTAGGGCTAACGTTCACGAGTTAAAAAAAAGAAACAGTCTCATTATATCTTTTCTGAGGAGCGGGATGTAATCATGCGTTAACGGGTGAGTGTGATGTGTTTAAAAAGACAGGTGACAGGTTTACCTCATCCCACTCGAGCAGGTAGTTTGTGATTTTGGATCCGTTGTCGCCTGGGGGCTGTGGAGGGGAAGAGACAAGAAAAAGAGACGGATGAAGTGAGGATAAAAGAATCTGACACTGAGACGGACCGAATGCCTGCCGTGTTTTTATGACTGGCCTCATATCCTGTCTGGGTGACTGATGTCAGTCTTTATCAGTGACAGCGTGAGTGGATAAAAATGACTTGTGTGGAAAAGGGTCAGAGAGGGCAGGGGGAGAATCCACTCTGACACCACTGTGAAGCAATTTAAGAAGGCCTCCAGGGGCTGAAGTCAAAGTCGAGGATGAGGGGAAGCTGAGTGGAGGGTGCAGTTTTTAAGCCAGGGATAAGAAAATGAGGCTTCTTGAAAAATTAAATACTAAATCGTGCTAATTCGATGGAAACTGTGTCTGTACCTTCCACTGTAAGGTGAGGGTGCTCTTGGTGCGGTGGGAGAGCTTTGGGGATAAGGGGACATCGGGGACGCTGCAGTGTGTGGTAAATGAGCCGGCCTCTGAACACGAGCCTCGGACCGAGTTGTACATTGCGGACACCCTGAAGAAGACACCAAATTAAAAACAAACCCCCAAAAAGCATGGCAACGTGAAATTTAATGTGTATGAACCATCCTTACCGTACGTGGTAGTCTGTTGCTGGCCTTAGATCTTTCACAAGGTACTCCAATTCTTCTCCACTGAAACACGCACACACCAACAACATCAGGACACAGTACTTTTGGATGTATTTTGGAGTTGTACTCCTTTAGCATGTCTTCTTTTTCTTACCTGTATATTAGGCGATATTTCCCGTCTCGGCCCTTATCCGAAAGAGAGACCTCGAAGGAGCAAGAAACAAGCATCCCGTTTGTGTGCCTGTTCACCAGCCCTGCAGGGGGGGCCCAGGAGAGCCGTGCAGCACGCGCCTGCACATTAGATACCTGTGATACACACAGAGACACATTTATAAGCATTAAATTCACACTAAAACTCTTATTAGACATACAAAAAAGTTCTTCATGCAAAAATTCGTTATATGAAGTTAGCATGTAGACAAGACAAGATATTCCTATTCTACTCTATTCTATATAGACTAGACTATAAAAGCTGCAGGTTTTGCCATAATATGTAATGCTTTTTTCCAGCCATCTGTGTGTGTATCCAACTGTGCATGTGTGTGAATATCACAGGAAGTCAATGTGTCAGACACCATTACCCAGATTACCCTGCTCTTACCGGCTCCGGCTCGTTCATGTCGCATACAGACCACTAAAATTTAAATAACTGCACAGGAAAGAGAGAAAGAAACGTCTGTGCGCCCCTGCATGTGTGCGCATGTTGATGCAGGCTCAATCTGCGGCTCATGGTGGGTGAGCAAATTTAGCATAATTTAGTACAGTCTGCAACAGTTCCAGACGACACCTTCACTGAAAAGGTGATGAATGCCCCCGGAGGGCATCGCAAACCACAACCATGACTCGTTTGTCTCAGAGGAGGACAGGCAGGAATGGACAAATAGACACACGTCTTTTTTATACTGAGGTTTGATTGTGATGATTCAGGTTTAAGGAGAGCATCACTGTGTCCACATGCTAGAGAATATGTTTTACACGATTTAGTCACTTCTTTTTTCTATACCTCTGCTTATGCGTAAACTGGTCTGCTGAACAATGCAACCACAGCCTAACAACAGCAAAGAAGAGTGAAATCAGAAAGTAAACAGTATCCTGTGTCCTGTAAAGTGAACAGCAGCAACATGTGACCAGCCCAGCTACATGAACCAAAGGCTGGAGGTGCTAGCTCTGCTAATGTTAGCCATACTCAATGAACACATTGATGATGTTGTTTACCTGTAGACTTAGTGATGCCCTAACTTTATAGGAGTGTTCCAAGAAATTATGCTAAACCTTGACCGTTTTCTGAGTGAGTTTTTTGGGGAGGTGAGCTGATTAACTGAAATTAAGATTAAACAGAGCCAGAGAGTAAGCATCATCAACAGAGAGGTTAGTAACCGAACAGCAGATCCATAACATTACGTGGGTCTGAACACTTACCCAACTGTGTTCTCCTCCTCCTTTTTCTTTCCTTCTTTCCCTTTTCTGTTTTTTCTTCTTCATCTATTATTTCCTTCATTCCTTTTTTTATTTATTTAATCTTTCCGACTTTAATTCTTTTTTTTTCATATTATTTTTCTTTTTCTTTCTGTCAATCATTCTCTTGTTGGTAACCACTCCATTTATTCAATTTTTCCTTCACTAATTAATTTATTCTTTCTTTCAATTTCTCTGATTTATTATTCCCATCTTCTTCTAAGGGTTATTCCTTTTTTTTTTTTTACTCTTTTATTAATTTCCGTTTTTCTTCCGTTTGTTTCTCCTTAATTTATATTACATTCTCTCTTTCATTTTTTCTTTTTTTAATTTTCTTTATTTTGAATTTTGTCATTTTATTCTTACCCTTTTTCCATTAATTCATTTCTTTCTATTCAATCGCTATTTGTTACATCTACTTTATCTATTGATCCTGATTTTTTGTCTTTCCTCCTTTTCTTTTATGACTTTTTTCTTTTTTTTCCTTTCTCCTTTCATTTTTTATTCTTTCATTTCTACCCTTTCCATCTTTGATTATTTTTACTTTCTTTCATTTTTTCTTTTTTTTCTGTTCTTCTTTCTTTGTATCTCTTCTCTTTAAGTCTCTTTCAGTTCTTTCTTTCTTTCTTTCTTCTCTGTCATCTATGTGAATGACATGCTCACTGTGCTTTGTAAGTTAACCACTTTGTCATTTACAGGATAATTTAGAAGCTGTGAGCCTCTATCAGTCCGTATGACGGTAGCTATGAAGAGTGCGTCACATTGTTAACCGGCTGTTTAACACACAAGCGCTCAGATTGAAGGGCTTGGATGCAATGATCAGTTTAAGAAATGGCTTTTGAATTCAACATCATTTGCAGCACAGTTCTTTTATAATCGCCTGAAAGAATAATGAAGCCAGAACTGTGACCTGCTCTGCACAAACAGATTTATCAGTATTATATCTCACTATGAAATGAGATCTCATCAAACCTTATGTGAATTTTAATGTGGCAAACAGTTTGAAATGAAAACGTATTTCCTGTTCTTTAAACAAGCAGAAAACACTCTGACAATGGAGCTTTGTCCTAATGTGTAACACATCTAAACCAGAGCTCTGCATCCCTTTTAGGCATTGCAGTTACAGGGGGTGTTATTATAACAGAGGATCATTCAGCAGTCAATGATTCAGAGTAGAAATCCTCAATAATTTGTCCTTTTTATTCTCTCTTTCATTCTCTTTTCTTCAAACTGTTATAAATTAGCCTCTTTGTGCCTTATATCCGGCTTATTAAACTCTGCTTCCTCTTTCTCTAATCACCATTTGTTCTCACTGCTTACTGAAACCCCACGCAGAAACTACTCTGAGTGATTTTACTTCACTAAATCAAAGACCACTCTCAAGGAAAGAGGAAGAACTGTTGGTGCTTGAAATGTTTTTCAGATGCTGAGAGATAAATGGATGAGTAGATGCTGCCCTCATGTGGACAGAATGAGAGGAACTTCAACAACGAGGAAAATATGGAAAATACATTCAACACACACCAGCTATGACTGAACCACACAAGTGCTGATTAATGAGTCGTTCATACTAACCTGTGGTTTGTCAATCGTAGACAGCATGTCTTGGACTCGTTTCCCCTCTGAATCATGATCTGAGGACACAGAGAAAAGCAAAATAACCATTAAAAATCAAGTTCAAGGGTTTTTACATCAGCATGCAGGAGAGACTGGCACTGTGAGATCATAAGGAAGGAGATTAGAAGGATATTTCTAAAACATGTGAGGACAAAATCAGAGTTTGTGTGCTTAAATCCTTCTTTGTAGAATGAGGTTTTACCTTTTTGTGTTAATCTTAAACAAACAGAAGGAAAAAATACCAAATCACAGGCTTCACAACAGGCGATTACTTGACTTAAATTCTTGCTGTTTGGTGATGTGCTGTTAAAAGAAACTACCCAAACAACCTTTGAGAAGAAACCCCAATAAAGCAACAAAAATAGCACAAAAACAAGTCTGAATTCAAAAGTGAAAAGAAGGGAAAAAAAGAACCGAGTGTTTATCTACATGTGATGCAACACTTGTTTTCTTCAGCTACAGACAGTTTTATTTCATCAAGTCATGATGAACACAGCCTTGGGGAGAAATAGTAAATTATCTGGAGCTTGAACGGAAGGCATTAGTCACGAGTTCCCGACCTACATGAAATATGACAGGGACTACCCGAAAACTGAGAAAAAAAGAAAAAACAAAACAAAACAAGAAATCATGACTCATACTTCACTGTGACGATCCTGTTCGCAGGAACTCCTGATTACTTTCACAGACACTGCTCCACAGAAATCATTATCCTAATCATTATTGCGTATCATTTGTCCCTACACCTGTGGATAGTTAAGCATAGACAGCCTGACGTCAGCTGTGTTGTTAAATCTGTGCCGTACACTGTTGTGAATCCCATTATACTTTGCACAGAGCCAAATGTATGTAATGACTGTTTTTTTCTACAGTGCTGCTGTCAGTTAGTATTTGCAAAATGAAAAAGACATGATGAAGATTGTTTTCCTTTGAGATATTTTAAGCAGTAAAGTTGTAGTTTAACTTTCATTTTTCCTTAATTTGACAAATAGGCCACATAAGTTTCCTGTGGGGACAATACCATGTATCCTATCATATACCATATCACATCATATTGTATTAAACCCGATCAGTAGCCTTGTATCATAATTGCCTAAAGACATTTAAATTATTATTTATTAACAGTGTTAGACAGAATTTTTGGTCATTCTTCCAAATAAGGCTCAAAGAAGCCTCATAGCAGTATTGCTTTAGTCAAAGAAGTTTAAATAAAATAAATAAGTTAACAACTATAATGTAGGTAATTTGAACACAATATTATGTAGAGTAATACAAATAATTAATATATATCAAAACATGTTTTTTTTCCTTTTCTGAAAACATTGGAGTACGACTTAGGCAATAATGCTAGGTCTAATGATATTGTATGCATATAGTGTTGTTTCATATCCTGTTGTATTGTATTATGTCATATTATATGGTGCCATATGTCATGTTTGATCTTAACTGTTTCCTATCCTGTCATATGACATCACTCTATATAGCATATCCTATTGGAGCATATTGTATGGTGTTATGTCATACCATGTCATGTCATATTGTGTTAAATCCAAACATGTGACACTGTGTTGTGTTGTATCTTGTTGTACTGTATTTTTGTATTGTGCTGTGTAATATGATATTGAGTTGAGTCATTACCATTGAATGTATAATATATGAATGTAGTATCAGTGATGTCACCCATCTGTTTCTGATACAGAGTTTTGAAGCCTATCATTGACAGACGCCATATTGGAAACTCTGACTCAAACTAGCTTCGTCCAAGTTTGGATGAGGCAAAGAGGCGGGCTTTAAGCTTCTTTGCAGATGGCTACGGGCTGCTCACTTGTTAGGAGAGTCAGACCCAGACTGTTTTTTTGAACCAGGCTGTAAACATGAATTAATGCTGTAAAAACTGTCAGAAGAGCTCTCGCTCAGAGCACATCCGCTTGAAACTGCTCTTCGGTTAATCCTAGTTTTATGAATATCTTTTCAACAAGCCTTTTTTTTTTTCTTTTTCTAACATCCGACACAGTACGTCTGGAACGCTCTGAGTTTGGATGTTGGACTTTTCAACTTGAAAAAATTTGACCTCTGAGTTGGTTCCAGGGTACTTTTAGGCTCTATATGATTACATCATGATCTATTGCATCATATCATACTTAACATATAATAACATATTGCATCATGCTGTGTAATAATTTTCATATTGTCCCATTAACCCTGCCACACTTAAAAGAAAATTAAAAGGAATCCCTGGAAAATGGTATAGCTTATTATTAAAGGGTAATTCTGAGGTGAATTCATAATAAGAGTCATATATTACATCAAAAACAAAGGGATTAGACCAAATTGAGTCCAAAAAGGCAATTTCTTTAAGAGACTTAAATGCTAATGGATTTTTTTTTACTATTCAAGTAACATTTTTAGGTCACTTACAATGGATTCTGAGGCAGGAGTACTTCTGATCTACAGACAGACAATCATCTGCTACTTACATCCACATCTACATACACATGTGGTATTTACATATGCATACAAAAACAGCATGTACAGATCCAGTCCAATCATGCAATGTGTCCGAAGGTGATTTATTAGACTCTCAGGGTAATTATGGAGAGGGCAAGTGAAGTGGCATGTGTGTGTGTACACATGTGGAAGTCTTTCCCCCCCGTGTGTGATCCCTGCAGCCAAGGTTTTCCGACCAGAGGAGGTCTGCTTTCTCCATCATGAGTCTGACCACTGTAAATCATGCATGTGTGTGGATGTAAGGAAGAGAGGATGACTCTGTGTGTGTGTGTGTGTGTGTGTGTGTGTGTGTGTGTGTGTGTGTGTGTGTGTGTGTGTGTGTGTGTGTGTGTGTTTGTGGAGGGGGGGATATAAGATGTAACTGAAGTTGTTTGATGTGTGGGGCAAAGGACTGACACACCTGTGCACACACAGAGTTCACTTGTATACAAATCTGTTAGTGTTTGTAACATCAGAGTAGAGCGTGTGATGAATGAGAAGCTGTGTGTGTGTGTGTGTGTGTGTGTGTGTGTGTGTGTGTGTGAGTGGGGGGGTGGGGGTCCCATGGAGGAGAGGGCCTAACTGTGCCTGGAGGTACACTTATGAGTCATGGCAACAGTGATGTCATGGAAGGACAACCTCAACTTGACCCCTCTGCGTGTGTGAGTGTTCGACAGAATAAAATGAGTGAGGCACTGTTTGTGTGTGTGTGTGTGTGTGTGTATCAGGTTACAGTGTGATGGGTGACAGGAGGAGGAAGTCAAGCTGCCGTGCTTGCATGTGTATGTATGTACACGTATGCGTGGGTGGCGCTAAAGTTCAACAGATGAAGCACACGCTCTGTATCACCTCGTCACATCGGTCACTATTTCATTTCTCCTGATCACATGTGTCCCCTTTCATCCACGTTCCTTTTCTAAAGGAATAAAAACAGAGTCAGGCGCACAGCTCCAGACATGAACAGCTCTGTCAGCTCATAGCCTGACCCAGCTTATTCCACCCATTCATCACAGCTGAGTGAAAAAGGAGAATATGACCTGTTAATCGCTGCACGCCTGTAGATACTTGTCTGCTGCAACCAACACAAGGAAAGGTGGAATTCCCTTACAGCATCATTTTAGCTGTCACGTTCAGCAAACAACAGATGTTAATGATCAAACAACACAGACTTAGGATTACATTCTTCTCTGGAAACTTTTGGGAGACACTGGGTTTCTTTTTGGCGTGGTGAAACAGTACAAAGTCAAAGGGGGCTATATTTAGAGGCTTTGATAAAGATTTTGTTGCTTCGGTTGTTGTTAAAAACTACAACATCTCTGTCAAAAAGACTATAAAACACAAGATGTTTGAGTTGATCTTCAAAGCCACCTGCTATTAGGGATTGGTACCTTTCACATTGGAAGCGATACAGTACAGGGCAATCGGTATTCCTATTTTCAGTACTTTTGTGTATCATTATTTTGCAGTGATCAGAAGTACAGGCATCATTGTTTGAATGTTTCCAATTAAGTCCATTTATTGCATATGACAGCCGAGCTGCAGCAGTACAGTTCTGCTCCCTGTTGGTCAAAATAATGAAACCACAGCGCTCTGATGGCATTTAAAATTTAATTTGTCTCAAACAAAATGAAAATATCACTAGATGTACTGTCCCAGCGCTACCACAAAGCTAAGCCTGCAGGTGTAGGTAGTACGACTGATATTAGCATGCAACATAACAAAAGTCAACAGGTGGTGATGTGGAGCACACAAATGACCAGAAATGGGAATAAAACAAAATTAGACTTAACTACAGCCCTTGCTAACCCCATGCCTCTGCGTAGAAACTTACAAACCTGTATAATATTTTGATAAAACAGTATAATGCTGTTTTAAGCAATGCATTCTGGGAATATTAACACCTGCCTATGCTCCCATTGGTCAAATTCTTCTAATACATAGGTTGCTAGGCACCGCCCTGTTGGCTATAGCTGCCTTTTGCAGCAGCTCTCTCTTCTTTGTCCTTTTCTTGTATTTTTTTCGTATCTTTTTCGTTTTTTTTTTGGAGTGGATTACTTTGTATGGCTCATTTGTTGGTCATGGACACCAAACTTTTTGTGGCTTCAGCGAATTTTCCCTACTTTTTCTCCTGTGTTTGTCTGGAGATCCTATATGTAACCATGGCTGCATTGTTCACATGGGAACTCAGCTGTTAGCAGCCTGTAGCATGCCAATGCTAACTGGTGCAAGGCCTGATGTTTTCCCACAAGGTGAGGAGGAGGAGGTAAGTAGGACGTGCTGGTTTTCAGGTGTGAGCTAAGAAGGCTGATAAAGTCTGAATCAAAGTAACCTTGTTTCACAATCAGGATTTTTATGAGAAACACTGGCTACATGAATTGAAATTTACCAATTTTACTGATTTATTGTCCAATAGTAATTTACAGGCTACAGCTGAGGATCATGGGAAATTTGTGAGGTTATGAAACCATTGCACCATCATTCAGGAGCATACACAGATGTCACATCAGAAGCTTTCTGTTTATCTGTTTTCTGTTTTAGTGTTAGCTAGCCAACAGATACCTATAAAGCAGGGCTTCCCAAATTATTTTCAGTAAAGGACCAAAACTAAATATTGCTGATAGTAAAATACTGAAAACATAGCACCTGCAGTGAACTACAACACTTTTAAATAAAAAAAATATTTAAGTAGTAAATGTACAGCAGACCACTTTTAATTGTTTTTCATGTGTTGGTGAAGACAGACCAGGCTGCACGGACTACTCAGCATCAATGCACCACCTGTCGCCAACTTTCCATTCAGCAGAGCCTTGGAGCCCTTTCTTGAAGAAAACTTAAGTGTTCTCAGCCAGGCTGCAAACTGTATATAATGATTGTGTTAAATAAATAATAAATAAATAAATAAATAGTTTAAAATAAAAAATTGTACAATTATTTCAGATTTAAGGACTGGAGACAAGGCTCGTATTAAAAAATCACATTTTGCTCTGTTTGTCCCCAAGTGCGCCTGTAGACAAAGGAAGAAGTTTGAAAAATGCAAATTGGACAGTGGAGTTTGGAATGGAATGTATGATGTCATAATGCTTCCATTCAACGCATTGTGACATCATGAGCCTTCATCTTCACTTCTTAACTATCAGAGAACTCAGAACCTCAGTTCAGTTTATGCCAGAGAGCCAGAGAGAGTGGATCGTCCAGATAAATTGCCATTTCAAGAAACTGTCAACATGTTCAGGAACATTTTTAGAAGCTCACGAAACAGGGCTCTGCGCACACAGGTCATGGAGCTCACTGCCCAGCTTCAGGTGGCTCATGGGAAAATTGCCAGCCAGGAGGTCGAAGTAATGGGCCTGAACACCAAGCTTCATGGGGCCCAAGAAAAGATCTCCACCCAGGAGAACCAGCTTATAGAGCTCAACAACAAGCTTCATGGGGCCCAAGAAAAAATCTCTAGCCAGGAGGTTGAGGTAATGGAGCTGGACAAAAAGCTTCAGATGGCCCAAGAAAAAATCTCGAGCCAGGAGAATCGAGTAATGGAGCTCAACACTGAGCTTCAGATGGCCCGAGAAAAGGCATCTAGTCAGGAGGTTAAGGTCATGGAGCTCAACACTGAGCTACAGGTGGCCAAAAACCATGTTTCCCGTCAGCAGGAGGAGATCTCAGGTCTTCAAGCACAGCTCCAGTCAACTGATGGCCAAATTAAAGAGAAAGACCACAGGATTAATCAGCTCACCGTTTGTTATGAAGCTGAGCAGGGGGATTATTACACCCTCTTCAACCAGGTGGAGTATCTCACCATACAGCTGGAAAAAGCTCACAACTTGACACAGCATTTGAAGGAGCAGAAGCTGGCAGAACAAGAAGGGTGCGCTCAGGTGCTGGAAGAGAACCACCAGCTTAGAGGACGAGTCAAGGCTCTGATGAACCAGAACGAAAGGATGGAAAACGACCACTATCAGGAGATGCTCGAGGCTGTGGATGAGATCAGGAGACTGAGGAATGAACAGGAGAACCTCATAGAGCATAAAAGTTTCCTGGTACAGAATGAAGAGGAGGACATCCAGCTTCTGCTACAAGAAATGTCAGAGAGAAGCCAGAGGGAGATAGCGGACAATAAATCAGCCCTCCATCAACAGTCCTCAACTTGTGCTAGAGAAGGACACAGTCAGCCCTGCTGTGGAGGAAGACCTGACCCTCAGCCTAAACCTGGGGTCCAAGGCCCTCCGCAGGGGGAAGAAGACAGCTCTGTACCAGCGACACCGGCACCAACAGACATGACCGGCAAAAAGAAGAAGAAGAAAAAGAGGACGTGGAGCTGTGAGAAGATTCTTTCTGGTGAGGGAGGAGGACAATGAAAAACACCTGACACACCAGAGAAGTTCTCCCCAAACAACAACAACCGGGAGATAGAACAACAATTATGTCAACAATTATGTGCTGCAGCAAGGGACAGGTGTTAGCACAGTTGTCATGCAGAAATAAAAGTTGCTAGTTCCAATCCCTGGTTGGGCAGGAGCCTTTCTTAATGTGTGGTGATTGTTCTTTCACCCCGTACATTGGCGCAGGGTTTACCCTGGGGACTCTGGTTTTCCCACAGCCAAACTAAGACACCAAGTGGCATCAAGTCATCCAATTAAATGAAAAAAAAAATTAATGATATGTGTTTCTATGACTGTTTAAAAAAAGATACAATGAATAAAATGTTAAACTGTATACAGCTTTAGTGTCACTGATGGCATTGTTAAGTTGTGAAGGGAAAAATTAAATTCCTTCAGAAAAAAAAAGGTTCACAAAAGATTTAATAAAAAACTGACTTATTTAAAAATTAAATTGACTTTGTATCCCTTGCATTTTAAAAGTTACAGGGTTAAAGGGTTAAAGGAAAGAAAATGTGCAGCAAACAGGAAAAAATAAAGCCTAATTAATTTTGAATTTCTTAACAATGTCAACTTAGTGAATGTGAATTGTGGCTTAAGCTTGCAGAGCTTGCACCATGTGTCATCAGTTCAAATAATGGCCTCCGCTGTTTACACTGCATGTCTGTTGAATGAGACACATCTTTCAAACAACTTTATCTCCAACTTCCAGATCAAAACACTTCCTAACTTTACACTCCAAGACATCATCTGTCACTTGTGTTTGTTCATATACGATTACCACCAACCTAGTGTCAGCAGGTGTACTACAGCTTTGTTATAACTTATTTGATAGAACTTATGAATGACATTTTCACATATTATTGTGATTCTGGTGCCAAATGTGAGGGGTTGCACGGGTTTAATCTAGACATACATGAATTGATTGGTGCTGGTTTCCTTTAATTTTGGGGGATCGGTGATCGGTGATGCTGATTGGCCCATCCTTACATATGAAACTGATCTTATGTACCTCCGGGAAGGTCTAACAGCCAGCCATTGTTGCTTTTTGCTCTGAAACCTAAAACTCAGAACACTTTAATTGTTGTTTAAGTTAAAACATAAAGACTTCATGGGTTTCACAGGTATTGTTCAATGAATTTCAATAAATAAGACTGGAACATTGAAGGTTTATGCTGTCGGTTATACAAAATCAAAAATTAAAATTACTATCGGTCCAAATCAGTATTGGCAGGGGAGGCTTTTTAAGGATCGGTGATCCGTGATTGCCAGAAAATTGAAAATGCTCAGTGCACCCTGAGTTTAACCCCTATTCAGTAGACTGATGCAGCTTTGTCTAAATTAATTATGATTTAAAAAATGAACTCATACAAAGTAGGGATGCACCAATCCAACTTTTCTGGTTTTGGATACCGATACCGATGCCTGGGCTTTGGGTATCAGTCCATATCGATACTGATCCAATACCAGTGTTAAATAATAACCTGCATGCCCTACTGAAGGATAAGACTGGTAATGTTTTGGGTAAAAGGCAAAAAATGAGTAGATGGAAAAACAGAAGTAAATATTTTTCGAAACTAAAGAATATTCAAATGTTTAGCACTATTTTGGTAAAAACAAAGCTTCAGAAATGTACAGAAGTCCTATTCAAATGTAAACTTTTATACTCTGTAGACAGGTAATGCAGCAATAAAGTGCATCAAAGGTAACATTTTAAATCAAGTAGTCAAGAGCCCCGGTGAAAAAAGGCATGGAGCTGTTTGCCTGAATCAGCACTATTGATCGGCCCCTTTCCCACCGATACAGATCCAGCTTTGAGGGGCACCGATACACCAATACCCAATACCAGGATCGGTATCAGTTCATCCCTAATGCAAAGCCAGAATAACATAAGCTAATGTGTCGGTTTCCAAACTTAGTTACAATTCTTTCATTGTGGTTAATTACACACACACACATACACAAAGACAGATAGATAGATATACTGTATATCGTCAAAGTTTAACTGAGTATTACCTCAGTAATCAGAATTCAATATCTAAGTGCTAGTCAGCCCCAAGTGTCCCCATCTGTTACGTCCTGTATAAAGACTCTATGATAAGCTAAGGAGCCTTTACTTCATGAGACTTATGGAGATATATGTGTGTATCAATCTTCCTGTAAGTGCAACAGTGCAACCAAGCTTGACTATGAACTTGAAAAAACTGAACTTTACTTGTAACGTTATGCAACCCCACAGAACCCAAACAAATCTACCCCCTAACCCCAGACAGACTAATATTTCAGCGCTATGAAAAACCGTTGGCTAACCCTTTAACGGTGACAGAAGTAAAAGATTTATTCGATATTTCAGTAGACCTGTAATAAAGTTTGAAAAACACTCCTGCTTTACCTCAGCACTGAGTGTTTTGACTCGCTGTGGTTGTTAAGTCCAGCTGCTTTAGCATTTAATAAAGAGAACGACCACAAGAAGTGGATGCTGACGACTGAAGCAGAAATTGAATCTCTTCCCAGTGTAACTTCAGATACACACACACACACACACACACACACACACACACACACACACACACACACACACACACACACACACACACACACACACACACACACACACACACACACAAATAGTCAGTCCTCTGTCCTCACAGTCCCTCACCTCCTCCTTCTCTGTTTATGTGCTGCCCACGCACCCGTACTTCCTCTCCTCGTCTGACCTCACATCCTGTCTGAGTCTCAACGCCTGTGTTTGATTACTGAGGACAGCCAGACGGAGCAAGGGAGCGCAACGGACAGCAGGAAAAGAAGAGGAATGAGGAATTGAGTAAAGGAGGGGGGGGGGCAAGCAGTAGCAGGGTGAGCCAAGAACAGGCGAGAGGGGGATTTAGAGGAAGAGAGGGAGACAGTGAAGGACAGACTGCTGTGAGAGGGAGGACAGGCAAGTAGAGTCTGGGTAAGAGATTAGGTACGAAAACACAAGGAAATTGAGAGACAAAGAGCGAGCCAGGGATCAACAGAGAGGAGGAGAAAAGGAAAGATGAAAGGAGGAAGGCAGGAGAAGGCTTAGGAGTATGTGAGGCAAGGATTACACAAACTTTTGTGACATCATCAGGAGGCTCAAAGCAGATGCACACCGCTGATCTCAATGCAGTAGTAGTTTTGTGCTACTTACTTCAAAGTCAAGGCTGGCTTTCCACTGATAAAGTTTCTTGTGATGGTTTACCAATACTGAAAGTTTACAGACAGGTACCAGTTTTAACCTCTCAGAGTTTTTTGGCTGGTTACCCGTTTTGTACAAAGTTAGAGACGAAGACTACATTTCCCATAAGCCCCTTCACAACATGTGTGCATTTGTTGTGGAAGCAATTTAAAGGAAGACATTTTTTTAAAACTACTTCCAAGACGACTTCTTTTTGCAGAAAGCACACTGATGAGGACATTTTGAACTGTCACGGCTCTGTTGCCATGTGTGCTCCCGATAAGTGTGTACACACTTGAACTGTTTTATCCAATATTAAAGAGGAGGGAACTGTGCTTTTTCTTTTAGGTTTCAGTCTGTTCAACTGCCACTTCTGCAGTAGCTTTACATGATTTAAAACTCAATAAACCCCTATTTCCCACACTGGTGTTTTAGAAATTCCTTTATTTTAGCTTTGATTTAAAACATTTTAGACACTGTCTCTTTAAGGCTCACCACTCCACAAACCCCTCTTCCCTGTGATTGGCCAGCCCTCTGTAAGCCTGTTGGGGAAAGAGCTATGGGCACACCTTGGTGTTTGAGGCCTGCTTGTTTAACGTGCCACGAACTAGTTGGAGAACCTTATGCCATTAAAACACTTCCCCATGATTTTTTTTAAGATCTTGTTGAGATCTGGCTTTCCTTTTCTTTTCTTTTTTATTTAATAGAAGAGACCTTTTTGAGCAGTTGAAAAACAGATTCAGGGACTACTACTACATACAAAGCTGTTTGAAAATCTGTACATGTTGAATATGGACACATTGCATTTTAGCTGCTGTCTCTTTAAGGCTCCCCACTCCAAAAACACCCCTTCCCTCTGATTGGCCAACAGTCCTTCAACAGAATTCGTTTCCCATTTTGCTGATACTGCTCTAGTACTATCAGTGAATAGATCGCATTTATATGTGTATTGTATAAAAAACAAACTTTTCCTGCTTGCTGAAGACAGTAATTTTATGGTTTTGAGGAAAAACTGACCTAAAAATGAAGAGAATTCAGCATTAATAACCATAAATTAACTATAAGTATCATTAATTTGTTGCTAGGCGCCGCCCTGTTGGCTATGGCTGTCGCAGCAGCTCTCTTCTTTGTCATTTTCTTGTATTTTTTTTCATTGTTTACATGTGAACTTGGCTGTTGGCAACGTGTAGCATATCAATGCTAACTGGTGCAAGGCCTGATGTTTCCACACAAGATGAAGAGAAGGAGGTGAGGACGACGTGTGAGCTCAGGTGTGAGCTAAGAATTGACGACATGGACCTGTCCTTCCATCCATTGTTATTGGGAACGTAAGATCTATCTCCAATAAGATGTTCAAGCTAGCTGTGCTAACCCAGCAACAGAGGGAATACCAGAAGGCAGAGTAGCATCGTGTTATTCACAGACATGGCTAATGGCGCTAACATCAGACACCAACACCATGTTGGAAGAGCTTTACCTGCTGTGAGCAGACAGGATCCAGGAGACGGAGACTGAACAGACTGCTGAAGAAGCTCAGTCCTGGACCCTGTGGAGGTGGAGGCTGGCTGAACTGGATAATGATGAACAAGCTGTCAGCATTGATTTTCTTATGGACCTTTTTGCACTTTCTACACACTTTCTTACTTTTGTTTTCTTGATTGCTGCTGTGACTTCAATTTCGTTGTACTTTTTACAATGACATAGTTCAATTCTATTAAAAATATCTTGTAGGTAATAACCTCATTTTACTAGATTGTAAAGTCACTTAAAACTCCTTACTGTGCCTTTAACGGCTACACGTTTTGGTCAAGTGTTCCTATCAGTTATCATGTTCTTGTCTGCACACAACATTATTTTAAGCTTTGTTACCTCAAATCAAAGTTCTATTTTTGGGTCGCAGTCGACATCTCTTCAATCATAGTTATCTTCAAAGGCACCACCTTTGATTTTTCATCAAAGAAAGCAATGTTTTCAAACAAAGTTGTCCATCCTTTGAACTTTTGACTCAACCAAAGGAGTTGTTTGCCTGTGCCAGTCCTTGAGGCTCTTTGAAGTCAATTTAAATTTCCAAAATATGAAAACAAATAACTTTTATCGTTTAAAACCTTGAACACTTGCAACATCATCTTCACATCGCCACTGGAAAAAGAAGCAGCATAAATTCATCACTTTGAAACAGATTCAGAAGATTCTAGCTCTACTTTACTTTATTCTCTGTTTTCTAGTTCTTCTCTCAGCTCTACCTCAAACATATGGGCATGTTTACAAGAATGTCTTAAATGTCTGACTCCCACTCACTTTAAAATTAGTGGTGTCACTGGCAAATAAAGCTACAATACAACTGAGTCACTTTGACAGTGAGGAGGTTGCATTCTTCCCGCGTGACGGCCTGTGGCTCTGAGACGCAGCCTGTCTGCAACCGGGACAAAAAAAGACCTTTAAGGCTCGGAGAAAAAAATGCAAAAAATGTGGCAACGGCCGCTCACTCAGCCCCCGCTGCACACACAGAGACACATACCGAGCCACAGGCTATGTGTTTCTGTGTGTGTGTGTGTAAGTGTGTGTCACCCTCTGGGAACAGTGTGAGATACGATAGCCATCTCAAGAAGCCTCTAATCAGGGAGAACAAAGCAAAAGTTACGGACGCTCAGCTGGGAGGAAAAGGGAGGTGGGGAGGCAGAGGTGTGGAGATGAGAGGAAGAGACGGAGGGGACAGAGGGGAGAAGAGAGGAGGGATGTGGAGGTAGAGAGGGGCACAGACCTTGGATTCCACACTGTTATCATCTGCTGCATAGTGAGCATTCCATCTGCTCAACAGCTGGGCTCTACACACACACATACACACACACACACACACAAAGAGGCAGAGGAGTCGTTGGGACATGCCTGAAATTGTGGTTGTCATGGTGAAGGTTTGGTTCTCATGGTCAGCCCTGGTCGTTTATAAAGGGGGATTAGACGGGGAGACACAGACGAAGAGACTGGCACAGGAAAGAAGAGGAGAACAGTAAACAGGGCGAGGATGGGAAAGGGAAAGACACAGACCTTGACTCTTGGTTTGATGGCATGGTTATCCTGCAGAAAGCTGATAATCATTTTAACTTAAAGAAAAAGTTTTCACAGCTTAATTTCTGCTGATGAACTGTCTTTTTTCCATTTCTTTTATTTCTTTTTGCTTCAGAAACAATTTCTGCCTCCTTGTGCCCAAAACACTGAACTCCAAACACTTCAACTTGCTTTCTTCAGCCCCCTACCAAAACCTGATTTCTCTCAATTGCAGGGTTTCATGTTTGCACGTAAACCTAGACAGGCACAGAGAAACCCTGTCCACTGCAGCCCTCAGCAGAGAGAAGAGCATCTCAACTCGCCAAGCGACACAAAAACTCTCTCCACTTTTCCAAGAAGGGCCCAGACGTGTGCGCACGTGAGTTTATGTAAGTGTGTACGTGCGGTGCAACAGCACAGCGACCTGGCCAGGCAGTGAGGGATTATGGGGGGATGAGTTTTCTCAGAACCCTGACCCCATCCGACCCTGCTCAGCCAGAGAAGTCTTGAGAGAGTGATCGCAGAGACTGGCAGACGGAAGGGGAGACGAGTTCACAGATGGAGATGGCAGAGGCAGAAAGAGAGGGACGCATGTAGAGGGAGCAAAAAGGCAAACAAGGATTACATAAAAAACCTGAGCTGACTGGCACAGGGAGGTTTTTCAGAGTGCTTCACGACCACCCATCTAGATAAACCAGGTTTTTTCTGTGCCTATAGATTAGTAAGAGAAATCCATCCTCTTGGCCAACATGTGAAATCACAAAAATGTTGGTGTTTTTAAACTTTCTTTTCTTAATTGATGATCAGTAAAAACAATCTTGCTCAAATCGACCGCTCTAACTCTGACCACATTTCAAGTGATCAACACTGCAAATCTGGAAGTATCAAGCATCAAATTTAGGAGTTTAAAATGATATACTCTGTACAATAGTAGTAGAATAGTGATTGACGTCCTGGTATTTACCTCAAAGAGGGGTATTAAGCTTTCTTTTGGGCTTTACTCTATTATAGACAAAATAATATTTTTTTCTTTTGAGAGTCTAATCACTTCTTGACTCTACCTCCTGACATATTTACAGTCCCTGGAAAAATACACAAGAACATCAGCTGTCAATCATCGTGAAACGTGACGTTAAACCTCGTTTTAACCTGTTATAACTAATGAAAATGAAACTTAAGAAAAAAGAGAACTTGAATACAAGGCAGCCAAATAGTAACTTCAAATCACCACAACAATCAGATGTGAGAAACATTTCTACGAGGTCTACTAATTTTTTTAAATTTGACCACAGCCCATTTGAAATGACTGGAGAGCTGGATTTTTTGACCTATACTGCAGCCAGCCACCAGGGGGAGCAGTTTTTGTGGTGACCTCACTTCAACCCCAGCAAGATGACGTCCATTATTTTTTACAGTCTATGGTTTTAGCTGCTGTCTCTTCCTGCTCCACAAACTCCTTCCCTCTGATTGGCCTGCCTTTTTAGGCATTTTTGCAAGTCTTGTGAAACTCTCGTGAGGATCTCATGTTAGTTTCAAAACAGATTGATTTGAGTGACTTCCAGAGAAATTCAGAGATCTCTATGACATGTAGAGATGTTTACAAATCTGCACACATACAGAATGACTATTACCTAAAACAGTGAAACAAGAAACGATCTAACATGAAGTCATGTCAATCCAAAGAATTTCGCACCAAAGGCAACAATGTGCAAATGAAACAGCAGAATAAATGCATAGATACCTACAACCAACTTTACAACAGACTAAAAAAATAAACTGTAGTTTTCAGCTTTAACCACAGGATGCCTGATTATCAGCTGCTTCAGTCAAATTCAATGTTTGATCCCGCCACAGGACCTTAAAATATTACGTAACCCAGCTGTGGCTCATACAGAGCAGTCATTTACTGTAGTTTGATAGTGAAGCAAGTTTATCTCTTGTATCACAAGGTTCATTCAGCTGGATGGGGAAATGTCTGGTGTTCTCTTTGTGATTGGCGAGAACAACCTCCCCTTCTAATCCCTCCAGTCCTGTTACATGATATCAGCGGGAAAGACATTCCTCTGCTGGTAAAGCCATCCCTTGTTCTCTTGCTCTTTTCTGTACATCCCCCTTTTTCTGACTCTTTGTTCTCTCAGTTCCTGTCCATCATTTTCTGCTTTCCTATTTCCTTTTCTTCATTCTTCCTTCATTGCCTCTTCTGGTCTTTCCCTCTTCCTCTCCCCCCATCTTGCCCTACAAACATGGCCGTATTTGGGTTTGTGGGAAGTGGTAGGGCTGTGTGGGTGGGATTGGGTGGGGTGGGGGCTGAGATTATCACCATAGCAATCCACATCAAAACAGTCCACTAAGGGATGGGTGGGAGAGTGTTCGCACATTTCCAGTCCTGGAAGAGCAGGAGGAGGCTCTGGGAGAAGAGTTTGATGTTAATATAAGGGCTGAGTCATGAGTCGGTCAAAGGCCACCAAACTAACGAGGGTGACATCACCAAAACATTACAGAGCCCTGTGCTTTAATAAGCCCTTTATACCACTGTCATTGTTCTAAAAATATCAGTTCATTGGTGCCGAAATTTAATTAGTAGGAAACTGTTGGGGTCAAAAAATCACAGCGCAAGAGCAAAAGAAGAAGAGGCACATACCTGTGTCATCTGTTTAGAAAACAAAACTCTCGCTATCTACACATCTTTGTTCACCTGATGTTTTCAATACTTTTGTACTAAACGTCAAACACCTTCATGAACAGAATGACAAAAAATAATTTCCAAAAGCTGGAATTTTTTATCTGGTTACAAATCAAACTAAAATCCATACGGACACATCTTTATAAAATACAAAGCAAATCGGAGCATCAGCATAAATGCCATTTTTCTAATTCATGTATTTTTTAATGTTTGAAACTGCCTGCAGGGGTTGGTGTTAGAAAGTTGACACACTGCATGTCTCAGGAACTGCCGTTTTATACACCATAAACAAAAAATAAGACATTACTTCGTCCACAGGGAGGGCGCCAAAATCAACACAAATGGAAATTTCTTCACAGAGGCTTTAAACAGGAAGATCCTTTCTAACTTAATATAAAGCTGTTAGTTACATCCAAAACCTACTTAGACAAGTCTGTCATTAGCCTATAGAGCCAAAAATTTTGGTTGTTTTGCTCAAGAAATATCTGACAGAAACAAATGTTATATTACATAGTCCTACTTTTATAGTTTCCATATAAAATCTATCCTTGTTCCAGTTTATAAAATTCAAAAAGTGCAGTTATCACAAAATATAAAAAGCCATTCGTTTTAAGGTTCAAAACTAAGTTGTTATTTTATTTTATTTTTTAATCTCATGTTAATTTGTCCGCTCTGGCCCTTTCTTGTTTACCCAAATTTGTGTCTCCTTGCTTTCTTAGATGGTAAACGGAACAAAAAGTAGCTTTTCAGGTTTTCTGTGTCAACAACATTTAATTGAGTTTATACTGTAAATGAATAAAATGTAATTGGTCCCTGAGTCTAGATACTTCTGGGCATAAATATACTGAAACAGGTAAACATTGCACACAATGTGACGTTTATGTACTGTGTTGTAATATATTAATAATGCAAGTAGGCCATCTAGTGTCTTAAAGTGGTTATAGCAATGGTTTAAGTTGTTTGGAAGCTTTCCGTAGTTATGAAGTCAGCCATGAGCCTGTTAGCTTTTGACATTTGAAATTCTCAGTATTTTTTACAAAGAGTTGATGTGATATGTTTCTGTGATGAAAGTCGAAATCCTATTCTGAAGGCTGAAGTTATACTGATGTATGCTAACTGCTAGCATATCAATACAGTTTCCCATATACTTTAGCATCAAGCTTGAGCTATTTTGTTATTTTGGTAAATAAGGTGATTTATACCATTTCGAATGTACTGAATATGAATCTCCTGAGAGAGAGTAATGTACATTTCTTTGTGAAGTCAGTTCTTTGGTAAAACTTCAAGCTGAAAATCCTGAATCAGAGTTTTCTTGGGGAAAGTTATCTAACTGCTAAGCTAAGATAGCTGCAGCAGACTAGTCAACGTAAGGCCTGGCAGCTCTGGCACAATGTAACAAATTGATAAGGGAATCATTAAGCACAAAGGCTAAAAATATCGATGGATTGAAACATTTTTCATCGATTCTCAACAGGAACCTGTTTTCGATTCACATCCCTACTTTTATCAGACTAATATCACAGGGTAACAGCATCAGAAAAAAAACTATGTGAGCTTGATTTTTGAGTGTTTTGTTTTGTATCCGCAGCCTCTGAGAAAAAGCTGTGTGTCTGGTCAGCTTTTTTTTTCTTGGTGATTTTCAACAACACTGAATTACCTTTTTACAGAAAACAATAAAGCTCCCTGGAGTATTTCCTGAGGAAAACACAAGAAAAGTCTTTTTCTCTGCAGTGTAAACCACATCTTCTGATGGCAGCAGTTTCAAGCACTAATCAATCTCTTCTTCTTTTGTAACATCAATAAAAATCTTTTCTATTTCAGAACATGCTGAAAACACCTCGCTGAAGCTTTCATGTGACTGCTGAGGAGATGAAATTTGTTTCTGGGATAAGACGTGTGCTGTAAATGGACAGTTTGATTCTTATCGGGTTTTCCCTGTTTTAAATCATCCTCTTTTGGCAGGCTGCACTTCCTGTTTGGCAATGGTGGAAAATCTTTAAAAAATTCTTTGGTTTAGAATCACTATGTCAACACTGACAGTGAGGAATGAAATGTTTTCCACTTATTTTCATTGCTAAGATGATTGTGCAACTGAAAATTGAACTCCTATGAGATTTGAAGAGCTCTCCAGGATAAAGATATGAAATTTAGCAATAGAGGCCTTAGCCTTGAGTTAAATGTTTCCTTTGCATAACGGATGGATGTTTCCACTGCAGACCTCTGGAATATCTATAAATTTTTCCCCTCTTATATCCAATGTAACGGGGAAAACACGATGCACACAGCATCTGGTTTCCCCTGAATTCACAACACTTGGCAGTGACGTAGAATCAAAGATGGAGGCGCCGAGGGTGCCGGCCCCATCTGTTTCTGCTGAAATCCCGGTTTCTCCGAGTGAGAGACAGGATCTGCGGTGGTGATGATGCAGAGCCAAGATGGAGGAACAGAGGGGACGGGGCCCACATCTGTTTCTGCTCAGCCAGCAGCACAGCTCTGAGGAAGAAAAAGGGGGGCCTGTAGAGCTGGCTTTACAGGGAAATGGACACTGTGCTTGCCAAGTCAGCCTGCTGCCTTACTGGCACTGGGGCAATAGCCACACACACACTGACACACAGAGCAAGGGCATCAGGGGCATAGTGTAGGCGGCTGTGTGTGTGTGTGTGTGTGTGGTATTCTGGGTTGGACCATACTTGGATGCGCCGGGCCAAGCAGCAACTTTGTCGGAATGTTTGTACTCTGCTCTTTAACTCTCCGTCTCTCCGTCTCTGTCTTTCCATCCCTCTTCCCTGTGATGTTGGACTCCTGCTACAGACTTTTTCTCCCTCCTCTCATCCGTCCTTCAAATCCTGCATTCCTCCTCCCTCCCTGTCTCCCTCTTTGCCCCTCTACCTCCCGCCAATCCTCTGGACCCTCATGCTCTGATTGTTTTACAGGAAGCTCAGTCACGGGGTGTTTGTGCATATATGTGAGTGTGTGTGTGTGTGTGCTGCTGTGTGTGTGTGTTGTGTGGTATATGTAGCTGACTCAGCCTGATCTCCAGTCCTGTACTGAGATCCTGGCAGACCAGAACAGACATCAGACGACATGCTGACACGCTCCTGTCTGTCATGTGTGTTCTTGTGTGTTTGAGCACTGCAGAATGTGCAACATGAAACTGTTGACCTCATGAGCTGAGCTGTTGACACTGCTGTCTTCTCTTGCTTTGACACACATCTAACATGACTCTTTGTTTATATATATGTGTGTGTGTGTGTGTTAGTGTGTGTACCAAGAAGCTTTGCACACTACCTCTTTGCATTTGCAGATGCCTTGACCATCTGGGTGCATAAACATAACATACATAAAGATCAGAAAAAAACATTTAAGATTAAAAATCAATCCTTAAAGGCAGACTTTTTAAAATGTTTGTAATGTGGGCTCTCTCGCGCTCTCTTGTGAAACTGCTTGTTATATCTGCACATGTTATTAAAGGTCAGTCTGTGTCTACAAAAGTAGAAGTTTTACAAGGATCTGAAAAGAACAGCGAACAGCGTGTCCCTATGACAACGCACAGCATGTTCAGTGGATTATACAACCAAAAAGCGCCTGCTGAATGTTGTTCTTTTTAATGCTGCAAACAGAAATCAAGAAAGAAAAAGATTCTGTCACTTTAGGTCGAATGAGGGAGGTATCTAACAGCAGATATCTGAAACCTACAGTGACCAATGAGGGCAAACGTGCTATGATGTGGAAACCACATGTAGGATGCCCACACTGAGCAAATTCTAAAAACAAACAAACAAACAAACAAACAAACAAAACGATCGATGACAAAGCTCCAATGAGGAACTTTGTTTGTTTCAACTTAGACACCCTCCTGTGGACAAAGTGACACACCTTCTTCTCTTGTGCTTATGTAAGTGTTTTTCTGACAAATTTCTCACACTGACTGTTTGCAGACATTGAGACAATTGATCTTGACCTTCACGGGAGATATTGGACAGACATTGCTGCGCTTGTTGTTGATGGTCTGGTTTGATTTTAGTGGAATAATAAAAGTATCACTCTTAGCCTTTTGAAACAGCAACCCTGCTGATGGGATCAACAGACCACTTATTTCAAAATCACTAGCATTTACAAACCATTTGTTCATCTAAAAACTGAAAAGAAAACTTAATTATCAGATTTCTACGTTTCTGAGGGTACCTGAATGTATCAAAGAAGAATTTCATCATCATCATCATCATCATCATCATCATCATCAGTGGGATGGGTACCCAATTAGGTACATTTATAGATACTGACTAGAGATATTGATGTCAAAATTTTGAACAATAGAAACTCCAACACTTAACTTCATTCAAATACCTTTAGGCACGAGTTAATTAAACAGCTTCCAGGCTTAGCAGCATGTTTTATAAAGCGAAATTAAAACTTAAAACTTAATTAAAAATAAATAGCTAAAGTTTTCTACAGTAAATCAAGTCTTCCAAAGTTTCAATGTAACTGTGATAACTGTAATGACTGCACTGTTGATTGGCTGTTACCCAAGCCATGGCTCTGCTTGTAACCAATCAGATGGTACTGTGAGTGAACAGTGCTGGGGACTGAGTAGTGACGGCAGACAGCAGAGCTGCTGCATCAGAGCCGCAACAATGCAGTTTTAAATTTGTTTCCTATTAGCCGTCAGATTAAAAAAAGGCAGCTGGCGATATGCCTCAAAATGCCAAATATCGGCCCAGATAATCCATCTATCTCTAATACCGACCAAATTCTGTCAAAAGTTCCCGGTATCGATTCATGTAAAATCAAAAGGTACCATGTTTAGGTACCTAAATACATCCTTGTTACTGTGAGGGAGTGGAAGAGTAGGTGATTTTCCATGCTGAACATGAACACAGCATTGCAAGCTTATATATTGAAGAATAAACAAAAAAAAAAATCATTTTATTATTCAACGAATTGATATTTTTTGCCACAAGCACAAAAAAGTACCGAAAATTGGTACCATTGCACACTGATACCGATTGCCAGGTATCGGGCATCGGAACCATATTGTTTAAAATGTGAAAGGTGCCCATCCCTTATCATCATCGCCATTGCCACTGTCACTTTCATTCTCATGTCTTCTTTGAATATTTGCAGAAAATAAATTATTTGCTTTTATTAAATTATTTTAAAAGAACAAATAATTCTAGCTTGCTTTTAGCAAGCCCTAAATGATGGACATACACTCTGTGCTCAAAAATCTTTAAAATTTTGCTTCCCACGTCATGCAGGTGAAACATTTCTGCTCAGAGTCACTCAGAATTCTGTCTTATTACCGACAGAAGCTGTTTTGCAGATAGGCATGATGCTTCTGTAATTTAGACTGCAAAAGTAAAGAACACAGACTTTTAACTCAGATTTTAGGTTAAACAAAATGTATCCAAGAGTTCAAGAAAAAACAGAACCTTGACTTTTCTTTTCAGAATCTGTACCTTACCTGACTTTAAACTCAGAATTTTTGGTGAAACAGTCAGATGTTTTTGTTTTTGTCCCAGAATTCGAGCTTTTATCGCAGAATATGGATCCATTCCAATCAAACAGACTTTTGGTGGAAACGTTCAGGATTCGTAGGCTTGTTTCTTTTTAACTGTGGAAATTTGAGTTAAATAAGAAACTAAATTGAATTAAAAAAAAAAATTAAGGATGAATGTCAGAATTCCAAGAAAAAGAGTCAGAATTTCAGCTTTTATCTCAGATTTCAGGGGAAAACTGTGAGAATTCAAAGGTGTTTTTTCTCAGAACTCTAAGATTAGAGAAAAAAGGTCAGAGATGAAATTGCTCTCTTCCCGTCTCCTAGCCAACCCTACAGAAAATGTTTTCAATGGCTGTTATTTCCTTTGAGGACAGTTTTATAAATTGAGTAATCTCAGTGAATCAACTGATCAACAATCCTCAAAGTTGCATCTCTACAATCTTAATTAAGATCAACAAAACTATGTTTTTGCGTGAGGAAAAAAAAAGTTGTTTCACTAGACAAAATACAGTCCTCTGCTGCACGGCTTTGTTCTCAACTTCCCAGACTTTAGATCACATGAATTATGCACAAACTTATACACTACTCATGGATTTGGGAAACAGACGTGTACCCACAGCTGCCACATGTGTTATACTCCTCTGATCCGACAGCGTGCTGCGAGGAACTGAGAGAAGTTTTACGACGGGGTTAAATTTAAAGGAGAGTCCTGACAGCTACAGAGAGGGATCGGACGACTTGGTGTGTGTCTTTATGATTCCCTGTCATCACCTCTGCAGATGAATGAGTGTGTCTGTGTGTGTGTGTTATATATGTGTGATTATGTGGATAAATGAGATCCTCTGCTCTTTTTTTAATGACTAACACATACATCTGATGCGTGAAAAGACATGTCATTAAGGAGTAACGGCACCACATGTGAGGGCGAGAGTGTGCTCCCGTATGTCTGCACATATGCACTCCTCTATGTGTGTGTGTGTGTGTGTGTGTGTGTGAGTGATAAGGCTGCAGTGTCTGAATCTCTGAGCTCAAAGGGTTTCCTTCATCTAAAGCAGGACTCTACAGGTATGCAACCAACCCCCCACCCCCCTCCTCTATTGCTCAGCCCCACCAACAAGGCCAGTATTGTAGCAGGAGTAAAACGATAGCGCTCAGGGACGGGTTCAGCTATGTGGTAACCCAGACAACCCCTCTTTTCCACCTTCCCACCTCAACCCCCCACCGCCCCATCCAATGGATCCCTTCACCTCAGCGAGGCTGCATGCACCCATTCATTTCTTTTGGGTGACTTTCAGTGAGAAAGAGGAGGAACGAAAGGTGTGTTTTATCTGGCCTGTGTGAATGGAGAGGAGCACTGAGGCTGGAGGGGACAAAGCTGGTCTCATGGGGGGGTCAGCGAGGACGGGCAACATTCTTCCACACACACAAAAAAAAACCAGAAGCTGTCCAGAGTCCAGCAAACGCGTTTTAAAAACCTTGATGTTGGATTGATTGAAGCGAAACACGGGTCTGCGTGAAGCTTCGTAAAGAAAACGTAGAAATTATCTCTTTCTGTTTGTGATCCTACCTTGTGTGTGTGTGTCTGGTTCACTGTTGCGTGGACTGCTTCGGAGTCTCCTCTCCGGCTTCTTCCCACCTGGACTGCTGACTCCGCCCCCTGTCCCCACTGACCCAAGCGATGGGGCGTGTGATTTGTTGCTGCATCATAAAGAAAATTGCAAAAAAAACAAAAATCAGAGCAAGTTAAAAAAAAAGGATGGAGTGCCAAAAACTGATCAAAGCTTGTTTTCTCTGTTTTTTGGGGGCAAAAACAGCCATATGATTACTCATGAAAGCGAAGGGCTACTCTTTCTTTTGGTAGTTTTAGCATTTACATAAAAAAATGATAGTGTTCTTTAACGATCCAACAAAATGCCCTAAAACAGCTTGCAGTGTGGGTTTGAGTCTAAGCTTATCTCAGGAATCTGTGATAAGCGCAAGAACTTGATTGTTTTAATGGCTCTGAAACACATATTAATTTTATCATCTGCATACTGCTCAATTAAATATCCATGAGACTGAAACTGAAGGGTCTGCCTGCCATTAAACTCCTCAGAAATGTTACAGTTGAAAACTAGAAAAGCACTCAGAGAGCGCAGACCTCCACTAAGCACATTGTGATTGTGACGCAACACTTTAGTCCTACTTTAATGTTATACTCCCTTTCAGCAGATTGTCTGGTACAATTTGGTGTTAGTTGCAGGTTTATACCATAATTTGTTGCCTGACAGAGTTGAAAATGATGATGAGCCAGTACATATTTCATATTCTGGATCTTAGTATCCAGAATATTTCCAGGATTTAGGTCGTAGTTTTACATCCGTCAGAAATTATCTTGTTGCAAAGCAATCCTACCATTTATTGTGGAGTTATATACACATATGGTGAAAACAGCCCTATCTCACAATGATAAAGAATCCTTTCAAAAAGTCGGATCCAGATGGTGACTCGCTTCTTCCTTATCCCATTTTCAACATTTCCTGAAAATTTCATCAAGATCTGTTGGTTACTTTTTTAGTTATGTTGTATTTTTCTGTTTTTATGAAGTTTCTAGACCTGCTTTACATCTACCATAGATTTATTCTCCTCTCTTTTCTTCTTTGGCTCAGGTTACCATGATGATCTTACCTGGAGTCCATCCTTTGTAGTTAACCCCTCCCCCAGACAAGAGCCATATGATAACTACATCATGAGGCAAGTTCAACATTACAGAGCTCAAGATCCACGGCTACCCAAAGAGATCTTGATATTATGTGCACACAAAACAACATTTAATGCAAAATTAAGACAAAAAGCTTGAGTTCTGGGATGTTATTTTACAACTATTAACTTTGAATTCTTTGAAACATGATGAGATGAAGGAGGCTGTGAGGTCACCTGTATCCGTTGTGTGCTGGCCCCAGGCTGCCTTTGTACAGAGTGGAGGGAGGTGAGTTCAGTCGATTCTGTCGCTCTAGCTGTCTCTGTTCCTTTATCTTTTTGGGCTGTGGCTTACTGTACGTCTCCTCTCTGCCTATGAAGTTCGACATCCCGTAAACTGGGATGATTTCTGAAAAAAAGAAGATTCCCATTAGGTGAAGAATCTAAAAGAAAGGTAAGACATGAATCCTGGTTGAAAGAAGAAAAGAGAGTCAGTACCTGGATCGCCGTACATGGGGGGAAGGTGGTGCTGGTAGTACTGATGAGGGGGCAGCTCTCCGGGGCTCACAGGGGGATAGAAAGAGTGAGAGTTGGGGATAAAGTGAGGGTGAGCCAGGTAAGGGGGCAGATGGTGTGTTGGAGAGAGGGCCGGAGAGTAGGAGGGAGGGTAGCACTCTGGAGACTGTGGGGTCACCACCACCCGGCGCACCCCTGTGGTATCCTCCAGCACCTGTGGAGAAAGAGAACAGGAGGTTAAGGGGATATATGTTAGAGGAATTTCACAGTTGGCAGCAAACTTGGAAATTTTGCAGACAGTCGCTCCAAATGGCAGCGAGACGTGTCTGAGAAGTTTAAACTTTGGGAGCAACAAATCATGTCAGGGAAGCACACACAGTCACAGGAGCTGCTCCAGGCTTCAGACATGAGACACATTTGTCTTTAACTGTTTCAAGTTTTTCTAAAAAGAAGTTTTTGTGTTTTTTTTTTTTTCGTTCTGGAGCACCTGCTGTTACAAAATGCTGCTGCCAATCATTGTAAGAGCCACTCTGAGGAAACTTAATGAAAGGGTGAATTGCATTATTGATTGAACAACTGAGACATTGTGCTAACAGGACGCTCCGGCCCTTTAAGGGGTGAAAACATGCTGTCATCAGATGGTCCACAGATTTCAATAACAACTCATTTAAAAGAACTGCTTCAAATTAACACACATTCCATACATGTGTTCACTTTCACATCCACACACACACACATTCCAACTATTCAGACACTTTCACAGGCCTGCATTCCAAGCACAGAGCAAACACACACTCCCTGCAGAGAGGGGAAGTCATCTGATGGTACCTAACAACAACACTCACACACATACTCACACAAACCCCAAATAACACGACCCCCAAACCCCCCCATCACTCGGACTGAGTGCCAAAAAACAAGAGAGAAAGGAGAGAAGTTTTAAAGAGGTCAGGAGGGGAGGAAGATGGTTGCAAAACTAATCCAAGTGGGAAAGAGAGGGGGAAGGGAGGAGAGGTGGAGGAGAGAGGGGGAGGCCCCCTATTTACCCCCCGAACCCCCTCCTCCGCTGCAGAGGAGAAAAACAGATTGTTGACAGGAAAACAAGAGCAAAGTCCCCGCAAGAGTACATGTGGATCTGAGCTACATACCCACGCAGCATTTACTGGCAAGGACACACACACACACACACACACACACACACACACATTCCAGGGAACACAAACTGGAAGGGACCCACAAATATGCAGACACATGTGCTTTCACACACCCAGTGTTACAATGAGCCATTAGTGCAAACCACTGAGGACACACACGTGCAAAATACATCTGTCAATAAACAACTTTATGCCCTCTTTCTTCATCCATCCATCCATCCATCCATCCATCCATCCACCCATCCATCCATCCATCTGCCCCCCCACCCCACCCCCAAACCCAGTGCCTGTCTCCACTATCAGTCTTGTTTATGTAACAGTGACAGTGTTTCCCGCTCACACTTGGCTCAGTCCCTGCTAATGCACACACACCCACACTGGGGCAAACACAAACACACACCCACGATGAGCCAATGACCCGGCTTCCACTGGCATAGGAGCACAGTGTCACCACATGCAGACCACAGATGTGTTTGTTGTGTAGATTGACCTTTTGACACGTGCAGATTTAGAGAAAACACAGTTTGAGGAGACTAATACTGTCAAACATTACAGTGAAGCCTGCTTTTTAAAGACAACAGACATGTTTTTTTTGTTTGTTTGTTTTTTTTAACTTTTTTTTAAACCTTTTTTCTGTTTTGTTCTGTTTTTGAAAAGACTAGAGTGGGTGTGTAACTAGAGTTTTTTTCTTCTTCTTTTTTAAAGGTGAAGAATATAAACATCCTAATTCCACATGTCAAACGGTAAAGATAAAAATTTACAACATATAAACCTTTACTTTAACTCAAAGTTATTCTGTTGTTGTTATAGTAATTTGGGGCTTTTCAGGGTTTATAATGTCCCCTCTGTTATTCCTGTAGTAGCTTTACAGGATTCATTTGAAAAAAAAACAAACATATTTTTCTCACAAGTGTTGTAGAAAACCCTCTGTCCAAAACTCTTCCTTTTAGCTGCTATCTCTTTAAAGCACAAACCCCCTTTCCTTTTTATTGGCCAGATATGCAGTCCTATGGGCAGACCTTGGTGTTTGAGGCCCGGTTCTTCAATGTGTCACCAACTAGTCAGGGGGATCCTCACGTGTAAACCTCATCATTTTAAAAAGTCTTGAGAAGATCTGAAGTATAATACCCCCCTCTTTAAATAAGTAAGGTGTGAAATGGATGCTAATTTGCCTTTTGTCTTTTTTGTCCTTTCTAGCTCACCATAGTTGGGTTACTGCAGTATTGTTCTAGATTCTGCTCCCAGTATGAAAGAAAAAAAAAAGACCTGACTGTGTTGTTTGAGACTTAAAACAAACAGGTCAGTGGTAACCACACCAACAAAAATAACCATAAAAATTATCTGGTTGGGATGGATTTTTTTTACATTTTTAATGTGGACTTTCAAGAAGCAAAATGATTTTAAACATGCTAACTGCTACTAGCCTTTTGTGGTTGCATCAGCATCACAAAAGCTAAGTCTTACTGAAAGAAACTCATTCAGTAAAAATCTAAAAAATCTGTTGTTTATGCTAAAAACTGGGACAGTAGGGAGTCAAAAAACAATAGTCTCTTGCACACAGAATTCTGCACCTTCATGCTTCCTCCTCTGCTGATAACTGAGGCTTTCTTATGTGAGCTAAAGACACCATAATAGGTGTAACACTTTCTGTGCATTTTTGTTGTGCACACTCTCAGCACAAGGTATGACTCTGAGTTTACAAATGTCTGCTATTCAAGTTATTGCATGTCAGGTTTTATTATCTTTTTTTCCAATACATTTTGGGTCGTAGTAACATTCTGGGCTCTAACAAGGTATGTAAACAACCTTAAATTGAATTTTCTATGCTGCATTGCAGGAATTATACTGAAAAAATTTAGAAAGCATGCCGCTCAAGTCTCTTAAACAAGCTTGCAACTATTTTTTTGATGAGCACTACATGCATAACATTCTTTTTACTAAGACAGAAATGTTTGTAAGAAGCACGTTTGATCACACGGTGATAAATGTTTTTAATTCTAAAATAGGACAAAAACAAACCTGTGAGATGTATCCAGGGGGGACGTGAATTGGAGGAATTGATCCATTTGGGGACATCATGGGAACCTCAGCAGGACCTGTGAAGGAGGGAGAGGAGGTGTTTATTTAACCTGGAAAGTGGCTCATGCTAAAGTAAATTCTCATTTACATTCATCAGTCAGCAGTATACATGCAGGGACACAAACAGAGCCACACACACACATACAAACACACACAGCTTCACCCTGAAAGGGCCCTTTATTCCAAAAGATCAACCTGAAGGTTTACATCAACGGTCCAAACTGAAGGTTGTAAAAGAAAAGGTCAACCAAGCGGTTCATTTCTACATGAAAGCCTCAAGAGGATTAGTTTCTGTCTTTTTTAATTCACTTCAAAGGTTTTGTACACTACTGTTTACACAGCACACCTGATCCAACATTCGTTGCATCTACATATATGTGGCCAACGTGGATCCATTTCCTCTAACTGCAAAAGTGAAGCCAAATATCACCTTAGTGGGCAATCATCTGTTGTGATGGTGACGTATTTGAGCAAAGAGACTTTGCGCTCCCTCTGCCAAACTTAGTAAAAATTTAGCTAACTGATCCAATTGATCTTCTTCTATACATGAGGTGACTTCTTTACTGACTGAGCTAAACCAGCGTCTCAAAAACGTGAATCATGGAGTTCAGTAACATCTGGTGTTACAGTTTCTCACAGTTTGATTGGTTTCATTATTTTTTTCTGTTCCCTGTCTACTTTCAACTGCAGGGGCTGCGTTTGTAAACACAGCTGTCAATCATTACATCACACAAGTAAAAAAACAAAAAAATTCTTGCACACAAATCAACATAACTAACTAAACATATGACTTAAAGGATACTTAAAAATGTGTTTTTGACATGTGTTTTAATTTTCCTTTTTGACCCATGTCTCACCACAGCTTGTAAACGGAAAAAACTGAAATCTTATCAAGCATTTTTGTCTTATTTTAAGTAAAAATTTGCTTATTACATTTGATTTGAGCCACATTAAACTGATCAGTCCAGGTAAAATGTCTTGTTTTAAGTTATTTAAGGACAAAAATGAGGTCTGAATTACTTCTAACAAGTAAAATAAAATCTGCCAATGAGAAACTTGCTCGAAAATTTGCTTAAAACTAGATTAATGTATTGATAAAAGTAAATTTTCTCTTGTTCCATTGGCAGGTTTTTTTTAAACTTGTTTCAACAATTCAGACCTCATTTTTGTCTTTAAATAACTTGAAACAAGACATTTTTTCTGTGATTAAATTTAAAAAGGAATTTTCTACTGAAATAAGACAAAAACACAAGATAAGTTTTTTGTTTTTTTCAGTGTAGAGCTCTTTATGATTTGGCTTCACTTTTGGGGAGGTGGCATATGATCCATTTCCCTTGACTATCTTTAAATTTGGGCATTTCACACTTTGTCTTCTGTTTCTTTACTTGTTGCTACTTATGAATATTTTGGCTTCACTTTAGGGATGACTTGTGCCGCCCATCTTTTTGTACATTCTGTGGTATCATGTTTTCTGATTATGAATGCAGAGTGTTTCCTTTCTTTTCACTTTGTTGGGTTGACTGTGATTTAAGAGAAAACTCTATGACATGACACACATAAATGAAGACATGCTCCACAAGATGTCTGTGGATAAGAACTGATGGATATCAAAGAGTAGGGAAAATGACTTCTCATCCCAAAGCAAACTTTGCTCCGAGGAAGAAGAAGAAGCAAATCTGATAGAATTAGCAGATTGAAAAACTATGTTGATTTTTCCACAATTCATAACCTCCCCTCTCTGCCTTCCTCTACCACCCCCAGGTCTCTCCATCTCCTCCCCTCTCTCTGTGATGGAGGTCTGCGGCTGGTAAAGTCATTGGGACCCCGGTGGGACAGCTGGAGGCAGACCTGGCCTCTGAATAAATCACACTGAGCACAAACACACACAGGGGCCCTCATTACCTACAAGCTGAAGTACAGCAGTAACAGTACACTGACACCTATCTTGTCTACAACTGTTCCTTTAAAGGGCAATTTCACCCAAACGCTTTCACCTTTTCCTCACTTTGTAACTTTTCCTCACTCAATCCTGCTTTTCTCACCCTCTTTCCCCTCTTCCTTTCACCCCTCCTTCCAAAAAATCCCTTGTGGATAATCCTCCCATTCATCTATTACTCACATCCTTCCCTCCCTTTTTTATTTTGAATATTACTCACTCCATCCATTCTATCTGTTTCTCCATCACCCTCCCTAAACCGTGCCATCACTCCCTCCTCCACCTTCCTGACCTCTCATCGGACAAACAAACAGGTAAAAGTACAGTAAACACACACACACACCTTCCAATAGATACACACACACACAAACACACACATACACCAAGTCTCTAGGGTGTGTGAGTAGGTCACAGGTATGAAGAGACAGACCTCTTTCAGTCCCAGACCGTGGAGACTAGAGGTGTGTATGAAAGTGTTCATTGAGTAGAAGGTCATAGCATAGGGAGACACACACACTTACACACACTCACATACACTGCTACTCTAAATCCCTTTCCATCGCTGCTCATAGCACACTTTCCCACTTGCTCACACACACACACACACACTCTTGACAAACAGACGTGTGTTTGGACAGTCTCTGCTGCCTCTGTGCTCTTCACTCAACAAACAGCAGCATTCCTCTGCTCACACACACACACACACACACACACACACACACACACACACACACACACACACACACACACACACACACACACACACACACACACACACACACACACACACACACACACGCTCAACATTCCCATCCCTGGCCCCAAGGACTGGACCCAACAGGCCCAGCTACCCCCTAACCCCTCCCCAAGATACAAGACAGTCTTTGTCCTGCTACCCTCACTCGCAAACACACACACACACACACACACACACACACACACACACACACACACACACACACACACACACACACACACACACACACACACACACACACACACACACACACACACACACACACTGCTGTAAGCCATATAGTATTCGACTGTTAAGAGCAGCTCAGAGTCATCAGTGTGTAATGAAGTGGTTGTTATAGTGTGTGTGTGTGTGTATCTGTGTGTGTAGGGGGTCAATCATCATCCACTCTGAGGTAACGTCACTCATCCTGCTCCTTCCATCAGCTCTGCAGCACTTCCTCCACCTAATCCTGCAGGAATCCAAGACGACACGGCCGACAAACCCCCTTTTACCCCCTTGCCTTCTCATCTTCCATCTGTTGCTTCTTCTGCTTCCGATTGCTGCAGAGTTCAGGTCAGAGATGACTTATGAGGTCACATCCTGCATGAGGGGTGACATCACTTATCTCTGCCAGAACAACTGTGAAGCATGGTGATGTGTAATGTGACCTTCAGAGGTGACAAACACGCAACCATTGCATCTTCTAACACAGTGACTCCAGAAGTATTAATCATCCAAAGAGGAAACACTGCACAGCAAATTTCCAGCTAATTCCTCTTTTGTTTTTAAATTTATACTTCTACCTCACAGCATTAACCACGCTTATTTTTAGATTTCGTGTTTAATTCATGAACAAGAAAACAACATCTGGAAAAGACAGCTCATGTTTTTCCTTTTATCTTTTGTTTGCTTCCATGGAAGAAAACACGGTTAAGATTAGGGATGGGTATTAATACCAATTTTACTGATACCAATGCCATTATGGATTATAGATCCAATTCTTTACTGTTTCCCTTAGCAATTCTTCCTGTGCAGACATTACATTTTGACTCCTTTCTCACACATTGCATGACACAAACGTCATCACACAAGCTCAACTGCAGAGAAGTATTCAGGAGTTCGTGCATAACCGTGAACAAAGCTTAGGGTTGCTGACTAAGCATTTTGTGTGAGTCCATGTTTGTAGCATCTAAGCGCTTCATAGGCTTGATGATACCAAATGTGATATGGTTTGATGAGGTACAGAGAGGAGACACATGGAGCAGAGGCGAAAAGATACAGGTGTAAACAAAGAAAACAGAGAAAAAGAAAATATGGATGACATGACAGCTCTCCAAAAGTGAAGCAAAGCCTTTAAAGCTCTACCTTCTGACTACCTCTTGGCTGTAAACAGATGAGATATGGGTCTGACTTAAAAATCCTTATGTCCATTATCTGACCTCAAAGTTAGTCCTTATCACACTGACTTCTGTCTAAACAGGAAATAGTCTTGTTTTGGTTGTTTGCTTCAAAGGAATAGTGGAGCTGATGGCCCCACAGTTCAAGCAAAGCCCCATGTTAACCCCAAAAATATGACTTTGGGGGGCATAAAACTGTAATTGATTGCTTCGATAGAAATTGTGATTAAATGATTACATGTGGCGAACAAAACTAAAAGAATCATAAAGTTTTCACAAGAGCCCCTGGTTTTTGTCCATCAGAAGGATCTCTGATCTATGTCCATTAAATTGTGGTTGTGGCAGGAAGTAAACAATCACTGTTTCCATAACTTCAGTGCCAGTCATTGGAGATATTTTGGCTTCATTTATTAAAAGGGGAGGCGGAGGCATGTCATCCATCTTTAAGTAGGGTCAGTCGACCCCAGATAATCTGTTTTCTAACAGTTGTAAGACCACAAGGTAAGTGTTGAAATAAAACACAACATCTTTCTGTTTATCACACAAACACACACACACACACACACACACACACACACACACACACACACACAAACACTGTTTTTAAGCTTTTCTATATAACATTTAGGTTATGCTGCTGAAGGTTTACACAGGAAATAAACACACATGTCCGTCATAAACACTCTGCATCAAACCATCCAAACATCAACCTTACATGTTCAACACGTCTATACTGACTCACTCCATACACACACACAGACACACACACAGACACACACAGAGACACACACACACACACACACACACACACACACACACACACACACACACACACACACACACACACACACACACACACACACACACACATAAAGACACAAACTTAAAGTGATGTTGTCCAGCTGTTCGCACATGGGTTCACACTTATGTACAAGAACAGGACGTGATGCAACTTTTCATCAAATGTTTCCCATCACATAACTGTCAAAGACAGCTGCTGCTGAGCCCCAAAACACAACACACACACACACAGATAACACACACGGATAACACACATGGATAGCACTTGGACATTAAAAGATTTCTGGTCTCAAATACTCCCTGATTACTTACATCCGTATAAAGGCTTTAACTCATACACACTTCCTAAACACACACTTTCTTCTATAGATCTCTGATGCAGACAGTGTGTGTGAGATAACCAGAGACAAACTGTGTGTAAACATGTGTGTGTTCAGTCTGAAGCCAGAGTCAGCTTTCAGAGAGGAGTCAAACACTTTCTCCTTCCTTTCAGCTCGGCACATGTGGTCACCACATTGAAAGGAAATGCAGACCCTCTTGGGGAAGCATGTGTGTAAGTGTGTGAGTGTGTCGGACCAAATGAGCCTGTTTGTGAGCTGACCTACATACAAAACAACCCCACTCAGATGGATTTCCTAAAAACACACAGAAACGAAAAAACATGGTGTCTCCAAATGCTCACTTTATCTTTCCACAAGGTACAAAACACACTCACAGACACACACACACACACTCACAGACACACACACACTCACACACACACACACACACACACACACACACACACACACACACACACACACACACACACACACACACACACACACACACACACACACACACACACACACACACACAACCTTTGTGTACCCTGTGAGAGCCCCATGGAGGCAGCTGTCTGATCTCCATGGGTACATGTATCCCTATGTGTGTATATGTGTGCTTGTGCGTGTGCGTGTGTGTGTGTGTGTGTGTGTGTGTGTGTGTGTGTGTGTGTGTGTGTGTGTGTGTGTGTGTGTGTGTGTGTGTGTGTGTGTGTGTGCATCTGTGTGTCTGGGTCAGCTGTGACGTGGCGCTGCCTGGAAGTTATGTAAGCATCGGCAGGGTAATGTTATCTGTCCTCGGTGATCCAAGAGCAAGACACTCCCACGACAGCTTCCTCTGCTGCCTCGCCAACACACACACACACACACACACACACACACATGCACACACACACACACACACATGCACACACACAAATCAGAAACACCAAAAACACACACACTACAGATCATGACCTATTGTCAAACCAGAGACATAAATATGAAACAAATTCCCAGGGGGCTTTTAGTCCACAGCTACTAGAGAGACTCAGGAGACAGAATATGGTGCATGATGGGAATTGTAGTGAAGTTAAAATATAGAGCAAAAGAGGAGGGAAGAGACACTCTGTGGTAGCAGGAAATGTGTGAGACATTTTTAAAATAGCACAGCTCACTGTATATATACACATCCTGGATCAGTGTGAAACATGTGATGACACACACACACACACGCACACACATACACAAACACAAACACAGACTTCAGTCTATCTCCGGTGACTCAAGTCCAGTGGACAGCTTTGCCCTGTATGGGCTGAGACTCAGTGATGGAGGAGGAAGTCAGGACTTCCTGCGCTGCCCTGCCCTGGTTAACTACACCACCTCTCTGCACACACACACACATTTACACACATATGGACGTGAACACAAAAATGATCCATTTTACAAACATCCATCTGCATTTGCAACACAGAAACATGCACACATACTTCTTAGCCCGAGTGTGTGTTTTGTGGGACTGTGGGTAATTTGAGCGGGCTGCAGATATGCAAAGGAATGTAAATCATAAGCTTACTGTATGTACATAACTTGAGCGTGAGTGTGTGTGTGTGTGTTTTTGGTATGCGAATATCCTTCCAGATTTCTATCCTCAGTGTTGCATAACACAGTGTCACAGGAGAACAAAGAGAAAGCATTGTCAGCTCTGCCAGCTGATGATCTATCAGCGCCACGATGACCTCATCTTCACGTGACATCAGGATATTAAAGAGAAGGAGAAGAAACAGGCGCTACAATGATGATGAGGCTTGTAAAACCAGCGTTATATTACTGGCTCACTGACAGCGAGGGATCACATTTCAAATTAAGAGTGTGCTCTCGTCTGCACAGACTGAAAAAACTTAGTGCAGACTTCTGAAACAAAGTTCTGATTTCCTTTCTTGTTTGAGAATCATCTGCAACTCTGCTGCCTCTAAAGATAACACCACATTGACAACATCCACTTTATTAATTCTAATTATTAAAGAGGGGGTATTGTGCTTTTTTTTTTAGACTTTATTCTGTCCCACAGGCACCCCCGTGTTAGCTTCACATGGTTTACAGCTAAAAATTAAGCTTAATTTTTTTTTGCCTCTCATTTTAGCTGCTGTCTCTTTAAGGCTCCCTGCTGGTGCCCCTTTAGAGACCTGTCAGAGGGTAGAGCCTTGTGTGAGCCTTGGTGATTGAGGCCCACCCCTCCAACAAGCAGTGAAGAGATCTTTATGCGATGATATCATTATTCCAGCATGTCTCATGATGATTTTGTGCTAATTTTAGAAACGGACCGTTTTTACAGTTTTCAGATTCAGAAATTTCTACAACATATGAGTACATAGCAGTAACATCCTGTATTGTTACTTTAAAACTTTGTTTCAAATATGGAAAAACAGAACACTCTCTCTTTAAAATACAAATAAAAAGACACCTGAGACAATTCAAGAGAGATTTTTCAGCTTATGACTATTTCTTGTAACATAATAATATATTTGTGTGGTTAGATGTTTTTTTATTGAAGTCATTCATCAAATCAATTGTTTCATCTCACGATATGAAGCTCTCAGACTCCTCAGGTCAACACTGGCCCCCAGGTGACCTTAAAGACTTTATTTATTAGGTTTATGTTATGTTATGTAACCTGTATTTTCCCTGTAAGCTTCTCAAGATTGAGTGCTTTGTTATTTCAAACAATATAAAAAGAGCCAAGTTAGCACTTCTGGTACCTTGTCATCTTTTCTTACATCAACATTTAGAATAGTTTAGCTCCTCCGTGTGGGCTACGAGCCCAAATGTGACCAATAAAGCAGCCTAACACATGAGGATAATTTCTGCTTTAATGAAACATTGAAATTTTAGAGATGCTAAACAACCATCCCAGGTGTATGAGATAGCTGTAGGTGCAGTGGAATTCTCCAGGAAGACACTTTCATCAAAGGGTTAAAGAGTTTCTAGGAACAGACCATGAACCCTCTAAACCTTATCCTCTCCTCATCACTGTGTAAACGCAGCTTCAGCATACAGGCCCGGATCTGTTTAATGTATCCCGAGTGCCAGCTCACAGACCTCCACCCAGCCCACATCTCATCCACCCACAGCCTGTCGACCTACTTCTGCTGCTGGGTCTGCTCCAGAGGAGAGCAACGTAACGTCTGGAGGGACACCGAGCCCAGCCGGGCTTTGTTCTCCCCTGATCTTAACATGTACAAACACACACACACACACACACACACACACACACACACACACACACACACACACACACACACACACACACACACACACACACACACACACACACACACAAACACACAAACACACACATTATATAGAAAAACACTCTTTCACAGCCACACACACACACGGTCAAAGAAGTAAAATAAACCAATTTCCAAACCGCCGACCAATGCCCTGATTAACACCTTGGCATATGTGCAGGAACTCTGAAGATGTCATGCTGACATAAGCAAGTACACACACACACACACACATAAAAACACACTTAACTTGTAGGACACAATGACATTAGAAGAGTTTACACTGACAGAAATCATGGTCACCTTGGCAGAAACAACAAATCTGGACACACACACACACACAGTCAATAATGCATTAACAAATTCAGACATAACAACTTGGAACATGCAAACAATCTAACTTTTCCAGTTCAATCCCAGGAGGCTATTCTTGGACTTGCAGATTTAATTGTTTTGAGATTGGTAACCATGCAGCACGCAAAAACACACACATATCCGCACACACACACTGCACGCTGAGACAGACTCTGCTTATCAGTCTTCCTCTTCATGCATGTGCGAGCGTGCATGTGCACATGCAAAAACACACAAGCCAGACACTGATGACTCATTGTATCCATTCACTAATCAACTTCATGGAGAGAAGGAGGAGCGCAAAGAAGGGCAACAGCTGTCCGTGTGTAAACAGACTTAGAGTCTAATGATCATCCTCTTTTTTTTCTTTCTCGCGCTCCCCTCAAATCCTCGAGAGGAAACTAATTCTCAAACCTTGACCCATTAAAGGAGCAGCCCTGCTTTTAGTCCTTTTTGCTCATTTTTTCCCCCTCTGTGCACAAGCTGCTACGTCTGTTCCCAGCTGTACTCCTCTCCCTCTTTCCTCCTCCTCCTCCTCCTATCTCTCCACATGTTAATGTGGGGCATTCCTCGTGTATGAGTCACAGTCTGAACAGCACCGAGTTTGTGTCCACCACACAGAACAGAGCGGAGAAAGTGTGTGCAGGGAGGAAGAAGAAAGACAGGAAGAAGTAGAAGAAGAAGAAGATGGAGAAGAATGTAGGGTTAATGTCAGTGGAAAGGCAGGACTGGAAGTCCAACAATTGCTGGGACTTTCCCCCCACTCCTTAACTCTGCATTCCACTTTTTGTGTATGCATATGTTTATGTGTGTGTGACTGTGTGTGCCTGTGTGTGTGTGGCAGCTCAGGCTAGCAAGGAAGTAAGATACGGTGCAGACTGCATGCAGGAGTGGGAGAAACATGAGGGATATCTAGGTCAAACTGACTTCTCTTCAAGACGGATACCAAAACTTTCCCTCAACCAGTCCCTGCGATCACCCCTCAACCTCCGTGTTTGGGGCCCTCCCATTGACCGACACGCACTCCCACCCCCACCTCAACCAATCAGATCAGAGCTGAAGAGAAAACAGAGGGGCTTCCCTGTGAAATCCAAACACACATGATGTAAACAATCACATGTGTAGTCTGCGCAGCTGTGCAGGAGGCCTCAGGAACCTCAGGCACATGTTGATGTCTGCCTCTGAGGATTAGTCCATGACATCTTTAAGGTCTCATCCAACGAATGTCACATACAGAGCATTCAATATTATTAAAGTTTTAATAATATCGGTAGGTTGAATATCAATGAAAGGACTGGCACAGTTTCTAAAAAGTATGCAAATGGTAACATCATCTGGGTCAATCAATTAATCGTTTTGAGAATACAATAAGATTAAGTTGTAACAAACTTCAAATTTATGCCAAGGTAATCAAATATTTCCATTGGTTAATTGATTTATCATTAGAGCTCTAGAAAACAACTAGAAGATTTTGATAATTGCACTTAACATAAAAGTTAAAAAAGACGAAAAGAGCAGAGATTGAGCACTTATCACAAAACTTTTCAATTTTTCATAATGACCATAAAAGTTCATCATTATTGTATTCCTGGATCGTTTCTTTAAATTGATTAATTGGCGCACACTGCACCATCGATTCATAGATTATCCATTTGAGAGAACAACGAGGGAATGACAACAACAGAAGATGAGATACAAGACTCATGCAGAAGGAATTAATAAGTATATAATACTAGAGGTACAAACCTACAACAGTTTATGAAAACTACATCTGCAGATTGTGATTTTGATTGATTACTTGATCGATTAAATCAATCGAAAAAAATCAATATTGCATATTGCAGGTTAAAGACAACTGTTAAGAAATTGATAGGAAAATAACTTAAAAACAATCTCCTGAAAGAAATTCCTAAATTAATAAACCACCAGGTCTCCTAGAGATGTTTTAGGCCTAAATCACACGAATATGGATATTTTTTTGATCGGATATCTTTGTCCTTGTTTAAAAATAAATCTCTGTCACACACCACAGAACTATCTCTGTCCATACGAAGAGGCCAAACTGAAAATGATTGCCTCTGAAGCCTGCAATGCCATGCCTGGCTGATAAGTGGCAGGTTAGCAAAATGTGAAAACCATAGAAGAAGAACGTCATGAGTATGTGCAGTCACTCAACTGTATATTTTTCTTTTCACTTTTTCATCCGTTTTTAAAAATCTCCGTTTATGTGGGTGAAATCACCGTGTTTGTGTGGTTGAGAGGCCCAAATGGACAGAAAATGTGCGTTTAGGAATATATCCATATACGTGTGGTTCAGGCCTGGCTAGAGGCTGCGGCTGCTGCTGGTGGGGCTGGAGTTGTCTGACTGAACAGCAGCCGGGTCAGTCTCACCCGGCGCCGGTATCCTGTCCTGAACTCCATCCACAGACTTTACAAAATAGACTCCATCATATCAATCCTCCTGTCCATGAATGGGCACCACACCTACGCATTTTTGTGACCGATGTAGAAACAAAGTCCCGTCTTGTCAGCTGCGCAAAACGAATCCGTGCACGAAAGCTAACGAAAGCTAGTGGACACAATGTCCTGTTAAGTTAGTATTTCTGCATCCATCCATCCAAACAACATCTTAACGGATGGTCAAATTAAATAATACTTTGAAAGAAACAAAATGAACACAACCCCAAATGCGCGATCTGACTCATGACAACCTGTGATTCACATTCGCTCGAAGCAGAGTGAAGGAATGCGAGTCCCTTTCGTTACATCAAATGACGTGATGCTGAAAAAAGAGCGTTTTAAACAGTTATACTGAAAACAGACACTTCTTCCTCCTAATTTGTGCCTTTTTTGATGAATAACATACAAAATCAGTGATTGACTTAATCTACTGCCATTCTCAGATCATGATAAGTGTTTAAAAAAAAAAAACCTGCAATATGCCCTTTAATTTTTTAATAGATTCAAAGGATGGAGAAGCATTATTGTTATTCAACAACTTCTTTTAGTTTAAGTGAAAAAATAACTGCAAAATGCAAATCAAAAATAATCTGTATGAGGGATTATGAGATTGAAAAAAAATACTGCGAGGTAGAAACAGAGAGAGGGGACACATGGAAGCTACGGAGGAAGTGGAGGAGGTTAGAAAAAGAGAGAAAGGAGGAGGAGGAGAAGTGAAGGGCGGAGAGAAGGAGAAGTGCTCCAGCTGTACCCTGAGCTTCAAGGGAGCCAAGAATTCATCCCTGGAAAAGCTCTCTTTCTCTCACTCTTTCTGGAAAATTCTGCGAGCCCTCTTCTCTCCACAGCTGCTGTTCACACACAGCCTTACATATGAAGACAGACACAGTATTTTACAGATTTTCTGCCCCCCTTCCCCTCACCCTCCACCCCTGAGTTGCCCCTAAATGGGCCAGTCCCCACAGCAAACACAGCTTCTCCTTGGAGCTGGCAGCGCAGACCAAGTCAGCAGAGCAGGGGTGGCTGGGGTCATCACCAAGAGGAAGTGGCCTCGCCCGGAATGCATGGTTGCAGACACGACCAGACATGTAGCGTCTTATTCTCCTGCTCCTGCTCTATTCCTCCTTTTTTCCTCCCTTTTTCTGTCTCTCCTCTCCTTATTTACCTTTCTTTATTCTATCCTTTCATTTCCACTTCACTTGTTTCTCCCTCCTTTCTTCCTCTGCCTCCTCATGCCCTGCTGCGTGAGGGCATTGAGTTTGCACGTTAGCACTGGGCAGGGCATACAACAACAATCAACTCTCTCTATGCACCACACACTTTTACACACACACACACACACTTTTGCACACAAAAGTCAAGTTGTTAACCACCCTCTCTGTCCCTTTGTTTCTAACATTTGAGTGGAAAAGGCTGGAAAAAGAAATGAAAACACAGGTATGCGCACACACAAATTGTGCCCACAGGGAACGCATTCCAGTACACACCACCTGGAGTTAGAGTCCGTTCCCATGGAGACTAGTTTCCCCAAATCCAATGGGACATAACACCAAATTAAGACACACAAACTCACAATAAACACACCTCATGAGCGGAGTTTACCCAGGGAGTGAAAACCTGAAGGAAAGTTTTCTGTAAAACGGCTCCACCGTGTACAAAGACATATACATCTAGACGTCACATGTAACACACTCATTATGTTGTATTTTCTCTAGCATCTACAAAGATAAAGACCAAGCATCCGTCAACACAAATAATTAGACCAAAGGAAGAAGAGAAACGTGCCCTGGCAAAACCTTTGATATGGTTTCCTGCCAGACAGACAGCAAACATGACCAAGCTGGTAGATTAAAACTGATGGCTGGTGTGTTTGGGGAACATTCTGGAAATGCAAGGAAGGGAATATCCACCAGTGTGATATCAGTGTGGTGATCCCATCCTTAAAGCTCCACTGGTGTTTCTTTACGGTTTAAAGGTATTAGCTTTAATATGCTGAATAAAACTCAAAGACAACTGTTCTTTCGTTAAAACCAAGTGTCATCTTTGAAATCAGCCTCCAACCCAACTCCTGTTATGTTGCTGTGTATTTTTTTCACTGATACTTGATCTGTTCTGTACCCCAGTGGTGTAGACAGAAATTAACCTGCACCAGGGCATAAAGAAACCATAGACTGTATAAAACATGGACGTAGTCTTGCCGACGTCACCCGTTTGTTTCTGAAACGGAAAATGAAGCACATCAGCTATATTGGTAGTGGCAAGGGCTTCGCCTACAGCCATAGGGCACCTGTCGGTCATGTGACCCTCAGCTGTGCCTCTTATTGGGGGAGCTTGCGATCTTAATATCCTCTGAACGGAGTTAGAAAAAAATTCACCCCCCGTACAGTGGGAGCCGGTAGTAAAATTAGCGACACAGACAGGACACTTTTTTTTTTTTTTAAACCAGGCTGTAAATAGGTTAATTTCTGCTTTGAAAAAGTCTTTTTTTGGCTTGGTGTGTATGTGACTTCTGCTACTTCCGGAGCCAGCCTCAAGCGAACACACGAGAAACAGCAGATTTTAGCACTTCAGCATTGTCTCATAATCTTAGACCGGAGGTTCCCGCTTGGAAGAAACATGGGTGGGCCATACAATCGATTTCATTAATCGCATTTAGTGTTGCAGTAGACCCATAGATTCCCCTCTGCATGTTTTCATCTGTGATGTGAAGCAAAGACAGTTGGACTGACAGAACAAACAAAAAGAGGCAGCTTGATTGGCTGGGTTTAGGCAGGAAGTGGGCGTGTCTCGGCCCAGCCAGTCAAACCCATAGATGCGTGGCTGCTGTACTCCATAGGTCTTTGCTGCTGCGCGCCCTGTTTCAGCTTTTCCTATATGTACATAAGGAGAAGGGAGATGTGCTCTCCCTACCTCAACTTCTGGCATTACAGGCACATGGAAGGGTAGGGAGCTACGGTATAGATCATGATGAAACAATCAACTTATAAAGACAAGTAGGGATACACTTATCCAACTTATACCCGGGCTTTGGTATCAACTGATACCGATACCAATCTGATACCAGTGTTAAATAATAACCTACATGCCCTACTGTGGGATAAGACTGGTAATGTTTTGGGTAAAAGGCAAAAAAAATTGTATATTGGATTACTAAAGTTAATATTTGTTTAAACTTTGAAGTATTGAAATGTTTACCAGCAAAAAAATTCAGAATGTACTCAAGTTTTTTTCAAATGTAAACATTTAAACCCTGTTGACTGGTAATGCAGCAGAGGCAGCAGTTCAATCAAGTAGCAAAGAGCACTGGTAAAAACAAAAAACAAAAAAACAATCCAGTGATACTAATCCAGCTTTGAGGGGCGCTGAAACACTGATAACCAATAGCACGATCCGTTTTGATGGATCCCTAAGGACAAGGGAATTGCACAACTGCTTTGGCTTTTCATGTATGTTCACAAAAGAGAAAAGAATTGTGCTCTCCCTGCCTCAACTTCTGGCATTCCACATAGAAACATGGAAGGGCAGGGAGCCCCCAGAACTGTGCATTACCGTGACAACACAGGCAGCAAAGCTTTCCTCTTAATGCATGAATTCTAACCCCCTGTCTGTTCCACACTGTCCCCTAAAGGTGGGACTTGGATTTTGAGGCAGGTAAAATTTCCAAAACAAGCTCCTCTGATTATAAGCAACAAAACTGTGTTCCTCAAACATTAGTCCTCTTTAAGCGCTACTGAGAAAAGTGTATTTGTATCTCCTCCCTCATCTTGTTTACAGCCACCTGGCCTTCCATAAACAAGAGCCATGAGGCCTCCATTTCCATCTGCATCAAAGGACTCCATGTCGTAGCACAGGCTCCAGCAGAAGGCTTGAGTAAAAAGATCCTCAGCGCTAGCGTTGTCCAGCCAGCTGAGACAAACACTGAGGCAGGAAGACACACAGATACGGTAAAGGAGAAAGGGATGGTGATGAAGGAGGCTAAGAGAGATTCCTTTTTGAGTTATTGACATTTTTCTTTGCTCAATTAGTTCCTCCTACTGTCAGAACAACAAATTTTTGCAGAAACGCTAGCTGAATTTGCTATTTTTTAAGCCTGAATTACTTTACTGGATAAAGATAACCCTGAAAAAATCCTTCTCAACTCTCTGCATACTATATCTACATGTTTATATCTATACTAGCAAACTTTTCCATATAATAATTCATTTTTCATAACATTAGGATTTTGTAAATGTTCCACAATGTATACAAACATGTTATTTTTACTTGGCTGTCCATAATAAACTGTCCTCCTTTGTAAATTTATGAGGCTAATTTGAGAATCTGAGGATAAAAAGACACTAAAAATGTCTGGTACAGTCGTTGACGTCTGTCTGGATGTGTTTCAATGCAGCATCCACTCACTTTTGTATTTTCACTGTGGAGTATCAGTCTGATAAAAGACTTCCACCTGATGCATCCAGCCATCCATCCAAGCCATCGAGCAGAAATGAGGTAAGTGAACCGTCCTTAATAACAGCCGACCTCATCGATTTTAGGAGCACAGAGGAGTTATGAAACAGCAGCGTGGGGATGCAGCCACAGAAAGAGACAGAAAGCAACAATGAGGGAGACACAAAGACAGAGAGAGCACAACAACAACAACACACATCTGCTGCTAAAACACGAAACAGACCACGACATGATTCACACTCCGCTCCGTCCACATGAGAGACACGCAAAGGAACACAAGCAAACAGCTGGTGCCGAGGCCACAGATGGCGTCCACTACGGCAAGTCCTTCAACCACATCCCAGGCTGGCTTAGCTGGACTGCATTTCCCAAGATGCCTTAGTAGTCATGATGATTTTGACTGATACTCACTCTGTTATGTGCCCCTTTGATGAAGTAGGGTGTGCTCTCCCCACCTGTGACTTTAGCATTCCACATAAGCACATGGGAGAGCAGGGAGTTGTTACCATAGCAATGATCTTAACTTATTGTTTGCAAATAGCATTCAATGCCATTATCAGTATTGGGACTGCATCTGTGTTGTCATTATAGCAGGTTAGTGCAGTGATATCTGTATCAGTATTTGAATTGATGGTGGAAGAAGGTCTCTGTTTCGATTCACCTGATGGATAGATGCCTTTCAGTGTGGGGTTTTCATGTTTTCAATGTGCATGAGTGGGCTCTTTCCGGCTTCCCACCCACAAACCAAAAACACGCTCATGAGCATGTGCGTGAATTTGTCCTGACATGTTAGCCCTGTGACAGGCTGGCAACCAATGGGAGCTGGAATAGGCTCCAGCCTTTGCAGTTCAGAAGTGGAAGAGTGGTCAAGATGATGTTTGGATGATAAATTCAACAACAACAATAACAATAACAGCATAGTTAACTATGTGTGTGTACAGCATACAAGGCCATAGTCAGCTTTGCTCTACCAAGACAAAAGTTTAAACCTTCGTCTGACAAATAGTTTGGATTTCTATTGATCACATCCTGCCGGCAGGTCACTGCTTCCTTCTCCTCACCCCCTGGCCTCATCATCCCTCATAAAAGTCCAACAGAGAGCAAACAACACAGTAAACCAACACAGCCTTGTAAAACACACACACACACACACACATGCACACACACACACACATGCACACACACTCGCATTCCATAGCAGGGTGCTCTAACACACCCTCCAGAGTCTTGTCCTTTGATGTGAGTGTGGGAAAGCTCAGGGGAATGGTCTTAGTGGGGGGAGGGGGAGAGAAAGGGGGGGGGAAGGCGGGGGGAGAGTGTATACATGAGAGCAACAGGGTGAGAGATAGACGGGGGGCCGAGTGGAAGCTGACCCCCCGGAGCATGGAGAGGTCAGGCTGTTTAAACAGGAGATGGAGACATGCAGACACACTCACACACACACACACACATCAGAGTGCATGCTAATTAGCACTGTGATACAGGAAGGACTGTGGATACAGAAACACTAATTCAGAGCCCCAAAACCGGGTCAAGAAACACCTAGGCCCTGTTTACACGACAAGGGTTCACCCCGAATGCAAAAAGCAGAGAAAAAATTTGCGGGAAACTTTTGCAAACCTTTGAAAATGGCCTCCAGAGTGAAATTTTTCTGAAACGCTGCCAACACCGTTGCCGTGAAAACAGTAAGCCACAGCGGAATCTGGTGACTGTCTTTAAGCAAAATGTGCATTTGTTGCTCCACTTGTGCACTTAGGCCCCGTTTACACGACATTTTATCTGAAAACGCACAAACGCAGTGAAAAAAATCTGCGTTTACACAGAAACGCTGATGGACTAAAAACGCTGTAGTAAGCATGCCAGGCCTGTAGGTGGTGCTATAACTGTCTTGTCCAGAAGCCGCTTTTGGGAGACCTCCACCGAAGTAGAGTTGAGTCGGTCATCTGGTGTACTGGTGAATGCTAAGTTAAAAAGTGGAGCAACAGATGCACATTTTGTTGAAAGACAGTTAGCAGATATAGCAGATTGAGCAGCACAAGCACAACATGGCAGTTCGTGACGATCGTAACAACCTGTTGCATGCACGTGCGCGAGGCGGAGTGTGACGTCAGTGTTTCCACTGAAAACGCCGGCTTACTGTTTACACGGCAACGGTGTCGGCAGCCTTTCAGAAAAAAACCCACACTGGAGTCTGTTTTCAAAAGTTTGCGTTTTAGGTCGGCTGAAACGCAACAAAACTTTTGCGTTGCACCCTAAAACCTTTAGTATTCCCCAATAACCAGAAGATCGGCTCAACTCTACTTCAATGGATCTCTACTAAAAGCAGCTCCTGAACAAGACAGTTATAGCACCAACTACAGGCCTGGCATGCTTACTACAGTGTTTTCAGTCCCTCAGCGTTTCGATGTAAACGCAGATTTTTTTCACTATGTTTTAGCGTTTTCAGATGAAACTTTGTCAGGTTAACAGGGCCTGCGTTTGCATGAAAACGCTGAGGGTCTGAAAATGCTGTAGTAAGCATGCCAGGCCTGTAGGTGGCGCTATAACTGTCTTGTCCAGAAGCAGCTTTTGGTAGATCTCCACCAAAGAAGGGTTGAGCCGATCATCTGGTGTTTTGGGGAATACTAAGAGCAAAAGTTGAGCAACAGATGCACATTTTGTATGAAGACAGTCAGCAGATTCAAAGCTTGCATCTTAGGTCGGCTAAAATGAAGTTTCCGTGTAAACGAGATGCTGAAATGCAACAATGTTGTCATGTAAACAGCCCCCTAGGAAGACTGATCGATAAGTTCGCAAAGAAACCACATAACTGAGACAGAGCCCCAGATTTCGTCTCTAAAAGGAGAGACCTAAATGTGAAGGGTGCAGCTCAAAAAAGGGTTTCTGCACCCTGAGGTTATGGAATTTGTTGAGGGTAATTAAATTCTATGTAAACTTTCAGTCCAAATAAAGGAGCATAATTAAGCCAGGCGAATTCAGCAGTGATGTGGCTAAAAGGCAGAAGTTCCAACAAACACAATCATCTCCTTGTGCTGTCAGGTTTGACTTGAAGAGAATAGATGAAGAGGAGAAGAAAGGAGAGAAAAACAAGAGGAGGAGGAGGAGGAGGAGGCTGAAGGTCTGTATGAAAGAATCTCTTTGGCTGCCGTCGGTGTCTCCAGGCTGGTTCTGCCTTGGCACAGCGTCTATGTGTGTGTGTGTGTGTGTTTGCATGCATGCACCGCAGTACAGCAGCTAAACAGAGGTTACTTTATATAAAAGCTGGGTCCTGCTTGTGCCCTGAGGTCTCTGTAATCTCACTCGCCGTCACACACACACACACACACACACACACACAGAACGAGAGAACGCGGCGCTCTGAGGTCTGAGTAATCACACCGAGTCTCTGTCTAAGGAGCGACTCAGTTCGCCTTCATAACACACTGCCACACTCCACCTCTCATTAAACCCAGTGACCTCCTCCACACACACAAACAGAGCAGGAGTTTCTGTGTGTGTGGCCCTCCACATTAATAATATGTGCATTCAAACATGACCCTGAAACCCCCGGCCGCCCGTCCAATTAACTGTAGCAAAAAAGCACCAAAAACAGCGCTGAGACACAGATGCACACTGTGCTTCAGAGGCTAAATTCTGCATGCTAGTGCACACAAGCAGCCACACAAATAAACAGACAACCACCAGACTCCAGTGAGGTCAAGACTGAGTGTGTTTCTTTCTGGTTTTTGCTGATGTGTGTGTCTGTGCAGAAACTTTTTCCCTGTGTCTCCTCATTCGCTGATCCCTATCTGCAGATTTATTGTGCACTCTATCGGCACATCTTTGCATCCGTCCATCCCATCATGCACTGTTTCTATCTGGGATTATCTGTGCCTGCGAGGCCTGCCAGGGTCGATCCCACTGATTTCAGGGAAAAATTGAATTACACGGCGGGCAGAGAAAAGGAGGCGGGCTGTAATTAGTTACAACATAGAGCATAAGGGGTTGGCGGCGGCGGCGGCGGTGGTTGAGTCTTTTTTTTTTCCAAAGAGGGAATCAGAATCTGAGCCAAAAGCTTCGCACAGAGGGCAACAGAAAGAGAGTGGGAGAAGAAGCAGGAGACAGACAGACAGACAGAGGGAGGGAAGAAAACAAAGGCGCCCTTTCAACTCGCTCTGCTGACATCATCAAAGTGAGACGCGATTCCACAAGAGCTGGGGAATTCCCGTGCTGCTGCCACCTCCTTCGTCTTTAAGAGCCGCTAAGTGGATTACATTTCCAGGCTTTTCATGTGCTGATATCAGATTCCCACAGGGTGAGAATATGGCTGCTGTCCTAATCTGTCACTGACTTTAGTGTCCACCTATAGGAGTTAGGAACAGCGTGCTTCGATGCATGCGTTTTCCTTTACCTCCTCCTCGCTGCTTCATTATTGATTGCTCTCTACAACATCAATACAGGACAATTCTTGTGTTTCTGCCTGTATGTACAAAATCAATGTCTATCCAACACACTTTCTTATATGAAAAAGGCCACAAAGAATCACAAACCTGCAGAAAAACATCTTTAAACCAAACCTAACCTATTCTGAAATTTTGATTAGCTTGGTGACTGGAGGTCATTAGTTCAAAATCCTGGTCTGTGCAAAAATATGGAAACTGGGACAAGTCGTTGAAGAGATACTGTTCCACTTAACATCTTAGCGCAACTCTTACAATAAAATCTCTCTAACAGTGAATTTCCAGAGAACCAACATTGTGCACGCATGTGCTCTTGACTTAAACAATAGATTTCTCTTCTGAGATTAAGTGAGCATGTCCTCTTCCTCTTTCAACCCTTCATGACCTACCATACAAGTCTTTTAGAGCAAATCTCTACATTTTTAAATGCTGCACTGTAATTTTTTGTATCAAACTTTTGCTATACATCAATACAACCAGTGGCCTGCACAGACTACACAGTAAAACTGAAATCTTATCATGTGATTTTCTTTTATTTTTAGTAGAAAACGCCTTTTTAAACCTAATATGAGCCATATTCAACTGACCAGTCTGGAAAAACGTCTTATTTCAAGTTATTTAAAGCCAAAAGTGAGGTTTGAATTGCTTATAACAAGTAAACAAAAATCTGCTAATGGAACAAGAGAAAAGTTACTTGTATTGAGACATTATTTTAGTTTCAGGTAAATTTTCCAGAAAAATTTTCTTGCTACATTGGAAGATTTTTTTTTTACTTGTTGCAAGCCACTCAGACCTCATTTCTGTCTTTAAATAACTGGAAACGAGACATTTTTTGAACTGATAAGTTGAAAGTGGCTCATGTTGAGCATAAAAAGACAATTTTTACTTAAAATAAGACAAAAACACTTGATAAGATTTCAGTTTTTGCAGTGTATTTGTAGGTCTGATTTTCAATAGAAAATGCTGTTTTAGACTTTATATGAGCCACAACTGACCAGTCCAAGCATGTCTTATTTCAAGTTGTTTAAAGATAAAAATTGGGTCTGAATTGCTTGTAACAAGTAAAAAAATCTGCTAATGGAACAAGAGAAAAGTTACTTGTTTTAAAACATTATATTAAGCTTTTTCTAATTTCTCTTGTTCTACTGGCATATTTCTTTAACTTGTTACAAGCAATTCAGACCTCATTTTTTGTCTTTAAATAACTCAAACAAGACACTTTCCTCAACTAACGAGTTGAAAATGGCTCATATCAAGTATTACAATACAATTTTTACTTAATATAAGACAAAAAACCTTGACAAGATTTCTCTTTTTTTGCAGTGTACAGTAAAGGCACTTAAGCATATTTTTTTCCACCCAAGAGAGCACCTCAGTGTGCTTTGCTATCTAGGAAAGCACTTAAACGTGCATTTTGACTCCCAAGAGGGCACTTTAGCATGTTTTCAACAATTGGGCCAGAAATTGGAGGTCTATTTTTGAACAAAAATGAACACATATGGTGAAACAGAAAAGTTTGATCTATTTTTGACATTTCAGTGCTGCCACAAGATTTTCGTGGTGACTTAACCAGGATAATGGCGGTATCAGTGTCAGCAGTGAAATGTAGGAACCGGAGCAACATGCTTACATAGGCAGTCCGATTTTCTACCAATTGGGCTAATTGACCGTCTTGGGTTTGTTTTTGTCTCCCCCACTGCTATTGCAGGGGTCGGGGGCTCTTACATGGTGCTAATTCAAAGCAGGATATCTAGTTCTTCTGTATCTGTTTAACTGTCGCCGGTAGAAATTGAGAAAGACTGGAGGAGAAAGTGGCCTGAAGGTGTGTACATGTTAAGCTCCCTATACGTGTTTACATGCTGTGTCATTTGTGTTCAGCACAGCGCTGTGACAGAGCTGCCACGTGTGAAATGAAAAAATAAATGAGAACTCAGTGAAAGTGGAATCATCAGGTTTCATGTTGGACACATTAACATCATGTGTGCATGAGCAGACAGGGATGAGTGTTTTAAAGTGACACACATCAGGCAGACACGATGATTCAATAACACATGAAGAAGACTGACCCTGGATGCATTGTAGTGAGCCGTCCTCTGCCCGGATGGTAAACGTCTCCCCTGGGTTCACCTGCACCAGAATCACCTACACACACACACACACACACACAAACACACACACAAATCAGATTAATGAAGCAATACAGGAACAGCTGTCACATGTAATATTTTAAACATACATCCATCTTCAACAATCACAAAACATGACAGGCTGTCTCCTCTCTGGACAGCCAATCCGCTCTTAGAGGTGACATAACACACAGTAACCATCGGATCCGGGAGTAGGGCGTACACACAGAGTTCACACACATGTGAGGGAGGTGTTAGGTAAGCTAATGGAGAGACAATGCAGCTGTCTCACACACCCTGATGGAAAAAAGACCCAAACTGGAAGCCTCAACAACCAGATTACACATTAAAAAATACACATTAAGTAGTTTGAAAATAAATATGAGAATAAAAATTACACACACACACACACACACACACACACACACACACCTATTTAAATAATGTGTCACTGTTCTGATTTCTAAGTGCATCCTTCTGCCAGAGAGAAGAGCACATGCAGCTTACCGTCATATTCTCCGCATACAGATTGTTGAGAGTATACACATGGCTGTAGACATGAAATAGGTGACCCTCCATTACACACACACATACACACATGTATTCACACACGCACACACACACACATGCAGACACACACAGGCGTGAGCACAGCCCTGTCTATGCTCCACAGGTGTGCCGTTGTAAAATCCTCATGTCCTGCGCTCCTCCTGTAGTGTCTGCATGCTCTCCCATCTCCGCGCTAACCTGCTCCTCTCCTCATCTCACACACACACACACACACACGCACGGATGCACGCACGCGCAGACATACACGCTTCCTGCTCTGTCTGCTGCAGCGGCTGCAGTTGCTATGGGAACCCCAGCATAGTACAGGGTGACCCATGTTTCTCAAGGACTGAGAAAACCCCCATCACAGACCATGTGGGTGTGTGTGTGAGTTTGTACTGTCTGTATATGCCGTGTTCTGAACTTATAAAATTCTTAATAAGGGTGGATGTTTTATGGTCATGTAGCAGAGTGGCTGCTGCAGTCAGCTCAAGGTGTTTGACATTCAAAAATCGGTGATAAAAAAAAGTGTAGATGAAATTTTCAGACCCATAACACCTGATAAAAACAAAACAAGAGCCATGAAAAAATGTATGTAATGTATTTGTACTATTAAGATTTTCTTAATTATTGGATTGTGAAATTGTTTTTTGGAAGCGTAAAGTCACAGTGTGAGAACTCAGCAGGATTTTCACTCCAAGCAACTGGATAACTGTGATGATGTCACCACTGTGCAACAAGTGCAAACCCAGAAGTGCAATAGATGAATGGATGAATAAAACATGTATGGTATAATAGGATGAATCACTTCCAGGATAGAAACATAGAAGATGTCTGCATGTTTGACAAGAAAGTAAACGTGGCAGACAGGAAACAAAAGTAGTGGCTTAAATTTATCCTCAAAATGAGGATAACCATGACGTGCGTGATACGTGAGTTTGATGCTCTGGACCTGTCACTAACAGGGTGGTTGTGAAATGACTCTTAAAACTATAAACAATTCAAAATGCATATTTTTTCCATCGCTGTAAAATATAAACAAATATAGGGGTTACATTTATAGATATACAAGCAAACAGGAAATGATTGATCTGTTTTTCATATTTAAGTATCTTAAGTCCCTTAATGTCTGTGTTTGGATTGGCCTGTTAGTGTACTCCAACAGCAGGATGTTGCAGGTCTTTGGCACCACTATTTGGAGGTCAAGCGCTGAAAAGTGTGGAACCCGTGCTCTACAACAATGAAGTTTCAGTTTATTCAATAAGAGCTTTTAGCCATAAGTGTCTCTCACAAATGATTTTAGTTTTGTATTAAAGAAAAACTAAGTCTTTGATCAGTAATGTTTCAAATTTTGTCAGAACAAGATGCATTTAGGAGGATTCCTTCTGTTTTAAGAGCTTTTAACTACTGACACGTTTGTCTGAAAGTCACCAGTTAACACATTCACTCTTTAAAGTGGCTGTGAGAACTATTAAAGGGGAGGCAAGTGTTTTCCTATGATAAAAACTCTGTTTCCCATGAGCACTTGGACCCACTGTTGTAAGGACTTGAAGCTTGCCAAAGTGTGTGTTTGTTTGAGGCAAATGAATGGAGAGCAGATCTTCTTTAAAACTATTTTTCTTTGTTCAAGACAACTTTTTTGCAGGACACGAAGCACAATTGTTTGAAACATGACAACAAACAAAGTTAAACTCTGGAGCGTAGAAGGCCTAGTGGTATAGGTCACGGTCCATGGGGGTTTGATTCCAGCCTGTGGCCTCTTTCCTGGATGTCATTCCCCACTCTCACCCTGGTTCCTGCTCTATCTACTGTCCTCTATGCTATCTAATTAAAAAGGAATCAAAGCCAATGAATGATATCTTAAAAAAAAAAACTTCATAGACTCAGTTTGTACCGTAGTTTACCATCCAGCTTTATTAAGCGTTACTCTCAGCCAAGTGCTCTGAGACGTGTCGGTAACTTGTAATGTTAAGGAATCTTCTCTATCTCCTACCAGTTCTCATCTACCTATCTCTCATCGTAACCCGAAATTCAGTGTATGTCAGATTTTCACTCTTAAATACCCCCTAAATCTCTAAATAACGATCCAAATACATGTATTATACTTCATATTCATGGGAAAACAGATCCTGCTTTACTTTTTGTGTCCATGATGCGAAAAAGGAGAGAACATCAAAAAATTTATGAAGCACAAACAGACAATCTATGACGCGACTCAAGACAAAATAGACAATGCTAATGACTGCATAGCACTGCGTAGCTGTGTATTCATACGCGTCAAAAACTAGTACGCGTCTTAAGAGCTTACAAACAGAGCAGCGTAACCTTTAAACCTTCTCCAATTTCTTGTGTACATATGTTTATTGGTGTCGTAAAGTCGAAATGATGTGAGTCGAGAACCACGCTGGTCGAGGACAATGACAGGGAAACAGAGAGATAGCATTTAGAAATAAACTTTTTTGGTGCTGATAATGTCATTTTAAATCCTGATTTATGGTCAGGCATACCTATAGGTGTGAGACTTTTTCCAAAAATAACTCAGAAAGTCCTCACAGGGACATTAAACAGGAAAACTGGTCATCTCAGCACAGCAGTTAGTCTGCAGTCTATACAGAGCTGCGTTCTCTATGGAAATTAATGAAGGAGTCGATAGTCGACAGAAATGGCTCAATTAGAGAAATTGACAAAGGCTTTTGCAAAATCTCATCATTTCTCATCCATTCAATGTAAATTATCATGTCACTGACAATGCATTAGATTCAGATTATAAAGGGGCCTTAATTAAGCTAGCACGTACGAGGCTTCATGTGCTGAACATACCGCACAAAAAAAATTAATTGACCATATGGTTGTTTTTTCTCACTCAAATAAAAATAACAAATCAGCCACTCTTGTTATTAAACAGAACTTTTTTAAATCTCTTCAAAAAGATAAATTTTCCTTGAACTGAGTTTCAGCTAGCTTAGATGCAGCAGTAGCTCTGTGGCTCTTCACAATTTTCTCCATCACCAACCAGTGTTCAAGGATAGGACTGGAGCACCCTAACCATGTCTCTGATCTCCCTGCCTTCATGCACCACAGCAACACACACAAAGATAAACACACACATAAACAGGTGTAGGCAGGTAGACACAGATACACAGACAGGAAAACTGATAGACAAGCGAGCAGACACAAACACAAACACAGAAGTATGTACTCAGTCTCAACACAGACACTGATAAAAGAAACACACAGGGTAACAAATGAATACACACACACATACACACACACATGCATGCATGCAGAGTCAGATCTATATAATCATCGGTCTGGATCCCTGATTCTACACTGGGAACGGAGCTCAAACTGCAGGGTGTTACAATAAAAAGAGCACCCTAACTGCTGTGTGTAACAGCCAAAACCCTCCCTAACTGTTATGTGTCGCAGCCAAAACACTCCCACCACACTTCCTCTGGGCTGAGAGGGAACAGGCGGGGATGATACACAAACATCATCATCATCATCTGCCAAAAGCATGCAGCGTTCAGAATCTATCTGGATTAGATGCAGGTCAATTAACTGTGATGCTTTTAATTACAGTGATCGCTTCCTTTGGTCTCTGCAGAGCTCCGGTGGAGTTTGTGCTTTGAAGGTGATCCAGTTGGCTCTGCGGCTTCTGATAAGATCAGTCAGAGAGAAGTGGTTGAATCCTTTTCCAAAGTCACTTAAGCAGAAGTCTGGGATGCATCAATTGAGTTATGTGCTCTGTAGGATTGACTGACAGATGTGTACATGCCTGTATGCGTCTGTTTGTTCCTGATCTTATTCAAGACCGCATGTGTTACTGTGATGATGTGACAGCAAAGAGCAGCTCCTGCGTGGCTGTCACCTGTATTCTTGCATGCATTTGCAAGTTAAAAAACTGTCCACTTTACTGGATGCAAATGTGTGCGGGGTGTGAAGTTTTTACCTGCTGTGCTGCATCACCGTTAACCATGTGAGGCATGAGAGGGACCTCGTTCAGGAGGGGGGGCGGAGCCAAGTCCAGTGGAACGTGGTCTGTCATCATCATTGTGACGTACATTCATGGAGAAATTCACTGAACAGCCCTACCTGTAGGTACAGAGGGGAAAAAACAGAGAATGAGTTACAGAGATCATACCTGACACATACCTGACCTATAACAATAGAAGCACATATAGTGACTGTACAGACCCAACACTTCAAAGGTAGATAAGGATTATTTTCCTGTATTCATTTCAAGATTCAAAATGAGCAGTTTTGGTTGAGTTTACAATCTGCTGCTGCTAGCTTATATCAAACTTTCACAGAAGGTTGATAAATATTAGTGCCAAACATCTGCTAATGTTGGATAATGTTCAAGTTTTTACATTACCATTCTATGGTTAATGAGAAGTAGTTCCAGGAGTGGTGTTTGAAGAAAAAGAAGACTGAAAAAATGCCATGTCGCTACTTTTAAGTCTTAGGTAGCCGATAGCTAGCTGAGCTTGACTTTGCTACTAACAAAAACCTATAAAACATAAAATAAACTTCACCTGTTTGATTAGAAGTTAGATAGCTGTTTCCTTTTATTTTATGCTACACTAAGCTATTTGTCTTCACCTTTTGAAAAATGATTTTAAAATTCCAAGATTACTGTTGTTTGGAGAAAAAGAGATAAAAAAGCAGAGTTTTAAGCCTTAAGTATTAGCTAGCTAGCTAGTAAGCATGAAGAGTGGAATTTTGCAGCTAATGTGGCCAGTTAGCTTGGTTTTGAAGCTAAGATGTTCCTCCTGATACCTCTAGAGAAAACTGAAAGATTTGAACTGTTTGGTTTTAATTTGTTAGCTAGCTGTTCCCTCTAGCTTCTTTTTATGCTACTCTAAGCTAATTGGTTTCAGTGTCTTCATTTTAAAGCCTAAACTAGCAGCAAACATGCTAAGCCTAGCATAAAGACTGAATTCAGGCTGCTTAAGTGGTCAGCTAGCTTGACTTTAAGGCTGACAAATCCTTCAAACAAAGCTTCTAAAGAGTACTAAAAAATTGAACAGAAAATTATTAATGCTACACTAAGCTAGTTAGTTGTAGCGCCAAGTAAAACAAACAGAAAAGAAAAGTTTCACCTCTTTATTGTATTTACAGACAGATAAAAAGACTGCTCTAAAGTTCTAACTCTTTCTCTGTACATATTGTTAAATGAAATATGAGCCATGTTATGTCAAGCTTGCAATTAGCCAGACCAGTAGTGTATCACCATTAGCACTAATACCACAATTTCCTCCTCAACAAAGCAATTTTCCACTTCATGCTGGTGTGAAATACTGTTAAAGTACTTTCACTAAATTTTCCTCTTGGCATTGGCTTCATTGTAATCATGGTAATTCCAGACCAATTTGGATAAGCACTCAAATCAAAACCAAGATTTATTTTTATTAACTGAGGTGCACTGAAACATGATGAATAGCTGTGCTAGTACAAGTCCTAGTTTAGTACAAAAGCAGAGAATGAGAGGAGGAAATAGTCCCACATAATATGCTTTCTTTTCCCTTATACCAGCTTTGCAGAGGCTTTTTAAAAAACATAACAAGTCAAATCATGAAGCTATGAAAGCAAAAACATTAAAGAGAAAGAATAAAACCAAGCTGAGGGAGAGGGGCAAATTCAAAGCACTTAATCATCAACAATGGTTTAGTAAAATAGAGGAGGGATTATCAGAATATCCTGTTTGGAGGTTTGATAAAAGAAGGGTGCCATATGTTGGATGAATGAGGTCTCACTTTGGTTTAGGTGAAAAGGTTCACTGCACCTGCTGTCCCTTTGTAACAAACATCACACGGCACACAAGAACTTCTTTGCAAGCACAAGGCAAGCAAAGGGTGTCTCTTGAGGGCCTCTGGGGTCATTTGCGCTCGCGCTCTTTGGGGAGGAACCCAGTGAGCTAAATTTGGAGATGGTTTCTTTGCTCGCATAATAATAGCAGTAAAAGCCAAAAGTACAACTGTGAAAGAATTAAAACAACATCCAAAGCCATTCATCTTAAGTGGAAAATAACATGCCTTCAGCTAAAGGGCTAAATGTGCACACGCCGCTCAGTAGCTGCGGCGCTCACCCTGAGTTTATCTGTCACAATGTATGGATGTGTGAAGATGCAGTTACCTAACAACTAAAGCTCCCACAGAGAGGGGGAAAATATGTTGTCTACAGGGGAATCACACAAACACACACATACACAGCAGATACAGAAAGAAGGTGTGCTAAAGCTAACTGAGCCAACTTACACTCATGCACTCTGATTCACTGCAAGAGGTGGATTAAAGAATGGTGTAGGTGTTTCAATTTAACCCTGTTGAGTGAAATTACAGCTCATGAGCCATCGATTAAGCTGCTATTAGCACACACTTACAGTATGCTACTGCTATTAAAGTTAGTACATGAGATCTTTCTCCGACACATGAACATGAGTAATGCATGCATGTGCAAACAGCTGTGTGTCATCGTGTCTTTCTTTCAGCTGGTCGTCGTCAAGCACCAACAGGGTCTTTGAAAAGGTTAGTAGAACACACAGCTGGGACTCATACTGCGGCAACATAAACACACACACACTCACGCAACACTCGCCATGTCTCTTTTCACCCTTTCTTTCACCAACTCTTCTTCCTCCTCCGTCTGAGCCCCATTCCCAGCTCAGCCCGGCCATCCAGCCTTAAACACACACGCACACACACACACACACACACGGACAGATGCGTCCAGGACACATCACAGACAGATGGTAACACCACTCTGAGCTCCGCCAGGAAAAAGAGAAGACCAAGACAGAGAAGAAAGTAGAGGGAAACTGAGAGGGGATGAGTAAATGAAGGATGAGCTAAAGTGATAAATCGAGAAAATGCAGAGGAGGACAGTCGAGGACATCTGTTCCAATAACCCTCTGTTCTCAAAATAACCTCTCATTTCCTCCAGAAATTCATTATGTTTGCATAATCTTTTACTCATGACTACATACAGTCAGGATTATGAGTAAAACTATGATTCAAGTTAAATTTGCTCACTGATGTTAAAGATACACTAGTGTTGGCTGCACACAAAGAGCCTAGCATTCAGGGGAGCTCATAAATAGAACATAGTATATTATAATTAATGATTTAAGCAGTTATCCTGTTCATGCTCAAGGTAATGGAACAAAGTTTTAATCCTTAAGTTTATCTGTCCACTTAAATGGAGGAGCATAAGTGGTGTTAGATTCTTTGCTTGCTAATGAATCATCTGAGCTCTGGAGTTGAAAAGTGAAGCCTGGTCCTGCAAATGACTGTGCAAAGCAAACTGCAGCTCCTGAAGTGTCCACTGGCTGTAAAAGCTGAGAAATCACCAGTGACACCCATGTTAAAGTGCCAATTATTAGGGGTGGGAGACAAAATCGAAAATCATTGTATTCGAATTTTTTGTTTGACAATATCAAAACACGGATTGCTTGGCAAATAATCTATTTTGTTTTTTCAAATTCAAATTCTTCATTTAAGTCTTTGTATATAAACTGGATTGGAAAAAAGTGACCACTTATGGGAAAATATGGCTCCTGATACAGGCTGTAGACATTATCATCATCATTTAATTTTTTCACATGGTCTGGTGTTAAAGAAGGAAACTAAAAATCACAAAAATTGTAAATATCAAAGAATATCAGCACGTCAAAAATCGTTATAGAATCAAATCGCACGAATAGCTTTCTGTCCAAGCCCTAACAATTATCAAAGAAAAATCGAACATGTAAAACCTGCTTTAGGAAAATAAATAAAAATACCACCCCGCAATTATGGGGGTCACAAGCCAGTAGCCACGGTTACATGAGTAGTTTTTTGTCTTTCCAAATGGAATCTTTCGGAACAACTTTTCCGAAAACAATAGTATACATGGAAAGGAATATTCTAATCTCTGGTCTACATGCGCCGCTATAAACAAACAGAATAGTCAATGGGGCATGCGCAGAAAAACGTTAACAAACATAAACAAATTGAGGAACGTCTTAAGTTGCGTCTCATATCATATCTGAGTATGCGCTGAAAGAACGCACCCTGACAACTTTCCGTTTGAGTGGATACATGATACCTCAATCGGTTTGGGGAAAGTAATATTCCACCCCTGTGAAACTGATTAAATGTCCATTCGGATTGGCACTTTTCTTTTCGGAATGAGGTGTATACAAAGGTAAAATTCTTTCTGTTTGAGCAAATAAACCGAATGCAAGTGGAATATTTGGGTCCATGTATACGTGGCTACAGTTCACATTAGTGCTTATCTCAACCCCTGATGAAGGAATACAAATCAGACACAAGTAATCTGCTGTGGCCATCCCAAAAAGAAAAGCCGAAGAAAGACAAGATGCTAATTTTACTTTTTGTACATTGTACACGGATTAATCTATTAATCTAGTCACAATTTTCAAGATAGTAAGGTAAGAGAAGACAACACAGCAGTGCAATTTGAGCTTCTTAAAATCTTTAGAGGTCAAAATAAAGATGTCTGCTAAAGACCGTAGTCTATGTTCTGAAGAAAAAGAGAAAAAGTGCTCAATGTTACAACACGTTCCATAAAAAGCTGTTTTTAACACAAATCCTACTTCTTAAAAGTTGAAAAAACCCATCTTAGGTTAAGATTTTAGAAGTGGCAACTGGGGTGGCCAACAGGATTTCAAAGGGGAGCCACCCCCTGGATCTGCCCCTGATAGCTACATCACAAATTAAACCATAAATCATCAAATAGCTTCTTAGCTTCCTGTAAAGCTAGTACAGCTGTTTTCCCCCTTTTTAAATTATGCTAATCGTAGTCTGGCTGCAGTTTATTTATAATTCATACAACACAATTTGACATTTTATTTTCAATACACCACATTTTGCAAAATGTCAACGTTGTGTTGTTTCACACAACGTTCTATGTTCTCCTTACAGATGTCTTTTTAATAACTCTTGGCATTAGCATCCTCCAAGTAGAAACACTTAACTTTCTGCTGCAATTTGGAACAACTGGTGTGTGAAATTACGCTGCACAGAAGTAACCTAACAAAAATATGATCATCCACTTGTGTACAGAGATCACATTTTCAGCTGTAATGGACGTTAAATGTAGGGAAAATGTAGATGAGTGTTATTTCTGCAGCTGTTGCAAATGTTTCCTACTAGCTCTAATGCACATATCTAGAAGTTAAACATATCACTGAAGAATAATGACCTTTATTTTCCTTGTAAGAATCATTACCAGATGGATGCTGCTGTTGATAGCTTCACACACAGACACACACTCATGCACAAACACACACACACAGTGGTTTCCGTTCCCTTGTGGAATGTGGGAGGAATAAGGTGTCGATTCCCAGCAGGGATAAAATGCTAAATTGAAAAATTCCACGTTGAATCCAGAAAACAATCACCTACTTGTTCGAGTGTTTGAGTGTTTGTGTATGAGTGTGTGTGTGCATGTACACTCATGTGTGTCAGTGGACAGACAGGCCTGTGTGAGTGTGGAAACTGCCTTGCTAACATAAAAGATGCATAGAGTTGAAAACACACTCTTGGATATAAGAGCCACACACACACAGAAGCCCCAGATATGCAGCAGCAGCAGCAGCAGCTCTGACCTCATAACACGATGGTCATTACTCATACAGCCATTCATCATTCACACACACGCCCAATGACTCTGGTTTGTCCATCCTGATGAAGCACACTGGATCTTCACAAGCACATAACAGACTGTCTGCCTTACTTCCAGTTGACTGCTTCACACCTCTTCCCCTGCAACCACACACACATATGCCACATCCAAAACACCAATTACTCTCCTGAGCAGCAAATTCAGTCCTCCAAACTTGCCTTGGTTTCATTTCTTTTACGACAGCACAAGTAACACGTTGATTCAAAACATTTAAACCATTCTGCACGTCGACAATCTTGCACTTCCCCTTTTCAGCAACATGAATGAGTTATTCATAAAACACAGGCACAACACCACAATAGCACGAAGCCGATCACATGTCTGAAACCGCAGAGTTCTGTTTGAATGATGTAAGGAAAATAAAGCAGTGTGACAGAGAGCAGGTTCCAGAAACCACAGGTGATACAACATTACACATGAGCTCATTGGCCATACATGTATTTTCTTTCACATTACAGCACAACTTTATGGCTGCTTTCTTTTCTTTTTTTTAATATCTCTTGCAGCTGGGGAGATCAAAGTCGGTCGTGTCTCGGTCATTCGTCATGCAGCGCGGTGCTGAATCAGTACATTAGCATGCCTGACTCTAAGTTTGTGTTTTTCCTTTGCAGTTTAACACAGGAACAGTCTAGTTTTGTTACCAAATGTGGATTTTTTTTAAAGGTCTAAACAGTAAAAAAATATAATTGTTATTGTCACATTGCTTCTGCAATGCGCTAACTGTTGTTATAAGTTACTTCTTTGTAATAATCATTAAGGGTTTATTCACACCTGTGGCTCTTTTGGATTCAGGGGCAAAAATGATACAATTGTAGCAGTTGTCACTTGGTTTGTTTGTGTTCACAAGGCAAAAGTCTCTTGCGGTCCAAAGTTGTAAACAAATGTCAAGTGCGATCGATTTTTTTCTCCAATTGGTCAGAAATCATACCTGGAAGGCGGGGAGTTTCCCTATCTTTGTTCATTCATTAATTCATGTTCTTACCCGCCATGGAGCATCTACAATGTGTGTGGCTAGTTTGCATTATAGTATTTATCTGGCTCATGTACCAATGAGGCATTTTATTTCCTTGCTGCTCCACGTGAACCTCATTTTTTCTGTTCTTCAGGCTTCTCTACTTACTCTTCTGCCGTTGTTGAGTCTTCTACTCGTTCTTCTTCTACTGTTTTGACTGTGCAGTTGTCCACCAGGCTCAGTACTGCCCCCATCACTACAGTGTGGCCACAGTTATGAGCCAGTTGTGCTGAGGCGGTTGTGTTTTCACTGCACAGGAACCGCTAAAGGGCTCGTATGGAAGCAAGCTGAGACCACCTATTTTCGGCGATCACGACCTGCTTGTTTAGTCCCGCATCCGAGCGCGATTGCTGTGTTCACATATGCCCAAAAGAACCGGACTTTCAGAGGGGGCTGCCCAATGTTTCGGAACAACTGCCCCAAATGATCCAGGTGTGAATACACCCTAAGTCTGTTTAAAAGTGCTTAAGATTTTCTTCAGTGAGAATTTACAAAGTAGCAGGGAATTGTTCATAGAAATTGAGCTGTAGAATGACCAAAAGCTAATATGGAAAGTTTAGCTAGCAAAATTAACCAAGTGTGGTCACTTTCTGTCCCACAAACCTCGACCATTGTTGTCAACAAAAAATCCTTCCTGATTTTGATTGTTCAGAGATGGAGAAGTGACACCAAGAACGTGACAGTATTCCATGATGGTTGACTTCTAGCTGTGAGTGCTTCAGTGCAGAGTTTGACACCCTCAGAAAACTGAGTGCTAGAAATGCTAATCTGGTTTGGTAGAACTAACACAATGAGCTCAAAAATCAGAACCCAAGCTTAAACTTTGGCCAAACACTTTTTAAAGCCATGTGTTTCAGAGTTGTGTCAGAAATAGTAACAATAGCATGTGTTTTTGTTAGCAGTGAGAGCACTAGTCAATAGATACCGTCATTTATTAGCTGGTCGTTAAAGCTAAGACACCTGTTTTGTTTAGTTTAGTTTTGTTTTGTTTTGTTTTTTTTTTTGCTTAAAAGAAGACTAAACAGCAGCAATGTGTCGTATGGCTTCATCTGAAAGCTTCTATTAAAAAAACAATGAAGGGCTAAGAAATTACACCAAACTAGCAAACAATGTGATGATTATTAAAGCTAGTTAAATGCTAGCAAGCACAGAATCCTGGCTACACATTTGAGAGTGGTATAAATAAATTTGACAGATATTAGGGTTAAACATAGTGAGGGGGTGTGGGCCAATGTTGGCAATGATACTATTTGCTAATCTTGCTTTAAAGTAGGATTGTTCAAAAAATCAAGACTATACAGGTTCAACAATAAAGACTACAGCTTAAAATGACAAATAACACTATTATTTATCATCTATTTTTATTGTTATTGAACAACAGCTTTTACGTGGTCAACACTGAAGCACAGGCACAGGATAGTGTGTCAAGAAGGAAAAGTATTGAGGAAAAAACTATATTTTGACAAGCTTTCTATAAGTAATAGAGCCTTGGAGCTCAATGCCACAGTTGGTTAAAACTTGAGTGACCCACACTGATGGATTCAGACATTTACAAACATTACAAACTGATTTATCATCCTTCAGTTCTCTCTCAGCAGGATGATGCATTGACCACCTCTGACAGGAGTGACTGGTCCTTCTGAAGAGTGTATGTGTCTGAAAAAGAGATAAGCATTGATTTCAGATTGATCCTGCTGTTCCCACAAGCACTTTTATCAAGGAGGCGGTCACTGGAGATGATGGAAATCTATAGCAGTCTGGAAACTTGGACAGAAAACTGGTTGAACTTTGAGAGCCGTGCAAGCTGCAAGAATGGCAAATTTTGTGTCTGTCTGGGTTTTAAACGTTTGAGGTCTTCCTTTTGTCTGGCAGAGGGTTACCATGGTCCTGAGTTGTCCAATATTTGGATTAAAAGAAGATGAATATGCTGCCACATGAAAAAAATATTTAGCATTAAAGACTGCATTGCATTTCATCTAACCAAGCCTCCATGAAAATCCTTGCTTGTTGGTCGACTGCGGTGAGAGCATCACCAAGACATTCTTTCCTGTCCCCGATAACAGTTTAATGCAGAAACCAGAACCAGAAACACACAGCGCTAGTATCCACAAACACAGCGACAGACAGAATCAAAGCCCTTTCATCCAACACACCAACTTTTCCAGGAAGTTCAGGATTCTTTCGGAGAACTCAGTGACTTTAAGCTGCTTCTGATTTTGGTTCCTACCACAAAAAACTGCCCTGCAACCAACATACTCTTTTTCATTGGGCTGTGAAAAACTGAGGTGGAGTTTGGACGAGTGAACTCTGCTGACGGCTCACAGACAAGAATCTGACACAACCGCCATTTTTAAATGCCAGCAACCATGTGATTAAAAAAACAGAGAAGGGAGAAGTTATAAAAAACTGCTGCTGTTGTGAATCTTGGAGTCAAATTGGGAGAGTAAGAGAAAGAGAAACAAAAGAGAGGAGCAGAACAATGTAACACAAACACCATGCAATTTTTTAGGGGTGCATGTAGGGATGTGCATGATAAGGCCTGGTTTTTATTTCTGTGCTGACTCTACGCTGTTGTGGCTGATGCAGATACTTCAGGGCTGCTATGAAATACTCCAAAACACAAGGTAAATTTGGTGTGTATGATCGTCAGATCACCTTTCTACACTGCAAATAACTGAAATCCTGTCAAGTGTTTTTGTCTTATTTTTAGTAGAAAATGTCTTTTTAGACTTAACGTGACCCACATTCACCTGATCAGTCTAGAAAATGTCTTATTTCAAGATATTTAAAGACAAAAAAGAGGTCCGAATTGTTTGTAACAAGTTCAAAAATATATGCCAATGGAACAAGGGAAAAGTTACCTGTTTAAAGACGTTATTCTATTTTCAAGCAAATTTTCAAGCAATTTTTTTTGTTCCATTGGCAGTTTTTTTAGTTGTCTTTAAAAAACTTAAAACAAGACATTTTTCTGGACTGGCCAGTTGATGAGACATTTTTTACATAAAACAAGGATAAAACACTTGGTAAGATTTCATTTTTTTGCAGTGGACATTTTCCGCATGCTTTTTTACTGCAATTTTGATCATAATTTGTCAAGTTGAGGCTGAAACATTTTGCTGAAACATAAAGCCGATTCACCTCAGTTCAAAAATGTAAATACAGTTCCATTCAGTGGACTATTCACCAAGTTTGTAGTTTGCATTGTTTCGAAGAGTAGATACATTTGGGAAGGTACGTAGAGCTACGGTGTAGGCTGTTGATGTAACACCGAAGTATAAACCAGGCTTAAGTCGACCAAACAATCTTACTGTAACTCTTGCACAAACAATTAACCTCCAGTTACAGAACTTTCTTGGTCACTATTAGTAAGAGATGCATCAATGCTGTGTCGATAAATTTTGTGTGTCTGCCTGTGACTCTTCTAGGCAGCATATTTCTTGACGTTATGACATCTTAAATATCGTCTCCTTTGTGTTTTTCCTTGTTCGTGTTGGGAAGTTGAACCTCAAACCGACCAACTCCTGGCCTCTTTCTGCTCATTAAGGGGCTGTTTACACAACAATGATTTTAGGGTAAAACGCAAAAGTGCTGTCCACACAGAAATGGCATTCTAGCCTACCTAAATGTAAACTTTCAAAAACGGCCTCGAGAGTGGAATTTTTCTGAAACACTGCTGACACGATTGCCGTGTAAACAGTAAGCCAGCATTTTCAGTAGAAACACAGTAATAGCGCCAACTACAGGCCTGGCATACGTACTACAGTGTTTTCAGTCCCAGTGTTTCCACGTAAACACAGATTTCACTGCGTTTTCATGGTAACGTTTTCGGATGAAACGTTGTCGGAGCCTAAGTTGGTTTGTTGATGTAGTCAAGCTAAATACAGTTTGTTCATTTTTCACTTTTGTTCATTTTAAAAGTCCCTAGATGTTTAAATGTGGTTTCAGTGAATTACTCGGTCTCACTCGATCTTCTCTGTGCAAATTGGTGCATCGTCACTCAGGCATCTGGCAAAAATAGAAGTCTTACGTGCCTGATCCGGAGAGCTCTAACCCACAGGAGCTGAGACACAGTCGGAGATGGTGTGACGACAAAAATACACCAGATAACTGCGGTGGATAAGATAGTTTCTATTTAAGTCAGTGTGTCGATTCACACTGGATCTGCTCCGTTGGGGTCCAGCTGTGTCCCTGCTCCCTAACAGGTACACAACTCTTATTCAACTCTTATTTATGCCAAATGCCAGAGCTGTGAAGCGGAAACTACCTATAAACACCCAGTGACTTTCAAAATAAAACAAACAGTGTCAAAACCAGATCATATTCAGCTTGACCACAACAACAAACCAACAGAATTCACACAGCCAGGCCAGGAGACAACAGGTCTGAGGTTTTACAGCCCAACACAAACAAGGAGAAGCTCATTCATGGATCTGGAAAAACGTAAACAAATTGAGGAGCATCTCCAGTTGTGTCTTATGTCGTATCTGAGCATGCGCTGAAAGAACGTACCCTGGCAACTTTCAGTTTGAGTGGATACATGATACCTCAATCGGTTTGGGGAAAGGAATATTCCACCCCTGTGAAACTGATTAAATGTCCATTGGGATTGGCACTTTTCTTTTAGAATGAGGTGTATACAAAGGTTAAATTCGTTCCGTTTAAGCAAATAAACCAAATGCAAGCGGAATATTTGGGTCTATGTATACGTGGCTAGTGACTTAGGTTGAAACCTACTAGAATCTGTGCCTCGACGGAGCAGAGACGCATTTGGTGTATTTTGGTCGTAAGGTGGGACTGTCAGCTGTAGGCATAAAGCTTTATAAAAAAAAATCAACATCTATCCCCTTTACATCAACTCTTCAGTTTAGAATATACATTTGATTTGATTCACCTTCATGGGGCTGTGATGTCAAAAACACAAAAGAGAAGAAGAAGAAGAAGCGAAAATGAAAGTGAACCTGATTCCTGCTCAGAGGTAGTTCTCTGTAATTCTGTGGTTTAACACTCATCAGTTTGGACATACTTCAAATAAACGTCTCAGACAGTAACCTTAGACAGAAACACTCTCATCATCATCATCATCATCATCAGATTCTGTGTCAGCAGGATATATCAGACGCAGGTGAACGTGATTCACATTGTTCATGTTGATGTAGAGACACAAAGCTCTGAAGATAACAGAGAGAGGTAAGAGGGGGGATCCTTTTCCTTGTTCTGGGTGTGTTAAAGAGTGAGGAATGCTCTCAGGTGTCAGAACTGAATGGCTACACACACACACACACACACACACACACACAGAAATACACACACAAACACAACTGGGATTGATCCAAGTCTTTTTAAACCCATCTCATCAACTGACAACTTTAATCTGCGCTGGCATTTAATACACAACAACACTGATATGTGTATGTGTGAGTGTGTATACGTGCATGTGTGAGTGTGTGTGTGTGTTTAGAGAAAGGGGGGCAGCTTCTAAATATGGTGGGAAACTGCCACCAACACCACTCCCATTCAAGCCCGGCTCCTTTTACAAAAGGTATTCAGTCTAGGAGAGACCTGCTCTTTCTGGCTTGCCCTCTTTCTAACACACACACACACACACACACACACACACTCACACACACAGACGCACACACACACAGAGCGAGCACCTTTTTACCAGAGAGGCAGAGTGGAGAAGGAGGAGATGCAGAAAAGGAGGTAAGGGGGGAGGGAAAGAAGGGTGGAGAGGAAGGCAAAGAGGAATGCTGTGCTTGTGCTAACTCTGAGGGGAGCGTGAACACACACACGTACACACTGAACACACACATGCACACACACACTCACACACATTTTGGGAAAGAGACAGAGAGGGGATTTATAAAAGATGGAGGCTCTTTGGGTTCCCACGTCGACTGGCAGCTTTCTGCACATATGCAGTCAGTGTGTGAACGTGTGCATGAGAGTGTGTGTGAGTGTGTGTGTGTGTGTGCATGACGAGACAGTGAGGAGAGAAAGAGCCTAAAATGAAAATTGCTCTTCAATTTACTGTCATGCATTTGGCCTCCATTTGTGCAGAAACTCTTTTTTATGTGTTCACTTCTGAGTGTGTGCGTCTTTGGGTCGCAGTCCTCTCGCCCTGTAATTGCGGTAATGACATGTCATCCACAGAGGAGAAGAAGAAGAAGAACTCAGAGCGGGTGGAGTGGAATGCAACGGACACATCTGAGCACACACACATGCACACACACACACACACACACACACACACGCTTGACTTGCAAAGCCGTGTATGAACAAGCTCTTCTTTAAAGGCCTTTAAAGCACCTTTTCTGGAGGGATGCAGCACCTCGAGGGATTACGTCAGGGGCGCAAATCAAGCATATGCTGCAGATCCAATCAGTTATGGCAACTTGATTCACTTATAAAAGCTATATGAGTTTAAAGATGAACGATATAACTGATTTTCTAATAAAATCACTGTTTTCCTGCAGATCAAAATCAACAAAATCAGGATTAAGTGTATAAATGTGTTACTTTGACACATTTTTATGATGCACATTAATAAAAATCACCCAAGACTCCATCTCTTGACGATGCAAACATCTTTGCGGAAACTTCCAGCCTCTCTGATCTTCACCCCTCACGCTCTTTCCTGTAAACTCTGGGGCGTCTGCCATCCTTATCACCAAAATGTTGCTGTTTTGGGAAGCCTCGTCTATGCCACGTCCCACATTCCCCGCCCGAACGAGCATTTCTTCACTTTTACAGAATGCAAATGAGTCTCCCAAGGTTACACTGCGGTCGCCTTCGCCTGCATCTTGCGCATAACTCGAGGCAGATGAGGAGCTATAACCCGATCTGCAGGAACACCCCAAATCTTGATGTCTGATGAAAATCTTGAACTGTCACGCTGCGTTTCACTAATCCCAGATTAGGTGGCATCAAAAACATTTCCTAGATTACTCTGCTTTCAGCGGTGGTTGCTCTCCTTAACCCCCCCGTCTCCTTTTTTCCCTGTTTCCTCTAAATGCCAGGCATTCTGCAGATCATTGTGTGCAGCCGAAGTGCCGACAAGTCAGGACTCAGCCCAGTAAACGACGGGCTCAGCACTTCTCTCCCCCCTCCATGAGCACACACACACACACACACACACACACACACACACACACACACACACACACACACACACACAGAGAAAATGAGCACCCTGGGCAAAGCCTTTCTCCCCTGTCATCCTCCCATCTATCCATCTACCCACCCATCCAATCCTCTCATCAGGCCTGGATTCCAGGAACTCAGGCCTGAAACAGATGACCCAGTGACTCCAAGTCAGCCTTTGCTCAGCCTCTCCCTCCCTCCCCTTCGCTCCCTCTCCTCAAAGAGCCCCTTTTAGATTTGAGTGATGCCTTCTTTCGCCAAGATACACAAGCTTTAAATACCCTTAGATTAATAAAAAAGGAGAGTTGTTCCAAACACAAAATTTTCTCCAGGCTAGCATAATTATAGCAACAGGTGTTAGCCTGTACACCAAAGCAGCCAACCATAACAGAGATTTATCACCGCAACATCAAGGATATTGATCTTCTTCAAACAGTACTAACACATTTATGATTCAAATGACTGCCATCAATAATTACTGTATTAACGTCGTAATGAAGAACCATCTTTATTTACAATATCATGTAGCCAAAGCAAACAGAGAGCACAGCATTTATATTTCAACAAACTTGTGTTTTCACAACACGAACATGACAGCTTTACTTTCTCCACTAAGCTAGTGCTAATGCTAGTTTTAGAGTTAAGAATCCATCAGTTCGCATTTTACTACATTAAAAAGCATATTTCTCATCTGTACCATAGTAAAGCATATAGTATGTATCAGAGTTGTCTGTGTTTTCACCAGGAGGCAACATATGGTTCAACAATGTGAAGTCTATGCAGAAGTGCAAAAAGCTACGGTTAGCCCCTAGAGGCTGGCTGCAGAGAGATCGGAAACCTTGTAGACTTCAAGCCAAAAACAAAAAAAAACAAAACAAAAAAAAACAGACATTTACAGTAATAAAAACAAAACAATTTACAGCCTGGTTCAAAAAACAACTTGTGTCTGAGGAGCCTTGAAGCCGCCTCTCGAGTCAGCACTTCCTATCCAGCATTTTCCTCACCAGTGATTAACTTCAATACTCTGTGTAATACATGGACGTAATCTCTGTGACGTCACCCATCTGTTCCTGATACAGTCTATGGTTTTCAGCAATTATAATGTCATTGAATAGTCTCTTTCTAACTTGTTAGTTGATATTTTTGATATGCAACATACTGGGTCCATACTAACTGGATGAAAGAGAGGTGTACTGCCCCCTACTGTGGCGGAGTTGAACAGACATTGGAAAATAGCTCAGTTCTTACTAACAGGCAGTGATCCAGTCACTTTGTCTAATAAAGCTCCAGGTTGACTCAACTGTGCATGTAAACATGTTAACTGAGTGCAAAACTTTATTATTTCCCTCTAATTGGGGAATTCTTATGCCCACATTCATGGTTTCCATGCGTCTTTTTGGATTTTATTTATTTTATCATTTAGGATTTTCTTCGAAGCCGCTTTTCCAGGCATTTGACACTAGTTGAGAATCATAATCTTAAATAATTTATCAATCCCAGGGAAAATTCAACAGCTTATTTGAGAAGAAGTTTGGCACCTTAGTAAAAGCACACTGAAAAAGAGAAAGGAGCAACAATAACTGGCTGCTCATCATCAACACAGATCTGCTTATAAGCTTACATTTGGAGTTTATACTGTTTACATTCAGTTTTTAATATCTAGAATTATTTTAGTGTCTTTATATGCAAAAGGTTGATGGGATCCTGTTCAAAGATACTATTTAGGTCTTTTTATTTGTATTTTATAGTAACTCAATGTCAACCAGCCTGCGTGCTAAAAAATGAAGAAGTAGCGCTCTGCTGCTAAAACCGTGTCCACTTCCATCATTGTATATGGTGATAAACGGATGTTTAGAGAGTTGATTGTGCCACCTTGGAGTATGCAGGCACAGAAAAGGACCACTTTAAGTCAAGACAGCTCATGTCCAGCAGATCAAAGTCAGATCCTCATGGATGTTAAAAGTCTCATGGACCAACTCCTCTGATTGATAAATCTGTTATTCACATCAACAGTACTGTTTATGGTTGATTTTTTGACTAAATTGTGGCTTATTAAATTATTAGCTTATTAAATCAGAAATCAGCACTGGTCATCAAAAGATGAAGAGTCTTTTCATAGTTTCTCTTTTGATCAGAAAGAAAAGCTGAGGATGAAACTGAATTATCTTTAGCACACCATGAGAATAAACTCTAACAGCTCTGATCGGCTTATTTCCTCTCAAAAAGAGGTGCACTGACATTCAATCTTTTCCACAATGCCAAATAAGTAGCTCAGCCAAAAGAGTCCAGGATCTGACTCCACTGCCATCCACTTCCTGGAAAGACCCCGCCCCTCCTCACATTCCTCTCTGCTGTCAAAACACAGCTCCCCTCTCCCACTGGCTGATGGGAAACCACCAGCGCCCGTTATAGGCTGTTGCCGGGGCCGGTGGGCGGGAGGAAGTCAAAGCAGAGCTCAAAGAAGCGGCGGTCCATTCCCAGGGAGAGACTACAGTTACATAACTACACACACACACACACACACACACACACACACACACACACACACACACACACACACACACACACACACACACACACACACACACACACACACACACACACACACACACACACACACATACACAGGATCAAGACAACACCCTCAACAGAGAGCTGAACACAAAACAGGGTCAGAGAGAAAGAAAGGTGAGGAGAAAGAGGAGAGGAGGGGGAGAGGAAAGGAGGGAGGGAGGGGTGTGTGAGGCATCAGTTTTCCTTGTGAACAAAATGAAGAGGAAATGGCTATTTTACACTCAGGTCAGGAGCTGTGGGAGAGGCGCTGCAGTGTGTGTGTGTGTGTGTGTGCGTGTGTGTGTGTGTGTGTGTGTGAGTCAGGGAGAGAAAGGTTAATTGGTGTACGGAGGAAGATCACCTGCATCAAACCCTGAACGGAAGAGCAGTGGACCGAAGAGGAGGAGGACTGAGCCACGAATACTTCACTAACACACACACACACACAGAGCTCTCCCCCCCACACACACACACATACACACACCGTTTGGTAGAAATAAAGTGAAATCTTCTTCTTATCAAATCAAAATGATCTGCTGTCCGTCTGCGCTACACAGAATTGACAGAAATCTGTTGACTCCAAGAAGTGAGAAATGAAAGGAGGGAGCAAAAGGAAGAAGGAAAGGGGAGAAGGGTGAGAGGGGGAGAGGGGAGAGGGGGGAGAAAGGGGGGGCGCAGTGTGTGCAGGGAAAGAAATGTGTGGAATCCTAATTGTGTTATTGCTCCAGAACAAACATTAGTCCTGCCTGTCATACCACAGACAGCGGGCTGTTAGAGTGTGTGTGAGTGTGTGTGAGTGTGTGTGAGTGTGTGTGAGACTGAAAGGCAGAGATAATTGAATGAGTCCAGCATTTAAGAGTCAAGCTATAAGAGCAACATGCTCTCTGTTCGTGAAGGCCTAGCATTTACAATCAGCTCTATGTTGCGTTTTGCGTTAGCCGTTAGCTTAGCGCTAGCTCCAGCAGCTGTGTGCATCTGCCAGCAAACCCTCCCTCCTGCAGCTGTGCGGCTGTGGGCTGGCTGAGTGTGTTTCTGAGAGTTAGTGAGTGTGCGTCTGTATGTGTGTGTGTGTGTGTGTGGTTGGGCCAGGGGCCAGCAGGCAGTAAACCCAGAGCAGAGAGAGGCCCTGACAGTCCAACGCTTGCCACGTAGCCACGTAGCAGCGACGTAACTCAGGAGAGGGGAGAGAAAAGCAGATCTAGAGTCCCTCTCTGTGTCTCCTGATGTTTGTGTGTGAGTGAGAAGAAGACAGAAGCAGACGGGAAAAAATAATCAGGAGAAATAATGTGGGCCATTGTGTGGGAGTTAGCACAAACAGAGCTAACGCAAACAGAGACAAAGTGACTTTGTGATAGCGTTTATCCAAGTCACAGACCCTCATGTTTCTACCAGTTACATCAGCCAAGACCTCAAGACTCTTTCTATTTTTCCTGAGAATGCAAAGCTTTTAGCTTACAGATGTTCAAGGCCTGCTTGCACAAACTGTCGACCACACACGCAACAAAATCGTTTACAGATCAGCACAAACACAAACCCACCCCGCCCAAATCATCATCATTAAAAGCCGCTCCCATGATCCATAACATCTCTGCCATCCACATGACTTCTTCTGCCCAGATCCTCAGCTTTAATATTCCTCTCAACGTGCCAGACTGCCTTCAGAAAAAGCTCTATTTTGTTGGTGTTTATGTCTGCTAATACAGAGGAAGTGGCTATTCTCCCACAAGCACATGAACATGACTCACTCTTCTCCTTTTGCCCCCTCCTCCTCCTCCTCCTCCTCCTTCTCGTCTCCCTCTTATCCATCTCTCCCTCTTCCTGTCCCAGCACACTTCAGACTTTTTCCTCCATCAGATCCAGACAGGCTGAAGGCCTGAGCGCTCTGTGGCCCAGAGAGGAGAAGCGCTGAGCCGGAGGAGAGCTCACAGCAAACCCATCGCTAACACCTTGGATCATCAGGGCTCAGTCTGACCACACACACAGAGGCTGGTTCCACAAGTCTGGAGACTACAGGCTGAGTTAGGATGACGGGTTCACTCACACACACACACAAGCCATCAGTGAGTGGCTTAGCATGGCAAGCTTTCTGTTTCTTTCAAATAAAAGCATCTAATTCAATCACACCAGGTCAAAACCCTTAGAAAAAAATTCTTGAATATCTTGAGCTTGCAGCACATTTCTTTACCAGCACATCACCAATGAACCCGTCTGACCTTTAACCTGTTGACCAAATTCTAGAGAAGACGTGCCTTCACGGGTACTTTCACTTGACTTCTGGTGTCACAATTTCTTTTACATTCATGCATTACTATGAATAAGAGATGCATCGTCAGCATTTTTTCTCTTCTTGATACTTTTTTTTCCTGCAATAAAAATATGTCTCCTTTAGATCAGCAGGAAAACACTGACAGCTGAAACGTTGCAGGTTTCATGAATACAATTCTCTCTGCTAGCACCGCACTTCTGTTTATTCTAATAACAGGAAAATGATGCTGACATTGTCAAACCTTCTTTAAAGCCAGAAAATTATCAGTATTTTACCTTTTTTTGGTTTATTATACTGGAACATATAAACTCCCTTGTTTTTGATCATATCATATCATACTGTATCTCATCATATCAAAGTATATCACACCATATAGTTTTATTCTCATTTTTTTTCTCATCTCATTTTTTCTTATCTCATTTGTATCTCATTCTCATCTCGTTCTCTTTTTATTTCATTCTTATCTCAGTTCTGTCACATCTCATTCTCAGCTCATTTTATTCCCATCTCTTCCCCAATTGGTAGATTATGTCAAGTAATTCAGGCGTTATTTTTGTCCTTTAATATCAGGAAATCTTTATGGACTTGTCAGCTGAATGTGGCTCATATGTGTGGTTTTAAAATATTTAGAAATGCACTGATTGATTGGTCGGCCAATCGATTGGTGCTGATTTCCTTAATTTTGGGGGATCGTTGATCGGCCCATCCTTATGTATGAAACTGATCTTATATACCTCCAAGAAGGTCTGACAGCCAGCCATTGTTGCTTTTTGCTCTGAGACCTAACACTCAGGACACTTTATTGGTTGCTTAAGTTAAAATATAAAGAATTTATTGTTCCACAGGTATTGTTTGATGATTTTCAATAAAATAAGATTGAAACATTGAAGGTATATGCTGTCAGTTATACAAAATAAGAATTAGTATCGGCCCTAATCAGTATCGACAGGTCAGGCTTTTTAAAGATCGGTGATCAGCCAGAAAATTGTGAACGGAGCACCTCAAAAATATTCCATTAATTGAATCATAGCAACAATAACCAGAAGAACAGTCTGCAGAAATGCAAACTCTGATCAGTAAAACTGGAGTATATTTACGTGAACCATCACTAACTAGCCTACAACAACCTTTCAGTCAATCAATGGAGGAACTAGTAAAAAATATTGGTTAATAGTTAGCAGTAAATATAAATAAGGGTTCTGAAATATTCTTGTTTAGGGTTGTGTAATAGATTGACTTTGTTTTGTAGTTTCAAAAAATTGAATAAACCCTTACGTAATAAATAATATTGTCTGAAATATTGAGAAATCCACACACAGGAGTAAAGAGATGGTTTGGCACTTTGATATTTTTCTGATTGTGTGTACAGAGATATTAATCAGCATGTTTTCATGTTTGAACACCCATAATAAGATCAAAACCAGGAAAAAGATCAAACCAGGCGTACTAATGAGCAGGCACACGCTGTAAAGGATGGAAAATCACACCAGTGAATGATAACAGGAGCAGAACCACAGATAAGGAGGAGAAAAGGGGAGACAGACGGAGACAAAGGATGGACAGTGATGTTTTATTCTAATATATTAATGTGTTGGGTTCAGAAATGCATGTCATTTCAAAGTCATTTTCTCTCCTGTCACCATGGAGATATGAAGACAGAGTGAACTCTAATCGGGTTCAAATATTCTCTCTTTGTCTGCCCCTTTTTCCCTCCTCATACGCATATAATCGGTAAATGATGCACACAGCGGCTCTCAGGAGGCCTTACACGTGCGTTATGTGTTCATCTGCAGCCCAGACATGACAATATCAGGCTAGCATGACATTCAGCAGGGTGAGCAGCTCGGTATTAATGCCACATCTTCATTCATCTCTCATCTGTGGGTTCTCAAACACAAGCGTCCCTTCAGGATTTCTCCTACTGATGTGAAATGAAGTCAGTTCCATGTAATTTGGCCTTTAGCTCAGATATGATGCAAAGCCTGCAGAGCTGGATGCTTTCAAGTGGTTTAGTTGCGTGTTGTATGTGACTTGCGGATGCATTGATTTCACACTTAAAGCACCAGTGGACATCAGTTAGATTTTAATGCCACAGCGCTCAGACTTCGTCTTTTGTACTCAACCCTCACGTCTTCTCCTCTGTCCAATGTACGACCAGCTTTAACCTGCAAAAACTCTCCTCTCCTCACCCCCAACTTCCCAAACAACCCCTCCGCTTCTTCAAAAGACAGACGCCCATTCAGGAGGTTTTGGGGGTTGGGTGGGGGGAGGAGAACGGTGAAGGCCTGGAGTGTGGGGGGGTGTGGGGGTCTTATTCCCGCTAAATTGTCCCACATGGCTGAGCGTGCTTAGTTTAAACAAACACAGCCACTTCCTCCTCACTGCGCACATCGGCAATCACACACACCCACATAAACACACACTGATCGGCATGCCTCGGCTCCTTCACACAAAAACAAGCACGCACACACACACACACACACACACACACACACACACACACACACACACACACACACTCACATACATTATATACACTGGCAGCCAGCTAACCACACTTTCAGTTTTGCACTCAGGCCAGACAGCTCACAGCTGATCTTGGAGAGCCCACCAACACACCACAGGGATAACATCATTGTATGGTTGTGATTCACAAACATCTCACCCTACTGCATGATTTGGCTTCTGCTGACACAATGCAAAGAAAAAAGTTCAGCTCTTTAAAGCTTCACCCTTAGAATCAACAACAAAGATCTCAGCTGATGGATCCTTGGAGGAAACCACAAAACCTAAACTCAACCACAGAGTGAAACTCACAGGACTACAGAAGATGAATCAAGCCACTAAACCTTTTCTTTGTTTTTTTTTGTTCTGTTAGATTTGCTCTGTAATTTTTTTTTTCATCTTTTTTATTCCGACTGAACTCCAGCATCAGAACAGGTCAAAATTCTGACATAAATCTCAGAATTCTTCAAAGAGGAAATAATTCAAATGCTTAGATGCTGCATCTGTGAAGAGAAAAACAAAAGTGATCACAGCAAAAGTAGCATCAATGCTGCATCAAAAAGTGACAAAGGAGAAGTTAAAGAGGGAGCATTGTGCTTTTTTAGGCTTTATTCTGTCTCTCTGGCGCCACGCTAGTTGTGTTAATTTATAGCTCAAAAACTTCCCAGTTTTCTCCAACTGCTGTTTAAGAAACCCCCTTTTCAGCCTTTCATATTGGTTATATGGACCAGACTTAAGTAACACGCATGGCCTGCCTACATCATCATGAAGCGTCTGCTTACATGATGCAATGTCATCAGAGTCAGCACAATGAGACACAGAGAGCACTGCTACAACTTTAGATACTTTTTTGTGTATAGTAAGTTGTTTTGGTCCAACACAGTCCTCTAATATCCCGCCATTGTGTAAAATTATTAGGGATGTTCAATACCACTTTTTATGCAGACCGATACCAGTGTACCGATACTACTAGCACTTTTGATACATAAAATTTCAATTAACAGTGACAGATCATTTTGATCAAAGGCAGCACAGGCACACATTAATTCCAAATAAAACACAAACAACTCTCTCTGATTTTAGAATTTTTTTGATAAATATTGAAAAATATATATATTAAAAGTGCACAATAAAACTAACAGCTGTCAGGGTTTAAGTACTTTTTAAAGTAAACTAAAGTGCAAAATAAAATAGTTTACCTGTCGACTGTTAACTCCCTGGTTCATTCATATTATCTAAAAAAGGACCTGGTGCAAATTTGCAGTGGTGTTACACCGCAGAAATTAGCAGCATCTAGAGGCAAGGAGGACTTGCTTGACGTAAGATTTTTTTGCCTAGAGTATCTCCTGCTAGTATCTGCAGCCTTCTCGAGTACTGATACCTTGAAAAAAGGCTGGTATCGGCCTGATACCAATAACTGGTGTCCGTATCGGGACATCCCTAAAAATGATCGTCGAGAGGAGCGGTCACAGCGCTCAAACATAGGGATGGGTACCGAATTAGGTACTTTTATTGGTACCGACCAAATTCTGTCAAAAGTACCAGGTACCGATTTGCGTAAAATCAAAAGGTACAATGTTTAGGTACCTAAATGCATCCTTGTGACTGTAAGAAGGTGGAAGAGCAGGTGATTTACTTTGCTGGACATGGACACAACATTATAAGGTTATATATTGAAGAATAAATATGTTAAATGGAAGAGAATTTAAATTTTATTACTAAACATACTGATATTTTTTACCACATCAACACACAAAAGTACCAAAAATTGGAACCGTTGAGTACCGATACTGATTGCCAGGTACCGCAAATTGGTACCGTATCATTTCAAATGTGAAAGGTACCCATCCCTACTCATACGTCATAGATCCAACCCTATGCCCGCGTGCTTGTGCTCATGCATAAAGTGATCCATGCCGAAGCCCACCTCTCCACGTTGTGCCAAAGCAGAGAAGTAAGTTGTGCTCAAGCACGGCAGACTTGTGGTCCCACTGGCCAAGCGATTCGGACTTTAGCTGAAGCGTGCTTAAGCATGATACAGTTTACTAGTGTGACCACGTCTTAAGGCGCCCTGCTGCCCAAACCCACTTCTCTCTGATTGGCCAGCTATATTAGGGCACTGTAATGGGCAGACCTTGGTGTTTGAGGTCCCAAACTTCAAACGTGTCACAATCCAGTTGTGATGGAAGTCTCATGAGGATCTTGTGCTATTTTTACGACGAACCACTTTGAGCAGTTTACAGACCATTTCAGAGATTTCTACAACATATGAAACATAAACACATAATACCCCTCTTTAAACACAACAGCAGCAGCTTTAATCCACACATAGATGAATCCATACATAAATCTCTCTATAGTTTCACTCCTGCTCGCTCCATCACTTCTCTGCATTGCCCTGCATTGCAAAGCAAACAGCCACCAATCATCACAATCAGCTCTCCATCGCAGGCAGGGAGCAGAGGGAGCTGAGGGAGGACGACCACAGAGTCCACACAATGAGGCCGCGTTCGGTGCCAGCGGACCTGCTGCCGCCCGGCCTGCACACACAGCACGTCTCTGCTGCTACCGCCGAGCTCCATCAGGGCTGCATGCCAGGAGTCTTAATTAAGACAGCTATGCCAAGTCAAGAAGTGAATTCAACCCCCACCTCTCTCTCTCTCTCTCTCACACACACACACACACACACACACACACACACACAAAGACAAAAGCTCAAAAACTCTCAGATGGACGGGGCTGGTAGACGCCGAGGACCACTGAGAGACGTTCAGATCATCAGTTTTATGAGCCATGAAAAAGCTTGCACAGTGGGTGGTGTGTGTATGTGTGTGTGTGTGTGTGTGTGTGTGTGTGTGTGTGTGTGTGTGTGTGTGTGTGTGTGTGTGTGTAAGGGGGAATGCTGAAAGAGAAAGACTATTTAGTCACACCTACATGAGAAACCTGTCTCCTCTTTCACAGACAAGACAACAACTGAGTCTGAGAGAAATTTGCACACACACACACACACACACACACACACACACACACACACACACACACACACACACACACACACACACACACACACACACACACACACTAAAAGAGCTTAAAATGCACAGCAGAGCAGGCAAACCATGAATGAATGCTTTTTTACATGCCTAATTCCATGACTAACTTACCGCCCACCGTGGTTATGAGTGTGTGTGTGTGTTTGAGTGTGTGGGTGTGTGTGTGTGTGGAGCAGACAGAAGTGTTTAATCCGTTAGAAACGACTGAAAAATGAGAGAAGACACTTCTGGGAATAGCAGGCCAATGGAAAGTGTACATACAATCACTTGCTCCCTCACATCAAACACACACACACACACACACACACACACACACACACACACACACACATTTCGACACACACACTTATAACACCCCTCCCCACAGCCTCGGGGTCACAAGGTCACATTCCTCCTCCTCAATCAGCCTCAGGATTTCACACACTGGTTTGGGGATGTGGGTGTGTAAAGGTTGTGTGTGTGTTTCGGCCTGTCTGTGTGTGTCTGTGTGTGTGTGTCGGGGATGTTTTAGTGATTTGTGGGGGGTCTGGCCGGCTTGAGGGCGAGGTGGGGAGGAAAATAGGGGAGGCATTGGTCACACTGAGCTTAATAACTCTTCACCGTGGAAGAAAGTGTTATGAATTCCTTTTGAAGAAAATTAAAACGGTTGGTTTTGGGACGGCTGCGGCAGAAAGTGTTGAGAATTTCCTTTTTTGGTCAGGAAACAACAAAGCACAGGTGTTTAACTTTTCATGGTGACAATTCAGGAGCTATGTCGTATTTGGAGCTCAAGTGTCGCGTCCGTTTTACTCTCACTGATTTCAAATTTACATGAACTTTTACACCAAACTTTCTCAGATCTACCAACAAAAATGTGTCTAAGAGTGGAAACAAAGAGGAGAAATGACAGGTATGTGGTGCTAAGATGGGCAGAAAGGAGAAAACGGGGGAGGGAGAGGTAGAAGTGTGGCTGCATGCCCTCCCATCCCCTCCTGAGGGGGAGTAGAAGGGAGGAGGAGATGGAGCTCCTTTAACAGGGGAAAGCAATAAAACATGTGGCTTTACATTAAAAAACACCTACTTCCTCCTTTAAGTCCTCAAATCTGTGCAGCCTACGTGCTACAGCGTGCATCACAAGCCACACACACACACACTCGCACAGATATGAGCGCACATATGAAGGCTAAAAAAAGTGTGTGTTGAAGATAAAATCAGAAATGCTGCTGGTTAAAGGTTCAGCACACACATAGACACACTCACACACACACACAGGACCCTGGCCCGCAGCACACACATGAGATACAGGCTCATAATGCTCACAGTCGGGCATAAAAACAGCCATTAACCAGCAGCGGAACTTTCCATGGGCCTGCCAACTAGCAACACCAACACGCCTGGCATGCTAATGCAGGCACGTAAACTTAGCTCTGTGTGTGTGTATGTTTCATGCATGTGTGTTAAGTCTGTGTGTGTACAGGTGCATGCTTGATCCTTTCAGCCAGCTGACCACACACTCACACACACACACACACACACACACACACACACACACATACATACAAGAGGCACCTCCTCACTCAGCCATTTCTATGTATGATCCCCTCGAGCTCCACAGAGAGCAGCTCCCCCCGCCCCCCGCCTGCATGTATCAACTGAACTCTGCCAACTGATGAGAACTTGTTGAGAAACTTGACAGCCTAATTTCTGGATTCCAAACATTTTATCTCCTCATCGTAATCCCTTTATTTCGTCAGCCTCCCCTCTTCCTGCGCTGTCACTCTGCTGCTGCAGCGAAAAAACAGCCGCTGTCAGGGACGGCGCGGATGACAAGCGATGAGCAACAACTCAAGACGTGAAATACAGAAGAGAAAGTTTCTGATGATGTCACTCATTGCATCATGGGCCAACAGTGTTGTGAGTTACAGTGCATCCATGCAGCACAGATAACTCTCTGCAAAGACTCACAGTATTCTGCAGCACTGATTTTTCCTTTGCAAGGAGCTGTTTAACTTAAAGTTGTGTTATCTGTTTTCAATGATAATAAATCATATGTTTTAACATCCTTAAAGGGTTTTGTTTACACTAAGTTGTTGTATTCACCCTGCAAATATGTCCCCACTATCAGTGCAGAACATCATCAAGACATTTTTCATCAATTGTCCTTTGAAATATGAGTTCCTTAAGAGAAAGATGAATTCATTTTGACCGAGTCATTTTAATTACCATAGCAACAAAGAAGCCAGTTCAGTTAATTTGTAACGTGCTTCAATATTGCACAGTTTTGCCAAATGTACAGGGATGTAGAGATCATATTTAAGACAATGCAAAGTCAAAAAAGTCTGTTAAAAGTATCCTCAAAATCTGTGATAAAATGTTATAGTTTGATGATTAGATCAATCAATGAAGATACTTAAGCTTTAAGGATTTTTTTTGCCGTTTTCTTTTCTTAAAGTGTTTTTCTTCTCATGTTTATCTGATTATCGTCTAATACGTCATCACTCTTGCAGCTTACTCATCTGAGCTGAATTGAACTAATCTGACGAGAACAGAATGTCTTTTGGGTTAATTTAACTGTTTAATTGGTCTAACAGTGTATAAAAATGTGGATTCAATCCACTTAATGATTCATTTCTTTTCATCCTCTATAGTCAGCTCCATTATTGATGGTCTGTCTGGTAAACAAGTTGTGAACTTTTCCCAGTCGTCGGCCCTAAATGAAGGTCTGACTGCTGCTTCAGTTTTGACCCCGTTTCAAGTTTTGGATGAGAAGCTCTAACAAAAAACATACGACTAGCTTTACAGCTTTTCTTTTTTTCTTTCTTTCTGTCTTTATCTTTCTTTTTTTTTTAGAAAAAAAAAGGCTGTTTTGTAGCACTGGTTGTTGGTTATGGTAACCCGGCCCCTGGCCCTCAAAGAAGTAGGTGCTTCACTCTGACCCTGCATAGAGTCGGTGCTTGCTAATAGGGATGGGTACCTTTCATACTTAAAATGATACAGTACAGATGCCCAGTACCTGGCAATCGGTACCGGTACTCACCGGTACCAATGTTCGGTACTTTTTGTCTTTATGTGGTAAAAAATATCAATTTGTTTAATAATAAATAACATATTTTTTTCAATCTAACAAATTTATTCTTCAATATATAACTTTGCAATGCTGTGTTCATGTCCAGCATGGAAAATTGCCTGCTATTCCACTCCCTCACAGTCACAAGGATGCCTTTAGGTACCTAAACATGGTACCTTTTGATTTTACATGTATCAGTACCCGGTACTTTTGACAGAATTCAGTCGGTACCTATAAAAGTACCTGATTAGGTACCCATCCCTACTTGCTAAGCACTGGTTTTTAGCACCTGGAGCTGCTCCTTTTTTGGTGGAAACACAAAGAACCAGTGCTTAGTCGGGCAAGGGATGGGTACCAAATTAGGTATTTGTTAAGGTACCGACCGAATTCTGTTAAGAGTACCGAGTACCGATTCACGTAAAATCAAAGGGTACCATGTTTATGTACCTAAGTGCATCCTTGTGACTGTGAGGCAGTGGAAGAGTAGACGACTTTCCATGCACACAGCATTGCAAGTATATATATTAAATTGAAAAATGTTTATACTTTACTATTAAACAAATTGATAATTTTACCACACAAACACAAAAAAGTACTGAAAATTGGTACCGTTGAGTACCTGTACCGATAGCCAGGTACCGGGCATTGGTACCATATCATTACAAATGTGAAAGGTACCCATCCCTAGGTCAGGCACTAGCCTGGAGCTAGCACTACCAGCACCAGCTCTGTTGATAAAAGGGTAATGCTGTGTATGAGCTGTAGATAAAACAGCCACTGGTAAAAAAAATTGTCCTCACTCTTTTGCAGACTCCGATAATGTTAAATAAAAGACACAGTTTTTTGTTGTTTCCAAGTGTTTCCTTTTCTTTTTTGAGGAGTCAGAAAGTAGAACTTTCATGTCTGTTCGTACAATGGAGAAATTAGCAGCTGTGGCACATCCCTAGTTGAGATGAATGAGACATGCATAGGTTGTTTCCCTATTCCTAGTTTTGGGCACCTATAATGACCCGGCAATGACTTTTTGAATTACCTGCTACTTTCAGCTTTAACAGCTGAAATCTGAGTATGCCCCCATGACTTCTTCTTTTCTTCTGTGAAAAAAAGTTTGAGAGCAGAGAACTTCAATGACCTCCAATGACAGTCCTTGAGGGGTGTTAGATTTAATTCAGAGCAGGCCTCACATTTCTCCAAATGTCAGCATTTTTTTTACAGAAACTTGTAAAACTAGAGACAAAATTTGACATTAAACATTCAGCTGTACGAGCAGAGGAGATGAGGAGAGGGTGAGAGGGGGGCATGGAGGGTGGAGAAGTTGAAAGGCTCCTTTTATCTTCTTCTAAATCAACTGTCAACAATGCAGGAAATTATCAAGGGAGACAGAAAAAGGGGGCTCTGGAGAAGGAGAGAGGATGGGGTGGAGAGGAGGTGGGGGAGGAGGGCAGAGAGAAAAAAAAAAGAAGGAGGAGGAGGAGGGTAAACATTACAGCTCTGTGCCAAGCAAACATGAGATGCTGGGATACTTCAACAAAACGGCAGCGTTCATACAGCAGGGAGACAGAAACAGAAAGAGAGGGCAAGCACCAAGGACGGATGGGGAAGGAAAACCAGCGCTGACACAGACAGAGCCGTAACAGATAGGAAATAGAAAGTGAAAACATCTCGAGGGGATAACCAGCTGTTGTCATGAGATAGGATGTAAAGTTTGCTTTCTCTTTTGGTATCCTCATGAAACCTTGAGTAGGATCTCAGGTTTCCTCATTTCAGAAAAATCACAACTACATTAAGTCCAATCCACAATGTGTGTGTGTCTGATTGAACTTTGGTTCAACGTACTCAGCTTTTTTTAACTACAGGGTGAACGTCCAGCAAAGTGTGCAATGATTGCTTGACTTCCCAGCTATGAATTCATAGGTTTAGTCTATCTTTTGTGTTGGGTTGAACTGTAAACAGGTCCTGTTCACTGTTTTGACGTACAGGTTGAGCATTGTTGAATCAAAGCGGCACAATGACTTTCCTCCCCACAATTTGAGTGTGAGTAAAATAATTTCAAAATAAAAGAGTCAGTGCCAATAAAAAGGAGAAAAAAAAGGATTTTTAGGACCCTGTATCACATTCTGGAAAAGTTACTTGTGATTTGAAAACACTTCCAGTAAAAAAGCTTAAAAGCTTAGGCTTTTAATCCATTAGCTCAGTCACGGAGAATTAATCTGAATATTTTGCAAATTGGTGTATGTGAAGTCATTTTTTAAGTCAAGATTTTTAGATTTGTTTCTTTTTTTTTTCAACTTGTGATCTGGTTGGTTTGACTTCCAGGAATCCCCCCTGACTCGACCCAGCAGCTCCAAACATGAACATCTGAGAGGAGGACCCACAATCTGCTCTGTGCATCAACAGGACGAGTTACCGGAAACAAGGGGAAGCCAGAAACCCTCCTCCTGCTCTTCAGGTGTCGACCTCTTGACCGCACAGGATGGGAACACCCTCCACACACACCAAACCCAACCAATCAGAAACCAGGTAGGGAAGCAGGAATCAGCGTGTTCAGAAGACAAAACCTGACCACACCTTCGCTACAGTAGCAGTAAAGGCATGGAGGAGCACACCTGTTGTATTTTAAAGAAACAGATGGTACAGCTGGACTGATGGCAGGGTTTTATGCTGACTGCAGACGTGGATCAGTGATTTACACAAAAATGAATACAAGTTAATGGAAGAAAAATGTCCTAATACATCAGGCTGTCAGCAACCAACTATTATTTTTTATGATGTCTTTATCTATTTACATATACTGCAAAAAAATGAAATCTTATCAAGTATTTTTTTCTTATTTTCAGTAGAAAAGTCCAGAAAAATGTGTTATTTCAAGTCATCTAAAGACAAAAATAAGGTCTGAATTGCTGGTAACAAGTTAAAAACAAATAATCTGCCAATAGAACAAGAGAAAAGTTACTTGTATTAAGACATTATTCTAGTTTTAAGCAATTTTTTTCTTATTCCATCAGCTGTTTTTTTTTTTTTACTTGTTCCAAGCAATTCAACCCTCTTTTTTTTCTTAAAATAACTTGAAACAAGACATTTTTCTGGACTGATCAATTAAATGCGGCTCATATTTAGTATTATAAGACAATTTTTACATAAAATAAGACAAAAACACTTGATAAGATTTCATTTTTTTGCAGTGTATAGACAGAATTAGGAGAAAAGTCATAAAAGTGACACCATCTTTGATCACACAGAAAAACTTAAAATATGTTCTTTACAAATCTGATATTGCTCACAGCCTCATGCTTCATCAAAACAACTATTTGGTCAGAGCAGCTTTAAAATCAACACTTTTCTACACCTGTACCTTCTCCCTGTCCTCCACCTCTCCCTCACATGCTCTCACACACTTTCCATAGCTGCATTGTCTTGTCTCTGTAACTCTAGACCTGTTTCAGCTCCTGTCCCTGATACACAAGCACTGCTGGGAAACACTACCCCCTCGGATAACATGTTCTAGGTTACCAATCAGACACAAACGCACACCCACACACAAAAGCCAGCATCACCCTGCCCCTTTTCTGACCCCCTTTGGACCGGGCGTACCTGACAGTTTGACCACACCAGAGCGGGAAGAAATTTGAGAGTCCAAATTAGACCGAGCGGATGCTCTTGGTATCACGAGTCCTAATGTAATATGGGGACAACTTCCTCACTGCACTTAAAATAACCTGTCTTGGGTTATAAGAGGCTGGACAATTTCCTCTAAATCACAACAAGCTGGGGTCACTTCTGGAGTTTTTCATCACCTGCTGGATGTCTGTCAAAGAAAGCACTCTAAGATGACTCTGCTCTGAAGTCTGAGCGTTCATTCCTCAGCAGAATAAAACAACTTAAGTGGGATCAAACAAAGCAGCTGTAGACTCTGTAGAGCGACGTATTTCCATCCCACAGCCCGACACAGAGTTGCACCTGAGTGACAAAGCCGTAACAGTTACAGAACACAGGTCAACTTATATAAAGTGTTATTCAACCCTGTGCCTATTCATGGCAGAGACAGAGGACAGAGAAACAATGGCTCTCCTGCTTTTACCTGACTCCTACAGCGTCTTTCTGCTTATATAAAATCAGTGGATTGTATTATAGCTGAGAAGAAGTGCGTCTTACAAGTGGCAAACTAAACCTTGCTTCTGATTGCATCAGTTACAGTGAAAGCCTCTGCTTACATTATGCTGCTGTACGTCCTCGAGCAACACATTCCTAGATCTCCTCAGCGCCAGCGGTGCTCAAAAAAAACTCACCATCCCAACTTCACAACAAGAGACACTTTTTAAAGAGTTTGCTAGAGCAAAAGCAAAAGTGTTACGCAACGTATAAAATGTCAGCCCGTGAGCTGTGTTTACATTCTAACTGTGTTCAACCTAAAGAGGCTTATGGCTCTCAGGGAACATAGTGCAGTGATATAAACCCCATTCAGCTCCTGTTAAGAGGGATATGAGTGCAGTGCTTAGTGAAGAAAAGAAAACTTTGAATATACAGATTGCACCTTTAATCCTTTGTGAGCTCCAGCTCTGCACCTGGGACTTTAGGCTGCACAGGTACTCAAACAGAGGATCCCTCATTTCCACATCTTTGTGCCAGGCTGATCAATTACAGCATTTGTTTCACAGACTCTCACACGGCCGTGCAGGGGGAAGGAGGCTGCAGGCCATGACAAACAACCCTGGCTGTAACTGGAGGATCAGAAAAGGAATATCCTGAGGCTGCAGAGCGGGGAGTTAAGTAACTGCTGAAATCTGAGTCAGGGTCTGATGGAGAGACGTGAAAATCTGGGAGATTTCAGCAAAAGAATCTGGATCCTATTTACAATAAAAGCTACTTCCTTCACTGTCACTGAGTTTTGTAATCTTAACTAGTTTACCGTAATATCTGCTGTAACTCACTGGGAAAACCTGACTCAGATTGAAACAGTCACCAGCTATGATAATGTGAATTCTGCTAATTACTGTAAAATGTACATCAACGTTTTCACAGTGTTGGCTCAAACTTTTGATGCTAATACTCTTTGATGCTTCTGACTTGAGCAGCAGCAGAAAAAATTGCTCATTCATGCACCACAAGAGAGAATTCCTCCCCTCCTACCTGAACCCAAACACACCTTTCCAGCTGCAAAATGGATCAGTGCATCAATTAAAAAACAACAACAACGACAAAAAAAAACTCTTCAGGAAAGCATCAGCCACATCAGCCTTTCACTGCAGGAATGTCATCTGACGTCATGTATTTGGTATCAGATTTCTCCTTCTCCTCTTTCTCCCCACTCTTTAAAAAAAGAAAAGTGGGAGTGCATGTGTGTTTTCCTGTAGCCTATATTCTCCAACGTGCTGGATCTGAGCCCAAAGCTGGAGGGATGGAGGGAAGGGGAGAGGGGAGAGCCCCAACTAGCAAGCACTCAGAGAGCACAGACCTCCACCAAGCTTATTGTGATTGTCATGCATACTTCAGTCCGACTTTAATGTTATACTCCCTTTCATCAGACTATCTGCAACAATTTGGTGTTAGTTGCAGGTTTGTATGATAATTTTGACCTGACAGGTTAGAAAATTATGATGACCCAGTACATATTTCATATTCTACATCTTGGTGTCCAGAATTCTCTTGTTGCAAAGCAATCCCACCATTTATTGTGGAGTTAAATACACATATGGTGGAACAGCGGAATGATAAGGAATCCTTTAAAATAAATCCTAGATCCAATAACTTCTTCCTTATCCCATTTTTTTTTAACTTTTTGAGTTATGTTGTTCACAAACTCTCCCAAAAACATAACCTCCTTGGTGGAGGTCACTACCCCCCTCTTCCACTCAGCGTGGCAATAACCCCTCAGTGCTGTCATTAAATCTCCAAATGTGATTACAAAATCTGACCCCCTCCTCAGAAATCTAGAGTCATCTTCCTCCCTGTCGCTGTCACATCTTCCCCTCCTCTTCCTCTTCCTCACTGATGACTTGGAGGGATCCTTGCACTTTTTGTGCTTTGTGCGTGTTTGTGTGGTATTGGTGTACGTGGAGGGCTGAGATAATCGATCGTTTCAGAGAGGAGGGAGAGCCCAATGTTTGATTTCCACGTCTGCATCAGGGAGAGGGAGAGAAGGAGAAAGAGGTCTGTCCTCTGCACAGACAGACACGTAGTCGTTTCTGAGAGAGAGGGAGAGGGAGAGAGGGAGAGACTGGCTGGAAGGAATGCTAGGATATGCTGGAGTTGATTTTTTTTCCTCCTCCAAACCTCTTTTTTCCTGCATTCTGCACCCGCACACAAACTCCGTGGAAAGTTGCTCTAAAACAGCCCCTTCACTGTCCCTCCAGTTATCCAACGCTAAATAACCCCCTATAGAGCCAATTCAATGATTTCGCAACCCCCCTCTCCTTCTCTCTCTGTCAAATGTGACTGCCTCAGCATCTTCCCTTCCAAAGTTATTTTCCAGCTATAAAAAAGTGCTCATTTCCTGATTTTCAGCAGCTACAACACAAGCGGACATTTCCACAAAGCAACTCGCCGCAAAAACAACGGGAATTTATTGCAGACTCGAAGCAAAGAGAGAAGGTTTTCTCCTGTTGCGCACTCACTCCATCTGAAGTCCTCGGAGACAAAAACACATTCTTTCTCGAAAGCTGAGAAATCAAAGCCCCACGAAGAGGAGAGTAGCGAGCGCAGCGAGACACAGTTATACCATGAACCCCATTTTTGCGCTTTCTTGTTGTTTGAGAATAAAGAGGAAAATTAGCTCAAAAGTTTCGTTTCTTCTCCCCCCTTCCCCTCCTCCGCAGCACTGAAGCAGTTTTCCTTTTTCCTTTGCGCTGGCCAAGTGGCCCAGACTGCCGGCGTCAGCGCTCAACTCTCTCACACACACTCTCACACACACTCAAAAGACACGCACTTCTAAAAACTTTTCCAACATCGACTCCATCCGCCTCCACAGCCCGTTTCTTCACGGGCTTCTTCGTACCGTAACAGAAGTGTAAAAGAACTCACCTCGCTGCAATAAAATGATCTTCAAACAGACGGAGCTGCGCGTTTTTTTATTCCCAGGGTCGGATCCTGACTGTCTGCTGGCGCGGCGCGACGCGTACTGCGAGACTCCGCCATGTCAATCAAAACGCGACGCACATGTAGGTCAGAGCCCGCCTCTTTACCGTAATACACGCTGCGCACTCTGAAAATCCAAAACAGAGGGAGAAGCTGCTCCTACACTGCTGTGACAGAAACTGCCAACGCCACACTTCAAAACGGTGAATAAAATCTCAAAACTACTTCTACTACATCTTAAAGTGAGCCTTAGCTGTTAGCTTCGTCCTGTGTTTGTAGCTGTTAGCTTAAGATGACAAGCAGCTACTGTTAGCCGTCACAACAATGTCACAAGGCTCTTAAAATTGAAAATATCGACGGTTATACCATAATTTTATTGTCTTTGTCATGACCTCCTTGGAAAGAGTCAGAAAACAGTCATAAACATGCTATAAAAATCTGTTTTTACACCTCAAACACCACCCTTTCATAAAAAATATCACTATGTGGAGTAAAGGTTAGCTTACATTTAAAAGGCTATATGTGTTATAGAGTTGTATGACATTTTTAGTTGTTCCAAAAGGTTTTTTGTCCTTTTCAGCTGTAAAAAGGTGGCTTCACACTCCTGTAAACAAAGTCCCGCTCTGTGTGTTTACTTTATCTTCATATGACACAAAATCATCATACAGCGACAGAGAATGACCTGCCCTGACCTGTGTCACTATGCCTCCTGTGGTCTCTTATCAGCTCTGACAGCAACCACATAAAAACCCTGCTTGAAAAAAATAACTTCAAATAAAGCTAAAAAAAAAAAAAAAAAAAAGAAAAGGGATGCATTTTTCCTTTCTACTGAAATAAAAGACTTGAAACAGTCTATGTATAGCTAGTTATGACAGAGTCATGTGTGTCAAAGCCAAAACAAATGTCAACAGCAGGCCAAAGTCCCTCTGGTGGCTGCACTGACACTCAACATCCCTCAGCTAACAGGTCCAAGGGTTACAAGTCAAACACTGGGGTTTATGATTGAAACATCACAACCTAGATTATATAAAAATATATGTATGAAAGCAAATCAGAGAAATCTGAGCTGAATTTGGTGCATATATACGACAACGTATGAACACAAAACAAGGATTTTGTTTCAATATTTTGGTGTAAAAAATAAGAAATGGAACAAATAAGCAGCTGTACTCCTTTTGTAATAAGCTAAAATACACTTAAAAAAGGAAAAATATGCAGCTTCCTCTAACCATAAGTATTACAGCACACCCACATCTATAAACAGAATACTTTTATCTGTTGGCTGATTATTTGGGCCTGTTGTGGCTTGATTTAGAGACATTAATGCCAACAGGTACGTGTCAGGATCAGAGGATATGAGCTGCAGTGCCAAACACAAGGTATTTAATGCTTCCATTACACACCTACATACCAATCATTCAAAGTTCAGTCTCTTCCCAAGTAATTTCATCTGCATTTAAGACGTCAGGTCCATTTTCCCCCCAGAATTACAAATATGGATATGAGACATTTTTGTAAGCTGTACATCAAGCTTTTAAACAACCTCCCAATGATAGAATTTCAACATTCATGGTAAAAATTTTAGCTCTTTCAGATCATGCCTTCTGTTTTTAAAATGCACAACATTAAGCCCCTGAACACAAGCTGTCAACTTACTTTCTGTGCACGGCGCAGACACTTTTTTTTTCACCAGTATCGAACTTATTACAAGCAAGCAGACTCAGCCAAATACACTCATTGCCCCTGGGTTCTAGATTTCTCTGTTTAAACACACACCCTCTCTCCCGCAAACACACACACACACACACACACACACACACACACACACACACACACACACACACACACACACACATACACACACACACACACACACACACATTCCAGTAACTGCTCTAAGAAAACAGTCACTAGTCTAATTCTGATCCAATTATAAAAAAAAAAAATGGCTCTCGATCAGGACAGTTTGCCCGTGAGGAATCCAGTCAAATTTAGATCAATCAAATAAGAGATTAATGTGGCAAGAAAAGAAGCTGTGTTAACACACACACACAGGTTACACACACGCAGACTGTGGTGCCCCCTAACTGCAGATACACTGTACAATGTTAGACTTGTTTATCATATGGGATCATTGTTTGTTTCTCCTTTCATTACTCACTGTTACACTTGGATGTTTCAGAGAGCAGCTGAGGGAACTTTTAGGTGATGAATTATGCAAGGAATATTCTATGGTGAGTAAAAAAAGCTGTTTAAAGCGTGATTATGTTTTTGCAGTGTAGTCATAGTGCGTACAAATCTGTTTAAAGCATCAGTGAAGAGTTTTATCTGCTTATCAATCAGACTAATAAAGATGGTGTTTCCTCATGACCAAAAGACCCATCAGCAGCATGACAGATAGTGTCTCTATTGTGGGTATTGTTGCCTGCACCAGGAGCAGCAAGGCAGATGCTGGATGGGAGGATTTACAACATGTATTATGATCCAAACCAGCAAAGAAAAAAGAGGTTGCACTTTGTCCACAGGGGGCGCCAGAGTCAACTCAAACCTGACATAGCTTACACTGTGGCTTATGTCAAAGTGTCATAGTTTACACCATAGTTTACGTTATAGTTCGCACCTCAGTTAATGTTTTAGCTTGCATTGTAGCCTATGTGTATTGTTTATGCCATAGCTTACACTGTTGTTAATGCCATAGCTTACGACATTGCTTACACCATAACTTATGCCATTGCTTACACTGTATCTTACACCAGAGCTTACATTGTAAACACAACATCCACCTCCCCCCAAATGTTACTACACCTTGAAATGACATGAACGGATTGTACATTTCCGTAAATACTGTCCACCAATGATGCACCAACCAAACATTTCATTTCCTCCTTCATCTCCTCTCTTTTCTTCCTCGTAATCGCTGCTGTTTAATAAATGGCAACATGTTTCATTATTCACAAGCTTCATTAAGACCACACAGCTCTTGTGTGTTACGAAGGGTATTGTACAGCAAGTACGCAATACATACACGCAAACACATAGACACTGTATGTGGTGCTCATGACTGCTCTGGCTGCCATAGCACGGGATCAGCGCAGAAGTATACACCAAGCTTAAGACAGATGACAGGACAGGATGCCAGTTTAGCCTCAACTGTAAAAACTGAACTCTTGGGGTCATTGGCTGTTTACCAAACCGCCAACTCCACAAGCTGTGCTGACTAATTTGGCCGAAATTAAGTATGTAGTAAGCAGTATGTGAAAACTTGCAAAATCTGCAGTATGCCAAAAATCCCAGGATGCATCGGATGCAAACTGTTTCCCACAATGCAAGACACTAACGCTGTTTGTGTATGTGAGTGGCAGGTTTTGGTGTATTACTGCCATCTACTGGAATAAGTCAGCATTATAACTACAATACAACAACTCTAACGTTAGACTGTCAGTGTGATAGAAGCAAAGTGATGCAAAAGAAACACAAGTAAATCTTGTTACTGCTTGTTGGTTTTTCCATCAGCTGTAAAAATAAAAATCACTTCCAGATATATTTTCAGTAAACGATATATATTTGGTGTAATATTAAAAATCGAATGCGAAGATCCTGCAATGATACGATTAACAAAATAGCTAAAATGACAAGATCAACCCTAGGTTTGTGATGTCTATTTTTTTTTAGGTAAAATTGAATCCATCACCTGTAGCTCCATTTTCCAAAACTGAAAACCATATTAGCATACTACAAAACAGACCCAACAGAACAGTCATACTACATACTACATGCAAAAGCAGAAGGCAGTATGCAGTGCCTACTTCATACTACATTCACATGTAGTATGTAAAACAGCCATTGTCTGAAACCATGTCAGAACTATCTCCTTACAAATGTGAGTATGTGACACTGACTTTGCAAGTACAGTTAAAAATCTAATTCCAAGAAAGGGTAAGACTAAAATTAGGCCTGAGTTATTTGTAAGAAGCTGCAGTAGTTTCAACCATTGCAGGAACTGATTGGGAAATTTTTCTTGCTTCATTGGCAGAAAAATTAGCTCTGAAGTACAATGAAATGAGATTTCTATTTGAACTTTATGTGATAGTGTTGCTTACAGTTAAGTGTATATTTTGACTATCAACGACACAAATACACGAGCTTCAGCTGAGTTTTTGCAGAGTTAAAGGAACAAAGCTTGTATTGAGATGGATTTTTGCTCTTAATACCAAAGTTCTGGTGGGAATCACCCACATAGAAGTCAAAAAAAGCTCTCTAAATGGTTGGGTTGTAACATATAAGTCTAACATCAGAAAATTTATAATGAAATAACTTTAGAACAACAGTAAGAGAAAAAAGTGTTTGAAGCTCCAGTTGCTGTTTCAGTTGCTGATCTGGAGCTTTAAATTTCATCACATGATCCTCCTCAGGGGATGATCCAGCAAATATGGATGATCACATATTCTATGTGAACGCTGCATTTGTTGTTCAGTCGAAACTAAAGAGAAACAGATGAGTTTGGGAAGGGCTTTGAAAATTTTAAACCAGTGACAAGTGAATTGTTGTGCAACAGCGGCCGTAAGTCAATCCGGGGATGCTGTTCCCAAGGTTTTAGACAACCCGATCCGTGCAGGATTACGAAGAGGAGAAGATTCAAGTAGGCCTGTTAGAGGGAGGAAAGAGGGAATACTTTGGGCGCTTTTATTGGAGCTCTTTATAGACAGCCAGTCACATTAGATCAGATCCTCGGAGAGAAGTGACTGCATGGAGCAGATCCTGTGCAGCTATTTCCCCTCAACGTCAGCGCCAGGCCTCCACCAGCACCAGATGTTTACCACCAACCCAGCTGCTTTCTCTCCCTCGTCTCTCCTTCCCTCTGCCTTCAGATCGAGCCCTCCCTGTAATCATGCTCGCTCAGTTCAGCAGAGGTCTTTGAAGTGCGTGGAATGCGTCCAGCCATATGATAGTGTAAACTGTATATTCTTATAGCACAAAGAAAGCAAAGAAGGGAAAGCAGGAAAAGGGACTGTTGGATCGCTGCCATATCTTCTGTGTGGTTTCTCTAGATGTTAATTATCCCTCAGCTCCATGCTTACATGCATACGTGTGTGTTTGTGTGTGTATGCATGTATTTATGTGTGTATGTTGAGTCTACAAGAGTGCGTGTGTGCATATGTTTGCAGAAATGCTCATCTGAGACAACGGGTGAGGGATGATAACTGGTGTCTGGCAGCACGGAGGCCTCAGATGGAGCATGATGGTGTGTGCATATGTTAGTGTGTGTATGTATGTGTGTGTGAGGCACTTCCTCCCAGAGATGTGAGGCTGGAATTTGGCTCATCATAAGTTCAAAGGAGTCAACTCAAAGCCCTTTGCACACCAACAAGAGCAGGCATGCCTCTCGTTTTCTGCCTCTCGCTGTCTCCCTCTCTCCCCTCTCAGTCTTTGTCTCTTTGTCTACCTCTCTCTACCCGACATCCCATCACTCTCTTTTTCCATAGAGATCTGCAGAGGCAGCTGGTTGGAACATCAAACACTCACCTCACCTATGTCTGTGGTGTGTGCATGCATGCCCAGAATTGTGCATCTCAGCGGAATAGACGGGAGTGTGTAAAGGTGTCTGGAAAAAGAGAGCAGAGCTGGTTAACTTGAGGATATGATCAGTTTTTATGAATCAGTCACTGAAATACAACATAAAAATCACATCCAATGACCTTAGACTTTCTCTATGTAAACTAACATGTCATATTATCACATTACATTAACATTATTTAATGAAATATAAGTTAAAGATGCTATGAGGAGGATCTGTTTTAATTGGACTGCCTCGCAACCTTCAGGCCCGGAGTCTCTGCACACTGTTGTAAATTACTTTTAGCAAGGTGTGTGTTTCTTTTGGAAGTAAATGAGGTAAGGTGTTTATCAGTATAGTTACGTAGTGCTACGGTTTGAAACGTGACATCAAGCTGGCTATATGTCAGCGACATCGTCAGCCCAGTGCTTCGATGTATCTATAGGCTAAGTAACAAGAAGTAAACATTATCCGTTTGTCAGTAGTTTAGTAGCCGTTTATATTCAGTGCAGCTAAAGACATGTCCATAATGTGTAACGTTAGTAAATCCTGGTTAGCTATGTCCTGCCAGTCATCTACCGAGCAGAGCTATCGTAACCTCACTCTTCATTTTATTGATAGACTCTCAAGTTTGAACAGACCACTGCAGAATAATACAGCCCAAGCTAAAGCTAATTAGCCTTAAGCTCGGGCTGTATCACACTCCCATTTATTTGTCTTCTGCTCTTCTGTCCTTTTTCTGTCTGACTGTTCGGCTCCTGTGTCAACCATCACTACATAATTAATCACAGAAATCTCTTCGCACAACTACACTTTGTCAGTCAGCATGGTGTTGTCATAGAGACCTAGAGGTGCCATTAATCAGTCTGGTCCTGGTCGATCCGAACTAGAAGCTAAGAAGTAGCAAATTAAAATAACCTGTAACCAGCAATAGTGGTGCTGATAATCTCATTTTAAAGTGTGGATTACATTTAGGCATATATCTAGAACAGGGATCCTTTTTCAAGATCACTTTTAAACTCCTCACACCCCCCCATAAAGAGAAAAAATTAGTAGAAATTTAAAATATAAGAAAATGAATAAGCCTAAGCAAGCGAGATCTTTGAGAGAGTAAAATACTTTCTTAAGGAGAGAAATCTTAATAACATGGAGGAACCAAGCCACAAGACGGATTAGCACTTGGGCCTACCGCTCGAGGGTGATCCTCAAGACGTGCAACCAAAACCACTAGGCTATCTGCACCCTGAGATTGTGTAGAGACTTGCTAAAATGATGAAGTCATTACATAAGTCCCCCATTTATTGTGACACATTGGAAGAGCCAGGCCTCAAACACCAAGGTCTGCACATAGCTCCACCCATGACAGGCTTCAAGAGAGCTGGCCAATCAGAGGGAAGGGGGTTTGGAATGGAAAGTTTCAGACAGCTTCTGGAATAAGAGTTTTCTTCAACACCGATTTGAGGAAATAGGGATGTATTTTTGAGATGTAAATCTATAAAGGTGTAAAGCTACTATGGATATAGACTCAAGTGAAAATCAGCATTAGTGTGAGCTACAGCCACCTGCTCTGTTGGATTTAACTAAATCATGGACACAACATAGTATCTCTGAGTCTGAATTTTAGTCTGAGAACGAAGAGTCTGGACTGAATGTGTGGACTGACCAATGGACCTACTGACTGTAAATCCTTCCACCAGGGTTTATGTCTCAAAAGGCTACAAATGTTACCTTTAAAGGCTGGTACTGATATTTTTGGTACATATATCTGGTCTCTCTTAAACCCTTGGAGCACCTGATTTAAGGCCGTCTGTTCCTGAGCACTCTCCGTCTCTCTTTGATGTCATGAATTGGTTCCATTCGCCTTCAAGCTTGTTTTAGTACTTTTCCATGCAGCTTTACCCAACGCTCATGTTTCTGGTATCAGTGGTATGTCTGGAACAAGCATGACGCTTTGGTGCTTGTACACATCCCTCCGTCTCCTTTCTCTCTTTAACAAGATGGATTGGTTCCAGTTGTTTCCTCACAAGTTTTCCAGGGGTTTTCTGCTCAGCTTTTCCAAGGGCTCCAAGTTCCGGAGAGATCTGTGTTCGTTCAAACTCTGCAAATCAGATCATGTTTTCAAACTTACAGAACGCCTTCCAGTCACGACATTACATCACATCGCTATGGCCTGGTTACACCTCCGTGGGGTGGTGGTGGGAGGTGGTAATCATGGCACTGGCATGCCCATGACTCAGGGAGGCTGGGTGGTGATCTGGTTTGGTAATTGTTTGGTGCCTGACATTTGTGGAAAACCAGCTGAGTGCCATTTGAAACAATGACCAGCCAACTCTGACCTTTGATGGGAGGCAAATTGTTCTTGCACAGATCACAGCGTGAAGATGTGCCAACTATTACACCATTCCCAGGACAATCCTCGTATTGATACAGTGAACTTCCAGTTGAAAGTTCTGCCTACATTCATTTGTGCTCGCCATGGATTACATTCTTTAGAGGCAAGTCAATAATTCCCCAGAGAACAAAGTGTGTTATCTGTGGTAGATAGAGTCATTGGAATGAATACATAAAATAACTAAGATAAACATCAAAGTTGTCAAGGTTCATCCTCAGGGCACCATTAAAGGTAAATTTAAATTTAGACAAGTGTAAAACTGTCAAAAAGTTTCATCGGAAAGATGAAAATCAAAATTTGTTGATGTCCCTAAAAGACACTTAAGGAATTCAACTGTTGTAAGGGTCTATTATCTGGGAACCATGAATCTCAAGGGGAAAAATGAAATGACATTCGTAACAACCCATTCCTCTGTAGTTTAGTCAATCTTAATTTTAAGGACTGTTTCCTTTTCTTTATCTTCTGCTCAGAGAAATGAAACCATTTGGCCCAGGTTGTCAAGGGATCTTCACAAGATCTTCACGAGACTTGCTCTTTTGATAAAGTCACTATATTAGGAACTCCCTCAAACTTCAAACTGCCACATAGTCATGTGTTGAGGAGAATTCCCCGCATCAGCTGTCCAATACAACCCATTCACAAAAATAGCATGAGATCTTCACATGATTTTCTCAAGATCCTGCTGAAAGGATGATGTCCAAACTGGTTTATGATGCATTGGCCTCAAACACCAAGGTCTGGGCATAGCTCAACCTTCGATAGGACTCATGAGGGCTGGCCAATCAGAAGGAAGGGGGTTTGTGGAGCAGGAATCTTATAGATACAGCAGCCAAAGCAAAGTACTTCTGACAGAGGCTGAAATGAGGGTTTCCTAAATGATATGCAATTCATATCAAGCTACTGCCTGGATACCAGAGAGAAGGCTTTAAAGGTCCCATATTCTGCTCCTTTTCTGCAGTTTAATATGGATCATTGATGTCTTCATGAAATAGTAGTAACATGTTTTGGTCCAAAAAGCTAATAAATCAAGCACAGCAGCATTGTTTCCAGGCTCTCATAGCCCCTCTGTTCAGAACGCTCTGATTTAGTGGGAGTGACCTTCATATGTAAATGAGTCACCGCTGATACTGCCCCGCTCTTCAGTGTCACTGAGACCAGCGCCACGAGCACCGAGTGCACAGTGTTTAGAAAACAGCGAAGCTCGTTTACCTTAACATTACAGGCTAAAACAACTGGCTAACCGCAGCTAAAGTTAGCATCCTGAAGCTAACACAGAGACAGGAGGACACTGAGGAAAAGCTCTTACATTTGCTCCACAGCACACAGCATTTAAAATACTCACATTTCCAGGGTCCGAGGTTTGTTGGCTGATGGTTGGTAATGTGTCTGGATTCAGGACCAGTCTATTTGCTAGCCCTCTGTTGTACTGTCTAAAGTTGGAAAAGTCGTGAAGTGACTAGCACACACATGCACAGTTTTACTGAGTGTAGCTGGCACATTTCCTTGAATAATGAGCTCTAGCTCTAGCCTCTTAGTCTTGTCTTCTTCCGAGATGGGAAGCTTGTGCATGGAACCATGTGGCTGTTTACAGCCAAAAACAGAGCAGTGATGGCCCTTCAACTTCAGCAGTGGGGAGGGGGGTGGGTTCAGGGGTATCTGCTCCGGTGGACCAATCAGGTCAGACTTGCTCCTGATTGGTCAAAAAAGGGAATCACTGACGTTGGCAAATCCCAAAAATCCAAACAGCTCGTTTTAGGTCAGTATTTTACATTCACAAGCACTACTAAATACAGGTTTTGTCATTAAATATCACATTTTGTGGGCTGGTAGGAAAGCCAAAGAGCCACAAATTTCACTAAAAGACTTAATAAAGTGACTTTTGCATAATATCGGACCTTTAAAAAGCATGACATGCCCTCTTTAATGATTACATCTTAAATGCTAATAGACTCGGTTAACATTTAGAAACTGTGAGTCTCTCGATAGAACCAGAGTGAGAACTTGTGGAAAGTTACACCACTGAGTTGAACAGGGACTATAATGTCACCAAGACTAGGTGAAAAACAACAAGCGAGTGACTCATTCAACTCGTAATCATGGAATGCAGTTCTAGGGGAATCTCCTATCTGTGTCCAGCTGGGGGAACAATCAAAAAAGCGTCACACTCACCAGGCAATTCCCATTTGGCTCATGTTTGTCATGACAACACTGACGCCACCAGACAGTGGCAGTGATTCAGTACAGAGCTGTTTACGTCATGTTTCAAAGTCACAGTCCAAGCCTTGTGGGTCTGAGAACCCTTAATGAAGTGAGCTGGCATCGGATCACTTCCTGCACTTCAGAGGAAAACAAACCATGAGTTACCTTGAAGTGTCCCAGAGTCCATTCAAAACAGGAAATTATTCACTAAATGCCCATTAGAGAAGATTTTATACCACAGTTCAACACCTTTAACCAAAATGTCAAAGAAGTTTGTCTCCAGGTAAAAAGTTCAAACGCCCAGACAGGACACGCAGCAGTTTGAAGGACTGTAAAGTTCACTTGACTGCGCACCAGTGCAGACAAACACGTTCAGTTCACAGCGTGTGTGCACAAGGAGGGAATGATGACGAACGTGAGTGTGTGTGACTAAGATGTTTGTGTGTGTGAGGGGTTCGGAGGACGATGCTCGTGAGTAACTGAGGAATCCACTAGGTTTAGTAATAGTCTTTATTTCTTTATTTGAACCTTTAAACTTCAGACAAAAGCAACAAATAACATGGGACAAAGCAGAGAAATAAAGAACGTAGAGAGAAAGGTGAAGGAAAAGAAAAAAGAAAAGAGGGGAAGACAGAAAGAAAGAAATGAAAGAAAGAAAAAAAAGGATTACTGAAATAAAACCATGCCAATACAACCTCCAGGATTTGAACACATCCCACTTGAGTCTCCTCTGCACAGAGGAAGTACATCAGAGTAAAAGTCTTTACCTCTCACAATAAAGACAAAACTTCAAAGTAAAAGTATCCCCTCTTCATCTCTCAGTAGAGACTCGACTTCAAAGTAAAAGTCTTGCATGGCTTCTCTCCTCGTCTGATGCTGCGTTTATGAGCATCGGGACATTTTAACGCAGAGCCAGAAAGTTATCAACCAGAGACATCTTGTTTCAGTCGACAGTTCCTCTGGTGGAGCAGCTCTCCATGAGCCAGTGTGTGAGTGTGTGTGAGTGTGTGTGTGTGTGTGACCACAGCAGTGAAACATCAGTCCCGAGGTCTCCAGCTGAGATTAATCCCATATTTTTGTGATTGTCAGATCAGTCCTCCAGAGGATTCCTCTTCGTCTTCTGCTGCTGATGGAGTCCACTGTGCATATAACACACAAACAAACACGAACATAATTTACCTTCCCCGCCCCGAGCCACACAGTGGCACCGCATTACAGAGCATGAAAATACATCAGAAACCAGAGCCGTTATATCTATAATGGCTTATTATTACTGTTATTATTATAATATAATATAGTTTAAAACACAGTCAGGCACATTTACAATGGCTGTAGAGCAAAGAGCACTGAGGGTCCTTAAACCTCACAGCGCCCCCTAGCTTTTCCCTTTCAAAGAAACAGATGAGTGGTGTGTGTGTGTGTGTGTGTGTGTGTGTGTGCGTGCGTGTGTGTGTGTACAGTAAGTGCCAGTAAAAGAGGTATACACCAGTGGATTTGGAGGACACAAGCTGTCCCATACCTAATTAAGGAGTTATACAAGAGTGCGCACACACACACACACACACACACCGACCCCGAGAACACACGTCCATGGCAACAGCTACGGCGTATAAACAGCCTGAAACTGAGAGCTACACATCACACACTCCTAGAACACACCCCTCTATCAGTGATTTATAAGCAAACACACGCTCCTGGTTATTACAGTACGGGCAGTGTACACACTCCCACCTGTCCCTCTGAGTGCAGCACAGTAAATCATGGCGTTAAAGGGACAGTTCACCCAAAAAGAAAGACTTCATCTCAATCGGTGCATCTACTTGTAGATTATTTTGCAGATTAATTAGAGAAAAACCAAAATTTAAGATAGAAAAGCTAACTTTAGAATTTAAAATGCAACATGTCTCTCTGTGTAACTGGTGATTCATCACCTCTGTAAAGAGTGGCTGCAGTTGATATTTTTCAGTAGTGAAAATAAGTAAAAAGGCGTGAGCTAGTAAAACAATTTCTGGACAAAAAATTTGGCTTCCAAAGTCTGTATTCTAAGAGACTCAAAAAGTCAGGTTTCTTACTTTAGAAAATTGTGAGAAAAAAAGTTAAAATCACAAGATTTATCCCAAAATTTTGGATTTAATCTCAGAACTGTAAGAAAAAAAAATCAGAATTCTGACAGAGGTCTGAGTGTTAAAGTTACGTTAAACTTTGATGTTATTGCACAATTTGAAAACTCTAAATTTTTCTCTGATTTTTGACACAATTCTCAGAAGTCTTAAAAAAATAAAAATGAAACGTGCTTTCTCTAAAAATTCTGACTTAAATCTAAGAATTTTAGAATTTTAGAATTTGAGATTAAGGTGAAAATGCTGTATTTCTTAGAGAGTTTCAACTTAATTTTCAGAATTCTGAAACATAGACCAAAATCTGGCTTCTTTTATTCTTGGAATTTGAAATTATAGTTTAGTTTCTAAACCTGAAGTCAGATTTAAAAAAAAAAGTCTGAAATTTTTCCTGGCCTCCAGCCTTATCCATATACTTGGGCAGACCTGAGAGTAAATGTGTCTTTTTTTATTTGGGTGTCTGACTCTTTTCTCTGTGCTGTGTTTGGTTTTGGTGTTAAAGGGAGAATGGGCTCCAAAGTGTTTCAGAATCAAACAGTCTATTTCTATTCAGAAAGTACTAGTCATTTTGGCAAAACTGACGAAAAATCCCAAAGCAACAACCAATTCTGTACATATACAACAAAGATATGAATAAAAAATAGTGAGTGGCTGTGCTGCTGCGTGTTACACATACGTCTACGTGTCTATTGCCTTGTTACAAATGTTACAGATGGAAATGTGTGACCAACTCTACCAGAGAGTTTCATGTGTGTGAACTTACTGGAAATAACTGTAGGAAATGGCTGGTATGTTAAATCACACGTTTTTTTTATACAAATAATTAAAAATAGAGTCCATGAGTGGAGCACTAATAACGCTGCGCTAAGAATAGAGCAGCTCAGGCTGTGAAGTCAACCCCTTCTTGGACCTGCTGTGCAGCACCATGCACGTGCAGTAGCAGAGGGTGGCCACAGAGAGGTGCTGTTACAGTCACTCAAACTGTGACATGAATCCTCCCTGAGGAGCTGGGGGGGTTTTAATGACTTCCTTTACAAGAAACACAGTGACGAGCTGCTCAGGCAGCCGGTTTGTGGCGGCAGTGTCTGTCTGTGGATCACAAGTGAGCAGCTGATTTTGGCAGTGCCTAAAACAATAGATTTTCTTAATATCCCTTTTTATGTACAACTTTTAAGTCCATTTGTGTGACTGACAGCTTGTCTGTCTGCTTATAGTACAGTGAAAACAACAATGATTGTCTTCCAGCAGGATTGTCTGAAAAGAATTTACAATAAAAACATTTTTACAGTGACATTTCACCTCGATTCATGTTATCAAACACATCTCACTGCTGCTATACGGCAGGAGGCAGTGACAGTGTTTTCTGTTTGGATACAGATTTGTTATTGCACCAGACTTTGCACAGTTCTGGTTTAAAGTCACACGCACACAAAAAAAACCTGTGGAGTCCATTCGAGGAGGCGCCGAGTCTTTGAAATACAGATGCAAAAATCTTCACATCCATGTTTTCTTTGATGCATCCATCCAAAGAGACGGTCTGCCCCTTTAATCCTGTTTGCTACAGACAGAAAGAAAGAGCCTCAGAGTTTCATGCTGTCAGGTCTGAGATAACCAGTTTGTCCATTTTATTCCCAATGTCTCCTGTGACTTGGAGTTCCTCTGATTCATAGTCGTCATCAAAAGACCTGGAGGATGACACACATAAAGGAAGTGGGTCACTTTCCTGCGACATCTTAACTCTTTAGATTCCTGGACATTCATACCAACCACGCGTGACCAAAAAACATCAGCGATACATAAAGGTGAAATGTGTTATAACTGTATGCAGATGATCATGTGCTGTACCCTTCGTGTAGCTGTTCGTTTGCTGTCTCCTCTGCCACGAGTATCTCATACTCTTCCGAGGCGTATTTATCCCAATCACACGGCTCTGGACCTTCACTATCAATGTCCTGCAGCAACACAAAAAGCAGATCGTCAGTGTCATGAAAGTTCTGACAAAGAAAGATGACTGGAAGAGAATTCAAAAGATCTATATTAAAAAAAATCAAAATCAAAACTTAAATCTGATTGGTCCAAACAATAAAACAGGTATCCCATTTTGAGTTACTTGTTTGCACAGCCTCCCGTTGCTTTATACATTACCTTTTTTATTGATAGGCTGGTACTGAGGTGTTTCTAGGTAGAAGACAGTACTGACATGACATGCTACCTCCAAAATTAGCCCAGAAACTTCTTACAAAGACATCAGGTCAGTCAGTTTCAAATAGTTTGAATAGTTATTGCTGGCAAAAATGTATGTTAGGCAGGTAGTATACCTCTCCTCTTCTTCTTTTAAGTCACTTTTAAAACCTCACTTTTATAGAACTGCTTTTATGTGATGTTGTCTTTTAAGTCTTTTTAGTCTTTCTTTTATTTTGCTTCCTTCTCTGTGTTTTAGTCTCCTTTACTTTTATCTGTGTTTTAGTCTTTTTTATCCTCTTACTTGTAGGAATTGCTCCAATAATTTTAGTTTCTTCATACTTTACTGACTTCTTGTTATCTTAACAGACTGATGTCTCTAATTACCTTTATTTAGATTGTTTATCTTTGCTTCATCTTTTGTCATTCTTTTAATCTTGTATTGTCTTACTGTTCTGTCTCTTTTATTATCTATATTTTGTTTTATTGCTGTCTCCTACTTTTATTCATTTATTAATGTATTTTATTTATTAATATTATTTATCTATTTATGTATTTTGGCTTACTTTGGGCCTCACAGTCTCATTTTATGTAGCAGTGTTCCTGTATTGTCTGGGTTCCTATGATTTATGGAGGGGGCCCTTTGATTCATGGGGCTGGAGTCACTGGACATGGACCCGTTCTTGTTGATAACACCATCAGGCTACAGTTGCACTTGTGTTTTGCTGTACCCTGGTGTGTTGTGTCTCCAGCCCTGTGAGGTCGGGCCTCCTCTGAGTCTATGGTTAGCGACTGGGCCTGGTCCGTTGTGCCCACTTCTGCGGTTTAGGTTCTTTTTGTGTTATGTTCTCTCTATATTTCATTTTGCCATTTGCGTTTGTCTTAAATGTTCTTTGATTTAATTTAACCTTCTTTGTTTTTGTTTTTTTTTTGTTTTTGTTTTTTTTCCTTGATGTTAAACTCTTGTGTTCCTGCCATCAAAGCACTTTGTAAACGAATGTTTTTAAAAGTGCTATACAAATGAAGTTTATTATTATTATTATTATTATTCATGTGCAAACATATTAACATACAGTTTATTGAGATGCTGTTGAATTCTTGATTTCAATTGGTCAAAACTCCTTAACCACAGCCATTCAGGCCCCAAACACGCCGGCCAGCCTTATAGTTCCCAAGCATGTGTCAACCCAAAAGTCTAGTTTGTTTAGCCAGTGTGACCGCAAGTGTGCCGTGCACAGGCAGCACTTTTCTACTTTGGCACGCTTTGGAAAGATGTGTTTTGGCAAGGTACACTTGGCAAGCACAACTAAGATACGCAGCAGGGACAAGGCGTATATTCCATAATCACACATCATTTTTTGTATGCAGTGACTTTAATTTGGCTGTTCTGGAAGCCTCTCTACCAAAGCCTAAGAGAAGGTCACACCCCCTCCCTCTTAAAGGAGCATATTAGAAGCTAAGGCAGGAAGAGCATCAGCAAAGATCCCCAGGAGTACAGAACAGAGCTAGCATCAGTGACAACTCTTATGACAGTGATAAAATTAGATGCAGTATAAAAGAGTTGAAGTGGAGGTGGATTGTAAAGAGATTTGTTGGCTAGTGTCAAGATTAGCTTATGTTCTGTTAGCCGAGCTTAAAAAAAGCTCTTCACTGCACCAAATTCAAAGTTCCTGCTTCATAATGCAGCTTAAAGGATGACAATAATCACCTTTTGCACAGCAAATGGATCTCTCTGTTCATGGTCCAGGTATTTCTCCAGGTTAAAGAAGGTGTCGAAGAAGATGTGGGCCATCCGGCAGCGCTTCAAGTCACTGAGTGTTATCTTACCTGTAAATAACACAACATGGACACAAACACGGATGAAGCAAAAGATCAGGACAGGTGGACAAGAAGACAAGTCGTCAGGGATCAAAAAATAAACTTTCACTCACCTTGGCTCTCAGGTTTGACCAGGTCAAGCATCTGGCAGAGCAGGTCCTGGAAGGGCAGCGGTTCGATGCCCATCCTCTCCATCCTCTCACACTGCTCCTCATAAAAATACTCCAACTCAAACATGGACAGGATGCCATCACCATCTGTGTCCATGCAGCGGAACCAGTACTCTATACTGGAGAGAGGAAACAACACTTGATTAGTCACGTAGACAGAGGAATGATGCTCTGACAGCTGCTCCGTGCTGAGTGACTGACTGTTACCTTGTGGGGTTTTTCTTGTCCTCCTCAGAAATGATGAACCAGACGAACTCGGCGTAGCTCATCCTACCTTCTCTCTGCACGGCGTTGCCCCTGGAAACATAACCAAGAGCTTGTCAAATCCAAAGTCACAATCAAGGTGAGGAAATAAGCTCCTTTGTGTTGCTGTGTGCTCCTACTCACCGAGTGACGGCTCCTGAAAACAACCTTTCGATGATCCTGTTTGAGGACGCTGTCGGAGAACGAATAAATGAGTTTAGTTGAAAGACGCAGAGACAAGCTGGTGTGTATACAGTCCCTTGCGTGAGAGCTGAGCCAGCTAATTGAATTTGGTACTGTAGTTCATCATACATCAGACAGCGTTAAAGTGTTAAGCTGAGGACAAACTGTTGTTTTTGCACCAGCTGGGGGCCAAAAAGAATGAAAATCAGTAAAGTAGAACCCAAAGACCATCTGTGTCTGATTCTTTCCTGGCATCAAATTGATATTAAAACAAAGAGGCAAAACACATCATGAATGACAGCAGTATCACATCTCTCTCTTAACCATGATGTTTTTAATTTCTGAATGCTGTAATATTTTGCCCTAAGCCTAGAAATCTTGAGTTAAAATTCTGAGGAGTAACCTCCACTGGTCTGAAACGAATCTGAAGGAAATAAACCCTCTGCTCCTGGAGTCGTCCTTACCGTGGTCGTTGTACCTCCCCAGGTCTTTGGGGTCGATGTACAGGTCGTGGTCAGTGTCCAGCTCCCAGAACTTGCAGTAGATGACGTAGAAGTGTTCGTAGGAGAAGTAGTCAGTAATCTGATTGATGTCGTCTTCCTCCTCCAGCAGGGCCAGAGTCTGTAGGAAGTTACTCCTGCGCAGCTCCATCATGGTGATACGGCCCGTCCAGGAGCGGTTCACCACGTAGAATATCCTCTGGATGACCTGAGACAGAAGAGCAGCCAAATGACACTGATGAGCAAACTTTTAATTCATGCTGGCTTTATATATAAAGTCAACACTGCCCTTTTTCTTACAATTCTGAAAAAACTCTGAAAACTGTGACTTCAGTCTCTGCAATCAGATGAAATTCAGTAAGACTGTTGGGAAATTTCAGAGAAAACTCCAAAATTTGGGACAAAATTCTGAATTTAATTGCATTGCTGTGATTATTTTTTTTGTCAATTTTTTTTAGATTTAGGTTAAAGCCACACACCCCCCAAATAAATAAATAAATAAATAAAAAATTAAGTAATTAATTATAATTTATAAATAAATTAATAAATAATTCTAATCTGAATATTACAAGTCTGAACATTTTTTTTCTTTTTTTTTTCATTTCACACCGCCAAAATTCTGATAAAACTCAAATTTGTTTTTTTTCCCCTCAGAAATCTTCCTTAAATCTCAAGATTTTGAAAATTTTCTCAGACGATGGTTAAAATTGTGATGTTTCTTAAACTGTTTGAGATTTAATAGTCCTTTTTTTAAATGTTTAATACCAAAGTTATGACTTTTTCCCCCCAGAAATTGTGATTTAAATCTCAGATTGATTGATTGATTTTTTCTCAAATTTTAGTTGAAGGTAATATTTTTTTTTGTCAAAAGAATTCAGAAGAAAAAGAAGTCGAAATAATTTTTTCCCAGACTTCTAACATAAAAAATAGAATAGCATTTTTTCCGACCTTCCTCTAAATAAATTTTAAAAAGTAATAAATAATTAAATTGACGAAAAACAGTAGTCACTAATGCTCCAGGAAAGAGTCCCACAACATAAAGAAATTTTTGAACCACTTGCTCATTCCCGAATCTTAAGGCCAACAGCTAAACTCTCAGACAGTGACTGAACCAGATGGCCATAACAAGATAATTAGCTTTTATAAAAGTGTGAATCATACGAAGGAAACTCCATTGGGATCCAACGATACAAATACTTTCATAATACCTCCTCTCAAAAACTAACGTGTCACCATACCATGATGGACATCTGAACCTGTGGTGCTTTTAGAAAAGTTTATATATTCTATTCTACTCTATTCCATTCTATTCTCATTGGTATTTTTGTCCTCATTCATAAAATGAGTGACAGACTTCCACAGGAAACTGGGGAGTTCAGGCTGCTTGTCCCTGAAACATAACACTAGAGCAGATTAGCACCCATTTCCTGGTACAGAGACCTCCCTGTGCTTCTAGTGTCTGGTACAGTAAGAGGTCAGCTGGTCTACACTGAAGGAAGTGTCTCAATATGGGCATGTAGAGGGTCAGAGAGGCCTCTGCTGCGGCAGCGGGGGGGCATCTGTGTTTCCGTGACGTCAGTGCAGAGCAACCAGTGAACTCTTCTCAGCATCTCTGAACTTCTACTCAGCAAATCTTTCATTTCTGAGGCACGTGTCGCAGCTGTCCTGATATACATCCTCACTGACACACACACACACACCAAACACACACACAGTCTGCTCCTAATGTTTCTGGATGTATACAGGAGCTTTTCTGCTGACAAGTAGGAGGAGTTAATCTCAGCAGTTTATTTATATTTCATGCTGAAACGTGTGTGACGGTTCAGACTATGTCATGTTTTACACAGAAGCCTATTTTCTCTCCTTTAAGACGGATTTGTCAACAGATTTACTTAAAGTATCTTGTTGAAAACAACATATCAAGGAGCTGGAGTCTGGAGTCATTGAGAATCCGCTTGAGGCTGGCTGCAGAAAGACCAGAAGTCACGAACACACCCAGTCATAAAAACAGACGTATACGGCATTAAAAACATATCTACAGCCTGGGTCAGAAACAGCTCGAGTCTAAAACATTGATTTCACTAGTGGTACACTGTACGGAGAGTGATTTTTTTTTCCAACTCGGCACTGTTTAAAAGTTATTAGGACCGTTTGATTGTCCAATCGGAGACACAGCTCAGGTCACATGGTTGTCTGGCGCCCTGTAACTGTTTGAAGAATAACTCACAGCCAGTGTCATAGCAAAGTAGCTGCGTCCGCGGATTGGCTTCATTTCACAGTTTCAGGAACTGAAACAGGTATCATCTATGGTAAAATCCTGTTTTTATGTGTATTAACTAATGATTAAAAAAGAAAACTTTCAGAAAAAAGAAACATTTCTATGAGGTTTATTTATTTATTAAAGTTTGACCACAGCCTGTCTAGAGTGACTGGGGAGACAGAGTTTTCACCTATACAGCAGCTGGTCACCAGGGGGAGCAGTTTCTGTGGTGACCCCACTTCGAGACAAGCCATTTTTTTTTTTTTACAGTTTACGATGTATCGTAGTGTACTGTACCATATAATACTGTATCATATCATATGATATCATACCGTAGAGTCATGTATGGTTTGGTCCTGTGCTGTATTGAACTGTATAGCATTTTTATTGGATTATATCATATAATATCGTATCCTACAATATCTAATATCGTATCGTATACCATAGAATGATCCATGTAGTGCAGTATTGCACATATTTTTTAGTACACTGTGTAGTATGGTATAGTACCTCCATGTGTCTTATTGGATATATTACAGTTCATTAAACTTAAATACTATAAAACATAGATCATAGTCTCTACAATATTTTTTTATCATGTTGTTCCTTATAACTCCTCTGCATGGTTAAAGTTTGTTTGCTGAAAACATTTGTCGTATTTTTATCACTGACTTTCATCCAGTGTGGCTGCTTGGACGATATCAGAAGCATGTAACCCTGTTACATGCTTTTGGAGCTTGTACTCAGGAGTGGGACCTTTAATCCTGAGTGATACCCAGAAGGCCTTTTCACTTGAGTTGCACACATGCTTCCCACATCTTTTTTTATGATTGGGGAATGACAGCCAACTCTCTGTGGTTTTATTACAGCATCAGACTACAATGGTTATCATTCACTCTATAAAACATAATTTGGAAAGAAAAAAAGCTGTAATAACTCATCATGCTGTTTACCGTTGTTATGTATCGGGAATGAAACTCTGGAGCATCCTTCAGAAACGTGAGGCCAGGATGAGTATCCACGATGTCCTGATCAGACAAACAGGAGACATCAAACATCCCAAAATGTTAGTCTTTGATGAGGGAGGCAGAGAGGAAGTGAAATGTTTGATGCTGATAAACGTACCTGCAATAGAGGAATAAAGTCCTCCTGCTCAAGGTAATTACAGCTCGGCTTGGCCAGCAGGTAAATAAACCTTGATGCATCATCATGGCAACTGTGCAACAACCTGCAGGGGAGGGAAGAGTTTCAGGAGGCCATTAATATAAAAAATCTGTTCTCTCATCATGTTTTTGTGATTTTTGAAAACAGTGGGGGGCCTCACTTCCTCCATGTTGCAACGAAGGAGTGAACAGACACAAAGCCCGTCCTCTCACCGCCCGCTGAGTAGAACATGGGGGCCTTCCAGTAAAGTGGACACCCGCATGCCTGAAAGGAAACACAAGAAACACTATTATTACCTTACCCTGAAATTTAGCCATGTGCTGCACCACAGTGTTTGTTTCCAGGAAGTGATGATGCTCAACAACACACCCCTGTGTGTGTTCACAGACCTGGAGGGAACTTTCAGATCTAATTCAGCAGGAAGTCAGTTTATTCTCACCTTTGCAATCTTGCCCATTTCATAAATGTCCGCCTTCTCCTCCTCGAACTCAGTGAACGCCGCCTCAACGGCAGTGATGGCAGCGTCGTGGTTGGCACCCAGGCCCATGGAAGGGAGCCCACAGGGGTAGTAGAACCTGGGAATGTTGATGGCCGGGGGAGGAGGGGTGACGATCACTGGAGCCGGGGGAGGGCTGGGGGAGCGTGGAACTGGGGGGGCAGGTGTGGCTGTGGGCAGTGCGGGGGCTGGTGGAGGTGTGCCGGGTTTCTTCTCTGGTTTGGACTGAACCTGAAGGAGAGAAAACAGAGAATTAGAGGACAAATTAAGACACACATTACATTTACTGATGTTGATCGTGAGTTTAAAAATAAGATCGTCATTAATTTCACTCTTCTTCGTGTGGTTTAAAATTTGCAAGAGAATCCTATAGATACAATCCAGCTTCAGATTTTTATCAACAACTGACAACACACTGAGTCCTGCATGACTATGACCTGACCAAAACCATCCACCTCGCACCAACGTTGTGTTATTTAAAGGAAAATGACTGAAGACATCAAGTTATTTCCACAGAGCTGCAGACAGGACACAACCTGACTTATAAAGGTTAAAAGACCTTAAGGGGAATGCTGGGTACTTTCAGTGAGTCATAAACATACCAAGAATGAGGACCACAATAAAACCACAATGAGAAACTTGTTTTACAATCAGTCATTAAGTCAGTGAGACCATTTACCAAGAATTCTGCCTTCAGATGGATAACAATTGTTTGGTAAGAAAAGCTTCAGCTGCCACATGCTTAGGATGCTCTCAGGTTTAGTCAGCCTAATCTCTGAAAACTTAGCTGATAAATACATCAGTTCAGTTGTATTTATGAAGGTTTGATGGATACATAAAGCAGTTTTTGTTGCATCCTCTTGTACAAAGTGTCTGACAGATTAATTCAGCTTTACAGCTCTGTGCAAAGAAACAACCTGAATGACTGTTTGACACCACAAATCAAAAAAGCCTGTCTGGGTAGTTTGGAGGATTACTTAGAGGAGAAAATTTAACTTCTTGCGTAATGTCTGCGAAAATATCCAGAGGCTGTTTGAGACACAAGTGAAGCCAGAGCTGTAAGAGCTCCCCCTGCTGGCTGACAGCAAAGGTTATATAGCATCTTCTCCACTGTAACAGGTGAGTGGAAAAGAGGACTATGGCCTATTTAATGACAACTTTAGGAAGTAAGACCAGAGTCAAGGACTTTTCTTTGACTTCCAGGATTTCTGAAGTCCAAAAATAAATTACTTCTACAATTCTAATGTAAGTCAAAATTTCAAAAATTTAGAAACTGAAAAATTTGAGGAAAAAAAAACAGTCCTAAAAACGAGCAGAGAAAAAAAATCATATTTTCTTCTTAAAAAATGGAAGTCAAAGATTTAAGTATAAATTCTGTATATGTTTTTTCTTACACCTCAGAAAGAAAATTCAGATTTCCTTTTTTTTTTTTTTTTGCAAAAAATCTAAGATGAATTAGAATTTGAGAATCAGAATCAGAAATCAGAACTCCAAATATTTTAAAAACAATGCAAAAAATAATTTATATATATATATATATATATATATATATATATATATATATATATATATATATATATATATATATATATATATATATATATATATATATATATATATATATAATTTTATTTATTTTTATTTTATTTTTTTCCCTGAGTCATTGGAAAAAAGGTAAGATATTTGAAATTTAAACAAGAATTCTGACTTGAATCTCAGAAATTTTGAGATACAAATTAGATACCTGTCGATTTCTGTTAATTTTGAGATAATGGTCTGATTTGCGATCATCATTTTTAATGATACTAAAAAACAAAAGTCCTTTTTTTGATGATCAAGCATGAACTTTGAGTTTCATTTCCTCTAAATTCTTAATTTAGATCAGATTTCTCAGTCATCTTTATTTAACTAGGTAATAAAGTTAATTAACCTGATAATACAGTCAGATTTTTACATTTTCAAAAACTTAGAATACAAAAAAAAAATCATTTCATTTGTTTGGCCATAACTTAAAACAAAACAAACTTATGATTAACAAAAACATGTTGGTCCTTATCATGCAGATTTATCTTCAAGAGTTCATTTTTCTTAGAAGCTTCCTTTAATTACTGAATGACTGTTTTAATTATAACTGACAGCTTTGTGGACTGATGAGGCCCCTGCAGCGGTATTTCCCGGTTTAGTGGAGTAGACGAGAAGAGACCAGAAAGAATGCAACATTCACAAGCACAACACAAGTTTTACATCAAGAATCTGTTCTGCTGCAGACCGTACCAACCTGAAGAGAACTCTGTCGTTTCATTGGTAAGTTAAATGTGTGTTTTGGTTTGGTAGAAGAGAGGTGACATCAGTCCTGAGGCTCCACGGTCCAGATCACTTTTGCACATGCCTTGGCTGCACCAGTGTAATGTATCAGTGCTCAACCAGGAGGTATTTTGGCTTCACATCTTAAAATAGGAGGAGATGGAGCCGCGCCGTTCATCGTTACACAGTAACAGAGCACATCTCTTTCATGTTTCCAACCGTTTTACTACAGATCTGACTTTCATTCAGCCTGCATTCAACAAGGCTACCCAGTGTGTTGTAACAGAGCTCCCTGGTGCATGGTGTGTTTGGTGTGTGTTCTCTCCAGAGCCTCCATACTGTGTGTACTGAGCAGAACAGCTGTAGGGGTCCTCACTCCCTCCCTCTTCTCTCCCCTCACAGAGTTCATTCTATCACTCTATTCCTGCTCCTCCTGCTCTATTTATAACCTGCTGGTATCTGCTTCAGAAGAGTTTGTCGTTCCCGGCACATTGCACTGTGTATGAGATGCATGTGTGTGTGTGTGTGAGGGAGATATAAAATGTGCATCTCTAGAAGTTAGGAAAAAAAAAACTGAGAAGGAGATAATAAGCATTTCTGTGACTTCACACGTCCAAAGTGCGCCCTCTCCATCCTGACTGACCTGCTGCTGCTGGAAGGACTTGAGTCTCTTCTTGAAGCGTGAGGGCAGCACAAAGTCACACCCCCTGGCCAGAAAAGCCAGCTCCCCCCTCAGATCAGGGTCCCGGCGTAACGACGTCTCCTTGATCATCATGGTGGGGGCCGAGACACACAACCCCTCACCGGAGACGGCTACTGACACGGCGGGTAGAGTCGTACCAGCTTGCCCAACAAACCGGACAATCACTGAGAGAAAATGTGGACTGGAGGAGAGAAAAGTCCACTTGACAGCTCAGATATCCAGAAATCAAAAATTTGTAGAACACCTCAGGGAAGCATGTGTGCAACTCAAGTGAAAAAGCCTTCTGGGTATCACTCAGGATTAAAGGTCCCACTCCTGAGTACAAGCTCCAAAAGCAGTAATCCAGCAGAGTTTCAGTGTATAGAGACACTCCTGGAGACCCCCAAGTGACCACGCAGGCCAGAAAACAGAACCATAGTACCAGGCTGCTTGAAGCCAGATCACAGCCCCAAACAGCAGCTCCTCGTTAGGGTAGAAACCCTCCAGTGTCCTCCTGAAGGCTCTGGATGTATGTTTTCACTTCAGACTCACTGGTGCCTACCGCTCTGAGCTGGGCTCTGACAAACTGCACTGAACAGAAACATGAGCCATGCCGGGCTCTGGAAACACACACACACACACACACACACACACACACACACACACACATGCAGCTAAGCGGCTGTCCTGAGCCTCAGGGTGGGGGGCAATGGGGAGGGGGTCCAGCCATGTTGCATATCTGTGCGTGTTGTTCTGCAGGTCTGGGTGCTCCTCTGCACTGGCTTTGACTAAAGTTAGGCAGAGAGAAGTTACACCCTGAAATGACTCGAAATAATGCTCCTGCAGATAGGAAGCTGACATCAAAGCTGAGCATGAGGGGAAAGGACGCAAAGTAAGCTGTAATATTTTTATGACGGTAATTTAGGATGAAGTTATAAATCAGAGAGCAAAGCACCTGTTGTTATATCTGTTGATGTGTAGTAATTACTCTGGGTTTAACGAAGACAGGCTGAGTCGAAGACGACATTCTTAGAAAATAGACCAGTGTATGAAAACAGTCTTTCATCAGAGGTCAGAATGAGAGACGAGAACAAGGACCAATGAGATCACTTTTTAAAGGTGTATATATATATATATATATATATATATATATATATATATATATATATATATATATATATATATATAGGGGATGCACAGATGTGAACATTTTGGGCAATATGGATATCCGATATTAATATTGTTGTTAAAGCTGAGAACCGATATCTATATTGGTCAAAAGAAATAAAAAATGTAGTTTAGAGAGAAAGAGCGGCGCGATCATGATAAAGACGACCATGGAGAGGATCAAAGGATGAATGTGTCAAAGGATGAATGTGATCAAAAAAGTATGTTTTGTCTGTCTTTTGGATTAAAAACAGGAGGAGAGACATATAGGAAGAGAGTCCAGTCTTCTTAGGTAGTTTTGGTGTTTACATAGTCATAGAAAACAATATTATTTGGGTCTTGAAAGATCGTTCAAGATGCTCTGAAAATGGCCGGCAGCTAATGAGTAAATATCGGCCCACTTTTACACATCGACTGATACTGATATGTTAAAAAATGACCAACATTGGCTGATATCGATATTGATAACGATATATCATGCATCCCTAATATTTATGCAACTGGCAAATTTAAAAGTAGTTGGAATGAGACAAAATTGTGACTTAAATCTCAGAACAAGGACTTTTCATCTGACTTCTCACTTTACAGAAATTCAGCTCTGTCAGAATTCTGCAAATCCTAAAAAAAACAAAAACATAATTCTTAGTTAAAAGTCAAGTTTTTAACAAAAACATGAGATTAACATGAGAAAAATGAGACTAAAGTTTGTTTTTTACTTGGATCTAAAAATGATGACTTTCATTTCTAAATTCTAACTTAAATGTTCAAACTCTGAGAATAATAGTCAGAGTTCTAGTTAAAGTCAGAATCCTGGGAAATTAAAGTAAGAACTCTGGTTTTTCTAGTAGTAATCTCACTTTAATACTACAGCTGAAAATGTCTTTGTTGCTTTTATTCAATGATCAAAGTTTTCATCAACATAGTGTCATTATATAATAAAAACAGTATTCAGATTAATGGTGCAACAGGGCAGTAAGGTCAGTCAAAAGGAAAGACCAGCAGCTTTGGGAAAGCACCAACACAAGAGGCCGTTTAGAGGAATCTGAAGTACGTTGTTTCATAAGAAAAAGAAAACTTAGTTTCTCGGTATCAATCAGGGCTGCAAACAGTTTCCTCTGTGCATGTTTCACAGCACAGGTGGAGAACAGCACCCTCTAGTGCTAAGAGGAGTAACGTGACTCCTTAAATAGAAGAATGCAGTCAAGTGCAACTTTTCAGGAACACTTGTCAGGGTCTGAGAGACGAACAAACCAAAGCAGTGAGTTTAACCAAAACCAGTCAAACATTTGAATATTTTAAGTGTCTGTTTTTTCATTTCCTGAATATTTTCTGTTTATTTTTGATTTAAGGCTAAGTTTCTGCCTCTGCTGTCTGCATCAGCCATTTGTCAGTATGTGTTTTCTTTGCACGTCTGTATCACTGACAGTATTGAGTGGGAGTGGGAGATGAATAATAAAGAGAGTGGAAACACAGAAATGTTCATGTGTGTGAAAACATTTCCAGAAAGAGAAGTGAGTCACCTTCAGATTTAGGGTAACTCCTCTCAGCTCCCGGTACGCCCTGCTGAATTCTCTGGAACAACTTGACTCTGTGCTAAAGCCAAGGTCACATACCGATCCCACACCCACTCACACACTAACACACGCACAAACACACACATGCACACACATTGTCTTCTTTCTAACCACTGATCACCTTCATGCTGCTGGGGAGTCGTTATAAAACAGTTACCTTGTGTCTCACCAACAGTTTGTGTTTGCAGGTTCACGTTCTCACCTCTCCTCTCCCTGAGAAAGTCAGTTCCCACCACTTCCTCTGCACTGTCTCATCATCTGCAGAGATGCACTTGTGATATCATAAATCTTTGTATAAAGAGATACGTGTCTGCATGTAAGTGTGTGTGTGTGTGAGGGAGAGGGAGAGTGTGTGTGCGTAATGGGAGCCAGAACAGATGCCATCAGGCAGCTGTGTGCTCTTTTCCTGTCTGACTGACAGTCGCTGTAACCCAGCCCTCTCCAAAAGTCTCCACTCAGTCCTAAAACCAGCCTCAGCATCTTCAGAGTGAAACTTCACTCCGTCTGTTGAAATGCCACTCACCTCAGCTCTGCTGGGGAGGCAAAAAATGAATAAAACACCCTCTCTGTGGAGAGGTAAGGGCTGTGAGTGGACTCCTTCAGAGACTGTAAAGTGGCCACAGCACTTAGAGAGAGGTAGCTGCTGAGGTGACATGATGGCAGCCTGTGGGACAAGCTGTTCCCACAGAGGGGAGGGAGACATGAGGTCAGCAGAGGAGTGCTGGTCATTTCAGAGACTCCTCAGTGCAAAACGGCTGAAAATCCCAGCTATCTTATGGAGCTTTGTTTTGATTCTGATTGGTCGGAACCCAAAAAACCAACATAAGCAACACCAAAGAGTCCTGGCACACTTTGCAACTGCATGTTGACACCACTGACTGTAAGCAAACATAGCACAAAAAGTATGCAACTTGTATTTGATAGATTAATTAATCTTATGCCATTATATTGGGAATACATCAGATGCGTCTTCCGTTTGGCTCCACTCAATTGCGTTGCATGTTGACTGCATGCTCTCTGACCCATGAGCTCACATCGGCTGCGTGTTCAGTCCGGCACATTGAAGGTCCTCCAAACAGTTGGAGTTGCAAGAACGAGGAGTTCCCGCACTTCCAACTCCATTGATAAGCCTCTCATCTCTTACATTGGTGTATAAAACTTTAAACCGGTTGACTCAAGTATCTGGCAAAAGTAGGATGGTTGCTTATCTGCTGCCACCCGCCGGAGCAGGGAAGCAGCCAGACCGCAATGGAGCAGATCTAGTGTGAGTTGATTGACTTGAAGGGACACCTATCTGATCCAGTGCGGTGACAGAGCCAAGCCAGACTGGAGACACACCTGGTGTATTTTGGCCGTTTGGAAGTTCACTTCCCTTTAAACTGTGCCACATCAGTAAAGAACATAGATTTGTGGGGTGAGCAGCAGAGCCGAGTTTGTGGGTTGTGCCCATGGGGACTCTGCTAATGCCAAACAGCTTATTCTACTGTTGCTTCTAAGCATCTGGTACCCCCAAGGTCACTAGAAAACCCTCTCTTTGAATTATTTATCACAGTTTTCCCACTCAGAGAACTACTCAGTGGAAAAAGGATGGTGGCAGTTAAAGATCAGGAGACAGGGAGGAGGTTGTGGGCTGAGCAACAGGTGTCCTGGAGTGTTATGTCTGCGAGTGCTTTCTCAGACCTAATCCAACCCCTCTGCTACAGGAACAGGTGAGTCAGCAAGCTTTCGCAGCACTAATCAAACAGATGCATGATGGGAACTCAGTTGTCCAGCAACAACTGTTGCATACACGCTTGGCTGCTCACATGCTCTCCTAGAGGGATTAATTAGCACACAAGCACTGATACATGTGTGTAATTTGTCTGGCATGGCATGTGTGTGTGTGTGTGTGGGTGTGTGTGGATGTGAGTGTGGAGGTGGGGGTTGGGGTGTATGTGTCCCTCTGTGGATCGTGCTAACAGGAACTGCTTCTTCCAGGCTTTCAGGGGAGTTAAATAGTGAGAACATAACAACTTCCTAAACGCACACCTGTTCTGTCAGAGCGGCTGGCTGCTGTGTGTAAAATTAACTGTGTAAACATAGAAACTCATTTCATGTTTATTTCTGCTGCAGGCACTGGGCAGACTTTGAAATTTGCTTTATTGTGTAAGATTTGAACCCCTGCATTGCTAAATTTGTCAGTTTACTGTGTCATTTAGAGCTAAAAAAAACTTTAGCGTGCTGCATCTGTTTCCTCGTTATTCGTGTTAGTGTTTTATTCTTATGTAATGTTATTTTTAATGCTTGTTGTGAAACCAACTTGGACCAATTAACTTTAAACTTGAACCTGATATAGACATCCCCCTCCTGCTCCAACTCACACACACACAGACGCTCATTTTAGACCAAGCCTGCCAAATGCCATCTCCATGGAAATAACCCTTTCCCTGGATTGAGTGGCGGGTGGAATGCTCCCAGGGTTACCGTGCCAGCAGCAGGAAACACAGTTCACATCGCTGCTTGATTCTTTATTCCCAGTCTTGCTTCCTCTCAAGGACACACACATGCTCATGAACACACACACTAAGTTTCCTCGAGACGCTCCTCCCTAAACCGTGCAGAATGAGCCGAGTTGAAGAGCTGCATGTGTGTTGCATGAAGTGAATCGGTGTTGGCCGTGGTCGACCTTGTATTCATATCAGACAGGGGCAAGCATGGGAGCAGTCACAGACACAGCTGCTGAGGCTGAACTCAGATAAAAACCCTACAGAAGAAAAATAAATGTTCTGACGACATTCTGATTTTTTAAGAGCAAGACTCCAGAAGCACAAGTGGATTTAAGGTCTGCATTATGCTGCTGTTAGCAATGACCGCTAGCAGAAATCTGTAACATTTGGGGGATACATCTATATGATTTGTAACCACAGAAATACTAAAAACAAATTGTAACAGAATTTTGTTAAGGAATATGTTAAATATAGTTTTTTGTGTTTGGATATTTAATAACATGATCTGCCTTGTCTACTTCCTACAAGAGTTTGTCATTTTATTTCAGTCAGGCCCACCGTCATCCAAAAAACTCTGCTCTGGGAGCTCTCTGCCAGTCCACAAGCGTACGTGGAATGCCAAAACCTAAGGTGGGGAGAGCACATCCACTTTCCCTTTTATGTGCATATATAAAAAGCCAAGGCAGGCATAGCAACAGCAAAGACCCTGAGATGAACAAAACAGAGTGAACATCAGTGAGAACAAATATGACACTGGTAAAATCAGACACAGCGCAAAAAGAGGTGCCAGAGTTTAATTTGTGGTCGGCCTGAGCAAATGCTTGGCTCTTTTCTCTTTTATATGATGGCTAACTGGTGGGATATTTTTCCTGAGTATACACATGAAAGGATAAGGCAGGCAGAGCAGCAGCAAAGACCTACATTCGTTAAGAGCAGTGACGATACATTTGACTAGGGCTGAACAATTAAAAGAATGCAATTTTAAAATTGCAGAGGCTACAATTAGAAAATTAGGAAAGACTTTTTTAAAGGTTAACAGTATCCTTTGTTGCGTTGGTCATACTGTAGAATGACTTTTAGCTCGTGAATAGTGAACATGCAGAAGATAAATGTCCCCCCCAAAAAAATTGCATTCTAAATCACAATTGCAATATTGGTCCCAGAAAAAAAATCACAATTAGATTATTTTTCCAAAATTGTTCAGCCCTACATATGACACTGATAAAATCAGACACAGCATAAAAGGTGAAGACAGGGTTTAGGTGGGTTGTAACGGAGTTTTGAAGGGGAGTAACGATTATATCTATTTATCTATTTCAAAGTTATTTTTTGGGCGTTTCATGCCTTTAAAGAGATAGGAGAGGACAGTGGGGGCGAGAGAGGGCAGTGACATGCGAGAAACAGGCCACAGGTTGTATTCGAACCCAGGCCACCTGCTTGAGAGCAAACTCGATGAGGTGCGACCTAGACAACTGGGCCATCTACAGCCCGAGCAACAAGATTTTAAGCTCAACTAGAAAGTCTGTTATCCAATTGGTTGTGCAGATGTAATAATCTGAGCTGCCAGCTGATTGGGCTAGTGTTAAAAACAGCTGATAGTCTTAAATTTTAAAAAGAGAGCAGAGTCTGACTTTTTTCCCCAAGGATGGAAAGGGAGAGTGGAGTGCTGTCTCACACTAGTTTCACTTTGTTACTGCTCACATCACCATCAAACCTGGCCCAGAATCCAAATCAAGATCAGAGCAGGGGAGTAGGGATGGGCATCGAATTAGGTACTTTTATAGGTACCAACCAAATTTTGTCAAAAGTACCGGTTACTGATTCACACAAAATCAAAAGGTACCATGTTGAGGTACCAAAATGCATCCTTGTGACTGTGAGGGAGTGGAAGAGTAGGCAATTTTACATACTGGACACAAACACAGTATTACAAGGTTATATACTGACAAACAAATATGTTCAATTGAAAAAAAAACTGGTATTTTATTATTAAACAAATTGATATTTTTTCCACATAAATACAAAAAAGTACAGAAAATTGGTACCGTTTTGGTACCAGTACCGATTGCCAGGTACTGGGCGTCTGTACCGTATTGTTTCAAATGTGAAATGTGATTGGAAATTCTTGCTGCTCCAATTTGTTCACATGCTCTGGTTAGCTGCCAGCCTAACAAAGCTTAAAAACAGAAAATGGATTGTAATTATTATGAAACACTGAGTAAAGATACAAGCCAGTGATCTTACTTTAACACTATTCATGACTAATAATAATGACACCTTCCCACAATGCTGAAGAATAACCACGTCAGGCATTTAAATACACCAAAATATTCAGTGCCAGTTCAGCCTCAGTGATCACAGAAGGAAAAGCTTCATTATGAATAAAGATTCATTCAAATGTTAATCAATGAATCACTTTACTGCGCACAGCTGTTGCCTGGCTACGTCCCCATTAAAAGCCCAAATGAAAGAGCTCCCTGAGAAATCGCAGCAGCTTGTCGACGAGTAATCTTAAATGACAACAAACTCCGTGCCCACATCGGCCAGCTTGGCTTATTTATTTATACACACGGCCTACATGGCAAGTTTAGCAGTACCTTACCACGGCTATCTTAGGGTTTAGAGTGAGTGAGCTAATGCTGCTTCAGCAGTGTTGATGGGCCTCAGCCTGAAACCTGGAGTGATTTTAACCTGCAAACAGGAGGTGTAGGAGGAGGAGTAAGCTCCTGTTTCCTCTCTTTTTCAGGGAATAAGAGTTTCGCATTTCTACTGCAGCGTTTAGTAAGTGATGACAAAGCATCCAGGAAAATAAAAGTATCATGCATGAGTCACAAACCCAAGATTCTCCAGAACTTGTCTTCGTCATGTACCTTGAGTAATACTTTCCATGTTTCAAGCAAAACAACAGCTGCTCTTTCACCCACTTACTCACTGTATCTTTTCTTAACCCTTTTCCATCAACATGTCATTATGTCACAATAACAGATGATTGTGTCACCGTTATACAGGCACTTTCCCGCAATAGGAGCCCTGAAACAATCACTTACAAGCAGCTTCAGAAAAAAAGTCTACAGATCGACCTGCAGATGGAGCTATGGAGCCTCTCTATATGAAAAGTCAATCAGACACAGTAACCTATATACAGTAGAGGCTGAGAAACACTAGAGGGAAGCATCTCTCTGCTTCTAACTGCGTCTTAACTCTGAAACGCTGGAGCCTCAGAGGTGAGCCTGGATGCTGCTTTTCTGCAGCCTTTGATCCTCTTGGCTTCAGCTTTATCTCATGCCAGACGAAGAAATCCATGAAATCACCCTGACAGATGTGAGGTGAGAGGTATGCAGGATGGAAATTTGAAGTAAGTAAATCTGCAAAGTTTGAAACAAAGTTAAAAGCTCATGTTTAAATCCTATATTTGGGTGGATGTTGATAGTAAACAAGTCTAATCAAGCAAATCTACAAATCTTTTCTTAATCCAGACTAAATGACAATGACAATAAGAATGTGGGTCAAACACATTTGCAGGAGAAACCCCCTCAGTTTGGGTGGAGCTGGGCGACTTTAAAACAAGAGGTAGGGTGGGGTCAAATAGGGAGACTGTAGGGAGATGAGTGGGTGGGTGGGTGACGCCCAAGTTTATAGCAAGCCATGAAGATCTGGAACATTGGCAAAGTCTTTGACATGGAAACACACACACACTCACACACACACACACACACAGTAATCTAAAATTACCTTAAACACATCCACTCTCCGTCTCATCTCCCCTGGTGCTGTGTTTCTGAGAAGGAAACCCCAGCAGCCAATCAGATTGCACAACCGATATTCTGGGGAAGGGGAGTCCCGCTCGCTTCCTGCTGCTTATAAACATGTTGTGCTGGTTTCCACGGCGACTGGAGGGAGGCCCAAAGAGTTACGCAGCGATGCCTCCCACTGAGCTACAAACTTTTCAGATGATAAAAGTCAAGCGTGTGTGTGAGTGTGTGTGTGTAAATCAGCATATGTGCGAGGTTTACACACTCCATCAGAGCACAGTGCTCTGGGAAATGCAGTTGGATAGTATCCCAGGGTGCACTGGGAGTGGTGAATCATGATGTCACTGGCTTACAAGTGTGTAGTGTGTGTGTGTGTGTGTATGAAAGAGCAGGGTGGTGTATATTCCATTGTCCACACTAACCTTGGATGGTATTGGAAAAGTCCTCTCACACACAGTGACACAGGCCCTGTCTGGTTGAGCATTGTGTGTGTGAGTGTGTGTGTGCGCGCGCATGTGTGTGTATAAATGAATGCATTCATCTGTGTGCTGTGCACCTAGGTTGAAACAGTCTTTCCCCGCTTGGCTGCGGTTCCTGCTGTGACCTTATTTCCTGTGGAAGCAGCCGAGGAATGATGTCATCTTTAGCGACCCAGAGTCAACAACGCTGCAGGACCCCCCCACTCCACCCCACTCCCTCCATCCCCCTCCTCACTCTTTTCTTTTTCCACACTTGTTCTTCTCTGTCTCTAACTCACTGTGAACTTCTACTTTCTCGCGCTGAACTTCTCAGACACACAAACTTTCCTCTCCTGCTGTCCCACACAGACGTTCATTCTCTCTGCCTCCCTGTCTTCTTCTTCTTTCTTTTCTGTTTTCAAGGCTGCCTTTGCCAAAAGAGAGCAGGGTTCTACCTTCAAGGTCTACAGCGCTTTCCTACAGCAGAATAAAAAAAAAGACGAGTTAAAAGCTGGAACACAGACTCACAGTTGGGCTGTGTTTCTTTCTAGGTTCAAGCTTGAGCTGCATTCGAAAGATTTATTCACAGATTATTGGCCAAATTTTTTTTTTTTTAAATCAATCCCTGACTTCAAGAGTGACATCATTGTTGTTAAACTGTTGTCTAAAACTCAAAAGCTTTGCCATTACCTTTTACCAAATATGTCAAAATTAGAGCTGTACTCGTCAAGATGACTAAACCAGCCAAAATGATTTAGGGGTTTGTGAAATGCCTTCTAAACTCAAAAACGTCTTACAGTCGCTTATTTGATTTAAACCATGAAAGCAGAAAGTATTTAGTCTGTTTTCTTCATCATACAAGCCAGGAACATGACAATTATCAGTATCAGGGGTCGCAGATCTCCAGCATTTTTGGGAGTTGTGGGCTGAAAAGTTTGGAAACCCCTGGACTAAACTATTCATCCTCACTAGTTAGGAACAAAATTTCTTTACAAATTAGTAACATTCCAGTCACTGTAGGGCTCATCTATCAATCAAGTTTTATCCAAGCTGTGATGCAGGAACCCACCGCTAACAAGGACTAATGCTCCAGTGGATGGCTAATGACAAAATGCAACAAAGCCTTACTACCAGGATGTAAACAAGCAGTGCTGCCAACTTAACAACTTTGTAGAGATGAGACTGTAGAGACTTTTCAGAACCCTCTAGAGCAGTTTTTCTCAAAGTGGGGTCCCAGGATGCCAAAGGGTCCGTGAACCAAACTTAGGGATGATTAAAAAAAACAATTGTAAAAGTGTGCTATATCATTGAAAAAGCATATTAACAAACTGGGATGTCCTGCACCAATAAAATCAGCATTTTTTTCTGATACTCCCACCAAATTTAGTTTTGTGCCAGGAGATCAGTTGGAGATCTTGGCATCAAGACATGTGCATCACTTCATAATGTGCAACATCAGAAAAAAAAACTCAAAACAAAACAAAAAAAAACTACTGGTGTAAGGGCGTGCTCAGACTTTTTTAAAGGGCAGGGGCAAAAAAAGACAAAAAAACAGGCACATGTAGCATTTTTGGCACCAAAGAGGGCAGTTAAGTGTGTTTTGCCAACTAGGAGGGCACTTTCACACACGTTTTGGCCCCCGAGAGGTCACTTTAGTGGGTGTATTTCAATAGTTGGGCCACGAAGGGGGTGACTTCTCCACCACTGCCTCAGATGTAACATTTTCTCGAAGTTTACAAAATGAATTACTTGGGAAGTATAAATTTAGCCTAATCTTATCATTGCAAAATACTATACAGTACATTGTAACAAATTATTTAGTAATACTTAACTAACCATTGTTAAGAAAGCAAGGAAAAATGTCCAACTCGAAAGGGTTAGACATGCTCTAGAGACTCTATTTAAAAAAAAACAACAAGCCACATATATAACAACTTTTTTTGGAGTCTGGAGACTCTAACATGAAAGAATGCATCTTACTCTTCTTCTGTCGTTCCAAAACACTCACAGTCCTCCTTGCTCGCACAGCAGCTCTTTCCAGCTGCAGCAGGAAACTGCATGCAAATGAACTGAGCATGTAGGAACCCGCTGCTGGCAGATCCACATGTCTCTTTTGGGTCAATTCTGACCCAAAAGAGACTTATTCATTGAAGCAGTTGGCAATCAATTTTTGGGTGAGAAAGTGTTGAAATGTATTAATTAGTGAAGATTTAAGTTTTAATTAGTCAATAGTTTTGGTGGGGCTCACAAAACTTTAAAAGTTTCAGGGTTAAGATGCTTAGCTTCCTGAAAAAGTCACATCATGTGACTCTTCTGAGGAAGACTGCAGGACATTTGAAAAACATCAAGGTACATAAAAAAAATCACATTGGTATTGTTACAAGAACTGGACAACTATAATATAACTACATGGAGCCACATTTTATTTCAGCTAAAGCTTCCAGATCCTCCTTTTCAGCAGTGGATATCCCAAACATGGTCCAGACCACCTGCAGCAGACGTTCACGCTGGCCTGCTCTACTCAAGCACATCCAGAGCAGTTGGCACCAACAGTCAACCAAGCAGTGGGTTAATTAAGCCATCAGACTGTCAGCTCTGCCAGGAGCGGACGTGGGTCTGTAAATCATGCTAACTGAACTGAAACAACCTCTCTGAAATAAAAACATACAGGTCATATAAAGGCAGGGGGACGTGTGCTCTCAAATATCTCCTCTTGTACGTCTCATAAAGAGAGATGAAGAAACAAACAGACAGTGAAGGCTGCTGACCTGAAGCACCAACAACAGATTGAGTCAGCTTTACTCACAGCATCAGTCTGAGTTTGACTCTTATGGACGAGCTTCTGATTTATATCAGCTGGTCTCCAGTCTCCATGGAGATTAATGGGTCTGCTCTGACAGGTGCAGAAAGCCCTGTATTAGTCTGTCAGCAACAGAATCAACAATAACACACGTGCGTGCGCACACACACGCACACGTGGATGAGGATGCTGCCGCCTAAGGCCGGCGTCATCCCAGAGGGTTTAGCAGAGCTTCCATCAAAGCCGTGGCAGTGCCAAGAGAAACACTGCTACAAATCTCCTCAGGTGGAGCGTGTGAGTAGTCGTGTCTGAGAGTACAAGGGCACTCACTCAGTCGCTCGCTTGTCTTGTTTATGGTTTGATTGGCAGTTTAATGCGAGGCTGAGGCAGGAGGCGGGGTTGGCAGTTAGAGATATTAGCATAATTTACAGAGTGCCAGGGATGGGATTGGGTGTCAGGGAGCTATTCCCAAACTCAGCTGTGACCCACAGTAGCACTGGGTCAACTTACCCTCGGGCCAACAAACACACACACACTCACACACACACATGCTCATAAGCTTTGGCAGATGTACAAGCACCAAATGGGATTCATGTGAAAAGAACTGTCAGGATTTAACCAAGCGTGAACACATCTGTAAATGCACACAAATATGTTGACATTTGGATGTGTTAGAAAGCCTGGATGCACTTTAAAAACACTGCACTGTCACACACACACCAACACACACACACACACACACAGGTCCATTTACACTGTGGCGACAGTGAGTCTGTTAGCAGGATGCCATAGTACGCCTGGGCGGACAGATTTAGGTCTCCCTCACACCTATGTCTGCCAGGGGTGGAGGGGCTTGGCGGGCAACGATACCGTTAACACTACATGTGCCAACTTGTGCGCCCCCTCCCAAACGCCCCGCCCAATCCACCTCACTCCTGCTGTGCTCCAATCAGCACCACTTATCGGATTGCTCTGCCCGCCACACAGCAACAACTGTTATTCAGAGCTCCCAAAATAACACGGCAGCCAATCAGAGGGCGGGAAGAGAAGAGAAGTGGTGGTCAACATGGACTGGAACCTTGAGATCAGGTGAAAGAAGGACACTGGGAGCAAAACAAACAAGCACAAAGACGCAACAGGAAGAAAAGTTATGAGAGAGAATGAAATGAGCAATTATGGTTTAAGAGTACACAAAATGTGGAGGCTGAGGAGCAAAACACAAAAACAGAGTGGAGAGAGGAGAGGACGGAGGAGGAATAAGTTGTGTCGGTAATGATGTGTTTGGGCTCTAGATGTTCTGCCCCGACTGTGGCAGCTACCATGGTAACCTCATAAATAGGCGCCCTACATATCAGCAGGGCATAAGGTTACACAGCTCAGTAAATAAACACACACAAACAGCAGGAGCATTACGGAGAGATGGAAGGATGATGATAGAGCAAAAAAGAGGAGTGAGAAGAGGACGAAGGGTGCTGATTTGATTCTCTATGTGGGTGTTCATGTCTATTTGTCTGTCATAGATAATTACCTAAATCTACAGTGTGCTGTTGAACACCCACATCAGAGACAGACTGAAGTAGCCCCACAACGTGTGTGTCTGAACACCAAGACACACTGACACACTTGAAGAAATATAATTCTCCATAACATCTCCTTCTCTCTGTAGCACAACCCTAAATTACCTCCAAATATCCCCTGGGGTAGAAAGAAAAGCCAACACACACACAAACCCCTGCGCACACTCATGTACACACTCACATACACACAATTACAGCTCCAAACAAAAGTTAAAAAAAACAGGAAAAGTCAACAAAGAGCCACTCCTCACACACAATGAGCCATTTTGATTCACGGTTCACAGCACCAGCCTTTTCATCGAATCCCAGATAGCAAGACTGTATCAGCACGTTCATCTCAGGAAATGAATACTATTCATCACGCACCATCAATTACAGCGGCATCAACCCCGTTGTGTCACAGCGATTAAATTCTCGCCTGGGTGTTTTGTCTAACATGTAATGACAGCAATGGAGCTTTTGTCTGCTCTCAATCTAATGCTGACAATCACTCTCTGTTTCTGGGCTCCAGTTTAACTGTCAGTCAGTCAGTAAGTCCCAGAGTACCCATGTGGGTGCTTCCATGGTAACAAAGACAATGGATGCAGAGCATACTTAGATGCTGCGCTATGGTTTACAGTCTCAATACATATTAATGGCAACATGTAAGGTGAGTATTGCTATTCCTTATTCAGTACAACCATAAACTGAGCATAGCATTACTGAAGTCAAGCTCAGCCTACAGAACATCAGCTGCTCTGAACCAAGCGGCAACCTCCGGTCTAAGAATATGAGACAGAGTGGAAGTGTTAAAATCTGCTGTTTTTGGAGTGTTTGCGTGAGGCTGGCTCAGGAAGTACCAGAAGTCACATACACACCAAGCCAAAAAAAGCCATTTTCAAAGCAGAAATTAACCTATTTACAGCCTGGTTCAAAAAGCGTCTCCTGTCTGGGTCGCTAATTTTACTATCAGCACCCACTGTACGAGGGGTGAATTTTTTTCTAACTCGGCTGTTCAGAGGATATTAAGATCGCGAGCTCCCCCTATAAGAGGCACAGCTGAGGGTCACGTGACCGACAGGCGCCCTATAGCTGTCCTCCCAATATGGCCGCTATAGCCAATGTGCTTCATTTTCTGTTTCAGAAACAGACGGGTAACGTCGACGAGACTACTTCCATGTTTTATACAGTCTATGCTCTGAACACCTGCCCTTATTTGCTAACAGCTCAGGTGATTGCATTCACAAATCCAGCTGCTATTTAACAAAGTAGAACTAATCTTTTCTTTTCTGTATCCCTGGGTGTCTGTGCTGCTGCTCTACCTGCCTTGACTTTTCTTCTTTCATACACATGGAAGGGAGAGAAGGTGTGCTCTCCCTGCCTCAGGCTTTGGCATTTCACATTTTCTTTTGACAAGAGTGGGCCTGACTGAAATATGGATTTATAAGACCAAGCCATGCAGATATAACCTAATGTCACAAAACGGAAGGTGTTCCAACAACAGCTAGCATAAAACCCAACTGTAGTCCCAGTGACCAACCATTGGTTTTTGAAGAAGGTAACAAAGCCCAAAGAGTACAATAACGTACCATTTCTTAATCTCTAATCTGTGTGGGACATATTGCTGCCATAATGTTGTGATGGTCAACTACCCGTATGTAAACAAGCACAGACGACAGCAGCACCTCTAGCATGGTGAGGTTTGATCAATAAAGTAGACATAAGGTTGAACAGAGCAATGCATGACCAGCATGTTCCTGCAAAGAAGAAGCTGGTGTTAGCAACACTCTGCAAGCTGATTTAACATGGTTTGCTTGCAGACTCCAGTCACATGTTAAGGCCTGTTAAATAAATTGTGTTGACTGTTGACTGGTTAATTGAAATTTAATTTCAGTTTAAACAACTAGGTAATACATCATATTCGAACCTCCCATTTGGAAATGCACCAAATTGCAGCTAATCCAGAAATCAGTCAAGATAAATAGCAAAAGCCATAAACTTGCCACTTAAAAACAGCAACAACATGCTCACCTACATACATACATGATCACATCTTGTAGCCTTAACTGCTTTTACGAAATACTTCTCTCAGATAATTGTTTTGATTATCAGTTTCTGATAATGACAACTCAAGGTCCCTTTGCATGATGTAACTTCTTGAAATTCCTTTTCCTCTGTTTCCAAGTTTTGTCATATTCACTTGTATAAAAGTAATCATCAGTACTGGTTTTAAATTTCAAGCTGTGTTTTTCACTTACCCTTATCACCTCTGGGGTCTGCTGGATGAGGAGGGTCGAACCAGTTTCTTTCCCTGCAGCTGGATCATCAGCAGCAACGGCAGCATCTGTTGCACCTTCCACAATCTGGATGACAACAGGTACTGGAGCCTCAGGAGTAGGATGTGTGGAGGAATGAAAGCTGGCAGGTGCAGGGCTGGATTTTGGCTCAAGGGTGCCCATGAAGGCCTCTGTGAGTCTGTCTGTAGCCTCAGGTGTAGGCTCAGGTATGGGCAGAGGCAGGGGCTTGAGGATTACATCAGATGTTGATTTAGGTACAGGTTCAATTGCAGCATCACCCACATCTTCAGATACTGTGGTAGTAAACGTGGAAGGAAGTAAAGCTGCAGATGCATTTGCCTGAGACTGTTTAGGTGGTATAGCTGGGGCTACAAACGTGTGAACTGAAGGAGCTGCAGGTAGGTTTGTGGTCTCCACAGGTGTTTCAGCCCTGCCAGTTGTTGCCAGTGTACCCTGCAGGAGCTTCATCACCTCCCGTTCCTTCCCGCTGTTCCTCTCAGCACTCCCTGTGCTTCCTGCACCAGAATCAACCAGCTCCTGGGCAAAACTCTCAATACTTTCCAGGATCCTCATGAGCAGTGCTCCATCCTCCTCTTCCCCCAACCCAGCTTCACTGTTCTCTCCTTGGGGAGGAGTGAGAATCTGGGTAGTCCTGGAGGTAGGGCCATTCATGGTCAAGTGGCTTTCTGGATTCTGGACTTGGAACTGGGCCATTTTAGAATGAGCAAAGGGATCTCCAGAAGTGATTCCCTGGTTTGTATCTCTCTTTCTGGTTTTAGCTGGAAGTGGAGGCTCTGACTTTCTTGGGTGGCTCATACTCTGGGACAGATTCTCTAAGTCCATCAGCAGCTTGTCAATGTCGTCATTCCTGTGCGAGGCAGCTTTTGGAGCTGAGATTGTTAATGATGGCGAGGATGACCAAGCAGAGCTGTAGGAAGTGTTGTCAGGCAAAGTGTTTGAATTGTTATGGAGTGCGTGAGGATGGGACAGGTTTAGATGTTGACCCAAAGATGTCCCATTTGTGTTCAAGCCTCTAGCTGGAGTGTGTGCCTGTTGCAAGATTTGCTCTGTTGACTTGTCCATATCTGCCTCCTCCTCTTCAATGTAGAGAGCCTCCATGGGTGAAGCTGGAGGAGTCTGTGAGTACGGTGGGGTTGGGGAGGCTCGGAGAGGGGAGGGAGTGTGTGTTGGAGAGATGCTGGATGGAGTGCATGTGATGGACGGAGGAGAAAGAGTGTTTTGTGAGATAGAAGAATGTGAATGTTGTAGCCCATTGGTGAGTGGACTGGCTCTGGACGGGGAGCTTTGGACTGGTTTGGTTTGGATGGAGTCTGGTTTTAAGGATGAGGAAGAAGATAAAAAGGAGGACGGGGCAAAAGGTGAAGAATGAGGAACAGTCTTTGGACTTGGAGGGGACTGTACCACATCCTCATAGCGAGGAGGTTGCTCATTGCCAAATATTGGCGAGTAAGGTCCTTGCTGGATGGAGTGTAGGGTATTCACCAGCTCAGCCAGGTCACTGTGTCCACTCTGACCCCCTTGTCCACTGCCACCCAAACTTCCTATACCCTCCAGCTCCAGAGGTAGTCTCTTCAAATACGAGCTGAGTCGGGTCATCACAGCCCGATAAACACTGTCAGGACTGTCTCCCTCTTCCCCTGATCCTCCACCAGCTTTCCGTTTGATGCACTGCTTAATGATGTCGGTGCATTTCTTCAGGTCTTCAGAACATTTAAGCAGGATGTCAAGGCAGGCTCGAATGTCCTCACCACCTCCACTGCCTGCCTCTGCTCGTGTCTTCTCCAGCAGACGAGCAATCAGGTTCTCCTCCCCAAGGGCATTGCGGTACAGAGAGGCCACAGTGTTCAGACTTTGGTCCAAAGACCCAATACTTGATAAGCTGCTGGTTGACCCACCTCCCATTTTGGTAATTGCTGACAAAGTGCTTGTGCTGCTTTTAAGCTTTGTCTCCTCCAGACCTGTGACTTTCCCTGGCACAAACGGTGGCAGATTCTCATCATTCAGAGTCGTCGTGCCGTTTGTCATGCCATTGGTCATTCCATTCGTGGCGATGTTGGAGCTGAAGTGGCCGTAGATGATCTCCAGGTCGGTGGAGCGGCGGCTGAACGAGTCTGGACGGACTTTGCGACCTTTACGGAAGGTGACGTGGCTTGAAGAGGAGAGGCGAAGCTTGTCAAAAGAAAACTCCTTGAGCTTACCGCTGGCAAGGTTAATGGCCTCTTCTGTAATGTCCTTTAGACTGCTAGAGGAGCTCAAGTTCCCTGTTGATCCACCACACGTGTTCTTCTTGCCTCGCCATGTTGGGCTATCCTCCCCTAACGACAAGCTGCCACTGCTGCCTGCCCTCTCTAGACCGCCATTATAACTTGTCTCCATGGTAACACTAATTTTACTTTGATTTGGCATTAGCTGAGTGATCATGTTATGAGAGTGTATTTGTAAGCCATTTGGGTCGGTGTACGGAGGGTCAGGCGCAACAAGCAGCTCAGAGCAGGTGCCGCGGTGTGCGACAGTACAGTCCAGTCCTTGGGACATCGCCCCACATGGCCCTGAGCAGTAGTGTACGGCATGGGAGTGAGAGCGCCGGTCCACTACCACACTGTTGTAGCAGCTTACACTGCTTACCACTACACGATAAGCTGCTGCCATGGTGACCAAAGTACTTCAAGGCATAAAAAGGTCAAAAATCTTAAAATGTAAAACAAAACAACAAATGTAAGAAAAGTAATCCTTTGAGTTGAAAGAAGAGATGGATCTAAAAACGAAATAATCTGTAGCTGAAAAATGGGATAATCCAACTACATGATGTCCATAGTCAAAGACCTCCAATACTGCAGCAAAAACAAGACAGACATGATTGTCAACAATTGAAAAAAACTGTCCACCACATTGAATTTGAAGGTTTTTATCCGTACATGCTGTCCCTCAGTGGTACTTAAAAATTGAAGGGTTTCACTATCGTGCAAGGAAAAGAATTCAGCCCAAGAGATATCTGGGCCTCCTAATAACAGCTGTAGAGTCCTCCTCTCTCCACAGGCTCCTTCTGCGTTTCCTCTCTAGCAGCAGTTCATTAGCCACTAATGATAGCAATGGAGCTTGGGGACAGCAGCGGATCCAGCTGGGGTGTCACCCATCCTTCCAAAGAAGCAGCCCCAGGGGCCTAATCCATGGCCAGTGAGGTCTCAACATGGCCCCAGTCTGGGCTCATCCCCTAAGCAATCCCTGTAGATTGCTTAGGGGCACTGTCAGCCATGTGTCGGAGGAAGAGTGTGTCTCTGACAGGAGGACACCACCTGCGAGTCAGCAAAACATGGGGAGGGTGGAGAGAGGTGGAGAAAGAGAGAAAGGGGAAGACAGAGGAAGAGACAGTAAATCATCAAGATTGTTATCATGAGGTACAAACATATGAGAAAGTCAGCCTCCCTCCAGCTACGATCCAGATAACAGATAATATAATGGTTTCAAACCACGCTATTCTTCATCAACCTCAATACAAGGTCGATAAAGAGATGTGACTCACTCTTTCGTCATGGCAGAACTTCAAAGAGTTTCCCACAGAGAAAAAGAGAGGCTGGAGTTCAGAGAAAAGTAGCACCTGTTGCTTTCGTCTGGTTCTTAGATTCTTACATAAAACAGTATTCTACGCTTTTCTTGAGCAGTTTTCATGCCTCTCTTTTCAAACGCTCAGTTCTAGATACATTTGTGTATCTCTTACTCTTGGAGTGGGTCATACTTTTCCTTCTCATACCTTTTTTTTTTCTTTTCTGTCTCCAACACTGCAGGGGAAGCTTTTTTCCAACTATTCAAACACACAAAGGGCCAACTGGAAATCAGACAATGTTTGACTAGCAGAAATACTTTGATTTATTCTGCCTCTTTTAAAAGGTAAACAGCAAGGAAATCAAATTTGGGAGAGGATGAGGTGTCTTTTTCGAATATACTAATTTAAAAAATAAAAGCTGTTTTCATACACTGACCAAATCCTTGTGAGCACTCAAGTTAAGAACCTCCTCACCAAACAATCCAGACTAACCACAGGAAGAAGGAACAACGCAGAAAGGTTGATACAACTTAAAGAGTGCGGAAACATGATATAAACTGTGTACTCAAGGGGATTGTGGAGCCGGACTTTAAAGTATGAAAAGAGCAACTACTGAGGGGATTGGTGGGCTTGAGGGTGGGGAAGGAGGCTGGCAGCCTGGGGGTGGGGGTTCTTGGCACCTGGAAAAACAACTATTAAAGCAGTGAATGGAAAAAACAGGCGGCCAGCTCATCTTACTGTCTCCCTTTCTCCCTCCTTTCTCTCACAAACACAACAGCTGGATGCTGCTGAATCAGTCTCTTGGGCAGGAAATTACACTTCCTGGCAAGCTGCACTTGAAATCTGGACAGACGGCTTGAAATAGGCTATTACAGGATAGTAATTGCACACTTACACACATCTCTACACACACTCTTTTGTCCTAGCTGTACACAGACTTTACATATGGGTGTATTTCTCAGTAAATGACAGCTTCCAAAAGTGATACCATGCTTGTAAATGAACTCCCCCGGGTGGTTATCACAGCCGCCAAGCACGCACACGTGCTGACACCCACTTGTGAAGGCCTGTACATGCCTTACTGACATATATTACAGAAAAACAGTGAGCACACATGCATGTTTCTGGTGCCCTTTTGGACTTGACATACACTCTGAGCTCACTTCACTACAAAAGTGCGAAAAGATCAGGAGTCTCTCTGGACATGGCTCTGGCTCAAAATAGTGGTAAAAAAATCTTATCAGATGTTGAAAATGTTATAGTTTAATGAGAAGTCTATGCTCGTTTTGAATCTGATTCCTTCAAAACGTCATAGAGACAAGAATATGCTGAACAAGTTGTGTGCTGCTTAGAAAACTAGAGGAACATCTCCAAACACTTTTGTTAATTGGGAACAGGTTAATGACATGATAACATTCCAGGGAAGCTGAGAGTCTTGAAGAAAAGATAGGAAGAGGCTCATCACTGTGGGAGACTGCTTAAGCAAATTCTTCAACGATTTCTCAATAATGCTCTGCATGGAGAAACTGCAAAGAATTTGGGGGTTTCATCATTAGCAGTAAATAAAAATGTTTCATGATTCAGAAGATCTGGCAAAATCTATGTACATGTGATAAGGCTGAAAAACAGAAACTAGATGGTAACCTTTGCACCATGAGGAAGCACTGTGTTAAAAGCAAAGACAACTCTGTAGTGGAAATCATTGCATGAAATCAAAATCACTTCTAAAACGGCTCTTTTTTAGTGAACACAGTTTATTAGTGAAATCAATTCAAACTACACTACACACAAGGTGTACCATACAAAAATATGATCCAGACACACTCAGTGTGTTAACATGAAGTTTGAGAAATCAGACTATGAAATTAGATAACGTATTTGCTATTTGACTGCGTTTGGACTCGGCAGGTCTCAGTACGCATCGGTGTTCAGCATGAGCAAAGGTGTGGAAATGGAAATAGATGATAAATGGGGTTGCTGCACGCCCACCATAGACTGTATATAGAGTGGACAGCACGGATCCAACATTTACCATTATACTGTTTTGACGCCAAAATTCCCCCATCACAGGCACCGCCACTGGCAGACGTACAAGCAGAGTCTGCGCAGTAGAGGCTATAAGGGACTCAGAAAGAATCTGAGTGGGGTCAGGTGATGAAAAACCTATTTTTTTCTTTCGAGAGTCTAATCTCTTCTTGGCTCTCCTTCCAGACATATTTTACAACCTATGAAGAAAAATACACAAGAACGGCAGCTGTCAATCATTGTTAAACGTGACATAAAGCCTCGTTTTTAACCTCTAATAACGAATGAAAACAAAACTTCTCAGAGAAAAGAGTACCAGGATATCTTCAAATTATTACAAAAATCGGATCTGAATAACATTTCTACAAGGTGTATTAATTTTTTAAAGTTTGACTACAGCCCATCTGGAATGACTGGGGAGCAGGATTTTTTGATCTATACTGCAACCAGCCACCAGGGGGAGCAGTTTTTGTGGCAACCTCCCTTCAAGCCGAGCAAGATGATGTCCATTATTATTATTTTTTTTTACAGTCTATGATGCCAACACAACAGACAGACACCATGGCAAAAACATAAAGATAATCTCAGCCAATGTTGCTTCTTCTTCAGGTAATTCGAAACTAGTTTGTTAGTTCGGTGGGAGACGTTCTTGGCCAGAAGTCTGATTCTCTCTGCTGCTTGTATACGCAGACATGACTCGTTTCCTCGCTGTGGCTTTATGATTCAGCTATGACCTTAGCTGGACTGCTGTGTGCATATAAAAACCTACTGAGTGCTGAGTCATTGGTCCCTTCAGTTACCTGAGATGGACTGAGGTAACTGAAGTAAGTACTGTTCGCTGGTCCACTGAGACAAACTTTGACATTCTTTTTGGAAATCATGGATGCTGAATAGTCAGAATCTTTGATGGTTTTGAAATGCATTTATGCCTTTGGCAGAGTTTTAATTCTGCTTTATGAATATTTACTCAGCACCTCAACTCTTTTGAAAATGAGACTGAAATTTAAAGGCTACTTCTAGTGACCTTCAGAAAAGCCACCATAATGCTGTTTAGCATAAGAATCCAATCTAAGTCCATTTCTTTTTGACTTCTACCACCTCCTGTCTTTTCGGGTCTTTATTGTTCTCAGTCTGTGCCAAAAGCTTCAAACCAAGTCAAATAACAGACCAGAAGAAGAAGTCTTCAGTTGTGTTGATTGCTTTGCAACACCGTTTTCACTCCCACTCCTTCCCATCCCCTCATTCTCCCCTTCCTCTCAAGCCCATCCCGCCCCCATTCTTCCGCCTCAATCCTAAAAAAATCTTCCCTTTAACTTGACCTTCACCAGGAAGCACTCAATCACCCGAGGCCACTCCTGTCACAACCTCCAATCCGGCCACCGAAAGTATGTTTGAGTGTGTTTGTGTGTGCTTCAGAAAGCGTGCATGAAGCGGTGTGTATTCTGTGCAGCTTTGCCCACGTTGATGCACTTATGTTGTTTTGCTGTGTGTGTATGTGTGTGTGTCAATGGTTGCAAAGAAAGGGGCCAGAGGGGGCCTCCGAGGGGAAGTGGGTCTTTGTGAAGGAGAAGGCCTAAATAAGGACCCCAAACATACCCTGAGGGAGAGGGGACAGGCCTATACTAGCCCTTTAAGTACACACACACACACAGACACTCACACAGACACAGCTTGATGCACAACTTTAGTGTTGCTACTCAGATCACACACAGAGAACTGAGAGCTCTGCTATGCCATGCACATACTAAACAGAGACTTCTGCACCACTATGTGGGATGAAAGAAGCGACTAAAATTGGATTAATTTCTTCATAAAAACCCAACATCTACAGGAAAGAGCATCAAAACAGATGCAAATGTCAGCAGAAAGGGTACTTCAGGTGAATATTTTGCCTGACTGTCCTAAATATGAAGCGAAAGTCAAACTGTATTTATTTCTGACGATTATTCCGTGCATCCATCTTCCTTTTTTCATTTTCCCCTCTCTTCCACACGCTAATCTTTACAAATGTCCAACAACCTGACTGCAGTTCTGACCCACTTCTCTGCCTCTGACTGTAACCCCTCCATGAATTATTTACTCTGACTTCTAACACACTCCACACACTCGCAAATTAAGAGTCATATTCCCATGAAAGTGGCTCCAATTTATATTCCAGCAGCGTTTGTTCCTCAGCTGTGCATCAATCATGGCTCTGCTGTCGTTCTCTGGCACACGCACAGAGGTGCAGACAGATTCAAAGATACTCTGGCACACAGCTTTGGACACACTTATCATCATTTCCGACGTCAGATACTTGCTGCAGGCAAGAGTTGAGATGAGGTAGAACGATGGCCTCGCTGGCAATCAGATCATCTCACATTGGTGGAAGAGAAACAATGTCCTACTGGTTTAAAATCTGCAGCCATGAGCTAATCTGTGCAAAATTTTCCACTCTGCAACAAAGAAGTCTTTTTTTAACCAAGAAGTCTAGATGAAAAGAAAAATCTCTTAAAAGCTGAGTAGGTTAGAATTCCAAGGTCTGCAAAAAGACCTAAAAATACAACATGTGTGATTTCCAAAAATGAAAAACACAGCTGTAGATTTTCCTTCCTAGATGCAAAAGGCCATCAGTCTTTCTCGTGGAGTACATCTGGAGTTTTGAGGTCCCACACAGAGACGAGCAGGGAGCTGCTTTGCAAACCAGACACCTGAACACGAGCCAAAACACCAACAGGAGAAGAAACAGACAGGAGATCTGACACACTGATGGATTTAAGCGTGGTTAAGGAGCTTCTTTTTCACATCTGAGTAGAGGAATTTCCCCGAAAATGAAAAAGGAACCTCACAGGTTTCAAAGGAGATGAGGGATGTCCCACAGAAATTAATGACTTAGCTCTTTAAACAGAAATATGAGCTTCAACTAAACCACCTGAGTATGATTTAATTCAAACAGCAAAGAATGATACCATAGAATCTGCAGGTTAACAATGCTGAATTGATTATTCGAGTGTGGTCAGGCCATTAGTGGAGCTGGCACCACCACCTCTTTCATGCGGGTGAATATCCACATCCTTAATCCAACATACTTCCTGTTTTTCTTTAGCTTTCCAATTTGTTTAAGTAAAATAAAATCCTTAAAACTATCTTTAAGACGAAATACTGACAGAATTTAAGTTAGCATTTAGCAATATTCACTTTTCCCTTAAAATCAGCTATTTGGGGAGCAGCTTTGTCACTGTTGTCTTTTTTTGGGTCTTAGAAGCTAAAGAGGGGGTATTCAAACTGCTACATATCATTATGTTGAAGAAATCCCCCAAATCTTTCTGTAAACTGAGGATGAGGTCACCCCTATAAGGATCTCTTAACTGGTTCTTGATGTGTTGGAGGTGCGGGCCTCAAACACCAAGGTCTGCCCATAGCTCCACCTCTGGAGCAGGGAGCCTTAAAGAGACAGCAGCTAAAACAAAGTATTTCAGAAAGAGGCTGAAATAAGGGTTTTCTAAAACACCAGTGGGAGAAAGGTTTTTTCATAAGCTGTAAATTATAAATGCTACTATGGCGGTACCAGAGGGACAAAATAGACAAAAAAGGCACAACACCCCTTCTTTAAGGTTAAGGTTAGTTTAGGAGAGTTACACAAGTGGTGGTTCAGGGTTGGTTAGGGTAAAGTCCTCAGAAAACAAATGTCAGTTTATGTAATGTCCCCATAAGCCACTTAAATAAACATTTGTGCTGGTGTGTGTGTGTTGGTGTGATTGTGTGTTCGTGCATAAGGGACTCGGGGGTTCTCTCATTATGTCTGCCAAACTTATTGTCTGGATGAGACCCAGGCTGCTGCGAGCACAAATCACAGCGCTCTGGAGACACACGTACAAATACACACACAGCTGCTGGTGATGAAACCATGTCTGCAGGCTGGATAGAGCACGCCCTGCAGTAATAAAAGTTCTGGTCTTTATAGGTCAGGGAAGCAGTGAGGAGTGAACAGGACTGAGCTGCAGGAAGGCAGGTTCAGGCCCATTGGGACACTTTAATAAAAGTCACTGTGGAGGCATTTTTAATGTCAACAAAGAGAGGAAACGGGACAAAGTGAGCATTACATTTGTGTTTATATAACTGGTATTCATCATAGTGTTATGACAGGGGTTAATTATCTGGTCTCACTTGCTTTTGGGCACCAGGCAAGTAGGGCAGATTGATTTTACGGGTTAAAGGAAAGAGATTTACAGGCATGAATGAACACTGAGCTTACAGGATACAACAAATGTTTGAAAATTTATCCTTTGACAGTTTTTAAATGTCATACGTCCATTTAATCTCCATATATCACTGGAATCTGAATGCTTATTGCCAGAAAGCAAGGAGCAGGGATGCACCAATCCAACTTTTTTGGCTCAGATACCGATACCGAAACCGTTTTGGTATCAACCGATACCAATCCTAATCCAATACCAGTGTTAAATAATGACCTGCATGCTCTACTGAGGGATAAGACTGGTAATGTTTTGAGTAAAGGAAAAAAATGAGTACATATGGAATAACTGAAGTTGATCATTATTTTAACTATAAGCCTTTAAATGTTTAACAGCAGTTTGGTTAAAAAAAGGAAATTCAGAATTTACAGAAATGACAATTTGAATGTAAAATTTTATACCTCGTAGACAAAATCATAATCAGGCCTTAGTGTTAAGTTTGGACTGATCTTTTCCCACCAATACCTGATCCAGCTTTGAAGGGCTGGATCAGTATCAATACCCAATACCAGGATCGAATCAGTGCATCACTAATTAGGAGATTCTGGAGTCTGCCTCTAGTGGACATAGGGTGAACTGCAGCTTTAGCACTTCCACATTGGCTTATTTCGTCTGGAGGTTGCCGTTTTTTTAAAATTGAAAATAATCTTAAACAGAGCAACATTTACAGTTTTTATCAGCTAATTTATCTAAACACAGCAGAACAAGCTAGGCAATTTGTGTTTGTAGTTTTTGTTAACAGGTCTAGCCTTCAGTTTGTTTTAAACTGACAAGAATTCCCTTTACACTTAGGTTACAATCACTGCCTTTCTTCTGCTTTCCTTTCACCTTTACACCTCTTTCCTCTAAGCCCTCTTTTCATTATCTCCCTCCCTCCTTTATTGTTCTTTCCTCCTCCTCTCTAACTGGCTGCACGCTCCTACTTTACAGGCTGAGAAGTGCTCCTCCATAACACTACAACACCAGCGCCACACCAGCTGTTCCCCCAGCACTCTTTACATCTCCCGGGGAAGAGGGCCGTGTGAATAGCTCGGCACCTCATTAGGAACAAGGCAGGATCCCCAAGGACTACAGGACACACATACATACACACTCATGCACACATCCTAATATCTATATTCCCTTAGGGAAGTTGTTGAGGGCTTAGAAGAGGATGTTTTTGTGCTTCTTTGCAGATGAGGGAAAACAGTGAGTCATGTCTTTTCTTATCCTTAAATGTTTCCTGGTTAAAACTGCTTGGCCTTATAAGGCTAGAAGAACGCTTTAAACACACACTCATACACACACACAACTGCTCAACTGCAGAGGGCACGAAAAAGATGCTGCAAATATGCAGCACTGTTGGCCACATGAGACGCTAATGAAAGCTGGCGTTGTTTCGAAACATCCCGACTTCAAAAACACACACATATATCCCCATCTGCACAAATGTACACGCAAACAATAAATTGTGCATACACACACCCACACACTTACACACAGACACACATCTGTCCACCTTGCTGTGCCTGAAGCTCACTATGACCCTGCTTCTGCATCGCTGCTTCTTTAAACAGCACATTTTGGGTGATGTCATAATTTTGGCTGCGCTTCACTAATGCACATGGAGACACACGGATCAGACATCATGCCCACACACACACGTATCCATACACAAATGCTGGCACAGAAGACAAAGGATACACAAATAAGTGTAATATAATGTGCAAAGACAGCTGACCTGGATTCAGTGGAACAGTTAACAGTCTATTCCTGCTACCACCTACAATCCAGACCCAACGGCAACCAGCTTACTGCGCACCTACCGCAGAACAGAGAGCTGAACACACACACACACATCCACAGGATTACGCTGTGAGGGAAAAGTTCTGTGTTTGGATTCAAAATCAATACGCCAAAGCACAAAACAGTACATAAATAAGTAATAAACTCTGAGCTTCATTGAAATTCATGACAGTGAGTTTTGACAGTGCAGTGACGAATCAATTGCTTCCTAAAGTTCAATATTCCCCGCTTTAAAAGCCTCTAGATTTAGTTCATTTTCAGTCCTGTAGTCTTCTGCCTCATTAGACACTGACTGAAGTAAACCAGGTGAAGCAATTATTTGGTTGGTTTACTCTTGAGCTACAAAAAACTTCTATGAAGATAAAAAGTCTCTCAAAGCCTGTCTCTCATAACGGAAGAAAAGACAGACTTCTGTCATTGTTCACAGGGTTTCGACTTTAAATTGGGAGTTCAACTTTAAAGACAGAAAGAAAAGTGATCAAGAAAGAATAATCCTTACTTTAGTCTCAGAGTTCTGGAAAATAAAGGAGTATAAGCACCACTGAAAAAAACATTCACGTGAGGTTAGGCCAAAAAAACCAAAAATCAAAATTCTGATTCTGAAGTTAGGATTCAAAGAAAAAAGTAAAGAAATATGACAAATCACAGATTTCTGAAAAAGTTAGATTCATAAATTCATTCTTAGAATTAACAAAAAAAAAAAAAGTCAGAAACTCTTTCTTTCAAAACAATGGGCCTCATTTACGAACATTCAAAGCACAAATGTGGGATTCATCAATATTTTTTTATTTGAATTTATTCTTACAGTGCAAACAAAACAAGACCCTCCACAAATCATGCTGCACCTTCTTCTAACTAAATGCATGACATATTTTAACTACTTTCAGAAAAAGAAAATGAAACTTAAATAGAGTTAAATAATAAAAACTGTAAATTGCCTAAATGTACAAAATAACCATGATAATGTGACATGTTTACCCTTTTCATACATGTAATATTGACTCTCAAATTAAATAAAAAAAACTGTGATCACAGTTCAAAATATCACAGTTTAATGTATCACAATTTTAAAATGTCACGGTTTTCATGTTTATTAAACCGTTGGGTATCATAAGGGCAGCGTCTCTAACAGAGATAAGCACGGTGGCCAAGAGGTGTCAGCTGATTTGCAAAAGCAACAACGCAAATGCAAAAGCCACAATGAAGGTAAGAAGACAGTTTTACTGACAGGCACAGAAAAGCTGTTGAAATAAATTAATGATTGTTTTCTTTTATAACTTAAGCTATGATAAATAAAGCTCTAATTCCAACATAAATAAAGAAATATAATTACTATGAAGGTTATCACAGGGTGACACCACCATGAAGCTCTATTTATCATAGATGAATTTAACCATTTACTTACTTTTACAAGTTTTCTGTGTCCATTTGGATATCTAACCTCTTTTAACTTCCGCTGTGGCCGTACTTCAGTTGTCCTGTGGTGTTCGCATTTGTGTTGTCGCTTTTGCATTCGTGTTGTGTCTTTTGCAAATTTTCACCCACCAGCCACCGTAGATAAGCTATAAAGAACCTTTCAAAATACAAACTGAATAAACAAATAAAAAAACTCACTTCTTCCAATGACTTGATGCACACACAACTTCACTCTTCCCTCATAATTATTTGCAAAAAAATACCCAGCAACTGTTTTAATGTGTTGTTTATGTTTTCGGACACTCATTACGATCTCCCTCACAGCACCGAGGAGAGCCAGCTGATTATTGATCGCCTCTTTTTGTGAATATTTTAGTGTTTTTGTAACCAACCTTACTAAAGAGCAGCCTCATGGTGCTCGCCATTGAGCCTTCACAGGTGTAATAACAATTTAACCTGTTTTTTAATATTTTCAAGGGTTTTGTTTTGTTTACCTGCAGTAACCTTTTCCTGTGGCTGTAGCAGAGAAAAGAAGAATGTGCACCGTCACACAAATGAGCAATAGCAAGTATTTTTTTTACCCTGGTAATGATGCAGCCAGCTCATAAAGCTGTAATGGAAGAGCTTTCACCAGTCAGTTCATAGAAAAAGGAGCTGATTTACAGCAGTGAGAATAATACCAGACATCAACACTGATGTCACTGCTGAGATAGAGGGATGAATGCAAAAGAAGTAAAACATGCAGACTTCAGCCGCTGGTAGTCAAAGACTTGTTGTGATGTGGTTAAATGAGGGTTTTAACACGATGATTGACAAGAAGTGATTAGAAAGCATGCAGCAGGTGATAGCAGCAATTTATAAGGTTGTTTTTTTACTCCAGCTTCTATGGTTTACTCACGCTCATCTGCCTGTTGATGTGTGTGCATGGGTGTGTGTGTGTGTTTCCGTGTACAAACATGCTGTCATTGCTGTTGTGCCACACCTGCCAACTAAACACATATGTCCAACAAATCAAGACTGCAGTGGTGGCAGCGCTGACGCTCAGCTTTTCACCTTGCTGCTGACCATACATTTGTTAAGCACATTGTGTCTAATGTGTGTGTGAGTGTGTGTGTGTGATGCAGTCAGTTTGGTGTAGCTATAACTCTTTGAGTAATGTCTGTCAGTATGAATGCTCTCTGGTGAATTTGAACCGTCTGATATGAGCTCTGACCAACAGTGAGTCTGGTTCTGACTCCATGTAACATCTTATTAGACTCCTCTTTATGGGCTGAGATGTGTACCACTGAAAACCAAATTTGGATGGTTGAACTGGATTTGAAAAGCTCACTTGAATAATTTTATTAATAAAACTGAATAGGAAAAGCATAATTCAAAATTCATTTCAATTCCAAAAATTCAACATTCAGTTTAATTTAGCAGATTAAGTTCTTCATCCAGTTTTACTTCAGCAAGACACTTCAAGGGGCATAACCTAGACCAATGGGTCATCCACGCTCTAATTATTGATTTTTTTTATTATTATTATTATTTCCAAATTTACAGTTTAATATTCGAGTGGGTTAAAATATAATTTCAAAGCAAATGAATTCAGTTACAAAATACCGAACTTCTGTACCCTCTGTACTCAATATATTCTAATTTTCTGAATAAAACCAGTACTTATGTACAATAACACTCATAATAATAATTATTATTATTATTATTATAACAAGTTTTTATACTAGTTATTATTATTATTATTATTTAAAATATTATTACTACTATTAAAAACATTATTTTAATTATTATTATTATTGTTATTATTATTAAAAATATTATTTTATAGTAATTATTTTTAATAAACTAACTAATAATAAACTAATAAACTAAAAAAAAAAGTATTTTCTATTCTATTCTATTCCAATAACTAACTTACAACTTAATAGTAACACTAAAAACCAATGACTTCATGTGAAAAGACTACTTTTAGTTCTTAAACTTACTTGGTTTTTCTTATCCCAAATAGCAAGGAGGAATTAAGAAATGCACACCAGACAAAAGCTTGGATCTCATGCAATCCATTTTCAATATTCAAATACAATAATTCAAAGTGAGCTTTTTTAATTCAACATAACTATTCAAATTAGGTTTCTAGTGGCACATATCTCAGCTTATACAATATGTGTGTCAGCTTTTGCTTTCACTAGAAATCATACTCTGATAACCTTTCATTTACTGATTTTTTTTAATATGGATTATTTCATTTCATATTTCAGGCATAAATAGAAAACATTAAGTCTTGGCTTCATAAGAATGTAAAGTGCTCACTGGGCAGAAACATGTTCTGAGCAGGAGAAAGTGTTTATAATGAACAAAAGTGCAGCGACTTCCAGAATTTAACAGAAATCCTTATAAGAGCATGTTTAGACTGCGGCAGAGCTACACCAGCTAGCTCTCTGTTCGTGTGTGTGTTTGAGTGTGTGTGTGTGTGTGTTTGAGTTGACTGCTGTCCCTGTCCATCAGAGGGTCATATGAGGAGCAGATTAGGGTTTCTAACCGCAAACCCCTGTCGCCATATCCCATCGTCATAGAGAAGGTGAGGAGAGTCATCGTGTTCCGAACCGCCACTGACTCACCCCCTCCTTATCTCACCGCCGTACACTCGAAACACACACATACACACACACATATAAACCCCAAACCACATCTAAATCAGGACATTGTGAACCAGCCTGGGCTGTAGCTCAACATTGGTTCTACAACATTTCGGCCAATCACATTGGTTTACAGCTAAGAGTAATGACTGTTCTCATTATCGATCAATACTGGTTTAAAAAAGTCTTAAGGAGGTCTGAATCAACATAAAGAGATTTCAACAGCACATTTTGAGCCGTGTACAGAGCTGGAGGTCAAAACTCCAGCACAGCTCACACTGATTTGTTTCAACCACAGGTTCGGACCAGACGTCTACTCAAGATTTCCATGATGTATGGTGACATGGCAAATTTGGTACAAACCACCCAAACATTACAATTAGTGGATTCCATGTACCTTCGGGACCCTGACTCAGTCTCTGGCTCCTGCTTTCTTTCTCATTCTAAAGGATTATTGTCACAAACTGACGACTAAGGCTTTGTTGGTTTGAAGTCTAAGCTGAAACCATAAAGGGAACAGGATGTCAATGAAACCAAGCTTTGGACCGGACAGGCTCCGGTTTCATTTTAGTTACAGTGGTGTAGAGCCGTGCTGCTTCTCTTTTGTTGTTAAAACTTGGAAGACTTCTTATATTGTGTTCTTTGACTTATAACCACAATTCAAAAAGTTGGGAATAAGCGTATGATGTTAAATAGAAACAGATTTAAGTGTTTTGAAAAGGAATATGAAACTATAAAAATTAACCAAAATAACATGTTTTAAAAGTTCAGAATGAGACAAGTTTGAAATAGTTGCATCACCACTTCCTCTTACAACAATCCGCCAACATTTCAAAGCTGAGGCGACCAGTTTGTTGAGTTATGAAATTAAAACGTCCCAAACTTGACTGATATAAGATTTCAGCTGCCCAGCACCTCAGGGTTGCTTTGACCAAGGTTAAAATAGTTTTGGATTTGTCATTATAGTTTAGTTTAAGTTAGTTTTTCCATTGTTTTTCCATTACAGTTTAGTTTTAATTAGTTTTAGAGCGGGCATTCTAGTTTTTATTTTTGCAACAAGGCTTAGTTTTAATTTAGTTTCAGTTTAGTTTTAGTTTTTTCATAACTTATTAACCAGGTGCAGGATTCAAAAAGGTCAGAGTAAATATTTTGTAACGCTGTTTTTTTTCAAGTTCAACATAGTACTCACTGCTCGGTCAATGCTGATACTGAACTGTTGGCTGCTGCCTTAAACACATGAAAATAATATAAACTTAATAAAAAAAAACATAAACATAAGTTATATGAAAATAATGTTTACATAAATTACATAAAAATAATATAAAGAAAAATTATATAAAACAATATAATGGACTCTGTAACAATAAAGTCAGACTCACATGCTTTACAGATGCTCTGGTTCATTGCTCCACTACATTTTGTCACAGCACAGCGCACAGCCAGTCAGTGCAGTAAATAAGCACGTCCCAGTACGTCGCTATGATGGTGCTGTGCGGCACTGACAACTGCCGAAAACTGTCTAAAATTAGTTGGGAAAATGTGTCAGATTGATTTAAATACTAAAGGCTATTAATATTGTCAAAACCTATAACTAAGGAAAATGTGTCTATAATTTTGGTTCGTTACAGTTAGTTTTGTGGACACAACATACAGTTTTAGTTTACTTATCGTTTTTGTTTTCTTTTCTAGTTTTCATTAATTTGAGTTAACTGCAATGTATTTTAAATTTTCGTTTTTAGTTTCATTTTAGTTTCGTTTTAGTTAACTATTATAACCTTGGCGTTGACATATTTTGTCTTCATCTTAATGATGCAGTGAATGTTTTCAACAGGTGACATATAAGGGCTGCAGGCAGGCCAGACAAGCTAAGGAGCCACTGTGTTGTAATACATATGTTCAGAATGTGGTTCAAACTTGACTTACTGAAATGGGTAAGGTCACCCCTGAAAAGTGCCTAACGTGGCCTTGTTCCAAATACTCCACATACTGTTTGGGATTAATGGCTCCACTGTCTTCCCATCTGTATAAGAAAGCCATGCCACTTGTGTAACTTGTGTGTCCTCATACCATGCATTGATATCAAAAAGGGTTGCCTCTCCCTGCTTTGGAGCCAATGATGTGATGTCCATGGTTTCCAAAAGGAATGTCACATTTTGATGACCTGTCAAAATCACCTCAACCCATCTCAGATTGTGTTTGGGCCACAAAAGTAGTCAATATTCCTAGATTGTACTTGTATATGGCTTCCTCTTTGCATAGTTCAGCTCTGCTACTGATGTTTTTAGGTGGTTTTGAGCTTATGCAGTGAGTTCCACTACAGAGTCAAGTCTGTTTTTTAAAGTGCTGCTTGAAGGCCTGAGGAAAATGGCCATCCAGTATTTATTTTTGGCAATATCCCTTTTAAAATGAGTTTTTTTTTTCCAAATTCCCTAAATCCTTTAATGGTATAATATAATTTATAATTTATTCACACAATCTCTCGCAAAGTAAGGAACCTCTTCCTACATTTAAAGTAAAAAACAGCCTCTCTGGATTGTCTTTGTAATATCCAGTCTTGATACAAACTTTTTTCAAATTAACCCAGTTAGTTTGAAGATGCTCCTCCAGGTGTTTCTTTCATGCTTGCACAACTTTTGTCTGTGTTGTTGTACCTTTTTCCATTCTTTTCAAATGTGTTGCTGAAATCTTATTTTGAATCAACACACACCTTCACCAAAACAGTAACATCTAACATGTTAGCTTTGCAAAAGTTTCATTAAATTTAGGTTTTAACCATCAAAATCTGTTACTTTTATAAAAGTTTTGTCACATATTTTTTGAATGAGGCTTGTTCTGCCCTTAAAAACGCATTTTACTCAGTTGTTTCTGCCCAGCCAGCTATGACAGTCTTTGGACCAGCTGTCACTTTAAGCCAGTTAGGGGGGTATTTACAGCCCAACATACAAACAAGACCATAAAACTGGACTCCCCTCACCTCTCCCTCAACCTGCCTCCTCCTTTTTCTATTAAACTTGTGGCTTTTCACAATCTCAACTGCAGGAAAATTAGAGGGAACAACAGTAGAGACGCAACAAAGATGTTTAATTGATAATAAACATCTCATGGGATCCATTAAAGATTGGGATCAAAGCTAGACTTTAACAAGCACCAAAATTAGTCCTTTAAGAGCCAGTTTAACTATCCAAATAAATGTAGAAAGACAAACACAGTGAAAAAAGACAAATCTGCCTCCTTCTTTCACACACTCTCTTCACATCCTCTGTATCTGGGTTATTTTCTTCCCCAGTGTTTGGAGGCTATTCTTAGAGCTGTGTTTCGACCCCCTGCAGCCGCTGCTCACGGTCATATGTCCATCCTCCTTTTCATGTCACATGTGCACATGTTTGTTGCTGCCTCTGAGTGCGTCACACACAACCTGATCCTCAGAGACGGAGACATGTTTACACCTTCTGGTCCACATCACCAACCAAAAATGTGTCCTCTCGCCTGGTCTTTCAACCACCCTATCCTCTCATTTTCACTCTCTCCTCGGTTATCTCTCTTCTCTTAATCAACACCTCTTTAGTTTTATCCACTCTGTGTATCACCCTCCCCTCAAGATCCTGGGAGATAAATACCGACAGTATCTCTCTGTTTCTTCTCCTCCCCTCCTCCTTTGTGTAATCATGTTCTGCTGGTGCTTTACTTGACATTTCATTTAATCTGTTTTGAGACTTCTATGCGCACCAGCGGGGTTTTTCATTTACTCACACAAAAAAAAAAAACCCGCCTCAGTTTATGCCAAGTACACACAGGCTCCGGCTGGGATGTGGGTTTAGCAGAGCATGTGGCTGCGGTGCTGCTGTAAGCCTGGGGTTTAGATCCAGACTACCCTAATAAGAAGCAGGCGTTTATCAAAGCACACGGCTGTATAAGTCTGGCATATAACACTCATAAAAAAATAAGTTCACATACATAGATAAAAGAGCTCAGAGCTTTGCTATAATGTATTTTATGTACTTTTCGATGACTGTTTGTTTACAAAAACATTGTGCACCGAAGCAGGGTTTCCCTATCAACAGGGGTAACTATTAAACTATAATTAACTAAAATAAATCTTTACCTACAACAAACACAGAAACATGGATCATATGTGTCTCTATCGGATGTTAAAAGTACCAAACAAACTGCAGCATTTGCTGACCCAGGAATTGGGAAAGAGGCGGTGAAGTAGCTGTGATGGAGAGCAGAGCAGAGACACACACCAGGCGGGAAGAAGTGTTAATTCTGCAGCTCATAGAGGGAACCTGCACCTTCTCACAGGTTTGTGTGAAGAAGTGGATGTGTTAATAAGATTTCTCGAGTCTAAGCTCTGTTAAAAGATACGCAGAGATTTCAATTTCTCTGTTCTGCTTTCTTTATCAACACTCTCTCTTTACTTTCTTTCTCACTGTGCTGCTTGACCTTGGCTGCCTGCCCTCCCTCTTTCTATCTTTTGCTTGTAGCAGCCATGGGTCAAAAACATGACTGTTAATCTAACTATGATATAGCACCAATTCAAACCTTGAACTTGCTGCTCTGCTTTGGTAAGACATTTTTTGAGTCACTATATGTTATTGAAAATATGCTGAACTAAGTAAAACCTGATTTGGTCGTCTATACAGCCTGCTCAAACAGCAAAAAAAATTAACTTTTATTTTTCTTAGATGCAACTTTAAAGTGTTAAAATCAAACAGCTTGAATTTAAAAAGTGGGAGTTGAAGGTTTAGAGGGTGAAAAGTAAAGACTTAAAAACAATTTTGTAACATGTTGAAATAACCTTGTTCCTTTGACTTAAACTTGACTATAAACACACTGATTGTCGTAAACTGATTATTAGTTACTGAATATTCACAGCAGCCTACTGCACTGCCATATAGGGGTGTAACAGTACATGTATCTGTGCCGAACCGCACCATAAGGCCGTTCGGTTCGGTACAGTGCTGTATTGGAACTAGTACAGTGAGTTTACGTTCGCCGCTGCACATGGCTCTTTAATATTTGCTTGAGTACTTGTCTGTGATTGGCTGAGCAGGGAAGGCGTTTTAATATTCATGAAGAAAGTGGTCTGTGATTCGTGCTTTGCAATCATGTGTATATCATGAGGACGTGACGTCTCACGGTGAGCCAATCAGAAGATGAATATCAAAGAGCTTCTGTAGCCACAGGAGCTTGTGTCTGAATTGTGCATCAGGGCTGCTGCTAACGACCAACTGGAGCTTGAAGAGCCTCCCCCCTCACTGTATAATGGCAAGTTTTTGGTTTAATAAACATGCTAAACAAGCAAATGGTTTTGCATTGTTCCATACTGTACCGAAAATGTCCCGAACCATGACCCTAAAACCAAGGTACGTACTGCACCGTGATTTTTGTGTACCGTCAAACCCCTACTGCCATATCATTGTGTAGCCATAGTTAGCAAGCTAACTGAAAAAAGATGACAAGGCATATTTGACTTAAGGTTTGATAGGATACTTGTTTTGTTTTGGTTTTTTTTGAAAGAATTTACTTCATATTTTGCAAATAAAACACAGCACTCCTCAAAATTCAAAGTGTTGTGCTAGCATAACGTTTGTTAGCTTTGCCTCAGTTCAGTTATGACCCACTGTTTTAAAACTACAACTTCCACAACATGTTTTTAGAAACATATTTCACATTTTTCCACTATAGACAAAAAGTGACTTAATTTATGAGACTGTGTAGTTAAAGTTTACCAAAAAAACAGTGACTGTCTGTTACAGTACACTTTTTTTGAAGAGGACAAAGCTAAAGATGCTACTTCCAATAATTGGCATTTCCAAGGCTTTTGATGATTAGGACATTTCATCATGAGTGCTATTAGAGTTTAGAATACAAGGCAAGAGCATACAAAAATAAAACAAAAAATACAAAAAGCGAACATTTCTTATCACCTGTAGCATTGTGCATCCAATCACAGAGCAACAGGGTGGTGAGAAAGTTGAATAAAAAAGAGAAAAGAGAAGGACAAGTGGAATTCAGCATTAAAGAAATGAGTTTAATAGGATTCAACATAATGAAAAGTGCTTGTTTGTTCAGGCAGGTTCATAAAACTGAGTTTGGTTCGATAAATATTCAAGGCAAACAAGAGAAGAAGGAGAATGTGATTTCTTGGCTTCAAAGCTGCAGGCTGTATGGAGGTGTACCTACAGTGTGTGTGTGTGTGTGTGTGTGTGTGTGTGTGTGTGTGTGTGTGTGTGTGTGTGTGTGTGTGTGTGTGCATCTGTTTCTAATATGGCTGCACAAAGGCAACGATTTACGACAAGAGCTGACGCAAGTATGGCCTATTAGACTCCAATAATGTCAAACCAGAACTTAACAGTGACCTGGGGAGGATGGGGATACCTGTCTGTGCTGTCACCACAGACTCACACTCACACACACAATTCCACAATACACACACAATGAATTTCCTAACAGGCTAGTGAGCCTCGTAGACCAAAGCTTACAGAGTAGAGTGACTGTGGTGATCTTATGTGAGACTACATGTAAAAGAAAAGTCTCTGCCCCGAGCAACTTCTCAAACACACACACTTCCTGGTTTGTTTTAGTCACCTGGAGGCTGAGGAAAACAACAGGACTTCTGGTTACGGGCCAACATGTCAGATGTACAAAGACAATGGCTGCAGCACGTATGACTCACCATATACACACACACACACACACACGCTCACACACATGCACACCCTCCCCAGGGTTAGGCTCTGTGAAGAACGTTCCCTCATTACAGCAGCATAGCTGAAGTTCAAAGAGGGAGAGGAAACGCTGTGCTGTTACTAAGGCTCCAACTGGCTGCGAGCCTGGACCATCACACCAACACTGTCACGATTTATCATACTGACACACTGACCAATAGCTGGGCCAGTCGAACACACACACACGCAAACGCGCACACACACACTTGCACTGGGGCTAATTGGCCAGCAGTGATGTCAATTATAGACTTTGTTACTGGGTCAACTGAGTATGACAGCGTAGAGTTACGAGACCAGATCTACAGGCCTGTCTGTTTATGTCAATACTGAAGTGCTTCAAACGATACAAAGATAAAAACAATAAGATATGGAAAAACAGGAAATTAACAAACAGTTGAGATTTAAAAAGGTCAAAAGGAGAGAAGTTCAGACTTCAAAGGCGTAAAAGCTTCAGTTTTAAGACTTGAACAGTAAGCTCTGCTCAGAGGACGGGCTGTGAGTGATGTACTTGTGATAACAAAGCTCCAATGGTTCACACTGTCAAAGGTTTCAGTTCCAGAGCTCCAAAAGAGGGAAAAGGGGATTTTAATTGTATTCAGGATTTAACAGTGAGCCTGTGGGGGGTGAGGATATTAGCATTTGAGTATGGAAGTTTATTTCTGAGCTTTGGGAGTAGTTTACACACACAACAAAAGATTCTCAGCTCAAAGGTAACCTTCTGACTTTCAGAGCTACCAGTAACATATCACAGAAATAAAGCAAATCTAAAGTCATCTTTAGAGATGGATTGATCACTTTGTTGGCAATCAAAGAAAACTGATTGGTGGCCTTTTGAATGAAACCACTAACGTCCATAGACGCTGCAGGCAGTCTTGTATTTGTGGCTTTATTGAATAATGTTAGCGATCTGCCATGTGTCCATTTGGCCACTCTATTGTGTACTGGCAGAGCTCAGATGAATGGTGGGAAATATGCCAAAGCAACTATACACATGAATTCACTTAAGCAAAAAAACAATTTAATCTGGTTTATACTTCTGCTCTGACCCTACTTCATAATGGCCAACAGTCACGAGCACTATTAGGGCTGGGACGATATGCTATCCTCGGGATTCAATTCTATTATGATTTTTTGGGGCGCCAATTCCATTTAAAATGCGATTCTTCCTTAAGTACGATTTTTGTGATTTTTAGTTTGCTTTTTAACACCAGACCTTGTGAAAAAGTTAAATGATGATGATAATGTCTACAGGATATCAGCAGCCATATTTCCCCATTAAATGCACATCACATGAGTCAAAGAGAAACATTTCACCCTCTGCTGGAGAAAAGGGGTAACTTTTTTCCAATCCAGTCTATAAACAAAGACTGAAACGAAGAATTTGAATTACAAAAAAAATTGACAAAGAATCCTAATTTTGATATCCTCAAACAAAAAATACATCAATTCTATGATTTTTTTCTCCCACCCCTTAGCACTATGTATTTGATTTTGACATATTTGCGTCACTATGCAGTACTCCTCCAAAACACAGGGGGCAGTGTAGTTTGTTTGCCCATCAGATCACCTGTTTCTGGTCCCACTAATGTTTTCAACTTGCAGTTTTACTGCTTTTAAGCATTTTATGTTACATCAAAGCTGTTAAAGTTGCCATAAATCATTAAAGAGAAATATCAGAGGGGATGAAATGTACGACCAATGTGCGGCACCTCAGGCCACATACATAGACTTCTGTATCTAAAAAAGGTCTATGCAGACCTGGATTGTGGGTTACATCATCAATTAAATGCAGAGGTATAAACCAGGCTCTATATCTCACTGAGCTAACACCATCTATTAAAAATAAATTGCCAATCAATTTTGGGTTTTTTTGTTATCGTTAATTTGCTTTGTTTTATCAAATACAAAACAACAACACCATCAACGTCATTTGGACATCGTACACAAGCGATTTGTCAGCCCAAAAAGCTCCTGACAGGAACTTTTAGGTAAAGTCCATTTTGGCGCCCCCTGTGGACAAAGTGTTGCTTCTTGGTCTATTCTATCCTGCATATGTAAGTGGTGTTTTTGAAACCTGAAGGTAAAAAGTATAGTTCAATGTGGATGTTTGCCGTGTGAAATGCAAAAAATAAAAAGCAACAAAGAAAAGCTAACACCTAACCTTGGCCGTGTTTTTTTCAGACATTATGAATAAACATAAACATACCAGCCTAAATCCTGATGGTCTTGTTTGCTTCTGCGTAGAGAGGCATCCATAATAATTCCAGTCTGTTTCATAACCAGCTAAAAACCCTCACAGGAGCTTTAAAAAGAGCTCATCAGGATGCACCTGAAAATTCAGTAGACTGGATATCATCATCACGTCTGTGAGACAATATGAAGGCTGAGATGTTGTGCTGCGTTTGGCTGCATTAGGCAGGTCAGAGGAAGGCCAACTGCACTAAAGCTGCCTTATCTAAAGTGAAGCAACACACTCACACAAACACACACAAACACACACACACACACACACACACACACACACACACACACACACACACACACACACACACACACACACACACACACACACACACACACTTAGACGTTGCACAAAACTCTCCAACAAAATCCAAGTTGACTTTTCCTCTGCCTGAAATCCCTCATGCATCGGCAATGACGGCATGCTGTGCACTGCTGTGATGTGTCATTGGCCTGTCTCTCTCAAGGTATGTGTGTGTGTGTGAGTGTGTCTGTGAATTCCCATAAAGGTTGAGGAGGCAGTTAATACTGTATGTCAAGTAGGAGTGTAGGTATCTTTCTTCCTTCCTTCCAGTAAATACTATAAATGTAAAGTGAGTGTGTGTGTTTCCATATAACATGAGCAGGCAGTAAGCAGTCTGATTCCAAATTTTCCAGTCAGCGTTACTGAGCTGCTGGCAGACATGGACGGCAGACACATAGTCATCCTGTCGGGGTCCTGCCAAGTCTTCCATGTCCGTGTCTCACATCTGCTTGCTGTTAGACACACGTATCCAAACTCCCACAGTACGAAGATTTAAGATCCTGTGACAACTAAGACGCACATCAACACCAACACTCCCACAGTTTGGTTTCTGACTCCCACACTGAACACCCACTCAGGTTCATTTAGTAGGCAGAGAGGAGTGGGAGGACTTGGCAAATTATTCATAGAGAAATTAAGGTTCAGTCACATACTGAAAAAACACAGTTTACCAGTCACTTTGAAATATCTGCATTGGTTATGTTTGGCTTTTTAGACCCTCTTCACAGTCAAACAGCAGCTGGGCCCATTTTCATCCAGCATTAACACTAAACATTCAATATTTTCAGCCACCAAGGTTTAGTTCAGGTCAGCAAAGATCTATTTTTGCCATTTAATGTCATGTTACAGATATTCATTTTCACCCACAGGTGGAAGAAAGATGTGTTTGATGCAATGCTGACAGGATTTGGCAAAAGTTTAAATTACCAACTAGCTTTAAGGGTACATTGCTCTGAGTTAAGTAAGATGCCACTTGGGTTATGAGTCTGTTGTAGGTGGACCCAATCCCATTTACCAGGGTGAATTTGCTCTGGCAATGCCAGGCTAGTGGGTAGGCTTATCTCAGTTAACATAGTGCTATCACTAAAGTTTACATTTAATTCTAGACTCAAAGTTTTGAGAAAAAGCAACAACTTCCAGTCTAAAAATAGGAAACGCCCTGGCAAAAGCATTGGAACTGCAGTTTCTTGGGTATCCACTTGAAGCAGGCTGCAGAAACACAGGAAAACCAAGAACACACCATAGACTGTAAAAAAAAATGGACGTCATCTTGCTCAGCTCGAAGTGAGGTTGCCACAAAAACTGCTCCCCCTGGTGGCTGGCTGCAGTATAGGTCAAAAAATCTATCTTTCCAGTCATTCCAGATGGGCTGTGGTCAAACTTAAAAAAAATTAATACACCTCGTAGAAATGTTTCTCACGTTCGATTGTTGTGGTGGTTTGAAGATATCGTTTGGCTGCCTTGTATTCAAGTACTTTTTTTTTTTAAGTTTATTTTTCATTGGTTATAAAAGGTGAAAAAAGAGGCTCTACATCACGTTTTTTTCATTGACAGCTACTGTTCTTATGTATTTTTTTTGAAGATTGTAAAATATGTTGGGGGTGGGGTCAAGAAGTGATAAGACTCTTGAAAGACAACAAATGTTTTATATTTTGGTCACCCTGCTCCACTCAGATTCTCCCAGAATACTTCACAGTCTCTACTGCACAGACTCTGGCTGCACCACTGCCACCAATGGCTGCACCTGTGACGGGGGAATTTAGGCTTCAAAACCGTACAATGATAAATGGCGGAGCCACGCTATCCACTCCATATACAGTCTATGGTACACACAATTCAAAAAGTACATTTTTCAGCATATTAAAAAAAGCTTCATAGTCCGTTCTGAAAACATTTTTTTTGGGGGGGGTGGCTTCTTTTATAACTTTTTATTTACAAAATTATCAAACTCAAGAATTTTGCCCACATGAGGGCATGGCTGACTTGACTCACAGGTGGACACCCTGTAGCTATAACTAAGATAGTTACAGCTTTTACAATATGGCCCCCATCAACAACAGACTTCAAAACTTCAGATTTCTAATCCCCCCTCTGTGTCTGACTCACTGCTTCACCATGTGGATGTCATTTATAGTTTCATCTCCTCAGGTCTCACAGACTTGATAGAGAATATTTACCTGTTTTGGACCTAGCTCCTCTATAGATTATCCTCCAATTACAAGGGAACTTTCCACAGGCTTTCACTGGTCCTTTAAAATCAAGACCGTCAAAGTGTAATTCCCCACCAATGAAATGCACGCACACAAACACACACTCATCCCTCAGGATTAGGCTTCTCCAGCACCATCGACAGTGCGACTGTGTTTTCGCCTTTGAAGTCCTGCACTCAGTAAACCTCTGGGAAACTGGCATCGGTTCTCACCCCGTCTCCACACCCAGTCTGCTAAACTAAAAGAGCAGCTTCCCGAAAAGCCTCATTATAAAGTCAAGAGAGGAGCTCTTCGTTATAATGATCTGCTCAAAAAACCTCACCGCCTTTGTGTCAAGTTAAGTCCAGAGATTGTATCTTCTTTTGGGGAAATGCTCTCTCATTTCAGAGGCATCAGTCATTCATCCGTGTCTTTAAGAGCTTCCTATCTGCTCAGTGTCTTTTTTCCTGTAACACACACTGCTCTGTTTGGGATTAAGACTGCAGGCTTTAATACAGAAGATATTCTGACTTTTAAAAAAAGGGGGATTTGAGGAAGTCCATCATACTTACAGGGACAAAAAGGAGGAGCAACATTGTCGTTTTGAGGAGAGAAAACTCCACAGACTTTGTTCCCAAAATCCACTCAGAAAACAGTCTAACGCAACAAAGCCAGCAACAGATCCACGTGGACAAAACAGCAAACTAGAGACAGAGAAAAGGAACAGAGGCAGAAAAGACTAAACATCTTTACCCTCAAACTGTTGTCTCTGTTTAAAGAACAGCTTCTAATTCACAATCCATCATTTTCCCTTTCCATCACAACAAGGAAAAAACAACTCTGAGGCATACAGGAATAAAGACAGAAGATTTAAAGTACACGCCGTTACAGCTTGACTGATGAGAAAACAGTCTGACAGTGCTTAGGTGTGTGATTAATATGCTGTGGGTGTATGTTGCATGCAGAGGAGGGGGTATATGCAGGGCAGTGCTGGTGATCTGAGGTGTTCAGCCTATATATAAGTCTTGATGCCAGAGGGTAGAGTGGCCTGCATTCCTCTGATTCAGCCTGAATGATGGATACCAAAGATACCTTCCCTCTCTGTCACAGTGTCTCTTAACAGTCACTTCGCCTGGAGGGTGAAGCTCAACTCAACTATACTCACCTCTTTGGGCCTTTTTCACACACCTACTCATGTGTCATGTATGTCAAAATATGCACTGCTTGATGTCTATATATCTCTTGGATGCCATAGAAATAGTCAGTTTTATCATCCAAAGGTATGAAACTTGGTTTATTTATTAAGATACAGAAAACATAAATATTAACTTATTTTAACAACAAAATGCCATAAACTACCAACACTGTTATCTGTAGCAAAAACTGTTCGCAGTAATGTAACACAGGCTAACTATGGTGCATCATTTCCTAGCTTAAAATCCTTTTTGACTGAGACTAAACTGGAAAGTCTGAAATTTAGTTAATGTTCCCATGTAAGACAGCTTACAATGATGTTAGCAACAAACTAGTAAAAGTGACTAACTATATTTGGTTTAAAGCTAATAGAAGCCAATGTTTGATGTTAGCTTAAGTGCTATTATAAAGAAAAAACAATCCACTTCCAGGGATTTTGAGGGACTAACAACTTGCAACCTTTTGTAAGTGAATCTAAAGTGTTCAATAAGTTGTTCTGCTAAAAAACAAAACAAAAGACTGCAACGAGGACTGTGGCTAACAGTAGCAACACCCCTTGTTTTAGCATGATACACTTTTTTAAACTTTTTGATAATGACACATTACAACAAGAAATTCAGATATACCAAGCTAACTGTACACTGTAAGATTGCTAATAGTGATTTCAGCTTGCTTGCAGTTAGAATTTAGCAAACATCACCAACAGGGAATGGCTGAAGGCAAACAGATGCAGATGTCTCATGTTAGCTAAAGCATTATTATAAAAAAAAAGCAACCCACACCAAAAGAATTTGGAGGCCTTGTAAACTTGCAATCAACTACAAGCGAAGCTTAAGTGTTTAAAAATATGTTGTTCTGATATAAAATGTGCATTTGGGTTGGTGGCTAATTACTGCAATATCATTTGTTTTCGCCTGTTTTAACTGTTGTGATACTGAGTATGTACACAAGCAACTACCAAGTAAAAAATAGAGTGAAGTGAAAGTTTGGAGGACAAAGCGACACATTTTGGGTGTTAACCAAGATACTAGATAAACAATTAGCCAAAGTAAGACACAGGCTAACATAAGGATGTCGCAAACTTTCCAACAGTTTTGAAAGACAACAGGAAAGTCAGAAAACCCAAGCTAATTTATACTATAAGCTAGCCAACAAAGATTTAGCTCATTTACACTTGCTAATGTATGCTCCTGTCTCGTGGAAGCTCAATGATGCTCTGGTGTTGCATGACAAAAAAATCTAAAATTTCAAGCTAACTGTTTGCTATAAGTTTGCTAACAGTGATTTTAGCTAGTTTACAGTTAGCTAAGATCAACAACAGGTATTAGCAAAACAATGCTGTAAGCTCATTTCGTATGGTAGCTCAATGGTAACAAAATATTCTGTTTTTCAATAAAAAGAGCTCAGGAAATGGTTGGTTAGAAAGATGAGATAAGAAATGGAACAGCTTGGTACATTGGACTAAGATCTAAAATTAATTAAAAAAATATATAGTAGCTTTTAATTTTGGTTTGACTGAAACCAGAAAGCAGGTATCAACAGTGAAAAGCCTCAACATGACTTGTTGATAAGTGATTGTAAGCACACTAAAGTAGAGGGAAGTGAGAGGCAAGAAGTAAATACAGGAAACAAGGACTTGACTAAAGAACAAAGTAGCTAAATATTCCCTGTGTGACTAAAAGAGGAGATGACAAAGCGATGACGGGGGTGAAAGAAGCCATGGAGTATGTGTTATGTGAATTTGGCTCTGATCCACATCTCTGAACTTCTCTCCAATGTTTTGATGAAGTGTGTGATCCTCAGGGCGTATAAATACAACACACACTAAACCATTATAGGAAAAAAAACAGCAATGTTTAAGTTTCACGTAAATTTTAATTACTGTAATGCCAAGTTTCACTCATCAAGTCTAGTGTGGGATTTCCCTCCTTGCACGTGTTTGGAGCACAAGCAGAAACTTTAGCTACGTGTGCGTATATGGGTCTGTGTGTTTTGGCCTCAGAACTGTGGGAGTGCATTTATCAACAACAACACAGCCTCAGCCGAGTCCCAGAGGACCTGAACGCTAAAAGCCCCTCTGGTTCTCATGATGGCCCTGCCTGCTCAGCCCCTCACTGGATTGTGTTCATTTTGTATTGTGAAACTCTGTACAATACAGGGACAAATATAGCAAGAGATCACTGCTTAATCACAACGTTAGCATGAGTGTAATTATAGTATAATTACACACACGCCACATCAGTGTTGTCAACATGGAACTGGTCCTGTTCTATGTTTGTGAGCTGAGTGATTTAAGAGTCAGTCTTTAATCTCGGTCAGTCATAAAGGACAGAAAGGGAGAGCATGTTAGCATTCTCCTCTCACTCTAATTTCTTTACATTGCTGTAAACAGTTTTTTGCCCTTCTCAAAAAAAGAGGAACAGCTAAAAGTTTGTGTGAAATGGGTAAAGGTCAAAAAGTAAAGGGAAGAAAATGTTGGGAGGAGAGAAACAAGCAGAACAGAACAGGGCACAGAGCCAGTTAACCTCAAGTGTACAAATAAATCAAGTGCAGATAAAATTCCAACATTTCAAGGCTAATCAAAATAATCTTTAAATCTCTGAAATACATAATCAAGAACAACTGATTGGTTCTCTTGCTGTTAAGCATACAAATAGACATTTTGATCCTATACAGAAGATCAAGTAAGGCCCATTTTATTACTTTACCAATAATGTGTAAAGTTCTGTTTAGTGTTGGCTGAGTTCAGTTAACCCGCAAAAACTGCTTTGCGACCAACCTCCACCCCAGCACTTCATTTGTTCTGTGTCTGATTTAACCAGTGTCATATGTATTTTCACTGATGCCCGCTCTGTTCTGCACCAAAGGGAGTCTTTGTGGCTGTTCTTCCAGCATTGGCTTGTTATTAACAGTATGTACTGGAAAACAGGAGAGGTGTGCTTTTCCCACAATGATGAAGTTTTCATGCACAGTATGTACCTGGTAGAGAGGGGAGGTGTGCTCTCCCAGCCCTAGCTTTAACGTATGTACATGAGATAGATGGCAGTCGTGCTCTCCATGCCTTGGTGTTTCATAAGTACATGACAAAGAAGAGAGGTGTGCTCTCCCTGCCTTGGCTTTTTATCTCAGGCTTTGACATTTCATATTGGCAAGTGGAACAGCAGAGAGCTCCCAGAACAGTTATACCACCAAATTTAATTTACTGCAAAAAAAATAAGGTTGTTTGGAGAGGGTTTCATGGACTTAAATCTACAGTTTACTGTTCTACAGTTTCATTTAGCAGATGCTTTTGGGTCTGAGACTGTCTGACAGACGAGTTTTCAGACACCTCTTAAAAGTAGAAAAGGACTCTGCGGATTGTATAGAGTTAGGTAATTCATTCCACCATTTGGGCACAACAGAGGAGAAGAGTCTGGCTAGAGATTCAGAGCCGCACTGGGCTGGGAGCACCAGGCGTCTTTCACAAGCAGAGTGTAGTGGGCCAGAAGGAGTGTAGACCTGGAAGAGGGACCCCAGGTAGGCAGGAGCTGTTCTTTTCAATGTTTTGTTAGGCAGAAGAAGAGCTTTGACTTTGATTTGAGCTGCTACTGGAAGCCAGTGAAGACAGGTTAACAGCAGGGTAACATGCTGTTTTGGGCTGGTTAAAAAAAAAGATGATTTGAGAGAAATGTAGATCTTTGCTGTAAGAAATGTGAGAGCCATTCTCATCAGGCAAGGGCTGGTAATTGCCTTGCTAATTGCTACCTGCTGCACTTACAGGCACTGATGTAACCACATTAAAAAAACAATTTTCTTGCTAATGGTTCTATTTGCTTTTGTAAGTCAAACTGGGGCATCAATATTCATTTCAGTGTGTGTTCAGTAAGCAGGTATAAACTCCTCACTGAAACTTTAAGTGACATTTTACTTTCAGTGCCAACAAACTTTGGGGGAAAAAAAGACCTTTAGCAAACCAACACTACCTGAAAGTATAATAATTGTAGCTAAAAAGATCCCCTTTATTTAGAACAGATGTGACATAACAATGAAAAGACTGACTTAAGTGTGAACTCCAGAGAGTGAACGGTCGCTGATAACAGATGAAAGAAAACTCCAGCCTCTGAAGCCGACATCATACACTCAAACCCTTGGCACCAAAAAAAAAAAAAAGACAGAAAAGCAAAAAAATGAACAAAGCAGAGAAAGCTACAAAGATGGAAAAGATTTGGAAGAAAGAGAAGGTCAATTCAGTGTGCCGGTGATGTGGCTGCAGCTGCAGCCGTACAACAAGCTGTCTTTGATTCACAGCAGTTCAAACACATAGCAGGAGAATCACCTCACTGATGAAAGAGCGCCAATGATATCAAACTACCACATCTTAGCTCAGGCATGGGGCACTCACATACACACACACACACACACACACACACACACACACACATACCCAGAATAATAAACCACAGGCTGGGAGACTCACAGTGACAGCGTGAAGATATACACTCTAGCGTTATAGCGCAGAAAGCGCAGGTAAGTCAACCTTTTTCCCCTCCAGATGCTCCATGTTGACACATTTTTTCACACTCACATGAATCCAGTCATTCAGTTTGGATCAGACACAAGCTCTCATGTCTCTGATGTTAACCCTGAGGGTGCTGTACCTGGACAGATGAGAAGTCGGAGGAAGAAGATACGCAGAACAAAGAGTTGTCAGGGTGGATTAGAAGGACAGATAAAGAAGAAAAGAGCATGAGGGGAGGTGGACAAGCATCAACATTTACAGCAATTTTTTGAGCAATGGTGCTATGGAAGTAAGACCTTGGGGTGCATCTGCAACCGCTTCAACTCTGAGGCCCCGTTTACGCAACGTTTCATCTGAAAACGCTAAAACATAGTGAAAATATTCTGTGTTTACACGGAAACGCTGTATTAAGCATGCCAGCCCTGTAGGTGGTGCTATAACTTTCTTGTCCAGAAGCCTCTTTTGGTACATCTCCACTGAAGCAGAGTTGAGCCAATTATCTGGTGTATTGGGGAATACCAAGTGCAAAAGTGAAACAACAGATGAACATTTTGTTGTTTTGTTGAGCCACACAAGCACAGCAAGGTCGTAACAATAGTACTGTTGGACTCATGATTGGACCGTGGCATGCGAAGCGGAGTGTGATGTTTCCCTGAAAATGCTCGCTCACTGTTTACACAGCAGCGTTTCAGAAAAAATCAGACTCTGGGGACCGTTTTCAAAAGTTTGCGTTTTAGGTCGGCTGAAACACCATTTCTCTGTGAACTTGAGGCTGAAACGCAACAAAACTTTTGCGTTTCACCCTAAAACCTTTGTCGTGCAAATGGCCCCTGAGGCGACCTCTCTCGTACATCAGGATCGCATGCTCCAGGATTTCCTGGTGAAGCGGGTAAATTCTGGAAGGATCAGGAAACCTGTCTTTCTAAGGATCGCGCAATGTTTCCAGACTTTAAAACGCTTACTGACGTAGCAGTGGTCAATCCAGTTTGTAGTGTAGCATCAGAACAGGGCTTCAGCCTTCATAAAATCAAAGCTGAAGCAAGAAGTCGGCTGTCTGAGGCAAAGACACATAACTTGATGCCAATCTCTTGCTTGAGGAGCTTAATTACTTTATGTTCAGACACCCCAGGAGAAAAGTTTGAGCTCAGGTAAACTGGAATCCAAAAAAAAAGTGGCAAAAAACTTGACATGACACTTATCATGAAAACAGTTCTGAGTTTTTTTTGTTTAATTAAAAAAAGCGCTTTCCACCTGCCGTGGGAGCGATTTTTTTCTTAACAAAGCTCTGGTATCATTATTAGGGATGGGTACCTTTCACATTTGAAACGATACGGTACCGATACACGGTACCTGGCAATCGGTACCGGTACTCAACGGTACCAATTTTCGGTACTTATTTGTGTTTATGTGGTAAAAAATATCAATTTGTTTAATAATAAAATATATATATATATTTTTCAACTTAACATATTTATTCTTCAATATATAAACTTGCCATGCTGTGTTCATGTCCAGCTTGGAAAATTGCTTACTCTTCCACTCCCTCACAGTCACAAGAATGCATTTAGGTACCTAAACATGGTACCTTTTGGTTGTACGTGAACTGGTACCCGGTGCTTTTGACAGAATTTGGTCGGTACCTATGAAAGTACCTAATTCGGTACCCATCCCTAATCATTATTCTTATGTTCAATTATTTCCCTTTTTTTAATCAATATTTTCTCTTTCTGCCCATTAAGCAATATAATTCCCCTGCATAATTAATGTTACAAGTTGTATTTAAGTCACTTTTGTGGTGACATGCTAAAACATATTCATATTCAATACGTATCATCAATGATTTTTGTAATTGAGGGATCATCGTTTATTATAACAGAATTTTTACAACCCTGTCCGTTAAAATGACTGACAAGTAAATGTAGCGCAACATCTGATTTACAGGCATCTGTATTAGTCTTTACACATGTTTTAACTTCTACAAGAGCTGCAAAACAGCTAAAAGAAGGGGAGGAAGAAGCCTATTTCCATTAAGCTATCAAGGGAGGTTTGCATAGACTCTCCAAATGTCTCTGAAAAAACACACAGATGCTAAAATTCTTCATTCCCAACAGCTGGGCGTAAGTGAATAAACAGGCTTCCTGGATGAAAAAAGACACTTTTAAAAAGAGAAGGGAAGTGCACAAGCTGTTTTTGTCTTCTGCTGTTTTTAAATGTCAAACGTGTTTATTTTTACCCATAGTAGAGCAAATACAACTGGGTTTTATTTAAAGGCACATAACAGTTTCCGTACAGCAAGACAAGCAGAGGAGCAACTGGTGTCAGGGCACTGCTGAGTTCATAACAATGTGGGGGAACCTAACCACAAATCACGCGCGACTCAGACAACTTTTAAAATCAAGTCGAGAAAATGCTGTGCAGGATTGTTGAGATTTAATCTAAATTGTAGCTCTGACTGGAAAACGTCTCTGATGTCTCTCCAGAAGCAGAGGATGAGGATAAGAGAGAGAAAAGGCTCTTGTTTGAGGATTTCTGGGGTCTCAGCTCTCAGCACGACTCAGCTCTAACTACCAGCAGAAGTTACTCAAATCCGTCTCCTGTCTGTGTGTGTCTGTCTCGCTGCAGGGATGCAGCACTGTCTGTAACCATGGAGACCACAGGGATGTAGCACTGACAGTCAAAGGAAATGATGGTGTGTTGCACATATGGACACACACAGAGAAACATCTTTTTGGTGAGGAGAAGTCACATGACTGGTGTCTTTAAAGGACTTTTTAGACTTAAATACATGAAAACACAACCCAGAGAGGCATTCAAGTTCAACATGGTGCTCAGAGGCAACTTGAGCTGTTCACTTTACACCTGTTGTTGTTTTATTGATAGACTCTCAAGCTTGAACAGACCACTGCAGAATAACTGCTGACTGTGTGTTGGAATGAACATTATCACAAACAGCTTACCCCCTGTTTCAGCCTTTAGCACGTGCTCTATCACTCTCTCGTTTAGCTTTCTTCTGCTCTTCTGTCCTTTTTCTGTCAGACAGTTAGGCTCCTGTGTCCACCATCACTACGAAATTAATCACAGAAATCGTTTTTAGCAGAAAAACACAGATCTCTCTTCTCACTGCTAAACTTCATTAGCTGGAATGATGTTGCCAGAGACTTAGTCATGCTGCAAATCAATCCGGTCCAGTACGACCCAATCAGGAAGCTAAGAAGTAGCATTTTGAAATAACCTGTAACCTTTAATATTGGTGCTGATAATCTTAGTTAAAGTGTGGATTAAATTAAAGCATATATCTAGAGGGGAGACTTTTGCAAGATCACTTAGAAACTCCTCACAGCCCCTTAGTAGCGTAGCAGTCTTTGCTAGTAAGGCTGCTTTTGTTGCCAAAATGCCAGGACAGTTTGTGAAACACCTTTTTTTCCATCCTGCTTCAAACAGATGTTGGTAAAAGAATGAATGCTGCTGTAAAACTGGTTAATGTCATGGAGCAAAGACTTGAGAACACTAACGGAGTGGGCTGTAAATAATTTGACAAACATAGTAGCCAGCATTAGAAATCACTTTTGCTGTATCAAAGGCTTTTAAGGCACCGGCTGGTTATTGCTCTCATCTGACTCTACAGTTATAACCCTCTGCTGTGGGGTTAAGAGCCAAATTATAGTGAATAAAAGGTATAATCAGTCAAGCCCTGGTTGCTTAAAGCTTGCGTGGAGATAATTTGGATTAGGGACCCTTGGTTGAGCAGAGGACAGATAATGATGGGACTGACAGATGAGGCGGTGAAGACTGCTGGAGGGAAAAAAAACTTAAGTGTACAGAAAAAGGTAGTCATCTACATAAAATGTCAAAGGGTGATGCAAAGGCTTTTTTTTTAAAACATGGAGTGCACTTTATTTAAGTGCCTGAAATGTAAAACTGCAGTGCCGATTCAAGAGATGGTGCTTACTAATGATGATCAATAACTGTCTGAAATCTCTACTTACAGCTTAGTATTGAGTGATCTTTAAAGAGGGGGTATTGAGTAGTGTTTTAGACTTTATATTGTCTCTTTGATAGCCCATAGCAGCTTTACATAATTTACAGCTCATAGAAAACACTTTTTTGTCACACTGCTGTTTCAGAAAACCTTATTTCAGCCTCTGTCTGAAACACTTTGTTAAGCTGCTGTCTCTTTAAGGCTACCTGCTGTTCAAACCCCCTTCCCCCTGAATGGACAGCCCTGTCACATGTCATGAATCAGTTGAGATCTGTATGCGGTGATGACCAGCAAGTCTCATGCTATTATTCAGAATGGACTGTTTTGAGGAGTTTATAGACTTATTTAGTAGGGGTGGTTGGAAAAAAAACAACAATATATATCAAGATTTTTTGTTTGAAAATTTTAAAATCTGGATTCTTTCTTAATCGATTAATTAATTAATCTATTTAGCTATTAATCGATTTCAAATCGATTTTTTTTTAAATTCAAATTCTTCGCTTCAGTCTTTGTTTATAAACTGGATTGATAAAAAAGCTACCACTTTTCTCCAGCAGAGGGTGAACTGTTTTTTTTCGGACTCATGCCATGTGCATTTTGTGGGAAAATGCAGCTCCTGATAGAGTCTGTAGACATTATCATCATCATTTAACTTTTTCACATGGTCTGGTGTCAAAAAAGCTAACTAAAAATAGCAAAAATTGTGAATACCGAAGAACCACAATTTAAATCAAAAGGGCAAAAATTGTAATAGAATAAAATTGCAAGAATAGCCTACCGCCATCAAGGGATTTCACACATCATGTGAATATGTTGTGTTTGGAAACACATTTAGTTTGGACATCCAACACTGTTACTTTAAATCCATATCTAAGATAAAGAAAAATCATGATACCCCCTCTTTAAGGACTCCAAAAAGAGATTAACCAGCAGGAACACAACAGCAGCTCTACCAGTAAGGGGTTATAACCTTCGGCAAAGCCGTCCTTTGAAAAATGCTCCAAACACACATTTGCAATCACAGAAAAGCAGGCATGTCATGTTGAATACTTCCTACGTATCATAAAATGAACTTAATGAGCAAGTAGGAGAGAAAAATACAGAGAGCGGATCCACGCAGGGTTTTGGATGGAATTATCTCTGGTTTATGACACACACACGCACACACACTCTCAACCACCAGTGGTCAGACTGGCAGGCAGGAGGAAGCTCGAGTGTGCTGGGCTCTGACCAGTGCAGCGTACACTTGCTGCCAACATCCACCGCACATGCAGAGAAACTCGCACTCGCTGCTTTGTACTACCACAGTGTCTGTGTCAGTGTGTGTGTGTGTGTGTGTGTGTGTGTGTGTGTGTGTGTGTGTGTGTGTGTGTGTTTGGACTCAGCAGGGCCTATAGTTTGACCTTGTTTAAGAGTCTGCACCACAGGCCTGTATGTCCACTTATAGGGTGTGTGTGTGTGTGTGTGTGTCTGTGTGAGTGATTGTGTTACAGTGTCCTCTAGGAGTTAAAGTCACAGTGTAAACAATGCAGGGACTCCCTGGGCTTGTGTTTACTGACCGAGATAAAAGCTGTCATTCCTCTCTTGCCACCAGCCTACTTCCTCCTCCATCCAACTGGGGTGAGGCGGAGATGCACTTAAGCCTTGGCAGTGTCAGAACAATCTTATCTGGCCAATAAAGTCTCTTGAATGGATTTAGATTAAAGAGACGGAGAGGGGGGGCAGGACAAGTGGAGAGGGCATACTGGTGCAATGGGGTCACTTGCCTCCCCTGAGAGACACCGCTGCCCTCATTCTCCTCTTCTTCTCCTCTTTCCTCACATGTTAATGTACTTGGAACTCTGCAAAAACCCTCTCCTCTGCCCTGAGATGCTGGCTGGCATAACAAACAGGAGCAAAAGCCTGAAATAGTCTCACTCTGCGTGTTTCCCATGCTGCTCTGGAGGTATTTCCGTGGTCGGGCTAATTCGTGGTGTTGGATCGTATAATTTACCCACTTGTCTGTCTTTCTACTTCCCTCTCTCCGGGAGTTGGCTTGATGACTTTCTACCTCACGCTGTCGCTTTTTCTTCACCTCTCCTTTCGCTCTATCTCAGTTTCTTCATTTTTTCCCCTTTTTCAACCCCTCGTCTTGCTCCATCTGTGGTAGGCAGCGAGACGCATGGTCTACCCACACTGACCAGTAAAAAGCAGCCCTCTGCCTCTGTCATTTAGACCGTCTGTCTGGTATACAGCTCAGGATGTTGTAAACCAGGACACACCACAGACTCGCTACGTATGACATCACAGGTTATGGGTTCATCTCATGACCTTTCTAAGAAGTTTTTCCAATTTCATTTACTCCTTCACTATACTCATTACCAGACTTTAATTTCCTAATAGCCCAATATAAAGAAGCAATCCATTAACATGTCTCCAGTACTACTAAACATGGTGTTTCATGTAGTGGTGTATAAACCAGTTTAGCTTGAAAAAACAGATTCCCTCATGAATCAACATTTAAGTGTTTTTGAGAGGACACATACAATACTTCCTTTCATTGTGAGATAAATGATGATGGATTATAAAATGAATAGAAAAGTCAAAATGTTTGATGCGTCAGCGTCTTGGTGGATGTACAAATACTTGTGTTGATCTGGAAGGTGAATTGCTTTCTAACATGGCTCGTTTTACAAAAATAGAGCATTTAACACTAACAAAACAAACATTAAGCCCTGTTGGTTGTGGCTGCCTGTTGCAGCGGCTCTCCCTTTTTAGTCTGTTTCTTGTCATTTTCATTAATCTTTTTTTGTTATCTTTGTATTTGGAGTGGGTCATTACTTAACATTTTTACTATTTTTGCTCCTGTTTATTTTGGAGATCCTACATGTAACCATGGCCGCATTGTTTACATATGAAATCAGCTGTTAGCAGCCTGTAGCATGTCGATGCTAACTGGTGCAAGGCCCGATGTTTCCCCACAAGGTGAGGAGAAGGGGGTACGGATTATGTGCTGGTACTGAGGTGTGAGCTAAGAAGTGATGACATGGACCTGTCCTTCCATCCATCGTTGTTGTGAACGTAAGATCTATCTTCAATAAGATGGACGAGCTAGCTGTGCTAACCCAGCAACAGAGGGAATACCATAGGGCAGAGTAGCATCATGCTATTCACAGGCATGGCTAAAGGAGCTAACACCAGACACCAACGCCATGTTGGAAGAGCTTCACCTGCTGTGAGCAGACAGGATCCAGGAGACAGAGACTGAACAGACTGCTGAAGAAGCTCAGTCCTGGACCCTGTGGAGGTGGAGGCTGGCTGAACCGGAGAATGATGGACAAGCAGTCAGCATCTATTTTCTTATGGACCTTTTTGCACTTTCTATACCCTTTCTTACTTTTGTTTTCTTACTGCTGCTGTGACTCCTGAATTTCCCCTTGGGGATAATCAAAGTATTTTCTATTCTGTTCCAAATAAAAACTAAAAGAAAGGTTTAGGGTGGGCCTCTTGAAAAGTGGGTGGGCCTGGGACCTCTGGGCCCACCCATAAGGTGGCAGTTTCAACCAAAGCTTTGGTTTGGGTATTAAATTGGAATTCGAAGGGAGTAAATGCATCAGACAGCCTGCTACAGCTAAAAGAAACAAAACATACTCATACAGTGCCTTTTTAAAACCACAAAGCTCTTCACAGTAAAAGACTTTGAGGTAATCTCAAAAAAGAGATGTTCTAAAAACACACTGAAAACAATGTTTACAATATGAGAACAGACATATTTGTGTAAACCAGCTCCTGTTCAAGTCCTGTTTAAGAACTTATCACTAAAATAATCCCAACCTTGAGTTTTATTGCGAAGACACTAGCTAATAGTAGCAACAGCTTAGCTAACAAGCCTGGTCAGTGATCTGATCCTGGTATCCAGTATCGATCTGATACAGAGTCAAAGAGTTTGATCAGATACTGCTAACAAAGTGGTTTGGCAGTACCTCGCGCTTTAGTCACCAACAACTCTGACCACAACTTGTAGTTGTACTTGTTATCACGTCAGGTTATTATCGATATCAGCCAATGACAAAGACAAGGTATCAGTATTGGTATGGGAGTTAAAAAGTCAGAATCTCTGTATCCCAAGAGAAAATGTCGAAATTTTTACTTCAAAACAGATTTTTATAGGGTAGCTCTGACTTCTTCTTCAATGCTGCGCTGGTACTGAAGCTGCATCTAAGTTTTCACTCTCTACTCAAAACATTTCTTCTTTCTCTTCAGTTAATACTAAAAGAAAACACTATTCTTTTTTTATTCAAACATTAAACTGTGTATTTCATACAAGTTTGGGATCAGTATTTAAGTAATTCTTCTTTGTTTCAAGTAGTCCAGGGACAATAACAAATCTTGCTGGAGGATATATTGTCCCACAATTTTTGATGATAAACGATATTATTGACACATTTTCAGGCCAAATTAACCACCAATATAATGATAATATATCATAACTGACAATTGATTTATTGATTATTGTCCAAAGCCTTGATTCAAGTATCTCATTCTCAGCCTTTTTTTTTTATTACGATCAAGGGATTTCTTGCGCTCGTTTACGCTCGAGAAACTCCAACCACAGGCGGACTCCTTAAACTTGAAAAAAAGAAAAAAGCTATTAAAAGCATCTTAATGCAGCACAGGCTTCATCTGCTCCACTGTGAAAGAGAAACAACAGAAGAGAGACATAATGAAAAGAGCAGGAGAGTAATGGGAGCATAAAAAGCAGCTATAAAATATTTTTAGCCTCAGACTCATTCATGTCTCGATCCAGAGCCAGGAGGAACCACAGTGCCATGACTATGAATGGTACTGTTAGCTAGTTAGTATTTTCTTTCCTTCTCTTTCTTTCCTCGCTTGGCAAGTGCGCTGCCACTGGAGGAATGCCTGCCTCAGATTCATGGGTGTGTGTATGTCTGTGTATATACGTGTGTGTAACTGTCTGTGTGTGTGTGTGTGTGTGTGTGTGTGTGTGTGTGCAGAGTTGGGACAAAGAGAGCCAGTGTGGACAACAGAACACAATCAACCACTCAATGGATAGCTATTAACTCATCGCACACAAACACACACACAAATTCCTGAGTCCACAGACAAGTTCCAGTGACATTCAGACCCCACCAACCAATCAGAGCGCACCAACGGCAGCCACAATGGAGCCAGTCAATGAGAAGCAGAGGATGATGGGAGATGGGTGAATCAAATTGTCCAGCTCCTCATCCCTGTCACACTAATCTCCCCCCTCCTCCTCTTTTTCCCAGGGTGGATCGTTCGGTTGTTAAAAGTTGGTTAGAGGAGCGCATGGGGCACAGTTCACCTCCCACACACTTGTGTATGAATCATCCCTTTGTAGGCCGGGTTCGATTCCTGACACTTGAGGACTCCTCTGTGTGTTGGGTTTTATTTTGACAACATGCAAATTCATTGTGACTGTTTGTTTACTTGTTGAAGTCCATATTTGAACAAAGCCGTGACAATAAACAACATTGTCACCTCTTCTAAAATAAGCTCATAAATATACAGCTCATCTAAAACACATGACTAACCCAAGCTAAATGTCACCCTCATTTTTTATAGTGTCATCTCTTAGTGAATAACATGATCATACAGGCTTAACACAAAAATGAAAGTAAACACTGACAGTGACCCAAATTGTATGCTGAAAACATCCTGCTGCAACTTTGACCTACTGCACTAGAGCAAGCATTTGTTTATAAGAGCAATGAGGGATTATATACTGCTGTGTTTGCTTCAATTCTAATGTTTTAACTTCACAAGATAAAGATCAGGTTGAGTGTATCCGGTTGTCTTACTGGCTACCCCACATTGAGTGGTCTCAACAATGCTCAACGTCAAAATTAAACCTGCGCAGATTTTCAAAATAAAAAACAGGATGCGCGATATATCGGTATCAATATTGGTATCGGCCAGAGTTGGTTGTTTTTTACCTTTTATTTATTTTACTAGCTGCCGACCACTTTCAGAGCATCTTGGACGATCTTTCAAGACCCAAATAATATAGTTTTCTATGACTGTGTTAACACAAAAACTATCTAAGAAGAATGGACTATCTTTTTTATGTCTCTCTTCCTGTTTTTGATCCAAAAAAACGACAAAACAATTTTTTTGATCCTGTTCTTCTCAGGCGCTCCATCTTTTGATCTTCTCCATGGTCATCTTTGTCACAGTTGCACCACTCTTTCTCTCTGAACTACCACGACACATCATCTTAGATTGTTTTTGTTTTTGTTTTTTTTTTTTTTAACAATATTGATATCGGTAAATGTTGGTTATCAGCAACAACACCAATATTAATATCAGATATTATCGGTATTAGCCAAGATTTTTATATCCGTGCATCCCTAGTTAAGTATCAATCCCTTTTGAAGCTCCTGCAAAGAACTGAGGACAATGCCACATTGTCCACCTGTGGACAATAGGGTACCTCTTATTTCTTGGTTTATTTTGTCCGGGAAACTGAAAAAAAAAAAAAAAAAAAAAGCAATCATACTCTCCTCTTGTTTAATGGATCGATCATTCAAAATCTTGGCAGCTGTTGTGGAATGACACTTAGCCTGACGCCTACTCCCCACCATCAGTTTCAGACAATGAAAATAGCTGCATGGAAATAGTCAATTTTCACATTTATGACTTTGTGTGCATTTTTAGGCCAGAAAGTGTTATCAAAATTTGTTTCAGTCCATCTACATATCAAATACAAAACTACACACAGGAGCTTTAAATTTTAAACTTGTACACTGTTTCTGTATTGGGCTGTTATTCATTTATCATAATCAGTAGCAAATGATCTTCACGAGACTTGCTGAATGACATGAGGAGGTCATCACTCCAGGATCTCCTAACTTGTTTATGACACATTAGAGGGGCCGGCCTCAAACACCAAGGTGTGCCCTGACAGTCCTCCAAAGGACTGGCCAATCAGAACAAAGGGGGTTTGTGGAGCGGCGAGCCTTAAAGAGACATAAGATTTTCACAAGATAATTATGAGATTTGCTGAAATGATTAGCTCATCCCATAAGCATTTCTTAAATGGTTGATGACACATTTGAGCGGCAGGCCTAAAACACCAAGGACACTAGACCGTCACATAGCTGGTCATTCAGAAAGAAAGGGGATTGTGGAACAGGGAGCCTTAAAGAGACATCAGCTAAAAATGAGTGTTTCAAAACAGACCGAAATTAGGGATGAATGAGGATTTTTTTAGCTGTATATCACATAAAGGTACAATTTAAAAGAGTATCAAAGGGGCAATACCCCCCCCCCCAAAAAAAAAAAAAAAAAAAGCCCAGTACCCCCTCTTTAAACTGTTTAGGGTATACAAATAAATGCTCGATTCGTATTAATGGAAAGCTACGTTAATGACATCTTTTTAGCCATAACAGCAACTTCGAGACAGCTGGAGGCTACCACTAAAACCAACAAGCACTCAAGCTAAAGTAACCTTTTCTCCTGTGATGCCAACACTCTTAATGGTTCACCACAAACCACAACACATAAAAACAACAGGTGAACTGCACGCTACCTGTGAAGCACCTCCTGTGAAGCACCTCCTGTGTGTCTACCTTTCCTCAAACTTCCTAGTCTTCATCTCTGTCACACAGGAACAAACAAAGCTGTTTTCCCTTTGACAAATTCCTCTGAAAAAAAAAAAAAGTCAAACCAAAAAGCTCCTTTATCGTCTGACTGAGACGCAGCTCCTTGTGTGCCCTCTTCCACACACACACACACACGCACACACTCCTTACTATCACACTCACACTTTCCCTGTCACGTCTTCATTTTTAGCAGCCAGCCCTGTTACATGGAATATGAGACGACCACCCACTCACACACACAAACACATTTGACACACACACACAAAAACATGCACATATGCTGCTGGGAAATGTGAATGACTGTCCGAAAAAAGTGCCATGAAGACGCTAAATACAATAGTCTCTTGTGCTGCTGAGATGAGTAACTCAGAGCTTTTTGTGTACATGTGTGCTCCAGTGTGTGTGTGTGTGTGTCCATGTGGTTGTGTTGCACAACTAAAAGGCAGGCAAGCACACGCGGGTGCTGAGCGACATAAATCACACTCTGAATCAATAAGAAAGCTTAAATGTGAGAAGTCCTGCAGTGGTCGGTCGCCTGGCAGACGGTCTAACGCTGGCTTGATTACAGACACACCACACCCAAATAAGAGCACACGCTAACAAATCTCAGACACACACTCTGAGCGAGGGTGTGGGCATGATGTCAGTCATAATCCCATATAAAAGTAATCTAACAATGAAGCTCAATTAAAACTGTATCCTGCTGGATTCTCTTTTCTTCATGTGCTCTTCCATGTTTTGAAAGTGTGTCTGACAGAGGGAGGTGTCCCAACTCAACCAAAGAGGTGTGTTTCTGTCCATTTCAGTCAGACACAGTTTCCACCTCTCTTTGCTGTTACATAACCCTGTTTAATGAGCGCACTCTTTTTGTAGATCACCTTGCATGTCTGTGCTGGTGTCTTATTCACAGGTTCATAACATCTTTTCACTTTATGTAACTGGGAGATTTTATCCTTTTCTGGTCTCTTGAATAGAAAACCTCTCCAAAGTAAGGTTGCTCATGAAGTTATTTGCTACTTTTTCAATAGTTTGCATTCAATAAAAACAGGAACAGGTCTTATTGTGAAGAAACTTTCAATGAAGTCTGCAAGAAGAAGCGCATAAATCAGTAAAAGTATGCATCAAAATCCAAAAGTTTCTTATGTTAGAGGGTAGAAAAGGGTGGGTAGTTAGACACATATCATGCAAGTGTAAAGCTGATAAGTGGGACAAGCTTGTGCCATTAAAAAACTTGAAGACAACAGGTGGAAACATTGTCTGATAAACTCCTTACAGAATTCCTTTTCAAAATTCACGTCTTTGCAAATTAAAGCTCCAGCTAGAAACTTTGGGATAGTGTTATTTTGGCGCCTCCTGGGGCCATGGATCAAATGCTCACCTTTTGATGGATTTTTGTCTTAAAGAGTTAAACAATCCCTTTTAAAGCTCCTGTGAAGAAGTTTTAGTTAGTGTGAATTTTGGCGCCCCCCTGTGGACAAAATGTCACATCTTATTTCTTGGTTTATTTTGTCCAGTAATTTAAAAAAAAAAAAAAAAAAAAAGATATTCTCCTTTTGTTTTATGGATCGACCATTCAAAATCTTTACAATGGCAGCTGTTGTGGTATGTTGTGTCTGACACCTACTCCCCATCGTCAGTTTCAGACGATAAAAACAGTTGCATTGAAATAGTCCGTTTTCACATTTATGACTTTGTTTGCATTTTTAGGCCTTAAAGAGTTATCAAAATTCATTTTAGTCCCTCTACATATCAAATACAGAAGTCCACATAGGAGCTTTAAATTTCAAACTTACACACTGTTTCTGTATTGTGCTGCTGATCACAAGAAAATAACCAATATTTATGATTTTGGTAGTAAATGCTTTAGTAGGTGTTTCAAAACCAGTGAAAAAGTCTGCACAGGAGCTTTAAGTTCATGGAGTAAAGAAAGCTCACAAGGGACAACGTCAAAGAAAGTAGCATGGGCAAAAAGCCAAGAGTGTTAAACCACACTCCACCACATATCGTGAGAGACCACATCTTTATTTGTTCAGCAGCAAAAATTAAGTTTCTTATTTGAAACACCCAGTTCTTAAGAAATTACGTACTTCTTTGCAACAGAGGCTTGCTGTTTTGAATTTGTTGCCCTGATTCAATTTTCAAGATTTTCTCCTTCAGAGAAAAAAGCTTTTCTCAGATCTGCAGTAAACAAAAATAGTGCCATAATCCTTTTAAAGGTTTCATTGATTCATATAAAGTAGATCAAACTTCAGGTCTAAAAAAGGTGGAGACACCCTTTTTTATTTTCATGATCTCACAAGGATCACAACAAGCTGCACCTCTTTACCACAGAACAAAAAGGATGCAGTGTGCTTCAATATAAAGGATAAAAACAAACTTCCCCTGAACAGAAAAACCTGCTCCAGCCTGCTCCAAGGTGAGTCTAGTTAAGCCATGTCAAGCCAAAGACCTCTGACAGGGGGGGAAAGGAGGCACCCTGAAGAGAGGAAAATGAAAGATGAATCCTTCTTGCTGGCTGCAGCTCCAGTTATTCCTCTGAAAGCTGATCAGGCAGTAGCCAGACATGACACATACGGATTTAAAAGCGAAACAGGGTGATGTGAGTCTGCATTTTGTGACTCAGCCCACTGATCTCGCCTACATCTGTCTGCACTGAACCTCCACAAGCACACAGTCATTACTCCATTACATCAGGACACTCCCAACATGATCCAATGGGATCATGTTGCCAAGCACTCTCTGTCCTGCTACACCTATGTGCAAAATGGATCAAACCCAGATTAATAACACACGCTCACACGCACATCTACACAGTTGTACACACAAAGCTTGGAAACAACAAGCACCTGTGAAAAAGCGCACATCTGTGAGGAACTGAGAGAAACCATGGCTCGGATAAAAACATGGTTTCCAACATGGACGCAGGCTCTGCCGCCCACCAGTCCACCCACTAACCATCCATCCAAGCTGGGCAGCAACAGATTAAGACGCTGATCACTCAACTTATCTGGAAGTTAAAAACACAGAAAACAACCTCCTACGCAAAGTGAAGATGTAAGACAAGGAGAAAAAGAATCTGCAGTGTGAAATGAGGAAGTTATTGAAATGATATCATCTGATTGCTTTTAACTGGTGCTACTGTTGCTTAAACAAACATTTAATGAACTGCAAAGGCGGCAAAGGCAGCATCTGTTCATTCAGAATCATAAATCTGGTATCAAGAATGACAGCTGTGGCTCAGTGAAGACGGTGCACACTGAAATGTTTTGATAAAAGAGGAAAACCACAAATACCGCTGATCACTGCATGAGGGGGGAGCTGTGCCGCCTCGCTCCTGCTCCTCCAAGTGTGAATTTACTAATTTTCCCCCTGTGGGTTGAGGCTCTTGGATGAGTTTACACATGGAGGAGATGTGAGGCCTCAAGCTAGTTTAAGATTGGGTTTCCCAGCAGTAAAGCCTTTTATCTGCGCCTGTATCTGTACACAGAACTCACACAGACCTTTTATCTAATCACAGACATCTTATCAAGACATGGTTTGTCCAGAAAGGAATGAAGAGACTCTAAAATGTCAAAAATTAAAATTTGAGAATGGCATATTATCCCCTTCCGTGATTCCATGTTGAGTCATGCTTTATTTTGACTGTTTTAATTTTAAAGAGGGGTATTCTACTTTCACATATATCACACATGGATATGAAGTAACAATGCTGGATGTTTATGCTAAACATGCACATATTCATATTTTGTAGAAATTACTGAATCCGTCCATAAACTGCTTAAAGCGGTCGGTTCTAAAAATAGCACAAAATCTTCACAAGATTCTCACAAGATCTTAACTTGTTACAATAACAAGTTCACCATTTAAGGATATCCTAATTGGTTAAAAAAATACTGGAAGCACAGACATCAAACTCAAAGGTCTGCGTCAAGAGGGCTGGCCAATCAGAAGGAAGGGGGTTTCAAGAGGAGGGAACTTTAAAGAGGGCAGCTAAAATGAAGCGTTTCAAACAGAGGCTGAAATATGGGCTTTCTGAAGCAGCAGTATGAGAGAAATATTTTTTTTAAAAGCTGCAAATCATAAAAAGCTACTTTAAGGATACCAGAGGGACAGCGCAAAGCCTCAAAAAAGGAAAATAACACAATACCGCCTCTTAAACATCTAAGAAATTAGCTACTTAAAGTTATTTTTGTTTCCACAAAAGCAATCTAAATTTCTAAATTTACATTCTGATATTATATTAGCCATACAACACACAAATGAATCCAGAAAAAACAGTAGATAATGCAAATAAGCATTGGTTTAAGCTGTACTCTGGGTTGAAATATTAGAATTTGCATTTGGATAAAGAGAAACAGATGATAAATAAATTCATGATGATACAAACTTCTCTGAGTTTTAAATCTTTGAAAATATTTGCAGAGCAGAAGCTCCAGGCTGTTGTTTTTATTCGCTTCATGAATGATTAAACAGAGTCTCTGTTTTTTATAATTGTTGTTGATTAATTTATCAAAGTTAATCTGTTTAATCTACCAACAGTTTCAGCTCAAGGTGAGAGTGTATTAAGGACTATACATGGTAATGTGATGTTTATTCTTTTTCCTTCACACAAACACACACACACACATACGCACACGCTCGCACACACACAAACTTCCACATTCCCCACAGTTCATGCAGAGCAGTCTTTGTGGCCTTCCAAGAGTCAGTGTGTCCGGCCCAGCTCGAGTTACAGCAGACAAGATTCTCTCCCTACTTTTTCTCTAACACACACACACACACACACACACACACACACACACACACACACACACACACACACACACACACACACACACACACACACACTGACATTCTCAAGCATCCATCATCTTACAGACACAAACTGGGGAGTCAGAGGGAGCATGGGTTTGTTGTTCTTCTGAAGTATTCTCTGAGACTCGCTCCTGTCACTCCTCACTGTCTGCAGGAGGAGAAGAAGAATAGACTCACACAAAGACTATACATCAAGTCCAAGGCTTTTTAAAATACTACCAGAGGGTCCTTGACCAGAATCTGTGGTGTTATGTGAAACCCCCCATACTGGATCCATTTGACCTTCAGAGTATATCTTTTTATAAAACTGCATGACTTGCAGTGTTTTCATCACGTGATTCATCAGAATTTACCGTCTTACATTTTTACTTTTTGCCCTCTGTAACTGCAGCACAGGTCATTCATTAGCTTGGTTAAAGGCCAAAAGTTTCAAACTATGAAGATCGAGATACCAATCGTGTGTCAGTATGACAAGTGCAGGGTTCTGGGGTCAAGTAGGTTAAGAAATACACAGTGTGTAATTACACCATAAAAATAGAGAAAAACATGAGTAAAGGTCCAATTATGGTTCTGTTTAGAAACCAAAAGTACTTGTTTGGTGGGCTGAGTACATTTATTGAGGTTAAGGCACTCATGTAACATATATGAAACACCTAATGTTAAGGGATGGACATTTTAAGCATTTATAGTATTTTATAGTCACTGGAACTATGGTTGGTTGGATGGTTAATTGAATAGTCAGAGGGAACTGTTCTAAATTAATTAGTCACCGGGAACTGTTTGAGAATTCATCAAATAGTCACCAGGAACTACACAATGATAATCAAATAGTCACCAGGAACTATTTGACCATTGATCATATGGTCCCTAGGAACTATTTAAGAATTAATTAGATAGTGCCACGTCTTCTTCTGAGTGTCCTTCCTCTGTGCAAAGCTTTGATATTTATGTTATTAATCAATCTTTATTCATATAGAGCCCAATTCATAACAAATGTTATCTTACGACACTTTCCAAAGAATATGGACAGGTCTAGACCCGTTAATGATGATAAAATTTGATGCTTGTTTAGATTAACAAAGTTGGCACTTCACTTTGGTTTTGTTTCCAATGTCAAAGAAGTTCATTACAGAGACTTTTTACAACTAACAGTCACTGTGGTTTTCTCTGGTTCCACATCTCACAGAACTACACTAGTTTAACCGGTTCCTGGCATAATACTTTCTTCTTCTTTTGTTTTTAATTGGGAGTTAGCATACAGCGCTTGGAGAGGCTACAGTTACTTTGTGCCAGTTGTACAGCAAAGCCCTTGTGCTGCTGAAACAACCTTTGTTGACGTTTTCAACAATGAAAGCTACTTACACATCTCTGTTCAGAGTTCTGCCATCACTACGCCTTTGTGCTTACACACTGACCCTCAAAACAGTGTCACATTAGGTGTTTAGGTGAGTGAAGCATGGCAGGCGCAGCCAGTACACACGGTGGCAGCTCCATACACTCACAGCGCTGTTCCACCCTACCAGCCCAGGCATTACACACTTTGACACCTTCTTTCCCCCTTTCTGCCTCTGATTACTACCTCCAAAAGAGGATCAGAGGCAGAGCAACTTTGCCCCATGCATATTTCTCTGAGCATCCCACATTGCTCGGGAGGCAGAAATATCCCCCTTGCAATTGAAACATGTAAGAGCCTAAAGATTCACAGAGAGTCATACAACTGAGTGTTGACAGGAAGAAGGATTAAGTTTACTTCGAAAACACTACCTTGACATGAACAGGAATCTACTGGCTGGATGTCTGAAGGGGTTACCAAAATCAGTGCAAACCAAAACTCCCTCACAGAAACTTTAAAGAACTCAACATTTCAGAATTTTCTCAAAACATTTACTGGATGGGAGTTTGTTCTCTTCCATTAATTTGCTGCCAAAGGTCAACCCAAGTAATCTTTGAGAACTGATATTAACAGCACATCAAAACAACTGCATCAAGAGTTCAGTCTTAGCAGGGGGATGTAGGGCCAAATGTGGAAGTGTAGGGCCAGGCTGCCATTTGTGCCATTAGTTCCATTAAGTGAAAGTGTTTATGGGACTCTAAGAGCATTATAATAAATCTAATCTAAGAAGAGGAATTCTCATCTCAAGGCATAGTAAAATTATGCGCAGAGAAATATAACAAGACAAAAAGAAGGTGCTGTAAAATCCCATGATGAAACAGCAGAGTGTAAAAAGACGGTTTTGTTGTTGGCATCAAATAGAGAAACTATCTTCAAAAATGGTCACAGTCGTTTAAGTCTGTCTATTTATGGTGCTCAGAAATAAAGAGGATTTTAAGGCAATAAGACACAGCAGCCATGCACAGTAACAGACAAGACATTAAGCTGTCTGAAGTGTGTGTCAGTGTGTGTGTGTGTGTGTGTGTGTGTGTGTCTGTGTGTGTGTGTGTGTGTGTGTGTGTGTGTGTCACATCTATTCTAGGAGAATTCCAGAGGGGAGACCCTGTGACTGACCCCCACCTTGCAGGATCTGACAGGATATCACCACCCGGGCACACACACACACACATATTTATGAGCACACACACACTGAAACAAACAATTGATGGGAGTGTTGAAGGGCCCACATGCACACAAGGAAAACACAAAGCAGTGACAAACTACCAAAACCGCATGCCTCGACACACCTTGGATGTTCTTGTTTTTTTTACTGTGCAATCAAAAAGTTATTAGGAGCCAGATAAAAGTCTGTTTTGCTGGAAGATACGTCTAAAGAATGTTTGATTTACTTGTTTTTATTAGTTTGTTGTGCTTTAATTTCATTATCATTATTCTTTATGCTAATTAATGTATATATTATTGTCAGAGTAAAACACATTGAGGTCATATGCCTTAAGATAAAATAAATTTAGACTATAAACTGTGCTTTAAAGTTAAATATTGGGCTTTGGTGCAGAATGATGCTGTACTAATGTGACAATTCACCCAAAATCTGATTCAACAAGGAGAGGTATCAGTTAATGGTGTAACATCCAAGTAAAGTTCACACGTTGAAATTATTTTAAGCTTTCAACTCAAGCCTGAACAAAAAATGGTGTCACATTGGGAAACATAGCACTAGTTCCAGAGTAATTTCTTGACTTTTGTGGTTTAAAACGAAGTTACCTGTGAAAACCAAGTCTTAACTCACACGAGATTTGGCTGGTTTAAGCAGTTAGCAGGTTGATCCGCTACAATCTGCGCGTCCAATCTCCAAACTTCCTGTGACACAACAGGAGGATCCCCCTCTCTAATGTGCAGGGGAGACGCGCGTGCACACAAACATATATGACGCGCGCGCGCAAACAGAAATACTTCAATAAACACGCCCCAGTTATCAGAAACACTGCAGCGCACGAGACAGGCGGTAACCCTACAGCGCACGAGACAGCGGGGAAAACGGTTGAAGACACGGTAAAGTTTCCAAACACAGAGAGGAGAAACACTCGTTTTGTCACCATCTCTTACCTTTCTCGCCCCCCTTCACTGCTCCTTCTTCTTCTTCGGGTCCAAACTCTGTCACGACGTGGCTCGCCGCAGACTGCGAAATCAAACAGCCGCTTTTTTCGGTAACCGGGGAACAGCAGGCAGAGAGAGTACGGAGGTTTGCTCCAACATGCAGCGACTCCGTGTGTGAGGACGCGTATGTGTGTGAGTATGTGTGTGTGAGTGTGTGTGTGACAGCTCATGGAGAGAATGAGCAGAGAGCGGAGAACCGGGGAACTTAGGGGGAGTTCCCGTTAACAGGCAGGCGGGGCGGGGGCTTCGGGAGAGTGACAGGCGGGCCAGACCTGAGGTTTCAGGGCTCAATTCAGGTCTATGAACAATCCATATTCCCGGGAAACAAACGTGACACCTTTTAAATACCCAAGACTGATTACATTTTATTTATTTATTTTATTATTCATTTATTTATTTATGTTATAGCGTAGCCCAAACTATATTATTGTCCAGCAGCAACCTCAGGTCTAAAATAGTGTTGGGACTCCATCAAAAAAAAACAAAAAAACAATTAGAGGTTTGAATTGATTGATCCCATTTAATCACATAGCAATATTTGATAGGAGAAGCTACATTTTTCGATTCACATAGTTTTTTTTATAGATAACTGAATCAACAAATATATATTTAAGTAAGCCTGAACAACAAAATCCTGTTTATTTTCAATCAAGACTGAACAAATAAAGTCAAGTTTTTAAGGACTTTTTGTAAACCGAGGACGTGGTCACACTGGCCAATTGTGCCTTGCCTAAGCACGCTTCAGCCGTTAAGCACGTTTGGAATGGTCAGTGTGACCGCAACTGTGCCGTGCTCAAGCACGATTCCCCTCCGTGCTTCTGCACGCTTCGAAGAGGTGGGCTTAGGCACGGTTTACTTCATGCATGAGCACAAGCACGCAGACAGCGCCTGCGATCCATTACGTATAATCACCACAAGCGCATCTCTCGACAATTATTTTAAACAAAGCGGGGGTGTTAGAGGGTTGTGTCGGGCGAAAACGACTTAATATAAGTCCAAAAGTCTCTATAGTTGCAGCAGTGCTCTCTGTGTCTCATTGTGCTGACTCTGATGAGATCGGGCTTCATGTAAACAGACGCGTCACGATGACGAAGGCGGGCTGTGCGCGTGTCTGATACCTGCTAAAGTCTGGTTCATATTGGGGTAGTGTGACCGCCGGCCGTACTCTCCAGCTGGGGAACAGCTCTGCAGGGGGGCAATTGTGCTTAGGCACGGCACGTTTTGGATGGCCAGTGTGACCGCGCTTTTAGGTGTAGGTTGCCGACATTACTCATTCCAGTCTATAGAATTGAGGTGATACAAGGGGTCCTTTCAAATTTTTTTTAACTCAACACTTTCATCCATCGGGTCAAGCAACATTGTCTCGTCCATCTCATCTGTTTCTTCTCTTTTCCATATTGTAAATGTCCACCTGCTTTTGTCTTGAGTTCAACGATGAACTGCAACAAAATTGGTAAATTTTTTCAAACACTCTTACTCTAAATTGTTAATCGTAATTAATGCATCAAAGTCCTAGCCTAAGTGAAAGTGTGGTGAGATTCATTGTATGTTGACTTAGTCTGATTAAAGCCCTCTGGAGGCCTGTCAGGGGCAGAGCTTTTGGCAGACCTTGGTGCTTGAGGCCCACCCCTCCAACGAGTCATGAACTAGTTAAAGAAATCTATATGTAATGACTTCATCATTTCAACAAGTCTTGTGAAGATCTTGAGAAGACCCCATAAAAACTCACGAAAATCTTGTGCTACATCAGACTGTTTTGAAATGACCCTCAACTCTGAGTGTTTTCTGATTTTTCTCACTTTGAAAATGGTTGGTTTGATGAAGGTTAAATTTATTTTTGAAAAAATTTCAAAGCTTACAAACAATATAGGGCTACAAACTGTGAATTTCATAAGCATATAGAGCTGAAATTATCAGCTGTGAGAATTTGAATAGTATCTGTTGCAAAGGACCGTTCATCATACTCCAAAGTAGCAGGCATGCAGCTTTACCAAAATAGAGGACTGCTGTCTGACGTAACTGACCAATGACAATCAAGTGTTCAGTCAAGCTGTGTAATTATAGGGACAATGTTCAACTGCTGTGTTCCAGATTGGAAAAATACAGCCTGCTGAAGAAGAGAATCTGGTAAATTACTATCGCAGCATAGTGTCTATTGTTTAGTAACTGGAAAAAACATGGATTGTGAAATACAAACTACAAACAAAACATGGATGTGAAATACAAAGAAAATAGGCTGTGTTCTTAGCTGAACAGCATATTTGATACTACAGTCAACATCTTAAGTTAAGTATAACAATGTTACAGGACATGAAAGCAAAGGAGTTGAAAGGATTTAAGGTAGTTGAAGCTAATAAGTGGTTGGATGCTAACATTAGCTGTTATAACTCAGCTTTCAAGAACTAGTTTGCATTTGCCTGCAGAAATCCAACAGTTTACAATGTATTGTTCTATACTTGAGATATTGTCAGGTCTCAGAGACTTTAGCATGCTTTAGCGCAATACATTTCAAACTAAAGGCTAATTTATGCTTGACACGTCTGCTGGGTCTGCGCAGCTTTGTGTTGATGAATGACGTCATTTTCGCATCTACGCCCCGTGCGCGGTCCATTTACGCAGGAAATTTCCACTCCAAAGCTTCTAACCTGCCGGACAGACACGCGCGGACAAGATGGCAGAAGAACAGGATCTCCTAGTGGTCGAAGTGCAGAAATACAGGCATCTGTTTGATTCTTCACACAGAGATCACTTTGATAACCGAGTGGTAAATATCTCATGGCGTGAAATTGCAGCCACTTGGCAGTGAAGGGCAATCGGTTAAAAGAACCTAGTAAAATCTCCAGGACAGATATATCATTTTGTAATCAAAGGCAAACTTCTTCGACTCTCATTTCGTACTCTGGTAGACGTGCATTTGTGATACACCGCCCCCTGCAGTTTGGGAATGGACACCAACGGACGCTTCAGGTGGGGTGTTAAAAATCATAAAAGCCTCACATGTTCTGTCGTCTAGATCTTGTGCGTCAGATTTCTGCGCGTCAGGTTTGTGTGGAAAGCATAACACAGCCTTAAGGAGTCTGACCACTCAAGATATCTGGTTCTATCAAGGAGAATTTTTAAAGAGTTTTCAAACCTTTCCAGCTGTGCATCGCCATCACGTCATGATATGCCTCCACCCTGAGAGAAAATTCAGGGAGAAATGGCTGATGGATAAAATTTCTAAATTTAAAGCTCATGTGAGGAACTTTTTGTTTGTGTAATTTTGGCACCCTCTGTGGGCAAAGTGATACCTCACCTTGCCTTACCAGTTTCGCATTTGCACATCCATGCTTTCTTAGTATGATTCTCACCCTGCTTTCATTGAAAATTCAACTTAAAAAGTGTCAGAAATCAGGCTATAAGTGCCCAGTGGTTGGGGTTGCACTCCCCATGTGGGGACCCTGTTTCATGCTCGTTCCACTGTCCCGTCCATCTCTAGATAAAGGCCAAAAAAAGCCAGAAATGTCTTCAAAACAATATAAAAAAAAGCTTCAGTGAGGAACTGGTTTTGGTTAATGTTTTCGCCCCCTGTGGATAACGTGATACCTAATGTTGCTCAACTCAATTTTGCATGTTTAAATCAGAAAAAGGAGGCCAATAAAGCTAATGGTGCTGTTGATTGTCTAATCTGCCACCTTTCCCCTCCATTACCATTCAGAGACAGTTATTTTTCTATTACTATTTTTTCCCTTTTTTTTTTTAGCTAATTGTCCCATTTGCTTTTGTTTGTCATGCAGAGGCATCAATATCATTTTCAGTGCAATTCATGACTAGCTAAAAGGGCTTTATATTCAATCACAGGATGCACTATACTATATGCTATAAATAAACAACAAAGAAATCATCATGGATCTAGGCCTCTTATGCTTCTATACAGCTGCTTTATTCATCCTGTATTATCCTGGTCCCTTTAAGATCTGAATTTTCTTTCCTCAAATTATGAATTATAAAGCTAGAAAGCAGTGTTCACATCACGCAGCAGGTATAGTTTCACCACAATATTTGATTTGGTGAACTGCAAGACTTCTGTGCTCAAAATCTGTGTTTCTATGGAGACCAGGTAGTCGACTACAGCATAGACTGCAGATTGTGATACAGTTTGAGTTTATAAATGTGGGCCTGAAGACTTTTTTATTGACTGGTGCAGGCTGCTGACAGCATCATACCATGGCTTCACATGGAGAGCCCTACTTAGTCCTTGTTTCTCCTTTGCGTTAATAGGAGGTGATGGAAATCTCCCCCACGGAAACTTCAACCTCTCCCCTGTTACACATACATGACCCCTGAAATTGGATCCATATGGTCATCAGGGGTTGATGGGGCTCCTGTGTCCTCCATCATTGGTGTGTGAGGTGGCGAAAAGCACCAGCGTCACTTCCCCGGACACTTTAAAGCTCAGTTTTAGCCAATGACCCAAGAGGGGGAAAAAATAGCTGAAATGGGAAATAGTCTGTGGCTGGGTCGATGGTGGTGTGAGGTTACAAAGCCGATGAGTGAGAGTGAGACCTGCTGATGGAGGATGTGAGGTGGATTTGATTTAAAGCACCTCAGCTCTTAACACACATGCACCAAAATACTCACACAAACATCTCAGATCCCCCTCCAAATCCTGCAGGAATGTATCTCCTATAACAACATCAGCTATCACAAGGCCCGCATCACATGACTAAAGAGCCCTGTGTGTGTGTGTGTGTGTGTGTGTGTGTGTGTGTGTGTGTGCGAGTATATATCTCAGGGAAGTGTGCTTGTGTGCTGGTGCATACCCACAGGGTATAAATAAACACCATCACAGCATTACAGGAAGGAGAGCAGATAGAGGGACAACAAGAAGTTTCCTAAACATTTTAAACCACTTACATAACGAGTCCCCTGATGGCAGAATACAAATTTACCCTGCGTCTAATTCTGTCTGCCTTGCCCGGGAACACACCCCAGACACATCAGCATGTGTAATGCATCCAGTGAGGGACAGCTTTAATGTGAAACCTTTAAGCGCCCACTTACAGAAGGAATAAATAACAGAAGAAATGATGGATAACTGCTACCCTTAAAGAGGAAAGTGGATCGTCCTAAGAGCTGCAAACAGCTTAGTGTCCATGGTGTTAAGAAATGTGCTTAGTCAGGCATGCAAACGCTGAAGTCAGTGTCCCTTAACCTGCCTGAAACCAGTGCAGTGAAGCCTGGTTTATTCTTCTACATTGACCCTACATCACAGCGGCTGACGTAGTCTTACACGCTACACACAGGTTGGTCCATATGATTGTCAGGTTGCTTGTTTCAGGTCCCTTTTCATTTCCTGTTACGTTTCCTGCTTTTTCCTGTGACTTGGAGTATATAATGTCATATTGAAGCTGATGTATGTTGGCACATATCAAACAGCAAAGATTACAAGGAAGGATAGAGAAGAGGACTTCAAGGGGGTAGAGTATACATGTAACGTATTGCTAATGTTTGGCGATTCTTGAAATGGTAACAGGATCCTGCTAAGGTATTAAGGTGTTACATATTGAGAAATGCTGATTGGATAAACTGTAGATAAAAAAAAGTGTGAGGTGAGACAGATGGTGACTGAAGGGGGCGTATGTGAGCACACAGGTTCATTTTACTACTATTCATTTACACAGAGGTGAGGCCAGCAGCAATTCTGAGACAAAGTGTGCAGCTGCAGTCCGTTCATTCTGAAATTTTGCCCCAGATGGAAGTTTAACATGGAAGTCATTATGTCTAACCTAAAATAAATCTCCAACTAGACTAACAACAAAGACGGGATTAAGTTAAATCATTGGCTGCCATCCGTTTTAACCATAGAGTGTATATAGAGTGGACAACGTGGCTCCGCTATTTATTATTGTACGGTTTTTGAAGCCAAAATTCCCCCCTCACAGGCGCAGCCATTGGCAGCAGTTGTGCAGCCAGAATCTGTGCAGTAGAGACTGTGAGGGATTCTGGGAGAATCTGAGTGATGCTGAGTGACAAAAATAATATTTTTTTTTTCTTTCAAGAGTCTTATCACTTCTTGACTCTATATTACGACATATTTTACAACACCTGAAAAAAATACATGAGAACATCAGCTGTCAATCATCGTTATATGTGACGTAAAGCCTTGTTTTTACCTCGTATAACTAATGAAAACAAAACTTTCAGAAAAAAGAGGACTTGGATACAAGGCATCCAAATGATATCTTCAAATCACCACAACAATCGGACGTGAGAAACATTTCTATGAGGCATATTAATTTTTTGAAGTTTGACCACAGCTCATCTGGAATGGCTGGATTTTTTTACCTATACTGCAGCCAGACACCAGGGGGAGCAGTTTCCGTGGCGACCTCACTTCAAGCCGAGCAAGATGATGGCCATTTTTTTTCAGTCTGGTTTTAACTAACTATGGCTGATCTTTCATGACCCACTGAATATTGTATTCTTTGACAATCTAAACACAGAAACTACCATAAAAAAGAGTACTCCTTTCTTTCATCATGGAAAAAGCTTGTTTACACCTTCTCCCCTTCTTAAGTAATCAGAAGTAAAATCAATAAACACCTGTTTTTGGCCAAAACACAGAAAAAAATTAGCCTTGAATAGTTTTACATGCTTGCCCCCGAAGCTCCATCCTTCAATCCTTTCTATGATTCCCGTTGCCGTTTCTCTTGATCGCGACACATTCTCTGTTCAAGTGTGAGCTGTCCGAACTTCTTTGACTTGCAACGTTTCACCATTGTCTCTCAGGTACCTTGCGTTTTCTTCTCATAATCTGTGCCGATCTCTCATCCAGTTAGTTCATTTTGTCAGTCAACGGCTGTAATAGAACTGATGTCTGTATGGGGATGGGTACCTTTCACATTTGAAACGATATGGTACAGATTCCCGGTACCTGACAATTGGTATCGGTACTCAGCAGTACCAATTTTCGGTACTTTTATGTGTTTATGTGGTAAAAAATATCAATTTGTTTAACAAAAAAATGTAATTTCTTTTCAATTTAACATATTTATTCCTCAGTATATAAACTTGCAATGCTTTGTTCATGTCCAGCATGGAAAATGGCAAACTCCTCCACTTCCCCACAGTCACAAGAATGCATTCAGGTACCTAAACATAGTACCTTTTGATTTTACATGAAACACTACCCAGTACTTTTAACAGAATTCAGTCAGTACCTATAAAAGTACTTAATTCAATACCCATCCCTACGTCTGTAGATGTCAATGGCAGCCAATGAGTTTATTAAGAAAGACCATCACTGGAGCTTAAAGGTCTGCTTCAAACATCAGGTCAGAAGACAACCCGCTGATATAAATTTTTTACCAGTTTTCAATTTCAGGCTGCTAATAGAACGGCAAATAAACTGCTCTGTTTGGCTCATTAATTTGTAAATCAGACTGCAGTCAGTGCCTCACCGGCCATGAACCTCACTGCACATCACTGGCTACACGTGATGCTAGCTAGATGAGTCAAGCAGGAAACACTGGGTCATAGAGATAGCACAGGAGCCTTGTGAGAAAACATCCCTTCAAACCTGTAAGTTTCCATGAAAGTAGCATGTTAGCACGGTTTACTGAGACCAACAAGCAGCTGGAGGCCAGCTTTCATTGTGAGCACTGCTGGCCCTGTTAACAAGCTTTCTGAGAGAGAAACCTGAGGAACAGAGTGGCGGCTTTATCCCTGAACAAGAAAGAAAAGAAAAAGCTTCGACCTCAACTCAAAAAAGACCGGGCCGTTCTGAACTGCTGAGAGCTGCAGCGCGGAGCTGAAAAAGAGATGGAGGAGAGAGGGCTGCAGGGATAAAAGGAAAAACAGATGAGGGTGCTGACACATCCTGACAAAATGGAACAGGGAGTGTCACTCATCACCTCACACACACACACACACACACACACTAACACGAACACGCACGGTTTACATGAGACCTTGCCTTAAGGACAGGGGACCGGGATCTGAGCTTCTGCTGAAAGCAACAGACGCCAGAAATACAGCATCACATAGAGAGCCAAGGACAAAGAAGTCACACACACATACACACACACACACACACACACACACACACACACACACACACACACAACTGTTTGACTCTCCAGGCCTGAATCTGGCAAGCAGAGGTGAGCCTTGTTACGAAGCCCGGCTTAATAAAACCCTTGACTGCACATGCATTTTTACAAGGTGAGCATGCTTGTCTGCATGTGTGTGTGACTTGTTCATTAAATGCACGCTTGTTGAAATGTGTGTGTGTGTGTCTCCTGGCGTGCCTTAGAGAGTTTGGGTTTTGTCTCCACAGGGACATGTTAATAGAAGGGGAAGAGTTTTATTAGAGCGTTACATGATACCAGCTGTCTAAACTGTCCTGCTTCTCCTGACCGAAGAGCTTCCTTCCTGTTTTTTTCGGCTCTTACAGTCTCTGAACATCTTAGGTTTCTCCTCTGCAGCTTCTGTGTGCAAATGGTCCCATCCTTGCACGTTTGAAGCTCTCCAGCTACAAATTTGCCTGCAGAAATCCCACAACCCACAACCGCAGACGTATGTGCTGATAAAATGGTAATCGCTCACATATTAGCTGAGTGCATGTGTTTTGTGAAAGTGACCCCCACCACATGTCGGATGATCTGCCTATTTGTCTACGTATCTTCTCTGGCTGCTGCCGACTGCATCAATCACGCCACCTCACCGCCACAACAGCTGCCTCTCGTCAATGTCGCCCTGCAGCAGCTGAGGACGAAGGGAGGAGTGTGAAACCGCATTTAACAGCCTCGGTTCTGGCTGAAAGGACAGTCTGGTGGGGGTTTGGGGAACATCAGGATCCGATTTAGAGTGTAGACAGTCTGAAACATGGACTGGGTCTCAGTGATGTCACCCATTGGTTTCTCAAGAGGCTTCACCGAGCCCAGTGATGACAGTCGCTGTATTTGAAATGCTGCCTCAACCTAACTTTCAATCAAAGTGGTACAAAGAGTTGGAGCTAAAGCGTGCTTTAACCTCCTTGCACATCGCTTCAAAGTGCCCATCTATCAAAGTGACCGCACCCATAATTTGTACGCAGAAAGAACTTTGTTTCTTTTTTTAAATTCATCCATTTTTAAATTCATCCATTTCTCTGTCCAACCGTCTGTTCAATCATTCTTTGTTTATTCACAACCATGATCACTTAAATTTATTGTTCTTATGATTGCTTGTTTTGCATGTCCATCCCTTAGTCTGGTCATCCTGTAGTTACTTAGTACACGACTATAATTGTGAAAACAAATGCACAACTTTTGAACCAAATATAATCAAACAGAGGAGAACTCTGACTCTCTCCAAAGTTTTTTTTTCATTCTTTCATTTCTTTATCTGTTTGTTTGTTCATTCTTTCGTGTGTCAATTTTTGTGTCCACCCTTCCATTGGTTTGTTTGTTTGTCCATCTGTTCTTCCTCCATCCTTTTGTTACGCTTCTTCTGGTTCTTTGGTTGCTCAGCGCCGCCCTGTTGGCTATGGCTTCCTTTTGCAGCAGCTCTCTTTTCTTTGTCTCTTGCATTTTTTTTGGTCTCTTTTTCGTAATCTTTGTATTTAGAGTGGATCATCACTTTGTATGGCTCATTTGTTGGTCATGGACACCAAACTTTTTGTGTCTTCAGCAATATTTTTACTACTTTTGCTCCTGTGTTTGTCTAGAGATCCTACATGTAACCATGGCCGCATTGTTTACATGGGAACTCAGCTGTTAGCTGCCTGTAGCATGACAATGCTAACTGGTGTAAGGCCCAATGTCTCCCTACAAGGTGAGGAGAAAGAGGTGAGGCAGGCTTGCTGGTTCTCAAGTGTGAGCTAAGAAGTGACGACATGGACCCGTCCTTCAATCCATCGTTATTGGGAACGTAAGATCTATCTCCAATACGATGGACAAGCTAACTTTGCTAACCCAGCAACAGAGAGAGTACCAGAAGGCAGAGTAGCATCATGCTATTCACAGACATGGCTGACAGAGCTAACACCAGACACCAACGCCACATTGGAAGAGCTTCACCTGCTGTGAGCAGACAGGATCTGCGAGACAGAGACTGAACAGACTGCTGAAGAAGCTCAGTCCTGGTCTCTGTGGAGGTGGAGGCTGGCTGGACAATTATGGACTATTCTATTCTATTCTATTCTATTCTATTCTGCCTGTCCATTTGTCCATTCCTTCCTTCTCTTGTTCCTTTGTCCATTCTCTCATTCGTCCTTCTTCTGTTTGTTCCTCCTCCATCTCGTCCTGTCAATCCATTTATTGCTCCAACCATTAGTTCCTCCTCCTCTGGTTCCTCCACCCAGTTGTCCAGTTGTCCATTCCTCACTTCATCCGTGAGTTCCTCCTTCATCCGTCCATTTATTCCTTACTCTGCTTGTTCATTCCTCCTCCCATACTTCTGTTCATTCCTTCTGTCCTCATCTGTCCTTCCCTGCGTCTGTTCATTTTTCTGTCCGCTCTTCGTTCATTTTCTTTGTTTTCTTTCCTTTTTTCCTGTTTTCCTTTGTTCCTTCAGATAAACGGCTGCTTATTGTTACTTTTAGTCCAGTCTGTCGTTCATTCATTTGTTCATGTGTCCATCAAGAAAGAAAACACTGTACTGTTTGTGAACAATTATTGGTTTGTCCAGCTGCCCCTTGGTTGTTCTGGTTTTAAGTCACTGCTGAACTTCTGGAAACTGTTACTGCAGAGCTGAAAAGACACTCATGTTTTTAGTGTCCTGCATCCATACATGTTATATGAGAAGAACCAAAGAGCAGTTTGACATTAAAACAGCACTCAATCCTCTCACCATGACTGTAACATAGGAAGAAAAGAGCCGCCATGTGAATATGGAGACCAGTGACTCCTGCTGCTTCGTTGTCTTTCATGTGTCTTAGTGTATTTGCAGCTCTGTCCATCATAGTGTCATTTGAGGCTGTTGCAGCATGCGATTTCCTGCATCCCTCTCAGAAGAACACTGCCACACTGTCCTCATCCACCTCCAGGTTAAAGGTCAGGGTTGAGGCATGTGGCTGCTCACATCAGTCCCCATACAACGCTTGACCTTTGACCCCTTTCTGCCCCGGTTCGGCTGCCTGCCTGCAGTCTTTTCCAATCTGTGGGATGCAGAAACTGAGGAAACTGACGTGCTATCTGCTGCTGGCTACCGTAAAAGGATTACACTATCTCTCTCAGAAGTCCAGCATCCCCAGGAGACTAATGGAAAACTTGAGTCTGACAGTAACTGGAGAAGAGCTGGCTCTGAACTGATGGTGGAAAAGGTTTAGTTAGAAATGTCAAACAGATGATGAAGAGTGTGTGAAAACTTTTCTGGCTTCTAAAGCTCAATCAATAAATGTATCTTGGTCTAATCACCCTCAGATGGATCACATGATGTTAGCTTTTCTCCCCCACATTAAAGCTAACATTATAATTAATCACTGAAGTTTGTCAAAGCCTGGCTTTGCTTCTGGCTGTTGTGTGCTGGTGTTTGAAACTCTTTTAGACCAACATATCGCTTCAGGCTGGCCTGTGCACTATGACTCAGAAAAGAACAAATTTTGTCTTTTTTTTCTTATCACATGAATTGGTAAAATGTGAAGTAGTCTGCCAGTGCTCTTACAGAGTACTCACAGAGGAGCATTGATGGCACGCAGATCAAAAGTCTCTTTGTTGACAAATTTAGCAGTGAGAAAGGAGATCTGTCCTTTTTTCTGGTAGAAAATGATTTCTTGGAATTATTTTGTAGTAATGTTTGACACTGGAGCTAAGTGGCAGCCTTTGCTTGGAGAGGTTGGCGTTAGTGGATGGGCACTGGTCGAACACAACCAGTATTCACTAACGCTACATGTTACACAGGCCTCTGTGAGTAGCGTTACATATAGCCGGCTACTAAACTACACAACAAACTAAGTTTACAAAGTTTGCTTGTTGACACATTTCAAACACTAGCACTACTACTGAATACGTCACCTTGTTGCTTTGCATCCTGGGAAAAGTTGCCTTTAACAAAGAAAAGAAGGGTTTAAAAAAGATATGATTTCCAAAACAAATGCATGCCCTTGTAAGAGCCACATCGTAAGGGTAATGGGTGATAGTGCTTTTGGGGAATTAAGGGGCCGTTTACTCGACTACGGTTTTGGGGTGCAATGCAAAAGTATTGTTGGGTTAAACGGAAACACTATTTTAAGGCCCATTTATACTCCTTTTACGTCAAAAATGTATCTGTCCGTTTCATAAGATCACTGTTTGTCACTGTTCATACTTCTGTATGTCCTTTGCATTGGCATTGCAGTTAACCAAAACATCCACCAGGGGGATCAGCCCAGAATAAAAAATTTATGACAACGAAACTCAAAAACAAGCATGGCAACTGTGGAGGAGGTGTGAATAATGTTACGCTTGCATGAAAGGCAAAAACGGAGGCAGGCAGTTGTTGGTGAGGCAGTTATATACATCGCAAAAGTTCCGCCATTGTTATTTCTTCTTTGTATCTCACTAAAGCTTTGTATCGAGTACTGACAGCAACACTGCCCCATGGTTTCCATTGGTACTGCTCCATTTGGTCTGTATCCATCAGCTTCATGGAAACGTGTAGGAATACGGATGAAATGAACACAGAGCACTAACAGAAGGCTCCATCCGTATCCGGATCTGTACGTAACGTTTAGCATAAATGGGCCTTAAGCCGACCTAAAACACAACCTTTTGAAAAGAGGGGAATTTTTCTGAAACACTGCCAACACTGTTGCTGTACAAACAGTGAGCTGGTGTTTTTAGTGGATATGCTGACGTCACGCTCCACTTCGCACAAGTGCGTACAACAGTAAGTTGTTACAATCATCGCAGACTACTATGTCGTGCAAATGTGCATCTGTTGCTCCACTTATGAACTTAGCATTCGCAAATACACAAGATGATTGGTTCAACTCCACTTGGGAGGAGATCTACCAAAAGCTAATTCTGGACAAGACAGTTATAGTGCCACCTACAGGCCTGTAATGCTTAGTATGGTATTTTCAGTCCCTCAGCGTTTCTGTGTAAACGCAGATTTTTTTCACTGCGTTTTAGTGTTTTGGGTGAAACTTGTCGTGTAAAGTCTTCATCCCCCCTAAAAAAACACAACTGCTTCCAACCAGAGGTGTCACTGCAAACACTGCAAATGCAAAGTGTTCACAAAGGTTAACTCTGCATTCCTAGAGTCCAGAAGAGGGCGCTAGTTGCCAAATTAGGTTACTTTTTGTTACTCATAACCAGCTGTGCTATTAGCTGAATGCTCACAAGAGTGTTCCTATCCATTTTCACCATGTTTGCTTAATTTATTAGGGTGCTAAGATTTGCTAATCAGCTCCAAGCAAAAAGTACAGCTGAAGTTGGATTTGCATGAAGTCTGTTTAATTAGAATTAAACCATGGCACAGATTTACATTCATGAAGTGATGATGTGGCTTTATGGAAAGGAAAGACGTCTCCAAAGATGCACTAAATTATCCTGAGACGAGAGATAAGTCGTCTAACGACCGTCAGTGAAGATATTCCCAAATAAAACTGTCAAATAATGTCAATTAAGATTAAAAAATGTTGTTATTAAGGCAGCTGATGGCTGTAGAGGAAAGTCCAGGGGGATCTCGAGTCTGCTTGATTCCTCTGCTGAGAATGATCAATGTCTGTGTTTGAGGCAATCATTAGATGGGTTTCATTGAAGTTAAACAGATTAAAAAAGATGGATTTTTATTTCTTTTTGGATAATCACCAGCAGGGTCTTCTTCTTTTGCAACACATTCTCTCCTTGAAGTGAATAAAAACTGGATTTCACACACAGAAGCTGATGATAGCCGGCCCACTCTGTAAATTCAGTATGGTCACTTTTTTTATCTTCACATTCGCATGAGCAGAAGGGAGGATGTCAAACTGAGCAGTCAGTACATGTAGCAGATGCTTCTCTCATCTCTTTTCTGTTGCTCACTCACATTCAGTCAGTGAGACAGATAACACATCAAAATAATGTAAACAATCCATTTACAAGTGATTAGCAACATCACACCGTGAGTCTGTGACTGTATTTGTCTGGAAAGGAGAGGAAACAGATAACTGAGCCAAGTGCTGTTAGAGAGAAGGTGGTGAAACATGAGAATTAATTCCCCCCTGCTGAGCTGGTGATAATATTTATTCAGAATTAGAGCTTTCAGCTGTTATAAAAGCATGTGTATGTAAAGACCTAGCACTAACTACAGCTCAGCTCTCAGTGAAAACCTTCTCCTGCTCCTGTTTCTGTTCTGTCAGACGTGACACCTTGTTCTGCAAAGGACAGAAAAACAACAGGTTGTTGTTTGTCATTTCAGAAATAGAGTCTGCGTTGCAGCTGAAGCATACCAACAGGCCTGCTGTCCATGACATTCCTAAATACCACAATACATTATTGTCACAGTGGGTGTGATGTGTGTCTAATGTGTGTGCAGTGTGTGTCAGCATGCTTTTTGGCTACATCTCGTATGTAGGTCAGTTTGACACGGCCTGTTCAGAAAAATAACCGTTCCTAATAATAGCAAATAAGGTCTGTATGTTTCTGCTTTTTTTGCATTTCTACTTACCCTTTTTTTAATTCAAAATTCAATAGTGTCCAGAGCAATGTTGACAACCTTAAACTGCCCAGACAAAGGCGGTTTTAGGATCTTAACTGACTCAAAGATATTAAAGGTCCCATATTCTGCTCCTTTTCTACAGTTTAATATGGATGATTGATGTGTTCATGAAATGGTAGTAACATGTTTTGGTCCAAAAAGCCAATAAATCAAGCACAGCAGCATTGTTTCCAGGCTCTCATAGCCCCTCTGTTCAGAACGCTCTGATTTAGTGGGCGTGACCTTCATATGTAAATGAGCCACTGCTGATACCGCCCCGCTCTTCCATGTCATTGAGAGCGGCGCCATGAGCCCTAAGTGTACAATGTTTAGAAAATAGCTAAGCTTGTTTACTGTAACATTACAGGCTAAAACAACAGGCTAACTGCAGCTACATTTAGCATCCTGAAGCTAACAGAGACAGGGGGACACTGAGGAAAAGCTCTTACATCTGCTCCACAGCACACAGCATTTAAAATACTCACATTTCCAGGGTCCGAGGTTTGTTGGCGGATGGTTGGTAATGCGCCTGGATTCAGGACCAGTCTGTTCGTTAGCCCTCTGCTGTACTGTCCAAAGTTGGAAAAGCTGTCGGCTGTGAAGTGACTAGCACACACATGCACAGTTTGACTGAGTGTAGCTGGAACATTTCCTTGATAAATGAACTCTAGCCACTTAGACTTGTCTTCTACCGAGATGGGAAGCTTTTGCATGATGGAACTATGTGGTTGTTTACAGCCAAAAACAAAGCAGTGATGGCTCTTCAACTCCAGCATTCTGCTGCTGAAGTGATTTCTTTCCAGCAGCGGGGAGGGGAGTGGGCGGGGAGGGAGTTTGGGGGTATCTGCTCCCGTGGACCAATCAGGTCAGACTTGCTCCTGATTGGTCAAAGAAGGGAATTGCTGACGTCAGCAAATCTCCAAAATCCAAACAGCTCGTTTTAGGTCAGGATTTTACATTCACAAACACTACTAAGTACAGGTTTTGTCATTAAATATCCCATTTTGTGGACTGGGAGGAAAGCTAAAGACCCACAAATTTCACTAAAAGACTTAATAAAGTGATTTTTGCACAATATGGGACCTTTAAAACCAGACGCAGAATCTGGAAACATTAAGAAATTTCAGACATTTTTTCTGACCAAAAAAGTCAGACTTTGATCTCAGAATTCTCTGTTATTCTCATAAAACTGAGAAAAAGAGTCTCATTATGAAAAAAAAATCTTGTTTCTGGCAAAAAGTCATTATTCCAAGAGATAAACTATAATACTCAGAATACTAAAAAGAGCAGTTAAATTCTGAGAAAAGTCGGAAAAACTTCCCCAAAATATTCTCGAGATAAAGCCCAAGACTCAGAGAAAAAAAGTCTTCTTTTCTGTGAAATTCACCTTGTTCTTTTTCCTGATCTCAAAATTTAGTTTTTTTTCCTCACTGGACTTAGATTATAATCAGAGATCTGACTTAAATACTAAAACTGAAGTCAGAACTTAGAAAGAAGAGAAGTTTGAGTCTACTCACCTCATCTGCCTGACTATAAAAGCCATAACTACTCTTCGTGATCCTTCCTGACAGATATTTCGTTCTTGTTTGCCGCGCTCTCTTAGTGTTTGAGCTGCTGGTTTTCAGTGCAGCTTCTGGTTCTTTGGTGCTTACCAGCTTGTGTTTTTTCTTCTGTAATCCTCTGTTCCTCGCTGCTTTTCCAGCCGTAGTGTTTTTCAGCACCTGGGCGCTCAATTCCCTTAGCCCTCATGTCATCTCTGGGAGCCTGCTTTCTCCTCTGCCAAGTTCTCAGCCTGCACTGCCTGCTCTTTTCTCTTTCTTCTTCCAGAAACTTGTCTTCTGTATTCCTTTCTGCCTCACTCTGCTTCAGGGCCCCTACTAAAAAAACCCAACAAGTGAGTACACAAAAGTGGAGTTAGGAGTAAGGAGTAGTGTGTACTATATACGGGAACTGTCTTTTTTTTAGGCAGATGATTAATCAACAAAACTATGAACTGGCTTAAAAGTAGTTAAATCTCAATGATTTCTATCCCTGAGGGGGCAGAAAACAGCAATATATGAGGAAGTGTACTTTCTATTATTGATCCTGTGGTTCCAGTAGAGCTGCTGCATGAACACAAAAAAAATAATAAACATATTGACCTGAAGTTTTCCTTATAAGGAAAAAAAAAAACAAGGGCTCATCAAGTGTTTTTGTCTTATTTTCAGTAGAAAATGCATTTTTAGACTTAATATGAGCCACATTCATCTGACCAGTCCAGAAAAAATGTCTCATTTCAAGTTATTTAAAGACAAAAATTAGGTCTGAATTGCTTGGAACGAGTAAAACAAAAAACAAAAAAAAAAATGCCAATGGAACAAGAAGAAAGTTACTTGTATCAACACATTATTCTAGTTTCAAGCATTTTTTCTGAAATCTGAACAAGTGTTAAATATCTTCCTTGAGTAAAAATTCTCTTATTCGACTCAATGAGCCACATTCAACTGAAAAGACACCATTCATGTCTATAAATATCTTTAAAAAAACAAAAAAAACATTTACTCAAAATAAGACGGAAAGACTTGCTTAAATTTAATTAAATTAAATTTTAAGTGTGATCTCAGAGGATATGTCAGTTTATTCCCTCAAAAAATGCTCAAAACTGCAGAATCATGAAACAAGATGAGATTCTGTTGAGGAAACTCAAAATCTTATTAGCTTTCTCCCTAACGTGTCAGCTTTCTGGTTGAATTACCCTTCATTTCAAAGATGTAGCTAATTTTACACACACATTTGAACTCATCATCTTAATGTGCTGTGAAAGGATACTTTAGTCTCAGATGAAGCAGATTACAAAGATTAAAAATATACTGTGTGAGTAATCTGGTGCAAATGTTCTCATAACAGCTTTGAGAGATTCAAAATAAGGATCCTTTGTTTCTTCTCAGCTCAGTCCAATGATCGATTAAAGTATGGGCATAAAAATATGGATGGAGTTGCTGTTTTCATTGGTCAAGCCTCGCCTTTATCGTGCCCGATAATTCATGCTCAAACACGTGTAAAACAGGACCGCGTGAAATGGAAAACCTCCATTTCTGCTTCATGGGTTTAGTCATGTTAAATCACCATAAGTGTAATTCCAGTCAGCGACACAAGAGAGGCCCTCTCTCTGCCCGCCATACCACAGACTGCAGGGAGACGCCAGACCAACACATAGGAGGGGAGGAGGGAGTTTTACAGTGCACACACTCACACACACACACATGAGATCACATATATCACATTAAGGTTTACAATTTAAGCTTTTTGCTGACGCCTTCATTCAAAGCGCTTTTTGGAAAGAGAGCAAGTATGGCATCCATGTGTGACTTAAAGTAATATTATGACAGTTATTCATGGATGCAGGACACAGGATTTTCAGTTTGTAGTTTCATGTGTCATCATGGGGGGAAGCAGCATGGTCACATTTAGGAAAATTGGTTACAAATGGTAGAATAAGAAATGCCCCTTTCAAGCACCTCTGCAGCGCAGTTCACCCACTGCTGTTCATCTCTTTGTGCAGATGACACCAATGCATGAATCAAAACACTTCGATCTTTCTAGTTTAGCAATGCATAAAGGCTGTAGGACAGGGAAAACATTTAGCCTAGCTCAATGCAAAACCATTAGCTATGTTACCTCTCTGCTGACTGCGGACAAGTTAAATTGAAGATATAACCCATAAAATTATTAAATGATGCCAATGCAGCTGTTCTACAAATGCAGTTCCTCAACTGTCCACTAGAGGGTGGCTCCCAAAGACCCCAGTTCTTAGTTTGCATGGCTTGTCTCTCTAACTGTATGCTTCATTTGAGGGAAGATTTTCTTATCACTTTTTGGTTTTAAGGAAAGTGAAGCTGCAAGTTTTGCATACTTAGACAAAATAGGAGGCGTGACCATAGACAGTATAAAACAAGGACACAGGCAGTGTCACAAATCCAAACTTCTGTGAGTGCACTGCATAAAATATCTACTCACTGGAATATTGCACAAAATCTTACAGGCTCATGTTGTCTCAAATAAAACACTGTGGCTTCCCACTTACCAGAAATTACAATTGCATTTCACAATGGTTCACAGGTGCTCCTTTGCAATTCATGGATTGCAACCATCATCTATCATTTGGTGTGTTCCCACCCCTTCCATTATTTAGCTAATATGGTGTTTATCATGTGAGAGAAGGGTTCAACGTTCTGCACTCAACTTTTTGAACATTTTGAGTGGGCCAGGTGTGAAATCAAAGTGCACTGTTAGTGTGAACGCACTTACACGATCGAAATAGCAAATGCTGAACTACACGGTTTGGGACACAGACACATTCTCAGTCACATCACCCGAGGGTTTTTGAATTAGAGTATCAGAGAAAAACAAATGAGTCAGTGTATTCATATTGGAAATGCTGACTCAGCTTAACTTTTGGTCAACCTAGGAAGAGACAAGGTAGCAGGAATCCTCTTTGCTAACAGCTGCAGCGTTTACACAAATTACACAACCATTACCTCTACCCCCTGTACAGTGTGTAGGATTAAAAATATAAGTTATTTGAATCAAAATCTTTTTTGAACGAGGCTTTAAACATGTTTATTTTACTTCATTTTATTTTATTTTTTGTATTAGTTTTTGGTTTATTTCTCAATGGTTGTGTATTGGGTTTGTGGGGGTTTGGTAGTCAGCTTCAAGTGGACACTTGGGGAACTGCAGTGTACTTCTGCATCGAGTTCATGTCTCAAGACTGGAGGTTGCTGCTTGAGCTGCCAACTTGACTTGGTTTAATTTAATAATGACTCGCTTTAATTCTGCCTCTTTGTTTTTTGCTTGAAGAAGAAAAGTTCCTATATGGTGACCAGCATCACTGGGCTTAAAAAATGTGCTTCAGAAACCACGACTCTACGGTTCAGAGGTGGGACAGGTGAAACTAAAGAGGTACAATGATGTAATAGGCCAGCTTCAAAGATATAGTTGGCTGTTTTTTTAATCACTACGGATGAATCCATGCAAGATGTTCTACTTTTTTTAATTTCTAGGAGCTAAGCTAACTAGCCAGTTGTTGCTGGTGTGCTTTATTTTGAAAGGACATGTGTGGATGTGGATTTTTTTTAAATATTATTGTTGGGAGGTAACAAACTAAATGACAACCTACATTGCTATTTAACCTAGCACTAGTGTTGGTTTATTTATGAATATCTGACCATTTCATACAGACAAGACAGTGACCTGCATCCACCTCTGTCCTCCACAAGACTAATCCGATCCGGTCTGGTGGTCCGGCTGCTTTGTTTTGGAAAACCAGCCCAGCAGAGGGGTCAGATCCTCATCAGCTCTGATGTTTACATTCTCACAGTGGGCCACCAGGGACGGACAGTGTCCATTTAGAAGTCAAACCGTGGGAAGAAACAGGGCGATAAATAGCCCAGAGAGGGAGCGAAACAGTGAGAATGAATGAGAGGGTGACACTGACACTGTTTGCCCCTTTCAGCCATGACACTGCTGATGCAACTGTGCTGCCAAATGTCTTTCTGTGACTTTGACCGTGAAGCAGAAAGACTTTTGTGTCATTGTCTCTTTAAAGCAGTTAAAGATATGAACGTGTCACTTTGACCCCAAGTGGTGACCTTTCTCTTTCTTACCTTTGGTCCGAAAAGCAAAAAAACAAATCGGACATCAGTTGATTTCATATTCGGTAAGCTCAAATGTAAATCTTGAAATTCTGAGTTGTGTTGCTAAGAGTGGATATTGATCAGTACAACAAAAAGGACAAAGACAGCTCTGGGCTTTCATCTAAAAATAACTGGAAGAGTAGAAAAAGGAGGAGACAAACAGATCAATAGACTGGAAACTGTCATGGTGAGTGCAGCTTATGTCCAACAACTTGCACCATTTATCTCCTCTGATCTGTCCAGTGCTGACATTGACACATAGAAAAGACAAACTGTAAACTGTATCTGGTGTTCAGAAGTTGTCCTGAAAGCTCTCTTTATCCTATTTTATATTCATCTATTTGAATATTGTAGAACACCTCTTAGGAACACAGATTATTAATTACATTTTACTTTCCCAGATGCCTTTTTTGTGTTGATTAATATTGTTTTAGATAACTTGACTTAATTTTCAAATAATCTTGATAAAATCTTATTTTTCCAAGATAACTGGGATCACATCATCCAAACGAACTGAGAGACAGTTGATATAAATGTACTTTATTATGACCTTTTTATTGCTTCCTTAGTGCTCTAATAAAATGAGCTCTCCAGGAAGTGATTTAATCTCTACCCTTCTGCGTATTACTCTTGTATTATTTGGATTATTACATCCTCAGTTTTTTTTCTTCTTTTTTTTATTAGATAGGAAAAAGAAATTAAATCAGCATTTTCAGAATTGTAGGCAAAAGTCTGCCAGTTCATTACATACTTCTTAAAGTCTTAAAAACAGTTATTCACTTTTACTAAACAATGTCAGATCAAACTATAAAGGCATCAAAATGTGATGTCTGCAGCGCTCCCTGCAGTCTGCAGCTAAATGGCGCCTCTGTGTGGTCACATTATGTCTTACAACATGTCATCCAGCAATGGCTGTTTGATATAGCACTGCATTTCCCAGGCATCCATTTGTTTCTTCATATGTGCTTCCAAAGTAAAAGCATGATTTTTTTCCCTACAGGATGGGTAGCATATGAGTTTTCACAATGGAGTAACCCATATTAACTAAAAAAAATAACATCTTCCGTAAGGATTAAAAAAAAAATAGTGAAATAAATATTTGAAGTGAAGCATGCTACGACTAGTAGGTGTACCCTGAGTAGGCGGGGAGTCTTTTCAATATCTTCCTTTATTAAGTTTTAACCCATAAATTGTATAATAAATGGATGTAGCCACTGTGAAATCACTCATCTGTTTCTGATAAAAATATTTGTGGCAAACAGTCTGTGGGGGTCATATGGATACTAGGTGTGCTTTAAGACTCCTCACTGATAGTTACAAGGCGCCGACTAGTCTGTCAGACGAGCCAACCTCTAAATGGGGAAACTTGGGATCTTAATATCTTCCAAACTGTAGAGTATCAAAAAAATCCCCCTGTACAGTGTGTGATAATAAAGAAATTATCTTTTATATCTATCTATAGTCATTTTTTTTATACCAAACAGTAAACAAGTTCACAGAAACAGGCAGTTGATGGACACTAAATCTATATATTTTATAGTCTGTGGTTAGCTCCATGGTGTTTCTGAACTTCTTACCACTCAGTCTTACTCGCTTGCCTTTAATGTTGCCTTTTCATAGGACTGGAAATTTTGAGACTTAACAGAGTAAGATTTGTTCTGACATTATTTCAAAGTCATCTGTCATCTTTTCGACCCTGCTTATTCCACATCCTTTGATTAAAAAAGAAAATACTCAGTACTTGAAGTAGATTTAAGAGAAAGCACTGTCATTTTTTACTTAGGTAGGCCCCAGGGTAACACTTTTACTTCTTCTTAAGTGATTTTATTTTTTCAAGATACATGTACTTGCATTTTGTTTTATTACATTTTATTTTGAAGAAGTCTACCGGAAACGGTTAATCCAGTTTGTAACGGTGCTTCATCGTAGCACTGTACTCTGTGGACCTCCTCTCCTCTACGCTACGCTGAAGAATCACTGTCCAACCTGCCGCGTGCACAGTCAGTGTGAACCCTTTCAGCTCGCGCACACTGAACACTGAGGCTGTCACGCGCAGGATGAAGCTGCTACCGGTTCTTCTGTCTGTATCATTATCGCTGCTGCTCGCGTACTATGTTTACATCCCGCTACCTGATGCCATCCAGGAGCCGTGGAAGCTGATGATGTTGGATGCTGGATTCCGCACGACAATGCACTTGGTGAGAAAGGGGGGGGTGTTCATTTTGGTCACTTGCTTGGATTTGATGGTCGCAGCAGGAGTACAACTCCTGAAAATAACGTACTAACTCACCAGATCATAGTTTAAATATCTGATTCTTTAAGCTTTGACCATAAATTGATTTTCAAGTGTAGTTGCAGTGCATGTTTTGAAAAGTGGCAGTGGTAACCTACAACACAGAAACATAACAGGCCTGTTTAGACATGGACTTTGACCCTTTCTCTTAAGCCTTGTGTTGTAAAGAGTTAGCTTGAAAATGACCTACCCAGAGCCTCTTTGAATTATTTTCAAAATAGTTCTTATCAAAACATCACTGCCCTACTATGTGCATCTATTTGAAGGAAAGCAGATCTTATGACACAAAGAGCCATAAAATTGGAATTATTTCGTAAATTATGGCTGAACTACACAAACTTTTAATAGATCAAGTTGTGACTAGTCTGCATTATGTGTCATTACCAGGGGGTCTCTTCTTGCTTGAATCCATTAAAGCTCATTAGTAACAGCAGCGTGAAATGTACAAACTTCTTGAAAGAGCTGTTTCACTACATTAACAGTTCTTTTCAAGCGTTTTTCTCTGTCTTCAGGGTAATAATCATTGCAAAACAGTCATCAGATAGTTCATTGTGGACCTCCCCTCACCTTTGTTCTACATCTTCAGACAGCCACAGTGGGTGAAAAGCAATGAATTACACAGGCTGAGGAAGTTTGCACATTCATGTTTTATTACTAAGGCTGTTACAAAGCTGATAACAGTGTCTGTAGTCAAAATTCAATAATGTGCTGCGTCTGTCTAAAATTGGAAACAAGCTCTAAGAGATAAGGTTAAATTAAGCCCAGGAGTAGACTGGTCCACCATGATTACTCTCTCTTTAATGTAGCTGTAATGCAAACCAAAACACTAAGTGAATCTGAAACTGTTCAGAATAGTACTTTGATCACTTTGTCGGATAACTTCTCCAATTAGTGTTTAAAATGCTCCAAATAAATGTTATTTGATTACTTTTGTGATTATTTATACTTCTTTAGTTTCTTCAAATGCCATCACAATCAAAAGTAATTTGAAACGACCATTAGTGCAGACATACTTTAGCTCTGCTTCCCCATATTTTAAACATAAATGTAAAGCAACAATGCCGGATGTCCATGCAAAAAGTGTCCAGATTTTCAAACTGCCAAATGTCCGTATGTTGTAGAAATCTATAAATCTGTCAGTAAACTGCCCCTGTAATGGCTGGCCAATCAGAGGGAAGGGGGTTTGTGGAACAGGGAGCCTTAAAGAGACAGCTCTGTAATGGCAGAACCTATGGCACTTAAATGTTTTACCTGTGTCTCAGGTGTTATGGAACAGGTGTTATAATTTCACTGACTGCAAAAGAAATCTACCTACAGGTACAAATAAAGTCACCTGAACCTCAAGACAGGCTAGAATCAAGCATTTCAGACACAGGCTGAAATACAAGTGTTTTTAAAACACCAGTGTGAGGAAAAGTGGGATTTTTTTTCAGCAGTAAATCATGTAAAACTAATACCCTGCGCCAGAAGGACAGAATAAAGTCTTTAAAAAAAGCACAAGACCTCCTCTTTTAGTAAAAGCAAAAGCAAACGTAGTGACCACTGACTTTTTAAGTGTCCTAGAAAAATATGTGTTCCAAAAAGCACTATAATCCTTGTACTTAATGAGCTACATTAGTGTTTAACCTAGTACACCGTGTACAGTATGTAGGGCAGATATGGTATCAGGAAGACCGTGCTGAAGATGAGTGAGGTTTGTCTTCTCCCTGTTAGGACTTGAACAGTTGGCTTCTTTTCCAGCAGACTTTCATGCATACCCTGAAAAAAATCCCTTTAAATTGAGCCTTCCTGTCTTTATTCTACTTTTCCTCTTTCTCCAGGCATATTTGATGGATTGGCTTGGCTTCGACCACTACATTAGGTCAATCAGACGAAGCACAGAGGGCTTCGAGGGTATGATGAAGGGTAAGGGTGGTTCAGACGCCGACGCTGGGGTTGTGCCTGGAGTCAAAATCAGCGACATCACCTTTGACGGCGTCCCCGTCCGAGTTTATGAACCTCCAGCAGGGGGGGAAGGCCACCTGAGGAGAGGGCTGATGTATTACCATGGAGGAGGCTGGGCCCTCGGCAGTGGAAGTGAGCACTTACTTAGTTACTGTCTTTTTTAGACATCACTGCCCAGTTTGAGAGGGGTTACAAGAGATTGAGGCTGAAATAAAGTCATCAAAGTAATCAAAGTTTGTTTTAAATCCAATTTTGTGAAAGACTTGTATTCATGCTCGAGAGAAATGATCCCTCCAGAACCCTCAAGGAGAGTTACTTTTTGTTGTCTATGTGCATATCTCCAAGCATTCATACTAAAAAGTGGAAAATTTGGTCACAGAATAATGTTTGTACACTTCAATTCTTCACACCTCTTCTTCTTTGCACTTCCTCAGAAAAGGGATCATATGATACGATCAACAGGATGCTGTCTGACGAGCTAAATGCTGTTGTGGTCTCTGTTGAGTAAGTGTGTTTCCTTTTGCAACACTGATCTAGTGTTTCAGCCATCACCTGCTCCAAGCCACAGAAACCAATGCCTCACACAGACTTAAAGCTGGAATTAGTGGAAAGAGATTCAAATGCTTGAATGCTTTTTGAGCCTGTAGTTGATTTTCATTTTCATTTGTCTGGGCAGGTATCGTCTGTATCCAGAGGTGCACTTCCCAGAGCCATATCTGGACTGCCTTACTGCTGCCAAGCACTTTCTGTCCAAGGAGGTTTTGGCAAGGTACGCCATTGACCCCGAGCGTGTGGCTGTAGCAGGAGATAGTGCAGGAGGGAACCTGGCTGCTGCAGTCTCTCAGGAGGTACACTGACACACCATTTTATATTGAAATATAGGCAAAATATATTCTGACTACAAAACAAGACAGTCATTTTAAGACAGACAAATTGCAGCAAAGGTTATCTTTTTACCACGTTGTGCTTTATCCAGTTTTAAAAAGAAATGTGAAGTAGAAATTTATGGGATGTTGATGCCAAGCATTGGCAGAGTGACCCAGGATGAGACTCCAGGACCAGCTCTGAACAGCTTATTCAGGAAGTGACATGAGAATGAAATGAAAATTACATGAAACTTGACCAATTTGTGACATCAAAGATTGGTAAATCAGCTTAAAAGAGCATGACAACAGAAAAAATGTCTTTTAATAAGTTCTTTGGAATTTTAATACTACACGTAGAAGAGGCGCTAGTGTAGCCAAGTGGTCTAGGTTGTGTGCCTTATGCGTGGTACTATGCGTGGGGGGCCTGGGCTCAAGTCCACCCTGTGGTGCCTTCCCTGCATGTCACTTCCTCTCTAATTAAAGACATAGCAAATATCATGGCTGTGATCTCAGGATGAGATGTCAGGCTGCAAAAGATTTGCCCAATTTATGACATCACAGATTGTCGAATCAGCGAAACCTAAAAATGCAATACTTCAATCTCTGTTCTTTTTCTGGTTTTCTCTTTCCCAAACAGTCAGGTTTAGACACATTGGTTAACTTAATGATGATGATGACTTTGTGGCATGGCAACAGTGGGGGAGGCATCCAGAGAGCTGGCCATCAGATGAAAGTGGACTCGCATGGGGTCTGAAGGGTCTGAAATGAGTGTTTACGATGACTTTTTCAGCAATATTAGCATAAAGACCCCCTCTTCAAAGGAAAGAAATGCGGTCTGAGCTGAGATAACTGCTAAGAAATGTTCAGAGTTAATGTGTATGAATTAAATGAGAGCTGTTTTCCCAGATTTCCACAGATGACTCCACAAGCATCAAGTTCAGCGTCCAGGCGTTGGTGTACCCAGTGCTACAGGCTCTAGACTTTAACACTCCCTCCTACCTGCAGAATCAATACATACCCATCCTCTTCCGGACTGTCATGGTCCAGTTCTGGCTACAGTACCTGGGTGTTGATCTCTCCCTTCTGCCCGAGTTAATGACCAACAACCACAGCTCCGTACAGCACTCCAACATCACCCCCGAGCTGAGGGGCCGGGTGGACTGGACTGTCCTCCTGCCCCCGAAACACAAGAAGAGCTACAAACCTGTGGTCGTAGGAAAAGGATCTAAGGGAACAATCAAGGAGCTGCCAGGTCTGCTGGATGTGAGAGCTTCACCGCTATTAGCAGGACCAGAGGTTCTGGCTAAATGTCCCCGGGCGTATGTCTTAACATGTGAATATGACGTGCTGAGAGACGATGGTTTGATGTATGCACGGCGACTACAGGAAGCAGGAGTCACAGTTACCAGCCACCACTACGAGGACGGCTTCCACGGGTGTTTTAGTTTCATCGCTTGGCCACTGGATTTTGATGTGGGGAGGAGGGCGGTCAGGGGATTCATTGACTGGCTCAAGAACAACTTGTAGGTGTATGTATGTGTGTGTGTGCAAATGTGAGAAAGCATCTTTTTAGATGCATGTGCATGCATGTGTGTGTGCTTCTGTGATACCAAATGCACTACTCCTTGCTTTGTGAATAACTGGATTGTTCATATTCTCTTTGTTAAAGAAAAAAAGAGATGAACGCTCAGGGCTCTCAGATACACACACCAGCTTGGTGCTTTTAAAGTTTACATGATTTATTTAAGATTACCAAAGGTTGGTAGGTGGAGGAGGTGAAATATTCCAACCTACCATGGCTAACACTGTGAGCATGTCACATACACACAAACTAACTGTGTCGAAACAGATGCAGACAGACTTTCGTTGCTAGGGGAGTTAGATTTTTATGTAGGAGTCAATTTGTTTGGCTGCTTAGTTGGTTTACTTCATGATCCAACCCCAAGCAAATCATTTGATCTATGCATCAGCAGTGATGAAAGGGTATGAAACTGCATGTTTTTAGCAATAATCTGATGTCTCTTAGGAAGACCACAAATGGATTATCAATATGAGCTTTTATCGATATCAGCTTTTAAACAACTAAAGAGGTAAAACTTTATGTGTTACACAATTTACACAGCTCCAGTAGGTGCAGGAGATTAAATTCAAATTAAAAAACAAGGATGATTCAGGATGTGATAGTTCCAGTGCAAGGGCTTCACATGACATCATTTCACATCCAGATATACATTTTTACATTTTTCTAGTATTCTCTATGTGACATTAACATCCCCACCCTGCAGTCTTGAATCTTCCTACCGTTGTCAATAAAAAACAAAGATGTTTCACTCAAAAAGCAACATTGTTGTGTTTACTTATTTACCTAAAAAGTGATTAAGCAGTTTGTGATGTTAAATGCCTCTGGAAAAAATGGTGTTTTTGGAGATAAGTCAGTAAAAAGCAAAAATCTGCCTTTAACATAACAACAAAAAAATCTGACTTTATTTATTTATTTATTTAGTAAAAAGAACTCTGTCTTATTTCCCCAAGATTCTGACTTTATTTAATTAGATTTATTATTATCAATTAGAATTTTGTGATCAAAGACAACCTACTGAGAAAAAGGCAGAATTAAAAACAAAAGAAAAGAAAGAAAATTTGGAGACTAAAAAGATGGGAAAAAAGAAATGTGATCAGAATCTAAGAAATCTGGATTTTTTTTTCTTAAAAGAGATTTATTGGGCTACTTTAAAAAAAAAAATGTTGACATTGCACGTCAATCATAGTAGAAATACTCTTCCTTATGCGTCTCTAAAATTAGTTTATGCATTTTTTAAGGACTCAGTGAACAATCTTTTTTCTTATTCTTCTTCTTCTTATTTGTGACAGTCTGAATACCTCAACTGTATCTTCAAGGACCCTTTATCTACGGAAGCCTGTAGAGGTCTTTTAAAAATTACTTTGTCTTTCTCTGTTTCCTAGAGATGATGAGTCAATTTCATTTTATTCCTCTAATGGTTTCAACTTTTTTTCTTATTATCCCAAGAACAAAAATCTCTTTTAATTGAAATGATGTGATAACTCATCTCTCTTCCTCTCTCTGCATAGCATAAGCACAAAGAAACACAGAAATAAACTAGAGTTATCTTAATCCTGTGGAAAGTGTAGGAAAGCAACTTGGCATGCCATCTTCTGGCTAATGATAGCCATCAACCTATTGTTTTGATAATTTCACTCTGGAAAAATTATCTAATGCAAGTAAATCTAGTTTATTCTTTTAAAAAATTAGCTATACTCTCCCTTGAAATTGAGAAAAAGAGGTTAAAATTCTTGAAAAAACAATGTATTTCTCCATTTCCTTTTGTTAAACATTAATCACAGCTTACATGTTCACTTATTTACAAAAAGGTGCGTGTTACTTTATGAATTAGTCAGTGCAACAGCCCCCTCTAGAGGTGTAAGCCTGACATGAAACTCAAACTGATGAATATTAGTCATATTCATGTATGACAGTGGTTGGATGTACTGCATGCGGCCTAACATGAAAGATTTATATGTAATAATATCTAGCAGATCAATACTACCTCAACTGCTTATTAACCATTGACACAGATGTACCGTTTTCTCTTATCTTATTTTTTTTATTCCTATTCAAGACTCTGACAAATTATCTTGTTGATCCTCAGTGCAAATTCTGATTTATATATCAACTCCTGTGCGGTCTTTTTTCATGCATCAACTGCCACAGATAGTCATCACTGATAAGGATGACTGACACACTAACTGTTAGTCACTGACAAGTGTGTGCGTGCATTTCGCCACTCTAGCACTTTTCTACACTAGTCTTTGTCTTATAAATGAGACAATGAGCAGCTGTAGCACTCACAAAGGAATTCAGGGAGATTCCAAAACTTTAACAAGATGAATGCCGGGAGGAGAGGCCTCAAGGGAGGGAACAGGGGAGTGGAAGACAGAGGAGGGAGGAAAGGCTTTAAATCTGTCTTTAAAATGCATTACATGTCCTCTGGCTGTGATTTAAATTCTTCACTTTGGGGGTAAACTGCTCTTTTTTTATTTCAGAGCAGAAGCTGTCCTCAAGCTGTTTCCATGTGTTCTTTAAAACTGATTTCAGACACAGAGACTGTAAAATAGTTGAAAAATGGCACCTAAAAGTTTTATTAAATTTTGTGTTCTCTTCACATTAAATTTAAGGGTGCAAATCGTGTTGCTGATTGATTTCATGTTGCAAGTTTAGAGTACTGAAGAGATTTCATAACACCAAACTGTTTTTAATCACATTTTTGGTCAGAGAGTGGCCTTCAATATTAGCACATGTGTATGTAATTTCATAACAGAAGTCAAATTTACTACACGGAAGAAATTCACTGAAAGGCACTGAAAAAATACTGCATACAAACTGTGTCCCAGTTTTATGGTCTCTCTGAACCCAGCCAAACTGTACAAATCTGTTTCTCATGAAAGAAACTTTGTATTTTATTTTGAAAGAGCATAATTGTTTATCAAAAGTAGTTCTGTTTATCAGATCCACACTCTGAGTTAACCCTGTTCTACCCTGTTTTGCTAAGAGTTGTATTTCTTTTTCTTATTGTAAAACCAAACACTGTCTGAGATGTTGCTGTTGACTGTGATCAAAGGGGGGCTGTGAGATTTGACCTTCAACTAAATTCACAGCAGATGGAGGCTGATGAGTGAAAGCAAAGGAGAGGAAAATAGGAGAAATATGTCACAAATGAAAATTTCCTTTGAGGTTTATGAATGTAGTTTTTCGGCATCTGGCAATCTGTATCACAAATCCAACCACTGTACTTCAATCAGCAGACTAACTCCCATCCAACAGGCTGGCATATCCATTAGGAAATGAATGAAAGCAACAATCAATGTTGCTGACATGTTTGCTTTTCAATTTACACGTAGAGGGAGAGAAGGCACTTTTACGATCCTTAGTAAATTTATGGCCTGCTCCATGTGTCCAATAGATATTAATAAGTAGCCTATGACACGCTAGAAAGTAACCGGGGCACAGATTGGTCGTTTTAAGGGATATGCTAATGAAACCTGTGTCATTTCAGCAATTGCTAACCAGCACTACCTGTCTATGAGGCTTTTTATATTAATTTATATCTTCTGCAATAAATTTGGGTGAATAAAGACCTGCATGTTTCTTTAATTGTCTCCCATGTGTATTAAAAGTGGTTGTTTGGTACCTCCTTAACAACATACAGTGGGCTAACTTAGCTCATAGCTAGCTTGTTAGCCTAGCCTCTGTAGCCAGCCATAGACCACAGCAGGTGGGCAGTGGTTTTACATTACATCATTACATGCTGTTAGAAGGCCTAAGCCAGTAATAAATATCAATAATAAAAATAATTATTACTTGTGAAACATTTTTTTAAAACAGGGTTGTAAAGTGTTTTACAAAATAAAAATATACATAAAACATCATTTAAACCACAAAGTAACAATATAAAAAAATGTAAAGGGCTAAAAAACACCAAGAGATAAGAGGGAGTAAAACATAATTAGAATAAACACAACAAAGGCAAACAGATTAAAACACTTAAGGGATTAAAGATCCTACTTGATGAAGAATCAAAGCAGTGTATTGAGGATTAAAACATGCCAAGATAACAAATACTGTCGATGCCCATAAATTAAAGAAATCATTTCTAAAGGACATCAAAAATTTTTTTAATCTTATCTCCTCAGGCGGGTTTTTTCAGAAGTCAATTGTAAAATTAAAATGTGCTACAGGTCGTCTATTTACAATATTTACTTCAAGGAAAGGTGTGGGATTGCACTTTATCCTCAATCAACTCTTTAGCTGAGGTGTGATGGCTGTAGAGTGCCAGACAAGGAAGTTATAAAATCAGCAACAAGGAAATATTAAAGAAAATATTCCTATACTGTGCCTTCCAAACTGATATATATTTATAGAAAGATAGTCCAGTTTGTAGTGATTTCAATGGCCTGTCTCTTTCTGTTTTCTTTCTCTTCCTGTGTTTTTGCTATGTGACCCTACACAGACACAGGCATTTCTCTCAGGGTGTTATCTTCCTCACCTGGGGCCACACAGTCTTCACATATCACTCACCTAAGCCTGGGAACTGACTCACTTGAGGGTAAAAAATAATCTCCCATCACTTCCTCTCCTCTATTTTAAGATTGTATCACTAAAAGGAAAACTAAGTACTCATCCCTTATCCTGTTACATTCAGTTACACTTCCCGATTTCCCTCATACAAGTCTACCTGCCTGTGTAAACCTGACTGCTGCTTGTGTCTGTGTGAATGTGTTACGCATGCTGCTTCACAGGTCTGAATAGTTTGGAGGGCTGTGCATATGCAAGCTCTGATCTCATTTCCTTACACTCACAATGGAGCAGGGGTTAAAGGTGAAGAAATGAAAGTAAAGGAACCTCTGGGAATAACTCAAGGTTAAGTTTTGCAGATTGAATGTCTCCCCTGTGACAAACTCCACTTAGGCTGCACTGAAGCACAAACAATAGCAGGTCATTTGGCAATAATCGGCTGACATTTTCTCAGATCATTTCACAATGGGAGGAAAGAGGCAAGAAATGCTGCTTTCTATCTTACTGTAAAATGCTGATTATCCTCAACGATGATGCTGCCTTCATGAACTCCTAAAGTTAGGCTTTGTGGTTTTTAGCCTTCATGGAAAGAGGTTTTTGTTGGAAAAACACTTTTTCAACAGTTTGAAACTTATTAAACCCAGCAATACATCTCAGTGGTCAACTTGCAAATCAAAAGTGAAGAGATAAGAAACACAATGACATAGTAACATCAACCTATTACACTGAATTTTTCCAATTAACTTTGTCTGCTGTTGTTTTAACATCTGACACGAAGAGAAGTTGTGAGTTTCAAAAGGATTAAATGAAAAGTGGAACAGAGGCCAAACATCTTAATAGATTACACAACTGCTCACCACAGATTGTTTCCAGGACTTCTTCACTCTTCTCTTAAATGTCTTTCAACTGCCATGGAAATTTGCCCAGAGCAGCTCCACACATGCAGACTGGATGCTGTATAAAGGATTTGCAGCAAATTTAAGTGCTTCTGGCACACAGTAGATGTGCCCAGTTATAATATGTGACTGTTTGGAGACACAGGGATTTGAGAGGAACATAGCTACTTTGAACTTTAAAAAGAAAGAAATAAACATTATAAAATATCAAAGAACAGATTTTTCTAGCATCTGCCTCAGAAATTAACACATTAAGACTACTGTAAGACGATATTGCACCAACGGGGAAGACCTCTAGTTAGACCAGACACATTGATCTCATATTATTTTTCCCTCCTTATGAAGCCTATTAAACTTCATGCTAGGTTAAAGCTCCAGGGGTGAGTTTCGAGCTGGTTGTACAACAGACTAAATAAACATTCATATTTCTACATCTCCTTTTTTCCCCCTTCTTACTCTGCAAAGTAAACAAGGGGAGAAGTTACCAGACCGCACAATATTGATACAGCCTTTTTGAATGCTTCCCTCAATGAGCAATGTTTGATAAGGTGAGATTTTGGGCAAGAATCACTAATATCACATTTACAAGACAGTATGAGCCGTTGTAACCAATAGGGATGCGCGGATATGAAAATTTTGGCCATTACTGCTTGCTGTTATGGCCGATAACCAATATTTACCAATATTACTAGTGGTTTAAAAAAACAAAACAATCTGAGATGATCAAATTCTGAACATACTGAAAATCATGCAAACTGAATTTTTCAATATCTCCCTTTATTTTCAAATTTGTTTCCTTGTCCACTCTTCTTAGTTAGTTTTGGTGTTTACATAGTCATAGAAAATAATATTATTTAGGTCTTGAAAGGTCATTCAAGATGCTTTGAAAATGGCTGGCAGCTAATGAGTAAATATTGGCCCGCTTTTACACATCAGTCAATGCGGATATGAGAAAAAAAAATGACCAACATCGGCAAATACCGATATTGATACCGATATATCCCACATCCCTATGAACCAATTCAGTCATTCCAACAGAGTGTAGGTTTCAATCAATTTTTGGCATTTTTCTATTATCTTACTCTATGTATGGGAGGTTTTGGCCTTTAAAATGATATACAAGTGCTTTAATTTTTGCTGTAAAGATCAGCTTTTTTGATAAGTTTATGTGTATCTGTTTATACCGGTGTTTCTGTAGTTGGCATCAAGTGGATTATCAAAGAACTGCAGTTTTTAGCACTTCTGTGTTGTATAGGCTTCATATGGCCCAGAGTTTGCCTCTTGGCTTAGACGTTGACATTTCTTGTTGCTAGGTGAAGGCTAAAGCTAGCCGTTACGTTCCAACGGTTATCAAATATAAAGTTTCACTTAAAGTATGACTGTATATTCAAAGGTTGTAACATTAAGCTGTTTTTTTTCTACTAATACTCAAGAGAGAGTGGTGAAATGAAATTGCAAAATTGCTGCTTATTAGTGAAGCTAACATAGAGAGAACTAAAGGCAACGGACACTATAACTACAGATTTTTAGTTTCCCGCCTTTGAATTTGTCGCCATGTAAATAAAGACGATTGGTTTGCTATGTGATACTGAATGAATGTATGCTTCACATTTCCGACAGCCCTTGAAGGCACCATATGTAGCTTAAAGTCCAGTTTTTCTGTCTAATAAATGACATCTTGTCGTTCTTGTAAAGTCCATACCTCCTCGCTTTCGCTCTCTGTCTGCTCCACCTCCATACAAACTGCCTCTCCCTCTCTTTCTAGGACAGAAATGCAGCAGAGCTTGATTTGACTTGTCCTCCCTCTGTGCTGGAAGTGTTTTACTTCTCCTCCGGACTTGTTTGGGTGCCGTTGCTGACTAGCACACGCTGGGACATGGCCGTTTCTGTCTCTCTTCAGTGTTTGGGACTTATCATACTCGCTGCAGTCCTCCTCCAAACAATTGCGGTCGCCATCAGTTTTATGTACTTCAACAAAGTCCTGAACACGGTAAGACATGCGTTTGTCTTCCTCTAAATCCAACACAGGGTGACATGACACTGACTTCAGCATAACCGTAAAAGAGAGGGTTGACACAGTTTATTGAAGGCAAATATTTACAGCAACGAGTGGGACAGTTATCTACCATTTACTTTACCTAAATACCACACCAGTGACATAATTTTACACCAGGAAAACTTCCAAGAAATGAAGAAAAACTGAACGATCAACACCTTGAAAGAGTTTCAGTATGGTCTCCTGCAGGATTAAAATTATAGAGGGTTTATTTGATGCTAGCTCCTATTTATTATGTCTAAATTATGCCTCTAATAGACAAGTTTACATGGGGTAAATGTCCCACTTATGCAAGAATCTCTGCCATTCTTATGTAGGACAATGAGAGAGAAGAAAGTTGGCAGAGCAGATAACAGAAAACAATTGCAGGAAATGAGGCTAGTTAGGGAATCAGGGGCTGTGACACCCTAAAAGCAACATGATGTGGACAATATGACAGGCAAAGTGAGATTTTATTCCACTGACAGTTTGTGCTGAGCTGTGATTGGCTGAGTAACTTTGGTACACCTGATTTACATAGGAACACCTGTGGTTGTCTCAGAGTTAACAGCACAACAGTTAGCTATTTGGTTTCCATTTCCAAGAATACCACATCATATCATGAAATAGCGTAACTTTTTAGTGTGATACCCATACGTTAGCAGTGGTAGTCCTGTTGAATACACTGAAAGGCCACTCAAAAACAGACAAAAACTAACCAAAACAAATTCAGCTGACTGGTCAAAAATCAGACTACCTATCTGCTTAACATTTATGTGTTTCTCAATTAATTTCCCACCACTGATACAAGCTTTACACGAAATTTAACTCCTATTGTGGTTAATATTTAAACAATTATGGCTAAAATATGCAATTCCCAAAAGTTTTTAATCTTGAAAGGCATTTTGCAACACTTTCCATGCCTTATTTTTGCTGGTAATAGTGTCCTTCATGGCAGTGGTTGACCAGTTTTTTTTATTGTTTTGAGAGAAATTATGTAGCATTTTCCTTAAATTCTTTTAAAAATCTTTATAGACTTAAGAAAATTTTGAGTGATAAGTAACTGTTGGATTCAGACCTGCTGTGGGACTTATTTTTAATTCTTTGTTGATAGATGCAGGAGAGTTTCTCCAGAAGCAGCGTGTCTTGTATGATCAATGCAAACCAGGGATCCAAATCAGAAGATTCAGAGGACAAGAAGAGTGACCCCTGTTGGCAAGTTACGCAACAGCTCCACTACCACATTGAAAAGGTGTTTGATTTATTTCTCAACCTACCGTTAACTTTCTTGATTGCTAAAGCCAATGTGAGTGTGATAAGAAGCTATTTGTTCTTTTAAAGCTCCTGTGAGGATGTTTTGTTAGTTATTAAACAGACTGAAAATCAACAATGATGCCTCTTCATGATCTTTAAAAAGCAAAAAGACTATCCGCAACAAGATTGGTTGTTTCTATGTAGTTCTTTGTAATTTCTAAAACCATAGTTAGGGGGTAGATGTCAGTTGTTGACTACCTGCATGCTGGTAAAACAGCCAATTGTTACATTCTGTATGGCAAAAATTTGAGATAAACGACAATTCCAAGTGTAAAAAAATGCATTTTTGTTAGAAAAGAGAAACTCACACAGAGTTACTGCTTTGTCCACAAGGGGCGCCAAAACCAACGATAACCTTAAGTTCTTCACTGGAGCTTTAAACGTTCCAGACTGGTTTCTGACAGGCTGCCCTCACTGTAATATTCATAACATATACACATTTGGCATGGCATTTCTCAGGAGTATAGACAACCTAAAACAAACAAGTGTCCAGTGACCTCAGTTTTAAAACTTTCCGATTCAGCAGCAGATATCTTTGTTGTTGAAAGATCCCCCAACGACTGTCAGAGCAGCTCCATTTTTGACTCACCCATAGGGGAATTCAGCGATTTGAGGTCAAAGGATGACATATTTGTTTAGCAAGAGGGGGGACTGTATGACTCAGGGGGTGATGAGGCCTCTGGTGAATTGTTGAATGTTAAGCGCATGGATCCAAAGAAAGCTAAAAGGCCTAATTGATGATGACATGATACTTTACTGTGTCTTTTCCTCAGTCTGTTTTATTTTTGTCTCTGTGGGTGTTCTCTTTCAGACCATGGCTGACCGTTTCCAGAGTGAAATATCCACCGCCATGAGAGGTTGGAACAATACTGCCATAAATTTTTACGTTATTACTCCATAGAAATGTATCTTGGTCCAGTTTTAAAATCATGTGCGCTGAGTGCGTTCCTTATCTGCCTGTGCTTTCACAGATAAGCTGACGGAGGTGATTCCTATCCTGAGTCCTGGCGTCCCACTTCCTAAAGTCGCTGCCCATGTCACCGGTGTGAGCTCATCCACAGAGGCTAAAAAAGCAGATGGTGAGCAATTTTTCATACAGTGCAGTAGAAAAAAAATGCATCCAATAGAGTTATTACCTTTTTGAAAGGCATGATTGACATCTCCAACTCTACAAAATGACATGTGCACGATTCTCACACACCTGCGAGTGCTGTCTTGCTCCAGCTGGGGTCAGAGGTGAGGAATGTGCTTCAAGGCTTCCAAGGCTGCTCCGAGAAAGGTCTTCATACTGACATATTTGTCAGGACCTGCACATGTGCAGCTGTTCTATCACCGTGTGCTGCAGGCATCTTATCTGTTTGGTGTCTAAGTTAATCTTTGTCAAAATAAAGTCAGACACAATCTCCTCAGAAATTCAAAGTTTATGGTTCACAGTTTTTATGGAGACTGTTTTTTTTATTTTACAGTTACAGCTGTAAAGCTTTTGACAGGGCAAACACTCACAGTTCCTGACTGCAACAGTGTTAAGACATGTGACCCCTTATAAATACATTTATTTATTTACTCATTTATTGTATGTGTTAGATAGATAATATCTTTGTCTTAACAATGCTTCTTGGCAATAAATCTCATACCGCTGGAAGTGAAAAGAAATAATAAATCGAACAAAAATGCCTCACTTTTTGTGCTAAGGTTCAGGGATGCACCGATCCAACTTTTCTGGTCCCGATACTGACACCTGGGCTTTGGGTATTGACTGATATCAAACAGATACCAGAGTTCAGTGTTCAAATAATCTGCATGCACTACTGTGGGATAAGACTTGTAATGTTAATGGGTAAAAGGCAAAAAAAAAAAAAAAGAGTACATATAGAGTTTTTGAAGATTATATTTGAATATTTGAATTATAAAGTGTTTAAATTTTCCCTGTAGTTTGGTAAAAAAAAAAAAAACAATGTGTCAAAACTGACATGCACCAATTGATCAGCTGACCTCCTTAATTTTGGGGCATCTGTGATCAGGGATCAGAGATCGGTGATCGGCTCATCCTATAAAACTGATCTTATGCACCTCCAGGAAGGTCTGACAGCCAGCCATTGTTGCTATTTGCTCTGAGACCTAAAACTCAGGACACTTGATTGGTTGTTTCAGTTAAAACATAAAGATTTTATTGTTTCACAGGTATTGTTCAATGCTTTCCAATAAAATGAGATTGAAACATTGAAGGTATTTGCTGTCAGTTAGAAAAAATAAAAAGTAAAAATCGGTATCAGCAGCTCAGATATTTTAAAGATCTGTGATTGGTGATCAGCCAAAAAATTGCGATCGGTGCACCCCTCGTCAAAACTTATAGATATTACTACTCAGCTGTAAACTTTTATTTCCTATAGACTGGTAATGCAAAACAAAAAAAACACTTGCAGGTGCAGGACCTCCGCTGTTAGACACTGCCATGATACCACAGCTTTTTTCGTCAGGCGCATGTGACGTCACGCAAGAGCACCTTAAAAAAAAAGAAAGTATGGCGCTTGTTGCCTAGATTGGTACCATGGATCAGCCCTGTCTCACCAATGTACCAGCTTTGAGGGGCTGGATCGGGTCGATACCTGATAGCAGGATTGGATTGGTGCACCTCTGTTTTGGGATTTAGGAAAATTGGCCCAAAATTTAACGGCTGGCCCTGAAGTTTTGGGCCCAAGTTTGACCTCCCACTTGGGCTGAAATTCGATCAAATATACGTCCCAGTTGGAGCCCATGCCATCAAGGATGACAAAAACGAGTCCTAAATCAAGTCCAAGGGCTAAAACCTCTGTTTTGGGTTTTGGGAAATTTGGCCCAAAACAGAAGGGCCAAGTTTTGTCTTCCCACTTTTAGTTTAAATTCCATGAAGTATGTGTCCCCCATCGAAACCTATGCCATCAGGGAAGACAAAAACGCACGCTAAATCAGGTCGGAGGGCATTTTAGTTTGCACTTGGGTAAATATGCCAGAAATTAGCCAAAAAGCTACATTTTATCTCTAGTCTCTAGCGAGTCATAGCTGCATGCAAAACAAAAGAAACAAATTGCAACAGTTAGAAACAATACCCCGTTATGACACAACAATGAAACCCATTACGCCCAAACAGCATGAGATATACAAATAAAAGAACCATTTGGTTTCAACTGTTTCCTTCTAATGTGAAGAACTCTGGGAATCACAAATCTGTTAAGACTTTCACTCAACCCATTAATTCACAGCAGTCTTGACAGATTGAATTTAAGGCATGTTCAAGCATTTAGATGTGTTTTTAGATGGTGCAAGGTCTTAAGTGATTTTGTTACCACACAATAATATCAGCAGTCATCAGATTTGTATCCTCTCTTTCTGCTCTCTGTAGCATTAAATGTGAATTTATTGGCCACAGAAATGTGTCCCTAAAAGATGAGGAGTTGATCCGCCTCTAATCAAATTTTGTCTCCTGCATTTACATCTCTCAGCAAAGCTCTCTTTCTTTTAGTGCTCTTTTAACATCTGACTGTTGTTAATTGAGTTGTAAAACACGTCAGATACAAAATACCGACTGAATCCTGGCTCACTTATCCTAAGGAATCTTTTCCCTCACATCTGTTTATCTGTTTCCTTCTTCAACATTTGTTTCTGATTTGAATGGTGTAGCTGTTAACTCTCAGTTACCACACCAGCCTGTAATCTCAAACCATCTTGCATCATCTTGATTGGCCGTAATTGCCCTGTGTGTTTTTTCCTGCTCGTTTATTTGTGTTCTGTTGCAGGCTCACGGAGCGGTAAGGGGTACTTGGGGGAGCGAATCAGAGCGTGGGAGGGCCAGAGAGGTCTGTCCTTCCTGCAGAACATGGAGCTCAGAGAAGGGGAGCTGCTGGTGCCACGGGCAGGACTCTACTACATCTACGCTCAGACCTACTTCAGACTGCCCTCCACTGGAGAGACTGACGGGGAGATGGTGGAAGAAGAAGGGGCACAGCTTGTCCAGTATATCTACAAAAAGGTCAGAAAATAACAGGAATTAGTGCTTCACTCTCAAGGAGTAAATTATGTGTGATTTGACGCTGTTAAGTTTCAAAAAGTTGAGAATCAAATGAGAAACAGCAACCCAGAATAACCTTTATAATTAAGTCATTTTAGATCAGACAGGCCTTTGACAAAGTTCCCAAACTCAGCTTTATTTTAATAAAAGCCAGAACAGAAAAAGTTTTATGGGCTGCTGAGGATTTTTCCTGCTTTAGTCCCTCAAAAAACTTCAAAGCAAGTCATTTAAAGTTAATTGCAGAGCCCTTGAGATTAAAGTTTTTATCCTCATTTTAAAATTGCCTGACAATGAACTAGTCTGGGGTCTCTCTGCATTATTGATGGGCACCAAAAAAATGTCCAAGTAATTCACTGACCTTGTTTTTAAGTTAGAAAAGCCTTTTCATAGTTTTGTAAACCACGCAGTTTTTGGCTGCAGGGGGTTATTATTTTCCATTTAACACTAAGAACCCTTTGGAGCACTAACATCCATTTTTGAAGTGCTCTTTAAATACTGCAACTCTTCAACCATTTAGACTAATGAGAAAATTCAAACGTCTCCTCAAAGAAGAAAATATAAGTTTTACAGCAATATCCTGGGTTTTTATGTATCTCAAAGGAATATATACACAATGCAATTCAATCTTATGCAATTATTGATGCAAGTCGTTCTCATTACAGTTCCTGAAGTTAGAGAACGTGAATTTTTCGGGCGTGATTTTTGATTCTTTTAATGCCAAAATTAAAAAGTTCCAAGTGGATTGCAGTGACACCTGTGGCTAGAATCAGTAGCGCTTTTCCGGGATAAAGCCCACTGCTGTTAAGATGTGACTCCTGTTGTGTGAGTTTTTTTTAATGTTCTTCGCACTATTAAATCTTGGCAGCCATCGAAGAGACTTCTTCTCTTTTTGGTAACTGGATTGGTGTTCTCCCAGACCCTGAAAACTCAAAAATCACATTTAGAAAAAATGGATTTTGGTGCTGATTATCTCCTTTTGAATCATAAATAAATGTCTTTAAATGGAAAAAAATAATAATTTAGCTATAGATTTAGTATGGGATGAAAAATAGGATGCTCATAAATCATTTTTATGCATATTTAGTCAAAGCTGTGTATCTGTTTGTTTGCTTCAGATGAGCTCTTACCCGGTGCCCATCCTACTGATGAAGTCATCCCGCAGCGCCTGCTGGCCTCGAGGTCCAGAGCCCGGCCTTTTCTCCTTGCATCAGGCTGGAACGGCCTTTCTCCAGCCTGCAGACCGCCTCTTCATTAGCGTGAGCAACGCCAGCACCATGGAGATGGACGGGAGGGCGAGCTACTTCGGGGCCTTTCTTGTTGGCTAAAACGAAGAGAAGCTAAGACAGAAGAGTCTTTGACTGGGAATACTTGATCTAAACATCAGCAGAAATGACCCCAGATTCAGGGTTTGCTCAGTAATCTGAGCAGCTGTTGGAGAACGAGATCGGTGAGGAGGAATCAACCGTGATGGGGGCGTCTCCTGGACCACAGGGCTGAAGGGTCAGACTCAGGGACTGAGAGCTGATGAAGAGCCAGTGGAGGTTATAACTAAACTCACACAGGTGATAAACTCCACTTTTGATACGGCTTAACAGAGCAGACTGAGAGCAAACATGGACTTCACGATGCTTTCAGGGACATTTAGAACTGTGCGATGGATGCAGAGGTGCCTCTGATGGCTGCTGGTCAAAGAGTCAAGTGCTGCACTGTTTGACACGTTACTGATCGGACAAATATGAAGAGAGCCACGAGGTTGTACATATTAAGTTTAATGAATGAAGCTTATTTTTGAGTACACTTCTTTTGGGAGGTCTCTGTGTGTCTTTTCTTGAATGAATGTGTAAATTAATTGGGTTATCCCACAAATGCACCGCTCGATTAGAGTCGGACAATTTTGATGTTGCTAATTTCAAATATTAGCATGTCGTCTTTGCTGATGCTCTACCTGCCTTGGCTTTTTCATGTGTTTACATAGAGGAGAGAGTTTAGCATTTGGACTTCTCTGATCTTTCTGACCACTCAAACTGCTTTTACATGGCTGGTCACCTTCCCCCATCCATACATCATTCACACATTGAAAGCAGAGGCTGCTACAACAAGAGACCATCAGTTTTAGCTAATGTCATTCACACACATTCACACACTGCTGAACAACAGCTGGAGCAATTTGGGGTTCAGTGTCTTGCTCAAGGACACTTCTGCATGTGACTGTAGGAACTGGGATTGAATCTCCAATGTTCCAATACAAAGGCGACTGACTGTACTCCTGAGATAGGTGAGGTGTGCTCTCCCTGCCTCAGACTTTGGCATTCCACCTGTACACTTTAAATTAAAATTTAAAACTTTTAAATAGATCTTATGATCTTAAAGTCTAAAAATGGGATTCAGAACTTCTGTGGGAACCCTGTCGTAGCTAATTTCATATTAAGACTGCATGCAGAATGGACAGCATAGCTCAACCTTTTACCATTGTATGGTTTTGAAGCTAAAACACCCCTGTCAAAGGCGCTGCCACCTTGCAGTGATTCTGCAAATCTAGTCTAGTTTCTTTCTTTTGAAAGTCTAATCATTTCTTGGCTCTCCTTCCTGACATCTCTACAGTGGCCCTGAAAACTCACAGCGCAGCAACCAAAGAAAACACACTCAAAAAGACAGAACACAAGCAAATTGAGAAAAAAAATCTTCATCAATTTGACAACATGTGCACATTATGTACAAAATGCGCTGCAAATACACAACACAACGGAAGTGTTTCGAGAGGACACTTAAAAGTGATGCACATGTCCTGACACCCAGATTTCCAGTCACAGCTCTATAATGGTTTTCTTTCCATCAGTTGTGTAGGAAAATGAGATAAAAGCATTTTTGATATATTTAAGATTGTGATCACATTATTCAGATATTAGCCTATAGCTGTGACTGAAGAACTGCGTCAACAACAGGCATGTCTGGACATGTGCATCGCATTCAAGTGCCCTCTGGGAACACTTTAGTTGTAACTTTGCGTCTTTGCAATGCGTTTAGTAAATGCTGTCCAAGTGTTGTCAAATTGATGACGATTTTTTTTCTCAATTTGCTTGTGTTTTGTCTTTTTGCATGTGTTTTCTTAGGCTGCAGAGCTGTGAGCTCTCAGGGCCACCGTACATCTTACTATTCCTGACAAAAAAACGACACAAGAATGGCAGATGTCCATCATTGTGAAACATGATGTAAAACCCTGTCTTTTAACTAATTAGAAAAAAAATCAGAAAAAAAGAGGACTTGAACACAATGCAGCCCAGTGATATCTTCATATAACCACAGCATACGGATGTGAGAATCACTTCTATGAGGTGTTTTTACTTTTTGAAGTTTGACCACAGCTTCTTTAGAATGAATGGGGAGACAGAGTACTGGACCCATACTACAGCCAGTCACCAGGGGGAGTAGTTTTTGTGGGACATCACTTTGAGCCAAGATGATGTCCACTTTATTCACAGTCTATGATCCCATCACATTAATCAGTTTTTAGTAAATGTGTAGACCCAGTCTGAAAGTGGCGACAATTCTAGACAGAAAAACACGGCACTGAAAAAGTAAAAAACTATCATTTAATTCATGTTGTATTACATGTTTCCATATTATGGCAGTGAATGTTTCAGCAATAATAAGAGTCACTCCTCAAACAAGAGTTTTTACATAAAAAAAACAATACCAAAAACTAATCAGGGTTCAAGTAATGCCCAAAAGAAATACAAATTGAAACAAACACACACACGAGCAGGAAGATCAGTCACATCTGCTGATCTTACTGTAATCCACCTGCTGCTTCTGGTCAATGAGTGGAGAACCAAGGTGTCTGTTTGGTCTGCCTGAGTCCTCTCTCTGTCTGCTTCAGTCTCTTTTTGGTCACCATGACTGGACTGACAAACATGTTGTAGTTACAGCTGAGACGGTAAACACAAATCACGGACAACACAAACCCTCTTGGGATATAGCAGGGCTTCAAGGTGCTTCAACCAAAACACAGAAAAAGAAAAAGACAGCGGTACCAAACACTTGGTATCAAAAATAGTCTCTGAGTTGGTCTCTAATCAGTCAGGACACTACAACAAGGGGAGGAAACGCACACACAGAGGATATTTTGTCTCAATAATGACAACCTATGGCTTCAGTTTATCTAAACACAGTCATGTACAATCTCATTACCAAGACATAACAGTGTAATATTTTAGAAGACAGTCAGTTATAGGTTATATAAATGACAATGCTGTAAACAACTGTGTGTGTGTGCACATGAGCTGGGAGGCCCCTTGTTGGTGCTCCTATTGCTATGTTAACCACGACTGGTTTTTAGTTGTAAATTGGCCAATCAATCAGACTAAGTGCTTACAACCCATCACACACCTCCTCACTGACATTACAGTAAATCTCAGCACACTCACTCTCACACACACACACACACTCTCACGCACGCGGAAACTGTGGAGCCAGCCAAGTGCTTTGACATTACTTCGCTGCCTGTACAATGCCTGCATCAGTCAGGTTCGTTAAGACAATTACAACGCTCGTCTGACAGTACTTGGATTGAGTGAGTTCACGAGATAGAAAAAGGCATAAACAGTCTCATGTGAAACAGAAGTTCTCCGTAGATTAGTCATTCACTATTAAGGTGGGAGCACATACAGGGTTAGTGAGGGTCGTCCTAATACAGATTATGCGTTTCTTAAACATACATGAAGCAACAAACATGGAAAATGCTGTGACACTTGACTTAGATATGCTTTTGTCATCACCAAAACTTGCACACTAGCAAATCTATATTTGTGTGCAGACGCTGACAAACACAAAAACAGGTATGGGTGCCTATTGCCTCTCTAGGTATGTCTGTGATTTAATGAACGAAAAGCACCTCTGAAATACAGAACCGAGTATAAGTGTTTAATACAGGCAGGCAACAATACACACCGGCACACAGGCACAATACAGGAGGCTTTGGCACACCCATGCTAGTCTTACTACTCAGCATTTTCCAACAAAGAAGAAGAAAAGCAGGTTACAGGACAGGACAGACCCATAGCTGCCGTAGATTGCCCCCTCCTATTCTCTCGAAGAGGAGGCTTTAGCTTGTTTGACAGACACACTGATCAGCTGTCACATTCAAAGAGCCGCCAGCATCTCATCCAATCAGCAGCTCCAGACTGTCTTCATAGTTAGGTTCCTGTGGGGGGCTTGGGGACAGGAAGGCCGTGGTGACTGGGGTCCCAGTAGCCGTGGCAACGTTGAGCAGGGTGTTAGCGCGGATGCTGGTGGTCGCCGGGTTGCGGAGCGCTGCGGCGGCGGTAATGCTGGTGAGGTTGATGCCAAGGGTGAGGCGTGTCTGCTCCAAGGCTTTCTCTGGCACGGCGAAGGCCTCGAGCTTCTTCTCACCGTTGGCCATGTAGGAGTTCTGGCAACCTCGGCAGATACAGTCCAAGCATGCCTGAAACGAAATATGAGAGAAGACGTTAAGTCAAAAAGCTCAGACAGAAGTTAATTCACTAAAAAATCATCTTTATCATTCATCCTGTAAATAATCTTAAGTCTGAATTTGTAACAATTCTGTGTTATCCTTTGTGTTGATCATTTGTCAATATCATTACAACTCCTCTGTGATCACACACTCACCTTGCGGTTGGAATAGCAGGGACAGCGCTGCCCCCTGCAGGTCAGCACAGATGGATTCTGAGTGGCCCTGCCACACTTGCAGCCTTTCTTCTCCACAGGCTTCTTATATGGGGGCCTGACAGGAGCTGGAGGCACGAGGCAGCCGGACATCAACCGCTGCTCTTTGCCTCCGTCCTTGGTCTTGGAGCCTCCGGTGCTGCGAGCCTTAGCATGGGGCTTCTTTGGGCCCTGATCCACATGTTTCCTGGCACCTTTATTGTGGTTGGGAGCAGGGCGGCTGGGTTTCGGCGGCGCCCCGTTTGAAAGGGATGAGTATGTGTGAGCTGGTACAGTCAAGGAGGGAGCAGGCGGTTGTGTGTGAAGCGTGTGTGAGGGGGGATTTGGAGTGTGTAAGTGTGAGGAGGAGCCCTGCAGGATGGAGGAGATAGGGAGGGGTTTGACTTTCTCCCTGTCGCTCTCTGAACGTGATCGTTTTCGTTTAAGGCGGACCGGCGGGGGCTTGGATGAGGGAGGAGGATCGAAGGAGGATGAGTGTATGTGAGCACCGTGGCTTGTCACTGCATTAGTCCTGTCTGTTCGAGGCTGTGTGTAGTTGTGAGCTGCGTCTAGCTGGATGTACATTTGAGTGTGTGCTCTGTCCGTGGCTATATGTGCGTGAGTGTGTGTTCTTTCTGGCTGTGTATGAGGAGAATCTCGACCAGGCTGAAGAGGATCCAATGTCTGTAACACCTCCTCCACACTAAGCAGCAGCACCTCCCCCTCCTCCAGCTCCCTGCTGTTGGATTCCCCATCCCTGAGAGAGCACACAGTGCCTGGAGTCGGGGCTAATGGTCCAGCGGTCAGACTCAGCTCCAGACCACCGCAGCAGGTGTTGGACACAGACAGGCCTGCCTGTGGCTGCTCCTCAACCAGCTCGCAAACTTCCAGCTCGGGAGACGAGGGATCCAGGTCCTCCAGAACTTCTCCATTGCATTCCTGTGGTCCATTGGAACAAGGAGGGTTAGAGGAGGAGCTCTGGGGTACAGCTGAGGGCTCTGCAGGAGCAGGTGGTGCTTCTGTGGGGGTAAGGGAATCACAAGCAGTGGGATTCACATCTTCCTGTGCTAGACAAAGGTCCTCCGTCTCCACCTCCTCCTCATGTGACATCAGCACCTCCTCTAGCAAGGCCATAATCTCAGGGGACCCGCCTACATGACTGCTGATCGGCTGCAGCAGCGGTGAATGAGTCACATAGAGACAGAGCTTCCTGTAGCACTGCACCAGCAAAGAGAGCTGTTTATTCTCCTGGAAGCAAGAATAGTCTTTACACCGGCCGCACGACAGCCTGATCCGCATCTTCTGGCCCTTACAGCCCAGGCAGACGGAATGCTGACACTCTGGGTGTGTGGGAGAGATGGGTTCTTGAAGTAGTTTACCTGAGAAACAAGAGGGAAAAGAGGAAGATATAAATCTGTTCTCAAGTCCAGAAGTTGGTACATTTCTTTATGTTGTTCTCAATTCACAGTTTGGTCGGTGAGATACAGAATGACCAAAAAGTCAAGCTTCCCAATATCCAGAGAAATCACTCTTGTTTTTAATATATTTCTACAGACATACTAAAATTTTTTACATTACCAAACTGAACTGATTATGTCAACAGCCTGTGCAAATACCGCTTAAGAACACAAATAATGCCACGAACACCATTATGTAACCAGCAGAGGTTACAATGACTGTCACATATCATTCTGTCAATACTGACAATCTCTAAACACAAGCTGTCCCGCCGTTCATGTTCTACTAGCTGAGCGTTGTCAGTAAATAAGGCATGAATAGGAAACACATGGCTATGCAGCAGCAGACTACACAGAGGAGTCATCTGTCTTGACAAGGGGACAGATGACGAGGGCACAGCCTCGGTTGCTAAGGAGACGAAGGTGGTGAGTGAGCACGACAAATTGTGTCAACTGCTGCGAGGAAAAAGCACGCCCATGGACATTTCAATCGATATGAATAGTAACGTTATGGATCTGAGGCACTTGGTGTGGTGAAGTGAAGCTAATGTGGAAATCTTGTAAAACAGCAGCACAAGAGAAAGGTTTAAAATGTACTGTGTGAAGGATGCTTACCACAAACAAGGCATGCGAGGGACTGTCTGAAGAAGGGCAGTAGTGTGTACATGTCCGAGAAGGTGTTCGGCTGCCGCGGGTCACACTGCAGCACGGCCCGGCTGGCGGACACGTACAGAGCGGTCGCATTAGCAGGGTTCATAGCGGTGTCCTCCGCAGCCCCGGGAAGATATCCGACCAATAAAGATAGCAAAGTCTTCGGGTGGGTGGAGGAAATATTGACCGGTCCGATGGAGAAACAACAAACCCCTCCAGAGCTCTGTATCAACGATGCACTGTGTGATTCACAACGAGCATAGTAAAGCGGTTATCGCAGAACGCGCACACTACCTTGAGGGGCTGCTTGCTAATGTTAGCATTACCGCTTCGCAGTCGTTCATATCCAAAACAAAGATTTCTTTTTTACAGGCAAAGCTTTCTTAGATCCGGACCAATATGACCCTTTGTTAAAACACCTCACATTATCCCCAAAACAATCTAACAGCTAGTGTATCCAAAAAGCCATGATCAAAAGATTAGCATTTTGTAGCTCAGGCTAGCTCGCTATATCATCCAAGCGTTTTACAAGAGAAATGATCGTTATTAGCCATAGAGCCTATTCACGGTCCAACACTGTATTCTCTCCAGTGTGTAGTTGAAAGAAGAACTGCTCCTTTTATCCAAAATTTGTCTGATTAGCAGATATCCAACAGACTCCAGGCGCGCACTTCATGTAAACAAAGCTAACCAGCTAGTGTTAGCATTGTTAGCCAAATTAGCAAAAATTCAACCGTATGACTAACCCCCCACGGCCGCCTTAAGCCCCACGCGAAGGGGGGAAGTGCAAGCTGTGAATTAAAATTCGGTAATTTTGGTAGGTTTTGCTGTGATATTTAGCGAGCAGCAACCGAAACATAGCTAACTATCCGTTTTACAAATGCATCAATCATTCGATTTTCCACTTTTCCTCGCATCAGCCCCTCTCGACAGGCATGATAATCACGCGAGACTACCAGCAGTTACCGTGGTTACCGTAGTGAAACTCTTTATTCGACACAGCACAGCGCCTTCACTGGCCTCCTCTGACACAAACGTTTCTTTTTAATAAAGGAACAAACTAATCATCTCAAGAAGAACCATATAAAAAGTGTTCCTTATTAAGGCATACTTGTGCAGTTTTTTTAAATTACAGATTAGGGCACAATTAAACAGCATCTATGGTTAAAAAATAGTGTAGTTATCAATGGAAAACTGCAATTCCCCCCGCCCATCTCTTTAAATACATATCACTTAAAATTGTGGTGCACTTGTTATCCCCGTGGCCTCACAGCAGGAAGGTTCCTGGTTTGATTGAAAGGGAGAACAAGTGGTTTTAATTAATGGATTGACTAAAACTACGGAAGCCTATTGCTGCCATGCCAGGAAAAAATATCTTTGTTAAAAACAGATGCTTTTCCTATCATAAGTTAAGGAATATTCTTCCATGCTGTTACAACATGCAAAATGATCTGCTATAAAGATGGAATTTTTTTAGTCATAACATTATAGCCCACTGTTAACATATCACATAATGTGGTATAACCAAGCCACATCCTCCAGCTGTGAGAAATGAGGACCACGCAGAAGTTACAGCAGCAATTCCTTGAGTGTCCACTTGAGGCTGACTCCAGAAGTACAAGGAACCAACCATAAGCAATAAAATAGATAATTTCACAGCAAAAATAAACATGTTTAAAAACTGGTGTTAAAAAAATGATTTCAGTCTAAATTGCTAGTTTCCCTAACAACAAGCTGTAGGGAGTGAATTTTCCTCTTTATTAAACTCAGAAGTAGAAAATAAATTCAATGGTTTTATTAAATGATGCTATATTTGTTCTCGGTGAAAAACTTTAAACTTGTTAAGTAATGTTAATATCTTTTCCATTTATAGGGTCTGCAGATGCACGCCAGGGGAATGACTGACAGATTTTATAATTAGATAGCAGCTCAAACAACAAGCATTACCAATTTTAGTAATATTTCTATCTATATTGTGTTTTATAGGTATGGTATTTGGGGATTTTAAACAAGGGGAATCTGGAGGAAAATTCTACCTGACGAGCCAAACTCTGGACCTGCTTAAACATGACTTTGAGATCACATGCATTTAACTACAAGAAAACCGGATACCCTCTAGATCCCGCCTATTATTCCTGTAACCCAATCCTCACTTCCCATTGGTTGCGAGAGCTCGCCCCCTAATCCTCATTGGCTCAAATCTCAGTCCGTCATTTCCGGGTGCTGTCATCCTAAACCTCACACCATAATGATGGCGGCCCTCAGTGTGGCTCGGAGCAGCTGCGGACTGATCCACGGGTTGAGGACGTCTTTCAGGAGTTTCTCGCCGGTGAAATATGGAGCTGTGGCGGCTACTGTGCCACAGACGAACCTGCTCCGGGACTGCCGGCGGTACTGTGCCAGCCACTTGTCCGTTAAGGAGAGGATCGACATCAAGAGAAAGGCGGCGCTGGTCGGGGGAGGTCAGAAGAGAATAGATGCACAACACAAAAGGGTAAAGTCAGCATACACGGACTTTATTTAATGCAAATATTAATGTTAATTAAAATGTAGTTTGTCTGGACTTTAATGCTAGCTGGACTGGTTTAGGTAGGAGGCTCTTTGTATTGGGCTCTCGGGCGACGAGAGGTGACTGCAGGGATTCAATTTTTTCTTACACACTTAGAATTGACCTTTAAAAACGCCACAAAGGTAACTTTAAAGTGAGAAATGCACTTCTAACAATGCCCCCTTTTGTCATCGCTCACCTTGCAGGGTCCTTAGTGCAAGGTTCAAAGCTCTCCTAACCCGGCACAACAAAGTATTTCAACGTTAATTCCAAATCCTGTTAATATCCTGTTATGAAGTGCAAATAGAATTCACATAAAAAGTAACATGTTTTTCCTATGTTTTAATTTATTTTCTGACTTTACTTTTACTACTGAGTAAGAAAACATTGTGTAATAGTCCGTGTGGTGGAATTCAGACATATAACCAGGGCTTGACATTAACTTTTTTGCTCACCAGCCACTGTGGCTAGTGGTATGCCTGAGTTACTAGCCACTCAGTATTTTCACTGGCTACAATTTGTTGTTGAATAATTATGTCCAATATGATTAAAGCCGATGATGACATGCTAAAGTTTACTTTAAAAAGATTTTACAACCTCTTTAAATGTAAATGACCCCTATGCACACTCAAAACAAGACTACATCAATGTTAAAATCCACAGGTCCTTAACCAGGTATTCAGCTCTGATAAAGTTGTGTGTAACATTGTGCTCCTTTCATATGAAAATATGCAGTCTATTAAGACATAGTAATTAAAATAGTAGTTTGTTATTGCGTATAATAAAATGGTAAAGGGGATTAATTGAACTGATAAAAACTCAGCAAGAGACACTGTTTGCTTATATATTTATTAACGATTGCAATCAAAAAATCATTTCTTTTTTCATGAGAATGACAATGAAAGAGAGGTAAATTAAATTTCCTCAGAGCTTTCATCATCAGAGTCATCTTTTTGCTTGTCTCTCTGCTCCATGTTTGAGATAAAATTCAACCAGCCAAAGTGGCCAGTGGGAGCGGCGGTGTTACCAGCCACTGCAGAAATCCACCGGCATTTGGCCGGTTGGCCAGTGTTAATGTCAAGCCCTGCATTTAACAGTTATTTAATTTCCATGCTTTTATTTTGAAAGATAGTCAATCGATCATCAAAATAATACAGGTAGTTAAGAGGGTGCTTGTTTGTCGTGGTTGTTTATTTTGCCAAGTTAGGTTACCACTGAGCCATAAAAAAGGTAAAAGAAAATAAATATATCTCTTTGATAAAAAGTAGTAAATTATTTAATACATATTTATTTCAACAGAAGATAAAAGTTTCCAATAGGTGGCTAAAAAGTAGTGGCTGTGAATTATGTATATTTTTGTCACAGAAGTCCAACCTAAGGACCTCAAATGCCTGTTAAATATGTATCATATAATGATTCTTTGCTGTCTGTTCCAGGGTAAGCTGACAGCGAGGGAGCGAGTTGAGCTCCTGTTGGACCCCGATACCTTCATGGAGTCGGACATGTTTGTGGAGCATCGCTGCTCTGACTTTGGCATGGAGCAGGACAGGAACAAGGTTACAAAGCAGCACATGCATGTCACAATTTGACAACATCCTATCTTATCCCTTGGAAGCTGATTTATTTTGTAGGATTGAGGGTACTTGCTTAGAGTTTTGTCTCTCTTCTATAGTTTCCTGGTGACAGCGTGGTGACAGGCAGAGGCAGGATCAACGGCAGGCTGGTTTACGTTTTCAGTCAGGTACGGTGTGTAACTACACCTTAACAGTCCTACAACCTGAATTGATTGCAGAATAGTTGGTTTATTTTGACCTTTCTGTCCCATTTTTAGGACTTCACAGTGTTTGGTGGCAGTCTTTCTGGAGCCCATGCACAGAAGATCTGTAAGGTAAACAGCACCAAAGAAGTGTTGGAGAGACTTTTTAAATCACCAGTTCACTCGACAGCTTTTCTTTTTCTGGGCTCAGATAATGGATCAAGCTATGACGGTTGGGGCCCCAGTCATCGGGCTGAACGACTCTGGTGGAGCTAGGATCCAGGAAGGAGTGGAGTCCTTGGCTGGATATGCTGATATTTTCCTGGTAAGAGTACATTTTGCAGAAGAGTGTCCCCGTCCATTGGCTGATAGCATAACCTCAAAATCATGCCCAATAACGTCAATTTAAAAAAAAGTTGGGATGTTGTGCAAATAGGTTATAAAACAGAGTTTCATGGTTTTAAAATAATTATGCGCTTTAATCTATTTGAATATAGCACGAAAACGACACAGGAAGTATTGAAATGGAGTCAGGTCTGTTTTTAATGCAGTGACTTCCACTACAGAGCCAATGCTTTGCAATTTCACTTCCAGGAATAAGAATGTCAAATTGTTGAACCGTCAGCTCACGCAGTCTCTTGCACAGTATTGAACTGCTTCCCATTTTCATACTTCGAGACGCACCCTCTTTAAAATGTCCTTTTTATACCCAGTTATGTTTCTAACCTGTTATATATTAGCCTAATGAGCTCTTTTAGTATCACATAACTTTTGAGTGTTATGGTTTTGTTTGAAGCATGTTGCTGGCATCAAATTTAAAATTAGATCAAACATTTAATTAAAGTATAAAAATATTTTTGACTTGTTTACTTGGTAATTCTTTCCATTCAGTTTAAATGTTTAAATGACTTATGATCATCAAAACATTCTTGAAACATTTAACATAGTGTTCAACTTTTTTAAAAACTGAGTATTGCAAGGTTTATTTGTAACAAGATGTATTAACTGTTGTGTAGTTTTGATACTTATGCACTTAAATTTCCGTTTTTTAAGTTTTTGTATCGTATAAAAGTGTAAAAGTAAAACCTCCTCCTTTTCCAGAGGAACGTGTTGGCTTCAGGAGTTGTGCCTCAGATCTCCATGATCATGGGTCCCTGTGCAGGAGGCGCCGTCTATTCCCCTGCCCTGACAGATTTCACCTTCATGGTTAAGGTAGGGGGCACATAGTCACAGCTGGAATACCGTTTGATATGTTTCATTAATCCTCTCATTCTCACATGATGCACATTCAGTTAGCATTCTCCTGATGTAAGCTAATTGTGTGTGTGTGTGTGTGTGTGTGTGTGTGTGTGTGTGTGTGTGTGTGTGTGTGTGTGTGTGTAGGACACATCTTACCTCTTCATCACAGGACCTGATGTTGTGAAGTCTGTTACCAATGAAGACGTGACTCAGGAACAGCTGGGTGGAGCTAAAACACACACAACTGTTTCTGGTTAGTTTGGTGCTTTTATGACCTTTCCTTTCCTGTTGTTGTTGTTGTTTGTATTTCTTTTCAAGATCCCCAAGCTTCAAAAGTTTCCAGCTGCTTTTAAAAATTTTCAGCTGCAGTTGGGGGTTGCATGAACTCATGAAAGTAGAAATCAATCACGTACCTTGTCAGTAACTTTGCTGCTTCCTGTTTTTAGGAGTGGCTCACCACGCGTTTGAGAACGATATTGATGCCTTACTCAACCTACGAGAGTTCTTCAACTTCTTACCACTAAGCAATCGAGACCCCGCTCCAATCAGGGAGTGTCATGACCCCAGGTAACCAATCTCCTCATCCTCTATTTCCCAACACAACCAGACACAGATCTGTATTTAACTCGTGTCTTTATGTGACCTTTTCAGCGATCGTTTAGTACCTGCGTTGGACACCATCGTCCCACTTGAGTCGACCAAAGCGTACGACATGCTGGACATTGTTCAGACGGTACGTTCACAAACAAAAACCCTCACATTTGAAATTATTGAACAGATCTCACTTTTTCAAGTAGTTACAAGTTTTTCTTGCTTTTCTTTAGATCGTGGATGAGAGAGACTTCTTTGAGATCATGCCAAACTATGCAAAAAACATCATAGTGGGATTTGCTCGCATGAACGGACGAACTGTCGGCATTGTTGGCAACCAGCCCAAAGTGGCGTCTGGTAAGAAGAATATTTCATTTATTTATTTTATTGGCATATTTTGTATTAACTAATATTTCTGTGTATATTTTCAGACCTAGTTTCCAGCATTAGTCCATGTCCAGATGTTAAATAGTGTACCTAAAAAAAACAAACAAAGCAAAACAAAAAATCACAAAATAACTAATAACACAAAGAAACAACATTAGCATATTTTAGCACGTAGAGATATAGCCACGGACACAAAAAACATACACAACAAGTGTGAAGCAGCATTAAGCAAGACAACAATACTATTAAAGATAGAATAAACAAATGAGAAAAAAAAATCAAAACAACATGAAACAAGAAATTTAAAAAATCAAAAAATAAAATTTTCACTCTTTGAATTTTAAACTTTTAATTTAACGCTTACTTAAAGCTCATCTTAAAGCTCCTGTGATTATTTTTTATAACTACTTATAAATAGACTCAAGCTAATACTGATGCCATTTTATGACCTACAAAAGCAAACAAACCCACCAGAATGAGGACTTATTGTTTATTTCAAGATATTTTGAATGTCTAAAACCCCATCCAGGGGGGTATGTATCCAGTAGAGTGATCCCCAGCCTAAATATGTACACACTTTTGACACAAAACACGAGACTGTTGGTCAGAAAAAAGGACAGACTTCTGATGTACAGGGGAAAAAAAGCAATTTAGTAAGAGTTATTACTTTGTCCACTGGGGGTGCCAAAATCAACAAAAAGTAAAAGTTCCTCACTGGAGCTTTAAATTCATTTAAATGTGAGATCAAGATCACTTTTAATCTCCCTGCTCACTTAATTCCTTTTGTTTGTTTCTCAGGTTGTTTGGACATCAACTCCTCAGTGAAGGGTGCTCGCTTTGTACGCTTCTGCGATGCTTTTAATATTCCCATCATCACGTTTGTGGATGTTCCAGGCTTCCTGCCAGGTACTCTTTGACAAATCACTGCGAGTTTTGTCTCTGTTCTACATTTGAACTTTTTTATAACTGCTGTGATGTCATCTTCAGGTACGGCTCAGGAGTATGGAGGTATCATCAGACACGGAGCCAAACTGCTGTACGCTTTCGCAGAGGCCACAGTCCCAAAAATCACTATCATCACCAGGAAGGTTTGTTTGTTACTCTTCAGGCATCTCTTTTTTTCTATCTTGAAATAAGATTTTTTTCCTGATGTGTCAGTTGTCTTTTTGCAGAGTAGTACAGTCATCTGATGTTAATGTTGATGAATTTGTCTGTGTCTCAGGCGTATGGAGGAGCGTACGATGTCATGAGTTCCAAACACTTGAGAGGAGACGTGAACTACGCCTGGCCCTCAGCTGAGGTCGCTGTGATGGGTGCCAAGGTTTGAACATGTTGTTTTCTTCTCTCATTGCCCTCGTTTTCTGAATTCACATCTGTTGATTTGATGGTCCATTTCTCCATTTCTCCCTCAGGGTGCCGTGCAGATCATCTTCAGAGGAAAGGAGAACCAGGCTGAAGCAGAGGCTGAATACGTGGAGAAGTTCGCCAACCCTTTCCCAGCTGCTGTCAGAGGTTAGCCTCTTAACTTCCTTAATGTTGTTTACACCTGAACTATAAATCCAAAAAACATGGCGTCTCATCTGCCAAATGTTTCTCCCAGGGTTCGTGGATGACATAATCGAGCCGTCAAGCACTCGTAAAAAGATCTGCAGAGATCTGGAGGTGCTGGCCAGCAAACAGCAGGTCAACCCATGGAAGAAACACGCCAACATTCCTCTGTGAAAGTATTCCCACTGACACTAACTAAAAACACTCACTGTGGGATTTCCCACTCAGATGAACTGCAGTGGAGCCTCATGATAACAACTTGCCTGCTAAGCAGATTTTGTTGTCACATTTTATGGTCATTTACCACTCCTGAAACTCAACACAGAGAAAAACATGAAGATACAGGCTCTTGTTTTGAGAAGTAGCTCCAGATTTGGTCAGGCATTTGTAAAAATCTTAGAACAAAAACATGAGTTTGTCTTTATGTCTTTCTTGTTGGTATGCAGAATGGTTAAAGGAACTTCCTGACACATTTTCCACCTGTACAATGTTGATCACACACCTCATATAAGCCAGTCTACTCTCAGTACTGGCCATATTGGCCACTGTGAGTATGATGATACATTTAGGAACGGTAAACACAGTTATAACTATAGGAACAGTAGATATGCAATACTGTGTGTAGTCTCTTCTATTCTAAAGTAATTCATGTACTGTATTTAGTTTTTGTTTTTCTCTGCTGTGTACAGTAGTTTGTACGGTCAGATGCACTCTTTGCGGTCAATTTCGTACTTTAAGGTCAACTAAAGTCATCCTTACAACCTGAACTGTGCCTTTCTCTGTGGCCGGCTCTGCTCTGCCATTTGTGAAATAAACCACGGACTTCAAATATGAGTGTTGTCTTTACTTTAAACAATGATGTGGTTACTATCTTGACTCATATTCGTATTTTGTTTTCTTTTGTACATGATAATTATCCTCCTTTAAATCCTGCTTTTAAGAATAAAAGTGTGATACAAAAGAATGGCTGCTTTGTCCTCTTCTTTTCACAACATGATTATCTTATGTGCACAAGAATTATTTTGCAAGTTATTTTGTTGACTTGAAGTTTGCCAAAATTCTTGATTATTACATTACAAGAGCAAGAAAGATATTGTGTAAACAATATATTAAATATTCTTCTTCTCTTGAATTTTCTTGTGCATGCAATACTTTCTCACCATCTTATCGTGTTGTGTGACAAGATATTTTTTTCAGGAGTGCAAATCTTTGCTGTCTGAGCAAGATTTATTTAGCACACCAACAGTCTTCTGGAAACAAATTGTCTCTGTTTTAGCGTGTGTGCATAAGATGAGCTCTTTGCAAAAATAAATCAGTGAGCACATTTTTTTTTCTTGATAACGATCTTGTTTGACAAGATGATAATGCTGATTTAACAAGATGATTTTTTAATGAGCCCATGAAACAAATTGTAAACTAGTTCTTGCATACAGAATGTAATTATCTTATGCGCACAGGATAATCTTTTACCGTCCTCATTGACAAGACAATTTGCTTGCGAGCACTGGATAAATTTGTTTTGGGGCTCTGGTTTGGCCTTGTGGTTAAGTTATGCACCTCATGGACAGAGGAAATAGTCATCCAGTAGAGGATCTTGTTGGAACAGTTGTTTGTGCCAACAAGATATTTTGATCAGTCTTATATGTCAAAATTATTTTCTTCTTAGCAACAACAATTTTGTGAACTCAGTATTTTGAGAACAAGACAATTACCTGCCTGAAATATCTTGTATGCACAAATATTGTATGAAATCATTTCTATGGATAATCCTTTAGCCACCTATCCTGAAAAGACATTTATCTTGTGCGCAGTGAAAAATGTGTGTACAAATCATCTTGTTTTGTTTAAACAGAATAATGTTTGGTCGCACAAGACTTTCTTACCTTACTAAACAAAAAAAATCTTGTAGGTACACAAGAACTATCTTGAATAGGTTTAGGTAATCTTGTGTCTTGTGTGTCTTGTCTTGTAGCCTAAGAACATAAAATAATAATCTGTACAAGATATTGTCTTTTGAGCATAAGAATGCTTTTGTAAACCATCTTGTAAAAATCTTGTTTTGTGTACACATGGAAATGGTTATGTGTGAGCAAGAACTCACACATTTTCAGTTGTGTATCTTGTGCATACATGATAAAGTTTGAAAGGGTTATAATCTTATGAGCAGAAGTTGACCTTTGATCAGGGATCTTGTTGGAAAGAAATTGTGCGTACAAGAATCATCTTGAAAAACAGGATTTTGTTTTACTTTTTTACTTCACAACTAAGTTGCAAAACAAATTATTATTGTATTGTTGTATGTACACAAAAAGTATCTTATCATGAGCTAGTGATATTTTGAACACTTACAGTTTTGTCAACAGCATTAAATTATGTCTTGGTATTAGCTTGTGCACTTTAAGTAATGATCGAATCTGTTTGGGTCGATGAGATAATTTGTTGTAAAGTTGTGTGTGAATACAAGATATTTAACCTTTGTCAATATCTAAACACATATAAAACAACCTGTTTTGTACTTCTGAGAGAGTGAGACCTGTGGGTTGGAATTCATTTTTTCCAGCTGCTGTCCCCAGGTCAGTTAGAATCCGTGAAATCTGATGATTTAATTGAACTGAGACATGAAGTTCTCAACAGTAGATGAAAATAAGACACCAGGATGGTTCGCAAATTGATTACAGATTTTATTTTATTAAAAAGAATTTAGGTTCACAGAAAAAAAAAGAAAAAGAAAACAGGCTTTTAGAGCATTTTAGGGCAACTGATGTCAACTGCACTGCAGAAAAGATCCAATTGTCTCTGATATTTACAGGACGACTGCCAAGCCAGCCAGGGGAAGGGGACGATGATTGATAAACGAACAGAGGGTGAACGGCGATATGGCTGGGAACATTCAAAACACATTCAAACGAATCAGTCAGACCAAGAGATCCATCACTGCACTTGATATGAACAATAACAAAGAATCTTCAGCTCCTCAGGTCAGCAAACACTGTCGCAGGTGTGAAAACGTGTTAGACCTTAACAGTGAACAATACAGAGAATCTGCTGTAATACTGAACCGTGAAACCCATACAATCACACCAGACAGCGCTTCAAAAGCCGGTATCCCACGGCAACAATCTGAGCTTGGTAACCATTAGATATGAGATACAGGTGTAAGGGAAGGGGCTGGAATATACTGTAAGTATGTAGGCCACAATTTGGCAACAAACAAGATACATATTCAAGAAAAAGCTGTACAAACATCAGACAGAAACAAAAACACACTTGATTTAAAACTTTAGTACTAAAGCTACAGAGTTCAAAATATGTTTATTGTCTTTTTTTAAAACTTTTTTACTTTAAAAGCAGTAACTCGAGAGGGTGTGTGTGTGTGTGTGTGTACATGTCTGAGATCTGAGAGGGCAGGGCATGTTCGGTCCAGTGTTGGGGGTGTGGCTTCTTTTACTTAGCTTTGACATCACACACGACACAGTCGCATCATTTCCTCCGAGCAGGTCTGAGTGTGCACAAGTGCCTTCACAACCGTCCACAATTTACAGCCACATCACACACCAGCACCACACACAAGGACTGAGATGGCCAACAGTGAGAGGAAAAAGGGGGTGAGTGGGCGGGAATAAGAGCAAAGATACAGAACACTGAAGTATTTGGAGACCCTCTTAACGTGGATTTAACCAGACCGATCCAGGCGGGGCACAAAAGAAGGGGCTGTACAGAGTGTCGAGCTGCTGATTGAATGTGAGCGGAACAAAACATCTGTGTGACACAGAACTGTAAGAACTGTAAGTACTCATTGGTCGGCAGCCGGGAGCGCCATCAGAGCTACCGCTAACAAGAGCTAAACCAACAGGAAGAACAGGAGCAAGACGAACCTCTTGAATAATTCGACAAGATTCTGGAGCCGATCCTCGCTGCACACGTCCAGGTGGGATCCAGCTGATGTGAGATCCATCAGGAGATCGTCCTTCCATCATGTCTTTTAGAAAGAGAAAAGTACTGTAACAATGTTTTTTCTTCTTCTTCTTTTACGGAGTTTGATTGGCAGGTGATCCCAAACAGTTCCTCCTTCCTCTGTTAAATCCTGATATGGATCCTGATCTCAGGATCTTTGTCTCCCCCAGGTCAGAACATGGGCATGCTGAATCCCTGAAACAGAGAAAGACAGAGATTAAACCATCAGATAAGAACACAAAAAAACTCTTGGCTGTTAACAATTCAGAAAGTGTAATTCATAAACTGTATAATGGCTTTTGTTTTTTTGGTGCTTTGGGCAGAAACCAAGTGAAGCTACAGGTGGTTGCTAAGCTAGTGAGTGTGTTCATGTAGCTGCTGTTGGAGGCTGTGGGTGTGCGCTGCCGCTGGCACTGAGCCCAGGAGGAGGAGCCCAGTTTGTATTTGTGTTTTACTAACAAGTAACAAACATTCCTGCAGACCCTAGCTTCAAACTAACGATAACTTCTGGAGCTCAGCTTTATTAACTTATCTGTAACAGCCGAGATAACAAGAGTTGGCAAACGTTCTGCTGAATGATTCAATGTAGATACTGTAGCACCAAACTTACAGAGAGACACTCTTGATAAAGTTGGTAAAAAAGCTGCTGTTTTTCTCATATTCTGAGCCAAAAACCTTGACTTCAGTGGTGATGATGATGGTGACAAAATTAAAATTTTAAGAAATGAAAGGTTAACTCACCGACTCGTCCTCAATCATTGCTGCAGAGTCAAAGAAGTCCGGTCTTAATTCTGCTCTTTCACGTCTGTTCCTTGAAGGCGGCTGAAAAGACATCAGTCATGTTTAAAACACCAGTCAAGACAAGGAGCTTTTTTTAATTTCTCTTCATGAACTGCACAAAGAAATGTTACCGACCAGATCTATCACCATAGTGTCCTCAAACTCCTCGTTCATGTCCTCCAGCTGGCCTCGCGATGACATCATGACGTCCTCGAAGATGGGCTCTGCATCATCCTCCATCAACCCGCGACTGTTAAGAAAAAAAAACACACCATCACTCTTATTTTCTTAAAGCCTGTGGTGGATTTTTCATTCCACAGAGGACAAACACGACACAGCGACACTTACACAGTCTGCCGGACGCCCTGATTGCTGCGTGACTTGATGTAGTTCATGCCTGTCCGATCCTTCCTGTTCACCTCCTCCATCTTCTGCTGGCCGAGCCACGACATCTGCATCTGAGGGCTGAAGACGAACACAAACCAAACTCTAATTTTCTGCTGATGTGATTAAACTGTATTTTCTTAAAGTGTATCGACTAACTTGTGTACGTAGTCGTTCTCTGATCCAGGTTCTGAGTCGGGGTCTGGCATGTGTTCTGCTGGTCTGTTCTCTCTGAGGACTGTTGATGTGAGCTGAGGAGTCTGCAGCGCCCCCGGTGTCTGAAGAGTGTCGTTGCGCATCATCCACGAGCCCTCCACGCTGCTCTCCTCTGAATAAACAAAGAGTTCACAGAATGAGTGGCAGGGAAAAGACAAACAGACTTTCCCTTGTCTTTTCACACCCTTTCTTCTCACCCTCGATGCGTTTCTTGTGGAGCGGCGGTCGTCCTTTCTTGCTGCGGACTGATCCGGTCTTGCTGCTGGACCCGGACGTGACAGACATGTGGTCCTCGTCTCCTCCTGTCAGCAGGCTGTTCCTGTACGAGATGAGCGGCAGCCACACGTCCTCCCGACGCTCCGACATCGACTCTGACATGAATTTCTCCAGGTACGAGTGACTGTGGAGGCACGGGAATCATTTCATTACAAACTAGCATAAAAATGTAAAATTTTCCCTTTGACTCATTAAAAGATAAAGTGGAAGACCTACACTGTCTTTTTGTCTTGGCGGATGAGTTTTGAAGAGAACTCGCTGAGGACCTCCAGGAAGGCCAAGTTGATGGGGGGAAACTCTGGTCCTCGAGGATTCTGGTATTTAAATGCAAACTCTATGCCATCCCTGAGCAAGAGGGGGAGAAAGAAAGAAAGAGGAAAGAAAAAAATAGAGGGAAGAGAAATGTATCAATGATGAAACCATGGAAACAAAATAAAATCACCTAACACTCTAAATGTTCTAAAGAAAAAAAAAGGCAACATTTACATAAAAAAGATCTCAACTCTTTCCTTTTTTTAACGAATCTGTTAGCCTGGCATAGCGCCCCCTTGAGGAAAGAAGTCACACTTGATGGTTTCTTACTTGTGCAGTGTGGCGACAGCCTCTCTGGTCTTGATCTGATCCAGGCCGAAAGTGAGGGCGAAGCGCCGAGCGAGCTCTTTGATGCCGCTGACGTGAGACGATGTTCGGTCCAGGTTTGGTCCCTGATCCTGAAGCAGCTCGTTGAACAGCTGTGACACACAAACACACACAGTGTTCATTTATTTTATGTTTTCGTGTTCACAGAAGCACAAAATATGAGAAGCCCGGACCTAAATTTTCAGTTGTGTCTCACCTGCTGCAGACTGAGAATGAGCGTCTTGGCGCAGAGAATCTTGTCCGTTTGACGGGTTTTACTCAGAGTCTCCTTGATGATGTCACCGTAATCATTGTAATACTGAGGATGAAGAACAGAGCAGTTTGAAAATATGCCAAAGTACACATTTAAGAGAAATTTTTGTCAGAATAATTTATTATTTGTAACCAGTATTTTCTGCTAGCTCACTGCCCTTCCACATGCCTGTGTGGAATGCCAAAGCCTGAGATGGCTCTTTCATGTGCTTGTATTAAAAGCAAAGGCAGGCAGAGCAGCAGCAAAGACATATTGCAGCTACCTTCATGTAGTGCTTAAAGATGTCGGCAGCAGCCGGCATGTCTACGATGTCGTAGATGATGAGTTTGCAGAAAGCTGCGAGCAGATTTCTCCTTTTGTGAAGTGCTTCGATTTTGTTGGCTTCGTCCTCCTCGTCTCCCTCTGCAGGCGGAAGATAACATCAAGTATAAAAAACTGATCATTAAACTGATCCCTGATATACTTCCACTCTCTCTTCCTCACCCATGCTCTGGCTCTCGTCGTCCTGGTCGATGAAGACGTGATCCAGGACGAAGTTGAGCAGCTCGTTTTGCAGGGTGCTGTCCGGGTTGAAGACGAGCGGTTGGAGGCCCTCCCGCCCACCTGATGTCAGCTGGTGACTGAAGATCATCAGCAGGTCGCAGAGAAGCATGAATGCCTTGACGGGATACACAAACCAGCATTTGAGATTCAGATGAAGAATGAAGTTGTGAGACGAAACATGAAGTGAGCTGATCTGAAATTTCTACGTTAAAGGGGCTGTGGGGAGTTTGAAAGTGATCTTGAAAAAGTTTCCCTTCTAGATATATGCCTGATCTTAATCCACACTTTGTAATGAGATTGTCAGCGACAGTATTGCTAGTTTCAGGTTATTTTAAATTGCTACTTTTTAGCTTCAAGTTCGGGTCGACCAGGACTGGATTGATTTATGGCACGTCTAGGTCTCTATGACAACATCACGCCGACTGACAAAGTTTAACAGTGAGAAGAGATGAAACACAGAAATCTGTGTGGACACAGGAGCCCAACTGTCAGACAGAAAAAGGAAAGAAGATCAGAAAAAAGATAAGGGGGAGAGTGGTACAGCCCACGCTAAAGGCTAATTAGCTTGACGTCACGTTTCAAACTATAGAGCTTTATGACTGTACTGATAAGTCCCTTACCTCAGCACGTTGTATCCAGTAAAAAGTTGTCTTGGATAGAAAATTTGTTTCAATCTGATCTCCATTTAATTCCAAAACAAACACACACCTCACTAAAAGTAATTTACGGCAGTGTGCAGACTCCGGGCCACAAGGTGGCGAGGGAGAGCAAATAAAACAGATCCTCCTCATAGCGTCTTTAAATCAAATATTTGGCATTTCCTCTTCATCTTTGAATAACTCTCTGACTTGTGTTGTTACCTGTTCTTTCACCGGCGTGTTGACGTTAGACAGGCACTGCTGGCACACAGCCAGAAACGACTTCACCACTCTCCTGAGAGCCACCAGGTCGTCCTGCAGCCAAACACACACACACATACATCGACAAACACAGCATGAGAGCAGTGTTCAAAATGACTGAGTGACTGAGACGGATGTTGAACAGTGTTATTTGTCAGGTTAAATGTGTGGCCCAGACTAACTGCCCCTCTGAAGTAATGAACTGTAATGATTTTCATTTATCACCAGCTGACTGCACTGAGGCGGCAGCGTTGATTGATTGTGTTGAAGCTGGTCTCGTTGAAAAGCCCACAGAGCGCAGGGTGGACTGAACACAGTTTAACGATCAATATCTGTGAGTGATGCCAACTTAACGCATTTAATACAAGTTCAAACTGATTAATTATAAGATTTGCATCAATTAAAGAGGGAGTGTTGCACTTTTTTGGATTTATACTGTCCCTCTGGTCCCCCTGTAGGAGCCTTAAATGATTAAAAGCTCAAAACAATTACAATTTTTCTCCCTTCGTTTAGCTTCTGTATGAAACACTTGAGCTTTGTTTCCACCAAGTGGTCCAGTATGGATCGGTACAGTTTGGTACGGGACAGATTTGTAAAGCCTGATCCTGGTCTTTCTTGGTAAGTGGTGTGTAAGCTTATGCCAATAACTGCATCAGCTATGTAATAGCGAGAAGACACAGCAGTGTGACTCAGTGTACCCCGCTAATAAATCCAACGAAGAAGAACAACACAACACAGTGAATGCCATTGTGACGCCATTTTCCAAACAAAAAGAAAGTTTTCTTCACAAAGTCGACTGGAGATTTTAACAAGACAGGGTTATTACCAATCACCTTCTGGGGTTGGGTTGGTATGTCTGGCACCCTAACAGAAGGGTACTGAAAATTGGGGCGGTACGGGTCGTTACTTTGACCTGTCTGGTTTTAGTCAAAGGAAACGGAACAACATGTGTGTCATACCGAGACGAATCAAACTAGTTTCAGCTGCTGTCTCTTTAAGGTTCCCAGCTCCACTACATCTGCTACAAATGACAACAGGAGCCTCAGCAGTGGATCAGGATAAATCTCCTTCAGAGGTTTGAGCTTCACTCCATGACTGATCATCAGCCTGAGGCTCTGAAGCCTCCACATGGTGTTAAATGGTATAGATTAGAGACAGGCTCCTGAGTAGGGGTTCAGCACCCTGTTTGATAATTAGATTGAGCTAAAGACCCACGCTGACCCTCTGTGCAGAGGTACAGATAATCTGCCGTCCCTCTGGGTAACATACAGTGGCTGCTCAGACTTGGCAGTCTGAACCCTGAGCCTGTGATGGAGGAGAAACCTGTGGATCAGAGAGTTTGTCTCTGTAAATGAGCTGAGTCAGCACCTTGCTGGGAGCTCCCTCTGTGATCTTGACCAGCTGCCACAGGATGGAGTAGTGGGAGCACTGCAGAGCCTGCACGGCGATCTGCTCCGGCATGGAGCCCTGCTCGATGCCCGCCTTGAGGAGCCGGTAACAGTTTCCGAATAAGTCCCACCGCGTCAGGTCATGAGCGCTGAGATGAGAGACAAGTGGGACACGCATCAGTGAAGACAGAGAGTTTACACTGTGGCAGTGTTTTCTCTCAATGCTGCAGTAACTCGTAAATGATGACAGTCTCACTTGTGGAAAGCTGTGAGTCTCTTCAGAGTGGATAAAACGTTGTAAATGTCATCATCATCTGCCTCCTCAGCCTGCAGGAGAAAAAGACACGTTAGTAGGAAGACGGAGCGAACACAGAATTGACAAGCCAACAAAATTGTTTGACTGTGAAAAGTTGAATTAATAAGTGCAAGACCTGCTAAGATATATCACAGCCTGAAATCAAAAATGCTCTGAATTTACGTCATTCGAAAAGACAAGTATAAAAAACACACTTCCAGTTTTCCGCCTGTCACCTTTAGGATAAACCTGCTCATACCTCCTGCAGCAGCTCCTCCACAGAGTGTGCGAAGCGATCCGTCATCTCGTCGATGAGCTGAGAGCGGGCGATGTCAACGCGGTTCATGATGGTGTACTCCTCGGAGCAGAGGATGCTGTATGTCTTGCTGCAGGCCTCCAGCACGTCTATCTCGATGTGCTTCTCCACCACCAGGCGGATCTGCTTCAGCAGCGCGTCCAGGTGTTTCTCCATGCGCCCGGCGCTGTACACGTCCAAGTCGAAGAACTGGGGGATCTGCAGCAGGTTGGCCACCTTCTCTGAGTCCGCCTGGTACTGCAAAGAGGAAGGAATTAAAAACAGATCAGTAGATCAGATAAAAAAATAAAATATAAAGAAGGCAATATGAAGGAACATCTGATCATTTGTTTTCTTGTCAGTCACATTTAAAGAGGGTGTATTCTGCTTACCCATATAGATATAAAGTCACAATGCTGGATGTTCATACTTAACCTGCGGATTTTTAAAAAGTAGCATATTCACTTCTTGTAGAAATCTTCTACGAGAAATGGATATGCAGAGGTAAAGTATAAAGCCTAAAAAGAGCACAGTTCCCCCTCTTTAAAGCTGACTTTTTGAAGCTGTCTCATGTTTGCTAACACTTCTCATGACTACATAAGCAACCCAATCAATCCTCGACAGTAATCAGACTCAGACATTCATCAAGGTCTCTGACCTCCCTGGCTCTCAGGAGGCTCTTACCTTCGACAGGAGCATGGGCAGAGCCATGATGAAGTGCTCGGTCAGTTTGTTCTTATCGTCTATCTGAGTCTTCCTCTCCTTTGCCGTCAGTACCTGCAAGAGGACACAAAACATATGAGATGTAAAATACAGGCAGGAAACATGACAAAGACAAGGGAAGCTTAGAATCATTTACATTTTTTTAGTTTTTGGTAGTACAAAAAGTGACCGAACTTTGTGGGATTTTTTTATGAACTCATTTTTTTGGAAAAATAGAATGTCTCTTGCAGGTGTTATCCTCTTGTATCAATAACTTTCCTTTCCATCTATGCTCATGGAAGGGTAGGGAGCTCCCAGAATAAAGCTATGCCACTAAACACCTAAAATTACTGCATGCAAATAATTCTGGTTTTTTATTTATTTTTTCTTTTATTTTACTTTTTGACAAAAGTGGATCTAAATAGCTTTAATTTAAATTTTGCTTTTTACTTTTTCATCACTAACATTGTGACAAAATTATTCAAGCCTTTACAGCTAACAACAGGAATAAGTCGTCCTACACAGCTTAACAGCTAGCTAGCACAGGTCCAAACTCTTCAAAAAAGACACAAGGTTTGATTTTCCTGTATTTCACTTGGAGCTTGTGGTTGAATCAAAACTTTTTTAAGGGCCAAATTCCTCCAAAGCTGTAGCGTTTGGAAAATGGAAAACGCGGTAAAATCGGCCGTTAAAGTCAGCAGTCGCTAAATCAAACACGAAACGTAGCTAATTAAAACAAACGTTGAAGATCGTCTATGACATTTAAAGCAGTGAGAGCGCTCACTCTGACGCTACTTTTGAAAACCAAAACAATACGAATACAGAGCGCTCACTCTGTCACTATTTACAAACCGTAAATTTGAATCGCTAGATAGATAGATAGATAGATAGATAGATAGATAGATAGATAGATAGATAGATAGATAGATAGATAGATAGATAGATAGATAGATAGATACTTTTTATCCTGACATAAATTCAAGACACCACAAGTGTAAAACTGTAATCACAAGAATATCTGTTCTTTTAACATTTTTGTGTTTGGCCAAAAGGTGAAAATTAGGGCTTAGCATTAAACTAATAGTCAGATAGAGGTTTGAATAAATCTCATCATACAAACTCTAAAGAGGCTCAATATAACTGAAGGCTTATGATGACAGGATATTCACCTGTTGTCTCATAAACAGTGAAAACTGACAGTGATTTAAGGGTTTTGACAGTGTACACATCACCTACCCGTTTGCCGGTGCCTCTCCCGACAGGTGGGTGTGCCTCAGCTGCCTGTCGGATGGTGCACACTGTCAGCTCTATCAGAGCGCTCTCCTGTCTGTCTGACAACACTGCAGAGACAGATAGACGGAAAGGAGGAGTCAAACTGTTAGCGAGCGTCTCACACAGACAGAAAAACAGACTAAAAGAGGGAGAGAGTTTCAAGGAGCGAGTTGTAGTTGCATCATCTGTTCTGGTTTTCAGCCTCACCTTCCTCTCCCTGCACAGGCTCCTCCAGCAGGAGCTCCGTCATACACTCCCAGTCTTTCAGCAGCTCCTGTGAGCTTTCCCACAGAGAGTCCACCAGGTAGGCAGCGTGCTCGTGGAGCTGAACACAAAGAACAAGACAAGCACAGGGCTCAGATTTTCATGTATGATATCAAAATTCCTGACGTGAGCATTGGAGAGTGTTAATGTTACCTCGCTCTCCAGGAAGAAGAGCACCAGCATGCGGATGAGGTTCCCGTTTGGGCTGCTCCTCCCTCTGCGCTTAGCTAGAGCTTCTTCTGCCTGAGGGTCGTGACGACTGAACAACCTGAGAGAAACAGAGAAAAATGTATCAAAGAGGAACAAACAGGGAGGAACTTTAAGTAGAGATAATTCTAAAAAGTTCCAGTATTAACTTACTTTCGGTGCAGGAACTCTCCAGCAGCGACAGCCACAGGTCTGTGCGCTGAATACACCAGGTGGTAGACGTTCTCACAGTCCTCATTGGACAGGGCGTCCTCGCTTCCCCTAAAAGACGACATCAAAATGAGTTCAAACTGTTTGATTTATGGATGATCCTGGATGAGATTCGATGAAGCCTTAAAATGACTCACTGTAGAATGAGTGTGACCAGCCTGATGGCTTCCACAGCTACATCATACTCCTTATCCAGCGTCATTGAAACTATGCGGTCCTATTGAAACAGATATGAATGGAACAGGAAGGGTAAATAAGTAGAAATGCAACAGACGTCAACATCAGAGCATCCTGGAAGTAGAAATGGTTCTGGTCTCTGTTCTTTTACCTTGAAGCGGTTGGTAAAAAGCTCTAACTTGGGGAAAAGTTCTCGGTTTGTGTACAGGTTCTGCAGAGCTTTCAGGCACTTCAGACGCACCTCTCCTTGCTGGGAAAGAAAACCAGAGGGAGACGGTTATAGAAAATATCTAGGGAGGTTTACGCCTGCAACTCCTGAGTAACAAATCAACACAAAACAATCCTGTTTTCTGTGATTGAGGCTTACCCTATCATGTAGCGTCCATCCCACATACTTCAGGTAACTGTCGTTGAGGAAAGCATCGCTGTACATCTTCATCCACACGCCAATCTCTTCGATGCAGATTGCTCTGATTTCAGCGATCGCATCTCTGTAAAGTAAGTAGCACAACAGAAACAATCATTACTAACACACAGTTTACATAATGTAGTTTGTTTAGGTTAGGACTGTTTGCATGGATGTTATCGTTTACCTGTATCGATGCACAAAGATTCCTTTGAAGATGGAGTTCATCATGTTCTCGATCTCATCCTGGTTTTCTTGAAGCTGGAGAGAAAAAACACAAAGATAGTTCACATAGAGATTCAGCAAAACTTAGATATCTGCTCTAAGCTCTCAGGGTAAAAAGTTTCATCCAGAGCATTAAAACGTCTTTCACTCTACAAACCTCCTTCCTCTTCTGCAGCAGCAGCTCCAGCTTCTCATTGGCTCGTTTCCCAGCTATCTTGTTCCTCTCCGCCTCGTACTGTCTCTGTGTGTTGTCCTGGTGGATGCTCAGGTTCAGAGCTACGTTTACAAGCGCCGTCATCAGCTTCATGGCTGCTCAGAGACAAAAAAGAAGGAAAATCAAGGATCTGTAGAAAATGACGCAGACTGACATGTTCCAGGAAGGATTCTCAAACTTTCTGTCTGACATCTGGGTTTGAAGATCAGTGTTTACCTGCTAGCGTGGAGGTGTGTCTGAAAGCTCGCACTTGAGAGTCAGACAGCCCGGTGAGGAGAGAGATCACCGTGTCCATCATGTATTCGTCGTAGATGATGCTGTACTGGCACTGGCGGATCAGGACGCAGATGAACTCGCAGAAGTTGTAGCGGAACTTTTTCCACATGGGCCCCGGCATGGTGAGAGGATAATCCCCACTGTCCTGTTCACAGCGGTGCGGGAATCAGAAGTCATTAGAGCGCCATGATCGTAAGACACCATCCTGTTTCTAAACTTTTTTATGAGGATTCATCATTTTCAAGTAGTAGTTTCAGATTAGAGCCACATAGATGCGTGTCTGCCCAACAACATGTTCTCTGATACACTTTTCCTCCCTCTAGTTTTTTAACTCTGCAGAGGAAGTTAAGAAAACACCTGCAACCCTTTAAGTAGAGAACTATGAAAGAGGATAACGATCACCTAGACTTATTTTTCAACATAATTAATTCTTTAGAAGAAACATTTTTATAGAAATTCTGACTTTAAAGTAAGAGTAAAAAGAAACAAATGGTGGCCAAGCTTCCAAAAACACAACCACAACCACTTCATTTGCTGGACTTCAGCAAACTTGGTCATGTTCCAGGTTTTATATAAGTGGGAAAAATTCTTAGCACATCTTTTTTTCAGGACAGGTGCGTTGGAGGGTCAGGTATCCTGTAAAACAATTTCAAAGTAAACACCTGCACACTGTCCAACTTAGAGAAATAATAAATTATTTTTATTACACAACTTTTCAGTGCTAAAGCTTCAAAAAACGAAAGTCTAGTACCGAAATGTGTAATAAAAAATTATTTATCCTTTCTGTAAAGCCTTTATTAAAGTGACGCATCATGTTGGAAGAAGTTGGGTCAAAAAAGAAAAAGAGAGTGTCATAATGTGAGATATTTTTGATGTTTTTATACTTGGTTTTCTGTGAAATTTCTGTGAATCTCATCAGGAGTGAGGATCATGGCAAACGCTAAAATGTGTTTATGGTAAAACCATCTGCTGAGGCGACGTGGGAGGAATGTGACTGTCTGTTTTTAATAACTGCATAATTCAAATCCTGCTGCTTACCTAAGTGTTTATGTCTTATTGCTAGTTAAATCATCTTAACAGGCTTTTTATGAGCCAGAAAAATGTATTATTTCAAGATATTAAGAAAGAAATGGCCACTAACTTGCTTGAAATCTGCCAAGAAGTAAGAAAATTGTACTTGTCGAGTTTGTTGAGATAAGAATTTTTTTTGGTCTTCTTGAGCAGGTTTGTTTGACTATCAACAAGCAATTCATACCTCTTTCTTGTTTTTTAAATAAAGACATTTTGGTGGACTTGCGGCTCATATGAAGTCTAATCAGAGAGTGTTGATGAATCATGTGACATAAACACTTGATTTGATTTCAGTTCTTGCAGTGTCCTGATGTGAATGTGTCACAGGTAAACGCCAAATCAATGCACAATGAGCCGGAGGAGAAACTAAATCAGAAGAACTCTGACTGTAATCTTCTCATTTTGTCAGTTGGAGGAGTATTGGCGTTTTCAGCTGGATTAGCTTCAGTGTGTAGAGGTACTAGTTTTTATTGAGCCATTTGAATCTGATTTCAACAACTAAAGACTTTACTGAGAGGTGTTTTATTTTTAGACTTTTGATTTTATCTTTCACTGAGGACATAAAAGTTGATATTATGTCTTTAACATCCCGTGACAGAGTTTTACCTTTCAAAATAAGAACCTCAGTAAACATAGTACTTAGAAAAATCAGCTCTACTTGCACAGAAAAAAGAATGACATAAATAACTTTCCTTTTCCTTTTCAGATGCTTCCTTTTTTGAGTTTCACGAAGGTTTCGACCACATGATTCTACCAAAAGAGTCGGTTACCTCATCGAACTCCTCTGTCATCTTGCGGATGATCTCTGCGTTCTGCATGTTCCTGAACATCTCGATCCTCACCGTGCCTGGTTACAGAAGAACGTCAGGATGTTAATTGAGCAGTTTCACATAGAACCACAGATTTTAAGCTTACACATCTTTCTCGTGTTTCACCTTTGCAGCCTGAGCACTGGATGAAAAAGTTGATGAGGTCCAGCAGCGCCAAGTCTCTGTCCTGTTTGTACGACTCGATCCACTCGTCCACCACAGACTACGAACAAACAGAGAAAGAAACACTTGATTTTACTGTATCAAAAAAAGTGTCTGGATGAATTTCCAAAAGATTAAAACCACCTCTCCCATACCTGCATGGCACTCTTGCCCAGTTTGACGACCTCGAACAGAGTGACGGGGTCTCCTCCGTCTCCGTTATGTTGAGCCACACCGTTTGCTTTCCCTCGCCCTCTGGGGATGCCCATGGACTTTTCCGTCGGTGACTTCCGAGGCTTCTTATTGGACGTCTGCAGGGAGCAAGATTTTACTTGCAACAGGTGAAGAGTAAAGAAATCCAAACACAAAAACAAGAAACAGGTGCATACCTGGGTTTGTTTTCCAGGCCTGCCTCTCTTCTTCTTGCCTTTCACCTCGGGATCCTCCATCTCACTCATGCTCATACTCAGGCCCACTGCGTCTGTCGCCCCAGACTCATTGGACGAGTCCCTGTGGCAGTGAAAACACCACAGGAGTGACGTTTAAACACTGATAAAAGACTGTAATTTTCTTCAGTGTTGTAAAAGTGGCAAAAAGTTGTTGTTTTTTAACTCTCTTGCTTGTGTTTTGAAGAATTGCAGACATAAATGCGAGTCACTCACATGTAGGATTTTAAAGTTTGATTAAGCACCACAGAGGGGATCAGTTTCACCCACTCCTAAACACTCACTGAGATTTAAAGGAAGAATATTACAGTGTTTCACTCACTGGAGGACGGGGAGCTCTGAGGTGATCATCCTGACGGCGTGGGAGGCGGTTTGAGCGTTTAACTCTGTTAGTGGTTTGAGGATGCAGGAGGGAGATCAGCTGTGTGGAGGGGGAGAGTTCAGGAAAGGGCCGGGAGGAGAGGCTCCGGGGACGGACGGAAGGACTGCAGTCAACTCGCTGGCTCTTAACTCTCTTCACCTCCTGGAGGAACAAAAAGAAAGCGGCGATTTAGAAAAGAAAACATCAAGAAGACTTCATTCATTCATTCATTCATGAAACTTTGAGGGTTTCCTCACTGTAGAGTAAACCTGACTCTCATGTGAAGGGACACATTTGTTAAATGTCACAAAAAGAGTCAGCTCTCTCTCACTCTGCTTGATGGAGGCCTTGGAGGGAAAATGGGGAAAGGAGGACACCAACTGGCCACTTTGGGAACTACACCGGCAAGATAATGTGGGTGAATTTGTGCTGAGGAGCCCTCTTCTTTGACATTTCTGTTAAAATCTTTAAAAAATGTGGGAAAGTGAAAAAACTAAGCAAACTCTTTGAGGAAAAATAAGTGAATAAAGCTTAAAAAGTGATTTCAAACTTTGTGAAAACTGAAATTATGTTGAAATAAAGATTTTTTTTGACCTGAAGTTAAAAAGCCATGAGGGAAAAATGTAAAAACACAGAAAATGTGAGGAAAACACTAGTTAAAAAAAAGACAGTAAGGGTGTTTTTCCTACAAGGAAAGATTTGATACAAACTCAGTTTCCCACAATGCCTTGCAGCAGAGCTCAAAGTGAGACAACTTTTTCATTTAGCTGACTGACAGCTGAGTTAATTACAACATTAGTTACTGACCTGTTCATATGCTAATGAGAGCAAAGGGCAGAGCACAGAGCTATACCATTTATCCCCACAAGGGGCAGTATGATCCACAAAGTCCTCAGACCAAAGTCTTTCTCCAAACTGCTTAATTGAGTTTTAACAGACGGGAGGTGAGCTTGGAAAAATCATTTAGCTTTCATTTAACCCACAGCTCAGCTCCAGTCCCGCTCTGTGTGTGTGTAATGTGTTTTTGAGGGCGTTTTTTTCCCCTGAGTGTGTGTGAGTGCATTCGTGTGTGTTTGAAAGTAGGTCTGGGCAACAGTAGGGGGCAGGCTAAGAGAGTGTGTATTTAAATACAGTCTTCCACACAGTGTTTGCACTGAGGAATAGCACGGGCAGGAGAGCTCACTGTTTTACCACACATACACACACTCACACTCTCTCTCACACACACACTGTTCTCAAACAGTGTGAGAACCAGACTCACGGCTCACACAGGATTTCAGTCACAGTCTCCTCTCAGAGTCAGTGAGCCCCTGCGTCGTCTCAGAGGACGGATGATAAAACCAGCAGTTGGACTTTTCCACACGCCTGAGCTCCGACTTCAAAAGGCCGAGCCGGCGGAGGCAGAGGGGGTGTGATCGCGGGGATTTGACCTGCTTTCATGCACATGAGCTCCTGATTGATTTTGGCGCTTTAATATTCCTGCAGCACTGACGTTAAACCTGCGAAAGAAGAGATTCTGCTGACAAGGCTGCTCATATGAAGAGTGAGGGGAATAACCCTGAGTGGCTCTGAATTTTTAAGAGACTTGGACAGACGAGGGAGAAATGTCAGGCTGCATGATGTCAAAACAAATCCATCTACCTTTGAAATCTGTTTTTTTTTCTGCACACAGGAGCTCTGCTTTAATTTAAAGGATATTTCACTACCTCATTATTGTCTGCAAATTTAAAATATCAGTTTTAAAGAGATACAAACTTTTCTAATGTTTGCATGTGAAGACAGGATTTCAAATGAAAGGAAAGGCGCAAGAACAAAAATTATAATTAAAAAAGATTAACGTTTTTCAGAAATTCTTAATCAAAAGAATAAAAATAATGAAAATAAAAATAATGAAATTAAAAGACAACAAGACTTGAAAAGGTGAATAAAGAGGAAGAAAGCTGCAGAGAAGGATCCGCCATACGCTCCTCAGATTAAAACCAGATTTAAAGCTTTAATCCTTTTAAAACAAACTTCCCACAGGAGATTATCTTCCTAATCCTTTTTAAATCAATCTAATAATAAAACCATGAAGGCTTCAGCATTTATCCTTTGTGCAACTGCAAACCAAAGCATCTTTGCTTTCATTTTTAAAGTGTTCTTAAAACCTTTCGTTTACTTTACTGAGCGGACAGGACAGTGGATAAAGAAAAACAAAAAAGAAAAAAACAGAAGTCAAAATAGAAAACAAAAGAAGACCCAAATACAGAATCTTCTTACAAACCAAGCCAAAACAACAGACTTTTACGACGTTGAGAAACATTTTAACAGCCTGGTTCAAAGAAGAGCTTTGATCGAAATGTTAATTTTGCTGTCGGCACACACTATATGGGGGTGAATTTTTCTTTTACTCAGCGGTTTAGAAAATATCAGGATCACAAGTTTGTCCAACCAGAGGATAATATGGACTGAAGAAGCTTAAGGTGGTTCCTAGGGATGGGTACCGAATTAGGTACTTTTTTAGGTACCGATCGAATTATGTCAAAAGTACCAGGTATTGATTTGTGTAGAGTCAAAAGGTACCAGATTTAGGTATGCAAATGCATCCTTGTGACTGTGAGGGGGTGAAAGAGTAGGCGATTTTCCATGCTGGACATGAACACAGCATTTCAAGGTTATATACTGAAGAATATATTTTTTAAATTGTAAAAAAAAAATATATTTCATTTTTAAACAAACTGATATTTTTTACCACAGAAACACAAAAAAGTACAGAACATTGGTACCGTTAAGTACCGGTACCGATTGCCAGGTACTGGGCATCGGTAACGTATCGTTTCAAATGGGAAAGGTACCCATCTCTAATGGTTCCCAACTCTTTTTCCTCCCAAGCCGCAAACAAGGGTACAAAAATATGCTGCCTATGTAAAAGCACCAAAAACTGCAGTTCTTAGAGTGTCCACTAGAGTTTGGCTGCAGAAACAGCAGGAAACTACATACACACCCAGTCAGAAAAGATTATTATTACAGAAAAATAAGCATATGGTTAAAAAAATAGTTCTTTTACTAGTTTGTGGGTAGAGTTTGAAGTCAATCTTTGCTTTTTTTCTTTGCTGCACTTAGCACAATGTGCAAGCTCCCATGAAGGCAGCAGTGCACGTTGGCAGCTGAGAAAAATGTGTGGGTTTCTCTATTTCGAAATCAAAAACTATTTTTGATACCATGTTCCATCAATTATTGTAAAAAAAAAAAAGGAAAATAAAAAAAAGGGGGGTAAGAACTTATATTAAAGAACAGAAAATGGAAAATGTTTGATTTGTTGTTATTGTTGTTATTTGTTGCCACAAGGTGCCAAAGTGAATAAGCCGTATGATGACGGTATCAGTGGTGGCAGAAAACACATAAATACATGCATGTCATTTTTTTACTAATCAGCTAATTTAAGAATCTTGGGTCTTTTTGTCTGTTTTTGGATTGGCCAACAAGTGTGCTCCCACAGCAGGAGGTCCACAGGCTGAAAAGTTTAGAAAACCCTAAGGCTAAGGTGTCACTCAATTCTCTTACTCTGTTTAACGCTCAATAAAACTATGAGAACAGGCACAAACAAAAACAAACTGAAAAGATCCCAGCAGAGACACAGATGTGATTTGACAATCAAGCAAACAAAAGTCCAGTCAAGCTAAAACAATATGTGCACAAAATGCCCGAGGCTGTGAAAAGACTCCAGTCAACAGACAAAATATTGTGAGAAAAAGTCTAAATGATCTTTGTTGAGGAGCAGAGACAAGAAGTGGACTTAATGTGTTTGTGTTACATAATTTATACATGATTTAGTCTTCTGTTTAGATTAGCTTTCATATTTTACTGACACTTGAGAAAGCTAATCAGCAGCTCGACCATAAAAATTATAACGAGAGTTTAAAACTGAGACGACAAAGTGATTTAAAGTGACAGCGCTGCAGCTTCATGACTGACTGTTATGTAATATCATCAGTGTCCGCCACCGCTGGGGGAAAGCCTCTCCCCCTTCCCTTCCCCTCCCTCTATCATCCCTCTGTACTTCACTAACTGTTACATCTCAGCTGTTTGCTCTTGTTTTTACCCATCATGCCTCTGCTGTGTCCCCCTTTCATCATCAGATTATCTTTCTCCGGAGGGACAGAAGCCAACTTCATCTGAATCATCCTTGTCTGGTGTTTTTCTTTCTTCACCCTCCTGAGCTGCACAGACAGAGAGGAAAGGGAAATGTGTGTGTGTGTGTGTGTGTGTGTGTGTGTGTGTGTGTGTGTGTGTGTAAGCTGGGAGCAAGCCTGACCCATTATTATCGACCAACAACTAAATAATCTTTAGCTCGCTTTGGCTCTGCTCATTTTCCCAATACACTGACACTTTATCTTTTTCTCTCACACACACACACACACACACACACACACACACACACACACACACACACACACACACACACACACACACACACACACACACACACACACAGATTGTACAGTCTCTTCAGGAGTCTATGAATAATTTGCAGAGACTCTCCTGAACTATTCTTCAGTTTCTGTGGACAGGATAAAAGCTGCCAACTGCATCACTTCACACTTTATTAAAAAAGCCTTTTCTCACTTTTGATTTGAGATTTAGTCCAATAGTGGCGTTTGAAAAGCCTGATCCAAAGTCTTTTAGTGAGTAAACTTCAAATTTTCAAAAGAGTGTCATAGAAGAGTTTAAAGAAGAGACTGAAGAATGAATAAGACGACACTTTTTCACGTTTGTTAGCTTGTTGCTGCTCTTTGGCTGTTCTGACCTGAGCTGTGTTAGCGTGGTAACCCAGGGACAGTTTCATATATCCGCCACGGAAATATTTCACGAGTCCATCTGGGTCCCAGCGCTTCCGATTTGTTTTCAGAGGCGGGACCTTCAAAAAAAATCAGCTGGTGATTGGATGACCGCTCTGATTGACACACTCAACACAGACCAATCCGCATCAAGCCACGGTATGACGTAGCTTATGTTTGCTGCTGCTGAGACACAATAGATGAAAAACTACAGGAACACGAGAAACAGTTGTGATAATAGCGTTAGACGACTGCTGCTGTTTTTGTAACGTCAACTTAAGAATCAAAGGAACGCTGACAAGTACGAAAGTCTGCTGACGTTATGTCTTCTCGTCACTTACGCTGCTCCCACAGCTCCCGCCTCTCTTCCCTGATTGGGCCGGTTAGAGTTTAGCCGAGTGAAATTGTTGGTCATTGGAGCCTGACAAGATGGATCTGCAGGATTTCAGAAATTGAATCAGGCAGGTCCATCTGCTCTGCAAGGTTAGCCGCTAACGGGGACATGTGTGAAAGAAAACCACCAAAAGTAGAAAGAGCAACATGATTTTTCACTCTGACTCATTCTAGACTTTTCCTGTCAGCTGTGGGGGAATTAATGGGAGACAGAGTTTATGAGTATTGGAACACAGATGGTTAAAGACGCTATGAAGAGGATCTGTTTTAATTGGACCTCCTCGCCACCTTCTGGCCCGGAGTCTCACGCACACTGTTGTAAGTGACTTTTAATGGGGATGGAACTAAATGGAGATCGATTAAAAAGACTTTCTTTGTTTATTGGACACAACTCGCAGAGGTAAGGTATTTATCAGTACAGTTACATAGCGATACGATTTGAAACGTGACACCAAGCAAACAGCAGCTAGCTATATGTAGCGCTATTGTCACCCTGGTCCCCCAATGTATCTGTGGGCTAACGCGACAACAAGTAAACTGTCAGTTTGTAAGTCGTTTAGAAGCCGTCTATATCTAGCTCAGCTGGCAGCCCGGTGCTCTAAGACCTGTCTGTAATGTGTAACGTCAGTCAATCCTGGTTAGCTATGTCCTGCCTGTCATCTACCAATCTGAGCTAACGTAATCTCACTCTTCATTTTATTGATAGACTCTCAAGTTTGAACAGACCACTGCAGAATAACTGCTGACTGTGGGTTGAAATTAACATTAGCACAAACAGTTTAGCCCCTGTGATATAGAGTGATACAGCCTGAGCTCAAGGCTAATTAGTCTTTCTTCTGCTCTTTGTCCTTTTTCTTTCTGACAGTTAGGCTCCTGTATCCACCATCACTACAAAATTAATCACAGTAATCGTTTTCAGAAGAGAAAAACACAGACCTGTCTTCTCACTTCTAAATTTTGTTGGCTGGCGTGGTGTTGTCATAGAGATGTGCCATAAATCAATCCGATCCAGCCTGACCCGATCGGGCTATAGTGCTAAGTGGCACTTCAAAATAACCTGTAACCTGTATTATTGACGCTGATAATCTAATTTTAAAGTTTAAGTTTACAATCAGTCATATATCAAAAAGGGAGACTTCAAAGATCACGTAAAAACTCTTTACACCTCTTTAAAATTCCTGAAAATGTATTGAAAGTGATAAAAGACACGTTGAGTTTTGCTACAGTATTTTCTCTGTTGCTGCCTCAGCTGTCAGTTCTGTGTTTTCTTCTGTTGTGTTTCTAAAACTGAAGTGTCCTTGTACTTGATGCATTGATATCAACTCAGAAAAAGTCTCCATTATGGAATAAAAATCCTCCTGTATGCATGAAGCAGCAGCTCCTCTGCTTTAATCAAAGAGAGCACATCGAGGCATCAAAGGTAGTCACTTGCCCAGAGATGAGGTTAAAGCAACTTACAGAAAGTATCAGGACCTGGAAGAGCTGTCCCCTTCACTACACTTCCCATTTTTCTATCTTTTGTCTAATTTTTCTGCCTTTCTGTCCAATAAAAAGACAAAATGTCTCTGTGCCTGGTTTTGCACTGGAGTATAAGTCCTATCACTGGTATTTTACAAATTATTTTTTTCAGCCTCTGTCTGTAAGACTTTGTTTTAGCTGCTGTTCCTTTAAGACTTCACAAACCCCCTTCCTTCTGATTGGCCAGCCCTCTGAGGGCCTGTCAAAGGCAGAGCTTGTAGGCTGGACCACTTTGAGCAGTCAACAGACAAATTCAGAGATTTCTACATCCTATGAATATGTAGTGGTTTGAAAATCTGCACACGTTAAGTAAAAACAACCAGCACTGCTTTTTTATATCCACGTCTGAAATACAGAAAGGCATAACACCCCCTCTTTAAACACATTTTTGGAACACAGGTGCAGTAAAGCTACTTTTTATTTTGACATTAAAAAGAATGACTTGCATCGTCTCTTTGTGTCAGCTGTAGTTTATCATTTTTAAAGCGGTGCAGTTTTTACCAGAGCGAGGAAGGAAAGGTATTAAAATAGAAAGCCTGGTCAGCTCATTAAATGACAGAGCTGCAGGTAAGAAGTGAAAACCTCTTGAACATCATTAGAGCCAGCACACAAGGAGATTCTGTTTCTATTATTGTATCAGAAAGTTCCAGTGAGAAAAGAAAAACCAGGCCAAAGGTAAAAGATTCACAATATCACAGCTGTTAAAATGCAAAAGACAAATCCAAGATCTGTCAAAACCCAGAGTACAATCAATAACATACTCCACACCAGAACCTGCTCATCAAATATAAAGTAAGTTATCCAAAATTCCCTCAATCAAATCTGTAAACTAGTCTGTTGCTCTTTCTGACTAACACGTCTTCACAGAAGTCGACCTGATTCTTCTGAAATGAGAGAGCACACCGTGATTCTGTCGGTGTCTGTTTGGAGGTCGGCCTCCCTGCTTGAAGGATTTCAAAACATTAACAGCGACAGTGCAGGTGGTGGGACAGATTGTCTTGTGAACTTCACTCTGGAGCACAGTGATCTATAAGGGGAGCAGGATGTCTAGTAAACTTCACCCGGGCGAGCATAACAGTGCTTGTATAAATATTTAGTTAGAATAATAAAACTTTATGCAGCTACTCTGATTCCACAGACTGAGCCAGCACAAAGTTGGTCGGGTTTATTAGGGTTTAACACAGTGGGAGCTAACAAGTATATAAAAACTAATTTGTTCGGAAGAAAGTCTGCGGTGTGTCAGCTGTTTTGTTTTGACGCAAAGGTTGAGCTGAAGTTTTTATTGACAATCCAACACGCGCCAAAAAGAAAAGAAAACAAAACAAAACAACTACTGCTACTACATTGAAAACACAGAAGTGGGTCTGTAGCTTAAAGATAAGGAGACTTTTTAAGTGTTGTATACTTAAGTATGTTCAAAAACACATATAAACCCCAGACGCAAAAACAATTGTGCCAAAAAAAAAAAAAAAAATCCAAAACATTACAGCAACTAAAAAAGGGATGGAGACATAAGGCTGTTTTTTTTTTCTTTTTTAATTTTTCAATTTTGAGAACAAGGTAAGGATTTCATCATTAATGTCAGATTTCTAAAGGCACTCAATTTTTCAATTTTTACTTGAACTCATTATATTATTATGTTATATTTCAGAGTCTCAATTTTTTTAGTTTGAATTATAAAATGATTAAAAATATATATATAAAAAATCTAAGAATTGAGCCAGAATTTTAAATATATATATAAAAACATATTTATATGAAGTGTTCTGGCTTAATTTTAATTCTCAGAATTTTTATTTCTATTTTTAAATCTACTTTTACTTTAAATGAAATGTTATAAATCTTAAAAATTTTTCTTATTCACAGTTTTGTTTTGTTTTTTCAGATTTCTGAGTAAATCTCACATTTTCTGAGACTTTGATTGGGCAAAGAGGTCAGTAATATGGCTGTAGTTTCAGATGTCTCTGCTGACAGAATTCTGTGAAAAAAGTTAAAACTTTGATGATTAAGTCAGAACCCTGAATTTTTCTTTGAGCTCTAGGAAGTAGTGGAATACTGACAGGACTACTAAAAAATTTCCAAGAAGTAACCAAGAATTCTGTGTCAGGGCGTTGGCTTCCGTTATTTCCTAATTTGGTTTTTTTTCTATTTCTTAGAATTTGTTTTAGAATTCTGAGAAAAAACTTTTAATTTCTAAGAGTTCTGAGCATTTTTAAGGAAATAAATCAAAATTCTGACCTATTTCTTGGAAAGACTAAATTTTTTACTTGGAATTTGAAACTACACTTAACTTTTACCTTGTAACTTATTACTGTCCAAACCTCCAGAAAATGTTTTTAAGGCCACTTTTTACTTTTCTAGAATAAAAAAAACCCAATGCTACCCTTGATTATGTCAATTAAGTCTGATAAATGTAATCCCTGATGAGATATTCAGCTTGAAACTGCTGCCACTGATCTTAAACAGACGCTCTGGGGGGAAGGAGGATCAGTTATAAGTGCTGCTTCAGAGGCTGTAAAACAAACCCTCATGTGTTAACTATCTTTCTGCTGTGTGTGTGTGTGTGTGTGTGTGTGTGTGTGTGAGTGTGTGAGTGTGTGAGTTTCTACTTGAGAGAGAGCGTAAGGCAGAGAGACAACGGGTGAGCATCTGAGAACCACTTAACATGCATGACATGTTCTCTAGGAGGCAGGCCGGCGTTGCTATAGCAACTGGTGTGGGTCATAAGCCCGGCGGTGACGGCAGATTTGATTGGCTGAATGGAGACAGGAGGGACCACAGTGAGTGAGAGAGGGGGGCTAGACAGAAGTGTACGAGTTACAGATCCAATCAGGGCCCCTTTAAATGTGACTTACACACACTTATACACACTTAGATGACCCCCGCAGTGTTCAGAAATGAGTTTCTGTTTCTGTTCTAACGTCCACTTGAGTCTGTCAAACATCAGGCTTATATGAGCAGATGTTACCAGTCAGATAACACGTTAGCATAATGAGGCTAACTTTCTGGCTCAGGTAGAGTTACAACCCAGGAAGGACATTAATGGATAACCGTATAAATTTTAAATTTATACAATTCTTATTTAAAGAACCACCTGTTAACTTCTCTGATTAATACGCACATCATGAACTCACTGCGCAAACTTTCTCAAAACTTTTACTGTGAAAATTAGTTCTTCAGATTTTTGATTGAGAAAAAATCAACACACGTTATAAAAAGTGCTTTCATTCTCAGTTTCTATGAAGCATGAAAGGATATGCGCCATTGAAAAACACAATTTTTGAAAGTTAAGCCAGTAGAGTTCATTTTTCATTTCAGAAATTGAAGTTGTGATCATGGGATTACAGTCAGCTATTTTGTAGAAAAGTCATAATCCTGACTTTAATCTCAATGGGCCTTATTCACCAATAAATGTGTGGAAATGTTCTTACTCTGGGCATAAAATAAGTGTGTACATAAAATCAGCGTCTGATTCATGACATGTGAGTATCAGCCAAATTCAGTCTGAGGAAGTTCTTTTATTCTCAAGTAAGAATATATTATGATGAATCCCAGATGTGTTCATCAAACTTTTGTACGTACGGTTCAAGTGTCTGGTTTAAATGACTTTTAAGCAGGGCCAAAATATTAATCGAAGTGAAACCAACATCGCAATTTAACAGAATGCAATTTTCAAATCGCAAAGGCTGCAACTTAGAGAAAGGAAAAAAAGTTTCATGTTCACAGACCTGTAGGGAATATATTAACTTGCACTTGTTCTTAAACAAGAAAAAGTCATTTTGCTAATTTTTCTGAAAAAAAGACAAAAGAAAAGGTTGTTACTCTTACTGACAACTGGAGGTCAGTAAAATTTCACAGTGTTCGTCTTTCTTTTTTAGCTAAAATGTGCAACATACACATGTAGACATATTTTAGTGGTAAAGCCAAAGCTTTGTGTTTATTGTTCTGCACTTAGTGTGTGTGAGATTCATAGAAGAGAGGATCTAGGATTATTGTTCACACCAGGCCTGTTCCTCTACAGCGCTTTGTTCTTCTCTCTGATTTTATTTAGGGTAATTAATGATAATTATATTACAAGTCTAAATAAGTTAATTAAAGATATGATATTCCTATCAATTCATGCATTAATTCATATCATTTCATAATAACATATATGCCTGGCCTACAGGGAAGAATTGTTTATATGTTGTCAGTATGCTTTGTCATCTTGGTTGTATTATAGATTATTTTATTGCTTGTGTTTAGTGAATAATGTCGAACATAAATGTCCCTCCCATAAAATCACAGGTTAAATCGCAATTGCAATATTAGTCCAAAGAAAAAAATCACAGTTAAGATATTTTCCAAAATTGTTCAGCCCTAGATTAAAGTGGTGCTAGCTCTGCTAGTGTTAGCCAAACTAACTGTTCAAGCTCTGTGACCCCAAGTGGAGCTGCGTTGGATCAATATTGATTGATCTGAATGTTTGTTTACCCTCAGACCATAGACTGTATACAACATGGGCTGTGTCTATATCAGAAATGCCAAACTCTACCGAGCTCCCAACGAGGTAGTGTGAGGTAAAGAGGTGGGCTTCAAGTCTGATCCCTGGCTGGGCAAACTAGTAATCTTAATCTTTTAGCATTTCTGCATTGGCCCCTCTGCCCTGGCCCCCATCCTATAGGTAATTTAAAGGACAGTGAGTAAGAAACTACTGTTGGTTCAAATTAGACCATTTTTCTCATTCATTACAATAAATTCAGACTTTTGCGATGTTTCTACTGCAATTGCTCAAAGTGCAATAATGACTAAATCACACCTTGTAGTGCAGCCCAGTGCAGAAAACACAACGAAATCTTAGCTTAAGAGTTTGACTTCAGAAAACTTAACTCCAAGATCACTGGACCGAGTCTCAGCAATTATATATTAATGAAAACACATAAACACACAGAAAGATGAGTGTGATCTGAGAAGAAGCTTTAAATCTCTTTGATCCATCACTAAACTGCTCTCTTTTATTGTTTTGTCTAAATGATACCTGAACAATACGCCTCCGCCAATGCAGCTTCTTGCATATTTGAAACACAGACCTGTTACGCCCCCTGAGGCCACAAGCAACACAGAAAAAGTAACGCACAGCCCCCTCATTTGTCTCAACAACACCTCGACACAGAATCGTCTGGCAAGTAAAGCAAAGCACAGAGCTGCTCAGCAAGAAAGTGGAACTTCTCCTCAGCATAAAGCCCAGAATCAAATTCATTGACTCGTCAATAGAGTGTAAAACAGCACCTTTAATAGGTTCCTCTGTTTTTTCATAGTACAGCTAAAAATTATGAGAGCTTCCTTCTTTGATAGAAGTTCCTGTATTATTATGTTTGAGCAGAGCAAAACAGTAACACAAGCCAAACTTGTGTCACTGGGCTTTATCAAAAATTCATTGTCAGATCAAAATGTAATTACGTTATGGTGCAATAAATGCCTGACATAATCTGATAAGTATGACATGTGCAGTAGCTGATGAAACGATGCAATGAAAATCAATGAGTGTTATTCAGAGTAATAAATCAATTCCAGAGCCACGGCCCGCCACGATGAGAAAGCCAAAAAAGCCTTCACAGAGAGAAGCAGAAAGCTGGCTGTGTAAAATACCTCTCACCAGAGCTGATGCTTTTCATGGTCAGTCCACGCTTTCAAACTGTGAGGAAATTGATTTATTTCTATTCTGGCCCAAAATGGTAAAGGGAAAATATTCTGGCGCATGTCTTGTGTTTCAAATATTACACTTGAAATGTTGCTTCTGCAGATGGAAAAAAGGAGAGGGGAGAGATTATCCAGCACAGAAACGTACCATTAAGCAAAACCTTATTCATACACACCGAAGGGGAAGAGCAAATAAAAATGAAGCATCACCTCTCACAACTATTCATCTAAAAGGCTTAAAATGTCAATCAACGTTTGTTGATCCATATGATTAGTTATCTTTATCTGGTCATACTCTTCAAGGTAACAAATTACAGCCTCTGTACAATTAACAGTGAAACTGAGACTCGTCAGGAATCAATACATGTTTTTTTCCGCAAATTTAAGACCCATTAAATCCACTAAGAATTTGTTTGCCTTTACTCTTGATTTACAGTAGCTTCTCTGAAGTCTCAGTACCATTCACAGTGAAACTGAGACTCACAAGACACATAAATTATGTAAATTAGGCAAATTCAAGACCTGTTTACTCCAACTACAGAGAAAACGCATTTCCCTAATTGTGGTCATAATCTTGAAGGAGGTTTCTTGAATTCTCCATAGAATTTACAGTGAAACTAAGACTGACACTGAGGATCTGTTAATCATGAGTTCAAAGCTATTTGTTTCCTCATCGTGATTTTATATCTATGGAGGTAGCCAAACCTAAATGTCTATCATTTACAGTGAAAATGAGCCTTTTCTAAGAGACTTATTTTGATATTTTATATTGGCCCTTACTGTTGCAATACTCTGAAGATACCCAAACTAAATCCAACAGTGAAACCGAGACTTGCCAGAAACTTATAAACCATTTAATTTTGAAAAACATAAAAATCTGTGAATTCCAAGTACAAAAGCCATTGTTTTCTTTTGCTGTTACAACACTCTTAAAAGTAGCCAAATTGAAGGCTATCTGCTCCATTTACAGCCAAACTGAGACTTGCCAGACATAGATAAATTTGGGCAAAATTTGAGACTTTAATCCAAGGGGAATTGTTTCTTTTAATGTTGTAATACTCTTTAAGGTAGCCAAACTGAAACCTCTAATCCCTTTACAATGAAACTGAGACTCACCAAACACAGATACAACATGTAGTTTTGGCCTACCTAAGATCCCTTTATTCCAAGGACAAAGAAAGTTTTTACCTTATTGCTATACTCTTGGAGTATACCAAACTGAAGCCTCCTTGTGATATCTACAGTGAAACTGAGACTTGCAAGTCACCAATAGTCTATGTTGACATAGCATAGCATTTATACTGCAGTTTATCTGGAGGGGAAAATTCTGATTTGTTTTGGATCAGAACATAATCTGATGGTAAGGGGACCAGTGGCTAGCTGGTGGCTACACAGGTAACAGAGAGGTTTCCATGATTTCACAAAACATGTGATGTTGTCACTGGTTTCAGAAAGTGATCAGTTAGCAAGCGGTTTATCATCCAGACTGTGGAATGTAAACCATGAATGAAGAAGAATGTAGCAGAGCTCTGTGGTTAAGGATCCCAAACTAGCGAATTTGTTCTTCCGAACAAGAAAACACTGAAATGAACCACCACAAAAAAAGAAAAAAAATAACAAAAGCATGTTTTTGCTTTTGTTTTTCCAGAAAGAGCTAGCCTTGCAATTACTCTCCTGTAAACTCAGCCTAAACACACATACAGCCACCACAAACACCATCCACTAGCTGTGGTCCCTGCTGGACAGTTCTTCTGACAACTGTAACCTGTGCTGCATCTGCCCTAATTAGCCATTATCTCTGGAGACACAGGGTAGCGCAATGCCTCATGCGTCTGAAAAACGCAAGACTTTGTTCACTGCTGGCAACATCATTAAAGTGGGGACTGTAAAGGAAGGATGGTTGCATGGATGTATGTATTTATGCATATGCTGCCATCAATAAATGAGGCTGGCGTGCTATTTCTGTCTCTGCAGTCAATACTTGAAGATATGAGACGGTGGTCCTGTGTTGGTGAGCATTAGCACTTCCCACTGGGCCACCTGTGAGAGGAGGATGTACAAGATATATTATATGATAATGACTTGTGAGATTGGAAATACCATCACCTTGAGGGTGACAGCAGTGTAATTCCCATGCTCATTAATTTAATTCAGTGTGCTGAGGCTGAACAGGCAAAGCCAGCTGTTTACAAGTCAATACTTTCACAGCCAGGTCAGTTAATTAACCTGCTTCACAGTGTTTCTGTTGCTTCTGGATACACACAGAGAGACTATAGGGCTTAAATCTTCATTTCAAATCAATGATTTAGCAGAATTCACTCAGAAACCTTAGATTGAGGAAGTATAGTTAGTAAACCGGGATAAGGAAGGAAGTTGTTTCATATTCCATTCAGTTTTCATTCAGCTTACTTCATTAAAATCCTTCATATCAGACTTTTTTTTCATCTAAAATAACCAAGGAGTCCCTTAAATTTTAATTATGAGTACTATGAAATTTCATAGTTCCTCAGTAGCAGCATGATAGCTCCGAGAAACATAAAAATAGCCTTTAATAATGAAAGGATGATTATCTGTGGTTCCAGCATGACCTATATAAAAAAAATTATATTCCTACAGTAGATTTTGGCAGAGTATGGCTTAACTGGCCTCCACTCCATGTTTTGGTGCTTATTTCAACAGCAGATTGGACCTGATCTATTTTAATCTTATATTTATATCAACAGTGACTAAAAATGTGTCCTAAGGCTAAATTATTATCTTGAATTTGTCCATATATCAGTCCAAAAGCTTCAAACAAAAAAAAGGGCTTTCATTTATGAAGACAAAAAGAAGCATCAATTTCTTCCCAAGGATCCAGAGCTTCAGTATTTGACAAGTCATCTTTGAAATGGGTGAAATTATCATTTTACCACAAGACACTACCCATTACATTTTCTGTTGATGAGCTAATTGAGACAGATCATTAAATCTGTATCCTCAGTGGAGCAATGCTACTCAGTTGATTTGATCTCAAACAAGACACAAGCATGTCCACGCCTGAGCTCTTTAAAATATGGAACTGCTGCAATACCTCTCCAGAAGACTGCACTACAAGCATACAGGACCAGTCATCATGTCTACAGTCTCTAAAAGTAGTATGGGAAGTACAGCCTTCAGCACTTCTCTCGTTTAGGATTAACTACCAGTCGGAGTCCAGGCAGTCTCTCTGCTTTTGAAAGCAGGCTTAAAAGCTGTTTGATATTGGCAGAGGAAATTTGGCAAATTTTTCATGGGCACAACTCTCAAACCCAGCTCTGCTGTTCATCCCATAAATGCATATTCTTTACAAATGTGGCAGCATTAAAAGCGAAATAAGTGGTATACGATTTATGGCAAAGAAGTATTATTAGAGCAAATAAATAATATAGTAAACAAAAATTGTCAGACTTTTTTGAGATAAGCTTAGTCTAAGCTGGCTCAGGCCTGTACCAACTCTTAAGTATGCTGCTATAGGCTCAGACTGCTGGGAGAAACAGACGCACTGAGCCCCACTTTCAATCGCAGTTTGTTAGATAGAGGATAGATATCTCGTTTCTTAGGTTCCTCTGAATTATTGCTGTGGCTTTTAGCAGTATCGTCGTCATCATCACTGCTACAAACTGTACAGCTGAGGTAGATTTCTGTCTAGCATGAGTTTGGTTCTACACAAGGTTTCTGCCTGTCAAAGTAGGGCTGAACCATTTTGGAAAATAATCTAATTGCGATTTTTTTAGACCAATATTATGATTGCGATTTAGCATACAATTTTTTTTTATTTTTTTTTTTGGGGGGGGGCGTTTATCTTCTGCATTGTTCACTTAACACAAGTTTGAAGTCATTTTATAGTATGACTAACCAAAAAAAGATGCTGATAGCATTTAAACAAGTTTTTTTGCATTTCTTAATTGGAAAAAAAAAGTAACACTGTGAAATTTTACTGACCTCCAGTTGTCAGTAAGAGTAACAAACCATACAGAAAAAAGGGATCAAGGGGTATGGCTCTACGATCTACTGGATGGATCTTTGTAGCCCACAGGGGGTGTTTTTTTGCCAGAAAAAACAGCATTTTTGACTTTTGCTGGTTTTAAGGGGGAACAAGTTACTATATTTACTCCAGGTCTGTGTACGTGAAACTTTTTTTTTTCTAATTGCAGCCTTTACGATTTGAAAATTGCATCCTATTACATTGCGATGTCGGTATAAAATCAATTAATTGTTCAGCCCTATGTCAAAGGAAGTTTTTGCTTCCCACTGAAGCTTACAAAGGGCTGTAAAGGTCTCTACTCATTGTGGGTTAAGATGAGATAACGGCATTGTCACACTGGCCATCTGTACCGTGCCCAAGCACACCTCACTGAACAAAAGTCTAGTTCGTTTGGCCAGTGTGACCGCTCCATACGGTACGCTTCAGAGAGGTTTGCTATATCAAGAATAATGACGTGTTTGGTGAGAAAAAATAATCACTGCGACTGCTCCTCTCAACAATTGTTTCAAATAATTGCAAGGGTGTTAGAAAGCTGTATTAGACCAAAACGAAGTAGCCAAAAAGTCACTTAAGTAGGAGCTGTGTACTCTGTGTCCTCAACTGTGCTTACTCTGATGAGACTGCTTGTAGTCAGATGTTTTATGATGACATAGGCGGACCATGTGTGTCCCTTAAGTCTGGTTCATATTTGAGCAGTCTGGAGGCTGTAATGGCCAGAAGGGGAATGGCACTGCTGGGGGCCAATCGCTTAAGTACAGCACACCAGAGATGGCCAGTTTGACCGCGCCTTTTGACACCTTATCCTGTTTCATACAGGTCAACAGTTTCAGAATAATATCCCTCAGTGTTGGATTGATAAGAATTTGGTAATTTCAAGATCTGGACAGATCCCAGTGCAAAAAAGACAAGGTTTTAAACTAGTGTCGGATGGTCATGATCTTCAGATGGTACTGCATTGACATGACTCTGTAGTGGAAGTCACTGCATAGGCTCAATAACCATTGTCTGACAATGTGTGAGTAGTCCCCATGGGTGTGAAACCAACCCGCAACCCCTTTCCCACGTTACCCCCACTCTCACTCTGTTTCCTCTCCCAGCAAAATGCAATAACATCATATTGTAATTGAAGAGAGCAGTCATACTCATATAACATGACTTTATGCCACAGGGAGTGTTCCCTCGCTGTCTCCTTAAATTTGTTTCTGCTCCTCTGATAAACAAAACAGTAGACGTGATGTGACATAAATAAGCTCTGAAGAGGTTTTAAACCATGACTCCAAACAAACATTCAGGTAAAAGATGCTGAAATCCCTGTCTCTGTCTCCCTGAAGCTTTAAAAGAGCACAGACAGCTGAGACACGACCCGCTCTGTCCCTTAATGAAGTGTTTCTCAGACAGTGCTCACAGAGATAAGAAAAGAGGAAACCAGGACACTGTTATTTCCTCTTTATATCATGGCCACAGTGAACGTGTTGCCCTGCAGAGCCCTGACTTACTGACTGATACCGGCTAAAGCTGCTTAACTTTGCACTCCAGCTGCTGACTCTCTGAGCTGGTTTCATATCAGGCTTTGGCTGGAGTACATCAACTTTTCACCTCCCCGTCTCCTTCTGTGTGGCCGCAGTCAGTCTTAACTACTGTTTTCATAAGCTCAATGGTTCAAATCTGAAGGGAAGTCATTTTCTGTAAAATACAGATGTTAACCACTTGACTTTACGAGGCTAGTTTCCGTAGCAACATGGCCAATACAGGCCTCAAGTGATGTAATTTTCCGCTTAACGGCCATTTACGAGATTATTCATTCAATATTTCATTACTCTCCCATAAAAGGATTTATTTTGACGGTGTGTGCCTGTGAAGGATTTGACCTGAATCATCCTGAGCTGTTATCTGTGACTATAAACCAAGCTTTTATCTCCTCTGCTGTCAGCACACTGTGGTCTCCTCTGAATACTTTTACCACCACTCTTTATGACAGCCACAGAGGTGTCTCTACTCTTCAATCACTCCTGGCTTGTCCCTGCAGAGAGCTGCAGCGGTGTCATGGTTTGAACCCTGAGCGCCTGAGGGCAGTGGACTACTTTAACCCCGATGGGTTTAAATGGATTGAACTTGAAGCTGTGTTGACCTGCTGGCCTCAGGGATCATCCTGTGACTAGAGGCCAGAGAGGTTTACCATCCAGGCTGTGGGCTAGAGAGGTGCACTGGCCTCAAAGCATCAACAGCTCACTATTTTCTTCTATCCCCTCCAACTTCATTGATTTAATACAGTTTACTCAGATTTCGTTGACCAATATTTCTCAATTATATTAATGTTGTTTGACTGGATTCTTAGCTAACAGTATAAGGGTGAAACCTTGAGGCAGATGGCAATGTGTATGTAAATGCCTAATCCACTTGGTTAGTTGTCAAACAGCCTGAAGACATCCTCTGTATATGTTGTAAAGTAAATCACTGCAGCTCAAACAGCAAGCGATCAAGTCTTACAGCTGCACGTGAAGTCTGAGCTAAAGACGACAGTAATCTCTTTCTCTCTCTGATCAGATCGGCTATTTCAAAGAACTGTCTTATAAAAATGTTGTCATTTAGAGGTTGTGGTATTTAGCTCATTTCTACACTGTTGTCATTATAGTGCTAGGGTTGCTAAAGCTAATATGAATACTAATGTAACAAATGTTTTTAATTTTTGAAACAGGCTGCTGTAAAGTGGTTCTTAGCTGTAAATCTATGAGTAGATATCTATATTGTGTTGTATTGTTTTCCTTTTAAAGAAGGGGAATTATGCTTTCCTAAATTTAAAACCAGAATATATGGTAATAAAGCTGGATATCCATACTGGATGTACCATTCATACTGATGTCGAAGAAATCTCCGAGTCTATCTGTAAACTGTAGAAAAACAGTCTGAAAGTAGAATGAGATCTCCACAAGATCTTCATGAGACTTGTTTTAATAATGACATCATCACATAAGAAATTCCTAACCTGTTTGTCATATGTTGGTAAGGGGGAACTCAAACACCAAGGTTGGCCCATTGTTCTGCCTCCTTCAGGCCTCCAGAAATCAAGCCAATCAGAGGGAAGAGAGTTTCTGGAGCAGGGAACCCTAAGCCGCGTTTCCACCAAGCAGTCCGGGTCAGTTCAGTACGGTTTGGCTCGGTTTGGTACAGTTAAGCCTGATCCCGTTTGCGTTTCCACAGCAAACTGTGCCCTCTCGTGGTAGGCAGCGTGTAAGCTGGATGCCGCAAGCCCCAGCTGTTAAACAACAGCGTGACGCCGTAGCAGCGCGAAGAAGAAAAACGCAACACAGTAAACAAAGCACATAGATATAAAACATACAGAATTTTGTCCTCTTTGTGATTGGCATGTAGCTCTTTGATACAAAGTGCAATCAAGCTTTTGTTTCAGAGAAGTCTGTGTGCTGCCAAGAGAAATGCAGCCATTGTCGGGGTAAGTGACGATTCCTTTGACCAATCAACGGTCTGCAGTGTGTTGCTCCACCTTCTGAGAGCAGATTGGTTCAGTCTGGCACCCGTACAGAAGGGTCCCAAAAAGTAGGCCGGCTCGTCCCGGTTTTTGGGGATCTGTCCCAGGATAAGTCTGTGGAAACGCCACAAAATGTGCGCCGTACCGAGACGAACCGAACCGGTCTGCTTGGTGAAAACGTGGCTTTAGACCCGTTTCCACCAAGCAGTCCAGTTTAGATCAGTACTGTTTGGTACAGGTTGGCTCGGTTAAGCCTGGTCCTGTTGGCGTTTCCACAGCCAACCATGCCCCCCTCACAGTAGGCGGCGTGTAAACCAGATGCTGATAGCTGCATCAGTGAAATAATAGCATGACGCCATAGCAGTGTGACACAGTGCACCCTGCTAACAAATCCAAGAAAGGAGAAAAACGCGACACAAAAACAACTATTGGAGACATCCAGCTATTCACCTTCTTTGCGATTGCCATGTGGCTCTTTGTTACATAGAAAAATCAAGTGTAGAAGAGACAGCAGCTAAAACTAAGTGTTTCTTGTGTTGAGAAAATTAAAGATTTATTTTTGTTGTGTATCATGTCAACCTTCTACAGGGGTGCCAAAGGAAGCTTTTTAAAAAAAAAAAAAAAAAAAAAAAAGATACAGCACCCTGGACTTTCAGTGCTACAAAGCTCAACTAGACTATCATAGGTAGCTATCAGGATTGTGAAAACAGAGCTTATCAGAAAGAGCAACACAGCTGCACTGAAACTGTACTTTGTTGAATTTGATGAGCCAAATAGAAGTCTTTGTGCAAGAAGACAACTTTTAGACCAACAAAACCACATAGAACTTAGAGTCAAATACAAATTACACCTATGCATTATATTAGTTTGCTGGATTAGCTTCTAACCTTCCAACCAGATTCTGTCGGATTTAAGAACTGTGTTTCTCTGCTAAGAAATTATAGACCAAAACATTTTTCTTACTGCTCCAACAGCTGCTCTCAGGTTGTAAATTATATTTTTTATTAAATAAACTGGCCAAGGTCATAAGCATTATACTTGTAAGAGTCAGTGTGAAGCTGTAAGCAGTGACATAAATATAACAAAGGGAGGGCGCTCACTCACTCAGTGGAATGACTTCGCAGCCCTGTGAACAGTCTGCGGTGGCTGTAACTGACATATGATGCACTTCTGTAATTGAATATAATAATATAGTGCCCGTCATCACAAACCACAGGGGGAAAACTTGTAAATCTGAGGGTGTTTAGGTTGTTTGAAACACTCCAGCCTTTGGCCAACATCCAGTCAGCAGTTCAGCACTGAATCTGCTGCTCCATGTTCACACTCAGAGGCTGCAGGGCCAGCGAGGTGCAACAGAATGATTAGTAAAACATGCCATCTTTAAATATTTCACACACCCCAGACCTCTCTGCTTGTTAAACTGAGCACAAGCTATGTTTTTGCTTAAGATGCTTCAGCCAGAAGTCAGAGTAGTGTTTTTTTTGCTTGGTATCTGATTGAAAAAGATCTGCAAAATAAATCAAAGGAAAAGGGGAAAATCATACAGACGGACAAACACAACTTAATCCTGTTAAAGTGTGTGACGTGTTTTGAGGCACTGTGATACTTTCAGAGGAGGGAAATGCTTTTCAGATGTACTGCATTGACTCTGACCACTTTATAAGGTCGGTTACGGTTTTATTCTCGTTCAAGTCAGCCAGAGAGTCAGTCTGCCATGCACCCAGCTATTAATAACCAGATATAGATACCACAAAGTTTTCAGCATAAGACTGAAGCACAAAAGTGAACTCTGGTTTTCACCCAAAGACAAGGAAAAACTTAAGAAGAGCTCTGAAAAGACACTGTTGACATGAAGCTGTTTAATTTTAAAGACTTGTACTGCCAACAGAGCAAGCTGAGCCAAAGCTACCAGCTGTCCTGCTCTCACAGACTGTATACGACACAAACATAGCTTCGATGACATCACCCGTTGGTTTCAGATGCAGAGTTTTGAAGCCAGTAACAGCTGCTCGCATATTGGAAATGCTGACTCGGCTTGACTTTCACTTGATCTAGCAAAGAGGTGGAGCTTAACTGGGCCTTTAGATTTTTTTTTTTTTTTTTGAGTTATTAACTTAAGAGTTATGCCCATTTTAGGGTATTTGTGATTTGACTGACAAGCAAGCAACATGTAGCTAAATTCCCGCCTTTTCACCTCATGCCTAAGCTAGGTTCAGTTCAATATTTCCACTGTCATTGATGGGCTTCAAAAACAGATAGGTGACATCACAGACATTACATCTATATACTGGGTACTTAATGGTCAAAATCCACTTTTTAGATGGTTAAGTCTTGCTGGCAAAAAAAACAAACAAACAAAAAAATTAGCAGAGCATCTTTGCTAAATGCATCAATAAAACAAATAAAAAAGGAAGTGATGGTTAAAAAAAGTATACAAAGGAGCTATTCAGAACTTAATTTATAGAGTTTTACCTCCGACAAGGAGATTATGTTTTTGGGAGTTTTTCTGTTTGTCTGTGAACAACATAACCTAAAAAGTAACAAACAGATCTTGATGAAATTTTCAAGAAATGTTCAAAATGGGATAAGGAAGAAGTGTTTAAATTTTGGAGGTGATCCAGATCAACGTCTGGATACAGGATTTTTTAAAAAGACTCTTTATCATTGTGAGATAGGGCTGTTTTCACCATATTTGTATAAAACTCCACCTAAAATGGCCAGAATGCTTTGCAAAACAATACAAGACAAGGCCTCCATAATTTCTGACAGATGTAAAAGTACGATCCAGATCCTGGCAATATTCTGGATACTTAGAACACTGGGTCATCATAATTTTTAACACTGTCAGGAAACAAATTATTGTACAAACCTGCAACTAACATCAAATTGTAGCAGACAGTCTGCTGAAAGGGAGTATAACATTAAAATCGGACTAAAGTGTTGGTGACAATCTCAATATGTTTGGCAGAGGTCTGCCCTCTCTGCGTGCTTTTCTAGTTTAATTTGCTGTCACCAAAACAAAACATACCAAAAGTAGTTTTAATCATATTGTGAGATTTTATCTACCTCACTTGATTCGGTTAGTGTTGCCTTAGAGTACCTGCTGTAAAACAGAAAGAAAACACACAGCAGCTCTTTTAACAAGGGTATGTACCAGAAAAACAGCTCTAAAAGGAAACTTAAATACCTTAACACAAAGTCTTTAGTAGACTTTGAAGAAATAACTTGTCTTCCAGGAAACATCACTTATGGCCATTAAGTCATTAATTGTTCCCCCAAGTGATAATTAAGTTTTGAGATTTACTGGAGCACGACTCATAAATCTGAATTTCATGTTACCTGGTAAGAACTGGCGCAGCTTGTTGGAGCACAGCAGACAGAGAACATGTGCTGAATAAGAGTGAAAAGCCTCACGTCGTTCTATTCCTGTCTGTTCACATGCTGTATGCAAAGCGGATGTTCTTTTAATTATCCATGCAGTTGGCATGACTGAACATCGGAAATGCACAGAAGAGACTGTTGGAACGTTTTATTGGAGATGATTTAACAGCTCTTTGCTCCAGTAAGGAAAAACAAGAGGCAAGAAAAGATGTATGGGCTGGTCTTAGTTGCACAAGGAGTCACTTTTATGGCTTAAACTAAAACGTCTGCAGCACGAATCAGTCTGCAAAATGAAGTTTGGGAAGAAAATTGGGATGAAACAAATGAGTGGTAAAATATTCATGGTGCATTTGTGCATATTTCAGCATAAATTCATCTAGAGGTGTAAAATTCAGACAAATTCAAAATGAAAATTGAATTTTGAAATTGAATTTTGGGTTTAGCCCTATCAAAGAAAATGGCTGTGTATTCAGGAATATCCATGGCTGACTGTTGACAAAGTGGCTTGAAGTTAAACTTTTCTGAAGAGCTTTAACTTAGAAAGTTCTTCAATTAAAATGTTTATTAGTCAGAGATGAAAAGTATTAAGAAGGGTTTAAATCCAACAAATTAAAATATATTCGGGAAATGGCATTCTGATAAAACCAACAACAAACAGGAAGTATGAGCCTTTTTGTGACTTGGCAGACCTAAGGAAAACAACCCATCACAGCACGAGCTTTCCACCTGACTGCACAATCCCCCACTTACTCTCTTACTCTCTTCTTCTATCAGGGTTCTCAGCAGAACTTGTTCACGGCCACATGTGCGAAGCCAAAAGTGAAGCACAGGTCACGGCTGATCCTGAGGTGTTAGTGAAAAACACGTTTGATGACTGGTGGCACTGTTGCCTCACAGCTCGAAGGCTCCAGCTCTGAAACCTGAATCAGGCTTTTCCGTGTTGAGTTTGCCTGTTTTCCTGAAGGTAGAATCGTCTTTCTTGATAGAAACATCTTTTTACAGATTCTGGTCTCTTGTTTGATTGACAACCTTTTGAAAGCTGCAATATCTTCTTTTGTTACCACCGTTTTGCTATAGTTAAGAACCAAGAGCAGAGCTTGTATCAAAGTTGCCATAAAAATGTTAATATGGCTAACCTGCTAGCAAAGCTTTCTTTGACATTTGCATCAGATAAAAGCAATGTTAGCATGTTTTTTAGCTTTGTTTTGTGGGCTCAGGAGGCCAGGGAAAGCCTGTTTGTTTCATTTTCAGCAGGTGCCACATTCGTAAGAGTAAGAAACATTCAGTCGTGGAAATTCGCCAAATTTTCTCTGCTAGTGCCAAACAACTTTAAGTGATACTCCGGGATGGAACAAGCTGGGTCCTATCACAAGGTTTAGGGCAGAAATTACCCCTACAGCAGTGTTTTTGTGCAGCAGAAGCCCAGAGCGCTGGCACCAAACACCCCCTCCCTGCTCCTCTGCCGGTTTCCTCTGCACTCAGACGGGGCCATATTTTACTTAACCAAAAACACAAATAAACGGACTCCCACCGAAAAGTCTGATATCGGTCTGCATTCACGCTTTATTTAGAGAATTTTCAACGTGTTACTTTCACACAAAAACACATCTAAATAAGGCTCTAGTTCTCATCGTGTCGTAAAACGGCGCTACCTCCGCTGCAGAGCCACAGCTGGCTACGAGACGCTCACCACTTAGTGTATCAGTCCGCGCGTGGCGTGCCAGATATAAACAAACGCAGGTAGTCTGCCAGGACGAAGAGACAGGATGAGAACTAGAGCCTAATTTAGCTGTGTTTTTGTGTGAAAGTAACGCCCTGAAAATTCTCTGAATAAAGTGTGAATACAGACCGATATCAGACTTTTTTGGTTCCATCCCGGAGTATCACTTTAAGGCTGTGTTATGCTTTCCGTACCAACGTGACACACGGAAATAAGATGCACGGAGTCAGTTAGCACGAAAGAACGTTTGAGGCTTTTCTACTTTTGAACAATGTGCATGGATGAATCATGTAAATGCTGGTATTTTTTGTACTTTAGACACTTTTGGAGGTGTGCGACGCAGAAAAAAATCCCACTTGAAAAGGAACAAGAGAATGGGCGGGGCTGCTAAAATGACACCATTCAGCAAACCACGCAGACCTCACAGACCCGTCAAGCGTACACCAAGCTTTATCCTGATTAATGATTGAAGTCTGAAGAAACTGTAAAAGAGTCTGTATTGCATTATTCAAAAGGAAATATAAAGGCTTTCCAACGATAAATGAAAATTTACCATCAACAAGCATTGTTGACTAAGAAATAATCCACCAAACACAAACTGCCTTGCTTTTTGTGTTATGTTTAGATATAATTGCAGCCCTTATGATGCGTGACAAGTTTTTCCTTACTCCTGATTTGTTCTACAAAGCACTAAAGTGCAAACTCTTAGTAAAAAACGCAGCTGTTAAACTCTGAATTACTATAAAGAAAGTAAAAAGAACCAGCAGGCTCTTAGGCCTTTATAAAGCTCTCCACATAAAGGCCAACCAGAGGCTGACTTCTGAGCCTGAACCACAATCCGTCTCTCTGGGCCAAAGCTACGAATTGACCCACCAGAGACAATAATTGTACTCCTTCACGCTGCCAGCCTCTGTACACGCTGAGACCAAAGAGCCTCGGCCTCGCAATGTGGGCCAGCCTTGAGGCCGATTGAAGCCGTCTGGTTTAACCAGATTATGATTATGTCACACGGGAGATTACCCATCCGACACAGAGTCAAAGAGTCACAGAGTCAGGCACATAGTGGTGTTACGAGATCGCACACACACACGCACAGCCATCTGTTATTCCCACAAACTACTGTACGCTCGCTGTGTGCAGCACACAAAGCCTGATCTTAGAAAAAGCAGAGGGGAGGGGAAGGATGCTGTGTGAACTGCACAAACTGATAAGATCTCTGCTGAAAAATAGATTTTTTTCCCCAATCTCTAGAGAAATACCTCCGTGAATAAAGGATAAATGGATCATAGGAAAAAGGGCAAAGCTATGGAACGGCTTATAAGAGGTAGATAAAGAGGCAACTGATTCCTCTTCCCCTCTTGGTGCAATGGCTGCCTGCTCTGTGACGCAAAATGGAGCCGCAAGAGCGAGAGGAGAGAAGGGGTGAGAGCAAAGGGGCAAATAGGGAGGAGGGGTGAGGTGGGGGAAAGAGAAGGAGAAAGTGTGACAGCAGCAGGGAGGGGGGTGAGAGCAGCAGGAGGAGAAAAAGAAACACTAATTTGTTCTTCTCTTGTCTGTGTAGGCTCTCTCCCTCCGTCTCACCTTGGCCCTGCCGAATATTCACTTCTAATCGGGGGGGAAGGACGAGCACACACATCCCTCCCAGATGCCATTACTCTTCACAGCCATCATTATTACTCGCTAATGATCCAGGGGCACGTTGAAGACTTCACAGCAGCAAGAAAAGCCTGCTAATCTGAGCCGGCGGACGTCAAAGCAGAGAAAGAGACAGAAACGCTGCCATGAAGCGATGATGTTCAGACAGCTGAATAATGACGGCGTACACAGGCCGAGGGTTAAATCAGAGGGGGAGGATGGAGCTTTGACAGAAGCTAATGGCTGATTCAAGGCTTCGTGGTGTATGTACATCCCAGCCAGGTGTGAAATCAGAGGCAAAGAAGAGGAGGAGGAGGTTGTGTAAAGCAGGAGTGACATGTTGAAATCACAGTCAGTAATGTTTGATGAACCTCGACTGCTGAGGTACATGCAGCGACTTAGTCTGCTGGAGGTTGTTTAAATTTTCTTATACAGCACAGGAGATCAAGTTTCTGAGGAAGTGTAGCTTTGACATTTAATCCAACTTATTCAAGTTTTTTGACACTAAATAATGGTGTATACATTTGTGTACATTAAAGCGATACAAAATGGGCTCAAAGTTGACCTGGCGGTTAAAGCATGCACCCAATGTACAGAGGCTTTATCCACACATCATAGTGCCCCCTGGTTTGATTCATGGCCACAGCCTTTTAAGGGGGTATCTGCCCTTACTCTTACTCTCCATGATCCATGATTTTTTCAATTAGTCGATTAATCACTATTATTTCGTGTTTCAACCTAAATCTGCCTTCAAAATGTGCAGACGATTAAAATTCAACTTGTGATGTTGCATTTTCACAGAGTTAGGTTCTCACCTTTGATTGGTCAGCCCTGTGTCATGAAAGCAGGTAACAGGGAAGTAAAGTTGTTTTTCGTAGTATTGATTGGCAAGACCTCTTACCAGTGACTTTGTTCTTGTTTTCTAATGTTTAGCTGCTTACTGTGGCTTGCTTTGCTCTATGTATGATCCCACCTAACCTAGGGATGCACGAAATTGGATTTTCATAAGTTTGTTTGTTTTTTTCACTGTAAAGAAAGCTAAGTCTATCCTGTACTGGCATTTATATGTCACTCTTATTGTGACGGTCTTATTTGTTTAAAAAACACACATAAAACAAGACAAAAAACATTTGATTTTACCATAAATAAGAAATGTATTATTTTTTCAAACTCAAGACATTCAGTATTGAAATACAGAAAAATAATTTCTTTAGATCACACGAACTCTAAATGTACAATGCATTTTTAAACATAACCATAATATCGTGCATCCTTCACCTAACCCTCTCCCAGCTCTCCAGGAAACCCTGTTTAGTGTAAGGCTTAGTGATTTTATCCCATAAAAGTATAGCAATAACATGGTGCCTCATTGAGTGAACTGAAGTAAGAAAAGAGCATTTACCACCTGGTATGTCATTTCACAGTATGACAATATCAATATAAACAATAATACGGCACGTCGACTGCTGAAATTTGCACGGATGAATTTTTGCTGTCAACATAGTCCATACTATCGACTATATTTGCAGCCCTTGTGCTGATTAGCTTTTTTTTGTTTGCTATGCTGATTATTACATTTGATTCGTGGAATGGATGAGCCAAGTTAATGCCCTAAAAGAGCATTAAATGCAACCTTTTATGCAGAGTACGCAAGCACAAGTTGACTTTTTTGCCGGTTTCCCAAGAAGTTCCCTGGACATGACATTCTGCCCCTGCCTCGCTTTCAAGGTGCAGGATGACCATGGCTAATTTTTGGCAATCATACATGTGGTTAACACTAGAGCCAATTGGGCTCTGCAGGCATCTTGTGCCCGGTAACTCGCTGCTTCAGGTAGATAAGTCTTGAATTCTGAATGAATCAACAAGAATCATATCCCTATCTAAGGTAAATAACAATTATCTGCAACACTAAAATAAATTTGTCGTATGAGGAATATACAACGTTCTTTTCCTATTTCATTTACTGAGTCTCAATTATTTGCAATGATTTGAGAAAACCGAAACAAATGAGTGAAATCAATTAAACCACAGCAGCAGACCAGCCTTTGCTGTACATGTAAACACTCTAAGGTATCTAACGGTGGTGGGTCTGCAGCACTGTTTGGTTTACAGGTGGATAATACTGGCAGGATAACACAGAGCCAGTGGGGAATAAGAAAGAAGGTTTATGGGTAAATAATCTGCTGGAGTCAGCCAGTGAGGGAAGCCCCTAAATCCCTTGCTGTACACAGGCTGGAAGAGCAGATGGGGTCTGAGCGATACAAACTAATGATGTCTGAGGGAATGGTGGTGAACAGATACAGCCCACTGAATCTCTACCTACAAGAGATCTCTGAGGGATTCATCTGAAATCCATGAAAACATGGAAAACTACATGGGTTATCTGCCGGTGAGCACCAGCTGGATTTTTCAGGGCAGCTGTGGCTCAGGCTGAGTCTCTGAGTCTCTCAAACAGAGCTCCAGCAGTCACATGCCGAAGTGTCCTTGGGCAAAACACTGATGGGGGGTTGGGGGTGAACTTTTTATTGTAGAGATTTTCTTTGTTTGAATTTGCCTTCCAATTGATTCTTGCAAGAGCTAGACATATTTTTGCTAATGTGCATCTTGATCCTTCAATAGGAAGATCTTGAATTTTTATCCAATCAGTGTAACTTTTACACAAATTTCAGAAATCCCAGTAATCCCTTTGAGATTGGAAAACAGTAGGATCTCAGTGTACCTCTGCTACCACAACACCTTTGTTATTATACACAGAACTAAATAATGTTTTAAAATGGTGTCCAAGAATATAATTTTGTTTTGTTCGTTGATGTGTCGATCTAATCCCGGTGTTAGGTATTGTCAGATACAGACTTGAAAAGATAGATCAGACATCAGAGGCCGAAGGACCTAGATCCAAAAGGCTCCTCTTTTCAACTCAAGTTAGAAAATCCTAAACTTACTAAAGGTAATTTCCCATGTCCCCCTTAACATGAAAGTTGGATAGGCAATGCAATTTTTAGCTTTGTAATTATGTGTTCATGCCAAACTGGACTAAAATATCTGAGAATCTGAATCACATGTTAAATCTATGAAAAAAATACTAGTTCCTGTTGGGCAACACAAATGACACAATTTGAGGGGAAGCTAGTTGTGCAAATGTAGCAATTTTTTTGCACATACTTGCGGCATGAAACACTTGACTTGCTTCATTTGCTCAGTTGCTCAGTTGAAGCTATACTCAATGGCAAATCACTAGCATCACAATGGCCAATCAGCAAGAAGATGATCCAATGCAATGTAAACTAGTGGCGAGCCAGCAGAGTTTCAGTGGCGTCACCTTGCAATATGGTAAAGCTCTATGGTCTTTTGTTCTGAACAGGCTGGAGCAACACTTCCCCTCTCACAAGTTTTGCATCTGAAGTAGTTGTGAATATAGCGAGTTAGCACAAAAACATTCTGGTGTTAAACTACGTGTAGTTTATGCAGACAAATGTTTTTCTTCTCATGTAGACAAACCACAACAATACTTAATGGTAATTCAGTGGTCAAATGACTTTGCATTTTCAACTTTAAACAACATGTAGCAGAGGCGTGATAGTCCTGATCTGAAAATGCAATGTTAACAAGACATCTCAGATCAAATAAATTTTGTTTCCACAATTTTAGCCCATATAAGTGTTTTGTGGAGTTATGCTGGTGCTTCCAAAGAGTGATCTAAGTTTGTTCTGAGCACTAAAATGAATTCTTTAAAGTAGTGTCTGTTTCCTTTTCAAGAATTCGTGCTCCACATTACTTTTCCAGGCTGTTTTTTATCTCTTAGTGTGTGCAATCCCTTTTTTTGCATATGGTAAAGTTTAACATTGAGATCATAAACCCTGTGTCAAAGCACAATTTCCTCCCTTCTTGTAACCACTTCATTTCCACTTGTGCAGCCAAAGGACTGACTGAGCACAGACCGGTGAATCAATATTAAGTAAAAGGGTATACAAATAACCCTGACCACTGACACACACACACAACACACAGACACACACACAGCTGATGCTAAGGAGCTGGTATTTGGTGGTGCTGGAATCTGGATGGAAACCTCGCCTGTTCAAATGACACCTGGAGGATTTGAGGGTCTGGTGCTGTGCCAAGTTTAGATCTGGTTGGCGTGAGAAATGTAAATCCAGCGAGAGTAGGAACTAACCTAACCACATTTGTATACAGCAGCCCTTTGAGACTCTGTGAGCCAGATACCAGTCTCTGCCTTTGAAACTAGAGGTGCTCTTCTTTGCCCCATAAGGAGATCAATAGTAAATCCCTGCTTGTTCCTCGTCTCCTAAAAAATCTTGAGTTTTTCATGATGTCTTTTTCAGGAAGGGCTGGGGTTAGGGTTATAAATATTTCTAAAGTTTCAGATTTTCACAGCTGTGTATGCAGCTTATGTTACAGAAATGTCTCACTCTTTTGGAGACCAGTCATTTCCACTCTGCAACTACTTCTACAGAATCAACAGGGCAGACATTGGCTTTTATCAAAAGCTATTACAAGTTAGTTGTTCATCTGCTAAGCACTTTTAAAAACTTTAATCTGTTTAAAATGAACTAAAAAACACATTTTTACTGATTAAAAATGAAACAGTACCACCAAATTTAATACAATTATTCTGTGTAACAATACAAACATTTAAGACGACTTTTATAAAGTTCTAAATTAGGATGTAAAAAGATGAACTTATGATGTGTTTATACCAAACTTGAATGAAATCATTGGTGCAGGTTTATTACATGTAAAGTTAATGCAAAGATGCCAGTTAATACCACTTCTTGGCGGCATGAGTGGCGCAGAAGAAGAATAAATTTCTGCTAATTCCCGACGTATTCAATAATACTTTTCCATAAACTTATTTTGGAGAGTTGAAAAATATATACTTAAGGGAACTATTATTTCCGGGTGAACTGATATTAATTTTTTGGGGACTGACAAATACCAGTAGTCCATAGTTCATAAGTTTGATAACTTATACTGGGAACTGTAAACAGTCCAACCTAAATTTTTAATCTTTTATTCAAATAAATAATTTAAACCATTACAAACACCAACAAAAAAATTGAAATGTCTAATCCTAACTGAAACTTTAAATCTCACGTACAGGTATTACATTTGAGTGCAGTTACGTTACACAGTCTTGGGATGATTAGCCAATCGGAAACTAGCCTAGGGCCAAAGTTGTGCACTTAAATAAACTGAATCTGTAATGTTTCAAAACAAAACACCAATTCAGACACCCTGATAACTGGTGAGGGCCGTTAATCAGTCAAGCTCTAATGGTTAAAGATTCAGTGAACATTTTTCATCAGTCATAGCTCATCTCTATTTTCATTAATTATTCACCTGAACACCAAGATCTACTCATAGAGGCTTTAAAGGATGTAAAAAACTAAGCAAAGGCATCCCAAAATTCTTTAAAAGTCACAATATCTGGAGCCTAATGCACTGTTTTAATCAACATCATGTTCCTATGCAAAGGCGTTAAGCATTTTAAGGCAAAATGTGTTGTCCTTATGAATGTATTTCTTAAATTTGTTGGTGAAGAGTCTTGAAACCCAAAGTGCACAGACTTAACACAAAGGCTAACTGTCCCTTCCACCTTAAACTCCCCACATCTCTCAATGACAGTGAAGCAGAGCTGTGGCACTCTCAGTCTGTTTTAATAAGTTGTTTCAGTCGACAAAGCTCCACTTCACAGCTTCAATGTAAAAGTGAACTGCTGTCAGTATCAGCGCAGCAGGCAATCCAAACACAAGCGAGAGCAACACCTCCTCACTGTCCTAACAGCAAACAGCAGATGTGACAGAACAAAACATCCCGTAATAGTGCTGGGAACGCCACGTTTGAGAATAACAATCAAACTACAGCATACTCAATCACTCCCTATCAAATAAAAAAACACTCTCATCCAAAAATTAGCATCAGGTTGAGAGAATCTCACAGATAAAGCACATTTCCAAAGCAGTCTGGCACATCATGGCAGTAATTTGCTTTTATCTGAACTGTAAAGTGAGGAAAACCTCTGCCTTAGCATTTAAATTGGATGTTTTTCAGGTAATGGCAACAACACAGCCGCTTCTAATCCATCATGCTGCCAGCCAGAGGATAGACTGTGGGTACAGTCAGCTTAAAGGAGATAAACTGAAACCATCCACATATTGTTTTTTCTTTTTGTGTTGTGTTTCAATTGATTTACATTTCACTGAGCTGCTCTGAGGCTGAGGTTAAGATTTCATGAGCGTCCTAGTTCAGGGGCTGCATCCTCCGAAAGATGTATTTTAACACTGGATCTCAAAACTTACTCGCTTAGATAAACATAACTGAGTGTTGTGTCCTTCAATTCTGACAAACTTTGTAGCCAAACCTATCCTAAAACTGCAGAACACACTACTCCAATATGAACCAGCCTCTTGGCCCATGCATGGCACGCCTACGTCATGTTGTTTACATGAAGCACAATCTCGTCAGGCCCTGTTTACACGACAACGTTTCATCTGAAAACGCTAAAACACAGTAAAAAAAAAACCTCTGTTTACACGGAAACGCTGACAGACTTAAAACGCTGTAGTAAGCATGCCAGGCCTGTAGGTGGTGCTATAACTGTCTTGTCCAGAAGCCGCTTTTGGGAGATCTCCATAGAAGTAGAGTTGAGCCGGTCATGTGGTGTATTGGGGAATACTAGCAAGACAAGCATAACACGAGCGAGGCGGAGTGGGACGTCAGCGTTTCCACTGAAAACGCCAGCTTACTGTTTACAACGGTGTCGGGAGCGTTTAAAAAAAATCCCACTCTGGAGGCCGTTTTTAAAAGTTTGCGTTTTAGGTCGGCTGAAACACCGTTTCTGTGTAAACGCGAGGCTGAAACACAACAAAACTTTTGTGTTTCACCCTAAAACCGTTATCGTGTAAACGGCCCCTCTGAGTTGGCACAATGAGACCCAGAGAGCTCTGCTACAACTTTTGGCTTATGTTAAGTTGTTTTGGTCTGACACAGCCCTCTAACATCCTACCATTGCTTAAAATAACTGTCCAGAGGCGCGGTTGCAGCTATCATTCGTCATGGATCATACCTCATCTGTCAAGCAAAAAAGGAATACATTTTAACTGGTACAACTAGCTTCACTGCATTTTTCCTAATGATTTCCATCCATTTTCCTCATGATGGTATTGTTTTTCTCAATGCTAGTGAGTGGTAGCAACAGGCTACTGGCTAGCTGTGCTCTTTAGCTAAAAGTAGCTATAGTTTCCAAGTTACGCACATTGCAAGCTTTCTGCCCTCTTCTATCAATGGGATAAACTCGTATGCTGATGACATGCTGCTGTGTTGAATGTCGGTCATTGTAACACCTGATGTGTCACGACGAGACCTTAGTGTTTGAGGCCCACAAAACATAGTGGTCAATATTCCACCAGAAAATGCCAAACTACAAGAGCCCATCATGAAACCAAAGAATGGGCTGAAAAAAAGCTATAACCATGTTGGATAGAATGATACCTTCATCTAAATAAAACAAAAAAAGAAAACTCAAAGGATGACTTGTAGGAGTTTTTTTCTTTTCTTTTTTCTTAATGCATTGCTGTAAGATCAGATTGGGAAATATCTGGATCGGCAGATACTCAAAATAGAAAAATCGGATCGGGAGCAAAAAAACATGATCGGGACATCCCTGCTTTCAAAAGAACATCAATTTTTTAACCGTGAGAGTAATGGATGAGGAGATAGCTATGGCAGACAGATGGGTTTGTTTCCAGTCGGATGAAGTGTTACTTTGATAAGCTTAAAGGATCAGTGTACAAGGAGCTAATCTCAAGCTTTCAACGGGTCAAAGAGTTTAGATTAGACTCTTAGAAGCACTGAAAAACAACCCTCCAGATAGATTTTGAAGGTAGTTTGGTTGTATAATCCCCCATTATTAAATACCAAGTGCACCTAATTACCTAAACAACTTGAAATAAAAAGAAAGAAAGAAATAGAATAATAAAAAAGAAGTGTTTTTGTGTTTGAGATTCCAGCCTTGGTTTTCCTTCTTTGACTTTTTATTTAAGTACTAATAGCGGCAGCTTGCTGGTATCTTGGCTGCAGCTGTAAACACACTTGAGTGCCAGCTGCAGGTAGAATCAGCTGAGCCTAGCAACCACTGAGCCGTGTGAGAACACCACAGAGGGATCACAAACCTCAAACACACCTAAGCACACACGTGAGCCACACAAGGCACCTTGTCTCATTACTACTTTACCTGATGGCTGAACGGCAGAGCCTCCACACAGCTTCTCAACTGATTTACCTCAGGACGGTTTAAAGCATAAAGCTTGTCAGTCCAGTCTGACCTGTTATTGGGTTTTCAATGTATATGGGGTATTAAATATTTATGTTCAAGGTTAAGAAAAAAACTTAATCTGTGAGGCAAAGAGCCTTTGAAAACAAGCACTTGTCTTAATGTAAAAAACGTGAGTATGTTGTTTCAACAGCAGTTAAAACATTTATTCAAAAAAGATTGCAAGCTACAGTTTATTTTGTTGTTTCTGATTGAGAGAGGCTGAATTCTTAACTTGAATTTGTCTATATTTCCAAGTTTTCAGACCCCTGTCACAACTCTTTTTCAAAAAAGTGACTAGCAACAAATCTAGCAACTTCTTCCTGGAGTTTGGAGACTCTGACATGAAAGCCAACTTGCGAGCACATCTTAAAGCTCAGATTCTGTGCAACAATAGTGCATAGATTCTCTGGCTTCCTTCGACAAATCGGGGAGAAAAACTGTTAACAAAACTGCTGCCAGACCTCTTTTCAGCAGCGTACAATTAAGTAAACAAATTCAGCTTGGCTGTACTGTACAGAAGTCTTGTTTTTTAGCTTGACCCGAGTTAACCTGCGCCAAATATGTGACAGTTAGACAACAGGTTCGAGAACAAAAGCGTTGCTAAATACACAACAGGAAACCACATCACAGGAGAGTTTTGAAGCAGCTGCTGGGAGTGACGATGGTTTTTAGAAAGTGAGAGCAGAGGACTGTGGTCCCAGGTAAAACTTAATCACGTTGGGTTATTTCTACGAGAAACTTTCGGGATCAAGAGCAATCATGCTAACCAACCTATCTTGCTTCAATAGGTGATAAAATGATCTCATTTAAATCCTATTTTGGTTGCAATTACACCTAAGATTCAAGCCTGAAGTGTAGGGCTTTGCAACTAAAAGACCTCTGAGCAGAAATAAGCATCAGTATTTGGGTTTCCTTTGACTTTCCTCTGAATGAACCACAGGCTGAACAATATGAACAGGAAATATTGTTCTTTCTCCAGCCCCCCTCTTGAAGCAAGGTCACTGTGTAATAGGCTGTGACAAATGTCAAACACATTACATAATCTCCCAGGCTGTGCCATTATAGTCATATAGCTCTACCATCAACGCCTCTGGGACTATTGTGTGGCTCTGTCTATAATAAAGAGCCCTGGCTCACTCTGCACAATTTGATTTATCATCTCAACAGCATAATTTAGTAGCTTTATGATTATATTAATAGAGACACTCAGTACCCTGCGTACACTGCCACGAAGCACATTTTCTCTGAGCCATATGGAAAAGCCATTTGCTTCTCAAAACAAAAGCCGCCTGAACCCGATTCTCCTCATAACAAACACCCATTATTTATTCCCCAGCACCTATTATCACCTTTAAAAACAGCCTGTGTGTACGCTCGCATAAAACAGCTTTAAAAGGCTTCACAGTCTTTGTGCTTATGAGAAGAGACAGAGCAGAGAGCAGAGCAATTTAAATGACAGAGAAGGAGGGAGACATTCATCATCTCTGCCGACCCTCAGTGTCATCTGAAAGGTTTCCAACAATGACATGTTCTTCCCATCAGCCACCTTTACACAGTTATGCAAGAAACGCTGCTGAATGTCAGCTTCAAATTGTTCCAGAGCCCGAGGCAAAGACAGGCTGAAGTATAAATGAATATTTATTACCTCGCTGCACAAACAGAAATAAAAACTGTGAAGACATTTAAGAACTCCGGGATATCTTGTCTTTGGCATAAGACCAGATTGAAACAACATTCCAGTTAAGATAGATATCCCACTGAGAAATCTGATGTCAGCTCCTAACAATGGATCCTCCAACAATTTCCTGTTTCTACTAAGAAGAAACTACTAAGAAGACATCTACTTTGTCTTTGACTTGACTTCCAAAGAGGTAGAAGAGTCAGTGTGTATGTCCATATGTGATGTTAGCATAGCGAGAACTAGATCTCAAATGGTCTTTAGATGCCAAACCAAAGGAAACTAATAATGAGACGACCAAAGGAATGTTGAGCTAACCTTGGTTGTCAAGTGTTGGCCTTACCACAGTCGAATCTACTGAAAAAAAGAAGGTAGAAAACTCACTCAGGTGTCACGCATCTTTATTCTCATATTACGAATCCATGCGCAGGGTATGGATGTGTACCTTTCACATCTAAATTGATAAGGTACCAATGTCCCATACCTGGCAAACGGTATTGGTACCAATTTTCGGTACTTTTTAATGCTTATGTGGTAAAATATCAATAATTTTTATAACAAAATATCAAATTTTTATTCTTCAAAATACAACCTTGCAATGCTGTGTTCACAGCCGACATGGTAAATCGAATAATCTTCCAGTCCCTCACAGTCACAAGGATGCATTTAGGTACCTAAACATGGCATTTTCGATTTTACGTAAATCGATACCCGTTACTTTTGACAGAATTCGGTCTGTACCTATAAAAGTACCTAATTTGGTACCCATCCCTAGTGCAGGGTTTATAACCTGTGCCCCGTCTTACAGAAAACAAGTGTGTCTTGATCAAATGGCAACCACCCGGTCATAAGAAATCAAGCTGATGCTAAGGTGTAGTTCCTTGAGTGTCCACTTGAGGCTGGCATCAAAAGTACCACAAACCTTGTACACATCAATTCAAAAGAAAAAAAACCCTACAGCACAAATACAAATGTTTACAGCATGGTTAAAAAAAGGACACAGCTAATTTGACTGATGGATGAGCACCCCAAATCTGTCTGCAAAGAGGCCAAAGACCCATCTCTTTACCTCATCCCAACTCAAACAGAGCTAGGTTGAGTTCAACATTTCCAACACTGCCATTATTGACAACAGGCCCCAAAACTCTGTATCAGAAACAAATTAGTTGTGTCACAGACATTACATCCATATACCATAGTTTATAGATAACACACAAGCACAGTAATTTTCAAGAGTAAATGTAAAACTGACCAACTCATCACAGTTTCCAACAAAATCATCAACCATAATAGTATTCAAGTCCAGAAGCTACCGCTCTTGGCTGGCAGCACTTCTCCAGACCACTGTAACAATTAATGTTGATTAACTACCTCCAACAGAAAATGTCGACACAAAAATGTTTGCAAATCTGTTCCTACAGATGATAAAACTTTAACCCCAGATTGCATATCATTCGGCCCCCATTTCAATAGATTCATAAACTGAGATCAATAGCCTTCTTGTCATTACCAATCTTTCATGGCTTTCTGTTTCCAGTTGTCACTTATGGATCCTGAAACGTGCATTATGGAAACTCTGCATGAGGCTAGGTAGGGGGACCTAAATCCTCCCTAAACATTTCAAGCATGGCCTGATCAACATCTTAGTCACCCACGTCTTCCTAAGAGTACTGTGCCCCTCTTAATTTCCTCCCAGGTTGGACGGTCGGACAAGGGCTGAAATCACATTTTAGAAGCCTTACCCCCTCATGCAGTCATTTTCACATGGAAAATTTCTGCCCCTATGAAAAATTACTTACTTATGGGCAAAGGAAAAAAAATTCCCGGCATTTAAACGGTTCAAAACACAGAGATCGCCATGATAATTGCATGGTGAACAATACTGGCGTAAAATTGCAGCCACACTCAGTAGGGAACAAGGAAAAAATGTTAACGGCGCCAAGTTCTACCCTAATTTAATACTGTGGTAGATGTGCGTTTCAGATACACCGTCCCCTGTAGTTTGGGAACAGATGCCACGCAGAATGTTTCAAAGTATAAATGCGAAACCCGTTCTCTCGCTGATTCCGCGCATTTCATTTCCGTGCCCCAAGTCCGTGGGGAAAGAGTAACACAACCTAAAGTTTCTGAGAAGGTCAATCTTTGCTGAACTGGATCGACTAATTCGTCTCTCTGCCATGGACTTTACATTTGACGGATGTCTGTTTGGCATCCTTGAGGTCATCCAGGGTGACACAGTTGATCCATTGGATGGATCCGTACTCAAGTGGTATCACAGGATTCTACATTTTTCCTGTACAGGAGGATTGTTTGGAGTCTCTTGAGTCTGAGGGATTACCTGACAGCTGGTTTTTCACAGAAGACATTCACTTCAGAATTGCTAGAAATCTTTTTCTCTAGTCTGCTCAAGAAAGAAGACAGTGAGCCGTCCTTGGTATTTCCACCCAAGATGAAAATCTGTGGATTTGTACACCTATGTTGAGGTTCATGCTCTGGTATATACAAAAATTGTGGCACTGACACAATCAAACTTTTTTTGTATAAAGGCTGAAGATAGTGACGACGGTTACAATATTCTTGTTTCAAGCAAAACTATCGTCATTACGCGGAATATATGAAGCTGTGGTAGCTTTCATTTAAGTTTGATTGCTACGTTTGGCTAATGAAGTCAGTTATTGTTATATGAAGTTATTATTGCAATATTTCAAGGGACATTTTTTGTATATTAATGCAAAAATGAACAAACTTTTTCATATCACAAACACATGGTTAAAGATATTTAAGAATAAAATATATATTTTTATTTTAATTCATTTAGACCAGTTGCAACATTAACATGTATACACCTTCAAGGCCAAATGCCACATATGTGTGTTTATCCTTTTTCAGACCCGCTGTTATGTGAAGGTCATTTTAGATAGAGCCATCCATACGAAACTAAGAATAAAAAACAAACTTTCCACTCCTTTCATGTAAATTGTAAAATCCCAAAACATACCCATTATTCCCTCCATGCGTATTTCAGCGAATCACAGTGTGTTTGATTAGTCATGTGGTTTGAAAACGACACCATCTGAAATGCCTGACACATCACAACTGGCCTTAAAAATAAAAATGCGTAAATGTTGCATCCTGTCTAAATGGGTAAAATATATTATTCATTCATTTATCTATTTATTTTTGTTTTGTCCTTAAAATGTATCTATAGATTTCCATGACTAGCGGAAAAGAAAGGGTGGCTTGACCTAATTAGTTGTTATATGATATTGTGTTGTAAATAATACAATTTTTTTAAAAACTGAGCTCTGAAAATTCGTTAAGTGCCTGATGCTATGATACACTACAAACTGCACCAATTTCAAGCAGTTCCCCAGTGTAAACTTATTATGTAGTGTGCTGTATTTAGATGGTTATGGAAATATTTGCTCCTCTGGCCCATCAGGATAAATGAAACATTATGTGTGTGGTACAAGATGTAAAAAAATGAGTGATAACAGAAGACAACTTGGCAGAAAAACAGGCCACAGATAGCCTTCCAAGACATCCTGCATGAGAAAAAAATCACATGGCTAACTGTAAACAAAGCAGTTATGCAACAAACTGAGATTGATGCACACAGCCAGGAGGGACTCTGACCTCCCTTCAACCAGCCCTATCTCCAGTGCACAGGGTGAGCTGTGCATGGGTCAGTGTTGGAGGGGAGGGACGACCAGGGCTTGTCCAGACCTGTCGGGATGGCTGTTGGAGCCCATCCCCCTAATGTGACTCATGTTTCCCCGCGCTGTGTTGCCTGTTTCCCGCACAGAAGGGGGCGGGAAGGGGAAGAGAAAGCGCCATAATAATGTTGTGAAACGTTGCACATTGAGTCCATACTGCAAACTGCTGCTGTATTAACAAGCATGTGTGTGTTGTCATTCATTAGAGAGCAACACGTTTATTATTAGCTGGGTTGAGAAGTCACTACTACTCTGAAAACTTGAAGGCTTAGAAAGAGGTTGTGGTGCTGATGTTGACACAAGGAAAAAGTAGATTACGTTTAAATCTCACATTTTACATCACTGAGTGTGAAAAGGGAGAATCAACAACAGATGAAAAGTCAACAACAATATGGCATCTGCTTAAATGACAAACCAGAGAAAGCAGGAGAGCATACTGTAGCGTGCAATCACAATACGGCTGTGCAAATGAGAGAAGGTGATGCTCTGAATCCTGCCATGCAAACACCAAGAAAACACGTCACACCGCATGGCTCTTTATTTGTTGACAAGCCAAACTCCAGCACCGAGTGGAAATAGGTGTCAAAAACAGGGCAGCGCTGCGGCAACCACTTGCCCCTCCAGCAAGTTGTCTTGCCTAAAATTTGGAGAGCTAGCTCACAAGCTAACGGCTCTGCTAGGCTATAATGTAACTGAGGAAGAGAGAGAAAGCACATTCACCTCCGTTAGCCGCTAACGCCCATCCCCCAACCAACCAGTCTCCCCTGTCTGTGTCCACCATCTTTAATCTGTGCTCCGTCTCCCTTCCCGCCGCACAAAACACGACAAAAACGCCTCACACTCACCTTTAACGACCATCGCCGAATCGATTATCACCTTCCGAAACAATAAATCGATTTTCGTTTTAATATTGTGCGTATTATATTATTGAAAATTGGCCGTGCGAGCGGAACCGCGCCTTGAGAGAAGAGCAGCAATCCTAAACCGCCATCTGGTGGTATTTTCCTCTCTGTGATGCAGCGGGAGCGGCGCAGCCTCAGACCGAGACACAGCTGCCCCCTGGCGGACACACCGGGTCGCGGCGGACACGCGCCTTTGGGGGTATTGAGGAGGGCGAGCACGGGAAGGGAGGAACCGCGAGACCCCGCCAACACAACACTGACGGGCACGAGCACTGAATCAGAGAGACTCCTGCCTCTATCAGCTCAATTATCCTTTTAACGACACATTGTTACAAAAGATACAGCGAAATTCATTACTTTAATGCTGAAAAAAAAAAAAAGATCACCTTTAGACTAATGACATTGGCCCACTGTTTCTTAAGTGCAATGTTAAGCAATACAAGCATGAAAACACTTAATAATGTAAATAATGTCCAGAGCAAAATCAAAGATGCTCCATACAAAAGTTCCCTTCAATTCAAGAGAGTCAATATGAATGAATGAATGAATGAATGAATGAAAGTTTATTTTGAAAATGTAGGAGAAGAATAACGTTATAGACACAGCCAACAAAAGAAAGAAGAAGAATATATATATATATATATATATATATATATATATATATATATATATATATATATATATATATATATATATATATATATATAATATTTTAAATCCCTGATTTACAATCTTTTACAATCTTTTACATTTTCAAAAAGGAGTGGAAAGAAGTTTAACTTATTTTTTCCACCCCCATATGATTAGAGAGGCGTTAGTACATTTACTGTAAAAAGCCCATGAAATAATTTAAAAGGAGATCTGTTGTTGTCATTACACTTGCATCTTGGAAGCACACACTGTTAAAAAAAAAAAAAAAAAAAAAAGCTGTTGTTGGAGATTGAGAATATTAACCGTTGATCTGTTCACATTTTCCCCCTCACTCTTTGGAAGCTAGTAACTTAATTAGCTTATTTTGTTTAAAACAAATCTACTTCTAGTAGTAGTTTCCAGAGAAATTCAATTATAGTTAAAATATCAAGACCAATGTCCTAAATTTGCTACCTAAAATGCAACAGAAAGGACCCTTTTGTTTATAAATTTCCATGTTTATTTCCTTAAATATGTATACATTGAACCCCCCGTTTTCTCTTTTAACTTTGTCATCCATGTATCTCATTTGTCTTGTTAATTTTGTCAAAACACTAATAAATTAGGATCACAGACCAATTTAGGCTGCATGTGAGAATCAAACAAACCTAAAGCGTCCTTAAATATTAAAAACATTTCAAACAAACACTGATATAATGATATGGTCTTTAGGGAAAGGCTGCAACCTTTTACCTATTTTGCTCAGAAATCATCTTAATAACTCCCTGAATAACATTAATTGTCTAACTGTAGTGAAAAAAGCCACATTCACAAAACTCAGAGGCAGAATAGAATATGTGTATTATAATTATTAAACCCCATTAAATTGCACAAGAGTTAACTTAGTTCTTTAGAAATGATGCAAAGTTTTGTTTAATAACTAAAAACAAACTGGTTGAATTATAAATTCTGAAAAACAAGCATCTTCTTCTGCTTTAAAGACCTTTGACCCAAAGCTACCTTTGACATCTTGTTCCCTCGTTGTCCCTGCTGCCTCTCTTTTCTTAAGATAAGGAGTAGGAGTGAATTTTCACACTTATGACCTGACTTTCATGTCATTAGTCTCCACGAGGTCTTCAGGCTGCAGTCTGACGAGCTTAAACCTAATTACAGAGCCTGGATGGACGTGCATTTCTCACTGCAGCCTTATAGAGAGACGGACAGAGACAGAGAGGTCTCACTTAATTCTATTAGCACCGTTACAGAGTCATTAAGTCGAAATCAGACACCTGCATTTCATGTGGGTATGTGTGTGCATGCATACAGAAATAAAGGCTGAGATAAATTCTTATGTGTGCATATCTTCTTTGTATTTTTTTTTCAGCACACATACACACACATAAGCACACACTTACACACACTTACCTCCTTATAAATGTGCAGGGTGGTGTCTAATCTGACAGACGAGTACACTGTTGTTTGCTATGGTAACAGCACGTCTTGCTTATAAAAGCTGCAGCTAGGTCCTTGCCTTAGGGTTATAATAACACACACACACACACGCAAAGACACACACACGCTTGGACATCATTGTCACATCATTTCATATGTTGGAGTAATTTGGCATCTCAAAGGTGCAAGGTGTCCAGCAGAATCAGGACGGAGGCCTTGATTTATTTTCATGAATCCTTCAAAACAAATATCTGAGACGCAAAAAGAGAGTTGTTGTTTTTAAAGAATCTTAACATGCAGTGTCTATAGATTTGTAACTTTTGTTTTTGTCTTGATTTTGTGCACATGACACTTTGAAATACAGAAAAATAACTTCTCCTGGCACAAATTTTCCTCATCTTGAAAGGCTGTCAGAGGTAAAAGTAGTGAGGCCATTATTTTTTTTAGCACTTTTGTAAATCTCAAAGTAAAAAAAAAAACAGAGGAATAAAACATTTATTATGACTTGAGGTTTCTGTGTCACCTTTCTTTCTCTTAGTTAATAAATAAGAAAAGACAAAAAAATCAGTAAATGGTTTTATAGTGAGAAAAAAAATCTTTTTCAAGTTATGATGTGCACTGAAAGGCTCCACGACTGTTGTTTTGAACCACTAAAGTAAGATGTCAGGACAGCAGAGTAATCATTATGTCTTCCTTGGACTGTAAAACATCAGGACAACAAATGACAGCCATATGAGGAATAGATGACTCTGCAAGGCCTGAGGCGGGTCTGACCCTGACAGGGAATCAGTAATGGGGCTTGCAAATATCTCTTTTTATTGTATCACCTGCAGGCTTCTGTGGTACAGAGTTCTGACTTCTTTCTTCTGCATCTAAGTATTAATCTTTGGTTAACATGCATTGAACATGCATTTCATGTCAGCCAGATTGGCAACACACTTCCTTTTCCGAATCGGTGGTTTTCAATGCTGATCTTGCCCTGTGAAGCACCTTTTTTTAAAAGATTTGTCATGTAATTCCGCAAGACAATCAGTATTGAGGTCTATCGCCACCTCCCGTGATATTCTAGTGCAACCAACTATAAACATGCCCTTCAAATTACAACACCATGTTGAGATGCAGCTCTGTGACACTTAGAAATTAAGACCCATTAGTTGAATACCATGGATCTGGACCCTAGACTGATGTAAAACATGGACGATGTGACACATCCTGAGAAGTGAAGCTAAAATGTTCAGAGCTCCTCTCATTTGCTGGCAACAGAAGGCCATACATCTTGCCTCCTCCATGTAAACAGATGGGACATCGAACAACCTTTAACACATGAATATGCGACAAAAACATGTTTTACAAACTTAGCTACTATCCCCAAAGTTATTTGTTTTCCCTCAGATTTATACCCAAGTATTGAAGAAAACAATATTTACTACCATGGTTGACAGCTCTGTTCACAAATAAGTCTGTGCAACACTGTGTGTGCTAGATTGGCAGGAACAGTAAAAGAAAAACAGTACACAAGAGTCAGTGACGGGCAATTTGTGCTTTTGTTACTGAAAGAGGCAAGACGTAAATACTGTGGCTCCACCAGCTGACCCCAAAAGTGTAAGGTGTCAGCACCTATCTTATATTTTGGCATCACTTTAGAACAACTTGAAGGAGTGTCACCATCTCAAATGTTCATAATGTTGTAGTATAAATAATCATAAGGAGTTGTTAATTTCCAGATTTAGCCTCATAAATATGCATATTTAACATCCCCCGAGTCTCTGAATCACTACACATCGCTTAAAAGAAACCGTCTGGCTGCTCATCCTCTCATCTTTTTTCTCATCAGACAGACTGAGACAAAAAGCTGCTGTCTGTTTCTGCTGGGTGTTGCAGTGTGTTGCAGCGTTCGCTCCAATTTTTTAATCTCTCCTCTATCCTCTCTCCTTCAGGCCAGAATCTTCCAAACCTTTTCCGCAGACTCCTCTTTGTCTCTCTTTATCTTTATTCTGAAGTGAATGTAGCTGCTCCTGCTCAGGCTACACCTTACTTTTTAAGTATGCATGGTGCAGTGTGGAGTTACATAACCTGCAGACTTTCACTGTGTCTGCATCGGGGTGTCTGGGTCCATGTTGAGCGACGCGATCTGCCCCAATTTCAAGCCTCGATGCAGATTCGGAGAAACCATGTTGAGCACAAATGCACTAAAACAGTCATACTTGAGCGCACAGGAGTAATCCACACTCAATCACAGCATCCACCCTAATATAAAAAAACTATCCCATGGCTGTAACCATAGCAACAGAGGCTGTCTGCAGAGCAAAAGCCCTTTTAGACTGTCAAGGTAATCGCAGGTTGTAACTCAAATAGAGAAGACAGCTGGCAAACATATCCATCTGTGGGAAAACAGAAGCCAGAGGGGGTTAAAGGTGCTCTGATGACGGCTTTCAGAGCAGAATGTGCGCGGAAACACGCTGGCTTGACGCGTTCGATGAGTTACACAACAGACGTCTGTTTGATTCTGTCTCATCTTAGGGGCTGTTGACTAACAGGCGGCTCTATGTGGCCTGTTCTATTTTTAATTTCTTCTGACCTTGCTTGCTGTGTTTTGTGTCTGATACCCCGATTGTGACTCTCTCCGCATGTCTTCCCCTTTTCTCTGCATCCCTCCACCTACCCTCTCTTTCTCTGTGGTCATGCAAAATGTATGAAAGGTTGAGTGCTTTATCACCAAGGGAGGAACCATAACAGCTTATCACAACCTCACTTTGAAGCAGATATTTGTTGTTCTACGCACACACTCTAAAACACTCTAAAGCACATTCACACTTTCTCTTTTACTGCTGCTGTGCCTAATTTCCGTATAAGATCCTCATCTTGTTCCCAGACGTTTCCCAGAATTGGTCTCTTGTCCACTTTCTCTCTTGTTCCATCCCCTCCTGCCGCCAAGGGAGGGCCCGTGGTGATGAATGTGTCCTGTCGGTGGCTGCGGTTCACTTATTCCTGCTCTCATCAGCTCCGGCTGTAATGAGAACACGCGGCCAGACATCCAAGGACCCATGCTTTGAATAATGACACCCTGTTCGTAGTCCATAAGTACAGAGCGTCCAAAAGAGACCCGAGTGAGAGTTAGTGCAGCCAGGGATGGAGATTTATGCCGACCAGAAATCTTTACCTAAGATCATTCCTTTTTGTATTTATTATATAAATCACCAAAGTGTGAACTCAACTGTGGAAAGATGTAAATTGAATGATCATGAGTGTGAATATTTCACTCACAGACTGAGAATTATGAGACTTCCTTTGTCAAATAGGTGTGAAACTGGAAAAAGGCCGTACATGTGGTTATGTGTGAGAGCATAAGTGAGAAGCAGAAATAGATATTATGTGTCAGAGAGAGAAAGCCTGAGGTTGCATGAGAAAAGAACTCAAGTTAAGCACACTCAGAGTCAACTCTCTCCTCCACTGTACTCCATAATTCATGTCATCCAGACTTAACTTGGAGCAAGAGAGGCAGACAGCGCAGAAAGCTTCTCCATCATGCTTCTCCCACATGCTTCTCTCCTTAAAAACCTCTCTGCTCCTCCTCCTCTTCCTCTTCCTCTTCCTCCCTGCAGCTGTCAGCTCATCCCTCCTCCCCTCTGCTTGTTCTTATCACAGCCAGTCGCCAACCCGTCCCTGGAGGCTGCACCTCAGAGTCTGAATCCGATGAGCTTCCTTCCAAAAAGTCCAGGCCCTGCAGAGCTGTAGATGAGATTTAAACCGTGCCCTAAATAGCTTGGTCTGATGTACTTTTATTCACCGTCACCATGGAAACACTAGATGTTCCTCCTCATCCTCAGAGAAGAAGAAGAAGTCTAAAGCAGATGCATGGGTAAGATAGAGAAATAAAGAGAAACAAAGAGGGAAAGGACTGTTTTGAGTCTAATCTTCGAGCACCGTGCATCTCTCTGGGGAGCATGGCTACTCTAAAAACGTCCTCAGGGACACGACGAGGGAATTAATTCCTCTTCCTGTGCTCTATTTGTTTGTATTGAACTCATTACTGAAGCCAATTTAGGTACCATTTCCAGGCCAATTATGAAAAACCACCAAACCGGTTGCTGTTAATTCGCAAACAGCTCAAGTTTAAGGTCTATGAACCCTTTTTAATGACTTCTGGACTCCAGTACAAAGGAAAAACTGAACAGGGTTTGTTTTCCAGCCCTCACCTGTGGTCACGAGCTGTTGGTTCTGACTGAAAGAATGAGGTCACTGATACAAGCGCCTGAAATGAGTTTCCTCCAAAGGGTGGTCAGGTTCAGGAGCCCAGACATCAAGAAAGAGCTCTGGGGTTGAACCGCTATGACTTCATATTGAAAGGAGTCAGTTGAGGTGGTTGATTGAGATGCCCCTCGAACACTTCTCTTTAGAGGTGTCCAATTGGGAGGAGGCCCTGGGGGTAGATCCGTAAATGATTTGAGGGGTTAGAAATCTAAACTGGTCTGGGAACACCTTGGGAATTCCAAGGAGGAGCCGGAAAGACCTGCAGGAGAGAGGGATGGTTGGGTCAATTTAGTTCGACCATTGCTCCTGAGACCCAACAGGGAAAGATGGATGGGATGGATGGGTGGGTTGTTTCTTTTTCAGCTTCCTTATAAAAGAGTAAAATATATACTTCAATAATTGATGTTATATACCAGACAGAAACTAGATTTTGAGGAAACAAGTGCATGAAACTATTGCTCGTAGTGGGCTTTGTAGTGGAAGCTTTGGTTTTGGGGTTTCAGGTCATTTCAAAGAATTTTTAATGTTTTGGGCATTTTTTCCTTCATTGGGTCAAACTGCTGAAGAGAGGCAGGAAATGTGATGGTTCAGACCAGGAGTCCAACCAACGGTGGTTTTAAAAAGGATTATTGCCTGAGTATATAGGGCACTTGCTCAAATCACTTGGCCAACCATGCCCCCAAACAAGTAAAAAATCTACAGTGCAATAAGACTTGAATTTTGCTTTCCTAAATGTATTGGCTGTTTTGCAACCTTTCTTTATAATTTATAACATTAAAGGTTGAAATACATTTTGCATAGTAGATTGGGTCCATTTCCATGACAAGTGGGCAGATAATTGCATTAAAAACAAACGCAGCACAGAAAACACAAAAGCTAATCAAGTAAAGCATGACTTGAATTTCAAACATGCACAAGGTACCAAGTTCTCAGATGAAACAGTGAGCACTCTAGTAGAAAAAAAAACATGTTAATATGTGACCATGTGGTCCCTACTGTTCCCAAAAACCCAAACACAGAAATCAGTAATTGTCCTTGAACGGACACTTTGTGAACTGCAGTTTTCATCGGCTTTATTTCTCATCGCGGGAAGGTGATGCTTGTACACAGCCCAGATGTGCTATCTATGGTGGCAACATAAAGCAAAGAGCTAATTAGTTAAATCAGTTGTTATAGGTTGGCAAAGAAACCTTCCCACTCTCTGGTGGTCCTTAAGCCAAAGGTACAGACAAAGCTAAACCTTACCCTTTCATCTAAATATCAGGGGAAATTAGTGAACAAGGGGATTAATTTTCCTCTTCTCATCATTTACTCATGGGTATACATCTTATTTGATCCGGAGAATGACCGCTGTGACTCCCCCAGTGGTGCCACTTGGGAAGCCACACTCTCTTTCTCACGGTGTAGCAGCAGCCCAAGGCTTCTTATTGAACAGTGAGATGGTGCGTTTTTACAGTGAGTCCTGCAGCACTTGGCAAAGGTTAACGTGGCCTGGAACGGAGCAGAGCACACAAGTGTTACAGCAGCGAAATGTCAAAGCAATTACTGTCAGGCTGCAAGAAGGTGAAAGAGTGAGAGATTGGGCTGCATTTGTGAGTCAAACAGAGGAGGACAGAGAAAAGAAACCGCTGCAAGGTCCTTTGAAATCTGTCTTGTCTTGATTAAATCTTTTGTTGCTACTGCAATCCAGTTTTAAACTGCATGAACAGACAACTAAAAGTTAAACCCTTCTACATTAATTTTAAAATCTATGAATAATGAAACATGGGTAATTTTACAAGATGCTGAAACTTGGTGGCATAGACATTTTGTAAATCAGACTTCTGTATACTCCTTTATGCTGACGATAACCAGCTCTATCTACCTATTACATTAAATTATCCCTAACATTTCCCCTTTCTCAAAGACTTTTTTGAATAGATATTAAAAACTGGACGGTTCAATTGGTCCTAAATAACCTTAATAAGCTAAAGCCTTGGTGCTACTTTTGAAAAGTTGATTACATTTGACCTCTGTGCAGGTGAAAACAGATTAGGAAACAACCGCCAATCATCTGAAGACTATTTTCAGAGGACCAGAGTTAAAACCCATCCTCGCATTCAGTGACCCAGAGCAAGTAATCAATTTCTTTTTGGCTTGACGGGTGTAACTTCCCATGTACTGACTGATCAGTCATCTCTGTGTTGCCTGAGAAATGCTCCAGCCAGGCTCACAACTGGCTTGAGAAAGTGGGATCATATCACTCCCATTTTAGCCTCCCTTCACTGACTTCCATTTTTCTTTGGGATGGACTTTAAGGTTGCATTACTTGGTTTTAAAGCCCTGAATGGTCCACCTCATCCCAACATAACTCACCCTCTGAGCCTTTACTACCAGGCCTCTTGGATCATCTGACAGAAGAGCTTATCAGGCTATTGCTACCAAGCCTCCCTCAATTGGAGTCATCGATTGGATCAGCCATTCAGTTCTTCAAATCTGGCCTCAGAACACTTTTATGTGTTACCCTTTAAGTCCCCCTTTGCTGAAATGACAGCTTGATTTCTGTCTTTTGTGTGTGCTCTGTCTTGTTTTTCTAATAAAGCTGCTTTGGCTTTACTGTGCTGTTTATTACAGCTGAAATTTTGTCTGATGCTGCCGTTGTTTTGAATGTGCCTTTCAGTCAGTTTGGTCTCACTTCATCACAGTCAATAAAACCATGGCAGTCAGAGACAAACATAGGTAATTCACTGTCATAAATGAGCAGCAAGCTTCTGGTGACAACCCATCCCCAACAGTAACTGAGCCTAAAATTGAAAGTAAGGAAAACTTACAATATCAGGGCAACTGTCTGCACTACACTTTAGCATTTTGAGGCCAACCCAGACTCTTGAATTTTGAGAAAAACTACCAACATTTGAGCCAGCTTATCATTTCTGTGCAATATACCTTGATGTGTTGAGTTGTATTAACCAGAATTCCAAATAAGTAACGTTTTGCCTACTCTGCTTTTTTTTAAACAACTACTTGTCTTTCAAACACACAAAACGTCAATATATTGATATATGCGTGTTACCAATGATGGCCGCTCTGGTCTGTACCCGTGGGGGGTTTTGCTGCTGCTCTCCCTGCCTTGGTTTTTCATGTGTGTCAACACAAGACATGGGAGGTATGCTCTCCAGACCTATGGTTTTGGCACTCCACATAAGGGCACGGAGCTCCTAGAACAATCGTTTAGACAAATTTTGCATCCATATACCAAAACCTCTATGAACTGTTGGAGTTGAGTCACCAAACCTTGAGTGCCAGTCAACTCTTAAATAAGATCCGACACAACAGGATTCAATAAGTTATAACAAGACACAGCATTACGATATGACATGATATGATATGGCTCAGTGAGATTTGACATAATTCAACCATAGACTGCATAATAAACGGATATAGTCTTTGTGACATCACTTGTTTCTGAAAAGTCTTTGAAGCAAATTGGCTGGAACAGCCATCTTGGGAATGGGGCCAGCTTTGAGCCTCCGCACTAACAGGTATAGGGCATTTGTCACATGAGCTGAGCTTTGCCTTTGACTGGCTGAGCTCACGTTTTAAATATCTCCTAAAATGCTGAGTTGGAAAAAAAATACACCCCACATAAAGTGTATGCCGTTGGCGAAATAAGCTATTCAGATGGGAAACATTTTGAGTACCAAGCTGTAAATATGTTTATTGCTGCTGTGAAAAAGTATTTTTTAGGTTGGCGTTTATGTGGTTTCTAGTACTTCAGAAAACCAGCCTCAAGAAGATGCTTGGCGTACCACAGATTCAAACATTTCTGTATTGTCTAATATTTTCGATAGGTTTTCGATAGAATTCATCAAGATATAACAAAGCATGTATTTCATAACACAGCACCATTGCCGTGATATGACATCACATGACCAACAGTTATGATATGATACAAGACATGTTTTAATGGAAATCTGGGCTTGATAAGGAATAATGCAGAACATTGTTGATGTCCTGATAACCTCCGCCAAGGAGATTATGTTTTAGGGAGAGTTTGTTTGTATGTCTATGAACAACATAACTCAAAAAGAAGTAACGAACAGATCTTGATGAAATTTTCAGGAAATGTTCAAAATGGGATAAGGAAGAAGCAATTAAATTTTGGAGGTGATCCGGATCACCGTCTGGATCCAGGACTCTTTTAAAGGATTCTTTATCATTGTGAGATAGGGTCGTTTTCACCATATGTGAATATGTGTATACAACTCCATGATAAATGGTCAGATTGCTTTGTAAATCAATACAAGACAAGGTCACTATAATTTCTGACAGATGTAAAAGTACGATCCAAATCCTGGCAATATTCTGGATACTAAGATTCGGAATATGAAATATGTACTGGGTCGTCATAATTTTCAACGCTGTCAAGTAACAAATTACCGTACAAACCTGCAACTAACACCAAATTGTAGCAGACGGTCTGCTGAAAGAGAGTATAACATTAAAGTAGGACTTAAGTGTTGCATGAGAATCACAATATGCTTGGCAGAGGTCTGCACTCTGAGTGCTTCTGTAGTTTTTTTTTAATTTCTTGCAATTTAAAATCAATATTAAAACCTTTTTCTTAATGTTAGATGTATGTTACATATTGCAGAAAAAAGACTATATTTTACAAGTGTTAGACAGCAAAGGGAAATCATCCTCACAGGAGCCTGTGGTTTGTTATAACCCTACACAGCTCCTCCTAGATATTTAACACACACACACAGACAGGAACACACACTCGCAAGCACACACTGTTGTGACAGATAACGTACAATGATCGGTGTGATACAGTACTAGTGTTCAGTGGTTGTCACGCATGCTCAGATGATATTATTAGTTCACCTCCCTCCCCATGTCTCTCTCTCTTTCTCCGGACAAGCAGTTGAGGAGGAGCATCTGTATCAGCGCTCAGAGGAGGAGAGAGAGGGAGATGGATGGACAGCAGGTCGCCATAAAACACACGTTCTCCTCCCGCAGAGTGAGGTGAGGTGACCGCAGGTGTCGGAGTGTGGCCGGGCGGAGGCGCTCCGAGGTGTCCTTGAGGAGAAACTGCCGCAGGAGAAAGAGGGTAAAGAAGGAGAAGAGGGTAGCACAGCAAATAAAGGAAAAGGAGGAGAAGAAATGGCCAAAAAGAGGTGATGGAGCTCGAGGGATGCTCTGTGGATGACTGACCGAGAGTGAAGTTCAACCAAACGGGGAAGCAGGTGAGTCACTCACCCTCCTGTAAAAGAGTATCTGACAGTAAATAACACACCCGGGGGTTTACTGACTTCACCACGAGACGTAATTAACGGATCGTCTGGTGTCAGGAATCCAGTGATGGAGCTACCGCGTGCCACTCTGTATGCGCGCGTGTGAGTATAGGTAAACGATAGCGCGCGCACTTGTCTGCCATTCAGTAATTTGTCATGGGTCACGGGTCGTGGTGTTGGAGTAGGTTACAACATAATAAAACTCACAAATACCACTCAGTGGATGCTGGGGGGGGGAAATCACAACATGTCAGGGGGGTGGGGATCGAACCTTCGTCCTTGTGAGTGCAGCAGCCGTGTGGTGTCAGAACAAGTGGAGACGTAATGTTTAGTGATGTGAGAGGACGGTTTGATTGGATTTTGAATATGGATGCAGCGCAACCCTTCTCTCTCTGTCTCCCTCTGTGTGTGTGTGTGTGTGTGTGTGTGTGTGTGTGTGTGTGTGTGTGTGTGTGTGTGTCTCTCTCTCTCTCTCTCTGTGTGTGTGTGTGTGTGTGTGTGTGTGTGTGTGTGTGTGTGTGTAAACCCTCTGGCGTCACATGTTCGCATCACCAAGGAACCGAGATAACCTTGAAAATAACATCTCCCCTTAGTATTCCGACACACACCCACTTAAGATGACGTTAACATATTGATTTATTGAGAATAACATAAAGCAGAGAACACACACACACACACACATCTGTATTTACCTCTATGAAAATACATCACTCTGTAGTAGCTGTAATAACTCTCATGTTGAATAAAGACGCTATAATAGCCGCATAACCTTTCAAAGTGTTTAAATATTAACGCTCTACACGAGCTCCACTCATAAAGTGTTTGCCCTGTTTAAAGATGTGATTGATTTCAAAAGCTTTGAAGTCTTTCCAGGATGTTCCTCATGTAAAAACATAAAAATATGTGGCAGTCAATAGTCCCCAGTACAATTGTTCGCTCTCCCTTCGTACAGGTTTGGCGCTGGCTTGTAGTAGCAGCTCATTTTAGGGTTGTGTAAGGTGTGAAAAAGCTTTTGAGAGCAGCAGCAGCATTGCAGAGGTGGCTGCATCAGGCAGAACAGTAAATATTAACTGGTCGAGGAGTCAAACAAGAGCCTCCTGATCTTTTTGTGGTTTCACAAAGCAGCGGATCGAGTTTCTTGTAACCTTGAATGGAAATACACAGCTGGATCCTCTCAGATATCAGCAATGCAAACTGATAGCTGTGGCTGTTATTTTACAAACTCAGTGAGCCGTGAAGTCGTAAAATCTGCACAGAGTTTCATATCATCTGGACTCAAGCTGGGAGGTTTTAGCTGGACTACCTTCTTTTCATGTCACAGAAGCAGGAAAATGTCTCAAACTCAGATATGCATTTAAAGTCAATTTTTTAACATCAGAATTCACTCTGCAAACTTGAAAAACACCCTCACACTGTGAGCCTTCCAGCCGTTGTAATTTGTAAAAGGGCGATTCAGACTGATTCGAGTGAAAACTCAACATCTCCAGGGGGAGTAAAGGCCACATGTACAGCTGCAAATTCCCAGCATGCCCTGCTTCTACAAACCAAAGAGGCTGCACCATCAGTAATGTTAAAAACAGAAAGGAGCTGCAAAACATGCAGACTTCTAAAGAGTAAGATCATTAAGCTCAATAATGACCAAGAAAATATAATCAAACAGTGCGTTTTTTAAAACCTGAAATGAAGTACCAGTTTGTTTCTTGAGATTTTAATCTTCTGGATAGGTCACAAACTAATTATTTTGAGGTTACTTGATCGCTATTTCTCATAGATATTTCTTACTAAGTTTACAGACCCCATTACTTTTCTTTTAAAAGCCAATGAGAGATCAATATTTGTGGTTTCACGAGAAATATCTCAACAGCCCTTTTTTATTTTGCTTGTCTGCAGTACACATAATCTGTGACAGCATGATCCATGATGCCCTAATGTTGGATTTCTTTCTGCAGCATGTCAGTGCTGCAGGAGCACATGGTGTGTTAAGAAACAAATGTGGAAACCATTTATCATTTTACCTTAAACCTCTGTCGCTTGTTACGCCACCGTTTCTAGCCTCTCATGCTGAAATTCAGCAACAGTGATTCAACAGTCCGCTTTGGTACTCACACATTGCACCCTTGAATAGCCAAATACTGGAGCATCAGAGCTGGAACAACTTCTACGCATTTGTGCATTACACAAAGTACAAGAGGCATAAAAGAAGTATTAATATCACACCGTGAAATGACACTGTGTAAGTGCCGGGTGCTAGCTCAGCAAGGGGACAGCTTTGTTTCAGTATCAGGCCTCTGGGACATTATAATTACTTTAAAGGCAAATTGCTTTAGGGTCGTAAAGTCCTGCATTAAGCTAGCAATGTAAAAAAAAAAAAGGCTAACAACTAATGGATGTATTTCCCATGATGATTGGTACAGTCATTCAGTCACTCGGTATACAATCTCTGTAATAGCTTTATGAAGAGAGTTTTTTACGTGTGTCTGCCAAAACATTTTGTTCAGTGCTACTTCACTAATATTAGCATGCTACCAAAAGTACCACTGTAAAAAAATGAGAAGTTGGTAACTTGGTTGGTTAAATTTAGTCAGTTTTAGATAATTATATTGAAACTCTGTACATCAACGAACATCAATGTTTCCATTAAAGCATTGTATCACAGCTAGCTTAGAGCAACTTAACTTCATGGGATGTCAAAGTTAAAATAGTAGCTCCCAAAGTGGGGGGTCATGAAACAAAATGCCTCGAAACTACATTTTCATCTATGATCATAAACACTGAAAAAAGAGGTTAAAATTTATATAAAACCATGCAAACAGAAAATCTGTTTATATTTGCTGCCACAAGAGCCCCATAAGTGACTAAGCCAGAATAATGAAGGCATCAGTGGCAGTAGATTGATTATATGTTCAAACAGACCATTTTAGTTTTACCAATTGGCTATATGAAGGGCTTCAGGCCTTTTTTTTGTTTTTGTCTGTTTTTGGATTGGCCTATAAGTGTATTCCCATAGCAGGGGGTTACTGGTCTCTGGCACTGCAATTTTGGGAACCCCTGAATTAAAGCATCACATTACAAATATACCAAAGTGTAGCCTTACAAAGCTGTTAAACATGTTACTAATAAACACTTCATGTTGTGTAAGGGCAAACTGACTTTTGGATTGAGTATCGCTAACACAGTTGCTTAGTTTTGGGTTATATTAGATACACAAGGTATTGAGGATAAAGGGTGGGTTATCAAACAGCTCCACAAAACTCACACATTGTGTCATTGCTCCTATTTACTGTGTGTAAACTGGCACACAGTGTATTTGCTTTTCTTCTGTGTACAGTTTACTGAAGAAAAATATTAGCGTTAGGAAGCCAAATTACGGTCGAGTAACACTTTGGAACTCCAGGGAAATCACTGAGCGCTGAGCTTTAGCTGCCTTGCATGAATAAACATTATGTCATGTGAAAGTATCCCCTGTTTCTGGAGAAACCAGTGAACTGCTGAGTGTTTTACAACCTGAAATGCAGCAGTGGGTATGTGCTGTGTGCCACCTGCAGGACCAGATTGTTCAGCTGCAGAGAGCTGTTACTATCTGGGTTGAAAGGAAATATAAAGGGATGTAGAAATGAAAGATGGAGCAGAGGAAGATTTTTGGAACTGATAGAGGTGACTCATACATTTGTTACTAATCTAATAGCGGGTGTCTCATGTCTGAACCAAATGAGCAATACCCAGACTTAGAAATCTAAAGCGTATCTCATCCTCCCTGGCTGAGGGTACAGAAATAAATAGTTTTAGAATGCAAATGAGGCAGGAAGCATTCACTTATGTAACTGTCATTGCCTACAATCTCTAACCAGCCTTTCAAGGTCATGTTATTTAAAGAGACTTAAAGGGGCGATAATAACATTGATTATCCGCCTTAATGGCTCCTGGGATTCAGCAATTTTGAACTCATGTGAACTATCGTCCCACACACACGCAAAAAAACAATTAACCTGTGCTGTTTGCTAGGACACCTAAAGCCTTAGTGGATTCCCTGCCAAACACGCAGGCACTCTGGAAGATGTGAGTCACTGCTATTATTATACGGGATATGAAAGATAAATGAGATATCTACAAGTATCCCAGAGAAAGGGAGAGAGGAAACAGACATGAGGTTTGCTGAAGAGTGTGTGTAAAATATGTATTGAATGTGGCTCTCACAGTATCTTCTCTTTTCTGTTCCAGGTGTCTGTTGTTGCCAAGGTTTCAAAATGGAGTCCACTCACCTCTTGAGCGGCTCGAAGAAGAGAGTCAAGATCCACCCTCACACTGTCACAGCTAAATACGCCACGCAAACCCCCTACTCCCCACAACCTGGAGTTCACACACACTTTCCCCAACCGGGGGATGAAGGCTACGATGATGCCCCGTCTTTTGAGGACTTTGGCTCCTTCCTCGAGGAAACATCAGACAGGAAACGGCTAACGGAGGGCAAGAGGTGGCCTTTGACTCTGTTTGGCTCCAAAGATAAGGACACAACCAGCAGACCGCAGGCTGCTGCGGGAGGAGGGGAGACTAGTGATGGGGGGGTACGAGCAGCAAAGGCGTCCGGGAAAGGAGTTGGAGAACAGCTGGCAAGTTTTGGGGAGGCATCGGTGTCTGCATCTCGGCTAATGTGGGTTGGTTTGCTAGGTGCAGCGTTGGCTCATGGATGCTTGATAGTTCTGACCCGCCTTGCCACAGAGCAATTCAGCCTCGGCCCCCTGTTCCTGCTCATGGTTCGATCCATCGTGCAACTCGTCTCCTTAGCTGTACCTTTGCACAGAGGGGAGAACCCTTTTGGACCAGACGGCTATCGCATACGTCTGCTCTGTTACGGCATCGCCTACTCTCTTTCCCTCTGCTGCGCCTACTCATCCCTAACATTTGTCTCTCCTGGAAACGGCACAACAACCTGGCGCCTGGCAACCACAGGGCTGTCAGCCATCTTGGCATTTTTGCTTCTGGAGGAGAGGCTTGGATTGCCGGATGGGATCACCATCGCTGCCGGACTGTGTGGTTTGGGGCTTGCATTGCTCCCCACAGCAGATGAAAGCAACTCAGATTCACGTGTTGATCCAGTTACGTTCTGGAGGGGAGCGTTCGGGTGGTCTCTCTCAGCTCTGGCTGGGTTGTGGATGGCTCTGGCACTGGTTGGGTATCGCTCCCTGAAGGAGAGGGTGGGAGTGGGCACAGCTTTGTTCACAGTGAGCTGGACTGGCAGCCTGCTTTCCCCGGCCTTCTTGATTCTTCTTCAGGAAGGCTGGTCCTGGCCCACGAGCGCTCCAGCCTGGGGCATCATCTTGGGCCTGGTTGCCTGTTCGGTAGCTGCCTTTCTTGGGATGACACATGCTCTCACTCGGATCCACCCGGCTCTGGTCTCTGCCTCACAGAGCTTGGAGATACCCGTTGCCATGCTGCTCCATCTGGCTGTGCTGCCGTTGGCTCCAACTGCGCCGGAGGTCGTCGGGAATGTGATGGTCATACTGAGCGTGGGCTGGCTGGTGGCAATGAAGCTGCTTCCTTCCCGTGGGGGAGGACGTCGCCAAAGAGAGGAGTATGAGGAGATCTTAGACTCGCCAATCAAATAGACTTCTCTACACACTCCTCACTTCACAAGATTGTTACCATCGTACACAAAAGACTGCTAAATGTTTACTGGAGCCTGATCTATTTTGTATTGTCTTTTTGCTTTTGGGAAAGTGCCAATATTGTGTTGTGTGTTATTGTGATGTTGTAACGTGACATTAAAGTCTCTCTGAGGAATGCATGGGCCAGTGGTACTCTGTATCTTGCCTTTTAAAGATCGAGTTTGTTCATAGGCTACATTTTATAACAGTGTAATGTCAGTCACTTTAAGCAGCCAGCTGAGAGCTAGCCAGGGATTGATGCCATCTATTTGGCTGCAGGCTCCCGGCGAAGGAGAGGGACAGGACATGGGAGGCAAGAGAAGGGAGCAGCGGAAGATAAACGGGAGCGGAGGGAAGAGATGATTGGATTGGCACACAGATAAGAAGCAGGAGAGAAAGATGAATGATGGCAGATGACGAAACAGATGAAAGAGAAGGAAGCCAGGACAGAATGCGAGGCTGACGTTGGGTGATTATTTTGCCGCTTCTGACCAGCTGGCTATTGAAAACACTTTTATATGTCGGGAACAGTCATTATGTCTAATAACTACCTGTCAGACACATAATCACCTACACTCTTCTTCTCTGGGCCTCTCATCCCCTTTTTGATCATTAGCTTCCATTTTTGCCTTTTCCCTCATTTTCTCCATGTTACAAAGTGGCATAACAACATAAAAAGGCTCCATTCACTAAAATGTAGACACCCTGAACAGATGGATACTTTCTAAGAAAACAGGTGCACTCTCATTAAACAGACTAGTGTCTGAACAGGTGCATGTGTTGACTTGCTACTACATCTTGATGCTCCTCTTGCTACTTGTTGTAACATTTAAAAATAGAAAGAAAAATCTTAGCAATGTGTGCAATTCTCAAGCTGGCCTAAGACTTCCAAATGAGAACAAACACACTAAAGTACAGACAAAAGTTTGCATTATGGTTGTAAGTTTTCCTAGTGATCCAACAACTCTATTCACATCCAGACAAAAACAACATTAAGATATTTCTATTCTCCTTAATTATATTGTACGCTAGTCCACACTGAATTAAATTAAAGGGACACAATACTATAATTCTATCCCTCAAAATTTACTTTACAGAGTTGCAAGATGTAAAAAAAGGAATGTGATTACAAGAGAGAATTCATGCCACTGAAACATATTTCAGAGGTCAAAAATAGGAAAGTTAAAAAAATAATCTTTTGTACTCTGAGTGGGAAGTTGAATTCTGAGATTGTGGTTAGATACTTTACTTTTTTTCCTCTAGATTTCTAAGATTACATACAAAGTAGAAAGTAGAGTTTTATTTTCTGTATGACTCCTAGCTTTTTCCTCAAAATACTGACGTCAACCATCACAATGAAATCACAACAAAACAATGCCAAAAAAGCTTTTTTATGGCCATTAAAAAAATTACGTGGCTCAAATTCACTGCCATACTGTAATAACTTATAAGTAATGAATAATAATGAATACATGAGTTACTGATTAAGATGTCATTAAATAAATACAGGTTTATACATAGCTAGTGATTATGAAACACTTTATGTCACATTTTTAGGAAGATGTACATTTAAAAGTTACAATTATGCTGTAATTTACTTAATTTACTCAAAACTGATTAATTAATTCATTCCATCATTCATCAATGTTCTAACACTTATCCTGGTCGGGGTAGGTGGAGCCTTTCCTAGCTGTCTTCAGACACCCTGGACTGGCCACCAACGCAAACTCAAACTATGAGCAATTTAAAAACACCAGTAAACCCGATGTTTTTGGACTGTGGGAGGAAGCTGGAGTACCCAGAGGAAACCCACATTTGTTTCTGTCTCAGGCTGATCTTTCGAGTCAGGAAATAATGACAGTATGGAGTCAAGATGTAAGGAGCTACAGTTCCGTTACTGGGAGAAGTGGAGGGACATCCTGTCCTGCAATCCGGGCCACAGCAGCTGAGTAGGTGAGTTCACGTCTAAATTTCCAATTGGAAAAAAGCAAAATTATGTGGTAGTGATAATTGCAATGGTGGTAGAAATTGAGACGAATGCCTCATTTGTGCTTCTGTTAACTACAAAAGTCCTGTTTACCTTGTCTGAAATTACCTTCAATGGGAGTGTTTAGTTATAGTATAGTCATTTCATCCCAAAAGGAGGTTAGAAACAATCTGATGTCATGGGATAATATAATGGGATGAAAAAATGTAATTTTTTTAGATCAATAAAATTAAACTTGAATCAATGTTTTGTTTAAAAGCATGAGACTCTCTAACGTCAGGGCGTTGTTCAATTGGTTTCATGTCTTTTTCGCATAACTACCCTGCATAGATGAATCTATGTAATAGTCTGATAACATCATTAGAATTCTTATTCTGTAGAGTTGCTGAATTTCTTTAAGGATCTGACACAGTATTGATTTTATTGTGCTGTCTTCCTCTTCTCTTCTACGCTTATTTTTTTCAATCACTCTTTTTTTTCCCTTTTAATCGCATCCTGTTTACTGCTATATTTCTTCTCTTTACTCTAATAAAACTCAATAAAACACAAGTAGAAAAACACTCTGATTGAAGAGGGGATGTGGAGCAGGAGACCAGCATATAAAAAGAGACGCGGAAAGTACCTCCATTAAACACCATTTAATATGTGGTTTATAACAATGAAGGCGAGTGTGTGGCTGCAGGACTGACGGGTGGTGCAGTAATAGCTCTGGCAGGGTTTCATTAATCATAAACACTCTGAGCATTGTAAGTCAGGGCTTCTAAGCAGCTAATGAGAAAGGTGGGGCCTGCCCACAATTAAACTCAGGCCATAACCACTGACACACTTTCTCGTGGTTATAGTAGTTTGCAGACATGTCCACAAGAACATAAACATGGAGGTGTAAAATCCAGCATGCGTAGGACACATACTGAGTCAGACAGATGAAAGTGTAAACATGTGCATGGACTTGCAGCTCTAAAAGTGATTACTGCGTGGGAGGAGGGAGGAAACCTTTCCACGAGGCAGACTGAGTTGTTTTGATATGTTTTTATTTATTATAGCAAAACCACGACATTTATAGTACATCTCAAGTCATTGTCACCAGACATAAACAAGCTCAAATAAAAAAAAAAAAAACAAAACACGCTGATGTTAAAAACAAGTGTGCAAAATCACATCACTGGAATGTGTCCTGTTTATCTTTCCTTCTCTCCTCTCATGTGTCTCCTCTGCTCTTCCTTTGCATACCTGCCTGTTCAATAACTCTGCTCAGCTGCAGGTGGACCCTCTGTAGCTCTGCTGCCACGGCAACCAGGGCCTTTTCCATCCCCGCCATGTCAAGAGGTGTAGTCACTTCCTGCTCTTTCATGCCCGATGAGAACGGCTTCACTCCCAAGCCAAACGCTGCACCTAGACCTCCAGGTCTCTGCGTGGGCTGGTGTCCCACCCTGCTGCCCCCCGCTGCCGACGGCACTGCTCTTAGGCCGCTAGTTTCCTCCAGACGCTTCAGGTGGGCGCTCCCCTCGTGGCTACTGTGCAGGAGCTGCTGTAAAGTAGTGTTTAGCCTCCTCTCCCTCTGTGCTTCCTCCTCCCTCAGCTCCAGCAAGCCTTTTTGCAGCTTGACACTTGCCTGCTCTGCTTGCAACCTGCAGGCTGACTCCAGGCTGGGTAGACAATGCTGACATGTTCCCTGAGCTAGCTTGTCCACCTGGGCTCTGATAGAATGCATACCTCCACAGCATTGTTCCAGAGACTCCAGGAGCATGTTCTGCCTCATGTGGGAGTCCTCCAGAGCGATGAAAAGCTTGTCCCAGCGAGAAAACTCTGCAGTCTGACAAGATGGGGTTGGATTTTCACCTGCGGACAATATCAAAGGTTGCATCAATTATATAGTTCCAGAGACAGGCCGAAATGATCACTTAAGGACGACTAGAAATAGGCTAGTAAAATGCTATTTTGGGATACATATCTTTGAGCACATAACTGGAAACAAACCTAAATCTTAAGTTCCAAAAAAAACTAAAATTTTGCACATTTTGAATAAGAGAAAGCTCATTTGTCATTTATAGAGGACACCAAAGTTGAAAAATGGATGACAAGTGTTGGATGGTGTATTGAGTGCATGGCTGATTTCCAGTTTCTGTCGTTTGATTTGGCTTCTTTAAAGGTGCTATTCCTCATAGATGAAAGGTAATAAAAAGAAATGTGTTTGCCCATTTCTCTTGGCAGTTATTGGAAAAGGTTTTCCCCATTAGAGACTCTGGTGTCCATGTGAAAAGAACTGTTGCTATAGTTAATGGGCTATGTGTAATATAGTTTTTATTGAGTGGTACCCTGATGAGCTTTATTTTGTCGCAGAGCGTGAATCATAAAGAACAAATGTGCTCTTTGTTCCTCGATCTTCTTTCTAACATAAAAAGAAACTTCATAGTTTCCTAAAACAATGATGTCCTCTACAACACTTACGTTGAGACGTAGTTACGTTTTCAGTGTGAGTCACTATTATTAAAAACAGGTTGGGATACTTATAATTAGGGCAAATAAACTTCTCTCTAAGATCTGTTTCAGTCTTTCTGGTTCAAAATAGTCACATATTGAAAACTTTTTTTAAACACTAGAGGTTCCAACTGAGAATAAACTTACTTAACTTAACTTGGCCAAAAGTTTTGAGAATGGAACACATTTAGTTTATTTTAAAGTTCATTTTTCATGGCAGAAAATTTTGCAGTTAATTTAAATTCACCTCATAGCTTTACAATCTAGAGTTGATACAATTTGCCACCATAAAAACTGAGGCAGCAAACTTTGTGAAAAGCAAAATTTGGGCCATTCTCAAAACTTTTGGCCACAACTTTACAATATGTTGGAAAAGCAAACATGTTTAAAAATTTGCAAAAAACAGCAATTGGAGACATGAGAGCCAAATTAATCACTACTTTTGCAATTTGGGATTTTTTTTTTTCATTTACATGACAGTATTGAGGCTTGTAGAATGAATAGCATTAAACCTAGACAAACCAGACCACCTGCCTGTACATAGAAGCATTATTGTGGACTGTCAGAAATTCTATTCTAAATTTAATATTCGTGAACAGATATGGGCCAAATATAGAGCCTTGGGGGATACCTTCACTAATCTACCAAAATGAATAAATCAAACTTCATAAGACAAACTCTATTTCCTAAAAAGAGTCTGGCATTACAGCTGAGAACAAAATCTTCTCAATAAGCCATCTGCTCATACAAGCTGGTAACCAAACAGACGAAAGGACAAACAAACAAAACTCACCCTCCTGCTGGTCCTGAGAGATCTCGTTGTCGTAGTTGTCTGCGTAGTTTCCTTCATATTCAACTTCATTCACACACAGGGATGCACTCACGAAGCCAAGCACACACAGCACACGCCAGGTTTCGAATACATGCATGATGTTGCTTTAAATATTATGCCTTTCAAAATATCAGAAGTGTTTGCAACACAGTTTTCCAGCTTATCATTTCTCCTTTCTGTTCTGTGTATGCAAAGCTCTTCACACTGAGCCAACCACTGAGGGTGCAGAGTTTATAAGGATGGAAGAAGGAGGGAAGTCGAGGAGGGTGGGACAGAGGTGGGGGTGCTGCAGAGGTTGAGTGAGTAATGCTTCACTGGAGGTAACATGTCAAAAGTCACAATGAGTGGGAAATTGGGGCATTATAAGGAATAGAGAGTTATAGGGGCACAGGAAAGCTTGGGTGACAAGAAAGCCAAGTACAAGAGAGGAGAAAAACAGGATGGGGGCAATAGCAAAACCAACAAATGTAGAAGTACATTTGTTACTGTTATTTAAAATAAGTTTCAATAAAGCAAAAATATGCCATGTTTAAGAAGTAACTAACACTTTACATGTCTGTAATGTCCAGTAACTTTGAAGGCCCATGTTAACCAAAAACAGCAAAACAGATCCAAAGAAAACACAGTAGTGAGTTTGTTTACTTCTTACTTCTTACTTTTGTGAGAGGATTTGACTTGTAGTGTAAGCTGTATTTTTCTTTTCATAGCCTTTTAACTGCATTGTGACTTTTAACTTTATTCAAAAAAGAAACTTACCCCAACTGTCACGCACGACCTGCATCCATTTAAGAATGCGTCATCCGCCGTTCCCGCCTCTAATCCTCCAACAGTGGCTAAAAATAGAATAGGTCACGAGCCGTCTGCTGAGCGGACCCGTCGCCTAGCAACACGAAGCTAGCCGGTTAACTACCAAAAAAATAATCAACGTCGCGTTACTCAGCACATTATGCTAAAGTTTCAAAACCTCACTGTTTTTTAACACTATTGCTAGCTTTGGCTTTATTGAGTAGCATACTAACTCTTAGCTTACATTTAAAAGTGACAGGGCCACCCTCTCATTTGACTTAGCAAACACCAAATCTCAGGATGTGAGGGAAAGGATGCTTGTGAAGATGAGACATCCTCGACAGGATGCCATGTCATTTGGTATAAAAATGTGTCCTTCAAGGATGCAGGGTTAAGAATGAGAGCTTTTCTCTTTCAGAATATGGTCACAAGAGAGCAGTTTAGCCATTTACCTTGTTATTTTATCAGAAAAAAAAAACATTGAACTGGAAAAAGACATCAAAACAGATCCAAATGAAAGTTTATCTGAAAATAGGTTAAAATTTAACCCTTGATCCACAATGACCTGACAAAACCCCAAATTCTATTCACATTGGAAAGCATAAATAAATTTGAATACAACCATAAAAGTATAAAATCCTGTGTTTTGTTGTTTGACTTTCTTTCTTTCTTTCTTTCTTTCTTTCTTTCTTTCTTTCTTTCTTTCTTTCTTTCTTTCTTTCTGTCTTAAATATTCACTTCTCCTCAAATAGATCATTTTTCCTGTCAGCGAGAATAGGCGTACCATTGTTTAGGGCTTCATTCTTTAATTCTCCACAGTCATATACATTATTTCCTGTGGATGTTTCAATCCGCACTATCCATCTGGGTGGATCTGTCTCTTTAATGTCCGTACATTTGAGTCAGGGTCATTCCTCGCTCTGTTCATCAACAAGAAATTCTTGAACCTGAAAAAACTGTAGAATTTTAGAATCTGGGTTGTGTGCACTTAAGATGAAATGTTGTTAATACACAATACTGCCAAATTTGTATTCTTGTTTTGAATGTTCTTATTTAACCTAGCTCATTCAGTGAGTTATTTACATCCTCAGTTTGACAAATGATTTTATTCTAAGCAGAGTTCTGGTCAACAGGTTTTGGGGTTAAGCAGCAGAAAGTAGGACAAGTGAAGGCCAAAGGAAAAGGCTTGACTTTGTTGCTCTCTGTAGACCTCAACACTGAGGCTACCTGCAGATGTCAGCAATAACTGGCACAGATATAATGATTTTCCTCAGCTGGCAGACTATAATTGTTGCACAGGGACTAATTGGTGAGGTGGCTGTCAGGTTTATTTCAGGAAGAGGAAGAGATGGGAACAGGAGGGGACAATTGTAAAAAGAAGAAAAGAAGGGAGGAAATATATAAAAGTTTCCTATCCTTGGTCGCGTATCCATGTATGGCCTATTTCCATAAAATCAGATCATTAGTTACTGCTAACGTAAGGTAAATAAAGGCATATATCACAATGTGCAAGTGTTTCTGTATGACAGACACAGCTGGTGCTCTCATCCTGTCCTTATTAGCGTCTATTGCATTTTCCATAGGTTATTTTTCTATTTATGTCATCATGACTTCATGAGAAACATGTATCAGCAGCGACCAGACACTGCTCGCCGCCTCCACCTGCTCACCACACCTACAGTTAAGCTGTCACACAAAACACTCCCAGCTGGTAGTGAGGGGGAGGACTGACGAGTGATGACAGATTGGCAAAAAATAGAATATTTGAAAAACTGGGAGAAGAAGATAGAATTGAGTGAGGATGGGAGTAAGACTTAAAGGAGAGTATTTATTGTGGGGTTTATCACAGAACAGAGAAATTCAGAGTGAGTAGATCCTGCTGTGTTGTTTTGATCCTGAGCAGGGATCCAGGGGAAAGTGGGACAATGGGTGTTGTCAGGAGAAGTTAAAAACAGACAGTTTAGGGCAGCAGCAGGACTTTCCATAAGAACAAACCACACACTAACACTAACAGAGCAAAGTCAGCCAACACAGGACAGTTTTATGAGAACAGGGTGTTTCCCTTTTTTTTATCCCCAAGATGTAGGAAGAGAAGGAGAGAACAGCATGGATATATGACTGAGATACAGCACTGAATAATAAAGCCTTTGTAAGAATATATGTGCTGCAAATTGTTGAGTAATAGCTTCATGCAAGGTGATCCCAAAAGCAATGCAGGCGGTTCTGCAAGGTTGGAAAAAGCATGGCCAGTTTCGTAAGGGAAAGTCACCAAACACTAATTGGGGGGATTAGAAACGCCTTACAAAACCCAATTAGTTTATAATATACACAAAAACAGGGATGACATTTTGTACAAAACTATGCAATGTTTGATCTGTTTCCCCACATTTCAGTTTTGCCACAAGACCCCACAGGTGACTAAACCAGGATAACTAGGTAGTACAACAGCAACATGTTCACAGAGTTACACATTTTTTAATCACTTAGCTGAGTGAAGTATCTTTTTCTGGTTAGATTTTGTCCCTTTTTAGATTGGTCTATAACTGTATTCCTACAGCAAGGGGTCACCAGTCTCTGGCAGAACTATATTTTAAGGGTTGTGGATTGAAAGTTGGGTAACCCCAAAGAAAAGCAAACTATGAATCAAGTGTAAGACTTTGACAAGTCATTTCTCGCCCTCGACTCCACCTCCCCTTCTGGGCTGCCCTCACATCATAATTTGGAAGTCACATGATGTTTTGTCTTTTTTATATCATCTTTTGTTTTGTTTTGTTTCTCAGCTACTTTGTCACAACTGTAGTTGCAATGCTGTTTCTTTATTGCACACAATACTCCAAATTGTTTAAAAAAACAACTACAAGAAAAAAAAAAAAAACCAGAGAAATCTGTTAGCAAAGGATGGCTATAAAACATATATTTATGTCTCAGTGTGTATTAGTACAGATAGCATGCAATATATGTGGTGTAAAAGTAAGGACATGTTGTTGGTAGGTTATTCTTGTTAGTTTTGCTTCTTGGCAATAAATCTCAGAAGGAAAACCTGGCATTGGAAACCCTGCAGATTCCCGGCATGGTGCCACACTTGTAAGAAACGTGCATGGTTGTTGAGTATGTTGGTTGCCTTCTCTGCCATTGCGTATATGGGCCCTATCCAGATCAGCCAAATGTGGCAAGCCCATTCTTGAAACTGACTCAAAACAAAAGTCAATGGCAGAATAAGCTGTTTGGCATTGGCAAAGGAGATTTGCCAATTGAGGGTAGTTCATCATATTTTAATCAACCAAAGGGACAGTGTTTTTTGTGAACCAGGAAGGCACTTTAGCTTGTGTTTTTCAATAAAACTGCCTCCCTTGCAAAAGGTGTTTCCCACTTCAAAGGGAACCATCTGGTTAAGTTTAAGTTGAACAAAAGAGTACAAAAAAATCTCAAACAGAGCACTTGTCAACAACTGAGCTGTCTTCCCTTCATATGCAGGAAACGTCCAAGCCAAATCTCATTAGAAACATCCCAGTTGCCTTTATCTGCTTCTCTCTAACTCACTCATGTCTGCCAGACCTGCAAAACATCATTTCAGCTTCCTGTATCACGCCAGAGCAGAAAACGACACAAAGACCAGGGAGCTGCTATCTCTGATGGACAGGATGCACGACGGAAATTATAAACACTAAGTCGGGGACATAGCAGGAACTTGCTGAATCAGTGTGGCAGACTGGCACTCGTGACCAGTGAGGGACAGATTGAGGAGAGTCTATTCTTGTTAGGCTGAGTCATAGGAAAGCAGCAGGAACTAAAACACTAGTTTATCTGTCTTTAAGCACTGGCTGTGTCTCCTGTGAGCCCCCCTGCAGGACGTAGAGCTGATAGAGCGGTGTGTTAGAGGTCTTTATGGTGTTATTGGACCTGGAGCCTCCTGACTGTGCTCGGATCAATACCACATAACCTGCGCTTAATCAATCTGATCTGTTTGTGGAGCCTCAGAGAGGAAAGAGGGAAAGTGAGAGCAGAATACAGGACACACTCACTCACACATCTTGATTTATTCTTCTGTGTGTGTGTAGTAATTAAAAGTGTGAGTGTGGGTAATATCCCAGACTACCAGACCTCATTATCCTGTCAATAACATTAATTATTTTGTATTCAGTGATGCAAGCTGAGCTAAAATGAGTTTTGGTGTGTCAGTATTGTTTCAATAATACTACACTCGGCCTGGGATGACTGATTAAGACTTTGATTCTAAATGAGGTAGGTGTTTGTTTGTAAAACTAGGTCATGAGGTTTGGCTGGTATTTTAAAGTACGTGCAGTACCAGACTTTAAAGAGGAAATTAAAGATAGAGCTCAGGAGTACAGAGACAGAAGGTAAAAATGGCGTCAGCTGACATGAAACCCCTGTTTGCATATTTTTTTCCCAGAAAGGTCCAACCTGTGCTGACATCACAATATTTGACTCAATCACAGCTGCCTGCAACTGGCAACATGATGCAGCGTCTCTATCCACACACACATATCTGTATGTTCCAGTGTGGTGCACAGAGCTGGTGGGTGATTACATCAGTAAGGTTAGTGCTGCATTAATGCTTGTTTCCATTCAGGGTCCCCAGAGTGGACCCACAGAGCTGCCCGAACACAGAAAATGAACAACATCTGGACATGGAAACTTCAATCCATTTCACCTAGTGGGGGCTTTAAGGGGGTAAAGGGGTAAAAGAAAGTTTATGATTCGACTGTGTGTAGAAGGGAAACACCCAGAGAACATATGAGGAAACCTATTTTTCAGCGTGCTGCAGCATAAAGATCCTGTTCAGCTTGGTGTTTTTGTCACCTTGCAGGGCTCCCTAAGTGACACGTTTCGTATGGAAAATGACCTCAAGCTTAACGTCACGTACACACACCCGTTTTATTAAAGGTGTTACATGTTAGGAGTGAGCTGTAAACATATGTAAGAGACAGACAGGGACACGCACACGTGACTTTAAATACATACAGTTGGCACAAAGCTTCATTAGCTTAATGTAGCTAAATGAAACATTAAAGATTTGGTCGTTAACAGTCAGCCAGGCCTCAACTCCCAGTCAGGAGCTGGGAAATATGACAACATTAACACTACATACATTGCCACAAAATATTAATAACATCTGAATACAGCTACAAGCTGAAATAACTGTGGCACTAGAAAACTTTCAGTAAAGTAAGCACCTTCACATATACTTCACAAAATTTCCCTTTGCCTTAATTTAAATCTCATTTTGCTCAATTAAGCTACAATTAATTTGTATCTATTCCGATTTAATACAGACTGTTTTTGTACATACAACACCTGGTACATCTGATAAAGCTTATTTAATCTGGATAATTATTCCTCCTGGACATCCACTCCATTACTGATTGGTAGCTGGTTTGTGGTTTCATTGGTTGTTTCAGATTCTGCAGCCATCCCATTGTCTGTAATGCTCTCACCCACTTCTGTAGTTGTCATTTCAGATGTGTTCGAAGCTCCACTTAGCTCAGTTGATGGGGAATCATCAGTCTGGGCTAGAACATCTGTATCATTGGTTGCACCATTGGTTGTTTCAGCTACTACTTCATTGGTCTGTGGAGGTTCTGGGATCTGATCTCTTGGTTGACTTTGTGAATCTGACGTCTCAGCATGATCACCGGCTTGGTTGGCAGTTGCACATTGGCTGCTTGTCTGGCCATTAGTTGAAAAAGTGTTGTTGTTATTGTTCTTGTTTGTTGAATCAGGTGGCTGTGTGGTTACAGAAGAGTCTCTTGTTGCTGCTTCAGCTGTGGGCGGTGAGTTTACTGTCCATGAGTCCTGGTTGAAGTCCGGGACTTGGTGCACTTCAACAGGAATTGGAATGACGTGATTTAACCCGACCGGCTCATTAGCTACATGGTTGCTCGTTGATGGCTGATTGCCTGCATGACTAATTTTGGACTGCCAATTATTGGAGCAGAGGACTGCTGGAATGCTGAAAACAGAAAGACACTCATAACCAAGCTGTTCATGTACAGAATGAACTTACTTCATGAAAAACACCCTGTAGATTTGTGTTTTATGTGGAACCAGATGTCCTGGCAGTTATAAATTCATTTTTGTATTAAAACTCAAAATCTTCTGCCAGATAGGTTACAGGACTGTATGTATGACAAACATGTTTCCTTTGAAATTGCATAAGCTTCTGAGTGGTGTTTTCCTCTTGAATCTACAATTTCTTTAGAAAATAAAGAGGTTTAGATAGGTACCCTTCATATTTGACAAAATAGAATTAAAGCTGTTATCTCTGTGAAAGCTCTTGAGAATTTACTGTTGTCAGTGAACTAGGCAAACCCCTACCCACAGGTAAACTACAAGAAAAAAAACAACATTTTTAGTTTTAGTTAAGGGCCTGTGTCAACTGACAACTAGGGCCTATGTCCACTAAGCAAATATGTGCATCCTTAAAAATGCAATTTGGCATTTTTAATACATAGAATCATCTCCATCAGCCGTCACATTTCCATGCTTGTTGGCTTCATGCCCCTCTCAATGACTAATCAGAGTCAAGAAGAGACAGGACATTTTTAAGTTAGTTTTTAAGGCTTTTTATGCCTTTATCCTGAGAGGAAAGGAAAGTGGATAGAGCAGGAAACAAGGCAAGAAAGGGTCTTGAGATGTGAGAAAGGAGCCGCAGATTGGATTCAAAGCTGGGCCACGTGCTTGAGGACTAACCTCACAAGCCTCATCAGAGCTGCTACAAACATACAGTTGGACGCAGTGTCTTTAATGTGTTTTAAGTTTACTTTGTAAAAATTTCTTCAAGTAGAAGCAACAGTCTTTAAGGATGCTGGAAAATTAAAATAATTAGTGTTGTTGGGGCTTCCAGCACAACAGTTGTGTTGATGTATACAGGCCCTATGCTGCTGCATTTTTTTAAGTAACATAACTGTTGGTCACCTCATGGTAAAAATGTCTGATTTGGCAAGTATGTGAAAAGTAGACAGCTTTAAGAGTGACACAAGGCAAAGAGAGACAAGCCTCCACAATTCACACAAACAGACCTGGCCAGCTGTTTCTGCAACTCCTGAGAATGTTGGTTGCATTGGTCAAAGTAACAGGCCTGAACCTCCACAAAGTCAGTCAAGCTCTTCATGTGGTTAGTCTGCAGAATCACAGCAGAGACAAAAAAGAGTTATGTTCCCTATGCCCTCACTTTCTATGAACATGTGTTGTGTGTTGTGTGTTGTGTTTGTGTACACGTACGTGAGTGTTGCTGATTCCTTCCACGACTCTTCTGGTAACCTCAGACTGTCGGTCAAACAGACTCTGACAAATCCTCAGCTCCATCTCTGCCTAAACGCTCAAACCAAACATATGCAATCATCTTTTCAGTCCTTCAAGTATGCCTCAGCAAAAACCTAATCCTTCAACAGCTTAAGTCTTAATAAGCCCAACAGCGAAAGGACACAATTACAGCAACGAGCATTTAATACTGTAACTGCTGGCTGAGTTGAAATAGTCTTAATGACGGCATAAGTTTTGTTTATATCAGCCTCTGTGTGCATGCAAAGATAAGCTCACCTGAGAGATTTCTTGAGCCCACATCTAATTGAATGAGAAAGACAAATAACTGGCTCAGTCAACAAACAGCACTTTTAGTTCTGCCTCTTAGTGTTCATGTTCCCTTCAGCATCACTGACCTTAAGCCATTTGACACGCATAAAGCTGAACATGTAGGAGACATGAGCCATGTAGTCGTCGTCCAGTGGGTTTGCGTTAAGGTTCTGATGGAGAAACAGGAGAAAGCAGCGCTGGAATGACATCATGCTTTATCTGTGTGTGTGTGTGTGTGTGTGTGTGTGTGTGTGTGTGTGTGTGTGTGTGTGTGGTAAATGTCAAATGTGTTTAGAAGTTATGTTTCTAAAAATGTGAAGATCACGTTAACTCACCCGGGCCTCACGGTCAGCTTCATGGGCTTTCCTCAATCTCGTGTTAGCGATGTCCAAATCCAAACGCTTGTTCAACAGCATCCTGCGCTCAGTCTGTAACAAATTCATACATGTTATGTAAATCATGTGGGGTAAAGTTAGAAGGAGATTAAAATAAAATGACTGATAAGCTATAATGTCAGGTGCATACGTCCAAAATTACTCTGACTTTTTCAAGATGAGCTGCATACACACAGGAAGACAACTGAAAAAATGATGACTGCTGTGTTTTTGCATTGATTTGAGCTTCACCTGTATGGCTTTGTATTCTCCGTCAGAGAAACTTTTCAGTGGGGTTAGAAAGTGGATGTTGGTACTTTGGACAAACTGACGCTCTGCTTCACCTAGCTGCTTCTGAGTTTCCCCACACCTGAGCAGAGCTGTTCCTGAACACAAAAAAGCACCACAGTCAAAAATATTACAGACTCACTCATGACATGTTTGTCCAACAGTTTTATGTCAGTGTGTTCTCACCATAGGGTGTGCTGGATCCAATCTCCATCCCTGCTTGGATCATTAGGTCTCCCAGTACCTCGTGTGCACGAGGCCGCGGTGGGACACTCCATTCCAGTTGCTCATACAGCCGGTCCTCTAACCGTGCTCCTGTTAAGAGATGACACATGACAGTTCATCACAGGTTCCAGGGTTAGATTTCCTTGCATTTTATAGCAAAACTGTTAATATTTTATGAGATAAAGTAAAACTAAACAAGAGGCAGCTGCTTGCACACTGCTGCAAGCTCTTGGGGAATACCTTAAGTAGGCAATAATTATTCTCCAAAAAGATTAATAACTCTTGGTCATATATAATCAAGACATGATCTGCAAATATACCCTTGGTTCTGAATAAATGTATGAGATTATTATTTCTGGCAGCTCTATTTAATATAGTACAGACCACGTCCACTCATGATTATATTAGCTGAGGTAATTGAATATAGCAAGCAAAAGAGTAACCATCTCTTTTCATCTGAACACACTGTTACAGCTAAAGTAAACAGAGCTGTATTACCAGGTCCCAGAGGGGGAGATGCAGAGTCACTTAATGGTTTATGCAGACCATAATGGGAACTTGTTAGGGATGGCACAAAGCTGAAACAGGTTGTGATTACATGCAAGGAGGAAAATGGTGTGTCTCTCAGAACTGAACAAGGTCCAAAATTTGTTTCGTAATTTATGCATTTTAGACACTTTTCATAAAATTTTGATAATTTTTTTTTTTGATGACTAATTCTACCTTACATGAATACGTAAAGGTTTGAGGGATACAGGAGGAACAGAATTTGTAGCTACAGATCAGATACACAAAGTTTTTATTTTAAAGAGAAAGATTCAAAATATAAAGAAATGTGCTTAGTTAAATAGCCATGTGACTTGTGAGTGAACTGGAAACATATCTATACAACACAACTCGTCTTCCACCTCCCATTTTACCAGTGGTGTGCCTCAAGGTTCTATTTGAGGTCCACTTTATTTTCAATTTACACACTTGCACTTGACAACATAATTTCTCTGTTATGCAGATGACACACAGAGAGACCAACCACTGAGACCTGGTGACCAAGGAGGCCTAGCTGCTATCTTAAACTGTCTCAGGGATATAAAATCTTGAATACAGCTACAACTCAGGGACTCCAGATCAGAATCATACTTTTCAACTACCTTATCTACTCATATTAAGAGCAGCCTGAATTGAGTCATCTACCAAATCCATTTAAATTGAAAAAAAAAAAAAAAAAATCTTCTTGTGTCCGATATTGGTATGTATTAAAATGCAATATAGTTTTTTAAAAAAAAAGCAATATTTAATTACAAAACCTTTAAAATATATAAATATATTTTTATAATGGAGTCCCCCCCCCCCCCCCCCCCCCCCCCACTAATAAAAATAGTTGACAGAAAGTAAAATGATGATATCACTATTTGAATTAATAATACTTGTAAATGCATGAATAAATGAACCACTTTTAACTTCTCACCAGGGTTGGGCTGCAGTAAAACCTCAATCTGGGAGATTATCTGGTCGGTCCAGGTTTTAGTGGCGTCTGCCCGGGTTAGAAGCTCCTCCAGTCTGGGGTCCAACGGTGTCTTGTCTGCCTGCCCAAGACTCTCTCCCGTGTACTACATTGGGGAAACAGTGATAGTCGCACTTCACAAACATACGACTTGAGATTTATTCAGAGCTTTTTTTTAAATGTAAAAAATAAACTGTTTTTACGTAAAATACATTATGGGTGATTCGGTTCTGTAAAGGGTGAAATCAAAACGAACTCTATGGGGATTTAATTACAATAAACCATGACAAGTGAGTTCACATTTAATGGTAATGAGCTGTTTTATTTGAACTTGAGTTGTTACCCTTATCTTTTTTACCTGAACAGCACGGTTGATGAACTGTCCAGCATCCACAGCCAGCCGCGTCAAATCCATGACAACCCTCCTCAAGGTCGCGCGCTGTCCCCGGTGGTCCAACAGCACGTGAACCGTCAACGGTCCACTAGGACTGTTTGAGCATTAGCTATAAAAAGCCCAGCGCGTAGTAACGGCTCTGAGTTAACGTCGCCATTACTGTCACCGCTAACCACAACTCTCCGTTAGCAAGATTACCGTGTGTAAACACAGAGGTGGAGGCACCTGCGTGTTTGTATTTACAGTTTACCCACCAGCCATGCTGTGTGCATCTAAGACGGGTTCTCTTATCACCCTTGGCTCAAATACTCGATGGAACAGCGGCTAAATATTACCCCACTGACGGGTCGTCGACAGTCCACCGTCCCTCTGTCATATATTTATGTGTCGTCATCACTTACTCTGCTGTGTCAAACGTTAGCTTGACCACAATCATGCTACACACACCATTATCTTAAACACCCACAGAAACACTGCACAAATGGATGTAAAATTCGCTGTCTTTAAACTACAAGGATTTTAAATATGTGAATAAAAAGCTGATACATTTCTAAATAAAACTAGCACAAACTTCCGTGCTAGTTTTTCAAAATAAAAACGGTCTATGTGAAATACGTCTCAGCGACCCAGTCTATTTCTGCATCATTAAAGGCACATTTTTGTTAGTCTTGGCTCACCAAATACAGTCTTTTTGCCAGCCTTTAACAGACATTCCGACAACAGAGTGTCGTGGAGTCTACAGGTCATTTACGAGGAGAAAAGCTGGAGGTAAATCCTTAATAATCCTGGCATAATGTGAAATACAAAACACTTCCTTTAATCTCAAAGGTGTCCAGTTTCCAGTACAAGGTCGTAAAGTTCCAAGCAAGCTTCAGGCTTTATCCGAGAGCAAGCTGCAGCAGCAGCCACGCATTGACAACAAGGAGAAAAGTCATGACGAAGAAGATAGTGACCTTTTGAGTGTCTGCACTCATCTCTGCGCCACAAAAAGAAAAGCCTCTTCACCCTCTGTACACTGCTATTCCCACGGACTCTTCTTCAGTCTGTTTGCTGTGACACTTAGCTGTAATAGTTGCCTCTTGAAAAAGGTGAGCTGATCGCACCATTAGTAAGTGCAGGAGGAGAGAAACAGAGAGGGGATTAAAACAATCTTAAAGCTAAAGAGAGGCTAAGGAGAGTTAAGGGATTAGAAGACCCACTTATTCTGCCAGACACATTTCCCTACAAACATAAATCTGCAAAACAAACCCTTTATTAAAGGAAAGGTGAACAAATAAACTGACTTCAGAAAATAGAAATTTTTTAATAACAAAAAGTGCTTGAACAGAATTATGGCCCTATATGTTTTTTTTTTCTACATTCAATGGTTTAGGAACACTTTAGGGTCTCTCTTTTATAAAATAAATGCTTCACAGGTAAGGCCCCCAGCCCAGATACATCTGACAGAGCAGTTTGTCATCTGTGGCTTCCTGTATGAGGTAGTGGACATGTCCCTCTATGGACAGGGGAAGACCCAGGACTTTATTCCTGCTCTTAATTACTCCTTGCAGGCGCTGCTCGATGTCACACACGTGGGTTTTCGCCTTGAGGAGAGGAAAAAGAGATAGATATAAAACTTTATGGTGAAATTTTACTGCAAGCAGGTTAAAAACATATTTCAAGACAAGTCAAGTCGTGCAAACACCTTTTCATTGACTATCTCTCCAGTCTCATTGGCCTGAGTTTTGGATAGTCCTTTGCCTTGTTTGCTCCACTCCACCAGGGGGTCATGAAGGAAGGTCTTCAGAACACTATGAGTGAAAATTGACAAGAAACTTCAATGCTCAGCATGTAAGAGAAGCTGTAGAGTAATAAAATAGTTATGAATGTGTGTACCTCATGAGTGGTTCCCTCTGGTCTCTCATCAATCTCAGGGTGACCTCACAGGCCTGTCTGAAGAGACCCTCAGTGCCCATGGGGCCCATGGCGTGGACCATGTTTTGGGTCAGACGGAAAGGAACCACCTCTGGCACATCAAATGTCTCCCCCTAGTGGAGAGAGGCAAAAAGAGCAAGGAATAGAAGATGACATTAAAATGAGTATTGAGATAAATATTTTAACTAGAGTGAAATAATGTTTGAGGAAACAAACTCAAACCTTGTTGAAGAGGCAGTTAAAGTCAACATGAACACACTCCCCAGTGAAAGAGTCAAAGAGGATGTTCTCTCCGTGACGATCCCCAAGACCCAGGATGTACCCCACCATGGACATCACAGCAGTTGAGCGACAGTACGCAGAGCGGCTGCTGTACCTGAAAACACACAGACACAGCTTGTGTTAAAATAAACTGTTTCTAACACCTGACTCTAAATGAATCCTGCAACAACCCACTCTAAGTGAATATCTTTAGATTCAATTCTCATGTATGTTGGGTTGTACCATGATGTGGGGTCAGGGAAGGTCCGCAGAAACCACTCGTAGAACACTGGGATGTGTCGAGCACACAGCACCTCTTTGTGGATTCTCAGCTTCTCCTGAAAGGGAGCATTCTTTGGCAGGATGAGTTTTCGGAGCTCTTTACCTGAGAGGTGGATGCCTTTAACACACAGACGCAACAGATCAAGTTATCACCATGCTGGTCAACCTGCTTTACCTTTCCTGTTCAATCACTGTTTGATCTCTTTTTTGGCAGATACCTCTCTCTTTGTACAGCTTGGTGAGGATGTAGCGCAGCCCGGCTGTGTTGTTGACCCACTCTATGATGCCGCACTCCTCATTAAGAGGAATGACAGCGTAGGTACGGATGTGTAGCTCCCTCCGCCTTGACTCAGCATCTTTGCGTAGGCACTACACACACAGAGAACAAATAATTGCACACTTTCACCAACTTTAGCCTACAAATTCACTACACGTGTCAAGCAAACTTCACAGAGAGAAACTGACATCTGAACAGTCTGTTTTCATCTTCAACACAGCCTTCAAATAAATCCAATGTTTGTTTTGTTGACATCATGTTACTAAGGTGTTGGTTCATATGTGTGATCATTTAAGATAATCATGCAAAAATGAGACCATGGGCCCAATATTCATGTTAATAATTTTGCTTTGCTAGAGTTTTTTTCTGCTTTATTTCAGATAAAAAAATATCAGATCAAAATGTTTGATGAATATAGGTAGCCTTAAACAGCTTGTTCAAAAGGTCACATGAGAATTCAGTGAGATCCACATTAGATTTGTTTAGATTATGATAACACAAGTTAGCAAATACCTATATAAGGGAAAATTCTAGTTCTTCTTACAAGGGAAAACTAATTTAGTTTTATGGCAACAGCAGGGGAGGTTTCATGAATGCTGGGTTCTGGAATGCTGGCAGAGGTCTTAAAGAGACAGTAGCTGTCTTGCAAGGGAAACATGTTGTGGAGTTATCCCTGTTTAAGACTGCAATCTCCTCTTACTGTCTTGTTCAAAAGGTCACATGAGAATTCAGTGAGAATCACATGAGATATGCTCAACTAATGACATCACAAGTTTGCATGTCTTTCATAAGGAAAATTAGTAATTTATTGAAAAAAAAAACCAATTTACTAATATTTCAACAGTGGAAGAAGTTTCTTGGGTTCTGGAATGTTTGCAGGGTTCTTAAAGAGATAGTAGAATAAATTAAGTGTTTAAGACAGAGGCTGAGACAAGGGGCTTGATAACAGATGGTTCTAGAGAGAACTTCACATCTACATAGAAACTGCACATTGCTGAGTGAAATTAAAGACGTAATAGGACCAGAATTTAAATTTTTTCCCCCTGACTTTACTATAACTGATTCAGTCAAATGTAGAGGATTAAAACGATTGTTTAAGTGAACCTTGCACATTTCTTAAACTAGATAATTTTTTAACTTGTTGTTAACTCACTCACCTTGTTGATGAGGCAGTTAAACTCCATGAGTCTGCAGTCTTTTCTCAGGTCATCTTTAGGTTTACACATCATGGTGTAGCTCCGCCCATCTGACCCCTTTAGACTGATCTTCTTAGGCTTCTGTAAGGAGGCCAAGATCTCCACCTACACACATGTGCACACACAGATTTGGTTTTCAGGAAACGTTTGTTGATGAGACAGTACATACTCCAGCTAACAGGAATAAATGTTGCTTCTTACACAGTCTTCAAAGCCATCCAGGTACGCCCAGTGTCCAGGGAAGGCATCGTGCTGTGTGTTTGCCCCTCCAGTAGAGGGCAGCGTGGGAATGAGGACAGACTGTAGCGGGATCAGGATTTGGCTGAAGGTCGGCTCCTCCACCAGACGTTTCAGCATCTTGAAGTGAACGCCCATGCTGAGGGTGGTGCTGTTACCATCCACCTGAGGGATAAATTCACACAAACATGAATCTGCTCCTGTATTTCTGTTTTATATTTCTGCTACTAAATGCTGTGAGCTCTCCTCCTTCAGAGGGATCAATAAATGTTCCTTGATCAAATCTAATTTTGTCTGCAAACAGAATGTTGTACTCAAGATTGATTTGTGAGGATATTTTACTGAGCACCTGAGTCATATGAGAAAGTGTTTTATGGGGTTGTGGCTGTATACTCAATCAATTCAGAGTACAGGTGAGTAGAATCTTAAAAAATCCTCAATAAATGCAGCATGTCGGAGTCGTTGTGGATGTTATTACATAATTGCCACACTGAGAGAGGAAAAAAATATCTTTAAAACAGATTTCATAAAGGTAAAGAAGCAGATTGTGTGTGTGTGTGTGTGTTTACCGGCTTGTTGCACAGCTCCAGCAGCTTGTCAGTCAGTCTGTTGGCATCTCCAATGAATTTCTCCAGAGACTGTTTGAGGCTGATGGCTTTCTTAAGGATCTGACTACAGCGATTCATACGCATGGGGTATGACGACTGAAATAAGACAGATAAAGACACAACTATGACAGCAGGAAACAAAATGCATACACTGTACATCAACATGTACAACCACCCACCCACCTTACAGACAGCTGTCATCAGCCACATGGCCTGTTGGGGATACGCCAGGAAGACCTTAGCCACGATGGTCATGAGGACGTTGAAGACCTCGTCACTGGAGTGACACACTCTGGAGATGAGCTGGGAGAAGGCAGTCAGGAACTGGTACGGTGCCAAAGTAGCACAATGCTCGCTTACCACCGTGTTGATTTTCCCCAGTTCCTGTCGCATCTGTCTGTCTGCTCGGCCAGCTGTTTGGAAGGAAACATATTTTTAAAATCAGTTACAAATTCTCCTCAATTTCACTTAAGTGAAATTTCAATTTCACTTAAGTCAATAAAAGCAAACCAACACGTGGAAGTTTGTCACACATTGGAAGTACGTGACCACTATGAGTGTGTCTTGCCACCCACCTTTCTCACACTCACACACTTTGGCTCCAAAATCGAGCCACAGAGACAACATTCGAGGCATGGCCTGGTAAATGTACTGGTTCCCAAACTGCAACGCTCTAAAGAGGAAAAAGGTAACAACAGTTACTCATGACCAGGGTATCTGCAGGTTTCAGCAAGTTAAATTTAAGACTTTCTAAGACTTTTTAATGCCTTGAATGAAATTTGAGGCTGAAAATGGCATAAATAAAGATGATGTTAGAGGGATCCAGCTGTATTACAATCTGAACTGACATCGTCCAGCCAACCCTCAATAAATTTGCAATTACCTAAAGTCCCAGACTGGCTAGCTAGTATGTAGATAATTTATATCACAGGGATTAAAGCCAAAAAAAGACTGAAAATAGCATCCCTAAAAAGATAAAAAAAATAGAGGTGTTTTCTATTTTTGGAACAAAACTGATAAGTTTTGTATTTTAAAGCAAAATTATCACTTTTTATCTCATAATTTTGACTTTTTATCTCATAACTTGAACTTTTTCTTCTATTTATATTTTTCTAACTGGCAGAAATGGGCTTCCATGTTGCAGATTGTTATTATCAGGTACTTCTTTCTTAGGTTGGGTAAATGAATTGCATACCAGAGCCAAAAGTAAAAGGCAGTGGACAGGACAGGCAGTGCACGCTGGCACTAGCTACCACTATAAAAGTTCCGTATTCAGGGTGGACTTCATGTAGCAGATAAAAGCCCTGAGGTATTTAAGACCAGCATGAATTTGACATTTTAAGGCCTTAATCTTAGATGCATGAATTTAAGACTTTTTAAGACTTTTCAAGGATGCGGGGACACCCTGATGACAGTATTCTCATTTAATAGCTCTGATCACTGCTCTAAGACTCTTCACTCACTTACTTTCCGAAGTACATGACGATGTATCTGATGAGGTTTCCTTGTTTCTCCAGCTTGTTATCCGTCACCATTGGCATCACTTTGTCGTAGTACTTGGCCAGGTAGAAGTTGCCGTCTTCCCACTCTGGCAGAAGGTGGGTCACATCCTGAAACAAACAAACATATTTATAGAGAAGAGAATTACACAGAAGAGCCAGTCATGATTTAATTTTAAGAAAAAACATACCTTATACGCCTTCATGATGGCGTTTGACTCAAAGTTAGCCGTCTCCTCCATAAAGCGCCCCACCAGCAACATGGCCTTGCTTTTAGTCTGCAGACTGCGGGGGTCTGTGAGCGGCTGATCATCCGGGAAACACTGAGCCACACCCTTCTGCAGGACGATCAGGGCCTGGTGGACATCACCCTGACACCACAACAACAGATTTTTTTCAAATCATCTTTTTTTGTGTTTCGGCAGAAAATTTCTAACCTTTTTCTAAATTTGTTTTCACCTTGGACCAAAGCCACTTGGCCTTCTCGGTGACCAGCTCAGCCAGATGTGTGTTCTCTGCATTCAGCAGCGCATTGAAAGCAGTCTGATGGTGTCCGGCCTTTCTGGCCACACGGGCGCTTTGCAGCCAGCACTCACCGACCAGCTCTGTGCTTAAGGGCCTGCAAACCAAGCACAGGGAGGGATTTGTGGTGCATCTTGTAGATTGACCCTGTAACAGTTTGATTTGTCTGATTTTGTGTCCAAATCCTTACTGTGTTCCCAGGCTCAGCAGGGCTCGTCTTAGAGCGAGGACTGGCTCCTTGGCTCTGAAGGAATTCTGGGTCATCTCAAGCCGATCAGACCAATGAGGAGGCAGCTGACTGAGGCTGGGGGTGGAGCTTTCTCTCTGTTTCTGCAGCTCAGTGAATGTGTGCTCCAGCTCACTGAGCATGTGGAGCCTGATCACAAAAACACATCATTTTAAGATGCAAACGATATTATTCCAATCAATCTGAAAATAGCCTCAACAATGGACACAAACAGACCTCACGATGTATTCGTATCCTCTTTGGTAAGTTCCACACTCATAACTGGCTGCAGAAAGTGGCACGACCTGCTCCTTCCTCACCACCTTCAGCTTCTCGTTGAAACTTTCTGTGTCCTGTTTTTTCGCTGACAGCAGCAACTGGCCGAGCCGCACGCCCCAGGTACTGGACTGACTGTCTGAAGGGGTGATGGCAGTGCAACATGAAAGTTCAAACCTTTCTGGGTGTATAATGTACAATACTGTCAGACGATTCAAAGCATTTTCTTTTTACCTGAGCTCAAATAATCTTCAAGCAGGTCCCATTTTCCAAGCTTCCAGGCTGCTTCCACTCTGTAAGTGTTCAGCTCTGACTTCCACTGGTGCCTGATTGTTGAAATAAAGAATCTGTATTAACAACACTACCAGTATGTTACTGTTTGAGGTCCCAGATGGAAAAAGTTCAAACTTTTATTTTATTCAGAAATGTGCAGTTTCTCCACAGATGTGTAGCTCTTTCTGATGTGATCTTTTTCAACCTAAATGCAAGTTCAAAAAACAGTCTAAAGAGCAAATGACATGTTTCTACATACCCTCCAAGTGCGCTGAGCCAGAGTTAAAAGGTAACTTTGGTTAGAATGAGAGGAGTCATAATGACTTACTTGTTGGCGAGCACTCCATTGACTTGAGTGATGACTGTCGACAGCTGACCCAGGCCGAGCATTGAGGTCATCACTCCATGATAGTGACCAATCTGTTCACAGAGGCACCAGTGAAATACGAAAAAAGGAAGAAAATAAAAGAAATAACCCTGCTAGATTAAAATACACAGCTATGTTTCATGTAAAATACTGACATCTGGCCCGAAAGAAAACAGAAAAACAGTCTCAAAAAGGTTCTGAATGCATCATAAATAGGACTTTAAGTATAATTTATAGATGCAAAACTCATGCTGAAGATCCCATGCTAAGTCTAGAGAGTGTGTGTGCACCTGGTCTGACTCCAGCTGTATGGCTCTGTCATAGCACGCGGTTGCGTCTCGCAGAAGGCCGATGCTCTCATGCTCCAGTATCTGTTCCCGTAGCGACGGCTCCTCTCTCCGGAGGGCATTGACTCCTCTCACTCCATCGGGCTCATGCATGGCAGCGTACAGCGTCTGCAACAGAAAATCGTTTCAAAAGAGCTGAGACAGAGCATCCACAGAACAGAAAGTCAATATTAATTTTTATGGACTTTGAGCACCACTTTATTGTTCTGCTCTGCAAATTTTGGTTGTTGGAGGCTGTCCAATCATATCAAATCAAAGCTGTGTCAGAGTTTTATCAAGCAAATTGTTTATTTTCAATTATAGGAATTGACTTTGAGAGAATAAATACAACTTTTCTCTGACCTGTAAGAAGGTGAGATGATCCTGGATGTTCTCTTTGTTTTCTAAGATGTATGCTTCAAAGTGCATGAGGGCACGAGTGTATGCCTTGGATCGCAGTGAGGCCTTGGCGAGGACATCCTGTGGGATACCCTTCAGGAAGGCCGTCACACGCTGGTAATCCCCACTCTCTGCAGAAACACATTGATTCAACAGTGAGTGATTCAACATAGACTAATGCAGGTACAACATGTCAACTATCTCATTTTGATATTGTTATCATTTTTTTTAAAGAGGGGTATTGCACTTTTTGGCTGCTGTCTCTTTAAGGCTTCTAGCCCCAAAACCCCATTCCTTCTAATTGGCCAGTCCTCTGGAGGCTTCTTTGGGGTGGAGCAATGGGCAAACCTTGGTGTTTTAGGTCCAAACCAGAGAAGAGATCCTTATGCGATGACCTCATCATTTAGGGAAGTTTCATGGAGAGCTTGTGCAATTTTTTTAGAACAAGCCGTTCTGAGCAGTTTACAGACAGAATCAGGGATTTCTCCGACATAGAAAATCTTAGTGGTTTGAAAACCTGTCAAGTATGAACATCCAGCATTGTCAATATGGAAAAGCAGAATACCCCCTCTTTAAACTGTTGTCTGTTAGATATAACCGGCATAAAGGGAACTATCCGTCAAAAGTGAGCATGTTGGGACTTGCCATTTTTGGGTTTGGAGGAGAGGATGTGGCGACTGCACTGCATGAGGTGAGACAATATACTGAACACAGTCTGAATACTGAGCTGTGATAGGCTGGAGGCTGTGTCCTGACAACGCCCACCCGCAGCTCCGTCACCCTCTGTGAGCACAGCCAGCATCTCCTCAGTTACCTGTTGGAAAGAGGGGTGTAATTATTCACAGTTGAGCTAAAAAGGGGATAAACGTCTTTTGTTGCATGATTACTGTAAATAGAGAGGTTTGCTTACCTCCTGCTGCTCTGCAGGTGTGCAGCCCAGCAGCATGTAGAGCAGGATATGAGGCAGCAGGTAGATTGTGACTTTGTAGTCGTGTTTGATGATGAAACTGCAGCAGGTGAACACTTTGCTGGCGAGCTCATGTCTCACCTGAAACACATAAAGCTACTTTTAAAGAGATGTTCACAAAAAAACAAACACAAACTTTTGCATCAGCACAATTAGGTTCATATTTTTGGATCAATATCATCACAATGTCTGCTTTACTCTATAACACACAATACTGCATGTTTTGCTATTAGCTATTATGTGAGTATTCAGAAAAATGGGAGGCTTGTTGGAAAAAAATTGACCTTGAGATGGAACGCTGCTTAAAAATTTGATAAAAACAGAATTTGATGGTTTGCGAATGTTGTTAATGCTCTTTTGTAAAACTGGAATCAGCTTGGGGATTTCATCATCTACATTTCATAATATCATCAACAGAAGGAGACCAAGATCTTCAGGCCCTTAGGCATTAAAAGCAGACATGACTCTGTAGTGGGACTGACCGCATAGGCCCAAAAGTACTTCTTAAAACCACTCTGTGCACACAGTTTGTCAACCCGCCCACAAATGAAGGTTCAAACTGAAGATAACCGTAATTTCTTCCAAAATAAAAAAGTTCATATTTCATCCATAATTGCAAAAATATTAAAAAATATAGGGTTTTATTTTTATATAAATACCATGCAAATGGGAAATGCTTGATCTGTTTTCCATATTTATGTAATGAAGACCCCTAATTGAACAAGCCAGGATAATGACGATAAGTGTAAGTAGTCTGATTTTCTAACAGTTAAATAAATTAAGCATCTTTTTTTTGTTTGTCTATTCTTGGAATCCTGTGGCAGGGAGCCGCTAGTCGGAGGCACCACTATTTTTCTGGGTCATGGGTTAAAATAACTAGAAACCTCTGATTTAACCCATTAAAGATAGAATGAGGAAAAGTAGAAAACTGTCCCAGTCAAAATGTTGCATTCTTTTTGGAAACCATGGACGGCACATCCTCTGCTCTAAACAGAGAAGGGACCTGACAACTGAAAGAAAACCTTGTAAGATCCAGTTGTGTATCCAATTTCCTCTTAAAGTAAACCCAATCAAGCTAACCTTGGTGATGAGATAACCGGCCCAGGTGGCTGACCAATCAGAGAACTTGCTGCCTCTCTTACTCAAGTACACTGGCTTCTTCAGTTTGGACCAGTTCACTTCTTTCTGGCTGCTCTTGTACCTAAGAGAAGGCAGTTACAAAAGTTTAAAGAGAGAGATTAGAAATGAAAACATCTCCTACTTGACTTCTTGTGTTTGACATCTTCCTGTGTATAAAGTTTAATACCTGCTGTTCAGGTGTGGTTCCAGTATTTCCTGGATATGCTCAGGGAATCTCCTCCACAGACTCCGCCCTGGCGAGTCTGTTCGACCCTCGCGGCACTCAAAGATGGACAGCAGCTCCTGTGATGAAGAACAGAAAATTCAGGAACAAGTTGATGATGATGATGGGTTTGAAGAGATAGCTTCAGTGCACGTGTGAATGAAGTTCATGTGTGCACCTGAATGGCGTAAGCAGCAGAGTCCTGTGCTCTCACATCATCAGCATAAGCCAGAAATGTTCTGGTTAGTTCTGTCAGAAGGTCGTAGGCAAAGTTTGGATCATCAACGCCACTCTGTTAATACAAAAAAAAAGAATACACGTCTATTAATGTTCATGTTAGAGTCCATGTAAAAATTAAGCAAGCAGGTCTCATCTCGTCTAGTTTACCACGAAGGTGTTGCGGTCGCCGTGTGTATGTGTGTGTGACAGATCCAGACGTCCAGGGTCCACAGCCCCCAGCTCCCCCAGACACTCCCCACAGAGCAGCCTGGCCTCAGGGGACGAGTCCTGGCAGCCCTTCAGCAGCACCGACACCAGGCTGGAGATGACCGGCTCCACCGCCTCACTCGCACAAACCTGTCGCAGCAGCCAATCCTGCAGCCCGTGACAAACACAAAGGGTGGAGTTAGTGTTTGAGCGAAGGATGTTTGGGAGACAGAAGTTGCTTCACTTTGCTTGTGCATGCATGTCTTTGTTTGTACCTGGTTGTTGTGCATCATGTCTCTGAGGCTGGTCAGCGCGTGAATCCTGACGTCCACGTTTTCATGTTGAACAGCCCTCATGGAGAGCTGCAGCGCCGCAGCCAGGTCACTGCTGCTGGCTGTCAGCTGTAAAACAAAAGAAGAATGAAAAAGTTTAATTCTTTTCATCTTTACATATTAATTGTAAGCAAAAATAGCATCTGTCTGATTGTGCTCGTCATCCTATTCTCCATCCTGACCTTCTTGTAGTTCTGCAGAACTGTGTGGATGTCTTTCAGCTCAGGATGTTCGGGCAGGAAGTAAATCTCATGGAGATAATCGCTGACTTCCTCCCTGTGGGAAATCCGCTGAATTAAAACAATGCAGAGGCCACAGTGGAAATTTTGATGTTTTGGAAACTTTTGAACATTTACTGTAAAGTAAAGTGGTAAAATCAAAAGCACTGATTTTTTAGCAGACAATTTTCTGTTTTCTTTTTGTTTACATTATCAACTTTAAATCTTTCAAACTGAAGGTCACACATGCAGGTTTGGGTTTGTTAAAATTTGGTGCCTCATGTGGAGAAAGTTGTGTTTTATATCTGTTATGTTGGGAATATGTATCATTGTCTTTTCTATAGTAGAGGATTTGGACTAAATACAATAACAAACGTTTTTTTAGGCCAAGTGCTGAAAAAAAAAAAGATATTTGCCTTTTTAAAATTCAAAATCAAAATTGTGATAGTCTTCTGAGAATTTTGAGATTTAATTGAAAGACTATTCAGACTTTTTTTTTCAAATAATTTTTGAGATTGGTCAGAAATCTTGTTTCTACAAATTCAGAAACTGAAGTTAAAATGATGTTTTTTGTTTCAAAATTTATTAGATTTAAGTCAGAAATCAGACTTGACCTTTTTTTTCCCAGATATTTTTGTAATTATTTGGAATTTAAATGACATTAAAAAACAAATTTTGACTTTTTGCCTCAGACTCTTGGACATTTCAGTCAGTGTTTTCCCCTTTTTTCAAATATCAATGAAGTCATAACTCTTACGTTATTATGAATTATGTAATTATGAAATTATAGTCAAAATTGTCTTTTTTTTCCTTTAGGATTTGTAACTTAAGTCAGTTTGAGTCAAAAAAGTTTCAGATCCTTTCTTTTCTTTTAGCTGCCCTTCTGTCCCCAAAAAGCTTTAGTGGCTGGCCCTGATCCTTTCTGTTGTCTTTTAATGAAACATATTTTTGATAGTCCAGTGTACCTCATACTGTACCTATTCTGGAGAAAATGTAAAGAAAAAGCTTCCTGTGGTATTTACTGTGACTCTGGTGGTCTTGTTTGCTTTCTAGCAGCTTTCGGAGAGTAATCAAATTTACTTTGACTTTGTTTTATAATCACATAAAAAAGAGTTTTACGGCAGATACATAAAACTTTATTGGTTTGGATGCGTGGTTTGTTACCTGTTATCCAGGATCAAGAAGCGGATAATAGCAGCGGTCTCTTTGGGCTGAAGTGGGATCAATGGGAGCAGAGCAACAATAACGTGACTCAGAAGAGGGCCCAAGTGTGCTGGCTCCAAACTCTTCACAAAACACTCCCACGTCCTGTGCGGAGGATTTTAATGACAGACCATTAGAAGCAGAGTCCAAATGTTCCATAAGTGTGTGAACAAACAGAAATATTTAACTAATCAACAGTAACAGTTTTGCAGTAACAGAAGAGATATCTACAATTCTTCTTTGAATGTGCATGTGTGTGTGTGTGTGTGTGTGTGTGTGTGTGTGTGTGTGTGTGTGTGTGTGTGTGTGTACTGACTGGCAGCAGAGCAAAGGGAAGTCCTCTCTGTATCGGAGCCCTGTGCGGAGCGTCGTCATCATCTTGACCCTCACAGAGCTGATGTATTTGGATCCCATCAGTCGCATCAGAGCCATCACGCTGGTTAATGCCTGCACAGTGAAACAGGAGAACTACTCATAAACAACTTTTTCACTGAATAAGAAAAAGTTTTAAGAACAGTTGGCTCTCAGTTTCTGATCACATACCAGCTTCTTGCGGTCCTTCTCTCCTGCGCTGGAGCTCAGCAGCTGCATGTTGAAGAAAGCGAGGATTCCTAACAGCTTTGGCTGCAGGTAGTCCGCCTGTCACCATGACAACCAAAGACGGACAAAACAAGGCAAAACAAGAAGTTGGATCAATTTTTTTTTTACAGGAAGATAACATTTTTAGTCATGTATGTTCACCCAAAAAACATAAAGACTGGGACAACGCACAATTCCTGTGTCAGCTGTCAAAAAGTCTGCGCCAAGATGAAGATGATCCAGTGAGGTTTGTTTAAAAGCTTCTACGCTCTAACCAAAGATACAACAGGACAAAACTAAACTTTAACACATACCATGCGCTCTGGAGTGGTGATGTCTCTGGGACCCTGGTAGGGGTCATCGTTGGATGCAAAGGAAGCCAGGATTGCCAGACCGTTGAAGACCTGCACAGAAACACAAAGAAGAAGTGTTGAATGACAAAAATGCTCCAAAGTACAGAAGATTGGAAGTAATTTTAAGACTTAATTCTTAGGAAAGTTTGTGTTAATGTGTGAGTCAACCTGTTGGTAGTGTTCCCCCAGGCGCAGCAGCAGCTCGTTGTGGAGACCTTGGAAGTCCTGCCGCAGCAGAGAGCCCAGTTCAATCTCTGTCTCTCTCTGGAAAAACAGAAAAAAACAACATAAAAAAAAATAAAAACAAGATTTATATAAAATTTAAACAAACATTTCTCTGACAAAAAACAACGCTCAAATTCATTTAACATCTTTAAACTGCAGATTAACGTGTATCAGAATGAATCAGTTGCTACCTGCAGGTAGTGGAAAGCTCTCTCCAGCTCCTCCTTTGTGCAGGAACAAACCAGATGACTGAAGATGTACTTGAAGTTATTGATCAGGATCTCTCTCCTGTTTGCCTTCAGCTCATTGGCCAGAGTACGGATAAGGGCGGAGCCAGTGGAGCTCGCTTTGGCAGCCAGGTAAGGCAGGAGCACCTGGAGAGTCTTCTGCAGATACACAGACACAAAAAAGTCTCAGACACTCAACATGACAACTGCTGTGTCTGATTGAGCTTTGGTGTTTGACGTACAGTCAGGAAGCGGTGGAGGTCTGGGAAATCAAAAGCGTGGGCTATCTGCGCCAGGATGTCCAGAGCCAGCTCTCTCTGATGGGCTGATTCGCTGCCCTGATCCGGCGTGCTCCTCAAGGCCGATGCATGACGTGAATGAAGAGACTCCACCAGGAACTGAGCACATAAAAAAGAAGTCATCAAACCCTTTGCTCAAAACAGTTAAAGAAAGGAACATGAGCTTAAAGCCAGAGTTTACTGGAAGATCTGAAAGATTTCACACCTGACAAATGGGATTCTTGTACTGGCTGAAGAGGGTCTGCAGTTTGAGACCTTTAGCAGTGGCCAGAGCTCTGATCTGAGTGTACGCAGCCACAGACACAGAGGAGGACTTGGAGAGGAGACAGTGGAGCAGCCGCAGCAGAGAGAAGGACACCAGGCTGCCCTGAGACGCTCTGACAGAAGAGGAAAGAGATAAATTCATGCTCTTTGTTCACAGAGTGGGTCTTAAAATGGGGGCATTGACTCAAAGGAAGATGCTTTGAATGCCGACGGATTTAGAAACCTATGTCCTTTTCAAACCCAATCTCATCTGCTTCTACAGATCAAGTGTATAAGAGCACAGCTGGTGTTGTTAAATGTTTCACAGACCTGCTGATCTCTCCTGTGGTGAGGATCAGAGTGTTGCGCAGTTCGTCATTTCTGTTAAGTTTGGCGTTGTTGAACGCCTCTGTAAGACGGGCGACCAGGAGCTTGGAAAACACAGGAGAAAATTTGTTATTCACACTTTCCCTTTTCAACAGACATCAGAAGCTTATCACCAAAAACCACTCACCTCATCCAGAGAACTCTGCTCAGAGCCTCTGCTGCTCTCCGTCAACAGGAAACGCAGTGATTGGCTGAAATGTATTCGGATCTGTTGATTGGAGTCCTCCATTAGACCAATCAGAGCACAGAGAACTGCTCGAGAGTCAGCGTCTGCAGCGGCCAGATTCACGTGCTGGCAGAGGTGAGGCAAAGCTTCAAGGAACGCTGGAAAATGAAAGTAAAATCATAAAAAGTCTCCTGAAGTCAGTGAAAGTCTCTCAGGTTTGTTGATAAGAGCTTATTGTGGAGAGGAACAGCACAAAGTACCTTGTTTGACAACACTTGGAGCTTGCTGTCCAAGCAGTGGCAAGAAGGGTCGAACAAAACTCGCCCTGAGGGACGGGCAAGTGTTGCCATCATGCTTTGCTGCAAGGCTGAGCTGGTGACAGAGCATTTTAGGACAATGAGACGAGACACTGAGCTGGGAGAGCTCTGACTGGATACAGCTCAGCTGACCGATGATACTGGCGAGCTCCTTCTTCACCAGCTCTGAGGCGTCTTCCAGTCTGGAACTGTGAGGGGGAATATCAGGACGAGTAAATAAAATATAAATAAGCAGGATCAAGTTTGATGTTTCCACAGGACTTACAGCAGAGCAGTGCCGATGAGGTCGTGTTGTGACTTCCTCAGGTGGTGGAGAAGAAGAGGAAAGGCCCGGACCACCATCGCTCTCACTACCTCATGCGGACTCTGCAGTGATTTGGAAAACACGCTCTCACGCCACGTCTCATACACCCCGCAAGGAAGCAGAGCCAGCAGAGACAAGCAGTCTGTTTTGAGCTCAGGTGCTGGAAAGACACAGAAAGTCTAACATCAGTGAAAAGCTTTCAGAGAGGATAAAGAAAACAGGTGAGCCGTACTCACAGGAACAGAAGCTGAGGCGATCGGACAGAGCAGGAAGCCAGGACGGGAAACCTGAGCTCCGATAGGCTGAGGCAGACTTGTTCTCACACACCCAGGGAAGAGAAAGAAGAGCACAAAGCTGCTGCTGGAGCCCGCCATCTCTATGACCGTTCACTTATCATACACAGACACACAAAGACATGAACACATCGTTATGATGATGTAAAGCACTCCAAATGGTTTCCTTTTAATAAATAACATCAAATACCAGGCTTATGGTGTATTTATCATCCTTACTTGTTAGGTAGAGGACAGAGTCCAGGACCCTGACAGTGGTCTTATAGGCAGATTTAAAGTAGTCCTGGTTTGAAACAGGTTGATCTCCTCCTTCTAACACAGACTGACAGCTGTTCAGCACCCTGGCCAGCGTCTCAAAAGGCACCCAGAGCAGAGGAGACGGGCTGTCAAAGAAAGGGAGCACAAGTGAGAGCAGTGAAAGTTGTCGACTTAATTCTTTCCTGTATTTTCTCAGCGTGTGTGACCGTCACCGTGTTTTCACCTGGTGGGAGATGAGCAGCAGGCCGCCAGGTGCAGGATGAGGCTCAGACCCTCCAGAGCAGAGAGAGTCTGTGCTGGTTCAGGTTCACCAGAGTCCAACAAGGTCAGCAGCTCCTCCAGACGTGCGTTCACCGCGGCCCAGACCTCACTACATTCACGCATGTCCACCTCACTTAAAGAAACAGAGAATCATCAGGTTGTTAATGATACTTCAGCAACTGAAACAGGTTAGTTTTGATGTTGGTTAAGTGAGCATTAGAGGTGGGAGAAAAAAAAATTAAAAACCGGTATATCAGGATTTTTTATCCAACAATATCAAAACTGGGATATTTTTTTTTTTCATCTTTTTTCGGATTCAAATTCTTCATTTCAGTCTTTGTTTATAAACAAGATTGGAAAAAAGTTACCACTCTTCTCCAGCAGAGAGTGAAATGTTTCTCTATGACTCACGTGATGTGCATTTCATGGGAAAATGCGGCTCCTGATATAGTCTATAGACATTATCATCATTTAACTTTTTCACATGATCTGGTGTTTAAAGACAAACTAAAAATCTCAAAAATCGTTAATATCGAAGAATCACAATTAAATCAAATTGACACCCTTAAAAATTTGCCTTGGTGTTCCAAGTCCAGTGTTGTTTCAAACTTTTGAGAGGATTTGTAAATTTCTGTGGATCACCATGCTTTTCAACCAGAAGAACAAGGAACTTTAAGATCCAGAAACTATTCTTTGAGGAACTAAAATGTCTCTGAGGCCAACTGTCATCTGTTTTCACTGCAGATATCTTTTTTTACTTACTCTGCTGATTTTTTTGCTCTTTTGCCAGCTGATTTGCAGGACTTCTTCGCTGCAGTCTCTCCGTCTTCAGATTTCTGCATCACCAAAGCAGCCTCTGCTCTTAGTGCTGCTTGAAGGAACCCCTCGGCACACTGAGAAACACAAGTTTAACTGTTAATAAAGGGTGCAAGGGATAAAAAAGCACAGAAAAATTAGATTTTATTCTAAAAAGAGAGGCGTACCTCAGCCTGGTTTGCAGTTCCAACATTTTGTGACAGCTCACTGCAGACCTCTGTGACCCTCTGCCGTCTTAGGGACGCAGCACTTTCATAAACGACTGCAACAGAGAGCAAGAAGCTGAACAGCAAACAGAGAGATTCTGTAACCTCTGTCCCCATCCTGACACCTGACCCTCCAAGGGTGCAAACACACTCGAATGTCTGTGAGAGATGGATGGGCTCGAAGCTTGAGTGAGAGGACTGAAACACGCAACGGGTCAGGAGAAGCAGCTCTCCTTCATAAGCGCCGCTCCCTGCGTCAGCGAAGGAATGTGTTTGCAACAAATGGAGATAGGCTGGGAAGAACTTGTGGCTCTGGATCTCAGGAAACCCTCCCAGCTCCACCAGCTGCCTCAGCATCACCATGGAGAGCCTCTTCAGCCTGGTGTTACCATTCGCAAGGAAAGAGCAGGCTGCTTCCCAGGCGGCACGGAGGTCATGGCGGGACACGACTCCTCTCATGGAGTTGGTTAAGACGCCGAGTGTCACGGCGCTCAGTGACTCAAGAGCAGCAGGTGAGGAGAGGCTCAGAGGAGAAGGGGTGAGGTATGAGGAGCCACAACCGGGTGAGATACTGAAGCATTTGAGTGTTACAGGCCATAAAGTGTGTCCTGGTCCTGACAGTGTGGTAAGATGAGTGTACAAGACATCACCGAGATCCTGAGCTAAGAAAATAAACTCCTGTGTGAGACGAGCGCAGATGGAAGGCGCTCTGACTCTCAGAGTGTGCAGCAAAGAGCACAGCACGGCAGAGATGCGGCTGTGGATGACGTCACAGTCTGGTGCTGCTGCCACGCGAAGCAAACGCACCATCACCCACGTGCTGAAGTCTGAAAGAAAAGATGGAGAGCATGACATCATGAATGAAAATCAGAGTCATTAAAATAAAAGAATAGCTTTCTTTAGAGAGCATCTCTTACCCGTACAACTCTGTGTGGTATCTGGATATTCTGCGGGCTGACAGGAAGGATTGGCAAACATCAGGGAGGAGGATTTGATTATGTGCTGCACAAAATCAAGAAGCATCACACAAGCCGGCTCTGAACTCGACCTCTTACTGAGACCTACAGCAACTGGAGGAACACAGTTAAAAGTGAGAAGCCAACAAAAAAGGTGGTCGAAAAAGGTGAACAAGTATGACTTTGCTTCAGCCCCCTAACTCACCGACATCCACATCAGTCAGGATCCTGTCAATGAACTGACACAGGATCTGTCGAGGTTTCTGCACCGCCTGCTCGTACCCAGCAGCACTGGCACTGCAAACACCAACACAGTCTTACATTAATTAAAGTAACAGGGGGTTGTTGTTTTCTTAACTTAACCCTAAACATCATATTGTTATCGACATGCTGTTACAGTTAGCCTAGCCACCACTAGCCTGTTCCTCACCCAGCTAGCTCCTGAAGAGCCGGTATCATCGCAGACATTTCCAGTCCCTCCATTTCTACTCAGGCGGTGTTATTCGCTGTTAAAACGACTTCTTCAAGACTTGACAGAATAAAACAACTCGGTTTAATGGACACTTCCATACGTCCAATGCGTCCTGTCAACGCTTTCGAAAAGTTTCCCTCCAAAGCATGACGTTTGTGTTTTGGTACGGCAACCGGGAAGCGTCATAAGACCTATAGCAAAAGTCGAAGGGCAAAATGTGTCTTTAGCTTCATATTATAATAATACTAATAATAATACTACTAATAATAATGATAATAATAATAATAATAATAATAATAATAATAATAATAATAATAATAATAATAATAATAATAATAATAATACAATTCATAAACACAAGATATGATATAATTTTGATTAAGTATCTCATTATTATGACTTTTAAATCATAATTATGACATTTTATTTCACTGTAATGAAATACTCTCTTATTATTATGACTTAGTATCTTGTAAAATACAATCTTATTACTACAAAAAAGTGTCCCATAATTTTGAGATACAGCTTACTAATTGATTCCCATATATTATTAAATTATTATTCTGATATACTATCTAATCATTTTAATTCAGTATCTCAATATTATGTTATGACCTATTTCATGGTCATTAAATGGTCTTTTTTTAATTTTGAGACACTCACCCATTAGTATGATTTACTATCTTGTGAAAAACTAACTCATTGTTGTGCATTACTAAGGTGCTAAGTCAGCATTATGAGATAGTTTTTCATTGTTTTGAAGTATCTCATGTGGATCAGTTCCTCATTATTACGAGATATTACCTCACTATTATGATCTATTATTTCATCATCATGATTTATTGTCTTATAATTATGAGAAACCATCATTTTGTTGAGACATAGTATCTCAAAATTCTGACTTTGTGAATGCTCAAATTTATGTCACATTTTCTTACTTATGTAGATTACTATTACCAAAACATTTTAATTTAGAGTGTGCATTTAAATCCATCAAAACAATTTCAAAGTGAATCAGTGAAAACCTACAAAGTATCCTAACGTTCTGTACTTGGGTACAGTAGTGTACTTCTTCCTCTTAGGGTATCTGAACTAACTTGTAAATCACATTTTCCCCCTCATGTGTTAGAGCACTATAGAAATAGTAAAAACAAAAATATAGCTCATTAATACGGCAAGATAAATGTATTCTACATGTCTTAAAGCAGACCATAACTTTGTCTTGCTCGGAATGACACATGGCTTCAATGAAATATATTGTAACAACCATTGCGTAAATGACTGTATAATCTGAATCAGACACAAACACACAACACCAGTTTGACAGATTCTTTTTTAATAATTAAATAGCAACATTCAATGCAAAACATTTACATTCATAAGCTGTGTATTTTCTGATTTTGCTTTCTTCTGCTGTGACACGGAGGGAGTCAACACATACAATGTCCTATGACACAAAACAAAGCAAGACAACAGCAAAGAGTTTTTTTTTTCTGTAAAATCACCCATGACAAACAAGAAATGATCCATCCCAACTCACGAGGGGTTATTGTGTTCATGAAAAGATTAAGAAAAATAAAGGTTTGTTCTGCTCTCTGTGTGGTGATCACAGCAAGGTTTCAAGTCAAAGAAAAGAAAACGCTGAGAAAACCATTCGTGTGAAGTGTGGGGGGAAAAAAAAGTTTAAAGTGTTTACATGTTTGTTGGTTATGTTTGTTTTTAGTGGTCGGCCTTTTTTAAACCGTAGCCCATGAGGCTGGCAAACAGCGTCAGCACCATCTTGGGATTCACCTCCACCAAATCATCTGGGAGTGCGTAGACACGAGCTCCAATCTTACGAGCCAATGAGACTGCATACCTGGGGGAAGAACAGGAAGAGGGAGGAGTTAGGAGGTGATGATCTTTAAGTCAGAAAAAAAAAAAAATTTCGTCCATTACTTGGCGTTTTCAAGTTTGTCAGCTGGCTTCAGTATCCCTCTTTCTCCTCTGTTCACCATGTCCCACTTGACCGTCCCAGGAGCGATGACGTCGATCAGGTCAATCACAGGCAGACTGGTGCTGATCCGAAGGTCCTTTAACAGGAAGGGAAACAGGGTCAAACACCAACTCAGGCTTGTGTTAACTTAAACAGAGCCAGAAAACACACACACACACACACGCACAAACCTTGAAGCTGTTGATTTGTGAGTCTTTGCGTTTCTGGCCCAAAGTGGTGTTGACCCAGTTGAGGATGATCTCATCTCTGACCCTCTCTCCATCACCCAGGTCTGACAAAACTCGCACTGTGTACCTGACACATGACATGGAGTAAGAAAGAGCTACCTCTTTAGTGAAAACCACAAAGATCAACTTAAAGAAGATGCTGAAGTTTCATACCTCCTCATCAGCTGCCAGAGCAGAGCCAGCGTGTGCAGTTGACTCCCCTCGTTCAAGTTTTGTCCTCCAACGCCGACCAAAGAGAAGTGAGCCACGTCCCTGCCCAGATTCACGGCGTAGTTACAGTTTTCCAACTGAAACGTAGGAAGAAAAATGAATGTTAAATCAGTTTTATTTACAGAACAACTTGTTTCTCTGCCCAGCAGCTGTGTAAACAGTCACACACACCTTCTTCATGTTTGCCCCCAGGTAGGGATAAGGTGGCATGTTGACTTTCTTCCAGTTTACAGGCACATTAACCTTCTCATAGAGCTGCAGGATGATCAAACCATCAATCAGGTCGCTGTGGGAAGGCAAACAAAAAACAAAGACTGATATATGATTCAGGATTTGTTGGAGTAAAACAGATTCATTCATCATGTCTCTGAAAATGTGGTTGTGTGTCATGGAATTAAATTGATCTGCGCCATGAGATATCCAAAATTTTTGGTCATTGGTTTTAACATTTTTAGGACTTTATGAGTCTTTTATTTGTGAGGCAGTGTATTTTTCTTCAACATATTTAGGCAACAACTAAGTACAACACAAGCAAGGATCTAGACAGAAGGGAACAGCATGAGTAATTGCCACAAGTCAAAGCAGACACATGTTCTGACATGTAGAGCTAGAGGCAAAGCAGAGGGTACTGGGAAGCTTTTTGTTGTATTTACAAACGTCATCATCACACACAGCAACAGCAACATTATCCCAATTCTTGATCAGCCTCAATCCAAAACCTAGCATCTTCTCTCTCACACCGTATAATTAGGTGCAGAAGTGCTTGTAAAAGACTGTAACTTCCTCCAAAGTGAAGCAGAACTCTGCAGATCAAATTAGTAAGAGTTGAAACATGCTGATAGCATCAAATCCAAAAGGAGACTATATTTATTGAGTGATTTCACATTTGACATGTTGTCTTTGAACTATTTTCTGTTGGATTTAGGCTTCAAACAAAGCGAACAATGACAAAAAAACCCTTATAGTGGTCACAGGCAGCATAAATAAAAACATAGTTACTGTTTGTGTTGTTGCTAGTAGTTTTGTAAGCAATAAAAGGCTTCAATGTTGGCACCAGTCTGTCCCAAAACCAGCTAAAAATTCAAGACCAGGGCTTTCATTTTGTTTATGACGTATTTTTGTATTTAAAAAAAATGCATGTAGATGTTTTGGCAACTTTTTGAGTAAAGTTTTTAGTTAATGTGCATCATAGTTTTTAAACTTAAGGGTCTGACGAGGGGCAACAAAATGCCCTTTCAGAAATAAATGTGTGATGTCACAAACACTATTCCAACCACCCTTAAGAAGAAGAAACATGTCTCCAAGTTTACTCTTTGGTCCAAGCCTTATAAACTTGTGTATACGTAATGTTCAAGAAGTAAGCTAAATATTTAAATGTGAGATTTATTTGTACATTTTATCTACTTTAATTGCTTTTAATTTGGGCATAAACTTAAGAGAAATTGGGTTTTTTTCATTACTCATCTATTAATTTTTAACCCTTAAAAGCCTGACCCATCAAAAGATAGCCAGAAATATCTATTTTATTTAATCTGTTTTGAACTTAGATGTTGAATAACCTCTTTAACAAAATCCACAAATACATTGCTGTATCATTTTGTTAATGACATATTTTTGTTTTTTAAAAAATGCATGTAGATGTTTTGGCAATTTTTCCAGTAAAGTTTTTAGTTAATGTGCATCCTTTCAATGCAGAAATACTTACACTTTGGGCAATATAGTGTTAAAAGAGTCACTGATGCTATTTTTAAGGCATCTTACTGTCCCTCTGGGATCCCCATTGTAGCGTTTAATCTACTCATACAACTGAAAAAAAACCCCAAAAAACTATTTTTGAATCCTATCTGTTTAAAAACAACAACGTATCTTAGCTCCTGTCTGAAATTTTTCGAATCAGCTGCTGTCTCTTTAAGGCTCCATACTCCAAAATAAAGTGTTCTCTCTGATTGGCTGGCTCTCTGGAGGCCCGTTGAGGGTGGAAGTCCTTAGTGTTTGAGGCCCACCCCTCCAATGTGTCAATCACCAGCTAGGAGCTCCCTTTATCATGATCTTAACATTTCAGGAAGTCTCATGGAGATGTTGTTAAGATCTCATGCTGCTCTCAGACAGATTCAGGGATTTCTCAAACATATAAAAATGTTGAAGTTTGAAAATCTGCACACTTTTAGTTCAGACATTCAACATTGTTCCTTTATCCATGTTTAAAATTGAGGAAAGCACAACACCTTCTCTTATAAAAAGTTATCTCTGGGCTCTGGGAGTGTAATATCCCTTCTTTGGATGAGTGAATCAACACTGATTTCAAACTAATGACTTACCTGTACAGGTAGTTGACATATGGAGAAACGCCCAGTGAGTTCATCCAGTTCCTGTATGTCTTCTCTTCTTTGGTTTCAGCTGGAATTAAACAATAGATTAAATAAATGATTAACATGATTAACTCTGTCACGTTTTCTGGCACCTGCTCTCCCACAGTTACAGTCACCTGATAGGCGTGTTTCAGCCACAGCTTACAGTAAACACAGTTTTATTGCTGCCATAACTCATCACACCATGACGGTTTTATTTCTTGGACTTTTTATTGGGCTACAGCCTCTTTCTTCATTTCCCTCCCTCCACTTTAGAAACAAACCACAGGGGACCGTGAGAGCTGTGTTTGTGTCTCACCCTCTAAGTGTTCAGTCTGCAGGCCGTTGCTGATCGCAGCTCTCTCCAGACCTGGATGCCTGTTGTACAGGTTGGCTACAAACGCCATGTTGAGTTTACTGTTTCCGGATGTGACGTCGTGAGGAGAGACAAACTGTCTGCAGTCCATTCGAGCCGCTTGTTGCAGCATCAGCTCGGCCCTTCTGTCCAGGTCGTATACCTGTAAACACACCAAAATAAAACCCATGTACATGCAATAAAAACTCATTTCTCATTATGATACGGACATGTCCCACAAACAGACTCACGTTGAGGCCGCTCATGTCGATTTTGATGTTCATTTTGTAGTCCTTGTGTTCTTGTTCAGCGATCTGGTCCAGCAAGTGGAAGTAGGCTCGCGAGTCCTGCAGTGGCACAAAAGGAGACAGTTACACAACTGTTCCAATAAAAATCAGAGTATGTTTGTGAGTTTGCTCCAAATACCTTGATATCTTCACTGAAATTGCTGATGGTTGTTGTTCCTGCATTTTTCAAGTGATAGTTGACCCAGCGGAGGAGCAGCTCCTCAGGGGAGAGAGACATCAGGCGGTCCAGGTGTTCCCCTTCTGCCAAGAGGCCGATCAGACCTGGAGAGACGCTTATCGTTATTAAACAGACTCAATTTGAGATCTCTGTTTGTAAAAACATTGTGAACTGATAGTTTTCTTAAAGATTCCCCTGGCATGGCACACATAAAAGTAATTGCAGAGTGTGTGTTTGTGTTTGTGTGTGCGCACTGACCTTCGTTCCTGCTGATTTCGATGTCAGCAAAAAGACCAACTTTGATAATCTGCCACAACAGTCCCAGGACCAGATGGGGTTTCCCGGCCATCAGATCATGGGCGTCGATGCTCACCACCATGCAGCCGATCGCTGAGGCTGAGTTCAGAGCCAGGACCAGGTTCTCCTACAAATACAGATCATCATGAGCCAGGATGACAGATTTTATAGCAAAGAAGTTAAAATCACATTGGGTTGTTTTAACTTCTCAGCAGGGGAACAGCCTGAGTCCTGAATCTGCCAAATAATAATTAACTCATTATAAACAAAGCCCAGAGTGGAGCTAAGGTCTTCAGTCTTTAAATTTTTGATGTCTTATCTGATGTTTCCTACAGCGTTGGGACTGGTAAAGCACCCCATTCTTCCCTCCTGCATTTCAGTAGTTTATAACGTAAATATCTCAACTTGTTTTGTAACACATTTAATCACACAACAATTTCAGGGTTAAGTGCAAGCTGCACTTTCGAAGTTTTTAAACTTAGGAGTCTGACGAGAGGCTACAAAATGCCCTATTAGAAATAAATGGGTGATGTCACAAACACTATTTAAACGACCCTTAAGTAGAATAAATATGTCGCCAAAGTTTACTCTTTGGTACAAGTCCCTTCCCTTATAAACTTGTGTATATTTCATGTTTAAGAAGTAAGCTAAATATTGTCAATGTGAGATTTTTTTTTTGTACATTTTATCTACTTTAATTGCTTTTAATATGGACATGAACTTTCTTTTGGACCTTAATGCTGTTGTTAGGTATGGCAGGTGTAACGCTGCAGGTGTGGAGAGCTAGCGGTCTCATCCCATAGCTGGCTAGCATCCACGCTACTACATTCATTTATCAAACATGAGATGTAAAACATAAACATAAAACCATCACCAGCTCCTGACTTGTCAGAGTCCTTTACTAGGTCAGGTTTGTAACAACAACTGATATCTCTGAGTGCGTAAAAGAAACCAGAACAGAAAAGTGACATCACCTAGTGGCGCTATTTGGTATTGCCGTAGTATAACCATATCTAGACTGACTAGTTAAAGTAGCATTCCACTAAGTTTATTTTCTTTACACTTAATCTAATTTGTACAGATAATTGTGACATATCCAGAGAGAATAACTGTTAAAAAAGACAAGCAAAAGTTTATCTAACAGGGTTACCTGCAGCAGGCACAGTCACCATCAAGACTGGGGGAAGTTCCTGCATCCATGGGATAACTAGGTTGCATTCAGGTCTCCATAAAGCTATAATAAGGTATTACTTTAAAAAGGCATGGGCTTCAACTGTGGATACAACACATAAGCTATAGTCCCTCTTGTTCCTTGTCTTTGAACTAAGCTAAGCTAACAGGGCTTAGTGAGAGAGTATATTGCTGATAATGTTTCTTTATTAACTTTGTTACATTATTGACTCTGTTATTGCTCACGCACAGCTTGTCTTAGTATAGCGTGAGTGTTGTAGGAGAGCAGATACTCACTGTCATTTTGAAGTGAGTGAGTTTCTTAGTGTTGATGACTCTTTCATCGATGGTGTCAGGCTGAGACAGGTTGATCATTTTGCTGAAAGAGAACAGAAACTGTGAGCAGGGAAGCTGAGCCTGATGTCAGTTTGCATGTGTATCATATTGGATTTGTAACAACAGCAGCAGCCTCTGTAAAATGTGCTCTGTACGTCACATGGTGAAACACTCAACCAGATTAAAAGTAAGCGAGGAGAAGGGGGGGATGTGTGTGTGTATAAGCATTTCAAAAACTAGAATGAATGAGATCATCCCATTCCTGCTTTAACCTCTTTTGCTGCAGAAAATACTCAAATAATCCCCCCAATGTATCTCAGAGTATAAACATGTTGTATTAAATTAAGATGAAAACAGTGAGTTGGCAGGAATTGTGGATTTGGTTTAACCCTTTACCCTAACCCTAACCCTTAACCAAAACCTCAAATTTGGGATGTTTTTATTATCAAAGACATACAGAAATGGCTGGATAAGACATGGATTAGTTAAGTTCTGTACCACAAGGGGGAATGTAAAGAATTACAGTAGCAACGCAGTATACAAATATTAAAAAATATAGTTTTCTATGATTTATATGAGATATAAGATACTGTTTTATAGGAACCAAAACAACAATGGTACTTGCTGATGTGTTGATGCGAGTAACTACAGTGTCACCTATAGTAACTTTACTGCATGGAGTCCACCAGGGTGCAGTTGTGGGTCCCACATTTTTCTTTCTTTTTTTTTTTTTTTTTTGAGTTTAATGGCTACCCTGCAAAAATGAAAACTTAAAACTGGTGTGGTGCATGTGCAAGTTTCAAGCTTAGCTTTAATTTCTTAGTTTGTTCAATAAGGCACGGTCATTACCAATACGCTAGCCGCCTTGAAGATCAGCAAGCTACCATGTAAGTGTAGGACTCAAAGTTTGATGTTTTTATACATATGAAAGATACGTTTTCCGAACAACAAATAATAAGGTGGCACAACTTTTACATTTGGGAATTCTTAGTATGTAGAACTTAAAACGTATTTGATATTGAAAAAAAAAAAACAAAACAAAAAACCTGTTCAAATCTTTTTTGTTGTTTTTTGAGTGTACATCCTTTTATTGCCTTAATGATTTTATTTTCTATTTTTTAATATTTATTTATTATTTCTGTTTATTTTTTAAGTGTTTTATTATTATTATTATTATTATTATTATTATTATTATTATTATTATTATTATTATTATTATTATTAGAAGTAGACTGGACACAACATGATCTGTACTTATTCTTGGGTATTCTGGATCAGTGCCCGTGTTCAACTCAGACAGTTCTCAGAGTCACTCCGAGCTAAATACTATGAGCAAAAAGACGTCAGCAGTGTTCTGATACAGAATGTAACTATAAACAATGATTAACAGCAGCTTAAAGAAACCACTATGCTCTACCCTTACAGGCTTTCATCAGCTGTTAATTATTCTTAAAAGTTGTATACTTTATCACGAGGACTTACCATAACAGGATACCATCACGGACTGAAGCAAAGAGACTTCCATCGTCAGGGTTCATGGGCAGCAGATGCTGGCAGTCTGGATCTTTGGCCAACGATTTGTTGATCCAGTTGACAAAAGCCACCTTTTCCTCATCTAAAAAAAATAAAACACACAAACATAAATATAATAAAAGATGTTACAACACTTTGATGCAGCAACCAGTCTGTGACAGGTGATTTTGTAATGGGAATGTCCAATTTTCATTACAGTGAATGGACAGATGTGAACAGACTGTTACTGTTTCTCACCAGAGTAGGAGTGCTGTGTTCCCTCGCTGGAGATCCGTGACGTTCCTCCAAAAGAGCGGATCCCATCCCTTCTTGTGATGGTTTTCCTAAACGTCTCGCTGAATTCCTTACTCTTCAGCTCTTGATAGATCTAACATAAACAAGGCTGTGTCACTGTGTGCCACTGAAAACTATATCCATGCGATTGCTCATAGTCTGCTTCAAAACTCACAGAAACAAATTCCTCAAAGCTGATCTTCTCATCCTTGTTGGTGTCTCCGGCGATAAAGGTCTCGATGATCTCTCGCACCTTGTACCCCGGCAGGGAGAAACTGGCCTCTCTGAACAGCTCCTGAAGCTCGAAGTCACTCACATAGCCGCTGTTATCGATATCTGAGCACAAATTGACACACAGAGACACGGACACACAGATTTAGGAAGTCAATTTGCTGTACAAATATAATCTGAAACAAATGAGCCTGGTGATTATTGGTTAATACAACACACAGATGATAAGAGCAAACACAGAGGCCTGGTAATGCTTTGTTTGCAGTGTGTGCTCATCGAGTAACTTTCTTGTCATTTGGTCCAGATTAAAGGGTTAATAAGGGATGAAGTCACTGGATTCGTTTTATAATTGCTTAAAATACTGAATGTGCGCAAATTGTCACAATGTATTCACAAGATCTTCACAAGACTTGCTGAAATGATGATGTCACCACATAAGGATCTCCTATCTCCATGACATGTTGGAGGGGAAGGCCTCAAACACCAAGGGTCTCCAGAGGGCAGGCCAATCAGAATGAAGGGGCTCTGTTGAGCGGGGGCCTTAAAGAGCAGCAGCTCAAATGAAATGTCTCAGAGGCTGAATAAAAGAAGTACAATACCCGCTCTTTAAAAGAATTGACTTTGGGGTAAAATCTTTCCTAAACAAATGACTTTTAACCTTCCACAAACTTTCTCCCATCGAATCCCTGCTGCATGATATTTTGATACGCCGTATTGTACGACATATGCAGGTATTTACAACCAACATCTTCTTTTGATGATAACCTGATGATGATTAACTGATAAAAACTGGCACACTCAACAACCCAAGCAATAAAAATCTCTTATATAAGAGTCATACTCCATGAAAGGCTGTAAAACTCTCACAGTCTCCCTGAATGAAAGACGGTACAACAGCAGGGTTGTGTTAGACGTGTGAAACTGACCAATTTTATTAAAGGCGTCTCGGAGATCCTCCAGGTCCTCTCTGGAAATCTGTGTGATGTGATTCTCCATGACAGCAGCCGCTTAGTGCACCTGAAACATCCAGATGTGATCGTTAAAGACTGGTTTTGCAAGACAGAGCAATATAACAATATAAGTTATAAACTGCAGTGCAGGTTAGACGATCTTGCACTTAAGTTGAGGGTTTTCATTTTATTCTCTGACAATTAGATTAGGATTCACCAAATCTAGCTACAGCATTACAAATGAAGTTTTTACATTTACACATCAGTATCAACAATCTTAAAACTACAAATCTAAAACCTGTACTTTTGTTTGGACACTTAGCTCCAAGTTTTCAGCGATAATCTTTGAAAATAATAAGATTCTGATAACAAGGTGTCTTCACTTGTATGCCAGTTTATTTATAACTGGAAACACCGTCCAGGGTAGCTGTGTGGCTTCTCAACAGCACCCTTGCACCCATTATTGACAAAAACACACATTTACACACCTTATGTTCCCATTAAAACCCCAAAGGTCTTTGCTTGTTACTTGAAACTGATCTATAGTTTTGTTCTTGGGAATACAGTAAAAATAAGAATATGAAACAGGCATAAGTACCTTCATAAGATCCTGTGTGGTCCCTCTTCACCCTGTCTCGGATCCTTCTGGACTGACTGCTGGGTTCGAGTCTTGCAGGTGGCTGCGAGGCTTCAGACCGGGGCAGTGCGGAAGCTGGATCTCGAAGAGTTGTGATATGTGGTTATCTGTCCAAGGAGGAGCCACTCAGGAGAGTCACAGAGAGGACCTTTGGCCTGCCTGGACCCTGGGACAGGCGTCGTCTGACAGTTAACATTTAACACCTCAGCTGTGTCATCATGTTATTGCTCATAGAAAAAAAAAGGGTTATCTTCCTGTCTCATCTGCACAGAAACAACATGTCTGACCAACAACCACCTGAAGAATAAATAGTATGAAATGTTCGACACTGGAAAGGTGTCCAGAACAATTAGAAAAATACAAGAAAACTTTCACGATGCACATGAAACATTAAAGGTGAAATTCACTCTCCCTCTGTCCACAGTTTGGCAGCAGGTGTAGCTATGGAGCCATTTTTGCCATGGGCTGAACCTGTCAGGCTGCCATATCTCTTAAACTGTTGATACAACATTTTTATGGCTCTAACTATTGCTCCAGCCCAGATCTTCACTTACAGTTTAACCCCTGTTATGCCAAGTGAGAAGAGTCAAACACTTACTATAATAATCCTAACTTATACTTTAGTCCAAATATCTTATTATGCTAAAATTAAGCCACATGATATATGTCTCACAATACACATGAATTGTGACACATGAATTTGGTTCAGGTATCAAATCTACGGAAGCCCAAAACTGACACTGTGTTCACTTTTTATCTCTGAGATCCGGTCTTATACTCATCATTGGACAAAACGCCTTTCCTACCCAAACATTTTAACTTCTTTTTAGTTAGTTTCTAGATAACAGGACAATTCTGTGTTGATCTGGAAATCATGTTACCGTCATTGCCTATTTTGCTTTGTACTTTTGCAACTATGGGAAAGTAAAGTATAATCATTCAATAATAAATAACTGGTATGTTTTTTTCCTTACATGCTTTTTTTTTTTTTTGGTCATTTTTGGTAATTTTCTCCTGAAAAATAAGGCCACTATAACTGGTAAGTTTGTTAATCTCATGGCAAAATTGCCTTAGTCAAAGAAATTTAAATAAAAAAATAAATAAAAAAAATAACAAGAATAGTAAATTAAATAAAGATATAGTAAAAAAAAAAAAAAGAATAATTAATCTAAATAATTAAAAAAAATATATTTATGTATTTATTTAGGACTTTGAAATATAACTTAGTTCTGCTATGAGGCTAACAAAATGTTAAACCTGAACATCAAATATAAATGTTAAATTCTACATTAGCCTCAGGAGATCATGATTTGATACATTTTTTTAAAAGAGATAATTGGTTGTTTCTCCAGATCTTGATATAATTTTCATTTTGAGAAAACAAGATTTTTATTCTCCAGACAATAATAATTGACCTCATTATCTTGAAAGCATAAAGTTTATTTTCCTGAGACCTTCTCAGGATTCCATAAAATATAAACTTTACATATAAATGAACGCTAAATTAAAATGTTGACTGTTGCTTAGTGATCCTAAACATGAAGACAACATGCAAATTTAAGCTGCTGCTTTGAGGAATTATCAAAATATAGCTCTAACATCTATATTTATTGTTACACATTTATATTTATAAATAACATGAATTGTCCTATACTGGGATGTTACTTCTGACATTAATTCATCACACTTCATTTGTTGTTTTTCCCTCACATTGTCTGATAAATAAGGATTGTGATTCTCTTAGACGATAATGCAAGTGTAAATAAATAAACAGAAGCTAGCAGCTGTCGGTTTTGAGTTAGCTGTGGAAAGTTAAGTTGGATGTTAATGAATATATATAAAGGGGAAAATGTCTGAGTCTTGAGGACGTAATTGCACCGTGTTGACAGATTGAGTCCGGCGTCTTTCGTCATGTGTTCAATGGACCTGCTCACATTTTGCATTTCTGTCAGACATGTTTAAATCATGAGGCTTGTGTTTGACTGCATGGTGTGCCTCAGAGTCACACAATGCCCTGTAACCTGAGGCATACAGCCAACTGCTTCACTCAGAGTAAACTGTCCTAACTCCACAAAACTGACACCTAACTGCAGCACTTTAACTCATTATTCTAACATACACAACACTTTAAAGCATAACGATGTATTTCTTCTGTTTTAAACATTAGAAGGGTTATTTGCACGGTTTGGATTGACTACCAAATTAAAGTCTTTAACAGGTGTGTTTGGGACAGGAACCCCTGAGGCAACATTTCACTTTTGCCATATTAGAAAAAGCAAACTTTACATTTTGCAGCAGCATGTTTGAGATATACAAATGATTATATAAGGAAAAAACAGAAGTAAGGAGCTTACATTCAGTCCTAGGCAGGCTGAAGGGCTCAGAGTCCAAAGCAGGGCCAGTCCAAAGTAGAAAATCAGCTTGTTGCAGAGTAGTTTTGGGCCTCTTTCTTCCTTATGCACGTTTTCCAGCCCCTCCTTTACACTTCTTTTTAATTAACCCTTTCCCTCTCCTCCCTTTTTTCCAACCTTTTACTTTTTCTCTGTATTTACCTGGTTGCTGCTATTTCTAGTCTCTGTATCAACACGACTCCAGCCTCCATCCTCATCTCTCCCCATCAGGTCTTTCTTCCTCAGACACCTGATCGGCCCAGTTTCACTCAGCGACTGTGAGCAGTTCTCAGGTTACCCTCTCCTCTTCATCACGCTCCACCTCTGAGTGTCTGCCTCCTCCACCAGCAGCAAGTTTTTGATGATAGACCCTGAGCCAGGATCAGTTGTGGGTGTAAAATAGTAACAGCTGGGCAAAGACTTTCTCATAAGCCTCCTGCATAATTCACTGGAAGATTAGAGCACATGCGCAGGACAGAGGGTTGAAAGAAAACAATGTAAACAGGAAATCACACAGAGTGTATAAGTGAATGGGAAGTTTGTGATCATTTTTTGTATATTTAGATAGAGATTCAAAGCATCATTCATTCATACAGCTGTTTAGGAAATATAATCCATCTAATCTGAAGTTTAAACCAAACAAACTGTAACTTTTTTCAAATAATAATAATGATAAAAACTCCAAGTATTTTTAAGAAGCAACATCTGGTATGGATCTGATCTGTCCATCTTTACACTGTCTAAGTCTGTGTTTGTGCAGCGTTTTCAAGCTGTGATGTGGACTCATGACCACTCAGAGGCAGTGCTGCACTGAGACGAGGGGCTTCAAACCTTCTGGGACATTTTATTTTACTCTTTGTGTTTTATTGTTGTTTCTTCATATAGTTGTCCCTATCCTAAACTGATTCATTAATGTGTAAATGCCGTTAATTTTCTTGTACTCTATTGTTGTCTGCACCTTGGCACATTTGCAAATGCAAGCTCTTCCTCTGTGTGTTTTTTTTTTTTTTTAATTCCCAAAGTATTTCAATAAAATTTGTTTATTTGTTTATTTGTATCTCCATTAGCTACCACCAAAGTAGCAACTACTCTTCCTGTGGTCAGTCATGCAAATCTGAAATAACGATCCTCACAGATCACGTAATTAAAAGTACATTTATTTTGTCTTCTTCAATGTTTTTATTATTTTACTTGATTTAACATAATTTATCTTAAATTTATTTTATTACCTTGAATTTTAATTCCCTGAATTTTTTATTTCATAATTTTTCCCTTTATTATTTGTTATGTCACATTACTCAATTAAGTTAAAAATGTGATTTCTAATAAAATTATTATTATTATTATTATTATTATTATTATTATTATTATTATTATTATTATTATTATTATTATTATTATTATTCATACTTTCATTATAATTTTTATCATTATTTCATTATGATTGGGGATGGGTACCAAAGTCGGTACTTTTATAGGTGCCGACCGAATTCTGTCAAAAGTACCGGATATTGATTCATGTAAAACCAAAAGGTACCATGTTTAGGTACCTAAATGCATCCTTGTGACTGGGAGTGGAAGACTTGGCGATTTTCCATGCTGGACATGTACACAGCATTGCAAGACTATGCATTGAAGAATAAATATGTTAATAGAAAAAAACATTTATTTTATTGTTAAATAAATTTTATATTTTTTACCCCATAAACACAAAGAAAGTACCCAAAATTTGTACTGTTGAATGCTGATACCGATTGCCGGGTACCGGGCATTGGTACCGTATCGTTTCAAATGTGAAAGGTACCCATCCCTAATTATGATTATTATTATTAGTAGTAGTAGTATTGGTAGCTGTAGTAGTAGTAGTAGTATTATATGGTAATAATAACAACACAGCAATATTCTTCTTCTTATTATTATTATTATTATTATTATTATTATAATTATAAAAATAATAGTAATAATCATGTCTTTATTTCATTCATGTTTAAATTTTTTATTATTATTATTATTTCATCGTTGTGTTTTATTACGTTGTTTCCTGTTGTGTCGTATTTTGCCCATCTCAAATGATCAAGCCAGGGAAAGAAGGAGAGAGAAAGTTTAAGGGGGCGTGTCGGCCATCTCTAGTCACATGACCCGGAAAATGTGGGACTTGATCGCGGTGTTGGACTGCTCCCAGCTGCTGAAGCTCTGCCCTTCGCAGTGCAAGCTCTCCATACTCCCCATCACGACCCCCGCTCCCCGGGTGGACTCTTCTCAGCGCACCATGTCGGGTAAGAAACTCTGGGGCTCGGCTGACACGCACAGCCGCTGCACTGACACCGGAACCCGGCCTCTGCGGAACGGACCGGACCGGTGCTGCGCGGACTGCGTTGTTCTCACGGAATATCGCGAATTTGGATTTGAAAACGCTACGCACACAAAAAGCTGCCGCACAAAAAAAATTCGCCTATTAGATTAGATAGTTAAAGCTAAGGTTTAGCTGTGGTTATGCTCTGACACCTGTGTTTCTTATTGAAGGGGTTTGATGGGTTTCATTTTACGAGTTGATGCAGCGGTTTGGACCACAGTGAAGCTGTCGATTAAACAAAACAGAACATCCGGTCAGAATTTTCAAAGTTAGACTACTTAAAGAGCGACTAGTGTTGGTTAACAGAGAAAAATATCTATTTTGACATTATAAAACAATTATCCTGTTTCGTTTTTTTAACGCAGTTTTAATAATATTCCCTCAAACCTCTCTTTAGCCTTTTCACACGATGTCTTTAGTTTTCTACTATAAATTAGTTTTAAGGCTAAAACTGATACCAAAATTTGAGAAAAGTAATACCAAAGTGTAACATTTTGCGTTTGGTCAATCAAATTTGGGGAATGTCACTTTTATGTTATTTTGTTGTGTTTGTTAGCTAACACTGCCAATGTTTGTGGTATACTTTGCCGTATAATGCTGGTAGAAATTAGCCAACCCACCATGTCTGACATAATAAGCAACGTCAGAGTGGAAGTGTGAGATTGTGTCACTTTTAGAGGGGAAATAACACCTATTACGTCATTAACATTGATAATTTCTACATTGCTGTTGCTGTTTGCTAAATTTGGAGAGCAGAAAATGTGTTTTTTTTTTAACCAACAATAAACCTAAAAGACTTAGTTGTAAAACAGTGATTTTAGTCTGTTGTTAAAGTATGTATGTTAGCTTTAAAACATGTATTTGTGTTAAACATTTATTGATAGTTAGTCGCAACTGATGCAACTGTGTTTTTTGTGCTAACAGCTTCTATAAAGTTTGTTTTCTCTGTTTTCTTTCTTGCTTATAGAAAAATGGGTAGAACTCGGAGACTTTTGATTGGCTTAAAATTAGAGACAGGAGATGCCATATTAGATTTTGTAATTAGAAGATTAAACCCTTCTACTCTGTAGGCCTATTTGTAGACTTTTAAAAAATATTGAGGATTCCTTTTGTCTGTAAATCGATCTAAGAGGTTTTAAAAGTTACGCCTTTAACAGAACTTGAAAAGAACACTCGTCTTTGTTTACACTTTTATATAAAAGTAACACTGAACTCGCACGTATCTTACCCATACTTCAAGCTCCATCACATATTACAGCCAACATGAGTTTTATTTTGTTAGGATGACGCTTCAAACTTCCTGTGTAATTGCAGGCTTTTTTCAATGTTCTTTTCGGTTGTTTCTCAGTGCGTACGTGCAACACTGTGTGTATCCTGCAAGGTTTTTTTTTCTTCCCTGGGTACTATTAACGGCTTTGTTTGTTTCACTCTATGTGACAGCATGATAACATGTGCTCATGAGTGAAAGAGAAATCTGAGTTTGAGTAAACAACAACACACTTGTTAGAAATAATGTATGTATAATGTACAAAATAATGTACATTTCCACTCTACGATTAAAAATAACTGCTCTGAACGGAGGTTTTACCTAAAATCTTTGAGAATTTCATGCACAAACTCAATAAAATACTATTCTGAAATATAAATTTGTGTATATCTTGCAAGATACTTTTTCCTTAATATGAATTACATAATATAAGCTTTATTCACCACTTTTTGACCATTTCTGGCATAAACTATTCAATTTTATGCATTTTGTTGGAATAGGTTGTGTAATGAGCTAATAAGCATCTATTTTGAAACGTCTCATACCCATAGGTGTGAAGCTCTGACATAGATAAAGATAACTGTGTGGGAACACACCACATGCTTCCTGTTACAGCCCTGTAGGCGAGACAGGCCACTCATTCTTTTGATAGTCAATTTTTAATTCCTCGACACAGACCCTAGCAACCGTTTAGCTCTGTCACTCCGGTCAGGTTTCCCAGAAGCCCCCTGTAACAAACTCTTGGCATGATGAAGTGTGTCTGCTGGCTCTGGGCCTACTCTCACTCCAGCAGCAACACAGTGGGCCTCTGCTCGTTGTTAATATATGCATGATTGGAGGGGGCGATGATCTCATTAGACAATAAAGTTCCCTCAATAGAGTCTGCAGACAGATCGAGCGTTAACCAGCACACTGGCTCCTCTGTGTTGGTGGAGAAATATCAACAAGTTTCTAACAGAAGCTGCTGTCAAACAAAATCTCAGACTAGTTGGAGTTGCTTATCTGTATATTGTACACAAACACAGTGATAGCAACACAGAGATGAGTTCGTCAGTGTGTCTTCTTACCCCTCTCGCTGATGTTGAGGTTGCTTATTTTAGCCAGTGTCTTGCATACCTTTATCTGCAGGACAGAGTGTGTTTGTGCCAAAGGTCAGAATGTTCTTGTGACATCCAGGTGAGGAACAATGCCTCAGTTTAGACCTCAGGTCATGCTGTCAAAGATTAGATTGTACAAGTCGCAGCATGATGAGACATGGAAGAATTTAACATGATGACATTACAAGGGGCAGTTGGTATTCTCGTGCAGGTTCTTAAGTACACTGCATTGAGTTATTAAAGCTTTACATGCAACAAAAAATATTTTTGACAGATTTTTTTAAAGAAATGCAAAACATGTAAAATATAATCAACAAATGATATTTTTTTACATTTAGCATTGTGTTTAAAACCTATCAACAAAACTTAATTATAAGTATGAACTTGCTGAAAAGTTGCCAATAACCAGCCCTGAAAGTTTTTGTCAGTTTTTGTTTTTACCATCTTTATAAATTGAATAGAATAGAGAATACTTTATTTATTCCAGAGGGGAAAAATGAACAAAATGAAAATGAAATAAAATAATATTGAATAAAAAAATAATAAAATAAAATAAATAATAACAATAATACATTTTCAATAAAATAAAGTGCGATGACATCCATAACTAAAAAAATAAAATAAAACTGTGACAAAATCAGGATGTTAGTATGCAAAATTTGGGATTTTATCTTGTTTAGCTTTTTTCTGTTTTTTTTTTCTTTTTGTCTGAAGAAAAAATAAAATAAAATTTAATTTATTTCATAGTGGCTAATAAGATTGCTACCCCCTGGCTCTATGTAATCTAAAGCTTGCTCAACACGTCATCTATTCCTGTGTCTTTATGTCAGAGAGGATCTTCTTTTTCTATGTCTCCGTATATAATCTGATTGGTGTGTAAAGCTATTAGTTATCATATCTTACATAAGGCTTCTGCCCATAGTGATGCACACAACTGTTTTGTTTTTTTAAAGGAGAAGAAAAAAGGCAACTGCTCCCTGCACCAACAAAGACTTGAAGAAAAAATAATGAAAAACAGTTTATCAGGTTGATAGTGTTTCCTGATGATGTGTTTTTTTTTCCCCAATCAGACCAAGCTTTTGTGACGCTTGCCACGAATGACAGCTATGCCAAGGGAGCGATGGTTCTCGGGCAGTCGCTACGGAATCACAACACGACCAGGAAACTGGTCGTACTCACCGGACCTCATGTTGCAGAGCCCTGCAAGTAAACCAACATAGATACTTTGAAATAAAGCATTACGCTAACAGAGCATGTGCAACACGCAGTCCTCATTGGTTTAAATTGTGCTCACTGTGTCGTAGAGAAGTACTGCGCTCCATTTTTGATGAGGTGTGTGTGGTGGATGTCATGGACTCCGGCGACACAGCTCACCTGGCCCTGATGAAGCGACCAGACCTGGGAGTGACGTTCACCAAACTGCACTGCTGGACTCTGACACAATACAACAAGTGTGTGTTCATTGATGCAGACACACTGGTGAGGGGACACTCTTATGCTGTTTGAAAGTGGATGCCCTTTTTGTTTTTAAAAGTCTTTTTTTAACTGAACAGAAAAGAATATTTCTGCTTCAAGTTCTTAACTTCTGAGCATTTTTCAACTTAAAGAGGGGGTGTTTTTTTTATGTTTATACTATCTGTCCTGTATCCTCGTAGTAGCTTAGCATCATTTGCAGCTAAAAAACAAATCCCTGTTATTGTCATACAGGTTTTTTAGAAAACCCTCATTTCAACCTTTGTCTGAAACTTTTTGTTTTGGCAACTGTATCTTTAAAACTCTGTACTCCAAAAACCCTCACTCCTCTGATTGGCCAGCCCCCTGGAGAAACTACTGGGGCAGAGGTTTAGGCCAAAAACTGTATAAAATATGGACATGGTTTCTGTGATGTCATTCATCTGTCCCTAATGCAGTTAAATGAAGCCAATCATGGGACATGGCCATATTGGATTTGACGCGGGCTCCCCCCGTACAGTGTGCGCCGATCTAAGCCATAGTTTGAACCAGACTGTAAATATGTTTTTAATGCCATAAAAGTCTGTTTTTTCAAGTGGATTCTCAATGAACAGTGACTATTAGCACTTCCGCATAGGCTTCATTTTTCTCAACCCAATGTTGCCCCTTGGGCAGACCTTGATGTTTGAGGCCCTCCCCTTAAATGTGTCATGCCAGTCAGGAGATCCTTATGTGATGGTGTCATTTCAGCAAGTTTTGTTAGGATCTCAGGAAGATTTAGGGATTTCTACACAAATGAATATTCAGAGGTTTGAAAATCATTACTTTAAATCCATGTTTTAAATTTTGGAAAGCAGAACACCCCCTCTTTAAAAAGTTCGGCCTATTTTGGTTTGTAGACCTATATTTGCTTCAAATGTTTTGATTTCAGTGCTAAATTACAGATACAATTGATTTTTAGAAATTGAAACGCTAAAATCTGTCATCTGCTAACGGTAATGGACGCTAAATCAAGCTTTAATAACTTCTCTTTGAAATGCATCCAGGTGCTAGCAAACATCGATGAGCTCTTCGAGAGAGAGGAACTATCTGCAGCGCCAGATCCTGGCTGGCCAGACTGTTTCAACTCCGGAGTTTTTGTCTTCAGGCCGTCCAATGAGACACACGAGAAGCTACTGACGTTCTGCGGTGAAAACGGCAGCTTTGATGGTGAGAGCTCTTAAAGAGTGGAGTAATCTGACACCTACCCTGTGTCGGCAGCTTTAGGCATTAAAATAAGTACACAGAAGCAGCCTATCTTTATGCTGGTGGTCTGGTTTGCTTTTGTGGATCATAAAGAAGCATCAGTGCTAACTTTAGCCTGTTTCATAACCAGCTCAAGAAATTCCCACAGGAGCTTTAAATTACAGACATTAATCCTATAAATAGATTTATGCTTAATGTAGAGTCAGGAAACAAAATGTAATCCAAGACTCTATCGGCTTTTATCTGATGACAATTAGCGAACAGATAACAGATACCTACACATAAATAACCTCAGTATAAGTCGTCTCTTGACTCCATCATCATTCTTGCGTCTCAAATTGCCAGTTAGACTTTAAACAATGACCATTGCACGGAAGGGGGAGGCCCAGCCTGGCCCGGATATCTGTTATCACTTATCCGGATATCTGCCGGCTACTCTGGAAGCAGCTGAGATGTTGGCCTTGGTCCCAAAGAGCCTGATCATCATCAGATGATAGTTCATGGCGAGTTAGACAGCGCTCTATTTTTTTGTTTTTTTTGAATGTGAAGATTCTCGGGTGTATCAGATGTCCGATGTTTGTAGGTCTCTGTCTGCGCCTTGTAGAGCTGAATAATGAAAGTAACTCCTGCAACCCCCGTCCCATGCCCAGGCACACACTCACACGTGTCCTAATGTCAACCCTGACTCAGTGGAGCCGTGTCCTCACACCACCTGCTCACCCCTGCCCTTTAAGGGCTATTTAACACCATGTCGCATACATGTGCCATCTGCCTGTGAGTGAATGAATGAGTTTCCTCCTCTGAAGTCATGTTTGGTATGTGTGAGGCATGAGCTAATCGATTTTCTCTTCTTTAGACACACAGTATGTGGAAATATGTCAGTCTGATCCTCTTTGTGTGTGTTTGTGTGTGTGTATACAGGTGGAGATCAGGGAGTCCTCAACAGTTTCTTCAACACTTGGGCGACGGCAGACATTTCCAAACACCTTCCCTTCATCTACAACCTCAGCAGTATCGCCATCTACTCCTACCTGCCAGCTTTCAAACAGTCAGTACAAACACATGCACACACATGGGGTGTCTTTTTGTGTTAATATGTCACTATGTGTGTAAGTTTTGTAGCTTTCCTTGTGAAACTTCAGGCTGTTAGTGTGTCGTAAGGTGCAGAGCTTATCCAAGGTCAGTTCATAGGTTGTGTATTTGTGTGTCTGTGGCCGGGTGTTGAATTACAAGAAGCTGACGAAAGTTGGAACAAGCTGAACAGTGGACACTGAAGGAGTGGAAAGAGCTGCTGAAGTCAAACATTTATCTAAAATTGTGGTGCATTTTTTGTCCTTTCAGCATCTTGTGAAGGAAAATAATTTGTTTAAAAGTGGGTTGGAAGTGTAGCAAGTAGTCTGAGGCCTAAAGTAGTCACACAGACCTTAAACAAACTTGTTTTGGAAAAGAAAATAGAGTCAGGGAGTAAAATTAGCATCCAGACTCGTGATAGTAAACATGAAACCTGTTCTGGACTTCCTGGTTGTGCTCACACTTTTCCTCACCTATGAGCGATTACGACATTCATTTTGGACGCACAGACATGTTCTCATTGAACCTTTAGTTTGCACAGTGTATTTTGGTGGCCTATCATGCCAAATTAGACCCCTCCCACTTATTTCCTGGTTGGACTTTGTAATTGTGACACTGCTTTATTTCTTTGGCCTGTTTCCCAAGATCTATCTGCACACACTGCTGAGGTGCAGGGTTTGATTCAGAGCAACATCCTGTTATGCAAAAGTGTTGCTGCTCACAAATTGCAAACAAATGTCCATCAGTGCTCTTTGTGGTTACTACTTTGTGGTCAAACTTTTAGAAATGCCTATTGTGCAAACTACCTTTAACTGAAGGTTTTTGCATAAATATATTCTTGATAAAGATCTTAAGTAAAGCGTGAGGTCAGATTCATTGTTCCTCCTGTGTTCTTACTAACACAAGTTGGTCTCCTTATATCAAAAAGTAAAGTAGAGGGACATCAGAAATGTCCAAATTGGTTGGAAAGAAACACATTTGCACACTGGACTGAATTATGTAGGAATTAAAACGCAAACTAGTTTAGCTGTAGCATCAATTGTGAATGTGCAGGTAGTTTAAAAAAAAATCCAAAGAATGTGAGATTGAGCTACAAGTTAAAGGTGCTGTGAGGTGGTGGTGTCCAAAAATCATCCACTCATTCCCTACTCACTGTGGATTAGATGTAGTGGACTAGTCCACTCAATCAGCTAAATTAAAACAACGAATGTGTCCGATATCACTCCATATTCACTATATAGTGCACTATATAGTGAATATGCCATTTTTTAGTGCTGTCCAAAATCTGAGTGAGCATGCTCATTTACTGTATAGTCCACTCAATGTATCCCACAATGCATTTTGAAAAGTGGTGTATTAACGATGCTCACATATGAGCAATATATACCATCATGCATTGCGGTTCAAACAGAAGAAATGTCTGATTACATGTTTAATGATTACTAATAGCATGAAAAAACATTAAAAACTGTCAGAGAATAACACTTAGCTCCCTGTTTAACTTTCAGACGAGCCCGTCTCACAACTTGGAGCTGAGAAACAAACAACACGGACGTTAGCCGTTAAACCGTTCATCGCGGGTGATGCATTCACTGGACCTTGTAATTTTTCAAACACAGCATAAGTTCCGCGCAAATATGTGGTTTAATTATTTAAAAATAACGTGCAATAAATGTTTCTATTATATTTGGCTGTTGCAGAAAATAAGCTAAATATAATATTACATATCACTAAATATCACTAATAAATACTGTTTTGCAGTTTTTAAGAAAAGATATAACTGTAAATCCCCAGCCGTCCGTGAGCGACGCGAGAGTAAATACGTCACTGTCAGCGGCTTGCGAATGAGTGAGTAGTGTCCGAAATGTTGTTTTAATTTAGCTGATTGAGTGGACTACATAGTCAACTACATCTAATTCGCTATATAGTGAGTAGTGAGTAGGGAGTGAGTGAGTGATTTCGGACACAACCAACATTTTGGATACTGCTCACTCACTCGCCAAACGCCGACAGTGACGTAATTATTCTCGCGTTGTTCATGGACGGCTGGGGATTTACAGTTACAATTTTTCTCATACACAGCAAAACAGCATTGATTTCAGTAATAACTAATTTTATACTTGGCGTGTTTTCCGCAACAGTCCAATATAATAAGACATTTTTAATTAAATAAATAAACAATATATTCGCGAAGCAACTTATGCTGTGTTTCTGAATTACAAAGTTCAGTGAATGCATCGCCCGCGATTTACGGTTAGCAGCTAACGTCTGCGTTGTTCGTTTCTCTGCTCGAAGTTATGACACACGCTCGTCCGAAAGTTAAACAGAAAGCTAAGTGTGCAGTTTTTAAAGTTGTTTCATGCTATTAGCCATTTCTTCTATTTGAACCACAATACATGAAGGTGAATTCTGCTCGCTAAGCATCGCTATTATACTACTTTACATTGGGTGGACTATAGTGAATGACCATGCTCACTCATATTTCTTCCAAAACACTACAAAACGGCGCAATCACCATATAGTTCACTATCTCGTGGATAGTGAGTGATTTCAGACACAGCCTAGGTTGTTTAGAAATAACTTATTTTGGCACTGACGATCTCATTTTAAATTGTTTATTATAAACTGACAAATTTATGAAAGTGAGACTATTTTAAGATTAACAAGAAAGTCTGGAGTCAGAATTGTGTCATTGTGTCTTTTTTTCCTCCTCTCTTTGTTCACAGATACGGCCACAACGCCAAAGTGGTGCACTTCCTGGGCAAAGTGAAACCATGGCACCACTCCTATGATGTCCAAAAAGGAGAAGTCAGAGGTCACTCCCAGCCTGCTGAGCTGTGCCAACTGCACCCTGACTACCTGCTCATGTGGTGGCAGCTGTACGCAAAAGCTGTGGTGCCTTTACTGCAGACGGCCTACGGGGAGACTTCCTTCAACAGCGGCTTCTTTGACGCCAGCGAGGATGTATGTCAGCGCTTGTGGTCTCACAAAGGAGTGTGTGTGTTTGGTGTGTGTGTCCAGGTGTGGTTGTGGTGTAATGTGTGCTGATAAACCTGTTGCATAATCAGAATGCTCTGCCTGTGTGGAAACCTCTTGTTCAAAAGGAAACTCTTCCTCCTCTTTCTTTTAGTCAAATTTTAAAACCAGGAGTGGAAAATGTTGCCAGTGAAACAATTTTCTGGATCCCTCCTGAAGTTTATAAGATTTTTATTCTGACACAGCAACAAGGAAAAGTGGATTAGTTTCACATTCCTCTACACCACAAAGTTGTCTATACACTGGTGTTTCCAGTCCTGTCAGTGGTTTCATGTTCATGAGAAGCAGGAAGTTGTGTGTGTGTTGTAACATGACAGAAGTGTAATAGTTGTCCGGTCATAAAAAGATGATGGTAAGAGCTTAAAGCTGTGGCATCATGTCTCACTTTGACAAGTTTATACAGGCAGCTTGGCGGAAAAAAGCTGAAGTGTGCTGGCTCTGTGTGATTACATTTGACACCTGAGCAGAAATGTTTATGTAGTCCTGTCTTTAATTGAGTAGAATGTGTGTGGTGTGTGTGCGTCTACTGCATGAAGATTGATTCTTCTCTGCTCTTATCTGAGAGTGTTTTTAAAGTGGCTGGACTTTGAGTCTGAACTGAGCGTTTCTGTACTGCAAAAAGAAAAGAGCAAGTGTGGCCAAGCGTGGCTGGACTTGGGGAAACCTTTCCTTATAAAGTATTGCTCTTCATTTGATGAATCATTCATTCTCTCCCTCTTTCTCCTTCTGTCACACAGGCCAAACACGAGGATGTGAGCTACGAGCAGGCGGCTCCCTCCGCTCCGCCTCCTCAGAAAGTCTCATCGGAGGAAAGGAAGCAGCGCTGGGAAGCGGGCCAGATCGACTACTTGGGAGACGACTCCTTCGCCAACATTGAGCGAAAGCTCGACTCCTTCCTCAAGTAGCGGTCAGGGAGAGGCAGAGCGACGGACAGAGAGAGCGCCAGTCAAAGCTCTTTGTAGGCGGGGATTTAAGCACTGCTCGGCCAATCGCGGGGCTCCTTTAGCAGGTGACTGGATGAAAACCTCTGAGCAACTTTGAGCCTCACTCTCTGCGTCCTGTCAGCGTGTGTGAATGACAGAGAGCATAAGTCTGACACAGCGTCCATGTAATGTTCAGTTTCACTAAAAAAAGGAGGAGTCTGACAGCTCGGGGGAAATCACTCCTTCACTTTCTCACAGCGTTACATCTGATTACGATGACTCACAGGTCTGCAGGGAAACTTCGCTTAGCTTAGCTTAGCTTTGGGACTGAAACTCGGTCACTAAACTTTCTGTACACCAGCCTGAGGCCAGATGATGAAGATTTTTTTGTAATCCCACAGATGTTAACCGTCTGCCCAGAATGCCAAAAAGTCCGCCTGCGGCGAATCTAATGTTTAAATCCAATATTTCCTCTGAGTACAGCACGCCCTTCTCTCCTGCTCAGAGCTTGATGTAAACTTCGATTTTGACCCGGTCAAATACCTCAGCAGATTTAATATCGTGCTGTAGTAAAAGAATGATATGTATGATAAAAGCAGTTTTGGGATTTTTACTTCTGAAGTGCTCAAACTGACGTGTTACACGTTGAACCAAAGCGTTTCTGATTTTACAAAATCTTCTTTTAATGTTTTTATTGATCTAAACTAAAGGGATGAAGCATTTAAATAAGTGTGCTTTGAAAGTGATGAAGGCTACCTGATTCAGCTAACACATTGTGTGATCTTTATTTAGGGATACAGTTTTGGCAGTGATGACTTTGAGGTTGATTGAGGGTGCAGGGCATGTGCGAACAAGCTACATTTTGTGCTTGATTAACAGTTACAAGAAAGCAGTGAAGTTACATACTTTAAGCTAATGTCGTCTTCGGAATTTATGCTACACAATGCTTACAGCGCCCCCTTCAGGTTAGTTATTTTACCTTTTAAAGTTTAAATCAACTTGATAGGATCAAATATAAGAAGTATAATAATTTTAGAGATGTTTGGTGCAGTGTAAGGGAAAGTGAATGAAGAAACATGTCTAAAGAGTGTCGCCTTCACTTTTGTAAATTAATGACTTTATTCTTGTCGTACAAAATCGACTCGCCAATTCTTAAATTGGGGGTGTGGAGTGGAAGAGGCCTAAAAGATGATGGATGTAACATTTGAATTAATATTTTAGTTTTCTCTTTGTTTTTATTTTTATTTTGTACTTTGCTGACGCTCCCTACATCAAGTTCAAGAGTTACAAAGAGTTAACTTCAAAGTGTCCGGATTGCAGGACAGCTTGTTGTGATCACAATTAGCTCACATTCAACCTGCCTGTGGTTGGAAAGAGGTGATAATTATAAAATATGTTTCTTTGATTAGTTCTTAACCTGAAGTATGAACCTGTAAAAGTATTTGTTGTGATTTCAGCATTAGCAGCAACAGAAAGCTACGTAATTACAATAACTAGACTAAAAGCAATAAGTTACTTCCATCCTTGCTTGGAATAAGTCTTTGCTCCTAGGAAGAAGAAAAAAGTACGACATATTTCTACCCTATAAGTTAATGTATGGTAAAATTGGTAACGTTGCTCTAATAATAACCAAAAAATGCAAAAGTGATTGTATAGCAACAAAAAGATGAGAGGATTCTAACTTGTTTTCATAACGGTGGATGTTATTAGGAATGTGAATCTTTCTGATTAATGGTCCGTGGTTTTGTATGTTTTATGAATCATATTAAGTGTGTTACACAGTGTGGTGCTCAATCAGGTCGAGTTCTCAGCTCAGCCTAGGTCCGGGTCTTAACTTGGTATGAAGTCCTCGAGATCTTGACCTTGTCGTGATGTAGTCTTGGTTATGATTTAGTGTTTGTTAAAGTTCTCGTCGCTACAACACAAACGTCCTCCTGGAAGAGAGTAAAAGAGTGTATTTCCAAAACGTCAGACTTCTCCTTTTAAGTTTTCTCGTGCTGATCATGTCTTCCAAACCTGTGAAAACTTTCAGCAACAGAAACAGGAAAGCAAAGCCTGTGCCCGAACAGAAATCCCTGTTTTAAAAGTTTTTACCACAACTTCCCTCCTGCAATAACTCGCTCTATCCAAACCACCTCTAAGCAGATGTTCAGCTGGCTCCCTCCTCCTCTTAAGATCTGTTTGTCAGCCAGTCCTGAAGATCCTGCTTTAACGACAGCATTTATCTCACCTCGGTTCACACGTGAACATCCTTACCTGTGCCTCTGACACTCACCAGCTCCCCATGACTTCAGCTTCGTGACGTCCAGTGTTGTTTTAGGATCAGGGTCGGTGGTTGTATTTGCATGGCGCGGGGTTCAAAAAGTGGGTCAGTAATGAAGTATTTCCAGCCACATCCTGAAGTGATGTTGATAGAGCCTTGTATGTATTTATGTGCTTCTCTGACATATCCTCTGTACGCGTGCCCTGCATGTTGAGTTCCTGCTGGTTCTTCATCCGTGTATCTGTGTCACGACCTTTCATCAGTTCCCGTCTGTAGTGTTGCCAGCTGCCTTATCGCACTGTTTACAAAACCTCAGCCACTGTAACTGCTGCTAGTAGCACAACTTCTCTGATCTCTTCCTTTCCTGAAGCCAATGCCTTTTTTATTTCACTCCAGCTGTGTGCCCTTAAACCTCACTGTTATTTTTAGCTACTACCAGTACCAATATCACTCCCCCATTTAACACACTCCTACAATAGGCTGGCAAAGCTGGGAGAAAAGTCCATGTGTCATACTGTTAACCTGCAAAATCTGATGAATGCATGAGCGTGGAAGTGAAGTCGAACTGTTGAGACATTATTCGAGCAGGTCCATCATGTTCCCTGGCTGTTAACTGTAAATCCCTGTGGAATATTGAATAAAGAGCGGGTGAAACTACTTATTCCCTTTTTTTTTTATCCACGAATGTTTTTTTTTAAATTTCACAACATATTGATTGGATATAGTGCTGGATTTTCCCAAAAAACTGAAATAAAAAAGGAGAAATAAAAAAATAAAAAATAAAGTTGCAAAAAAGCTCAGGACCACTGAAACTTTTGATGTAAGGCCAGTATTTATATATTTTTTTGACATGTTATTTAAAAATGATTATGAAGTCAGAATTCTTGATTTAATCTTAAAGATTGGACTTTCCTTTCTTTAAATTCTGATTTTAAAGGGGGGGGTATTATGCTTTCCCATATATTCAACATGATATAAATTAACAATGCTGGACGATCACACTAAACATGCGTAGACTTGCCAACCTCTACATATTTATACGTAATGGAAATCTCTGATTCTGTCTGTAAACTGATGAAAATGGACCATTGATAAAATATATTTCACAAGATCTTCTCAAGACTTGCTGAAATGACAAGATTATTGCATAGCGATCTACTAAATGGTTCATGAAACATCTGAGGAAAGGACGATCTTTTTAAAAGCTGTTAATCCTGTAGAGCTACTACAGGGATACCAAAGTGACAGAATAAAGCCTCAAAAAAACACAATACCCCCTCTTTAATATCACAAATCTGTGTTTTTTTTTCTTGGAATCCTGAGAATCAGACGCTAAATGCAGAATTAAATGAATTTAAATAAATTAAATATTTTTCTTTTGTCTTTTTAACTTGCCTTATCCTGCAAAAAAAAAAATCAGTGGGCCTACTCCCCTATGAAACACACCGTGCCAATGAAAAATTCTTGATTGCTGGAAGGAATGAAGTCTTGTAAAGTAACACAAACTTTGTGGTAATTTTACATTTTTATGGAACAAATCAGACGGTCTGAGAAACAGCATGGTCTTTACAATGTAAATACTCAAACACAAAAACGACAAATGAACTTTTATGAACTCCAAAAACATCTGACAAACAGAAAATCAGATCCACAACAGCAGGTATTTTTCATCCAAAGATAAAAATCACAAACTGCTCAAAACACAAACATGGTCTCTGTGATGTTAACCTTTGGATTCTAGTGTTTTGTAGACCAAATATGGAGGTCACCTTAATGGGAAAAACAGATGAGATGTTGGTGTAAGCTGAAAGTTACTTTAGCGCAAAGATGGAAACAGATTAAATTCTGCTGTGATGTTGGTAATAGACTCCTTTGGCTTTTGGAGGTTGTCTCAAATAAATTGCACATTTTCCTCTCATTTATGAAGACAGAAAGTTACTGCTTGGTTATGAAAAAAAGACAGCATAACTACAGCTTGTTAGATAATGGTGAGAAATGAATCAAGACAAACCAGCTGAACGGCTTACATAAAGAAAGCTAGGAGCTGCAAATCAGCACATCCTGAACATTAAACTGCAACAAATTAAAACGCAACATCTAAACATTGACATCTAAAGACAAAACTTCTGCAGCCCTTCGATAAAAGTCCACATAAAACTCAGTCTTGGTGCTGTTTGCATGTCAGTTTCCTGTGGAAGCATCTACAGCTCCAGCAAAGCTTTGATTTCATCAATGCGAGCTGTTTTCCTGTCAGAGTTTGTGGAGCCAAAAGCCTTCTCCAGCAGGTCCTGCTTCTTCTTCTGGATCTCCACCATTTTCTCCTCCACTGAGTCTTTCACAATGAACTGAAAAGTAAACACAGTATGTGTCTCCATAAATTACAAAAAACCCAAGAAAACTGAAGTAAAGAAGCTGATTTGAGTTTGACACCATTAGTTTTCAACTTATACTGAATTTTAGGTTTCAATTTTTGAATTGAACTTCTGAAATAAACCAGAATATTCTCATTGATTACCAAATTTCTGTGCTGTAAATACAAAGTTTTCTGACCTTGGTTACGATAACGTTCTTCTTCTGTCCCAGGCGGTGGCAGCGGTCGATACACTGCTCCTCAGTGGCAGGATTCCAGGCCTGTAACACACAAAGACGCCCCTTAACCAAAATGATCCCTGACATAATCAGTAATGTATGTTTAGTGTGTGGTGAGAAAAAAAAACACCTGAAATAAATGAGCAGACTCTCAGCACACTTAAGCTTCTGGTGGCCAGCAGGGGTATTACAACAAATTTAGGAAAGTGATGCAAATTCTTTATGTCGAAGGGAATTAATGATGAAAAGTGATCCTACACATTTTTTAGATGTTCAGCTGGCAAAGCTTTTTGTTGCTAACGAATTGAATAAATTGAAAGTGACAATTTAAACTTCATCACCTGTTTCCTGGTCAAAAACAAAAACAGAAGATAAACAAATTTAATTAAAACAAAGGATTTTTTTTTCCTCACTTGCTTTTTGAAGCCTCCATACAAATCCCCTCACACAACCTAAATTAAAATAAATAACGTGACCTGAGTCTCCTTCCTGACCAGAGTCAGTACTTACAGGGTCCATGAGGAAAACGCGAGAAGCAGCCGTCAAGTTAAGCCCCACCCCTCCAGCTTTGAGTGACAGGAGCATGATTGACGGGCTGCCAGGGTCAGAGCTCTGAAACTCCTGGATGATCTGAGTCCTCCTCTTTTGGGTCAAGGTGCCGTCAAAGCGCACAAAATTGAAGCCGTGCTCTCTGGTGTAGGAGAGGGGGGACAAAACACCAGGGGATCGATTATAATCACAAGACTACATTCTTGATGTTGATCAAAATTCCTGAAAAACACAAACAAATCAACAAAAGATCAAAAAATCTCGACTCTTTGTTGAGATTTTTGTTTTATTACCTGAGCGGCGTCTCCAGTAAAGTGAGGAAGCGCGTAAACTGAGACACAACTAAACACTTGATGCTGCTGTCTTCACATCTCTGCCTGAGCAGGTTTCCCATCAGCGCCTGAACCTACAAACATGGAAACAGGGTTCAATCAGGAGAAAGATAGTGTTCACTGCAGAAACTGAAATCCAATTGTAAGTCTGATTTTAATAAAAATCAAACTTAACATAGGCCACATTCACCTGACAAGTCAAGAAAAATTCTCATATGGAGTTTTGTCAAATCAAGGCTCATATTAAGCCTAATAATACTGTTAGTACAAAAAATAAGATATAAACACTTGGTTTGATATAAATCACTGTTTTCACAAATGAACACGCCCCTTTGTCAGATTATGTAATATGACTAATAGAGACTCTATGGGTGAAGAATTAGGAAGAGATCTACTGAAAATACCAGGATCAGATGAGCTCCTGAGGAAGTTAAGACTCCCAAAGTAATTCTGATTCAACAACTGAGTGCAACCAAGTATAGTCATTTTGCTCATCATGCAACTATTCACTGAGAACAGTGAAAAAACAACACCTTTCCTTAGAAGGTCAGAAATAAAACAGTGATTTTTAATCTCTCTGCGTATTCTGCAGCAGCAGTGATTTCAACCTTTGAGCTCGTCCTCCACTTCTCTGAGTTCACGCTCTTCTCCTCCTCCAGCTCCTCCTGTGGAAACTCCACCAGTTCACTGGTCTTGATGTTGCTTCGGCAGAGAGGACAGCGCGCCCCTTCCTATGAAACGAGAGCGCCACAAGTCATCAGCAGCCACATCATTTGACTTTGGTATAATAAGCTCCTTCTGTTTTCTGAGGGCAGCACATTCACCTGTGTGGTGCTGATGACCTGGGCGATGCAAGGCCGGCAGTAGACGTGGGCGCAGTGCGTGATGACGGGATGACGGACCGAGTCCAGACACACGGAGCATTCCTCGTCAGAGCCGCTGGCCAGCACCATCCGTAACTTTTCTATCAGACGCTCCCGCAGCTCTGCAGGCGTCGCTGAAGGACCTAGAAGAAAAAATCAGGAGAGAAAGATTTTTAGAGGAAAGATCAGGGCTTGAACGATCACTGAAAACAATACAACACTTTAAATTGTAACTGTTTAAGAATATAGTTTGATCAAAGTATCACAACAGATGCTTTACCCAGTTCTGAGGATATCCTAGCGATTAAATCTGGATGGCAGCAGAGTTGTCTGAGCCTCATCAGGATGACCAACACGTCTGCATAATTCCTCAAGACGCTCCCTTCAGCAACATATCTGCCCACAGAGTCACAGGTAATACGACTTAAAAAAAACACGTTCATCCACGTTTGACAAGAAAAAAAACTGTAAAATTCAAATTAAAGCTGCTCCGTACCTCTTGATAGTGCTCCTCCCCTCGTTGCGTGCCAGCTCGTACTCCTCCCTCTCAGCCTGGCTCAGCTCCACCTGCTCCATGCAGACTGTCTTCTCAGGTAAGGACACCAGGGGGCGCCCGTTCACTTTACTGCTCTTGGTTCGTCTCAGGGTGATGCACTTCACCAGGGTCTGAAGGTTCCTGTGGAGTATCAATCGTCTGCATGAACCAATATCTGACGCCTGATTACTCACAATGATTACTCACAGTGTCATAAGTAAAAATACTTATTCGCACATTTAATTTGAGAAATAAGAAAGTGTTTTATTTTGTATGGAACAGGAAACAAGACTTGAGTTGAAAGTACCATGTAGCTACATTGGTTTAATTTTTCTTTTAAAACAGAAACTTGCTGTCTGGATAGACAAGAGAAAAGCTATCATTTATCTCTATAACTCACTTCTTCTGAAGAGGGCTCCAGCAAACTCTAAATCTGTCTTAAAGAGGGGGTACCATGCTGTTGTTAGACTTTATTCTGTCCCTCTGGCACCACGTAATAGCTTCACATGCACAAAAAAAGAATCATAGTTTTCTCACACTAGCGTTTTAGAAAAAACTTAATCTAGCCTCTATCTTAAACATCCAGCAATTTGGGAAATCAGAATACCCCCTCTTTAAGGCCCTCTACACTGTAGACTTTCGTTAGGCAGAAATCCGAGGAGGAGCGATAGCGATCGGATTAGTTTGCAACCACATTTGAATAAAACTCCAGCTTCACTGGAACAAACTGAATCTCTTTCCCGACTGACTGTATCTTGAAATGTAAGAGTAAACAGCGCCCCCTGGGGTCTATAACTATGATATGTGCCAGTGGGGACTCACAGCAGTCCGGCTTTGTCTCCTTGAGTGGCGGGTCTCTGTATCACTCTGTTCCACCACTCCCTGACATCGAAGGGCTTCAGACGCAGGAAGGCCACCAGCATCCACAGGTCCTTCACACTGTTCTGGATGGGCGTACCTGGAGGGTTCAAAGATGAACACACACACACACACACACACTGAATCAGTTTGACTTAATTATGTTTTATGTTGACATTAATTACAATATTTTTCTAAAAGTACTAATTTTTTTTAGTTGAACTGATGCCAAGGTGCAGATATACCTGACAAAATCCAGCGCCGTTGACCTTTTAGATCAAGCACGGCCTTACTCGTCTGTGTGTCGGGGTTTCTGATGATGTGTCCTTCATCCAGCACAATCCTAAGCCAGTTGATACCATGGAGGGGACTCTTATTCTGAAAAGGAAACAAACAAATTCAAGTTAAATATAAAAGTTTCTTTGCATGTGTGAGCACTGAGCGAACTCTACAGGTTCAGACGTAAAGTGACCTCCCTGAACTCACCCCAAAGTCACTAGTGAGGATGTTGTAGGTGGTGATCACCACGTCCTGAGAGGACAGAAACTTCTTACTCCTGTTGCGCTCTGAGCCGTAATAAAGGTACACGTTTAGCTTTACGTCAGCGCGCACGTGCTGCTCAAACTGATCCTGCACAGCCACAAACACACACAAAAGAAAGGAGGGAGAAAACAAGACAAATCATGACTTCAAGGACAGAAAAGTGGTGTTAAATGTGGAACTGATGTTATTTAAAGCCTACAAAGTGACCATCACTGCTGTTTTCCTACAGTATGCAAACCCACTTGTGATCTGTTAAAGAGGAACCATTATTCATCTGTCAACTAATAGCAGAGTAAAACATGATGAAGTCCTTTGACAGTCTGTTTTTTTTTTCACTAACATGTTTCTGTTTATATCCTTACCATCCAGTTACTGAGCACAGAAAGAGGTGCTATGATGAGCGTGGCTCTGGCCGATAGGTCTTCTGGACTTTCAGGGATGGAGGATTCCACACCTTTGCGTGCAAAAGTCATACATTAGTTATGATGTTTTTGTTTTATTCAGTTCATACAGTACGTAAAACAGCAGGTTTAGTAAAACTGTACCCAGTGCAGGAGACTTCTTCTTCACTATTTTCTTCTTCTTTGAGCCCAGATCTGAAGTTGAGCCTCCCAGAGCTGCAGCAAAGTCCAGATCCTCCAGCATTACTGGGGCCTCTGCAAAGTTAATTTACAGATGATTATTTTTCTTTACACAAGCAAAATAAATACTAACATTTGTCAAGCTGACCCAACAAAATTTCACTTGAAAGTCAGTTATCTTTTCTTTTTAATACAAAGAGCACGCTGTGCTTTGATCTCTACCTGGTTTTCGTTTGATGGCTTTCGTCTCTCCTTTGCATGTCTCTTTGTTTTTACTTTTATCAACCAATTTCTCCACCGGGGAATCAACAGAGATCACCTCCACCTGAGGGCTGATAGACACAATGTGATATCAAGACATGTAAAAAAAAAAAATCAGAACAATCAGGTAACAAAATGAGGTTACTGAAAAAAAAGGTGAGGGAAACCCATAAAATTAATGCGCAAATAACTGTTAAAAATTTGTATAGTTAAAGAGATACACAGGTGTTTTGGAGCAAGGTTATAAGAAGTACTTCCCAATATTAAGTGTATTACTAACAGGAGTATCCAGCCTGCTCAGCCTGGTCATTGGCACTAATCTTGCAACAATTTCATCTATATTAGCTGAGGTGTTAAATCCTGTCCTTTAAAGTAGTGTTAGGGAAAAAAACTTAAAGAGGGGGTATTGTGCTTTTGGTCCCCCTGCAGTAGTTTACACGATTTACAGTTTAAAAAGATCCCTATCATTTTTTACACTGGTGTTACATCAGCTTAAAATCTGCACAAGCACAGTTCAGACATCCAGCATTGTTACTTAAAAGACACGTTTAACATATGAGAAAGCATAATACCCCCTCCTGAATCACCCCAGACACATAAGAGATCCTCAGTTTCTTACCCTACTATAAGGAAGCCCAGGCATGTCATGCTACATCTGCCTCCAGATATAAACCTTACTTGAAATATTTCTCAACCAAGTGTCAGAATCTTTACCCCAGAAAAACTTACTTTCCACTGCTTTCTAAACTGAAATAGATGATTGAACTGAACTGCATCCCCTATAGGTAATATTACTTTGCACAAGCACACATATTTTGAAACCCTTACATGTCTGATTGTGTTGAACCAGCTGCTGCTTCATCGCCTGCTCTGCTGCTTCCTGAAACAAACACATCATCATTACAGATCTTTCTCTGAATTCTCTGAATAAAACAACCTGTTTCAGCTTTAATACAGATGGCTCAGCGTACCTTCCAGTTTGGAGACCTGTGGCTTACTTTTGGTTTTAAAGGGTGAAGACTGCTCCTGGAAACATAAAACAAACACTAAAGAAGTGCTACACTCAAATATAACAACATCGCACAAACAACACTTACACATTTCTCCACAGGCAGAGGCTTTCCACCGTGAAAGTTGGTGAGGATCAGAGCGATGGTGGTCAGAGTTTTTCCCTGGAAAACACAAACAAGGGTTGGAGTGGTTATTTCTGTTTGCTGGCATCATAAATATTGATTTATGTAGTTCCTGAAGAGGGGGCTTATCCTTTTTTGAGATTTAATACCATCCCACTGGTAGCCTTGCAGTAGCTTTACAAAATTTATTGCAAAAAAACCCCTCTCTTTTTCTACCACTGGTCTTTTCTTACACCCTTATTTCAGCCTTAGTCTGAAACACTTTGTTTTAGCTGCTGTTTCTTTAAGACTCCCCGCTCCACGAACCCCTTCCCCTGTGATTGGCCAGCCCTCTGGAGGTCAGGAGCAGATCTCGTGCATTTTTTTTTTTTAATGGATTACATAGCAGTTTACAAACAGATTCAGCGATTTCTACAGCATAAGAATCTGTTACAGCTTAGAAATCTGCACTCCTTTATTACCTAATATCCATGTTAAAATACAAGAAAGCAGAATACCCCCTCTTTAACAGATCTAATCCATTTTAAAGTATTGATACCAGAAGTCTAAACTTGTGAAATCTATGTGCCCATTGGTATATTTAGCTTATTTTTTTACTGACCAGTCCCATGTCGTCAGCTAGGATCCCTCCTCTGACTCTCGCTGGTATTTCCTTGGAAGAGAAACATGTGAGGGTGTTGTAGTACAGCTCTCCCCTCTTCTCCCAGAATGGTGGCAGAGCAGATTTGTTTTCACAAGCGCACATCCAGGACAGCGCCTGCTTCTGGTGAGGCAGGAGAGGAGTACCCACCGACTGCAGAAAGAGAGAGTGGCACAGCTACACTGAGTCCAGACAAACTGATAGAATTACACATTATGAAGATAGTGAATAAAAAAAGACCAACCAAACTCTTTCATTTCTAGAGATGAAATGGCTCAAAACTTTATTCTAAAATAGGATTAAGATCTTCACAAGATCCTCATGAGATCAAGACTTGAAGTGAAATGATGAGGTCATCACATAAGGATCTCCTAACTGGTTCATGACATGTTGGAAGGGGTGGGCCTCAAACACTAAGCATATCAGCAAACTCACTTGTACCAATAAAATCAGCATTTTTTTTTCCAATTCTCTCACCCAATTTAGTTTTCCACTATGAGATAAACTCTCAAACAATCGTGACGTGTTTATCACTTCACAATGAGCATCAACAGAAAAAAAAAACCTGAATATAAACAACACCTTGGTCCAGTGGCGTGCACGGACTTTTTAAAGGGCAGAGTTGAAGAAAAAAACAAGAAAGAACGGCACATACAGTGTGTGTTTTTGTTACCCAAGAGGGCAGTTAAGAGTGTTTTGTCAACCAGGTGGGCACCGTCACATACATTTTGGCCCCTGGGAGGTCACTTCAGCGGATGTCTTTCAACAAATGGGCCACAAGGGGGGGTGGCTGCCCCCTCTTTGTGCACACCACTGCCTTTGAGGTAGCATTTCATCAATGTTTACAAAATGAGTTACTTGAAAAGTATAAATATAGCCCAATTCTATTGTTGAAAATACTACATATTGCATCAATATAAAGTATTAATTTTTGTCAAATAATTTTTTTTGATCAGAGGTGGTTCTTGGAAAATTGTCTAACTAATTGTATTCACCTTGGCAGCTTCTTTTTCTCCATCTTTACTCTCCACCAGGCCTTCAAAGAGGTTGTCAAATGCATTCTTGAGCTGAGAGAGAAAAAAGGTTTATACATTAAATTTTAACATTTAGACTGCACACTGATTTAAACTTCTACAAGACAAAAGTGTACAATGGAATATGTTAAATCTGAGTATATGTCCAGGCTTGTTGATTTGAAGGGTGTTTCTTTAGCAGACGAAAACAAAGACTTAACTTTTGAATGAAAAGATAACTGCAGTATAATTCATGTTAGGAGCAGTCTGATGATAAATGATGTGTAGATAAACTCAATATGTTACCTCTTCTTTAGATAGTGTGACGGTGACACCCTTTTTTGATGCAAGTGTCCAAGCAGCTTGACTATCATATGATTTCTGGTTTGCACCTGTAATCGAACACATCCATGACAATTAAACGCTCACACTTCTGACAAAGACTGAAAACTGACAGGCTGGTAAGGAGAGAGGGTTTGTATGTTGGCATTTTACCCGCTGCTTGGCCCACACTTGGATTAAGTTTAAATCCACGACGAGTCATGGACTCAGTCACTGCATTTTTGTTCTCTTCTTTCCCCCAGAAGGACAGCATCACTGGCATGGTGAATGAGTTGTTTGTCCCTGAAGGCACCACCCTGACGCAGCAAACACAGAACATAGAATACTTTTTGTAAACACTTCAGTTATGTTTCCCTTCCATAACTTAAAAATAAAATGAGGAAAAAGTGTGAATAGGAAGAGGTTGGTTGTCATAAAAGTATGAAAATCTGATTGTGTGTGAATACTTTTGAGGAAATCTACTCACCCTTCTACTTTCGCTAAATTGTTGTCCATGACATGAGCCATCGCTGCTGCAAGCTCCTTCTTTATGTGACCAACCTGGTTGCCGTAGACGTTGGCGACCATCACTGCATTCCTGTCGTATGGGTTCTGAGGCTGTCGCACCAAGCCAACCATTTCTCCTCGGTTTACCTGTTCAGAAGAAGACAGATCATTTCAGCTGCCTCAGAACATGTCACAGAATTTAAGGTTTAAACGTGATCCTGACTGTTCCTCACCACTCCAGTGTAATATCTGAGGCCGACCACAGTGCCCTTCAGGTGCCCAAACAGCACGCTGCCGTCTGCGTCTGGCTCCTCAGATGCAGCAGCTCTGATGGCCTGGGAGAGGGTCTCTGCATTGGACTCACTTCGGTCTGTGAAGAGATCCACCTCACTGACCCTGCCCCAGCCGAACCTCCATCTGTTGGAAAACATGGCGCCTGGACAGAAAAGGAGAGAGAAAGAATGAGAAACATGGGTAAATTTTGAGATAGGAAACGGCCCTTTGGTATCGATAGTAAAATACATGAACATAGTCTCTGTTTTGTTTTTATCATTTTAGAGCTTATTGTTGCTGGTTGCCATGTTGAAAAAGCTGATTTAGTCTAACTTTTTCCAATTTAGCATATGCTAAGGCTGCAAGGCTAAATCAGACTTTGAGCCTTGAGGCTAACAACACAGTAATAATACAGTGTGTCTGCCTGCTAATCAAGTGAACTCCCCCAACCCTGGCAGTGTGTGCTACTGAGATAAGCTATTCAGACAAAAAAATGGTTTTGTTATTTTGTAGCGAGCTGTAAACATGTAGAAATCATCTTTCTTGAAATAAGTTCCACTATGTTTCCAGTACTTTCAGATCAAGCCTCAAGTGGCAACTTAAGTAACTGCAGTTTTAAGCACTACAACGCTGGTTTTATTTCTCACAGCCAGAGGTTTTTGCTCGGTAGCACCCAAAAATCCTTGCTGTTAAACTTCCAAACTTTCATAGTCCGAATGGCTATTTAGAGTATGTTACAACAGGCTACCTTAGAAATACCTGCAAACAGTCCATCAGAAAACACACTCATTTACACTATATCTTGGCCTTTAAAATGAAGTTTTGATAGTAGTGTGCAGGAGTTTGCTTATAATTCTTTGGGTGATTTAAATTGCCACGTTGGACTAACATCTTTTTGAGTCCTTTAAAAATTAGCTTGGATTTTTAAGTTGCCTGTCTGTTGATATAATACAGGAATGTGGGACTTTTAGTGATAGTAGTCAAAGCAGATATGGTTAGTGAAAACTGAAATGGTTATGTGGTCAAGAACATGTCACGACCGCATAAATCAGAGCCCCAATTAACCACTGGAGTAAAGGGACACGTTCTGACATGCAGAGGAGCTGTGGCCTTAGGATACAACAATGTAGCACGAGAACTACATGATGCTAAACAGCTAGCCCAGCTAGTCTACAGCATTGAGATCTACTTATTTAACCAGAAGCTAAAATTAACGTTAAAGTAAAAAAACACAAACTTGATGTTGGCAAGTAAAGAGGTAGATTAACAAATCCAGATCATAGCACCACAAATGCTTTCAGTAAGGTTGATAGTCGCTGTTACACTGTTAAGTCAAATATCTGCATGAAAGTTATAAAGCATTTGTCGAAACTAGAGTCAAAATATTCGTACTTCTCGTCCGAAGCTTGTGAAAGAGGGTTCTTGTCTTGAATCCCTGCTGTTGATTTTATAAAGTGCTGTTTTCTGTTTAGGAAATGTAAATCTCTGAAGGTAACGGACGTCAACTTCCGGTAGTGATTTTCAAAATAAGTGTTTAATTTTTCTTACAACGTTTTAGTATTCAGATATTATTCATGCGTCTAAGGTTGATTCATTTTAATCAATTTAAAAAATGGTGTCTGCTATGATACCTTTAAAGTACACAGTACTTTAAAGGTTCTTGAATTATTTAATACAGTCATGTAAGTACATTGCAGTCAATTAATTCAGTTGACCAAAAAACTTCTGTGATAAATTACGACCTTCTAATTTGAGTGGGTATTGCTGATCTGTCACTTTGCAAGTTGCTTCAGTCTATTGCATCCCCAACCTTAGCTCACTGCAAATCAACCAACCAATCACAGTTTTTCCTAATTATTTTCTTATTTCCCAATAGTGAAAGAACAACAGAGGCATTCGACTTGTGCTATAACCCCTTTGATAATATTTGTGTTTGCATGAAGATTAATATAACATATAGTTAATGTCCTTTAATTTACCATACTTTTTGTTCCTTTATACTTACCATTTGACCTATTTTTCGAAATTGGCCCTTGCAAAAACGTCTTGTCAATGTGGGCTCTAAATAGGTAAATATTAAGTGCCCCATCTTTAGGTCAGGGCGATGAAACCTCAGAAGGGATTTTATTCTGAAGTCACAATCCTCGTATTTCCGCAAATTCATCCGTTAACTTTAACACTGCCTGCAGTCTGCTGCTGCTAATCGTCGGAGACGTTTTACGCGCCTCTGTATTTGGCCCACTGTGCTCTACGGAAGCCGTGAAGTTTTAGCTCACCGCTTTGCTTCTACGACGTTCCGCTTCCTCCATTCGCCAGGCTCCTCCCAGGTTCAGCTGAAAGCTAGACAGAGAGCAGTTGGAGGAGACGGCAGGGATAAAAAGCGTGTGTCTAGAATTATTGTATAGTCTTTTTCAGGCCTAAGAGGGGTCTACGTAGTTTCAGGGTTAAATCTGGTCAAGAGGGCAGAAGAAGAATCAGCAGAGACGGGGCGGAGTTTCAGGGGTTTGTCCAGAGTGTGGCTTTTACTTCCAAAGTTGACAGCAACCGGTAAGTTTAATTTGTTCATTCATCACTCCGTCTGACTTACATGTTGTTGTTTTTAACCAGATACAGATCGTGACTAAAAGTTACTTTTAGTACAGGTAGAAGTTATGAAACGTTAGTCCTTCATATCTGTTGAGATAGCACTTTTCCTCAGAGGATGAAAATAAAGCACAACAAGTGATAGATCCAGATACTAAGTGTTTGTGGTGCTGTGACTGTCATTCTTTTAATAATAGCAACCAGTGCTAGTCCTCAGGGATGTTATAATATTGTTATGGCATGTGATGTCAATACAAGACAGATAAGGGGTCTGAATGAAGGTGTTGATGTAGCGTGTGTGCACACTATCAACAGTTTAAGATTGAGAAGTTTTGAATTATCATACATCAAAATTTCAATCCTAACTCAGGCCACGGTATTTTTTAATGTTGTGACGCTAGCATGGTGTATCAGGTTTTTTTTTAAAATTATGAACGATGCATACATACCAAAAGTGAGTGCCACTCTCATTGCATGTACAGTCGCATCCTTATTTTGTGAGGAAACACATTTGCCCCTTCTAATCCCACAATGTCATTCTTCATTTTTACTCTGACTCTTCTGAAAACAGAACCGAAACACTCTCAGTGTGGTAAATCAAGACCCCTGTGAACAGATTCTACATTTTTATAGAGCTATAGAGTTAATGCTTTATTTTAGCTACTGTCTCTTTAAAACTTAGCGCTCCACAAACCCCCTTCCCTCTAACTGGCCAGCCTTCTGTAGGTCTGTTGGAGGCGGGGCTATGGGATGACCTTGGTGTTTGAGGTCCACCCTTTGATGTGGCATGAACCAAATGAGAGATCCTTATGCAATGACCACATCATTTCAGAAAGTCTTGTGAAGATCTTGTGAGATTTTGTGCTTTGTTTAAAATATGGGAAAACATAATGCCCCCCTCTTTAAGTGTGAGCACATTAATTGTTCTGGACGTCAAACACCCCTCTGACATTTCAAAATACCTTCATACATCCGATATGTTGAAGTTTTTTGTCTTTGCTTGCTCTTAATAGCTAATGCATTACTTTATCCAAGCTTTGAGTTTTATTTTATTCATTTCCCTCTGTTGCGTGAACAGTTAAAGCATCTTCACAGGAGCTTTAGGCCCGTCAAACAGGCTAAGCCTGGACTGATAACATCTAGATCTTTTAAATCTTCCCTGTTGGCTTATCTACAAATGTTTAACATCAAACTTGTGACTGAGTCCTGTAGGCACACTGAATCAGACACTTCTGCTTGAGACACTTAAACCTAACAGACTGTGACAGTAAGTCCAGAGTTAGTTTTGAATCAGCTCCAGCTTGTATGATGAAGTTTTGACAGCGTAAGGGGAATTCAGGTTGCCAGGTTGGCGATTTGATTCATGAAAATGTTGACGCAGAGCTGTAGGCAGAATAACAGGATAAGGTGTTCAGTGAGGGCGTGCAGCTGGGCAGTGTGTTTACACTTCAATCACTGCCAGGACCATAATCACTGAGCTGAGTGTAGTAGCTGTGTGTGTGTGTGTCATTTTGGTGAATGAATAAGGTAAAGGCGGGTAACGTGTATGTGTGTGTGTTTGTGTGTGTTTGGCCTCATCACTCCTTCCAGGAAGTCCTCCACTGAATTTCCTTTTATAGAAGCCGAACACAAAAGGCTTGCTGTCCACTTCCTGTAAACAGCTTTGCGGCTGTGTTTGCTGCGCTCTGATTGGCCGGTTCACTCCTGTGACCTCTTCTGGAGCTTGGGGAGTTCCAGGATGAGGAAGTGGGCTTCCCTTGATGGCTGTCAGCCACAAGGAATAGAAAGTCCTCTGGTGCAGTGAGGGGGCGCAGAATGAGGAATAGAAAATTAGGAAGGGCAGAGGGATGGTGAAAGAGGGGCTCTGTGAATTGAGAACAGATGACAGATGCTTTGGACAACATCTGGATGGGAAATTGTCTGTAAGGTTACCAACACAAGAGCTTAGAAACAGGAATGTGTGCAGCTTCCAGCCTCTGAGTATGAGAACAGACTGCTTTTCTCATTTTTTATCACTGCCTGTTCCTTATTTTGGTTTTGGTTTGCAAATTAAGACATAAAGATGCAGTTGGAGCCACAAAGTCTCTGTCAGCAAAACATTAATAAATCGTCAAAAATAATTGCCATATAGATTTGTATCTCAGCCTGTATGTGGTTGGTTACCCACACGGTTCCTCTTACCTTTTACCACTTTTTATGTCTCACTCTTTACATATAATTGAACTGAAACTGGATGTACATCTCTCACTTATATTCCTGAGGTATCACACTGACATCAAGATTTTATCATTTACCCAAAGCAAAGATTTAAACCTGCATTTTTGGATTTTATTGCTGTTTACTAGCAGTGCAATAATCTGCACAGACAAAACCAACCTGTGGTGCATTGTGGTGAGCTTCCCGGCAAACTGACTATTTATATGCCCGGCATTAGCATTGATTTGACTAGTAATTAGTTCCTTATTTTTTGCTGGTATTTTGGTTTGTGCTTTTTGGTGTGTAAACCTTGTTAGGGATGTAAGCATGATGCCACATTTTGAAATAAATCACTGTACTGAAATCATATCAAATGGCTTCATATTAGATCAACTTGTATCAAATTATGTTGTGCCATATTGTAATGACCATGTCGTATCATATCTTGGTGCAAAGTATGTTATGGTACAGTATCATACTGTATCATACCACACTGTAAAAAATATCATATTGTGCTGCAGAGTACCATACAATACTGTGTTGTAGCCTAAAAAGACACATCATACAATATCGTAACATGTACCCACTGGTAGCAAATCATACCATACAGTATAAAAAAAAGCTATCAAAATGGGAGTTCAGATGGCCCAGTGGTCTAAGAGGTTTGCCCTGGTGTGGGTGGCCCAGGTTTGAATTGAAGTCTGTGGCCTCTCCCCTGTTTGTCACTCCCCACTCTCACCCTGTTTCATACTGTATCCAATGTCCTCCTCTATCCTATGAAAGGCACACAAAGCCCCCCCCCCCAAAAAAAAGCAGTATTATAATGCAGGGCTTGAAGACCTCCGGCATAGTGCCGGAAATCCGGCGTAGACAAACCTGCCAGATTGTGAAATCCTGCAGGTCGGTCTGGCTGCCCTCCGTTGATTTCACGCGATCGAGTTTCGACTGAACCAGTCAGGAAAGAGAGGCGGGAGCTGCAGAGAGCAGCTCCCGCCTCTCTTTCACAAACAAGCAGCAGCGGCCAAAATCCGCTACGTCATACCGTGGCTTGATGCGTATTGGTCTATGATGAGTGTGACTGGCAGAACGATCGTCCAATATGGCACTGTCCGTCTAATTTGTCAGATAAATGTGCTTCGTGAAGAGAGTAATTAATGACGGAGGCGGAGAGCAGAAGCGGAGTAGCAACCCCTTATAATGAAGCAGTGATATTGAGAGATGTTTTTGGACAACAAAGAAGCTTGGCTTCAGAGAGCAAGTTTACCACGTAATCGGGATACCCGCTCGAAAACTGCGCCGCCAGCGAGCCTGTCATCACGCAATCGGGCGCGCATGGATGTATTTTTCATCCATGCGAATTTCAGTAAGACCGTCACTCCTACTAGCGACTTCGGCGGGTTGAATTATTTAATTGTAGTTTTCTGAAACGGCATCTGAAATACTAAACCCATTGCAGTATGAGACTACGACACCACAACTTCCACGAGCACTGCCTGCACACAGTGTTTGCTCATTGGTCCCTTCGCAAAGTCTTCTACTGACAGGCGCCCCAGACGCGCTGGTCTTCAGCCTTCGTCTCGGACACTGTGACAGCTCCCGGTGTTTAGCGCCTGATAACGTGTTTTAAAACTTCACTCGCGTCTTATTTGCTCTCTATGGTAAACGGATTCCGGGACTTAAGTCACAATCTAGCGCCAAATATTCCGTAACTTGTTAAAAGTGAGGACATTTATCAGATGGAGCTCATTTAAGCTCACAGTGCACCGTTCTCACCAGCAACACTCACCTAGAGCAGGGGAGGAGGAGAAGACAGGAGCACACGTAGAGAAGTGAAACTGATCATAGATATGAGAAGCCGTAGGAACAGTATTTAAACCTCCTAATAAACAAACATTTTAAAAGTTATATGTAAAAAGTTCACTCTGGAAATAGTGTAAACAAACCAAATCATTCTAAATAAATGAAACTTATGGTCCAGTGTGACTTATGTAGGCCTACGTTATTTTCGTCTTCATGACGCATTTTTTTGACTGATACGACCTCAAAAAATGTATGATAGTACTACGAAGTGACTTGTAGTCGAGAAAGTATGGTACTAGTTTATTAGTGAAAAATTGCTGTTGTAAATAGATATCAAAGTAGACAGTGTTTCTAGAAAGCTTTTTCAGTTTAGTTTTTATTTTTTCAATTAATCTTCAACCTTCACAACTTTCATTGAATGCAATATTATGCTCCTTTAATTACTTTGTTTCAATAGTCTGCATATTTTCATATTTAAGGAGCACAACCATTTCAGAGCTGAATACCTGATTGAGGTAGTCTTTATTTGAGTGTGCACAGGGGTCATTTATATTTAAAAAGGTTTTAAATCTATTTCAGGTAAACTTTAGCATTTCATCATCCGCCTTGATCATATCAAACATAATTATCCAACAACAAAATTGTGGACCCTACCAGAAGCGATGGCCACAGGTACTTATGCTGTATCGCTGACTGACCGTTTGTGTGAACAAAAAATTAGTGTTACTGTGTTTAATGTTGTTTTTATTATTATTATTATTATTATTGTTATTATTAAAAAAAACAATATTAAACACAGTAACCCCCCCCCCCCCCCCCCCCCCCCCCCCCCGCTTTCAGGCACAGGATTTTTTCCTGCTTCAAGCCCTGATAATGTATCATGCTCAGGTCGTGTCGTGTTGAACTCTATCATATTGTGTCGTATCGTACCACATGATATTTTACTATATTGTATCATATTAGACATTACCACCATAGACTGTAAAAAAAAAAAATGGATGTCCGCTTGTTTGGCTCGAAGTGAGGTCTCCACAAAAACTTCTCCCCCTGGTGGCTGGCTGCAGTATAGGTGAAAAAATCTGGCGTGCCAGTCATTCCAGATGGGCTGTGGTCAAACTTTAAAAAGTTAATACACCCCGTAGAAATGTTTCTCACGTCCGATTGTTGTGGTGATTTGAAGATATCATTTGGCTGTCATGTAATAACATCCTCTTTTTTCTGAAAAGTTTTGTTTTCATTAGTTATAGGTGGTTAAAAACGAGGCTTTACGTAACGTTTAACGGTGATTGACAGCTGCCGTTCTTGTGTATTTTTGTCTGCTACAATGGCTGCGCCTGTGTCAGGGGTATTTTGGCTTCAAAACCAAACATTTATAAATGGCGGAGCCACGCTGTCCACTCTATATACAGTCTATGGCTACCATATAATACCATATTGTACATCTTGTATCGTTCTGTATAGTACTGTACCGTACCGTTTCGTAAAAAAGGGTATCATAAGGTTTTGTATTGTAATGTACCATATGTAAGGTGCTAAATTGTACTATACTGTACCATATTGTATCATAAAAAAGGTTACACATTTTACGGTGCTGTACAGTATTTTACCATACTGACCTCTGTTTTTAAAAAGACGTATTGTATCAAATTGTATTGTTTTGTTTTGTATTGTATTGTACCAAAATATATCACACTGTACCAAGTGATATCATTAAAAAAAGAATCATATTTTATGATTTTCCAGTCACTAGGGATGGGTACCGAATTAGGTACTTTTATAGGTACCGACCGAATTCTGTCAAAAGTACCGGGTATCGATTCATGTAAAACCAAAAGGTACCATGTTTAGGTATCTAAATGCATCCTTGTGACTGTGAGAGAGTGGAAGAGTAGGCGATTTTTCATGCTAGACATGAACACAGCATTGCAAGGTTATATATTGAAGAATAAATTTGTTAAATTGAATTTTTTTATATTTCATTATTAAACAAATTGATATTTTTTACCAGATAAACACAAAAAAGTACCGAAACTGGGTACCGTTGAGTACCGGTACCAATTGCCAGGTACCGGGCATCGGTACCGTATCATTTCAAATGTGAAAGATACCCATCCCTACTAGTCACACCAAAACATTCTTAATGTCATTGTATTACAATTACAATTACAGTATTGCACTGTATCATAGCGTACCATATCACATTGTATTTTTCCTACTGCCATGTATTGTAATGGGTTTTTTTTAGGTATCAAACCATGGCATGTTTTATTTCTTATCTGATTCGTATTCTATCTAATCTAATGGTATTGTTCTGTAACGTAATGCTCAGGACTGCACTCATAATATCCTATCAAATAGTTAATTTTCGTGTGATTCCTGACCGTCCTATTCTGTCTAAGTTTAGATCTTTGACTTGACACAGTAAAAGGTAAATCTTTACAGTCAGGGCTTGTTGAATGATGTAAATGATCACAGTTTCTGCTGATGCAGCAGCATTAAGGAGTGTTCAGTTAAACAAACACTCACACCTGTGGCCTGCGGTGCTGGTGTGTGCACCTGCCTGCTCCCCTCAGAGCTCCTCTCAGCAAGCTTAGCTCAAAGCTACGCAAAAGATGTTTGACAAGCGCTCACAATGGAGCCCCTGTTGGCAAGGGGAGTGTGTGTTTTAGGGCAGGGAATGTGTGTATGAGACAGAGCCTGCATGAGGAGGAGCCCTGTATGTGTGTGTGTGTGTGTGTGTGTGTGTGTGTGTGTGTGTGTGTGTGTGTGTGTGATGAACAGAGGAGCGTGCCCAACCCCTGCAGCCCTGCAGCTATGAAATTCCTACTGAGAGACAACTTGTCTCAGCCTGGTCTGCCTGCACCCAACACTTAGTCCAACACACACACAGATGCACACGCTGACTTTGAAAATGCACATTAACGCTGGACTGAGGCTAATTTTATCCTGCCGGGGCAAGAATACACTTGTCCAGGCCAATATCGCTGAGGAATGAAGCAGCCTGCTAAGACCTGCCCTGAGAAGGCAGAAAAGAGAGCGCGAGGGTGAAGAAGCAGTGAGAGCTAAGTAGATAAGCACTTGAAAAACTCGAGCTGGAGTCACTTGCTGAGATTTTTTAGTGTTTACCTGGTCTTCTGTGAGACGCAGGAGAGGCAACAAACAGGTGAGTGCTTTACAGCTTCCACGAAAGAGACGCTAGAAACTCTGTTTTTGTTTTGACAGTTTGAAGATCCTCTTCTTCTTTGCGCCTGGGTTGTGTTTAAATGATCTTTTGAAAGAGAAGTTTTCACTTTTTCAGGATGGGAAAAGCTCCTGCAGGTTACCCAGAGCTGTTGTAGAGTTTAATTTTAGTGCATGGAGTCAGTTGCAGAGCTATCTGGGACATCTTCTGTCATGTAATGTCAAACATACAGTTACTTGATTGTTCGAAAAGTGCATTCATGCTGCAGGGAGGAAAAGTGACGCAGCCTTAAGTCATGTCAGTGCTGCTGTGTCTGCAGCTTGAAGCCTGAGGAGCCTGTGCACAGTTACCTCACAGAGCTTACAAGTGTGTATGTCAGTGTGTTGGAAACAGAAGTCTCTTTCCTATTTTACTTTTATTTATTTTTATTTTTGTAGCTTTTTTACTGAGACGTGATCCAGCAGCAGAGTTGAATCAGGAGAGTACACTTTGTGTGAATTGGAGGTCACAGGCATGCCTACCTGAGCCACGTCTGTGATCCGAGGTGGGGGGGTTATACACGCTGTGTCATCAGCGGTCAGACGCAGGAAGTGAGGAAACCTTTGTTTGCTTCCTCTTTCCTGTCTGTGATGTCACGAAGAAGCAAGCTGCAGTTATAAGTCAAACCATCTGCTTGCTCTGCAAGGTGTTTGTGTGGTTAAAGGTTTCGTGCTTGTGTCTGTCTGTGTGCGCGTGTCTGCAATCTCAGTTTTCACCATATTAGGGTAGTGAGTGACACTCAAACTGTCTGATCTGTATCTGTAAGCACCCTCCTGTTTATGGACTTATCCAGTCTTTAAAACTATTCCAGTCAGAATGAGAAAACTTAGTCATTGTTAGCCTGCACATAATCTCTGTTTAGTGAGTTTTAGTAAGTGGTTGTCTGAGTGGTAATGACCAATTTTGTATCAGCAGGATCTTGTTTTAGTCAGTTAGTATGGAGAGCAAAAGCAGGCTGAACACACTCCTGGCTCCCATCAGTTCTCATTGTACAATGATTCATTTGTTTGTTTATATCCATGAACAGAAATCAAAGTTCAAGATCAGAAACTTCAAATTGAAAGAGTTCATTAGCGGTTTGATTTCCAGATTACCTTGAATGCAACACAAATCATTGATCATATATCACCTATACTGGTGATGAACCCTCTTGTTTTTTTCTCTCGTCTTGAAGACAGACTTTGAAAAGTTAGTATATTTACTCCTGGCAGATCCTAGTTTTAATTTTTTCAAAAAGTAAAACCTGTTAAAGTCATTCAAACTTAGTAAAAATAATGAGGAGGAAAACTTGTTACCTAGGTTAAGCAGCATAAAGAATAGAGCACAGTAGAATGTCAGAGCTGAAATAGACCCTATGAATAAATAGAATTGAGGACCAAATTGGGTACTTTTATAGGTACTGACCAAATTCTGTCAAAAGCACTGGGTACCAATTCACGTAAAATCAAAAGGCGCCATGTTTAGGTACGTAAATTCAACCTTGTGACTGTGAGGCAGTGGAAGAGTAGGCGATTTTCCATGCTGGACATGAACACAGCATTGCAAGGTTTTATATTGAAGAATAAATATGTTAAATTGAAAAGAATTTACATTTTATTTTTAAACAAATTGATATTTTATACCACATAAACACACCAAAGCAATGAAAATTGGTGAGGAGAAGCTGATCTTGGAAGTGGAGAAGTTCAACATTCTGTATGATTCCAAACATCCTTTTTACAAGCAGAAAGGTGTGGACTGACATATCAAAAGTTATGGGAGTGGATGGTGATCGTGTGATATTGCTATTCATACAAGAGCCTGTGACTCTCTGAGGAGAGAGGCGGTGGAATTTAGGGTTGAGTGCATCCTGAGTCCAAAGACTTTTTAGTTCCACTCTTCTAGGAACTAAATGGTTCCTGTGTTTCCACTGAAGCCCAAAGTCCTGTAAAAATTATGCAAATTCTAGTGATATATGAAAAAAAAATAAAAGCAATTGTGTTGCAATGCCAGACCAGTAGAGGGCAGTAAGACAAAGACTTTAAAGCTTTAAGTAGTTATGATCTGAAACACCTGAAATGTATCCACTTTACATCCTCTGAATCAGTGCCAGAGGGACTTTTAAGAGAAGAAGAATACAGGACAGCAAACACTGGGCTTTGACAGGCTTGGATGGACTTGGAAAGACTGTGTCCTTGCTGTTGGATCACCCCAAGACTTTTACAGTATGGAGCTTAATTTTGATTTGAGCAATGAACAGGGACAAGGGAGCAAAGGAGGCTGGTAGATTGTCTTTCATTGTAGCTTTCAGATATGTTTTGGTATGTATTTGTGCAATAGACCATTTTCAGTCACCCACTCATGCTCTGTCTCTCTCTCTGCCTCCTTTCCTTCCTCATTCATTCGCAACACTAAGCGAGACCCAACACGTCACTTCTTTGCCCGATCAGCGTTGCTTCCTGTTCACACTCTCTGTTCCCTTCTCTCCAGCACTCAGAGCCACTCCACAGACTGTGGCATGGATTGATTTCTCGGTCTGTAAGACTTTCCTTACTTTGCTGTGAGCTTCTTCCTGATCTTGTACAGTGTAGGCTGAGCTTAACTCGACGTGCTGTGGCTCCTCACCAGCATTTCAAGCTGTCTTCTTTAGACTTTAACTCTTCTTGTGAAATCCAAAAACAGGAAGAGCCAGTGACTTATTGTACTTCTCGTATGTATTGTCATGTGTGCGTTTTGCTCTGTCTGTGCAGGTGTACGTGTGTGTAGATGTGTGACAGCGGAGTGTGTGAGGACAAGCCCCCCGCCCCCCCTGTCAGGATGAGCAGCCAAGGAGGAGGAACCAAGGACTCCCAGTCAACCAATCACAGCTCTCGGCCGCTGCCGTCTGTTCCAGAGGAGAGGAAGTCCAGAAACAAGATCATCTCCATGTTTGCCTCTGAAAAAGGTAACATGATGAACACACACACAGAAACACACACACAAAGTGAAAAAAAAGCAATCATATTGCTCCAAATTACAAACTGACCCTTGCCCTTTATTTTTAGGAGGAAGGAAGAAGGACCGTGACAAGGACAGGCCTGAGATCTCCTCCCCCTCAGACTTTGAACACACCATCCATGTTGGTTTTGATGCTGTCACTGGAGAGTTCACGGTGAGTGACTGTGATGCTGTTTGTAGCCAGCTTTTTGAAAAGTCATGACCAGAACTCTGCAGAGCGCTACAAACTACAGGAGGGATGTGTTTTTGTGATTTGTTACATTCAAAGTTATTGAATTCATAGTAGCAGTGCGACAGGAGGCTAAAAAGAGCTCTGCCACCTATCTAATCCTTATTCAATTGAAGCTGGGTAGAGTCGCATTTCCAGTAAGCCCCTCACCAGTAATAAGCTTTAAAGCACTGTATGATACGGTAGCCCTGACAGGGAAATACACAACACAAAAAAGGAGAATGCAGTAACAAAAAAAAGAAACATGACAATAAAGAAAAAGAAAATGACAGCAAAAAATAAAACACACAAGCATAAAAAAAAGAATTAAAAAAAAGGGAGGTACCTGCAGGCAACTGGAAGTGTTGCTAACTCATTGTCAAACCAGCCAAGTTTATTTTATCAGTGAATATTTTGGGAAGGAAACAACATAAAAAAGATATTTTTACATCAAGTATTCATGAGGGAAACCTTATGTGTTTCCTTTTTCTTTTTTTTGCTTTTGTTCCTTTTTGTTTTTACGTAAGTCTTGTATTTTTTTCTTGTTGTCTATTTTTTCCACATTCTTCTTTTTTTTCCAGTTTTTCTTTTCTTTGTTTGTTGCCTCTTTTTTTGCTATTTTTTGGATCCTATTTTTGTTATTGTGTGCGCTTTTATTTCTTTGTGTTTTCTGTTATGTTGTTTTTGTTGTTGTTTTTTTGTTTTTTTTTTTGTTTTCTTCTTTTTTTATTTTTTTCTAATTGTTGTGTTTCGCACTTAAGGTCCACCGCACTATCAAAAACATTTTTTGATATTTATTCTAAGCAATGCAACACAGTGACAACATTAGCTTTAGCGTTAGCTTTTAGTAGTTTATATCATCAGTCATTTAGTTTAACTTGGCGTTAAGACTTCTAACAATGAATTAAAAATTTATACTTAAATCTAGCTTCTCTTTTGATATCCAGTACATATTTATGAGAATAAGATTAATTACCTGGAAAACAAAAAAATAGCAACTCTTTGTTGATTGCAAATAAATATCTTTGAATGTTTTTTGTGATGCAGCCTCCTGCAGCTATATGATGTGTAATTCTGTTTTGTATCAATTAGTTAATACTAAGTTCAAACAATAGAAAAGTTGGGGGACCATGTCTTTCAAGTGTAAGAAAAACGTTAAAGAATTTAGAAGACTTTGAGCTCCAGTTGTCGCACATTTTTAAGGTGATGTAATAGTGAATAAAAAAGATCGCCATGAGCATTCAGTGTGTGATGCAGAAGACCAGCTCACAGATTCATCGTCACCTATAGTACATGTAAACTCAGACAAATCGAATGCAAAAACACTATAAAAATCCAAGTGGTCACATTTTCTAGTTTACTATTGGCACGTGTTAACAGATAGAGTTCCAGACTCGCCACTCTTTGTTTTCAGAGTCTGAATTTTGTTTCCTTTGTTTTCTAGGGAATGCCAGAGCAGTGGGCCCGTCTCCTTCAGACGTCCAACATCAGTAAATCAGAACAGAAACAGAATCCTCAGGCCGTCCTCGACATCCTCAAATTCTACGACTCCACCAGTGGAAAACAGAAATACCTCAGTCTCTCTGCTTCAGGTCAGTTTCTTTTACTTTAGTTAAAGTGCTGGCTTTTTAAAACACATAGACTCACACCTCTGTTGTTGATCACTTTCAGATAAAGCCTCTCAGTCGGTGAGTCGTTTCGTTCATATTTAAAACCTGCATCTCACACATGACGGGAGATACAAACTCAGAAATATTCAATCCGTCTAATATCTGTTTGTTTGTTTCTTTGTTGTTGCAGCAAGGCAAGCAGGGCACAGGGACTTCTCCGTCAGGTGGGAAAGACGCTGATGATGATGACGACGACGATACACCTCCTCCTATTGTGGCACCGCGGCCTGAACACACAAAATCAGTGAGTCAAGAAAAACAAACTGTCACACTTTCACTCTGGGAGTGAAAATGAGCAGTTTTCATTTAGACTTTTTATTCCCAGGTGTACACGAGGTCAGTGATAGACCCGATCCCAGCTCCAGACGGAGACGCTGCCTCCAGAGCTGACAAACAAAAGAAGAAAGGAGGAAAGATGACAGACGAGGAGATTATGGAGAAATTAAGTAAGTCAAGCACACACTGGTAATGATACATCTCTGGTAGAACTACGTCTATTTCTGGCCTCACTCGAGCTGACTTCACTTGTTTTTCCTCTCAGGAACTATTGTTAGCATCGGAGACCCGAAGAAGAAATACACTCGTTATGACAAGATCGGCCAGGGGTGAGTCAGAAAACAGGGTAATGAAAGGTTGGAGAACGTAATGGACGCAATGACTGCAGAGGGTTTTAGCATCAACAGATTTATTTCCAACAAGAATTTTAATCATTGTTCAGTTGAGGGATGACGAGTTGTAATTGCATTTTTCTAAATTAATTTCCAGCAGTAGATGAAATCAGGTCGAAAATCACAAATACTGCACATGTGTCGTATGCTAAAAAAAAATGTTAGAAAGACATCTCCAAGAGGCAGACAGAGACAGAGACACACACACACACACACACACACCAAGAATGAGAGACAAATGCAGAAAGAAAGATGGATATGAGATGAGATCTGTGCAGATTTCCTTAATTTTGGGGTATTGGTGATTGGCCCATCCTTACATATGAAACGGATCTTATATACCTCTAGGAAGGTCTGACAGCCAGCCATTGTTGTTTTTGCTCTGAGACCTAAAACTCAGGACACCTTATTGGCTGTTAAAGTTAATACACAAAGACTTTATTGTTTCACAGGTATTGTTAAATGATTTTCAATAAAATAAGATTGAAACATTGAAGGCATATGCTGTCAGTTATAAAAAATAAAAAATAAAAATCGGTATCGGCCCAAAATGGTATCGGCAGGTCAGGCTTTTTAGAGATTGGTGATCAGCCAAAAAATTGTGATCAGTGCACCCCTGCTTTGTACACTAATATTTGTAAGTTAATTGTTGTAAATTTGTCATATTTAGAATGTACAGAGATTTTAAAAAATGTTTTTTCTTTTATTCTTACTTTATTTTATTCCTTTTGCACTTTACGCTTGTTGCACATCTGTAACTGTGTTTAACTTTGTGTACATTTGTTCTATGGCACACTTGGTTTGGCAATGTAAACATACGTCTGTCATGCCAATAAAGTTATTTTGAATTGAAACATAAAATTCAAAACAGAAACAAAGGGAGTGAGCAATTCAGCAAGAAAGATGGATAGATAGATAGATAGATAGATAGATAGATAGATAGATAGATAGATAGATAGATAGATAGATAGATAGATAGATAGATAGATAGATAAATAGATAGATAGATAGATAGATAGATAGATAGATAGATAGATAGATAGATAGATAGATAGATAGATAGATAGATAGATCAGGTCAAAAACATTGTAGTCATTACAAAAACTGAAATCCAAGAAAGTGTTTACCACTTATTTTTACGCTTCATTTTTACACTGTAGCAGTGTTTTTTAACCTTTCTTCAACGATGAGGAAAACAGACTGTGTACATATCAGTGCTTAATCTGTGCAGCTCAGATTACAGAGACAGAAAGACCTCAGGTGTTGACCCAGTTCACTGATACCTGACCAGATTGATGCTGAAAGTAGGAAGCACTGAGGAGCATGAACAGATCCAGTTCCCTGTCGGTGGATATCATGACTGTGATGCTTTGAACTCATATTAGCTGAAATTTATCTACGAGAAGTTGAAAACTGACACTTTGATGTTCAACATAGCCCTTTGAGTTGATGTTTGTAATACTTTAACTTCCAACAGAGATGACGGAGTGTTTATTACAGAGAATTTGACTCTAAAGAAATAGTATTTATTTAGTTGTATGATTTCATATGAAAAGTCTTTAATTTGACTTTCCTGTTTTTCTCATCCAGGGCGTCTGGAACAGTTTACACAGCCATTGATGTTGCCACAGGACAGGAGGTGAGGATTCTCGTCTCTAAGCTCTAAAAAGAGGTTTTAGTATCAACTTTAACAGATGCTGATGTTATAATTACGTCAAAGAGAGAACATGGTATCAACTAAAGCAAATTGTTTGTCATTTTATTGTAAGGTGATAAGGTTTTACAATATACTGGACAGGATTGGTCTCCTTACATTACTCATCTAATGACAAGTTAACAGAAGAACTGAGGAGTGGAGGGGAAGGAACGCCCGGTACTTCAGCCTCTCCTGGTCCATTGTTTGAGTCATGGGAGAAACTGACTCAGCCATCGACCCTTCACACCGAGCTTTGTTCACGCTTTCTCTGAACAATATTTAACCTCACAGCTGGTCTCTGAGTCCAAAGAGTCAGATTGTTGCATGAGAGTTCAGTTTCTTTCTGTGTTACTGAATAAGATATCCAAAACTGCCCCATTAACCGAATCAGGGATTTAATTTTGACGGCAAAATTTGAACATGGAGTCAGAACTCTGAGACTGAAGTCAGATTTTTTGTCAAGTGTCTTCAAAATGAAATTTTAAGTCCTATAAATTATTGTTTTTATCATGTATAACTTAATCAATTATTAATCTAAGATTTCAAAAATGTATTACTTAATTTATCTTTCCCAGAGTTCTGAGAGTCAGGTGTGACAATTTAATCCTAGACTGCTGCAAAAAAAAAGTTGAAATTCTCAGAACTCTGAGATTGAAGATACAGTTTGACTTTTTCCCTCACTGATTAAAGACTGAACTAGTTTAACTAGGGTCAAAGTTAGAATTTAGAGATTTAAGGATGAGAATTTAATCCAAGATTTTTGTCTACTTGGAATTTCTAGAAAGAGAAGAGAAAGTTAAAATTCTGAATTTTCACAGAGGGGAAAAAAGTTGAAATCTTGTTGTTTTCTCCTCAGAAATCAGAGACAAAAGAAAGTTGCTAGATTGAATTTAGAAATCAGAGATTTAAGCCTCAGAATGTATTCACATGATTGTGTTTTTTTTTCCTCAAAATTCAGAGATTGAAAACAGAACTCTGGCTGTGTCCCTTGACAATCTGAGACTTAGGACAAAAATTGTTGGATTCTAAGATTAAAGTGTTTGAGTTAATTCTCAAGAAATATGTTTACTTTACGAATTCTTACAAAAAAAAGTTAATTTTTTAATTCACTTGCCAAATTCTGATTGTAAAAGGGAGAATTAAAAACTGAAAGGTTACATTGGAGTTCAATTTCCAAGATTAAGGTGTCAGAATTTAATTTCAGAAATCTGAGATTGGAAACAAATATGTCAGGTTGAAGTTTTAATTATGAGATTAAAGACAGAATTGTTGGCTCAAAAGTTGGAATTCTTAAATTAAAATGTCAGAATTTATTCTCAGAACTCTGCAAATTTAGACGTACTCACGGAGTTATGAGGGAAAAAGTGAAAATTCTCTATTTTTTTCCTCACTTATGTTTGATCAAAAATGTGATTTTGTTTTGTTTTGGCTTTGAGATCTGAGGATACAGACAAAATTGTTAAAGTAAAGTCCCATATAAAAGTGTTGTTTGTCACATTTTTCAAAGTTAGTCAGAATTCTGAGATTACTTTTTGTTCAGAAGTTAGAAAATAAGGTCAGAAAGTTTTTGTTGCTGGTTGAACCCTCAGATAATTTTCTTACAGTGGCCTTCATCCTCTTCTTCAGTGTCCCCTTTTTGCCACTCCTCTTTTACAGCCTGTCAACAACAGTCAGATTTATTTGTGCAGCATGTTTAAAGGACTTTGTGTCTTGCAGGTTGCCATCAAACAGATTAATTTGCAGAAGCAGCCGAAGAAAGAGCTGATTATTAATGAGATCCTGGTTATGAAGGAGATGAAGAACCCTAATATCGTCAACTTTGTAGACAGGTAACACTGACCTCACATGCAGCTTATTTACATTTTAAATCCAGTGCTCTGGGGATTTGACGGTTTTTATTTGCATTTGAAGTTTCCTGGTCGGAGACGAGCTTTTCGTAGTGATGGATTATTTGGCCGGTGGTTCCCTGACTGATGTCGTGACTGAGACGTGCATGGACGAGGCTCAGATCGCTGCGGTCTGCAGAGAGGTAGGATTATCCAAGACTCAGGGTTTGCACTTTACTGCCACCTGTAGGTCAATGCAGCATAGTGACGTGCTCACATACCCTCCTGTCCTCTGCTCCAGGTTCTTCAGGCTCTCGAGTTTCTGCACGCCAACCAGGTCATCCACAGAGACATCAAGAGTGACAACGTTTTGCTTGGGATGGACGGATCAGTCAAGCTCAGTAAGCGAGAATCACGCTACAAACAATACACATGAGAACATACACAGGTGTTCACAAGCTCATCTCATGTCTTTCTCTCTGCAGCTGACTTCGGCTTCTGCGCCCAGATCACTCCAGAGCAAAGCAAACGCAGCACAATGGTGGGGACACCGTACTGGATGGCCCCTGAGGTGGTGACCCGGAAAGCTTATGGACCCAAAGTGGACATTTGGTCTCTGGGGATCATGGCCATAGAGATGGTGGAGGGAGAGCCTCCGTATCTGAACGAAAACCCTCTCAGGGTGAGTGTCGACTGTTTCCTGAACAGAGCTTCTTTACACCACTTTACCTTAAACGTGATGAAACAGTCCGTCTCTGCTTTTGTGCAATTTTTAGGCTTTATATTTAATCGCCACCAACGGGACACCTGAGCTGCAGAGTCCAGAGAAACTGTCCCCTGTCTTCAGGAACTTCCTGTCCCGCTGTTTGGAGATGGACGTGGAGAAACGAGGATCAGGCAGAGAGCTGCTGCAGGTAGAGCTACTGCAGTAATATCAAACACGAGGGCTGAGATAAAAAACAAGTTTGATATATATCGATCAGATTTTTTTCTTCATTCTATTAATTGTTTGTAAAACTATAATGTGAGGGTAAAAATGATTATATACTTTTGATATTTCATGCATGCACAACTTAACCTGTCCTTCTCTTTCTGCAGCATCCATTCCTGAAGCTAGCCAAGCCTCTCTCCAGCCTCACCCCGCTCATCCTGGCCGCCAAGGAGGCCATGAGGAGCAACCGCTAACACACTCTCTGTAAGAACTGTAAGAGCTAAAGCCAGTGACAACCAAAGCAGCCACACCAATGAACATCTTCTAGACCATCACGAACATGCCAGGGATGTTTTTGTTTCTTTTCCAGAAGCAACAGAATCTTGCTCCACTATTTCCAGTGTTTCTGCACTCCTACTTTAGTGCCTTATTACGAAGCTGCAAACTGCCATGATCTGTTTTCTGTGTTGATATTTGTACTATTACGGTATGCACATCTGTTACACGTTTATCTGCATCTGCTCCTACAACCCATTCAAAATGAATGAACTCGTACGCTGTCCTTGTTGTGGTTAAAGTCCATGTAAAGTTATTTTTCTCTGATATACAGAAAAACATTGACCCACTTTGATACATTAGACTGATTTGTAGGTTTGTGGAGCTGTTTTATACATTTGATAAGCTGTGATATAGATTTTCAGTACTTACGGTTATCAGGTCTTGTTCAGCACCAGTATCAATACAGGTTTTCTTCGTATGCAGATGATGGTCATGTGATAACTGTACACCAAAGATAAGAGAGTATATTAACAAGAAATCATTCAAATACTCTCCAGTTTTTATATCAAACAAGGGTTAATCTTGGAGTCATGATTAGGTTAGGGTTGTGAGGATTCAGACACTGCTAGCCAACAGTGTTTACCAGCTAGCTTTTAGTTTTATAAGTGAAACCAAGGAGGAGACGTTAGCATGTACACAAATTTGTTTACAGAAGTACAGACAGAGCGTTTTCAGTAGACTGTATCATACATGGACTCAGTCTATGACATCACACATTGGGTTCTGAGGATGGGTTTTGGAGCCGATCGATTGAACTTCCAGAAACATTTACATAGTTGGAGTTGAGGCCTCCTAGCAAACAGTTACATGGCACCAACCTAGCTGAAACCTGTAATCAAACATCTCTGTGTAATTCTTAGCGTATATGTCAGTACAATTAATAAGTTATGAATAAAATAAAATATAAAACCTCTTTACAGTTTTAACGGCTTAAGAAATTAGCCATTCAAACAATTACTGTATCCTGTATCCCAGTGTTAACTGGGCCGTTAACATGTTTAGTCTGTAGAAAAAAACCTGTTAATTTAACATAGGCCAATCAGATTTAGTTTTCCCTATTGTTTTAATTATTTTATCCCCCTCTTGTGGCAGCTTTGGGTTTTACCAGGCACCAAAACCCACCATCACAGAGCCGGTTTAGGTTTCTTTCTCTCTGCAGACATTCCATATCCTGAGAAAAAATACACTCCATCTAAAAGCAACATTTCTATCACCATGATGTGTCTGCTGCATGTTTTGTGCCTTTTGCATTACAAGCTTTACTGTCTGTCTATGTGTTGGTGCAAGTACAGTAAAAATAATGTATGAAAATGTCTAAATGATCTAAACTGGAGGAAGTCTTTGCATTGTTTTGTATATTTTGTATTGTTCACGTCCTGTTTTAAAAGGCTTTTAAATTTCTGTATATCATTTTTTTATAATTGTAACTAACACAGCGGATGATTTTTTATTCTTTTTTTACTTCTTTTAGTGATTCAATTTCCATACGATTTATGCATAAACCTAAATAAAACCAAAGCCATAACTTTTATACTGGAGCAACACATGAATCAAGAAGTATTTTAGAGGAGTGATTTTTTTTTTTTTTTTTTTTTAATCTCATTCAGCGATTTGGACAATCATTACAAACTGTTACACTCTCTTTATTCAACGTGCCTTCTTGTGCCTTATCTGAGTCATGATGCAGTCAAATCCTCTGGCATGGTACTCAACAGGTGTACATACATATATATGGAGTGAATTCATATCCTGTCCTCTGTTTTTTTCCTCAGAAAAATCATTCCAGTTTTATTGAAAGAGTTTCAAGTGATCTGTTGTTCATCATGAAACCAGAACATAAGGTCTGTAAATTATTAATAAAGATGGACTTAAACTGGCTTGTGTCTGGATCATTAATGGAATTTGTATTTTTAGAGTTTCTTTTGGATGACACTGTAAACATTTTTGTCCTGGAGGTTAATTAACATTCTATCAAAAATGCAAAAGATACAACATTAACTCAGAGGGTTGGAACAAATTAAAATGGTCTAATTTGGCCACAAAAATCTGTGAGCAGACAAAAAAAGTAGCCTCAAAGAGTTGACGACCAACTCAGACGACAAAAAGCTTTATGACACTTTTAGGTTTTACAGCAAACACAAAAAAATTGTGTAATTTAATTTTCTTTTTCTAACTTCAGAGAATCAGGTGTGTAGTAGTTATAAGTTTCCTTCACATAAATCAATCATTTTTTACTTAAATGGCACCTTTCATATAAATAAAATGCAGTTAAAAGGGATTTACAGGGGTTGAAAAATAAAACAAAAAACAACAAAAACATAAAACACATACAATACAAAAAAAGAAAGACAAAGTAGAAAAATGGCAAAAAAAAATTTAATAAATAAAAGAGAGTTTTAGAGGGTAAAATAATGCACACCTTTGAAATATGTTATTTTTAGGTTTAAAAGTTAAAAAATAATGATAGAATAAAAATATTCAAAGTGTTATTGTAAATGGTTAAAATAAATAAAATAAAATAACAAAAAGGGTACAAATGAGAGTTAAAGATACAAAAAACGAAAGACACCGGGTTGCTAAGATAATAATAACAACAACAATAATATTGAGGATAATAATAATAATAATAATAATAATTATAATAATAATAATAATAATAATAATACATGGAAGAAATGAGACTATAAAACATATGTGTTTTATTGTTTCTGAATGATAATTATAACGAAAGTGGAAAAAAAGGAGTTGCAGATGGTTCCCAGTTCTGTTTAAGAAACAAATTTCCACAAGGGGGCAGCATTGTTTCGCAGCTTGTCTAGTCGCTCCAGGACCTGAGATCAAGCAAAGGGTTGCTGAGGGTACAGCTGTGCAGTGGGCCTCACGGTCACGCCAGTATATTTATGAGAGAAGGATTATTTGGAAGAGAGTTTAATTCTTGGTTTGAATTACTGCATTCTAGTTCATTGTAGATCACAAAAAAAGACTGTTCAAACCATGTTAACACAGTATAAAATAATACAACCATAATTCCTAAATCATTGAGACACTGTATAAAATATTGACATATAAAACAAATTGAAACCTTTAGTAAACAGTGCAAAGACAACACTACAAACAGAAAAATCTTATTGTTTTTATTTAAAAAAAAGGAAGAAGGACAACAAAAAACAAAACAAAAAAAATCTAATGCTAAAATACAACACCTGGACATCTCCCAAACAAATGGGTTAGTATGCAACAGGTTAGTTGAGTTAGAAGCGGTTCACCATTTTGTGAGAGACTGCGTGAGTGAACAGTTCAACAGTTAGCGAATAACATTTCCAAGTGGGAAGTTTCAAACAATTTGAGGATTTTAACATCTTCTTAAACATTACTGAAAGATTCGGTGAAGAGGCACAGATATAGTCTAGTTTCCTTGATGTCAGTCCCCACTCTTGCTCTGTTTCCTGCTCTATCTGCTGTCCTGCCCTTTGATTAAAGACATAAAAAGCCTGAAAAAATAACACATTAACAGTGAAAAGATTAAGAGAATCTAAAGAATCTGTTTAAAAAGAAGACAAAACTAAAACAGTTATACTGGACGGCTGTGACCTTTTGATCCCTGTATTCAAATGAACATGACTGTATAGTGGAACTCACTGCATGGACTTGAAATCACACCCACTGTTTGCTTTTTTTCAAAAAGAAGACAGACGAACTGCAGTTTCACTGATTCCTCAGTTGGTTGAAGCTGTTTTCCAATATTTGAAGCATTTTTCCAACCCTGTGAAAGGAGAACATTTCAGCTCTCGCTGCCGTGTCTGTGCTTTTGTATTTACAGCTGTGAGCTCGCAGGTTGGCTGACAGATAACTGTGGTGCAGTAAGATCTGACAGTGGAGATTAAATGATGAGGAAAACTGCCAGCTCCCACCAGCACCAGGGTGAGCAGCTGAGGGACAAACTGGGAAAGCAAACCAGAACACGACGTTCAGATATATCGTTCGGTGAATTTTGTCTTTTTGAACCCTGCAGGATGCGAAGGAAGAAGACAAACCAAAGGGATGAGAGTGAAGGAAGGGAGACGAGGAGTCGAAAGTTTATGTGACTGTGATACAGCTGGAGAAAGTTAAGGAGAGAAGGCTTTCAGTGGGACTATAACGTGAAAAAGAAGAGAAATTTAAAAATAATGCTGGAGAAGATCTGTCACCCACGTCCAATCAAACATCCCCTCATCACCTGAAGGTTCAGGCAGCATGACGATAGAAAACAAAGCAAACACAGCTGGCTGCTCTCCTTCCTGAGTGACAGAAGGAAATTATTTTTTTATAATCTCTCCATTCTTTTTGCACAAAGATTCATCCTCCAGAAAAAACTGTTAAAATTGCATTTCCTTGTCGACACAGAGGAAGGAGAGTGCAAAGTGTTTGCAGCAGACGAACTAATACTGATGTCCAATCTTTAATTGTATTTTAATGGGAGGCTTGTTATGCTAGCTGCCAGAAGCCTTATTGGAAGACATGGTTGACCGCCAGACTCATTTGCTTTCATGTGGGGAAAAAAAAAAAAAAGACTAATGCCTCAAGAAGTTTTGGGAAATCCAGGCCCGGGCTCAGAGGCCTGGCTGCCTCATTATCTACCCCAGTGCAGAGGCTTCCTCCTGGGCTTGGAGTCGCTGATAATTCCTCTCGCTGTGTGGGGAGCTGGCTGCAGTACAACTCCTAATGGCATGGCTAGTCTTTTCTGCGCACACACATTGGATCCTTATTAGCAATTACAACGCCAGAGGGCCTATTTATACACATCTGAGACAGGGAGCTGCGGTGGAAAAGGATACATCCAGCAGCACTAATCAACTGCAGCCTGGACCAGGGCGGTGAAACAAGAGAGGATGGAGGCAGGAACAAAAGGGATGGAGCGGTGATGAAGGAAAGGAGATATGGGGGGAACAGAGGGAGTGTTTTGGACAGCTATGATATTCAGTTACAGAAACAAGAACCAGATTTTGCTTTGCTGCAACCACAACTCTCCAAATTTCAATGATGAATTGTTCATCTGTTGCTGATATTACTGCCGGGCCTCTGAATCACAGAGCTGCAGGCGCTCACTGTGTTACAGTGTCTGGACGTGCTTTTCAAACTAAATGAATTGCAAATGTTTACAGCAGAACCACCGACAAAAAAAAAAAAATCATTATTTTTACTTTTTTTGACAGAGCATTTGTGTGTTTGTAGAGCTAAAGGTATCAGAGTGATATGTATTAAAAGAAACCATCATGGAAACTCTGAGAGGACCACAGCGTGCTCAGACAGCCTAACCTAAAGATTATTTTCACATTTAAACTTTATTACTTTAATTAGTCTAATTAAAAATAGAAAAGACAGATGTTCCACATAATGACAGCATGATGACCGAGGCATGTTTGTGTTAACTGGAAGCCCTGATTTAATGACTTTCATGGGCCACAGCTGATACAGTTTAAAGTCTTACTGCTGTGCTCCAGGAAATTAAGTCATTTTCTTATTTTTTACTGGTGTTGTGTTTTCTCTGGGAGAAAATAATTGGAGTAAAATAACTGCTGAAAAATCCAGACAGAAAACTGCTCACAATGAAGGAGACAACAGACACAGTTTACAGTACATCACTGGTTTAGAGGCTGAGAAATGTTGACTAAATAACTACCGGCCACATGTGTCTCACAGGTCAGAAATACCCCCAATAAATATCACAACTATAAAACAAACAAACAAACAAAAAAAGGCAGCATAATTTCGCCACGATGGCCAGTTTTTTCCTAAAACAAATGTTGAAATTCTGCCAAACATATTAAATGTGTTATAGATAAAAAAATAAATGTGCAAAGAAGTAAAAAAAGAACATTATTTTTCTAACCACCATATTTTCTCTTCCTGAACAAAAACAGTTCATGGTTCTCTAAGCCTAATTAGCATCTGTTAGTAAGCAATATAATCATAGAGTAGATATCAGTAAGTCTGGTTCATGTGATATTTTAACAAAATTAATAAATATTTGAGGGTTTGAAACTTTACTCATTCAGCTGTTAACACAAACAGAAAGCAGCATGAGTCAGACGCATTTTTCAATCAAACACTTTAATATGTGGACCAGAAGACAACATCCAATTTAAAAAAATGAAGCCAATGTGGAAGGGCTAAAAGACTTAACAACATTAAAAACCTATTTACAGCCTGGTTCAAAAAAACGTCTTGGGTTTGAATCACTAATTTCACTATCAGCACACACTGTACTGGGTTAAATTTTTTCTAACGTGGAGGGTAAGAAGAACTTAAAGGTCCCATAGTCTGCTGCTTTTCTGCAGTTTAATATGGATCCTTGATGTCTTTGTGAAAAGGTAGTAACATGTTTTGGTCCAAAAAGCCAATAAATCAAGCACAGCAGCATTGTTTCCAGGCTCTCATAGCCCCTCTGTTCAGAACACTCTGATTTAGTGGGCGTGGCCTTCATATGTAAATGAGCCACCGCTGATACCGCCCTGCTCTTCTGCGTCACTGAGAGCGGCACCACGAGCTCCGAGTGCACAATGTTAAGAAAACAGCGAAGCTCGTTTACCGTAACATTACAGGCTAAAACAACAGGCTAACCGCAGCTAAAGTTAGCATCCTAAAGCTAACACAAAGACAGGAGGAAAAGCTCTTACATCTGCTCCACAGCACACAGCATTTAAAATACTCACATTTCCAGGGTCAGAAGTTTGTTGGCAGATGGCTGTGTAATGCACCTGGATTCAGGGCCAGTCTATTCGCTAGCCCTCTGTTGTACTGTCCAAAGTTGGAAAAGCAGTCGGCCGTGAAGTGACCGACACACACATGCACAGTTTTACTGAGTGTAGCTGGCACATTTCCATGATAAATGAACTCTAGCCACTTAGTCTTGTCTTCATTAGATGATGAGATGAGAAGCTTGCGCATGGAACTATGTGGCTGATTACAGCCAAAAACAGAGCAGTGATGGCCCTTCAACTTGCAGGGAGGGGAGTGGGCAGGGAGGAGGTTCAGGGGTATCTGCTCCGTTGGATCAATCTGGTCAGCCTTGCTCCCGATTGGTCAAAAAAAGAGGAATCGCTGACGTCAGCAAATCCCCAAAATCCAAACAGCTCGTTTTAGGTCAGGACTTTACATTCACAAGCACGACTAAGTTCAGGTTTTGTCATCAAATATCACATTTTGTGAGCTGGGAGGAAAGCCAAAGACCCACAAATTTAACTAAAAGACTGAATAAAGTAATTTTTGCATGATATGGGACCTTTAAGGTACCGAGTTTGTCCAATGAGAGGTGCACCTTATGTGACTGACAGGTGTGGCACCCTGTAGCTGTTAGCAAAGAAGCTCAAAACCCTGTATATCCTGTCGCAGCTTCTTCAGATGGCTTAAAGAATCATGACCATTCAGCCATTCAGTTCTCTGTGTGTTCCCAAGATACAATAAACACTTCCACTTTTCCAGCTCTTAATAGGTTTATGGGTCTAATTTTACAGCTTTATTACTGAGAGGTCTACATTTCATGCTGACACAGCAGGTCATCAGCCCATTACTCCAGCTTCCCCTCTCCTCTCCTTTCCTCTCCTCCTACCTTTAAGAAAACACAACCAGTAACTTTTCATTTTAACTGCAGTGTTCGTTAACTTCAGTGTCTCATGAATGTGTGTGTGTAAGACTGCTCTAATTTCATGCCAGGAAATCATCCTCCACAGGAGCTCATCATGATGAATAAAGTGCTGTGAAAGCAGTGTGAGCCAGAGATAATCATCAGACTAGAGCTTGGGTGATGTAGCTTTAGACAAACATCCGGACACGTCTCCCTCGCAACCAGGTTTTTGGTATTTCCTGTGCAGAAGCTTGAGTTAGATAGAGGTATTTGCATTCTCTTAATGTTAACTGCTGCTATCAAAGGAGGAATCTGACATGCTCCAATGAGCCATATCAAAACAGTGAAACAATCAACTGCCTTTAAATGAAATAACAATATTTACCTCCGACCTCCTCCAGTGGTAGCATGAGGCCAGTCACTCTTAAAAATAATGATTTAGATCATGAACTACTCTGCAGAGATGACAAATTGAGAAACAAGTGGGGTCATCTAGTAGACTTCAGAGGCACTGGATTTTTTTTCTGCTACTGATTTTCCTCCTGCTGGCTGGACATAGCACGTACGTCCATTTTGGTTCAGCTTTTACCTCCCTGATCCTCTAAGGTTGATGGAACAGGATAAAGCACATATATCCTAACATGATGAGACATTAAAGCAGTGACGCTGAAAAGCATGTTTATTGCTGACATGGAGTGCACAAGATGCATGAATAAGTCACATATATGTTTTAATTCACAGCAAATTTCATTAAATTTCTCTAAAAGCCTTAATGCCAAACATCCTCCGCATGTTTCCCTCAGTGTCCCTGGCCTTGGTTGGGGTTTTCCCTGCGACAGCGAGCGTCTTTGTTTCAGAGGAAAAAGGGTGACAGCCAGACCAACAGGCACACTGGCTGTGTGTTGGGTTTTGTTTGTGTCTGTTGCCACAGCAACAGTAAGGCTACGATGGCAAAGGCACCGGCAGAGGCGGACGGCTGCTACGTGATTCACACACACACACACACACACACACACACACACACACACACACACACACACACACACACATGCAGACAGAGGGAGGGTGGCCTGGCAGAGGAGCCCAAAAGAACGAAAGATGAAGCATCTGGTGAGACTCAGGGAGACCCCAGCTGTTCCAAACCACGACCCATAATGCACCAGCATGAGCAGGGCTGACATCTTGATTATGCTGTGATTAATCCTCACTAATGTTAAGAATAGATGTGTTTGTGACACAGTGAGATGTTCTGTTCAGGATCAGCTAAATGAAACCACCGAGAAGACTAAACGTTTGTTTTTGAGCCTGGAAACAGATGGAAAAATAATCTGACTGTGAAATCAGTTTCTGGAGATTTCAGTTGGATTAATCAATTCTCCTCTGTGGATGGACTCTGCTCAGCTGTCATGCAACTGCAGATGTTAAAACTTCCAATTTTTTTCTGGCACTGTAATTTATCTGTCACTGCAGGAACAGTAGAGGTTGCCACAGTCTGTGCCAAATTCAGAATTTTGTTTTATTTTTCTTCTTCCCTTTCCATATTGTTACTTTGTGAGTTTGTTTGTTGGTTTCTGACTGCATCCTTGTACCATAAAGCTCTACATACCAGTCTTCTTCAGATTTTTCAGTTTGACGATGTTGCATCTTTGTGTTTCATGTTTCTTGTTTTCTTGGTTTGCTTGTTTCTCAGGTTCATCCTTTATTTTTTAAAAATGTATTGTCTTTTCTTCATACTTTCTGCATTTGTATCCTTTACCTGCACACCTTGGTAATCAGGGCAGACTATTATGTCAAGCTTGGCCCACAGAGCATCAGCTGCTCTTAACACCAGCCCCATCAGCTGTTTACATCTTCACATCCAATTTATCTGCTCCCTTTGAAACCACTTGAAAAATCCACCTCCACCCCCAGCTCCTCCTTTTATGCTGTGTCTAATTTCACCAGTGTCATATGTATTTTTACTGGTGTTGACTCTGTTAAGTCACCCCATGAGTCTTTGCTGCTCTCCCTGCCTTGGTTTTTCATGTATGCCAATATAAGACAGGGGAGGTGTGCTCTTCCCACCCTAGGCTTTTTCATTCCACTAAATAAAACTTATTGCATGCTAATAATAAATTCTTTTTGAGGATACAACACATAAAATTAAGATCATGAAACTCTACAGAGACTCTACAGAGAATCCAGAAAAAAAACACACCATAAATTTAAAAAATGTTTATTCAGATTTTTCCACCTTAAGAAAAGGAAAATAAAACCATTTCTTGCTTGTTTACCATGAGAATATACAATCCATCTTTACAAAACAGAGATCATAGACATCAGATACGACACACGCATACACAAAACGCAGCTTCTGGTGAGAACACAGGTGGTCTGATGGTTATTATTACTAGGACTTGTGTGACCATGCTGGCGCCGTCGGTCTGGTTTCCAGGCAACATGTTACTGCACCTGATGATGAAGCAGAGAAAACACACGTCAAGTAGAGTGAAGCAGGTGGATTTGCTTGGAGTTGGACTGTGGGTTTTTGTTAACAAATGAGATGTAAATAAAGGAAATAAACCGAGGCATGCAAATGACTTGGTGAAGGTTTACCTTTCTAGTTGTATGTGTGGCTCTCTGTTCCACCGTGTCCAAATCCTGAGGGGAAAGAAGATTTTTTTACATCAGTAAAGTGACTTTTACTCCAGGAATCATGTTCCAAGAGAAGGTGTCCCAAAATGCAAAACTCTACTAATCATGTCGGCCTAGTAACTGTATCACTGAGTTTGACTATCAGATGATAGCGTGCATAATGACAAGATCATTTACAGCCTCAACATAAACAAATACAAAACCTAACTCTAACACAGGGAATGGCTCTTGGCAGAATGCCTAATAAGCAAAGGAGTACGCCATCATTGTTGCCAGGTGAACTCAACGAGGTCACAGTGAACCTGTTCGTAGCATGAAAAGAATTATCAGAGGAAGACACACTCACCTTTAGGTCCAAACAGGGCACCATAGCAGGGTTTGTGACAGTATGGCTTGCCGTCATGCTACAAGAAGAAAAGACACATGAGCGATGTTGTTACATAAATACAAAAACACACATAGAAAATAAAAGGGTACTAAGATAAAGTTAAATAAATAAACAAATAATAATAAAACAGCTATTGTATGTGTTTTGAGCCGATCCTGCTTCTAATTTTTCCAAACAGCCTCAAATAGCTGACTTTGAAAGACTTTCTTTCCTTTTGAAGACGTACCATCTACTCTGTTAAAAGTGTGATCAAACACTGTTCAAGGGAGCACTTACATTTCTACTAAAAACAATTATCACCTCTTTTACTTCTTTTAATTTTCTTACTTAACCTATTTTTAATGGCACTGCTTGAGCACAGGGTGTAAAATTAAATGAGGTTACAGGTCACATTACCTGTTCCCCCCATTACCTTTAATTCTATAACACAAAGCGGATGTTAAAGAAACTTTCAAGAATATTTTTTTCTAAACATTAATTTTTTCAGGAAATTATCTCCATTATGTACATATGTTTCTCTTTTCATTTTTTTTTCATACATTCTTTTTTTATGTTTTGCCATTAGCATAGCAGTCCATCATCCCTGGGTAACATTTTACTGTTAGCTTGTGAGTTAGCAAGCAAAGCCAATTTTTTTTAGTTTTTTTTTTCCAATCCTTTTTCATGGTTTGGATAAAATTTGAAGTTTATGATGTAATTAGCCAACTCTGCTTTCTCAAACTGCACTTCTGTTAGCTTCAGTGCGAAAGCAGCTGGGGTAATATACTTTTGAGGTGTTATTTCATTTTGTAATACTTAAAAGTATCATCTAGTCATCTTAAATTTCAAAGGGACAATTGCAACAATATCCTATGATTTGAGACAACTAGCTTACTCTTAACCTTCATTGTTAGCTTGTGGGTTAAATTAGCATGCAGAAAAATACAGTAGGAGGTTCGGCATAACTTTATCATATGTTTGTTGAATACTGTTCTACTATATGTTGTTTAATAAATGTATCTAACTCTCATTTGATTTTGGGCCATTAGGTAACTCTTCCTGTTATCTTACCTACACTAAGGTGTTAGCCCTCGGGCGGCTTAGCTATCAGAAATTCCTATTCACCACTAGCCAAATGTTTAAGTATTGTAAATAAAGTAGACTGTTAGCTTGTTGGTGAAGGTAGCTAGCACAGCAATGTGGTAAGTGGTGCTGTGTAACTACTTCAATTTATATGTAGTGGACTTATCTTACCATATAATTTGGGCTACTAGCTGTCTTTAATCTAAGCTACACTATGGTTAGCTTATAAACTGTGGTAGCTAACACTGAAATACAGTACAAGATGCTTTAAAACCTCTTAAAATTTGTGACAGATAATCTTAAGCTTATGGTTTTGGTTCCATCATCTCTTGTGGGTTTGACGGCTCATTAGAGGTTTTACATAATTGATGCATTAATTCCAGTAGCCTCACCTCTGCATGTGAGCCTGCTGACAGTGTCTTGTTGCACTTCTCACACTTCAGACAGGGCCTGTGCCAGTCCTTGCCAAGTGATGACACTCTCTCAGCTGCAAAACAAACCGAGAAGCAAACATGAAAACCACTTCCACTGAAACCTCCACCACAAAGAGAGCTTCTGTAGTCTGCAGAGGGTCACAGGGTCACACATGGATCTGGTCTGGTCTGTGGTTCAGCTGATGAGTCTCGCTAAAGTATGATTTCATTGAGCTGTATCAGTTGTAGACAAATAAGATAATGTCTTTGCAGATAACTTTGGGAACATAGTGGGGGTGTGGCACTCGGGCAAAAAAGAGGACTAGCTGTCCCAGGGGAATCACCCTTCCTGCTTCATAAACTCTGATAAAGATGTTTTTATCTGGGTGGATCTGCACAGACGCCCTTATAGAAGACTGTAAAAGTAGGAGGGTTATTCCAAGTGTTGGATCTTAGATCCAGCATATGGACACAAGTTAAGATTATTTTTAAGCATGATACAAGTAAGGCATAGAATCGTCATGCAAAACTGGATTAAAAGGTTGATTTATCAGAAAGTGCATGAGGTAAGCCAGGAAATGTTGAAATAAAGAAGCATCAACATGATCTAAAGTTGTAACTAATGCACAAAACTGTACAACAGGCTAAAGAAAGCTAGAACAGAGTGTGCATGTATGGAAATAATGTGACATGATCTGTTTTCATGGTCTGCAAACATTCCCACAACACCAGGACATGATGCATGTCTTCCTAAAAATAGTCTGATCTGGTATGAGATTATGCAACAGCCAATGGAAATGAGCAAAAATACTCAAAGGCGAGGTCAACTGAAGAGGCTTGGGGCATGAAAACATTTTTGTGAATTCGGGTAATAATTACAGCAGCTGAGTTAAACCATCATTTGAAACAGACTGTTAGTTTGTCCAAGCTGTAATGTAAGATTAACTACAGAAGAGCTTAGAGTGCAGCCTGGCTGAGCTGGGAGATGCTCATGAATGTTTTTATTGTGTTGTATATGGATTTGGTGGAGCATACTTTAGTGCAAGGGTTGTTCATTTTATCTTTGATAAGATTAGAAATGAGCCGCTACAGCCAGGCAGAAGAAAAATATGATCTGCTCTCCCATCAACTCTCACTTGCTGAGTCAATAAGGATGGAGTCCAAAATACATAAACATGAATGAGAATGGAAAAACACTTCAAGGAGGAAGCTGATCAGATATTTGCTTCATTCCTTTCCATAAAAAAAACAAAAACCAATTTTAGGTCATAAGCTAGTCTACAGCTTGAGTGACTGACTTAAATGACATTTTCAAAGAAACATTAAATAAATATTTAACAGTAAAGGTCTATATAGTTAAAACAGTTAGCTTAGCCTAGCAAATAAAACGAAAAAAAGAAAATAAAAAGAGCTAGCCTGGCGTTGCTAGCCAAATACAATCTCCCTGTATCTAGAGCTCATTTTTTTAACCTGAACTCCACAATTTTCTGAAGTTGTTATCAAAAGCTGACAAGTAGATTTTATGACCTACAAATGAACAGGTAAGGGATGCTGTTTCACAGTCTCCTGAATCTAAATGTGCACAGTCAGTTAACAAGTCAGTAAGATAAAAGCTAACATGTTACATCTAGAGAAATTCTCCAGATACTTTATTTTTGTTACTGGAAGAATGACACTTAAATGTCTGATTGTGAATTTGAAGATAGCCTTTTGTTAGCTAGCTTACTAGCTTGGTTTTGAACTTAGCTTAATGAAAGCATATGATAACTTAGTTAAAACCTAAATCTCTCTAAAATTGTATCTTAAGTTTGATACAAGTAAACTAGTTTCTTTCAGGATATTAGGAAATTTATTTTTTTTATTGCTAGGTTCAAGCTAGAAGACAATTTGCTTGGCTTGCTAAAAAAGCTGGAGAAGGTGGGAACAAATTGTTCTGGCTTTGTCCAAAGACACTTTTATTGCTTCCTAGTATTTATAGAACACATTAAATACTGCATTATTGTATTTGACTGAACTAACATAAAACATTCAGAGCAGTCAATGTTTTTTCTGTCTTTTGCTATGTTCTATGCTGTGTTTCTGGAACTGGACCAGTTTCCTCCTCCTCCTCATTCACTGAAGCAGCAGAAGCCTGATTGTTTCCATCTGAGAGCTTAGAAGCATTAAGATGGATGGGCAGCAGAGACAAGGAAGGGGTTGGACAGTGCGGTCATGAAGTGTGTCCACTGACTGCAGAGTGGAGTTTATAACAGAAGCAGGAAAATTACAAGACTTTGCTTGTTAAATGGTACAAATCTGTGTATTCCAGAGGAGAAATATTAGGGGAGCTTGTCCTGGCTGAAACAAATCACTCTGCTTATTTTGGCATGGAAGGAGAAAGTTTATCCTTACAGAAGAAGAAATGGAAGCATGGTTCAGTCTCACGGTCAATTCATCTGACTGACAGACCAAAGACTTGGCTCTGTATCTTATATTGGCCTGGACCTCAGAGTGCCTCTCAAGGGAAGATTTATTCTATTGCAGATCTGAGATGCAGGATACGTGGTAAATAGATTAAGAGGAGTGTAAAAATGGAGCTGTCCCCTTTCTCCCTCCTTCCTCCGGAAACAGTAAATGCTCCTTGCTTTGATAGCATCCTCATAAGACAAGATTGATGCATTAAAAATTTCTCCATTGAGTCGTTTTTGCAGTAAAACCTTTTAATTCTAAGTATCTTGATTGTAGATAGCTTTATAGAGCACATTGTCTTTTTATAAGGCTCTGCAGAGCTCTATAAAAATCTGCAGACAGAAAGATTAAGGAAACAAAATTAATAACGGCCCATATATTTGCTCACTGAGTGTTTCCATATTCAGTCAGAGCTACACATAATATAGTCAGATCTTCATTTTTTTATTGAAAATTTTAACAATGTGCTGAATTTAGATCACATATACATACTCTAGCAATTATGTGGCCTGCTTATTGTGCAAAACACTCCCTGCTAGTATCATATTATTACATTTCAGGGGCATTTTTTCCTTATTCACCAGCACAAATATCCAAAAATTAGCTTTATTTTCTAACTTTTATCACAGGTTATTTTAAAATTAATCTTTTAACTCCATACAATCTATTTGGGAAAAAAAAGAAATATATAACAAATTATTATTATTATTATTATTATTTTTTTTTTTAGATTTTCTCCATGAAACATTAATACACGGGATAACATATTGCTCATAAAATTAGCTTAATTTGTTTCCTTTATGTTATTTTTACACGTTATTATTAGCTAAATGTTGCACGAGCAACTTGATGAGACCTCTGCACGTGGGCTTTGGCAGACCCTTTTTTATTTTTAAAGTAATTTCATTCAATACTTATAAAAAAAACTTTCAAACTCAGACAGCTAAACGTTTAACACGAAATTTTTATCTTTATTTTTTTCGGTTTCTTTGTATTTCATTAAATAAGCACGTTTAGAATTCGTGTTTAATGTCAAGTGTCTGTCATTCAGTTTCCTGTTTCCCCATATATGTTGAATAGACGCTAAATGAACCAGGAAATGTTCGCACGCGCCTAAAACACAAAATCAGTTAAACGAAGAAGAAGAAGAAGAAGAAAACACAAGGATGAAAATCTTACCGAAGTAAACTTCCTTTGCGCACTTTGGGCACTTAGGCATGTTGATGTAGATGTGATAGATAACCTGAACCGGGGAGAAAACGGTGCAGCAGCGGGTATCCTGAGGATGAAGTGTGACTGCAGCTGTACAGACTCGTCCACCTGTTAGCTCAGACTGACCACGCCTCGATCTGAAGTGCAGATGTGCGCTCTCACTGTATTTATAGTGCCGAGGAAATAGTTCATCTGAAACTTTTCTCTCTTTTTTTCAGGGTGGGAGAGGCTTAAATCAAGTTTCTGTGATTGTGCATGCTGACAGCATCATGTTAAACACTCAAGGAATCATGATAAGTATTGTATGGTTTTTGCTGCTTGCAGCAGTATTCCCAAACGGTCATTTTAACCTAAAGAATGTGAGATCTTAAAAAAGTGATATTGAAATAGTCCCACTTTTAAAGTTCTCGCACTAATTTACAAAGAGGAGTAATATCTGTGTTTTTCTCTGCTGAAAACTACTTCTTGAATTCATTTTGCAGTAAGGGTGGACACTAGAGCTGGGAGAGAGATAGAGCATCCTTCCATCCACTTTATCAGCAGAAATAAACATGTTGATAGCCTGGTACAACAATATGTCCTATCTGGGAGGGATGATTTCTTTTTTTAAATTTAGAATTAATGCTGTCAATTGATTAAAAAAAGATTAATCGAATTAATCACATGTCTATTTTGTGATTAATCATCACCCAAAATACGAGCGGCCAAAACACAACAATACTTTTGTGTTTCATCCTAAAACTGTTGCTGTGTAAACTGTCCCTGAGTTTACAAAGTTTGATTAGCGCTAAGTGACAATTGAATCCATTACCTCGCCTCCTATCCTGTAAAAAGTTGTCCTGAACAAAGAAAAAGTTGAATAAAAAAGAAAACTGCTCTCATTCATTTGCTTACAAAACAAATATGCCTTGGTAAGAGTCACATCCTTACAACAGTGGGTGATGGTGCTCATGGGAAACAGAGTCTTTACCCAAAAAAATATTAAATTATAAAATTATATTTTTTGCGTATAGCACTCATAGAGCCTCTAAAAGAATGAGCTATGAAAGCCTTACAAGTCTCAAATGGATCTTAATTATAGGTAACGTATGATAACATTAAAATTTGATTAAGTTTAGTTCTTTATCCAGAATTCTACTATCTTTACAGCTCTACCAGAATCCCTTTGTAGAGTTTCCCCTTGTATGGTTAAATATCATTTTTTAAGAAGGCAGAAGTACAATTTGAACTTGATTTAAAGATGCAATGAGGATCTGTTTTAATTGCACTCCCTCGCCACCTTGTGGCCTGGAGTCTCCGAACAGGTTTGTAACTTACTTTTAGTGTGGCGTGTGTTTGTTTTGGAATTAAAAGGAGATCGGATCGAAACAATTTTTTTTTGTTCAAGACAACGCTTTAGTGGATAAAACGCGCTGAGGTAAGGTATTTATCGGTACAGTTATGTGGTTTGAAACGTGACATTGAGCCGGCTATATGTTGGCGACATCGTCAGCCTAACCTAACCCTGTCCTGCCAGTCATCTACCAAGCAGAGCTAACGTAACCTCACTCTTCATTTTATTGATAGACTCTCAAGTTTGAACAGACCACTGCAGAATAACTGCTGACTGTGGGTTGGAGTTAACAGTAGCACAAACAGTTTAGCCCCTGTTTTATAGAGTGATACAGCCCTGCTAATTAGCTTTTAGCTTGCGCTCTATCTCTCTTCTGTTTGTCTTTCTTCTGCTCTTTTGTCCTTTGTCTGTCTGACAGTTAGGCTCCTGTGTCCACCATCACTATAAAATTAGTCATAGAAATAGTTTTCAGCAGAGAATCTCCTCTCACTACTAAACTTCATCAGCTAGCGTGGTGTTGTCATAGAGACCTAGAGGTGCCGTAAATCAATCCAGTCCTGGTTGACACCAACTGGAAGCTAAGAAGTAGCATTTTAAGATAACCTGTAACCAGCAATATTGGTGCTGATAATCTCATTTTAAAGTGTCGATTATGATCAGGAATATATCTAGAAGGGAGACTTTTTCAAGATCACTTTCAAACATCTCACAGCCCCTTTAATTTACTCCATCATGGTTGGTAAATCAGTTTTCTTTAATAAAGCAGACACACTTGGTACGTTATAACCTCTGGCAGACTGGTAGCAGCAACCCTGCAGCCTGTTTTTCTCTCAGGAGGTGCAGCAGGTTGTTATTGCACCTTATAGATGATGCCAGGTATCTCTGGCTTACACTTTGTTTTGACTTTGAGCTTAGTGAAATCCCAGCATAATCTTTACGACATAGGTGGATCCCACTAAACTTAGAGCAACTTTTGACCTGATCAGGTGGGTGAAAAGCTGCTGAATCAGTTTTTTTTCAGTGTGTATGTGTTTTTTATATTCTGTTATGCTAACTATTACAGAGTCAGAGCCCTTTGACACAGACATACCTCCAGAATGAAACATGTCTGTGTCTTTCCCAAAGAATGTAGCCCTCTAAGGATCTCTTTAATGTAATCACCATGGCAGCTAAACAAAACGCTGATCTTGTCATATTTCCTCCAACATTTGGTTTGTTTTTTTCTTGTGCTCAGTCTTGGTTTTCTGAAGTTAACTGAATGAAAATGACATTTCCATGTAGGTAAAGTCCAAATTTTGTCAGTGTCAAACTTTGACTGAGGAAGAAAGTAAACACTTTCCATATTTTGAAACTTTCCTCCAATTTTTGTAAGGCAAGGGACATGGAAGGATTTAGCGTATTGGCCTTGACTAACTGTGTTTGGAGGAGTTGGGCCCCTTCTTAGTGCAAAGCAACATGCCAACATGCCTGAAGAAATAATACGCTGAAAGAAAACCACTTCAGCTCTTTTTTAAAAAGTCCTTTTTGGCGATGCTACCAGACTTTATTGATGGCAACGTTTTGGTTCCCAGGCTGGCAACTGAGTGAAAGTTTAACAACCAAGAGTGAACAGCACAGTAACCTTCCATGGTGATATAACCCTAAATCTTTTTTTAGATCTGGCTCACAGTGACAGATTTACCTGCAAGTTTTTGCTGATTGTGGAGAATCTTCAAAGTCTTTTGGTAGAGAGTGTCGCCTTGTAATTTTCTGGCTTCCATTAAATCAGAGATGCCAGGCAGAAGCTGCTGATTAATCAGGGATAATCTGTCCCAGCCACCCAGGTAGCTGAGGGTCACGCCTCATCTGTCCTCTGGGTCCTACTGGCTCTGGTCCAGTCTGTGAGGTTAGCTTTTGATGTTTCTCTGGTGCTGCCTTGTAATTATATGTATAGAAGCTATCAACCCACCTCCCTGAAATTAGAGAAGATGAACACAGGGGGTTTCATTTTTCTGCTTCAGTAACCAAGTATGATGTACTCAAACAAGGCACAACTCGAGGGCTATTATGTCTGCACTTACTGAGACACACAGATATTTGTTTTTCGCAGATAAGACTAAAGGTGCTTTTCTACTGCAGGAACTTCCCCCAGGAACCAGGGATTTCTTGATGAACTATGTACTTTTTGACCACAGGAACTAAAGTCTAAATTTAGTTCAGGGGTAACTGATCTACCCTTTGAAACAGCCCTGCCTGTGGGGTAGGACTATAGACTGTAAATACATTTATCATTGTATGGTTTTGAAGCCAAAATTCCCCCTTCAAAGGTGCAGCCATTGGCAGCAGTTGTGCAGCCAGAGTCTGCGCAGTAGAGACTGTGAGGGATTCTGGGAGAATCTAAGTGGAGCCGGGTGACAAAAATAATAATTTCTTTCAAGAGTCTAATCACTTCCTGACTCTACCTCCCGACATATTTTACAATCCCTGAAAAAAATACACAAGAGTGGCAGCTGTCAATCATCATTACACGTGACGTAAAACCTCGCTTTTAACCTCTTATAGCTACTGAAAAAGAAACTTTTCCGAAAAAAGAGGACTTGAATACAAGGCAGCCAAATAATATCTTCAAGTCATCACAACAATCCGACGTGAGAAACATTTCTACGAGGTGTATTAGTTTTTTAAAGTTTGACCACAGCCCATCTGGAATGACTGGGGAGATGGATTTTTTTACCTATACTGCAGCCAGCCACCAGGGGGAGCAGTTTTCCTGGCAACCTCACAGTCTACAGTCTATGGGTAGGACTTCCAGAGTTCCAGGAACTATGGTGGTAGGGGCTTAACAGCAAAACCTTTCTGGTTGGTGGAGCATCCACAGTGTTTTATTTAAAAAATATTACATCTAGTTGTGATTTATTTGGGTTCAGTAAGTTCTTAGATAATGTCTTCTTTGAAACTAACAAGAATGCTCACTTTCCCTATTTAGTGTTGTGTCATCCTTGCTGAATGGCCTTTGGTGTTGTCTTACTGCCCTCTTCTGGTCTGGTGGTGTAGTGCAAGTACTTTTATTTTCTCTCCTTAAGTCTTTAATTGTATAATCATTTCTGAACTTTAGTGGAAACTTAGAAAATGGGCAAAAGGAACCATTTAGTTCTTGGAAGAGAAGTTCCAGTAACTTTTAGTTGATCAACCCATGACACAGATGTCAGTTATGGGTTCATAGAGAGTTTACAGTGAAAAGTTAAAACCTTATATTTAATAATTTTTCGTGGTAAATTCAGATTCCACCCATTTTCAAAGACTATGGTGGTAAGAAAGCTTACATATATTATTACAGATGCCCTGAACATGAAACATAACAAGGTATGCAACACAAAGGAATTAAACTTTTGTAAACAGAAAATGTACTTAAGACTTGGAAACAAACAAGTGAGGTGTAAAAGCTGCCAGGTAGGGAGAAAGAAAGTGAGTTGATCATGAGACCTGAACAGACTCAGGCTAGTTGACCTCAGAAGTGAACCAGGAACCACAGGAAGTTCTGAGTTAAAACAGGAAACAGCAGTGACGCAATAGTGATGACTTAGTATGTTCTCCCCATGAACACGTGGGTTCTCTGTCCAATTACTCTGCCTTCCTCCTCCAAAAACATGCTCCACCAGGTTGATTGGTCAATCTTAATTTCCCCTCGGTGAGAGTGTGTGCGGGCATGTTTGACTGGTGTTTATCTGAAAGGGATGAGAGGTAAAGATAGATGGATGGATGCCATATGTGTCTTATTTCATATTCTCTTTATGAACAAATAAAGCAGGAAGAAAAAGATGTTAGTGGCTGAGGCCTTTTTGCAAAATGGAGTTTTCATGATCACGATCCCTGCGAGGTGTGCATAGAAAGTTTGTGTCCAGAGTCTATAAGTGTTTTGCAACAGCCCTAAGAATCTCCTTAAGGAGCTGCAAATTGAAATCTTCCACAGCACTTGACTACAACTTTAAAAAAAATTATGGCAAATGTGTCAAGAAATGTCCCAGAATGGTAAAACTTACCGTACACATGATGTCATGCTTTCCTCTGAGAGGATTGTCACTCTCTGTTTCTCTCTTCTTCTTTTTTTTGAGTTTCATTTCCATCATTCTTCTTTAACAACTGTCTTGCAGACTGTGCAGCGCCCTTTGACCTTTGAATTCATGCGATCCACAAACTGTGACAGCTTGGCTGAAGTTCATCCAACACAAAGACGCCTTTGTTTGAGCTGCTACTGTGAGACGCTGTCAGATGTTTTACTTCTGGGAGTCATAAACACACCAGAATGACTTCATCGCTCTTTACATCTACATTTTTTAAACTGCTCTTCTTTGAAAGTTGTTAATCATCACATTATAGATCATGAAAACTTTTATTTGAAGTCTCATTTCCTTTAAAGAGCGAAACTAAGAGAGATCTGTATGATGTTAAAGTTTCCTGGGAGATAAATTGGAGGAACTCTGAAAATGACTTGCAGAGCAGCTCAGTGAGACTAATAAATATTGTATCATGAATCTCAAAATAACTCCTACTCTGCTTGTTTTAACTGTAACAATATTTTCTAGGTTTCGGTTAATTTATGTGAGCTGGGCTGCAATCATTCACCGTAATGGATCAGAGTTCAGGTCGAGCACAGAACAAGCCAGCTGATTTAGAAAAGCAGGGAGTAAAGTAAAACAAGCCAGAGCAGGGTGTCGACCATCACTCCTCCAGATCTGTCAGACGGAGACCCAGAGGAGGGAGAGGAGGCTGGGAGGGACACCAGGAGGACACTGTGTCCATTCATGCTGTCTGACGACCTGAATCACAGAGGGAAGTTGCTGCAGTTTCACATAAAACAACAAAAACAGTTTATGAATTCATCGACCACGTGATGAGGAGAAAGTTACTGTATTGTTAAATCATTCACATTCAATGAAGCTTGGTTTAGCAGCACAATGTAGCATGCACATATGCCCATACACGTACATGTGCTTATTTTCATACTTCAAGATATGAATGTAGCTGAAAAAAAGTACTTTTTGGCTGATGTGATGTTAAAGGTCCCATATTATGCAAAAATCACTTTATTAAGTCTTTTAGTGAAATTTGTGGGTCTTTGGCTTTCCTCCCAGCCCACAAAATGTGATATTTAATGACAAAACCTGTACTTAGTCGTGCTTGTGAACGTAAAATCCTGACCTAAAATGAGCTGTTTGCATTTTGGGGGTTTGCTGACGTCAGCGATTCCCTTTTTTTGACCAATCAGGAGCAAGTCTGACCTGATTGGTACACCAGAGCAGATACCCCCAAACCTCCTTCCTGCCCACTCCCCTCCCCGCTGCTGGAGAGAGAATGCCAAAGTTTAAGAGCCATCACTGCTCTGTTTTTGGCTGTAAACAGCCACATAGTTCCATACTCAAGCTTTCCAACTTGGAAGAAGACAAGACTGAGTGGCTAGAATTAATTTATCAAGGAAATGTTCCAGCGACACTCAGTTAAACTGTGCATGTGTGTGCTAGTCACTTCACGGCCAACTGCTTTTCCAACTTTGGACAGTACATCAGAGGGCTAGTGAATAGACTGGTCCTGAATCCAGGCGCATTACCAACCATCCTCCAACAAACCTTGGACCCTGGAAATGTGAGTATTTTAAATGCTGTGCGCTGTGGAGCAGATGTAAGAGCTTTTCCTCAGTGTCCTCCCTGTCTCTGTGTTAGCTTCAGGATGCTAACTTTAGCTGTGGTTAGCCTGTTGTTTTAGCCTGTAATGTTACGGTAAACGAGCTTCGCTGTTTTCGAAAAATTGTGACGCGGAAGAACGGGGCGGTATCAGCGGTGGCTCAGTTACATATGAAGGTCACGCCCACTAAATCAGAGCGTTCTGAACAGAGGGGCTATGAGAGCCTGGAAACAATGCTGCTGTGCTTGATTTATTTGCTTTTTGGACCAAAACATGTTACTACCATTTCATGAAGACATCAATGATCCATATTAAACTGCAGAAAAGGAGGACAATATGGGACCTTTAAAAGCTATAAGCTAAAGTTTAATAAAACATAGTAATTAGCGATTAAGAACTATTAAATCAAGATAAAAGCAGTCACAGTATAGTCTTATAGTAATTATGGTGGCTATTGTGCCACAGTGGTGCACTCATGCTTCAACATTTATGAGTTTAGGGGTGTAGATAAATCACAAGTAGCTTTAATTACTACGTTTGATGCTCCTAAATTTATGTGAAAGGAGCCCTTAGCATCTTTCCGATATCTCTGGTGCTGCATGTGAAGCAACATTAAGAAGCTTTGTGAAGACAAATGTTCACAGAAATAATGAATCAACCAAACACTTGAAAATACAGTGCAGGACATTTATAATTAATTAACTGTTAGTCATAACCTAATCCTTGCCATAGGAATTCAAAGACTGCTGTTTGGACTGCTAAGCACAGCAGGAACTCAGTCTTCAGGGACTTGGCTGGGGAAGCAGAGGTCCAGTACTGACCACAGTAAAGGCCGAGCGAGAAGCCATACTTGGTCTGTAGGATCCTGTTTCTGTATGCATAGTGCAGTATGCTTGTTGCATAATGTGTGCATTTCCCGCAGAACTGCATGTTCAGTTACTGTGTGTGAAAGTGAATGGCCCTCCTCTTTGTGTGTTTTGCAGGATACAGAGTTTCTAAATCTGGTGATCTGCACATCCCACAATGGTGTACCGCAAGCGAAACACTCACACAAACCAGCAAAGACTAGTTTACTTTAACAAGAGGAAAATGAACTGAGTTGGCTCTCTAGGTAACAGCATCTAAGAGGACGGCAGCGTGAATGTTCAAAGAAAGAAAGTTTCAGATTCCCTAAAGAAGAACAGAAACTTTGAGGGAGGAACTGTAAACGATTACAGAAACAAACAAAACGTAATCAGTTTCTGCCAAACAAAAGTTCTGCCCTGCAGATGTAGATGATGATAATGATGTGGCCTTGTTGAGTTTTTCCCTCTTGATTCTGTTTCTCACACTCATTCTGACTCAGACTCAGTCCAGGTTTTTCCCATGGTCACTGTCTGCACCCTTATCTCCTCTCGCCTTTGATGCTCTCATTACATCCTCACACTCCACAAAACATCCTCACGTTGCACAAAAGTTTCCTGGGATTTGAGCTCAGTAGGAAAATTCTTGAACATCAGTCTTTTGTTGCAGCTGTTGGGGCAGTCAGTAATCTCTATATTTACTGTGTCCTCCCATCAGAGGTGAAAGACTATTTTTTTGTCCTAATAAAGGACCCTACAAAGGTGGCACACAGTGTTGATGGTGAGTTTCTTTCCCACACAACTTAATTTTATTAGCAAAGACTCATGACTCACAAACTGTATGAGAAATATTGATATCATCTGTACCACAACACTGTACTCTCTCATAAATATTTTCCTCAAATGTCATCAGCCTCAGCCTCACCCAACTCCCTGACACTGTTAATGGAGTCATTCCTCTTACATCACATCGTCTTTTGAATGTCCCCTGTCATTTACCACGCTGTTACCCAGTGATGTCTTATACTGAGCATGTCTGAACATACTAAATAGCTACTGCTTCAGACAGATCCCTGTTTTCATGAAAGTTATTCGACAAGAGGTCCACAGTGAAGGTTTCCTTGGTTTGCTGATCTTTGGTTGTATGTTGTGGCCCTTATCTTCTTCCTTTAAAGCCAGAATTAAGGCTACAGGAATGACTGGTCTGGATTTTAAAGCAGGAAGTATATTTGGTATATATGCTGCACTTTTGTGTAATTCCCTATTTCCAGTGAAACTAGGACTCAGGAAGACAGCTGGGACTAAATAAGCAAATCCTTTTAGTAACATCATACTTACAGTGAAACTAGGACTTTAAAAAAAGCTTAAATATATGGAGTGACACCTCTGTGTTACTTACCATTTGCAATGAAACCATGACTTTTAGAGAACAGCTGGAACATAAATAGCAAGGCCTCTGTGTAACTTAGCATTTACACTGAAACTAGGACTTGTCTTAACTCAGTATAAAGTGTAAAGCCTCTTTCTTATAATTAACACTTAACTGAGACTTTACTGAAACCAGTGAGGTAACTTGGAGTGAAACCTAAAAACCCTACCATTTACAGTGACACTGAGACTTATACAGATGGCTGGATCAGAATGAGTGAATCCTTTTAATAACCTCATACTTACAGTGAAACTAGGACTTAATAAAGAGCTGAACCACATAAAGTGAATTAATTCAGTAACCTTGTGTTTACAGTGAAAATACGACTTCACAAAACAACTGGAATATCAAAAGTGTTTGTTTGTATAACTACAATTGAGACTATAATTGAGACATTATTGAAACCAATGAGGTAACCTAGAGTGAAACCTAAAAAAACCCTACCATTTACCATGAAACTAGGACTCATACAGACAACTAAAACAAAATTAGTGAAGTAACCTCATAATAATAGTGAAACTAGGACATATTGACTAGCTGGAACAAATAAGGTGACTCCATTCAGTAACCTCATGTTTACAGTGAAACTACAACTTCAGAAAACAACTTGATTACTAAAATGTTTCATCTATGTAACTCACAATTTACATCGAATCTATGACTCAAAAACAGCCTGAATTTATGGAGTGACATCTTTGTGTAACTTACCATTTGCAATGAAACTATGACTTTTAGAGAACAGCTGGAACATAAATAGTAAAACCTCTTTGTAAGTTTGCATTTACAGTGAAACGAGGACTTGTCTTAGCTCAGTATGTAGTGTAAAGCCTCTTTCTTATAATTTACACTGAACCGAGACTTTACTGAAACCAATGCGGTAACCTAGAGTAAAACCTTAAATGAACCTACTATTTACAGAGAAACTAAGACTTTCTACAGTTTTACTGGACACAGAGTTGCTTTGCAAGTTACAATCTTGACTGATAACACTGCGGTTCAAAACTCTGGACTGTAGGTTGATTGTTGTTAACCACTAGCTTTATGGCAAGGTTGACCATTGTTTCTAAAGGCTAAATACTTGATTACAGGCGGTTGTGGTTTTCATGGTCTAAGCCTCAGTACATGACCTGCTGAGCCACACTAGTGCCCCTGGATGTTCATTGTTTGTTGACTTATAAAAATCACTTCTGCTTTGGTAACATCTGAAAGAGAAGGAAGCGTGTACCCCAGGTTTGACCCTGCAACCTTATTATAGACTTTGTGGACAGGTTTTGTGTACTTTGATTCTTCTTTTCTTCCCATGGTCGCAAACTGTCAACCAAATATTCCAGAGCCTGTGTGCAAGAAGTCAGAGACGGTAGACAAGTTCAAGCCCTGTTTGACTTGGACGTCTTTCAGAAGTGGCCCCTGAATCAAAACAAATACTCTCGAGTATATAAAGACACACACACACACACACACACACACACACACACACACACACACACACACTGATGAGTGTAAACTGATGGTTTGGACAAAAACAGGCCACGCATTTGGATCTTCATGGGAACCGTGGAGGAGGAAAGCCTAAATTGGGCTCCATTATCAGAAAAAGATGGCATGAAAAACATTCAGATAGTAAGAATTCCAAACCAACTGTGCTACGGTAAACCATTAACACTCATTTAATCCTGAGACCTGGCTCCAGCTCAACTATTTAGAGGGAAGAGAAAGGTTAAACAAATAAACACTGTGGTAAGCCTCAATTTCCTTAGCAACTGGTAATTGTTTGTGAGGGAGGTTATGTCCGTAGCTATGGCAACTCTAAGTTCCTCAATAACAGGAAATGAGGAGGTTGTGCGCTTCTGAGGACAACATGTGATCATTTCCTCCAAAAGACGTACAGAGAAGTCAAGAGTCAAGTTGCTTCATGTGTTTTTGTTTTTTAAGTAAACAAATGTTGATCCAATCAAAAGGAAGAGGCTTTTATCCCTGAGTGCGTCTGACTGAAGACAAACATCACATTTCACTCTTCACCTCGCTGTCTATTTTCAGATTCGGGAAGTAGCTACACTTTCACTTAACCAATACAGTGTCTGGTGCTTTGTTGGCAGACGTGTTCTGTCTCTGTGTTCTTTCTAAACAAAGTCCAAATCTAATTCTGGTTTAACACTTTCACCTTACATGTGCTTTCCAAATAGCTGAGCTGGAACCCATTAGCTGAATGGTACCCTGCAGAAAGGCATGCTGGATGAAATTGTTTTATTCTAAAAACCATGACTCCAATTTTCCACAATCAGACAAAAGCTACATACAGATGGCAGCAGGCCTGATATTTAGTTTGAAGCTCAGCAGAAAGAAAGCCTTCAAAAACATGCTGCCAGAGATTTTCTTGTCTCTCAGTTGGGAGGTTGGGAGTTCAGTCCCAGGTCCTGCTGTTCAATTAGCAATTGTTGAGCATATCAGATTGGTAAGAAGCCAATAAAACAACTTCTTCTTCTTTTTTCCCCCCTTCTTCTATTTTTGCTACCAGGCTGGTGGAGACCAAAAATTGAGTTTAAAGAGGGGGTACTGTTATATATTTGCAAGGCTTTGCATTGTCCTTCTGGTACCCCCTTAACAGCTTCACATAATTTACTGCTCAAAAAAAAAAAAAATTCATCCTCTGTCTGAAACACTTCATTTTAGCTGCTGTCTCTTTAAGACTCTGGCTTCACAAACCCCCTCCCCTCTGATTGGCCAGCCTTCTGGAGGCCTGTTGGAGGCAGAGCTAAGTGCAGATCTCAACATTTGTGCTACACCCCTACAAGGTGTTATGAACCACTTAGGAGATCCTTGTGCAATGACCTCATCAATTTAGCAAGTCTTGTAAACATCTCGCCAAGGGCTCGTGAAGATCATGTGTTTTATCCTTGAACTAACCATTTTCAGACATTTGCAGACAGATTCAAGGATTTCTTCAACATATGAACATGTAGCACGTTTCAAATCAGTACATGCGTAGTATGGACATCAAGCTACTTCATACCCAGCTTTAAAATATAAGAATGGATCATACCCCCTCTTTAAATGGAAGCAAAGATTAACAAGGAGGACTTAAGACGGTTGAAAACCCCTCTTTTGATGGACCCAAAAACAGCAAATCATCTAAAAACTATCAGCTGAATATTTAAACAATCATATGCTACCAAATGGACTTTATTGTAAGGTTGGTGCAAAGATCTAAACAAAGACAAGTAAGATTTTACATATATATTTTTTTCCTACAGTGTGAACCTCAGCTTAGCTTTCAGGATCCCTGACTCTCTTTCCTAACCGAGTGCAATCCGTGTTTTCCTCTTGTATCAACAAACCACAAATAGAAGCAGAAATATGCCAAACACTGTTGGTTAAATATTTATACTTTGTTTGGGCCGCTTCCTAAACCTCAGTGAGTGATCAAAAGACACAAACACCTCTTTGTTGCCTGACCTCAACAACTTCAGTTATGTTCAGCCTGGAAATCAAGTTTCTCTCCTCTGCAGCTGTCAAGGTGTCTCCTTATCGTTCATCAGTAAAGCTCTGTCCGTCAAACCACTTTCCACCAAACGCTGTCAAATATCTGCTGACCACAGCCCTGTGATTTAACACCTGTTGACAATCTCTGGGTTGTCTGTGACTTTCTCTCTGCTGCCTCTGAAACGCTGAACGTGTGAAGATTTGTGCTCATTACAGTGTAAGTGTGGCCGTGAAGCGGCTCATGCTGCTTTATTTCAGCACCACAAAGCCCGTTAAAGCTACAAATAGGTCTGAGGAGAGATTTATATACATTTGAAATATAAAATGGAAACACATTAATGCAGACATGGGATTTGTAGTTGCTCGATCCAGACTCATTTGTCAGATTTTAGGAACTCAGCGGGTCTTGTCCCACTTCGTTGTAGACTTGGCACACAGTCACAACAATCACAAGTTTAACAGCTTTTCCCGCTGAGCCGAGAGAAGCTTGCTCTCTCTTTTATTTCATGGTCCGTTTGAATAATGTTTTACCACAGATGGACTCATAGTGGACTACTTTAGCAGACCATGAATCGGACAAAAAGATGGCACATAAATCCATCGTGTGTAAAACATCGCCTGTTAAAGATCTGTTATGGTGCCAAGTTGGATTTTTGGACCGGACCATGGCGCTTGTAATGAGTTATGACCTGCTCCATGCTGCTGTTTGTCAGAGTACAACAGGTTTCTATTTTAATAGCTGCTTTATGGCATTTGCTTTAACTTCCTTTTTCTAAAAATTTGCAACATGATTTTCTTTCTCAGTAAGATTTGGATTAGAAAAACAAATTCCCACTAACTTCTTGTTGTGTTGCACGAACCATAAGGAAACAAACATAGTTGCCCTGCAGAAGGCCTATCTCCTCTTTCTAGTGTGTAGCAGGATTATTTATAGTCAAAATGTAGTGATGCAAATCAGAATTTCCTTACTGTGAATGAGGTCTCTTGGACTCTGCTCACCATGTCAGGATTTTAATTCACATAACTACCTGTTAGCTGTAAATTATCCCTGACAGCCAAATTACACCAGATGCAACCAGCTCTGCTCTGTCACGGTTTCAATTCAAGTTAATGTGTCAACTCAAACTGGCTCCACTACATCCCGTTTTGGCTGCGTTCAAGCTCTGGAAGGTTGGGTGCCCTCAGGATCAGATACGCAAGCCTCCTGTTTTTGCCAGATGCCAGAGCAGTGGGGCAGGAAGTTGACTGTTGACTTTCAAAATAAACAAACCTTGTCAAAACCAGATCGTATTGAGCTTTACTACCACCAGCAAACTGGCATAATGAGTGGAGCCAGGTCTGGAGTCAGCAGTGAGGGTTTACAGCCTAAAGCTCTGTTTCCACCAAGCGGTTCAGTTTGGTTCGTCTCGGCACGCGTTTGGTGGTGTTTCCACTGACTGATCCGAGGGTAGATCCCCAAATAACCAAGATGAGCCATCCCACTTTTTGAGCCCCTTTCGTATGGGCACCAGACTAAACTGATCTGATCTCGGAAGGTGGAGCTACAACACTGCAGACCATTGATTGGTCAAAAGAATCGTCACTTACCATGCAACGGCAGCTGTATTTCTCCTGGTGGCACACAGTCTTCACAGAAACAGAAAGCTTGATTGCACTTTGTATCAACTGTTATTTAACAGATGCGGCTTTCAGCATCCGGCTTACGCGCCACCTACCACAAGGGGGCAGTGGACAGCTTGCTGTGGAAATGCAAACGGGGATCAGGCTTAACTGTACCAAACCATGCCAAACCATACTGATTTGAGCCGGACTGGTTGGTGGAAATGAACAAGTAGAGGCTCATCAATTGGGTAGGAATTAAGGAAACTCTCTTGAGTCTCCTGACTCAAACTGTCTGTTTGTCCTTCTACGTGCCGTACTGAACGTGCCGACTCTCTTGAATCTCATGTCGATTGAATCATTACCGCAAATGTCAAGTGTGTGGTCCAGCAGTTGAATGGAAATGTCTAGAGTGTGTTCAGAAGATGTATTGTCTCGATCTACAAGTCATCCAGTAAGGGTGTTCTTAAGCTTTCAGCCGGCAACCTCCAAAATAGCAATTCCAGAGACCAGAGACCCATATCTTTTCAACACTAGATGAAATATGCAATGGTAAGTAGTAGGAGGGTAATGGTACATGTATCCGTGCCGAACCGCTCTATAAGGCCGTTCGGTTTGGTACGGTGCTGTATTTGAATGAGAGCAATAAGTTTACGTTAACTGCTGCACATGGCTCTCTAATATTTACCTGAGTACTCGTCTATGATTGGCTGAGCAGGAAAGGCGTTTTAATATTCAGGAGGAAAATGGTCTGTGATTCGTGCTTTGCGATCATGTGAAAATCATGTGGACGTGACGTCTCACGGTGAGCCAATCAGAAGATGAATATCAAAGAGCTTCCGTAGCCACAGGAGCTTGTGTCTGAATTGTGCATCATGGCTGCTGCTAACGACCAATCGGAGCTTGGAGAGCCTCCCCCCTCATTGTATAATGGCAAGTTTTTGGTTTAATAAACATGCTAAACAAGAAAATGGTTTTGCGTTGTTCCATACTGTACCGAAAATGTACCGAACCGTGAACCTAAAACCAAGGTACGTACCGAACCAAGATTTTTGTGTACCGTTACACCCCTAGTAAGTAGCCTTGGACTGTAGATGGTATCTTTCGACCCCCACCTTGGGGACCACCAGTCCAGTGTGTGGTCAGCCTCACTTGTTGTGAATATCAAGTATTTGAACTTTAATGGTGCAGGTGAACAACCGTTCAACCTTTTGATGTTTTAAGATGCTTTTGCTCTTGATGTTAAGCTAGGCTAACTCCCCCTTGATTCAGCCTCCATAGTTACAGCCTTTAAACAGCCAAACATGCTCTGTCTGGCAGGTGTCTTTAAGATAATAATAACTTCAAGTATGAGTCAAGGTTGGCCCTGTCAATGGTTAACTCAGCTTAAAGGAGGGGCTACCACACACACTGTCACAGGTCTCCACTGAGAATCTGGAAACTGCTTCTGCAGAAACCCACTGATCTGAGAGGCCGGCCTCATCCGGAGCTCCTAACGGGCAATTTTCATCACACAGCGGTTTTCTTTTGATTCTTTTAAAAGCTGCATGGTTGGTTTCCATCTGAGCTGAAACTAGACTTTAAATCCAGATTATTGTGAGCAATCACTGACCAGTGGAGCTTTAAATAGTTACAGTTTGATCCTGTAAATGACACAGAAATCCCACTTTAATCAATCATGGGACTAATGATTCACAAAGAGCTCCAAAATTACACGCTTGTATTTTTCCTTCTCCTCGTAAGTCATACAAAGGAAAGGCTGCAGGAACATTTACCAGTGACAGACTGTAAATTTCATTTAATACCTGGTGGAGTTATTAGATGATAAAAACTTGTGTTATTCTTTATCCAGGCTTTAATTTTACACCAGAAGATTTATATCACAAGGAATGGAAACTATCCAGCAGATGGATGTATTTATGGATGTTTTGTTTTGATTCTGATAATCAGGAAACACATCTGGAGCAGTGTGATGTACTCAAAGGCTAATGAAGCAGCTGTGTTTGCAGTAACACACATTATTAAAGCTATAAATGGTACTTAACTCTGTCAAACTTTACCCCAAAGGTATGAGATTTTTAACTCTCTACTGTGAGAGAATATTTACTGACGCACGCTTTTGTTAGATTTGCAGTTGTTAGTCCACAGCGCTAACCAATACACCACAGCAGGATTAGTCATTTCATTAGTTTAACACACTGAAAAGTCCACTTCATACTTTAATTAGTTTACTGAGTTATATGTAGTAACCAAAGATAAATAACTGAGGTCACAAAATTAAGAATTTTCCTTAATTTCACAATTTGGATTGAGTCAGTTTAAGATGACGACTGTAATAAAATGTATGGCCCAAATGTATACTTAAAAAAAAAAAAATTCATGAATTGAAATTCAGCCATGAACCTCCTTGCAAAGATAAACCTACAAATGCTTGGTATGCAAACACCACACAAAGAAACACCGCTCGGGCTCTTTAGCTTGTCTGTGTTTCTGGATCTAGTGTCTCTCATCTTCCTTTCAACAATACTTCAGAGATTCTCAGAGCGATCATTAAACCAGCTTTTAGGAATTTTGGTAGTGTCGGCAGGTGCGAAGTCCTGCTGGGAAGAAGATCAGCTTCTCCAAAGAAAGTGCTCTGAAATTTACAGGTACTTTTTTTTAAGTTTGCTGAAATAATATCATGATGCAGACAGAATGCTTGTTGTTACTCTTCGTACAGACTATTTTTTCCAGGGACCAGGAACTTTCTGACTATCAGGCAACAGCATTAACAACTGTACTATCACCTACACAGTGTTAGTTCACCAAAACAGTCCCCTTGGTACCTTCATTCATTTCACTACGTTTAAAAATGGTAACAAAAAGTATGTCTGTCTTTTTTTTGCATTAATTGTAAAACATCTCACAGTACATATTGTAAAAAAATAAAATTGATTAAGTGAGATGCATAAGTGACATATACACATATGAACCTTTAAAGCAGTAGAAACAGAAGGGATGCAACCACCCCTTGTAAGAAAATATGAATAAAATAAATTAAATAGCATGAAAAAAATGGAAACACAGTAAAGTGAATACCAGCTGCTGGATGTTTTTTGTGTTTTTATTATTATTATTATTATTATTATTATTATTATTATTATTATTATTATTATTATTTATTTATTTATTTATTTATTTATTTATTTATTTTCTGGTATATTTCTAGACTTAAAAATGTTTTGATCAAGTTTAAGAAGTCCCAGCAAAAGGAAATCAAACATTAAGATCAATGTTTGAATAAAACTTTATTTACCTGATTAAATCAAATCTGTCAAAGTTTTAATGGCGAGGACACATGTGAGACACTTCTCCATTAGTTGGAGAGCTGTGGCTCAGTGGTAGAGTTGGTGTCTTTCAGAGGGTTGTGGGTTTGAACCCAGTTCCTGAAGTCACATTCTGACATTTTCTTGAGCAAGACAAGATCTGTGGATTAATCCTGTATTCATGGCGGACACTGGAGCTGGACTGGAACAAAGAAAAGAAGAGTTAAAAAAAAAAAAAGATCTCCATTCATTTGCTTCAGAGACAAACACACACCGTAAAAAATAACATACTTATGACATGGTGTCTTTTTATTCTTTGAAAAACTCTACCAATTACGGCCACAAGTATCACAGCAATCAACACCAAACAGAGGGTCCTCAGAGCACCTTTAACATCAGTGGATGAAAGATCTCTCGTGATATTTTCATCCCCTCAATGTTAGAAAAAATAACTTTTTGCCTTTAGTTTAAGTGTACAACTGTCAGTGACAGTCAAATCCCAGCAAGTTAAGGTCTGTGTTTCCATAAACCCCCATGGAGTTTGTTAATCAACAAAAAATATGATGCCGTGTAGAGTTGGCCACAGCTGAAGAGTTGAAACTGTCTAAATGTAAGAATTAAGTTATGTAACAAAATAATGGAAACATGGAGTTTTATGTGTCTTTGTCTCTTGTGCACCATCTTATTTCAAATCCATAAACATTAATCCACGTATTTGCTGTTTTTATGTATCTCTAATCCTACGAGTTACACACAGTCACATGTAATTCACAGAAACTTGACGTTGGTTGTGTGAATTTTGTGCCAGATTTAAATCTCTGTGGTTTTCAGTGTATGTTTGCTGTTCTGTTCACCCTGGCTAAAGTAAATCAAGACAAGGTATGAATTGTGTGTGCAGTAATTCAAAACATTCACGCAAGAAGCAAAGCGTTGCTCTAAAACCTCCCAGCAGAAAGCATCTGTGAGTCCTGGAGTGTGTTTATTTGGTTGTCAAGGCTCGAGCGTTTGGTTATTGTTCTGACAGCACGCAGACGAGAGGAGCTCACCTCAGGAGAACCTTTCCCTGCTCCTTTGATTCGATTACATTCAGCTCCATTTGGATAAAGGTGGCACGAAAACTGTTCTGTAATGTAGTTGTGCCATGTTTGATGTGATCCACATGCAGCAGGTCACAGAGGCCCAGTGTGTGTGTGTGTGTGTGTGTGTGTGTGTGTGTGTGTGTGTGTGTGTGTGTGTGTGTGTGTGTGTGTGTGTGTGTGTGTGTGTGTTGTGTATCATAGTGAAGGATCTGGATGTTGAACAGGGCACAAGTTAATGAGAGGTGTTTTGAAGTGGGTATCAAACGGATCTTTTCATCGTGGCGTGTTCTTGTTCTTTAAATGTTCCGGAAACTATACCTCTAATGTGCCTTTTAGAATATGTGACATAATCACTCACATCTGGGGGCTCTTTTAGAGCTGCTGAGTTTGCTACTACTGCTGAGTGGACCTGTCACTATGGAGGAGTAAGTTACACCAACGGTGTATTAGTAAGGCCCACACTCCATATCCAACCACTGTAAAAAGTGGAGCCCAAAAACAGCCTCGATGAACCTTGGCAGATTGTGCTGGTGAAGTTAACCTGAAGCCAAGTCATGCACATAAGTGAAATTGCTGTTGGAGTCACAGAATTGACGTCATACCTCTCCTGCTTCCCAAAGCACGCTTTCAACTGACTCATATAAAGCCATGGATCCCTCAGGTGGGTCCAGTCCACAGTCTTCTCTTGAGAACTTCACCTCACTCCTCCCTCACTTAACCAGGCGTGAATAAAAAAAAAAAAAACCCTCTTAATTAAAGCATGTATTTGCACACCAGAATTGAACATCTTTCCTTGCTTAATTTTGTGTTAATAACTCATGAGAGGGGAGAGGTTTCCATTCCAGCCTGCTGTCATCCAACAAGGTTGGGCTTAACTACATTGTCAATAAATAAAAAACATTTTTGTGTATTATGTCAGTTTAACATCTATGCTCAAGGAAAAAAAAAATGTTCCAGGTGTATTTAAGGTGACTGCAGCCAGCCAGCAGGGGGAGCTCTAGGAGTAAAGACCTCACTTCCCAGGAGCTGTTTTGCTGGTCATGTTTGTATGGGGATTGTAGGGTTATTTTATTAATGGCTGCAACTGCTGATTTTCTGTTGAAATGGATACCACAAGGGTTCACTGACAAACAATAACGATACATAACATTACCTCATCATTTTGCATTCAAAAAAGTGTAAAATATGTGTGTATATATATATATATATATATATATATATATATATATATATATATATATATATATATATATATATATATACATATATAAAAATATTTGATGCTCTGTGTCTTAATGGCCTGACAGATTTCAGAGTCAGATGGATCCTCCATGTCTGTGACTGTGATGTTCTCTGGTTCTTTCCTGGGCTCAATATGGCTGCATGAAGGCGACTCCTCTACAATACCTGAGTGAGTTGTGGTGTAAAGGATATATATATATATATATATATATATATATATATATATATATATATATATATATATATATATATATATATATATATATATATATATATATCTTCAACCCAAAAAATAGTGTTGGATGCACTTTGCTTGCAAAACAAACACAAGCCATGTCAAGAGTCTTGACATCCTCATGGAAAACAGTGCCTTTTTATTCTTTGAAAAACACTACCAATGCCGTCCACGTGTATTTGAAAGCAAAACCAAACAAATAGTCCTGGCAACAACATTGGTATATTAAAGGGGGAGCTCTGGGGGTTAAGGCTTTACTTTCTGGGAGCTGTTGTGCTGTTCATGTTTTGTGTTGTATTTTTGCTGTTTATTTTTGGTTGTTTGTATTATTTTGTTTTTTGTTTGTAAGGTATTTGATTTATGGTTGTAAACATTGCCTTTATGTTAAGTGTATATCATAAGTGTTTGACTGTGAAGGCACAACACTTAGAGCTCCCCCTGCTGACTGGCTACAGTATAGGTCATAAACCCTTCTTCCAATGCTGACTTAGTTAGCTCTTATCATTTTCATCATTGATTTTCTTTTTTGAGTTTTATGTATTTATTTATATTGTCACAACCATTTGTTTGTCTGTGGACCCACCTCAGAGTTTTTCAACATTGGACTTTGTAGTTCAGCTACACTAATTCAATATTTCAAAGCCCATATAGAGGTTGTTTTTTTTTGTTTGTTTTTTTTGGATATACATATCATAGCGGGTAGAAAAGACAGGCAAGTTGTCCATGCTACAAACATTCAATGGTTCTGAGTAACAGAGTTTATCTATCTGAAAGGAACATTGCTATCAGATTTAGCTTCAGATGTAGCTAGCCTAAAGAGGCACTTTCACATAGCTACTTTAATTAATTTAATTTTGTGAAGCTAACTAACATTTTAAAACCATAAAGAAATGCTGGCTGTTGCTAATCTAACTTCTTAGCTGTATCTAGCTAGTAAATTAAGCTAACGTTTACATATGTGGGTTTAAAATGCTAATATCAAGCAGCTAGTAAGCTGTAAACAAGACATTTGAGGAGTAACCCTTCTGCCCTCATCAGTGTTTAAAATTAAGAGACCTATTTTGTAAGGCTATTGGATGCACAAGCTAATTGTTGGGCATGCTAACATTTCAGGCTTATAAAGAACAGTTACAAATACAGTTTGATGTTTTTCATACATTTCTGCTCTGAAAAATAATACTTCAAGCTAGTTTTAACTTGAATGGCCTCAGCTTGTTGCATGTTGAGCTTTGGCCATATTGGGAAAATTTTGCTCCCCAGCTACAACACAGTTTATACGACGTATTTAAAGCCAATTTATAAAATCTGATCAGACACACTTATCATCACAACCTCTGTCCAGAGGGAAAACACTGCACTGTACTTTCCCTCTGGACAACCCTCTGTTTTGGATGGAACAGCAGAAATCAAGTGGTTTTGGGAAAAAAAAAAAAAAAAGAGTCTTCTTGGACTCGACTGCAAAAAATATTTTGTGGAATGGGAATTTTTGGACCACCACACTGTGCCGAGCTTGTTTAACCACAAGACAGTGAATGATCACAAATAAATGATATGTTACTTTCATATGAAGTATGAACCTTCAGACATATTTGCATCCAAAGAAGGATATATTCTCATCTTTACTCTTCCTCCTGCACTTCCCACACAACCACTAAGTATATAATAATGACATTTTTTAATTTCCGCTCTAAGATCAGCTTAATGCTAAAAAAAAAAAGGGTTCAACCAATCATAGAAAAAGTGTGAGTTGTTAGAAATAACTTGGAATGTGGCTCGTCTGAGAAACTCTGTGGTCCCTAGCAACAGCCTCACCATAACACAAACATGCTTCAGGCCAGGCAAATAAAAGGCAAACGCAGAAAAAATGTTTTCTCAAGTGATAGTCTCCGGAGGGTCCCTGTGGTGGGCTTTCTCTATGTGGGAACACTCGACCGCTGAAGAGGTCTGTGAAATATTATCAGAGTAACAGCTGGCATCTTTTTCCGTCAAAGTATTCAGAGCTCAGATCCTGTTTGGAGACTTTTTTTGTCTCATATTAACTGTGGTATATTTCCATCTGCTGTTTTGTGTATTGGAAGTTCACTGGCATGTAGAGCATGAGAAACACAAGTGTGCGAGATGTTAAGTTTCTGGAACTGCAACTATTCTTCAATTTACTGTTCTTCTTTTGGAAGACTATTAACCTTTCTATCAAACCCTGTGACAAAGTTTTTCTGCTCTGTTGAACACGTCTTACTCCTGATGGACAGATTAGAGACCGTCTTCTGGTACTGGATTACACTGACAAACGTCTTGCGTCAAGTTTGACAGCTTGTTCCATGATTTTTTTGTTGTTGTTGTCATTGTCGTCTTCCTCCTACCCATCATCTCCTCATCATTAACATTCCTGCCATCTCCTCCTCCTCCTCCTCTTCCTCCTCCAGTGACTACAAACTGCTTACAACACTCCAGCTCAGCGCCCCTCCTCGCTTGTTTTCCATCTCCGTGCTGCCGTATGCACACTGAGTCCATTGTGTACAGTGGCACTTTGTCAATTTACTGCACAATGAGAAGCTGCAGCGACGTCAGCAGGTGTGGTCTTGGATACAAACAGAGGAGGGTGTCTGTTTTATGCTACAAGAGCAGGAAATAAACCTGAAATGTCAAGTTTCATATTTTGCTTTAAAGGTGCCAGGAATATTACAAGTATTTTTTACAGATTATCAGCTTAATATGGGCTTCCTGGTCCCTGTTGTTTGACAGTCAACCATTTTTCTGGGTGTGTTTGTGCACACAGTGGCTCCAGGCTCAGTATTAGGTCATTGTTTTTATATCTGAGCTCAATTACTGATAAGAATTAGGTGGAGCAATTCATGACTTGGCACTACATTCATAGACATTCACAGACATTCGATAGTGCTTACTCTTGAGTCATTAAATGAAGTCTTAATAGACGATTTCCATCCAAATTTGAGGATTAAAGATGTTACTTTGTCTCTTTTTAAATTCAATTTTAGCCAAGGGTGAAATAGTCTGAATATAATTCAGTCATACTCAACTCAATGGCTTATTGATCTTTCTTTTGGTAATTCAAGTGTGAATGCAATAGAATAGAATAGAATAGAATAGAATAGAATAGAATAGAATAGAATAGAATAGAATAGAAATTCTCCCATTCAGCCAACCTCCACCTCCACAGGGTCCAGGACTGAGCTTCTTCTGCAGTCTGTTCAGTCTCTGTCTCCTGGATCCTGTCTGCTCACAGCAGGTGAAGCTCTTCCAATGTGGCGTTGATGTCTGATGTTAGCTCTGTTAGCCATGTCTGTGAATAGCATGATGCTACTCTGCCTTCTGGTATTCCCTCTGTTGCTGGGTTAGCACAGCTAGCTTGTTCATCCTATTGGAGATACATCTTACATTCCCAATAACGATTACCTCCTTCTCCTCACCTTGTGGGAAACATCAGGCCTTGCACCAGTTAGCACTGACATGCTACAGGCTACTAACAGCTGATTTTACATGTAAACAATGCGGCCACTTTGAGAGGGGGAGTAGAATATTCACTCTCTTTTTACCTCTTGTTTTGGTCTCTCCCAATTAGTAAGATATCATCTAGCAAATTGGTCTTTATAAAAAAACTTTTACCACAGTGCCAAATCTACCATTAGGGTTGAAATTACGCAACCATTCTATTCATTTGTTTGTTGTTTCCTTTCCTCTTGATGACAGACCTGCTAACAGTACCATTTAGTGTTCATAGTCTATCTATTTACGCAATTGTAGGACCTGTTATTGGTGGGTAAAAATCAAGAAAACACATTTCTTTAATGGGTTTATATTGTTTAAAACCCTGCTGCCCTGACCGACACCTGCTGATACTCGAAACCGAAGAACAAGTGCTGTCCTTTGGGATCTGCTGGAACGAGTTATGGCTTGTCACATTACCAATAGAAACTCAGCACCAAAAACAAAATTTTGGCAGGAAATTCTTTTTAAAGACCTGAATTACTGAAAAGTTGGCATCATTTCTGACAGTTAATTATCACCTTTCAGCATCACAGTGATTGCTGATGAGTCCCAGGATTGGGTTTCCACCAATCCCTAAGAAAAGAAACATCCTCTAAAGTCAATGATTACTACTCACCTTCAGCATTTCAACCTTTTCTTTCAGCTAATAAAACTCAAACTATGGCCTAAAACTGGCTCAATACTTTTCTGGTCTCTCACATAAGTTGGACGAATCTTGAAATAAAAACATAAATCAAAGCAGCTGTAATTGTTCCATCCAAACATCTACTGGACAGACTTTATATGGATTAGTTTTGGATAGTTTTGGGGTTTGGATAGCCCAGAGCGGCTTCTACCGTAATTTACAACGGCTGTCTCCTGAGATGTTAATGGATTTTCTATGCTTCCGACAACAATGAGAGTAATACGTCCAAACATTTTCCCCGTCCCACAGGTATTTCCTCTCTGTCATCTATTTTTAAAATTTACATTTCGCATGAGGATGACAGGTCAAACTTCTGCTGGAGCCGGAGTGTGAGGAGGTCGCCAAAATTCCTTTAAAAGACATGAAAACCAAAGTCACTCTTCAATATGAATCGTTTTCATCCAACGCCCTGACCCTGAATGACCCTGAATGACCTTCTGTAGATCCTGTAACTCTTTACTCCATATCAAATATACACAATGGAAACCTGCAGAAAAGAGCAGGAAAACAGGAAAAGGTGACAAAAGAGGGAAAAGACTCGGGACAGACGTGATGATTAAGGATAGCGATCGCTCCAGCAGCTGCTTCCTGTCCGTCTGAAGGGTGTGGCTGGACATTATGTAAGCAATCTGACATCACTCAGCACGCAAAAGTGCATTTTGAGGGGTCAGACAGATCTGGGATGTGGTTCTGACTTCTATTCACCTCAGGCATTTGGCAACATGGTGAATTCAAGCAAAGACGTTCCAGACAAATAAGTTCAGCCAGAACTTGAAAAGCAGACTTTGAATGTCTAAACTAAGTAGATCCCCAGATTCTGCAGCGACAGGGTTTTTGTAATGGTACTGTAAGTTCTATCTGGAGATACCAGACTTATTTTTCATGAGCTGAATCATGAAATTAACATTTTGTTCCTTTTCTCCCAGATCACTTACAATCGAAACCACTTTATCAAGCGTCTCCTCTAACCAAAAAGAAGCAGTTTTTCCATCAGAGCTCACCGCCTGATAAATATGTAAACTTCTCTTCTCTACTTCTCTCGGCTGTGAGTACGCGGTATAATTTCCAATAGAAAATAGTCAATCATTTTTGCATTACACTGCTCTTTTATGTAGATACAGCATTTTGAGGACTTTTGGAAACAGGTTTCTTTGTGTTTTGTGATGTTTGTTTGCACTAAGCTTCAAAACCTTTTTCAACCAACTTTACTCCAAAAGAAATCTGATTTCTTATCCAAGTAATTTATTATTTGCATTAAATATGGCTCTGTTTTGGGAGATCCTTGCCCTTCCACAAGCCTATGTGGAATGCCAAAGCCTGAAGTAGGCAGAGTGGACCTCCCCTTTCATGGCGTGGTGCCGTGCCGCACTCAAGCACATATGACCCCCTGCGGCCCTATTCCCCACTGGCTAGTATGATAGTTGTCACACTACAAGTAAGAACCAGACTTGAGCACAGTTGTCTATTGTACACATTTTTAAATATTTAAATGCAACACACACATGGCCTGCCTACGTCATCATTAAGCATATGTTTGTAAGAAGCGTGGCCTCATCAGAGTCAGTGAACAGACAACTTGGAGAACATGGTTACAACTAAAGCGACTTTTGGGCTTATGTTAAGTCATGTAGGTCCAACACAGCCTTCCAACAGTCCAACACACACACCCTTATGCAACGTGGATTATATGTCATGTCTTTCAAGGAAGTGCCTTAGCACAGTATGGACTGGTTAAACTGGCCAAACAAACTGGACTTTAGGGTTGAAGCTGGCTGGGGCACAGCACAGGTGGCCAGTTTGACCATGCCCTCAGTCAATCTTTTTTTTTTTCAAAGTTTTTTTTGGGCTTTTGTACCTTTAATCAGATAGTCAAGAGGACAGTACATAGAGCAGGAAACAGGCCAAGAGTAGGGAGTGACATGTGAGTGAGTGACACAGGAAAGAAGCCTCAGGCTAGATTCGAACCTCATGGAGTGGGTTCTTAATCACTAGGCCATCTGTGCCCTGCCCTCAGTCAATCTACATTATAATGCCAAATCACAACAAATGTTATATCAAGACACTTATAGTATTATAACATCATCATCCTCTCTCTTTCAGTTGTATACATGAAAATCTAAGGCAGAGAGAGCATCAGCAAAGACCCCAGATGTACAGAACACAGCGAGAATCAGTAACACTGTGTATGAAACCAGACACAGCATCAAAGGAAGATGTGGGTAGAGGTGGTTAGTAAAGAGGTTTGTAAATGGGCAGAACACAGTCATCAAAACTTCTGTCCTCACAGGTTCTTCTCCAAAAGTGACTCAAAGTATGCCTGGTGCTCCCAGCCCAGTGCGGCTCCAAATCTCTAGCCAGACTCTTCTCCTCTATTGTTCCCAAATGGTGAAATGAGTGGAATGGTGGAATCTGAAAACTCATCTCTTCAGGGAACAATTAGTCTCTTAATCTGACCCTTCTCCTCTTTGTCCTCAGGGGGTAGAATGAGTCAGAAGGTCTCAGACCCAGCTCTGAGTGAATTTTCAGCGCTAATTTCTGAATGTTGTTGAAGGTTGTCGTACATTGTTGCAGCAATTGATTGTGGTTAGTTGGCTCGATTATTCTACATTATTTGGGAAAAAAAATCCAGCTGCTAATTAACTTATAGCACTTTGTTGCACTAACTAATCCCTTCTGTTTAAATTCTTGTTTGTGTTATACGTCGCTTTGGACAAAAGTGTCTGCTAAATGAAACTGTGGAACTGTAAATTGTCAGCTGATTGTCAGCCTCAGTTTTATCTTTTTTTCCTGACTATGTTGACCACATCAGTGAACGCTGGCCCTGTTGTTTTTGGATTTCCAATCAAAGGGGCCACTTCTGCGTACCTTGTAAGCCTATCTGTGAAATGTTTTGGCTAGCTTTAACGGGTTGAGCCAAAACAAAGCTCACCCTTACTGTCTATGTCACTGGCCTCTGACTACCCCTACCATGTGTGATCACACCTCCCAAGGCAGCTGGTCTCTTGGAGTTACCGATATCTGCTTGCTTTACCGAAAGCATGATAAAACTCTCTTCATCATGGGCTGGGCGGGCCCTGAGGGAGCGGTGGGAGACAGGCATACAGAGGATTCAGAGCGTAGGAGATGAGAGAAGGGGAGGTCTTGGCTAGAGGCCCAAACGGTGGCAGCTTGCCAGGGTTTTGTGTCTGTTCAATGTGAAACAGCAGACGGCCCACCTGTGTGGAGGGATTGTTCATGCGGGATGGAGAGACAGAATGTGAGAGGGAGCGTTTGGGCTGTTGGGGTAGCAAGGAGGTCCTGGGGTTCAACATATCATCTTGATCCTTATGGAAAGCTGCAGTGTCATCTAGATTACATTCTTGAGGCTTGTCTGACTCTGTTCAGACGGAGACAGAGAGGATGTTAGGAGGACAAGGAGGAAGAGGCTGCTGCAGAGTCATTGCTAACCATCATAGCACGACCTCATGATTATCAATATTTGTTTTTCTTTGTGTCCATTTTCATTTGTATCCGGCTGTAGTATACAAATATGGGACTAGTTCTTTCCTTTTCTTGATATTGTATCTTTAAATATGACAACACTGAGTCTAGACCTAATTGCTGGATGAATAAGGATTTATTGGTTGCTTGTAATACTTGATTTTTGATTGGTCAAAACACAAAAGTGATCACTTTTCATAGAAAGAAGCAATCATAGCCTTTGGTTTTAGCCTGTTACCAACAAAATTGAGCTATCAGAAACAAGTGACCTCCAAAAATTGCAGAAAAAAAGAAGAAGAAAAAAAAGACCATTAGCATTCGTAATTTAGCCAATTGCCACAAAACTACACTACCTAGATAAACAAAATATTGTGCTCTCTGAATTAATCTCCTGCAAATGAAACTGTTGTTAACCTGGTTTAGTCACTTTAGGAGTATTGTGACAACTGTGAACTGAAATAAAAAAAGATATTAAAAAATAAATCAATTAATCAATAAATTAATAAATCAATAAATAGATGAATAAATAAATAAAAATGAAAGCTTCAAAGATTTTATTTTTTATCTATTTTCATGGTTTTATTAAAAAAAAAATCTTTTTTTTTTCATATTTTTACAATAATTAATGAAATATGCAATTGTGTATAGTTTTTGATTTTGAAATTATTGCAAGACCCCTATAAGTATTTTTGAGACCTCCACTTTAAAAACCACTGACCAAGCCCATTGCAACACTGCCTGTTGACACTGTGGCAAAACTGGTCCTGATGGTGGACTCAGAATCTCTGAAACTGTGAAACTGTGCACCAAAAAAGAAAAAAAAGTGTAATTGCTCACTTTATATGAGTGCATTTAAATGATGATATATTTTGTGTTTACTCGCTCACTCCAGTGTTGTGTCAGTATCGTCTGGTTATCGAGACTGAGTTTGAATCACTAGAAGCACTTCTGTTTCCTTGTTTAAAAAAATATCTTTAAGGTGTTTTGCACTTCAGGGCCACCTTAAACTACAGATGCCGGGAGTTTCCTCATTTGTCTGTGAGCCTTGGGTCTCCACTGAAATATTAAAGGATACAAGTCTAAGTCCGTTCTGTGTATGTTGAGTGTCATGAGATAACTCATGATGTCATGGAGCATAAATGTGTTTAATCAACTGACATTTACATCACTGAAGTGACCACAGAGACATATACAACGGGTGAAAAGGTCATTTCTGAGGTTGGACAGCAGCTGCATGTTTGGGAAAACCATTGAGGAAAATTTGAATGGGAAGGATACAGATGGCTTTGTCTCTGTGATGAAGAGGACAATGCTTTTAAAGCCCCAGACACCATTTTCCAATAGGCAGGATCTGATGTAACTGTACTGTTAAACCAGACTTATTTAAAAACGAGGCTCGTGACGACATATGTGATTTACGTCCAACGGGAACCTCCTCTTAGCTGTTGGAAAAATCATAACCATAATGGCAGGGTAATGTTCTTAGGCCTGGTAATCACTGCAGATCAACGAGTGCCCTAAAAACGCTAATTGAATTAACGAACGGCGCCTCAATAATTCATTTAGCTAAGTTAATAACAGAAGGGGAAACAGGACAGGGATCCCCTGGCTGTCCCCCACTTATTCAGCTGCCGAGGAGATCCAGAGCTCAGAGAGCCCCGTACAGCTGCTTCTGGGCATCAGAGTCAGATTATCTATTTTTTAAAATGTGGTATTATATACGCTGAAACAAAATGATACAGTTAATTTAAAGACTTCGGAAACATTTTTCTCAGTCCGGCTTTTAAGATAGGATAAAGCAGGGGTGGCCAACCTGTGGCCCGCGAGCCGAATTTGGCCCTTTGCCTTTGGGTGTGTGGCTCTTCGATCCATTCCTAAAAAAAAATACAGAAATATAAATAGTTATGAGTAGTGGTGTGCTGATCAATCTAAAATTGATATATTTATGCCTACGTTGGGATCAGTATTGATCAATACATAGGTGATGAGATTGATACTCAAGTTTCAGTTTCTCTTCTCTACATGTGATCCTCTCAATCGCTCGAGCTCATAGCTATCTAGACAGATAGATAGATAGATAGATAGATAGATAGATAGATAGATAGATAGATAGATAGATAGATAGATAGATAGATAGATAGATAGATAGATAGATAGATAGATAGATAGAAATGTATTACTTTTCATTTTATGTCATTTTGTTTATGTCTGACCACATGTGTGATGTGGCTCTTTGTTGTATCGGTAATTTTTGTGGCTCTGGGTCTCTGACTGGTTGGCCACCCCTGGGATAGAGGGTGTAAAATGAACAAATCCAGAACGCTATTATTTTTGTTCGCATGAAGATATTTGATCCTTAAGTGTTGAAGTTGGCAGGGTTCATTCAGGAAAAGTCTGGATTTAACATTTTTAGAAAAATATCTGATAACGTTTGGTTTATTTCGTCTTAAGGTGCCAAGATTTTGTCACTGAAATGCTATCAAACAGCAGTTTCAAAGTTTTAGATGTTTGCTTTTGTTTCGATGAGACCATGTGACCTGGTAACTCACTGTATGTGTTGTCTGCTAGTTTTGCAAATGGTTGTGTTTGAATACAATATTTGCATAGTGCAAAAACAAATTGGCTCTATAGTGTCAGTGTAAAGCTTTGTAAATAAGGTGTACACTGACACCAGCATTTGTGTTTGGGTTGGGCTGTCTTGAAAATGGTTAAATGACAAGGTCTGGAATGGTTGATTGTCTCTCTAGATGATCCTTACAAGTTACTCATAAAACTCCATTTTTAAAAAAAATCTGAACTGCCCCTTTAAACGTTGCATATTGAGTCTTTAATATTTAATGAAAGAGACATACATTTTAAAGGTTGTGAAAGAACGTAACTGTGACATTATATACATGCATAGGTCATGAAGCCAAAGCCCTTTAGGGAATGGGAAGGGACTTCCTCCCAAAGACCAGCATACCACAGTAAGTGACAGAGACGTCCCCAGAGGCTCATCCTGATTCCATCAAAGTGACCTCTGCACTCCCTCTATTAATACATGTCTGGTTTGGTCACTCTACTAAAGCGTTAGGACATCTGGTAAATAGTTTGACTCCATGGAAATGTTCACAGCCCTCTTATGAAAAATCTATTCAGGGAATAACTGTAGAAGGTGGAAATATTGTTTTATGAAGTGAGACAAAGTCCTCCTCCCCTCGCTGTAGAGGAAATGGTCCAAATGAAAAGAGACACGGGGAGGAATTGATATTCTTTTATTGGAAAAGTAGTTATGAAAGACATTACATAAAAAGAGGATGGTTCCATACCTCACAGATTTAATGCAGAACATCACCTCATCTTTTAGCTTACACGTGTTTCACAAGAGAAAGTTTCAGATGTGGGTGAAGCACTTTAACATGTTCCTAGAGCAGTGTTTCCTTTAACTTTTCTCCTTAGTGAAAAAGTGTTGACTTGTGATGTCTCTTTGCAAACATAATGTATGAGCCGATAAACTATGGAGGGATTTCTCTTTCTACAAAAGCATAGTAGGTATAAATCTTGTTCTTGTGCCTGTAGATAGCAATGAAGCCAAGTGTTGATGCTAGCATGCTAACATATTTCATTGAGTCATCCTTTTACCTGTCTGTTTAGATAGATAAATGTACTGACAGAAAGTTTCTTATAATGAGTTGGTAATATTTACATTGACACAATCTCAGTGCTCATGTTAGCATGCTAACATGCTAATATGAAAACAGTAACAGCTTGTAATGTGAAAGTAAACCAGCATATCTTATTATGTTGATCATGATGTGTATAAAGACAAGCTAACAGAATTTGATTAATGCACTTTTTGATTTTTCTCTGCTTTTCAGGGGTTAGGTCGCAGAAGCAGCATGCTAGGCTGGCTATCCCAGATGTTTACCTGGAGGGTTGAAATAATGCTGCCATTAAATTCTGTAAATCTTCTCAGAGTTATCACAGATATCTTATCCTCGTGTTTCTCAGTATTGATAAACCAAGGGCTAACTATGTAGCCAATTCTGGAAACCTTTAGCATAGCATGGCTAAAACAAACCTGGGCTAATATCTGATGTGTAGCTTTTATTTTCAAATTAGGTGCAGATGTAGGATCTTCAACTGGTCGTTGTCACTGTTGTTAATGTTGTCTGTGGAAAAACAACAACAATAATAATAACAACAACAAAAACATGGCTATGAACTTGCTGTGCTAGCATAGCCATAAAGAACTTCAGTTTTCAGTTTCAATTTTACTTAACAGAACCACTTTTTCTTTTTCAACATTACATGTAAACACAATTTGAACACCAGTTTACAGCTGAAATTTCTTATTCTCAGGAATTAGCCTGAAAGCTGAAGCATGCTAACACAATAATTGTTGGTCTGTATTAAATGATTGGGTATTTCAAATTTTGAGCAACTCTAGCTGTTTAGCTAGCATCAAAAAATGACAATAAGCTTTAAGAAATGTGGTAACTACAGTTTTCAGTTATAAACAACCAAAGTAAGACCTGAAGAAGCTAAAGGCTAGCTTAAAAAAAGATTCAGGCTTCAGCAATCAATATAAAACTCTTGTCATTTCCCTTACGAAATAAAAATATATATACCAACATATTTTTTGAAATGTATTGTAATGTATTGTAATATATTATTTTTCCAATATATTATATATTTGATATACATGGAATAATATATTGAGGGCACATATACAACATATATATATTCATAAAATATATTGCAATATATTGCAAAATATACAAATGATTGAACCTATCATATATTGCAATATATTGGAAAATATAAATACTAAATCTCATATATGGGAATATATTACCTAATATATGATGTGATATTTTCCAATATGCTGCAATATATTTTTCTTTCGTAAGGGTTATAACCTGACAAACAGATCATACAAATAGATTCGGACACAAAGAAATTCAGAAGCTAAGACTGAGTGGACCTGACATAAAGCTGTGAGCATTTCAGTCTGGAGGTCAAAACATCACACAGGTGCTGACATCTGTATCCTCTGTAAGTCCTGCGTGACTAATTAAGTCTGTGACACATGGTTTCATTTGGCACTCTCTATTACAGGAGTCCAAGGTTTGTTTGGCTCCTCACTACTGACGTGGAAACAATAAAGAGTGCACATTGTAGGCGGCTGTGTGACGTGATATACACTGACATCTGTTTGGTTTCTAAGCAACATACTGGAGCAGCCCAAGTACAACGGTCAGAGACGTTTCCACTGTGAAATTAGAAGTGACCAAATGTGGGAAAAATTGTGATTCACTTCCTGATTCTGCGATTAAATGATGAAACAGTGGTGCAACTGTTAAGCCTTCATGTGAGTGAGAAATACTACTGTAATACTGTATCTGTAATACACTGAAACTTTCATACATGTTTAAAAACTGATGTAAGACTGAAACTGTGAGACAGGGTGAAGCTTGTCTTCCTGCTGTCAGTCAGTACGTTGGATAGGAGTGTTAACTGAGGATTAGTGTTTCCTCATGAGGCTTATACCCTCCAGTCATTTCAAACATGTTAAAGTGTCACTTTAAACCTCAAGCAATGCAGGACAATCCTGTTTTAAAGACCTGTCATTGTTGTCTGCTACCTGGTTTACCTCGTCTGTAGGACACAAGGTGCTTTAAGGAGAGACAGTTGTAGAAATATACACTTCTTGCAGCTGAACAAGAGCTCCATGCCTTTCCACATGCCTGTGTGGAATGCCAAATCAGTGATAATGCATATGAAAAAATTACAATATTGCATTATTTGCAGATTTTATTCGCATCAGGCTCCAGCTCACCTTATCAGGATTCCAATATGCATAACCCCTTCAAAAGCTTTGGTTCCTTATCCAGTGCACTTCAGTATGAGCTGTACAATTATAGTAGATGTTCGTGTTGCACACAAGTATCTACTAAAGGTTGAAGTATGTTGTTTTTCTGTACACTTTGAAGCATGACATCATTATTTTGCTTTCCACCCTGCCTTGGAGTACTTTATTTTTCTATCTCACATCGTTTACCAAAAACAGATAACATCAAGCTTTGAAACAGCTGTTAAACACCTGACTACAATAATTAGGAACACCTCGTATAACTTTATTCCCCCTCATGCACCACAGATTATGTAACAGTGCTTTCTGAGCCATAAAACATGCTGCAATAGTTGTGTCAGCTCAGACTTGACCTGAGATAAAGAGCGAAGTGATTTATCTATGAGATAGGAACCAAAGATAAAAATGTTGAAAAACAAAAAACAAAAACAACATCACGGCACAGGTGAAGAGTTTCAGCAATATTTATTTAACTGGGATTAAAAAGACGAATGCAGCAGGGCTGAAGTGCAGCGTTGTGAGCCCTGCAGTGTCTACAAAGCCCTACGATGATGTACGACAGGTCATAAACAAACACAGTAACAGTCTCACAATAATGATACTAGGATGCACATTCTGACAGAATGACTTGTCTGCAGTGTTTCTACGAGCTAAGCTACGGTTTCCTGCTATAATATAATACTTCAGACAGAAAACGTCATCTTTCGGAAAAATAACAGCAGGATTATTTATCTGAAAATATCAATAAAAATCTTGATCGTAGAGATTTGTACAGCTTATATTGCCATGTTTAACCTCCAACATAATCAGCCCCATTGAGGGAAGTAGTACAATGTCTGATGAAATGTAAAGGCTTTGAATTAGCGTCATAAATACCTCATTTTAAAAAATTGTAATCGTGTCATTGGTTAGCAAATTATACCTCATCAAGACTTTTGACCAGATATTTACAAATGCTCATAAACAAACTCATGCAGACTCATGGAGGTCTTGAAAAATCATGTAACAGTCATTTTTTTAACAATATGAGGACATTGTTGTACATTTTTTGTCAGGCAGCCAAACTTTATGGCATTACTAGTACACAGATTTTATGGCAACGTGCTCCTGAGCAGCACCTGTGCGTGCATCGAACATTCCTCTCTGCTTTTCAACAAGCTGCAGCTGAACCAACCCACAATGCACCTTTCCACACCTGAGGATGACTTTCATCACTTTTTTTCAGGGTGCGTGTTGAAATATAACACCTTTTTTTTATACTTGTGGTGACATTAAATGTGTTGACATACATTTATTCATGTGGAAACATGACAAAGTAGGTTGACATTATTTAAATGGTGGTTAATAGACTTAGTTTTTTTATGCTGGATGTGTCTGAGGATGTACGCACAACACATGTTAAGATTGAAAATGGTTCCTCATGGTGCTAGAAGCAGGTGAAGGTGAAGAAGGGGAGAAGGATCCGGTTGGTTGTCTCAGGTATGATCGCACAGGTGAAGGAGGAGAGAAAAAAAAACGCTATGGCTAATACTGCGGTCGATGTGGTCAGTGTTGTGTTGAGCGGAGGGATGAGGCTGAAGGGAGGGGGTCAAAGGTTCAGGGCTGGGTCACAGCACTGGGCTCCTTCTCATAGATATAGCTGCCCACACCACCAGTGTTCACGCCTGGAAGAACCACAGGGACAGCAGCAGCAGCGAGGGGTCAAAGGGTGGTAGGGTTAGCAGAGAGGAGGGGGGATAAAAAACAAGGTTCAACTTGAGCAGGAGAGGTTGCAAAACATTTCCTGTACAGGCTACAGAAGCTGCTGTTTTGTTAAGTTATGTTATGTTATGATGAAATGACTCTTGGGTAATAAAAACCGTTGAGTGCAGAGTGCAGCATGGATCTAATGCTCAGACAAATGACATTCTGTTTCAAGTGTAGCTGATAATCGGTGGGTTGACAGCACCCCCTAGCGGTTACCTTTGGGCCCAAAGAGGACGGCATAGCATGGTTTGTGGCAGTAGGGCTGGCCGTCATGCTGGTGAAGCAGAAAATAAAACATTAACATGATAGACGCTTTTCTCATTGAAGATGGGTGAGGCAAAGAAGATCCTTTGTTAGGTTACAGGTAATTAAATGACAAAGATATTTCCCCCATTTTCCCCTGAAGGATGTAGAAAAACTATTTCAGATGTAGGTAGGGATAGGTACCTTTCACATTTTAAATGATGCTGTATGGATGCCCAGTGGTAACAATTTTCTGTACTTTTTTGTTTATGTGGTTAAAAAAAATTTAGTTTGTTTAATAATAATAAAACATCTTTTTTTTTCAATTTAACATACTTATTCTTCAATATAGAACCTTACAATGCTGTGTTCATGTCCAGCCTACACTTCCGCTCCCTCACAGCCACAAGGATGCATTTAGGTACTTAAACATGGTACCTTTCACTTTTATGCAACAGAATTTGGTGGGTACCTATAAAAGTACCCCAAGTACCCATCACTAGATATAGGTATCAGTTTTGGAACAGTTCCATTTCTTTTCCTGTACTTCACTAGCTTTAAAATCATTGAAACGTTTTTATCCTATCAAAAAAGGGAAAAATTAAAGTGTTGCATTAGTAAAACAAACACAAATCACAGAAAATATCAGAATAAACATCTAAAAAGCTTAAGTCAAAAATGGATCCCTAATTGGACTTCATTTAAAACTGTCATATAAAAAACATTCAATGCAAAAAAATCAAACAAAAATGAAAAATAATCATTATAGTATCTACCTCTGCTTTCACAAGATATGAATGAAACAAACGTATGATACAACATTAGATTCTCATCCTGTTCAGTATTTCTTCATCCTCTCACCTCTGCGTGGCTGCCAGGAGCCAGAGTCTTGCTGCACCTCTCACAGCGCAGGCAGGGCCGATGCCAGTCTTTCCCCAGTGATGTCACCTTCTCAGCTTTTGTCACACAAACACAAACACACTTGTGAGACTTTATGGGAACCACTTTACAGGTTCACACCTTTTCCCCTTCGCTTTATTTCCAAGAGGTGTGGAACTTCTTACCAAAATACACCTTCTTGTTGCATCGGGGACACAGGTTAGCCTCTCCGGAAAAGGTGGTGATGCTGCCAGCTGTCGACACAGAGCAGACGCATTTTAATACTGGAAATGCTGAAAACACGGCACAAGGAATGTTCCAGTAAATGACTTTTCAATCTTTCCAGGAAGTTGTAAAACTCACAAACATACAATGTTGGTGTAGAGACTTGAGGTAAAACTTATTTTTTATTTTTTGAAGGGAACGTCCCAATAATTAGATGGAAGTCAGTGGATTTTAAAAGTGTTCGTACTGCACTGCTTTGAACTGCAGGTGGCGCCAAAATGCAAAGGTCATGGAATATGTCCCATACCAAGGAAAGCAAGCAAGATGTAATACGAATATGTTTGTTTTGTGTGAAGCTAAAACGTGATAGAGGAAAAAATCCAAAAGGATAACTCTTTAGAAACTGAAAATCTCAAATAACTGAACTCTCTGGCTTTAACATCTAAATCAGTGGCAAACGACTACACTCTGAAAACTGCAGAGCAAAGACAAATCGACAGAAAACATCCATTTGTTTCTGCTGACTGTGACATCCACAGACAAACACGCCTGATCTGACATTTGCGAGAAATTCCTCCCAAAGTCCCAGAAGACGTTTGACTATTGAGTCAGCAGCAGTTTTCCTTCCTACTCACAGCTTACACATGAAAAAACACAAATGTCCAGATTAAGTACACCCTGGTTCAGCACACCACTCTCAAGTTTCTGATGTACCTTTGGATGCTGGTTTTGGTGCAAACACTTTCTTCTCCTCAGTTTTGGGGACTGAATCCACGGTGGTCGAAGGCGCGTTGTTGTTGGCTGGAGTGTCGTATATGTAGGAGCCGGCTCCACCGATGTTCACACCTGAGAGCGGTAAGAGAAAGAGATAAAACATGAGGATGAGAATGCCAAAATGATTTGGAAAAAACAGGAAGTATTGATTGTCTGTGTGGTTTATGTCTTTATTCTTAACACTTTTTAAAAACCAACATGTTTCAATTATGATTATAATAACTGATAGGAATTATGTAGCGCTTCTCCAGGGTTGATTTCTATAACAAACATTTTCCAGCAATGAAACGGGACGATAGGGAGCTGAAAAAAATCAGATAAAAACTCAGATTAACGCAGCTTTTGTTTTTGTTAACAAGATGTAAATGTTTGTGGCTGACTGTCAGACATTGCCCTAATTTGTGACTAATCTGTCAAAAAAAAGGGATGATTTTCTGTCTATCAGACACATTCATTAAAACTGTGTGTCCAATTTGCACCTGTTGCAGTCAATGTATTGTCTCCATCGCAATTTTCTAACCTAGAAATTAGAGAGAATCAAAAATAGAGCCAACGTGTCCACAGAAATAATTTGTCTTGGAGCGAAGATGTTTTTATAATTCTATTTCTATCTGTGTGTAATGATTTAAACTCTCTCTAGTGGATCAGCAGCAATGCTCGGCGCGGTGGATGGAAAAGGTCAAAGCTGAAAAGTTCAAATTTTAGTTGAATAATAAAAAATCCATCGGAGGAGTGGATAAGAGCATTGTTGTGTGCAAATTATGCAACAAAGAGTTTGCACGTCACTGGAGCAAATCCAGCCTCTTGTATCACCTCAATGCTACAGACTGTATATGGTGGTGGTGAGCATGGTCGCCAGAGCTGCTCAGAGTACAAGCATGTGGCGCGGCTAACCTACACTCAAGTTTACGAAAAGTCTTTAAAACTTGAGGGTTTTTTAGCTATGTCTAAGGAACAGATCAGAAACAATGCCCACTCAAAATGCAGCAATATTCCTGAAAGTGGATTTTACACTCAAAAGGATTTTTGATTGAAAGTGAGGGTAGAAGACTAAGCGTATGTATGTGTCTAATCATTGGCTAGCTTATCATGTCAAATGTGTGATTGAAATGCAACTAATGAATCAACTAGAAAAGCACTCAGAAAGCGCAGACCTCACGCAACACTTTCGACCTACTTTAATGTTATACTCCCTTTCAGCAGACTGTCTGCTACAATTTGGTGTAAGTTGCAGGTTTGTAAAATAATTTGTTACCTGACTGTTGAAAATTATGATGACCCAGTACATATTTTATATTCCAGATCTTAGTATTCAGAATACTGATCTGGATCGTACTTTTACATCTGTCAGGAACTAGGGTGGCCTTGTCTTGTGTTGTTTTGCAAAGCAATCCGACCATTTATTGTTGTGAGTTATATACACATGGTGAAAACGGCTCTACCACACTATGATAAAGAATCCTTTAAAAAAGTCCTGGATCCAGATGGTGATCCAGATCACCTCCAAAATTTAATCACTTCTTCCTTATCCCATTTTGAACATTTCCTGAAAATTTCATCAAGATCTGTTTGTTACTTTTTGAGTTATGTTGTTCACAGACAAACAGACAAACTCTCCCAAAAACATTCATTCTGATCGTAAAGTGAAGAACTCCTGTCAGCGAGGAGGATGTTTGATTTAGGCTACTGTTTAATTATCTGTGAAGACGTGTGAAGCTGGAAGTTTCTGATTTTACTTTTCGGGTTGTGTAATGAGAGAAAACCATTTGTTGGCACAGCTTATTTACAAACAAAAGCTTATATGACTGAATCACATTTCTGTAAAGGTTTAATGTCTGTGAAGAAACGTCAAAAATACAACACATTCAGTCAGTCTACAACAACAGAACATCAAAGATGTTCACTTAAGAGGCTTAAGGATTCAGCTCACAAGACCATCTCAAATTTGGTAATTGAATTTTAAAGAAGTAGTTGATGTTGAAAATAACAGTTTGTACTTCACCTTTTGGCCCAAAGAGGGCAGCGTAGCACGGCTTGTGACAGTAGGGCCTTCCATCGTGCTGTGGATGAGACACAAAAACACCATGACACACAGACACAACAGAACGACTCAAAAAGCATTAAAGGATTTAAAAACACCAGTGACGCAAACTGAGACACATGATGGGAAGTCCTACTTCCCACGCTGTTTGTGACATCATGTATTTTGGGTATGAGCTGCTTTGTGGTTGGAAGAAGGGATTAAGTCCAAAAAGGAAGAGAAACCTCTTTTTCCATCTCAAGAGACGATAATGACACCAGCTGTATCCAAGAGACCAGACTCTGGGTCTACACACTCATGACTGTCTGACACTTGAGGTTGAGATGAGACATAGATGGCCTGTCCCTGATGCATGCTGGGAATGTGATGCTGGTTTCAGGAGCATGTGATCAGGTTTGGGATCAGAGCTGAGGGTCAGGATGTCCACTGGTCCAGAGCTTAATGCCCATAGAAGAGAAGAATGAAGCGAATGCCGCAGGCGAGACGCCAGGCCCGGGGAGGTAAGGAAAAAAGAAGGGACCAACTACCCACAATCCCTTCTGTTTGGCCACATGAGCTCAGGAGATGCTGTGACAGAAAAAAGGATTCTTCTCTCACCTTTAATAATGCATTAACTGAGACGGGATCAGCTACTGTCGAAGCAGCAGCGCACCTCTTTCACACTCCCTGCTTGACATTTATGAGATCCGTGAAGGTCCGGACGCTGATGCCAAGCTGTGACTGAGCACTGTGGGCTTTCTCAGGACACACACACACACACGCACACACACAGGGCTTCTTTGTAAAGTGAACTGAGTGCTCTGAGAACAGTCAGCTGTACAGTTACTCTGAGGCAGAGAGACCCTAAAAATGGATTATCCATCGCTGAGCGGCCCACTCTCTTCCCACATCCTGGCTCTAAAATCTGTCTCCTCCATCTATACGTCTTTCTCTTCTTTCCTCCTCTGGAGCTCTTCTCCTGCTTTCACTTTTTTTCCACTGCTTTTCACGGACCACAATGAAGATAAATAGCTTTGAACACTTGCGTGTTTTTGTTTTGCTTTCTACATCTTTTATTTACAGCAGAGTCTCCACATAATTAAGAGACTGTACTGACATGCGAGGGCCTAGTGCTCTACATGCTTTTAGCTTTAATGATTACATTTCCAAGCCTTTTTTGCAAGTGTCCTGGTCGATTTTAAAAAGAATCCTAATACCAATATTCACTCTCTTTTCTCAGCAGTAGTCCTTGGGAACTTCAAAACCATTACCAAATTTACACCAATTAATCCGAACATAGCTAACGGCTAACTGAGGCTACATCCTATTTCCCTAATGAGGCATGATCCTTGTGTTTTAATTAGGGTGAGATGTTGAAATAAATTGAATTGTATGTTACAAAAAACTCATCAAACTGTTAAAACTTGCTTTGAGTAAGAACAGTATTCAGTTGTTAGACTCTGACTCTGTACCCGAGTTTGAAACAAGCCTAAATCTAGTTTCATGAGGCAACAGTTCATGAGATTTCTTCACTGGCATATTTATGCTAAAGAGCCAAAAACTTAAATTTAAGATCTGAAAACGGTTTCATCTTAAAGCCCATTTTTGGTTAAGCAGCTGCTTCACTGTAGTCTCAAGAATCAATAAGGGCCTGTGTCCACTGACTGCATTTGTTGATGTCAGTAGTTGTTTCTTACACAAAACCAATACAGCTCCTGATTTTCAGTGTTGAGCTTTTATATAACTGCAAAAAACTGAAATCTTATCAAGTGTTTTTGTCTTATTTTCAGTAAAAATGCCTTTTTAGACTTGATATGAGCCAAATTTCTTATTTCAAGTTTTTCAAAGACAAAAATGAGGTCTAAATTGCCTGTTACAAGTATATAAATCTGCCAGTGGGGTAAGAGAAATGTGTTTGTATTAAGACGTTATTCTAATCTTCACAAACACGTTCCTCTTACCCCACAGGCAGATTTTTTTTAACTTGTTATATGCAGTTTAGACTTCATTTTTTGTCTTTGTCAGGTGAAAGAGGCTCATATCAAGTCTAAGAGGACATTTTTTATTGAAAACAAGAGAAAAACACTTGATGAGATTTCAGTTTTGAAGTGTTGTCACTATGCTTTAAATGCTCTGAGCTAGCTTGCACACTTCAGCATGTGGACTGCAGAACCTGGAATCAAATCTCACTTCTTCTCACTGAAATACGATCTTACCTTATCAATCAATCAATCATAATCAAGAGTGGGAGGGACTTCTGGTATTAAATTAGTCAAGAAAGTACACAAGGTTATCTTCTATCTACTATTTTTTGTTGTGTTGTTTGTGTTGGGGTGCTGCTTGTGCTAGGACATGGTTACGTTCAACAAGTTTTAATTTAAAACTCTAAATTTAATAAATCATCAAAATCAAACATTAAACATAAAGAGAAATGTAAAACAGACTTATCATGGGAAGCAGAAGTGGCTGGGGACAACTTTTGTGACACAGAAGTGCTATTAAGTTGATGTCACAAAAATGCTGTTAGTGGACACATGCCCTCAAAGGCCCTGTGAGGAACTCTCAGTTTGTTTGTATGGAAATTTTAAATTGTTCACAGGAGATTTTAAGTGTTTAGAAGTATTGTAAATTTTCCTGGTTTGGATTAATTCATAGAGATAACATTCAAGTGCAATGTCTGACTACAAGAAAACAGTATATCATGTCTGACTCAAACTGTGCTAATCTTGTGCTATGGGTAAACACACTCCTGATCTTACGGGGTCAAATTTGACTCGACACTTTGTCTTTTTAAGCTCAGCAGCCACAACAGTTCACAGAGGGCTTCATCTGTCCCTCCTTTTAAAGAAGCCTCAAGCGAGTGCTGCTCCGAGGGTCAGAACCCTCACATACCAGGCCTGCAATGACACCAAACATCCTTCCCAATAAAGCCCCAGTGTCTTGACATGCTTTAATTTTTTTTAAAAATATAACATCTCTCACTCTAGTTTCCATGACGATGATGAAGTATTGAGTTTTTGCCTACTAAAGTTGACATGGCGCTGCAGCCTAGGGCAGGATACAGAAGGCGTGCGTGGTGAGAGGGAGTATAAAAAGGAGGGAGAAGAGGAGGGTGGGCCTCAGAGCCTGTGTGACTGCATTACTGTAATCATGCAGAAATTAAACAGCAGAAGAGCATCCTTTGAGCTCTGCAGGGAAACTGTGTTTGTATACAAGGACGCTGAGATCACATCCCCTCTATGTTGAGAGCTGCAGACTCAGACAGGTGATATTCACTGAAGCACAAGGAGTGCAAGAGGGTGAGAACTGCTGTGGCTGGGTCATGAAAGGAAAAATGAAGAGAGGCATGATAAGAAAATCCCCGGGGTGGAGGTGCCAGATAGTGAGCAGCACGCACAGTAAGGGGAAATCATAAGTCCTGATAGACTGCAGTGTGATTATATAACAGACAGAGGAAGAAAGACAAGTTTTCTTGTTTCCCTGAGGGGGGTTAAAAACCCCACAAGGACGACTCAAACTGACAGACACAACCAGAATCACAACAAGGTAGGACGAGAGGCATGTACTCAGCAATTTCCTGAACCAAACACAGGATCTTTGGTGGAAATGAAAGGAAAGAACATCCTATCTTTCCTGAATGAAAACATTTGGTAAAGACCTGCTGCTGGTGTAAAGACCAGGTCATACAAGCTATGGTCAGTCAAAAACACTGGTTTCAACTGACCACAATTAAACTACAGCTCTTTCTTTCGTTTGTCTTTTTACATTATATGTCGCCAAAGGCACCCCAATCTATATCTACTTTTATTACAAACATTCTTTTATTTTGAAAGGACACAAATATTGTCAGATTCATTTAGTCAAACTAAGTGCCCCATGAAACCTTATTTAATTTATGATTCTATCTATGGATATGCTTTCCATCCTTCTTTCAATTTTCAACACACACACACAACTAAAGTTAATTAAATAACTCTAAAATGGTACAGATCTTTTGGCATCACACCAAGCTGTGGTTTATGTGTGGGACACACTCGTCGTAACGCCACTATGAGGGTCACAATAATGTCAAACAAGATGACTCAAACGCAGATAGCTATCTTTAATGTTAAAAAAAGGGTATACTGATTCATCAAACTTCTTGTCATTTTGAATAGTCACTTAAGTGTTCGAGTTTCTTTTGACTGCTTTGTGAGTTATTTCTGCATCCCTACAGGAAAGACTTTGTCAAAAGAACAACAAAAAGTTAAATTTAAGTGAAAAAAAAAGTCATTTAAGTGAACCCCCCCCCCCCCCCCCCCCCCCCCCCCCCCACATATTTGATCACCCATTAGCTACGCTGAGATAACAACAAATGCTAGCATCAAGCAACTTACCAGACAGTGACACAGGTAGCTAGGGAGGCTGATGGCAAATCCCTATTTATAAATTTCACAGGATTGCATAACACATACTTGATTTTCGAGCTAACATGACTTTAGATTGAAAAAAAAAAAGATCAAAATATTAGCAACTAGTGCTTGAAAGGTAACATTAACTGTTCTCTAAATATAGCTTATGAGCTATCAAAGCAATTGTTTTACTTTTTGAAAAATCACAAAATTTCTCTGTTTCAATTGTATTTTCAGTAAGTTTGTGCTTTTAATCCAACACTGCTTAAATAAAAAGCATTATCGGGACAGGTGCTATTAGCCCAAATATCACCGACACATTTTTACGTAGATGATGTTTTTGAATGTTGATGATTTTCAAGTCAACACAACACTGAGCACAGGAGGGGTCAAGGGAAGGGATATTGCCCCTTAATTGACTGCACATGGGGTTATTTTTTAGGATAATAGTAAAATGAATTTAAATGATTTAAAAGAATTCTTCCAGGAATTGTGTTTACAAGAAAGAACAAAGAAGAGCCAGAACAAAATGTTCTTTCCAAGAAATCAAGATGTCCCTGAGAAATTGACCTTAGTCTACTCCTCACTTCATCGTTTTATCCTTTCAGACATATGAATAGGAAGTCCCCTTTGGGCGATCCTTGGATATTTTATTTGCAAGAATGGGCCAAACAGATGTACAGACTCAGTACAAACAACCACAAAAATTGTGCCCTTGGTAAACCATTTCATTAAAACACATTAAAAAACCTGGAATAGTACCGTAGCAAACTTATGCCATTTTCCAAGACAGTTAGCATGCAAGCTAGCTAGCTGAACTAACCTATAATGAAACGGCATGCAACCTACTCCAAAATCTCCCGTACATTACTGAATTACTTCATAATTGTTAAACTCAAACAACCCAGCAGCCCTACAGGGCGAAAACATACTGGTGGACATATTTCATGGAGGAAATGCTGTCGAGACAAGTCAATAAGTCAATACACAACCAGGCAGCTCTGGCTTCCCCCTTTTTGGATCTCACAACAGCAGTCAATGTACTACAAAAAAAGTGTGAAGGTTTTGACCTTTGGCCCCAATTGACATCAAAATAACTTTCAAGAATGGGTTTTCAGAGAAAAGCCCATAAAGTCAATTTATGAAGCATCACATGAGCCATTTGGTGGACACTGTTAAAGAGCATCACTGAGCGCATACAACGAGCAGCATGAATGGTCTCAGTGGGGAGTCAACTCCCAACACCAGAGGCAATGTTAGTGACCTGCTACATGCACACAGCTATGTAGGCTACAAATAGTCTATATCACTGCCCCAGTTTTAAAGTTCAAACACAGAGAGTGGCCGTGGTGTGTCAGCAGTGATTCACATTGTTTTAACGTAGACTTACAGAGGATATGTCTGAACCAGAGTCAAACAAAATGTATACAAAGTAGAAAAAAAAATCATTCTTGAAACAAATACAAATCACCTTAAGGTTTTTGAAACTCATAATGGCACCAGTACTGAGTCTGCTTAATAAACCACTTGGAGTGCAAATGTGTTACTTGTGTATTTTCACTGACCTCAGCATGGCCTCCTGCATTCAGCAGCTTGTTGCATCGGTCGCACTTCAGACACAACTTGTGCCAGTCCTTTCCCAGCGATGACACCTTTTCAGCTGCACATCAACACAAAAGACAGAGACAGAAGGACGAGAGTGAGCGCCAGCATCCACATAAAGCAGCATTTGTGTTTATTCCTGCAAACAACAGATTTATTCAGGCTTTGTATCTGTTATAATGTGTCGTTCAATCAGTCAGCGCAGAGAGAAATGACGTCCCTCATTGCTTCACTCTGCAGAATAAAGATCAATTTGTCCTGTGTCTCCAGGACGGTGCCCTGGGGAAAGTCCTGTGCCAAGTGAGTGATTGTCTGTGGATGGGGCGGGGCTTTGGTGGTTGTAGGGGGATACTGGGAATGCCTGTGTGCCACACAGGATGCTGTTATGATGTCATCTCAGGATGGACAGAAAGTGGCGTGAGTCCCAGCCCAGCTGGAGCAGTGGGGGGTGCCCGCATCTAACCCAAATCCTTTGTGTTCGCCCTCCAAATATACACACACGCCCCTCCCCCCAGTTTACTGTATACCCATCCTGCTGCAGACGGCCCTTCAACCCCATTTCCGTGCCCCTTTATTCGCCTCTCTCCCAGACTGCCCACCCCTCCAGACAAGCTAGGGACCCTAATTATACCCTTTCCAATAATAAATCCCTGCTGCTCTCACACAATGGACCCTAAGGAGTCGTGGAGGCAGCAGAGGAAACACCTTCTCTTATCAAGGCAGGGCACAAATGGCAGGAAACTCAAGTCTGTTTCCTACATACCCTAGGTCAAAAAACGCACACAAACTCAGGCACATGCACACAAAAACACTGCATATATGCAGACGACTACTTCCTTTTATATTTCCGAGCTTTAGTAGCTTTCCCACTTTTACCACAACCGACACAAGAAGTGTGGAAGTGGAACAAATAAAATCTTAAGCAGACTTAAGAGTTTAGTGTTGAACAGCTCTAAGGAACAAAAACAAAGCGATAAAAGAGGCTATAACTTCACATAGATATCACAAAAGGCTGACACACAACCAGAACTTATAAGCTCATAAATGTATCAGACCTGTTCAAGCCAACCAACAGTTTTTGCTTTAAACAGTCATAACAGCACCTAGCATGAAAAGAATTTCAAAACACACAAGATGTTCACCTTTCACGGGGGTTTCCTCTAACTGATGCCAAACTGATTTAACAATTTCTGCTAAGAATCAGATTAGAGGTTTGTGAGTACCCCACTGCATTTACCGTCAGCTCTCTCTTTCAATTACGACTAATTGGAAACAACAGGGCCTTTGAGAATACCTTGGGACGGGGTGAGGGACAGAGGAGACCTCCCATGAGCACTTGAGAGCAGAGGAATGCTGACTTGGAAGAAGAAGACTCCCGGAAATGTTAAATCACCCCTAAAAGGTCTAGTTTGTAGGAGCTGAACAGTCTGTGATAAATCACTCTTTGAATCAATAACCTGCACTCCAATCAGAGGACAGTCACAATACCTCCAGACACAAACACTGGAGTTAAAAGAAATGAACAAATTGGATGAGCATGATTTGTCCTTTTTAAATTTCTTCAGCTTCCCATGAAACTCTTGTGCAAAGTGCTGATTGTTCTGACGTGTTTACTTGTCTGCTGTAAGATGGAACTAGAGAAGGGATTATCTCAAATACTGGATGACATTTACAGCAGCAAACTGTGCTGAAAGTGAGAATATTAGCACCGTCTCAATGGCTTGTTTGGTTAGATATTTGCACAAAGGAGACACATATGAAAAACCTACAACATTTATTTTGATGTATTAAAAAAAAGTGACTCCAACACTGACACTGAACTTAAGTTTGAGTCCAACCTGCTGCCTCTTACCCCCATGTCATCCCCATGTACTGTGAATTATAAGAACATAGTCTCTATGATGTCACCCATCTGTTTTTGATAAGGAATTTTGAAGCCTATCGTTGGGGAGATTATATTGGAAATGAGGCGGGCTTTAAGCTTCCTCACTAACAGCTACAGGGTGCTCATCTGTCCGTCAAGTGAGCTGTGTCTCTGATTGGGTAAACTTGTGATATTAAAACCTTCTAAACTGCAGAGTTATAAAGCAATTCACCCACCGTACAGTGTATGTGGAAAGAGAAATAGGCCAATTAGGACAAAGTCATCTTTGAACCAAGCAGTAAACCAGGAATGGGTGCCTTTCATATTTGTGAAATGATACGGTACAGATGCCCGGTACCTGGCAATCAGTATCTGTACTCAAGAGTACCAATTTTTGGTACTTTTTTGTGTTTATGTTGCAAAAAAATATTAATTTCTTTAATAATAAAATGGTTTTTTTTTTCAATTTAACATGGCTATTCTTCAATATATAACCTCTTCCACTCCCTCCCAGTCACTAGGATGCATTTAGGTACCTAAACATGCTACCTCTTGATTTTACATGAATCGATACCCGGTACTTTTGACAGAATTCAGTCAGTACCTATCAAAGTTCCTAACTCCGTACCCATCCCTACTGTAAACACTTTCATTTATGCTGCAAAAATCATCTTTTTTGGTTTGATGTGTATTTGGTTTCTGGTACTTCTGGAGCCAGCTTTAAAGGGACACTCAACAAACTACAGTTTAGTGCTTCTACCATTTCTTCATTCCTCACAGCTGGAAGTTACAACTTAGTCACTCCTAAACCCTGTTTTAAGCTGCAATCATTGTCCTGTCCTCTCTAGTGAAAAAAAGCATAAAAGTCCCAGGAAGAACAACTAACAATCCAACTGTGTGCAGTGTTGAATAAACTACTGCATGAAAACACAAAACCTGAAGCCACAGGACTGGATATGGGAATTGTTCTAATCATCTTTGTTGTTTTCTGTTTTACATAAGCTACGTCCATTTGGGAGGCGAAATGAGTGAAACGATGAGGTGTAATTATTTTGCTTTGATTACTCTGACTGGCTAACAATCCCCCTTTAGATTTAGTTTCCAAACACCAAATCCATCTTGCTTATCAAGTTGCTAGTTGGGCTTTAATCACAGGCAACACATGCAAAAGGAAGTCTTGGCCGGAAGTCTGTTACGATTAACTTCTGGTTACACCAAAAGTGTTGTACAATGGGACATGTCCCCAAGAGGCTACAATGCTGTCAGATTATAGCCAAATGCTTTCATAAGAGCAGAAGAACAGATTTTGGCTCCTAAACTTCAAAACTTGAAACTTCCTAACTCTGCCATTTTTAATTCTGGTTATAGGGTTGGTTGATGAAAACTCCCTCCTTAAAAAGTAAGAAAACTTGGGCTTCTCTTTATAAATTTAGCCTTTTCTAGTTTCTGCAAACCTCTAAACACTTTCAGAAATACTTAAAGAGATTATAAATAGAATCAGCAGGGGCTTAAGCTGACTCCTATCGAGGATAAGTGAGTGTGATTTATTTCCCACTAAATTGAAGGACACCCATAAACTTCCTGACACCTCCAGAGTGTTAAACATACAATCAGTGTGTCCTCAATGTGTCATGTTTAATGTGCCGGTGACTGACTCACGCCTCATGCACACACCTCAGGACTGGTTTGAATGAAACCAGACGTCAGAGTCTTGCTGGTACGTCCTCATTCCTGCGCACGTGTCTGTGTCTGTGTGCGGTAACAAAGTCCACTGTTTAACGGCTCGCTCTTTAAAGGACTGTGTTATTGTAAGAGGGGTGAGCCTGTCTGTCTGTATTATGTGTTGTTGGAGTTATAGAGTGGGGGAAGGTGGAGGGGGATCTGCTCCTGGCCCAGATGTTTATATCCCCAGCTTCAAGCCTCTATCCCTATTATCCGTTATATATCCCCAGCCTCTGAAAAAATAAAAAATAAAGCCAGAAAATGTGCACCTACATTGACATTTTACAAAAAATAAAGCAGAACAGATCGAAATGATGTAAAGGCTGCACCAATGTGCTGATGTCTCCGAAAATAGCTGACGTGTAGGCACGAATGATTCTGCTTAAGTGCCACCAAGTCCTCCTGTACCTCATTATAGCAACAACCCCAGGGTAAACGCACCCACTCGTGTAAACAAACAAGCCCCCGTTCGCAGGAAGGTCTATCCGGAAATTTACTTCGACATTGTCAACATCAGCGAGGATGTGCCAAATCCTTTTTTAGTTAATCTGTTTTCTCTCGCGACAGTCTGCAATTTCCTCTCACCGAAGAGCAGACAACAAAAGATTCCTCTGTGATTGGATGTAAACAGAGAGCCAGCTTTGGGAAACCACTGTTGAAGAGTTAAATTACATGTTACCTGACATTTGTGTTTGTTACTGTTGTATTTTCTCTTGAAAAATAACTGTTTACAGATTTGAAGTGTTGCAGCTGAAGTCAGGAGAAGTCTGTTTGAGTTTAGTCATTTGGAGCTTTTGAATTGCTAACACTTAACTGTTAGATGTTACAGTCAGCCTATATCAAAGAGCTCCTCTAACTGTCCACTATCTGAGCCCCTCTTAGCTACGCAAAACAACACAACACAACCTAAATTTTGAAGAGGATTAAATTCCTGCAATAATGCTTGCCTTATGTTTTTTGCCCTCAAGACCCATAACCTAAATCTTTTAATGTTTCATGTGGTGTTTTTACAGGGGAGATTTATCTATTTTAATTCCAGGGCTTACCACCCTATGTGCAAATATTCCACCAAGACACAAATTTGACAGCCTACCTCTGCTGCATCACAGCTTGAAGATAATTGAGATTGGTTTAAAGTAGGAACAAAAAAGCATGTTTTTATCCCCCAGTGATGGCTCAGCTCTCGTGAAAACAGTAGAACCATCAGTTTGAATGTAAAAGATATCAGTGTTTGAGTTACAACTGAAATAGTAGACGAGAAAGATGCTGAAAGGTGAGTTGATGAAACTGCTAAACTGTAAAATGTAATTAGCTGAGCTGGAGTTCAGGCTTTGAAAGGCTTTGAAGTGTCTTTTAAGTTTACACATGAAAGCATATAGTTTCTGTCCCCTGTAAAAAAAAAAAAACACACAAAAAACTCCAAAATTCCTGAAGCATTTAAAAACTAGCGGTGCAACGATCACAATTTTCTGGCTTGACCTACCGATACCGATTTGTATTTATTATAACTGTTTAACCTTTAATGTTCCAAACTTATTTTTTTTAAATCACTGAACAATATCTGTAAAACAATCAAATCTTTATGTTTTAACTTAAACAACCAATAAAGTGTCCTAAGTTTTTGGTCTCAGAGCAAAAAGCAAGGAAATGTCTAATAAGAACTATTTCACTCATATACTTACTTTAAAATAAACACAGGACTGTGCTTTGACATATACAAGACCCAAAATGAAACCACTATATCTATGTAGTCATACATAGATCATGTAACATTTCAGATGGACTTAAGTGTATAGCTGGAAACAGCCAAACCTTGTAACAGCCATACATGTCTTAATATTGGTTATTACGAACCCTGAGTCTCCTAATATAATTTCCATAGGTGGGTTAGCAATTGATAGCAGACGGGTAAATATCCTTATCAATGCTTTTTCCTGTGATTACACCCTGAAATCATGATAACCTAAAGGCCGGTAGACCGATTCTGACATGCACTCATCAGCTCGAGGAAATCACACCATTTCTGTCTTTGTTGCAAGAAACTATGCATTTTTTCCCGTAAAAACTAGTACATTACAAAGTGTACCCGACACAAATTTCCCCTCCTGGTAGGGAAAGACAGCAGAATGAAGTAGGCGTTTTATTTAGCTAACGTAATAAAATGTCTTTCCACTGGTCACTTAGGCCCCCAGCAATGACAGTGGCCGGGGGGAGACTGGACAGACTATATACCACAGAAAGTCAAATTCACTAAAAGTGGAGAAACTTTTTTTAATTGGACAGCAACAAGATGTAGTTTGTTTTAATTTGTGAGCAATGTAAAAATGACTTCCAAAACAGAAAAGTTGGTTTTGCAGTGTGCAGCCATTAAATTGGACTTCAACCTACCCACTGCAAGCTGTTTTGGACATTTACAGAGCAGAAATTGTCACTATTAATTTTGATTTGTTTCCAAAAAAACCTGTAAACTTCTCTAAATAGCTTTAAAGTGTGCAGGCAGATGAATGTTTCAAGAAGTGAAAAGCTTAAAGTTTGAATATTGGATGAATCCAGTCTTGATGCTGAAAGTGAGAGCAAAAAGTCACATCTCTTTAAGGTTTTATGATAAAAATGAAGTACTTATGAGATTTTTATTACAGTAAAATATCCTGATCTTTGGAAAATGTAGGGGCTGCAGTGGTCCAGAAAAACTCCTAACTTATTAAACTCACTTCAGAGTGAGAAAATATTGAGAATAACTTTCTGTATCAATTTCATTTCTGACTGTGTTACTGCAGAAACTCTGAGCTTCCAGCAGGTTGGAGGTCATGATCACACCCATATGATACCTGCACAAGTAAGCCGCTTAACTTCGTTTGTAAATTCCTGCTCTAAGCTCTTCCGTCTGCTCGTGTGCGCTCTGATTGCATTGTCAATATGGTTTAAATCACAGAGACAGCCGGCTGATGACTCTTCTTCTCGCTGATTTAGCCTCAGTGTTTTACAAGTGCTCACTTTCACTGATGCTGCTGAATATTAACACAGGAGAGGAGGCGCGACTCAACATGCTTGAAAAGTGTTCTTGTGATTATGCAGAGGTTTTTTTCTGCAAGACTGTCAAAATAAACTACAAATACCGCGGTTAGCTCTTGTAAGATTTGGAAACACATTATCACAGTATTATGTAAATGTAGCTGCAGAGTCTGTTTTCTGCTCTAACCTGACATGAATAAACACAACCTCGGCTGGGGCACTCCACCCACTGAGGAGTGAAGGTAATGTGGAGCCAGGAACTTACCAAACAGGCTCAAAAGTATTAAAATTGATTTCACACCCAACATTATAACAATATAAGTGCCACCATTTGATTTTAAGCAGTGTCATTGAAACACAATAGACTTCTCCGTTCAGAGAAACGAGTGAGTGACTTTAGTTCTTTTGCCTCAATCAATGAAAAGTCTGGATAGCTCCCTGATCAAGTACTACAGATTTGACCTAAGTTTATGATATCTTCATTGTCCCCAAAGGAAAATTTGTACATAATACATAAACAACCCAACCAAATCATCCACAACATGTGCATAAGTACATACGTGTCTTTTTTTTTCTTTTCTGGCTCATTTATTGGCCATGGACACTAAATTGGTTACATCTGTGGTGGTATTTTTTCTGTTTTTGTTCCTCTGTGTGTCAGGGATCCTTTGTGTAACCATGGTTGCATTGTTTACACACAAGATCAGCTGTTAGCAGCCTGTAGCAGGTCAAGGCTACCTGGTGCTAGACCGGATGTCCCAAGCGAGCTAAAGAGAAGGAGACAAGACCAACAGGCCGGTGCTCTGGTGTAAGTTTAGAAGAGACAATATCAACCTGTTTTTACATCCTTTGTTATGAGGAAGGTAAGATCAATCTTCAATAAGATGGATGAGCTAGTGGTGCTAACCCATCACCAGAGAGAATACAGGCACAGAGCTAAAACCAGACACGAACGCCACACTGGAAGGATTTTACCTTCTGTGGGCAAACTGGACGAAGGACAGCGAGACTAAACAGACTGATGAAGAAGACCATGTCTGTCTTAAGGCTGCCCTCTGGACCCTGTGGGCCCTCTGGCCTTATTGTAGTCTTATTTTTTTTCCTTTGTTACTCATATTATATTATTCGTCTCTTAATATTCCAATTGCAATGTTTACACTATACATGTTCTTGTTTGCTACTGTAACGGTAAATTTCCGTGTTGTGGGATTCCATTTTGAATTTTACTCTTTTACATAAGATAATCCACACTAACCAACACTAGAGCTTTCAGCAGGTTCAGCGTAAGTCCTTGATTAGAGGAAACTTGCACTGGTGATCAAGCCTGAGTTTATTTCTGGTCAATTGGAGTCACACAACGATAGAATGCAAAGCATAAAATGGACTGACTCGTGATCTTCCAGTCGGTAACAGCATCAGTTCAGCTCGCTGACGGATGGAGCTACATCAGAGAACTTTTATCGAACCATAACTGCATTTATTTAGTTTGTTCTGTAGCTTGATCCAATTACTTCAGATCATATTAAGAGTGAAACCAATCATGCTGTGTGTACAGACAGTCTGTAAGAAAAGCAGCATGGGAGCGGGCTTGAAACAAAAAGGCCCACAAACACACGGTAATTGGACGGGAGATTAAGCAACACAAGTTTAACAAGGGGTCTTCAGAGGGAAAACATTAACAGCCCATTTCCCCAAATCACTTAATTACGGTTGTTTCATCATGAACAGTGACGGGGCAGCTGTGGCTAAACACAAGTTGATGATGGATGGAGATTCACCTCGAGTCAGGAGGAAATCAGTCTCCTCTGTCTAAACGAAAACCTAAAAAGTCACAGGAGGTAAACAAGTGCTGAATAACATTTGTACAGCTGAATACCCAGCATGCAGCACAGCAGGAATGTCTCGCCAAGGGGCTGGGCAGCAGCATCGTGTATGGGTGCTCTCTTATTGCTCAATAATTCAGTCAGGATGGGGATGAATTAGAGGCTGCCACGGATGCTGTTTGGCGTGCTGCAGGGGGGTTAAAGTTAGAAGAACTTCAAAGGCTGCTTGTATGAAGCAGAGAGGTTAAAAACAATCGATATAGACCTCTTTTCATATGGTTTATGGTTATATTCTCCACCACATTGTCACAGATAATAAGGATATTAACAATCTAATCTGAAACGTGTAAACAGCTTCATAATGCTCATGATGTAACCACTGTTATTGTAAACATCTCTAAATCACAGTTGGCTGCCTTCTGCTCTGTTACACCCTCTGGTTATATGTGAACCCATCTGTTCAGCTCTTCCTACAATAAAGTCATCCAAAACACACAAATTCACACACACTGCCCGCCCTCCATGCTTGTTCTCTTTCCCTTCATGTAACACTGACAGCTGAGTCCATGCGGGTGTTTTCTGTGACAGCAGAGATAACAGCACGTCCTAATACACTCCATACACACCTGACTGACTTTGGGCCCAAATGGCAAGGCGGGAACAGAAGAGTACATTCAGGTAAAAAAGAGAAACTCAAGAATGTAGGAAAGGAAAAAACAAGCAGCCTGTGTTTCCTTCTCTGCATCCTCTTATGATTCTGATCTCTGGAGTACAAACACCCTCAAGGACTTGTGACCTTTTTACTTCACTTACACACAATGGCCATTGAAGCGGGCACACAAGGTCATTCAACCTCATAGAAGGAAATGACTTTGGCAGAGTTTTAAAGCTGAGGGAGAACTAACTTCTTCATTACACATCTGAATGCAACACTGTTTATTCTTAAAATGTCAAATTAGTTATCCCAATACGCTATATCTATCAAATTTTTACTCTGATGAGCTGGGAGTTCCTAAAGTCCTGAAAGTTATGGACTCAAAGAGCAAAATAGGATCAAATTACCTTCCCAGCATTACAGTTTCCATTCTGTTCAGCAAATCCTGCAATGTGCAGTTTCTGTGCAGCTGTGTAGCCCTTTGTTGTACCATCTGTTTACCATCTGCAATCCTGTCAGCTAACAGTAATGTTGTTAAACTCAGCCAATTGTTACTCTTAATAGTTACAAGGTGCAGACTTGAGATGTTCCAAAGCAACTCATTTACTAGCTGGCGAGGCTGGAGGCAAAGTAACGTCACGTAATGTCACACATACAGAGTATGAAGGCTAATCATGGCATACTGAAACCTCCTGTTAAAAATTTGGAATATACTATATTGGTTAATAAATTACTTAAGAACAACTTATTTTAGTTTATTATAATTTCATGTCCTTATTTTCTTTTTTTTGTCTCTCTAAAAGTAAATAAACTAATGTTCTATCATTGTCAGTACATGATGCAATCTCATTCCCACAAGTAAAGTTACTAAGGATGTCCTGAGACAGATTTTTTTACTTCTCATCCATCCCAATTTTTTCATATGTGATATGATACTGACTCAATACTGATCCGATACTGATCCGATACAGATACCTTTCTCTGACTAATCCTGTACTCTGTTGTAAATGATGAATCATATTTGTTGTATTACAGTGAGCCCTGTTGGTAACTCCTCGAGGAACACTCACTTTACAGATGTTGAAAGACGCTGTTTTACTATCATTGCTTTCCAAAGAGAAATAGTCCCACACAGTGGACATGTTTGCAACGTAGTTTGATTTACAGCAGCTGTAAAGCGTGACAGTGCTAAAAACATGTGAAAACTGGATCAGTACCGATCACGCAACAAAATCCGATACGATCCAATCCTCCAAAAATAGCCATATCAGGCGATCAGTGTATCGGATCAGGACATCCCAAGAAGCAACACAACAATCATTCCAGATCACTGGGTTAACAAATCATTGAAGAATTACTAGCTATAGACAAAGTTTGGTGTCACTGTCTGATTTTTTTGAACACTTTTGTGCTTTAATTTTCATTCAGCTAATATTTTTGCTGTTGAAGATGCTGCAAAGGCTGTCTTTTAGCGTTGATTGCAGCGACACCTGTGGCCAGAATTGGTTGCATTTTTGCAGGATTTTATCAAAACATCAACTACATCTCAACAAAATAAATTCAACAAATAGTTTTCTTCGGTAAAAGGAAAGATCCTGTTTTTCAATTGGTCTACGCAGCTTAACTTGTCCTGCTGGTGTTGTGTCATCAAAGGGACTTCTGGTCTACTTGCTGTGAGTTGATTAGTGTTCTCCTGGGAAAATAAGACCTGACCACTAATGCTATGAAACAGCATTTAGAAATAAATAAATTATGGTGCTGATAATTTCATTTTGAATTGGAGATTATGAAAAGACCAATTTATGGAAGTTAGACATGACTCAAAAGTTCTCAAAGTGCCTTAGTAATCCAATCTTTCTTTGATAAGTTTTGTAAAGAACTTCAAGACATTTGATTGAGTTTACGTACAAAAGTTTCCAAAAATCCCCTCCTGTCCTGGTTCTGTGAGTTGACCCTGGCAGCGGTGTGTTAAACATTAGATCTGATTTGTCCACTGTCATGTCTCTGTGCTGAGTCTGTGCGCTGCTTCCCATGACTGTGCAGGGAGGAGTCGATGCCTGAAGAGAAACTAGAAAACATGGAGTTGGATCTTGCTGTGGCTGATGCAACCCAGAGGCAAAACTTTGCTCTGGAGGTCGTCTGTCGCCTCAGCCAAGGCGAGGTTTCCTCCCCAGGCTCTCTCCTCTTTCCCTCTCCCTTTCCCTCTGTGAATAAAAGAGTGTGGCCTCGTGAATCTGCCCAGCTGACGTAAATGGGCTGCAGTTAACTCGCATCCTGTCTACGCTGGTCAGAGGAGCCGCAGGCAGAGCGCTGCTGCTCCACAGTCCCTGCCTCAGTGACACGCTCGCCCTCCATGAACCCTCGGGACTGCTTGCCCCACAATGCACCTCATCCTGAGCCTGTTTGTACACCGTGTCCCGACTACAGGGACTTCAAAAAGATCTATTCTGCATGGCCGCTTACAGATAAGTGGACTGTCTTCAAAAGAGGACGAAGGGCTGTATTGGTAGCATAGCACCTTCAGAAGTAGCCACTGGTAATTAGATCATCGGCCCCAGAGGGCAGACATCATATGACTGAAGCAAAAAGGTACACACGCAAGTTGACTTTGAGTGAAATCATCTGAGTCTCATCAAGCGCCATGTCAAGATAAAAGAATGGGTGAGGAAAGCAGTTTCCCCTGAAGTTGTCCAGAAATTGTTCAGCATTCAGAGGAGCTTCTATTTATATGTTCTGACACATAGTGACAATGACTTATTGTGCATTCATAAAGCCCCGTTTCATCTCTTCTTTGACTTGATTACAGAGTCTCTGTATCCAAGCTTCAAGGAAGTTCTGTCTGAATGGGATTGCATCACTCAGTCCTAAAGAATGCAGTGGCTCCGGGAAATCCTCATTCTCAACAATCATTGTACACTTGCACGTGAAAAAACAACCAAAGAATAAAAACAATGAAGTGGCAGCTTTGATACACATTCTTTCATTTTTCCTTGGGTGCACTTTATAGGTAAAGAGTCAAAGTGTGAAAGTGTCAAAGAACATAAGTGAATAATGCCAACAAAAGCCAGTGGTGTTCCCTGAATAACTCAGAACTATGGATGTTGTATCTTTTGCAATCAAAACTATAATTTTGATTTAAATTAACTGTTAAGGTGAGAAGTAAGAAAACAATCATGAGAACAGACAATTTAACATAGCCAAATGTAGGACCACATGGCTTACGGTAAAGTGATATCAAACTTCTTTGCTGCGTGAGGCCAAGGTTAGAGAAGCTAGCACCACCAGCCTTTAGTCCTCTGTACAGATTAACATCTGCATGTCTTTGCTGGCACTTCAAGTTATATCACAACTTAAACTTAAACTGATAGAGCTAACATAAGACCTTGTCTCCATTATCTGGGTCAAAATATTGCTAAACTGTGCCATGCTATGTGTGATATACACTACACTACACTACTTGTGATACGCTACGTGTGATACGCTATGTGTGATACGCTACGTGTGATACGCTGCGTGTGACAAGCTACGTGTGACAAGCTACGTGTGACAACCTACATGTGACAACTACGTGTGACAAGCTACATCATCTGTTTACATCCAGGTAGTAGAGCATCGTAGCTTTATGGTAGAATTCTTCAAGAGGAGCCAAAACCCCTAGTTAATGGTGGGTGACTGTGCAAAAGCTAAAACCAGAGGTTTCCAATCTCAACAGCTCCATTTTCAAACCCCAAAAATAGCATCCCTACTCACCAACCACCCTCTACTGTGGGAATAAACTATTAGTCTGATTAAAAAAAATGGATGAAAAATGAAAAAACAATGCTTAATTTAGCTGGTGGGCAGAAAACTATATTACCTATGTGCTCATACCTGTACAATATTGGATAAAATATGCAATTTAAAATAGTTTTTGACTGAGGAAAGCATTCCACAACCACCCTATCAGTGTTTTGCAACTCCTACTTTGTAAACAACTGGTTTAGAAAACATGTTCAGCATTAAATTATGGACCTGAAACATTGAAATGTGAATAAATCCTTTAAAGGATTAATAGTTCTTGTTCCAACTACCAAGAGTGATAGTATGTTGCATCTAATTTGAACACAGTCTTAATGACAACAGTGTTGACCAGGTGTCTAGAATTGAAAATATCAGCACCTTTCTAATTAGAGTTTAAAATTACAGGCATATCTTGAAGATGAGAATGTAAATTAATTTTATTAACATGCATCTCTTTAAATAAATCAATGGGAACGTAGGCTCTGTTTACATGACAACATTTCATCTGAAAACGCTAAAACGCAGTGAAAACTCAAGTGAAAAAAATCTGTGTTAACACGGAAACGCTGATGGACTGAAAACGCTATAGTGAGCATCCCAGGCCTATAGGTGATGCTATAACTGTCTTGTCCAGAAGCCGCTTTTGTGGGATCTCCACCGAAGTAGAGTTGAGCCAGTCATCTGGTGTGTTGGGGAATACTAAGATAAAAAGTGGAGCAACAGATGCAGATTTTGTTGAAAGACAGACAGCAGATACAGCAGATTGAGCAGCACAAGCATAACACAGTAGTTCGTGACGATCGTACCAATGGTACTGTTGTCCTGTTGTATGCACGCGCGAGGCAGACTGTGACCACAGCGTTTCCACTGAAAACGCCAGCTTACTGTTTACACGGCAACTGTGTAGGGAGCGTTTCAGAAAAATCCCACTCTGGAGGCCATTTTCAAAAGTTTGCATTTTAGGTCGGCTGAAACGCTGTTTCCGTGTAAATGCGAGGTTGAAACTAGTGCTGCACGATTTGGGGAAAAGGTGCGATTTGCGATTAGGTGGACAATATTGCGATTGCGATTGTGCTTGCGATTTAATAAAAAAAGTTGTGTCATGATGAGTCTACAGACTTCCTTGGTTATCATGGAGGAAAAATCTGAATTGCATGTGCTGACATTGCGATTGCGATATCCTCTTTTGCGATTACGTAATTGCATGTGCTGACATTGCGATTGCGATTGCGATTGCGATAATTGTGCAGCCCTAGTTGAAACGCAACAAAACGTTTGCATTTCACCCTAAAACCGTTGTCGTGTAAACGGCCCCTTAATTCTTAATCAGTCCAAAGCCAGTGATGTGTCTCTAATAAGAACTTTCATTCAATACAGATCACAGAATCACTTTTCAATTGAAACCTTCAACCCAAAAAGCAAGCAAACCTGGAATAACTTCCCTTCCAAGAAACAGAACATAAGAATAAAAACTTTTGTGCTCACTTACCCATGGAAAGCTAAGAGAATACATCATGTCGTATTGTTTTAATAAAAAAATCAAATTAAATCAGAATCAGGAAGATTGAATGTTGATACTCAACTGATGTTATTGCACATGAAATGCGTGCATGTCATAGCTTTCTGTCCACTGCATCACATCCTGTACATGCGGGCATTGTTCCCCAAGCATCTTTTGTGCATGTGATTTAAAATTCATCCATTTATTAATACAAAAAAAGCCCTCTGGACTTCTTCTACCTCATGTTTTTCTGATTTGTAGTTAAAAACTATTGGAAATGTGACTAGGTTGCTGCAGAGGCTGTTTACATGTACAACAATGAAGTTTTCATGTAATGAATAAAGCAGAAGAAGCCAGTGTTGGAAAATGTTAGTAGTTATGTAATTTAAATGCTAAAAATGTCATGAAGTGTAGCAATAAAGTGTTGGTCATTTCAATAGGGAGTGCGTTTTGTCCCTTTGTTCTACTTGCGATTATGTAACAGGTCATTCTCTCCAAGGTAGACCAGTTTCACCTGTGTTTTGGGGAAAGGGGACGGCCTTCCTTTCAGCACCAACTGTAATGCCATCTCCATTAAGGGATCATATTAGTGCCTCAAAAAGGCAGAGAAAGAGGACCCTTATTGAGTGGCGCACAGTAGCTGGCAGGTTATGCAATGGCAGCGAGCAGGAGGCAACGACTCAAGAAATGATGTTACATAACGAACGAGGCACATTCACACAACCCACCGGGCAGCCAAGTGGAAAACAGGGTACTCTAACGTTGACAGAGGAGAGGGGTAAAGAAAATACAGGTTTTGTGTGGAGGATGTTTGGGGGTGAGAAAGAGGTGTGTGGGAAACATCATCCGGCTGAGAGGAGGGAGCTACTCTGTCTCTGCAGAAGGACAAACGTACATGGAGACAGAAAGAGCTTTTGTGTGGATAGAGATGTCGTTTCTCATTATAATGCATGAGGCACTTTGGGAGTCTCTGCAGGAATAAAAGGAGAGCCATCTTACCCCAGTTCCCCTGGTCCTTGTGGTTAAAAAACTAAAAAATCAGAAGAAGAAGGGCCCGAGGCAAGAGAGCAAGTGATTGAAGAGGAGGAAAGAGAGAACTGCTGAATGAAAGAAAGAGAAACTCACAGCAGAGCACCATTAGTTCCCATTAAGTTGTCGCTTATTCACTTTGCTGCACAAAGATGCATCGCTGCAGTTTGGCGTGCTGCGTGGTAGCTGTTGCTGGTTCGCTTGGCTGAATTTGGGTCTAGAGCTGGGAGCCGTGCTGAGCTGTGCTGAGCACATGCTAACGTTGAATTTCCACTCAGGCCTGGTCACATGTCAGCCAGTCGTCCCCAGTGTATTCTAAGCATCTCTGTACCACTGGAACTGACAGATGCAAGGCCATAATGCGCATGTTGGGTTTACGAGTTCACTTAACCCTACAATTAAAAAAGCAACATGTTCACATTCTTTTTACACCAGCAATAAGAAACCGTTTTCTGTGGGTTGCAAAAACGCCACCAGCAGGCTTACAGTCACTGTTGGTGGCGAAATTTAACCATCGCTACCACAGAGCAGCTGTTCATTAAGGAAACTTACGGAAAATAATAAAAAGAAAAAAAATCCACAAAACCAAAAAAATTTCAACCCCAGACTGCGGCTCACATCACTCTTTTGAAATGCGTCTCCTCACTGAGGGAGCAGAGTCAAGTGTTTAGGAGCCGCTCCATGCCAAATCCAATATTAGGCACCAGCTGTAGGAGCAGATGCAGAGCGCGCCAATCACTGCTCTATATAGCACACCATCAACCACCACAAGAAGCAAAAGAGGGAGCAGAACGGGGCAGGAAACAGACAATTTTCTCTATCAATAACACATGTCCTGGCATAGATCAGAAGCGAAGGATATTTTTTCACTTTACACTCTCAATCCAGCGACTCAAACTTTTCTGCAGACCTGAAAAATCACCTTAGCAGACGGTTCCTTGAAACTGAGAGGAGTGGGTAAGTGGGTGGATCATCAGTACTGTACTTTTCTCCAACTTTGATCTATCTGAGACTGAGACAGTTATATTCTTCAGTGATAAATGTTGGTCCATTAGCTGTTTTCACAATCAACCCATAAGATATTGATGGCTTAAATTTTCTAGCAGCATCCACTAATATGTTGAGAGCTGAATAAGTGTCGCCACATCAGAGGAAAGGTGAAATGTCTTCATAACTTCTACCAAATACAGCTGCCTTCTTTAGATCAAGCTCAGAATTACCATGACCTAGACCAATGAGAACCTTTAGAGACAACCAATTTAAAACAAGCATCAAGAATTTAAAAAAAATTGTTTTAAGTGCTCTGGAAGACCAGTCCAAAACCCAGGCAAACTTAATTTACTGTCATCAGTTTCAAACAAAGCAGTCAATCTTCACAAGAGCTACTTCAACACCAATATAAGTGGGGTTTCATTATCAGTGACATTATTGATATCAACATCTGCTAGTTGTCATCTATCCTTCTATTTCAAAAAATGATCCAAGAAAAGCTACATTTTCATACGAGAATAAGAAAGAACAAAAGTCAAAGTAAACCTTTCAATTGTTAAGTCTTTGTATTGAAATTGGTGTTGTTGTCAATATCTAGCTGATAAGATTTTATTCCCTCCTGAAAATTTGGTGGTTTAATAGCATCATGTGAGAAATAACACATGAATCGATACCACTATAAACCAAACCAAAATGTCGAAGAGTTCTCATCAGTATCCCTGCAACATATCGATGCCTTTTCTTTGGGCTATTATAAATCCTAAGTAATCTTCATTGATCATCCCAGGTATCAAACAAAGCAGAAAATTGTCGCCACAGTTACTTTGCTTTTAATATCACTATAAGTAACAAGTATTTGTGTCTGAATCTGTAGCTTAACTATCGTCTAAGGGTATGAAACAAATAGTCTAAAATCAAGCTACCATTTGTTTGGACAATCCATATCATAACTCAAATTTCCTAGCTATGTCTCGAACTAACTTTTGTTCCAGTGTCTGTATCGGTATTGATATTGGGCTGATTAGCTGTATTATCTCTACTCAAAATCATCCGGTGTCTTGACTTGACTCCTAATACCAACAAGGTACCTTGGCTTTGTTATTGACTGATACTATACTGACCCATAATCAATCTCTATTACTTCATATGAGGACAAGACTGAGATTTAGGGATGAACCTATATAAAAGTTTTGGCCTACACCGATATTCGATATCTGATAATGATATTGCTGTCATGGCCGATAACCAATATTTACCGATAGCAACATAGGTGAAAAGAAAAGAAAAGAAAAAAAAACAATCTGAGATGATATGTCAAGGTAGTTCAGAGAGAAAAAGCGGTGCGATCATGAGAACAGATGACTATGGAGAGGATCAAAGGATGGAGCGCCTGAGATGAACGTGATCAAAAAGTGTTTACATAGTCATAGAAAACAATATTATTTGGGTCTTGAAAGATTGTCCAGATGCCCTGAAAATGGCTGGCAGGTTCTGAGTAAACATCAGCCCACTTTTACACATCAGCCAATTCCGACATGTTAGAAAAATGACCAACACTGATATTGATACCTGATATATCCTGCAACCCTACTAAGAATTGTGTTTTGGTGACTTTAAGCTTTTCAAACTTGAGTTAACAAGATGAGCCTGATCTGCCCAATGGATTGCTTTGAAGCTGAAATTTAATCTACATTTTTGAGTCTTGGAGCATTGGAACAGTACACAATACTCAGATCAGATGGGTGCATTTCTAGCCTGAACCTGTTAGTCAGAGCTGAATGTCAGCAGTTGATGTTGCCCCAGTAATATTTTGGATATTTTAAATCACATGGGAACTAGCACTGAATTGGTATTCGCAAAGAGCTAAGTCTAGGTATTGGGTGAAAATGATACAGAAAATCTCCAATTCCAAATAATTGCCTCAAAACCTAAAGAACCAATTGAACGACTAATTGTCAATTAGTTTCTTTTTGGTCAACCAAATTATTACTGCAACTCTAGACCTCTCCTTATCTGTCTCGTACATTTCCCAGCCTCCTATGCAATGATTTCTGCTTCAATTTTGTCATCCACCCCCTTTTTTCTTTCCCCACCTTCCCCATTTATGATGTGTGCAGCTGAATCCTCCCAAACTGAATCCTTTTTAACCATACATCATCCTTACAGTGACCTCAGCCCTGAGTGCTCACCACCACACAAAGGCACACCCCAACTAAAAATAACTCCATCAGGATGATGCTCAGCACGTTATATAAAAAAATAACATTCATCACACTGGAGCTGTGACTCATTCTTTTCTGCAAATTAAGGCTACGGTACAAATGAATACTTAGAGATGCATAAATCTGAGCAGAGAGAGGCGAATCTTATTTGTGTACGTATTATTCCATGCCAGTGGCTCTAGAGAAACATAGGATGAGCAGCAGCTGTGATGTTTGTTGCCACTCCAGTTACGTAAGAGGACTTCCATCCACTCACATAATTGATTTTGACCCCCGTGACAGCTCTGATGTGCGCTGTGAAGTGGAGGGAAGATCAGCGTTTAAGAACGCTTTTTTATTCTCAGCATGGAGCCAAATGTAAACACAGGATTACTCTGAGTCTCACAGGAAAACCAAAAAGTTCCTTAAATAAACTGACCTGGATGCACATCATATGTAATCTTAAGATTCAAAGCAGCAGTGTTAATTTTTGTTTATCTGCATGACTTGAGCTCCTTTAATCCTGTGCTTTGGTCTCATCTGTGTGCATTTCTTCCACTGTAAACATCACTTATAGTAAATACACGATGCAATCATACTTGATCTGGCTGAAGATGACTCAAGTGTGTTTTGTTCTTGCATCTTTGTTTACAAGGATGCACGAGATGCATGTTTACAGGTTTTCATCCCACTGACGCAGCATGATGTTGCCGTGTGGGCAATCTCAGCATATGGCATTTCTGCACTCTTGGCGAGGGTTTCAATCAGGCACACACCAAAGCCAACTGTCATGCTTGGATGTTTACCAAACACAACAAATTAAAAATGGCACAGATCAGTGTCAAAATAAGATAAATCATTCAAAGAGTTCTGCAGGGATGGCACAGAAAGGGTATGTTTTATCTTAGGCACATCCAAACATTTTACATGTTGAAATAAATGCATATTTGCTGAAATAACTCCATTTGGGGGTTTTCTTTACATGGGCCCTTTTTGCCTCTCCAGCTTTGTGTTTTCCCAAAGTTTGTCTCTGTAAATGATTCACATTAACAGCAACTCTGCCCCTTAAAAAGGAGACTAATCTGAGGAACACTGTGAACTCTACATGTATGAAATTCCTAAAGTGAATGTATGAAGAAGGCTTCACATTTTTCCCAGCACTAAACAAAAACCTTAAAGTGATATTCGCTCCATACCCATTGTTATCCAAAAACAGTCCAAAAAATTAAAATATGTTTTGGATATTGTACAAGCACAGAGAAACAGCCACAAGTGAACATTAAAAAAAACCTTATTGGAAAAATAGGCAGTTTAGGAAGGTGAAATAATGTACAAAGAGCTTAAATGCAGTTGTGTGCAACGTATTTGTTTTGAATGAATGAACATTAACTACTTTCCGTTCTTGCAGGGAAACTATGCATGACATTTGTATTACAATGAGCTCAAGCCCCCCCCAAATGCTGTGGAACAAGCTGTCCCAAAATGATCGATATTCTGTCATTAGTATCTTTTGACTAACAAGCGGGATAACCGTCATGTCCCAACAGGAATTCCACATGAGAGTAAAAAATAACAGCAAGGATCACTTACCGAAATACACCGTCTTATCACACTTAGGGCACTTTGAAGACATGGTTGTAGAGTCGAGTGAAAGTGGTCTGTTTTGTTTGTGTACTTTCTCCGTGTCCTCGTCTCTTCTTTCCAACAGCAAGTGTCCCGCTCCGCTCACAGAAGCTCGAGCATCTATTCACTCAACGGCTCCTCATTTGCATGGCCCCGCCCCCCACTACGATACCCGTCCGCGTGCTCACTTCACGTGCGGTGGGAAATGGCGCCACTTAACGGCTGTCGTCGAGATGAAAATTTGAAATTGGTTGTTTCACTTCAATGAGAAGATGAGGATAAATGAGTAAAGCTGAACAAGTGAGTCTAAAAATGTTAGTCCCCTTTTTACTGTAATTGTACAGCCAACGTTATTTTTTGTTCTTGTAAGAGTGAAATTTGTTGTTCTCCTCTCGTTTAGTCGTCAGTTAGCTTGTTCAACAGTTTGACTACCTAGCAGTTAATACCTGTCAAACACGAAGCATTAAAGCCTAAAACTTTGGCAGTTGACTCTTTCTTAATACATTTAACAAACAACGTTAAAATCTGTATTACTTCTTCTAAATTTTTGTGGAACAGCTTTTTGATTAGACAGAGGGCTCCTTTAACGTGAAAAACGAAGCTTAACTGAAAATATCCAGAAGGCAAAGTTCATGGAAAGGTAACTCTCATAGACACCAATTCAAGCTTTAATATCGACAGCCAAAAATGAACATGTCTATGTGGTAGCACCTGTTTTGGTAGTTGATATACTTTTTCATACTGGCTGTGCAGATGATTAGTTCTACACTATGTGTGAGTTTGAATTATATTAAGACTACTTGTCATTTTTGAACTCTGCTAATACCTGCTAATGACTACAGATTAAAATCTGCCCTGTGGCTAACTGGCATATTTACACAGATGCTTGTTAAAATCTTCACTAATATGTACCGTGCCATTAAATAAATAGATAAATTAACAACTTGAGTTATGGTAGCTTTGAGTGAGACAACTTCATATCTACAATAGCCCTTGTCTTGTAGCTAGCATTTAAGCAAATTCAAAAGCTCTTCTTGAGCTTTTCCTTTCAATTTCAAGCAGTCATTTTTTAACGTGGATGTTGATTTAAAGATTATACAGCACTTTTTCTGTCTTTCTTGTACCTTTTATTTCTTAAACCTGCATTTCCTTTCTGTGTAACTAAGTTCATCAGCTGCCATGATGCAGTTTTCTCACAGCTAAGCTCACTAAACCTTTCTTACAACCCACTTTGTTTCACGCAAACTCTTATTTACAATCTTCCCTGTTGTAGACCTGTACCAGGCTGTAGGTTTTCTATGCAGCACTTGAAAGCAGCATATTTATCCTCACAGACCAGTCTGTGGTCTGTCATAGCTCAGCTAGGCGGGAAAGCCTTTGGTTCAACTGTTGGGGCTGTCTGTGGCACATGCACTCCCACTTCCTTTTTTCCCCTTTTTCCACAAGTGGCGTAGGAGCAGTGTTTGGTTGAATCACAATGTACTCATTCAGAGTGAGTGACTTGTAGGAATTTGTTAGCCAGAGGAGGAGGATGAGGAAGAAACGTGGCTGGGGTGGCTCAGCTTTCCATTAAAGAGAGTACTGGCTTCGTGACAAATCAGGGCGTACTGAGGGAGACACGAGGGAAGAGAAACAGCTCCTGAATTTCTCACAAGATGCTGCTGGATTCACTTGTGATGACTAATTAACAGACTCATTGACATCTTATTATCGTTTCTTCCAGCAGAATGCGTCTGTCTCTTTCAACTTGGGCCTCGTCAGTGTGACTGAGGTCATCTCTTTCACACATTGGTGCTGTCTGGTCTGTCTGCTTTGAGACACTGTGCAGATCCTGGTCCAGGAACAGTCACTGTGGCATTTCCCACATCTGTGTTGCGGCTGATTAGCACTGGTTCCTCCTTATCTCTGGAAAAAAAAGCTGTTACAGGGTCAGCTAAAACTTAATGTCCCCTTCAACTATACATGATGTAACTCTGTTTTTGTAAATCATAATCAGGTGGGGATGTTTCAGAGGATTTCTCACCGGCTGTACAGCTGAGGTGTGTGTGTGTGTTTTCAGAGGACATTAGTTCATTGTCCGTTCACCTCCAGTTGTTTGCTGTGGTTGCAGGTTTATTGGCCGTTCAGCAGTGGAGCAGTATCAGACTCAGACCTGCTGAGAGAAGAGGAGAAGAGGAGGTCAGATATACTACAGAGCACAGACAAAGAGGAGGTAGGAAATTGAAACTGAAGGGCCAATGTTCTCTGAAAAGCCTCAGCTCACTAAACCTGTGTGATAAAGATGAAAGGAGGGGAATTAGATCCTTTCTTCTGTAAAATAAAAACATTAACACATGGCTGAGAAAGGGGATGTTGATTCAGCAAATCTTGGCCTTATGAATAAAAAACAATTTGTAAAATTTGCTCCCAAGCACCAATAGAGACAAAACGAACAAAAGCTAAACAAAACATGCCCCCAACAGGTTTGGGCTCAAGCTATGTGATTGTTTTAAGGAGGAATTGATCATCCCTGGTAGTTTGAATAGAACATATCCAGGCCAGTAGTTGTACTACCAACTTGACTGCGCTGTTTCTCAAAGCTTCCAGCCCCAAGAGGAAAGACAGGAATAGATAGAGGGGAGGCTGAGGTGGTCCTCAGGGCTTAAAAGCATCTAAGTACTTGACTTTTATACATGTAGTGCAAGCCAGAACAGTAGTGGGAGAAGAGCATATAAATTTGGTACATCCTAATCAGTGATGCCGGTAACGAGCTACTAAGTAACAGGTTACTCTGATTTCACCACCTTTTTCAGTAACGAGTAATCTAACACGTTACCATTACCAAACCAGTAATCAGATTAAAGTTACTTATTCAACTCACTGTGTGTTTTCTTTTCATTTTTCATGTAAAAAAATCTAAATGCTTTTTTTTTGTGTCTCAGGGATTGACGGGAGTTTTCAGCATGAGGACAACTCACAAGTAATAGCTGCCAGCGACACAAAGGTAAACAGAGGAGGAGAGGAGAGATGTTTGTTATTTAGCTGGAAACACAGTCACTGTTTTGAGTTTGTGTCAGCTTAAGATGATAGTATTATGGTTCGTTGTTCACTCTGCACTGGCAGTTTACTTAAGAGATTTGACTCAAACATTTAGGAATCAATCAGAGAGAGATTCACGCACTGCGGCCATAAACGCTTGAGAAGTTGTTTGATTTTTACCTGGGGAAGGTGAGTCCTGTCTTTCATTGTAACTCCCTCTTTTCCAAGAGCTGAACCCTCTATTTAGCACAAATCCATCCGCTGAGGAGCAGAGCAACATAACGTAGGCTACAACGGGGCACCCGTTGGCAAGCAGGGGCGTGCCCAGACTTTTTAGACTGGGGTGCCCCGAACAGGGTACTGAGGATTATGTGAGCCCTCACTCCAGCAAAGTTTATTTTTGCTTGTTGTATTACAAATACAGGTCAAATAGACTACAGCTTTAAGAAAATAAAACTGACAAAAAACAAACTAGACCAAAAAAAAAAATTTAAAGAAAATAATTTAAATAAAAAATTGTGCAGTGCACCAAAAATGGTACTGTAAAGCATTCGTTGGTTGTATTTTGAAATTCAAAATGTGTAAAATGAATATTTTTGTTTTTAATTGTAAAGTACACGTTTTACAACTACCAATGTCTGCATGTTACTTTAAAACAAAACATGTGGGCTCATATTATAATTCATTTTAATTGCATTGTACAATTTTTGCCAAATTATGCAGCTGCAGGTGTTGCCAGCAGCTGCTGAAAGTAACTAACAAAGTAACTTGTAATCTGATTGAGTTACTTTTAAAATCAAGTAGTCAGTAAAGTAACTAAGTTACTTTTTAAAGGAGTAATGAGTAACTAGTAATCAGATTACTTTTTCAAAGTAACTGTGGCAACACTGATCCTAATCTGTTATTACCTCCGAGGAGGAGGTTTTCTTTTTGGGGAGAGTTTGTCTGTGAAATGCATAAATCAAAAAGTTACAAACAGATCTTCATTAAATTTTCAGAAAATCTTCAAAATGGGATAAGGAAGAAGTGATTAAATTTTGGAGGTGATCCAGATCACTGTCTTAATCCAGGACTTTTTTAAAGGATTCTTTATCATTGTGAGATAGGGCCGTTTTCACCATACATGCAAATAACTCCACCATAAATAGTCAGCTTGCTTTGCAAAAAAATACAAGACAATGTCATGATAATTTCTGACAGATGTAAAAGTATGATCCAGATCCTGGCAATATTCTGGATAATAAGATCTGGAACACAAAATGTGTACTGGGTCATAATTTTCAGCACTGTCAGGTAACAAATTATCGTACAAACCTGCAACTAACACCAAATTGTAGCAGACAGTCTGCTGAAAGGGAGTATAACATTAAAGTAGGCCTTAAGTGTTGCATGACAATCACAATACGCTTGGTAGAGGTCTGTGCGCTCTGAGTGCTTTTCTAGTTTACTTAGAGAAAGCTCAGAGAAAAAAATATGTGTTATTCTGAAATCTGAAACGAACAGCGTGTACCAGTGAGCTCACTGAAACCTAAACCCGTTAACTAAAAATCTCCACAAACCTCAAGATCTGTAGCAGCCAGCAGATGAAGGATGTTTATGAATTTCAGCTGCACACCTGCCCATAACACCACTCTCTCCAACACACACACATTACATAACCACAGTGCCCCAAGGCCAAACAGGTGCCAGCGCTGCCTTAGCCCCCAGACAGTGACAATCCAGTGTCTCTGCCTTCAATTCCTCCCTTTTCCTTCCTTTTCATCCCACTCCCCCTTTTAACACACACACACGCACAAACTCACACATTCAGGCTCCACAGATGCAAATGCACACATAATCCACATGAGCCACGTGACAAATCTGTTTTCTCTAAGGAGTCCCACAGCCCAACCCTGCCCAAAAAGACCACAGCTTCTTCTTTCAGCAAACGGGCACAAATGTATACGAGAGGCAACCGGATGATTTGGGTCAGATTGACGAGTTCCGTTGCCTCTATTTAAACTGGACAAACACGTCATTTAAAAGACCTCAGACAGCTGTGTGGTATTTTTGAAAAAGTAAGAACACACTGTTTTCATGGACAACACGTGATCTGTCTGGTGAGCATGTGCGTCTTTGAGGAAGGGAAGAAAAAAGAGCCTGAATTAATTATTGAAATGTTCCCACAGCACACAGTCTAGAGCGGTGATTATTTTAGAAACAGTAGCCTATGTTTAGCTCTGCAGGGAGACAGGCATTAGATTAAACATACCCAGCAGATAATAATCTATATGTTGTGTGACAGACAGGCTTGAAAGATTTTAATAGAAAGTTATGAGTAAGACTATGAGGATAACTAAGCTGGCATTTTAATTATTGGGGTTTAAAATATTTGTCTGAAAATGAGAAGAACCTGAGCTCCCTTTGGGATGCTGTTGTGTCTGTTAATAGTATTACATCAGCAGGTCTAGACATGTTAGTGTTGTTGAAAAGTGTCTCAAGATAACACTTTATTTATTTTTGTTTTTGTGATTTGGTGCAATCTAAATAGAGGTTGATTGTTTGGTAAAAAATAAAATAATAATAATAATAATAATAATAATAATAATAATAATAATAATAATAATAATAATAATAATAATAAAATAGAAAGCACACAAATTTTCAAAACTTGTGAATTTGGGGGATTTTATCTGATTTACATTAGCAGCCTTGCTTTAGCCACACCCTATTAACTTTTGACAAGTAAGATTAAATTTTAAGACATCTTTGGAAACTCTATATATTCAATAGAAATACAAAGAAATTATATGTAAAAGAAAGATATTATGTTGCCAAGGAAGAAGACATAGAAAAATAATTATAACACACAAACAGGAGTAACTCAGGAAGAAAAGCTAATTTCTTAAATTCTAAGCCACCTGCTGTTGGCCTGGGTTCAAATCTGGCCTATGCCCTTTTTTCCTCTCCCCCCGTGTTTCCTGCTTTATCCACTGTCCTGATTTAAGACAAAAAAATGTGAAAAAAAGGAAAAAAAAAGATTGCAGCTCCCATAGTGCCCACTTGAGGCTGACTTCAAAACCTCACGAATCCCCATTAGGTTCTATTTTAAAATTCCCAACTTTGCAATAAAAAAACATGTTTACATTCTGGTTCAAATACACTTTAGTCAGTGGATCTGTGTACTGATTTTTTTTTGTGACAATGAAATAATACACAAAAAATTGAATGTCTAGACATTATTACTGCACACCAACTTCTCAAATTGCTAAGTGGACTGTAATAAAGGCAAAACCAGGAAAAGGAAGTCCATGTTGGAAGAACTGTCGGTTACAACAGAGAGCATAAAAGCAAGTCCAGAGGCTTTATTGTAGTCATATGGCTACATCAAGTGAAACGACTTGATTCAGTTGTATGCAGATGTATCCCAAAAGGGCTGAATAAGAGTAAAATTGTCCTTGACTTATAAACTTTTCAATAGCCTACAGCATTAGTACAGATGGGTTTTGCACATTACACTCTTCACAACAGTGTTATTCTGCATACAGCAAAAAGCCAGTTGAAACACCAGAAGATAACACTGTTTTTACTACAAACTAAAACCAGAATGCTTCCAATCTTCCTCGCCTTCCCTCCGTGTTCCTCACCCACATATCATTCTTTTGCTGCAGAAACTGTTGATACAGATTGGGAAAAAAGGTGATTATGAACCCAAGGAATAAGGCTTCTCTTCCAAAGGTAAGAAGTACCAACGGAAAAAGTACTGGCCCTATCTTTTAAACGCTCTATATGCAACTTGCAGCCCTTACCATTAAAGAATATGATTCTATAGTTTAAGTCAAAACAAGTCTTAGGGACTTTTACTTTTAACCATGGTCCCCACTTCGCGTGAGAGAAGTGCACTCTTAAGTTTAGGCAAAGACGATATAAGCTTTCAGTGTTCTGAATTAAAATTTAAAATGTTGAAGGCCTGTTAGGATAAAATGTTCTCTTTGTGTTCCCTCAAATGACTTTTCTCTGCTGCGCCTTTTGCAGAGGGACCCAAACAGGAGAGGGAGTTCAGTACTGAAGATGCTGTCACTTTGTGACTTATCTGTTTGACAGGTCAAATAAGACAGCTGCAGCCTTCTATTGAATATGGCTAAAATTTTGAAAGAAAATGGACTGTGGAGACAATTCCAACTTTTAACTGAAATTGATTTTCAGAAGGATATTTTGGAGAAATTCAAGTAAACAATGCTTTTGATACAAATTTTAATGTTTATCATGTGATGAAAAAGTTGAACTATCCTCTAAACTTAGCATTAATAATGTAATTTAACTGTAGCAGATACATCATGTGAGAAAAATATCAAGTGAAAATTTGAGGTCTTCAAATTCAATTTGGATACTTGACCTCTCTTAAACTGAAATGAGAATGACTCATGAGGCATTTTCTGTCTGGGTTCTTGGAAATATTCTTTATAAAACTGAAAAAAAAGGACTGAAAGACTTGCATTCTCTATCAATGCCAGGTGAGATCTCTCTATTAGAGAGAACCAGTTTGATGAAAAGGAGGAGACTACCTTGTGTTTATACAGACTTCAATGTCTAAGGCCTTGGGACGATTACCCGTTTCCACAAGGCTGGTAATTCAACCTGGATTTTATATGGTGTCTAACTTTCTTATGGTAACTTTGCAGATACAGAAGTGGGTTACCAACAATTTATTGAATAATTGGTTCAAGAACAAAAATATTTTTATCAAGTTTTGTAATAGTCACAGTCTTATTGATGGCTCTCTCCCTGAACCACGATCAACATACTGTGGGACTTTTGATCCAGACCTGATCCAGACTAAACGACACTGTGTTTGTGGCTCCATGGCCATATTTCTAAGAGCAGAAGGGAGAGTCACTCCTGTGTTTGCTTTAGCTGTAGACAGTCAATTTGAAAGTATTTTACTCCCACTGTGACTCTCAGGGGTTTCAATTCCAGTCAGTGCCATTTTTAGCAATGTGGGTGTATTGTTTTTCTTGGCAAACGTATTTACTGGTCACTTTCAGTCAAAAAAGCCACTTTATGCAGTTGGACCGCCCCTTTTTCTAATCTTAAAACCTATTTTAAGCTGACGTACTCTGTATATATCAACAGTTTACAATGTTTATTTACAACATGAAGAAAGTATTGAGAGGGAACATGTGCTCTGTGCTTCCAATGGTTGTAATAAAGGAGTGGTTCAGTGAAGTCCCTATGGAGGGAGGGTGTGGTAAAAGCAGCTGGCAGAAGTTGCTGAAGGTTTTGATCTCTCTATCCTCTTTCTCAGAGAGATTCCCAACATCTCTCAGGAGAAGCTCAAGGGAGTTAGGCTTCTAATAAAGACAGCCTGCATGTCCTTAAATCAGCCTGATTAAAATATTATTACATAAAAAAAAAAATATTAATTAACTATCTACTGGAGGCTGACTCAACAGCAGTGACTGTGCTATATGTAGCTGGCATGTTCTGGAGCTACCAATTTCTTTGTCCTTCCAGTAAATATTTGAATTCTGAGCAAACCAGTAAGTCCAACAATAAGAAAATAGAAAACACTTAGAAAATGCCAAAAATTGTGCATAATTCTTTAAAAACTGTGAAACATAAGAGCACCGTATTTCTGCCATAACAATGTCAAATGAATTTGAATGTTACCTAGGTTAGCAGAGCTAGCACTGCCAGGCAACCAGTCTTACATATTGCTCTTGCAGATACAGCCTATATATAACTTTATCTTTGTTTTTATAGGTCAAAAGGCTGTTGAACCACTTTGCATTATAATGCTTGTTTACATCCCACTAGTGGAGCATCACTGTCAAGTGATTGTAGCCATTAAATGGAGTTAAAGCCTTGATTAGTGGCAGGACGTTACATAACATCGTAGAAAAACGCATCACTGTTAATTCTGGTCTAGAATTATAAAACTATTAATTCATTAAACTGACAAGTAACTTTGGTGCCTACCAGCGTCACATTTAATTGCCTAGTTCCTCATTCCTAACTGGAACATTTCCATTTCCAGGAGATGGGCTTAAAGCCTCCTCAAGAACAACTACAGGGTGCCAGACCTGTCAGTCAGCTGAGCTGTGCCTCTGATAGGGCAAACTTGTGGTCTTAATATCATCTTAACTTCTGTGTCAGAAAAATTCGCCCACCCCATCTGCACAGTGTGTGCTGACAAAGAATTTAGCTTCTGAAACTTAAGCCGCTGTTTGAACCAGACTGTAAATATGTTAGCATATGCTTCATTTTTTTTTTTAACCTGATGTTGCCCCTTTGAGTCAACCCTTGATTTGATGCAATCACTTGAATGCCAGTCCAATCAAAGCTGTTCTGTTTGTGTGTGGGCACGTTACTGACGATTAATGATCAATACACCCCCAAGACTCTATCTTACTCAGCTAATGCATCAGTGTTCAATGTGCTGTGTTAGCTTCATTCATCAATGAGCAATTAGGCAGACGGGTCACTCAACACCACAAACACATCAAGTACGTTGATCATACAGCATGGAACTTAAAAATATTTGCTGCTTTTTGCATTTTGCTTTTAAAACAATCAGGCACACTGCATCATCTTAAGTAGGCCACACTTGCATTTAAAATGGTAGCAGGAATTCCCAATGAGAAACTGTCCACTTCCACAAGCCCACAATCTGACACATGCTCCCCAGCTAGGAGTGTCCACAAACAATCAGTCACTGTGACAAGCTCTTGCCTACTAGGAACACCAGCCCAGATTTCATCATAAAAAACACTGGAAAGTACTCCGCACCTCAGCATTTCACAAAGCTTGCCTGTTTCTTCAGCACAGACATTTAACATGTTGCAGCTTTACGCAGATTTGGTCCAACTCAAACCCACATTTAGTACATAAAAAGCTTTTTTCCATTTGATGCTGTGAAAGCTGACTTCAGCTCTTGGAGTGTATAATTAGAACTCCTGAACTTGGGTGGTGCTACAATAAAGAAGGATACACTAAAAGATCTTTTTCAATGGAAGTTGTTTGCAAGACAGACTTTTTTATATTCTCTGCAGGATTTAAAAAAACGGAAACCACCATGCAATACTTTGAGGTTACTAAAACTACATTTGGTTGGTTGAAACAAATTGAAATTGACACTGATACCCTCTTGCATACGGGCAAAGTAAGGTCATTGATTCCGTAGTTAGGGCCAGAATTGTTGGAACATTAACTGTAAGTTAAAGGCCAGGGTTATGGGTTGGGGTTATGAATAAGGGGTCAGGGTTTGTCCTTGGCATGTGCAAAGATAGATCAGCAAAAATTAGAGGTCCAATTTTATCTACAACGACAGCCAAAATCGAGACAAAGGAAAAGTTCTTCATAAAGCTTCGAATTTCTTTTGTCTGGACAGACAAAGGTGTTTGTCCCAGTAAATGCATTTTTGTGTCCTGTGCTCTCAAAAAATATCACACGACACTGAATTCTTCAAGCATCCTGGCATCAGTTGGAGCAGGTCCAATGGTCTCAACCCACAAAATGAGAAGCATCCTTGCTGGAGAGAAATTCAATACGTGACTTTCTGCTGCCATTTGCCATTCCTGTGATTCCTTTTTCATGTCTAAGTGCGGTGGGTTTCCCCCACACAGCACACCCCTTTCACCAACTGCCAGTGCCTTTGCCTCTGAAAATGGAGACATGCTTGTTACTTCACCAGCTGTTTCACAGAAAAATGTGTTGCTCATGTCTGGCAGCTCCTAGCATACTTGTGGTGGATGCTATGGCAGCGGGATTCCTTTGCAAGGTAGGACCAGGGATCAGACAGCATCTTTTCATGTGCCACTCATTCAAGTGTCTGCATCTTTGCCGGACTCTGTCCCTCTTCTCAGTGTCATACTTTCAATCCTTGAAGGTCAGAGTATCAATAACCCGCATGTGCAATATTGTTAATCCCTTTTGGATTAGAGCCAAGGATTCTTATGAGGCTGCGAAATATGGCTGCGTTCCCAGTTGAGCCATGTCAACAGTAACAAGTGACAGAGCAACAAACATTTTAAAGTAGCTTTTTAGCCCTCTGACAGAATACTAAAGAGGGCATTATGATAGCACTTGTTGTACATTTTTCTTGATGTTTATTGTCACACTTTTTGTAGAGCATCTTGTGACTACGCCGCCGTCCTCCCAAAATGCATCACATCTCACTGAAGCATCATTTGCACTGTGAAGAATGGCTACATTCCTGGCTTTTTGTCCCTCTCTCTACATTACTGCGAGGGAGCAGCTGAGGACAAAGACAAAGGTTTTGTGAGGGAGGACCCCTGCTGGTGGAATTTGGTAAGTGCAATGTAAAGCATTCTTTTATTTTCAGTCATTGTTTTCAGACATTACTGCAAAGTAATTTTGATGTCTTCATGATTCAGGGTGTCATTGGATGCTTTACAAGAGTAGGAGATGACAGATCTCTGTATTTCCAGCTATACGCACCAGTGGTTGCAGTTTCCTTTTGCACTATGTGGCTGTTTTCGCAAAAGCAAGACAATACCTCCCCCTGTTGTCCTGCAATAATAAATACATCTTTATATATCTTTTGTGGAAGGCTCTTCACAGAGGTAGTGTATCTACTATGATACTTGACTGTGAAATCTGTCTGACATCTCCCCTACAGCATTGATTCTTCATTAAAGAAGTCAGTGCTGCCTTTTGTCAGACATTTCCTGGCCATAAAAACATAGTCATAGAAACAACCTGTCACTACTGGGTATAGTAAACAATCATAAGTGACACTTTTGTCACTTTTAGACATCAGCTTTTATGAGTGTTTTACTGAACAATGTCCCAGTCATGCCGTATCAGTAAGAAGTGAGCTGAGTGTTGTGTATAGATACAAGAATATAGTGCTGTATAGCTGCAGTGTGAGTCTAAGAATGGGGTGTAAGACTAACACAGGTTGTTCCTCATTAGTAATGTTTGGAAAATGGGTTTTCCAATGTTAATAGACATTTACCTGTGTACTCCAGTACAGAAAAGATTGTTCTAACATTAATACCTATATTTCTTTTCCTCCCATAGTGTCTCTTGAAGAAGGGCAAGCCAGAACCCATGTGAGAGAACAAATGAGGAAGCACAATCAAAGATATGGCTTCTGCCAAGACACAGGCCTAATTGATTTCCTCTTTGTCTTTGTCCTTGCTGTGCACTTTTCCTCTAAATAAGAAGAGGCAAAAGGGTGGAGATAGAAGAAGAAAAAGAGAGGCCATCAAAGGTCATCCTCTGGGACTTCACGCGTCTGCAGGGGATTTTCTGTGTCTTGAGCAAATTCATCTCCACAGACTGAGATTTCATCAGGGGGGAAACACCTGCACTGCTCTCTACTGTACCGTGTTCTTCCCGTATGCCTGCCCCCTGTATGCCCGAATGCAGCAACATCTGGAGGAGCGAGTGGATTGAAAGGGAACATCTGCACAGCAGCAAACAACCAGGTAAACAAATTCTTCTTATGAAAGTAACAGCCCCAAAATACAAGGTGCACTGCTCACCACACATTTTTTCTAGCTATTGAAGTCAAGTCAAGATAAATCAAAACAAAGTGCAACATTTCAAACAGCAAAATCAGCCATCTAATATTTATGCTGCATGCAACAATACTACAAACAGCAGTAAGCAGGTTAATAGAGCAATAAAACATAGTATGCACAATTACCCTCAGGGTTTTAGTGCTCTTTTATTCCCCTGAGCAACATTATAGTTTACAACTTAAAACTTACATTTTTAAACTGTGACCACTGTTAAAACTTGGCTGTATTTAACCAAAGTTTCACACCTACAAAGACTTACAGAAACAAGCTGTCTCTCTTCTTTTTTCATTAAGAGCCCCAAGACACAACACAGGATCCCTCCATTGCAGCAGAGCTCCAAGATTGAGGCTGCACACTTGAGCAGGAGTGCGTACAGTAAGTACACACGATTGGCTTAAAGCCGTCATGTGACTGCAGACTGTAGTCCCCTGTGCTAGGAAACAGTAATTGAGGCTTCCATATGGTATAGATCAGATGTAGCCCTCACCACAGCATTCCTCCAGCACAGAGGAAACCCACTTATATCCACAATGAAAACTGAGCTAATCAAACAACTACCACCACAAGACTGTAACATTTGTTCTTTGTTTGCTCTGTGTTTTACATGCACCATGCTGTGCAACAGTATTTTATGTGACAAAAGCAGCATAAATACCTTTAAGAGAGAAATTCACTCTGGTTCTGATCAGTAGCGAAATAAAAGCATGCTTTATGACTCAAAACAGCTTTGCATTTGTCCATATTAGTGCAGATCTTACATTTGAAGAAGATAGTTGTAATATTGCATGTTAACCTCAGTGTGATGCTGTCAGAAACTTTGTTTATGTCATTAATCACGTTTATATCATTAATCACAGTGTTGTTTTTATTGCACACTGAGGGTGTAATGTTGTGCAACTCCATTTACTCCATAGTTCTGCTCTGACAAGTATGGCATAATACAGCAGTTAAAGTGAGCTGTAAGATTCAAGTTATCAACTTGGGTACTATACTAGGAAAAATACCATTTCAATCATCAGGTATTTAAAAATCTGCATGTACTGGAGACAAATATATCCCCTCATTAAATTCTGATAGTTCATGAGCAAATGAATGCAGGTTTTGTGGAATGAAACATTAGCATTCACTAAATGAACATATAAAACAACAGAGTTCTACTTTTGCTACCAGGCCAGGTACCTTACATTATCTGTTGGATAATTGAGTAAGGGAAGGAAGGATGGATCTGGCTTTCGTAATTGTTTTTAAATGCATTAATTAAATGTAACTAAGCCTATTACTCTTTGCTGATGGACCCGAGGGGCCCTCCACTGGTAGTTTGTGGTCCTCACTTGACACCACTGAGCTAAGAGATTTGGGAAGCTCTGGTTTAAAGGGAAAGGACAAGGAATTAACATATTACTCATCAGTTCTAAGTGTACAAATACATTGGAAAACATATATTTTATCGTATAACTTATGCTCCTTTCTTGTTGTACTGTGTACGGCATAGTTTCACTGAAACAAGTTTCACTGGCAATGTACTAATGTATGTGTATATATGAAATGAAATTTTTGAGAGTGACAGATTTGATAAATGCTGTAAAGTATAGATAGATTTTTATTAACCTATATAGGTAAAGGCTTTATTGTAACTCTACTTGTTCTATGCCACACACAGACAGTTGTATCTTTTTTTGTTTGTACTTTTGTCAATACCTTATTTGTGGTTTAAAGGGAAAAAAACTGTATACTGCAAAATACTTTGTACATGCTGACCAGACCTATAGATATTTAAAACTACAGTTTATCTGTGATACTGCAATCATTTGATACCTGGAATCAGGAACATTTCTGCATGATATTCGCACCTTTATACATACAGGCATTTCTGTATCATAATAAGCCAGTTTATGAAAGCAAGTCCAAGGTCCACATGAAAGCAGATACTTTTTCATTAAATGTAATGCAAGATAGCACTTGACAGATGATAATACATATAAAAACCGCTCCAATTTACAGCCGTTCTACAAACCCATGATCGAACTGTAAAACTATTAAATACCTGATAGAAGACCTGCATAAGCATACAACTACAATCAATAAACAAAGAGCAGGTAACACAAACAAGCTCCCCACAGAGAGTGCAATCAGCCAAATAGCCAAACATGGCATCATAGCAAGGGTTACCCAATACCAACATATAGTTGAGCAACCACACACCTAAATTCATTTTACAAAATATATGAATTAAGTGCAAGGACACAACAGTGTATTGAAATTTCTAAGTTTTTACTTTTCCCCCTTGTAATGGCAGCTAGTTTGTATTCTCTTTGAAAAGCTTTCTTAAAACCTGCAAGAGGTTGTGTCAAGCAGCCAAAATTTTATAAAACTGCAATTTTTGTTTTCCCAGCCCAATGGGTTCAAAAGAAGCCCAATTGGGCAGCACTATGTGACACTGATTAAGATATCATGAATAGGAGAGCCATTGGATTTTGGTTGGCGAATGACGTCACTCTCTGGCTAAAGCTAGGCCAGTGGTGGGTGGCTTTGTCTAGATATATTTTACATAAACGTACAAGAAAAACTAACGCAGACAACTTCATAACTTAAGCGATTTCAACACTCCGTGCCCTAAAATTCTGCCGCCAAACTTGGAGTCTGTCAGTAGAGTGTACTGTCTCTTTAAGGTTCCTCAGCTAGTCTGTTTCGTATTGATCAATCCACCATTTTCCAACACACAGCGGCGGCAGTGCTAACACAGCTCCGGCAGCACGAGAGAAGAGAGCCACCCCTCTACCTGGAGAGGAAGCCAGGGACCGGGGGCAGTCATGGCAGCGAACATGTACCGGGTTGGAGGTAAGACTTGGGGGCTGACATTTTAAAACCTCGCCGTGATGTTTTTATGGCGGACTCGCTCCGATTCGCCTCTGGTCTTTTATGAATTTACAGAGCGTGGTCCGTCTTTCCTTCCCTTCTATTATTTCCCTAAAGCCAAAGAGCCCTGTGCTTCACAGATGATGATGGTGACTGTGAAGAGGAGGATGGTGATGAAGAGTAGTGGGACCGCTGCTTGATTCCCTCGTCTCTTTGTGTTGGTAGCAACTTACGTTGATTCCAAAACAACTAACTTCAATGTACCGATGCTCCTAAAGTAACATGCATCGTGTTTCCATAGATTGAAGGTACCATTGCGAAGTTATGCGAGAAGTTGTGCGAGGAATTGAACCAATGCACTGCAACTCCTTGATAATGATAACTAACATAATGAGTGACCTCTTTACCTGTATGAAACCCCTTGCTGCCTGCAAGTAGATATTTTAAAAGAGAAAGTGCTGAGGAAGGCACGGATACTGAAAGTTACCTCCAAGTTTCAGGAGCTCATATGGAAAATTGTCGTGAAATCTTTTCCCTTAGTTGACGGTGCATTTGTGTCCTCGTTTAGGCTATTTATTTTATTCATGTAAACAGGCAGGTATCTAATTCCCTTTTAGCAACAATGTAGGTGCCTGATTCCTTTTTGTGTTGTTTATTGACCCAAAGATTGTGAGTCTAAAGAAACTCATGCAAAATATTAAACAAAACCATAGTCAAAGGTAGTTATTTTTAATTATATCATAGAACTTGTTTCCTTGTGTCACAACATATGGAAAGATGGGATGATATACACAAAACTAAGTATGGCATAAGCATTATAAATGCAGAGCACTGACATCTTATCAGGGACTACATAACAGTATTTTTCAAAGTTTTACAAAAAGTGTTGAGACATCTGCATAAAAGTGCGTCATGCTGGGTTATAAGACATTACAGTTGGCAGGTGAAGTCGCTCACTGTTCCCTTTGCATGTATATTAATTCATGTGTCTGATAACTCCTGTGGTCATGTAGTGGAATTGTGTACAGTGTTTTAGCGTTATGCCTACAAGTGCATGTTGAATTGACAAGTAAGAACAGTGGAGGTGATTGATCACATTATGAAATTACATTTACACACACTCACTGTGAGTTTTCCCATGAAACAGTCATGCTTTGACTCTCCTTAGTTTTAAAAATAGCCTGTTGTAGACGTCATAGCCCTCTTATTTGGTCAAATGCAACAAGGCCTACCTGAGTGAGAACAGGATTATGTCCAAAGCACAGCAGCAAGTTAACACTTGATCACCCAGATATTTTTTAATTCATCAGGTCTCTTTGTGTTTCGAACACTGACATGCTCAATCTTTCTAAGCAGGAGTAAAATAGTGAAAATAGTCCAGCACACAGTTTCCTCACCTGTCTGCCAACTGGGGCTGTAAGATTTGCGCTCTTGCCCCAGATCTGTGACACCCTTACACTAACCCCTAACACATTTATCGATCCGTGTTAAAAATCCTACAAAGTACTGCTGTGACTGTTGTGAATGATGCTGATAGAAAGCTACTCTTTTAGAGCAATGTGTCAACGCTCAACGTGTTTTTCTCTGAATGGTGCTGTCCATCTGTCCATTTTGAGTTAATTATTTCATCAGGACCTTATATAAAAGTTTCATGCCCCCTTGCAGCAGAGAATTTCTGTTCCTACTATATTCCTTCTTACTCTCAATAAAGCCATCAAGGATTCCTTTTTCATTTAACCAACAATACCGTTTATTGTTCAGTCTAAGCGGGAAAAAAAGCAAGGTCAAATTGTGTAATAATCTAAACTAATCTGAAATTTCCCTGCTTTAATATTGAACATTTTATAATAACACCACACACCAATTCACAAACATACAATCAAGATTGCTTTGATGGAAAATGAGCTCAACTTAGCCAAAAATAAAGTATCATAATTAGCTGAAGCTTCTCCAGAGACCAATTAAACTCAACATCAGAACAAAGCAGAACCCCTCCAAAGATGGCCACCTCTTTGTGAGACAATGCTGGAGACAATGCTGGATCATCTCAGAAAAGCAATCACTTCCCTCCCCTTGTTGCCACTGAACCGCGGACAAAAGCCGGCTCCTCTGACTCTGATGTCTTTGTTTTTACCGTGCAGGCCACACGACACGCTTCCTGTTCCTGCAATGCTTCTTCCCAGTGCTTTCCCCACATACACAGAGAAGAGTTGGTGACTAAGTGGAAGCTGTACTATGTATATTGTATCTTTAGAGTGGGAAGGGGTGAGAGAAGCTAGACTGGAGTGATTCTGTAAACAGGCTATGGATGTTTCAACATCTGAACATCAGAGCCTCAGTGCTCTGACCAAAAACACTCACATAAGAAATGTTGAGGGGTTTTATTTGAGAGCATTAAAGGAAAGGTTTACAGTTTTTCTGGGATATCAAATACTAGTATTTGATGAGTAACTGAGCAGTCACTGGGAACTATTGAATAATAAATCGAAGAGTCACTGGATACTAATGGACAATTGATCAAATAGTCACTGGGAACTATTTGATGAGTACTCAGATTGTCCATTGGAACTATTCTCTGATTAACTAGGTAGTCACCAGGAACTACTTGGTGATTGATTGAGCAGTCACTGGGAACTATTGGTAGATTAATTGAATAGCCACCAGGAACTTTTCAACGATTAATCTAATAGTCATCAGGTACTATCGGACACTTGATCAAATAGTAATTGGGAACTATTCTTAGATTATTGAAAAGTCACCAGGAACTATTCAGTGATTAATGAAAAGTCACTGGGAACTATCTGGCTGTAAATCAGATAGTCACTGCTCCTACTGCTTCTGCTGCATAGTTGTTTTTGCCTTATTTTATGCTAGTTTGCTTTAGCAAAATCAGATTTGTTTATGATGCTGAAAAAAATCTCCACTGAGACTTTCATTAATCAACAACTTCCGTGTGTTTCTCTGGTTCCAGATCTCACAGTACCACTCCAGTTACACTAGCAACCTGGCATTTGTACTTTCTTCATCTCAAGATTTTATTTGGCAGCTTTCAACAGGACCACAGTCACCTTGTGCCAGTTGCACAGCTAAGCTATCATAAAAATAATATATAATTTTTTTTCCTAAGGTAGGAAAATAGTCACATTAGCCATTTGAGTCCTTATTTATTTGAATAATAAAAAAGCATGATGCAGCTCTAATAGCTTGAAAGGTAATGTATCGATGCAAATACATCTCACTCTTTTTGACTTTCAAATTGAATTGTCATTAACTGTAAAGAAATTATGCATGTACAGCTACAGTTCAAAACATGAACGCTAGAGCAATAGATTGAGCAACTGTGTTGCAAGCCTTAGTAAATTTCTGTTGGTTTTGTGCAGGAGTTAATGGAAAATTCTTTTCTTAAGAAACAGGTGAGATATGAAATGTGATTCAGGGAGTTCAGCATGATGAACAAGTGGGTCTGAAAGTGTCCTTAGTTTAACAAAAAATGATCATGTTCCACAATTGCAGATGTTTTTGTTTCAAAAGTTCCTGTTTCCTCAAAAGTATTCCAAACAAAGCTACAATGGAAGGTCCATTTTGCTGTAAAATCAGTACATTTAATAGCTACACACCTATCGTGACCTGCTTTTGTCTCCCTTTGGGCATCTGACTCATTAAAAGCCAGACTTGTAAACTGGTGACGCTCTCCTTTAAATAAAACCTTACACTCAGGCTGTTGGTGTGTGACAGCTCTTGTACAGAATGTGCTAAATGTGTTGCAGTGTTTGCAAACTTAAAAGGTGACAAACTTTGTTGTCGATGCCCACATTTCTCTTGGCGGGTTCCTGGTGAGGATTTTCTCCGTGCTGCCAGTTATGACTCAGAGTCTGCTCAAAGGTGTTGTAGTGTTTACTAATTTACAAACTTTGACGGTGCCCACACTTTGTTTGGCTGGTGGCTGGTGTTAATTTCCCACGCTGGAAGTGGTCTCGCTCGCAGGCCTGGTGGGTGCGCTCGCAGAGTGAAGTTCTGAGGCTCGATTGCAGCTCCTCCTGCCAAACTCAGAGCGGTCAGTTGGACGGATGCATGACAGCAATTACATCCTTTGCACAAAGTGTCCCCATCACATTTTGTAGAGGCCCGGAAGAACGGCACACAGATCCATCACATTAAACAGAATTTAGCTGCAAGCTGGCTGCTTTGTTGCACCCCAGCTGTTTGGTATTCAGGATCTGGTTGTGTAAACTTCTCTTAAGTAGTTGTTTGAGAGGGAAGTTTTGTGTACAGTTTGCACACAATTGCAGATAAATCACATTTGAATAAGAACAAGCTGCAGTGGTTGCTGCAAGACAAGTGCAAAACAGATGCGTGATGGTTGTTAAGATGGTGAGATAATTCCCCTTTGCTTGGACTAATCTTTCCCAGTGTGGGTTGAACTGGATTATTTCTTCACTTAGCATTCCCATAAGCTCACATAGAAGTACCGGGCCACAGAAAGTCCTACATATAAACTAAGATTGGGACTGACCTTCAGGAAGATGCATGATTATTTTGGCTTTTCCAAAGCATAAGTGAAAAGAAATATGTTTATTTTCTGCCAGAACATGTTCCCTGTCGTGTTGAGAAATAACTTGGCTCTGGAGAGATGGAAAGAACAGGTAGTTTCTAAGGTGCAAGCTTGAGCCTAGGTTAATCACGCCGTTCGGAGTGAAAGTGAGTGATAACAAAGTGTGAAACCGAGGTGTGAGATTGATGAAATTACCTGCCATTACCATAGAAACCTCCATCCATACTTTGACAGGCTGAACCGTAATCTCTTCCACAGTTGCTGCTCACGACGACAGACACACCTCTCAGTGTGAGTGTATGAGTAAGCCCTGGATGGGGTGTGGGGCGTGGGGGTATGTGCGCATGGTCAAACGTGGGCGGATGTTCATATTTCCTGCCTCTCCATCTCTCCCTCACTCTAGCCCAACCCTTTTCATTACTGTCATACACATATATATTTATATATAGTACACAGCATAACCTATAGACTGCATCACTGTATTTCCATCTCTGCTAATGAGGACTCTGTGGTTTAAACCATGCAAACAGGAAACTCCTGAGCAGGTTAAGTTAATATGAGGTGCTGTAATGTTGTACAATGAGATGCAAATGCAACATTTTTAAAAGACAGTTGTAACATGATGACTTAAAATGTGGCATCAAAATGAAGTTCTGAAACTTATATCAACTAGATAAGTACTTCCAAAAAGTTCTGTACTCAAAGCTCAACTCAACAGGCCCTTTATCAGCACCTTTGAGTAACACTTAAATTTATCTCGCGCTATGTGAGTTGGTGATGCTCCCAGTTTGTGTTTATGCCAGCCAGAACTGGGTGCGCTCCCATTAGGCTTTGCTCCTGGCATGGCGTGTATAGTATGGCAGCAAGGGCGGGGAATACAGCTTACACAGAGTCTGTGCCAGGGCAGGTGATCACCGAGTGCTGGCAGATAGCACGGCTAAATCTGTAACAGGTCTGCTCCTGATATGTAAGATATAATACACTCGAGCACTACACAACCTCAGTGTAGCCAAACATTGCCTACTCACAACCTGTCTTCACAGATTGCAGAATTTAACAGTTAAAACAAAGAGTGGTGTTCCCTTGATTTTTGTTTTTTTTCAATGCCTTGAAGAAAAAAGTCTCCTTATTTAAAAATAATGAATAATTGATTTTGATATGTTTTAATAATTAACTCTAAACCCTTATTTTATTACTGGTAACCTTTGTGCCAGGTTTATACTGCACTGCATATAAATCACCAACTCTTTTCTTCAAATTGTTCTTTTCTACTTTCACCTCTTATCAAAAAACAATAGCTCAGATTTGAAAGTCTTCTTCGAATAGGGGACTTTGGACTGTCTTCCTTCCAGGTAACAACATAATAAATAGAAAAGGATGATACTGTCTGTTTTGTGTTCTAAAAACTCAGAAACAATTCAACGTGACCTTTTCTTTGTGACTTTACAGCAGCAACATCATCACTCTTCCACCTGTTGTTAAATGTCTAGGTACAAATTGCACTATTTGCTATAGAGGGCTGATTCATTTAGACACCCTTTTCTTTCTTTGGGACTTTCTGAGGTATACTCTGTGCAGCATCAGTTTTTATCAGCCATACATCCAGCTGGATTCAACCAATTGTTCCTCTCACCACATTCGTTTCTGTATTCCTACTGCACTCAAACAGTCTGACATTCTCAGTAATATGCAATAGAAAAACAAAACTGTACTTTCTTACAAAGCATCTTTATCTAGTTTCAGTTTAAATCATCAAAATTAAAAGTAATCTTAAGATGAGTTACAGTTATGCAAATGGACTCTAAATCCTGGAATTTATTTGACATATTTTTTAACTTGAAAAGGAGGTGTTGTGCTTTTTCTTAGGTTAATACTGTCCCTCTGAAATACCCATCGCAGCTTTACATGACTTAGAACTCAAAGGAATTCATGTGTTCTCACACTGGTGTTTCAGAAAGCCCTCATTTCAGCCTCTGTCTGAAATGCCTTTTTTAAATTGCTGTCTCTTTAAGGCTACCTGCTTCACAAACCCCCTTCCTTCTGATTGGCCAGCCCTCTGTTGGCCTGTTGGGGGCAGAATTTGGTGTTTGAGGCCCCTCCAAGCTGTCACGGACCAGTTTTAGGAGATCCTTACGCAATGACCTCATTATTTCAGCCAGTCCTGTGAAGATCTTGTGACGATCTTGTGGAGATCTTGTGTAGAAAGGCACATGTAATGCATTAGACAGTGCTTCCCAGGCATAGACTGATTGCCCATTTTTATACCTGACTGTCTAAGTATAATACTGCCGGCTGTTTTAACTCTCTTTTATTCCATTCAAGATCACCATCAATCAAAGATGGGAAGATCTCTCGATAGTCTCTGCCCCTCGAATCTGATACCCTGCAGTGCCTACCTCATGCCCTGCAGATAATCAGACTGAGAAATCCTTTAGTATGTCCCTCTCTTATTAATGAACTAATTAAGGTGCAACGTTTCCTGTTAAAAGTGTTCCCTCTTATTCACCTTCTTTTGATTGTAATGTGTAGCTGGTTGCTGCCAGTGTTACTTTACAGTGTTTTAGTTTGGAGTTATGATTAGTGCTATGTCATTAGCAATCTGCTACAAAGGTCACCTGCTGTGACAATGCATTATCGATTTCAAAATGCAGGCTATTATTTGGGGTGCTCATATAAAATGTGCCTCTGATCGCTATTGTTAAATTCTCTGACACAGACAGAAAACAGAAGAAAACAGGGCTTGTTTTGAAAGCAGTACCCACCACGACAAGCTCAATCTTTGGACCCACTGGCTTTCGCTGCCACAGTGCGTGCATCAGAGATTGTTGGTCAACACTCTGTCCATTACAGAAAAGCCAGCGGTTAGTTATAACTTTAAAATCACTTCCTTTTCTCTGCACCGCTTTGTCCACAATCCATTAGAAACTTGAGAAGACAAAGTATGTTTACACCAAAAGGAAATCATCCTAAACCCCTACAAAATATCCTTCACTTTTTGGCACATGACAGAACCTGAAGCAACTTCCTTTCAGCTGTTTTTGGTAGGTCTCAGTTTCACTGTAAGTGTTGTCCTTTCTCTGGCTTACTTCAGCATTATGGGCCCAAACTGATGTTAAATTTTTGCAGATATAAAACTACTTGTCAATAGTACTTTGAAAAAAAGCACCACAAACAGAAACCATAATGCATTTTTTTTTTTACAAACCAGTGTAGCCAGCAGTAAGTGATAACTTTAAATCACCTTTTTCCCTCGTACTGCTTTGTCTGCAAGCCACTGACAACTTGAGTAGACAAAGTCTGGTCTGTTTAAAAGCAAAATGACACTACCCCATCCAAGGCAAGGCAAGTTCTTTTATATAGCACATTTCCGCAAGGCAACTTGAAAGTGCTTCTCAGAGGAAATATATTAAAAAGAAAACATTTACAGTTCAATTAAAAAGCAGATAAAAAATAATAAGATACAACAAAAAAAATTGCAAACAAAAAAATAAAAAATTATCTACCATTTTTTGGTTTATTACATACCCTGGAGTGAGTCCCTTTTTCTGTTTTTGATAGGTCTCAGTTTCACTGTAAGTATAGTCTTTTCTCTGGCATACTTCAGCAGAACAAACCCAAAAAAGGAACTAATTGAAAACAACACTGTATAGTTCTACTTTGACTACAAATTGAAGCTAGAGCACATTTTTAGTTTAGGTCTCAGTTTTGCTGTGAAGAAAGACTTTTCTCTGACTTACTTCAGCAGTATGAACCCATAATGGAACTAATGTTCTTGGGATTTACACATTTTTTAAGTTTGTAGAAAACAAAAAAACCCAATGTAGATTTTAATCAAGCCATTTGATTTTGGCTGCTACTACTTCTGTTTTTATATAAGGTTTGACTTGACTGCCATTGCCCTGCAGTGGGTTGCCAAGGTTCCAGTCTAACTTGCTGCCCCTTTCCTACATGCCTCCTTCTCTACTCCATCCTGGTTTCTCGCTCTGTCCACTTTCTTATGCTCTATGATTGTAGACAAAACTTCTTCCACCTCTGTGTCCATTAATACACCCATAATGTCTCATCTCCCACTAGACTCTGCCCTAAACTGGGTCCAGATGAACCCATATGCCCTCTCAACATCTCTACCAAACTGTGTGAAGCCTTGCTAGTCTGATGTTTCTCTTTCTGTCCGTATATCTCACTCTCCATCAGTTCTCCCATGTTTTCCCTCTCTCATCATTGCCTCTCTCTGGCTGTCTGTCTTTCTCTTTCTGGCCTGGTTTGAATCAGCCCAGCAGACACTCTCTTTTGGGGCTCAGTAACATGCCTTGATTGGCTCGCACAAAATTCAACTGCACTGTGACATCACAGGTGCCAGAGCCCGCCGATTGGCCAACGCTTGCAGTAGGGGATGGAGAGTGGGGGAGGTTATATACGCGGTTATACGCGGATCGAGGTTGGCGGGAGGGCTGATGGGAAATGGAGAGACTGAGTGACGCTGCTCAGTGCCTACAGGCCCCTTCACTCTCTTTCTCTCCCTCTCTGTCTATTGCTCTCATTTTGAGTTCCTCTCCAGCTCGCGCTCTCCCAGGCTTCAGCTCCTCACATAGTGGAAACTCCAACTCTCAGACAACCCACTCTTGACTGTCACTTCACCAGGTTTCTTCCCATATTTGCCTTTTTTTTTGCAAAGGGTGGACACTAAGAGTGATGCTATTTTTGGTGAGTTCAGTTCCCAGAGCCAGGAAAAAGGAAGAAGGCAATCTGTGCCAAGTATCCCACCTTCAGTGCTACTCTGAATGTACTGGAAGAAATGTGCTGCCACTAACCCAAAATGCGTCTTCACTGTTCCACATTCAGACCTGAAGTGAACATTCAACGTGGGCCTGAGCTGCAGTTTGAAGTGGTCATGACGCATTTTGTTTTTTTTGTTAACGGGTCCCATTTAGCGTCATCAGTCCTTCCTGTGGTTTGTTACAGGAGCGGTCCTTATTCTGGAGCGAAACATAAGTTTTCAATCAAGATTCTTTAAAAGAAAAAAAGCCTATCTTGCAAGACTAACCAACATCGTTGAACACTTGAGTTACTAAGAAAATTTGAGGCATCTGGAGGCGTCTTTTTGTGACATATGCCCAACTTCTCATCAACAAAGCTGTCACTCGCTTTCTCGCGATACATTTAACGACTGACTGACAAATTACTTTAACTCCTGCCAAGACTCATCTGTGGTTCTTCACTGTCAGGATCAACCAATCAATCAATCAATCAGTCAGTCTTTATTTGTGTAGCGCCAAATCATAACAAACGTTATATCAAGACATTTTCCAAAAACATTAACATTAACTGGTCTAGATCCATTAATGTCAATAAAATTTTATTAACAGAAAGCCAACATCAAGACATGATAAGGAGTCATCTCATCTTAACCCACCTCGAGTACAGGACTTTGCAGCATTTAACAAGTGACAATGGCAGGGAAAAACTTAACGGGCAGAAACCTTGGACAGAACCAGACTCATGTTTGACAGACATCTGCCTCAACTGTGTTGGGATAAGGACGTCAAGCAGGAAAGTCTTTTCACTTTTTGGATCAGTGAAGCCATAGCCTAGTTCGTCAGCCACGCGTCAAAGCTGGTTTCCTCTAACCCACACTAACTTCCAGCCTTCAGCCTCCCCTGTATTTCAGAACAACTCAGACATCAAGTCTTCATTTTCTGTCTCAGCGCCGCTCGATTTCAAGTCGGCCTGTTTGATATTCAGCAGCAGGACAAGGAAGTCAGTGTGGCAGCGCAGTCTAGTAACAAGCTGTTACAGGGGGAAGAGTAGACGGGCATGATGTGACGATCCCTCTCTGTCTCACAGCGATGTTGAGTAATGAGGAGAAGCTGTTATTGAAATTACACTGCACATGCTTACTGAACTGCTGCTGCTGCTGCCTCGCTGAACCCAGGAGAGGAAGTGATGAGTTGTTATATCGTTATGTTCAACACATACAAAATATTGGGATTATTTAAAGAAATCTTCCTTGTGCTGCTTACTGTCAGCTTTTGGTTTATGTACTTGGGGATAACTGACACAAACTCCGTTCTACAGGAAAGTTTCAAAGAGGGGGACGCCAAGAGCTACCAAGCATGACAAACAAAAACACGTCAAGTGTTTTCACTCTCAATTTGCTCATTCTCTCATTTAAACTGATATTTCTAGTTAATATGTGATTTTTATTACTGTCATAGCTGTTGGAGCTCTTTTTTCCTCTGATCTATTGTCCAGATATTTAAGTGATGTGAAAAAAGTAAAGTATACAAGTCCATGTGTAGACCCACTTGGCACCAAGATAAGACAGAGAGTTGGATTAACAAGTCAAAAGTTCGATTTAAGAAGTAAACATGGAGTAACGTAAGTTTGTCAAGCATTTTTTTCGTCTGGTGTCCTAAAATTGGGGCAAAACACACAAGGTTGAAAGCTGAAATGGATAGAAACTCAAGAATCTCAGACCATTGAAGTCCTTTTTTTTAGCTTGACTAAAAGAAATGATTTATTTTCTTAGCTTGTTCTTCAAGATTTTTGGTTTAATGTTGTCTGTAACTTTTTTTTTTTCGTGTTTAATATTTTTCTAACTATATACTAGAAGAGTAAATTGGCATTCTTTTCTTTTAGTCTGGTACTGGCATCAGATTCAATTATGATGCTGAAAATGTTTTCAAAGTCAATTTTTGGGCTTTTTTGCCTTTATTTAGAGAGTACAGGACAGGGAATAGAGCAGGAAACAGGACAAGAGTGGGAAGTGACATGCAGGAAAGAGGCAAAATGTTGGGCCCTAACCCGGGCCAACCTCAAGGGATAATCGATGTAAACTGCAAGGACACACCAACATCCCATGGTGATGACATTTTGTTGGTTTATTTATAAAACCAGGTGTAGAATCTTTAAAATGGAATGAAACAATGGTGTTAATGGTGAATTAAACTTGCAAAATTATGACTTTGCAAAGGCACCCTGAAAGCTTCTTCATAGAGACACAACTTTATTTCAACTTTATTTCCAGAAAATAGGATAGTGCTGATGTTGGGATGAGGGATGAGAAAATCTCTCAAATATTCTGTTTGATAGTCAGTGCTGACTGTTCATTGATTATTAGAACAGCTTGACATGCATTCATAAGGTAACCATTAGCCAGGATAACACCTCAACAGAGCAGCAACACACCGTTACCGGTGGCAGGATTAGCTTTTTAGGCTGTTTTAATGATGGTGGACATTGTGCTTGAACTTGTGAAGAGAACAGGTATTTAGGGATTGAATGAATCCTTTAGGAAAGTGTGATGATATCAAGATAAGTTGCAAATCCAAATTTAGGAGACACAACATTTTTCATTTTTAATGCTGTTTATGCAGAGGGGGCATGCCTAGTTTCAGTTTGTTGGATAGGGATTTCCCAGAAAGTTCCCAGGACACGAGGCTTAGCACCTGACTTGTGGTGTGTTTATTTAAGCGGTCATATTTTGGACATTTTCATGTGGCTATTGCTACAACCAAATAGACCTTTTTCAACAGTATGATATGACTACTGGTCCTGTTGTGTTGTGATTGGATGGGCGTAAATGTCATAGAGATAAAGATCTATCTAATGACTATGCAAGTTGTAAGCAGGTTAAATATGATATACAAATTGATATAATCCAAGTTTATACTCTGGTTTTCCAAGGGGGAAAGTTTGCATGTAACCTGATTTTTAGCTTATACTTTATAGAAGTTCCATCCAGAACTTTTTGACGCTGCAGAAGTTTCTCTCCAGGAATGAAATTCACAGTACTGCTTCTATTTTGCTGTCATCACAGAAATTATCACGTTATCACTTTACTATGAAAGGTTTTTAGGTATGTCAAGGCAAAAAACATTGTCTAGCAGTTATATCACATTACAACCAGAAGCTTATTAAAACAACCAAAATTGTACATTTTTTAAAATTTAGTCACATTACCTACTCAGTTTCTGGTATTATTGAATCATTACTTGGTAATTTGACAATCCCAACTCGTCCTTTTTGGGATGACGTATTACTTCAGCAGTATATTGACTAAAATGATACTTTGGTTTACAGATAATGCAGTTCACACAACACATTTTCCCCTTGATTAGACTCAATGAATCATTTTGTTCAGGATTTCTGAATGGCTGTGTGTGGTATTTAATTTATTGTGTGGTACAGATCAGGAATTGTTTCATCTTGTGATCCACCCCTTGAAGTCTCCATCAGTACCAAACAATTCTGTTGAGGACTTACAGTCCTCTGTGGTGAAATGTGCTGCAGACTGTCCTGTGAGTAATCTTAAATAATGAGTAGCGTCACTGCTGGAGGACAAACTGTGTGATCGTAAAATCCCACTGCTATTCTGGCATCACATTCTCTTCAGAAAGATGTCAAACTGCTCCATAGAGGAGAATATTTAAGCTGGGACTTGGATATTCAGGACAGGTCTTTATTGACTCATAACACTAGCTATTTAACAAGAATCAGTCATTTTTTTAGGCTTTCATTTTATGTTTTTCTTAAGCTTTGCAGTCAAGCTTTTGTTTAAGTATAAATCTCCCTTCTCTTTAGCTGTCTCTTCCAGAAAAGGTCTTCTTCCAACAGTGTTTGCAGGTAGATTTCGCCTTGAAGTCTGGCAGTCAAAGTAGCACAGGATAGATTTGGATGTCAGTGCACATCCGTGGTGTGCGAGAATGATGAGTGCATGCCTAAACCAGTTAGTGTTGGACACAGGAGGAACAGGAAGTAAGTGTGTATTGAGGTTATGCTGGTGGAATTTCAGTCGATCTCTGGCCCGCTCGGTCAAGAATACAGGGGACCCTAGGGGTGAGTGCGTGGGGGGAGGGGTGGCGGGAGGTTCAGGGTGATGGGAGGATAGCTCCAGCTCCAGGCAGCCGTCCAAGTGTGGGGTATAATCTGACAGCACTCAGCCAAGACACATGCAGGGCTAAGACCAGGCACCCTACCAAGACTAGGGCCTGCGGGGACATCCTGGTGAGAGCTAAACCTCCAATGGGCCTGGAGCGGTGCCAGGAGCCACACACACACACACATTTGAAAAACATAGTAAGGTCACACATGCGTGGTAAAGCTTCTCATATGCACCCACTCAGATGCATGCAAACAACAACACACATGGAGAGGGATGAACGGGCTATAAGACAAAGGGAGCACGAGGAAACACAAGGCTGCAGTCTCAATGGGAGCTTCAGAGGGCCTGTGTGTGTGTGTTATTGAGTGTGTGTGTATTGGTGCATTAATGTCTCATGCAGTCAGACCATCCAACCACACCTCATCATCTTCTGTAAACCTTACCTGGCGGACATCCATTTGATGTGTGTTTTCTGGCAGGCTAATTAACCCTCTGGTATGACATACAACAGGAAGTCACCGTGAACGTTTGGGAAACCTCACAAACAACCATTGACTGAAAATTTTCTCTCTTTTGTGCTCTCTTTCTCTCCCTCCTCTTTGCTGTTGCCTCTGCAGATTATGTTTATTTCGAGAACTCGTCCAGTAACCCACTGCTGATCAGGAGGATAGAAGAGTTGAACAAGGTGAGCGTGTGTGTGAGATTGAATGAGTGCACTTGAATGCAGCACAGACACTTCTGTGGAATAAAAGACGACACTGTTGCTCTTTTGGATTTTTGTTAAGCAGACTATTTTAGGTTCTTTTAAGGGGCACACCCTGCTTGTTTTAATACAAGACCCATTTTCAAAGGGAGATAAAATGTTGAACAGTGCAATTACTTTCCTCCAGTTTTGGTGATCTTTTTAAAAACATTATTTAGTTCATTAAAATACAACTGTAAATATGATAGGAATTTGACTTTTTTTTGTTAAAACTTTTTTTTTTGCTTATATATTTTATTACATTTGAATTTCAGTGTACTTTACTAATTTGGGCATTGAGAAAAATCAAATTCAGATATTTGGAGAAAATAGCATCAAAACCCAAACTATTTAATTTAAGTAACAAGAAATGATGCTTATGGGTTTTTCAAAATAAATTATCACTACATATTCAGGATACTTGCTGAAATGAGGAGGTCATTGCATGAGAATCTTCTGTCTCTGGTTCATGATACACTGGAGGGGCAGGCCTCAAACACCAAGGTCTGCCTGTAGCTCTGCATGCAAGAGGCCTCCAGAAGGCTGGCCAATCAGAGTGGAGGGGTTTTTAGGGTCAGGGAGCCTTAAAGAGACAGCTTCTAAAACAAAGGGTTTCAGACAAAGGCTGAAATAAGAGTTTTTTAGAAATCACCAGAAAGAAAAAATATGATTTTTTGAGCTGTAAGTCACATAAAGTTTCTGCTGAAGTACCACAGGGACAGTACAGACTTAAAAAAAAGAACAATACCTCCTCTTTAAGCTTCCATAGAAATTACAAATTGAAAATGAATTTTGAGACACTATTTATTTTCTATTGCCATAACACTGATAAAAATAACATTAACTGATAAAACATTTTCAATCTTTAACTCCTGTGGAAAAGTGGAAAGTGAAATGTAACAAGTTGCCGTAAATATATTTATTTGGTCCTGAAGCAGTCAAGTCAGACAGTGATATCTCACAGTTATGATGGACGGTTCCTCCAGATGATGACAGGAGAACCTCTGCCTGCCATCACTCACACTGTTCTGTAAAAGCAACAGTTTAAGAGGCCCGTCTCAGTAGACTGGTTACAGGTGCCCGCTGTCTGTCCCCTGTCCCAGGCCTGTACTGGATAATATGGAGGCTGTTTAATGTGATTGACACAGAGTGCAGAGTGAGCCCTCTGTTCTGCCTGTCACTGTCAGTCTCTCCGCTCCTCAGGGATCTGTGGGGTTTCTCCTTCGTACAGTTTGAGATGAACAGTGGAGGGGAAATCTGGAGCTGCTCTAAACTACTGATAAAACAGGAAAGCTTTGTGAAAATGATTGAAAATCACTGTTTTTTTTACATCAAAATACTGAACATTAAAGAACAGATCAATGTTTTTCACCCAATGCCGCGTATATGAGCGCAAATATGAGAGATTATAAGACTTTTTTTAACCCATTTAGAAAGAATGCAACATTAACATGTATATACCTTTAAGGTCCAATCCCTTTTTAGACCGGATGCGACATGTGGGTAATTTCAGACGATGTCATCGATACAAAAAGAAACAAAAAGGAAACACCAACTTTCAGCTCCCTCCACATGAATTAAAATTTCCCAAAACATTCATTTCATTTCCCTCCACATGTATTTCAGCAAATGCATCTGGTCTTAAGGTTAGAAAGGCAACATGTAGCATCCGGTCTAAGGTTAAGTAACATCGAAAGTTAAATTTAGTAGCACTGCAAGTAAGTATTCTAACACGGTTCACATTTTCTGGCTCCTGCGAGCTGTACCTGCTGAATAAACAGACTCACATTAATAGTGAAACGAAGGGGCGCCAGAACTGTCTCAAACCAGAAGTTCCTCACAGGAGCTTTAACCTAAAGAAAATAGTAAACAAAGCACATCATTGTTTCTTGAAACATGTGGCAATGCTTACAGGTTTCTTGATAAGTGTAACCATGACTCAAAGACTCATGATACTCAGTTTGAGAAAAATCACTTGGTGACCTAAGTTGATCATGGAACAATTTCCTTCTCACTCAGTGTTTACCAGGCAAGTCTTGAGGGAGAACACTCCTGCTGGGCTGCTTTGCTGTCACATGCTCGAACAACACCTAGATGCTCCCATGTGATCGAACTAGAAATGCCCCTTTTTCATTCTCACTCACACCCTCATGTCGACCTCCTGCCCTTAGCTGGTCCTCTCTCCCCCTCTGCTGTTAGGCCCTGCTTTGATTGTGCTTCTCAACATGTTGAAAGTTTCAGCATGATTTCCCGAAAAAGATGAAAAGAAGCATTCTGCTGGTGTGAGCAGAATGTGAAAGAATTACCATCCAAGTTTTGCATTTATATACTTAACGCAAAATCAAAGAAGCTTTATTTGTGCTATCCATCCAGCATTTGTAGAGAAGATACAGACATGTACACTGCAAAAATCTAAGGAACTGTTTGTGTCGCATTTCTGATAAAAACGTTATGTTAGACTTGATATGAGTCAAGTCCTGAGTAATGTCTCATTTCAAGACATTATTAGACAAAAAATGACCTTAATCACTTAAAGTGAGTAAAAAAATAGTGCCAATGAGGAACAAAAATAGCTTGTTAGGTTTTTTTGAAATAAGAATAATGTCTATATACTCAAACAATTCAGATGTCATTTTCGTCCCGTAATATCTTGAAATAAGATGTTTTTCTGGCCTTCTCAGGTGAATATGGTTCATATCAAGTCTGATAAGATTTTTTTTTTCTATAAATAAAACAAAAACTTGCTTATGCCTTCAGTTTTTGAAGTGTATGCAGCGAATTATACTAAGGCAAGTACTGCACATGGGGTTGAATTAAAAAACACATCACCTAATTATGCCTTCAGGTTATCTGCAGCTGTATCTGCATTTACATATAAGCTTCCACAAATTGGCTGCTGTTCAACAAAAAGAGACAATCTGTGACACATTTTTTTTTTTTAAATTTTCTTTTGACCCCTCCTCCCCCATATATGAAGAAAATAATGATAGAAAATGTTATTTAAAAGAATAATATGTAAGATAATATTTTTACTTCCTTTTTCAAACATGTAAATAGAATTTTAAAGTGTTTCTTTCCCAGGAGAATTAAGAGTCTGAATGTAAAGAAATCCGCTGAATGTGTTTTCCTCTTCATCTGTCTTCCTCTCACTTTACATCCCACTAATAGGATTCATGAGAGAGTTCCCAATCCGATATTTTCCGCCTATAATAAGATAGAAATGAGATTGTCAATGATGTGTAACACTCTGCAGAATCACAGTTTATCAATATTGCAGGTTAACTCTATTATTCCCTCTTCCTTTATGTGTGGAGAGTGACAAACGGCTGCTAATCAATTTCTAAATGAGCCTCATTGCTTTGAAGACCTAAGGTGATATTTTTTTCATCAGGTAGAAATAGATAGAACATTGTCATGCAGCTCTTGATTTAAAAACAGCGTCACTATGAACAAACCTGTGTAGTTTTTCTGACAAACACAGCATTGAAAAATCCACCCTGTGATAGCTGCAGCCCTGTTTTGATTTTGTAGAATTGTCGTAATCTCACACTGTTTTCAGCCCTAGTTAAGAACTATCATCTACGGGGGTTTTTTCATCTGTGTGTGTGTGTGTGTGTGTGTAGGTGCTCGGTGTGTGGCACCACTTGTTGCCTTGGTAACGCCGATTGTCTCTGGTTTGCAGACAGCCAATGGGAACGTGGAGGCCAAAGTGGTGTGTTTTTACCGGCGCAGGGACATCTCCAGCACACTCATCGCCCTGGCAGACAAACATGCAAGTGAGTGACCGACCACATCCCAGCGAACATTAAAAACCCACATAAGACAACCAGGACTTAATACGGCTCCTTTTGGCTGAGCCTCTGCAGTTATTTTCCACTCCAAAGTTGTACTGCTTCACATCCAATCAAAGTAGATTTCCCAGAACTGGAAAACACAGCTCTGTTTGTTATCGTCCTTGATTGTAAGGCTTGTTTGCACACTGGGGATGAAACAAAATTGAATTCAGTTTTTGCACTGTCGCTGAGACGAAAAGAAACAGTCCAGACTGCAGCCCCTCCTCTGACGGGCCTGGTTGTAGACAGCTTTCGATCTGTGGAGTGTATCAATGTGACAACACCTGGGTCTGTTTGTGTCGATGCATATGTGCCTTTTCTGTTATAGCGTGGGTGTGCGGCGTGTACGTGCATGTGGCGCTTCTCTCCTGAGCTCATTCTGCAGTGTCTGGAACAGCTGGTCGGCTTGTGAATGGGCTTTTTCTGAGGCAGCATGGCGCGACCTGCTAATGTTTTGGGTGGAGAGAAAAAAGGGTTCAGGCAATGATTTGTAACAATGATGGGGGAAAAGGAAAGATACAGAGAAAACGAAGGAGGAGGATACACAGATGAAAGGTAAGCTTAGGATTGTTAGTGGTAAAGGAAGTCACAGGTGCAACACTTAAAAGGCCGGAGACGTACATGCTGAGGTCACCTCCACAATGGTCAGCTGGAAACGATGCCTTCAGGGGGCTGCGACTGAGCCTGAATTTAAAGAGCAAAGGAGCACAGAGTGACAGACGATTTTTCAGACTTGAGGATATGGGAGTTTTTTTCCCCTTGTGTTACATAATATCATTTCTATACTCTTTACATATTCCTCACAATCTGTATCTGAAATCTGGCTTCATAATTTGACAGTGCAAGGATTGTTTTTAGTTTAATCTTTGCTTAATGAATCTTTCAGGTGAACACCCCCACCCCACCCCACCCCCACTCCTGCCTTTAGCCCTGTTTCTACTAGGGCTGGACATTAATCGGATTTTAACCGTGATTTCAATTTTGCCATCTGACAATCATAAAAACAATATAATCGAAGAAAAACAATTAATATGCCACACAGTGTAGATGTATGCAAGTTCCTGTGCTTCATAGCTCTTCTGTGTTCCATGTGCAGCCACAGCGAGTGTGTGTGACTAAGGTTTAACTCTGATTGACAGCTGCCGTTCTCGTGTATTTTTTCGGGGATTGTAAAATATGTCAGGAGGTAGAGTCAAGAAGTGATTGGACTCTCGAAAGAAAAAAAATATTATTATTTTTAGGATTTTTGCCGTTACCGATACCGATACTGATACCGATAATCACAAGTTTGTTTGTATTTTTCACTGTAAAGAAAGCTAAGTCTATCCTGTACTGGAATTTATATGTTACTCTTATTGTGACGGTCTTATTTGTTTAAGAAACACACATAAAACAAGACAAAAAACATTTGATTTTACCATAAATAAGAAATATATTATTTTTTCAAACTCAAGACATTCAGTATTGAAATACAGAAAAATCATTTCTTTAGATCACATGAACTTTAAATGTACAATGCATTTTTAAACATAACCAAGTTGCATTTGATAATTTAAGAGCTTCTGTAACAACCTGGTGACAGACACAGAGCTCTGCAGTGCAAATAAATGAAGTGCTGCATTTTATTTAAGGAGCTTATTTTTCAGATGGAAAATAATAATAATCCTAACTGAATAGCACCTTATCGGCTGTGCCTATTGGCAGAAATTTTCATATCTGCCGATACCGATAAACGTGTTTTTAAGCTTTTATCTGCAGATACCGATATTGTGACCATAATATCGTGCATCCCTAATTATTTTTGTCACCCAGCTCCACTCAGATTCTCCCAGAATCCCTCACAGTCTCTACTGTGCAGACTCTGACTGCATTGCTGCCAATGGCTGCGCCTGTGACGGGGGTATTTTGGCTTCAAAACCGTACAATGATGAATGGCGGGGCCACGCTGTCCACTCTATATACAGTCTATGGTAGAAACGCCTTAAAATGCGTGCCATGCCGAGATGAACCGAAGTGAACCGCTTGGTGGAAACTGGGCTTTTTTATTCACCAAATCCACCTATCTTTTGATGATTTGTTATGCAGTTAGATTCTACTCTAGTAGAGTGCATTTTTAGTTGATTATACATTTTCACCCTTTTTGATTAGAATCAGTTGCATTAAAAAATAACTCCGGAGCAATTCTGGCTTCTGGTATCACCTCGATACTTGACGTGTAGTGGCCATAGACTGTATATGGCAGAGCCAGAGGTAGTCCGAGTATGGGCATCTGTGGTCACCATGACCATGTCTATGAAAATAAAAATGATTTTGTTGTTTTATATAATGTATGTGTATATTTATTGATTCAGTCATCTTCCAAAATTCATGGAAATTGAAAAATGTTGCTTATTGTGTGAAATGTTTGATTGAAAAGAGCTAATTATGATTAACTCTAGCGCCCAGTGTAGCACTGGCGCGATAATTTTCATGTTACGTTTCAGTCGTCGGTAGTGTTGAAACTAGATAAGAAACGGATTATTCTTTTCGCGTTTAAAATCAGGGGAGTTACACTACCATATTTCTTTTTCAGCATGTTGCACAGCATTGTTTCCTTCCACTGTGTTTGTAAAAATCCACTTTAAAGAATAACTCACACAAAGTGTTCACATTGCTTCCTGCGTTGGATACACATTTTCACGTTTTTTTTTTACATTTACACTTATTGAGCATACCACCATAAAATTTCTGTATTTAGAAAAGTATGTGTAAATTTTCTTTTTTAATGGTTTATTGCACTTTTTAGCCCTTTATTTAGTTTGACTGGGCATTTAATTTAATTTTAAAGTTTGGGATACACAGGTTGTATTGATATAGCAAAAGTTTTATGCAACAAAACAACACAACAGCATGTGAAAACGTTAAAATATGCTCTGGCAAACTTAATATGGTAGATCATAAAGGGTTAATTAATTACAAAACCTCTAATTACATTTTTTTTCCACCACTTCAGTATACACAATAAGTCATATCCAACATATGATGGGAGATATTGACATCATGTCTATGTAGAAAAAATGTGACATTTGAAATACAAACATGTGCCTTCAGAGTTAAAGTACGTAATTGGTAAATTTTTCTTAAAAATGCTTCCTGACGCTGAATTCTGTACCGTTGAAAAGCTGTTCCCTTTGCTCCTGAATGCTGCAGCATCTGTAGGAGGCATTCAAACAGCTTATTCTGCTGTTGCTATTGGCTCATGTCTTGAGCTTCTGGTATCCCCAGGTGCTGCCAATCAGGTGCCTAATTAACACTTGATTGGCAGCACCTGTGAGCAGGAGCCCTGCAACTACACATTAAGTACACATCTGGACTCAGATGACAGGCTTTGGTCAGGGGTATGTGGGCTCTGAATGCACTTTTTGTGTGTATGTGTTGCTGTCCTGTCCCACATTCGCAGAAATTCTCCCCCCCTTAAATACACAAATTATCAATAACCTTTAAAGCAAACAAATTAACCAGTGTTTAATCATTATAATGATGTTTGGTGATTGTTGGCGCATTTCGATTCAGGCACGCCAGCTGTGCTGTCACACCAACAGCAGAAACTCTTCATCCTGTCGTCTACGGCAGCAGAACTAACCACTAGACTTTGACTGGGTGTGGCATGCTGAATGTTGGCTCAGGGGGTGTGAAGTGTGTAAGTGTGTGTGTGTGTGTGTGTGTGTGTGTGTGTGTGTGTGTGTGTGTGTGTGTGTGTGTGTGTGTGTGTGTGTGTGTGTGTGTGTGTGTGTGTGTGTGTGTGAGAGAGAGAGAGAGAGAGACCTATTTGAATAGTGCAGATGTGTATGCATCAGCTTATGTCCATGTAAATGTTTGTGTGTGTGAGTGTGAGGCCTGGGGGTGTTTTTGGGGGGATTGTTTGTTCTGTTGGACCACACAGCATCAGTTTGTCACTGTGTGTGTCTCTCTCAGAGAGTCTTTGATTATTTTTGAGCATGCATATGCTGCCATTATGTTTTTTCATCATGTCTTAGAAAAAAAACACTTATGTGTGACTTCTAATAGAAAAACAAATAAAGAAAGTAAACTGACAGTGAAGAATTCATATAAAATCGCCTCCTTTTTTCCTTTGTCAGCAGACAGGCATTGATATGCAACTGTGATCTTTAATTCGAAACAGTTTTTGATTAAACACATGCAGAACAGTTAAAGGATAGCGCACAGTAAACCTTGTATGGCCTGTCCCTGTGCAGGCCTTTGGTTTTAGCTGATCTCTGCCAGCTGCAGTTTGGGTAAGGGGCTCCAGACATTTGCAATATGTAAAAAATGCATGCCAGGGACGGGCTCTGTGCTGCATGGGTGTGGGCTGTATCCTGTGTGCTGCTGCAGCCTCACTGCATATGCCTCTCTCCCTGCATATGTGTGCGGGGTTTGTTTTTCTACACTACGTCTTCTCGTATGATGGACTTGACTTTTTACCTCTGGGTCTTGTCACAAGAGTTGCTGCAGGGGTGTCTTTAACTCGGTTTTCTTATGGATCAGTGGAGAATGGCAGGCGTGTGCGTGTGTGTGTGTGTGTGTGTGTTTGTGTGTGTGTGTGTGTGTGTGTGTGTGTGTGTGTGTGTGTGTATGTGTGAGCTCTTGTGTCTTAAAGTGCGTCGGCTGTGAGTCATTGATCAAATATTTTGCTTGCAGAGATTCTGAGCACTCCCTCAATGGGGCCTCAAACTCCGGCATAAGCCCCTCCCCAGTGAGCCAAGCAGCCCCCTGAGTGGTCAGCTTCTGTGGCGGACTTGGCATCCTACCTCTCGGCCCCTCCCTTCAGACGTTTGATTTGCCATGACTCAAACCTTTTTCTATTTTTGAGCTCCAGGCTCACATAAACAATGGACAGAAACGTTGCCAGTGAACTGGGGCACCGAAGTAAAACCAGTACTAATGGAGTCAGACTGGTTGTGATTACTGTGTGAAGTGTATTGTAGCATCAAGTCTTGGCTCCAAAGTAGAGCATTAACCTCAGGATTCTGACTTTTGGCTGCAGTTCTCTGCAGGATGGTCCCTTTTTTAAACCAAACCCCTCAACAAGTCAGCAGTGGTGCCATGTTGTACCACTTGAGCTCTAAATTTGATAGAGAGGATGAATTTCTCATTTGCATAGCTGCCTGCAGAACTTCAAGAGCTGTAGCCTTATCAGTAGCATGGGAGGGCAGCATCCTTCCCCACACACTTGTGTTGTGTCACACTCGTGCAGGTGCGCTATGAGATACCATGTTGTTGTCAACAATTAGAGTAGAGCTTATTGATCCCTGATGCTTTATGTGTAATTACTTGTAATTTATGTCAAGTAGAGACAGAGACAGAAGGCTAATCATGCAAAAGTAGCTTTTATGTGCAAAAGTTTTGTTTGCGAACAATAGAAACTAAGGTTGAAAATACCTTGTTATGTTGCATCAGAGTAAAAATATGAGTTTGGGGATGCTGAAGGGCAAACATTTGTATCTTCTTTATGCCAGTTATTTTATTACCTCTGCCAAGTGGGTTATGTTTTTTGGAGAGTTTGTTTGTTTGTGAACAACATAACTCAAAAATTAACGAACAGATCTTGATGAAATGTTCAGGAAATGTTTAAAATGGGTTAAGGAAGAAGTGATTACATTTTGGAGGTGATCAGTATCCAGGATTTTTTTAAAGGATTCTTAATCATTGTGAGATAGGGCCGTTTTCACCGTATTTGTATACAACCTCACAATAAGTGGTCAGATTGCTTTGAAAACCAATACAAGACAAGTTCACCATAATTTCTGACAGATGTTAAAGTATGATCCAAACCCTGACGATATTCTGGATACTAAGATATGGAATTTGAAATATGAACTGGGTCATCATAATTTTCAACACTGTCAGGTGACAAATTATCGTACAAACCTGCAACTAACACCAAATTGTAGCAGACAGTCTGCTGAAAGGGAGTATAACATTTAAGTAGGACTAAGGTGTTGCGTGACAATCACAATATGCTTGGTGGAGGCCTGTGCTCTCTGATTGCTTTTCTAGTTATTTCTGAAAATGTTTGTTTAAAGTAAGGTGTCTTGAGTAAAAAAGACTTAAAGAGGGGTATCCGGCTTTGTCTTCCATCTGATTGGCCAGCCTTCTAGAGGCCTGTTGGGGGCAGAGCTATGGGCATGCCCTCCCTTCCTCCAGCCATGTCATGACCCAGTTTGGAGATGGTTATATGATGAAATCATCATCTTGTGAAGATCTTGTGCTTTTTTAGAACCAAGCTTTTGAACAGTTTAAAGACAAAATTAGAGATTTCAACAACATATGAATATGTAATGGTTTGAAAATATGCACACCTTTTGAATGAGCATCAGCACGGTTACTTTATATCCATGTTTAAAGTACTGAAAATTGTACCCCCTCTTTAATTTGTTGCTCAATATACTTAAACTATGTAAGCTTTGTTTTAATTTCACCATCTCACTTAGTCAGACTGTTGAACTGAGGCTGCCTGAGGCTCTTCCACTGCACACTCTTAGTTGTATACCTACTCAAAATCCTTAAAGTTCAGATTTTTTTATTGAAATGAATGTATTTTTTCTGAATGGTGAAAAATCCAAGAGGAGACGCTTATTTGTTTGAATGTGCACGTGATGGTGTAGTATCCTCTTCTTCTCCTCAAAAATAACCAAATCATTGACTAAAAACTGGCAAAACACTGTCAGTGAAAAGTAGCAGCTCAGCCTGCAGCCCCTCTCGACATCCTTTTGACCTCGTTTATTTTTGGAGTGGAGGAGACCTCTGCAGGTAATTTGGCTCATGGTAGAAAGCCTGTGAACCCCTTGACCCTAAAGGAGTCCTAATCCAAAACCAAACTGTGTTCCTGGAAACAAGCTGAGCTGATGTTAGAGGCAGCTCAGCTAGCATCTGTGTCATCATGGAGGGTCGAGTGGAGATTAGGGAGACAAAGACTTTTAACCCCAAACTTATTGAGTCGAACAAACAGAAAAGCTAAAGTCACGTTAGCTTTGTTAACAAACTATGCTAAACTAACATCTCAAACAATCATTACCTAAATAACATCGTTTTTTTTACTTTTTGTCACTTCCTTACTTCTTTGTAGGGTTATACTTCTAAGGATTATTGGATACAAATCCTCTCAATGTCTCGATCCTAGCCATATTTAACAGACACGAAACAGGGTCAGCCTTACAAGGCAACATTGTGAAGATGTTTATGTTGTTGTTGTTGTTGTCTCATGACCATGCTTCTCTTGTTCGTGCTCATATTGGAATGTGCCTTGTATGGAGAAAAGAAATGTCAACGTGCCCACGATGAGAATGAAATGAAGATTAAAATACCTCCTGGAATCATGCAGTCTTCATTCAGGATTGGTCTGGTGCGTGGTTTTGCCGGTGCAGGAGGAATTTAACTCAAGTCACAGTATCTCCAACACCAGATGCTTTCCTCTGACTTCACAGTATGGATTTATTATTGATATGTGTCTCTGCTTTGCAAGTTGCAGGTCACCAGTTATTAGGTGTTTTATGATATTTCAAAAGAAGTGTCTCCAGCGGCCTCTTTCCCACCACCACTTCATAAACACAGTGTATCATAGAGGTGCAGTCAGTTTGTTAAGGTAATAACACTCTGCTGTGCTCTCCTCACCTCCTCCTCTCGCCTCGGGCCCGCTCCATCCTCCCCTCTGCCTCCCCTCTCCTGGTCTCTCAGCTTGGTAAGGCGACCCATTCATCAATAATTGATAATTGGCTGGGACAGGTGAGATGGAGAGGCAATTTGTAGAGAGTATGGTGTGGGTGCACTGCCAGGAGATTGGCTCCAGGGAGGAGAGGAGAAGGAGCACTGAGGTTGGGGAGTTGAGTTGCTACTTGAGGTTGCACAGCCACGGGGGGCAGCTGAGCTGGAAGGGCTGGTCTGCAGACAGACTGTTAGAGAACCAGGTAGCGGTGCAAATCCGTGAGTCTGTGAAAATAGATGCAGGGAAACAGATCCACGCGTAGACTCAGGCTGGACCAAGCCAAAGTCACTTATTTTCCAAGAAGTGATTTTACATCTTGCACCAGGTAAAACTCACTACATGCATCTGGGCTAAGCTGGGCCAATGAAAAACCTTAAAAAACAATCTGTATGAAATATGAGGAAAATTAGAATTATGATTAAAAATAATAGAAAAAACAATTACACCTAAAAAAAAAGAAAAGGAAAAATGATTTGAGGAAGAAAACTTGATTCAGTCAAAACCAAGAAAGTCAATAAAAACTAAAGTTCTTTTTAAAATAAATAAATATATAAATTAATGATATATAAATGCATAAGATACTTGAGCTAATCAACAGAAAATGTGACTTTCTGTGTTCACATGTTGCTGTATTTTCAAAATCACCTGCCACCTCTGATACTGTGGTCATCTCAGGGGTAACGAAAAAAGTGTAAAACAGTTATTTTTGTGTGTTTGCGCATTTAAATAAAATAAAAGAAACTAATTTTTGTTCATATTTTAGAAATTCTGGATGAAAAAATAGTTTTTGATTTTCAAAGACCTTCACAACCCCCACAGCAGTGTTGACTGATCCTCCACTTCAGTATCGACTGATTTACATGATTGAATGTTTGTCTTGGCTTTTTCCTGGTAATTTTACCCCTGGCCAAAAAAACTTGAACACTTTTTTGGATAATTTTGGTAATTTTAAGTTTGTGCAGAATGAAATTCAACTGCCAAAACACAGCTCAACCCAAGGTCCTCCTGACTACTGATTCAATTTGTTGACTTGTCAGGCTTTGGTTCAACTTTTTTCACAGCTCGTTTTGCCTGTTGCACATGCATGCTTTCAAAGTGTCAATTAATAAACCCCTCTTGCAATTTTAGTTAGATTAATTAGCTAAACCTCAAAACGAGCAACCCAATGGAGGCTGGGTGGGCTTTGAGGCTTCTGATGTACAGTAACAACACACTCACTTGTCGATCATCTAAGTTGTTTCACTGATACCACTAAAACAAAATTTAAACTCGTACTTTTATATTATCTTAATTAGTTCCTTCAAAACTCACCTCTGTGCTGTGTACATGATTAAACAAATGAGCTACATTCCCAGGCTGTAAACATGTCTAGTCTAATGATTATTTGACATTTTAACATGAAATCTTATGGGGATTGCTCGGTTTTCACAGTCAGCCTCATGTGGACTCTCTAGGAACTGCAGTTTTTTGCAAGTTTCCTCTTAAACAGGTTCCATATTTTATGGTACCATGCCCAGTTTGAGATCCCTCACAAGAGCTATAAAGCCCCATTCATACTCACTTTATGTACGAAGATGGGTCCTTTTCAAACAATGTTACCGTCATTGCTCTCATACTTCTGCGTGTCCTTTATGTCGGCATTTCTGTTAACCAGAACATCCACCGGGGGGCAGCCCAGAGTCAAAAGTTTTTAACAACAAATTCAAAAACAAACATGGCGACTGTGAAGGAGGTACTGTTAATGTACCTCTTGTGTAAAAGACAAAAAAAAAAAAAAAAAAAGAGGCAGGGTTGTAGGAGGCGGTGGTTGGTGAGGATGTTGAATATATCGCGAAAGTTCAGCCATTGTTATTTCTTCTTTGCGTCTCACTAAAGCTACATCTGTAAGCTTTCTGGAACTGTGCAGAAATGCAGACAAAATTAACGCAGAGCATGGACAGAAGGCTCCGTCCGTATCCGTATCTGGATCCGTATGTAACGTTTAACATATATGGGCCTTAGAACAGTCGGTTCAGCTTTTCATAGAACTCCTCATGCATAGATCTTACTAACTAGATTTCAAACAGCAACTCTTCTGCAAGACTTGATTGGATGAACGTTAAAAATGTACCAAGAAGGTGAAGTTTAATGTTAATCATTTGTCAGGCCACATGTATAAGTCATGTAACACACACTCATGATGCTTTAGACATCTTTCTAACCACAGTTAATATCTGCGCCTCATTTTTCCCGTGCACTCCACCTTATTTCCTGTCCCATTTAATCTTGTTTTTATTCCTTTTATTAATAATCTGGGTCCATATTGGGCTACTTTTACATGGCAGAAGATGGAGTAAGGCTCATGCTGTGTGTGCGTGTGTGTGTGTGTCTGCTGGGTGCTGAGTGCTGGGCAGAGTGAGGGAGTGAAGGAGTACTTATTGATTTTGGCCACACATCTCTTCTCCTGAAAATCCCTTGATTGCTTTTGTTCTGCTCCCCGTCTCCCTCTTTCTGTCTCGCTTCCTCTAATGAAACTCCAAATGAATTGGAGCACGTACTGACTGCTCTCTTTCTCTCCCACCACCCTCTGTCCCTCTCTGTCTTTCGCTCTCCTCGCCGATTTCTCCATCTCTCCCCTTCCTCCTCCTCACCCTCTCTCCATCTCCTCGTCCTTGTGTCTCTCTGTCTTCATCTTGCGCTCCCTTTTGCTCTTTATCGCTCTTGTCACACTTAGTCCCTCTGTGATCGTCTCGCCTATTTCATCTGTCTCTCTGTTTTATCTCTTCCCCTGTCCATCTTACCTCCTCTTTCCTTACTTTCCAACCTTCATTTCCTCCTCCCTGCTCGTCCACAGAGGACGGGCTTGTGCAGAGGAGATGTTTCTACCAGCAGCAGCTCAATCTTTTCTTTGCGGGATGACGCAGACACATGACTGGCTCAAATGGGCTGATAGTCCTTCAACAGTCACTCTGTTCATTTATTCCTGCTCTGCTTCTCCAGGGCTGTTTTTTACCCTCTGACTCCTGATTCTTGATTTTTCCTTGACATGATCTGCTTTTCTGTGTGTGTGGGGTGGAGATAATCCTGGATATTTGATTTAATCCATGGTGCAGGGATCGATCAAGGTTACACCTGGAAAGGGCACTGGGTGATTGCAAAATACCAATTGCAGAATCTCCAATGAAATTCAAATCTGCAAGTGCAACCACTGTTTGGGTCTGGATTTTTCTTCACACTGTGGGATTCCTGGAAAATATTATGTTTTGCTCAAATGTCATTATCTCAGTTTTATGTCCCCTCTGTACAAAAATTTGTGAAACACAAAAAATAATTTCTTAGAAATACCAACTTGACTGATACAACCAGAAAGCTTGCAGTGTTTCTCCCAGGTTTACAGCCTTGGGAGGGGCGGTGGCATTGTCGTGTGGGTCGTCTTCACAGAGAAGGCGTTGGGAAATGTTTCTCGTGGTAGTTTTCCAGCTCTGTGTCCACTATACAGAATATGCTTGTCTGTGTGTGGAAATCCCCCCTTGTGTTTGGGTGTTTGTGAATGCGTTAGGTTAGCATTTCCCCGTGCACGAAACATCAAGGAGCAATGTGAACGTGACGATGCACAAATGACATCCTGTCATATAAATTAGATGATAACATAAGGCTGTAAATCTGTTAAACCAAAAAAAAGGTGGGTGCCTTCATGGGGGGTGTGGGCCACCCCCTCTGTACAATGGTTGGGGAAACACTGGCTTGTTACAAAAAGGGTGAAAATAAGGATTGGTGCTAGGTCACACAGTTTTACCCGGTTCATTGAAAATCCAGACCAGTCTAGTCACAGTAATTTATTATTTTCATGCAGTATGTCATACTTGATGGTATGGCTCTGGTCTGCGAGCTCCCTGCCCTTCCACCTGTCCATGCAGAATGCCAAAGCTTCTGGTGCGGACAGCATATCTCCACTCTGTTTTCATGTGCATAACACATGAAATGCAGAGGCAGGGAGGAAAAAAAACTTCACTTTGTCGCACTAACTAGGTTGTCCCTCCCGTTTAAGTTCTTGCTTGTGTTGTACGTTGCTTTGGACAAAAGCATCTTCTGAATGGAACTATTAAACTGCAGGGAGAGTATTTGCAAAGACCAGTTGGTGATAGATTTCAAGCATGTTGAAAGTAGAGCTTCAAAATACAAAACAGACAAAAGGAAGAACTTAAACCAACTTCAGCAGCTGATTTTTTACTCAACCTCAAAATGAGCAACCCAGTAGAGCCTGGGTGGGCTTTAAGGCAGTTGATGTACAGTAACAACATATGCACTTGTCGTTTATCTAAGTTTTTTCACTGATACTACTAAAACAAAAATTTAGACTTATATGTTATCTTAATCAGTGCCTTAAAAAGTTACCTCTGTACTATGTTTATAGTTAAATAAATGAGCTACATTCCCAGGTTGTAAACATGTTTAATTTGATGTAAAATAGACATTTTAACATGACACCTTATGGGGATTGCTTGGTTTTTGCAGTCAGCCTCAAGTGGACACTCTAGGAACTGCAGTATTTTGCAGGTTCCCTTTTAATCAGGTCCCATGTTTTATGGTACCATGCCCAGTTTGAAACTCCTCACTCCTCCTTAAAACTCCTTCTTAAAGTTCTCTTGTACTCCCTTTCTGGTCTACAATTTTAGTGTTTGTTGTTTTTCCTTTTTCAGTGGTAGGTGAGAAAGTGTCTCCTTTGATTTTATTTTTTTTGTTTACAACAGTGAATTCAGTTTCTCATAGAACTCCTCATGCTTGAAATACAGAAGCTTACCCACAGATAATAACAGTAATGGTGATACTGAAAACCCATTTGTTCCAGGTAGGTGAAAAAGGAAGGATGAATTGGAAAAGGAAACCTCATTGTAATGTTGTTTGATTAACATTTCGGGTTTTGTAGACATCGTCATTGAGATTTTATGTAAAACACATGCACTCCTGTAAAATATTTGCATTAGTATAACAAATTTCCCCGAGGACTTTATTGTTCCGTCTCATCAGGTGTGCATCCTACTGCTTTATATGCTGTGCACCGAGACTGTTTTTGGCTGCAGTCAATGGATTTGCAATCCCCCACATATTCCTGTTTTCCCCGAGGATGTCATTGTTCCACCTCGTCTGATGTGTGTATATTTGACCTTTGCCCCCCACCCCCCACCCCCTTTTTTTTTACCCCCCTCAGGGGAGCTGGAGGAGGAGATGGAGAATCCAGAGATGGCCAACCTTCCCGAGAAACAGAAACACCAGCTCAGACACAGAGAGCTTTTTCTGTCCCGGCAGCTGGAGTCTTTACCTGCCACACACATCAGGTACGCAGCTGTACACCGCTGGATCAGTGTTAATCAAGTTATAGGTTCACTGATGGTTTAAACTTCTGCTTTTCTTTCTGTTAAGAGACTTAAACTCACACACAGGGCACTCATTTGGTGAAAGAAATACTGTTCCCAGGCTGTGAATAAAGCCTTTTTCAATTACGTGATACATCATCAGCAGTGTAAGATGTATGCTTTCCTCAAGAAGGGATTCTGCTGGCAGAATTTATATACAATAAACTTGCGATTGAAAATGTAATAATTAGGGAAGCAAAATAAAATAGGGAGGTTATAAACTCACAGGTAAAAGCAAAGGTTGAGAAATAAGAATGCATAAAAGACAGAATTCACTAAAGGAACTATAAAGTTAACATTTTGGTCTGTTCAGGAAAGGCTTTTAGTACGAATTTGATTTAGACAGGGACAGCATTTGTTTTTTTTTTAGTATAAACTGAAACATTTATTTAAGTTGAAAACCTCAATGAAATTTAACGACATTCTTTTACAAATGTGTCCTGGCCAAAACGAACAGCAACACATGATTTAAAAAATCAAAACAAAACAGAACATGTCAATTTATCCTGGAGCACACAACAGAAAGTCAGTGAAAGCATCTACAAGTTGATTCATCTTCTTCTAACACCTTTAGTCTGCTTTAAAAACATTCAGAGGGGCCAGCTCACTAAAACCCAAATCCTCCTGCAGAACTATGGGGATATAGAGAAAAAAAAACAAGTTTTCTTAATGGGTCACGGAGAATTGTAGCTTGGCTGAACTTATTTTTATTTTTATTTGTAAAAAGACAAAAGCCCCGTTTCCACCAAGTGGTCAGATCAGTACGGTTTGGTTCGAGTTGGCTCGGTTAAGCCTGGTCCTGTTTGTGCTTCCACAACCAAACGTGGTAGGCTGTGTATAAGCCAGATAGCCATATTAGCCAAATAATATCATGACGCCATAGTAGCATGACGCCATAGTAGTGTGATACCATAGTAGCATGACGCCATAGTAGCATGACGCCATAGTAGCGCGACACAGTGTAGTTCGCTAATATATCTAACCCAGAAGAAAAAGCGACACAGTAAACAAAGAGCAACAATGGGAAACTTTCAGCATTTTGTTCTCTTTGTGATTGGCATGTGGCTCTTTGATACAAAGCACAATCAAGGCTGTGAGCCGTGAGGAGAAATACAGCAGCTGTCGCACGGTAAGTGACGATTCTTTCGGCCAGTCAACCAACTGCAGTGTTGTAGCTCCACCTTCTGGGATTGGATTGGTTTAGTCTGGCACCCCTACAGAAGGGCACCAAAAAATGGGACGGCTCATCTCGATTATGTTGGGATCTGCCATGGGATTAGTCAGTGGAAACGCCATAAAATGCATGCCGCGCAGAGACGAACCGAACAGAATCGCTTGGTGGAAACAGGAGTTAAGGCTCAATCTCATCATGTTAACTTCTGTTGACTTTCAAAACCAATTAACTGTGTCAAAACCAGATTTTATTTAGCTTGACTTTAACTACAAACATACATAATGAGCCCAGCCAGGCTAGGAGTCAACATGTTTGAGGTATTACAGCCCAACATCAACGAGATGGAGCTCACTATGAACTCCTTGATCTCTCGACTCCAGCTGTCTGGTGGTCCCGTAAGGTGCTGGACTAAACACTTAGCTAGTGTAGAGCACATGCAGTCATCATGCAATAGAGCTGGACAACCGAGACATCTGGTGTATTCTTGTCACGAGACTGAGTTTGAGTAGTGCAGTAAATAACAGTAACATCTGCCTCTAAATTGAAATTTGCAACAGTACAGCTCATACTGTTGATATAAACTGTAAATAACAGTGGTCCCAAGACAGATCCTAGGGGCACCACTTACATAGCAGCATTTTAGTGTTTTAAAACAGAAAAATCTGAAACAGTTACAATGAAATTTGAAAGAGTAAACTTTTAGATTTTGTGCATCAACCATCCAAATGCTGATTAAATCACTCCAGCAATAAGCCCAACTTTCTGAAGAGCAGCTGTCTTATGAGCTTACAGCGCAACCACAGACTCACAATCTTTTTTTTTTTTTTTTTTTTAATAAAGAAACAAGTCAATACAAATTTCTGCTGCAATGTGATCTCATGCTGCCCACGGTGTGAGGAGTTTTCCTCATACCAGCAGGACTGAAAAGTTCTGTTGAAGCATTTCAGCCGTGAAGTCTGTTGCTTTGTAACTCCCCATTTAACACCTCATTGTCGCTGTGATGGTGGATTGTGATAATCAGGACAATGCACCAACAATAGTATGATTGGAGGGACTTTTCAAGTGCCTTAGGCATCATTTATAAATCAGTTTTATGCTTGTATTATTGATAAGGCTTTGCCCTTTGAATCCAGTGTACTTCTCTGTAAAACTAGCACCCCCACCCCAGCCTCCCCCACTGATCTGGATGAAGATGGGATCACTTATTGATTCCTTCACTCACATCCTCTCCTGCCTGTGAGCTCTCCTAACCCGTCCTCTCTATGCAGTCCAACAAACTCAAAATAATCCACTCATCTTCACCGTGCACATCAAATGTCAACACAGAGCGGGATTCCTCATATAGAAACTCCTTTTTTTCTCATCAGTAATCTCCCGACAAACCCACCTCATCATTACCACATTATTACTTTGACATTTCTGCAAAGAAGCAGGAAGCACAAACTGACATCTGCTCTGATAAAAATACACTGATTGGTTTGTTTAGTGAAGACTTGGATTTAGATAGTTAGGATTTCAGGGTGATGTGAGTGTTTGAGTTCATCATCAGGCCAAATTGTGTCTGCTCCAGGCTGGAAAGGTATGACTAATTACTTGGCAAATAATTTGAATTTCGACTGTGGCATGGGACTTAGATGAGCGCTTTCAGTGTCAACAAACTGGACCATGATTCAACAAATAACAGGCTGAGCCAGCTGGAACTAAATCAATATTGTAGTTGCAGATTCTGAGTTGCATCCTACATCAAAGAATCTTCTTAGACAGCTCTGAAAAGAGTAGCAGTCTTCATCTGGTGCTTACGTAACGTGTATCCCCCTGGACTCCAAGACTTGAAGGTTATTCTTTGTTACTCATGTTAAATATTTACTCCTTCTTCCCTCCTCCATGTCCTCTCTTTCTATCTCCAACTTTTCCTTTTATTTTTCTCACTCCTCCCTTATTTCCTTTTCTTTTCCCTGCTCGTTTCCTTTCCTTGACTCCAGGGGAAAGTGCTGTGTGACGCTGTTGAACGAGACAGAAGCCCTGAAGTCGTATCTGGACAGAGAGGTACGCACACCACCCAAATACCATGACGGGGTCTTCTTAACTGTGATTAGGTGTGTTCGATTTCAGGATTAACTAAGAGGGAGTTAGCGGAAGGCCTACGAGTTGAGAGATTCTTGTTTCCAGATGAATAATTCAGCGTGTTGACCCAGAATGTTCTTTTCACGTACAGTAATGAGGAGACGAGAGACTAGCAGAGGGGAGAGTACACGCTAACACACACACACACACACAGAGGAAGATGCACTCAATCTCTTTCACTCGTCTCGCTTCCTCTTTCTTTCATTCCCACCCTCACTGCTTCCTGCCTTCTTTATTTCCCAGGATGCCTTCTTCTACTCGCTGGTGTATGACCCTCAGCAGAAGACTTTGCTGGCTGATAAGGGGGAGATCCGTGTCGGGAACAAATACCAGGCTGACATCACTGACCTCTTGAATGAAGGTACATCATATTTCAATCTGGGTGTTTTTTTTTCCCATAACTATTTACAGTGCAGACATGATCATAATGTAACATTCAGCTGTTAATGTGTGTATAATTATTCAATTTTCAGGAGCACTGCATGAACTTTTACTGCCCTTTTATGCCCCAAACCACAGCCGAGCATATTCCCAAGTCATGAAAAAAAAACAATTATTTGACAACCACAGAGTGAAAACAATCAATGTGTTGATTCTGACAGGGGTTAGCAGTTAGAGAAAAGTTACTCAGCTACTGCCTTGAGCTGCTTGGATTTAATGCAGCTGAATCCTGGAAGGGTCAAAGGAGCAGGCAATTAATGTAAAAATGTGAAATACTCCATCAGCACGTCTTTAAATGCAAGAGACTGAACACAAGATTATTTGGTTATATCCTGATCAGGGTGCCAGTTTGGCTTAAGCATTAAAGAGTGCACTCCGTGTACAGAGGCTACAGTTGCAGCACTCTGGTTTGACTCATGACCTCTACCATTTGCTGTTTGTCTTCACCCGCTCTCTATTCTCCACATTTATTTACTCAGATTTCTGTCTTATCTAAAAGGCCTTTAAAAAGTAGCTTAAATACCAAAAAATGTGGAGCCCCGTTTTAGCTATGTCAGTAGAATTGATAGTATGTGGCTACAGTCGCCATTGCACTTTTCATGGGATTGATTCCCGGTCTTGTCATGATTTGGCCAATATCCACCTAAAAGAAGGAGGTGCAAGATGGAGACCCTTCTATACCCTCCCAAAAAGGTGTAAAAAAGAAAAAAACAAAACAAAACCAACAACAACAAAAAACATTAAGCCCATGCAGCAGTGCTAAAAATCCAAAACAGCCAAAATTCTAAAAGTACTATAACAATAATTATCAAAGCATTAAAGTCAGGAATGAACGAATAGGTCAATTAGAAATTATATAAATTAAGTGAGAAAAAAAAATAATACTTAGGATAATAATAACAATAGCACACACTACTCAGGCTTTGATGATGACGATTAATAAAGGATAAACATATGAAGCCCATGAAGAAGTGCTAAAAACTCCAGTTCCACAGAAAAAGTTAGGAACTACATGCACACCACTTGAAAAAAAAAAAGATTTTTAATTGCTCATTAATAGCTCATTTCTCTATTTTCACACACTGTGTGGGGGAGGGGGTATTTTTTTTATATAATTGTTTATTTGGGCCATTTAAGGGCATGGCTGACACCCTGTAGCAAAACTCTGTATCAGAAACAAATGGGTGATGTCATAGAGGCTCGTCCATGTGTTATACAGTCTTCCATTTGGGTTTTATAGTTTTCCTCACAGAGATATATGGACAGGATAAAACAGATTTATTTTGCTTTGATTTAAATCAACGAATCAACACTGCTTTCGATTACATTACTGCCCATAGTTGTAAAAAGTTGAAGCCATGCATTGTCAGGTCTGTCGGCAAGAAGACATAAAAGATAACTTTGAAACACAGATGATTGTGTAATGTGGCCTTAATGCGAAACCTTGTTCTTGCATAGTGAGTTCAAACATAGAATATCACACAGTAAGTTCTCAAATCTTTGCTGTCATTCAACACTCTTTCTATTAATCAGTAAATAAATAATTATTCTGCATCATCAGCAGTATAAAGTATATTTTCCAGACACTTCTGCCAGGGTTTGGTGCAGTTTTTTACTATTTTTAAAAGTGACTATTTTTCTGCCAGTTGAAGAGGTTTTTAGTGTTAAGCCAGAATTTTATTCTTAGGTAGGAAAACCTCTGAATTTGCAATTAAGGCACCATGGGACTCTAAGCTCTGTAATTAAACTCATGTTAATGAAATTCTGTTACATGTGTTAGAAGCTCAGGCAGGTTGGCTGGTTTGTTGCAGGCTGGCAGCTTGACAGTCCCCCTCCTATTCATCTCTGGGATTCATTATAGCCTCTCATGAGGTAGTTGTTTTTAAGAAAGGGAAAACTGGAGAAAAATGTGGAGTGTGATTCTGGATTTTTCAATGGTTTTCTTTGTACAAAGGGACTGAACTGTGCCTGTGTGTCTTGTTGGTTGATGTAGGTGAGGATGATAACAGAGACCTGGAGAAGCTAGAGGAGAAGGTGTGGGACCCAAACAGCTCATTAACGGAGAAACAGATTGACCAGTTCTTGGTGGTTGCTCGGTAAGTCCAGAACGTGAAGTGAAAGCATTTAAGGCATAAAAAGTGTAATAACCTTTGACTGAATATAAAGCTTTGTAAAACCAATAATTATCATAGCAGAGTATAAATACTGAAAAATGAAGTTAACTTTAAAGTTTTAGATAAACTCTCTTTTGTTCCTTTGAAGTTTTCCTTTGCCCTTTAAGTTCATTCATTCAAAGTTTTTCATGTAAAATACAAATTTTTGAAATCCTGTATTCTCCTTTAGAAAGTTTTAATACAGGGAAAGTTTGGAAGGATTTTGCATGTTAAACTTTTGAATCAGCAGTGTAGCCTCTTTTTAACTCTTACACAGATAGCCTGGCGTGGACTTCTTCCAAAATGTAACTACCCATTGAAATGACTGGGACCACAAGCCTTGTGATTGGTCAGCTTGGCAGGATTGTATTTCCCGGAAACACCAACATCGATATAGGGCAGCATGTATTGGCTGTCGTTCATAATACGCTCCATTATGCTGTAAAGGCAAAAAGCAAGCAGAAAATGTAACGGGTTCAGGAAGTGACAATCTAATAACCATAGAGCCCACACTGCCCCAATGTGTTTGGGAGGAGTATTGCAGAGCGTATGGTCAGTGCAGACGAAACTCGAGACTAGCTGTTTTGCTTTTGCTTTTTTCTTTTTTACATGCAAGCAAACTCTCAGGTATCAGCCTTTTTCCAAATTAAGGGGAACCTTTTATGTAAATTTAAACCTAAGTCTTGGTATCGCTTTTGTTGGTTGCCTCAACCAGCTGTTGCACAACAGGCTGCAATGATTGCAGCTTCTCCTAGGGATCAAAGTAGGTTCCCTTAAAGTGTCTTATTGTTCTGGCAAAGGTAAAGTTCTGACACACTTCCAAAAGTTTATCTTTTTGTAAGGACTGGTACCAGATTAGGTACTTTTATAGGTACCAACTGCATTCTGTCTGTAGTACTGTTTTATGTAAAATCAAATGGTGTTTCCATACCATAACACATTCTTGTGACCGTGAGAAAAGAGTTGGCGATTTTCCATGCTGGACATGAACACAGCATTAAGTTCATAAATTGAAAAATAAATGTTTTTAATTGAAAAAAAAAGTTTTTTTTTTTTAAATAAAACAGATGTATATTTATTTCCACAAAAACACGCTCAAAAGTGCCAAATCTTGGTACTATTGAGTACCACTACCCATTGCTAGGTACCAGGCATTGGTACCGTATCGTTTCAGATATGAAAGGTATCTGTTTCTAGCTGTGTGTTATTTGAATTCTTAGATATCTAGAAAAAGGGTTTGAAAAAACTGAATTTGAGCAAGTAAGACAATTTTTCATGAAATTATTTACGTAAGTTTAAACAGCCACATTTGATCACTCAGCAGTTTTAGGCACACTCTGCTCTAATTGGCCGGAGTGATATCTTTTGCTTCAATCAACTACATCACTGAATGTTTAAGGTAACAAAAATTCAGGACCATATAGAGCACCAACTCCAGATGTTTGAATGTGACCAAAAGGTTGTTTCTCGCTCTGTAAATCAATCTTTAATGCTGCTTCTTTATCATGTGTGTATCCTCACAGGTCCGTCGGTACATTCGCTCGAGCCCTGGACTGCAGCAGTTCTGTCCGGCAGCCCAGCCTCCACATGAGCGCTGCTGCAGCCTCCAGAGACATCACCTTGGTGAGTTGCACATCCAAACCAGCCTTGGGTTGAATCCGCAGCACACCCTGGATGTAATGTGTAGTGGGAGTACAGCGATGTTAATCAAAGAAAAGGCTTGTGGTCCACATGTGTGTGTTTGTGTGTGTGTTTGTGTGTGTGTGTGTGTGTGTGTGTTTGTGATGATTGAGGCCTGTGTCTGTGGTTCATTCCTAACAAGCACTTGGCCCCAGAAGCCTGGTGCGGGTCTGTTCTGCCCCAGATCTTATCCTCATATATAAAACATAGATGAGAGGCCTCTAGCTACCCACATATCTACACACACACACACACACACACACACACACACACACACACACACACACACACACACACACACACACACACACACACACATCCTGGAGCAGGGAGCTGCTTTTAGACACTGTGGACTCAACAAATCGAATGTGTTGTAACAAATTTAACAAAATATTGCAAAAATTTTGTTTTAAAAAGAATCAAAGTGTTGAAAAGTCTTAGACACATTTCTGTTTTTGTTTCAGTTTCACGCCATGGACACCCTCCACGCCACAGGTTACGACATGACTCGAGCCATCGCAGCTCTAGTGCCTCAGGGTGGGCCGGTCCTCTGCAGGGACGAGATGGAGGAGTGGAGCGCCTCTGAGGCTAACCTGTTTGAGGAGGCTCTGGAAAAATACGGCAAAGACTTCACCGATATCCAGCAGGATTTTGTGAGTAGCAAAGAATTACGCTGCAAAACTGAAATCTGAACCAGTGTTTATGTGACGTTTTCAGTCAAATTTATCTTTAAGACTTAACAAGAGCCCCTTTAAAAAAGCTGTCTTGTTTTAAAGGCCAGGCAATTTACATACATAGCTCAATCAAAGTTTAGTTTTAAGTTTTCAGTGTTTCTTTGCCAGATTTGATGACATATATACACCTTGGAAAGGAAAAGTCAACAATCTACAAGTGTTACAATCGTACTGTTAAAAATCAAATGATTTATGTTCTGTTTTATCACAACAAACACCTTGTTCCCCCTTAAAATCTATAGGAAAGATGACAGGAAAAAAGACTGTTTTTCATATAAGGAAGTCCTGCTGCCCCCTTCAAAGGATATTGAATTTAGAAAAGATAGAAAACTGTTCAGGAAAAAAAATATTGCAGCATGTTACTTTCAACAAAGACAATTACGCAATGCAGAAAAAGTAGAAATTGCAACACTTTTTCTTCCGAGTCTCAACTGTTGTATGTGTTATATTTAAATCTACAATCTCCACACAATTAAGAATCTGTGAGAACACAAAAACAAATTAGAATGAAATCAGAATATCGTCTAAACCTTTTAACTTGCTGTTCAGCCTGGTAGAGCACTTTTTGAGTTGCCCCTCTCCATTGAAAATGTGTTGAACTGAGCAAATCCTGATTGTGTCAACTCTACAGCTGAAATCATTTCACTGATTTTTGTGTGTTTTCTGATCTTGGTGCTCTCACAACGTAAAAAAAAACAAAACTTTTTTTTTGTCTTGGATGGGACATTAAAGGGTTGAAAATTAAATAGAGTTTATAACCCTTACATTGAGAAATTTAAATTTAAAGGATTAAAAGAGGTGAACATTAATGGGTTAATACAGCAAAGAAGTCTAGATAGATCACCCTCTGACCAATACATTGCGACGTAGTGCATTTGACAATCCTTTGTATGTGCAGGGTATCAATCAGTTGGCATTAGTGGGATATGAAGTTTATCTCAGCTGCATCAAGACCTGCGGGTATGTTGCAATTTTGTAAAAACAGACATCTTAACCTATTAGCAGATTTTTTTTCACCTATCACCAGGGAGTCAGGCATCATTTTTGTCAGTAATATATTAATATAAGACATTTCTGCTGGACTTGTCAGTCAAATGTGGCCCATTTTAAGTTAATAAGACATTTTAATAAGATATAAAGACTTGCTCAAATTTCAATTTTTGCAGTGTCAAAGGCAAACTTATTTTTATTTTTTCTCTCAATGTGACTTTCCTTAGAATCTAGGATGAAATATTTAAGTATTTCACTTTATAGTCAGTAGCCGAGCTTTTCATTTAGTTCTGAAGTTAAAGTTAAAGTAAAGCAGTAGTTTAACCTAAAACTGTTTTGGTCTCTTCACACTGACGATAAAGAGTCTAGAAAATAACCAAGAGTCTCAGGGAAAAGTCAATTCTTGAGATAAACAAACAAGACCAAAAATGTTTACATGGTGAGCTAAAAAGGATGTTTGTAGGGGTTTAACAGCACTACACCCCACAGCTGGAGCTGATTGAAAGAAGTTTCTTCTTTGAGTTTCATAAAATTCTCTCAATGAGATAAAGATGGAAAAACAAACAAACAGGAAACTGTATGAAGGATTTTTAACATAGTCAAAGTGCCTCAAAATGAAATTAGGCACAGTTTTCATCTTAATAAGAAAGTTTAAAATCATTTTTTTTATTTTTGTAAAACTAAATCTATGTCTGTTTAAGGGTCATATTTCAGCCTTATGAAAAAATGTAGTGGAGACCAGTAAGGATCCGTTACCAGTGGCTTGTTAAGCTCCTCACCACTTTATACATTGAAGTCCGTTCTGTAATTGTGGGACAACTTCAGAAGGTTTTCAGTTGCTCCTTCCGAGTGCAGAAACCACAGAATTAGACTTCTGCTGCACACGTTTGGACTTCATCTAGTGAATTTGGATGATGTTATGCAGACTAACTGTGAAGTGCAGTCGAGTCCTGTGAGCCAAGATTGCAGCCCAGCCTTCAGCAAAGCGGGAAGTTGTTAAAGTGAAACTAAAACGACGAGCTACCCAGAGAGAGGCTCTTCAGGAACATCTCTGAGACAAGCGAGTGAGTTTAAAGCCAGGAGAAGTCTTCCAGCTCCTCACACTGCTGCTTTCTGTGGACTCTGTGCTCAGCTCCCACTGTGTGCATCACTCCACCACCTGGTGGCTGGCTGCTGTTAGTGCCTCTCGCTCAGGTTTCCACCCCAGACCTCCTCCTCAAACAACAGAAGTACACCACCATGATGGGTGGGGCCTCGCAACTTTACGGCTCGTTCGTCTTTCAAACTCCTCAGAGGGAACTTCACGGTCTGTGGGTTCAGCTTGTTTGTGGCTGATTGCGTTGGTCATTTATCATCAGGATCCCATGGCGTCTCAGTCCTAACGAAAGGAAAGTTTGTCCAAAGCCAGATCCGTTGAGGGTTTTAAGTAGTTGAGCAGAAGACTGAGAACTTGTTAGAAGAGGCACTGACAGCCAGGTGTGGAGAGAAATTATTGCACTCAGTGTTTCCATAGATTGAAACTGGCCACTCCTTTGGTTCCAGATCTACACTCACCACTTATACTTTCAACACTGCAAAAGGACTCATGTAGAAAACTCAACAGTTCACCGAGTAGTTTGGATTGTCTTTTTTAAATAGAAATAATTTGTGAAGTCTCTGGTTGCAGCTGCTTTAAGGGGTTAAATTCAGGGCTAAGCTGAGGCAGCAAATACAGAAAACAGACATGTCATTTTGAGTTTTTAAAACAATAAAAATAATCGTCTGATGGAAAAATAATGGATTTTTTAATCACTTGTTGCATCACACATTAATAATTGAATTTGTGCTCTATCTCTCCTCCCACAGCTGCCCTGGAAGTCCCTGACAAGTATTATTGAGTATTACTACATGTGGAAGACCACAGACAGATATGTACAGCAGGTGAGGACATAAATTATACACCAGTGATTCAAGATGATTTTCTGAAGCATGTTTTTTATTTATTTCAGCTGTATCATTCAGAGTTTTTCTTTTCTTTTTGTACCTCTCTGTGCTTTTAATTTGAAGGGTCAAAAAATATCGAAAGTGGTTTTTCCCTCATCAACGTTCACCCTCAGGAGTATTCCCCAGACTTTGTGAATAATGAGTCACATCCACATGAGGCTCTAATGCCTTCTAGTAGATGCTTCTTCCTCTTGAATGGAGGTGTTTTAGCTAACTTCTCTAATCACACCCTTCTCTCTCCTGCTCCTCTGTCTCTGCTCCAGAAACGATTAAAAGCAGCCGAGGCAGAAAGCAAGTTGAAGCAGGTCTACATCCCTAACTAGTGAGTACCTCTGTACCACTTTCTGTGGATTGAAACGTATCCACCAGAGATCATTTCTACTACTCCCTTTCATCTGAGTACTCTGTGATATCTCTGGGGTATTAAACTTGTATCTGCTGCTTTAATTAAAACACAAACTGCTCTTTCATTGTCATGACAGCTCACAGTACAGTATCTGTACAGCTGCTGCTGACTCACGGCACACACTGATGAATGTTATCTTCTTTCTTTGGCCTGTATTATATGTGCTGCTCTAACAACCCCCCTCCTCTCTTTGTTTATCTGTTTGTGTGCCCTCCACAGCAACAAGCCAAACCCCAACCAGCTGAGTAATAACGTCAAACCAGCTCTGGTGAATGGAGCAGCCGGTGCTGTGGTCCCAGGAGTTCCAGGCTCAGGGCAGACCCCTGGTCTGGGCAGGGCCTGTGAGAGCTGCTACAGTGAGTCTTTCTTATACGCAGCTCTGCTGACATGTGACCAAATGAGAAAACACAGACAACTTTATCTGTACAGTGATTTAAAAAAAAGGTTTACAAACAAAAACCTGAAAACAGAAAAGTCTAAGACAAAGAGACGACAGCAAATGATCCAACCAGCAATTAAACACTCCAACGTAGGATCCTCATCATAGGGTAACAACCCAAATGTACATCATGAGAGGAAATATAGAAACCCAACAGCAGGTGAAGAGGACCCAGGCAGAACAAACACCCACTGAGAAAGACTGAGATAAGTAGGCAAAAAAGAAGAAATAGAAATGTCAAGAAGGTTGAAATCAATAAATGCAGACCTGTAGCTTGATAAAAAGATATAAATTATGATAAGACAACAGTGATGACGTTAACTTAAATGATGATATTGGTAAAATAAATCATGATAATTCTAAATATATGAATAAGATAAAACAGCATCACAACATGTAGCAGCAAATGATGGTAAATTAAAGAGTTTGATACTGTGATGCTGAACTATTTAACAGAATTTCAACATGTGGAATTTAGCAAGACTTGAATCTCTTGAATTTAGGTGGAACCTTTTTTGTTTACGACTTCCTACTTTATTATATTTATCTAATTTTCATCAAAAGGTGGATTTGTTGGGAAAAAACCAAACCCCTCAATTGTTACACAATAAAGTGATCTGAAACAAAGGCCTCTTGAGGAATGTGTTAACTTGGGTGGGATATTTATTCCAAAATCTTAAATAAGTCCTAAAAATAGTTCAAGACTTTGCAATTTTTTACAAAATTTTATCAAAAACAATCATGTCATGGTAGTTTATTTAAAATCTTTTAACTCTAGACGCTGTCATCACACAGTAAAAAAGTAATACAGGACCAACTGTTGATACCTAAAATGAAGAAGACCAACAACCAATCAACCACAGGAGATTTAAAAAAAACGAAAGGGGAAACCATACACACATGAGCAAGTACATAAAGCGAAAGGTGAAAGAGAGATCAGGGATCAAATAATTATTGTTATTCCTTCATTCTGAGAGGACAGGATCGTTCAGGAACAGTGGCAATTGCTCTAAGACTGCCAGACTGCTAAGCTCAGCTTCCCCTAAAGTGTCCCCAAAAAAAGTGGTGATACGTACTTCTGTGTGTACATTTCATTGACAAAATATGTGCTAGAGTTCCTTCATCTTTTGTTCAGAATCAGCTACCTATCACAGGTAACTGGCTTGACCTCCTTCTTATTCATCCCCGCAGCGTCTCAGCGCTTTAACACAGTTGGACCCTGAGCGTCTTGTGACTCCAGCAGAGAGGCATAGAGTGGGTTGTTCCACTGTGGAAACTGGACAGTCATTGGATAAACGCTGGGCTCTCTGGGGGTCTATGAGGCAGTGGGCTGGCCTGGATGCTGGGCTTCTGCATGATGATTGGATGATCTGTCTGAGGCCGAATCCCTTTTTGATTGAAATGAGCCAGTCAGCGATCTTGAAGTATAACCCTCCACCGGGGTATCTTCTGAGTTCTACATTCAGTTGTTCTGCACTGGACGGAGGGTAGAATTTACGTTTAAATAAATAAACAAATTTATGATAAAGGCCAGAAAAAAATGAGCTTCCCCTCCTTGACTGAGCAGCAGCCGCCACTGGTCAGGAAATAGAGTGAGAGTGGGAAAGAGGCTGCAGGTTGGATCCAAACCCATGCTAACTGCTTTGCAGCAAAGGCTTCTGAATTTTTGATGCTAAAAATTTGGGTTTAGTTTGTATGAAGTTGAAGATAAAGTATCAAATGTGTTTTTATTTCTGTTTCAGTTTAATCAGCCCAGTGTCTCCTTGAGGTATTCATTTATTTATGAGTTGTTGTTGAAGTGCTTGTTTACATGGTTAACTTATGAATGCAGGAGTAGAACATACTTAAATTCTGGATCAAAAACATCCCAAATGTGTACGTTTGGGTGTTTGCTTCTCAGTTTAAGAAGTATTTTGCGATAAAAAAAACATCTGTGGCATTAATTTTGAAAAGTTTAACTTGATCAAAGTCAAAGATTGAAGTCTCCAGATTTTTGTTTCCTTTTAACACACAGAAAAAAATACTGATACCACAGCACTCAATAACAGGTCGCATTCTAATGTTAAAGCCTTGATTCAGTATCTAGTAATACTTCAGCGTGTGTCAGTTTTTGAAGTGCTCGACTCATATTTCTTCCTCGTGTTCTTGCAGCCAGCAGCTCCTACCAGTGGTACTCGTGGGGACCTCCCAACATGCAGTGTCGTCTGTGTGCTTCGTGCTGGACTTACTGGAAGAAATACGGCGGGCTGAAGATGCCAACGAGACTGGACGGAGAGAGGCCTGGACCCAACCGCAACAACATGGTACACACACAAACACACACACACACACACACGCTTTACCAGGCATTCAGCTCACTTAATCTGCAAACAACACCTGCACTGTTGGCCTAAGCTGTGCTCCACCATAAAGGAATACTTCATGCACTTTAGGGAACACTTTTCTTCTGGTCCTCGTGCAACTCCAGCCTCTGTAATTTTATTTCTTAAGGCACAGTCTAGTTGTTTATGCTAACTGTGCACTGACACTGTTGCTGTTCGCAGAGCACTTATCACGGCTCACAACCACCCTCTAAACCTGAGCGCCATCCGCTTCCCTTTGGCTGCAGAGTCAGACAGCCCATCTGCAGGAATACAAAGAAAGAAACTTCTGGAGGAGTTTTGTGCCCTTAGCTAAAAGTTCTTTAGCATGTTGCCTTGCCTGGGCACACCTACTTAAAGTCGTAACATTTTTGTTTGTTTATGCCTTGGTTTGAAGATATTTTTGAGTGGGAACTGTGAAAATATGAATTTCCCCTGAAGATTAAATCACAAAGTTTGTTTACAATTGCTTCCAGCTAGAAAACCCTGCATCACATTCATGTTACTCACTGGGAAACGAACTGGAGTAAAGAGAAATATTTTTTATGACTGAATCGAGGTGCCATAAATTTTGGAGGAGGGCTCGAGGCCAGTGGTACTTTCTGTCAAGAGCTGAAGCTCATGAGCTAACCAAAGTTTGAACAGAGACACCGTTGTTTAATGACCAGAGTCTGTGACTCCAACGTTTGCATGGAGTGTGGATGGTTTTTGGTTTTAACAAAGAAATCAATGAATCAACACGCTGCAAAGAACAAATCAGATTGTTCAGACCGCTGTGTTTGACTACATGTTTTTAAACCATTCAATTGCGCTGAAAATGACAACAGAACAAATCCTCTTTTCAGTTTTGTAGTCTCTGTGCCATTTGGCCACCCAAAAAGAATAACAAATAAAGAATCTGGCACCAAAATATGATTAAACAAAGCCCAAATTCATAACAAATGCTGGACTAATCAAATATTTTCTGTTTTTAGCTGTTAAATGTGAAAAGTTGATGATAAACACAGAACATTAAGAACCATATTACCACTTTAAGCAAGATATTTCCAGACAAATTTAGGTAAATAATTCTCTCTGTTTATACACATTGTTCAGCTTTTCATTGTGCTTTGCTAGCAGGCATTAGCAGAGCTGGTTTTCACTTGATGATACATTCAGGAAGCTTTTATGTCAGCTCTGTTTGCCGACCAGAATCAATAGCTCACCGAGTCATTTAATTCACTCCAGAAAAAAAAACTGCTCCATATTTTTTCTTTGCAAACATTCAGATGGTAATTAAGTGAGAACAGTCACACCCACACACACACACACAAACAGATCTTAATGGTGGATTTGTTTGTCTGCGCAGAGCCCCCACGGCCTCCCCCTGCGGCACAGCGGCAGCCCCAAGTTTGCAGTGAAGACACGTCAGGCTTTTTACCTGCAGACCACCGCCCTGACACGGATGGCCCGTCGCATCTGTCAGGACATCATCAGGCCACGATACCTGGCCAGGCACCCCTACCTCCCTGTTAACACAGCAGCCATCAAGGCAGAATGTAAACAGCTGAATTCTGTTGACTTTTTTGTTTTCTTCTCTTTAACCTTTGCTGGTTAACAGTCACTTTTTTCCGTCGATGAATTTCTGCAGGTGCCCTCCGATTGCCAGATGGGCCCAAAAAGCCTCTGTCACTGAAACCTGTGGATCGTAAACCTCTGGAGTCAGTGGTTCGGTATTTAGGTGAGAAGAAGTCACAAACCTCTTCTCTGATTTTTGAGTTTTAATTTCGATTAATTTAGATTGTAGTAACTTTGTCAATCCTGTGATTTTCCTTCCTTCAGCTTAATGAGGCAAAATTTACAGCATCATAATTTGATTAAGACACGATGTGCAACACTTAATTCACAAACACTGGTTCTTACATCCCTGCACAGCTGAAGTGAAATATTAATTATCTGTTGGGAGCTGGTGGTAAACCCTGTCCTCAAACTCTTCAGTGATATAAACAGTTCCTCCCCTGGATGACTTTTAAAATATAATACCTGTACATCAGGTCTAATAATATTACTTTGACATTATGATTGCTATAGTAATCAAGGGTTAAATACTTGAATCTGATTGATCAAAACCCCCTGACAACACATATCAATCCGAAAGTGATCCGCACTGTGTCAAATCAAGCCGCAGAAAATAGTTCACTTTGAGCTTCTGCTTGTTGACACCGCAAACTGTAAGGTGATGTAAAACCCTTAGTAATCATTAGTTTCCGACCTCCGCCAAGCATATTGTGATTGTCATGCCACTCTTGAGTCCTTCTTTAATGTTATACTCCCTTTCAGCAGACTGTCTGCTACAATTCGGTGTTAGTTGCAGGTTTGTACGATAATTTGTTTCCTGAAAGTGTTGAAAATGATGATGACCCAGTACATATTTCATATTCCAGATCTTAGTATCCAGAATATTGTCAGGATCTGGATCATACTTTAACATCTTTCAGAAATTATGGTGACCTTGTCTTGTATTGTTTTGCAAAGCAATCGGACCATTTATCATGGAGTTATATACACATATGATGAAAACAGCCCTATCTCACAATAATAAAGGATCATTTTTAAAAAATCCTGGATCTAGACATGGATATTTTCATTCTAGATCCTGTCCAGTAATTTTTCATGTGGTGGTTCAATTTCCCTCAACCACCCGCTCACTATACACTTTCCCTTACTTATCTGAATGAGCAGCTTTTTAGAGCTTGCTGCATTAAGTAAGCAAGATACAAGCAGTAAAATTTGTGTTACTTCAGTCATAAATCAGCTCCATAAATGGTGAATATTCCCCTTTTCTATTCAGATTATTCTATGTGGATAGAGGTTGGTGGACATCAGGATGAGAGCGCACAATGCATCTCTGGGCTTAACAGTGGAGATGCAACAGCTCGTCTCAGGCACAGTGAGATGCAAAACTGGAGCTAACGGCACTGAGCTACAGAACTTTGTGGGTGTTGTTGCACCGTAATGTCACCAGACTCTGACATCAGATATTTTTCCCTGAAATGCCTTACAAAACATGAAAGAATCGATACTATTTGCTTTTATTAAACGGCTAAATCTAGCTTTTAGATGTATGATTGTCTGTGTAAGCTCTTGGGTCATTTCTTCCTTTCCTTATACTCTTTGTTCCCCTTCACCCCACAGAAGCACATCCCCGTCCAGCCAAACCAGACCCTCCGATTCGTGGAGCGACCATCTCCACAGGCAGCCTGACGCCCATTAAGTCCTCCCCCATCCTCAACAACGGCTCTCCCACCATCCTTGGCAAACGCACCTATGAACAGCACAACGGGCTGGACGGTGAGTGAGAGGCGAGAGTGGTTTGATTTCAGAGTGTTTCGTTCTTTCTGAGCTCTGCTCGCTGAATCATCATGACTTTTTGGCTCGCGATCATTGTGCCTTTCTCACTTTAATTTTAGTTTCAACAGTTATTTGTTGCAGAGTATTTGCACATTTGTTTAAAGTCTGTGCTGCAGTTGAAAACAGGAATGTTGTTTAGTGAAAAAATACACATTTTGTTCTGAATCTTGTCTTATTTGTTTTGGTGGATTAACTGAAGTAAAATAAAGTTTTGTTGATTAAATTTTGAAAAATTTGATTGAGAAATAAAACTTAGAATTGAATGTTAAGCTAAAATACACCACGGTACATTTGAAGCTCCCATCAGTGACATCTATCAAAGCCAAGCATTGATTATGTTAATATTAAAGGGTGAAATATCGAACTCCCCCACTCACTCCATGGCTACACAACCCAGTTAAGATCCACTGCCACTGGGTTAAGAGTTCGTATGGGGCTCTTATTTTTTTGGGTTACGTCCCATTTTTCCCGATCCCCCGTAAAACGAGAAACGAGGAAGAGACAGACTGAGAGATCAAGAAGAGTACGAGTACACCAGAGAAAGACTCAGAGGAAAGGAGAGAGACTGCAGGAGGATTCGGATCAGGCTCGGCTGCTTTAGCTGGAGGCTACAGTCTATGTTGTCATGGTAACAGTGGAGAGGAAGAGGAGGAGGAGGAGGGCTTGGTAAGTGTATCCTGAGGGAGAGCATCTTGTGAGCCCACCGCAGGCCCAGGCTGGAATAACACACAGAGAGGGAAGGGGGGCAGGAGAACAGACAGGATCAAGAATTTAGGATTAGATGAGTTTCCACCAAATTAATCACCCAAGCAGTGACGAAAAGCTATATCTGAGAGGTCAAAGGTCAAGTCTGCTGTCGCAAAATCACTCTATCCTGAAACATTTCTGGTTGTTTTTTTAAATGCTGAGCTCTGTAGAAAAAAAAAACAGATGTTGACTTTCACATTTGGTGTGATAGTGGATTGTTGTTTGATTATGAGTAATTATACCTTGGAAGCTCATTAGCCATTGGCCGATCGTTATTGTTGTCTGAAAGTTTGCTTTCAGAGACTGCTATTGCTGTACATGCAAAGTAGTATTCAAGAGTATTTATTGTTGATAAAGAAACCCTGAAACCCAACTCATTCAGAGAGCGCCACGCTGTGAGACGTCAGCTCTGCCCTGCCAATCTGTTCCCATTCAGTACAGGTAGCGCTGTGACGTGTCTTAGCTCCATCTCCAGCGAACTACCGCGCCCCACTTCGCTGAAGTTACACACCGTGTCTGGTTTTTACATAGCACTTCAGTCTGAGCAGAGATCAGCCTGAATAAAAAATTATCAGAGATCATTCAGTTGATTTAAAAAATGCCCAATACACATACTTCTATCTTTTTTTCAGACCATAGGGAGGACAAATACTCATGAGCTGGACTTTGAGCTGATAACTTTGTCAGAAAGTTACAGCACGACATTCAGAACAGATCTTTTGACATTAAACACCTTTAAATGTGCTTTAAACAAAATGTTTAAGTTATGCTGCATACTCATCAATGATATGACCACGGGTGTCATGGAACAATCGTTAAATGGGCAGAAAATTCAAAGGCACTGTAACCTGTTTTTTCTATGTTGTTCTTGCTGCTTCCTGTGTAAATTGGGCTCAGAAGGCAGGGGGCGCCCTAAGGGAAAAGGTAAATTTGAACAATTCTAAGGCCTCAAAAAACAAGGGCCCTGAAAACCATTAGAAAAAAAAGCAACAACTTAAAATCAAGGGAGTATACTTTGTGAACCTGGAGTGATGTTGACATATAAAGAAAAATTGAATATGAAAACCTGTCATCAGTTATGCCGAGGTAAAATGTTGGGATATTTTATGAATGTATTTCTCTGAACATAAAACAAGAACAAGCAGGACAAGAATATGTAAAGATTCATTCATGCTTTTATTTAGCACAGGATTTAGTGCTTTACAGAGCCACCAGGGGGCAGAAGACATTATCCCTCACTGTCTCCAGCAGCAACACTGAACTGATGAGTGTGTGAGCTGCATCCTTTTTCCTCTCCCTCTGCAGGCTCCAAATCCAAAGGACTGACTCCACAGTGGGACATCATGGCCAAACGGGTGAGCGATGCGGGGCGGCCTTCAGTCTCCCTGCAGGACGAGGTACACGAGCTGGACTGAGCGCTCTGCGGGGATGACCTCTAGTACAAACCCCAGTGAGGTGAGGTGCACTGCTGGGAGGGTGACCTTTGTTGTTGGTAATTTTTTCAGGTATGATGAGCTGCTCTAACACACAGACTGAGACAAACTGTGCACCAAGGTTTGTCAAACATTGGGTTTAATTGATAGTCGATAAATATCACATTTGTTGTGATGCACATGCTCAGTTTTGCAAGCAGACCAAGAGCTTTAAGATTTGAATTTTACTGACTGATTTTCTTTTATTTTTACAAATCAAAATATATATGCAAATAATAAGTAGACTCATGTTAAAATTTTATATTAAGGTAAACAAAAGGTGGATGAGTTGTTTTGACTGTAGGGTGAACAGGGGGCTGTGATAACAAGCAGCATTAGTGGTCAGCAAGGTAGCTTCACGTCTAATTAAAGTTCAATGAGTTCATTAAAAAAAAAGAAATCAGACCAGTGCCCCCTGCTGGGAATTACATGAGTAGGCCAATCCAAAAACGGACCAAAGCAAACATAACAAACTAAACTAGATTGAGCAGATTGGTAGAAATTAAGCCTACCTGTCTTCACAGTAGCTTCCTAGTGCAGTAGCTTCCTAAATGAAGCTACTGCACTGATACTGTCACTGGCTTGGTCACCTCAGGGGTCTTGTTGCAACAAATAAAAGTAGAAAACTGATCAAAGAATTTCTGTTTTCATGGCTTTATAACATAATCAATGACCATTCTGTTTATATGTTTTGCTTTTATAGAGGAAATAAGTATTTGTAAGTAGTTTTTGATTTTGAAAGGCGATCACAATGCCAGCTTTGAGAACTGCAGAAGCTATAAAAGCTTTAGAGACTTGTAATTGAATCAGGCCCAACAATATATTTGTGAAATTAATTAAGTAAAATTGTCCGTAGATTTGATTAGTCACTCTTATTTTTGTTTCTCACATGAATGCGCTCGTAGAGACATTTGTGTCATTTCTAAGGTTGCCTTTCAGTTTCACATCAGTGTTAACTGTGATCAGCATCATCAGGGTTAGTTGAGCCAGGTAACCAAAACATACCCAGGTTTAATCTAACTCAGAGGAACTGCTCTCTTCATCTGCTCTGTTCTGTGTGTGCTTGTCCACAGCACTGGGGGACATTTAATGGAAAGGACGTTTTCCAATGAACCAATGCCAAGGGCAGCTGACGGGAGTTGTATCTGAATGGGGACGACAGCATGGCCACCTTTCTTCAGTCAGTACGGGTCTGTCACTCTGCTGAAGACCAATTGATAATCGCTGAGTTTGGCTGCAGTCAATCAGAAGATGAGCCTGACTGTACAGGACTGTGTTTATTACTTACATTTCTCGTTATAACTGTCATTGTAATTATTGTTATTGTTATTATAATTTTTTTTACCAACTATAACTCAGTTTATTGTTTGTCAATCAAACGATGGAACTTGTGAAGTTTCATGAAAAATGCTTGCAGAACCCTGTGGAAAAGGGTGGAAGGACTGTAAAATAAGCCACTTGCATCTTCTATGTTCTTTTTTTTTTAACAATTTAAATTCAACAAGGAGACGCACTTTGATTTCAGCTTCACGAGTTAATTCCTTGTCTTTTGTTTCTCAGAATTTGAATGCTTCATGGGGAATCTTCTGTTTTGTGTGGAGGCCTTCTCTTGGCCCAGAGAGGTTTAACTTATTGAGAAAGACTTGCTGTTTTTTCTACCTTTTTCACAAGCAGTGCATCTATGCTTAGATAATGTAATTAAAAAAAAGAATTGATTTTCCCTCTTCTTTTGGTGTTTGTGCACTGAGGTGTCAAATCTCACACAGGTATGCAATCCGAGTATATGCAAAAATAACTGTTGCTTTTCATTCCAAATTTGCCCCAGATGTTTTGTTCCATGAAAAGATCAATTTGAATTTTAAGTGCACAAAAATATTCATGTTTTGTAAGCAAAGGTTAAAAAATTACTTAAAGCAGGAACATGTTCTGCTCTCACAACCACTTTGTCTTTGTGTTTTGTTTATTTTATGTTCATTGGTGCATACAACACCTCAGGTGTCCTTCTCGGCTAAAATGTGACATTGTTACAACTTCTAACTCATCTGCTGACAGTTCTGTATGTCCATCTGTTTTAATTGTAGGCTCAACAACGTTTAATATTGACCTTGTTTACAGTTCTAACAGTGACAAAAACCTTAATATACACCTTTGTAAAACAGACCCTTACATGTCTTCTCTAAGTCAGAACATTCCTGTTTAGTATCTTGTTAATTCTTGTCAATGATTTGCGTTTCTAATTCCAATCTACCATTCTACCACATCCCAAAGGTGCTGGATTGGATTGGAACAAACTAAGAGTCCTTCAGTTAATAAAGAAAATCAGCTTGTGCTGCCAACTTTGGGGGCCAACTTTAGCGAAAAGCTGCCCTTGAGGCCCTCTTAAGTGAACATAGCAAAGTCAAGGGCCCTTCATTGTGCCCTTCCAATGATACAAATCCACTTGGATGCTCCTCTTTTGGAGGGAATGCATCGTCTATGCAGATGCCCTACCTGTAATTAAAATGTGCCGTCTCTGGTTCTCTGTTGGTGAGAAAATGGATTGCATGATGCCTCTGGTGGGCTGTACACGAGGCAGTCCTTGAAGAGTGTCCTTGCAACGGATAAACATAAAGCAGTGCCAACTTGGATGTCTCTACAGCAGCGAGAGCAAAAAACTTGATGCAGGACCCTCATGGGAGGCCTCACGTCAGGGAAAATAAACTGGAAGTGCCCACTTGGGTGCTTTAACAGAGTAGAAAATTATCTGAGAGCCTTCTCGAGAACCCATCAAGAGGACAAAACCTAACTGAGAGCCATCAAAAGGGCCCTTCCAGTAAAAACAAGACGCACTGCTGACCTGGACGCCATTCCAAAGGAAAGAAAACGTCACAGGTTCCGTCTTGGATTTCATTCCAGTGGAAAAGGTGTGATGCAGTGGCCCAAAGTGTGTACCTTTAGGGAAGACAGCATGACGCAGTGCCCTCAAGGAGGACACATGATGGATATGCAATGCAGTCTTGAAGAGAGTTCCCATCCATTATTGCCCTTCACACAGAATAAAAGGATGAAGTTCCCCCTATGAAGCCCTGAGGCAAAAGAAAATGTGAGGCAGTACCCTGTCAATGATGCAGTGCCCACTTTTGTCTTCTCACAGTTGTGAAATCGGGTTTGGGTTTCCCCCTCCAGCGAGAAAAAATGCTGTTTTGGGGATGATATGGTGCAGTGCCCTCTAGGATGCTCTTACAGAAGGGGAAAAAAATGTTCAGTTGGGGTGACATAGTGCAGTGGCCCCTGGAATTCCCTTCCAGTGGAGAAAAGGTGATGTATTTAGGCTGAAATGGTGCATTGCCCTCCAGGATGCCCTTCCAGTGGTGAAAAAATGACGATGTGAGCATGACATGGTGCAGTGCCCCTTATGATGCCCTTCCAATGGAGAAAAAATGACGTAGTGGGGGTAACATGGTGCAGTGCCCTCTAGGTTGCCCTCTGCATGAGGAAACATGACACAGTGCTCTTCACAGTGCTGAGACAGGTGAAAAAATATCAAGCAGTCATTTTATTTTTTTCTTCTGGGAACACCAATTTTACCAATCACAGGATTTTCTGTTTTGCATTCATTTTCTGGAAGTTTTAATCCCTAAACTCCACCACACTGTATGCACAGATTCTATAAAGCACGATCAGACTAGAGGTCAAGAGCTTTCTTTCTCGGGTCTCAGAGGTCATAGTGTTTATCCTCCTCTCTCCCTGAGATTGTTTGCGCTCTGGTGAAACTAAATATTTATAGTACCTGCTTATACAACTCCTCTTATCATAGATTGATGACCTAGGCTGTTATTATCTGCCTCAGTCTACTCATCTGTACTCATCTGCAGGACCAGGTCGATGCTGATTGTTGGCGTAATGGTTCTGAGTGAACATCCTTCCAACCTTAGCAAGGCTCTATAGAAAATGGCTTCTGTAAGGTATTTTTGTATCCGCCATTAATGTCTGATTGAACCAATATCTGCTTGGAAGGCGCTCAGATTACGTTATTACAGTGCTCTTTAAATCACAGAGCAACCATTGTGTCTTTTTGATCAGAGCGTTTTCCTTAGAAGACCACTTAAGGGAGCAGACGCTGTATATACACAGTCGATAGTACAGATCGGTTTCAGTTTTCAACATCCTGTATTACACTTTCATATGTTGTAATAAGTTGAATCATTCTACCCATTGTGTTGTGAGTCGAAGTGGGATTTAGAGGGTTCATAACACATAACTTTATTATTACTAGGAGAGCATGGGTAGAGTTCGCCAAAGGTGAAAGAGTTGTCAGAGAAAGCAATTAAAAGGAGGTAGTGGATTCCAATAAAGAGAATTAATCCCAGAAGGAGGCCCAGACAAATGTGAATGAGAAACTGTTCTTCTATTCTCTTATTAAAACAGGAGAATGCAGAAGTAGCCTTACTTCTCGACAGTAAGTGGCCCAGTTTCTTTCAAATTAAGCAGTAGTTGTTCCAGTGTTAGTGGTACCTTAAAGCAACGTTGAGTTCCCAAAATTGTTCACCTAAGAACTTCCAAACCACCCACTCACTGAAAGCCATATCGGTTTTGGTGAAAGTACAGCATATTGGTGTAATAACTATCTTCAACCTATTACCTGCTGATACATGAATAAAGCAGCCACACCACATGATTAAAACACCTGACCTTTATTTGCCCTCCGTCATTTCAGAGTACACATCAGTGAGGTCATTATTTATGAGAGGCCTAATGATACTTGGCATCAAAGGCTCAGACACACCTACCAACCATTGACTCTTCCAAAGTAAACATGCGCACAGGTGTCTCTTCCCCTTTTGTCACTGGATATATGTGAAGGTGCACACCTTACTAGTAAGGTTTGAAAGTGTGGATAACCAACAAGGAAATTCCTGAAAGAAATAACTTATATTTAGTGAAACAAAACTTCAATGTGACGCCCCTGCTTGAAATGACTGTGAAATGTAAGCCTCCAACAATTCTCGTCTAAAATTTCTTTTAACTTTATTCATTGGGTTGATAATAGCAAAAAGACCTTAAAAAGGCCTAATATGATTACATTATGAAGACTTATTCTCTGGAATTTGCCTCAGGGTGATCTAGTCCTCCCTTTCCTCAAAATTCAGGTAAAAAATTGTCATGTCTCACTTCCTGTCTGAATAGGCTGTTTGTCCTTTTATGGTGCAAAACTACCATAAATCTACCAATGTACAATGTTCTTCATTTACATATTTTTATTACCGAATTGTGTTGATATATAAAATAAGTCTTAAAATACACCATTAGCATAATGTCTGCAAGGCTAGGCTAACATAAGGTAAAATTTTAACTATTTAGCTGTTTTAGTCTTACTGAATTCATCTCTAAAAAACTGAGACATATATTTTGTAAACGTCTTAATTACAAAATCTTAATTAGTGGTATTGTAAGATAACTCAAGTAAGTTAATTCACCAAGTTTAGCCACGGCCATGTCACTAGCTAGCTCAGACTTTTTGCTTTGAGGCTAACTTTTGTTGTGGAAACCTGAAGTGAGGGCAAATACTCCATAAACTATATATACAATTTAGGGCCACTGAAAAATGTGCAGACTTAATTTTCTTTCATCTGAATCTTAGATTTCATACGTTTTCTTGGAATTCAAAAATTTGGAAATTTGAGCCAGAAAGAAAATCCACCTTTGCTGGCTTAACCTCCAGAAGCTGTAGCTTGTTAGCTTAGCCTAGCTTAGCTTAAGCAGAATTTGTGAAATCTCACGGTCAAGTCCATAAATGACGATGTTATAGGGGCATGATGTACCAATACATCTTATTAACGCCAGTAAATAATGAAAATAAACCAGGAGAAATGGGTCTAATGGACTCCTGTCGGGACTTTTTGGCTACATATCGGAGCCACAATATTGTTGCTCCGATATGTAGCCAAAAAGTCCCAACTCTTAATAACTCTTGCCCTTCGTTTTGTACAGTTTTACATGGAATATCAAGTGTGGCAAAGTTAGATTTGTTATGACACTTAAATATGTCTTCTGTAAGTTTAATTCAGATCTTTAGGTGCTGTTTTCGGTCGTTTTATTTAGGCTACAGCGTCAGCGAGCTAACAAGCTGCGTAAGCTAACGTTCGGTGTTGTGACGAACGTTGAATCATGTTGAATGTGACTCAGTTCATTTCTAAATGCCCTTATAAGTAATGAAAACCTAATTTTACAGTTAAACAATAGTGTTACAATGAGTCACTACATTTCTACTGAACCGTTTTATGTAGCTAAACCTGTTTGTCCATCCTACGAATTCACAATAACTGACTCAACGTCTTCGGTGAGCAAAGGGTTAACCAAAGATGCAAGAGGTGCGTGAGTCTGACTGAGCATGTGCTGCCGCTGCCGCTGCTGCAGTGAAGTAAAATGTGTCAATTTCCACTCGGACAGCAGAGACACCGTGGAGGGAAAGCCGGGGACAGCAGACGAACTACAGACGGACAACGCGACATCCTGGACGACCTGACCGGGGGATGTGCTTGATACGCCGGCGTGTGTGCTGAGGGAGACACCGCAGAGCTCAATCTGGAGGTAAATTAAAAAACTGCACTGAGGATGATTCATGTCCGTCTGCTCAGCGACATGTAGCCAACACGTTGGGCTGTAGGAAGCATGTCTGTTGAAAATAACAACATATTTGTTTGTTTCGATGCGTAAGCTTCTGCATTTCGCCTTCCATTTGTATTATTTTTTATTTTTTAATGAAGGTTTGCTTGTAAGTTGGTGGCTCTGCAACTGTTTTTTCTTCAACGTGTCCTAATTTGACCACACTGCACACTGACTTAAATGTTGAACACTTTATTGAAACACACAATGCATTCCTCTTTATTCGGCATGTGTTGTCTGTTTAAGTTAGGCTCCTGTACACCTGTTCAAATACAGACAGGACATGCAGTGACAGCTCAGCAGGAAGACCGTCGCATTGAGTGTATGCACCGCACTCTCTCATGTGGGTTTCAGCAACTGGTTTAAGAAATAAAGTGTTATCAAAATAGTCACGTTGTTTAATTTTTGAGGTGCTTTATTCGTTGTATTTGTTGAGGGTAACTGCACCGCACTGCTCAGTAGGAAGGAGGCGTGATGCTGCAGCGGAGTCCCAGCAGCCGGGCCTGCGCACTGGCCCGTAGTTTCCAGGGACAAAATAAGATGACTTTGGCCATGTAGCGTAATTACAACCCATGGAGTTTATCTGCACAGCCGATTGACTTCTGCCATGATTAAATGTCGTCCTTATGGTCACATTAATGAATGCTTGTGTAGCAGTTGTACTTTTCAACGACTATGGGTTGGATTTTGAAAATCTTCATTGATTTATTCCATATAAGGCCTGCAGCTCACTATTATTTGGGGTGAGATAATCCCCGTTGCTGCCTGTGTAGCCTATATTCTCTTTCAGCTTTACAGTGCTGGTATTGACATTTTGGACCTATTTTTAACCCACACGCAATCCTTTACAGCGAGGAATCCCCATGACAGGAAAAAACACTGCTCAATAAAAAGCCACATCAGCTGTGAGGACATAAGCTCTATGTTTCTGCTGTATTAAGCACCAGCCTTTAATATGCTGTTATTAACAGATTCCTGTTATTACAGACCATATATGGTATGTTTGAAACTGGTTGGTTGAAGGCACATAAAAGGTCAACTTGAGGTAGAGGAGAGTTTGTCCAAAAATGCACCACATGTATTACGGGAGAAGTAAGGCAAGGATCACAAATCATACTCCAAAATTGGATATATTTCTGTATTTGCAGTGAGATTTCACTTAATGACTAAGTAGTTCAATCTCTATTTGAATGTCCTTAAATGTTCTGTTCAGTTGAGCTTTTGGCCTTTGGAGGGGTATCTCTCTTCTAAAAGTGGCTTATTCTTTCAGCTTAAGATGAAAAAAAGGTTTGCTTGTCTTTACATGACAGTATGCTGACACTACAGTGGTGTTACTGTCCCTCAAGGCAACACAGAAGTGACAGCTCCAACTAACATAAACATTGCATTCTGTGTGACATCCGCCATGCCTGAGTTCAGTTATAAATAAAATATGTGACTTGCTGCTTGGCTTGATATAATTCTGTGTTCACAGATTGGCCCCTTCCATTAACTGAGCATTAAAGTAGATGGCTCTTACCGCTGTGAGATGTGAAGTCAAGATATAGCCTTTAAGAGCGCTGACACATGTTGAGCTGATGGCAACCAAAACAAAATTTTACCAACCCACAACATGTCAACAACCCCTCAGGTGGGTACAGTCCACAGCAGAACAGGTTCGTACATTGATACTAAGTTGAATGACTCTTGTGTTGGTTTGTGTTGTCCTCTCTGGTTTGGCGAACTCAGATTGCATGGCTAGACTGACACATAAGGGTTCGGCAACAGTGGAGCTCAGTGATGGCTAGCGTGAATGACGAGATGACAGATTACTTTATTTCCTATCACTTATCATTTTAAAAATGCCCAGATCCTCTCTGTTCAGTACTTAAGATCGAGATATGGACATCCCAAATTCCAACTATGTAGTTTTACCCATGTTCCGTGTTTACGTATGGAAGGCAGGGTCCTTGACCTACTGCAGCCAGGCAGAAGGGGGAGCTCTGAAGCATTCGGCTTCACCGTCAGTACACATGTATGGTGTCCATTTAAATTATATGACTGAGAGGATAGACTTTAAGACCTGTACTGCAGCCAGTCAACAGGGGGAGCTCTAAAAGTCCAGGCTTCTCACAGAATGTTTGTCGTTCTATTTTTTGTTTAACATAATTGTACATGTTGTTTGACAAAATGCTGTGATAGCCTTCATGATCATGCGTGTTACCGTTAAGGCAGGCCCTTAGATGGTCAAGTCAGGGAAATACCTATCTGTTTGGCCCCATTACACAGAGGCCTTAGACTCCAGGTTGCAACTGTTTGTTGCGCAAAGGGATGGGACCAAATTAGGTACTTTTATAGTCACCGACCAAATTCAGTCAAAAGCACCGGGTACCGATTCACGTAAAATCAACAGGTACCATGTTTAGGTACCTAAACGCATCCTTGTGATTGTGAGGGACAGAATGAGTAGGTGGTTTTCTATGCTGGACATGAACACAGCATTGAAAGGTTATATATTGAAGAGGAAATATGTTAAATTGAAAAAAAAAAGAGATTTTATTATTAAATGAATTTATATTTTTTTACCACATGAACACAAAAATAGTACCAAAAATTGGTACCGTTGAGTACCCATACCTATTGCCAGGTACTGGGAATCAGTGCCGTATCGTTTCAGATGTGAAAGGTACCCATCCCTAGCTGTGTAACATACCCAAGATGTGTTAGATTATTCCTTTTTTGTTACAATGCTTGGCAACTAAAACCTTATACAGTTGGGAAGCCTGTTTATTTCTTTTTAAATGGTGATACATTTGTTGGGAACATGCAGCAAAAGCAGAGTAAGATGTTTGGCATTGGCAGAGAAGATTTGGCCAATTTGCACAAACTGCGTGACTTGTGCGAGGTTTGTTTCCCCCACATTCTTGTTTTGGGTCAGTTGTCCTATCTAATAAAGTGGCAAAAATCTCTCCCATCTGACCCATACATCTTTTTGAATACATATATTTACAGTAAATAACTGCATATTTTATGTCTATGTAGTACAAAACATCTAGTTTGGGAGGCAGCCCAGTTCAGCAGAACATTTCTGATTTTCAAAACTGAAAGGTTAATTCAGGTTGCAATTATCAGACTTGATGTTTGTTGAAATGCGACCTGATAATGAGATAAAGTGACCGAAAACAAGTCAGTAAAAATGTGTCAGGGATATGTTCATTCATTATGAAAACTCATCTGAAGATACACCTCCATCTGTCCATTTGTCTTAGAGTTAACTGAAAATGAAACTGTTTTAGATGCTAAATATTTAACTGGGCTAACAGCAGGTGACTGTTCAGCTCAAAACGTCCTTTGTTTGTCAAAGATCTCTGTACCCAAAACCTTTGCAGAGCAGCCAGCATCAATTATGCATCGTCAACGATTGATTATAAAGCTTCTTTGTCTGATAACAGATTAACATGCGCATGCATCCCTCCATTAGAGGCATTACTCTCCTCTGCACCATGATGACCATGTCAGTAAATCTCCTGCTTTCTCTGTAGCTGCTCCAAGATTTCTAATCTATGGGGCATGACCCACATGCTATTGAGGACAGGGGGCTTAGCTCCCATGTCTTAGGGTCTTTCATTAAACTGCAAAGAGCTGTGATGAGTGTGTGAGGGGGCTGAGAAAGGAGATGCTAGAGTGTAAGAGGAGACGCTTACAGAAAGGGTTTGAACCTTAAAAAAGTGGTTTTTAAAGGTGAATTTGTGGATTCCTGTTGATTCATGGAGTGACACTTAGCTGCAAAGGAGACCAGGTAGCAGAAGACCCCCACAAACCTAGCTCAGCAGTTCATACATGTATTATTCAACAGATTAGATAAAGGTCAGAATGGATTGCAGCACAGAGCCAATGTCAAGGCACCATTAGGAACATGATAATCTGACCTCTTTGGGATCAATCTCATACGACTGTTCAATACCTAAGATGGTTATTTAGTCCATTTAATGGTTGCTGTAGCAGTCTCTTATTCTGTCTGCAGGAATACGTTGTTTTGGCATTGCAAGACTATATAAAACACAAACAGCTGACACATTAGCTTCTTTTGTCTGCGTTTAATTAAAAAAGCCACCCAGAGGATCCCTACAGACAAATATACAGAAGCTGTCATCTTCTCACTGATACTTCGTCCTGCTGTTTGAGTTAATATAGGACCTTAATCAGTGATGGATGGGTGCATCTCTTGGCACCATACGAAAGAGTGAACAGACACCACACCATGTACCATGAGCCAGGGATACGTCAAGGTGAAAATGACAAAGAGGTTTTGTTCGATATGTGATACCCAGCATCAGCAGAAAGAGAGGTTTTAAGCATTTGTGTTTCAATAAGAGGAGGAAAAGTTCAGGAAGGGGCCCCCAACGTTTGACCCCTCGTGCCAGTTTTTGAGCGCCGTTTCCGATTCTGTTTCTGACTCCTGAACTTTCCAATCCTGACGATCAGACAGTCACTCCCCGTGCTTTGATCAGTGAGCTGTGTAGGGGTAAAATGAGTGACATGGTTTCAACTTCACCCTGTAGCCCTGTTTTTTGATTCTTCACTTTGACTATTTCTGTCACTTCTCATGCCAACAAATGAGTGCAACACTGAAAGCGACTTCAAGAGAGCTTTTTTGAAAGAGAGGCCCCCCTCCCATCCCTGATGTCCTCATGCTTTTTCCCCCTCTGCCTCTCAGAGCGGCCATTCAGAACAACTTTAAACACTTTTGACCCACTTCTCATCTAGTCTAGTTTCCTAGTTGTCCTCAAACTCTTCCCTCCATATGAACAGCTTTGGTTCACTCGGTCTTTCTTCTGATGTTGTTTTTTTCCCATCATTCCTGTTGATAACACCTAAAGCCTTTAGTGATGCTAGTATTTTATTCAAATAAAACAATAAAATTGACCCTGTGAGGAATAATACGTAGACATAATACTTTTTTTTTTTACAAATGTTAACCAGTTTGTATGAATGACAGCTAAATGTGCTCTGTAACTGAATTATTGGAAAGCGATGAAAGAGGGATTTGTGACGGAGGGTAAGAACCACAGTTAAGAAAAAGATGGTTTAAATTGAAAAAATATAGAGTCTAAATTCATAATGCAATTGAGATTTCTTAAAATGAAAAGTCCATTTTAAATAAATTGAATCATTATTTATGTGACATAAATACACTGCCTGGCCAAAAAAAAAAAAAAGTTGCCTCCAAAAAAAGGGTCACACACTTTAATATTGCTTAAATGATTGGACCACCTTTAGCTTTGATTACAGCACACATTTGCTGTAGCATTGTTTCAATAAGCTTCTGCAGTGTGACTAGATTTATTTCCAACCAGTGCTGCATTAATTTTTCACCAAGATCTTGCATTGATGATGGTAGAGTCCAACTGCTGTGCAAAGCCTTCTCCAGCACATCCCAAAGATCCTCAATGGGGTTGAAGTCTGGACTCTGTGGTGGCCAATCCAAGTGTGAAAATGATGTCTCATGCTCCCTGAACCACTCTTTTACAATCTGAGCCCAATGAATCCTGGCGTTGTCATCTTGGAATATGGCCGTGCCACCAGGGAAGAAAAAACACCATTGATGGAATAACCTGGTCATTCAGTATCTTCAGGTAGTCAGCTGACTTCATTCTTTGAGCACAGACTGTTGCTGAACCTAGACCTGACCAACTGCAGAAACCCCAGATCATAGCACTGCCCCCACAGGCTTGGACAGTAGACACTAGGCATGATGGGTGATCACTTCATCTGCCTCTCTTCTTACCCTGATGGCCCATCATTCTGGAACAGGGTCAGTCTGGACTCATCAGACCACATGACCTTCTTCCAATCTTTATGCTCCCTAGCAAACTGAAGCCTTTATTTTACAGTCAGCCTCATTGGTAGTGGTTTTCTTAAGCCTACACAGCTGTTAAGTCCCAATCCTTTGAGTTCCCTTCACATTGTATGTGTGGAAATGTGCTTACGTTGACTATGAAAAATAGCCCTGGCTCTCTACAGTTGCTTTTGTTTAATTTGATTTCACCTAAAGTCTTGATCGCCGATCACGATCGTTCAGGATTTTTTTCTGGCCACATTTCTTCCCCGAAGACGATGGGTTCCCACTATCCTTCCAATTTTTAATAATGCATCGGACAGTTCATGACCCAATTTTAGTTGTTTCTGCTATCTCCTTGGGTATTTTCTCTGCTTGATGCATGCCAATGGTTTGACCCTTCTCGAATAAACTAACATCTTTTCCACAACGATGGGATGTGTCTTTTACATGGTTATTTAAGAAAGGAGAAGCAACTCATTGCCCCGCTTGAGGTTAATTAACTTGTTGCCAGCTGAAAGATAATCATCCATGCAGTAATTATCCAATAGGAGGCTCGTACCTATTTGCTTAGTTAAACCCAGGTGGCGCCTTTTTCTGTCAGGCACTGTGTATCTAATGTTTAGAGAATAAAGTTAATTTTGCATGTTTTAAGTTGTAATGTAATGAGTATGAAGATGAAATGTGCAAAAAAAGTTTGAATCCGGTAAACAGTTGTTATGTAAGGATAACAAAGGTGTGACATTATGAGTAAAAAGTTAAAAGGTTAGGATAATAAAGTGTTAACATTTGGGGTGAAAAGTCGTAATATAAGGAACAAAGTGGTTATGCGACGAGAAGAAGTTGTAATGTTAGGAGAAAAAAAACTCAGAATGATAGGATATCAGAGTTGTGATGTTTTGAGTATAAAGTCTTAATGTTGCAAGGGTAAAGTGGTAATTAAATGTGTTAAAAATCATAGTATCATGTGTGTACTGTCATAATGTTTTAGGATTAAGGTGGTAAAGTTATGAGATTACATGAGTGGTTACATTTTGACTTAACTCTGATCAGTTTTCTTGTTTGTGTGTATATGATGAGGACTTTCTGATTGATGTTGAGTTATGACCTTTACAGTTAATTTACTTTTTAACACGGTGAAACAAATCTTATTATGTCCTATAGAAACTTTTTCCTCCTCTGCACAATGTCAGGGATAGAGAGCGTTGAAAAAGTCAGGCTCCATTTCTTCCGCATCAAGCAGTCTTTTGTACATGAAGCCTTCAGAGTGCAGCTCGTACCCCTGTGTTTACACCGAGCCCTCCCCTCTCCGCTCTGCTTCTGTTGTTCAGACGTTCACCTTGCGGATACAGAGAGGATGCCTACTGTAAAGTTATACGAGCCTCTGTTGGCTGAGCTGCGTCCTGGCTTTTAGTGTGAGCCCTGGCGGCGTCTTTTCAGCTCTATCAAAAGACTTTTTGTTTGTTATACTCAGATGCTTCATGTTTCCTGAGGGAAGCTGTGGATGAGAGTCCTTGTCAGATGCTCTAACGCTACAGTGTGAAATAAGTCAAATGTGTGAATAACTCTTGAAAGGGGCGAACTGTGGTACACGTTAATAGCTTAGTAAGAAGTTCACTAAGTGTTGTTGAATTAAACAGACTGAATCTAAAAAGGCACAGAAGACAGAATTTCTCTATTTTTGAACTTATCCAGAATATAAATTACTTTAGTATGATCTCCTCTCATGAATACAGCAGCATGATACTGTCAGCATGATTACAGAGGAAGCCCCTCACTGTTACAGCCAGGCTTTTGGTCTTGACTTGAAGCTTTGTTTATTCAAAGCAGGTTTTGTCTCTAAAGGGAAATACAGCTGTGCGTGTTGCCTGTGCTTCTGGCTGCAGAAGGAGACATGTGATACAGCTTAGGGTTAGAGCCAGCTTGCTGTTTCCGAGCTAATTGACCTGTCTTTTTGATTGATTGGGATCCATTTGGTCCGCGCTGCCTCAGAAAATTCTCCTGCTCTCTCAACCTTTGTCCTGTCTGTCTTTCAAGCCTTTCCCCCACTTGACAAAAAAAAAAAAAAACACTCATCACTTTTCCAATCGCTTCCACATCACAAACACAGGGAAGCAGAATTGATCAGGCCTGATAAGTGCTCACTTTGGATGTTTTCAGCACTACAGCTACTTTAATATATTATTTATGCATCACAGTTTTAAAATCACTGATGCTCACTCTGTTCTGCACTTTTGGGGGTCTTTGCTGATGCTCTCCCTGCCTTGGTTTTTCATGTTCTGTTTCCAGTCTTAGCAATGAAACTCCTGAAAAATAGATTTTTTAATCAAAATGAGTTAAAATACACGAGTATAATGTATTCACATGAAAGAGAGGGGAAGTGTGCTCTACCTACCACAGGCTTTGACATTTCACCTAGGCATGTGGAAGGGCAGGGAGCTCCCATAACAGCCTTAGTCCTACTTTAATGTTATACTTCCTTTCAGCAGACTGTCTGCTACAATTTGGTGTTAGTTGCAGGTTTGTAAAATAATTTGTTACCTGACAGTGTTGAAAATTGTGATGACCCAGTACATATTTCATATTCCAGATCTTAGTATCCAGAATATTACCAGGATCTGGATCGTACTTTTACATCTGTCAGAAATTATCATGACTTTGTGTTGTATTCTTTTGCAGTTGTGGAGTCATATACACATATGGTGAAAACGTTCCTATCTCACGATGATAATGAATCCTTTAAAGAAATCCTTGATCCAGACGGTGATCCGGATCACCTCCAAAATTTAAATACTTTTTCCTTATCCCATTTTGAACAATACCTGAGAATTTCATCAAGATCTGTTTCTTACTTTTTAAGTTATGTTGTTCACAAACAAACAGACAAACTCCCAAAAACATAACCTCCTTAGTGGGAATTATTTTGGGAAGAGAAGCAGATTTTCAGATACTTCTTGAATTTTCAGTCATCAGTCATCTTCCTATCAAATAACCGTGAACAGCTTTTAAGCAGTCCCAGCTCAGGAATATAGTGTACAAAACAGAAATATTAGCCTCAGGACAGATGCCACTGCAAGGACATGTGTTTCTGCCTGCTGGTGATGATGAAGCTGAGCACAGGTCACCTTGGTCACTGGCACTAAACTGCATCGGATGCTGCTCATTGGATACTGCCAGTTTATATACACTATACTGCATCCTCCCAAAGTGACCTTCCAAAAGTCTGCATAGGCCCGGGATCTGTGCCACGGGCCAAGCCAGAGACACAGTACATGAACAGGGATTATGTCATGATGAGAGGTCAGGGCGGGTTAGCTTTCTGATTTAATCACAGTGTCAGAGTTCACAGCTGTCAGCAGGCTGTCAGCTCAGGAAAAGCATGTCTTTGTTTTGATTTTTTTTTTATTTAACTTCACCGGCTTCAGCATTGATTTTTTTTTTGTCACGCTCATCTTTGTTTACCTGCTGTCAGAAGAGCGTCTCACCGACAGACCTGTCTCTCTGTTCAAAGCTTGTTCAAACACTCCCCCTCTCTGCTCGCTCCTCTTTGTGTTTCATTTGAAAGCACACGCTCAGTTGGTGTCTTCCCTCTGTGTCCTCAGACAAACCTCCAGCGCTCCATGGTTAGACTTCCCTCCCTCGCAGTTCAGACGGCCCCCTGCCTGTGCTGTGTCTCCCCGTGGTCACTGAGAGGGTTACAAAGCAGGCAGCTCCATCACATTTGCCATGCCGATCGCCATCACACTGTGCTGTCCTGTTGCGGGGTTCAATAGCGTGCGGTGGTGAAGCGGGTCACCACAGCAAGAGCTGGCAGGATCCTTGTCGATCGATACTTTGGGCCGATGAGGGGGCCTGTGGGGTGGTGGGCGGTATCCTCCAACAGCTGCAGAATCAAACAAAACCCGGTGTGTGAACTGTGTCATGCTGAGGCTACAAGTCAATAAAAAATGCTGAAACACACACAGAAAGGGTACACAAGGGCTTCCTGGAGGCTTTGGGTCTAAAGATGCTGACTGTGTTATATCAGCGACCCCTGTTTGAGTCCAAGACAGGGATTTACGTTTTATTTCAATTAAGATCTCTCTCTCTTCATTTCCTGACAGCTACATCCCTAATCAAGGCAAAAATAGTCACAAAAGGGATCCTGAGGGGCAAAAAGTCAGAATAAATTGATCTAAAATGTCAACACTGAGTGTGATGACTCAATATTCAAGTCAGTGCCAAAAATATGTTGTTTACATACTACTACTCACACAAGTAATCACGAGCTCAGCTCTAAATCTGAAGATAACCCTGATTTATTTCACTTGATGATAAGACGACAACAAAGCTTTTTCAAAAGCCAGAGATGAGCCGATGGAGAGGAAATCTAATCAGTCTGATCTAGTCATATCACCAATTTATAAAGACTACTTTTGTTCATCTTAAAATATCAAATGAATTCAAGCTGCAAGCAGCGTTGGATGGGTCCTCCCACTCTTGCCTGTCCCTCACGTCGGTCTGTCATGACCGTTTCACCTCCAATGTCAAGATTTCATCCCTTTATAGTGTGTGTTTGTGTGTGTGTGAAAAACATAGCATTTTCCCTCCTTCAGTGAGTCACATGACCAGCTGCACGGAACTCCTAATCAGTGTGACATCATCCCCATCTGCTGCAGTAGGAGTAAAATTCACAAAAGTTTCGGAAACAACTCTTTATAGATGCCACAACTTTACCCGAATTGCTGTGAAAATATGATAATTTGTAGGAAATTTTGTAAGGAATACATCCATGAAGTTTTTAAAACTGTACCTGTTTTACTTTTTTGTCCAGAGGCCCAAATGCGGCAGCTTGCGTTAAGCTGAAGGCTTCTGTCCCATTGATTCTAATGGGGGGAGCTGAGAGGGCTTCTTTGGAGTTCACTGACTTTAGCTGCGTTTCCACCAAGCAAACCGGTTCAGTTCGGTTTAACTCGGTACAGCGTGCATTTTGTGGCGTTTCCGCTGACTTATCCCGGGACAGATCCCCAGAAACCGAGACGAGCCGTCCCACTTTTTGGGACCCTTTCGTATGGGTGCCAGACTAAACCAATACGCTCTCGGAAGGTGGAGCTACAACACTGCAGACCGTTGATTGGTCACAAGTGAATCATCACTTACCCCAACAGCGGCTGCATTTTTCCTGGCAGCACACAGAACTTTCTGAAATAAAGCTTGATTGCACTTTGCAACAAAGAGCCACATGCCAATCACAGAGAGGACGAAATGCTGGATGTCTTCCATCCATGCTCTTTGTTTACTGTGTTGCGAGTTCCTTCTTCGTTGGATTTATTAGAGGGGTAAACTGTTAGACAGCTGCGGCTTTTGGTGTCCGGCTTACACACTGCCTACCACGAGAGGGCACAGTTTGCTGTGAAAACGCGAACGGGATCGGGCTTAACTGTACCAAACCATGCCAAACTGTACTGAACCGAACCAGACTGCTTGGTGGAAACGCAGCTTTTTAGTGCTCGTCATTGAGAAACCGGGTCCGAAACGTCAAAATCCCTTACAACTTTTTTAAAGCAGGGTCTACTTTGTCATCAAAGCAAACTTCAAGCAGATACCACTTATGGTTTCCAAGGAGATAATTTTTGTATAACAGGCAAAAAATGTGGAAAAGTTCCTTAGGGCAAGGACTCTAAATTTAAGTATGGCTATTTCCTGGACGCTCCCTGTCCTTTCATATACCTACATGGAATGCAAAACCCTGAAGTGGGAAGAGCACACCTGTCCTGTCTTTTATGTTGATGCCTTAAAGGCCAAGGCAGGGAGATCAGCAGCAAAGACTCCAAGACAACATCAGTAACAAGACATATGACACTGGTATTAATTTTCATTTCCTGTGTTCTCAAACCACATTTCAAACCTCAGCCATTTCAGTAACAAAAAGGATCTTCTGTGGTTTCCCTTCCCCCACGTTCACTTAGTCAGAGTATTAATGTGTTAAAAGTGAAATCACTCATTTTTCTGAGCCAGACTCTCAGAAAACCTGTTTGTTCTGTTACAACACGCTCACTTTCTCGTGACATCACCAACAATCTGAAGAATTCCTTGTTGTGTAAGCCGACCTGCTTTGTTTACATGTCAAATGAAGCACTGCGATCCAGAAAGGCAGCTAAACTTCTTATGCAGGCATTATAATAAGCCTGGTGAGGAGGGGAGGGGGCACACTGGCAAGGCACAAAAATCCTGGCACGTCTAAGAAAAACAAACTCATGTCACAGTAATCAACAAATCCATTTATCATACGGTAAATATTGATATGGCAACGTAAAGGATCATCAGCCTGAAAAGCCTGTCATCAAAAGAATAACATAGCTTTCTCAACACTTCTCTTTCACAGTTTAATTCACCATCCCCCTGTTATTAATCCTCATGGCGGCGCTAAAGTCGTTAATTTTAGGTATATCTTGTAATCAAATATCATACTGTGAAATAATTGAGATTCAAACTTACAGAATAATGTAAAGTAAGGAAATGTTTAGACAATAGTCTGATTGAAGGGAAATTTATGTAGCACAGCTAAACCAAAAACCAACCTCAAAAAATATGAAGCCTATTTGGAAGCTCTGAAAACTGCAGTTCTCCAAGTGTCCACTTGAGGCTGGCTGAAGAATAACCACAAACCACATACACTTGAAGCCAAAAGAGCTCATTTTTACAGCAAAATAAACACATTTTAAGTCTGGTTCAAAAAATGTTTTGGGTCTGGAAAGTTCATTTCTGTAACTGTATGGGGTGTTATTTTTGCATTTGTTAAACTTACAAGTTTAACGTCAATAACGGGAATGAACCTCGATCAATGATAGACTTCAAAATCTGTTTCAGAAACAAATGTGATGACTATGTCCATGTGTTGTACACACTATGGGCTCAACATGGGATCAAAGCGTCTGTTTGTAAACTGTGAAAATGAGTTTCAGAGTGTGGTGAACAATAGCAGAGCTAGCACTATTAGCCTTTGGTCCTTGTTGCTCAACAGCAATGCTTGTGGTTGTGTGGTTATATTCCAGTTTAACCAGACTCAACTTATAAACAGCTTTATCTCCATTCCCAAGATAAAAATACATCCGAACCAGGACAAGTTGCCAGCTGTCATCTGTGCGACAGCTTTGGCTAGTGGCAGGTGGCTGCCTTACAGCTAAGACACAAGATTTGACAGGCAATTTGGGCCAACAAATTTAGAAATGAGTTGAACTAACTTGTATTTCTTGTGTGAACGACCAAGTGGTGACATTTTAACCTTCAGTTAGCTAAAAATCCCAAGATATTTTTGCTATCATAGGTGTTGTTTTTTTGCCCTGTCATTACCAAAATTATTAAAATAATGGCAATGGAAGATGAACACATGATGAAGATGAGAACCTTAAAAAAGCACAGACTGAGTTTTGGTTGATTTTCAGCAGCAGATGAGTCTCTACCATGTCAGCTTTTCTCTGAAATCTCCTCTCCTACCTTCCTACTGCATTCCATATTTGTCATCATTAGCAGCTTAGTGGGCATGTGAGTGCTGAACAAATGGTGTCCGTGCAGGCGATGGAGAAACCGGGCGGGGGGGAACCGAGCTGTGAAGAAGAGAGGGGAAAGTTGTGATGATGTTGAGGAGAAGGGCACACCAGGTAACTTACAGAGGGAGCGCTTTGATCTTTGACAGCTGTGCTTTGGTACAGATCAAAGGTTGTTTATGTATGCTTATCTGTTTACTTTCTTAAGCCTGAAAGAAATTAGGAACTTCCATCTGTTAGATTTAAGGATAGAGGCAGCTTTTAGCTTTGCTTAGCTTAGCATAAAGGCTGACAATAAGGGGAACAGCTAACTTGTCCTTCATTTTTGTGTGTATGAATCCCAGAATGTCTTCTTGCTCAATTCACGCAAATCAGTTGCTTCATATGAACAATCAGTCAGTTGGTATCAAGTAAGGATGACCTTGACCTGATGCATGATGAAGTCAGCTATGCTAGTTGGTGTAGTGCTAACTTGCTGGTAATGCCAATAGCTGGAGCCAAGGTTTTCACAACATAGTACATGTTGTGACCCTCTCTTTCATCCCACAAAAAAAAAAAAAAACAGTGTCACAAAGGTCAAGGAATGCTGAAAGCAATTCAGTTTATCAGATGAATGAACCTCAAACTGTCACGTCACTAGAGGATCTCCATACTGTAGAGCAAGTAGAGCACTGAATGTGTCACAAATTTACATTTAACTTGCTGCGTTCCTGCAATTTACGCCATGCTTTTTGTGTCATTTGTATTATAAAGTGTAGGGCTAGCTGCTAGCAGCTACTTACTAGTGGCTATCTGTTCAGGGCTATCTGCAAGTGGCTACCTGCTCATGGTTGTCTGCTAGTGGCAACTTACTAGTGGCTACCTGCTACTGGCTACCTGCTCATGGCTGTCTGCTAGCAGCTACTTACTAGTGGCTATCTGCTCGTGGCTACTTGCAAGTGGCTACTTGCAAGTGGCTACCTGCTAGCGGCTACCTGGTAGGGGCTACCTGTTCAGGGCTATCTGCAAGTGGCTACCTGTTAGCGGCTACCTGGTAGGGGCTACCTGTTCAGGGCTATCTGCAAGTGGCTACCTGCTCATGGCTGTCTGCTAGTGGCTACCTGCTCATGGCTGTCTGCTAGTGGCTACCTGCTCATGGCTATCTGATAGCAGTTACTTACTAGTGGCTGTCTGCTTGCAGCTTCTTGCAAGTGGCTACCTGCTAGCGGCTACCTGTCAGCAGTTTTTTTTATTTCATCACAACAAAGCTAGCATAGCTGTTTTGCATGTTTATAATCAGGCTACAAGATACTGGTAGCTCTTTCATGTAGTAGTCCACAACAGCACAATTATAAAGCTCCACTAAATTCACATATTTCTACTTTTATATCAACCTTACAGCTGCACAATTCTACTCTACAAAAACTGAAACATTTTATTTTAAGTTAAATTATTATATTAGAGCTAACATGCACCACATTTAGCTGACAAGTCCAGGAAAAATCAACTTTTTTTAGTTTCTTGTCTTAATATATTATTCTCGTGACAAGAAAAAAAACAAGGACATTTTTCTGACCCCATATGTTGGTTTGTTTTATCAATTGAGGTTTCATTTTTGTCTTTTAATGTCTTGAAATGAGACATTTCTCTTAACTTGTATCTTCTTCCAGTGCCAGGATCTTTATGGCAACACATACAAGGTTAGGACCATCACACTTTGAGCCAGTGATATGAAAAGGGTGAATGTTTTCATCCAACTCAGTGAGAAGCAAACAAACATTCCCTCCCAAAACCTGTAATTGTTCCTGAGAATTGAATGTGGAAAAATTAGGGTTATCAGGATAGTTATACTCTATAATCTCTTTGGAAGTCCACTTAGCACGGTTTACTGTAATGTCAACTAATCCTCTCTGATTTGATCTAATGAAGCCATTTTACAGCATCAGGTTACAAAGATTACTGAAAATCTTTCCAAAACAGTTTGACTCTGAGCCGCTTGAACAGCTGAGAAGAGAGTTTCCCAGGAAGGCACTGGAAAAAAAAGGTATAAAGGGTTTTGTGGGGTCAGTTGGTCCATTACTGTGGCCCACTTCCTCACATGAAACCCTTGTTCCTTGTTTGGAAGAAATGTGCTAATCCCCATGGGCCCTCTCTGGGCCCCAGCCAGCTTTTGAAGACAAAAAGAGCAGGAAAAAATCAGCTTTTGTTCTTCAAACAAGCTTTTGTGCTGGTAACCTCTCACTCACTGTGGCTGTCTTTTACAGAGCGGTTATGAAGCATTGTATGATGGTTGTTATTATGGCACAGTTTCCTCTGGAGGTATTGTATAGTCGACGACACACACTCAGTGGTCTCCTTGACTTTGTGGTCTTTGAACTTCTCTGTATGATGCTGTTTGCCTTGAGTGTTTTTTATTAGCCACGCTGTGTGATAAATGGAGAAGAGGAAGGATCCAGCCCTGCGTGGGCCTCCTGACACCTGATACTGAAGCTTGTGTGCGTCAAGCTGCGGGATTTGGAAAAAGAGCACATGATGTAGGCAGTCAGATGATAAAGCTATACCTTACATAAGAAAACCCCCTCAGTCAGTCAGTCAGTCCACTGAGGGAAGGCCTCGGACTTTAAGAGCTCTGGCTCCAGTTTCATCCTTCTGATGTCAGCTGAGTGTTTTATTGCCATGTCCTTAATTGAACTTTGGCTTAGCGCGCTCCGCAATTAAAGCTGTAATCCTTAAGATTGCAGCTCTGGTTGATTAGGAAATACCCCGGCTTACTGAGCAATAAAGTGCAAAAATCAAACATGTTGGGCGCAAGATTTGGAATGAAAGTCACTGTGTAAATAACTCTACGGATAGTTTCATTACATTAGAATTGGTGAGAACTAATTTGATCCTTTAAAAACTATGAAATTGTGAGGATGAGATATTTGAATCCTCTTAAATCTGGTTAATACAATTGTTGCACTGCAGCACTTTAAGATAACACTCTTTCTCTTTCCACTCTTTCAGCTGATTTCATCTTAACTTAAGAAAATGCAGCTTATGCAAAATCCACTGCCCACTTGAACTTTCTTTAATCGTGAACTGATTAAAGTATGAATCATCTTGATTTTTTTGTGTGCTTTTGTTGTTTTTTACATAAAGAAACCCGTGTGTTTCTTCGTGCGAGGTTTATGACTTCTGAGCCGCGACGATTTGTTTGTTTAGTCTCCATCTTTTTTCTTAGCAGCAAAACATTTTATGCTGCATTGCTCAAGTAGTTTGTTGCATGTCAACATCACACACTGAGAGGAATCAACACATGCACACCAATTTGCACTTAACAGCACAACAAAGCTTTTTGTAAGGCTCAGAACTCTCTTTTAGTATGAAACAAAAGACAGGCTGTAAAAAAAATGTTTTGATTGACAGTCTTAGTCAGGCTTGACAGTTTATTCTCAATAAAAGTCACCATGTGTTTAAAAAGACAGCTGACTGATTTTGGTGGGAACCAACCACAAATATTCTAGGTTTGAAACAAGCAGCAACCTTCAACTGCGAAAAATGAAGCAAAATGCTGCAGTTCTCCAAGTGTCCACTTGAGGCTGTCTTTGGAAGTAGCATAAACCACATACACACGAATTTAAAAAAAGGTTATTTTTAGCAAAACAAAAAAAATTTACAGCTCATTTCTGTAACAGCACACACACTATACAGGGGTAGGATTCTTTTTTATATAACTTTTCAGTTTGGAAGATATTAATCACAAATTTATCTGAGTGGCAGAGAGGCAACCCTGTTGCTGTAAGTGAGGAGGTCCAAAGCCCACCACCTGAGTTTAGCATTTCCAATATGGCTCCTGACAACATTAGACTTCAAAACTCTCACAGAAACAGAAAGATAATATCACAGAGACTATAAATATTTATTTTGCAGTCTGTTGGCTGGGTTTTATATGGACTCAGTGACATTGATTACCTGCTTTCTTAAATGGTGCTTTCCATTTGTACTTGGAAGTCGGAATTTACGACTGGAACCCCCCAAAGTTGGAATTTCCGACTTGGAAGTTGGAACACCCACACCACTCTTTAGTTCCCAATAAGACATTTCGAGTTCAGGGGTAGACAGTAATTAAAATCCTGTTAAATTCTTTATGTTTTAGAATTCCTGACTAGTGTTTGTCACAAGAAATTAGCCATATAAATAGTGTTATTCGATGTTATTATACAGAAATACTGCTGCAAATTTTCCCAACTTGGCAACTGGAACGCTTAAAATCAGAGATAACATTATTCCCACTCCTGACTTTCCCCCGTTTTAATGGGGGTGGCCACAATGTTGTCAGCTACAGGGTGTGTGTCTGTCAATCCATCTGAGATATAAGTTACAGACTATTTCAAAATTTTTGTTTAAGGCTAAAAACACCTTTGTTTTAACTGTAAAAATCTGCTTTCTTAAACAGATCTTTAAGTGGATTTTGGTACTTTCAGAACCAGCCACAAGTGGACACTCAAGGAACTGCAGTTTTTTCGTACTTCATACTTTCCACTTAAGTTTCATTTGTTACAGCTAGAAGTTGCTGCTCATAGGAATTAAAGTTGGTTTCTCTGAGATAAAGTCATACTGGATTACACAAGGCATCATTTCCTTTAAAATGTGACACAAACACACCATCAGCTGCTGTTCCAAAATAAAGGTGGTTCCTGTCCAACTCAATAATAATTTTAAAAGCGATTTCTGTCATTTACCCTCTTTCCTGTGTGTAATGTTCTTCCTCTCCTGTCTCCACAGAGCTGCGTCTGATTTGCGGATAGAAAAGCAGCATAAAAGCAAGATGGTGACCGTAGAAACCCCAGAGTCCCCCGTGCCTCTGACGGCGCTGTCCCGCTGGTATCTCTACGCCATCCATGGCTACTTCTGCGAGGTCATGTTCACAGCCGCTTGGGAGTTTGTGGTCAACTGCAACTGGAAGTTCCCCGGCGTGACGAGCGTGTGGGCACTCTTCATCTACGGCACCTGCATCCTCATTGTGGAGCAGATGTACCTGAAGCTGCGCGGCCGCTGCCCCGTGCTGCTGCGCTGCATCATCTACACCTTATGGACGTACCTGTGGGAGTTTGGTACTGGGTTCCTCTTGCGCCAGTTCAACGCCTGCCCCTGGGACTACACCGAGTTCCGCTACAACTTCATGGGACTGATCACAGCTGAGTACGCGGTGCCATGGTTCTGTGCCTCCTTCATCGTGGAGCGCCTAGTTATTCGCAAAACATTGCGGCTGCGCTTCCACGAGGGGCCTGAGGACGGGTGGTCAAAGCATCTGTTGGATGCTGGAGGTGGAGGAGGAGGTGGAGGAGGGGCAATAGGACCTGGTGGGGACGGTAGGAGGAGGGAGAGGAGCAGAGGGATGGGGAGTGATGCTAACGGCTACCTTAAAGTAGAATGAGTGTTGAAGAAGGACACACTCAAACCAGCCCAATCGCCCTACGACACCTCTTCCACCTCCGACGCCACTTTCCATAAACCTCCTTCCTTTAACTGTTTTGGGGGGAGGACAAACAGACAGCTGTGTAGACCGGGCTCACGTGCAGAGGTGTGTAGACTATCAAAAAAAAAAAAAAAAAAAAAGCAAGAAAACAAATCCAAGTGGGTCTTAAAAACACCCGAACCACCCTGTGTGCTCTCCACAGAGGCACCATAACTCCATGCTGCTGTGTTTGCTGCATCCCATAATTCCCCCTCCCATTCCCACCCATGTGCCGCTGACCTTGAGGAGATCAGTTTCCTGAATGACCGGGATTAAACTCTCAATTTCTTTTTCTCCCATCGACTGCAAAAAAAAAAAAAAAAAACCTCGGGATTAAAAAAAAAAAGTTGCGGAGATTAGCGTTATCATCCCGCAGAGGGACAAACAGTGATATTTGTTTTTCAAGGGCACCTCAGTCTGTGTGAAAGCAGAATGTTAGCTGCACAGAAGATAAAATAAAAAGTAGCTGCAGCTGTTCTTTTTAAAAATGTACATAATGTCCTTTAGTATTATCCAGAAGTACTGTAGTAATGTAGCTACAAGAAGCTCTTACCGTCCACCCAGAGGCAGCGCGCCATGCGTCTGCTTCCACCATGAAGAATGTTTTTCTGCTGTTAGTGAATACCCACAATGCCTGGTATAGAAAAAGCATGAGAAAGTTGTCTTCCTATATAGTGAACGTTTTTACATTCAGCCGCCACACTGTACGTCTTGTGGGTCAGCCCGCCGCTTGTGTGTGAAGGACGGCTGTGATCCACGGACGGTGCTCCTCCTGACAGCATGCTGACGAGTGAGACACTGAACCTCGAACTGCTCCTGGAGAGCAGGTCACAGCCTTGCATGGCAGCTTCTCCGCCATCAGTGTGTGAATTGGTTGGAGTGTGTACGCGTGTGTGAGTGTGTGTGTAGGCGCCAAATAAATGTAGTCCATTTACAATAATAGCAGGGCTGCGTTTCTGCTCATGGCAGTGATTGTGAGTCATGAGCAGCAGCATAAAGCATCAAACCTCAGTAATTTCCTTTTTATAGTTTCCCATAATCTTTCACTCAGTGTGTGTGTGTGTGTGTGTGTGTGTGTGTGTGTGTGTGTGTGTGTGTGTGTGTGTGTGTTCACATCCATTAGTGTATGCTTTAAGTGTTGTCACACATCTGATGGGGTCATGTAAGCCTCACTTCTTCATTCACTTCATTAGATATGTCATATTTTTCTCATTATATTTGTGTTTTTTTAATTCTTCCACAACATATTAATGTTTTTGTTACTGATGAAATACTACTGACCTTCTCCTCACACTGTACGAGACACTAGTAGTCATTTTTTGCGAGTAATCTGGAGTTTTACTTGAAAATAGAAGAAGCAGTGTCACAGGTTTTGTCTATCAAAGCATTTTTTAAGGTAGTGTCAGTTTTTTGGGGGATTGTCTTGGCTTTCATTGCGTCGAAAGTGCAAAAAAACAAACAAAAAATGATCACAATCCTCATGTTTGGTTAAAATGTAAACTTTATTCCTCTATCCTATCCCTTCCAATGACAATGCCTGAATAATCAACTTAAAAAAACAACTATATAAATGACAACAACAAACTAAAACCAAATATTTAAATATGTTTATAAGACTTTACGATAGTGTTAGATCTGCTTGTTTCAATGGTCTTGATGTCCAAACGTTTGGCCCTCCATGCAGTCAGAAATGTAAACAAACACTGCTTATTTCCTCAAATGTTGTCCATGTTGATCATGTGACTTACTACTTTACAGATATAGACTGCGAACAATTTTCTTACATGCAAAAGTGAGCAGAAAGTTCATGTATATGGATTAAAAAAGAGCCACTGGATATGGTGCTACTGGGTCAAGCATGAAAACAAGATGGACATGACCCCATACACTAATGTGAAGGTACCAGGGGACCGACAGTGAATATGAAAAGGAAGTATGATTGCTCCTGTAGACCATAATGACGTAAAATTGACCACTTCTGCTACAATAAAAAAACATCAGTTACAATAGGATAGAATGCAGAAAATCCATCTAACACTAACGCTTGGCAGGGAGCAATTTATGAGACATAAAATGCTGCCACCCAGTGGCCAGACAAAAAACTGCATCATCAAAAGCCTGAGGAGTTACAGAAGGGGAGGTGGGGGGACTTAGGATAAAAAAGGCAACTTTTGTTTTTATCATTTTTATATTGTACTTTTGGTTTGTGTATGTTTATACCACTCATAAATCAACAGGCTTAAAAGCAATAGAGGCTTCTGACCCAGCAAAGATAATCCAGCTCAAGGCTGTTTAACTTTTCTCTATTTAAAAAAAAATCTACTGAACTACATTATGAGAACTGATATGCAGCTTCCGTCTTTACCCAATTTTGCTGCTTAGATGAGACAAATTACAAGATAATGCAAGAAGTGTATTTGTTCTCTGCAATATGTGAAAGGATGAGTATTAGGTGAGTGTGTATAGTATGTTTTACAGAGACACCTGCTCTGTATGTGTATGTGCATGTAAAGTATGTTAAACTGAACTGATTCTCTGGTTTTTACCTTGAAGCTGCATGTCCTAAAGTTTTCAAACTTTTCTCCCAACTGATTTTATCTGAGTCCTAATTAGACCCATGTACTGTAATGGTTGTTTTTGTTTTTCTATTCAAATGTACAGGTTTCTAGTGAAATAACCGTACTATATATCACTAACTTTGATTATGTTCCATGTATGATTTATCAAACTTTGGAATTAAAGGTATTTATTTGATCATAATGCTTTTGTGGTTTGGAAAATAATTCACGTATTCCTGCTGAAAAATCATACTACGCCTGAAATACACAAGATAAGTCTGCAGTACGACTCTGTTGCGTTGCGTATTGACTGCGTTTGTCAACCTACACCGACTGCGTTCTGACAGACAGCTGGAGTCACGAGACCAAGAAGTTCCCGCGCTTCCCACTCCATTGATAAGTCTCTCGTCATTCATTTTGGACGGTAAAACCCATAAAACATCAAACCTGTTGACTCCTGATCTGTCTCCGTTCATTATGTCCGTTTATTGCCGTAGTCAAGCTAAATAAGAACTGATTTCGACACGGTCTGTTTTATTTTGAAAGTCACTAGGTGTTTTAGGTAGTTTCCGGTCATAACTTCCTGTCCCGCTCGATCTCCCCGACGCTAAATTTATGCGTCATAGCTCCGCGTCCGTCAGAAATAGAATGGCTGCTTATTACTAGCAACAGAACGGAGCCAGTGTGAGTTGACGGATCCATGGTCCTAACGGAACGAAGACGCATTAGGCTCAACAGTTAACATTTTGCGGCAAAACTGTACGTTTTCTTGGAACTAATGTTTCTTTCTTCAGGACTTAATGTCAGCATATTTAACAGCAGCCCCCTAGCTAATGGCCTGATCACACAGGTATGATATATACTAGTTTCTGGTTGGTTCAATCTTTGTGAATGCTACATGCTTTTGGGTCAGTATCAGAAAGTGTCTGAGTTGGCCACAAACAGACACAAGCTCAAGTCTGAAGAATCTGGAGTCCAACAAAGACCAACAAATTTTGTTCAGAATTGGAAAGTCCACTTTTGTCTTAATACAGTCTGCAACTGGGCATCATAATTGGTTGCTGGTTGCAGGTTAACACAAGATACTTATCACTTTATTATCAATAACAGGAGCTTACATAAACTAACATCTTTGTCATCAATCAGGAAAGTATCCTGACATTCTCACGCATTACAGTCCTGTGTCTCATGAAACATAATTTGATCCAAAGCGGGACTGTCCAAATAAAGTCAATGTTGGTAAGTTCAATGCCTTTCTGTGTGCCGGCTAAAGTCGAGGCCCACAAGCTCAGAAACACCTTTATTCCTGCAGACTGAAGCTCAAACATACACGGAAATATCCCACAGAGTAATCAGATATTAAAGCACGGTTTATCCACAGACTACAGGCCTCATGATCTAATTCTCAACTAAATCTTTCTTAAAGGAACTTTATCTCCTTGAGGCAGAGTTTAATGTAAACAGTCTGGTTTTTAAGCTAAAAAGGGGGATACCAGGTTCAGTTTGTGCATTTAAACAATATTACATGTAAATTTTAAAACCAAGAGAGTCAATTTAGTTCAAGTTTTCATGTTTTCAGATAAAAGTGCCGTACACTCATCTTCTGTGTCCATCTGTGGCCATTGATGTGAGAGAACAAACGCAGCCACTGCAGTTTTCTCTTCTTCCTCTGCCAACTTTCGTCTTCTCATGAAGCAACGTTACAGATAGAGTACAGTTTATTTCAAGGGTGTCAAACTCATTTCAGTTCAAGGGCCACATACAGCCTAATTTCATAATTTCATAACATGATTACCTCTTTATAACAAAAAATGCAAGCTTTCTGTTGCGGCTTTTTAACAATTGTTAAGCCGCAACAGAAAGCTCTTCTTTTGAGATGCGTCCAAAAGAGTTTAATGAAAGTCCAGTGATCAGTTCGAAGGGATTATTGTGCAAAAAAATCCAAAATCCAAAACGAGCCAATATGTAATTCAGGCAAAATGTGAAAAAATAACACTTGATGAAAACTAAACAAATAATGCTGGTAGAATAATAAAAAGATAGGATGAAAAGGTGACAGTCAACAAAAATATCTGAGCTCTCCGACTCTTAGACTGCCCTTTTTGTTCTAATTCCCACCATACATAATAAGTAGAAAAAAGAATAACCGCACCCATGGGTGAATACAGGGCAATGAAGTCATCAAAGTGACAACACCATCGTCACCACAAAGAAATTAAACTAGCTAAACTTATTTTAGCTTCTACATTTTCCCTTTGTTTTAGTGCGGGAAATGAAAAACCTTCATATTTCATGAACTTTCCAGCTACAAAACATTTTTATACACAGCCTGAGATTTCTCAAGAAAAAACAACAAATAACAGCATTTCCAACAGTACTTATCCTCTGTTCATCAATTATATGTGTGATTTTTAACTGATCCCAGTGACAATGCAAAGGCACAAAATATTAAATCACAGGTATTTGGAAATGAAATATATAATATCATACTCAAAGATGGAGTTATTCTGAACACAAATAGATCACCTAACTTTACAAACTGAAAAGAGAAGTACTCTAAACATACAACACAATTTTATGTTATCCCCACTTGTAAATGTACAACACATGACAAAAAGTTCTGAAACCCTCTCTGCCACAGTTTTCCTCTTCAGGCTAATGTTTGCACAAGTTTTTCACTTCAGATGAACTAGCAACAAACAAAGAGAAACAAGGTGGTTGGACATATTTGTCGTCTGGTCTTTCTTTGGCCATCTTCTTGTTTAGAAATATCTTTTTTCTGCAAAAACAAAAACAAAAAAGAAATAATCAACAAAGTGAAGTCAACACTCAGCCTCTGTGGAATAATACTGCTGTGTTATTTAGCACATTGGTTTGAATAACAGATTCAGGCTTAATATGGGGGACTGTTTCATCTCCCCTTCAGTCTCTAAATCCATCAGCTGCCAGACAACTTTTGGACTGAGTTTAGTCTGAGAAGTATCCACCAGTGATGTGGTCATCAACGATACTCCTGACAGACTGCCTAAAGCCCACCCCCCGTTTTACCTAACAGCCCTTGCAGAAACTTCCCTAACCGGCCTATGACAAAAAGGCCTGGCTGGAGGCAGCTTGGAAGCAAGGGAGTTGGCTGGACGGACACATTCTCACAGGTACATCCAGGGCCCTGGGGACAGCTAGCCCTAACCCCAACCCTAATCTTAACCCAACCCTAACCCTCATCCAGAAAAAGAGGGGCCTGTCAGACAGTGCAGCATGTGAATGTGGGGAGCCTGAGCAGACTGCCAACCACATCATCACCACCTGCCCCTGTACAAGCCACCTTCTGTGAGGAGTGCTTCTTCAGACACAAGGGTGTGGCTGAGTGACACAGAGCTGGATGTTTAAAGACGAAACATGAAAGAAGACAGAAAAGAAAAGAAAAGAAAAGAAAAGGAAAGGAAAGAAAAGGAATCAATGGATATGGTAACTGCAGGAAAAAAGACTGTCTGTAAGTGTAATGGCATCCATGTCTTTCTACATACACCTGAGTTCAAGAAACCAATGTGTAAAAGTAGTTTTATTCTCCTCTTCAAGGACAGACCTGAGAAAGCTTGACTTTTGACTTTTTACTAATCAATTTAACTTTAAAAATCTGAAGAAAATCACTTTTTGTTTCAGCTTTATACCACTGAGGAAGGCTAGAGTAAATCGTCTGGAAATGACTGTTAACAATAAACACTTTTTTTTTATTGAACAGGAAACAGAAATGACCTGTGGGTCATTATCTATTCAAATTTCATTTTAGATAATTTTGTTAGTTTGTTATATATCTTTAAAAGTGGCAGAGGCACCAATGGTGGCAGTGGAAATGGGTCTACCTCTGACCTCTATCTACAGCACTGACCTTTGACCTTGAGCCGCACAATTCTCTCCCACACAGATTTTCCGTTCACTCTGACGAAACAGAAGTAGCCCCCGTTGTCTTGGATATTAGGGTTTTTCAAGGTCAGGCTCAGATCCCCACTCTGCAGCGGGTTTTTCCTCATAGTGGTCCGGCCTCTGTAGTACTGATCCTGTTGGTCGGGCTGGTCCTGACCATCTTCAAACATATGCACCATTCTCTTTTGATAATTGACCTGTACCTCTATCCGGCTCCACTCCACTGATGCTTGCTCAGGCAGGTTAGCTGTGATAAACCATGGCAGCTTTACAGCTTCAGCCATCTGATCCACTTCCACATCCACATCTGTAAAGCCTGCAAGCCACAAGTGATCAAATAGCAGAAATCAACATTCTGAAATCATCAGGAGGAGCAGTCCCCTCCTCTGATGTCTAAACACCAAGATTACTGACCTCTGACCCGAAGAAGAACCTTCCTCTGTGCAAAGATGTATCCCTCCCTGCGGACAGTGCAGATGTAGGTCCCTCTGTCGCTGTAGCCTGAGTTAACGACGGTGACACTGAGGTCTCTGCATCTCAGCGGGTCACTGTTCATCCTGGTCTTACCGTGGTAACACTCATCCTGTTTGTACGGCTGGTCTGTGCCATTTTCAAACACATGGACCATCATGTCTATGGAGCCGGAGCGCACCCACTCCACCGTGGCATCCTCAGGCAGCTGGGCGGTTGTTACGAAGGGCAGTACAAAGGTTTTAGACCAATCTCCTGTCTCCACCTCCACCTGAGCAACTGAGAGGACGAAATCACAACAAGGTTTTACGACTCGTATTCCAAAACCTGGGACACTGTGTAAGCTGAAGGTGTTGAAGCAGAGTAATGCTAGTATCTGCTCATTTCAAATCAGATTCCAGTAGCATGTTTCAAACAGTTGGTTCAGGAAAACATGTTTTCTTTGAACAACAGTTTGTAAACTGAACTCAGGAGATCTGTTTCTGGAGCTTGACTGTAAAATGCTGTCCCATTTTTGCCTGATGGAGGTTGCTGCTCAACAGTTCAGGGTCTGTTTTGTCCTATTTTTCTTTTCATGATGGTTCAAATGTTTTCAATGGGTGACAAGTCAGGACTGTAGCAGTTTAACACTTGGACTCTTCTACTACAGAGCCATGCTGTTGTGCAGAATGTGGTTTGTGATCATCAGATGTCAGCATATGTTACTCAAAATGTTTTTGAAGTGATTTGGAGCCTATGCAGTGATTTCCACTACAGAGTCATGTCTGTTTCTAATGGTGTGCTGCCCGAGGGCCTGAAATCAGGGCCTCTCTGAAGAGTCCTTTTCTACTCAGTATTGTGACTAACCTGTTAATAATGAACCAAGTAAGTTGGAGATACTACTCCAGCTGTTTTTAAGCATTTAACCCTTTTTTAGCTGTTTTATTGTTTCTCTACTAGCTGTCTGAAACATGATACTTGCCTCAAATTTAAAATGAGTGGAAATTTTTCATCAAACAACATTTATCGGTTTAAACATGTGGTATGTTAGCTTTGCTCTATTTTCTGTTAAACATTAACAAGACATTAACAAGACAGCAATGTTCCACAGAACTCTGACTGGTACAGATCCTGACCTTTGACCTGCAGTTGCACCACTTTCTGCGCCAGGATTTCTTGCTCCCTGCGAACGGTGCAGATGTAGGTGCCACTGTCCCTGTAGCAGAGGTCTTTTAGGGTCAGACTTAAGTCTGTCAGAATGAGGCCTCCAAATTTTCTCAAATCCTTCTTCATGCTCGTACGTCCCCAGTACATCTGGTCCTGGTCAATTTGATGGCTGCTGGCGAACTGAGAAACGTGGACCTTCATCGGCTCAGGGGTGCAGCGGCTCCAATCCACGGTGATGCCCTCCGGTAACAGGACAAATGTTTTGTAAGGAAGTTCCACAAAGCACTCCCCATCACTCACCTCCACCCGGGATACTGAAGAGACACAAAAAACACAAACAACAAGCACATGGAAAAACCTCAATCACAATGAGATCAAATTTGACAGCAATCTACATTTAATGAAGAAAACTCAATCACATCTGTCCTTCCAGAGCCATCAGAGACCCAAGCTCCGCCCCCTCAGTGTTTATCTCATCACCTGGACTCTCCCTCCGCTGCGTTAACATATCCCCCTCCTCCATAAACTGTGTTTGGATCATGGACTTTCTTTCTGCTAACAGCCTCCTGGAGCTGACCACAGTCCAGTTTGATAGACTGTTTGAGGAGCAACTGTTCATCACTGAGTCTCAGTTTCACTGTATCTACACTCACCGGCCACTTTATTAGGCAAACCTGTCCAACTGCTTGTTAACACAAATTTCTAATCAGCCAATCACATGGCAGCAACTCTATGCATTTAGGCATGTAGACATGGTCAAGACGATCTGCTTCAGATCAAACCGAGCATCAGAATGTGGAAGAAAGGTGATTTACGAGACTTTGAACGTGGCATGGTTGTTGGTTCCAGACAGGCTGGTCTGAGTATTTCAGAAACTACTGATCTACTGGGATTTTCATACACAACCATCTCTAGGGTTTACAGAGAATGGTCCCAAAAAGAGAAAATATCCAGTGAGCGGCAGTTCTGTTGGTGAAGATGCTTTCATGATGCCAGAGGTCAGAGGAGAATGGACAGACTGGTTGGAGCTGATAGAAAGACAACAGTAACTCAAATAACCACTGGTTACATCTCTGAACATACAACACGTCCAACCTTGAAGCAGAGGACCACACTGGGTGACCCTCCTGTCAGCTAAGAACAGGAAACTGAGGCTACAACTCACACAGGCTCACCAAAATTGGACAATAGAAGATTGGAAAAACGTTGCCTTGTCTGATGAGTCTGGATTTCTGCTCCACATTCAGATGGTAGGGTCAGAATTTGGCCTCAACAACATGAAAGCATGGATCCATCCTGCCTTGTATCAATGATTCAGCCTGCTGCTGCTGGTGTAATGGTGTGGGGGATATTTTCTTGGCTCACTTTGGGCCCTTAGTACCAACTGAGCATGGTTTAAAGTCCACAGCCTACCTGAGTATTGTTGCTGACCATGTCCATCCCTTTATGAGCACAGTGTACCCATCTTCTGATGGCTACTTCCAGCAGGATAACGCTCCATGTCATAAAGCTGGAATCACCTCAGACTGGTTTCTTCAACATGACAATGAGTTCCCTGTACTCAAATGGCCTCCACAGTCCCCAGATCTCAATCCAATAGAAGCACCTTTGTGATGTTCAGCCCACAAATCTGCAGCAACTGTGTGATGCTATCAGGTCAATATGGACCAAACTCTCTGAGGAATGTTTCCAGTGCCTTGTTGAATCTATGCCATGAAGGATTGAGGCAGTTCTGAAGGCAAAAGGGGGTCCAACCCGGTACTAGCAAGGTCTACCTCATTAAGTGGTGAGTGTAAGTCACACTAAGGTCATGTGAAATATGTCTCAGTGCAGCTCAGTGAAGCCAAAAACAACAAGTCGATCCTCTACATTTCCAGTTTGGTCTTAACTTTCATAAAAACACATGCATGCTCACACACAACTTACTTAAAATGCTGTTTCTCCAAAGGTAATCTGCAACACCCAGAGGCACACAAACAACCAGAACCACGAGAAGCAGCAGAACAGGAAGCACCCAGATGCTGATTATGAGAGTGTTTGGTTCTGTGGGGAGGATGTTAAAGATCTTTAAAAATCAGTTGAAATGTTTAAAGGTACTTAAACCTGGAAATGAAATGTCTGTCAGTCTTACTTGTAACCTGAAGCTCTACATCTGTTCGTATAACTCCATGAACTCGGCTGTGGACGATGCAGGTGTAGGTGCCACTGTCAAAGAGGCGGGGCTTCTCCAAACTGAGGCTGAAGTCTCTGTAGAAGAACCCAATGAAGTCAGATGATATCAATGTCCGACTGCTGTAATATGGGTTCAAAACAGAATCCTCAGCCCCGAAGTGCTGGATGGTTGTGGGATCAAGATCTTGGCGGCTCCAAATGACAAAGACGATGTCTCCAATGCCTCCAGGTATTCTGCAGGGCAGTAGGACAGACCCCGCCCCCTCGTACACCCACATGCTTTCTCTTATCTCTTCACACAAGACGTGCTGATAAACTGCAAAGACACACCGTTTTTTTTCCAAATGTCAGTTTGTCTTAACAGTCTGATAGACTGTTAAACTCATATTAAACAAAGGCTCAAAACACATCAGGTCTGTCGTCATTAATCTGTATCCATTTCTCTTTGTAGATGTATGGGTGTGTGTATATACTTGTATAACTGGTCTGAATGTGTGCAGGTTCACTTTTCTGGTATTGGCTATTGTGACTGTTGATTAAGGCTATTAGAGGCAACTTGTGTGTGGTACAACTCCAGAGAAGCACTTTTTCTCACTACATAGCACTCTGAATGCTTTTTTTTTTTGTTTTGCACTTTTTATAGAGATGAAATTATTGTAGCTTGTTGTGATTTATTTTTTGACTCATTAATATGCACTGTCCCTTTAAATAAACAAATAGATATAATTAAAAAACACACTCATTGTATTATACATGTTATGTGTGGAAAAGTGCAAATCAATACACACGAGGTGTAGCTAATTTTATGAGACAGCATCACTCTGATCAGTGACTTTGATTCACATTTCCCTTAAATTCAGATAGTCTGCACGAAAAATACAAATTTAAAGTAAATCATTTTAATTAACCAAATCTACCAATTCGCATTAAAAATCCAAGATTCGAGCATTTATGAGCTGTTTGCGTCTCTAAATGTAAAGGAACCAAGAAAGTTCTGGATATGTGTGTCAGATGAGTTATGCGAAGAGAAGGAGGAAGTTTTTCTCACCCTGCACCAGGATCACAAACAGCAACAACATCTTCAGGTAAGATTGTGAAAAAAAAACAAACAGAAAAAACAAAATTGAAGAAACGACTCGGCAGACTCCAGACCTACCGCTCCTGAGACTGTCTCTGAAATGAAGTTAGTGTAAGTTTCGATTCTGCTGAAGAGACTTCAGAAGTGGGAGGAATTTAACTCGCCTGGCAGAAACACACGAGGGAACGTCTGACAAATATGACAGGGGGAAAAAAAATACCGTGGCCCTTGAGAGCAAAACGCAAAGACATGAAAACACACAAAATAAATAAATAAAAATATATATAGAAAAGGACGAAAGAAATATATCAACATAAAGGAAAACAGGAAATAAAGAAATACATAAATGATAGGGTCAACAAATTTAAAAACACAATGTAAAATCAACAAAAAAAAAACAGTTAACAACTTTTTTCCTGTTTCCTGTGTGAGGCCTGAAACAGAGATAAAACACTCCCCTCTGCAGGTAGGGTCGAGTAAGGTTTCCTGTCTGTATGGGGCCAGGTGTGGTCAATTAGTGCTTCACTTTGTCTGAATCCTTGTAACAGTGTGGCGGGACTGCTTGTTGAGTGCAGGTAAGAGAGATCTGGAGAGAAACTTTAAATGATCAAATTCCAGTCTGGGATCTAATGTTTACTTGTGAATTTAGATGTTGGAAAGCTGTTTGCTGGCTAGTCTTGACGGTTGAGTGCCTGGTATAGGCTACTCATGTAGGCTACTGCTAAGGTAGGCTATAAATGACGTTTACCCATGTCGATTATCAGTCTACGTCATCATATCTCGCACGTATCTCGACCGCAGAAGCAGCATTTAGCTCATTCAGATGAGTTAGCGTTTTTCAAACCCTAAATTCAACCTGTTAGAAGCATCAAAATGTACGATTTTTCTGTGGTCAGCTGTCAAAAACAACACTACTCAAGGCAACTTCTGTCGAATTTCGACCGTTACAGCGCAACCGCGGTTTCGGCGTTAATAGCGACCATGCTAACTGGTGACTCAACCGACGGCAGCCGTTATTAACGGCCGAGAGTCACCAGTTAGCATAGTCACACACTTTACACTGAAACACCAGCGACGTCTGCGTGTGTGTAATTAAATGGGTATTCTTTATCCAATCTCAGTTATTTATTTATTTATTTATTTATTTATTTCAAACTTAAAAAACAGAAACAAAAGGAAATAAAGAAATAACAAACATCAACAACCAAATCCAACAAGTAATATGTAAACCAAACTGCACTGCTACAGTAGATTAACAAATTAAGCATGTAAGTGCAAACACATGCACAGCAACCAGTTTGAGAAGGAACAGAAAGAAGCAAAAAAAAAAAAAAAGCTTTTCTAGTCCTGCCCCTTCAATACAAATCAAAGTTAACCAAGTTTGACAGCAAACAAGCATTAATAACGGCTGATACTCAAAATACAGATTTGACTTTGCTTACTTAATGAAAAAGTTGGTTTGGGGCTGAGTTTCTGACCAAACATGGACTCAATATGGACAGTAAATAACGAGTGAACCTATAAACCTATAAACCATGATTAACAGAAACTGATTTTATGATCAAAGTAAAATTAGGGAATATTACGAAACAATGTTTACATCCTGGTATGTCACAGTCTGCAATCAGTGAAGCACTCTGGCTGATTTCTGAACTACCAGTACCTACGACAGATGAATGTAGTCTGTTGTATGTAGCCCACTGTGTACTGCTTAATGTAGCATGTAGTCAGACTCTTCTGTTGGCTGTTTTTGTGTTATGCTTCCCTGGTTTTCAGTATCTGAAAGTTGAAGTACAACTGATGAAAAAACTGCTTCTGTTCAATCAATGTATAGTTTGAAAAGAATATACATTTTGTAGCAGTAACAGCTACCTGTGAGATGGATTTCACCTCTTTTAGGACCATAGAAGAAAAGATTTTCTAGTGTTATCTAAGCATCACTTTACTTTTATCTCATGGACAATCTCAACCTCACTGCTGTGGTTTTCAAATTGTACTGCTAGCTCAATCCAGTAGGTGGCAGCAATGCACCTAAAACTGAGTGCCACCTGCAACAAACAGAAACAGAAGACAAACAGCATCAGCGTCATGCACCTTGGGAAACAGTATGGTCTGAGATATTTTTCCAGATTAGTAAAACATCCTCTTTTCCACATACTTCTTACTGCATATTGTGTTTTTACCAAATCAGGAGGCACTGCTAGTTCAGTAGACAGTTTGGAAAACAGCTTCTGTCTTGATTGAGTTACATGTTTTGTTCATTGATTTATCATGTTTCAGCCAAATTTGATTAGCTGCAGAGTCCCTGAAGTACCATCAGCAGGTCCAAAAACAAACAGAGCACTTTGTGGTTAATCCTGAGCTCATCAGAAACAGAGCTGCCGTTCTTAAGGCGTATAACCTCACATAGCGTTATTCAACCAAACATGTGGAGCAGTATGCAAAGTACCACGAAGAAGAGCAGACAGTATGAGCTGCACAGCTACGGACGAACTGTCAACACAACAAAATGTATTCCAGTTGTTCAAACTGTTGAAGGTTTTTTCCCTTTTTTTTGTGGAGCACCTGAAGTGGCCCTCAATTCATTTGAGTTTGAGACCGCTGCTGTAGTGGATAAGAGAAAAAAAACATGCAGAAGAGTTCAGACTTATTTTTCGGTCACAAACTGGTTGAACAGGACTGCTGAGAACACAGAGAGCAGGGGGAGCTGAAAAATGTAAACACATATGAGAAGACACTGTCAGAGTCAGCTGATCTGGAGTAGATGGTTTCAATTATTTCACATCAGGCTCTGTCGTTGTCCACTGCCCAGACCTCAGAGACAGTACATCATTGGTTAGAGAAATGCAGTTTAGTTTTTTAGTGTCAATGCTTTAGTGTGATGTCTCTTTGGTATCATGTGATGATTAATTGTAACTATACTTATCTGACCAATCAAAGCACTCAAAAGCTAACACATTTATACCCATACACACACCACATGAACAGCAGTGGAAGCATCTTAGGAATAGAATAGAATTGAATAGAACTTTATTGTCATTGTAACAATAAAAACAAAACTGAAGTCACAGCAGCAATCAAGAAAACAAAAGTAAGAAAGTGTATAGAAAGCGCAAAAAAGGTCCATAAGAAATAGATGCTGACAGCTCGTCCATCATTCTCCAGCTCAGCCAGCCTCCACCTCCACAGGGTCCAGGACTAAGCTTCTCTAGTCATGCTCCATCTCTGTCTCCTGGATCCTGTCAGCTCACAGCAGGTGAAGCTCTTCCAATGTGGCGTTGGTGTCTGGTGTTGGCTCCGTTAGCCATGTCTGTGAATAGCATGATGCTACTCTGCCCTCTGGTATTCCCTCTGTTGCTGGGTTAGCACAGCTGGCTTGTCCATTTTATTGGAGATAGATCTTACGTTCCCAATAACGATGGATGGAAGGACAGGTCCATGTTGTCACTTCTTAGCTCACACCTGAGAACCAGCACGTCGTCCTCACCTCCTTCTCCTCACCTTGTGGGGAAACATCAGGTCTTACACCAGTTACCATTGACATGCTACAGGCTGCAAACAGCTGAGTTCACATGTAAGCAATGAAGCCATGGTTACATGTAGGATCTCCAGAAAAACACAGGAGAAAAAGTAGAGAAAATATCACTGAAGCCACAAAAAGTTTGGTGTCCATGACCAACAAATGAGCCATACAAAGTAATGATCCACTCTAAATACAAAGATTACGAAAAAGAGACGAAAAAAATTACAAGAAACAGACAAAGAAGAGAGAGCTACAGCAAAAGGAAGCCATAGCCAACAGGGTGGCGCCTAGTGTTCGGGGACTTGCCCTAGAAAACACCAACATGTAAATGCAAGAAGTGGAAGTGAACCAACAACCTGCTGATTGAATGATAGAATTTCCACCACTGAGCCACAGCTGTCTTACATGTGTGCTCGCCTGCAACGTACTAAGTCAGTACACTTGGGTTCACTATGATGATGTCCCCCCTTAGACTGTAATTATTTAATATGGCTTTAAAACTTTGACAGATTTGATTTAATCAGGTTAGATAAAGTTTTAATCCAACATTGCTCATGATGTTTAATTTACTTTTGCTGGGACCTCTGAAATTGGTAGAAATATTTGTTTTTAGTCTAAAAATATACCAAGAAATAAAGAAACACAAGAAAAGCATACAGCATCAGGTGTTTATGTTACTTTTTGTTATCATTTTTAACATAGCGAAATAAGTGAAGGTACAAAACACTATCGTTATTAAGTGTGGTTTAGTGGTTAATGCTATTCCCTCACAGTCAGAGAGTTCCTGGTTTGATTCTACTTAAGTTTGTCTTTGTGTATAAATAATGTCCCCGAAATATTAGTGTTTCTTTCTGAAACAAGTTTTGTGGCTTGATTCAAATTCATTAATCATAAGAATAAATGATACTCTTTTTTTTTCAAATGCATATTTAATTACAGATATCATTGTCCGTTTATTCAATCCAAATTGGTAGATTTTATTTTCAGTCACGCTTCTTATTTACCGAAAAAATAAAAAAATAAAAAATAAAAAGACAAAGAAAAATGAAAAAGGTATGAAAAAGTGTTAAGGCCACTGAAAAAAGTCCAATTTTTTCATTCTATTTATTTTCTGAGAAAAAAGTCAGAATTATGACATTATTTTTCTCAGAATTTTGATTTTTTTTCCCCCTCAGAATTCTGAGATTTAAATAAAAAATCGGACTTTTTTCTCAGACAAAAATAGTAAGGAAAAAAAAAAGACTTTTTTTTTTTAAAGTGGCCCTAATCCTCTTCCGTAAAAAGGCCTTACTTTGTGACTTCCTTTTAAAACTTTCAGTTATCTCGTTTAGCTCAGTGACATAACTTCAAGGCCTAGGTAGACTTAACAGAGCATTAAGTTTGAAGAGTAATCCTCCTGGACCATGAATGCAGCAGTGTGTGGGTGATAGTACAGTGATTAATGCTGTTGCCTCACAGCCAGTTCCTGGTTTCTGGTTCAATTCCAGGCAGCTGTTTCTTGGTGTGGTGTTTGCAGTCATCTCATCCAATGTGTGTAGGTTTGTCTTTGCAGGAGTCTACAAAGTATTCTTGACTTATTCAAATCCTTATTTGATTACAGTTGTTGATGAAAGTATAAAGTGGTCTATCAGTGTGTTGATGTAGGTGTTCAGATCCAGGCTGGGTTGTCTTGGTGAGGTGTTTAAAAGTCGTCCCCTCTGTGTATAGAGAGACAAAAATATCTTTAGCCACTAGAGGGAGCTGCTGCAGCTTACACCCAGAGATGGCCCTGTTGGAAAAAATCTCTAAATTGATCCAACAAAATGACAGATTGTGAAAACAGCTGTGTTCATTCGAGGATGTCAGTTGGTACAAAGACTGTAACATCGGGGGAAAAAAGAACAGTCCCAGTTTTCATGTTTTTGTTTGTTTTCAATTTCCTTACTGAAACCTTGTGAGAAGATGTCAGGTTTTGTTGATTAGTTTTAAGCACAGAAAAGCCAGATCTATCTCAGCTCTGTTGCATTTTGATTGCGTGGTCTGTCATCGACATCTCAAGGATGTTTTAATGTGGCTTCAATGCACAACCTCCTGTCTCCACTCGATCTGCTCAGTGGAAATCCATACCTTGTTGCTCCAACATACATTAAAAAAGGACACATCAGGTGTATTCTGGATACACCATCAAGGTTTTTTGTGTCTGGTTTTCACGTCAAGTTCCTCAGAAATTAAAACTAACTTCTTAGGCAAATAGACCCGCGGGTGTGGGTTGTTAAATGTGTGTTTTGTTTAGTAGAAGATCAATATGTTGGCGTCCAATCAACTATTATTGTTGGCTTTATAATGCCTTCCATCTTTTTCTGCAGCCAATAGGATCAAATTGAACAGCAATGGCCTCAGGGAGTAAAACTCATTAAGGAACTAGAAAAGCACTCAGAAAGCATATTGTGATTGTCACCCAACACTTTAGTCCTACTTTAATGTTATACTCCCTTTCAGCAGACTGTCTGCTACAATCTGGTGTTAGTTGCAAGTTTGTATGATAATTTGTTACCTGACAGTGTTGAAAATTATGATGACCCAGTACATATTTCATATTCTGGATCTTCGTATCCAGAATATTGCCAGGATCTGGATAGTACTTTTACATCTGTCAGAAATTATGGTGACCTTTTCTTGTATTGTTTTGCAAAGCAATCTGACCATTTATCGTGGAGTTATATACACATATGGTAAACACGGTCCTATCTCATAATGATAAAGAATCCTTTTGAAAAATCCTGCACCTAGAAGGTGATCTGGATTACCTTCAAAATGTAAACACTTCTTACTTCTCCCATTTTGAACATTTCTGAAAAATTTCATCAAGATCTGTTAGTAACTTTTTGAGTTATGTTGTTCACAGATAGACAAACTCTCCCAAAAAACATGACCTCCTTGGCGGAGGTAATGATCAGTTTCTGGATATTGGTGGAGCCATGTTCATCACTAAAAACAAATCATCGTGAACTTCCTCTTTGTTCTGCTGGGAATACTCATCTTCACTGAACCCAGTTACAGTTTCTCATGTGTCAGTGTGGGAAACTAAGTTCTTACAACCCTCTCGTAAGCGTACAGGAAGTGTTTTATGCTCCAAAGTAGGATTTTTTTATGGAGTGTGTGACTGAAAACCTGATGCATCAGTCCCTGCTGGTCCACAGTGAGACAGGAAAGCTGCACTGGTTCCTCCACATCAGGAGAGATGGATTCCTGCTCGGTGTGTGTGTGTGTGCCCTCTGATGCTCCAAGTTTGCACAACACTCACACACACATACACACAAGACTAGACTTGTGCATAACTAGAGCCGATTGCTGGTTTCAGCCGGGAGGAGGTTGGCTGAGCTTCAGTATTATCATAGTGGAATTCCACAGAGGCTTACAGCACTGTGTGTGTGTGTGTGTGTGTGTGTGTGTGTGTGTGTGTGTGTGTGTGTGTGTGTGTGTGTGTGTGTGTGTGTGTGTGTGTGTGTGTGTGTTTGTGTGTGTGTGTGTGTGTGTGTGTGTGTGCTGAACACCTTGGAGGGTTTTTCTCTCATATCTTTCTGTAAGTTGTTTTGAAACATGAAAACTGAAACCACTGTGTATTTTGGGATTTTTTTCAGGTGTGTGTGTCTATGTGTGTGTCTGTGTGTGTGATTGTGTGTGTGTCTGTTTGCTTCTCTGAATTCACCATTTTGGCACAGTTGTCTGAAATGCCAGGAGTGACTCTCGGCGGAACTAAAAAGTCTGTCCGTGGTCTCTAGGAGTGTCCACACACACACTCACACACACGCTTATGTAGCTCACTTTCAGGGACTAAACACATGTGCTTATTAGTGGGGACATTTTCTTCTTCGCTATTTTTTCTCCAAATGATCCACTGACTTATCCTTTCTTTATGTCTTTATACTGGTCGGACCCAACCTTCCCCTAACCCACTGACGCTGAAATCCCCTTTCTCAAACTGGGGACGCGGCTTCTGTCCCCAATTGGATAATCCGTCCCCAATCACCTTATCCTCACAGTGTCCCCAAAAGAAGGCCAACTCTGAGTCTGTCAACAAGAAAAGAAGAGTTCAGGAGCAAAGCTTGTTACTTTCGGTGACAGGATTTGTGCTTAAAATTAGCGCCGTATAAACAAAGACTGATTGATTGATTGCTTAGTTGGACCAACATTTCCATTCCTGGTAGCGCTTAAAGCTTCAGTTCACAGAGAGTCTGCTTGAAGCTGGCTGTGAAAGAGCCGGAAACCTCACACACACCAATTCAAAAAAGCTGATCTTTACAGCAAAACATGTTCACAGCCTGGCTCAGAAAGCATCTTGGCCCATTTATTAATTTTGTGAGGAGGTTTGTGCAGATTTAGGTGTAGAAAACATTTTTCGGAAATGTTCTTATGTGATTTATGAAACGTGTACCTGGGCCAATCACAGCGTACGCCTGATCAGGTATTGATAATTGTAGCGGCTGATAACAATCGTAATTTAAATAACATGTTGCTAAATTGTTAAAATATGGCTGACCTGACCTATGGAATTTCTGACACGGAGAGATGCATTATGGGATACAAAGGAGACCTCCCTGTGCTGGAGACCAACACCATAGCAACAAGAGCAGAGAGAAATGACGCCATGTTATTTAGCAGCGGGAAAGTGGTGTTAACAAGAGTCAGAAAAAAAAGTCTGCAAGGAAATCGCTGCAGCTGCCGGCAGCATGGATGTGACAAACCAAACCACAGAAGTCTTAACATTAAATTTACACATCCTGTTTTGATACTTTGATAAAATAATCTGTGAACCCAACAAAATTATCTATTTCTGTTCTGGTCCAAAAACATGGAAAGACTGTTGTTAAAAATGTGTTTCAGCTTTGAAAGAAGTTGCAGTCAGACTCCAGCCTGAACCTGAACCTGAACCTGTCACAGACTGGGTGAGATGGGATGAGACCAAGCAGCACCGTGTCCAATTCAGATAAGACATTTTCAATATGCCACAAACTGATTAACCTACAAACTAAATTTCATCTCTCTTATTTGTGGTCATTTTGTAGCCTGACTAAGGCCTTCCTCACACGAGGACGGCCCCGTATCATCTTGGCGTCTGCATCAAAACATGTATCCCTATTTACACATCATATTGTACATAAGCTTGTGCATTTACATGACAACGCAAAACTGTCTTTGGGCTGCCCGTCTGGTTCAGATCCGAGGCGGATTCCACGTCGTAACATGCTGGCGTCTCTGCATGAGCACTTGTTGTTGTTGTTGTTGCCGTAGCTGGTGTTGTTCATGCTCTCTGAGAAAATGTTGATATAATTCTCGAAGCAACTGCTGGAACAATCAGAATCAGTCCGCCTTCCGCCATTGTTGTTGTTGTTGTTGTGTGTGACAACGTGGCTTGGGGGGCGGGGAGTAGGAGGGGTGCTATGAGGTCACCGGCTTTTCCGGACTTATCTGTTTATACCAAATATGACATGAAGATGAAAACGCAGATATCCACTTGCAGACCCGTTTTCAAAAAAGATGCAGAGTCATAGACAAATACGCGTCTCCGTGTGTCAATATCACCGGATCGATAGTTTATTTTACCGGAGTCTTAGAAATTCGTGTAAAGCCCACCTAAGAAGCACCGCTTGTGTGCAAGGGTCAACCAAAATATTAGGGTTGTTTCAAACCAGCCAGTTGTAATCTCTTGTAAATGATTGTCTTTTGTTGTTAAACAGTCCTTTTTCACACACACACACACACACACACACACACACACACACACACACACACACACACACACAGTTCAGATTTATAAACTATTTTAGGAGTATATTAACAATCTTTAAAGTTTTTAAAGTAATCAATACAACTTCCCTAAAGAAATCCACATTAAAAGTTCAGTGAATGTTCAATTCAAAGACTTTACGGTGGACATGGGAGAGTATTAATCACTGATTTTCAAAATTGATAAAGGAAACACACATTTTTAATAAGGAGAAACACATTTTTTATAAGGAGAAATTAGCTGACAGCTTGCACTGCTTTTTCATAAGTCATGCATTTTAAAAGGATTGGCTGAAGAATGAAATGCCAGACACACTCTTGGTGTCATATCTAATTTAAATGTCCAAATATTACTCTGTGAACCTCTGTCTGTCAGAAAATGCTTCGCACTCACAGGATCTTATAATTCGCCATCACAGACAGACTTTCCTCGCTTCACCGCACTCCTCTCCGACATAAAACTTGGGCACGAGAACTAAGGCCTGGTGTGGGATTTAAGCGTACCCTACACAAACATTCATATTGATAACTGCTGATCTGTGAGTGGATATGTGTGTTCACCCATTTTCCAGTCGTATGTACTTTTGATAAATGAGGGCCTTGTAGGTCTGGATAGCTCATTTTACGGATGAGTGTGAATTTTGCATGATTAGTGGCATCGCTAGCTTGACTCATAGGTGAGCATATTTAAGTTGTTAGCTAAAGCTGCATGTCAATTCCATTAATAAAAATTCTGGCAATAAATGTTTGTCACTGACACATTTTCCTTGACATAAGCAGGCGGTGATGATCCAAAATGATGCATAATGATGAAAAAATAAAAAACTCTGACAAACATATGTATGTTTTTGTTATGGAGACAATGACAGGACAAAAAATGTTTGTGGTAGACTACTGGCCGTTCTATCTATTATATTTTCCTCTCCAAGTACAAGAAATACATTCCCATAATAAGCATTTGGCAATTTGTTTGCACATAGCAGCATGCATCCAAAAAGTCTTGAATAACACCAGAAACAGTCACCAGATTTGTCCCTTTTTTAACAAAAAAAAAGTGGCTGGGGGGTCTGAAAAGTTGCTCAATACAGTTGGCAACACTTGCTGCCTAAATCAAAACTGGTCTCAACTCCACCTCTTTACCTCAAACTGGCCGGACTGCAACGAGGTTAAATCAGCATTTACATTATGGTGCCTGACAACAAAATGCCTCAAAACCTTGCCTCAGAAACATGTGGATGACATCACAGAGACTATGCCCATGTGAAAGACACTTTATGGAACAGTAGAACAAAGCAGAACCAGATTAGTTCTAAAAAAATCAGAGACTCATTCAAGACTGAGTCTCAATTTTGGGATGAGCGAAGTCAACATGTCTTTATATCTGTCAGTTGATATTTAACTTAAATGTAAACAAAACTGTCATCACAGTGTGGCTCTATTTTGCTCATTGATCAGGATTTCACAATATGTTTTTTTCTGTCATTAAGTTTCCTAAGACTCGAGTCTCACCACTGCCCATAGCGTCAGTGAAAACAGGAAGTGAGGGACATGTGTGAACAAGCAACTTTAAGACATTTTTAAGGCCAGAGGTCCTGAAAACTCCTGGAATGCATGTGTGAAAAAGACTAGAGAGGAAGGGGAGAGCCGTCAGCGTGTGTTTTCAACCTCTAACTGCTGCAGGTTGAGCTATGTTCCTCCTGTGATGTTACACGAGGCATTGATGTGAGAAAAACAAGGGTTTTGCAGGTTTACTGTGAGGTGACATAAAACATAAAAGTTTAATGTGCGGCTTTTTCAACAGCAGTTTCCAGACAAGATTCAGAATTTGTGTTAGAAAAAGTTTCGGCAGCACTCCCATTTTACTTTGTCATCCTGCGAGTTTGTGAGGTCTTGTGAATCAGAGAATGATTTTTCTCCTAAAGATTTGGTTTGACCAAGACTTCATTTTCACAGCACATTTTCTGATTGTATTTCCAGTTGTCAACATGTTCCTTCTCTTACGGTGTGATTTTTTGATTAAACATCAGGTCACTTTTTGTGCCCCAGTTCCCACCCGCCGTGTTTCACTTTGGAGAGTCACATTTTCTCCCTGTAGACACAGGAATGTGGAGCTTTGTGTTTCCATGAGTCTCAGGAGAGGTATTGTTGACACGAGGCTGCTGGAAACTCTACATGCAGGCCTGGTTTCCTCTCTGCACCCAGTAATCTCTGCCTCTGGACCTACTGAGGGCCGGCCTGGCTGAGCAGGTCCTGGAGGCTGAGTGGGCTGCTTCCCCTCACAGAGTCGGCACCTCTCGGTGACTGCTGTGTGTGTTTTACCCCTCCGTGTCTGAATGTGGAGACACTTTCCCTCCCTGCTCTGAGGCGTCACTGTCTCTTTCAGAGATAACAGTGACAGCAGCGCCGCGAGAGGCACAGTCCTGTCCGTACCAATGAAGACAAATATCTCCCAGCCTTCAGCCAGATGTGGCTGTGACCCCTGCAACCTTCCCTCTCCGCACGCACACACACACGCTGGATGAGGGGCGGATCTGGTTGGCTGACGGATCTCTCCATGACGGGATGGAAGGGACGAGATAGCAGCTTACATGAATAATGAGATTAACCTCGAAGTGCAGAGAGGCTTCACACAGAGAGGATAGAGCGCTGCCTGCAGCCTGTTAGCTCTTTGATTTCCACATTATTTAAGCATGTGTTGATTAAATGAGCTGAAGAGGAAAAGAAACACTTTCTACCAACACATTTGACCGCCGACCAAATGTGGCGTCAGGCTGGAAACACCCGTGAATGTTTGTATCAAACAAAAAGTAACAAAAAAACTTCTCACGCTGTGTTTTCAGTCTGAATAGTTCCTTAAATGCATCACGGAGAGATCAGACCAGTGGGATGGTTTCTCCTCGTTTGTTGTGCTCAGCAGTGCTGCAGTTCCTCCAGCTGACTCTGAATCAGGTTTCTAATGAGGGAAAACTTGGCATTCCTGAATCCTTGTGTTTGAGGTGGTGGACCCAGCTGTACACACACACACACACACACACACACACACACACACACACACACACACACACACACACACACACACACACACAGTATAGTTCCATTAGGTGGGGTTGGATGAGCTCATACCCTGGGCTGTTCGTCTACCACAGAAGAAGAGGATGAAAAACTACGGCCTCGGGATGTTTTGCTCAGCTCTGATTTCTCTGCTGGTCTCTGCAGACGTTTTAAAGCAGTGATAGTTTTTTTAAGAAGGGTCATCTCAGTTTCATAAATTCAGACTTTTCTAACGCCTCTGATTTGTTCTGAAGCTGAATAAGTCATACATACAGAGGTCATCTCTGCAAATCCAGAATTAACTCAGTGTGATGTTGAATATTCATGACGCTGCCTCTTATTCTGCCATGATCAATTCAGCCACATTGCTTAATTCACTCTGTGTGAGCTGCAGGCTCCTCATTTAAATGTATAATTCAAAATGCACTGGCAGAATAATGAGTCTTTCTATATGGAGCAGGGAAATGTGTTCCAGTAAAGGTGTAGGTTTTAGCTGGAGGGGGGAGGATATTGAAGAAATTAAGGGATCTGTAAAAAGAAAAAAACATATTTTCTTTCAAAGCTTGAAGGCTGTCCGTACAGGTTGTTTAAGCTCAGTCCATCCTGGTTTCCGAAGTATGGTGCTGCTGCTTTTAACTAAACTCTATATGTGGCGAGGAGCTTTATTTGATCATTTCTGCACAGACTGGAAAATGAAAAAATTCTAAAAGGGTCCCAAAGGAAGTAAAGTCGACATGAGGACGTTAACCACCAAAAAAATATGTTTTTGACCTAAATAACACCAATTTAATGAAAGGTAAATGAGGATTGAAAACATCAACAAGTGGACAGACTCTCAGCGGACAAACGTTTTTAGGGGAGAAATCCAGCGTGTACCCCAGAGAAGAGTTTAAACACACGTCACTAAATGCTTATGACTGCATTATTTGGTTGACACCACACTGTGACATATAAACACACAAACTTGTGCCAGTAAACAAAAAACCCTCCTGCTTTCTTGGATTTACTTGGTAGTAATGGTGGATACTGGAGCAAAAGAAAAAGGATAGAAGAGCAGAGGAAAGCTAAACAGGAGAGTGATAGAGCACAAACTAAAACACGGGTTAAAAGGTTTGTGATAATGTTCATTCCAACCCACATGCAGCAGTGATACCACAGTGGCCTGTTTAAACCATTCAAGAGTTTATCAATAAAGTAAAAATGTGCATCTGTTGCTCCACTTTTGCACTTAGTATTCCCCAATATTCTGGACAAGACAGTTAGAGCGCCAACTACAGGCCTGGCATGCTTACTACAGCGTTTTCAGTCCCTCGGCGTTTCCCTGTAAACGCAGATTTCTTATTGCGTTTTAGCATTTTGGGTGAAACGTTGTGTAAATGGGACCTAAATCTGAATTTGTTAGCTTTAGAACAAACTAATGCCTTGGTAAGAGTCACGTCCCCATGACGATGGGTGCAAGTGCTCATGGGAAACGGAATCCTTATCCTGGAAAAACACTAACTTTTTCAGATAGTAATCACAGCCCCTTGAATATGATATCAAGCTGAAGTTTCAGAGTAATTCTTCTCTAAATGAAGTGACTAAATGTGGAGCTGGCTTCAGATATCTGTCTGCAGCGCTGCTGCTTAATGCAGCTACTGCTCAGTTCAAACAAAGGGAGAGATGTGAGTGTAAAGCGCAAGAGGAGATCAGTTACTGTGAGTTAAACCTGACAAAGCCTGCAGACACACGCACAGGGAGTTAAAACAAAGGAGGATGTGTTTCAAAGGTTAACAGGAGCGGAAGAGGAGAGATCCCTCCCCCTTCTGGGTCTGCACCTGAACCAGGACCTCAGCTGGATGCAGATTGGACATCCTCTGCCTCCGCTGTGGATGGATGAGGTGTGTGTGTGCGTGTGTGTGTGTGTGTAAAGGGATGATATGACTCGGCGCTAGGACCGTGGCTCTGTCAGTGCGCCGCAAATCCCAGCAGAGAGCGAGAGAGAGGGAGAAAGAGAAAGAGGGAGGGAGTCGGTCTGCGCCGCGGCTCAACCCATCACCGGCGGGGGAGGCTGCACCTTCTGCCGAGCACGGACCTCAACCAGCCGGGCTCGCCTCCGGAGCCCTCCATATGGGCTCACCATGCGCAGGATTCGGGCCAACGCCATCGCGATTCTGACCGTAGCGTGGATCCTGGGAACGTTTTATTACCTGTGGCAGGACAACAAGCCCCACTCCTCGCCTTCGTCGTTGGCGGCGCAGACCCGCGGCAGGGGCCATGGGCAGAAGGGGGTCTCCGGCCGGCTGGAGATCCACAGGGACGACAGGACCATCCCGCTAATAGTGAGTGAGGGTGGAGGATAAGGAGAGAAAAGAGGGGTGGACGGAGGTTGGCGCTGCGCACGGTGCTGTCGCTGGAGGCGCCGAGCTGCAGGAGAGTGTGTGCTGCATGTTGATGTGTGTGAAACCTGGGTTGATGATGAGGATGGTGGTGGAGGAGGAGGTGGTGATGCACAGCTGGGGGAGTCACAGCAGGAATATGTTGCTCTCCACGGCTCTCACACCCATCATCTCCATCCTTCACCCCCTCCTATGTGCAGCCTGATCATTATTCTACAGGCTGTGTGTAATCACTCGGTGTGTGCTCATGCCTCTCCGTGCCTTCCTCGAGCTTGAGAGAACCTCGAGGACACATAAGAGGCTTTCCATAAGTCCCGTGCGTCGTGCGCAAACGCCCCGTAAACCATATCATGCTGCGAGACCTGTGTGTGGCTGCACATTGGAGGTGAAAACGTGTGTTTTTTTGCACGGATAGGGCACCAAAGTGAAGGAGTTCAGTCCCTCCTGCTGCTCGGTGTGTCATTAAAAGGCCTGTTTCAGTCAGTCAGTCAGTCAGTCAGGTCTGTTTTCTGCCTGTTGTTGCCTGCACGCGCCAGGGTGGAGTAGTGGAAATAACCTCTGGTGACGACTCCAGCTGTAGGTGTGGTGGTCTTCAGGCTTGGTTTGCAGCATCAGCCTCGTGTGTGTGTGTGTGTGTGTGTGTGTGTGTGTGTGTGTGTGTGTGTGTGTGTGTGTGTGTGTGGTGAAACTGTGGCCAGGTCCATGCCAGAGCAGATTAGAATGTCTGGTTTTCTGATGCATTAAGTGTAAAGAGATACAGACCTGTAGCTCTAAGCCCTGCAGGCATACAGAGATTTAATTCATTCATAAAGCCGGCATGCTCCTTTATTAATGATATCTGATGTGTTGTTTTATTTCTAGATTTTGAAGAGCTTCTTTTAATTACTCATCAACCAAACACTTTCTTGATGCATGCTGAGTCTATGTCACTCTGGCAATGGTAAAAAAATGTCTGTTTTATTGTCTCTGCGTTCAGCGTGAGTGTGTGTGTGCATCAGAATCTCAAATAGTGTATTGATTTTCAGAGGGGAATTAGGTCACATTACAGCTGCTCCAATACTGAAATAGAATAGTGTACGAGAGGAGAGAAAATGTAAAGGTAGAAAGAAGAAGTAGGTTGAATGCGCTGGAACTCGATAAACATATGAACTGTATCAATCAGGAACATGATCCAAAATAAGATCTCTCAGGTTAATATAATTTATATTATAAGTTTACTATCTTGAATGGCAAACAATCAGCCTGTCTTCTTTTGGATACTGGAGTCAGAGTAATGTGATGAATTTGTGTAATTATTCATCTTTCAAGCTGTTGGTCTTTATGTTGATGGTAAATGGGATCTTTACATTCTAACACTCGTCCTGTGTATCCATCTACGAGTATTCAACTGCATCAGAGGAGCTACATCCTTATTATTACCGTTTGTTTAAGTTAGGGTGGAAAAGTCCCTGATCAAGTTACCATACATTCAAAATTTGTAACTTGAGTTTTGTCGTAACAAAGATAGGGTTTGTCTTAAAGCGTAGAGTATAACGTCTTAAACCAACCAAAACTTTATGTTGAATCTTTGCATATGGAATTTGAAGGTCAAATAAAAGGTGTCTAATCTATTGTTGAGATTTCATCTCTGAGGCAAAACAGCCTGTTTTGTGGATGACTATATCACCTAAGAGTCAGAAATCAGGCCTGAAAAGTTCATTGTGCCTTCATTGTTGAACCATTTGAGTTTTCCTTGAGCCCATATTGTTGAAGAGTTACGGTAATGTGAATAGCTTGCATCAAGTATCTCCATGAAGCTTGTCTTTTATTTCTTTCTTTTTATCTTTCTATCTGTCTTTTATTTGAGGAACTGTTAGATTTTTCTCACTAGTCCAAATTTGTAGAGTCTTCCAGTAAGACTACATTTTTCCAGTGTGAGGGGAAGAACTTCTCAGACACATGTTTAAGTAGTAACGGACATCAAAACTGAAAACCAATACCATTGTCCTTTGAGCTTTGGATGCCTTGACCCATTTGTTATTCACCCAAAAAGAAAACTAATAATCCACGTTAAAACAGATAACTAAAACGTTCACCACCCGTTACAACAAGCATGGTTGAAAAACTGTATACCTCCCATTCCACACACACCTGGCTCATTAACTCAGGCTTCTTAAATCCTTCTCAAACACTACCTAACGGCAGAACAAAAAATTGCGTTCTTGAACACACCACTAACAAAAGAAACCAAGAAGAAAATGAAACTAAATTATGGCTCCAACAAAATGATTGAGGAGATATGGCAATTTAAAGAGCACAGCTAAAACTGGAGTGACGGGTTTTAAAGAGTCAAAAATTGGGACTATCTCACCTGGTTTGTAATTATGTTCAAGTCAAACTACTTTTGCATTTATGAACACCTGGTTCAACCAAGTTTGTCATTTGCTAAACACTTTATTTTTATGACAGAAGTCGTCATTTGATCATCATCTGTAATCTTTTTGTATATTTACTCAATGACTGAAGGTATAAAAAGCTGTTTAGATATTTATACTAGGGCTGGGGCTTTGAAGCATTCATTATGATTAATTAATTATAGAAGAACCACCAACAGTAATATATCTTGGTGCACAAGTTCCCAGCACACCAATCATTAGTGGAAAGCGCCCAAGTATTGCCAAGCTGGTGACAAACAATATGGAGGAGATAGATGAGACAATGTTGTGATTAAAATGTGATTAACTGTGAAGAATTAACAAAAAAATGTGATTAATTAGATATTTATCTCATTGAGTCCCACCAATTCTTTATACAGCATAAATATATGAAGAATGTGATGTGTAAAGAAGGTTTAGCTACTTTAGCTTGCCTGTAGGGCTAACAATAAACTATAATCTTAGACTGTCAAAAAATACTAACATAGTCTCTGAGCTATTCAGACCAAAACAATTTTGAGAAACAGGCAGTAAACTTGTTTATTTTTTTCTATAAAAATCAGCTTTTTTAATGGTTGTTTATGTGGTCTCTGGTGTTTGCAGCCAGCCTCAAGTGGACACCTGAGGAACTGCAGGTTTTAGGACTTTCCCATTGGTGGGAAACCAGTGGCTGAGATGATAGTTTCAGGTTAAAAAAAGTCATTATAAGAAGTATTCAATCTTATTACTAATGGTTTTGTTGCTTTTGAAGGCCATAGACTACAATCTCTATAAAATCAACTTCATACTTTATAATCCACTTCACTTTTTAAACTCATTTCCCAAAATTTTTTATCCCAAAACAAATATTTGATACTTACAGAGATCGAAATGTAAAAAAAAATGTAGAATTTGAGTCTAAGAAATTGAGATATCAGTGGAAAATATAGTCTGCTCAATAATGCTGCTACCAGTGCTAAACTAACCAGACAAACGTAATCGTTTAATGATATTATTAAAGTTTCAGGAGACTGTTGAGATAACACAGCACACTGGAGCCACTTTTACAATCTACTTGCTCAATAAAATGGTCCCAGCTGTGCAGAGGATGTGTGCCAACATGTCAGCATGTTCCACTCCTGCAGCAGCAGCTTAAACCTTGCTCACAAGATTTAATAATTGAGAGGTAAATGCCAAACTGTGAGGCTACTGTGGCATTTCTGGCCCAGGCCTGCTTAGGCATGAACAGAAAGTAAAAAAGAGGACGCTGTACTCGACGTTAATGTGTGAACTGTGATCAGAGGACGCAGAAACACTGAGAGGAACTGAGGAGCTTGATTAAAGAAAAAAAGAGATTTGGTTTGAAGGGTAATGAAGCAAACTGCTGGTTGATTTCTAATCAGATTGCTCTTTGAACAGTAAACGCTGAAATTGGAGAGCTTACAGTTTGACCTTTGATTTGCTCAGGGAGGTCGTTGACCTTTGTCACCAAACTGAGATTTCTGAGCGGCAGTTTGTTCTGGAAATCTGACCGGAGGCTCAGATCAGCTCTCAGAGCAGCTCTGCTACTCAGACAGAATAAAGGACTCTTTCTCCTTCCTTTATTCTCCCTTTGTTTCATCCTTTCTTCTTTCTTCTCTCTCCCTTTCTTCTCTCTTTAACCTTCTATCTTTCTTTTCCTTCTCTAAAGATTTTTCTTTCTTTTCCTCCCATTTTCTTCCTTTGTTTTCATTTCTACTCTGTTCTTCCCTTTTTTAACTGTCCTTCCATCCTTCGTACATTCTTTTTTCCTTCCTTCCTTGATTCTTCCTTTCCTTTCTTTTCCCTCCGCTCTTCATGTGTATATTCATCCTTAATGTCCTTCCTTCCTTCCTTCTTCATCCCTCCTAAACATTCTTTTTCCTTCCCTTCTACCTCCCTTATAACTCCATCACATTCTTCTTTCCTTCATTCCTTCCTTATGTATTTCCTTCCTTCCTTTCCCCTTAATTTTCCCCTACATTCCCCTACTTCCTTCCAACCTTCCTTCATGCCTCAATTTTTTCTACCTGTCTTCTTTCCTTGCAACCTGACATTTTCCTTCCTTCCTTCCCCTTCCTACCTCCCTTTCTTCTTTTCTGCCTTCCTTCCCTCCTTCCTGCCTCACTTTTTTCTACCTGTCTTTTTTCCTTTTAACCTGACATAGTCCTTCCTTCCTTCCCTCCTACCTTCCTTTCTTCCTTCCTTCCTTTCTTCCTTCTTTCCCTTTCCTACCTCCCTTTCTTCCTTCCTTCCTTCCTTCCTTCCTTCCTTCCTTCCTTCCTTCCTGCCTCACTCTTTTCTTCCTATCTTCTTTCCTTTTAACCTGACATAGTCCTTCCTTCCTTCCCTCCTACCTTCCTTTCTTCCTTCCTTCCTTTCTTTCTTCTTTCCCTTTCCTACCTCCCTTTCTTCCTTTCTTCCTTCCTTCCTTCCTCCCTTCCTTCCTTCCTTCCTTCCTTCCTTCCTTCCTTCCTGCCTCACTCTTTTCTTCCTATCTTCTTTCCTTTTAACCTGACATTGTCCTTCCTTCCTTCCTTGCTTTCCACTTCCCTCTTTTCTTCCTCCCTCACTGACCTTCCTCCTCTTCTTTCCTTTTTCCACACTCATTATCCCACCTCAGCCTCATTTATTTCTCTCAGTTGTCTTTTTGTCATTCTCTTCTTTATCCTTGTTTCTCTCATTGTTATCTCTTTCATGCCTTTCTTACATTAATTTTTAAAATGTTTTTCAGTTTTTGTCTCCCTAACTTCCTAATACCTTCCCTGATGTTTTGTCTCGGCTCTTCTTTCTCTTGCCCTCCTTTCTTTCCCTGTTCATCAGCAGCGTTAATGACATTATCTGTTGCTCCTCTTCCTCTCCTCCTCATCTCCTCTGCTGAGTGCTTCTAATTTCCCAGCTCCATTTTCTCTCGTCCTGCACAGTGTTTGTGCGCACACAGTCATAACACTCACTAAAATCACTCTTTCCTTTTCTCTGACCTCCACATCTGCTGTCACGACTCTAAACATCAGTGGCGGCCATGTTTGCAACATCTGACCACATGACTCAGATCCACTTTGTCAGTTAGTCTTCATCTCTCCTGTGCTTTAATGAGTTTTTATCCTGGACAGACACAGATTACGGTAATTTACCGTCCTCAGATTAGGCAGTGACTGATGGTTTTAAGTGCTTAGACGTACTCTGACTAACCGGGCAACAATTTCATTCTTTGTCACGTGACCGTATAAACACAGCGAGAGAACTGGGTTAATGTGCCGTTAACAATCGCATGAATAAGGATTAGCTACTTTTTCCAGCCTCCCGTCCGTGCTGCTCAATCTGGTTACAATCACGTCATCCTCTGAAGTTTGAGAAACTCTGATCCAAGCTCCTTTACAGAATATTTAAATCTCACATTGAGCCTTATTGTGGCCTTACATTAAAAAAATAATAAAACTGTTAAAGAATTATTCAGATAATCTGACAAATAATATTATTTATGAACCTTGATGCAAAAAGGTCAAAGTTTATCCAATGCTTTTTCACTTTTAATGATTCTGTCTTTGCTTAAAGAAGATATGAACAGTGAAGTCAAATATTCATCCCGCTGATGAACTATATTTTCAGTAAATCTTCTGAAAACATTGTTGTCATCGAGTGTTACAGATGTGAAAGAAAAACCTGCTTTCTGTTTTTTAATACAAACCTTAAACCTCAGGTTAACTTACTCTCAGGTTGAGTTATGAAACAGTTCAGACTCCAAATTAACTTTTTTCCTGTTTTTCTCCTCAAATTGATTCTTCATTTCATCTCTTCTTCTTTCTTCACTTTGTGCTTCTTTCCTTCAACCTTCCATTGAATTCTACTTTTTTATTTATTCATCCCTCACTTTCTTCTTCATTTTTCATCCCTTCCTTTCTTCCCTTTTCCTTCCTACCTTCCTCCCTCCCTTCCTTTCTCATAATTTGCTTTATTCTTTATTCCTTCGTCACTCACAACCTTCCTTAACCTTCCGTCTTTCATTCCTCCCCTTCGCACACTTCATTCCTTTCTTTCTTTCTTTCTTTCTTTCTTTCTTTCTTTCTTTCTTTCTCAAAGCCTTCATTCACCCATAACTATCTCTGTCCCTCTCTCCCTCCCTCCTTCCTTCCTTCCTTCCTTCCTTCCTTCCTCTGTCACTTAATGTCTTTTTTTCTACCCTTCTTCATTCCTCCCTAACCTTCTTGTCACCTTCTGTTGTTCTTTTGCCCTTCACTTCACTTCCTTCCTTCCTTCCTTCCTTCCTTCCTTTGTACCTCACTTTCTTTAACCCTAACTTATTTTTCCTTCCTTCCTTCCTTCCTTCCTCTTTCCTTCCTTCCTTCCTTCCTTCCTTCCTTCCTTCCTTCCTTCCTTCCTTCCCCCCTTATACCACACTTTCTTTAACCCTAACTTTTTCTTCCTTCCTTATTTCCTTCCTTCCTTCCTTCCTTCCTTCCTTCCTTCCTTCCTTCCTTCCTTCCTTCCTTCCTTCCCCCTGTATAGCTCTCTTTTTTTATCCCAAACATTTTACTTTCTTTCCCCCTTCCTTTCTCCCTTCCTCCCTCTCTCCCTCCCTCCCTTCCTCCCTTTACACCTCACTTTCTTTATCCCTATCTTTTTTCTTCCTTCCTTCCTTCCTTCCTTCCTTCCTTCCTTCCTTCCTTCATGTCTTCCTTCCTCCTGACTTAACAACCTCCATTTCTCCTTAACCTTCTTTTTCTCCTCTCTAACTTTTGTTCTTTATTCTTATGTTCCCTCCTTCATTCATTCATTCCTTCATTGGTTCCTTTGTTCCTTGGTTCCTTGGTTCCTTCATAACCTCCTCCCTTCCTTGCTTCTTTTTTACTTGCTTTTTGATCACTAAGGAGATGTTTTATGACCTGAACTTATTTTACATCTTTAATTTTGTTTACTGATCTAGATTAAGTTGATCTTTGTTTACTAAAAAAAAACGAATTTCTAATTACATTTTCTCCCTGGCAGTAACTAAGGTGTGATATCTGACTGAAAAGCGCATCCTGATGTTTAGTTGGATCATGAACAGGATTCAAACCCATCATTACTACATGATCTGACGTGCTGCGTTCTCGTCCTGTCATCACACACTCGGGGTCACAGCGGGGCTTCGTCTCCAGCCAATCAGGCAGATTTGACTTGTTTGTGATCGGTCTTTTCATTCGACATGAAAGAGCCAGCAGACGTCTTCATCCTCCAGACGAGGCTCATGTTTAATTCAGTGGCCTGAGCTGCAGAGTGCCTTCTGTTATTTCTGTCTTACTATCCTCGGAGAGCCATTTTCACAGCCTTCAATACTCGGTTGTGATGATACTTGTGGATTACCGGGGGAAGAAGGAAATAAGAGTCAGACCTTGGTGCTGTCTGATGTTTCTGGTGGAAGTGGCTCTGATTAAATGTAGATTCTGATGTGTGAGCGGTTTTAAGTTGGAGGAAATTTCAGCACGTTGTTGAGGACAATATCACAGCAGACCTCAGTGATTCTTTCAGATCAAGACTGTTTTGTTTGGCTGTTAATGTTATTTTCTTACTGAGACCATCATCAGATTCCAGGGTGAGGCGGTCAGCCCTCCACTGACCCTCGGGATGTAAACAAAACAAAACACAGCAAACTGTCGAAGGGAAGTAAACATCCAGGCCACTTGAGTCAAAATTTCACCAGATTTTTCCATTTACTATTTGAAAAACTGGAAAAATGATGACAAACACTGGCCAGAGAAAGCAAACGACAGGTTTAATCCTGGATCGGTTTTGTTTAAGAATAACAGTATTGGATTTTTCTGCAGTATCGTCGGTTTTGTGATAGCCTTCCTCTTTAACTCGGCTCTGCACTGAGGTGTGTGTCTAAATCCTTGAACGTGTCAGCTGCCTCCCTTAAGAGACCAAAAATGAGGTCACCTGAACCTCCACCTGGTCATAAGCTTTTTCTGAATCCTTGAACAAAGCCTCATCCTTTCTCCTTGTGTCCATTTCGCTGCAGCTTTAAATCCTCAGGAGAGTATTCCTATCTGCTTATTATGCATTCATTAGCTGTTTTAACCTCCCACTCAGCCTCTCCAGGTTTTCCCTGAGTGTTACAGCTCCTCGCAGGGGAAACCCTTTAATTACTGAGGATTTAAAGAGCCTGGATTCAGGTTTCATTCCACTTTGCTCTGTTGGCTCTTGCATGATTATCTGAACAAGAAAGTATCATTTGCATTTTAATCACAGCGCTGAAACTTCAGAGTGCAGCAGAAGCAAGGGTTTACTCTCAGATGAGCGGTGTTGCAGCAGGATTGCTGCAGCAGGGGACTAGTTTCAGATGACTTAATACACGCTGCAGTGAATTCAGAGCTAGGGGAACTTGTCTCTCATTGACAGTTACAGAAAACAGCATGCCAAACGCTGTCTTTGTGCGGCTGTGGCATGTGGCAGTCAATGTGGCAGAAAAACAGTCTGTTGACAGAAATGATGGCAGTGAAGGAGTGGCGTGTTGACACCAAACACAACTCCAGCTGCTGCGTTAGCTCTTCTGTGTGTTTACATGAGAAACAGAGAGTGGATTTGTGTTTGTGTGTCAATTAAATCCCTCAACATCTCTTGTTTTTAAACATTTTCAGTTCATATGAAAGGATTTTTATTCTTTAATTCAGTTTATAAATATCTTTGAAGACTAATTCAAACATTTTAAAACATTAAAGAGTCTAAGGTGGTATTCAGACCTGGACTGTTTGGTCCACTTTAAACGGACCAGGGTTCGTTTCCCACTGGTGCGGACTTTTCATGCAGGTGTGAATAGACACAAATGAACCCTGGTGCGGACCAAACAACCGGACTGAGACCCATTTTTTGAGGTGGTCTCGGTCCGCTTCCAAACGAACTCTGGTGCGGTTCATGGTTCTCCGATGCAGGTCTGAATACAAACCAAGGTCCATCCAAACTAACTACAGGATACATGCGCCTTTTGGGCCTATAAAGCCACCATAACTTAACCATCTTTGGTTCATACCTGATCCTCCGTCTTCTGTTTAGCCACGCTGTTGCTAGCATGTTGTGGGTCAGGACACGCAGAGCATAGCGTCTCCTTGCTGCGTGCATTCGTCTTCGCTGTTCCAAAATTTGAAATGGAGCGTTGTTAAGCCTTCTTTGAAGGAGCTGCTCTTGAAACTGAAAATGATTTTGCAGCTCTAATAAGAGCACAAACACACGTTTACCTCCATTTCCGGGTCTGTATTCTGTGTGCCGCCTTTGTCAGTGCTGTCCAATGAGAGCACTGATCGTCACACATGTGGATGTGTTTACAGAATATAGTCCACTTGCAAAAAGTACAATCTGAATATGAACCGCACCAAACAAAAAAAATAAAGTCCGCTTTTGGTCCGGGCCAAACAAGTGGACCAAAGGACTTATCTGGTCTGAATACAGCCTAAATGAATACTAAGCACAAATGTTCTGGATCTGCTCCTTCAGTTTGCCTCAGCATGCAGTTGCAAAGCTGTGTGTGGTTGCTGCAGCAGCATCTCTTTCTAATGGCAAATGCATCCCATCAATTAACATCCACAAGAAGAGCTTATTTCAGCACATGGCAGGCTCAGGTCCTGACAGTAATGCAGATGAATCATTGAAATGTGGACTCAAACATGCTAAATAAGAGTAAAATACACAGCCTGGCTCTGATTGTAGACTGTTATGAATGATTGCATGTTAGCATCATGTTAGCATCATGTTAGCTCCCTTTTCCCTTGTAGGAGACGACTGCTTGCTTCGTTTTTTTCTGGTAGTTAGCAGTCTGGGCTAATCCCACGAAAAACAGCTACTTTTGGTTTATTGTCATACACTAAGAAGTTTCCTTCACTTAATGCATCCTAAGGAGATTGCCACTTGGCGAAGACCAGGGGCCCCTGTTTCTAGCCACTTCCACCAGCTCCTCTGAGAAGATACCAAGGTATTCCCAGGTCAGCCGATAGCTATAATTCCTCCATGGGTCTATCCTGGGGTCTCCTTCCAGATGCGCATGCCTGAAACACCTCATCAGAGACGCGTCCAGGAGGCCTCTGCACAACATGTCTGAACCACCTCATCTGGCTCCTCTTGATGTGAAGGACCAGAGGCTCTACTCTTCCCTCGAGCTCTGAACCCTTTCTCCAAGGCTGAGCTCAGTCAAGCACGTCTGGAGAAAGCTCATTTCAGCCGCTTGTATTCACAGTCTCGTTCTTTCGGTCACTACCCACTGGCACCACTGGTAAATTACTAAAAGTTTGCCCACAATGCTGATGACCAGAGTGACAAAGTCATTCAGTTGGGCGCCAAATCCTTGTTCTTCAGACCTCAGCAAGAATTTTCCAATTCAGAAACTAATTCTTCTGTTTTTTTATGTGACACCACATGAATGCAGCATTACTCCCATTATCTAACTTCTTAAAGGGACAGGCTCCAAGCAGCCTGAAATTCAAACAGAGGCTTTTATCTGAGACACATTACCATCACTCTCCAGCAAGGTCTGCCTTACTAATTCTGCAGAAAGCTCTTTTGATTGTGGAAATTAAAACAGAGATGCTTCAAAAGAAAAGGTTTTGGGAGAAGGTCTTCCACCTGCTTCAGATGTTTTGCTTTGTGATGTTTTTGTTTTGTTCTTTCTGCTGTTGAGGCAAAAATACACTGATCTGATCTGATCCCAGCTCCAGCAAGTCAGAGCCCTTCACATCACATGCCTAAGGCTACTGTTTTTGTCCGATTCAGGAGCAACGACAATACAATTCAATGGGAGTGAAGGGAGCAAAGTATCAGCTGTTAATGGTTAAAAAATTAATCCTCTCAAACCAAAACACAATCAAAGCTTTCTATCTGATAGTTATTAACACTCATAAATCTGTCAAATTGGTCGAATGTAGCTGGTGGAGACCATCGTGGCTCAGTCAGATATTAAAGTTGCCGTATCTTCTGCAGGTGACCCAGCCCCCGCGTCCGGAGACCCAGAGCCAGCTCCTGGGTTCCTTTGACGAGAAGGCCTACCTGGCCTCGAAGCAGCTAAAACCGGGGGATGATCCATACAGAGAACACGCCTTCAACCAGCAGGAAAGCGACCGGCTGGGCAGCGAGCGTGCCATCAGAGACACCCGACACTACAGGTGAGTGGGGTCAACAGCCTCAGCCCAGGTGGTTTCTACCTGTCCTACTGTGATCCGCACAAGGAGATCCAGGATTAATCTTTCTTTAGCTGCTCATAGATTTGGAGTTTAGAATCTGCCGTCGCACTAACAGGTAGTTCAAGGGTCAAATGAGGAGATTATTCTGGGAGGTCTTAACCTGAGTGTCCTGACTGCTGGGTTCACTCCAGGATGTCGATCTGAGCTACAGCAGGTGGGCAAAAGGATCATGTTCTCCACCTCTTCTCTTAGAAAATGACAATGAAAGCATAAAAACAATGTCTCAGTATTCTGTTGTAGCTTTTACAGCAGACAAATTCATGCCTGTATCCATCACTCTGCAGTGTGCGTTCTTGAACATTAAGAAAATTAACTTGTGTTGAAAAGAAAAGGAGTTAGTTAATCTCAAACACAGATTCCCTGATGTATGGTACTTCATCTTCTTGTTTTCTAAAACAAATCTCAAAGCTCCAAACCACAGGTAGCAGTGTAAAGCAGAGGGTCAGGACAGTATGCAGTTGTTGCCTAGCAACCGGATATTTCCGTGTCACTACAGCAACAATGCCAAGGCAACTCCACAGGGCTTATCACAGCTGCCCGAAACACAGCTTGGTAGGTGGAGAGGGTTCAGGGGGTTGGTTTTGTCTGTGGCCCGTCTGGAAGGAGATTTTTAATAGAAAACGGATCCAAACCTGCTCTGACCACGTGATGAATCCCTCTCCCTGCAGGTGTGCGTCTCTGAATTATGACACAGATCTCCCAGCCACGAGTGTCATCATCACTTTCCACAATGAGGCCCGCTCCACGCTCCTACGAACCATCAAAAGGTAATGAGATCAAACGCAGAGATACTGACGGCTATCGTATCCTCCTCTTAATCTGTGTTTATCTCTCCCTCAGTGTCCTGATGAGAAGTCCTCCATCCCTGATCCAGGAAATTGTCTTGATAGATGACTTCAGCTCTGACCGTGAGTCTCTGCTTTTCTTATGCTGATGAAAAATGTAGCAGCTTGGATGCTTGCGTTTTTTATCAGAGTACGGATATCTAAAACCAGCTGACAAATACCCTAAAGAGAAGTCCAAGCTTTTTTTAACCCCATATAAAGATGATTTTTCTATTAACACTGATCATATCCAATGACTTCTCATCGGATAGAGTGTCTTAAGTTTGCCTTTAGTGTTTCCTCATCTCATTACCATGTTGGCTTTACATAGAAAAATGTATCCATCAGTTTGAAACAATGTTACCGTCACTGCTCACATACTTCCATACGTCCTTCCAGAAATACGGATGAATTGAAGCCAGAGCACAGACAGGTGGCTCCGTCCGTATCCATATCTGTATGCAGTGTTGACCATAAATGGGCCTTAGGCCTTACCAAACACCAAATGACTGTTAGATCTTAAGCAATTTTAAAATCTTGTGATACTACACAAATAAAAGCCAATTTTTAACCAGACAATCCTTTAAATGCACTAAATTAGTCCATACGGCAGCTAGCCCACACTGAACCTTTGTGGTGATGATTCCAGAGACGTGAGATCTCACAAAAGTTTGTGTGATAAAACCTTATCAGCCGGTCACTCCGGTGTGTTTTTCAGTTAAAATCATTTAAACAAGTAAAGGAATCTGGGTAAATAAATCCACAAGCTGCTCTTCATTTCAGTTGTCATGGCAAACACAACCCGAGGATCTTGATTTATTTCTAGAGCTTCGAAGGGTCTTTTGCCTGTGGCACAATTGTTTGTAGCTGCCAGCTAAGAAAAGAATAGAATAGAATAGAAAATACTTTATTCATCCCCAAGGGGAAATTCAGGAAGGCGAAAGGTAAGGTAAAGGTGACAGACTTTACCTGGTCCCTGAGCATGGTACACTTGCGGTCACACTGGCCAAACAAACTAGACTTTAGAGCTTAAGTATTCTTGGGTGAGATATGGATGGCCAGTGTGAATGGGCCCTTAAAACCATCCAGTGTGAACCCAGCCTTGCTGTTTAAGCTTTGCACGCTAAGTCCATTTTTTCTTCGTCCAAAACTTACACACATTAAAAAATAAATTTGATCTCATGCTATGGCAATCATGTTTACACATTTGCTTCGAAAATTTCGTCTGTCATTATTTTTTTCAGAACAGGTTCAATTTCCCCCAAAAAACTAACAAGTGACCTCACTGAGTCTACTTTCATGTTTTATACAAAACCACAGAGAAATTTGACTTCTCTCTGACTTCTCTGAATGTAGATGTTGCTGTCTTGTTCATTTCTACCAGTGGCAATTGCTCTAAGACTGCAAGGGAAGCTCAGCTTCCCCTAAAATGTCCCCAAAAAAAGTGGTGATATGTACTGCTGTGTGTACATTTCATTGACAAAATATGCGCTAGAATTCCTTCATCTTTTGTTCAGAATCAGCTACCTATCACAGGTCACTGGCTCCACCTCCTTCTCATTCATCCCCACAGCGTCTCAGCACTTAAACACAGTCGGACGCTGAGCGTCTTCTGACTTCAGTGGGGAAGCGTAGAGTGAAAACTGGACGGTCATTGGATAAACGCCAGGCTTTGTCCCGCCCACTGAACGCTCAGCGTCTCTGGGGGTCTATGAGGCAGTGGGCTGGCCTGGACGCTCGGCTTCTGCATGATGATTGGATGATCTGTCTGAGGCCGAATCCCTTTTTGATTGACAGTGAAGTGAGCCAGTCAGCGATCTTGAAGTATAACGCTCCACCTCCATCTTTTCAGTTGTTCTGGACTGACCTGAAGGCTTTATCGATCCCCAGCGAGTTTACCTTTCTTAAAAATGACGAGCGTTGAGAGAACACCAATAAAATCCCTGGAAAAAACGCCTGGTTGGTACGACAGGGTCAGAGATCATTTTCTTGAAAAGGAATGTAGGGTAGAACTTACGTTTAAATAATAAATACACAAATTTATGATGTAGGCCGAGAAAAAATTAGCTTCCCCTCCTCGATCGACGAGCAGTCGCCATTGATTTCTACAAAACACAGTTTGACAAAGATGTGGCAGAGACCAAAAACAGAGCTACAGTTGGTGTGTGTAGAAAAAATCTGATCAGACATTTTTTCTGGGCTGTTTCTTTAATAGTCATAATATGTGTTTAAATAAATTTAAATATTTTTATCAGGCTGTCATGAGTTAAATTTCACAATTTTAAGTTTAGAAGTGGCTTCTTGAAAAAAAAAACTCGTGGGCACGGAGAGAATTTGGAACCACCGTGTTTCCACAAACCTGGCTGCAGCCCTCGGTGCCAGGTGTTAAGCTCTTCTCATTCTGCCATCTGCTCTGAGTATGTGTGAAGCAAATATCACACAGGAATGTTCCAGCACAACAGTGGGCCAAATCATAGGAAGATGTAGGTGGCAGGACATGCCAGGAGACAGGAGTGGCTTTGAGGATACTGTGGCTAATGATATCACAGAACCACGGTATCCTCACTACAAGCTGCTTTTTTTAATCTGATTGGTTCTCCTGCTACGGGATAAAAATAAACACAAAAAGCAATGTAGTATAGTCTCATTGTGGCTCAACCACTATCATATTGTTGCCTAATCTAAAACCACATATTTGACGACATAAAAGCAAAATGAGCCTAGAAAGACAAGCTAACATTAGCACGTAACCAGGCACTGGTTTAGATTGTGGCTGCTAGCTTACCGTTTGCTCCTTCCTCTAGAATCATACAGCACATTTGACAGATATATTAGCTCAGAGAATTTTACCCTCTCCACAAAAATAATTAGCAGTTACAGACTCTCCATAAAAGTGGAAAATCTGAGGGGACAGGGCTGTGTTTTGGAAGTGCTCTGGTAGTCCCATTACCCAGTGTTTCAGTGGATACTGGCTGGGCCTGTGGAGAGCATCAGACGCTGGTGACTTAATCTGCTGTCTTCAAACACATATCTGTGTGTGACAACTCTCTTTTTGCTTCTTAAGACTGTAAACAAAGGCAGCACAGGCAGCTTTTTATCACTACTTTCAGGTATTTCCTCAGATGATCTAGCAGTTGTTTCCACGCTGTAAAAAAAACCCAAGTACTTACTTTTATGTAAAAAGAAGTAAGTGGGCTAAATGACCCTGACATTTTGAGACAAATCAGTTAATTGCATCATAAAATGGGTTTTATTTTTCTGCAATAGACCAGAATAAAAAATAACCATGTTTACATAATTATTCCCCGTTGTCAGCTGAAAACAGGAGAATTACATGAACTCATGCAGCTCACTGTCTACCGGGCCTCCTGTAATTACCACCACATGCATCTTCAGTCTGAGGGAAGGGCACAGTGACCTACATTCATACACACACACACACACACACACACACACACACAGAGTGGTGTCAGAGCTGGCCAGACGTCTAAACAGGAGTGTCTCAGCGCCAGCAGCTGAAGCAGCCAGAGCTCCATTAGCTTACTAATGCCCGGTTTACTCCTCTCAGCTGTGGCCAGGATACCTGTGTGCACCTTGAACTGGCAAAGAGTGAACTATAACTGTGCTTCCTGTCCTTAAACGAGACTTTTAACCTGCTGACTCTCTGAGATTTCACTTTCCAGCGACGGTTGTCATGGAAAACCACTCTCCCTCCAGTTTGTGGTTTGTAGTTTTGACTGTGAATCAGCAAGTCTCACATTAGCCAGCGCTTCTGCTCCATCCAGGTCTTCTCGGTGGTCTGCCCGTGTTATTTTTTTCCAGAGTTGTGTTTAAATAAAAGTCTGAATAATCCCTGTCAGTAAATGGGAAATCAAACTGCTCTTTAATTGAAGCTAAACGGCAGGAAAGTGCTCCTTCAAGCCCCAAATTACTTCATGATGTTGATGGAACATGCTTCATTTTGAAGTTACTGTTTGGGGTGTGGTAGATCACATATATTTAATGTTTTCTGCTTTCACAAGAGGATTTTTTTTAAATTAATGTCAATACAGCTGCCACAAGGAGTCAAAAATGTTTATATTAACCAGTGCTTCTTGGCAATAAATATTATCCTGTTGGAAAGCCTGTTTGTTATTTTCACCCACACATGATTGTGTTCATGTGATTTTCACTGTGTTGCCGTTGTCTGAGTTGCGTGTGTAGCTTAAGGCTGCTCACTGATGTAATCAAAGTAAGACGTGTTTCCCTGCTCCCATCCCTGTTTTTTTCAATAGGCACATGTTTGGGTGATTTTCACCCAACTTTAGCATTTAAGGGGTAAAACATTTTTTATAATGATTTATTATTGGTACAATTAAAATAATTTCAATAGCCTTCACTGGACAAGGCTCACATGTTAAAAGTCCCATATCATGCTCCTTTTCTGCAGTTTAATATGGATCATTGATGTCTTTATGAAATGGTAGTAACATGTTTTGGTCCAAAAAGCCAATAAATCAAGCACAGCAGCATTGTTTCCAGACTCTCATAGCCCCTCTGTTCAGAACGCTCTGATTTAGTGGGCGTGACCTTCATATGTAAATGAGCCACCACTGATACCGCCCTGCTCTTCTGCATCACTGAGAGCGGCGCCACGAGCTCCAAGTGCACAATGTTTAAAAAGCAGCGAAGCTCGTTTAACATTACAGGCTAAAACAATAGGCTAACTGCAGCTAAAGTTAGCATCCTGTAGCTTACACAGAGACAGGGGACACTGAGGAAAAGCTCTTACATCTGCTCCACAGCACACAGCATTTAAAATACTCACATTTCCAGGGTCCGAGGTTTGTTGGTGGATGGTTTATAATGCGCCTGGATTCAGGACCAGTCTATTCGCTAGCTCTCTGTTGTACTGTCCAAAGTTGGAAAAGCAGTCGGCCGTGAAGTGACTCGCACACACATGCACAGTTTTACTGAGTGTAGCTGGCACATTTCCCTCATAAATGAACTCTAGCCACTCAGTCTTGTCTTTTTCCGAGATGGGAAGCTTGTACATGGAACTATGTGGCTGTTTACAGCCAAAAACAGAGCAGTGATGGCTGCTGGAGGAGGGGAGTGGGCTGGGAGGAGGTTCAGGGGTATCTGCTCCAGTGGGCCAATCAGGCCAGACTTGCTCCTGATTGATCAAAAAAGGGAATCGCTGATGTCGGCAAATCCCCACAACCCAAACAGCTCGTTTTAGGTCAGGATTTTAGATTCACAAGCACTACTAAATACAGGTTTTGTCATTAAATATCACATTTTGTGGGCTGTGAGGAAAGCCAAAGACCCCCAAATTTTACTAAACTTCATCTTTCATTGACTCTTGTTTGATGTTGTTTGTTGGATTGAAGTCTAAAGCAGCGAGATACATCAGCAATTTAACAAGTTTCTCGATTAACAAACAGGAGCCTTGGTGATGTGTGGAAAGCCCATACATACACAGCCACAACAGCCTGGCTCCTCCTCCTCATGCTGCTCAGCAGCCTGCTCTCACATATCCAATTCCTCAACCAGCATTTGATGAGTTCAATGGGTTTGAGGTCAGGACTGGAGATTCTTTTGCACCTGATTGGCCTGATCGGGTATCAGAAGCTCAAAACAAGAGTCAATGGCTGTTTGACATTGGCGGAGAAGATTTGTCAGTTTTCAAATAGGTGCAACCCACATAGTCAGCTCTGCTCCTTATTCCACAAATGTATGTCCTTTACAGATGTGGCATCATTTAAAGGGAAATACTCAGACTTTACAGCTGTATAAGATTTATTACCAAGAATAATGTTACAACAAAGACTTCCTGACTCTGTGTGCTAAGTTTAGATAAACGTAGTGAATCCCGGGGGTGAACAGGTGGTTAGGTGAGGCAGTGAGAGTGCGAGCTTGTCAGTCAGTTGATCTGATCTGGCAGACAGACGGCTGATGGGGGCGGAGAGGCTGGAGCTGGGATGTCGGTCAGGAGGAGAGAGGAGAGAGGAGGGATAGACATGCCTGAGAGTAATCCTATTTAGGCTTGCCTTAATCATAAGGACACGGTTCTTAATCAGGGACGGTGATCTTTGCTCCGTGTCCAGACGGCAGCGTGTGACTCCGATTGTGTGGAGATAAGAATAGACACTTGTTAACACGCAGGCCTGGAAGTATCACATCCTTTATGTTTCAACATTTTAAAAGAAATTGGAGAAATTTTAACTCACTTTTTCTGTTAAAATTATGTCGAATTAGACTAAATTTTATGACCGCTCTAACATACTGTAAATGTGAACATGTGTGGATGTAGACCAGTGTTTGTAATGTGCTTCATGCTGCCGTTTTTCCAGCAGGAAAGTATTTAAAATTCACAATGTGTAAAGTAGCAGCACTCAGTGTTCAGCTGCATTTAATTATGTAATGCATCAAATACACACACACACACACACTCAAGCAAACACAATGTGGTTTAAAGTAAAGAGCATCTGCTCAGTGGGAGTGATCCATGACTTTCTGCTCTTCCTCTTCGGATAGTTGAAGCCCTCCTCCTCCTCCTCCTCCCTCCTCACACACACCAGCTGTCCCCTCCTTGTGAGCACCGTTAAAGCACTAATAACTTCTGCTCTTGCTGTCACACACACACACACACACACACACACACACACATGTTCCTGGTGATATGGCAGCTTAAATGCCAACAGACAGGTTTGTAAACACAGCAAGTGCAATCACGGAGGATTATGACGCGTCTGTCGGCGTTGGTTGGTACCACGGAGTGATGGAGAGACGGGGGTCTGGGGTCTGACTGATCCGACACAATCCTTTAGCAGGATCACACTCACTGTCTGCTAATGCTAATCCTCTCAGGGGTGGGAGTGTGAGAATACCTGTTTGAAGGTTGTTGGTTATGATGTCTGCCTTAACTCACCTCATTCAGAGAAACAGAAGATATGATCAGAACATTAAAACCATACTTTGAATTTTGTCGTAAAATTATAAAAACCTGGACTTGCGGTTGGAGATCCAGGTTCAGAGACAGCTCTTTGATTTCCTCGCTGACATCTGTTGATGCTTTCTGTGTTTCTGAGAGTGCTCATGATGAAAAAAGGCGTGGACGGTGGGAATCAAGCTGCTTTTTGGATTTGTTTATGGAAAGCAGCGTTTTGAATCTCAATGTGCAGTGAAATGAAGTTTTTTGTTTAAGCTCTCTGTCTTTTCTGTGTTTATGTGTCTGATTGTGATGGAGCACTGCTGGATGCTGTGTTCAGGTCATGTTGTGCAGTGGTGGTGGTGGTGGTGTAAGCAGCCTGCCCTCAGGGTGTTTACGCGTGTAAATATCTCCTTGTGCGACTGTGTTTATGTTTATGTATGCGTGCTAATTCCATGTGGCAGCGTGGCGTGTTTGTGTGTTGTGTGAGTGGCAGAGTGTGAGATATGAGAACATGAGGAGAATGAGATGGGGTTTTTTTTTTGTCAGTGTGTGTTCAGCCTCCACCATAACATCCCTCTCTGCTCTCCTCTGCTCTTCTCTCCTGCAGCTGAGGACTGCCAGCTGCTCGCTCAGATCCCCAAAGTGCGCTGCCTGAGGAACGGCAGGAGAGAGGGTGAGTGTTCAGACGTCATTTCAAATCAAACACATCGAGCTTTGAGGAAATACATGTAGAGGGATTTTTTAAGCAGACGGAAAGAGAACAATTAAAGGGATTAAGATGCAAAAATATTCATCAGAATCTGGACTAGATTCATTAGAAATTAAATGTTCCTGCAATCAGTGCGAACCTGATCATATACGTTTTGCTGTGCACTGAAAGACCAAACAGTCCAATTCCAGAAAGAATTTGGTGACGTGTGGTGTGGGGGAGACCAGGTATGGTTGTAACACTTTTTGGTTCAGGATCGTAAACTCAGTGAATTTTTGAGTTAGAGTTCAGAATTCTAAAGCAAAGTACGCACATTTGTGTACAACAAATTGCACCAATTCAAACCTCTGCAAGACTATCACAGACCTCATGAAGTGATGTCAAACACATGGTGCTCCTTTGTTACCACCTACCCCATTATTGAGGTAGGCTGTGTCCTGTCAGCTCACAGTCAGTGAAATACCTCAAATTTAAAATTTGTATCTGGCTTTAGCTTCGTTATCTATACCTATGGATACCATGATGCTACTCTTCTGTATAGTATTCCCCTTGGTGCTGGGTTAGCATCGCTAGCTCATTCATCTTATTGGAGATAAAGCTTACATTCCCCATAACCATAGATAGAAGGACAAGCTGATGTCATCTCTTCTTGGCTCATACCGCAGCAACAGAACGTCCCCCTTGCCTCCTTCTGCTCAGCTTGCAGGGAACATTGGGCCTAGCACCAGTTAGCAGTGACATGCTACAGGCCTTTAACAGCTGAACTCTTGTGTATAAGGTTAAAAAAACTGCAACAAACAAATCCAGTTTGGTATCAATGGTCAATAAATGAGGCATAAAACGTAATGACAGACTTCGAAGACAAAAAGGGGCAAAAAGGTAAGACACAAAAATGAGGAAAAAGAACAACAAAGAGAGAGCTTCTGAAACAAGCTGATACCGAAGCAACACTTAGCAAAGAGCCATGATGATGACAAATGAATGATTTCGGGCTTTGTGGGCCCAGAGACTGCATGAGGCACATTTTACCCATACTTCCTTTTGCTTCGAGTTTCCAAACGGTCCACTGGGTAGGCACTCTGTTAAATTATTGAGACCAAGAAAGTGTCCTCAGTTGTATGCAAAGGGATGGTTGTTACACTTTAAAGATGTATTACAGCCTTCTCCACCCCTGTCAGCAGCTGGTTAGCTAGCTGTATTAGCATAGCAGTTTGAAAAATGCATCAAGTTTTGCGGCGAAACTACAATTTATTCCAATATAAGTCACTTTTTTAAGTACTCTTCCTGAGTGTAAGTACTTTCTTACTTTAAAACACTGAAATGATCATATGACTCCTGTCTTATTCCTGATTGGTGGAATTGGTGCTGTTACATCTCTTCACATGTTACATCCAGAAAAAAATGATTAAACATTTTAACTTACAATAAAGCATCCAATCTTGATAAGTTTCCTGAATGTATCATCTTTTTTTTCTGAAAACACAAGCAATCTTAGATTATCAAAGTTATAACTCCCTACACACGATAATAAATAACTAAAGGCTCCGTTTGATCTATTTACTACAAAATGTTTCTGAATGAAATTATCTCTGAGTCATCTGAAATCCTTGACCTCCAAATAAAAAGTTCTGCAAACAGAAAGCAGTTTGTTTGGATGTCTCACAGTAATCCCTCCTGCTTACTGCCGATCCTGCCTGTGTTGTTGCTCTCACTGCAGACTAAAGACTTTGTTTGTGCTTACCAACCACATGCTGACAAAACATGAGCATATTGGACTCAGGCCCATAATTCCCAACTGTCATCCACATAGTACGTGAGCTAAAAGGAGCACAAGTTTACTTAAGAATAGTCTCAGCTACCCCGGCAGAAAACAAACCATGGCGTGTGAAGTGAATGTTTGTCAACATGAGATGTTTGAGGCTCCAAATGGATGCCATATAAGAGAGAGAAGCTGCTGCCCATGTCACTTTCTGGATTGATTTTAACATTTGATTTATGTTTGGCAGCTCTTAATGGAATCACACCTTCAGGCGTCATTGACTTTCCTCTTTTTAATACGTCGAAAAGCTGCAGCCTGCGGTCTCAGAGCGCTGGAGCATTAATAATAAATGGACCCACAGTCACACAAACAAGCATGAGAAGGCAGGATGTTGTTGTTACACAGCCTGACAGATAATATCTGGGCTACGTCAGTGGCAAATTCAGATTTATAGCTTCCATGGAGTAATCTGGCGTTCTAATAATGTGTATTCTTTTTGTTTTGATTATATTTCCGCTGGTTTTACAGTTATCCTTGGTTGGTCCTGATTTATTGGAAAGTTTTTGTATGGTATTGTTTGAATTACACATTTTGGAAACAGAAGCAACATTTTTAGATCCACTTATTTAGGCGAGCTAGCATTCTTTAAACCCTGAATCAAAACTGTGCCCAGCATAAAAATGTCCGGTTGTTTTGTTGTCAGGTGCCAGAAATTATAATACACCACAGAGTCAACTTCTGAAAGGATCGTGACTGTAAATGGAAAGTGAATGTTGTCATTTTTAAACCATACTTAATCAAACTATTAACTATGCTAATTATCAATCCTGAAATACAACATCATTATTCTGGTTCTATTCCACGTGCGGATGTCTTCCATCCCCTCAATGATTTCTCACAGAGCTGTGAGTCGTTTACTATCCGTTTTTTGATCTGCTCTGAAAAAACAAACAAATCTCTCTGTGATGAGAAAGTCTCTCACTGATACAGATTTTCCTCTTGTTCGAGGACATTTTCTTAAAACATCGTGCCAATCTGTTAAGATCTTGTTGAGCTGCTCTGTAAAGAGAAAAAACATTTTTTGGACTTGTTTTGAAAGTTTATGTTTTGAGTAGAAACCACATGAAGGCAGAGAGGAGGAGACGAAGTATCAAGAGACTCGCTAACGAGCACATTGTTCGTTTTCGTCTCATGTGAGTTTTTTTCTCAAACATTAAAAGTTGCAAATCTCAGCCCTTCAGTTGAAAAAGGCACTTGTGTCAAACATTTGAGCAGGATGGTGTGTGTGCTGCTCTGTGCTGCTGGTAATTTATTTTTCTCTGTGCGTGTAAACAGAGCACAGAGCCGAGCCCCTGTGTCTGTTTCTTTTACATTCTGTTTATTCTCTTTAGCTCTCTGTTGCTCAGACTCGTCGTTAAAGGCTTTCTGATCCGGCTCCTAACGAGCTGCATCTCTGAGGAGTTTGATTTAAAAACATGTCGACAGTAATCACTCCTTCCCGGGGGGATCGTATTCCTGCAGACCAGAAATGAATCCATTGTTTTCACCCTGCTGATGCTGCGAGATGTTACAGCGAGCCAAACAGACGGACAGAAGGAGAATTTGATCTTCTTCGTTAAAACATGACCTGCTCAAGGCTGCTTTTTCTCCTGGTTTTCAAAGCACAATTAGCTTCTCAAATGACTTCTCAAGTCTGGGTGTTCAAATCTTTGTCTTTGAGAGAATGTATGTGTTTAAGTAAGTGTAGATGCTACAGAAAATGAACCTCATCCTCAGCTCCCCAAAGGTATAAGCTATTTAATCTGATAGAGACACGTTTTTAATGAAGAAAGACACCTCCAATTACCAGTCCTCCTCACGGCCGTCAGCGTCTCTGCTCTTAGCTCAGCCGTCTTTAAAATAGACTCAACTCCCAGCATTAAATTAACACTTTTTCTCACAGCCATCCTTGTGTGGTTGCAGGGTAAAAATCGAGACACAGTCTGGTTTCTACTTCAGACTAATCCAATTATCAGGCTTCATTTCAAAGGGCTGCTTGTTTCGGAGGCTTTTGCACCTCAAAGTCAAATGTAAATATCAGAGAAACATGAGGAGAGAAAATGTGTTTAATGAGCGAAGTGAGCAAGGTCTGAATTTTTTAGAAGGAGCAGAGAGGCTGATTAAAAACTGGAGATGAGCGCTGCATTTCAAGGCTCACTGGGCTGCTTTTTTCTCTGATTTTTGCAGGCAGGTAACTGATGCAACACAGAAGAGAAGAGCATGTGAAAGCAGAGGAGTCAGACAGCCATAAAGAAACTTTACTGGCAAACACGCTGAGTCACAGATTTTCCTTTTTTTGAGAAATCTTCTGCAGAGGAGGCTCGGGTATTAATAACATCCTAAACCCAGCTGCTGGGGGAGGGGGTGAGGCTGAGGGTTAAAGACACACAGCGCAGGAAAGTGGTGGCAAAGCAGAGACAGAGACCAGAAAGCCTGCAGCTGAAGTGTTGTGGATTCAGAGGATGTGTTTGTCAGGTGATGGTGAGATGACGTCAAACGGGAAGTCGGTGCCGCTCGTGATGGCAGCCTGCCTGAACTCGCTCACAGGTGTTAGTTTCTGTGATCGGAGTGAGTTTGAGGAACATAATGTAACAAATCCAGTCAGAAGAAATGCATCTGTATATGTTTCAGAACAACCCATGTTTTTCTAGTTTTTTATTGATATTCAAGCACCTCACGTCCAATGAGGAGCTTGGAATGGTACAAATGTTTGTATTGAACTGTCGGAGGTTAAGAAAAAAGAAAGTTTACCCAAATTGAAAAAATAATAAACATTTATAATAAAAAAAAAAAAACCTTTAAAGACTTAAAGCTGTGAATGTAGATCGATCAAGCCATGAAAGTTGCTATACTGCAAAAAACTGAAATCTTATGAGCCACATTCACCTGACCAGCTCGTAAAAGTGTCTTATTTCAAGTGATTGAAAGACAAAATGAGGTCTGAATTGCTTGTAACAAGTAAAAAAAAAAATCTACAAATGGAACAAGAAAATTTTTTTCTAGCATTAAGACATTATTCTAGTTTTGAGCAAAGCTTTGTGCAATTTATCTGGACTGATAAATTGAATGTGACTCCTATCAAATATAACAAGACATTTTTTTATTTAAAATAAGACAAAAACACTTGATAAGATTTTAATTTTTTGCAGTGTACCAGTTCTAACAGGTGTCTCAAGTTTTCTTGATTCCTCCAAACCCTCTCTGTGTGGATGAAAGCAACTAGGTTCCTGTTAAGACTTGATTAAAAATGGTTTGATCCATCCACATGGTTGGCCGTAATGCTTAATGATTCCTTTTTTGATTCTTTACATTACACCAGAGCAGCCAGACCTTACACCACAAAAAATGAAATATTATTAAGTTTTTTTTGTCTTATTGTAAGTAAAATTGTCTTAATATAATCAACATGAGCCACATTGAACTTATCAGTCCAGAAAAATGTCTTATTTCGAATTATTTTAAGACAAAAAGTGAGGTCTGAATTGCTTGTAATAAGTAAAAAAAAAAAAAAAAGATCTGCAAATGAAACAAGAAAAACTTGCTAAAATAATGTCTTAACACAAACTTTTCTCTTGTTCTGTTGGCAAAAATTCTTTACTTTTTTCAAGCAATTTAGACCTCATTTTTGTCTTTATATAACTTGAAAAATGAGGTGTTTCAGGACTGGTCAGGTGAATGTGGCTTATATTAATTCTACTGAAAATAAGACAAAAACACTTGATAAGATTTCAGTTTTCTCCAGTGTATGTCAACAACACGTGACGTGCCATACGTCAATCACGCTCATTAGTCAGCAACAGGATTTCCAAGACAACTGAAGTGGTTGAAAGCTTTCTTCACTTTACCAAAAAAGAAACTACTGTACAAAGATTATCTGATTTATTTATTTATGTCTAGAGATCTAGGATCCACTGACTGTGTTTAAAGATTTTTACTTTTTACTTTATATCCAGATCCAGTGACCAGTTTCACACCTATTTATTTGTTTATTTACAAACTCAATAAAATGTTGTTGACAGAAAACCTGTAAAACTACTTTTTGATCATAGAAAAATCACAGGAGGGATTGATAAAGAATCTGACTGATAAGCAAAATCGATAAGGGCACTGGCATCAATAAAATCTTATCAACACCCATCGCATTATCAGACAGCTCTGAAGTGAAAGTAGTGTGATGTTATAAAAATGAGCAGGAAAAGGAAACGAATAATGAAAGAGGGACAGAGCATCTGAACACTTCATGAAATGGGTTGTTTCTCCAGAGAAATCAGGTCGAAGAAAATCAAAGTGAGATCAGTGAGGAGTTTCCTTCAGCATCCAAAGACACTCAGAAACTCGGACTGGAAACATTGGGATGTTCTTAAAATTTAAAGCAGTAGCGAACTTTGATAAGTAATAATTTATCTTGAAGATGACTTTGCAGCTTCTGGTTGAAGAATCTTCCAGAGCAACTGCAAAAACTCAGAGAGCACAGACCTCCTCCAAGCATATTGTCATTGTCACGCAACACTTGAGTCCGACTTTAATGTTATACTCCCTTTCAGCAGACTGTCTGCTACAATTTGGTGTTAGTTGCAGGTTTGTACGATAATTTGTCACATAACAGTGTTGAAAATAATGATGACTCAGTACATATTTCATATTCCAGATCTTAGTATCCAGAATATTGCCAGGATCTGGATCGTAGTTTTACATCTGCCAGAAATTATGGTGACCTTGTCTTGTGTTGTTTTGCAAAGCAATCTGACCATTTATGGTGGAGTTATATACACATATGGTGAAAACAGCCCTATCTCACAATGATGAAGAATCCTTTAAAAAATCCTGGATCCAGACGGTGATCCAGATCACCTCCAAAATTTCTCACTTCGTCCTTATCCCATTTTGAACATTTTCTGAAAATTTTATCAAGATCTGTTTGTTACTTCCTTGTCGGAGGTAATTATTTGTACATCATGGTAAATCAAACCCCAGATTTAGAGTAAAAAAACTGAGCGCTGGTCTAAAAATGTGGAATTGACCTTTAATAAACTTCTTCCTGAGCCAAACGTCCACTTTTGTGACATTTTGAACCAGCGGTTTAGCTCCAGCGCTTCTCAAACATGACCGAGCATCAAATTGTCTTCCAGTGAGGAAGGATATTTGACAGGTCTCTTCTGTGTCCTCTCCTCTGTGCGCCTCCCTCAGGTCTGATCCGGTCACGTGTGCGAGGAGCCAACACGGCCTCGGCCTCCATCTTGACCTTCTTGGACAGCCACTGCGAGGTCAACGCTGATTGGCTGCAGCCGATGATCCAGAGAGTGAAGGAGGTACGGACGCACAACCTGACACTTAATAAACACCGCCGACACATGCGATGAAGCAGGAGCCTTTTTTCACTCTTTAGGGACTTTTTCCTCCTTCTCATGGTGGATTTAATTGGGCTTGATGTCATATGTTGGCACTGATGTAGTTGAATAAACACTCTGAATGTTCAGCTAAGATTTTAAGTCTGACCAGATGTCGCGCTCCGCTCAGCCGCTGCTGGAAACAGAAACAGTATGGTGCCTTTTTCCCACTCGCTCCTCGGGGGTTTCTCTGTATTAGCAGGTCTGTTTTGTGTTGTTCACGGTGACAGCATTAGCTCCGGCTGCAGGCTGCGTGCTGGGCTCTTTTTTGATTATTTTAATGCAGTAGGAAGATTCTCTGCATTCACCGTATCCTTAATTAAATTAAGCAGCCCACCAGGGACTCTAAGATCACATCCACGCATGAATGTGTCTCAATTGAAAGCAGGAGGAAATGCAAATCCAGCCACTCATATTAGCATTTATTTCACTGGTGTCCCCACAGGAAGAAACACAGTTATGTCTGGATTCCACAAAGTCACACACACGCACCACGCGCAGAATTTTAATACATGATTAAGAGACCTACAGAAACTTAAGTGTCCATCATTTGATTGAGAGGCAGCAGCTGTGGAGATAGACCTTCATCACACTTGAGATAAGCCGTTTGCTGGCCCTCGTCCGTCTCCTGACATCATCACAAACCTGTGACTGTGCTCAGACCAGCTGCTGCACCAGATCGTGTCCAGCCAAAGAGCGATGTTCCCTCAGACTGGCTCCAGCGTGTCACATCTGTCCCAGCTCGGCTCCTTTTATTCATTCATGAGACTTTAGAAGGTTTTCATGAGAAGTTCCCATACTTATCTACCCTCTCTGTTTCCACGCTTTTTTAGTGAACCAAACGCCTTTTTTCACAACATTTAATCAAGAAAAAGTTCAATGATTGTCAAAAACCTTCATACTTATTGTGATAAATAAGCAGGTTTTCCCTGCTCTCACTCTCTGCAATGCAAATATGACGCTAACACCAGCACTGGTTGAAGGGGTTTGGTTTTTTCATTTAGCTCAGTCAAATTTGAATTCTAAAATGAGTCTCTTACATGATCAGGGCCCGTATGCATGACAAGCCATTAGCAGGGAAAATGGACCATTTGTACTAGTGGCGAAAAAAAAATGGATCAACGGTTTGCATGAGCCAGGTTAACGGCTCAAAAGAGCGTCTGATATAACGTTACAGGCGCTAACTGAAGGATTCCAGCGCTGATGTGTTACCGTTTGAGATGAAAATATACAAAGACAGTAAACAATCCCTCAGAAAAGTGGCAATGTGTAGCCATACAACAAATTTAGATTTAGGAGACACAATATTTTTCAGTGAACAGATGAGATAAGGAAGACAATTGAAGTCTTAAACGGGTGAGGCTCGCTGCCGTCAGTTTTACAAGTTTGATTCGCTCTTTGTGTTTACACATCTGGGTCCTTCCAGGATGTGTGTGGTGAAATGTTGGAGTTCACACACTGCTTTAAAAGTTATTCATCGAGGTAATGGGGCATTGCTGCAGCACTGATGCAGCTCACTTCTTCTACTGTGCGCTCGGAAAGACCACACACATTTACTCACATTGCTGTGTATGAGTGGTAGACATGTGCAGTTCGAGTTTGTTTGAAGGGTTTTCCAGGAGGTTCCCCTTAATTTTGCCTATTGTCGCCACAAAAACTGCTCCCCCTGGTGACTGGCTGCAGTATAGGTTTAAAAAAAAAAATCCATCTCCCCAGTCATTCCAGATGGGCTGTGGTCAAACTTTAAAAAATTAATCCACCTCCTAGAAATGTTTCTGGCATCCAATTTTTGTGGTGGTCTAAAGATATTATTGGGCTGCCTTGTTTTTGTGTCCTCTTTTTTCTGAAGAGTTTCATTTTCATTAATTGTGAAAGGTTAAAAATGACGCTTGTCATGTTTAATGATGATTGACAGCTGTCATTCTTGTGTATTGTTTTTGAGGATTGTAAAATGTGTCAGAAGGGAGAGCCAAGAAGAGATTAGACTCAGGAAAGAAAAAAATAATCATTTTTGTCACCCGGCTTTACTCAGGTTATCTCATTGTCCCTCATAGCCTCTGCTGAGCAGACTGAATAGCTAACTTAACTAACAACACACAATTTTCAAACTCTGCACTTGAGAAGATATTAAGATAGCAAGTTTGCTCAACCAGAGGCACAGCTCAGCTGATTGACAGGTGGGAACCCTATAGCCTGCTCCATTCCTAATATGGCTTCTGTTGATAGTTTGCTTTAAAACTCTGTTTCAGAAAGAGACAAGTGATGTCATTTAGACTATGTCTATTTATTCTACAGTCTATGGTAGTGCTGTAGTTAGCCTGTTAGCACTTCAGATATTCAGCCTGTGCTGGTTTGGATTGGGATTATCGCAGAAAGAAGACAAGAGAAAGTGACAAAGCCATCGCTGTTAGAGCGTGTAAAACACCAAACCACTCCCCCTTTAAAGCATAAACGCGTTGGAAATCAGCTGATGTTTCGGCTCAAAAAAACTAAATTGGGATACATTCCCAAGGATTTCTTCAGTGTTTTAGCAGCTGTTGTAAAGTGGATATTCACTGACACATTCATTTCAAGGTTCCCAGTTTACTGGGTCACTCTTTAAGCTGTGACACTGGGAGCTGACAGAGACACATTCACACTATCAATCTCAAAGAAAACAATTTTTTTAGGATTCATTAAACCAAGTTATGCTCCACATAACTTTATTTTCTGCATATAGATGTACTTTCTGCTGGAAGCCTCTGAGGATGTTTGTTCAGAAAACAAATGTACTCCAAAGCTCTTCATGCAACAAACGTGATATTCAAACCCCAAATTCAGAACCCGACATGAATGTTTTATTCAGAGGACTCTGCTCACTCTGAGTCGATGCCCATCGTTTATTCACTCACTCTCTGTGTGTATGAGATTCCACACACTCATCCTCCAAGCTCGCGGCAGCTGTGACTCATCTAGCTTGCATTACAATCTCTCAGTCTGGTGTTCATGAGCGCCGGGCTCAGTGATAATTCACCAGCTCGTCTGCCTGGCTGCACTCACTCCCGTCCCGGGTTCATTCGTCTACCAGAGACCTCTTTCCTGTGCTCAAAAGACAGCCAGACAGCCAGACAGCCAGACAGCTAGCATCTGAATGAGGAGAGGAGATGCTGCAGCAGAGATCGTCTTTGCACTTAACAAGTTGTCATCCCTGCATGTTTGATGCCTCCATGTGTCTCCTCGCTGATCACAAATAATATAGAGCGCTGACGGTCTGTGGCTTGTGGTTTTAGAAATTTAGACTCTCCCTGACACCTCATGAGCGAGGCCGAGGTTTTTCTGGATTAATCTGTAACGACAGATATTCCTCACAGTGGAGTCAGCTGCATGATTCATTCAAACAGTAACAAACATATTGATCTGTCTTGTTTAATACGAAAGATGGATTCTTTTTGCATGCTTGCCTTTCTTCAGGCTGTGTCATATCTCCTTCTTTTTTTCCTTTGCCATCACATTTTTGTGAGAGTGATTTTTCTGCAGCCATGCCCAGAGGCTTTACATTATCAGGCTGTCCATCCCTCTCAGTCTGGTGGATGCCATAATCCAGGAACACCTGGAGGGAAAGGATTCAAACTCAGCTCTTACAATAGATTTTTTTCTTTTTGCTGCAGCTGCAGGAGCTGGAGCAGCAAAGTTTGAACAATGAGACTGAAATATCAACAACAATGCACTTTTTTGTTGCACGTAACTTCAATTTACAGATGTGAATGCAGAGGCACCTTGTAATTTATCATTGTAAGTTGTCTTCATGTCCTCTTGGGTGATCTGGTTGGACTTTCGATGTGAGGTGAAAGGTCTCCGTGATTGCTTTAAAAGCTGTTTTGGCAAGAATTGATTCAGTTTTGTAACACAGTACCACAAAAACATCACCTAATGGGGTTTCTTATCCAAATAACTCAAAGGTCAACTTCACAAAAAAAACTTCTATGGCCATTTCTCTTTCCACTGAAGCTGTATTTTAGGAAACTTATAAATCAGTGAAAAAATCCTCTCTGATTTCAGGATGAGCTAATTAGATCTTCACCATTCCCTCAGATTCTTCGCGTTCTTGCAAACTCAAAGTCCCAGAAACACATGAAGTAAATTTTATAAAGCTGGCCTTGTGCCATCCAAGAGGACACCATCTTCAGCCTTTAAGTGGATGTGTCTCTCAGTCTGCCCTCTGATTATTTCACTCCAATCTCAATTTGTACTTCAAAATTTCCTTCTCTTTTTAAAATAAGCAAATAAATAACTTGAAACAGTTAAGATTTGAGACAATTTTGGGAGTGTCTGTGATGAGTGCTCCTTTGCAGTGGTCAGGGAGGGCACAGACTGTACAGAGCGCGCTCATTGTTGATAAGTTGTGAACTTCAGGAACCTTTGTAGGAAGTAAGAGACAAGAAATCTTGATTTTCTTTTTTTGTGATGGCCCTTTCCACAAATATAAAGTAATCGATAATTTGATTTTCTGCAGAGAAACAGAAATCTTAACTGAACATGCTCCCCTGAAATTGTCTTAAACTCTATCTCTGAACATTTTCCAAAGTTGCTTTCTCACAGGTGTCCCTCAGTTTTGCACCTTAGAAGTCTGAAGCACCCATCATCCTCGTACTGGTGCCCTATGTGACACCAGTTTGTGTTTGGACCACAAAAGAACTGAGCCAGAACATAAAATAAATAAACCAAGGTTGCGAAATCCCAGGGATTTCAGTTGGAAACTTTCCATGGAAATTTATGTGAGTAAACAGGAATTTATGGGAGTTAAGTTAAAGGAGCTGTGAGGAGTTTTAAAGTGATCTTGAAAAAGTCTCCCTTCTAGATTTATGCCTGATCGTAATCCACACTTTAAAATTAGATTATCAGCAATAATATTGCTGGTTACAGGTTATTTTAAACTGTTACTTCTTAGCTTCCAGTTCGGGTTGACCAGGACTGTATTGATTCATGGCCAGCTTCATGTCTTCATGTCTCTATGATGACACCACGCCAGCTGTCAAAGTTTAGTAGTGAGAAGAGATAAAACACAGAGATCTGTGTTTTTCTCTGCTAAAAACAATTTCTGTAATTAATTGTGTAGTGATGGTGGACACTGGGGCCAAACTGTCAGACAGAAAAAGAACAGAAGAGCAGAAGAAAGATGAACGGGAGAGTGATACAGCACGAGCTAAAGGCTAATTAGCTGTTAGCTCTGCTTGGTAGATGACTGGCAGGACATAGCTAACCAGGATTTACTGATGTTACACATTACATACATGTCTTAGAGCACCGGACTGACAGCTGCGCTAAATATAAACAGCTACTAAACCTCATACAAACTGACCGTGTTTGCTTGTAGTCACGCAAGGCTACAGATATGTCGGAGCACCGGGCTGACGATGTTGCTAACATATAGCCAGATTGATGTCTTGTTTTTAAATCCTAATGCTACGTAACTGTACTGATAAATACCTTACCTCAGCTTGTTGTATCCAGTAAAAAGTTGTCTTGAACAAATGAAATTTGTTTTGATCTGATCTCCATTTAATTCCAAAAACAAACACACGCCGAACCACAAGGTGCTGAGGGAGCGCAATTAAAACAGATCCTTCTCATAGCATCTTTAAGGAGGAACTTAAATATACGAAAAGTAAGCATGTTGTAGCATAATAGTGGCTAAAACAACCACGTTTAATGCAGTCTACTTAACCAACAAAAAGTTTGGTTAAAATATGACTTGACAGCATTCAGGGGTGAGTTTCTTCTAGTTAATCTGATATGCAGTATTACTTTATTTATACTGTGCTTCACATATCAGTTTGTGTCAAGTGATTTTATTCATCTCTACACACTTCCTGTTGCTGATTATTTCTTTTTATTTGTCATTTCTTGCTGCGTTCAACTCACCATGCAGGACTTTTGTAAAGGTTGTGGCTGTTTGCAGTCTAACCTGAATTTTAAGAAAGTTTTTAAGAGGGCAGAGTCATTTTCTGAGATTGATTCTAATAAAACTTATCCTGTTAAAGGATGCCGTTGATTCATTTTCAGGATAATTACAAAAAAAATCTGATGCAGTTGTTTCCCCTACTTCTTCCAGTCTGTGGGAAACACTGATGGATGTAAATTACAGCCTCACTGGTTGGCGAAGGGAGACGTCCCCGAGGCGCATTATCTCCCATCTTCCCCTTTATATGAAGCCTGATCTGCACCACATTCAGGGAAACTTCTCCTCATGCTGTATGAGCTATACGCATGCATGGAAAAGAAATGATTCAGTGATTTCATGCAGACAGTGCATCCTCTGTTACTCTTCTACTCAGACACTGATGTGGCATTTCTGGGCAATGAAGCAGAGGAAAAGAGATCTGCACACGTCAAAGAGCGTTTCGAAGCCGTGAAATTTAGTGACACACTTTCAGTTATGGAGGGTTTTTATTCAATTCTACAGTTTTTATCTTCTTTGTTTTATTCCTTCTGTTTCCTTCATGGAATAAATCATGTCACTTCCACATGTCCACTGACAGCAGAAACACAGGAGAGAGCGTCTTTTATGGGAAACATTAAAGCAGACAGATGTACAAAGAGAGGAAATGACCGCTTTCTGACAAGGTTATAAATCCAGACAGAGTGGGAAAGTGTTAAGAAGAGAAACACAGATCATCCGTGACATCGGTCTTCACGCCTTATCGAATAAAACAGAAAATTTAGATCTCATTAAGTATCTGTCAATTAAGAAGCTGTTTCTTATAAACACTGTTCTCTCACACTCGCTCTTCACCTGCTCCTGTTGCTGCAGCAAAGTTCATTTTGGTTCAGCTCAGATTGGAAACAGTCATTTAATTTGTTCCCAACACACACACACATACACACACACACACACACACACACACACACACACACACACATACAGATGCCTCATGGGCACACAGCAGTGTTGGCGCAGATCCACATCCACAGACAGATGCAGATAACATTCACACACACACACACACACACACACACACACACACACACACACACACACACACACACACCACACACACACACACACACACACACACACACACACACACACACACACACACACACACACACACACACTCAGACCATCAGTGATCAACATTTCTTGCCCCCTTCTGTGTGTTTTGTGGATCATGTTGCACTTTCAGCAGGATGTTGTTTAATAGTTCAGAGTTTAATTTCATGATTTCATCATAAACTGTATAAAAGCGTGGGAACACAATGAAAAAAAGAAAAGAAAAAAGAGGGGTAGTGTTCACAACAAGAGCGTTCACAACAAGGACTGATTTTTATTTTCAAAATCCTATGAACACACACACTTAACAACTCACCTCAGAATAGTTGATTACCATCAGGTAAGTGGCAGTAAAACAGTTGTAGTGACTCCTCACACTTAAGGACAAATAATTTAGCCTTGAAGTCTTTTTCTTTTTTGTGGTGGCCCTCTCCACGAATGCAAAGTAATCAATAAATTGATTTTCTGCAGAGGAACAGAAGTCTTTGTCGGACATGCACCCCTGAAAATGTCTCAAACTCTGTCCCTGAACATTTTCCAAAGTTGCTTTCTCACAGGTGTCCCCCTAGACTGTAAAAAAAAAAAAAAAACCACAAAAACTGCTCCCCCTGGTGGCCGGCTGCAGTACAGGCCAAAAAATCCAGCTCTCCAGTAATTCCAGATGGGCTGTGGTCAAACTTTAAAAAATAAATACACTTCACAGAAATGTTTTTCATGTCCAAATGTTGTGGTGATTTGAAGATATCATTTGGCTGCCTTGTATTCAAGTCCTCTTTTTTCTGAAGTTTCATTTTCATTTGTTATACAAGGTTAAAAACAAGGCTTTATGTCACATTTAACGATGATTGACAGCTGCTGTTCTTGTGTATATTTTTCAGGGATTGTAAAATATGTAGGGAGGGAGAGTCAAGAAGTGATAAGACTCTCGAAAGAAAAAAAAAAATTGTTATTTTTGTCACCTTCCCCTTCAGAATCCTTCACAGTCACAGTCAGGAATTTTTAGGGGAGTAAACGGAGAACTGGTTAATCTGACATGCAAAATCAGACGTTGATTCAGGTCAAGACCCCGATCACTGAAGGAAAGTCAGGTCCTAAGTATGTTTTTGTAACGTTTTTGTAGCCAGGTAGATCCACTAATAGTCTACTGAAGATCCTTATAACAACTTTTTACAAAAAACAATAACTAAAATGTGTTTCACCTCATTATACCCTCACAGCGAGAAAAATCAAGTCTCCTCTAGGCTTAGACAAGTGTGTTGAAATCTGGGTAAATTTCTAAGGTGGCTGAGAAATGATTATTTTATTACCTCTGCCAAGGAGGTTGTGTTTTTAGGAAAGTTTGTCTGTTTGTTTGTCTGTGAACGACACAACTCCAAAAGCAACAAACAGATCTTGATGAAATTTTCAGGAAATGATCAAAATGGGATAAGAAAGAAGTGATTAAATTTTGGAGGTGATCTAGATCAGCGCCTGGATCCAGGATTTTTTTAAAGCATTCTTTATCATTGTGAGATAGGGATGTTTTCACCATATGTGTATATAACTCCAGGATAAATGGTCAGATTGCTTTGCAAAACAAAACAAGACAAGGTCACCATAATTTCTGAAAGATGTAAAAGTATGATCCAGATCCTGGCAAAATTCTGGATACTAAGATCCGAAATATGAAATATGTACTGGGTCATCATAATTTCCAACACTTTCAGGAAACAAATTATCATCCAAACCTGCAACTAACACCAAATTGTAGCAGACAGTCTGCTGAAAGGGAGTATAACATAAAAGTAGGACTTAAGTGTTGCGTGACAATCACACTGTGCTTGGTGGAGGTCTGCAATCTCTGAGTGCTTTTTAAGTTTATTTATTAAACCTTTATTTAATCAGGTTGGTCCAACTGATATTAAAAACCTCTTTTTCAATGGAGACTTGGCCAAGGCAGGCAGCTTAAAAACCACAAAGTTACAGAGGGAAAACACAAAAAGAGACAAAGTCAACAAAACACAAGATAATGGTTTACAATCTTGGAGTCATTTGGGAAATCAGTTGTTCAAACAGCCGAGTCAAAACGATCAGTGATTGAGGATCTGTATTTGGATTCGCTGAACTTCATCATTTGTCACTGTTCATGCGCAGGACTCATGAGTGCAAGTGCGTCCATATGGAAATAATGCAAATGCAAATGCTTTTCAAAATGAAAGCAAAGCAGTTGTATTGCTTGAGCACCACACTTATTTTTTTAATGTATGTTCTAATTTGCTTTTACTCTCTCCAGGATCACACACGAGTGGTCAGCCCCATCATAGACGTCATCAGCCTGGATAACTTCGCCTACTTGGCTGCCTCTGCTGACTTGAGAGGAGGTAAGGACACCAAACACACAAATCATGCACAATAACAGCTGCAAACACACAGCTGCAGTTAAGGAAAACCCCTGTTTGTCATCATTCAGTTGAAACCACATCATTACAATTCTTTAAAGTCATTTCAGAGCTTGAGTCTGGGAAAATGCAAAGTTTTCTTGGAATAACAATGAGGAAAAGTTTTCTGACAGGAACTCTTAAACATCCTTCTGGCATTGTAAAAATGCTTTGGACATAGTTATTATTTATTAAACATCTGATCTGACTCCATTACTCTGTTTTACTCTCCTCAGGCTTTGACTGGAGTTTGCACTTCAAATGGGAGCAGATTCCCATTGAGCAAAAAATGGCGAGAAGTGATCCCACGCAGCCAATCAGGTGAGTCCAAATGTTTTATGAAGGCCCTGGTCTTTTAAGTATCTTAAAGATTAAGAACAGATATCAAACAAGGCTCCTCTCGTCTCTTCTCTGCAGGACTCCCGTCATTGCCGGCGGGATCTTTGTCATGGACAAGAGCTGGTTCAACCACCTGGGCCAGTACGACACCCACATGGATATTTGGGGAGGAGAAAACTTTGGTGAGCTCGCTGATCACTGAATAACTGACTTTTATAAATCCTCCTCCACAGGCATCCTACTCAGATTATCTCTGTACACAATAAGCTTCTAAAGGTGCTGGTTTGACTCAGTTAGAGGAGCTCATGACCCACGTACAGAGGCTACAGTCCTTCCTGTGCTGGTCGTAGGATTGATTCCTGTTCAGCCCTCATTCTGCACTTCATTCAAGCTGTTTTCATCAAAAATAAGTTATTCCTGAAAAGATGCGTGCACTTTGATTTGTTGGACAGGAGAATCATTAGAATGTTAAATCAAATCCCAAAACAAAAAGATCAAAATCAGCTGAGTACAGTTTGTTTGTTGGAAAATCTTTCTGGTTTCTTTCCAGACAGCAAACTTCACATTTGTGGATTTATGAAACAACTTATGAAACAGTTTGCAGATGTTATCTCTGACTTCAATGAAGGAAGTTCATAGTTTTCTTCTTTTCTTACATCTTGTGGACCAGAAAAAGATACAATTCATAAGAAGTATGCACAATTGAAACTAAAGCTGCAAGAGACATTGAGAAGGCCCTCACCCTAAGGTGTGATGTAAGTTGAATTCCCATCAGATTAGAACAGACAAGAAGCTTTGCTTCACATGCTTCAAGATGAAGAAGGAAAAAATACTTTATCTTCAAGGGGAAATTCAGGAGGAGTCACTGCAGCAATTAAGAAAACAAAAGAAGAAAGTGTAAAGAAAGTGCAAAAAGGCCCATAAGAAAATAGATGATGACAGCTTGTCCATCATTGTCCAGTTCAGCCAGCCTCCACCTCAACAGGGTCCAGGACTGAGCTTCTTCAGCAGTCTGTTCAGTCTCTGTTTCCTGGATCCTGTCTGCTCACAGCAGGTGAAGCTCTTCCAATGTGGCGTTGATGCCTGGTATTAGTTCCATTAGCCATGTCTGTAAATAGCATGATGCTACTCTGCCATCTAGTATTCCCTCTGTTGCAGGGTTAGCACAGTTAGCTTGTCCATCTTGTTGGAGATAGATCCTATGTTCCCAATAACGATGGATGGAAGAACAGGTCGATGTCATCACTTCTTGGCTCACACCTGAGAACCAGCACATTGTCCTCACCTTGTGGGGAAACATCAGGCCTTGCACCAGTTAGCACTGACATGCTACAGGCTGCTAACAGCAGAGTTCACATGTAAACAATGCTCCTGGTTACATGTGGGATCTCCAGACAAACACAGGAGAAAAAGTAGTAAAAATATCACTGAAGACAAAACCAGTTTGGTGTCCATGACCAGCAAATGAAACATACAACGTAATGATCCACTCCAAATGCAAAAATGATGAAAAAGAGATGAAAAAATTACAAGAAACGGACAAGGAAGAGAGAGCTGCTGCAACTGGCAGCCACAACAGGGCAGCGCCTAGCAACAATGTGGTGGCTTATAATAAGTGTAGCTAGAAAAAAAATTGTGCACAACTTAACCATAAGAAAAAATGTACAATCAAAATAAAAGTATGAAATATGCACAGGCAGATAAAAAGATAAGGTAAAGACAATAAACAGAACAAAAAGAGGTTGGTTGAGGTATTGCACATGTTTAGATTGCACCAGTAATACAACCAAGATATTACACATCTTTACATGCCCTCAGAGTCCTGCTGGAGGTGTAGGACTTTGAGAACTTTGACATAAACTGAAGTTTGAACATGCCAGTGCAAAGACACTGATATTATATTGAAGTAAAAATTCAAAATGTGACTTATATGTTGAATTTTGATGCTTTTATATTTACAACATCTAATGCTTTTGGCCCATTTTACCAAATCTCTGTCGTTCCTCAGAAGCTAAATGACAGCAGAGCCTTTATTTACCATCTTTCAGACTGATGCTTTACAGATTATTGTCGCCTGCGGGAGAAGAGACAAAGCAGGTGTACTCTGAGTGTGGATATGAAGTGTGTATCAGACAGTGTGAGGACTACATTAACCTCCTCCCCTGCATGGCTTCCTCTTGCAGAGCTTTCCTTCCGGGTGTGGATGTGCGGAGGAAGCCTGGAGATTCTCCCCTGCAGCCGCGTTGGTCACGTGTTCAGGAAGCGACACCCCTACGACTTCCCAGAAGGCAACGCTCTCACCTACATCAAGTGAGTGGGATCATCTGAAAGACATCCTGTGAGCTGCACAGTAATATTACAGTATAAAAAAATGTATTCATTTACTGCCAAGATGCTTCACCTGCTGGACTTGTAGCTTCAGAAGTCGGAGGTGGTGCATGGTTTACACAAGTTGATCTGCAAGTAAAAGTTTCACAAGGAAGCTTTACATTTCTCTTTCTTTTCAGAGATAGCATGAAACTTTTTACCCTAACAATCAAAATCAGCAGACCCAAGTAAAACAATTTGCTAATAGCATCAATTAGACTGTTTTGGGGTAAAATCGGAAGTTTTTAATCTTTCCAGCCAAAAACATTTCAATTGTAGAGTAGGGGTGCTAAATTGTGTGCACAGTTTGACTCCTCCTGAATTTCATGTGTTTATATAAGTGCTGTCAGGCGATTAAAAAAATTAAACTAATTAATTACAAGATTTTTAATTAATTAATCTAATTAATCACATTTTAATCTCATTTCTACTTAAGTTTCTCAAATAAAGAATTTGAATTGAATTGAATTATCAAATGGATACACTAAGAGGAAGAGAAGAATTGTAATTCCCAAAGTTTTTCAATTCAATGGCAACCGTTTACTGCGTCTTTAGAAGTAAATTGTGTTTTTCAGTGGGCGGGTTACTGCGGAGCTTGTCAATCAAAATCATGATCATAAACTACTTTGGGTGAGAGTGGTGCGCTCTTTGGAGTAGAGCTCAGCATGGAAATGAAGAGAAGATGTGAGATGACAGAGGCATAGCGAGACGAGGATGTGTCATGGTAGTTCAGAGAGAAAGAGCGGCGTGATTGTGAGGAAAGACGAAGGAGATCATGGAGAGGTTTAAAGGATGGAGCACCCGAGACAAACGCAATAAAAAAAGTACCCTTCTTAGGTAGTTTTGGTGTTTACATAGAAAAAAATACTATTTGGGTCTTGAAAGATCGTTCAAGATTCTGAGGCAGCCAATGAGTTAATTGCATTAGTTTTTATAACGCATTAATTTGCGGTGCAACAAATTGCGGTGCATTAATCTAATTAATGTGTTAAAGTGACAGCCCTAGTTTATATATTCACTAAGTAACAACACTGAAATTTACTGCAAAGTAGGACTACCCTGAAGTGCAAATCTAACTCCTCTTCTCTCTCTAACAAAAGAGTTAAGTCACATAAAATCATCCCCCCCGGCGTTTTTACAGCTGAGACTGGCAGCTCAGATTAAATACACCTGACAGGAAAAGGTCAAACATTCCTCAGACAGACACACACGAAGCATCACTTGCAGAGTGGGCAGGTTTTCTGCTTACATCCTCAGAGCTGCCAACCACAGTGAAAGCTATCCGTCACATCAGAGCTGTTTAAAGTTAGCGATGAAGCAAATAACGCTTAAGCTTGTCGCTGCGTTGGGCTGCACATGCTCAGTGTGATGTGAGGCTTTCAGGTTAGACAACAGAAGAATTATTGCAGAGAGCACAGCTGCAGACTTAAAGGAAAGATAGATTCTCTAAAACTGTCTGATTGGTCCCAGACAGTTTCATCTTGTTTGTCCTCACTGGAACACACACCTAGAATTACAGGAGGAGGACATTTCTAAAGGAGACGTGGTGATTTTTCCGACATCTGAGGGCTCATGTGTGTCATTAAAGCTGTCTGCAGGAATGCTCGCAGTATTACAGTCATTACAGAGAGTGAGCAGGTGTTTTGTGTGTGTGTGTGTGTGTGTGTGTGTGTGTGTCCACGCAGGAACACCCGGCGGGCGGCTGAAGTCTGGATGGACGAGTACAAACAGTACTATTACTCTGCCAGACCGTCAGCTCAGGGGAAAGCCTTTGGCAGGTTTGTTCATCACCCTTTTCTCTCTTTTTTTTCAGGTCATGTGACATTCACAGGTTCACATGTTTAACAGCATTTCTGTGACAGTTCAGTGATCTGTAAAAGCAGTAATTAACTCTTGTTGGACTGAGAAACCTGCAGGATGAATTCACCTGTTGCCACTGTGTCCTTCTCCTCATGTTCTCCTCTGTCTTATGTGTTTGTAGCATCACAGACCGTCAGACGCTGAGGCGTAAACTGGACTGTAAACCTTTCCGCTGGTACATGGAGAACGTCTATCCTGAGCTCAGGTAAGGCACTCAGACTGAGCTGCTCTCCTCACTAGGGATGGGAACGTTTCGCATTTGAAATGATCAAGTACCAATGTCTGGTACCTGGCAATCGGTATTGGTTCTCAATGGTACCAATTTTTGGTCCTTTTTTGTGTTTAAGTGGTAAAAAATATCAATTTGTTTAATAATAAAATATATAGGGGCGCTGCACCCTCACAGCAGGAAAGTCACCGGTTTGATTCCCATCTTGGCTGGTGGGCCTTTCTGTGTGGAGTTTGCATGTTCTCCCCGTGCATGCGTGGGTTGTCTCTAGGTACTCCAGCTTTCTCCCACAGTCCAAAGACATGCATCACCAGGTTAATTGATCACTCCAAATTGTCCGTAGGTGTGAGTGTGTGTGTGTGAAAGGTTGTCAGTTTATGTGTCAGCCCTGTGGTTGACTGGCGACCAGTCCAGGGTGTACCCCGCCTCTCGCCCAATGACAGCTGGGATATATCCAGCCACCCGTGACCCTAAAAGGATAAGCGGTTTGTAAAATGAATAAATGAATGAATGAATAAAAAGTATAGATATATATTTTTTTTCAATCTAACATATTTATTCTTCAATATATAACCTTGCAATGCTGTGTTCATGTACAGCATGGAAACTCACCTATTCATCCAGCCCCCCATAGTCACAAGGATGCATTTAGGTACCTAAACATGGTACCTTTTGATTTCATGTGAATAGCTACCCGGTACTGTAGACCGAATTCAGTTAGTACCTATAAAAGTACCTAATTTGATACCCATCTCTACTCCTCACACTCCATGTTTTGGATAAATTCTGCATATGAAATGTTTTCTTGCCTGATTTCATATGACAATGTTGGCGCAGCCTGCTCCCAGAACTGCCTTCAGGATTCATTAAGTTCTGTCTGATCTCATACTCGTGGCATTTTGTTTCCCTGTGTTTCTTCTGATCGATTATTTTGAGTCTGAAATGAGACAGAAATGATTTCCAGCTTTCCTCTCCAGAGAAAAAGCACTTAGGGAATTGTTTTTCCAAGCACTTGAATCTGAAATAATCTTGCAACTCCTCTGGGTGTCATGACCCCCAAGTTCAGACCCAGTGGTCTAAATTTATCTTATCTGGATGGGAACCTCTGAGAGGGTTTGTTACAGCTCATCCTGTCTCTCTGCCTGTGTCTGCTCTGTTTCATGCCTCCCAATAAGTATCATCTCTTGAATTATGATTGTGTATACTCGTAAGGATGTGTTGTAATAGGGTGTGTTACAGGGTGACCGCTCATCCATCTGTTGTTGTTTACAGCTGTAATAAGACCTCTGATTGGTCGCTCTCCTCTCTGTGAACGGTTCCTCAGGGTACCCGAGCAGGAAGCGGTATCCAGTGTGCTGAAGCAAGGCACTCTGTGTTTGGAGACCCGGGGAACGGATGGCGTTGGACTGTCAGAGTGCAGAGGCAACGGAGCCAACAGGCCGCAGTCACAGGTCAGGACTCCAGGGGGAGACTGTGAACGTCTCAGTTATTACTCAGATAAAGTATAAAAAAGAAAAGTTTGACTCAGTGACCCTGACTTTATACTAACCTGTGGAAATCTTAAGACTTTAACACTTGGAGCGCAGATGGTCCTACCGTTTCAGGTCACACCCCATGAGGTTAGAGGTTAATCCATCCTGCAGCATCTTTCCAAACTCCCACCCTGTTTTATTCTCTACCCACTGTCCTGTCTTCTATAAACAACGGCACAAAATATATGATATGCTTGGTGTAATTGAGTAAAGATGTAACTTGTGATGTCTCTGACACAGGAGCATAAATATGAAAACATTAAGTCAAACATTTATGTAACTTCAGGATCCGGTTCCCTCCTCCTTCTCCACATGTGCTCCTGTTGCCCGGCTACAGCTCTGACAAACACATGTACACAATAATGTCATTAGGAGCAACACGCCAAACCTGAATAATCTGAGTTTGTTCATGTGAGCCAAACATTAGTCACTGTGAGGATTTTGGCGTCATATCAGCAATGATTCATACAGATTTACAGTAACTCTGCAGACATTACCAGAAGGTAAAGTGTTTGTAAACTGCAACCTGAGCCGAACGCAGCAGAGTGATGGAGAAAGACCGAGGACAGTATCGTGTGCGAGATCAAAAGACAGTCATGCCGAGGAAAAACGTGGAACAGATTTCTTTTTTCCGGGAAGCCCCTGATCCTTCAATTTCAGAGCGCTTGTCTTAAAATCAGCTGTTGTTTCAGATTAATCACAGAAGACACTTGAAATCCAGGAAGATAAAAATGTCTGCACAGGTTTTGAGTTGAAAGACTGGAAACTTCCACAAAGTAGAAACATATGTAAACGGATGTGGTGGGCACTGATCTGAAATGTGATATTTGAGCAGGATAAGCTATGGTATATTTATTTCTTTAAGATAGAAAACGAGTAACATTACAATGATGACAATACACTGATCATCTTTTTATTTTTCAGAAATGGGAGCTAATAGAGCCACTGATCCGACAGCAGGACCTCTGCCTGGCAATTTCAGCTTTCACATCGGGGTCAAAGGTCAGGATGGAGTCCTGCAACGCCAAGGAGCCCAGACAGGTAAGAAGACATCACCTTATCATTTTAAACAATTAAAATACAGTACCATTTGTTTCTTATTTTAAGGGGTGTAAAATAGGAATAAAAAGATTTAAAGTCACACTTCACTGTAAATTCAGATAAGTTGAGTTTACTTGAAAATGCTTGTAAATCAGTTACCTTAAAAAAAACTAAGTAATGAAACTTAAACATCTTAAGTAGTTACCATTATTATGAAAAATTGTTCCACTGAATGTCTTTCATCAAATAAACCTGATGCTTATTTTTTATCAATCAAGTATTAAGAATTGTTTAAAAAAATGTTGCAAAACATAATAAGTTGACCTCACTCAAAACTGAAAGATGTGATACAAATAAATTTGCCTTATGAATTAAGCAAATGTAAAAATAAAAACTTGAAGCACATCTGAACAACTAAATAAAATAACATTTTAAAGCACAGCAGGGTCTCATATCCACAGTGTTCCCTCCTCACTTATGGTTACAAACGACTTCACAACAAACAGCTCTGATTTCATAACTTAGGTAACCGTGAGTGAGGAGGGAAGGCAGCAGATATGAGACCCTGAGCCTCTAGACACTGACTGGTGGTCTATGCTCCATGGCACAGGGTCTTGTGCCTATTGATTTTGCAGTGTGCGCCTAATGTTTAATATATTAAATTAGGGATAGACCGATTATCGACCGGGCCGATTATCGGGGCCGATATTTGGCATTTTGGGGCATATCGGCATTGGCCTTTTTTTAATCCGATGGCCATCCAAAACTGTGTTGTTTTGGCTCTGATGCTTCTCTGCACAGAATTTCTCCCTGTCTAAACTATGGAAGCCCTGGATGGTCATTTAAAATCAGTTATGTAAAACCAAACAGAAAATTCATTCAACTGCATTTCATGCCTGTAAAAGGTAGCACAAACTCAATTCTGTCCAGTTTTATTGCAGTTACATAAAAATTTTTGAAAACTTTATTTACTGTAGAAAACTTTAGCTATTTATTAAATAAAGTTTCATTTAACTTTACAAAACATGCTGCTGAGCCTGGAAGCTGTTTGATAAACATATGCTTGAAGACATTTGATTGAAGTTAAGTGTTGGAGTTTGTAATGTTCAAAAATTTTTTAACACCAATATTTTGACTTTGACTGCAAATTAATATCGGCTTCAAATATCGGTTTACCAGCCTCCTTGCCTACTAATAACCTGTACCAGTATCGGCCCCAAAAAATCCATATCGGTCAATCTCTAATATTAATAAATGATTTTTTTTGACTGGACTATCATGCTATTTAGGCCCATTTTGAAAATGTAGAAAAAGATATATTTATTTATTCATTTTTGACGCAGACAGCCAGACCACACCACGAAGAGCATAAACAGCTGATCGGTGCCACAAGGGGCACAAACAGCTGGTCCATGCTGTGACGCACAGACAAACAATCTATGTCATGTGGAGCACAGACACTTTGCCACTGTTGCACTTCCAGAAGTACAGCAGGGCCTCATATCGACTGCGTCCCCTCCTCAGTCACGGTTACAAAATGTAGTCACAGAAAGTAATGATTTGAAGTTGTGCTTACTTCAAAAGTAACTTCAAAATCCACTCAGAAATCATCATTTTAAACACTGAAAACTTAAACATTTGAGTTAACTGAACCTAGTAACAAATTTTAAGTTTTCATAGTTTAATCCAGTTGAGTAATTTGAATTTAGGGGTTTACAGCGTGAAGGATGTAGGTTGTACCTCTTCATGACCATCAGACAAAAATGAGATTATGAGAGATACGACTGTTTATTCCTCCACGCTGCGTTTTGGATTTCCAGCACAAAAAGCTAAGCTGATACTCTGCACTCATCCTGAAGTTCAAAAAGAAACTGGAATTAGCTCATTAATCCTGCGCTGTCAGTCTCTTTTATAGCACCTCTTAGTTTTTCCAAACCATTATCCCAATTTGGACTCCGGCTGCTCGCCTGTCCTCAAAGTGCCACTCACTGAGTTTAGACATGAAGAACCGGTGAGGTTATGACCCGGACAGATGATAAGCAGACTGCCTGCTGCTGCTTCAAACTGAGCAACCTCGCTGCATGGATGCAGCTCACGCCAAAGGAAGGAGCAGCTGATTTTTATGTCGCTGTAGAACATGCGCTCCCATAACTTCAGACCCCACCCTGTTCCTCACTCGCTCTGCGCTCGGTGAATGCTGAACACTTGCAGCCCGTGTGGACCCTCGCTGGCTGCACAGCTGATTTATGATACTGAAGAAGGAGTCTTTAACTCAAACCATGTGTGTGAGTGTGCAGGACTCTCGCCAGACGATCTTCTCATCCCTCTGCAGGCCTGTCACAATCCACAGAGGAGTTCGGTCTGATGTGGGAGACTTTTGGACTCTTTGTCCTGAGTGTGAAATCCCCAAGAAAAGGAAAAAAGTAATTTATCCTCTTTAAATGAAAAAGCACTAAGGCGATAACCTCTGGGAGACACAGATAGTCTTTTTGAAATGTGAAGATGGAGAAGAGTTTGGACATAAAACGAACAGAGGATTCAATGATCCGAAGTGTGTGATCCTCCTGGGCTGTAATCCAGTTTCATTCATCATCCATCACTGATAAACCAGGAAGGCGGAGACTCAAATCCAAGCCGAATCAGCCTCAAGTTCCTCTTGAACCAATAAATACATCCAACAAAAGTCTAAATGACCTCACCAAGCTGCATCTCAGAGGCTCAGAGAATATTGGCAACAGCTGCAGCTGTTTTTCCCTCTGTGTATCCCACGCAGAAAGACGGGGATAAAAGTATAAATCAGCAAACAATCCCTTTATAAAATACGTTCATGACCTCTGTGATTTACCTGGCTGCTATTTGACGTGATCTGCTTCTTAAATCTGTTTATACCTTTAATACAGACCTCAAACTACAAAAAAATAGGGCCTCTTTGTTGAAATTCTCCTTTCTTTGCAAATATAGTTTTGATTTATTCCCAAAAGAGTTTGGATTTCACTGAAGAGATTATGCTTGACTCTGGTCTTAACTCTGTTTTATAAGCATGTCCAAAAGAAACCAATTCATGTAATCTCATTTGATATTTTTTGGCATGCTGTGGACATATTTTAAATCCAAGAAAGCAGAATTAAAATGTTGGGGATGAGCGACTTTGACAGAAATTCACTGCTGTCCAAGCATCTACTCTCACAGGCCACTCTATTTAGGTACACCTTGCTAGTACCGGGTTGGTACTTCAGAAGTGCCTGAATCCTTCATGGCATAGATTCAACAAGGTACTGGAAACATTCCTTTGAGAGTTTGGTCCATATTGACAAGATAGCATCACACAGTTGCTGCAGATTTGTGGGCTGAACATCCATGATGAGAATCTCCCGTTCCACCACGTCCCAAAGGTGCTCTATTGGATTGAGATCTGGTGACTGTGGAGGACATTTGAGTACAGGGAACTCATTGTCATGTTGAAGAAACCAGTCTGAGATGATTCCAGCTTTATGACATGGAGCGTTATCCTGCTGGAAGTAGCCATCAGAAGATAGGTACACTGTGCTCATAAAGGGATGGACATGGTCAGCAACAATACTCAGGTAGGCTGTGGACTTTAAACCATGCTCAGTTGGTACTAAGGGGCCCAAAGTGAGCCAAGAAAATATCCCCCACACCATTACACCAGCAGCAGCAGCCTGAACCGTTGATACAAGGCAGGATGGATCCATGCTTTAAGATTGTGACCCTATCATCTCAATGTGGAGCAGGAATCCAGACTCATCAGACCAGGCAACGTTTTTCCGATCTTCTGTTGTCTAGTTTTGGTGTTGCTGTGTGAATTGTAGCCTCAGTTTCCTGTTCTTAGCTGACAGGAGGGTCACCCGGTGTGGTCTTCTGCTGCTGTAGCCCATCTGCCTCAAGGTTGGACGTGTTGTGTGTTCAGAGATGCTCTTCTGCAGACCTCGGTTGTAACCAGTGGTTATTTGAGTTACTATTGCCTTTCTATCAGCTCCAACCAGTCTGTCCATTCTCCTCTGACCTCTGGCATTTTGGCCACAGAACTGCCGCTCACTGGATATTTTCTCTTATTGGGACCATTCTCTGTAAACCCTAGAGATGGTTGTGGGTAAAAATCCCAGTAGATCATCAGTTTCTGAAATACTCAGACCAGCCCGTCTGGCACCAACAACCATGCCACGTTCAAAGTCACTTAAATCCCCTTTCTTCTCCATGCTCATGCTCGGTTTGAACTGCAGCAGATCATCTTGACCGTGTCTACATGCCTAAATACATTGAGTTGCTGCCATGTGATTGGCTGATTAGAAATTTGCGTTAATGAGCAGTTGGACAGGTTTGCCTAATAAAGTGGTTGATATATTGCAGATCTTTACACACTCACACACACACACATAATGTAGTCTTTAATGTAATATTAAACAGATATCTCTGTGCTTCATGTACATGCACACACTTCAGGGCAAAAATTACATAATTCTCTCTGAGATTATCCGCACGATCATGTCTCGGATTCTGTACTTGGCTCAGACTCTGCTGTTGCCTCAAGTTCAACTCCTTTTAATCAGTAAGCCGATAAATTAAGCTCCTACACCTGCTGAGTTATAGAAAGCTGGTTCATAGAGAACACACTCTCACTCTCTCTCTACCTTAGTCTAGAGTTTCTATTCAAACTCTCTCTGGCACTTTTACCCACACCGACTGGACCCTGGGAGTCGCTGCTGAAAGAAAATCAGATTTGAAGAAAATAGAGAAATGATTACGTGATGTTTGTGTAGAGAGAGCGCTGGAGTTCACCTTATGAGAGAGTCCTGTGAATGATTAGTGAGAGGGTGAGGGAGTTCAAGTGACGTAATCATCATAAATAGACATTTAGAAAAAGCAAAACTTTTTTTTAATCACATTCCTCCAGACTGCTGCCTTTTTATGAGAAGATTTCTCCTCTATGCCTCAGTCGAGGTTTAAATGCTCCTCTCATCAGCTACATTTTATCTGTCGAAACCACCACTGTCCTGTAGACTCTTTCTTTGTTAAGGTTGCAAATTTTCAATCATCACTTCTTCAGTGACCTGTGGCTAAACTCATGGTGAATTTTTGTGTCGAACATTTTATCAGCTACAACAAACGACCCCTCCTGTTGGTTCGATGGCGCGCTGCCGTGCAGCCTGCAGCTTGCTGCGCTGTGATTTTTCCACCGAGAGTTCAGCAAGTCAATCATTCATTCATGTGATCAGTGTTAATGCAGCTCTGACTCAGCCCATTACTCAGGACTGACATGAACCTGCTGTGCTGATACACGGAGATGAACACAGACCTGAGTGTTTCCTTTGAATCATCAGACCGGTGAACTCATGTTTTTTATCTTCTCTTTCTCTCTGCAGAAGTGGAAGCCCAGAGGCTCGGCCTTGCAGCACATGGTCAGCGGCCTCTGCCTGGACAGCCAGACTCCATCGGGCCCTCCGATTATTACACAGTGTCGCCCCCAGGTGGCAGGCCAGTCCTGGGAGCCGCAGATTATCACCTGAGCCACAGCGGCGTGAGAGGGAAGGAAGGGAGAGGGAGGACAGAATCTGGACCAGGCCTGCAGGAGGACTCACTCTTGCTCGTTGTCTGTCGCTGAGTGAAGGAGTGAGAACTGAACTTCTGTGATGTCACTTTCAAGATCCTCACTGAAAACGTTTGACGGCCTTTTCTGAGCAAACACGGAGGTCTTTGTGTACAGTGCTCCATCCCTCCAGGATCTTCTACGTAATCTAAGCTTTTCACTGAAACTGTTGCACATCTCACCCTTCATTTCTGTGTTCTTCCTGGTCAGCATTAGTTTCATTATGCAGTAGTAAGGATTACCTCGAGTGCATACTGTTCTGTAGCAAACATTTGGAGGTACACCTGACCTACTCTGAGTGGAGGCCGCTGCTCGTCTGGTTGCCTGATTTAAGGTGGAGGCATGTCAGATGACTGTGTGGACCAGGGCAGCTTTATGTATAGCCAACCTTAATCTGAGCTTTTCTTTTAAATGCAGTCTTGAAGACACCATGCAAAGCACTGTCAGGAACATTATTTATTGTTTTGCATGGTCAGACCCAAAGAATGTTTTATTTCTTTCTCTCTACAAAGTTTTATGTAAATATTTGAAGCAGATAATGGCCTGGTTTTGTGCAAAGTATTCTATATGTTGTTTGAAAAATAAAATGTGGTAATAAAGGAATTTATGTGGTAGCTTTGTTTTGTTTTGTTTTGTTTTGTTTTGTTTGTTTTTTATGTTTTGTTTTGTTTTTGATTTTTTGCATAATTCTTTCAGGTGTTGTGCTATTTGGCTCTGTTTACATGTTTTGCAGAGGAGTGCAATAACAAGGGAAAAATATGAGTTTTATAAATTTCATGGCCTTGAAAACAGAAAGATAATTGGAAGAGAGGGAAGAAAAGAGAGAAGGAAAAAAAAAGAAAAAAAAACATCAACCATTTAGAGTCATGCTCATATAAATCAGGAGGGCAAATATCAGTCCATACATTCACAGCTTCAAAAACAGGAGAGAACTACATTTATATGTACGGATGTAGAAAAATATTAGAAAACATCTGAATTGAATCTTCTTTCTTTTGTAAAGCATCTGTTAAAAACACATCAAACTTGTAAACAAAAATTTTGAATATGTCATTTTTGAGTTTTTAGTGCTGCTTTGATGGGATAATCCCTCATCCAATCCAATCCAACTTTATTTGTTAAGTGCTAAAAAAAAACAGACACTCTTGACCAAAGTACTGTAAAGAGAAATTAGATAATTAAAATAAAAAAAAACATACATCACTATTAAAACATCATTAAAATGCACAAAAAAGAGCAATCAAATAATTGTATAATTAAAAATAAAAAAAATAGAATCAGGGATTGCTGTGTGTTAAAAGCCAGAGAAATTATGCCATTACTTTTTAAAATTCGATACAGATAAATGAATCCTAAAGACTTCCTCTTTTCCCTTTCTTGTGACTTGGAGCCACTTACAGGTTAATTTGGATGAAGGATTAAGTTCATTTACTGACCACACCTAGAAATATTCTGTCACCACTAAAAATCCTGTAATGAAAATGGTACTGAAGTAAAAGTTTTCAGTTTTTCATTCTACATTCATGTGACCAAGAAACCCCAATGAGGACAAAAGCCTGGCAAAGATAGCAGTCTTACAGATTTAAATTCAACAAATTAACTAAAGCTGATTTTAAATAAGTAAAATGTGTCAAAGAAAAACGTGCACCTGCATCACGTTACTGAATTTACACATAGAGACCACAAGAGGGTGCAACATCCCCACAGTTGATTGAAAGGCCTCATGGTTACATTTATGACTCTCCGGCCTTCACAGGGTGATGGATGAGTGCTTGCTGTGAAAAAGGGGTCATAAAGAAGACTGGGTTTGAGATAATTAAGAATAAAAGAGGACGACAGGCTGTAAATAAAAGCCAGACAGTTTATGTTTGTGTTTGAGAGAGAGATTCACAGCTGGAGTATTGTTCAGACAATACTTTAACTTATAATTATCAGCATAACAGGCTTGACAACTTTGTTAACCTGAGTTTTTTTTCTTTGTTAGCTTTGCAACCTTGCAGGCCACAAGACGTGCCACACTGCAGCTTAGTAGGCCTCAAAAGTATGTCAGGAATGTAACTAAACTCTGATAAACTTCTGGCCTTTTAGAGGGGCTGAGGTTTCGTCATCGGGGGCAGTGAGGGTAAACAAATCATGAGGAGAAGAGGCTAACACATGGCCAAAGAGCAAGACATTACAAAAGTTAAAAATAAAACAAGAATACTATGTTTAAAATGTGGAAGCAAGACAAGCCTTGAAACAAGTTCCCCATCTAACAGCAGGTTGTTTTTGCATAGCTGGTAGAGATAATGAAGAACATGGCAGCTGCTGGACACCAAAGAGGAAATGTAATAAAGTAGATTTAATCAAACACTGCACTTACCTCACATCATATAATGTAATTCTTTGTTTCCCGTGTAAAAAGTTGCTCTAATAATAAGTAACTCAAAATGAAGATGTGGCAGAAAATTCAAAACAGAAATTAAGAGCTTTATAAATCTAAATTGTGCATATGTTCAAGATGAATACATCTTAAAAATCAAAATGAAAAATAAACAGCTGAAGCTTGAAATGGTTAAACATGAGTGTCTGCCTGTTAGGTATTGTTTACCACACCACAGTAACTTGTTAAATGTTGTATAGTGATCTACTCATGGAGGATTAAGATATGATACAGCTCTTATCCTATACTATGAGACTGGATCTTCTCTTATCTTGGATCTTTGGTAATCACATAACTAAGAGTTTGGCCTGGACCTGCTGTTTTTCAAAGCTTCTTAAGATAAAAATATGTTGCCTATATTCACTTAATCAAGTGATCACATTAATATGACAGGTTCAAGTATGAGTTACATTTCCCAATATTCCAAAACACTTTAGTTTTTTACCTGGAATAAGAAAAAAAATCAATTTGCAGCTATGTTTACTTACTAAAGTCAGGTCAGTCCTTATTTCTGGATTATAATAACAAACCTCTCTGCACAGCCAACCATGACTTTCGAGTGATCATCTTTATAATAGATGACGATGCTGCAAAAATATTCAATACCTCACTGCAGACATTGATTGTTGCAATATACTTTACGGTTTGGGGAAACATATCTTTCTTCTTTTTTATTTCCAACGTATAATACACGTAAAATGTATGTCCTTATATTCAAATCAAGGCAAAGCACATGTATTTTCTCTTACTTTTGAGGTCGACTTCCACTTTGTTGTTGACCACATCCTCCAATGTGATGTTACACCATTCACAATATATCATTCACAAAACATACACAAGATCTCTGCATTAACTGCTTTTGATTTTGCTTTTTCAAGCAGGAACACTGGGCTATATCATTAAGCTGTCCCAATTTACCTGAATGTACCCTTATTGATCTTTTCCATGAGTTGTTGTGCTGTTTACGTCTGGACCCCATCAATAGTTCACAGATAATTTGCGTGATTTAGTTTTCACATGTTTAACCACTATGACAGAGTGGCTTTCTCAAAATGGGATGTTGCTGATGTCTTGAAATATTCAGTGCATGTCCAGTTTGATCCTGGTCGAGCTGTCAATCCTCTATCGATCACCTCCGATGTGCACGCGCCGGCCAATGAGGCCTCGCGGAGGCGGTCCGTTGCTAAGGAGGAAGTTTGGTTGAGTCTCCGCGTAGCAGCCATTCAGCGGCGGTGTCTGAAGCGATTGGACTGAGAGCGTCTCCCGCAACACTTTCTGTGGAATTTGAATTATTTTTGGCACAGCACGGCTCGTGATACACAGGTGACGGCTTCAAGGGGGAATCTTCCGGATCGCAGCGGTGATCACAGGTATGTTGAAGAAACGTGTACCAGTTTGTGTCAATGCTCCTGCCCGGTTACGCTCGTTAGCTCCAGAAGCTAAGCAGCACTAGCCTGTGTTTTCGGATGCGGCACGCGCAGCTCCGGCTGTTAGCTCCCCTCAGACCCAATTTCATGGCTTTCAGGTTAGCTCGCTTTGCTAACATGACAAGAAATGTGAAGAAAGTCTACTGAAAGGCTGCGAGGGTGTTAACCATCCTCAGGAGATACTGGAGGAAACGTACGGGTGAGCTAACAGGTTAGTTAGCTAGCTAACGATAGTGAAGCTCAACTTACCTGGTCAACTTCAAGAGACGGACGTTACTCAGCAACCTGAGCTAAAAGGATGAAAAAGCTACCAGCTAGCAGCACCGTTTGGCGGAACATTTTAAAAACCGTACACATCACTTGTTTAGTTCCACTGTAAATAATGGAGAGTGACATTTGTATCTCTTTTATTTGCAAATTGAGCACGTCATTAATGAATACATTAATGGATACCGATGTTATAATACGCTGATCTGCACCAGAGTTAGCCTTGAGCTAATTTTTATGCAAGACATAATATACAGGCTGGAAGTTTAATATCCTTGCAGTTACTAAACACCACTGACAAAAATAGAAATGAAAATACGACACTTGATACAGAGTGACTGGGAGTAGTACATCACGAACACACACACCCACGAGCAACAAGTAATATCTGATTCAAGTTAAATGCCAATCTGAAGGAAGTTGAGTAGCTATTTAAGGGTTTTATTTTTTAGTTTTAATGCAAAAAAAGTAACTTTCTATCTTCTGCCTTCTTCTGAGTTAGGCAGGGGACTGTAAAGAAATGGTCTTCAGACGAGGATGTTATTGTGGATTTAGTAGACTTCTCAAAGTAGAGTCAACAGCATTAGAGATGGGACCAAAATATTTTAACTCCTTGGACAGAAATTTAAGTATAAAAGCAGTTTGATGACACCCAGCTCTCAAGACAAAACAATATGAGATACTGGAGTCATGACAGTAAGATCAAACCCTCATTATCCTGTAATAAGGTTAACTTCACGTTTACTTTCTGTTGCAGCTTCCTCTGCACCCCCAACACTACCCTAGTGGTTTAAAGCTGATATAAAAAGTTGCCATGAGTCTTGCCTGGCCAAATGAGCTACACCGAGACCAACTTGGATGGCAAAGTTGATTGTGTGTGCATAGTACTTTGTGACTGGCTCCAACCTTACCTCTGGATTAGCCGCTTCCATATTACATGCCCACTGTCACAGTGCTTAGATATTGTTTGTGTCTTGTCTGTCACTCTGTTGCTGTTTATTGATTTCACCGTGTGCCCCAAAATGCTGCCAAACGGATGATTGAAAAGCTGGCGTCTCGCATGCTAATTTTCAAGTCCAGCATCAGACTTTGTCATGCTGGCTACAGCTCTGAAATTGCTAGACAGCTTTTAATCTTGGCGAAAAATACTGTCACTCTTTAAAATTGATCTTGTCACACCCCTGAAGTGAAATCAGAATAATCAAAACTCTATTATTCTTCATTATGACAGAGTGAGTTTTTCTTAGATTTATTATTCAGAATTTAAAAACTCTTACACTTTAATGTCAGTTTCACTATCATGCTTCAGGTAAATACAGTCAAAGGTTTGTATTTATTGCGCTTAGGTTGTGACTTGGCAGGTTTGTAAAAAAGCGTGTGGTTTATATAAAGACAGCTGCTCAGACGTTCACCGCCCAGCCACATGGCAGGTTGATTCCCCTTCAGATATAAACTGTGACTCACAGCCTTAACATTTTTGTGTGGTGTGATAATGTGCCCTAGATTATCGTATATGGAAATGAGAACATGGCTAGACCTTCAGCTAGTGTAGTGACAGAGTTTACTTCTTGGAGCAGCCACGCGTTGAGCAAGAGATTTCCATCTTTGATCAGATAAACAGCAGTGGTCACATTACCTTCCACATGCCGACTTTACAAAGATAGCTGCGTGACAGATTGTGTTTGATAGCAACATACAGCAAAACACCCCGCTTAATAGACTCTAACCTTATTTGGTTGCTCTTGTTGACTTATTTATGCTTTATTCATGAGCTGGTGATGAGGTTTGTGACCTGAAGCTTAGTTATGTATTGGAGCTTATCTAAGATCACATTGTTTTCATCCACTGCCTGAATGAGTTTCTAACATGCAAATGATGCTCGTTATTTCATATTAACAGCTCAAAAAATCCAAACATACTCACTTTACTACCTTAAGAGGCAAAGAAAAGCATCAAATCACGTTTCATAACCTCATCTCTGCAAGTTATTTCTGCATTTTTGCCTGTGAAAGAAACTGAAACGGTCATTAGTTCCTCAGTTAGTTGGATTTAACAGTTGGGTTTAAAAATTTTGGGATATTTGTTACTGATGTTTGTCTTTTGGAAGAGAATCTGATGTTTGTATCAGACAAAAAAGGAGACTGATGTGAAAGTTTTTTTCCCACTTGAAATTCTGCAAGTAACTCATGGCTTAGCTCATCATGTGGAATGAGGGAGTGCAAGATTGGCTATCCGCCTCCCAACCCACCGTGCGAGTCTGTCAGCTGTTTGACAGAGGAGGAGAATATGAGAGTTGGTATCCGTACGAAGCTTTGTGATTCACTCTGTGGGAGAAACCAGCTCCACTGTCAGCAGCTTGCCCTGTTCTCTAAGGAGAGGCCTTTTCTTGGCAGTGATTTGTGCATGTGAATGCTGAGTAGTGATGCAACATGGGTAGATAAACCCGCCATGTGATGACGACGCAATCAAAGGGCTTCACTTTTGTCCCCCTGATAGCAGTGAGGTTGTGAAGCCTGCTGATGGTGAAAGCAGTAGCAAATTCAACGTAAGCGTAGCTCCCTGGCTCACTGTTAACTTAATAGATATGACAGGAGATACATGTGCCTCAGTGTGTCTGCTCTTCTCTTCCAGCATCAAACTGTCCCCATCAGAACTCTCTATCTGTGACCGCCTCCTGACTGCTCACCTGTCAGTTTAATCCTCATTTCAGCTCCGATGTGGGCCATCGAACATGTGGGCTAATGTTGTCATTTATAACCCATGCTTTCTGTCAACACCATTGCTCCCGAGGAGTGTGGGCACACCAAGCATATTTGGAGTGGTTGAACAAAATGCTCAAATGTTTGCTCATACAGTTAAAGTAGCGTGGGAAGGTGAGAGTAAGGATGTGTAAACTCAGGTGAAGAGATTCTGATTTGAGCTGCGGTGGCTGGATGAATGGAGCTGGGGTTGTTAAGAAGTCAAGTTGTGTCTTCATGACGATACAACAAAGGTGCTAGCAAGGCTGGTAGTAAATAAATAACATCAAAAGCTAGTGTTTTTACAGTTATGTCCCTTACTAGGGACACTTACTTATCAATCTGATTCTTTATTAATCTGTTTTTTGGTTCCTCCTGGGAATTTTCTGTGTATAAAAAGTCGACTTTACAGGTTTTCTGTGTCAACAACATTTTATTGAGTTTATAGAATAAATGTGACATGACACAGTGTGTAATATCGTGCGTAGACATATGTTTTATCATGTTGGTGGTGTTGCCACCCTTGATTGATATTGACAGTGTTTCACAAATTGCGCTTTGCATTTAAAGCATCCTTTTTATAGAGTGAAGCCAAGCTTTCGATTGCTTTGATCTTTCAGATTTGGATTCAGACAACTTTATTAATCCCACATGGGGCAATTCGTGTGGAGCAGCTTTGACAAGACGGATACACAAACAGGAACAAGGACAAGTTGATATAAAAGCAACAGTAAAAAGAATTTAAAAAAACTACACAAGTAGTTAAAACTTAAGAACATGAAAAGACTAAAGGAGATGATGTCACTGGGCAAGGTTAAAAGTTCTCCCATTGTCTTAGGGCGTATTCAGACCTGGACTGTTCTGTCCGCTTTAAACGGACCAGGGTTCGTTTCCCACGCTGGTGCGGACTTTTCATGCAGGTGTGAATAGACACAAACGAACCCTGGTGCGGACCAAACAACCGGACCGAGACCCACTTTTTGAGGTGGTCTCGGTCCGCTTCCAAACGAACTCTGGTGCGGTTTGCGGTTCTCCGTTGAAGGTCTGAATACAAACCAAGGTCCATTCAAACTAACTACAAGATACATGCGCCTTTTGGGCCTATAAAGCCACCGTAACCTAACCGTCTTTGGTTCATACCTGATCCACCATCTTCTGTTTAGCCACGCTGTTGCTAGCATGTTGTGGGTCAGGACACGCAGAGCATAGCGTCTCCTTGCTGCGTGCATTCGTCTTCGCTGTTCCTAAATTTAAAACGGTGTTGTTAAGTCTGCTTTGAAGGAGCTGCTCTTGAAACTGAAAATGATTTTGCAGCTCTAATAAGAGCACAAACACACGTTTACCTCCATTTCCAGGTCTGTATTCTGTGTGCCGCCCTTTGTCAGTGCTGTCCAATGAGAGCACTGATCGTCACACATGTGGATGTGTGTACAGAACATAGTCCACTTGCAAAAAGTACAATCTGAATAGGAACCGCACCAAACGAAAAAAATAAAGTCCGCTTTTGGTCCGGACCAAACAAGTGGACCAAAGGACTTTTCTGGTCTGAATACAGCCTTAGAAATAATGCTGCCAACAGATGAGAGTGATTGACATGTGACAAGTCATGTGACAATGATGCAAGGTTCGGGTGCTCTGGCGTAATGTAGGGAATCAACAAGGAAATCGTTGAGCATAAAGACTAAAAGTGTTGATGGATCAAACCATTTCTTAATTTATTCTTAACAGAACTTGGTCATCGATGCCCATCCCTATCCCTGACCTAATGGACTGTCATTCTTGATGTCTGACTTTGTATTTCATAAACGAGCAGACACATAACACATAAACTGTATGCCACAAAAAATTCCTTTGAGTTGTATTATTCAGATAGTTTCTTTTTAAAACACTAACTGGAACGATCTCTGAAATTTTGCAAGGAAAATATTAACACCGTTTCTTTCTTATGTGATCTGATAGCTTTTGGAACTGAATAAGAATCTATCACTTATCCTCATACTGTATGTCTGGGCCAGTTTTTCATGTACAAAGGCATCAGTTTTGAATTTAGTCGTCAAAAAACACATGAAGGTTTTTCTGGCTTAAAATGCAGGACATCTTGACAAGTCTTTTGTTTGAGTGAAAGTAAAAAATGACTCATTTGAGAAGTGGAATTTCTGTTGACACTCCACTCTGCCAAAAGCTGTAACCTTTTGAGGTTATTAGCTACCAAAACACAGTCTGATGGCACATCACAGTTTGATTATTTTTATCCCAGACAGTCATGTACTTGAAATTAGTTGGTGTGAGTCAGGGTGGATTGTTTACAGAAACACAAACTTTTCTGCAGCAGTTGTATCCATAAAAAATGACCTGTAAATGTTTTCAACCAGACAATATCTCACACATGGGAATTTGTAGCTTAGCATCATCATACAGACGGCATACTGTACTCACTCGTAGGATCCGCACACACTGCTCCCTGTATTGAGCAGATTGGGACTGGATCCAAGAGGGACACTGTGAGAAGATCCAGCCAGAGGGGAGCTTTTAGAATCAGGATCTCAGATGTGCAGCTGACCCCGTTTCGACACGAGTAGCCCAAAATAGGTTGTGCGGCTCCGCAGAGTTAGACTGAACTTTGTTTGATGTGTTTGTTGGTGAGCAGCGGTGTTGTGTTATCCTCCAGACTCCGCTCCACCACAGAGGGAAATTCTTTTTTTGTCGGATTTGACCTTTTCACAAAAAGCTAGATCTGTTTCAGAAAGAGTGTACACAAACCCAGGCATAAACAAGCTGGAGGCTGGGGCGCACCTCGTGTTCAGTCACACAAACACACATATCCACACATTTAAAGAAGTCAGGAAAGGTTAGGAAACCTGATGACAAGTTTACATTTGTTGCATTGTTCTTTTTGAATTTTAGAGCTTATAGATTTTTTTTCCTAATGTAAAGATGTGTAAGTTGTGCTTGTGATGTAGTTTTTACCAATTTTTTTTAAGGGTTGTGCAAAAACACTGTGCCATCCGCTGCTGCCTGCACGTTATCTCCTATTTTTAGACCCCAGCAAAAGTGATGACTCAGCAAAGTGACTGTCAAACGAAAGAAATTGGTACGATATGATGCGATACGTTTTTTCATCTCCTCTCTCTCGAAACCCAGATTGTATTTGTTTCCCACGTCAGTCACAACCACAGCTGCTCCTTATTATTCTTCCCTTCACTCACATCCCTTTGACTCTACATTCTTTGTGTGACCTTTGGCGTTGCACAATCACATGAATCAAAACCTGTTCGAGATGTTTATTGAGCAAGAGTTAAATCCTACCTCAAAAAGTTCAGTGTCTCAACTCAATAAAGCAAATTTGGTTTTATAGACTTCCAAGACACTGCCATTAAACTGCATTAGCCTCATTGTTTTCTACAAACTGTGCAGTATTTCTACCTGCAGGCTGTTGCATTATTTGTCTTTGTCAGCACTCATTTGAGAGAGGAAAAAACAAGGTTGACTGTTTCACAGTATTGTACTGCTTTGAACCCAGTTCTTTGAGTGTCTCCATGTGGGGCAATGTCTTTATCTCTTAATTAGGTCCAAAGGGCACCGGACTCCTCATTTCCCCGCTCTGTTTAAAACTCGGGATCAGGGCAGGGAGGGTTCGGGGGGAGTGCGTCACTGTATGTGAGGAGTTGCCTTTCAGGTTTGTGTCTGGGGTAGGCTCTGGGGCCCAGGGACTCCTTTTGTCTCCTATACAAAGTGATACCTGAGCCTCCTGGACAGGGACAGCTCATGCTTTATTCAGCCCTCTGATCTCTGGTTTAATTACGAGTGACACGGGACAGAAGGATCGCAGGTGTATCTCCCAGGATGGGAACTTTGTATGTCAATGAGTGCCAGCCAGAGAGGTTGTTTTACACCTTAAAGAGACACAACAAACCAAGAGGAGTGGTAGGGGTTTGTAGTTTTGGTTTCAGTGGTTTGGCTAGTAAGAAGAAAGTTTCTTGACCCATAGACCTGTCACTATAATAAATCGATTAACCGAACGATAAATAAAAACGTCTTTGGTAAGTTTGCCAGCCTCGATAAACTGACACGTGCATGCATAGTTGTTTTCCTTCTCTCTTTCGACCAAAGAGGCTGAATGAGAAGATGGCTCACTACGTCTATCTTTCCTAACATCGGGGTGCATAGGTTCTATAGCGGATTTAGCGGATTTATCGCGGAGTGAGCATCTGTCGAAAATGTGATCTTTGGCATCTTTTGCGATGGGGCTGCTTGCGCATACACACGGAGAGAGCTGAAGCGAGCGCCCTGAGGGGTAAGGAGGAAACACACGCTAATATGAATGATGGCACGAAAGACACGGTTCTTAAGCCACCTGCCACAGTCCCAGTGTGGGAATATTTTGTTTTTTATCAGAATGAACAAAGTGTGAGCTCATGAACACCAATGAGCTGATATGTCGCATTTGTTTGAAAATAGTGGCGACGAAGAAGAAGACGAAGGGGAGGTGCAGTGGAGCCTTGTTCTTTGACAATCCCCTCTTACTGAGGCTTTTGGTCGGCAAAGTAAATAGAAATAAAAGCGCCAAATGGTGGGCGCTCAAAGACAGCTACATTGCCAAAGAAATGCAGCCCTTCAATATGATTGAAAGCCAGAAATGTTAAAAATGTTTGACAGACAGTACGGATTGACTGGGAAAAAGTACATGTTACAAACAATTCAGGAACTGTATAAACTCCCTTTTATTTAGGCTATAGTTTTTATTGTTGTTTTTTCTTTAGAGACAGGATCTGTTTTATTGTTTTTGATTAGTATTAATAATTTTCATTGACATGTACTTTTTTCTAAAAGAGAGTCCATTACATTTTCATTGTTTTTTTCTCTTTCTTGTTTGTTAAATTTATTATATTTTTGTTTAATTTATTTTATTTAAAACATCCTGACCTTTTAATTACAGTTAAATACTCTTAAGAAATTAAAGTTTCTTGCTTTTGATATGGTGTACTCACTTAATTATCCCATTTATCATAATTACATCCATGAAAAAAATGAAAAAAAAAAACCAAAATAATATTGACAATAATATCGTTTATTGGCAATAATATTTTGGAAAATTATCGTCTAGCAAAATTTGTTATCGTGACAGGCCTATTGATCCATCATATCATCTGGTTCCTTTGAGGTGCTCAAGTTTGAGAATTGTCATTTCCAAACCTTTTCTAAAGGGGTGTTACCTTTTATTTTTCATCAGCCAAGGTACCCTGACACACAGCAAAAACTTTTTTAAAAAGACACTAAATCTGGTTTTGACATCCAGTAATAAAAACACAATTTCTTCGATCCTCCCTATGCACTGTCAACATCTCTGTGTGTGGTTGTTGTAATAACTCCCTGTCTACTAAGTGACATGTGTGCGTCTGTGTTTACGTCTAATGACAGCCTGTCTATAGTTTGACTGACAGCAAACCTATTCCCTCATACATGCTGCACAATTTCTGTTTACTCTGCTGAGCCTCGTTCAGTGTTGTTTTCTCATATAATCCTGTATGATCTGTGGTCTGACCTCTCGTAGCCCCACCTACATACCCACTTTCATCTCCCTGGTTGTGCAGCAGTGTTGCTGTGGAACCTGTTCCCTGATAACCACCGTATTGGTTGCTGGGTGATGGAGTGATGAGGACAGAATGACCCAACAGGTCACTCAGTTCTGTTTCCTATGATGAAATAAAGAAAAGTCCCTGCTTGTGAAATTCATTGAGTCAGAGATAATGGCGTACGACAGCTCCAGCTTTCACCAACAGATGTACATCTATATTCTGATATTTCTTTTTATAATTGGCAAACAAGAAGCCTTGATTTATTTTGTGCAATTTAAAGCTCCCACTAATGTTCTGCTACATGAGGTGTGTTTCTCAATTCATTGACACCAGTTAGACAGGAATAAAGTTAAGTTTGTGAAGTAAATTAACACCATTGGCTTTCTAAATTAACGTAGTTTGTCGCCTGTAAGAATGTCAAGCTGTATCTAAGCTGTCTTGTCTCTGCCAGGCTGCATTGTTTAACAAACAGCCACAGAAGTACAAGACAAACGTCAAGATTAGCATCACCTAACATGAGGACAGGTGTGGACATGGATAAGAAGACAGGGTTATTTATTTATTTTCTTTTTTTTGGGACATACTTGATATCCAGCTGTGTTTTTAAAAACATTCTTATGGGCTGAGAAATTTTCCACCAGAAACTGATTTAGAAGTGTTATATTAAATTTTAGATTCACAGAGATCCTCTTTACGTCAGCTTTTAGGGTGTGTCAAAGTCTGTTTTTCTGACATGGTGGTTTTTGCATTACAAAACTTAAGTTACCGACAACAGTTGTAGGATGCACTGCAAAAATATTGTCACCTTTCAGCCACTCATTTACACGGAAACAGCGTTTTAGCCAACCTTAAAAGCAAACTGTCGAAAGAGTGGTTTTTTTCTGAAACGCTGCAGCCGCTATTGCCATGTAAACAGTAAACCAGTAAGCTGACGTCACGCTCCTCTTCACGCAAGGACCAAGGTTAAAATAGTTTGGATTTGTCATTATGGTTTAGTTTTAGTTAGTTTTGACATTTTTTTCCATTATAGTTTAGTTTTAATTAGTTTTGGAGTGAGCATTCTAGTTTTTATTTAGTTTCAATTTTTGCAACAAGGCTAAGTTTTATTTTAGTTTTAGTTTTTTCGTACCTTATTAACCAGGTGCAGGATTCAAAAAGGTCAGAGTAAATATTTTGTAATACTGTTTATTTTCCAGTTCAACATAGTGCTCACTGTTCAGTCAATACTGATACTGAACTGTTGGCTGCTGCCTTAAACACAAGAAAATAATATAAACTTAATATAAAAATATAAACGTAAATTATATAAAATAATGTTAACATGAATTGAATAAAAATAATAAAAACATAAATTATATAAAACAATATAATATGAGCTTTAATAATTAGAAACTTGGACTCTGTAACAATAAAGTCAGACTAACATGAAATTTAACTATTACAGATGCTCTGATTCATTGCTCCTCTATGTTTCGTCACAGCACAGCGCACAGCCAGTCAGTGCAGTAAACAAGCACGTCCCAGTACGTCGCTGTGATGATGCCGTACGGCGCTGACAACTGACTAAATCTGTTGTAAAATTGGTTGGGAAAATGTGTTGGATTGATTTAAATTCTAAAGGCTATTATATCAAAAACTATAACTAAGGACATTTTGTCTTTAATTTTGGTTAATTTCAGTTAGTTTTGTGGACACAAGATACAGTTTTAGTCTACTTTTCGTTTTTGTCTTCTTTTCTAGTTTTTATTAGTTTGAGTTAACTGCAATGTATTTTAAATTTTAGTTTTCCTTTTTAGTTTCGTTTTAGTTAACTATTATAACCATGGCAAGGACATACAACATTACAAGAGTACTGTTGATATGATTGTGCTGCTCAATCTGCTGACTGTCTTTCACCAAAATGTGCATCTGTTGCTCCACTTCTGCTCTCAACATTCCCCAATACACCAGATGATCAGCCCAAATCTACTTCAGTGTATATCTACCAAAAGCTGCTTCTGGACAAGACAGTTATAGCACCAACTACAGGCTTACTACAGCGTTTTCAGTCCATCACTGTTTCTGTGTGAAGGCAGATTTTTTTCACTGTTCTTGAGCATTTTTGAGTGAAACATTGTGTAAACGGGGCCTAAGAATTTGTGATCTCTTGTAGAAATTTCAGAACAAAAAATATGAGTCAGCATAAGTTTCAGCAAATTAGCTGATATCCATAATGAGTCAAAAAAGGCCTGTTAAAAAGTTCAACAAGTCTTGTAACTCCAGGCTTCAGAGCTGTGAGAACAGCCTCTTCTGCTGACTCGTGGTTTACAGGAAAACACTCTCTGGTCCATATGGATCGACTTGGACCGGCACTGGCTGTTGTGTAAGTGCAGTGTGTCCGATCCAAGGTCCTCCTGCTACTGTGCTTCTGTTGAATAAGTTTTAGATGCGGGTATGCAGAAAATTCAGCGAGGGGACACTGAGGTTTCATGGTGTAATTGTGCTCTTCTGTCATTTTTACTGTGGCAAAGTGGTTTCAGTGGTCTGAAAAGCGTTTTGGGTCACAGTATTGTTGACAACTGAGGGAGCACAGAAACCTCTCCTGATCGATAATGAACGTTCCCCAAGCCCCAAGAAAGAAGTCAATTATTAATGAGCAGAATATCATGTTCTTCAAGACGAGAGGCTAGATTTTGTTTATAGATATGCACTGCCTCAAACAGACTTTTGGGGAGAGGTTTAAGAATGTTTTTGATGGACCGCACAGTTGGAATTTCTTTCAGCCCGTTTTTCTGTCAGAAAATGTAAAACATGTGAGGAACAGGTAGTTCAGCCTTTTCCTGGGTATGAAAGGGTTATCAGTGCTGATGGGCGGCGAAGAACATGTTTCCTGTGTGTTGCATCACCGTGCAGCGTGTTCGGCACTGCAGTGTTTTGTTTACCACAGAATTACAGGGACAGGTGTGTGAGCAGCATGTGTTTGCACATTTGCTGTACGTATGTTTCGCTGCACATAGCGTGGCAGAGAGTGTGAAAAAGCAGAGACATGTGCAGCAGGTTTACACACGCTCCACCGTTGCAGCATTTACTCCACCACCGAACGGTCCGCGTTAGAGGGGGGACGTCTGGCTCGTGAGAGTGCCACTGTGCTGAGTCGACAGGAGGGGAACAATTGCTTCACTGTGCTGCTGTCCGTTTGGCCGCCTTCATGCAGCATTTCAACGAGGGGCACCGTCGGCTTTTGGCTCTGTGAGCCTTGTTGACCAGGCCTTTGCCTGCTGGTCACTGACCCGTTGTGCCCACAGTGCCTGCAGCTCGTCAGGCCTCTGAGGACTGACGATTATCCCACAGTAATTGGTGCCTGGGCTCCGGCTGATCAAAGGTACCCGGCTGATTGTAGAGCCTTGGTAATTTTCCATTCTCTGATGCTCTGCAGTCTCTGCCTGTTGCTCTGTCTTCCTGCCTGCCTGCCCAGACCCTGGCTGTGGCTGAGGAGGGAGAGGCTTGATGTCTGTCAGCTTTATTAACCTTTATTAAGCCTACTTTTCTCATAGGAGATGACAGGGCAGGGCTGCCCTTTCTTTGCCCTTTAAAAATCCTTCTTCCCTGTAAGATTAACTTTACGAAGGTGTATTTATGGGTAGACCTGTAAACCAGTTTGTCAAAATCAATAGATAGTAAGGTAAAAGTTCAGGTCCCAGAACTGTGGTGTACCTAGCAGCCATGTGACTTGGTAAAGCTTTGTTGAGCAAGACATCTCCACCTGAGTCATGTGCCGCGCAGGCTTTCTGACTCTCTGAACTTTTCACTCCCTGATTTTTCTGATTAGTTTTAGATATGCACTTGAGGGTGTAATGCTTGGTGACATCATCCTGATTATTCTTTGGTAGGTGTAAAACCTGAGGATTTACAACCCCTCATACAATTACCCACTGATATGAGCCTATAATAGATATGCGTTACGTAACATGATGCAGAAAATAATGCTTTGGATGATTTTGAAATACTGTCATCGTTTTCAATTATCCAACAAAATTTTCCTTGGCTTTGTAATTTAATATTCTCCTCCCTGTCTGGATCACATTCAGCAGAGCAGCAAAGCTCAACAGAAGAAAGTTGACAGCAGTTTGCTCTAAACACACAGTATTCATTTTGATACATACTCACTAATAAAGTTATTACCTCTGCCTGTGTGTCTGCGAACAACACAACTCAAAAAGTAACAAACAGATCTTGATGATATTTTCAGGAAATGTTCAAAATGAGATAAGAAAGAAGTGATTAAATTTTGGAGGTGATCCAGATCACTGTCTGGATCCAGGATTATTTTAAAGGATTCTTTGTCATTCCGAGATAGGGCTGTTTTCACCATATGTGTATATAACTCCACAATAAATGGTCAGATTGCTTCGCAAAACAATACAAGACAAGGTCACCATAATTTCTGAAAGATGTAAGAGTACGATCCAGATCCTGGCAAAATTCTGGATACTAAGATCCGAAATATGAAATATGTACAGGGTCATCATCATTTTCATCATTTTCAACACTGTCAGGTAACAAATTATCATACAAACCTGCAACAAACACCAAATTGTAGCAGACAGTCTGCTGAAAGGGAGTATAACATTAAAGTAGGACTAAAGTGTTGCGTGAGGTTTGCGCTCTCTGAGTGCTTTTCTTGTCTCCATATATAAACCAGCCCTCTTGATGTCTTTTCAAACTTAAATCAAAAAGTTGTTTTCAGAATGTGTGCACCTTTAAACAGAAATACAGATATCAGAACCAGCTCAAGAAATGCTTTTAACTGGCCAATGAATTCCTCCCCTCCAAAGTGAGTATCATAAATTCCATCTAAAAGCTCCATAATGGTCACGTCTGACTAGTTTACATGCTGACTATATCAAGCATGATTAATCAACACTGCCACAAATGTCTGCTTAGTGTTCCTCAAATCTTAAAATACAACTTGATTTTACGGCCTTCCCGACTTCCACCTCTGACTGCAGAGAAAGGGCTTGATTACCCGGCTCCTTGGCCATGTGAACCGACATGATGAAACCACTTCTTATGTTCACATTACTGCCTGCTACTTTGGACTCTCTTACTACCGAGCTGTCCAGCATTTCTGGAAAAAGAAGGCGTCTTACCATGGCTGTTGAATCATTCCTGGCACTGAAATAAAAGGGCACTATTGAACACGTTGCTTGCTCCATTGCTTACATAAACTTTAGTGTCTATGACGTTATAGAAAGGGTATTTTCTGGTGAAACTTGTCATGATACAATCTCATTCTCCCTGACAATCCTATAGAGTTCATAGTCCAGCCCTCCACAGGTGCTTTCCAAGCTGGTTTCACTCACCACAGAACTATTTCCTTACAGCGTTGAAATCCGCAAGGACGAAAGTGTACCCTACTTCTGGGCCAGTGCTGCGATCACTAATCTAATTAAACCACCCAGCTAACACAATTCCAGCCATTAGGACTTAAGCCATTGCTTGGCAACATAGCATGGTTCTCAGCAGATAGATTTCTCACATATACAGTAAAGGAAGCTCCGCACTGTCCTGTAGTCATTTTCTCGAAGCAAAGTCCTGTCCCCCTCCTGCTGTGAGCCGCACCATAAATCTGCTGGCTAAATAGCCAGGTAGCAGCAGCAGTTTGGTTTAATCTGTTGCGTAACTTCTGTTCTACAGTCATCCTCCTCTTGACAAACAGCCCAACCAGGAAACAAAGAGGAGAGTTCAGGTACGTGGAAAGAATTCCTGACAGCAGAGAGCAGCTCCCCAGCTGCACTGAACACTATAGCAGCTCTTTTTACACTCATGCTCACAAGACCAGTTTGGTTGGCTGATTCTTGACGTCAATACAGGACGGCGTGCATCATGTGGACTCCAGTTACTATTTGAGTCAGTTTTTTTCCTTTTTTTACCCTTTGAAGGTGAATAAAAAGGAAGTTTCATTAGTTTGGTCACAGACTTTGCTTTATTTCCTAAAGCTTAGGTTACACGACATAACACAAGACTTAAAAAAGAGTTTTACACCTGTTACTTCAACTGTTGGACTAATGCAAGGTGTAGACATCATACTGCACACTGCTCCTGCCCCAATTCTGATCCCAAGTATCAGATCAGGGCCGATCGTGTCGTTTTCTAATTAATTGGTGATCAGCATCCTAGATGATCTTCTCAGCTCATCATGCACATTAGCCTTCAATGAGTGCAGTTTGCCTCTAAAACACTTATGCGTCAGTATAACCGAGTGCTCTGAGTTCATCCAGCCTCGTAGAGTTAATGAGAAAATGATAAAATAACAAATAATACAAAGAATAGAATATTCTTTATGTGTTACAGCAGCATTACAACAAACAAAGTGCAATAGTAAAATAGAATTTATAATAATACAATATAAAAATTAGACACAAAAAAAAAAACTTTTTTCACAAGAGCAAAATAAGTACAAGAATAAAAGAATTAACAATGAATACCGAACTGCAGTTCCCAGTGGGTTTTTTTTTATATTGAATGGTACAGTGATGGGGAACAACAGCCATGTTTGGCTTTTTATAGAGCCAAGCTGAAACCTCTGGTCTTAAAATATGAGACAATGCGGAAGTGTTAAAATCTGCAGTTTGTTGAGTGCCTGTTTGAGGCTGGCTTTGGAAATACTGGAAGTCACATAAACACCAAGACAAAAAAAATGCTGTATTCACCTCAAAAATAAATATGTTTACAGTCTGGTACAAGAAATGTCTCCCATCTGAATCACTAATTTCTCTATCAGCACATACTAAATACTGTACACACAATATGGCCATGCCAGCTGATTTGCTTTAAAACTCTGTTTTTTAGAAACAGACTGGTGACATCATTCGTTTATTGGACAGTCTATGTACTGAACACATGCACAACCAGAAACATTACAGCATTAACATCTGCTTTACAGCATCTTACGGTAACTCTCCTGAGACACATGGTTTAAACAATGAAAACAAACACAGGACAGTGTGTTACTTTAGCATTAGCAACTCTGTAGCTGAAATGTCAGCCGTGTGGAAATATTTCAAACCAGAAAGTGAGAATGTCAATACTTCTATATACTATGATCTTTTGTAATTGTTTCACATGTTTCATGTGCGAGGAGGGAGTTGCTAAGTTAAAGGCTAAGGTCCAATAGCTGAGATTGGGGTCAGGACATCCTTCTTCTAAAACGAAGCAGAAATAGAAGCAGCTTTTGACCAGCGTCAGCAGCCTTGTGTGTTGTGGTTTTCCTTTTCTGTGGCCATCAAAGTTGTAACTGTCTTTGGGTGAGCACTCTGCGCTAACAGACTGGTTCCCTTAACCAACTGAATGATTCAAAGGGGAGCACTGCAACCCCAGCAAACATAACTCTGACTTTAGAACAGAGCAGGCGTCAGTAAATCACCTGAGAAGTTGTTGCTGTAATGTCAACATAACTATTGAAGAATATGAAACATGAAGATGAATTCACTTGGCTTGAAGGATGAGTTAGACAGAAAATAATTCACGTAGGTTTGTGTGTGTCTGTGTGTATCTGGCTTGGTTGGTGAAGTGATTCAGTGTCCGTTCACTCAGCAGGAAGTTCCTGTTCAACTCCATCCTCTCATCACGCCTGCTGATGGACAAATACAGCTACTGACACACACACCAACACACACACAGAGTATAAAAGGCCAATGTGCTCTCATTCACTAACATTGTTGTCGGTTTGAAAAGACGTATCATTGACACACATTGACTTCAGCTGAAACCATTGAGTGGCTCCTCTGCGTGTTATTGATTCTTCCAATCTTTTTCCATGTAATCCATTTTCTCTCCCTCTCTTCATCCTTTTTTTTCTCCTTTCAGCATCTTTTCTCACACTCGTTTTTCATTCTTCCTTCTCTAATCCTCCTCCTCCTGTGTTGCCTCTTCTCTGCCTTTTTTTCCTCACCCGACCACTTCTGTGTGTTTGTGTATGTGTTATTTCTGCTCAGTCCAACCCTCCCTGTGGATCAGGGTTCGTATCCACGCGACTAACATGTTCTCTAGTGTATATGTGACGCTCCACTACGTGTCAGAAGTGTGTGTGAATGTCAGAAGTCAGCAGCGCAGTGTGTAAAGCCCCAGCAGAATACATTTCACCCTGCAGCCATGTCTAGATGATGATTGGGAGAGCAGTGAGGAGTGACGAGCCTTCATCACTCACTGAACACACATGCTGACACCATTCCTCTCTGCAGGGCATCCCTCGCCTCTCATACTCTCTGATAGCCTGCTAGTGGGATTCTTCTCTCCACTCAAGTAAAAGTGAAACTAAGCATTGAGGTCAGTTTGATAGATTTGCTTGTGTCAGGATATTTGTTATGATTAATACCTACACACTGACATGCTTGTTATAAGGGTGTGCGATTTCGCCTCAATATTATATCTCGATAGTTTAAGGAAATTTGCGATAATGATATTTATGACGATATTGGGAAAAAAATGAACAAGATATTATCAGTGGTTGCTGCCTCTTAATAGAAGCACTTTTATTGCACACACAGCATGGAAGCCACTTTTCCAGTCACTTACTACTACTACACAAGTTTGAAATGTAAACATAGTAAGTAGGTTAGATCCAGAGGAAATCTGACTTTTTGGGGGAGGAAAAATTAATCTTGGAGGTGAAAAACCTGCAGGACTATGTGGTTCTCCTGTGATCTTGTGATCTCAGGTATCCAGCTGCGATGGGCGCTGCATCCAGAGGTATGTGCTCAAAAACCGCAGCGCTGGGCTGTGTGGCGCTTACGCCTTATGTGTAAATTAGGGGTAAGGCTGATAGGGTTCAGACGTTCAGCTTGACCACGTTTGTTGTAGAGGCAAAAAACTCCATTGATGAAAACGTAGCTTTCACATCCTCCTCACGTGCCTTCATAGCCTGGTTGTATTCGGCCGTGTGTTTCAGCCTTAGGTGGTGAAACATGTTTGTGGTGTTGCCACCCTTCGCGGCAATAGTTCTGCACATTTTGCATATGTTGTGTTTTGCTGCATGCCTGATCTTTGGAAGCCAAACCACTTCTACACTAGGTATAGGTACCGAATTAAGTACTTTTTTAGGTACTGACTAAATTTCATCTTTAGTACAGATTCACATGAAATCAAGAAGTACCATGTTTAGGTACCTAAACGCATCCTTGAGACTGAGAGAGGGGATAAGTAGATATTTGTGTCACGCTGGACATGAACACTGCATTGCAAGTTTATATATCGAGGAATAAATATTTGAAGTAGTAGAAGTAAATACTGTATCGTTTCGAATGTGAAAGGTACCCATCACTACTCTACACCCTGAGGTAGCTCCTCTTTTAGGCACTAAATCCTCATGTGAGGACAAAGGCGATGCTGCCATGCTACTTTTGTTCTTGGCCATTGTTGTTTTGTACAAAGCAGGGAGCACCATACATTATTTCATCTCTGAACTGTAAATATCATGAGATGACAAATTTATGTTGTCAAAAAATTTACACTGGTACTGTCGTAGGCGTCATGATAGGGTAACCCCCACTTGTTATGTTGATATTCTGCCATGATTAGGGATGGGTACCTTTCACATTTAAAACGATACGGTACTGATGCCTGGTACCTGGCAATCGGAACCGGTACTCAGCAGTACCAATTTTCGGTACTGTTTTGTGTTTCTGTGGTAAAAAATACCAATTTGTTTAGTAATAAAATACATATTATTTTTGACTACATATTTATTCTTAATTAAATAACCTTGCAATGCTGTGTTCACGCCCAGCATGGAAAATTGGCTACCCTTCCACTCCCTCACAGTCACAAGTATGCATTTAGGTACCTAAACATGGTACCTTTTGATTTTACATGAACCGGTCCCTGATACTTTTGACAGAATTCGGTCATTACCTATAAAAGTAACTAATTCGGTACCCATCCCTAATGCCCGGTACCAGGCAATCGGTACTGGTACTCAACTGTTCCAATTTTCGGTACTTTTTTGTTTATGAGGTGAAAATATGATTTTTTTTTACTAATAAAGTACACTTTCTTTTTCAATTTAACAAATTTCCTCTTCAATATATAACCTTGCAATGCCGTGCTCATGTTCAGCATGGAAAATCGCCTACCCTTCCACTCCATCACAGTCACAAGGATGCGTTTAGGTACCTAAACATGGTACCTTTTGATTTCACCTGAATCGGTACCCGGTACTTTTGACAGAATTTGGTCAGTACCTATAAAAGTACCCAAATTTGGTACCCATCCCTAGCCGTGATATCTGTTGGTTAAAAACGCTGAGCAGTGATAGATATACATCCATTCGTGTGTCGGAATGTACTTTTAGCCTTTTGTTTGCATCTGCCTCTTTTGCTCACTTTCTTTGCACATTAGCATAGAAGACTGACTCATTTGCATCATATGTAGAGACTCTAACCTCCTGCTACTGCAAAGTGTGTCCACTCCATAATCTCTGTTTACCAAGATGTGGGAGAGTATTTATCATAAGTGGCAGCCTTTCTTAGTCATCAGTAACAGTTTCCAGGGTGGACACCACATTAAAGCATATTGCAAGGCTCTGCCAACCTCGATAGACAGCCCGATTTAACTTTCTCCTTATGCATTAGTACCACACACAGTATGAAAAACATCCCTGTGCAGTTCAATCCCTCCTGGATTGGCTCTGAAGCTCGTTATGGGAGCGAGTTAATTGGCTCAGATCACTGCATCATTTCATAGTCTTTGTACTTTTTCTTTGATGCTAAAATTTATTCCCTTCACTTTTTAAAATTCGCAATCACGTAATGTGTTTAATCGATAAATGTCCCTATTAAGCGAGTGTTTGCCTGGGGCTGTTACATCGCTGCGAGTCAGTGCCCTATAATCATAGCTTCTTTTAAAGGAGCAAAGTCATTTGGCAGCTGCAGGGCCGATGTCTCCTCTGGGTTCGCCTTAGCCGAAAGGAAGGGAGGAGGGTAAGCAGAGTGGGGCAGACTGGGACCTGTGGTTTGTCAACATTAAACTCACTGAAAGATGTCAGGATTGCATCAACCAGGTAGTGTGAGCAAAATTAAAGAGTCTGGTTTTCTTTCTTTTTTTTCATGAGGCTGTTATTCTCAAACCAATCTAACAAAAAAATTTTTTTAGCCTGTCTAGATTTTTTATTAAATCCTTTCCTGTTTTGATGCATGGCATACGTTCTTGATCATAAATGTAACTTTGATTGGTGGTTAAATCGAAAGAATTTTTACAGTCAGCAGCAGCCGAAAGCTGGTAGCAGGCTGTGTATGTCAGCAGCAATGACTGTGCGTCAGAAACCCAGCAGCTACAGCTGTAGTCACATGCTCTGATGTGGTTAAATGAGAATTGACGTAGCTGCTGGGGCAGAGGAAGAGCCGAGTGTTAACTGAGAGATCTCTGGCTTGTGATAGCTGCAGCCCTGAGCAACGACTGTGCATGAAGTAAGTCGCACATTGCCTGAAACACATTGCACAATTATTGGTAACATCTCTGTATCATGTATTTTTTTCTTCTGAATCAGCAGCTCTGCAGGAAGCACATGGTTACACCTTACTGTTTTCACATCTTTGCCCCCCACCAGGAAGAATTCAGTTTAGGCCCTGATGTTTCAGCTGTAACTTCATAAACATGTTGGAAATGATTCGACACAGCCTGTGTAGCCAGTCAGGGGTTAAAACCTCGGCTCCTCTTTACCATAACAGGCTGCTTGCTCAACATTTTCAGCAGTGGCTTGTAAAGTGGATGTTGACACATGGGACTTCAACCAAAGTTCTCAGATTGTTGCTGTCTCTGCCCACTCACTAATCCACGTGCACCCTCTGGGCTCAGGTTGCACCAAGTCCAAAGTGGTGATATCGACTTGAGAGCGGTCAGCGATCAGAATTTGGTCTGCACTCTCAGTTTGCTGATAGAAATGAGAAGTTATAGGCACAGCTTGCAGTCTTTGATCAGTATCCGTCCTCCTGGGCTCTGTCAATGTGCTAAGGTTTTCTTTTTTTAAAAATATGAGCCAGCCGTAAGGAGGATTAATAGATCATGTATTAACAGTGCTTTACTGGGGCCTGGTGAATGTGTAACATTGTCCTCCTCAGGTCAGTGCAGTTCACGGACTCAGTGTGTAGTATTTTGGCCTGATTTCTCCTCCCTGCTGCAGTGCTTTACTTTCATTCTGCGATGAAAACAAATCAATAAAACAAAATCATCAGCCTTAACAATTTTCTTAGGTGAAAAAAAAGCAATAAATCAAAGCAGAAGTTGGGGCCTATTTGACTTTTTGAGCCTTTTTTGCCCTTTTTTGGGCTGAGATTTGTGCCCTTAGAAACTGGATTTGAATTATTATACTGAATTTGGAAAGCATGATTTGAATAAGATTAAAAATATGAAACCGAATTGTTTCGCTTTGAAATTGTTTTATAATGCCCATTTCAGATTCAGTTTTAAGATTCATTTTCAACTTGGCACAACTATTTTGTCATCTACATCGATGAGAAAAATTGAGCACAAATTCACAGAAATCCTCTTCACTTCTGCAAAATCGTATTTTTGTCTGAAGATCAGGGACTGGGTAATTAGGTTTGCAGGTTTTCCGATATTACATTCATGCCTCTGGTGTTAAGCACACCCGCCCTGTGAAAAAGTTTTTATGGACTTGAAGAGGATTTCAGTGAGTTTCTGTAAAACTAGGGGTGTAACGGTACATGTATCCGTGCTGAACCACTCCATACAGTACAGTAAGTTTACGTTAGCCGCTGCAGATGGATCTTTAATATTCACGTGAGTAGTCGTCTATGATTGGCTGAGCAGGGAAGGCGTTTTAATATTCATGAAGAAAGTGGTCTGTGATCCATGCTTTGCGATCATGTGCATATCATGAGGACGTGACGTCTCACGGTGAGCCAATCAGAAGATGAATATCAAAGAGTTTCCGTAGCCACAGGAGCTTGTGTCTGAATTGTGCATCATGGCTGCTGCTAACGACCAACCGGAGCTTGAAGAGCCTACCCCCTCGCTGTATAATGGCAAGTTTTTAGTTTGATAAACATGCTAAACAAGCAAATGGTTTTGCGTTGTTCCATACTGTACCGGAAATGTACCGAACCGTGACCCTAAAACCAAGGTACGTACCGAACCATGATTTTTGTGTACCGTTACAACCCTATGTAAAACTGAATCTGGATTGTGCAAGCTGCGCTTGAAGTTTGTATTTTTCAATTTAAGGAATATGGAGAGCTGAATTTTCAAGTCCTTTAAATACAATTTCAAACCCTGAATTCAATTTCAGATCATGCTTTTTAGATTCAGTATATTCATTCAAATTCTGCTTCTAGTGGCAGAAATCTCAGCCCATAGATGTTGTGTTTACACTTGTGGGTTTATACAAGCCTGTATCTACTTTCACTACTGCTGCTGCTGTGTGCTTTGTGTGTTTGAGGCAGTGATGTAATGGGGAAAAAGTAAACATGTTTTCTATGAGTAGCTTTTATGCTCCAAGGTTTACTCCATGTTTTCCAGCAGAGGTCACTTCTTGTAGAGTCACTCAGGAAAGACGTGTTGTGGTTCGCTCTGAGTGATAGCAGGCGGAGGGGTTTAGCTTCTGTGACAGTCTGAACAAGAAAAGCACTCAGAGAGCACAGACCTCCACCAAGCATATTGTGATTGTCACGCAAAACTTTAGTCCTACTTTAATGTTATACTCCCTTTCAGCAGACTGTCTGCTACAATTTGGTGTTAGTTGCAGGTTTGTACAATAATTTGTTACCTTACAGTGTTGAAAATTATGACCCAGTACATATTTCATATTCTGGATCTTAGTTTTCAGAAAATTGCCAGGATCTGGATCGTACTTTTACATGTGTCAGAAATTATGATGACCTTGTCTTGTTTTGTTTTGCAAAGCAATCCAACCATTTATGGTGGAGTTACACACCCATATGTTGATAACGGCCCTATCTCACAATGATGAAGAATCCTTTAAAAAAAAGTCCTGGATCCAGACGGTGATCCGAATCTCCTCAAAAATTTAATCACTTCTTCCTTATCCCATTTTGAACATTTCCTGAAAATTTTATCAAGATATGTTTGTTACTTTTTGAGTTATATTGTTCACAAACAGAGACTCTCCAAAAAAAACACAACCTCCTCCAAAACCATACCTCCTGGAGGTAATAACACTGATGTCTTTCCAATCATAAAGTGAAATACAGATTCTCGTCAAGTTAAACTGGAGGGAGACAAACTGCAGTGACGCCTGAAGATTTACACCTGATTCAATTCTTCTTGCCATGGAAGGGGAAATGTTTTTTGATCCAGACTTTAGCCCTCTGAAACAGCTTGCTGATAGGGATGCACGATATTGGATTTTTGCCGATATCCGATATGCCTATATATTGAAACCCCTTTTGGTCGATACCGATACCGACACTGATAATCACAAGTTTGTTTGTTTTTTCCACTGTAAAGAAAGCTAAGTCTATCCTGTACTGGAATTTATATGTTACTCTAATTGTGACGGTCTTGTTTGTTTAAGAAACACAAGACAAAAAACATTTGATTTTACCATAAATAAGAAATGTATTATTTTTTCAAACTCAAGACATTCAGTATTGAAATACAGAAAAATAATTCCTTTAGATCACATGAACTTTAAATGTACAATGCATTTTTAAACATAACCAAGTGGCATTTGATTATTTTAGAGCTACTGTAACAACCTGGTGACAGACACAGAGCTCTGCAGTGCAAATAAATGAAGTGCTACATTTTATTTAAGGAGCTTATTTTTCAGATGGAAAATAATAATAATCCTAACTGAATGACACCTTATCGGCTGTGCATATCGGCAGAAATTTTCACATCTGCCGATACCGATAAACGTGTTTTTAAGCTTTTATCTGCCGATACCGATATTGTGCCGATAATATCGTGCATCCCTACTTGCTAACTAATTTTGGATTTGAGGACCAAGTTTGAACTTAAAAAAAAATGTTCTGACACTTAACACAAAAGGATTTAACAGTGGTTTGTCCTGAGACAAATAGCCATTTTGTCCGCCCCTGCTCATTTTCACATTCACTTTATGAAGATCTGCTTGGACCAGGGAGCAGGATTGATGGAGTAAAGGCACTCAGGCCGCTACCTCCAACCCCCCTCGAGCTAGCTTTCAGTTTACAGCCCCCCTTCATGGTGTTTACAGCTCTCCTCCCTTACTTGAAACTCCACTCTATTAAGCATACTGCCGCCTCTGGCAAGATAAGTAAAAAAAAAAAAAAAAAAACAATCACAGAAATGCAGTTTTGGGGCAAGTGCATGGCTCATAACTCTTAAGGATGCCTTGCAGTGGAAACCAGGACAGATCGATTCAGTCTGTGAGTCACAGCCGAGGCATGCCTGAGAGGAGAGGATACAGTGACAGTGATTTGCCACTCCCTGGTGCCAGGGCACTGCCCCGCTCGTTTAAATGTGGCCTCAGCTGTTGCCCAAAGTGATGTGTGGCTCTCCTCGGTGAATGGCTGGATGGCTTTCTTACTTTGCTGTTGGGATGGGCCCCCTTGATATCACACCACACACACACACACACACACAAACACACACTGCATACGCTCTGAGTTCGAATGGCTGGAGGGAAAAGCTGCTCAGTATCCCCTGAGCAGCAGCCTGGGCCCTACTTTCTTTCTCTGCAAACTCTTACCCCTGCAGTCATGTGTGCTGAGGAAACGGAGGTCATCATGTCTTGCTGGGGGCAGGGAACAGATTGAAGGACTCTGAAATGATTCAGAGGCAGACAGGGAGTGAGTGAGCCGTGCAAACAGTAGCCACTGCTTCTATTCCCACATTTCCTTCCTCTGCTGAGCTACCACCCTTTCACACTGAGTCCTCTTCGTTCCCTCTGGACTCGTATTCAGAACATGAAACATTTCAAACCTCCCGAATTAGAGATTTCCAAGAAATAAAGACACAGACTCATTTATCCTGCTGAGTCTTTTCTGTATTTTTAGTATCTTAACTTGTGCTTCAGCGAGTCATGCTTCCTGCATTTAGCTGGTCTTGCTTTGTACACTGCCGTGTTGACAGTCAAAGCTTGTTTTGGTTGTGTCCCTTGGATGTGCAGCAGTCTTCCCATAAGGGCTGGGCAATATAGCCTAAAAATAAAATCCCAGATTTTTTCACAAAAAAAATCTTTTTTTTTTTTTTTTGACTATTTTTTTCCCAAACTTCATTGACATTCTAGTTTCTGTTGTCTTGTCAGTGAACTGTTAAATCACGCTGCTCACATGCTGAGTCAGCAGTTTCTGCGGTACAAAAAGTGCGCAATAGCGGAGGAGAAAAATGTTTCTTTTTTTTAAATCAACCACAAAGAAAAACTCCAACTAACTGACATAATCGATTTATTGACCAGGCCTGCTTCTCATTATGTTTGTGGGGTTGAATCCTCACAGACAAAGGTTGTACCACAGGAAATAAAGTGATCTTATCTTTCTCAGACTGTGGGATTGGTGATTTCCACAGTTTTTAAAACGAGCAGCATAAATTGAAACTGACTGAATTAAAGTTGAATCAGTTTTTTTCTGGATGGAGGATCTTTGGATAACCTTTGACCTTTGATGCTTACATGGATAATGGTGCTTTCACAGCTTCCTTGTGATGTTTTGCACACTTTCATCCACGTTTTCTTCTTCTTTTTTTTCCTCCCTCTCTACTCCTCTTTTTACATAAGCAGCCCAAGCTACAAACCAGGGCCTGGAAAATTGGATTACCACGGTTACAGCATTTTTCAAATTCTCTCTTCATTTGGCTGTTTGCGAGCAGAGCAGTCTGAGGCACTATCACCCCGTCGGCCGGCTTCTCTGATAACAGCGCCCAGCAGATATGCCAGGCGGGCAGGCGTGCTTTGCATCACGGATGGCTGACTGGCTGGCTCTGATGATTGAGACCATCCTATCGCCCTGTTGCTCTCCAAACTATAAACTCAGATAACAAGGAATTCTGTGAACAGAGCGGTACAAAATAGGATGAAGAGTAACGCCTGGCACGGCGGTGGGGCGACTCATGAAAGGAGACAGACGGACAGTGGAGCCTCTTTGTCTTGAGCTCCAGCCCATTCTTCCTCTTCCTCCGTCTCCTGCTCTCACGCTCACACACTCTCCTGGCCTTTCTCTCCCTCCCTCTGTATCTCTTTTCTTGAAACCAAACCGCTGTACTCATCCCTAGGATCCTTCTGCAAGGATTAATCAGTTTTCCATTCCTGGAGAGATTATTCAAATACTGTTACATCCACAGCCAGAAGCAGTTCCCTTTTTTCCCAAGCAGCAGCAGCAGCAGCAGTTCTGACTGAAGGAAAAGTCCTGTTAGTCTCTTTCTTTTCCCTGCTATCTCTTTAACCCTGAAGGCTATCTCATGACCCTTTCTTAGAGTTTCTTTCTCTTATTTGTGAGATAGTTGTGGGGTACAGCTGGCTGTAAAACAAATTGCCCCTCAGGGAGGATAAAGATATCCTTGATCCTTGATCTGTAGTTTGTCTTGTTGTTTGCCTCTCTTCTCACTGTTTTCTGTCCACTTTGTGCTCCACACTGATCATATTGCATGTAGAGTCTTCAAGATCCCTCTGTTGCTTAATTCTGTGTAAGCTGTTACACAGAAAGCAGAAATGGACCTTGTGTAATTGTCCTCATTAGTGAACAGCCAGAGATCCTCACTTCAGCAAACTCCAGGAGCTGTGACAGCTCCAGCAGGGTTTAGATCCTGCCGTCCTGAACCAGAGCCTTCACCTCCCTACACCGCCTTCACACTCTGGCCCTCATTTAACTCCCACAGTCCCTCAGATGTGATGTAAAATTTGTCTCATCATCAAGTACACATTCATGTTTGAGGCCATGTCCACATGTAGACAGGTATATGGGAAACCGCATATATTTTTATGCATTAACGCTGTCGTCCACACGAAACCGCAGCTTTACATCACTGACTAAGATATTTTCTGAAAACTCTGGCCAAAGTGAAGATTTTGGACAACTCTGATTGCATGGTTTCGTGTGGACGCCGGTAAACAGAGTTTTGGTTCTCAAATGTCACAGCTGAATGACAGGGGCTCATTCTGATTGGATGGCACGGGTTTGATATCTGGAAAACACTGCCCTTTATGGGTTTTGCATGCCTAAATCCACACTTATCAGGGGATTTGCCTACTGTGTGTGGATGAAAGTATTTTTAAAAACTAACAAAGGGGGGGGGGGGTACTCTTTTTTGAATATACCTGGCTGCGTATGGACATGGCCTGATTAGGTACCTTTTTAGTTACCAACTGAATTCTATCAAAAGTACCAGGTACTAATTCACGTTAAATCGAAAGGTACCATGTTTAGGTACCTGAACACATCCTTGTGACTGTGAGGGACTGGAAGAGTGGGGGACTTTCCATGCTGGTCATCAACACAGCATTGCAAGGTTATATATTGAAGAATAAGTATGTTACATCAAAGAAATTTGAGATTTAATTATTATTAAATTTTATCAAATTGATATTTTTTACCACATGAACACAAAAAAGTACCTGAATTGGTATCATTTCAAATGTGAAAGTTACCCATCCCCAGTCAACATGCTGTGAGAAAACACCTCAAAAATTCTTCATTTGTGAATGAATGAATGAATGAACGCTTTAGTTCAAACATGTGAACATAATACAAAAAGAAAAAAAAAGGAAAATCAACAGGGAAAAGAACAAATGAAAACACAAAAATAAATAATAAAAGAGAAAGAAATACAAAAAAAAAAAAAAAAAAAACAAGGGAAAACAAAACAACAGCAACAATAAAAACAATTTTGACATGTTCGAAAAGGAGGAACTTCAAGAAAAAAGGCGATCTCTTTCTCTTTAGTCCAACCCCGTGTCTGTGGTTGAACATGATGTTGCTGGTTTGGCATTCATCATTTTTTTAATCTGTAATGAGAAAAAAAGAAATTTCTACCAATGAAAAAACAAGAACAGTCAAATAGCGAGAATTCTGGACACACAAACCTAAAGACAGTTACTAAAGATTGATCAAACCCTACCTTTTGTCATCAGGCTCCTCTGTGCCTTTTGCTTTTTCTTTGTAGCCATACAAAGAGCAGCATTTAGAGGTCACACCTTTTATATTTAGCTGTATCGGTCTTCACTTGAAAGAACTACACCAGTGTGATTCTCAATGCTGTTTCCATTAATGTCTACAAAGATCATAAAACTTTGTGAAGTATGTGCCAGACTCAGAGGCTTAAGTGCCCCTCTGTTCTCCTCCAGGTTTACCGCCCTGCATTGATCAGATGTTTTTTTAATCCAGTGGAAATAAAATATTTAAAGACATTTTGATGCTGTTAGGAGAACATTATCCTTATTTTGAACCTGAATAAATCAAACCTGAGGGGAAATGTGTGTAAGCTCTCAGCACCCCTGCCTGTTTTTCATCTTCCCTCTCCTTCACCTTCTCCTGTCTTTACTCCCTGCTTCATCTTTCCTTTCTGTCTCTGGCTCATGGCCAAGGAGACTGACTGCGCCTCACATGACCATCACCCATCCCGAAACCAGCCGTGGTACTCTGCACCAGGCGGCAAACCACCGGCAGACTTTCCCCCTCACTGCTCATTCTGGCCCAGTCTGCCTGGCCTCCATCCCGCTCACTTTTCACACCTCCCTGCCAACACTACTGCACACGCTGAATGGAGTTACCTAATGCTGCTGGTGCTGCAGCTAATGCAGATTTCATGCACAAGTTCCCTGTTTGACATGGGATAATGAACATGTGTGTTTGACCTACAGGTCTACTTTCAAAGGTTAATCCTGGTTGTTTCTGTTTGCATTGAGCTCTCTCATCTGAGAGCACCACAGTGTTCAACCTGCTATGATATCAGAGAAGAGAAATGTCATATTTTCCAGAGTGTTAAAGGAGATAAAGTGATCACAGGATTTTGCAGCAGAAATTGAATCAGTTTTAAATCTTTTCAAGTATTGATTCTGTACTTACATAAAGTTCTGTAAAGCCCAAAACAAGCCAGAACATCTTTATGAAAGGTCTAACTCAAGTCCAACAGGGTCATAAGGTCAAGTTTAGATAATTTATGGTAGATTGCAACACATTTGATAGATTTTTGATAATGTGAATTTAGAATAGAATCAGAATTTTTATGCATTTATTCATTTCACAGCGTCATTTTAGCTTATTTTATGAATGAATCCAGCAGTAGAGCACTGGAAGTGTTCAAGTCTCTGATGTTGTCTCTGTGTTTAACACTAGGTTATTTAACCCAGAGCTCAGCGTTTACTCCACACAGATGGGAGGAAGCAGCATTAAATGGTCCCTGACAAAGCACTTCCTTTTCCTCTATAGTCTTCATGCTGCTCTGCTGTTGTGTTGTATTTGATAACTTGGTAATCTCACTTCTGTGCCACTGATAGTAACTGAGCGGTTTTATTTATTCCTCAACCAACTTAATGCTTCATTCAGAAACCGTTCAATGAAATACAGCAGAAACTAGAAGTCTACTTAAAGTGTACAAAACGATACATAAATGTTTGTTTTTTTCACTGTCTGACATTAAATCTGACTAAACCTTTCTTCTTTTAAATCAGTAAGGATTACAAAAGCTATTTTTTTTGTTATATGAAAGAGTAACAACAGAGGAAGTTTATGAGATTTTTTTTATTACTTTCTTCAAATTAAAAACTCAACTAAGTTCACTATTCCTTCAAACAACTTAGTAAAAGCTACACGATGATTATGATGTCATAGTTTTTAGAAACTTTAATAGGTAAATAGTGAGTGTATTTTAAGGCACACCTCAAACATACTACTTCCTTATGAGACATCATGAGACGAGGGATGTCCCGATATTACATTTTCACTTCCGATACGATACTGATACTGCAGCATTGAGTATTGACCGATACAGATATTAATCTGATACGATATCAGCATTAAACATGCATACTTTTCTTACTTATTTTGTAGTATGTCTGTCATGTTAGAAAAGGCTTGATTAAGTGATATTATTCAAACAAAGAACAGTAGTCAGCAACAGTAGGTATGAGGAAAAACTGAACCATTTATTATTAACCAATGGGTAACAGAAACTGCTTATATCTGAGATTTTAGATGCATTTCGATACAATACCGATATTTGTTTTTTTGCTTATATCTGACCTATATCCGATATCAATATCGGACTGGGACACCTCTACATGAGACATACATGACTCTGGTTGGGGACAGGCTCTGTGTCCCAGAGATGAACTTTTTTTTCTTTGGTGTTAAATGTGGGTATCAACCCCAGAACACAAGGAAAACACTTTGTGGAGATGCTGGCTGAAGCTGGTAACAGAGCATCATCATCCACAGCCAAATGAGTCCTGTACTGACGCGGGCTAAGAGGCCACTTGGCGAGGAAGAAGACATGACTCCAGAAGAAACATGAAAAAGCTGGACCACAGTTTGCAAAATGCTAAAAGGGACAAAGACCTTGATTTTTGGAGACATATCCTGTGGTCTGATGAAACTAAAATCAAACTGTTTGGCCATAATGAACATTGTTTCGTTTGTTAGAAAGGGGAAACCTGGAGGCCTGAGAACAACATCCTGAAGCAACCCATGTATTTTGATTTTCTTAAGTGACCATGGATCGTGGTTTTGGAGAACTCTTTTGTCATTCTTGGTGTACCTGGAATGCTTTAGCACTGTTGTTTTCACTGTTTACAAAACTTCACTCTGAAATAGTGGAGCTAATTTAGCCTAGCCTTCATGTCTCTTGATAAGTGCAGCTAGCTTGTCGACTCCACATCACTAAGACCCCAAAGATCTGTCCGTTTTCTCCATGAATTGTTAAAAAAAAACTCCAATGCAAGCTCTCACAGGTTTTAAAGATGCCTGTGATACATTGTGATCAGTCACTCAATGTTAACTCTTCTCACTAAAGCCTCTTTTATCCCTCAGAGAGCAGCTTCTGAGCAACACAAAAGTATTCAAATGATCTCTAAGTGCTCATTCCAAGCATGTGATATTTTGGATTTTTACTCATAACACATTCATAAATTCATAAATGCAGCAATTTTACGCTTCCTCTCCCACGCACACGAGTGGATGTGTCTTAGTTACATTCCTGCTCTCTCCTTATTTGGCTCTGAAGTATGCAGGAGGGAAGGCGTGTGGGCTGTACGCTGGAAGACGTGTATGTGTTGAGAGGTTTAGACGGTGAGTTTAGATTGTTGCAACAAGTAAAGTTATAGAAATTAGGGAAAACACCCAACTATTATTCAGAGTGCTACAGCTTTCTGTCCACTGTTGATTAACTTATGGAGTCTTCAAACAGAGCTCTCCTGTTATTCACCACCACTTATATCAGCTTCTTCAGCCTGATGAGTATTTGGCCTAATAATGTCATTTTTGAGCTTCTGGTTTTAATTTGTTTTTCCAGAATGAATTAAGTATCAGGTTATGGGATGTTGATTGATGTTCTCTTCTCTTAAAGGGGCAGTGAGGATTTTAAAAGTAATCTTGAAAAAGTCTCCCTTTTGGATATATGACCGATCATAATCTACGCTTTAAAATCAGATTATCAGCAGCACCACTGTAGGTTATTTCGAAATGCCACTTCTTAGCATTTAGAGTCTCTATGACAACACCACACAGGCTGACGAAGTTTAAAAGTGAGAAGAGAGATTTAGTTTTTCTCTGCTAAAAACGATTTCTGTGATTAGTTTTGTAGTGATGGTTGACACAGGAGTCTAACTGTCAGACAGAAAAAGGACAGAAGAGCAGAAAAAAGCTAAACAGGAGAGTGATACAGCCTGAGCTAAAGGCTAAAAGGACTAAGCTGTTAGTGATAATGTGGTCTGTTCAAACTTGAGAGTCTATCAATAAAATAAAGAGTGAGGTTACGTTAGCTCTGATTGGTAGATGACTGGTAGGACATAATCAGGATTCACTAACACAGGGGTGGCCAACCAGTCAGAGACCAAGAGCCACAAAAATTACCATGGTACTACAAAGAACCACATTACACATGGGGTCTTACAAACACACTTCCTCTCACACATAAACGAAATAACATAAAATGACAATCAATACACTTCCAATTTTCAAAGCAAGATTTACTGTGTTTGTTAGTGTGTTTAAAATTCGTACCAGAGAAGAGAAACTGAAACTTAAGTATCAATCGCAACTGATCCCAACGTTGGCATCCATATATATAGTTAAGATTGATTGGCACACCACTACTCATATAAATATATATTTTTTGTATGAATGGATCGAAGAGCCACACACCGAAAGGCAAAGAGCCACATGCGGCTCGCGAGCCACAGGTTGGCCACCCCTGCACTAATGTTACACATTGCCGACTCATCTCACAGCATCGGGCTGTCAGCTATGTATCACGGCTACTAACTTACTGTAGGCTTGTTGTCACATTAGCCTATAGATACGTCGTAGCACCAGGCTGCTATTAGCGCTACATATAGCCGGCTATTGATGTCACGCTTCAAACCGTAGCGCTACATAACTGTACTGACCTGTAAAGACCTTAATTCGTCAAGTTGTATCCAGTAAAAGATGTCTTAAACAAAGAAAATTAGTTCCAAAACAAACACACTCCTGGTTGAAAGGCACATCTTTACAACAGTGTGCATGAGACTCCAGTCCAACAGATCCTCCTCATAGCATCTTTAAATTTTCCTGGTTTTCTGGAAGTTTTGGACTATTTAATAATCGCTGAAGACTGAACTGAGAAGTTGTCTGTGCAGCCCTGAAACGTTCCTCCATCTGGTACTTATTTGTAGGAACTGTGTGCTTGTCAAGTTGGCAAACTAGTTCACCAGCATAAAAACACAGCTGTCTCAAATTCTGGTGCAGCTCTTTAATAGAGATGCTTTGTCGTTGCTGTTGTTGTTACAGTATCACAAACAAGTTGTGTTTCTTGAAGTTGTGGCAGGAAACTCATCAGCCGTTGTCTTCACGTTACGGAGATCTGTTCCTGATTGGTGTGTGATGTGGAGCGACGATGTGACAAGTGTGTCTGAAAGGATGACATTTGCTCAGAAACAAATGTTTTAAACTGTTGTGCTGAAGAAGACGGGGTGCCAAAGCACTGACAAATGAGTTCTGCTTCTGCTCCTCCTCTTCACTCTGCAGGCTGGCAGCATGCAGCCTGTCACTGGCATTGCAGTGAGCCCAAACATGATATGACCTAAATAAACCAGTGTGTTAGCAAAGAGAGACAGATGAAGCAATATTTTCCTCCCCTCTAACTTCAGTTGTCTTGTTTTCAGTTACACATTCAACTGCAGGCCACAACTTGTGCAAGTGTGTGTGTGCACTCACTCAAGTCACACTGGCTGGTTTCCTATCATGTCACCTGCAGAGCTACTTGGCTTGTTATACAAAGCAGGTACTTTTACAACAGCTAAGCTGTTGTTCAACATCTCAATGGATGTCTCTTCCCTTGGTGTCACACATCTTAACTTGAGCACTTGTTTTCCTACAAGGAGGGAAACATAGGAGTTATCATTTTCATTTTCATTTTTGGATTCTTGCAGCCTTTTTTAGCCTTTGTGATTTGAAAATTGCATTCTATTACATTGCAATGTTGGTTTCAATTCGATTAATTGTTCAGCCCTCATCAAAATGCAATCAGGATTTGAGAATGTGCAATTATGTAAAGGCATCAAAGGCTGCGATCTGGGATTTATGATTTAAATAGCTATGTGCACCTACAAACATTACAGCCTCTCCAGCCTCGGACTCTGTTTGCTTTAGTGTGCAGCGTCCTATGATAGTAAAAGACAACACCCTGATGGACACATTATATATAATCTGTATTAACAGTGCAGAGAGTTTCATATCAACTAGACCTCTTCTCTGTATAACTTCAAACTCTTTCCTTTAGTATTCTGTGTTTTATGCTGCACTAAGCAGTTGGCTTTTGAACTTTTCCTGGAACATATACAAAGCTGAGACATCTTTTTATTTACCCACAGATAAAAAAAATATTTGATAGACACGTGCTGCCCATTAAAAATAACACTTGGTTTAATTTATGCTTTAGATGGTTAAATACATATTAATCTTACTCAGAAAACCCCCAGCTTTCCAAAGAAAGTTCCATCTTTTTGGTGATATTGCTGGATCATGATTTATAAACATTGACTGTGGGTAGGGAAACAGGTCACTGATGGGTGATCCACATTAACATCAAAAGTGTGGCACATTGCATGGCCCTAAAAGGCCCTTGAGAAGTTGTTTGACTTTTACCTAAGGAAACGTTGAGTCCCATCTTTCACTGCAACCCTGTATGCCATGAAATGAACCCCCCATGAAGTGAACCCTCCGTTCAGTATTGATCCGTGTGTTCATAAAAAAGTAACCCGAGGTTCCTGCAAACAGTTTTTTTTTTTTTTTTTAACCTTTATTCAACCAGGAAAAAGACTCATTGAGATTGAAAAAGAGTGTCCTTGCCAAGACAGCAGCAGCACATTACAAATACACAATATACACCCTACACAACATAAAATTGACAAATACCTCAAGGATTCAAAAACATCTTACACCAGACAAGACATCTGCAGACAGATGACTCTGTCTCAAACTTGACAGACCCTGACCCTGGGACCCTGGGTATGCGCTCCCAAGCAGGGGCGTGACCAGACTTTTTGAGACTCTGGTGACCTGACTAGAAGGGAGGGCTGAAATTTTGGGAACCCACAATTTTAATGTGATATTATGATTTTTATTTTGTTTTTTATTTATTTTATAAATAGGCTTTAGTATTTACAAAAAAAGAAAATACTTATAAACTAAAAGAAAAAAACAGCATTCAAAAGTAAAATTTGTAGTGTACTGATAACAGTACTATACAAGCTTTTTCAGTTGTATTTTTAAAAATTCAGTATCAATAAAATAGAAATGTGTGTGTTTTTAATTGAGATATACATCCAATCCAATCCAATCCAATCCACTTTATTTATATAGCACATTTTAAAAAACATTTAAGTTCACCAAAGTGCTGCACAGTTAAAATAACGTGAGGAAATCAATAAAAGAAATAAAATCAATTTAAATAACACATCGTAAAAAATAAGAGTCATAAAAAAAGGGGTTAAGACCATAAAAGACATAAAAGGACACGGATCACACAACTCTCATGCTGAGTTAAAAGCCAAAGAATAAAAGTGAGTTTCAAGAAACGATTTAAAAGTCGTTAGCGTGAGGGATGTTTTCATTTTGAGTGGCAGATCATTCCACAATTTGGGAGCCACCACCGAAAAGGCTCGATCACCTCGGGTCTTTAAATGAGTTTTAGGGACCACGGGGGGGAAAGTGGTCAGCAGACCTCAGGGACCGCGAGGGGGTGTAAACATTATACATGTTTCACAACAAACCAGATATTCATTAACATTAGGGTATTGATACAATATCGAGTGTCACTGGTCCCATGACGTGGCTCTAGATCTCACTAGACGGGTTTTAACAGCCTGATTTTTTCCCCTCACATTATGTGGAAAGTGAGAGACAAGAACTCAATCATTGGAGACAAAACCTCTGCTTTAGATTTGGCAGCGGTCATGCTACCACTCAGTGGCAGAGATCCCAACTGCCATTAGAAATTGTACTCATGCCATTTTACAAAACATCAATACATGAAGTAAGCAGCAAGTTTAACTCTGTGTTGTGTTGTGTTTTGGCCACGCTCAGGGTATTTGGAATGGAACGCTACAGCACAGGACAGAATTATGCCCATGAGTGATTCCTGACTCCAAGGTCCACTCCAGGCCCCGTCTTTAATGACAGGAGGAAGTTTGATGTGTTTTGGTGGCCTGGTCAGGACTGAAAGCTTCTTTGTGTGCTGCCCACAGAGCTTTGGAGCCTGTTATGGACAGATAAGAGAAGCTCACCTCAAACACTCTTTCAAGCCCCACCAGTACTGTCTCACAGGACAGGTTTCACTGTGCAAACACACAGCTCAGGCCTGTGTGTTTAAGTAGGTGCATATGTGTGTGTGGTAGCTGTGAGCATGTCTGTGAGTGAGCACTGCAGCTTCCAGTTTGTTTCTGTGTATGTGTGTGTGTGTGTGTGTGTGTGTTGGCGGACAGTCAGTCCTCCTGGATTAAAGACCTTTAATCCCGTCGATCCTCATCAGCTCAGAAGTTAATGGGTATAACTTGTTAGTCAAGGAGTCCACTCTGCTCACGTGTCAAAAGTTAGTGCTGCATGGCTGGAAGAGTCCTGGTCATCGGTTTGGAGTCGCTATGGGAGACGCGAGGCAGCCTTTGGATGATGGATGCACCTCTCAGCTCGAGTTTAGATCAGCAACTTTTAATTGGGTCTCTGGTTTCTTGTGCCCCCTAATCTCCTCCCAAAGCCAAGACGACACGCCTGCGCCGTTTAGAGTAGTGCTTTCAGTCTAATTACTCGTGCTGTTTTAAGGTTTTCAGAGGATTTCTGAGTTTTAACCTGCTCTCAACTCAAAAGCAAAAGCACATTTTTAAAAGAACATTATGAAACTTTGGTTTATCGTCATTTCTTTTGCTCAGTTTTAACAACACTGCTGTCTCCAAAGTACTAGACCAGATACTCATCTTGAGATTTGGGCAGAAATTGTCCTGAGCTCTTATCAACAGATAACAACGCAGCAGAGAGAGCTTCAGAGCGGCCAGGGGGCTGTACTCTGTCACCATCTCATTTTCTGCTCCCGTCACAGATGATTTTGTGGTTTTTGGACTCTCACTTTGTTTGAAACTTGTTGTGCTGATAATCCTGCACTGCTCTGTGTACAGTATCCCCCATGTTATCATTCACCGCAATGTTTTGCGCTTTATAATCTCATACCTAAGATAGTAGGGGTGGGAGAAAAAATCAAACATTGATATTTTGGGATTTTTTTGTTTGATGATATCAAAGTTATTGTCTTTTTTTTTAAATTCAGATTCTTCATTTCAGTCTTTGTTTATAAACTGCATTGGCAAAAAGTTAGCACTCTTCTCCAGCAGAGGGTGAAGTGCTTCTTGCATTTTATGGGAAATCATGGCTCCTGGTAAATTGTTAAATATATTGTAAGTGTTAAAAAAAGCAAACTAAAAATCGCAAAAATCGTAAATATTGTTGAATTGCAATCTAAAACGAATCGGCACCACAAAAATTGTAATTGAATCGAACCGCGAGAAAAGCATTTTGTTCTAGCCCTATCAGATACACACTCTGCTACAGTCTGCAGCTTTAAGTCATTGTTTAATTCTTCGTAAAAAAAAAAAGTTCAGTGAAGGAGAGGTTTGCTGTAGTCTTCAAAATGTCCAAAACAAAAGTTCAGATTAACTGTCTTTGAAAGCAAACCTGTAGGCTGGTATATTCAGCAGGTGAAGGGTCGCTCTGTGGGAGCAGCAGACTGTCCTTAAGTCTCCTTTGTTCCCTTTTTATTTTAGCCGCCCTGACTCCTGACCCAACAGACTCATCACATCCTCCTTATGAGTCAGTCACACACAAAGGGTTGTCCTCTGGAGTCAGAATTCAGATTTTCCCTTGATACAAGGACTTAGCATGAGACATAAAGCTGTTATCTTGCACTTTGGTTCTGCATAATCACCTTCCTCACATCTGTTATCAAAAACAGGATGTTGACTCATCTGTGTTGTGACATATGTGATGTGCTGCATAAGAATGAACACATTTCTTAACTTTTGTTTTAGAACTGTTTGCACCTTGAGCACGTATCCAGCCTTCATCTCCTCCTCTGTACTGCACCTTCAGATCCTGCTGCTACACAGCTCTGTTTTCATCCTCGGATTAATAAAATGTCCCTCCTCTCTCACAGGGAGCTCAGCGATGAATAAGCTACGGCAGAGCTTCCGCCGGAAGAAAGACGTCTACGTGCCAGAGTCGAGTCGGCCGCACCAGTGGCAGACAGATGAGGAGGCGGTCCGCAGCGGCAAATGTAGCTTTGCAGTCAAGGTGACTCTCCCTCAAACACACACAGACACACCTGCATACAAAACCTCACACACAAAGTATCTCTTACACAGAGCAGCGCTGACCTTACTGTAGCACATACAGTGAAACTTGCTCACTGCCCGGCTCCCCAAGGACGCTGCTTGTGATTAATCATAAGCATTCAGAGGCTGTAAGCACAGCTTTTATCTGGGTTGCAACATTATCTGCTTGTGCTTTCTAAAACTGTGGGATGTGTGCAAACTATAAATTTCAAGCCTTCCTTGAATCATCGAGTTAAAAGTGCAAAAATGGAGAAAATGTTTCATTATTGCTAGTGAACAAATTAGGTCTAAAGCAAGGGTAGGCAGCCTTTTCCATGACTCGTGCCACTTTAAAGTACACTCATACCCAAAGTGCCAGTACTTCTTTCTTAAATCATTGACAATCGATAGGAAAGTCTTCGTGAATGGTTTTCCATGCTTAGCTACGCAGTGAGAAATGCTATAACCTCCTCCCATTGCCTGGTTTTTAACAGTAGAGTAAGTTTTGAATGTGTTGCTTTGTTTCGCACACTTTGCTAACACTGTTTTTGTGTTCGGTCTCTCAAAGACCTGATGTCCTGCATACCATACTTTTACAGCAGAGGGTGCATATAGCTCGATCTTTGCCCATCTTTGGCAATAGATCCATACTATCTCATCCAGCTATGTTGGAAAGAATGACTGGAACTTGGTTTGTTTGCCTTGATAACACCGCTAAATGGACACGATTGCAAGCTAACAGATTGACATCCCAAGAGATTTGCGGTAATGCTCTTGCAAGATACATTTGCGTAATTGTAGCGCTATGATTTAAATTTATTATTTAAAGTGATACTCTGGGATGGAACAAGTTGGGTCCTATCACAAGGTTTAGGGCAGAAATTACCCCTACAGCAGTGTTTTTGTGCAGCAGAAGCCCAGGGCGCACACACCAAACACCTCCTCTGCACTCAGATGGGGCCATTTTTTACTTGACCAAAAACACAAATACATGGACTCACACCGAAAAATTCTGATATCAGTCTGCATTCACGCTTTATTTAGAGAATTTTCAGCGCGTTACTTTCACACAAAAACACAGCTAAATAAGGCTCTAGTTCTCATCGTGTCTCTCCCTCCTGGCAGACTACCTGTGTTTGTTTATATCTGGCATGCCGCGCGCAGACTGATACGCTAAGCGGCAAGCGTCTCGTAGCCAGCTGTGGCTCTGCAGCGGAGATAGCGCCGTTTACGACACAATGAGAACTAGAGCCTTATTTAGCTGTGTATTTGTGTGAAAGTTACGCGCTGAAAATTCTCTAAATAAAGCGTGAATGCAGACTGTTATCAGATTTTTTCGGTGGGAGTCCGTTTATTTGTGTTTTTGGTCAAGTAAAATATGGCCCCGTCTGAGTGCAGAGGAAACCGGCTGAGGAGCAGGGAGGGGGTGTTTGGTGCGTGCGCCCTGGCCTTCTGCTGCACAAAAACACTGCTGTAGGGGTAATTTCTGCCCTAAACCTTGTGATAGGACCCAACTTGTTCCATCCCAGAGTATCACTTTAAGGTCATAAGTGTTAACTTCAACTTCAACTTTATTGTATTTATATGGCACTTTTCATGCACTTGTGCAACACAAAGTGCCTCACAGAGGATAAAAACAAAAAAAAGCCAAAGAAATACAACTAAATAGAATACAACACAAAAGTTTTACAATCTATTTTATTTATTTGTTTTGTCCTCTGCCTCATTGTAATTATTCTTTGCGTGCCAACATAAATAGCATCACGTGCCAGCTATGGCACCCATGCCCTAGGTTGCCTACCCCTGGTCTAGAGACATAAAGAACTGGACATACTGTCCTGTAGCTGATGGAGTGGAGAGTTCTCTGTATTTTGGCAACAAAGCCTCTAACGGTACGCTTCCTCTCCTTGCATCGAGTAAAAAGGGAATTGAAAACCTCAGAGAGGAGAAAGTTTTCCTGAGAATATAGGAACTGCATTGCAGCTCAGTGCATGCAGATTGCCTATAACCACAGTTGTGGTTTCCTTATAGAGGGAACTGGGAGTTGAACCGAGTCTTATTAGCAGAGGAGTGGTGGAAACTTAAAGGAAGGGGAAGAAGGGTGTAAGATTTCCACCTGCAGCTTAAGAGTGATCCTGCTTTGCTTTTCCCCTGAGTGAGATTTGTTTGTATTTTCCACAATATTCTTTTAACGCTGTTTTTCATGTGTAGATGAGTATTTACTCTAAACATTTACTTTAAACTTTCTTGCGTCAACCCAAAGAGTTGGTGTATTTGTGATGAAAATAGAGTTTAGAGCTCCTTCAGCCACACACATGCACGCACTCTTCTTCTACTAACACTTTTCCCCTCTGCACTGGCTCTCATCATGCCGGTGCAACCTACCATGCTACTCCTCTGTGTCTCTCCTCCCCTTCCTGCTCCCTGGGCTACTAGTCTGGGTGCCTCAGAGATGCCGGTTTCTGTGTGTGTGGGCTGGAACAGTTGCAGTAAAATAATCACTATTGCCACCATTAAGAGAAACTAGTAGAGGAAGACAGTTTCAATGTTAGTTGTCCTGTCAGGATGCAAACTCATAGTCCATAGCTGCACTCTCACATTTGATGCATGTTCACTTTAAGCTGAAACTGCAGTGACAGACTGATATTCATCATTCAAGGTGATCGTCAAAGGCATAAAAATGTAGACTTGCTCTTTCTGTCCGACAATATTTAAAGACTCGCGCTGAATATGAGATGAGATTGCTTTTTGAAGCTCATGTATAACAAATGAAAAAGAGGTGACAAAGGAAGAATTTCTATGAACTCTGAGAACCATACAGTCTCATTTGTATGGAAATGAGTGCGCAGAGTGTGTGGACAGACTTTGTGTTGACTATGAGATCCATTTTGTGACTTAAAACTGATTCATGTGACCAATCTCTGGACTGGATTCCTAGAAAACACTGAGGTTACATTTACAGAATAAATCCAACATTAGGAAAACAGTTACAAATATGTCTTGGTGTATATTTTTGTGTTCTTTTTTTCACAGATTACTTAAAATAGATGTTGACATCGATGTGATTCCTAATCTCAGGTATAGGATCAGTCTAATTGATTGATCTACTTCTATTTGATAAGTGATCAGCAATTTATCCAATTTTCTCAAGCGATCATCCCTGTTATCTGTCACTGAGTAAAATGTGCTACTAAACGCCAAAGAGTCACTATAACCAAGCACTCTGAGTTCCCCCTGACCGCTAACTTGATGAGAAAATAATAGAATAATGAATAGTGCATTGACATTGTACAGCCACACTTTAAGCTTTATTTAAAAACACATGCACAACCAGACACTTTACAGCAATAACATCCGCTTTACAACACCCTACGGTAACTTTCTAGGGACATACGGTTCAAAAAGGCAGAAACAAACCCATAGGACAGTCTGCTACCTTAGCATTAGCAACTCCATAGCTTAAATGTTAGCAGTGTGGAAATAGTTTATCAAACTAGAATGTGAAGCCATCCAGCAGCCACATTGGAGAATCTTGTTAATGTCTTATATTTATGTTTGTAGTTTTGACTCTAACATCTAAACTATCTGGACTAAATTAAATTGATTTAATAAGCTCAAGACATATTTTAGCTATTGTTTTTTTACTATTCAGTTTTGCTAAAACACTAAAAAAAGGGTGCCTCTTTACCTCCTAAGCAAAGTTTGTCTCTGCAAACCAGGGGTGCACCAATCACAAATTTTCTGGTCAATCACCGATCTTTGAAAAGCCTGACTTGCCGAAACAGATTTGGGCCGATATTGATTATTATTTTTTTATTTTTTATCAGACAGCCAATACCTTTAATTTTCCAATTTTATTTTTTTGAAAATAATTGAACAATACCTGTGAAAAAATAAAATCTTTATGTTTTATCTTAAAGAACCAAAAAAGTGTCCTGAGTTTTGGTTCTCAGAGCAAAAAGCAACAAAAGCTGGCTGTCAGACCTTCCTGGTGGTATAAGATCAGTTTCATATGTAAGAATGGGCCGATCACCGATCCCTGACCCCCAAATTAAGGAAATCAGTGGCTATTAAAAACTTAAAAATCAAAAAAGGGGCAAAAACATCCCCAGAAGTAATGTGACTTTTGAGGATGCATTAGTTAAACTGTATTTTGAAACATCAGGCTTATATTATTTTACAGGTTTTGCCACACAAAGGAGCAATGTGCCTCTCAAGATGAGGCTATGATACATCAGCATAAGTTAGCGTAACTATTTGCAGGAGGACCAACTGGGAACTTGTTATTTACCACAGAAATGAGAAGAGTCCCCAGTATGGGATCTATTTATCGATGTTAAATATTTTTCTTCTAAATCCTTAAAATAAAAACATTACCACACTGTTCTCCTTGTTTTCTGCCTGTGGTCTCGACCTCTGCCTGTCTTATCCTTGGCTGCTCCAAATGTTTACAAAAAGTGAATTTCAGCTCTTCTCACAGTTGCACCTTGTGTTGATTCTACTTTACCTCTGATGGCCTCTCTACAGCGGGAAAATGTAAATACAACATGTCGATGTATGTGTGCTTCTCATCAAAGCTGAACAGATCAGTGCAGAGGCAGTGACTGCAGAATAATTTCAGTATCATCATATTATGTGTAAAATGAATCTAATTTCAGCCCACTGTGGGATTAGAGCAGAGGGAAACTAATCCATGAGTGGGCATGAACAAAACCTGATTTAAGAACAAAATTACCCTACATGTGTACAACACCGCACAGGAAATGTATATTCATTTTTTGATGGGGCTTTCTTTTCATCCTCTGAGTGTAAGTGTTTCCGGTTGTTTCTGCCAGCTAGTTACTCACAGGATAGAGTAAGAGGCTAAATGAGGCATCTGTTGTGACACTTCAAGGCTCCCCTGCAATTTACTCCTCACACCTCAGCTCATCTCCGGGTTGAGCTGCTGTTAGCAACACCGCTGCTTTCACTGTCCTCACTACCCACAACTGCCTCTTCACATCAGTATTGTCCTGTATGCACACATATTTCTGTGTGCATTTTGATGCCTGTGTTTGTGCACATGTGTATTCTTGATACGGTGACAGTGTGACTCACAGCTGTGGCGTCACACTCTGAAAATAGCAGGGCCAGAGGGTGGGGTTGACAGGCGTGGGTCAGCGTCACTCTGTGTCTGTGTATCTATAAGGAAAGGGTAAGGACTTCCTCTCTGGCCCCGTGTGCACAATGGCTTCTGGGCCGGTCAGCGCTTGTGACTCTTGGGCGACACGCAGCAGGGTGTGATGCGGCTCAGGAGGAGGGAGGCTCACACCAAAGGAGGCGGCCTTTTCCGTTCATTCAGTCACAGCGAGACCCGCTCACGTAGGATTTCCAGGTCATCTTAGTGTTGAGTTGTTGCTTGGTTTGGGTTTTCCAAAGAAATGACTGATTCGAATGTATGGAGTGATCAATCTTTCTTTCTGCAGCTTAGACTCTGACAGATCCTGATGTGACTAAATGAAGTCTGGATTCTGGGATAGAGTGCCTCTGCACTCCATCTTTATAGCTTACATCTTTGTTGTGTATATTTTAAGTGGTGCACTGATTCCCTCTGGCTTATGACAGTGTAATCTTCTGGCTACTGTTCCCTTCTTTTAAGAAGAGCATAAAAAATAAGAGCACAATAAAGTGTGGGGACATTCCGTTAAATAGTGTGTGTGTGTGTGTGTGTGTGTGTGTGTGTGTGTGTGTGTGTGTGTGTGTGTATGTGTGTGTGGATTTTGAAGATATCTCTGATAAAAGCAAAAGTTTATTACTTCTCTCAGATGATACAAACAGCAGCTTTGATGTATTCATTCAACCACATAATTTCAGGAGGGTAACCCTCGTGAAGAAGTCCCCCAGCCTTAAAGAGACTGTCGAGCTGTAAGGATGGCTTTTGTGCAACAAGTTTAGCTAGAAGGAGTTCTTGTTTTATTTTAGGCAGCATGTTTATTATTGTTACAAACTTTAAAAGGTCTTTGAATTTCAAATTTGTTAGACTATTGTCACAAACTTAGCTATTTAGTTTTTTTTTTTTTTTTCATTTAACTGTACTGCCTGGGAGCTGTTTAATAAACATATACTTGAAGGCATTTGATTGCAGTTAAGTGTTGGAGTTTGTATTATTCAAAATTTTGACACCAATATTTTCACTTTGACTGCAAATGAATATCGGCTTCAAATATCGCATATCAGCCTCCTTGACCACAAATAATCGGTATCGGTCCTGAAAAATCCACATCGGTCTATCTCTAATGTCCAGTAAATATCCAGAAACTTTCCATGGGAAGTTCCACTTGGGGAATTTGGAAATATTTGGAATAATTTTTAAAACTTTCTTAACTTTATGTAGTACTCAGGTGGATTCTTTAACAGTTTTGTATTGTGGGTTGGCCTGAGCAGACAACAAATTTTGCTGGATGAGATATTGTCCCTAGTTATTGACAATAAAGGATATTATTGACAATATTATTTTGAGACCAAATTAACCACTAATGTAAAAAATGTATATCATAATAATGCAATACACCCTTTCAAATGCAATAAACTTGTATTTCTCATGAGTATTTTGTAATAATGTAATTGGAATACCAATAACTTTCAAAGCAAACTATACTCTCCGTGTCCATGCAAATTCTCACTTATCCAGCTCAGTTATTCTAAATGCACCAAACGAGGCAACTTGACTGTTCAGAGTTTGTGAAGACGTTCCTTCTCTCATCCACGAGCCTTCATCAGCTTTTTCATTTCATCAGCTTCATCCCAAACTACAAAAACAAACACGCATGAACATAGTGATATATTGCAGCTGGCCAAGTTATTGAGTTTGTTTCATTTATTGAACCATAAATTGATTTAATGACTAACATCCCAGGCCTAGTTGTGGGCACTGAAGGGAGTGTGGCCTCAATAATAATAATAATAATAATACATTTTATTTATATAGCGCTTTTCAGGAACTCAAAGACACTTAACAACTGTTAAAATCAATACAAACAACGAACAGAAGTCAAACAGAACAAAACAAAACAAAGCAAAGCAACAGTACAATCACAAATTAAAAGCTAATTTAAAAAGGTGAGTTTTTCACAGAGATTTGAATAAAGAGAAGTCGGAGCAGTTTTGTACTCCAGCTATGTTTAAAGTCCCAGTTTACTACTAAATTCCTCTTTATTCCCATTAATTCCTGTTAAAAGCTTCTGACTTTGAAAATTCTTGGAATTTTGCCACCCTGAGCTTAAGTTTTTTAAAGCCAGGGAAAAAATCATTCTTCTTTAATATCACTGTAACATGAAGGAGTTGGTTGCTTGTAAAAGTGCATTAATCCACCTTTAAAGGTTGATACTGACGCTTTACTCCTTAGTTATCACCGCGCACTGGGTAGTGATTGATGATAGAGCCTTATTTTGTGGAGAACGACATCCCTTTCTTTAAAGTATCACAAAAACAAGTAACTTTTGTAAAACCAAAAAATGACTCCAACTAGCCAGTATCTAGTAGAGGAAATGTTTTTAAACGAAACCGGGATCAGAAATCAACCCTGAGTGATGTTGTCACTTTCATCAAATCTATCTCTAGCTGTTTGCTGACCACGCTGAGGTCAGGGGAAAGAGCAGCCTGGTTTTGCCTCGTCATGTCTCTTTGTACTGTCTTATGTATAACAGTCCTCCAAAAACCTCACACTCACTCACGCTCTCCAAAGACTAAATTAGAGATCGACTGGGGAGCTGTTGAACTGCGATTGACCCGAAAATGGTAATTAATGAGGTGTATAAATCACAAGCACCACCCTACCGGGGAATATCAGAGAGTCTGGACTCACTTTAATACCCGATCTCCCTCCAGAGTTTATTATTGTAATTTCACTTAAACGTCTGCAGATAGCCACAGGAAAAGCCTGTCGAAGCACGGCTAACTCTCTCTTTCTCTGTCTCTCCCCCTTGCAGTACCTCGGCCATGTGGAGGTGGAGGAGTCCCGAGGCATGCACATCTGTGAGGATGCAGTGAAGCGGCTAAAGACGGTATGTTTCACTAGAAACCCCTCAGTACTTCTAGGAACGAGGCTGCTAAATACCAGACACGGTCCTACTTCCTGTCTGTCTGTTTCTTATCTCTCCCCTGTTAGTTTCCCTCACTCTGCTTCCAACATCCTACTGACTCCTTCTAACATTTCCTTTATTTCACCCTCCTCCATGAGCCACCAAGTGTAGTTTTCTTCTTCTTTTGTAGTTTTGATTTCCTGCCTAGTTCACTCAGTCCAGGGTGTTGCTGTTTGTCAGGGAGGGTCTCCTCCTGTCGTGACCCTCAGACAACCTCCAGGGGTGTCAGGGTTGGATCTGAATGCACTCCCCCTTTCTTTTGCTGGCTCTCCCTCTTCCTAACCCTCTTCATGCGCTGTCTCAGCCGGAGGAGACGGACCGGCATGTACTTCCTGCTGCAGTGGATTCCGGTGGAGTTGCGCAAAAGGAACAAATTCCAGTTTAGGGAGCAGAGGAGGGGGAAGCCGTGGAGCGAATGCTTTTCCGTGCTGTCAATTGTTCCCAAGGCCCCACCCAGGCCATAAACTTCTGTGGGTTAACGAGTCTTTAGTCAGGGCCAAACTGAGTCGGCAGGTCTGCTTCTAGATGAGTCTTAACAGGAGGATCAGCACGTCAGGCTTGACTCACTCTGCCAGGAAGATTGAGAAAGTTCTGATGCCAGCTTTCAGTTTCAGTTTTAATCAAAACTGAGTATCTTTAATTCTTATTCTGATACAAATCATGTAAATGGCCTTCATTCATTTTTTATGTTTGACTCAATGAGCTGTTTAAAATAACTTGAGCTTGTGAGAGCCATTTTCAGCGTGATTGCACTGTAAAATATGTCCGCCTGGGGAATAATTTTATATTTTATGAACGCAATTAACAGACGGTAAAACACCTACATTCTCATACCGTTTAAAACAGTATAATAAAGCAAAACTAGATGAGAAAACACACACACACGTACACACACAGTTATGTGCAAGAGCCTGCTTCTGGTACGCTGGTACGCTCATTCAGTAATTCTATTATATATTCTTTCATTTTTTTGACCTAAGTTTGACACTTTTGTGCTGCCATCTTGGTTTTGAAGTAAACACATTTAGACAAGACAGTGGACACACTTGTCTAAATTGATGGACAAATCTGTACTCTGACAACCTGTCAGTCAAAGAGGCCAAGCACCAAAGGATGTCCTGTATCTTATTTTACATCATGGGTAAGATAGAAAATAAGACATTAAATCTTTAACTTGCTGCTCCACTGTTTGGCGGAGCTCTTTTTGAGTTGCTATATCTCATTAAAAATAAATGGGAAAAATGCTGGAAAAAAAATCAAATTATAGGACAAGAAAAATACAATTTATGAGAAAATCAGTCCTTATTTGGAGGTGAAAAGTCATTTTTTATTAGGTTAAAATGAAGTCAAAATGGATTGAAAGTCAGGAATTTGAAAGAAAACGAAACTTAAGGGAAAAATTCATCATCGAGATTAAGGTCAAGAGTCTGATGAAAGTCAAATAAAAGGTTAAAATACAAGATTTAATGATTTAATTATTTGTAATTTGGACTTTTTGGATTTACTCCTGTCATCATGACTTTTCTCCCACGTCGCTATAAAAACTTTTCAGGTAGGAATGTTCTTCACTTCAGCTTTGCTGCTTTGCTGTTTGATAGAGCATTTTTTTAACCGCTTTATCTCATTAAAAAAATGTGAAACTGAGTAAAAGCTGATTAGGTCGTCTCTACAAATGGAAAAGCAAGTTCTGAATTTTGTGGTTTCTGATCTTTGTGCTCCAAAAACAAAAAGTACAAAACATTTTTTTTTCTTTTTTTTCCTTGGAAGAAACTTCAAAGGGTTATAAATGAAATACACTGTATATCCCTTGCCTTTAAAAGGTTAGTGTTAAAGGGCTACAAGAAAGTGAAGTTAAAGGGTTTATTTTGGATCAAGACTTGGGATATGAAATGAAAATTAACTTTTGGCACCACTAAGCAAAAATCTGACGCATTCCCAGACAAGTACGTCCATCACTTTTTGCCATAGGAGCGTGTTTCTGTATTTCACTCACTGTGGATCAAATTCACATTTACAGCAACACACAAGCACACAAGTCGAACACACACACACACACACACACACACACTGTCAGACAGGCGCTCACAGGCAAATGATTTGTACGTACACAGGAAGAAGTGCACCCAGAGGCACAGCGGCCGGACATACTGTATACACACTGCTGTCTGATGAGGTCACATGGTGTGCAGAGAGCCTCAGGCTGTCAGGGCTTATTGAGTTTCATTCATATTAACACAGAGGACAAAATGGAGGCAACATAGAAAAAGAGAGGCGGGTGTTTGATCGCATGTCCTGCAGGCTGTGACTTTCTAAACCCTCTAGACGTCATGACATCTCTGGATCAGAGGTTTTGCTTTTCTAATCCATGTTTATAATTTGTGAGATCAGATCATAGACTGTATGTAGAGTGGACAGCGTGGCTACACCATTTACAGTTATACGGTTTTGAAGCCAAAATACCTCCGTCATAGGCGGAGACAATGGTAGCAGTTGACTGTGAGGGATTCTGAGATAATCTGAATGGATCCGGGTGACAAAAATATATATTTTTTTTCTTTTGAGAGTCTAATCACTTCTTGACTCTACCTCCTGACATGTTTAACAACTACCGTAAAAATACACAAGAACGGCAGCTGTCAGTCATCATCAAACATGACCAAAAACCTTGTTTTAAACCTCTTATAAATAATGAAAATGAAACTTTTCAGAAAAAAAGAGAACTTGGTATCAGTCGATACCAAAGCCCAGATATTGGTATCGTATTTGGACCAGAAAAGCTTGATAGGTGCATCCCTAAATCGTCCGTGAGAAACATTTCTACAAGATGTACTAATTTTTTAAAGTTTGACCACAGCCCATCTGGAATGACTGGAGAGACAGATTTTCTGACCAATCACCAGGGGGAGCAGCTTTTATGGCGACCTCACTTCGAGCTGAGCAAGATGACGTCCATTTTTTACAGTCTATTGATCAGATTAGATTTTGCTTTGTTCAAAATGAACATCAAGCTGTCTGTTAACCAAACTTTTTCATGTCAAATGCATGAAATCACATAAACTGGGAAAGTAAACTGACCTACAGAAACATGACTTAACAAAGCTGGGTTCCTGTGCACATCTTATATTGTAAGGATTAGGAAATGTACTGACTTATATTTGGCCTGATGACACTGGAGAAATGATTGGTCTATGCTCTGGGAAAGCTTTTCAAATATCCTCTTAATTTGAAAATTCATAATACAAGACATATCATATTTGCAACACCTGGCACAGGAGCCCAGAACAGCAAACAGAAGCATATGACACTGCTGTGTGTCACCCTGCCCTTCACTTCTGATTAGTTCTGCTCTCGGTGATTTTCAGACAAGAGTGGAATGGTAAACCATGAGCTGTTCTTGACACGATGGCGCCTCTGAAGATGGAGGAGAGAAAGCTGCGATTTAACTCACAAAAGAAAGTTTGACTCAGGGGTTCTCACAGTGATCTGAATCATAGATGTGCAATGCTAACACCATCTAAAGTCCATTTAAACTGTTTCTTTGTTCTAAGCTAGCAGCGCGCTTGACTCATAGCCGCTCACAGTGATTGTTTAAAGTGTGCTGCAAGTTTTCCCTGCCAAAGCTAGACTGTCCAGACCAGACCAGACCAGGACCACCCTTAAACAGAGACATGCAATTAGTGAGGCCCAATAAATCCCTCTTCATCCTCACTGATTCTTTAATAAGCTAGCTGTTGCCGGGCAACAAATACAACTCCAGTGGGTGCAGAGAGAGTGTGAGATAATATTACTCAGCAATAAAGTATTTCTAGGAAATAATGACTAAATTGATCTGGCACTGAGCCCCGCACCTTCAGATGCTTCATTATCCTGTGAGGGCAGATTCCTGAAAGTTAGGTAACAGCAGTCAGAGCAGCAAGAGATTAAAACATCGCGTCTGGTGGAGAAAAAGGAAGAAGTCATGCGTCTTAGTGTCCCTGTGTACATGCCGCGCTCAGGCGGAGCATACTGGTGGTCTAGCTGTCAATCTATGTGTGTGTTTGTGGTTGTGACAGTTTAAGCTTTGAGCCAGCTCCACTGTTTTCCCAGCAGCCTTTGGGACAGTTTTCTCACAACCTGTGACTTAAAGGGGAGGATAGAGGTGGGTGTTGTAGGAGAAGGAGGCTGCAGCAGCACACTGCAGCACCAACAACCTCCAACGAGCTGCCCCTTTTTTTTTTTTTTTTCTGCTTTGTCATCATGACATCACTTCCTGCTGTTGGCTGTGGGCCCAGGGTAGGAGGACGTGTGTTCTGTGTTCTCGCAGTGGGAATGTTTCTTTTGTTTTTTTTGCTGTGGCTCAGGAGCTCGTGGTGACCTGGAGTGCTTCCCCTGTGCAGACGGGGCGGAGCACCCCACCAGGAGATTCTGACATGCCGAAAGAATTCCAATTGTGTTTGCACACCAACATCCGGCAGCCTCAGGGTGCGTCATTGACGGTGTATCTGATTCCATTAGACAGAGCGTATATTAGGTGCTGTTTTGACTTTTAGTGTCACATGGTATGAAGAGCTGCCTCTCCATTCTAGCAGAGATACTTCCTGAGTAAACACCAAACAAGGGCAACTGCAAAACAAATCCTCACTTAACCCAGAGCTCAGCTGCTCCACAAAAATGCCCTGAACTTCAAAATGTCACTTATATAAAATGTTATTACGAGTATTGGAGGATGTATTTTGAATCCTCTCTTTGTGTAGCTCATGTCCAGGTTCAGGGTGTCACACTGGATACGTAACCGACCTCTTGACTTATTGGTGGTTTCATATGTTTTGACATTGTCTCATCGTCCGGGCTGAATTAGAATCTGGGTGATTCTTCAGTTGAGGGAGTTTTTCTGTCCCCAGGGTAGATTTCCAAGAAGAAAAATGTTTTTTGTTTTAAACAAATTTGTAAGGGTAAGGTGGAAGAAGTTATGAAAAAAGTAACTGTGTCTCAATGATGATATTTTAATACTTTTTCTCAGCAAAATATAACCATAAATTAATTGCAAATTGAACAAATATAAACTTTATAAATTTGGAAAGTGTGTTTTTAAGTTATTATGAGGAAATGTAACGTGAAGATTTAAATGAATTTAGCCCTTTTTTGAGTAGAATAGAATAGAAAATACTTTATTTATCCCAAAGGGTAAATTTATGAGGAGTCACAGCAGCAATTAAGAAAACAAAAGTGAGAAAGTGTATAGAAAGTGCAAAAAGGTCCATAAGAAAATAGATAATGACAGCTTGTCCAATAATCCCCCAGTTCAGCCAGCTTCCACCTCCACAGGGTCCAGGACTGAGCTTCTTCAGCGGTCTGTTCAGTCTCTGGCGTTAGTGTCTGATATTAGCTCTGTTAGCCATGTCTGTGAATGGCATGATGCTACTCTGCCCTCTGGTATTCCCTCTGTTGCTGGGTTAGCACGGCTAGCTCGTCCATCTTATTAGAGATAGATCTTATGTTCCCAATAACAATGGATGGAAGGACAGGTTGATGGCGTCACTTATTATCTCTCACCTGAGAACCAGCATGTCGTCCTCACCTCCTTCTCATCACCTTGTGGGGAAACATCAGGCCTTGCAGCAGTTAGCATTGACATGCTACAGGCTGCTAACAGCTGATTTCACATGTAAACAATGCAGCCATGGTTACATTTAGGATCTCTAGACAAACACAGGAGCAAAAGTAGTAAAAATATCACTGAAGGAAAAACCAGTTTGGTGTCCACAACCAATAAATTAGCCATAAAAGTAATGATTCACTTCATATACAAAGATGATGAAAAAGAGCGCTCTATATACTATTATATGATTTATATTGAGGGGATATAAAAATACCTGGATCAGGGAAAAGCCCAGAACAGTAAAATTCTTGCACATTTGAATTTTCAATTGACAGAAAAAGTATTAAAATATCATCATTTAGACACTGTTATTTTTTCCCTAGCTTCTTCAACCTAACTCTTACAATTACAATATTTTTTTTTTGTAAAAAACATTTTTTTTATAAAAATCTACCCTGGGGATGAAAAACTCCCAATCACCCATCTCCTCCTGTTTTTAATGTGTCTTTTTTTTTCGTGTTTTAGAGGTGCATTGTTGCACACATCAGCCTGTATAGGATGTTATACAAGATGTGTGACTTGTTAGTTGCACATACTGCTTGTGGCTAGCCTTGTTTTTGGGGGCTGGCATTACTTGAAGCCACTTGTCAGAAGTATAGCTAAAAACAAACGCGTCTGTGGGTTGCAGAGTTGTCCCACAGAGAAAAAAAGGGGGTCGAGTGTGGACAGTTTTGGTAACACAGAAGACTGTGTCCTGCCTTGTCATCTTAACCTTGATCTTTTAAAACTCAGCTCTCCTTTCTGCCCAGAAAGCTCTCCTCCCGCTGCTGTAGTTTCACCCCACTTCTCACATTGAATGCATTGAATATTGTTTTACCTTTTGTTCCTGTTATACAATTTTTTTGTCTTTTTGAGCAGGTTTTATTGTCGTGTTGCAGAGAATTACCTCCAAAATCTCCCTCCCCCACACTACCCTCACATTCTAGTTAACCTCAACCATGTAGAGATTTCTCCCCCCCTTTACCTTAGTGCACTAACTCAAGCTGTGCAGCCTCCACCGCCATCTGCATGTCTGTGTGCGTCTCACAAACACACACACCAACTCACTAACAAGCGCTTAGCTCACTCCAAATGAATCTCCAGAGCTGGTTAACACGTTAAATCATGCATTAACATGGTGCTCGGAGTGCCGTCTCCACTGTGGCTGTGTAACAGGAGCAGAGTGGCACTCCTTTTCACAGCTTATGGGGAGGAGAGGAACTCTCAGGGAGCGAGGGAGGTCGGGTGGAAAGGGGGAGGGAAGGGGAGGATTAAGACCAGGGCAGGGTCTGGTTGTGGTGTCTTTGTGTGGTTGAGGCGGCCTAAACTTGACCCCCTGACTCTGTCCGACCGGAGAACAGTCACAGGTTTGACTCAGAGGTCAAACCGCCGTCTGTGGGAATCTGTTTCTGTCTGCTGAACCACCATGGAATGACCAGGTCTTGGTCCACGAATCAGAGAGGACAGAATAAAATGGGATTTGGGATTATCCCCTCTTCGAACTCTCACAGACACACACCTTAAGGGCCTGCTGCCTTTATCTCCTCTGTCCAGGCTGCTTGGTGTGCTTTGTGAGCTGTCCCAGTCTTGTAGGGTTGTTATTCTTGTTGTGTAAATAACAGAAGAACTCAGGGGTGACTTTTGCTGTTGTCAGGGGACCAGTTAATTTGGTTTACTGGCTTCTAATGTGGTTACACTAACAGTAAGGGCTGGGCGATAATTCATACACAACATCCTAAAACATGATCCAGAAAAAAATCTGCTCTACGATACATCCTGGGCACTTCTCAAGCTGATACAGATCAGTCTGCAGCCCGTCAGTCTGCACTTTATAGTCTGCATGTCAAAGTAAATGTCAACCCACTCCCTAAGCAGTGCTTTGTGTACAGAAGAAGTCATGCAATGCTCTCTGGAAAAGAGAAAAGTTAAACCAGGAAGCTTAGAAGCGATGATGAGAACTCTAACATTTTAAGAAAAATCTTAAAGAGTGAAACTTGTCAAGTTAAAGCATATTTTCAGTGCAGCTGTGCGAGCATCCTCCCACCAGACACACTGAAGAGTTTGAGAGAAAGACTCATTTTCACACGGAAATGGCCTTTTAATGTGTTTCTGGTGGTTTCAGTTACCGCATCAGTCGTTCTTCACCCAAAAACAACCTTAACTAATGACAGCATCAGCTCAGCTCCGTCCTTTAAAAGCATCTGGGGCATACTGATCCACATTATGAAACTGAGTCATTTAGTATTTTTAATTACAGCAGTCCATTGTGGATAATTGTGCTCCCAGTGGAAACCTTGAACAATGATCATCGAAGGAATCTTAACCACAAACAAGCCCGGAGCAGAGAAACAAGCTGAGCTAATGGCTCTTTTCACATCGCGAGTCCGAAACATCACAGCTCAGCCGCCGTCACGCCTCTGTACTTTCACATCCTCTAACAGTGGTGTATTGGTTTCCAAGTGTGATTTCACGTTGCATTACAGCGTTGCAGAAGCACAAGAGCTAAACACACAGCGGGGGCTTCACGTAGTCTCACACACACACATACACAGCACTGTTCTGCCCCGCCTGCACCTCCTGATCCCGTCTCTCTCCTGTAAAGCCCGCTACTTCCTTTGAAATCAACACAGTGGTGAGACAACTTTTCCCACCGTTATGTCTCCAAAACAGTCATATCAAAACTTAAAATCACATCTTTACAGTGTTGGAACTAGGGCAACAGCTAACGATTATTTTAGTAATCGATTACTCTGACTATTATGTTTATGATTAATCGATAAATCCGGGAGAAAAAAGGATGAGAATGCATGATTATAAAATTCACAAAACCAAACTTGTTTTTATCTTAGTTGATGACTATTGTTTCCTTAAAGTTATATACAAAAAAACAACATAATTGAACATAGTTTAAGCTGGCCAGATGCTACATTTATAAACTGTAACAAGTGACATAAATGTATGGGCAAATAAACAGAAAACATACTGTTTTTGTCATCAGTTTAAGAACTTAGTGGTCCAAAAAGGCAAAAAAATAAAAATGTGGCATCCCCTCTGCCCTACCACTGTCTGTAGCAGCTGATGCTAATGCTAACTAGGGATGGGTACGGAATCAGGTACTTTTATAGGTACCGACCTAATTCTGTCAAAAGTATAAGGTACCAATTCACGTAAAATCAAAAGGTACCATATTTAGGTACCTAAACACACCCTTGTGACTGCGAGGGAGTGAAAGAATAGTTGATTTTCCATGATGGACATGAACACAGCATTGCAAGGTTATATACTGAAGAATAGTTATGTTAAACTGAAAAATAATATTTTATTATAAGAGAAATTGATATTTTTTACCACATAAACTAAAAAAATTACCGAAAATTGGGACCGTTGAGTACCGGTACCGATTGCCAGGTACTGGGCATCTGTACCGTATCGTTTTAAATGTGAAAGGTATCCATCCTTGATGATAACGTTGGTTTAATTAACTCCTTGTGGTTTTCAAACAGGATGATGATTTAATGAAAAAGACCAAATGAGTCCTGAAAGACATACCATGTATTTCACAACATATAAAAGGAGTGTATGTGGGATTTTGTAGCTACTTGCCTCGCCGTTGAGCTCCCCGGCTCGTCATCGATGAGCCCAACATGTTTGCGTTATAAGTGCTGGATCATTGCAGTTTTACTGCCGTGCCTTCTGAGGTCATTTTTGCTAGTGTTGCAGTTACCACGCTGTGTGCTTTTACTCAGTGTGAAATACTCCCAAACTCTGTGTTTACTTGTTTCCCTCACCTGCCGGCTCAGCTTCTCCTCCACCACATTGATCTGTTTACATGTGATGCATTCAGCCACACAGCCCAGGTAATCCACACTTTAGTCAAGTAGGTGGCGGTAATGCACCTTCGAATACACTGAAGACAAACTAATACAGTAATGGCGCAGCACAGAGCATCCATTATGGAAAAAAATGTTGTTGACGCTTTTACTAATCAATTCATTGTTGCAGCCCTCGTCGAAACAACTCATGTCTTTGCCAAATTTGACCACCTCTTTTATCTTTTTTGATTAAATCATTTGTGACATCGCCTAGCCCTACTAGTTTTCCAATAACATTCACAGCATCACCTGTCCAAACCTCCATCAGTGCGACTCCACGTGGAGCTACCTGATTCATTTCCTCTCTGTCTCACTCATAACCCAGCTTCACCTCCACAAACAAACAAAAAACCCAAATCATATCCCTCCCTGTGGGCTCTAGACAATTTTTAGACCTCTTAGGTAACATTTTCATGCCTTGTTCCTCCCCCGTCTCCTCCACCCCTCTCACCCACCCTCCCCCCCTTGTTTTTTTTTCACCACATCCACTTCCAGGACAGGAAATTCTTCAAAGGATTCTTTGCAAAAGTAAGTTATTGCTTTGTGTGTCTGAGTGTGTCTCTTGATTATGAGCATTGTTATAATTTTTTTCCTCCTCTCACGTAACACCTCACCCTTTGATCACACCTGAAGGCTGGGAGGAACGCACACACAAACACACGCACACACATGTATACACAGAGCGAAAGGAGGGGGGGTCTGTCTGGATTGAGACGATCACTGTGATGCATGTGTCTCTGAGCAGGTGGGATGGTTCACACTGGGGTGGGGCACTTTTTGTTTTTTCTGGTGTGTGTGTGTGTGTGTGTTTTTGTATTAACAGGCGTGCCTTTTCTCCCTTCAGCCCTTCTTCAATGAATCAAGCGTGGAACAATAAACTATTTGAGTGAATTAGTGTTTCTGTCATGCACACACACACACACACACACACACACACACGTGTAATTATTCTTTAATGCTGTTGTTCTAACCAACGGGGGCCACCACTGTCAGCTGCATCAGAGCACCAGTCCTCAAACCAACCTTCTTGTTTCTTTGATTCAAATTCGGGTACTACTGAATGACACAGCACATCTCCCTGAATTGTGTCCTCTCTTTTGTCTCTTACCTGGCTCCTTCTCTCTATTCACAGGTGTGCTTTGTGTGTGTGACAGGGTTTTTATGAAAAGATATCCACTAAGCATGGAGAGACTGGAAATGTTTCTCACTGCTTTCTGTCCCTGTGTTTCCTCCACAGGCCGGGAAGAAGCCGGTGCGGGCTGTGCTGTGGGTGTCTGCAGATGGTCTACGTGTCGTAGATGACAAAACAAAGGTAAGGTCTTCTAACACGGGCTCAAACACACCTCGATCAGAAAGATCGAGCTGCATTAGGAGGCATAGGTGGCTTCAGTGAAAGCAGAAGCCTCAGCTGTTGGTAATGATATATAAACTGTTTTACCTGTGGACTAGTGACCTCAACAAGGCTCTTTTGAAATATGTGCTCACTGCACCTGCAGGATTAGATATGATCAACAGTGAAGGTAACACTGACACCTGCTGGATATCACTGGTACTACAACAAAGCCTACCCACACATCTTTTAAAGGAAATTTAAAGTCTGGGGTCAGTTTCACATACTTCTTAATGACTGATAGGAACAGAGAATTTTAGTGTTAACAGTGAAGATCTCAGCCTTTAAACAAGCCGTAAGCAAGTTCCCAGGAACAAAGACTGTTATTCAAAGCGTCTCACAGACTCACTAAAAGGATCCAAACAAAAATAAACCCCTTTGTGTTTTATGAGTCTCTTTTTAACCGCCCTGCTCCATTCACAAAAACAAGTGTTTGCTCCTCATGTCGGGATCTGTCAGCTTGAAATAGTTTCCTCTCTGAAGTGAACAGATTTTAGTTCTGTGTGAATTTTCTTCTCATGGAGCAACCTGGTCTTAGCGGTTCAGGTGTGCGCCCCGTACACACAGCCTAAAGTTCTTGTCAAAACTGGACTCGCAGCCTTGACCGTTTCCTGCGTGTTTTCTCCTTTCTCTACACCCCATTTTTTAGGTAAGATAATCCTTTATTTGTCCCACAACAGGGAAATTTACAGAGCTACAGCAGCAAATAAGAAAGTGTACGGTGCAAACATCACAATAAGAGTATTTGAAACAGTGTAACCTAGAAAAAATATATGCAGGCGAGAAATATGTCGAGAACCAATATAAAAGAAAGAAAAGTGCACAGACTGATAACACAAAAGTACAAAGTGTTTTCTGAAAGGGGTGAGACATGTAGTCCATCAGAGACGACAGCTTGGCCATCAGTCTCCTGTCAGCCTCCTCCTCCACAGGGTCCAGAAGGCCGCCCAGGACAGTCTGTTCAGTCTCACTCTCTCCTTTATCCTGTTGCCCACAGAAGGTGAAATCCTTCCAATGTAGCGTTTCATGTCCAGTGTTAGTGCCGTTAGCCAATTCTGTGTGAATAGCATGATGCTACTCTGTAGGTATCCCCTAGCTCGTCCATCTTGTTGAAGATGGATCCTACGTTCCTCATAACGATCGATGGAAGGACAGGTCTATATTGTCTCTTCTCAGCTTGCGCCACAGTGCGTGTGCGTAGTCCTCGCCTCCCTCTCAGCTCACAGGGAGCTTTAGGCCTGTCGTTATCCTGTCTATCCTCAGCTGTCCTATCAAGAAAGCCAAAAATGTAACTAAAAAAAACTGTCCTTTATCACCTAAGTTTCAATTTCATTTCTCCTCCTACAAGAAAAACCGTTCATTCTATCAACTAGGGATGTCCCGATATTACATTTTCACTTCCGATACGATACTGATACTGCAGCATTGAGTATTGGCCGATACCGATATTAGATACAATATCAGCATTAAACATGCATACTTTTCTTACTTATTTTGTAGTATGTCTGTCATATTAGAAAAGGCTTGATTAAGTGATATTATTCAAACAAAGAACAGTAGTCAGCAACAGTAGGTATGAGGAAAAACTGACTCATTTATTATTAACCAATGGGTAACAGAAACTGCTTATATCAGAGATTTTGGATGCATTCCAATACGATACCAATACTTGTTTTTTTGCTGATATCGGACCAATATCTGATATCAATATCGGACTGGGACACCTCTATTATCAACACAGAGTTTTTCAGGGTTGAGGTAGTTTGTTGTTCAACAAGAGAGAGAGAATACTAAACCCACATGTCTTTAATATGAAGGTGATACCAATTATCAGATCCTTGCTTTAGATTTCCTTTGCGTTATCCAGCCTAATAACCTGTGCTGCATTTTGTGACATCTTTTTTTATCATACGAAAAATAGAGAGTACAAACTTTCAGGGTCTGAGATTCCTCTTTGGGTGAGGGGATTAGTTATTTTGTCAGAGAGCAGCACTCGTTGAGCTGGAAGCAGAGATTTCAGCACTCATGAAGCCTCTTGAAGCCTCCATATTGAAGCCCTGTTCACAAAGCAATCACTGTGCTCCTGTTTTGATTTGCCGACATTGAGTGTCACTTCACCCCTGACAGAAGATTTCGTCGTAATGAGGTAAAAATGATTTTTGCAGGACCTGATTCTGGACCAGACAATAGAGAAAGTGTCATTCTGCGCTCCAGACCGAAACTTTGAGCGGGCGTTCTCCTACATCTGCAGGGATGGAACGACAAGACGCTGGATCTGCCACTGTTTTATGGCCATTAAAGACTCAGTGAGTGCCTCCATGCTGAAATACTTAATCAGTGTTACTACAACAGTTTCTACAAATGTTGAGGTATTTGCTCCAAATCTGCTCACACCTCTGTTAAAAGGTTTAAAAGCTTACAGAGTTCTTATCCAGTCAGCAATTGAACGGGTCTGTTTAAAATAGTTTTTTTTTCTTTGACTGTTTTATATGTTTGTTCTGGTTTGAATAGTGTTTGAAATGTTTTTACTATATTTCTAAATCCTAATTTGATTTCTGTTCATCTGTGTTGCATGAAAATTTTAAGCATGTAATAAAATGTATAAACATGAGGCTTAAGTCAGAGAGACATTAATTTTCTGCTTTGATCCAGGGAGAACGTCTCAGTCACGCTGTTGGTTGTGCATTTGCTGCCTGTCTGGAGCGAAAACAGAAACGAGAGAAGGAGTGTGGGGTCACAGCGACCTTTGACGCCAACAGAACCACTTTCACCCGGGAGGGCTCGTTTCGTGTCACAACAGCAACGGAGGCGGCAGAGCGGGAGGAAGTCATGAGGCAGCTGCAGGATGCTAAAAAAGGTTTGTCCCTGAGTTTTGGTGTCGTGACTGTTTCTCTACGACCTGATGTTGCCGCTTCTTTCTTGCTTCAACGTCGCCTTTCTCTCACAGCAGAGACAGATGTGACCATTGCCGGGAACTCCGCCGCCAGTGTGACAAACTCCTCCACCCACCCGACGGGAGGCTCACCTTCTCCATCGTCCTCCCCTCCACTCTCCATGACCACGCTGGGACCCCAGGCGATACCACGCAGACACGCACCGGCTGACGTTATCGCCAGGCAGGGCTCCTTCAGAGGCTTCCCGGCTCTCAGTCAGAAGACTTCTCCTTTCAAACGACAGCTGTCGCTGCGCATGAACGAGCTGCCTTCCACCATGCAGCGCAAGTCTGACTTCCCCATGAAGAACACAGGTGAGTTTGGATGCTGAGCCCACGGCTCCTTTGTTTTCTCACACAACCTGCTGATAACCTTCAGGCACAGCTGACTGAAAACTCCTCTGGAAAGAAAAAGACTTTACAACTTTTAAACAACTACAGCTGTTTGATTGTCTTATTGTTGCCCCTCCAGTTCCTGAGGTGGAAGGAGAAAGTGACAGCATCAGCTCGCTGTGCACTCAGATCACCTCAGCTTTCAGTGGACCCCCAGAGGACCCCTTTTCCTCGGCCCCGATGCCCAAACCGGCTTCATCTCCACAATCTCCTGTAGCACCAGGTAAAACATGGAGCTGAGCCTGTATATGACACCAAGATATATCACTTCTGCTTAGGGATACACAATAATAGATATTTTGGTAATATCCAAGATGCCGATATTTAGCAACTCATTTAGCCGATACCAATATTTTTTCTGCGCATATAATTGCAGAAATCATCAACTCTCTTCTGTATTCAAAGTTGCGTATTGTATTTTGGTGCATACTTTGAAAGCTGGATGATACTGTTCCTGAGGAAATCATAAGATTACCCATAACCAGGGCAAATTTAGCCCATTTCATAATTGACAGTAAACGCAACCTCTATTCACAGGGAACATGTGAGAAGTGCAACCGTACAAAAATTAAACCCAAACTGGATAAAATGGTTAACTTTGGTGAATGGCAAATGTGACTAAAGTTGTCAGATACATGTTCCTCACAGACTGCTGTCTTAGTTTAACTTAAAATTGGAACAAAATATGGGACTGCCCTATCTGAACTATGCAAACAAAACCACAAAAACTTCAAAAAATATCCGCAGCTTCAGCTCATTATTTTATTGGTTTATCAATAATTCAATATCTCCCAATACTGATAACATGCAGATAACTAGGGTTGCATCGATATGAAGATTTTGGCCGTTACCGATATCCGATATAAATATTTCTGTTATGGCCGGTAACCAATATTTACCGATGTCAATATTGGTTTAAATTAAAAAGGAAAAAAAAACACAACACAGATGATGTGTCAAGGTGATTCAGAGAGAAAGAGTGGCGCGATCATGAGAAAAGATGAGAGAGATCATGAAAAGGATCAAAGTAAAAATGTGATCAAAAAAAGTTTGTTTTGTCTGTTTTTTTGATCAAAAACAGGAATAGAGACATAAAAGAAGAGAGTGCACTCGTCTTAGGTAGTTTTGGTGTTCACATAGTCTTAAAAAAACAATACTATTTGGGTTTTGAAAGATCGATCAAGATACTCTGAAAATGGCTGGCAGGTGATGAGTAAATATCGGCCCACTCTAACATGTCAGCCGATACAGATATGTTAAAAAAATGACCCACATCGGCCGATACGGATATAGATACCAATATATCGTGCATCTCTACTGTTAATATTGTGTATCCCTAGTTCTGCTTTAGTCTCAGTCTCTATCGGTGTGAGTGTTATTTTGTCTCACCAAACTTTAATTAGAATTTCAGACTCAAACCCCGAAGTCAGATGCCATTCACTGGAGTAAATTAAAGGTTTAGGGAGCAGGTCAGAAAGTTTAGTGGACCTATCACAGCATTTAGTGATTTTAATGTCAGGCCAGTTCTCCAACAATCAGTAACAGAATGAAAAACAACACACTGAGTTTGCAGCAGATGTCTGCCAAAACTAACCCTCCCCGGCCAACAGTTGCTCATTGCCCAGTGTTTGGCAGAGTGTTCTGGTCTTTACGCTCTGCAGGAAGTGATCAGACGTGTGTTAGTTGAATTTTAAATATGCTGTTACAGAAGCAGTGCCTGCACACATTTCCCCATCACCACATTTGTAATGTTTATTTCATAAACACGATTAACATTTTGTTGAAACAGTGTATTAATTGCATGATTATGTTGTGCACGTCTAACAAAAGACTGCCTGACACACCGGCCTGCTCGTACTAGCTTCTGTCTCTTGTCTGCTGTAGTGAACGGCACAGCTCCTGCCTTCTCTGTCACTGCTGCTGCATCTGCTGCTGCCGTAACCTCTAACCCCCCAGTTCTGCCCCCTGCCCTGCCTGCTCGAGACACTAACCCCTGGGCTAAGACCCCAGGAGGGGCCCCGGGCTCTGTACAGCCAGGTAAGCACTAATGAGGCATGATCCACATGTGTGCATGTCACAGGGTGAACTCAGTGTATCTCCAGTTATAAAAGCAGAGTCTTGTGAGGGGTGGATTATGTTAAGCAAATTAGTTAGGAATTGAAACTCTAGTGTTGAATAATGACTGATAAATGTTGAAGGAAACAAAAGACCAGATAAGCCAGAAGGATGAAGCCTTCTCTGTTGATTGTTTGAAGTTTCACTCCCTTTCTTTGCCTTCTTTTAACAGGAAGTAACTGGACAGCACCCACTCCAGTTATAGTGGTCCCTCCCTCATCGTCCCCCGTCATGTCCTCCCACAAACGCACCCCATCTGAAGCAGACCGGTGGCTAGAGGAGGTCACAAAGTCTGTACGAGCCCCACTGCCTAATCCGATTCTAGCAGGAGCTACGCCTCCCGCTCAGCCGTTCACAGCTCCTGTAGTACCGATGCCCGAGGCTCCTTCTCCCCAGGTTCCTCTGGTGTCCTGCGCGATTCCTCCAGCGGCCTTCTTACCCCTGCAGCCCACAGTGCCCGTCTTGCCCCCTCGTCATCCAGCCTTTCAGGCTCAGGCTCCAGCCTCCTACCCGATGCCGAATGGGCTGCCATTCCCTCAGCCCAGCGTGCCTGTGGTCGGCATCACGCCCTCGCAGATGGTGGCTAACGTGTTCGGCTCGGCCACGCAACCCCAGCCCTTCCCGATCCCAGCCACCACAACAACGCAGCACGACGCTCAGGCAGTAGGCAACATCAGCCCCTTTATCAAACCCCCACAGCCTGTAGCAGTGCACCCCGCCCCCCTCCAGCCAGCCAACGGCAGTGTGACCTTTAACGGGGCAGACAGCTGGGCTGCCCCGTCCCAACTCGCTCCATCATCCCCAGCCACACAGCCGCCACAACAGCAGCAGGAAGATGCCTTTGAGGCCCAGTGGGCAGCCTTGGAGAGCCGCTCCCGCCAGCGCACCACACCCTCCCCGACAAATCCCTTCTCCACTGAGCTGCACAAGACTTTTGAGATCCAGCTCTGAAGGCTGCGTCTGAGATTAGAAAGGCCTGGACAATAGAGAAGTGTGTGATTGACTCACGGAGAGAGGGGAACAGCTTTGTGTCTCTCTTTATCTTGGTTTCAGTGGAAGAGCTCAGCAGGACAAATAAAACAGTGAGACCGTGGAGAGCAGGGGGGGTCAGCAGGGAGCCAAGCCCTGTGCAGCAGAGAGGAGAGAAAAAAAAAGAACTCGCTGCTGTTAACGAGAGTGCAGCTCCCCGATGTGTCATTAGCTTCGTCTGTAATGTTTTGTTTGTGCTGTGGAGAGCAAGGTCATCCTTACCCTGTGGAATATCTGTGCTGAGCCACACCCAAACCCTTGTCAACCCCCCCAGCACCCACTCAGGTGTGGTGGCTCCTGTCTCCTACCTGCTTTTGCTCAATCCAGTTCCTGGCGCCCCCTGTTGGCAGAAGGAGATCGCCCTCATCTGGCAGAGGAACTGCAGCACTGAGAGAACTCAGCTTCCACATGAGAAGTTCTCATGATTAACTTCCCAATCAGAAGAAGCGAGTGAGACAATGCCAAATCTTTATTTTTATGCATTAAGTATATTTTAAATAGCTTTGGATCTAACAGAAGAGTTGTAAGTAATCGTGCCAAAGGCACAGGCTAGCTACAATGAGACATGTTCCTGTATACATGAAATTACCGTATATATTATACATAAAAAATATATATATCTATAAAGAATCTATACTGTACACACAGCTTACAGCAGTGCTAATTTTTAATGTGATGTAAAGAGATTTTGTGAAGGGACAGCTGCTTTACTCTTGTTTTTGTTTTAATTATTTTTGAAGAAGAAATCTCTTTATTTCCGTCTGATGCATCCTGTGATTGGATGTGAAGCATCTCACTGTAAATAGGGTATCATTGCAGCAACAATCAATGTGGACCTGGTGGTGGTGCCCGACTGGTTGCCTCTCTTCTCTGTGCTCAGTTTTGATAGTACACATTAGTGCTCCACACTTTACTTCTTCTGTCTTCACTGTCATTCTTTTTGTGTGGTAACGATCTCGTTTTTTTATTTAATGCTGTAGGATGAGTCGTCTTCTGTTTCACCATCTCTTATATTATTTTTTTAAGTAGTTGATTTCCAAATTTTTATTTTGCACAAGCACTAAAGTAGATGATTTGACCTCACAGGTGACCTTGATCAACACAGGGGAGTTAGTCTGTGGTTCAGCCTCCTTTGGCTCTGACGGCTAACAAAAAACTACCGAGGGGATTAAAACAGTTTCATCTCTCACTGTCATGAGTCCCTGTCCTCTCTCTGTCATGTTTTTATTTTTTTAAATCAAGCCTGTGAATATGATCTATTATCTGATCTATTTTTCCATTTTGTAATTATTTCATTACTTTATTCCACTTCTTTGGAGAAATATTGAAGCTAAAAGATTGAATAAATTGATGGTGGTAGAGGAGAATGTGGTCTGTGTTTTTGAGTGAATCTACCTGGGCACAGGGTAAACTTGGAGCAATTTTCCATTTAAAAGGCAGAATGTATTTAATTTTATTTTTAATTTTGCCCCGTATTGCTTTTATACAGAATATATAATAATAATTTTATTACAAGACAAAATAAGCTTCCCTATTGAAATAAAGGGTGAAATAATGTGTTATTATGGCTCAAAAAAACCTTTGTTATCCAGATATAACAAAGAAATATCAGATTAATTTGTAAAAATATAAATTAAAGTGGTCTTATCTTTGAAATAATTGAGAAGTCCAGCTTCTTTTAAGAAACACAAGCCACCAGTTGTGTTTTTAAACATATCTTTTTAAGACCATGTTTTATGGTGATGCTGTTACTCCATCCGTCCGACAGGGGGCGCCGGCTGCAGGGCTGCTTCGTTATAAAAACAGCCCGGAAGACATGGCTCAGAAGCATACAGAAGCAAAGATACATGTGCGGATTACCTGGCGTTGTGTTGATTAAAAGCGTAGAGGTAAGAATCTACCTTCATGAAACACTGCGCGGTGTTTGGAGTTTATCACAAACAGTTTGTCACGAGGACGTTTGGTCGGACGAGCCGCGAGGCTGCAAGTTAACCGGCTAGCTGTTGTGGCTAACACGGCTAACGTCTGTTTAACTTTGATTCCTATGAGAAAGGAAACAAGACGAACGACCACAACAAACTCTGCTAATAAAACCAGCCTCATGTTGAGAAGAATACCTATTTTAGCTTCGGTCTGTCTGAAAACATTAATGCTGGAGACGTTATCTGACGTTAGCTGTGAAGTGATCGCTGTACGTTCATTTTAACGGGGGTATGACAGCTCGTTGGTTTATGAACTCATATAATCCTCTACATAATAAACAGAACAGCTATCTTAACCAGATAACATTACCTGTGACAGATGCTACAAGGGGGTGAAGGGATCACCTTCCTCCTCCTTCTAAAGCAAGGTCTCATCATTAAGTACTTTTGCTTTTGCCCTTAAAAGCCGAAACACTGGGCAGTTTCTGTAAGCTGTCCCAGTTTCCCATTTACTTTATCGTAAGGGGGAGCAGTTTGATGTTTTTGCTTTGAAGTACTAAAGCGGGTTACCTGTACAAAACTGTCTACTTGAACTCATTTTACTGAAGACGTAGGCAAAACTAGGGGGCTACGGTGGCCCCGAAGTGCAAAACAAAACAACAACAAAAAAGAGAAAACACAAAAAAGAAAATTATTAGCCTTATAGCATGACTGTCCAAGCCCTTTTTGAAGTTTTCAGAAAAAAAGCAAGAACACATTTTTTTAATGTATATTATTTTTTCATTTCTATTTACAATATTATATGTATATTAAACATATTATTGATGTTAACTTATTTCATTTTAATTTATTTGACTCAGGCAATTATGCTATGAGGCTAACAAAATGTAAATTCATAAAAGTGATGCAACATCAAAAAAGAAAATACAGAGGAAATGGAAACAGTAGGTACCTTCCCTGCCAGCGATCAGTGCTGATTGGATTTTTCACACAATTTTTCGCCTTTTCCTCATTTTTGTGTGTTTGTGTTTTCTATTTTGTGATTCCATTTTCTTACTTGTTGTCACATTTTCTTTTGTGTTGTCATCGTGTTTTCTACTTCAGGGCCACCGTACTGGTCTGTTTATCTACTAAGTGAGCGTTAAATGTACTTTATTTGAAATGTACTGAAAGGCAGTTGTGAATGGTAACAAAATCAATTCAGTGGAGTATTGTACTCGTGTACATTAAATCAGTTTTGTATTTCAGTAAATCTTGTGACTTTTCTTTCACGATATTTGTAAAACAAAACTTTTTTGGCTCTACTAAATTTCTACTACCGCTCCTGTTGCTCAAAGAGGATTTCCTGGCTCTCCATGACAGACAGATTTTGGCATTTATGAGGGTGATTATCTTTGATGCTGTTGATCAACAAACAAAGCTTTTATGTCACAGCTGTTCTCTTTTTGTTGCTCCAGAAAGATGCATCTACTGTTCACATCACTAAAGCAGAGCCAGGTTTTTATGGCATCACACTGACACTGGACAGGTAACATCATTTATCTTTTAACTGTAAGAGTAAAGTTGTAATGCACATATCCATGACTTAACTCTTGTGTTTTTTTTTTTTATCTCCAGGTTTGCACTTTCCACCAGCTGAACATCACTACAAACCATCATGTCTCATCGAGGACCTTTAACGCCCGTCATCACGACAGTTTTAGGGGTGACTTTAGGCGGGCTGCTCATATGGCAGGTTTACCGGACAAAAAGGAAGAGGCTGCCTTTCATCCAGAAGGCGGCTGATCCTATAGAAGCCCCGTGTCCTGTTGAAAAGAAGTTAACAGCCGCAGAGTGTAAAGCCACACAAGTGCTACGTGTACAGGACAGAGAGTGTGCGGCTGTGGAGTGTCAGAGCTCCAAAGTGCTGCCCCCTCCTGTGAAGACGCCGACGTCTGAGCAGCTGCTGGGAGTGAAGCCGGTGATGGTGAGCTCTGCAGAAGAATGGCAGCAGCTGTGGCCGCTGATGGAGAAGGAGTTGTCGGTCTTCCCCGTGCTGGGGCTCGACTGTGAATGGGTAAATACAGTATTTTTACAGCTTTTGTATTTGATACGTCCTCTTATAGCGTTCCTCGGTCTCTTATAAGCTGCTGTTTCTTCTCCCAGGTGTCCATCAAAGGCCGAACGTCTGCAGTCTCCCTCTTACAGATGTCCACCTACTCGGGTCTGTGTGTCCTGGTGAGGCTGTTGGCGTTTCGAAACGGCCAGCAGTCTTTCCCTCTCAGCCTAATGGAAGTCCTCAGAGACCCGCACATCCTAAAAGTCGGCGTTGGCTGCTACGAAGACGGAAAGCGCCTGACTCGTGACTACGGTCTGTCGCTGTCGTGTACAGTCGACCTGCGCTACATCGCCTTGAGACAGAGGTACACTTAAGTCAATTGTCTTTTTTTTTCTCATTTGTCTGTGTTCATCTCATTGTGATATCCTTCATCAGGTGAAATAATCCTCTTAAGCTCTGTCTCCATTTCCAGGCAAACTACAGTGAGTAACGGCCTTAGCCTGAAGTCTCTGGCAGCAGATCTGTTGAATGTATCTCTGGATAAATCTCTGGAGCTGCGCTGCAGTGACTGGGAGGCAGATCAACTGACAACAGAGCAGGTGAGTCACAGTTTTACAGCCTCTCCACATTTCTCATCCTCTTATTTGTTCCATCTGTTAATAAATCAGCAGCTCAAAGTGCAACATCCGTGGAAAAGCTTGAGGATATATTTTTTTAAGTGTCAGAATCTCTCCAGTCAGTCTTAAAAGCGGACATCAAATCTGTTATCTCCCCACCAGATGACCTACGCTGCCAGAGACGCCCAAGTATCCGTCGCCCTCTTCCTTCATCTCCTCGGCCTCCACTCTGAAGCCAGTCCCGCCTTTTCCAGCGGGTGCTCGTACTCTGAGTTGGCGTCCCGCTGCCAGGGCCTGGTGGACGTTCCCTTCAGGGGCCGAGGAGACGGAGAGGACAGGAGCGCTGACGGAGAGAGGAGGCGGAGGACACGGAAGCTGGCCTGTTGTGAAAGCCCAGAGTCTGGAGATCAGCAAGTCCCAGACCCTCGAAAGAACAACAAGAGGAAACCACTGGGTGTGGGCTACTCCGCCAGGTGAGGAAGAAGCACAGAGTTATCAAAAAGCAAACCTGCTCAGACTCATTGTTCTCAGTGAAACAGTTCCTCCATTCAGGACTTGATTTTGGACACGGTGTGCTGCTGGATAAAAACCTTTCAAGCTCAAACCCTGGTATAACCTCTGTGTTTTACAGGAAGTCTCCTCTCTACGATAACTGCTTCCTGCACGCTCCTGACGGCCAGCCTCTGTGTACCTGTGACAAGAAGAAAGCCAAATGGTACCTAGATAAAGGAATAGGAGGTACACTAGATAATTTTGAATTTACAATGTGCAGCTTTCGCCTTTGAGAAAATCTCTCATTTAGTTTGAATTTGCCATTAGCCAGACTAAATGTGTGCTCATTTTTAAACCGCTACACATTCATATACTGCAGAAATTCCTGAATCGGTCTAAAAACAGAAACAATCTGTTCTTGAAATAGCACGAGATCTCTCCACAAGATCAAGACTGAAATGATGAGGTCATCATAGATAAAAATCCTGTAGCTGGTTAATGACACATTAAAGGGTGTGGGCCTCAATCACCAAGCTCTACCCATAGCTCCACCCCCTACAGGCTTTCAGAGGGCTGTCCAATAAGAGGGAAGGGGGTTAGTGAAGTAGGGAGCCTTGAGCCTTAAATCAGACACACAAGATCTGGGCAGGAGAATGCGTAAGGCTTTTATGCCTTTTAACAGTCCGCACGGTGTCCGTTTGTATCCATTCCCATACTGCAGGGGGCAGCGTATCACAAATGTACGTCTACCAGAGTACTAAACAAGAGTTGCAGAAGTTAAGTTTTGTTTACAACACATTTTCATATTTTTTTTCGAAGATTTTTCCAGGTTCTTTAAACAGATTACACATTTCTGCTGAGAGTGGCCGCAATTTCACGCCGAGAATTATTTACCACTCAGTTATCGCAGTGATCCCTGTGTGAAGTCGCACAGATGTTTGTATTTCTCCACTTTGACCACTAGGAGATCCCGTTCTTCTGCCATCTTGTCTGTGAGTCTTCGTCTGGCAGGTTAGAAATTTTCAAGTGTGCGCAGCGCGGAAACTTTCCGTGTGAAAGGAACCGCGCAGGTGCGGAAATGACGTCATTTGTCTGCACAAAGCTGCGCGGACCCTGCGGACAGGCCAAGCATAAATCAGCCTTTAAACGACAGCAGCTTAGACAAAGTGTTTGAGACCAAGATGTAAATTCATGTAAAGCTACAACAGGTGCATAATGACTAAAAACCTGTTTAATCCCAAATTTTTCCTGCACAGTAAGTGCATACACTTCATTCCTTCAACCTCCCTAGTACATAATATGTTTGATTTTTTTAAAAACCTATAATTTTTTATAAGTCTCTTTATTTATTTTTATTTTCATTTCATTATTCCAACAAACAGTCTGTTTCTGACCCAGTGCTGCAGAGTGAAGATCCTTTCATCGTGAGGCTGCTGTTCGAGCCGTCAGGACGTCCTGATTCTCAGCAGGACTATTATCTCACCGCCAAAGAGAACCTCTGTGTGGTCTGCGGGAAAGCAGATTCATACATCAGGTGAGAAATCATTATCCGTCATCTGTCTGTTCACCTGAGACCGAGGATGTTATTCATGAGGAGCTCTGTGTTTAGGAAAGGTTGTTTGATTTCTCAGATTCAAAAGTAGGTTTGAGATCTGTGTTTCATTCACTGGTTTGAAAATTGACTGTATTTTTTTTTGGGGCCTCTTCATGTTTTGATAATTTAGTGAAACAGTCACACAAAAGTTCTGATTGATTTATTTTCCTCCCTCAGGAAAAACATTGTGCCCCATGAATACAGGCGGCATTTTCCCACTGAGATGAAGGACCACAACTCCCACGACATCCTGCTGCTCTGCACCAGCTGCCACGCAGCTTCCAACGTGCACGACAGCTTCCTGAAGCAGCAGCTGGCTGAAGAGTTTGCTGCCCCTCAGGGCTGTGAGGAGGGGGTCCGTCTGCTAGAGGACTCAGATCGACGGCGGGTCCGTTCTGCGGCCCGCGCTCTCCTCACCGCTGGGGGCGGACTGCCGGAGCAGCGGCGAGACGAGCTGCAGGATTTGATCAGAAGTTTCCTGAACATGAATGAGGAAGAGGAGCTGACGGATGACGCTCTGCAGCAGGCCGCTGGACTAGAAACCAGGTGGGATTCATTAATGTGACAGCTGTGATGCTTTAATGCTCTACTACCTGGATGTAGAGATGCACAGATGACAGATGTGTCCTTTTTTGATTTTGAATGATCTGATTTCACCTTCAGACCAGATTGGAAGTTTTAATTCTGAGTGAATCCTCTAGAGTCTGACCCCTCCTCTCTCCTCTGCAGGATCTTCAATGAGGCCTACGTCCCTCATGGTCTGAAGGTGGTCCAGGCTCACGCCGAGCGAGGCCTGCCAGGACTCATGGAGCTGGAGCGACGCTGGAGGCAGCACTTCCTCACCAGCATGCAGCCCCGACACCTCCCCCCTCTGTGGTCCGTGGACCACAACCACAACAAGTTCCTCCGCAAATACGGAGAGGACTTGCCAATCAAACTCAACTGACGTCTGCGGGACCACACGAGGGACCAGAAGCTGCTACAGACTGAGGAAAGAAACTGAATCGTCTCGTCTGATGGTCGGATCCTCACAGCCACTCTTTCCATTTCACAAGCCAAATTTTTTTTTAAGTGAGCAGATGAAGGAAGTGATCCACCAGCTGGGTGTGCGGCTGTGAGCGCCAACACTGGACGCTGATTCTGTGTTGCTTTGCATTGAGTATAATTTTAATATGAATTTAAATTATTTAACACTCTGCCCTGCTTTGTTTTCAGTCTATTGTCTGTTTTAAGTCAATAGATGAAGGTGAGATCCCCAGAGGCATCCTGAAAAGGACTTCACCTTCACCCTGTTTCTTTACTTGGAGGCGAGTCTGGTTTGGAGGTGCCTTTGGGTGGCGTCTCAGAGGTTTTGGTGTATGATTTCACACAGAGGTGGCGTAGAAAGCTCCCCACAGCAAAGTTGGCTCATTTATCATGCAATCCCCTGATGTTTGCATCCTGCTGCTGATTCTCCCGACGGTTCAGACTCGTCTATGGCTCGTGTTTTAACGTGCCTCTTAATCCCTGAAACCGGACTGGAGAGTGTTTTGGAGCAGCAGGACATGACTTCCTTTCAGTTCACAGCCGTTTATCTCTGACGTCTTTGCACAGAATCCAAACAGCACAGCGAAGAAGAGGTGCCAACTTTAACCTGAGTTATGAACTTTTACTTCAACACTAAGCCCCTCAGACCTCCCCTGTCCCCTCCTTCCAAGGCAGATTGATCTTTTTAGAGCACGATGAGTTTATTTACAGCTGCTATGACTTGATTTCTGGATGTAAGCTGTTTTTGTTTTCCTAAATTGTGACTGAAAAAATAATAAAAGTAATGTTTGTATTAATTAATCTGTGTCTCATGCTAAAAAAGTCACACAAACAAACACATTCATTGTTCCTTTTTTATTTCTTACAAAATCACAGTTTAATAAATAGTCTGTAAAAATGAGTACAAAAGCGGTTTTCTTAACATTTCATATATGAATCACTCGTGACTTTCAGCTCAAAGGAGTCTTCAGTTGGATTTTTTTTGTCAGGAATGACTTTTTTTTTTCTTCTTTTTTTTTTTACAATCTAGTTTTGCTGAATTAAGGCCTCTTGATTTTGGCATCAGAACAATCTGTCAGTCAAATGTTTTGTATCTGAATTAGTGTAGAGTTATGAGCTCCCCTGGTTTCACAGTTCAGTCAGAAAAAAAACAACAAAAAAATAATAAATAGGTAAATAAAATGTACAAATAAATACCAAAATGGCTCAACATGCAGATGCTGACAAAACGAAGCACATTTCTAATGTTCAGTGTTTGACACTGCAGACAAACAATGGCACGTGAGGCTGCTTCTTTAAAGGGATTCCACCGAAAATTCACGTAATTTCCCTTTTTATCGAAGGAAAAAAAAGGAGGGCACAAGTAAGGAAACACTTTCTTAAAAATAAAACAATTTTGGTGGAATTCCCCTTTTTTCGAAGTATACTGTGACAAGGAGTGCAATCTTGTGTTGTGAAAGACACTCTGACATCTTTACTGCATTACATTGAAACCTCTGCAGGTGGAAACACACCGGAACGTTCCATCATCGGGCTCAGTTTGTGTTTTAGGAATCTCTCCTCTGAAGGAAGTCAAGGAAAGGAGACAGATAAAACAGATTGGTACCACTCAGTCGTCTGTTTCTCCAGAATGAAGCCTACGAAACCAGATGCTAGCTGGTTAGCTTAAACCAAGATGGGAAGCAGCAGCCTGGGTTGAAAAAGTAACAACAGAAACTTAAACACATAGCTTGTCTTTTTCGAGTTGTATACGACGCAAACCAAAAGTTTTTAAAGCTTCACGGCAATCCTGAAAGTTGAGCTGAGGTTTTTGGCCTCTTGGGGGCAGCAGAAACGAGCTGTGAGAACAATATTAACTCACACTCGCGTCCATAGACTGTACATAGAGTGGACAGCGAGTCTGTGCAGTAAAGACTGTGATGGATTCTGGGAGAATCTGAGTGGAGCTGGGTGACATGATAATAATTATTTTTTTTCTTTCGAGTCTAATCTCTTCTTGACTCTACCTCCCGACATATTTTACAATCCCAGAAAAAAAAACACAAGAACGGCAGCTGTCAATCATCGTTAAACGTGACGTAAAACCTCGTTTTTAACCTCTTATAACTAATGAAAACAAAACTTTTCAGAAAAAGAGGACTTGAATACAAGGCAGCCAAATGATATCTTCAAATCACCACACCAACCGGTCGTGAGAAACATTTCTACAAGGTGTATTAATTTTTTTAAGTTTGACCACAGCCCATCTGGAGTGACTGGAGAGCTGGATTTTTTTACCTATACTGCAGCCAGCCACCAGGGGGAGCAGTTTTTGCAGCGACTTCACTTTGAGCCGAGCAAGATGATGTCTATTTTTTTTACAGTCTATGTTCGCGTCCCAGCTCTGGCAAAAATAGGAGCCTTCTGCATCAGATATGCAATGCTGTTTGCAGGATGAAGCTGTGATGCGTCACAGGACGTCGAAAGTACACAGCAACTACCTAAAAATAGAAATTGACTTTCGAAACACACTGAACCACATAAAAATCAGATTAATTGAGTTTGAGGGAACTCCTCGGTTACACGACTCCATAAAACGGGCCAGATTGAACGCACCTTGTGTAAGTGGATAAAGCAACTTGAAAAAAAGTTATGCTCCATTTTTGGTCTCCACCACCCTCAGAAGGGACAATAGTTGTTTGAGCTGCTTACAGGGACTATTTTTTAACATAACTCAAAAATGAATATACGGGTCTTGATGAAACTTTCAGGAAATGTTCAAAATGGGATAAGGAAGAATTTATTAAATTTTGGAGGTGATCGGGATCACCGTCTGGATCCAGGATTCTTTTAAGGGATTTTTTATCATTGTGAGATAGGGCCGTTTTCACCATACATGTATGTAACTCTACGATAAATGGTTGGGTTGCTTTGCAAAATAATACAAGACAAGGTCACCATAATTTCTGACAGATGCAAAAGTACAATCCAGATCCTGGCAATATTCTGGGCACTAAGATCTGGAATATGAAATATGTACTGGGTCATCATAATTTTCAACACTGTCAGGTCACAAATTATCGTCTGAACCTGCAATTAACACCAAATTGTATTAGACAGTCTGCTGGAAGGGAGTATAACATTAAAGTAAGACTAAAGTGTTGGTAACAATCACAATATGCTTGGCTTTTAATATGAGCAACACATATACATTATTAGGCTGCTTTTTGATTCAAAAACAGCAATTTTATAATCCCTTTTCAAATGTTTTAGACTCTTTTAGAGGTTCCAGTTGATTGTTTTTACCTTTTAACAGCCAGGCCAGCCTTGTTTCAGCTTCTTATGCTAAGCTACGCTAACTGAATCTCACCTCATAGGAGCAAACAGACACAAGAGTGGATTCAAAGTGTTTCTCAAACTGCTTCTGTAAAAAAAAAAAAAAAAAGGTCTCCGGTGTGTTTCCACCTGAACTTTCTTTGGAGGATTCATCACTAAATTACTGCATATTATAACTCCTTTTGTTCATCCAACAAAAGAAAACTTCACAAATAAATACAAGAAATGAGAAGGCCTGTTTGATCCCAGCCCCAGATCTCTGGAGGTGTTTCACTTTTACAACATTTCAAACGTCTTCTCTTCACAGATTCAGTCTCCTGAAAAGAACGTTAAATTATAACAGTAAGGCAAACTTCATTCTTTCCAATTCATGAACCACATTTTTAAACATTTCAATTCATGCCAAAGAGAATTTGAGTTAGAATACTTTGCACATTTTATATGAAGGAGTCAGAAATCGACTTCCATTCTCACCAATTCGACAAGAGAAGAATCACGTTTTTTGTCCAAACAGACCTTAAAGATTGTCACATGAACACAAGCAAAAATAAAAACTGCTTCACAACTGACGTCAGAATTCTGTCCAGTAATCTTCAAACTAAAGTCAACTCTCGGTTTGTGAGAATGTGAAGCGGACGATTCCTCGAGTTTTTTTGGTTCAAAGGCTGCGTGACGATGCAGAGAGGCTTACGTTCTGTACAGTGTGTTAGAAAGAAAATGACAGTTTTGGTGTTTTTTGTTTTTAAGCTCTGGACAATTGCATGAACATGTATGTCATTAAGTGACCCCTAAAACATGTCTGACACGTATTTTCATAAACTACACGGGCTTTAATGACAGAAAAAAAAACTCTCCTCACTCCTGGAAACATCCTGCATCGTTTCCTCACTGCACGATTCTGGATCCACTCAACTGGGTTCACCGGAAGCTGTGGTTAGAAGCACTTTTTTAGTTATCAAGATTCACCTCAGTTTTAAAAAAAAGTTAAAATTTTACTTTGATTATTAAAAAAAAACTTCAAATGTCAAGTCAAAATAACGAGATAGTCATGGTTAGACAATAAAAGTCAAAGAAACGACACAAAAAGTCATTATTATGGCAATATTATGAGTAGGAAAGAAAAAGTTTAACTTATAAAAGACAAGTTTACAGGGGAGTCGTAATAAAGTTAAGTCAAAAAAGAAAGGTTAAATATTTGAGAAGTCAAAAGTGTGGTTAAGAATCATGATCGTTATAAAAACACAATGTAGGAATTAATTCATAATTAAAGGAGAAAAAAGTTCAAACAATGAGGTGAACCGTTGACGTTGAGGGATGAAAAGCTGCTTCTAAAGACAATTATAAGAAAACTAACAGATTGAAAAAATTCAGATGAATTAGATAATTTATAAGAAAAACAAGGCAAAATTATTAAGTAATATCAGAATTAAGAGGAAAAGTCAAAATCATGAGCTCTACGTCATAATTAGGGGTGGGAATCGAAAATAGGTTCCTGTTGAGAATCGATAAAAAATGTTTCAGTCCATCGATATCGTTAGCCTTTGTGCTTAATGATTCTCTTATCAATTTTTTACACTATGCCAGAGCTACAGGACCTTATGTGACTGGTCTGCCGCAGCTTTCTTAGCCTAGCAGTTTGATAACATTTCCCAAGAAAACCCTGTTTAAGGATTTCTAGCTTAAATTTTTCTGACGAACTGAGCACTCAAAGAAATCTACATTACTCTCTCACAGGAGATTCCTATTCAATACATTCAAAATAAACAAAATAGTGCTAGCTTGATGCTAATGTATATGGGAAATATATGCTAGCGGTTAGCATACATCGGTATAACTTTGGCTTCAGAGTAGAATTTCAACTTTCATCACAGAGGCATATCAGTAACTCTTTTTAAACAATACTGAGAACTCCAAATGTCAAAATTCTTTCAAGCAAAAGTTAGGCTCATGGTTGGTTTCATAACTACAACAAGGTTCCGAACAACTTAGAATAATGCTATAACCACTTTGAAACTCTGGATGGCCTACTTGAGTCAATAACATACTACAAAACTGTACATCAACGTCACATGATGTGCAACTTTTACTTATTTCTGTATATTTATGCCAGGAGATATCCAGATCCAGTAACCGATTACATATTTATTCGCTTGAAAAAGAAGGAATTGATAAGGGAATCTATAAAGAATTGAATCAATAAGCAGAATCAATAAGGGCATTGATATCGATAAAATCAATGCCCATCCCTAGTCATAATGAGATGAAAATATGGGAAACAAATGGAAAATCTGTGAGTTTGATTTTAAAAAAGTCAAGGTATGAGATGAAAAATTATCTGAATGTAAAAAGTGCGGTTTATGAGAAAATCATTTGCTATTTGGGAATAAAGGGTTATTTTTGGGACATAGTGAAAAAAAAGAGTGAAAAGTAGAAAATCTAAAAGAAAAAAGAAACTATAGAATTAAACTCATATTCATGATTAAAGTCAAGAGTCTGGTGAAAGTCGTTGATTTACTTTTTTATATTTTGGACTCCGGACTTACTTCAACATTTTATCAGGTAGAAATGATCTTAACTTTAGCTCTTGATTATTTTTTAATACATATTTGATTGAATATAACGCATGGTTTCTCATCTCATATTTCACCTTTTGTTTCATATTTTGACTTTTTCCCTCATCAAACTGTTTTATCTCTTTACAATAAATTGAGTGTCATATTTTTTTCCCATAATTGTGCTTTTTAATGTTTATTATTATCATTATTTATAGACTGCTAGGCTATACCAGCGCTCTATAACTATGTCTTTAACTGTCTCATCTCAGAATTTCAATTGTTTTTGAGTAATTTTATTTAATTTTACAATTTGAAACTTTTATATTGTAACTTTGATTTTTTTCAGAACTATTTTCAAAGCACACCGTTACAGCTGTGTGTTTCCTTGGCCACTGATTGCCAGCGAGGCTACCCTGCTCCTCAGGCTATCTTTGTTGAATTAGTGTTGTTTGATATTTAATTCTTTCTGTGTTATAATAATAAATCTATTTTGTGAGTTTTAAGGTGTCTCACTGTGATGCTTCTTAGTGTCAACATTTAAAGGTTTAATCCGCAACTTCTGAACATGTGAGCTCCAGCTGAGTGGATCTATCGTGCAGTGCAGAAACGAGCCGTTTGTTTTTCTCCCAGTGAGGCTGAGACATTACCTCCTTCTTCTTTTCCTCACTGCTCTGAACTCATTATTGCTTAAATGTTATTAAGACAGAACAAACGGGGCGCGAGTCTCGTCTCTAAAACTCAGAGTATTTCACAGTCAGACTCCAGCATGAATGATAAGAAGGGTCCAAACTCTTGGAAAACAAATAAAAACTGCTTCATCGTTTTTGTTCTTCGTGCTCCCCTCGTGGTTCTTTCTGCTTCCACACACACACACACACACACACACGCTCCAGTTTGTGTGAGAGACACGACACGGACGTTTGCTGGTGTATTCAGGATGTCACAAATTCTTTGGAGTTTCATTCGATAAGCCGAGATGACAGCCTGCAGGAGGGGGGGTTTATGCACTGTCCCCCTGCAGGATGCAATGTTTCCACACACACTCTTTACACACACACACACACGCTCAGTGCTCACCTTCCTCAATGCAACTCATCTGAAAACACAATTGGCACAGATTATCAAAATAAATACCCTGGAAGCTTGGCACTATGTAAAAGAAACTTCACATTTTGGAAAGAAATCTTATAAAAAACTATTGAATAATCTCAGTCTACTCCACGTCCTCCTCTCCTCCTCACTATTACTTAGAGACTCTATATGCTGATGAAGCTCACACCAGTGTCGTAAACCTCTGAATGACTTGACTACCACTGAAACAATATAGCTCCTATTCAAATAGACTTTTTTTTTTCCACAAACGTACATCAAAATGAAGTATCTAACATCTATGGGACTATAGATAGTGCTGTTGTCTGGTATGCATCTCTTTATAGTGCCTCTGAATTCTCTCCTCCGCCCTCGTCTCTCAATCACTTCTTTAAGAAGCTAAGTTCTCTGATCCCACCTCAGTCGGGTGTTTCTGTATCCGTGTGGACGCCTGTCAGTGTGTTTTACTCACAGGTGACCCCCGAGGATGCTGGTGACAGCCTGGTCCAGTGCGGGGCCTGTTGTGGAGGCCCTGGTCGGGGCTGCGGAGGGGCCCTGCAGGCGCTGAAGCTCCAGGATGCTGTCGATGGCGCTCTGCAGATGTTCGCTGAGCATGTTGTCCTCTTGGAGTGCGGGAGGAGGCGGGGGAGGGCTGAAGCTCTGCTCCGAGTGAGGCGACGCATCCAGCCTGAAGCATTTCAGTTTCGGGGCGCTGACATCTCTCAACTCGAAGCAGCCGGCCTCTGGCATAGAAAGAGCATTTTTGGGAGCTTTTATTTTGAAACTGGGTGCCGTCTGTGGGACTTCCTCTGCCGCGTCGCAGGGCAGAGCTCCGTTTGAGATCTCCTCCTCCTGCTGTGGAGGAGGCTGGGATGCTCCGTTAGGTGCCTGAGAGTGGCGTTCAGTCATAGCCCCGCCCCCGTTGGTCAGCTGACCTGTGTGGTCCCTCTTGAGTCCCGGGTCGCAGGCGGAGTTGTGGATGACCTTACGGGAGCCGGACTCCTGCTTGATGGTGAGCCTGAGGGCGCCGCGGGAGCTGGAGCGGTACGTCTTCAGGCCCGGGGGGCGGTCGGACAGTCGGGTCCAGGCAGGGGGAGAGGAGGGGCTGCTGGAAGAGCAGGAGTGGGAGGGGCCAGAGGAGGAGTAGGGGGAAGACGCTGATGAAGCCAAGGCCATCATGAAAGACTCTGGAGGAGAGAAACTGAGACATTAGCAGGATTTCTGCTCAGAGGTACAAAAAATCTGCAGCAATAATAATATTAAATAAACAAAAGAGTTTATTTCTGAAACACTCATGAACAATATGGGGCGCTGATTGTAAAGTTACACACACAACAAATAACATTTCTCCACATTTAGCTCTAAAACATCACTTCTGCAGATTACGAAAAATATTTCTGAAATATATCTGTCAAATATTAAATACAAATGTTGAATGTTATTTATAAATGTTATGAATGAATGACCTAATTCTAAATATTTAGCTAAGACGAAATGTTTGTTAAAAATTTATGAAGCTTTTGCAAATATTTCTCAATATTTGCCAAGGTTCCTAAATATTTAGTCAAGATTTCCAAATCTTAAGCAAAAATTTCTAAATCTTTAGCAAATATTTCTAAATATTCAGCAAATATTTCTAAATATTTTATTTAATATGCAAATTCACTCTCCAGCCTGCCAGTTAGTACCAAAATAAAAGTTAGAGGAAGCAATTTTGAGAATATCAGGCCCTTCTTCTTCTTTGTCATTTCTCAAAATCAACTTGGCTGGATCGCTTCCTCAAACTTTTATTCCAGTACTTTTTGTGGGCAGGAGTGTGAATTTGCATGTTAGCTAAATATTTAGAAATCGTACCTCAAGATTTAGAAATCTTGACTAAATATTTAGAAATCTTAGCAAATATTTAGAAATTGTTGCAAAAGATTTATTATTTTTTCATAAATATTCAGTCTTAGCTAAATGTTTAGAATGAAACTAAGTGTTTAGACATGTAGCTAAATATTTAGAATCAGGACTAGAGATGGGTACCGAGTTAGGTACTTTTATAGGTACCGACCGAATTCTGTCAGAGTACCGGGTATCGATTCATGTAAAACCAAAAGGTACCATGTTTAGGTACCTAAATGCATCCTTATGACTGTGAGGGAGTGGAAGAGTAGGTGATTTTTTCATGCTGGACATGAACACAGCATTGCAAGGTTATATATTGAAGAATAAATTTGTTAAATTGAATTTTTTTATATATTTCATTATTAACCAAATTGATATTTTTTACCACATAAACACAAAAAGTACCGAAACCGTTGAGTACCGGTACCGGTTGTCAGGTACTGGGCATTGGTATCGTATCGTTTCAAATGTGAAAGGTACCCATCCCTTGTCATAAGTACCAAGTACCAAAAGGTAAAACCAAAGTACCAAGTAAAACCAAAAGGTACCATGTTCAAGGTACCTAAATGCATCCTTGTGACTGTGAGGAAGTGTAAGAGTAGGTGATTTTTCATGGTGGACATGTACACAGCATTGCAAGTTTACATATTGAAGAATAAATATATTGAGTTGAATTTTTTTTATATTTTACTATTAAACAAATTGATATTTTTTTACCACATGAACACAAAAAAGTACCGAAAATTGGTACTGTTGAGTACCGTTACCGATTGCCAGGTACCGTATCGTTTGGATTACGAAAGGTACCCATCCCTAGTCAGGACATTCATTTATAACATTTATAAATTACCTTCAACATTAGATATAACACTTAACATTTAGATATAACATTTAACAATTAGATAAAGTATCCAACATTTATATGTAATATTTGGGAAATATATTTTACAAATATTTCTCTAAATCTGCAGAAAAGTGATGTTTTAGAGATAAAGTTGGAGAAATGTTATTTGCAGTGTGTGCAACTTTACAATCGGCGCCCCGTAGAACAAATATCCCAACACCAGAGCTGACTTTTCATCCTTTCCAGCAGCTTCTTTGCCCCTTTTCTTTTTTTGTTTCCGACTTTTTAATTAACACAACACCCCAGCTTTAATTTGCTCTTAACCTCCCTCATGTAATTTTCTTGTCATCATGCCGAGCCTTTCTCAGCAAGACCTCGCTCCACATTTACGCGGCTTAATTACACGCTCACACCTGGGAGCTGCTCCCAAGCAAATATGAGGTTAAGTGCTGCGCTCCGAGGCGCCACTGAATGAGTTTGTTATAAAAACAGAGAGAGCGTCACTAATTCGCTCTTCTGTCTCACTGCTGGGATTTAACACTAAAATTGGATAAATTCACACTCATACACACACACACAGAGACACACACAGGCTCAGTAGAAATAGGCGCTGGTGTGTTTTCCTCTAGCCGGGACACTGACCTGGGTCTCTGCGGACTCTCCGTCTGTCCTCGGCCAAAGCGCTGCGCTCAGCCTGGAGGAAGAGACGCTCCAACATGACCATCTCTGCTGACGGACTCTCCTGCTGTAGAAACAGATCAGATCCACATCACAGACATGCAGCGTCACAAGTTTCTCGTGGATCAGTTCCTGAGTGAGACTGACGTCTTACCTGAGTCTCTCTGACCAGTAGCTGCCTGTATTTGTTGACCATGTCCTTGGTGCGCTTCAGCAGGAAACCAGACACGCTGTCAAACTCCTGATCCACTGTGAGAGGACAAATATCATTCAGTCATTAGCTAGCTGGGAAATAATAACTTCCTGTTGATGATGATAATGATATGACTAATGATTTTCTCACAATTTTTTTTTAACAGAATGAGCTTGAAGACAAAATATGACTGGGAAAGATTCTTTAAATTATTTCTGCAACTGCAAAACCATGCAGTGAATAAAAAATTGAAAACACACACATTTTTTTTTTATTGTATAAAAACTACAAAACATATTTTCTCTTATTTTCAACAAATTAAGGAGAATTCCCCTTTTTAATTCTCTTGGCAAAAAGTGCCAGTGTAATTATATTTTATCCTGAAAACAAAAAAATAATTACAAACTTCTTTTTTTTTTTTTTTACAAATCTCACATCAAAATAGCTAAATAAATTGTAAATATAAACAAAATCTCTTTAAATAAACAATCTCAGGTCTGCATGTGTTTCTAGTTTAGGATTTACATGTTTTTTTAGTACGGAAAAAGCTCTCTGCTGTTAAGATAGGGGATAACAATTTATTTTTTATCTCAGTTCATTTGAATCTTCACACGATGCATCTCCACATCCCTGCTGAAAACTTTGTTGCATACTGAGCAGATCAATAAAACTGAAGCATATTTTCAGATTTGCTAACATTAGAAACGAGAGCAGCAAAGAAGCCTAAAGAAGCAGAGCTCCCCCTACTGGCAGGCTGTGGAACAGGTCACAAAGCCCACCTCCTCCATTATAACAGATGCCTGAACGCAGCAGGAGCCTTATTTGTCTTTACAGCTGTCAATCATGATGAAGCATCCCCTCTCATAGCAGATAAACAAACTGAACAACTCTTGTTTTTGTTTTTATTCTTAGAATATGGTCAACTTTATCCATTTGTCATCATGAACATTTTCTTTAAGATTTAACAATCTTTACATCTCAGTATTAACTTTAAGGCTGTTTCTGTTTTTGTCAGTTATTTTAATTTTCACAGTCATTCAACAAGTCAAGCTAACAATCTCCATCTTTCTTTGGCTCAATCATCCTTTTGTCAGTTGCATCCCCTTAGAGGATGAGCAAGCTAACTCAGTTTATGTCTTTATGTCAATAACTGTGTTAAAAAAAGACAAATTATCCCAGAAACAGAAACTTTCAGTCACACCTTGAACTGGTTAAGCTTCATGTTTCTTTCAGGTTTTTAAAACTTCCACATCACAGTAAATTCTTTATGGCCATTACTGCAATCCACCAGCAGGGGGAGCTCCAAACAGTTTCATTTCACTTCAGAGAGCGGCTCTGCCGTCCATCTTTCTATAAAACCAGCAGCTAAATCTCACCAACCTAAATCAAAGTCCTCCTGAGTGGGCAGGTGACCTGCACAGGCGTGGTACGGCAGCAGGCGTCTGACGGCGTCCTTCAGCGTGGAAAAGGCCGGGCCGGTGAAGGGGGTGTGGACTGTTCTGTGGTCCAAACAGATCTGCTGCTGGAACCTGAAGGACACAGCAAGAGGAGCCATCAGTTTGAGCATAGAGACACAGACGGTTTGTAAATGGTTTTAAACATTTCATCAGTCTCTGGAGGGCTAAGCAGTGAAGTTAGTTTAAGTTGAGTTTTATGAATAAAAATGGCAGAAACTGAGGGCGAGGGGAAACTTTTCAGGCTGAAACAGCTGTTCCTGAGACCTGAGACGCCGGATAATCAAGATACTGAACTTTGCTCATTAGTAGAAAATAAAACTGACTACAGGCACGTATTGATATTTTCTAAATTAATCTTCTGCCACTGGTACCTGATTCTAGTGGCAACCGAAAAATGTGGAAATCAGATGAAATATCTTCTGTTTTCATTGTTTTATATAAAATTTCCCCCATTTTTCTGTTTAAATTTGTACAATAATGGATGAAGTAGGCAATCGTAAATAGTTTGATTTTGATGAACATATATAAGACCAAAAGGGAAAGGAGTTCTTGGCGATGCTATGACTGATTAAGTCGAGTATCATTTCTGAGTCACTCAAACAGGAAGAGGAAGAGGAGCAGCAGATCATGTAGAAGCAGTCAAAGGAGTCCTGTAAGAGCTGGATTAAAACATTTCAGCAGGATCAGAGCTAATCCAGCCGACTCTTCATACATGAACTGGCTGATTAGAGCTGAGGTAAGAAAGCCTCTTTGCAGCTCATCATATCCAGATGTTTAACAAGTCAAATCCACAATAAGCCTGAAGAGATGTTAACGAAGGACACGACAGGTCAGCTGAGGGCAGATTTGAGCGCTGACAGAGACATCTGGGATTAGTTAAAGGATATTAGGAGTATTTTACTTTAACACCTTCTCCTCAGTGAAATAGACTCGTGTTCCCCTCAAACTGGAGTACCAGAGGTTTCCTGGTTTAGAGCAGCCTGTGAACGTGTACATGGCTATTGGTGGGAACATTTTTTGATGAAGAAGAATATTTTCTTTTTAATTCAATACTTTTAATTTTTTAAATATAAAATGAAGGTTTTACAGGTAAAAAATAGATAAAGGTAATTAATATTCAACAGCACACTACAATACATCCTAGAAAGGAACATACGATGGTGAGAGGTCAATCATAAATTAGAGCATAAATGGAAAAAAAAAAAAAAAGGGATGCCGGGCACACAATACAACTGTGTTGCTTTTAGTTTTGAAAAGAGCAACATTTGCTTAGCACCCTGTTGTGGCTGCATTTGGAGTGGGTCATTACTTTGTATGGTTCATTTTTTCTCCTGTGTTTGTCTAGAGATCCTACATGTAACCATAGCTGCATTGTTTACATGTGAGGTCAGCTGTTAGCAGCCTGTAGCATGTCAATGCTAACTGGTGCAAGGCCTGATGTTTCCCCACAAGGTGAGGAGAAGGAGGTGAGGATGAAATGCTGGTACTGAGGTGTGAACCAGGAAGTGACGACATGGACCTGTCCTTCCATCCATTGTTATTGGGAACGTAAGATCTATCTCCAATAAGATGGATGAGTTAGCCGTGCTAACCCAGCAACAGAGGGAATACCAGAAGGCAGAGTAGCATCATGCTATTCACAGACATGGCTAACAGAGCTAACACCAGACACCAACACCACATTGGAAGAGCTTCACCTGCTGTGAGCAGACAGGATCCAGGAGACAGAGAGTGAACAGACTGCTGAAGAAGCTCAGTCCTGGACCCTGTGGAGGTGGAGGCTGGCTGAACTGGAGAATGATGGACGAGCTGTCATCATCTATTTTCTTTAGACCTTTTTGCACTTTCTATACACTTTCTTACTTTTGTTTTCTTGACTGCTGCTGTGACTCCTCCTGATTTTCCTCTCAGGGATAAATAAAGTATCTATTCTATTCTATGTTGAAATACGAGGAAGCAGAATATCCCCTCTTTATGTCAACAAAACCAAACATCACAGAGTTGGCTCAGCTAATTTCTTCAGGCTTTTTGATCGGGTGTAGATACTTTCCATTGTTTATTCTTCAACAGTGTGTGTACAACAGTCAAACTGAGAGAAAAATAAACAGATCTATGAGACAAACTCAGACACTGTTGGAAATCCCAGGAGCCCCAGTACGCTCTCTGCTGAATGATTTCCATTTCACGTTATTTCTCCTCCAACATCTCACTCCACCGGTCTGAGTTATTGCTCTGTTCTTACCTGTGCCGGCGCATTGCTGGTGTGAGCCTCTCCTCTCTCTGCTGCTCCGGTGGAGCTGCCAGCTGGCAAAGAGAGGACAATTAGGAGGAGATCAGAGGACGGAGACAGGGGGCATTTTTTCAGTCAGTCATGATACGTTTTGCTGCATTTAGACCAAAAATGGATCTCAAAGCTTTGAGCTAAAGGGTAATTAGCCTTTAGATTGGGCTTTATCACTCTATAACACAAGGGCTAAGCTGTTTGTGATAATGTTGATTCCAACCCACAGTCAGCAGTTATTCTGCAGTGGTCTGTTCAAACTAAAATGAAGAGAGAGGTTACGTTACGGTGGCTACTAAACTACTTACAAACTGACAGTGTTTACTTGTTGTCAAGTTAGCCTAAAGATACATTGGAGCACTGGGCTACCAGCAGCGCTACATATAGCAGGGTGTTAACGTTAGCTCGATGTCACGTTTTAAACCGTAGCACTACTTAACTGTACTAATAAGTTACACAAGCCTCGCTAAAAGTAATTTACAACAGTATGTGGAGACTATGGGCCAGATGATGGTGATGGAGTGCAATTAAAACAAATCCTCCTCATAGCATCTTTGAATTGTTAATGTAATATCTATATCAAAATGTCAACAAATATCTAAGTTTCAGCTTCTGAGATCAGGACACTAAACTTCAAACTGCGGGTCAGAGAAATACAGACACTTTCCTTTGTCCTCACCTTGGTGCTGATCTGCTGGCTGGTCTGTGTGGGGGCCACCTCTCTGGGAGCTGGGGGCCCCTGAACCTGGAGACCCGGTGCTGCAGGAGAGGGTGGATGGACATCAAGAGTAAACACTTTACTCTCCACGACCAAGGCAGCTGTTGGCTCTGAGGAGGAGAAGTGATGACAGAAGTGAGGAGGAGGAGGAGGATTGTCTGGAGGGTGAGAAAGATTATTCATCCTCACACCGAGCACACACTCACTGTTGTGTGTGTGCTGTTGGACAGCGGGCTCGTCTCCTCCTTTGGAGAGACTTGCAGGAGCAGCTGTGGGATCAGACTGCTGCTGAGGCACCGAGACACGCAGAGGGGATGGACTCATTTGGACCGAGGGCTGAGGCTGGGATGCTGAGGGCTGCATCTGGACCTGGACCTGGTTTCTAGCAAACAAGGCCTGTGAGACCTGCTGGGGGGCCTGGTACTGGGTCTGAGGCTCACTGTGAGGCTGTGGAGCAGCGGGGACTGAACTCTCAGGTGCAGCTGGAGGGGAGAAAGTGGTTGGAGCTGGTCTCTTGGCGTCCTGGTCCGGAGCAGGGGAGCAGATCAGCGGTGTGTCCTCTGGGTCTGAGTGAAGCGGGGAGTCGTCCACACCCTGATCGGAGAGCACACTGTGTGAGTCCTGACCAGAGACTGCATGAGTCTGCTGCTGGGTCTCTCTCTCATCAGGGACCGGGGAGTTCAGGGACTCCATCGGCACCACCGGCAAAGCTCCGACCAACAACTCAGACGTGAGAGGAGAACTAAGTGCTTGCTGCAACAAAACAACAAGGAAAGTAACGTTAGAAAGGCGACACAAGCTTTAAGTCTCAGAGTGAACTCAGCTGGACTGAATGTCCGACCTGTTGCAGATGTTGCATAAAGGCCTCGTTCTGACTCAGAGAGTGTGTCGCCTCCTCCTCTGTTTGGCTCATGTCAGCAGGGGGCATCAGGAGTTTGGGGATCTCCACAGCTGGAGGAGGTTCAGGGGGAGGCTGCAGGACTGTGACCACAGGAGGAGGAGAGGTCTGAAGACCTGCAGAGGGGGGCTGCACCGAGACCTGCTGTAGGACGTGTCCGTACTGCTGTGAAATGAAAAAAGGTATCAGATGTATTTAACACTTCATGTTTTGATTTTGCTCTATGCAAATATTTTTCAAGCTCCTGTAAGCAAAATTTGGTTTGTGGTGACATTGGCGCCCCCTGTGGACAAAGTTGTCTTTGCTCTTTTTGTCCTTGACATGTGTAAATACCTCTTGTTTGTTTGTCTGTGAACAACATAACTCAAAAAGTAACGAACAGATCTTGATAAAAAATTCACGAAATGTTTAAAATAGGATAAGGAAGAAGTGATTAAATTTTGGAGCTGATCCGGATCACCGTCTGGATCCAGGATTTTCCTAAGGGATTCTTTATCATTGTGAGATAGGGCTGTTTTCACCATATGTGTATATAACTCCACCATAAATGGTCAGATTGCTTTGCTAAACAATACAAGACAAGGTCACCATAATATCTGACAGATGTAAAAGTACGATCCAGATCCTGCTAATATATTGGATGCTAAGATCTGGAATATGAAATATGTACTGGGTCATCACAGTTTTCAAACTTGCATTGAACACCAAATTATAGCAGACAGTCTGCTGAAAGGGAGTATAACATTAAAGTCGGACTAAAGTGTTGGTGACAATCACATTAAGCTTAGTGGAGGCCTTCTAGTTAATATTTTGACAGAAAAAAATATCTCTTCCTGCTCTCTTAGCCCTGCTCAAAAGTCTGTTCCAGCAGTTTGTTTGTCCTCTCTTCAGCCTGGTTCGTGTTTCTACACATTGATCTCTCAGAGGTGTTGCTGACCTGTGGTAGCTGCTGGAAGGTCTCCTCTGAGCCGCTCCTCTCCTCCTGCACGGCTCGCTCCGGCAGCAGCACCACAGAGGCCTGCTGCAGGCTCAGCTGCGTGTCCGTCACTCTGGTCTGAGGGGCCGGAGCAGCAAAGGGCAGACCCTGAACCACAGAGGGGCCGTTTACAATCGAGATGGAAGTGAGATCTGGGGGAAGGACCCCTGAACTATTGATCAGGGTGATGTGGTTCCCAAGAGCTGGACTGTGGACCAGGGTGGCACGCTGCCCCTGTCCCCCTGGTGTGTAAGTTCCAGCCAGCTGTGCCGGCATCTGGAAGACAGTAGGGGGCGCCGACTGCAGCTGCAAAGGTCCTGAAAGCACAGTGGCCTGGCGGAGCGCTAGCTGCCCTGTAGGGGTGAAGACGGGGCTGAAGTTCAGCTGTCTTTGGGGCACAGTGAGGATCTGGGAGCTGTCCACGAGCTGTCCAGCGGAGGGGGTCAGGCTGTGGACCGGGGGGCCATGGTGGCTGGGGGTCAGAAGGGATCGAGCTGCACCAGCAGGCTGAGCAAGAGTAACAGGGGACTGGCCTGGAAGAAGGAACTGGTTCTGGCCTTGGAAGAGTCCCTGAGGCTGCAGCACAAAGGAGCCGCCCTGGTTGACCAGCTGCAGGCTGAGCGGTTTGTGGAGCTGCTGGGAGGTCTGCGCTGGGGGGGCCGAGGGCTTTTGGCCGGGAGGTTGTGAGAGTAAGATATTTGGTGAGGCGGTCCCCGGGACAAACGTAAGACCTGGAGCGTGTTTCTGCCCAGAGGGCTTGGGGCTGATCTGGACCAGCCGGGGCTGGATGCTGATGGGCAGCTTGGGTTGGATGGGGAGGGGGGCACGCTGCAGGACGATGCCCGGAGCTGCTGCTGCTCTGAGGGTGGGGGTGATGAGAGGACGGCTGGTCATACTGGGAACAGCCTTGTGGATGATCATGCTAGACCCCTGGGCCGGACTCAGAGAGAAGGAGGTCTCTGGGGAGGCGGCAGGGAACACGTTCCCAGGCAGGAGCCCCATCAGCTGAGGGGGGGCTGCAGGTTTTAGAGAAGGGCAGCCTGGTCCAACAGCCAGGAGGGAGGGCTGAGGGGGCTCCACTGCTGCCTGGGTGTCTCTTGGCAGGGTGGGGGTGATCTGGGGTAAGGTCACAGACTTGGGTATGAACGGCACAGAGGGGGGAGAGAGGAGAGGGGTGGGGGAGTACAGGGACAGGCTGTCCCCCTGCAGACCTGCCTCCAGAGCCATGGTCTGCTCTGTGATCTCCGCCTCCTGCAGGCTCTGCTGCAGGATATCACACGCCACCTCTGCCTCCTCCCCTTCCTCCACCTCTCCCTTCTTCGCCTCGAATCCAGCCTCCACAGGTGTCCCCCCTTGCACCACCTGTGGGTCGTCCCCACCCTCCGGCGATGACAGGAGGGCCTCCTCCAGGAAGGACAGATCCACACACCCGGGCGGGGGCGTGTCTGGGGAATCCCTGCCATCTCCCAGCAGAGAGACGGGGCTCTGGGGGAGGAATCAGCGGGAGATGGAGAGAGGAGAGGATGGAGGAGAAGGAGGGAGAGCGTGTGATTAGCAGGAGTTAACAGGAAGCGGTTTGAGGCACAGAAGAGAGAAAAATCGTTCTCCTGGGGAACACGCAGGTTGTTGTGACGCTGCGGGCTGTGGATCCAGACACTCACCGGGGCGTCTGTGAAGAGGGAGGGCTCCCCAGAGGAGGAGTTAATGAGCAGGTCTTCAGTCTGCAGCTGGTGAGAGGAAATCAGTCCATTTTAGATCGCACTCACAAAGTCAGAAACGCACACACTTCATCATCAACATCAGGCCTCTGGTTCACACTGTCAGCTACCACCACCATGTGCCAAGAAATATTCCCGTCTGGAATTCATCATCGGCTCTATTGATTTTTTTATTCCAGTCTTTCTCCATCTAACACTCTTTTGTTACCTCATTGGTCCCATGAAGGAAGTCGTTCAGGGCTTGGGGGTCACTGCAAAGACAAAAGAGGATCAAATCGAAATCAGCTCAATCTCTGTGAATATTTGCTGCTCAGCTAAAAAAAGCACATAGTAGAAAAAAATCTCCCCGCAGGGACTGAATCCACAGTTAATTTCTCAAATGCAAACGAAACCTAGTCTCATCATTTTGTTACCTTTTATTTATAATCAACAGGATCTCAACTTTATGAAATACACCATAAATTAAGCCACTCACCACAAAACATCAAGTAGACAAGTCCCATCTTCATCCTCCATGTCAACTTCAAGAAAGAGAAGAAAGAAGTAGAAACACAGACATATGTTTATATCCCAAATCATCAACTCTAATTTGAGTGCCACTGTACACCCTCTGGAAAATATTTTCACATCTTGATAACCTGCTTTCTGTCTGAGTATGCAGACCTGAAAAAATACACTGCCTCCTTTTATAAACCATGCACAGCTGATTTAAAAGCTGCAGCACTTTTTCGACAATAAGACAGTGCCACGCTGGTCATCAGAAATCAGAAGCCATTCGCTCTCCCAGTGAGAAACCATTCTTCAGAAACCCTTGCAGGTCACAGAATCAGTCTCTATTCATTACAGTACTGTTGGACGGAGAGAGCATTTAAAAGGTGTTTTCATTTAGCTTAGCATCCCTCTGAAGAAAAAGTGACACATGGATCTTGATGAAATTTTCAGGAACTGTTCAAAATGGGATAGAGAAGAAGTGATTACATTTTGGAGGTGATCTGGATTTTTAAAGGATTCTTTATCATTGTGAAATAGGGCTGTTTTCACCATATGTGTATATAACTCTACAATAAATAGTTGGATTGCTTTGGAAAACAATATAAGACAAGTTCACCATAATTTCTGACGGATGTAAAAGTACAATCCAGATCCTGGCAATATTCTGGATACTAAGATCCAGACAGTCTGCTGAAAGGGAGTATAACATTAAAGTAGGACAGAAAAAATCTCATTCTGCTCTCTTTGCCTTGTTTAAACGTCTGTTCCAGCAGTTTGTTTCTTAACCCGTCCACCTGTTTCTTAGCATGGTGTTGCTTTAATATATGCCTGTGTTTTTGCAGATATATGCACAGTTCAATTTACTTTGGCTTCTGTAATATTGTTTTCTCTTTCTCCTTGAGTTTTCTCAACTGCAACAGGGTCAGGATGGCAACCTCTGCTCTAGAAATATGAGACAATGCAGAAGGGCTAAAATCTGCAGTTCATCAAGTGTCCGCTTGAGGCTGGCGCAGAAAGTACCACAAGTCATATACACACCAAGTCAAATAAAAGTTGTTTTCACAACCGAAAAAAAACACTATTAATAGCTTGGTTCAGAAAATGTCTGTACTGGGTGATATTTTCTAACTCGTCAGTTGAGAAGATGTTAAGATTGTGACACAGCTCAGCTTGCGTGACTGACAGGCACCCAATAGCTGTTAGAATAGAGACTCAAAGCTCACCCCGCTTCTAATATGGCCACTACAGTGGATTTGTTTCAAACATCTGTTTCAGGAACAGACGGGTGACATCAAGGAGACTACAGCCTTTTATTTTACAGTCTGTGGTGGAGGCTGCATCCCTGGCTTAAAAATCTCGGGCGGCAGTAGCTCAGTCCATAGAGCAGGGATCTCAAACTTGTGCCACGGAGGACCAAGAGGCTGCAGGTTTTCTTTCCAACCAAAAACTCAACCAGCTGATTTCAGTGATTACCTCACCTTCAAGCAGAGAGTAGGGACTAATCTGTGAAATCAGCTGGTGGAGTTTTTGGTTGGAAAGAAAACCTGCAGCCTCTTGGCCCTCCATGGCACGAGTTTGAGATCCCTGCCATATAGACTGGGGTTTGTTTATGGAGGATCGCTGGGGTAATTTTGAGAGATGTTAGCATAATTTCTTGAGCGCTGTAGTGGTGCCCTTGAGCAAGGTACTAACAATTCTGTACTTTGCTTTGGACAAACACGTCTGCTAAGTAAAATCATAAAAATCTCTGTGGTGAAGAAAACAAACTCTGTGGATAGATGACACTTTTTCCAAGTGCAGATTTGATTCTACTTTTAGTAATTCTTACGTCATGAGCTCATGCCCTCTATTCTGTCCTCCCTTCAGTGACTCCTGTGTTTAAGGACAAATTTTCAGTTGTGGCCAAAATAATCAGAACACCTGTCACATCTGAAAGTATTGACCTTTCTTTTCTGACTCCAAGTCATGATCATGAAACATGCAGATGTTTGCTCTGACCACGACAAATATCAGATGAAGTGAGTCTTTCTGTTTTTATCTTAACATTTTTTTAAACTTTGATATGTGGGTTTGTCCACCTCTTGCAGCAGTTACAGCAGCACGTCTCTCTCCTTAATCAATTCAAAATTGCTCTATTCTTCAGTATTTAGAGCACAATGATGACTTTGTAGATATATTATTCATTTCTGGAGCATTTTACAGCCAATTCAACAAAAACACATGAAGCATCTTAAATATGCCAAGTTTTTAAATAATTTTGAACACCACTGTATATTTTCTAAAAGCTGCTGCGAATTAAGCACGGAACAAAATTTGCAAAGACCCAAGAGGTGACACTTTGTCCAGCCTTAGAAGAAACTTGTGGTGTTTTTTTTTTCAAGGTGTGTTATTTTGTGGGCTCTCTGTGCTCATATTCAGAGACGACGGGACAGTGGATTGAGCAGGAAACCTGGACCCCATGACCCTTTAAACAAAGCTGTCTCCTTGAGCTTCTTTCTGATGACACCTGAGGTGCTGAAAGTAAACTCAATTGGACATTTTTTGTCTAAATTTTGTCATTCGAGGGATTTTTGAGAGAAGAGAGAGCTCTGTTTTTCAGTAAAAGAAGCAAAACTTGGAGGAGGTTGACAAGAAATGTGGGTAACTTAGTGTCAATGATGTCTTTCTACCCCTCATGTCTGAGTATTGTTCGCCACAGGATGGGCATCACAGATGATTTTAAAGATGAAACAATGCTGTGATTTATCTGCTCTCAGCCTCATAAGAAGCCAGCGCAGTGTCCTCCAAGCCAACAGAGAATGAGCCTCATCGTGAGTCCAGAAGGAGCCAGATCACAACATGAACCTACTTCATATGTGAGAGGCCCCATACAGAGCGGGCGAGCTGAGTTCTGCTGGTGGCCTCATGGGAAGTCGTGGCCAGGTTTCAGTGTCTGGAGGCGGCGGAGGGATGCCAGGCCGGGGCGGCGGGACAGAGACGTGTCCTCCTCCCTCTGCTGGAGCATCTCTGCGGGTCCTCAGCGTGCGGGTGGAGAGGCTGGAGGCACAAACACACACCACCACATGCTGTCAGGTCACATGAGGTTAAACCAACAAGCAAAAACACATAAGATCAATATGATATGATTCATCATCTGCTCCTCCTGAGGCTGGAATCCTGTATCAATAACAGCATCATGATTGTCTTTCTATTCTCACAGTATTGATCACCCCTGAGGCTGATGAGGAAAATGGGAGCTATTGTTGTGGCTATCACAGACATGAGAGGCAAATGCTGTAAATAGACGGCTCCCCCTGCGTCTTGGATGTGACTTGTCCTCTCTCCTCATGGCTGGGGAGGAAAAAAAAGGGAATGTGGTGCACGCTAAACGCAAGATTACTCACTATTTTCTGCTCAATTTCCAGGAGGGGGGACCCTGAAAAACAAAAAGACAAACCTCCCTCCCCGGTCCTGCTGCTGACATTTTCTTGTTTACAACCAGGGAGCCGCATTAACACCCTCCAGGTACCGCAGCGCCCAATGAAATCCACGCAAACGACCCTCATCTAAACCTGCAGCGGCAAGTGCATGCTATTCTCTGGCAATAACACGAGCACCGGGATGCATTTGTAGGTTACGTAAGGTGAATGTGTGTTCATGTGAAATCAATGTCCCAAACCGAGCAGCGTGGAGAGCCGCCGCCGCTGCCCGTGAGGAGATTTTTCTACATCTTTTTATGATTCTGCCTCCCTGAGTGGGACCCGCGGCAGCTGACGCCTGCTGTAAATCATATCGCGGTAACAAAAGATGCCGTGTGTGAAAATATCGTTTCCACGCGAGCCAGCCGCGAGCGCTTCCCTCCAACGATGAGCCTTCAGAGTAAATTCCGCAATTGAGGGAAAAAAACACACAAGCAAGAGGAGGAGAGGGAGAAAAAAACTCACCCCTTCTTTGTGGTTTATTGTCCTGTCAAGCGGGCCTCTGCGCCATCGATTCTCACTCAGTGGTCTTTTCAGATGCTAAAAGGAGGAGAGGGGAGGGGGAGGTGGGGAAGGGTGGGATGGAGGAGGAGGAGGAGGAGGAGGAGGGAGGAAGAGGGGGGTACCAGGGTGGGTGTGAGAAACAGACAGGCAGAGCCCATCACAACACAAAAGGTGCAGAAAAATAGGAGTGAGAGGATCCAGCGCCAGCTTCAGGACTGTGCGCGCCTCCTGCGCTCCATCAGCCGGGGACACACTCAACGCGTCACCGTGGAGCTCCACAGATGTTCCTCTTACATCTTATTGATTTTCTTTCAGCCTCTTTTTAATTCCCACAAGTCCAGAAACTGTAAATACATCCTTGGGGGAAGAGCTGTTTAAAAATCAATAATTGGAGATCGTTTGCTCACTGTATTATGCCAAAATGAGGAAACTGCAAAGCAAATCTTGAGTCTGAGGAGCACTTTATATCCTCTCCGGGGACAGAGCAGGTAGAAGAGTGAAGGGAGGTGGGGAATAAGACACTTTGATAAGAGAAAAATAAAGAAAGTGAGGGGAAAAAAAGGTAGGAAAGAAGTTGAAGAGAAGAAAACCAACCATAGTTCCAAGGTAGAAGAGGAAAACTCCAGCAGAACATTTTTAACAGCAGGTTTAAAGAGTCTTTACTCACAAAGAAAAATAAATGATGAGATTTCTCAATAGAAATCACAAAAAGGCAAAAGAAAAAGAAGCAAAGAAGCCTTTTCTCAGATTAATAAACCCTTGCAATTCTACGATTTTCCTCCAAGATCTATTTTCTAAGAAGTCAATTCTCCAAGGTGCTTTTGTTTGTTTCCATATTGAGTGAAAAGGAGAAAATAACCGCTGCAAAGCAGATCCTTACAAACAATTACCTTGAGTCAATCTCACGCCGTCACAGAAGGAGGAGGAAGAAAAGGAGGAATATGAAAACACAACAGGAGCAAAATGAGGAGACAGAGCTGGAAACAAACAACAGGAGGTAATCATGTTTGGTTACTTCCCTGGTTGAAAGAGTCGAGACCAGACTTCGTATTTACAAGAGAACATATTCAAAGTGTTTTGGTTCTGAAACTTTGGGAGGATTGTTTTTCTGCAGTCAACATAAGGAATTACACAAAAGAGCAAAGTGCTGGATGGAGGAAAGCCTCATATTTCATTCCAACAACACAGAATATTTTTATTTAAACACCTTGAGTGAGGTTAAAGAGACATTTAGATCTCCAACTGTGATATTTGGCACCAGGATTGCAGATCTTTCAAGGCCCAGAGGATGTGAAGTGGAACCACCAAGGATCAGACATAATGGATCTAAGCAGAGGTGTCAAGTAACTAAGTAAAAATGGCATTTTTTCCCCCCTTTAAGATATTTTTACTTCTAAACTTAAAGTAGTTTTGTAACTAGTACTTTTACACTTAAAGTAAAAAGCTTGAGTTGATACTTCAACTTCTACAAAAGTCTTTCTTAAACCCCAATATCTATCTTCAACTTGAGTAATGAATGTGAATACTTCTGACCCCTCTGGATCTAGGAATATGGAGGCTGATTCCTCCAGACCATCTTCTTCGTGGTGAAGTCCTACATTCAAAAACAACTAATTTACAAGAAAAAAGGGAAAAAAAACATGTACTATTGAAAGAAACTCTTTATTAATAAGTCAGACATTCAAATACAAAATACACCACCTGCCATCAAAAACAACAAAAAGTCCAAAAACCTTGTTTAAAAACTTCTCAAACATCTTCAAATCACTTGACATGAGCTGTGGATAAAAGGAAAACAACATCGAACGCAGTCAGCGGCTTCACTTGGAGGCCTGCTGGGCCTGACGGCGCAGCAGCACGTAGATCTTCTCCTTGATCCAGTCCTTGTTGTAAGGCTGGTACGTCTGTGTGTCGGCTCGGTACCTGAAGCAGCAGCAAAGATCAGATTAAGTATCAGATGTTCTTGAAGCTCAGTGTGCTTTATCTTTTGTACGCATGTGGGTCTCTCCTGAATAAATCATTCCTGCATGAATGAAAATCAGGATCACTTCTGCAGATTATCATCATTACTGATATTTTCATCCTATCTGATGATTTCATGACTTTTTTTTTCTATACTCACACACATTTTGTTATAAGCTATGATGCAAGTGTCTATATACACTTTGAGTAAAAAGCCATAAAAGAAAATCTGTTAAAATAACACTTTCTGAATCATACTTTCTCTCTCGGTATCTTAATATGACGTGTTAATAAATCAAAACAGAAACCTAACTGCCTCCTTGACTCCTAATGTGTCGGCAGGACCTGGAAAAACTGGTCCATGCTTCTGTCTTCAGTAGGCTTGATTACTGTAACAGTGTATATACAGGTCTCCCTAAAAAATTAGTCAGAAGGCTGCAGCTGGTGAATAACACTGCTGCTCGAGTCCTCAGGAAGACCTAGGGATGGGTACCTTTCCCATTTGAAACGAAACGGTACCGATTCCCGGTACCTGGCAATCGGTATCGGTACTCGATGGTACCAATTTTCGGTACTTTTGTGTGTTGATGTGGTAAAAATATCAGTATGTCTAATAATAAAATGTTAATTCTTTTCTATTTAACATATTTATTCTTCAATATATAACCTTGCAATGATGTGTTCATGCCCAGCATGGAAAATCACCTACTTTTCCACACCCTCACAGTCATAAGGATGCATTTAGGTACCTAAACATGGTACCTTTTGATTTTACGTGAATCGGTACCTGGTACTTTTGACAGAATTTGGTCGGTACCAATAAAAGTACCTAATTCGGTACCCATCCCTACTAAGACCAAGAAAGAGGATCACATCAGTCCAGTTCTGAGGTCTTTACACTTGCTTCCTGTTTGTTAGAGGACAGACTTTAAAATACTCCTGTTGGTTTACAAAGCTCTGAATGGACTAGGGCCAAAATATATCAATGATTTTCTAATCCAGTATGAACTATCAAGACAACTCAGGTCACCTGGATCAGGTCTGCTTTTAGTCCCCAGAGTCAGAACCAAACATAGAGAAGCAGCATTCAGCTTCTATGCTCTAAATATCTGGAATAAACTGACACAAAACATCAGGTCTGCAGAAATCCTCTGCTATTTTAAATCCTGGTCGAAGATTCACCTTTTTACAGCTGCTTTTTATTAGAAAATTGTATCAAAACGTTTTATTTCCTATTTTTACTGCATAACTCTGCAGCTCTGGACAGCAACTTTCATGCTTATATCTAAAAATCTATTTGAACCTTCTTTCTTTTTTTTATTTTATTTTGTTTTACCATATCTAATCTTGTATCTTGTCATTTTTACCTGCTTGTTAATTAAATTTCCATTGTTTTCTTTTCTGTAAAGTGCTTTGAATTGCCTTGCCGAAATGGGCTATATAAATCAACTTGCCTTAACTACAGGAGTTATGAATTACCTGACACCTCTCTCCTTCTCTGTTCTCCTTGCAGTGAATTTCTATCTTCATTTTTGTTCACTCAAAAAGGGGGTGCATTTCACTGCAGATAAAACTTTTAAATCTTATGTTTGCATGCTGAGGTTTAATAATTAAAAGGCTGCACCATAACCTAAGATTATGATAGGAACAAGGATCTCATATGCATCTTTATCCCCAAAGTCCAGGAGATCTAAAGAGAGAGTGTCTGAGCATAAAGACGCAGACAGCTCAAAAAAAATCTCCCTATCATGAAGCCTGGTGTAGCTCTTTATAACTCTGTGTGTTGTTAATGAAGTGTGAGAAGCACCCTGCAGTCTGGAGTGTGTGTGTTCACAGTGCCACTCAAGAGTATGTGTGAACAATTCCTCCACAGGTTCAGAGTGTTTTTCTGTAGATCTGTGCATTCAATCTGCAAACTGGACAGAGAAATGATGCTGGGAAATGATCTTTGTTCATCCCCCAAGAGGCTGATGTGTTTAACCTCTGCTGATGGACACCTCATGTCAAACTGCCGACATGTTCTTAACCACATCTGTAACTGACTGACAAAACAAGTGTTTTTGTTTATTTTGTGTCATATTTTTGGAAATTCAACCATCTTCCTGACGTTCTCCCTTAATATATCTTTTAAGAGGAGTGTGTGCTGCTGCTTCTCATGAATCACTTCATTTGTCAAACTTACACCAAGCAGCTGAGGTCCGCCAGATCGTCGATAAAGTCAAACAGCTGACTGATGTCGTACGTGATTGAAGGGCTGTTGGGGTTCATTCTTTTTAGATGCTCTTCATACATCTTACACACACCTGAAGAGGAGACACAAGATGTAAAAAAGTATAGTTTAAAAAATACCAAAATGTAAATGAAAAAGAGATTTCATTTAACATTTCAAAATAAACATGGGACTGTTTCCATCCTTTTTGTTTACTGCTGCATAGTGCAGTTTATTTGTTTCACAGAGAAATGTGGGTATGACTTCAATGTCAAAGTGTTTTTTTTTTTTTTTACATTTTGCATTTTACAGTGCATTATACCTTAGTATTAGAAAAATAAAAGGGATCAGGCTGCTGAACATTTGTTCATTCACTTTAACCTCCCTGCTCCTGACTTTCTCCTCTCTGTAGCCTCTACCTGAGCTGATATGGTTTGATACTTCAGTTTCCATCCAGCTAGTTTCAGTATTTTAGTTGATCTTTATTTCATTCATGTTGTTATATAAACATATATATAAATTCAATATAAATATAAAAGACAAAAAACTGAAATGAATGAAAAGGAGCAGAACGAAGAAATATCTTATTTCATCTGCCCCTTCTCTCACAAAACATTACCTAAACACTTGACAAAACACAAAAGAAGTTACACTTTTTGGTCAATATGCCATATTACTCTTCTATCAGATCAATGTTGGAACAAAACAAAACGCAAACAGTTTCAATTCAGACCTTTTTTAGCACCATGAAAACTCTCAACCCTCCAAACATATCTTTAAATCCATGCTTAGATGATATGCTTGAGATCTCTAGGAGTCACGATCCTCAAGCTACTTTTAAAGTAACTTGAGGATCAAGACTCGGCAGACTGGGAAAACCAGTTAGAGAAGGATACAAGAAGGAACAATTGGAAATGTGCTCCAGTAAATGAAGAACAATGTCTCCTGGGCAAAATTAGGTGTCATGCTTTTCAAAGTAACTACTTCAAAAAGGATTTTCAAAAGTTTCAAAAGCATTACTTGTAATAAATCACACAATACTCTTAGCAAGGGATATGAAATTCACCTCATACCAGGTTTAAAACGAACTAAATCAACTTAGCATATGTGACTTTAACCTCTGCTCCAGTTGGGAGGATACTGCTTGTCTTTGATTTGTTTGATTGTTGTTTGATAAAAAAATGTAAATCATGTCAATCTTATTTCTGTTGGAATAACAATGAAGAAAAAGGAGTTTACCTTCCATACAGTCATTCACAGACTCGTAGTCAGCGTATGTCCTCCCCTCAGGCCTCTTGGTGGGCTGCACCAGCAGGATAGTGTGAGACTGAAAAAAAAAAACAGAATCCATTTCAATACTAATAGCTGAGCTAAAATGGCTTGCTTAACATACTAACAGGTACAGTGAATGTAAGCAAATATAAATCAAAAACTTTGGCGATTTTATTAACCAGATCATTTTAGGACACTTCTTAGGAATTTGAGCAGTTAAAAATATTGGATGCATTTATTCCAGCATTTCTGGATGTTAGTCTTTTAAAACAGTAAGTGTAACAGTTGTAATGATATATTTCCAGCATTTGAGCTTGGTGGGCAGGACTGTTATATTTAATTTTTACATTACAAATTTCAACGAAGCCAACAGCTAAGTTTTTAACTTCCTTGCATATTTGCCAACATGGTAATAAAGGCACATTGAAAAATATATTTTTTAGGCTTTTACTCTGATTAGTTGTGTTCTGTGTTTTATTGACCCGACTCTCAGTTTATCACTTTGCAGCTGTTCAAACGTCCCCCACTCACATGCTAACATTAGCATACAACCTGCATCTGTATCGAACGAGTCCTCAACTGAAATAAAAAAAGGCTACTTTCACTGCAAAAAATAACCGTTGGTAAGTGATATATCTTTACTGTGACAATTGTATCATAATAAACTAACCATTATTGTGATGATTTGGTTCGGTTTCGGTCGATTTTCCTCAGATCCTTCTCTTCGGATCAGTTTCCTTTGACACCGGAAAAACTAATCCCCTTCTTCTCTTTTACACCGTTGCGACGTTCTGGGCTCTGATTACATATACCGCCCCCTGTTGTAGAGGAGCTGGAAGTTGAATTGGCCGTATTAACTGAGATTGGTCCTTTTCGACCTGTTAATAAATAAATCAATAAATCTTATAATTATGATTTTGCTATCTCACAAATTTTATACTGTATCTCATAACTTTGCCCTAGTATCTATGATGTATTATCTCATTGTTTTTCATGTCCTTCTAATCTCATAGCTATGACTTGGTAACTATGACTAGGTTTCACATAATTATGATAAAGTTTCTCATAATTAGGGTCGTCGTAAGCAAGAAGAGGTCAGCTTCTAGTTTCGACTTAGTTTCTCATAATTATGATTTAATAATTTAATAATTTTGTCTTATATCTCTCTTATAACTGTGACTAAGAGACTTTTTTTTGTTCTGTGTGTGTGTGTCTGTGTGTGTGTGTGTGTGTGTGGGGGGGGGGGGGGGGGGGGACTACCTGCTTTTGAATGAATTGAATGTATTCATGAATTAATGGTTGAAATGATTAATAAAATAATTAATGAGAAAATTATTAAGTGTTTATAAATGTGTATTTAGGGTCTTTTTTGTAAGGTCAAAATTTTGACTTCATGTCTCGGACCTTCGACTTAGTTTGTTGAAATTTCATTCGAATCTCATTATTTAGACTTAATATCTCATAATATCGATAATAAGTGGGACACTTAGTTGACATTTTGAAAAACTAATACAAAAATAAAATTGTTTAGTTGAAATTCAGATATAATTGAGTTATAATTCAGATATAGCTATATCCTAAATTTTAGGATGTAAATTTTGATAAACCATGTCGGAATTATTAGTTTCAAAGTCATAAAATGAGCAACTAACTTAGTAAAGTTATGAGATACTTATACTTATGATACCCAAACTGGACTGCTTGGTGGAAACGAGGCTTTAGATACTCTAAGTCTAAATTCTGAGATACTTTGTTAAAATTTTGTACACGTTTGCGTTTGTTTCAGCTCATTAAACACAAAATAAAGACAGTTTAAGAAGAATGAAGTAAAATATAACCAGTATTTAAACAAAGTTTTTTTTTTTAAGTACAGTAAAAAAATGTCTATTCGTGTTATTCAATTATAATGTATTTCAATATGTAAACATACACCAACTTATTATAATATTGTGATATTATTATAATTAATGAAACACTGGAAAGACAAGGGATTCAGCAGCGTTTGGTTCCTGAACGCACCCTGAGTCCTCGCTAAAGAAGGAAGTAGTTCAGACCTGCGGCCGGAAGCAGAGTGAGTGGACAGGAACAACAAAGAAAGGAAAGTACCCGGGATTTAACCATAGATTGGATTTAACTCTCCAGAACAATAAAACAAAGAGAATTACGGGTTGACCACAGTGAGTAAAATCCTCTCATGTAAAGGCTGATATGTAGGAGCTAGATTCAGTCTGGGCTGTTATTCGTTCGCTGCTGCGCGCGCTGCTCTGCCGTTATCACATTATTCGCTAACTAGCATTTTTAGCCCTCCGCTAATGATAAGACGCCTCTGTGTGTGGATCAGGCAGGGAGGCAAATGACGGGACAGAACGCGGTATTATAAGAAATTATAAAATGGCAGAAGAAACAAGTCTTGATGAAAAACTCTCCATTTAAATAAATGAGAGGAGTGTGTTAATTGCTGGGACGGGTATGTTATATTTTCACACTAATCAGTGTGTTTTATCGTGTCTAAATGATTTTTCTTACATGAACAGGAAACATTTACACCTATTCTAGTCTGTCTTGTTATTTAACACGTACATATGATCGCATGTGCGTTGAAATGGGCAACAGCCTGTGTTATCTGTTCTCCTGCCCACACTGTGCACGCAGTGATCTCATCCTAGTCAGATGTAAAAGCTGGGAAACCCACAGTCTTTGTTTCATCCAAAAATAGCACAGGCTGAGCTGATAACAGTTTTAGACAATGATGTGTGGTTTCCACTGTTTTCACATATTCTGCTCTGTGTCTACTTGTCCTCTGCAGCTCCAGTTTCTGCTCGATGCAGCAAAATGTGGAGCCCTTACAACGTTAGATTTGGTTTCTCTCGAGATTAGGACTGTAAATTATCAACAGAGGATAGTATTAGTTCCTTCTACCTCCTCCATACAGGGTAAATATTGGCTGTGGGAGGCTGTTAAAAATTTCAGGTCACCCTCGCTTTGCAGCAAACAGGTTTACCTCGTATCACCAGGTAATATCTTGAGGAATCTTAAATTAAGATTAGTCTGTAATCTTCTTTTTAAGGAAACAACAACTTGATGCTTGGAGCCAGAAACTGCTACAATAAGTCTATTAATCTGCAAATGAATGGAAGGAAAGCTAACATAGCATTGTTTTGTTGTTCTGAAATGACAAATGGTGCAAATTAAACAACAAAACATTTGCTTTTTGTGAGAAGAGTTTGATTTTGATACTTGTTGGACCAAATTCAATTCACTCTTTGAGGAGAGAATTTAGGATACCCTTTTTTATAGACTACAAATTACGTCTTGAAAATAAAAAGTATAGAATTCAAGCTTTGAGAAAAGATGATACAGTTAAATGCAGTTGAAGGTATTCTCTACTTGAGTGTGGAGTGGGATATGATAAATAACAGTGAGGTCACATCAGGGTGGTGTTAGCCATGATCTGAGTCTAATATAAGGTGCAATAAATATTAAAATAAAATTTTATAGCACCTTTCCTGACCTGTGTCTAGCTATTTCTTCTCTTGCATAGGTTATTGTTCCTCTCTTTCAAATATCCTCATCAGATGTCAACAAAAACAAACTGAGTTTGAAGTTCTGATTTGGTAGAGACAGGAGGAGTGAATAACAACTCTTTGGGTGTTCATTTGGCTAATTTTGAGGATAGTTTAGCTTTTACTTTAGATGACTGACGACTACCAGCTCACCTGTCTTATCTTTTTGACTTCTCTCAGTGATAAAATGTCTTTCATTTAGGGGAAGCCTTTCAAAATAAAGCACTGTTTCTAGAAATGGGTACTGAGTTAGATACTTTTGTAGGTATCGACCAAATTCTGTTAAAAGTACCGGGTACCGATTCACGTAAAATCAAAAGGTATCATGTGTAGGTACCTAAATGCATCCTTGTGACTGTGAGGGACTGTAAGAGTAGGCAATTTTTCATGCAGGACATGAACCTAGCATTGCAAGTTTAATATATATTGAAGAAAACATTTGTTACGTTAAAGAAGTGTGAGATTTAATTATTATTAAATTGTATTAAATTGATATTTTTTACCACATGAACACAAAAAAGTACCAGAAAATGGTACCGTTAAGTACCCATACCGTTTGCTAGGTACCGGGCGTTTCAAATGTTAAAGGTACCCATCCCTAACTGTTTCTGTTTTTGTTTTTTTTTCAAACTAGAGCAAAGTCATGTCATACCCCAATTTTTCCTCAATCCTTAAGATAAATGACTCCATCTGTTCAAACATCGTTAGATATACCAATAACGCTCCATAGATAAGTCAAGTCAAGCTGTATTTATATAGCACATTTTAAAACAACCACAGTTGACCAAAGTGCTCTACAAGCTTAAAAATAAGATCAATAAAAATCATAATGAATAAAGCACAATCAATTAAAAAAATGTTAATAAAAATAATTTTAAACAGTGGATAGGCAAAAAGCCACAATAAATAAAAGCAAAATAAAACGTTGGATGTCTCGCCTAACCTGTATTAAAAGCCAATGCAAAGAGGTAGAAAAGAGAACTCCACCTACAACACTAGCCACGTTTACATGGACCCAAATATTCTGCTTGCATTCGGTTTATTTGGGCAAACAGAAAGAATTTAACCTTTGTATACATCTCATTCCGAAAGAAAAGTGCCAATCCGAATGGAAATTTAATGGATAGTGGATTTAGTGGATACATGATACCTCAATCGGTTTCACAGAGGTGAAATATTCCATTCCCCAATCCGATTGAGGTATCATGTATCCACTCAAACGGAAAGTTGTCAGGGTGCGTTCTTTCAGCACATGCTCAGATATGACGCAAGACACAACTTTGATGAATCACGTGATGTTTACGTTTTTCTGTGCATGCCCCATTGACTATTCTGTTTGATTATAGCGGCGCATGTAGACCAGAGATTGGAATATTCCTTTCCATGTATACTATTGTTTTCGGAAAAGTCATTCAGAAAGATTCCATTCGGAAAGACAAAAAACTCTCCATGTAACCGTGGCTATTGTCTCTTATTCTCTTTCCACAGGACAAAAGAATTTGGTTTGCATGTGAGGGCAAGTGTCTGCAGAGCCAACCATGGCGAACAATGCAGAGGATATCGAGAACAGTCTAGTAAGTATGACGGAAGTGTTCACAGCTCCTCTAACACTGAATCTCTAACTCTGTTTGTGTGAACTTGTTTGATAATTATTACCCAGCAGTGTGAGGATTTCTTAGATTCCTGTGTTTGAGTGTCCAGTCAGTAATGAGAGACTTATGTGTCTTTGGTTTCATTCAATAAAACACATTTATGGTTGATTATGATCTGAAGGAAGGAAGGTGAGTCAGTGATGTGGGAACATGAGGAGGGTAAATGTCAGGGTGCTGCTTTGTCATCTTACTGTAAATGAGGGTGTGGTCCGGGGAAGGAGTCAAAGTCCCTCTGTGCTGTCAGAGTCCACACAACAACCATAAGCCTCTGAGAAGCTTTGTTTACCCCACAACACAACGACAACAAACTTGATGTCAGTCAGGTTGTTAAAGGTCAGACAGCCAAGTCAGGACAGTTTGAGTTTCAACAAACTTTCAAACACGTTGATTCGACCTGAAATCAGCGTTCACCTTCAAACACACTCAGCTCAGTCTTCTGTGTCTCTGCTGCTTTGGGAACAGCTTGACCTTATTCCCAGCTCTCAGAAACAATGTGTTAGAGCGCACAGCGAGGTCACTCTGCACAGCAGCCTGAATAAAAGCCGTGGCAGCTTTCAGCGCTCACAGCGGTCTCTGGAGGGTTCTCCTGTTTTCTGTGTACCTGGTGGTGAGATTGCTTCATCTCTGGGCTGTCACATGCCTCGACTCGCCTGACACATTTACTTCACACAGTCTTGTTGATTTTCAAGATGATTTTCATTCTGATGGGAGGAACTGTCAGGTTGAGAGTGAAGGGAAACAATGTTGGTAGCGCTAAATTTAGCTCTGAAATGCAAAAAAGGATCGTAATCCAACAAAGAAAACAGCTGAAATATAAACATTTTGTCTGACATGGTTGGTCTTCACTTAAGAGGAGGGAAAAGTTTTCAGCCCTTTTGATTCTTACGTGGCCTCTTTAAGTGAAACTTAAACAGTGAGAGAATTACATCAGGATAAATCATGAAAAACATCCCTGTTTCACAAAACCAAGTTCCTTTAGGTGCAGATTGTAAACTGTGACACCATCACTCAGCGCTTGCTAAATCTTGTGCATGTCCACACACGAGCCAGGCAGCAAGTCAGTCAGACTGTTTGAGGAAGAAATCTGGTTAAAACAAGAAATAACACAACAGTAAACGAAGATTGAAAGTGTCTTAAAAATGCATTTAAAAAAATAGGAGTGTGTGTAAAGTGTGATCCTCTCCATCTGTCCCTTAAGGACACACAGGAGACCGTCGTGTCCCCCGATGCCACCCAGCCACCACAGGAAGCTGGAGGCGTCAGAGCGCGGTCCAGAGGAGGTGAAGGAGGGAACGGGAGCGGACCAGAGCAGAATGGTCAGCCTCCTGCTGCTGCTCGGCCTCCACGTGTAGTGGAGACGGAGGAGGATGAGGATGAAGAGCTGACCCTGAAATACGGAGCCAAGCACGTCATCATGCTGTTTGTCCCCGTGACGCTCTGCATGGTGGTGGTCGTGGCGACTATAAAGTCTGTCAGCTTCTACACCCAGAACGACGGGCAGAGGCTGTGAGTACTGAGGCTTTTCTGAGTGTGATTATTCAACTACACCAAGGTTATGTTTTTGGGAGAGTTTGTTTGTCTGTGAACAACATAACTCAAAAACAGATCTTGATGAAATTTTCAGTAAATGTTTAAAATGGGACAACAGAGAAGTGATTAAATTTTGGAGGTGATCCACCGCCTGGATCCAGGATTTTTTTAAAGGATTCTTTATCATTGTGAGATAGGGCTGTTTTCACCATATGTGAATATAAGTCTACGATAAATGGTAGGATTGCTTTGCAAAACAATACAAGACAAGGTCGCCACAATTTCTGACAGATGTAAAAATAGGATCCAGATCCTGGCAATTTTCTGGATACTAAGATCTGGAATATGAAATATGTACTGGGTCATCATAATTTTCACCACTGTCAGGAAACAAATTATCGTACAAACCTGCAACTAACACCAAATTGTAGCAGACAGTCTGCTGAAAGGGCGTATAACATTAAAGTCGGGCTTAAGTGTTCCATGGCAATCACAGTATGCTTGGTGGATGTCTGCACTCTCTTGAGTGATTTTCTAGTTCCTGATTTATTTCCAAAAAAACTGCAAGTTTTGGGTTGTTGGCGAACCAAACATTTTTGGATATTTCAAAAACAAATTTCAATCTTTTTTTTTGAATATTTTTTGAAACCAAAACAGCTGATATGTCAATGAAAATGTGATCCATGACTGTTTGTTTTAGCCCTGGACTCGAGCCAGACTCCTCTCTGCATTATTGTCTGTCCAAATGAAGTGCAATGCAGCTGTGGTGCCACTAGGGGGAGTTAATGCAGTTTATAACACACCTTTGTAATGTGAAACTGATTGAAAAAGAATTCAATGATATTTTAATGCTATAAAGTGAGGAGTTTAAGTGTATACATGTTGAATTATTTTCATGGCTTTATGTATTTGTCTATATCTGAATTTTTAGGCTCTGTTAATTGATTTCTCTGACATCTTTCCTTCCTCAGGATCTACACCCCGTTCCCCGAGGACACAGACACAGTAGCACAAAGAGCCGTCAACTCCATCCTGAACGCCACCATCATGATCACTGTGATCATCGTCATGACTTTGGTGCTGGTGCTGTTATACAAGTACCGCTGCTACAAGGTAAAAAAAAACCTAGGCATGTGTTAGCACAGACAGGAACAGTTAATAAGTGAAAACAGTCACGGTTTGATTGTTTTCATTGACAGTAATAAAACATGCATGCGTTACGTTCTGAACACTGAGTGATTTCAGACACAGACAGGGTGTTTTCCTCTCGGGTGGAGCTCAGGTGGACTCTGTGTACTAATAGTTTTCTCAGGGGACGTTTCAACTTGCCGTTCACAAAGGTGCACCCACTATTATAGAAGCCTCATTCCATTAATGTCTGCCAGTTCTTGATCTCTCAGCGTGCTGGCACAGTCCAACGGCTTCCAGGGAAACCTCATAATGTTATTAGCTCCACCTGCGCTGACGTAGATCTGTCTGGTGAAACAAAGAGTTCGTATGTTGGATGAAGATGAATCTGTTAGATTTTCTGAGAAATTAGCAATTTTTTGGACGAAAAAAAAAGGAGCTGTGGTGGCAAAATGTGAGAAAACTCCAAGATGTTTAATTATCTAAAGAAATGGGCTGTTTGACTTGTGCTGGAGTGAAAACATTTCGTTTAATCTTTATTTTCAAAGCCTGATCATAAAATTACAAGCAGAAAGAAGAGATTATAAAAAGGAAACGTTTTTCACCAGTTTTGTAAATCTTCTTCGCTACAGGTGATCCAAGGCTGGCTCTTCCTCTCCTCCCTCCTCCTGCTCTTCTTCTTCTCCTACATCTACCTCAAGTAAGCCTCTCCTGACGTTCCCACACTCTCATAAATGTCTGATTCTTCATGTGCTAGATGGAGTCTTTCCAGGTGTGCCTGTCATGTCTCTGCTCCGTCCCACAGAGAGGTTTTCAAGACCTACAACGTGGCCATGGACTACTTCACCCTGGCGGTAATAATTTGGAACTTTGGCGTGGTGGGCATGATGTGTATTCACTGGAAAGGACCGCTGCGGCTCCAGCAGGCCTACCTCATCATGATCAGTGCCCTCATGGCTCTGGTTTTCATCAAGTACCTGCCAGAGTGGACCGCCTGGCTCATCTTAGCCGTCATATCTGTCTACGGTAAATCTCCTCTCTCTTATTCTCTCTGAGGAGGACTCTCACCTCTTGAAAAGGTCATTTTGTTCTCTAATAGTCATACATCTGGTTCCTTTTAGAGGAAGTGCTTTGTGTTTAAAATACGACACTCAGATTTAAAACACCTGATCATCAAGGAGAATTCAATTTGGATTAAAAGCCAGATTTACTGAACTATTTCAGATTCAGGGTTTATAATGAGGATGTTTCCTCTCTGCAGCTGCATGTCTTCATTAAACCTCAATAAACTTCTTTATTTCTGTGCTCCAAGAGGTGCACGGGAGGATGTTTTGCAAGCTTTATGCAAATGCTTCTGAGAAATGTGGGTTTAGAAATCACTGAGAAAAAGGAAGAAAACGCCTGAAAGCTTGACAAAGAATTCCTATAATGACTAGTTGATTTTTAAAAACCAGCTCAAAAAATCAAAACACTGGAGACTTAAATCACTGTAGATATTTGCTGAGGAGAAACTGGTTTGTAGAGTTTTAATGCAACAGAATGGGGTTAAAATTTAAGTTAACAAGTCACAGAGGCCTGTGGAGGTGTCCTGTCCTGCCAGAAGTACAGGATGAATGATAATTTTCCCCAAAAGTTTTTAAAATTTTAAATAAAACAGAATTTTGCAGTGGTTTAATTGCTGTTGGGAGATTTGAATACACACAAAAACAAAACCTGCGTCTTTTTCTGAGATGGTTTTGTTTCCACATCTTTTCACTGGAGTGTTTGGGTTGGATGCAAACTTGCAACTATCAAGGGATGAGTTAATAACATCCAAAGCATTTTCCTCTTTTTGTGTCATTTTGAACATCACTGTAAGTTCTTTATTTAAGAAATAAGAAATCTGACTGGGCCTACAACCTGAGCTGCACTTCAGACAAAATGTTAAATTTCTACAATTTCATTTGTAGACGCTTATGTCCAAAGCAACGTACAACACAAGCATGAATTTAGACAGAGGGAAAAACCCAGGTAGTGCGACAAAGTGCTATAAGTTTTGGCTGCAGGTGCTGCGATTAAGTGCAGGATTTTTTATTTTAAATAATGTAGAATAACATAGCCAACTAACCACAATCAATTGCTGCAACAATAATATACTTCAACCTTCAACAACTTTCAGTAATTAGTGCTGAATATTCACTAAGAGCTGGGTCTGAGACCTTCTGAGGACAAAGAGGAGAAGGGTCAGTGCTTAAGTGTTCCCTGAACAGATGAGTTTTCAGACATTAAAAGTAGAAAGGGACTCTGTGGATCGTATAGAATTAGGTTATTAATTCCACCATTTGGGAACAACAGAGGAGAAGAGTCTGGCTAGTGATTTGGAGCCGTGCTGGGCTGGGAGCACTAGGCGCCTTTCACAAGCAGAGAGTAGTGGGCCAGAAGGAATGTAGACCTGGATGAGGGACCCCAGGTAGGCAGGAGCTGTTCTTGTCAATGTTTTGTGATTCAGAAGAAGAGCTTTGAATTGGATTTGAGCTGCTACTGGAAACCAGTGAAGAGAGATTAACAGCAGAGGTGACGTGTGCTGTTTTGGGCTGGTTAAAGCCCAGACGTACCTGCAGAGGTTTAAATGTAGGGTCTGATCCACCTGATGTTATAAAGGGCACATTGACAAGATCTAGCAATCAAGGCTGCATGAGCTGGCCGAGTTTGTGGCCCAAGTTGATTGGAATCAGGCAGAACACTGATCTGTGGTTCCTCATAAAAGAAAACAAACGTCATGTTTTGCATTTGTTTTCTTCACTGTGATATAAATGCACTAAACCAGGACTTCAGCTGAACCAAGGCAACTTTGGTACGGCTACACCCATAGTTCTGAAGGTCCACTTTGACCATCAGGAACATCTTGTTCTGCTCAATTCTTGTTCTGTCATTGCAGAGCCACAAGTTTAAAGGCTCTGACTTTTCTTTTTATATCTGGTGTGTGGTTCTTTTTCTCAGAAAACTAGAAACTGGTGTTATGTGGAAGTGGAAGTAAGACAGTTTGGGGAAATTTTGGCAACTTAGAAATTTACTTCTTTAATTGTTTGTGTGAGTATAAACTGTAAAAGAAAAACCGAGTGTGGGTGCAGATATAACACAGCGGTTAACGTGCACGCTCCATGTGGAGAAGCTGTACGCAGCGGTCACTGTCCTCTCCCAAACATTTCCTGTCTGTCCTGTCAAAGGCAGCAGCCTAAAAATACGACTGAAAGAAACACCTAGAATGTTATTTCTGGCGCGAACACTGTTTTTGGAGCAAATAAACCTCCTGACAAGCCACCCTCAATACCAGAGATAGAAACTGTAGCTGCTTCACATCCCCACTGTCTTCCCTCCATGCTCCTCAGAGACAGGACTTCTCCTGCCTCTGCATCACACATGTCAGACAGGGGTGTGACAGAAGCCTGAGTTTCCCACTTTGAACCAGCTCAGCTTTGTGTGTTTTTACTGATGCCCTCGCCTCCTGTTATCTATAGATGTCATTTGCGGCGTCTCTCTTTTGTTTGACGGCTAAACTCATTGTCTGGCCTCTCTCTGTTTTCTCTCAGATCTGTTGGCGGTGCTCTGTCCTAAAGGGCCTCTGAGGATCCTGGTGGAGACAGCCCAGGAGAGGAATGAACCCATCTTTCCAGCTCTCATCTACTCCTGTAAGACGAATTAAGGGATACATGACGTCAGACTTTTTGATAAAAACAAAGATGGTGGTGGCCTAAGTGATTAGTGAACATCCAGTGAGATGCAAATCGCTTGAAAGATAAAAAACAGGAACATTAAGGAAGAAAAGGTTTCAAGAAATGCGTTATATACTCTTCTTTGATATGTTTTCAATAGGGATGGGTGCTGAATTAGGTACTTTTATAGGTACCGACCCAAATTCAGTCAAAAGTATCAGGTACCGATTCACATAAAAACCAATGGTACCATGTTTAGGTACCTAAATACATCCTTGTGACTGTGAGAGAGTGGAAGAGTGGGTGATTTTCCATGCTGGACATGAACACAGCATTGCAAGGTTATACATTGAAGAATAAATGTGTTAAATTGAAAAATAAATAAACAAATTGATATTTTTTATCACATTAATACAAGAAAGTACTGAAAATTGGTACTGTTAAGTACCAGTACCATTTGCCAGGTACCGGGCATCAGTACCGTGTCGTTTCAAATGTGAAAGGTACCCGTCCCTAGTTTCCAACCACGATCTGAATAAAGAATTGAAAGAAAAGCGTTTGAAAAGAAACACCAACTATTTCCAAACAAAGTTTTAAAAAAATGTAGATAAATGTTAAAATTTAAAGAAAAAAAGTGGATTTTTCAAATTTTCTGGTTAATTTTGAAATCCACTTGCTCCACATATTTTGATATTTCACTGTCTCCCTTCACAGCAACGATGGTGTGGCTCGTTAACATGGCCGACGCAGAAACGTGGCCGAAGAGAAACTCAACAGATGCAGCATCGCCTCAACAGGAAGCTCCAGCCGGTGAGCGCGGCGTCACGGTGACTGATGGATGTTTACCTCTCAATCAGGTTGTTTAGTCTGACCGCTATCTGTCGTCTGCAGCCGTAGTTTCCCCGGCTCCCTCCAGTCTGTCGCAGGACGACGGCGGCTTCACCCCCAACTGGATCAACCAGCAGCAGCACCAGCTGGGGCCGATACAGTCCACGGAGGAGACCAGACGAGAGATCCAGCAGATGCCCTCAGATCGGCCTCCAGTTGAAGACGACGATGAGGAGAGTGAGTGCTAACCGCAGGATTATTTACACTCTCACTGACATTCTAACCTCTCATTTGTGGCATGTTAGCTGCTTTGTATTTCTCAGCTTTGTTCTCAGTTTGTCTTGAATGTCCCTCGACCTGTGTGCTCTTTAATTTCCCTCTCAGTCAGTTACATCAGTTAAAGAGGCATTTGATCTCCTGTAGGGATCCAATTTTGCCTCACATGATTAATGGGTTTCCATTTAGTTGATTTAACATCTAAAAAACATCATCTCTCTCTTCACGGCAGTTTGACAAGCAGAGGATGGATGATGAATTATTAATCAAAGAGATGCATAATGATTTATTTAATATCTGGGAGCAGAAGCAGGCCAGTAAATCTCTCTGAATGACGTCTTTTTATTATCATTTTTCGGTTTAAGCGGCAGTTTTGTGTCCACGAGGGTGAAAGATGTAAAACTGGAGCTGTTGAGCCAGAACAGGAACTTAAAAATGAAACTTTAAAGCCATGAGGGGCTTGTCACTTCACATTATTTGATGAATTATTGAAGGGTGTTCTGGTATTTCTAAGCTTAAGCACGATTTTTGCACATTTTAGGACTCAAACTTTGCAGCCAGAGAGCCGTGACAGCCTGTCATTACTAATCCATGAAGGCAAATGGGCTGACGAAAGTTCCTCCACTTCAAGTGGACATGCTCAGACTTAATCCTTACCCTAATTTGTAGGGCTGGGACGATATGCTTTTCACGCGATTTGATTCTATTTTTGCTGATTGGATTTAAATTGGGATTTTTATTTACAATTTTTTGTTTGCTTTTTTAACACCAGATCATGTGAAACAGTTAAATGATGATGTCTACAGACTATATCAGGAGCCATATTTTCCCATAAAATTCACATCACATGAGTCGGCGAGAAATATTTCACCCTCTGCTGGAGAAAAGTGGTACCTTTTTCCCAATCCAGTTTATAAACAAAAACTGAAATGGAGAATTTTAATTTGGAAAAAAACGTTTTTTTGACAAAGAATCCCAATTTGGATGTTGTCAAACAAAAAATCTGGATATATCAATTTTTGATTTTTTTCTCCCACCCCTACTGATTTGTATGTCTTACAGTGTCAAAGAAACAGTCTCTTGTTGTAGATCTTCAGGCTTGAAGCTGTGAACCATTTTGATTGATTGTGTTGTTGAACTATGAAGATAAACTAAAAATAACACAACAAGCAGCTGTTCACCAAAATCTAATGGCACAGATGTGCTGCAAGGGAACAATTTTTTGAGGGTTATCTGTTTTGTTAAGTTTTTTTGCATAAATAGTTGATCATTATTTTGATTATGTTGGTATATAAAAATATATATACATGAAGTATAATTATAAAAGAAAAAATCTGAAATGAATGAAAAGGAGCAGAAAGAAGAAAAATCATATTGCATCTGCCCCTTCTCTCGCAAAATGTTGACTAGACACGTAATGAAACAAACACAAAAGAAGTAATACGATTTTGCTAGCATGCCTATTAACCTTATAGTGGATCATTCTTGGAGCAAACTAAAAGCACAATGATTCACAAACATAAAACTTAAGTTCCTCCAAAACAAAAAAAAAACAATCACTAAGTTTCAGCAACTGTAATATAGCTCCCAGGTGGGACTTTTCTGACAGCCAAAGTTCACCAGATGTGTATCTGCTCCATCACATCATTGGATCAGATAGGTTTTTATTCCAGTGGATGTGTTCAATCACACTAGCACCATTCTGTTGTGTCCAGGCTGCATCGAAGCCCTCCAGATCAGCAAGACTTTTATTTTTGCTGGATGCCAGAGCAATGATGCGGGACAGGAAGTCAGACACAACATTAAAACATCTGGTGACTTTCAAAATAAAACAAACCTCATTGACACCAGACCCTATTTATCTTGACCACAAAAACAATGAACAGACAGTATGAGCCTAGCCAGGCTAGGAATCAACAGGTTTGAGATTTTAACATTAACAAGGAGAGGATCATCAATGACGAGGGGTGTGCAGGAATTCTTTCAGTCTCCCAAATCCAGCCTGCAATGTGTCACAGCCAACGTGCAATGGAGCTGAGACAGATCTGGTGTGTTGTAGGAACACACCGATACCGATAAGTGGCATTGGTTATCAGTGTATCGGTGCCCCTCAAAGCTGGATCGGTACCGGTGGGAAAAGATCCATTTTGCTGTATTACCAGTCAACAGGGTATAAAAGTTTACATTTGAAAAGAACTTGTGTACATTCTAAAGAATAGTTTTGATGGTAAACATTTAGATATTTCATAGTTTCAATAAATATTAACGTATCGTCTTTATAAAGCTAAGTTTCGACACACACGTGTTTGCTCCGTCTCAAAACTGATAAGTTTGTACTGTTGTGTTGGTAACAGACTCAGACACAGATATTGAGAAGTTTTGCGTTTGACTTCTCATCCGAACATCTCTTTACAAAAATAGCGTAACCCTTAAACCAGGGATTAGCATCATGTTATGAATCAAGACATTGTGATGATTTTAGATTTACTGCAGCACTTTTATTTAAAGCAAGACTCTGTTGGTCTCCAGTGTCTCCTCTCAGTCTGTAATCATCATCATCATCTTTCACTTCCTCGTCAACAACACGTTTAATGTTTGTGAAGTTTTTATGTGATGTGAAATGAGTGTGTGTGTGTGAGTGTGTGACTCCATGTTCTCTGCAGACTGTTTTTAGTCAGAGCACATTAGGAAGCGATTATTTGTGGCAATTGCTAGGTTTCATGTCCATACTATTTGGGTGCCTGCGCTGTCTTCTAACCTAAAGCTCGGGTAAATACGGGTCTGAGCTCTTGTTTGTACAGTAATTACAGTTGAGGAAAGATTTCTATGGGGGTAAGAGGGTGCGGTGCTGAAGCGGATCTCGTCCCTTTTTTATTTTTTTGACTTGACTCCACCCTGACTGTGGTGTCTTACTGTGCTTTCAGGGGGCGTCAAGCTGGGCCTCGGAGACTTCATCTTCTACAGCATGCTGGTGGGGAAAGCCTCGGCCACAGCCAGCGGCGATTGGAACACCACGCTCGCCTGCTTCGTAGCCATCCTCATCGTGAGTGACCGCAGCTGCTTATTTTTGTGTCACCACAACCTCATCTCTGTCTCCCAACACAATGTGTAACCCAGCTTTATGTCAACCACTTGATTATATAACCTGTGGTGTTTTTCTGCCTCTGCCTGAGCTGCTTTTGTTTGGGACGCTAAGTGCTGTTTCCTCTGTTTTATTTGGTCTGTGTCTGCCCCCTCAGGGCCTGTGTCTGACCCTGCTCCTCCTCGCCATCTTCAAGAAAGCACTCCCCGCTCTACCTATCTCCATCTTCTTCGGCCTGGTCTTCTACTTTGCCACAGACAACTTGGTACAGCCCTTCATGGACAAGCTGGCGCTACACCAGTTCTACATTTAGCAGGACGCTGCCCTGATAACTCTCACCCACATAGCCCTCCGGCCAACAACACGACGACAGCGGTCCCTTCACAGCCGGGGAACAAAGGGCGATGCAGGGGCCTCTCCCGCCCCCACATCCCCTCCTAAGAACTCATGATGACGGGACACAAGTTGTTTTTGTTTTGCCTTTTTTCCGGCGCCAAGCGAGGGTTCCCCCCTTTAACAGCAGCTGTTCTTATATATTTTAATTCTGTTTTAAACCAAGGAGTGACATTTCCCGTTCAACTTGGGAGCTCATCCTCAAATCGCCGATCAGCGGCCGGTCTCAGGCTCATTCCAAACTTAGAAAACTTCACGGGGATCTTTTATTTATACGAGGGAGCTTTACAAGAGCTTGTCTGCTCCTGCTTCTCATCCACACACTCATACCTGAAGCCTCCCACCGTGTCCTCCAGCTGGGGCTTCACAGCAGGTGCCTTCTCAGGGACACCTCGGCGGTAGCTGTTGAGCAGAGCGAGACTGTTTCTTTAAATCTCCCTTCAGAGACTTTGAGCTTCATTTTTACAACCACCGCCCCTCCAAACTAAAACCACGAGTCGAAGCCTTCATGGATCTCATGGACACTGTACGATGATGTTGATTATAGATCGGTAAATGTGTAGTTTGATTGTGTTTGAGCTGTCGGTCACCAGATGTGCTTTTCTCACTGCTGTTAAGAATAACCGAGACGTATTTCCCTCCACTTCAGACACGTGAAAACCAAAGCTCTGAAGCCAGAGCGACTTCCACTCGGAAAAATAGAATCTGCGGCTTCGAGAGCTTAATTACGAGTGTGATGGTGACAATTCCCAGCCTGCAGAAAGAGAAAAGTCCACACACACACACACACACACACCCACACACTAAAACACTGACACACTCACACCTGAGACTTGCCTGCCATGTCAGTCGTGTACTGTCAGCCACTGAGCAGTTCTGCTGGAGCAGTCGGAGGTTCAGTGCCTTGCTCAAGGGCATTTCAGCAGTAGATGTTGTTGTTGTTGTTATGTGACAGAAATGTGCTTTTCATTCTCTTCCCTCACTGAGAGTTTGTTCAGTTTGTTTTTTAAGAACCTTCTCCTTCAGGGATTGTAACCCGTGATCACCCGGTCACAAACTCTGAACCTTTAGGCTACAGCCGCCCTCATGACGCTTGCCTGGTGCTGTCTGGAACTATGCTACATCAAACCTGAAAACGATCTCCACTAGATCTACACACAGATGATTTTTTTTCAAGATATGCAGAAGATAAACTTTGTACTTTTTCAATCATGGTGGAAAATGAGGTTCCTACGTGGATCAGAAAAACAAAGACAGAAAATCTGTATCAGACACCAAGTCCTGATTGGAGTCGCTGTAGTTTAATTTGATTCTCTAATTTGTGAAACAGATGAAGCACTATTTGCTTTAATGGATTTAAATCTTGTTAAAAACAAACCAAAAAGCTTGACTAAAGTCTTAAAATGAGACTTAAGGTTATGTATGAAATGACGTGTAAGAATCCAGACTGTGGCTTCTTCTTTAAATCTGGGATACTGCAGATTGACAGATGAGGAGGAGCTGCACTGATTGCTCTTTTGTTGTGGTTGCGCTCAAGTTTCATGCTTGCAGAGGAGAAACGGAGCGGGAACAGTACGATAATATTTGTTCTGATTCCTCTTTTTCCTTCCCTTTTTTGGTTTTAGGGAATGTGTTGGGTGACTGGCTTGTTTTCTGTCCTTCACATGCGTTTGTGTGTTTATGCAAAGTTATTCAATTCAGATTTTGTTTTTTAATAAATGATGAAACTCAAGATTCTTTCCTGCTTCTTTTGATCAAGGCAGTTACACAGATCTGTCATCCTTTACAGGAATAATCTCGCTCAACCGACTCTGGCAGGGGTTCCCAAACTTTATTATGCCAAGTTCCCCCAAACAGCATTTGCTCTGTCAGCCTAGGTGGGGTACTCTTTTCTTACATGTAGCCAGTAGTTAGACAGAGGATGAGCCTCAAAGTTCAGTTCAGTTTTTTAGATAGCTTTGTAAGAGGCACAAACTGCCAGGCCGACACAGACCAAAGATTATGGCACTTTACGTGCTGTATGTTCAGAAAAAAGAAGCTATAAAAATAAAAAATGAAATTAAAAAAAAAATTGGATGTAGCCCCCACTTTGAAAAACCACTGTCCTATGGGCCTCTATTCATGCATGTCAATGTCCTAAGCCTGTGTGTTGATGTTTTGTTTTCCCCTCTCTGGGCAGAGTAAGCGTGGTTTCATCAGCCAATCACAGCGCGCCTAGTGCGCAGGTGACTTTGCGTGTTGGTTAGCGAGTAGAAGAAGCTAACCCGAGCAGCTACGGAGAAAGGAAAACTCAACCAAAGAGAAACGCCAAACTGATACAATTTTTTGTACTGAACAAGGATGAAGCTTGGCTCGACTTTCACTCACTTTTGGCCACTTGTAGAGCAGCATGGGACGAAGAGTGACGTGAGTTGGCTTTCTGCTGACCAGGTATGAGTCAAATAGCCCTGATTAGCTTGTGCTAACATTTCAAGTAGGCTCTCGAGTCTCTCCCACGTAGAAACGCGATTCTACAGTTGGTTGCTAAGCTACTGTGAATGTGTTCATGTATTCGGAGTCTGCACTGAACAAAGGAGGAGGAGCCCAGTTAGTAGTTTTGTTTACTAATAAGTCACGAAAATTAATCTATTATTGTAGTAACAAATGTAGTATTGTTAAAGGAAGAGTCTGCTCTTCCTTTAACAGTACTACATTACAGTAGTAATGGGTCATGCATGTGAAATCTGAGAGTTGTGGTCAACATTCATGTTTTCTCTAATGGCATGGCCCTTTGGGACATATTGTGTTGCTAAATCTGTAAATTGTGGATCTTCTCTTAATCGGAGTTACAGACGTTCAGCGGGTTTTTCTCTGACAGTTAGAGTCTGCTGCTGTAACCTGCTGTAGGAAAGCCTCTGTCACAGTTTGGTACAGGGGACAGGTGAGGAGAAAATGGAGCTCAGTTTCAGTTTCCCCAGAGAGAGTATTCTCTATTCATGTGCCATAGCATTCCAATTTATTTTATCAGTTTTTATCCAGGGAAGTTTTTCCTTGCCACTTTAACTTGCCAAATACTGCGAAGTGCTGTACTCATGGTGGGTTAAGATGAGATCAAAATTCTTATCTTTCCTTCAGGTTGGGTCCCTGTTAATAAAATCATATTCGACAGATTCCTTACAGTGTTTCTCAAATCGTTTCAGACCAGGAACCACTTACTCCCCACCCAAAAACAAAAAACAAAACGCAACTCATGGGCCACCTGGTTAGATAGCCCCAAAACAACAGACCAGACAGCAAACTGATGTGTTATAAACTAGCATCATACATGTTAGCATCATAAATGTAGTAACTTTAGCTTGGCTGCTTTTTTTCTGGTGGCAAGAGACAGAATGGATGGGTTTAAGGGAACTTTTATGTGTCAAGGCAAACTTGTTTTTTTGTTTTGTTTTTTGTTAGTTTTCTTTATTTTACGTGGTCCGCGAACCACAATTTCAGAAACACTGTCTTCAATAATGTTACTCTTAGGGCAAGCTGATGGCTTCTTTTTTTTAGTCTTAAAAGTTGCAAGTGTGTGAACACCTTTCCACCCCAAAGTTATTCTCTAAGTTCAGTTACCTGAATTGTTTAAACCAGCCTTATTGTAAAGTATACCTGGGTATCACCTGCGTAACAACTAAGCTATTAGCAGTGTTTCCTGAAAAGGACAGGATTACAGCTCCATTAAAGGAGGCAAAATAAGATAATAATAAAAAAATCAAGTTTTAAAATTACAGGGAGTATATATACTACAATTAATTTAGTACTCCATTTATATTTTACTATCCTTTTAAAATCCTGATACTTACTTTGATAAATGCTGATTTGACAGAAGAATAAGATTGTGGCCATAGATAGTTTCTTGTGTTATGTTTTCTTTCACTGCTCTTCTCTCTGTTAAACCAACACAAAATGCTGCAGAAGCCTCATTTGTCCACAATCATCTTTTTTAAAAACAAATAAGTAGTTAACTTTTGGGTTTTTACGCCTTTAATTTGATAGGATAGAGGACAATGGATAGTGCATGAAACAGGGTGAGAGTGGGGAGTGCCATGCGGGAAAGAGGCCACAGACTGGATTTGAACCTGGGTCACCTGCGTGAGGGCGAACCTCATGGAGTGCTACCAAAACCTCTGGGCCATCTGCGCTGCATCAAATTATTCATTCAACCTGAAATTCTCTGAGAAATTTGAGCATAAATAAGCATGGTATGAGCTCAACTGTTAATCCATCTGTTGACAAAGGGGAGGCGTGGTTTATGACTTTGTCAGTCAGAAGGGGGAGCTCTAAACTTTTTTGCCTTCACTGTCCTGTTTTAATAGACAGTCTAAGCCAGACCAAAGACTTAAATTCTGACTTTATTTTTATAAATTCACAAGTTTATAATCCTGATATCTGGGATGTTGACTTAATGTGCCTCTAATCCTTCATCCTACCTAAGAGGGCACATAAGAAGGTTTGTTCTGGCGACACTGATCGTAAAACTCTGTGAGTAACTTTTGGCATTGACACAGAGGTTATCGTTGACGTGTACAAATGGGATCTAACTGATGGGATTAAAACCACGTAATGTTGCCATTATGTGGTCTAGACTTTGTAGCAGGATTATGGAATGTGTCAAATGACACAATGCGATCAGCACTAATCAGCATTATTATGTCACAGATTAGGCTTATTTTTAACGCTGTACAAACAGTTTGGTAGTTTAATCTGTTTTAAATTGTAATGCATGATTAGTGAAATATTTTAAGACATCTCTATCTGCAAAGAAGCCAAACATGCTAAAAAAAGAACATATTGTACTTTCTTTTTATATGACAGGAGATCTTCTGTGTATGTCTGCACAGATTTCTCTTCATGTTATGCAGAGGTCAAAGGTCGGGGGCAACACCATTGGAGCTGCTTCTACAAAATACTGTTGTCTCTCTTGCATTGCTGACACTGATTATCAGCGAACAAACCCTCTGACGCAAAGCATTTCTGCAGACGGTGGGAACATTGTGGAAATTCCTCGGCGTGCTGATGCGCTGGCATCTCGCGCTCGCCATCCCCCGCTGCCAACTGGCCGATGGGCTCAGTTGGCATGTCGTCTAGGCTGCTGGAAGCATTAGCTGTCACCATGGGGACCGTTTGGCCTGGCTGGCTGGGACAGTGGCACGGTATGGCAGTTCACCCAGAATGTTTAGCCTCATACTGTGACTTACCCAATGAGCCCTCTGTGAGGCCTCATTCTGGCATGTGAACCGTGTAGCTGTGCTGCTGAACAACCAGAGTTAATTCCATGAGGCTTCCCTTGCATCTATTCCAGACACTTGTTCTGTTCAGATTAGGTTACACCATCCACTTAAAGCTGTTTGGGTGGCTTTCCAAGAAAAGATTAAACCCTTCTGCAAGATTTCCAAATGATGAAGAAAGGGGGAATTTTCAATCTTTTGTTTTTGTTTTGTTTCTCTCCTCGAGGTCACAACTGTTTGCAGGCCTTTAAGTTCTTTCACTGTCAAGGTGATGAAACTGTGAGCAGTAATCCGTCCATTTCATCCTCTGCGTGGAGGGGACTTAAGCAGGAGACGCTGTGGTTGTGTGTCACACCTGTGTGCGTTGGAGGTTTCCCAGGATAGCTCAGCTAAGGAGATTACAGCACAGGGCGGGATATCTGCAGCACTGGAGACCTGTAACACTTCAATTAATCGCTCCAGGCAGACAACAAGTGCTGATCCTTAACAACACAGAGAGAAGAAGACTGAGTTTGAACAGGATCTCTGCAAAAAGGGAGTAAAAACACTTCAGAGATGTCTAAAGACAAGCTGGAGAGCCTGGTGAAGCACATGGAGGAGACGCTGTCGGAGATGGAACAGCTCAAACTGCACTGCGGGAAGCAGAGCGAGGAGCTGAGCCAGCTGGTCGTGGAGCTCCGGAGGGAGAACCAGGAGCTGGTGGAGAAGTACAACCAACTTGCCATTGAGATGAAGGAGGCCAAAGAGATTATAGAACAGCTACAGGAAACAAAATATGCTTTCAACGCCAAGGAGAGGCAGGCGCAGAAGCTCAGCCGGCAGCTCTGAAGGTCCCGCGAGGAGGATGGGAACACGCGTGTAGGTGGATGGATGTGACCTGGGTGTACCGAGTCCTGGAGGAAAACAAACTGGACAAGGCAGCTGGAAAAAGAACAGCATGTTGCAGAAGATGACAAAATACTGGGTGGGCAGGGAAGCTAAACTGGGTGCTGCTATTTTCCTCAATGTATAGAAGCTGTTTTTTCTGTCTTGCAATGTACATTTTAGGTTTTAGGAGGAGGTGGATGTAAAGCTTAGTAATTTGAATGTTAACTTAAATCCTGTGGTTCAGGGCTCCTTTTAAAGCCACGTCTAGACTTAATTACCAGGAATCAAAACTGGAGCTCTCAAAGAAATGTGGATGTGGAGAATTTACACTGAACAGGGTTTTTTTGAAAGTAGGTGGGCCTAAAAAATGTACATAAGGCATTGTGCTCATTAGGTTTCTATAATTAAAACAAGAACATGTCTGGAAGCAAGGCAGCACTGCCCCAGTTGAGATCTTATTTAATGACAGCCACTGGTGTTATTTTTATCTGTTAAGTGGACAGGAGAAGTGGGTGGTCACCTATGTTTGGTTTTACTGGAGTGAAGGTGCTAAAAATACCCCATTATCCTTCTCTGCCTTCAACCTTGGGGGGACGTAAGACTTCATCATGCCTCCCTCGGCACGGAATATTGAAGGACAGGACAAAGAAGAAAACTGTAACCTCTGTGTACCACAATAAAGTATTACCAAGTTTCACCTTTAAATCCTCCGTTGAGTTCTGAGTACGGAAATCATGTGTTTGGAAAGAGAAAGTAGAAACTAGAGGCATTTCATGGCATTATTTTGTAATCTGGTATTAAATGCTAGCAGCTCGTTAGCTTACTTTAGGATAATGTGCACACTGATATCACATTTATGAACTAGAGAAGCACACAGAGAGCGCAGACCTCCGCCAAGCACATTGCGATTGTTACGCAACACTTAAGTCCTACTTTAATGTTATACTCCCTTTCGGCAGACTGTCTGCTACAATTTGGTGTTAGTTGCAGGTTTGTACCATAATTTGTTACCTGACAGTGTTGAAAATTATGATGACCCAGTACATATTTCGTTTGCCAGGATCTGGATCGTACTTTTACATCTGTCAGAAATTATGGTGACCTTGTCTTGTATTGTTTTGCAAAGCAATCTGACCATTTATCGTGTAGTTACATACACGTATGGTGAAAACAGCCCTATATATCACAATGATAAAGAATCCTTTAAAAGAATCCTGGATCCAGACAGTGATCCATATCACCTCCAAAATTTAATCACTTCTCCTTTATCCAATTGTGAATATTTCCTGAAAATTTCATCAAGATAGGTTTGTTACTTTTTGAGTTATGTTATTCACAGACTGACAAACTCTCCTGAAAACACACCCTCCTTGGCGGAGGTAATTATGACTCAGCTATAAAAGATATCTTGTAAATGCACATGCTAAACCCTTAGAATATCTTTGAAAAACTGTTTAGGAAACAGTACTGACATAATTTGCTGTCTAAAGAAGTTGACTCTCATCCAAGAGGAGGTAAAGATTTGTCTGCAGATAATTCACTTACTTTTTGATGGTCCATTGAACTTCAGTGGAAGCAAAGTAGATTTGGTTTGACCTTTCCTTTTGGTTTTCCAGTTACATGCAGTGTTCATATACATATTATCCAGCCTTTCAGTCACTCTGTCTGCCCTCAACATGGAAACTGATCCCTCAGTGTAACCAGACAAACAAACATGTGGCTTGATTGGTTTTAGTGGCCTCAAAGTAGTTGACATATGTGAGGAAAAAATGTGTCTCTGATGGTTTCATAAACCTGTTCTGAATGACAAATACGCATTACACCCAAAATGTATTTTTACACCAGCCCACAGCAGCATAGCTCTGTAGTTTTGGGGTGTTGGATTTTAAATGCCAGTTAGGATGTTTGTAGAAACCTCACCCCCTGAAGTGAAGAGAGAAGAGGGGAAGAACTGGAGGTAAAGATCTTTCTGGAAAACATAGGCAGATGTTTAAACATAGCTTTAGTAGTGGTGAAGGTGGTTTGGCCTTTAAAACCCAAAATAATCATGTGTACATGTTGTTTCCATGCATTTTTAACATGTTCGAGGTCAGGTTCATTTTCTAGATGTCAGATTCTTTTGTGTGTTTGGTTTTGTGCTTTCAGTCTTTGAATGACTGTGAACACCAAATGAGAGATTAACTTAAAGTTGATTTACATTTTTGTTTTTGCTTTTTCAACACAAACATTCAGTTTAGATTCTTCAAACTGTGCTCCATTTGTTTTATACAAAAACCACCAAACCTTTTCCACATCTAGCTACTAATTGAGTGTTTTTGATTTAATTTCATTTCTTTAAGAAGCTATCTTTGGATATGTTTTAGTCTTCTACTGTTAATTGTGAATTTTATTGGTTTTAAATCTTGGACAAGAAGTCAGGCTGTAGTTAAGTATAACACTATTTCATGCTACGTGTCACAGACTGGTGTAAGGCGTCTGTCTACTGAAGTTTAACAAGAACTTATTTTTCAAAATTAAAACACAGGATCTCTTGGTAATCAATAAGATGTTAATTTTGTTTTGCTCACATTAGTACAAAAGTCCACCATAGCATCAAAAGCAACTCAATACATTCAAGAAAGTCCAAGAAGAGAGTCTGGAGGGCCTTGCTGGTTACCCGGGTGCTTCGACCCTAAACTCAGGGTACTCTTGAAGCTGCCAAAAACTCACGACAAGCTATAATTTCATCAAACATGAAGTGGGATGTTATGAAATTTTGTCTTTGTATGACTTTTTGTGGGAGCAAAAATAGCAATTTGCTCATGAAGACACTAAACATAGAATAATGAAGTATTCTCTTATTTGATGCATTATCAGTGCTTCATGATATAATTTTATCAAATGTGTGACTGCAGATTGAGACAAAAAAAAAACATTTTTCCCTGTGCCTTTCAATAAGATCATGAGATAAAAATCAAGTTACAAGGGGAAAATGGATTATTTTGACTGTTGGCCAGGTAGTTGAACTTGGACATCACATTTTGTTTTTTTCTCAGGAAAATGTGACGGGAGCTTATTTGCTTAAGAGAGAGTCAAGCCGCAGAACTCCACAGTGTGCATCTCCACAGCCAACCTGGATATACATGCAAAAAAGTTTCAAAATGAAGCCAGATTGTTCTTCCAATTAAACAACTAAGTTATTTTTTCCTTACTCTGTAAGATAAACATGTTTCTGAATGAAATCAGATATTTACTTCCATTTTTATAGTCATTTAGATTTCTCAGAACAGTCATTCATAATTATTTGATAAGTAAGGATTTGAATGAACTGTTGAGTGTGGAATACAATAGAATAATACATACATATCTTAATTATCAATTTGGGAATATGTATTCTCTTCTTGGGAGACATTTTGACAGAAAAAAATAAACTCCTTAATTTCATTGTGTAATATTCCTACCATATACTTCTTATTATTTTTCTCCATGAGCAATTACCTAGAGAAACTAAGTCACTTCTTTGCTGGCTGTGGAGGTCTTCACCAGCCAGCCACCTTAGCAAATTTTAAATGACAACAAAGAAATGAATATTAAGAGTATTTAGTTCACAGTTCCCAAGATGAAGATTTGACATTGCAGTCATTTTTCATACCAGGCTACAGTGGCAAAAAAAAACAAAAAAACTTTCCTTGTATTCGTGCTGTAACACCAGCAAACTACACTCTTTCTTTCTTTTAAATAACACCTTTCATACATGAACACATGCAGTCCAGAGTGCTTTATTAAAAGGAAAGAGACAGTGGATTACAGCTGTATGTGAAAGAAGTCATTTAACATACTTTAAAGTAGAAATACAATCAGTGCTAGCCTATATAAATCAGTACGACTGGATGTAATGCATAGCCTACTACAAAAGTATAAAATCAGTAGATTAATAAAATAAAATAAAATGGTTTAAAATGAAAGTAAAATAAAAAAAAATGTAGTAACTATAACGCAGCCCAGGTCTAAAAAGACATTTCTCATAATTTAAAGCTGGATTAAAAAAAATATAGGTTTGTTTGCTCAAATTGCTAGCTAGCTAGCTAGCTAGCTACACACCTCAATGTAGTGAAGCTGATGCCAACCTAACAGGAGGGATTAGGCCTATGTATTTGTATTACACCCTTAAACACCACACAGTTCATAGAAAGCCTTTTACATCTAACTTGAACATTTGGAACCAATTTCCATCTATAAATAACAGCTCTGCCATGTCTGGGTGAAAACCTGGTATTAGCTCTCATGTTCAGGGCATAATAATGACGCCTTGGTTGTGGCGAAGTGGGAATACAGTGTTTGACAAACCTTCATTGAGAACATGCTTTATGGGGGCCTCACAACAAACGGACACGTTGATGAAATGTTATTTCTACAGTTTGGATTACAGACCGTGTCTAAAGATCGCGGTCTCTCTGAGAGGGGCTGTAATTGTCCTGCACGAGCTGCTGGTTAAAAAGCGCGCTGATGACGCAGCGGAGGAGGTTTAACCAACGGGACTTTCTCCTCTTCACCTCCTTCGTCCTGTTGGTTTCCTGACACACACAGAGAGAGGGGGAGAGGGAGACAAAGGTTTCCAGTCAGATAGCTCCCCTCATATATCCAGGACTCTGCGCATTCAGACGCATCTTTGAGTCAGAGCTCCGGTGAGGAAGCAGCTGTCAGTCCTGCACGGTCCCTCCGCGAGGATCCACCGGTGGGTTAGGACTCCGACAACCCGCAACTGAAACCACTCCACGGGGTGAGTAGCCTCTTTTTTACCCCAGAAAACAACACTTTCATATTTATTTTCTCTACAGGCGACAGATTTTCTCCTTTATACTCCAGTGTGGTAACGACGAAAATATTAAGAAAAGAGATTTCCCGACTCATATCTCAATGTTGACATTTCTTGTTGTCTTAAAAAGTTTGGGTGTAAAGAAAGGGATTCAAAATGAGTTTAAAACTAACCTGCTTTTCATGCCAGTAGCTTACTGGAATAATTATGGATAATGAAAAGATTATGTAGTTCAAATACTTAGAGAGACTTAAAGACAAACGTGTGAGCCTGATTAAGTGATGATAAAAACACTGCAGCACACAGAGGCACTTCAGGGGAGGAAACTTAAGAAAACTGAGTGAGTAAAGATCTATATTTCCAGTTTTCTTTTAGCTTATTGATAAATTTGTAGACTGACCAGGTGCCTGGTGCAGACACCTTCCTCACACACTAAACAAGGCACAAGACAGTGCATGCCCCAGCTGACTGATGAATAATAGTTAATTTGGACGAATAAAAGCTTGTACAGCCTGAGGCTGAAGGCTTTATGAGCTGGTACAATACAAAGTGAGTGATGCAGGAATGCTTTTAATGGCTCATTGCTCAATTATGCTCAAGATAAGCAAGAATATCAATCTAACTGAGGGGAAATGTCAGTTATACAACTGGAAGTAATGTCAAACACTGGCTGGTTCAAATCCCCCCAGGAGGAACTGGTTGGGTTTTATTGCTTAGGCTTTAACATATCCCAAAGTATGTTAAGTATGTTCTGGTTTATTTCAGGAAAACACTGGTTAGTATTGAAAATGACAGAAGTGACATAAAAAGTTGTGCATTGTTATATTGTGTGTTTTATTGATTAATCAATCACCTGTTCGCTCTATGGAAAGACAGGAAGTTGTGAAAGTTTTTGATCGGTATTTCCTTGACACCTTTAGTCATCCACAAGTCAGTTTATTTTCATAAAGACAAAAGAAACTTGAGAATGTTTATGTGAAAGGAGTCGTTTTACATAAACAGACATTGATAGTTTATCAAAGTTTGAAACAACTGGGGGGTGGATACTGCTTTTATCTGTGCACTTATTGAGATGTAAACAGACAGCTATTGGTCAAGACAGCAGTGAATCCTGAGATTATCCCCAAGCAGAGAAGATGAAATCATCAAGTTGCTCAATTTGGGGCTTAAGTTGAGTGAGAGCATGTCTGCTCTGAGTGTGAGACAGGTCAGAAATACTGACTGTCTGTCTCCTCTTCTCTCCTCTCTGACATAACCAACCCTCTGACTTGTTGCCTGTTCTCCCCGTTCATGTCTGCAGGGTAACTCTCCTCATTGCTGGGGCATTCAGGCGTCACGGCAGACACGGGGTCAGAGGGGCTTTGGTAGCTCCAGCGACCTCTCTTTTTCTCTTCTCTCTGTTTCTCTCCTTCTCTCAGGGGAGAAAGAGACCCCCCATTTGTCCAGGAAAAAAAACAAACAAACAGCCAGTGCACATGCAACAAAGGAGACACTTTTTAGCTCAGTTTAGCAATTACATGAGGAGGTAGCAGAGGGGAATGATGAAGTTTGGTGACAATGTCTTTCTTATAGAAATGCAGCTTAAACAGTAGATACAGATGTATACAACTTCTTATAGGATATGTCATTGGAACAAGCTTTTCAATCACCAGTAATAGAGTGTAATTTTTCTCCAAATAATCTCATCAAAAAAAGTCAGAAAATAGTGAAAAGGTCCCTAACTTGGTGTTGGCTTCATGATGACTTCAGTCTTTTTCTGCTTTTTGATGTTCACTTTATTATTATGAACGTTTAAGTAGGCAGGCGTATATCATAATTTGTAACTCTTATAACCTAATGAAAACACAGATCCTGCAAAATAAGATTTATTCAAGGAGTTTCACAAAACAGAGCCTAAAGTTCAGTGAAATAGCGTTATTAGTATTAAAATAATATTAAACTTGTCAGAAAAATTGATACCATACCATGAAATATAATATGATACAATTTAAATGATACGTACTACGAAACCATACTGTAGGGTAAGATGCAGAATTAGTGATATGATGCATATGAAAGCCTGCAGTGCTGTACGATTTGACACAATTTGATTTGATATGGTACAATATGATACCATACAATATCATACAATTTCATACAGTACTACAGTTCATTGGATATGATATGATTTAACACGGTACAGTACGGTACCGTGTGGCAGGATACGGTATGTGATACGATACAGTACGATATGATAAATACGATAAGATATCACACAGAAAAGTATGGTATGATACGAAGCGATAGGATGCAAAACTGTATGATATGTCATAATGTGGTATAGTGCAGTTACAGTATGGTACGGTACAAAACAATGAAGTACAGTGCAGTGTGATTTGATACGGTACATTATGATGCTGCGTAATATTATATCGTACAGTGCAACACTGTATAATACCAAACAAGGAGATGGGATACGTTATGTAATGATATGATACATTCAGATATGAAAACATAAGGTATGGTACGGTATAACTCGGTATGGTACGGTACAATACAAAACAACACAGTGCGATATATTGTGCTATGTTATGGTATAGTTTGATATGAAATAATATTATATGACACAATACGATACTATATGTTACTATACAATAAGATAAGATACTTTACGATAAGTTACGTTACAACACATTTCATTATAAAATGCTATGTAATGACACAATATATGGTAGGATATAATATGATACAATACAGTACACAATGAAACAACATGGTACAAAAGATACAATGCAGTTAGGTATGATGCAAAACGCTATTATATAATTTGTTTTAACATGATCCATACAATACCATGGAGTACAATTTGATACAAAACAATACAATACAGTATGATACAATATGATATGATGCAGGTAAGATGACATCTTTTAGTTTTGTTCTTATGATACCCAACATGTTGTATCGTTATACTACATTTCTGTTTTTTTCAAATCTGTACTTGTGCTACTTATTGCTGTAATATCTAATTCATTGATTTACAACTGACTGAATTATCATCAGTGAAAGTATATCTTCCTCTCTGAGACAAACATCTTTTAATGACATGCTTTTTAAAGTGTCACTAACTGGAGCCACACATGTAGATCCAGCTGGTGATCATCTGCTGCGGTTGGTGGCTGTAAACCAAACCACAGAGCAAGCTGCTGCATTACTCACTGTGTGTACTTAGTTTGACAACCTGCAGGAAGATTTACAGGGAAATCATTACCACTGATTTATATTCTCGGAAATATTCTACCAGGATCTGTTTTTGGATCAGTTTCAGCTTCAACTCTTGTTACTCTGTTTTGTTTCCTGAAAAGTTGCTCAATCCATAACAGCTTGTATTCGTCACAGTGACTAACTGTGGCTGTGTCTCCTTTTTCAGGGAACAATGAAGACGCTCCTGCCTCTGCTCGTCTTCCAGCTGCTGCTGGCTCCAGCATTCATGGTAATCCTCCCACAGATCACTCTGAGAGGGAACACACTTTTTTTTTTTAGTAATGTTATTCTGTCTCAAGTTATTCAGTGGCAACCTCTGGCTTAAGAAATTAACTGCAGAATTTATTTTAAAAAAACTGCAGTTCTTTGAGTGACCACATGAGGCTGGCCCTAGAAGCACCAGGAACCACATACACACCCATTTAAAAAAGCGTATTTTTATTGCAAAAGTACACATAGTTACAGCCTGGTACTAAAATGACTTGGGTCTGAGTTGCTAATTTCTCTAACAGCACACACTCTACAGGGGTGAACTTTCTTAATACTGCGTAGTTTAGAAGATATTAGGGTTATGAGTTTTGCGATTTGCTCTTCTGAATATCAAAAAATGAACTTCTTGTGATTTTATCTGAATGCAAAACAAAACAAACTTGTTTTTTTCATATAGTGATGCATAGTAAGCTACTATTTTATGTCCAGGTGCCCAGTGTGGATCACTGGGATACGTGGGGGCCTTATGGAGAATGCAGCCGCAGCTGTGGCAGCGGAGTGACCATGAGAACCAGGCGCTGTATCACCCACAGGTAAGACTCACCTGCCTCTATTCATCTGTTTTTAATACATCTAAACACATTAACATTCCTGTAAAACCTCAGCCTCTCCTGGTCAAACTCAGCTGAACACACACGCACCAACACACACACCACTTCTCTTTTTTAATTGTGTGAATTGTGAATAATTGTGAGGTTCACGGGCACAGACTGAATCTTGATAGTGGAAGAATGCCTTGAAGTCACGCTGACGCGGGCTTGTTTTACATCCAGACTTGTGAACAGACTTCAGGGAGGGGCCCGTTCACTTTAAAAGACCTCTCTTCGCTGGGTGTTGGCTGCTGAGGAGGATCCAATGGGAGTGAACATTTTTCTGTTTGCCCCTTTTTGGCTTTAAAGACTTAAGATGTGGTTGTGTTTGGGTTTTTAATAGTTCAAGTTCTTCAAATACCATTTCCTACACTTTGAGGTCTGTTTGTGGAGCTGCTGCTCTTACACCTGAGTAAACAGGACAGAGTGAGGATGCTCGGTCATGGTCATTCACTGATCCTCTTGCCTGCGTTTAGACTCTTATGGTACATAAAATCCCTTTTATAACAGATATGGAGCAGATATTTGGGTGTGCAGATGTTGAAAATTTTTCACCTGAGCACCCTTCATGTAGGTGTGGAAGCTCCCTCCTTCTTCCTTTGAGCTAAATGAGGCCAGGCATACCTCTGGTGCATGATATAATACGCATACTTTAATGCAAACATAGACTTGAATTGAAAAAGATTGGCTCTGGTATTTGATGCATGATCCAGCTATTTGAGGTCGTCAGAATTTTATTATTATGCCTTGATTTGAAGGGGCTGTGAGGAGTTTGAAAGTGATCCTGAAAAAGTTTCCTTTCTAGATATATGCCTGATCATAATCCACACTTTAAAACGAGATTATCAGCACCAATGTTGCTGGTTACAGGTTATTTTAAATTGCTACTTCTTAGCTTCCAATTCGGGTTGACCAGGATCGGATTGATTTACGGCACGTCTAGGTCTCTATGGCAACACCACACCAGCTGAGGAAGTTTAGCAGAGAGAAGAGATAAAACACAGAGATCTGTGTTTTTTTTGCTAAAAATTCTTTCTGTGATTAATTTTGTAGTGATGGTGGACACAGGAGCCTAACTGTCAGACAGAAAAAGGACAGAAGAGCAGAAGAAAGTTAAGTGGGAGAGTGATACAGCCCGAGCTAAAGACCAATTAGCCTGTTAGTGAGAATGTCCATTTCAACCCACAGTCAGCAGTTATTCTGCAGTAGTCTGTTCAAACTTGAGAGTCTAGCAATAAAATGAAGAGTGAGGTTACGTTAGCTCTGCTTTGTAAATGACTGGCAGGACATAGCTAACCAGGATTTACTAACGTTACACGTTACAGACATGTCTTAGAGCACCGGAGCTGCCAACTGTGCTAAATATAATCGGCTACTAAACTGCTTACAAACTCACAGAGATTGCTTGTTGTCATGTTAGCCTACATTTACGTCAGAGAACCGAGCTGCCGATGTCGCTAACATAGCCGGCTTGATGCCATATTTCAAACCTTAGCACTATGTAACTATACTGATAAGTCCCTTATTGTGCATTGTATCCAGTAAAAAGATGTCTTGAACAAAGAAAATTTGTTTTGATCTGATCTCCATTTAATTTTAAAACAAACACACACCTCACTAAAAGTAATTTACGACGGTGTTCAAAGACTCGGGGCCACAAGGTGGCGAGGGAGTGCAATTAAAACAGATCCTCCTCATAGCATCTTTAAAGCCAGCAGTCAATTAAAGCTTAAATTATTGCTTGAAATTATCAGTTAATATCAACATTACCTTTTAAATTTACTTTTATCGTTGAATGTGAAAACTGATGATCAGATCCTTTAATTCTGCTAAATTCTGTTCTCTTTGACGTCCTGTACACACAGCTGACACACCTGCTGCGTTTACAGCAGCATGAGGGTGTGTCTCAGTAACTGAGCAATGTTTCTGCAAGAATTTGATAAAAGCGTAAATTCAATTTTCTCTCTGTAGAAGAAAAATACCCACCAGGCACAACATGCCTGTAATGAGCTGTTTCTCTAACATGTCCAAACAGTGCTCTGGTTCAGCTGTTTGACATGTTGTGTTGCATTTAAGTGACAGCAAACTGCAGGAAAAAGCGGTTTCATTAAATTAAAAATCAACAGTAGGGATAGATTAGTATAGATGATGTTGACTTTTGGATGTTTTCCATGTGATGCAGGTTTCCAGCATGTCTGTGCAGTCAGTCAGTGAGTCAGAGAGTCTATGTCCCCTCTTAATGTGAGGTGAAGCAGTCCTGCCCACTCCCACCTCCTGTAAGTGGATAAACTCTGTCACATCTTGTCTGCCAGGTTTGCCAGAATCACACCTTGAAGAGCTATGATTAGACAGCTGTTGAGTCATTGTTGGCTTTACAGGAACTCCCATTTTACTCAGCGTTCGTTTCAGTAAAAGATTTCCTGATCTCCATCCAAGGGTGTCGCACTTCAAAGTGTTGCGAGTCAAGTTAAGGTTATAATTTGTCAGTTATAGGCTATAATCCAGATTGATATTGTTTGATCCGTCATTATTAAGCATGAATAACCTTCATTTCCCCCTCCTGGCTGTTATGTAACGTTTAATTTGAAAGTATCTTGATGCTCCAAATGTTTATCATCCGTGCTCAGGTGAAAAGTTGAAGGCTGGATGTTGTCTGAGTGTTCGAACATGTTTTTAGTTTTGGCGTGCTGACAGCAGCAGCATGTCTTGTTTCTTTAGCCTGAGGGTGGGTACTTTTGGAGGTGACTTAATCATGAGTTATCAACATGGCTGGAGGCAAGGGTGGCGAAACTATCTGCTGTCTCACTCTTCCTGTGCGCCGATGTTGTTTGTGCGAGTTTCGGGATCAGCAGTGATGATGTCGAGGGGTACCTTTTCTTCTTTTAACAGGCGCAGATTAAAGAGGAATGCCTCTCAATTTCAGAGCACAAAGTTGTTATTTCTGCTCTTGCAGACAGTCTGAGCTGTATTTGCATACGTGCGCCGCAGCCTAACCTAGTCATTAACTCTTTCTGCTTCATTATGTTGACCTATAAAGTTTTAATATGAGCACGTCAGTTGGAAAAAATGCAAAAGTGGATTTTTTTAAAGGCTGATAAGGTGATAGAACACACGTATTGGTGGCTTAAAGGGACATTCCAACACTTTTGCATATGAATGTCAGAGGTGAAAAACAGATTTCACAGTATTTCCTTTGCTGCTTTGAGAGGGGGTTTCCAAAGCCTGAAAAATCTCTGATGTGTCGACATACTTGACTTTTGGTGTATTTCATTTGTACTCAAAAGTTAGGATTTACGACTTCCAGTTTCAACTGGAACTGTTTATTTTAGCATTTCTGACTAGTGTTTGACACAATAAATTAGCTGTGTACATAGTATTATCCGATGTTTATAGAAACTTTGCTGTTATGGCAAGTTTTTCCGACTTGGCAACTGGAAAACTTTTAACTCATAGATGATGTCATTCCCACTCCCTACTTCCCAGTTCTGATGTAAATGGACGCACCATTAGTGTTTGGCTTGCTGTTGTTGCTTTATGGGAAATGTAGGATGTGGTATTGTTTGAGCAAAGTGTCTGTTACCTCTGGTCTTGCCCTATATCAACTTAATCTATAGCAGGAGTGCCCAAATTAGTCTCATTGAAGGGCCAAAAATGAATCTGGGTGGAGGGTTGTGGGCCAAAACTAAACGTTCATGTTGCAGTGCATGACATTAAATATACCTATAGCATAATTGTGCAAAATAAATACTCAAACAAGTAATTTTGAAAATGAAAACACTTTTCTTTTCTGTATTTCACAGCATGAAATTACTGAACATCCATATGGCACAAATTCTAGGTCTATGTCTTCAAAGATATTTGGTCCAATATAACCTAAATATCATGGGACTCATGCTCATACAAAACCAAAATAGTGTACTTTCTATTCTTTTAAAATAAGGAATAGTAATAAAACTGGACACCTGCTTTAGATTCAATTTTTCTTTAGATTAATTTGTGATCAGGAGAGAAAGTACAACAATAAAAAAATGAACGAGAAAATCAGGCTGCTGGCAGTTGGAAAAAAGTAACAATAATTAAATATATATATATAATCATAATAAAAATTCAAACATGGGCAGCGGGCAAAAAAAAAAAAAATCACTGGCAGGCCAACTTTGGCCCACAGGCCCAAATTGGACAGCCCTGATCTAAAGGCTAAGTGGTAGCAGAAACTACACCAAGTACTAAAATCCTGACCCTTCTCCATTAAATCTGTCTCTTTAAGAGTAATCATAGCTTCAAGAAGATACAGCAAGAAAGAAAACACCACAACTTTTATAGAAACTGCATTTTTCAAAATTTAAGAGGGTAATATGAAATATACATCTTTGAATCAGGTCTCACATCAAGCCTAATCTTCATAAACATCAACTTTTAGGGTTTTGTATTCATGCTTCGTTGTTTGCACACAGGACTGATGGAGGACACAACTGTGTGGGACCAGAGAAGTCTTATCGCTCCTGTAACATCCAGGTAAACAACAAAATATCTGAAAAAATTCTGCTGTTTCTTCTTTGATACTAGGACTCTAAAATTCTTTTTTTTAACCAGTATAAAACACATTAACAATTCGCTAAAGTTTTTCAGAACTACATAATAGAACATCAGTGTAAACTACTGAGTCATCTGCATAACGACTTACTCTATGTTTGACTATCTCTGTCCCTCTCAGGATTGTCCAGAAGGATCTAAGGATTTCCGTGAAGAGCAGTGCTCCCAGTTTGACGGAACCGACTTTCAGGGGAAACGCTACAAGTGGCTCCCGTATTATGGAGGTCAGACAAAATGAAAGCTGAGCGGAGTTTAATTTTTGGGCCACCATGGCTGTGCACAAAGATGAAGCAAACCTCTTCTCCAAATGAGTTTCGTCTCTTACAGCTGAAAACCCCTGTGAGCTTAACTGCATGCCGAGAGGAGAGAACTTCTACTATCGCCACCGCGCCTCTGTGGTTGATGGGACGCCGTGTCACCCTGGGAGGAGGGATATTTGTGTGGATGGAGTGTGCAAGGTGAGAAAAATGAAGCGGGCAAAGATTAGACAAAGAACTCTCAGAAAACAGCTATAGAGTTGATCAGCAGCAACAATTTGAGATTCTACTTATATGCAGATGATACTCAACTGTACCTTTTATTCTTTCTGTTTTAACACACTGGCAGCTTCACCTGAGACATAAAATGCTGGATGTCAGATATAGTGATATAATTGGGCTTCAAGTCCCTCTGAACCAGCATGTGAACAAGTTTTGCAGTTGTATGCAGCTTTCTTAATTTTGGTACTTTTTATTCAGATAAAACCTCGAGATCATCCAAACATCCTTTATTTCCTTCTGTTTGACTTGCTGCAACTCTTTGTGCACATGCATAAACCAGAAGAGTTTGCACAAGTTTCGGCTCGTCCAAACCGCAGTGTTTTGTCTCTCCTCTAGAACCACAAAGAGAGACATAAATCTAGAATTAATTTCAACAGTTTATTGTTCACTTATAAGCACACTCTGGACATTTGTGATCTCCTCACTCCATATGTGCCAAACTTGAGGTCTGCAGCAAAGTTGTCTGGTCACTTTGGCTCCGTAAACCAGAAGTGTTAGTCCACAAACCAAAGGATGATGTCAGTGGCTGTGCACACTTCTTTAAAAAAGTCTGTGGTTGGATTCAGGCTAAGTTTTGCAGGGTTCTTCCTTTTTTAACCAAGTTTCCTTAAAATAAGGCTTGTAGTTTTACAGAAATTTTGCTGAGAAGGAGACAAACTCAATGCAGAAGCTGTTCTTTCCTTTTTTTGTAGTATTAATAATTCTAAGGCGTAATCTTACTTATAGGAGTTTAATTTACAGTGTTCTGCTCCTTGCCTGACCCCGTCCTCTGCCCTGTGGGTGTCCACTCAGATCTAACTGTATGTTCTGTAACATCAACCAGACTGTACAGAGAGTGAACAAAAGCCCAGCAGGAAGAGGTTTGCGACCAAAGACAAATGCAACCAACCTGTTTTGCACATTTGATCCCATCTCCCCAAAATCCAGCCTTTCTGCTTTTGTTAAAAGTCACAGGTTTAACGTGAGATTCAGAGCGTGCAAGCTCCGTCTTTACTCTAATCAAGCTAGACGCGGTCAGAGGAGCAAAGCAGCAGGATCAAAGATTACTTTCACTCTGTGGTAATGTCAAACACTTCTCCTGCTTTCATTTTGTTCTCCTGTTATTATCACAGCAGCCTTCTCCTCATGAAACACCTCCTCTGTTTAACCCCTGTCATCATGTCTTCATCACCTCCTCTGAAGGAGCAGAGATCCTAAACCTGCTCCGTCCTCACCTCTTAATTTGGACCCTTAACGTCCCTTTACCTTTTTTAAACACTCCTCGAACCTCTACATCTGCAGAAACCTCCTCACACTTCCCCTCCCTTTTTTAATCCACTTTTGGTATTTGGTTTGGCACCTCAAACAGCTATTTTGTGAAGTTTTATTATTGCAAGTTCTACAATTTGTGAGTACTTTACAAATTCAGCAGCCTCCCTAACCCTCCTCGTTGTGTGTGAGCCTGCATCACAGTCCCTCCAGGTGGATTTTTAAAGATCAGTATCAGACCGGTAGCTGTGAAACTCAATATTTTAAATGGATTTTGAAGATGTTTTTAGCAAGTATCAGGGTTGAGAAATCAGGCTTCAGGAAACAAAAACCTTCTGTCTTTGAAGCTACAGAAGGTTTGAAAGAGACACTAGAAAGTTTGGAGTTTGACTGACTTGGTGAGAAAGGTTGACATCAGCTCTGTGTTACTCTGGCACCGATCCAATTTATTCTCATGACCTGTTCCTCCTCTCTCCTCCTGCAGCGTCTGGGCTGTGACAACATGTTGGAGTCTCCTCAGCAGGAAGACCCCTGCCTGCAGTGTGGGGGCAACGGACAGTCCTGCTACCGCGTCCACAACACCTTCTCTGTGCGCGACCTGCCAACAGGTACTCTGCCTGGTTTTAACAAAAGGCTTCCAGATGTTTTCATCCTTTTCAGATCATCCAAACCTGATTCAACCTTGCTTCAGTTTGCAGCATTTTGTATTTGTTAAATGATTTGTTTGTTTTTCATCAGGCTACAACCAGATGTTCATCATCCCTGTCGGAGCCACCACCATCAGCATCAGAGAAACCATCGCATCACGCAACTACATCGGTGAGTTAGAAGATTCACGACAAAGCACTTAAAAACCAATCTGGCGTTGTAAAGAAAAATCATGTTACCTGTCTGTCTGAGCAGCTATTAAGAACCTGCGTGGGGAGTACTACCTCAATGGCCACTGGGTAATTGAGTTTTCCAGAGCGACTCCCATCGCCGGCACCATGCTGTACTACCAGAGGGGGGCTGAAGGCGACAACGTGCCTGAGACTATCATTGGACGTGGACCCACCACTGAGCCCCTGGTTGTTGAGGTAAGATTGAACTTATACCAAGGGAGCTTTTATTCAGTTTCTCATATTTCTATTTAGTGTAACTCTTTTTAAGGATCATGACTCTTTTATTTCATTTTTTTCTTTTTTAAGGATGGTAACACAACAACAACAACAATACATTCATCACGGGTTACAGTCCTTTACAGTCTGATCCATGTTTTCCTTTTTCCCCTTCTTTTATACTAGATCATTACGTCCCATATCAAAACATGCATTCGAACAAAAAACGGGGTGTTATATAAAAATGTAGATAGGAAACTAGAAAAATGCTTAATAAGCTTTATCGGGGTAGTGCAACTTTCTCACTTCTTCTAAATTCCCTAAAATTTAGTGTCCTGGAGCTTTAAAGAAAGAGTAATCCTGTCTATTATATAGACTTACCAAATGATATTAGACCAAACTTTGCCTGGGAAGCACTTATTAGTCTCCCTTTTCCATTTTTTGTTTTATGTACTTACTCTTGGGTGTCCTGGAGTCCCTTTTATAAAGTCTTAATATTACTTAAAGCCCTGAGTTGTTCTTATGTGCACTAATAAAGACTTTCAAAAGGTCATTTTCAAAAGCATCTCCACTCCCTGTCATGGAGCTGTTTATGTAATGACATATCTGCAGAAATCTAAAAATAAATCACTGTTTTTGAGCCCATGTAGTTCCTTAAGTGTTTGAATGATCAACCCTGTGTTATATAAAATACTTATAAACTCCAGTCTCTGCAGTTTTCTTATCTCTACATCGATAAAGTTTGATTGATGTTTTTCTGTTTGGGTTCAGCTAAAAGCTGTTGCAACCCTTGAACAGAAACAGAAATCGAACAAAGTGAGCCTTTACCTGATAAAGAAAGTAGGGCTGAACGATTTTGGAAAATAAACAAATTGCGATTTTTTTAGACCAATATTGCGATTGCGATTAAGCAAACAATTGTTTTAGGGGGACGTTTATCCTCTGCATTGTTCACTTAACACAAGTTTTAAGTCATTTTATAGTATGACTAACCAACAAAAGATACTGTTAACATTTAAACAAGTCTTTTTTCGAAATTCTTAATTGAAAATGAAAAAGGAACACTGTGAAATTTTACTGACCTCCAGTTGTCAGTAAGAGTAGCAAACCATCCAGAATAAAGGGATCAAGGGGTATGGCTCTACGATCTACTGGATGGATCTTTGTAGCTCACAGGGTTTTTTTTTGCCAGAAACAAACAGCATTTTGACTTTTGCTGGTTTCAAGGAAGAACAAGTACAAGTTACTATATTCCCTTCAGGTCTGTTTACATGAAACTTTTTTTTTTAATTGCAGCCTTTGCGATGTTGGTTAAAAATCGATAAATTGTTCAGCACTAAAAGAAAGCGGAACATCTAGCAGCTTAGGAGCACTTTAAGTTGGTGGAGACCTGCAGAGACTCCACGAGCAGGGTTTAAATTGAGAGTTTGATGATGTGAACACCCCTCTCTCCTCTCAGCTGATCAGCCAGGAGCCAAACCAAGGAGTGGAGTATGAATACTATCTCCCCAACGGACGCTCCAGAGAGGGATACTACTGGAGTTTTGGGTCCTGGTCAGCCTGCAGCAGAGAGTGTGGCTCAGGTCAGAGTCTGGAAGAAGCATGGTCCTGTTTACACGTCTTTTTACTCCCTGGAAGATCTAATTCTCCATTCTCCCCCGTCATCAGGCTACCAGTCTCGTTTGGTCTTCTGCACCATTGATAACGAGTCCTACCCCGACTACCTGTGCGCATCCCTGCCCAGGCCACAAACCAACCGAACATGCAACCCCCATCCGTGCCCACAGGTCCGCAGGTAAATCACAGTGAACCAGCTCTGGTGAAGACTTTGGTATCCAGACCTCAGAGCAGCTCTCTGACTCTTCTTGGTTTATGACTGTCTGAAAGGATGGCGTACCAGTATCCACCAAAGTTGTGGACATCCTCAGAAAGATCCAGAATCTATGTGTACAGGTAAACCAGGACGTGTAGTGGTAGCAGTAGAAGTAGTGATGATTTAGAAAGCTGCAAACACAAGGGGAGATCTAGAGGTTAAGATTTTCTGTAACCAAGATGGAGAAGTGATTTTGGATTTTGGCTTGATTGTGAAAACAGTTTTCATTTGCAGACCCACAGATGTGTACACAGATCTGCAAATGTGTTGATGTGGGTGTTGTGTGCACATTTCAGCCACTCCTAAAATATATTCAGAATAAATAAAAAAAATACCTAAATCTCCGTCACAAACTCTCCCCCTCAGATGTGTTTGACTCTAGTTTCTGTGTTAGAGTCTGTCCCCCCCACTCTGGAGGACGTAGGCGCGAGGCACCAGTCCAGCTCAGAGATCTTATTTCAGCCTTTAATGGTCCCCATATGTCTCCGACACACTTGATGTCCCTGCCGGTTGACCTCACGTTGATCTGAAGTCAGATTTCCATCACACAGCCCTCCTTCCTCTTTGACCTCTCAACCCGGAGCCTCCAGTATCCGATCCCTGAGCTGGGCTGCTGTCTAGCTGCTGTAGCCAGCATTTAAATTCTCTGTGATCGTCCTTTAGTGTAGCTGAAGTGTTGTGAGGTGTTCACAGGTCGAAGGTCGTCATGGGGGTGGTGTTAATGGGGAAATCTGAATGAGAAGCTGCAGTAGTGTTGTGGTAGTAAACAGTCAGTGACTCTCTGGTATTTCCTGCTTCTTGTCTTTGATGCTCAGAAACCTGAGACCTTTATGATGCTCTGACCGAACCCTCATTAACGCTCCATGCAAAGATACAGTGCATCAAGAGCAGAAGCAGGGAGGCAGAGATTTGCTATCTGGACGTAGTTAGTCTCTGTGTAGGCTGCTTCTGGTAGTCAGCACCTGAGAGATGTTTCAGCTAGGAATCACCAACTGTTGGTTTGCTTTCAGGAGTTTCTTGCACTCTGAAATGATGTGCTGTTCTTAACGTAGTCACAAAGAGCTAAAGTAAAGAAGATCTAAATATGATAAATTCATATTCATACAAACACTGCAATCAAAGGATTTTCAAAGTAGTGACTAACGAGAGCATTTCATAAATCTGGAGCCTGATGATGAGAGACACCATGTCCTCGTATCTTCACATTTATAAATAAATCTTTGTAAGTTGTTGAAAAGATCTCTGACACATGAAAATTAACAAAATATGGAAAAAAATTAAAAAATAACTCCAAACATACATTTTTTAATCAGGGATATCAGTGTCAAAATATTAATTGTAATCTGATGGAAGTCGAAAATACAGTGTTAGTTTTTTTTGTCCCTTTGGACCTTGGTCAAGTAGCAGTGTGTCTTCCTGACTCCTGCTTTGCACGTGATAGAAAGTACAAACTCAGTATAAAAAACACCCTATTGGGGCACAAAATGCCTTTTTAGCTTAATATGTGCCATATTCACCTGAAAAGTCCAGAATAATGTCTCATTATAAGTTATTTAAAGACAAAAATGAGGTCCTAATTGCTTATAACCAGTTTTAAAAATCTGCCAATGGAACAAGAGAAACGTTACTTGTATTAAGACATTATATTTTTAAGAATTTTTTTCTTGTTGGATTGGCTGATTTTTGTTGTACTTGTTACATACAATTCAGACCTCATTTTGTCTTAAAATTAAATGAAATAAGACATTTCTTGAATGTGGCTCATACCAAGTAAAATAAGACAATTTTTATTTGAAATAACACTTATTAAGATTTCAGTTTTTTGAAGTGTTTTGGCAACAAAGTTTGTCCATGTCTCAGGTTTCTTAGCAAAGTTTCTTTCTTGAAAAGAGAAAGTCACTTTTTGGACTGTTTCCCTTTATTCCTTTAAGTAAGAACTCTGTCTGTATGAATTTTGAGTGTTTTTTTAAGAGGTTTTGCTTTTTGAAAAGACACTTTTCCCAGTGTGTAAGATGTGGTGGTTGTCCTGAAGTGCAGAGCAGGACCACAAAAAAAATTGATGCGGAACCCCCCCCCCCCCCCCCCCCCCCCCCCCCCAAAAAAAAAAAAAAAAAAAGATATACAAAAAAAAGCCAAACAGGACACCAAATAACAAGATTTCACAAAAAAAGAATACAAAAAAACCAAAAGACTATGTGAAAAAAAACAGAAGAACCCGGAAACAACAAAGAGTAACACAACCTCACATGTACTTTTGTTTCCTGTCCCCTCCACCCTCTCTGGTGGGTTCCCCAGCTGGAGAACCGGTGAGTGGAACACCTGCTCGGTTACCTGTGGTGGAGGCTCTCAGGTGCGCCCCGTTGAGTGTATTTCCCATGATGCCTCTGGCCCCCGTGTGGTGGAGGATGCCATTTGCGCCGCCTACTCCCAGGCTCCAGTTTCTCTGCAGACCTGCAACATGCAGCAGTGTGCAGAGTACCGTGCGAGTAGATGGAGCGCGGTGAGTAAACCAACAGATCATCCAGAGGAGAAATGAGAGATCTGAGTTATTGAGTCACAAAGCAGCTCAGTGATAAATACAGTCAGTGTGAGTCAATGAAGAATAAGAAAGATTCAGAAAAACTGAAATTAATGCTTGTTGTTGTGGTCTGCAGTGCTCAGTGACCTGCGGCTCAGGCCAGCAGACCAGAGAAATCACCTGTATGGGCTCTGGAGGAATGAGACTGGAGGAAACATCCTGCAGCGCTTTGATCCGTCCAACTGCCGTCCGACCCTGCGAGATGGCGCCCTGCCCGAGCCTGAGACAGATCAGCTGGAGCGTTGGAGAGTGGGGACTGGTGAGCAAAAACACAAACAGCACAGAGACGCCCGTGAGCTGATGATATGAGTGAGTGCTTCCAGTCGTTCAGTGTGTACTCACTGTGATCTCTGCTTCGCTCTCCAGTGCACGAGGAGCTGTGGCTCCGGCTCCAGAGACCGTCGGGTGATCTGCTCAGACATAGACGGGAACCTGTACCCTGTGGATCAGTGCAGCGCCCAGCCCAAACCTTCAACTGTGGAGCACTGCAACACCCAGCCCTGCTACAGCCCTCAGAGTGAGCATGTGCAGAAACATACATGATGTTTAAACAGCATTAAATGTTAATGTCCCACTTGCTGCAGCTCTTTCTGCTTAATTTAAACTGTCACGTGCAGAAAGTTCATTTAAAAATTTACTCAAATTTAAACATTAAATCTTTCTTTTTAAATTGATTTTCATGTTGTGTGTGTTTGTGTGTGCAGCTGTTCCCAGTGTCCAAGACCCACGAGGCCATGACAACACTCAGACTGTTTTCCAGCCCTATAGTCCAGATCATGGAACATGTGAGAGCCAATTTCTTGAGTTTCAGTGTGCTTGGATTGTCTACAACACAAATAATGTGTTCACAGACAAAATATTTGTGTGTAAGCTAGGGATGGAACAGTTTATGAAAAAAAATGAATCGTAGCTCTGCATACACAACGCAATGCGAAGGATACAGCCGGACAGTTGTGGGGAGGCGTGTGGCGTTGAGTTGTTCTGCTGTCTGGGAGCACTTTAGATTTGATTTCTGGAGTTTGGAGTCTGACGTTGGAGCGTGTTTTGATCGCCTGAATGGTCAGCGTGTGTGAGCCCCTCCCCTGTCCAAAACACAGAGACAGTCCTCACTTGCAGCAGAAATCACGCAAGTGTGTGTCTAATTTTAGTCACTTCTGCCAGTCCACAGCCCAGATAAAGGAAGATGGTTGGTATTTAGACATTAAAAAAAAGAATAATAGATAGAAGAAAGTTAATTTTTAGTTCTAAACGTTTTTATGATGTTGTGTTTTACCTGCTTTCTGTCTCTCCCACGTTATTTCTCTCTCCTTCAGAATCCATGACAGTTATATGCAAATGGATATTTTGCAGCAGCGTCATTTAGTGACTTTTAGTGACTTCTGGGACAGACAATAGAAACTTTCCTTACTGAGGAGTTGGCATGTTAAAACTAGCAATGTTTCACTCAGCTTTAATGATGTTTGAAATGGGAAACAGCCTCATTCTTACAGATGTTTCATGACTGTACATGAGATAATTGATTAAAAATAATTTGTTGATAGTGGATTATTAATGTATATGGTAAAAATAAAGGTGTGAAAAAAACAGCAATGCACACCGAACCGAAAACTGTGACTACGAAACCATGGATTTTGTGAACTGTTCTATCTCTAGTGTAAGCAGATATATACACCTCTATAGTAAACTGACATGATGCAAAACCCTCAGATTGAGCTGAATGTTTCTCTGTAATCTGTCAGTGATTTTTTCCAGCCATTTCTTTTTGCGTACTAGTCCCATAGAGGGCAACTCTGGTTTTTTGACACCTGGACCTTATTCATGCTCATATACTCACTCAGACAAACATTGTGCAGCTCGGAGTCCTTCAGAAGTTATTTAGATCCAACCGATTTTAGCCGCACTCAGCGGGGGCCACGGCAAGGGAGCTTCAGCGCGGGACATAGTCTCTGCGAAATCGCTCATTTCGGCTATATTTTTTCATCCATCCCCAGTGTTATCATAAAGTCAGCTCGTCTACCGTCTTCAGGTGGGTCAGCTGACCAGGGGCCGACCTGTTAAACAAACGTTTGACGGTTGTCCTTACCGGTTTGAGCCTGAGTACACGGACGAGGAGCTCCATGAAAGAAGGATGCAGAGGGAGAGAGACGAAGAGCTGGCTCGAGAACAACAAACAGGAGCACGTCCACAACTCAATGCGAACTGGTGGTGCGCTTGTGGACAGTGTTCGCCTATGGCAACAGAAGAGGAGTATGTTTGTGATAACACTGGCGATGGATGAAAAAATATAGCCGAAATGAGCAATTTCGCAGGGATTATGTCCCGCGCTGAAGCTCCCTTGCCGTGGCCCCCGCTAAGTGCAGCTAAAATCGGTTGGATCTAAATAACTTCTGAAGGACTCCGAGCTGCACGATGTTTGTCTGAGCAAGTATATGAGCATGCACACACCTATAAATAAGGTCCAGGTGTCAAAAAACCAGAGTTGCCCTCTAAAGCTCTCAAATAACTGTCACACAATCCCTTCCTGCGTGAAAAACATCAACTTTTCTAGCTGCAGCGTTGCAGTTTTTATACATTTTGTGCACCAAACTGTAGGTATGATAGCACTCCAGTAGTCGCTCCCCTCCTGTTCCCCTGCAGCCCCTCCTCTCTGCTCATGTAACTCCTGTCACTTTGTGCCCATCTGGCCCCCCTTCTCTGTCCCAGCACTAATTATCCAGGCCTGATTGACGTGTTTTCAGGGGTCCATGGGTACTGTCAGCCTGATTAAAATATTTCTGGAGCACTGAAGTGTGCTCTGCAGGCTGTGGTGTGTCTGGCATGTTGTGGCATTCTGCAGAAGCGTCCCAGTGGTCAGGAATTTCATCTTCGAGGTCTTACAGGTGTTTGTTTTCTGTGTGATAGTTCAGTCTGATTGCTGAAACCCCGTTCCTGATCACTCTCTGCTGTTTTCTGCCTCATCTGCATGTCCTGAAGTGGTTAATTAAGTGTTTTTTTAAAGCAGTATGTGGAGTATTTGCTCTCTTTGTGTTCCAGCCTCTTGTTTTGACTCACTGTGTGGTCTCAGATACAAAAGCTTCCTCTCCATTGTCATTTTCTAAAGCGACGTGTGAAGTTGGTGCATGTGTGAACTCCTTCCTCCCTCGCTTGGTTTGTTTCAGCCCGCAGGCCGGAGACAGATCCGACCCAGACTAACACGGTCCACGACCCCCACAGCAGCGCCCCCGCCCTCCACTGCAGCCAGTCCACTTATGGCTGCTGCCCAGACGGACGGACATCAGCCGGGGGCCCTCAGGGACTGGGCTGCCCTCGGGCTGCAACCCCCACATCCGTGCAGCCAGCCTGCATCCAGAGCAGGTATCCAACCTGTCATTACTCTGTGGTGGAGGTTATAGAATAGACTCTGTCTGTGTGACCGCTTTAACCAGAGACTGTTTGGAATTATACGCATGACCACCAAACCTACCACTAAGAGGCCACTCGAAGGCAGAGGTTTCCTGGAAGTTGCACATTTTGTTTATTTTTGTCCCAAACCTTCGATATAAAGTGCTTTATTGTCTGTTTCTGCTCTCGTCTCTTCTTCTTCTTCTTCTCTTGTTTCCAGTTACGGCTGCTGCCGGGACGGACTGACGGTTGCTCAGGGCCCTAACAAGGAGGGCTGCCCTGAGTACGCAGCCCCTGCACCCACTGTAAGGAGGCCTTTTATGACATCTCCAGTCTTTTCATGTTTGTCAAAATAAATCATGACATTTATTGATGAGGCACTTCTTAAAAACTGTGTTTATGAGTGAAGGGAAAAAGTTTCCTCTGTCTGCTCCACCTCATGGTGCCACTCATAAAGCATAATTGCTAAGTGATGTTTAGTGCAAACATAATCTCTACTATCTCACAGCCTCATGTGGTTTCCTCTGGTTTTGTGACCCTCAGTTCAAAAACAACAGTCAGAAAATGATTGGATCACATTTATGGGGAACTTCTCCTGTTGTTGTTTTTTTTTTAATTTCGACTTTTGTGTCACAGGAAATCCTTCTCCTCTTTCTGATTAAACATCATGTTTATTTGTCACATTTCATCTTCTTGTTTTCTCAGGTGTCTCCATCTCTTCCCACTGAGAACGCCGCACAGTGCCGCCTCACCACCTACGGGTGCTGTTTCGACCGCACCACACCCGCAGGGGGACCCAATGGAGAGAGCTGCCCCAACCCACCAAACAACAGTAAGACATGGATGCTAAAAGTTTTTCGGCTGATTGATTTTAACATTTTTCATGGTCACTCACATTCCCTTTTCTTTTTCTTTTTCTCTTCTTTTTTTCTTTTTTCTGCCTTTTTCTTTTTCTTTTTGTCTCCTTTTCTTTCTCTGTTTTATATTCTCATTTTTTCTCCTTTCTCTCCTCTTTCTCTTTACTTTCTTTTTCTCTTCTCTTTTCTCTTTGTTCTTTTCTTTTTCTCTTTTTTTTCTTTTCTTTTTCTCCTTTCTCTCTTTTTTTCTTTTTTCTTTTTCTACTTTTCTGTACTTTTCTCCTTAAGTTTTTTCTTTCTCTCTTTTTCTCTCTTCTTCTTTGGTCTTCTTTTCCTATGTTCCCTTTCTTGTCCTTTCTTGTCTTTCTCTGTTTTCAATTTTCATTTCCCATCTTTTTCTTTATTTTTCCCAGTTTTAAGTGATTCTTTTGCTCTTTAAAAACCTTAATTTCATTCTTTTTTCAACAGTTTTTTAAACATCAATAATTACACTTTTTTTTTATATATGCCCATTAGTATCAACTGTAAAATCTTTATTCTGTTTTGGCATCATTCTGTTTTATGTTTTTATTGTTGTTATATTTTTATTTATTGTTTTTTAAGATTATCTAGAAATTTAAAAAACACAGATCAAAATATTTTATTTATTTATTCATAATTTATTTATGGTCAGGTATTACAGACAGTTAAACCCTGATCTTCCTCTGAGTGCTGGTCTTAGTTGTGCCAGACAGAGCAGATTTTTAGGTCATGGGCTGAGATCCAGACTCTATTTTTAAAAAGCCTGATTAGAAAATTAATGAAAGATTCCTTCTTCAGAGTTGGCAGAGCTTTGATGAAAAGTCTAGGATGACAAAGCAACCCAAGCTCAAGGCCCACTGAACAGCCCTTGAGCTGCTTTTAATGCCTGACGTCATCTCTTTCAGTCAGGTTATCTTAATGTTTTTGTAAAGACAGAGTGATACAGCTGTCATGTTGGTAACTCACCTCCTTTCATTTCTCCCCTGTAGTTGAACGCTCCATCTGCTCCCTGCCTCGTGCTGCCGGCTCCTGCAGCGCCTGGACATCCCGCTATCACTACGACGTCCTCACCTCTAAGTGTGCACACTTCTGGTTCGGAGGTTGCCATGGTAACAGCAACAACTTCATGACCCGGGCTGAGTGCCAGAGGGCGTGCCAGGTGCCTGCAGCGAGCCAGCCTGGTGCAGTGCCGATTGCTCCTGCTGTCGAGACTCCCAGGAGAGGAGGAGGAGGAGGAGGAGGAGCCCCAGCTGGAAGAACCCCATCAGCTGGAGGAGGAGGAGGAAGGTCTGGAGCTGGCAGCAGGTCTGGAGCTGGCACCACATCAGGAGGAGGATCAAGAGGTGGTGGATCCACCCCAGGAGCATCTACATCTGGAGGGTCCACATCTGGAGGGTCTACATCTGGAGGGTCTACAGGTGCAGGGTCACGCAACATGGGGAGGATTTTCACAGTCCAAGGGGGCACCGGGAGACAGGCTTCGTCTGCAGCTGAGCACGCCCACAGAGCTCGAGTGTATCTACGCCCCCGCCGACCCCCACCCAGCACCGCAGCACAGCACACCGGCCCTGCAGCGAGGTAAGAGCCCAAAGACCCGGGACTTTCTCCCCTCCAGCTGAAGGAGCCCCTCTGTCACCTCTGTGCTGAGTGTGAGGGGGCCTGAAAGTGAGCTGAAGATCAAACCGCAGCTACAGACACAACATGTTCATCAGTCGCCTAAAACAGATGAGGATCTCTTTATTCAAGTTTTTTATTAATGCTTTCGAAAAACAAATACTCAGAGCATGCAAGTTCTCTTCATCTTACACAAAAAACTTTAAAAAGTTTTGATCTAAGATTTATTTCACACAAGGAACTCAGATTTTAAAAGTTTTGAAAGTTAGAAAAATATTAATTTGGACTTTTTTCAATATTTGTGAGTTAAACGGCAGCCTGAGAGAGCAGCTCAACACGTTTTGTTTTTGCTGACCTCTGTTGGTTGAGCTTGTCACCTCGCTGCAGTGACTTAAACTCTAAACCAGGGATGATAGAAAAACTCAGGGGTGCATTTTGTGGCTTTGTCATGCATCAAACTGAACAGATGTTGGAGAAAATTTACAAAAACCAAAACCAAAAGACAGATTTTTTTTTGTATTTGAGCTGGATTCAAAATGTGCTGACTTGCAAACAAAATTTAAAATTTACAACCAAAAATTTTACTCTTTTATTTACTTTCAATCTAAAATGTATGATTGCATTTTTGGTTAGTTTGCTCTAATTTTAGGCTTTTGAGATGCATGAGAAAGACACAAACATAGCTTAGATGGTGCTAAGATAAATTTTAATCTGTCTCAGTTTGTGATCTTCTGTATTTCACGCTTCATTGTATGTAACACGCGCTCTGCAGTGAGTAGACTCACCTGATTCTTGCTCATATAATCTCAGCCTTGCTCTGTAAAACAGCTCTGCTAACTTTGCCTCTTTCGTCTTTGACCCTACATGTGTGGAGAAGTTTACAACCTCACAGCGATCCTGACTGGACAGCTTTCATGTTTTTATGCTTCTGGGACTTTCACTGTCTGTCTACGTGTCATGTCAGTCGTCTCGTGCCTTTGTTTTTGTCTGCTACCTCACCGTGTTGGTCTCTGTGCTGTCACCTTGTTGTCATCAGATCAAACTAATAAAGGTTCTGCTGTGATGCTTCATCCGTCATCATATGTGTGTGGTCACTAAACCTGTGGAGGTGTTCCGGTGGGGACTGTGTTTTCTGTCTGTGTGTGTCGTCATCATCTTTGATTTTTTTTAACACACAGAATCAAATGTTTGTTGGTGGAGGTTTGTCTCGTCACTCTTCATGTTGCATGGGCGCGTGTGTGTGCCATTTGGTTTCCTATCTGTCTTTTCTCTCCTCCTGCAGCCAGGACGTGGGCGTGCTTTATGCTTGCTTTGGTGACCAACAGTAGAGCATAAAGTGACTCTTCTCTTCTTTTCCTCCGTTCAATTCTCTCTGTCTCCTGATTCTTCCTTCTTCATCTCCTCCCTTCCTTTCCTTCCTTCTTTCCTTGTGTCCCCTCCTGTCTCCTCAGTTTGACGCTGGGTGGAGTGAGCATCGATAAGTCGGACCCCTCCACGGTGGAAGCATTGGTGGGTCAAACGGTGGTGCTGCCCTGCAGAGTCAGTCCGCCTCCATCCTCCACCGTTATCGTGGAGTGGAGGAGAGACGGCACCGCTCTGTCCCATAACAGGTACACACACTCACACACACACAGTCATTGTGTCCGAAATCACTCACTAATTCCCTACTCACTACCCACTATATAGTGAATTAGTGGACTATATAGCCAATTCAGTCAGCTAAATTTAAACATTTCGGACACTACTCTTTTTTTTTTTTTAATTGAATCATTGACACTTCAAGAATCGTAACACAAATACAAATACAATAACAAACGAGACAGGAAAGTTAATAAAATGAAAAGGAAAAGAATAATACAAAAGTGGAAACAAAAATCTTGTGCGAGAAGATTTTTTTTTTCTCTTTTGTATTTTTCTTTTCCTTTTCATTTTATTTCGGACACTACTCACTCACCCGCCAGCCGCTGACAGTGACGTAATTACTCTCGTGTCGCCCACGGACGGCTTGGGATTTACAGTTATAACTTTTCTCAAACACTGCAAACAGTATTTTAAATAATATTATACTTTGCTCATATTCCACAACAGTCAAATGTAATAGTATCATTTATTACACGTTATTTTCTAAATAAATGAACCATATATCTGCCTATTTGCGCGGAACGTATGCTGTGTTTGTGAATTACGAGGTCCTGTGAATGCGTCACCCGCGATGAACGGTTAGCGGCTAACGTCCGTGTTGTTTGTTTCTCTGCTCGAATTAGTGAGAGGGGCTCGTCTGAAAGTTAAACAGAGATATCTAAGTGTTATTCTCTGGCAGTTTTTGATGTTGTGATTTCGGAAACAGCCTCACCTATCTTGTCCATCAGTGTAACCTCCACCTCTTTCCTCCAGGCATCACCAGCAGCCCAACGGTTCCCTGTTAGTTGGTCCTCTCACTAAGGCGGACTCTGGTTGGTTCCTGTGTGTGGCCACTCGAGTGCGAGAGCGGGATCACCGCTACATCTACCTATCTGTCACAGGTGAGATAGCACCTCTGTTAGAGGATTTAATGTGTGAGGTAGCTTCACTGTGTAAGAGCCTGCAACCTTCAAGCTACCGCAGTGTTTATGGTGCTGGATATAACGTCAAGATCTGTCCTAGTTACAGAGGTGGTGCCCATTGATAGCATTAGTTGTCTGTTGAAATCTGATTGGCCGCCCAGAAATCCCAAACTAGGTTGCCTTGTTGGAGGAAGGACTCATGTCAAACATTAATATTTGGGCAGTGTTGTTAAAGACTTCTTCTTCTTTGGATTTTATTGACGCGCATATATTTTTTTAACTTGTTTATTTAATTAGAATAAGTTAAAAAATGTTTTCATGAAAGCTCACTGATGACAGCCTGCAGGATCAGATTTTTGGCTCTGGCCTTTAGATGGGCAGCCCGGCCACTCTCCTGCTTGTGTTTGCTTTCTGTCTGTAAATAAAATGTCAGAAAAGCCTGAAAATATAACTTAAATATAAATTTAACTAATATAACTCAAAAAAGGGAAGTGATAGCACGAGGAAAGGATTTTTCTTTCTTGAAACCATCAAAACTACTACTCTAACCTAATGTGTCAAACACTTTCTGGACATTGCAGTAAGAGCTAAACATTTACAAAAATCAATGTTTATGTGGAAAAAAAAACCAACAATTAATCTAATATTAAAGAAAATAAAGAATGAATACTAGCCCATCTTCTCCCACCCACACCCACAATGTAAATACAGTCAAACAACACTTCCTTGATTCAATCAAGCAAGAGCTGAGCTGAATTTAAGGCTTAAAGAGGGGGCACTAAGGTAAATCAAATGTCAAAAATAGAAAAAAAACAAGAAAAACAAAATTGGGGTAAAAAATAAGAAGATTAAACACTTTAAGACAATTTATGGAATAAACTAGCATTAATAAACTATAGAAATAAAGACATTAAAAACCTCATAAAATATTATTAAAAAATACAGTATTTGGGTTGTTTGAACAGATTTAAAAACAAAATAATAAAAAAGTCAATAATTAATAAAGTTTGGTCTTATTTTCTTTCAATTATCAAGAGAAACTTTTTTTCTTTTGAGGATCGAAATTGTCCTCCAGCGTGCAGTTGAGCTAATTGGGGCCAGAGTCGGTCAAAACCTCAATACGACCCACTTTAACCCCAATTAGGCCATAACAGGAAATTAGATTAGATTACCGAGGTGAGCTCTGATGTCACGGATGATGATGTCACAGGTTGTCAAAATGAAATGACCCTGAAAAGTTAGCTGTTCTTTACGCATGACGTGCTAATGTGACATTATATAAGTGAGTTATGGCGGTTTGTTCACCAATTGGTGTGTGTGTGTGTGTGTGTGTGTGTGTGTGTGTGTGTGTGTGTGTGTGTGTGTTAAAGAGGGATCACCTCCGCTGACACCAACCTTACTGCCCGGTGACAGTCCTGTCCCTCGGTAAGACAATCTCTTTATTCTTGTTGTTACACACAAAACTTTGTCCTTGTTTTAAATGTTGTCTCTTAAACATGAATTTAAAGAAACTGTAAAAAAAAATCCTCTCTCAGGTTTAGTATCGAGCGGTCTAGCTCATCCGTCCTGGAGATGCGTTCAGGACAAACAGCACAACTGAGCTGCAGGATCGTCCCTCCATCAGCTCTTCAGTTCGTCAACATCCAGTGGACTAAAGATGGACAAACCATCCGCGACTCCAGGTACAGTATCACCACTTTACCCTTCCTAATTAGCAGATTTAGATTTTAAAAGATAAGAAAATGTTCTCCAGGGGGCGATATGGGGAAATTTGTGAGGATTTTATTTTTTTATGTAAGGATCAGGATCTGGATCTGGAATTCATCAGGATTGTATTTCATATCCAGATTATTTTGACCTGCACACATTTTTAGCCCTAGATATTTCTTATTTCTTATTCTAAAATATTTTTAAGCACCATTTCTCCCTGCTGTCTTTCAGGTATATACAACATTCAGACGGGACGCTGATAATCGGCCCTCTGAGGTCAGACGACTCCGGAGTCTTCACCTGCACGGCCTCCACCCAGCAGCAGCTGGAGCAGAGACAGCTGCAGCTCAAAGTGCAAAGTACGTTTCCTCCTGGTCTATCACCTGATGGACACATTACACTGTGGTTACTACAGATGTTTGCTGATGTTTTTATTTCACTGTATCACCAGCAGAGGTCAGTCTATCTGTGTGCTCTGATAGTGTTTCAGGTTGATTTCCTCCAGAGGATATCTGGGATAATATTTCTTTCTTTCTTTAATGTTGTGTTTTTCCAGCTGACCTGAAGATCACCACGGCTCCTAATAATATTGTGGTGTCTGAAGGTAGCACGGCTGTGCTGCCCTGTGTGGTGTCAGGAGACAACGTCAACATCGGCTGGTCCAGGTGAGAAGTCAAAACTCCATCAAGCACTTACATTCATCCTGTTAGACTTACTATGAATCAATGCTAAACTATGCATGCAAGAATATTAAATTATTTGATATTTTATGAAGAGTCTCCTGGTTTTAAGTTTTGAAGTGAGCATTTAAATACAACCAACTGGACCATGGATATTTTTAACTATATTTTCTTAAACTAATTATTTTAGATCATCTAAAGAAAGTAGTAAGCTAATGATAAAAACTGAGTTCTTATCACGCATTTATAATATTGGATCTTGAAGTAAAAGGGTCGTTATGACTCTGTGATTTTGTGAAATCTTCAAAGGTAATCCCGGGCTGATGCAACCTTAAAAAAGATACATAGCATCATGGACACAAAAAAAGTGCTGCATGACTGTTTTCAGTTGCTTAAAAAACTTTTTCCTCAAATTAAAAACAAGTTTGCAGGGATTTAATTTGTTATCTCTGCTTGTATCATAGATCAGTCTATCTGTCATCAGTAAATGAAAGAAAGAAGAAGCTTTAATCAGCAGGAAGTTATATTCTTTCTGTAGTGTTACTTTAAATACACACATGTATTTCATTGAATCATTTTCATTTTCTGCAGATTTTTTGTAGACAGAGATTACGGAAATATCTGACTATAGGCCGTCTTCCATCTCATTGCAGAAACGGCGTCCCGGTCCGTCCTGACGGTCGTAACATCCTCACCTCAGCTGACGGCAGCCTGATCCTGAACAACGTGAAGCCTTCAGATGAGGGGACATACACCTGTAACGCTTACACAGGGATCTACTCTGTTAGCGCCACGGCTGAAGTTAAAGTCACCAAAGACACACAAGGAGGTGAGAATAAAACTCTTACTGTTTATTTTCTCAGTATCACCAGATTCTATTCGAATTTGTTTATTTTTCGCTGTTAAATTTGGAGAAGTTAAGGGAATTGCAGCATGGACACATCAAAAACAGAGATAAGAAGTGATAAATGCCTGGTTTATGAACAGGAATCCTTTTTTCCCCCACATAATACTGAACTTCAGACTGCTTTTTTTCCTATGTTGATCAGTGATAAACAATCTTAGGATGTGGCAAAATACTAAAGGTTGAGTACCAAGCCAAAAGACAGATGTTTTGATGAAATTCTGCTGTAAAAAATATAAAATATTTTCTGGAAAAGAGATTCAGTACAACACAGACCTATGCAATGCAGAAACAGGTATCTAATGTTTATGTTACTGGATGATACAGGGCTACTGTAAACGCCAAAACACGAAACGGTATTCTGCTTTTATAGATTAGATGATGCAAAAATAATAACTGTTCTTAAATCATCTCAGGTGGTGACGTCCCTCCAGAGTGCGTGGATCAACCTGAGCTCGCCAACTGTGAGCTGATCGTCTACGCCCGACTCTGCTCCAACCAGTACTACTCCAGTTTCTGCTGCGCCAGCTGCACCCGACACTCACAGAGGAACAAAAGGTTCGGCCGGCTCGGATAAAGCTGCAGAGGTTTCTAAAGACTCTAAAGGTGCTGAGACAGTGATGGAGACCTTGAAGCTGTTTTTATGGACTGCATTTGTTCTATCAAACCTTCAACATTGAACAATCGCCAAAAGGATTCCAGACACGGAAGTCTGACCTAGTCATACAGAAATGGAAAAAGAAAGGGACTGATGACTGTAGGTGTAGATGAATCTATGAAGAAGGCCTTTTCTAGGGAGTCTGAACCACTGAACACAGAAACATTTGAAAAAAGCCTTCAAATGAAAAGCACCACTGTAACAGCTGAATGTGATGAAGCTAAAGTTTGTTTTGCTCTGCCGTGTCTTCAAAATAAGTTATTCACACTGTGGACCTACTGAACGTGTTCTCTGTTTTCTAGAGAATCATGATTTCAAGGATTTAATGTGTAAATCCAGTAAAACACTCACTTCTGAAATGATTCCCTCTGCTGTGCTCTTTGACCACTGATGTTTTTATATCAATACTCTGCCGTGTCCCTGTCAAAGTGTATTTTCTCCGCGCTGTTTATTTTTTATGTAATTATTTGATAATAAAGATATTTTGATTAAAAAACAAGCTCGTGGATTTCTTTGAATCAAATGTGACTTGATGTTCCAGTCTGTACCACTAGGAGGCGTCTGACAGCTGCCTTAAACCTGGATGCATCTTTTTAGTACAGTGCAGGGTTTGCAGGAGGAGACGTTAAAAGCATGACAACAACATGTGTCTTTTGAGGTCTCATAAGCACAGTTTCCTGTTTTTGTGACACAATTATGATTTTAAGGAAACATCTGGAAGAAAAAAATAAAGACAAAAACATCTTCTGTTTGAGTAACTTGGTGGAGAAATGTTACTTGAGATGTTGTGTATCTAACCTGATGAAGATACCCCATGATAACCCTGGTGATGTAGTCCAGAAGTGGGGCCATTAACTGCCAATAAACACATAAACAGAGCCTGAATCTGCTAAAAGTGATGCTGTTTGGGTTGTGGGTGAGTCCAAACACATTAGCTGATGTTAAGATCGTAACTTAAAATTGTGGAGGACAACACAAATAAAAGGTCAATTGAGACCATTTTTTTTAACCTGATAATCCTCTGATCTCATTCATATTTTCAATCAGGGACCCACAACTTTAGATTAACCTGCACAGGGATATAAGGCTTGTTGAATCAGTTTATTTTTTAATCACATTTCATATTCTTAATACCTTGTTACCCCATTCCTACTTTATTGTTATCATGTTATCAATTCAAACTGTTATATGTACCTGGATTTTTTTTAAATTTGCTTCTACATTCTCTTCTCTTCTATGTTTTGTCTTATTGTGCCGTATTTATCATCATCTTTTTTTTTTAAATCGTGTTTTCAAGTTTACTTCATTTAATCTACCTGAATTAACATAATTAGTGCTAATTTAAATCTTTTTTCATTTTTCTTTTTTTCTTTCTAATTTTCTGCTATAATCTTTTTTTGTTTGTTTGTTTGTTTTCTCATGCTTACCTTTTCTATTTCTTTCTTTTACTTACCTGTGCTTACCTCTGGTCCTAGTGGTTTCATGAGGGGGTAGATTCAATTGCTGGCCTCTATCTATTTTATTTTATTTTATTTTATTTTTATTGTTTCTTGGACTTCTGCCGTGAAACACTTGTATACTAAGGTTTTTAAACGGTTTTTATATGTGATTTACTTACTCTCCACTTTTAACATTAATCGGGTAACGAGTCTGATAACATGAGTTCTCGCGTTACCAAACGAGACTTTGGACGATAAACAATTATCCATGTCGCCGACCAACGTCGTCAGCCGACCGTCCTGGCGTGTGTTGAGGTATGCAGCCACTGACAGGGAGACAGGAATCTGGGTAAATAACTCCACACATTTCTCCTCTATTTCATTTTCTCTGCTCGCTACGAGGACATTTTGTTCACGTTCGCGGCCGTGACTCTCGTTAGCTGCAACATCCGGTTTATGACGCTAACTCCTTGCATTGGTTTGTTCGGGTATTCTGCCATATGTTCCCAAACAAGGATTGATGAGCTGTAAAATGTTTCACATTTACGATTGGGGTTCAGGAATGCACTAAAAGAGTGATATTGATTTCACACACTCATGAGATTTTACTTTTGGACCAATAATTGTGTACAATCAGCCCCGAATAAGGCCACGCCCCCTCGTCGCGCACAGTTACTGCCAGTTTATCGTCTTGCTGGCATAAGTTTCTTGTTTTTATATTAAAATGCTCTCCAATTTAGAATTGTAAATTTTGCATTATATGTAATGGTTACTGTGTTTATTTGGATTATTTCACAAAAACTATCTGCATTTTTGTTTGAAACAATCTTAGATTGATTTAAGTAAGGAAGCTTATAGTATGATTAAACTCCATCTTTACCTCACATGTTTCACAAACACACACGTAAGGATGAACTCCTTGTACTTTGACCTTGAAAGTCAAAATAAATAGTTTTAGAAAGTGCTTTCACAAAGTTCCTTCTGGAAAGTTACTTTTCTGACCTTCAGGGCCACAACCCATTCTACCTTTCTGGAAAAGTGAAACCTGAGTAAAGCTGATGAAGCTGCAAAGTTGACCAAAGTTGTAAAGCTGTTTTATTTTTGTTAACCTGACTTAATATGATAATCTCATGCATAACCTAAAAAATTGGATGCACCAGATCATGAGAACAACTGTTGTAAACAGCGTAAACACACAGTTTAATAACACTTGAAGTGAAGCTTCAGTTGACACAGAAAGCAGCATTTTGCATCTGTTTGCACAGAGCTGTGCAGTGTGTGGTGTGTGTTTGTGTGTGTGTGTGGGTGCAGAGCTGCAGGTGTTTGTGGTGCCTTAGCGAGCACAGAAAGCGATGGTGTGCAGGCTGCTCTGTGACCACATCCTCTCCTCTACAGCTCTCACACCTCGCTCCGTCTCCCTCAGCAGCAAACCACGCTCACTTCCTGTCTTTATGTGCTGCCTACTCTTCCTGACTCTGATGCTTTAAAGAATTCACTTCTGTAGATTTTTTAACTGTCACAAAAGGTCAAGCTCTTTCTTACAAACCTTGAAATACAGCAAATTTAATGGAATATGTTTGTCAGTTGAATTTGACAGGAGCTTTTTGAGTCACCTCTTAGTGCTCTTCTTGGAAATGGCCCAAACAAAGCAGATTCAGTTTCCTGAGCTGTTTCAGTATCATGCAGAGGAATCATCTCAGGTTTCTGAGAATCGATGCAGATAACAAAGCTGCTAAAGATAGCTCAGACTGTGTGTGTGGAAAAACTGACGTTCAGTTCAGTGGATCTATTATTCTGTCTCATTTGAAAAATTATGCCTTTTCTACGGTAGCCTGAAAGGTCAAAACACAAAGTAACTTCAGGAATAGTTTGCACAAGATGTTTCTTATCAGGCTTGTGTCTTGAGGGCCACCATACCTGTCTTTTCTCTGATTGTACTAAAAGTATTTTGGTCACATAACTGACCTCTATAACTGAGCTACAAGTCATTCAGTCACAAACACGTATTAATTATTGAAGCAATTTTATTTTAATTTTAAAGAAATGATACAACTTTACATCACTCCCGACACAGGGCAAACAAAAGATGCATTCAGACTTTTAAAAGCTGCTCTTGTATTTTAAGTTTAAATTTCATGAACACAGAAATAAGATTTCAGCATCTTAAAAGCGGATAAATTGAAGATATGAAACAATAAAATACAGACAGCTTAATATTTAGCATGCATCTGTTTTAGCTTGTGACAGATTGTAATTTTGGGAGTTATTTCATTTAAATTTGCTGAAAGATTAAAATCTATATTAAACAAACATTTATGAAATCTTGTTGCAGAGATGTTGTAGCAGATATTAATGTATGATTTCCAAGTTTTTATTTACAAAATTTCACACAAAATCTCTTCTCTGCTCAGGCTTCGGCTCTACTCTCACTTCTTCTCCTTCCCTCCCTGAAACAGACACAATGAGAAACACACTTCTTAGTTCATCAACATATTTACAGGCAGAATCAGGTTTTTTTCAGAGTTTATTTTGTCGGTAACAAACCTGAAGCTTAAACAGCAGAAAAGTCACGAAGGCTCCGAAGAAACAGCTCTTGATGATTAAGATGGTGTAGGAGATTTTGGCGGTCTGCGTGACCCTCAGGTATTTCTCTGCAGAAAGTTTTAGAAAGATTTTAAGAGAAAAACATCCAGTTAAGATCAGCAGCTATCTTTGGTTTTACTCTGAACGCAGTGAGAGGATTTTTACTGTGAGCTCTGTGATAATGAAGAAACTCACCCCTGGTTGGAAGTCCTCCTTTGGCTTTAGCTACAGAGGAAAAAGAAGAATCAGACGAGGAAACCTGAACGTTAGTATGATTTTCTGACAGAGAGACTCAGATTAGATAATTTCTGCAGTTATTGTGAACAAACCTGCTTCTCCAGCGACTGAATCAGTGTATTCATCCCACTTGTCGTTTCCGATAAAGAACTTAACGTGGCAGGTGAAAGTCTTGTCCGGGTTGTGCCAGTCTTTAGCAGGGACCCTCAGCCTGCTGCTGATCTTGTAGTACTTGTCAGGCTGCCGCTGGGCCGCGCTGTCATTGGCAACACCTGAGGTGGCATTCTCACCATTGATGGTCCAGTAGATTTTAACATGGTCTGGGTAGAAATCACGGGCCACACAGACGATCGTCTTCTTCTTCTTGTCCTCCTCTTTCTGGCCTCCACACTCTTTTGGAGAGGGAGGAAAAACTTTGAGTTTTGGTGGAGTGACCTTAAGTCCGTCTTCTGCAAAGACAAGAGGCAGAAACCACTGCGTTAAAGCTACAGGAAGATTAACAGTCGGAAAAGTCTAATAAATCTAGTGTAAACATTATGCCTTTAAACACCAACATGAATCCACCCTGAAAGATGCTGTTTGAGCCTTTTTTTCACCCTAAATCAAACATGATCCCCTCTCAGAGCAGAATCCAGACGGTAAACATGTCAAAGTCACATAAAAACTGGATTTTTTTGCAGAGATCTTACCCAGAACCGTAAGTTTGGTTCCCGCTCCGAAGTAAGCAGGATACGAGCCTGAGCACAGCGTCGACTATCAGGAGTAAAACTGACACAGACCAACAAACAGCAGCAGCTCTTTCTGACTCTTACACAACCACTTCATTACTAAACAGCCACTTTATCAAATGAATCCTGCTCTTAAATCTGTTAATGGCATTTTTCTTTTTCTGTTTCTGCTTCACTTTTAGTGGAAGAAAGAAAATCCAGAGTTTGTCACCTCTTAAGAAATATGCTAGAATAATATAAGAGCTAAGAATTGAAACAAGCAGAAAACAACATTCTTAAATGTGTAATTTAGAGACTTAAATTAAACTTAAGCTTGAAGTTTTACCTTCAACACATATGGTATGTAATTTAAGAAAAGACTCAGAGTTTCAGGATAACCTACAGATGATTCATTTTATGCATTTTTTGGGTCAAATTAAGAAGTCAAACCCTCTTCTGAATTTTGGTCCTGAAAAATTAACTGTATTTTCAACGTCTTAGATTATTATTTAAATTTCTTTGTAGCCTTTTGAGACTTGATGTTTAAGACTTTACACCCTGGTCATATGATCTAACAAACTTCATTAGCATCATCTTAATTTTATTCCCTTTATCATCACCTTTCTACATCTTTAAAATATGATTCATTTAGTCTCACGCTGAGAGGAATATCACAGATTTAACTCAAATTTTAGCTTTCTTTGTTGCTGTGGTGCACCCTTTCAGCCAAGCTTTGCGCTTCTGGAAATATTTTTTAAACTTAATTTCACAAAAGACTAAAATTCTTTCTCCTGAGCCAAATAATTTAAGAAAAAGCAGTCCACATAATGTATATTTTGCGTTATATACTCAATTGAAAACAGCAGCTCTGTCAGAATCAGAAGTACATGAAGAAGAGCAGCTGCATGACATCCATATAACACGAAAATAAAGACTTTAAAGCTGCTGTTTTCCTCAAGATACATTTCTGAAAGTTTAAGGAGGCTTGGAAAAAGTTATGATTTTTAAATTACTTTTCTTACCCAGCACTGTGAGTTTGGTTCCTCTGCCAAAGTAAGCAGGATCATAGTTGTTCACACTGATATGAGGCTGCAGAAAAATCCTCTGAGCCCTGAGAGCCGCACACTTTCTAACTTAAAACTTCTGATTTCAGAGCATGAGACGAAAAACAGGACTTTGACCTGACAGAGCCTCTGATAAATCCTGTGCCACATTATTTTTAGTGTTTGAGATTATCTTACCTAAAACAGTGAGTTTAGTCCCAGCTCCAAAGTAAGCCTCAGCCTGGTTGCTCACAGTGTTTCAGGGAGCTGTTAAGAAGTCAGCTTTGGGCACGATTGCACAACACACAGCTCTGTTTTTACAGCTTCTGACTTTAACACACTCTGGACATTTTTTACAAAGAGGAAACTTTCTCCTTCATTCATCAGCTCAACAAAAACACTTTTCTTTGCGTGTGTGTGTGTGTGTGTGTGTGAACTGTCTCGTAGCTTTTCTTACCTAAAACAGTGAGTTTAGTCCCAGCTCCAAAGTAAGCTTCTCTGTCACTCACAGTGTTTCATCGAGATGTTAAGAAGTCAGTGTGAGAGGAATAATCTGGGCTCAGAGCCAAATGTTTTATCTTTTACTGCACGGCCTATTACCCACTGGATTTATCACAAACAAATGTCCACTTTTCACTTAAAAAAAAAAAAAAATTCTTCACTTTTAAATTAAAGCTTTAAAATTAAAACTCTACAAACATTTTCTGAGTCGTTTTTCTCAAACTTTAAATGATTTTTAGCTCTGTGTGAGTTCTGTTTTGCAGCTTTTTCTTACCTAAAACAGTGAGTTTAGTCCCAGCTCCAAAATAAGCCTCCGCGTAGGAGCACAGAGACTTTCTACTGTGACAAAAACTCTTCCTGACGTCTCTCTTAAAGATTATTCAACACCTGTTCCTATGTGTCTGTAAAGACTCTAAATCTCCAGAACAGAAGGACTTAACATCCTCTATATTTTTTTTTACATCTAACTGCGAGTTTGTTGTCGTTATTTTGACATTATATAATGAAATTATGAGATGATTGATTGTTTTTTCCACATAGTTTAAGTTTAGGATCATGCTTAAAGAGTCCATACACCTCAAAGAAACCACACCTTTACTAAATTTAACACACTTTAAAAGTTTTCTTACCTAAAACAGTTAACTTTGTTCCTCCACCGAAGTAAGCTTCATAACCACCAGAGTCACAGTGAGCTTCATCCGTGCTCAAAACATCACTCTGCTTCACTTTGGTTCTTTACGTTTTACATACTTTTACATTTCTGGGTTTTTTTCAGTAACTTCCTTCTATGAAACATTCTCTTTCTTTAAATCCAGATTAAACTTTTGCTGCACTAACTTTTTACAAGCTGAATGTAATGCAAAGGCTTTTCCTCTACAACAAACCTGCTTATTCCTCTTTTTTTTCCTCTTACAGGTGAAGTTAACAGAAAAATTATACATCGTTTGTTCAGTCTTTTACTCACCAAGAACAGTCAGTTTAGTTCCAGAGCCAAAATAAGCTTCATACTGACACAGTGCTGAAGCTGAGTGTCAAAAAGCCTGAGCTCAACCTGAACTCTAACAAGTTTGAGGAAGAATTGCTCTTTTTTAAAAAGTCCTAAACTTCTTTCTGCAGGAATAATCACAAATGCTTTAACGTAACAAAAAAATGCTTACCTAAAACTGTTAACTTTGTTCCTCCACCAAAGTAAGCCTCTGAAGTCCCAGAGTCACAGTGAGCTCCATCTGTGCTCAAAACTACCCAACGTACTGCAACTTTCTGCACGTTTTAGCTCGCTCTGCTGTAAGATTTTCCGTCTCATGGTGGAATTCGCTCCTTCCAGCGTCCAAACCAGTTTTACAGAAGCAAAGAAGATGCAGTTTGGAGGTTTTACTCACCGAGAACAGTCAGTTTAGTCCCCTGACCGAAGTAAGCTTCGAACTGACACAGTGTCTGAGCTGAATGTCAAAAAGCTCTGAGCTGACACTCAGCTGTTAACACCCTGAGCCCGACTTCATCACAGACTCTACAGATAATTAAATGTCTCTTACCTAGAACGGTTAACTTTGTTCCTCCACCAAAGTAAGCTTCACCACCAGCAGTGTCACAGTGAGCTTCATCCCAGCTCAAAACAACTCCCTGCTGCTCCCTTTTTACTTTTCTAGCTCTTATTCAGACACTGTCTCACCTCCTCTTATTGGGTTAATTCACTAAACTTATAGTTTGAAGTCTTACTCACCGAGAACAGTTAGTTTGGTCCCAGCGCCAAAGTATGCTTCGTAATTCACACAGCGCTCGAGCTTCATGTCAAAAAGCTCTGAGCCAGACTCATAGAGAGCCAAATGCTTCATGGTTTAACAGCCCTTATCACTTTTTAAAATATTTCAGGCAACTTTCACTCACCTAAAACAGTCAGTTTGGTTCCTGGTCCAAAGTATGCTTCGTTGGCATTGTCACAGTGCAGAAACGCCGAGCATCAAACTCTCCTGACTTTCTCTAACAGACTCACCTTAAGGAAGCTTTCACCAATATTTCTATTTTTTCCAAGACTTTACAGCATTTTTAAATCTCAAATATACAGATTAGACACAAAATATTTACCCAATACAGTCAGTTTGGTTCCTGGTCCAAAGTATGCTTCGTTACCACCGTCACAGTGAAGAAGCACTAGGCATCAAACTCCTCAGACTTTCTCTAACAGACTCACCTTTAGGAAGTTTTTGCTTGTGTTTGTATTTGTACTGAGACTCTTCAGCATTTCTATTTTACTAGATAAAAGTAAATAGTTGAAATATTTACCTAAAACAGTCAGTTTGGTTCCTGGTCCAAAATACGCTTCAGAGTTTGTGTCACAGTGAAGAAACACCAAGCATCAAACTCTCCTGTCCTTCTTCATCATGACTGTCTTAAGATATTTCAACCATATTTTTATCCATAATTTAGACACTTGGACTTTTAAATTCTATGAAAACAAAGTGAAAAGTGGAAATATTTACCTAAAACAGTCAGTTTTGTTCCTGGTCCAAAGTATGCTTCGTTGACACCGTCACAGTGCAGAAACACTAAGCATCAAACTCCTCAGACTATCTCTAAAAAACTTACCTGTAGGAACTTTTTGCTCATGTTTGTATTCACACTGAGGCTCTACAGCCTTTTTAAATCTTTAAAATATAGAAAAGAGCTGAAATATTTACCTAAAACAGTCAGTTTGGTTCCCGGCCCAAAGTATGCTTCGTTGTTGTTCACAGTGCAAAAACTCTGAGCATTAAACTCTTCTTTCTTTCTTTTCAATTACCAACTCTATGAGCTTTTGACTCTGATTTCTACCTACACTAGGACTTTACAGTGAGTAAAACTGATCCAAAATACAGGAATAAAGTGAGATATTTACCTAAAACTGTTAGTTTGGTTCCTGGTCCAAAGAAAGCAGGCTCATTGTAGTTCACAGTGCAGAAACACTGAGCATTAAACTCTTCTTTCTTTCTCTTTAACTATCAACTCTGCAAATTTATGACTGATTCCCAACTAAACAGGGACTTAAAGAAATACCGAATTCAGGAATAAAGTGAGATATTTACCTAAAACAGTCAGTTTGGTTCCTGGTCCAAAGAAAGCAGGCTTGTCATAGCTCACAGTGCAGAAACACTGAGCATCAAACTTTTCTCTCTTTCTCTACAACGATCATTTCTATAAGCTGTTAACTCTGATTCCTGCTTACCTCTGGACTAAATTGTGTGTGAAACTGATCAAAATACAGTAATAAAGTGAGATATTTACCTAAAACTGTCAGTTTGGTTCCTGGTCCAAAGAAAGCAGGCTGAGTGGTGCTCACAGTGCCTCCGTTTAGCTCAATATTTCAGAGTTTTCACAGCTTCAGGTTTTCTTTCCATCTCACACCAACATTTGACTGTTTTCACTTTGTTTTACTTTATTACCTTCACAAAAGTTGAAACTTACCCAGAACTGTGAGTTTGGTTCCCTTTCCAAAGTAAGCTTCAGCTCCAGTGTCACACTGAAAGTCTCCTTCACCAAAAAGTCTGCTCACTTTGCAGAATCTGTGTGTTGAGACTGAGTGATAATCCAGAGAATGAGGAAGGTTTAAAGATGCAGGATGAGCTTCATGATGATCACATTAGTTTTCTGTTTGTGAGGAGGAGAAACAGAAGCTTCCAGATGATTCACCTCTGGACCAAAAGTCGTGTAAAAACACTTTTTTCTGCAGCTTTTTCTGCACATAAAGAAAGTGTTCACTACTGAAGTGTTGTCTCGTCCTGTTCAGCTTTATATTTCATCTTTTTCTGCTCTCCTGGCAGCACCCAGAAGCCTGCACACTGTGTGTCAATGGGAGGAGGTTTTTGTACGGCGGCTCTATGGGAATGTATCACCGTGGCCCCCTGTCCCCACGGTGAAAAAGCATCAGACAAAAACCTGCAGCGAGTTTGTTTCTCTGCTGCTCCGTATCTCAGCCTCCATCTCGGTGAGGCTGAGGGAGCAGCTGTGCAGCTCGGCTCCAACACTACGACACGGATCACTGCTGCTATTTCTGTGACAGCTAAGAAAAGAAGGAGGAAGGAAGAGAGGAGACTGATGTGTGTTTGTCACTCATCAGAGGGAGGGTCGAGTCTGCTGGTCACACCTCTTCATCCTCTTCACCTCTTCATCTTAAGAGACACGCTAACTAAAAAAACAGTCATTAAAAGACATGATGCATTTCTTTGGAAAGAACTGTGTTAAAAACTTCCTCCACATCTTTTTTTATCAAGTTTTCTCTTGATGTGTTGTTGAGCTTCATTTTGACACTGCATAGATATTATTGTTCTTTACTGTATGATCATGCATTCACTCAAAAGAAGTTTCTCATTGCCGCTAATCTCTCATGAAGTTTACAACAGCTGCTGCAAGTGTATAGTTTCTTTTGTATTATCTAAGTTTGCAAACTCCAACAGTCCTAAATGCATTAATTTTTTTAAATTAAAAAAATGGTGGCATTGTATTCCAACCAATGATTTAAATCTTACAGATTTTAACATTTTTTTAAAAAGACACTCAAATTCATCTGGTAAAATGATTTAAATTTATCTTCAGGTATTAAAGTAAATATTTTCATTGGACACATATGGTGGCCCTGGTATTACATGATATGTTGGTATGATATGTTACAATCTGTAAGACTTTAAACACTGGTAGGAATAAAATCTCACAATTTATATGTATATGTATATAAATGTATTTTTTTCTAATTTTAAAGTCAGAATTCTAACTTTTTTCCTCAGATTCTGTCTTCAATCTCAGAAAAATAATAATAAATAAAATACATATATATATATATATATATATATATATATATATATATATATATATATATATATATATATATATATACATAAATTTTATTCTGAGATTGAAGACAGAATCTGAGGAAAAAAGTTAGAATTCTGACTTTAAAATTAGAAATAAGATTGTTTAAGATTAAAAAAATTAAAATTAAATTGATTATTTTTAAATTACTTTTATAATTGATAAAAATATATCTCAGAATGGTAATTATTAAAAAAAATAAATGTATGTTTTTTTTTTAATTTATATTTTTTTTTTTTCAAAAAATATTTACTCACACTCCTGGCCTCTATTCCAGGCCCCTTGCCTGTACCAGGCTGAGCTTCCTTTTGCCCTCAGAGCTTCCCTAATTCATTTTTCCATAGATTAAACAATGTGCTGGAAACAAACCCTCAGAGATTTTGCCCCATACTGACATGACAGCATCACACTGTTTCTGCAGATTTGTCATCTGGAAATACATGGTGAGAATCTCTGATCTGGATCTGGGGACTGTGGAGGCCGTTGGAGTCCAGTGAGCTTATCCTCAACTCAAGAAACCAGTCTGAGGTGATTTATGACATGGAGCGGTATCCTGCTGGAAGTAGCCATCAGAAGATGGGTACACTGTGGTCATAAAGGGATGGACATGGTCAGCAACAATACTCAGGTAGGCTGTGGACTTTACTATATACTCACTTGATACTAAGGGGCCCAAAGTGAGCCAAGAAAATCCCCTCCACACCCTAACACCAGCAGCAGCAGATGCTGATAACCAACTCTTAACAACTCTGAGCCCTTGTCCTGCTTTTGCCTGCTATGAAGCTTTTTTAAATGAATTTATGACTTTATTTCCAAAATCCTGTTGAGTTTCTCTTTCATGTGCTCCTTTAGTTTGTAACCTAAGTGTGTCAGTTTGTGTCGAGAGGCACCACCTGCAGTGTAAACGCTCCCATCTCAGAAACATCAGAGGGTTTTTAGTGAGTGTGCAGCATCAAACCACATCACTGTGTTACTGGCAGCGCAGAAATAAACAGCAGAGTGTGACTGGTTTGCTGTTTTTATGATCAGAGCTCCACTAGTTGGGCTTTCTTTGGTCAGCTTGTATTCTTCCTCAAACTGTCCGTCATAGGTTGGTGAAGTTCTCCCATACTCGTACCCGATGAGGGTTAAAGACCGACTTTCTTTTCTCTGCTGATACCAGAGCATGAGCGGAAGGGAGCTGTCACTGTGTTTACAGGTGATCTGTACCTCACTGTTCTCCTTCACTATCTGTGGAGGAGACTGGTCGATTTTCACTGCAGCAGATCTCACCTCACCTGTGGAGAGAGCAGATCAATGTCACTGATGCACAGCAAAGATAAGGAAAACATGACTGCAGATGTGTTCTTCTATGATTATAATTGTCATGAAATGTATAACATTCAGGCTCTTACTGTAATAACATACGAGGAGAAGAACAAACGTCTGAGCTGATGAAGACATTGTTACTGAGAAGACAGAGTGAAGAGGCTCTGTCTATGGGTGTGTGTGTGTTTGTATGAGGATGTTCAGTGACACCACTCCCTTGTGGAGAGACCTAAAAGTGTCATATCATGTGCTGTGCCTCCACCTGTTGGTTGAAATCTTTTTTGGGACTCTGGTCCTCTGTATGACTCTACATATTCCAGCTTTTGTTGTTGTTGTTGTTTTTGGAAAACATGGCTTCCTCAAAGCTTAATATTGAATATTAAATATTTTCAGTTGATGATTCTCTTACAAGTGGAAAGCTGGATTCAAAAGAGGTAGAATTCAGTTTTTTCATCAATCAGTATGTCTTTGTCTCTAATAATTTAGAAAATAATTATCAAGATATTTTACTGAGGTTGATATTTTTTGTTTTTATGTCATCATTTAGCAGGGGCTCTATGCTGAAGAAGTTTACTTGGAGAGAGACGAAAGATTCAGGTGCTGATCTCATGTGGTCAAATTGATCACAGACAACTTTATAAACTGTCTAACTTTAAAAGCAATCTTCAAATAGTCTCACGCTTATGTGTTTACCCTTTCATAACCCACAATTTAAATTGAGGAATTAAAATTGAGGAATTAAAATTGTTTATTTCTAATTGGTATTTTTCAGTATCTGTGGATGGGATCCATTCATGGCTCATAGACTGAATGTCTCTTTGATGACTCTGCCAGTCAGCAAAGTTTATCAAGGAAAATGATTCCTTGGATTTATTTTTTAGTAATGGTGGAGACTGAAGCTAGACTGAGAAAAAGAAGAATAAAGTTAAACAGAAGAGGGATAGATAAAACATGAGTGAAGCTGTTTGTGCGAATGTTCATTCCAACCCACGTGCAGCAGTTATTCTGCAGTGGTTTGTTCAAACTTGAGAGTCTATCAATAAAATGAAGAGTGAGGTTATGTTAGCTCTGCTTGGTGAGGTTGGAGTTGGTAGATGAGCTCTGGTAGGACATAACCAGGATTCACTAACCTTATAAGGACACGTCTCAGAGCACCGGGCTGTGAGAATAAGTATAAGCTAAGTATAGCTGGTTACTAAACTTGGGTATGAACTGAGTTAACAAAGTTTGCTTGTTGTCACGTTTCACTACATGAACATTAGCTCATGGGATCATCTCCACAGCGTCTTTAAGCAGAGGATACAGCTTTTGTAGTTTTGAAGTAGTTCTTGAATATTATTGGATTACAGCCTAAACTTGAATCAAGAGGACCCTTTCCATTGCAGCAGGAAGGTTTGGACTTTAACACAATCATCAACAGATGTTAGCGTCAACTTAACTTTCAATGGAGTCAACAGACAAACTGTTACCAAGGTTAATATCTTTATTACAGTGGCGATTGCTCTAAGACTGCAAGGGAAACCCAGCTTCCCCTAAAATGTCCCCAAATAAAGTGGTGATATGTACTGCTGTCTGTATATTTCATTGACAAAATATGCGCTAGAATTTCTTCATCTTTTGTTCAGAATCAGCTACACAGGTAACTGGCTCCACCTCCTTCTCATCCATCCCCTCAGTGTCTCAGCGCTTTAACACAGTCGGACGCTGGGCGTCTTCTGACTTCAGCGGGGAAGCGTAGAATGGGTTGTTCCACTGTGGAAACTGGACAGTAATTGGATAAATGCTGGGCTTTGTCCCGCCTACCATACGCTGAGCATCTCTGGGGGTCTATGAGGCAGTGGGCTGGCCTGTACACTCGGCTTCTGCATGATGATTGGATGATCTGTCTGAGGCTGAATCCCTTTTTGATACACAGTGAAATGAGCCAGTCAGCGATCTTGAAGTATAACCCTCCACCAGAGCATCTTCTGAGTTTTACCGTCAGTTGTTCTGGACTAGTACAGTGACTTTATCAATCCCCAGCAAGTTTACCTTTCTTAAAAACAACAAGCGTTGTGTTTAAAGTTTCTCTTTTCACCAATAAGCAGCTACAGTTAATGTTTTTGTTTGCATGTGAAAGAATATCTGCGGAAATGTTCTGCAGCCATAAAAAGCAGACATAATGTGTTATGGATCATGCTTCTTGACAATACTATAAGGATAAAAAATAATAAGCTATTACTGACTCACAGTAACAAACAACCAAATTTTTTCAGTGTCTCAAAATTTGTGAGGGATAAGTCTGAGGCTTCTCTCGTAAAACCTCCTTTTCTATCATCAGATCTGGAGAAGACACATTCAAAACAGGTGTCAGAGGCTGTTAGCTGTGACGCAGACATGAAATAAAACCATCTGAAGGTTTTTGTATTGAGAAACAAAGATCTGCAGCACTGTGTTTACTAGCAGCACAGAAATACACTGCACTGCTGCTCAGGTCCACGTTGTTGATGGTTAACTTGCTGTTTTCTCCTTTATTTGCGTTCCCTGTCATCTTATATTTATCTTTGTCCTCAGGATATCCCTCATTTATGTTCTGGTATCCAAGGTATTCCATCTGTCCGTTTTCCAGCTGTTTGTACCAGAGCATTCGGTTGTAGTTATCAATTTCATGATCACACCTAATTTCTGCTGTTTCACCTGGTTTCTTGTAAATGTCGGATGGACTCTGATTGACCACTTTACTCTCTGAGGAACCTGAGGAAACAGTAACAAAACAAAGTCACAGTTTGTAAAGAATAAGTTTAAAGAAAATATTACAAGAAATATCGAATTTAAATAAGAAATTTATCCATCAACACTTCAGTACCTGAGACGGTGACAACATTAAAGGTTAAACAGAGGAAGATGATCATGATGTTGTTTCTGACTGAGTTGTAGATCAGTCTGGATTTTGCTCCTCTTTGGTCTCCACAGCTCACTGTGAGCCAGTGTGCTGACTTTTCCAGCTCTCTTCAAGCAAACACCTCTTCCTGTTTCACAAATACAACCTTTGAAAGTGGGAGGGGTCACCTTGAGCTCTTCACATGAAAACATCTCATCATCAGTCATGGACACCAAACTTTTTGTGGCTTCAGTGATATTTTCACTACTTTTTCTCCTGTGTTTGTCTAGAGCTCCTACATGTAACCATGGCTGCATTGTTAACATGTGAACTCAGCTGGTTGCAGCCTGTAGCATGTCAATGCTAACTGGTGCAAGGCCTGATGTCATCCCACAAGGTGAGGAGAAGGAGGTGAGGATGACGTGTTGGTTCTCAGGTGTGAGCTAAGAAGTGACGACATGGACCTGTCCTTCCATCCACTGTTACTGGGAATGTTAAGATCTATCTCCAATAAGATGGACAAGCTAGCAGTACTAACCCAGCAACAGAGGGAATACCAGAAGGCAGAGTAGCATTATGCTATTTACAGACATGGCTAACAGAGCTAACATCAGACACCAACGCCACATTGGAAGAACTTTACAGTCCTGGACCCTGTGGAGGTGGAGGCTGGCTGAACTGGACAATGATGGACAAGCTGTCATCATCTATTTTGTTATGGACATTTTTTCACTTTCTTTACACTTTCTTACTTTTGTTTTCTTGATTGCTGCTGTGACTTCAATTTCGTTGTACTTGTTACAATGACAATAAAGTTCTATTCTACTCTATTCTATTCAAATTGGTGATTTTTGACAGGCAGCCCTGGTACTCCTCCCCTGACTGCACCTCAGATCAATCTGTGTACAGGGAGGAGGAGGGGGATTCAGGGAGCCAGGTGGGAGAGAACGGGTTCATTGGCAGATACACACTACAATGCTGTGCGATGGTGATGTTACCGTTTTCCTCTTGTTTAAAATTATTCTCTGTTTCTTTGCCCTCTGTCAGGTTTATTTGTTTTAACTATGTATGTTTAGCCTACTGAGTTAGTTTGGGCTGGAGAGATCTGTAATCCTGTTTTTTTTTAATTTATTCCTTTGTGATAGGATCACTTTTCAGTTAGATAGATTAGGGTGAGGTGCTGAGAGCACTGGCCCATTGCATGGTTGCCTCAGCTCTTTCCCAATTTTGTTCTGTTTGGCCGGACCTCCAGGCTTTTCTGTTGGTTTAAATTTTTTAGAGGGTTCAGGTTTTGTGATAGGGGCTGTAAAATCTGTTTTCGTTTTTCATATGTTGTGGTCTCCTTTTCTCTTATGCAAGTCATTTATGCATTAACGCATATGGAAGGCCATAACAGACTTCTTGCAGACTACATCCTTATATTACACTGCCGATGGTCTCTGTAGGACATAAATAAGAGGGGAGGGTCTGAGTGACAAAAGCCCAGGGGATTGGGTGATCAAAGAAAATATTTGGATTATTATTTTTAAAAGAGTTCAGCCACTGTTATGTAACTGAATATCTGAGGCTGCTCTCATAAAACCTCCAATTTCATTATCTGATCTGGAGAAAAACATTAGAAACAGGTGTCAGAGGCTGTGAACTGTGACATGCAGATCAAATAAAACCCTCATCAGAAGGTTTTTGTATTGAGAAACAAAGATCTGTAGCACTGTGTAAACTAGCAGCACAGAAATACACTGCACTGCTGCTCAGGTCCACTTTGTTGATAGTTAACGTGCAGTTCTTACTCTTCATGGCGCTCCCTTTCATAGTCACATCAGCTCCGTCTTCAGGATATTCTTTATCTACACTCATGTATCCCAGAAGCTGCATCTGTTTGTTTTTCAGCTGTTTGTACCAGAGGAAGGTGGTGTAATCCTGGATTTCATGTCTGCACACAATTTCAGCTGCTTTTCCTGTTTCTATGAACAGGTCCTGTGGATTTTGAATGACCACTTTACTCTCAGAGGAACCTGTGGAAACAAAAATTAAATTCAAAGGTTTTTATTTTAAAGGTGAAAATAGGAAATCATTGGTGAGCCGTAAATAAAAATCACACTTTTGCGAAACCCTTTTAACCCCAGTACCTGAAGCAATGACAAGATTAAAGGTCAAACAGAGGAAGATGATCATGATGTTGTTTCTGACTGAGTTGTAGATCAGTCTGGTTTTTGCTCCTCTTTGGTCTCCACAGCTCACTGTGAGCCAGTCTGCTGACTTTTCCAGCTCCCTTCAAGGAAACACCTCTTCCTGTTTCACAAATGCAACCTTTGAAAGTGGGAGGGGTCACCTCGAGCTCTTTACATGAAAAACATCTCATCAGATACCAACACCCATTTGAGGCTGCTGTCATAAAAACTCACATCCTATTATCTGATCTAGAGAAGACACATTAGAAACAGGTGTCAGGGGCTCTGAACTGTGACATGCAGATCAAATAAAACCCTCATCTGAAGGTTTTTGTATTGAGAAACAAAGATCTGTAGCACTGTGTTCACTAGCAGCACAGAAATACACTGCACTGCTGCTCAGGTCCACTTTGTTGATGACTAACGTGCAGGTCTTTCCTTGGTTTGCATCCCCTTCTATTGTCACATCCACTCCTTCCTCTACGTCCGGACTGGTTCCAAACATATATCCAAGGAGCTGTGGCTGTCCATTTGACTGTTTATACCAGAGGATTCTGTTAAAGCTGGGGTTTTGGTGTTCACAGTTAATTTTGGGTGTTTCTCCAGGTTTGATGAAAATGTCACCTGGAGTCTGGATGACTTCATTCGGATCAGAAGAATCTGTAGAAAGACAACAGCAGAAAGGGGATTAGAAATACCCTTACTTACCCTTAATGAGTGAATCTAAAATAACCATATCTGTACTTTTTTGTAGTTTTATTACCTGAAACATGAAAGATGTTCAAGTGAATGAAGAGGAAGAAGATGATCATGATGTGTTTGCTGTTTGCTGAAAGTAAAGCCAACAGTTTTTGAGAGTCTGAAGGTTTTAAAGTGTCGCAGCAGATGAAATCAATCAGACTTCCTTTTTGAGGAAAAACTGAGAGAGTGATGAGGTGGGAGGAGTCTGAGATTCTTCCTCCTCCTCTTCATCAGTCACCACAGCTCATAGGTGCAACACTATGTAAGCTGTCTCATATAGATAAAGGAGGTTTTTGTGGTGCAGAGCGGTGACATGTGTCACTGTGTAAACTTGCAGCACAGAAATACATGGCACTGCTGCTCAGGTCCACTTTGTTGATAACTAATGTGCAGGTTTTATTTTTATTTGCACCCCCTTCCAGCTTCACTTTATCTTTATCTTCAGGATACTCAAATGTCCCATACATGTATCCCAGAAACTGCACCTGTCTGTTTTCCAGCTGTTTGTACCAGAGGATGTTGTCATAAGTATCAATTCTGTGTAAACAGTTAATTTCTGCTGCTTCCCCTGGTTTAGTGAACATGTCTTGTGGAGTCTGGATGACTTCTTTGCTCTCGGAGGAACCTGAGGAAACAGTACAGCATACATCACATCCCAATGTGTTCAAAACAGTAGAAAAAGATTTTTAGTTCAATACTTAGATGAAAGGAAAGTCTTGTTTTACCTGAGACTATGAAAAGATGAAAGGTCACACAGAGGAATAGGATCATGATGGTGAGTCTTTGAGTTTCAGATCAGTCTGTGTCTGAGTTGATGTCTGAACTCTGTAGGCTGGGTTTCTGATTTCTCCTCCTCCTTTAAAGGAACCCCTCCTTTTGTTAAACACAAACAGACTTTAAAGGTGGCAGTATCACAGCTGTAGCTCCAAGTCTCATCATGAAAAGAGACAAATTGACAATGTGCAGACCTTAGAAATAAGTGTTTATTATAAAAGCAGCTGATGTTAAATGTTAAAGGTCCAGGACTGAATGGATCTTTGTTTCAGTCTTAGGATAATGTAAATCTTATTGTGTTATTCTTATTTACTGACTAAGCACTGTCAGTTAAAAGCGTGGTGTTGTTGTGAAATTTAAGATAAGGAGTAGGAAAATACCCTTTGGTTTATTTTGATAATGCTTTCATAAATATGTAATTAATAAGTAGTTGTTTGCCTTTCTAAAGTTTGATTCATCCAATCCTGGTTGTAATGCATCTAGCACAAAATATTTGAATATCTGAAGCTGTATTTCATAACCTCCAGTTTAATTATCTGGTCCAGAGAAGAAACAGAGACGAGGGTTGGTAAATACAGTTTAAAACAGGTGTCAGAGGCTGTGAACTGTGACACAGAGATCAAATAAAACCCTCATCAGAAGGTTTTTGTATTGAGAAACAAAGATCTGTAGCACTGTGTCGACTCGCAGCACAGAAATACACTGCACTGCTGCTCAGGTCCACTTTGTTGATGGTTAATGTGCAGTTCTGATCTTTATTTGCATTCCCTTCTATCTGTATTTTATCCTTATCCTCAGGATAACCAAACATTTGATCCATGTATCCAAGGAGTTGTATCTGTCTGTTTTCCAACTGTTTGTACCAGAGGATTCGACTGTAGTCATTTATTTTGTGTAAACAGTTAATTTCTGCTGCTTCCCCTGGTTTAATGAAGATGTCTTGTGGAGTCTGGATGACTTCTTTGATTTCAGAGGAACCTGAGGGAACAATACCAAACTTAACATAACAGTGTGTTCAAAAATGATAAAACAGGATTTTTAGTTTGACATGCATATGTCCAAAAAAGTGAATAAAACCCTGGCATTACCTGAAGCAATGAAAACATTAAAGGTTAAACAAAGGAAGATGATCATGATGTTGTTTCTGACTGAGTTGTAGATCATATTGGATTTTGCTCCTCTTTGGTCTCCACAGCTCACTGTGAGCCAGTCTGCTGACTTTTCCAGCTCTCTTCAAGGAAACACCTCTTCCTGTTTCACAAATGCAACCTTTGAAAGTGGGAGGGGTCACCTCACTAGATACTAACACACTGCACTGTGCCAGGAAAGGTGTTTACTGACACCTTTTAAAAAAACCTAGCTGACCTCAGACCTTTTTTTTTTGTAGAGCACAAAAACTTTTTTTTGATTTTTTTTTTTCAGTTTCAGATTTATTAATTAATAATTGATAAGTGATTGTTAACATTTCCTCTACATGATGTTAGTCTTGGTCAGTGTTAGGGCTGCACGATTATCGCAATCGCAATGTCAGCACATGCAATTACGTAATCGCAAAAGAGGTTATCGCAATGGCAATGTCAGTACATGCAATTCAGATTTTTCTCTATGATAACCAAGCAAGTCTGTAGACTCATCATGACACAACTTTTTTTATTAAATCCCAAGCACAATCGCAATCGCAATATTGTCCACCTAATCGCAAATCGCACCTTTTCCCCAAATCGTGCAGCTCTAGTCAGCGTGGACCTAATGGAAAATCAGTGAGTATCTGAAGCTGCTCTCATATAAACGCCAGGGACCTCCATTGGAAACCAACAGACAATATATGTAAATAAAAACAAAAAATTAATTTATTCAAAAAACAGTCAAATTTAGGAATGTATTTTTCATCCATTTTTGAATGATTTTTACATTTGTTTAGAGCAGGAAAATTATCAACAATCAAAAGCCTGGCTCACACAAGTAGGTCATAGCAAAAAGGAGAAAGCATTTCAGGGCCCTGTCAGCCAAGGTGGGATACTCCTCTTTTTCATGTATAGTCAGTAGTTAGACAGGGGAAGAGCCTCAAAGTTCTGTTTAGTTTTTTAGATAGCTTAATAACATTAGGGATGAAAATCGAAAACCGGTTCCTGTTGAGAATCGATAAGAAATGTTTCAATCCATCGATATCGTTAGCCTTTGTGCTTAACGATTCCCTTATCAATTCTTTACATTGTGCTTGACCTGGGCCTTAAGTCGACTAGTCTGCTGCAGCTATCTTAGCTTAGCAGTTAGATAACGTTTCCCAAAAAAACTCTGATTCAGGATTTTCAGCTTGAAGTTTTGCTGAAGAAATGACTTCATAAAGAAATGTACATTACTCTCTCTCTCAGGAGATTCATATTCAGTACATTTAAAATGGTATAAATCAGCATTTTTTCCAAAATGACAAAATAGCATATATGGGAAACTGCATTGATATGCTAGCAGTTAGCATACATCAGTATAACTTCAGTTTCAAAATAGAATTTCAACTTTCATCACAGAAACATATCACATCAACTCTTTGTAAAAAATACTGAGAATTTAAATGTCAAAAGCTAACAGGCTCATGGCTGACTTCATAACTACCGAAAGCTTCCAAACAACTTAAAACGTTGCTATGACCACTTTGAGACACTAGATGGCCTACTTAAATTATTAATATATTACAACACAATACATCAACGTCACATTGTGTGCAATTTTTACCTGTTTCTGTATGATTATGCCCAGAAATATCCAGACTCAGGGACCAATTACATTTCATTCACTTACAGCATAAACTCAATTAAATGTTGTTGACACAGAAAACCTGTAAAGCTACTTTTTGTACCAAGAAAATTCACATCAGGAATTGACAAGGGAATCGATAAAGAACTAGATTGATAAGCAGAATCGATAAGGGCATCGGTATCAACAAAATCGTATCAACTCCCATCCCTAAATAACATGCACGAACATGTCGAAATTGCAGCTGTCACACGAAGCACAGCTTGGTACAGTTGGAAACTTGAGAATCCAATGATTACAGCACTTTACACATTATAAGATCAGGGTTTAAAGAATTTTTAAAAAATGAAATAAATAAAATTTAAAAAAATGAAATAAAATAATACTTAGATCCTATTTTTCCCTTCCCTCCGATTTTCTGAAGCCCCCCTGGTGCCCCCTGACAGCCCCCACCTTGAAAACCACTGGGTTAAAACACTTCGAAACAGGTGTCAGAGTTTGTGTACTGTAACTCAGAGATAAAACAAAAACCCTCATCAGGTTTTTGTGTTGAGAAACAAAGATCTGATGCACTGTGTCGAGTCGCAGCACAGAAATACACTGCACTGCTGTTTGTGAGGACTCCTTCAATGGTTAATGTGCAGATTTTTCCTGGGTTAGCATCCCCTTCAATCTTCACATTCACGTCTTTATCTGGGCCTGGAATGTTACTCATTATGGACCCAAGGAGCTGCAGTCGTCCTTCTAACTGTTTATACCAGAGGAAAGTGTTATCGAGAGGAATTTGGTGACTGCAGTTGATTTTGGCTGTGTCTCCTGGTTTGATGGAAATGTGAGCAGGAGTCTGGGTGATTATTTCACCATTGGAGGAATCTGTAAAAAGACAACAGAAAAAGAAGCTCAGCAGCACTTTAAAATGCCTTAGAACAAGTATGACCGAAATAACCATAGTTTTACCTTTATGTAGGTTATTTACCTGAAACATGAAAGATGTTTAAATGAATATAGAGGAAGAAGATGATCATGATGTGTTTCCTGTTTGCTGAGGGTTTCAAGAATTCACAAAGAGGACAGTGGATTACTTCTAAAATCAGACCTCCTTTAGAGAAAAACTAAGATAGTGATGAGGTAGGAGGAGTCTGAGATGCTTCTTCCTCCTCCTCCTCATCAGCCACCACAGCCTCAGTTGTAACACCTCATAGAGATAAAGGAGGTTTTTGTCATGCAGAGCAGTGACATGTAGCACTGTGTAGACTGGCAGCACAGAAATAAACTGCACTGCTGTTCAGGTCCACTTTGTTGATGGTTAATGTGCAGTTCTCTCCTTGGTTTGCACTCCCTTCTATCTTCACATTCATGCCTTCCTCTACATTTGGACTGGTTGCAAGCATATACCCAAGAAACTGCAGCTGTCCATTTGACTGTTTATACCAGAGGATTCGGTCGTAGCCAGAAATTTCGTGTTTACAGTTAATTCTGGCTGGGTCTCCTGGTTTGATGTAGGGGTTGAGTGGAGTCTGGTTGACTTCTTTGATTTCAGAGGAACCTAAGGAAACAATAAAAATACAAGGTCACATTTGTATGTTAAAGATATTAATACAAAAAAATATAGAGTTCAAGAATGTTCAACAAGAAGCAGTGGATTAAGTACCTGCAGCAATGACAGCATTTGAGGTCAAACAGAGGAAGATGATCATGATGTTGTTTCTGACTGAGTTGTAGATCAGTCTGGTTTTTGCTCCTCTTTGGTCTCCACAGCTCACTGTGAGCCAGTCTGCTGACTTTTCCAGCTCTCTTCAAGGAAACACCTCTTCCTGTTTCACAAATACAACTTTTGAAAGTGGGAGGAGTCACCTCGAGCTCTTTACAGGAAAAACATCTCATCAGATACCAACACAGTGCTCTGTGATGATGATATTATTACACTGCGCCAGTGTTGCAAGAAACGGATAACAGTAATAATACTCATTCAATTAGAAATGAGTAGTATTTAGAATTACTCTTGAAATCCTATTTATAATATTACAGTTATTAATACAAAATGTTTCTTCCTCTAATGTTGTTATTAACCAAATAATGGTTTTAAAATATTACAACCTGCAGAATAATTTCATTGTGTACATCAGAAAAGCAGCAAGGTAGATCATGTCATGGTTGTCAGTTGTGCAGTTTTCCTGCAGAATTTAGCATCTTTTAGGTGCTAATGCTAGGTAATTTTTCTTTGGTCTATGGGCTTTTTTATGTATTTGTTGTCATACATACCTGGCAACCATGACCAGCTTGATAGATGGAGCAGTACATGTTTACATTAAGCGGTTGGAAGTATCCCTATCACTTTAGTTGTATCAAGAGGTAAGATGACAGCAGCATCAATGTTAGATGTAACTTATGTCCCAGTTCAAGGTTTTTAAAAAAATGTGTTTCTCATCCTCAGTTGAACCAGATGTGTATTTCATAAAGCCTGTAACTCTGATGTGTTCATATACTGCAGAAATGCACCTGCTGTTTATATTACTGGTGAAATTCACACATAAGCCATGTGAAGATTGTTTGAAATCCATTAACATTAGAGCCGTCTGCTTTGTATGTTTGTAGTCAGTGTTTTAAACATGCCTTGATATGGTCTATGTGCATTGGGTTTCAGTTTAAAAAAAAATTTAGGGCAGGAAAATCTTATTTGTTATGATTTCATCACAGGAAAGGCCATGTTTTGTTTATGAATAATCAAAATATAATAGTTAATGATTTTCAAGCTTGAATTGGATCTTAATTCATGGTAAAAATCCTGGTCTGAGGCTGCGCTAATCAAACCTCCCATTTCATTATCTGATCTCGAGAGAAGATATAAGAAACAGGTGTCAGAGGCTGTGAACTGTGACACAGAGATCAAATAAAACCCTCATCAGAAGGTTTTTGTATTGAGAAACAAAGATCTGTAGCACTGTGTAAACTAGCAGCACAGAAATAAACTGCACTCCTGCTCAGGTCCACATCTTTGATGGTTAATGTGCAATTATTTCCTTGAGCTGCATTCCCGCCCAGTGTCACAATAACTCCTTCCTCTACGCTTGGACTGGTTCCAAGCATATATCCAAGGAGCTGTAGCTTTCCATCTGACTGTTTATACCAGAGGATTGTGTTATAGCCAGAAATTTTGTGTTCACAGTTCATTTCAACTGTGCTTCCTGGTTTGATGTGAATGTGAGCTGGAGTCTGGGTGACTTCTTTTTTTTCAGAGGACACTGTTGAAAGAGAACAGAATAGGAAATTAGCAGCACTTTTAAATTTCTTTTAACAAGTAAATCTTGAATAGCTATATCTGTAATTTTATGTATGTTCATTACCTGAAACCAGAAAGATGTTCAAATGAACGAGAAGGATTATGATGATTATGTTTGGGTTTCCTGTTTGCTGAAAGTGAAGCCAACAGTTTTTAAGAGTCTGGAAGTTTTAAAGTGTCGCAGCAGATTAAATCAATCAGACCTTCTTTAGAGAAAAACTGAGAGAGTGATGAGGTGGGAGGAGTCTGAGATTCTTCCTCCTCCTCTCTATCAGTCATCACAACCTTAGTAACAAGGAGGTTTTTGTGGTGCAGAGTGGTGACATGCAGCACTGTGACAGTTGCAACACAGAAATACACTGCACTGCTGCTCAGGTCCACTTCTTTTATAATTAATGTGCAGTTCTGGTCTTTTAAGACACTCCCTTCCAGTGTCATATAAACTCCATCTTCAAGAATTCCCTTAAATACACTCATGTATCCCAAGAGCCGCATCTGTCTGTTTTCCACCTGTTTGTACCAAAGAATTAGGCTGCAACCATTGATTTTGTGTAAACATTTCAGACAGAAAATACTGATTTAAAATTTACACAACTTCTCCCCTTAGCACCTGAAACAAAGACAGCATTAAAGGTTAAACAGAGGAAGATGACCATGATGTTGTCTCTGACTGAGTTGTAGATCAGTCTGGTTTTTGCTCTTCTTTGGTCTCCACAGCTCACTGTGAGCCAGTCTGCTGACTTTTCCAGCTCTCTTCAAGGAAACACCTCTTCCTGTTTCACAAATACAACTTTTGAAAGTGGGAGGGGTCACCTCGAACTCTTTACATGAAAAACATCTCATCAGATACCAACACACATTTGAGGCTGCTCTCATAAAAACTCCCATCCTGTTATCTGATTGAGAGAAGACACATTTGAAACAGGTGTCAGAGGCTGTGAACTGTGACACAGAGATCAAATAAAACCCTCATCAGAAGGTTTTTGTATTGAGAAACAAAGATCTGTAGCACTGTGTAAACTAGCAGCACAGAAATACACTGCACTGCTGTTCAGGTCCACTTTGTTTATGACTAACATGCAGGTCTTTCCACTTCCAGCATTCCCTTCTATCTTTACAGTCACTCCTTCCTCTATGTTTGGACTGTCTCCAACCATATACCCAAGTAGCTTTAGCTGTCCATCTGACTGTTTATACCAGAGGATTTGGTTATAGGTTGAAATTTGGTGTTCACAGTTTATTTTAGCTGTCTCTGCTGGGTTGCTGTGAATGTCTTGTGGCGTCTGCGTAACTTTTCCACTGTTAGAGGAACCTGTTGAAAGACATCATTATAATACAGATCAGCAACACTTTAAAATATGTTTTTAACAAGTAAATCTTAAGTAACCATATCTTGAATTTAATGTAGGTTCATTACCTGAAACATCAAAGATGCTTAAATGAATGAAGAGGAAGAAGATAATCATGTTGGTTTTTCTTTTTGCTGAAAGTGAAGCCAACAGTTTTTGAGAGTCTGGAAGTTTTAAAGTGTCGCAGCAGATTAAATCAATCAGACTTCCTTTAGAGAAAAACTGAGAGAGTGATGAGGTGGGAGGAGTCTGAGATACTTCCTGCTCCTCTTCATCAGTCACCACAGCCTTAGTAATAACACGTCATAGGTTCAAGAGTCTGTGAGCTGTTTATAAAGTTAGAGGAGGTTTTAGTGGCACAGTGCGGTGACATGTAGCACTATAAACTTACTATAAACTTACAACACGGAAACACACTGCCCTGCTGCTCAGGTCCACTTCTTTGATGGTTAATGTACTGTCTGTCAGCTGGATTTTCTTAATAAATACATCCAAGAAATTGTAGCCATCTTCCTGACTGTTTATACCAGAGGATGTTGTTATAGTTGGGAAATTGTGTGACTACATCCAATTCTGGCTGTGTCTCATGGTTTGTTGTAAATGTGAGCTTGGTTGTAACAACTGGTTTAAATTAGGGCTGTCAAAAATAACACATTAACTAGATTAATCCCATCATCATGATTAATCTGATTAATAATTTTAACACAATTAACTCATCTACTGCCCTGAAATGTTGCTGGTAAAACATCTTTAGCTGTATGTCTGAATGGATTTGAGTACAAAAACAACAACGAAAAAAGGAAAGTGGCCCATTCTGCTAGCACCTTGGCTAATGTGTCCCCTATCTTGCAACAAACTCAAGACCCATTAATATTAACGAGGACATGAGCTTTCTTAATGTTTAGCAAGTTGCCTCTCAAGATATATTGTGCAAGAGTCCACCAAGAAGCTCAAAGATTTTTGTTAATACGAACTGTTAATGTGTTTAATAACATGTTAAGTGCAAAGATGTTTCCTTCTTTCTTGAGTCTGTTTGCTCATGCAAAATTAAACATGATCAACATAGATTGAAAATTAATGATTTTTTAATGATCTGGTTAAACATTTTAATAGTTTGACCTCACATTATTGAAAAAAAAAATCAAGTCAGTTGTGGTTTATCAATATATGGATTCTATCCATCCATAAACTTCCTTCAGCCTCAGGAGAGTGTGTGGGTGTGTCGGAGAAGACAGGATTAACTTCATTAAATTTTTAAATCAATTGATAGCAGTATTTTAAAAAAACAAATACAAGAAATATTCAGTTAAAAAATTAAAAAGCACATTAACTTTTCCTCCAAGTACCTAAACAATGACAACATTAAAGGTCAAACTGAGGGACAAGGTCATGGTGTTGTTTCTGACTGAGTGCATCCAGTGAAAAGTTACTGAGTATCTGAGGCTTCTCTCATATGAACTCCCATAATATTATCTGAACTAGAGAAAAAATATATTAGAGGACTCTGAAACAGGTGTCAGAGGCTGTGAACTGTGCCACAGAGATCAAATAAAACCCTCGTCAGAAGGTTTTTGTATTGAGAAACAAAGATCTGTAGCACTGTGTCGACTCGCAGCACAGAAATACACTGCACTGCTGCTCAGGTCCACTTTGTTGATAGTGAATGTGCTCTTCTCTCCTTCTTTTGCTTTTCCTTCTATCTTCACTTTATCTTTATCCTCAGGATATCCGTGGTTTATGTTCAAATATCCAAGGTACTGCATCTGTCCATTTTCCAGCTGTTTGTACCAGAGGATTCTGTCATTGCTATTGATGTGATGTTTACACTCAATTTCAACTGTTTCACCCGGTTTCTTGAAGATGTCAAGTGGAGTCTGGATGACCACTTTACTGTCAGAGGAACCTGTGAAAAGGGTCACAATATGAAGTTATGGTTCGTTAAAATGTGTTGAAATACATTTTTTTTTTTTTAGCATTTTTTATTTCTTTCCAGTACCTGAAGCGATTACAGCATTATAGATCAAACAGAAGATGATGATCATGATGTTGTTTGTGACTGAGTTGTAGATCAGTCTGGTTTTTGCTCCTCTTTGGTCTCCACAGCTCACTGTGAGCCAGTCTGCTGACTTTTCCAGCTCTCTTCAAGGAAACACCTCTTCCTGTTTCACAAATGCAACCTTTGAAAGTGTGTGTGTGGGGGGGGGGTCACCTCGAGCTCTTTACATGAAAAACATCCTATCAAATACCAACACACTGTATTTTGTCAGGAAAGGTGTACACCCCACACCTGTCAAAGGCTGGCCTCTGACCCCTGTCAAACTTTTGATTTTAATTACTTTAATTTAAAAACTTTCAACACTCTGACTGAAAGTTTTTCTTGTTTTTATTTTTTATTTTTTTCAAAGCAAAATTGAAGCATTGTTTGCAACTTGTACCACCATTTTTATTTCATTTTAGATATTTATTTATTTTAAATAAGCTTTAATACAGTTATAGGAAAAGATAGTCTCAGTCTCAGCATTCTTATAAGATTTGTAAGGTCAGATATCTGACATCACAAATATTGATGCTGCAAACCCAGATTAATTATTAAATTAACAACCCTGCTCTTTATTATCACATTCAGTTGTATTTTCAACATGCCTCTATATAATCCAATGCTACTAAATATCACCAGTTGTATGCATTGTGTTGATGTGTAAAATGAAATTTTGAGAAAGAAAAACTGGGTTGATATTTGGTTTTGCTTATGGGGAATTGATGAGTAATTTTTAAAATTTCGCGAGATCAATCTGCATCACTTTTCATGATGACAGTCCTGGTTAGAGTGAATCCAGTGAAAAGCAATTGTGTATCTGAGGCTGCTCTCAGAAAACTTCCCATCCTGTTATCTGATCTAGAAAAAAACATATGTAACAGGTGTCAGAGGCTGTGAATTGTGACACAGAGATCAAACAAAACCCTCATCAGAAGGTTTTTGTATTGAGAAACAAAGATCTGTAGCACTGTGTAGACTAGCAGCACAGAAATAAACTGCACTGCTGCTCAGGTCCACTTTGTTGATGACTAACGTGCAGTTTTTATCTTTATTTGCATCACCTTTTATCTTCACTACTTCTTTATTTTCAGATAAATCAGTTGTTCCAACCATATATCCCAGAAACTCCATCTGTCTATTTTCCAGCTGTTTGTACCACAGGATGTTGTCATAGCTATCGATTCTGTGTAAACAGTTAATTTCTGCTGCTTCCCCTGGTTTAGTGAACATGTCTTGTTGAGTCTGGGTGACTTCTTTGATTTCAGAGGAACCTGAGGAAACAGAACAAAATACATCACATCCCAATGTTTCCAAAACAGTATAACAGGTTTCTTATTTTAATACTTGGATGAAAGGAAACATTGATTTTACCTGAGACTATGAAAAGATGAAAGGTCACACAGAGGAATAGGATCATGATGGTGAGTCTTTGAGTTTCAGATCAGTCTGTCTGAGTTGATGTTCAAACTCTGTAGGCTGGGTTTCTGATTTCTCCTCCTCCTTTAAAGGAACCCCTCCTTTTGTTAAACACATACAGACTTTAAAGGGGACGGTGTCACAGCTTACCTTAGAAAAAAGTGTTCTCTAGAAAAGCAGCTGATGTTAAATGTTAAAGGACCAGGACTGAATGGACCTTTTTTCAGTCTTAGGATAATTTCATGCTTGTTTTTGTATAAGGCTGATACATTTCTAGTCAGGAATGAATTGAAAAATATTTACTTCAGTTACATTTGATGAATACTCTTTGAGTCTTTTTATTTTCAGGTCATTGCAACAGTCTGGTATGACTAAGTGACACTCATCTGCTCATTCATTAAAATTTCTGAACTCTGATAACACAGCAGTGACACTGCTGGTTAAACTTCTCATTGCAGGTGTGTGTGGTGTATGGTGTGTGTGTATGTGTAAGGGGGCACTGATAAAAAGGGTTTTTGTTGTGCAAAGCACTGATGTGTAGCACTGTGTAGACTAGCAGCACAGAAATACACTGCACTGCTGCTCAGGTCCACTTTGTTGATTGTTAACGTGCAGTTTTCTCCTTGGTTTGCATTTCCTTTCATCGTCACATTCACTCCTTTCTCTGGGTTTGGGTTGTCGATATACATATATCCAAGAAACTGTAGCCGATTTGACTGTTTGTACCAGAGGATTCGGTCATAGATTGGAATATTGTGTCTACAGTTAATTTCTGCTGCTTCCCCTGGTTTAATGAGCATGTCTTGTGGAGTCTGGGTGACTTCTTTGTTCTCAGACGAACCTGTGGAAACAGTAACAATATGAAACCACAGTTCATGAAAATGTGTTTGATAAACAAACAATACAAGAAACAGTTCATTCAAATATAATTTTTTTTCATCAACAATTCGTTCCAGTACCTGAAGCGATGACAGCATTAAAGGTCAAACAGAGGAGGATGATCATGATGTTGTTTCTGACTGAGTTGTAGATCAGTCTGGTTTTTGCTCCTCTTTGGTCTCCACAGCTCACTGTGAGCCTGTCTGCTGACTTTTCCAGCTCTCTTCGAGGAAACACCTCTTCCTGTTTCACAAATACAGCCTTTGAAAGTGGGAGGAGTCACCTCGAACTCTTTACATAAAAATCATTCAACAAACTAATTCCAACACACATTCAGTGCAAAATAATGAAAATCTGAGGCTGCTCTCATAAAAACTCCCATCCTATTATCTGATCTGGAGAAAAAACATATGAAACAGGTGTCAGAGGCTGTGAACTGTGACACAGAGATCAAATAAAACCCTCATCAGAAGGTTTTTGTATTGAGAAACAAAGATCTGTAGCACTGTGTTTACTAGCAGCACAGAAATACACTGCACTGCTGCTCAGGTCCACTTTGTTGATGACTAACGTGCAGGTCTTTCCACTTCCAGCATTCCCTTCCATCTTCACATTCACTCCTTCCTCTATGCTTGGACTGTCTCCAACCATAAACCCAAGGAGCTGTAGTTGTTTATCTGACTGTTTATACCAGTAAATGTAGTTGAAGCTGGGATTATTGTGTCCACATTCAATTTTTGCTGTCTCTCCTGGTTTGATGAAAGTGTCCTGGGGCTTCTGGTTGACTGCGTTAGCATCAGGGGAACCTGAGGAAAAAGGAGACCAGCAGCACTTTAATATGTCTTTAAAGAAATGATTCTCATATAACTGTTTTAGTACTTTTATGTAGGTTCATTACCTGAAACTAGAAAGATGTTCAAATGAATGAAGAGGAAGAAGATGATCATGATGTGTTTCCTGTTTGCCGAAAGTGAAGCCAACGGTTTTTGATCAACTGGAAGTTTTAAAGTGTCGCAGCAGGTGAAATAAGTCAGACCTCCTTTAGAGAAAACCTGAAATGAAGTGATGTGGTGGTTGAAGGAGTCTGAGATACTTCCTCCTCCTCCTCTTCACCAGTCACCACAGCCTTAGTAATAACATGTCAGAGGTGCAAGAGTCTGAGCCATTTCGTAGAGACAAAGGAGGTTTTTGTGGTGCAAAGCAGTGACATGCCTGGTTTCTTCAGGTTCATCAGTTATTCTCTTTAAAATGCAACAATGTTTGAAAAGTTGCTGCTCTGCAGAGAAACACTGCACCCTGATGGGTTGGAAAACTCTCACTCTGATGCTGAGCCAGCTGTCTGAATTCAGCCGTTCTCAGACGGGTTGATTGCTGTTTCTGTGGTTTTTATTCTCTGTCTGTATCAGAGCAGGTTTTTGTTAAAGACTGAGGGTTTGTGCAGCACTGTGCTGACTAGCAGCACAGAAATACACAGCGCTCTCCTCTGATCCACTCAACTTTATATGAAGATGTGACAGACTTCCACCATCACCGCTCACGTTATACGTCCCCTTGAATTCCTCTTCCAAATTTGGTGACTTGAATCTCACATAGGCGAGCAGAGTCATGTCATGTTTCCCAGCAGACTGTTTGTACCACTGGATCATATCAAAATCAGAGTTTGAATGGTTGCATTTTAACTCTGCTGTTTCTCCAGGGTGTTGGATCAGAGCTGCAGGAGTCTGATCCACTCTGTTCTTGGAGAGTTCTGCAAGAAACATGAGAAGAAGCAGATTTAGAGTTAAAATAATCACTGCTGATCATCATTTTTAAAGTTATTGTAGTATTTACCTGCTGAACAGAACACCAGAGTGTGTAACAGAATGAGGAGTCTGATCATGATTGAAGCACTGATGAGGTAAAGCTGTTAGGATGACTGTGACCTGACAGGATGGAGAGGAGGGGTTGACATGATGAGACGTCACATGTCTTCTTCAGTGGATGTCTTTGTCAACATTTATTTTAAGGTCCCATATTATGCAAAATCCCTTTATTAAGTCTTTAAGTGAAATTTGTGGGTCTTTGGCTTTCCTCCCAACCTACAAAATGTGATATTTATGGACAAAACCGGCACTTAGTAGTGCTTGTGAATGTAAAGTCCTGACCTAAATCGAGCTGTTTGGATTTTTGGGATTTGCCGACGTCAGCGATTCCCTTTCTTGACCAATCAGGAGCAAGTCTGACCTGATTGGTCCACCGGAGCACCCCGCCCACTCCCCTCCCCGCTGCTGGAGAGATTTGCCAAAGTTGAAGAGCCATCACTGCTCTGTTTTTGGCTGTAAACAGCAACATAGTTCCATTCACAAACTTCCCATCTCGGAAGAAGACAAGACTAAGTGGCTAGAGTTCATTTATCAAGGAAATGTGTCAGCTACACTCAGTAAATCTGTGCATGTGTGTGCTAGTCACTTCACGGCCGACTGCTTTTCCAACCTTGGACAGTACAACAGAGGGCCAGCGAATAAATTGGTCCTGAGTCTAGGCGCATTACCAACCATCCACCAACAAACCTCGGACCCTGGAAATGTGAGTATTTTAAATGCTGTGTGCTGTGGAGCAGATGTAAGAGCTTTCCCTCAGTGTCCCCCCCTGTCTCTGTATTAGCTTCAGGATGATAACTGTAGCTGCAGTTAGCCTGTTGTTTTAGCCTGTAATGTTACAGTGAATGAGCTTCGCTGATTTCTAAACATTGTGCCGTCAGAGCTTGTGGCGCCGCTCTCAGCAACACGGAAGAGTGGGGCGGTATCAGCGGTGACTCATTTACATATGCAGGTCACGCCCACTAAATCAGAGCGTTCTGAACAGAGGGGCTATGAGAGCCTGGAAACAATGCTGCTGTGCTTGATTTATTGGCTTTTTGGACCAAAACATGTTACTACCATTTCATGAAGACATCAATGATCCATATTAAACTGCCGAAAAGGAGCAGAATATGACACCTTTTAACTTGAAATGTATAACGTTCAGGTTCAATTCAGTGTTTTTAGAACAATCAGATGAAGAACCAGGACACAGACTCATTTTTTTTTTCTTTATTTCCATCTTTGTATTTTATCAGTGGAGATCACTTTAAGGGCCTGCTCTTCATGGTCATATTTGGTTGTGTTTTCAACACTCTTCTCTTCTACCAAGGCTACTCAATACAATCAGTTGTATGCATGTGTTGATGTGTAAAATGAAATTTTGAGAAAGAAAAAAATCATTCAGTTTTTGGTTTTAGTTTAAGTAACTGATGAGTGATCATTGACATCATTAACAGAGTGAATCCAGTGCAACGTAACTGAAAGTCTGAGGCTGCTGTCATCAAACCTCCAATTCTATCATCTGATCTGGAGATAAATCATTTGAAACAGGTGTCAGAGGCTGTGAACTGTGACACAGAGATCAAATAAAACCCTCATCTGAAGGTTTTTGTATTGAGAAACAAAGATTTGGAGCACTGTGTTGACTAGCAGCACAGAAATAAACTGCACTGCTGCTCAGGTCCACTTTGTTGATGACTAACATGCAGGTCTTTCCACTTCCAGCATCCCCTTCCATTTTCACATTCACTCCTTCCTCTATATTTGAACTGTCTCCAACCATATACCCAAGGAGCTGTAGCTCTTTATCTGACTGTTTATACCAGAGGATTCTGTTAAAGTTAGGATTATTGTGTCCACATTCAATTTTTGCTGTCTCTCCTGGTTTGATGAAAGTGTCCTTGGGCTTCTGGTTGACTGCGTTAGCATCAGAGGAACCTGAGGAAAAAGGAGACCAGCAGCACTTTAAAATGTATTTAAACAAGTAAATATTTAATGACCATATCTGTACTTTTATGTAGGTTCATTACCTGAAACTAGAAAGATGTTCAAATGAATGAAGAGGAAGAAGATGATCATGTTGTGTTTCCTGTTTGCTGGAAGTGAAGCCAACAGTTTTTGATCACAACTAAACGTTTTAAAATGACTTCCTTTAGAGATAAACTTAAATAAGGTGGGAGGAGTCTAAGATGCTTCCTCCTCCACTCAATCAGTCACCACAGCCTTAGTAACAGCCTCACTCAAAGATAAAGGAGGTTTTTGTCATGCAGAGCAGTGGCATGTCGCACTGTGTAGACTCGCAGCACAGAAATACACTGCACTGCTGTTCAGGTCCACTTTGTCGATAACTAATGTGCAGTTTTCTCCTTCAGCTGCATTTCCTTCCATCGTCACATTCACTCCTTTCTCCAGGTTTGGATTGTTTTGATACATATATCCAAGGAGCTGTAGCTGTCCATCTGACTGTTTATACCAGAGGATTATGTTGTAGCTGGAAATTTTGTGTTCACAGTTAATTCTGGCTGGATCTCCTGGATTGATGTGGAGGTCTAGTGGAGTCTGGTTGACTTCTTTGCTCTCAGAGAAAACTGAAAAAGCAGTTACAATATGATGCACAGTTTGTTCAAATCAAACAAGAATTCAAATATGGGATAAGCAAACTAAGTTGTCCTTCCAGTACCTGAGACAATGACAAGATGAAAGGTCAAACAGAGGAAGATGATCATGATGTTGTTTCTGACTGAGTTGTAGATCAGTCTGGTTTTTGCTCCTCTTTGGTCTCCACAGCTCACTGTGAGACAGTCTGCTGACTTTTCCAGCTCTCTTCAAGGAAACACCTCTTCCTGTTTCACAAATGCAACCTTTGAAAGTGGGAGGGGTCACCTTGAGCTCTTTACATGAAAAACATCTCATCAGATACCTACACACGTTTGAGCCTGCTGCCATAAAAACTCCCATCCTATTATCTGATCTAGAGAAGACACATTTGAAACAGGTGTCAGAGGCTGTGAACTGCGACACAGAGATCAAATAAAACCCTCACCAGAAGGTTTTTGTATTGAGAAACAAAGATCTGTAGCACTGTGTTTACTAGCAGCACAGAAATACACTGCACTGCTGCTCAGGTCCACTTTGTTGATGACTAACGTGCAGGTCTTTCCACTTCCAGCATTCCCTTCCATCTTCACATTCACTCCTTCCTCTATGTTTGGACTGTCTCCAATCATAAACCCGAGGAGCTTTAGCTCTCCATCTGACTGCTTATACCAGAGGATTGTGGTAAAGCTGGGATTATTGTGTCCACATTCAATTTTTGCTGTCTCTCCTGGTTTGATGAAAGTGTCCTGGGGCTTCTGGTTGACTGCGTTAGCATCAGAGGAACCTGAGGAAAGACAAAGGCAGAAGAGGAGACCAGCAGCACTTTGAAATGATTATAAACAAATGATTCTTATATAACTGTTTTAGTACTTTTATGTAGGTTAATTACCTGAAACTAGAAAGATGTTCAATTGAATGAAGAGGAAGAAGATGATCATGATGTGTTTCTTGTTCGCTGAAAGTAAAGCCAACGGTTTTTGATAAACTGGAAGTTTTAAAGTGTCGCAGCAGATGAAATCAATAAATCAGACCTCCTTTAGAGGAATACCTGACATGAAGTAATGAGGTAGGAGGAGTCTGAGATACTTCCTCCTCCTCCTCTTCATCAGTCACCACAGCCTTAGTAATAACACGTCATAGGTGCAAGAGTCTGAGCCATTTCATAGAGACAAAGGAGGTTTTTGTGGTGCAAAGCAGTGACATGTCTGTGTTCTTCAGGTTTATCAGTCATCCTCTTACAAATTGAGCAACGTTTGAAAAGTTGCAGGATCAGTGATTCCTGCTCTGCAGAGAAACACTGCACCCTGATGGGTTAGAAAACTCTAACTCGGATGCTGAGCCAGCTGTCTGAATTCAGCGGTTCTCAGACGGGTTTATTGCTGCTTCTGTGGTTTTTATTCTCTGTCTGCATCAGAGCAGGTTTTTGTTAAAGACTGAGGGTTTGTGCAGCACTGGCAGCACAGAAATACACAGCGCTCCTCTCTGATCCACTCAACTTTATATGAAGATGTGACAGACTTCCACCATCACTGCTCACGTTATACGTCCCCTTGAATTCCTCTTCCACATTTGGCGACTTGAATCTCAGAGAGGCGAGCAGAGCCATGTCCTCTCCATCAGTTTCCACAGACTGAAACAAAGATAAAGGAGGTTTTTGTTGTGAAGAGCAGTGGCATGTAGCACTGTGTAGACTCGCAGCACAGAAATACACTGCACTGCTGTTCAGGTCCACTTTGTTGATGACTAGTGTGCAGTTTTCTCCTTCAGCTGCATTTCCTTCCATCGTCACATTCACTCCTTTCTCCAGATTTTGATTGGTTCGATACATATATCCAAGGAGCTGTAGCTGTCCATCTGACTGTTTATACCAGAGGATTGTGTTGTAGCTGGAAATTTTGTGTTCACAGTTAATTCTGGCTGGATCTCCTGGTATGATGTAGAGGTTGAGTGGAGTCTGGTTGACTTCTTTGCTCTCAGAGAAAACGGAAAAAAAAGTTACAATGTGAAGTCACAGTTTGTTCAAATAAAACAAGAATTCAAATATGGGATAAGAAAACTAACTTTTCCTCCCAGTACCTGAAACAATGAAAACACAAAGGGTTAAACAGAGGAAGATGATCATGATGTTGTTTCTGACTGAGTTGTAGATCAGTCTGGTTTTTGCTCCTCTTTGGTCTCCACAGCTCACTGTGAGCCAGTCTGCTGACTTTTCCAGCTCTCTTCAAGGAAACACCTCTTCCTGTTTCACAAATACAACCTTTGAAAGTGGGAGGAGTCACCTCCAGCTCTTTACATGAAGAACCCAGAATATCATTTGGCTCCCATTATATCATATCTACTCCACTTATTATGACGCAACTTACTCCTGACTAGTAGAAATGCTTTTTTTTTTTTTTTCTTAGAAAGAAAGAGACATAATTTTCCTTTTGGTTTTCTTATTGCTGCAAGCTAACATTCAGTGTTTTGATCCTCTCTCTAACTGACCATTGACTTCATTTTCACAAGACTGCTTTTCATGTTCAGAGATTTCAACATGACCTTATTAGATCCATAGCCGTTATAAAAAAAAGTCTCCAAAAATAAGATTCAAAGCTGGAAAAACTCATTTTTTATAATTAAAGCATAGGAAATTACACAGTTTTGTAAATAAGTAACTAACATCTAATGCTAAGTAACTGAGTATCTGAGGCAATTTTCATAAAACTTCCCATTCTTTTATCTGATCCGAAGAAAAACGTAAAACAGGTGTCAGAGGCTGTGAACTGTGACACAGAGATAAATAAAACCCTCATCTGAAGGTTTTTGTATTGAGAAACAAAGATCTGTAGCACTGTGTTCACTAGCAGCACAGAAATACAATGCACTGCTGCTCAGGTCCACTTTGTTGATGGTAAATGTGCAGTTCTTCTCTTTATTTGCGTTCCCTTCTATCTTCACTTTATCTTTATCTTCAGGATAATCAGTCGTTCCAACCATGTATCCCAGAAACTGCATCTGTTTGTTTTCCAGCTGTTTGTACCAGAGAATGGTGCCAGATGCAGCAATTTTTTGTAAACAGTTAATTTCTGCTGCTTCCCCTGGTTTAGTGAACATGTCTTGTGGAGTCTGGATGACTTCTTTGATTTCAGAGGAACCTGAGGAAACATAACAAAATATATCACATCCCAATGTGTTCAGAGCAGTAAAACAGGATTCTTATTTCAATACTTAGATGTAAAACATAAATAAATAAATAAATCTGACTTTACCTGAAACTATGAAAAGATGAAAGGTCACACAGAGGAAAAGGATCATGATGGTGAGTCTTTGGGTTTCAGATCAGTCTTTGGGTGCGCCTCAAAGCGATAAAATTCCATCCTTCCTTCCTCCGCTTGTGTCGTTCTCTTGCGTCTTAGTCCCTCCCACCAGAGATGCAAGAGAGAGACGTGAGGAAATGAAGAGAGGATAGAGGATGGAGGACAATCGTTTTTAGAGCAATGGGACATACGTGTTTCATTGATTACGGCATCAGCTGATCACCTCTGGATCATCTGTCAGTCAGCTCTAACAGCTGTTTGCGCGTCTGGGCATGTGCGCTGTAATAACTGATCAAACATGAACAGTAACAGAGATTTGTCTGTTTCTTTAACCCATTTAACAAACCCATTACCATGAAGAAAACCTGCTCTCTGTTTATTCTGAGTGCTGTTTAGAAGCACATGGATCACTTTACTGGTAAACTACGTAATTGTGAGATTATTTATGGATTATTTATCCTTATTTTTTCTCATTAAACTCTGTTGTGTTTGTTTCATGTAGAGAAGTCTGAGTCGCTGCAGCGTCCAATCAGAGAGTGATATTCAGCATGGGGGCGTCTGTTAGAGAAAAGACTTCCGCAAAGCCGTTTTTCCTCAATCATCGCTCCTCTGGTCAGTCTCCTCCATCCTCTCTCCTCTGAGCGCAATTATCGCTTGGGACAGTCTTCAAAATGGTGAATGGGAAAGTACTTCTGGTACCGCAGAGGAGATAGGATGGAGGACGCACAAAGTCAACGTATTGAGATGCACCCTGTGTCTGAGTTGATGTCTGAACTCTGTAGGCTGGGTTTCTGATTTCTCCTCCTCCTTCAAAGAAACACCTCCTTTTGTTAAACACAAACAGACTTTAAAGGGGATTGTGTCACTGCTGTAGCTCCAAGTCTCATCATAAAAACAGACAAACTGACAATGTGCATACCTTAGAAATAAGTGTTTATTATACGAACAGCTGATGTTAAATGTTAAAAGTCCAGGACTTGATTCTATCTTTGTTTAAGTCTAAGGATAACATCAGAGTTGTTTTTGTATAAGGCTGATACATTTCTAGTCAGGAATAGGACAACCAATTTTTACTTCATTTACATTGGATGAAAACACCAGGTCATTGCAACAATTTGATATAACTCAGTGACACTCAGCTGCTCATGCATTAAAACATCTGAACTCTGATAAGACAGCAGTGACACTGCTGGTTAATTTTTCTCATTGCAGGTGTGTGTGTGTGTGCTGATCAAGGAGGTTTTTGTATTGAGAAGCAAAGATCTGTTGCACTGTGTTTACTAGCAGCACAGTAATAAACTGCACTGCTGCTCAGCTCCACTTTGTTGATGGTTAATGTGCAGTTCTTATCTTTATTTGCATCCCCTTCTATCTTAATTTTGTCTTTTTCTTTATCTTCAGGATAATCAAACGTAACATCCATGTATCCAAGGAGCTCTATCTGTCTGTTTTCCAGCTGTTTGTACCAGAGAATTCGACTGTAGCCATCAATTTTGTGTAAACAGTTAATTTTTGCTGCTTCCCCTGGTTTAGTGAACATGTCTTGTGGAGTCTGGATGACTTCTTTGATTTCAGAGGAACCTGAGGAAACAGTACAGCATTCATCACATCCCAATGTTTTCAAAACAGTAAAAGAGGATTCTTAGTTTAACACCTAGATGGAAAGAAACCCTGACATTACCTGAGACTATGAAAAGATGAAAGGTCACACAGAGGAAAAGGATCATGATGGTGAGTCTTTGAGTTTCTGATCAGTCTGTGTCTGAGTTGATGTCTGAACTCTGTAGGCTGGGTTTCTGATTTCTCCTCCTCCTTTAAAGGAAAACCTCTTTTTGTTAAGTGACACTCAGCTGCTCAATTATTCAAATATATGATCCCTGTTCATAACACAGCAGTGACACTGCTGGTAAATATTCCTCATTGCATTTGTGTGTGGTGTGTGGTGTGTGCTGATAAAAGGAGGTTTTTGTCATGCCGAGCAGTGACATGTAGCACTGTGTTTACTAGCAGCACAGAAATACACTGCACTGCTGCTCAGGTCCACTTTGTTGATGGTTAATGTGCAGTTCTGATCTTTATTTGCATCACCTTTCATCTTCACTATATTTTTTTCTTTATCCTCCAGAAAATCAGTTGTTCCTGTCATGTATCCCAGAAGCTGCATCTGTCTGTTTTCAAGCTGTTTGTACCAGAGGATGGTGTTATAGGTATCGATTTTGTGTAAACAGTTAATTTCTGCTGCTTCTCCTGGTTTAGTGAACATGTCTTGTTGAGTCTGGATGACTTCTTTGATCTCAGAGGAACCTGAGGAAACAGTACAGCATACATCACATCCCAATATATTTAAAACAGTAAAGCAGGATTCTTTTTTTAATACTTAGATGGAAGGAAAAAAAAACAAGTGTAAAAACTTTAACAATACCTGAGACTATGAAAAGATGAAAGGTCACACAGAGGAAATAGATCATGATGATGTGTCTTTGAGTTTCAGATCAGTCTGTGTCTGAGTTGATGTCAGAACTCTGTAGGCTGGGTTTCTGATTTCTCCTCCTCCTTTAAAGGAACACCTCCTTTTGTTTAACACATACAGATTTTAGCTCTAAGTCTCATCATGAAAACAAACAAATTGACAATGTGCATATCTTAGAACTAATTAATCTCAAGATAAGCGGCTGATGTTTAATGATGAATGTCAAGGACTGAATGGATCTTTGTTTCAGTCTCTGGATAATCTCAGACTTGTTTTTATATGAAGCTGATACATTTCTTGTCAGTAATGCAACGAAAAAATGTTTACTTCATTGACATTGGGTGAAAACGCCAGGTCATTGCAACAGTCTGGTATGACTTAGTGACACTCAGCTGCTCATTCATTAAAATTTCTGAACTCTGATAAGACAGCACTGACACTGCTGGTTAAAATTTCTTATTGCAGGTGTGTGTGGTGATAAAAAGAGGTTTTTGTATTGAGAAGAAAAGATCTGTAGTACTGTGTAAACTAGCAGCACAGAAATACTCTGCACTGCTGCTCAGGTCCACTTTGTTGATGGTTAACGTGCAGTTCTGATCTTTATTTGCATCACCTGTTATTTTCAATTTATCCTTTTCTTTATCTTCAGGGAAATCAGTTGGTCCCGTCATGTATCCAAGGAGCTGCATCTGTCTGTTTTCAAGCTGTTTGTACCAGAGGATAATTCTATAAGTATCAATTTTGTGTAAACAGTTAATTTCCGCTGCTTCCCCTGGTTTAGTGAACATGTCTTGTGGAGTCTGGATGACATCTTTGATTTCAGAGGAACCTGAGAAAACAGAACAAAATATATCACATCCCAATGTGTTCAAGACAGTAAAAGAGGATTCTTAGTTTAACACTTAGATGGAAAGAAACTCTTGTTTTACCTGAGACCATGAAAAGATGAAAGGTCACACAGAGGAATAGGATCATGATGGTGAGTCTTTGAGTTTCAGATCAGTCTGTGTCTGAGTTGATGTCTGAACTCTGTAGGCTGGGTTTCTGATTTCTCCTCCTCCTTTAAAGGAACCCCTCCTTTTGTGAAACACATACAGACTTTAAAGGAATGGTGTAGCAGTGACACTGCTGGTTAAACTTCTCATTGCAGGTGTGTGTGTATGTGTGTGTATGTATGCTGATAAAAGAAGTTTTTGTGGTGCAGAGCGGTGACATGTTGCACTGTGTTCACCTGCAGCACAGAAATACACTGCACTGCTGCTCAGGTCCACTTTGTTGATGACTAACGTGCAGGTCTTTCCTTCAGCTGCATTCCCTTCAATCGTCACATTCACTCCTTTCTCTATGTTTGGACTGTTCATGAACATATACCCAAGGAGCTGTAGGTGTCCATCTGACTGTTTATACCAGAGGATTTGGTTATAGATGGTTATTTTGTGTACACAGTTGATTTTTGCTGTTTCTCCTGGTTTGATGTTAATGTGAGTTGGAGTCTGTGTGACTTGTTCACTGTTAGCGGAGCCTGTGGAAAGACAATGATGGAAAAGGATGTCAGCAGCTCTTAAAAATACTTTTAACTAGTCCAACATAAATAACCATATTTGTACTTTTAAGTGGGTTTATTACCTGAAACCAGAAAGATTTTCAAATGAACGAGGAGGAAGAAGATGATCATGTTGTTTTCTGTTTAAAGAAAGTGAAGCCAAAAGTTTTTGATAGACTGAAAGTTTTAAAGTGTTGCAGCAAATGAAATCAATCAGACTTCCTTTAGAGAAAAACTGAGAGAGTGATGAGATGGGAGGAGTCTGAGATGCTTCCTCCTCCTCTTCATCGCTCACCACAGCCTTGGTTTTGTAACCTCAGGTGCAAGACTCTGTGAGCTGTTTTTAAAAGATAAAGGAGGTTTTTGTCACACAGAGCAGTAACATGCAGCACTGTGTACACTGACAGCACAGAAATACACTGCACTGCTGCTCAGGTCCACGTCTTTCATCACTAATGTGCAGTTCTCGTCCTTGCTTGCGCCCCCCTCCATCGTCACCTTTACCCCTTCCTCTGGGTATCCTTGTTGGTAATTCATATATCCAAGGAGCTGCATTTGTGTGCCTTTTGTCCTCTTATACCAGAGGATCTGATCATATTTACTGCTGCTGTGTGAACATTGTATTTTAGCTGTGTCTCCTGGCGTGTGGAAAACATGAGGTGGAGTTTGTTTGACATCTTCACTTTTAGAGGAACCTGAGGAGAAAAACATGAGATTTAGCCAAAAGAAAAACACTAAATCAGAAATAGATTTCAATGTGCAGCAAAAACAAAAAGAAAACTGTTCAGACTTTTCATTTTTGTTACCTAAAAGCAGTAAAATGTTCAAGGTGATGCAGCAGAAACAGATCTTCATGCTGTGGTTGAACTTAAAGCTGCTCTTGAATCTTTTTACTGCTTCTTCAAGTGAGCTCTGGTTCAAGGAAACTGAGGTGGGAGGTGTGTTAGTGCAATAACCTTCTGTCTCCACCCACCGATAGACACATGTGATCTGGCATGCCTACTACATGCATGTGGAAAACTAAAGCTATGGAGACACACCATCTAATCTAGTTTAGTTTAGTTTGGTTTAGTTTCATTCATGATGTTGTAAAAATATTTGTAGCCATTGTATTGTTAGCCTTGTTGCTAGGCGCTGCCCCGTTGTGGCTGCCTGTTACAGCAGCTCTCTCTTCCTTGTTCATTTCTTGTTATTTTTTCATCTCTTTTTCGTCATTTTTGCATTTGGAGTGGATCATTACTTTGTATGGTTCATTTGCTGGTCATAAACACTAAACTGGTTTTGTTTTAAGCAATAATTTCACTATTTTTGCTCCTGTGTTTGTCTGGAGATCCTACATGTAACCATGGCTGCATCGTTCACATGTGAACTCAGCTGTTAGCAGCCTGTAGCATGTCAATGCTAGCTGGTGCAAGGCCTGATGTTTCCCACAAGGCGAGAAGAAGGAGGTGAGGACGACGTGCTGGTTCTCAGGTTTGAGCTAAGAAGTGACGACATCAACCCATTTCATCCATCGTTATTGTGAACATGAGATTTACCTCCAATATGATGGACAAGCTATATAGGGAATATCAGAAAGCAGAGAAGCATCATGCTATTCACAGACATGGCTAACAGAGCTAACACCAGACACCAACGCCACATTGGAAGAGCTTCACCTGCTGTGAGCAGACAGGATCCAGGAGACAGAGACTGAACAGACTGCTGAAGAAGCTCAGTCCTGGACCCTGTGGAGGTGGAGGCTGGCTGAACTGGACAATGATGGACAAGCTGTCAACATCCATTTTCTTATGGACCTTTTTGCACTTTCTATACTCTTTCTTCTTTTGTTTTCTTGATTGCTGCTGTGACTCCTCCTGAATTTCCCCTCGGGGTTGAATAAAGTATTTTCTATTCTAAGATTGAAAATCTCTAATAAATGAAAAGGAGCAGAAAGAAGAAAGAGTGTTACTTTATCTGCCCTCGCTCTCACACAAAATGTTAAATAAACACATGATCAGTGAAAACAAAAATACCGTCGGCTGGTATGCCTTTTAACTTTCCATGAATCGTTTCTTACAGAAAGATGACAAGCAAAACAATCCACTAACTAAAATGCTAATTTGCACCACAAAATAACAGAGTCAGTGGGTCAAACAGAAGTGATTCATGCTCTGCGGAGAAAACACTGCACCCTGATGGGTTAGAAAACTTGCTCTGATGCTGAGCCAGCTGTCTGAATTCAGCCGTTCACAGACAGGTTTATTGCTGTTTCTGTGGTTTTTATTTTCTGTCTGTATCAGAGCAGGTTTTTGTTAAAGACTGAGGGTTTGTGCAGCACTGTGCTGACTGGCAGCACAGAAATACACAGCACTCTCCTCTGATCCACTCAACTTTATATGAAGATGTGAAAGACTTCCACCATCACCGCTCACGTTATACATCCCCTTGAATTCATCTTCCACATTTGGTGACTTGAATCTCACATAGGCGAGCAGAGCCATGTCATGTTTCCCAGCAGACTGTTTGTACCACTGGATCATATTAAAGTCAGAGTTTGAATGGTTGCATTTTAACTCTGCTGTTTCTCCAGGGTGTTGGATCAGAGCTGCAGGAGTCTGATCCACTCTGTTCTTGGAGAGTTCTGCAAGAAACATGAGAAGAAGCAGATTTAGAGTAAAAAATAATCACTGCTGATCATCTGTTTTTAAAGTTATTGTAGTATTTACCTGCTGAACAGAACACCAGAGTGTGTAACAGAATGAGGAGTCTGATCATGATTGAAGCACTGATGAGGTAAAGCTGTTAAGATTAGTGTGACCTGACAGGATGAAGAGGAGGGGTTGACATGATGAGACGTCACAGGACACAGATTCCTAAATATGAGAAAAGTACAAAGGTTAATATTTGAAGCCAGATGATTGGATTGGAGTGACATAAACCTCTGATTTCCTGCCTCATATTACAGTTAGATGCAGCTGTATCCTTCCTCCTCCTGAGGAGTCGTCTGATTATCACTGAAGGTTTTTGTAAGGAGGAGCGAGTCATTGAGTCACTGTGCCTACTAGCTGCACAGTAAAATACACCACTGTCCTCTGCTTGTCTCAGCTTCAGCACTTGAAGATCAGCCTTCTTTGAGCCATCTCCACTTATATCAAAATGTGGTTTATATTTTTCCTCCAGGAGAGAGCTTGAGTACTGAATATATCCAATGAGGTTGAGTCTGGAGTCTCCCACCGGCTGCTGGTACCACAATATGGTATAATATGTACTGACTGAATGATTACAGCTGATATTTAGAGAGCCATTTGGGCTTCCTATGATTTCTGGGGGGTTTTGGTCAACTTGATTGCTCAGTGATTGACCTGAATGAAAAAAGAAAAGACATTACTCACTGATGATGTATGGTTTTAATCAAAGAGCTTGAGTTTAAACTTACAAGAGAAGCAGAGAAGCAGCAGAGTGATCCTGATCATCATGATGTTCTTCTCTCCCTCTCTGTGTCTGCGCTCACTGACAGACTGATCCAACATGAGAGTAGCTCAGAGGGGAGGAGACACAGGGTGTAGCCAGTAGTTCATGAAAGAGTGGAATTCATGTGAAGAATACCAAGCAATGTTGAAATTGGAAGTCCTTAAGTGTACTTACCCTAACTTCATGCCATGCGAAGGAGATTTATTAGTGGTTCTGGTTCAGCATCATCCTCTTTGGTAAAAAAAAAAAAAATGTGTCAACTTTTTGAATAAAATACATCAATACAGATCTTTTTTTAGTCCAATTTTTGTCAGTTCAAAACATCTTTTATCAGGATGAAGAGTGATGAGGTGATTGGAGCTACATCAAATTGTTATGTGCAAAATTACTGTGCTTTGTATGCTAGGCTAATAGTCCAGTTAGAAAGAATTTGGAACAGGAAGTGGGAAAGAAATCCAAGAACTTAACCAATTACATTCATGCCAGGGATCACATTTAAAACTTTGGTTTTGACCAAGTGGCAACCTCTGGTCTAAGAGTATGAGACAATGTGGAAGTGCTAAAATCTTCTGTGTCTTAAGTGTCCGCTTGAGGCTGGCTCTGGAAGTACAGTCACATACACATCAAGCCAAAAAAAGTTTTCACAACAGATTTTAACCTATTTATGGCCCAGTTCAAAGACCGTCTCCTGTCTGAATCGTTAATTTCACTATCAACACACACTGTACAAGGGGTGAATTTTTTTTTTTAATCAGCAGTTTAGAAGATATTAAGATTCGGAGTTCGCCCAATCAGAGGCACAGCTCAGCTCGGACGGGGGCCCAATAGCTGTTAGTGTGGAGACTCAAAACCTGTCACTTCCAAAGTGGTCGCTACAGATGATTTGCTTCAAAAATCTATTTCAGAAACAGATGAGTGACGTCTGGGAGACCATGTCCGTTAACTCTACAGTCTAAGGTTTTGACATTACTTTCCTATCATATAAATGTTGGATTGCAGTACCTCACATCTCCACTAGAGGCAAGCTCCAAAAGTGAGAAATTCAGTATAGATCCACATTTAAAACAACAAACTTACAGCAGAAATAAAACATAACACAGCCTCATGTGAAATGATTTGGTCTCTTCATCTGTGGTGGATCTGAGTGACAGATTGGAGCTGCTGATAGGCCTCACTGACCTCAGATGACCACAGGTGAGTGTCAGTTGCAGACATTTCCTCTAGATTTCACCCAATTGATGTTGTACAGAGTTATTTGTACCCTTAAAATGAAAAGTTATATCAATAAAGTTAAATTTCTTGACCTGAAACTTCAGTAATCTTTAATCTTATGCTTGTTTCATCTCATAACAGTCACATGAATGAGTTAAGTGAAGAAAAGGGGGTCTTCAGTGTGGAGCACCTCTGTTAGGGACTCAAGACTAACACTGCTTTAATATCAACTGATCCAGACTTCTGGCCTTCAACCTGAACCGAGCGAACAGGTTTGGAGCTCCCCCTACAGTTAATCAAAACACTTTATCTTGTATTCATTTATGACACTCGGGGGTATTTGTGCAGCTGTCTGAGTCAGCCGTATCACTGTGTTTGCTCACAGCACAATAATACACTCCACTGTCTGACGGCACCAGATTCTCCACCGTCAAAGATCCAGTATTAGCGTCAGGTTTCTTCGCAGGAAATTTGTCCTGACTGAAGCTGGTCCAGTACTGGTATGGTGGAGTTGGGGTTGTGAGAACGATTTGTTTCATCATCTCTCCTGGTAGCTGTCTGAACCAGTACATCTGGAAATAAGATGTGTCTTTACTGTGATTGCAATTCATTGTGGCAGAAAGACCCTCTGCCTTCCACAGCAGGGGAGGGTCCTGGTCCACATCACTCCCATTGATTACACCTGTGGAAGGTAAAAGTGTCATCATTTCACAATACTGTGTGTTGTAGCAGAAAGTATGGTCATAGTTTATGTCAGCTGCCTTATAAAGTTGAGTACCTGTAATACAGAGCAGAGCTGCAGAGAGATGGATGAGAGCAGCTGTGATCATGGTGTGTTCGGAGCAGAATGATCCCAGAGAGCAGTCTGTGGAGGTGGTGGTGTGTTGGGAGGAGTTTTAAAGAGATAGAGAGTACATCATGTCTAGGTATAGGTTTTAATAATGAAGTCTGCCACAGTATGTTTTGATTTGATTCAGTTCAGGGGCCTGTAGTCAATAAAAGTGGGGTTCATTGGCTATTGGATATATTAGTGAGGGTTTCTTGGATGTTAGACTAGTTGTCCTTTGTTTTCTGAGAATTCTATTTAATAGGGGTATTTCTGACATTCCCATGTGCTTTGTTTTCTGATATATTTCAACTATGGTGGCCCTATAGGTCAGCTAAACAAACATATGGCCACACTGAAGACAGTTTTACAAAAAGACGGATCCAACATGAGAGCAGCTCAGAGGGGAGGAGACACAGGGCGTAACCAGTTCATAAAAGACAAAGATATGTAAATGTGTCCAGGTAGAATTCATGTGAAGAATATGAAGCAATGTTAAAACAGGAAGTGCCCTAACTTTAAATTTGATGTTGGTTCTGTTTTCTCCTTTGCATGAAATCAGTTGTGTCTTTCCTGACGGAAGACTACATTTCCCATCAGCACCAACTATCTATTAAAATGTGTCAGTTTGTTGTTTGATGTTAGTTAGTTGTACTGAATTCTGCATATCCTACCTTATAGGTGTGTTTCTGACAGTTCCATGTGCTTTGTCTTTTGATTTGTCTTAACTATGGTGGCCTAGAAGACAAAAAAATACAAACATATCATGACCACACTGGAGACGTTTCTCAAAAAAAAAAAAAAAAAAAAAAAAAAACATTCCTCCAAAGGCAAAAATATATTGATATGAATATTTATAGTCATACATGTGTGAATTTGACTGTGATATATTTCTGTGCTGTTTCTAAAATAGACAACCATGATATGAAAAGGAAGGTGTTTTTAAAAACTTGGGAAAAGGACTGTGGATCAAATCAAAACCTGGATGACAGAGAAATGGGGATTTAAATTTTGGTTGGTGTATGCATGTATGTATGTATGTATGTATGCTGTCACTCTTGTCCTCAAACAAGTTCAGAGTCAGTTCATCTGATAACATCCTCAAAAGCTCTTTTTTATGGAGGCTGCAGGTGTTCATGAGCCTTATCATGTTGTGTGTCTGTAAACAGAGGAAGAGGAGAGATTTTGTACTGACTTAAAGGTAATCTACAGCACTGTGCTGACTGGCAGCGCAGAAATACACACCACTGTCATTTACTGTCAGATCAGAAACTGTGAGATTTGACTCATTCCGTCCATCTCCATCCATGATGATCTTTCCTTTCACATCCTCCTCAGGATTAGCAAAATTTGAATTCATATATCCAAGAAACTTCAGAGCTCCATGTTTGTCCTGTTTGTACCAGAGAATAGAATAAAAATTTGTATTTTTGTGTGAGCATGTGATCTCACGAGTTACAGATTCACTGATCCTCTTAATTATAGAAGGAGGTGTTTGGCTGACATCTTTGTCCTGAGAGTCACCTGTGGAACAAAAACAGAAGAATTTAGAAACAGCAGTCACAAACTCTGCAGCATTTTAACTTTCTTTACAACTTTTCCTCACCCTTGATAGTTGGTAGATGACTGAAGCAGATTATGAAGAGGATTAACATGTTAAAGATGGTGAGAAACTCCACTATGTGCTTACTGTTAAAGAATTCGACACTGATGAAAAGCACGAGAGCACATGACCGCCACAGTGTGAGGAACAGGGTGGTGTCAGTGATCTATGTCACAGATTATTCTGTTTGCAGAAAAAAGCTGAATTAGAGGAGTCTCAGTGTGAGGCATTATCCACAGGTCAATTGTGGATGTGTGTCGCCTCCTGCTGGGTGCTTTTAAAACTGCCTTGTTTCATTAGTTTAGCTTGAACTCAGGCCCATCCCACCCCCACCCAACCACTTACCCAGTAAGTTACTCCCTCCCTTCAAGGAATGGCCTGTTGCCAAGTTTGTCAACACAAATGCAGATCTGAGGCAATTATCAATTTATATGAGTCACTATTATAAAATATAATTGATACATGGTCAACTTTACTTGTTCTTGTCTTATTTCTTATTTCTTATTTCTCTCTGAATCAAAACACACAAAATCATAATTCTTACTTTTCTTGAAGTGGAGAAACTTCATGTAATTTTGTGTGTGCAGTTTTATTCAGCTGAGGGCAACTTTACAGACTTTGAGCTGAAGTCCTCAAACTTGCATGTCCATCACACATTCAGCATCTTCAGTAAAGACAGCTTCATCTACATTAGAAAAACAGACATAGCACTAACTATGAAAGTAGTAATATTAAAAGTAAATAAATGAATACATAAAACTTAACCAATAAGAATAATTAAGAAATAAAAAAAATAATTGAAAAAAATAAAGGATTTGCCCTAAATGAAAGCAGAAAAATATTGTTTTAGGACCTGCCATATTTTTTAAAGACAGTTTCCATTCGTTTATTTACCCATCTATCTTTCTTATTATTTATTTATTTATTTATTTATTATTACCTGGTGGAAATGGGCTTCCACACTATACAAATAGACAGTTTTATACAAAATGGAAGCCAGTTCTCACAAGTTGGGAAAAAAATAGGAAACTCTTCAAAATGTGAAGGGCTTGCCTTGAAGAAAAAAAAATCTGTTTGCAATATTTATTACGATATTTATTTATCAGTTCGCTTTTTTTTTTTTTTTTTTTTTTTACTGGGTTGAGATGGGCTTCCATAAAAGTGACAGTAATCCAAATCAAAGATGAAAGTATGAATTTGTATTTAGGAAAGTCAAAGGAAGATACACTTGAAAAACTTTTTTTTTTTTTTTTTTTTTGTAATTGGAAGTTTAGACAAGTAAAAAAAATGTAGTCAAAATTCTTATATTTCTTTATATATACATATATTTTTTTGCCATCGTTTTACTTATGCGTTGTTCCGAGTACTGGGGACAGTCAAATAAAGTATGGCTAAAAAAACAAACACATTTAAAAAAAAACGGTCGATTTCGCCACGTGGTCACGTGGTACCTCGTCATGCAGCCTCCGCGTGTTTGTGTAGCCTGTGTTGCCATGGAAACATCTCAGCTAGTTGTCGAGCAATAGTAGTCGACCTCTTCTCGCTGACTTTTGTCTAAGCTGCCCAAAAGGACTGACTGCCCTGCTGTCTACGTGTTGTTAGCGCAAAATTAAAGATGGCAAGAAAATTATTCTCTACATTTCCAATACTTATAAGTGAATTGCTAACGTTAGCTTTTCTTTTGCTTTTAATGTGTTATCGTTCATTCATTCACAAGGAGCAAAGGCTCAATATTTTAATTGTGTCTTAAAAAACAGGCTACGTAAAGTATAAGCAGTTTAACGTATTGATTTTATTATTATTTGACTTTTAATCAGCCACCCAAAAAGAAAGGCTCAAGTAAGAAGCCTCCAAAGGTAAAGACCCCCATACTGATGGACGGCCTCACCAAGGACGAGATGACCAGGGACCAGGTTAGAGAAAGTCTCATGTGTTTGAAAGTATCAAGTGATGTTTGGATGTTAAATGTTAAGAGTCTGTCACCTTTGCACTGACTACCACAGCTGCCTAACTTCTTGAAAGTGTTTTCAAATCAGCTCCTCTTGCAAACATGAACCCAACAATGAACAGATCTGTATATTAAAGACTGATAAAATCATTGCAAATTTCAGTTGTAGATAAAGCATCTATAGAGATAAGACATATTTCTGAATCTGTGTGGGTGTTGGACAGCAGTAACATGCATCATTCAAATTAAGGGTAAAGAAAGCTAAGAGGATCTAAATAAATGTACACATCTGCTTTAATGTAAGTTTTTGTGCACAAATCTTGGAGTCTCTAAACTCTGCGTTTGTTCAGCATCTTAATAAGGGTTTTTTTTTTGTCATCCAGAGTGAAGAAACTGAATTTACCCTCAGATTTCCTTTCAGTTTTTGATAGTCTAAAATTTTCCCCTGTAAATCAGATGGTGGGATACGCAGCACGTCTTCAAGAGGAGCTGGATCGAGTGAGGGAGGAGAAGAAATCCTTTAAGCAGGAAAGAGACCAGTACCTCAAGTTTCTGGGCATTACAGAGAGGGAGCTGAATGAGGTAGAGGCAGACCTGAAAAACCAACAGAAAGGTATAGAGGAGGACACGAGATGCCACCAAGAAGAGATACAGGTAAGGTTAATAAAGGAATGTTCTGCTGCTTCATAGAATAGAATAGAATAGAATAGAATAGAATAGAATAGAATAGAATAGAATAGAAAATACAAGGAGAAATTCAGGAGTCACAGCAGCAATCGAGAAAACAAAAGTAAGAAAGAGTATAGAAAGTGCAAAAAGGTCCATAAGGAAATAGGTCCTGACAGTTTGTCCATCATTCTCCAGTAAGCCAGCCTCCACCTCCACAGGGTCCAGGACTGAGTTTCTTCAGCAGCCTGTTCAGTCTCTGTCTTCTGAATCCTGTCTGCTCACAGCAGGCGAAGTTCCTCCAATGTGGCGTTTATGTCCAGTTTTAGCTCCGTTAGCCATGTCTGTGAAAAGCGTGATGCTACTCTGCCCTTTGGTATTCCCTCTGTTGCTAGGTTAGCACAGCCAGCCTGTCCATCTTACTGGAGATAGATCTAATATTCCCAATAACAATGGATGGAAGGACAGATCCATGACATCACTTCTTAGCTCTCACCTGAGAACCAGCACGTCGTCCTCACCTCCTTCTCCTCACCTTGTGGGGAAACATCAGGCCTTGCACCTGTTAGCATTGACATGCTACAGGCTGCCAACAGCTGAGTTCACATTTAAACAATGCAGCCATGGTTACATGTAGGATCTCCAGACAAACACAGGAGAAAAAAATAAAATAAAAAATATTACTGAAGACAAAACCAGTTTGGTGTCCATAACCAACAAAAGAACCCAACAAAGTAATGATCCACTCCATGATGAAAAAGAGATGAAAAAATTCCAAGGAATGGACAAGGAAGGAAGATTCAGTTAAGTCAAGATGGTTTACGTTTTACTGTCTCTGGAAACAGTGTACATGAAAATTTGATGGTAATGAACATTTGATTTCTACCTCTTCCAGGTGATCAAGCAGGAGATGAAGTTCCACCTGTGTCAGCATCAGAACACCATTTCTGCACTAAAGGCAGATGCTTTGGTGTCCACTGAGGCTGCCCAAGAAGAGCAGCAACAGTTAGAGTTGGAGCTTCATGAGAAAATTTGGACCATCAAGCGGGACATAAAGAAACTTAATCTTGAAAGCCATGAAAGTCATGTCAAGGAGCTTGAACTGGTTTGTTGTTCAATCTATTTAACTCCTACACTTAAAGAGCTTTAGATTTAAGGCATCTGTAACCCAACATATTCCTCGGTACACCGTCTCAAAGACTGTTTTTTTTTCTATTATCCCAACAGGCACAGGATAAAGAAATGACTGAAGCAAAGGATCACTTGGAGAAGCAACGACAGGGTAAGAAGCTGATTGCATTTCAAGCTCAACTCAACATTTCTCAGAGGTGAAAAATAAAAGCAGCGGTGATTTTCGTTCCTGGATAGACACAAACATCAAGAATAAGAACAAGCTGGAGCAGCTGAAGCAAGAGCTGGAGACAAAGATGAAGAAAACCATCAGAGACGTTAAGAACCGGTGGGAACATCATGTCAGCGAGCTCAGAGGGGACCACAAGGAAGCCATCAATGAATTGCATAAGCTGATGGAGGAGTTGCGCATGGAGAGCTCAGATTACGCCAAGGTAAAAATACACTTCAGCCACAAAAATATTTTAACAGATCTATTCAATCAGCCACAGTCTGTTATTTTGTGATCTGTAAAATGCCAACGCGTGGCTCTGTGTTGAAAATGGATGCTTTGTCTTCTGCGTATCTCGTTTTGACCTGCTCTGTTTGATTGTCTCTTCTTAGCACTGTGCAAAAATAGAGGCTCAAATCAAGGCGAAGGCGAAGGATATGCCCCATATTTTACAAGATAAAAAACGTATCACTCAGCATATCTCGGAAGTCGGCAAGGACATTGCTGCATTGGAGAGACAGCTGAAGTATAAAGTGAAAAAGGTCACTTTTGTGTTCATGTTACAGATCCATCTGCTGATATTAAGCATCATGGCTGATATGCTTTGTTACTAAGCACCAGGTGAATTTAAGATGCTGTTTTTTGCAGAATGATGCTGAGATGGTCAGGCTGGAGGAGCTGGCTGATCTGGAGAGGAAACATGAGGCACTGGAACAGAAGTTCAGAAAGGTTGGAAAGAGGATTGAGCTGCTAATCATCAACCTCATGTGCCTCTATGTTATTTCATTCATGCAATCCTTATGTCACATAGCTCCAGTTGAAGAGGGATGAGCTGTACAATGCAGTCCCGCTGAAACTTCAGGAGGTGCATCAAAAAGCCGATCAGAGAGGAGAGGTGCTGGAGAGGAAGCTCAGCGCTCTTGCAGAGCATCAGGAGAGCACATGGACTCAGCTAGACGCGGTGCTTTCTAACCCCAATATGGACCAAACTGCACTGCGAGGGATCATGAACCAAGTGGAGGTCTGTTTCCTCCTACTCGTACCATCATACTCTACATCCCTGATTGTTTTTTTCTGCCTTTAAAGAAGTCTGTGTTTGCTTTCAGGAAAAACTCGACACCAGCGGTAACTACATCAAAGACTTGAAGCATAAAATCGCTCTCATCACCAAGGCAAGACACTCATTCACCTCCTCAGAAAGAAAAGCATTTAATTTAGTACTAATGCAGATTTTAATGATAATACTGTGTGTCTGCCAGAGCCGTAAGGATCTTCTGCAGCAATTTGAAGCAACGCAAAGAGCTGTCGGTGTCCCTGTGCAGGAGCTCCATGTGGAACATGGTGGAAGCAGTCCAGCTGGGAAGAGTCTGTAACAGGAAGTGGGCAAAAAAATCTTCTGTTTCTAGTAATACTTTTAACCATTACTTTCTTTGGCATTGGCTTCATTAGGTTAGAGCTAACTCAAACCATAAAAGTTGTGTGGAGTTAGCCTTAAAATGGAGTAAGATCTCTTGACGTGAAACCAAAGTAACACTCAATCATCTGCTGGTTTCATCACATAACAGTCATGGGAATAAGTTACTTAGGAAAAAACAGCCTTCAAATGTGGAGCACCTCTGTGACAGAGAATTCTGACCTTCAACCTGGACCAAGTTTTCAGGTTTAGAGCTCCCCCTACTGGTAATTTAACACCCATGTCTTGTGTCTTATACATATCTCATTCTGTATTGTTAAAGTTTATAAACAAATACAACTAAAATAATATTTTAAAAATTCCTTAAATTACAAGATGTCAATGCAGTGGTTGATAAACCAAACTCCATTACTGATATATTTAGGGTGAACTCTGGCTTTAGGCATTCCTGTGATTTAGCTCTTTCTGAAACTTTTAAAATTTTTCTTTGAAGTTTTTTAGTTGTAAATTCAAAAGCAGATGGAAAAATTTCTAAAAGAAAAAGGAATAAATAAAAAAAAACAGATGGTGCTGTTAGAGATATTTCTGTAGCTCACAGATGTCAGGTTTCTGTTGAGGTTTGACACACATGGTTTCCTGTTTTCACGAGACACCAGTGAAGGCAAACATGTTCGAGGGAATCAAATGAGGTTAAAAGAAAAAGTAGAAACTGTTCTGTCCTGGTTAGGGTCTCTTAACTTGTACATGTTAACATGATATAAATTAAGTCATTTATTTGCCTTAAGCTGTATGAATATCTTGATGGTAAGGACAAAGTTATTAGTAGAGTCATTCTGCAGAGCTGTTCACATTGTGTTTCTGCAGACAGGCAGTTCTTTTTGGATATTTTTGACACTATAAAAACTTTTTCTTTTCTTTTCTTTTTTATTTACTCAATGAAGCTGGAATCCAACTCCAAAGTGTGTCTCAGCAGAAATAAAAACAAAGTACTCCAAAGATTTCTTCTAAATATTTATTTTATACCATACTTTTAATCTTTAATTTTTGTCATCAATTTATGTTATTGTTTTGTGTTTTTGTTCTGTGTTCCAGTCTATGCACCTTTTTGTTTAGACATATGTGGATGTAAAGAAGCAGGATCTCATGGTCCCCAAATAATAAATACTATCACACTGCCTGTTTTAATATTTTCATTTACAGCTAAAGCAGGACTTATTTTATTTTAACTTTATAAAAATACATTTAAAGAAGCTGAGTTTAGGTATTGGCTCTTATTTTGAAATGCCATTGAGGGCATCCTGTGTTCTTTGTTTTGTTAAAATTAGCGCCCTGCATCTATTATTTTTATTGTAGTGCTGTGAAGTTTTATTGTAATGTTGTTTTACTGACTTAAACTTCCATCTTATTTATCCTATTTTCAGGTTTTTTTTTTGTGACTGAAATGATTTTAGTTAGGTTGTTTCTTTTTGTGTGACAAAAATATTTCTGTCCAAAGAGCATCAGAAGCAGTAAACAGCTGCTGTGTGAGAATTAACAAACAAGCTTCAGTTGACACAGAAATGGGCGTTTTGCAGCTGTTTGCTCAGAGACGTGTATCGCATGTGTGTGTGTGTGTGTGTGTGTGTGTGTGTGTGTGTGTGTGTGTGTGTGTGTGTGTGTGTGTGTGTGTGGGGGGGGGGGGGGGGTTGTGATGTTCAGGCTCTTCTGTGACCACATCCTCTCCTCTGCAGCTCTCGCACCTCGCTCCCTCTGCCTCTGCAGCAGCAGCAGCCGCTCAGAGGAAACGACGCTCACTTCCTGTCCTCATGTGTCACACTCACAGTCTCACATTCATTCTTCCTAACTCTGTCTGAATCAACTGAATAAGTCCTGCATTTGTGCCAGGAAAAATAACTGTCATAACTTTCTGAACAGAAAACAGTTTGTTGATGCAAAACTTACTAGTTTGTACTGGAAACGTGTGTTTAGTTTGTCCTGAGCTGACGTTTTGAGCACCATGTGGGTGAGAAACAAAAGGTTTCTGAGAAAAGATTCAAATAAACTAGAAGCTAAAAATACCTCAAACTGTGGAAAATATGATGTTCTGTTGAGGAAGAGGTGTGGGGGGAGATTGTATCTTAACTGCATCAATTATTGCAGCAATAACTCCTTGTATGAGCTTACTTTGTAAAACCTTGAAATCAATGCTAATGTCATCTTTTATGATTTGTAGATCTGACTTCTTTTTTTTTAGAGAAGAATACCCAAGTCAGCAAAAATAAAAGTCTCAAATAAAACATTTTTTCTGTAGTATTAAATCCATTTTGCAAGGGATAGATAGTGATTTTATAGCTAACTCTTTCTTTGTCGAGAAGGAAGCTAAAACAGTAAATTTAGTTCTACAGATCTATGTGTCAGCATCAATTCAATTTCAACTAAGCACCCAGAGTAAAAAGAGTCAAAGGAAAACTCAAATAATGATCAAATAGATCCTCTTATGTGCTTTTATTATGAAGAAAAATGAAAAAAAAAGAAATATTAACTGGTATTAACTGGTTAACAGATAGATGGATAGATGAACCTTTATTGTCCCAAAAAAGGGAAATTTGTTTCCACAGCTTGCCATGTCATCTCATGATCACACTGAACACAAACAGAACAATGGACAATCACAAACAAAAACAGATCAAGACAGCACTTATCATTGCCTGGCAAGTAGGTTAAGTCAGAATGGTAGATTGTTCAGTGCAGCAACAGCAGGATTAATAAATGTTTAGAAAGCAATGAAGCAGTGAAATCTAAAGAAGCAGTATTTACACCATCACATCATCAAGCTGCTCATATTTTCCTCTAATGTTTGATTTTCTCTGAACTGATATGTATAGGCGTGGTCCTCCACAGGCGTTCGTTCAGCTCTCACTTCTTCTCTTTTCCAGCTGAAGACTGAAAAAGACAGAAAACGCACACCGTCTTTTTTTTTACAGATGTTTACTGAGGTTTAGAGACAGATGATACAGAATGTAGGAAGTGGAAATGTCCTGCATGGTTTTGCCCACAGCTATAACTAAGAGACGGTAAAAACAGGACAGGACAGTCATCAAATAAGTGACGGAGTGATGTAAAAACAAACCTGAAGCTTGAGCAGCAGCAAAGTCACAAAGGCTCCAAAGAAACAGCTCTTGATGATGATGACAGTGTAGGAGATTTTGGCGGTCTGCGTGATCTTCAGGTACTTCTCTGCAGAAAGTTCAGAAAAGAGAAAAACATCCAGTTTAGATCAGCAGCTATTTTTGGTTTTACTCTGCACATAGTGAGAGGATCTTTACTGTGAGCTCTGTGAAAATTAAAGGTGCCGACCTCAGATTCACTGAGGCGAAAAGAAACTCACCTCTGGCTTTATCTGCAGAGGAAAAAGAAGAGGATAAAACCTGAATGTTAGCATGATTTTCTGGCAGAGAAGATTTAAATAAGATTATTTCTGTAGTTACTGTGAACAAACCTTCTTCTCCAGTGACTGAATCAGATACATTAATCCATCTTGTTATATTGTAGAAGCTGACAATGCAGGTGAAATTATTCCCTGGTTTGTACCACTGGTTAGCAGTGACCCTCAGCCTGCTGCTGATCTTGTAGTAGTCTCCATCTCGCTTGGCTATGCTGTCAGTGGACACCATACCTGATGGGGGTTCACCATCATTGATGGTCCAGCTGATTTTAACATGGTCAGGGTAGAATTCATTGGCCACGCAGATGATTGTCTTCTTCTCTGTCTTCTTCTTCCCTGTCTTTTTCTTCTCTTTTTGGTCTTCACACTCTTTTGGAGAGGGACGAAAAACTTTGACTGTTGGTTCAGTGACTGTACAGTTTTTTTCTGCAAAGACAAGAGATACCAAAACAAAATAGTAAAAAAAAAAACATTATCTACTCAAATTTCTTCAAAGACAGATGTAAAGCTACAGACATTCAACATAACTCTGATCTTCATGCCTTTAAAGCAGAATCAGGACATGACCATCAGGGCAGAGAAGTTTTTTTCACACGTGACATAAAAAACAAACTAAACATGGTCACCAGAGGTTAATCAATAGAACATTAAAGCTGTATCATTATGACACGTTTTGATGCTAATTTTACCCAAACCACCGCTTCTTTCAGCTGATTAACCTTCAGTTCACTGCTGAGATCTTACCCAACACCGTGAGTCTGGTTCCCTCTCCGAAGTAAGCAGGATAGTTTCCTGAGCACACCACGAAGCTGTGAGCACAAAACTCAGCACCTCTGCACACCTAATGAAGCTTTAATGTTTTCTTTGCGGTTGAATTTAAGGTGATTTTTTTCCTTTTCCAGAACAAATTAATTATGAGTTACAACTGACCTGTATGGACAAATCCTACTGTAAACACCCTGAATGTTTATTATATACAGTATGAATGACTTTAAAGAAATTAAGAGTCTTATTTTAGATTTCTGATCAGCTCATTTTGCCCATGAGGAATTGACTTTCTTCTTATACAACCATTTACAGTGATCCCGATTGTATTTTTATCTCAATCATTTGATATTTTCTCGAAGTTTTCACCTATTTCCTTCACTTTTTTAAACACTCTTGGTAAAGAAATTATTTTAACGTGAGTTTATAACCCTGGAATACAGAAAAGTGAAGTCAGTTTTTTTCCCCTGTGTGCTCCAGATCTGTAGTTTTCTTCTGAATTTTTCAAAACCACACATCAAACACTAAAAAAAATTCTGGACTTGTTTTCTCTGTAGATTAAGGGTGAAAACAAACATCTCGCAGATGATTTAAAATCCTTTTCTTACCCAGCACGGTGAGTTTGGTGCCACTGCCAAAGAAAGCAGGATCATAGTTGTTCACACTGATACGAGGCTGCAGAAAAATCCTCGCTACCTCTCAGCAGCGACACCAAACTCCCTCTCTGTTTTTAAATTTATGCTCTTAACTGTGTCCATAAACCTCCAGAAGAAGAAATGATTTCTCACAATACAACTACAGAGTTTTACTTTTTAAGGACAGGATATAAATGTTGTTTTTTGAGCTAATCAGAAGAGAATTTAACGCTGCATGAATCAAAACATTTTCAACCCTACCTTTTGATTAGTTCTGTTGAGAAATTTAAACTTGTCTTACCTAAAACAGTGAGTTTAGTCCCTGCTCCAAAGTAAGCCTCTCTGTTATCGCTCACAGTGTTTCATCGAGCTGATGAGAAGTCACTGTGAGAGGAATAATCCGGGCTCAGAGCCAAATGTTTTATCGATACTCTACTTTGACTGCACAGCTCACGAAACGCTAAACTCTACACTCTGCTTCAACCTTTTTAACACTTTGACTTTAGAAAAATTTGTTAATGAACATAACATTGAAACAGATAAAGTATCTTTATGCTGTTTACATTTTTAATGAGAAAAAGATATATGAGACAAAGAAAAACAGTGTGTCGGGGGAATCTGGAGTCTTTTTCTTACCTAAAACGGTGAGTTTAGTCCCAGCTCCAAAATAAGCCTCCGTGAGGGAGCACAGAGACTTTCTACTGTGACAAAAACTCTTCCTGACTTCTCTTTTTTTCTGTGCAGCTTAGAAATGATTCAAACATCATCTCTGTTTGCCATATAAAGATTTTAAAGCTCCCTAGTTCCTCCAAAAGTCTAATCTATCTCCACTAGACTTCACTTAAACATTGGTTTCACTCATTTTAACTTTTTTTATAATGATTATTTAGACTTTAAACTGATGCAATTAAAGTGTGTTAATAGATGTTTCAGGGTACGTGAAGCCTCAGCAGAGTCAGGAACATTTTACAGAAAACCCACCTGAGCTTTTTTTTACAAAAATGTAAATATTTTCTTACCTAAAACAGTTAACTTTGTTCCTCCACCGAAGTAAGCTTCATAACCACCAGAGTCACAGTGAGCTTCATCTGTGCTCAAAACATCACTCTGCTCCACTTTGATTCTTTATGTTTTACATACTTTTACATTTCTGGGTTTTTTTTTCAGCAACTTCCTTTTTTGAAACATTCTCTTTCTTTAAATTCAGATTAAACTTTTGCTGCACTAACGTTTTACAAGCTGAATGTAAAGCAAAACCTTTTCCTCTACAACAAACCTGCTTATTCCTCTTTCTTGTCTCTTACAGGTGAAGTTATCAGAAAAATTATACATCGTTTGCTCAGTCTTTTACTCACCGAGAACAGTCAGTTTAGTTCCAGGGCCGAAATAAGCTTCATACTGACACAGTGCTGAAGCTGAGTGTCAAAAAGCCTGAGCTCAACCTGAACTCTAACAAGTTTGTGGAAAAATTCCTCTTTTCTAAAAAGTCCTAAACTTACTTTCTGCAGGAACAATCACAAACTTTTTAATATAACAAACAAACTCTTACCTAAAACAGTTAACTTTGTTCCTCCACCAAAGTAAGCCTCTGAAGCACCAGAGTCACAGTGAGCTTCATCTGTGCTCAAAACACACTGCTGACTTTAAAGGTCTCTGTCAGTTTTATACAAAGTGATTGTTTCATAGATTCAAGTCTAGTTTTCATGTAGGTGCATAGATTTCCTCCAAAAAACAGATCTACTGCTATTAACTTTGTTTCTTTGTAGAGATAAATTTATCATAAACTTAAAGCGACCTTTCACTCACCGAGAACAGTCAGTTTAGTTCCAGGACCGAAGTATGCTTCGTAATTCACACAGCGCTCGAGCCTCATGTCAAAAAGCTCTGAGATGAGCTTAACTGACCATATAACTAAAATTTTAATTATTCTTGCTGCAGTTTTCAAGGCTTAAATTTGTTCTTGTGAAATATATTTGACTCACCTAAAACAGTTAGTTTGGTTCCTGGTCCGAAGTACGCTTCGTTGGCATTGTCACAGTGCAGAAACACTGAGCATCAAACTCTCCTGACTTTCTCTAACAGACTCACCTTAAGGAAGCTTTTACCAAAATTTCTATTTTCACCGTGACTCTATAGAACTCTTGAATCTATTTAAAACTGTTAAGAGCTAAAACATTTACCTAAAACAGTCAGTTTGGTTCCTGGTCCAAAGTACGCTTCGTTGCCACTGTCACAGTGAAGAAACTCCAGGCATTAAACTCCTCTGACTTTCTCTAACAGACTCACCTTTAGTAAGTTTTTGCTCATGTTTATATTCACACTAAGACTCAACAGCATTTTTAAATCACTAAAATATAGAAAAGAGTTGAATTTTTTACCTAAAACAGTCAGTTTGGTTCCAGGTCCAAAGTACGCTTCAGAGTTCGTGTCACAGTGAAGAAACACTGGGCATCAAACTCTCCTCTCTTTCTTCATCATGACTATCTTTAGAGATATTTAAATTATGTTTATATCTATTCTTTGAATTCCAGGAAATGTAACATCTATATAAAAAAAGAAAGAGCTGAAAAATTTACCTAAAACAGTCAGTTTGGTTCCCGGCCCAAAATACGCTTCATTGTTGTTCACAGTGCAAAAACTCTGAGCATTAAACTCTTTTCTTTCTCTCTTTAACTACCAATTCTGTGAACTTTTGAGTGTGATTTCTATCTAAACAGGGACTTTAAAAAAGATCAAAATACAGTAAGAAAGTGAGATATTTACCTAAAACAGTCAGTTTGGTTCCTGGTCCAAAGAAAGCAGGCTTGTCATAGCTCACAGTGCAGAAACACTGAGCATCAAACTTTTCTCTCTTTCTCTACAATGTTCATTTCTATGAGCTTTTAACTCTGATTCCTGCTTACCCTTGGACTAAATCGTGTGTGAAATGGATCTAAATACAGTAATAAAGTGAGATATTTACCTAAAACAGTCAGTTTGGTTCCTGGTCCAAAGAAAGCAGGCTGAGTGCTGCTCACAGTGTCTCCGTTTAGCTCAATATTTCAGAGTTTTCCCAGCTTCAGCTTTTCTTTCCCTCTCACACCAACATTTGACTGTTTTCACTTTGTTTTACTTCATTAACTTCACAAAAGTTGAAACTTACCCAGAACTGTGAGTTTGGTTCCCTTTTCCAAAGTAAGCTTCAGTTCCAGTGTCACACTGAAAGTCTCCTTCACCAAAAAGTCTGCTCACTTTGCAGAATCTGTGTGTTTAGACTGAGTGATAATCCAGAGGATGAGGAAGGTTAAAGGATGAAGGATGAGCTTCATGATGATCACATTAGTTTTCTGTTTGTAAGGAGGAGAAACAGAAGCTTCCAGATGATTCACTTCTGGACCAAAAGTCGTGTAAAAACACTTTTTTTCTGCAGGTTTTTCTGCACATAAAGAAAGAGTCACTGCTGAAGTGCTGTCTCTTCCTGTTCAGCTTCATATTTCATCTTTTTCTGCTCTCCTGGCATCAGGCAGCAGCCTGCACACTGTGTTTCAATGGGAGGAGGTTTTTGTACGGCGGCTCTATGGGAATGTATCACCGTGGCCCCCTGTCCCCACGGTGAAAAAGCATCAGACAAAAACCTGCAGCGAGTTTGTTTCTCTGCTGCTCCGTATCTCAGCCTCCATCTCGGTGAGGCTGAGGGTGCAGCTGTGCAGCTCGGCTCCAACACTACGACACGGATCACTGCTGCTATTTCTGTGACAGCTAAGAAAAGAAGGAGGAAGGAAGAGAGGAGACTGATGTGTGTTTGTCACTCATCAGAGGGAGGGTCGAGTCTGCTGGTCACACCTCTTCATCCAGACACACACACACACATAAGGGAGGGAGACATATATAAGAGAACAGTCACTGCTTCATGTCTCATTAGGAAAACTTAGTAAAGTTAAAGGCTAAACTCTGCAGGAGCATCCATTACTGCTAAGTGTCATTCAGCTCACACAACCCCACTTCAAAAACTGTCACATTTCCATTGTCTTTGAGCTCTTAGTTTGATTTTACTTTTATGCTTTTCTTATTATTAAAAAGCAGGAAGGCGGGTCCTTAAAGCACTGGTTTAAGAAGACGCAGTGTTGTAATTTTTACTGTTATCGTTGAGATGGATACTTATGGGAGAAGAGAAACAGATGCTGTTTTCCAAACTGTTTGCTACCTACTATGAATGTAGAATGCAGTATGTACTGTATACTACATCCTGCTTTTGAATGACAAAACAGGTGATGTGAATCATGCACCAATAATCAAAACAGAAATAAGGATGAGTTAGCCAGGTCTCAAACCCTCTGGTCCATCATGAAAATGTGCCAGATTTAACCAGACCAGCAGATGAAATGTAATACTATTTTCAGTATTAACACTTCACTGTAACACCAATTATAATATTCATAATTCAATTAAAATGTTTTCGCCAAATGCCAAAGTTCTGATGGCACTGTATGGTTCACTATATTTAAAAACGTCATTATACTGTTTTTAATTAAGTTATTTCTTTTCATGGCGTCACCTCTGAATAAGGAACAAACTCAGAACCAGTCTCTGTGGAAAAAAAAAATGCTGGTTCAGACACAGAACTAAGCCTGTTTAACCCTGTAAAGCCTAAATTATTTAAAATAATAATAATAATAATAATAATAATAATAATAATAATAATAATAATAATAATAATAATAATAATAATAATGATAAAAAGGAAAGAAAAAAGGCCCAAAAAAATCATTATTATTATTTTATTATTGGAACTGAGATGTTTATTAACCCTAAAAAAAAAAAAAAAAAAGTCAATTTGTTTTTAAAGTTTTTTTCTACCACATCTGTAAAATTGGGCAGTTTCAGCATCTGTTTTACTCCATTTTTTGAGCAAAAAAAAATGCATTCTTTCAATGCAGAAGATACTTATTTTAAAAAACAAGTTATAATTTAGATGTAATTTTCACCATAACCTCTTGAAAGTAAAGTAAGCAATGACATGGTTTTAAATGGCACAGCATCACTGACCTCAATCTGCACCTTTTACTGTAATCCCACATGTTTCCTGTAGAGGTCAGTATGTGTTAACCTTTTGGTTGTCATATTGTATAGCTTTATATTGTCAGGAACCACACAGAATTAAATAAACAGTGAAGTCAAAACTTTTCTCAGAGTGACAGGGATCAGACGCTGCATTAAAGGAGAGTTATGGTGCATCGTGTTCAGTTTTAATGCATCAGTGTTAACACCTGCTGTTTTATCTAATCCATCAACTCTGCGGTCGAAAACTTTGGAGAGGCACTTTAGTTTCATTTTTTATAGAGCTATAGAAATGTTCATGCTGCTTCAGACCTCAGAAAAAGGTTTAATGCTATGATTATTATTTGAACAAGCTCGTGTTTTGCAATCTTTAGCAGATGCATCAGCTGTATAAATCACCTTTTTATTACATTACAGCAATTCTTGATTTTAATGTAAATATTTTTTATCTATCTCTCTGCACCGTCTGACGATGTGTTGTTGCAAAGCACTTTGTGTATATCTGCATGTATACATGTTTCACCTGGATACTTTGTGTATCATACATATCATATTTTGATTTTAAAGTGCACTTACTGTTAAATACTGTCTTGACAGTGTATTTGATGGTCTGTTTAATTTAGCTACTCGTTTTAGATCAAGTCTATCAGCTGTGACGTTGATTAACAGATTTTGAATCAAACCTCTTTATTGAAACCAGTCTTATAATCAAACCACAGCTCCCCTGTCCTGTGAGCCATCTGTGCCACACTCTGCTGTACACTCTGTTATTTGTATGACTGTCTGCTCTGTGTGCATCACTGTGACTGGCAGCACAGAAGTAGGTGCTGCTGTCGTTCAGGAACACATTGGTAATCTGAAGAGGGAAGCTGTTTCCAGCAGCGTTGGGCATGGCCTTGAATCTTCCCTCACTTTTTTCATGCTCTTTGGTGAGGAACTCCACTGTGGCTCCGTGGTGTCTTTGTCGGTACCAGAGCATGGTGTAGCTGCTCATGCTGAACCCTGGACCCAAGCTGCATTCAAAGACCACTGTGAGTCCTGGCTTAAGGATCTGATCTCCAGACTGGTTAACTACAACAGTGAGACCTGCACATGGAGGAAAATGTTAATATTCTATTCCTCGTATCTCATTTCCAAATATGTGACACATACAGCAAAAACAACGGATCCTCTTCCATTTAAGAGCCTCTTTCTTTTCAGTAAATCCAGAATAAGTGAAGGTATAAAACCCACCCGACTGTAAAAGAAAAAACAGATTGAGCACAGTGATAAACATGTTTATCATGATTTGTCCTACAGCTGAATGAAGCAGATCAAGTGAAACTTATACACCTCCTACAGACCATAAAGTCACATGACCATGCTGACACAGCAGTGATGTAAAACTGACTGTTACTCTCATTGCCTGAAAATAGAAAACTGTTCTGTTCACACTAAGGCAGCCAGTACTTTGTGCATACCTTTTATTGCCTTCAGTTGATACAAACTGATCATGTTAACATTAGAGAAACCTGATCAGCGTTTTTTGAGGCCCTTTGGTGGTGTGAAAGGAAATGAGCCAAGATTTAGATTTCTGTTTGTAGTTCGACATCCTTGTGCTCTAGAGTGATGGATAAGAGTCTGTAGACTCCAGTTTGGAAAAGTGGGAAGTTTTTTGTATTTCTTCTTTATATTTATACAGTTTTAAGACAGAATGAAGGCTGTAAAAATAAATAGTGGTATAAGTTGCTGAAATGATTCATTTTCAAAATAACAATATTCTGGTCAATATTTAATATTAAACAACCAACAAGGTGTAAATGTTTTCATTTATTTATTTATATTTTCAACTTATTTTCTATTTTCTTAGTGTATATCTGAGAAAGAACAGACAAACAGATGATTTTTTAAAAAAATTAGATTTATTGTTTTCAACCTAATTTAACCTTGATTCATTTTGTTATTGTATTTTTTTTTTTATTATTTTAAGTCATTGTATCCTGTTCTAATTCACTCTTTTTTGTTTTAACTTGTTTTAATTCATTTTATTTGAACTCATTATATATTATTCTTTAATTTACTTATATTTATTGTATTGTTTTTTTTTTAATTATTATTTTCCTCGTATTTTTAGGACTTCTCTTCTCACATATTGCTTTTAGTTTTTTTTTTTTTTTTTTTTTTTTTTTTTTTTTTTTGTTAGGCACATTTTTAGCAGTTTGAGTTTTGAGTTTCATGCAGTTTTACTAGTGTTAACAATATTATATTAATATTATATTAATTAATATATTCAGGCTTTGAATAAAAAAAAAGAAAAAAAAGGAGGAAGAAAACATTTCGATATAATTTCCGGTGTCCGGGCCTTGTTTACAATTCGTAGAGACTTGTGGCAGTGATGAGCACTGAAGGAACGTGATTGGTCAAACTGACGCAGCTTTCGACGACTGGAAACCCCGCCCACTTTTTAACGTTCTAATTTCAAAGAGTGCTAATTCGGCAGCGAAAACCTAGATGAATGCAAAAAAATGTGAAGGAATTCATCGTAGTTGTGTGTATTTGGTGTATTTTAACCAGATACATGTATTTCAACCAAAAACATGGCGGTCAAACATTTACCTACCCTCATATCATGGCAGAACTCTGGAAATCTCGTCTTCGTGAGGCGAGAAAATGCTGCTTTGGTTCCTAAGGTATGCCCGCTTCTTGTGCTAATATAGTCGCCGTATTTATTGACTACTGAAGTTTTCTGATGCTGAATATCCTAAGTGCTTTTAAGACTGTAGCTGGGATGTTACCATAGGTTATCACAGTTGCATTTTTTTTTTCACGTGTGATTTTATCATTTAGTTACGCGAGGTGTCTCTGACAATGGAGTGCTTGTACAAGGTTAACTGTGTAGCTTGTGCTTGCTTGGCTGCATGGAGAGGTCACTTTTTAATAAATTGTGTTGTTAAATTTTTTTTATTTAGTTTAAATGTAGAAAGCTCTATGAATGCAAAGTTGGAGGATTTAAGTACTATGTGGTCTAAATCTGTATGGAAGCCCTTAAAGGCCAGGATTTTTATAGTTTATTTTCTCGGTTTCCCTGAGATAACTGATTAATTTCTGTTTTATTTTTTTTATTTTTATTTTTTTGACAAATTTTGACCCAAACACTGTATTCTGTATCCTGTATTTTGAACCATTTTGTGCACTGTTTTTTTTTCCTTTTCTGCTCTGTTCTGCTCCTTAATCTAGTTTGCATCCTCACAACCTGTCTGATAATGTTTTTATTTGAACTGAGCAAGTCAGTATGCAATGGGCATCATTGTTTTTTTTCTGTCTTTTTTTTTTGTTAAGCAAATACCAGATTTTTATGAGAAACACTGGTTACACCAACTGGCCACATTTTACCCTTTCACCCTCTACCCTATGTATGCCCTTTATTCAAAATCCTCAAAAATCATTGTTATATCATTTTGTCTATGGTATATTTTTAATCATATTTGCTAAATTGATTGGTTGGGCAACTTTTTTTAGTAAAGTATATTAGTAAATGTGCATTTTTAACAAACGAGTAACAAATATACAACTTCAGCTGCCTGTAGTGAAATGATAATCTTCAAGGGGAGTAGAATACCTTATTTTAAATTGATTGATTTATTTAACCATTTTTCAACAGGATTTAAGGTAACTATTTATCACGTTGATGAGAAACTCATCTTTCAAATGTAATACGTTCAGCTTTTTAGGGTTGAGGAAATACCGTATTTGAGTCTTTATGAATCTTGAGAATAACAGAGAGAAAAGAGACAGGTTTTTAGAGAGGGGGTGCCATTAAACCACATCACTGTGTTGCTGGCGGCGCAGAAATACACAGCAGAGTCTGACGGAGTCACACTCTGGATAGTCAGACCTCCATTTTTGACGTTTGTTCTTGTGATCTTAAACCTATTTTCAAACTCCTTCTCATACTCGGGGTTACTGTTGATGTAGCTGTATCCGATCAGATTCATCAGGCCATTTGTTTGCTGGTACCAGAGCATCACATTTAGATCTTCACCTTGGTAACTGCATTTAAACTCTACCTCTGTCTTTTCATTCACTATCTGCGGCTCAAACTGGGTAAATGTCACTTTTGTAGATTGAGCTGAGGAAGAAAAATAAAAAAAATAGTTTAGTGCTTTTTTGTAAAAAACAAATCAGAAAAATTCACATTTCTAGCTCTTTACAGATAAAACAGAAAAAACATTTGTTACCATCATTACATAGTGGCAGGATAAGAAGAAGTCCGATCACAGCTGGAGACATCCTCAACGCTGCCTTGTCTGCGTGTGAGTCATTAACAGGAAAAAGCAGAAGGTTTTCAGAGAGGGAGTGTCATTAAACCACATCACTGTGTTACTGGCGGCGCAGAAATACACAGCAGAGTCTGATGAAGTCACACCGTCAATTGTCAGACCTCCATTTTTCATGTCTGCTCTTGTAATCTTAAACCTATTTTCATACTCTTTCTCATGCACAGGGTCATTTCCCTGGTAGCTGTACCCGATCAAATTCATCAGGCCACCCTGTGTTTGCTGATACCAGAGCATCACATAAAGATCTCCATTATTGTGGCTGCAGGTAAAAGTAAGAGCAGTATTTTCATTCACTATCTTTGGATCAGACTGGTTAAATGTCACACTTGAGGATCGATCTGTGGAAAAAAAAAGACAACACATTTAAGAACGTAACAAAAAAACAAAGCAGAAATAACACAAATTATGCTTCACTTCGGATTATTCATTATTACATGGAAGCAGGATGAGTAGAAATCCGATCACAGCTGGAGACATCCTCAACGCTGCTTCTTCTGCGTGTGAGACATTAACAGGAGAGAGCAGAAGGTTTTTAGAGAGGGAGTGTCATCAAACCACATCACTGTGTTACTGGCGGCGCAGAAATACACAGCAGAGTGCGACGGCTTTGCTGTTTTTATAACCAATGTTCCATTCAGTTGTGTGGCTCTTTTCAGCTCAAATTCTTCTCTAAACCCATCCTCAGTGGTTGGGGAGTCTTTATATCCAGAGGCAATGAGGGCCAGAGATGTGTCGTCCCTTCTCTGCTGGTACCAGAGCATTAAAATAAGAGAAGAGTCATGATGTTGACAGGGGATCTGGACCTCGGTATTCTCCTTCACTATCTGTGGAGGAGACGGGTCGAATTTGACAGCTGCAGAGCTCACCAGACCTGTGAAGAGAGCAGATTTAGGTGAATGTATTACTGACACGTCACACACAGAGATCACACTTATGTTAAACCAGCTTTCTGAGCATTTTCTACTTCAGTTACAAATAGTTTTGGGTGTTTTGAAATTGAAATGTTGGTATCTCACATAAAAACAAAAGGAAGAGACGACCAAACATGTTCATAAGTGGAGACATTGCTGAGCAGTGAAGAAGGAAAGCTGTTCCCTCTCAGAGTAAAGAGGGAGGCGTCTGTGTGATTCAGCTCATCACAGATTTCTCCTTATAAAAGCAGCATGCATGTGCTGTGCCTCCACCTGTTGGCAGGATTAATTCAAAACAATGATTTGAACAACTACAGGAAATCGAAAGCAAATACTGGTACACACTTTTGATGCATGATTATATTAAATTTTAGGTAATGAAGACATATGTAAAACTCCACTTGATTGTTTTAGTGGGGTGTTAGAGGCTGTGCCAAAACGACTTTCCATAAGTCAAAAAAGTCCCTGAAAGTTGTAGCAGTGCTCTCTGTGTCTCATTGTGCTGACTCTGATGAGGTTGTGCTTTATGTAAACAGATGCTTCACGATGACGTAGGCGGGTCATGCCCACTTAAGTCTGGTTCATATTGGAGTAGTGTGACCGCTGGCCGATCCCCAGCTAGGGAGCAGCGCTGTGGGGGGGCAATTGTGCTAAAGCATGGCGCAGTTTATATGGCCAGTGTGACCGCACCCTGTTTTTTAAGGGAGACCTGGCCAAGACAGGTAGCAGCAAAAAAACTAATTTACAGACAGGAAAACACAAATATAGACAAAGCACAGTCAATAAAACACAAGATAATGGATTAAAATCATGGAAACAACTTTTCAAACAAGGAGCTAAAACACTGGCATCGTATAGAACCAGCCTCCCTGTCTTTTATTTTAGATTAAAAAACCATTCAAGGACTTCAGCTCCTTGAGCTTTAAGTCGTTCTGCAACTGATTCCAAGCTGAGGGCAGAGCACCCAAAGGCCCTTTTCCCTGTTACAGTCGGAGCATTTGTGACAGAAAGCATAATGAGGTCCTGAGAACACTGAGAGTACTGTCCGGTACTTTTCTGCATGATAAAAACACATAAATAGTGAGGCAGCAGACCAAGTGCCTCATAGATAAAAATGTACCAATGTCTGAGCCTCCGAGTCGCCAAAGCAGGTCATTCAACCCGAAGGTACAGCTCAAAATGGTGGGTCAGAGGTTTACAGTTTGTTATGAACCTCAAAGAGGCATAGTTGGCAGTATCCCTCATATGGAGGCACTGTGCAGGAGCAAGCATTTACAAAAGGTCTCCATAATCTAAAACAGATAAAAAGGTTGCAGCAATAAAACACTTTTTTACAAAAAAGGCATTGTGCAGACTAAATAATCCATCATTTAAAATAACGTATTTATAAATACTATTCCTCAGAATCTGCATTTAGTGGATTTTTTTCTGAAGAAATTGAATCCATTGATGGCAAGCTATGCAGTGGGTAAGTCTAAAGTTTAGTTGTTGTTTTTTTCTGCTGAAAAGATTTCTTGGATTTATTTTGCAGTAATGGTGGACTCTTGCGCTATACTGGCAAAAAGAAAAAGGACAGAAGGACAGAGATAACAACAAAGATAACATATCAAATGTTGAAAACTGCAATTTTTTGTTGTTTATTAAAAAAAAAAATCTATCCTCTGAATTCGATGACATGACAGGTTTGGGCTCTCAGGGGCAAAGATGTAAAGGCGTTGACCCAAAAGACACAAATACTTTATCAATTATAGATATAAGAAACAAATTATTTACCTGGCAAAATTCTTTCTGAAATGCAGAAATTTAAAAACTGTATCCTCTATCTTTGTTGACCCAAGCATGTGTAAAAGTGGGGCCTGTATTATGAGCAGAATGAACAGAAGTGTTTCAGGAGTCCCTGGTTCCAGCTCCCCTCCTTGTGGTTTCTAAAGAGTCAGGTATCAGAACAATCAGCCTTTCCTGCTGCATGTTTTTGTCACAGTCTTGAGTTCTGCCACAGCACTGTGTAAGCTGCACACAGATACACAGCCTCGTCTTTTTCCTGAACATCCAAAATCCGTAGAGACCAGTGCTTTTCTTCCAGCCTCACCACCGGGTAACCAGAATCGAAGCCCTCTTCATATCTTGGAAAGCCGGCTACTAACATTGACATTAACTGTATACCTCCCCCTCTCGGCTGCTTGTACCAGTACAGATATTCATAATCTGTGTTATTCTGGAAGCACTCTATTTCTACTGAACCGCCGGTAGAGTTAAAGATGTTTTCAGGCCACTGCGTGATGAGGACAGACAGAGAAACATCTGAAACAGAGAAAACAACATTAACGTTCATGTGTGAGAACTTTAAAAATACAGGTTCAGTGATTGAAAGCCAGTGAGACAACGCTTTCTTGAGTCTCTTTGATTTTTGAATCAGGACTGATGGAAACTTCACCTGCAGCCCAGAGCAGACAGAAAGTCAGGGCTGTGCTGCTGAGGCTCATTCTGAAGACCAGATGAACTGAAAGACAGGGATTGAACACTTGACATATATAGGGAGGAAATGACATCAGAGTCTCGTCAAGGTGGTGACTTACAAGAGTGACAAACAGCACTCCACCTTAAACTGAAAAGTTGTATCTTTCCCCTGAGCCAAGGGTTTAAAGTCAAGGAGAGCAAACTGCAGATTGTAACTTGATCTAGAAAAGGGAGGTTGAGTTGTATTTAGCCTGTGTCAGGATCTGGATTCAGTGTTGCCAACTCAGCAAGGAAAGTAGCTATTGGCTTTCCTAGAAGTCACTAAATGACGTCTTTGCCTAATGTAGTTGATATTCCATTTGCATGTAATTGTCATGGATGCTGTAGGAGGGGAATAAAATCATGGGAGAGACGGAAAGTGGGTAAAAACCATTGTATATGAGTTTAGAACTACAAGTGAACTTTCTTCTGTTGCTTATTTTTTCTTTTTTAATGTTAAAGTGTCAACCCTCCTCCTGTATCGGGGCTTGAGACCGGCAAAAGTGACCCAAAAGAGACAAACACATGCGCTGTTCATTTGCTTGCAGTTGCCTGCTCTGGCTGCAGCTGAAAGGGACTGCTGTGATCGAGGAGGACTCGTCTGCCTGTGAGTGATTTGGATAAGGAAGGGGCCTATAGCAACACCCACTGCCCAATGAGAAGGATAAGATCAATATGTGCTTTCACGTCTGGGTGTCCAAACTCATGAAAAGTTGCTAGATTTGTCGCTAGTTTCTTATCCTGCATTGTAAATCAACTTAAAGCAGCAATTTTTCCATTTCTGCATCATTTCATAACTTCAATTTATTCTTGTGTCCTCAGTTGTGTTTTTTTGAACTCTTGATGTTCGTAAGACACATTTTAATATCATGATAAATACATTTATTTAAACCCATCAGCTGTAAGAGTTTCCGCAGAATGTAAAGAATTTCACCTGTAGTAGTCTATGCACAGTCCAGACGTTAGGAGGTGTACTTTGGTTTTGTTTTTGACCTTGACAGAAAATGTAAATGTAGACATTAGGGGTGCACCATCACAATTTTCTGTTTTTTTTTCTTCTTTTTTTTATAACTGACAACATAAATCTTCAATGTACCAATCTTATTTTATTGAAAATCTGTGAAACAATAAAATTTTTACGTTCAACTTAAACAACCAATAAAGTTCCCAGAGTTTTAGGTCTCAGAGCGAAAAGCTACAATGGCTTGCTGTTAGACCATCCCGGAGGTATATAGGATCAGTTTCATATGTAAGGATGGACCGATCACCGTTTACAGATCACCCATCCCCCAAAATTAAGGAAATCGGCACCGATCTTTGGCTGACAAATCGATCGGTGCATGTCTGGTAGACATCATATAACACATGATTCATTTCGGTTCCATAGTTAATACATTGTAGGATGAAAGCTGGGGGCTGGATGAAAATGTACCTCGGGCTACACTTGGCCTTGGCCTGACTTTGGACGTGCTAAGAAGAGTAATCCCTTTAGAACATCCCAGCATATTTTACAGATAAGAGAAGACCGAAGGGTTTCTAATGACAAACTGTCACTTCCTCTTTCATCCACAGTTCAGGTTTGAGGCAGGTGTGTGTCTGACTCTGCTGCTCTGTTTTTGTACAGGAGCTAAAGGAGATGAAGCACTGTGCTGACTGGCTGCACAGAAGTACTCTGCGCTGTCATTTGAGTTTACTCTAGAGATCACAAGCTGAGCGTGGCCCTTTGAATGACCTGTGATGTTAAAACGGGCCTCAAACTTCTTCTCCAGGCTTGGGTTTTCATAATGAAGCTGTCCAATCAGCTCCATGGTCCTCTGGTCGCCTCCTGCTGTTGCTGACTTGTGCTGGTACCAAAGCATGTAGGGATAGCCGTTGTCTCCATGGTAACATGTAAGCTGGGTTTCTCCTTGTTCGGGTTTTACCAGCTGATGAGAAGGTAATTGTTGGATCGTCAACGATAACGCAACATCTAGAGAAACAGAATAAAAACTTGAAGAAGGCCATGCAGGGAAGTTGATGCTGTGATGAATTTAACACACGTGGCTGTTACCTGTGAGCAAAGAGAGAAAAAGCAGCAAAATGAGAGACATTTCAAACAGAGATGAGTAAAACTTGTAGTCTGAAGTAATTTGCTCTAACCAACAGAGACAAAGGCGTCTGTTTCTCAGGGTTTCATCCTGTGTCACGTGGTATCTCAGTGGTTTCCGGATCATGTTTTTGAGTTTGCAGAGTTTTTGTATGAGGGCGTCACTGTTTCTCTGACTGTGTATCCAAGCTGCTCCAAAATACTCCCCACTGTGCTCAGGGTGTTTCAGGCTCTTGATGTGAAGATGAGCTTCTTTCTCTCCATCTCCACTCACATCGAAGTGCTCTTGAAAATCAGACTCAACATAAGACTTTTTGTATCTCATGTAAGCAACCAGCTTCAGCGAAGTGTCTCCTGCAGGGCGGTGATACCAGAGAATGGTGTCGCACGAGCTGATGTTATGCCATAAGCTCATGTTGACTTCACCATTTGATTTCATTATCAGGGCATCTGGAGTCTGAAACACTTGTTTTTCTTTACTGAAAGACGCTCCTGAAAAAACCCACACAGGATTAAGAGTTAGAGCGTTGTCTTACGAAGTCACACAAACAGTTTTAGATTCTCATTTTAAAACAGGACTTTCTGAATCCCTTTACCAGTTTACCTCTAATCCACATAAAAGCAATGATGGTAACGATAAAACAAGAGGGCCTCATGCTGACTGTGACGAACCTGCAACTCTCTGCAGTTCTTGTTGAATCTGAAGGAGGAGCAGGAAGTGATGTAATAAAATGAGAGAAGAAGCTGATACAGAAAACTCGAGAATTAGCCTGGACCCTTGCTGTATCCTGAAGTCTAGCCTGTGTCATTGGCCAAAATGGACCTATCACAGTGTTTCACAGGTTGTAAAAAAAAAAATCCCGCCACTGTATGACAGACATTTGAGAGATTGGGGCTTTTGGGGTGCACCAAAGCATACTGGGACAGAGATTGGATCCAATGATCAGTACAATAAGGACTCTGTACATGGGGTGCCTGCTCTAAGCAAAAACATACTGAGCAAAAACATTGACAGTCAGTTTCTCTGAGTGATATTTGCACAACTGAGAAATAGAGTAGATGTTTTCAGGACGTCTTCATGGTGACTTATCTATGGAAGGATTGTTTCACTATAAATTATATCATTTTCTATGATCAGTTTTTCCTGTTAGTGGATCAAAATGACTAGGGATGCACATTATTATTGGCACGTTATCAGTATCGGCCAATATTGGCTTAAAAATAAAATATTGGATATCACCCAATGAACCAAATTCTGCCAATATAATGAACCGATAAAATAATAGGCTGAAACTGCACACATTTTTTTACTTTTGTGTCTACTTTAGAAAATTTACCATTTAACAAAGTAAATAATTGTATTCAATTTGGGTTTAATTGCTGTACAGTTGCACTTTTCACATGTTCCCTATGGACGGAGGTTGCATTTACTGACTGACAATTGTGAAATTGGACAAATTTGCCCTGGTTGTGGGTAATCTTACGATTTTCTCATCATCCAGCTCTAAGTGGGATTTTTCTTTTGGATTTCTTTTTGGTTTGAAAGCAATTATATAAATATAAATGAATAAATAAATAAATCGATAAATATATTTTTCTGATTTTGCACAATAAATAAATATTACATAACAAATGTGATAAGAGTATGCACTATAATACAATATGCTCCTTACAATACAGAAGAGAGTTGATAATCTCAGCAATTATGTGCACAGAAAAAAATATCAGTATCAGCTTAAGGAGTTGTTAATACAGGTATATTGGATATTTGCGAAAAATCCAATATATTGCATCCTTAAAACTTATCACTGGAAAAAGATACACCCATTCGGAAAGTGTCAAGTGAGGTAATACTAAGTCAAAAGACAGATAGGGTCATTTTTTTCACCTGGGCTTCTATTTGCCTCTAGTGAGGTTGCCCCCTGATGGCCAAACAGGAGAATGCATGTGTGAGGCACACTGGCTTCCCTACAGAGCCCAAGATTCTCAGGATATAAGAGTTTAATAATCATAGAAAACATCTGACATAGTCTATCTACTGAAGAATTTACAACATATGAAATAAAATATGTCAGGTGAAGACATTTTTCTTAAAAAATTCTGTTTATGATACACCCAGAAAATTGAGCTGATAACTGTAATTCAAGTATAGAAGTGATTTTATGTTAGTTTAACTGTTGTGAGTAAATACTCCATGAAACTGGAGGTTTAGTTCATGTCAGATGGGAGAAAAGAAAGTAAAGTTTTGTGAATGATAAATTGACTTGTCATCAGCAGAGACTGGGGGCCAGGGTTTTTGTCAGGAGCAGGTGTTTGTTTGATGCACTGTGTTGAAGCAGCACAGAAGTACGTTGCAGTGTGTTCACGTGCTTTAAGATCGATTATGGAAAGTGAGCCAGTCTTTTTGTTTCCACTCAGATCACCGTCTAATGTGAAGTGTTTTCTGAACGGCTGCTCCACGCTGTCATTATTAAACTGTCCGTATCCACATCCAACCAGTTTCAGAGCTTTGTCTCCAGGTGATAGCTGGTACCATAACATCACTCTGTAATCAGATCGGTTATGGGAGCAGGAAAGCTGCACACGTTCACCAGGGTTCTTAAAGACGTCAGGAGACTGATCGATCTGGAGACCCAGACAAAAACCTGCAGCAAGGAGAACCGACTGATTTTAGATGTGGAGGTTAAAGATGGACACATTTTACTTCAGAATACAGCAAATTTTACCTGTGAGGAAAACGCAAAAGAGAAATCGGATCATTTTTGACTGTTGTGACAGGGTCTCTACTGTGACTGCTTTCTGACTAACCTGAGACGGATGTGAGCAGATGGTAAACCTGATCTAAAGAGGAGGAGTGGCTTTATGTCACACTGATGTTTGTGCAGCTCCTGGTTTTATTAGAATCGTTCTGGTCGCATCAAACCAGAATCCAACCACAATACAGGTGTCTCAGAATATCTTTTATGTTTTATTCAAAACCACAGATGAGTAACACTGCTGATGGTTTTTGTAACGCTCAGAGAGGATTTTACTCAGCGTGCTTCACGAGCTGCACAGTAATACACTGCACTGTGCTCTTTCCTCACACTGTTGATGATAAGAGAGCCGTTCTTTGCTGTATTCCCTCCCAAATCTCCAGACATATTAAAATCTTTTTGATAGTCCTCTTCCATTTTGACGTCTTCAAAGTACAAATATCCAATGAGTTTCATCGCCGTGTCTTTAAATGAGCGCTGGTACCAGAGTATCACTCTGTAGTCTCTTTTTTCATGGGTGCAGAAAATCTGCACTCTATCTCCAGGGGTTGTGATGAGATCAGAGGAAGACTGATTCACCACCAGAGCCTGAGCGCTACCTGTGTGAGGATAAAAATATAAAAGGGTAGCAGCAAAGACAAAAAAAGATTTTTTTTTTTTTTAAAAAAGCAAACTTTTTTGTCGTTACCTGAAAGGCAGCAGAAAACTAGAAAGCACAGCATCTTTCCAGGTGTGAAATGTCTCTTCAAAATTAGCGTCTTGCAGCTAACTGACATCTGATGAAGTTGACTGGTGGATCCGCCGTCATGGCTGTGGTTTATAGAGGAAGGGGAGGTGATAAGGAAACAGTTACTGAACTCCATGTTTAAAATAAAATAAAATAGAATAGAATAGAATAGAATAGAATAGAATAGAATTGAAAATAACTTTATTGTCATTGTAACAAGTACAACGAAATTGAAGTCACAGCAGCAATCAAGAAAACAAAAGTAAGAAAGTGCAAAAAGGTCCATAAGAAAATAGATGATGACAGCTTGTCCATCATTGTCCAGTTCAGCCAGCCTCCACCTCCACAGGGTCCAGGACTGAGCTTCTTCAGTCATGCTCCATCTCAGTCTCTTAGATCCTGTCTGCTCACAGCAGGTGAAGCTCTTCTAAAGTGGCGTTGGACTGATGTTAGCTCCGTTAGTCATGTCTGTGAGTAGCATGATGCTACTCTGCCCTCTGGTATTTCCTCTGTTCCTCTGTCTCTTGGTTAGCATGGCTAGCTCGTCCATCTTATTGGAGATAGATCTTATGTTCCCAATAACGATGGATGGAAAGACAGGTTGACGTCGTCACTTCTCACCTCCTTCTCCTCACCTTATGGGAAGACATCAGGCCTTACACCAATTAGCATTGGCATGCTACAGGTGGCTAATAGCTGAGTTCACATTTAGACAATGCAGCCATGGTTACATGTAGGATCTCCAGACAAACACAGGAGAAAAGCAGTGAAAATATCACTGAAGCCACAAAAAGTTTGGTGTCCATGACCAACAATGAACCATACAAAGTAATGATCCACTCCAAATACAAAGATTACAAAAAAAGGAGCGGTATTATTATAAAACAAGCATTGACAATGAAAGACACCAAAAGAAAACAAATAAAAACACAAACCATAATATACAGACAGATAAATTGCAATGCAGGTTGACTGTGGGTGGAGAGCTAGCCCACGGGTAGGGAGACCGTAAGAGTTTCGTTTGAGGAGTAAAGTGCATAGGTTGCTGACTAATTTTGATAATTAAACAGACTATTGTGCATGAGGTGACTCATACAATGAAATGATGCCGATATGTTTTGGAGAGACTGCCCATGAGACTGAGGATCAACAATAAGTTAAGATCAACAAGATGTATTCACTTGAAAATTTTGCTAAATCAAGGCTAACTGTGCCAACTGTAGGCTACCTGTACTTTCCATTTGCAAAATTAAACAAAAGCATTTGCTATCTGATGAAATTAAAGAGAAATTCAATTATGTTGTGAACAATTGCCCAGTAGTTTGGAGGTTTGTCCAGGTTATTTTGAGAATGTAATTTCTGTTTCAAGAAATGAGCCAAACTAAGGGCTAAAAACTGTAATATAGAGAGTCAAAATAAATAAGTATCTTTGCACCCCCTGGTGGCTGAAAAGAAAACATAATTTGCCCAAGGCTTCAGCATGATGTAAAGAAAAAAGAAGATATGACCTACTTTTTCCTTAGTACACAAAATAAATAGCTAAAAATTAAATAGACTTGAGCCATAAGGTAGAGTCAAAGTCACATTCATACTGTTATGTCTTTATCAACCACATAAGCAGGTGCACAGAGAGCCCACTTATTCCAAACCACATATAAAAGGAAGGTTTTTGTTCAAGCCAGCGGGGATTTCTCCTCATCGTGCTTTGCGAGCTGCACAGAAGTACTCTGCAGCGTGCTCAGGTCCTGTGACCGTAGTGACTAGAAAGCCAGTCTTTTCACCGCTTCCAGACAGATCTCCAGTGATGTTAAACCGTTCCTTGTATGTGCCTTCATACGATGGGGTGTTATAGTTCAAATATCCGATGAGTTTCAAAGCAGAACTTTCAGGTGAGCGTTGGTACCAGAGCATCACCCTGAAGTCGTCTTTGTTATGGCTGCAGGAAATCTCCACTCGGTCTCCAGGTGTCGTGATAAAATCAGAGGGCAACTGACGGACATCCACACCGACACAGACGCCTGTGCAGAGAGGGAAAGAAAAAACACACTGACATGGTTTAAGATGTTAGGTTTTAGATGAATAATATCCACAGCAGTAATTACCTATGAGATAAAAGATGGAGAGATAACAGATCATCTTAATTTCTTCTTCACACAGTTACTTCAAATTATTTTGATATCATTCTAAACTATGCGTTAAAGTTCAAACTGCTCATGAGAGCTGTGTTCGATAACTCATATGAGCACAGCAGAAAAGAGGAGAGAGGAGGAGTCGATGGTACTGATTGGAGTTTACAGCAGCCAATCGGAGTGAAGGGCATCATAAACATATGTTTAGGGATGCCCGATATTGGATTTTTGCAGATATCCGATATGCCGATATATCGAGACCCCTTTTGGCCGATACCGATACCGATAATTACAAGTTTGTTTGGTTTTTTCACTGTAAAGAAAGCTAAGTCTATCCTGTACTGGAATTTATATGTTACTCTTATTGTGACGGTCTTATTTGTTTAAGAAACACACATAAAACAAGACAAAAACATTTGATTTTACCATAAATAAGAAATGTATTATTTTTTCTAACTCAAGACATTCAGTATTGAAATACAGAAAAATAATTTCTTTAGATCACATGAACTTTAAATGTACAATGCATTTTTAAACATAACCAAGTTGCATTTGATAATTTTAGAGCTACTGTAACAACCTGGTGACAGACACAGAGCTCTGCAGTGCAAATAAATGAAGTGCTATATTTTATTTAAGGAGCTTATTTTTCAGATGGAAAATAATGATAATCCTAACTGAATAGCACCTTATCGGCTGTGCCTGTCGGCAGAAATTTTCATATCTGCCGATACTGATAAACATGTTTTTAAGCTTTTATCAGCCAATACCGATATTGTGCCGATAATACCGTGCTTCCCTACATATCTTTTATGTTTCCCAGGAAATGACGAACTTTAAAACATCTTAAAGGGGAGATACTAAACTTGTATCTTTGCAACTGCAGACTTCAGTTCACTCTGAGTGACGCATGCCTCTCTGATCTGACTCAGGTTTTAACAGGAAACAGAAGCAGAGATGAAACAGCGTCACTGGAGATAACTGGAGCAGCTGGCTGTGTGGAGCCTGATCAGTTTTTGTAAACATGAGAGGGGAGCTGGTGTCAGTGTGCATAGCTGGCTGCACAGTAGTACACTGCGTTGTGCTCCGGTGCTTTTAGATTAACAATAAACAGAGAACCATTCTTCGCTCTGTCTCCACTCATATCACCCGTGATGTTAAAATGCTCTTTGAACGACTCCTCGTGCTCTATGTTGCCGTAATACACATGCCCGATGCGTTTCAGAGCGTTGTCTCCTGGACTTTTCTGGTACCACTGCATGAGATTGAAGTCTTTCTGTTCATGGCTGCAGACCAACTGGACCTTGTCTCCAGGTCGTCCAAAGAGAGCTGGGGGAGTCTGTGTGACTTCAACACCATAACAAACACCTAGAAAGACAAAAAAGTGAATCACTTGTTGAGGAACTAAAAAATGAAATTTGAGTCCTGGATGCTGAAAGTGGTTACCAAAGAGCCAAGATAGAAAGAATAACGCTGGCATGTTGTCTGTTGCTGTGAGCTCTGAGTGGGTCTGAAAGCTTGTATTGTGAGGACACCCCTCCCCTTTAATCCATCACATCACTGTGATAGTGACGCCTGTATCTCTGCTGCTGTAGCTCCACCTACTGGAAAGATTCAACACAATTTAACATCTCATCAAGCAAACTTTCAAACAGTTTTTGTTCAGCTGCTCATGTTGATCTGATCACTGTGCGCTGACAGCACAAAAATATACTCCGCTGTCGTCAGGCTGCAGGTTTTTCACCGTCAGGGCCCCAAACTCGCTCTTCTCTTTGACGGCTGAATATTTGTCTTCAGCTCCTCCATAATCTGGTTTTATACCAACAGCTGTGTAGACGATTTGGCTCATGGTCTCCCCTGGACGCTGTCTGTACCAGTACATCTGGTTATAAGTAATGTCTTTGGTGTGGCTGCAGTTCATCTCAGCTGATGTAGAAACATAACTCCAGGTGATCTCAGGGCGCTGGGTAACAACCTGACTGTGAACTGTACAGAGGGAATACAACACTTAAAATTAGCAGTATTGCATCAAAAAACTGTGTAAAAAATCATCAGGTATTCTACTACAGCTATGTGTGTGAAATATGATAAATACATGCTAAAACCAACTCGTCTATGAATTGGTTGAATTCTTGTACCTTGAATCCAAAGAGATGAGACAGCAAACGTGATGAGGAGATGTTTCATTGTGACGCTCTCAGAGTGACTGCAGACTGAATGCCTTTTATAGGCGGAGGTGGGATCTTAAAGTCATCACTCCTCAGAGAGGATTGCAGACTGACAGATGTGTGACTGAAACTCAGTCAGATTCAGTTTCAGCGTTTGCATTTCTATCTATCTATCTATCTATCTATCTATCTATCTATCTATCTATCTATCTATCTATCTATCTATCTATCTATCTATCTATCTATCTATCTATCTATCTATCTATCTATCTATCTATCTATCTATATAGATACTACTTAAATGTCTCATATTATGCAAAAATCACTTTATTAAGTCTTTTAGTGAAATTTGTGGGGCTTTGGCTTTCCTCCCAGTCCACAAAATTTGATATTTAATGACTAAACCTGTACTTAGTAGTGCGTGTGAATGTAAAATCCTGACCTTAAAGGAGCTGTTTGGATTTTTGGGATTTGCCGACGTCAGCGATTCCCTTTCTTGACCAATCAGGAACAAGTCTGACCTGATTGGTCCACCGGGGCAGATACTCCTGAACCCCTCCCCGCCCACTCCCCTGCTCCAGCAGCCATCACTGCCATCACTGCTTTTTTTTTGGGCTGTAAACAGCCTCATAGTTCCATGCACAAGCTTCCCATCTCGGAAGAAGACAAGTCTAAGTGGCTAGAGTTCATTTATCAAGGAAATGTTCCAGCTACATTCAGTAAAACTGTGCATGTGTGTGCTAGTCACTTCACAGCTGAATGCTTTTCCAACTTTGTACAGTACAACAAAGGGCTAGCAAATAGACTGGTCCCAAGCAGCAACCTCCGGTCTGAGAATATGAGACAATGCGGAAGTGCTAAAATCTGCTGTTTCTCGAGTGTTCGCTTAAGGCTGGCTCCGGAAGTAGCGGAAGTCACATACACACAAAGCCAGAAAAAGCTGCTTTCAAAGCAGAAATTAACCTATTTACAGCCTGGTTCAAAAAACGTCTCCTGTCTGAATCACTGATTTTACTACCGGCACCCACTGTGCGGGGGTGAATTTCTTTCTAACGCGACTGTTCAGATGCTATTAAGATCGCGAGCTCCCCCAATAAGAGGCACAGCTGAGGGTCACCTGACAGCCGGGGCCCTATGGCTGTAGGCGAAGCTCTTGCCACTACCAATATGGCCGCTATAGCCAATGTGCTTCATTTTCCGTTTCAGAAACAGATAGGTGACGGCAGCGAGACTACGTCCATGTTTTATACAGTCTATGACTGGTCCTGAATCCAGGCGCATTACCAACCATCCACCAACAAACCTGGGACCCTGGAAATGTGAGTATTTTAAATGCTGTGTGCTGTGGAGCAGATGTTAGAGCTTTTCCTCAGCGTCCCCCCCCTCTCTGTGTTAGCTTCAGGATGCTAGCTTTAGCTGTGGTTAGCCTGTTGTTTTAGCCTGTAATGTTACGGTAAACGGACTTCGCTGTTTTCTAAACATTGTGCACTTGTAGCTCGTGGCCCCGCTCTCAGTGGCGTGGAAGAGCAGGGCGGCATCAGTGGTGGCTCATTTACATATGAAGGTCACGCCCACTAAATCAGAGCGTTCTGAACAGAGGGGCTATGAGAGCCTGGAAACAATCCTGCTGTGCTTGATTTATTGGCTTTTTGGACCAAAACATGTTCCTACCATTTCATGAAGACATCAGTGATCCATATTAAACTGCAGAAAAGGAGCAGAATATGGCACCTTTACATCGCAGACACCCAGAATGAACTATGTAACTAAGACACAGTGACGCAAAGCATAAAAACACGGTGTTAACTGACTGAATAGGGATTATTTTGAGTGCATCAATTCAGAAAAGCTCACCAAGCTTTCTTTGGTCATATGTGGCCTAAATATTATCAATATTAATCAATATTATCGTAACATTCTCTATTCCTTTGTATGAGGATGAGAAGTATGTTTTGGCAACCTTAGGTGAAAATTTCACTGTGGTGAGTCATGAAAAAGGTGGATCAGGCTGTAACTGAGTGTTTCTGTGGGACTTGAGGTCTCTGCATGATGTGGATGGCAGCCTTCCAGCAGTATTAATGACACACTCAAGAGGTTTTTGTTCAGCTCTCTCCTCTTTCTGTATCACTGTGCTCACTGACGGCACAGAAATACACGCCGTTATCTCCTGGTTTGAGATCCTTCACAGTCAGTGATCCGTTCTCAGGTTTAGGCTGCTTGGCTGGGAATTTGTCCTCGCTGAAGCCGGCTTCATATTGAGGTTTGTCGCCAGTGATAAACAATATTTGTTTCATTGTTTCCCCAGGAAGCTGTCTGTACCAGTACATCTGGAAGTAGAGAGCACCCTTTGTGTGGGTGCAGGTCAATAATGCGTCTTCACCCTCAGATTTCCAGAGTAATTCTGTCTGGTTGACATCATTTGCGTTAGTACGACCTGTGTGCAAAGCAGTTAAAGTTTAGAAAAACTTTGTTTAGAACTTATCATATAAACTTGTGTTAAATCAACGTTTCTTTGATAGTTACCTGTTGTCCACAGAGGAACGACTGAAAGAATAAAGAGCACTTTTTTCATGACAGCATCCATTTCCTTCTGAAGGACACAAACCAGCAGAGCCAGTTCATATAAAGAGCAGGTAGTCTCACTGTCAGGGTGTAGATTAAACTGGTAGTGGCTCTGTAGCTCCTCCTTTAGTACTGATTGAAGTGTATAGCAGCCAATTGGGCTGAAGAGCATCATAAACACATCTTTTTATGTTTCCTGGAAAATGGCAAACTTTAAAGCATCTTTGAGGGGACCTACTAAACTCTTTTTGTCATATTCAGATCACCAAAAAATTTTGAGTTTGTGCAGCTGTATTCAGACTTCAGATCATTCTTAGTGCTGTTTGCCTCTCTGATCTGACTCAGGTTTTAACAGGAAACAGAAGCAGAGATAAAACAGCGTCACTGGAGATAACTGAAGCAGCTGGCTGTGTGGGGCCTGATCAGTTTTCAGAACATGAGAGGGGAGCTGTTGTCAGTGTGCATAGCTGTCCTCAGGTCGTCCAAAGAGAGCTGGAGGAGTCTGTGTGACTTTAACACCATAACAAACACCTAGAAAGACAAAAGAGTGAATCACTTGTTGAGGAACTAAAGAGTAATATGTGAGTCCTGGATGCTGAAAGTGGTTACCAAAGAGCCAAGATAGAAAGAATAACGCTGGCATGTTGTCTGTTTGAGCTGTGAGTCTGAAAGCTTGTATTCTGGGGACACCCCTCCCCTTTAATACAGCTCCATCACTGTGATAGTGGCACATGTATCTCTGCTGCTGTAGCTCCACCTACTGGAAAGATTCAACACAATTAAACATCTCATCAAACAAACTTTCAAACAGTTTTTGTTCAGCTGCTCACGTTGATCTGATCACTGTGCGCTGACAGCACAAAAATACACCCCGCTGTCGTCAGGCTGCAGGTTTTTCACCGTCAGGGCCCCAAACTCGCTCTTCTCTTTGACAGCTGAATATTTGTCTTCAGCTCCTCCATAATCTGGCTTTACACCAACAGCTGTGTAGACGATTTGGCTCATGGTCTCCCCTGGACGCTGTCTGTACCAGTACATCTGACTATAACCACCACCTTTGGTGTGGCTGCAGTTCATCTCAGCTGATGTAGAAACATAACTCCAGGTGATCTCAGGGCGTTGGGTAACATCCTGACTGTGAGCTGTACAGAGGGAATACAACACTTAAAATCATCAGGTATTCTACTCCAGCTACTGATGATGAATACATGCTAAAACCAACTCGTCTATGAATTGGTTGAACTCTTGTACCTTGAATCCAAAAAGATGAGACAACAAACGTGATGAGGAGATGTTTCATTGTGACGCTCTCAGAGTGACTGCAGACTGAATGCCTTTTATAGGCGGAGGTGGGATGTTAAAGTCATCACTCCTCAAAGAGGATTACAGACTGACAGATTTGTGACTGAAACTCAGTCAGATTCAGTTTCAATGTTTGTATTTCTTAGATTATAGAAGTTAACACTTATTCAGTGAATTCAAGGCTTGGAATGAAGACAGGTTCTACTTTACACATATTTGACATCATACTTGCAGTGGCTTTTATCATTCCAGCAGGAAACTTAAACAGCTGAATTTTTTTTTTTCGTAACTCTCAACCTCAAGGACTTAAATCAAAACTAATAAGCAGGGGGAAATGTAATGTAAACCCCTTTTTTTTAGAGTGTTTTTACCTGTTTTGTCTTATACCTAGTTATTTTTAAACAAGTTACGTCACAAACCCTTGTGATTTAGGATATCTAAAGAACTAGTTCTTAAAGTAAACAGTCTACACTGTTTTTTCTGCCAACCTCTTAAAATTGAAAGCTATGAAAACTTTTTTTTCGCCGTTAGTACAGACGGTCCGTTTTGCCCACTAATGGCTTGTCATTCATACGGGCCCTGGACTATTAGTTGGGATAACAGACCATTTGTACTAATGGTGAGTAAAAAAAAATTGATTAGAGCTTTGCATGTGCCAGGTTAAAGGCCCAAACGACAAAGCGATACCCCACCATTATGGGCGCTACAGGCAGGATTACAGTGCCTGTTAGGCTATTTGAAGGCAGACATCGCACAGAACATTACAGTTTGACACAAAATATACAAAGACAGTGGACAATCCTTTGGAAAGGTAGTGATGTGTAGCCAAACAGCAACTTTAAATTTAAGAAACGCATCCTTTCAGCGAACAGATGAGATAAGTGAGACAAACTGACAAGGCTCTCTGCCATCAGTTTTTTTTTCAAGTTTGATTTGCTTTTTGATTTAAGGCATCCGGTTCCTTCTAAGATATGTGTGGGGAAATGTTGGAGTTCATAAACTGCTTTAAAAGTTATTAGTCTAGGTGCTTACTTTGCAAAACAGCTTTCATATCACTGATTTTATTATTGAGGTTTGCTACTGTGCGCTCAGAAACAACACACACATTTACTCTGTTCAAGATCGTCAAACTTTCTCTTTCTCTTTATTTAAATGATTGACTTTTGGATAGCAGCTGTTTGTGTATTCTTGTAAAAAATGTCAATTTATCCGGCAAAAAAATGTTTTCCTTGATCTTTTCACAGTCACTCTGCTTGCCAGGTTTATTGCTGGTTATGGGTGGTAGACATGCCCAGTTTGAGTTTGTTTGATGGGGTTTTCCAGGAGGTTCCCTTTAATTATGATGTAATCTGCACCTGCGTCTCTTTCATGGTGTAACTAGTTAACTGGATGATTATTTGCAGTAATGCATGTGGCTAATGCTGCGGCCAAACGGGCCTCTTTACAGCATTAAAAAAAAGAAAAACTACGGCGTGGTTCAAAAAACGGCTTGGCTCTGAATAGGTCATTACTGTATCAGCACACACTGTACTTGTGGCTGAATGTTTGTCTAACTGAGAAGTTTAGAAGATATTAAGATTACGAGTTTGTCCAATCAGAAGTGCAGCTCATGTGACAGACAGGTCTGTGTCAGCAATTCCAATATGGCTGCCGCCAACGAAAGGCTTCATTATTCCATATTAAAAACAGATGAGTGATGTCATGGAAACTACAACCATGTATTTTACCAAGTGTTTTTGAATTTTTGTAAAGCCACATTTCACTCTTAACACTTCCACTTATGTTGTAAATAACCTTAAACAACTAACCTTAGATAGTTAACACTACACTCTCTTGCAAAGCTGCTTTGTGTGTTACATACAATTATGTTTCATCTGACATCAGTATAATTGTAATAGTCTCTGTTCCCTGATAATATAAGAATAAGAATGAAAATTGTGTTTTGGTAACTTCAGGTGATAATTACACTGTGGTGAATCCTTGAAAAGGTGGATCAGACTGTCTCTGAATGTTTCTGTGAGACTTGAGGTCTCTGCATGATGTGGATGGCAGCCTTCCAGCAGTATTAACGACACACTCAGAGGTTTTTGTTCAGCTCTCTCCTCTTTCTATATCACTGTGCTCACTGACGGCACAGAAATACACGCCGTTATCTCCTGGTTTGAGATCCTTCACAGTCAGTGATCCGTTCTCAGGTTTAGGCTGCTTGGCTGGGAATTTGTCCTCGCTGAAGCCTGCTTCATATTGAGGTTTGTCGCCAGTGATAAACAATATTTGTTTCATTGTTTCCCCAGGTAGCTGTCTGTACCAGTACATCTGGTAGTAGGTAGCACCCTTTTTGTGGGTGCAGGTCAGTAATGCCTCTTCACCTTCAGATTTCCAGAGTAATTCTGTCTGGTTGACATCGTTTGCGTTTGTAAGACCTGTGTGTTAAAAAGTAAAAGTTTAGACAAAGTTAGTTCAGAAAAAAGCCTATCATATAAATAAAACAGTTTCTTTGATAGTTACCTGTTGACCACAGAATGAAGACCGACAGAATAAAGAGCGCTTTTGTCATGACAGTATCCATGTCCTTCTGAATGACAGAATTCAGTTTACATAAAGAGCAGGTAGTCTCACTGTCATGGTGTAGATTTAACTGGTAGTGGCTCTGTAGCTCCTCCTACAGTTCAACACCGTCATTTGTGATACTACATTGTTGGCTAACAAAGTCATCCTAACCTTTATTGATTCCAAAATTGCATTTATTTGACAAAATGTCTAAAATAAAACTCTTAAGAGTAGTTTTTTTTTGTAACAAAACAGCTTGAAATTGTTTCTGTTGACCAACCAGATTAAACCAAAGTAGGATTCATTTACAGAATACACTACTTTAAACGTGTCAGAGCAGAGAGATTTATTACAACATCTTTATTCATATTCATACAGAGCGACAGTAAGCTCAGTGTCAGCTGAGGTCAAACAGTTAAACAGCTGATAAAATCTTTGCAGGCTGCAGGTGTTCATGAGCCACAGAGGAGAGTTTTTGTACCGACTCCGAGGAGATCTACAGCACTGTGCCACCTGGCAGCACAAAAATACACACCACTGTCGTTTAGTGAAAGATTAGAAATATTGAGGCTGGAATGAGAACGTCCATTTCCATCAAAGCTGATTTTTCCTTCTACGTCCTTCTCCAGCGAAGGTATGTGGGTATTCAGATACCCAAGAAGCACAAGAGCACCATGCTCGTCTTGCTTGTACCAAAGTATTACATCGTGGTATGTGATGTTGTGTGTACATTCGATCTCCCTGCTGACAGATTCACCAATCCTCTTTAAGATGGATATTGGTTTTTGGTTTACAATCTTTGGTTCAGAGTCACCTGTGAACGAGAAGAACTGGAGTTAATAACAGAAATCAGCAATTATGTGTTTGTAAATGTGTTTGTGTCTCTTACCTCTGTTTCCTGGCAGATGAAGAAAACAGAAAATGAAGATGTAGATCATGTTTTCAGATTTCAGCTCTTATTTCAGTGCTGTGTGCTCAGTGCTGTATGTTGTGTGCAGTTTGACAGTGAAAGAGTCACAGCTTTAACTTTAAGGGGAGGAGAGTCATCTTTGTGTTCTGCTGGGGTTTGCCTCCCCCTGCTGGTTGGAAAAAAGAACAGCAGTTTTCTGACCTTTGACCCAAAGATGTGCTTTTTCTTTTCTCAGACTGTAGATTGAATTTCAGTGTCCATTCTGGGCCTTAAACCTTGACAGACTTAATTGACGTCACATGGAAAGTGTTGGAGTGTTTGTGTCTAAGGCCATGTCCACATGTCCAGGTATCTGGAAAACTGCACATTCTTATACGTTTAGGCCTTTCACCCACAAGAAACCACAGTTCAACGACACTAAAAACAATGTTTTCTGAAAACTTTGGCCCAAGTGAAAATTTCGGGAAACTCTGGTTTCATGTGGACACTGGGAAACAAAGTTTTTGGTTCTCAAACGTCACAACTAAATAAAGAGGTTTCATTGTGATTGGCTGTCAGGGGTTTTACATCTTAAAACACGGGCAAATGTAGGTTTAGCCTTTACTTATCAGCAAATTTTCCCAGCATGTGTGGATGGAAGTATTACCCTTCTACTTTTGTCCAAAGCCTTAAAATGATAAAACTGGAAATGGGATGACACCTTTCCACTGCTCCTATAACCTGCGTGTCATCATGTAGCTCATCTGAGCAGCACACAGAATTCTTACTGAACAATTTTTAGTTTAGAATTGATTGAACTTGACCCAAACACTCCTATTAGTAAAAACAGATCCACCACAAAGACGAAAGAAATAAGTTTTATCCATGTGAAAAATTCTTAATATGTCAAACTGCACATACACCTACATGTAAAGATATATATAGTGTAAAGTTTAGGGCTGATTAAGGCTGTTTTATACATTTATTCGTAAAGGAAGCGACTTCTATTTCGTGGAATTTAGTGGAATTCACATTACGCGTTCGTTTACCCTGCTGTGTTTGCAGGCTTCTGCTGGGAACCCCATGTTTCATGCCACATTGCTATGAACTGTGGGTAATTCCCTCTCACTAAGTCTGCAAATATCCCAACGTACATAAACATTGACAAGAATGGCTTCTGCCTACCTGGGGTCCCTCATCCAGGTCTACACTTCTTCTTGCCCACTACGCTCTGCAGGTCACCCTGCAGCACATGAGTTGATACTTGATGTGTTCAGAGAGGTTTTTGTTCAGCTCCCTTGTGTCTCTGTATCACTGTGTGTGACACCCACAGCACAGAAATACAAGCCAGCATCTCCTGGCTCCAGATTCTTCACAGTGAAGGTCCCGTTCTCATAGTCGGGCTTTGTGACTGAGAATTTCTCCTCGTTGAAATTTCCAAAATCAGGTTTGCTGATATGTGATGTTGATGCGATAAGTTGCAGTTCTTGTCCAGGTTGCTGTCTGAACCAGTACATCATGATAAACTGTGCACCTTTTGTGTGTTTGCAGCTTATTTTTGCTTCATCACCCTGAGCTTTCATTAGTGAGTCCGCCTGGATGACTTCAGATGTGTCAACTGGTGCTGTTTAAAGAAAAAGGCACACAATTAGATATTTGTTACAGAAATTATTCACATTAAGCTTGATTTGTAAATCACCTGAATTCCAAATCACAAAGACTGACACAACAAGGAGGCCTTGTTTTAAGATGAGGATGATATCCATGTTCTGTTAGAGTCTCTTCTTTTAGTACACGGACAAAAGCTAAAGCAAAGAGATGCACAGTGTTGTTTGAAAGGATCAATTTAGCTTCACGGCTTTAAAGCAAAGCAAAGTTGGACTTGGGCTCCCCCTGCAGGCAACTCACACACCCAACTCTGCAGCCACCCCTGGTGGTTATACTTCTGGTTTTCTGCTCCTCAACAGGATGCTAGATTATCACAAGGTTATTTTATCCATTTTTCTCTCCTTCAAAATAAATCTAGAAAATAGGGAAGTTTTCACCATATGTGTATATAACTTCAGGATAAATGGTTGGATTGCTTTGCAAAACAATACAAGACAAGATCACCATAATTTCTGATGGATGTAAAAGTACGATCCAGATCCTGGCAATATTCTGGATACTAAGATCCAGAATATTAAATATGTACTGAGTCATCAAAATTCCAACACTGTCAGGTAACATATTATCGTAAAAACCTGCAACTAACACCAATTTGTCAATTATTGGTCTGTGTTCAGTGACTTTCTACACACCACCACTGTGTGGACATCAAACATAACAAAAATAAACCATTTTGGGTGCTGTAGTTATGAAACAGGAATCAACATAGTTTGATTTTTACTTGATGCGTGCAAAGATAAAAACTCTTGTATCATGGCAACTCCTGGTTGTTTTAAGCTATTGCTCGTTGTGAACCAGTGCTTTGGTTGAACATCCTCTCTTCTGTGGTTTGGTCCAGTAGATGGCACTGTTTTCATACTCTTGAAATCAGTTGTTCTAGTTCCCAGTCTGCTTGAATGTTGGTATCATCTTCCACTTTTCTTTTTTCTTCACTTTACAAACGGTGAACTAGTTATTTTCTCTCCTCTGTGGGCACTGATAGCAAGGTGTTGTGAAATGCATTCCAAAATAAAATAAGGGTTACAATTACAGTTAATTACATCCATTATTGTAGAAAACATAAACTCAAATAAGGTTTAAGGGTCATTTAAAGCATTTGTGTTTGATCTGATTTCTACATTTTTTCTGTTGAAGATCTCTGAGGTGTTTACACCAGGATAACAACACTATCAGTGGATGTGCACGTAGGTAAACCAGTTTTCTACCGATTAGATAAATTCAGTATCAAAACTCTTGTTTGTCTGTTTATGATTTGGCCTAACCAACTTGCAGTGGTATTCCCACGGCAGAGGGGCGCCAGTCTCCAGCACGGCTTTTTTATGGGATGAAAACATTGGGAAACCCTGCTATAGATCATGTTTTGCAAATGTTTTTTACACTGCTGCGGCTGGTTTTCACAGTTTTTTTTTAAACAAGAGTTCAGAGAGAGGATTTTAAGGAATTGGATGCTTGCTTATTTTGAGCAGAACAGACAAAAAATTATGGGGACAGATATATCTAACACAACTGGACTTAACAAAATGAAACAAAGTCGAGTATCGTTCACAGATCGTCACATAAATTCTCTTGACATCCGCAGCCCTGAAAGTGCCTCATGTGAAGAGTTCAGGAGTCAGAGTTTTACCTCCTTTTGTAGCAAACTCTTATCTTTTTTTCTGTGCTTTCACCTTCTCTTCACTTCGTCTCTTTTTAATATTATAAAACCAGAAGTGCAAAATGCCTCAAAACATGCAGTATAGAAAAAAATCCCTCAGCTAAAATGCTTTGAATCAGACTCAATAAAGAAGAACCAAAATACAAGTTATTCCACAAAAGTTTCAAGTTTGAATAAAACAAAATAAAAGGTGTTTTTAAAAATTCTTTTGAACAAAAAGGATTGATATCATGGCTCATTCGAGGAAAAAAGGAAGCCTGTTTTAGCATGTGAGAATAACAAAACAACAGCTAACATTTTGAAATAATAACACCGTCCACCCTTGGCTTATAAGACAACAAAATGGAGAAGTGTAGTACATATATTCATTGTGTTCTTCACTCATGATGAAACACTGAAAAAAAAACAATCAAGGTATCAATTAAAAACACAGATTTATAGTAAAAATGAAGGAAAAGGAACATCTGTGATAGTTTTTGAAATGACTTTAATCTTATGAACTAAGCTCTATTTTGGCTACATGTAAATTGGGTGAACTAACCCTTTAACAGTTTGTCAGTCACCACATGCTGTACACATAGAGAGGTTGGTCAGGGGAAAGTGTTGAATCCAGTCTTATTGTTTAAAGGGATTCCCTCTGCTCCTCTGAACTCCTCGGCGATGTCATCAAACGTGCGGCCTTTTGTTTCCGGGAGGCGAATCCAGGTGAAGGTGAAGGCGAGCAGAGCCACGGTCATGAAGATGAGGTAGACATATGCACCGCAGATTTTCTGTGTGAAAGGAACAGAGGAAGGGTTTAGTTTCATGTATTTACCTTATATCGATCAAATGAGAAAAGTCTGAAGATGTGATTTGGTTTGGTTCCTTGTTGTAGTTTCAGGTTCACTTCCAGCTCTGCAGCCCGACATTTACCTGATGTTTCCCTGGTTAGCTGTTAAATTAATATCTGTTATTTCAACCATATTTTAAAGCATTCAGCTTAATATTTACACCTATTTAACATTAACAAGATTTATCACAGTTTTACAGTGCACTTTTGCGTATCAGAACAGATTTACAGCCTGGGTTTAACAGCTTCGTCTCAAAGGTGCCAGAGAACCTGCAAAAGCAAACAAAGTTCCCCTCGCTCACGCAGTATTTAAACGCACCAGTAAGGGAGGGAAGACCAGTGCCAGGACAAACTTCCCTCCCCAGTTGAGCATGCTGGTGAAGGCCATAGCGATGGGTCTGCCAGGCTGGTCGAACAGCTCGGCTGCGATGAACCAAGAGATGGGGCCAGGACCCAGCTCATAGGCGGAAATCAGGCAGAAAACCAGGAGCACCTGAAGGCTCCGCAGCTCTGGGACCAGGTGCTGCACAGGAAGAGAGACTTTGTAGATTAATCAGTACTCATTACTTTCTAGCTCATAACTGAGCCCATAACTGAGCCAGAAAGTCCTTAAAAAAAGTTATCCATTATTTCATTACATCTTGTTTGGATTATTGTAACTCTCTGTATGTCGGCATTGACCAGTTAGAGTTCAGCTGCCTGCAGCTCGTCTCCTAGCTTGGACAAAGTTATGGAAGCACATAACTCTGCTACTTTCTTCACCTCACTGACTCCCTGTTGAGTACAGGAATGGTTTTAAATTCTTCTATTTGTTTATAAGTTTCTGGATGGGCCCCGCAATACCTGTCTGACTTTTTTAAGTTAAATCAGCCCTCCAGAGTCCTAAGGTCAGATGGTCTTAGACATGCCTCGGTCCTTTCCGCTCTGTGGAACAGGTTACCATTTGCCTCTTCACTTTTAAAACACTTATTAGTGGGGTACACTGTGTCGCGCTGCTACGGCGTCACACACTATTATTTGATAGCTGCGGCTTTCGGCATCTGACTTACATGCCGCCTACCACGAGAGCGCACGGTTTGCTGTACCAAACCGTGCCAAACCATCCTGAACCGAACACGGCTAAAGTCTAGCAGAGAGAATTAAGTTGACCAAGTGAGAAGAGAGATCTGAACTAAGGTACAAACTATGTTTAGAAAGTTTGCGTCTTTTCTTGATCAAAGTACAGGAGTATTTAAAAGGAGATCTGCTCTCATTTGCTTCCAAAACAAATGCATGCCTTGGCAGGAGGCAAATCATTTACACACTTAGTGATGAAGTCTTTATTCCTTTACCAATTCAGGCCTAAGGTGCCACTTTAATCAACGTAAAAGAGTAGCCCTACAGCTTCTTTAAATCAGATTCTCTTGAGGTGGTCTTACCAGGACAGAGTCGACAATGGTCATGAGTAAGGTACACACTGCTATGGAAATGAAACCAGTCAGGAGCAGTCTCCTTCGTCCTGCCCGCTCCATCAGGAAGAACTAAAAAAAAACAACGGGTGTCTCTGTAAACACGTGGATATGAAATCATCACAGAAATGTTGCCCCTCTTTGTTAAAAACCACATGATCGAATAGCTAGTAGGTAAATATTTCCACTTGATTGTGTACTCACTGCCACCAGAGTGAAGGCCACATTGACAGCGCCCACGCCTAGAGTCAGGTATTTGGCCTCATCAAACTTAGCCTGGAACATTCTGGTGGAATAATTAATAATCTGGAAGAGAGGAGCAGAGGTTTCTTTAGCTAAGCAGGTTACTGGAACAGCTGTCTGTGGTTTTGGAGCTGGGCTCTGACACACTGCCCCAGAATCTGAGCAGACACCAGAGAGTACGGCTGCGCCTGAATAATTTACTGGATAAATACCAGAGAGCATAAAGTGAAATATTCATCAGAGAGAAGGCCAGACACACTTTAAATTTGTCTTTGTTTCAGTGTAATCAGTCATGCAATGTGGAGTTATCACCAGGAGGATCTTTGCCTCACGACGCACATTTTCTCTGTGAAAACTCATAAAACTGACCGCATTGAATCCAGAGAGCTGGCTGCCCAAGTTGATGATGAGGACGATGATGATGGGCTGCTTGTATCTGTGCTTCTGGAAGAATTCCTGGATGCTGACACCGCTCTGCGTGTGGGCAGCCTCCTCCTTCATCTCCTCCAGCTCAGTGAACACCTTGTCTGCGTGGCCTCGAAGCCTCTGCAGAGCTGCAAGAATTGAAGAGTGTCAAGATGATTGAATAGATTTTTCATGTTCTGATTCTTGGGCGTACAGAGCATTTTCTCCAATTCATCTGAGCAGGAAGTAGAGACGCCTCTCGTCCCTTCACTGATCCCTTGGGGCCAGTTGTTCAAAGAATTTTATCTGGATCAGAATTATCCAGATTAGGAAATCCCATTTCTTGCTTTCCAGGATCAGGTAATCCATCTCAGTTTTATGCCAGTTTTTCAAAGCAGCATTGGATTGGATCACCCTGATCCGGATACACAGTTTTCAAGATCACCAAATCTGGATTATCAGTGCTGTAAATGGGACAACATATCTTGTTGTGGGCTACCAGCTCTGTAAAGAACAACAGGTGGAGGAGCCAACAGGGGTCATTGTAGGTGTTTTTCTTTTGAGAAAACAACAAAATAACAAAAAAATCTACTTCTGTTTTAAAATTATTTTATGACCCCTTATCTGAGCCACAACAAATGAATAACAAATATACATAAAAGATACAAAGTGGATTAAAAAAATATGTGAAATTAAAAGAGAATGATGCTAAATTTCCAATAGTTTTCTAGTGGTTTTAGTTTTTCTCTGGTTTGCTGCAGTTTGGTCAGCTTGATTTGTTCCTCTGCCAGGAGTATCTGTGCTTCTGCTCTTTCAGTTTCTCTTTGTTTTTACTTTACTGTGCTGAAAGGCTTCATTGGTATCCTAAATTAACTTTATCTACTTTATCACTGTAATGGTTTAACATGTCAAGTGCAAAATACAAATAAAAGTGCTGACACCATAGTCTGTACACGAGAACGGCAGCGGTCAATCATCGTTAAATGTGACGTAAAGCTATGTTTTTAACCTTGTATAACTAATGAAAACAAAACTTTTTCAGAAGAAAGAGGACTTGAATACAAGGCAGCCAAATAATATCTTTAAGTCACCACAACAATCGAACATGAGAAACATTTCTATGAGGCATATTAACTTTTTTAAGTTTGACCACAGCCCATCTGGAATGACTGGAGAGCCGGATTTTTTGACCTATACTGCAGCCAGCCACCAGGGGGAGCAGTTTTTGTGGTGACCTCACTTCCAGCCGAGCAAGATGACGTCCATTTTTTTATAGTCTATGGCTGACACTAAATCTTTAAAATGTTGTATTGTTTGACCAAGTTTGAAGTTTTACTACATTTTCTTCCTGAAATCCACCTTGAAATCCTGACCCCTGTTGGGCTCAGGATAATCCTGGTGTTTGGATCATATTTATCCAAATTGTACTGAAAAGTTCTGAACAACACAAACTGACGGTTTCCCTTTTGAACGACCCATTTTCAGAATTTAATCCAATCCAATAACCCAAATCTGATCAGATTACCTTTGAACAACTGGCCCCTGATTGTAACATCAGATTAAATGCTTCAATTACTCGACCTACCAGCCTCTGCTTTGCTCTCTTCTCCCCGGTTGATGAGCAGGTAGCGTGGACTCTCAGGACAGAAAGGCAGGACCAGGTACTGAGCAAAGGCCGGGATAAGAGACAGAGACAGCATCATGGCCCAGTTATGCTCTGTGCCCAACACTGTCTCCAGACCGGCCACCTGCAGCAGACGAGCACAGAAACTGTGTCAGCCATCCAGACTGTGGAAGGTACAGAATCATCAACGTCTCTATCCCTCACCATTCCCAGCAGGATGCCTGTGGCGAACGACACCTGGTTGAGTGTGGCGAAAGCCCCTCTCAGGTTTGTAGGAGACACCTCCTGGATGTAAAGTGGATTAAGACTCATCACCAGGCCGCAGAAGAGACCAAACACCAAGCGTCCCAGAATGAGGACCTCAAAGGACTTGCTGACTTTGGAGGCAGCCATGAGACTGGCTCCCAGCACGGAGAGACAGTTCACTATGAGGATGGAGTTACGCCTGGAGGGGGAGAGATGAGGAGTCAAGGGAGGAAATCAAAATCATGATACGTAATAAAGAAAGAGTCACTTTTGTTTCACCTTCCATGAGAGTCTGCCAGATATTTGACTCCCAGCGATCCCAGCAAGGCCCCGAAGTCTTTAATGCTGACGGAGAGAGACCACAGCAGAGTCAGGCTGTGATCTGGCATCGACTCGTTGTGCCTGGCTCTCCAGGTGTGATTGAAGAATTCTTCAATGATCTAAATAATTCCAAAAAAAGAGAAACTGCCATCAGAAAACACAGTTCACTGATTAATCAAAGATGTATCGGGCGTTGCATTCAACACCAAACTTATTTCTAACAAAGCAGCTGTGAGTAAAAAAACTCTCTGACAGCAGATTCTCTCAACAGATCTGTATAAAACATTTCGCAGGCCAAGAAAAGTCAAGAACATGAACATAGATGTCTTATAGTCTGGATATAGACGATGTGTCTCACTTGTACCTGTGAAAAATCCAAACCCTGCCAGGCCTGGAGCCGAGCCTGAGACTTTCAGGAGATTGCAAAGTTTATTCACTGTTTCATCGAGAGTGTGAGATATTTGACGATTCGAGGGGTTCAAAATCCCCTGTCTGTATGATGTTTCTGGTTGATATTGGCCTTTTTATTGACTCTCATGTAAAATCCCCCCATTATTTTTTCTGGATACAAATAGTTTGTGAATTTTATGTTGATGTGCCGTGATAAGAGCTGTCAAAAAGAGCGTTTTTGACACTGATACTGACTGTACACCAGTTTGACATGACACACTTTTCTCCCTCAGCCCCTCATTCGACCTGGCTCACCTTGGCTGGAGCGTTGACGTTTCCAGTGTGGTATCCGATCTGCAGGGAGCCGAGCACTGCAGCCAGGATGGAGGTCAGGAGTGTGGCTGTCAGATGGCTCTGAAACGACATCAAGGTGTGTGGCGTTTGTCTGTTTACCTTATGAATCAACTTTAAAGATTTCAATCTTGAAACCTCTCTTTCTCGACAACTTCTCCTGAGAGTATTTAACTATAGGACTTAACTATTTTCAGTGAAATTAAAATGAGATTTACTGGAGCATCTCTTCTCAGAAACTTCGCAGCAGTCAATGTGTAACCTGGGGTCATTCCCTGACCTTTGACCTCCAAACATAACAAACTGTGTGACATGTTTGTAGAAGTCAGAAATGGCCAGAGTGGCACAACCACAACACAGTGGCATGGAAGAGTTTAACTATTACCTCAAGTGAGTGTCATATGGGCTGAGGGATGTGCCACCAGAAACTGAATTTGAATTATTATAGAGGATTTCAAATGCTCAGTTTGAATAATTGCATAAAAAATACTTTAAATAGCATGGTTTGAATCTGGATTTATTATTTTGAAACTCAATTTATTTGCTTTGAAACTGTATTTTCCTGAATTTCAAATATTCCAGTTCGCATGATTTAGAGTCAGAATTTCTACTTAATTATAATTCAGCTAAACATACTTCTGTGGTATAGTCAGTTTTATCTTTTGCAAACTCTGAGAAAGATGTTTTGGAAACTTTAACATAAACAGTAACACCTTAAAAGAGTTTTCAAGGACGTGAAGAGGAGTTTTGTGAGTATAATGCAATTCTTCAAAGTGAGTATTCCAATTCAGTTTCTAGTGACACATATCTCAGTCCGTAGCGATGGTTCCTGCAGAGTCAAAGATTTCATTTTCTCAGAACAAGCTGAAACAAACAAACCTCTTTGGATGCCATTTCTTCTGGTGAATCTGTGAGTCACTCTCTTAAGATGTTGGTGCATTTATCTTCCGACTTCCTCTGCTGTAAATCCACGACAGATGTATTGTCGGTACTAACAGGGTTCCCTTCATTCACATGTGACAAAAGTCGACCTGTATTCATAAAAACACTGCTCTTTATTTTCATTTCTTTTCTGATTTTCCAAAGAGCAGCGCTTAATGTTGAATGCATGTTTCATCTTCAAAAGTGTACAATTATGGGATAGAAAAAGTAAAAAGTCTACATCTACAGATGCAAATTGAGTTTTTAGAACAATGTTTTGTTATTAAGTAAGTCATATTTTTAAAGAATACAGCTTTTATAAACTCTCATCAACATCAAACCACACTGTGGAAATCAAAACCTGCACATTTTCAATAATACAGGAATATCTTAACGTCTCGAAATGCTGAGCATCCATAGAAACAGAAACAATCACTAAAGTAATAAACGAATGACACAGATTTAAGTTCTTGTTTTGGTAAACTCACCTACACCATGTAATAAAGCAGGCTCTCTCCTCTTTTCAAAAACACAAATCCAAACAGAGAGAAAAAGAAAGAAATTAGGGGAAAACATCAAGGTACAAGAACAGCTGTACTCTAAACGTTTAGGATAAGAGATACGATAACATACTTTTTCCTTCAAGTTTGAAAAATCTTACTGAACCAACAAAGACAAATCTACCTGTACCACGATGAAGTTTACCAACTTTTAAGCCAGTAGAAAAGATTCAATGACAAAATCATCATTTAATTATATATTTAGATGGACAGAGCTCACCACTGCTCCAGATTGTTGTTGGTTGATTCGGTCTTCATTGCATCGCTGAGTTTGAGAAATGACTTTCTCTGCTGAACACACACTCTCACACACATTGGACCAGAGAGTCCGGTGATAAAGTCACACTCAGCTGGTGAATTTGGGGCAGGCCTGACAGAATGGCAGCCTCAAGCCTCCCCGTGGCTCCCAGGGACCAGCTGATCCTCACCGTGAGCCTCAGACTGACCAGAGATCAGTTTTAAAACTGCACCAAAACTTTAAACCAACTCTATTCAGAATATCGGAACTGTTTCCAGGTCAGGGCTGAAGACGGCTTGTTTCCATTTTGCAGCACTGGGTTGGCATTTTGTCATCACGTGCTACAGCGGTGTGTTGTGGGTGTCCTGTGATGATCAAGAGTGTCTGGAAACCTCTTGAAACATCTTTCTAGGAACTTAGAGAGTTTACTTCATCCAAGAAATGGTTCAGAAAACAACATCTTGTTGGTTTTCACAAGCGATGAAAAAAAAAAAAAAAAAAAAGAATTATCGTAAAATTTGGTTTCGAAGATGCCCCTTAATTCCTTTTTTCTTTAGAAGGGGGTCCTGTATGACAGTTTGACCATCATATCAGCATTAAATGCAAAGATTTTTTTATGTGATTCTATTATGGTGCTTTACCCAGAAGAGGGGGCTCAAAACAACCATACCAGTGGTTTCCATGGTGATGCTAAACTCCATTCATTTAAATGGGAGCGAAATAAAGAAATCTATTCATTTCCATTGGTCTGAAACTGCAAAAGAATCTAATAAAGCCCAAAAAATTGTGATATAGACCTGAAAAGTCAAAGCTGCATAGTCCTTTTGAATGAGAAATGGGCAATCAACAAGTGTTGTTTACATATAAACATCCACTTTATTGACTTCAGCAGTTATTTCTGTGAACTTTCAATGTACATTATTCAATTCATCATGAGCTTGGCTTCTATTTTAACCTTATAGAGACTCTGTATCAAAATGGAAAAAAATGCCCCAGAAAAGGCAAAAACTCCCCCCAAAAAGTCTAAAAAAAACACCAAAAGTGGCAGCAATCTTGAATTTGAAGATTAAAATAAGGTCAAATCAATATGTAACCCTGAAATATGTGTTTCTTAACGAAAATAAGGTTTGAAAACATGTATTGTCGATCATTGTATGTCAAGCTTTAAAAAGATCATTTCGATAACAGACATTTTGGATACTGGACTCCAAAAAATTTCCCCGCCATTTTAAAAAATACACCCTAGCTTAATTTGTTTTTTAGCCCTCCTAGATGACAAATCCATTGAGAAACGGACCTTCGCTCACCGTCACGTTTGGGCCCAAAATTACCAAACGAGCTGGGCTCATATTCCATAGTGGTAGCTAGCAGGATGGTGAAAAGAGATGGTGTTAGAAGGAGCTACACAGCTGCATAGAAACTGCACATTGCTAAAAGCAAATGAAGTCATCGCACTGGAAAACACCCAAATCCATTACGAAGCTTTGTCTTTTATTCTGGATTTTATGGTAAATAAACATTTTTAAAAACTACAGACAAACAATTCAGTTTGTTGACTTCAGCTGTTTTCTGACAGGATCTTGTCTTTTTTTAGTGTTCATGTTAGTAATTGGTAGAAACTTGCACTGAGGATAATTTTAACATTATCTGCCTGTAGAAGTTGTGCTTGTTATAATTCCTTCACAGCGGGGACATGTTTCCCACATCAGTTTTGTGCCTAAAAATAATCTGAGTCAATAAACTTTTGAGAAATATTCACACACAGACATTAATTGGCTCTGGAGGCCTGGAGGTGATGAGAAACAGATCATCTCAACACCCAAACATGGTATTACACTGAAAGAGAAATTAAAAAGGCTCCCATAAAAAACTCTGAGGGCAATGAATAATTTCTTTATGGCTAAGGAGATGAGCAATTATTTCATGAACTGAGTTGGTAAAATAGCTTCAGGCTAAGTGATCCACTGGAGCAACCTTAATAAGTCGGCTAGACCCCAAATTATGTAGTTTCTGCTTTTCCATTTTTTAACTACAGACATGATTAAATGAACTGGAAAGATTGTACACCCTTCTACACTGCTGATTTCTCTCCAGGGTCACATCTGAAAACTCTTCACAGAACCACATTAACAAAATCCTTAATCCAACCGACACATTGGTGCCAAAAAACAGGAGGAGTGTGTAGTTAGCACTGGCCGGTAAAATACGTCTTCCACCTGCAAAATCTGTTCCTGCAGCTGAGCGCTCAATAAGCGTGTGGATACGCCTGTCTGGGACGTGACCTCTGACCCCTGAGCCCTGGCCTCTTGGTAGGGACCTCTCTGACCCTGAGCTCAGGCTGCTGGGCAGGTGCTGCTGCAGGCACAAATGGTGAACAGTGTGCACCATCATCCCCCCACCATTAATGTTTAGCTCCTCCATGAGCTAATGGCCCTCTCCAATTACCTGTAATGGTGTTTCTGATGTGTTTCTAAGTGTTTCAATGCACACACAGGAGAAAAAAAATACACACAATCCTGCGTCACAAACAAAACACGTTGATTGTTTTAGTGAATGATTGACTGGATCTTCCTAAGTGAAAGAAAATGAGGCGTTAAAAAAGAAGTCATTCTGTAAGTGATGGAGCGTTTTTAGGAGGGTGTTAGAAAACAAAGGTTTTAACTTCATGCGTCACCTGTACTGCCCACACATCACTTTCGGAAACCCAAATTCCAATCCTTACCTATGAAACCCCTTTGGCAACCCGCCCACCCTCCACCCAACCTTCAACAAAGCAGAAAACACACACATATACACACACATACACACACACACACATCTCCAAGCAGCTGCGTCATTATAAAACTCTTTTGAACTTCACATTGGAAGTCAAATGCCACATGTGTCAGTACAAGACAGATGTACTGCAGCTGCCTCTTGGCTCCAGTTTCATCTGTGATACTCCCCTCTCTGCCTCCCCCATCTCCAGAGCCACACCCCCTCCACCCCCTCCATCACTGGCAACCTCACCCCTGAAGCCCTCCACCTCCCATCAGGCGCTCACAAAACATCCGCACCTTTGAAGTCTCATCAGTAAATCAACGTATCTCACACTACGCACAAATCACGAAAGCCGCGTAAAGAGCAGCTGTGACGTCAGGTTACATCATTTAATCAGCCGCTGTAGGTAACCGCTGTTTACTGTCATCACAGTTAAATTTGGCTCATTTTATGTCTTTTTTGTGAAGCTTCACAGAAGCGTTTTGAAAGCACTTGCTCAAAAAGTTCAACAAAATTAAAATGTTAAAATCGCAAATCAAGAAGTTATCTTCTCAATTTAAAAGTTTTGATTGATATTGAGACAAATCTTGTGTCACTGACTCTGATGGATAAACTATAATGTCTGAGCAGCTTCAAGCTAATATGAACAAAAAACACATTTGTATAAGATTCAAATGCACATTTTCCTTTTCAAAAACCTATCATTTACTGACTTTTGTTAAACTTAAAAAAAAAAAGGGCTGTCGTGGTTTTAAATTGGATCGGCAGATAAGCTCAGTGGTGAAGTCCAGCTTTTTTCACATTGGGCAGCTGGCTAAAGTGAAGCCTTTTCTTGCACAGCAGCACTTTCAAACGGTAATCCACGCTTTTATTACACTGGCTTGATTACTGTAACACACTTTACCTGGGAGCCAGTCAGGGCTGCGCTTGCACGTCTCCAGTTGGTGCAAAACGCAGCCGCTCTGCTTCTAACTGGAGCACATAAGAGGGAGCACATTACTCCCATCCTGGCCTCTTCACTGGCTGCCTGTGCATTTTAGAAACCATTTTAAGATTCTTTTATATTTTTTTAATCTTTAAATGGTCTGGCCCCTTTGTACCTCTCTGAGCTCCTCCATCCCCATGCTCCTTCTCGGTGCCTCAGGTCAGCTGATCTGCTGCTCCTGGAGGTACCGAGGTCAGAACGTAAGCTCAGAAGGGACAGAGTTTTTTAAGTTCCCGCACCCAAATTGTGGAACGAGCTCCCCCTCCACATAAGACAAGCCCCCTCACTGTCTACTTCTAAAAAAAGTCTTAAAGCCCATTTTTATTCTTTGGCTTTTAACCCAGCTTAAGACTCTGCTCATGTTTTAGTGTTTTATGGTTGTTTTAGTTTTTATTAATTGTTTCATTGTTTTAAATTATTTTTAGAACAATGTCACAATTTATTTTACTATGTGCACCTTTGTTTCAATGATTCTTTTCTTTTTATTTACTTATTTATTCCTGCACTACTTTTATGAACAGCACTCTGTTTCAACTGAGGTTGTTTTAAAGTGCTTTATAAATAAAGTTGAGTTGAGTATTGAACTATTTGCGATAAAATAAATCAATGACTCTTATTGATATCTTTTTAGTTGTGGGCTATTTTGTCCCTTTTTGCATCCTGTAGTTGAGGCACCTTTGTGTCATCCAGCTTTTTGCTGCTGCTATGTTGGATAAAACACCACTGCACTATTAAATGGCACATTTCACTTTAAAAAAATCCAGGAAGGCTCATGTAATATGCACTTTTTGTTCAACAGGATTAAAACATACCCAAAGTGCTTTGAGCTTGAGCGAAGCATACAGGCGCATATGAACCGCATCACAGAAGTAGGCAGGTGAAATACTTGGGAGCCATCTCCTACCTTTACTTCATGATTTCTGACCTCATTAGAGTTGCAGAGCAGCATTTATTTGATTAATAAATCAAAAAGTTGAGATCATAAAGTACATTTCATTAGCTTCACTAATCAAGACAGGAGGAGTGAGAATTGTTAAAATGGACTTAAAAACTGTTTTGAGGTGCAAAAGGATTTGATTTCAAACAAATACAAATAAGATTATTCTAAAAAGCTCTACATTTTGTGATTAATTATGAAAGTGTATTTCTTTTAGCTCTACTTTGAAGATTTTTAATGTTTTTCCAGTCAAAGAAAACTACCCTGAAAAAGTCAGTCTTAAAAAGGTGACACATAATTACTGTCAAATGAGTAGGGATGGGTACCAAGTTAGGTACTTTTATAGGTACCGACCTAATTCTGTCAAAAGTACCGGGTACCGATTCATGTAAAATCAAAAGGTACCATGTTTAGGTACCTAAATGCATCTTTCTGGGCGTATCGTTTTAAATGTGAAGGGTACCCATCCCTACAAATGAGTCCCTCATTTAAGGAAAATGACAATAATGAAAGTGCAAGAGAAGTTTCTGTAAAAGTGTTTATTAACAGTTCATGATAATCATAAGGCTTCTTTGTTTCTGTAAAGTTTGTATAAACTCCTTGTGTACACTTGACAATCAGGGTTGAGTGCTTGGAGGCTGTAATGAGAAGTCTGTACCAGTAGGTGTCAGTATCGAGCTCCTTGTCTCCTGTTTCAGTTTTAAATGTCTCTCCATAAGTTTATGCACAGGATGAAAGTTCCCATTGGGGTTCAGGAAAATCAAAATACAAAAGGGGCTTTAAAAACATTTTAAAACACACATTATTGCTTTCTTGATTCAAAACTGTGAGATATCTGCAGATAGGTGCACAGTAGTCTTCTGCTGTTTGCACTTTGATTTAGCAAAAATTGATGTCAGTTTAATCAGAAATTAATCAGCTAAAGGGACCAAATCAACTTTTCAGGGCGTCACACCTCAGTTACTTGAACAGCAAGGTGATAAAATGGATCATGTGCATACTTGTGTCTTGGTTGTTCTGAATGTGAAAGCCAACAGACCTTTTTCTCATTATGGACGCTTTAAATTTATGTCACAGCCCTTTACCCAAGGAAGTGATAGAAGCCAGGTGTCAGCTACTGCTCTGTGCCAAGATGCTCTCCATAAGCTCCAGCATTTTATCAGTGTTGGGTTTTTAAGACAGCCTTGTGTTCTTTGAGCCATTTTTAGTGTCTAATAGCTAAGGAAACAAGGCCTGTATGAAAGAAGAAAAGCATTTTCATTACTTGGCCAAACAGCTGCACCTCAAGCCTCATCATTTACATTGAGCAATGTTACCCAAAGGCAGCATGGCTCAGTGTTTTGTTTTCCAGGAGATCTCATTTCTTCAGCTATGAATACGAAATATTGTCAAAACATTCGGAGACTGTCTTGACACGCCTGTTCGAAGCTCTGCTGTGGAAAAGTGTCCGCCGAGCAGGGAGACAATCTGTGCCTCTTCCCAACAGACTGACAGTCATCTGCCGGCCTCCTTCACTATACGTCCCCCATCGTGATTAGCAGTGATTACGAGCCTGTTAGGTTGTTTCAGATCTCTCATGTGATCTGCAGCTCTGCGGCGTCTGGAAGCACTTCAGCAGACACACAAGCCCAGTGTTCAGACCGGGGCTGAAGCAGGCACTCAGGAGAGGAACTGCACAGAAAGAGACGTTTCTTTTCTTCGTCTTGGCACAGGCGTCCAGCTCAAATTAGACATGACTGGACTTGTGATTGTAGCGGATTAAGCACCAGGAACTGTATACATTCTTGACCGTGTGCAGTGATGATGGCAGGACTCGTAAAACACAAGCTGAAACAGTCAAATAACTCCACCACAGATAAAATAAACAGTGCTCAGAGTTGATAATTTCCAGTCTGGTCTAACATTTTAAAGTCTGTGAATTAGCTACTGTAATATCCTAATGTATGACATGATGTGAACACAGTGGAAAGTATATATTTTTTACAATAATCCAGAACAGACAGTGAAGTAAGTGAACATCCAAATGCCTCACAATGAATTTTAGTAAAACAAACAATCAAATAAAGGTTATTGTACATATTTACAATAGGAGCCTTTTTTGTGAGCCACTGCAGCGGCTCTTGGGAATACATAACTCAAAACAATTACACAAGCACTCAGACCACAATAGCAAACTCGTCATTCTCCAATTTTGAAACAATCGTTTCCAAATGCGAGCAAGAAAATTTATTTTTTGTTACATTCCAAAACATCTTTTTCTTGTGTTTTCTCCTCCCTGCTGGGTCATTAATCCGGACACCCTCAGGGGTATTTTAGAAGACCGACTGCGTTGTCTTACATAAGGTGGCAACGCTCCAAGTGCGTGTGGTGGTATGAGTTTAACAGAGCAATACTGACATCAACTGCTGGATTACAGACGATGAATGTGTTTACATACACAAAATGTGCTCTGATATTACCGGGGAGACTCAAATATTTATTTTAGGACCTGGCATTTGTAAATGCCACGTCTTGTTTACAATATCTCGGATAAACGTGAATATGACAGCTGAAATGAGCTGATGTTAACGGGATACCGAGCCACGTAAACATCTCTGTTTACTGGTCAGGTTTAGTCATCTGTATCACCTCTTTTCTGGTCCTTTTATTCAAAACTCTTGAAGCTGTTTTGGAAAAATAAAGTCCCCACCAGGGGGTCTTTGTCCGAGATTGGTCGATGTTATTGCAACTTGTGACGGGAGCCAGAAGAGCCAGATAAAACCCATGATCCCCAGACTCCTCAGCATTTTTCAGTTTGATTGTGTTGCAAGTGTTTCTAGTAATTAAACCAGCCTGATCAATTTGTCGTTTACAAATGTAACAGCATGACTCAAGATTTGTGTAAACCAAAAACATATCCTCCTGTAGCTATTCAAACAATATTAAAAGTTTTACACCCTCTCTCCCCAGACTGAAAATGCTTTCACTTTTTTCCTGACCCCTTTCTTTTTTTTTGTACAAAGCTTCTGTTCATTCTCCACTTTAGGGAAACAATATGTATTAGATGAAATAGTTTCTTTCTTTCAGAGGTTTAGTTAAGTTTGTTGAAGGCAACCTCTGTGTGTTTTGTTGTGTTCTTTCGTACTTGTGGTTCGATCTCTTTCAACTAACCCTGCTGTACCCTTTTCCCTGTCGCAGTCTAAGTTAATATTCTCCAGTTTTCTTCCTTTTTTAACCATAGCTCAATCTCATCAAGATTTCCTCAAGTCTACTATATGTCTTTAGGGGTGCTGTGAGGGCTATTTTAAAACAGTTGAGTCTCTCCTGAAAAAAAACTCCATTTCCCATGAGCACCATCACCCACTGTTGTAAGTTGTAAGTGAATGATTGGAAGGCAGTAACATAACTTTTTTGTTCAAAACTATTTTTCCCAGAATGCAAAACAACGAGGTAATGTATTAATTCATTTATAGCTATTTTATATTGTTTGAAATGTTTGAATTGGATTTTGTGTTCCACATGACCACGGGTACTGAGAAACAAAAATAATAATAATAATAATAGCATTAAAAAATGCTGTGATTTGGGTCTTATAATATCATTTTATCTATTCATTTTTTTTATTAATTGTGGGATATGAAAAAAGTCAGACTATTTCGGTGTCATGAAGTCCTCACAGGGCCTTCTAACTACTTCATAGCATCAGTTTTCTCTCCTACAAACAGCTGCAATCGGGTGCATCATGTTGAGATTTGTCAGAATTTTTTTTTTTTTTTTTCTTAACCAATAAAATTTCTTTTCTTTTCTTTCTTTCTTTCTTTCTTTCTTTCTTTCTTTCTTTCTTTCTTTCTTTCTTTCTTTCTTTCTTTCTTTCATTTTCAGAAATTAACAGACATGTCTACTCCAGTTCACCATGTGCAACCACAAGATAAAACACTATAAACCAAATGTTAAAATTATCATTATTATTATTTTAACTGTGAATAGTTATTTCTTTTAATGATTTGCAAAACATGTAAACATATTTTTACACATTTTATAGTTGATAGGCTTTTTAGCTCTCTGATGCACATCTGCAACTTTCTGAAAAAATGAAACCTCTGAAAAAAAAATAAATCTTGACACAAGCTAATATTCAATTCCACTATAGAAACCGTCGCATTCAAGATAAAATTACTTTTAAATAGCTATGTAATGGAGGGTTTAGGTGCCTTTTAGAATTTCATTTTTTACGGATAAAAAAATGTGCTACCTCCTAGATGCTAGGTGGCTAAGATGGATGCTAGGAACTAGGCTAAGTTAGGCTAAGTTGTGTACCAAAGTACAGGGCAGAGGCAAAGATGACATCATATCATAATGTTTCATTTTTGTTGATGAGAAAATCATAAAAGAAAAAAAAAAACTCAGAGTATTATGTGAAATGTACCTTTACGTAACTGTAACTCATTTCCACAACTCTTAATTTGCTTAATAACCAGGTGTTATAAATTCTGGACTCTGTTCCCAAAAATCTGATCCTTCAGTCAAATGTTAATAAAAGACAGTTCTGTACAGTGCAAGGGGGTCAAACAGCTAATCCTGTGCTGATAAATTAGACCTCAAAGTTAAATCCTAGCAAACTGCATGGTGACAGAAAACAACTACACGTGTTTAAATTGGTCAAAGCTAGTGGTCTTCTCTTTTGACTTATATTCAGGATTATGTGCTGAAAAGGACTCATGTCGAGCTGCTTTTTAGTGGACTACCACTGGCCTGTGCTGCTGTTAGAGGAGAAATATTAATTTAGTTTGGAGTAAGTGTCTGTTCCTGTTATCTGATGCCACACAATCACAAAAGCAGGGGCTCTTCCAGTGGTGTTTCATCTTTTTACAAACATATTCTCACTCTGACCTTTTCAGTCACTTCAAAAAAGAAAAATCAACACATACAAACAGATAAAATGTCAAACATAGGGAGGAGAAAGTGCAAATATTTTGGCGCCGCTTAGTTTTCGTTCTGGTTTTTTAGGTTCTGTTTCTTTTTTTTTTTAAACTCAGGAACTTTCAAATTTTTCTGCTCCATCTTTCTTTTTCCTGTCAGCCAGCGTACAGATGCCTTCCCTCTGTGCCCTCTGCTCTCGTCTCAGCTTCTGGACCCTTCTCTTCTCAAACCAGACGACCTACTGGGAACAGAAAGAAAGACAGACCGAAAAAGAGAAAAAAAGAAATGTATTCACTCATCTGTTTTAGTATTCAGCATGCAGATGCACTCACACGTAGCTGTAGCGTGACATGACGGCGTTCCCATTAGCCCTCGAGGCGTCACAGGCTCTCTCACACAGACTCACACGCAATTAAAATATGAAAACCAAGAAAAATCTGATATAGCTTAAAAATAGTGTTAGAAAAAAAGCTTTGATGTTTTTTCTTCCTTTTGTTTCTCTTCATCATTCAAAATACACTGTCATGATGTTTTCTTTTTGTCTTTTTTAGGATTTTTTTCAAGTCATTCCTTTAAAAAGTCTCTGCTTCAGCAGAAAGCATCGACAGCTACAAACTTCTTCTCTACTTCTAAGCATCTGTATCCCACCTACACCCAAACCCCACCATCACATGTGCTGACATTATGTTGCAACAAAGCTATAACTCAACAGGTCTCTGAAGTTATGTGCTGCTCAGACTGCAAGGGACACTCTGCACGAGGGATGGACTGCTCGCTCATCAATCAGACAAGTCCGTGAAGGAGGGGGAGAAAGAGGGAGGGAGGAAAGAAAAGAAAGAAAGTGGAGGCCTGGGAGAAAAGGAGATGGGTAAAAAAGCATAGATTGCTTACAGATGGCTGTCAGAGGGGAGCAGAGGTCCTCCTGAGCCCTGTGAAGGCTCAGGATGTGTGTGAGAGCGTGTGTGTGTGTGTTTGCGCCTTTTGAAACGGCATCGTGTGTATACATCTATCTGTGTGTGCAGTATCTTTGTGTTCAGACTCTCCTGACCCACATGAAGTGTGTGTGTGTGAGTGTGTTTCAGGGGGTAAGGATGTGCAGGTGCACTCTCTGTCAGTGCTGCTTATGTCAGCCATGATATATAAGTCCAGCTGATATTACTATGCAGTCTGGAAGCTTCTCTAGGCTGAAACCATGCATTTGCTCCACAGTCAGGTTTTCACTTCAAACTCTGAAGCAACATAAATCTAAAGTTTACCGTCCACATGAAGAAGTCTTGTAGTGAATGCCTTCAACTATACTTTGAGTGCAGGGAATAAAATATTACGGCCACCTAATTCCTCAGGGGGATACAGGCGACTACTTGTGGTGTTTTAACATTTGATGTTTTAGAATCACTCTGAATCACTTAAAACTCACAAAAATCTCCATTTCAAAGAAGTCATAAGGCTCATATGGTCTGCAGCTACAAGCAACAATTTCGGCATTTATAATGTATCAAAAGATTTCTTTAAAAGTTGTTTTATGGATTTTTTTTCAAAGAAGCAGATTGCTGTTGGCCATTTAAGGCATTAAGGGATACATGATTATACTTTTATCAGCAGAAAATAGCTTATGAAGTGAATCATCACTTCTTCAATACTTCTAATCTGCATCTGAATCATCTTCACTCTCAACACCACTAAAAGCAAAACCTCTCTGCTGTTTTTCCTTCAGTTGAGCAAATAAATTTTAAACAGTAAAAATCATTGCTCAAAGTAAGCAGCTGATTAGGATGGTGTTCTCCTGTCCACAGATACAGAGAAATATCATTTGAAAAAAAACACATTGTGCAGCTGATGATCCTGTTTTAAGTTGTGGATTATGAACAGGCAAATAACTAATAGTACGACTATTTCAAGATCACTTCTTAACTCCTAATAGGGTCTTGAGTTGACTTCAGGTAAGAGGAGGGAACTTCTCCAATGAACATGAGCATTTTGCACTTTTAGCCTCACACTTAAAGCCTGGATAGTAAAGTCTACTTTAAAATAAAGCAGTAAAGTGCTTGCCTGTAAAAGTAAGTACATTAACAAAGATGAGAGCTTATGCTGGCTTAACTAAAAATCTTAAGCACAAAAAAAATGGAATCACTAAAATTCTGTTGTGGAATATCTTTATATGCAAAGTAGATGCAATTTAAAATCTGAAATTACTTCCATAAACTAGAACTAGTTCAGTCTATTTAAAAATTCAAGTAAACCAGTCTCCTAAAGAAAAAAATAAAATAAATCTTTACTGCTCTTCTCTTTCAAAGCCTACCCAACTGTCTTTGGGCACAAGGCGGGGCACACCCTGAACAAGTCTCCAGCCAATCCCAGGCTTCACACATAGAGGTGGACAATCATTTAGACACACACTCACATGCTTGGGCAGTTTAAAGCCTGATGAGTACGTTTTTGGAGTGTGGGAGGAAGCTGGGGTACCCACACAAACTCCATGCAGAAAGGCATCAGTCTAGCCGGGAATCGAACCAGGAGTCTTTGCTATGAGGCAACAGGGCTAACCACTGCACCTTGTAGAGCCCCTTCATTGAAATGAAATGTCATTAAATCACACTGTTTAGTCTACTAAGTACTTTCAAGTAATTTCACTGAGTTAAACACAATAACTAATAGTTAAAGTTGGAAGTTAAAAAGGGGAGACTTTGTTCTTTTAAAAAAAGAGATGTGTGGCCAAGACTATGGCTGTTTTCCAAACCGCATGCTACACTAGAAGTGCCTAGTATTTTGGCCTAAATTTAGTATGTAGTAGGCAGTATACAAAAACCTGCAAAATATGCAGTATGCCAAAATCTCCAGATGTCCTACTGATCCAGTGTGCAACGGACCTGTCTACCTGACATACTGTTTCCCACAATGCACGGCACTAATGCTTGTGGTAAATTACCGCCATCTACTGGAATGAGTCGGCATTACAACTACAATACAACAGCACTAACATTAGACGATCCATGAGAGAGAAGGGAAGTGTAATGAAGTGATTATATGGATGTGGTTTTTCCATTAACTGTAAAAAATAAAAGTCAATCCCTATAATAAAGGATATAACTTTAGGTATAAGATTAAGAATCAAATACAATAATCCTGCTTCGATATGATTAACAAAATAACTAAAATGTCAAGATCTACCCATAGTTTGTTGCATATTCGTAAAAAAAAAAAAGCAAAAAAGTTGATAAAAATCAGCAGCTGTAGCTACATTTTCAGAAACTGAAAACCAGAGTAATATACTACAAAACAGACCCAACAGATCAGTTAGACTACATACTACACGCAAAAGCAGTTGGCAGTATACAGTGCCTATACATACTACATTCACATGTAGTAGGTAGTAGGTGGTTTGGAAAACAGCCTATGATTTATCAATTTGGATTCAGTCAGCTAACAATGGTTATTATCAAATATTTGGACAAGTCAGGTATATTTTATTCTCTGAATTGATGAATTAAAACATTTTACTTGATATTTTTTCCCACTAGATTTAAAGTCCAGACTAACGGTGCCATAATCTTCACCCTGGCAGTATAAGGGGCATGTCCTTCCTGTTAAACTGTACACTACCTGTATATTTCCTGATGTACCGGTCCCACTGAAGTCCTGCTGTTCTTGTCTTTGACTCTGATAAAAGTCTCTGTTGTCTGAAGCTGAGATTCAGTGCTGATGAATCAGCTTTGCAATTACCAGGCTCCAGAGCGGCAAATGCTCCTCTCCCTCCTCTCCTCGCAGTCACTGAGGACACTGTCTGTGCCATTAACAACACAAAGCACCCCGGCCTCTCCCTGGACACCTTGGCCCCACTTGTGATAAAGAGCTGAAAGCAGATCCTGTCTCGGGGTGAATCGCCTAGCCTCACCTGGGACCGGCCGATAAAGACACTTGGCTAAAGAGCTGGGAATCATGGTATACCTGTACATGGAAGCAGCTGGGAGACTTAGCAAAGGAGATAAATACGCATGTCTCAGCGCAGCCTCCTCAGAGTAACACATCGTGTTGGTGAGCAAATCAAAGCTGACTGGGCATCACAATCCTCCCTGTTGACCTCTGCTATTTTTACACTGCACCGTTTGTCAAACTGATGTCACAGTAATTAAAACACAAGTGCTGAGGAGTAATTGCTGTTGGCTCAGAGGGAACAGGGTTCTGGGCTCTCTAATGGTCCTGCAGCATCGGTGCCAGGCCTGTCTCATAATGCCCTCCTTTCATTCCTGCCTAATGACGGACACAGCCAGGACAAACAGGGGGACAGGAGACGAGAGGCGGAGGAAGGAGACAGAAGAGAAGAGGAGTTTGACATGAAAAAAAAAGAGCAGACTGCATGTGTTCACCTGACTGGTTTTGTCAAAAGATTCACCAGGAAGCTTTGAATCAGCCTCCAGAAACAGAAGCTCCTAAATCCTTTCAGTGACAGGTTGGCAACACAATTTCCTCTTAGTCAAACATGTTTTACAGCCTCAGAATGTCATTTATATCATCATAACTGTATTTAATTTACAAACACTCACATAAAACAACTTTCTCTGGGATGAACGCTAAAACAAACTCTAGGAATCTTTCGTTTCTTTCTCAAATTTACAGTCCAGGCTTTTGAAACAAGATCTTTCAGGGCTCAAGAGCTCAGGGTTCAGGCGATGGTTCATGGTTTTTCCTAACCTCTTAACTCAAGCAGTGTTTTCAGCTTGCAGCATGAAATGTGACATTCAAATACACACCTACCCTGCAAACTAAAACCTGTTTAAGCTCTCCCAACAGGCCCTCTCTAATATGTCATAATTGCCCGAGCACATGTTTGGTGTGTTGTTGAGAGTGTTGGCTTTCCTACATGTGTTTGTACTTATTCAGACGCAAAGTTTATGTCTTTTTAAATGGAATTAAGACTCTGGAGCAAAACATCTTGAACTTTGCTACCAACACTCATGCAACAAGTTGAACAGAGAAATATTTTGTGTTTTGTTTATTGCGGTGAATGAGTAACGCAGAAAATCACTGCCCCGGGCTTCTCTGTCATTTCTCGTCCATAATGAGGTTTCCAGTCTCCTCAGAGGACCGATGCCACCGTCCTCAGTACGTCACAACTCACACAAGGTATTCTTTTTCTGTGACCGTATTAGCCGTGTACAGATGTGCTCTACTTTGCCCCACATGCCTACAATCCCCCATCAGAAAGCACGCACAGTAAACTGTAAATATGTCCAACAAAAGTCCAGTGACGGCCCAAAGCTGCGACAGAGCATCATAAGATTTAATGCCTTGCAAAAGCAGCTTGACTTAAAGAGATCCAGGCCACTGAGGATCAGTTAGGCATACCTGAACACAATGGACGTCTATCTTAGTCAAGGAAGAATGCTGCCATATGTTCCTCCAGCCTCCTGCTTCTTTCCCTGCCTCTCCTTCCTTCTTTACATAACTCACTCCCTCCACAATCATCACCAGCTCACAGCGCCTGAGTGGCAGGACAAGGGGCCATATAAAACTGTCAGGCCATTTACCTTCAGCTCTTAAGCATGAAGGTGAGAGATTCGCTGACTGGCCGAGCCTCCGTCTCTGCCCCCCTAATACCCAGGCTGTTTATCCTGGCAGTGGCACCCAGGGCCCCGAGAGGCCTGACGTTATGCCCACAGAGCCACTGTTCTCCAGGCACTGGGGAGGGGGGCAGCACCAGGGTAAACACATGACTTCAGAGCTATGTGGTGCTAAATCAGCACAGTGGCCAGAGTCAGCAGCACCAAGGGGACCAGTAACCACTCGGTGAAAGGGATCCAAACAGATAACATCTCTGAAAAATATGTAATTTCAGACTTTTGGACCATTTGTGGTCGCAGTCATCAAAGTTTATCTGCAGCTGTTTTACAGTGAATTAAACATTTCCACACATATAAAAGCAAAACTGACGAACTGTCTCTGACTCCAGTATGCCAAATAAAAGACCACTGCTTGTCTTCCATGAAGTGATCTTGTTAACATTGAAAAGTTTTTATGTGCAATGTTTAAACCTTGGTAAAGAAAAAAAAAAAGCATTCTAAATACTAAATATGAGTAAGATTGATCAGGTACCAGTGAAAGTGACTTCTGGATGCTCTACCAGCGGGTAAAATGTAATCTAAGCACTACCTGGATGCTCTACCAGTATGTAAAATGCAATTAAAGTGCCCTCGTTTTTTTTTTTTTTTTTCCGTTGCTAGGCGCCGCCAAAGTAGCTGCCTGTTGCAGCAGCTCTCTCGTCTTTGTTCGTTTCTTGTAATTTTTTTCGTCTCTTTTTCGTAATCTTTGTATTTGGAGTGGATCATCACTTTGTATGGTTCATTGTCGGTCACGAACACCAAACTTTTTGTGGCTTCAGCGATATTTTATACTACTTTTCTCCTGTGTTTTTCTGGAGATCCTACATGTAACCAAGGCTGCATTGTTTACATGCGAAATTAGCTGAAAGCAGCCTGTAGCATGTCAATGCTAACTGGTGTAAGGCTTGATGATTTCCCTCGAGCTGAGGAGGCGGAGGAGAGGACGACGTGCTGGTTCTCGGTGTGAGCTGGGGGGTGACGACGTGGACCTGTCCTTCCATCCATCGTTGGGAACGTGGGATCGAGCTCTGGGGGATGGACGAGTTAGCTGTGCTAACCCAGCGGCATCGTGCTGTCAACGGACATGGCTGACGGAGCTGACTTTGGACACCTGCCCCATATTGGAGGAGCTTTGCCTGCGGTGAGCAGACAGGATCCAGGAGACAGAGACTGAACAGACTGCTGGGGAGGCTCAGTCCTGGACCCTGTGGAGGTGGAGGCTGGCTGGGCTAAAGAGTGGTGTACGAGTGGTGGACGGGACGTCGTCATCTAATTTCTTATGGACCTTTTTGCACTTTCAATACTCTTTCTTACTTTTGTTTTCTTAAATGCTGCGGTGACTCCTGAATTTCCCCTCGGGGATAAATAAAGTATTTTCTATTCTATTCTATTCTATTCAATTCCAGTGGAGATAATGTAAACAGAGTGCCCCCTGGATGCCCTTCACATGTACAACTGAAACAAAGGTCCCTCAGAATGCCCCTTTTAGTAGGGATAATAAAAACAAGGTGTTGTCCGGATGCCCTTTTAGTGGAGATTATGTAAACAAAGGGCCCGCTGGATGCCCCTCCAGTGGAGATAATGTAAACAAAGTGCCCTCTGGATGCCCCTCCAGTAAGAAAAATGTAAACAAAGTGATCTCTGGATGCCCTGCCAGTGGATAAAATGTAACCAAAGTGCCCTCTAGATGCTGTTCATGTGGCTAAAGTAAACAAAGTGCCCTCTGGATGTTCTTCCATTAAGGATAATGTACACAAAGTGCCCTCAAGAAGCAATTTTAGTGGACAATGTAAACAAAGTGTCATCTGGATGTCCTGCCAGTTAGCAAAATTGTTAACGAAGGGCCCTCTGGATGCCCCTCCAGTAGGAAAAATGTAAACAAAGCGATCTCTGGATGGATAAAATATAACCACAGTGCCCTCTGGATGCTCCTCACATGGATAATGTAAAAAAAAGCGCCCTCTAGATGTTCTTTCAATGGGAAAATTGTTATGGGCCCTCTGGATGCCCTTCTAGTGGGAAAAATATGAACAAAGTGATCTCTGGATGCCCTGCCAGCAGATTAAATGTAACCAAAGTGCCCTCTGGGAACTCTTCACATGGATAAAGTAAACAAAGTGCCTTCAGGATGTTCTATCAATGGGAAACTTGTTAACAGAGGGTCTTCTGGATGCCCTGCCTGGGAAAAAAATAGCTGTATCATATTTTATCTTTGGACGCACACCAAAAAAATCCATATGTACACATAAACACCAAAATAAAACAGGGCACACTCCTTAAAATAAGGTATTTGGGACAATATACACAAAACTTGCATGTAGATCAAATGCTGCATTGTTAACTAGCTGCGTTTGACAATGTAATTGACCCAATGTTAATGTGTTACACATTTATGCCTGTTGAAGCACTCAAAGCCAGCAGCAGCAGAGTTAGTGAAAGCGTATTAGTTGGCCTTACTGAACAACTTTGTCCCTTGCCTTGTCCCTTGGTTGCCACTTGTCGTTGAGCTTCCTGCAAAAATGCAAAAAGGAAAAAAACATGGTTTTAGTTTCAAGAGGTTGATAAAATGTTCTTACATCACCCAAGCAGTGCAATAAAATAAAAAAAAACACTTAACAGAAAGGGGAATATTTATTTCATATCTCCTCACATCTGCACAGCTTCACTAAACATTATCTGTGTGACATTTGTGTTAAAGCCAGCAGCATCCTCACACTGAAAGCTGCTCAGGCAGTTTAAAGTGATCTCTCCAAGGACTGGCCTGCAGTCACGATGAGTAGTCACTTTTCCCAGCCCAGACTGTGTCTAGGATCCGTTTACACATTAGTCTGGTCTATATATTTATCAGTGACTTGCTAAGTAGAGCAGTACTCTCAATTTAGACTGCCAACACATCATTTGTTACATGCACCACAGTTACGCCATCTCTTCCTTTTGAATGGCTGACTCACTCGACTTCTTAGAAGCATGACATGATGAACAGGATTAGTAAAACTAGTGGGAATAAAGAAACAAAGTTTGCATTTTTGTCTAAGTGACACATCAGTCTCCTGTTTCTTCTCATTTTGGTAAATGAAATATTAAAAGGATGAACATCTCAAATAGCAGCTGCAAAACTAGCATCACATTTTCATATTCAGTGCTTCTAGTTAAAATGGATTGAATATACAAGATAAAAACAGACTTTAAGACTTGTGATTCTCTAAGCTGTATAACATGTTTAGTGTGGTTAAAGTAGCTGTTGCACGGGTGCAAACTCTTTAAACCATTCTGATTGTCCGTGCCTCCTCGACTGTGTCTCTTACCCTCCTTGCTGACGCCCAGGCAGCCTTTCAGCTCCTGCAGGGAGATGGCTCTGTCCTTATTCAGGTCACAGTAGTCGGTGAACTTGCGGGCGCATTTCTTGGGTTTCGCCTTCTTCTTCAGATACCTCTTGAACGGCTTGAGTTCCTTCTTGGTGATGTCATGGCTCCCATTGTTGTCCAGCTGGGCGAAGTACCAGTGCACCACCCTCTCCTCTAGAGTGTGACTGGGATCCGGCTCAACAAACCTGGACAGGGTTCGGGACAGAGATAGAGTGAGGATGTGCTTGGAAATGTTGTTAGCACTTACCCTCTATCTGATCTGTATCAGGGATTTTTTAAAAGAGTTTCGGAAAAACCTCAAACAGTCTGAAAATATGCAAGGATTCTTGTTCCAGGATAAATTTTCTGTTTAGAGCGCATGAAACAATTTAAACTCCACCGGAAAAAAACAAGGTAATGGTGCATTTTAGCATCTCGTGGCCAAATGAAATTAACACCAACAAATCAATTAATGATTCCGGTTAGGGGAAGAAAAACACATACCAAAACAATTTCTCCCACCTGTTCTCACAAATCAAAAAAGGATGTGATCCAATAGAGCATTTTTGTTCCTGATTGGAGGATTTTAATCATTCGATTCCACCGAGGGAATGCAGATAAAGCTGTCAAAACTTTTCTTTCAACCTTTAAACATAAACACAGGATAAATAGTTCAGATCAGACTAAAAAATTAATGATAAGAATTATATTTCTCACTTGCCTCTTGAAGTTTTTTGTAAAAACACAACAGTCCATCCAAAAATGGATGCTCACATTGATACCTCATCTGCTCTTGTGTTTTTATTTTATCACAAACTGACAATTTTCCTTATTATAACGTATTCTGCAAAGGAATCCTCTTTGCGTTCCCACATGGATTAAGCTCAGTGTGCATTGACAAATCACATGCTGTGGACAGCTTCAATCCAAAATACCTCCCAGTCCCATCAGTGCTTTTAGGTCTACATTGATGGAACGTGAACCCCAAACCCTGTCAGCGTCTGTGCCAAGATCTGTGCATTGCATGTCAGAGATGAAAAAGTAGGTTCGACTTGGAGAAACCAAAGGAAAAGATTGTTTGAGAAAAACCAGAAGAGGTGGATACTTTCCACAAAGAATCAGCCGTAATGTTTCTACTTATCTTCTACACCCTGAGGACTGAAGCTGTACTTACCTCCCACCACCAGAGGGGGCTGGTGAGTTTATGGCTTGCACCATGTCTGTGGTGAGGGCATCTAATAAGCTTGTAATGAATTCCACTTTCTTTCCCTCGGGGCAGCCTGGTGTAAATCAGAGACAAGAAAAATACACCAAAATTAGCTTCCACTTCTAATTTGAGTCATTACAGAGCAGTGAAGCTGGAGTGCCTCTGAAGCCTCGACACGAGTTAACCAGGGTGACAGATGAGTGGAAGAAAAGGCCGTTACACAGTAAAAGTCAGCATGCAAACCTCGCCTTGAACCTAATGACAAACATGGCGTGTCTATTAGACGGTTTATGTTTACGGTTACTGATGAATCATTATGAATAGGTTTTAATCTGAGGTCAAACACACTGTTTGGCTGTTTAGACTCCAGGAAAGCAGAGCTGAGGCACATGGCGAGAGGTGGAACAGAAGTGTGTGGTGATGAGAGAGTTTTGTTGAGCTGTGCAGACCTGTTAACTTTTATGACACAATTCTGAACACCTTGGGTAGCTCTCTTTAATTGCCCAGATGTATGGCTTTAATAGCACACTAAGCCAGTGCAAATTTTTCCCTCCTAATTGTGTCTCTTAAAGGAAAACTTCAAAAGCAGCTGCGTAGTAAACTAATCTTCTCATTCTTTTTTTTTTCACTCTCTCCCTCTTTGGTTCAGGCTTTCTCCTCAATCCCCTCCTCCCTTCCCTCTGAGTGTTCGCGGCCTCCTTGTTCATGTCTTTTCATTCCCTTTGTGCCGGCTCTGGGGGGTTCTGTGGGAGGTGGGCCGCTGCCCCGCCAGGTGAATCTAATTAGCATTTCCTACAACACGACAAGCTCAGAGAAGCACTGCCTTGCTGTGCCTTAATCCAAGTGTTAAATTGGGGTGTTGTGAAGTGCGAACTGTTGTGTTGTATGCTGCCTGTATGGCCAGGTGTGAGGGGGCAGCATGGTGCAAGACCTCTGACAGCGTTGAACACACTCTGGGCTACTTGAATCCAAACTTTTTTACACAACCGAATTATGGGGCCATTTGCACAACAAGGCAAAATTATTTTTGCATTTTGGCCTCTCATTTACATGGAAACAGTATTTTAGCCGACCTACAACGCAAACTTTTGAAAACAGCCAGCAAGTAACAGCAAGCCAGCTTTTTTAGTGGAAAAGCTGACGTCACGTTCCACTTCGCGCAAGCGCATACAACAGTTGAACACTACCGTTATTATGGTCGTCCCGGACTACCATGTTGTGCTTGTGCTGCTCAATCTGCTGAATCTGCTGACTGTCTTCCAACAAAATGTACATCTGTTGCTCCAGTTCTGCAGTTACATGATCGGCCCCAACTCTACTTTGGTGGAGATCTACCAAAAGCTGCTTCTGGACAAGACAGCTATAGTGCCATCTACAGGCCTGGCATGCTTACTACAGCGTTTTCATTCCCGCAGCGTTTCTGTGTAAATGCCAGATTTTTTACACTGTGTTGTCGGATGAAACATTGTTGTGTAAACGGGGCCTAAAGCTGCACTGAACAAGGTTTCTAGATGTGAAAAACATGCACCAGAAGATGATCATGTCAGAAAACAGAAGATCTGTGTCCGTCGCATTTTGACTGCGTGTTCAGTAGGAGCCACAACCAGAGTTCCTGTGCTTCCTACGCAAACATTGATCCTCTTCTCATTATGTAGGAGGTAAAACCCATAGACTGTATAAAATATGGATGTAGTCTCCTCTACGTCACTGTGTTCCTGATACAGAGTAATGAAACCAATCATCTGCGGGGGCCATACTGGAAATGCTGACTCAAGAGACGGTCTTTGAGCCTCCTTGCTAACAGCTACATGGCACCAGACTGGTCAGTCTCATGAGCTGAGCTGCACCTCTGATCGGACAAACTCATGATCTTAATATCCTGTAAATGGCTGAGTTAGAGAACAACTCATCTCCGTATAGTGAGTGCCGATAGTGAAATTAGCGTTTCATACCAAGTCATTTTTTGAACTAGGCTGTAAATATGTTTTCCTAATGCTATTAAAGTTTGTTCAGTTGGCACGGTGTGTATGTGGTTTGCAGTCTAACCGAACAGCAACCTTTGGCCCTTCCACATAGGCTCCATTTTTCTAAACCAGATGTTGCCCCTTGGAAAACCTGCTGCCTGGGCCTAACTGCGCTCATCATGCCATTTCGCTGCTAAAGTCAAGCTAAATACTAGCTGGTGTCAACACAGTTTATTTTATCTTGAAAGTTTGTGGATTTTTTAATGTGGTTCCAGTGCATGACATCCTGTCTTTACAGCAAAAAACTGGAATCTTATCAAGTGTTTTTGTCTAATTTTAAGTAAAAATTGTCTTATTATACTCTGTATGAGCCACTTTCAACTGGTCAGCCCAGAGAAATATCTTGTTTTAAGTTATTTATCGACAAAAATGAGGTCTGAATCGCCAATGGAACAAGAAAAATTTGCTTGAAAGTTTCCTTAAAACTGAAATAATGTCTTAGTTCAAGTAACTTTTCTCTTGTTCCATTGGCAGATTTTTTTAAACTTGTTACAAGCTATCCAGACCTAATTTTTGTCTTAAAATAACTTGAAATAAGACATTTTTCCACACTGGTCAGGTGAATGTGGCTCATAAAAGTCTAAAAAGGGCGTTTTCTACTGGAAATACGACAAAAACATTTGAAGAGATTTCAGTTTCTTCAGTATTGCTTGATCTGCTCTGTGAAAATTAAAAATTGATGTGTCATTGCTCCAACATCAGCAGCAGAAGTAGAAACCTTGCGTGTCTGGTTTGGAGCTGAGATGCATTCAGAATACATTGGCTTGAATAGAAACTTGTCAGATCCAATTGCTGTGATGGAGCGGTGAACTGTGATAAAACTTGTTGAGCATTAACAAAATTGGAGTTTCGAGGTTGACACTAACTTGAATATCAGCATCTTTCCCCCTGATGCTTGTGCCACTTAAAGAATGAGAGCATTGTCGTCTGTATCAATGCAAGACTCTATAACGTTAGCGCATCAACTCCTGTCTTGACACTGAATCTCAGGCTTTCTTTGAGCATGTTTGCTCGCTGCTGATGAAACTCTCCCATCAGCCTTACAAGAAAACACAGCAAGATTAAACCATTCCTCTTGTTTCTTGCTCTGTCTGCTATTCTTTAAGTTATATGCATGAAACTACATGTCATCAATTCTGCGATTCTGTACCCAAACACCGTCCCGTCTATGCACAGATGTGTTACAGCACATCTGAGAATGTGTATCACACCTGTGCAGTTTGCAGGCTCATACAGTCCAATGAAAAGAACAGATGGCCAATTTAACATCGCTCTGACCCTCGCTGCTTCATAGATGCGGAAAGTGCTGTGCAGTTTATTGTTGCCACGGTACAAATATTTCCACCACTGTGTTAAATATAGCTGTGAGCGTTCAAAAGAGATCAAGGATCCTGCAGTAAAACCTGAGACATGTTTCAGTCCTCAGAGTTACTTTAGGACAGGAGCAGATGTTGATAGAACTACTTTTCCTCCTTAAAGGGAAAAATAACAATAGTCTTCTTGTTGTTTGAGTCAATGAGACCAAACTTTATATTTATGAAATGTTTTTTGAAAGAAACCCAACTCCTGGCCTGCTTTAACTTGAAGTGAGTAGATCCTGGTCTTTGTCTGAGTGGAGGAGCTCTTATCTGCTCCCTCTGACAAAGATGCTATTGTAGCTGTCTGTGTACAGTGGGATTGAACCTGTTGCTGCACGCTGCTGATACACTGCCCTCATTCACGCTCTCTTCTTTTCATGCCTTGATGTGACGACCGTGAAATATTGCGCTTTGTTGTGGCGCTTCAGAACATCCCTCTACAGTACATAAAAATATCTCCACTCAGCACCCTGTGGTTTCCAAACACCCCAGCAGCCCTCCCCACCTCCATCGCCACCACCACCGCCACCACCACCGCACCCCGCAACACTCACACCTTCCATAAAACATGCCACACATCTGCTGCACAGTCAGGAGTCATGCTTGACTCTGTAAACTCACCAGATGGGGAATTAAATAAGAGTTACAATGCAAGCTTAAATGATGGGGAAACAGAGGAGCAACAAAAGTAAGTGAGCAGTACGAGGGACAGGGAGGAGGAACCCAGGCTACGACCTTTGGTTTGGAGGAGAGGCTTCAACCTTTGCTGGAACTAAACACCTCATGGTGTGGTTGGGTAGATTCTTGATTTCAAACTATCCATCTTCTATTTAATAGAAATGTTAAATGAGACATTTATTCCAAGTCTCTGAGCCTGAATGCTATGAACGGTTAACTCAATAAGCCCCTCCCCTTGGCAGGGATTGTCCAATCAGCAACTTCCGGTGTATAATATGGTTTGTACATAACCACAACCCGTTTGGCATTGATTGCAGTGACATCTCTGGCCAGAATCTGTACTACTGTCTAGAATAAAGACTCTGTTTCCCATGAGCACCATCACCAAGGCTTTTATTACAGTTTGTCTGTCTGTCTGTGAGCAACATAACTCAAAGAAGTAACGAAGAGACCTTAAAGAAACTCTCAGGAAATGTTCAAAATGGGAGAATGAAGATGTGATTAAATTGTGGAGGTGGTCTGGATCACCATCTGGATCCAGGACTTTTTTAAAGGATTCTTTATCATCGTGGGATGGGGCCGTCTTCACCATATGTGTATATAACTCCACAAAAAGTGGTCGGATTGCTTTGAAAAACAATACAAGAAAAGGTCACCATAATTTCTGACTAGGGATGGGTACCGAATTAGGTACTTTTATAGGTACCGACCAAAATCTGTCAAAAGTACCAGGTACCGATTCACAAAAAATCAACCATGTTTAGGTACCTAAATGCATCCTTGTGACTATGAGGGAGTGGAAGAGTAGGTGATTTTTTCATGCTGGACTAGAACACAGCATTGCAAGGTTATATATTAAAGAATAAATATGTCAAATTGAAAAAATATATATATACATTATCAAACAAATTTAGATTTTTTTTTTAACAAATATAAGCACAAAAAAGTACAGAAAATTGGTACCGTTGAGTACCGGTACCAATTGCCAGGTGCTGGGCATCGGTACCTGGCAATCGGTACCATTTAGTTTCATATGTGGAAGGTACCGATCCCTATTTCTGACAGATGTAAAGGTTCAATCCAGAACCTGGCAATATTCTGGATATTAAGATCCTGAATATGAAATATGTACTAGGTCATCATAATTTTCAACACTGTCAGGTAACAAAATATCGTATAAACGTGCAACTAACACCAAATTGTAGCAGACAGTCTGCTGAAAGGGAGTACAACATTAAAGTAGGACTAAAGTATGGCGTGACAATCACAATATTCTTGGCGGGGGTCTGCGCTCTCTGAGTTTTTTTCTAGTTTTAAATTCTTTTTAACACTTCTTTGTTCAAGACAACTTTTCCCAGGATGCAAAGCAACAAGGTGATGTATTTATTTGTAGTAACTTAGAGCTAATATTTGAAACGTGACACTTAAGTGCCAGGCTGTATTTAGCCTGTATGTTAGACGTAACGTTAGTAAATTCTGGTCCTACCAGTGTAACTTCTATATTTGGGTTGGAATGAACATTATCACAAACAGCTTAACCTGCGATTTAGTCCGTGCTCTATCGCTCTCCTGTTTAGCTTTTTTCTGCACTTCTGTCCATTTTCTTTACAACAGTCTTGCTCCAGTGTCCACCATTACTACAAAATAAATCCAAGAAATCTTTTTCTTTGTCGAAAAGTACAGATCATGCTTCTCCCTGCCAAACTTTAACAGAAAAAGTCACATAAGCTAAGAAAACAAATACATATTACATGTCTACATATGCATGGTTTGGAAAAGAGTTTAATGAGTCAATTAAAGAATCAAACCTGTCAGGTCTCTGCCTTGGAAAGGATCCTCCATGTCTGTGACACGAGATCGTGCAGCGCCGTCACACTCAGGCGCCTGGTACCTGTTAGAGGGAGGAAAGCAGAGCAGGAGCGTGGCTACGTGAGACAAAGCTCAAAAGACGGGCTTTAAACTCTGAGTTGTTAATTGTGCAGGAGTATAATGTTATGACTATATTTGTAAGAAACACTCAGCCTCCTCAAACTAAAGTGCTCTTGTTCTTGGCTTTCGTCCCCTCATTCACTCTGTATATTTAAAGTATGATCCATATTGATAAACCTCTCTTTGAATAAACACTTAAAACTGTATTTGACATGCACAGAGGTTTGTTTCCGAGCCATTACAAACTGTTAAGCATTATGCGTGGCATGACTCCTTTTCTCCTGGCTTTTGTATGAGTGCTTCTTGAATAGGATGGAAAATTGAGCATGTGTGTCTCATTTAGCTCTTTCTTTTTTCAAAGTTAAAGCAGGTTGTCGTGTCTTTTTTTTCACAGTCTGCAGGGCCACAGATCCTAGGTGGGATGTCTGATGCATGATTCGGCACATTGCAGTCCAGAGGAAAGAAATTAGAATGAGTGACGTGAGGTCTAGTCTGAAATATGTGAGATTCTTACGTGCGGAAATAATTGCTTCAAGGCTGTCATTTAATAAATCTGAAACACAGATGAGAATGATGTAAGCTTTGCTACTAAGACTGTAATTTTTTTATGTGAATTCACTGATCTCACAGGAAAGCTTTGTCACTCTTTGTTCAAACAGTAGACACACAAAGATAATCCACCCTTCTTTGATTGGTCTGCAGCTCATCGTGTAAAACATAAACTATCCTGTAAAGAGAGAATAATGACGCCCCTTCAGGAGCACAAACAGCTCATCTATTCTTTGCTGCTTGCTTACAGTTTGTCAAACATGCTACCTCCTTCTGCTTTGTCTTTTACTGAGTCCTAATATTCAGGTTCTGGACATGAACCAGGAATACTTTATAAACAAGAAAAACCTAAGCAATGAGCCTCATTTATTTAACATGGTCCTGTTGCTGGATGCTTCTCCCAGAAACATTAAGCTCCTGCAGGAATTTGTTCAGTCTCTGCCATTCACCTGAAGGTAATATAAACAGCATTTGAACGCAAATGTCATACCAAACGGTCAGTGTTTATTGCTGGATAAAGAGTAATCCTATCAGGGCTTTGGGCTAATTGTTTGAGCAGATGCAACAACCAAACGGTTGCTTAGATTCTGCAGTGGTTTGCAGTGAAGGCTTTCAGCTGTTGCATCTACAGAGTGTCTTTGGTCAGTCCACCAACTTCAGTAAGGCTGAAATAGCTCAGAGTTTGACTTCTACTGTACCACACCTCAACATCTGCCATGCTCAAAGACACCTGGCAACATAGTTCCTGTATATAAAATCCTAAAGAGATAAGTCTCTCATTTCTTGGACGAATTTCAGAGTCATGTTCGCCAGAGGTTGTGACTGTCCCTCCCTTCTCGTATCCCACTAAAGGCTGATTTATGCTTGACACGTCTGGGGTCTGCAGGACTTTGTGCAGACAAATGACGTTATTTTCGTACCTCCGCCCCCCTTGCACAGTCCCTTTCACGCAAAAATTTTCCACGCCTAGCACACCCGAAAATTTCTAACCTGCCGGACAGAAATGTGCGTACAAGATGGTGAAAGAACGGGATCTCCTATTGGTCTAAGTGCAGAAATACAGGCATCTGTACGCCTCTTCACAGAAAGATCACTGTGATAACCGAGCGGTAAATAATTAATGGTGTAAAACTGCGGCCGCTCTTGGCAGAGAAGAGAAAATGGTTAAAAGAACCTGAAAAAATCTCTGTTTACGACATGACAGATATGTCATGTCGTAAACAAAGGCAAACTTCTTCGACTCTGGTTTAGTACTCTGGTAGATGTACATTTGTGATACACTTCCCCCTGCAGTTTGGGAATGGACACCAACAGACGCTGCGCGGGGTGTCAAAAAGAAAAAAAGCCTTTTGCGTTCTCGTGCATGGACCTTGTGCATCTGATTTCCGCACGCCACATTCTCACGTAAAGCGTAACACAGCCTTCACTGTTCGACAAGACCTGTGGTCCTCAAAGTGAGGGGCCGCTTAACACCTCCCAAAGACAAAACATATTCACAATTGCATATTTCATTTATTATTGTAAAAATATGAACAAAAGATTATATTTAATGTAAAACTTGCTAACGGAACATTTTGACCTGTTTTCCACATTTCTTTGTTGAAGACCCTGAGGTGGTTAAGCTAATTTAAGAATGTTCTGCTTTTATTTGTACATTTTTATTTGTTTTATGTTGAACTGTCATTGAATTCCTACAGCAGACAGTTGCAAGTCTCTAGAACTACTGTTTCACATCACCAAAAATTTAAAATTGGAATCTATCCTGAACCAAATGCTTTTAAATCTGACAACATCCCCGTCAGTCAAAGACATACTGTGATGATGATGATAAAACGGCAGCCATTACTCCATTTTTTACTCAGTGCATTTAGACCTACTACACTCAGATCAACTAGGGGACTTGATACACCAGTTATATACAAGGGCTCTTAACCTTCCTGCAATTGCCAATCAATCAATCATTATTATGCATGTAAGCCTTGTCTTTGGAAGCAAATTAAGCAAGTTTGTAGTCCTGATTCTCTTGTGAATGTTTCTGTCCCGGTGTTTTAAAACCGTGTTGTTTTTCTTTCTCCTTTTTCAGTCTTTCCTGCGGACAAAAGTTTAAAAGTTAAAACTACCTTTTATAAAAACACTACTTTGAATATTCTCCTTTACATTAACATACCAACGTTTTTTGTATCAACCTGTCCTGTGTAATGTGCCCTCTGATCGTCACTCTTACCTGGTGGAGGTTCCAGGAATGGGCCGCCCCGTGTCCACCAGAACACACCAGCAGTAGCCCGTGGACTGGTGGCACTGGACCGACTTGTAAAGGCCTCCTGGACCACAGTCAGGGATGAAAATGGCCTCACGAGGGTTCTGTCGGGCCTCGTCCATTGCGCTCTGTCGCTCCTGGTCACAAGAGGGAACTTTCTCTAAAACCGTGAGAGACACACTCAATACAGAGGAAACCAGAAACACACACCAAGAGCTCCTGTCACATGAGTCACATGGGGAAAGGTGCCGCTACATATCCGCACATATTCTTAGCTCATTTAGACCAGATGCAACTTGATCCTATGTACCCATCTGAAATGAGCTACGCGTCACATCCAGTCTTGAAGGGATAAACCCACGCGTGGCACCTGGCTTTAAAGATGTAGATGCAAAAAACGTTGCATCCAAAATAAATGGGTGAAATTGGGACTTGATTCGCTTCGCAGCACAGCTGGCAGCCAGTCTAGGTCAAACCCACCTTTAGCCCAATGACAACTGGGATCGGCTTCACCCCCTAAAGCTCTGAGCAAAGACACACTCGTCCTGAACACAGGATAAGAACCAAACCTGCTGCTGATAATCTCATTTCACTGTGTTGTAAGAGTGAGACTATCTCAGTTAAAAACTCCTTACTGTGTCTTTAAAGTGTTTCTGAATATATTCAGCACATTCATCTTTCTCGCTTTCAAAATCAAGGCATCATTTGCTGGCCTACATGTTTTTCTGGTCTTTAATCAAACATCTAAGAACCATGTGACTTGAAAATGAGTCTAACTCTAAAATATATAATCAGACTCTTGTAGATTAAAAGTTTCTTAGAGCAAAAAGAGAGGGAAGATGGTTTACTGAGCTAGTAATTAAAACAGAGAAACAAATAGAAACACACAATAGTCCTTTGTCCTCTGCTGTGTGATTTGACTAGGATGGAGCTGACAGGTTCAGCTGTAGATCTGCTGAACAGGCCTGGCTGAGGAGGATAGGAGATGTGTGTGTAAGTGTGTGAGTGTGTGTGAATGTGTTTATGAAGGCCTGTCCGTGTCTGCCAACTGAGAACTGTGTCCCTACACAAAAGAACTTTTTCTCCTGCGAAGACTCACTCTCAAGTGTTCTTAGCGCTGTGCCGTGCCGCTGGCCCTCGCCAAGGCTCCTTCACATCCAAATTATTTAGCACTGTTTATTATACAGAGGTTATGCTGGCGCCAGGCGCTAGGATTCCCAAAAGAAAATAGTTTTTATACATATAAATGGAAAAAGGCTGGACACTCGTAATGTAATCCTCTCCGTTTTGTGTGGAGGTGAAACTCAATCCACCACTTCTTTGCCTGCCTTGCATTTCTGCTCTATTTATTTTTTATTTTTGTTTCTTTTTCAATTTTATGTCCCTTCCCTTTGGCAGGAACCAAGTGATGAGAAATGCAAACCCTTAAAAAACAAATGCTCTGAAAAGAAAGGGAACCCACACAAGTGGATGTCAGAAGCCTTTGTACGAGTTGTTTTGGTGATTTTTCTTTTTGTCTAACTGATAATTAACAAAGCATGATCGTTTGTGTGCAGCATCTTTGATGACAACTGACCCGTCCCACCTTCTTCAAGGCTCTGAGCCAGGTCACATCATCTTCCTCTTTACTCCACAGTGTATCTCTGCACTCATTCAAACCCTTCACCCTTATTTTGTTCTTTCTTTCTGCTTCTTTCTCAAACCCCCACCATCACCAGCGCTCTCTCCTCTTCACTTCACTCCAATGGCTTTCAGCTGTGGGCTAATCACTGCAATATTGTCTCTCGCAGGCCTTCTCTGCAGTTAAAATAGCAGAAATGTTAGTAATAGGGGAACTCTGTAAGTAGGTATGTAGTAGGTGTGTTTATGAGCAAAACCAGAGATGAGGGGGAGTTTTGACATCACTTTTCAACACATTATTTGATAACATGACTAGTTGCACTGTCACCACTTATTGTGCCGTATAATAAAAACCAAGTGCACGCTCCTAAAAACAAGATTTGATCAAAAGAGAGCCGCTCCTGTAGTTTTCATACCAAGCCCTGCTCCCAGGAGACACTCTCACATTTCATCCCTTCAAAATGAAGTTTTCTTTTGTTTGACTAAAAACAATAAGTGAGTCCGTTCTGCACACTCTTTAAAAAACGAGCTGCATGACAGAGCGCTTCCCCTGCCTTACAACACTTGGAACAACAGCACGTCAAAGTCTGGCAATAAAGCATCTCTTTGAAAAATAGACTTTGCATTGCTTTGCCTAAGAAAACACGTCTTCACAAACCCCATCTCTGCATCACTCTAAATCATAATTATGGGGTATCCAAAACTGAAGAACGCTGCCTATGTGCTCACAGGAGAGCTGCTTTCTGAGGACTCAGGTTTTCCAGCATGTTGGAAGAAAAAGACAAAGAGGTTTAGACTTAGGTTTAGACTTTCAGCAACTCTTCTCTTTGCAAAAAACAATCAATGAGGAAATGAGAACACAAACTTCTGAAAATATCCCAGATTTATGGGTTAGCTGCATGTTACCCATTTTCAAATCAAAAGAACCAAGTGCTTGCTTGGTGCTAGTGCTAGCGATACATTGGTTTTAATCAATTTCTTTATAAAAACCAGCTTGTTTTTCTATCAGCAAGGAGCTTAGTTGGAGACACGTCATTGCATCACTGTAAAAAGTCACTATGTCACCACAAAATGTCATCCGTAGCTGTTTACCCAAAGAGGCTGGCGTCGTATGTACGCCCACAAAGCAATAATGGAACATCTCATAGCATGCAAGTCGTGATTCTGGTTGTGATCCTCCATAAAGGTCCAGAGTAAAAGTAAAACCAACTACTTCAGGCTACCTGGTCAAGGCTTTATTAATGTTTCAACACTTTTTTCAAAACACATTTCATTACTCAATGCTTTAGGGGCCATTTACATTACAATGGTTTTAGGGTGAAACGCAAAAGTATTGTCTCATTTCAGCCACGCATTTATGCGGGAAACGTCTTTTTTAGCCGACCTTAAACACAAACTTTTACAAACGGCCTCTAGAGTGGGATTTTTCTGAAAAGCTGCCACCACCATCGCCGTTAAAACAGTAAACAGAACAAAAAACGCTGACGTCATGCTCCTTGTGCGCGCATACAACAGTCCAACAGTCCAACAGTACAATCATTGTGGACTACGGTGTTGTGCATGTGCTGCTCAATCTGCTGTATCTGCTGACTGTCTTTATAGAAAATGTACATCTGTTGCTCCACTTCTGCTCTTAGTTTTTACCAAAACACCAGATGACCTGATGACCGTCCGGACAAGACAGTTATAGCATCAACTACAGGCCTGGCATGCTTACTACAGCGTTTTCAGTCCCTTGGCGTGTACATTTACATGTAAACGCAGATTTTTTTCACTGCGTTTCAGCATTTTAATGAAGCGTTGTCATGTAAATGAGCCTTAATGACACACAGTGCTCGAGTGGGACATCTAGTGGTCATCAAACTGAAGTGCAATCGATACATGTTACTGGTTCATGGATCATTTGAGATTTGGTTTGCCTGCGCATTCTCAATCAATACCACCAAATGATTGTACGGATTCAAGGGGATACACCAAGAATAATCCACCTTGATATGATATATAATGTGTATCCTGCTGCAGCCATCTCCCTCTGGAGCTTTCATATACAGGTTTTGTCTATGAGAACCCCCCCTGAATCTCCTTAGATGACCACAGTGCCAGGAAGCACTGGGTCTTTTCCGCTGACCACTGCTGCTTTAGCTTCACCTTCATTTCAAGATCAGAAAAAGAAACACCATTAAAGTAACAGACAACTTGCTCCAGACCTCTAAAAATGTTGTTTTCCACCACATCAAAATTGTCACAATAACCTGCTCCCAGGATGCAGATGACCTAGCAGTTTAGGTTGCGCCCCATGAGGTTCGCCCTCGAGCGGGTGGGTTTGAGCCCAGCTCGTGGCCTGTTTCCCGCAAGTCGCTCCCCACTCTTGCCCCCTTTCCTACTCTATCCAATGTCCTCTCCTCTATGATTAAAGGCATAAAAAGCCCGAGAAATAAATTGAAATAAAAAAACACTGCTCCCACTACCGCTCCCTGAAGTAGTAAGTGCTTTGCTCTGGCCCCGGCAAAGAGTCGGTGCTTGCTAAGCACCGTTTTTAAGTAACCTGGAGTCGGTGCTAACCCAGGCATCACCTAGAACTAGCACTAGCATCGCTCGATCAAAAAGGGTTATGTGAGAGCGCTAACAGCTGAGATCACCCTCACTGTCATGGACCTTGTATATGAAGGGAGTTAAAACGCTACTAGTGGTAGCGTAAAGAATTACAGCCCAATTTTTCTTGCTTTTTATTGATTGTTTGATATCACATGACTAGTTAATAGCTTAGTTCAGCCATTTTGTCGGAGACACAACATGGTAACACATCTTTTCGATCTGTTGCATCGACTGTGTTGACTCACAGGAAAGCTTTTTAATTTAGTCCTTTGATATATCTGCACATAAAAAGTATATTTTGATGTTTAATTCTTTGATAGGAGAGTTTTTAAGGAACTTTGCTTTATATGTTTTTTTTGCAATTGCTTTCATCTAGGTTGTAAACATAAATAACTAACTACATTTTTATGCACGTTTTTTTATTATAGACTTTTTTTGTATTGTATATTTCCTCCAGTTTTACTTCAACATCTGAGTCTTAATTTCAACCTTTTCGAGATCTATTACATCTGTAACCGTCACGTAGTTCAGACTGAACATACGAACAGAACATTCATTTTTTTTCCTGCCAGCCTCCTGCTAACATTTCTGCATAAACTTGGTGTGAGCTGATGTGAAAACTCAGCAGAAAGATTCTCTGGAAATTTGCGACAAGAAGAATTGTTTTGAAGCCAAGAACAGCGCCAATATCTTTACATCTGCTGTAAAAACTGTCATCACGGCTCTGTTGCTTTGTCCACCAGCATGTTGTAAATATTACACTTCTGCAGCGAGCTTTTAATGTCATAATCATCTCTCCCTCTCCCTAGCTGACCTGAACGACTTCCCGCTGTGAGAGACATGTGAACAAGCAGCTCTGGGGGTGTTTTTAGAAACTACGCAGCATAATCTACTTTGAATACACACGCACACACATATTATATGCAATCACATACAGATGCAGATGCTCGTGCCTAAAACATGATGACATCTCCCCTCAGACGGCCTTGTGCTGGTACTTCTGAGGACACCGGATGCTAATCGAAAACAGGAAGCTCGTTTCCTAAGAAGTTTCAAAGAGCTGTCACAGTGAATATCTCGTCTAAAATACAATCCTGACCACAGTTTCCTCCGCCATCAGTCAGATACCAAGAAAACCCCACATTACAATCAAGTGTCTGTGAGCTCTATTGTCAGGAGGGAGCTGACTTAGCATCCGTGCACACAGTGAAGGTGGACATTCACAGGCTTATTAAAAACATTCATAAATATTGTTCTAATTATCAATGTGGGAAATTTAGATTCTGGATGCTATGAAGATAAAAATCTGACTCAAGAATAGACAATTATATTCAAAACACTCTCCACCAACTCTTTCCTCAACTCTTTCATTCATTTACTGACGTGTTGCAGAAGCATGAAAGCTGCCTAAAGGGTACGGAGCACATTGAGCGGTGACTATACAGCGAAAGAAACGTAACCCTGATTGTATCAAGACTTAATTCAAAGCAGAAATGATTTACACAGGAGTTGAGTCAATTGTTAGTGACTGGGAATCTCGTTGCTTAATTAAACCACCTTGTTGGGCCATGTATGGTGAATGTGGTTTCATAGCACCACTTGAGTATTGAGTTTTTCAGTGCAGCTCGGGAGAAAACACGCGTAGAGTTTCCAGAATCACAAAGAGTTTTCTCTTCTTACCTTGCTTCCTGGAGCTGGAGCTGTTCTGTTTGTTCTCTTTGTAAACTAGCTGTTTTATCCACAGCGTTGGAGCAGTTATCTCTGCTGTGACAGAACGACAGAAGAACAGGCATCAACAGACAGAATTCAACAGCTTTGTTAAACCCCTTCAAAAGCTGCTCACAAAACCAAAACTACATCCAAATCCTGATATTTCCAAAAGTTTCACATTTGTCATGGGGTATTTTTGGCTCCTTGAGTTTTCCGTTCGGTTTTATGGTGCATTCTTAAGAAACTTGAGTATTAAAGTCCCGACACCCCAGAGTTTCAGAAGTGTTAGGTCAATCTGTTCAACAGCTTTAAAAAGTTAAGGGAGCAGGAAATTTGTGAGCCAGTTTCTTTCTCTGGAAGAACAAAGACTGATTTTAGCTGCAACTCTATGTCAAGGTCCAACAACCAAACTCCTATGTGAGGTGATTTTTCTGATTCTATAGTAGTTGCTTTAGGTAAGTGGAGGTCTCAGGGGACTCATAAGCATCTATTTGAAGGAACTCTTTAGCAAACATGCAAGGCTACCCTGTTGTGTCATTTTATCTTTATTTTTAGTAGACTGATATCAGTGTACCCCTTTATCCTACTTTGGAAGGTTCACTTCAGAAGCTGTGTCAGGAAACTCCCTTTTATTACAGTATCATTCTCCTCACAGGGCTTTTACCGTCTTTTCAAGTTTTCATTTGGTTTCTATTTTAATAGAATGAGTAAGAGCCAACAAAACATACAACTCACTCAGCAGCTTTCCTCTTTAAGAATGATAAATATCATGAGGCAATTTAGTCTGTTTAAATGCAAGACATTAAAGCTTTAATTCTGCTTCCGTTTCAAATCATGATTGTGGAAACTCAAACAAAACAATGGACGATTCATCCAACAGCTTAACTTTTTAGGAATTGCTTATTTTCACCACTGATGAATTTTTAACAATAATAGAATCATATTTTTACTTGAATGTGACTGTAAATCATCACATATGTATTTTTATTTATTTATTTTTACCTCTAGGGCTCTTTTAGAGTGGCAGGGTTGGCAGGATATGGCAGCAGGGGTACACAATTGTAGCTGTCTGACAGTCATGTTATAGTAGAGAAAACTGACCTGAAGTTACAAAGACTGAACACTGAATGAAGCTCTAAGAAGTGGAGAGCACTCAAGAGGCTGATATTGTCACCCTATAGGAATAATGACCAAAGTCATTTTTTCAAGTTTTTGGGAAAACCCAGAAAACTATACCAAATACAGAGGATATGATATTTATTAATAATTTTGATCAAAAAGGCTTTCACAGTGAATGACTGTTGACACGCATAGAATAAAGTGACCTAGGTTAGTTTTTCTAACATTCTAGTTTGACTTAGGCAACTTTAAACCTGGCTTAAACTGCCCTTTCATTCCATAGTGCAAACTCAAAATGTAAATAGCTCCAACCTAAATTGAACAAATGTCAGGTGAATCCTATACTGATCAGGCATTCTCATATATCCTACCAAAAAGCAAAAACATTGATTTAGTTCTAAAACTTTGTGAGATGTTATTGCTTTGCGCTCATTTATGTTTGTTTACAGAAATAAGTGGGTTAGCCAGAAATAGGTAGCTAGCTAGAAGTAGCTAAATTTGTAGCTAGACTATAACTTGTGAAATTTAGACTAGATTACTACACAGCATTTTACCCTAGCCTTTATGATAGTGAATCTAATCACTCACCAGTAAAAACTGATTCAAGAATCATGTTTATAGCTTCTTCTGCACTTAAGTTTCTGTTTCTTCTTGAAGCAGCCGCCATCATGAAAGCTTGTTAAATTAGCCAAGTCACACATTTTATCCAAATAATCTAAAATTTTGACTCAGGCTAGAAATAAAATGGCCGAATTCACCCTCGTCCTATAGAGCAGAAAGAGCATGAACCTTTTAGCTCAAGATTTAAGCGATTTTAACAGAGATGTCCAGCATTATCAAGAGACGATTTAAGCCAAAAACTTATTTTAGTCAAAAAATGACTTAGGTCATTATTTTAATGGAGTGACAATATGCAGTTCCACCATAGATAACATTGTACTTAAAAGAAATTAAGTGTCTGTTTTAAGGTACCCCTCAGCTTCGTTTAATGTGCTGTAACTTAAACCTTGTTTAATATGAGACTTAAAACCAGCGCTCCTTATCGATCCTTTCCTACATTCACCTGACTTCCCACATGTCAGGTGGAGGCCTTATCCTGTATTATCTCTGGTTTGCACAGACTGTTTATTGGCACAGCACACAGGGAGATAAATCCTCAGACAGGACTTACCATCACCCTCAGGGGGGACGTGGGTCTCCATGGTGGGTGTGGGCTTGGAGCCATCATCTGGGTTGAGGGTGAGAAAGAAACGGAAAGAGACTACCATTATTGAGGTTAATACAATCTACTCTCCAGAACTGTTGAATGGTTGGGATTTGCACATGGCCCGGCCAAGACAGACAGAAAAACAGAGAGAGGGAGACAGATAGAACAATAGAAAAACAGAGGACGACCACCCACATGTGGCTCTACATCTCTCACACTCCATCAATAAATCAACTCTGACATCCTCGCACCAACATCATCAAGCTGCACATTCAGCACGCTCACACACATACACATGCATACACTCACATGAGGAGACCGACCCCGCCCCTGTTAGGACCCGCATGAGTGCAGTGCAGGTGTAGTTTATGTTGATGGAGACAAAAAGGCCCACCCGCAACTAATCCAAACACTGGGGTGAGCAGTATGTGAACTTCATCATTCTCTGTGTCAAAATAAGACAATGCTGATGTCGGTTTGTCTCCACGAAACGCCGGCCAGAGGAAAAAAAAAACTCCACAACTGAAATTTGGCGGCGATCATTGCGGGCTCTGAAGTATTGACAGTCTGACCATAATTCTAGCTTCGGCAGCATCACAGCAAAAACTGTCTGTGACTTGCAGCTTTGTCCATGAGGGATTTTAAAAAATGGAAATCCAGATCTGCTGAAAAATAACGCGGTTAAAACCACGGAAAACACCATATCCTCACTGCCCTCACATTCAACCACTGCTTAACACTGAAGTTCTATTTACAGAAAGAAATTAAACGCATTTAATCTTCCTGATAAATCTGTCTGTGGTAGATTTTAAGGCATAAAAACAATTTGGCATTCATATATATGAAATACAACCGTTGACTTCACTATCAAACAAAAACATAAAATGTTTTATCTAGGGAGGGGAAGTTGCCTCAAACAGTTTACGCTGCAGCAGATGATAGAGAAACTATGCAAACAGGCTGAAATAGTCAACGTCCTCTTGTTGTAATCAGTCTTCCTTAACTTTCTAATCCAGCTACCGAGAATACTCACCCATGTGCAGTTTGTAGCATCAGGAGCACCCCTTAGGAAGTAATCCAATTAACAGCAAACTCCAGAGAAGTGGAGTCATACAAACACCAAATATAATCTAAATCACTTCATGTCAAACTGAGCTGATCTGTTGATTCTGAAGGGAAAACATCTGACAAGTGCCGACCTGGTAAATGCAGCAGCATTTGTATAAAACCTCCGGTAAATAACCGACAGATTTGAACTTCTTATTTGCACGTCATGAATTTCTCCTGTGTAAAAAGAGACTGATGATGCATGCTGAGCATGTTCAAACACATTCTGTAACTTACAGTATTTCTCAATTAATGTTTGATCCAGGTCTGGACTGTGAGCTACAAACTGTGAGGAGGAAAAACACAATTATTGTAAGCATCAACAAAAACCTGTACGTGGCTTTCTTCCTCCCCGACCCCCCAACATGAATGTCTACTGTATACATCCTGGTACTGTTGAAATACATGAAAGATCAAGATCGTATCATCTCTGTGATGCAGTGAGGTCAGTTTAACAGGATCCACCACCACCACATGTTCTGATGTTTAACAGTTGTGTTGATACGACACCGTCAGCCCATCTGTTCTCTGTGTATGAAGCAGAGAAGCTATTTGTCTGATAATGAAAGCAAACCTGGACGAGAAATGTTTGCAAATATTTGAATATCTGAGGATCGGTTTCATAGTTTTTTTTTCTGCAAATTGGCTGTGCTCACCCTCAACACTATTTGCAAAGAGGAGAAAAGGTTGGATTTTAGTTTTTAGATATGCATTTATTAACCTGATCATACAGTGGGGGAAATAAGTATTGAATTCATCAACTTCTTTCTCATTACAATTATTCTCAAAGATGCAATTCAAACAAAATTTCAACCAGACATTGGTTATAACTTAAATAATCAACATCTGAAAAGAAATCATGACATACAAGTCCATATGTAATGATTATGTGGAATTAAGTACCATAAAACAGGAAAAAGTATTGAACACAACATGGAAAGGCTGTATGCTTTGGCAAGAAAATGCACCATATCACCTGAAATCTGTCAGTAATTATTACCTGAACTTCCAATTAGTGCAAACCAACATCAGCTGGGCTAGAGCAAATTGATGTTCCTATAAAAAAGGTTGTTTTTTACCAAGCAGTTAAATACGACACACCTCATGATGGGTAAAGGCAAAGAGCTCTCTGAAGACATTCACAACCTGATTGCTGCTCAGCATCAGAATGGAACTGGTTACAGACTTATATCAAAGCACCTGAAAATTCCACTCAGCACCGTTGGGGCCATTAGTGGAAGAAGCACCACCTTACCATCAACAGGCCACGTACAGGAGCTCCTTACAAGATTTCTGACCAGGGAGTCAGAAAGATAGTCAGAAGAGTACTCAATGAGCCAAGGACCACCCTGAAAGTGCTCCAGAAAGACTTGGAGGCAGCAGGTACAATTGTTACAGAGAAAACGATAGGCAATGCACTCTACCGCCATGGCCCGCAAGACTCCATTCCTCAAGAAAAGGCATCTTGAAGCTCATTTAAAGTTTGCTAAACAGCATCTTGACAAGCCTGTAGAATACTGGGAGAATGTTGTCTGGTCAGATGAGACCAAAATTGAACTTTTGGGCTGTCATACTACAGACCATGTTTGGAGGAGAAATGGCACTGCACATCACCCAAAAAACACTATACCAACAGTGAAGTTTGGAGGTGGAAGCATCATGGCATTGGGTTGTTTCTCATCTCATTGTATTGGCAAACTTCATATAATTGACGGAGCAATGAATGGAGCCATGTGTGGAGAAATTCTTGATATGAATCTGCTGCCATCCACCAGGATGATGAAGATGAGATGTGGCTGGACCTTCCAGCAGGACAATGATCCAAAGCACACGGCAAAGTTGACTCTCAAATGGTTTCAGAAAAAGAAAATCAATCTGTTAGGATGGCGTAGTCAATCACCTGACTTAAATCCAATTGAACATTCCTCTGTGCAGAGGAATGGGCCAAAATCTCACCTGAGCAGTGTGGGAGATTAGTTAAAACATACAAGAAGCCTCTGGAAGCTGTCATTGCAAAAGAAAGGCTTCTCCACAAAGTATTAGATGAGTCTCAGTTAGCGTGTTCAATACTTTTTTCCTGTGTTATCACACTTAATTCCACATTATCATTATTTGTGGACCTGAACGTTGTGATTTCTTTTCATGTGTGGATTATTTGAGTTGATACCAATGTCTGGTAGAAATTTTGTTTCAATTCCATCTTTAGAAATGAATGTGATGAGAAAAAAGTTGACGCATTCAATACTTATTTTTCCCACTGTATATATTCCCACTATTCATGTGCATGTTTTCATGTACGTTTCTGCTCTGCACAAACACAGACTTTGCACGGCGCGCTTTCTGTCTCTTACGCACAAGTAGAATCACTCACATGCATGCATGCACACACAACCTGCAGCAGATCTCAACTCACCTTTTCTACCAGAGTTCGGTGGCCCGGGTGGTTTATCGGTTACTGACCCTGGAAGGAAAAAAGGAAACATAACATGTGCAAAGCAAAGACTGAGCAACTCATCCAAATTATTTGGATATTTCATCTCAAAATGCATGGAAAGGGTCCTAAAATTGCACAATTTACCTGGCTACAGACATGTTTTTTTCCATGTGTTTGAGCAAATTATGAGATGTAGAATTAAAAACAGGCCGATAGAAAAAACCCTCCACAGATTATCCACCACATTCACCTCTTAACTCAGAGTTAGACGCAGAGTTCGATGGGTCTGTTTTATCAATTTGCAAATTCTGTTAGTAGTTGATAGCAGGCACGTGTGTAAACTTCAGGCTTGTTGCATCATCTTAACCTGCTGCAATGCAAACCTGAGTGATCTACACCATCTGTGGAAAACCGATGGCACATTTCCCAATGTCATACCCATTTGGTGCATGCAGGAAGTCAGTCTCATGCATGGATGCGAGGAGCAATATTAGAAAGAGCAACCAATTACTAAAGACAAGCAAAAAGGCGGTGAGGAGAGGGAGCGGGGATTTTTGAGTCAACTGGAAGGAAATTTACTACCTGCCAATCCACTTGTCCCAGCATGAGTTCCCATAAATTCACGGAAGTTTCCTGCAAATGTATGTGAGATGATTGATTTGGGTCACAGTGAACAGCGGTGTCCAAGAATGTCAGTTAAAGTTATTTGTCGTGAGCCGAGAGGAAGGAGGAGTTGGGTATGTCTGACTGCAGAAGCAGGTTTTTTGCGTCCATATTCACGTTCCAATGCCATACATACCTTTGCAAGAAACAATGAAGATATCGGATCTTATGCAGGACACAAAGGAGACGTGTACAACTACTGAACGCTGCATTTCAGCATCTAGTAAGAGTGCAACCAAACTTATAATTTCCTTGAAATAAGATTTTTTTTTCAATTCTTGCTTTATCAGATGATTATTTTGGCGATGAATCAGTGATTTGTGTAATCTTTTAAAAAGTACTGGAAAACAGCCAAACACTGATTCCTTTCACATGAGTATTCTGGTTTCGATGCAGCTTTTTAAGAATCCTGTTTCCCGTCACTTTTATTGAATTTTCAAAAAATTATATATATATATATATATATATATATATATATATATATATATATATATATATATATATATATATATATATACATATATATATATATATATATATATATATATATATATATATATATATATATATATATATATACCCAGCAAATTTTGACTAAGTAAGTTTGGATTTTTTTAATCATCGATCACTACTTCACTAGCCTACAACATTTCCATTGAGACCTCATTTCTGGATTCGGAGTCTCGGAGTCCAGTTAAGTTTCGTTGATAGTACTGAGGTAAATATATTTGCCGGTATGATTTAACTTTAAGTAACGGACACATTTAAGTTAATCTAACAAATGCTCATCAAAATGTGTGTCATTCTTAGAGGCTAGCTTTGACAATTGTCAAATATTTCTTCCTGTATTTATGACAGTTGGTACATTTACATGCACATAGCGGTCTGACTAACGTCATAGCTTGATCGCAAAGTCACAGCAGGGGATCTAGTTGTGTCTGGATATACATGCAGAAAAAAGAATTGGACTTCTAATAGAGAACGCCTCTTTCCACTCCTTCCATTTTTGATAAGTGAAGCTGCTTGCGTGTCCAACTAGTTTTGATGCACCGAAAATGAAGCAACACTCTGACGACGATAGATGAGATGGATGTTGCTGTAGCTCTTTATGTTTCCTACACACTGTGAGTGTAATTACATTACATGGTATTTGATTGTTGTGTGGAAGCGCAGCGACCCGATTTATCATGGTTATCTCACACTGAACACTGAGGCATTCCAAGACCTGCTGCGTCCTGTTGGCTCAAACCATAGTCTAAAAGCAATCGTATTATCTATGTGTGTCGATCGTGCTGTACTCAGTCCATTCTCGGTCAGACTAAGCTGTTCACATGCATCGAAATAGTCCGATCTCATGCTGACTAAATTTATGGTCTGATTCCTTAAGCTGCATGTAAACACAATGAATTAGACTCAGGAAAATGACAAAATAAATGCAGTTTATATAAGCTCCCAAAAATTTCAGTTAGTTTTTCTAAAAATTACCATGGAAAGTTTCCAACTTTAAAAATTACCGGAGTAATGCATCCCTATGTTTAATTAGTTTACCCCAGTTTCTGACAGCTGCTGACCGCCTGGATATGATTGATTGACTTCCAACAAAGTTTGCACTTATTTATTGTAGAAAATTTCCCCAGGACTATTTTCTTATCGGTGCTTTTCTCCACTTCAGACAGTGCCTCACCTGTTTTACTCCCAACTGTCAGTGATGCTTTCTCATGGTTTTGGATGTTTTTATGTTATTATACTAACACTGTTTGGCAGTTACATCACTTTAGATAAAATAATCATCACATGATCGATTTGATGTTTTATCATCCAGTGATTATTGCAATATTTGAAAAACCCCAACTTATGCCTTATGAATAAACAGATATTTTTTTGTGTGTATAAAAGTCATCTGAAATCTAAACTAAACTAAACAGGGATAAGGCTCATAAGAGGAATACATAAGTCTTTCCAAATGCACTCATTAGAAACTTTGCAGGGCGCAAAGCAACACGCAAACAAAAGCTCAAAGATAAGCCCTCAAAGTTACAAACTCCACACAGAGATCACATCTTCTCCCAGCTGAAAAACTGTAGCACCAATAAAACACAGCATCTTTGCCCCATTTATGCTGGAGTTACCAAAAAAATGACTCTTTCAATCAGCGTCCAGTGAGCCACAGACTGTAAACACCACCAAATGGACACCAGTGACTTTGCCATTGCCGCTGGAAATTCCCCAAATACCTGAAATGATTGTGGTCCTGCTGAAAAAGTCATTCTCTGGATGTACCAGTAAAGTTTAAAAAAGAGGAAGACTTAATCTGTTGAAGAATTGACTAAAAACTCCAGCTTCATCTTAATGTTTACTATCCCAAGAATAAGAAAAGCAGTGTGAGTTTGTAGCGCTAACGGACTTCGAACTCTGCACAGTTTGTCAACTTTACCAATCCTATTCAAAGCTCTGAAACGCAGCAGGTGCCAGGGAGAGACCATACAGGTGATTAGTGGCACGAGTTGGAAACAGAGTAAAGAGATAGAAGGAGATAAAGAAAGTGAAAGAGGTAAAGATCCAACGAGAGCGGGAAGCCTCTGGCAGTCTGTGAAGCAGCTCCACAGGGGCATGCGACCACTTTCACCACACTCTCCACACAAAATTTGCACCATATGCTCGAGTGGCTGAGTAATCCAGTTCTGGCAAAGGGCCCAGTGTATTATCTTCTGAGGGAAAATGATGGTGATTATCAAAAAGTGTTCCCATCCAGGATGAGCGAGCAGAGTCTGCTCTCTGGTCTCTGGGCTGCTGGGAGCAGGCAGACGAAGGGGGGAGGACTGAGAGGCCCCTGGATGTAAAGCCATTAGCCTTCTCGTTGACCCTGCACCTGCTCTCTACTACATGACATGTAACGCACATGTGCCCAGAGTACGGCAACTCAGAGGCAAATTAACAGAAACAAAAAGGCTGTTTCCACTCTTTACCCTTCATCGACACAGATCCTCAAACTGTACGTTAAACTAAGAGACTTCCTGCCCTCATTTACCATATAAACTTATTACAAAAGCAGCAGCAATCTGTGTTCTTTGGTACAACAATACTTCTCTGTAATAATTCTTATCCTGTTGGAAAGTGTATTTACTCTCCTCTTAAATGGCGCCACATTTGTAAGGAACATGCATTTGTGGGACAAGCAGCAAAACTGAGTCTGTGAGTCATGCCAATGAAAAATTTGCCAAATCTTCTCCGCCAATGCCAAAATTTCCAACAGTATAACGTTTACTACCAAGAAGCATTGTTAAAACAAAGAAATAATCCCCCAAACACAAATTGCCTGACATTCTGTCATATGTTTATGTGGCAGCTGCTTTTGTCTTTAGCATCTATCGGAAAAACAGGAAAACTATAACAGTTATGTAAAGTTTAAAAACCTGGCACACAGCAATGGGATGTTGTTCTTTTATAAGCTTCCAGTCCGACCAAGCTCAGAGGAAATCATCGCAAATGAAATGGTAATTTTTGAGTTACCATAATGTTTATATCAGCAGTGCTCCCAAATGAACCATCATGATATGTCAGACATAACGATTCTGAAGAAGAGCAGCCCTTGTGCCACTTATACAGAACAAATGTTTCTAAGATTCTTGTGAAAAAATGTTAAATTTTCCCCATGCTGTTTTCCAACCAGTACCTGAACACACCGGGGTCCTGTTGTGCACAGAAGAGCCACTCACTGGCTTCCCATCACTGGTCACACACCAGCAGTAACCGGTCAGAGTATGGCACTGGACCTGGAGAGGCAGAAAGGTAAGACACACAAAAAAATGACTGAAGTTTGTAGAAGTCAGTGAAGAAAAGGGAGGACGGTGGTTTAAAGTGGTGAGGAGACAAACCTGGGCAAATGTCCCATCCTCATTGCATTCTGGGACAAACATGGACTCCTGAGGTCTCCTGGCTTGCTCCAAAGCCTGGCTCCTCTCTACTCGACACTTGGACTGACCTCCTTCTGTAACAGATTAAACAGGCGGCCTCATGGTGTACCATGTGTTCAAGCATCCTGCTCTACTGTTGTTTTTGGACTGTTGTTCTAAGTGAAAACAGCCGAGTTTGAGCTGGAAGTCAGATTAAAGGTGAGCCAGGTCTTTTAACCCTCTGGTGCAGAGTAGTCACTGCAGTGGACAGCTTCTTAACCCAGACCAAGCGGCAACCTCCGGTCTAAGAATTTGAGACAATGCTGAAGTGCTGAAATCTGGTTTTCCTCGAGTGTCCGCTTGAGGCTGGCTCAGTGCAGGAGTCACATACACCAAGCCAGAAAAAGCAGTTTTCAAAGCAGAAATTAACCTATTTACAGCCTGGTTCAAAAAACTTTTTCTTTGAACTCGGCAGTTCAGGTCACATGACTGATGGGAGCCCCATAGCTGTATAGAAGCTCCTGACGCTTCCAATATGGCCACGATAGCCGATTTAATTTTTCCGTTTCAGAAACAAACAGTGACATCAGGAAGACTGCATCCATTACTTCTACAGTCTTTGAGCTTGATCCATCAAAAAAAGAGACAGAAAATTCAACATTTTTGGAAATGAGATGTTTATAAACCCTGTTAAAAAAAATCTACAAAAAATATTGCTTTGTCATTTGTTTATATGTTTTTTTTTGTATCCCATCTGATAAATCTGACAGTTTTGGCAACTTTTTCTATAACATTTTTAGTTAATGTGCATTATTTCAATGTAGACAATGCTTATTTTTTTTTAAAAAGTGACAATTTAGATGCCATTTTTACCTCAATCACTAAAAGTTTGTGGATGATTTCAGAGTAACAGTTTCAAAAAAAGCCAAAATTCAACTTGAGCATCCTGAAATCTTGCATTGATGAAACAGAGGTCTTTGAAACCCATAGGTTCTTTAAACAAAGGATTAAAGCTCATCAGCCCATGTTAAGATTTCTTTTCCATAGGTGTTTTTATTATTCTCAAGGCATGAAAAAAATTATTAAACTTTTTTTTTTTCAAAAATATGATGTTTTCAGAAAGTTACAGAGATCATCAGAAGGTTAAAAAGCTTATCAACTTTATGTATGACATCTATACTTACTAAAATTTTGCTACAATGCTTTTCAAAGCACACAGTTTTATTGATATTTATATTAAGGTGATACTGTTTTTTGTTGAATGTTCAGGTGCTTGTAACTTTCTGAAAAAAAATCAAACATTGAAAAAAGGAGAAAAAAATTGAAAACATTTTTTCCATGCCAAGAAGAATAAAAAACTGAAGAGAAATTCTTGACTCAGGCTTTTCATATTTTATTCATCAGAGGGTTAAACCTGATGTGATTTTGAATGGCTGTCATTCATAAGGGCCAATGTGCTTACAGCCTTATAAAGTTAACACCAGCTCAGGTTGTAATTTGAGCGTCAGAGACAGACCTCTGTTTTTCAGAGTAAGACAAAATATCAGTTTCCTTTCTCTCTTCAAAGCAACCAGACTCCTCTGGGAAAAAAAACTGCACTTTTCGCTGTCTGAACATGGGAGTTGCTCCTCTACCTTTCCTCCACATTGGCTAGTTTTCTTGTTTCATAACACACCTCGAGGGTTTGAAGTTGTAACTGTGTTTCTGGTAAAGTATTTTGTGTAACACAATAAAAAGAAACAGAAGTAGACAAGCAGCTAAAATTGTCTTTGACAGCCTCAAAGAGGGGGTTGAACCACTGACTTTACCTTAACGGTATATCTGCCTTGCTTAAGGGCACCTTTGTGATAAATGTACAGCTAGAACTCAACACGAGAATCGTTTCTGCACTTTTCCTCCAAATCATACGTTTGAGCCATTTTTCCAGCCCAGGGGAGTCAGAGACCTTTTATTACACTATTTGAAAAATACTGAAATAACACATTCCTCGACACTGACCGTTCGCGGTGCCAGAAGTCGTCTATGAGAACTGCATTGTTGGTGCCGAGGACTGCGTCATGTTCCCTAAAAAGTGGAAAGTGAGCCTGTGTTCCTGCAGCTCTGATGAGCCAGGCCTGCTCTCGGGGGGACGGGGATGGAAGTGGCTGAAAGGTCAGAAAATGAAGTGGGCTTCGCACCAGCCAGTCACTGCTTCAAAATCCCATCAGCAACTACTGTTTTTATTGCACTCATGCCTCTGACGAGTTTATGTTCGTGCTCCACGGTGTGTGTGTGTGTGTACACGCTCACACCGGGGAGCTGACCAGTGCGACCACAGTCCTCCACTGTTGGCAAACGCTCTGCCTGGATAAATAAAAGTTTGAAAAAGTTGTCCCTGGACCTGAGAGGAGACAGACATGTTGTCTCCTCCAGAGAAAAGACGCGCAGTGCCAGAACTGTGTGATGAAGTCACTGAGAGGGACAGACATGATTACATGAATTTCTAAACCTAGACTTTGAGTATATTTAGCCTTACCAAAACAAGGCTCTGTAGACATTGTACTGCTCATGTCCTGTGAGGAATAAACGAAAACAGACAAACGTCCAACAAATTATGACACAAAATGAACAAATTGATGGTTAGATGATGTGAGCAATGTCTTAATTAAAGCTGGGCCTTGTTTTTAAAGATACCATGAACCTTAATGTTGTGAGAGTACATTCATAAAGTGCCTGTTTTTCATGGTCAGGCTCAGATTGTAAAAAGTATCACTACAGATCAATACTATGTCTCATATTGTGTTATTTTAACTGTTTACAACACGCTCTAGTTGTCTTTTAAGCAAGGTTTAGAATTTTGTAGCCGTGCCGATTAGCTCAGTATCTGAGCACAAATGTTTTAATACCTCCCAACTATTTGGGGTCTAAGGCTTCAAATAAAGATAAGTAAAATGTGCAGACACATATTTTTGAAGCGAGTGTGGAGCGGGGTTGGAGTGGAGACGCTTTCTTCGTTAAGTGCTCAGCGGTAATGGGTAGACAGCATGGTGGGACTTTGAGCAGGGAGCGACAGAAGCAGGCACCTTTGGTGATCATTGCTAATTTTCAAGAAACATCTAAGATGTTATTCACTTTGAAAATAAGCATTTCTTGTAATTTTTTTCATCTCTTTTTGTCATCTCTGCATTTGGTGTAGATCATTACTTTTTATGGCTCATTTTTTGGTCATGGACACCAAACTGGTTTTGTCTTCAATGATATTTTTACTATATTTGCTCCTGTGTTTGTTTGGAGATCCTACATGTAACCATGGTCCCATTGTTTACATGTGAAATCAGTTGTTAGCGGCCAATAGCATGTCAATGCTAACTGGTGCAAGGCCAGATGTTTCCCCACAAGGTGAGGAGAAAGAGGTGAGGACAATGTGCTGGTTCTCAGGTGTGAGCTAAGAAGTGACGACATTGACTTGTCCTTCCATCCATCGTTATTGGAAACGTAAGATCTATCTCCAATAAGATGGACGAGCTAGCTGTGCTAACCCAGCAACACATTGGAAGAGCTTCACCTGCTGTGAGCAGACAGGATCCAGGAGACAGAGACTGAACAGACTGCTGAAGAAGCTCAGTCCTGGACCCTGTGGAGGTGGAGGCTGGCTGAACTGGAGAATGATGGACAAGCTGTCAGCATCTATTTTTTAATGGACCTTTTTGCACTTTCTATACTCTTTCTTACTTTTGTTTTCTTGTATTGCTATTCTATTCTATTCTACTGACTAAAAACTTCACTGAAAAAGTTGCCAAAATTACCCAATTTATCCAGTGTGTAAACAACAAAATATCATAATCAGAATGATACAGTGATATTTTTTCTAGTGAATTTTCTTGAAAGGGTTAAAAGACATCTCAGCTCAAAAAATTAGAATTTTCTGGCTTTTTTTTTTTCTTTTTTTTTGATGGGTCAGACTTAACAGGGTAAAGAAGCTGTTTTCTTTGTTTGTTGGCTGCAGAGACAGTGCATAGTTTGTTTTTCCCTTCCACATTCCCAGGTCTGCTAGGCTAAATGATGACTACATCTTAAGGCAAAGACATGTTTTTTAATCAAATGGAACCTTTAAATTAAAGACCACCATCTCCATTAGGATCCATTTTGTGATTTCGTCAAATGAAACTAATTTGAGCCTGTTAGTCTGGCTCTCTTCTTTTAAAGATTAAATTTCAGTTACAGTAACACTTCTCTGTACCAAAACAGCTGAATCACCCTCTACTCTTCTCTGATTGGAGGATTCTGGATAACAGGCTGCTTCTTGGCGTGTTGACCGTGCCCATGTTGTTTCTTCACAGCCACACCGTGAAAAAGCAGGTCTGACTGTCATAATGTTTATGTGTTTGTTGTTTCTGATTGTTTATTGGGCCTGTTTTCACTTTACTTGCCTTGCAGTCAGATTTATCGGTTGTGTTTAATGTGAATCTCACGCACACCTCACAAGGCTTTGGCCAGGCTGTAAACAAGGATTGGTTCATGAACTGCCGGCTCAAATAAAGCAGCAGTTTCTCTTCAACAAAACAGACCTGCTGCATCTGCACAGTCTGCGTGCGCTTTGCCCGGCTCTCCTTCCCTTGGCACGCCGCCGCCATTATGAAACATAACCAGGCATTATCATACAGAGGGAAGAAATTCACTCCAAAAATGGCTTTGGTTGGGACTGTTTTGTCCTCCTAATGGACAGTGGAGCTGAAAAAAAGAAGAAGGGGGAAATGCCAAGTCCCAACCTTGACTCTAGACCTATCAATCTCTGCTGTTGTTGAATGGCCGGCATCCAGAGACGGAGGAAGTGTGTGATCCGCGTCTGTAAAAACTTACACGCCTACAGAGAGGCGGAAAATGAAAGACATCTTCCCACTCAGCTCCACGTTTCCTGAAGTGGTGTGGTGTTCATGCTGCAACATCTGCAACATGCTCTTACTAAAGCTGTGGACTCTTTGGCTTTTTTAAAGCCTTTTCAAACTGGAAAACTTTGACCTGGATGAGTCAAGTTGTTTCTCATACCTGTGCTGTTTCACCTTAATTCTGTGCAGATAAAATCTCATCAAGTCACCTTCGTTTTCCTCTACGTGGTTGCTCGATCATTTGGATTAATCATCAACAATCTTAATGTTTTCTTCTAACATGAGTTTGTGCAACTCATGTTAGATTTTGTCATCCTTACCTCTCAGCTCCAAGTCTCTTCCTTCAGATGAGGAAGTTGGTGCTGGAGCGCCCGGCAACTGATCGATTTTTACCCAGTTTTCTGAGAACAAAACAAAAAATATTGAAAGATTTTAGCCTTTAACTACATGTTCTTCAAACTTTAAAATCTCTTAAGACATTTTTCAATCTTGTTATTTGGATCCCTGTTAGCTGCGACCAAGATGCTACTTTTCCTGATGACTGATCACAAAACATCAAATTAAAATCTAGGGAATTATATTGGCAAAAAGTCCGAGGCACAATGGAGTTACCTTAAATTTTTGTCGCCAAACAATTGTCGCCAAAGTGTATCACTGTAATTTTCTACTCGTAATGAAAAATCTCAGTGTTATTAATGCAACTTTTTCCACTTGTATGCTAGAAGACAACTTAAACAAAGATTTTGGTGGTCCCTGTCACATGATATCATCTGCTGCCTGCTCCTTCTAGTAAAAGACATGGTGGATGCAAATCATTCTGGAAAGAGCCAATTTTCATCATTTTTTAATGATTTTTTACCCCCAAATATATTTATAATTAATCATTCATTCAAGTCTCTAGAGCAGGGTGAAGGGCCAAAAACGAGTCAGGGTGGAGGGTTGGGGTCCAAAACTAAACATTCATGTTGCAATTCATGATATTAAATATGCCTTTGGCATAATTTTGCAAAATAAATACTCATACAAATAGTTTTGAAAATGAAAACACTTTTCACCACTATATTTCACAGCATGAAATTACTGAACATCCATATGGCACAAACACTAGGCCTGTGTCTTCAAAGACATTTAGCACAATATAACCTAAACAACATGGGACACAGCATGCTCCTATGGAACCAAAATAGTGCATTTTCCATCCTTTTGAAATGAGGAATAGTAATAAAACTGGAAACCTTTAGATTTTTTTCCCCTACTACTACTCTATTTGCATTAATTTAAGAAGATTGTGCTCTTTTAAAAAACAGCGACTTTCTGCAGAAATATATCTGTATAAAAGTACTCATGTTCCCAACTATTTCTAAAATTTCTCTTGTCAGAGTGCAACTGTCTCAAATGCCCCATTCCTGCATCTTCTACCTTTCTGGTCATGGACTTCCAGATCTGAGCAGACGGGACCAGCGCCACCCTACTCCCAATGCAACACAGTGTTAGCTTGTGGTCAGGAGTGAAAGTGTAACAATAAATAAATAAACAACAATAAAATAAAAAACACTAGGGGGGCAACTTTGGCCTGCAGGCTCCAAATTGGACAGCCCTGCTCTAGAGTAACCCTCCCCAAAAAAATTGTACCTAGGATAAATATTTTTTTGATCACGGGCTTATTTCTGTGAGTGGCTACACAAGTTGCCGGGGGGCACATAGCTGGTCGAAAGCAGCAGCGTTGCTCATAATTTACTTATTAGGAGAAATTTTCTTGACACACAGGTACTTATTGTAGTCAGTACCCACACCTGCTACCCCCCACACACACCACCTTTTTTATACGTTATGACTATATTATTTTTTATACATAATTTTATTTGTGTTATAATTATCATTATTTCTATAGAATTATTAGGTAACCTAGTGACAAGCTGTGTGACCACTTTCAACAATTGTTGCCAGTCATAAAAATCCTATTTCCCTCAAAACAAAGAACAAAATGGAAAAAATAGCTCAACTGATAAAAATATTTGTCTTACAACTGTGAAAAAATTTGGGCATTAATGGGTTAACTTATAAATATCACAAACGGGGCAGATTTTGGCAGATTTTTTAGCAACCAAAAGCATGAGCAACAATATTAACTGTGAGACTGTAAACATTTTCAGTTCTCAGAGACTTATAATCCGTGCAAAGCTATGTCGTAAAATCTTCTGTCCTCACCTTGGACTATTTTTCTTTTAATCATGGCTGCTCTAACCTCAAAACAACCTCTGATATAAAAGTAGAAGTTCAACATCGCCCATGCTCAGTTCAGTAAAAAAGTGTTGCTAAGAAGTTTAAAGTTACAGCAACTTAAACACAATTTCTCGGCTCGTAAGTTTGTGATAAAGTAACAAAATTTGTAAACAGTGTTACTCAAATGCAGAGCAGCAGATAAAAGCACAAACAATGATGCAGGATGAAGTATTTTTGTAGCTTAGGTAAATGAAAAGGTTCAGTCCTCACTTCGACACCGGCCGCGGTGTGCCAGGGTCAGTGTTTTATCTTTGCAGCGCGCCCTCTGCAGCTCACAGCCGCTCTCATAGCTCCGCCCGTCCGAGCCGCACACCGGTTTCCCCTGCGTCCGTGAGCAGATGGCCCCGCAGTGACTGTCTCTGTCTCCAATCAGCCACTGCAATCACAAGCACACAAACATGTTTCATTAATGAGAAAGTGAGAAATGAGAACTCAACACAAAGGATACATGTGAAGGTTACCGGACCTAAAGCTTCTTTCCTTTTTGGCTGCTTTCTTCTTTCACTGTGTTTGAACAAAGGCTGCTTTGAGCTGAATGTGAGATTAAGCCAAACTAAAGTACAAATTGGACTCATGGGTCACTTGTCCCCGTTAACAGCTCTTAGCTCCTCAAACACTCGCTGGCTGCTGTGTGTTTTTGTTCAGGCTCCTGTAATGAGCAGTTTCTCTCTGAAGCTCAACCTATGGAGGCGTATTTATGTCATTTATCTTTGGCTGAAGACAAGTTCAACATGGATCAGGAGCCAAACCACATTCAGAGCACAGGAATCCTTCTCGCTCGGATCTTTACTCTTGATCTATTAGTGAGCGGACTCTACACGGCTGTTGGAAGACGGCCTTCTCTCTGACAGCAGTAATGGTTGTTGGCTTTGCAGCTGCCTCAAATATATTTAAGGTCTAAAAGGATTTGAGGGAAGCACAAACTCTGCCAAAAAGATGGAGTTGTTAGTGAGGAGGGAGAGAAGGTGTGCGTTGAGCAGCGGCAGAATCCTCCGCTGTGGAAAGAAGCTGAGCGCTGCGCCTGAGCCAACAAGAATGTTTCAAATATTTGAGCAAACACAAAGAGCGCTTGATTCTTCTTATCTCAAAAGTCAGGATTCAACTTTGTTTCACCTCAGACACCTGTCCCATAAAAGACAAAAACTCTCGTTTGGATGCTGCATTTCTTAAATCAAGCCTCATGAGCGATTACGAACAGGCTTTTTGTGGCAGTGAGTCTGAAACAAGAGATCTCATTAGAGGCAGGTAGAGAGGCTGGAAGGTGGTGGAAAATAAGACGCAGCCAGAAACAAAAGGCACACTTTCCCCCCCGCGCTCGCCAGCTCCTATCAGATGATCTGAGGTGCAGTTTAAATGCATTTGAGGAGCTTACATGTACACAAGCATAATTTCTCTTCTCTCATTCCTTTAAAAAAAGTGTATTTTGATCAACATGAAAAACGTTGCTTAGAGACAGATTTTCTCCAAACATAAAGAAGCATCAGACAGGCCTGAGGGAGGTAGAGATGGTAACCAGGCCAAACAGCTGACATCATGAACAAAATGTTGTAAAAATGGACTTTGTATACAAAGAAATCACCAGGAATCTTCTTAAACATGCTCCAAACAGGGTACCTGTCTTAATATTTTTACTCCTCTTGGTATGCATTTCTGTTAAAAACAAGTTTAATATCCACTTGTTGGATTATTTTCCTGAAAAATGAAAAACAAAACCCTGTATTTACCCTGCTGCAAGTCAGAAAAGATAAAAACAAACTTAAAAGAAATTAAAGAAATCCCAACGTTTATTACATTCACCCTTTTAGCTTAGCATGCTAACATTTGCTACCAGTGAGTAGAATGAGCAGACGTTTTTATCTCATGTAGCTCTTGGGCGTGTCTTTAAAAACAGGCTGAAAAAATAAGAGGACAAAGTCGCTTTAAAGCTCCTGTGAGGAGTTTATAGATGGTTACCTGCATGTGTTGATTTCTTAACATGCTTTTATTTGTTTCTTTTTAACATCTGAATGGGTTGAGGGGTTACTGAAGCTTATAAAACAATTGTAAAAAATCAAAACAAAACAAAGGATTGTAAGCATGATGCAAGATTTTTGGTCAGTGCGCACAAGTATACAACAAGATCAACGAAAGCTTTATCCACAGGGGGGCACCAAAATCAGCACAAACCATAAAAAGCCAGAAGGTCCCTATAGTAGCTTTAAAAAAAGTGTGGAAAAATTGGGACGTATTGAACTATCTAGACATCAGATCAGTAGGAATTCTGGTAGCTTTATTAGATAATGTATTTTGATGAAAACACCAGTTAGTTTCAGTCTAGTACCAGAAGTATGTAGTATCTTAAACCTATTCATGTAGCAGTTCATAGAGGCTGCACCAAGACTTTAGCAGCGTTTCCACCAAGCAGTCAGAGTCGGTACAGTACAGTTTGGGACGGTTTGGTACAGTTAAGCCTGATCCCGTTTGTGTTTCCACAGCAAACTGTGCCCCCTCGTGGTAGGTGGCGCGTAAGCCGGTTGCCAAAAGCCATAATGGTTAAACAATTGCGCGACACAGTTCACCCCGCTGATAAATCCAACGAAGAGGAAAAACGGGACACAGTAAACAAAGAGCAGAGATGGAAGACACGCAGCATTTTGTCCTCTCTGTAAATGGCATGTAGCTCTTTGATACAAAGTGCAATCAAGCTTTGTTTTAGAAAAGTCTGTGTGCCGCCAGGAGAAATACAGCAGCTTTCGGGGCAAGTGACGATTCTTTTGACCAATCATTGGTCTGCAGTGTTGTAGCTCCACCTTCCGAGAGCGGATCGGTTCAGTCTGGCACCCATACGAAGGGTTCCCAAAAAGTGAGACAGCTCGTCTCGGTTATTTGGAGATTTGTCCGGGAATAAGTCAGTGGAAACGCTGCAGAATGCATGCCGTACCGTGACGAACCGAACCGGTCTGCTTGGTGGAAATGCGGCTTTTGATTCTGAATCATTCAGTACACACCGATAATAGTAAAGCTACAGGAGAAGGATCCTTACTCCAAGTGAAGTATGACAACAAATCTGTTTCAGTGGACACCATAGCGCTATCTCTAATCTCTGGCTAAAAGTGATATAGACATAATTTTAACAACTCTGTGGCTTTACAACAGTCCTTAAATGCACCTGCAATGACAGGCACACTCTGGACAGACAGTTTTACTAAATGTGTCAAGGGCCCGTTCCAGGAAAGCATTGTTTGTATTTTGATAAATTAGACCTACAGTGAAGAAACAAAGAAACAGACGTTTGGAATATTTATGTCTTTTATGAAAAAATGGGTTGTTAACGAACATTTCTAGCCATACTATTCATTTATCAGGTTGACCATCTAAAACTTTAAAGTACAACACACTGCACCTTTCCAAAAAACTTTTACTGTTCCAAGTTAACGTCAAGATCTGCCTGTTAGCTTAGCTTAACTTAGCATAAATACTAGAAACGGGGAGAAAAGAGCTAGCCTGGCTCTTTTAAAGATAACAGAAATCCACCCTCAGCTCATCTAAGACACCAGTTTGAAAACAGTGTTGCTGTCTTTCAGTTTTGGTGGCTCAATAAAAATGGTTGCACAATGTTAATAACTGAGCTGGTAAACACTCACACACATTTTCCCTTTCCCTCTCACCACAGCCATTCTATTTCACTCTCTTGAAGGAATAAGTGTCTGAACAGATCTCCATCCCAGTCAATCAAGTGCTGGAGCGACAAACTGTACATTAACCCGAGTAATGTCAGAACACTCATGATTGATGAATTTTATATTTTTAGCCACATTTTGGCTAATTTATCTACCTGGAAACAACAGAGGAGTTTAATGTGTTTCTACAAATCCAGAGCTGTGGTGAGGAAACTGAGACATGGGTCAGAAAAATAATCCATTTACAGTCCATTGTGGTTTTTAGCTTAGCCGAGGACATCTGCCAGCGCTGACAGTATTGACAGTCATGAACATTAATTTCTTAATCCCAGCTGTTAAACTGAATCCAAAATCAAAAGAGGAAAAAACAGCCAACTGGTGAGCTAATATCAGAAGCCTCCAACGCAAACCGACTGGTTTTAGTGCTTGGTTTGGATCATTTTCATCATATTAAAGAAGAGAAATGCCTTTTTCTGATTTGAGATGAAGTCTCTTTGGAAAAAATGTAAAACTGTTTCACCTCACAGACAAGAAATTTTAACTATGCCTGAAAAATAAGATTTTTACAACCAAGTAAAACACAAGCCCGGCTGTTAAGACTCTTTTTCATCCCGGCTGTCCCGGCTGTCAGCATGGGCAGATACAGCTTTATCTGTGCAGAGAAAAGACAGATTAGACTTTTCCCAAAATAAAAGAAGACACTGGAGCTGTGGTATCTGCCTGATAAAATCAGGAGGTGGGGTAGCGGGGTGGCAGGGTGGTCCAGAGTTGAAGAAAGTGTCCTCAAAGTGGGGAGTCACAGGTTTATTATAGGTATAAAACAAAACATCCAAGCTCTGAGCTCAGTGAGACTATTTTTTCTGCTTCAGCTGCTCCAGTAAAACGTCAATACCTCTTTTAAAATGATTCAAAAACCCTGAAATAAGACGGTGGAAGGAAATTGAAACAAAAAGGGGAATAATACTTTGTTGAATTGTCACATAAATCTAACTCACCTCAGCGTAACAATAAAAGTCAGAAACAAGCCGGACAGTTTAATGTGATTTCAGCCTTGGCCTTAAGCTGGGCTGGGCAGCTCTTGTCAGGACGTTTTAAAGTAAAACTAAATCTTGAAGCTTTGAGAGAAAGAGCAGACAGAGAGGAAAACATCGCACATTGTTTCATTTTTAACTCGCGTGTCGTCCTCTTGGCTTCAGTGAAGGACAGGAAGAATTCAGTAGTTTGGAAAAAAGCTGCATTGTATCTGTTTTTCCTCCCAAAATAAAGGAGCAATTGTCTATTTTCTTATTCATGTATTATTTATTTCATGTCTTAAAACAGCCAAAAGCACAGGGGATGGAAAGCAGTTTGACTACATGATGAACTGCTAAGTCCTTAAATTAGTATCCAGAGCAGGCTATTATAAAAAGTGATTTAAGTCCATCCAGCCTCTCCTCCAGGTTAAGAGCCGTGGAGTCTGGCCTCTGCCCACAGACTGACCCGTCCTCCCCATCCCTGACTCACAGCTCTAATGGATGCGGCCCCTCTGCCTCCACTGTCATAATAAAACAGTAAATCCCAGATTTTGGGACAGCATTGTCCGGTAAGTGGAAATAAACACTCCGACCAAGTCTCCCACATGTGGTTATTTCTTAGTCATACCGTCCCACCCACAGACTCCTGCCCCGTAAAGGTGAAACCAGAGACGGCGGCAGATCCAAGGAAGGTTCTAAATTTATGGTTAGGAATTTGAGAAAAATGTAATGTTGCCTCCAGGGTGTAGAGATGGTGACTGTCCTGCGGTTGTATTCACACTGAAGCATTTAAAGCTACACCAAACGAAGTAAAGACATTAGTGAATGTTTGCTTGAAATGAGGCTAAGGAGCCCTTTTCACACATGCTCACTGACCACTTTATTAGGTACACCTTGCTAGTACTGGGTTGGACCCCCTTTTGCCTTCAGATTCAACAAGATACTGGAAACATTCCTCAAAGAGTTTGGTCCATATTGACATGATAGCATCACACAGTTGCTGCAAATTTGTCGGCTGAACATCCATGATGAGAATCTCCCGTTCCACCACATCCCAAAGGTGCTCTATTAGATTGAGATCTGGGGACTGTGGAGGACATTTGAGTACAGGGAACTCATTGTCATGTTGAAGAAACCAGTCTGAGATGATTCCAGCTTTATGACATGGAGCGCTATCCTGCTGGAAGTAGCCATCAGAAGATGGGTACACTGTGCTCATAAAGGGATGGACATGGTCAGCAACAATACTCAGGTAGGCTGTGGACTTTAAGCCATGTTCAGTTGGTACTAAGGGGCCCAAAGTGAGCCAAGAAAATATCCCCCACACCATTACACCACCACCAGCCTGAACCGTTGATACAAGGCAGGATGGATCCATGCTTTCATGTTGTTGATGCCAAATTCTGACCCTACCATCTGAATGTGGAGCAGAAATCCAGACTCATCAGACCAGGCAACGTTTTTCAATCTTCTGTTGTCCAGTTTTGGTGTTGCTGTGTGAATTGTAGCCTCAGTTTCCTGTTCTTAGCTGACAGGAGGGTCACCCGGTGTGGTCTTCTGCTGCTGTAGTCCATCTGCCTCAAGGTTGGACGTGTTGTGTGTTCAGAGATGCTCTTCTGCAGACCTCGGTTGTAACCAGTGGTTATTTGAGTTACTGTTGCCTTTCTATCAGCTCCAACCAGTCTGTCCATTCTCCTCTGACCTCTGGCATCAACAAGGTATTTTGTCCCACAGAACTGCTGCTCACTGGATATTTTCTCTTTTTGGGACCGTTCTCTGTAAACCCTAGAGATGGTTGTGGGTTAAAATCCCAGTAGATCAGCAGTTTCTGAAATACTCAGACCAGCTCATCTGGCACCAACAACCATGCCACATTTAAAGTCCCTTAAATCACCTTTCTTCCCCATGATGCTGCAAGTTATCCAAAGTTGGAAGGTAAAGCAGGGTCTGACACTGTGTTTTGCCTTTTAATCAACACTACATGTAAACAGACATAGTAGTTTTAGCTAATTGGTAGAAAGCACGTGACTTTATTGACTTTGAGTGCTTTGTTTTCACATCAGCTCATCCTAATGATCTAACCGAGCTGAGTCCAAAAGAAGCAAATGCAAACACAGCACCTCTAAAGCTGAGTGATATCTAGCTTTTTGAAACACATAGGGCCCAAAAAAGACTTCCCAAGGCAAGAAAGCACTTCTGTTTACATTTCATTTTCTAGAGCTCATAAAAGCTGTTCACAAAGAGTTAATTTATAAGGTTAAACAATCCCCGTACACACAGCTTTGGACAGGGCCCAGCTCACTGTCTCCTTTGTCTTCGGTCTCTGTGCTAAGCTAACAGGCTGCTGGCTCTAGTGTCTTATTAAACAGACAGCTAAAGGTGGAATTAATCTTCTCATACTATAACTCTCCTCAATAAAAAGGATAAGTGTGTTTCCCAGAAGGTCAAACTATTCCTGTTAATATCTTTTGGCAACTTCCTAATGAAATCCTCGTGCTTTTGTAGCGTCAGTGATTTAAATTAAATGTTATAACTTCATTTGCAAAACACTAAATTGCTAGTGCCGGCCACACTTGCCAGAGGACTGTTTCAGATCAAAACAACACGAGGCAGAAACGTCTAAATTAATGGCTAAAGAAAAATCAAGCCCCCCTGGAGAGAGTATCAGATATCAGACAGTAAACTAAACCCTATCTAATCTCATTTGCTGACTCAGGCTCTGCACTGTTTCGCAGCCACCTCAGGTCTGATCTGGTCTCACAAGAGTTTCTACGTGCCCGCTGCTGCTTCACATAAGTCCGTCACTGTAATAAATACGTGAGTGATTCACATTTGACTGCAGCTAAAATAAAGTTGACTCACAGCAGCAGTGAACTAAACTGAGCGTGGATCTCATGGTGTCTGGAAAACAGCTCTCTTAACCAGCAGGGACAAGCAGATGAGTGAGGTTTGTCTTTGAGCAGCACACACAGTCGTTTGCAGGCAATCAGAAAACATTTGACAACATTCTCACACTTTTCTGTGGTTTCCAGTTTACCAAACTGTGAATCTGAGCTGATGTGGTAAACCCCGCCCATCTGGTGACTCAGTGAGGTTAACCCGACAGCTCTACTACAGAGAGGGTCCACCAGGAACTACGGTTATATTTTTGGTGTCTGATGCCATTTCTCTGAGGATTTTCATCCAACTAATGCCTCAAGACAGGCTTTAATAATTAATAAAATCATTAAGATTTATAAAGTTTTTTAAATTGTGGCTGAAAGGTAAAAAAAAAAAATCAGACCTGTTTGTCCTGTAATATTGGTCCAAAAATACTGAGAATGTCGAAACATGTCCTTTCATCTGCAACAGTGATCCAGTGCTTACCTTGGAATTTTGGCCTCTTGAAACATGATTTTTTTGGAGTACCTTCAAATGTTTTATATCCCTGACATCTGCACAACCTAAAGGTTGGATACGGTCAGCTATGCATGGATCAGCTTCATGGGAAAGATATCAAACCACCCTGCCAACAGAGCTTATATGAAATTTTACGATCGCACAATGCCAAGGACTGAAGCCTTTGCTTTCTGAACAACATAAAGGCATCATGTTTAACCCCAGTTTCCAAAAGAAACACAAATTTGATGCTGATAAAAACAGAATTTCATGGTTTACAAATCACTCTCTCCTGATCTTTGATTGAAAATAGTGCAAAGACAGCACATTAAATCTTGCAACTGAAAAATGCTTGTTTTGAATTTAGAGCTAGCTGCACGTTTCACAAAAGTTGTGACAGGGGGCATGTTGACCGTTGTGTTGCATCACCTCCTCTTTCAACAACACTCTGTAAATGTTTGGGAACCAAGGACAACAATTACTGGGGTTTAAAAGGTAAAAAAAAAAGATGTCAAATTGAAAGTCTGTAATACTAAAATAATAATAATAAAAAAAAATAATAAAAAATAGTTCAGGGTCTCATTTGTTGTATTTTTTTTGTTTGTTTTATGATGTCTGAAATGTTTTTGAGGAGCAATAAGCTGAGACTGCAGGCCAGTTGTACACCTGGACTCTTCTACTACAGAGCCATACTGTTGTAATATGTGCAGAATGTGGTTTGGCATCATCTTGCTGGAAGACGTAAAGTCTTCCTCAGATTTGTAAGCACCCCTTGCCACAGGCACTCATGATCCCCATACTATCAGGGATGCTGACTTTGAACTGGGAGCTGATAACACGCCGGGTGTTCCCTGTGTTCACACATGACAGTTTTTGGAAATTATTTCAAGCTCATGCAGTGACTTCCACCACAGAGTCATGTCTGTTTTTGTTTTTCTTTTGTTTGTGCAGTGCTGGTTTACAATTATTGAACTATTTGCTTTTGCAATCTCTCCATTTTCAGTTGAATATAAACGCTTCGGTGACTTGCAACCCATTTAAACCTTTTTTTGTTGACTTTTTTTTGCAGTTAACCAACTGATTGATTTTAACCACAGACTGTATAAAACATGGACGTAGTCTCGCCAACGTCGCTCGTCTGTTTCTAATACAGAAAATGAAGCAAATTGGGAATCACGGCCATATTGGAAGTGGCAAGGGCTTTGTGTACAGCGCCTGTCAGTCACGTGACCTGAGCTGTGCCTCTGATTGGGGGAGCTTGCAATCTTAATATCCTCTGAACTGCCGAGTTAGGAGACATTTTTTTAACCAGGCTGTAAATAGGTTAATTTCTGCTTTGAAAACTTTTTGGGGGGGGCTTGGTGTATATGTGACTTTCATTACTTCTGGAGCCAGCCTCAAGCGAACACTAGAGAAACAGCAGATTTTAGCACCTGTCTCATATTCTAAGACCGGAGGTTGCCGCTTGATTTCAACATGTAAACTAAAAAATAAACCAGCTTGAGGTCTTTTTTAGAAGCTTTAAAACACTCTTCTTCTCAGTCTCTGTTTTGACTCGGGTCTGTTTGACAGACATCAGCTGATACAGTATTTGCCAGAGTGACAGGACCTGGCGTTATCTCCTGAGGGAAAACAGCCCCTCATGTTTGACCAGTGATGGCTGGAGGTTCGACCTGGCTGACCTTTGATTATCAAAACCAAATAAACAAACCTGAATTAAACAAACTCAGGTCTGACACGAGGAGCTGTTTCTAGCAGAACACATGTTGGGCACAAAAGTGTTCATGGTACAAGACTGGATACAAATCAGTTTTAAATACACACTTTATGGGATAATCTCGCCACTGTCGCCTCAGAGGGGAGATTATAAATGTTTTATCTTACATGAGGAAAGAGAAGTTTAATTAAACATTGTAAAGGATAGAGCACATTCACCATGAGTCATTGGATGTCAAAAACAAGCTAAAGTTTGGTTCTGATAACTTGACCGGGAAACAATGAGCACCCAGATCTCACATTTAACAAGCCAAAGTCCTCCACACACAAACACTCGCCTGGGCCAGAAGCACACAGAGCCCTGAGCTCTCTCTCCACTACTCATAAAATAAGTGAAATGCAACCCCCATTGTGCAACCATTACAGCATTAGCAAAATGTTTTTTTAGCGTCACTGGCAGAGAATCGATGTCTGAGCCATGGCAGTGGAAAAAGAAGAAGGAATATGATTCCAAAATAGTCATTTCTATGTATGCACGCTTAAAGAGCTGACCAGGGAAAGAGGAGGCCAAGTGAAACAGAGCAAAGGTAGTAAACAAACAATTCTGTGGCTTACATCTCGTACAGTGAATGCATTTAAATTCAACTTTCCAACTGGCTTAATTAATCCCTTAATTATGTAGAGCTGATTTCTTTGGACAGATTTATGTATAAACACGTGACACAACATAAAGAGATTTTTTCCACTTTTATCAACAGCTCTTGTATAAGTAGGGATTGGGCTTTAATGTTTAAGACATAACATTTCAAACAAGCATTGCCTCAAAAGATCTACTGTTTTTTTCCACTTACAGGTTCCCACTGTGATTCCAAGTCTCTAACAACGTAATGGAAGGATCCCTACAGAGACGGACCTTTTGATAAAGGGTAGGATGCCTTTCTAGAACAAGCAGCACCTATTACATTGTTTTCCTCTAAACCAACAGACTTCATTGATAAAACTGTGATTTAATTTCACAGAATATGGCTAAAGAACAAGAGAAGTTCAAACAGAGGTTTCTGGTCTTTCTTTTACTCAAAGGATTTGTTAGATTGTTTCCGTAATGTTTTCAGATTCTCAGACCATCAATAGGTTTGTTGTAACCTTTACAGCCCATTTCATGCATGTTGACACTGCAAAAAGTGAAATCTTGTCTGGTGTTTTTGTCTTATTTTCAGTAGAAAATGTCTTTTTAGACTGAATATGAGCCACATTCAGCTTATCAGTCCAGAAAATGTCTTGTTTCAAGTTATTTAAAGACAAAAATGAGGTCTGAATTGCTAGTAACGAGTAAAAAAAATCTGCCGGTGAAACAAGAGAAAGGTTACTTGTGTTAAGATATTTTCCTTGTTCCATTGGCAATTCAGACCTCATTTTTGTATTTTAATAACTCGAAACAAGACATTTTTCTTGACTGATAAGTTGAATGTTGCTCATATCAAGTATAATCAGACAATTTTTATTTAAAAAAAAAGATAAAACATTTAATAAGATTTCAGTTTTTTGCAGTGCGTCTGAAGCAGTCTGGCAGAGTAATCCCTAAACTTGTACCTGTTGGCCATTTTGACCCCAGTATATGTTTAAAACATAAATTAACAGGGTCAGGGTTTAAAAATGGAACATTCCTATTGCTGCTGTGGTGACGCTAAATATACAGTATGACCCTAATTTCTAATGTCTCAATTTACTGCTGGAGAGGGGGTCACTGCCACTTATAGCAATTAACTGCACACTAACATAAACTTGACTGTTTAAATACAGTAGGGTTAAATTTAAAGTCATAAAAACACTTCTCAGGTGTACTTGGTCTTGTTTAATAGTCGTGGTAAGCTGTGGCTAGTCAAGGGAAAAAAAACACTTCTTCTGGCTCTAGATGGCAGCACTTGTGGCCAAAATAACTTTAAGCCCTTCATTGATATAACTAGGGTGTTTCACTCCAGTCTAAGAGGCCGTTAACACGACAACAGTTTTAGGGTAAAACGCAAAAGTTTTGTTGCGTTCCAGCCTCGCCTTCACACGGAAACGGCGTTTCAGCCGACCTAAAACGCAAACTTTTGAAAACAGCCTCCAGAGTGGGATTTTTCAAACAACGGGACAACGGTACCATTGTTATGATCGTTGCAAACTACCGTGTTGTGCTTGTGCTGCTCAATCTGCTGTATCTGGTGACTGTCTTTCAACAAAATGTGCATCTGTTGCTCCACTTCCGCACTAAAACTACACAAATACACCAGATGATCAGCTCAACTCCACTTCAGTGGAGATCTACCAAAAGCCACTTCTGGACAAGACAGTTATAGCGCCAACTGCAGGTCTGGCATGCGTTTTTGTGTAAACGCAGATTTTTTTTCTCTGTGTCTTAGCGTTTTAGGAATGTTGTGAACAGGGCGTAAATTCTTGCTTGTGTTGTACGTCCCTGTAGAGTTGCAGAAAGTTGCAAATTTGCTTCCAGTTATACCCACCCTCTCTCTTGGTTTCTTTCTCTATCCGCTGTCCTATCTCATGAAGCAAAGGGGTAAAAGCCCCCCAAAAATATATTACTTTAAAAAAAAAAAGCTTCACACAGCACTTCTCACTTTGTCCACTAGGGGCGCCAGTGTCAACCACCATCAAACCAAAAGTTGCTTTCCAGAGCTTTAAGTAAGATTTTCTTTGCAAGAACTGTCAAAAACTATCTAAGTGTTACAAAAATTTTAAAATGTTGTTTAAAACATCCTTTTGGCATCTGCTACAAAGTATTTTTTGGACAAATATCACACAGGCAGCAGTAAGTGTGTTATAAATGAGCACAATTCAGCCTGTCTACCACGATTTTCTGGATACTTTCAACTCAAATTAGTCAACAATTACTCCTCAGCAGTGAAAAATGATTCTCTTTTTATAATGCAGCCTCAGTCTGAGGCTCTGACCTTGACGTGATACCGTAAAGGATGGTGAAATCAGGCCCTGGAGAAAAAAAAAACCTGTCTGCTCTGTTTAATGAACGGGATCCTGCGCCTTGACATGGATGACATCACTGATTGAGAGGAAAAGGCTTTCACATGCACACATGGAGAGTCATTCCAAGTCTGGCTTCATCACCGTGTGTCTGCATGTGTGTGTGTGTGTGTGTGACACACAGCAACCTGTGATAGGTCTGTCATTCCCTGCAGCCACAACAACAGTAAACAATGCAACAACGCTAACTGCTATTTTTTGGCATCCCCTCACCAGCCAGCAAGTGGATTAGTGAAGGAGAGGAAAAGGAGAATTAAAGTGATCTAACCACAGAGGTAACAAGCCAATGAAAGCTGCCCACCAAAGTCAGGGCTAATTGTGTACTGTTGTGTGGTTTAACAGGCCCCGCTAATCACTTTTGTTGGATAATTGGCATCAAGTTTTCAGGAAATCTGTAAAGTGAATGGCATCCCTCATGCTGTTTCCATTAACTCACTTTACCTAACCGTGTAATAAAAACACAGTGGAGGAAAGAAACAAGCTGAATCCTTCTTTTTCTACCTGTGTAAAATCACAATTTTAACACTAACAGACTTAAAGACACTCAGACGCTGAATTAATTCAAGAGAGCTGCAGACTTTTCTCTGTAGGCTTATCCCCACAAGTGACCCCTGTTACGTGACTTATGTTCATTTCATGCATTGTTCTTGCAAAAATATTAACTTAGCAGCTTTAATGTTCTGTCATGGTGCTAAGTCCAGCTGATTTAATACATCTGAGAAAGATTTAACTTACACACATCTAACTCTCACAGCATGCTGAAATCAGATTTCCTATCGAGTTCACGGTCAGAGGATTAAATAGAAGATTAATAAGAAGTATGACTTCCTTATGTTACTTTTGAAGTGGTTTAAAGAAATCACAATGAAAGTGTGAGTACGGGGGAGAGAAGGAGGCGTTCTTCCTTTTCGGAAATGGCTCTAAATCTCATTAACAACATTCCTTGTTTGTCACTAATGCTACATCCTGGCTACAGAACAGTCAGCTGTCTCTGTTGTTCCCAGGAAGTGTGTGTCTGTTGCATAGCATTACTTAAGCTGAGACCACACACTCGCTCGTATCAAAGGAAACGATTAAATACGCGGCAGAGCAGAGGCTAATCTGCTGAGCTAGTTTGATAGGAAAGAGGAAGTGTTTCTGCCGTCCCGATGATCTGAAGGATTACGAAGAGCTGTAACTCTTTGCACAGGCAGTGCTGCGCTCAACCCAGAGCTGAAGCATGTCAGCGTGGAGAAAGTTCCCATGGTGGACTATACAACTAGCAAAATGAAAACGTAGCCCTCTAAAGCATCCCTATCTGGAGGATCTGCAGAGGAAAACCTGGCTGAGTGAAGTCGCAGTGATCCGTACCTGGAAATCCCAGAGCTGGACGGTGACTGCGTTTCATTACACTGATTAGAAAGCCCAGAAATTGAGCATGAAATGAGTTTGCTGATTACACAGTTATCAGAGGGAATCAACATGTGTAAGCAATTTGATTGGTTGCTGGTACAGTGCCTCTTGGAGACATCTGCTTGTGTCATGTGAATTTAAAGGGGAGCCCAGGTGCCTCGTCATGCCACGGATTGGCCGGTGGGTCTGAAGTTTAAATGACGTTTTTAGGAGAAGCGAATCAACTTGTTGACATTTTAATGGACTTCAGTGGTTAAGTTGTCATTTAATTTCCTAGCGTGCCCTACTTCTCTCAACTTGTCTCATTTATTCTAATTCACTTAAGTTCCCAACATTTTCCAGGATGCCTCCTAACAACTCCGGCTGAATAGATCTGATCACTGAGGTCTGGACAAAATTTCATGGTAATCTATCCAACACTTGTCGAGACGTTTCGCTAAAAACCCATGATGTCAGTCTGATTATGGCTCAGGAGATGACCGAAGTCTGCAGAACTCATCCTTTCATTATCTGGAGGAGATTTCATGCAGCCTATCAGACAATTTTACAGAAAGTCTACTGAAATCCTGTGGTTGCACTTAAGGAAAGATACCTCCTCTGGGGACTCTGAACGCTGCTTTAAAAGGAGATTGGCAATTCACCAGATAGTGTTAAAATATTACACTGCCATAAGTTATGTCAGGATTATGGTTGTGCTCAAGGAAAACCAGGAAGTCATCAAAGGTCGTAAAAGTCTTCCTCTGAGAAGCATGAATGTTTGGGAAAAGACTGATAATGTCTGAATACGATTTTGTTCAGGGACATTTCACCAAAGACTGCAAAGTTTTCACCTTCTGGTGGCAATGGATCACCAAATCTTTAGACTTTATCCTCTGGGAATCAGGAATATCTTTGAATTTGATAGATGTTGGGATGTAATAGACTGTTAAAAGTGTGTTCAACAACACAGTCTTCTTGAAATTTTTCATTAGTAAGACCTAATGAACATGAGGTCCCATGTGATGTTCAGCTAACAGAGACCAAAGTCTGAAGACTTTATTCACTTAGGAACATAAATGTCTGTACATTCAACACCAATACTTCTAACAGATGTCAGGATGGACGAAAACCAATGACCAAAGTGGTGAAGATTGATCTTCAGAGGATCACACATATTGCAGCACTTTCTGTGAATGGCTGTTGAGAGTTGTTGGTCTAAACAAAGTAGTAAACTCACTGTCAGTGCCATCTTACTCATTAGTGTTAGCAGGTAATGAGTGTATAATCTATGGATGGACTGTCCATGGAAGTGCTGATACAAGAGGCGGGCTTTGAGCCTTCTCTCTACAGCTACAGGGTGGGTGGCACCCTGTCAGGTCAGCTGTGCCTCTGATTGGGCAAACTCAATATCTACTAAACAGCTAAGTCTATTCTACCTTGTACAGTGTGTGTCACTTTTTAAGTCGATTTTTCCCAAATTCTGTATTTAGAAAGTTCAATACTAAGAGTAGTGGACTCTTTAAAACTATAAAGGAGAGACAGGCTAAAGCTTTCAGGGTGTTTTGATGTTAACAAAGCTGTGCAACATTCCACTTTAGTGAGATCCAAATCAATAACCATAGAGTTACGAGGGTTTGTTTGAAGCTTTTTACACACATTTTGTGGTACTTATTTTGTACCAGGATAAAAACTGAAATATGTACTGTAATAAGCTCAGAGTGGCAGGTTGAACAGTTTTGGGTATTATTATTCTTCAAGCAAAGCAGCATTTCTTTCTTGAGATTTCTTCTTTAGCATAAACCTCGTTTTGAATCACCTCAAAATGGGTGTGGTCTGTATTTTAAGTGTAGTTCTTCAGGAATGAAAGCTATTCAACTATAATTGCATATTTGAAGCTTCAGAAAATACAAAAAATTGTCTCCTTCTCACTACTTTTTTATTTTAAATTGTATTTAATTTACCTATTTTTACTTTATTTATTCTCTTGACTTTCCGATGTCTGATTGTTGACGATGTTTAGTTTTGTCTAGTTCACCAGTTGTTTGTCGTGTCTATGTGATTTGTGTTGTGTTCAACTTTATTAATACAAAAAATCAATAAATATACAATGACAAAAAAATGAATTCAGTACAGTAAAGTACTTATTAAGTGTTGTACAGTCTAAAAAATATAGTCAAAATGACAATTTTTCGCTTATTGAGCTACCTTAAACTTTACGAACTTAAGCAACTTTCACTTTGTTGACCATATTTACAATCAGACAGTTGATGTAGATTGATAATTCATGGTCCCAAGAGTAAAACTATGGCTGCAGTTATTTTTGAACCAACTGCTTTGAATCATGATACTTTAATGATAAATTAAACATAACCACCGCATCAGCTTTTTCTGAACTGTGACACCATGTTATAAAGTCACAAACAGCCTGTCAAAAAAACATAGAACTCCTGCTTTACCTTGGTAGCTGTTAAAAATTTACCTCAGACATTCATAATCCCCAGAAGTATTAATGAGCTACCACTGTTGCCTCATCACTTGATCCACTGTGGAACCATAAATTCATGTCAACGGTTGTGGAGTAAGTTCAGGATTTCCGTAAAAATAACTCTGGTGAGTTTGTTTGTTCCCCTTGTTTTGAAACATCAGAGGCTCCAAGAACAGCAGCTGTATGTTTTTGCATCAATATTCATAATCACACTCCTTCATAACTAAGAAACCAAACCTCAACTTTCATCACCATCGACTGCTTCACAGGATTTTCCCCTTTCAGGGCCTAATCAGAAACTGCTGCTGAACAAAAAGTGGAGTTAATCTGTGAGGTTTGTATTTCATGACTTCTCCTCACAGAGGACGATGATGCCAAGCTATGACCTTATCACTCTGCCAGGAATGTTTTTCCCCATAAAGGCTAAATGGAGAGACGAGCACAGCACATCTGTGTGATCATTGTCAGCAGTTCTTCTTCTTTTACGCATCTTGGTGGTTTGATGGGATGGAAAGTCTGTATTCTTTTATCTCTCTTGCCTCATTTCTCATCAGTGCCACAAATGTGCTGTAGCTAACACGAGGTTAACTGGACAAACAGTAACCCAGAAAAGGGACAGAAAAGCTTTACTGTTAACATGCGAACATCCAACTTTAGAGGTAAAAGAAGCGCTTCTTTATCCAAAAGATTACAGTCATTCATTAAAACCTGACCTTTGATGACCTTTCCCTCTAATCAACAAACAAACTGCTAGTTTTAAACACAAAAACTGTACTGCATTACCTTATCTCATTGTCCTGGTGAGCTCTCATTTAAACAGCTGTCCGACACACTGAGAAACACATTCCCAACACATTGCAGGAATGGTTCGGATTCCTCAGAAGTCCAGTCCATTTGTTGCATTTCTTCATCATTGTTTTATTGTGCTTCAGTCACGCCTGCTGGCAGCAGAATGACAACAACACCTCTGAGCTGAAGCTTTTTATGATGCGACTGAACGTAGGAAGAAACCCAGAGCAGATTTGTAGAAATACTACATCAGCGGTCGACTGGATTCAGCGCCAAAAATATAAATATTTATATAAAAGCTATTTTTTAAACCTTGCTTGTCTGCATTTTAAGCCTCTGAGCTTCAATTTAACTCAGCAGGTGTGGATTTCTTCATTTTCTTCTTGTCTTAAATTTTGGAATATGCTGTGGTGAGACGTTGCTCTTTGCTCACATGAAATTCAACATCAGTGTAAATTTAAGCCATACTGAAAACAAAAACCATTGTACAGTTAAACTAAGTGTATTTTTTTATTCTTAAAGTAAAAAAAAAGTCCAGTTTCTGACCTCCATTCCTCCACACACTGTAAGTGTCATAAAGAGTCATTAGCAGACTGTCGAGCGATCGCACACCTGCACCCATACGTTACCCGCATCAACACGTGCAGACCACTCACACCTGCACTGGAGCTGTGATCGACCTCACACCAATAAAAACGGCTCTCCTGCTTTTGAACCGCGGCTCTGCTTTCCAAAGCTGGAGGTATGCAGTCTTGGCTGCTCTGTCGCTCAGGCCGGTCTGTTTATGTTTGTTTTCCAGTGACTTTATGAGTCTTTACTGGTGCCGTCATGGAAGTATGCAGGTCGACTGCTCATCACAGCCCACCTCTGGCACTAAACAGGCTGATTTGATGAAGGGGGATTAGGATATATGTGTAAGAGTGGATGTCATCCTTTTTTTTTTAATTCTTACTGATAGGGATGGGAACCTTTCACATTTGAAATGATACAGTACCGATTACTGGTACCAGGCAATTGGTATTGGTGCACAACGGTACCAACTTTTGGTACATTTTTAGGTTTATGTAGTAAAAAAATATCAATTTGTTTAATAATAAAATGTATTTTTTATATTTAACATATCTATTGTTTTCTATATAACCTTATAATGCTGTGTTCATTTCCAGCATGGAAAATTGCCTACTTTTCCACTCCCTCAGAGTCACAAGGATGCATTTAGGTACCTTAACATTTTGACAGAATATAGTCAGTACCTATAAAAGTACTCAATTTGATACCCATCCCTACTCACTGAGGAAACACAATTTAGATGTCACACTTGCCACCTGCATTGTTACGTATTACTCCTGATGCTACAGACCAAAAAACCTGCAAAATATTGAGTATAAGTGATCGCAGTATGCCTTAAGATTTGAACTTTAGCACTTCAAACAGGTGCTATGAGAAATGTGTTGTTTCACCACAGGGAGGAGCTTCACAGAAGTTAGCGATGGAAGAAAAATATAAAAAGTATATCACGATTTTTCTGTTTCACAATATCAAAATCGAGATTTTTGTCAAAAAATTGATTTTTTTTCCAAATTCTTCATTTCAGTCTTTAGCCGTGTTTCCACCAAGCAGTCCGATTTGGTTCAGTATGGTTTGGCACGGTTTGGTACAGTCAAGTCTGATCATGTTTGCGTTTCCACAGCAAAACTGTGCCCTCTCGTGGTAGACAGCGTGTGAGCTGGATGCCGAAAGCCGCAGCTGTTAAACTATAGCGTGATGCCTTAGCAGCGCGACACAGTGTACCCCGCTAATAAATCCAACAAAGAAGAAAAACGTGACAAACAAAGAGCATAGATGGAATACATGCAGCATTTCGCAATACAAAGAGCAATCAAGCTTTGTTTCAGAGAAGTCTGTGTTCCGCCAGGAGAAATGCAGCCGCTGTCACGGGGTAAGTGACGATTCCTTTGACCAATCATTGGTCTGCAGTGTTGTAACTCCACCTTCTGAGAGTGGATCGGTTTAGTCTGGCACCCATACGAAAGGGTCCCAAAAAGCGGGATGGCTTGTCTAGGTTATTTGGGGATCTGTGCCGGGATAAGTCAGTGGAAACACCACAAAATCTGCAGTGTACCAAGACGAACCGAACCGAACCGGTCTGCTTAGTAGAAACGCGGCTTTAGTTTATAAACTGGATTGGAAAAAAGTTACCACTTTTCTCCAGGGGGGGGTGAAATGTTTCTCTTTGACTCATGTGATGTGCATTTTATGGGAAAATATGGCTCTTGATATAGTCTGTAGACATTTTCATCATCATTTAACTTTTCACATGGTCTGGTGTTAAAAAGCGAACTAAAAATCACAAAAATTGTAATTATCAATTAAACGCAATATAAATTGAATCGGCAGCGCAAAAATCGTAACGGAATTGAATCACGAGAATAACATATCGTCCCATTCCCAGAAGATCATCCTCTCTGTTTTCAAACATCCATTCAACATTTAACTTTTGGCAAATCTAAGATTGATGGGAATCTCATCTATTTTGTGGAAAATTCTGGCACCTCCATCCAGAGATTTCATCCATAATATCCATCATGTTTGACGTTTCCTTACCCTAAAAGTGTGAAGTTTTGGAAGTTTAGGCCTGGATCTACGACCCTGAAGATTTCTGAATTAGAGGATTCAGACAACATCCCAAATCTGTTTTCTGAGCCTGAGTGCACAGGACCTCAGCCAATTTTTTATGACATGGAAATGTGCAAACATCTTCCTTAACCATCATCCCACATCTTTATAATCTGAGCTCCGATTCCTCCCTCAGGCCTGATCACACCGCTCACAGACATCAGAGTTCCTCTCTGAAGAATGAAGAGTGAGTGGTGAAGACATCTGACCTGCACCGGTGGGAACAATCATGAGGCAAAGAGTCTAAACTGTCTGAAGCTGTTTCGGTGTGTCCATACTTGTTTCACCAAGTTGCATGAAATGTTGGACTTTCTTGCATCATAGAGCCTCTAGGGAAATGAGAAGGCAGCATTGCTATGCACCGGCTTTTCACCCCTGATATCAACGTGGAAAGAGGGGGTGTGAGTTCTGGTATTACGGCAGCTGTGAGCAATGTAGAAACTATCTGCAGCAGAAGGCCGAGTGTGACTTTTCCTTTTTGGTGCCTGATCAGAGCAGCAGGAGGAGGAGGAGGAGGAGGAGGAGGTTTCGTTTTAGAGAGATTAAAATGATAGAGATGCTGCGAGTGTTCATCAAACTTCAGCCAAGTTTTCTGCATTTTTTGCCAACTCTGCTGAAAAGCTTTTGTCCAAAAACTTTCAACTTTGAAGCAGCCTTGTTTTCAAGCCCGACATCAGCCTGTGTTTGGAGTTAGTCCAGTGTGGTTTTGAGGCTTTCCTAAGGCCGAGGGTGATAGAGTTTCTCAGCCTGCAGAGGAGCATGAAATCCTTTAACTAAAGCTTCAACAGGAAGAAAGAAGAGCAGCAGTTTCACCGCAGCAAAAAGAATCACCTCTCTTCCGATCTCCTAAACCTTGTAGCACTTCTTGAGTTATCCTATGTGGCTAACCACAAATCTGCCGCAAACTTAACACAACAAACATCAGAGCCACCATACACTTCCCTGTGAAACTTTCTTTTTTTTGGAAAAGAACAATTACAAGCAGAATAACAAAGAAGAGATTACGCAAAGTCAGAATTCACTATGACCCATCTTGTGCGAGAGTGGGGGATTCAAAGATGTTGTGAAATAGTTCCAGTGTGTGAGTGAGTGTAACATATTCACCCTCCTTCCTCTCCCTCCAGTCATCCTCCCCTCCTCTGACCACAAATATTACACAGCATCTGTGAAACAATGCTGCTCCCCATCACTTACTCCCCGCCTGGACACACAGTGCCAGGGGTGTTTGTGAGACATATTCAACAAGAGGGGGAACAAATAGAGCAGTGTGTGTGTGTGAAGAGGAGATGACAGTGAGTGAGGAGAGGATGGTGGAGCAGATGCAGGTTAAACTCCGGTCAGTGAAGGAAATAACTCTCATCTTTGTTCCATGATTGACAAACTGCCAGGAATCATTAATTTAAGTCAGGATTTATCCCTTTAAATAAAAAAGCACTGATGAACCTGTTGGTGCATTTTTTGAGAGAAAGGAAATTTTCTTTTAACATCTTCTACTTCATCCTGTTGCAGTAAATTCAACATCAGAAAAGGAGATTTAAGGACAGCCTGTTGGCCTTTTGGAAACAGTGCGCCACATTTTTCACCATTTTCTTGCAAATAATGGACAAAACAGCGACTCAGTTAACCCAGACATTAAATTATAAATGCATCAGCACTTTATTTTTACATTTATTGACGAATAATCGCTATTTGCAGCTCCAGCTTTAAAAGCCAGTGTTTAAAATACAGCATTAGGCAACCATAATGTCTTTTCTGGGGGAGTAAAAACAGCTGATGACTGAAAAAAAAAATAACCACAGGACTTCTTCAATAAAAATGAGGGCTCGGGAAGTCCTGGGAAGTCATTTGGTTTCACTTTGTGGTTGAATTAAAAGCAACACAATGCTCCAATCATTTCAAACTGTGTTAGAAATAACACCAGAAGCAGGAGATGTTCGTTGCCTGATTCAGTTAAAAGTGATGTATTGATAAGTCAGCCTAATTTATTTATATCTCATCTTGACTTTGACTCCTCGAGTTACATTTTGGAAAGTCTTTAAATTTTAGAAGTTGTTGATTTTCAGACATAATTTGTCACAAATAAATTTAAGTTATATTAATGTCACATTTACCACATGTTTCTGTGATTCTGAAGGCCTAGAGTAAAGATTTTAGAGTTTATTGTATTTACAGGCATCCGTAGGCCGCATACGTTACGCATTTGGCACGTTACTTCCCTTCGTCCTGTCGCTATAATTCAAAGTATCATGAGCCAGCAGACGAACAGGTATGCACTCACCCGTGAGCCAGGCTTCTGTGCGGTGACTTGCGGCAGGTAAGGCGCCAAAAAGTGAGAAAAGGTGAAGATTAGAAAACTTGACAATAACATAATTGATGATCGGTGCGCGCGGCAGGGGCACGGAGCGGCAGGTAGGGTCTGTGAGTCCGTCAGTCACTGATGATCAACAGGTCCAAGAAGAACACGCTCCACAAGCCTTCACACTACTTTCCTGTCAGCGTTTTTTTTTTTCCTCTGTCTACTTCTCCGGTAACTATTCACATAGTGCCTCGCGAGGGATGAGCGATCATGACGCGGCGGTGACCATGGTGACTCGGTTTTATCCACTGCGGGAGGATCAGCTGTTCATCTCGGCTGCCACAGGTTGAATCGCGCACGTATCCATTGTAACTTCATTTAAAAGCAGAGGAGGGGAGAAGCAGCATTGACGGACAATCCGAGCGTCCAATGGGATCAAAGGAGGGCGTCAAAGCCACGCCCCCTCCTGCCTTATCCCTCCAGGAGCGAGGAGAGGTCTGCTGTGGTCAGTCAGAGGACAGGAGCAGGAGAGTCAGCAGCTGCAGGGACACTCAGTGTATTATCAGCACTCTTTATGAAGACGCACAATGGCCGAGCGATTGTGAAGTCAAATTTGAGGTTCTCGTCCCCTTTCAGAGACACACAGAGCTCTTAAAGAGGCCAGGATCCTGCTGCCGTGACATTTAGCCCGTGTACTTGGCTCACAATGGAGAACATCTATTGAGGAAAGTCAATAGCTGTCAGGAGCACTGCAGGGGGGCGCCAGTGTGCGTGTGTGCATGTGTGTGAATGTGTGTGTGAGTAGAGCATTTTGAGGAGTCAGTGGTTGATTGGGCAACAACATGTGTGCCACTGAAGGCCTTTTATTACAGCTTTTTAAGAGAAAACTTTTGTTTTTCTGGAGGGTTCGTCTTCAGTGGTTGAAAAAGCACTGACATAAACACACAAATCAGTAAACTTCAACATGAGGGTTTTTTATTTATTTTTATTTTTTTAAAAGATGATGTTTCACAATAGGAATATTAACAGTGTTTGGAGAGGTATGGCAAGGTGTTTTTTAGAGCAACATCTATGCATAGAGCAATCCAATGTCATTTAAAGAATCAAATACATAAAAATGTTAAAAAATGAACACCATGAAAAAAAAGACAGAAAAATGACCGGCCAAATATTAAATCAATTTGATTTTTTAAAATACACCAAATGTGGGGAATTATATCCTTCATTATGGTGATATTAATATTATCTAAATAATACACACATGTCGATGGTGTCAATACTTTTTCAAGCAGTTTTTCCCTTTTTTTCAATTAAATAATTATTTGCAAATTAATTAAATATTTAATGTTGAAATGATATCTTAGATAAATTTCACTGTTATTATTATATATCTTATATTATATTATTATTAACATTCATTCCCAACTATTGGAACAGATTAAGACTAAAACTCAAGTAGATTTTTAATTTAAAAGGAAAAAAAAGTTTTTCTAATATGATGACCTAAAAAAAAAAACTCAAAACAAATCTGTTGAAATTTGAATTTTAGTCATTCTTAACTGATTTTTCTAAGAAGTGGGATGTAATGAAGTTAGTTAATTAAATACTAAACTAATAAATTTAAAAAAAAACACAAAGGTCTGCTCGATTCTACCTTCTACCATGATTTAACACTTCATCAGATTAGGAATTAATATATATTTCCAAAAGATAAGGATATGAGTAAATAATATCTGATGGAAAATTACATCAAGTAACTTAATCAAAATTTCAAAGATTAAAACTGTCACAAAAAAAAGTACCATCGTCAAAAGATACTTTTGATGCTAAGTTAAGTAGCATTTTAAATTTACTTAGCAACATATTTATTGTTAGTCTCTAACTGATACCTGTTTATAGAAGTGTATGACCTCCGTACTTCTCGCTCTTATCTTTCTGAATTTTTACCCAGTCTGAAAGAAAAACTCCCTTAACAGTCTCTGAAAACACGTCTGCTCGCTTCGAACTCTTAAACTCCATCACCCACACTCTCTATCTGCTCTTTTTCTCATTCTCCATCTTTCCCCCTTTCAGGCACTTTGTGTGGCTCATTGAGAGCAAGTTAGAAAGGAAGGTGAAGGGACCAAAGGAGTGAGTGAAGCCCAGTGTTGAGTGCAGGTGTCCAGCCTCAGAAACTGGTCTTTTTAAGAGCTGAAAAGGGCCATCCGGTCACCCTTTGCTAGAATGGCTAACCCCTACGCCCCCCACTTCCCCACCCTATATCCCCTTTCCTCTCAGGCTTTGTCCCTATAGATATTTTTTAATTGTTGGAAATGACAGTTGAGCGTTTTTCTGAGTGCCTCAGTGAAGAGCCTTGTAATTAGAGCTATTGAGCTGCTGGAATTGGCACAATTAGGGTCAGCTTTAATGATTTCTGTGTGCACCGGGCGCTTATTTTCACAGAAAGGACAGAGAGAATTCATGAAGAGGGTCAGGCCAAATGCAAGAGAGGGAAAAGAAAGGGGCAAACTGAGGCCTAAATGAACTCGAGACGATCTGGATCTTGTTTGTTGGACCACCAGAGAGACTTGGTGTTGTATCATTATCAGAGCTGAGAGAGGTGGATGTGCCTCACTCCACTGCTCTGGGGCAACACCTCCCCTTCTCTGCTGAGTGCCAGCTCTCAGGGAACGAAAGTACCAACATAGAAATTCTTTTTTTTACAGTACAAGGGCAGAGTGTTCAGGTTACCACCCACAGTTTAACTGGAATATTTGTTGTTGCTTCAAAACAGGCTCACTGTAATTATCAGTTACATTCATCTTGCATCATTGCATCTCTTTACTAACATCAAAACACAACCTGAACTGATCAGACAATAACATGTAGAAAATGATTTCTTGAAAGAAGATGTTTCAGTGTCAAAAATACAGTTACCAAAGTGACCACTAGAGGCTTGCCCCAAATGCAAGTCTTTCCCATTAGCCACTTTGTTAAAATGCCATTGTTGACACCTGACTATGAAAGGCTGATTAATTGATGAGATCTGTTACACATAAATTATATGGAGGGATTTTTTGTCGTTCTATTTATGGCTTTTATCCAGACCTCTCAGGACAGTCGCCAAAGCAAGCACAGGGTGAAAGTGAGGAGTGATATGCAGGGAAGACACCACAGTTTGGACTCAAGCTCGCATGGTTAACTGCTATGCCCCAAGTATGTATTTCATGCAAATAACGAGGGATGCACCGATCCTACTTTTCTGGTTCTGATACCGATACCTGAGCTTTGGTATCGACCAATACTGATCCAATACCAGTGTTTAATAATAACCTGCTTGCCCTACTGTGGGATAAGACTGGGAATGTTTTGGGTAAAAGGCAAAAAATGAGTTAATGGAATTACTGAAGTTAATATTTATTTAAACTCTGAAATATTTGAATGTTTACAATCAAAACAATCCTTCAGAATGTACACAAGTTCTTTCCAAATGTAAACTTTCATACCCTGCTGACAAAAAGCCATAGAGCAGTTTGCCTAAATCGGCACCATGGATTCTCTTTCTATTGATACTGATCGAGCCTTAAAGGGCACTGATAAGCGATACCACGGATCGGTATTGGTACACCCCTACAAGTAACAGAAAACTATATATGTTTATAACTTTTTTAATCTCCAAAAACACTAAAGTTGTATTCCCAAATTGTACAGTTGGGGGATATATGAAAACACCAGGAACAATCAAGAGTAGAATCATACTGGATGCAGCAGCAGCACCTGAAGCAGTCTTGTAGTCGAGTCATTATAGCTTGAGTCCAATTTGAGTCTATTCCAGTCCAGGTCAAGTCCCCAGTGCCGTAGCCCAAGTCCTAGAAAAGTCCCCAGAGCAGAACACAGGAAACTCACCAAGTGGAAGTTTAAGTGTTGAGTTCAGGATAAGAAATTCTGCTGCTTGACTCCAGATTATTGTCCTGGACCGACTGTGTCAGACAATTTCGATGTGCATTAAACATTCAGTGAATTCACATTAGCAACTGTTGATCTGAATTCTATTTATCTCAATTGCATCGACTTAAGTATAATGCACACAATAATTGCATAATTATGTCACACTTCACTCAATTCATGCAAAATGCACCTGCAGTCAGAATCTATTCGTGTAATGTTATTAAATGTTATTTTTCCCATCCCCTCTTCTTTTTTTTCTTTCTTTTTTTTTACTTAGGGAACTTGTTGATCTGGATTTGCCGGCTTCAGCAGTAAAATCTTTAAATGCAGACTGCACAACTTGTCTCGCCCCATTTGTAATCCTCCTACACACTATCACCGCAGGAGACGGCACATGAACATGCCAGTCGTAGCCTGCAAACTGGTTTCTTATGAGGAGCTTTTATCAAAAGAAGTAATACATAATAATTAATTAAGTATTCACTGATTAATGAGTCTAAATCTGAGTCATCAGCATGAGAGTTTGAGTTGAGTCATGAGTCCTACATATCCAGACTTGAGTCTGAGTCCTGGACTTGAGAACTTCAACACTGAGCTTTCCTTCAGAGGGCTTTGTCTTAATTACTCACTGTTTGTACATTTTAGAGCCTGAACTTTTATTTGACCACTCTTTCTACTTAAACCATTCTTTTTTAATCCAGGTGTCTTTACATCCACCCGTACAAAGCCTGCGTGCACCCAGCCACCTCTGCCAGGCGGTCCACTTGTCCCGGTGTGTGAGAGGAGAGATGCAGCTGGAGGTGAGGATGAGGAGCAGAGAGGGGGAACAGGAGTGTCTCTCTTGGAATGTTAACGAGATCAGTTTATATCTGTTCTTCCCTCTCGCTTCAACCCTCCACCCCGAACAAAAGAGAAAAAGTTTTCTGGGGGTGTAAAGCTGTTGTAGGGAAAGCATGGCTCGACACTTTAATTCTGTTGTCATTTGGCCGAGCATGAAAGGAAACCTCTGACAACAAAAACAAAAAAGGGAATGAATGGGCACGCTGAAAAGAAATGTATTTCCCAATTACTGCAGCGGCCTTTCCAAAGACGCCCCCAGCCGCTGTCCCCCCTGCCGGCTTACATACGGCTGAAAATTAGCAGGTGTCTGTAGACTGAGAAACAGACGGAGCGGGATGGAGGCCACCCAGAGATCTGACGGCCGGAGGGGAGGAGGATTTAGCACAGATGTTCAACCATGATGCCACATGTAGGGATAAAAGTTGAATTTAGACACACACAGAGTTCACATGTGGTATGCTGAATGTTGTGGGTAGAAAGATGTGAGTGGTCTCATTATTTCTACATTTATTAGCTGTAAATGAACCACATTCTTTTTGAATTATAAGCCCCTGTTATTTTTTCTAGTTTTTGAGGATTTTTTGTTTAAAATTCTTCCCCTAAAAAATTACTGCATTATATGATAGGAATACAATACCATACACTGTGATACAATATGATACAATGCAATACAAAACCATAAAATGCAATATAATCCAATAGAATAGAAAAACAAGAAAAACAAATTAAGAAAGTGTATAGAAAGTGCAGAAAGGTCCATAAGAAAATAGATGATGACAGCTTGTCCATCATTCTCCAGTCAGTCAGCCTCCACCTCCACAGGGTCCAGGACTGAGCTTCTTCAGCAGTCTGTTCAGTCTCTGTCTCCTGGATCCTGTCTGCTCACAGCAGGTGAAGCTCCTCCAACGTGGTGTTGGTGTCTGGTGTTAGCTCCATTAGCCATGTCTGTGAATAGCATGATGCTACTCTGCCTTCTGGTATTCCCTCTGTTGCTGGGTTAGCACAGCTAGCTCGTCCATTTTATTGGAGATTGGAGATTTATCATACATTCCCAATAACGATGGATGGAAGGATGGGTCGATTTTGTCACTTCTTAGCCCACACCTGAGAACCAGTATGCAATCCTCACCTCCTTCTCCTCACCTTGTGGGAAACATCAGGCCTTACACCAGTTAGCATTAACATGCAACAGGCTGCTAACAGCTGATTTCACATGTAAACAATGGGTCCATGGTTACATGTAGGATCTCCAGACAAACACAGGAGAAAAAGTAGTAAAAATATCACTGCAGACAAAACCAGTTTGGTGTCCACGACCAACAAATGAGCCATACAAGTAATGATCTGCTACAAATGCAAAGATGACCACAAAGAAACAGGAGAGAAAGAGAGAGCTGCCACAACAGGCAACTTTTCCAAACCTTATTGTGCCCCTTGGAATCGTTACAGTATGAAAGCGATACATTGCTTGCGATATAATACATTATGATAGGTTAGGATAAGATAAAGTAGGATATAGTAGGATGCAATATGACTGGGGTGGATGCTGTGCGATTCATTACTGTAGGATTCACTGCGATACAGTTTGATAAGACACAGTTGATGGGATGCTCGCAGGCTTTTACAAACTGTCCCACGTCACACAGGCTGTTCTCTGGAAGTAAAGTACAAAATAAAAGGTACGTGAAGGTTTTTCGTCCAGGAACTAGGACGTTAAACTTGGCCCACTAACCAGACTATCGTCAGGGGTTTGTGATTCCTTATCACTGAAAGACAGTTATATTCACCATATGTGAATATAACTCCTCCATAAATGGTCAGATTTCTTTGCAAAACAATACAAGACAAGATCACCATAATTTCTGACAGATGTAAAAGTATGATCCAGATCCTGGCAATATTCTAGATACTAAGGTCTGGAATATGAAATATCAACTTGGTCATCATAATTTTCAACATTGTCAGGTAACAAATTATCGTACAAACCTGCAACTAACACCAAATTGTAGCAGACAGTCTGCTGAAAGGGAGTATAACATTAAAGTAGGACACAATATGCTTGACGGAGGTCTGTGCTCTGAGTGCTTTTCTAGTTTTTGATAAGTCCAAAGTGAGAGTTAGATGCAGATTTTAAACCTCAAAGAAGTGTGCTTCAATACATCTTAGTGAACATCTTCCTCTGCTGGAGTTCTCCTTAAGTAGTCTGACTTCATCTTTGCTGTGAAGAGTTTACATTTTGCAAACACATCCAAACACAATTAGAGCTCTGACTGAGAGACAGACAGGGGGACGGGGGCTGGGTGGTGTGCTGAACGGAAAAATCAGAGGTCAGAAACAAAAGCTCGCTCCTTTTTAAGTCTCATATGGATTTCATTTCTTAAATTCCTCATATTTTACATGAACTGGCTGCGATTTTCACTAGCTCCTGAAACGAGGAGCTGTGTACAGCCGACAGTTCTGGACAGCAGCAACCTGGCCTCTTATTACCCTCTTCAAACACACACTCTCACATAAACACACACACACACACACACACAAAGGCTGGTGGAGGAGCATGGCTAGAGACGAACACACACAGCAACAAATAAATAAGCCCACAAAGGAGAATTATCGGTGACATTAATCAGAGATGTGAGGGATTTTTACGCAGTGAGAGAATGAAAGAGAAAGTGGACACAGAGGGTGTGAAAAGGGCTATTGAGTCTGGACCGGGGTGTCCCGCACCTGCGCTGTCTATTCACCCCACTGTTTACACACTGTCATCCACAATTAATACCTCATGGGGACGGGGCTGCCTGCCCTCCACAGGGCCCCCGGACCCATCCAGAGCCCTTATGGATGCCTAATTGAGCATACCGCTCTGCTGATTGAATTAACAGCTCCGTCTCTGGGACCTTTTCCCCTTCCAGTGAGGAGGGGGACTATTCCTCACCCACATGGGACCCCTGTACGTCCCACAGAAGGCAGAGAGAGGAGGGGAAGAGGAGGAGAGGAGGAGGGAGGAGGGAGTTAGTGGCTGGAGAAAGCAAAGGGTCAGGAGGGGGAGTTGTTGAAACTGTCCAGAAAACGTGTCCCTTTCTGTTGGCAAAGCAAGGCTGGAAATGTGAACTGGGGGCAACCAAAGGTCTCAGTCTTCACAGGACCAGTGAGCTCCAGCAGGGCAGCACAGAGCGAGGGAACACACACACACACACACACACACACACACACACACACACACACACACACATACACACACACACACACACACACACACACACACACACACACACACACACACACACACAGCATCAGTAGAGCAACTTTCTCACAATCTCACACTTTTTGTTTTACGTCTGTTTCATTATTCTATTTGCAGAGTAAAGACGCGCTGATCAAGGAAATTTCCTGGATAGAACTTACCCTCAGTTACTTCATATCAACTTCATGCTTGTGTAACGTCACTCTTATCATCAGCGCTCAGAGCTTCATCTGATCGTACTTAAACATTTGTCTTCGTACTGGTGAAAACCAAAGCCTCTCAAGGAAAGCAGAAATCATCTTTGATTCAGCGCCTCATTTTCAAATTTTGCAGATTTCCGTGAAAAAGAGTAAAAATAGAGTTTGGGAAATATGTCTGCAGAGAGTGCTGAGTCATGCAACCAGAAGTGAATCAGCTCTGTTGAAAACATCTAAATCAGTCGACTTGTGATTGTGTTTCACTATTTTACTCTTGACTTTTTCAACAGCAAATACTCAAAATGAGAGAATTTGACATTAAACCTGAGCGGGATGAAATTATGATATAATATCTTTGACTACAGGTGGCGCCAAATTCACCATAAACCACAGGTTCCCCACAGCAGCTTTAAAGGAACAGTGCGTATAAATGGGGATATTTAATGATGTCTAGCAGTCAGATCTTAGACTGAAACGCTCCCCTTCTCCTCCCTCCTTCTCCTCCCCCCTTCTCCTCAGTAAATCTATGGTAGCCAAGTAGGACAAAAAGCTCATGTAATGAATCATCAAGTTGTCAAGTTTTACCCGCAAAAAATCTTCTATAAGTACAAATTATTTTGCACAAAAATAACAGTTGCTTTCTTCTTCCTCACTTCCGGACAGTACAAATAGTGTGGCAGTGGACTAAATATAAAATTATGAATATGTTTTTTTTTCTGTGCCAATACTGAAAAATGGTACAGCTAAAAAAAAGTTTTTAAAAGTTATCAAAACAATTTTACATTAGGGTGATTGTTAACTAATTCAAAAATACCAATGACCTTAATTACTATCTGTTTTTCCAAGTCTGATTTTCTAAATGAATAAAAATAATGAAATAAAACTCCTTAACTCAGAAAATTAAAGCAATGTGAAAATAGCTCCCCCTTTTAAAAGTAAGGGTTGGTGGCCTTAAAACTCTTTAATTTCACCAGTTCTAACTTTTAACAGTAATTTTTATCAGATTTACGTTTCCTTTTTAAAAATAAAAAGTCAAATATTGTTTTCCTCTTTTTCTGAGTTATTGTTTTTTGCCATCTGTAGACAGGACTCCACTTCTACATCAGTCTTGAAGGGCCCTCTTATTTAGGGCCCTCAGCAGCAGCCGGGCCCCGCAGTGGTCTCCATGACTGCACAGAGCCGCTCACCTCTCGATGAACCCCTCAGTCCAGCTTTAGTGGTGGGGAGCATGCCCTACAGTACCAAAAACAAAAACAGAAATTCTGCTGAGCATACCCCCGCACCAGTGAACTGTGCAGCCACCACGCAGTGCCCCGTTCCCCTTTAGCCCCCCTCCAGACCTCCATGGCCCCGGTTAACAAGCCAGCCAGCACGTTCCCTGTTGTCACTTGTTACCCGCTGTCCTCCTGATACGGCTGACGGGCGGGGCCAATTAAACTCGCACTGTTCCCCACACCAGGTCAGGAGTTTAGTAGGTCATCCTCACTGCAATTCTCACCCCGAGTTATCTAATCCTGGTTCAGCATCCCTGACTGGACTCAACCAGAACAGTACAAGTTTCAAGGTCTTCAGGACTAGACTGGTCTACCCTCGGGAAACTACACCATTCCTTCAACTAGTATTTTCGAGACTGGTCTGCTTTGATAGAGTGACCTTGAAGCATCACCAATTCATCCTGAAAAAGAGTCTTTAAAATCAGGCCAGTCCATTCTGAAAAGAGCCTCAAACCAGATCAGTACAAAAACTGTCCTAAAATATGGACCACTGGGTCTTAAACAGTGACCTAAAGCCAGACCAGTCCAACTTGACAAAGTCTATGAAGCAGCACCAGTTTGGCCTCAAAACTGTGTACCAAACCCTGACCACGTGATCAAAAGACACAACAGATCAGTGTGTTGATAAAAAAAAAGTGTCTCTTATTAAGTAAATTACATATATTAACACAGTCACTGCATATGTTTAGTCAAAAGGTGGGTTATATTTCACCTACAAAAACCTGTTGCAATTTTCCTCCATGAATCTAAATCTATTATATGAAAGCGCCCTCTGCTGGATGTTTGCAGCAATTACAGTCTGTTTGCTATCACTCAGAGGCAGTGGCAGATGGTACTGTAACATGCTGTGATATGATCCTGACAGGGGACGGTCTGCACAGATTATGTCATCCAAAATTTTAACCATCCACTCTTACATATGGTGGCCCTGAAGTGCAAAACATGTAAAAAAAAAAAAAAAAAAAAAAAAACAGAAAGAAAGAAAATGGATAATATATAATATATTATATATATAATGTATAATATATAAAATATTTTGTATCACTTGTAGCATTCATGATTAAAAAAATCTACGCATGAATGCAGCATTTTTGTCTTGTTAAAGACACTGACAGTTATGTTTGTCCAATCAGCAACTATCCTTGTCTTTTGTTTGTTTGTTTTGTTTTTGTTTGTTTTGTGTGTGTGTGTGTGTGTGGTTTGTGTTTTTGTTTTGTTTTGTTTATTTTTGGCTCTTCTTTGCTTGTTTGTGGTATATTTTTTTTAAGTTTGTGCTTTCTGTTTTTAATGGTGCTGCTCTTTCTTTTGGTTCTGGTGATTTCTCTTCTGTAATGCCCTGTTTAGGGGCATTTTGTGTTTACATCCTTTGTCGTTGTTGTTTGTTGTTTTTGTTGTTTTTCCTTAAAAAATTTCTCTTCTATATTTGCATTTACTCTTTTTTCTTGCTTTATCTCTTCTGTGTTTACGTTTTTCCATTTCATCCTTTCTCGTTGTTGTGTTTGCCATTTTATGTTTGTGTTCTCTTTTTTATTTTAGTGTTTCCTTTTTTGGTGTGTCTTTTATGTTTTTTTTTTTTCATTTTCTCTTACGTTGTCATGTTGTCTTTTTTTTCCTTTAGGTATGTTTTGCATTCTGGGAAACCGTATTTGTATATTGTAATTGATATTTCTGTGTTTGTTTGTTTTCTTTTTTGTTTTATATTGTTTTATTTTGTTTTGGGTTTTTTTTTTCGTCTTTTTTCAGTTTTATTATTATTATTGTTTTGGGGGGGGTTTTTTGTTTTTTTTTTTTTTGGGGGGGGGGGGGGGGGGGGATTTGCTTGCTTGTTTTATTTTTTTTTATTTTTTATTTTTTTCTTGTTTTAATAATGTCCTACTGCTTATTCAGTCAAGGATGTTGTGTTAAAGGCTCTTCCGTCTACAGAGGAATATATTAATGCTCTAAATAACGCTTTATGGGGACTTAGCTCCAGGCTAATGACAAACAGACATCAGCTCAGTGTTTTCTTCCTGGTTAAAAGAGACTGATAGACTGTGGTTAAAAGCCAGTGCAGGCGCTTGGTTAATTGCACCGCGCAGCCAGTATTTATAGCATATTTGCCACGGGCGGGCGGAGCTAAGGAGGCGGAGATGGAGGGATGCTGCTGAGCAGAAAGCAGGTGGAGACCGCGGATGTTTACGGGAAACATTTGACAGAAGGAGGATCACAGGAAGCTGGGAAAAAGACATTTTCTCTTCTTCTTGGAGCTTGAATTTTACTGTGGACTCGTTTTTGATCATTTTTCAACCTTCTGGGTGCACAGATCTGAAGTCTGCTCGGAAGGCTGCGAAAGGATCCGTCTGTCTGTCGTGTCGCTGGAGGTTGCGACGATGTGATGCTCGATCGAAGCTTTTTTCCCTGAAACCTGATATTATGCAGGGAACAAGGGGCGCTGCACGGATTACAGGGGAACAAAGCACCGGTTTAGAAAACGTTTTGCAAACTGGCAGGTTAGTGGATGTTTCAGCGGTGCTAAGGCATGAATTACAAACAAATCAAAGGATATTTGTACAGAAAATAATGTAAATGTCACATTTTGAGCCACATTTCTTCTTGGATCATGGTAATGAACCAATCCTGAGCGTTTGGCTTTGGTGTGAAGTGCAGATGTTTCCTGCTGATACAGAAGAGTCCAGGCCTTTCCTTTTTGTAAGGTGTGAGTCCATGATGGTGGACAGAGCTTGTTTACTAGATAGACTCTCATTCAAGGGTTTAATATCAAGCTTTTACTCCAGACTACTTAATAATATATGTGCAGGACGGCTAGGAATTTAAATGCAGGCTGTTTGTAGGTTGATTGTGGGATGTAGAGTGAAAAATATTGCTATGAGTAATCAAATTCTCTCAGCCCAGTAACTCTGCCAAAAATAGACCCTCTATTAAAGGACCTTGGTGTTTTTTCATGTGTTATGTCACTTCCCTGAAGGGAGAATGTCTCATCTGGAGTCAAAATCTGTGCATGAGTTTGTGTTCATGCATGCATGAATCTGTGAGCCGGCGTTCGGACCCTCCCCCATAGCCTGCATCGCTCTTAAGCTCTGGATGAATGCTGTAATCCTCTAATTGAAAACTCTTCCCACTATTTCATCCCCTCATGTATCATACAACCCAACCTCCCTCCCTCCATGATCCCCGCCCCCTTCTATCATCTCCACCTACAGAATCCGCCAACTATGGTCGACCCCTCAGAGGCAGAGGAGCAGAGTAAGTGTAAAGGCCCGCAGCTCGACACTCCCACCGTGGCGACAGAAGACCCTCGACTTACAGATCAGGCTGATGGAACGACGACGGAGGAGGATGGGGATGCTGGATTCGAGACACCTCCCACAGGCAGCTCTGAGCCGAGCCCCTGCCACATCGCGTCCCCACCGGGACCAGACCCGGCCTCCCATCAGGGGCCTCCACCTCAGCAACCACAGACTCAGACTGACAAAGACGAGCCGCCAAAGCTACACCTGGACCTGTACAACTTTGACTCACCAGCCGCAGAGGGAAGCCGCTACGTGCTCACAAGCCCCCGCTCCTTAGAGGCGTGTGCTCGATGTGGCGTCAAACCCGTAGAGCTGCTGCCTCGCCCACTCGCAGACTTTGCCCGGGAGGCCCCTGGGCGCTCCATGCGTGTGGCGACGGGTCTGTTTGAAGTCTACGAGAGGGATCGGCACGCCAAGCTGAGGCAGTGCAGAGAGGAGAGGGAGAGGATCATCAGAGAGGAGAAACGAAGGATTCTGCAGGCGGCGGCGAACAGCAGCAGCCCATCGTCATCCCCTGTGGAGCAGCAGCACAAAGCCTCCTCTGGCTCTACACTGTCCCCAAAATCTGGGCAGGTGACCTCCAGCTCTGCCTCCAGGTCCACGGCGTCAGGTTCAACTTCTAAAACTGGAGTAGCTCTTCTACCTAAGCCTTCTTCCACCAGTTTTAGTACTTCACCTAAACTCACACATTCAGCCTCTGCTCCATCTGCAAAAACGGGTCCAACAGCCTCTGCACCATCCTTCAAAGCAGGATCCACCAAATCCCCATCGTCTGAGCAAGTGAAAACTCCTCGTCCACTCTCGTCAGGCCCCCCACCTGTAACCAGGAAGTCTTCAGGCGGTAAAGTCTCCAATACGTTCCCCAGACCAACACCCAAACCGCCTTCCTTCCCAAGAGCCAACACCACGTTGACGTCCTCTGTGTCCAAACCTGCGGCGCAGAAAGCAGGGACACCTCTAAACGGCGTGACAGGAGGAGCGTTCTCTCAGCAGAACGGCCACCCAGGCTTCCACCCTAAGGTGCGAGGAAAGAGCCACTCGTTGGAGTCCCTGCAGCGGAGGATCGATCCAGTCTGCTCCTCCACTTCCACCACTACAACCACCACGTGCACCTCCTCAGAGTCCGGAGCTTCCTCTTCTTACAGCTGGGATGGAGCCCGGGATCACTGGGCTAAATTCTCCAGTCCTCGAGCTCGCACCATGGCCACTTTCAACTCCCTGATGGGCCGCAGCCTCAGTCTGGGCGACCTGAGCCACTCCCCTCAGACCACGCAGAAGGTGGAGCGCATCGTGAAGGAGGTGAAGAAACGAGGCCTGAAAGCTGTGTCCGAGCGAGACCGCAAGATCGCTGCGCTCATGCTCGCGAGGTACCAGGAGGAAGACATCATGAGCCAGACGCGCTACGTTGCTCACCTGCAGTGGGACAGCGAGCGCAGGATGGACGAGTTTCGCCGGGAGCAGGAGGACAGGGAGAAGCAGCGCGCGGTGCAGGAGTGTCAGAGGGTTTGGCAAACCCAGGTGTCGATACGTCAGAGGAGACTCAGCCAGCAGGAGCGACAATCAGCAGCGGCCAAGATGCGACAAGCGGAGGAGAATGAGGAGAGATGGAGGGAGCTGGCCGAGCAGCAGGAGAAGAGTCGCCTGCTGAGGCTGCAGCAGGCCGCCCGGGAGGAGAAGCACAAAAAAGCTCTGCAGGAGCAGAACTTGAAGGCGCTGGAGGAGGAGAGGGCGGCCATGCTGGAGCAGGAGAGGCTGCTGCTGAAGGAGAAGCTCACCATGGCCGAGCTGAAGAGACAAGAGAAGGAGCACCAGGCGCAGGAGGACAGACGAGGCCTGAACAAAGCTGAGAAGAGACGCCACGCTGCCCTGATTCAAGAGATCGCCCGCAGGGAGCAAGAGGAGCGGGAGGAGGCGAGGAGGGTAGCAGAGGAGAAGCTCAGCCGCTCCCTGGAGAATTACGAACAGATCGTCGAGCGGAGAGGACAGGAGCTGAAGGAGAAGGCCAAGCGTGAGGAGAAGCAGATCCAGAAAGCACGCAAAGCCGCAGAGAGGCGTGAGAAGCAGCAGCAGCAGCTCCTGGAGGCTCGCGTGAGGGAGGCGGAGAAACGAGCCCAGCAGGCGGCTTTGGTGGCCGAAGAGCGGGCCAGGGAGAAAGCTCAGCGGGCCGTGCAGAGCCGGCAGGAGAAGGAGAAACTCCAGAGGCTCAACAGGCAGCGCGTGGAGGAGGAGGAGAAGCAGAGGCGTCTGGAGCTGCTGCAGTCCATCGAGAGGAAGCTGGAGAAGAGCGAGCAGATCTTCAAGGAGAAGAAGGCGGTGCTGGAGAGCGCTCGATCTGTGGCGAGAGCTTCGTTTCATGTGCGGGACAAAGTGCGCGAGGAGACGAACATGCGTACGTTTGATAAAATGGCTCTGGAGGCTCAGCTTAAAGCCAGCCTGGATGAGAAATAAAGACACAGCTTCCTGTGGTGGACTCTGATTCTGGTCATGTGCTCGCCTTCACCATGGCTCTCATCAGTCAGCAGCTTTATCCCTCTTCCTATGAGTGTTACTTCTCCATTTCCCCCAAGTTTCTTACATTTTTCATCAACGTCCAATCAAAGCAAACCAAATCATTTTTTATCAAGGAGACAACAGTTCACATCAGCGGTTTGAAATCCACACTGAGGCCTGTAAGAGACCAACAGTAGACTTCATATTAAAGTAGAGAGTGCTGCAACACAACCCCCTCTTCTCCCCTTCTGCTCTGTCTGTCTCAGTGACCGGACTGAAAGCTGTGCAGGAACTGAAAAGACTCATTGTTTACCAGGAAGCACAACTCCATGACAACTGCAGAGGCTTTTAGACGGACCACTTTGCGAGGAAATATCAAGCGCAAATGGTCCCAGTCCCCCAGAGCAACACTGGGATCCTTTTTGTACACAAATCTGGACATAGCGTGGAAGTAGAGCCCTCAGCTGGACACGTGTCTGCACCGTAACGCTGACATTGCAGCACAGGAGGGCTGCGCACGAGGCCTGTGCTGATGAAGCATCAGCAGGACTCTGCTTCCTCTCAAGGACTCCCTCTGCCTCCCCTCTTTATGCCAGAGTACAGAACATATCGAAGCCCTCCGAGAAACGGATAACCCCAACTCCTGCAGACGCTCTGCTCCCAGTCAAGGATGACAGGTACACGCTTTTATTTTCTGTCACAAACACGTGGTCAAACTGACCCGACTCAGCAGAAATAAATGCTTTAACTCAACATGTGAGCCAACATCAGGCTTTAAAGACCTCTGACTGCGCTAATCCTGCAATCTCAGATTAAAAAAAGAGAATCAGGAGAAACGTGGGATTCTGCCCTCAGATGGAGGTGTTGCCATAGAGATAGTAACCAGGATGGTGCAGAGAGGGTGCGTGGGAATATGAGGGGGCTGCCGGCAGAGGAGGAGGTTTTATTCTGGAAGATGAAGATCTAAACCTAGATTTAGCCACATTAGCTCATCTTTTTATAAAACCAAAACATATCTTTATATATTTCAACTTATTTTAAGAATTTGTTTCCTTTTCTTCCAATTTTTTTCTCTGATATCCTGAACATATTTTTCTTCCTATTTCAATATTCATATTTACGTTTACCATCCTCTTGATAAGAGATATGAACGGTTAGCCAGCCAAACAATCAAACATGGCCACCCTTGCTGTTTTATCATTTAAAGCCAAAAATGTTGTGCTGCCACCCACCACTTGTCAGGATGGCAGCTTTTGACAATGCCTACTACAATTATGCAATAATGCTGTACTACCTGGATGTAAACAAGCACAGATGACAGATGTTGTCTTGTAGTGTGGGGTGGTTTTTCAGTATGTACAGTGTTTCCCAGACCACAGCAGAAGTAATTCAGAGTTAGTTTTAGACCTCTCTCATAAATCAGGTCTATACCTTGTTTTTTTTAATTTAACAGACTAAATGGCCTTATGATATTCATGTAATGTACATGACGGGATGTCGTTTGTACATCATTGCATTCACATTTCTCCTGTTGCTGCTGTTTTTGCACACAGTGAAGTTCTGCCCCAAGGCGTTACCAGACACACAAACATGTGCACATGTTTACAAACTCAGACAAGCACACTCCGTATAGCTAGGGATGGGTACCTTTCACATTTGAAACAATACAGTCCAATAACCTGTACCTGGCAATTGCTACTGATACTCAACGGTACCAATTTTCGGTACTTTTCATGTGGTAAAAAATATCAATTGGTTTAATAAAAAATGTATATCATTTCAATTTAACATATTTATCACTCAATATATAACCTTGCAATGTTGTGTTCATGTCCAGCATGGACAATCTCCTACTCTCCCACTCCCTCATAGGCACAAGGATGCATTTAGATTCACATAAAAGGAAAAGGTACCATGTTTAGGTACCTTTTGATTTTATGTAAATCGGTACCTGATGCTTTTGACAGAATTCAGTCAATGCCTATAAAAGTACCTAACTGGATACCTATCCTTACGTATAGCGGACAGAGAGCTGGAGAAACATTTCATTTAAACCAATAGGTAACCACTCGACCAGAGCTTTGGGAAATGTAGATGCAAAATGGATAGTACATGTAAGCTAGCTCAAAGCTAACTCTGATACAATGCATCAAATATTAGCAATTGTGCTCCATACTTTAGACGATCCTTCTGGACCCCGCTTCTATTATGTACACAAATGGAACATGGGTCAAACTGTTACATTGAAATACACGTCAAATAAATGTTAAATGAGCTTTCTGTCATTACAGTTCGTGTTTATTATGCTGATTTATGTCCAAGTGTTTTTTTGGCAACTTTTACTTTGATTTTAAAAGAATGAGTGATTGACAGTACTGTTATTGAGTGAAGGCTTTTATAGTGTTCTGTAGGAAATCATAACAATCACTAACATAAGAGTCATTGAGCTTTCCAAAAGGGCAGAAATGAAAATATGTTGTCTGGTCAATGTGCCATCAAAGCTATTAGCTGGTGGTGCTAGCTCTGGTAACTAGCAACTATTTAGCAAACCCATTCAGAATCATTTGGCTGCAAACTGTGATCCTGGTTTGATTAGTTTTACACACATTTTTTATCAGTTTTCTGAGTGTTTTCATAACTTAAAGGCGAGTGTTTGCTTAACTTTAAATCTCAGGTAACTGACTGAGAAATTTTGTAGCTTCGCAGCATCCTTCCTCTTTCATAAATATGGGCTTTCATAAATGTATTCTTTACACCCTTAGTTTCTCCAGTTTCTAAACACCCTTTTTCATTGTTCAACTCTCCACATTTGGATACGTACAATTTGTACAGCTTTGTTCTTCCTGTGACTCTTTAATATTCCCCTCAGTGAATTTACTGCAGCAGTCCTCTCCCTCTGCAGCACTTTAGAAAGACATCCTCTCAAACCTTCACCTACATATCCAGCCCCTGTCCCTGCCGCTCCTGCTGAGGTCGTTCAGCTCTGAGAGAAATCCAGAAACGCAGCAGCAGAGCTGCAGAGGACTGACAGGCTTACAGCTCAGACTGAGCCTCGCTGTTCCCTCCTGATAATCAGGGGGGAGGTGATGTAAGGTTAGAGCATGAGGCAGCAGATTTATGCCTGCTTATGCATTGAATGAAAAAATAAATAAAAGATTGTATTAAATGGAGGAGCAAGCTGCAGCAGCAAATCACATTTGTTGGATTAAATTCTGAATATAGTTTGAGAACAGGATAAACTTTCTGCTTGGGACGATTTTTTTTTTTCCTGCTGCTTCTTTTGTTCTTATGTTTTGCAATTCCTCACATTAAACCCAAAACTCAGCTTGTTTAGAAACCATAGTGGTTATATTTATTATTCACTTACTAATAATTATTTTCAGAGAAAACAAAGCACAAAGCACTTGTCATAAATTTAGTCTCTTTACTAAGAGCAATATTTTATCGGCTTTTAAGAGCTTTACATCACACTTCAGCTGGTTTTTAAGCGCCTCATTGCTTTATTGATTTCTTTACACCTCAATGATGCCAGAATGACCCAAGCTCCTGTAGATGATTCATAGATTTGGAGCTTCAGCATCTTATTAGCTCATCCTTCAAGATTTCAGTCTGGAGAAAATAATGATTCATAGCGCTATCAATAGGTACTAGATTTGTGGATAAGTCTGTCTGCAAAAGCTGAGTGTGATGCACATGATGCTATGTTTATGTTTCTTTTCCTTGCATGTGTAATTTTAGGTCTTTCTGTGTGTAAAGTTATCAGAAGCAGTGATTTTACTGACGCTCATCAATCTGTTATTTTCCTCTCTGCAGGTCTTGGAGCTGAGGAAGAGCTGGAGATGGACCCTGTGACCTGTGACCCCTGTGACAGAGCCTCTGAACTGTATCAAACACAAAAAGGTCTCTCTTCTCATGGAAACACGTCTCTTTAGTCGTTTGTAACTAGTAACAGTGCCATCATCCTTAGTGCCGCTAAGAACTGGATCCCTGATGTGAACCTACAGCCTTTTACCTGCGGAAATGAAAAGACATGTTCAAGGTTCAAACACAGCTTTATTAGCATCAAGGCATTATGTTCAGTCCACAATGAGTTCCCTCTTTCTTTCCCCTGACGTGAGCTTCTTCCTCTTTCTTCTTTTGCTAAGTTAAAGAGTCATTTGTACATTATCCTACAGTGCTTGTGTGAGTGGATTACATCACGTTGCTTCGTCAAAGACAGATTTTTGGATGTAGCAATAACGGAAATGGTCAAATTCAATATCAGACATACATGTGAGCTCTTTGTTTTTATAAAACCTCTGTTAAAGTGAAGGAAGCAGTGTGTGCATACAATCAAAACCAGAACAATAAAACAAACATTTTACAAGATTTATCTGTCTCTATCTGCTAAACATGTCGTCATAACAGAAATCTATAATAATACTTTTTATATAAAAAGGTGAAGACTGAAGAGTCTACCATTAACACATGACATCAACAACGTTTGGTGGTAATGTGAGTTCAACCAGGGTGAGAAAACAGCTGTTTGTCCAACTCACATCTTTTTAACTCTTTGGTTTTACCAGGTCTGAAAGTTCCTTATTGCACGTTTTCAACGAAACAGCTTTGAGAAAATCTGGATCTAAAGTCATGTTTCCACCAAAGGAACCTGGAACTTTAAGCCTTGGTGTTTTTCAAGGGAGGGATGTTCCTCCATGCATCTGGATACCCACATTAAAGCAACAAATACATTCTTCAGCCAATGAATGTCAAGTGTGAGATTTTAAACACCTTTATCATTGAATGTTGCCTTTTCTGAATTCCTCTGGCTTTGTGCTCAGGATAAATGATCAATAGTACCTGTATTTTGTCTTTGGCACAATTTTTGTATGCGTTTTTCCTTAATTGACAAATTTAATGTATTGATTTTTACAAAAGGACCCAACAAACTTTATGTGCCTTTGGAAAGTGTAACCATCCAACAGGTACCAGGTAAGGTTATGGGAACCTCAAATAGAACCTGTCCCTTGTAGCAGGGGTGCAGCTTATTCCTTAAAGCGTTCCTGCTCTCTGGCAAAGATATTAACTATAGTCACTCTATAGTTTTATAAAATCTGTTTCTTTCTTTCTCTTTTTTCTAAAAAATGTTCCAGGAACTTAAGTTGAGAATAGACTGGAATTGCTGAACAGGAACTTTTCAGGTATGCCAGCAAAGTACCCAATCTGAGCGTGTAGATAGCAACTTTTTTGGTAAATAATATTAAGCAACTGGAAAGTTCTCCACAAAAAAATGTCCATTTAACTCAATCCAGAGACCATGGTATTCTTTCTTTGACAGTTCTCCATCCCTTTTAAAAGTTCCTGCTTTGGAATCACAGCAGTGATTACTCTGGCTGTCACCACTAAGCTGTTGAACCTTCAAACCCTAGGATTTTGACTGGAAGAGCCAGTACCTAAATTTCTTCTTAATGGTACTACATGCCGAGAGACCTGAGCTCTGCCAGTAAAAAACAAAACAAAACATTTGCTTAAAGTAAATAAATAATGTAAAGCGCATTTAGTCCACTTTCACCTGTACTTCTTAAGATACCATACCTAGACCAGGGACTTTTACATAGGGGATTGGAAATGCATTAAGTTCCTTGAACAGTTCCTGCACTGTGAGCTTAACTCCTGCAGTGGAAATGGGACTGTTCCCTTTGGCAATTGATCTTTTTGTTTCTTATCTTTTTCTTTTTTTTCACACAAAATTTCAAGAACTAAAATTAGGAACTAGTACTGCATTTTCTCTCCAGCACATTCCACAGTTTTTAACAGAGGACACAGGAACTGAAGCAGTTTTTTACTCCTTAATTGTTAATTAACTTCTTGGGGATTTTTAAGATCCGGTAGAGGAAAAGAAACAGGACTTTCTGCCCCAGGGTTTACTCTTTTTGGTTCCTCAAACTGTTTGTTCTGAAAAGGCTACAAATTAGTCCAGAAAAACAGTACCATTACATAAAAAGGTTCAGTTTTGAGTCAGTGCTAAACTTTCACTGCTGTTCATACATTTTTAGAAACTTCAGATCCTGGTCTACAGTTTTCAGCGGTGTGTTCAGGAACAGGATCTCTACATCGCTCAGCTAAGGACCACCTCTCCTCTCAGTCCTCTAATTTGTTCGTGGCATCTTTACGAGTGATGATCTCGTACACACTCTCTCTGAAGTTGCTGTCGGATGTCAGTCGTTTGGCGGTCTCTCGCAGCTCGTCCATGTTAGTGTCGTCAACGGGGGCAACGGCGAATGACTTTGAGTGTTTTACTGTGGAAAAAATGAGAGAAGAGTGTGAGACATAGTACAGGGACCAAGTCTGAATGATAAACATATATCTTAATCATATGCGAAACATCGAATGAGCCTCAAACTTCATAATGTGACTATTTGTTGCATTTGTTTGCTCACACAGACGTTAAAGATACAAACAAAATATGCAGCACTCCATGAATTCAGAACATCATAGTGATTTTCAGCAGATGAAGTCAGTCGTTAAACATTTATGTTTTCTGCTCTGATCATTTCTGCGTCACCGTGCACAGACTTACACCAGTGGCGTCTGGAGGCTCTCCTCTGGATCCTGCAGCTCTTGATTCGGCGAGCAGCAGCTTTGTGCAGATACACCGCGTTCTTCATGATTGCTGGGAGCTTCGCCTCGATCTCTGCTGCACAGATACAGTCCTCAAAGAACCCTGAGAATCACAAACACACGGTACAAAGAGGATGCTGATATCAATCCAGTGTTACTTATTAGAATGCGTGCAGCACATTTCTGTTTCCCTCTCCTTTGATTTAACGGTGCCTTGTCGAGTGTTTTCTCCGGCCTTGAGAAAAAAAAAAACTATCTGAATACATTAACTGAAGGAGTTCACTGAGCTGCAACAATGAAGCACTGAAGTGTTTGTTGTTGTCTAAGTGCCACTTCCTGCTTCTGGTTGAGAGCATTTCAAAGAGTGAGGTTCAATAGGCCGAGACATTTTCTGACTAAACACTTGAAATTCATCTAAATGAAAGTTACTTATTTTTAAATGACATAAATATTATAGAAGCGCTGACCTGGAAAAAAAATCAACACAATATGCATGATAATAAGCAGATTATTGCTCAGTGGAAATAATAATAATGGACTTAACGAACATGGCTCGAACCAACTGCTGCTTTAATTAAGAATATAAATGAAATACAAAGACCCAGACTCATTTAGGAGAATATTTGTCTCTGAATTGATGAGATATCTCACTGTTGTAGATTCTTCCCACTGGAAAAACTACAAAATTCACACGCAATACCACCTCTGCCCACAAGAGGGCAGCCACACTGCAGCCAGATTACATGATTCACTTTGTCATTAAAGAGGATTTAACTCACACCTGATGCACATTTTCTCCCCGATATCTGACTCTAACCAGCCCCTGTGAGCTCATGCAGACTCCCAGCTACAGATGGATCTGATCTGAAGGAAATCAGAGGTTTCACTCACTCCTCAGCTGAGTCACATCTCCCTTCATCTTCTCATCTCTCTCTTTGGTTCTCTCCATAGAGTTCAGGCCTTTCTCAAGATCCTGCAGAGCCTCCTCCGCCTGTTTCAGCCTTTTCTCTAACTCCATCCGAGACTGGATTTCCGCCTGAGACACAAAGAAACAGCTACTTTTAAATCATCTCTTTACTTTAATGAATACTACTTTTTAAACACTTAAATCTTTAATCCTGAATGTAAATACCAATAAATAAAAATAAAACAGATTGTTAGCTTTGGGGCTGTTAAGCTGTTAACCATGACCTTCATCATGACTTTGTTGTTGTTTATTTGCCCCCTGTGATGAGCTGAGTCACGCTGCGTTACCTTCAGCTCGGCCTCCGTCTGCCTTTTGTCTGCAGTGAGCTGAGACAGTGACTGCTGCAGCGTTCGAGCCTCAGATGAGTAAAACTCTCGCTCCTGCTGCAGGACTTTGGCCCGCTGCTCGTTTTCCCTGAGCCTGGGGAAAATACAGCAATTTATAACAACATGCATGTCTCTGACCCAGCCACAAAATATTCATCTCTATACTTCAGAGAATGAGCAGGTTTAAGAAGTTCACAGATTGAGCCGCAGCACAAGTCGGTCTGCACATGCTGCTATCTGAGTTCACTGAGCTGTACGGATGAACACGCACACACGCAAACCTGCAAAGTCATTTCAAAGTTAGAACAGGAAGCACAGACCTTCATCTCTCTAACTGCATTGAGGAAGCTGATAAATGTTTTTTGTCAGCAGGGGTGAAGGAGCATTAGTTTGAAATACATTTTTACATTAAAAAAATTGTTTGCAGTTTTTCTGCTGAGCAAAAACAAACTTTGTTGTTAAATTAAGATAATTTGCTTTGCATTACGCATTTCCTCCTCTAGGAAACTTTTTTTTCTGCTCAAAAAATATTTGTGATGATACTGATAATGTTTTGAAGTCACGTGCTTAAGCTTGTTGTGAATCGTAAAATGCCATTAATGGCTTTCTATTTTAAAAAAAATGTGACATTAACACTGATGGAACTAACTTCTGTTTTTCTATTTCGTGCCAAACTTCTTTGAAAATTTCTTCTTAAAAAATTCCTGTGCTCTAAATTACAGTCAGATGAATTAACTGAATGAATCACTGATGTTGCAGCTATGGACAATTTGTGTAAAAAATTACGAAATAACTAAATTTGCTACTAATTACATTGGTGAACACCCAGTGTTTAAAACATTGACCCATTAGCCACATTTAGGGACAATGCCCACGTCATCTTATGGTGATATTACAGCATAATATCAATTTTCTGAATGAAACTAGTATATTTACGTACTATAACAGTAATAATTAACAACTAATGATTTACTAATAAAACTAACAACCACAATTTCCTGTACAAAGACCAGTTCAGTCTTTATACGTATCATGTTTTACTTTTCCCAGAAAGCAAAGAGAATTTTTTAAAAAATGCACACCAGATAAAATCTGGGGTCTAAGGAGGTTAAATAATTGAAGAAGCTTTGCATTGAATGGGAATATTTAGCAACATTTACACTGAAACACTCCACTGTTCACATCTCCTGTCAGTGGGGCTACGGTGGCCTTCAGGGACAAAAAGTTCCAATGATACATGATAAATATGATCCTGTATTTTTCAACTTTTCCCGTCAAAAGCATCTATCAGTACAACTATGTACATTAACTTGTTATTCGTCTTCCACCTGGCACTCACTTAATAAGAAATGCATATGTTACTTGTTTGTCCATTCTGTGCTTCAGTAGGAAAAGGTTTCTTATGTAGAAATAAGAGGCTCATTCAGGTAAAAAATAAATAAATAAATAATTTAAGTATTCAAAAAAAACTTTAAACACATGCATGAATATTGTATTCTAGTTTAAACAAGTCTGACCTGATAAATGCTGCTTAATTGAATTAATAAAATTAAAGACATGCACCTTTAAATCTACACATAAATAGACCAGAAACTGCAAAATTATTCTTTAAATTGGTTTTAAAATGAACACCATTTTTTAATTTTTAGTAAATTTAGAGGGGAACATTTCTATATTTTTAAATCAGCTGAGTTCTGAATTTCAACCATTTGTTGTGAATTTTCAGTATAGTAGATTACAATCTACTAGTGCCAAGAAGAACCTGTTTTTACAAAGTATTTCATTTATACATCCTTGGATTTATATGGAGGACCAAAACTGCCAAAATTGAAAAAAATAAAATGAAAATAAAAAATAAAAAATATACACACAAACAAATTAATTAATTAACTGATTAATAAATAAATAAATAAATGTGTAAATGGAATGAAATATCAATAGATAAGTAAATAAAAGCACTTCATATTTATTTTATGGGTTAAATAAGAGCATAGTGTTTTTATTTATTGATATTTGATTATATTTACACATTTATTTTGTATCTATTTTTACTTTTATCTATTTACTTATCAATATATTTTTTCATTTTTGTTTTTATTTTCACTTTTATTTTATTTTTAATTTTGGAAGTTTTGCTCCTCCATAGATTTAGAGTGTTGCTTACAGAAATCCTGTAGTGAGGCTTTAATTTTGGAGATGCTGATGAGGAGAAACTTGAATTTTAAAACTGTCTGATTCTCCAAAAACCTGCTGACTGAGCAGAGCAGCAGATCACAGACAGAGCTCATGGAAACATAAAGTTACAGGTCGTATATTTCAGCGCTGCTAACAGAACATTAGTGCTTCACAGTCGATAGCAGCAGCCTGGAATACCCCTCTTACTCCTGCTGATCAATGAGCTGCTTGTTTTGGGATCAATACACATTTCCACTCGCTCATCCTGTGTGCATTAGCATCCCAGAGTTTGACCCTTTGGACGCTGAAACCTGAAGCTCTGATTCTTTAGATGTTTACTTTACAATTTCTTATCAATCATCAGTGTTTGTATGTTTGTGTCTTACTTCCTAAACTCTGAAAACACTTCTCACTTCCACACTCACTTCTCATCCGCCTCTTCTTTCTCCTTCAGGAGGATCTTCATCTGCTCCTCAATGTGTCTCAGGTCCTGCAGCAGGTCCATGTCTCCCAGATCCTCTCCGTCCTCAGACGTCCTGCAGGCTGAGCTCTCCCCTGTCATCTCTGTTGCCTCCTTTTCCTCCTTCACCCCGAGAAGCTCCAGAGTCCGCTGTTTCTCCTGAGAGAGCTCCTGGAGGAGGAAAACAATATTTCAGGTGACACAAAGAAAAACATCTCTCTAAAATAAATATTTTTTGTTTTTAATTACAGCTGAACTTTTTAAATGCGGAATTAAATCCAACACCTCTTGTTTTTACCTACGGCAGCTTTCTCTCAGTACATTCTGCTGTTTTGTAAATCCCCACTCAAAGAAAAGCAGAAATAAGTTATTTCTGTCAAACTTTGTTTTCCTACCTCGATGGATTTCTGCAGCTTGATGGTTAAAGTGCTCAGCTCCTCTTTCTCATTTTCCACTCCTCTCAGGGACTGAGCTGTACCATCCAGGTCTCTGACATCAACACAGAATAAATCACGTCAGGTTTCAGTCTTTTCAAACTGTCGATCAGGATCAGGACAAATCAAAAGGAGAGAGCTGAGTCTTTACAGTCTGATATGCTCCTGCTCTGCTTTCAGCTCCATCACCACCTCCTCAAACTTCATCTTCTCCTCCTCCAGGACTTGATTCAGACGCTCCAGCTCCTGCACACACAAACCAAAACCCTTTAAGTCTGTTTCAGACAGAATTTCACTGATTTTTCCTGATCTCTGGAGAACTCACCTCTCTCTGTGCTTTCTGGTGACTCAGCTCCTCCGTCTCCTCCATCAGTTTGTCTGCAGGAAGAAAATAACTGGAAGTAAGCCTGCTGTGCAAGTGTAATTTTCAGAAAGCATGTTTATTCAGATGATTTCTCTTTGTTTTACCCAGGTACTCCTGCTTCTCCTTGGCCAGCTGCAGCCCCTGAGCCTCCAGACTCTCGATCATGGCCTCTCCCAGCTGAGCGTTTTTCCACGTGCTGTCGGACAAACATCAAAACTTTCTGTGAGTTATCCATCACTTTGCAGCAAGTCAAACTTTCCTCTTCATTCAGCAAACTTCATTAAAACCTGTTGAACAGAATCACTTGTAATTTGGCCTAAAGGTTCATGTTTTCACTGAGACTTTGAGGATTCAGACTCTTCCTCAGGTTATGTTATTCAGAGGGTAACTTTTGAATCTGGTCTTTAAACTTGCTGCAGATTTCACAGCCCCAAGAGGATGAAACACCTTGACTTTGGTGATCCTTGTTCCTCTTCTTGAGCTCCATCAGTTTCATTGAGTTTTATCTAATTCAGTAAAATATCTGAGCTTCTATTACATGAATTATGGTGAAGTTAAAAGCACGCTTTCATGGTGCCTAGATGTTCTTCTGTATCAAACACAAGGTAAAGTGTCTATTTCTGAAATATCTTCACTTTCAAAGTCTCTGCACTGCATAAAACTGAAATCTAATCAAGTGTTTTTGTCTTATTTTCAGTAGAAACGGTCTTTTTGGACTTAAAATGAGCCACATTCACCTGACCAGTCAAGAAAAAAAGTCTTGTTTCAAGTTATTTAAAGACAAAAATGACATCTAAATTATTTGTAACAAGTTTAAAAAAAAATCTACTAGTGGAGCAAGAGAAAAGTTACTTGTAGTAAGACTTTTTTTTTTTTCTTTGCAAATTTGTATTGTTCCATTGGCAGATTTTTTTTTACTTGTTACAAACATTTCAGACCTCACTCTTGTCATTTAATAACTTGAAACAAGTCATTTATCTGGAATGACCAGCTGAATGTGTCCCATATTGAGTATAAGTCAATTTTTACTTCAAATAAGACCAAAAAACTTCATAAGATTTTTTTGCAGTGTGTAAAAACTGGGGAAGGCATTAACAATACCCACATGATTTATTATTGCAACACTGATATGTTCGTAGGGCTTTGTGGTATCCGTCTAAATATTTGCAAAACTGGTGACAATTCAAAAAGTCTCAGCCGGATTTTTGAACCCAAATGATCCAGATCTCATGAAATCACTTCACCGAACTAACTCACTCTCAGGGAGTCTGCATCATAAAAAGAGGACTTCGGTCGGCCTGATACTCACACTTTTCCCGACTCGTGCAGCATCTCCATCCACTGGACCTGCTCCTCCTCAGACTCAGCAGCCACCACGATGGTTCCCTGAGGGAGGAGTATGAAATATGAACAGGACTGTAAACCTCTGCAGGATGATAATGATGAAAGAAGAGAGACAGAGGTGTGTTAAAGGTGTGTTTAAGGTGTGTTAACGGTGTGACAGGCATTTGTTCTTACGGTGAAGTCTTCCAGGTTGATCACGATGCCAAAGGGCATGCCCAAGTTATCGTTAGCTGACACCACACATCCTTCCAGTGGAATGACTCCCTGAAACAGAAACACACCACAGAGTTACTTCAGAGTGATTGTTAGAAAAATTCAAAGTACGGAGGCCCTGAGAGGCAAGAAAGAGAAAATTAATCAGGAGAGAGATATTCTCAAAATGTCTGGAAAGAGTCATCTTTGAGTGACTCAAGAAGAGGTAAATAAAAAGATTTAGACAAACGTTTTTAGCCCTTTTTTACAAGTTGTTAGAAAAAAGGCTGAAGAGGAAGAAAAATATCTAGCAAGTAAATCAAAATAAATATTAAATTAAAATTTTGCATGTGATTAATCTTTTTTTTGTGATGCTTTTTTTTACCTCTTGCAGCAGAAATGAGTATTACAGCAAAAAAACAAGTTTAGTTTTTAGCTTTCATCAATGTTTCTTTTTTTTTTTCAAAAGAAATTACACAAACCATTTTTTTCCAACCATGTAAAACTGTTTAAGTATTTGTATGTCACTATTTCACTACTACTGTTGTTCAGAAATGATTAAGTACTTATAAAATACAGTAAAAAAAAAAATCTAGTATTCATTTTTCATGAAGTAGATTTTAAAATCCAGGAATTAAAAACGGCTGCTCAAAAAAACAAAAAAATAACAAAAAACTAAAAGAAATAAAAAGAAAATATAAAGAATATTTCTTTTAAAGAACAAAATGTGTTTCAAATTACTCTGAAAGACTTAAAAAAAAAAATCTCATAATTTATACATAAAAGTTAAAAAAACATCAAAAAGACGTTGCTTTGAACTATTTTTTCCCTGTGAGTGGCCTCTCAGGGCTTCCGTACAGAAACCCTCTGAAGTGATTTCAACACATTCATGTTAAACATTAAGTTATCTTCAAAAAAAATAAAATCTTCTGCTGTATTCTGCATGTCTTCGCAGGTGTTGAGTAAAGCAGCAGCGGCTCACCTTTGGGTGGATGTTGAAGTACCTGTTGGTCTCAAAGTTCTTCTTCTCGCTCTCGGCATAGTAGAGTAAGAAACTGTCTTTGATGATGAAGAATCTTTGGACAAACGGAGACAATGAAAGCAGCAAAGAGTCAGCAGATTTCAGCATCCTGGCAATGAGGTACACGAATATGAGTCAGAAAATGAAATCTCCTCCCAAGGGTTTTTTTTTTTTTTTTAAATATGAAATGTTAATTTGAGGCTCAAGATCAGTTAAATCATCCTTAAGTCAATCATCTGTATGAGCTTCTTTGTACTGAAAATTTGAGGGTGATAAAGTTCAGTAAAATGATTGGGTGATTTTACAAATTGGAATCCTGACAGGGTGAGCAAGACTTTTTCTGCCACGATTCTAACTCACACCTGTTCACTATACATCACCACCCTACACCCCAGATTGACCACATGCTCCAGGGTCATTTTTCCAGATTTGATACTCTCCTCTGAAAACCTAAAACCAGTGAACACCTTCAGAGCTCTCAGAAAAATAATCCAGAAAAGCCCAAAGCTCACTGCATCTTTATTTGAAAGTGATCCTCAGTATGAATTGGTTTCAGCAAATCACCGCTCAGGTTCATCGATTTAATGTAACGTGTGATTGGCCCACTTAAACCGCTGGTTAAGTTGAGTTTGATGTATTTGACAGCTGGAAGTGTAAATGCATTCGCAGAAAAATCATTTGGATTACGAGAACTGTCAGGATAATTTACACAACTGAGAGCTTCCATAGCCGTGATTCATCGAATAAATCAGGAAAAATGAGGCTATTCCATGGGGTCATGACCTGAGCTTTATGTGTGAAATCAGCAGAACAGCCCTTTAATTTGTTTAATATTCATCCAGATTATAACCCAGCTCTTATCTGACGCCCGTCATTATCCAGATTTCATCCCTCTGGTGTCAGATTATTGCCCAAACATCTTGTTTTGGAGCTCTCGGCTGATTCTGCGTTTTGGCTCAGGAAACCAGACGAGCTTTGAGCGAACACGACTTCAGACTTTCTGACACAAGCAAACAGCCGAGGTGACAAAGAGAGAGCTGCAAATGGACTCTCTGGACCCCGTCGTGTATTGTCGCTTTAACGGTTATGTAAACTAAGAGCATTACAGTGACGTGAGTTGGTATTCCAGACATTTAAACGTCCAAATACACCATCAGATCAGGAAACACTCTCACAGCAGGAGGTTATTTAGCAGCTTGTTTTTGAATGGAGCAAACATTTATCTCATCAAATCTCTGAAATACCGAGATTTCTGTTATTTTATGATTTCTCTTTGATGTTTGGATCTGTGGAAAAAAACAACTTTTTTTTCAGTGAATTGCAGACAAAAAGTAGCTACTTTGTGCTTTTTTTGGCTCCTAGATGAACAGTAAGCCTACTCTTTATCATAAAATCTGCTCATTTAGTCCAGAACAGAGGAAGAATCTCACTTTATGTAAGATTAAAGACGTCTAGGAAAAAAGAAATACAGAAAGCTGATATTCTATGAGCTAAATGTTTTAGAATTCATCTGTAGCTTTTGTTGACAAATTTCTGAATGTGCTTCCGTATCTTAAAATGCCAGAAAAACACCCATGCATGATGCACGCTTGGCAAATTGTAAACTTTTCTTCCTGTGGTGTTGTGTCATAAAAAAGTACAGTAAAAGTTTTAAAGTCATAAACTTGACTTTATTTTTTACACTTTTAGCTTGTTTATGCTCTTCTAAAGAAGAATATGTCCATACCCTTAGAAAAATCTGCTTATCTACCCAAAATGTAGATGAAAAAATTCTACTTTTATGAGTTCCAGTTTTTACAAGAACTGAAGAAAAAGGTGGTTTTCAGACAGTTTATCCTCAACATGTAATAATTCATCCACGTTTCGACATCATGGATTTAGATTTTTAAAGAAAAAATGATCTAACACTTTATGCGCCCCATGTACAGAGGATAAAGTCCTTGATGCAGCAGTCATTTTTTCTGACATTGGCATTGATTTTTGGCATTTTGAATTTGGCTAAATGTGTTCTTTAAATGATTGAAACTTACTAAACTATTGGCTTCAAAACTCCTTCACTATCAAAACTCTCAATATATGTAATATTCCTGTTGGAAGGAAATTCCTGCATGTGCAACTGCAGAACAGACAAATCTTTGAGTTTATTTGAATATAAGAAATATAAGAAATGTTAACATTTCAAACCAACAGTGTGAAATAAATGTTCAGTCTAAATAAGTATAAGACCAGAAAATTATCTATGTTTCAAATACGTTGAACTTTTTAAAAATAAAACATCTCCCGCACTATAACCTCTGAATATTGAATAAAAATGCTTTGATTATTAATTATTCAGCAATTTGGGTAAACAAATCTCTCAATATCTAGATTTATCATGAACTTCATTAGAAGTTGAAACACTTGTGTAAAAAGGAAGCATACTTTTACTTTGATCCGTTTTTGTTTCTTTTTTTTTTTACTTGTTTTTTTGTTTGTTTTTGTTTGTGTTTTTTTGTTTTTTATTTTGTTTTCTATTTATTATATATTTTTTGATTATTTTTTATTATTATTTTTATTTTAATTGTATTTTATTTTATTTTATTTTATTTTATTTTATTTTATTTTATTTTATTTTTTTGGGGGGGGGTCTTTTTTGTTTTTGTTTTTTTCTACAGGTAAACATCCTCAGAGATGTTTCACAGGGCAGCTGAAGCAGAAACTGGTATTTTTATAAGTTATATATTCATTCTACGATATTAATATGAATATGTATTATTATACTAGTTTAACAAATTGTTGATACACAAGGAAAACTTTTTTCTTAACTTTACTTTACTCATCTTCTATCATAGCTTGGTGATAAACTTTTCAATTCTCTTCCCTCGGAGAACCAAAAAGTCACTTTCTTAATGAAAAATTTGTTTTGTTTTGTTTGGTTTTGAGATTGAAGGATTTCTTTCTCCCCTTAAAATGTCCTAACTGAAGAGAGAGGTGATGATGGTGATGTTTCCCGAGCTACAGATCAAGTTTCTCCACCCTCTGATGAAACGAGGATCAGACCCACCAAAGAAACCCTGACTCACTCACCTGCGGGACCACTTGGCTGACGGCCGTCCAAACGGTCTCTTCCACAGCACCCCGTGCAGCTGCACCTTGGTGCTGATGTCCAACACTTCAGCGTCTGTCTGCTCCATGGACGACCAGGGCGAGAACAGAGAGTTTCTGGATGAAGATGAGAACATCCTCTGTGACTCTCCCACGCCCTGGAGGTGGAGCGAAAACAGAAAAAAAAACTATCAATGAAGTGAAACTTCAATACGTGAAGTCGATAACAATTAACCGAGCAGAGGTGACAGAGCAGCTGCAGGGAAAGCTTCGACACAGGGCAGGAAAAGTCGCAAACATATCCCGATAACTCAGCAGGGTGGAATGATGCAGCTGCCAATACGCTCATCTGACTGACCGCGCAGCGCACGGAGGAGAGGAAAACAGGGATGACAGAGAGGAAGAGGAGGGAGGTGACGGGGGAGGGAAGCTTTGTGAGTGAGATGCTAAATCTGAAGCCGGTCGATACCTCCCAGCCAGTAAAAGCTGTTATTCAGATTACTGTAGCCGCAGAGAGCAGCCGTCTCCAGCTCTTGGCAGGTATGAACTCTGTGGTCTCCACCCCTCCACCCCTCCACCCCTCCATCCCTCCAGCAGTGAATTAGGGGAACATCTGGGCCTGAAAGCGCAGAGGATGGAGAGTCAGAGCGGTGAAACATGCAGCTCAGTGTCGTGAGGATCAGATTAATTTACAGGACATGTGTCAGAGAGGATGGAGAGCAGATTATGAAGATATTGACAGCTCAGCCTCGGCAGAGAAATGCGTGATCCTGCTCATGTTTTTTTTCATGATGTAATCATCTGACGAGAAGGAAAAAGCCTGTGAAACATTTTTACACATTAAATTCATAAGCTAAGTCCCTCTGAGGAGAGAAACAAACCGAGAGATCATGGTGGGAAATGTAAACGAACCAAAGCAGAATGAAGACATGCTGACGTAAGCAGGGCAGGGGCGCAAATCAAGGGGGGTATGCTGGGGCTGTGCCAGCCCCCACTCTCATTTCATAAAGTTAGTAAAAATTAAAACCATAACTGGAACACTCCCGGGGCACTTATAAAGACAACCAAAGTGGTCCATTAGTCCTCATGGTTAATTTTGAGTCTTTTTTTTTTTTCAACATGTGGAGGGAAAAAAAGGCTAACACTTAATGCTTTTTTTTGTCGAAATTTGACCAAAAATAAAATGCTGACAAACACATTGGGGACACTCCTTAGGCTCTCATTAAAAAAAAATATAATAATATATTTTTTTTCTCTTTTAAAACTCAGACTGTTTTTTTTTTCAGAATTTTAACAAAAAAATGAAATGCCGCATAGACATAATTGGACCCTCCTCATGTTTTTACAAAGACGACCAGGGGTAAGTGAGTCCTCTGAAAACATCTTTTAGTGTTTTTCAATACTTGAAATGTTGTTAAAAAATAAATTTAAAAAAAAATGTGAGAGATAAGAATTTTACCTCACATTTTTTAAAAAAAACTTGTTTGTTTGTTTTTGTCATATTTTGCTTTTTTTTTTTTTCAGAATTTTGACCAAAAATAAAATGCTTGAAAAACACAGTGGGACAACATTTCTTGCGTTTTTGAGTCCTTAGGGTTCACTTTAGTGATTTTTAACATTCAGAAAATTAAAAAATATATATATTAAAAAGAACTACGAGGCTAGAGTTTTCACCAAAAATAAAATGCTGAAAAACAAACTGGGGACACTCCCAGGCTTCTCATAAAGACACCATAGGGGTTTAGGGCCGTTAGAGTACAGCTTTTAGTGCTTTATGAAAATTATATGTAAAAAAATAAAATAAAATAGATTAAAAAAATGAACCCCTAACCCCCTTCCCATAATTTTTTACGAAAAATGAAATGCCTCCAAAACAAACTTACAACAAAAACATCTGGAAAAGGAGGGAAAATTCCCACATATCGATAAAAACAAGACTTGGTAGGAGTAACAATGTGGAAAATTTTAAAACCAAAGCACCAAACAGGAAAACAACTCCTGTCTAACACTAAAATATTGTGAATAATTTAACAGTAAGCAGCTTTAAATAATCAGTACCTCAGCAGGTTTGTTCACCAGTTAAAAAACTTTAATTTAGTCATCATAAAACACGTTGCTTTACAACTGTTCTTCACAATCAGAAGTGTGGAAATAAGGCAGACTCAATCGGAATGACGAAAATAAAACGCAAACACAAACAAACAAGACTTCCTCTGAACAGCTTCAAAACGTGCTGACGTTGCTCTGTCTATCAGAGCCATTTCATTTAGAAGATTTACGCTTGCAGGTTCACTAAAATCAGACGCAGGAGGTGGGACTAAACGTCAGAGAAGTTATTGCATTTCTAAGTTACCAATAATCTTAATTATGACTGTGAGAAAATAATAAAAGTGAATCTGCTGGAATTAAAGAGGCGTCTAAATGAGAAACTTTCCTCTCAGCAGGTTGAAGTTTGAATTTGTAGGGCAGATTTCAGTATTCTAACTTATGATTTGGAAAAAAAGATCCTTTTTGTTTAATTACTTAATATCCTTTAAATATATGAGAGAAAACTGAACATAAAGCTCCTGTGGGGGACCGCAAAATGAAACTTAACCAGATGTTTCTGAGCGAGCAGCAAACGAAACCATCAGCGTGAAGATAAATTATGTCAGATTATTCCTCCAGGTAGAGAAATCACCTGCAGGCTATTTTTAAGTGACACATTCGACTTTTTGAGGACAGAGTTTTAAACTTCTTTTAAAAACAAAGATGTAAACCAGAGAAAAGAGATCAGGTACCATTTATGTCCACACGGGGGTGCCAAAACTGACCAAAAAAGGAAGTTCCTCAAAGAAGCTTTTATCATTTCTTCTGTTAAACTTTCATTAAATAACTGTGTTCAAGCTCCAGAAAAAAAATTGCAGCCTGTAACCTTTAATATTGATGCATTTTAGCCCATCTTAGTAATTCCTCCTGTCCCTTCTGTCTGTGAATATATCGCTTTCCTGATTCCTGTCAAGTACAAACTCATTTTAGAGTTTTCAGAGACGTGTGAGCTGGGTCAGTTGGAAGAAGGAGGAACTATAGGTTTTAAATTTTGAGGCAAAAAAGAAGCAGAGGAAAAGTTTAGTCAAGAAATAAAAAGGAAAAACCAGCCAGGTGCAACTGTAACAGACCATTAGAGGTTGAAATAGCTTGAAAAGTAGAACCGTTCCTATGATGACAATTTAACCATCGTTTCAAAAACATGGAAGACACAACACTGATCGCCTCAGTCTGAACACATCTGGTATTTTCAGTTTTGAAGATGAGGATCAGCAGATAAGAATAGGACATTTTCGCTCTAATGCATCAATCAAAAATTAAACTGTTGACCTAAATCATGATGAATATTTGTTTTAAAAAGGAAAATATGTTTCATCAAGATCACATCGTGTGACTGTTTCCTGAATTGTAACTTTGTTCGTTTTATTCATTCAAAAACTGAACATTTTAACCATGTTTTCGGCAGCTTTTCAGGTTCATGTTTGCACCAGCAAACCTGATTTGATCGACTTTACACTGGACATAAAAAGAACACAAATAAAGCTCCTATTGAGAGCTTCATGTTTGGGTGGATTCTGGCGCCCCCTGTGGACAAACGCTTAATCTTTTTTCTTTGCTAATCTGAGTGAGGGGAAAAAGTTAAAAACATATCTTCTTACAGTGGTCTGTCAGGCTTGTTCCTGCTGTTTTTGGAGCTCATAAAGCGACGTCACCGTTCACTGCAGTCTGTCATGGTGAGATAAAAATCCCTTACAGGAGCTTTAATTCATTATTCAAGTAGCATTTTAAAAAAGAAAATTAAAAAGGGAGTCTCCCAGCTGAAAAAACCCTCTTCTTTGTCTTCTTTAACCGTAAACTGGACTTGTTAGGATTTTTTATACAAGTGTCTGAACTCCTTAAGACTTAACCCTGACATCATTCTTCATCATTTTCTGAAGTTTTTTGCTGTGTCAGTTTCAGGGATTAATAATTAATCCGTGGATAAAAGTAATAAAAAGTGAGCTACAACCTGCGACACATTAACACCTGAACCCTGGATTCATTAAAAAGGGGTTTCATGAGGGAGGGAAAGACGTATAATAATGCACATAACGGGGCTTTCCTCCAACACGCCCGACTGTAAAGCAACAAAGTGAGGTGTTTGTACAAACAGAAGAGTGTCCCTTAAAAATAAAAAAGAAGAAAGAAAGTCATGCAGCAGCTAGCCTGCATGCGTCCCACGTACCCCACCTCCTCTCTTGTTTCTCCTCATCCTGTAACGTGGAATTAATCAACAAGTCACATGAGTAAAAGTTTTCCAATTTATACATAAAAGAGAGACTCTTGAACAGTCCAGTGAACAGTCCATACATGTCCAAAAAGTCCGGATAAAAAAATGTATTTGTGAGTAAGCAGTTCCATCTCACACCAAGAGGTCATGATGATTGTGAAAGAAAGTAGTTACTCTGTACAGGACGTACTTACAGACATATACACACAGGTGAGCCCTGCAGAGAGTCGCACAGTGACACGCATGATATCCACGTGAATCGTCCTGATTGACGACAGAGCAAATAGACGCTAACTTATCCGCCTGCTGCTGCTGGGCTGCGTTTTTCTTGCTCCAATCTCATGTGTGGTTATTGCTCCGGTATGATTAGTTAATGAGGGGTAAATCACCTACAAGAAAAAAAAAAATGACTGTAGAAATTTTCCTCTGGTCCCTAAACTTTTCTATTCAGTTAATGCCTGAAAAATCAGCCAGAGCTGCTGAGCTACCCTCCACCTCTAAGAAAAGCTTACAACACTCTACACGATCACCGTACGATTCTATACAGATTTATTCTTCAACGTGTATTTATACTTATCACTCTGCAAGTTTAACAGAACAGGAAGCAGCTTCTTTCAACAGACAGTGAGGGTACACATGTTATGATGCGACTTTTCCTGAATGAAAGCGAAACGTTTGATGTTGCTGCTGTGCAAAAAAAAGGGGCTTTGTTGGGAATGAAATTAATCAAGAGCATTTCTTTCAGACTCTGGCACCTTCTCTTCAAGTATCCCTCTCGTTTGATAAATATGGCACTTAACAATCAGTTTAAATTAAACTGGATTGTTGCTAAGACTCATAACCGCTGTCAGATTCATTAAAAAAGACGTTCGCATTCTTGGTATAATAGGCTAGACTCAGGCCCTGGAAATCTCAGCTGTGCAACTATCATCCTGTTTGACATCTGTAATGAAACACTGAAACTTCACGGTGATGTAACTGGACAGAGCTATCCCATCCTGCTTCTTAAATAGGTTTCTGATGGGAGAAATGGGCTCAGACAGGAGCTGAAGAGACATCATCCTGTGCCTTTGTTGTCACTGAAGCAGCTCAGACCCCTTCCAACATCCTTTCCTCAGTTTTCAGGTCAGTTTGAGCCATAAGATGTCCTGAAACGAGCAGCAGGTGTGCCAACAATAAGACGTGAAGTTTGAAGTGTCTGTTTTTCCCTGTACACCGTCTCACATTCGTCCTGTGAGACGGGCTTTAATGGTGGTGACCAACGGACAGCACCAGAGGAATGAGGCAGCCCAGCACTAGAGCTCCCACCTCCAGCTTGCTCAGTCCTTTTCCCCCGTTCCCTCCTGAGGGAGCGTGGCTGTGGCCGCCGCCCCCGACTTCAGGGAGGACGTGGACTGTGGCGACGTAGAGGAAGGTCCCGGCGGAGAAGAGCATGGCGACACCTGTGGCGTTGATGTCTGAGAGAGCCTCCTTACTGCTCTGAAAGGAGAAGAAAGACACAACATGAGGATAAGTATCTGGTTACTTCCTCCCTCAAACATTTCATCCTACACGGTGACTGTCTTCAGTATCCAAACGCACAGTGAGGAGTCTGAAACATCCTCCCTCTTGGTTTCCTAACTAACATGTCGTCTGATGTCCTGACCAGCAGAACTGGTTTTAAAGATCGTTTCCTGGCTGCTGCGGCGTGTTCTTTTGTAACACACTGTGCTACAACAAAGCAGGTTTGTCTCAGGCTGGAAACTGTCAGAGAAAACAGATCCTCAAGTTTCTCTCCTGCCTGAAATAGTTCTCCATACCCTAAAAAGACTCAGATACCAGACTACACCTTTGCTTTGATTCAGTGTGCAGGGACAGGGATAGTTGTTGCGTATTATCTGTGCAACTTTCCTACAGCTCAAATCAAGTTTACATCATTTTTAATTCTTAATATACAAGAGGAAGTCGTTTATCACACACACAACAAGAAATCAAGAGGCTATGTGCTTCCACATGTTCCTAAAATAGAAACATTTGTGAAGATTTACCTGACTGAGGCCTAAAAAGGTGAGCATTGCGAGGACGGGTGCTGCCAAGGCGAAGACCAGGAGATGTTTGCGGATGCGGTTTCTCTCGAGACCAGCGTGCATCAGGAATGACACGAGGCCGAACGCCGCAGGGGCCTGCAGGGGTCAGGAAAGTTCACAACAAGTTTGGTTAAAGCTGTAAACACGTTTTACAGATTTATCTGCTGATTCTCTTTAACCTTTATAAAACAGCTCATGCTTGATTTATCTGAGCTGGGCTGAGGCTGCAAAATTTTAATTTGCTAAGACATGTCTGTTGGGGAACATTAAAAAAACAGCAGTTGATGGTTCTGAGTGTTATTTCCTTCAAGACAAACAATGAACATAAGGCTAAAACTCTGAGTGAGTGGGTGCAAACAAAACTAGAAAAGCAATCAGAGAGCGCAAACCTCCACCAAGCACATCGTGGTCGTCACCAACACTTTGGTCCTACTTTAATGTTATACTTCCTTTCAGCAGACTGTCTGCTACAATTTGGTGTTAGTTGCAGGTTTGTACGATAATTTGTTTCCTGACAGTGTTGAAAATTATGATGATCCAGTACATATTTCATATTCTTAGTATCCAGAATATTGCCAGGATCTGGATCGTACTTTTACATCTGTCAGAAATTATAGTGACCTTGTCTTGTGTTGTTTTGCAAAGCAATCCAACCATTTATGGTGGAGTTATATATACATATGGTGAAAACGGCCCTATCTCACACTGATAAAGAATCCTTTAAAAAAGTCCTGGATCCAGACGGTGATCCATATCACCTCCAAAATTTAATCACTTCTTCCTTATCCTATTTCAAACATTTCCTGAAAATTTCATCAAGATCCATTCATTAACTTTTTGGCAGATATAATTAGTTTGCCTCATACTATGAAAACAACACTCAGACAAAAATTTAATTTGTGAAATAGTATAAGAACAAAAGAACTTTTGAAGCATTAACTTCATGTACACTGTCATCACCTTGTGCAGCATGATGGCTACGAAGACGATGAGCTGAACGCTGGTCTGAGAGGTGGAAGCAGCAGCTCCTAACGCCACGCCATCAGCTGGAGACGAGAGACAGTTTGAAACACCTTCAGCAAACAAAACTGAAACACCCTCAATACATCATGAGTCATTTTACACTTAACATTAAAGCTGTTTTTAAAGAGAGCCTCTGGTACTTACTAAGAAGCTCTTAAGCTCTGATAAATGCCTCAAGAATCAACCAGGAAATTTAGCAGGAAAATTACAGCTTTGTCAGCAAAGAAAATATCCATTATTGGTTGATAAATCTTGTGTTGCCCACTTCTTGTCAGAACACGTGTTTGTTATAAGACAGATCCAAGAAAAGACCAACCTGCAGCGTGCACCACAAGACCCAGAGTGGTGGTGATTTTAGAGGAGGTGACTCTCGCTGACTCTGGATCTAAAGCAGAAACAGATGGAGAAAAAAAAATATCTACAGTTAAAGGATCAGAACCACAAAATTAAATGAAATAAAATTGCAGCATCAATGAGTCTGTGTTTTGATTGGATGTGTTTGTATCAGTAAATAAAAGAAGAACTCAGTGGTGATAAATGAGCAGCATCTTCACACTGAGTGAGATCTTTTGGGTGGTGTTGAGTGGATGTTTGCAGAGCATTAGCAGCTCAAACACAAAGCCCTGAAATTCTAGCATCAGTGCTTCTGTGAAGACACTTTGTAGCTGAGCCATCTGGATGTGAGCTGGGTCGAATTTAATGAAATGATTTTCTGCCAGAGGAGATTAACTCTCCATGAGGCTACTGACAAAGACGATGTCACGAAGCCAAATGTTTAAACAAATTAAGTTTCCGTATCGAGGTGCTCGACCCGTGGACTGGGCTAACACTAACCTTCTGTGCTGTGAACATGAGAGCTGCCGATCTGGTCCACCAGCAGCATGAAGACGAAGCCCAGGACCAGGGACACCCCGATGCAGGCGTGGAGCTGCTCGTGGCTGTGTTCATGTTCTGCGCCTGCACTCAGGGCTGATTCACCCTCCGCTTTGGCCTCAGATGCTACTAAGACTCCGGCCTGGCCGTGGCCGTGATGTCCACCTGCAGAGTGTGAGGAGAGGGGGGTCAGAACGAGGAGATGAAAGAAACACCTGAACACGCCTTTTAGGAGGAGACTGGGCCGGCTGAGTCAGAGATGTCTGAGAGTTTCTCTACTGATAGTCTTATTAGAGAGTCTAAATCAAGTCCTGATCCTACTAAATGCTAACTTTTCAGTTTCATTACTCAGTGTTTTTGCCAATGGTACAAAAGGTATCTTGTTTGGTTTAAAGCACTATGTTTTATAATTTCTCTTTTTTTTTCTGACTTTATACAGATATTTAAAATGTAACCATATGCAAAGACTTAAGCCCCCGTTTCCACCAAGCAGTCCGGTTTGGTACGGGTTGGCGGATTTAAGCCTGGTCCTGTTTGCATTTCCACAGCCCACAGTGCCCCCTTGCGGTAGGCGGCGTGTAAGCTGTATGCCGATAGCCGGATCAGTAGCCACAGTTAAATAAGGAGTTTTTCATCTTTCCGACTTTTCCGAAAACAATAGTATACATGGAAAAGAATATTCCAATCTCTGGTCTACATGCGCCGCTATAATCAAACAGAATAGTCAATGAGGCATGCCCAAACAAACAAACAAATGTAAACAAATTGAGGAGCGTCTCTAGTTGCGTCTTAAGTCATTTCTGAGCATGATCTGAAAGAACGCACCCTGACAACTTTCCTTTTGAGTGGATACATGAAACCTCAATCGGTTTGGAGAAAGGAATATTCCACCCCTGTGAAACCAATTAAATGTCCATTCAGATTGGCACTTTTCTTTCGGAATAAGGTGTATATAAAGGTTAAATTCTTTCCGTTTGAGCAAATAAACAGAATGCAAGCGGAATATTTGGGTCCATGTAAACTTGGCTAGTAACAAAATAGTGTGACGCCATAGCAGCGCGACAGTGTACCCCGCTAATAAATTCACAGGGAAGAAAAACACGACACAGTAAACAAAGAGCAACAATGGAAGGCATGCAGCATTTCGTCCTCTGTGATTGGCATGTAGCTCTTTGATACAAAGTGCAATCAAGCTTTGTATCAGAGAAGACTGTGTGCAGCCAGGAGAAATACAGCCGCTGTCACATGGTAAGTGATGATTCTTTCGACCAATCAACGGTCTGCAGTGTTGTAGCTCCACCTTCTAAAGGCGGATCGGTTTAGTCTGGCACTCATACGAAAGGGTCCCAAAAAGTGGGACGGCTCGGCTTGTTTTTTGGAGATCTGTCCCAGGATTAGTCAGTGCAAACGCCATAAAATGCAGGCCATGTCGAGACGAACCAAATTGAACCACTTGGTGGAAACTGGGCTTTTCATTCCGTTCTGCACAAATATCAGAAGTCCATCCACCCAGCACTCTTTGAAGATACAGAAGAACGAGTTGATGCAGATGATCTCTTTACAAACTTCTGTGTTTGAAGAGTTTTGTTACATAAGAGAAACAGACGTCAGCTGCTTGTGTTTCACCACAGGGCGAACTTTGTTCTGTTTGAAAAGAGTCAAACTGTTGGTTTAGAGTACAGTCTACATATCTGTTCTGTGGCACTCCATCAGGTGACTGGAGCTCTCACAAAGAGCCAAAAGAGTTCAAAGGGGGGAATTTTTGGTCCTTGTTTGGTTGAGCACAGAAGGGATCTAACAGGTTTGCCCTGAACCCCAGAGTCAACTGGGCACCTGACCTCCTCTCATTCAAAAAAAAAAAAAAAAAAGAAAAAAGAAGATGTTTGTAGAACAAACAGGGCAAATGTGTCAAGTTCAAACGACTGTAGGTTTTGATTATCACCCATGGAGATGACACACAAGAGAACAAACTAGTCTACTGGTTTTCAAACTGTCGGGTTGATTGTTAAATCTGTTTGATTAATTAAAGATCCTGTGAGACACTTTTGTTTCACTTTTCACCAAGCAGCACCTCTACATTTGTCTACTCATCAAACTCTCCTACTGCTGTCTTTCCTGTCTCCAGCAGCCATGATGAAAGTGTGGCAAGAATTTTTCATTACCCTTCTGGGTAAACCTTTCTGACATACACTCCTCTGTTTGCTTTTACCTTCAAGTATCTCTTCATAAAGTGCGTGAACCCCCTCAGGAATGATGACAGCCAGCGCAGTCCCACACAGCAGCCCCGCTCCCAGCACTGTGATCAGCTTCAGCCTCTCCTGGAGACACAGACACACAAACACATCTTCAGCAAAGATTATCACAATGTTTTTAATCCTTGCAAACACAAGATGGAGTGGGGATCTTGATAACATCACAGAGCCTCTGATGTAATCATAGGTACCAGCGGCACAGATTAACCTTAAACTTGCAGAGTGCTGGCAAATGTCAGATCCTGCTTTTCTTTTGAGGCCCGGAAGAGATTTTTTGTCTGTGCTGGATGATTGTGATGCTTACTTACACATGCACATCTTTTCAGATCTTGCAATCTTGGAGGTTTGATGTTTATCTCTGCCTTGTCCACCACACATAGACTGAAACTCTTTAAAAAAATCAGTTTTAGGTCTGCTTGTTGTGACCAAAGAATACAGAAACTTACAATCTTTGGTGCCTGAACTCTTTCAAACTGTATGTTGAGGAAAAAAAGATTCAAGTTCCTGCTCATCTTCCTTGAAACAGCCACTCTCATTGGAAGATAAAGGGAGTAGAAATTTGTCTGTTGATTTGATGGTGGATTATCTTGGGAAATATTTGTAGGTTACACTTACTGGTGTTTTTCAATGTTTTACAGCTACATATCTTGCATGTTTGAAAGTTTGTCTTGTTGGGTGAACCGTATCATTAACTTCATCAGTATTTAATGGTCTGCGATGAATGAGTACGCCTCTTTCTGAAGGCAAGTTTATTTATATAGCACATTTCAGCAAGGCAATTCAAAGTGCTTTACAGAGACACAAATCAGCAAAACATATTAATAAAAAACAATAAAATCAATTAAAAAGCAGGAAAAATAAATAAAAAAATACAAAAAAAATCGCAAAAAAAATAGACAGATTTTAAAATAAAAACATAAAAGTTGCATAAAAAAGGTATGACAATGATTTGTTAAAATACTCTAAAAAAGCTGAGCTACAAAAGCAACCGAGACCTTCTACATACAAACGAACTGTTTTCATGTCCAATACTGGGCTTTTAAAAAACAGGATGATATATTTTTTTTATTTAGAAAAAAATATATACAGAGCAGAGAAAAAAGTCTGTAGTTCTTTTTGATAAGTCATTGGTAGAAATGCAATGATTGGGTTTTTGTCCCCAAATCTTCTCTGTAATTATTTGTCTTTTTTTTTTCTTAAATTTGATGTGAAGTATTTGAATCAATGCTAACACCCCTTAAAATGCCATAGGAATATGTATTAAAAGCTGCATGTTGCTGATCAGTCTCATAGATGGTGTGATACCCCCACACTGCTGAGACTGAATTTAATTTATGACCATGAAAAAATCAAGTCTCACACCTTCAGTCATTTTTTTTTACTATATTACAGACGTTAGGTGCACTAGTTTGCCAGCATTAACTTAATGCGCTAAGATATTAGATTAACATCACACGGGTACATGGTTTGTTAGTATTTGCTATCAGACAATCAGATTACACTTGTTTTATTTCACACTTTTGTAGAACCTGAAGCAGTTCAAACCTTCAACTCTGTACAGAACCTTTAGGTGTCAAACTCGTCACTGAATGGGAAGTTATTTGCTCTCTTGAGTGTGTTGGCAAGTAGGTCTGTCAAATGTATGTCGTGGCAGAATGTGACACCACAATAACCAGTTCAAACCTTCCCACAGCAGCTTTGAATCCATCAAATTGTTTAATCTTTCTCATTTCATACTTACCTCTGAAAAGTTTACGGCTAAAGGTATCGTCCCAGCCACATAGCATCCCACCAGCATCGCCAGAGAGAGCAGACTGATCGAGCTGAAATCATCCATGACTAGGCTAACCTGCTGCTAAGCTAAACCAACTTCCAGGAGCACTCACAACGGACTTTTCTTCGTAGTCTTCAGGATTAATAACATGCCCTGTTGGTGACTAGTAACTGTTAACTATGAGAACGTTGTCCCCTTTTCTTGCAGCAGCTCAGCTCCTTGTCAAACATTCACGGTAACTCAACACAGACGATGCAACCGCTGGCCTCGTTAGCAGAGCAAAGCTAAGTGGCTAGCTTCAGTAATTCCCGACTCTCAAACTTCACAAACAAAAAATCCTGACGCGTGTATGCTCGCCTCAGAAAATGCAACTTCCTGCATTGTTTCTTAATGATTCACCTGTCAACAATAATATTACGACTTCCTGACTCCGTTGGCAGAAAGCTAACAACCTGCTAATAGTACATCCTCTTGTTTGGTGCCGACAGAAAAGTGCTTCCAGGTCAGGGGTCACACCATAGACCTGTAGAAGTGGTTTTGCCACGTGTCTGCGAAAGGCATCGGGGGGGAGGACTCAGGGGTGATGTGGCACAAGATAATATCCATCACAGGTGTAAACAGCGGTGTAAACAAGACACAAGCAGAGCCATGATAGACATTTAGAATAGGGATTTTCAAAAAGTCATGTAAAAAAGATATTTCTCTGGGTAGGAACTCAGTATGGATGCATATTTCTCCCTGGTAAAATAAATAAATAAATAAATAAAATAGAGAAACTTGTTTACTAAAAAAAATATTTAATGGAAAAAACAGAGGGTTTATAAAATAATAATATAAAAGATTCAAGAGAAGGTACTTTCACGCCGTCCAATATTCAAAATATACAGCAGTTTTGCACATTATCTCAGTATTCATCATTCATTTTTGTGCATATTTGTTCTAGAATAAAAAGTGACATTTTTCCAGTTTTTTGAATGGTTCTTAAATGTCTGATTTTTAGTTCTCATCTTAAGTTGTTGCTACTTCTATATTTTTTTTACTATACTTCAGTTTTGCACTTCAATGTTGTGAGCAGCTGTGATACAAAAATGTCTTCCATTGGAGCTCAATAAAGAATATTCTGTTCAATTCAACTCTGGAAGTTTATTTCCACCAGGTAAAAACAATAGGGACACCATTCGAAAAAATTCATAAATAAAAAAATGAATAAATAATTAAAGACAAGGTATTTTTTTCACTGATGCCTGTGTCCACCAGGTAAAAAAAAAAAAAAAGATACTTTTCCAATTAAAATAAATGCAAAAAAATAAAAAATAAAATAAAAAAATAAATACATTCAGGAAGTGTCCCAAAGAAAAAAAACATAATAGAATATAAGTAATTTAGATATGAAGTTGTCTTTTAAGACAAGAAGGTAACTATGGGTTTCTCCCCTTTTAGGAATGACAAAAAGTTCCCCTAAATCTTCTTAATTGGGTATTGTTAACCCTTGTTAATAAGGACATTTTTTGAGGGCAAGTGCATGGGATAAACTAGCCAGACTTTTAGTCTTGCAAAACGGGTTTGGTTGCAGATCTGCAGGATTTAGCCAAGGTGATTTTTTTCTTACAGAACACAGTCAGCGTCATTTTCTGATCTGTTTTGCTTGGATTGCAGGTTTTGGGAAAGGATCATTATCTTTAGACATATTGCTAATTCAATGGCTAAAAAATATATAGTATGTTTGAAAGACCATGGTTACTTCAATCATCTTTATACGTCTTATCATTTGAGATTTTGCAATGACAACAACAGAATATAAAACAAGAGCGACAAGACCGCCTTTCAAACCAGCAAAAGTGAATAAAGAGAACAGACAGTTTTTATAAAAAAGCATATTTATTGGTTCACACAATGGAGCAGTGCCTCAACATTACAACAGTAACTCAAAGCACGATGTGTACAACGTATCAGAGAACAGGGATAAGATTTAACCATTGTTTGCCTCAATCCAGAGAAAAAAATACAACTGAAGTTTCATCATGCAGTATGTTTGTGCAAACCCACTCTGTTCACAGCTCAGCCTTTTTCCTCCAAACACACTCGCTCACACACACACGAACAAGGAAGGCAGCGCTCCGTGCTGATGGAATGGAGGGATGAATGGACATAATTACCATCTGCATCAGCAGAAAACTGAAGGCAGCAGAAGTGTGAGCTAAGGAAGTCAGAGACATGAGGTCCTTATTTTGCCAGTCCGATCTTCTTTGCCTCTGTTTCGTAAATCAACAGCCTCCACATTTTCACAATGAAGACCTCTGCTTCTTCATCCAGGACCTAAACACAGAGACAGATAAGACAAATGTTACATCATCTCACAAAAACTTTTACGTCTTTTCATTTTTGTTTTTACACCTGTATCAACTTACCATAGCCACATCATCAAGAATACCCTGAGGAGTGCTGTGTGCCATCACCTGAGGGGAAGAAGTACAAATTTTAAAAAGGGCAGCAGGGCAAAGAAGCAAACTTCAGGAAAAAACAGACACAAAACCCCTGACTATAACAAAAAAACACATTAAGAAGCTCTTTACTTTTTTTTAAACTTAAATCACTGGGAATAAGAGGGAAATCTGAACTATATGCAGCTAATTTTGGAAAAATGATCACAAACCTTCGAGCAGACAAAGTCAACCAGTGTGGCTTCCTCCTCGCCGATGTATTCAATGATCTTTTTGTTGATCCACGGTCTGATGCGTCGATCCATTAGTGTCTAAAAATACAAAGACCACAAATTAGCCAGTTAATGTAGCTGAAAATGTAACCCTCTAGGAAAAGGACTGAAAATAAGAACACACAGATCTCTTCATCAACAAAAAATGTTTTAAATACAAAACGTTATCAACACATCAAAGATCAAGAGGCTTTTTACCGAGTCCACCATGGCCCAGTCCAGGGGGTAGGAGAAGAGCTCAGGCCGGGCTGTGGGGATCTTCTCTATGAGGCTCTTTATGTGTTTGCGTTTCTCCTCCGTGTTGATGCTGCCTTTGCCACCAGAAATTTCAGCCCCGTCCAGCCCCAGACTCTTATCATCATCTCCGTAGTCCAGGGGAACCAGTTTCCTTTTGCGAGGCTGCTCATCAGCCTCCTCGTCATCAAACTTGTTAAAAACACTTTCCATGGTCGCCAGCTTCTTCCTCTTCCCCACACTGAGCTGGCTGGGACTGTTGGTGGCACCTGGCAAACAGAGACAAGTTTTAATCTAGTGCAAAGAAGAAATGAAACAACCAATCACTCTGTGTCAAGTTTGTGACTTTGCTCACCCAGTTTGAGGCTGAGACCAATCTTGGGCCGGTGTTCCTCTGGAGGTTGGACCTCAGGAGTGTTCTCGCCAGGAATGATGATCCCACAGGGCGACTCGTTGCCGGGTGTGTTAGGCGTGGCGTTCCCACTGGCAGAGGACACTGAGGGAGCTGTCACGACTGGCCGCATAATGGGTTTGTGTTGTGGTTTGGCGTCTTGCGAGTCCTCAGCATCGCGGTAGTCATCCTCGTCCCCTTCTGGTTCGTCATCATCAGAATGATGCACTGGACCCCGGGAGATGGGCTCTGCCGGCCTCGCTGACCCTCGCTTCTCCCGATCTCGATCTTTGTGAGACTTTTCATGGTGCACGACCTCTTCAGGCTCCAGTTTCAGGGGAGGCTGTTGTCTACGCTCTGCTTCCTCCTCCATCTTCACAAAAAAAAAACAGAACACAGAAAGACTGAACTCGCATCCTGGTTAACAAAACTGACAAAAACAGACAAACTTGTTTTATATTTCCATGTTTAAATCAGCAAGGCATTTAGGAATCAGCCTGCTGGATGAAAACCTGTAAAGCCAGGATTCTTTAGTGATACTTTTGTGAACTAAGCCACCCACCCTCTGCAGCTCAGCATCAGGATCAGGGTGACCCTCAGCCAGCAGCCTCTGTCTGATCTCCTCTAGCTCCTCTTTCTCTCTCTTCCGGTCTCTTTCATCCAACTCAGTCTCCTTTTCTCGGTCGCGGAGTCGCTTCTGAAGAGCGCTGCCCCTGAGGAGGAGAACAAGAAGTCAAGTTGAGGAAAATAGCAAACACAGTTAAGTTTATATAACACACCTCAGAGTGAGCATTCAATGATCACCTGTAGTATTTTGGGTCGTCTCTGTCATCGTCGTAATCCTCGAGGAATTCTTTTAGTCGTTTGGCTTCTTTCATCTGAATTTGAATTCAGTGAATGAAATGAAATGGAAACTTTTTCAGTACAGCAGTTTTTCTTGATACATATGATGTAAATCACCAATAACCAACGTTATTTGATAACACTGTACCATTTCACAGCGCCTCTCGTCCTCCCTCTCTGTGTCTTTGCTGTAGTCCCGACCTTTCTTCCTCTCCCTGATTTCCCAGTTTTTCAGGCGCTTTGAAAACAGAAAATAATTCAGCAATCAATAAGTCGGACCTAAACAAGAAAAACTGTTAAGTGAAGTTAAAGATGCTATGAGGAGCATCTGTTTTGATTGCACTCCCTTGCCACCTTGTGGCACGAAGTCTCTGGAAACTAAGAAGTAGCAATTTAAAATACCCTTTAACCAGCAATATTGGCGTTGATAATCTCATTTTGAAGTGTGGATTATAATCAGGCATATTTCTAGAAGGAAGACTTTTTTAAGATCCCTTCCAAACTCCTCACAGCCCATTTAAAAAAACAATTAATTGAAATGACCAGAGAGAGTATAAACATACTTCCTGGTAAGCTGCCTCCTTGTCCCTGAGCCTCCTCTCCAGTCTCCTACGTTCGTGTATGTCCTCCTCATCTTCTTCCCGGTCTCGTTTTTTATCTTCTCTGGTCCTCTCTCTGCAGCAAGGGACAAGGGTGTTACACTCCTTGAATATCAAATGATTTAAATGAAGATGAAAACAAAATCTGTGGAATGTTGGCACGTTCAGTCTCCTACTGACCTGGATCTGCTGCGATCTTCGCTGACATCTCGACTCCTGTCCTTCTCGCGCTCCCTCTCTCGCTCCTTCGTCCTCTCCCGCTCGCGGTCTCTCTCCCGCTCTCGGTCACGGTCTCTATCCCGCTCCTTGTCTCGCTCCCGCTCCCTCTCCTTCTCCTTCTCACGGTCACGACGCTCCCTCTCGCGCTCCCGCTCTTTGTCCCTCTCCCTCCTCTCCCTCTCGATCTCCAGTCGCTCCTTTTCTTTCTTTCCTTTTTCCTCCTCCAGCTTCTGCGGGAGCCCAACAGGGAGAAAAGGTGGGAATACATATTTTACTTGTTCTTTAATATGGGGAAGATGATACTTCAATAAGACACACAGGTAATCAGCACATGAAAGTGAAAATGATTTGGAGTCGCTGCTCACATACGGCCACGACTCATTGCCTTGGAGAGGCTGCTGCTGCAAATGAGGAAGTCCTCTTTAGCCATGATGTGTCCTCCTGGAAGAGTGGTTTAATGCAAATACTACCCAATCAGGACACACTTTCTCCAAACCATGAATAACAAACATCATGCTGGTGTTTTACTTTCTAATTTTACACTCTTCAAACAAACATTGTTGTATTTTTGTTGCATGTGTCGCTTCCTGTCCTGACTCCACCTTTTAGTCGTCACAGTGAATTACTTTTTCTTTCTCACATATGTAACAGGTCAGCTCGTCCTCTGCAGTAACCGTGCGCTCTGCTGTGATCTGAGATTATGCTCTGATGTAATGAGAGGCCTTTCCAATAAAAACTCAGCTGTGGGCAAATATGGTGGTCAAACCCACATCCGCCCATTTTCCAATCAATGTTCACTCTGGCGTCAGATATACCAACAGATCTGAGTTGATGCAAATGACTGCAGATAAGAAATTTGGTGTTTACCCGGTCTGGTTTGCTTGAACAGGCAAATACAGGGGTTTTGGTGTCTTTTTTCATTGCAACATCTCTTAATTTTGCTTTATTATAAGCAGATTTTTTCCTTTATCTTTTACAATGCACACTTTGGTCTTTTTCCAATCACAAAATTTTAATTAATTATCAGTAGCTCGATTAGACCTTGTGTAGTTTGTCATGAAAAGTTAAAATCAAATTGGAATGGGCTTTGAAGCAGCCTATTAGTTCATATTATTTGTCTTATAAATCTAGGCCACCTTTAAAGTATTGTTAAAATTTATTTGTTTTGCATTTTAAAAGTGTTTTCCATTTTAAAAATACAAAAAATTCATAATCTTGATTTTTTTGTCTGAATAAATAATGCACAGTGCAGTTTTGTACTTTGCTACTAAAAATAACTCAAACACATATGTCTATTTACATTTGTTTTAATGACATTTTTTAAAATAACTCTGTTTTCAATTTATGAGTGTAATCATGACTAGGGATGGGTACCGAATTAGGTACTTTTATAGGTACTGACCGCATTCTGTCAAAAGTACTGGGTACCAATTCACGAAAAATCAAAAGGTACCATGTTTAGGTACCTAAATGCACCTTTGTGAATATGAGGAAGTGGAAGAGTAGGCGATTTTCCATGCTGGACATGAACACAGCATTACAAGGTTATATATTAAAGAATATATATGTCAAATTGAAAAACAAAAAAATATATACTATTAAACAAATTGATATTTTTTTTACCAAATGAGCACAAAAAAGTATCGAAAATTGGTACCGTTGAGTACCGGTACCGATTGCCAGGCACCGGGCATCGGTGCGGTATCGTTTTTTATGTGAAAGGTACCCATCCCTGATCATGACTGATTGGGTGTTTTTCTGAGACCAGCTCGGGCGCTTATTTTGGGAGGAAAAAAACTCACCAATCAATCAGTTTTCGTAAATCATTTATGATATTTGATGTATTTAAACTGTTGCAAAAGGCCCTCTTATTCAACGATCAGCATGTCACTGATCTTTCTTAGAATCTTTCTGCTCCCACACTAACAACTATTTTTAATGTGACCATGAAAACATTTTTCACAAGGGGTGTTTTCTTTCTTCTAAAATTTTTTTTGTATTATTATTGTTGCAGTTGATGCATTTAATGCAAAGATAAAGGTAAGATGTAGCAACAGGAAAACATTTTCTACTGATGTCTATTATATAATTGACCATGAAGCCGTCCAAATAAAAATATTAAAATGATCTTTTTCCAACACTTTTTGTACGTCATGTCACATGCCTTGCAGCTAAATGAATGAACTGTATTCTCTGAACGAGGAAAACATCCCTGAATGACTCAACAAGAACCTCACGGTTTAATGGCTTAATTCAGCTGCTCGGGCTACAAACACACATGCTGTGATATAAAGCACTTAATGGGAAAGTGTTCCCCTCGTGCTAAATCAGCTTTACGCCTTTGGGTCAACAAGGTTGCTAAGTTCTAACTATACACTTAGGATCACCCCTATGTAACACCCTGGTTTGGGCTTTCCTGTGGGTGCCAAATGGATTAAAACAAGCCTGAGCTTAACATGGCAAATGGGCCAACTAAGTGAATTACATAATCAGCCCCCATGTGTTTTCTACATGGTCATCTGATACTCAGGGCAGCAGAACCAGACTGAGATGCTGCAATGCAAGTGCTCCCCTGCAGGAGCGTTGGAGCTCTGTGTAAAGCAGAATGAAGCCTAAGAAAGTGCATCCTTAAATACTTAAAGGTGAAGAATGTGAATGTAGACGCAATTATGCAGATATAAGGTGTGTAAACATGTATAGACTCCAGAAATAAAGTTTGGTGTAAGGTATAACAGATAAAAGCTTTAAGTGCAATAGTAAATGTATTCTGCAAAGCTGATCAAAACACCACAGCCTTTTCTAGAGACCGTTCAGGAGCTACTGATGCACAACTTACAGATGATGGACTGAATGAGTGCCTCTCTGCACCTACTCATCCTACAGGCTAACAAGGGAGGAAAAGAAAGTCAAGTGCAAAGTTCAAATAATCAGCAAAAACCTCCAGAACGAAAACCTGTGAAGCAGTTTATCGAGCAACAGTTCATCTGCACAAACAACACAATAAAATGTGCTTTTCAATTTCAGTTATTTCACAAGGAAATGAGTGAAGCAGTCTTACCTCGAGGCTGTTTCCTCATGTTTCTTTGGCCTCCCCAACCCAAGAAATGTTTTTAAACTTAGCACAGTCAGACCCAGATTTCAAACAGTCTCTTTATCAACTGTAAAACAGCAGTGAGCTCTGTTGGAAATGTGGGTCTAAGCACCAGTGAAGGGGAAATAAAGAAAAGAAAGAGAAAAAGAGGTATGATAGCTGTTCTAAAACTTTGTGATGACCTTCATTGGAAATGTTGTGCAACTTGATTCAAGTAAGTATCATTAAACTGTATGAGAGAATTAACATTTTATTGTCAATTTTTTTTAAGAGGAGCTTTAAGACATCTGGAAAACTCACTCAAGTTTCAAGTAAAACACCAGGTTTTGATACTGTGTACAGCTTTTTATTCTAAAACATACCTCATTTGATTAATATATTCAATTAGGATTTTTAATAGAATTTAAATTGAGGAATAAATTTAATGAAAAAGTCAACTGCCTTAAATTGTGCCAATACACAGCGAATTACATTGTCACCTTTACAGTTTTAACGTTTTATTACACTCTAACTAACCCTTTATTAGCACCTATAATAATCACTAATCATAACCTTAACTAACCTTTTCACACCATAACTCAATTTTGATTACCTTACATGACTCGTTACAACAGCTCTATCACCTACCTCTAACAAAACCTTTGTTACAGCTTTATATCACCTTCAAGTAAATATTTTTCCTATTCTTCACTAACCCTTTATTACATCTCTATTACACGTTTCACTAAACCTTTATTACAGTGTTATAACACATTGAGTAAACATTTACTCATCCCTGAACTGACCCTTCAATACAGTTCTATTACACCCTTTACTATATATTTTTTTTAGCTTAGTACAACCTGAACAAACCCTTTATTACAGCTAAAAGAAAACTTCCTTACATTTCTAAAACCTACAATATCTATTTATTATGACACCAACTAATCATTTATTATAACCTTAACTAACCCTATACTACAGCTCCATCATACCTGTCACAAAATATTTATCACAGCTTTATAACACCTGTAAGTAAACCTTTTTCTAACTCTAAAAAACTCTTTGTTAATCCTAAAACTCACCCTTTATTACAGCTCTATTATGACCTGAACCATACCTTTGTTACAACTGACTTTACACTTTAGTCAATCATTATTACAACCTTAGCTAACTGTTTATTACAGCTTATTTTAACACCTTTCAGTAAACTTTGAACTAACCCTTTATTATACCCTGAACTAAACTATTTCAACATCCCTTCACTACTAAAACCTATCTTTTATGTCAACCTTAACCTAACCATTAGTACACCTTTACTAAACCTTTATAACAGCTTTGTAACACCCCTTAACTTGCACTTTACTGCACTAATCATTTTATTTTGTCCTGAAGTGAACCGTATTTAAGAGGTGAGGACAGTAAAGATGGAGCAGAAGAAAGGAACTATGAGTGAATGTTTGAGAACAAAAGAGAAAAAAACAGAGGGACTTACTTTGCATATCTTCAGACCACAGAGTGCTGTGGAGAGGCGCTCCCTCCATCATTACAGCTGCAGTTCAAACTACTGCAGTGGTTAAGCTCATTCAGACTGTGTGTGTTCTTCAAACACAACATTTATCATGTGAGGACATGCAAAGGTTCACTGAGCCGCTTCACCTTAACTTCGCATGCTTCATTTATAACTAATAGTTTGTAACTGTCCCAAAAGCACCTTTTACAGTCAACTTTAAAGAGAACACTAGCAGTGAAGTGAGAGCCAGTTGCCCCTCTGCAAAGCCTCTAGAAGGGAGCGCCCAACATGGGTAAAGAAGAAATGAAAGATCATACTTACATCCTATCCTCGCAACTTTTTCCAAAGCTGAGATTCTGAGATTCATCTTGCTCTAGTCACCAAATGAACTCTACCACATTGGTGAAGTTTAATCAATAGATTAGCTTAAGATGAAATTTCACATTGTGTCCATGCTCTCTAGCTTTGTGCAGAGCTAAAATTTTTTAGTCTCAAATCAGTTTGATCAAAAACAATAAAAACTACTTTTGTAATTTGGAAATACTAAACCGTAGCAAACCGCTATGTCGGAGTGGTTGATGTAGCATTAGAGCACTTAAGTCTAACAGAAAATAAAAAGATATTAACATCTACAGCCCTCTTTTCTTCAAGGTTTGAATAAGAGTCACTAATATATAAATAACAAAATACCTCTAGATTTTAATAGAAACAGAACAGTCTCGTGGAGGAGTTTTATCTCTACGTCCTCTGAAGTGAAGCTACATTTGCTGTTAAGGAATATGATATTGCAATTTGAGAATCGCTCCTCCATATCCTAATGTTACAGAGTAATAGCAGCAGTTGAATACGTTACCTTGTGTGTGTCACGGAATTTACTGATCTCTCTGGAAATCAAGTCTCTTTTGTCGTCCTCCATCTCCATGGCATTGATATCCTCCTTTCACAAAGAGAGAAACAAACACAAGACACACTAAGTACTGAGCAGTAAATGTGAAATCAGCAACATCAGAGCAAACACTACCTCCTCTTTTTTCTCTTTCCTCTTCTTATTCCGGGGTTGACTGTCAGGGTCCTGGGAAGGCGCGTTGAGTTCACTTGCATACTCGCGAATAAGGACTTCTATCGCCCCATTAACAACCTGGTCCCGGCGTATGGTTTCTTCATCCAAAACCTCCTCCTCTTCCTCTTCGTCTTCATTCTTTGACCCATCACTGGATCCCTGTGTGTTAGAGGGAAGAAACCAACTTTAAAACCAAATTAAGAAAACAATACAAGCAGCCAACAGGTTTGAGCAGGAAGACAGATTACCCCATTCGCACTCCTCTTCTTGGCCTTCCACTCATCCAGCTGGGCCTTGGTCTTGGCGTCCACCTTGACTAGCAGCTTTTTATCACCTAAGAGCAACTCGTGCAGAAGTCTGAGGGCTCGCAGTGTGGACTCAGGCTCTTTATATTCACAGAAGCCAAAAGCTGCATGGATGAGGAAGCAGAGGAAAAGCTAGTTTCACGGTTCACTGATACAAACACGTTACATTTGAAGATGATTGAAAGATGTGATCCCTTCTAGTTTTTACCTTGGAGTTTCCCAGAGGCACCTTGGACCCTTTTCCAGCTCAGAACAATACCACATTTCTTATTGGAGGTGAACAGAAAAGAGGAGTTATTAAATTTCACAGCAGAAATGTTAGTGTACAAAGATAGTACACAGGCTTTATGTACACTAACTCAAGGTGGGATTTTTCATACAACCTTCCTGATAAATGTGCTCTAATTTTAAGAAGTTCACTGTGATTGCATGTGATTTAAGTGTTCCAATTAGGTTTGGTATTCATTAGTTGAAATTCATCTAAGTAACTCTGGTGCACTGTGTCACTCACCGCTAAGAGCTGCCTGACCAGCATGTCAGATGCCTTCTCAGAGATGTTTCCTACAAACACAGTGGTAGTTGGACCACCGCTCTCATCTGTGTCTTTGACTCTAATGCTGCCAGGCTCCTTCCTCAGAGTCATTGGCTTCTGTGCTATAGTGACAGTTGTCGGGACAAGAACCTGCAACATCAACTTAGACATTTAGACTCTAAACTGTTACTCGTGTCTAGGCTAATAATAAAAGCCCAAAAAGACAACAAAAAAGTAAGTTTAGGGAACAATGAGAATACAATCAGTAAAACAGCCTTGGTTTTGTAACAGATTTTCTCAATATATGAATCCATAAAGATTATGTATGTATTTGTAACTCATGCAGGACAGCTGACACTTTAAATGGCATGCAGAAGAAACTTCTGTCTCTAACTCACGGTGGGTGTGGGGGCCACAACACCCATATGTACCGGGATCATGGGAGTACCTGGTGATAGAAACAAAAGCAATGATCAAACCATTTATTCAGGTATTTAAAACACACAAACATGGATAATGCAAGACATTTTGTGTGGTGGGTATTAGACAAAGGTAAGAGAAAAATGCAACTGCTCTTCACGTGTGATGGTATAAACTGTCTTAAATTCAGTATACTTTGGGATGTGGCTTCTGAATCTTTATGGATGATAAAAGTAGTCTATCAAGGGTTAGTCGCCCCATGTTGCTTCTCATTTAGACTGCAGGAACTGTACAGCCAAAAAACCTAAAATTCATTTTCTAAATGATATGTTTCAGTGTGATATTTATTACAAATGTGAGCCTCGCAACATCACGATTGTGACAGATTTGCTGTGAAGTATTACCTTTCAGTTGTTGTCATGTAAGTGCACAAACAGTGACTATAGCATCTCAAAATACAACTCTCCGTTTCTGATCGCTGAGTATTTCGATGAAGAATCAAACAATGGGACCCCGAAGCTGAGTGACAAATCCACAGCTCTTACTTCAGTTATGATTACACAGGTTTTCACTGAAGTTACCTGGAGGGACAGTCGGGGCAAAGCCATACTGAGGAGGGGGGATCCTGGGAGGCAGCTGCGGGATGCCAATCTGCTGGCGGTTAAGCGGAGGAGGGTAAGACATCCTGAGTTATACAGGGAAACCTATAGAGGAGACAGAGGATGGTGAAATTCAGGAAGAATATTGTGAATGTTTGGATGGATTGAACTGTGTATTATGAGGCAATCCAAGTATGAATTCTAAGCTTTCGTAGCTGTTCATCATGCTTATGATACAAAATAACCAGGTGGGCTGTTGGCTTATCCTAATGAAAGCATCTTCCACAATCAACGTTAACTAGCTTCATTAGCTCAGGCTGGCTAACCCACACTCTGTGGCCTTGTTAGTTTACATCCGCTGCAGCGGTCACAGAGAGATAAACTCACCTGCAGGCGAGTCTAAAATAAAAACCCGAGTCCAGGGACAATATGGGTTATCCAAATTAAAGCTTATAAAACACGACACTCAAAAAACGCAGCGCTTAAGTTTAGCGTTATAGTTCTTGCCGGTGCGCTGCAAGAACCCCAAATAACTACCGATTCTTTTCGAAAGGAATCATGGGAAAGTAGAGTTTCATTTTGATGACCTCAGTGCTGTCTCTCAGGCAAGAGGAATATCATGACTTTTACATCAATTCAGATTTTTATTGTCACCTCCACACGCCTTGGTATACATAGAGGTGAACTATTATTCCGTGCAACTGAAACATAAAAATAGAACAAGGCAAACACAGAACAAGACAACAGAATACTAATAGTACAAAACAATAAATAAGTGCAGATTTCGGGTCAAAAGGGGAAAAGAAAATAATATATAAATGACATTTATTATGGTGGGTAATATAATATAGCCAATTTTAATCATTTTCTTCTGTCTTAATTACACAATTAAGATAAATTATTCTAACATGTTAAGCAGTAGTTTGGGACTATTTTTTTTAATTATAATTTTCATACGCAATCTGAGTAAAACAACCAAAGTTATTTTTGGTTAACAGTGTGAGAGTACGTTGCCCTGTAGTGCAAAACACAGCAACTGAAAAAAACAACACAGTAACAACATAGCAAAAACATTAAAAAAAAAAAAAAAAAAAAAAAAAAAGCATAACTTCTAAAAAGAAACCACAACAGCAAGATAGATGAATAAATAAATAAATAAATAAATAAATAAAAATAAATAAATTACAATAATAAATAAATAAATAAATAAATAGATAAATAGATAAATAAATAAATAAATAAAAACACAATACAACCACAACAGAAACTACAGGTTCCTGAGGGCTATAGCCTGAGGGCAAGTAGAATCGTTGCTGATCTGACACCAATATTTGTATTTACACGGGGAGGAAAAATGTTCCCTGTAGATTTTTGTTATGAGTGTTCATTTATGGCAAAGTATTACATTTGCCTGACATCCTAACAAAAAAAAAGTCATCAGAAAGATGGAGTATTATGCCTGACAGTATGTGATCAGGTCATAAAAACTCGATTTACGCCGTTACAAATTCGCAGCAGGCTCCATTTCTGAACGCGTGATGGCGCCAGATGCTTTGTATCCTTTTGTATTATTTGCTGCGCGTGAGCATTCCCCTGGCTCCTAACGGCTCAGCCCGTTGACAGCGTCACTCCCGTTACTGAGCAAGTAGATAACGAAAAAGACAACACATTGGTAAAAAAGTTTAATTGCTGCCCCTTTAACCAAGTGTTTGTGGGTTGAGTGTTTCCGTTTAATTCTAAGTGTGGTGTAAAAGTCAGCTGTTGGCAAGTGGTAATTCCAAAACAAAACTATAAAAGATCGAACAGCTGGGATATAAATGCTGAAACCTAACAACAGCAGCCAAAGTTGATGTCAAACTCGACCTGATAATAATAATAATAATAATAATAATAATAATAATAATAATAATAATAATAATAATGATAATAATGATAATCTGTACCTAAAAATTAACTGTATAAGTTATCAATACAATCTATTTTTCTACATTCTACTTGTGAATCTTTCTCATTGTTTTTTCAAAAATAAGATAATGATATTTAATTAAAATTCTCAATTTTTATTAACGTGGGACAAAGTTATAATTTTGTATGGTTGAAATACATTATACAATAAAACAGGTGGCTAAGGGCTATAAATGAATTTCACGTGAGATCTGTGTTATCTTTCTGTAACCGGTGATTAACCCAATTCTCGGAATAGGGTACTTGTAATGGAATACTTTCAGTAAGTCTAATAACGAAACTAAAAGCAAAAGTTTTTTTTGTAAACAACTGTGAATCATATTTCTATTTCTGATTGTCAGGACAAATACTGAACTATCACCTTTACGTCGAGTATAGTATACGTTACACTGAAGGAAAATGTAAAGAGTACGTATGGGTAAGTGTTTTTTTTTATCATGACCTGTAATGTGATCTGTTTTGGCAGGATATGTATTTCACGTGTGGCATACCACAAAAAGTTAAAATGTAAACAAGCCTATCATTCCAGCTCGGCTGCGCCTCTGGAAATTTCCACCTCCACAGTAAGGGCTCCACAACAAACATTTCCGCAGAGCTCATGCCCTACATCAGGCTTCAGGCCACGCCCACTGAGCCAACCCGCTCGTTTCGCCATCTCCTATTGGCTAATACGAAGGTGTGCCAATCACTTTGACGTCACAGGCTATATATGTACTTCTTGTTATTTTGTGAGAATAAAAAGTTTTATCACGATAAGGACTAAACAGCTTTGATAAACTCAAAACTGCGCAACAACTTTACAGTTCTTGTGAATAAATTAGGGTGTGATCATTTCCACCACTTATCTCCCGCCTCATATTCAGCAGCTCATTAATATTAAGCAGATTAAACTCACATAAGACCGGCCCCCTGCACCGACGCGGCTACATTCAGCATCCACCAGCTCAACACCTCGCAGAGATTTCATCAGTCATACAGAGCGCAGCCTCCGACCTCAGACTTCAGTCGATTTTGCTTTTTAAAAAAACAATAAAGATGTCTTTGAGAGGACCTGTATTCCGTCTTCTCAGAACACAACTGAGCCACACTTGCCAACAAAGCAGAGCTCAGTCTGTGGCTGTTTTAGGGGCTCCGTTTTCAGGAGGACAGGTAGGCTAAGACATTGAAAGCTTTATTTCACCCTTTTTCTGGACGAAGAACTTTCTTTAATTCTGACACTGTTTGTGTTTTTTTCTGACAGAAAAGAGGAGGCGTGGAACACGGTCCCAAAGCCATCAGAGATGCGGGGCTGATAGAGAGGCTCTCCTGTTTAGGTAGGTGCTGAGGGATAACAGCGGAGCAGCCGGTACTGCTGTGTTATGTAACAGCGGATGGTTGTCACCTGCAGGTTCTGCTGGGCTGCGTTTAGACAGATATAGCTGATAGTTCTCCTGGTTTCAGCCTTGTTACATCACCGGGAGACCGTAAATACTAACATCCATGGAGCCTTTGAGAGGCTGATTTAGCACGCATGCTTTGGGAACAAAGTGGTCTCTGCTTTAGTCCAGTTTGAATGGGATCACCATATCCTTAATAAGACGTTATAACGGGGATATTACAAGGATTTAACGCATGTAAAGCGCAGTACTGTCGATTGAAAAGCGCTTATAATTTAATTTATTGTATATTCTTGGAGGCAAATTGATGACAGAATACAGCAACCCGATGCCAGTCAAAACGTATACAGTCATTGCATAATGTAAAACAAGTTGTTCAAAAACTGCAATGAATTTATGGCGACTACACGTAGCCGAATGTAAAGCTTTTTTTTTGCCTCCACGCTTTTGAAGTAAGCCCATGTACGGCCAGGGTTTGCTTGTAATGCAGACCCCGTTATAACTGCGCACCATGATGCGATTTCTTTCTTTCTGTAAGTCATGCAGCCACATGTCCGCCCGCTTTAGTCATTCTCCGCACATGCTCGGAAGGTTGCAGGAAACGGAGGCTGAATTATTTCCACTCTGTCGTCACTGCAGACAAACCCACTCACCCCTAGTGTACTGCTGCCTATTCTTATTATTACTCACTTTGTTACACTCGTGACGCGCACGTCACGGGGCTGCTGTTACCGTGAAAGACGACACCACAGGAGGGAAGAATCCAGCCTTTATTAGCGCCCAGGTCACTGAGGTTCTGGGTGTTTGAATGCCCCAGTCTGCGTAACAAAGGAGATCAAGTAAAAAGGGAGGTGACGCAACAGGGGAATACATTGCAGGGGCGTTAAGACAGTGAGGTCTGGCATTACCATGTGGAAGCTTAAAGACACTTTGAAGTCTACGGAGGCTGCTCAGAGAGTCTGCCAAGGGTCCAAACAATACTTTCTTTTAAGAAACCAAAGGCACTTTGGGCATAAATTGTGCACGAGCCCTGATACCAGAAAAAAAAAAAACGAAAAAAAAAGGTTTTGGTTGATTATATAATCACATCTTAAAAATAAATAAATAAAAAGTAGTAATAATGATAATTAATGGTTCGCCCAACAACAACAACAACAAAAAAATCTATTTTCTATATTCTAAAACTATTACTCTAATTGTACGGAATCCTGAAGCAGACATTTTTAATATTTATTCACTCAGTTTTTCAGTAGTTGCTGATTGTATCATAATATTTTGATTTATTTTTCAGTGCTGACAGGTTTTTTTTTTACTGCGTATCTTGTCTCATTTTCTTATTTTTCTCAGGATTAGCCTTCTCATTACGATGATAATCTTCCCAAGCTAACACCCATGGTTTTCCTCATAACCAGCAATTTTTGTCTGCTCTCCTGATATCTTGACTTACTTATCTCATCCCGCGATAACAACCTTAGTTTTCTGGAAGTAATGAGTAATATCCTGTTGTTTTTTAGGTCCAAACCTCCTGTTATCTGAATTCCATGGAGCGGGGTTTTTGGTCATAAAAGGATCATTTCCTGGCAATGTGTAAATAAATCCACCAGTTACTGTGATAAGCCAGACCATAATACACCCTGCTGCCAGACTTTTATGTGTTAGGGTTGTGTTTTTACACTCCGGGATGGCAAGATAATAAAATGGCAAAAAGCAAGCAGATGTTATTTGTTATCACAGGAAAAGCGTTACTTAAAAGCATAGACACATGTCAACTTAGGGCTTCCGTAATTCACATCTTTTTATTTTGTAGTTTATAACTGGCAAATTCTATGAAAAAAACCTCTACCTCCATCATTTTAAAAAGTTAGTCGTACAACTTTGATAGCTTAATTTGATTGCCTTCTTTAACCTGAATCCGCTCATAAAATGTTTAAAAAATATATATTAAAGTAAGCCTACAGTTTTTCTTTTATTATTTTAAGCTCCATATATTTTACTGTCTGTATATCAGCAAAGTGCAGGGAAATAAACTTAAGTTAAAATTGGGAATAAAACAACGGAACCAACAAAAGTAGTCAGTTAACAGACTCATATGATCTCATGTCTTAATGATGGCGTGTTACAGCAGAGGAGCCCTGAAAAGCAAACTGCCCTGTCAGATTCCTCATAGGCAAAGAGGATACATACCAGTCCTCAGTCAGATGATCTGAGCGACATCGAGGGAGAACAGGGATGCAAACATTTGTATGAGGTACACTGACTTTAAAACAATACATATGATTAGACATGTCAAAGTTTACTTAAGGTAAGAATAACCTACAAAATCAAATAATTACACAATAATAAATGTTGAATAACCAATAAAGAGGTCATGTATACTGATATCTGAAGCCAGGGCTGCCTGTCAACTCTAGAAACTAGGCTGCCATACATGTGTATGGTAAAGCTGCTATAAATACTCTCTCTAGGGCACAGTACCCACTGACTATATCATTATGCTGCAGGAATACAGGGTCATGATAAACTCTGCTGGGTACCACACACTCATCAAATTATAGGACATAACTGCAGCTTAAAAGTCTTGCTCACACAGTGATTATCAAGGTGTGCCAGTATACTACAGCTGCACCTTTTCTTGAACACACCCAGGTGTTTCATGGTATTTTTATGGTGAGCAAAGGCCGCCATGTCTGTCTTCTCATCAGCTGTAAACATCAGTACACATCCGTTGTTTTGTTTTTTTTTACAGCAGGGGCAATGTTTTGTGTTTTGGCACTGATTTTAAAGCGTCATGTGGTAGCTGTGTTTTCAGGTCAAGAGTTTTACTTTCTGCAGTGTTAGGCAGACGGACTGGTTTTGATTTGGCAACAAGACAACAAAGGAGTATGTAACACACATTGTGATTAATATAAAAAAAATCTGATGAGAAACGAAGTGCAGAAAATCATGTATGTCACCTGTTAAGATACAGAAGAGGATACACGAAAAACACATTTGCTGACTTCTTTTTCAATTCTGACTATAAAGCAAAATTCTGAAACCATTGTCGGAATTATGTGGGAAAAAAAACTCAAATTTTGAGAATTAAGAATTTTTCTTAAGATTCAGACTTTTTTTATTAGCTTTAATCCTATTCCATATAAAGTTTTTTTTTTAGTTAAGCCAAAAACTATTCTATCATTTATCCAAAATGCTCCAGTTTTCCTGTAACTGTCCGATGTATCACCCACTGTGATTGTTGCTGTAATAAGTTTAAAAATATTTTCCTAACCTCATGCTGTGATTTGTTTTGTTTGACACCTACCCCCTCACAGCTGTTCTTAAGTATGAAAGCTAAGTAAAAAAAAATAGATATTTGCAAATGCCTGTTTGCTTTTGTAGCTCATAAAAGGTAAAAGGTGATAGTTTCTGTCAGTTTCATAGCCAAATATAAACTTTTCACAGGAGCTTTAAAAACACACTTGGAAACACATGATGGAAGTCAGAAATGACAATCCTTGTTTTCCTTAACTTAAATGTCCTAACCCTCCATGTCCTAATTCTCTTCGTAGTGTAAAAAATGAATGTCACAGGAAGGGCCTCAGGTTTATGGTAAAGATCTTCATAAACTGCTTGTTAAATTTTCAAAACCTAAGGTTTGATGGATGCACATAGGCTGGCCAAGTCTAGGAAATAGTTGGCAAGGGGCTGTTCTCCTGCTGGCTTGATGTCAGTTTGGCAGCAGTGAAAATTATATATCTGCCATGTCACTAGCTAAACCTGAACCTGAAACTGAAACCTTACTAAACTAAATACAACACAGTCTACAGTCTTTACACTCTCAGCAGGAACAAGATGTCTGCATAAAATTGTCAGTCAAAACCAGACATCGGATGTCCTGTGGTTTTTCTCCTGTAAACAAAAAACTTTCACTAGTTTCAAAGCAAACAGAAGCAGATCTTAGCGCTATTTGCTGCTTTGACAAACTTTTTTGAATTTTTCTTGCAATACCTGCAAACTGTTACATCAAGACAAGGTCTATTCCTGTCCTGTCTCCGAATGGAAATGACCTCCGCTGGTTCCCTTAGATCAGCAGGGTAACACTACACTGCACTCAAGTCTCACATTGCCAGATGGACCCCCGATATGGAGGGTCACATCACTTGTTTACTTCATGGAACTTGTCCTACACCAAGGGGACATTTTTCACTCTTTAACGTCTGTAGCCCACCCAGCATGGAGTGGACTGTGGTGACTGGAACCTGAGCTGATATGGGAAAGAGGACAAGTGCAAAGTGCTTCGTCACTAATGTTCCACTGGCGTTAGATGACTCGGCTTCCTCAGACTGCTAGCCAGACAAATGCATGTTTAGTCATGCTGTCGGGGCTACAGACGGTGGACTATCTTCTATTATGTAACCTCCCATGACACATTTTTTCAGGAGTGAAAAAATACTCTCTCTTGAAAAGAGACCCCCTGACAAGGGCAGAATGTTTCTAGTAGGAATAAATACTCTATATTAAGATCACCAAGGGACTTAACCATCGGTGCCTGACTTTATCTTATCGTAAAAACAAGAATCGGCTTCCTGTTTGATTATTTCTCCTGAGTAAAATTGCACAGAGCTTTGGGAGGAGTGCATCCATAATTTCCTTAGTTTTTATGTTCTCAAGTTTAATTTTGTGCTGCGTTTCTGAGGATGAAAACTGAAGGATAGCTCTTACTGCATTGCCTTAGATATCGATTACACCACGACACCCACAGCCTTTCTGTAATAATTGATGCACTGCAGGACAAAAATGTCACAGTATCTTCTTATATCTGATTGGTGAGGGATACCTTAAAAGGTAAAATGCAGGGTTGATACCATCAGCGCCACCTTGAGGAGTCACAATGTATGATATCAAATTGGAGAGTTTACAGTGCTGTGGTTTTCAAAATAAAATACCAATATGTAGCATCAATTATACAATTAATGTATCAGGTTTCAAGGGAGTTTTATTTTGATTTCCTTTTTCCTGTGTTAGAATCCAGCTTTCTGCTCAGAAAGAAAACATATGGTAGCACCTCAGCTTAAAAGCTCTGGTGCTGTTTTGACCAGAATGATGTAAGCTAACGTACAGCAGGTTCTTTGACTTTGCACTACCATATTATTTGAGTTAAGCCCTTGTTTTGATGGCAGATTTTCTTTTTTCTGTGTGTGTCCCTCAGACTACTCCATCCATGATTTTGGAGACCTGACCTTCCACTACCCAGAGAAGGATGAATCCTACATGAATGTACAGCTCCCTCGCACTGTGGGCGCAGCAAATAAGAAGCTATGTGGAGCAGTGAGCAGAGTTGTTGGTGCAGGACACACCCTTGTTATGCTGGGAGGTGATCACAGGTAAAATATGCAATACACAATGTAAAGTACAGCCTGTACATCCTGATGTAAATAATTTATTATGCGTGTTTGTGCGACTCTCAGTGTCTGGGTTTGACTCATATTTATACATAATCGTCCTTCTCCTTTGACAGCATGGCCATCGGATCAGTGGGAGGCCACGCCCAGCAGTGTCCTGACCTGTGCGTCATTTGGGTCGACGCTCACGCAGATGTCAACACGCCCATGACTTCTCCGTCTGGAAACCTCCACGGCCAGCCTGTGGCGTTCATGCTGAAAGAGCTGCAAGACAAGGTGAGAGGAAATCATCACTTTTTCATCAGTTTCAGATGTTTTTTTCCTGCTGCAGATACTTTCAATAGATGTTTAAGTCACTTTGTAGATATTCTCAGAGATTTTGTTTACATTTTTATTTTACCGTGTTGGCTTTAGTTAACACACGGTTAGTCCCTGTGTTGTTGTTCAGAGTCTCTGTGATAGGGTTGAGTCAATTGAATTGGTTGCTGTGCATCTCTTTGGAGTTTTTTTCATTCTTAGTAGCTTCAAAATTCAGTTGAACCCATTTTTCAAAAAGTTTTGTTAAGTGCATTTTATTGTCTTTTTAGAAGTCACTTCAAATTTATTTCTTCTCATTAAAAGACTTTGTAGTAATTTCAGTCCCTTTGTGGCCCCCTTGAGTCTTAGACACTGTATTAAATGATCCATCTGTCTACCTCAGATGCCAGACATCCCAGGGTTCTCCTGGACAAAGCCCTTCCTCTCCTCGAGGGATCTGGTGTACATCGGACTGCGAGATGTCGACCCTGGAGAGTAGTAAGCAAAAACATCTATTTTTACAACTTTTACAAATGTGATACAACTTTTTCAGCATTCAAACATTGGTAGACAGAGTTCGTGATATTCTTTTGTTTATTTCTATTTCAGCCAAATCCTGAAGAATCTGGGCATCCAGTATTTCACCATGAGAGATATCGACAGACTAGGCATCCAAAGAGTCATGGAAGTCACCCTGGACCAGCTTCTGTCAAGGTACATTTCAAAAGTTTAAATGTTGGCTGATGAAATCAAATGATTCCTTGTGTACATGGAGGTAAATTTGCATTTCTTACCTTGTTGAACAGAAAACAACGACCAATCCACCTGAGCTTCGACATTGATGCGTTTGATCCATCTCTGGCTCCAGCCACAGGAACGCCAGTGAACGGAGGTTTGACTTACAGGGAGGGGATCTATATCACAGAGGAAATCCACAACACAGGTACAAACACAGCAAATACCATCATTCATCCTGCTTTAGAAATATCCTCATCTGTCTCCAGGGCTTTTAGTTAAATCATGGTTTCATGTGCTGGTTTGCAGGTTTGCTGTCAGTCATTGACCTGGTGGAAGTAAACCCAGTGCTGGGGGCGAACCCTGAAGCCGTGGAGTCCACCGCCTCCCTTGCAGTCGATGTCATTGCGTCGTCTCTGGGACAGACGAGAGAAGGCGCTCATGTGTCCATCGATGAGATCCCTGCTGCAAAGGACGAGACAGAGAAGCTTCGCCTCTGAGAGCAGGAAGTAAAGCTATGGACTTAATCATCTCTGGGCATTCCTCAGTTTCAACCACAACACTGCATAGACCGAATCTAACAGTAGCTGAAGTTGTCAAGTTTTTGTTTTCTTCTTTTTGCTGTTTCACGTCTTATGAAATGAATTAATGATGGAATTCATGAAGCTTATAAGGGCTTTTTAGATCTGACTCTTAAAGTTCTTCTTAATGCTACTGAAAGAGTCTTTGGCATAATTTAGAAACCATGTCCTTCATTATCAGGAGTACTATTGATTACTCACTTCCTATTTTGCTGCTGTATGTATGAAGTTATGTGTTAGATGACACAGCTGCCACATATTTATTTTGTGTTTGTTTCAAAGAATATGAACCTGCCTCAGAGGTATGAGAACTGAAGAAAACTTGGTTGGAGGTCCACATTTTTACGTGGACTCTCAAACTGTTTTGTGGCTGTGCCAGTTACTAAAAACAAGTAATGATGTGTTTGCACTTTTGGACCAGGTGTAGTTACTGTATTTTCTTTAGACTTTTGTATTTTCACCTTGATCCTTCATGTTTTAGAGTTCCTGTGTGTAGAAATATTTACTAACATCGCATTTCAATTGGCTTGAAAACTGTTAACGTCCAGCTTTGATTTCAAACGCTGGATATAAAAATATATATATATAGCATTAGCACAACAATGTTAGCTCATTTAAGTTTGAATTGATCTCATGCTTGGTCCACGTTTGACTTGATGTGGCCTCTAGATGACTCGTGTCCTTGTAACAAAGAGTTTATATTTTGGTCTTCCATAAATGTTGTTGCATTTTTCATTGCTTTGTGAAGTTGTCTTTTTTCCCCTTCATTTTTCATCCCATCACACAGTAACTAAGTGTTTCAGTAACTCATGAGAAGTCACCTATCATCCATGAATCAACGTTACACATTTAGGTGCTTCTGCCAATGAATCAAAAAAGTGACTAATAACCCTAGATATGAGATTTCACCCTAAGGGGACAACAAATGTTTACTATGGAGTTATAATCAACCATTCCATTGGTTGTTAAGAAACCTGCAAAAGTCAACCTCATAATGATACTATAGGAGATGTTAGGGGATCAAAAAGTCATTAGAAAGCATCCTCTGGAGAACAAGAATGAACTAGGTTTTCTCTTTGGACACAAAAAAATACAAGATTTGGCACAATCATGTGTAAAAGACATTGACTTAATGATGGAATGAAGAGAAATGTAAGCGAATGTTGTTCTATGAAGATATGGAGATGGTACATCTACCTCATGTGGATACAACAACTTTTAATGGCCTGTTTGTTTGAGGCCAGAGTATGGAACTGATATACTTGAAACATCCATCAAGGTATAGTGAGGGTAAAATGTAAAGGCATATTTATCCCCTGAAGATTATGAAAATATGTTAAAACAAAGCAAATAAAGCAGAAAAATTTTTAACAAGATTAGTCATGGCCATACAGAGGATTAGGGTCACCGGAAAAAGAAATTTGGTCCAACATTTTTTTATGTATCATTACTATTCTGAGAAATTCTCAGAATTCTGAATTCAATCTGAAAATTCTGAGCTCAAACATCAGAATTCTTAGAAAAAAATGATCTCAGAATTCTAACTTTTTTCTTAAGTTCTGACTATGAGCTCAGAATAATAAAAAAAAAAACATGTTGAAACTCATTTTTTCCCCAGCGGCCATAATCGTCTTCTGTACGGCTATGCCATGATCGTTGAGTTGTCGTGACACATCCTCTGACAACCAAATAGGCTTATAAAGTATTCCATTGAGCCAAAGTTAGAAATTAATAGACTGCAAACTGACAAAAAACAGCAATCTGATCAATTTCATGGGTATGGATGGTGGAAAAGGTAAGGGGGTATTTTTCCCCTTGGGACAATGAACAGCTGTAATGAGATGTGAGCTGAAAATTCATTGAATTATGGGCGCTGTAATCAGACATCCTCTGAGCACCATGAAGATTGATGACTAAAATGAGTCTTGGAGAAAGAAATGGACTGGGAGACCTTACTTAATATGACTTAAAAAAAAGTTAGTTATCCTCTGGGGACAATTACCATTAAAAAAATATATTGAATACATCAGTTAATGACTTATCATGAATGACAGCCCAAGCTTTATTTGGGTGGTGGCTGTGCTACCAGAGGAGTAAAATACTATCTTAGGTCTTAGATAGGAATGGGTACCAAATCAAGTACTTTTATAGGTATCCACCGAAATTTCATCTGTAGTACCGATTCACGTAAAATCGAACGGTACCATGTTTTGGTATCTAAACCCATCCTTGTGACTGCCAGGCTGGACATGAACACAGCATTACAAGTTTATATATTCAGACATAAATTTGTTAAATTAAAAAAAAACTTTGAGATGATCAAACAAATTCAAAATTATAACCACATTAAAACACAAGAAGTACCAAAAACTGGTACTGTTGAGTACTGATACCTATTACCAGGTACCGGGTATTGGTACCGTATCGTTAAATATGTAAAAGGTATCCATCCCTAGTCTAAAAATTTATCCTCTGGTGAAAGTAAATATCTATTAAAATTAGTAACAAGTCTACAGTTGTTAACATTAAATAAATGCTATATGGAAGTTTACAGGACTATTGGTTATTGATACATGATACATCCTGTTGAGTCCAGGAATGTCTCTAGAAAATTTAGCAACAATCTAAATGTACTAAAGAAGGACATCAATAATCAAAAGAGCTGCATGTATTTGAGGGACACCTTATCAATGGCCAAAGATCATATTGGGGTAATTTGTAGTTTTATATATAAAATTTTACATTATTCACACATATTTCTGCATCTTTACTGTATGTTTTGAGTTGTGTTACAAAACATATAATTTCCTCTCCACCACCCCATACTTTCACTCTGCACCTGAGCCACACAAACAACTCCTCAAACATGTTATTGTACTTGGCAGCACACCAGAAAAGCATGATATCTAAGTGGAAGGAAAACCTGCAACAGATGTTCTACTTCAAGAACACGGCAGTAAAAAATAACCTTATCACCTATTAGCAGGGAATTAATTCCATAGTAACAGATGTTGTTTACCCAGCACTAACCTGGTCTAACAATCAGTCTGTTACTCATTCCAGTGACGTCAGCCCGGCAGCGGATGTTTTTCTTCAACTTTAGTCAGTCTGGCAGCCGCCCCAGAAAATATCAGATGGAGTGGAAACTCTGGTTAAAGATTAACTTTAATGTAGACAGTCCAGTAAAGAATAATTAAACCCGCTTTAAACAGATTTTTTTGTATAATACAGTGATTTGACAACACTCATAACTGTTAGAAACATTGCAATTAGTAAGAGTCTCTGCTTATGAGTCAGATCCCTCTGAAGAATCTGGCCCATGTCTCAGGTATAGGGTGAGCCAGGAGATCCAATCTGAATACTGGACAAGACATTAAAACTTAGCAGATTTAGCTGGTGTCAGCTCTTCATATACTGTTGATAGAAAGGAAAAGATCGAATCTTTAAACCTCCAAGGACAGCTGAGTCAGAGTCAGATCAGGAACTTTGAACTCTTACTGTAATGTCTACACACATTGAGTTAGTAGGTCATACTCTGGCGTAATAAAACCTGCCTGGAGTCATCTCTGGGGTCTGTGGCAGCCAGAAATAATCCTGCAGGGCATCCTTGGCATTTAATAGTTTGTTAAAACAGTGCAAATCACAGCTCACAGTTTGTGCATGAAGTTTCTGTAGATTTGGTCCATGAAAAGGTTCAACTTTGTTTTTCTTTTCCTAAAATGAACCATGGACAGAAACCTCTTACCGTCTGTAAAAGTTCAATTAAGACAGAGTCATCTCATTGTCCTCATTTGCACAGCAGGACAGCATTATTGCTACTGGATGGTCAGAGGAGATAGATGTAGAAAGTCTGAGAATGCTCTGGATCCAAGAGCTTCAGATATTTTCAGGTTCTATGGTTGAAGAACTTCAGATAAACCACGGCTCCTAGAATGGCCAGCTCCATTAAAATGATGACAGCTAACAGCAGCTTGTTTGTCACTAGCCTACAAGATAAAAGAGAGATGAAAAATATCACAGGGATCATGTATAATTAACATTTGAGAAGTCAGTAGCTGGCGAAAAACAAAACAACAACAAAGGTTTAAGATGAAGCACGTACCGTCGAGCCATGGAACGGAGAATTTTTCTAGTTCGACCAAGGTTTTCGCCGGTGTTCACCAACTAGGGAATCCAGACAAGACAGAGCAGAATTATATTAACTACACACAATCGAATTAATAGATACAGAATCATAGCAACAATTCACAACTCACTCTGTTTCTGGTTCGGTCCAGCTGCTCCCTCTGCTCTCCCAGCTCCTCGATGATGTCTGTACCGATCTGCTCTGTCTCGTTGGCGATGCGTTGACTTCTTTCAATGCTCTGGCTGGCGTTATTCAGAGCCTCTGTGCCCTGCAGAAGCAAGGCTCTCTGAGACTGCTGGTGTGTCTGAAAGGTGGGAAAAATAAAATTTAATCAGGGTCAACTAACTATACTTCAGGATGGAACAAGTTGGGTCCTATCACAAGGTTTAGGGCAGAAATTACCCCTACAGCAGTGTTTTTGTGCAGCAGAAGCCCAGAGCGCTCGCACCAAAGACCCCCTCCCTGCTCCTCTGCCAGTTTCCTCTGCACTCAGACGGGACCAATTTTTACTCGACCAAAAAACACAAATAAACGAACTCCCACAGAAAAAATCTGATATCAATCTGCATTCACGCTTTATTTAGAGAATTTTCAGCGCGTTACTTTCACACAAAAACACAGCTAAATAAGGCTCTAGTTCTCATCATGTCTCTTCGTCCTGGCAGACTACCTGCGTTTGTTTATATCTGGCACGCCGCGTGCGCGGACTGATACACCAAGCGGCGCGGCGTCTCGTAGTCAGCTGTGGCTCTGCAGCGGAGTTAGCGCTGTTTTACGACACGATGAGAACTAGAGCATTATTTAGCTGTGTTTTTGTGTGAAAGTAACACGCTGAAAATTCTCTAAATAAAGCGTGAATGCAGACCGATATCAGATTTTTTTTCAGTGGGAGTCCATTTATTTGTGTTTTCGGTCAAGTAAAAAATGGCCCCATCTGAGTGCAGAGGAAACCGGCAGAGGAGCAGGGGGTGGGGGGGGTGTTTGGTGCGTGTGCCCTGGGCTTCTGCTGCACAAAAACACTGCTGTAGGGGTAATTTCTGCCCTAAACCTTTTGATAGGACCCAACTTGTTCCATCCCGGAGTATCACTTTAAGGTCCCAGTGTTTCTGAAAAATCATCACTTCTTTACAGGAAGTAGAAAAGCCCAAAAGACAGAATCCACAGCGGCAATATGACATGACTAATGTGTCTGAACGACATGAGAGTAACAGAGGAGGCAGGACATGTGTAGGAGGTGCTTTTATTTGCACAACACCTCACTCAAAGCAGCACTTTTAAATTATAATCTAAGGGATTATTATCTGTAAATGCAGCACCCCACACTTACACTTTGTTGGTTTTGTGATGAATAGATGCCATGATGGCTTCCTCCCACTGGCATGGAAGACGAACCGAAGCCTGGAGCAGAGATTTTCATGTCTCTCTGCAGCTTGCCCAGATCCCTGCGGTACATGCGCAGCTTTGTGTTCATGGCGTTTCTGTGGGTGGACGGGGCAGCCCGCAGCTCCTCTTCCATTCCTTGTAACTGGAGACGGATAAAACTTTGGTGAATAGATTATTCCAGAGCATTAGGAGGATCTTTTTCCTGATATGAAGCAGAACAACGTCAGATCTGTGAGGGTGCCAGGGTGATTTCTTTAAGTTACAAAACTGAAACTGTCACAGCATGCCCATGGTGTTTTCAAAGTGGTAGAATGACGTGACACTGATGTCATCGTTTAAATGATCTATTTAGCTAAATATCTCTTAACAGTAGAGTTTTTGCGTGAAAAAAAGTGTAATTTCATTAAAGCTTCAGTAAGAATAATGATTATAATAATAACATGAAAATAATATCAAACCTGACAATTAGTATTACGTTACTTTGAATTTCAAAACAGCTGATATGGAATAGGAGTCAGATAATTTACAACGCTGCAAAGACAGCCTTTTAAAGCAATTTCCAATTTCCAATTTCTGGGGGGAAAAGAAAAAAAACATGTCTTACTCTGAAACAGTGGTTGATAATGTCTCTTAGAAAAGTAACTCATGGATTATTCTTGCATAAAAGTGACCATGTATCCAACAACTTCAGGACTTACACTTTTTGGCAAAAAGTATTCTGAATAAGCTTGAATAACTTCCTAACCCACTGATCCAGACCCTTGGCACAATCAGGAAAAAAAAACACAAAAAAAGGTTTTATTTCTTCCACAGGGGGCGCCAGAATCAACACATACCAAAAGTTCCTCATAGGAGCTTTAAGATAATGTCCTGTCATTTTTTTTAACACCTGAGTAGAAACAGGATTATCGAGAAGCAGACACCCTCATCAACGTTAGGAATGAATAATATTCAAAGCTCGCATATTTAACTTGATGATTTAAAGAGATCAACTCACCACTTCCTCAGCTTCCCCCTGCCTCTCATCGAAGCTTCTCACCAACCGCTTCCTCTCCTCTGTGAATACATCAAAAGTTCATTTAGCTAAGCACAGAAAAGAGGTCACACTGAAAACCAACATAACCAGAATGTGTTTAAACAAAGATAATGAACTGTTTACCTCCGTGGCATTTCAGAGCTCTCTCCGGCATTAGCTTCAGCTCATCGTACAGCGATCTGTAGATTTCATGTAACTTCTCGAATTCCTCCGACGACATTTTTACCTCGTCTTCAGGAACTACTACGTCTTTTGTTTAAAATATGGCACTAATAACAGTCACAACTGGAAGTTAATCTGGTTGTTTTGTTTTGGTGATAATCAGATCCCCGGGACTTTTCCGCATGATGGTCCTCGTGATCCGCTGACTAAAATTCCGGACCAAAAGTCAAACACAAAAATGAGCCGGTTTTTACTTTCCACATATATTAAACAAGGTATTTTGTACATCACCAGAGTGAATTGAATACAAGCACTAATGCTAAATCAAGTAGGAAAAATGTTTTAAAAATAAGCACGAAAGTGATTGTGTTCAGGCGCTACGCGGACCACAAAAGCTGAGCCTTCTGGGAAACGAAGTCTGTTTCACTTCTGCTAAAAAATATCTTTTAAATTTGTGAGATAAGTTAAATTAAATACATTATTTTAATTTCGTTATAATGAATAAAAAATGGAAAGGCATAGAACTACGTAACATCAGGCTTATATTTTATTTTTTAATATAACAAACAAAGCATACCATTTATTTAAATAAAGGATGCTGTACATATTTTAAGTGGGGGGTTTTTTGGTTGCTTTGTGTAAGAAATATTTTTGTGTGCTGAATTTTAAATATGTCAGAAATTGCTCAAGATATTTGGATGAATTTTTTTTTTTTTTTTTGAAAGAACAACCTATTTGTGTGGTTTCTGTTGTTATTTAGCCTACTTGTATAAGAACGTTTTTGCATCATTATCATTTTTATAATTTACTAATTCTATAATCTATAATATTATTAAATACGTCATGTAAAATACAACGTGAGTCTATTAAATTGGTTACCATCTTTTTTACAAACCCAAACAAATACATGTGACTAAATTTTAAACTACACAATTATTTAGCTGTAAATTCATTCATTTTTGAAGCTTAAATTAACATTTACTAAGTTATTTTCTGTAGTACAATATGTGTTTGTGTACTGTAAATTTACATTGCCAGTATACAGTCTCAGCAGCAGATATTATTCTGCTGCTGGTGTTTCATTATACAGAGGATCACTTTTTAGAAAAGTGACATGATATTTTTGCACCTTTTTGTATCTGTGTATTATATTTTGTATATTCTTTATGTTCATACCTAAAACATTGCAGGTGTAATACTGTACAATTAGGTTTATCCTATCCTATCCTATCTTATTAATGTTAGGTGCACTGTCCTATGGTCTTGTCTGATATATTTTTGTTTTTGTTTTTTACCCTTTTTCTGTGTTCATTTTTTTTTTTTGTCTTTTTTTCTCTTTATTATTACATATCAAGATGATTTTCATGTTTGTGCAACCAAATGATAAATGATACAGTAATCTGAAGCTTTAAAATGTACATCTAGTGTGCTGCAAAAATACAAATACATACTAGGGGTTGCAGCAACTAAAAACAGGTTATTATAAAATAAACTGAACCCCCTTTTTAAAAAAAAAAAATTGGTCCAACTCTGTGGTCCACTCCAACCACCGAAGGTTGAATAAATATATATAATTTACGTGACGTCATCCATCTGTTTATGATACAGCGTTTTCCTCCAGCCCAGGTAAAACTACAATCCCATGATGCCGTTCGCGTTGTATCTTTCACCCTCACTACGCTTCGCACCCCTTTATGCTTTGACATCAGCTGTTCTGCCTACAGAGCAGTGGCATCCAGCTGAAGACACTCAAGAAGCGCACAGTCCGTGCTACGATGCTGCTTTTTGTCATTGTCGCGAGCCTCGGAGTGGTGACGTTACTGGTGCTTTTATTTTCAACACATGTAAGGTAAGCTGCACGGAAAAACACCATCTATTTCCATTTGAATGCAGGGTTTGGAGCATCACGGGTGGGTTGTTACTTGGTTGACAGGGCATTTCATTGCACTGATGCTGATGCTACAATCAGGTTATGTGCACTAGAATAAAAAAGTCCGCGTATTTAAAACAGCTGAGTGCATTTCAAGGGTTTATTTTCCCTCACCCACTGTTTTACTCGACGTAGACTGATTTCCAACAGCAGAAAATCAATGGTTCAGAAATGATGGAGCTGTGGGAGTTTTTGCACAGAGATGAACCAGGAGTCTCCATCTGAGCTGCTCGGGCCTATCAGGAGGCTGCGCGTGGGAGGAGTTATATCTGTATGCATTACTCCAACTGAGCGATTGGTTATGGGGCGGCCCTGCACGGTGGCGTGGGTCGTACGACTCTACGCTCAGAGCTGTACATTACCCAAGTTTCTCTCTGAATAATTAAGCCAAGCTGTCCCATTGCCCAAAAAAATGAGGACAAGATTTCTACTGACAGAGGAAGACGCTTCTGGTCATCCAGATAGAGCAGTCTGTTGTAGTACTGATCTGTGTTCATTGTTTTATCAACAGAAGATATGCAGCAGGAGGAGTATGCATGTCTACAGCACTTCTGGAAGGAAAGACAGTCCTCATCACTGGAGCCAACACTGGGATTGGAAAGGAGACTGCTTTGGATATGGCAATACGAGGTGATACATTTGTTATAAATCCACTACAGGGCACCAAAAGCATGCACATCCTCACACCTAGAGCCCAATGTTACAAAATATGAGGGAAGTAAATCCTCTTGGTGGTCTTTTGACAGATAGCCTACCATGTTGGCTCTATGTCACAAGACTTATTAAAATCTTGATATGATGTTTTGTTTGGGCATTTTACAAATAAATGTGTCAGATTACAACTGGACAAGATGTGTTGCCCTGGGCACCTTTGCATTATTGCATTTTGAGAGTGGTGTTTCCAGGTTTTTCTACTTAAGTAAACTGATATTAGTTGCTACATGCCAGGCAATTTTAATAGTAAAGCTATTTTTTTAGACATGCACCAATAGATCGCTCGGCTGATCCGTTGGTGGCGATTTCCTTAATTTTTGGGGATGAAACGGATCTTATATACCTCTAGAAAGGTCTGACAGCCAGCCATTGTTGCTTTTTGCTCTGAGACCTAAAACTTTTGTTGTTTGGGTTAAAACACAAAGACTTTATTGTTTCCCAGGTATTGTTCAATGATTTTCAGTAAATTAAGATTGGAACATTGAAGGTATCTGCTGTTAGTTATAAAAAATGAAAATCGATATCGACCCATAATGGTATCAGCAGGTCAGGCTTGTTAAGGATTAGTGATCAGTGATTGGTGCATCTCTACTATTTTTACTTTATTATACAGCACCTTTGGAAACAAGTTGAGACTTATTTCCATGCCTGGTTCAAAAATATCTTCAAAAATATCTACAGGAGGCAATTAGCCTGAATTTGAAGACTGGAGTTTAGAGTTTGGTTGACTTCAGTGTATTAAAACTTCATAACTCTGCCTGAGGAGCAGTATAATATCTACCTGAACTATGACAATCAGAAATTTCAAATCACTGAGCAACACAAAAAACAGGTGGATCAATAAAATCTCCAGGCAACAGAAGCCCTCCCTGTCCCGTCTTCAATGCTCAAAGTTTAGCTCCTGGTTGTTTTTCATTCCACAGGGGCTCGGGTCATCATGGCCTGTCGAAATGTGGAAAAGGGGGAGGAAGCAGCTGCCAGTATACGAGCAGCGTGTCCTCGAGCAGATGTGGAAGTTCGAGAGCTGGATCTGGCAGACACCTGCTCGATACGAGCGTTTGCACAGAAGTTCCTGAGAGGTGAGCTTTGAGCTGCTAGCCTGCAGAACAGTGATGATGTATCACAGCTGACGTGTTTTCTGTTTCGTCTCTTCTTCAGAGGTCAACCAGCTTCATATCCTTATAAATAACGCCGGGGTGATGATGTGCCCCTACACGAAAACTGTAGACGGCTTTGAGATGCACATCGGAGTCAATCACTTAGGTAATATAGAGCTGAGAGAGGAGCTGCTAGCAGGGACTGTTTATCTGAAAATGCGAAAATACACCTTACATGTGATGAATAATGACTGTGTGTTTCTTACTTCTGGCAGGTCACTTCCTGTTGACATCCCTCCTGATCGGGCTTCTGAGGCGCAGTGCGCCAGCCCGAATTGTTGTTGTCTCCTCTCTGGCGCACAACTTCGGCTGGATCCGATTCCATGACCTCCACAGCCAGGGGAGCTACAACAGTGGATTAGCATACTGCCAGAGCAAACTGGCTAATGTGCTTTTTGCCAGAGAGTTGGCACGCAGACTCAAAGGTACAAACAAACAAAATATGAGCATGAACACACTCTCTGTTAAAGCTTAAAAAGGTTTAACAGAGCCATATTTTCAACAGCGTAAAGACTGATTCGTTTTGCCTGATGCTGATGTGTTTTTCTCACAGGCACGAACGTGACAGTGAACTCAGTCCACCCAGGGACCGTGAACTCAGACCTAACCAGACATTCAACTCTCATGACAATATTTTTCACCATCTTCTCCATGTTCCTAAAAACACCACGAGAAGGAGCACAGACCAGCATCTACTGTGCAGTGGCAGAGGAACTGCACTCAGTCTCTGGGAAACACTTCAGGTAAGTGAAAACAACAAGGATTTCTTTGCATGAAATTACACCATGAGGACACAAGTTGTTGGGTTTAAAATACTGGAGCTAAAATGTTTTGACAGATGCCATTTGGTGACCTGCTCTGAACTTGATTAAAGAATAATGTTTCAGCCTTAAGAGTTCTCTTGAAAAACCACACATCCCACAAGCTTTCAAGTTACCATGGAGATGCTGCATGCTCCAAAACTTTGCAAAAAGCCTGAAGGAGAAGCATTTGTCTCTTCACATCTACATCAGTGGCTCCGACAAGATTTTACCATTAGACAGTTTGTAGCACTGCAATATTATTTTGTCACGCTGTGTTCCAGAAAAAGTAATGATGATAAAAAGAAGATTGGGGAACAGGAGTTGCTCTGAAGGAAGGTTTATTCACAGTTTTGTGTTTTTCTCTTAATTTGGGGTTTTCTCTGGTTTTAAATTTAATACCTGTCAGAGATTGGTGGCGCATAGTGAATCATTTAGTTTAGGAAAGATCAGAGATTGAAGGCAATGGTTTAAGTGTATGAGGCTCTGCTGAAAAAAGTAATTTGTATTGTATCATAATGTATCATACCGTACGTGTGATATTGTATTATACTGTATCATGCCATACAGTATCCTATAATGTCATACTGAACTGTGCTGTACATTATTGTATTGTATTATTTCTTGCGGTTCTGCACCATAAGGTATCATGTTGTACTGTACCATATCGTGTCGTACACTATCCTGTTATACATTGTCAAATTGTGTCTTATATTATCCTATCGTACTGCATATTTAAAAAATATTTTTTTTAATAATTTTTAATCAGAGAGGATGGGGCAGTGGACAGAGCAGGGAACTGGCTTAGAGTTGGGGTGAAATGCAGGAGAGATGCCAAAGGTTGGATTTAAACCCAGGGCGCCCCGCTAAAGGGCTTGCTACATGGGGCGTGCAACCTAGATCACTAGGCCATACTGGTGCCCTGGTACCTTGTTGTACTGTACCTTGTTGTACTCAATTATATTGAGTTGTATTGTATCGTGTCAAATAGTATCCTATCGTAAGGTGCCGTATTGTGTCGTACTGTACTGTACATTATTGTATTGTGTCACTGTATGTTGTGTCGTACTAGATCTTCTCATATGGTATTGTGTCGTACAGTGTCGTGTTGAACATTACCATATTCCTTTCTACACTGTTGGATCATATCATGTGATACTGTATCTTGCTGGACCACATCATGATGTACGTTATCAATCCGTATTGTACTGTACTTAGTCATGGTGCATTGTGCTGTATGTCATACCTAGTTGTCTGAAACTGTAACTTAAAGAGTATCCCATTAGTATTGTATCAAATCAAATGGTGTAGTATTGTATCATATAGTGTTGTACCCATAGTGTCGTACTGCATTGTGTCACACCGTCTAGTGTTGTACCGTATTATGTCACACCATATAGTATCGCACCATATAGTGTCTCACCATAATGTGTCGTACTGTAATGTGCCACATCATATAGTGTTGTACCGTATTGTGTCACACCATGTAGTGTCATACCATATTGCGTCACACCGTATAGTGTTGTACCGTATTGTGTCACACTATATAGTGTTGTACCGTATTGTGTAACACCATATAGTGTCATACCATATAGTGTCACACCATAATATGTCGTACTGTAATGTGCCACATCATATAGTGTCGTACCGTATTGTGTCACACCATATAGTGCCATACCGTATTTTGTCACATTGTATAGTGTTGTACCATATTGTGTCACACTATGTAGTGTCATACAGTATTGCGTCACACCATATAGTGTTGTACTGTATTGTGTCACACCATATAGTGTCACACCATATAGTGTCGTACCATATAGTGTCTCACCATATAGTGTCGTACCATATAGTGTCACACCATATAGTGTCACACCATATAGTGTCGTACCATATAGTGTCTCACCATATAGTGTCGTACCATATAGTGTCGTACCATATAGTGTCTCACCATATAGTGTCTCACCATATAGTGTTGCACTGTATTGTGCCACACCATATAGTGTTGTACCGTATTGTGTCACACCATATAGTGCCATACCATATTGTGTCACACCATAAAGTGCAGCACTATATAATTTCGTACCGTATTGTGTCACACCATATAGTGTGGCACCCTTTTGTGTCATACTGTGCCACACCATATAGTGTCGTACCATATTGCGTCACACCGTATAGTATGTCTAATTATACGGTATTGTATCCTATCATGTTGTGTGGCACTGTATTGTGTAGACCATAGTATGTTGTACTGTATCGTTTGTATCCTGTAGGTGTCATTTTGTATTATGTTTTACTGAATTGTGTTGTACCGTAGACTATTGTGCTGAATCATGACCTGTAATACCGTTTTGTACAGTTCCATACTGTATTTTCATGTACCGTTTTGTGTTAAGTGGCACTGTGTAATGTCATATCCTATTTTATCATATTGTGCAGTGAATTTGTTAACATTTCCAAGGCATATTTCCCAAAGGGGTTGATAAAGTGTATCATCTCGTTTCAAAAGTTCCCAGGTTTCAAAGTTCCCCGATCAGAACCTATTGTGGGACCTGTGTGTGTCTCTGGAGGCTCAAACACGAGAACGTATCCTTCTTTCTACACGTGTCAGCATCTCCCCAAGTGTCGACAGATAAAATTAATGATGGCACTGATATTCTCATCATGCACAAGGTCAAATTAAAGAGGGAACACAGCCCCCAGAGCGGTGACTCACCCACACCATCATTATGTAATAATCATTCCCCCTTCTTTCATTACAGCGACTGCGCTCCTGCCTTTGTTGCCCCACAGGGAAGAAGTGAGGAGACGGCAAGGAGACTGTGGGATGTCAGCTGTGAGCTGCTGGGTATCGAGTGGGACTGATTCAACCTTTAACCTCTCAGATCTCAAAGGAGCCCTCACTCAATCTCTTTTCATTCATTTCATTATGGTTTCCATGTTCTGTACTTTGAACGTTTCTTACCTAAATAAGCAGTCAGGTAACTCTGTAGGAGGTACTATAATGTGAAGTTGCTTTTTTGTGTAATAATGCAGTAATTACATGATAATAACGTGAGTGTTTTGGATGCTTCAAACCAAAACTACTGAACAGTATTATGGTGTACACACAGATAACTTTTTGACTCTATTTTTGTGACACAATGTGAATACAGTGTAGGCAAAAAAGCAACTTGATGTGTTGTGATGCTGTAGGATACTGTGAAGGGTCAAGCCAGGGTAAATGACCAGCATCTTTCTCAAATATTGTGTTTTTATTTCTCCAGAATATAAATACAGCTTGAATTTTGTGCCAGCGTTTCTAAACAAGTGCAGGGGTTCTTACAGTGTTTCCAGGTTGTTGCCAAAATTAGTAAACCTCGAAGATAAGTGTCTGTCTGAGCCATAATTAGAGCTTAAATTGCATAAATGTATTTTGTGATAATAATAGTAAGTTTAGATGAAAAGCTTTTCTATTTAAATCATATCAGAGATAGGGTCACTTCAGTCTTTAAAGAATTTTTTTTCCATCTGCCAAATCCTGCAGGAGGACCAGTTTTCTTTTTTAAGGATCTCCCTCCTCATGTTCCCTTTCAGCATTTACACAAAGGTTGCCAAGAGTTTACAATCTGTGTTTTATACAATTGCAACATGCCTTTTACTACACTTACATTCATGTTAAGAGTTGAATGTTTACATATGATGTAAATAAAACAAATATTACTATAAAGAGGCTTGCATTTCTTACCAAGAGTGAAGTTATAGAATTGAATATGAAGTGAAGGTTGACAGCCAGGGTTGATGTTTATCTGCATCCTCAGGGTCTGAAGTTTGCGAACTTAGTATGGTCTTAAAGTTTCTGTCAGGTAGCAGATACAGACACTACCACTGACACATGATCAGGAGAAGATCAACAAAGAGATTAAAGCTACTGTGATGTCCACAGGCTGTGCTAAAATCAAAAGAAACTGGAAGTGAAAGATTATGAAATTATTTTCATTGAAAAACTATTATTCAAATATGTAGGTAACATTCCTATGCAATGTTTCTTTGCTATTAAAACTGTTATCAAAGTGTCAGTTGTCTTGGAAAAGCACCAGCATGTGGGGGGTGGGGATAATGAAGTAGTTCACAATGAGCACATTTTATCAGCTTTATACTCTTTACTGCTAAATGCAGGATCACATAGTCTGTGGGTAAACAACGTTTAGCTGTTTGCTAAGTGTGGTTATCACTAGCAGAGCTAGCACCACCAGACTTCTGTCCTTCTGTGCTGGTCAGGCTTTAAGCAAATGTACGTCAGCTGGGCCAAATCTGACCTGACAGAGCTTTCCATCCCAGCCCCAGAATATTACAAAAACTACCTCAGTGAAGAGAACATCCTCTGAAAAGTAGCTTGTGCCAGAGCTTGACTTCAATTAAAAAATAACCATAAACTGACTGCATGCACTCCTTTTCCACAAGACAGTATTGAGATCTCAAAGCAGAAATGTTTCTCTGACTGACAGACCTTTGGCTGTTTAGGACTCCTTGAATCTTCCATGGTTTGTGTTGTGGTGTTGCCTCAGATTATTTTCTTTACCAACAGTGACGGTTTGATTCCAAATCAAGCACACAGAAACAACATTTTTTGGCTCCATAAGTACATACTTATCAGTTTATTCTTCACTAAAGTGGTGCATTTCTATGTCAACTTTGCCGTCATATTTGGATGGCCTTTCACCTTACTACGACAATGCATTTGACAGTGATGACAGCTTGACAGCCTCACAACTATGAAGCCCAAAATATTGCAATTGCCCCCTGGTGGCTTGCTGCAGTATAGGTAGTCTGTAAACAAATACTGAGGATACTGTATTATTTTCATCATTTCATGTTTTTTTGGCACACCTTGTGAGATCCAAGGTCTGCCAAAAAAAATTGACCCTTGGAAAAATGTAGCTGATGACCCCTGGTCTACACACTACACCAGGGATCTCAAACTCGTGCCATGGAGGGCCAAGAGGCTGCAGGTTTTCCATCCAACCAAAAAACTCGACCAGCTGATTTCACTGATTAGTCCCTGTTCCCTGCTTGAACGTGAGATAATCAGTGAAATCAGCTGGTGGAGTTTTTGGTTTAAAAGAAAACCTGCAGCCTCTTGGCCTTCCATGGCATGAGTTTGAGATCCCTGCACTACATCATAAGAGCTGTCTGCTTGCTCATGGAGCATTAAAGCATTAAAGGAAGTTTAAAGGTCGAAACAGTCAGCACAAAAAAATCTCTTATCTCAACTTTGCAATGGTTGAAGTGGGTTATTCTGGCACCTTAAACAGTTTTTAGTAGGAGGGTTCTCCTTTTTGCTTTTTATGGAGCTTTAAGGAAGTAGCCATAAACTGGCAGTACAGCCCCTGCTAGTGGTGGGAGGCTGAACTACAGCTTGGACAACATTTGCTGTAAGGTGCATGTGTGAAAGCCAAGACTTAAAATTAGAGAAAGTCCTAAAAAGAGGTTAGGTGTTATTTGTGAAAGACAAGACATTAAGAGTGTTCAGTGAACACTTGGAACAAGAGAATTATCTAATCAACATTAGCTAATTAACTCTGTGCCTCTGTTCCAGTCTTTGAGCTCAGTTAAGTTAAAATGCTGGTAGCTAAAACCTCTTTATCTGACATTTTAGAGTCTTTTTTTTTCTGGAAGACAAACAGATTGAACAGAAGTCTTTCTCTTTATGAGTGGTCGAAATACCACTCAATGTGTCAGACTTTTAAACAATGCATTTCTTTTATTATTCCATTTATTTTACAGGAGATGGAGAAATCAGATAAATGTCAAATCATTAGTCTGCATAAACAAAGTAGTAACTGTGTCACATATTTTACATTTTGTACCAAAAGAAATTACAAGTATAAAGTGCGGCAGTGATGAGACAAGAGTCCAAGTTAAGGAGGATCAGAGTGCAAGAACATCGTAAATGTGCATCTCAAAAGTCTTCTGTTCAGCTTTTCCAATCAACACTTCAATCACAGGAAGGTTTGTCAGTCCCAGTCTTCACCCAAGAGCAGAACAAGCAAAGTAAGTACAGAGTATCTCCTCTAATGAGTGCTTTACAGAGTAACATGACAACATGTAATAATGTTTTAAAGTACAAACTGTGTTATACTCAAAAAGGCAGCTTGAGCAACATCTGTGATGATTATGGTGATGAATTAAAATTATGGTAACAAATGCTGGGAAAATTGGCAAAGTACACAAAAAAGTTAAATCCCTTTTTTCAGATCAGCAGACTGATAAGGTGAGTGATTTATAACAGATTTAGTTCTCACACTTGTGGGTCAACTCTCCAGTGAAACCAAGCATTATTTAAAGGGCTATTTCGGGTTTTTTAAACCTAAGATATTTGTAATGTGCTGAGTTAAATACGTCTTCTTAAAGTGTTTATCACCACTGATATGCTGCTTCCAAAGACACTGAAACTGAAGGATTGGAAACTGAAACTTATGTTGGATCAGTAACTCCCACCTGCTGGAATTTCAATTAATTAAACAGAGCTTGGTGGCATTTAAAAGGATGACCCAACAGCAGTTTCTGGTTTCAAAGAAAGCATTTCATGCTTAAAACCAAGTGGAAGCCTCCAGTCTTTAAAATATGAAGTCAGTGTGTTCATGACTGCAGCTCTTTGTCCTCATGAAATCAAACTTTGTGGACAACAGCAGATGTTGGTGCAGAGAATAAACTTTTATAGAGATGTGATTTAAGAGTTAAAGGGTGCTGCTAATGCTACAATATTGCAATAAATTGTTTTAATGTTTTCTTCATAAAAAACCACCAAATGAAAGCAAATGTGAAGCACACAGAGCATTTTAAACAGGATTTCCAGTAATGAGGGGCACATTGAAGTCAGGTTGAATAGACACAGACTTGAGTTTTAAACTCACGGAATAACCCTTTAAACTCTGGATCACTGCATAATCAAATGCATGAGGCGTGAAAACTAAAAAATCCAGAGATTAAACTAATGAAGTGTTTATTTTCTGTACAACCTAAAACATGATCTACAGGAGGTTCCCTTTCTAAATCCAACCGAAGATTTTTAACGTAACTCTTCATGACATTTTCAATGCCCTTAAATATTTTAGACCCTGTTTGTTTTCAACCCTGACTGGATGGAAACAAACGCAGAGAGCTGGAAACAGAACGTGCTGGACAACATAAACAGCTTCATCACAATGATACCTCAACATGATTCAGTTTCTTCATGGATCAAATATGTACCGCTGTCTGAGAAGGCACAATATTCGTCCACACACACAAAAAATGACAGCATTTAAATGAGAACTGAAAAGACAAGCCAAGTTTGTGAAAGTGTCAGTAAGTATTTTCCCTTTTGGCTGAGGTAGGAGATAAATCTCAGTGAGACACAGAGACACTCATACTGTAGGAATAACTGCTTCTGTTTGGGTTGTGTTGTATAACAGGTGTTGTTATTGTGGCTCTGAAAGTAACACTGTTCCCTCTCACGTACCGGGCAGCACAGAGATAACAGCCGAGTATTTCCAGAGAGGAAATAAAGCACAGCGGTGAATCATCAGTATCACAGAGAGGAAGGCCGCACAGACACAGACAGAACGAGAAGGATCTGAGATTCTGGAAGTTTCTACGATAAGAGAAACTTTTCTCTCATTGTGGTTCATCTGTTTCAAGCACAGTGTTCATCTTATCCCTCGTCAGGCTGACTGACTCTACCTTTACCTGGCGCTGGATCGGCCCGGGCGCTGCTGGGACGCCTTGTTGCGGTGTTCAGCCAGCCACTGGTGACAGATGTTCTGCATCACAGAGTCCTGGGCCCCCTCTGCAGCCTGAAGGACTTCCTGGACCAGCGGGCCCGCTCGACTCGACTCCAGCTTCACCGCCAGCAGGTACGCAGGTCTCAGTTTACTGCACAGCAGGTAGGCTTTAATCTGCAGGTGTGATGAGATCCAGAACATCAATTAATCACAATTTAGAGTTTATCTTTCAGTTTATTCATGAAGAATCTCTTGATATCTTGAATCTAATTCTAATCTAATTCATCCATTTAGCTTCTGCTTTATTTTCTAAATCTTGGCCCGTTTGAAGGTTTCTCGTTTCTTGTTTGTGATCATCTTTTGTGTTACTTCCTGTCCTTTCAGTGTTTTTATTTGACTACAATTTTGCAAAATGATACAAAATGAGCTGTACCAAAAAACAAATATGGGTCTAGTGTTTCTAAATACCGCCAGATATTGTTGTGTATACTTGTTACCTTCGCCAAGGAGGTAATGTTTTTGTCTGTTTGTTTGTCTGTGCACAACATAACTCAAAAAGTAACCAATGGATCTTGGTGAAATTTTTAGGAAATCTTCAAAATGGGAAAAGGAAGAAGTGATTAAATTTTGGTGGCGATCTGGATCACCATTTGGATACACAATTTTTTTAAAGGAAAGGGCAGTTTTCACGTTATGTGTACATAACTCCACCATAAATGGTCAGGTTGCTTTGCAAAACAATACAAAAAAAGGTCACGATCATTTCTGACAGATGTAAAAGTACGATCCACATCCTGGAGATACTCTGGATATTGGGATCTAGAATATAAAATATGTACTGGGTCACCTTTCAATTCTCTCAGGTAACAAATTATCGCACAAACCTGCAACTAACACCAAATTGTAGCAGACAGTCTGCTGAAAGGGAGTATAACATTAAAGTAGGACTAAAGTGTTGACTATCACAATATGCTTGGTGGAGGTCTGCGCTCTGAGTGCTTTTCTAGTTTTAATCCTGATTTTGCCACTTTTTTTCCCCCTGTAATAGCAACATATAAACTGGACAAACATCAAAACCCAGCATCAGTGACACACAAACATGTATATCATTACATTTTCCCGTACTGCTAAAGGCGTACGCCAACCACCACAGAAATATTCATGAACAGCACAAGAGATACAACAAAATAAGGCCTTTTCGTAAAGGGTAAATATGTTTTCAAGTCAAGGATCTCAATTTTCTTCCCATTATGGTTGATAATTTAAACTCTTAGTTTGCAATGTCTCCATCTGAAACCATTTCATGCAGCCAGTCTCTGAAGCTCAATGTAGTTTTTGTAGTTTTTGAGAAACGCTCTCTACAGAGAACACCAAGGAGTCCTGTAGTAGTAGTGATAAAGGATATTTTGGTCAGCTGTACATATAAAAGTGGTCTTGTGCAGTCGTGTGTTTCTTAAAAACAGCGTGAGGCAAAAAGAGACAAGCACATCACGCCTCCATCCTCCTCAAACACACCCTTCAGCACTTTCATTTCAGCACGTGTTCTCCCAGAGGACGGGTTTTTATTGTCTGTTCAGCGCCGTCCCTGCCGTTATTGTGATGCTCAAAATAAAGTGAGAGCTTACGACAAAATACATCAGCATCTTTCCCCACACATCCATGTCAAGACAGAAAATAATGTAACTTTTAAATGTGAATACGAATCTTTCTCTATGCATTTTAAAATGCTCATCCAGGGTAGCTGGTGTGGAGTGTCTTTGACTCACTTCAGTGTGTGTGGTGTAAGTTTACATGATACAATCATTTCATTGTACAAATAATAAGTAAATTCAAAGAACAATGTTAGTGTATGATTATATAAGCAGGAAGGAGAAAGGACAGAGTTGAGGAAGACGATCAGATTAATACAGCCGACCCTCATCCACAGTGACCTAGAGGAATGATGAGTCTTGGTTTTGTTGTTTGTAAGATAAGATCCCAGGCACAAAAAAAAAAAATCGATGGAAGCTGCAGACAGCTGAGTCTGAAATGCTACAAAGCCAGTTTGACATTACCTTTGTTTCCGTACTCTTGCTCTCCAGGATGAGACTCTCCAGCTCCTTTGCCTGAGTCAGATAAAGCACAACAACATGGAGGCGGTGTAATAAAGAGTTATTTCCTTCTTTTTCAGTCCTTTCCTATCCTAAAGCAAAGATAAGTCACCGCCGCTCTCCCTGAAACTCTGCACAGCACATCTTAACGTATGATTTCTTTAACTCACATCAGCAGGGCCTTTATCTGCCACAGAGACACAGCTGAGGATGAGGGCGTCGCAGTCATTTTTGGTCGCTGTGCCCGATTCACTGACACATTTGAGCAGCTGTCGCGCAGCTCCGTACTGTTTCTGTCGGATGAGCCTCTGACCGGCTCGTACATACACCGCCTGGGCCTCCAGCTGGAAGTCCTGAGGCAGAAAAGAGGAGAAAAGAGGAGATGAACACTGATGAGTACACATGGAGTTCTCTCTTTTAATGGAGAATTGTGATTTCTGTGCATAAAAATAAAATTTATCTCAAGTTTTTTAAACTGTGTGGCTGTGTTTTTATCACAGTCGGCATGACAAGAATTTATTTAAACACAAAAAGTTTGTTGTGCAAAGGACGTAAATGTGTTTTGGAGATATTCACCCTTCACCTCATAACATCATACCTGTATGACTCTGTATGCAATGCCAAAACCCTCCTCAATGTTTTTTCCTCCCAGCATCACCTGAAACAGCACAAATAAAAGACTTATTCCTAATTCATTCATTTTTCTATTTCACACGTTATAAAAGACTTATATTTAACCTTAAAAATGAAGCCGTATCTTCCAGAAACAAACCTCTTAATGTGTTTCATTCCACAGAGCTTCAAGATGTTAAACAAATCCCTGAGCATTTTTAATGAACCTGATCCACTTTAAGCTCCCTCACCTTGCAGGCCACCTCCACTTTTACAGGGCTTCCTCCAAACAGTGTAGGTGGTGTGCTGGATCCAGGGGACTTTGAGGAAGGCGTGCTGCTCTGAGGAGCCTTGGAGGTGCCAGCAGTCTCACAGCGGTGGAGGAAACGAGTCACTTCCAGCTGGAGCTCGATTGTGTTCATGTGCCTGGTGAAACAAAGCTTTCTTAAAAAATGAAACCAGAGATGAGGAACAGAAAAACTGCTGAAGAGTGAAACTGACGTTACCTGGACACGTCGCTGGACGACATCATCTTCCTGAAGGAGTTGACCTGAGATCTCCTCCTCCCGGCACCCCGACCCTGCTGCTCCTGCAGGTATGTCCTCAGGTGTTCTTTGGCTCTGACTAGCCAGCGCTGTAGAAGGTCGAGAGTCGGTTCAGACTCCTCATATGAACATAATTAAAAGGCTTTTAAATTTTTTTTAGAAACAATAGACGTACCTGCTGTTCTCCAAGTTGTAGATATGAGCTGGCTCCATGTGTGAAGAAACGAATGCAGGTCATGGCAGCTCGCACATGATCCTGTCCATGCAGAAAGCAATGAAGACATAATTTCAAAAATATTATAGGAATATCCAGAAAAATGAAAAAATGAAATTTTTCACTCGCGCTAGATATCCAAATTTAAAAAAGAGGAGGAGATGTTTGGGAGATTACTTTTTTTTATTATTATTATTAATTTATTCTTATCCATATATAATTCTATATTTTTTTATTTTTTTATTTTATATATTTTTTAATTTATTGTATATTTTTTTATTTATACATTATACATTTTTGTTTTTATTTTATATTATTTTTTTGTTCATTTGATTTTTTTTTTTTAAACCGCTAAATGGATGTGATTGCAAGCTAGCTGGCTAAACTCCCAAGAGATTTGCGGTGCTCAGTTTCTTGTGATGTTTCAAACAGAATAAAAATAATAATAAAATGTTGTTTTTATATTTTTTATTTATTTACTTTATACTTTTTATTAATTCATTTTATGTATTTATTTATTTATTTTTTTATTATTTATACATTTAACATTTTTGATTTCATTTATTTTTTATTCATTTTATATATTTTTTATTTTATTCTATTAACAAATTAGTTAATTCATTTATCTTGTTTACTTTTTTTTTTTTACGTTTTTTTAATTACTTTTTTTAAACACCGCTGTGAGCTTATTCTTCTAAGAGTTTTGCTGGAACCTTGAGCAAATGTTCAGCTGTTATTAGTAGCAAAAGTCAACAAAAATTTCTCTACTTCATATAGTTATTTTTGCATCATCTATATAGGAAGATAATTTTACTTTTACAAAGTAGTCAGAATAGAGAAAGGATTCTCAGCCTGAGGTTTAGGCAACTGTACGAATAAACCTCGAGCGTCATAACAAAAACAGTCATGGTAAGAAATAAAAAAAAAACGCTAAGCTAAACAAGAAGTAAACCCAGTAAACCCCAGATTTGCTGATTTTCTGTCATATATACCATTAAGCACCACTGCCATAAACAGGATAAATGGAATAAAGGGGCTAATTTAAGGTCTAGACCAGGCTCCTTTTGTTTTCTAGTCTTTTATACAAGTCAGTAAACGTACGACTCCTTCTTTTAACCTTAAATGATAAAGGGATGTAAAATAAAAGGATGAAAAGGAATCTAACCATCATAAACTGTTGGATCTGGTAAAGAGTGTTGTAGTATCCTCGTCGCTGTAGAAACTGGCAGGAAGCGATGAGGTAGCGGCTGCATGACTCCAACCCGGGGTCGAGTTTTTCCAGCGTGCCCTGCAGCATGCTGAGATTCCCCCTCTGCAGACTGGGCTGCAACACACCTTCAAGAAACACCTCGTCTGGACACTCCTGGAGCGGGATCAGAGAGGGAACATGTCATTCTTTGTGATCATTGGAGAAAAAGACACCATTGAGAGACGCTACTTTTGCATTACATCCACAACTTTAGCCCCTGAAATGACACTTTTTAATGCACAAAGTCATGTCGATCTTATATATAAGAGAATTGAGAAACTTGACTCCTGGATTTCATATTCTGGCAACAGAAGGTGTAAAATCCTATCTAGAGCCAAGCTGCTTGATCATGTGACTCCAGACAAACTGCAGAGCTACAGGAGACTAAGATTCCTCTCAGTTGGTGTCATTTATCCCACTAACTTTCCTGTTGAGCCGATGCATGTTTGAGAAACAGGTTTAATTCTCAGCTTGTTGTATCAGAATCACATCCTCACCTTGTTGAGCAGGTACGTCAGGGCATCAGTCATGCAGTCTCTGCGCATATAGAAACTGATCAGCGCCAGGTGAGTGCCGTATGTGTTCAGGTAGTACAGACACTCCTGTTGGAGAGAGGTGCTCTGTGATGGAGTCTCTGGTCGATCCAGTGGACCTGCCTCGCACAGGGCCTCCTCCAGCTCCCACAGCGACGCCAAAATGTCCTCACCGAGAGGCTGACACAGACACAGGAACACATCAACTGTTAGAAATGCACATAAACTAAAATCAAACACTCCATGCATATTATTTACTCCAAATCAGAAGTTTGTTTGCTAGTTTGTTGTTTTTAATGATGGTTTTTATGATGTGTGAAGCCTTTATTTAGATGATGAGACAGTAAAAGAGGAGAAAACTTTGACGAGAGAGTGCAGCAAGTGCCACAAGTTGGATCCGAGTCTCTCTATATATTATCACATTCTTATAGCATCTCACTGAACTACATCTGGGCTACATCAAAGGCTACTTGTATAAAGCTAAAACTCTGTACATTTTGCATAAACTCAACTCTCATAGCTGTTTAAATTAATGTATTCATCATAATGTGAAAATGTGCTCCCTGAAGATCCAGGGTTAAAAAACAGAGAGGAGACAAGATTAGATGAAAATGTCAAAGTGGTGCAGAAAAAGCGAAAAAAGGTGCAGAATGCAGGATAAGAAACATTTAGGGTTAAAGGTTGTTGTTTGCAGGTCAAAAAGTCTAAATATGAGAAAGAATTATGGTAAAATCCAGATCCTGATCCTAACATATTAAAACCCTGCCATGTTTTCTCCATATTGCCCCTGAAACAACATACATTTTCGAGTTTACGTGCTGTTTACGCAGCAAGCAACACTGCAAAAAAACTGACCACTTATCGTCTGGTATCAAGAGACACATGAGGGACAGGTGAGATTTGATTTCATCAGTCTGTGATGATGACACAAGTTATCTTTTGACCACACATGGTAACTGATGTTTAACTTAAATCACTAAAAGAAATGGTTAAAAAATAGAGCATTCATAATGTCACTCTAATGGCTAAAACTGATGAATGAATTTGGAAAAAAATCTAATCGTGATTTTTTTGGACCAATATTGTGATAATGATTAAGCATACAATTTTTTGGGAGGGGAGTTTATCTTCTGCTTTATCCTCTCAACACACTTTTTTTTAATTGCAGCCATTGGGATTTGAAAATTCTATTCTTTTACATTGCGATGTTCGTTTCTTATCATTTAACTGTTTAGCCCTAGCTAAAACATAAGTCAGTTAGAGATGATGGCCCCTGGTCATTTTCACAAATCCAGTGTGGCTTTCTGAAAAAGTTTAGATACTACTGCCTAGGGATGGGTCCTGAATTAGGTACTTTGATAGGTATCGACCGAATTCTGTCAAAAGTACCAGGTACCAATTCACATAAAATCAAAAGGTACCTAAATACATCCTTGTGACTGTTAGGGAACAGACGACTAGGTGATTTTCCATAAAAGAAATAAATAAAAAACAAATAAAAAAATACATTTTACTATTAAAAAATGATATTTTTTTACCACATAAACATACAAAAGTACTAAAAAATTGGTACTGTTGAGTACCTATACCAAGGTACCTGGGTTTGGTACAATATTGTTTCAAATGTGAAAGGTACCCTTCCCTACCCCTACCTTAGATAAACCCAGAAAAGTCTGTATTTTTCTGTATTGTGGGGTCCACAAAACTGAAAGGCAAAAAAAGCTTCAAACAAATCCATTAAAGTGCTTATTTCTGTGATACCACATCTGATGGTTAATCACTCAGGACTACTTCACCCAACAATGACTCCTCTGTGTGCAACACCTTTCAGACAAAGTGTTAAAATCCAGACTTAAACTGGTGAAATCAGAGCCTCAGAATGAGAACAACACCTAAAGATCATGTTCCCACTGCTGGATGAATCAATATGACAAACCTCTCAAACCTCTTCATCACTCTGACCTTACGTTGTGTAATAAATAAGGCCTGGCATTCATCTCCAGGGTGGTTCCTGAAATCATGCGTCAGGACCGGCTCTCATACAAGCCTTGACCCACATGTGTGAACACGACATAGCTCTGTAATAATTAACTCACTCCACTAATCAGGTAATGTACCAGTCCCACCCTAACATGATACGGCATGAAGGTTACTGCAGTGCAGCGGTGTTCCTTTCCAGAGCAGTGCATGATAAGAATGGACTGCAAAGAGACCCTGGACCCCTTCCAGTAGTCCCCGAAGGAAAACAGAGCCGGATATAGTAAACAAAGCTTCCCCCTTAAAGAAACACCCATTAACCCTCACCAATAGAAACCGCACGAAGGACACACACCCCTCAGCACCAAACAATGTGTGGGAGATTCCAAAGGTGTCATGTACCAGAGTGGAGGGGTGAGACATTCTGTCCTGACTCCAGACTGTACCTGATGTCTGCGTTAACATGCAGAGCAGACAGCATGACCAGTGACCAGAGCTGAGAGGGATTTATATAACCTTTAGTTCATCAAAAAGAACTTCTTAGATTTTATAGACTGGTATATATCTTAAATAGTTTTTTTTTTGTAAGTTTCACTAGTTTCCACATTAAGTATTTATCTACAACTGTAAACATGCACAACTTCACTCAATTTGTAAGAAATTTACTATCAAAATTTTATGTAGCTGATAATATTAATTCTGTTCATATATACTAACTTTATATCAAGAATGAAAAGCACAACTGTGGCAATAAATAGACTGCTAAGACATCATGTCCACAATGTGTACGCCATGTGTTCACAGCCCATGCAGGGTCAACAAAACACCTGGATCAAAACATGAAGCAGTCAGCTTCAGTAGTTGTTTGTGGTGCATCTCAGCCTCTTGTGGCCAAAGGGAGTATTACAACAACAAACTGATAAATGAGCTTCATCTTTTTAACATTCAACTGTAACTTTCAAAACCCAAACTAGAGACATGAAACAAGATTTTTTTTCCACACAGATCTAAGAAAAGAAGTTTTTTATCACTCACTCAAAAAATGAATCAGATCTGCCGTATGGGATAATGAGCATATTCTAAAAATGTCAATCGTAATGTATGTGAGCATTTAAGGTGTACAAAAAGGTTCATTTGGGAATCATGCATCCAAAGTGTGTGTGCAATACTCCTGAAAATGTGCAGCCAGAGTTCAAATCTAGTCCGTGGCCTTTTACACGTCATCCTCTGATCTCAGTTTCCTCCTCTATCCACTGTTTCATTCTCTAAATAAGGACACAAAAGCCCAAAAGTAACTCTAATCTAAAGTATTCACACAGGATAACCAACTGGGATAACAACAAAAAGAATGCAGCAGTGTTGTTAGTTTTATGATAATCTTCTCACCTGAGCCAGAGAGGGGTGCACACTGTTCTCCAGGTGCTGAATGATCTCCTGCAGCAGTAAAGGACCCAGGTTGAGCTGGTTCCGATCCATTGGGGCCTTCAAGCAGCGGGCAAACTTCTCCCGCGCTCCTGTGAGGTTCCCAGCTTTGAGAGATGCCATCCCCCACGCCTGCCACACAGCACTGGGGTCCAGACCGCTCTTAGTGGACACCTAACACACAGCCAAACACATGGCATGGAAAGGTTTGGGATTAACTTTCAGAGCAAGTCAAAACTTTTTCATCTCATAGTAAGTATTTTCATTCTAGACTTGTCAATGCTTGTTAATGCATCTTTGTATCTGGTTTATGTTTCATGCTCTGATGCAGATTCATGTGAAAGAAAACCCAGTAGATCTCCTGCTCCTCACCTCCACAGCCAGCTGATAGTGCTCTGCCTCCAGCAGCTGGTTCCGGAGACGAGTGACAGCAGCAGTCTCCAAAATGTCGTCCAGGGAGGGGATGTACTTGTAATTAGCAGTCACCAGAATTTTAAGCACATCTACTTTGCTGATGTAACTGTGGAGGAAATGAGTGAGAGGTAAAACTAGTGATTAATGCAGCCCCACGGCATGAACACACCCAGGAGTGCAACAGAACAGGTAAGTTCATGCTCATTGCCTGATACGACCTCTTCTGACTTTGTCTTAGCAGTTCAGAGTGCATCAAATGACAGCCAACTCACCTTCAAGCAGTGAGGGTTCAGACTTGTTAGAAATATAATAAATACATTCAACTTGACCTACATTTCCTTTGATTGCACATTCAACCAGACTGTATATTACTTTACTGACATAATCACCAGACAAGCTGCAGAAGATTAAAACCTGATTTGAGTCCAGATTTGATAGCACAAAGTGATGTAAGCTGATCTGACATCAGAATTGCCCCAGAGCCACCATTCATTCTGCAATCATCTTTATCTTTAGGGCAGCTCCTCTGCCTTTCAGAGACAGCCCAGCAACCTTCAACACACAAACAAACTGCTTACACAACGAAGACCTACATCTTACCTGTCACACAAGGCGAGGTCCTGACTGCGGCCCACTCTGACAAACATCAGCTTGGCACTGAACAGCAGCTGCCGCATGATGTCGTTGAGGAGGCAGGCGTCCACCTCTGGGTTGGTGAGCTTACGGGACAGAGCGCGGCAGTGGCTGATGAGCTGATGACCGCAGGCTGTCTGGTCACTGTGCAGAGACAGGATGGCCACACAGAGGTACGCACTGGGAGCCTTGAAGGTTAAAGCACAGAATGATTAGTTAAAAAGTTTAGTCAGTTTAACCTGACAGTAAGTGCGCACTGGGTATTGGGAAATGGCAATTTGGAGAGTTTAAATCCCAATCTGAGCCTATCAGTGGTCAAAACAGCCCTGCAGTGTGACCTCAGCCTGAAATAATCTACTTTATGAAATTTAAACATCTTCTATCCTTCCAGAGCTAATCTTTAAAAGCACTGTGAGAATCTTTTTTTGAGTAATAAAGCTATGAAAAGTTGTTTCAATAGACACCTGTTCATAGTAGAACTCGCTCCGCAGCAGCTGGTTCTCTGCAGAGTTTGTGCTCAGCTGGATCTGTTGTTGCACCACCTCGGGCAGATGAAGCATCCCATCCAGAGCGTTCTCTGTGACCACGGGGCTTCCAGCTACTGCACAAAGACAGAAGAGAAAAGAGGGACTGATGAAAACACATCTTTACAGACTACATCCAAAAAAGGCTGCAGCTTGTTTGTTTCACATGGCAGGAGTGCAAAAACACAGATCATCTTTTAACCAAGCAAAAGCAGAAAGACGCCTTGGCAAATGGACAAAAAGGTGTTGTTTTGTTTACCTTCAGCTGGTTCCAGCTCATCATCAGAGCTGAAAACAGAAAAAAAGTAGAAATATTAGTGAAAATGTCACCTGAGGAGTCTAATTACTTGACAAAACTTCACATTTAAGAAACCAAGCTTTATAAACCTATTGGCTGTTGTTTTTGGGACTTTTAACTTTAACCTTTAAGAGACACAAGGTTCCCTTTTCCAACAGAGTCAAATTTATTCAATTGAAGCATCTTATTTTTGGTTGTGCAAAAAAAATATTGTTTTTTAGGCCCAAATCACCATCCTTAATGTTTTGTGTAAGTGTAAAGGCTCTGATGACTACTTGAAAGCGGTAAGTGTTTTCCCTGGATAAAGACTCCATTTCCCATGAGCACTATCACCCACTGTCATAGGGAATTGACTCTTGCCAGTAAATTTTTTTTTTGTAAGATCATACAATTTACAAGCACCAAACAAAAGACTTGCTTTAACTATTAGGTTTCAGATGTTGTGGATTTTTAAAGTTAAGTCTGTTTTGAAAAAGAAAATCACAATATTCCCTTCATGTAAATCTCCAGGGTCTTACTCTGGGTGAAAGTAGGCGTAACACTGGTCACACACTCGGACTTCTTCTCCTGGGCAGCCCTCAACAGGCATCGTATGCTCCGAGCACGCGTTGCAAACCAGGCGACCGCATCTCCTACAATGATGCCGTCTGTTGAACTGCAAGAAAAGACAAAAACTCATGCAAACTTTTAAAATCTTCCATTTGTCAGGAAGTATATCTTTTTAATCCACAGTGACACTAATGAGACTCGCACTGTTTGACCCACTCACCATAGTGAACCTCTCGCGCTTGCAGACCATGCACACGTGCTGCTGGGTGTCAGGGACCCAGTCTTTGCGAGCCGGGGGTTGATCTGGAGGCTGAAACTTGGAAGACGAGCGACGTTTTCTCCCCGCTGAGTTTCGATCCCTCTCCCTGTCTGAGCTGGTGTAGGAGAGTGTGTGTGATGGGGTGCTTCCTGCAACCAAGTTCAGATACAAAAATCATGAGAACTTGAAGTTTTAAGCTTAGCCATCCTGAAAAACAGTCTGTCTGACACACCTGTGTTAAAGTCTCACCTGTAGACGCTGTTGGAGAATCGATTTGACTGTATGAAAGGGAGCAGTTATCCTGAGCAGGACACTGAAGCAGTGCATCCTGAAGGCTGACTAAAGAGTCTGAAAAACAAGCAGGCATTTATTAAGCTCAAAGATTTTGGTATGATTTTTGTCTTTGATACAAACGCACATTAACATGTTCAGTAGCTGTAACCACAGAGTTTGTATTCAGCACTAACCGGATCGAGACCTCCTCCTGGGAGCGCAGGAGAAGTCAAGAGCCTTGCAGGAGTAATCCGACAACAGCTTATCGATGTCCTCGGCACCAAAGCCAGCCTCCTGACCAATCAAGAGGCTCCGCAGGGTTCGCACTGCCACTTCTGCCCAGTCCACTTTGAGATTCATCAACAGCTGCTCCAGCATCAGAAGTGGCTCCGAGAGCAGGGGGAAATAGTCCTGACGAGCTGCTGGAGGCAGAGTCAGCAACACCTGGAAGACAAAAGGAGACAAAATGAACACAACCTGCAAAAATCGTATCACTTAGTCTCTTATATGACACTTTACTAACATATTCAATCAGACCAGTCACAGCCAGCAGTATTTAAAAACGCAACACAGAATAGAATAGAAAATACTTTATCCCCAAGGGGAAATTCAGGAGGAGTCACAGCAGCAATTAAGAAAACAAAAATAAGAAAGTGTATAGAAAGTGCAAAAAGGTCCATAAGAAAATAGATGATGACAGCTTGTCCATCATTGTCCAGTTCAGCCAGCCTCCACCTCCACAGGGTCCAGGACTGAGCTTCTTCAGCAGTCTGTTCAGTCTCTGTCTCCTGGATCCTGTCTGCTCACAGCAGGTGAAGCTCTTCCGATGTGGCGTTGGTGTCTGGTGTTAGCACTGTTAGCCATGTCTGTAAATAGCATGATGCTACTCTGCCTTCTGGTATTCCCTCTGTTGCTGGGTTAGCACAACTAGCTCGTCCATCTTATTGGAGATAGATCAAACGTTCCCAATAACGATGGATGGAAGGACAGGTCCATGTCGTCACTTCTTAGCTCACACCTAAGAACCAGCATGCAATCCTCACCTTGTGGGAAGACATCTGGCCTTGCACCAGTTGGCATTGACATGCTACAGGGTGCTAACAGCTGGTTTCATGTGTAAACAAAGCATCCATGGTTATACTAAGGACCTCAAAATAGTAAAAAATATTACTGTAGGCAAAACCAGTTTGGTGTCCATGACCAACAAATGAACCATACAAAGTAATAACCTACTCAAAATGCAAAGATGACGAAAAAGAGACAAAAAAATCATAAGAAACGGACAAGGAGGAGAGAGCTGCTGCAACAGGCAGCCATAACGGGGCAGCCTAGTGAAAAATTAACAAAGTATATGAAAAGTAAAGTATATGAGGATGATCTTGTATTTTACCACTGGAAAGATTTAAACATGATCCTACAGATGCAGAATGTGATTTGTGTCAGAAAATAACACTGTTATCAAACAAAGAAAACGTAACACCAAAGGAAAAAAAACATGTTTTGACATAAAAACTCTAGGAAGCATCAACACGATTTGCAGCAAAATTAATTTCCTGTTCTTCTGCTTTTGAATAAACTTTCGTGGATAAAAAACTTCTTGAATTCAAAGAACAAAATATGTATGCTTTAAAGTGGAAATGAGAAGTGCTTACATGTTAAGTCTAAATGCATAATAGTCTTTTACAAACCTTAGAGCCCAGGTGGAGAGCATGGATGTGTCGTCGGCGAGCTGGAGACACCTGCCTCTGGAAATGCAGCGTGAGGTAATCAGCCAGGAAGTGACAGGCAGCCAATCCGGGGCGACGGTCCAGAGCACGCTCACAGACGTCCAGGCCAACTGCAAAATCTGAAACAGCCTCCAGCAACTGGCATAAAGCAAAAAACACAAGAGGTAAATGTAAACAACAGCTCAGGGATTGATTCTTGAAATAATCTGGGTCTTAAGTTAAAGAGAAGTGGGGTTGTTCTGCACCTGGAAAGCCTCATCCATCTGTCCCTTCTCCAGCAGATGAAGCAGGTGCTCAGTTTGCAGCTGCAGCCTCAGCTGCTCCGACACAGGATAGAGCTCAACCCACCGAGCACAAAGATCAAACTCCTGCAGAAACAAAAGAAATTAAAAAAACGAGAATCTTTGAGGTCACTGTGTTGTATGTGAGATACAGTGTGTCTCTGCGTGTTAGCTGTACGTACTTTAGCCTCCACCATCATACACAACAAGGACTCAGAGTTTGTTTTTGACTCAGTCCTCAGCTCCTGCCAAGTTGCCCAAGGCAGCGGAGGTTTAAGAGCCAACATCTGTAGGAAGAGAAGAAAGGTACAAACACTTGGCATGAGGCACCATCCTTCAGGTAATGACAGGTAAGAGTGCACTGTACTCCTGCTAATGTGACATATAGAAGTACACACTGAACGTTCTCACAGAGAGCAAAACAAGTTACGCAAACTCTCCGTAAGCCTCTGCTTCTCTATCAACAACATTTTTCAAAAGTTTGCATGACTGCCTCATTTTAGTTACATTTTTTTCCAGTTTAAGAATAAGAAACTTAATAACATTAATACCCAGTGATAGATGTCCAGTTCTTTCTTCTTGAGCTCCAAGTCTGTCCTCAGCGAGCTCTCTGTGTTCGGATCATTCAGGCAGAACTCCAGCAGCTCCAGACAGGCTGACAGGGGCCAGCGCTCCAGAGCCTGGAGGGCCACACGGCCTCGCAGGTTAGCGTCCTGCACCCTAAACAGCTGACCGATTCCTTCATCTCCATCTGGATGTAGAAAACCAGAACACAAAGTCTCAGAGATACAAGAAGACTTCATTTTTTTGATTGGTTTGTGTTCTTTGAGATATAAATAGAGTTAAAGTTGAGAAGAAGAGTTGTTTGTCTGTGAACAACATTTCCCAAAAAGTAACAAACAGATCTTGATTAAATTTTCAGGAAATGTTCAAAATGGGATAAGGAAGAAGTGATTACATTTTGGTGGTGATCCGGATCACCATCCGGATCCAGGATTTTTTTAAAGGATTCTTTATCATTGTGAGATAGGGCCGGTTACACCATATGTGTGTGTAACTTAATGATAAATGGTCGGATTGCTTTGCAAAACAATACAAGACAAGGTCACCATAATTTCTGACAGATGTAAAAGTATGATCCAGATCCTGGCAAAATTCTGGATACTAAGCTCTGGAATATAAAATATGTACTGGGTCATTATTATCTTCAACACTGTCAGGAAACAAATTATCATACAAACCTGCAGCTAACACCAAATTGTAGCAGACAGTCTGCTGAAAGGGAGTATAACATTAAAGTAGGATCAAAGAGTTGTGTGGGTGCTTTTCTAGTGTTGAAATGCATTCATCATCATTTCTCACCTTCCAGAGCAGCACAGGCAAGCAGACGGTCCCTCAGCGCCCCCTCCTGGCTGCAGCCCTGCCCATACAGCTCCAGCAGACTCAGGGCTCGGCACAGGTCTTTGGAAGACAGAGCTTTCTGAAAGGCCTCGGCAGCCACAGCCTGAGACACTTCTGCTTGAGGCCCTGACAGCAGGAGACTGACGAGAGGTTTCCCACAAACAACCGCCCCTAAACCGTCCTCACCCTCAGTCACCAGAGAGCCCAACACGGGCTCAGCCATGGTGTGAAGGTACGCTCGGAGGATAGAGAAGTCTTTCAGGAGGTGGTCTGCTTCACGAGAAATCTGCTCACCATCCAGGACCGCCTCTTTACGGACACTGCGGAAGTAGCCGGACCACCCTGAGGGTTGTGTGCGGGCTGCTTCTCCTTTGCAGGCAGTCAGACAGGCCAGAGTGGCCAGCAAGGGGGAGCGAGACTTCAGGAAAGCCAGGGCAGACGGCGTGAGGAGGAAAGCGTTTGAGGAAGAAGAGGAAGAGGAAGAGGATGACTGAGATGGTGGTGAGGTGGAGAGGTTGGTGGGTGAGGTGGAGAGGCTGTGGAGCAGAGCAGAGCTGTCCTCTGCTTCAGACTCTGAGCTGGAGTCAGAGTGAGACTCTGCGAGTCCCAGAGCAGGCATGTGCTCCTGAGCGTGCTGCTGGAGCAGGACTGACAAACTGGAAACACTGAACATGCTGTCATCATTTTTAGTCTGACTGCAGTCTCTGTCATCGCCTGCACAGGAGACCCACACGGGAAGAGTCTCGCAGCATCGTTGGACGATCACCTGCTGGACGCTCAGACGCAGACCCTCCTGCTGCAGCAAGGACAAAACCCTGTAAAAAAAACCACCACAACAAAAACCTTAGACCAACTGGTTTCATCTTCTCAGTTCACTTCTTTGACTCCTACAACAAGGGATGAACTCTTTAGTGTTTTACCAGCTTCTTTTACCCAAAACAGCCCACATTATCTACAGTTGTACAGTTTCATTTAGCAGATACTTTTGTCCAAAGCGACGTACAACACAAGCAAGAATTGCAGCCAAGGGCGTAGGTTTGCATAGGGACGGTAGGGACATAACACTACCAACTTTTCAGGGGCACAAATTGTCCCCACTAACTTTTAAGCAACTTTTTGCATTATATAACGACTTCAGTTAAATAGGGAATTTAGATTGTCTTCCCATATGTTGTAAGGATAGAATCGACCATTCCGTTATTGAGTAAATTATTTTCATAATGTTCAGACATAAATTTACCCCTTTTCACTCGCTGAATGTGCCGGTCCAATATTTTTTTTTCCTCAAACGCACGTTAGATTGGCTAATGACCCCCACACCGACACACACGCACACTCAATCACCCCCGACAGAAATACGTGTCGACAACATGCCGCCTCCTTCGAAGAGGAGGGATATTAGAAGTTTTTTTTCGGCCAGCAGCAGCCACTGTAAGTAATGTAAAAAGACGTCAATGTTGTGGAGGCGGGGAACACACCACTAAATTTGATACTGAAAGTCCGACCTGCATCAGAGTTAGCATACTGCGCATGCATAGTGCTTTCTAGAGAGCTGATCCTTGCTTTGAGGGACAAAAGTCTTCGTCATTTCAGAGGTCACAGCGCTGTCTGGAGGGACACGGACTTTAGCAGATCATTGATATCAACCCGGAGCGGACTATGATGGAATAGTGGTGAAAAACACAAGTTTTTGGACGATTAATGCAGTTTTAGGAGCGGTGCTGTCTATGAGTTTGGCTGTGCTTGTGGACAAAAGCAGTAGTGTTTTACCTGAAGGAAGGCTCCATTTTTATTTATTTTTGTTATTCTCTGACTAAGACATTTTTTTCAGTTATATTTAATTTATTTATAAGACAGACAATGTTGAGTGGTCTTAAGACAAATGTTTATTTTTTGCATTCAGTAACACGTTTGTATTGTGTATGTTACTATGATTTTAAGTTATGTTCAAATATTGCAATTTAAATTTGCTAATAAAATCCAGACATTTATTCTGGAAGTTTTCAAAATGTTTCTATAGTAGTTTTTGAAAATAAAGGTTTGAATTGAATGGTGTATCAGGTGAACCAATACACATGCAAGTTAGTATAAGTCAATACAGATTTATTTTGCATTGATCATTTAGCCTGTATATCCATTAGGTTCATATTTGTGAGAAATGTAGCCCTGACCCCCGTCCACCCAATCTGTTTGGTCTTATTAATGTCCAGTCCCCAGCAAAAAGTGTACATGCAGGGTATGGTGTTATATTGTCCCTACCAATGTTGAGACCAAACCTACGCCCTTGATTGCAGCAACAATATACCTCAACCTTCAACAACATTCAGTAATTGGTGCTGAAAATTCACTAAGAGCTGAGTCTGAGACCTTCTGACTCATTCTACCCCTGAGGACAGAGAGGAGAAGGGTCAGATTCAGACTCTGTGGATCGTATAGAGTTTGGTAATTCATTCCACCATTTGGGAACAACAGAGGAGAAAAGTCTGGCTAGAGATTTGGAGCCATGCTGGGCTAGGAGCACCAGGCGTCTTTCACAAGCAGAGCGTAGTGGGCGAGAAGGAGTGTAGACCTGGATGAGGAACCCCAGGTAGGCAGGAGCCATTCTTGTCAATGTTTTGTAAGTCAGAGGAAGAGCTTTTGAATTTGATTGCTACTGCCAGTGAAGCTGCTGTTTTGGGCTGGTTAAAGACCAGACGTGCTGCTGCATTCTGGGTAATCTGCAGAGGTTTAAATGTACACACAGGGAGGCCTGCCAGGAGGGAGATGCATGAAATCACAAGGGCCTGAACCAGAAGCTGCGTGGCCTGTTGTGTCAGGTAGGGTCTGATCCTCCTGATGTTATAGAGAGCATATCCACAAGATCGACCAATCGAGGCCACGTGAACCTTAAAGGTCAGCTGGTCATCAATCATAACACCCAGATTTCTGGCAGAGTTTGTGGCAAATGTTGATTGGAATCAAAAGACAGAAAAAGCTGAGTGTCGTCAGCATAGCAGTGGTAGAAGAAGCCATGAGAGCAGATCAGGGGCTTTTCAGTGTTTAAAGGTTGTGCCTACCTGTCAGGAGACACCTGTCTGTCAAAAAGCAGGTGAGAAAGAAGCTGAAATGGGGATTGGAGTAACACCAGCAGAGGATTCCCAAGCTTCACTTCACTGCTCTGGTCTGAGAAAACAATGAAAATAAGAGAAAAAAAGTGCATTAAAAAAAGAAGAGTCGACAAGAGCCTTTTTATGGGTCATATTTAGGTCTTTGTGTAACACATGCCAACACATGTAAGTAGGACATTAAATAGACATAATAGTTCACGTCTTATATAAAAGATGCACTGGAGAAGAAGTTGTGGATCAAAAGCTGTGGCAAAACCAAGTTTCCTGTACAAAGTTCCCGAGGCAGCATGTTTCAAAAGCTGAGATTGTAAAACTGTATCCTCCTACTCTACTGATTTATGAATCATGTTACCTTCTGAGCCAAGACTTCGCACCAGCACAGACGCCAGCGTGTTGATATAGTCCAGGAAACTGCGCACGTAATCAGGTCTGGCATGATCCCCGTCCGGCTCAAAAGGGCAGAGCTGGTCCAGAGAGCGGAGCAGCTGCTTCATGCTGGAGCGCACGGGGTGAGAGTCCAGCTCAGACTGCTTCAGGCTGGCCTGTTCGCCCAGCAATGCCAGGAGAGCACTACCCACTCTGCCCTCTGTGGGACATCAAACACATATTTAACTCATCTCTTTTCTGGAAAAACATCCTCAAAATCTTCTGGTGAAGGTAAAGCAAACCTGCGCCGTCTGTAGCAGTGCTCAGGATGTTCAGAGTCGTCTCTAAACGCTGAGCCAGGCCAAGCCGTGCAGCGATGCACTCTTCACTCAGGGTCGGATGGCAACACAGGAGAACGTCCCGGATGCAGCAACCAAACGGATTGGCAACCACTTGGTCCTCACTGGCAGCTTCTACAGAAAACAGAGGACATAAAAGTTTCTCTTATTGTCTTAGACTCTGCAGAAAACAGATGAAATGTTTTAAGACAAGGGTGTTCAACCTGCAGCTCTGGAGCCTCATGCAGCTATTTGACTCCTTAGCAGTGGCTCATTGTAGCTTTAAAAAATATTGTTGAAATAAAGATTTCATTTTTTTTTTTAAATTCTTACAGAGGGTATTAATGATAACGACACAGACACTAAGTAAAATCATAATATAACATTTTGTACTAAAAATGCATCACCTCTTTAAATAAAGCTTTTAATTTTTTGCTATTTTTTTGAGATTTTTTTTTTTTTTTTTATTTCAATTTTTTTTACATTTTTGCAAATTGAGAAGAAGTATTTCGAATTTGTGGTATATTTAGCAAATTTTTGATTTTTTTTTTTTAATAAATCCCCACTTTTTTTTTTGCTATTTTCTAGAAAGTTTTACAATTTTTTGGAAATTAAGCAGAATGTTGAAATTGCATTATTTAGGTTTTTTGGCAAATTTATGACATTCCAGCAATTTTTTAAAAAATATTCAAATATTTACACGTTTTGAATTTCATTTATTATTTAAAAAAAAAATTGAAATTTCAATTTTTTAAATTCCCAACTTATTAAAATTTCATAAATTTAGCAAATTTATAAAATCTATACAATTTTTTTCTCAAATTTGCAAATTTGTGAAAAAAACAACAACTAAGAAATCACATGTACAATTTTATAAACACAAAAGTTTTTTCATTTAGATAATTGTTTTTAATATCATACTTTTTTGTCTTAGTGCAAAGATAAAGTAGATTCTCTGGCTCCTGAATGACTTTAATCCAGGTGAGCTGAAGATAAACGGCTCCTTTGAAAGTAAAGGTTGCAGACCCTTGTTTTAAGACAACACCACTTTTACCTGTAATGTGTACCTGTCATGTTAGAAGGTAACATGACAGACCTGAAGCACAGCGCATGATCTTCATTATTTTATCACACTTGAGTATTTTTATTTACCTGGTTTGACTGAATTTTTATTAGAGAAAGGATGATTCAGGATCTTGTTGATCTGTTGTAACACCATAGGAAATCCACAGATCCCCTCAGAGTGAGGAACCTTAGAGTCAGTTCTTACTCCTGTGGGGGCAGAAAGAGAGTGAGAGTCAGGATCAAAACCAACTTTTACTGTAATAAATTAATCCCCAACTTTAAAAACTTTGTTATAAAAGACTCTGATATATTCTGGCTCCTTACCTCGAGCCTCCAGGCTGCCGTTTAGCCGGCGCTCTGCGGTGTCCAGCAGCTGACGGGACGTCTTCCAGAGCTGACAGTGGCAGCAGGCCAGGTCAAAGGCAGCCATGGCTGCAGGACTGAGCTCATCCAGCAGTGAGTAAAGGAGCCCAGAGGGGTCTGAGGAGCAGCGGCTCAGCCAGTAGCCTTCCTCCAATGAGGGCATCGGGTGAGCAGGGGTGCTGAGGAGGCGGTCAGCTATGTCTGAGATGGAGTAGAAGGCCACACCTGCAGGGAGACACAGAGATCAGTCATGAAGTCTCCTGAAGTAATCCTTGTTAAATATGTAAAAACTGGGCACTAGTTAAAAAAAAACCAAACAGGAATCAAAAATGGAGCTGATAAAATGAGTGATAGCGACGGTCAGACCTGCAGCAGCAGCGCTCCCGATGGCCTGCAGGGTTGAACGCCCGCTGCTGCCCAGTCGACTCCTCCCCGGGCCTGTCACAGCTGTCGTCCCCAAACCCTCAGAGGATGACGAAGATGAAGACATCGACCTGCTCTCCATCTTCTGCTCCACCCGGCCCAACTCCACCAGGACTTCTTTGTAGCGCTCCATGAAGACCAGCTCCCCACAGCAGGCAGACGCCTCCAGATCAAACACCAGAGATACCTGCAGACGCACCAATAGAAAAACAGAGCTCAGTTCTCTCTCTGTGTGTAGGCTGCAGCTGGATCAGTCAGACAAAAGCATCACACAGACCTGATGTGCCTCCATAAAGTTCCCTCGGCGGATGCAAGACATGAGAAGAGACTCTGGAGGCGACAGCATGGCGGGGACAAGCCAGCTGTGTGGACCTCCACACGGACAAACCTCCAATTCCACAGAGCCCGCCGCTGTCCCTCCTCCACCGTCTAAGAGAAGGAAAAAATTAACTTTCATAGTACAGCAAAAGTAGTGCATATCTCACAGAAGCTGACTCTGAATTCCTCCAAAGGTAGAGATGGAACGGTTCACAAAATCCACGGTTTGGTTCTTATCACGATTTTGGAGTCACAGTTTTCGGTTTGGTTCGGTGTGCATTGTACACCTTTATTTTTACCATAGACCCCATTAATCCACTGTTAACCGATTATTTTTAATCAATTACTTCATGTATATTCATGAAAAACCTGAAAGAATGAGGCTGTTTCCCATTTGAAACATCATTAAAGCTGAGTGAAACTTTGCTAGTTTCATCATGCAAACTCCTCAGTAAAGAAAGTCACTATTGTCTGTCCCAGAAGTCGCTAAAAGTCACTAAATGATGCTGCTGTCTAATGTGCAGAATAATCCATTTGCATGTAGTTGTCATGGACTCTGTAGGAGAGAGAAATAACGTGGGAGAGACAAAAAGCAGGTAAAACACAACATCATATAGAGGAGGGGCTCACGATAGCACACGCCGCCCATTGAGGAGATCAAAAAACGATTCAACGTCAGACTCCAAACTCCAGAAAAGTCGCAAGAATTGCCATCTCAGGTATCTGAAATCTAATCTAAAGAGCTCCCAGACAGCAGAACGACTCAACGTCGCAGGTACACCCTCTAACTCTGCTTTCTCCGCTCGTCATGTAAACAACACACACGCCTCCCACAACTGTTGCCCTGTATTCTTCGCCTCGCATTGTGCATGCGTATGATTGAAGCTAAATACTTGCTTCAAACTGAGCTGTAGAATAAAAAAAAAGAAAAACATTAATATTAACTGTTTCATCCCTATCCAGGATTAATGGACTTGACGGAGATATTTGGATGAAGCGGTGTTACCTAAGACTAACATCTTTAGCCAAAGTTGAGACAGAATAACCCTGTTCATTTATAAATATCCTAGAGGACAGGTTGTATTGATTCCTCACCTGATGTGCTTGTGCTAACTTCTCCGTTGTGTCTCTCTGTGGAGGTTTGTCTCTCTACAGAGTGCCTCCCATGTCTCTTCCTTCTCCTCAGACTCGAGCTCTTGCTGCGTTCCAGAGGAGCGACCCTACAGCTTATTGAGGACACCTGAAGAGGGCTCTCTGGACCTGCAGAGTAAACCATCAAGACTTTAAAAATGCCTGCATCAACCCACCTGGCGTTACCCCTAGTAGCTGATTTGTCTCACCACTTCCGTTGCCCTGGTTACTCGTGATGATCTGCAGCCTCCACTGAGCCTCTGCGGTGCGTTTGCTCAACCTCTGCAGACGAGACCCAAACGTCGCAGCTGTCACCGAGCATCCGAGACTTTCAGCGGCCTCGGCCTCCCGAGGAAGCGCCCGTCCTCCCTCCTGTCCATCGTGCTGTCCCACCACACACATGCCCTCCAGTCCTTCTTTCAGCAGCTTCAGAAAACCCTCCATAGCTGTCACATCCACCAAAAAACCCTTACAGCCCTGGATGAAGTGTCCCAGCTCCAGGTGGCTGCAGTGGGCTGCTGTTGCTGAATTTAAAGGCAGCTTCTGGTTCTCCTTTCTGCTGTCCTCGACCTCATCCGTCTTTGATTTGGTCTCTGACTCCACATTTGTGTGTCTGATATCTGGTAACGTTTCTGACTGAGAGTTCTGATTTGAGTTTGTGTCTTTTTGGACAAAGTCAGCAGTGGACAGAAAGAGAAGAGAGAAGATGTTTTCCAGAAGTTCGAGGCGAAACACGGCGGGAACAGCTTCCAGGTAGAGCTGACACTCTGACAGGAAGTGCTTGAACATTTCATGGCAACCTGAAAACAGAATGAAAGACGTTAATCCACACTGTCGAGTTTGTCTTTTTTTTGTTTTTTGCAAACGAGATCATTCTGCAGAATTTAGCCGACAGGAAATGTTACTCCCGGCTGTCATCAAACAAACACCTCACAGCAGAAACACACAAAGCTGTCCTACCATTTGAGGAAGTTGAAGCTTGCTCTGTCTCTGCTTCATGCTGCTGCATGGACTCACACTCACTGCAGTTTGAGTATTTGTGAGCATTCACACAGAGAGCGTAAATGGCGTACTTCATGGCACAGAACCCCTGGAACAGGATTATGTTCCTCTGCACTCCTGGACTGAGAGGACTGACTTTCTCTACATCTTCCTCTGCAAGAATCCAAACCCTTGATTTAGTTTCCAGCTTGATCAGAAACACAACAAGAGAGAAGATGCTGAAGATGCTAACCTGTGTCTGGTGAATTAAGCAGCTGTTGCAGCAGATCCAGGATCTTGCGCTCTTCAAACTGAGCCAAAGGAGTCAGAGAATGCAGGATATAGAGCGCGGAGTGATTATCCAGAGTGTAAAGCTGAGCCAGCAGAGCTTCTGCAGAAATCCCTCTGAAGAAACAGAGAAAAGAAAAACAGTTAATACACAAAGTAAACAATGATTTAGCAGGAGTCAAACTCTGGTGAAAGAAGATAAGAAGCTTACGGGTTGTTGTTTTTACACCACTCCAGTATACCAAGCTGAGAGAACAGGAGATTGGCAAACTCCTGCAGAACAGAGTCATTGGCTGGTGCCTGAAAAAAAAGTCAGAAAACACAATTTAGGCACCAGTGTGTAAGAATTTTTTTTAACTAATTATCACATTTTGATAACAGTTTGTTTCCTTGTAAATTAAAAAAACGTTGTGTTTTCATTTGCTAAAGTGAGCTCTTGGTATTCAAAAAAGGTATCAGGTTTTTTTTCAGCCAAATTTTTTTCAGAAACCCAAACAGGTAAGCTAGTTGGAGTTTGGTTTCACTGCTAACAGATGTTCTCCTATACTCATGGAGCTGCACTGTAGGATGCAGAGATTTTCAAAAGTCCTTTTTTCCAAGTCCAAGTCAAGTCCCAAGTCTTTGGTCACGAGCCTAAGTCAAGTCTCAAGTCTCTTAAAAATGAGACTCAGGAGCTTTTGTCATCTGCTGCTATCTGGTCTACTAAGAATACTGCACAGCTATATCTATGATAAGCATTCAAAGCATTTACTGTATTATTATCACTCCTATCTACTAACACAGGGGTGGCCAACCTGTGGCTTGCAAGCCGCATGTGGCTCTTTGTCTTTCAGTGTGCGGCTCTTCGATCCATTCATAAGAAACATATTTATACACCTTGTTTGCCTGCTGTACTTATCTTGAATGACTTATCTAACCAGCACTTAAATTTGGACAATAGAAAAGCCTTGCTGGCAGGCCTTACTGCTGGGAAAAAACTTGTGGCCACACGCCGGAAACCTCCACACTCGCTCTCGTACCGTGCTTGGATTCTGACATATTTGGACATTGTTTATTTGGAGCTATCAATAGCCAAAGTGCATGGAGCGAAAGACTCTGCCATAAAGGCGTGGGATGCACTTTTAACTAACCTACGTGGACTTCTGATGTAACATTTGACTGAACTTTATGGATCTGGATCTGGGGAATGGGTGGGTTTTGGTCTGGGTTTTATGTTGGTTTTTATTTTTATTTATTTAATTTATTTTGTATTATTTGTGAGATTTACTTAATTTAATTTACCTTATTTATACACTTTAATATTTTCCTTATATGTTTTCTCGGTAGTTTAAACACTTTTATCACCTCTACAGTTATTGTAGATGATTATACCTTTAATCTGTATTCCGGTTATGATTACAATATCTGTATCTTTACCTACTGCACTTTTTATTTACATTTGTAAGTTTTTTACAACTTTGATTCTATTTTTGTATTGTGCATAAATATATTTGTATGTATAACGCCGAGAGGCAGAAATATAAAGCAAATAAAAATTTGATCACAAAAAAAGAAACATATATATTCATATATTGTTATGAGTAGTGGTGTGCCGATAAATCTAAAATACTGTTATGTTGATGCCAATGTTGGGATCAGTATTGATCAATACTTGGGTGATGAGATTCATACTTGAGTTTCAGTTTCTCTTCTCTACCTGTACTCCTCTCAATCACTCGTGTGCTCATAGATAGATAGATTAATAGACTTATAGATAGATGGAACTTTGTCTCTTCTGCAGTAAAAACAGAAACTTGTGTTTGACATGGCTCCAAATACGAATTTAAACACACAAACACAATAAATCTCACTCTGAAAATTGGAAATATATTGGTATTTATTAATGTAATTTTGTTTATGTGTGGGAGGAAGTGCTATTGTAAGACCAAGTGAATGATGTGGCTCTTTGTAGTACTGCGGTAATACTTGTGGCTCTTGGCTTCTGACCGGTTGGCCACCCATATACTAGCACATCGGTCATGTCACACACCTCAATGTAAACTAGTGTGACTAGCAAACTTTCACTCATCTATTCAAAGATGTTACAAACCTAGTAGAAAGCTAAGTGAACGTTATGTAGCTAGTGCAAAGCGAATTCTGTCCATATGCCCTAATGTGACTGACCTATCCAATTGAGTTTTCAGGTGCCTGGTAAAATTTGGTGTAGTGGATCCAGCATCTTTGATTTGGATCCTGCAGACTTTGCAGTCAGCACTCCTTTTGTTGGTGCTGTCCTGAAGTTTTTGTAACCAAATGTAATGACAAATGGTGCAGCAGCAGCTGCAGGTCTGCCTCTGGTCGCCATTGACATAATACGATGTATAAGTGATATCGCGTGATGCAGCGAAGCACACACATGGGTAAAGTGGTTACCATGGTTACCATAAAAAAAGGAAGGAATCACATATAGCTAGTCGGTCGGCCAAAAAAGAAAATATGCGGGACTCGAGAAAGAGTCACAAATTCGAGTCCCCATCTCGGGTAGGATGCAACTATTTATGCACGTTAGAGGTAAACAGCACAAGAGGATGAGCATTTTAAAGTCCAAGAAAGCAAAACGTTTTGTATTCTGACCTGCTCTCGATGAAGGATGCTGAGAAGCATTTGAGCCGAGCTCAGACTGCGACACTGAGTCCATCCCAGGAGCAACAGCAGACGCGACAGAGGCTGGAACTCCAGCTGCAATAAGTCTTTGAGCTGCAGAAACTCCTCGTGTTTAATCAGGTCCAGTGCAGTTACCTAAAGGAAGACACCAATTTTGTTACATTATTTAATTTCCTCATGCTTATTCAATTAACATATTCTTCAAGATTCAATTCATACAGCTCTAAAGCCACAGAAACATGGCAGTAAAGAAACAAAGTTCCTTTTGAAAAATCTGAATCAAACATTTGAGGCATTAACATATTTTTTCCAGAGGTCTTGGTGTACTTACCAAGACCTGCTCAAGGAAGTGTTTTCCACTGCTAAGGCACTCGAAGTAAATGGTCTTCCAAATGGATGGACGATCCTTGTGGCTGCATAAGCTGAGGGTCAGTTTCTCTGCTTCAGGAAGGTCCACTAAGAAGAACGAAACAGAAATGAAAAAAACATCAATAACAAAAGTTTCAGTTACTCGCAAGAAGGATGAATCCCAATGTAAGACTGCTTTTATCTGAGGAGCCCGGCATATCAAGACACAAGTATTTGAAAGATTATAAAAATCAATGAATTCTGTGCATTACATCAGTTTCATGCTCAGTTTTGGAAATATGTTGAATACATAGCCATTTCTCCAGTAACATACATTGAGAAGAAAAGCAGCTGTTTGTAAGCATGGAGACACAAGGTACGTCTTTACAGGTAGACTGTCCAAATTCCCAAACCCAGTGAAGTTTGAGTTTATACAGAGCTAGTAGAAACCAGTGCTGATGAATATGCAGGTAGAAAATCTGAATGTGAAAGTAAAGCAGGTTTAATAAGTCCATGTGGAGTGTATCTGTAATTTGAGCACTTAAAACAAGGCAGGTACTGTTTCATAGGAGTGGGAGAAAAAAACTGAACACAACATAGCAGGATTTCTTGTTTGACAATATCAAAATTGAGATTCTTTGTCAATTTTTTTTTTTAATTCAAATTCTTCAATTCAATCTTTGTTTATAAAAAAGTTACCACTTTTCTCCAGCAGAGGGTGAAATATTTCTCTCTGACTCAGGTGATGTGCATTTTATGGGAAAATATGGCTTCTGATATAGTCTGTAGACATCATCATCATTTAACTTTTTTCCATGGTCTGGTGTTAAAAAAGCAAACTGAAAATTGCAAAAATTATACATATCGAAGAATCGCAATTTAAATTGAATGGTCGGCCCAAAAATTGTTATGGAATCGAATTGCATATCGTCCCAGCCCTACTGGTTCAGCTTTGTAGCTGAACTGCATCACTTTTACAGCAAAATTATTCAAATTGCAGTCTCTAAACAAAGGTTTCATCATAATCCCCCAATCTACAATCCCTGCTGGCATGTCAAAGGATAAGAAAATGTATTCATTAGAGGATTGATTGGGGAATTGTCGAAAATAGCAAAAATAGCAGGGTATGAGCAATTAGCTCCAAGACTAAAATTCTTACATGCAGTTGGAGTATCATTATAGAGGTCAAGTGTGATTGATATGTCATATGTATGAGAGCTGGCCCAACAGTAGTGTAACCAAGACTATTGTGAGCCATCAATATATTTAGATTTATATGTGGGTATGTCTATACATATACAATTTGAATATGCATATGCGAAACTGTGTATCTTATTTCCTTCCCTTTTTTGTTATGTTTCGTTTTGTTTGTTTGTTTGTCGTAGTGGTGTCAGTAGTGTTGTAATTTGTATTCATAGTTATATTATACTTTTGATTTTTTTTACTGCGTGGTGTATGTAATGTCTAACTTTATGTTGGTTTTGTGTCTCAAAAAACCCAAAGCAATAAAAAGTTAATGACAGAAAATGAAAAAAATCTTTGGAGATGCTAAATGTGCAAAAAGAGCAAAAACAGCTGTCACATGTGAAGTTTTAGCAACCACAGAAGCAGAAGTGTGATCAAAAGAGGAAAAAGAAGCAGGAAGGGCAGATCTCAGGTTTCAGTGTTATCAGTTTTATCTGAATAATAAAATAACAGAGAAACTACAGCAGTTCAGAGGAGGAACTGATGTAGCAGAACTGAAGATTTGTTTGAGTCAGAGCGTAGGATTGATTTTAATGACCCAAAATGAAAGAGAGGAGGTCTTGAGAAAAAACTTGAAGACAGTATGTAAAGGACCATGTTTCCAAACAAGCGGATCAATCCGTCCACTCAGAGTTCATGTTTATGTCACTTACAGGTAATATTGATTTTTACAGGAAATACCCTCATATTGTAAATAACACCTAACAGTTACTTGTGGGTAGTTAAGAAGTGTAGTTTAATTACAGACTTTTCAGTTTCTCCAGCTACCTTGTGTTTGTGGTGCGCTCCTCAGCAGATGATCCCTCTGCAGCCTCAAAGCGGTGCAGCAGTACACAGAGACAAGAGCATCACAGCGCGGCCGGAGCAGCGAGGAAAGGATCTTCTCTTCCTTCAGCGGGCCATCTCTGGACGCCCACAGGGCCTCACACAGTGCCTCCAGCTGGCCCCCGCCTCGCTTAGAGCCCCACGGCATCACGGACAGCACAGAGTAGATCTCGTCCGCCCACTCCTCCAAACTCTCCTGCCTCCTCTCGGGCTTTCCGAGCTTCTTCATCAAGTGTGAGATGAATGTGTGCTGCAGGCTCTGGTCCTCTGAGCTCGACTGCTCCTGGAGGAGACAGGGACAGATGCAAGGAGTGTTAGAAAAATTAAACTCAAATTTTCATTTTTCGTAAACTTTAAGATAACATGACACAAAAAAATAACTTATGACACAGAGAGAATACGACAATCAGACAAAGGACAGACAAACAAACAATGGGAGTTTACTACAACATAATTCACTTTTATGACCAAGCTGATCTGTTCCATCCTTTTTTTTTCCATCATCTATGTTGTCTCTTATCGTAACATTATGTTTGACTCCACCTGTAAGAAATGTGCCAAAGATTGGGCAAGTCTTGGCTTCTTTTTCTCCAACAACGTCTGCAGGCAAGACTCCACAGCACCATCTGTCGTCCTCGAAGCAACAGGAGCCTCCTGGGCTGACTGTGTGTCCAAGAAGGCCTGGTGCAGCTCCTACAGAAAGATCATTTATGCAACATGTTAGTTTAAGTACAAAAGTGGTCTTAATCTGATAGAAAAGACCCTCATATCCTACTTCTACTATATTATCATTAACTGTGGGCTTAATTACAGAAATAGCTGAGGCTAAAAATGACCTTGAGGGTTGTCTCTGGTATTCCATCAGACCCCAGCTCTTCCAGGAGCAGCAGGAACTCCAGCTCTCTTCGTGTGTTTGGAGGAACCTTCTCTTCTGTCCATTTCTCCAAAACTTGAAGCCAAAACCAAGCCAATTTGTGTGGACTCCCCACAGACTCCCATCTGCAACACAAACATAACCATGATATGAGTGAATGAAACCCACAATCAGCATGTAATTCCAACACACAGGTGAAGAACTCACTTTAGACTGTAAGGATGGGAGACTATAGCTCTGATGATGTCTTGCAGCTTTTCCGAGAGTCCTCCTGTTGAGTGAACCAGCTGTGGCACGCAGGTGCTGGCCAGCTCCCACTCCCCGTGCTGCAGACACCTCTTAAAGTACTCAAACAGGTCCTGAAGGGAGGTCTCAGCCTCACAGCCAAATGGATGCATGATGGTCAGTCTTCACTGTGACACTCCTCTGCTCAGTGGTCACAACCAGAGGGAAACCTCTACTTCCAACCCGAGCTCACATCACCTGACACAGAAAGAAAAGCTCTGAGTTTAAAGAAAGAATATTTATTTGAAAATAGTACACAATTAATTTGCTGTGAGACGGTAGAGTAATATAATTTAAAATTACTCTACATTTGTGTATTTATTTCTGGTGTTCAAATACCTGCTAATCTTGTAGTTCAAACAAGTCTGCAAACTGACACAGTTCATGCTTTTAAGGTTGGATTTTTGTAGAAAAACACTTAAAATCTTTGTTTTATTTTGTAAGAGAAACTTTCTGTTATCCTTGATTGCAGATATATTTGTATCACCTGTGGTTGCAATAATAAAAACTGTTTTGGGGAAAGAATATCATATTAAAAGCAAAACTGGCCTGTGTGTGTAAAAGTATTAACTGACAACAAAAGAGTGGATAACAACAAAACATGCAGACTGTAAAATGCTTTCTACTTCAAAGGAAAATAAAAAGAGAATAACTGTATCAAACATGTATACAGGTAAAAGTCGATTTTGCTTCAATCAAAGTATGCCAAGTTGCCTGTTCCTTGGTATATATGTTATTAGCTTGTTATGAATGTAAGGTCCTCTGTCTCTTTAATAGTCTGTGCAAACAAACCACGCACGTTGAAAAGCAAACACTGATCAAAACAACCGTCTGCTGAGCTGCTGTTTTCTATCACAGACACCTAAATACCATCTAAATACACTTTTCGAACAACATTTTAATACTTCATGGTGTCTCAGATTTGACAGTTCCCTAATTGTCCCTGTTAGCCTTAGCGTTAGCTCTAAAAGCTGCTGAGTGGCTTCTGTGTGTACATTAAGTACGACAACTTCTATAACATCTACTATAAATACATCATAAAGCTTCAAAAAGTTAGAAAATATCTATTTTTGTTACTTACTCATTTCTTTAAGCTGTTTTCTCCTGAAATTTGGGATTATTTATACTCGTAGCTCCTGCTTTCTGCTGACCTGTTATGCTAGGCGGCTAGCTGCATGTTAACGGAGGTCATGTGACAGAATCAGCTGATTCTCAAACGCTGGTTGGTCAAAGGTTGGCACGAGGTAGACAAGAGTGGGCGTTCCCAAACCGCTTGCCGGGGACTTTCTTTTATTAAAATGACGCCTTCAGGTTCCATCGGACATCATATGATTCAGATACTGTGTATCAAACTAACAAGTCTCAGAAAGCACAATTTGCTTAATTTTAAATGTAATAATTATTTATTCAAAATAATAATGTTTTAATTCATATAGCACTTTAAAAAGAATGTTTACAAAGTGCTTAACAGATAAAGGCATGTAAAAGTGATCAAACCTAATGAGAGCATAAAGATTAAAGAAGATAGTTAAATTGAAATAATCAAGAAACAAAATTTTGTGAAAAATAAAGTCAAATTAATCAAACTGAAATAAAGTATATTTTCAACTGTGACATTACATAAAAGCAGGTCTGTAAAAGTGAGATTTAAGAGGTGATTTAAAAGATGTTACCGGTTAAGGTAGTTGCCTTTCTACAAAAAGGGCAGGAGCCTGCTTGTGTGAAGTTTACATGTCCTCTTTTAGGTTCTCATTGGGTTCCTCCCACAGTCAGAACACATGCCCAGGTTAATTTGTCACCCTGCAAATATGAACGGCACTGTCTCTGTAAGTTAGCCCCATACTGTGACCTGTTGACCCAAATACAGCCCCAGTCCTCCTGTGATTGGGATCCCTTCTAAACACCTACCTCTAAATGGGATTTTAACACACAAAAAAAAATCTTACACTAATTTATTTTTCCTTCCTAAAGCATCACTTTTAAAAGTCTTTGCCTTGTAAAAAAAAATTGCTCAAGATTACACTCATATTTTCCAAACCATAATTTACAACCAGTCCAAAAATAAAAAAAAATATTTTTCCACTCCTTTTCTGGAGCTTACGCACATTGAGTTTGCTTAGTTTCCAAGGAAATGGAGCGATGACTATGCTTATGTTAGTTTAGTGCACCATAAAAGGAAAAATGTAGTCCAAATGAACAAGCAGACCTTGAAGGCATCATCAGGTTAGCGCGTGCATTGTACTTTGAGGAATTAAAAGCATCCTGAAGCATTGTTATGGCTTTTGAGGGGGGAAACACATTGTCCTCATGATGTATATTAATTTATCCCCCTTCCTCTCCCTCTCAGACTGTCTCCCATCATCCCCGGTGCCAATCCGGGAGCCTGTCTCTATGACAACGTGGTGCAGGCGGGGTTTGCCAGCTGGAGGCAGAGTCGATCAGTGTTCAGTTGGCATCGGTGATTCGAAACCTCCACGCCGCATCACGCCCTGGGTGGAATGGAAGAAAAGGACAAGAAAGAACATGTATGTAGCCGTGATCTGTTTACCTTTGGTGCATGCATGCAAAATCTCTGCAACGATTCAGTTTGAGATTCCACTTTTGCAGATGCAGATAGTTTGTCCAGCTGAGTCACTGATTGTTAAAAATGTGGATCAATGGAGCTTTTGTTCAAACCGGTGCTAAATGTATCAGCCCATTTTAGATTCACAGAATATCAGGACGCATGGTGCAGGAGCGCATCCTCCTTGTATAAACTCCCTGTGTTGTCATGTTTAGCGGTGAAGGCCTCATCCTCATGTGTAACACCTCTATTGTTTCACAGGGGGAGTACACCGGGGAGATAAAGGGCGGAATGCGGCCTTCAATGAAGCTAGTTGTTATGGGAATTATCAACAAAAGGCCCAAAAGGTGAGTGTACGCACCTGCAGATTTTAAATGATGGATAAACTGTTGCACACTTGACGTGGCAGCCTCTTAAAATACGTGAGGAAATGCCCAGGCAGCGTTGTAGCTCAGATATGCAGCTGTTGTCTCTGTTTGAGAGCACGCCAACCACCCTGCAAGTCCCTGCTTTAGAAGAAGAAAAAAACATCTTTGTAAGTCAGTCAGCGTTTCCTAATTATATGCTGGACTGATGTGCGTGGGAGAGCTGCAAAATCCCATGAAATCTGAAGAGTCATACTGGAATTTCTTTGGTCATAACATCAGCTTGCTGTTTGTTCATTCATTCATTCATCAGTTTAATGCCGGATAAAGGCTGATGGTTACGAAAGCATGCTTAAAAAAATAAACTAAGATGCAGAACTCAGTTCCTGGGAAGAAACTCATTCTGGCTCAAGCGTTTAAAGACAAATGCTCCCAAAGGACCCTGAATGTCAAGTTACTTTTTAAGAGCTTAAACCAGAGAATCAGAGGGGGTAAAATAATCAAATACATCTTTGACACTAGTCAGAGTGATCCAGACTTTAACTGAAGTGGCATGAAGTGTGTGTGAGTGCATCCTTACGTACACAAATAAATATCAAAAATCTTCATTTATATTGCATTTAATCACTGGCTTTCCAAAAACAATAGCAAGTTAATACCTGTTTTGTAGCTTTTCTCACTGAACATCTCTATTGTGCAATACAAGCAAAGACCAGACGATGTCTCTGTGCTCAAACAAATCACACAAGCTCAAGTTGTATCATAGAAAAGCTGGGAAAATTAAAGCTCCAAATAAAATGTAAATATATGATAAAAAGCTTGATAACTCAAGACAACATACTGTTTTGTATCAAGGAATGAGGATGTGAAATGATCTCCCATCAGATATGACCACTCTTACAAGGAGAACTGTTTTGAAAGCAAAATTAAAGAAATATCTAGTGTCTCAGAGACTTTAATGAACTTTTCAGCAGGTGGTAAAAATTGTACGTCTAAATAAGTGTGTGGTCATATGTGTATTGTCATTGTCTAGCCATTCTGATGTCTTTTTTAAAACTTCATGTATATATACATAGATTTGTGATAGGTTTTATATTTGTACTCTTTAATTTGTAATTGATTGTTATTGAGCTGCCTCTTGTTTTGATTTTTTCTCATCTTTCTTTGTTCTGTTTTGGACTGTTCCTTTTTTGTTTTCAAATTTACGCTTATATGAGTGGACCCCACGAAGAGTATTTCCTGCTCAAGTCGTGACTTGTTAGGGATGGGAATTGATAAGATTTTGTCAGTATCGATGCTCTTATTGATTCTGTTTATTCTGATTCTTTATCGATTCCCTTATCAATTCCTGTTGTGAATTTTCTTGGTACAAAAAGTAGCTTTACAGGTTTTCTGTGTCAAAAATATTTAATTGAGGTTATACTGTAAGTGAATAAAATGTAATTTGTTCCTGAGTCTGGATATTTCTGGGCATAATTATACAGAAACAGGTAAAAATTGCACACAATGTGACATTGATGTACTGTGCTGTAATATATTAATAAGTAGGGCCATCTAGTGTCTCAAAGTGGTTATAGCAATGGTTTAAGTTGTTTGGAAGCTTAGTAGTTATGTCAGTCATGGGCCTTTCAATTTCCTGTTAGCTTTTCACATTTGATCTGTATTTTTTACAGAGTTGATGCCATATGTTTCTGTGATGAAAGTTGAAATTCTATTCTGAAGCTGAAGTGATACAGATGTATGCTAACTGCAAGCACATCAATGCACTTTCCCATATACGTTAGCATCAAGCTGGCGCTTTTTTGTTATTTTGGTAAATAAGGTGATTTATACCATTTTGAATGTACTGAATATGAATCTCCTGAAAAAGCGTAATGTACATTTCTTTATAAAGTCAATTCTTCAGTAAAACTTCAAGCTGAAAATCCAGAATCCGAGTTTTCTTGGGAAACATTATCTAACTGCTAAGCTAAGATAGCTGCAGCAGACTAGTCGACGTAAGGCCCAGCGGCTCCAGCATAATGTGAAGAATTGATAAGAAAATTGTTAAGCACAAAGGCTAACAATATCGATTGAAGCATTTCTTATCGATTCTCAACAGGAACCGGTTTTCGATTCTCATCCCTATGAGTAATTGGGCTGTAATTGGGATCTAAATAAACAATAAACAACAATAAATAGAAGTAGAAAAGTGGTTATTAATTTGATGTTATTTTTTTGTGCTAAGACTTTTAAAGTGACTAAAACTGACAAATAATTGAAGCCTGAGAAATAAGATGTTCAGTTAAAGAAGGGATGTAAATTTGCCTTCTCTACTCATTAGTACTCTACTGTCCTGTGTTGTGTGTTGGAGCAGCATGGAGGTGACCCTGTCCAGTCACCCTCAGGAGGAGGAGGAGGAGGGCGACGTTGGTCTTCAGCTGAAGGTCAGCTTCATGGAAAAAGCCGTCCAACGCAACGCTCGCCTGGCTGGAAAGTGGGGAAAAGCTGAAAACACACTCTCCTTCTTTCCCTTTGCAGCTGGGGAATCCTTTAAGGTATGAGTACATCCTCTAATAAAGCCAGTGTGTTCACAGAGTGTGTGTCTTATTGTCCTCTTCGTCCTCTCTGACTCTCAGATGGAGATCGTCTGTGAGCACCAGCAGTTTCGCATCCTGGTGGACGGCCAGCCTCTCTGTGGCTTCACCCACCGGTTCGTCCCGCTCGCCTCCCTCACTGCCTTACGAGTTTTTGGAGATCTACAGCTCACAAAGGTGGCCTAACACCAGCGACAAGAAGAAAAACCTAGACAGGGATGATGTGGGACCGTAAATACATGACATTAGAGCCAGTTTTTCAGAGAGTAAAATAATCCAAACCTGCCTCGTAATCACGTGTTAAGACAAAGTGCCTTCACTAGATTACCTATTTGGAGACTTGATTATAATGACCGACAGTCATAAATGTCTTGAATAAACCGAAGAATGTGATTTGAACTGAGTTTAAAGGCCGTGAGGTCAGAGCTATGATAATTTCCCGTAATGAACAAACAATGTGACACTTGTGCATTAAAATCTCAGACGTCTGTCTTTGATTTCTCTGGAGTTAACTTTTGAAAGCACTTAATGTTACGAGCGCCTGCATGAAGTTGAATGTCCCCCAAAAACAATTGATTGTCATTCTGTGCCAGAATAAGTACAGTAATATTTGTAATTCACCATGTTCACATGGCAACCATTTTTTTCTGACGTTACAGTCAGGGTGAGAGGATGTCATAAAGCTGATGTGAAGTCATCAATGAATATGGAAACACCCCAACATACGGATGAGGAGCAGCTTTCAGGGATAAAAAAATAAACCCCAAATCTGCAGTTCCCAGAGTGGCCACTTGAGGCTGGCTCCAAAAGAGCAAAGTTCCAAAGAGCTCCTTGTTAAAATATGAAACTAGAGGGCAAAAACAAAAATGTTACAGACACATTTTTTGGTCTGTATAGCACATTTTTTTTAACCAAGCAGGGTAGAATTTGTTTTTATTCTAATCATAAAGGCATAAACTTTACAGTCACTGTCAGTTCTTGCAAGTGTCTGTCAAGTTTCACATTATCTGATGTATTTTCAGCTTCTAATTAATCTGGAAAGGATTAGATTTAACTTCTTTTTTTGTCAATATTTATATTGATATAAGATTTCAAAGTGGGATTACAAAAGCATCAGAGCTTCTTACTCAAAGTGTAACATCAGTGGAAATTGGCTGCCATGTAAATACGGTGAATAATGTAAAAACATTTCAGTAGCCTATGTTAGTGCATGCCAGTAAAACAGATTAAACATATTAGCTTCTGTCACACATTGTCTTATTATCACTTTTAAAAAGCCAACTTTTTTGTGTACTTAATTTTTACATTAGCACTTTTTATGGGAATGTTTAATATTGACTTCACTGCAATAAATCACTTTAGTTGTTGTTGTTTTTTTGTTGTTGTTGTTTGCTGTGCAAATCACAAACTCCATTCCTGTAAAATACATTATGTCATAAATGATTTCCCTATAAGTCAACTCTAAACCAACTCCAGCTCAGCTTGAGTCATTCACATATGAGTTTACAGAGAAGGAGTGCCCGTCTGGGGTTTCTGGGAGCAAAAAACCACGTCCTCAGGCTGTTCTTGTCTGTACTTGTACTTCCTCTTGTTCCTCACTGAAGATAAGGCTTACTGGGTTCAGGCTTTAAAATATATTCATATGTTACACTGGAAAAAAAATTTACAGCATTATTAGACTTCTTTAAATGAGGGGAAAGGGGAAATTGTAAAACGACTAATGGCAAAGAATTGAAAAGAAGCTGAGCTGCAGGAAACTATTAAACGTTAAGGGTGAATGAATGTAAATAACACATACACTACAATCCTACAAATTTACTACTTTAAAGTTTCACAAATGTGTAACTTCATCTCACAAATTCATAATGTAATTTCTCAAAGATTGTCAGCTTTTTTTTTGTTTTTTTGAAAAAATAAAATAAAATTATATATATATATATATAATTATATATAATTGTTTTTTTTATTATTATTATTATTTCCTCACAAATTTCCGACTCTTTTTCAACATTTTTTTCCCACAAATATACTATGGCAAATGTGAAACTTTATAGTCTTTAAAGCTGCAATTTATTTATTTTTTTACTATTTTCTTTTTACATATTTTTACAACTTTTCTCCCAATTTTTTTATTCTAAACTCAAAAATGTTCTCTTCCGCTCCAGCTTTTTTTGTGGCCGTAATAAGCAATTGCATCAGTATAAGAGTGAGGCTTAAAAGTTAAAACACCTTTTTATTAATGTAAAAATAAATGAAATACATTAAAATTAAATTAAATACACTTGATGATCATATGATAAGCTGCTGCAACGTTTTGGCTTTACCTTTACAACATTCAAGCACAAACTTTAAAATACAGTTACACCAACAATCAGCTATTGACTAACATTGATCATGTTGTTATCATTGCATGGCCCCACTTTGCTGCTACAGTCGACATTCACAGAATGTATATTTTTCTACCCCTCTTCATGGAATCAGACGTGAAGTTTGAACCTTATGAGTGCTCTCTGATTGCATCTATCCAGTCCATCTTCTCCTGGTGGGTCGGGGCCTGGATGAAGTAATGCGTGTCTGTATGGGTGATGATTTTAAACAGGTTGCCTTGGATGTTTCCTTTCACACCTGCAAAGGGAGGAAGGATACAGTTAAAATGTGTCAGCTGGCATAAAAAGTCTTGAGTTCCTGCAATAGAAAACTAGTTTTTAAACATCAATCAGTGACTCACATGGTCACTGAGTGTCACACTCCTTAGAAGATGGCTCACATGAGCTCAAAGGTTACACTTTACAGTAAGGCAACTTATCAGAGTCCAGGTAACTGTTTACTGTTTCATGACTCGTTATGATCCCCTGAATGATTTAAGTCAGGACGTGTCATGACAAAACAATCAAGGGGGTGTAACATTGCGTGACTGATTCACAGTATAGAGATAATGATATTATCGGTGAGGGTTTGGGTTAGGCGTGTTTGCTCTGACCTCATCACAACTCACAGTTTTACACCTCACACACCCCCAAGCCAGAGCATCTGACATGTGGCGGTGAGAGTGACGTATGGTAAATGTAAAATCAGTACAGCTCGATTCTTCTGCCTGAACTGGCTCCAAGACGTCATTTAAAGAAATCTACTCCAAGTCTGGTCAAGTCAGGTGAAAGTCTTTGACAGCAGAACACTGGATGTCTCCAGAGATCATTATTGTTACTAAAATCAGCTGCATATCTGTTAATGTCAGAAGGAGCTGTGAATTATGGTGGTTAATTGTCTCTCTGAACTGTCTTTTGATTAAGAGGTTTCTAGATATTTCCATTTGGGCTTTCTTGTAATGCTAACAAATATTTGTATGTCAAATGATCAGAGTGGACTTGAACACTTTGGAGGATCTTCTCATTATCTACCCGGACATAAAACCCCTACTCTGTCTGCTCTGCTTCACTTGATGTCTTAAACTGAGTAGTCATTTAAATCAGACCAGCACACCGCGTGTGTTTGCTTTAAATGGATAATAAAGATATGATGATGGAGAAAAGATCCTTATAAGTAGTGCTCTGAGCCAGATCCCTGCTGTCGGGTGTCCCAGAATGCTTTGCGCAAAGAAGTGGACATTTGAACAACAGCAAATTAAAGCCAGAGATTAAAGGAGTAGAGTTAAATTCTGAGATTTAAGTTACAGATTTGTGATGAAAAGTTCACCATCTCAAATTTATGAGAAAGTCAGTTAGTACATTAGAATTGACTCATACATTTGTGAGAAAAAAAACAGCAATTTGGTTCAAATTAAGTCCCAAACTTTGAGTATAAATACAAAATTTTGTGCAAAAAAGGACAAGAAAGTCTGTGAGATTTTAAATCTTGAAAATAAGACTACACAAACTCAAAAAAACTACATCTACAGGCCATGTTGCTTCACGTGGAACAGCTAGAAACCTCCTGGTTAAGCTACAGATGTAGGGGAGGAAGCGTAACAGATGAAAACATGTCTCCATCAGGTTGTTTGCTTAAATTGACATAAACGTAGATAAAAGTTCATGATTTATTTACAAAGAGCAGTGGTATCTGATGTGCAGGCGTGAGAGGCGATAACGTTCACTTTCGACTTTGTCACTCCTTTTTTTTTTTTTTTTTTTTTTTTTTTTTTTTTTTACAAATATATGACTTTATAATCTCAGATCTTGGTATGTCAGTCTCTTTGGCTCTATTTTGTTGTAAAACTAGAAAAGCACTCAGAGAGCACAGACCTCCATCATGCATATTGTGATTGTCACCAACACTTTAGTCCTACTTTAATGTTATACGTCCTTTCAGTAGACTGTCTGCTACAACTTGGTGTTAGTTGCAGATTTTTACGATAATTTGTTTCCTGACAGTGTTGAAAATTATGACAACCCAGTACATGTATTATGTTCTGGATCTTAGTATCCAGAGTATTGCCAAGATCTGGATCGTACTTTTGCATCTGTCAGAAATTATGGTGACCTTGTCTTGTATTGTTTTGCAAAGCAATCTGATCATTTATGGTGGAGTTATGTACACATATGGTGAAAACAGCCCTATCTCACAATAATAAAGAATCCTTAAAAAAACATTTTTTACTATAACAGCTTTAATATCTGATCACAGTAAGTGGTGAAAAAGGAGTGTATTGAGTCTCCACCATCAGTCTTGTTTTGTAACAGTTTATCTTGCTAAGAAATCTTCAGGTGTCTACTCAGATTGACTCACCTGTGGGAACTCCATTATCGTCCAGAGAGGAAACCAGACAGCTCCGCAGTGAGAAACCGCCGACGGGGCTGACATCATCCTGATGGATCACAGGAGGGAAGAAGAGCTGAGTCAGGTTTGTGGTCTGAGGTATGACCAAAACAAAACAAATGCTTTGTTTGGGTTAGTTTATGTAGTGTCATATCTCAAGCTCTGTATCTAAACATTTGCTTTAAACATTTCTTTCACACACTCACCTTAGTGGGGTCGTAGTAGTGGAGAAAATCTGGCTCTGAACGAAGCACAAACAATCGCACCTTCCAGTTCTTCCTCCTGTGTCCCTGTGTTTGAAGGAGGCTCCAAGAGTTAGTCTGACTTTTATTCAATGTCTGAAGGTGAAAAAACATCACAGTATCCCCTTCCTGTGATCTTTAACTTAATCAAAGGTTGGGTTTTGGGTTGCTCTGAAGCATGCTTACCTGTTTGAGCAGAATTCCTCTCTTTATGACTTTTCCACTCAGCTCCACAGCAGACAGTGACGTCTCGGCCTTCACACTGCCTCTCTTCTTCAAGTTGTCAGACTGAGACAAAAAGAAACACACTGTGAACTCAGAACTACTTCAACCTCCTTCCTGTGGTCTGCAAGATAAAAATATAACTGGATGGGTCAGAAAACAGGGATTATCTGAGGCTTACAAAGCTGTACAGTGCTGTGGAGTCATCCATGAACTGCTCGCTGAGGCCGGCGGTGCGGATACCCTCCAGGCTCCTTGTGCCAACAGTCCTCAGGAAACCCTCCTCCAGGAGGGCTGAGGCCAGGGTCATGGCCTCCACCCGGGTCAGAGCCAGCTGCATGAACACCAGCCAGTCCACCACCGCTGAACCTGAAGAGATATCATTTATAACTATGAGGTGCTGTAATTGAAGTTTGAGTATGACGCTAAAGATGGATGCATGTTGAAGCAGGTGATGGAGAAATAAACGGATGTTGTCATCGCTCACCTGAGAAACAGTTGCTGTACGTGCTGCCCTGCTCCACATGGTTGCTCATCTTGATGCCGCTGTGGACGTCATACATGGCGTCCAACACTTTGCTTTGAATAAGAAAACAGATGCAGTCTTAAGAGCAGGTTGACACGGTAACAGCACCACATGTGTGTGACACTCCTAAGTCCGTGTGTGTTACCTCAGGTTGATGTGTAACTGCGATCCAGCTTGGTCTTCCTCATCCATCACTTTCCCACCTGCAGCTACGCGCAGTTTGTCGACTGCTTCCGTGATGTCAGCCGCCCAATCATCCCTTTCTTCACGAGAACAAGCCTCCAAGAAATGATCCACCTTGTTCTTTGTCCGGAGCTTAAACACCAGCTGGGGGAAAAACACAGGTTAGTGAGTGCCAGAGATCAGAGAATCCAATCCTCAAGTGAGGAAATGTTGGCGCTCAGGTCCTGACAAAACTGTAACCTGAGGCGAAACTTTTGGTAAGAGTTTTAGAAATGTTGTGCTGGTGAAGCCAAACCTTGAGGGTGGTTTCTACCAATAAAAACATCAACACTGAAGAGGAAGATTGAGTAACCAAGTCATAAACTGAAAAAAAAAAAAAAGTCCTGGAAAGTAAATCTTTTTCATACTACATGCCAAGTTTCAAGTCCAAACCTGCTTTTGTTCTGGTGTTTATCTCTGCAAATATTTATGCATAGCAGATTTAAGAAGATTAAAACGATACAGTACCAGAGCCTGGTACCTGGCAATTGGTATCGGTACTCAACGCTACCAATTGCCAGGCACTATTTTATATTTATGTGATAAAAATATAAATTTGATGAATAATAAAATATGTATAATTTTTCAATTTAACATATTTATTCTTTAACATATAATCTTGCAATGCTGTGTTCATGTCCAGCATGGAAAATCACCTACTCTTCCACACCTTCACAGGCACAAGGATGGGTTTAGGTACCTAACCATGGTACATTTTGATTTTACAAGAATTGGTACCCAGTACTTTTGATAGAATTTGGTTAGTACCCATAAAAGTTGCTGATTTTTAAATCAAGACATTAAATAAAAACTGCAAAGTGCTGAAGACTGTCAGGACCATGCATAGGAAAAATATATACTTTGTCTACCTGTAAAAGTCATTCATTTAAATCCATGGGAAATGTCTTATTTGTTTTTAATCTAAGAGGATTTTTTTTCCATTATTTAAGTGAAAATAAAATTTTAAATTGATCATTTAAATCACCAAGGTAGTGATGTTTCAAAATGATCTCAAAATAGTTAATTAAATTGTCTGCACATCGTCTTTTGCTTAGTTTTGTTCAGGGAACTCTCTTGACTCACCATGTATTCTCTTTGGTTTGGATGTGCATGCTTCTCATTTTTTTTGTCTAAACATCTCTACAGTAGAAGACTTTTAGAGCCAGAATAATGAGAGATGAGAGAACATTTCTCAAGTTTCAAGACTGAGAATAAAATCTCAGAGTCTAGAGAAAAGTTGAGCTGTTTTGCCGCAGGTATTTGAAAAATTAGACCAAAAGTAAAAAACTGTCCACAAACACAGGGGTTACAGATTTTGATGTTGCTCTTAATATTCCTACTTTGTTTAAATACAACTTTTATTCAACCAATAGTGACACTGAACTAGAGTGACAGAGGGGAAAAACTCACCGGTCGATTTTCATACTCCAGAAAAGGACTTGTTATCACACAGTCCTTCAGCTGGATTTTCCCTCGCTGACATGAGTCTCTTTTGCCTCCTTCGTATTTGTAATACAGCAGCTTGTCCGGCATCAACACAAACCAGCGAGCCTTCCAGTTGTGAACCAAGTGACCCTGAAATCAGATTTTAAAACAAGATTTTCAGCACACTTTTTCCTCTTACAATGGTATTTCCATACATTAATCTGTCCCACACCTTATACATTTGCAAAAGTTTCTGTTATTGTCCTTGAAAATCTCACCCTCTTCACCAGGAATCCCTCTCTCAGAATCATGTTTGTCTTCTCTGTATCCATCTTGTTCAGTGAGATCTTGGCAGCAGAGTTCAGCCTGTTCCTGCTTGCTCAGGTTTTTAAATGAAGAGGAAAGTTTGTCATGTTGCGTCGTCATGTTCACACCCACTAATTCACACATTGCTCAATGCTGGATTGTCAAACAGTTGCTGTACTTCTTACTCTGCATCACCTGAGGGCGCACTGACTCCTCAGAGGCTCAGCTCTGGATCACAGGCTCAGAGCAACCACTCACAGCATGTTTGGATAATGAGTGTCTGGTATGTTTGAAGCCATGGTGACAGAGTTTTGTCATAAGATTACATGTTCAAAAAATCTAATCTGTAATAGGATGATCTAGATATATTTGCTTTCCAGAAAGGTTTTTAAAAGATGACTAAACCTGGATGATCAGTTGCCAAAATGGGAAATTTACACTTCATTCTTTGTCCACAGGGGGGCGCCAAAATCCACAGAGACTGAGAATATCCTGTGAGTTGCTTTAAATATTGAATGTTTCTGGGTGATTGGACATCTTTGGCCAGAATCTGTTTTGGTTTTTTTTCAGGGTAAAGACTCAGTTTCCCGTAAGCATTATCACCATCTGTCAAAAAGATGTGACTCTGTCCAAGGAAAGCTTTTTTTTTTTTTTTTGGGACACTGCTTTTCCTTGTTCAAGATAGCTTGTAAACTCAGTTTGTTGCACAGTTTAGAGTCCAGGATGTGAGCAGACTATCTGTTTAGTGTCTCTCCTGTAATGTGGAAAGTTTTCCAGCAGTTTTAAAAACATGTTTTCAGAGGTGTCAAGTAACAAAGTTAAAATACTGTTACCCTACTTAAGTAAAAATTTGGGGTATCTATACTTTACTGGAGAAGTTATTTTTTAGCTGACTTTTTACTTCTACTCTTTACATTTTTAGACAAATATTTGTACTTTCTACATCCTACATTTAGAAAAATAACCTCTTCACTCCTGTTTTCATTCCAGTCTGTCATTTAAAAAAGAAAGAAAGAAAAGGATCAGCACATTCACACAGAAAAAAAAATAAAAACCTATCCAGATAAATTGCACCATTGGGATGCAACATTGAACCGGATCAACCTGATCTGGATACACAGTTTTCAAGATCACGAAATCCAGATTACCAGTGCTCTAGATCGGACGTACGAACGAACGTATCACAATGTGGGCAACCAGCTCTGAAAATAACAACAGATAGAAGAGCCAACATGGTGTCATCGAGGGTGTTTTTTTATTTGAGAAAAAAACAAAACCATCATAAAAATCCACTTCTATTTTTAATTTCTTTTATGACCCCTCAACTGAGCCACAACAAATGAATAACAAATATACATATATAAAAAAAAGTGGATATTTTGAAAACGTCCGAAATGTTAAAAAATAGCCTAAATATCTGGAAGTAAGCAAAATAAAAGAAATATTCAGGGTTCTTCTCCAGAATTTTTAAGCTTTGCTTTTAGAAAGCAGATCTGAAGTTTTTCTCTGGTTTGCTCTGTACTTCTGTTCTTTCACTTTCTCTTTGTTTTTACTTTACTGTAATACAACGCTTTATTGATAGCCTATGTTAAGTTATTTACTTTATGTCATTGTTGAACAAGTCAGGTTTAAAATAAAAATTTAGTATGGAAAATAAATTGTAGAAATGTTGTATTATTTGACCAACTTTTAGGTTTTACTACATCTTCTTCCTGAAATCCACCTTGAAATCCTACCCCCTGTTGGGATCAAGATAATCCTGTTTTTGTGGATCAAAGTGATCCAAATCTTGCAGAAAAGTTCTGAATAACACAAACTGAAGATTTGATCCAGATTTACACTATTTTTGGATTATTTGATCCAATCCGATTTCAAAATCCTTCTGTCCCTTTTGAAAAACCCATTTTCAGAATTTAATCCAATCCAATTACCAAAATCCAATCATATTACCTTTGAACAAGTGGCCCTAAGAGATCTATCCCATGTGTAGAAAGACTCTAATGATCAACACCAGCTGCTCCAAATTTTTTTAACATTAACATTTTAATAAAAAATTATAGTCAGTAGCTTTTGTCCTAAATGGCATTTGTTCTCCTTACATTACTTTTACTTTTATACTCTAAGTATTTTCAAAACCAGAGTTGATTCTTCAAATTCTACACAAGTCTTTTTAACCCGACTATCTATACTTCTACTTGAGAAATGGACGTGAATACTTTAGACACCTCTTCATGTTTTTACAGGGTTTTCTGTGCTTTGGTTTATCAAACCTTTTGCTTTGAATGACACACAGGAAGAGGCTTTACATGACGACAGAGGACTGTATCCTTTGCAACCCTCCTGTCTGCTGCATTGTGTCTCCCGGGTGAAGGAACTCGTGTTTCAAAGAATGCATCAATAAGACAGTGTGCGACAGACTCAGCGTGGCAGCAGTCCAAATAAGTGTCAAATAAAGGATCTGTTAAACATGGAGGATCAATCACCTAAATCCTGCAGCTCTTTTGAGTCAGAGTAAAACTCCCTCCTCTGACGGGAGTGTTAAGTCGAGTCACAGTGTAAGGCGTGTATGAAAGCCCTCTGTATAACATTAACCGTACTTCAAACATTAATTACATAAAGATAATAAAATGGTCTTTTGGCACACCAGGATATGAAGAGCACTGACGCATGAAGCCTCACGTGGGGCGCCCGGTTGTCTTGGTCACAGACTTAAAATGTAAATACGCATTGGACTTTTTGTATCACTGTTCACAGCTGGTTACACAAAGCATGTTTGACACTGTGTGTTCTGTTTTTGTGGGATTGAAAGGAGTCAGGATTTCAGCGGTCTGGACAAACAGGCCTGTTAAAACTATTTTTTGAATGGTAAGCTACTGAAAAAGGAGAGTTTTTTCAGAATCCTGCAATTATCAGACTGTTGTTTTTGCTTTTCTTTGCAGTTTATTGGTTTAAAGTTATCATTAATTCTAAGTGCTGCAGCTGAAAGGAAAATTGTTTTCACTTTTCAATAAACTCCAGAGGTCACTCCACAAGTGTTGGGAATGAGACAGGGATTCGTCATCCTGACAGAGATGTGACATCAAAATACTTTCATGATAAAGGCTGAGAGTAGAAGCAGGATGTGAGGAGAGGCAGCACAGATTCTCCTGCCGTTTGTCGTGAGATTTCCCTATCAGCGACCTCTTCGTGACGCACACGTTTACGACTGTTGACCTATTTTACAGGTTCTGCAAACGGTGTGCAATCCCAGTGCTGACGACCTGTTTTCCTCCCGTGTGGGAATGGAAAGACAGAATTTATTTTCTGTTCGCACTCTCTTCACTCCTGTTAATCAACAGACAAACAAACCTGACACTTCCAGACAACACGCCTACTTTTATTAACGAAACTTACGACATGAAAACATTTAATCCATAAAAAAACTAAAGTGCTTTACTATCAAAAGGTACAGCTAAGGTTTGGTGCTTCTGTGTTTTACAGTGACATAATATCCACACAGTAAATATGGGTAACTTTCAATAACAGCAGCTAAAAGAAAAAGTAAAGAAATGTTTATATTTGCACACGAAAAGAATCAAAACCAAAACTGAATAAGTTCAATTGATATGTATAAAATTGTCTCTCTGTGCGAACAGCTTCATTTACTGTCATCCAAAAAAATAATTAAACAAAAATAGTGAGCAATATTAACACCCTTATTATGTACAAAGCAAAGAATAAGAGCTGGAAACAGGGTAGACAACTTGGGAAATATTGACTAAAAAGTTATAATGTGCAGGATTTAAGTCGTTATGTCATGAGATTGAAGTCATAATGTTACATAACAAAAGTCGCAATAAATACTTACTGCAATGTTACGAAAATAATTCATAATTTTACAGAATAAATGCCCTAAATTTACAGAGCAAAAGTCAAAATGCTACTAGTATAAGTTCATAATGTTGCAGACTAAAAGTTCTGAAGTCAAAAAAATAAGTAGTAATATAACGAGAATAAAAGTCTGAAAGTTACAGAATATAAGTGTTAATGTTAAGAGAACTGGGTGGTAATGTTATGGAACAAATGCAGTAATATTAGGCAATAGCTGCCGTGATGTTATAAAAAGGGGGTTGTAAATTTAGGGAATAAATGTCATGATGTTTGAGAATTAGGTCATAATGTCAATGGCTAAAAGTCGTTACATGAAAAGGTCGTAATGATATGAGAATTAGTTTGTAACGTTACAGAACAAAAGCAGTAGTGTATCAAGAAATAAGTCTTTAAATTTTTAATGTTATGACTTCATTCTCGTAACTTCATGACTCTGATCTTGTAACCATAGACTGTATAAAACATGGATGTAGCCTCCACAGCGCCACCTATCTGTTCCTGAAACCGTAAAATGAAGCCAATCCGCGGACGCAGCCCCATTTACTATTACCCCGGCTGTGAGTTTTTCTCTGAACAGGGCACTTGCCAGTCACGTGACCTTAGCTGTGCCTCTGATTGGACAAATAATGCTAATAACTTCTGGATTCACTTACCCTACAGTGTGTGCCAATAGTGAAATCAGCGTTTTAGACCCAAACCATATCTTTAAACAGGCTTTAAAAATGCTTTTTAATGCCGTGAAAGTCTGTTTTTATAGCTGGGTGTGTATGTGACTTCTGGTCAGATTCACGATGAACCGCAACTTTTGGCACTTCTACATAGACTTCATTTTAACTAACCGCCCCTTGCTTGTAACATTGTAACTTTCATCTCATAACATTACAACTTCATTCTCTGAACATTTTGAATTAAATCTTGTAACATTACCTCTGTTCTCTCTTGACATTATGACTTTTTTGGAGGATCATTACAAATTCCGAAAAAACAATTTAACTTTTGTCCGTAATTTATTCTTTTGTTCTTGTGACATTGGTTCTTTAATCTCTTAGCATTGGGACTTAATTCTCAGGTCATGACCCCTTAGATATAACATCCCATCTTTATTCTCAAAATGTTACAACTTTTTTTGTTGTTTCTACTCTTGTCCTCCATTGTTGTGTCCAGAATCCACTTGAGGCTGGCTGCAGAAAGACCAGAAGTCACGTACACACCCAGCCATAAAAACAGACTTTTACAGCATTAAAAAGCATATTTACAGCCTGGTTAAAAAAACATTTTGGGTCTAAAACGCTGATTTCACTATCGGCACACACTGTACAGTGAGTGAATTTTTTCTATCTGTTATTAGGATCATTTGATTTTCCAATCAGAGGCACAGCTCAGGTCACATGACCACTGGGCGCCCTGTAGCTGCTCGAAGAAAAACTCACAGCCAGCGTCATAGCGAATGTGGCTGTGTCCGCGGATTGGTTTCATTTCACGGTTTCAAGAACAGAGGGGCAGCGTTGCGGATGCTTCGTCCATGTTTTATACCGTCTATGGTTTATAGACGACAGTAAACTATTTGAATATTGTCATTGTTGGAATTGAAGATCATTACGTGAATATGATGTTTTGAGACAGTTTGGCTTTGTTGTGAAGTTTTGTCCTTCTAAACTTGGTGACAACATTTTGCACAAAAGCAGCAACATAAGCAGGTCAGATGACTTACAAAACAAGTATTATGTACATCAAAGTGGTATGTTGTCAGTCAAGCAAGTGTTCCTCTGTATCTAAGAGGAAAAAAGTAACCTCTTAGACTCAAACTACTAAAAAGAACTACTCAAGCTTACAATTTGTTCAAGACCCTTTTTACCACCAAAATCCTGAACTCTCTGCAGGAATGTAGCACCGAGTGTTCAAGTCTTTTACATTCCTGCTCCATCAGAGCCCATCCAGCAACTTTAACGGACCACGGTACAACAGCATGTCTCTATGGTGCATACAGCAGAAGCTCACGCTGGACTCAGACCGTGCCATGCTGACACCACCTTCTCTGGATGAGCCATCATGTCCTTCCACTGCTCCACAGCTTCAAGCACCGGGCTGTCGAATCCAAGCTGAACCTGACAGAGACATGTGACATCCCTCAGTTTGTTTATATTCATCTTGAATTATGTCTTAAATCTTTTTGGAAGCTACAAGATATCGTCATACAGCGAGAATCAGTTTACTGGCTTTGATGCTCATTGCAATCTAGGTTGTTATTTACGTATTGTCTGTTCAGCAGTAACCTAGACAGTATTGATTGTACCAATACACACTGGAAAAGCTCACCTGTCCAAGACACTGTTTCCTTCTGACCGAGCTGCGGCTGTAGAGTTTGACAGACAGCGAGCAGTCGTGGTCCAAAGCTGCCAGGAGGAAGTGAAACGTCTCTGCCCACCTACACTGACCCTTCGAGGCCTTTATCACCCGAGTCTTCTTCTTCATCACCACCCGCCCCAACTGGTGCATCTCCGCTTTGACAAAAAATGCTTCATACACGAGGGAGAATCACATGAGCTGCACTAAAACTGAGTCACATCACATTAAAGTCCACTCTCAGAGATACTTACCTTGTGTGAGAGGAGTGGAGGATGCTGGGAGGTTTTGCGCAGCGAGGACCTGGAGTTGGATTCGTCCGTTGACCGGCTGAAAGCAGGTGGTGAGATTGAGCTCGGCGTGGCACACCTGGAGATGTAAATTCATTCAATGTAATGGGTGTGTGTGTGGTTTCAAGTGCTTCCAGAGGCTGCCTCAAGTGGACACTCAAGGAATTGCAGTTTTTTTTTAATCACTTCTGCATGAGTTTCATTTCTCTGCTGCTTGGGTAAGACTCACTGATTTTAATCGAATGTACTTTTAACAGTTGGTCAGAGTCTTTACGAGACTTATCATAATGGTAACAGCCGTTTTTTTTTTGTTGTTGTTGTTGTTGTTGTTGTGGCCTTTCAAAATAAAAGACACAAAGGCAGTAAAATAAAACTGACAAGTCACAAAACAATGAGCAAAAAAAAAATCAAGGAGTCAGAAATATGTTAAAGAAAGATAATTTACTGGAAACGTAAACGAGAAATGTGTCACTGCTTTACAGGAAACAGGGCAGTGTCTGATGCAAGGTTTTTTTCCTACCCTGGAATAAACTCCAAAATAGACGACCAGCGTCAGTGTTCAAAGACGAAACATTTATTTCCAAGTTTCATCACAACTGGGCCGGCACTTTGGCAGCTACTGGCTTTCAGAGTTTGACACTCTGACCTTTAATCGCAGCTCTCTCTGAACAATTGCTGTAAATTGTTGGACAGCTGTTTGGTGTCAGTCAGAGCGACACTGTAGGAGCTTTTGTGTGTTTAAAGCTTCAACACACTGACCTTTAATCATCCGCCAAAAAAAGCACTTTATGAAAGAGGCAGACGAAACACACATAAGAGCATCATCTGTTATGGTCTGACATCAAACCTGCAGTTTGACCTTTGAATACGGCCGAGGAAGGTGGGGAGATTTTTCTAGATCTTAGAGAAGTGGTAAAATCTGTGGTTCAGCTTGAAAAGGGAAAAACTGGACTCAATTTTTGGAAGTAATAAAAAGTTTTGATAAAATTCAGTGAAACATGAAGCCAAATTTGAATGAACATGCACCATACATTACTTCAATTTTGTGTGTTGACGGATGAAGCCTGTGAATCCACCGACATTTACCTGAGTTGAACTTTTTTTTTGCTGCTAAAATGTCATAAATATGACCAAACCAAACCACATTTAATCTCTGCATGTTTGCTTACTTTAAAGAAGAGGATTATACTTTCCCACATTTAAAACATGGATACAAATCATCAATGCTGGATGTTCAGACTCAACAAGTGAAAATTTCCAAACCACTGCACATTCATTTGTTGATAAAACCTCTAAATCTGTATGTAAACTGCATTAAACTGTTCCTAAAATAACGTGATTTTCACAAGATCTTTTAGAAATGATGAGGTCATCGCACAAGGATCCCCTAACTGGATCATGACACTTTGGAGGGACAAGCCTCAAACCAGAGTCCCCCCAGAGGACTGGCCAACCATAGAGGAGGGAGTTAGTGTAGCAGGGAGCTCTAAAGATACAGCAGAGGCTGAAATAAGGGTTTTCAAAAACACCAATGTGAGAAAAAAAGGATTTTTCCTGAGCTGTAAATCACGTAAAGCTACCACGGGGGAACCCAGAGAGCCAGAATTAAGACCAAAAGAAAGAGAAATACCCTTTTTTGAGCTAACTCGTAGCTCTTATGTTGTAGTAGACCTTTTTCTTTCTTGCTTTACCCCTAAATATGTATCAGAAAGGTTTAGGGGCCGTTTACACGACAACGGTTTTAGGGTGAAATGCAAAAGTTTTGTTGTGTTTCAGCCTCGTGTTTACACCGAAACGGCATTGCAGCCAACCTAAAACGCAAACTTCTGAAAACGAGTGGGATTTTTCTGAAACGCTCCCAACACCGTTGCCGTGTAAACAGTAAGCCAGCGTGTTCAGTGGAAACACTGACGTCACACTCCGCCTCACGCACGCGCATACAACAGAACCACAGTACCATTGTTACTGTCTTCGCAAACTACCATTTTGTGCTTGTGCTGCTCAATCTGCTTTTTCTGCTGACTGTCTTTCAACAAAATGAGCATCTTTTGCTCCACTTTTTAACTTAGTATTCACCAATACACCAGATGATCATCTCAACTCTACTTCAGTGGAGATCTCCCAAAAGCGGCTTCTGGACAAGACAGTTATAGCACCACCTACAGGCCTGGTATGCTCACTACAGCGTTTTTAGTCTATCAGCGTTTCCGTGTAAACGCAGATTTTTTTTCACTGCGTGTTCCCTGCGTTATGCTTTTTCAGGTGTAATATTGTTGTGTAAACGGGGCCTTAGATGTAAAGTTTTACACCTGGTGACCAAAATAGGTGACAATGTGATGGCTGTTTCACTTGTAACTGATGGCATGAGCGGATTAGGAAAAGTAAGCCCCCAAGTGGATTTACCCAAAACTGTATCAATGGCCTACTACGTACTACCCGTGAATGTAGTATGTGGTAGGCACTGCGTACTGCCTACTGCTTTTGCTTGTAGCATGTAGTAGGCTATGATGGTACTGTTGAGTCAGCTTTGTTGTACACTACTCTGGTTTTCAGTTTTGGAAAGTGGAGCTACAGATGATAATTTATTTTATTTTATTTTAATTTAATTTTTTGGCCTTTGCACCTTTAATGTACAAACAAACTATGGGTAGATCTTGAAATTTTAGTTATCTTATTAATTATATCACTACAGAATCACCATATTTGATTTTTAATTATAAATCCTAAAGTTATATCGTTATAAATAGATATTTGTATTTTTGCAGCAGATGGTAACATCTCTTCCATTTAAGTCACGAATGGTTTACAAAAAGGGAATTAGTGTTTCATATTGGTTTAAATGAATTTGTAGAAGTTAACATCTCTTATACAACTGTAGGTGAGAAGATTGTCCAATGTTTCTTTCGCATCACTACCCTTCTATCTCCCAGACCATCAAACATTAGTGTGGTTGTATTGTAGTTGTAATGCTGAATCATTCCAGTAGATGGCGGTAATTCACCAAAACCTACCACCCACATTGACAAACAGTGTTAGCGTCGAGTATGCCAGGTAGACTGGTCTGTTGCATACCGAGAGATTTTCCTGGATCAGTAGGACATCCAGGGATTTTTGGCAGGCTGCAAATTTTGCAAATATTCACATAGTACCTCCTACATACTGAATTTCAGCTAAAATAAAAGGCACTGCTAGTGTAGCCAGTAGTTTGGAAAACAGCCATTGTCTTTTGTCAAATACCTCAAATGAAAGGAAACCAACTATTGGCTTGTAAATGTTGCTTTGCCTTTCTACAGCTTCAAAAAGGGGCTAGTGCAGCTGCAGACTCTACGCCTTGTTGTTTGATTTATCTGAAAGCGTAATCATCCACACGTCTTCTTAAAAAGCCACTATCTTACTTGTCCAGACTTCTATAAGTGCAGCCGTCTCGACTCTTAAGAGCCTTCACTGAGCGACGGTGATTTGGACAATTTGTGCCTATTTACCTCCAGATGGGAGAAGTCACTCACAGAGTCTAATGATGATTCACTGTCTGATCCTTTAAGTGCAGAAACAGTTCACTTTTCACTTCCACTGGCCAGACAAGCATCCATTTATCAGCAAACCCACTCTCTGCAGTTGAAATGCTTTGAGGTCTGACCTACTTACCGCATCTAAGGTTTCTACAATCATCACACCGGCTCCTTGTTTCCAATAAAAAGCCTGTTTCCAGATCTCGCTTGATAATGAATCCTCATTTTCTTTCCCTGTGATTATGCAACAAGCCTGACTCAGTGTCAATATTATCCTGTGAGGACCAAGATTACTGTTCCTGCCAGCGTGCTACAATCCATCACGGAGACGGTTTTATGAGGGACACACAGTGCTGAGCTCTTGTTTACTGTGCACATACAAAAGGTGATAAAAGGCAGCAAACAGAGGAAGGAAACATTGGGGGAAAGTCTGGGATATTTCAATAACGGATTTTTTTTTTCCTTTGAGACTTTGGGTAAAACAATCAGCTGCATATCTGAACTAAACAGGACACAAACAGGAAGAATGACCTTGAATGTCAGGAAATATCCTCAACCAGAGGAATGGGCATATTGGATTGGATATTAGTGAATTTGTCAGAGATGTTGGTTTAGTGCCTCTAAGGAAGAATTCTTATTAATGTAGTAATCCAACTACCACACAACGGACCCACAAGTTGTGTAACGAATGTTCCTCGAAGGCAACATACACAAAGTATTGGGATTGTGCCTTCAGAAGACCAACCAACTGAACCTTTATCAAAGGTTGTTGTTCCCCATTTCACTACATGGATGCCGCCCCAACCAAAAGAGAAATGAAATGCAGACTCACAGAGGACTTGGATCGAGGGCAGAGGTCAAGCCAGTGCTCCGTCTCCTGAGCGCCCAGTTGTCGTAGAGAGAGGACGCACTCCGCCACCGTACGCTTCTTGTTGCTGTGCATCTGCAACCTCAGCACCAGAGCACTGCAACGCAGCTGCTGGAGACGCAGCGCAAACACAAAGGTCTCCATGAAGGACACATCCTGGAGAGGAGATGGAGTCAGTACTTTTATATCACAGCTCATAAAGGAATTATAAACTCATGTAAGAACGTGTGGAGCTTCTGCTGTTACCTGACAGTATTCCTTGATGGAGCTCTTGAACTGTATGGGTTTGGGGACGGTGATGATTCCTTTGAATCCAATCTTCTGTTGTTCTGCTCCATCAGGAGGAAGGTTCAGCTCTGAACACTGAAAACAAAACATGAAACATGGCACCATGTCCCAATAGATAGAGCTGGGGCAATATGCTATTTTCACGATTCAATTCTGTAACGACTCTTTGGGTGCCAATTTGTTTAAAATGGCCATTCTTTGATATTTAGGATTTTTGTGATTTTTAGTTTGCTTTTTTAACACCAGACTATGGAAAAAAATAAAATGATGATGATAATGTGTGCAGACTATATAAGGAGCCATATTTTCCCATAAGAATGCACATCACTTGAGTCAGAGAAAAACATTTCGCCCTCTGCTGGAGAAAAGTGGTAACATTTTTCCAATCCAGTTTATAAACAAAGACTGAAATGAAGAATTTGAAATAAAAAAAAATTGATGAGGAATCCCGATTTTGATATTGTCAAACAAAAAATCCTGATATATCAAATAACATTTTTTTCCCCCACCTCTACAAATAGACCGTCTCAAACCACCTCATATTCACCAAGAGCTCTTACAAAGAGTGAATGTTGTGTCTTGTCAGTTTGGTTCAGGTTAAGGGGTCAGGGTAAGGGTTAACCACTTTTTACTTCAGTCTTGTCTTACATGTCTGTCATGTCTACTTTTATTTTGTATTCATGGCTCTTCTCTCATTTCAGGCAACTTCACTTCCCGCCTTTGTGATTGTGACCCCTGCCCCTCTGTGTGCCTAACAGAGCCCCATTACCCCTTTAATGTACCATAACTGTGCCTCCCTTTGTTTTGTGCCAATCAAAGATCCATGTGTCCTAAGTTTGTTTCACTTTTTCTTTTTTTTTCCTACTATTTTTTAAAGGTCCCATATTATGCAAAATCACTTTAATACGTCTCTTCGTGAAATTTGTGGTCTTTGGCTTTCCTCCCAGCCCACAAAATGTGACATTTAATGACCAAACCTGTACTTAGTAGTGCTTGTGAATGTAAAATCCTGACCCAAAACGGATTTGCCGACGTCAGCAATTCCCTTTTTTGACCAATCAGGAGCAAGTCTGACCTGATTGGTCCACCTTAGCAGATACCTTTTTTCTTCAGTGTCCCCCTGTCTCTGTGTTAGCTTCAGGATGCTAACTTTAGCTGCGGTTAGCCTGTTGTTTAAGCCTGTAATTTTAAGGTTAACGAGCTTCGCTGTTTTGTAAACATTGTGCACTCAGAGCTTGTGGCGCCGCTCTTAGTGAAGCGTAAGAGTGGGGCGGTATCAGCGGTGGCTCATTTACATACGACGGTCACGCCCACTAAATCAGAGCGTTCTGAACAGAGGGGCTATGAGAGCCTGGAAACAATGCTGCTGTGCTTGATTTATTGGCTTTTTGGATCAAAACATGTTACTACCATTTCATGAAGACATCAATGATCCATATTAAACTGCAGAAAAGGAGCACAATATGGGACCTTTAAACTCCAGTGGGTACTGAATTTTTGTTACTTCTCTCTTCATCAAGTTTTTCCTGCTTTGATGTGATTTTTTTTTTTTTTACCTTTGTCTTAAGTTGCTCCAGCTTGGCTGTGATTGTTTTTGTCCATTGCTTTCTGAGGTTTTTAATCAAAGGGTCTTTTTTTCTTTCTTTTTTTTTTTTTTTGACTAAGTTGAGCTGCTGGGTCTTTCATACTGATCATTGGCAGTGACCCTGCAAATGCTCAGCTTATGCAAAAACTTTAAGTCCAGTAAGAAGGACTTAAGTGTCTTAAGATGTGTTTGTGTCAGAGTTAAGGCCTTCGAGGCTATTTCAAAGGTTTGCAGAATCATCTGGACGTTAAAACTGAGAACAATAAATTAAATTATGATCAGAAACACCAGCAGAGACAATTCTGCTTCTCAAAAGCACAACCTTTCCCCCCCTTGTGTCTCCAAACCAAAGTTAACACAGCACCAAGAGTCTCTAACAGAGCTCTGTGTTCTCCAAACACAGAGCCCATTGAGAGAGGCTGCAGAGGAGTACAATGGGGCTTTTTGTGTTTTCATGCTCACCTCTCTTTTCAGTGTGTAACCTTACCTGGACCAGAGTGATCCACACCTGTTCCAGAGTCTCATGGTAGCTCAGCTGGATGCACACCTTCCCCAGCTCACGCTCATCCCCAGACAAAGTGATAGAATCTGAGACATGTGAGTGAGAAAACAGGAGTATGACGGAAAGAAAGCAATGCATGTTTTGGGCTTAGTGTTGTAATGTAGATTTAAACGTATAATGTTGAATAATACTAAATAGGTTTCAGACTAAGGTCTAAAATAATTGTCTCTTGTTAATTTTATTCCCATAACCCAGGAGTTATGCAACCGCAGTGTCTTCCTGCTTCCTGCTGCCATCCTTACAGAAGATAAAGACGCCTCTACACTATGAGCAATATATCTAAAGAAAGATATCCCAGATAACTGAAAAGCAATTGAGTTAACCAGAATTTAAATGTCACCAAAGTATTTCATGGTGGTGCTCCCACTTGTTGTAACTCACCTAAGCTGCTTTCAATGGAGCCAAACCTGGTGGAGGACGTGCTGCTGTGGACGCTGGTGAGTGAGTCAAAGTGCTGCAGGTGATTACAAACACAGAAAGTAATCAGTCAGAACAGCATGAAATGATCCCTAGATTTTCTGTTGTGACACTGAGATGGTTCAGCCTCTGGGGACCATAAATGTGGCACAAGCCATAGATCTGAATCAAGTGTTTGTGTAGATATAAAAAGGTCATGTCCTCTTTAGATCTGCCGCATCTTTGAACTCATCATCTCCTGCGTCTTACATGTTTCCTTGCACGCTATTCTTGGATTGGGTGGGTGCATTTGTTCACCCTCAGATCTAAAGCCAAGGTGCCGGGCCTTTCATGCCACTATTGTTTGCTTATTATGCTGGCAAGATAAACATTTGAGCTTCAATCTTATTCTAACTGCAAAGGCTGTTACAGACGACAAAGGCGCTCAGATATTTTTCAGTTCGTGTTTTTTTTAATTATTACTATCTATTTTTTTAAGTTTAAACTCTTAAAAAAGTTGTACGGAGGCCCTAATGGCTCAATAAAGCTTAAGATGAGGAGATCAATGTCCCATTGTTGTCTGTTTGTTCATTGTTGGACTGAAGCCAGTAGCTAGCTAGCTCAGTTTAACACGTCACAACTTGTTTGATTACGCCACATTTGATGTTACAGCATACAGCAGAGATATAATTAAAAATAAAAAAAGTTATTGTTTCATTCTTGCTCTTAATTACTCTTTAGAAAAGGGCAGGGATAACATTTCTACCTGTTTCCAGTCTCTGTTGCATTTGGCGTGTCCACTTCTAGCAAGAAGGGCAGCGGGAGGTAACGTAAGTTTCCTTGAAATATGATTGGCTACTCCAGGTGTCATTTAAGAATTCTCAACTATGATTGGCTGTTTGCCTTGTTAAAGGCGGGACTTGAGTGAAAATCAACTTATTTGGGTACTCTGAACTGTAGAAAAGCTCTTTAACACCTTTTATACCCCAGCAACTGAAGACAAACAATATGTAGCATCAAAATGTGTCCAGTAAATATTTTTTGACAGCATTAGTGCACAAGAGTTGGCTCACATTTGACTTCTTTACTCTTAGAATCAAAGTGCTATCTGTGAGGCTGTTTGCACTGTTCCACTTTGCTGCTGTGAAAACTATAAATCTATATTTAGCTGAAATTGACACAGGGTGAGAAAGGTGCTGTTTGAGAACAGATAAGATAGAAGAGAGTCTCACCTGTATGTTAGCCTGAGGGCTGGAGAGATCCAGCATGGAGCTGCTCAGACGCTGGTCGCCACCAGGCCTCAGATTCCAACCTGAAAGCAAAATGTTTATACCCATGGAGCTTTATTTAAGACCTGGGGTTCATAAATTTTTAATCCACTTTGTATTCTACATTTGTTTTTATTAAAAAAGTAAAAAGTATATGAGGTAGTTTTTTCTACCTGGACTGAGGGGACTGGAGCTTCTGTTCTTCAGGGTATCTCTGCGGGTGGATCCAGGGGACATAAACTCAACCATCTGACCCCGATGGAAGCTGGACTCGGGGCTGTAGCTGAGGAAGCTGGAGCCCAGCAGCTCAGCCTTCCTCTCTGCGTAGGTGCACCGAGCTGAGCCTGCAGAGAGGACAAACAGCTGGAGGTCAGAGTGTGTTCGTTTGAGCACATTTTTCCCTTTCACTGAGTAACTGAGAGATAAGCTTTTCATTTAGAAACAGGATATCCTGGTTCTTTTTTTCTTGAGCAATCAAAGGTCAGTTCAGTAACTTCTGAGCTGGTTTTAATTAAGCTGGTCCATCTGAGGCATGGGTTGCAAGAGTCTCCTCTGCAGGCTTTAGCTTGAGGTTTGTTTTGGATGAGTAAAATGTGTCACCTTAACCTTTACCTCTGCTAACCCATCTGTGTGCCGAGGCAATTGAACATGACGTAAGTCATCAGATCCTGTTTGATTTGTGTCACCAGGGATACCCAATAACCAAATGTCATAATATCAATACCTGCAAAGCCACTCCATGCAAAGGAATGTTAACATTCCTGTAGTCTATAGATCTTTTGCATCTACATTTTCAATCATGATTATTTCTTGTTGATCACATCCAGACAATGGTGGAATTAGCAGTAAGCATTTCCCTGTTAGCTCCTATGCTAACTGTTCTCTGTGATCCAGCAATTGTTGTCTTTAGCTAACAGCATAAGTTATCATCTGCCTCAGTCACAGGGTCATCACACATTCACAAGCATATCAGGAGAGATTTCCACAAAAAGGCAACTTATGCAGTTAGCAAAAAACAACAACCGCTGAAACACAGAAACTGGTTCGAGAAGGAACCAGAAGGGCCACATGAACAGGACGATAAGTTTCTCTTTATATGTTAGCTTGTTTTTTGAGCACCCTCAACAGGACTCACCCAACCATTGGAGTCACTGATATTTATATTTAGTGGCATAACTCTATTCTGTTACTTTTTTGCCTTAAAATAAACCTTCAACGATACTGGATAAAATTATTTGCAGCTAAATGCTAGTGCAAAGACTTTCACTATCAGCCGTCACAGGAAACACAGGACTGCAAAATGTCCAAGAACATTCTAAAAAGAAATACTTTCTGCACAGCAGCCAATATTCCCTGATGGGGTAGCTGTTGCAGAAAAAAAAAAGTACAACCTGCCTATAATTTTTGAGCTGAGACTTTCAGGGATGGAACTTTGTTCCTCTGACGGCCACTAGAGGCTGGCTTCAGAAGTGAGTCAGTCCCATAGACAACCACTTGAAATGGCCATGCCAAATATTAGCTAAAGTGAGTTAAAACTTTTATTTTTGGTGTTATTTTTGCTTAAAAAAGAGATCTGCCCAGAAAGCTTATCTTCTCTTCTTTCAGGAATTGTAATGAGCTCAGCTTGCATTATTTATTGCCTGTGACCGGAATGTCGTTACACATGAATTCCTATGCAGTACTGTAGCTCCATGGATATCACCATGAAGCTTATTGTTCCTTTTTAATGGGTCTGATTGATTTTTCATGCTAGTCCAAATGATTGAGGAGTTACAGTAACCTAAAGAGCACTTTTAAAATTGCAGCGCTGGCACTCCAATGGGTTCTAAAGCAAAAATAACAGCTGAATTCTCTTATTAGTTTATGGCCTGAATCGCTGCTTTCCAGTCCTCTTAAATACCACATGAAGTTCATAAATCACAGTTCAGTTTAGAAGAAAACAGACCCTAAAGCAGCGGTTGATTTAAGACATGATAAAAAAGTCTTCTTAAAGTGTCTTGTTTGTTGATCATAAACAGTTTTACATCAGCCAAATTTATTGTCCCAGTCAAATTTCACATTATTTTAATAAGAGTAACACAGCTTGGGCTTGCCTTAGCTCATGAATTAGCGTAGTAGCTTCTCTTTCCTTGTCATATTTAAGACCTATAGACCTTGTGCAGCACATTCAGATGCTGAGCAGAACCCAGGGAACCACAGTGAGCTCCACGTTAGTTTCTGAACTCCTCATGTTCACACCCTGAAAGCTTAAACACTTGTGGAGCCACAATGACGAGCATGAAGCACTTAATGGGCCTAATCCTGAAGTCAAACATCGATTGAGGAGAATGAAATGATATGTTGTGTGTTCAGGTGATGAAGAGAAGCGGCATTATTTACCAGCCCAACCTTTAAATCAACACTGACACACAGGACAGGTTTTTACGATACTTCTCCCTACAGTATGACGGTGAGATTAGGATCATCATTACTTTAATCCCTAAATGTCTAAATGTAAACACAGGGAGTTCAGTCAGCTGAGGGATCATTTCAGGTACCTACTCTGTGGACCAGACTGGAGGTTGGGGTAGGGGGAGCCTCGAGGTTGGACGTACGAGGCCTTAAAGGTAGGGAGGACAAACGGCACCTCTCTGCCATCAGGGGGCAGCTTGGACAGGAGATAATCCTCTGACACTCCAACTTTCCCTTCTTCCGGCTCCCATCCGTCAGCCTGGTCTTTATTTGGAGGCATCCTCAGTGTGACCACTGGAAAACAGATGAAATCACATCATCAGATACAGAACAGCTGATGAAATGTGGCATAAAATGCAGCTGGGTTACCTTGGGTCTCCTGCTCCTTTTGCTTCATAAAACTTTTGCAGCAGTCTTTGAGGCACTCCATGGCTGCAAGTGCAAATAATCCAGCACTAAAAGAGTAAGTGTCAGTCAGAGTTGACACGGCAAACAAACCTTTTCATGAGCCAATAAGAGGCTGAACACGCCCAGAGTGTCAGAATGGTGTCACACACTCAAAGGTGTAACAGTTTCAATCCAGTGTTGGAAGTTTTTCAAACTCATTTTTGGGCTTTGTGCGTCTTTTTGGGTGAGAAAGGCTGGAAGTGGAGTCATGCAAGGCTGTAGTCTCTGTACATGGGGTGCATTAAAGCCACTGAGCTAAACCAGTGCCCTAATTCTGGTGCAAAATGTGTTTTAACTTGTACTGTTAAATGTAACTTCTTGTTTTAATGTAAAAAAAAAATGTAATGTAAAGGGCTGTTAGGCCAAAAACACATTTTTTGTTTCAACACCAAGAGAGTCATCTTGATTTAATAAGAAGTCTTGCGTCAACCCTTGTCTTAGTTTGGCTAATTTAGACTTGTTAACTCAACTTCTTCAGGTAGTAGTTTGAAATAATTAACCTATTTCAACTCAACTCAAGGTTTTAGTTATGTTAACTTTTCATTTTTGGTTATTTAAGTTATATTTTTAGCTACATTAACTTCTTCAGGTTGTTGTTCAGCATTATAAATAAATGGTCTGGACCATTGGGTTCAAAAGTCCAGTTTGTACTTCCAGGTAAGACACCTGTTTCTTAACTTGGAAGACAAATATATACCACATTATCTGGCTCAGACAGTCTGATATCACCTTTAACTTTATCCATTAAGTAGTAGGGTTTCATATCCGTAAAGTACCCTCCTTACTTATGGTGACATTCTGGTTGTTAACTTGAAGGCTGTAGCTTCACAAAACAGTTTGAGGCTCTCATATTCACTGCGCTGCCCCGACATAGATTTTCAAGTTGGAATATATTTTGTAGTTGAGATTAGGTATTTGAAATGATACGGTACAGGTGCCCGGTACCTGGCAATTGGTACCAGTAACCAATGATACTAATTTTTGATACTTTTTTGTGTTTATGTGGTAAAAAAATATCAACTTGTCTAATAATTCTGTCTTTTTTTTTCAATTTAACATATTTATCCTTCAGTGTATATATTTGCAATGCTGTGTTTATGTCCAGCATGGAAAATTGCCTACTCTTCCACTCCCTCACAGTCAAAAGGATGGGTTTAGGTACCCGGACATGGTACCTTTTGATTTTATGTAAATCAGTCGGTACCTATTACTTAATTTGGTACCCATCCCTTATTGAGATGATGCCAACTTATTATTAAAAGTTATCATAACTTCAATAATCTTTTGTCATATTGACATAGATTAAAATGCTATAATAACAAATTTGCAAAATCACGTTTACAGTGCATGTTAAAATGCAGCCCACATTCACAGCTGTGCTCCATAAAGATGAGCTGTTATCAGATTACTTTGTCAGATTATGTCATCGTTATGATCCCAAATTTAAAGAGCTCTAACAATCCCCGGTATTTAATGTAACATCTGCAAAGTTTGGTCTTTGAGATAATTAGTAGTTTTGTTATGCTCCTTAAATTGTTTTTTTTATCCATTTTTCCCACAAAAATGACCATGCAAATTTTTTTTTATGTTTTAGAATGTAATTTTTTTCCCCAAATTTGTTTCAGTTGCACAAAAAATGAGCACTGTTAAAGACTTACAATCTTTGTAAGTTTGCCAACATGCTCCAGATTTGTTTTTGGTGCCATGATCCCAAGCGTTGTCCTGTTTGCAACTTTGAGGAGGCTCTCCCAAAATCTGTCATAATCCCATAAATTTAAACCCAACAAATGCAGCTTGGTTGTGACAGCAAAATTTGGTTTAAATCCTCTGAACTTTCCTCATTAGTCTTTAAATATTCTGTCTGCGGTACTTTCTTATGTTTCAGAATGAGTCAGGGTTTGAAAGCTCGACACATGCAAGAGGAATACTTTCAGGAATCATTCAAAGAGACTGAAACCAGCTGACTGAGCCTGCTCTGTGCTGCCAATGAGCCTGTGGAGAGATCTGAGCTGGTCCAACTTTGCCAAACACGTAAAACAGAAATGATTTGTAAACATAAAAGCATCAGAAATGAAAACTTACCCCTGTGATGTTTTCACTGAATGAGGATAAACTCCCAGCTGATCCTTCTCATGAGCAGAGCAGAGAGGAATGAAGCTCAGGTTTCTGATTCACTTCACTTACTGCTCTGTCTCCCTCCCTCCCTCCCTCCCCTCTTTCTCTCTCTGTCTCTGATTCCCGGACAGACTCACAGTGTTTCAGCTTCCTTCCTCGTAACACAGATGAGGGCATCACTTTCTGTTATGTATTTCTCAGTTTACCCTTTTATCTTATCTTTATCCTCTTCAGTCGATATTAAAACTCTGTATCCACGTTACCTGAGTCCAAACAGAGGCAGCAAACAGATCCTGTGTGTCTTTATTTACTGAGCACGCTCACTGACAGCTTCAGCAGCTGTACAATAAGAGGAAGGACAATCTGGTTCACGCAAACTTTTATACATCACGAACACCCCTGTTTTTTAAATACTCTCCTTATTGTAGAAGAACAACGCTGTTTACATAAGCTGGTGAGTTGTTATGCACATCTTCCAGAAGCTTCCTCATCATACTAACTGATATTTTATGCACTAAGACCTCCCTGTGTATGTTGATTTTTATTGATACGACCCTGGATGATGAATCCCTGAAGGGGGTTAAGCAAAATCTCAGATCTTATCAAACATTTTTTAAAGCCACATTCACCAGAAAGGTCTTAATAAGTCTTATTCCACGTGACTCAAAAGTAGTGGATCGAGCACCACAGCACTTTTATGATGCCTGTTTGGTTTGTTTCTTTTCTTTTCGTTTTAGTATGTTTTGTTTTTCCAAAACACTTTGTGACTTTATTTACTTTTGTCATAGAGCATTTGGTTTGGTGCATTAGCAGATATTTCAACTTCTTACAAACATCCAGAGCCTATTTTTGGTTTGATAAACACGTTTTCTGTCTGGAGTTGTCAGATAAAAGTGATTTATTTTGGGTGATGCAGTTTGATGCACACTTGTCTCAACTTTCACCCTACAATAAAACAATTAAAGATACAAGTTTTCAAAACTCTCAGTATGATTCAAGTAAAACAGATTTGCTGCATTCTTCATGAAACCACCTGGAAGACTTTTTGAGACCATGAAGTAGAAAAAACTATTGGAAATTTTTGCATAACAGTTCAAACTCTAATATTCATGAGGTGTGGCATCCCATAATAAATCTCATAATGTTTTCCCTTGCCATTTTTAATTTACAGCCAAATTTTCAATAACTTACATTTTCTCATTTTCTCATTTTCCTCTCCTTTATCTGTATCTTAATTGTGATCACATGTAAGGATCATTTTTATAACTCAAAAGTTTAGAGGATGTTGGTAAAATGTAAATAAGATTTGTTTGTCAGAAATTTGTGTTCTTTGGGAGAAAGTTGAAGGAAGGTTGTGGAGCAGAGTGTGGGGGTAGACACACTCCCATCCTTGAGAGAAATTTACTGATAAATATCTAAGGATGGAGCCAAAAGTTTTATCATTCATAAAAGGAACAGAGGATAGGTGTGTACGGCAGGGGTGGCTTTGTGGGTGGGCCCATCAGTCCTTTATTTTTATTATTATTATTTTTTAATCAGTGTCAAAGAGGAATATCATAAAATGTTTTAACTTTATGGTCTGTTTGTTATTGTTAGATTCCCTGTCTTTTTTAAAATGAGCCAAGTTGGCAATCTTTTAGCCCGTTTGTAAAAAAGTTATGACTTATTCAGCCTCATGTTATACCAGTAGGACTAGAGAATGATTTGGGGAAGGCTGTAGATTTTTGTCTTTTATTAAACTGTGGTTAATGTTGCTGCTCTTACAGCCTAAAATACACGGAAAGATGACGTGGCGCAGCTCATAGCATTACAGAACTGCTCTTAGACTGTTACCATTAAGAGCCATTGTCGTCTGATGCACTAAAAATTTTTATCAAATATTGAAGGATCAAAAAGCAACCAAATCTGCCATTAACAGTACTATGTCTATATCTATATAGTAATTGTTATTTATTAACTTTTACATTGGCGAGCACTTCTGTGAGTCCCCTCAGAAGAAAACTTCTGTTTCCCCCAAGGTGCATGTTTGTGCTCCATTTTTACAATTAAGTAAAAACTTTTACCAACTGAACTGATCGGTCGCATGAGAGATTTTTCTATCAGAAGATATTAAGGTTGCAGGTTTTACAGAAGTGGACTAAAATTGGGGATTTCATGTATCAACCAAACGCTGGTCTAAAACAGCTTTTCACAGTGACCGCCACTATCTCTGGGCTTCAAAACTCTACTTTGCTTCTAGAGACCTTACCACCAATATTTCATACAGTCCAACTAAGCTATGCACATGGCTCAACTTCATAAAAGCTCCAGCATTAACAAAAACAGGTACAGCCAAAATACCCCAAACCTGTTGATATGATTTTTTAGAATTGCCCAAACCCCAAAAAGTTAATGCAGAACCCCAAAACTTTAATTCTCCAACTTTTTCCCAGTTTATCTCCATATTCCCCTAAAATCTCAGGTATTGATCCGTCCAGGTGTTTCGCTCACGTCATAGAGGAACAGTTGTGTGGTGAAGACATTTATTGGTCTAGAAGAAGTTGTGATCAATAATTCATTTAATGACTGGCTTTTACATCACTTCATTACACTCCTGCTCAGACAACCGGCCCTCATCCTGACTCATAAAAGATGATGGCACTCGAGATGCAATGACAGCTCAGGTGTATGAAAGTTCACAGCTTATCTGAAGGGATGAATATTCACAGACAACTGGGCAACTCCTAAAAAACTGTATGATATTTATTCTGGTACACAGAGGTGGTAAAGTCGTTTTCAGGTCATTTTCTAAATAGAGGATATCAGAAATTGTACACCATAAATATCCGTCCATATCGCAGCCATAAAAGCTCAGTGTCCATTAAACCAGGGTGGGGATTCTGACTTCCCATCAGCTGATCTTTGCTGAGTCTTTATGAGGATGACACAAGGATTCAGAAACAAACAGAGAGGGGTGACGAGCCGTTTCAGACTGATTACTACATCAGCAGCAGCTTGATTCCCCAGGCTCGATGAAGTCCATTTCAGACCCTCAGAACGGGTGCTCCGACACGAATATCGTCAGCCGAATGATGGAGCTGCCTCTGAAGTTGATGACGTTGTTGACCGTGACCATCTCCAGGTCCAACACCACTTCCTTTGGCCCTTTGATGGGTCGAGACAGGACGAGGGTGGCACTCACGTTGCTGGTTTGCTGTGAGGGGAGGAAGAAAAAGGAGAGGCATGTGAGGAATGAAGTGCAGGAAATCTGAGTTATATCTTAAACAACCAGGAAACAAAAGCACAAAGTCGAGGAATCTGAATGTTAAGGTCGGACAAGCAGGACAAGTTCCAACAAAGAGATTTTATCACATCATAAAGTAACTACACACTAAAATGTATTTCTACAACATGAGTCTCCTCTGACACACCACTCATGCTCACAGCTCCATCTACTGGCTGAAGAGAGCAAAGAGGGACAAGTGGGAATGTGCAGTTAGTCTCATTTATCTCTGAAATACTCACCCTCATGTAAAACTCTCGCCCATCGTTGCCCGACTTGATCTGGAAGATGTAGAAGGCGCCGGGGTAGCGCGTGGTGGCCTGCATCTGGAAGATGTCAGCAGGCACGCTGCGCCCCGACGACAGGTCCATGTGTCGGTACAGAATAGTGAAGGGTTTGTCTCTGCAGGCAGGGTTTTCAGCTGAACACATACACTGACTGTCGAGAAAAGGAAGGAAGGACAAATTACAGTCAGAGTCATCATCTGGTTTATCCACAAGCTGGTTTTTATACAACAGAAGCATGATTAGAGAAAATTTTAAAAATGATGCCATTTGAAACCTTCCCACTGAGATTAAGTGGTTTAAAATAGTCATATGTGAATTAGATAAAAAGGTGGTTCAGTAATATACAAGAGAAACAGTGACAGTTTAGGTCAGCAGTGGAACTATTTTCCCAAAGTACCGAGGTTTTGATATGGAGATCCATTTTTGCCCATTTAAAAAAGATGGCTATATGGCCTTCATGAAAAAAGTCCAAATTATGTCAAATCCATAAGATAAAAATTCAAATAATAAGATAAATATATGGATTTGGTCTCATATTTTGCTTCTTTTTCCTATTAATGATTAAAAAATTTTTGAGTTTTTTTTTTTTAATTTAGTCACTGTTCCTTTTTATTTTACTATTTAATTTTTTTTTATTTGACTATTTTTTTTAATTTATTTTTACTCATTTATTTTTACTATTTACAAGATTTTTCTTTTCTCTTTCTGATTTGTGAGGATAATCCTCTAAAAGATGTTTTAATCTCCGACAAGTTAGGAAGTAAATGTGTGGAAGTAAGTTGCCCATTAGTTAATTTTTTTTATAAACCCTCACTTTTTTTGTTTATTTATTTTTTGTATTTAACTTTTCACTTTTGAAAAAAAAAATGGATAGCATTTTTGTTGTAATATTCATTCATTCAAACATCTCACTAAACTCTTTTTTACTCTGCAAAGTATTCAGCTGAAACTGAGTGCTATAATATGATTACCGAGGAAGACAAAATAATAAAAATGCATTTTTTAAAAATAATAAAAAGGGAATACAATTTACAAAATTTAAAAATATATGAAAAATGTAGGACCCTAAAAAAAATGATAACTTGTCACATGTTTTGGGTATTATTTTGCAAAAAGACACTTCAAAATGAAAAAATAATAATAATCAAAAATAATTTTACCGAAAAAAGATTTTGTTTAGATTTATTAAAAATTTTCACAACAAAACTTGCAAAAAAGACTTGCATCTCAGAGCTTCCACAATATGAGAAAAATCTTCAAACAGCAGGTATGAAGATGCATTCAAAGGCTGAAAAACACTGTGGGGAAAGTGGATTACTCACTTGTCGCTGACGTCGATGTACGGAGGGAGACACTGTAAAGGGTTCAGACAGGTGTAGCCTCCCTGGAAATTGAAACATACTTGTGCTGTTGTACAGGTGTTGTTACCAGTGTCACATTCATTGATATCTTTAAAATCAAACACACAACAATCAGAGTCAGTTAAAACAACGTCATCATCACAGGAACAACAATTTCAATCATCATTGATAAGAATGGGAAGGTAAGCACATGAAGACTAAACATGCAGTCACAGATATTTGAACATTAACTCGTGTGAAAACTGATCTCTTAACATGCAAAACTTAATTTTAGACAATAAACTCAGTTTAATTCAAATATGTACTGTGCACAAGAGAAGTTAAATAAAACTCTAAAAGTTATGTTTTCATGCAGTTATTCCTTCAAACTGACATTGAAAACAACATTTTCCCCCTTTTTCAGTTTAAATCTGGAGGCATGTCATTGTCTCCTGTGCTGAACTTCACCTTCACAGCTCCTGCCATCCTCATAAACGTAATATCCAGGTGGACAGATGCAGGAAAATGAGCCAGGGGTGTTCACACATCTGTACTGACACAGAAACTCAGAGAAGCTGCACTCATCCAGGTCTACAGGACAGAAACACAAAAACGAGATGAGCATGGAAACTTATTTTAAATACAGCTGGATCCAAGGTTCATCCAGCAGGTTAACCAAAGCCTGTTGAGAGGAATCTAAGAAAGTTCAGATTTAAGAGCTATCATGGTTGGGCTTTGAATTTTGGGACTACAGGTGAGATGAGAAAACCTCCATCCCATTATACTCGTCTATATGTTTACAAGTTACCCAAAGCTACCACTCCTTTCAAAATAAAAGCACAATAAAACTCCAAAATAGCCCATAAGGGAGTATTTGGTCTTACCGTTATTGTATAGTTAGACAGCTCTTATTATTATTGATTATTAACTGTTGTAAGTAGACCAGCCTGTTTTCTTTATTTTGGCTTCAAGTATCGACAAACTTCCTGCAATCTTCCTCAGATGACTCACATGATGCCGCTGTGTCTGTCTGTCAGCTGCTTTAGAGGTTTGTCAGTCTTACTCAAAGCAGCAGGACAACCTCCTCTTATAGAAATTTCATCATGGAAAGAGAAAAGACTGAGGTCATCAACTCAAAGAATGGCAGATGCCAGGAGATGATCCTAGAGATCAGAAAGTGGAACTACAGGAGGGGAAACCAGGATGTGGGAGGCTATGTAGTGTCACATACCTGGGATGGTGTCTGAAAACTGTCAAGCAACCTGATGGTTAAACAAGTAACTTAATGTCCCAACTTATTGAAACAATAAATGCCAAAGCTGGTGTTATGTGCACTCTCTTCCTGTTTTTTTTAACTCTTGCTGCTAAATTTGAACAAGTTTCCGCCTATCTAGTGTTTTGTTTTGTCAGCTAGGTTAAACTGCACTGAAGTCTAAACATGAGAAAATAAAGGCATGAGTCAGAGTCTGAGCATCCTCTGGGGAGAGGTAAAGTCTCACTCATGTGCTGCTTAGGTAATGCTGCTCAGATCAGTTTTAATGTGATAACCTAATCAGGAAGTGACATCAGATGCATGTGTAGCCAAAATTTCAGCCAAAAATCTCGTCTCACCGATGCAGGAAGTACCGTCAGCTGCCAGCTCGAATCCCTCATCACAGTTACACATGAAGGAGCCGTACGTGTTGAAGCAGCCGTGACTGCACGGCTCGTCTTCACACTCGTCAACATCTGCAGGAGCAACAGAGGAAGATGGTTGAATAATGAAACATCCATCAGGAAACGAGAGTGACTGCTGCTTAGACGACGTGTTGTGCACCTTGACAGGTCCTGCTGTCCGGATTGAGGATGAAGCCGGAGTTACAGGAACAGGAATAAGAGCCGGGGACGTTTGCACACAGCTGTTGGCAGTAACCATATCGACATTCATCAATGTCTGGTGGGAGAAGAAAGAGACAGAAGTTATGAACAAAGCACACACATAAAAAAGCAAATATCCTGTAAAAGTCTGCCTCTCGAGAGGAATTAACCACAAGACCAGAAGAGGGCGCTGTTCTTCTAAAGGAGAACTGAAGCTGACAGAACCAAAGTGTCACTCTTTGTGCCAGCAGTTTATATCTTTTTAACTTGACAACATAACATAACTTTGTACCTTCGTGAGCCTCTAATACATTCATTATGGTCTCGGAAAATCCAAATTGCACAAACTAGATCTTAAAATAAACATGAATTTCTTCACTTTTTGGGTCACAAACCTTAAAAAGTGTCTGAATAAAACATTTTAACATGAGGCAAAACATCAGCTCTCTGACAGAGCTTCCTTTACCACACTAGTTTCTGTCATAACTGATTAATTTGTCTTTAAAGTGGCTTTTAAATTCCTGCAGGTTGGTTTTATGAACGTTAAAACAACTTTCTGTTTACTCTAAGGCTACTATGACTCCACTATGAGTCAGGAAGTTTAAAATAACAGAGCTTTAAATAACACCAACACAAATTCACAGTAACTATGACCAATATGAATTTTATTGCAGTACTCACCCTGACACTGTCCCCCTATGAGCCAGTATCCTTCAGTGCAGGAACAGGTGTATCCACCTGACGTGTTGATGCAGACCTGGGTGGGGTTACAGTGATGAGAGTTTGTCTCACATTCATCGATATCTGCAACACAGAGACGAAGAAAAGCAGTGAGAGAAGATGCTCGTGTTAAACTTTCTTTCTATGAAAGTCCCCAAAACAAATGTTTAATTTTACAGACTGTGTTTTAATATGAACGCCGCGCCTCCATGCTCCTCCCACTGGGAGCTGTGAAGCCAGACCGCAGCTTTTATGGGTGTTGATATACCACGCTTGAAGGCGTGTGCAGGGCTGACATGTGACCCTGCAAACTAGAACACACATTAACCGACCAATGAAGAGTCGAAGATCCTTCAGGTGGGTTTAGTCCACAGGAAAACAGATCCTCCCATCAGTTGAAGCAGAAACCTAGAGTTACAGAAAGTCCAGTGACTCTTCAGCGTTAGTGTTCATTCCTCTATTCTGCTAATTTGGTACAGCCTCACTGGTCAACAGAGCTGTCAATCAATCATATTTTTAAAATCAAACTACATGTCGCTTAAATCAGCATGAGAAGAGCCGAGGAATTACACAGTTTGAGAAACATCATTTCGATCTGGTTTAAATTTTGTAGTTTCATTCCCATTCATCTGTTAAGATGAAGGGGGCGGGAGTTATTGCTTTAAATACAGTTAGTCAGCAGGGGGAGCTCTAAATCATTTGGCTTCACTGTCTATATGAAGGCCTGTAGCAGCCATATTAATTCATTTATTTTCAGGCTTTTTTTACGCCTTTAACGGAGAGGATGGGACAGTGGATAGCGTAGGAATCAGTGTGAAAGTGGGGAATGACAAGCAGGAAACAGGCCACAGGCTAGATTCGAACCCAGGCCACCTGCTCGAGGGTGAACCTAGGGGGGCAACCTAAACGTGTGCCTCATCATCCATATTTGTTAACAGTAACCAAGTACCACAAAAAATGATTAAATCGCTGATAGACTTTTAATTTTGAGAAGAACGGATGCACGGTGGCGCAACTGTAAGTGCTGCAGCCTCACAGCAAGAAGGTCACTGGTTCAATTCCCAGCTTGGCTGGTAAGCCTTTCTGTGGGTTCTCTCCCAGTACTCCAGCTTCCTCCTGCAACACATATTCATCAGGTTAACTGGTCATTCTAAATCAGTGGTCCCCAAACTATGGTCCACCTCCACATCTTGCCCAGCCCCCTGAATAATACCAGAGGCGCATTATGATTTTTGTTTTTCAGTCTGGCCATGTGATCGAGACTTACACATACATAGAACGTAACTTTCTATTCCACCCTTCTGCAGTTTGCGCCCTATCTGAAACCCCACCCTTTAAAAAAAAAAAATCCTTATACACAACCATACTGGTAGTAAAATGTATTGTGCTGGTAGGTGTTGTAACTGAGTTAATTCGGTCACTTAGCCGAAACGGTCATTTAGTTATCATTTATTACATAAATAGTGTTACATATTTCATTAGTAGTGATATTTATTTTCTGTTTTTTTCCCTTTAAGATCCCAGAAAGGGTTATTAATATTTGGTTATGTGTGGCTTTCTGGGAAGCAATAAATATCTACGTTTGGACACCTCTGCGATCGTCACACTTTTTTTTTTTTTTTACAAACTGACCCTGGTCCCCCATCAGAGAAGGGAAAAGTTGTTTGGCCATGATGGGGAAAAGTTTGAGGACCCCTGCTCTAAATTGTCCCAAGGTGTGAGTTTGGGCGTGAATGGTTGTCTAAGTGTCTAAGTGTCAGCCCTGTGATTGACTAGCGACCAGTCCAGGATATACCCCGCCTCTCGCCCAATGACAGCTGGGATAGGCACCAGCCACCTGCAACCCTAAACAGGATAAGCGGTTCAGAAAAGGAATGAATGAAGTTCCATGAACATCAACCAAACATAAACCATAGCTCCGAAGTATTGAAAGTGGAACTCACAGACCAGCAAGCAGCTTCTTTTCTCCAAACTAACAAACTAAACTGAACCAGAGGAAAGACAAGAGAATTTATCAAGTTTAATATGACAAATCTTATCTTATTTTTGCATTTTACCAGTAGACAACTGGAAGAATTTACAACTGGAGTGATGATCTAGTTTAATTTTTTAACAGTGTCTCAACTTTTCAGGAATCCACCAGGGAATCAGACAGACAGATCATATTATGATGTTTACACTCACATTTTTACTGTATTATTCCAACATGTTTCAGTGTGGTTATCTCAACTCGCCTTCATTGATAGAGGACCTTTAATACAAACATACAGTCCATCTTTCTACACAGACAGATACCATAACATTACTACGACATGGACTCCAAATTAAAGATTAAAAAGATAACCCTCTTTAATTTCCTGATGAAAATACAGACGGGCTAATCGGGGATCTAATATATCCAGCAGTAGAGAGGAATATTAGATGTTTTTGGAAGTTACTTAAGGCCTTAAAATCACCTTTTAAGGATTTGTTGTCAGAGTAAGGAGAAGTTGCAGGATGTGGAAGAATTTTCATGAAGGATGAAAAATAAAACAAAAATATTTCTTTGAGTGTGACAACATGTCTTGGAGAATGCATGGGCCTGAAGGGATTTAGTGGGAGTAAACGGATGTTATTGACTCTGGAGTCTTTGAGTCATTTTTTATTTTATTTTTTGGCTTTAACTTCTAACAAGGTCTTTTTGTATCACTGACAAATTTGTTTCTCAAAAGATAGCTGAGGATGTTTTTCCTGTTTAAACCTACCATGTGTGAAGGAAAGTGTTTATATGCTAACATTTTTGCCACATTGTCAACAGGAAGAGGTAAAATCATAACCTTCTCCATGTGGATTAATTTAAGAGTTAATAACTGCTGTTTTGAGTTTTCCACCAATCAGATTTAAGTATTAATGATAACAAATAAAGCTTGGTAATGACTGGTACCTGCAGCTTTAAGCCTTCAGTCTTGAACTTTCTCTGCTGGCTCTGAGATCGCAGCGGCGGCTTTCCAATCAAAAGTCTGTTTCCCCAACACTTTTTCACCACCCTGTGTCAGAAAAAGCTCTTAACACAACAGCTAAGGTTTCAATAGGGCTTCACTCTACTATTGTTTTTGCTCTGGATTAAAGAATTCTTAGATTACATCTGAATTCCTTCGGCGCCCTCGGAGCAGCTCACCCTCCACATCATAATGGCCACATTTCCTTATGAGGATGTGACAAATCAAAAAATTCCTCCTTGTTTATGGTTTCTCAGACCATGAAGTCACCGATCCCTAGAAAACCGGTGGGGGAAGTGGGTGTGGGACGGCCTCTCTGTTTGCTCAGGCAGCTATGAAAAGCGATAACGTCTGTCGGTGGGAGCGCTGGCTTTTGTGCCAACTTGGACCACTGGCCCTTTACAGGGGTGGAGGGGGGCCCAGGGTGATGGGCCCCTGGCCAACAGCTACACGGCCTCGGCACCTGCATGCATTTACCAGAGAAAACCTCTGATTGGTCCTCATCTGCCGCCCATGTGTGGCCTTACTGCAGATCTCCAACCTACACAGTTAAGCTCCTTATATAGACAGCTTCATGAGCTGATGGGGACGCCACCAGCAGAGACATCGACTCTAACGAAGACTTGAAAAAGAGGACCACATATGAAAAAATGAACCCCCTCCTCCTTTAGGAATTATTATGACTGCTGTGTTGGTTGTTTATCCTTTAAACACAGAGGGCTGAATCTGATCAATGAAGTTTTTTGTTTCCAGATTGTGCACCCTGAGTCAGATCCAAAAGCCTGTGAGGTTGAAATAGTTTCTGAAGCCACGGAGGAGCTTGTAATCTCTTTACTCAAGTACAAACATAAAAAAGTGGGAATAGGAGCGGAAATGAACTGTGCAGCTCTGTGTGAAATGAAAAACAAGACGCGGGAGCTGAACTCTACTCCACCTACTGAGCGACTTCTTTACATGACAGTGAATTAAAGCAATCTATACTCTTCTTAAGATGCCAACTCACCCTTAAAGATTGTTTCCATAAATCCACAAATGATGCTGAATCAAATTTTAGGACACGCTGTATAAAAAAATCCCCTCACAGCACCAGCCTGGACACCAGATGAATCTGTCACTCCTTGTTTTATTCGCTCATTTAGACACATCTGGCTTCCTTTCATCGTCTGACCTGATTCAGGTTGAACCAATCACATCTGTTTGTTTGATTTGAGGCAGGTTCAAGCCACGCTGTGGCATTTCTTAAAAAAAAACAATAACTGCTGCTCGCATGGTAGACTGTATAAATAAAGATGGATGGCATAGGGTCTCCAAAAGTGAAGTCAAGACTTTTACTGGTTGAAGAAAAGGGCATAAAGCAGTTATTGAAGCCTCATTTTCATCTTGCACATAAACTACTATACGGCACACTTCACCAAAACAAACTTTGCCTAACCAAGTAGTTGGAATGGCATCACTTTGGATGAGATAAGATGTGATCTTAGCTCCACAAACTGATCAGCACAGACTCCAAATGTGATGGAGTCACCAGTGTGATGTTAGCACCTTGACCAATGGAGGGAGGTGGAGAAGTATAATACAAGCTTGATGCTAAAAACTAAATCCTTAATAAAATGCATCCATCAACAAAATCCAGATTAAATTTATTAGACTCATTAAAGCGCTGTGAGGACTATCTAGAAAAACTAGTGTTTTTCAGGATAAAGAATCTGTCGCAAAGACCTGACCTCTCTCTTGCCAAGATGTGCAGTTGTTTTGGAAAGCAGATTTTCATTTTGACACAACTTTTCTCTGTTTAAGACAACTTTCCTAAGGATGTAAAGCGAGGAGGTAATGTCTATTGACACTTACACTCACCGGCCACTTTATTAGGTAGACCTTGCTAGTACCTGGTTGGACCCCTTTTGCCTTCAGAACTGCCTTAATCCTTGGTGGCATAGATTCAGCAAGGTCCTGGAAACATTCCTCAGAGAGTTTGGTCCATATTGACATGATAGCATCACACAGTTGCTGCAGATTTATCGGCTGAACATCACAAAGGTGCTTCTATTGGATTGAGATCTGGGGACTGTGGAGGCCATTTGAGTACAGGGAACTCATTGTCATGTTGGAGAAACCAGTCTGAGATGATTCCAGCTTTATGACATGGAGCGTTATCCTGCTGGAAGTAGCCATCAGAAGATGGGTACACTGTGCTCATAAAGGGATGGACATGGTCAGCAACAATACTCAGGTAGGCTGTGGACTTTAAACCATGCTCAGTTGGTACTAAGGGCCCAAAGTGAGCCAAGAAAATATCCCCCACACCATTACACCACCAGCAGCAGCCTGAACCGTTGATACAAGGCAGGATGGATCCATGCTTTCATGTTGTTGACGCCAAATTCTGACCCTAGGTCAAGCCAATAAAGCTCTTTCTTTGTTCATAAATTATTCAATTAATTATTTAATTATGATGATTGGGTGGATAAATTATCTTAATTTGGTTTGTTGCGTCTACCACGTAAATACCATGACGGGTGAGGACATGCTGTACACTGCAAAAAAATGAAATCTTATCAAGTGTTTTTCTCTTATTTTCAGTAAAAATGTCTTTTTATACTTAATATGAGCCACTTTCACTTGACCGGTCCAGAAAAGTGTCTTATTTCAAGTTATTTTAAGACAAGAATGAGCTCTGAATTGCTTGAAACAAGTGAAAACAAATCTGCCAGTGGGGAAAGAGAAATGTGCTTGGATTGAGACATTATTCTAGTCTTGACAAGCACATTTCTCTAGCTTTCTTCTGCTGTTCTTTCCTTTTTTCTTTTCGCCATTTCAGCTCCAGTGTCCACTATCACTACAAAACAAATCCAAGAAATCCTTTTTCAGCAGAGGAAAACACAGACTCTCTTCTCTCTGCTAAACTTTGACTGGTCGTGGTTGACCCGGACAGGAAAACTGAGGGCAAATATCTAAAAGGGAGATCAAGATCCCTTGAAAAGTCCTCACGGGAACTTTAAGAGTCCATTTATTCTGCATCAGAAGCACAATCTGATCTACAGATCAGTACATGTGTTAAAGCACACCTGAAGCTGGATTTGCTCCATTGTTCTCAGACTGGAGCTGTTAGTGAAGCTGATGGAGCGTGCAGCCATTAACCCAAACACAAAGCTGTGTTTGTTGCAGGGTCAGACAGGAAGCTGTGTAATTTCTGCTCATAGCAGTCAACATCAATCAACAGCCTGTTACATCACCACACACACATACACATGTATACACACACACAGAGCAGGCATTTGGGTGTGAGGGGTGGGTACGAGTGGCCCCCACAGAGGCCTGCCTGTTCCCCTGGACGGCTCAGGCACTGATTTGGCAACAAATGACCTCATGGTTGGCACTCTGATGGCGTCGTTTACCCAAACAAGGTTGTGAGCAGATTCCCTGACAGGCTTTCTCTGCTAAAAAGAGAAACAGTCCGTATTTGTGCATGAGCTAAAGCAGAGGGAGAAAACTGCTCTATACGTGTGCATTTTCCACTCATTACAGAATGAGAGGAAAACACCTAAAATGGACTTTAAGGAGGCCATTCTCCCTCCTGGCTGGATGCAGTTGAGTAATTTGGTTAAGAAGTATCGAAAACAGCTGGAGGGGGGGACATTAGATGTGTAGTGTTTCCCTGACAGCTGCTTGTGGTTGTGAAATTTAGCAGAGATTTCCTCACCGCGAGGAGCTGAGGGTCGCTCTCTGCAGACACATCAACACACTGAGAGTCACATAACATCTGCCCCTGAGATCTGATCTGATCCGAGTCAGGCTTCTCCACCTTCACCTCGTGTAACCTGGAGGGTCAAGATTGACTTCCTCAAAAGCAAAGGGACAGAAAAGTAACTCGAGTATATTTTGTAGGAAGGGATGAAATAATCTAATCTTTGACCTTTGACCCAATTAGTGACTTCACATGAGCAGCACGCATCACTGTGTGCAACAATCATTGCCCACCCTTAAATAAGTGAGATAATAACATGTTAGGCTAACAGGAAATTACAAAACTTTGCAGAAAGTCTGGACTACCTCCAAACTATGATCACTTTTACACCCTGCAACAATAATGACGTTTCACGGCTCAACTATTCACAGTTGGAGATGCTGCTAATGCACGACACAGTGAGTGACCATCTTAAAGGAGTAACTGGTTATGAAACAGACTGATTTAATGCTGCAAAACCAAAACTAGTCTTTTTTTTCTAGAGCTTCTCTTCACTTTATCAACAGAAAAGACTTCCCAAAAAGGAAAGCTGTCCCTTGGTTTGATCTCAATCTGACATTCTTTTTGGAAACCATGGATGCAGCATCCTGTGCTTCAAATAGGACAGGGAGCAGTTCAAAACCAGCGTCCCTGATGGTTTGGGGATGACAACTTTCTGTGGCATGGAGAGTTTATACATCTGTCAAGGCTCTATTAATGCTGAACAACACAGGTTAAGGCTTTGAATTTTCTGCAAACAATAAAACTTTTTTTTTGTGAGAATAATTTTAACCCAACACCACGGCTTTTTGGGAATCGGACTTATAAATACAGTGGTGGCAATAATGATTAGAACAGCTAGCACATTTAAAAGGTTTCAGTTGTTTTTGTGAATTGGCCGTTAAAATCCCCCAAAACTCTGTCAGGTGTTGCACTTTGGGCCAAAACTGTGCGTACTACACTGCTCAAAAGACGCGCTAAATGTAAGTTCCTTATAGTAGCATTAGGAGCCGTTTACCTGACAACGGTTTTTGGCTGAAACGCATAAGTTTTGTCGCATTTCAGCTTCACGTTTACACAGGGACGGAGTTTCAGCTTTCAACTTTTGAAAACAACCTCCAGAGTGGAATTTTTCTGAAATGCTACAGACACCATTGCTGTGTAAACAGTAAGTCTGTTTTTTCGGTTGGTCGGGTTTTAAGTGGAAATGCTGACGTCACGCTCTGCTTTGCGGGAGCAGATACAACAGTCCAACTGTACCGTTGTTACAAATGTCACAGACTACCGACTACTACTATCTTTATACAAATCAATTATAAATGTGCATCTGTTGCTCCACTTCTGCACTTAGCATTCGCCAATAAACCAGATGATCGGCCCAACTCCACTTCAGTGGAGATCTAAGCGGCTTCTGGACAAGACAGTTGTAGTGCCATCCACAGGCCTGGAATGGTTACTACAGCGTTTTTTCAGTCCCTCTGCGTTTCTGTGAAAAAGGCAGATTTTTTTCACTGCGTTTTAGCATTTTCTGATGAAATGTTGTTGTGTAAAAGGAGGCCTTAAAGTGGTCCATTGTCATTACTGAATCACTTACATCAGGCAGTTCAGTTTGATTCATTTTGCACGCATTTTATTGCGTTTCCACTGGCTAATCCTTGGACAGATCCCCAAATAACCGAGATGAGCTGTCCCACTTTTTGGGACCTTCCTGCATGGGTGCCAGACTAAACCGATCCTGGAAGGTGGAGCTACAACACTGCCGCCTGTTGATTGGTCTAAAGAATCATCATTTACTGAGCGACAGCAGCTGCATTTCACCTCGTGGCACACAGCCTTCTCTAAAACAAAGCTCGATTGCACTTTGTAACAAAGAGCCACTCGAAAATATTCTTTGTTTACTCTGTCACATTTTTCTTCATGGTTGGATTTATCAGCGCAGTACACTGTGTCGCACTGCTAAGGCGTCACACTATTATGTAACTGATGCAGCTATTGGCATTCGGCTTACACGCCACCTACCACAAGGGGGCACGGTTGGCTGTGGAAACGCAAACAGGACTGGACTTAACCAAGCCAAAGTGAACCAAACTGTACTGATCTAAACCAGACTGCTTGATGGAAACGGAGCAAAAGAGTCCAAGCAGGAAAGATGCCACACAACCAGAAGGTGGTACTATTTTGGGGATGGAGGAATGCTCTACTTTAATCTGTTTCAACCCAGGACTTGATTACAACCAAACAACCACAGAGCAGATGGTGGTAGATCAGTGGAAAGTACAGAAAATAACTCAGATCTGTGACCCTGATACCTGAATGTGCACAACATTCAGGGTTAACGCAACTGTTTTGCATTTTGCACACTCTCATCTTGTTTTAGAGTGTCTTCATTTTGCCATTTTGGTTCTGAGGGGATTAAATTTGATGGCCAAAATTTCTTTTTCATGATCCAATTTGTCTACTGCCTTGAGGTTATAATTGAATCCTACTGCCTCTGACAGTCGGAGGAGAAATCCTTCTTTGAACCACGTGGACTCATCTGTGACAAATAAATAACCTCCTGACCGACCAACGAACAGGTTGTAAGCAGACATAACAGAGCTCTGGTTGCAGAAACAGCATGCTGCTGGCTCTGAGCTGATTGGCAACGTTTAAGAGGACATGCTGACCTGCTGTGAAATAAACGTGGTTTTTGTACAGGTGGTAAAAAACAAACAACTTTTAAACGACTTTTAAAAAGAAGAGATGCACCGACTCTGATGCAACAAGTAAACCAGACTGGTTAAAGTAAATCAGACTGTTATTAAAGCGCTGGAGGACAGCTCCCTTTGCTCCTCTACATTTGTGTGACAGCTGGACTGACTTCCAACTAAACAGATCAAGATATTTCCAGAAAATAAAGCACATTAGAAATATAAATAACACGACGCAGAGCAATAAATCTTCTCAGCCTGTGGCGTCGTCTGACTCCTTTCAGATGTCTGTGTGTTTATCACTTTGTCTTTCAAGAAGCCTTCAGATGGTTTCATTCAATGTTTGTTTGAGGTCCAAGGAGGTGAAATTAACTAAGATTTCACAACAAAAACCAACAATTGGTGAGGAGTGGGGGGTTAGCAGAGGTCAAACACTTTTCCTCAGAGTGTTTCAAAGTAATAACACACTTTTTACACTCTGTGCATGAGTTATAATATTATGAGTCCCACTATTCAAGTCATAGGGACATTTTTCTGCAAAACAAGAAAGTGAAATGTTGATTTTGTCATTGCATTTTGCTGCAGTGGGATGTTTTCACGTTGCTGTTTTGTTACCTTTCATAAAAGCATGCAAACTCACCATTGCAGGTTCCATCCTCTGCAAGAGTATATCCCAGGATGCACGGCGCAGTGGTCCTCACTCTGGGGTAACTGGGCTCCACAGATCTGGGAACAGCCGGGGCGAAAGTGTCAGGGAATCCTAGTGACGGGTCCGGATACACCGGCTCGGGCAGAATGGGGGTCTCTGGTCTGTAGGGCTGGTTGTACAAGCTCCTGGGGATGCACAGGTAGCCTCCGTTCTGGTTCACACAGCGCATGTCTCCTCTGCAGGCATCAGAGAGAGTCCGGCACTCGTCCACATCTGGAATACAGACAAACAGATAAAGCTGCATCTAGAGCAGGGGTCTGCAACCTTGGTCTGTTGCCTCAGCTAAGCTGGATTAAAGTTATTCGGGAGCCACAAAATCTACTTTATCCTAAGAGTAAAGACAAAAAAAGTGTATAAAATTCTAAAAATAGTTAGAATCTAGTTATTAATAGTATATAAAATTGTACATGTGATATTTTAGTTTTTTTTTTTTTTCTATTTTTAAAATTGTTTTGTTGTTTATTTCATAAATGTGCAACAATTTATGGAATTTCAAAGTGTTGCAACATTTTTTGAAAATTTTGACATTTTTAAAAATGTGCAAAAAATAAATAAATTATAATTTCAAAAAAATTGCTATTTTTTTAATGTAAAAATTTAAAATATTTGCAAAATTAAAAGAATAAAAATAGATATAAATTAATTGCAAAAATTAACAGAACCTCCTAAAATTTTAAGATTTGCAAAACTCTCAACAGTTTGCAAATCTTAAAAAAAAACTTGGATTTTTTTCCCTTAATTAAAAAAATAGTAAAAAAAAAAAAAAAAAAAAAAGCAAAAATTAACAAATTTAATTTGAGAGCTTTATTGCAAGAGGTCATGCACAATTAGTTGAGCAAAATGTTAATGCATGATCTTATTTAGAGCCAATGTCTTTAATCATCAATACCCAATGTAAAAAAATATACATATATATATATATATATATATATATATATATATTTTTTTTTTTTTTTTTCAATAATTTGATTTTAAAGCTACAAGGAGCCACTGCAAAGGAGTCAAAGAGCTGCATGAGGCTCCAGAGCCACAGGTTGCAGATCCCTGATCTAGAGCATCTGTGGGCTATGGGATCTGTTTATTTAGGCACTTCATGTTGAAGCCAAGAGAGGTTGCTCTCTACAAAATGCTTCTAATTACACCCCCAAAAACAGACTTTCAGAATAAAAGCACAGGAGTGATGCCACTCACCTATACACTGTCTGGCCCTGCGGTCATATGTGAAACCCTCTGTGCAGGTCTGAGGAGAGATGTCAGTAAGGTGTTAATCATGTTATCATCAGGACAAAAACTTTCTAGGATGTCTAAAGTGCACATAAAGTTTCATTGGCTAAATCTGCAGAGTCATCTTCTTACATAAACTTCTCCATCCCATCATTGGAAGACTCTGACCATGACCTTGACCTAAATGAATGAACTCCATGAAGACATGCACTCTAAAGAAGAAAGGTGATCTCATACCTGTCCATGTCCAGACTTGATACACAGCAGAATAAATACCAGAGCTGCCAACATCCTGTTAAAAAAGCAGAGCTCCAGTTATTCATCTTCTTGTGACATATTCATTCAGAACTCAAGCACCCAGCCTGTTGCGCAAAGACAAAAAACAAAGACTACTGACCTTGCAGAGGAGAAAAATGTGAAGCGATGTATCTCAAAAAGCATGTTTTCCTTAAACTGAAAGAGTCAGACGACCCGTAAACTACCCAAATCCCCTCTCCGCCACCTAGCAGGGCACTCACAGCCCCCCAACTATGCGCCTTTACGCGAAAGCCGACAGCAGGTTTTCATTAAGTGCCGTCTGGTCGAGCTGGAGCTTCGGTACATGGACCAAATGGCTTTTTCCAAAGCGGACCGTTCGGTTTCTGCTCCACTCTCTCGGCCCCGCGAAAGTATTTAGCAATGCAAATTTGTCGGGCCCCCTCCGAGCACTTTCTTCACAGCTGGATTCAATCAACGGAGAGCCAGCCCCCTCCGGTCAGAGGAGCGCGCAGAGGCAGCGGCCCCACAGCTCCGACAGGCTGCTCCTCCTGTGCTGCTCCTCCTGTGCTGCTGGGGGGCGAGGAGACGTAAAGCATACACAGTGAGTGTCTGTTTTCCAAAGAGATAAACAGCCCCCACTCCTCCTGCCTCTCAGCTGAATGTCACTGCACATCTGGAGCCTTCAATCCGCGCTGTAGTAGTCACATCTGGTTTGTACGGAAGGAGATTAGGGCCATATGGGAAAAATCCGAGCTGCTTTCTCTCCTGAATATGAAGCAAAATCTCTGTTTTCTTCATTACTTCTTCAAACAGAAACTTTATAACAGTGTGATTCTTCAAGAATTACATTTTTTAAAATTATTTTTAATTTTTCGTTTTTGTTTATCATCTATATTTATTTTTACTGTTGTATGGAAGCCTAAAGCAGACAAAACCTTGATTTTACATGAGGTAGCCTATTCATAACTCATCCCAAAAGTTGCGAAAGTACAGATACAAAGAAGAAAGAAAGAAAAAATGATATAAATGCGTCTTTTAGCGTGGACAACAGCAAGATTGATCATTAGGGGTAGGAGAAAAAATGAAAAAATGATATATATTGGGATTTCTTTGAGAACATCAAAATCGAGATTCTTTGTCAACAAAATCGATTTTTGTTGTGGTTTTTTTTTTAAATTTATTTTTATATTATAGTAATTTTATTGCATTTACTTTTTTAAATTAATTTAATTTAATTTAATTGATTTGTATTTTTTGATTATTTTATTTATTTATTTTTTTTGACAAATCGAAACCGGGATTCTTTTTCAACAAAATCAATTTTTGTTGTTTTTTTAAATTTATTATTATTATTATTCTTTTTATTTATTTATTTTATTTATTTTTTAAAATTTATTTTGTTTAATTTAAATTTTTTTTGTTTTTATTTATTAATTTATTTTATTCTATTTTATTTGTTTATTTTTTTTAACAATATCAAAAGCCGCATTTCCACCAAGCAGACCAGTTTGGTTTCTCCTCGGTACGGCGTTATGCTATTGTCTAACAGCTGCGGCTTTCAGCATCTGGCTTACACGCCGCCCACCACGAGAGGGCACAGTTTGCTGTGGAAACGAAAGCGGGATCAGGCTTAACTGTACCAAACTGTCCCAAACCGTACTGAACGGACCCAGACTGCTTGGTGGAAACGCAGCTAAAATCGGGATTCTTTGTCAAAAAAATCTTTTTTTTTTCAAATTCAAAATTTAAATTTTAGCCTTTGTTTACAAAGTGGATTTAAAAAAAATAACCACTTTTACCCAGCAGAGGGTGAAATGTTTTTTTCTGACTCACGTAATGTGCATCTTATAGGATAATATGGCTCCTGATATAGTCTGTAGACATTATCACATTATTATATTTTTTCATATGGTTTGGTGTTAAAAAAGCAAACTAAATCACAAAAATCATAAATATGCAAGAATTTAAATTGAATCAGCACCCCAATAATTGTAATAGAATTAAAACGCAAGAATAGCATATCATCCAAGGCCTATTGAACATTATGAACTCACTTTCTCCACAGACTTGCATGTCGTTTTTTTTCCCTTGATCACCTGAGAATTGTCCCTGTATCCTGAGAAAACCAGCTGCTCTTAAGAAAGTTACATAAATCCATCTCTTTTAATAAGAAAGTTCAGGAAAAACAAACCCAGAGTGGCTCAGGGTCAGCTGTACCTTTATTTGATTTCAAACTCCAATCAGGTCAGAGGATACTAACCTCAGCCAAGTTCAAGGTAGTCCAACTCTTAGTTTCAGATTTTACATCTACAAAAAATTCTTTTACAGCCAGGATTTACAGTTTTTACATTTCATCGATACACCTGGAGAAACCCTGTAACATTCCTTCTGCAGCGGCTGATTGATGCCTTTAGAAAAAGAAGAGCAGCTCGGTCTCGCCACGGCCGCCTCTGGTCAGGTAAAACTTTCTCAATGTGCAGTTTTTACATGTTGTAAATATATATATTTATATTAACCATTTACAATCCTGATAATACAACTATCTAATTAGCAAAAATGCAGGCACTTAACTTCCAAAACGTCCTTCGTGCCCATAAATAGGAAAAACTCCACCCATTTACATATGTAGAACTATATAATAGTGCTGTACTTAAACAAAGGAGCAGTCTCAAGCTTCTGATCAACCACAGTCTGCAGTCACAGCCACAATTATAACGCTTATTGCATATCACAGTCTGGCTGTCTGGAAAAGACAAGATTTAGCAAAAAAAAATGTCTTTATGGTTCTAACAGATGTAGGCAACCACATAAATCTGCACACAGCCGACTGCTGCCAGAGACGTTTGAGTCCTGGATCAGAAACTGCATTGTCGAAAAGAAAAGAGACTAAAAGCTGCAGGTCAGAGGATGGAAAAGGGACAGACATGAGGTGTTTCCTTCTGCAAAAAGAGGTGATGAGAAAGTCGATCACATGAGCGGAACTGCACACCGTGAGTCTGCAAGGTCACTTGTGTGTCAGGACTTGTGCGACGAAGAAGAATCAAAGACTTACTCATGATCAAAAGGACACTTTCTATGAAAATCTACCAGTTGAGAGTTTTCCCGTTTCAGCTCATGGACGAACACTTAATGATGAGTGTGAACTTAAAGTGATGTGTAAAGGGAGATTCTGCTGCATAGAACAGTCATTGCAAGTAAAACAAAGTCTTAAAAAACAACACTTTAGTTCAATGCCTCTCATACAAAGACACTTTTAAAGGGTGAGTCTGGTGTTTTTAAAGCAGGGGATCCTTTTTTTAAAAATACCTCTGAGCTGTGGAAAGCAGATTCTCATCCCTGCATGGTGAACACTGAGAGCAAATGCACCTGATCAAAGTGGGGTCACTTAAAGGAACAGTTCTTCTTTTTTTGAAGCAGGGTGTGAGATACTTATCAATAGTAAGTGTATTGTCCCTACACACGTAACTTCACGTCAACATCCAAATGTAGCAGACCACTGCAAAAAAAATGAAAACTTAAAAGGTGTTTTTGTCTTATTTTCAGTGAAAATATCTTTTTAGACTAAATATGAGCCACATTCACTTGACCAGTCCAGAAAAGTTCCTTATTACAAGTTTTTTAAACACAAAAACAGGGTCTGAATTGAATAAAACAAGTAAAAAAAATCTGCCTGTGGGGTTAGAGAAATGTGCTTATCAAGACTAGAGTAATGTCTTAATAGAAGTACATTTTTCTTACCCCACTGGCAGATTTTTTTTACACATTACAAGCAATTCAGACCTCATTTTTGTCTTTAAATAACTTGAAATAAGATGTTTTCCTGGACTGAGCAAGTGAATGTGGCTCATACTGAGTCTAAAAAGACATTTTCACTTAAAATAAGACAAAAACACATGGTAAGATTTCATTTTTTGCAGTGTATTTTCCACCATAGATAACATCTCGCTTCATTTCTCTTTATTTATTTGTTAATTTAATTTGGATCCCTGTAAGCTGTAGCCTTGAGCACAGCTTGTCCCCCTGGGGTCCAGACTTTATTAACTTTCGTTTGATTAACAGCAACATTTCTCTCTTTAATTTATGCTCATACCGCTTACAGACAACACACGTGTTCCTGCAGGGAATACTGACCTGAACTAAACCCTCCAGCTGTTTCTGTGTCAGCCACGTGTTCTGTGTTTGATGCTTCAAATCATATCAAACTGCAAAAGTTTTAAAATGCACATTTTTTTAGTGCACTGAGTAAAAAGGCGGAGGAGCCACATGTCGTGTCTGAGATTGGTGATAAGACAAAGTAGCTTTTTAACGGCGCAATAAAGGGATGTATAGTAACACTGCAAAAAACTGAAATCTTATCAAGTGTTTTTGTCTTATTCTAAGCAAGAATTGTCTTGTTAATCTTGATACGAGCCACTTTTAACTTATGAGTTCAGAAAAATGTCTTGTTTTGAGCTGTTTAAAGACAAAAATGAGGTCTGAATTGCTTGTAACAAGTAAAATGAAGCAAGAAAAATGTGCTTATAAGTTTGCTAAAAAGAAGAATAATGTCTTACAACATGTAACTTTTCTTTTGTTCCATAGGCAGATTTTTTACTTATCACAAGCAATTAAGACCTCATTTTTGTCTTTAAATAACTTGAAATAAAACGTTTTTTTCTGGACTGATAAGTTAAACGTGGCTCATATCAAGAATAACAAGACAATTTTTACTTAAAATAAGACAAAAACACTTCATAAGATTTAAGTTTTTTTGCAGTGTAAGTTGAGTAGCATCTTTTCTGGAAAAATGCACTTACTACTAGTAAGTACCTAATTCAACAAAAAAAAGGGGACTGTTCCTTTAAAGTTTTGTTTGTTTGTTTGTTTGCTTGTTTTGCGACTCTCTTTTTCTGAGAGTAAGCTGCATTTTGAAACCAGAATCAGTCACTACACCCCCCTATCTTTGCAGTCACCAGACTCCATTGAGAAAAACAGTAATTTTAGCGTAGAGAACACTAAAGTTTGTGGTCTACCGCTGCCTCAATAGGTTATGGTTTCTGTACAGCTGTGCAGCAGACAAATACTGTGTTGGATCAAAAACATCCAGTAAAGAGACCAAAGTCCCACAACAACAAAAACAAGCTAACTATCCCAGCAGCAATAGGCTAACAACAGCTGTGCTCTCAGGGTTAAATGACTGTTTTTGTCGGTGGAGTCTGGCAGCTTCGGATGTGATGATTTAACAGCTGCTTCTGCTTCAGTATGGATAATTTTACCAAAAAGGGTCTGTCTCTGCAGGAAATCTGAATGCAGTGTCTCAAACTGAGCGATGCATTCAGCTGCAGACATTACAGCCAGTTTCACTGCTGCTGGATGGAGAAATGTGCAGACAATCAGAAACTGGACCTACAAGCCAATAAGACCCTAAACGTGTCAAAGTAGGGCCCAGATTTAAAAACACCAAAGTAACCTTTTACGGCTTTGAATCTTCGGATGGTTCGTTTGGAAGGAAATAAAAATAGAGCAGCAATAAGAAGCAAAACTGCTCAGGTATCTCAGTCTGTAGTGTAAAATCACGCCACTGTCCGTCTGGTTTCAGGATCACTGCTTTAATAAGTCTTTGAGCACAGCTCCAGCACTGGCCTCGGCTGAAACCGGCACAGGCGTGAAGGTGGGCAGAGCATCAGAGATGGGCTTCATCAGCAGGTGTCCGCCTCCTGAGCCTCCAGGACCAGAAGTAGTCAGCAGGGGCACTGCAGCGGAGCGAGGGGCCAGGAAAGGGTTGGACTCTCCGGCTCGCTTCCCAGCTCCTGCGAGGAGACAGAGATTAAATTAAATCAAGTTTGATGTGTTTGGGGAGGTAAGACAGACTGGAAAAGAACAAGAGCTTCCTGTCTGACATGACTTATTAAGAGACAGAAACATCCTGGAGGCAGCTCCTCCCAGAAGACTCATTTACCCGTGGCAGCGCTGGAAGCAGCACCGCTGGATCTCCTCAGAGGAGGGGCGCTGAGAGGCTTGATGTCGTGGTGTGAAAGCTTTGGTGCAGGTAGAGAGGGGGTGGACTCGATCTCCAGGAACTTTACAAACATCTCAGAGAAGGACTGCAACAACAAAAAGTCAGGACATTCAGGGGTTACAGAGACTTTTTTTAAATACTCTTTTTTATTGATTCTTCAATTTTATAAACACAAACATCAGGGATGGATTGGTTATTGAAAAAAGAAAACAAAATGTTCAGTTTCCCTCACTCGGTTTGGGCTGTGTGTGCTCTGTTCGGTTCGTGCTTTTCTTTTTTCTTCACTTTACAGCTCAGTTCGAAGCGAGTATGTAGCTCAGGTCATTCGCATGCGCAACACAAGGCGAAGGATACAGCGGAACAGTTGTGGGGAGGCGTGTGTTAAGTGTAAATGACGAGTAGAGGAGACGGTCAGAGTTAGAGGGTGTACCTGTGGCGTTGTGTCATTCTGTTAGCTCTGAAGATGGCGGATAGAAAGTGGAGGATAAAACCGCCACAGAGTGATGCCAACTTAGAGACTTTGTTGCTACATTTGATGACTTTTCAGACCCCTCTGTTGAGTTTTTTTAAAGATGACAATTCTTGCAATTTTTCTGTAGTTTGGAGTCTGACATTGGTGCATGTTTTGACCTCTGACAGCAGCGTCATTTAGTGGCTTTTAGTGACTTCTGGGACAGCCAATAGAGACTTTCCTTACTGAGGAGTTGGGGTGTTGAAACCAGCAATATTTCACTCAGCTTTAATGATGTTATAAATGGGAAACAGCTTCATTCTTACAGGTTTTTCATGACTATACAAGAGAGAATTGATCAAAAATAATGTGTTAATAGTGGATTATCAGGGTATATGGCAAAAATAAAGGTGTTGAAAAAACAACAATGTACACCGACCCGAAAACCGTGACTACAAAACTGTGATAAGAACAGAACCGTGGATTTTGTGAACCGTTCCATCCCTAACAAACATTAAAACAAAATGAAACAAAACACATAGCAAAACATAAAAAGTCCCACCCCATACTACCAGACAGCACTAACGACAGGAGACAGGTAAACAAAAAGCACATACAAGAGATAAATGGAACCGCAAACCACAGAGACTTATTCACGGATATTCTGCTGATGAAAGATCTTAAGTGAGGAGTTTGCTTCCTCCACAGAGGACAGAAAATGATGCAGTGATTGGATCGTTAGCTGCAAGAACAACACTTATATCACATTCCTTACTCCCAAATTAGACTGCACAAACACTGATTGAAAAAGTATGAAGTCTGCTGTTTGAAAATCTCTGGAGTCAGTGGAGGCATGTGTACCACACCTGCATTTGCCTGCTGATATCTGATTGGTCAATACTACTCTGACAACATACTACAAATGGGGACTAAAACACTTCCTAAACTACAGCGTCTTACCGAGTTGAGCCCTGGGCCACTTGTGGGCCTCTGAGGAGTGTTGGGGACACTCTGTGCTCCTCTGCCTCCGAGCCAGCTCGACACCCATCCAGTAACACCATGCCGTCCATCCTCCTCCAACATCTGCAGACAAAGAGCGAAGGATTAAAGACACGTACTGAAAGACTCTCAGAGGAAACAGAGTCTATAAATCTTCACAGTAAGATCATATTTCATCAGAAACCTCCACAATATTAGTGTCTCGTATTAGACCAATCAAAGTGATCAATCAGTGCAGGTACATTAACATGACAGTCTGTTTATTCAGGCCGTTTCTGAAGAGAGGGTTTTCTCCTGTTTTTGAAGAAGTGGTTTGATTATTTCAGCTTTAGTTTCCTCTCTGCCTGCCATCCCTTTCTGGAAAACGATTTTGTGGGTCTCTAAGCTCAAACACAGGCTGTCTGATTTCTCTGCTGACAGCACACACTCCCCTCCTCATCCACAGTCATTCATACTCCCTAATCATCTACGTCATTAGCCTGGCAGCGTTCAGCATCAGCTACCCAGTATTTAGATCCACTAAAAAAAAAAAAAGCTTCAGGAGGGAGGATACAAGCCGCTCCTCTGAGGTTGATTCTGAAAAACGTCTTGGCTTTGTGGGACAGTTGGCTGCTGCGAACACGAGTTGAGTGGAAAGTTTAAACGACGTTAACAGAAGCCTGGGGAGACATTAAAAAAGAAAATGGAACGACCTCCAAGACAATAAAATACTTCTTCTGAGGAGTTGTAATTGCTTTTGCCCCTTACGCTGTATCTGTTTCCCTTTAAGAGTGTTGGGTAATTTTCTTTGAAAACACACACACACACACGCACACACACACTTAAAGGTCTCGATGAGGAGAGAGCTCTCTGTGTCCAGGCTGAGCTCGCAGAGGACTTTACAGGAGTGAAAAGTCACAGTTCAGCAGAGAGTTTCAGGGTTCATTGTTTGCCTCTGGAGGACGTGTTTCACTGTATAAATATTTTCAGAGCTGAAAAAGGTCGGTCACTGTCACAGGTCAGAGTGGTCAATGAGTAAATAAAAGAACAACTCCCACTCAGAGTGGAGCAGCAGAGAGAAAAACGAAAGTATCTCAACAACTCTTGGACAATCTGTCATTAAATTGTTTACAGACTTTGTTTTTTTTCAAGAAATGTTGCAACAACTACTGGAAGGGTTTCAACAAAATTTAATCCAAACTTTTTGTCTCCCTTCAGGAGAAGGCTAATAACAGGGTTCCCACTCTTTCCCTGAAGTTATTTTCCAGGACCCATGTTCACAAACGTTCTCAGAAAGCTCTTAACTTCGCCTAAAAATTCCTAGCGAGGAGTCTCAGCTTAGAGTGATTCAGGAAGCTTCTAAGAGCAACTCTGAGCAAGGAGGAGACAGAAACTTTGATCTCAGTGAGGAGGTGTGGTTGACCCTGTTGCTAGGTATGATGTGGTCTCCTAAAAGCTTTGATTGGTTGGTACGAAAAGGGGAAAGATGAGGGGGAAAAATGCTCCGTGCTTCTATTAATGAATGACCAGTAAAATCAATGGATCAGGTAACTCAGACTGTATTCAGAAATGTGTAATCCTGACATTCATTTTATATTGTGCTGATGAAACTCAGCTAAATTAAATTAATAGTGACACAGCTTCAAAATGTTTGGACGTACCTCTGTTTATTGTCAAAGCTGGTCATTTTCTACGCAATGGGTTTTATTTTAATGGTGGACGCAGACTCAGCCGTCAGCACTTCCTGATACAGAAGAACGACCAAAACAACGAATGACATTGATAAAAAAAGAACTAGACAGGGGAGCCTGCTGTTGGCTCAGCTCATGGAGGAGAATAAAAAAGTGTTAAAAAAAGTGTCTCTGATTGCCTGTAGAGTAAATCCTTGGCTCACACTACAGGATTCTCAGGCCGATTTAACCCGGATTCAGCCTTTCCGACAATCGCTGGAGAAATCTGATCCAGTATCAGATTATCTTCTAGTGTGAGCAGGTGACAGATCGATCTTAAGCCCCACAATAGTTGCACAGACTCGTTGGAGCTGCCCCGATCCTTTTCAAACATGTTTGATATTCATCGGGATGATTACACCTTTCATTCTCACTGAGGCCTGAACCACACGTATATGGATATTTTTTTGATCGGATATCTTTGTCCTTGTTTAAAAAAAAATCTTCATCCACACCACAGAAATATCTCTGTCCATACGAAGAGGCCAACTGAAAACAATCGCCTCTGAAGCCTGCAATGCCATGCCTGGCCGATAAGTGGCAGGGTAGCAAAATGTGAAAACCATAGAAGAAGAACGTTATGAGCATGCGCAGTCAAACACAGGCTATTAACCGTTGCTACAGTGACTTGTTGCTAGGCGCTTGACGTCATCGCGTCAACACCAGCGCTGTTTAACACCGCAACACGGATCCACTCAACCGGATATTTTTTTATTTCTTCACTTTTTTATCCGTTTTTAAAAATCTCTGTTTATGTGGGTGAAATCGCCGTGTTCGTGTGGTTGAGAGGCCCAATTGGACAGAAAAATGTGCATTCAGGAATATATCCATATACGTGTGGTTCAGGCCTGAGGATGACAACAGCCAATCAGAGAGAGCCCCCAACAACAGACAACAACCGCACAGACAGCTCATGTTATCCTCTAACCACATCTTCATCCAGATGCGCTTTGTCTCTTTTTACTTTTCTCAAACAGTAGCTACAGCCATCACAGTCTCTGTTTTTTGCTGCTCGTTGCTTCCTTCTGAGATCAGAGCTCGACATTGTAACTGGCCTGCTCACCTGGCTCAAAGCGCAACAGAAAGGCTCTGGGTCAGCTGACTGCACGCTCCACTGGCCCACTCAAGCCAGTTAAAAAATAACACATAATCACATTATTTTTATACAGTATCAAACTGTTGTTTTGTCAGTGATCAGTGTGAGATCATGCCATTACTGACTGATTACTCTGGGGGCAAAATGGATAAAAGGCATCACTGCAGACAACTCCTCTGTTTTCTGGTGTCTTACGAGTGCACTAAAAACGTCAGACCAAACAACTGAGCACATGTGGTGCATCAGCGATCATTATTTTCAATTCTTGTAGTTAGTGCGTGCTTAAGATTTAAGAGGAGAATATCGGTGAAGATACTCCTTAAAGGCTTAAAATTGGAGACGCCACAGGCAGTAGCAGCATAAAGTTACAATTAAATTAATAGAAAGGCTAAAACCGTCTGTGGATGAACTTGGGCAGCTGTGAATCTACCAGAGCGTTCCTGTGCATATGTGTGAGGAAACTAAGAATTCTTACAACTCTTTCCATTTCTTTCTCTGGGTTAATGCTGTTCTCACCTTATCCACATCTTCTCGACTCAGCCCCAGAACACTTCCCATGAGCCTCAGCACGTCAGCACGCTTGGTTTTGGGCGTGTGGAAGTATCCTAAGAACAGGTTTCGCATCAGGACTCTGAAAACAGAATGACATGAATTGAATAAAGCATGATGTGATTCAGAGCATCCGTCTTTGTCATCATTATCATTACGGTCCGGTAAACACCCCCACACAGGCCATCATTTCCCTTTCACTTTCAACTTTGCTTCACTTAATGAAAAAAATCAACCTATGAGGGTAAATTTCAGTCATTTTTGGCCATCTGATGAAAACCACATGAGCTCGTAATCTTTTAATCTAAATGAAATGAATGAAGGAATTTCAGATTTGATCCAAAGATGTCTGAACTTACTTGTCAATCTTTCCCTCTGTGCTGTTCAGAAGGTTCATCAGTTTCCTCTGAGCCTCCTCCAACATCTCCTGCCTCACATCCACTGCAACAAACAGAAGAAAGAATATCAAAATTTGTTTCAGTCTGTGAATGAAGCAAAAAGGAGTAGCGGTGGTCAGTGTTTCTAAATGCTCTTCTAAGATTTTTACGATTATCAGGAGTCAGAAAACGAGACACAAACATACCAGCGTAATCTTTTTACTGGTCAGACTATAACAGAAAATTCCCACAGCTAGCCAAGTATTTATAGACCTGGTGTAAGTTTTCCATAGGTGTCTGGTTAGTAAAGCAAACATACTTCATGGAGTCATATCAGCTCTGATTGAGTACAACGTCTGAGAGCGCGAAGAAAAAAGAACTACAGTCTGGGAATTAGCTCTGATGTAATGCTCACGGTGTGTCTGACAGAGATTAAAATGTGACACAAACTACAGAGTCTAAGCCCTGGAAGGATCACAGTTTCCCTCATTCTGGGACATGTGTAGGATAAAGAAACATGGAGTGGATGTTCAGAGGCTGCTGGGCTGGAATAATGTTCAAAGAGTGGCAGATCTATTTTATTACATCTTTAAAAAACAGGACAAGCAGAGCGGAGTGCTTCTGTCTTTATGTGTGCTTTTCTACGACATGAATTTAAAGCAGGGAAATGTTAGATGAAAGCAGAAATGTAAGGGAAAATGCTCAAAAGTACTCTCACCTTGTTTTTTCAGCTCTTCAATTTGCTCCTCCTTCAGATCGAGCTGATCAGTGAGACGAGACGCTGAATCCAGAGCGGCGTTAGCTTCATCGAGGTTTATCTGTGGGAGAGGACGACAGCCTGTCATCAACGTGTAGCTTCAATTGGCCGAAGAAATATTTCAGGACTGGAATTTGGTGTCTGGTCTTGTTGTTAGTCGCACAGTGATTTTTTTAAGGTCCCATATTATGCAAAAATCACTTTAAGTCTTTAGGTGAAATTTGTGGGTCTTTGGATTTCCTCCCAGCCCAAAAAATGTGATATTTATAGACAAAACCTGTATTTAGTAGTGCTTGTGAATGTAAAATCCTGACCTAAAACGAGCTGTTTGGATTTTGGGGATTTACCGACGTCAGCGATCCCTTTTTTGACCAACCAGGAGCAAGTCTGACCTGATTGGTCCATCGGAGCAGATATCCCCCTCCCCGCTGCTGGAGGAGAATGCCAAAGTTGAAGAGCCATCACTGCTTTGTTTTTAGCTGTAAACAGCCACATAGTTTCATGCACAAGCTTCCCATCTCGGAAGAAGACAAGACTAAGTGGCTAGAGTTCATTTATCAAGGAAATGTGTCAGCTCACTCGGTAAAACTGTGCATGTGTGTGCTAGTCACTTCACGGTCGACTGCTTTTCCAACTTTGGACAGTACAACAGAGGGCTAGCGAATGGACTGGTCCTGAATCCAGGTGCATTACCAACCATCCACCAACAAACCTTGGACCCTGGAAATGTGAGTATTTTAAATGCTGTGTGCTGTGGAGCAGATGTAAGAGCTTTTCCTCAGTGTCCCCTGTCTCTGTGTTAGCTACAGGATGCTAACTTTAGCTGCGGTTAGCCTGTTGTTTTAGCCTGTAATGTTACGGTAAATGAGCTTCGCTGTTTTCTAAACACTGTGCACTCAGAGCTTGTGGCGCCGCTCTCAGTGAAGCGGAAGAGCGGGGCGGTATCAGCGGTGGCTCATTTACATATGAAGGCCACGCCCACTAAATAAGAGCGTTCTGAACAGAGGGGCTATGAGAGCCTGGAAACAATGCTGCTGTGCTTGATTTATTGGCTTTTTGGACCAAAACATGTCACTACCATTTCATGAAGACATTATTAATCCATATTAAACTGCGGAAAAAGAGCATAATATGGGACCTTTAAGGAGTCATTAATCGCTGGTGCACCTGAAGTGAGGAGGCCTGGTCCTCCAGCCTCTCAGCTTTTCTCCTCCACTCATCTTTTTCCTTTTTGTGCTTCTCAAGCTCGGCTGAGTACATGGCTTTCTCCTCTGTTTGGGAGAAAGGTGATTAAAGTAACACAACATGAATCTCCTCAAAAAACAGTTACAGGAATTCACTCTGCATGTGACTTGCCTTGTTGAAACTGCTCTAGCACCATCTGCAGGTTGGAGAGTGACACTGCATACTGGTTGACCTGCTCCTGTGAGGTCCTGAGACGGATGAGGGCTTCGTCCCGCTGCTTTACTGCTCCACTCAGCTGCTCCTGCAGAGACTCCACCTGCATTGTGGCCTGTTGGCTGTAGGTCGAGAAAAGCAGAGTCAACTAAATCAGAAGCATTTATAAAAATATTAATTAGCTCAGGTAATCTGAGTGAGATAAAAACTGTTTCTATTCACCATACAGTCACCCAGTTTCCTAAATCTTATACAGCTTATACAGAATCCAGATCAGTTTCGTCCCTGATGGTTTGATTGAGACTGACCTTGCATTTTCCACTGCACTTGAAGACGAAGCCAGCTTCTCGTCCAACATTGCCACTCTCCTCCGTAGCTCCGTCTCCCTGTCCTCTGCAGAAAGAGCTTCTCTGGTGTACGACTCCTCGATCTCCAGAAGGTGATTACGAAGCCTTTCCAGCTCCAGGTTCAGACGCTGCTCTTTGTCCCTCATGTGCTGAAGCTGTGAGGAAAATAAAGACGTAGTAACGTCACTGTTGGTTCCTCTTTACTCACTAACACATAGGTCTGGGTGATAAACTGTAAATCTACCGTTACTAAAATTTACTACGACAACCAACATCATTTTGCCCATGTCAGTAAATTTGGTGTTTTAACAGAAAAGAAGATGTTCATTCCCCTTTAAGATGAGATACAGCGTGTGTAGTCACATGACTTCACCCATCCAGTCTGAACAAGAAGGGAACAGTCAATGAGATGGTTCAAATGAAGAGGTGACAAACACAGCTGTAGATAAAGTAAGGTCAGTCGAAGTTGATCCTGTTGTGTGCACCTAAAGCGTATGTGCCCTGACTACACCATACTTAAAAACCACTCTGGTCAATTTTTTCGCATTCAGAGAGCAGGCACTACAGTATGCCAGCACCGCGATCACGAAAGGCTGTGCACAACTGTTACACTGCCAGTCAATCTATAATGCGTCAATCTCTGCAGAGCAGATCGTACCAAACAGGTAATCAGACATCAAAATGATCAGAGTATCCTGTCATTTCAAAATAAAGCACCCTGTTCTGGCTCCCAATGGTAAATCTCTTTCTTTTTTATTAAAACTATGTCACTGACACATGGCCAGAAGTCATCAACAGGTCAGATCCAGAGTAGGAATGCACTGATCCAACTTTTCTGGCTCCAATACCGATACCCGGGCTTTAGGCATCAACCGATACCAATACCAATCCGATACCAGTGTTTAATAATAACCTGCATTCCCTACTGTGGGAGAAGACTGGTAATGTTTTATGTAAACAGCAAAAAATGAGTACATGGAATTACTGAAGTTCATATTTATTTAAACTATAAAACATTTCAATGTTTACCAGCAGTTGGGTAAAAACCATGCTACAGAATGTGCAGAAATCAATATTCAATTGTACATTTTTTACTTTGTAGACTAGTAATTCAGCAAAATGCAAAGAAAGTGCATCAGAGGCAACATTCCAAATCAAGTAACCAAGAGTGCAAGTAAAAAAAGAAAAGGGAGAAAGCTGGTTGCCTGGATCGACCCCTTCCCACTGATACAGATCCAGTTTTGAGGGGCACTGATCCACCGATACCGGTGCATCCCTAATCCAGAGGGAATCCAAAGTTTTGGATGAGGAAAAGTTAATCTTGGAGGTGAAAAACTTTGTAATTCTCCAATATGAGCCTGTCTATTCATGAATGGTTAAAAGGGATTTCTATGCTTTTATAACTCGTTAAAAGAAGGGATGCACAATATATCGGTATAAATCCGTTAAAGTGAGCCTATACTTACTCATTAGCTGCTGGCCATTTTTAGAGCATCTTGGACGAACTTTCAAGGCCCAAATAATATTGTTTTCTATGACTATGTAAACACAAAATCTACCTAAGAAGAGTGGATCCTCTTCTTTTATGTCTCTCTTCCTGTTTTTGACTCAAAAACCAGACAAAACGAACTTTTTATGATCGTGTTTATCTCGGAAGCTCCATCCTTTGATCCTCTCCATGATCTCTTTTCTCACAATTGCGCCATTCTCTCTCTTTAAACTACCTCGACACATTATCCGTGTTGAGATTTTTTATTTTCTATTTACCAATAATGATATTGGTAAATATCAGTTATTGGCCATAACAACAATATCAATATCGGATTTCCGTATCAGCCAAAATTTTCAGATCAGTGCATCCCTAATTGAGAGTAATGTGTGCCAGTTTTGGTCAATAAATCAACAAAAAGCAGTTGATTTGCAATTCCTGCAGTTATTTTCAGATGGCAAAGATAGTCATTAGTCAGGGATTCATTGTGCATTTATCGTTATCAAGGTAAAACTGCCCATTATATTGAGATATTAATTACTGATGACCAACACATGAGCCATGACTGTAAACTCACCTCAGTCTGTACTGCAGTGGTCTCCATTTGTTTTTGCTTCAGCGCCATCATCACCTGATCCCTCTCCTGCTGGAAGGCCACAGCTTTCTCCTGCATGGACTTCAACTCATTCAGGAGCTGATTCAGCTCACCAGATTTACCCTGCGTCATAAAACCAACAGAGTAAGTCAAAGAAGAAAGAGAATGATAACTTCACAAAGAAACATGCATTTTCCTCCAGAATCATCTTGGAGGTCTTTGTTGCAGACCGACCTGCTCTTTGTCCTTCAGCATCCGCTCCACAGTTGCAGCCTTCTCGCTCACAGCGCTCAGTTCGAACTCCTTCTCCCGCAGCAGGAGAGAAACCTGCATGTTGGTTTCCTGCAGCGCTCTGAACTCTGACTCCTTCTCTCGAGATCGAGCGGCAACCAGCTCGTTCTCCTCCTTCAGCTTCTTCACATCCAGCTCCAGGATGAGAGCCCGCTCCTTCAGGTTGGTCACTGCCTGCTTCAGCACCTCGTTGTCGTTCTCGCGGTTGCGTAGCGCCTCGCTGACCTGGCTCAGCTGGTCGCCTTTGGTTTTGATGAGCAGGTCTTTCTCCCTCACAGATCTCTGTAGGGTTTCCAGTCTCTCCCTGACCTGCCGCGCCTCCTCAGCTTGACTCCTCTGCTCAATCTCTGAGGCAGACGCTGAGTTGGAAAGGCGGTGGTTGTTCTCCTGGATAGTCCTGATGGTGTTTTCCCTCTCAGCCAAATGAGCTTGTAATCTTGCAATTTCCTCCTGCAGTTTCTCGACATCTGCGGCTGCTGAGGTCTGTTGGCTCGGAGTTTCGGCTCTGAGAGGAGGTCCACTCGACTGAGCAGGAGCAGCTTCAGGAGTCTGTGCTACGCTGTCAAGTTTCCCCAGCAGGACGTCCTTGGTGGAGCTGAGCTTGGTGATGGTCTGCTGCACCTGTGCCAGCTCCTGACTCAGACTCCCCAGCCTCTTCTCCTTCTGCTCATAGCTCTGGATCAGGCGGGAGTAGTCCACCGTCAGCTTGGAGCTGCAGTCGCTGTCTGCCGTCACCTGACCCTGAAGTTTGATGAGCTCCTCCTGCAGCTGAGCGGACTCGTGCTGCATGTTTTTAACAGTGGTGATCACCTGCTGCTTCCACTCCTCCATCTTCTTCACCTGCTGCTTTAGCGTGTCCCTTTCCTGCAGCAGCTCCTCAAACTGGTTGCTGCTGACGCCTCCGGAGCCGGGGCCTGACTCTCCTCCTGACGCCTGCAGGACGGTCACCAGGGTTTGGCACTTCTGGGTCAAAGCATCAATCTCTATGTCCTTCTCTCTGATGATGCGGGACAGATTCTGGATGGTCTCCTTAAACATCTCCTGGCTTCCTGAGGGGTCGCTCATGTTAAAGAGGCGCTGGTTCTCCTGCTGGAGCTTCAGGAGAGCGGCCTCCTTCCCAGCCATGATGTCCATGAGGCGGTGATAGTCGGAGCGGAGCTGGCTGTTCTCTCTGGTCTTCTCGTTGAGCACGGCGAGCACTTGCTCCCTCTCCACTGCGTACGCCTGCAGCTGCTGCTGGAGGAATAAGACATCCTGTCCGCTGTTTCCACCTAACGACACTCTTGCATGAAGCGACTGGATCTCCAGATCCTTCTGCCGGATCATCTGGGACAGTTTCCCCACTTCATCACGAGACACCACCAGCTGATCGAGCTGTTTGGTGAGGGACAGGTTCTTCTCGTTCAGCTGGCTGATCTCCGTCTCCTTCTCCTTGATGCCTTTCACCAGTTTCTGGATTTCAACTTTCGACAGGTCATGTTTCTCGTTACCATTGTCCTGATTGAGAGTCTGAGTTTTCTCCTCCTGCAGGATGACGTCTCCCTGCACAGGAGGAGAGTCAGCACGACCTCGACTCTCGCTAAGCTGATCAACCGTCTGCTGAAGGCGGGACAGCTCCTCGTCTCTGGCGTGGATGAGTCTGTCGTAGTTGAGTGTGGTCTGCTGGTGGCGAGCGTGTGCCTGCTCCAGCTCGCTCTGCTGAACCTGGAGGGACTGCTGTGACAGGAGGAGAGAGGCCTGCTGCTCCTCCGAGGTCCTCCTCAGAGTCTGGAGCTCCTCTTCCAGTCTGTTTTTGGAGGACTTGAGCTGTGTGATCTCTGTCTCCAGCTCGGTGATGATGTCTAAAGTCCTCGGCTCAGACAGAGGCTGAGGCCTGCTCTGCTGATCCCTGAGTCGATCAATCTCCTCTTTCAGATGACTGTTCTCCTCCTTCATGCCTCCCAGCTGTTTATCTTTCTCCTCCAGCGCCTGCTTTAGAGCTTCAGCCTCCTTTGTTGCCACTGAAATTCTGTTGTCCAGCTCCGTCTGCAAATCTGAGGCGTTTTGTTTCAAAGTGTCCATGAAGACGTCTTTCTCCTGCAGTAAATCTGTCAGCTGCTTCTGTCCCGCCACGGTGATGGAGAGCATCTCGTTGGTGTCTCTGTGATCTGAAGCTACCTGCTCCATGTCCCTCTTCAGCTGAGCGATCTCCATGTCCTTCTCCTGGTTGAGTTTGATGGCGCGTTCGTGCTCGGTCTGCAGAGCTGAAGCATCCATGGAGCGAGCTCGCGTCAGCTCCTCGATGGTCTGCTGGTACTGCTTGGCTTGTTCTGTCAGCGTGCTCTCAGCCTGCCTCAGTTCACCTTCCAGCTGGTTCTTCTCCAGCTTCAGAGCTTCGATACGAGTGTCTTTCTCCAGGACGGTTCGGTTTAGAGCTGCATGGCTTTCCTTTATCTGCCTGGTGGCTTCCTCGCTCTCTGCTTTCAACCTTCTGTTCTCCATCTTTAACTCGTAGTCCTCGCCCATCACCTTCTCCTTAGAGCTCCTCAACTCTGCAACTTCTTCCCTGAGCTCTGACAGCTCCCGCTCCTTCCCTGCTATCTGGTCTTCACTCCTCTGTGCTTCAGCTCCTTCCTGCCCCGCCTGATCCAGCTCTGCTTTAGCTGCAGACAGCTGCTCCTCTCGGTCCTGCAGAGTCCTCCTCAACTCTGTGAGCTCTCTGCGTACCTCCCTGCTCTGCTCCTGAGCCAGTCCCAGTTTGTCTCTGAGCTCCTTCACCGTCCCCTCCAGCTGCTGTTTGCTCATGTGCAGGTCGTTCAGGGTGAAGGCGCTCTGGCTGATTTTCTCCTTCTGGGTCTCCAGCTCCTGCTCCAGCGCTTTCTTCTTGTCTTTGGTGGTGCTGAGCTCTGTGGTCAGTCTTTTCATTTCAGTTTCTGACTCCTTCAGCTGCCCACTGAGCTGCTCCTTCGCAGAGATCAAATGCTGGAGAAGAGAAGATGGAAAAACAAAGTTAACATGAGAATGACGGATTCATTGGTACATTTCTGAATCATTTCAGGAGATAAAATCATTCAAACAATGTTGTTTGAGGATCAATGTGTGTTAGAAACACCATTAATTGATTAATTAACACTAGAAATACTACATGGGAGAGAAAAAAGGAAGGTGAAAGAAAAGAGAGGAATAAAAAGTAGAGAAGAGGAAGATTTGAAGAGAGGAGGATCAGCAAGGAAGGAAAAATAAAGAAGCAACAAGAAAAAACATGCATACCAGGAAAGGAGGGGATGAGGAGAAAGAGAAGAAAGAAGACAGGAAAGAGGTGGAGAAGGAAACAAAGAGATGGACAAAAATGGAAGAGGAGGAGAAGAAGAGAGAGGAAGGTGGGGAGGGGACAAGAAAAGGGGGAAGGGAGAGAAGAAGGAAGGAAAGAAGGAAGAGAGGAGAAAGGAAGCGAGGAAGGAAGGAAAGAAGTAAGGGAGGAGGGATGGAAGGGAGGAAGAAAGGAAGGGAGGAAGAAAGGAAGTATGAAGAAAGGATTAAGGAAGGAAGGGAGGGAGGAAGGAAGAAAGGAAGGAAGGAAGAAAGGAAGGGAGGAAGAAAGGAAGGGAGGAAGGAGTAGGAAAAGATGAAGGAAGGAAGAAAGGAGTAGGAAAAGGAAGGAGTAGGAAATGAGGAAGGAAGGAAGGAAGGAAGATACGGTGCTAGAGGAGGTGAAGAGATAAAGGAAGATAGAGGAGAAGGAGAAAATGAAGGAAGAGTAAAAAAAGAAGAAGAAGAAAAAGGAGATCCACAAAAAGGAAGGAAATGGAGAAATGATGAAGGAACGAAGAAAGATGGAGGAGTCGGAGAAGAAGACTTGACAAAAGATGGAGGATGGAAAAGAGAAAAGAAAATTAAGGAGGAAAGAGCAAGAGGACGCTTAAATGGAAGAAAAAGAAGGAGAGGAGAAGGAGAGGGAGAAGAGGGAGAAGAGGAAATGAAGGAAGACAGAAAAATGAAAAACAAAAAGAAAATGGAGGAGAAGGAGAAGATAATGAGGAACAGAAGGAGAAAGCTGAGAAGAAGTAGAAAAAGAAAAATGATGTGAAGAAAAAAAGGAGATCCACAAATCGGGGGAGAAGACAGAGAAGAAAAATAAGAACTGCAAACATGTTTATTTGTTCATGTATGCAGAGATTTAAGGGAATTAACGTGTTAATCCGTTTTTTATTTCTCCGACATCACAAACTGTCTGATCAAAACTTCTTCCTGTTTTCACCCTGGGAGTTTGTTCACCTTGGCCCTGCCCCCTTTATTCAAAAGCACTTTCTGAATGCTGATTGGATAAGAACTTCACAAACGGACATAATTACACCTTTGAGTGAAAAGCCAGTCTGACCTGTGTTGCTTCCTGGTTTTGTCGATCCAACTCCTCCAGCTCTGACATCAGCATGTCTCGTTCCTCCTCCGTGTTTCTCAGAGCCTTTTCTCTTCGCTCCAGCTCCACTTTCAGATCCTCCAGCGACTCTGAATCAGACGATTCAACTTCTTTATTGCTTTGGACTTGCTCTTCTGCCACCTTCAGTCTTTCTTCCAGATTAAGCTGTGAGAAGAAAGTCAATAAACTTTACCAAGAACAGATATAGGGTTCTTAAAAAACAATACAAAGAAAACTTTATAAACATGTCCAGAGAGAAACTGAACTGACCTTTTCTTGTTCCACTGCTTCCTTTTCTTGTCTCAACATCCCAATGATGGTGTTCAGTTCTAATATGTCTGCATGCTCAACCTCTTCCTTTGGTTCAGCCTAATAAACAAAATGTTTCAGAGGTCGTTAAAGTGTGGGGTCAAATGATACAACAACGCACCGCAGATACAGATCTAGACTCAAAATTACCTCTGCCAGGCTCTTTAGTCTCTCTATTTCTCTTTCTGCATCTGAAAAGCAGAAATTTGATTGAATTTGCAGAATAAAGAGAGCTGAATGAGCACAAATGAAAAGTAGTGATGGTGTACCTGTGAGGTTTTTCCTCAGCACTTGGATCTCATGGTCCAGCTGCGCTTTCTGCAGAGTCTTCCCCTCCTGCTCCTGCACTCGGGTCTGCAGCTCTGCGACCGAGGTCTGCAGCCGTGTGTAGTTCTGCAGCAGCTCAGTGTTCTCCTCCTGTGCTTCGTCTTTCTCCAGCTGCAGTGAGGCCTGCTTTTTCTGCGCCTCCTCCAGCTGTGTGGTCGTCTCCAGCAGCTGCTTCTCCTGTTTCTCTGCTGCCGCCTGCAGAGAGGTGACGATCCTCTGGAGTTCAAGAAGTTTGGAGGCATCTGATGAGGAAGCTGTTTGACCCCCACCTGAAGGGAAATGATTTGGAGTAGGATGTTAGCAAACCTGGGACAAACATTTTGAGTATAAAATCTGCAATTTCGTCTGTTGGGTTTAATCAGTAAATGCAAAAGTTGGTCAAACCACTCTGAATCTGCTCCTCCAGCTCCTCTATCCTCTCCTCATAATCAGCTAACTCCTCCCTGTGCCGCCGTGTGACGTCGGCCATCTTCTGCCGCTGAGCGTCCTGCAGAGCAGCCAGTTCATGCTGGTGTTCATCCACCTCACGACTCATCTCCTCTCTCAGCTCCTGTTCCAAAGCAGCAGTGAGAGCAATGAGACCCAGAGATTCTTACTTCTTTTTCATCAAAAGCTACATTTTGAGATACATACCCAAACATTTAATCATCCAGAATTCAAATAGTCACGCTTTTTTCGCTGTTTCGAACAAATTGTAAGGGAAACATGTGACTCCTCGGGCTCTAAATGCTGCATAATGCTCCACTAAATACAACAACTGTATGTTAACCTTATCTTTTACTAAAACAGCCAGCTCAGCTTATAATGAGGATAAAAATTAAAACAAAAAGCATTAAATTGTCACTTATACGAACAAAAAAAGGATCTTAAAGAGGATTAAAATTTCTTCAGGACTCCAAAGAAGCTTAGAGTTGTGATCAGGAATGATGCTTCTTAAAAAATCTGACTTGAAATACTCTGACAATATTAAAATGTTTATTGTAAATAAACAAAAAACTCAGCAACAAACAACTTTAAACCAATCTTGGAACAATAAGAAACTAACCTTTATAGTTCTTTGAAGTTTAAGAATCTCACTCTGGTCACCATTTCCACCTCCTGCAGCCGTGGACGCCTGAAAAAACAAAGAAAGATTTCTTTAGTACTTGATATAAAACAGAGGTCTGCAACCTTTATTTTCATAAGAGCCGTTTGGCCTCAGCTCACCTGGATTAAAGTCATTCAGAAGTAACAAAGTGTATAAAATTCTATACAAAGTAAAAATCTAGTGAGTAATTATCTAAACGAGACGTTTTTTGTGTTTATACAATTGTACTTGTGATGTCAGATTTTTTTTTATCATGGATTTGCAAGAATAATCAAAAAATGAAAAACCTGTAATGTCGTATATTTCATAAATTTGCAAAATTTATGAAATTTCAAAATAGTTCCAACTTTCAGTCCTGCAGTCTTTTCTCTTCATTCAAAATTTTTTAAACAATTTTAAATTTCAAAAAATTGCAAAAGTTTTCACAAAATTGATTCAGGTTGTGCGCAAATTTCAAAAAATGTAAATAACTTTCAAAACAAAAAAAAAATTGTCATTTCAAAAAAATTCTATATATTAAAAAAAATGTAAATGTTCAAAAAATTGCCAAATTAAAAAAATGGAATTAAAACAATTTGCAAGAATTTGCAGAAATGTAAAAAAATGGAATTAGCAAAATTTTCAAAAATCTTCAAACAATTGGGATTTTTATCTAAATTTGTATAAAAATTGTTTTTAAAAATTTGCAAAAATCTTAAAAAAAAAATGAAAGCACTATTGCAAGAGGTGATGCATATTTATTTTAACAAAATGTTGAAGTATGATATTATGCAGTTCTATTGTCTTTAATCATCAATACCCTATGTAAGAAAGAAAATAAAAATTCAATATTTTCACAATATTTTTTAAAAGCATTGTGAATCCACTGCAAAAGAGTCAAAGAGCTGCACAGGGTTGCAGGTTGCAGACCTTTGATATAAAAGAACAATCTGCCTCAATGTTTTCTGATATTACTATATTAAAAACTTTAACTACAGCAACAAATTTTTAAATTCTCATTACCTGGGACATTCGTCTCCAGTGGGCAACTTCTGCCTCCAGACGCATGACCTCTGTGGACAGCCGGTTGATCTCCTGCTGCGACCAGATGACGTCGCTGAGGTCCATTTCATCGCCATGGAAGCCTTGGTGGGCCCCTGAGGGACGGGACAGGTAAGAAGAGACGGAAGAGGAAGTAGTGGACGCGGCAGACGTGGTGACCGGAAGCAGCGCAGCACCGCTAGAAGCTGACTGAGCTGACTGCTGCAGGTTCTTGACTTCTTCCTGGAGTCCATTCTGCCGAGCCTTCAGGTGACTGATCTCCACCTGGGAAAACCACAAACATTAACCTAATATTAAGAAAAAATATCATTGTTATCCTGTTTGGCCCTTGCATCAAATATAAAACTGTAAAAAAACACATACATCTTTCTGTTGCAGCAGCGTTCTGTACTCTGCAGTCTGTCTTTTAATCTGAATCTCCGACGCCTCCAGCTTCTCCTCCAGCTCCGCGTAAAGCTTCCTTAATCTGTCATACTGAAACAAAAAGAGACAAGAGTTAGTCCATAACAGAAAAATGCAGGAAATTCACATTCCTCTTGGCTCCAAAGGATGGTGGTTTGAGGAGTTTGTTGAGCACAGAGGAATGCTGCAGAGATGGTGAAGAGCACTTCAGCACGATGAACGCTGTGGTGCAGAAACCTCATAAAGAACACAGATACCTACAGTTTCTGAATGTGCTGATCTTTAAAAACCTGCACACTGGTAAGGGCTGGGCAATCAACTAAAAAATAATCAAAACCGATGTTTAGAGCTTCTAAGTGAAGTAAAGCTGCTGTGGCGATTTCAGTTTTTCCCTCCTTGTTAGTCTCTCCTTACTAATAAACCATCCCTTTAAAAACACTACTGGTTGTGTAGTTTCACGGCAGGTAGCCAGGTGTCACAAAGCATGTAAGCAACATGCAACTTAAGAAATTAGGCTAAAAGCTTAGCCAGCATGAGATCAGACTATTAAAATTCATGTAAACAGCTTAGTCAGACCAAGAATGGACTGAGCATGGCTGGATCGACCCACGTAGATAATGTGATGCTAACAGATTGCGGTTGGATTCAGCAGGACTCTGGAGGTCTTGGAACAGAAGTGTCATGGAGAAAAACTCAAACACTGAGCTGACAGCACAACGCCAGCAGCTTGTACCCAAAAAGAATCCCGTGTCAGTTGTTTGCTACTTTTTTTTGGCTGAGATCATCCTTACTGTAGCCAAATTGTGTCCTTTTTCAGAAGGCCGAAGTCATTTTCTACATTGATACTAGAGTATTAAAATTATTTATTTTGCTTGCAAAATAAAGAAATAGTCTTTCATTCCCACAAACAAACAAATGAGCAACATCGGAACAAGGTGGTCACTCCAGTCCTTGAAGTACAAAGAAGGGGGGCAGATATAGCAAAAGAAAAATAATGAAATAAATGAATAAAAAAAATAAAATAAATATATCAATAAATAATTTACAGTTAAAATTATGTGGCATATCTTTCCCCTCCTTTTTTAAGGAAATTTGATTTTATTTTTCACAAAACATTTCCGTGCTAGCTAGGAATGGGTGCCTTTCACATTTGAAACGATACGGTACCGATACCAGGTACCTGGCAATCGGTACCGGTACCCAACGGTACCGATTTTTGGTACTTTTTTGTGTTTATGTGGTAAAAAATATAAATTTGTTTAGTAATAAAATACATATTTTTTCCAACTTAACATATCTACTCTTCAATATATAACCTTGTAATGCTGTGTTCATGTCCAGCTTGGAAAATTGCCTTCTCTTCCACTCTCTCACAGTCACAAGGATGCATTTAGGTACCATTTTCAATGCCATTGTTTGAATAAATAACCCTTAAGTGTTCATTTGTGCTTGTTTATTTCAGTGACTTGTTTCAAAATTATACATTTACAGAATTAACTGGGTTGAGAGTGGAATATCGTGCAATAACCGAAATCAAGGTAGAAACTTCAATTAATCATGATGAGCCCTTACGCCAATGCATAAAGAAACATCCCACAAAAGCAACAAGGGTAGACTTCATCACAGGGAGGTCTCCCTCTTTCTGTTTCTCTCTCTGCAGAGCATGTGACTTTCTCTTTCTGCAGGGATTAAAGACTTTTCTCAGGAACAGGAGCAACATCTGACTTCAAACTCAGGTAAAATGAGCTCTGATCTAATGCATGCTGACCTGCAGGGAAACTCAAGTAGATTAAATTCAGAAGCTTTCCCCACTGTGAAGAGAAAGTTCCCAGTGAGCCAGATACATGTACTCTTAGTGCACCTGATGTCTCACCTCAGATTTCTGTGTGGTAAAAGCAGCTTCGACTTCAGCCAACTTGGCATTGGACACATGCAGCTCTGTGGCAGCATCTGCAGTTACAGGGGGGAAAATAGCAATGAATAAATCACATCCAGGCAGAGCGAGGAATATTATACATGATTCATTATTCCTCTGAAGTCAGTGTTGAAAACAGGCAACAGGAATAAGATGTAGAAAGCAAACAAAAAGAGGTTTACTGTTTACAAAAAGCTTTGGATTACTTTAACCAGAAACCAAGAGGTGGGTGGTCACAGCTTAGGAGGTAAATATACACTCAGTCAAAGTTTTTTTACTCAAAGTATTTTTAATAGTAAGACTCCATGAATAGTGAGCACTCATTGTCCAGGTAAGTAAATGTTTTCTGTAGCTTGTTTTGCTTAGTTTGCAAATAAATTCCTTTAAATTGTCACACACTTTGTTCCTTCTTCCAGTTTTCTGACTTCCTAACCATCCTCAGCGAACGTAGCATGGATAAAACGCAACAAACCAAAATTTAAGTGTTAGAAAGTCAGGTGTAAAAGTCTGTTTTTAATTTACAATTAGCATATTTTTCTCTATCAGTGATCACAACAAAGGCAGATTTTTTTGGTCAATCAGACCTAGTAGTATGTAAAAACAGGGTCACAGTGTGAACATTTATCTGACAGTGCACACAAACATTCAAGAGATACGAACAGGGAACATTTTTTCCTCTCTATCTGAGTCACACACTGACACAGATCTGTTTAACCCAGCTCACATGACAAACAAACATGCACGGCTGGGCACGCCAACATGTCTGAGGATTTTTTCAGAGCGATGGGATTTTGACAGATGGCCTGAACACTCATAGCTTCACACTCAACCAAATGTAAGATTTTTCAAGACCCTCCTCAGATTCCAATAAAGAAAATGTAACTAAAAGAGAAACAAGAAAACCCACAACTACAAAAACGTGAAGCTTGAAGAAAAAGACAGCTCCTGTTTCTTCTTTAAAATCCCTGAAGTGACAGATTAAAGACCTGGAGCATTGCTCCCCACTCTGTGATAAGGACTCACTCTGTTGTGTTTTGACTGAAGCTGTGAGCTGGAGATCTGTGACCAAAGTTCTCTTTCAGTTTATGCTTTATCTTTGGCTGTGTGCTGGCTTCAGACTGATGACACATCTGAGTTTAAAAGGCCAAATAAGAAGGAGCACCAATGATACGAACTCCATTATCAGTCGTGAGTAGGGGTGGGTATCGATAACTGGTTCTTGTTAAGAATCAATTTGAAAGAGTTTTATCTATTGACATCATTAGCCTTCATGCTTAATGATTCCCTTGTTGATTCTTTAAATCATGCCAGAGCAGCCAGACCTTACGTTGATGTCACGTAATGTGCCACACTTGTCAGTCAGCAGGAGAATTTCCAATAAGATCAAAGAGATCAGAGATTAAAGCCACTGAAAGCTTGGCCTTACCTCACAAAAAAGGACCACCAACATGTTAAAACACGACGCACAGCGTTAAATGCCAAGAGTGTCATGTTATGATTACATATAAACTCAAAAATGTGTTGTTAACAAAGAAAACCTGTAAAGCCTACTCTTGTAAACAGAAAATTCACGGTAGAAATTGACAAGAGAATCAGATCAATAAGCGTAATTGTTTACGGAGGACACAGCGTTCATGAATTTCAAACAGTATAGATTTGATTCATCAGACCAGAAGACAGTTTTCCGTTTCCCCTCAGTTAGTCTAACATCTGGATTATGTTTACATTTGTTTTTCTCTGCAGATGGTGTAATTTTAATCTTCATTTGTGGATGTAGTGACGAACTGTGTTCACAAAGGTTTTTTAAGTGATGCAGAGCCGATGTGGTGATTTCCACTACAGAGTCATTTTAATTTTAATGCCAGAGGACCTGCAGATCATGCCCATCCAGAAATTTACCCAGATTCTGCATATTTTACACAGTGTAAATAAAAATTGTTCCCATTTAAATCTGAGGTACATTATATTGAAATCAAATAACTATTAGCTAACGCAGTCTCTCACAGAGTGGTAAACCTCTTCAATGAATAAGTTATGCAATGTTTCTCCAAATGTTTGTATGTTAAAGCACTGCACAGCTTTTTTAGCACTGAATGTTTCTGTCACAGCTTGTTTTCGAATGTGGTGGGGAACCAATTTTGAATCGAGCATTTATGTTTCATAAATCAATTAAAAAACATTTAGTTTCAATATATCTCTGTCTATTCACTGCTTTTAATTAAATGAGGAATTTTAATGATCTGCAAACCAACAAAACCATGTTTTATTCAACATTTCTCATAGCACTCTATAGGAGGTTTGGTCTTAAAAATATTTTGATCTTGGTTTGTCTTCCTTTTTAAAGTTATGTGCATTTACCTCACATGAATACTTAAATAAATTAATAACCTTTTAAAGGACAACATTATTTCTCTGTTGTGATCTAGTCGCTGTTAAGACTTGAAAACTAAAGGTAACTTCACCATGATTCTTATTATCAGGTTGGAATCAAGACAATGTATATGTTTCTCTCTCACACACACAGGTGTGTCAAACAAAGTGTCAGTCACAGACATGCCATGAAGACAGACTTACCTCCTACTTCTTCCACCCCTTCCAGCAGCATGTCTTTGGTAAAGTTTGATATCTGTCCGGTAAATGAAGACAGGCTCCCTCCGACCTGACCCAAAGACTGGCCGAGGCCGGAGCCGAGTCCACCCAGCCACGATGACATCTTCAGGCGTCCAAACAACAACAAAGCAGGGCCGAGGAGGACGAGGGGTCGGGGCTAGCTAGCTTAGCTTTGGCTCCGGAGCTGAAAACTTCTTCATTAAGCTAAACTGTGTACGCCTCTCTACAAACACATTAATGTAAGCGTTAGAGAGCTTAAACAAAGTGGGTTTTCAAGCTGACAGACGCCTATTTAACTCAGAGCCTGGATGATCACAGCTGATCGTTTGCCTGGAGGAATTTGTCAAGACACCCAGGCTAACCGACGGTGCATGACAACAAAACAGCTCATTGATCATTTACCGGCTTCAATTCCAGGTCCGTGTGATCCGCAGTCAAAGAGCTGGAGGTGATTTACAGCAGGTATTTAGTCCGTCCAAACAACACAGCGCCCAGAAAGTGCCACCTCAACTGCAGCCATTACCAGCTCGGCTGATGGCTGTCAGGTTTGACGTGGACACAGAGGACGGCCGCGGTGCATTGTGGGATTCTGGAGGACCAACAAATCCATGGTGCTTTCAGGAACATCGTCACTGGTCAGGAAACTCCTTGAATTTGGATCATTTTAGGTGTCACTGACTTTCAGGAAAAAATATTTTTGTATAGGAGTTCGTTCCCGCCAGGTGAAAAAAGAACAATAGAGAACACTGTTTGATTAAAACAAACAAAAAAGGAAGAAAAAGAAAGAAACGAGACTTGTCCTGAATAAAAACGAAATTATGAGATAACCAGTCTTTATTTTATTATATGAAAGCCTGTTTCTGCCAGGTAAAACAAAAAATGGAAACTTGCCCCAGTAATGTTTATTTCTTTTTTTTACTCAAAATACAGATTTTTTTTTCTTCTTCAAATTCTTGTCTATAATCCCAATTTTTTTAATTATTCTGAGTCTTAATACATGATTGCTTTGTTTATCCGTAGAGTTTTTAAAGTACAAGGCTGAATTCTGACTTTGAAATAAGAGATATGAGGTAATAAAAGTCCAATTTCTGCTTATTTTTTCTCTGATTCCTGTTTTTTTCTCTCTCAGATTTCTCTTTTATTGTTAATTCTAACCTCATAATTAAAAAAATATTCTGAGTTTAAAGTCAGAATTCTGTTCTTTATCCTCAGAACTCTTTTGTTTATGGAATAAAATAAAATGAATGCTTATTTATTAGTTTATTATATATACTAGTGGACCTAAACCTTCTCCATATTGACTTAAAAAAAACCCTCCATTGAATGTTATTCAAATATTTCATTTTTCTTTAAATTCATTATAATCATGTTTACAGCACTGACATACCCTCTTTTAATGAAATAAATGGCTAATACTTGTTATGTTTTATCTGTAGGCTATTATGTAAATAATCAAAATTATCGACAGAGTTACATTTATATTATAACAGTATCTGGAAAAGTATCTAATGGATAGGAGTGAGAACTTACCTTATAAATTTTCCTCATATTAGTAACTACATATCCTCATATTGCCCACGTGAAACTTAGAAATGTAATAAATGTCAGCTTTTAATGTGTCATGTCATGAATTACTGAGATGATAAATGCATAATACAGAATAATTTAGTAATAGTAAGAGTGTAGTTCTTAGCGTAACACAAGTAAATCTCTCTTTCCTGCTGTTTTGAGGCTCAGAAAAGTGCCAGGATGCTTTTTTCTTTTACACTCATTTATTAAAAGAATCTTTTTTACATAGTGTTAAATACAATCTCTCCAGAGGACAGAGTCTGAAAGCAGACAAGAACAGGTGTGTTTGATTTAATGTCAGCAGACCACAAATACAATATATATCACTCTGTAATTACTTTAAAACTGTCAGTTCTGACAGCTGTCTGATATCAATCCTCAGTTTGAAACAAAAAAAAGGAGAAAACAGAGGAAATAACTTTAATTTCTAGCTTTTTTGTGCAAATCAGGTAAAGTAAGGACCCAGACTTCACATCCCAGCAGCTTGTACCATCAGTACATGGAGGGCTGTAGAAACAAACACCTTTTAACACACACCAGTGAAATTCAAGCCTTCATCTCCCATCTGGATGACCGTGATGCATTTCTGGTGTGTAGGTCAGGAGAACTATCATCACCCACAGGTGCAGGACCGCCTGTGCAAAGGAGACATTTATATTTCTTTGATGAACCAGTGTTCATACATTAAATACAAAATGAAGATCTGCTTTTAAAATACTCACCATATACAGGATAACAAAAACTCTGGCCATAGGGTAGCGCCGCAAGAAGATTCCAAGTCTGATGCTGAAATGGTAATCACCAGGAGTCATTTATCACACAGGGGAAACAGTGCTGTTACAGAACAGAGCAGGTGAGGAGACAAATAAAAGCTACCTGAAGCGGTCGATGGTGCTGGCTGCCTTGCGTACTTTTCCATACACTCCTGGAGCGTCTTGTTCGCTAAACAGGACTGGAGTGCTTCTCTGTCTTGCCCCTTGAAATGTAACAGAAATATATCACACTACTCAGAAATCTGAAAATTATTAGAAATCACATCTTATCTCCTCTCCTCTCCTCCTACCTGGCACCTCCAGACCGCTCATGTTGATTGCTGGCCCTCCGCTCTGCCCCCCTTGAGCATTCTTTAGCTGTTGCTCCAGCCGCTCCAGCTGAAAGACCAGAGAGCTTTTCTCTGTGCCCAAAGCCTCCAGCATCGTCTGCTTCTGGATCAGCGTCTCCGTCAGCTGGTGGAGACGATTCTCCAGCTCTGCTTGGCTGTTACTGAGAGTCTTGTTGGTCAACTGCAAGAGCACGTCACAACATCACAAGTGTTACATACTGGATTACATTTTAACGTCTCTCCTCTCTGACAGTAAGCAGGACAGGGGCTCTACATTCCGCCTAACCTGGTTCCTGAGTTTTTGAATTTCATCTTCTCGGTCCTTGATTCTGCTCTGCAATGTGGTTTTTGATCGATGGTGATCTTCCTCTACATACTGCAGCTCCTACAAATTAAAATAGAAAAACATCACACAAAATCCAGCACAGTTTCATGAAAACTCATCTCAAAATACTTTCTTCACATCTCCCTCCTTCTTACCTGTTTATATCGCTCCACCTCAGCCTCCACTTCCTGCTTGGCTCGGTTATGTGCTGCCATTTGCTCTTCTAACTGCACCTGCTGCTCCCGCCATGTCTCTGCCTCTGAAAGAGCCTGATTCTCCAAATCCTGTCCAAGGAAAAACATTTGCAAAGCTGACTCAACATCTTCCTCTTCTGCCATTGACCTTTGCATGTCTAAAACAGGGAGATTTAAAAAAAAAAAAAAGCTTTTTCTTTGCACTTCAAATATCTCACCTGTATTTCTATCCTCAGTGTGTGCACTTGCCCCTGTAGTTTTTGGATCTCTTCCCTCTGCAGTTCCTTATCGTGTCGCAAATCCTCAAGCTCCATAGCCATTGCCCCGCTGCCATCCAGAGTGTCCAGGCCAGATCCCTCTTTCAGACTGCTGATTAACTTCTCTTTGGACTTGAGGATCATCCAGAAAACAAGTAAAGAAAAAATTGGTAAAAAAGTCGCAAAAGCACAAGAACATACAAATAATACAAGACAACACAACCCTGAAATATCGCTAAATCTGTATGAAAATGATGTAAGTTTGAAAAGTGAACAAATCTTACTTGTAGGATACGTGAAGCTTTGTGCTTGTAGTCCTGTAACTCCTGTTTGGCGCTCTCAGCTGCAGCTTTGGAACTTTTCAGCTGCTGCTGGTGATCATCAGCCCTGAGCTTCTCCTCTGCAACCCGCCGCTCGGCTGCAGTCACCGCCTCTGCGAGCATCTGTCTCTCAGCCTCTACCTTGGACAGACGGCCGGCGTACTCGCTCTTCACAAGAGCAGAGAATCATGGCATCAGATTAATCTTTGGAAACTTCACAGGAAGAAATGCAAAGCAAAAAGAATCATGTTTACCTGCATCTGCCGGAAGCTGTCCTGTTCCCTCCTGAGGGCCAGTTCAGCCTCCCGCAGCCTCTCCTGGATCGTTTCCAGAGCCTGAGTGTGCATGCTGCTCCCCTCTGAGTGGTCCTGCATAATCCTGGAGAATAAAAACCACAAAAAGAAAGTTAGGAAGCTCCAAGGAGCTGGATACATCCTGTACTTTACAAAGCTCTCGTATGAGCATGTACCTTGATTTTTCCTTCTGAGCCTCATCTAAAGCAGCAACCCGGGACTTCAGCAGCTGATCAGCTTCATCAAGTCTGATTTTAAGGACTGCAAGTTGACCATCTTTGGCAGAGAGGGCTTCTGTGAGGTCATCAACCTGTGACCGGAGTTCCCTTAACATCCTGTCGCTCTGAGACTGCTCCGAGTTCCACCTGTCTGCTCGAAGGCGGGTCTGGTTCAATTCTGCAAGAGAACATAGAAACCATTTCATCAACACAGAAAGAGTAAGTGAAAGAGAAAGGCATAGAAATGATGGTCCTGACTGTGGTTGTTATGTCTCATCCATTACCCTCTTGTAGGTCTTTTGCTCTCTGGATGACTGAGGCCATCTCCTGGTTGAGGGAGGACACCTCACTACGCAGCAGCTGGTTTTCCAGACGCAGGCTGGACAGGATCTGACTCTGCGGCTCCTCTGAGGGAGCAGGAGGAGAAGAAGAAGAAGGAGGGGGAAGAGGGGTCTCCTGTCTGCTGGACTCCTGAGGGACAGCCAAACCTGAGTCTGGACTCTCATGTGTTTCTGTGGCAGCCAGGTGAGGTTAAACAGAGGACATAAATTATCTTTAGAAACAGAAATGAGGGGACAAAAATATTCCTGCTTTTGTTGCTCTGTTGTCTTTTACAGCTGTATGTCTACGTTTAATCTTCAACACTAAATCACCACATTTGAAATAATCACAAGTGAATGCAGGATTAAAAACTGGATACAGACACACATCCTAATCATCACTAACCAAAAGCTCCTCTTGACAGCTTTAATAATCCTACCTTGGCTTTGTTCCTTAGTGAAGCTCTCCTCTGATGTTTTCATGCTGTGAGCAGACAGTGAGCTCATACTCGAGGCCCTGGAGACACCCCTGGTTGAGGGGGGCGTGGACGGGGCGGAGGGGACGGTGTGAGGGGTAGTGGAACGAGGGGGTGTTGGGTTTTGGGCATCAGTGACTGGAACAGGTGCTTTCATGAGTTCTCTTTTTGAATCCCTCCTGTTGTTGGCAGGAGGGTCCGAGCTGTTCAGAAAGTCAAACAACATGTCATCATCCAAGTCCTGCTCGCTCTTTTTGGGCCTCACAAAGCCAGACGAGGCTTTGGCCGAGCTTGGCGTGCTGCTGCCAGGACCAGACATGGTACTGGGCAAGTTTGCTGTGCCAGCCAGCAGAGTTGCACTGGACCTCTTGACGTTTCCAGCTGCTGCAGAGATGTAGCTTGGAGCATCATGAGAGGATGCATAGGTGTGTGTCACAGCTGCGTTGGTCTCATAATTTGAAGTATTGGATTCACGTTTGGTGAATGATTCTCCTTCATAGGGTGAAGAAAAGGAGGATGATCTTATCTGCTGTTTGGTCAGGGCGGTAGCTGCTCCCTGGTCCACTTTATTCAGGAAGTCCTCAGCTTTACCGGCCAATTCCGCAAACCAAGACATTTTGTATCCTGATGGCACAAACACACAAGAATAGTTAAAGCAAGGCATAAATTCAAATGCTGACTCCTATGCAAACAGGCTCAAATCTGTGAAATTCAAATTTTATTTGAATTTGATGCATTAAACAGGCAGAAGCACGACTAACTTACTTTATATTACACTATTTATGGTTGAAATAAGCAAAATAGTGTCAATAAAACAGGCTGTCAACCTGCACAGACAGTGCATTTCAAGCTGAAATTACATCCTTTAACTTAGTTGTCATATCAGTCCACTCAAAGTGTTGTTCACTTGTGCATAATTGGTTCTTGCAGATGATAATTCCAAGCAAGTTTGTCTAATAAGCTCCAAAACGTGAGAAATCCACACAGACTTTGCAGGTTTTGTCAATAAGGACACAACAAGAGTCGTTATTGAAAAGATTTACAGCAGGTTATAGTGGAGATTACACCCCTGTTAGATCTGTAATGATAATAATAATAACCTCTGCCCATAAACTAAAATGGATATTCCTGCTCAACCTGTGCAAAAGAGTCAACAGCTCACAGCAAAGGTCAGGTACCACCCCTGTTTGGTGTGAAATCATGGTGTTTGGTATTCTCAAACCATCACCTTTATGAAACCTCATTATCATCATCATCAATGCAATCTTCTTTAACGTCATAATTCGTACCAAAGACATCAAATAATTGACAACAACACGACTGAGCCATGAGGGCTAGGTAAAGAGTGTTGTCGTTCGAAACAGCTCGGGAGACCCAGTTTCAGACCTTTAACACCATTTCTATTTAGGTAGCATGCTAAGCTAAGCAACTCAACAAGACAACCACTGACAAGATACTTCATTATATTCGTGTTAAGATGACTATAAAGACAAAATAAAGGAGTCATCAGCAGGAGCTTCGCCTACGTGTAGATGAACTAATGTAAACACAGGTTAACTCCATCACTGCTATATGCTAACAGGCTAGCCGGCTAGTAAAGAAAAGCATCTCCTGCTCACCGTTTGATAAGACGTGATCGTCTGAAAACGCCTCAGGTCAGCTGGCTACCGCCGCAGTTTGACGAGAGAACATGTAAGAGTAAATTTACTGAAACTAACACAGCCAGATGTCATAATCTGTCAAAGAGGATGTTAGAGAGCTTCTCAATACGTGGACCAGGAAGCGCTACAAGCAAAGGAGCCCAAACAGAGCGACCGCAGAGATGCCTGATTAAAAATCAACCAATAGGCATTACAATCCACATAATCCACCTCCAACTCATGTCTGTAAACGAGTTTAAATACTTATACAACTAGAATGGTACACAAAAGTTTTTATTAAATTTTAAAAAAATTAAGACTAACTAAATGTTTAACAAACATACAATTTTTTCGATATTTTGTACTGTGAAAAGCACCTAAAAATGTTTAATATTTTTGTGTCAAATTTTTACACGAAAAGAAAAAAAAGAAGAAGCATTTTTCAATTTTTAGTTGGGTTATTAGAGCCTTAAGTTAAAAATAAAATCTAAAACCCCATGACTACATCTTTGTGTTACTCTTTTATGAGAATTTACAATATAAACATTAAAGAAACATGTTTTGCATTTTTCTTTTTCAAAAGTAAGAATGCCCTCAATTATTTATTACAACTGTGGCAAAAAATACACAACTGTTAGCAAAATTGACACTCTTTTCCCTCTTTATTGTCTCAAGTCCTGAAATATATTTTTTTGTTGGTCAATATACTTTGCTCCAAACCATTTTTTTTTAATTCTGGTGAAGTTTTGGTTAATGTTTACATCTTAAACGTTAGAATAACCCTCAATAAAAGACTCAAGTCTTTGCAGTCTCATCTTCAGATAAAAGAATACACAAACTGACAAGAATTACGAAACAGTGCCTCTTTATTTTTTCTGCACTCACTCCAAAATGCATATTTACATGGCATGCCACATCAATACAGGAACTGACTATGGACACAATCAATAACACGAAGAATCTGCTCTGGAGGCTGAGGGGAGGGGAATTTTTTCCCATAAACAACTGAGAGGAAACAGAAATTAAGCAACACTTGAGTAACCAGGCCAGCCATAGAAAAGGTTCCTTTTAAATTCAGTTGTTGCAAAGATTTAAAAAGGGACAAATGTCTTTTCTCGCATGTGCTCAGTTTTTCACATCTGTCACAGAGGGCCAGCATCACATACGAGTCCAAGATGGTGGTTGTCTAAACTTTGCCAGAAAACACAAAGCTGTTAAAATTCAGGGTGGCCAGCAAATTGGGCAGATTCAGAGGGAACGATTTACAACAGTCATTCATGTAAGAACAAGCTGGTAATCTCTTTTAGATCTCCAGTCCAGCAATTTCAAAATGCCTCAACAATCTAAGTCTTCTAAGATAGTGTCCTTGTTCAAGGTAATAATCCACAAGCGCTGTGTCCTTTCAGAAAAATAAAAGACATTAGAGGAGTGGAATCCAGAAGACCAAAAATTGCAGGTAAAGAAGTTAAATACATAAAAAAGAAACACAACTCAACATACGAGTTTGTGTGTGATGATGAAAAAACGAAACAACAAATATCTGAACAAATTTCTTCTGAGAGATCCTTTGAGAAAAATCTTTGCTTGAACATTATTTCCTCTGTGTTTGGATAAACAGTCTGTTGTATGAACATTCAAACACACGTCCTCTGGGAGTCATTCACACACTTTCACACACACACGCACACATTCACACACACACTCTCTCTCTCTCTCACACACACACACACACACACAGCCAATTACACATGCAGTGTGGTTTCTGAACGATGAACTGGCCACATCAGATCAGCCCCCTCCTCTTCTTGTAGTCCTCTAAGTTGAGGGACCTGCGGGGGGCGCCGTCCTTCACTGGCAGCGCGTTGGAGCTTACAGACAGAGACTTGGCCTCTGCAGAACAAGTGAGAAGAGTAAATGTTTTAATTCTTAAGTAGTGACTAAATTATCTAAGCAATGACAGAGCTACAGTCAGGCTGAGCCAGCAGGATAATTATTTTCTTAAAAATAAACATCTCACCTGCGTTGGGGACCTGAAGGTCAATCTTAACATCGAAATCATGAACTTTAAACAAGTCTTCTGAGAGGTCAGTGGTTGGCTTGGGGACGTCTTTGTCTTTTATGCTTGCTTGACCCTGAAATATGAAAAACAAAATAAAAATTAATTATTTGCTGAATTAAAATTTCCTTCAAAGTCTTTTCTTCGCGGCATCGCAAAATATTCAAATGACTTAAATGTTGGGCTTTAAAATGCTCACAGCTGGGATTTTAGTTCTGTTTGCACCTCAGCATTAAGTGAAAAATTACAATCAGAGTTCAAGCTCTAAACTCATGGATCTTAAAGCATTGAGCATCTCTTCATACCAGTTTGTTCTTCTCTGCACTTGAAGGATCTGGTGTTGATCCAGAACCGTACTTCTGGTTTAGGTGAGCCAGGATAGCTGCGTGGACTGACGGGTCTCTGGCCTGCAGAACCAAAAACAAATATTTCAGCTCCACTGATCTCTGCACCCAGACAACAAAACGTGAAATCATTACACAATCATTATACAGATCTTACATTAGACACCATGGTGGGCTTGCACTGTCTCCGTGTGAAGGGATCCATTTGTTGGTTTTTGGAGTTTTGTCCTTCAGCCTGTAGAAAAGAAAAATAAAATATCTCATCTTAAAACAGCTACTAATGCCACAAGCACAGTCCAGTCACTTCATGTTTGCTGCTCGCCTGATTTATCCCTTTACTCTGGATCTTAATCATAAAGCGGCAAAAAAACTCACAGAATACATTTGAATTAATTTTAAAAGCTGTTTACAATCATGACCTCCATATTATAAATAATAATTTCCAACAGCATCCTGTACGAATGTGTGTTGCAGGATAGGATACTTACCACAAGAGCTTTCTCTGATTCAACGATGTTCCAGCTTCTGTTTCTCTGATTGATGTAACTAAATGGTGAGAAAAATAGATATTCAGTCAGAGGGTGCAGTTATAGTGTAGTGGTCTATGTTACACTTCCCAGATCTAAATCACACCTGCATGTCAATAACCCTTTTCCTGCTCTATCCACTGTCCTGACCTCTCTAACAGAGGAATTAAAAAGCCAGAAAAACTAACTTTAAACTAAATTTTAAAATTTATATTATAAAATCACAACAGGCTCACAAACAAAAATTCACAACTTTAAAAAAATCTGTATTTACATGATATAACCCTTTCTGTTAAAAAACTTTGGGTCTTAAATTCTCTTATTTTTGTAAAAGAGCCTCTTATAAAAGTAGCTCTCAAACCTGATAGCAGAGATGTTCTTTGTCCTTTGTCTGTCGAGCGCTTCTGCCCTTTCCTCAAGCTCATTCAGCTCATCCTGGATCACTTTCACTTTTTCACCATCTCCGCTCTCTTCTGCCATGGCCTTCAATCAAAACAGAACAAAATCAGTTAAAACACTGATGAGAGGTTAGGTTCAGTACACAAACTGGAACAAATATGTGGCGTTCACATGTTAAAGCTTTAATGGTCAGGATATTTGTTTATACTTCAGTGGATTAACCACTTTACAGGATTTATATTTTACAGTAAAGCTCTTGCGAGGAGTTTTTTTTTTTTAACTTGTTCACTAGGCTGAAATGAAAAATAACATGATAATCTGGGATAAAACTGATGATTCCTACTTCCCTTTTGCCAACTTCTTTACAGGAGTTTGAAATGAGCAGCAAAGAGTACAACAAACATCATCTTACCTTATCTTTAAGTAGCTGTGTTTTCTTCATGGCATAATTCGGTGGTGCTTTTCGGAATCTGTCTTTCTCTTTAACAATCTGCAGCAAAAAAGATTAAAAAACAACAGGTTGGACTTACTTTCACACGATGCTGCGTGAAGCCAAACTGACCCACTAACATCCAGAAAAAACAGGCTTACATCCTCTATGTCTTTGTCATTGAACTTGTAGTTCATAGCTTCTTTGATGGACTGTTCCTTTTTGGTGATTTCGTCAAGAGTTGGTACTTGCATCCCAGCGTCCAGCATCTGAAAAAGAAAATGAGAACTCTCGTTTCAAGGCTTTAACTGTTGTTTTTTTGAGGGTCCAAGAAACTGGTTGATCCAACCCATCAGCACAGTTGAATGAATAAAAAGCACCTCTTCAGACACACTCACCGCTTCTTTCCACTTCATAAACTCGTTTTCTGTAAACTCCTGATTTGATACAAACTCCAGCCTGAACACCCGTGTGTCACCGCCATGTCTGTGAAGGATACACAGTCAGGAAGTCACAAATTTTGTTAACAAACGGTCTATTTACTGGTTCCAAATAGATCAGTGAGTGTCATTCGGTACCAACCTCAACTGTAATCCCTTGTTCGTTCGTGTCGTCCCAAGCTGGTAAACCTTTGCTGTCTCTACCACATCCACGATTTCAGCAACCTTAAAAAAAACAAGATAGAAAAAGTAAAACTCAAATGTTATGAGTGTCAAGACTCTCAGATCCCCCTTGAGCAAAATACCCTCAATCTTATGAAAAACAGATACACAGACATATTTTATACCCGTTTGTGACACCTCTACTGTAAAACCAGGCTTACCCTATAAACTGGTTTACTGCTGTTGTTCCCGATCCCTATCCTCACAAAGCAGCCCGTTACCGTCTTAGCAAAGAAGGGCATGTGGCACCAGCGCTCCAGCTTGTGTCTGGACAGCCGGACCCTGTTGAGCTCATCTGGTAGTGAGACTGGCTGCGACTTGGGGGGAGTCTCTTCTTTTCTGTTTTCAGAATAAAAAAAGTCAGTGAATTACTGTAGATGAAGAAGGGACGCAATACTGTGATGATTGAACGGCAGCAGAATGAAACATACTCGTCATCGTCGTAAGATGATGAACGTGAACTCCGATCACTTTTAACCGATGACTTGTCATCATCTTCCTCTTCCTCTTCTTCATCGTCTGAGTACACCTCACTCGTCTTTAGGGGCTGCCGTTTGGCCAGCAGTTCAGCTGCTCACCAAAGAGATGAAACGTCAGCTTCTGGGATCATGAGGAGAAAACATGATGACGCTAAAACCACACCAACCTGTCTTGTTCTTTTTCTTCTCACGCTCAGCTTTCAGCTCCTCCATGGCCTGGGACTTTTTGTCAAGTTTTTCATCCCGTTTGGATCGCCTCTCCTTGTTGTGTGACATGACCTAGAAATGAGATAGTATTACAGTAAAAAAGAGTCAAACGGCATCAAACGCAGGAGTAAGAAAAGATGAATACATTTCATCATTTCATCACACTGTCTGATGTAAACAAAGCCCTTGAACTCACCACTTGTGTGTCTTGAACCTGGGATAGCTTCCTTTTTTCTTGCTCCTCCTCCTGTTTCTTCTTCTTCTCTTCTTTTTCCTTCTTCTTTGCCGTCTTCAGTTTCTTCTTAATTTCAAAACTGCCGACACAAAATGCAACATTTTAAGAAATCAGGAAAAATCAGCCACAAAATGAAATCAAGTTCAATGCGCACTCCAACACTATTTTCAAAAAAGTGTTTGAATGGAGATCCATGAGGCACTGGGAGTGACCAGTAGTACATTTTCAGAGATTTTAGTGCTTTATAGCTTGTAAAAGTGGAAGCACTAATTTTCCTATGTGTTCTTGAAGTACAGTGTACTTAAAGCCGCTATGAGGAGGATCTGTTTCGATTGAAGTCCCTCGCCACTTTGTGGCCCGGAGTCTCCACACACTGTCATAAATTACTTTTAGTGAGGCGTGTGTTTGATTTGGAATTAAATGGAGATCGAATCAAAAGAAGTATTCTTTGTTCAAGACAACTTTTTACTGGATATGATGCGCTGAGGTAAGGTACTAATCAGTACAGTTATGTAGCGCTATGGTTTGAAATGTGACATCAAGCTAACGTTGTAGCAGCCGGCTATGTGTTAGCGCGGTGCCCAGACGGATCTGTGGGCTAACGCGACAACAAGTAAACACTGTCAGTTTGTAAGTAGTTTTGTAGCCTAAACTTCCTCAGTTGGTGTGGTGTTGTCATAGAGACCTAGATGTGCCATAAATCAGTCTGGTCCTTGTGGACCCAAACTGGAAGCTAAGAAGTAGCATTTTAAAATAACCTGTAACCAGCAATATTGGGGCTGATAATCTTATTTTAAAGTGTCAATTACTATCAGGCATATATCTGAAGGGAGACTTTTTCAAGACCACTTTCAAACTCCTCACAGCCCCTTTAACCTGTCCTCATTTTCTATCTATCAATCAAGTATGAAGCAGGCAGTTAGAAAATGCTTTTCCGTCTCTATCTGGTCTCCTGTGCAAAGCTGACAGTGGTGTGGTTTGTTAATATGAAGTTACAAAAATGAATATTTACGGATGCAGTGTGGCTAGTGTCCGTAGCCTTGCAGTGTGATGTGATATGTTGCACTTGTAGACCACTGGGATGTGGTGTATCTCTTTGGTATTTTTTGCCACTTACCGTCTCTTCAGCACCTCTCTTTTTTCAATTCGGTTGAACAGCTCCTGCTCCCTTTCCTTCTCCGTCATCTGCTCCAGTCGAGCTCTGTCCTCAGCATCTCCCATCAAGTCATCGTCGTAGCCGTCCCTGAACACCTCGTCCTCTGAGGAGTCGGAGTCAGAGCTGGAGGACGAGCTGTTGCTCTCAGAGTCAGACACCTCACCTGATGAGAAAATGATTCACTTTTTTGAAAACTCAGAAACCAAAAAGATAAGAATGTCACCATCAGTGCTTGTCAACTTTAGGGTGAGTTACTAGCAGGTCAGCAAGTAGCATCAATCACAAGATGGAAACAGAGACTTAAGCTTCAGCAAGTTGGGATGAATTATTATGCTTTTTAATATGATTAGATTGCTTAATAATAATGAATGGGAAACACTTTAAAGTAGTGTGTACTGGGGCCTTTTTGTCTTCTACAGATTTCCAAATCAGTGTCACCACTGGGGCTGGATTTAAACCACATATCCCAGACTTTTCCAGGTTTTCCATGATTGTGTTGATCCCCTGAATAAAAGCTTAGACACTACACTGTGGGATATAAATTGGATGAGGAGGATAAGTACATTAGTCATGTAATCCCAGCCACCTGAAACACACAAGGACATGAAACCTTTGTGTGTAATCTACACTTCAGAGTAAATCTGTTCGTCATTTCCTGGAAAGTGACGTTAACCTCAAAACGTGATAGTAGGGTTTTTAACTTCTCTACGACTGATGCATTCCTTTTTTTTTATCACACATGGATGTTACATCAATTCATTCTTTTGTGAATAAAAAATGTTCACTATATTTTCAGCTGAACAGAGAAATGCGTACCCTCCTCTGGTGCGGAACTCTCTGCAGAGCTGTCTCCATCTGAGCTACCAGATGCTGTCGCTTTGTTGACCTTCTTCTTTGTAGCGTTCTTCTTCTCAGACCCTTTCCCTGGTTTAACCTTCTTTTTTCCTTTGGTTCCACCCACAGTCCACTAAAAAAGAGAAAGAAAATCAGTTCTGGATGTATAAAATTGTTGTACTTTCAAACATTTTAAATGCTGGGACAGTCGTACCTCATCATCACTATCTGAGGTCTCAGAGTCTGTAGAAGCTGCAGGTTTGGTAACAGGCTCTTCCTGCTCACCCGAATCAACTCTCTTCCTCTTCGCCAGAGACAAAAGCTCCTGAAAACAAACAGTTATTTAGTCACTGAAACATTACCCATTAATGTTGATCTCTGTTACTTGACGGACAACACAACATTCTGAATTGATGATTTAATTTTTGGCTTGATTCATTTGTTGTTTTGTCCATGACCCTATGATAGTCAGCGTACTGTTAGCCTGCACTCTGTCTATTTAGAGCAGCTGCTTTGATTCACGAGCATTTAGTCAACGCTACAACACGTACGGAGCGACCAAACCTACCAAACACAAATGGTATACTAAGTGTGAAAGCTTACTGACAGGCCTCGTGTGTTTTGTTTTTATTTTGCAGAGGTCAGTTCCCGTCAGGTAAAATAACATGGGTGTAAGGAAGCAGACATTCATCTTAACACATTCTGACAGAGGGTGTGAGCAGTGACTTGTCTAAACCACATTTCTGTGCAACTTGAACTCACGATACATCCTAAAGAGGTCATGAAAGCATAGAAACAGTTGTTGCACAATTAAAACAAATCAAAATCAAAGACTTTCTTGAGCTTTGGATAGGACAAAATATCGAAGCTGCAAGATATACACATTATCTGTCCACTCAACATGCTGATAGGATACAGATTTCAAATCCAGCTGTGCACACTGCAGCTAATATGAGCAGCCCCTCCGACTGGCTGAAGGTCTGAACATTTGACATTTTACTGCAATATTTTTTCACTTTGTTGAATGACTAAAGTTGAGGCTTGCACTTGCACCAAAGCTATTTTGCCCTCACTCTACAGAAAAAACTTAAAGTGGTACTACCACTACCAGTCAACCTCCCTGAAATAGTATTTCAGGGAGGTTGTTAAAGTCCTCCTACTATCACCTGTAATTCACAAGCATTAATTTGCAAATAGCTATGTTGCTGCTGGTTCCTGGCACCTTATAAGTACTTCCATATGGCTGAAATGTTGAACTCAATGGTGCACTGAAGTTGTCATCCACTGAGCATAACAGGTTTGTTGCCATGTCAAACATCTTGACAGAAATTTGGAAAAAAATCCTCTTTATTTCTTTACTGATTTTGACTTGATCTTTTCCCTAGCTAGCTGACCAGATGAATTATTTCTTACAGACAATGTGAGGACTATCAGGAATCGCTAGTGTTTTTCAAGAAAAAAGAATCCATTACCCATGAGCACCATCATCCACTGTTGTGAGGACGCAAGAGCTGACCTTCTTTTAACTCTACTTTTCTTTGTTCAAACCAACTTTTCCCAGGATGCAAAGCGAAAAGGTATCGTACTTATTTGTAGTTAAATAGCGCTATTGTTTAAAACGTGACAACAAGAAAACTTTGTAAACTCAGTTTGCAGTAAAATTTAATGTCGAGAAGGGAGCAGACTTTCTGTTAAGCGTTACTCACAGCCCAGTGCTCTGAGACTTGTCTGCAACATGTAACGTGCGTGAATCTGCGTTATGTCATACCAGTGCTCATCTACCAACTCCATCCTCACCAAGCAGAGCCAACATAAACTCGCTATTCATTTTATTGATAGAGTCTCGAGTTTAAACAGACTGCTGCAGTAAAACTACTGCCATCACTACAAAATAAATCTAAGAATATTGTTTTCACCAGAAAGAATAGATCTTGTTTCTCACTGCTAAACTCTATAGGCCAGTATATTGTCATCAAAAGGACTTTGTGCCATAAATGATCAGATTGGGTTGTCTACTGATACCGAGAAATAACATTAACAAATAACCCATTTTGTCACTGACTATCATTTAAAATTGCAGATTGTGTAAAGTCAAGTACATCGAAGGGACATTATTTTGAGATCACTTAAACTCCTCACAGAGCTTTTAGATTTCTATCTGACAATATAGATATAATGCATCCCTATGGAGCAGAATGAACATTGATATCTTCTTCTGCATTCAAGAAAATAGAACTATGATTTGAGAAGTAAAAAAATAATATAGTTTAGGTACTTGCACACTTTTTAAACCAAGTGCTTCAGCACGTTAACACCTGTAATATTTGACTGAGCACCTTTCATCTGTATTGTACAGTAATACTTGACCAGGAATAACTGTAATCTGGCTCAAGAAATGGAATTGTGAACTTTTCCCAACATTGCTTGGGAATTACCCTGTGACTGTATTTCGCACTCTGTATCAGAGCACCCACTGTAGAGCCCTCAAGAACTATTTTAAATGTAAAGAAAATCTACTTGTTACTGTAGGAACAAGGAAAAGATGCATACACCTGTGTTACTTCACCTGTGTGTTATGACAGGTGAAGTAAATGGGACACATTGGAGCTGCGCTCAGATCCTCACTCTGACATGATAGACTGCAGATATTCTCAGTCTGGCTGCCAGCGCGTGTTTGACAACAACACCGAAATAGAACTTCAGCTCTGCGCCCATGACGTCACTCAGGAGATAAGGTTCTTTTAAACTAAATCATCACCGTCTCCGTTACGGCTTCAGTTGGTGCACATATCTCGATCCCGTTGAGTTCGAAAGCTTCCAGTCTTGTTCACCAACTGTAAACACCACTACAGTAGCTGCTTCAAGACCCACTGCGCGGCATTTTAATTACCTACACAACACTGCAGGACTGCTAGCGCTAAGAGCATCTCTATGAGTGTAACCTTAACGTTAGCACAACTTTGCTAACGCATGCTAATGCACTACTTTTTACACAAACCAAAAAGCCATGAGTGAACTTATTGGGAACATTTGGGTACCCATAATTTATCTAACTTGATGAATTTTGAGTTAACAGAGAAGCAAAGGACTGGGTTGTAAATAAAACAGGCCCACTCTCAGATAGTTCAAGCGAGGCCAAACACAGCGCACTCAGTTAGCATGTATTAGCTTCACCTCAAGCTGTTGACACTTTAGTAGGTGATAAAATATCACCAAGACAGAAAAGTGTGCACCCACCTGATCTAAATTATCGTCGCTAGCACTGTCTTCGGAGTCAGAGTCAATCACGACCCGGCCTTTCCGTTTCTTTACATTCACCATGATTAGCAGCACAGCTAACCTGCTAGCTTCCTCTGTGTCGTCTAAATGTTTGAGGCTAGCAAGTCAGCCACACAAAGGCAGTACTGAGCATGCGCGCCCGTATTGACACCATAGTAATTGCTGGATTTTAAAGCCCTGACAGTTAACTGAAATTACTGTTAGTGTTTGTGTTTATCATTTTGTATAATTTATGTAGTTTAATTTCATGTTTTTTGAGCAAAGTGAGCAAGTACGTTGACGGTTGCCTGAGAGCAGAACTACTGACTGACAACGCTTGGTTGGGTTAGCCCGGACAGGAATTTGTGGTGCACATCAGCTACGTTCAAGATCCACGAGAACTCAACCTTTTACTTCAAATTGCAAAATAGTTTTACGCTCTTTTATGTTTGAGAATTGCATCAGAACATTTGTCGAAAGTACTTAAAATAACCTTTTTCAAAAATCTTTTCGGAAGAAGGTGTTAATGTGACAAAACCGCCTCTGAAAACCAAAGAAAACAAGGAATGTGCGCTGAATGCAGCCCGCGTTGCTCCGTTTCGGTCTGAAGACGAACAACCTTGGATAAGCAGACGAGTGTGCACGGCCCGTCAATGATTTAAAAAAAAAAAACCTGTAACAGTAGTACATGGATATTAATTTGTCGTTTTCTAACTCTTAGGGTAGAAGCGAATAAGTTTAAATATCTCCCATTCCGTTCTCTCTTGGTACAACATGGTCAGAGTAAGTATGTTCGCTGAACTACCACGTTAGAGCGTTAGTGAGGCTAACCAAATTATCATTCAGGATAAAGTTAGACCTGTTTGTTTATGCTTTCATAATGTCCTTATTTGGTTGTAAATAATGACTGTTTTAATTTTATCTCATTTTATTAAAAACTGGAAATTGTGAGGTTAATTGTCCTTCAGCCATAACTTCCACCGGAAAACTGCATCTTTTTTTTAAATAATCTGAATGGCTCTTTAGCAGAAGAGCAAGTACTAGATTTACCATGTACTCAACACCCTGTAAGTGGACAGTAATAATATTTCTTTTTTTCTGTCCTGTCTTTTAGCAGTGATGTCTCTGCCAAAGATCTCACGTCTCCCCTCAGCGAGGCTGCTGAGCTCCATCAACCACCTCCAGCACCAGCAGCTCCTCCAGCCTTTTATCCTCCCTACCACTGTGCCCAGAAGAGCTCTGACTCCGAGTGAATACAGGCGGCCAGGCCAGCCCAAAGACAACAGGCTCCCATGGCAGAAGATCAACTTTAACTTCTCTAAGGGTCTACAGGGGATAAAGAAGCACTTCACTCTGATGATGGAGGAGATTTCTGACCGATTGGTTGGTCCGCAAGGCAAACCCATTCTGGAGCACATGCTGGAGCAGAACCAAGTCATTTGGGAGTTCAGGAGTCCAGAAAGCCTTAAGGAGTGGACTGTGTCCTCAGATCAAGAAATAGGAGGCCAGAGTGAAGTTTACTTGAAGCTCGGCAAGAATGACACCTGTTTTCTGTACGGGACTCTGAACTCCACAATTCCTAGGGATGGAGAGACACGTTACAGTGGCTACTGCAGCATGCGCTCAAAACAACCACTGGTTAGTTCTCTGAGGTTTGCGATATACACTGCTTATGAAGATGGAAATGGTGGTATCAATAATTATTGAGTACTGTTAAGTTAAAAGCTCAGTTCTAACCTGATCTTAACTTTACTGGTAGTCAGATTAACATGGCTGCATTTAACCCTGAATCTCTTTATCTGACCCAGGCCTCATTCGACAGAAAAAAGTATTATGACTGGACGAGTTTTAACACCCTGCATTTGCGAGTGCGTGGGGATGGTCGTCCTTGGATGATCAATCTTGCTACAGAAACGTACTTCGCACACCAGAAAGATGATATATACTGTTACTTCTTGTACACGAGGGGAGGGCCCTACTGGCAAGATGTCAAGGTGAGAGCAATAGGAAAAAAGAGGTTCTGAAATTAAGAGTGGTGTACAATTATCACAGGAGTACAAGACTAGTCTTGTTAATTCTGGTGTTACCCATTTACAGATACCGTTCTCCAAGTTCTTCCTCACACATCGTGGAAGAATACAAGACGACCAGCATCCTGCCTGGCTGGACAAGGTAAAACATACTGTGATGATGCTACCAGAGTCTCAGCCTGAGTTATTGCTCATCACATTGTTGAGGTTACATGATGTCTTTTATTCTATTTACAGGTAAAGACCATTGGGTTCACTTTGGGGGATAAAGCAGACGGACCGTTCCAGCTGGAGATCGATTACATTGGTGTCTCCAGAGATTACGCGCACACCGAGGAGTTTGCATACGAGATGTACAAGAGGAATCCAGAAGTTTGAGAGGACAAACTACAGTTTATACAGACTTGTGGAGGATCCGTTTCATCCAAACCATTGCCACAAAGTCCTTCATTTGAAAAGACAATCACTGTTTGAGTGGTCTTCAGTTCAAAGGGTGTGATCCTTCACCAACTGGATGCTGTATCTTTGTATTTTTCCTGTAAGAAATATCAGGAGACCTCAGTTTGTGTTATATGAAACCAAATGCCATCACTGATTTAGAGCTCCCATTAGTAATTTAAGGGTTGCAATCACTTTAGCATCCCCTGTGAATAAAAGGATTATTTACCTCAAAGCTGACCTTGTCCTGCACATTAGTATGTTGTGATTTAAAAGAACAACATGTCTTAATATCAAGTGACTACTTTACTTCACAAAACCATAACGGCAGTTTAAAAACTACCAAAGCAGACAAGAAAACATTTTGCATCAATACCTTTTTATGTATTTCTCAAAAGAAGTAAAAACATACATCATTCTATGAATAAATGAACAGTTGTAGCAAAATTCTCAACACATTAAAAAGACATTCAGAGCTCTAAAAGTTTAAACAAATGCACAAGTCCAATCTAATAACTGCACTGTATGTTAGACAGAAGAGGGAAATTGTGAATCTATTTTTCTAACAGAAAGCTGAAGTTTTGGGAGGAAATGTGTCAGTAAAATATTTACACAGGAACAAGAGGCTGTACAAACGTCTACAAGCAGACATCTTTTTACATCATGACAAGGCCTCTTCTGGCCCCAAGCATGCTCTCTTTCTTTTGTTTCCGTTCTTCCACGTGTTTGGTTCTCCTTTCAACCCTGTATTGGAAAAAAGGAAACAGAAACATCAATGAGACAAAGCCTGGGGATAGATCAGCATCAGTCATGTGAGCTTAATTTGAGGACATACCTTGTCTGGACCTGGTGCTGTTTGTAATTTTTCTGATGAGAGTTCTGGAGCAGAGACTTGTTCCCTGCTGCGTTTTCATTTGTCTCCCCAAATGGCTTTAGTTTACCTTGAAAAAGAACAAAACCATTTTGCAACTGCTGCACAATCTAGCTGTGGTAATGATGTTAAAACTTGATTCTGTACCTGTGTGAGGTTTGTAGTTGAGGGGACGGGACAGACTCGCCTTCAGATCGAAGTTTCCCTTTTTTTGTGTTCCAGGAGTTGAGCTCGTGTTGCCAGTGAAGACGAATGGTGCTTCACAAATCAGGGTAAAAAGAAAATGAGTTGTGCTTCATATATCTACTGGTGAATTCTGATTTCATTCTGTTGATTTAGAGGAACAAAGTACCTGAGGTTTTTGAAGCAGAGAAAACTGAAGTCTTGACAGTAGGCTTTCCTCCCTCAGCTGCTTGCTGTGTCTTTGGGGTGCTAGGGGTCACGCAGGGCGACTTCCGTGCTGGTGTCTTCACCATCGATCTCTTGTACTCATTGTCATGAACTGCTTCTGAGAACCTGTGGAGACACACAGAGAAACCTCTACCAGTTAGTTTGTTTGGGTTATTCGTCACTTTGGGGTGAGTTGCAGGTTTGGATCCAAACTAAACTGAATAATGCAAAATTTTTCAAATCTAGACAGCACAAGACAAGCAACATCTGTGTTCTGTCACATAAGTGAACCATTATTTTTAAATTCAGAGTAAAGGCATCCAATATTGATTTTAAAGACATCTTTCTCCATCACAAACAGGTCTATATCTTTCTACATTATTATCACATACTTGCACATTTAGCTCACAACTTTCTGGACTGAATAGTCTTTGCCAAAGTTCCCTTATGAGTAAATCAAATTTACTACTAATCCAAGACACTCTTTTGGAAAAGAACATATTGCGCACCGAACATTGATCCTGCGGGTGGAGAGGACGTCTGGTCTGAACGGAGCGACATCCTTCGCACCAGGTTTATTTGCTGGAGCTTTGCTGGCTGAGAGCAGAGTGTGTCTGCGCCTCTCCTCAGCTGCCTTTTTGCTCACAGGGGCAGGGCTGAACATGGAGACACGACTCACATTCGCCCGCTGCGGGGTACACACACTTAGGTCAGATACTGGGTCATAGATGCAGTTAAAATACAAAAGTAAAATACTGTCAAAAGCTCTAGATACTTACCACTTGAGTTTTGTTTTCAACCTGCTGTGTTTTTGTTTTGTCCCCAAGTTTCTAAAAATGAGAATTTAAGATTTAAATATCTAAATCTGAAGTACATGTTTAGAAACAGCATTCAGAAAGTTCTGAAGAAAATCAATCAAGACTGGTGAGAAGATTAAACTACCTTCAGCTCTTTGCCTGAATTCTTGTACGTCTCCACCTGCTTGGTCTTTCGCTGGACATAAGAATCAATTGACTCCATCTTGTTGAAATGAGCTTCATGGAGTTTTTTGAAGTCTACAAAAGAAACATGGCACTCAAAGTTATTATGAGGTTATTTTACAGGAACCAAGTCTTTGCTGTTATGTGGTTTCTGGACTGGTAAGTGGATGAAAGAGAGACGAAAACAATAAAAATAACTCACTGGGGGTGACTGGCTTCAACAGTGGCTTGTTCTTCTGCTGGGAACCTTGGTAGCGAGGGATCCTGCCTTGTTTGGCCACTTTAGGTGGGTTTTCTGGACAGACACATTGAAAATAAATCAAAAAAAGTAAACAATATGTTTTAATTTACAGCATCACAACATGTAACAACAACTTAGGCTCAAGGAAGAAGCTGCTGTTTCAAGATTAATGACAATACACTGCATGGCAGTGTAGAGGTATACAATTTATCTTTAACATTTTTAAGCAGCAAAGACAAACATTTGCTCTTTAGCCCAGACTCTAAAAAGTAGTGCTATCAAGCAGATACAGATGCTGATCTGGCTCTTTTGATTACTTTCAGTAAGGCCAGATTAAAAAAAAATACACACTCCCAACTCAGAACAGAACATATGTTTTCATTTCAAGAGCTACAGTTTTGTGTTATTATTCATTAAAACACATAACTCACTTGTGTCAACAACTGCAGTAGCTGCCTCCTTAATTTTAGGCTGCTGCTGTTCACCATCAGTGGTCTGAAAATTCTTCAGAGTCTCAGCTTCAGTCTGGTCAGAGTCCTTGGCAGAGGACACTTTTCTCTTCTTTGCACCTCTGGCATCACAGGGTTCACAAGACTCAGCCTCTTTGATGACATCCTGAAAAGAGCACAAGTAATGTTGAAGGTCCTTATTAAAATGAGTAGTAATAAGGGGTTGTTATTGCATATGGGTTGTGCATGAAGCCTGATGATGTGTCAGCACAATCCAAATTCAGGCTAATGCATTTGTAACATGCAAAATTTGCAAGAATACAATTCTATTGTTTTCAATGCAGGTGTCCAGGACTTTTCAACTTCTGTGCAGTTTAATTTGATCAATTCAGAACTCTATTCTGAAGGTTCAAAAACCAAGGCAACTGGACTTTGTAGAGTTTGGATTGACCACTCATCAAAGAAGCTTCGTCCGTTTCAAATTGCTGATGAGGGAAGATATTCATGTTACTGAGGAAGAGACAACGACAACTGGGAGGAGTTAGAGTTAATGAATGGGTCGTAGAAACCCATCATAGAGTGGTTCACCTGGACAGTGAGACTAAACATTAGTAAACACATTACTCTGTTTTCCCTTCCGTCAATTATTTCCTCCAAATGAGTCTGAAAAGCAGACAGTCTTAATGCAAATTTAACAGCTATTAAGATTAAGATATACTTTAGTAGTCCTCTAGGGGGAAATTCTGTTTTTTTTATGCAGCCAGTTTGATAATCTTTCCACTAACTGCTGCTGTTTTGCTAAACAAATGCAAAGCACCATCTAGTGGACTGTGAAAGCAAGCACCAAGAAGTTATTTCTAATTTTTCAATGTTATGTCAGGAGGGGCAAAATAATGTATTCCCCATGTTCATGCTGTGCTGTTGCAGTGCTGATAGTATCTGATGTTGTATGTGTAATACCTCTGCAACAATTGGTGGTATTTCTGCATCTGTAGCAGTATCAGAGATCTTCCTCTTGGTACCGTTTCCTCTGCCTCGGCGTGTATTCACAAACACCGTAGGGCTAGACGCTTCTTTATTTTCTTGAGCACTGTCCTGAGTCACAGGTTGGTCTTCTTGAGCTTCAGCAACACCCTTGTTTTGTTCCTGGAAAACAGAACCACGGTATATTAGCACGTAGCCGTTGTATTTTAGAGTTAGTACAGACATCGATCAAATTTTGACACGCCTCCAGGTTGATCTTACTTTGACACATCATAATTAACTCACCGGCTGTACATCCTTTTGGCTATAATGCTGCTTGATCGATTTCAGGAGTTTTTCAGCCTGTTTGCGAACAAAACGAGGGTTATTTCAAGTAACTGCACAAAACTGACTCAGAGCTCAGAGCTGACATCGGTTAACGCGACACTGCAGAACATGAATGGAGCTAACGTTTACAATTCCGTTCATCCACGTACTTTAAAAATTATTTAAACAAGTTACCTTCATGTTGGCCTTCAACCCGAGCTCCTTGGCAATGCTCTGTAGCTCAGCATATTTCATAGCGTCAAAATCCATGCTGGTGTACACCTTTGTTTCGTTTTTTAAGAAGAAATCAACACGCACGTCTGACTTCGGTACTTCGTGTGGGCTACGGCGGCGCTCAACGGTTAAAAGCACACTAATTCAAAACACAGTAGGAGAGCCGTTTGATAGGCTCATGAGTGTAACCGGAAGTACCTCATAGCCAATCAGAGCGAGGATACTTATTTCACGTTCTCCTCATGGATAGTGTGAAATAGCTGTTGTAATAGAACGAAAAAAAAAAAAATAGCAGAGACATTATAAATAGAAAAAACCCTGCCACTGTTAACGTGTTTTCTTGATATATGCTCTAGCTGGTGGAAGTGTTAAACGCATAGGTTTGACACGTAGTAGGTTGCATTCAGTGATGCTTAAATTTTTCGGGCTTCTAATTTTGCATGCCAGACATTAAAGTTAGATATTCTTCTTCTTCGTCTTCTTTTTTTATTTCTATTTTTATTTTATTTTATTTTTTTATTTTTTTTAGCATTCATACACACGAAAGAAAAAAAACAAACAGATAATCTAAACTTGTCACATAACTAAGTTTGAAATTGATTAATAACAGAGAAAATGATTTAGGGAATTAAAAAAAAAATTAAAATGATTTTTTGGTAAAATACAATGTAAAGAGGAGAAACAGAGATCCCACAAACAAACTGCCTAACTTTTAAGTAAGGTTAAAAATGCAAAATTTTTACATAAATACACAAACCTGATGAATATTTATGATGCATATCGATGAATAAGTTGTTTTTTGAAAAGCCAGGCAGATGCTTCAGTTGAGCTGAAAAAAGGTGCCAAAATGTTTGCAATAAATGAAGGTTGAAAAGGCTGAATAGGAAAGTATTTGCCAACAAGTCAAATAAACGTTAAAAAAAAAAAAAGATAGAGTGATATCATTATCCAATCATATCGTTGACATAAAAAAAATTATCAACAAAAAAAAATGTATGATTTCTTTTTAACATGACTTAGAGGCGGTCGAAGAAGTTGTTGTTGTCGCAACTCGGGGGCGTTAACTCGTTGGAGCCACTTTTTCCGATTCATTGTGATAACCTTGAATGCATCATTCGTGAGACGCCATAGCGCGCCGAGGATGAATTGAGGAAGGACTATCCTGGCTCAAATCTATAACCAACCGTTGTGTTTGGATTTGTTAACTTTTCCCAACATGGAATTCGACGGAAGTCTCTTTATTGAATGTTCCCGTGATGTAAAGCTGGCCACAGAGTTAGAAAACAAGCAGCGAATGACTCTCCACTGTCAGCAGTGCAGCACAATACTGGGGGACTCGTTCGGCATTTGTGGCGAAATTAAAAGCATGGACTCTATCATGTGTCTCAGTAAGTTTACATTGACAAGTATTCTCGTATTCTTATGTGTTTTAGGTGTCAGTTTTATTATTATTATTAGATCATTTTCTGATTTGACTTGTTGGAGTAACTGTTGTTAATTGACGGGTTACTGTACGGTGGCCTTTAAGTGCAAACGCATCGTGCGAAAAGCGTGATATTAGACGACATAATAAAGATTTAACAGTTAAAAAAAATGTGTTTTTAATGTTAGTGGTAAAAATATAATCTTGCATTGAAACCTGAAACTGCAAAAAGCAACACTCGTTTTTTATTGTAATGGTAGTAAAACAGAATGCAAAAATTTATGAAATTAAAGGATATAACTTTTATTCGAAATACACGTTCCATTTTTAGGCACAAATGCAAAATTACTTCCTGAATGACAATTTTTTAATATAGTTTTACACCCTGCTGCTTGTTTCTCCTCAGGGGTAACTGATGATGTAGTCATGAGTGACGCAACAGGGTTAGGACGGAGAGGGGAAATGACTGATTGGTAAGTGAAACCAGCACAGTTTTTGCTTTAATGAGCTGAAAATGTGTCTTATTGATTGGTCAATTGATCTAGGTGTATGGTGTGGCCACTTCTTGATCTTACTATGGTTCTAAAGTCTTGCTTTTGACTTTAAAATTGTTCTGTCTCCTCCCAGCATCTACAGTTCTCTAAAATGTCGCAGCTGTCGCGCCTCTGTGGGGAAAGTCATTCACTCATCTCCATCACGTTTGGCTGTAATCCGCTCTGTTTTTCTCCTCTCCAAATCAAACATCAGCTGGTAAGCTCTGTGACCACACGAACATATTGACTTGTTGTGTTGTCAGAGGTTAACTGCTGTCTGGTGAGGTTAGGATACACAAGTATTTCTCTCTGTCATGGTTCGCTTTCTAAAAGCTCATGTCAGATTTCTCATTTTATCAAGAGATTATTTTCATTGCTTTGACACTGTGAGTAGGCTGCATTGATTCATTTCTTAGGTGTTCATGAGTTTCTTTTTTTCTGCAGTTACATCCTCAACAGTGGCTCAATGGTCAAAGCGTCAACACTTTCGTTCGATCTGAAGAAGTTTAAAGAAAGCATCCATGAGGTAGGATGACACTTGCTAAAAAACTTAGATTTTAAAGTTCCTCTCAATGTTTTTTTCTATTACAAAAAGGTCAAAGAGAAATATTTAGAAAACTCAGATATGATTAAATTATGATTTGTGCAAAACTTAATCTGTCTGTGTTCTACGTTACAGGTAAGACTTCAGTTTGAAGCACAACTGGATCTGATGTCACGCATCAAGAACAGGCTGGCTGATAGGAGTGTTTCCACTCAACTGTCAAATAATTAGTGTGGGTTAGGATTAGACTGAGGTAGTTTTTGGTCTAATGCACGTTCATAGCAACTGGTAAAGTGACACTTCTGACACTGGAATTCTGTTTTTCACAGAGATGCAGTCAAAACTTTCCTGCTGGTTAGTCTTTAGATTGTCAAAACTTGTAAGAAAAACCTATAAAATTATTTTTCCTTTTTGACAGTTGATGGAAAAGACAGATTTTTGCTGCATCTTGGTTGGAATGATTTTAAAGACTGTTGTGGCTTGATACATTTCTGGTTTGAAGAAATGATAAACTTAGGAGTTGTATATTAAAATGTTCTTATTTTTCTGCATTTTTTTGTCATGATATCCAGTTTATTATAATAAATCTAAAAGAAATGATTCCATTTCCTTCTGTAAAATGACTGAAAAAAATCTGATAGAATTTGGCTGTTCGCACTCGTATGCATCAGTAAAGTCGTGACATTTTCAGGGGTGTAGTGCATGTTTGAAAAAAGCCTGAGCCACTCAGAAGGAGAGACCGTGGTGTATCAAGAGGCTCTCGTCCTCATATGACATCTTGAAAAAAGGGGTAAAATTACAGCTGTGATATCTGTGAATGTTCCTCTTCAACATTTCATCTCTGTGATAACACAAACTGAAGAAAGCATGAACACAAAGCCGTCCAGTTGGCACCATGCTGCTTTTTATTGCTGAATTTCTGATACAGATTTCTTTTTTTATTTTAAGTTAATAATACAAAACCAGACAAGAGGCTCACACATAATAAGCATGCCCATTTCCTCCCTCTGGAGTGCATAGTTTCTACACAGTCCACCTCCTCAGTGGAAAAGTTGATCAACAGAGTAAAGTCATTACTCATCTTACCTAAGATTTGTTTTTGTTTTTTTACATGGGAACAAAAGGGTTGAATGGTGTTACTCAGCTGCACAGCCGATGTCATGTTTGGCACAACCCGGAGAAAGAGTCACACAGACTCCTCTCTGGTTCCCACTTTATTTTTTTGGTGCATTAAACAGCAGCTGATGAACAAAGCTACTTCAACGTGTCAAACAACCGTTCCCCATGTTGTCACCTTTTCACAAAACATCCCATAATGAACATCTCATTAGCCTAATTACACTCATTCACATTACAAAGTTGGATTATTGCATGCAATACAAATCATTCATTATTCTGCTAAAAGTCATGCATATTTTTTAAACCCATATATTCATTGTTGCTAGACGCCTACTTGCTTATAAATTGTGATTATAATCACAACAGAGAGCATTACAGGGTTTTTTAAGAACACAGTATTCAAGACAGGGGGATGATAATGAAAATGATGATGATGATGATGGTGCAAGTCAGTACGTAGAGAGAAAGTGCTTTTCAAACAAGTTCGTTCAGTGAGTCCTTTGCAGCCACAGTTACTAAAAAGGAAAGGGTGGGAGAGGGATCTGTGGGTGTAAAAATGCTACAAGAGTCTAAACCTAAAGTATCTCTCCTGTACTGATTGGTTGAAATTGTTTGGTGTTGAAGGATAAAAGGCAGGGTTCAGTTTTGGCATGAGAAAGATATCTTTAGTTGGTGATACTGCGATGCTACGGCTGTCCTGACGTGTCCTGCAGGAAGGATCTTTATTAGACTGTTTTTGTACCACTCCCAAAATAAAGTGACAGACAGAGAGCTACTTTCGGCATACAAGAGATAGAGAGAAGTCCTTTCCACTTGACGTTACAGAGTCCTTTAACAAATACACCCTGGCACTAAACTCATGCATTATTGTAGGTTATTGCTTCTAAAACTCTAATCAAATACAATTTTATGGATTAAAATATATCGCTCTGAATCCAAAAACTATGAGGTATTATGTACAATAAGATGTCATATATGAGAGACTAAAACACTACCTTGGATCCCTATCAGTTATACCCGAATCTAAGATTAACTCACTACTCTACATTTTCCTAAAGATTTCTATCGCCATCAGCTCATTTTTTGGAGCTTTTTGGTGGTTGTGAAACATCTATAATACTTTTCATGCTTGAGAGTGCATGGTTTTGGACACCTCTTTAGCTTTTTTGAGAACATATTCTGACGCTTTTTAACATGCATATATAAAACAACGTAATGTGCACACCCTGATCGTGTCATTTCCATGATGCGACTCATTCTACACCAGAGCTATGGAATAAAGAAGGAGATGCTGCAGAAACCTAAGACTTCAGGGCAAAGCTGCGTCTAAATGTGTTTTATCTTAAAGGTGTAGTCCGTCAAATAACACCCCATTACTGTTACTGAGCTCCAACTCAGTCTAGAAAATGGATTTGACTATTCTTCATGAAGCAAGCATCACTACTGGTCATGCATGGCTACGATTGGCACCACAGTCCCGCTAAATAAGCTAATGCACATGAGTCTATACATATCTTAATGGAAGACATTGGTGATTTTGTTGCTTTCAAACAACTTGTCACTTGTTTATACAATATACAGTTTGGTCAACAACATGACAGTTAAGATCAAATATTGCACAAATCCCGAAAAAATGTGATTAAAAAAAAAAAAAAAAACGGAACAAAAGAGAAGTTGAAGCAATGAGACCAGGGTTTCCTTCAGCTACACTTGAGTTAGAGGAATCAAAGCTTCAGCTCAGAATTGATGTCTGATAGACTCTAAAGGGACGCCCTGTTCAGGGGGGTTTAGCATGCTAGATCCAGAATCTACATGAGCTAAATTGTAAATCATGAGTAGATGTAGGGTCATGGTTTTAAAGCGAAGCCTGTGCTAAACTGTCTTAAACATGCATTCCTCTGGGGCGCCTGTTAAGCTGAGCGCTATGAACAGAGGCTCAAGTCCTCGTAGTTGCAGTCTGAGCTCAACCTTTTGATGCATATCTACTCCCCATGTTTCCTATCTTTCTTCAGGTGTCTCTAATAAGGCAAAAAAACAAAAAAAAAAAACAAAGAACATTCGCTTAATAAAAAATGAAGCATTCCTTCCTATAACCAGCAGGGGGCAGTGATGCATAAATCAACATCAACCTATCATAGTTTCTATGAACTAATGCATCTTCCTGACTTGGTGAAAACTAATGATGCTGCTCTGCTCCAGTTCCAATCTTGCATCAAAGTATGGTCACTTGTGGTGCAAAAAACAAAACAAAAAAACTGCAACAACCTAAAAACAATAAGTAGATCCTCTTTTCATAATGAAACAATAGTCAGGGCTTGAAAGGGACTTACTGCAGAGGTGTAAGGGAGACTTTGGGAACTCAAAAGGCAAAAATGAAGATGATTCGAGGGATCTCAAAGTACAAACCCACAGAGGTGGTTTTGCTGATTTTGTCTCTACCTGCTCTTTGTCAATGAACCTACAAATGCATAGGAGACCACAGTTGCTGTGAGTGTTTTCCTCATGATGGATAAACTGAAGGCATGTGTCATGTGCTTCTGGGCTGCTCAGCCGTCTTATAAACCCTTCAACCTAATCCACACAGGAACAACTTAAAACTGCTGTGGCGCTTTCCAACCAGGTGACTTGTTCTGATCACACTCCCTTCACTCCTGTTTTGACTTGTTATGGTGATGAGGTAGTGCAAAAATAAAAAATAAAAACACCCTTTGAGTCGAGTTTTATCACAGGACCTTGATCTTTGCTACAGTATCGTGTGTCTTTACTTTTTTTCCCAGAAAATGTGGAGCACTTTGTTCGTTATCAAACTGTGGTGATGTAGTTACTAAGTGTAAGGGGACGTCATTTATATTTAACTGGCATTGTTACAAGCAGCATGAGAGAAATCTAACCCAAATCTTACTGCAGATGCCTGAATGATGAAACTCTCAGGCACATGCGCCATGAGCTGAACCTGACAGGTACACCACAGTGAGGCGTCATGTCAGTGCAGATGAAAGTCAGACTCCTACATGATCCAGATGGATGTTCTGACTCATGATGGTGCCACAGGAACAGGCCAAAACAGAGGAAAAGGAGGAGCTGTGGAGGAGAGGAGGCCAAAGTTCCAGCAGCAGCAGGAGGGACGAGGATGCTCGAGTACCACAAAACCCAACAGAGGTCATCTTCGCAAAGACTCTTCACTGTTTCACTCCAAAGATTGAAACGAAGCAATCCGCGGGTGTTGGGGCTGATGTGGACAGAGTTGTTTGTCCATCACCACTGGGAAACACATCCTACAGGAAAAGTTAGTGATGAATTTCAGCATTATTGATGCACAACCACTTTCATAAGGGAGTCCATGGCACAACTGTACAAAATTAAGTTGAATATTTAGACATTAATGGGAATTATTTCAACAAGATGTGCAGTCTCTTGTCAAATCATCTTAAATCCTATTTTCTTTATATTCTATATGACAATCTGCTGCTACACTTGAGTTTTAATATTCAGATTTGTAAAAATATTTGATTCATAAAACGTTTCGTAAACTTATTATCTCATGAAATTGCTTTTTTGCGAATATCTGGTAAAATTATTGACCAACCGTTAGAACTCTCATAGAGACAGATAGACAAAATAATACCACTTTGTACATTAAATATTAAAGGATAACGTCTCCTTCCAAGTGCATTGTTAATACTAAAAATGTGTCACGACGGGGGAAGACGTCTCAGGTGATAAAAACAGCCCTGACCTTGGTGGGAACGATGGTCCGAAGTGATGCAGAGGTATTTCCACGGTGGTTCGAGCTGCAGCTGCTCATAATGGTAAACAAAAGCCAGGGGGTTTCTTCCTCCACGGTGACACATTTAGCTCTCCCAAACTGGACGTTTGCCCGGTTTTTGTGCAGGGAAACTGGGCGCGCTGAGTGAGGGTATATCTTAAGAAGAGGAAACCATACACCGGGTACGCTTCTCCTCCCTTCCTCCACCCCGGAGGGGAGAAGGTCCCCTCGTCCCCGTCTCCTCACACCCTCGGCTCTACGCCATTTTTGCTCTGTTCCTACGAGCGAACGGAAGAGCGCGATTATTGCACGAGAGGGCTGTCAATCATAAATTGAGCCCGCCCCGGAAGTAGAACTCTAGCTCTTGAAACAGCTTGAAACAGAAACTCATTAATGTAGTTAAAGGCACTGTAAGGAGTTGTGTGTATTGATAGTTCAGCGTTACATTGGCCCATCCATGCTGGTCACTTTTTGTTTACGTTTTATGGCTTTTACACTTTTATTAAAAAGGACAAGGCAGCGAACAGAGCAGGAAACTGGGTTAAAGAGGGAGTCAGGGAATGACATGTTGGTACACAGGCCGCCAGTTATTGGGACCAAGGACATTTTTTTTTTTTAAATGAAGTCAATGCAGTAATACTAAAAGCCACAGTTAATCTAGGGCCCACTTAAGGCTGGTTGCAGAAAGACTGGAAACTATATTTCAACTAGCTTCATTACTCTGTTCAGAAACAGATGGGCGACTTCACGGATAGTAAAATCCTAGTATCAATGTATTAGACAGTCTATGATGGTCTATTTTCTGGTTTGCCTAAATGTTAACATGACATTGAAATATCATACAGCAGTACTTTCTAACAAGTAAAGGAATAATTTCAACTATGATCGGAAAAATACTGAAATCTGTCACAGGGTTCAAAAAGATCAATTCATAAGGACAGATTCAGAGTATTTAAAAAATTCAGTGTAAATGCATAAAACCAGAGCTCAGTTATTACAGTTAAAAAAAACTTGATTTTTGATTTTAAAAAGAAATACCTGACTGTAGTTACTTGCCTACATGTCAGAAATAAAAAGAGTCCTCGGGGGAAAATGGACTGAAACAAACAAACAAAAAAGAACAAACTAAACTTCAGTAATGAGTGACACAAAGTGAGCATGGCACTTGTATTTATTCAGATCAAATTCATGAATCACTTTGATAATATAGACCAACATCACAGAACAAATGAATCACAATTGATGCATCGTCTCATGATGATTCAACCAAGTGGTCAGGGTATATATCCTGCACTCAGTGGCTGGAGGATGTTCTTGTGGTGACCTCATAAACTCACATTTAAGGGTGTGACATCTGCACTTCAATTCATGTATTCAACTGAGCACAGTAAATGATGCCAAATTTATTTGATTCTCATTTATATCTGCAATTTATATAGACTGAAAGTAAAATCTTGGATAAATCAGTAAACTGGGAGACCAATTGTATAAATACAAGTTTTATCATGGTTTAGTAACTAGTGAACAGCCAGCCCAGTTCACTCCACAGGGCCTGGCATTGTCAACAATGGCTTTGTGAAGATAAATCAAGTCAAATTAGCAGCTAAATCTAAGTGATACCACTTTTCTTTATGTTCTGATTACAGATTAAAACCGGTGCTAGGGGAGACAAACATGCTAGACAGTGAGAGAAGAATTTAGTGAGAAATCACTTTCATTATCATAACTTGATGAATGAATCTATAAATAGAATATAATATACACGTTAGCTTCAACAGGCCTGAGATGGTCATTGGTTTTTACAAGAGAGCCACACTCGCTTTGATTGAAGTCCAACATCTGAAACAGGTAACAACAATCTATTGGCAGTAGCTTAGTTAAAGAAAAACACAAACATGGCCGTAGCTCCCCCCATTTCCTGTTGGATTAATATCTTACAAAAGAAAACCAAAGTTGTGGCACTTCAGTGAGAAAACACAAAAAACATGAGGAGCACATCCTGCTTTGCTTCAAAAGGACAAACTTACAGTAGATCTGGCTCGTCTGACTCGCTCTGCCACAAGTCAAAGAAAGGGAGTCATACGATCCTGTTTGCATCAGAAACACTGTCTATTTTAAAGTGAACAAAACACCTAACAAGTTTCACTTTGAACTGTTGCATATTCAAACAGACGATGACACAGCATGAGTTAAATATCTATAGTACGGCATGAGTAAACTTGGAATAAACTTACTCACTGCAATGGCAAAAAGCGTTATTGTACCGTGCTTTGAAATCATTTTGCGTGAGAAAGTGGAACAGCAGTGATACTAACTGTGACCCTCTAAAGCCCTCTGATAAATAATCTTTAATTACTGGGAAAAAATACACAGTGACAATGCATAAAACAACCCAAGGCACGCAACTTTTCCCTTTGTTTACGGAGCCTCGCAAAGGCAGAAACTCAAGATCTATGACTTAATCTACCAAATGCTTGGTCTGACAGCGTGTTCTTGTAGTGTGGGCCACAGCAGCCTGCCGAGGAGCTGGATGAGGTCGTGTCCTGAAGTCAACAACATGTTGAAGCAAAATAAAAAAAAGAAACTAAAAAAATATATTTAATGCAGGAACCGGATGCTCATTTTCTGTTCCACGTCCACCTTCTCCAAAACCTGAGGGACGATGAAAACAGAGCAGGAATAACTTCTCTATGACACATACCTGTAATGTGTAACAGACCTAGCACAAGAGTTCACCTCATGGTTTAAAATGTGTTTAACAATAACACCTTTGTTAAGCATTTACTCCAACAGGAGGAATATTGTAGAGTGGAAAAAACGCAGGAAACTCACCTTGATGAATTCATTAAAGGAAATAGAGTTGTCTCCATTTGTGTCAGCCTCCTGTATGGTCCTATCAGCAATACTGCCAAGCTGCTCATCTGAAATGTTTACGCCGACCATCATCCTCAGGACCTGAGAGAAAGGAGCAGAAAGTCACTTCATGGTTAATGAACAGCTGCCACATAATGTTTACGCTGTGTGCATTTAATGATACAAAAGTTAATTAGTATGAGCGCTAATTAGCAGCTGCACTTGACTGTAGGATGATAATAATACAGTAAAGAGATGATAAAGCAGTTAGAAACACTTCTCTCCTAGCAGCTCTTTCCCTCTGAGAGGCTGGTGCACCTCATGAGAGGCTGGTGCACCTCATGAGACAGGCAAAATGTTTTGCCCAAAACAACAAACTCGTCTTTGAGTCATTAAACCCCGAGCTTAGAGCAATTACAGGTCACACAAAGTCACCCAGACCAACATGGCTTCATGGAGGGACAACAAATAACAGAGGAGACAAAATACAGGATATTACACCGTCTTGGGGAGCATCAGCCTGTACTTAAGGTGAGATACGGCACCATCATATCATCATTATCAGCACAAGGGCAAAGTCTCGTCATCAGTGTAGAAATCCCTCACTCTCGCTCTGCAGAGCGTTTAGACATTTACATAACAGCATTTGTTCTTTTGTCACAAGTCTGTGTTTTCTTTTTCCATTATTCTTTTATGGGGTCAAATGATTCAAAGATTAAAAAGTTCTTTGATATTCTTCAGGGTAGACCAGCAACTTCCTTCACTGCAACCCAAGTAAAAATCACTGTTTGACAGAAGTTAGATGGTTTTGTAAGAAGCAGACTAAATAGTCAATGACAAAAAAGATGAAGCAGATTTACTCCTGCTGATTAAAGAAGTTGGTAATCTACTGCTGCCTCTGTATTTATGTATGAGAATAGCAACTCCCTTTTCTGCAAAGTATCTTAATTTTTTTTACTAAATAATTTCAGGCAGCGTCTAATGGAACATATTACAGAGTTAAAGAAAAAATAAGGTATTTTAGTATAAAAAGGGGGGTTGCTGACCCTCTGAGTCCACCTTGGTTATTTTTTCCCACATGCTTTTTGTCATACATACATTATACACATTTATACATAATGGTAAATCTACGGTTTGACCTGAATCAAAAGTGATAATAACGCACAGTTAAACTAAGTGCCACATAGCTCCATGCACAAACTCCCTATCTTGGAAGAAGGCAGACTAAGTGGCTAGAGTTCATTTATAAGGAAATGTGCCAGCTACACTCAGTTAAACTGTGCATGTGTGTGCTAGTCACTTCACGGCCGACTGCTTTTCCAACTTTGGACAGTACAACAGAGGGCTATCGAATAGACTGGTCCTGAATCCAGGCGCATTACCAACCATCCACCAACAAACCTCAGACCCTGGAAATGTGAGTGTTTTAAATGCTGTGTGCTGTGGAGCAGATGTAAGAGCTTTTCCTCAGTGTCCCCCCTGTCTCTGTGTTAGCTTCAGGATGCTAACTTTAGCTGCAGTTAGCCTGTTGCTTTAGCCTGTATAATATTACGGTAAACGAGCTTCGTTGTTTTCTAAACATTGTGCACTCGGAGCTTGTGGCGCCGCTCTCAGTGACGCGGAAGAGCGGGGCGGTATCAGTGGTGGCTCATTTACATATGAAGACCCCGCCCACTAAATCAGAGCGTTCTGAACAGAGGGGCTATGAGAGCCTGGAAACAATGCTGCTGTGCTTGATTTATTGGCTTTTTGGACCAAAACATGTTACTACCATTTCATGAAGACATCAATGATCCATAATAAAGTGCAGAAAAGGAGCATAATATGGGACCTTTAAATAACTATAACACAACCAAACAAAGGCAGGAGTAAACTAGAAACCCCCCTCCCTTTGGAAAAGAAACTTAAAATGGAAAATGTTTTCTTTTTAATCAATAATGCCAAGTGGCTGTTACATGACAAAAAAAATATTGTTCTCACAGAATAAGAGGGCTGGCTGTCTTCTGAGTACTCAATGGTTAGTTTTTATTGTTTTATTTGATATACAGGCAGCACTGAGTTGAACCTTGCCATATGAAAACAAAGAGCGGATCACAACATAAACAAACTACCTGATACAAAGGGGACGAGCAACTTTCTGACACCATTAACTAAAGCTCTTCCAAATTTTATAAACAACTTCCCCTTTAAATGCCTTGTATTTAATATATCTTTAATATCTAAAATTGGCACACCCAATAGTTTCTACAAACTGCAGTGACTCAGCTTCTTATTTATATGAATAATAAGAAAATGATCCACTCACCTGCAGCAGCTCATCCCGGGAAATTTTGTCATCTCTGTCCAGGTCGTACAGGCGAAAAGCAACTGTAGAAGATAAGATAAGGTAAGATAAGCCTTATCGATCACCTACAGGGGAATTTACAAACATCAGCAACTCACAAAAAGAAAATAACGTAAATGTATCAGACATGAGCAACACAGTGAGGTCAGGTTTTAATTCCTGTCATAATATTTGTCACCAGCATCTCTGAACACACCCACAGGACCGAGCTCAACACTCACAGAGCAGCTTGTTCGTCCTGCTGTTCAGTGGCTCGCTGGTGGCGGCCGACTTGTTCTTCTCATTGTCCTCGATCGGTCTGAAGTGAGCCAGGGTCCGCATGAAGCCTCTGAAGTTTACCTGATCCTCTCTAAAAACCAGGAGACAGAGAAGAACATGACCAAGGAGTAAAAGGAACAAAAAATTCACAACAACTAAACTGCAACTGATCCTCTGTGCAGCTCAGGTTACCTTTATTGTAAAGAAAACACTCGCTGTGAGAGACACAAAGAAAACTCAAACTAGTTGTAACTTTACACCGTTTTACAGAGGCAAACTCTATTTTCAAGATAGTCGGTGGCAAACAAGCCAAAACCCAAGCACCCTCAAAAAGCATTAAAATCCACAGCTAACATTAGAACGCCTACACATCTGACATTTTTGGATTTTAATAACACAGCTGAAAACATCTGGTTTTATACTCTCAGACTTGATAAATCAGCCAAGAGAAATTCCAAATATACAGAAAGGATTTGTAGGGCCCCAGCAGAGTTCCTCCAGCGCAGACTTGGCAGAGCCTCTCGAGTCTGCAGCCACAGCTGGAAATCTCTGATGGCTTCGTTCAGCTTTGCGGTGATTGTGACTCAAAGCTATAATAGACACTTCAGTGAAATCAATCTTCGGTAACCGCAGAACAACAGAGAGAACTCACCCTTCAGGGAAGAAGGCATTGATTATTCTGTCTCCCAAAGGATTGATGGCCAACTCTGGGATCCTCTGGAAATCTTCTCGACTGGAGACATAAGAAAATATTATCTAAGTTGGCATTCAGCACATTTATTTAAAGCCTTCCAGCAGAAAACAGATGTCAAAGGGTCACTCTGGTATTTCTGAACCTTGGCCCTAATATAAAAAATGTATTACTCTGTATGACTGTGGCATAAAAAACTTTTGGTGTTGCACAAGCAGATTTCTTGAGGAGTAAGATCACTTTTGCAACCAGTGTCAACTCCACTGACAAAAACAGTCACTTTGACAGATAACATGAATTGCTGATATGACTCTACTTAATTCTACTTTTTGTTCGTAAAAAAATGTGTGAGCCAAATATCTAATTGTATCTAAGCTAACTATTTGAACACCAAAGTCACATTCATGAGACCTCAACATAAATCTCATTGTTGTGGCAACTGATGAATGATAAGAAAGTCACCTTGATGCTGCAACTGAATGCACTGGAGCAAGAAAGAACAAGCAGAACCAAGACCTTGTTATGCGTAAACACCATGACTTCCCTTTAAACAAAGATCTGCAAATGAACCCTTACCACCAAACCAAGTTTAAAACTAATGTTTCCTCAGCTTTAATGATTACACAGCTGTTTCTTCACCTGTGGCTGAGGGTTAATCCCAAACCAGATAAATGTCACAATGTCATGTTTGTTGGAAATGACTGGAATTTATCATTATATCCTCCACACCTTCTGTAAAATAACTGATTCCATGATATTTGCCTTCTTGGTGCTCGTACACGCTCTGACCACCATAGTGGTTTAAGCTAGAGCCCGATGTACAGAAGCAAAAGTCTTTGTTGCAGCAGGTGCTAGATTGAAAGTATAAATAGTAAGAGAAAAATTTCATTACCAGATTGGCAGATAGTGTTACAATATGTCTGGTTTAAAGAAGTATTTTCAAATGGTTTTAAGAGCAGACACAAAAAGAATACATTAATAATTTCTGGTGGAATAAAAGTATTTGTTTTGTTTTATGTCTGTTTCTAAAACCAAAATATCTTTCCTTCCCATTCCCTCTGGCTGTCTTAACTAATGGAAATGGGTCAAAACTCCAGCAACACTAAGATTTTAGACCTAAAACAATTGTTCTCTATGCTACAAATGTAGCTGCAGCTTTGCCCATTTTGCACCTTGGAGGTAGGTGAAGTAGTGCCAGAATTATCTGCTTAACTGATAAAACATCACATTTTTACGCTTTTCAATTAAAAACACAACTTCACAGAGCAAATTCCAGCTTTCTTTAAATCAAAAACATTTCCTAAAGATTTATTTTTTGGTTTACCTGCATGAAAATGTTTTGGATCACACACTTACGACTTCCCCGAAAGTCACATGTCAGTGAAAGCTCCTGACAGGGTTCTTGTGTTGCACTGACTTTGGAGCCTCAGTGTTGAAGTGGCACCTCCGTTTTTGCAAGCTGATACACATTCAAGTACTTTTTACCTTATTTAAATCTCAGCCTGTGTCTTTTTAACATTTAGTCGTATCTCTTACTAAAACCTTTGCTGTGGAAAATGTAAACAAAGGCTGTTTTTACAGAGTACTGAATGTCCTTTCATGGGCTTTATGAAGTTAATCTGTCTTCATATGATAAAATAACCTGCTAAATATAACACCTTGTATTAATATGATTACTGTTTCAAATATCTTACCTTAGGGTGCCGTTTTCACCCTTATCCAGACTTGTGAAGCGGCTATATAGGCGGGTGATCTGACTGTGGGAGACTGAAGGAGAGACACCAAAAGGGGCAAAGATTTTACTTTCAGTGGAGCAGAAGATGACAGGTATACAGCTTCAGGGGAAACAACTTTTGACCTAACTCCACAGAGCTCATTGATAACTGGATTGTTGAGGTGTTGTAATTTGTCAGCTGTTGTAATATTACCCAACTAGACGAACAACCATTAGGACATAAGTACATGAATGACAACATAAAGTATATTAAGCAGCTAATGTGTCACAGCCTTTATCATCTTTGATACAGCCCGAGGTCCACTTACACCCAGTCTCCTTCTTTATTTCTTCAATTTCCTCTTCTCGAAGTAACGTAGACGCTCTGGACCCCATGGTGAAAAGGTAAATTCTTCTTGCGCAATCCGAACCAGCTGTGTTAGAACCTCAATCCGGACCAACGTCAAAGTTAGCACACAAGCTAACGCAGCGAGCTATCTAAATCAAGCCGTTTTCCGGTGAAAGTTGTCACGGATTGAATCCAAACAGGGCGTTTCAAATCCCTTCGTCGATGTAGGTTTGGTGTTTTCTAGTAAAGCCTGTCTCTGTTCGGTCGAGTTTTCATGTTAGCAGTCCGGGTTTCGGTCTTCCTGTTTTAAGTGGAGGGCAGGTACCGAGAGAGGCCGCCTCCCTTCCAGGAATGTCCTCACAGATTAAGGTGGCCAAGTATTTTGCCCGATTAAAAAAAAAGGTAGTTGGTGGCTTTAAAAAAAAAGTTTACTATCCTCAGGAACAAAAATACCGGATAATAAGTTATGCCAAACGAATCAATCGAAAACTTGAATAGTCAACAGAAAACGGAACGCGCCTATTGACGTAACCCCATTGACTGTATATAGAATGGAATGGTCACGACCGTTGTACGGTTTGTTCTGAACCCAAAGTACCCCCGTCACAGGCGCCCCCAATGGCAGAGTGGACCCAGGTGACAAATATAATTTTTAATTTCGCGAATCCGATCTCTTCTTGGCTCTCCCTCCCGACATATTTTACAATCCCTGACAAAAATACACAAGAATGGCAGCTGTCAGTCATAATTGACTTGACGTAAAGTCTCCCTTTTAACCTCTTTTAACAAATGGAAATGAAACTTTTCACAAAAAAGAGGACCTGAATACAAACCCAATATTATTTTCAAATCACCACAACAACAGGATATGAGAAACATTTGTACAAGGGAAAATATTTTTTTAAAAGTTTGACCACAACTGATCTGGAATGGCTGAGGAGATTGATTTTTTTTTTTTTTTTTTTGGACCTATACTGGAGCCAGCCACCAGGGGAGCTATTTTTGTAGGGACTTCGAGCAACATGACGTCAATTTTATTACAGTCTGTGTATTCCTCAATCATGCTTTTTTTTCTTCGTCTTTTTTTTTTTTCAAATTTTTTATTTTATGGAATACTCTTGATTATGTAAAGATATAACTATTAACATTACAGAACAGTAATAGTACAAAACTATCAAGGGAGAACAGCTGCCATGACAATATTTAACAGTACAATAACTTTGAAAAATATATATAAAAGGAGTGCTTTAAAGTGCGTTTAGTCCGCATTGGACTTAGTACAGAAATAAAAGTAAAAATAATAATAACAAATAAATGAAATAAGAAAAAAACACGAGTTAAAAGGGAAAAGGGCATATCATTTTTAAATTCTAATTTATTGGGAAAGTTTCTTCGAAATTTCATAAATTGTTTGAGTTATTTTTTTCTTTTACTATTTTAAAGACTTGAGGTACAATTTACATTCATTCAAAAAGAAAGTAAATTAGGGGATGACTTAAAATGTCTTTATATTTGTATAAAGAATTTAGCTAGACACAGTATAAAATGAATGCATAGTTAATCAGTTTTGTTATCCAAAATTAAACCAAACATCACATTTCTATGGAGAAAGAAGGTGGAACTGATGAAACTTCCTTTGCACCCCATTTGTTTTAGATACAAAGATCTTAGTCAACCAAAAGAATTTTCATCAAATTTATGTAAAATGTAATTCTTCTTTTGTTTATCTGAATCGGAATAATTTTTCAGTAAAAGATTTTCTCGTAAAGGAGTTATTGTACTTTTTATCCCAGATTAAACTGCCTTGGATTAAAAGTGGATCCGGGTCCAGTTTGATAATCTGATGTGCCATTATATTTATTTTTTTTAGAAACACAAATTCTTGAGGTATTTCTTGTAGTAGTTGTGTTTGGTGCAGAAATGTCCTCTATCCACTAGGTTACCAACATTATCCATCAAGTCAACCACAGACCAAATACCTCTTTTAAACCAATCTCCAGAAAATAAAGATTTTTTTCTTTACAGTATAAATCTATTGTTCCAGAGTACAGTGGAGTGGGGTGAGAAGTTATGGGCATAAATTCCAACACAATAATGTTTGTTTATGGAATAATGATATAGGAAGTTTATACATTTCAAAATCTGTGACAAGGAGAAATTTCAGTCCTCTAAGTTTACTAAATATGTTATTTGGAATGCTGTACCAAAAAGAGCTGTTATGTTGGATCCAGACTTGTGTCAAGTTTATTTCAAATGTCCCATTAATACAATCAAAATCAATAACTTTGAGGCCTCCATCCTGTCACTACAATTTTTAAGGCGAATTACTGGCATTTAAGCAGCTAATACAAATAAATATGGTGAGATTGGGAAACCTTGTGAGATCCCTACATTTACCCTAAAACTGTGGGTAGTGCCATTTGGCAATATGACACAACTGCTGATATCTTGATACAGACTCCTTATAAAATTCCTTAAATTTGGATTTAAAGCCAAATTGTGTACCCACATGATAAAAGGATGCTCTACTGAATAAAAAGCCTTGTAGAAATCTAGAAATAGAAGAAATCCATAATCTTTGATTAGGTTTTAATATTCAGTGATGTCTAAAACCAACCTGATATTATTATTGACTGATCTGCCTGTAAAAAAAACAGACTGTGTTTCTGCAACAATAATTGACATCCCTGTTTGGAGACAATTACTAAAAATGTTAGTGGCAGGATGTTTTGACTCTTCAGGCATGGTAGCCTTGCTAAGTCTCTCACCAACTCTTAGTACACCGTCTTCCAGCCTGGGGTTCAGCTTTTAAATGTAGCTGTTTCTTTTCACACTTCCTGCTGAAGACTGTAAACCTCATCTGGGAACCAACCCTCCATGTTGTCAGTGGTTGGCAATGAAGTCTGACTCTGAGAGGAGCTTCTGTAAAAACACACAGAAATATAATCATAAAGTTGACTGTGATTTGCTCATGTGATGGTTCTGTTTTAAAGCTAATTGAAGATTTGCTCTGCTACTGCAAATGGTTCTGGTAAACATCAGGGTCCAGTTGTTCCAAAGGTTTCACCTAATTATCCAGAAACTTAACGTTGGATAAATTCAATCTAATTCACATACAGACTTAAAAGATGAAGAGAGAGTATTGCCAGTAAGTGATGATAAAAACAAATCAACACATATAAAATCTTCAGTGTTTGATTTAAGTCAAACAGACAATCCTCTCAAATGAAAGAATGAAATAAAAGAAATAACTCATGTTACTTAACAATTATTGTCTTTGACTAAATCCGGCACTGCTCTGTATTAAACAAAAAACAACAAAAAGAAAAAAACAAAAAAGATGAATACCACAAGTAAAATAAGTAAAGAAAGTGTTGATCCAGGGCATGTGTTTGATCCAAAGAGCAGAAAGTCTCCAACATATTTCTTTAGATTTTTGCTGCTTCATGATTCCTGACCAGTCCCCTGGTTTGTGCTTCACTTCAGACTGCACCTGCTTGATGTGCGAGCAAAAAACTGACCAGCAGATGGCAGCAGACACTGTGACTCAAATAATTACATTTCAAGATGTTTTCATTTAAACTTATCAAGCTTAGTTTTTTACATATTATATATATATAAATATACATATATATAAATACACACATATATATTATGTATTATACAATGCATATAATACAATAGATCCCATAATTACAACATGTGAAATTAAAATAGTAGTCATGTTGCCATGATGTTTACATTACACCACAAATTATACATGGTACTTGGTACCAAACTGCCGCACCTTATTGCTCTGACTTTGTTTCTGATGTGGCTATTTAAATAAAACTTGGAAATATAAACGCTGTGTGAGCTTTCTCCTACCATCAATAACACAATACATGTAACAAGCTTTTCAACAGAGGAGGCCTGTCTTAGTTGAAAGCCCACTCACCACGACAAGGTGCAGGCCATGAGTGAGGACACAGGACAAGACGTACTTGGCGAACAGGACAAACTCTGACAAGACAAACATACAAATACATATAAAGTGGATAGAAATGACAAACACACAAATACAAATAAAGTAGATAGAAATGAAAAACATACAAACACAAATATAGGGAAACTGAAGTTTCCTGGAATAAAAAAACACACATAGACATGGATTAATAGGATATAACATTTTTACAGGATTAAATATCAACAAAAGCAATGCACACAGTTAAAACACTTTACTGAAAATGAATAAATGTTGGACATAAGACATACAAGACAAACATATCAAAAGTTTTGTGACAGAATAGTGGAACTGAGGCAGCATTTAAGTAAAGTATTTACAAAATAGTAATAAAACTCAATGTATTTACATTACACTGCAGTAAAAAGTTAATTTACTATTTGTTGACAGCAGTAAAACCTTATAATGAAAAGGCTGTTTTTTATTTACAACCAAATTATGTGGTTATTTACCATATTTCATCAATCTATTCTACCGAAACAGAAGCTTTCCATCTATCATACTTGCACCTCAGTGAATGTACTCACACTTTATTGCTTTTATTGAATATTGGCTGTAGTACAAACAAGCGCCACTAGATGTTGCTGTCTTATAATATAGCAAGCTTAATGCGCTTATTATAGAGGCAAAAGCTGGTAATGCACCGTGGTCCATAAGGTCAGGTAAAATATTTTCTACTTCTGAAGAATAGAATGGGATTTGTGGAGGTTATTTGTGGTTTAATTTTCCCAGTGATATGTTCAAAAAAGACTGATCAAATAAGTTTTGAGAAGATCTACTCTTTATCTATAAAAATAAACTAGATTGTCAATAATTTCATTTAATAAAAGGTAGAAAATATTTTATATCAACTTTGTGGAGAACAGTTTCTTGAGTTTGCTTTCATCCAAACATATTTTAATAACTGGTTTTGATCCATTTTACTGTTTTTGTTTTGTTTTTTGTTTTTCTAAAATTTAGTCTGGTTAGTCCAAGTTTTCAGTAAGGGGGGCCTCTTGGTACCATTTGCTCCATATTTTCAGCGACATAAACCAGAATTTAACGGATACTTTAGTTGCCAAATTAATATGCACGTGTTTTCTTGAGGCACAAAATAGGCATAAAAAATCCATCAAACAGAAAATATTCATCCTGTAAAATTTCTGGTTGAACACACGCTCACATGGGTAAAAATCCCCACAAAACTGACAGTGTTTCTTGTAGAGATGTTAAACGTTAGTCAGGATGAGGAATATATTTCCAGAAAAGGTGTTTTATGAGGAATATAGGCTTAGGTAGGATTATTTGGATGGCACACAAATTCAAATATTATTCCAGTAAGTGTCATTTTTAAATCAATCAATAATACAAGCATGTGTTGAATATCCCCAGAAGAAAATGAACATCAGAGTCATTTTTGAGAAGTTTTGGTTGATTTATTTCAAGATCCCTGTGTTGCAAATTGTCTTGAGGTTTTGTCAAACATTCACTGTTCAGGGGTGCGCCCTTCACATACACATGAGACATTCATTCATGCAGCTACACCACATGTAAAGCTGAGAGCAAAACAAATGTACAAGAATTACATGCCATCATTATTTCCTAAAAACAATCAGAAGCAGAAAAATATCCAAAATTCTTCACAGCAAAAGTGCAACTCGCCATAAAACAAGTTTAAAATTCTCAGTAAAATCAGAAAAACATCACTTTCATAAAAAAAAAGTGTTAGTGTGTTGATAAAATAACGTCAACTCCACGTCAGATTGATTCCTAAGCAGTGCAAAGAGAAGCTTCTCGACTGTCCGGGTCCCCTCACACGCAGAAGTTTGGTGCCAGACTTTCACAGGTTTGCAAGAAGTTATTTACTCTCTGAAGCGACACGTGGCGTCCATGGCCACCTGGATGCTGCAGGGCAAAACAGACACACACATCATCATTTCAAGGAGGTAAAGTAAAAAGGTGATAGAGACAAAAAGAAAACCTCAGTGTGCTGTATATTTCCCAGAACAGCACAGCAGCCTGTGGGGGACTGAGTCGAAACAAACTATAGAAACAGTTTAAAGAAAGGGTCTGCCAGGAGTAACATAAATAAGGTATAGAATAAGAAACCACTCAGAAAACAATGTGCGTCATCTAGTGAGCAGTGACTTACCTGTCTGCGGAGTATCCTCTCTCACACAGGTTGACCAGAGCGTACAGATGTCTCAGAGCATATTCAAACTGAAACACAAGAAGACATCACATGAGTCACACATCAGTCTATCAAACTGAAAAAGTCAAAACCTGTTCCCCTCAGGTTGTTTTGATGAAAAGGGGAAAGTAAAGTTTTTCTGTTGTTGTTTTGAAAATGCTGGTACAGCTGCATGAAAGTACCTGGGAAAGTAACATTTACTCTGAGAATCATGTAATGTGTGTAGCAAAGCATAACCACCTGCTCACTAAACCCTTTTTCTTACTTAAAGCTCTTTGTGATGCACTGACTGTTGTGTTTTTTTCTGTTTGTTGAAAAAAGCCAAAAGACTCAGAACAGTATGTTAAAAATAAAGTTGATTCTGGGCTTAGACTGTTTGCTTCTTTTATATTAATCTGATCTGACTCAAATTTAAACTCCATAACCTTCTAATGAGCAGCATGTGACACTCTTCTTCCTCTTTGTAGGCAGAACCTAATCCTGACATATCAGTCAGTTTCAGCCATCAGCTGCAGATGTTTCCTGTCATCACTCTGGTCTACAGCTGAAAACAAAAATCACTTCCTGAGCGTTGATGAATGTTTGTCTCACTTCTGTTTTGTGCCAGTTGAAGCAGTTGTATTTGAAGTGGGTCATCGCAGAGCGGTAGCACTCGTGCTGGGTGAGGTCTGCGTGCTCGCTGAGAACCTCCTGGCTCTGCAGCTTGCTGCCAGTCACCAACCCGACAACTTTACGCATGGTGTCAGCCATCATCTCCCTGACCTGAACACACAGAGTAAAGTTTGTAACATGAGAACTGTCACGGTGAATGCTTGATTTGTGCGTGTAAAATCTCATCTGCTTGCTTTGAAAGTCTGTCCGTACCTTGAGGTGGGTGTTGATTTCTGACAGCAGCCCTCTTGCAACTTTGATATCATTGGTGGCCATCATCTTCCTCTTCAGGATGGCGAGAGGGACGTCGGGGCTCGGGGTCAGGTCAGGGTTTGTAATGGGCTGCAGAGTCACAGGAGGAACAGGCTGGCTGGTTGCCTTGGCGTTACCCTGGAATGCTATCAGCTTCATGTGGGCCATCGTCTGGACAGGAGGAGAGACCAGATAAGAGGATTTTCACACCTATGCTGCAAGTCCTCACACAGTTTCCAGTACTTACACCGTGTTACACATTAATGACTCAGATTTTACTGGAATGCACATTTTTCTGTAGATTTCTGAAGGGGAAGAATTTCATCAACAATTAAAGCTTTCTGTTGCAATTCTAATCCTTGCTGAAAAACCCCAAAACTAAATACAAAATTAGTCAAAGAAAGCTAAAAGTTTCTCTACCTTGTTCCCGTACTGCTGGACGTGGCTGGTGTTGGTGTGGCTCCTTACGATCTTGAACTGCTTCATCAGAGTTTCTTTGGTCAGATCCTCCTGGAAGAACGATGGGAGATAAAAAAAAAAATCACAAACAAGATTAGGGAGGGATTTTTGAAGCGCTTTCTGATATGCTTGGTGTAATAATAATCTTAAATCCACTCTTAATGCTTTCAGGGATCACTGCTCAGGGGATAAGACTACCTCAACTCATTGCCTTCTCAACTTTATTAGCACGGGGATTGATTCTCCTAAGGTGGAAGGATGCGTTCCCCCCATGAAATCACACACATTTTTCTTTTTGTGACAGTGAGCAAGAGGGAATTCAGTTCCGGGTATTTTACTGTATGTTATCTAAAACTTAAAACTCAATAAAAATATTAAACACCAAAAAACATCACAAACAGGGCTGATTCATGAAAAACGCAACTAAATAATGACTTTATTTCAGGATAGACACCAGAATTAAGTTATTACAACCCACAAGTCCTGCTGATAAAGGACTGTATTTGTCCTGGTTTAAAGCAAACAGCTGCTGGATTTGTATAGCACAGTTGCTTCTTGGATTGCATACTCTAAAACGTTGATAATTTTTTTGTTTTACATAAATTAACAAAAGTTAAGCAATAAAGCTCCGTGATAAAATAACAGTGTTACTTTTCAACTTAACTTACAGCATCTGAGTCCTCCATCCAGTTAACGCTGTACCAGTCTCCCAGGTATGTGTCCCTCTTCTCGTCGTAGTAACAGGCGTAAGAAGACTCGTGGCTGTTGGCTGCGGTGGTGGCGTACACTGAAATACACAGAGAGACATACTCATGTTATTTTGTTGTTCTTGTCAAGACAAGCGATGGTTACTGAGAGGAAAATCTAGAATAGACAGTGAAGACTACATTTCCCATGAGCACTATCACCCTCTGGGGAAGTGACACTTGATTAGGTGTGTGAGTATTTTGGTGAGCAAATCTTTTTTTCAACACTTCTCTTTATTTTTGATAACTTTTGCCAGGATGCAAAGCAACAAGGTAATGTATTCACATGACGACAATCAAACTTGGCAGAAATAGAAAGAAACAGCATTTACAAATACCCGATAGTCTTATTTCAAACTGTGGATTGCAATCAGGCAAATAGATAAAAAGGAGACTATTTCAAGATCACTTAAAAAATGATTTTGCAAATATGTATAAGGAAAAGGAGGGTTTATTAAATCCAGTCACAAGGTTTACTCTGGGAATCTGGTTTAAAATAATAAAAAAAATACAAATTGGAGAATGAGGCAAAGATTTTGAGTTGGATGGCCTATGACTCTAATTTTAAACCAGGAACCCTAAACCAAAGGTTTAAACAATGGGCATCTAGAGGCATAACAATAATACACAGATTAATTGAAAAAGGAGAAGTAAAAAGCTTCATTAAACTGAGGAGAGAATACGACTTGGAGAACAGAGATTTTTACATGTACCTACAAATAAGGGATTATTTCAACAAAGAGATAAAGCCTGATTCCCCATCTGAACTAAGTGGATTGATTACAACATTATGCAATGTATATAGAGGCACAGTCAGGAGAGTAGTTTCAGTGCTGTACCAAAACATGATAAGAAATAGAACAGGGTATATGCTAAAATTCTGAGGTTAATTTAAATACCTTTTTAAGACTTTTTCAAAAACCTTTAAAAAAGTTTTAAGACTTTATCGCAACTTTCAGTTGCTGTTGGCATCCACTTTTTAACAGTTGTAGTTTCCATTTTTACAGAAATGATGTAAGCTAAGGAGGAATAAAGCTTGAAAGAACAAATGAAACCAAAAGCAGGTTTATTGACACTCCCACAACAAGAAACAGCAGTTATTCGAGGCCAACTTGCTGAAGAAAACGAGAAATTATTTAATCATTTTCAAAATTTAGGACATGTGCCGGAGATTGTGTGATTTGCTTAAATGTTGTATTTAATTTATCTTTATGAAACTAGAAATGACGTTAATTTATAGCTGGTGTTTATACCGCTCACAATCCTTATTGTTGTATTTTATTGTAACTAGAGTCTTTCTGTATTTTTTTTATTATATTCTTTTTTATTTTTGTATTTTTCTACTGACTCCATCGATTTCTGCTGTTAACACAACAATTTTCCAGTTTGGGATCAATAAAGTCTATTCTTTTCTATTCTATTCTATTTTAGAACTTTATAGGCTGAATGTTTAATGTCCCAATCAGGGGACAGTTGCAAGGAGGAAAATAAATATTCATGGATATTTTTTGGGTCAAAGCTTGAATACCTATGAAACTTAATACCTCATAAAACCACAATCAAGACTTTTTAATACTTTTTAAGGGCCTTAATTTTCCCGAAATTGATTTGTTGACTTTTAATACTTTTTAAGAACCCGCAGACACCCTGCAGAACAACTTCCACTCTCTACATTCGAGACAAGTGGGAAAAATAACTGATGAGTAAAATAACTAAAGAAGAGAGGCATAACATGTGTAAGATGCAAAGTAAAACATCAAGCTCTAGAACATGGAGGGAATATGGCTGGAGAAATATAATTAGATTTTTCATCTCCCCAAAAATCAAAGGAAAATCCTCACTTGTCCCACAACCTTGCTGGAGACAGTGTGGGGAGTCTGATGTGGACCACGCTCATGTGTTTTGTCAGTGTGTAAAAATGAACAAGTACTGGGATGAAGTGTGGAAAGCAATGAAAGCAATCTTGGGTTATGTAATTCCTAAGACATGTGAAGTGTTGTATTTGGGGAACTTAACACAAGAAATTATTAAAAACAAAGACAGATACCTGGCTGGAATATTACTTGTGGCATGTAAGAAAGCCATAACAAGAAAATGGTAAAAGGAGGACCCTCCCACTCTGAATAACTGGATGGACATTGTGGAGAATTTACATGACATGGAGATCGTTACACACAATTTGAGACTTCAACAACCTATTTGTCAGAAAAATGGAAAAAGTGGATGGACTTTTAAAACCCACCTGAAAGACTGAGGAAGAACTGACTATTTACAAGGAGGCTATATGAACTTTTGTTAACTGACACCACATTGTTATATAATTTGTTTTTGTTTTTTTTTTGCTGTAACCTCATTAAAAAGCGAATAAAATATAAGTATTAAAAAAAAAAGATTTTGCTTCATGTGATAAAACCAGAACTTTGCTGCTTGACGTCTTCAGTGGATCCTGTGACGCTCATCATCACATGAGGCAGAGCGCATGACAGAGACACTGGGCACAAAAATGACCACAAACCATAACGCTGATCCCAGAGTTTGATGAGACCCATCAAAAGACAAAGTCTCAAAAATCCAAAGTCCACACACCACAGTGCTGACCTCAGTCTAGCCTCAACATGTTAGAGGATGTTACAGACTGAGATAAGAGACAATAAGCGTCAAAGGTTGAAAGGCAGTATCAAGTCGGTGAGGTCAAAGTGACGTGAGGAAGCCAAGTTTATGTTGTTGTGCATTAGATCATCTATTGACCCTCTTATTGATCGCTGCAGCTCTCTGTGTTTTCCTGGAAAGTGTTTCTGCACAGGTAAAGTTTAACTCACCGTCGATGTCAGTGGGCAGTTTGTTCATCATCGACCCAGACTCACACGCCTCGATGTAGAACACCATCTGAGGACGCATCAACAGCTGATTTATAACTGACCTACATACCGTACTGTCAGATATGCTCAGAGTACAGATACAAAGATACCAACCCTTTTGTATTTTTTGTTTTCATGCATGTATGTGATGGCTTCCTGCAGATCTTTGACATTGAGCTGCAGAGAAAGACAGAGACAGAGGAGAACAGTATTTTTAGAGCAGAGACAACCACGCTGGACTTTCAGCTCTGCCTAAAAGACAGAAACATGTCTGATTTTTGGAGATATAAATAAACTGATCAAACCAGTTCAGCAAACTAAGAAAAGTTTCTTCCTGGGGTTAGTTCTGGTCATGAACCAGCTTGTTTGTGGGGTGTCTGGTGCAAAATCGCAAAGTAAAAGATTGCTCACGTCATCATTTGGGAAAGCCAGAATACCAGGCGCTCCGTGGTCAGTGAAGTACACAAACACGTGATCTTTGGGGCCGCTGCAGAGACAACAACGAAAAAGCAAAGTCAGGGCGGGAACTTTAATAAATCAGATGTTTATCTGTCCCTCTGCTGAAGCTTTTTGTTTTTTCTTTTTATTATTGCATCACCTCTTCAACACTTTTCCAGAGCCGCCTTTGACGCTTGCAGAGTCGCCCTTCAGCACAGCCAGGAAGTTTTCTGGGGTCACATCCTGCAGGAGATCCCGATCAGGAATCAATTGATGCATCACAAAACATTTACCTAAGGGCTCTGATTTTTATCCTGGTCAAACATGTGCACTCACATCCCCGGTGTAGTCTTTAGGGACACCCTTGTACACATCAGAGCCGTTTGGTCTGTTGATCACAACGCCTGGGGTGGGGTTTCTGCAGGGAAAAAAAAAGATTCACATGAAAAACGAGGAAGTGCAAACGGCTGACAAAACATGTTTTTATGAATAACAGGATGGCAGATGAATGATTCACAGATCAGGTGAGAGTCAGACCTCGTGACTGTGACGATGCACTTTCCTGGTTTCGCAGCACAATCACTTTCTAAAACTCAACAACGACAAATCTGACAAAAACTGCACTGTGACATGAGCGGGATGCCCCCTTTAAAAATCTATCTTTGATCTGTCTGTCTGATTTCTTGCTTTGCTGTGTGAAAGGGACTTTCTTGGGTGCCGTGTAAATTCTGTGGTACTAATTTTACTTCAAACAGAGCCTGTTATGAGCTCTGCAGGGACAATGATGTGCTGTTCTGGTTCTCTTTTGTGTTTTGAAACACTCACTGAAAACCCTAACAAGACTAAAAGAGAAGAAGGAAACTGCTGTGTTACAGTAAGTCATGAAGAGAGGGAACTTTTCTTTGTCATGTGTGACTGTTGGCTGAATACTATTTTGTTCAACCATCAGGATATTCATAGAGCTCGTTTACAAGAAAGAAAAGGTGAAGTACAAGAATGCGGGTCTGAGAAGTGAGTGAACCTCCCGTCAAAGTGTGTTTCCATTGTTTGCATGTGTGAAATCATAAAAGCTGCACTCTCATCTACTTTGGTTTAAAACTGGTTAGTTATTAACCACGACTCAAACACAAACTTTTAACCATGACCTGGACAGGAGAGTTTATTATACAGGATGATATCATAGTAAAAGAATCAGTGCTGTTTATAACTTACTCAATTCACACAATACCTCTACTTTTACTGATGCAACTTGGAATAAGATTAAACATAAACGTCTCAAAAATACTGTAATTCAGTTAAAAGTTGTGCATCACCTGCAATGGTCAAAAGAGAAATAGGCTAAAATCAAGACTGATCTTAAAACAACATGTGATTGGTGTAAGCAGGATCCTGCTACATTGTCACATATGATCTGGACTTGCCTTAAAATTCATCGTTTCTGGTGAACCATCTTTGAAGCCTTTTCTAAAATATGCGATACAACAATTGAGCCCTCGCCACTGGTTTCTCTGTTTGGAGTCTTTCCAGGGAATGTTTCTTGTAGTATCTATCAAGCTAACATGATGTCTTTTTGTTCTCTTTGGGCCAGAAGGTTGATTTTATCAAATGGAAAGACCCCTTAACCCCCCAGTATAAGGCCAGTGGATAAGGGAGGTCATGTGTCTTGTCCACCAAGAAAATATTGGATATACCATTAGAGGTTGTACCAAGAATTCTTTTGTAACTTGGCAACCGTTTTTATTAGGGCTGCAGCTATCGAATATTTTAGTATTTGAGTATTCTACTGAAAATCCCATCGATTAATCGAGTAATCGGATAAGATACATTTTTGTTTAGTTAAAGAGCAGTTATTTTTCAAATGAAAATTTTTCTCTTTAAGAAATAGAATTTTCTGATACAGCATGTCAATAGCAGCACTTTTTGGTAGCTCCAAATTTTGTAAAAACACTTTAACACATTTTTTGTGCCTTGTACATCTCATCAAATGTTGCGGATTCAAATGGCACCCGTTTCGTAGAATGACCCATTAGTCTCCAAACTCCGGAAAAGAAGCTAGATTTGTTACTAGTTGCTATTTTGTATAAGAGGTAGCTTGAGGGGTCTGAAAACTCTCTTAATATAGCCTCAGCTCTATTTGAAATACCACTCTTTGATCTTTCATAAAATCAAACGATTCCTCGAGGCGGAGAAAATTACTCGAGTATTTTTTGTAATCGACTACCTCGAATCATTCAAGGAATCAGTTTCAGCTCCAGTTTTTAACTTATGTTGAAAACATGGCAGCTACCAACATGACTCTGTAACTCCTTTTAATGTTATTCCTTATTTTTAAAATCAATATCCCTGATATAAAGATGTCTGCACCCTGCAACTGACAATATCAGTGTGACATAATTTGAATCGGGCTTTTCAAAAGTCTGAGGGTAGCAAAGCTCAGCATTGAGGCACAGTGGACTCAAGTGCAGCTGTATGTCTTATTTTAATAATCTTGACCCTGCTGTATCTAACAGGTCAGATCTTTTCCTGCTCTTCTTCCCACTATCCATGTCTGTAATGAAATTCCAGAGTCAAATTCCTGAAGGCAGGAGCTTTAAAATGAGATCCTTGTGACTCCCCTCAGTGAGACCCTTTATCTCGGCCTCTTAAAGCTGCTGCTGCTTTGACAAAGAACCATAGAGGTCAGACATACCACAGCGACCTGATGAATACTAGCATGCCAGCTTAGCCTTCACACACTCTCTTTTTTCTGTGCATTGTGAATTTCTTTGTGAGAGCGAAGACCGGTAGTGAGAGGAGGGGGAAAGAGGAAACGTGAAAAGAGAACTCACTGCTCATTCTGTGCCAAGTCATCGTACATCATGACCACAATCTGCTCGTCGGGGATGCCATGCTTGTGGACAATCTGGTAGGCGTGGCACGCATCGGCCTAAGAGACGGACAGAGAAATGGATACAAAATCAATAGAGTGCTTTAAAGTGGCTGGAAAAGCTCTTGCACAGCTTTGCACTTGGAGGAGGAAGTACCTTATCTGGAATGAAGAAGCTGATCTTATCAAGAGCCAGAAAAAAAACACTGAGTCATGCTGTTTGCTGTCGATAAAGGCAACATTATAACAACAGTTTCATGTGCCCTTGTTTTACTCCTCTTTTTGCTCCTCCCTGTTATTTTGTTATTTCTTCACTTTTCAGAATCCATGACGGATCTATGATGCCAGTCAGACAACTTTTTAATGTGAGACGGTAGCTTGGCTTTGTTTAAAACATTCCAGTCCTCTTCTCTGTTGTTCTACATGGATGGACTGAAATACCTTAACGAATTAAATCTGTTGAATCACCTTTGGTTTGAATTTGATGGCACTGATGCTAGCCCTGAAATTTAATAAATAAATAAACTCATTGGAACGACTTGAGGAGCCTTTTAAATTTACCCAGCTCCCAACAGGTGTGTTTGACCTAAAAGATTAGAGTTTTCTTAAAGAGACAGTGCAAAATTCTGTCAGGTTTGCCTAATTATAAAGTGACATGTTGAAATGTCAAACTGCAGTAAAATCAAAGAAATGGAGGAAGTAAATCAACCTGTGAAAGGGTTAAAAAGATATAAAATCGGGAGTCAGGAAGATGCATTTATAGCATAGTGTAAATACTTAGTTCGTATTCAAACTGTAAGCTGTGTTTTTGTTTATTTTAAAAGGAATACAGTTGCAAGTCAACAATCCCAAATTCCTCCTGGCTATTGTGCAGGTCTGATCTGCATCTAACAAAGCTATAAACGTTTGGTTGAGATTACTAAGTTAAGGTTATTAGTTTTAGCATACTGTGTTTGTTTGTTGTTGCTGTGACTGAGATGAAAATGAGAACACATTTGGTTTATTTTTATGTTATGTTATGTTTCTTGCAACTACTTGACTGTTATAACTTGGTTACAAGTCAAAAGTGACACAAGAATATATACAATGCAGATGTTACCAAGGATCGAGCTTTCTAATTGGCTTTTCTGTTTTCCTGGTGCCAGGACTTCCCCTGTGCACACCTGCGTCTTTGTCTGTTATAAATAGCGCTAAATTTATGCATGAATCACTCATCAATAAAGGTTAATAACACCTCTCACCTGGTGCCTGTAGTTGTACCAGCCGTTGGAGCCAGCTACGATGAGCACCCAGTTCTTCCCACTGTCAGACTCCAGGGTGGGGAAAGCCTTCAACAGCCCGACACTGAGGCCGAGCAGCAGGAACACAAACTTAAACATGTCCCCGGCTTCTGTGTTAGCCCTGCAAGCAAAACAGACAGGTTTAAACTCACACTTTTTAAAATACTGCTGCGCAACAGACAGTGAAGAGGCTCAGGTAAACACGAAATGACACAGACACGCCACCTGACTTCTCGAATGTCACATGATAACCATCTTTGGGACACAGCTAAGTTAGCAGGTAGCATCCAAAGCTAACACAAACAGGACTCCTCCAAAGGGTTAAAAAGTGCTGAACAGCTATGAAAACGAATCAAAGTAAATTAAAACGGCGCGTACAACACATAGATATATTATTTTACCTTCTTTAAGAGGTTGTAAATGAGGCAGACGACAGCGTAGCTCCTAGATGCACATCCTCAGTCGCGGTCAGTGGGACGTTTATATGTGACGTTGGGAAAAATAGTTAAATGGAATTCTGGAGCTTCGACCAATCAGAAGGCTCGGGGGGCGGGGCTTCACTGTAAACAGTCATGTGCTTGAAGAGCAGCAGCGTGTATGAACGTGTCTGTTTGTGTGGTTTAAGGGAAAAATGGTGTTATCAAGATTCAAATGGATTACATGTCTGAGAAAACAACTTTCAGAATTAACATCAAGTTTTTTTTTTTTTTATTATTTAAATTAAAGCTGACATAATTTTAGCTCTATTGTAAGGGACTTAACTGTCTTCTAAAGTCCTGTACCAGCTATATGATTGTCAAATGTAAAATTTTGGGATGTTAAAAGTTTAAAATTAAATACTTTTTCTATTTCATGCTTACCCACTGACACTACTCTATGAATATATCTTTTTTTTTCTCTCATATTCTGTAATAAACACTTATTTCATACATCCTTAATAATCTTATGATTGTGCTGTATGTTTTGGCACCATCAGAAAAAGGCAATGAAAAAACTATTTATTAATAAATCTTACTCTGATTTCTAAATGTTTGAGGCGAATGTTAACCCACACTGTTACACACCCTGCACTTTGGCATTTATAAAATGCTGAGCAGGATTTGGCGGTTTCAATTACGTAATGCAAGATTGCTTTACTCAAGAAATCAAAAGCATTGTGACAAAGTTTAAGAAACACATCATAAGAGGATATTATAATCCCTTAAATATATAAAGAACATGGGAGCAAAGTAGTTCATTCCTTTGCATCTAGTAATTATTTAAGGATAGACTGGCATTATTCTTAGCTTTTCATTTTGTAAATAAACTCCAAAAGGGACCGTCCCTGATATCTATGATCTACCTGTCCTGTTGGTCAGTGTATCTCAGCCCTGAGCTGCATTACCTTTCACTGATGGCTTTCAACACCAACTGAACACAGTTTTAAGCAACACCTCTCAGGAATAAACACTGCATGTTTGCCTTTTTAGCCACAGATTAAACACATATCAGTGTTATTAAGGGTTTAAGGTGTCATTGGAGGATAGCCTGAGGCTGAAATCTCTTGATTCAGGCCTAAAGACAGAGGCTCCAGCAGCTTTATATCCTGCACTATCAAACAGAGAGAGGAAGGGTGTGTGTTTCTATACGTGACTGTTTTAAACCCACGCAAAACCTGCACCATAGATTTTAAAAATACATGATGTGTTAACTGACATCACCCATTTGTTTCTGAAGCAGTTTGAAAGTCGTTGACAGGGGCAGTGTAGGAAAAGCAGAACTTAATTTAAATTTGTCCAGACCCAGATGAGGGGAAGAGGTGGGTCTCGGCGTCTTAGCAGGCAGCTACAGGGTGGCCTACCCTGCCCTTTATTGGGTGATATATGTCGGTTTGAAAACCAGAAAAATAACAATTTAGATTTACCTGTTTGCACTTGGTGTGTACTGAAAGTGAAGTTGATTTTTAACCACACTGTAAAGATTTTTATTTTTGTTCAAAAGACCAGGCTCTTATTATGGCTGTGTTTGTGGTTTCTGGTGTTTGCAGCCGGCCTCACATTTCACACTTATGGAACAGCAGCTTCTAGCACTTCTGCATTGGCTTCATATTTTAAGACTGATGGTTTTGGCTCACTTTGTTTGAAAGTGAGGGTTCTTGCATTGGGAAGTTAAATGTTTTGGTTAGCATTTCAGCGCATTTCTTAGCTTAGTGGTTGAGTTACTAAATCATAATCAAAAGACAATCATGCTGATTATTACAAGATTCAATAAATGGGAAATAAAACTGTTCCACACAAAATCCAGAACACTAATCAAAAACGAGTGACTCATTATGGAGACTCCAAAAAAAGAAGAATTGGGACGGTCTTTTGGTTTCACTTCTTAAAACAGGAGATGGAGGCACGCCATCCACAGTAATGTATAATCAATGCTTTTAATACCAAACTGAGGTTGAATAATGTCATTTATTGTGTAATTTATATTTGCCATGTAAAATATTAGTAAAAACTCAGAGAGAAGCTAAACTTTAAAATAACCCAGGACAGAGTGATGTGAGAACATGTTACGTATGTGACCAAATTGTCCTTTAACTGCAATTTTTTCACATAAGCAACACACTGTACCAGCTTTGCAGCCTGTAAAATCACATTATAACCTCTAAAGTAGGCACTATAAACATGTCAGATGTTTCACTCTGCCATAAAGTAAAATATAACAGACAGCAGGTATTCCATAAACTCCCCACCTGGTCATCACAAGTTTCCTGTTGAACTCTGGGACAGTATGAACTATGATGACTGTGCTGAGTGTGAGCTGGAGTTCACTCTTTAATTCAGATGGGATGAAATGAAGGTAATAAAACCAGAGGAGGCGTTTTAAAGATGTCAGCAATAAATCAAACTTTTATTTCTCCATATAGAAAAGAATTAAGTTAAATAGTGAAACAGTCCATCAAAAATTCTGCATCGTTTTCAGCCAATGGTCCTCAATACATTAACCTTTGTCCCCAAACGAAAGAAAAAGAGGATGTAACAAAGTGTAAATACCATGTTCACAGTAATAAATATCCAAAACAAAATCTTTTTTTATACATTGACATTATATATATATTTGTGTAAATATATATATATTTTCATATACTATATATAGATATAATCATATACAGTAAAAAGTTATTTTCAAGTTTATCAAACATAAAATTGTAAATAAAAATGGCTGAAAACAGAAAGACGATTGCATTTTTTCATTCCCAAGGCATTGGTAACCATGGCCATTCTGAGTCTGTAATAAATAAATATGATATTATCTCAAGAGTGTAGTGCATTGCTGTAAATTAAAAAAAAATTATAGTGCAAGTTTTTTTTTTTCTTTGCGCAAAGTAATCTTGTAATTGTCAAAGTAATCCGAAGGGAATGACAATGAAACAGAGGAGTCTGTCGAGCGCAGCGTCAGGTTTCTGACTTCAGTTTATCCTGCAACACAAACCTCCTCTGTCATCTTGGCAACAAAACAACAACAACAAAAAAAGCTTTCATGTCATGTGTGAAAACCATGGCAGATACTCAGTGCCAGGTTTTATTTTGGCAAATTATCCAAAGACAATCAAAACACAAAGAAATCTCCACACTCTCTCAGAGTCAGAAAAAAAGAGTTGATGAAATGCATAGAAAAAATTAACCGCCAGTAGCAAGAAGGAACTTAACTTAAGGGTTGTTTACTGTCATGCAGCATTTCTGAGACGCAAAGCAAGGCAGATACTGTGGGTGTGTGTCAATGCAGTAAAGGTTTCTGATGTATGAATGCTCTGCCGCTGCTTGCACTTTTCCCTGGCTTCCTTTTTCCCCCTCAGCGATAAGGAGCAGGGGAGGGGGGAGAGCTCCCGCTGCCTGTTTGTCTGCAGGCTCCTGCGTCCTCCTGAAAGCCAGGCAGGTCCGGCTTCGTCTTCACACAGGCGTGGTAAATGTGTGTGTGTGTGTGTGTGTGTGCGTGTAGTGTGTGTGCTTGCTTGTCTCAGACCTCGGCGCCCAACTCAATGACCCCTGTCTCGATGATGGGCACTAGCTTATCTTCCACCTGTACCAGCAGGATGGTCTTGTCGATATGGGAGCGATTGGCTGGGTCTCGGCTACAAGGCACCCACCGGTGAATCACCTGCAAAAAGGGGGGGCATCCAATCAAATTTAGGTCACAGCAGGTCACAGCAGGTTTTAGAAGCCAATAAGAAGGGATAACAAGTTTAGAAAGACAAACAGAGAGAGATCAAGTCCATTTCATTAGAAGCCAAGACGGTGGAAGAATATTACCTTGTATGACAGTTTCATTTTCTTAAGTTTAAATACAAAAATTCCCCTTTAACATCTTTAAACTAAGACTTACATGTCCTTCCATGCCCTCGAAGGGGCTCCAGTCCCTCCAGCAGGTTCGTCCTGCTCTCAGTCTCATCGACTCGTCAGGCCACTGCAGCTCTTTCCGCTTCGATAAGTTGATGTTCTCCAGAACGTGCCCAACATCCACAATCTGAAAGACACAGAGGCACCAAAGCTAAGTTAACACCCCTGAAATTTCACTTCTCTTTTAACTGTGATGAATCTTCATGTCCTCTTGTTGTGTGATTGTTAAATTCAACATGTTATCTTTAAGTCTGCATGGTGCACTGACAGTTTAATATTCAGAGCTGTTGTATGAGTGTTTGAGTTGTGTTGAGTTGTTTCTTGTTATTTATTCATCTCTTTTTTTGCATTTTTGCATTTGGTGTGGGTCATTACTTTGTATGGCTCATTTGTTGGTCTTGGACACCAAACTGGTTTTGTCTTCAGTGATATTTTTTAATTTTTGCTTCTATGTTTGTCTGGAGATCCTACATGTAACCATGGCTGCATTGTTTACATGTGAAATCAGCTGTTAGCGGCCAGTAGCATGTCAATGCTAACTGGTGCAAGGCCTGATGTTTCCCACAAGTTTAAGAGAAGGAGGTGAGGGCGACGTGCTGGTTCTCAGATGTGAGCTAAGAAGTGACTACATTGTTGTTGGGAACTTGAGATTTATCTCTAATAAGATGGACAAGCTAGCCATGCTAACCCCGCAACAGAGAGAATACCAGAGTGCAAAGTAGCATCATGCTATTAACAGACATGGCTGACAGAGCTAGCACTGGACATGAACGCCATGTTGGAAGAACCTCACCTGCTGTGAGCAGACAGGATCCAGGAGAGTCTGAACAGACTGCTGAAGAAGCTCAGTTCTGGACCAGTCCTTCTGATTGCTACTGTGACTCGTGAATTTCCCCTCGGGGATAAATAAAGTATATTCTATTCTATTCTATTCTATTCCTCACCTGCACTCTGTAGGAGATGTCATCCCTGCGCACGGTGCAGACGGTGGGGTTGTGCTGCTGCGGGTGGTGATGGTGGTGGTAATGCTGGCTGAGTGGATCAGTCACTGTGCTGCACAGGCCGTCGTTGCCCAGAAGGCCCACCAATGTGTGGCGTTTGCAGGGGGGGATGCTGTGGCTAGAAAGTGAGGCGGAGGGGCCAGCAGGATCGGAGGTGGAGCCCAGCCGCAGCTGCAGGGAGGTGGGGAGTGTGCGCAGAGAAAGCTGGCTGGTGGAGGATCGGCGGCAGGGCTCCAGGCCCGTGGTGGAGGTGCGCAGGGAGGAGTGACGGCTGCTGCCGTAACGGTAGGAGGAGGACTGGCTGGCGACTGAAGCTCGTGCGGGGGAGTGACGAACCAAACCTGACTGGACTGACTGGGAGCTCTGACTGGTGCCTGGATAACAGAGAGGAGGAGTTACAAGGAGAAACATGACTTTTAGCTCATCTTACAAATGCAACATTCCAAACTCAACCAGTCGGGAGTGCAACGCATTTAAACATCAGGCACAAATCTGAGATAAATGATAAAATCCTGCATTGGGTGTTTTATGACATTGATTTTATCATAGCTGGATTTGACTGCAGATTCAAAAAGTGAATGAAGAAGGACATCACTTTATATTGGATAATATCCTCAAGCAAAGTACCTTCCAACAACTTCAAGGAAGATTTAATCTGGGGAAGCAATATTTCTTCAGATATCTTAGTGGCCATTGCTTTCACAATGGCCACTTTCTTCAATTAAAAAACTACTGGGGACTGGTTAAATACACTGAAGAACAGTCCGCCACCTACAGCTCAAATCTCTGGAGACAATTCACTTGGAATAACATTTAGACTGAAGAGTCACTGAGCAACAACCCTCAGCAAGCTCAGTGCTGGAGGATGTGTGCTTGTGTATCAGATGGTCATTTTCACATGTTTTCTCATGTTTTGGGAATGTCCCAAAAATGCTGCATATTGGATAGATGTAATGAATGTGATCAGATCATTAATACGATTAGAACTTGACTTCAGCTTTTGTGTTACTTATACCTGGGTAGAGATTAAAAAACAAGACATAAAATTCATAACAAATAAGTGGCTGAATAAAGAACCCCCAACGGCGTTATTATGAGAAGATATTGTCCAAGAAATTCACTGTATGTAATAAATATCTTTCTCTAAGACAAGAAACCACAAGGGGTGAACTGTTTTGGAATAAGTGGACCATCTTTCTTCCACCACAAAAGTTACTGGACTAACAGCACCCTAGAGGTTTTTAAAGATGTTCTTGGACACTAAAGAACTAGAAATTTACACCATAGAGTAGCACAATTCCTCCTTTTCTCCTAGTTTTGTCTGTACTTATGTGTGTGCATTGATTTACTTACCTTAGCTGTATGAATGTATGTTTGTGTATATACATGATTTTTTTTAATTATTGTTTTTGTGCTCTTGCTCCTTTTTTCATTTACAGTATGATACATTATGTCAAAACACTTCATCTCACCCAAGCAGACTCTGTTTTAAGTTGTGTTGTTTGTCTGTTGTGTACTTGTTGAAAATAAAGTGTATTAAAAAAAGTTATTAGCAAGCACCTGGTTGTAATGTGATCAATGAAAATAACATTTTTAAAAGTTTTTTTTAAACTGAAACACACAATAAACTAAACACACACAGAGTATGAAAATATTTGGGGTTTTGTTCTCACCCAGTGTGTGCGGCGGGTACGAGTGGGAGGGGGCGTGTCCAGACGTCCCACCCTGAGACACTGAGCTCTGCTGAGACTCGCCCCCCGTCCCGTTCCCACTGCCACAGGACAGGCCCCCCGCATCTGAGTCCTCGATGTTCCCCCCGCTGTTACACCCAGCCCCGCAGCCTTTACGTAACCTGGAGGAGAAAGAAACATTAACAGGTCACACAGCGGCTCTCATGACTGGAAACACATGTATTTCTTTACAGCACTCAGTTTGTGTTTTTATGAGCAGCTCACTGAAGTGCAGACACAACAAACCTGTGCCAGGTGCTGACTACAAAGTTGCGAATGTTGCCGATGCTGATGGGGCCTCCCAGGATGTGTCCGAGCTGGGGGTGGGTGTTGCAGTAGGAAGTGGTCAGCGGGGAGACGTAGATGGGGTATCCGATGGGCTGGTCACAGGAGGAGTTTATCATATTTCTTAGAGCCTGTTTGGCGTTCTGGATGCTGCCACGCTCCGGGTTTCTGTTCCTCAGGAAGACCAGCTCCTGCTGCTGCCCCGCCCAAAGACCTCGAACACACTCTTTATTCACCTGCAGCCCAGAAAGGGTCTCATTGAGTGTTGGCATTGAGTGTATCAAAGATTTCCTGAAAGCCTTTCCTTTTATTTTACTCTCACCTTGATGACACGGAAGCTAAGGTATCGTCGATTGAGCATGATGATTTTGTACTCGTTGGTTCCTTCGTCGAGGACGTGGCGCAGGGCGAGGAGTGAGGGTGCGTTGGACAGCACGGCACTCCTCCAGGCTGGGTCTCCCTCGTGAGCGATGACGAGGTTCTGCTGATGGGAAGAGATGGCTTCGAAGAGAACTGCCGGCTCGTCGTACTCATCCGGGGATGTGAAGTGGTCCTAACAGAAATAAAAGTGATGTTTTCATCATAGATCAAATCAAGATCTCAGAGAATGAGGCTGTAATGACCTAAACCTAGGCCTGGGACAAAAGTCAATAAATCAATTAATTATAAACGAAATATATTTGACAACTTTGCTGGCCTCATTATATCCCCATGTGCATGCATGTTTGTTTTCCTCGTCTTTTGCCTTTAAATCAGGCTGGCCATCAACACAGACGAGACAGTGTGCAGCAACAAAAAAAGGCGACACAACAAACTTGCATATCCACCTAAAACACAACCACTCAACCCAATTACAAAAGCAGAAAATACTCATGAGTTTTTTTGCATTTGAAAAGGTTTATAGCATTATTATGTTATGTTATGTTTATATTAGCGGTTAATTTGGTCTCTCAATAATATTGTCAATATTATCGTTTATCGTCAATAATTTTTGTACAATATATCGGCCTACCTAAACCCTGCTCATCTCACCTGGTGAAGTTTAAGGGACATTCGGATTCCAGGCACCACGACTTTCCTGAGCAGTTCCATATCAGCGAAGATCCACTCGTCTCTCACTGAAGAGATGCGGAAATCTCCTTTAAACAGCGCATGAAGTCCGTACAGGAAAGACTCCAGGTTGCTGTGAGAGAAACAAACACACAAGAGACATGCAGGTATATGAAGTTAAACTCAGGTGTTTTTTTTAGTGTTTCAAAAGCTTAATTCATGAAGATTGGTAAAGAACCTGGACATGTGATGGGCTGCAGTTCCCAGAGCTCTCCTCCCCAGCACACACAGGCCGAAGCAGAGCAGCACCAGAGCAGAGTCCTTCTCACTGTCCAACGGCTTCAGCAACAAAACAGGAAAAAGAGAATATTTCATACTACATCCAGACTTTTATTTTGAAATCCTAAAATCTAGAGTGGGTTGTTGATTCGTTTATTTGGTAACATGGTACAGAGAGGATGATTGAGCGTTGTGTGTTACCTTTGCCCTGCGGGAGTTGCAGTACTGGATCCAGCTGAGGTAGACTCCACAGAAACTGTCCCTGGAGATCCCTGCCAGTCGGTGGTCGTAGTCCTCGTCAATGTTGGGGTTGAAGGTTGGATCCAGGTCGACGTAGTTCCTCTCTCCACATCCCCGTAGGCCATCTTTCATGGTCTCATTCCCCAGCCACTCCTCCAGTTTTGACGAAGCAATAACATAGTAGATGATTCCCTGAGAGACAAAAAGGTGAAAAAGTTAGATTAGAAATAATAACCCGTCAAGAAGAGATGCCAGTCTGGCTGCGTTCCACAAACCTTGACATAGTAGGTGGTCAGAATGCGCCGCAGGTCGAACACCTGCAGCATGGAGGCGGCGCTGTTGTCTGTGATGCTGTAACCCTCCAGGACATATTTGGTGACCAGGACCTCCCAGGCCAGCCAGCGCTGCCCGAAGGCGGCGTTAAAGGACAGGATATGAGGGAGGTGACCTGGCTCGCAGCAGCAGCAGCCCTCGTCCTCCTCCACCCCCTCTGTGATGGCCTCCACCTCCCTCTGCTGGCAGTACGTTCCTGTGGAGGGAAAACATCATCAGATCTGCTTCAGGGGAAGATCCTCGAATAACATTTTAACACGTGAGGAAGCCTCTGCTGTTTTCTTACATCACACCAGGGCCTGTATGCATGACAAGCCATTAGCGGGGAAAACGGACTGTTTGTACTACTAAGAAAATTTAGATTCAGGAGACACAACATTTTTTCAGTGAACAGATGAGATAAGGGAGACAATTGAAGTCTCAAACCAGCTGCCGCCAGTTTTACAAGTTTAAAGCACTCTTTGCTTTTATACGTCTGGGTCCTACCAAGATGTGCGTGGTCAAATGTTGGAGTTTATAAACTGCTTCAAAAGCTATTCATCAAGGTACTGGGGCTTTGCTGCAGGGCTTATTTCGCAAAGCAGTTTTCATGATACTGATCTTATTATTGAGGTTTTCTACTGTGAGCTCAGAAACACCACACACATTTACTCCAAACTTTCTCTTTCTCTTTGTTTACCTGATTGACTCACTGATAACAGCTGTTTGTGTATTCTTGTTGTAAAATCTCCATTTCTACGGCTAAAAAATGTTTGTCTTGAGCTTCTCTAAGTCACACTGATACCACTTGCCAGGTTTAAAAGTGTAATTGGTTAACTGGCTGATTAATTGCAGTTGTGCATGTGGCCAATGCTGCGGCCAAACGTTTGTTTACTGACTGAATGTGCATACGGGCCCTGAAAATAACCTGGATACTACTTCTTTTTTTTAACTGACAGTTAGATGGCAGTTTATACACCAATATTTATAAGAATATTTGCAAAACCATGATTAAAAACTTGCTGTTTCTCAAAACCAACTCCACCTCTTTACTCAAGTTGTTAGTTATCGCCTCAGGATGGGGATTTAAGAGCATCAGATCCAATAAAGTATAACAGAAACACACTTTTTGAACGATTAAAACCTGTGACATATCTTTAAAAATCTGGCTAACAGGATCAATCCAATCCAAACTCTTGGAGTATTGTTTCCTCACCTCTGAACTCGAGCCCTCGGAGCTGAAAGGTGACCAGGCCGTTACCGATCTCTATGAGGTGCACCAGAGCATTCAGGTAGTCCGAGGCCAGGATGAAGCAGTCCCCTGTGCTGAAGTTCCCCCATCGGCCCAGCAGGAGGTCCCCACACAGGCTGTGCTGCAGGGAGCGAGTCAGGTGCTCGTAGAAGATGGAGTTCAGGTTGTTGTCGTCAGAGCCTGAAGAGAGGAAACGAAAATCTTATGTCTGAATCTTTCTGAAGAAACAAAGATGAAATCATTTCAGGAGAATCGATGCTCTTACCTGGATTTCTGTCTAGCTGGGAGGCCAGCCGAGTGTTGGAGTGATCTACTCTTTTAGTGCTGCAAACAAAGATGTTACACGTTACATTTAGCAGGAAATGAATCACATGATAACCAGGGAGAGTAATCTAAAGATCATTTCCGTACTTGTAATCTCTCTCCCAGAACTTGACAGGTCGGACGTAGGAGGTGATAAAGATGGCGCTGCCCAGGAACGGGTTCAAGGGCGTGGAGAAGATGGCCGACACTACGGCCTGGACAAACAGCATGGCAGAGTCTGGAAGGGGTTTTAGTCAAGGAGCAATGAAAAAACTTCCTGTTGACAAAATTCAAAACTCAGTCAGTTTGGTTTTCTACGACAGCTCCTCGAAGCAGAGCCGCTGTAACAAAGCGGTGACTCAGTGAGGAGCGCATACAGGCTGATTGAAGGATACGAGGCACAGCGAAGGGCTGAGCAAAGGCGTGGAAGGCTGAGCCCCATGTGATCTGCCAGGGGGCGATGTAGGTGTAGACAAAGTGCAGCTTGTAGAAGAGCTCCCACATCTTAAAAAAAAAACACAGGGAAGTCACAACAAAGTCCTCTGATTGTGCAATGAAATTACCACCGTCTTCGTAAGAGAGCGATGAAAGTTAGAAAACTCTACACGCCCTTCTCTGACCTTGCTGAAAACGATGGACATGAGGAAGAGGTCGAGCAGCAGCGTCTCAGACAGATGGCGGTAGTCGAAGGTGAAGAGAAGGACAGTGAACAGGATGGTCACGTACTGATAGGTGGGACTGCTGTAGGAGGAGCGCAGCAGCTTCAGGCCCGCGACTGTGATCATCAGAGCACCGACCCTGGAGGACGTGTGAAAGAAAACAGAGTCAGGATGTGTGTTTTAAGTCATTCTGAAGGTTTCACAGCAGCTTTGAGTGTCAGATTATTAATAGAAACACAGATTCGGTGTTTAACATGAATGCTGTAGCAGTCAGTATTCTCACTCTGTGTCAAGCCTCTTTGGACTGGCGAGCTCTCTGGCGCTGCCGCTCAGCTCGTTCAGGATGACGAGAGGATAGAGGACATTCTTCTCCACGAACAGCAGCCACACGTGAAGCTTCTCAAACCACATCACGTGAGCAGCGTCTGATGAGACGACAAAGTCAACATCATGGTTTGATAAAGAAAACAAACCAGGGAAAGTTCAAATACAGACTCAAATCAGTTTCTTCTGATGGTTGAATAAAGAAACAGAGAATCTTAAAGGGAAATCTCACTTTTTTTAAGTGGGGTTAAGTTAGTTACATGTCACTAGTGACACTATTATAGATACCAGTCATAAAATATCTCAGTCTGTTCAGTTAACAGAGATGTTTCTACGACTTTTTCCTTTGGTGTGAAGAGTTGCCTTTCCCTCTGTAATCCGTACGTGTCTGTAGTTAATGGCATGTCAGAGCTGTTAGAATTAGTCATTATTTAATTCAGTTGTATTTCTGTTTCTTAGAAATGAATAAAAATCTACACTGACTGTACACTTAAACTGGTTCATATAAGCTTTTAGTTTCCTCCCATCCCTTCTCAAACATTGCAGGTATGTTTATTTTTTTTTCTTGGTTGTTACTTTTATTATCATTTTTATAAGAGACTGGATTATTGTAACACTGGTGTTCTTTAGGCAACAAATTCTGTACTGATTTATTTTTCCACTTTGCAAATGTTTGCCATAAATAAAACTCAAATCAAGATGAGAGCTTTGGTTGGAGTCTCCCTAACTTAGCTTAATTAAAAGTCAGACTCGGCCACATCTGCAGCAAACTGTAGCCTAGCGTGCTGGTTTTGTGAGCTTACAAGCACCGGCATCCTCTTACAATCCAACTTCAGAAACACTGAAACATCCCTTTAAGGTTACCTTCAGACACCCTGCAGTGCCACACAGTTTTCACAGACAATCAGTGACACTTACCCCTGACTTCAAACTGATAGTACTCCTTGGTTTTGAGCAGCGGGTGGGAGAAGCAGTACCAGGGCAGCTGCTTGCGGACTTGAGGCAGCAGGTAGTGTGTGAGCAGCCCCACCGTCCCCAACAGTGCATACAGGACGTAACTGAGGAACGGCTGAGGGAGACAGAGACGGTTACTCAACCCTTGTTTTTTAAAATCCCACACAGCATAGCCCCTCTAATGACTAGAGATGCCCCAATACATTTTTTGACTTCCAATCTGTTCTGATTTTTTCAGGATATGTTTTGCCTATACCGATCCGATAATGATCTGATACCTTTCTCTGATGAATCCCCTACTCTGTTGGGTGATTCTGTTGTAAAGGACAAATCATTTTTGTTGTATTAAAGTGAGCTCTGTTGGTTCCTCCTCGAGGAACTCTCACTTTACAAATGTTGAAAGACGCTGTTTTACTATCATTGCTTTCCAAAGAGAAGTAGTCCCACACAGTGGACATGTTTGCAACGTGGTCTGATTTACAGCAGCTTTAAAGTGTGATGGTGCTGAAAACACGTGAAAACTGAATCCATCCCAATCACCTAATGAAATCTGATGCTATCTGATCCTCTGAAAAAAGACATATCGAATATGACAAAGAATTTTAACAAGATGTTAATTCATTGAGAGTGGAAAACAAAAAAAGTGACAGCTGTTTCAGTCTTTTGCTAGCAGAGTTTAGCAGAAGACTTTACACTTACCTAGAGCTCTGTGTAAGATCTTAGATGTTAACTTCCACTGAAGTTTAAACTACCTTGGCTGAAACTTTAGCACAGTGTCAACTCCATCCTTAATTACAAAGTTAAGCTCTTGCTGAGCTACAGATATGAATGATTCTAGCTAGCTTTATATATATGTTTAAAATTCTGGTCTTGTGTGTGAAAAAGATTGCTTTAAAACCAGATACAGCTGTTTATGTAGTAATCTTCAAAGCCACCAAACCTCATTGATAAATTCATAGATTTAACCCTGCAGAGCAGAAGAGTTGCTGGAGCACATCTGAGGTTGTATTTGTAAAACTTTGTGGTCATTTTGTTTTATTCTTTTTTATTTGTACCCATCACAATGATTGAGAAACTTAAATTAAAAGGTGACTACCAGAGCCTGAGATTGAATATCAAGCCATAGTTTAAAAAGTCAAATCACTGTTGGCGTTAATGAGGTCTGATGGTTCTGAAAAAAGAAGTCTATCTCTGAAGTGATTGTTATCAGACACTTAAACTTAACCTCAGCCTCTCTGTGGCAGCAAAACCACTTTGACTAGATGCTTTTTAAGAAGGAAGGTTTAAGCCACAGAAGCAAGTCCTTAACTCTGCTCCCATCTGTCCTTAAATTTCCTTTTTTTGAAAACACAAGGCCAAGGTTTAAAGCAGCAGTTAGACTTCAGTTAACAGATAAGACAGTTAAAATGAAAAGAAAAGATCTACTGTACCTGCAGAGCAATGAACACCGTGCTGACATGGATAGCAAAGTAAAGAACAGCAATCACCACACAGACGATCAGGTCGGACTGCAGGCGCTCATTCTGTGCAAGAAATCACAAAAAGAGGGGAGAAGAACAAGAATCACTTTTTAAGGATTTTTACAGCTTTAAAAAACGAAAGTGCGTATCTCATTCTTGTTTCCAAACAACAAACACAGCTCAACTCACCACAGAGGCCCGGAGCTTCTCAGGCAGAGGGTCCTGCACTTCTGACAGAGGGTCCTCCGGGTTTTTGTCTTTTAGGTTGGGCAAAACCTTGGACTGGATCAGCGAGCTGCAAAGAGAAGTTGCAGGGACAAAATAGTTTACATGATGGGAATCAGCTGCAGGTGATTTAAGATTAATAACTCATAAGAACTACTGTGCAACACAAAAAAATGCCTCTGTTAAATCATCAAAATATTTGATAATAACTTTGATATTCTATTTTGAAAAGAAGTTAAAAGAAGTCAGATATTTCAGAGATCCCTTAGATAGGGATTCCTATCTAAGGTTTGTTGTTTAAGGCGTTGAACTCACATGAGGACTGAGGGGTCACTGCTCTGGCGGCTCAGGTGGTAGGACACTGCCACCAAGAGGCCGCAGAACACAGAGAACAACACAGGGATGTGATGAGGCTCCCATGACTCCTGAGACGGAGAAAAAAAGATGATGCAGTTTATAAGTGAGGAGGTGGTGACTAAATCATAAGACTTCTCCAAATTGAATTTCTGATTATTGGTGCTGCATCTTTGTGGGTTGTCTCACCTTCAGAGCTCCGTAGCAGAAGCCGTAGAGCAGAGCGACGGTGACGATGCTGCGCAGCACGCTGTACAGCGCTGACAGGAGGCTTGTGGAGGCTGCAGATGGAGCAGAGAAGACGTCAGCAACACGGCTGCTCAGCCTGACAGGCAACAGGCTGCGCAGAATGCAAATCAGCACTTCTGCAGCCTGCTGTGTAATGTGTAACAGGCAGAGCGTCCACTGTCGCACTGTGTGGAGGTCAAAGTCGAGTCGTGCGCTTAAAAGTCACTCACCATTTCCTCCAAACACATGGATGTCCAGCTGCTCAAAGAGGTACATGACAAACGTGTTGACTTGTGGCAGCAGCCCGACGAAGAAGATGATGGGGAAGCAGAGGGTGAAGACTGCAGGGAGAAACAACAGAGACGAAACGTTGAGGTCACATCAAGAGAATATCGTCTTTGCTGAGCTGCGTGTTTGACTGTGGGCTGTAAATCTTGTGGTGCATCAGGGCAGGGTTTTACGTCTCCAGGGAAAAAGCAGCGATTTGCTTTGATTGTTGTTTGACGGAGGTGGCTTTGATACTCTCTAAACAAACACAGCTTATAGAAAAGAGGCTAGATTTCTGCTGTAAGTCTTCTTTCAGCTCCTCACATTTAACATGAATCTTCTGACCCCAGATATAAGTATTAACCGCGCATAAATGAAAACACTAGTTCTCTTCTCACCGATGACCAGGTCCCGGGCGGAGGCGAGCACCAGAGAGCTGGTGAGTGCGACACCGTACAGCGTGAAGCGGGATGAAGTGGTCCTCAGACTGCCGTAGTGCAGCAGCCAGATGAGGCCGCAGCACAGGCAGAAGTAGACAGGCCGGCTGTACGCGATGATGCGGTTATGACCCTGTGGGGACAAAGACAGCAGGTGGTGTGTTAAGAAGAAGCTGTGGTGGTCCAATGCAATAATAATCAGAACATGAAAATTAGAAACTTCTGGATCTTGAGACTACTACTTTGTTCTTCCACTGACAGGTTCAGATCTGTATTTAAGAATCTGGCAGCTTTACATAAAAGCACTCCACAGAGGTACAATGTCATGAAACCAGGAACAGCTGTTAAACTGTTGCTGGTTCTTCTAAGCTGGCAACTTCTAAACCTGCAGTACCCAAAGTGTCCACTAGAGGCTGGTTCAAAAGCCAAGGAATCTCCATTTTTACCCATTTTAACCTGTTAAATCCTGAATTTTTCCCCTGCAAGTACATGAATGTCTGGTTCTGCCTGAAGTTTTCGTCCGTTGTAATGTGTTAAATACTGCAAAGTACTGTACTCATGGTGGGTTAAGATGAGATAAGACTTCTTATCTTTTCATGATGTTGAGTTTCTGCTAGTAAGATTTGATTACCCTTAACCTGTAAAAGTTTTCGCGAGGGGTCTTAAAATAACGTGAAATTATTTGGAACAATATGAATGAGGAAGATAGATAGATAGATAGATAGATAGATAGATAGATAGATAGATAGATAGATAGATAGATAGATAGATAGATAGATAGATAGATAGATAGATAGATAGATAGATAGATAGATAGATTTAATTCCTTGGAAGGAAGGAAGGAAGGAAGGAAGGAAGGAAGGAAGGAAGGAAGGAAGGAAGGAAGGAGGGAAGAAAGGAATGAATGGAGGGAGGAAGGAAAGAATAAAGGGAGGAAGGAATGAAGGAAGGAAGGATAGATGGATAGATAGATAGATAGATAGATAGATAGATAGATAGATAGATAGATAGATAGATAGATAGATAGATAGATAGATAGATAGATAGATTTAATTCCTTAAAACTCCCCAAGTCAGAATATGTATAATTTTTTCCCCCACATTTAATTTTTATGATTTCATTGTCATAATTTCATTTTTTTTTCATTTCAACTTGCTTTAATTTTAAAATTTAATTACCTTCCCAAAGTCAAACCAACGCTTCCAGAAACTCCAGAGGAACAAAATAAAGTGCAGCAACTGCACCAGAAATACACAGGGTCACAGCCCGGTGCAAAATATGTGTTGTTTTTTTATCAAACACACTGTGTAGAAGATCATTTATTCAAAAAGCTTCCATGAAGATAATTTAAAGATTAAGATTTTTAGATAAACTTAAAAAAAGGAGTCTGTGTTGACAGAAAAGCTTCAGCTACAACTCCTTGCCTGATTGAAAGTTGTGCTGAGACGGCGTTCCCATCTTTCAGCTGCCTCTTTGGAAACAAATGTGTGAAGTCACTGTGACAGAAACCATGATTTATACAGTCTAAGAATCAACGGCAAAGCTAGTGCAAGGCCAAGGTTTAAAAATACAAGTATTTCCCTATGTATTTTTTTTGCTAAAGTTCAACTGTCAAGTATCACTTCTGCCTGTATTTCTCTTCTTTCAGAGCAGACAGTGCACTGACTCCAAACCATTAGGGAGTTGATTTCCAGCATGCCCTCTGGCCCTAAAAATGTGTGTCCTCATGATGCACTGTGGGTTAAAGGGTGCAGCTAAAAACATCATCAGCAAGACTCCAAACTGTATTTATTCCAACAGGAGAGAATTCATTCAGTGTCGTCAGCATCACCACAGCCTGTGGGACTGACACAGGTAGAAAACAGAAATAGCATCCAGAGCAGCAGTCACAGAGAGTTTCAACCCGAGAGGCTCTGAGCTGCCCTGCTTTTTCACCGACAGTTTACACACCGACGGTCACATTAAATAGACCAGGTCTGCTCAAAATACGTCAACAGTGTTGTGAAGAGCAGAGAAGTCCCTTAGGTGAGATGAGGTGAAGGGAAAGCGGGACAGCACGAGGGAGAGGAGAAAAGGAGACAAAGAGAGGAGGAGTGAGCCGAGGTCTAAACTCTGGACAGCTATTTAAAGCTTGTGCCTGCAGCTGAGTGGGAGCGGCATTAATAAAAGACGCCGTTTCAGAGCAGCAACTGACGCAGGGGAGGGAGAAGAGCGGAGTCACAGGGGAAAAGCATAAACATCGCTTCAAGAGCCAAAACAGAAACCGGAAAAAACCTGAATATTAACTACAGGTCAGAATACACATGAAGAAAACCAGATCCTCTCATTCTGACATGGATTTAAAAACAACTTTTCTGTTTTCTGTTTTGTTTTAGTGATATTTCGCATTTTGATCCTCAAATTCAATGATCAGCACTCAGACTGTTAACTTAAAGGACAAAACCTTTTATAAAGTGGGTATTCTAACAAGTTTAATATGATTAATGAGAAAGGATCACTTACATGTCGAGGGGAAGAGGAGTCCGGCTGAACGCTCTGTCAAAGAAAAACGACATGAATTAAATAAGACACATCAAAATAAGTCAGAGAAGACAGCACAGTTATTATATAAAAGAACATAATTACTGAATTTACATCAATTAATTCATCTATTTGATTAAAATGTGAGTAAACAAGCAGCTCGACTTCAGTTTACATCCAACATTAAAACTATTTCTCTCACAGCATCCAGAATCCCAAACTTCAGTAAAACTCTGTCATGCGTTTTAATCCACTCCTCAAGTCACAGAATTTTACTCATCTTTTACTCTTTTTAGGTCAAGTCTGACAACGCTGCACTGTTGTCTCACCTTCAGTAAGGAATACTGGCAACTTGCAATGACAAGGCAGAACTGAAAGACCCAGATGTCGGTGAAGAAGCCGTGGACCAGCAGCACCGAACCCAGGAAGGCCACCAGGACGGCGAGCACCACGGCTAGAACGTTCTCCAAAACCTCACGGTTCCTGAAACAGGACATAGAGGAGTCAGTCTTCACAATTTTTCAGTGCTTCTTCTGTTTTTGAATCTTCATTATATTTCTAAAGACTTAAAAGTATCTGATAGAAAAGAAAAATGCTCCATAGATTTCAATTCTAGCTCATGGTTTAGTCCAAAACTGTTGTTATTTTCACCTTACGAAACTTAAAAAAGGAGTAGAAGAATGAGATATTTTGCAGCTTGTGACAAGAGTTTTATAACTTGACAACATCTTCTGGTTCGACCCTGGTACCCAAGCCTAAAGCTGCCCTCCATCCTGTGAAACTTTAACTCTGAGTAATAAAGACCGTCCAGGACATCCTACCTGTCGAACAGTGCCAGCAGCGTGAGCCGGTCAAAGTGCAACCCGACCCACAGGAAGGGGAGGAGCCACAAGCGGTAGTACTGCTTGGCTTTGCCAGCTGCAGCAGCGGCTGCAGGGTCGTCTTGTCCCAGCGGTGCATCCTGGAGCTCCGGGCTCAGATCTCCGTCCTGCTGCTCCAGCAGCTCCGGGTCCATCGTCAGCAGACGGTTCAGTCGGATCTGAGGGAGGGAGATCTGCCCCACGGTCAGGGAAACTTATTTATACAGTTTTTCTTTCTACTGATACAGAGCAAAGGTAGTTAGCTAAAGCCAGAAAAATTAGTGCATATGAAGCACAAAATGTTTTCAAAGTTTTCTCTTGTGTTTAATCTGAGCCGTTTCACAGGATGAAAACTGTGCCATCATGACCCCACCACCCCCAGCCATCTGGATTCATGTTAAAAATGAGAAACTCAGCAACAGATGATGAAACACCATTTTTTACTCATCCATAACCTACTCAGATGAGCTGGAAATGTTTCTGAGTCCAACGATGAGCAATAGATTCTGATTCTGAGGTAGGTCTATAATATGTGATTTTTTTTCTGACACAGGAAAAAAAAGAAGAGAGGAACCACAGCCGAGGCAACGAGAAGACAAGTGCCAAAAATAATCTGCTATGCTAAACAGCAGGAGGGATTGTTTGTTTGTGTCTCTGAATGTCCAGGGATTCAGTTCGTCTATCTGTCTGTCTTTCTCTGCAGGTAATCTCATGCTCCCCCTCACTCTTCTCCAGAGGTGTCACTAGGTTTTATAAATAGGGAGGCTCAGCCCCCAGGAGGGAGATGCACAGGATGTGAGAAGGTACCAAATTTCACAAACAGCTAACAAAGACCTAGAAATTGTTTTCAACATTTTTGGCCAGATTTAACAATAATACAATACCATGTACAATTTTTAACCACGCCTGACTAAACTATTTTTGCTCTTCAGCTTTACCTGTCTGAACCCTGTGTCTCTGTCCCCTAAATCAAACCCTGTAGTGGAGTGAGCTGCTGTAGCTGCCTCAGTATTTCCTCTCTCTTGTTCTGTTTGCTCTCCTTCTCTCTGTGTGATTACTTGATTTTTCTCTGCCTCTTTCTCTGGATTCCCTTGCTTTCTCTGACTCGACCTTGCCTGTTGATCTTTTTCTCCTTCAGCCTCTCCTTCTGCCTGCCCCTTTCAAGATAACAGGAAAGATAGAAAGATAAAAACAACAGATAGATCACATTTGATTAATAACTGATCTGCACAGAGGCTAATGCCATGACTTTTGCTCACAGCACAATAACTGTTTGCTTACATTTAGGGCGCATGTGTGCCTAAAATGGTAGAAGAAAATATTACTCGATTACATTCAAATACTGAAATTGATTCTGAGTAATATTAAGGTGTGCTTGTAACATTTGGCTCATATATTTCTCTGGGGCCTCTCCACTTTCTAATCATTGCTCTCCTAAATAAAAGCTTAACTCCTGAAGTACACCAGATAGGTCTGCAGTGCGACTGCGTCTTGACTGTGTTTGTCAACTTACACCAGCTGCATGTTCAGTCCGACAAGCTGCATGACTGACCGGCAGACTGAGGAGTTCCCATGCTGTCTCTTTTCATTCATGTTGGGCTGTAAAACCTTAAACCTGTTGACTCCTGGTCTGGCTCCTCTCATTATGCCTGTTTATCATCGTAGTCAAGCTAAATACAGACTGATTTTGGCAAGATCTGTTTTATTTTGAAAGTTCTGTTTTTTAGTAGTTTCCAGTCACGACTTCCTGTCCTTGATCTTTCCTACGCTGATTTTATGCATCACAGCTCCACATCCGTCAAAAATAGGATGGCTGCGTATGACCTGCAACATGCATGACCAGCCACGCAGACGGACTGCAACAGAATGGATCCAGTGTAAGTTGACAGATTGATTTGGATGAAACCTATTTGATGATGCACCTTGACTGAAATGTTTCATACTTAATATTCATATTGAGTTCCACTGAATTCCAAGACTGTCTGCATCACAAACGACGGCTCTATTCTGTGAAATCCTTTTGACTCACCTTCCAGTACAGGTCTCTCCCTTCCTATTCCCTTTGCTTCTCTGCCCTGACTCCTTTAGGTCAAGTGATTGTTATTAGTGTATTATTATTACCCTCTGATGATAATCATCATGATTGAGCTCAGTTTCTGTTTTACGGTCTGTATTCATGCATTAAGTTCACTCTATCTATTTGTAACCAACCAGGACCTTCACAACACATATCATACTAGCTAGCTGGTGAAGTAGCAGCATTTTTTAGAGCTGAAATATAACTTGAGATCACAAAACAACAAAGATAAGACGTGTGCAGAGATCGTCTATATGTGGAAGCCAGGTTTTAATCTGTCAACCAGGGAACACCTGGTTGTTAATTACATGGACTTTCTGCTGTTAGCTTTGGGCTGGAGCTACACTGCAAAAAACTGAAATCTTATCAAGTGTTTTTGTCTTTTTTTAAAGTAAAAATTGTCTTATTATACTTGATATGAGCCACTTTCAACTTATCAATCCAGAAAAATGTCTTGTTTCAAGTTATCAGAGTACAAAAATGAGGTTTGAATCGCTTGTAACCAGTAAAAAAATCTGCCAATGGGAACAAGAAAAAATTGCTTGAAATTTTCCTTGAGACTAGAACAATGTCTTAATACAAGTAACTTTTCTCTCGTTTCATTGGCAGATTTTTTTACTGGTCTTTTTTACTTTTACTACTCATTTTTGTCCTTAAATAACTTTAAACAAGGCATTTTTCTGGATTGGTCATGTGAATGCTCATATTGAGTCTAAAAAGGAATTTTCTACTGAAAATAAGACAAAAACACTTGATAAGATTTCAGTTTTTGCAGTGTAACTAATTGTTTACTGCCAGCAATGACAAAGACTTACTTTAATAAAAAAAATTCATGTATCCATTGCCAGCGTTTTTCTCCTTAAGTTGCTGCTTACAGTCGGCTCTCTGTGCTACTCAAGTACACACTGCATCTTACAAGCTACACGTCGCTGAAGCAAGGTGTGAGGGAAAACATGGACTGGAATTTCAGTGATAAGGGCATTCTCTATATGAACAAGGGGAATAGATTTGATAATAAGGCACTGAAGGGGCTCTCTACCGTAACAATGATTTCTGGTCATATTTAAGTGAATCATGACAGGTTATATGGTTATTTATTCAACTCATATTCTGGCCACTTTATACTGAAATTATCAGCACCTTTTTGTTAAAATCAACATAAACATGCATTTTGTTATATTAATTAGGGGCTTAAAACTATTTTGCAGGGGCTTCAGACCGCCTTGGATAGGCCTAACGACACCACTGCTTTTCTTTCTGTCCTCTGGAAACAGACTAAAGCACACACACATCACAGCTCACTGGTTGGGTACTCACCAGGTCATGAGGGTAGAAGCGAACTGAGGTAGAACTGGAGAGGTGGGAGTCGGTGTCCCTGCAGGAGATCAGACAAAAGAAGCGCAGTGATGAGGAGTAAACATCTGCTGCATTCACTGAATAAAATCATGACACACTTCACGGTGACCTCGATATAGGAGGCCTTAAGTCTTTTAGTAGTAAGTTTGAGTCCTAACAGACAAAACAAGCAAGGTTTCAATCTCAAAATTAAGAAATTTTTAACCATGTTAACACATGATATTATGACTCTCTGCTCTTCCAATCTCTGCCACAAACAGAGAGCAGCTTCAACAAGTAAAAACCTTAACGAATGAAGCACTTTAATTTGTCACAGCAGCATTAAAAATCAACTGAAATGCTGATATGCAACTAAAAGTGAATGTGTGGCTGATCAGATATTTATAGAGCGTGACTGGGATACTGTTACAGCTTCCTGGAAATCCTCCTGAGCTATCTACAACAAACTGTCACGTACCAAACTCTCTGTTTCAAGTTAAGAAGATCAAAGTCAAATAACTGTTTTGATTATGAAGAAACGAACGTATAAACAATACATTAAGCTTGTGACAGAAGTCAGAGAGTGTGTATTGAAGCGTTTCAAACCAAAGTTTGACTCTTACCAAACGTTATTGGAGGCTCGTCTGGTTGCAGGTTCAAAATTGACCAGAGACATGTCACACCCGCCAGCCTCGTACAAGGACGGTGTGAGCTTTCCTGCAAAACGACAGGAAAGAGGAGCAAAGTTAGTCTGTGTGGGTGTGGGGGGAGCTGATTTCACTGGATGACATGTTTATGTTTGTTTATGTGTTCATCTGAATTAATGGGATCAGTGAGTGAATGCGTCTCCATCCACAGACGCTGTGAGCAGGTCCGTCATTTCCTGCTCATCCCCAACATGAGTCAGTTTGTTCCTGCTGTGTTTCTGTTCACCTCAGTGCAGCTTTATTCAAATCCATCCTGTCATGAGGTCAAAACAAGACATGAAGCAGCCACGAGGCAAACGCACACACACAAAGCCTTACACACAAAACAATACACAAGAGCTCCTTTCTTGAGTCCCCCTTACTTTCAGAGCCACAGAGTAATGTGTGTTTACGGTTACTGTAAGATCTTAAAGTGATTCCTGATCGCCGTGTATCTCTACAGCAGAGAGGTATTACGGTCAAACTGTTTCTACTCTAAAAGACGAGACCTCCCAGCACATGTAGGCCTTTGTGATGTTCCTGTTTTTAATAGTTTTGTCAAAAGAAACTCAACAGGGATTAAAAAAGTGAAGGAAGAGTCTAATCCAGCAAACACAGAAAACAAGAAGGAAACATGCTCCATATGAAAGACTACAAAGCTAATACAATAAGAGTATCATTATGGCGTTTTATGTCTCCAAACACTCTTTACGCTGTTTATTAGAGCGTTTCTTCCTACCTAGAGATGATTGTGTAACAGAAAACTATCTCTGCAGAGTGTCTCCCAGCACAGAAATGTTCACGAGGATGAGAAAATATTTATTTAAGGATAGCTCGAGGACATGACCCCACTCTAAATTGTGAAATTCATTTTCTGTGAAGAAATCATTAGGAGGGAAAAAAAACGATTTCCTCAACATGAGCTGTGTTGTTTACATGAGAGTTTTTAGTCTTTTACATCATGTTGGAGTAAAATGACTGACAAAACCAGAAAACTTAAGACACTCAATTTAGCTGATTGGTAGAAATTAGTCTGCTCATGTGAACAAATTGCTGTTTTTATATCAATATCCTGATGTAGAAAACACATAAAACATTTTCTATTTTTGGTTTCATATTAAATTCAACTCCTTTTTTGTTGATACTCTAACAATAATGGATAAAAAGGGCAATTCTAAAAGCCAAAGTTTAAAAAAGAAGATCAAATATTAAAAATGTCAGCAGAGGTCACACAGTTTCTGCTGTTGCGTTTCTGTTTCCTTGTAACTCCGACTCTGGCCAAGGAGCGAATAATATGCAGACAGGCATGACTTGCTAACACTGAGATAATGAGCACAGAAACACACACATCAGACGACCGAGTGTCTCATAGCCGCTTTCAGCCCTGGGTCAAATGATGAGCTGGAGCAGTAATCTGTTTACTACTGCTCCAGAGGAAGGACACAAGACAGCTCTTACACAGTCTCCATTTCTCTTAACCATCATTAATGTCTCTCTGTGACTATAATGTTTATGTACACAGGCATCAACAGCAGTACATGCGGTGCAGCCACAGCAGCATCCAAGGGAGGTCAAGTATTGGCTACAGACAAAAACACCACAGACAGGGATAAATGGAGCATGAGGAATCGTGCTCGGCTTGACTGATTGCGTCAGTCCAGCGAGCGTGGATAATAATGGGGCTGTGACTGACTGCAAGAGTCATATCTGAGACTAGCTCTCTTCAAGCAACCTCAAACCATCAGAGCCACTTAAGCGACCGTCCACCCAGAGATTCTAAAACCACAACAGCGCACAGCTCAGGCCGTGACAAATCCACCTCCCCACAAACTCCCAGTCATGACAGACTACGTCCCAGCTCTCCTCATGCGCTCCCTACCAAAGTCATCCTGCAGGCTGGTAGCGCCAACAGTTGAGGCCTTGTCCTGAGAACCCTCCAGGTGTGTGCTTCCATTCCTGGCCAGCAGGGAGGCGCTTGTGCTCAGCACGGTCACCTGGGACGGGGTTCTGGATGGCTGACTTTTCACCTGGGAAGTAGAAGGCTGGGAGGCCTGGTTGAGAGCCTCCTGAAGACTGTGGGAGGAGAAGGGGAGGAGATGAGAAGTGAAGGAGGCTGGATGGGTTCTGCTGATACACATCATCACAACAGGAGAGGGAGGGGGAGGGAGGGCAGGTCAAAGCACAATAGGAGGATCTCAGGTGATCTGATGCACATGCTGACTGTCATTGTGAAGGTCCTCAAGCCTGTTTATCTTTCAAACATTATTGATCATTTATTTATTTATTTTTTTAATGTCTGGACCAAAAAATTAAGACTTCACCCAAACCATACACCTTTATAAGTTGCACTAAGATCTGACGTGTGGATTTTTTGAGATTGGAACTGCAACTGTGAACATGTAGATGCCTAATGATTAAACTTAATCCTCCTCACTTCTCCTAGTACTCCACATGAATTACTCACTGGTTAGACACACAAATAAACATGAGCTGTGTGTGCATTCCTGCACCACACAAAAAAACTTAAAATTAAAACTTAAAATTATATTAACCAGCCTTGTAGGAGAAGTCTGCAGCTTCTCTGATCCAAAAATCAAAATGTGTGTCTGTATTTTTCCCTCATCCAAACAGCGAAACATTGTTTCCGCTGTTTCTGTCAGACAACTGATTTCTTAGAGGTCTAAATGGAAATCTGTGTCAATTTTATTATTAATCGGCACACTGCAGGCAGACCTCCATAATGACACCAGACGATGATATGAAAATCAGAGAAAATGTGGTGGGGTTGAATGTAAAACCTGAAAATTAACTTTTAAAAAGTCTTTTTCTGTGAGATCTAAAAGATAAATAGTGAAGTTGTAGAAAAGAAGAAAATCTAAACTCTGCATTCTTTCAATCAACCAATCAGTCAAGCTGTAAAAAGTGGATTTTCTTTGAAATGGTGTGTTTGTGGTTTCTGGTGTGTCTAAAGCCAGCCTTAAGTGGACACTCAAGGAAATTGACTTCTTAGTGCTTCCTCGTGGGCTTTCTATTTGTGGACAAAAGTTGCCGTTCATATGACCGCTTAATTTCAGTTCAAGGACTCTCCTCATGTTTTTGTTTACAAAATAACTGTTTGTGCACCAGGCTGTAAACATGTTTATTTTTTGCTGTGAAAATCACCTTTTAAAAATGGCTGTTAATGTCAGTTTCTGGTGTTTCTGCATCCAGCCTCAAGTGGACGTTTGAGGAACTGCAATTTTAGCACTTATGCATTGGCTTCATATTTTTAGATGATTAATAATTATCCCTTTTCAAGATCCCACAAACACTCCTGACCCTTTCAAAAAAAACATGACACCACTAGCAGTAGTCTGACTCATTAAGGAAGCTAATGTTTAATTTAAACAAAACTTTTCCGATTTATGCTAGCTTTTCATCCTGATTTAAACCAAAGAGCCTAAGTTATGTTTAGTACAATTTATATTTGACTTTTCAGACATTCAGACTATGTTTTGATAGATTTTAGAAAACAGATCTACCAATAACATGGCTTTAGTCCTTTTAGGGGTATGGGTCAACACACTTGTGTAGCAGTGTAATGTTACAACTGTTTGGATTCTAAAAGCATGTTTGTTTTTTTTAGTGATTGAACATGACAGCTTAAGGAAGACAGGAAACACAGGGGGTTGGTGAAGAGTCGGAAAACATGCAGCAAAGAGTCAAACCAGCAGACGCTGTAGCCTCGGTACATGTGGGGTGACCTAACCACTTTAGCCAACCTGAGCCTTATATTTCTAATTTGTAATAACTGTATAAGATTTATTTTCTCCTCATCTCTACCCTGAGAGTTTCAGATTATTCTCAGGGCGGCATGCGTTTGCAACAACTTACTGTACAATAACAGAGAGGAAAAATATCACAATAATCATGCAGTGAGTGACCTTTCTTTTGGAAGCCTGAGATGTTTGCAGCATCACCAAGAAGACAAATAAAGAGTCTGAAGCAAGGTGGAATGATGAGGAAATTTTGCACGTTGACTGACCCCTGGCTGGCTGCATGCTTTTTTTTTTAATCGCTTAACGTTTTTTCAAGGCTCAGCGTTTAGAAATGTGACCTTGTTAGAAAGATGCACAGAGTTTTGGCAAGAGGTGAGTATCTGTTGGCAGTTTTACAACAAAGTTGGATGAGATACAAAGATCTCAGGTAGTGAGGAGTCAGACAAACAGACACCAACAGAAAGTCTCGCTTTATAAAGATCCACCTCTGAGGGTTTATCTGAAGTGATCAGTCTAGCTAAAGGTCACATAAAGGGTTAAAACAAACCTCTATCTAAAGAGCATCCAAGGTTAGACTCCACATTAAGTTATAAAAGGGACAGATAAGGCTCGTGGAGACACGCCAAATCTGATACTACGCTGAAAACATGTAGCCAGACGAGAGCAGCATCAGCCTGATTCAGTGTGTTTAAAGAATCATGATTCAATTAAAAAGAACGAAAGTAGAGATCAATTATTGTATCTTTTGAACCATTGGATCAAAGTTGAGCTAAATTTAAATGTGCATAAAGGCGACTCTTTCAGAACAGCTGAAGTTTATCTGGATACTCCTGTGAAGGCACACTTTGATAATTTTTCGATCAATATAATCTCCATCTCTCCCTCTTCATAGAAAGGTTGCCTAAAAGGGCAAAGCAATATGATCCAGCAGGATGTTATTGAGCAAATCATGCACCATTCTGAGAAGAGGCTGCGTGTCAGCCAAGCTGATCGCTCAGATCTTGTGCCTTTGAGTTTGTGAGGATCCTTTCTTTGATCCGAATGTGGAACTTAATGTTTATCAAATGACAGCAGGATGAAAAGTCTCAAGAAAAGGAGGACAAGAGACATCTCATGCAGAGCGGAAACACCCATCCAGAGATAGAGAGACAGACAAAGAGAGGGCGCCTTCCTGACGTCATGCACTTCAGAAAGAGGAAAAGTGGTGCTGATGTGGGAGAGGAAAGCTCGTCGCCTGGCAGCATGCTCACACCAGGCGAGACAACCACAGACATGAGTCCTGCTCCATGCACGGCGTACCTGAGGGGAGATCCAATGAGGGAGGTGGGCGGGGTAGGGTTGCTGCCAGCATTGTGTCTCCGCCTCACCGCCTGCCGACGAAACGTGCTACGCTCGCGCCGGAATATGACCGTCTCCTCGCTCCCCGGGGCTGTCATGGTGAGAGACATCATTGGCCAGTCAGAGTGGATGTGGTCCGTTTAAAGTCAGAATTTCAGTGACTCCATGTGTTACACTTCAAAACAGTTACTATTACTAAAACTCCTGAAAAGTTCCCTCCAAACTGAGAGCGACTTTAAACAACCTGGTGGACAGAAACTCTGGGAGGAGCCGAGCTGTGCTGGTGACTCTGGGGTACAGACAGGCTGAAACATCCATGTAGCTAGAAACTTCATCCACAACCATACCGTCACTGTCAAACCAAGCCAACATCCAATACATGCGAGTGGAGAAACCTGTGTTTGCTGGAGAGATGTGCAACATTCTCTAGATTGTAAGGGTTCATGGGATACACACATTTACACAGACTCTTTACACAAGTATGACCTGCTTTTGTTCAGATAATGCCAAATTATTAACCGCAAAGGAACGTGAATTTCTTTCAGTGATTTCTTTAAAAAAATCAGTCACTAATGCCCCTTTTCCATCAAAAGAACTACTGTAATGGACTTGGGTTGTTATCGTTAGATAGTGAGGATGTTACTGTTAAGATGAGTCATTTTGTGCTTGAGAACTACAAGTTTCAGTGACTACATCACCAGCGATGGGAGGTTCAGCAGTCAGTGTCTGTGTGGTGTGTGTTGTTCTGATCAGAGTTAGGTGGCACAGAGAAGAGCTGTTGTATTTTTGGTGTGGTTACAGCCAACAGTAACTGGTGTTGAGTTGGGATGTCCTAGATCTAATGCACTGATCAGTATCCACACTTGATATGGCTATTTTGGGGGGATCGGATAGCACTGAATTTCGTTACATGATCAGGACCAGTTTTCACGTTTTTTCCGCCTTGTTATGCTTGAGCTGTGAATCAAACCCTGTTGCAAACATGTCCTCTGTGTGGTACTACTTCTCTTTGGAAAGCAATGATAGTAAAACAGCATCTTGCAACTTTTTTAAAGCTAGTGTTCCTCAAGGAGGTACCAACAGGGCTCAATTTAATACAACAAATATGATTCATTATTTAAAACAGAATCACCCAACGAGGTATGGGATTTATCAGAGAAAGGTATCAGTATCTATTCTATTCTATTATCTTCTATTCTATTCTATTCTGTATAGGGATGGGTACCGAATTAGGTACTTTTAAAGGTACCGACCGAATTCTGTCAAAAAAAGCATTGCAAAGTTACATATTGAGGAGTAAAAATGTTAAATTTAAAAAATATATTTTATTATTAAACAAATTGCTATTTTTTACCACATGAACACCTAAAAAGTACCGAAAATTGGTACCATTGAATACCGGTACCGATTGTCAGGTACCGTCCATTGGTACCGAATCTATTCAAATGTGAAACGTACCCATCCCTAATTCTATTCTATATAACTTAAATGTTCCAATCTTATTTTATTTAAATCATTAAACAATACCTGTGAAACAATAAAATCTTTATGTTTTTACTTAAACAACCAAAAAAGTGTCCTGAGTTTTAGGTCTGAGAGCAAAAAGCAACAATGGCTGGCTGTCAGACCTTCCTGGAGGTATATAAGATCAGTTTCATACGTAAGGATGGGCCTATCACCGATCACCAATTGATTGGTGCATGTCTAATTTCAACATATCCAACATAGTTCAGCTTCATGCAAAAGATAAATAATGATGCACAACAGGATCAAGGGGCTTGACGTGTGGCATACAAATATTTTCTAAACCAAGGACCAACTTCTCAGTCATCAGTAACCCTTCCAGAGGACTTCTTCTGAACCAGCCAACAACAGCGTTATCGTGACATTATTCTGCACATCCTGCCTCTGGCTTTATCATCTCGACACTCCAGGAGGCTGAGACACAGTCCAGCACAACATCATGAAACATGCCCCAAACAGTCACGAGCCAAACGAGAAACCCTTACTGACAAGAAGTCAGCATGAATATAAAGCATGGGCCTGCACGTCTGAAGAATGTGGGTTAGAGAATGCCGATCAGACTCGGAGAGCATGACACTAATAAGAGAGCAGCTGTTTGTCTAACCTCAGCACAAAGCACACACTGTGCCATGATGCTAATACCGCTCCACGCCAGGAACGCTATGCTTGGGTCAGAATTGTCACTCCATGGAAACTCACCATGGATATGACGAATTAGACGGGCAGACGCATGCACACACACACGACAACTGTATCAACTTTAGCTTTTCATCTGTGGGTCTGTGGATGTGTAAACATATTTGTATTTATAAATAATACAGCGGAATAAAACAAGTGAAGCTCCCAGTGGCGTGAAATGTGTAGAAGCTATGATATACATTTCTTCTGCATCAAATGTCAGCTCATAAAGTAGACGAGTCATCAAACGCTAGCAGAGCAGACAGAGTGCTGTGTGTTCAGTATGTCAGAGCTGTGTGAGGCACGTACCCCGCAGAGAAGCAGCAGAGGCATCCTGAGGCTCAGAGAAGGCTGCCTGGTTGGGCAGACTGTTTCTGGAACGAGTCACTGACTCCAGCTGGGAGGCCCGACCCAGCAGGGAGGCAGCGTCCAGGACTTCCCCTTCTTTGGCTTCCAGGTCCGACTTGGAGGTGGTGAGGGGCCGAGGCCCGGCAGGAGCTCCGAGACGGCTGGGGTCATTAAGGCAGGCGGCCGTACCACTGTCCAAACTCAACACCCTGGCATGCGTTTTGGCACTGCCCGTGCTGGGGGTGCGGCGGGATGTACGCCGCTTCCCTCCTGTTCGCACGCCCGCCTCTGATCCAGCAGTGGCTTTAACTGCGGAGGAGGATGCGGAGGCTGTGTTGGCTGCAGTGTGCTTGGCTTTGAGGGCCCTGTAGTAGCCCTCTGGTGAGTGGCAGGAGCGGGAGGTGTTACTGGATGAGCTGTCTGTGCTGAGGTGGTGGGTGGAGTGGAGACTGGAGGCACAGCTAAGTTCACTCTGATCACTGGAGTCCTCCTCTCCACCCCCAGTAAACACAGCACTGCAAGGCTTGGCCATACCACGCAAAGAAATGTAGTCCCGATGCCGGCTGGCATCAAAGCTGCTTGCTCTTTTCTTGCCCGTCCGCCGGCGTCCGCTGCGTCCCGTCGACAGGGACGAAGTCCTCTGAACAATGCTGGCTGGCTTTGGTTGAGTGTTATCACCTTTCACCTGCTCCTTCTCCTGCTCTGTGGCAGCCACACCTGTGGAGCCATCAGCACTCGTCCTGATGCCAGGCTCTTCCTGACACCTGCCGGGCTCTGCCTGCTCCTGGGCGACAGGTGATGGTGTGTCAGCAGGTGCTTTAGCAGTCAACTCGTTGGCATGAGGGTTTTTATTGGCCTCCCTGGAAGGAAGGTTGTTGAGACCTCGAGAGCTGATACTCCCGAGGCTTGAAGTCCTGCCGTCTGCAGCAGCAGCAGCCTCTCCTCTGTCCCGCACACGTTCATCCCCTGAAAGTGAGAGCAGGCTCTCCACGTGTGTGGAGCTCGTCTGTTCACTGTGAAAGCTGCTGACGGTGCTGTTGGTGTCCCTGTCTGTGCCGCTGCAGTAGCTCTCTGTGGAGCCACTGCTGCGAGTGCTCAGGCTCCTCAGGCTGTCAGCGCTGCGTTCCCCTCCTTGGGATTTTCCTCCCCCACCAGAGCCTTTCCCACTCCCACCTGCCTCCACCTGGTACAGTCCTGAGCTACCTTCCCCAGCCTCCCTGGAGGCCGAGCGGGCTACCCTGCGTGGTTCTTTGTGCCGATAACACTCTATACCCGAGGTGGAGGGCACGGCTTGGTCCTGCTGATACAGCCGCTCGGGCCCCTCTCTCCCACACAGCCCCGCCCTGTGAGGTCTGGCGGTCTCCAGCTCGCACACAGGGTCCAGGCCACCTCTTCTGGGTGGAGGGTACAGCGCAAAGTCAGGTAGACAAGGGTCAGGGAAGGCCGACCCTGCAGAACTAGAGGTCCGAGGGAGACCCCGTGACCGGAGCTCCTTTCTAAAGGTCTGAGATTGTATAGATCCATGAGAGGTCACCTCGGTGTCACAGGAGGAGTGCGACAGGCTGAAGTGATAAGCAGCAGAGTTACAGAGATCAGCTGGCTCCCTGGACAGCTCCGAAGGACACAAGGAGGTGGATGGTTGCAAAGAAGCGAAGGAGTCGTTGGGGACAAGGCAGTACATCTTAGTGTCTGATAGCAGATCTGTAGAGAGGAAAGAAAAACAGGGATGTTAAACTAAAACAGCCAGAAAAACCAAACTGCCTTTTTTTTGTCTTTATTTACCATGATCATGGCTGCAGCTCTCCACAAGAGTCAAACTGATGTCATCTGACGTCTTTTCCACATCTCCTGCGAAGACAGGAAGTAGATGAGAGTTGGCGTGTTGAATCAGTTATGAATGCATCCAGGAACACTAACCCTGGGAACCCAAAGTGGCCCCCATGGAAGACAGAGGAACAGTTATCACAGAGTCACTACCTCTGTCAGGTGCTCACCAACCAAATAAAACGGATTCCTGTTTTTTCCTCATGGCTGGTGAGAGATAACCTTCAAACAAAGGTGCAACTGTTTAGTTCTTTACAAGAACCGTTCCTCAAATAATGCAGAGTCTCCTGTGCGCTGGGTATCGGTGATGGACAACCTGAGAGGAGGGAATCCGCGAAGGGAAGCAGATTAAAACACTAAACCCCAGCAGAGCTCTTGTCCCACTTCACCATATTTTCTGTCATCACAAACTGCCAGCTAATTAGAATGGCATGGAACAGACTCACTGAATAATTCAGAAGACGCAGCAGACGGACCCAAAGCAAAGCTACGACTTCATTTACTGACTTTCTCAGCGTTTGAATCAGGACTTCCTGGAGAACGACTCCCATGCTGAGCCTGACAGTGGATCCCTTTTCCCAGCTCAGCAGTGCTCGTCTGGAGCTGCCTCATAGCGGTGTGACTGCTGAGGTCACGGTAATGCTGAGTCAGAATACTTCTCCTGGCAGCTGGGGTGATTATGGTCGGGGATGTGGTGATCCCGCAATGAGAGAAAGCGTCACACGTGTGGCAGAAAATCATACGTCAGTTGTTTTCCCCTCTGAATAAATGGAGTGTGAGGAAACCATGGTGAGGTCATATTTCTACCTGATTTTTAATGAAAATGACAAACCAGTGTGAAGCATTTTGGAGTTGAGCAGCAGCAGCTGCAACATGGCTGGGAAGCTGCAAAGTGACCCTCGGGATGAATGCACCATTCAAAGCACCTCCTTCAAGTGCGGTTTGTTTTTGCTTCTGACATGCTCAGATTGTTATTCTGAGAGTCTGACAAGTTCACAGAAAGCTCACGACAAAGATAGACTTCTATTTTAAAAAGTAATATACTTTTCTGCAGCCGTCTTCACATTACTCCCCAAACAGAAGCAGGCTCTAATGACACAAACAGGGATTTCACCTAATAGGAGACTTAAGAAGATTTTACTTTCACCACCTTGAACTGAGTTTTGTGTTTACATGTGTGCCACAAAACTGTTAGGGTTATATCATACTGTTTAAGATGGATGACATGATAGCTCCCAAAAGTGAAACCAAAACACTAGAAGCTCTCCCTGATGGCTGGATAGCTATAGGAAAGATCTTTTTTCATGTGACACTATTTTCATCGTCCTTGTAGAGAGCGATGTCAAAGTGGACATGCGACTGCGAAAGGTCGCCAGGTCATAAGGCCCACTTCCTTTGTGCTTACAGATGATTGATGGATTACACTTTATAGTTAAAGTAAACAAATAATTTAGATTCTATCATTTTAACATTTAATTTTGTTTTTAATTTTACTTGCCTTCCATAACCAACTTGTGTGTATAAATATATATTTTTGTTCTCAATATAGTGTTCTCAATGTGTCTAACAGGTCACCAGACACCTGTTACAAGACTTGAGTAGTGTTGCTTGTATTTTCATATATTACACAGCTTTGATGGACACTGAATGTCAGATAGCTCAACACAAACATTTTCATCTTGTCATTGTCTTGTTAACAAAATCCCAAAACCTATGTTTGTCAGTTTTTCAGTAGCTAGCACAATATCCTGTCTTCATCACGAGTCATTGACAAAAATTTATCATCATAATATCTATGTTTGTTTCTGATTGCAGGAAGGGCGTAATGTCAAAGTTCCTGCTTCTGTTTCCTTTTATCGCCCCAGTTAAAAAAAAGAAGAACAAGATGTCAGCTAGGGATGGGCAATGATTTTCAAATATTCAAAAAGTTGTTAACATAAAAAAAAATTGATTAGTTTGAGTGAAGATCGCTTTGTCCTGGCTGCTGCAGATTGCAGTTTTATGTAGGATGCAGGAGCTGTTTCGCATTAATTTCCAGAAAAGCAGGTTGTGCACAGAAACCATCTAAAATGCCCAATGACTTTCAAAATAAAACAAACCGTGTCCAAAGCAGATCATATTTAACTTGACCACAGCAATAAACTGACACAATGAACGGAGCCAGACCAGAAGTGAACAGGTTGGTGGATTTACAGCCAAAACAAGGACAAGGAGACTTTCAAAAATGGACTGGGAAGTGTGGGAACTCCCTCTAAAAAATGAACGAAATTGAGGTACAGTGCAAACTCTACAAGGTTAGTCTAGCATGTCACAAGTTGTCAACAACTGCATGTGAGAGTGAGGCATGCAGCAGAAAGTGAGGCATGCAGCAGAAAGTGAGGCATGCAGCAGAAAGTGCGGCGCAGTCAATGTTCAGCTTCGTCACCCAAGAAGTAAGTTTGATGATCGATGTGCAGAGCATAACAGCCCTCTCCCTCTTTGTCAAAGTGTAATGTTGGGGCAGGTATGTATGTGGGCGGCGGCATAATCTTCAAATAGTTACAAGTGAATATCGAATCGCCCTTTTGCTTGAAATGCCCATCCCTAATGTCTGCATCTGTCACAGGTGATACTTTGGCTTCACTTTGCACAACTGGAGACCTGTTGTCAATCTTTACACAAAAGCAGTTGTACGGTTATAAAAACACACTGAAAAATCTGTGCAGCAGTAGATCACCTACTTCAATGATCTCAGAGGTGAAATGACGTGTTTTTGTGGATTAAGCTTCCACCTTTATACCTGTTTTTGGTTAAAAAAAAAGTTATATTTTTCTGTCATGTTGAGTGGCTTTTAGGATAACAATCCAAAAACTTTTAGCATTCGTAGTTAAACTTTGCAACCATTACATCACTTTTCACAGCTGTTTCTGGGAAAAAATCAAAATATTTGGGCCTATTAGTTAAATAAATCCTGTATTAAAACAAATTCTTTCATTAGTAATACAGAAATTCTTCTTGAAACAGTTACACAGACCAACAACTTTTCTGATGGCTTGAGAACTTATCACAGGTGAGTCATAGTTACCTTTGGCTGCTGCTGCTCTTCCATGACTTGATGCAATCTGAAATGCAAAGAAAACAAAAAGTCAAGCAATGATTTTCTAGGATGATCAGACTCAGGATGAAGAATCTGTCTCTGTGTCACTAACAGCTGGCGCTCATTCGCTGTCATCACAGAGGAAAGTTTGGCCCGCTCTCCTTCTCGGCATACAGCAGCTGAGCAAGACATGCTGGCTGATTAGCGTCTCAAGGACGAGCAGTACAAAGAGGAACAGCGCAGCAGCCCATGGGGAGCCAGAGGTTAAATATATCTCAGGGAGGAAAAGGGCTAAATAACTTTGAATATTGAAGGAGACATCAGCTGACAGCGAGCTACGTGAGGATCATACCTAATGAGAACATCCTGTTTTACACACGCACACAAGAACAGCTGCTTATCAGTGCATAGTCATAGAAATCAACTTTGAGGTTCAGTGATCAGGACACATCAAACACTAAAGGCTGGACTCTGCAGAGGATGTGGGTAAATGCTCTGATTAAGCTTGGTCCCAGGAGTCAAGCAGTCGTTTCCTGATCATTTGCAGTCATTAGAAGCTGGGAATTAGACAACACTGCTCCTTCGTTTTTAACATGCAAGGACTCTTGAGGACAAAAGACTCAAATGGAGGTCATATGGCATTTGAAATACAATCAATTTGCTCCTGTTTTTGGTATTTGCTCAAAAACAGGGGTACAGTTAGCTCTGCTCACCTGCTGGTTTGACTCCATCCCGATGTAGGAGTTCCTTGAGCTGCAGTCCACGGGTGGAGTCTCCTGTCTGATGAAGTCTGCCATCTCAATGCCCCCTCCAGGGTCCCTGTAGACAAACACACCGACACACACTTTCACTTTTATTCCCAATAATGTGAGCAGTGGCTACCTGAAATCTAAGGAGCATGCCTTAAAAGAAAACCCATGTTTGTGTTTGACATCACTTATATGGCTTTTTGAAAACAGATGAAAGCATCCATGCAGGTTTCCTCCAGCTCTATATTTAGCCTGGACCCGCTTCTTCAACCAGCTGGTATGTCGAAACAAGCAGTTGCCAGGGATTGTCTATAAATCACTTCCATATGCCAAAAAAAAGGTTTCATAACAGGTCAAACCACAACATAAACACGGCTGAAAGGAACTCAAACATGTAGAGTGGATGCACCGAGGCTGGAAAAAGGAGCAGAGAGGGGAAGAGAAAAGGGGTGAATACCTTAATGAACTCATCTGCTCTTCTGTAAACTCAAACAACCTGGAATGTGGCTCCAGATGTGGGCAAAGCTGCGACTGTGTGCGTCCGCGAATGTGGCTCAGAGCTCTCATTCTTCTCGCTTGCCTTTCCCCTCTCTTAGCGCCTTGCTAAGCGCTCACTCTCTGGCATGTGAGTATGAGTCACTTCTTCAAGTCAGGGGCAGTAAAATGCTGGAACCTCAGTGGATGCTGTCCCTACTGTAGGTCAGCTCAACCTCGTTTTTAAGTGCCTGGCATTTAGAGAGGTGGAAACACATTATTCTGTCCCTTTGAAAATCTCCCATGAATGGTAGGAATGACCTTTAAATTGTTTTTTATGTCTTCATTAGCTTATTAGGGGGAATTCAGCTGCTCTCGAATCTGGGCTCTGTTGCAACTGTGGACTGCTTTGGGTATTATTCAAGAAACAGGGAGTAATGGCTGTCATGCTAAACGAGTCAGCATCTTTTTGACATTTTTCCACTTTTGTGTTTTTCAAAGTGTCTGAGAAGTTACTGACTGACACTTTAACGGCAGAAAAAAACAACACCACTTTCTTCACAGCCTTGAGACTTGTGTCATCCGAAAACACTAAAATGCAGTGAAAATCTGAGGGACTTAAAACACTATAGTAAGCAAGCAAGGCCTGTAGGTGGCGCTACAACTGTCTTGTCTAGAAGCAGCTTTTAGTAGATCTCTACTGAAGTAGAGTTGAGTGGATCGTCTGGTGTATTGGCGAGTACTAAGTGCAGAAGTGGAGCAACAGATGCAAACTTTGTTGAAAGACAGTCAGCAGATTCACCAGATTGAGCAGCACAAGCACAACACGACAGTCCACCACGATTGTAACGACGTTACTATTGTACTGTTGTATGCGCTTGCGCTAAGTGGAGCACGACGTCAGCGTTTCCACTGATAACGTTGGCTTACTGTTTACACGGCAGCGGTGTTGGCAGATTTCAGAAAAATTCCACTCTGGAGGCGGTTTTCGAAAGTTTGCATTTTGGGTAAGCTGAAACGCTGTTTTAGTGTAAGCACGCAGCCAAAACGCAACAAAACTTTTGCGTTTCACCCTAAAACCATTGTCATATAAACGGTCCCTCTTTTCACAAAGAAAACACACTTTGATTTAACATTTAATACACCAAAGTTGCTGCTCCTCTGTAAACAAAGTCAAACTTGATTGCAAAGCGTGGCTAACACTAGCAGAGCTAGCACCAACAGATTAACTTCCACAAGTCTGCACTGGTTCCTCATCGCTCTTGTCAAATTGTATTATGGCAGTTTACATACAAAATTATTTCCATGTATTCATCTGTGCTTGTTTACATCCAGGTGGTAGAGCTTTACGCCAGCCAGGGCTATAAACAGGAGTTACAGCCCTGGCTGGTGGTGGCTGGCTGACCCACAGCTTTGACACAATATATAAGCAACATTTTAGGCCAATTAACCATGTTGGCACACATAATAAAGTTCATCCTTTTAAAGTTCATAATAAACAGCAGATAGTAGAAGCAAATGTGTTTCAATCCTTGGCTTTAGCATCGTCTGCTTTACCTTATTCTTTGTGTCAGCACCAACAGATTTTAAGTACTTTTTGGGTCTGAGCACCTCACCTCTTTTTTTTCTTCCTGACATTGTAACAGAAAAAAAAGTTCATAATTTGTTTGACAAACTAGTAATTCTAGATTAGCGAGGATGAGAATGTTTAATTATTAGTCAGCTAAACACACATATGTATCCTTTGTGCAAACCGTGTATGTACAGTTTAATCATCCTGAGCCTCAAGAATATAAACGTGTTTTTGTTTTTTCAGTGTGAACTCAAATGCACTGAGGGCACCTTTAATACTCTTCACACAAATGAGATTATCTTAGAGTGTCAAACCTGAGTGACGTAACACACAACAGCATGAATTGACGATAAATGTATTACGTGATGCTCGAGCAATAAATTCTGGCTCGAGTCTATCTTTCTCCTCCTTTCTCTCTTTGTCTTTCTTTTTCTTCTCCTAGGGCCCTGAGGGGGGTTTTCTGCCTTTCAAGGAATTTTTCCTCGGGTACCATTTCAGTTCAGCTCTCATCGTGTGTATGGTCAAATAAATTTAATCTGAGACATCTTTTGCACCTCTCTGCGCAGGGCTCTAAATTACATTGAATTAATGTGACAGCAGAAATAATCCTCTTTTCCCCTCTAAATTGGGCTGTGACAGCAGGGTTTGTCTTGTCCTATCTAGGTGTATGGGCTCTCTCTGCTGCAGCTTGTGTCTTATCAGCACTCCAGGACCTTTGGCTGCAGCTCCACTGGACAGCTCCTCATTACATCACCTCTAACTGACACAACTCACTCCATCATTGATCAGGAAGTATGACGTTTTCATCCTCTCAGCTTTTACAGAATTATTTGTCAGAGCGTCTTAGTCATACTCTGACCACTATGCCGTGTAGGCTGTGAGCTTACCCGGGGCCATTACTGTCCTCTCGTCGCGTAGCACTGCTGTCGTTGGCCCCCTCGGTGCCCCCTCTGCTGCCCTGACTCTCCTTTGCCTTCTCCACCACCTCCCCTTCATCCAGGGCATGGTGGAGGCGGTAATTCACCGTCTTCAGCAGCAGGAACATGGCAGCGATCACACCACAGTAGATTCCCACGATCACCATGGTTGGCTGCAGGGCCTGGGATCAGAAAAGAAAGAGGAATTGAGTTGATAAAGAGCATCCAGAGATACAGATGAAACAGATTGGTGCAGACACCACCCTTTTTCCTCCTGTGTTTGTCTGGAAATCCTACATGTAACCACGGCCACATTGTTCACATGTGAAATCAGCTGTTAGCGGCCTGTAGCATGTCAATGCTAACTGGTGCAAGGCCTGATGTTTCCCCACAAGGAGTGGAGAATAAGGTGAGGATGGCGTGCTGGTACTCAGGTGTGTGCCAAGAAGTGGCGACATGGACCTATCCTTCCATCCATTGTTACTGGGAACATAGATCTATCGCCAATAAGATGGACAAGCTAGCCATGCTAACCTAGAAACAGAGGGAATACCAGAGGGCAGAGTAGCATCAGTAGCAGATTGGAAGAGCTTCACTTGAAGAAGCTCAGTCCTGGACTCTGTGGAGGTGGAAGCTGGCTGAACTGGAGAATGATGGACAAGCTGCCATCATCTATTTTCTTTTGGACCTTTTTGCACTTTCTATACACTTTCTTACTTTTGTTTCCTTAATTGCTGCTGTGACGCCTCCTGAATTTCTCCTCAGGGACAAATAAAGTGTTTTTTATTCTATTCTATTCTATTCTATTAGGGAGAAAAGAAAACTAAAATTGTCCAAATATGACCCTAACAATATGATGATCTCACTGCTTGTGAAAAGACTTCAAGAAAGGAGTCTAAGGGGATCTTAACCAGAACCTTATTTGCGAATATTCTGGGGCATACTCCAGACTACAAAGCTGAAAGAGCAGCAAAAATGTCTGTCTTTTGTGTCTTGACAATTAAATAAACATGATCATTTTTATGTCTCTTTCAGCGAGACAGCTATCAACATCTGCTTGTGTGTTTATTACAAGGTGTGTGTATGTGTGTGTGTTCCCTCTCCATCTTTTGCCTCGTCCTTGACATACCCTGCTTCATCTGTTTGCAGTTATTACAAACAGCACTACCACTCAAACCTGTGGCTCGATATAAACCACAGAGCTGACAAGAGTATTTCCACTCCTAGAATAGAACGGAAACCACAAACCTATTTGAAACATTGGCTTCTCAATATAGATGCTAGTATGCTAAGCAAATACTGATATTTACATAGAATTGTTTCTGAAAACACTGTTACTGCCTATATTCAGAATTCAATAGTTTGATTCTTTGAAAGCAGGCTACGGTGAAGCTCTTTTGGAAGGGCAAAGGTAAGGCACAACAACAGCCTTTGGAACCAACTAACAGGCAAACAAAAACCTCCTCTGACAAATGAACTCCGCAAACAGCAGCCAGTCCATTGAGTCTTGGACGGTGAAGTTGCCAGATTGGTGTCACAGCCCTGTCAGCTGTGCTCTCCTGCGGTCACAGCTGGTAGCTTTTGAAAACGTCTGAAACCACAAATCACACCAGACAGGAGGACAACAAGGAGATAAAGAGGAGGAGGGGGTTGAGGGGCATTAAATTCACTGATTAAAGCCTGGACACGGTGTATTTAACTGTTAATATCCTAACCTATCTTTACAGCAAGCAGGCCTGAGATAAACACAGGGTATAAACAAAAGAGCAGCCTGGACTCTGGGCTAACGGTGATGGGATTTCCAGTTCAGCTAAGTCAGCCAGATCATTTGACTCAGCCCAGTAATGTGAAGCGACTCCTTTGATTTTAGATCAAAAACATGTCTGTAGTTTTCAATTTAATCAGAAAGAGCAACTTCTAAGCCATCTGGTTCCAAGAACAGTTATTAACACTCTGGTTTCAATATAAAACCAAAATCTGATGTAAAAGTAACAGTAATAAGAAAACTTTATCGCATCCTTGCAACTACTTTTTCGACATATCCTAATTTTAGTCATCAATGTAACAAGTAACATCATAACGTTTACCAATAAAGGGGATTCACTTACTTACATTTCATCATTTCTAATAATGTTCAAAGCCAAGTTTCATCTACGTCACCAGCCCCATGATAATAATTTTTATTTATAAGTAATATTACAAACACTCGGTTTTCTTCACGAAACAAAAAATCCTCACAAATTCAGTTATCTCCTCAGACAAGTAGCAGTTACACAGTGCACTATGGGGAAAGGCCAGCCAGCTATTTATTTACTAAGTCTTCTTCAGCTGCAGCTTTGTTATCCTTCTATTTTCCCACAATTTCCTGAACTAGGAGTTCCATTTTTCTAAAAGACAGCCATTGTTGATAGTGTTTCATCACAACAGCCAGATTCAAAGTGCTCAATTTGATTAAACTAAAAATTAAAGCTCCAGTGAGGAGCTTCCTGTGTGTGTCAATTTTGACGCCCCCTCTGGACTAAGTGTGTTCCCCAGTCATCTCCTGAACATGTATTAAATGTATTATGGCAAAAAGCAAATCATTGTACCATATTTGAACAATGTATTGTGTCACTCATTATAATTTGACTTCAAAGCAGATAAAGCCAGTGTTCTTGTTAACAGCTTTGTTTGCTTTTGAAGAGGCACCATCATTCATTTCAGTTAATCTGACAACAAGTCAAAAACTCAAAACTACAAAATATGTTACTAATACCACAAAAGTTTGTTTTAAAATGTACTTAGTAACACAGGGTAAAATGTTAAAACAGAGGCCGACTCCTTTGGTTGTCTATAGAGAGCCGGTTCAAAGAGCTGATTCGTTTATAACTGACACATCACTACAAGCTAGTTTGTGGAGTGAACACTTTCAGGGGCAGCCATTTACAGATTTTTGTGGTTTTGTCAAACAAAGGAGGTCACTCTTGTTGCGAACACAATATCCTCATGATTGTTTAAAATATCATGCCTGTAGTTTACATATTATTTGTCATTTCTTGGGCTAAACACAGGCTACATTGTCTGAGCTCCAGATAATAGACCGAGACCGACCGTTAGTATCCAGCGGCAGCTAACCCAGCGGACACTCATGACAAAATGTAAATAGAGCGACAACAAAGGGGTTAATAACTACAACAACACCGCTTACCATGTATAGAGTGAAGGGGAAACATAGCAGAAACAGCCAGATATAGAGGTGTAGAGCGTTGACGAACGTGTTCTGATCGGGGTCGTAGTACCATCCGCCCGTGACTGAAGCCCAGACCCCCTGCCTCAGGATCTGTAGAGTCTGCGACCCCATGTTGTTTCATCCACCTCCGACGAATCCGAGCGGAACCGACCGAGAGACGGAACAACCGGGCTGACACGCTGGCTAGTCGTCGCTGAACATGACAATCGGTGCTATGTTTCCAGACAGTGGCCTGAGAATCCCCTCTGCAGCCATCTTCTCTGCTGCTGCTAGCCAGCCAGTCCTCCACTGAGGAGACTACTTATCCCACCACGCCCTGCGAGGAACTTCTTCTTCGTGGAACAGAACAAGGTAGCTTTTGAGCCGGACAGCGAGAAACTACTCTACAAAATACATCACACATTTTAAATCTGCTTCGTGGAACAAATATATTCCCAAAATTAGAAAAATGTGCTGCACTAAATTCATTCCTTTCATTTAAAAAGAAATAAAAGGAAAAACATCTAAACTGTACATACGTTCGTATATTCTCAAACCTTTTTAGTGTGGAAATATATATTTTTTCTTCAAAAGAAAACATGTCCAATTACATTAATAGTGTCTGATTAAAAGCCTCTTTTTTTTCCTTCTTCTTCTTCTTCTTCTTCTTCTTTTTTAATCAAACTAAGAACAGGTCCCCTAAGAATAAGAACCAAGCCACAAAAACGAAAATATCATATCCTATCATTCATTTCAATGTTTTGAATAATTTATGCACTTCATGATCATGTTCATGATCACACAAGCATTTCGGTTTTATCAATGTGCAGAAAATTGGACCTACATTATTCATCTACGGGGCCTAACTTTTTAAGACCCCAGATCCCCCCTTCATGAAAATTTTAAGATTTCAGTGAGTACCTTAAAACACCTCACCCATGACATTTCTTTGAAAAAGATAACCTGTTGTTTGTGTTTTTGTTGTTGTGTAACTCTAGGCCTACTTTTGTAACTATTTGTCTTTTAGGTCATGTTTGTTTATTTTTCCCTCAAGGCAGCTTCATGAATGCAATGAGTGTTTCCCTTTCCCACAATGATTTTTTAGGAAAGCTGTAAAAAAAAATCATTGTCAGTTTCGTTTCCTCAGTTTGATGTTCCTCTTCTTTACTGTACACTACTCACCTGACTGTGACACAACGTAATGAAGCAGAAAGCATGTCTGAAATATAATGAAACAGTTGGTGAGTGGAGTAAATCTGATCAAATGGCGACACCTGCTGCCCAGAATCAGTACACAATTTAAAGCCAAGACAGTTTTAACTTTAAACCATCTGTACGGGCCATTCCACACTGTGTTTTTATACTCCATATTTTCCCCTGCCCTTATTCTATCCTCCTTTTTTTATTCTACTGAAATCATCTGGAAAGATGAAATAGAGTTATTCAGTGGAAAGCTGCATGATATGATAGCATTGAGATGTTAATCTTAAATTAGCTCAGCTGCAGCACGTCTTAGATTTATCTGAATGAGATCATAAGGAAAAACAATCAGGCAAGGCTTAAGGTTGAAAACAATCAAAAGCAGTCGGATGGAGTGAAAAGTTTATTTTTTTAATACAAAACACAAAAATCAGAGAATACTTTAAGTCAAAGACAGATTATTCTGTAAATAATAAAAGGGGCAGAAGTTGGGGAGCTGTTTGTCTTTACAGATGAGATAATGCATCTTGACATGTATCCTTGTGAAGCTCAAAAAGTATTAACTTGTCCTTTAAAGTTACAACAACACAAATATTAAGCTGATGTCGGCAGTAAACTGACACTGGTGCTGAGGTCAGCTTATCACCAGAAACCTCCATCCTTAGCAAATGCTGCTAAATGCCTGCTGGCATCCAGTTAACATTCAGTTAACCCTTTGTGTGTTTGTCAGTGTGTTTGTTACAGCAGCTTGAAATAAACACGATGCCACGCCTGTCTGATGATTCAGATTGAGGTCTTAGAGTGAAATGAGTCCATGTACTGCCCTTTGTGATTACACAGTGAGAATAGATGGAGTGAGCAGAGAGGCAGACAATCTCAGAGTTTTATCAAAAAAAGAATGAAATGATTCCTGAGCTGTTCTTTCAGTAGGACTTCATATTTTTGATCTGCATCCTCCCACAGTGTGAGTAGTTTCACTGCAGCCTGGCTCTCTTCTCAGGGGGCGGTTTGCTTGGCGGGGCCGGAGCAGAGGACTTTGTGGCCGGTTCTCTTTCCTCTTGTTTTACAGTTTCTGTTGGAGGTTCAGGCTCCTTCTTCACCTCAACTGCAACACAAGAGTGTGACATTAAAAAAAACATGTAGGTTACATCACAGTTAAATACAAAGGTAAACAATATAATACTTCATTTCAAGAACATTTAGTACTGTACAGGGAAGATTCCAAATGGGACTATATCACTTCAGACTGGAAGTACCACCCTTATGAGATGTATTTGCTCTATTACATCATTTTAGGAACAGAACATCATATCATTATTTCAAGATCCTACCTGGAATAGGCTTCTCTCCAGGCTTGGGCTGAAATTATAGAACATAAAAATATATTATTACTTAAAATCAGTAACACTTAAACAAAGGAAGTCTTTTTAAAGGGAATAACTGATGAAAATATAGAGTTTTATGAACATATAAGTAACTGTTCTCAGTTGATGTTACTGTTACCTGATAAAATGTCGGTGGAAACTTGGATCTGAGGTCCAAAAGGAGAGTGTCAACACGGTGCCTCTGAAACAGTGAACTTGGTTCCTCCTTCTTTTTAGACTTTGGCTTGGCTTTTTCTAAAAAAAATAAAAGAGACTTTTAATCAGTCTTGGCTCAATCAATCACATTGATCTTCCTTAAAAACATAGTTTTGGCTCTGGTACTCATCAGCGGTCATGATTCATCTTGTTACAGGATCTGCTGTTTTATCACGAAGCATTTTACCGGGAAACTTCCTGACAACTACCTTCTAAAAGACTGAAAGACTCCTGTGCACTGATGCAGGGAAAGACATTTTTTGTCCATAAAATAATGTCCCTGGTCTTAAACTAGAAACCATCCCTGCTTTTGAATTTTTAGGTGTTCCTTTAAGGGTTTCAGGTCTCTGAGGCTTGTTTCTGTAGGAAAAAAGCTGCTTGAGTACACAAATATAAATGAACTACAATGACCTCACCTCTCTCCTCTTGGTCTTTGAAGTGCCACCAGTATCCTTTTGATGGGTGGTAGCGGCAGTATGACATGGCTTCATCAAAAGCAGACTGGATTCCATGGACAGCAGACAACTAAAACACATGAGAGTCATGTTAATCACCATGAAACACTTGCCATTTCTTCACACCTCTTCCTTCAGCCTGTTTTCTTTTTAAGTGCAACGTTTTGTATCGAGTCAAGTTATAATTCTTACCGCTCTGGAGCTGATCACTGTTCCCAGATCTGGGGCCTGATATACCACTCCCGCTATGATGTAGTAGTCCGCCAAGGGGATTTCTGCGGAAGACACATCAGAAGCAGACAGAATCCTCAAACACATGCAAAGATGCATTATTTTAGTTAGCTGATGACAGGAAGTAACCAATGATCATATTCCTGCTCATAGAAAAGTTAATATTTTATCAAACAGAAGCACTCATGCACTTTGTACACTCACTGATCCTTATCTAAGAAGCAGTTCTCACCTTGTGTCGGCGACTGCCTCTGTTGTTTACGGATTATATAAAGAATTGGCTCCTGAGCATGAAGAAGAATGTACTCCACTCCCACCATCTGACTGAGATAAGACAGAAACAATGTTTGCTGTTGGTCATGTGAACGAAGGCTGTTTTCATTTTTTGTTCTCCTACTAACCAGTGTGTCTCGTAAAAAATCCCTTATGTGTGGGAGAAACTTACTTCAGATGTTCCAGGCTAAGCCGCTGCATTTTCACCACCTCATTGTTACAGGTTCGGTCATAGAACGGGTTGCTCCTCTCAGAGAAGTAGTCTAGGACATTTCCAGGGTTGAGAATTGGTACCCAGCCGCTGTCCACCCATGAAATCCCCAAAAGGTTGTCTGTGGATTAAATGGTAAAAACTTATTCCTGAACTGAGGGCTAGTCAACTTATCCACATTTATCACCGACACAGCAGCTTGCCCTGCAGTTTTTATATTGCCATCTACACCCTCCAGTTCCAGGTATCAGGAGTCTTTTTGAGACATCAGGAAGCATCTCAAAATACAATTTAAATTCTAAAGGTTATGGTTATTTGGTCTCTTCACATTACTCCACACTTGTTTATGTGTTTCTACTTTTACTGAATCGATATTGTCTACTTGAGCCTTTTTATTATTCTTTAGTACTTTTAACTTCTATAGTAACAATGGTTATTTGCTGTCAAAAATCCACCTGTTTCAAAATTTCAGTTTTTTCAATAAGAATTACTCTTGTTAACCATTTTTTAAACATTTTTTTTTCTTGCATTAACAGATTTGTGTCTGATTCAATGATGGTTATGTTTTTCAGTCTTGGTAAAAGCACTTTGTAATCATTTAGTTTTAAAAGCACCATAAAAAAAAAAAAAAAAAAAAAAAAAAAATCAATAAATAATTTGTATTTGTGAGTGTTGGAGTATCAATAAACGATTGGATTGTAATCGGTCAGTCGCATAATATATTTATAGCAAGGGAAGTATCTTCGGCTGTCAAGGCTTTGGTCTGGCCTGACACCTACACCCTCATACCACATAGTATACAGACAGAGTGAAAACTGGCTGCACTAACTACTCGATCGTATTGTGAACGTTTTTTTTAGTTATTTTGCAGTAATATGTTTAGTAACTAGCTTAAAAATGTACCACATGGACTTTAAATACAGACTGCCTATTTATCTTTATCACAAAGATGCTGCTGTGTATTGCTAGCCATCAGTTGCTCCCTTTAACGCAGTACCAGGGATCAGCAATAACCACTAAAAGCAGGTAAGGAGATATTAAACTTCTATTTAATTTAAGATGTAGACGTGATTCTCTTCTATTCAAGTTTCATAATGATAAAAACACTTTAACAGCTCCAATGAATTCGTACGTTATGCTAACTGTTGCTAATGCTAGCTTTCCTTGAACAAGTATTTGGACAAGCCGATTAAATGAGTCTTTTACTGCTACGTAATGATGTGTTAGTTGTTCTGTTATTCTGTGGACATCTAGTATCAGAGAAAACGTGTTTGAAATATTTCCAAAAGTAAATTTAACGTGTATTTACGAACCTCTGAAATCTACCGACGCCATGATGTAAACAATTGTCCATTAGAGAGTGCGTCACAAGGTCCGCGACCGGTCGTGGTTTGATTATGTCACACTTATTGTTCAGTAGCTGAAAACCTACCTTCTGTCAAGACCACACAGTTAAATCAAATACACTGAGAAAAAAATATAATCATCCATGTTAATTCTCCTTTTGTGCAATAATATGTTAAAGCAGTTTCCATATTTCTTGATGTAGGGCGGATTTAAGGTAAATTAGGAAAACAGCACTGTGTTTTCTACTTTTTAAGGTAAAATCAAACGCAGTTAATGCAGGGACCGTGCTTTGGAATTTAGTGACTTAATTACATGAAAAAATGGTGTGAGATCACATGGGAAGGCATGACCAGCATCAAACTGGAAGTTGGAAAAATAGGAGGTAAGAGAAATTTCATATGCTTTGTCTTGCTTTAATGAAAGGGTATGTATTCTAAATGCATAATTTATTGCACGTACAAACTATAGCATATAAATATAAACGATTAACAAAATAAAAAAGCATGTTTCAGGTCATTTGAGATACTATTTACATGATAATATTATAAAACTAAACACTAGTGTATTCATTTAGTCTTTAATAAGCACCAATTCAACAAGATGCAGATAAAGATAAACTTTGAAGTACATCATATTTTAAAGATTTATGAACATACTTTAATTATGAGCTAATCTCACAATTTGGTCATGTTAAGACCTTAAAATTTGCACAAAATACCCTTAGACTGATCTGTTTGACTTGATTATTTAAATAAAGTCAGTTATTTAATGCAAACAAATCAGGACCTCAGTGTTAAGTGCAGTTGTGGTGGCAAAGCAACAATTATTATCTAACAAACGTTAGAGCGAGTGTTTTGTCTTTATATAACTGTCTAATCTATGGTTCATCCTCTATTCATACTTAATTTAATGCCAGTGCAAACAAGAGTGGGAAATACTCAGTTTCACTTTTTTTAAATTCAGTAAATTCAGCCAAACCTGTCATAAATTAATAATTTTGTGCCAACTATATTGAGAGGTTAAATAATAAAACACAATTTAGTTTTTCATATACAAAGGAGACACTTGAAGAATTCAGGAATGTGCCATATCCTGGGATATATTTATAGGTCATGTTAAGAATATGATCACAAGGTGCAGTTAGAAAAATTGTCACAGTATACCTGAATTCACCTTATGTCACAACATCGACTTGTTTAAAGAAAGGGGGAATTTTCAAATAACTCGTAACAATCTGGATCTCTATTGAAACATTAGGTCATATTTCTTTGCTTTCATGCTTCATGGTTTTTTATTTCTGTTCAGCAGCATTTGCTCCAGAGAGTTAGAATTCCAGAGACACACCCGGACAGCTGAGTTCACAGCCCTTTGAGTGTGACAGGACAGATAAATTAAAGCATAGTGACTTCATGCTTACACACACACACTCAATAATGTTGATGACAGTCAAAATGAGAAGCTCTTTTGTCGTGACGAAAAAGGGAAAAACCGTGTTTTTCATCTAGCTGTCTGCAGCCCCCATCATAATGAAAGGCTTTTAACACTATTACCCAGCATAAACCCGGTCTGGATGACATCATAGCCTGTCATTATGGGCTGCAGCCTGTGATGAGTGTGTCCAAAGTGGCTGCACAGGAGGAGAGCTGTGAGGGAGAACAGCAGGCTGCAGGCGGCTCAGGCGAGAGACGACAGGCTTGATGATCTTTATCTGATTCATCTTAGCAGAGATGACTGCATTCCTCTAATTTCAGATAAAAGCGACAGACTGAGAGAGATGTTTAGGTGGAAGGAGGGGGTGATGCTCGCTGCTGCCAAGTGCTCCTCTTACTGTTAGAGGAGGCTGATATATCACTATTTCCAAGAGAATTTGCATGGGTGGTCCAGAGAGACAGCTCAGAATCTGATAAAATAATCCAATATTTATAGTTGATATGCTCTCAGATCAGAAAGACAGTGCTTTAGAAATGAGGGACACTAAAATATCCTGAATCTTTGATGTGGCTCTCGTTAAAGATAATACAGTGACTGTAAGGGAAAAAACACAAAACACATCACTAGGGATGGGTACCTTTCATATATGAAACGATACGGCACCGATGCCTGGTACCTGGCAATCGGTGCCGGTACTCAACGGTACCAATTTTCGGTACTTTTTTGTGCTCATTTGGTAAAAAATATAAATTTGTTCAATAATATATTTTTTTGTTTTTCACTTCGAAACATTATTCTTTAATATATGGCCTCGTAATGCTGTGTTCATGTCCAGCATGGAAAATAGCCTACTCTTCCACTCCCTCACAGTCACAAAGTTGCATTTAGGTACCTAAACATGGTATCTTTTGATTTTTTGTGAATCGGTACCCGGTACTTTTGGCAGATTTCGGTCAGTACCTATATTTAATTTGGTACCCATCCCTACATATAACTTAACTGAGAGGTTTTTTGACTATACAGTTTGGGCTCACATATGCACAATCTTCTTATATATGATACAACCAGAAAAGGGATGGTAGTTGACTAAACTTGGCAGCAGTGTGACTCACAGCCCCCTACCTCCCCCTTAATGTCTTATTTGTAAAAATCGTGCTACACATTAAAAGAGGCCTGTAAAAATAAAAAAATGACTGATATTAAATGAAAAGTCTGACTTAAAGGGCAAAAATACCCAGATAAAGATATATTAATGTCAGTTAAAGGTTTAATTTAGGGTTAACTACAATAAATAATGATAGAGATGAATAAATAAAGTTTAGTTGGCCATATTAACTAAAATGTAAGCTTGTTTAATAATAACACAAATTTTAGCTGCAAATTATCACTTCAATAAGATTATCTTCACGACAAAGAAACATTGTCAATGCAGTCTGGTTTTAACACAGAGAGGTAATGAAATTTTTCAGATAAACAGATGATGAAATTAAACCTCTCCTCTTCCTGCTGGTGGACCCCCATGGGACCGCTGGCCTTGTATTTATCCACCAATCAGATCGTCGGGGAGGAAAAATACGACAGGCTGCTCGGAGGAGCGCGCATCGCAGGGTTGCGCACAGAGAAAGACGTAGCTGCGACACTGCTGGCGAGGAGGAGACGCGACTACATACGGCTATGAGGATGCAATGAGAGAGGCTCTGCTAATTTGCAGCCGTACGAGGGCAGGTTTGATCAAACACAGGCGACAATGAGCGTGATCCAGGCCGGACACGACAACAGGATGGACGGCGGCAGAGAAAGCGTCACCGACAGCGGCTCCCCGAGGCTCCTCCAGCAGTGCGCTCAGCCTCCACACAGCAGCAGCAGCCGGACCAAAGATGCCAGATACCAGCAGCAGCTCCAGCAGCAGCGGCATCATGGAGGGTCGATGCTCAAACAACCGTCGCACAACGAGCCGGCCGATGTCGTGAGGCGGGCGCTGGACTTCAAGTGCCAGGGAACGCAGTGCTACAAGGATAAGAAGTACCGAGAGGCGATCGGCAAGTACCACCGCGCTCTGCTGGAGATTAAAGGGCTGTGCAGGGTACTGGGGGACCCCGACTCCAAGCCGTCCGCGTCCCCCCTCCTGCCTACCATCAGCAAGTCCAGCACACTGACAGACGAGCAGAAGGGGGCCATGGAAAACGCAGAGTTGGAGTGTTACAACAGCTTGGCTGGTAATTTCCCCCTCACACATTTCTATACACACACACACGCACGCACGCACGCATGCACACGCACAGATTTATCTGCTCTCCTCTCAGCACAGAAAGATTCTGGGAATACTCCAGAGCTCATGAATGATTCATATCCAGCATGAGTCATTCCCAGGCTTACCCCACTATCCACTTCACTTTCTCTTCGTATTTATGGCACATATTTATTCACCCCTTAGCAAATCCACTAATTATACTGTATGTTTTTGGACCTACCCAAAGAATCCGCCCCATCTCGGTCCCGGACACACATGCTGTAATGAAATCCAAACATTGGCTCATGCTGTGTTAACTTTCCTCCCTCCTGTGTGCAGCCTGTTTGTTACAAATGGAGCTGGTGAACTACGAGCGGGTGAAGGAGTACTGCCTGAAAGTGCTTCACAAGGAGGGGAAGAACTTCAAAGCTCTGTACCGGTCCGGTGTGGCTTATTACCATCTTGGAGACTTCCAGAAAGCGCTGTTCTACCTGAAGGAGTCGCACAAACAGGAACCATCAGGTCAGGATTGATTTTAATGGTTGAAGGTCATCTCTTTGTGGCCTTTAATGACCTTTGATTGATATTCCACTTTTTGGACACGGTCACCTGTTTGGGTATCGACCTCCTCACTGGTATCTTATGAGAGCTAGTGTGCCGAGAACGTAAATTCAGTCCCTCATAAAATGAGCTGGTTCAAGGGTAATTATGTTAGAGATCATGTGTAACGAGCAAGCTGTGCAAGATTATGCTGGTCGATGATGGCCAATGATCTGTAAAGGCTGGAAGGATCTTTGTTAGGAGGAACAAGCTGCATCTTTAGAAATACATGTGCAGCAGATTTGAATCCTGGGTAAGAAATCTGCTGTTTCTCCAGTGTCCTCTTGAGGCTGGCTGGAAGTACCAGAAGTCACATACACACCAAGAAAAAAAAAGCTGATTTCGAAGCAGAAATTAACTTATTTACAGCCTGGTTCAAAACACATCTCCTGTCTGAGTCGCTAATTTCACTATCGGCACACACTGTACAGGGGGTGAATTTTTTTCTAACTCGTCCGTTCAGAGGAAATTAAGATCGCGAGCTCCCCCGATCAGGGGCACAGCTCAGGGTCACGTGACTGACAGGCACCCTATAGCTGTATGAGAAGCCCTCGCCACGACCAACATGGCCGCGATAGCCGATATGCTTCATTTTCCATTTCAGAAACACACAAGTGACATCGGGGAGACTACATCCATGTTTCACACAGTCTATGGTAAGGAAAGGTTTGAAAACATACCTTTCATTTACACAAAAAAAATACATTTAAAGGACAAATATGGTCTAGAACATAATTACTTTTTTAGGTATCAACAATTACGTCACTATTTCGATCAGAAGTGTAATTTCTCAGGCTTTCAACAACAGTGTGTAAGTTTTATAACATTTTGTGGATGCATACAGTTCATACATTACAGAAAAATAGGAAAGGGAAGCAGGGATAAGGCTCTCAGTGGAAGGTTGGGAAGAGATTTGCAGTTTTTGATGTTCCTCAACAAATTTGGTAAATTGGAGAGAGCATTGCTTTAAGACGCCATATCAAGAAAAGTACAAGAACCCAAGTCCAAGAGACAGCCTGGTTCAGGGGTGGCAAATCATTTTCATGTCTTTTTGTTGAATTTTGAAGGTCTTTCTCTCGGTAATGTTGTTTCCATAAAAGACAGGAGTGAAAAAAAGTTATTGCTGGCAGCTAGCAAATAGTCCATCACTAAAAAATGGCTCAATCCTCTACCACCTACAAGAGACGAGTGGTTCAATATTTCTTAGAAATCTTTAATATGGAGACCTACATTCTAAGGATTCAAAAAGACAAATTTTATCTCATCTGGAATAGGTGGATTGAATTTTTTGAGGAGCAGACTTTGTCTGACCCCACTATTAGTTATTCTTCTTCAACCTCTTAAGAGAAAGACACAATGTAAATGCAAACTCCCTTTGTTCATTTGTACATAGTTATTCATTTAGTGATGTAACATATGAGGATGTTATGTGGAGATTTATACACATTTAAAATGTACATAGCAACAATGATTATGTTCAACGGTATATTTTTGAAGAAAATGCTCAAACTTCTACATAAGTGTAAATATAAAAGACAGGAGAAGGACTTAGTATAAGAAATGCTTAATGAAAACGTCTTTTCCTACAAAAAATACAGTGGAAAAACTATATGCTCCTGTTCCTGGCACAGCTCCTCCTTTCACTCTCTCATATGTCAGTATTGTTTGTGACAGACTCTTTTAAAGCGGTGCAGGATAAACTCGAATCACAAGCTGTTGTATCTTTAAACAAACCTACATTTCCTAAAATAAGCTCCTGTCGTCACGTCTCTTTGTGACACGTGCCTCTGAGTTCAGTTCAGACGGGAGATTTATGAGCATATTGATGCACCGTTTCCCGCCTGAGCAGGAAATAAATCAGCTTCTTTCCTGTCTTTGTTTTCCAGACACCAATGTGATCCGCTACATCCAGCTGACAGAGATGAAGATTCGCCGAAACGCCCAAAGGGAAAAGAAAGAAGCGACATAAGCGCTTGCTGTCTGGTGACTCCTAACCTGTCGTGAATTTTAGCCCCTCGATGTGACACCTGGACCTTACACGCCACGAGTCACAGGTCTTGGTGTGAAGCGATTTTTCTGTTTGCTTTTGCCTTGCACAGCAGCCAATTACGTGATTGAACTTCATAATTGTGTGCTTGAAGCATTTTCACAAGTAATGGTACTGTTTTTGTTTCGAAACTGCCAAATTTGTCTTCTATGAACCCTTCTAGAGTATTTTTAAACAGAAGAAACTGATGCACTGCCAGTCCAAACACTGCACATACAGGCCAAGACTTGTGATAGAGACAGGACCAACAAGGTCCTGAGAGTGAATCCAGCATGTTTACCAGTGAAGCGTTACTGTAATCTAGCACGAACCCTCGCACAAGATGTCCTTTGAATGGCAAGAGAATGAGTAACAACCGCCCACACTTCTGTCACCTTACTTTGATTTTGAAAGTACAACAAAAGATAACGATTTTTTTATATTCTTGATTTTATCTGAAGTGCTTTCAGCCGGTGGGATTCTAAAAAAATGTGGAGGCGAGGACATCAAGCTCACGTGGTTGCTAGAGTCAGTAGGAACTGAAGAGACATATCACAAAATGTAAATAGGCAACTTTATAAAAACCACAAAAATATAACGGAGAGGCAAGTTGTGTGTGTGCGTGCGTGTGTATTAATGCCAAAACAAAGCACTTCATCCACAGCCTTTTCTGTATCAACAAATACTGTATGTTTACTGTAAAGGTATGCGTGTAATAAATGTGTGTATTGATTCAAATATCTCATAGTGCTTCCATTTTACTTCTTTATTTAATTTTCAGTTTTGTGGTGGTTATATTAAGGATAATTTAACATATATATAGAGAAGGGTTTGCATCTTAACAAACTAAGAATGCATTAATGTAAAAAACAATCAACAGGTATGACAGAGGGTTAGGGTCACAATAATAGTGATTAAAAAAAAAGTTTGGAGAATAAAGTTGGAATGTATGAGGTTAATGCTGAAATAAAGACTTAATGCACACAAAGGCCAGAGTATGTCTTAAAGGACAATAAGAGTCATGTTAAGGCATAATACAGAAAACAAGTCTTCAAAAGGGGTTATAATTTTTGCAATTATGGTTAAAATAAGGTCATAATGTAGGAGATTAGGGTCAAACTTAAGTTATTTAATTATATTAAAGTCAAAATGAAGTTTTTATGTAACAAACAAGAAAAGCACTCAAAAAAGGCATACTGTGATTGTCACCAACACTTTAGTCCTACTTTAATGTTATACTCCCTTTCAGCAGACTGTCTGCTACAATTTGGTGTTAGTTGCAGGTTTGTACGATAATTTGTTACCTGATAGTGTTAAAAATTATGATGACCCAGTACATATTTCATATTCTGGAACTTGGTATCCAGAATATTGCCAGGATCTGGATCGTACTTTTACATCTGTCAGTAATTATGGTGACCTTATCTTGTATTGTTTTGCAAAGCAATCCGACCATTTATGGTGGAGTTATATACACATATGGTAAAAACGGCCCTATCTCACAATGATAAAGAATCCTTAAAAATAATCCTGGATCCAGTCGGTGATCCAGATCACCTCCAAAATGTAATCACTCCTTTCTTATACCATTTTGAACATTTCCTGAAAATTTCATCAACATCTGTTTGTTACTTTTTGAGTTATGTTGTTCACAGACAAACAAACTCTCCCAAAAACATGACCCCCTTGGTGGAGGTAAATAAGAGATAAAATGAAGTCATTACATTAAAGTTGAAATGAAGTTAAATAACAAGATTAACATAAAAAAAAGGTTACATCATGAGATCTGAGCCAAATTAAAGTCTCAGTGTGTGATGTTGGGGCTGCACGGTGGTGCAACGGTTAGCGCTGCAGCCTCACAGCAAGAAGGTCACCGGTTCAAATCCCCACCTCGGCCGGTGGCTCTTTCTGTGTGGAGTTTGCATGTTCTCCCCGTGCATGCGTGGGTTCTCTCCGGGTACTCCGGCTTCCTCCCACAGTCCAAAAACATGCTTACCAGGTTAATTGGTCACACCAAATTGTCCCTAGGTGTGAGTGTGTGCGTGCATGGTTGTTTGTCTATGTGTCAGCCCTGCGATTGACTGGCGACCAGTCCAGGGTGTACCCTGCCTCTCGCCCAATGATTGCTGGGATAGGCTCCAGCCACCCGCGACCCTAAACAGGGCAAGCGGTATAGAAAATGGATGGATGGATGGATGGAGTGTGTGATGTTGAAGCTGTTAATTAAGATAAATTCTGGAATAAGCAACTAATGTATAAAGATCATAGCCAAAATAAAGTTATGTACTAGAATACAGAAAAAAAAGCTACGTCATGTGATCGAGTCAAAATAAAGTCGCAATGTATGAGATTAAAGTCAGAATCAAGTAAAACTTTTGGAGATAAAGTTAGTTAAAATTAAGTTGTGGTAAGAAAATAACTTTATCCTGCAAATCTTTATCTTGTGATTTATTGGCATTGCCCTGAGTTAATAAGCTACTTGGTCTTATCTCTGTTTTTGGTCTCCATCAGTTCTTAAAGGAATTGCCTCGAGTCGTTACAAAAAACTCGAGGATAGTTTCAGTGAACTATAGCATATACTGTATCCAAAAAAAGGTGTCCAGTCACATTTCTTATTTGTTTCAACATTTTTCAGAGGGTCGCATTTAAATGTGTGTTAAATTTGTGTTCTCTTCAGAGATAAACACAAGCTTACTTGGAAGACGTTCCCCATTGGGGGTAGGCAATCTGGGAAACTATAAAATCATGATAGTTGTTTTCAAGACTTTTTCAGGCAAAAAACATTTCTAGCCCCTACTCTTTCTTATCCTGAGAGTTAGCTGCTAAAATCTGTTTTCTTCAACTTGAGAAACTCTAAATAAAAAGTTTGTTGTGTATAAAACAAGGAGCTAAAAGATGCTAATCACTAATACGCTGGGCAAACTGTAACAAAATTGCTTGACCCTGGCTACGGGTAGGGTCTGTTGAAGGCTGCTGTGTATCGATGTGCTCTATGTCATGTACTGTCTTTGATTTTATTTATATTCTGTTCATTGTTGTCTCTTTTTGCTGGTTGTAGATATATGTGTAGCCTAGGTGGACTGCAAAATCAGAATTGCCCATTGGGATAAATAAAGTTGTCTAAACTTAACTAAACTAAACCAAACTAATAATTCATCCATTATGACTCTAAAAGAGCAATAGCAATTACTTCAGATGAATGAATAGTTTTATAAATAAAATCCAGACCCAGTTGGCTCATTGTCTATGACTTTACTCAAATCAGTGTGTTCCAGTGCAAATATAAGTCAGTCAATAACAGCCTTATCTCCAACCTGAACATTGTCCATCATCAACAGTAAGATCAGCTTATTCATGGTAATATTACAGACAGATATCGACACCTCAGCCACACCTTTAGAAGGAGCGCCTTGTTTCATCAAGAGCTCCTTTGTTGAGATAGTTTTTACATTTAGCATGATCACATTCTGTACAGGCCTCATACACGGAGCATTCACATTTAGACAAACATGGGCTAACACTTGAGATGGAGACGGGTCAGACCACAGAGGATGCAGCTTTCCAGGCTTAGAGGTGACTCAACATTCAGAAAGAAAATGAGAAAATCAGGCAATGCAGCGTCAGAAAGTGGTCTTCAGACTACAGGTAGCTTTTTCTTGCTTTAAATTCAACATTCATGAAATATGAAATTGCCCAGTGTACGTAATTATGAGGATTCTGAGACACATTTATAGCCAGATTTGGCTCCAACGGTGATAAGGATTACCTGTCAGATGTCAAGTTTGATTACACAAAATTCTACACGATCATAACCATGGGATCAATCGTGGTTCTTAAAGTTTACTGTGTGGTGTTCTGGTCTCGAGCGGTGTGGTGTGTCCTTATTAGAGAGATCTTCCAAGATTTTATTTATTTATTTTTTAATCAGCTTAGACTTAAAAGTTGTTTCTTGTGTGGTTGACCTCTATTTAGCATTAGCATGTAGAATTTTTGGTGTAGACAGGCAGGTGAAATTAATACTTTGACAAGTAGACTTGACTCCTTTCTCAGGTCAAGATTCCCCAAAAAACTGCCAAAACTTATCAAAAGATCTTCCACAAAGTTCTTAAAGTTGTGAACTCTGTCTCAGGAATGTTTTGTATTGTTGCATTTCATCAGATCTATCAGTATTGTATGAACTTATCATTTTTTAAAAAAGTCAAACTGTTGAAGATGTAAGAAAAATCTGCAAAAAAACAATGAAAAAACAGCTTCAATGTGATTTAAAATGCATTATGTAAAATACAAAGCTAGTCAAATCAGGCTGCGTTTTGAAACATTCATAGACAACAGTGTCAAATCAAGGCATATACACTGAATTATAAAAATAAACCATTAATAAATAAATAAATTAACAAATAAATAAATAAACAAAACACAATGAAGGAGTGAACTCTTGGTCACACGCCACCAGGGCCTGTTTCATCTGTGTCCCACTCAACACTCACTCCTATGAAGTTCCCTTTTTACTTTAAAGACATGTTTTTCAACTGGTGGGAAAGGAAGTTGTTCAGACAGTCACAAAGAACAAAATCTAGAAATTTGTTAAACCCTGTTTTAACGTTTTTGAGGTTTGATTCCAAAGACATCCTAAACTTTTTTTTGCACATGAATAAAGTACACTGCTTCAACAGGTAACTCAAAAACAGACTGTAAAAACTCCACTTGGAGTGTGTCTTTCATGACTGACAGCCTTAGGTTGTTATTCAAAGAGTCTGACCTTAAACTGACCATGGACTAAGTCTCTAAGATGTTTATTTAACACCAGAAATATGTTACATTTATCTTCTTGAATGCACCAAACTCCACCGACAAAAACAGCAATTTTACCTTGAAGAAAACTGGAGTTGCTGCTCTACCACGGCTCCAACCAGGCAGGGTTATAATAGTTAACTAAAACGAAACTAAAAACGAAATCAAAAATTTAAAATACATTGCAGTTAACTCAAACTAATAAAAGCTAGAAAACAAAAAAGATAAGTAAACTAAAACTGTATCTTGTGTTCACAAAACTAACTGAAACTAACAAAAATTATAGACAAAATGTCCTTAGTTATAGTTTCTGACGTGTTTAATTGCATGTAAGTCTGACTTTAATTGTATTTGAGTCTGCCTTTATTGTTACAGGGTCCAAGTTTCTAATTATTTAAGCTCATATTATATTGTTTTTATATAATTAATTTTTATATTGTTTATGTTAAAATTATGTTAACATAATTTATGTTTATATTTTTTATATTAAGTTTATATTATTTTCTTGTGTTTAAGGCAGCAGCCAACAGTTCTTCAACAGCATTGACTGAGCAGTGAGCGCTATGTTGGACTTGAAAATAAACAGTATTACAAAATATTCACTCTGACCTTTTTGAATCCTGCACCTGGTTAATAAGGTACGAAAAAACTAAAACTAAACTGAAACTAAACTAAAACTAAGCCTTGTTGCAAAAATCAAAACTAAATAAAAACTAGAATGCCCGCTCCAAAACTAGTTATTAAAACTGAACTGTAATGGAAAAAAATGTCAAAACTAACTAAAACTAAACTATAATAACAACAAATCCAAAACTATTAACCTTGCGACCAGGCACTTTATTTGTGCTGTTTTGTAACTGTTCTTGTTTTATTGCATTGCCTCCAAAAAATACAACACAATCACTAACATTCCCAACCGAAGTAAGGCAGCAACTTCTTATTTCACTTCTTGGTAAAATTGCTGTTTTTTCCGATGGAATCTGGTGGCTTTGCATAGAGTGTTCAACAGCTGTTTCAGTAGCTTATTCGAATGCTGTCAGACACTTTAAAAGACAATAAGGATCTGCCAGTTTTCAAAACATGCACTCAGTGGAAATACTTTTATCAGGCTCATTTCCTCTGAAGACTTTGTTGGAGGAGGCGGAGGTGGCTGCATGTCCTCCCCCACTCTCAACTCCCCACATCTTCAGTCTCCAGCTCTCCTTTCTAATAAAAGCAAATCTGCTTGATGAAAAAAGAAAGATTTCATTGGAGACACTGCAGAATGTTTCACAGCTGCAAGTTGAAGTCATGCTCAAAAAAACAAAACAAAAACACAAAAAAACAGGGCCTGGGTTTAAAAGCACAGAAATTCCCTCCTCATGAGGTCATTGATGTTTTTGGTTGTGACTTCTCGACAGTGTTGCGGCTCTAATCCAAACCAAAAACTCACATTACATGGCTCAAGATGATGTCAGATACTATCTCAAAACTGCAGCTTACATCATACAACACCACTCCTCATCCTCGGATATTACTCTGTACAAGTGATCGGTGATGCCAGGTGCTCGATAAAAAAACAGAAAACGCATCAGCCAAACCATTAAGTAAGATTATTTCTCTACCGATGAGAGAAAGAGCTTATCTGACAATGAAAAAAACCTAAAGCTTTACATTCATGACGCTTTCCAAAAGTGCACTTCATTAAATGCACCATCTTGAGCTCAAGCTTGAAATAAAAAAATATGCAAAGCTTGTGAAACTGGTAAAGCTGTTCAGTGGAGAAGCAGTAAATCAGTTTGACCCCAAAGGAAAGAGTCAGAAAGCAAAAAAATCAACCAAAAGAAAAAATGATCCATCCTTCTGAAGGCTCACCGACCACCAGACTGTGGCGAAAAAATAACCCCAAATTCTTTTTGTTTTCATGGATTTAGATTTATCACAAACAGCAAAACAACAAGGTGTTTGTTTCTGTTTTAGAGGAAACATCTATTTAGACTTCAGTGATAATATTTTAGACGAGGAGGGATGAACCAACCTCATTCCAGCTCGGTATCAAGCTTGGTTTCAGGAGTATTAATGGGCTCAGACCAGTAACAATCCAAAGGCTTAATCCAAACTTTACAGCAGTCACAGTTCCATCCGTCAGGTCCAGTTAGGACCAGAATCCAGGTCTGTAGCGGTACGGTGAGTCTTTGGGAAAGCTGATCTCTGGTCTACAGAGTGGCACAGTTCCATCCTGACACTGTCCCTCGTCCAGCCGATCTAACAAGTTCTCCTTCCTGCGAGGGGAGTATGGCGTCGGGGCCTCCATGGGAGTCGGGAGCACCGCTGTGTCGACGCCAAACTCCACAGTTGGAGGAGTCTCTGTGCTGGATGTGTGGGCGGGAGACTCGCCGTTACCCAGGTTTTGTCCGTTTCCCCGTGGCCTCGTCTCCGCCCAGAAGACTTCACAGCGAGCGCGTGGGGAAGGCCGAGGCCGGGCTACAAAGTCTAGGGTTTTGGGGCGTTCAGGAGCACAGCGACGGCGGGGAGTAGGAGGGAACACGATGTTTGGGTCTGGGAGCCGAGGGACCTCACGACAGTCTTCCTTTATACCTCTGAAGACTCCTGTCGAGGTTAGAGGAAGAAATGAGAAAAGAGAAAATCTTAGATAACAGCCAAGGTTTTTTTCCTGACTGGAAATCATTTGTTTTGGGTGACACTTTGTTTTTTTATTTACTGAAGTAAATAAAGCAATTGACTTAGAAAATTAAAGAAATAAGTAAGTAAGGAAATAAGTAAAGAAATAACTAAGACCTACCCGTGTTTTCTAACGCCGTCTTCTCTGGTAAAGGTTCCAGGTTATTAGGGAGGCAGCTCTTCTTTATGGCCCCGTCTGACGGCGTTCTCCTCAGACTGCGTGACGAGCTTGGGGCAGAGGGAACGTGAGTGGGAGTGAGGGACTGTCGTGGGTTCCTCTTGAAGCTCTCCAGGTGGGTGTTGACGAGTGGGTTAACCAGCGTTTGATGCTGTGACACAGGAGGCCGAGCAGGAGGCGAGGCGGGGCGGTAGACCAACAACTCCTCGCTGTCCGTGCGCAGCAGCGAGCGTGTGGAGTTGCAGTCAGACACAGAGGATAAGGATAGCAGCGTGTAGGAGGCGGGCAGGCCTCGCTCTGGCAGCGAGGGCGCCGAGGGTTTCAGCGGACTCTCCCGCCTGAACAGTTTGCGAGTCTGGGGGCTGGTGCTCCGCCTCTGCCCCCCTGCTCTGTGGAAGAAACCCTCCCACCTGGATTTGATGCTCTCCTCCGGCTGGGCCAAAGTGAGCAGGTTGCAGCCCAGACCCACGGCTGCTAACAGAGCCCCACAGCCCAGCAGGACCAGCTCAGACCGTCGCCCCCCTCCTGGGCTCTTCCTGCATGGCGGTGTTCCCGGGACCTGTCCGGTGGGGCAGTACTCGTCTCCGTCAGCCTCAGCAGCAGCCGTGTTGGACTCCTTGTGGAAGGGGAGGCAGAGGTAGGACTGACCAGGAGCTGCTCCAGGCTCGGTGGTGAAGCAGCAGTCTTCATTTTCTAAAAACAGGATCGTTCACGTTAGCGTCAGCTGAGGAGCCTTTAGAGGACGCACTCTGAAGCCTGAACATTAACCAGAACTGACACAGAATCAGCCAGCTGGAAGTTAACATCTACCAGTGAAACAGGGACGAGAGGGGGGACTCATATATCAGGATAACCAGGAGGAATTCATCAGCCTACATTAAACAGAGGAGGTTACACAACAATCCTCTCTGTGTTTCTCTGCAGGGCATGTCATTTTCTAAAACTGATCCTCTGCAACTGCACAAAGCACAGGAACAAGGAGGGAGCGGTCTTTTTCATCAGACTGCATCATTCTCTCAGAAGTCTCACAGATCTGAAAAACAATCAGCTCTCTCCAGGTCTCACTGGATAAAATGGGTTTTAGAGAAGAGGGTGGAGATGGTCGACCGGTCAGTTCATTCTTCAGACCAAGAGGATTTTAAGCAGAGTCAAAGGATGCTCTCTTTACAGAAAGTCTTTCTCTTCTTTTCTTTCTTTCTCCTTTTCCTTCTTTCCTTTTTCTCTCGCCCTTTCCATCTTCCCCCTTTTCCATATTTTCCATCTCCCCATATTTGTCTTTCTTTCCCTTATCTCTTCCCATTTAGTTCTCCCCTTTTCTCTCTCTTCCCTTTCCTTCTTTCCTTTTTCCTCTCTTTCCCTTTCCTTCCTTCCTTTTCTCTCTCTCCCTTTCTTTCCTTCCTTCTTTCCTTCATTCCTCCCTTCCTTCTCTACCACTTCCTGTCTCTTCTTTTTGGACTTTCCTCTCAATTTTCTTCTTTCCTTTTCTTCTCCACCCATGTCTCCTTCTCTCCTTTTCACTCTCTCCCTTCCTTTCCTTCCTTTTTTTTTTTTTTTTTTTTTTAACTCTGAAGCACTTTCCTTATTTCCTTTTCACCCCTCTTTTGCTTATTCCCTTTGTTTCTCACTCCCTTTCAGTCTTTTCTTTTGCACTTCCTTTCTCTCTTCTTCACACTCCCCCTTCCTTCTCTCCTTTTTTCTCCCTTCTCTCCTTCTCTCCACTTCACTCTCCCCCTTTCCTTCTCTCCTTTTTTTCTCCATCACTTTTCTTCTTTCCTTTTTTCTCTCTTCTTTCATTTTCTCCTCCTCACTCTTCCTTCCTTCCTTCCTTCTCTCCTTTTTTCTCCCTTCTTTCCTTCTCTCCTCTCCTTTGCTTACCTATTTTTCTCCATCACTTTTCTTCTTTCCTTTTTTTCTCTTGTTTCCTTCTCTCCACTTCACTCTCTCCTCTTTCTTCTCTCTTTTTTTGTATCACTTTCCTTCTCTCCTCTCCACTCCTCTCCACTCTTCCCCTTTCCTTCCCTTTTTTCTCTATCACTTTTCTTCTTTCCTCTTTCTCCCTTCTCTCCACTTCACTCTCTTCCTTTCCTTCTCTCCTTTACTATTTCTCTTTTTTTCCTCCATCTCATCATTTTCTCACTGTCTGACACCATCCAATCACAGAGCGGCGAGTAAAACAGGAAATAGATTTTCTCTCACCCATCTCCACGAGGCTGGGCACCCCGGGCACAGCTGGACTGTGTCGGGGAGATCTGCGGAGGTTTGGGGCACTGCAGGAGCGCTGCCGGCTGCCTTCATGAGGAGGCTTCACACTGAGAGAGACAGAAAAACCAAATGAAGCCTGAACAACTCTAAAATCTATGATCAGTTATTAACACACTTTAAATGTATACAAAGTAACGATGAACATCATCATTAGCCACAGATTAGCTGTACAGACTGTCTGTGGAGAGTGTGTGTGTGTTTTTTTTTACCTCGCATCAGCGCTGTGCTCCCTGTACGGGCCGCCTCCTCGAGATCTGCCCTTTTTCCTTGAACTCTTCCTCTCACCCTCCTCTTCATCCTGCAGACAACCTGCACCCCGACCCCAGGCTATACACCCCTCACCAGGAGTGACTGTGAAACAGAAGAGGAGGCGACAAGAACCAAACCGTGTCAAGTCACTCTTAATTATCTTTAAAAAAAAAAAAAAACAGATGTGAATATTATAAATGATTATATTAAACTTGATTTTCAGACTTTGGTTGTACTCACGCTGGATGGCTCGGAGGCGAGGAAGTATCGGTGGGCTCGTTGGAGGACTGGAGCTGCTGCTGAGGAGACTCCTCCTCCGGTCATGAGAGGGAGACGCCTGCACGGTGATTTTGTGCTGAAAATCTGAATCAGGATTACAGATCATTGACATAAGTGGGAGTTAAGACACTGATTTACCCAAGAAACCTAACAAACCTAAAAATCCACTTCATTTAATTTTGTAAAATACTGTAAAAATTGAGTACATTGTACATTTGCATCAGATATGTAGTGCAGCCACAGTTTAACAGAAAGGATAAGAGATCGAATCTCTTCTGAAATGATTTAATTGTCATCTTCTGTCTCCCAGTTTGAATATCTTGGTGGTTTTAGTGTATTTTATAACATATTTGAAGCTCTGCGTCACCTCCATGTTTGAGATCTGACATGTAAACAAAGCTGTCTTGGCCTGTCTGCTCTTAGAGGAGATATTCACTTTGATATCGTGTCTCTGTGTGAACACACACGTGCAGACTGTTGACACACGCCGTCTGTTTGCAGTACCTGAGGGCAAGCTGATCCTGTTCCCGTCCTTCAGTTTAAGGCGATTGCGGCGGAACTTGCCCTGCCTGCTCTCCACGTGAGGCTTCTCCTGGTAGAGCTGGTGAATGATGATGTTGAGCTCTCTCTCCAGGATGTGGATCTCGCGCTCCGCCAGCTCCTGCTCGCGCCTCCTCAACGCCTCCTCCTGGCACTTCTGCTGCACCGCCGCACGGGTCAGCTCCTCCTCCCACGATCGCAGCTCCTGAGGGAAGGATGAAGGAGAAAAACACGAAGCCTGTGAGACATCACGAGTCTCAAGCTTCTGGAAGAGTTTCAAAAGGTTTTATCTCTGAGTAAACTTCAATCTTTTCCTGAATTTAACTTTTCACACACAACTTCTTTGAGCCATTTGTGAAGCACATTTTAACCTTTATGAGAAACATGCCATTCATTGTAGTTCAAATGATTTGTATTTTCAGAGATAGACTTCAAAATGAGAGCTGTAACAGTGAGGCTAATGTTTTACTATACATTTAACTTAAAGTGTAATTCCAGCTCTTCTAACCGTGGGCCTTTGTCTGGTTTCGGAGACAAAATGATGAACAGGAAATCATTTTTAAGGTGCAAAAATTTAATTTCTTAGGCCTGAAGTCAAAAAACTTGCTGTAATGGCTGCGACACACCCTCAGAAGGCAAATATTAAAGGAAGGTGAACATTTTTGTGCCAGACATGCTTCAATTCTTATTAAAGAACTGAAGTTTAAAGGCATGTTACAGCCTGAAACGTAACAACGACCTGAAATGCAGTGAAAAAAATGTAATAACTGACCAAAATTGTTACAAGTTGTAACAATTTGGGCCAAAATTTATTACGTTACATTTTCAATTATGTGGCGCTGTTGTTTGAAACATGACAACAAGCAAACTTTGCCAGTTTGTACCATAGTTTAGTAGCCGGCCGTATGAGTAAGATGGTTCATAGACCGTGTGAAACCGAAAGAATCCAGTAACGACATGAAGGCATTACAAAGACTATCATCAACAACGTCCACATGAATATTACAGCCACCAACAATGATGATTTTATCTGGAAGAAGAACAATGTTGGAAAGAAACTCTGAAAAATCAGTGAGAAATTGGGAGTACGGGCTAGGAGGCCGGTAGACGATAACAAACAAAATGGGTTGCGCTGTTTTTACAGCTGGTTGCAAGAAACTAAGAAAAAGACTTTCAAACAGTGGCGGCTGCTGGTCAGTCAAGGAGGGGAAGCTCATTTTTTTCCGACCTACATCATAAATTTGTTTATTTATTCAAACATATTTTCTACCCTCCATGTCAGCTCGCTACTAGCTGGAGCTGCTACGTGAGACTACGACAGGCTGAAAGTGTGAGGGTTATACTTCAAGATGACTGGCTCATTTCACTGTCAATCAAAAAGGGATTCGGCCTCAGACAGATCATCCAATCATCATGCAGAAGCCCAGCGTCCAGGCCAGCCCACTGCCTTATTGACCCCCAGAGACGCTGAGCGTACAGTGTGTGGGACAAAGCCCAGCGTTTACCCAATGACCGTCCACAGTGGAACAACCCACTTTACGGTTCCCCACTGAAGTCAGAAGACGCTCAGTGTCCGACTGTGTTAAAGCGCTGAGATGCTGCAGGGATGAATGAGAAGGAGGTGGAGCCAGTTACCTGTGATAGGTAGCTGATTCTGAACAAAAGATGAAGGAATTCTAGCGCAGATTTTGTCAATGAAATGTACACACAGCATGTTATATGCTGGGGAGGGTTATGAGTATTAAGGTGACTGGGAGGAGTGGACTCGTTTAAACTCACATATTCACCCTCACACAGCCAGGTTTCAGTCAGAGCAAGTAAATCAATATGATAATCAGATATAAGTTCATTAACTTCAGCTTTAGATGATTAAGATCTAATCTTTAATAATAAACCACACTGGACTCTAAGGTCAAGTGCTAACGTAACCTCACTCTTCATTTTATTGAGAGACTCTCAAGCTTGAACAGACCACTGCAGAATAACTGCTGACTGTGGGTTGGAATGAACATTAGCACAACCAGTTTAGCCCCTGTGTTAGCCTTTAGCTTGTGCTCTATCACTCTTCTGTTTAGCTTTCTTCTGCTCTTCTGTCTTTTTGCTGTCAGACAGTCCAGCTCTAGTGTCCATTATTACTACAAAATTAATCCAAGAAATTGTTTTCAATAAAGAAAAACACAGATGTCTCTTCTCACTACTAAACTTTGTCAGCGGGTGTGATGTTGTCGTAGAGACTTTGACGTTAAGCAAATTAATCTAGTCCTACAGGCCCCGATCGGGGAGCTGAGAAATAGAACTTAAAATAATCTATTTTGGTGCTGATAATCTAATTCTAAATTGTAGATTGTGATCAGGCATATATCCATAAGGGAGACTTTTTTAAGACCACTCAGAAAGTCCTCACAGTCCCTTAAATTCTAGATGTCAGAGGAAAAAAAACTGAATTTTGATGTTAAAGTCAGAACTATGACTTCAATCTCACAGCTTTGGGATGACAGAATTTCCTAAGAAAAAAAGAGAAAAAAATCTGAAATCTCATCTCAGATTTATGAGCAAACTTGAATTCTTTTTTACATATCTCAAAATTTTAAAAAAATCCAATGTTATCTTCTTAAGGGCCCAAATTACTCCCAAATTAAACGACACACAGACATAACTTTCCTTTTCCACATTGAAAACAACTGATACCCCCCTCTTCTCAACACTACCAGACTTTATATAAACACACTGATCTTGTTTTACCAATTAGTGTGAGTGTGTGTTTATATAAATATAACGTAAAGCCCAATCCTAGCATTCAAAACACAAAGGTTATGTAACAAAACATGGCAGCAACGTACAAGCAGCTTCTATCTGCGTTGTAAAAAACTATTTTTGTTTGTGAGGTCTGGCGGTGGTGAAAGAGTGAAGAAACAATAATTTGTGGTCCAATAGATTATTCCTCTTTAAATGCCCTGAGAGGCAATTTTGCAAACTGAATTTTAGTGCTTGTGTTAAGTAGGTCAAATATTATGTTGTAGCCATTAAATACAGTTTCAAGGCTGCCAGATGATTGCAAAACTTTTTGCACCTCTGAGTCCAAAAGTAAAATTAAATAAACACCAGCAATATCTTTGATACTGAGCCCGAGGAGCACTCCACTTTACCTTCTCCTTGGTCCTCAGCTGATCAAACATCTCCTGGATCTCCAGCTTCCAGTCGTCCTGCAGAGAGTGGAAAGACTCTGCAGGCATCTCAAAGAAGCCCGACTCCTCAATGGCTGTCAGCTGATCCAGGATCGCTGTGAAGTGCGGTCTGGAGTGAGGGTCTGAGCTCCAACACTCTGTGGCAGGAGATTTAAAAAACACTCTCAGAAACTTGGGCCAGTTTTTCCTCAGTAAAAACTATTTTTGGTCCTTTAAGAGCTTCCAGAAAGTGATTATGTATTCAGCTTGTTTATTTGATGCATCTGAGCTATATTCCAGAGGCTTTTTCTTGCTGCAGTGCATAAACACACAAGAATCTTTTGGCTCCTCTCCCCATTTTTAATAATTCATCTTCAGTGGTATTTTTCTGGCACGTAAACTGACACTTGTGTTCCTGCCTGTGGGGTTTCATTACAAAAACTTGGACGCAGTTCTGCAGAAACATATGATCATTCTCATCCATCTGCTGCTTGTGCATTAATGATTCGTTTCCTCTCACCCTCCATCAGACGGGCGAAGGGTTCAGGACAGGTGGAGGGAATGGGCAGAGCCAGTTTGTTCATGGCGACCCCGTAAGCCACTGCAAGGCCATCGATACCACGGAAAGGGACTTCGCCTGTAAGCAGCTCCCACAGCAGCACGCCATAACTACAGAGATTAAAAACAGAAGGAGAAAAGGGCTGAATTAACTTTACAGATATGACTCGAAATATGCACTTTAACGGACCACCATGTCTCATAATACAATACCCTTTAAAGATAAGGGGCTTGATAGAGATGTTAAAATACAAACCTTTTCACATTTTGCTGCTTAATGAATACTGCCATGATGTTTTAATGCTCTACTACCCAGATGTAAACAAACACAGATGACAGATGTCAGAGACAAGGGATGAACCAATCCTGGTATCAGATATCAGTTCAGTAATGACTCTTAAAGTTGAATCAGATATTGTGACAAAACAGCCAAAACATTAGGCAGATCTAGTCAACTCAGTTCTATGTTGTCTGCATTCGTCAGTGTTGGCAGGTCTGTACATTTTTGCTAAGATGAGCTTAAAGATCATGAAGGATCAGCAGTTTAGAGGCATTTCACCTTGTTTCATCCTGTAGCTGCTGTAACTGCTGTAACTACTTCATCTGATATTTGTTGTGCTCTGAGCAGACATCTGCATGTTTCATGATCATAACTTAAAGGCAAAAAGAAAAAGGTCAATACGCTCAGATCTTTTAGGTGTTCTAACAATTTTGGCCACTTCTGTATGAGCAAAGTCAATTCCTCATTCATCCACTGCTGGGATTAATAGTTAAACTTTAAATACTTTTAATGTTTGAAATTTATTTATCACATGTTTATGAGTTCATAAAATTATAAAACTGTTAGTTTAAAAACATTTTTGTTGTATGTTGGTTTACAAAGATAGAGGGCCTAAAAAAACAGGGTAGTTTTCATTTCCATATGTCTCATAAGTCTCATTCATTGAGTATCGATAATCGATTCTAGGGATGCACCAATTTTCGCTTATACTGAAAGACGATATTAATATTGCTGTTATGGCCAATAACTGATATTTATTGGTAAGAAAACAAACAAAACAAAAGAAAAACCAAGCTGAGATGATGTGTAGAGGTAGTTCAGAGAGAAAGAGTAGGGATGGGTATCTTTCACATTTGAAACGATACGGTACCAATGCCCGGTACCTGGCAATCGGTACCGGTACCCAAAGGTACCAACTTTTCAGCACATTTTTGTGTTTATGTGGTAAAAAATGTCATTTTTTTAATAATAAAATATATATTTTTTCAATTTAACATTTTTATTCTTTAATATATAAACTTGTAATGCTGTGTTCATGTCCAGCATGGAAAATCACCTTCTCTTCCACTCCCTAACAGTCACAAGGATGCATTAAGGTACCTGAACATGGTACCTTTTGATTTTATGTGAATTGGTTCCCAGTACTTTTGACAGAATTCAGTCAGTGCCTTTAAAAGTACTTAGTTTGGAACACATTCCTAAAAAAGAGTGGCACGACTGTGAGAAAAGACGATCATGGAGAGGATCAAAGGAAGGAGCGCCCGAGATGACAGTGATAAAAAAAAGTATGTTGTGTCTATTTTTTGGACCCAAAACAAGAAGAGAGACATAAAAGAAGAGAGTCCACTCTTCTTAGGTAGTTTGGTGTTTACATAGTCATAGAAAACAATATTATTTGGGTCTTGAAAGATCGTTCAAGATGCTCTGAAAATGGCTGGCAGCTAATGACTAAATATTGGCCCACTTTTACTCATCGGCAGATACCGATATTGATACTGACGTACCGTGCATCCTATCAAGAATCGATTGGAAATGGTGGCGGGACCTTTTGTGGACATCATGTGACGAGCCACACGCTTATCATGTTTGCCACTTAGCAGCAGAATTTACAAGAGAATGGTGAAAAGATTAAAGAGATCGAAAGCTTGGCTTCACTTTGCCAAAAAAGACACTAACAACATAAAGTGCAATTTGTGCAACGCTGTAATATTGTGCAAGGGTGGCAACACCACCAGTGTTGTACTAATCTGGTTACAAAGCTAAATGTGGACATGAAAATGTATAATTCAAGCTGTTTTTCAGCTGAAAAACACTCAAACCTTCTTTATTTAAGTAAACGTCAAACAGGACTCATGTTGATTTCCAGAAGGACCAGGAAACGTCACGACAGAGACAGCTTCTCTGACTGGCTTTTCAATAAGAGGCAAAGTGTGCAGCCAAAGGACACAAACCTGGTGCAGAGTGTGTATTAATAGTTATATGAGCTCTTCAGCCTCAATCAATCTGCTGCTTTTCTCATAATACACAATGTTCTGCTCTTTCCCCCATGTACCAGCCTGAGCCGTGTTACATGGCAACTGTGTCCAGACTCTGAGCTGCACATTATCTGAGAAAAGCTGCTTCTCTCTCTGCTTTTAGACCAGTCTGTCTACTCCATCACCCTCCTCCTCCTTTGCCTCCTCTGCCCACCTCCAAATGTCGCTACCCTTGGAGAACGTGGACGAGCGGATGACTTCAGGGGCCATCCAGGCGTAGGTCCCCGCTGCGCTCATCTTGGTGGTGCGGTGCCACTCCCGGGCCAACCCAAAGTCTGTGATCTTCAGCGTCTTGTTGCTCAGGTCTTCCATCTCCACCCTCTCCAGGATCAGGACTGAGGTTTGTTGAAGGTGGAGCGGGACGTGATGAAGGGATATTTAGTTGGAGGATGTGGAGGAGGGGGAGGGTTGGCAGGCAGGTTGACCGTAAAGTAAAAGGATTCAGGTGATCATCACCAGGGTTGTAATGTTTGGAGGGAGAGGAGGAGGTTTTAAAATCATGTGCAAATCAAAAAATGGACACACGGTGGAGGAACAAAACAGGGTGCGGTTGTTGGGAGGCAATGATGAAAGAAGAGGAAAGCAGAGGAGAGAAAAGAGAACAAACAGAAGCTCAGAAACAGTGGGCGACTACAACAGAGAAAGATGAAAAACATCCATTTGATCAGTGCTGAGAATCTCACTGCATGTTTCTCCAACAGGTCATCAGACACCAGCACTAAAACCACAGTCAAATGACAGAAATAGCCTCTTTTGACGCTCCTTTCCAACATGTACCAGCAGAGTATCACTCCTCCTAACCACATGCTCTCTTTTTCTCCCCCATTCAGCTCCACAAAGCCAGGCCATCTGCTGCGGCTGTGCCCAGAAGAGAGGGTGTGTCTGCAGGCTGCGGTGCACATCAAGCACCCCTACATCTGCTGCCTGTGTGCCTCTAATGCTTCAAGCAGAAACACTTTCTAAACTAAACTAAAGCTGCAGACGCTGCAGCAAACAGGCAGAGACTCTGCATGAGGAAGATTTCTGTGTCCACCTGCGTGTGAATTCTTTATGTTCAATTTTAGGGTGACTGGGCTGAATATAGAGGACGCAGAACGCCTTTTTTGCTGTGACAATGCTCATCAGTGTCTTTTCAGTATGCCACTAAGTGCAAAGAGGATCTGATTGAAGGTGAAGCAGGTGTGAGTTCTGTAAGCACTGGAAATAAAACTGTTTCTGTTGACACCACCTCATTACTGGACTTTTTTCATCAACATATGATGATAAAATTTCATATCATGTGAAACCTGCGGAAGAGGCTGAGTTTTTGACTGCTTCTACAGGGTGTTATGGTGATATTTGTCCACATCAATAAGAAAGAGCAGCATATCAGAAAAAACTCCAACAAAAAGAAATAAGCTGTAATGAGAAGGAGTGAGAAGAAAGAAAGGAAAAAAAGAGTAAAAGAAAAAAATTTAAAAAGAAAAAAAAAAGAGACAGAACAAAACATGGGAGAGCAAAATATGATAGAAGTAAGAAAAATACAAAGAAAAGAAGAACAGAGAAAGACTGTACAAAGAACAGGTTAGGAAAATCTTAAAGAGGAGAAAGGGAAAATTAAAAAATATATATCATAAAAGATGGAGGCAGATGGGGGGGGGTGAGAACACTTTTCTACCTAATTTGTTTTTCTGAGTAGAGAAAGGGAGGAAGGAACAAAAAAAGAGGGATAGGACACAATGATAGGGCAGAAGGAGAGATAGGAAGGAAAGAAAGAAAGAAAGAAAGAAAGAAAGAAAGAAAGAAAGAAAGAAAGAAAGAAAGAAAGAAAGAAAGAAAGAAAGAAAGAAAGAAAGGAAAGAAAGGAAAGAAGAGACAGGAAATATAAAAAGGAAAGAAGAAAGAAAGAAAGAAAGAAAGAAAGAAAGAAAGAAAGAAAGAAAGAAAGAAAGAAAGGAAAGAACAGAAAGAAGAGACAGGAAATATAAAAAGGAAAGAAAGAAAGAAAGAAAGAAAGAAAGAAAGAAAGAAAGAAAGAAAGAAAGAAAGAAAGAAAGAAAGAAAGAAGGCAGGATAGGAGGAGACAGTAAAAGAGATACGAAAAGAATAGGAAATAAGGAGAGATGGAAATAAGGAAAGATATAGGAAGAAGTGAGGAAAAAGAGTGAGAAAAAAAGAGGATGAAAGAGAAAAGGAAATAGAAAGAAAAAAGAATTAAACGTGATTGGAGGGGGGAAAGAAAAGGGGAGGAATAAAGAAAGAAATGCGATAGAGATAGGAGACAGAGTGTGACAGAGAGAAGAAAGGGAAAAAGAAAAAAGAAGAAAGGGAAGAAAGGAAAAAGGGCAAGACAATTTATATTAAACAAATCTGTAGTCCTTTGGTTTATAGGACAGGTATATATATATCCTGATATCTCAGTCTTTCGTTCTATGTCTAAGCTCTACATGAGGATTTAGTTTCTTGGAACCATGAAGATCCAGTTCACAGTTAAATTCTGATGCATGCAGTGCTTCTGATAGGTGTGAACATCCAAACTCACAGGTAGCACGTCTAAAAATGAGACCTGTCAGCCTCTATGAGCCTCTATGAGTCTCCTGCAGAGGTTTGCCTCAGAATAAACTGATGTCCTGCATGGTGCAGAGGACTGGGGGTTTCCCCTGTAGAGACCACGGGGTGGCAACGAGTTGGTCTGGCTAAACACTTTACAGCAGCCAATAGGAAGTGAAGCTCCTGAGCTGATCACCAGAGAAGAAGCCAATGAGAGGCAGAGGCTGGCTGTGTGGGTTGAGGGAGCCTCCAATAGGGTGGCTGGGGCAGAGCATGGGTAAATCCTCAGTAATAGGCTTGGGATTTAGGGGATCCAGTCGGGTAAAATGCAAGATTACAACCGCTTCACAAACATACATGCACACTGCTTTTGCTTTCTGCTCTCGTTTCTGAGGGGAGGTGATCATCAGCACCAGGAAGTAGACAGAAACAAACAGATTTTGCAGCGTGATTCCAAAGACGCAGAAAACATCTGCAACAAACTACAAGCATTTTGATGTCTTCAAACCTAAACAGCACACAAATGTAGATGCACATCTGTAGAGTTTCTCTTGAAGAAGTGTCAGACATCCTTACACTCATCGAATTGGTTCATGTGCAAATATTCACTAAATAAACCTGAGGCATTAAACAGATCCACAGAATGAGCCCAGGAAGAGAAAGAGGATCTTACTGTTACTGGACTTGAGGTCTCGGTGGATGATGGGGACAATGGCCTGGTTGTGGAGGTAGAGCATCCCACGGGCAATCTGCACGGCCCAGTCCACCAGCGTGCATGGAGGGATTCGTTTCCCCGCGAGGGCCCGGTTTAGAGGCCCACCTCGTGCGTACTCCATGACCAGACACAGGTTGGGCTCCTGCAGACACACCCCCAGCAGGGCCATGATGTTGGGATGGTTGAGCATGGCGAACAGTTTGGCTTCTTGACGCACGCTCTCTAGTGTCTGCTCAGGGTCCTCATCTGGGTCCCGTCGCGCTGCCTTCACTGCCACCTCAGAGCCTCGCCACACTGCACGGTAGACTTTCCCAAATCCGCCCACACCAATGATTTCTTCCAAGGTCAGCTCAGAGAAATCGATCTCAAGGACTGAGGAGAGAGGGGGACAGAGATGAAGTTCAGGGCAGCAAAAAGTCACAAAATTATATCCTGCAAAATAATCAGAAATTTAAAAAAGAAAAACAAATCTGTGATTTACAAAGCAGAAACAAAATACTATAATTTTTTCCTCACCAATCAAAAATGTATTGCAAATTTTAACATGCTGATATTAAATCAAAAAGTTTTGTTTGAAAAGTTTCAGTTTGCTTTAAAAATCAAAAACTTCTCTCGGCTTTTGGTCACACTGCATCATATATACAGAGGCTTTAACACTTATTGCAGCAGCTTTTTATCCAAAATATGTGAAATGGCACAAATATGACTTCTAAATGTAAAAACTGTTCTTGGCATATGCAGGGAAAAATGTACGGGACAGAAAAGAAGCCAACAGCATGCCATATGTCAGCAGCTCAGCTGGATGTCACTGGTCACTAGTCCTGTTGGTGGTGTGCCTACAATGTCACCATACATATCTTCTCTTTGTTGATGAAGTAAATGCAATGTGTACGGAATTATGTGTCTCTTAGGTTAAAGACAGAAGATAGAACATAATCCAACAGCAAAAAAAGCTTCACTTTAAAAAAATACTCTGCTAACCTGCTGAAGTCAGACGTTTTTATCAGCATTTTAAATACTGGCAGAAATGTCGAGCTGGCTAACAGGCTAATCACTGGCTAAGGCTACTTTTATATCATCAGGAGACAGCAAATAACCTTATTTTTATCGCACAACAAGGGAAGTACACTTTAAATCAAATATAAAGTTTAACCTCTGCAAGTCAGCTCTAGAATTTCGAGTCACTAAAATGTGTGTTTGTATATTTCTTTACTGTAAGCCAGATCATATGTTGTGTCTAAAACTTCAGTGTAGCCATCAACCTCTGGAGTTTTGATTAACATCTACTGACATTATTATGTTGAAATGTTGAGCCAGCATTTCAACATATTGCTCTTCTGTAATTTTATCCCACAACTTTAACTTCTGTACTTTTTGGCATTTTTCACAGCCTTCAATTTTCACAGATTTTCACTGTACAAATTCTAAACAAGTCATCATTCTAACAGTTATACTTTAAAAAATATTCAACATTTTTCTCATTTTTCCCCATGACAATGAATGAAGATGTTCCGTCACCATGGAAACCACACAGCTGTTTATACCAATGGAAACATTCAGGATTAAAGTTACACATGAGGGTCTATCTGTCTCTCCTTACTTTCCTTATTTTCTTCCTTCAGCCTCAGCATTTCAACATTTCAGCATCTGCTGCAAGGAAATGTTGCACCATAATGCTTCTAATGTAAACAAGCAAAAAATGTCAGATGTCGTCTTGTAGCATTGTGTAGTATGTTAGTACACTGATCTAGTAGATGTAGGCTGTACCTGCTAAAACTGACACAACAGCTCAACCAGAGCAATGAGGAACCAGGTACAAGGATGTTAAACTGCTTCTGGTGCTAGCTCTTTAAGTGTTAGCCACATTTTGCTAACCTATTTGTCATTGTTTACCTGCAAATTCTTTGATCAGGTTTAGCTTTTTAGGATAAAGTGTGCTCAGTTTTGACTGATTTCTGAGTGTTTTCTTACCAGTCTTACATTATAATCACTTTTTTTTCTTTTTGGTGTAACCAAAGATCAGAAATGTATGGCAGCAAACTGATTGTACACTACTGAATGGACCAGCACATCGGTCTAACTCCAGGTGACATTCTGCTGAACTACCAGGACATAGTGTGGTGACCTTTTATTCTCACTGCCTCCTGGATGTTGCAACTGATGTCACTGTGAACGAGACTGTCTGTCTGTTTTCCACACACCCTCTGAAGGAAACCAGGGTGAGGTTAGTACGTCTGGAGCTTTTTTAGACTCACAGTTCTACTCTTCAGCGAGTGAAATCTTAGTAACATGGACCCAAAAACCAGGTCAGTCAGATGTAGGATGTTTCCACTAAGCCACCCTGCTGCCCCAAATACACGATCTGCTGGGACTCCCCCTCCTGCCGCCACATCAAGGAGCATCTGTCCTTAAATCCAAGTGAGAGTTTAAGAAAAAGAGACCCCTTCCACTTTGACAGACACATACGAAGACGGGGTCAGGAGTCTTTGTGTCTGTACACTCTCATGTTGTGGATTCCTAACAGACTGCTCAGCAGACTGACCTTGATGAATATTTCAGGTGTGATGCTGCTGTGTGAAAGTAGGCCAGCTGCTGCTGAGAGTGATGACATGAGCGCAAACAAAGACATCTGAGGCTGTGTGGACCACCCTCATTTTATCACCATGATTCTGCTAAGACACTGATAGAGGATTTGTAATTATCTTTTGCTGTACAATACATGCTTGCAAACATCTCACCAAGACAAGTAAAAAGAAGGATTGCTCTGTCTTTGTACGCTGCATGTATCTGCACTTAATTCTGCTTACTGGATCAGTCCGGGGCCTTGGCTGCACATTTAGCAGACGCTTTATACCTTTTTCTTGCAGTGCAGCTTTGGTGCAAACATCATTACCCCTAATGACCTGAGTGCATCATGCACCACCTCAGAGGGCGGTGAATTTAACATCTACTGATGATTTTGCATGTTTGTGAAGGAGCTGCATGCACATCTCTGCTCAATGTTCTCCCTGCAGGAGCTGCAGCACATTGTGTATTGTAATCTGAGCACAGAGGAGGGGTGCATTACAGACCGCAGCTGGCTGTGTGTTTGACAGGCAGTGAGATGAAAAATGGTCCTGAAGCTGAGAGGTTGTTAGGACCAGGACTGTTTGTAGGCCAGCAGGAGCGAGCAGTGCGTCTGCTATGACACAGCACTCTCCTCGTGGCTCTCTGGCCTTCTGACCAAACACCAGACAGGACCTGAGCTGTGTTTCAGTCAGAGATAGCACGCTGATTTGATTAGCTCAGGTATGTGGCACAATGGGATACTCACGGTGGAGCGGAGGCACTGAGTACTGTTGCTCCGGGGTGTCCCGGATTTCCTCCGGTATGCCATTCCCTTTGCTCACATAATTAGAGGGGAAGATGCCCACTCGGTCTGCTATCATGCCGGTCCACCACCCCTCATCCCCGGACACCAAGGAGTCCTTGGATAGGACCTCCACCAGGTCCCCTCGCCGCAGGCTGAGCTCATCTTCCGCAGTCGCCTCATAGTCGAACACGGCCGTCCAGAAGCCTGGTGCGCCTGCGGGGAGCGGATCCGGGGCGGCGCTGCTGCCATCCTCCGGTGTGGGCCAGCGAAAAACATCTGCCTCCGCTTCTTCAGACGAGGTAACGCACGCCTTGGGACTCAAACTATTGTCCAAAGCGGGTTTGAAGACATCCATGGACGCGATCCATAGGTACGACCTGGATCACTGCAGGCGCATCCACCTGACAGGCGTCTCGCTGCGCCCTGCGTCTGCACACACACACATACACACACCGACACACTCAGAGCTAAGTAGCGGCTAATCCCGCACACAAACACTGCTTTGGAGTGAGGGCACCATTCTGCTGCATCGTCTGCCTTCAGACCCCGTAGGCTGCCATCAAACACGCAGCTCCTGCTTGATGTTTTTCACAAACCTTCACCAATCATCGTAGGAACCCTTCAGACGCAGAGCTCTTTATTTTAAGCCAATTGTGCCAACGTGCGAATCACCCACGGCCTCCTATTGGTGCACAGACACGTCAGCAACAGTTTCCCTCCCTCCCTCTGCGCGAGCGTCAAACACCAACACCCTCCTTCCAGCGTGAACCTGCCCTGTACCAGTCAAACACAAACAAGGAGGCGTTTCTTCCTTCAAATTAACTCGTTTATTTATTAAATGACCCCCATCAAAAATTAAACAATAATAAAAAAAAATCTCAAGTGAAATTCCATGCACGGTTCCCCGAAATAAAACCTTATTCAACAACAAGAAATAAAAAAAATAGTCTGATGAACAAAACACTGTTTCAGAATGGTTGGGATAAGTGCATCTCCTCTATACTTTTATAAGTTGTTTGATCATTATTTAGCTAAATTGAAACCAAAGAAGGAAAACTGAGTTGTAAGATTGTCACTGGAGGCTGCTTCTGTTCACTCTGATGCATTCTATGTGTTATTATGCAAAACTAGGACAGAAAAACGAGTAAAGCAAAGGAGTGTTGTTAGCATCCGATATTTAAAAGCAGTTATCACAATTTATAGTGAAAAACTACAGAAATGTGAAAACAGCCACATTTCTAGGTCAAACGTATTCAATTACCCATTAGCTTACCTCGGAAAACAGTTCATGCTAGCATTCAGCCACTAGCTAGCTAACATTTCAGTTAGCTTGTAAAACCCAGACCTAATAAGCAGCTGAACTCTAACGGTACATTAACTTCAGTAGTTTTGGGTGATATGATACTAAATCAGGTACAGCTAGCTAAATGTAATGTTTGCTAGGAGTTGTTGACAAATAAGATAAATCACTAGCTAGCATAGCCAAGTAAAATGAGCTTTTATTTACTAGCTGTTCAAAGCTTAATCAAATAACAAAATGTTTAGATTTATTAAAATTTTTGTCCCCAAACTTGTGTTATTAATCATTCAGAAAATAATGTTCTTAAAATCCTCTGCTGTATGAGACCCTTTATGGAAAGCCGTTAGAGCATAAAATTGATATCAGCGACATAAATCATAGTCTAGCTCTGCGAGTCCTTAATTTTAGAGTACATGTACTCAATTTTGGTTTACTGGTACACGTGTAGACTTTTCTAAAAAAAAAGTGCGAGTAGTAGTGCTAGTCAGGCAAAATGCATCACTAGTTCTACTAGTAGACCGAAAATGTTCATCAATAGTACTAGTAGACTGTTTTAAGTCTATTAGTACTACTAGTAGACTTAAAAATGTTCACTAGTACTACTAGTTAGTCACATATGCTAATAAGGTGGTGGGAAAAACAATTCAGGCCTCCCATTGGCTTTTGAAAATATAAAAACCAATCAGGGTGCTGTATTTATTTATAATCCCTTCTACTTCATTTGAATAAGGTCTACTAGTACTACTAGGGACTGTTTGGCTTTACTAGTAGTACTAGTAGACTACAGTCTACTAGTACAGCTAATGAGTTATTTTGAGTTTACTAGTAGTACTAGTAAACCAAAATTTTTGTCTCACTAGTAAAGGTTTTTTGGCTCACTGGTGTGCAAGTAGGGGTGGGTACCGAATTAGGTACTTTTATAGGTACCGACTGAATTCTGTCAAAAGTACCGGGTATCAATTCATGTAAAACCAAAAGGTACCATGTTTAGGTACCTAAACCCATCCTTGTGACTGTGAGGGAGTGGAAGAGTAGGTGATTTTCCATGCTGGACATGAACACAGCATTGCAAGGTTATATATTGAAGAATAAATTTGTTAAATTGATATTTTTTTATATTTCATTATTAAGCAAATTGATATTTTTACCACATAAACACAAAAAAGTACTGAAACTTGCTACCATTGAGTACCGGTACCGATTGCCAGGTACCGTGCATCGGTACCGTATCGTTTCAAATGTGAAAGGTACCCATCCCCATGTGCAAGTACACCTTACTAGTAAAGTCTTCTTCTAGTTGACAATTTTGTGTTACTATTAGTACGAGTACAGCTTTGAGTTTTTACTATTAAAATTTTCTAAGTCTGCTACAACTGGGAATGTATAAATGATACTGTTTGTTGAGTAAGGTGGCTGCTGTGCTGATGTGGCTAATACTAGCTTGGAATTAAGTTTTGATGTTTATTTTACATTTGATGATAGCTTATTTGTTTGACACATAGTTTCCACTTGAAAGGCTGCCTTACACTTTTTTTGTCTTATGATTTGCCAGAAGAGCTTACGTGTCTGTATTTAGTGAGCATAGTGCATTAACATCGTAGCCCAGGTTGAAAATAAAAAGTAAAGCTTCATGATTTGAGCAGGTAAAATTTGTTAACCCATGAGCCAGAAGCAAAACAACAAAAAGGTTTGATTTAAAAACACTCTCAGCTTTGAAAACTTTTATTTTGACATCTCATTGCAGGCCAGTTAAAAACATACCCATCCAGTTAAATGTGCCCCTCTTGTTACACACACACACACCAAAAACAAAAAGTAAAAAGAACAGTATTTTTGTCATCAATGAACCTTTCCTTTGTGTCTCACAACAAAATCAACCACAAGTCCAACCCTTGTGTGGTGATACTTCAGTAAAGGAAACTAAAAGACTGGTGCCTTGAGAGGTGAAGTGAAAAAACAGAAATCATCTTGTACAGAATTAAGACATGTTTGTTTTTAAAGAGAAAAATTTAGTCGCGCCCCTTTCTTAAGGCTAACCACATCACCGCCTGCCGTGCACACGAGCCGGGCTTCAGCATGGCGACATGCACAAACAAACACAGGCCGATGTTCAAAAAACAAAGTTAAGAGAAGAAGTAACACAAATAGCCTTTAAAGGCGAGAGATTAAACCAAGAACACTGGCAATTTCTTGACATCACAAACACCTGCAAGACTGAAAAGACTCCCTGTTGCAGGATTTTAAAAAAGAGGGAGGAGATGATAAGCTTACCCCCAGAATTAAATGAATAAAAACCTCAAACTCCCACCGGCACTGGCTCAGATGAAGCGACTGAAGAGAGATGAGATGTGAGAGTCGTGTCGACATGCTCCCCCCGCCCATCCCCCAGGACACCTCTACTGTGTCTATGTAAACATACTCTGAAAATTATGTACAAAACTGTGGGGTTTGTGTTGCCTCAGAATGGGCCTCCATCTTGTGCAGCAGTGGACCCGTCGCTCTGCTCTGAATGTTTGTGTGTTTGTGTGTTTACATGTAAGAGATAGAGACAGAGTGGGGGTGAGCAGGTGTGGTCCAGGGCCGGGAGAAAAGCATCCAAATCAGCCACGAGACGTATGTACAACACTGCTCACCACAAAGGAAGAACACTAAGGGAGAGGAGGAGAAGAGGAAGAGTGCTAAGGAGGAGATAGAAAAAGGGACAACCACAGGGACTGGAGAATGACATCCCCCTTGTGGAGATACAGTGTCACTGCCACTTACTGTCACTTATTTTTTTGTTTACATTTTATTTTTATAATTTACTGACACACATTGCTTCCCACCTCTTTGGTAATCTCTTGGTTGATTTTAAAATTAGCCAAAATCGACTGATCACATATTAACACACACTTTATGCAAATGAACAAATTCTCTGCTGCTCTTGGGAGTTTCAGTGTTTTTTGTCTCTCGATTAAAAAACAAAGCACCAGTCGTGTGATAAACAGCATTCAATATCAACATCAGGCTACTTTCAGATTCAACCTGGAGCTGTTTGCTGCTTTTGACGCCCACACCAGTGACTTTTAAAGAAGCTTATCTGAAGAGTTTCTGTCTATCATTTTCAAAAGTTAATTTTCTCATGGAAAATCAAGCAATTTACTGCAAACTTAGCACTTACAAATCTGTCAGTGGTGTCACCAAAACTTCCATCAAGAGAAGAAAGATTAACTTTGCCAAAGCTTCATTTGAAAAAACCCCTTTATGTAAATTCTGTCAATGAGGAACAAGATTTCTTAGTGTTGGAAGCATTCTTACGGTAGTGAGCATTTGATATTACATAAGTCTGCAGTGACTTGAAACTTTAGTAGTGTTGTTAAAAAAAGAAAACAGTGCCGAGCATATTGACCATTTTTCTCCCCCTAAGAAATCCTTGTTACCCCAGAAGTCTAGGAAATTTGCTGCAACTCGCAGAGGCTACAATAACTAATAGGTTTTTTCAATCAAAACTGCATCGACAGATATTCAAAGATGCATTTTGAATCCAACAACTTTTGCTTAGTTCCAGCTAACTGCTGATAATGTAAGTGAACTGTAACTTAGTTGCCCATTTATTTAGTGTTTGTACATAGCCCTTTGTCAGTCAGTATGAAAAAAAGAAAGCTACCAGCTTGGGTTTGCTAATTAAAATCTAGCTAAAGTGAGCTGTATTCATAGCTGTGCATTTCCTTTATCTTGTATATCAAGATAGTTTATAACATAAAAAAATGAAAGAAAAAAATATATTTAGCGTGTAGAATGTCACTTTTTGAAATTGTTGAAGAAAAAATGGTTAAAGAAGAGTTAACACTGGGTTTTGAAAGAGCAGGTGCAAAAAGATATACCTGCATGCTAACAGAGCTTTGAGTATGAGCTAGCTTGGTCGTTGGTGCATAAGCATCCTCAAAACCATTCTAGAATCTTTATGATATCATTCTGGCGAACATTCCAGAACACCTTTCAGAACCTCTGTTTTTTCGACTTTGTGACATTGGTTGTTCCTGATGTCCAAACTGAGTTGGGAAAGAAAGCCTTTGGGTTTTCCCAAGCAGCAAACTCTGGTCTAAAAAAGTGAAGCATTGTGGAAGTGCTAAAACCTTCAATTCATCAAGTGTCCACTTGAGGCTGGCCCTGGAAATACCAGAAACCACATACACACCAAGCCAAAAATAAATATTTTTACAGCCTGGTACAAAAAATGTCTTCCATCTGAATATCTAATTTCTTTACTGGCACACGCTATACACGTTTTTTTTTTTTTTTAATTTAACTCAGGTTTAGAAGATATTAAGAATGAAATTTCACTCAAACAGAGGCACAGCTCAGATCATGTGACTAATGGCATCCTATAGCTATTGGTTACTATCATTATTTTCAGTATGACCCTCATATACAATTTACTTCAAAACTCTGTTTCAGAAACCGGCGGTTTGACATCGAGGATACTATGACTGTAGACTACTACAGTCTATGGGTTTCCAGTCTGATTTTAATTGGGTTTGTATGTTTGTTTGAATGTTTTAAATTGTTAGCCTCAATTCAGGCTTTCTGTATGCTAATATTTCAGTTGACTTCTGTCTTGGAACTTTTAGTTTAACCTGATTCTGGCTGACTTACCACCAACCTCAATGGGACTAACCTGGATCAATAAAAGAGACATAAAAATGACATAAAATAAAAATGCGTGCAGTTATTTTGTGGACCAGTACAATTTTACTCATAAGAAACAAGTTCAAACTAGAGGCAAGACACTACTTCAGAAATAAGGACGAAGGAAGCAATTTTGTGCTAAGTTACTGCTAGTTCTGCTAGCAGAACAGCAGCTAAAGGCTTAAATTAAGGTTCTCCAGTTTGGGTCTGGGATGTTTAACAGGAACTCGATTCAACAATTAGTTTGAAGTTTATTTTGGCTAAATAAAAGCTGATTAGTAATTATGAAGCTAAAAAAATCTTCTCTTGAATTAGCCTATGCTGAGAGATAGCCTTCTGGTGTATGGCAATTCAAGCTAACACACTAGCATCTAACCTCTTGACCTTTCAGGATATAGAAAAGATAACTTTAAATTTGTTTTAACTTTACCACTTGGATAACAGTTTGTCTAAGGCCCATTAAACTCTGTGTTTAAGCCGATTTACAGACATCTGTTGTTATTTTTTTTGTGCATCATTTAATAAACCCAGAATTTGGGATTACAAAATTCAGGTACTACATCATATGATGCATTTTTTGGGATACTGCAAATGCCATTTTTTTAACTGGCTCTACTGCCCCCTTGTGGCCAAGAATCCCTTAATGCAGCTTTAAAAAAATGTCCAATTTTAGAGAGAAACTCTTCAGGCTGTTAGTGTGGTCATCTGCAGCAACAGCTCCCCCCACAGGCACTCTGCTCAGTCTGTAGTGACACCTTTAACGTGGGCCTCTTGCACATGTACATATAGAAGTCTCCATAAATAGAACTATACAGCAAAGTGCATGGAAGGAACAGTAAAAAAATACCTCTGAATTGACCTCTGCAGCACGTTTTTTTTTTTTTTTTCTTTTTTCCAGTTTCTGATCGAAAAGATGAAAACTCGAGTGAGACCAAGATATCAGTAAATAAATAAAATACAATGACATACTTTTACCTAGGCAAGATACATAACTTTTTTAGAAATGTGAAGACATCTTCCAGTATATAGTTTGACCCCCCCTCCCCTCCCACTTAGCCACAGCAATCCTCTGTTGTTAGAGCAGAAGGTGACCACATTTAAACAAATATTCAAAATATACAGAAAATATGGAAATATATTATATATAGATACGTATAGAGTACGGAAGTAATGTTCAGGGCAGTTTGACCATGTTCACTGTGTCCGCCTCTTCCTCCTCGCCAGTTTGAATGATTTGTCTGCCAGTATGAACCGTCTCTGTCGCTCCTCTTCTTTGTCTTCTCCATGAAATCTGAGAACTCTGCAATGCTTCTTAGGAAACTATGCAAATAAAAATAAATACTATGAACTGTCCCAGTGTCACTCCACAACATATTTCCATATACGATATAATCTTTTGTTAAATCCTTAACGTACATCAAAAAATAGTCCTTTGTTCTTCTTTGTGTGTGTGTGTGTGAGAGTGTGTTACTTTTTTTGGTTGGTTTATTTTCCTGTTTTTATCCCCAAAATATTTTTCTAGAAAAAGTCGTTCTCGTCAGATGTTGAGAAAAATATATACCTCTGATTGACTCGACTCTCTCCAGGTATAAGACTGCAGTCTCTTCCAGTGGAATGCAGGACCACCTCAGCGTCGGCATCTCCTGGACTCGGTGGTAACCCAATCCCCTCTGTAAGAACACCCGCACAGGCTCAGGACAGCGCTTCCCCGCAGCCTGTCAGCGCTAGAGGGCAGGAAACACACCGCCAAGCATCCTTACAGGAGGGATTGAGGGAGAGAGAGGGAGGAGGCATGGGGGAGAAACCCTGGGTTTACCTCTCCTTTCATACCAAACAAGACTGAACCAAATTCCACAGTGAGAATTCACTCTTTAACCTCTGAAGTTGTACTTTAAACCCCTGTGTGTGTTTTCTCTCACTCTCTAGTTGTGTCCTGTTTAAAAGCCCTCTATATGACAGTAAGCCTCCAGACTGGAGAAAAGGATGTAAAGGAACCAGAGGGCGAAAAAGAAGGCTGACGTGGCCAGTCTGTGTCCTCGGGGCCCGCCCAGTTCTCCCCCGATGTGGGCCCGGCGCCGGTAAAGCAGCACCGAGATGGCCAGGAAGGCGAAGATGGTGAAGAGAGTGACGGAGAACGCCAGTGAGCCGGCTTCCACCACGAACGGCTTCCCCTTCATGTGCCAGTAGATGGCTGCCACTGACCATGCAACGCCGATTCCAAGGAAGACGTTGACGGCATTGCTGCCGGTCACATTCCCGATGGAGGCGTCTGCGTAGGTGTCCTGGACTGCTGAGACCTTACTGGCGAATGTGTCTGTGGGAAGAGAAACACACATTTCAAATGTTGCATGGAAATAAACAACACCTTGATTTCATCAACCACAAAAAGGCGGGAAATATTCTGTCCATAGTAACTTTTGTGTAAACCCAAACTTTTTCCCCTAAAAAATAAATGCACTGATCATTTACCAAAGCTGCACACTCTGCCTTTTTATAACAAATTGAGTTGAGGTTTCCTGTGACGTGTTGTTCATTTCAGGTAATAAACGTCACTTCAAATATCATAGGACCTTACAGTTTGACAAAAAAGGCAGTTTAACCCTTTTTTGCTGAATGTTTAATATTTGATGCACAAGTTTTAAAGACCTTGATCTCATCAACATGATAGTTCCCTTACAAAATATTTTTTTGGCCTTTTACATGATGGCTGCTCTCACGAAATCTTATGATATTTTCAAGAAGTTGCAGTAAGAGTAACATTTAAATTGTTTTTCATTTTTAAAAAATAATTATTTCATCAAAAGATTGCATATTTTTTCAAATAATATATGATAAACACTTTTGTACTTTCAAATTTCATTTCATTTAGCAGATGCTTTTGTCCAAAGCCATGTACAACACAAGCAAGAATTTAGACAGAAGGAAAAACCTAGTTCGTGCGACAAAATGATATTTTTTTTAGTAATGTAGAATAGTCTAGCCAACTAACCACAATCAATTGCTGCAAATATATATACTTCAACCTTCAAAAACATTCAGCAATTATTGCTGAAAATTCACGAAGAGCTGAGTCTTAGACCTTCTGACTCATTCTACCCCTGAGGACAAAGAGGAGAAGGGTCAGATTAAGGGCCTAAGTGTTCCCTAAACAGATGAGTCTTCAGACATCTCTTAAAGTAGAAAGGGACTCAGTGGATCGTATAGAGTTAGGTAATTCATTCCACCATTTGGGCACAACAGAGGAGAAGAGTCTGGCTAGAGATTTGGAGCCGCACTAGGCTGGGAGCACCAGGCGTCTTTCACAAGCAGAGCATAGTGGGTGAGAAGGAGTGTAGACCTGGAAGAGGGACCCCAGGTGGGCAGGAGCCATTCTTGTCAATAAACAAAATAATATAGCATGTTTTTGCGGATTTTGTTAAAGTAACCTTGTTTTTTGTTTTGAAACAACTGTTTTGATTGAGGGCCCATTTCCACTAACAATTTTTTTTTCTTGTGGCGCTTATTTTTTGTATGATACCAGTGCAGTTCAGTGTTGTGTGAAGCCAAAAAGAAACAAAAAACAAAAACAATTGTTGATCAATTGTCTTTTGTCACTGGTTTTCTGAAAAGATAATATAGTATTTTTGTGATGCTGCTACACTTCTATAGAAACTGCTGCCAGTGGACACAGGCCCCAAGCCAGGAGTCATTTGGAACAACTGGGCATGTGGTGAAACTGACAGGTAGGTGGGTACAGGTGTTGATGCTGCCCTCGAAGCTCTGCTGAGACCTCTCCTCCATCTCGTTGCTTGTTTCTAGATTAGAAGTCAGCGGGGGCATCAGAGATCGTATGATGTCCAGGAGATTTAAAACAACCTGACAGACTAAAAAGAGGATTTAGAAAAGACAAATCATTCTGTTGCTCTGGGTCTCACCTGGGACGGATGTACCGAGCGCCACGAACACCACAGCAGTCACTGAGTCCTTGAGGCCGATGGTGCAGCCGAAGTGAGATGCCAGGTCGCCGATGACGGCCGTGAGCAGGCCGATGATAACGATGGAGATGACGAAGCAGGCCCAGCCGTTCAGGTAGTCCGTGGGAGGGACGCAGGCAAACAGAACCTTCCAGAAGACGGTGAGGAAGTGCATGACGTAGTCGAAACAGGAAGGCAGCCGTTCTTCCCCCGTGTCGTCCTCCTCCTCATCTTCTGGGTGGAAATGGGGCCGAGTGCGGGAGGGATGGATTGAATGAGGAGGGACAGATTTGTGCAAAGATACAGAGAGAAAGGAGCGAAAAAGCAGAAGAGAAAGTGACAGAGGAAGAATAAAAGTGAGACAGATGATGAAGAGGAAGTTTAAGGGAGCAGAGAGGGTAAAGAGAGAGTAGGCGAGATAAAGAATCGATGAAGGAGATAAGGGATGACAGAGAGGGGGAGGAAGAGGACAAGACTCACTTAAAAAAAGGCACATTGACTCATTTTTCAGAGTGAGACATCTTATCGCTGCAGCCTGAGGTTATTGTTGTGGCTGTTCAGCTTTAAATGTGACACCAATACATAAATAGATGAATAACCACCAGAGGGCGAGGATGGTTTTTAATTATCAAAAATACCGCCAGGTTCTCGTCTCTTATTAGGGAGGTTTAAAATGTGCACATGCATTGATCTTTGCTTCTTTGATTCTCAGGTTATAGATGCACTTTCATGTTTCTACCTCGGTTAATAATGCACTCTGTAACCTGCTTTCTCAAACTAACTCTGTTTCTGGGTGAAAAACTTCAATATTTAGGGTTTGCTTTTTGTTTTTGAGTCCGTTAAAGAGAAAACAACCTGACAGTGTCCCAAATTCAAGTGGTTCTCCAGGTTTTAAATATGAAGTATGCACACTCCAAAGAGAGATGAAATTAAAGCAGACAGTTTGCATACATACTTAAACAAACAAGGTTGGATTTGGTGAGAGCTGCACTCTTAATGCACTAAGAGGAAACAGAGGAGCTAAGTCGTTAAAACTGAAGGAATGAATGGGAGGGACTATCAAAATGGAGATTTTCAGGTGACTTCCAGGTCATTGAAGTAACTTTGTCTCCCCTCAAAGTGAAGAAACTTCCTCACTCTGAGCTCCTTCATCACCTCATCACGGCTAAATAAGAGCAGTCAGCCTCCTCAGGTGGAGGAGCAGGGCGTCCACAGGAAGCTCAGCAGACAGCGGGGACACGCTGCTGATTCAAAGTGTCAGGCCATGTGAGCTGCCTGCGTGCTTTTCTCAGGGTGGATCATGAAAAAGTAAAAAGCAGCTCTGGATTAAATATTTCAGCAGCACGGATAGGAAGCGAGGCCTGGTTGTGACTGCGGAGGACATCAGCTCTGCAGGCTGCGGGCTGATCTGATGCTGCCGTGACCTGACATGATGGATGAGCTTCTTCCTTTACAGACGTGAGATTATTACAGGACATCAGGAGCTCTGCTTTCTCTGAGAAGTCAAATCATGTCAGGGTTTGAAGATGTAGACGATGACTTGTATATCTGACTCTGGAGCTATTGCCAAATATAAGTTAGCTTAGCTTAGGAGATATTTAGTAAACTACTACTACTAGGGGTTTAATGTAGCTGGTTTCTGTTGCAACTTTTGCAGATTTTTTTCACTGACACTTTAGTCCTTGCATTAATAAAATACTACTGCTGACTAGTTTTTCAAATTTAGTTTGCCTTCATGATGTAATATCCTAGATATTATTATTTTGTATTCCAAGACACCAAAAGTACAGACTGTTTTTAAAATATACACCTACATTTTTTTTTTTTTACAGTGAATTGTTTAAAGTCGGCAGTTTTGAGCAGTAAGTCTTGACTGTTATTTCAATGAAAGCATTACTATGTCAAAAAAGAAAATTTAGAGATAACACTTCCAGTAGCATCTCTGTCCATCTGAAGTTCAGTCTGTGATATCACCTGTATAAATCAAGCTCCTAACTGTCACTTACTGTGGTATAAAGCTACAAAACATACAGAAAAAAATGTTACAGTAGATTTAAAGCTGAGGGAATTACATTTTCAGAAATATAATTTAGTATGCTGTGAATAAAGTCAATAAATCCCAGAATAAACAATATTTTTGTGGCTTTTCGTCACATTTAGAAACTGGAGTTTGATTTTTTTATTTAAGATGTTATGAGGAGGATCTGTTTTAATTGCACTCCCTCGCCACCTTGTGGCCTGGAGTCTTCGCACACTGTCGTAAATCACTTTTAGTGAGATGTGTGTTTGTTTTGGAATTAAATGGAGATCAGATCAAAACAAATTTTCTTTGTTCAAGACAACTTTTTACTGGATACAACGCGCTGAGGTAAGGGACTTATCAAGACAGTTACGTAGCGCTACGCTATATGTTAGCCTGGTGCTCCGACGTATCTGTAGGCTAATGTGACAACAAGTAAACACTGTCACTTTGTAAGTAGTTAAGTAGCCGTCCATATGTAGCACAGCTGGCAGCCCAGTGCTCTGAGACATTTCTGTAAAGTGTAACGTTAGTAAATCCTGGTTATGTCCTGCCAGTCATCTACCAATCAGAGCTAATGTAACCTCACTCTTCATTTTATTGATAGACTCTCAGGTTTGAACAGACCACTGCAGAATAACTGCTGACTGTGGGTTGGTTAGCCTCTGTGTTAGAGTGATACAGCTCGAGCTAAAAGGCTAATTAGCCTTTGGCTCGGGCTGTATCACTCTCCTGTTTATCTTTCTTCTGCTCTTCTGTTCTTTTTCTGTCTGACAGTTTGGCTCCTGTGTCCACCATCACTACAAAATTAATCACAGAAATCATTTTTAGCAGAGAAATACACAGATCTCTGAGTTTTATTTCTTCTCACTACTAAACCTCGTCAGCCAGCGTGGTGTTGTCATAGAGACCAAGACATGCCGTAGATCAATCCGGTCCTGGTTTACCCAAACTGGAAGCTAAGAAGTAGCAACTTAAAGAACCTGTAACAAGCAATATTGGCGCTGATAATCTCATTTTAAAGTGTGAATTACAATCAGGCAAATATCTAGAAGGGAGACTTTTTCAAGATCACTTTCTAACTCCCCACAGCCCCTTTAATAGAACAATAATTACCTGAACAAATAACCTGTTCATATGAAGAAACATGATGCCCAGTGTGATCATAAGCAGAAAATATGATGTTTTCGTGTCAGTATGACATTACCTGCGCTGACTGTGATAGCCTCCATGAATTGATCTCTCCATGAGTTTGTTCCCACCACCAGAGCCAGGTTGGTCTTCTTGATCAGCTTGTCCACTGTGCTCTGTGGGGCAAGGAACCAAAACAAGCATGAAATCTGTCATGTGTGTGTCAGAGGAAAGAGAATCAGGACAAGGTTCGGAGCCGGTTTGCACATATGCTAGAAATAACTGTGTGTGTTTGGGGCGAAACACAGAAAAAGAATAAAAATGGAAGAATTTTTGTGATTTATCTGACACCACAGTCATGCCGATGTGCTACTTTTTAAAACCTGTAAATATGATGAAACTAGTCTTTTTGTCTGATTTGATGTGCAGTCTTTGAATTTAAAAGACTGCTTTGAGTATGAAGCACACATTTTCACCACATGATGGCGGTAGAGTAAAGAAATTTGTGTGCAGCCTGACAGCAGAAACAAACAAGGTGATTTTTGGATTGGGAGGTTTAAGGATGCATATAAAATCTCCTCCAGAGATGCGTCCCAGTGGGTTCGGAGGCCTCCGAAGAGAGACATGCTAAAATTAGATGCGTGTATCTGCTCTCTGTCTCTGTCTGTTTGGGTAACAGCTGTAATAATAATCAGGCTGCTGTGTGCGGCTCTGTTTGATGAGTAACCCTTCCCACCTTAAACTCGTATGATTCCTCGATAATCACTTCCAGCTTCGAGTGTTCCCCCAGCACCGGTTTCCCCATCTCAGCGATGCGCCTGGCTTCCTCCTCGTCTGATGTCAGCTTCCTCTCTGGAACATCTGAGCGGCGAGGGCGACGGGGAGCAGAGACACAGAAGAACAGTGAGGAAAAGACGGCACTCAGGATGATTAGCATGTTGTGTTGTTCTTCACAGCTCACACACAGAACATCAGAGGGAAACAGTTTGAATTTATTCAGACTTTTATGATCAGGAGGTGCAGGTTTGTTTTATATTCAGTCTGCCAGCAACAGCTGACATTTTCAATCAATGCAAAGAAGAAATATGTCATTAATGTGGAAATTCCTTCTCTGTATTGGTGGAGTTCAAACTTTGTAACGTTAAGGTAACACAAGCATGCATGCTTGATCACTCCAGCACAAAAACACACAGAGGAAAAAGCAAACAATGAGTGTAAATCTATTATTTATCATTCACCCTGAGAGTTTTCCACGCGTCTTCACTCGTCTGACATTACAGTGACATCTACGGTGGCACGACTCAACAAGACAACTGAAACATCAGGGATGGAACAGTTCACAAAATCCACGGTTGGGTTCCTATCACAGTTTTTGGTTTGGGTCAGTGTACATTGTTGTTGTTTTAACACCTTTATCTTTACTATATACCCTAATCATCCACTATTAACACATTATTTTTAATCAATTCTGTCATTTAGAGTCATGAAAAACCTGAAAGAATGAGTCTGTTTCCCATTTCAAACATCATTAAAGCTGAGTGAAACATTACCAGTTTCAACACGCCAACTCCTCAGTAAGGAAAGTCACTAGTGGCTGTCCCAGAAGTCACTAAAAGTCACTGAATGATCCTGCTGTCTAATCTGCAGAATAATCCATTTGCATGTAATTATCATGGACTCTGTAGGAGAGAGAAATAACGTGCGAGAGACAGAAAGCAGGTAAAACACAACCTCATAAATATGTTAAGAGCTAAAAATTAACTTTCCTCTGTTCCTCGATTCTTGTTTTTTTTTATATGTCTAAATGTCAACCCTCCTCCTTTATCTGGGCTGGGGACCAGCAGAAGTGACCATAATGAGACACACACTTGCGTGATTTCATCTGGGGAGGGGGCTCACAATAGCACACGCTGCCCAATCAGGTGATCAAAACACGCTTCAACGTTAGACTCCAAACTCCAGAAAAGTTGCAAGAATTGCCGTCCTTTCATAAAACTCACAAAAGGGGTCTGAAATCTAATCTAAAGAGCTCTCAGACAGCAGAATGACTCAACGCCGCAGGTACACCCTCTAAAGCCCCGTTTCCACCAAGCAGTCCGGTTTAGATCAGTAAGGTTTGGTACTGGTTGGCTTGGTAAAGCTTAGTCCTGTTTGTGTTTCCACAGCCAAACCGTGCCCCCTTGTGGTAGGCGGCATGTAAGCTGGATGCTGATAGCGCACCACAGTGTACCCCGCTAATAAATCCAGCGAAGAAGAAAAATGCGACACATTAAACGAAGAGCATAGATGGAAGATATCAAACATTTTGTCCTCTCTGTGATTGGCATGTAGCTCTTTGATACAAAGTGCAATCAAGCTTTGTTTCAGAGAAGGCTGTGAGCCACCAGGAGAAATGCAGCCACTGTCACACGGTAAGTGACGATTCTTTCAACCAATCAATGGTCTTCAGTGTAGTAGCTCCACCTTCTGAGATTGGATCGGTTCAGTCTGGCACCCATACAGAAGGGTGGCAAAAAGTGGGACGGTTCATCTCGATTATTTGGGGGTCTGTCCTGGGATTAGTCAGTGGAAAAGCCGTACAACGTGTGCCAAGACAAACTGAACTGAACTGCTTGGTGGAAATGAGGCTTAACTTTGCCTTCTCTACCTGTCATGTAAACATCACACACGCCTCCCCCCAACTGTTCCACTGTATCCTTGGCCTCGCATTGGGCATGCGTATGATCAGAGCTATATACTCGCTCCAAACTAAGCTGTAGAAAGAAGAAAAAAGAAAAACACGAACCAAACAGAGCACGTGCCATTAACTGTTCCATCCCTATGAAATATGCGAAGAAATCCTGCTAGAATATTAAAAACTATCCACACTGATTTACAAAAAATTTTGACAGTTTTAAGGGTGTGTCCCTGTATCCCCCACAACTTGTTCATGTTTTTAAAGACAAGAAGTCGACACCACCTACAGCAGATTGTTTACATAGTGTGAAATGTGCTGTCATTTAGATTTGACTCTTTTAAATATGATATCATCACCAATTTCTCTGACAAAGACCAACTTTTAAGGCCTTCCTCTTCAAACTCACATCACTTTCAGCTTAATTACTTGTTTTCTGATAGGATCTGATTACTCCGGCTCATTGAGGTCTTGATTGCTCCTTCTATCCGTCCATCAAACTTATCCTGCGTGTATCTGTTCAACAAAAAACCCCCACAATGCTTCATAGATCCCCTGAGTGCACCGTTGCACACTACAAAGAGCGGCGTAACATCTATTCTGTGCTGTCAAACTCGATCAAGAAGGAGCGATTCAGGCATCTGAAGGTCTCCCATCCCGCTCTGAGTGCGAGTCCCCCACTGAGCCACCTGGTGCAGAGACCTTGTCGTCTTTTATACAAGTCCTGCGTCCCAGCCTGCTGCTCTTTGCTGACAACACGCTTACCATTAAATATTAACGCTGCCATTAAAGATCACAGTCAAGTCCCTGCGATAGGAAGGCGGGCTGGCGAGCTCACACACACAAACTCCCACATACACAGACTCACGTACAGAGAGAGAGGCATGCATAATATACCAGTGCATGAGTGCCAGCACACACACTTTAAGCTAAATCAATTACACACCCAGGAAAGTGTGTACCCTCAAGTCCTGACAGGATTTCTTTTGCTCGTGTTTAAAATTTGATTATCCAGCCGTTCCTCTGCTCAGAGCCGCACTGCAACATGACACAAATTTCCTTGACAAGGAAGAGGAAAATAATAACACAAACGCACTAAAGGTAATTAAATTTCTAATTTTGGAACGGCAGGTTTTTATCTCCTGATGGTTATCAAGTGTCTGTACCTTGTTCTCGGCTGGAGAGCATAATTTATGGATTCATGATTAATTAATCTGCTGATCCGCTTGAAAATCTGTCATTAGGAGCCCGAGAGAGCCGTGGAGGAGTGTGTTTTGTTTGGAAGAGTAGAGAGGGAAAACAGTGCTGGCACGCAGCTTCTTATCTAAGACAGACTGTCCAAAAATGTTGGTCAGCTGCAAAATAAAACCGAGCAACAACAGCCAAAGGAATCTGACGCAGAACTGCCAAATTGTAGTTCCTCCAGTGGCCACTTGAGGCTGAGTCTGGAAGTGAGTCAAACTCCATAGACCCCTCCACTGTTAGTAAACATTTATGTCTGCAGGCGCATTCGGGCAACACACCGCTACTGTGGTTTACCAAGCTACGCAAGGGGGATTCACCACAAATAAAAGAACAATTTATTTTATATTAATAAAATCACTTTGACGGACGAAAAACAACTTCCAGCTTTGCGTGAAATCGGTGAGTGGATGGGATACATCAGTGAGTGGACAAAGTTTCAGAGGACTTGCTTTTATTTGGATTTTGGACTCACAACTTACTCAATTCTTGTGACTGTATTACCTGTGGATGTATATGGACTGTGACGTATGGAGACGGAAACTTGTGTCAATAAACCAGAAACCCTGACAAGCCAAAGACGAGCACACAAACTGCCAAGTTTGAGACCTGGGTCAAAATAAAGGGGCCAGAAAACTACATCCATACAGAGAACTGTACCAAATATATCATAATAATGAATTTGCATTTTAGGATTGGTAATTAGTTAGCAGTTAGTAGTAGTGAAAAGTTTGATAATACATCATAGTATCTCTGTAAACATAAAATCTGTTTCTGTTAATCGTGGTTTGAACTTTCTCTGGTTGTTCACTCTCCGTATTGACTCCTAAGTGCCACATTTGGTCTTAACCTTGGCCGGAAACCAACTCTTTTATCACCTGCACAAAGACTGGATTTAGGATTTCAGCAGTGAATATCACTTATTACCAAGCAAACCTGGTTAACTTAAGTAGCAGGAATCACATTCAATAGCTCGCAGCCATGGATGTTGCTGGTGTTTCAGTGTTAAGTGAGACCCTGTTAAGTGGTGACTCTCGGCAAACAATAACAAAAGAGCAACATCCGGTTAATAAAAATGAAGCCTTTGTGGAAAAGCTGCTGTTCATTGAGAATCCGCTTGAGGCTGGCTGCAGAAAGTTAGAAGTCATGTACACATCCAGCCATAAAAACAGACTTTTACGGCATTAAAAAGCATATTTACCACCTGGTTCAAATTGTGGCTTGGGTCTATAACGCTAATTTCACAATCAGCACACACTGTACGGTGAGTGATTTTTTTTCCTAACTCAGCAGTTCAGAAGTTATTAGGGTTGTTTGATTAACCAATCAGAGGCACAGCTCAGGTCACATGGCTAACGGGCGCCCTGTGGCTGTTCGAAAGGAAACTCACAGCCGGCCTCATATCCAACGTGGATGTGTCCGTGGATTGGCTTCATTTCATGGTTTCAGGAACAGACGGGTGATGTTGCGGAGGCTACGTCCATGTTGCTGAACTTGCTGAAGGTCACCTAGTAGTACGGTCACTCCCCCGGGGGATTAATAAAGTATTTCTGATTTCTGGTTGAATCCATGGTGGAGTATCGATTCTGACAACCACTAATGGAACAATGCTTGTTAAAACTCATCTTAAAACCCATTTTTTACTTCTTGGCTTTCAACCTAGCTTGAAAAGTTGCTATTATTTCCGTGTTTTATGATTTATTTTTAGTTTTTGTTCTTAAATTATTTTCAAAACAAAACAATAAATTGATTGCAAACACAATTATTTAATTTATTTACTTTTTGATGCCTTTGTCTTTTTATGCACAGAACTTTGTTTCAGCTGTGGTTGTGAATAAAGTTGAGTTAAGCTGAGACATTTATAAGTTGCTTAGAGTCTGAATTCAGAGTTTAAAGAAGTGAATTCTGAATGCATGGAGCAAAAACATTGATACTGATGTCAAAATTAGTGCATTTATGATGATACAGGTTATAGAAGGGTCTATAAGACCTTGCATCACAATGCACACAAATGGAGTTTTTGCTGGACCACACGCTAAACTTTGTAGTAATGATTCTTCAGACATAAGATCGCACAGAATCTTGCATGCGCTACGAAGAAACACAATATCCGTCAGATTACAATTCTCAGTTTGCTCCACTTGTTAGTTATTGTGGATTTTCCATGTGAGGAAGTCCGACCAGAAATGAAGCTCTGAATTAGTAGTATTGATGTTACATACCCGAGCCACCAAACCACATGATATGATCATGACTCAAGTGACATTACAAGAGCCAAATTGGAAACTCAAGCCTTAAAATACTCAACAAACCACAAACCATGATGGCTAGAACCATTAATTTGTAGTAAAGGCCATAACTGGCATGCAGCTCATTGACATCCAGACTCATCCAAAGGTTGCTGACTGAGTTCTCCATCAAAATCAGATTAAATGAGCTCAGGGTCTTCAAACTGCACCACACCAACACACAAAGAGGGAGATGTTAGTGGAGATGCTGAAAGGAGGAGTGGATATCTTACCTTCAGCTAACAACAGAGCTGTGAAAGAAAAGGAGGAGGAGGAGGAGGAGGAGGAAGAGGGGAGGCATGGAGGAAACAGAAAAAGCAGGTGAGCAGTGGAAATGGAAGAAACATGCATGCACAAAGAAGAGAGCAGGTTGATGAGGAGGGGAAAAATGTGATGGGCTCTGAAAACGGCTGGTATTGACCCAAAGGTGTGATATATGTGGCACTGATTATTCAATTACGCTGAGCTAGTTAGAGGGATGTGGTGCTTTGAAGCCTTTTATGGGCTCAAAGGCACGATGTCCGATAGAAATCAGCAAAATGAGGGGATATTCTGCGTCGTGATCCTGAGCTCAGAGACATAACATTAACTCAAAACTTCTCTGCACCAACCTGATGTCAGAGGGGATGATAATTACGCATTAACTCATATTAAACAAGCTCAGTGTGAGGTGCTTTCCAATCGATGGATGAAAAAATCAGGTTTTATCCCTTTGCATTTTATCATTACTATTTAAAGATGGTGTTTTAATTAGATCCCGAAGCAGAAAAAAAACCGGTTGTATCAGTATAATCGCAGAGCCAACATGCCAGATAGAATGTATCGTGTTTTTATAGCATGTGATACATGTTTTACATCCATTTAAGCAAAACCCTAGAGAGGGTGTGTGAGGAGAGCAAAACCTTTTAAAAAATCTCAGGGGGTGATTGGCTGAATGATTTCTGTCACATTAATTCAGGGCCAATCAGAGAAATCTTCAGTCTGAAAATATGAAGCTGAAGCTGAAGTGCTACAATCTGCAGTTCCTTGAGCGTCCACTTGAGGCAGGCTGCAGAAGCATCACAAACCACACATACACCCATTCAAAAGCTGATCTTTACAGCAAAACTAAACAAATTTACAGCTGAATTTTTTTTATCACTCCTCATTTTGGGAGTTGTTAAACTTATGTAGTTGCCCATTTAGAGGTGAAAGGAGGCTAAACTCTGCCTCTTTGCCTCATCCTAACTCAGAGGAAGTTAAGGTTGCTTAATGTAGCGACCATCCTCAAAACTCTGCATCACTGCCCATTGTTTATACCACAATTAACCAATAATTGTAGCTTCCACCTCTGCTTATTGGAACCATCGACTGTAAAAAAATTGGACATCATCGTGTTCAGCTCGAGGTGAGGTCGCCACAAAAACTGCTCCCCCTGGTGGCCGGCTCAAGTATAGGGAAAAAAAATCAGTCTCCCCAGTCATACCAGATGGGCTGTGGTCAAACTTTAAAAAATTAATTCACCTCGCAGAAATGTTTCTCACCTTGGATTGTTGTGGTGGTTTGAAGATACCATTTGGCTGCCTTGTAGTCAAGTCTTCTTTTTTTCTTTTACGTCACGTTTAGCAATGATTGACAGCTGCCATTCTTGAGTATTTTTTTCAGGGATTGTAAAATATGTCGGGAGGTAGAGTCAAGAAGTGATTAGACTCTTGAAAGAAAAAATAAATATTTTATTTTTGTCACCCGGCTCCACTCAGATTCTCCCAGAATCCTACAAATGTTAAATGGTGGAGCCATGCTGTCCACCCAATATATAGTCTGATTGGAACCAGCAATTCAGCTTGAAGGTTTACAAGATAAATCTGCCTGATCACTGACAACACTAGGGATGGGTACCGAATAAGGTACTTTTATAGGTACCGACCGAATTCTGTCATAAGTACCAGGTACTGAGTCATGTAAAATCAAAAGGTACCATGTTTAGGTACCAAAACACATCCTTATGACTGTGAGGGAGTGAAAAAGTTGGTGATTTTCAATGCTGGATATGAACACAGCATTACAAGGTTATATATTGAAGAATAAATATGTTAAATTGATAAGAATTTACATTTTATTATTAATCAAATTGATTCTTTTTACCTCAAAACTGATAAAAGTACCGAAAAATTGGTACCCTTGAGTAGCGTTACCGATTGCCAGGTACCGGGCAACAGTATTGTTTCAAATGTGAAAGGCACCCATTTCTAGACAACACTGACAACTAGATCGTAATTTCATGTGTTAAACTTTAACATGAAAAGTTTCCCCATAGTTGAAGTTGACCTAAAATAAGTTGCTCTTTTCAAAAACTGAATGCCGATTTTGGCTTAAAAATAAAAAAAGTATTTCCTTCCTTTGGAAAACAACATAAGAATGCATGATTTTTTAAACTGCCTTTGGACCGAATAATAGTTTGAATCTGTCAGGGACAGACAAAAAAAATCAACACTCTAGGACTCCAGTTTACACTAACTAGACTAGAACAGCCAGTTATTTATTGAATTCTATTATACATGAATAAAAGAAAAGATTACTTTTCTTTGCAAAATGGAAAAATATCTATGTTTAAGAGGGACAAAAAAATTTCAAAATAACATTTTGCTGAATCTAGGTTGTGTAAGAGAAAGTGTTTTTCCTGTCAATATGTCCGAGGTAAGGGTGATGGGATCTAACGTGACAGCTGCCTTTTAGGTTGGAGGCGGCGAATAAAAAAAGTAAGCAAGTAAACCGTCTTAGAACTGCAAAGCGTTGCTGCTAGCGATGTTAAAAAGCTTGTTTGCATGTAGGGGAGTTTGTGACTCACAGTTGACCCAAAGAGCTGCTTCAGAGTCTCCTTTATTCTGCAGACACATGGCGTTAGAGCTAGCCGTGTGCTCTTGGAATAGTTTAGATCTAAACTTCATTACAGTTATGATGGCACAGAGAAAGACTTCACTCCTTGTGATGTTACTTACTTACTTAAGGATAATTACATGACATTTATAAGAGGATAAAGATAGCTTTTATCCTCCAGAGGTTTTTATTGACAGATTTTCCACCTAAATTCTTCATCACATTTTCCTGATGTTGATAAAACAATGTGTTCACATGTTAAAAGAATGAGGGGCAGAGGGAAACCAAAGAAGCCACAAATGTTCCAGCTCCCATTGAAGCCAGTGTCATCTCGACATGATGCTAATTAACCTGTTTGTGTTCAGAGGCCGCTTATCAACTTTTTAAATCAAGCACAGTCCACAGCTAATCATCATTATCAGCTAGTGCATTAATTGCTGTGGGTGACTTCTTTAATTATCATTAGTACCAGACGAGCCATGCTGATCTGAGGCCAAAACCAAGCTGTGGTGAGTCCAAGTGTCTCAACTTCTATCAGTGACAGTGTGGTGTTTCATAAAGGCTGGGCAGGGAACAGAAAAAAATACCAACTCTATCTGACAAAAAGATTACAGCATGATATGTAAGTGATCTCAATATAAAAGAACACACATGATGTTTCTTACTCTTTAAAGACCTAAAATAAAAGCCCCCTCAATAATTGGCCACTTATCCTCATGTGTTAATAAAAGAAACATGTAAGGGTACAAAGCTTGATACTGATCTGATGTAGTCTGTTAAGCACTGCTATAACTGGGTATCATTAACAAAAGGAAAGGCGCTTTGAGCAAACATAAGCCTCTAATATAAAGTAATGTTTGTGGTTTATAAAAGCACGGCATAAATAAAGTTATCCATATGACATAATGAACCCAGTGCTACACATGCTATACCATGGATGTAACTTTATGTAAACAACTATAAATGCAACATTTCATATAAAAAACCCTGCACAAGTGTTGTTTAACCTATGCCACTCTAGGTGCAGAAACCACTACACATATGCAATTTCACAAGCACCCTTCCAACCACAACTCTATCGACTACTCTACATCCACTGTACTAATGTGGCTCCATATACGCCACTCTAGAAATTCCTCTTACACAGGCCACTCTGCATATGTCCGTCTATCCCATGTCCACCACTCTAGGTGCGCCAATCTATGTTCACCACTTAAAATATACTGCTTAATACACACTGCTCTACAAATGCAACCCAACTCATCCAAATCCACGGACACAACTCTGACGCCACTCTGGAAATTCCACTTAACAATGGCCACTCTTTGTATGTCACCTAATGTCCATCACACGCCATCTGCTTCTGCCTCTCTAGACATGCTCCTCTAGAAATTTCACTTTACAAAGGCTACTCTGCATATGACACTCCATGTACACCACACATTGTACACAACTCAGTATGCACTGCTCTACCAATACCAGCCTTTAAAAGAAACCACAAATATCACATTACATTAACAACCAGGGGGAGCCAGGGGGCGGTTTTTGCAGCATGGCAGTATTTACAAAATCGTCCCATGAATGGAGCAGACCGAGCGAGTTTGCTGTTTGCCAAAACTTCCCTATAAGGCATTGATAGCACTAATAAAATGGCAGAGTGTAGGATACGTCCTTTTGTATTGTCAGTCAGACCCGGACGGTTCTGCAGCTCAGGAGGAAGAAAATCCACCTCGACACAGATCATCTCAGGACGCTTCAGTGTGGTGAGTCAAACCGGTACTGTAACATGTATAGTTTATACGTTTATACTCGGCTCTTGGTGGGTGTATCCCTCGGTGGCGGTTGTGTGACTAACTGACATCACAGAGAAGGAGCTGCTTTATCAGATTACTCCAATAAAAAGAAAGGATCCTCATGTTGTCACGAAGGTCGAAATCTCGCGGCAAAATGGCAATGACCTATTTTCAGAGGCATCAAATCTCATTCTAGGATATCAGAAAAAATACAATCTCTCATTTTTTGAAAATTCAGGGGGTGTAAGGTCTTGTTTTCAAATTCATTATATTATATGTAAGTATTAAATCAGGGATCGGCATGATATGTCCCCTTAAAAGTTTGACCCCAGCCCATCTGGAATGACTGGAGAGTCAGATTTTTTGACCTATACTGCAGCCAGCCACCAGTGGGAGCAGTTTTTGCGGCAGCCTTACTTTGAGCCAAGCAAGATGATATCCATTTTTTTACAGTCTATGGTTACGCTACTTTTTTTTTTTTTTTTTTTACATACATAGGCTACTACAAGTATACCACTTTATGTACGCTACTTTACATATGCTTCTTTACGTATGCTTCATTACGTATGCTTCATTATGTAAGCTTCTTTACATACGCTTCTTTACATACGCCACTTTACGTTCCCCACTTTACGTACGCCACTTTACGTACGCCACTTTACATAAGCCACTTTTCCAGACTCATTTTGTTTGCTGATAGGAAAAAAAGTCAGTTGTCAGCTTAACAGAACAAGAATTGTTGGTTCCTGCTCCAGAGGATGTATTGAACCAAGAAGCTTACTATGATGACTTATTTGGATTTGAGTTTCTGTCTCTGTTCAATCTCTGTGCGTAAACTTGTGCGATGTGTGAAGCAAACATTTATTCTTTGCTTTTGGCCTGCATACCTTTATATTTTTCTGTTTTTAGAAACACTGGATTCATGAAACCTCATTACAAAGGCATAATCCAGTGTACTGCGGATGAGTCATCACGCTTCATAAAATACACATTACAACGTTCATGAGGGATATTTATACCTCTACTGTACATCCACCTACAGACATATTGGCACAGATTGTGAGTGGAAACAAGCTGCTCGGGGATCTCAGCAGACAGAGTGTTTCCTGCAGCTCAGAGTGATGTGTTAAATAATAACGGTTCAGCTGAGAAACCTCGTCGCCGCTCTGCACGGCTGCTCAACTCGCACCAAGCACACACTGAGAGAGACGAGATGACAAAGACGGATGTTTCTGCTGCCTTTATTATCTTTCAATATTCAGGCTGTGTAACGCGTCCATCATCTTGTTCTGCTGTATCCATGTTTCTGATGGCGTGGAATCGGAAGCAGTCAAAATGCTGAGTACACGCCATTCTTCATCTTCTGAGGCAGTGCTGCCAGACTGAGTGAACAGATTATTTAACTGAATGCTGGATGATTTCACTCCAGCATCCTGGTGAATGTCTTTCACGGCTGAAGAGTCAGGTTTTTAATCACGCTGAGCTAATTAAAGACGCTACGTGTAACATTTTGACATCAATAAATCTTTAGTGCACTCATTTTGACATATTACGCTGATTACTGTAAACAAACACAATCATTGCAGAGAAAATTGGCAGCTTCTTCCAGTCAAAACTGTATTTTTATATTGTGTGTCAACAAGTGTCTGACGGTCTGGTGGTTTGAAGCTGGAAAAAGTCATACTTTTCGTTACTTTGGTAGGAATGAAATGAAGCATATTTCTGAAATGAGCAGCTGAAAATAAAGTGTTGTCATAGATGCTTATTTTCTGCCGATGTCTAAGATTTTAATCTGTGTCTGCGGTGACGGCTGGTTGAGAAGGCCCACCCTCCCCAGACAGCCGGCCTCTGTCTGGTTTCACTTGAGATGCTCCTAATCGGCCCATATGCTGCTTTTCACAGGGGAGTGTTCCTCGTATTAACAAGAGTCTCCTTCCTCTAAATATTCCTCCCCCCGACTCTCTGCTGCTTCTCCCTCCATGGGGTTTAGATTTCCTCTGAATCGCTCCGTTTATCCATCAGCAGACTTTTCATTTCTTCAGCTCCCTGTCTTTGTACTCAGATATCTCTCACATACTGTTGCTCCATATCCTTCCTTTTCCCCCGTGTCCTTCTTTGCTCCTTTTTGGATCTGTTTATTAAAAAGTGAGTCATAGCTGAAAATGTAGTTATTTTCAAAACAAAATATATTTATTCATTATTGTGTAAAACACTTACATCCCCATATTGCAGAAACAGTTATTTCCAGCACTACAAAAACTTGAATATTTTTATAGAGAGCATGTAGACAACAGAATGAAAGGAACCAAAATATAACTGGCAATCCTGACAACTTTGTCCACATTTCACCAACATTTCTGAATCCTTTCACACATTCATATACACTCATTTACCACAAGTGGGTACCTCTGGGGGTGAAAACTGAAACCTGTGTAAAAGTGCAAAATAACTGCAGTTTCTTCATTGTCCACTTGAGGCTGACTCCAAAAGCCATGGCAACCCTTTTAGGGCCAAGTTAACATCTGTTTTGCTGTCATGGTGTAAATAAACATGAAAATGTTACATGGTTCTATTTTAATCTCTGGCTTCAAATGAAAGTGCTGTGGACACACAATGAAAAGACTGTGTTGCACCTTTACGACTGTTCTTAAATTTAGCTGCAGTGGCAGGGGCAAGTCTGACAGTCTTAAGCCCGGCTTAGAGCAGTACGGTTTGGTACAGTTTGGCTCGGTTAAGCCTGGTCCTGTCTGTGTTTCCACAGCCTACAGTGCCCCCTTGTGGTAAGGGGCGTGTAAGCTGGATGCCAATAGCAGCGTTAGTTAAATAATAGCATGATGTCATAGCAGCGTGACACAGTGTACCCCGCTAATAAACCCAATGAAAAAGAAAAAGGCACAGTAAACAAAGAGCAATGATGGAAGACATCCAGCATTTCGTCCTCTTTGTGATTGGCATGTGGCTCTTTGATACAAAGTGCAATCAAGCTCTGTTTCAGAGAAGGCTGTGGGCCGCCGGGAGAAATACAGCCTCTGTTGTACAGTAAGTGACAATTTTTTCAACCAGTTAACGGACGGCAGTGTTGTAGCTCCAACTTACGGGATTGGATCAGTTTAGTCTGGCACCCCTACCGAAGGGTCTCAAAAAGTGAGACGGCTCGTCTCGGTTATTTGAGGGTCTGTCCCAGGAGTAGTCAGTAGAAACGCCACAAAATGCGTGCTGTGCCGAGATAAATCAAATTGAACCGCTTGGTGGAAACAGGGCTTTACTAAATTTGTTAAAAAGATCCCAAAACTAGAATAAATTTAATGATGAGAAAGATGCAAAGAGTTGGTGAGAACTTGTACCCAAACCACCCCTGTTGCAGGTAAGTGACCAGGCTAACACTGCTAACTCATCCAAGTGGGCCTATTGCAGGGGATGCATTGGTTGTATAATGACAGATTTGACCCAGTGTGGGGAAAATATCACAGATTTTGAACATCTAATGGGCCAGCACTGAGAAGTCTGCTTAGAATACAATACAATATTTAATTTATTTATTTATTTTGTCCTCTACCTCCCTGTAAATATTCTCTGTGTGCCAACATAAATAGCTTCTCGTGCCAGCTATGGCACCCGTGCCCTAGGTTGTCTACCCCTGCTTTAGCACAACCTCAAACACATTGGGTTGCATTATTTTTAAATTATAGCTGAAAAATCATACATTTTAGACTGCAACAATCAAGACTGACCATGAAACCCTGTGTGTATGTGAAAAGAAAAGGGTTACCATGAAAATATGATCAAAAGCAAAGTTTTTGGCCTCGATAACAACCTTCTGCTTTCTATGCTTTCTGTCTTTTATAAGCTGGTTGCCTTTACTGTGCTTCTGTATTTCTCTGCCCTGCTGTCCATCAGTCCTCTCTTGTTCTCGTCCAGTCCAGGCGTCACGCTGCGCTGCGCGAATCAAGTGCAAACCAGCTCCCTCTACTTGTTAACAGTGTGTTTATTCTGCAGCTGTATCAGACTCTCTGCCATGTCAGCAGCAGGCAATTACGGAGAGATTACTGAGGCTGATAATGTCATCAGACCAGGCACACACACACACACACACACACACACACACACACACACACACACACACACACACACACACACACACACACACACACACACACACACACACACACAAAGAGACGTATGTTTGCACAGTTCATAAGTTCACTGCTTACTCACCAACATGTACGGGATAATCACACACCACATCACATCATTATACCATGAACACAGCAGGGGGATCAGTGTTTTACTCTCATGTAATTTAAAATCTGACTCTTTTAATCTGTGGCTGCAGAAATCAAAGCTCAGACCATCCAAGTTTTTACCTCCTCGTTCAGTTTCTTCTTCAGACCCTTCCCAAAACCACGCGGTTAAATCATGATGCCTCATGTCCTGCTTGTGTTGTGTGTCTGATACACGTTACTAAAAACTCCGTAAGTTGTTCAATGATGAAGTTTTTAACCTGAGACTAACCCTGCAGGATAACTCTGCTGTTGTTCTGGTTTGTTTTATTCCCGTGTGTTTGTCTGCTTTGGTTTTGAACTCACAGGTAAACACTCCAGCAGGAGGATCTCTCTCTGGAGACAGCGCTGTGTTCGCTTGGGAGGGACGTGTCTCTGATCTATTACACCCACTGTGCTGACATCATTGATGTAACCCTGAGCGCTGATTAACAGCTCTGCTCAGCCTGAGGACCACAGACAGAGCCACGTCCGCCTCCGAGTCCTCATCGACTTTCTGAAGAGGCGAGGCCCCGAGGATCCTCCTGAAGCTCTCCATATCCACTTATCATCTCAACATTAATAACTTCAACATTATTTTCCCTTTCCCCCAGAGGAAGCTGAGGAAGTTACTTTTTTTGTTAATACTTTCATGTCTCGCTGCCTGTGGGTATGAGACAGCTTGCCTATGAATATTTTATCACGTGTATTTAAGGATTTTTGTTCCTAAATGGGACATCCTCCAGAAAGGCTGTTATCACCACATTAAACTAATGATGAAGCAGTGTAAGTCTTTTGTTGACACAGTTATACCCGGCTAATGTTTGTTCCAGAAATATTAAATGATAACCTTCCTGTGACTTTTCGCTAAAATTAGAATTATGTGACATCAAGCCTGCGGGAACAGACACTCCCACGTACACGGGAACTCACATCCAAACGTCTCTTTTTATTTTTAAACCTCTCTGCTCGTCTCGTTTGGCATTTAACTGCAGCGACTGCTTTTTTTAATCATGGTTTCCTGCAGCCTTGATCTGAAACTGCTGCTTAATGGAAGAAAGTAGATAATCTAACACTGAGGACAACAACTCTGAGGTTTAGCTGTGAGCAAAATGCTAACGCCAGTTTCCCAAATTTCAACATAATGGGCCAAATTCACAAATAAATGCATAGAAATGTTCTCACTCTGTGCACAAGTCCTGTGTTTACACAAACAGATTCATGACATGTGTGCACCAGCCAATTTTTTTCTCATCCCGTACATATGTTAGTCAATCAGAGACATTATAATTTGACATGCAAATTGAAATGTTAATTGTGGTATTTTGAATTTTAAAACTAAGTATTTGATTCAAGATTCAACATTATATGTGTGATAGGGGTGGATATAAATTAATTTTGTGGTTATTTTATACATGTTGTCAGTTCACAGTTTTTCTTACTGAATTCTATTAAAGACTTTTTTCTGTAACTGAAAGTGGTCGAGGGCTGCAAGGTGATGCAATGGTCAGCGCTGCAGCCTCACAGCAAGAAGGTCACCGTTTCAATCCCCAACTTGGCCGGTGGGCATTCCTGTGTGGAGTTTGCATGTTCTTCCCGTGCATGTGTGGGTTCTCTCCGGGTACTCCGACTTCCTCCCACAGTCCAAAAACATGCTCACCAGGTTAATCAGTCACTCTAAATTGTCCCTAGGTGTAAGTGTATGTGTGTGAATGGTTGTCTGTCTCTGTCAGCTCTGGGATTGGCTGTGGCAACCAGTCCAGGGTGCACCCCGCCTCTTGACCAATGACAGCTGGGAGAGGCTCCAGCCACCTACGGCCCTGAACAGGATAAGCGGGTAAGAAAATGAATGAATGAATGAATCAAAGTAGTCTAAATATGTCATGCAATTAGTTTAAAGTGTATGAGTTAAAATTTTTTTGAGAGAATTGATGGTCATTATTTGCGCGTACACATGGTCTGAGGAGGTTCTACATTTGTTTGCAGAGTAAGAAAATATTGATGAATCACAGATTTGTGCGTCAAATGATTGTACGCATGATTTAGGCACAATTTTGTGCGTACGCACTGTTAGTGAATGAGGCCCATTGAGAGAGAGATTTTTTTTAGCAGTATTACATCTTTATGTTAATTACAAGTGGCAATCTCCAGAACTTAAAAATGGCTACTGTACTAAAAACCTGTAGTTCCTCAAATAACCACATGAAGCAACAATTGTACTGTTAACAGCACTTTTAAACATCAGCCTTATCTGATCCTAAAGGATCACTGAGCGCCTAATTCACTAAAGGACTGAGCATCTTCTAAACTAGCTAACTTCAGCAAAATAACCAATAAGACATTGTCAAATTCTGTAATCACCGTTTGGCATTTTGTCTACTTTTCATCAGCCTTTCTTCTTTTGCCGATTTTATCTCCTCTGAGCTTATGTTTCAGGGAGAGCTCGTCTGTGAACAACGTAACTCAAAAACTAACAAACAGATCTTGATGAAATTTTCAGGAAATGTTCAAAATGGGATAAGGAAGAAGTGATTAAATTTTGGAGATGATCCAGATCACTGTCTGGATCCAATGATAAAGGATTCTTTATCATTGTGAGATAGCACTGTTTTCACCATATGTGTATATAACTCCACGATAAATGGTCAGATTGCTTCGCAAAACAAAACAAGACAAGGTCACCATAATTTCTGACAGATGTAAAAGTACGATCCAGATCCTGGCAATATTCTGGATACTAAGATCCAGAATATGAAATATGTGCTGGGTCATCATAATTTTCAACACTGTCAGGTAACAAATTATCGTACAAACCTGCAACTAACACCAAATTGTAGCAGACAGACTGCTGAAAGGGAGTATAACATTAAAGTAGGACTAAAGTGTTGCATGACAATCACAATATGCTTGGCGGAGGTCTGCACTCTCTGAGTGCTTTTCTAGTTAATGTATGATATACGGCAATATGTATCAGTATCAGCTTCAATATAACAATATGCCCACAATTGCTGTGAAAAATAAGAAAAGTGATAGAAAAACATGATCTGATGATGGAACATATTGAGACATGCACTTTCAGGTGGAGTATTTGCGAGGCGATGTGGGCACCCACCAAAAAACATGTAGGACTCAAAGCTGAGGCATGCATTAAGGCGTGGAGTCAACACAGACCAGGCTTTAGTCTAAATCTGGAGAACTTTGTGGGCGATAAAAGGTCTCAGAGTTGGGTCCAAGTTCTCCATCTCTAAGTCTGAATGCAGGTTATCCTCAAGTTCAAGTGTAGACCTGAGTCATGAGAAAAAAACTCAAACTAGCCCTTTGGGATATTATACTCTATTTCTTCCTAATATATAGTAAGTATCTAGAGAAGTAGGTCTGCTCTGCTGCTGTTTTATTCTGGTCCACATTTCCCAGCATCACGTCTGTTTCCAGCAGGTAGGAGGGTTAGAGGAGCAGGTATGCACAGGGAATAGTAAAAGAAGGAAGGCGTATTGTTATCAAATTAGATTCATCCCTCTGCTGCACACCCCCATGATGCTGCTTTTAAACAAATAGGTTTTATTCTGTCAGCCAAATGTGATTTATGTCACAGTCTCCCCCCACTTCCCTTCCTGGTTGAGGTCACAGTGGAAGGACGGGACCCGTCACTTAGCCAGCGACACGAGCGTTTACGTCAAGACGCCCTGCTCGCCTTCTCCCCTGCATCTCCCAGAGTCACAGCAAGACTGTTGTCTAGTAACAGTTACCATGGATGCCACACTCTGTCAGGGGCTTATGTGTAATGGATTTAAATTGAACTGTTGATTCGCTGAGGCAAAGTGGGGAAGGAGGCTGCAGAGAGCGAGGAGCGACAGAAATAGTCTCAGCGTGAAAAAAAAAAACGGAGGTGGAGAGACAGAGCAAAGAGACAATGAGCCACAGATAGAGGAGAAGGAGAGGAGGGGGGGAGTCACTCTGAAAGCCCTCACCATCTGTGATGAGGAGCTGGAGGAGCAGTAATTGTTCCTGAGAGGAGTGTGGGGAGACACAGCGCAGTGTCAGGCCTGTCTGAGCGGCCAGGTGAGGGCCGGCAGGGACACTCACCTTCTGTGTGTGCTCTCATTAATGTTCATGTCACTGATGACCTCTTCAACCTGCCTCCCCCCGAAGAAAAACAACTTCACTGAGCACTGACACGCTTAGTGCTTATAAGAGAGGCCATGTCAGGAAATCTTTTTAAGTCCAACTCTTTTACACTGAACGTCTCTGTGGTGGTTGGATTTGTCTGTACAGAGTAGTTTCTATCACGGTGTCTTCACAGTTTGCTGAGAGGTGTGAAAAATGTAATGTTTTGTTCACACCAGATCAAAATAGGGTTACTCTTGTGAGTGGGTTGCATACAGACTTAAAGCCCATGTAAAAAAGTTTTGAGACACTAATTCCTGTCAGGCAACGCTACATTCTTGAGTTACATCAACAAAGCGAGCAATAGATACAGATGATATGGATTCATGTCTCGTTTAATGTGCTGCTGCAAGGGTTGAAAATTCTGATCTTGCGTGAATCATTCTGCATACAGATTTTCCAAAGGTTAATTTATCTGGAACATTTAAGAAATGACACAAAGCAAACATATCAATACAGCTTTAGTCTTCAGTTTACGCAGGAAAAACAGTTACAGCTTGATTTAAATTGTATACTTTAAAAAAGATGAAAAGAGAGTGTCTGCTTATCTTGCAGGTTAGGTTAAGTGTTGATGTACTGATGCCAGGGATTAAATCTGACCTGTGATTGACCTGTCCTTTAATAAAGGAACCAAACAAAGCCCCCAAAGTGGTACATAAATAAAAAAGACATGAAATTGTCAAGTTATTGTTTTGTGTTTTTTTTTAAAACTCTAGAAAACAACAACGTAAGACGGAAATGTGGAGTCAGGTGTTTTCAAAGCCAGAAACCTCATACAGCAGCTTTGCATTGTAAGATGCTTTTTCACAGCAGGAACTCTCCTCAGGAACTAGGAACCTTTTAAAGCTGGGCAAACACTGTGCCATTGTTGGCCTGTTTTGGGCCGATTTGCCACTTGTGCAACTATTTTTTGGATTGGGCCAAATTTCAGCTCAATCGTGTGCCATGATGGGGAAGTATACATGGGTCAACAAGGAGAGATTGACACCTCACGACATGCTCCGGGTCACAAATCCACTGATTGCAAAAAAAAACCCCAAACATGTTTTAAATCCTGATCGCTCCTTGGGAAGGTATCACACAGTAGAAGCAGTACAAGGAGCCGACTTGCCTCAACCTCTCGCACAGAGCATACGAGATCTCTGAAGTTGGTCTAAAATTGGATGTAGTCTAAAGTTCAATTTAGCTTTTAGTGCGTACCTGTTCTCATTGAAGAATTGAGAGACTGTATTGTCGACGTATGCCCAGCCAATTCCTTGTCTATACACGTCTTCTTCATCTTCTTCTTCTTCTTTTTTGTTTTGTTGTTGTTGTTGTCTCTTCACACAGAATGGCTCAAATTGCTAAGGCAGTGCGTTTGTTTTTGTTGAGCATCTTCGGTTTACATCTCCCACTCCTCCTTTTGACGTTGCAAAACTAGATACAGGAGCTCCCTAACGCCATAGGAGAAGAAAGATACAGAGTCCAACACGTGGACGTAGAGTGTGAGCAGTGAAGTCACATCAGAGCATCGGGTTGTACAGTGTGAGAATATGACTTGTGGGCTGTGAACTTTTGAACTCAGCGATCGAGTCGTGCAGTTTGAGATGGAGTTGAGTTGAATATTGCACAGTGTATGCCCGGCTTAAGGAGCACAGTGTTTTAACAGCAGCGACTATGGTCTAGATTTAGTTCCTAGTTTGCAGTTGAGTTTCCCCCATGAAAGTCCATACCTGGTGGGTAGTACCCTCCAAAGATGCAGGATTTTTGGGGGGCGGGGCCTGCAATGCTGAACCTTTCTGATTGGTGTACAATAACTCCGAAATGATGGTCTTCTCTGAGCCTAATAGTGGGAATGTGTCTCTTCCAACCTCGAAGAAGTCCTTGGGAATGTATCCTAGATTAGTTTTGCATTCAAAATCTCTTCATCAGTTAGGTATTTAATGATAATCTAAAGACATCTGAGAGGGATGCAAAAGTCTTCATTTAACAGGATCACACTTCAAGCTGAAACACAGGTTGATATCTGCTATGGTTTTTAAAATCCGTCTTCTTGCTCCCAGTTAAGTGCTTTAGGGGTTTTGAGCCCACAGAACAATGTTGGACTGACTGTGTCCTTTTGAGTAATTTTTATCATATGGTTTTGTCTCTTTCTTGCTGCCCTCTACTGGTACGGTGGTATAATGAATTTACTTTTATTTTTTTCCCTTTAACCTTTGAGTTCCTTAAGGAGAAGTTCCTAGAACAAAACGTATCTTTTCGTTTCAACCTTGGATTTCTTTTCTATACTTTCTATAACCCCATTTTAACACCCTCATCTGTTTTCACATGCACTTATTGTCCTGACTGTAAAGCAATTTGAGCTGATTTTCCTGTATCAGTACTGCTGAACAAATAAAGTTTGTTGTATTGTTTAGTCATCACTCTGTCCCTGAAGAAAATGTACATGTCGTCTCACATTCTCTGCAAACCTGGCAGTAATCACAGCAGAAACAATCAGCTCTGACCTCCACACTGTAAGGCGCTGCTGTAAGCAAACACTGCAGCTCTTCTGTTGTTTTGATTCACTGAAAGTTGGGCAAACAGTGCTCATAAAGATAAAGATGCACCACCACAATATGCAAGGTTATAATCACAATCAGAGATAATTAAAGGGGCCGTCCGTGCAGTGCTTCCCAGAATAACACTGCATCAGTGAATTAGCATTTAATTGCATGTTGATACAATCAATGCTGCTTCCACGGTTAGCTCGGCACTATCAAAAAGGGGGAAGCATCCTGTGGCATTATTTCTCTGCGCAGAATAAAGCTGCAAAGAAAGACATCTGCCTATTAAAGTAGTTTTTAAAGTTTCTGCTGCGATTAAAGCCACACATTCAAACTTTTGAGTAATCATGAAGTCAGACCCCATTTAATACAATCAGAGCCTTGCATTAACCATGAGTGTGAAAAGTGTAATTATAAAACTTTACAATTTTTCTCTCTTAAAAGTAAAGAGGAGTTTTCATGCTGTGCTGCTTCAGGAGACCCCTTTCAATTGAAATCAACTGCGCCTTTACTTGGATAAAGACTGCATTTCCCATGAGCACCATCACCCACTGTGGTAAAAAAAAGTCTTATATGCAGAGCAAATCATAAGCAAATGATCCAATACAGATCTTATTTTTAAAACTACTTTTCTTTGTTCAATACAACTTTTTATAGGATGCAGAGTGATGACATCATGAATTAATTTAAAGGCATGTCAAATATTTAGCTGTAATGAAGACATCAAATAACTTCTGAACTAAATCTAAATAATTAAATGCTGGTTAGCTAACAAAAAGTGGGGGGTCAAACAGTTTTAAGGTTTAAGGATAAAGGGTTTGATGTAACTAATGGTCAAATGGCCAAGGACTGCAAACACCATGATTGGTCTGCTGAGCGGTATCATGTTTCAACATTTCTGGAATTACCGCAAATTGACCCAGAACAACCGAACTCCAGCCACACATCAGCCAAACATAGGCCATAAACCGGCAAAACATCGGCCAAACACCAGTGACATTTTGGCCCCACACTGGCCGTGCATCTGCCAAACATTTAACATACATCTGCCACACATCGTACAACAACAGGCAAACATTGGCCAAACCTGAGCCAAACATTTGCAAAACCTCAGTCGTCCATTGGCTGCACATTGGCTGAACACTGGCTGCAAATTAACTGAAAAATTGGCCCCACATTGTCCAAACATCCACTGTATTTCTGCCACACATAAACTTAACATTGACCAAATACTGGCCATAGATTGGCAAAACATTGGCCAAACATTGGCTGTACATCAATCAAACATTGACCCCACATTGGCTGTACATCGGCCCTGCATGGGTTGAACATTGGCCAAACATTGGCCCTTCCTCCACCATTATTTACTGTACATCAACTGCACATCACTGAACACTGGCCAAACACTGGCCAAAACACAAGTTGTACATCGGCTGAAACTCTACCCTCGTGTCTGTTCTACATTCCTTCTTATCATTGTTGCTTTGTGATTTTGGTAACAAGTATTAGCTTCAATAAAACAAATATAGCTCAAACACTGGCTGTACATCAACCAAACATCAGCCAAACATTTACTGTACATCAACCAAACATCGCTAAACAATAGCCAAACACTGGCCAGACATCTGCAAAATACCATTTGGACATTGGACGATAATCTACCTTCATGTCTGTTCTACATTCTTCCTTATCATAGTTGCTTTGTGATTTTGGTAACAAGTATTAGCTTCAATATAACAAATATAGCTCAAATATTAGCCGCACATCAACCGAACATCAGCCGTACATTGGCCATTCATCCGCCAAACATTTACTGTACATCAACTGCACATCGCTAAATAATAGCTAGATACTGGCCAAACATCTGCAAAATATCAGTTGCACATTGGCCGAAAATCTACCCTCATGTGTGCTGTACATTCTCTCTTATCATAGTTGCTTTGTGATTTATGCTAACAAGTATTAGCTTCAATATAACAAATATAGCTCAAAAATGATAACATGATACTGCCCCCTATGAGTTTTGCTAGAGTATTTCATAGCATCGTAGACATTTTGACACAACAGTACAAATAGGACCTCAGTTAGTTGGTTTGTTGAAGTCCAAATTTCTGATATGGCGACTATGAGCTCGTCACCAACCAACAGGGGGCGTCACTTGGCTTTTGTTCACATTTTCCTGTCTGTGATAACTACTTCAATAACTCCGGCTCCTGACTTTAAAATCGCCCATTTTCCAATCAAAGGAGGTCCAGTAATGTATTAACTCTTTATAACCTTCATTATCATGTCACAGCCTGAGTCTGACATTCCTCCTCATGACCCCTCGTGAAGAAGAAGAGCTTTAATGAAGTCAGGGGTCTGTGAATGCATGAATAGTGCCAGGCTCCCATTTGAATTAAATCTATTCATCCGTGCCGGTGTGATTTCTCTGTGGTACTGAGGCAACCGAGGGCCCTCTGAGTCGTGACATTTGTGCCATGGCTGGTGGAGCAGGCAGGGAGGTGAACAACCGTCTGCCTGCGCATCCCTGACCGCCAATTCTGAATCCAGCTCGCTGCTCAGCTTTGGCTGGACTGAGGAAGATAAGAGCCGTGTACAGATATGTTTTTAAACTTGTTTCCAATTCGGACAGGTAAAAAGAGGAACACACACCTCTTTATTTTGTGTTTTAACACATGATTAAACACACAAACAAAGCTGCGTGCCTATCTCAAACCCACTGACTGAATCCTGCAGGTCACCTGTGACTCTCAAGCCTTGTGGGCATTTTATAATTACACAATAATCTTCACTTAAACCCTTTTCCTGCTCTGGGAATCACATCAGTGTCACACTGTTCTAATTTTGGAAGTCTCTTGACATACTAAGGTAATCCCTTTTAGATTTCAGTATTAATTGTGTCATCTGTATTCAAAGACGGCCTCGTGAACTTTAAACAATAAGCCCAGAATGAACAGAGACTTTGCTGACAAAAGAGGAGGGATTTGACAGATTTAAGGCTGTGGGCACGCTGCTAACCACCCAGCAAGACTGACGCAAGACCGCAAGGCAGGTGTGCAACACGCAGCTCAGATCCACTGCAATTAGAGTCCATGAGAAACACGCAGCAGAGAGCTTATTAGGCAGAATTTAACCTTTATCGTGCAGGGGGAATCTGTAAAAAGCTAATAAAGGCGTCATTCAAATCGAAGACATCTCTGGATTTGCAAATTGCTCATGCTAATTCACATCTGAAGTCAAATGTGACACTAATTTGAACCACGATAACAATCAGGAGACAAAGACGAGACATTAATCTTCCTGCAGCAGCTTCTCATTTCTACAAACTTAATTTTATGGGTCCTGCTTCTGTTTTGACTGAATTGAGACGTTGGTCCAAAACACCCCCTTAGTGAGCTATCTCTTTGCTTTTGTTAATGTTTTATCTTATGTTCTGTTAATGATAGCTCAGCCAAGCAGCTGATTGCAGGATTATCATTGATTTAAGCAATAAGATTTTTCTTTACTCTCTTTCCCAGAGATTCTACAGATGTATCGTGCTCCTCTGTCTGCTGAAAACTGCAAACAAGACCGCACACAGACACATCATTCAGCTTAGCAGAAACACTGACCAAGCATCAAGCGACTTGTTGACTGATATTTACACTGTGTGCACCAAGCCTGACTGAGAACAGTGACAATCGCACCTGGTCTTACCATGCATGATTACGCCCAGGTAAGCAGAGGCAAATGCTGAGAAGTAACACACTTGATTTACTCTCTCCTTCTTTTCTCACAAAAAAATACCTGCAGAAAGTGCAGAAGAATGTCACAGGAAAAAAAAGTAGATCGCCAATTTCAGGAGCTTGAAACAATTTTGCTGACTGTCTCACCCTGTCAGCATTCAATTCACATTATCACCAATTCATGATACATTATCACACTGATCACCCACTAACCCAGGGATGCACAACATTGGATTTTTTGCAGCTTCCACTCTGCCGACCTTTATGACTCATTTAGCCGATAACACACCTAACTGCAGAGATTATTAACTCTCTTCTGTACTGGGAGTACAGAGTAGATTAGAGTACAGTATCATGGTGCATACTCCCATCACATTTGGAACATATTTTTCATTTTTTGTGCAAAATAAGAAAAACACTTGATACCTAAAACTGCACATTTCTTTATCACAATTGCATTCAAACAAAAAGCAGGTTGGGCATTTAATCAAATAAAAAGCAGTCTAATGTTTTGTCTGTTTGTTATATCAACAGATGTGATGTGTAGGCTGATGTCTAATAGATTATTTTCATGCCAATATTGGTTGATACTGATAAAATTGTGCATCCCTGTGAGCCTAAATATTGGTATAAAGATGGTTTTACAGGTTTGAATTGCTCTATTCTAAGAGTTCCCTGGCCTTCCATGTGCAAAGACCTCCCTGATGTGTGTCACTCTCTGGTTGGATGACCTTGGCTTTTTCCCAATCCATGAAGGGAGTTTTTCATCCACAGTGGTCCAAGAAAGTTGGTTTTGGGTTCTCTTTATTATCTAATTTGCTTCATGATTCTTTCTCACATTCTTTTCTGTGCTTCAGTTCAAATTCCAAATGTTTGCTTTGGGATATGATTTCAAGTCGTGTATCTTAAAGATGCTACGAGGAGGATCTGTTTTAAGTGGACTGCAGCGCCACCTTCTGGCCTGGAGTCTCACACGCTGTCGTAAAAATGTGACTTTTAACCAGGCCTGTGTTTGTTTTGGAACAATTTTTTTTTTGTTTAAGACAACTTTTTACTTGATGTCACGTGACGAGGTGAGGTATTTATCAGTACAGTTACGTAGCGCTATGGTTTGAAGTGTGACTACAAGCAAATGTTGTAAGTTTGTTCTATACATCAGTAGCTGGCTATATGTGGCAGTACTAGCAGCTCGGTGCTACGATGTATCCATAGGCTAACCTAACAGCAAGCTAACTGTCAGTTTGTACAGTAGTTCAGTAGCCGTTTATATATAGCATTACTGATAGCCTGCTGCTTTGAGATGTGTCGGTAATGTGTAACATTAGTAAATCCTGTTTAGCTATGTCCTGCCAGTCAACTACCAATCAGGGCTAAAGTAACCTCACTCTTCATTTTATTGATAGACTCTCAAGTTTGAAAAGACCACCGCAGAATAACTGCTGACTGTGGGTTGGAATTAATATTGTCACTAACAGCTTAGCCCTTTTAGCCTTTAGTTTGGGCTGTATCACTCTCCTGTGTCCACCATTACTACAAAATTAATCACAGAAATTGTTTTCAAGCAGAGAAAACACAGATCTCTCCTCTCACTACTTCAGTTCATCAGCTGGTGTGGTGTTGTCATGGAGCCTTGGATGTGCCATAAATCAATCCAGTCTTCTTTGACCTGATTGGAAAGCTATGAAGAAGCTACAAAGTAGCATTTCAAAATAACCTACATTGATGCTGATAATCTTATTTTAAAGTGTGGATTATGATCAGGCATTTATCTAGACGGTAGACTTTTTCAAGATCACTTTCAAACTCCTTTTAATTGAACACACAACACCCTGCAGAACACTGACATGCAGCAAAACAGCTTTTCAGCTATCGCTTGAAGGCCTCAGTGTCACCATCCATCCACCATCTTTTCTCCGCTTGATCTAAAACAAGCTGGGCCGGGCCGGGCCAAGGTCTTAAGGTCACGTCCCTGAATCATCTGCCAACAGGCCGCAACAGCTGTTCACCATCCCTCACTCACCAGGTTCCACCGCACGTGCCGTCAGTTTTTCAGAAGGAGGGCAGAGCAGAGCGAGCCTCTGAAACTGATGTTGGAGCTGCAGAGACGGCTACAACAGCAGGTATTAGCAGATTAGAGGCTCCAGTGTGTCATTAGCTGAGGTAATAATGGATTGCATTGTGGGAGGTTCTATTGTCTAATGATGCATTCAGCTGCGTAAGCCCTCGTTAGGAGACGTATTAGGCCTGTACTGAAGACAATTTAATTGAGACCCGTGTAAAATGTGTCATTCAATCAGCGAATCACATTTAATCCTCAGATCTTTAGATGGTTACTTCCTTTCTGTCCTTGAAGCGGCTCTTTTCTCTGAGTGTCTGTTCAAACAGTGAAAGCACTCAGTCTAAAAACCCTCCCCAGGGGATTCTGGGTAACAGATGTGTCCTTACATGCTGGTACTGATGAAGGAGGTCTCTGTTCAGTCATGTAAACGGAGAGGTAACCTACATCTCACAGTCAAGATGAGGTGTTCTCTAAATAAGTGGAATAATCTGAACATTAGAAAGAAGAGAGTGGGTGTAAAGGTCATCTCCAGCAGACGTCGTCCTCCAGACGGACTGGCTGAGGACAAATGTCTTCTTCGATTTACTGTGACGTCTTTCAGGCTGATTTCACCAGAAACATAAATTTCTTGAAGCTAAAACAACAAAATCTAACTACTGCCAAGGTTAGGGCTGTTTTAGACGGACAACCACACAGAGAAGCTCTACTTTTAAAGTCTCAAAAAGCAGGGGCTCAAACTGTCTGAGAGAGAAAAGTGGAGCAACATCCTGTCCTGCAATCCAGACAACAGCAGAGCATCTCTAAGCTGCTGATTCTTACTAAGTACACCCTGTCCTGTTCTTGTTTTACAGTCAGATTTCCAGATCCCTTCCTCAGCTTCACCATGACCTCCTGGCTCGTCCGCTGGGAGACCCCCGTACCATCTGTAATGTCTGGCGAGGCCGGCGATAAGGAAATAGAGTCTTTATCTCAGCCCAATTAGGCAGCTAATTGATTCAATAGCAGTCATTTAGAGGTCCTCCAGGCCTGGGATTGAGCACTTCAGCCCTTTGAACAGACGGGAGATCCCGGAGGGACAGAAAGCAGGGAGCCCACAGAGCCTGTAGATTATAACCTGGATGGAAATAATAACCCTGACTCCTAATGAATAGGATAAATAAATCTAATCAGGGAACAATCTCAGGGGAAATTTTAAACTGGCTAAATAAATACAGATTCTGTTGTTATCATTAATCAGTTTTAAACAAACCTTCAGGAGCACTTCAACGATTGTACAGTGTGCCATTCAGTGGCAGAAATGTTGATTTCTCTTAGTTGTGAAAACAATTCCTTCATAAATTATCTTCAATTTTCGGGTTGATTAAATGTCTAAAGACAGTCAGTTTGATCCTTAAGAATATAAATGATGCATATGTCTTAAAAGGGACTGTCTGTATGGTGTTGATTGCAGTGACACCTGTGGCCACAATTGGTAGTGCACTTCCTCTGGAAAATCACCCACTGATGTAAAGACCCAGCGACAACCTCCGGTCTAAGAGTATCAGACAATGCGGAAGTGCTAAAATCTGCTGTTTCTCAAGTGTTCGCTTGAGGCTGGCTCTGGAAATACCAGAAGTCACAAACACACCAAGCCAAAAAAAGCCGTCTTCAAAGCAGAAATTAACCTATTTACAGCCCATTTACAGGGGAGGGGAATTTTTTTCTAACCCAACAGTGGATATTAAGATCACAAGCAATCAGAGGCACAGCTCAGGGTCATGTGACTGTCAGGCGCCCTGTAGCTGTACACAAACCCCTTGCCACTACCAATATGGCTGCTTTAGCCAATATGCTTCATTTTCTGTTTGAGAAACAGACGGGTGAATTCAGGGAGGCTATGTCCATGTTTTTTTTAAACAGTCTATGGTAAAGACATGACTCCTGCAAAAACTTTCAATTTTTTGTTTTCAAAAGCAACTGCACACAGGGAAAGCCACTTTTAAAACACTTCTTTTCATTGTTTTGACAACAATCAGCACAAAGAACCCAAAATATCAACTCTAGTTGAAAACAAAAAGTTTTTTTTCAAGGCTTACAAAGTAGCAGCTTACAAAGTAAAGAACAAAAACACTCAGTCACATTGAAGTAACTACAGTAAAAGGAAAACTAAAAATCACAGCAAAGCTGTAAAAAAAAAAGATAAACAGAGAGGGATAATGGGGCACAAGTGGAAACATGAAGGGCGGGGCTCACAATCACTAAGGCAGGAAAACATGAGTGCAGGATGTCAAGTTTTGTAAAACGAGTAGAGAACCATCACTATGAAATAAAAGTGGACAGGGAGCAAAGATGGCTTAGTGGTTAAGGCCGTGCTCCATGAGATTTGCCTCCATGCAGGTGGCCCAGGTTCTAGTCCAGTGGCCTCTTTCCTGCATGTCACTCCCCACTCTTGCCCTGTTTCCTCCACTATCTAAATAAAGGCACCAAAGCCCAAAAAATAACTTAAAATAAAAAAAAAAAAAAAAAAAAAAGTGAACGGGAAAAAAATTTGAAGGTAAAGTGTTTATTTGGAATTGCATACGTAGCGCTTTTGACTTCATCAAGGGACTTTTGGTCTACTTGATGAAAATAGATCCGTGCTCTTTTAGAAAATCTGACCTGATCCCAGATACTTAGAAATGACATTTAGAAATGATTAGTTTTGGTGCTGATAATCTCATTTTAAATCGTGGATTATGAACAGGCAGATCTTGAGGAAACAAACATTATTTGTGACACCAGAGTAAATAACCTTGATGGATGCATGCCTACTTGGGGCTTAATACACAGTGTCTTCAGTTTTATAAAGTTATCTATTTCCACTCACACGAGAGGGCTCAGCTGTTCCATGAGGGCATCTTTAAAATGATTTCACTGCCTTGTTGTGTGTTCTCAGAAATGTCTGGCCTCGCGTTCAGAGCTGTTTTGGTTTCACATCAGTCTGGAGATGACTCATAACTCATTTGGAGGAAATAAATGTCTGTGTGTGTGTGTGTGTGTGTGTGTGTGTGTGTGTGTGTGTGTGTGTGTGTGTGTGTGTGTGTGTGTGTGTGTGTGTGTGTGCGTGTGTGTGTGTGTGTGTGTGTGTGTGTGTGTGTGTGTGTGGACTAGAAGATGGACCCCTCAAACAACACAAGTGAAGTGCCCTCAGACGCCACGAGAGCTCTCTGAGTGAGGAGGCTGACATGTTTCCTGACGCTGGATGTGACCTGAATGGAAAGCAGGAGGCAGGAGATGGATCTCTGCAGGGGGAGTGTGTGAGTGTGTGTGTGTGTGTGGTCACACTCGTAGATATGCACAAACACACTGACTTATAGGACAGTAACACTGCCATCACACACTCACACAAGGATACACAGTTCTCCCTGAAGTTGTTTCTCACACTTGGAGGAAACACACTGAAACACCCACACAGAGTTATAACACTGCTCTACATGAATGATGATGCTGCCGTTGCACACTTTTTGCAGTGTCGTTTGAAGGTCTGCTCTTCCCGTTACTCTCCACTCCCCCACCATCCTTCCTCACATCTCCTGATTACTGTCGACACTTTGGAGCAGCTCACTTTGTCCTCACTTTCCACTTTTTTCCTCAATCTGTCTGTTTTTATCTTTTCTTCGGCACAAGCGTTTGTACTTCAGACCTTGCCGTGACAACTTTCCGCCTCGGGACGAAGTCTCTTCGGTTCTTGGATTTTAAAGGTCAGGTTTTGTGAGGGGTTTACTGACTTTCCGAGAAATCCCACTTCAGGGAACATTAGCATGGAAACTCAGGAGTACAGAAAAAAATCCCCTCTGTCTGGTTAAAATGTTACGCAGTACCTGCTGTTTGTGCTGTTTATTCAAAGTGACACCTTTCATGTTTGGTCAGGTGACAATAATTGTAAACATCAGGCACTGAGGGAACCTAAATAAATGTCTTTCAGTGCCATGAGCAGGAGGAACTTTCCCAAGGGACCTTTCAAGGAACTCACTGAACCACACTGACCAAGGTCAAAATCAGGCCCAGGGAACTTATTTTACCTCCTTAAAAGTTCTGGCTGGTGGGGAAAGTAACTTTGAGGTCAGGTCCTTGCAGCTTTTAGCACATCGACAGAAGAAGACAAAATCCTTGTGTGACAATGACACCCTGTCTTTAAGACATTTTTAGGGCCAGAGTCTGAGCAGTGAAGACAAACTGGTCAAGCTCATAGTCTGTATAAAAGCTCAGTGATGCCCCCCACTGTTAGCTTAACTCCTGGCTAACCAACAGGCAAAGAGGTGGCGCTCATGACAAAATCTAAAACTCTAGTATTGTTTTACTTATTATCATATGTTTTTTTGTAATGTATCATCCCGCAATGTATCATATATTGTTGAGCTGTAGTATTAGTATTATATCATAGCTTACCGTACAAACCTGCACCAAATCAAACTGTAAGGTATATTGTCATATAGATTCTAATTGAACTGTATATAAAGTAAACATTTTTGATGAGTCATTCCTTATCATATTGTGTTGTGACTTGTCAGTGGTAAAGAACCTTACTGTGTTATACATTATTGTACAACATTTTATTCAATCATTTGTTGTGAATCATACCACATGCTGTTGTATCATATTGTACTAAATGTTATCTAAACATATCGTTTTGAACTAGGGGTGTCCCTAGACAGATATTTTGATTTCTGATCCGATTTTTTGATTTTTTCATGTTTTACCAACACCGATCCAATACCTTTCTCTGATAAATCCCCTTTTTCATTGGGTGATTCTGTTGTAAATGATGACTCATATTTGTTGTATTAAAGTAAGCTCTGTTGGTGCCTCCTCGAGAACACTCACTTTACAGATGTTGCAAGACGCTGCTTTGCTATCATTGCTTTCCAAAGAGAAGTAGTCCCACACAGTGGACATGTTTGCTTGGTTTGATATACAGAAGCAGTAAATCATGACGGTGCCAAAATCATGTGGAAACTTCAAATATAGCCATATTGGGCACCAATGCCGATCAGTGTATCAGATAGGGACATCCTCATCTTGAACTGGATATGATTGTACCGTACCGTGCGGTGTTGTACTGTATCTAATCCTATCGTATCACACTGTTCTGGATCTAATCGTATTACATCATAGTAGATCTGATGGTCCTGTACCGTACCATATTGTTTAGTTCCAGATCTAATCACATTGTTGCTAGGCGCCGCCCTATTGGCTTTATTTTTTTGTCTCTTTTTTGTCGTCTTTGTATTTGGAGTGGATCTTTACTTTGTGTGGCTTATTCGTTGGTCATAGACACCAAACTTTTTGTGGCTTCAGTGATATTTTTGCTACTTTTTCTCCTGTGTTTGTCTTGAGATCCTAAATGTAACCATGGCCACATTGTTTACATGTGAAATCAGCTGTTAGCAGCCTGTAGCATGACAATGCTAACTGGTGTAAGGCCTGATGTCTTCCCACAAGGTGAGGAGAAGGAGGTGAGGACAATGTGCTGGTTCTCAGGTGTAAGCTAAGAAGTGATGACATCGACCTGTCCTTCCATCCATCGTTATTGGGGACGTAAGATCTATCTCCAACAAGATGGACAAGCTAGCTGTGCTAACCCAGCAACAGGGGGAATACCAGAGGGTAGAGTAGCAATATCCACTGCCCTGTCCTCTCTAATCAAAGGCATAAAAGCCCCTCCCCCCCAAAATAATACTTCCCAAAAAACCTGAAGTGTCTATGACATCACTGATGTGTTTCTGATACAGTGTTTTGAAGTCTACCGTTGTTGGTATAAGCCATTAACCCATCCAGCCTTTACACTAACTGCCACAGGGTGCTTGTCTGAGAGTAATACAGTCAAATTTTGCAAGAACTATAGATCCTGATGTGAACTAAAACAACAGGAAGTAAATAAAAAATATTTGGTCTCTGTAATTTAATTTTCTGTATCAAGTTGTCTTTGGCTCTGATTCCTCTGTGTTGTACTGTAACAGCAGTTTTGTTGCAGCGGCTCGCTCTGCCACCTTAGCAGGAGTGATAAAGGTATCGACCACTTCACTATAAGTTAAAGAAGGGCATCTCTGGAGCGGGCAGTAAACAGCTCCACACTGACAGGGCAGGGTGACTGTGGGTCTGATTGCTTTCATTACTCACACACTGTCCAAAGTCAGGACTCGCTCTCACCTGCCAGTTCTGCTCTCAGATCAGCATCTCTGAGTGTGAGCACATCTAGAAAAGCTGCAATAAGTGATGCAACCCGGAGTAATAAAGAAAAAGATCAGAGTGTTAAAATGAGATACGACGGTTATTTTTGTATCGCCGTTTTAGTTCCTATAGCGGAGGGGTAATCAGTACAGAAACAAGAGTTTGAGCTGCAAACTATCGTCTGCATACGAAAGTGGAGCAAGGCTGTTGCATATGAAAAAAAGCCAAAACAGAACAAAGGCTCTCATAGAATATTCATCAACTCTGCTCCTCTACTCCAGCTTTAATAAGGAGAAAAACAAACCCAATCAGCCCCACATCAGCGGCTGTGAACAGCAATATAATCGCCACATTATATATGAAAAGTGAGAAATTATCATATCATCCACATCACTGCCATCCAGCAGCAGCTAATACGTAACCCCTCGGTTAAACTCTGGCTCCAGTTTTTTCTCTAATTTTGCATCAAAGTGAATTTCATCAGCACGAGCACATTCATAAAAGATGATCCTGCATGAGGAGTAATACACAAAAGCTTTTTCATTACCTCCTCATCATATACAGATCAAACATTTATTACCCCTGATCAAACATTCATTACCTCCTGCATTAAAAAAGTAAGCCTCTCGTAATGCTCAGTCAACACAGGCTGCACTTTCGTTAGCAGCACAGTGGGGCCGTCGACTTTCCATGAGCATGAAGGATTAGTATGAGCAACAGTGTAATATGTATGTGTACAAATTACAACCAACAGGTAAACAGGTGCAGAGGTGTGTCAGTGTAACACTGATGGATTTTACTGACCTCTGAAATGCACAGATTTAAGTCATTCTGCAAAATGACACCAACTTCACTCGATTTTTATTAGAAGCGCCAACCATTCTGTCGCGTGTTGCTCTTTTTATTTTGTGTATTTCTTGTGTTAACATGTTTTGTGGCTGAGCACCCTTTGTCTTATATTCAGTGATTCTTGATTTGTGATTTCCCCAGTGTTTCCTGTTTTATTTTTTAGTTCTTGTTCCCTGTGAGTCCAGTTTAGTTTTACCTCCTGCTTTTGTGTGTTTCCCCTCCTCTCTTAATTTACCCTCTGTCCATTTAGTGTTAGGGCAAGGGGTTAGGGGTTAGGGCTAGGGTCGTCTTTTCATCACGTCAATGCCATTTCTTTTTTTTGGTCCTGTGTATTAACTCAAAGTTTTAGAGTTTTGGAGATTTTGTTTATTATTTGGTCCTTAGTTCTTCTGCTTGAAAAGCTTGACATATTTGTCATTCAGTCATACTAATGCATGAGAGACAGTAAAGCTGGTATTAAACTTTTTAAACACTTACACTTTTTTAACAACAGCTTTTTTTTAATGTCTCTGCGACCAAACCAACAGAAATAAACCACCAGGGAGTGTGAACTGTTCTGCAGCTAGCTTGTTTCCAGGTGATCAGCTCCTTTGTTTTATGCCTTAAAGGGATGGTGAGGACTTTCTAAGGGGTTGTTTACATAACAAAGGTTTTAGGGTGAAACGCAAAAGTTTTGTTGTGTTTCAGCCTCACGTTTACACGGAAACAGCGTTTCAGCCGACCTAAAACGCAAACTTTTGAAAACTGCCTCCAGAGTGGGATTTTTCTGAAACTGTTGCGGTGTAAACAGTAAGCGGACGTTTTCAGTGGAAACGATGATGTCACACTCTGCTTCGCGTTTTACCCATACAACAGAACAACAGCACCATTGTTACAATCGTCGCAAACCACCGTGCTGTGCTCGTGCTGCTCAATCTGCTGAATCTACTGACTGTCTTTCAACAAAATTTGCATCTGTTACTCCACTTTTACACTTAGTATTCCCCAATACACCAGATGACCGGCTCAACTCTACTTCGGTGGAGATCCCACAAAAGCGGCTTCTGTACAAGACAGTTACAGCACCAACTATAGGCCTGGCATGCTTACTACAGCGTTTTCAGTTCCTCAGCGTTTCCATGTAAGCGCAGATTTTTTTTTCACTGCGTTTTAGCTTTTCCAGATAAAATGTTGTGTAAACGGGGCCTAAGTGATCTTGAAAAGTCACACTTCTAGACATATGCCTGATTGTAATCCACAGTTTAAAATGAGATTATCAGCATCAATAAAGGTTATTACCTCCACCAAGGAGGTTATCTTTTTGGAAGAGTTTGTTTGTTTGTCTGTGAACAATATAACGCAAAAAGTAAGGAACAGCTCTTAATGATATTTTCAGGAAGATTCAATTTTGGAGGTGGTGTGGATCTAGGGTTTTTCAAAGATTCTCTATCATTGTGAGATAGGTCTGTTTTCACTATATGTGTATATTATACATACATGTATGTTGGTGTTGTTCATTGTTGTAATATACAGATTTCAAAAAATAAAAATTAAATGTGAGACATTTTATCCTATGTCTTTTTTTGACACCAAATCGTTACGTTCTGACTCAAAAGATCAGATCAGTGCTAAAAAAATATTGTCAAAACTTTGGTACAAACTTTTAAAGTTCATTTGTTGTCACGTTTCAAACAACACGACTGGAGCTGTCTGAGGCCCAACCTCTGTGAGATTACACACGGCAGTTTGGTTTATCTATAAATAAGAATGAGCTGCGTTGTTGTTGGCTCACTCCAGAAAGTAAGGTGGTTATAACTGACATTTGGGTAGGAAGGCAAGGACTTTCCCTTTACAAGGGAAAGTTACACACAGTTCTTGCCCTAAAAGACGAAATTCAAAGTGAAACAATCAAAACTAAGTATATCTTGTTGACTGATTGAATTACTTTACACCCTGAATCCTTTGTCTCTGCTTCATTTTGTTTTATTTTACTCAATTAAAATCATATATTTTGATGAGTTTAGATTTTTTACTCCTGTTTGTGATTGTATTTCTGTGATTTTTTTTTACGTTTTATTGCTCTGTCAAGTATTTCAATCCCCCCATGAAACAGAGGGTTCATTTTCTTTCCAGTCAATGCTTGACCCAAACAAAGCAGCTCCATCTCCAGCAGTCATCACCTGTCTTCATCTCTCATCATCTGTACAGATAATTCCCTTTCTTTCTGCAGATTAATACCTCTACTCTGTTAAATATGTAGCTATAGCAAAGTTAAAGCACAGGCACTACACATGAAATAGATGATTGAGAATAAACGTACAGCAGTGAATGAGGATGCCAGGATTTCATATAACCGGTGCTCGGTTTGGCTCATTTTCAGAGAAATGCAAATACAAGATTGGAATATATTTAAAATACAAACAGCCAGAATGAGATGCGTGACAGATTGTGTGTTTACCAGCTTGTTTGTGGGTAAAAACCTGCGCCAGCACAGAAAAAAAAGGGATAAAAACAAAATAAGAAGCGGCACAGAGCTGGAGGACTGTTTGTAGCCGTCACTCATAAAGAGCTGCACGGTAACTGCTCTGCATCATGACTCTGAGAGCGCAGGGAGCCAGCACTTCTCAGACAGCGCTGCCAGACCCAATAACGTAAACATAATGAGCTGTAGTGTTTGGAGGCAACAGCCAAGTGTGAGATTCTGCACCCTGCGCACCAGCTTGTGAGGCTCTCGCGTCCGTCCCGCGGCCCTGAGCGCGGCGGTTAGATAACACGGCGGTTAGATAACTGAGCGTGAATCTTAAGAAACATGCCTAGTGGCTTCTTTCAGTAGACTTTAGCTTCCACAAGCTGGAAACAAGACAACAAACAAAAACTTGTGATGAAAACGAGCTCTGATCGCAATTCTTCTACGTCATGCTTTTCTTTGTGCACTCACCTGCAGAATGGAAGCCTGGAGACAAGCTTGTTGTGCAAAGGAGAAGAGTCTTACAGTGACTAACAAGGCCCCAGTCGACGAATGAATAACCTCAACATGAACTTCTCATAAAGTACCAAGACTGTACTTAACTCAGACTCTTGTCAACTGAATCACATATGGCTGTTTATACGATGTTTGAACTCTTTCAGCATCACGCAAAATCTCTCCTAACAGCCTGGATGAGCCTCAAGTTCTACCTGTCAGAGTTTTTCCAACCCAGAAACTCCTACAGGAAACTTAAACAGCAGGGTTTCTTTCTCATCTCCTGATTCACAACACATCTGCTCTTCACGAGTGAGAGAAGATCACTGTAGACCTTAACATATGATCTTAAGTTTGGATTAGCTTTACCAAAAACAATATTGACGCGGACATAAGTTTTTAGTTTTTGGCGGGGAAAGGCTTAACAAAGTTTGACTGAATTGTCAACCACACAGCAATTTGTGTTCATGTGTGTGGTAGTTAAGTCCGAGAAATGTTACAATCTTTAGTTAGCGCTGGCTCTAACCAGCTAACTAATTAACCATCATGACCCAGTGAATAGTTTGTCTCGAGGAAAGTAAGATGATTTTCTTCTTGTTATCTGAAGGTAAACAAGTAGAAAGTGGAAGTGGTAGAAAGTGGTACACCAATCATTGCTACCAATATTTCCAACTTTCATTTTTTAGATATAAGTTAAGAAAGCTTTTGGATACAATTTAGACGTATCCAACCCTACGAAATGACATCATTTAAGTGTTGTAGACACCAATTTTGAACATGAAAGTGTGTTTTTACTGTTGGTTTACTATGGAGGGTCTCTGAAGAGCTCTGCAGATATTTTGGCTCCTTTTATCAATGTGAAAGATGGCCAGCAAAGGAATCTCAAACCAAAAGGAAAAAAAAAGACGTAAGCACCAAGAAACAAGCTAGTAATGGAGGAATCTTAAAAGAAACCAACAAGAGACCTGAACAGAAGATGTGATGAAGCTTCCTTTAAATGCTTAAACCAGCACGGCAGGCCTGGGACTGTTGGTGCTTTTATACAGACTTTTATATTTTCAGTAGGGATGGGCATTTCAAGCAAGAGAGCTATTTGATATTCGCTTGCAACTAGCCAAGTCAAATTTATTTATAGATCACCTTCAAGAAGACAGCAGTCGATCCAGGTGCTGTACACAAAAACATAGAAATAAATGAACAGAATAATAAAACCAATAAAAATCAAATAACATTGTAAAAAAACAGTAGAAGTATAAAAACTAAAGACTAAGGTGCCTGTGATTTGTATGAGCTCACTGATAAAATGCCAGGGAGAAAAAGTGGGCCACCAAGGAAGATTTAAAAATCGCTATGGTCTGGAAGGCTCTTACATGGAAGGGGAGACTATTCCACAGTCTGGGGGCAGCAGCTGCAAAGGCCCTGTCACCTCTCAGTTTAAGTCTGGTTTTGGGGACCTCCAATAGCAGTCGCTTAGAAGAAGACCTTAGGGTTCATGTTGAGGAGTAGCGATGTAGGACTTCAGACAGGTACAGAGGGGTAAGACCATTGAGGGCTTTAAAAGCGATTAAAATAATTTTAAAATCAATGCGAAAGCGGACTGGGAGCCTGTGGAGGGATGCTAATACTGGTGTAATGTGGTCATGCTTTTTCTTGCCAGAGAGGAGCCGAGTAACAGTGTTCTGAATGAGCTGAAAGCGGTTAATGGATGACTTATCCATGCCAATGTATGAAGAGTTACAATAGTCCAATCTACATGTAATAAATGCATGGATAGTCTTTTCAAGATCTGCCTGTGAGAAGTAGGCCTTGGTCTTAGCTAAGAGGCGGAGTTGGAAAAAGCTTGCTTTCACAGCGGCGCTGATCTGCTTATCAAAATTAAAATGGTTATCGAAGATGGCACCAAGGTTCCTAACATTAGACTGAATGTTTGAACTCAAAGGGCCCAGATTTTCAGTAAAGCCGTCTGTTGAGGAGGTGTATCCTCCAAAGAGATGATCTCCATCTTGGATTCATCAAATTTGAGAAAATTCTCCCTCATCCCTAAGCCTTAACATCAATGAGGCAATCGAGAAATGCCTGCACGGTGCCCTGGCCGGGGGCACTATTCAAAAATTATTTGAAGATTGTGCTGTAACCCCCCCCCCTGCAAGCAGCCGGCGCTGCCAGCCACCTATATACACTTGGCTGCCAACATTAAACTTTGACAAAGAGGCAGAGGGCTGTTGCTTGATCAGCACGTCCATTATGAAACTTACTTTTTCAGTGATGAAGCCAACCACTGACGGTTGATCTGCGGACAGTGCCGGACGTTCCCCAGCATGCCTGTCTTTGCATAGTTGTTGACGACTTGTAATATGCTAACCTTACCTTGCAATGCACCACATTTTTGTTTGTGTTTTTTTGAAAGAGTTCCTGCACTTTCCAATCTACTTTTGAGCATCTCCTTGTTCTTGTTTTGGCTTTAAATCCTCCAACCTGTTAACACCTGGTCTGGCGCCATATCTTATGACAGTTTGTAGTTGTAGTCAGCTTAAATACCATCTGTTTTTTGGACATGGCTTGTCGTATTTTTAAAGTCATTGGGCATTTTAGATGGTTTCTGAGCACAACTTCCTGTCGGCCTGCTTATATGTGAAATTGACGCTCAACAGCTACAGCATCCAGCATAACACTGCAACTTGCCACAGACAGGACAAAGCCATTTTCGATTTTTGTAATGTTTATGATTATTCCAATATTTGAAAAACATTGCCCATCTATAATTTTAAGTCCTAAGAGTGCTGCGGTATAACTCCTAGACATTTCTCCCAAATAAGTGCAAAAAAAAAACAAAAAAAAACAAACAGATACAGGCCCCTAAATAGCAGCAAATCTGGTTCCGTGTTTTCTTTATATGCAGACGATGTTGTACTCTATCACTGTGATGTAGAATGGAGTGTTTGAGCAGTGTTTTTCAGGTAGATGAAGAAAGCATAGCTCAGAGACAGAGAGATTTACAGGGATGTCAAAGCAGAGGGAAGCAGGGAGGTAAAGGTGAGGCAAGAGGCCGACGTGAAGGGAAGGGGTGAGAGGAAACATTAGAGAAAGAAAGTAAGTTCACCTTTCTGCAGACTCATGTCTACCATGCGCGGCTCGGCCAGCTCCAGGAAGAAGTTCTTGTTTTTCTCATACTCCTCATCGTCAATAATTTTCACGTGAACAACTTTGCTGCAAGAGGAAGAAAGGAAAGGAGGGGTCATGAAAGAACAGGGAGCAGAGAAGGGGGGAGAGAGGAAGAAGAAGAGAAAGGTTAATTTGTGATGGAGGGAAACAGGAAGTGCGCTGTAAGTAGGATTAATAATCAGCATGGAAGAAAAGGTTAGCAGGTGAAAGGTCAGCCGCCCGTCACATGATTGGACCCTGTGAGCTCATTGGCTGCCACATTTATGACATATATCACAGCATTGGATACAGGTGAAGCTCAGGAGAGGCACGAAGGTAAAAATGATAAAATACGTCCACCTAACGAGTGACTACCTGGACATGAAAACAGCTTTCCTGACCTGAGCGTTGTGTTGAAAGTGTCTGCTATGATCCCATGAAGTGAAAACAGCAGCATGTGATCTATCAGGCTTTCAAATGTGTAAACAGACGCTTCAAAAGAGAAGAAAAGGTGAGAGCAGGATAAGAAACTGTCGCTCTCTGGATTGATTTTTAAGGCTCCGTGTTGCAGTCAGTGAGACGCTTGGATGACCGCCTTCTTCCTCCTCCTCCACAGCAGAATGCCCCTTTAATAGAGTCAACCATCCTAAGGGGTTGGGGCTTCGTGTGACATCATCTCACAGAAAAACGGCTCGATATGGCACCTCAGCCCTGGCGGCGCTCTCACCACTGATCGCCCTAATTGATCTTTTTAAAGAGTTATTGACGAGTAGCAGGCGGTTAAGTGGTCAGTAGGTTCCCTGATGTCTGCGTGACTCGCTGTGTCACAGCGGGAGCTCCCTGAGGAGAATCTTCACCCAATTCAATTGTGGTGTAGTGAAAGACAACAGAAGAGACAAAGCACTCCCGACATGACATGACTCTCTCTGCATCCAGCAACTCGTCATTTAACAACTTTGAAGCTTCTGTGAGAAGTTTTATCTGGTTTAAAGCAGACTGAAATCAAAACTAATACTTCTGTATGAGGTATGAAGATAAACCAGATCATCAGGGATAAGACTGATGGTTTACAAATGCCTGAAACTGCATGAAAATGTTGAGCTTTTCACATTTTTGTGGCAAAGATTCTCATATTACAGAGGCTATGGTCCTTAATATGTTGTTTATCGTATGGCTTTACACAATCTCTACTTCCATTTTTCTTTTTTTTCTTTTTTAAGCTGATCTATCAATAAACACAAACAAACACCAACAAACACAAACAAACACAAAACAAAACAAAACAAAACAAGACAAGACAAGACATGACAATTTGCACCTGACCCGATCAGCAAAAAATATAGCACCTTGACCACAGGGGGCGCCAAACCAGGCACCAATAAAAGTGTCTTGAAGGAGCTTTAAAATGTTATTTAAGGTATTTAAACATTTTTCACATATTGAACTATATTTAACTGGAGATATATTCTGACTGACCAAAAATGATTAACTCATTAGCTGCCAGCTGTTTTCAGAGCTGAGAGCGCTATACTGCCAGCAATGTTAGAGCATTTTGACCAACCTTTCAAGACCCACAGACAGTTGTGTTCTTTAGAAACACCAAAACTACAATAGGAAAGAGTAGACTTCCTTCTTTCATCAGGAAAAAAGTTTGTTTCTACCTCACTTGTTCTTTAGGACAGATCGCAGGCTAGTTTTACCTAAAACATATTTTTGACCAACACATAGAGAAAACAAACTTTGGTACATTTTTGGGGCTTGTCTTTGAAGCTACAATCTTTGATCCTCTCCAAGACCCCGTCGTCTTTTCTCAGGATCGCGACTCATACTCTGTTTGAGTGTTACCTGCCTGAACTTGTCTGACTTGCACCATTTCGCCACTGTCTCGCTGTCATCTCACCTCTTCTCATCATCTAAAGAGAGCACTACTGCCACCTACAGGGGTCAATTCATCAGAACTATAGACTGTATAAACCATGGACGTAGTCTTCCTGATGTTACCCTACTGTTCCTGAAACTGATTTTAAAGCACATCGGCTATGGCGGCCATATTGGTAGTGGCAAGGGCTTTGAATAGAGCTATAGGGCGCCCCTCAGTCACATGACCTGAGCTGTAATTGGGCGAGCTTGTGATCTTTATATCCTCTAAACTGCCAAGTTACAAAAAAATTCTGCGTACAGTGTGTGCCGAAGGTGAAACTAGCGATTCAGACAGGAGACGTTTTTTAAACCAGGCTGTAAATGGGTTAATTTCTGCTGTGTATGTACTTCTGGAGCCAGCCTCAAGGGGACACTCGAGAAACACCAGATTTAAGCACTTCTGCATTGTCTCATTTTCTTAGACCAGAGCTTGCCACTTAGTCAGAACACTAGTTTGCAAGCCTTACATTGATGAACAAGCCCCGCCAGACCGTCCCCAAGCCTGCCCCATTGAAAAACATGACTGACATCTATTGACGACCTTACCACATTCTTGAGTGTCGTAGCCTACAAAGCTCCTACAGCAACTGAAATTTATATCGACACCCACATATGGCTGACAAAAGCAAGCAAGACAATCAGCATTAAGCTATTTTTTTCTATGTTGTAATAATGGCTTGTGTCAGATGAAGCTCTTACCTGCTTTACTTTTTCAACACTTTCTACAGTAAAGATCCTCAGTTGGTGATGTTTTATACTAAAACCAGATATCAGGGTGAGATTTTTTTTTTATTAAAACACACAACTTAGATTAGAAAAACTACTTTGTTCACTGGGGGCAGCAAAGACAAGGCAAACCCAAATATTCCTCACAGGAGCTTTAAAATCCTGTTTGTTTACATACATTTGTAATTGCAAAAAAAAAAAAAAAAAAAAGTTAGTCCACTTAGGTGATGCATTTTCAGAGCAAGTGGATTCAACTTGATTCCACAGTGAAAGTTTAGTGCTGTAGTTCAACCGAATATCTACTTTAAATGATCGTACTGACAAAATCTGAAATGCTGATACTGATGACTGGCATTCTGACCGAATAGAGCAATGTTTTAGGGATAATCGTATCAAATTTACCCAATAAATTCAAAGTCAAAAATATAAGTGAAAAAGAAGTTAACTTCAATTCTAACTTGTTGAAAAGCAGTTGTTGACATCTACAATTTCTATTATTACCCCCCTGTTATTTATTATCATATTTCCTCCTCTGAAAACACTCCCTGTCAACAGCAGACACGTCAACAACAGTCGACAGCAGAGCCGCTCGCTCTGAAATAGGGATGACACACTTTATTATGAGCCTGACATCTCATGGGAAAACTCTTTTCTCCACTTCATCTGAGCGAAAACACAATTTGAAACGCGAGTTATTTAGTTTGTTATTTGCAAAGCAGGAGTTTGGGTAATGGGAAAAGTGGCACGGCTGCATTTATTATAAAAGTCTGTTCATGTGTGGAGTGAAAAAGCAGCTTTTCCCTGATATACATAAAACAAACACACATATGCACACGCCAACTCACTTTACATATGAGACTATTATTCTGAGCATCTTTAGAGGAATTAAAATGCTCCTGCTATGCATAAAGCTAATCCTTTTCTTTGGCCGGTGTGTGTGTGTGTGTTCCTGGCTGTGAATCCTTCTTGCCTAGGGGGGGAGTCTACAATCTAAGATCCTGTTAGCACACGACACACAGCAGAACAGTCCATCTCTCCTTCTCTCTTTCACTCCTCGTCTCCCACCGGCAGGGCTTTCCTCAGATTGCTGGATGAGATGTCTGCACCGCCGCTGGAAAAGCGCCCGCCTCTTCACCGGGAACACGATGAGGAAGCACTGGAGTCTAGTGGACAAGTGGGATCTGGCAAACGCACATCGCCTGAGCAGCACTGCAGCTTGACTTGCACGTGAAGCCTCTAATGTAGCCTCACATCATTACTGCACCACAACGCTCATGCAAAAACGCAGTACGCTTAACGACACGGCTGATTAACCTGCTAGAGGGGTAAAGTGGAACAAAACAGCACTCCTCCCCCTCTGTTCATCCTCTTTTCCGTGCTTTGTTAATTTTTTAAGAGCTGTAGTGATATTAGGCTGATTGAACTTGGAACTATGCAACCATCAGGAAACTCTCTGCTTCCCTGGACTGAGCTGCTTGCTCTGTAAGGATGTGATTCCTCAAACAGTGAATATTAAATATAAAAGTACACATAACAGCAGCTGTGAAGCAATAACATTGAGTAACACAGCACAACCTACCTCGCAGCCTTTATCTTGTCAGCTGATGTTGTGCTTCAGTGCTGCCTCGATTGCAAAATAAACTTCAGATTAAATTAGCACAAAGCGGTTGACACACAGAGCTTTTGGGGCTGTCAACTTAATAAAGAGACATTATCTCAGAGCAAATCAGCACTCATGAAAAACACAGCACCATGACATCCAGCTAGATCTGATCCCACGCCAAAGCTACGATTAATTGTCCTGATATGGAAATGGAGTTATGATGTCATGAAGGCTTTGATCAGTTATTAAACTACACCTGTGTCTGAGGTTTCTCTATACATTTAGCCATGACAGTAGGATTTAAAGGAAGCTAATGGGGCTGGGATGATATGCTTCTCTCCTGATTAAATTCTGTTCATATTTTTGGGGTGATAATTTGATTTAGATGGCAATTCTTTGATTTTTCTGATATTTAGTTTGCTTTTCTAACACCAGACCAAGCACAAAAGTTGAATGATGATGATGGTGTCTACAGACTTTATGAGTGTTAATGATCAAGGGATCTGACATCTCAGATCAGTTTTTCCAACTCAGCTGATTAAAAAAAAGAATAAAATGAAGGAAGAAAAAAAAGAAAGAAAAAAAAAGATTTTTGATCAATAAAAAAAAATCATTGATGATTTAATTGACAGCTCAATTGACCAATGAAGCTCCTGCTGTGGTCTGAAAGATAGAGGGGCAGCAAGAGGAAATATACTTAACACAACACAAGGGTTGTTAAACTTTCAGTACCTGACACCAAAATCTTTTCTCTTGTTGACTGCATCCACCAGGAGGAGGATGTTTTACGTTAAAGAGATGGATTTAATCTGGTATTTTTGTAGACATAAGCAAAAGAAAGGTTGGGGAATCGATCCCAGCCACTGCAGTCATATGCTGAAGTGTCGTGAAGCAAGACACTCAGTATTTACAAGCAGCTTAAGAAATCTGACTATTAGCATAGCCAGAATGAGATAGGACTGTTAAGATGCATGTAAACAGCTTAGTCAGACTGGAAACAGACTAAGCATAGCTCGATTGACACATGGAGATTAGGGATGCACCGAGATAAAAATTTTGGCTGACAGCAATATTAATATTGCCGTCATGGCCGATAACCAATATTTACTGATATGTAAATTGGTAAAAAAAAAAAAAAAATCTCGACACACATGATGTGTCGAGGTAGTTGAGAGAGAAAAGTGGCGCAATTGTGAGAAAAAACAGCCATGTAAAGGATCAAAGAATGGAGCGCCCAAGATGAATGCGATCAAAAAAGTATGCTTTGTCTGTTTTTTGGATCAAAAACAGGACGACAGACATAAAAGAAGAGATTCCACTCTTCTTAGGCAGTTTTAGTGTTTACATAGTTGTATGAAAATTAATAATATTTGGGTCTTGACAGATCGTTCAAGATGCTCTGAAAATGGTAGGCAGCTAACAAGTAAATATCGTCCCACTTTTACACATTGACTGATGCCAACATGTTAAAAACTGACCAACATCGGCTGATACCAACATTGATACTGATATGTCGTGCATCCCTAATGGAGATAATGCAATTGCATTTGGACTGAGGCTGGATTCAGCAGGACTTGGTAGGTCTTGGAACACCTTGGTCTTCAGCACATTCCATCCGAGCAAATTCCACAAAAGGACGTAGATGGCCATGATAACACCACCATGTAATCAACATGCATAGAAAAATAAAAAAGAAAAGAAAAATAGAGAGCAAAAGCTGCATTAATCTGCACAGCTTTGCTTATCAGAACTCAGACCCCTTGCTGTGACTTTTTGATCAAGTTATGACCTTAGTCGGACCACTGTGTGCATGAAAAAATACTGATCAAGAATCTTAAATTGCTCCTGTTGTTCAGCAGTGTTCCTCCCCAGCCACTAGGGGGTCACAAGGTAGTGTTCTCATTAGTGCCAGTCCCCTCACATGGGATGACCACGGGGACACAGAAGAATTGCAAATCAGTGAAAAAGGAAAAAAAAATTGAAGAAAAAGAAGTTGACTGAAGGGGCGGTATTTCATTTTTAATTTTTCTGATCTTTCCAGATCAGACAAAGTCAGACAAACATGTCAGTGCCTCTTAAGGATGGTATTCTGAATTCATATGTACAGCAAGGAACAGTCAGGATGTAACACCTATTTTTTATCAAGAGCCAAACTAGGGATGGAAGAAAAAATCAGAAATCAATATATCAGGATTTTTGTTTTACAATATCAAAATTAGGATTCTTTGTCAAAAAAATCCTTTTTTTTTCAAATTCAAATTCTACATTTCAGTCTTTGTTTATAAACTGGATTGGAAACAAGTTACCACTTTCGTCCAGCAGGGGGTGAAATGTTTCATTCTGACTCACATGATGTGCATTTTATGGGAAAATGTGGAAGAGCTAAAAACTACAGTTCCTTCAGTGTCCACTTGAGGCTGACTGCAGAAACACACCAAGCCGAAAGTTCCGGAACTCACAACTTTTGCCCATATAAGGGCATAGCTGGCTTGACTTACAGGCAGGCACCTTGTAGAGAAATGGCTAAAATGAAGCCAGACTGAGTCAGCAGTTTCGATAAGGCACCCACCAAAGGCAGGCTCCAAAACTCCATACCAAAAACAAATAGGTGACATCACAGAGACTACTTAAATATAGTACTCAGTTTAAAACCAGAATCCACAACACAAGCCAAATACAGACTCATCGAGCAGTAGGAGTTTGGCATGAAGTTGCATTTTTCATTTGTATGCTAGAGACAGAAATAATCCATCCATCTCAGTTTGGTATCAGCTGTCGTTGAAGTTGTAAAGAAGAAGCTCTGAGTGAAGCAGGAGTATGTGTGTATGTGTGTGTGGGATAGAGCGTATTTATGTCCGTGTGTGTGTTTGGAGTTATAGTGACACAATCAAACACCTGCTGTGCACACAAACACAAATCACAGCTCAGTGTTTACAGGCCCTGTCCTGCCGCCTGGTTCACTGGATGCTGCTGTAATATGGTTTCACGGCAGCGTGTTGACAGAAAAGACATGGAGGGTGTGACGGTGCGTGGGCATATGGCGTCCTCGTACACACTCGCACTGACTCACAGTTACACGCATCCACGCTCTCACCTCTACGTTACGCTGTTTTTATTTACACCTACATGCTTGTACCTTTGTGTCTGAGCTGCTGTGATATCGGGTCTATCAGAGGCGTGTCGAACACGGTCAGCTGCAGAGGCTGGTGTTAAGAGCAGCTGGTGGGTTGCGGATCAGGCTGGACTTCATTGCTTATGCAGCTAAGCCCAGAAAAACCCTTTAAGAGAACATTAATGTACAAGAATCTTGGGTTTGATCTTTTCGTTTGTGTTTTTTTTTGTTGAAAATGTTCTTTTTATTTTGAAGGTGGATTTTGCTAAAACTGGGCAAAAACACTGCTGAACTCACACAGACTTTGTTTATGTTTGCCTCTCCGCGCATGCGCAGTACTCTCTGGAGTACTGTTTGTTGCTGACTCCACTTCCTTCTTTCTTTGAGCTCGTCAACTGTTAACTCTGGCTCAAAACTGTAATGACACCCATCATATTCAAAGTTCTCCTCCACAACATCTTCATCAGATAGATATTGGTCCATTTGACACAAAACTGGAAGAAGAAAGGCGTCATGTAGCCTGCTGTCTTCCCCTGAAACAATGAGCCGCACTGCGCATGCGCGGAGGGGCAAACGTAAAAGTCTTCGTCAGTTCAGAGGTCATTACAGCCACACAGCGCTGTCTGGAGTGACACAGACTGCAGCAGAGGACTAACCCGGAGCGGACCATGATGGAATATTGGTGAAAAACACGAGTTTTTGGACGATTAATGCAGTTTTAGGAGGGGTGCTGTCTATGCCCCGATGGATCCCATTATACGGACGCCCGCTGCACGATTTTGGATCTAAATATCTCCCGAAGCACTGCTTGGATCAGGAAAGCCTTCTGGGTGAGTATTTTGTTCTACTTCATTCTATAAACAATGTAAAAGCTGTATTAACCAAACTTATCCTTTAAGCACGCTTCAGCCCTAAAGCAAGTTATGAAAGGCCAGTGTTACCGCAACCGCGCTGTTTGAGCACCATTCACTTCTCTGCTTTGGCACACTTCGGAAAGGTGAGCTTCGGCATGGTTTACTTTATGCACGAGCACAAGCACGCAGACGGCGTGTGTGATCCATGACATATAATAACTGCAAGCGCATATCTCGACGATCATTTTAAACAAAGCGGGGACGTAAAAAGGCTGTGTCGGGCCAAAACGACTTATCAGAAGTCTAAAAGTCTCTAAAGTTGTTGCAGTGCTCTCTGTGTCTCATTGTGCTGACTCTGATGAGATCGCACTTCATATAAACAGACGCTTCACGATGACGTAGGTGGGCCATGCGAATGTGTGAGACCCGTGAAAGTCTGGTTCATATTGGAGTATTGTGACCGCTGCTGGGGGCAATCGAGCTTAAGCACGGCACGGTTTAGATGGCCAGTGATATTTTGTACTTAAACCAGATATCAGGGTGAGTTTTATTTATTAAAAAACACAACTTAGATTAGAGAAACCACTTTGTCCACAGGGGGCAGCAAGTCTAATTAGCCTTTAGCTCAGGCTCTATCACTCTCCTGTTTATCTTTCCTCTGCTCTTCTGTCCTTTTTCTGTCTGACAGTGAGGCTCCTGTGTCCACCATCACTACAAAATAAGTCAGATCTCTGTGTTTTATCTTTTCTCTTTACAAAACTTCATAAGTTGGTGTGGTGTTGTCATAGAGACCTAAACGTGCTGTAAATCAATCAGGTCCTGGTCGACCCGAACTGAAAGCTAAGACGTAGCATTTTAAAATAACCTGTAACCAGTAATATTAGCGCTGATAATCTCATTTTAAAGTGTGAATTATGATCAGGAATATATCTAGATGGGAGACTTTTTCAAGATCATTTTCAAACTCCTCACAGCCCCTTTAATTAACTCAACAAACTTCTCTTGTGTGTTGGTGTAAAAACTCAGGTTTGCTTTGGGCCGTTGTTAAAGGTGACATTGTTGTTTTTGTTTTGTCTCGTCTTTCACAGCTCTTACGGTGTGTATTGTGAATTTACAACACTGCTAGAGGAAAATAAAGAATTTATCAAATACATCTGTTCAACCATTGGTCCATCTGGAGATGCTACATTCCCCTTTGACGTGTTTCTATTTCACAGAGAAGTTGTTGCTTCCTCCTCCTCCTCTGATAAATGATTTTTTACTGGAGAGTAAAATTTATATGAGCCTGTCAAACTCAAATCTATAATTGAACAGCGTAAGTGAGGAAAAGATAGAATAAAAAAATCTTTGCACCATAAAGCTATCGTTTTTGTTGCTGCAAGAAAATCAGTAAAATACTCCGAGACTCAGCCTGCAGGAAGTAAAAAGTACAGTGAAGTCAAAGTCTGTCAATCATATGAGCTGTTCTCGTCTGCTAAACTAATTTACACTGATGTGTAAAAATTAACGTGCTAATGATTTATTGATGCTAACATGCTAGACACAGCACTCCTCGATTGGAGTTACGAGTGTGGGAAGTGCCGCTGGGTAATGACAGGCGATTAGAGGGTTCACACCTCTGCCGCACTGGGCTCCCTGCAGTTGACGGCCTCTGCCTTCCCCAAGTCCAGAGCAGGCGGAGGAGTGGAAAGAAGAGATGAAAACAGTGAAGACAGTAAGACATTAAAGTGGAGGTGGCGCAAGGAGCAAAGGGAGGAGATGGAGAGCGTCTCTATCTCCCTCTGTTCTCCAGCCAAAAAACACACTGCAGCTAAAATCTGCTGTAGCTGCCCGCCTCCTCGCCATTTTCCGATGCCTCTTCTTCGACAGCAGATTTACTGTTTCGGTCTCCTCTTTGGCTTTCATTCCCACAAACACTAAATAATGCTGTGCTACTGCCTGGAGTGTGAAGCCACAGTGGTGGAGTAACACATCAGAGGGAGTGATATGCAATATGTGTGATACCCAATCTCTACTTTGCATTTTGTCTCATCTGTTGATGCAGTGTGGCCCAAAAATCCCTCAGAGGGGGGACCTCCTCTTACAGAAACACATAGTAAGAGGACTCATAAGTAGAAGACCAGTCATGGTATCCCAATTATTCTAGCTTCCTAAAGGCAAAAAATATATATTTATCAACTTTTAACCAACTTTGCTTGGAAGTCAAGATGTTGTTGATCTACGGGAAAATCCAAAAGGTGCTGTCAGAAAAGTTACTCAACACATTTGATTTTGGCCAGCAGCTCTTACTCACATATTTGTTGACTATCAAAGAAACGTGTAAGAGCTCTACATAAACTATTTCTTTTAGTGATTTCTGAAAAAAACCACTCACTCAGTTTGCTTAAACATACTTGTACCAGGTGCTTCTTGATAGACAGTTTTCTGCAGTGTTTCATGCTACATATGCATCAGAAAACTCTGCTTCTTCTCCATTAGGGGGCGATATGCAGGAAATATGTCAAGATTTTTGAATGGCAGAATCAGGATCTGGATTTTATGATGAATAATTTTCATATTCAGACTAACCTGATCTGGAAACAACATTTTGGCCCTAAATATTTCTGTTCCTGCATTCTGAACTACTTTCATGTACCAATTCATAACTTTATTCCAGTCCTGTGTCCTCTAATGTGTTTTTTGAACTCTCACATTTTTACATCATGATAAATACATTAATTTAAGGACATCAGCTGTAAGAGTTGTTGAGTTTCTGCAGAATGTACAAAGCTTTAGATTTAAACAAGAAGCCTATCTGTAGTCCAAACGAAGTTCAGTGAGTCTTTGTTGACACGTTATGGGGGTCCATAAAGTCTCTTTACAGTTGAAAGAATATATTAAAAAAAATATATCACCAGTCAATCTATGTTTCGACCATCACCTATGGCCATGAGCTGGGGGTAATGACCGAAAGAACAAGATCGCGGATACAAGCAGCTGAAATGAGCTTTCTCTACCTCCCTGGGGAGGTGTTTCAGGCATGTCCAACTTGGTATCCCCTCAGAGGAGCTGGTGGATGTGGCTGGGGACAGGAGCCACTGGTCTTCACTGATGGCACTGCTGCCCCCGTGACCCAGACTCAGATAAGCCGTAAAAGGTGACATGACATATTACAAAGGCAGTTTATGTGATATATTAATCCGGTTTGTTCTATGTACTCAGCCATTATCAGGGTTTTTAGTCACACTGCTTGTGTGTATTTCAGGTATCCTGTTTGCAAAACAGCTACTGTTAAATGGACCCCTAACAATGGCTACTCCTCAAGAAAAGGCACAATGTGTGTCACGGTTTAATGAAACAAAATCAGATTTGTGGATTCAGTGAAACTACTCTAGGAATGGGTACCTTTCACATTTGAAAAGATACGGTACTGATGCCCGGTACCTGGCAATCAGTATTGGTTTTCATTGGTACCAATTTTCAGTACTTTTTGGGTGTTTATGTAGAAATAAATGTTAATTTGTTTGATAATAAAATCTCAAAGTTTTTCGATGTAACATATTTATTTGTTATTATATGAACTTGCAATACTGTGCCAACTCCACTTCCACCTCACAGTCACAAGGATGCATTTAGGTACCTACCACCTGTTGGTCACGTGACCTGTGCCTCTGATTGGGCGAGCTCGCGATCTTAATATCCTCTAATTGGGCTATTTAGAAAAAAATCAACCCCCCGTACAGCGCTTGCAGAGTAAGTAGTAAAATTAGCGACTCAGATGGGAGATGTTTTTTGAACCAGGCTGTGAATAGGTTAATTTTTGCTTTGAAAGCGTCTTTTTTTGGCTTGGTGTGTGTGTGACTTCCAGTACTTCCAAAGCCAGCCTCAAGCGAACACTCAAGAAACAGCAGATTTTAGCACTTCCACATTGTCTCATATTCTTGGAGCTGAGGTTGCTGCTTGGTTGGTACCTTAAAAAAGTGCCTAATTCGGTACCCATCCACAACCTTCACATTCTTCAAATCTTGCGTGGCACAAGAAATTAATGGAGACAGGGTCAGTGTTGGATAAAGAAGGGAATGAACACCAAGAACATTAACAGCATTCTACAACATTAGATCTTCTTTTGTTCAAAAAATTTCAAGTTGTAAAAAGACTTTATGTACACCTCGCGTTTCGGTTTTGTTGACAGAAAGTGTAAGTGCACACGTGATTCATGTCGGTGCCATAATTAATAAATTGTAAGATGAAAGCTGGAGGCTGTATGAAAATAGACTTCGGGCCTGACTTCGGACATGCCTGTACTTGGAGGATTAATCCACTTAAGGTTGTAGCAGAGCTAGAAGTGCTTTTCTCTCTTTTCTTAATGCCAGGATCACTGGGAGAAAACACCTGCTGCCACCGACCCTCGCCACAGGCTTTCTGGTTTGAACTCAACACAACCTCTCCAGATTCTCTTAAAACTTTCATCTGCCACAGTCCCCTCTTCCTTTAATCTGGTGAGCACTTCTCAACCTCACACAAGAAGGCTTTTACCAAAGCTGACGCATGTTTTTTTCAACACCACGTTACATTCACTTCACTGCAGCGTGGAGGGCTAGATAGTGGTGGGATGTCGAGGACCTCTGGTAGAAATCTTCATTCGCACCTTGTTAAAGGAAACCTGAACAGAGGCTAGACAATTAATTATAGTATCAAAATGTGACAGGAAATGGCAGAGAGAAACATCACCATTCAAGCCTCGTAGGATCAAGGCGACACTCCCACTCCGATCCCAAATAAAGTCAAGCCAATAAAGACGGGAAGAGGACAAAGGGGAAAAAGGCCCAGTGCCTCGTGGGAAATCAGCACCTTAATTAAGCAGGCCTGGTTTCTGTCACCAAGCGCAGGGATTATGTGCCTCGCTCATTATAGTCCTGATTATTGCTTTTCCCCGGCAATCACAGGAAAAAAGCAAGTAAACACGTTTGTCAATGATTTCTTGCCAATCTGATGGCGTCAGATTTTATACTCCACGCCCACCAGACCCTCAACAGCCCCTCACTCTTATGTCTTTTCTCCCTGCCTCAGATGACCACATGACAAAGAGTTTCACAAACAATGACGTACAATTCTCAGAAAGATGGCGACTGACCTGCTGGGTGAGACAAAAATGAATCACGCACTAGCACAAAAATCCACCTCCTGGCCACTTCCAAATTCTTCCAGCCAAGCTGAAGCCAGATGCAATAAGTGTGATAGCAAGTTGTTTAAGGCGAAAGCATGTCAGTTAGTTCAGAGGCGCCAGATGCTGTTTGAATAAAACATGTCTGCCAGAGGGAGTCCCAGTTTGGACACTCGACCCAGACAAGAGATGTTTGCACCAAGATTACTAATTCACCAATAAACATGACCTGATGTTCCACGTATCCTCAAACAGGGGTTCATTTCATAACGTACCAAAAACAGGATGCAGAGTTTCTGGTGTGTACACGGGTTGTCAAACCAGGTCATCATTGCTGACTCTGGCCTTTACAGGTGCATGAGCTTCTTTTTAACACCTGTCTTAATCCCTCTTTATCCCTCTTTTTTAAAATTTGATCTTAAAATCTTCAGTGTTTTACAAAGAGTAATGGAAGTAGTGTGTGTTCACATCAGACTTTAATTGGCTCATCTTGATTTTTTCACTCCTGGTGCTACAGTAGCCCTAAAGTGCAGAACATGTGAATATACAAATGCAAAATTAAATGGAAAAAAAATAAACAATTTTTTTGTTTGTTTTTGAATTTTCTTTGCGATGTTTTTTTTTTTCTTTTTTGTCATGTTGTCTTTTTTGTGTTTAATTTATATTGCAATGTTATATATCATTCTTTCCTTTTATGTTTTCTTTTGTCTTTTTTTTCCTCAGTTTTTTTGCAATGTTCTCTCCTTTTTTCCCATTCAGTTTGTTTGTTCTCCTGTTTGCTTGTTTTTTTTTTTAATTTGTATGTTTTTTTTTTCTTTTTGTATTTTTTTTCCTTTATTGTCATTGTTTTTTCTTTTTGTTGTTGTTTTGTTTTCCTTGTCTGTGTTTTCCTATTTGCTTGTTTGTTTCCTTTTTGTTATGTTCTCTTATTCTATTCTACTTGTTTCTGCATTTTTTTTTTGTTTCAATATCATTTTATTTTTTCATTAATTTATCTAGTGGGGGTCTTTTTCCACTTCAGGGCCACCAAACTACGGTAGCCCTGAAGTGCAAAACATTTAAATAAATAGATAAATGAATAAATTATGCCTTTGGATTGTGAATTTTCTTTTCCATTGTTTATTTTTTCTTTTTTGTCATGCTTTCTTTTTTGTGTTTAATTTTAGTTTTTTTCCCCCCCTTTTTTTGGTCATGTTTTCCTTTCCAATGTTTTCTTTTGTCCTTTTTCCTCATGTTTTTTAGTAGTGTTCTTTTTTTTCATTTCATTAGTGTTTTCTCCTGTTTGCGTGTTTTTCATTTGTATGTTTTCTTCTTTTATGCAATTTTCCCTTTTGTATATTTGTTTCCTTCTTGTTGCTGTTTTTTTCCTTTTTTTCTGTTGTGTTTTCCTTGTCTGTGTTTTCTTATTTGCTTGTTTGTTTTCTTTTAATCATATTCTTTTATTATATATTGTATTTGTTTTTGAAATCTTTTTTGTTTCCATATTATATAAATTATTCATTTATTTATCTAGTGTGGGTGTTTTGCACTTCAGGGCCACCATACCCCATTTCCAAACACACACCACACCAACAGCTCTCCTTTCTTAATCCACTCAGGGGTGCATTCTGCCCCACCTCCTACAGTTCCTGTTTTTTTTTTAATATTCATCTTATCCTGAGACAAAATTCACCAGCAGTGTGTTTTACAAAGATGCATCAATAACACAGCTTCAGTTTTGAAATACTTCACTGGATATTACGTCACCATGTGACATATCAATGATGAAGACTTGTCTAACCTGAGACTTGAGCCTTGTTCTCTGCATAACAACTTTGAGTACACTTTTTGTTTCTGCTTTGTCATCTCGGCCTCCAGTGAGATTTATGAATGTGCTTTATGTTTTTTAAATAAATGTACATACAGCAGGGGAGATCATCCTGCCCTGTAATGCTGATTCACACTAAAGCAGGGACCGTCCTTGTACACAAAGACCTGATCTCTCATCCAGAGGACCACTGTCCAAACCCCAGTTGGCGTGCCTCCTCTGCCGAAGTGTCCTTGAGCTACTCGTGAAGGGTGCGACCACACTGGAAGCACATTTAAACAGTTTTTGTCAAAGAGAGAGAAAAAGATTGATTTGTGATCTGTTTATGCACAAAGAGTTTGAAAAATGAAAGCCCTCCACTGTCTGATCAGGACAGACGACAGATGGAACTTTTAGAAATAATAGAAGAGCGACGGCAGAGATTTGTTGTTAATGATGATTAATCTGCAGCATTAACATTAATTTAACTAAATATCAGACATTCGCTTCATGACTTTAGAAAGTGCTGTTACTGAGACGGAAAGAGACAGCAGCAGCTGATTTAGAGCCACCTCGCACTGTTCGTCTAACTTTCTGACACGAGCCTCTGCCGAGTAAGGAGACTTGATTTCAAACAGAATATAGATAGTTTATGCAAAGCTTATGTAATGTTTTATTGCTCTTATTTGTGATAATGCAGTCACTTCCTTGGGATTTAGAAAGAAAAACAGCTATTCACTTCTATTGACTGCTAATACAGCGCACATTTGAGCTAAATCAAAAGATACAAATTTATCAGACAACAAGGTAATCCAAGAGGCTGTTAACAGGATGCTAAAAACACACAGGATTGATGTGTGTGACAGAAAAAGCAGTTCAAAGATGTCTTTTGGGGAAATTGTGATTGCCATTATTAAAAGATGATGAATATAACCACATGATGCTGCCTCAAACTGAGCTTAAAAAAAATAATAGAGGGAGAAAAACCAGCCGTTGATGTCATCTCGTCTGCTCTCCTTCGCTGCCACAAATACGCAGCGTGCTCAACCTTCAGCCTGAGCAAATGTCCTCTAAATCCCTACGAGCTCCGAGGCCGCAGAGGTGGAGTTGACTCTGGAGGAAGGGTGAAGGGTCGCGGCAACAGGCCGATCGATAAAATATTATAAGACTTTATAATATCAGTGTGAGGACATTGAGGGCTTGAGGGTTGTTCCATCAGATTCAGAGGACACAATCTTCAATCGAGGACCATTTCAACCTAAAATCAAATGTAAAATGCTGAAAATAATGAATATTAACTCTGCTCCAGGGATATTCCTACTGCTCCGAATCTGTTGTGACATTGTTGGCCTGTCGGCTGCTTCACTTTTATCCCTGTTCGCCCTGTTTGTCACAGAAATCATCCCAACTTCTCCATGTTAGCATGTCTTTTACATTATCCTTAACCGGGTCTACCCAATGTGCGTGACACACATCCAAGAACGTGCAGAGGAATTTCCTTTTTCCTCAGTGTTATTGTCACATCAGATCAGGTCAGAGTAGGTCTGTATTATTATTTTATTGATATTTTCTATCTGCCTCTGCGGCTCATTCTGAGTTCAGCATGCATTTCATCAAATCATTCAGGAGGCATGATTGTAACTTCCTCTTCCTCCAGTTGTCATCTAGTGCTAACATGTTTCTGTGCACAAGAAAATGATGTAATATGCAAAAGTACTGCACAAAGACTGATGTTGAAGCTATAGCAGGTAGAAAATAGTATGAAAAAAAATGTTGTTTAATGTGAAGGTTTACCATAATGTGCACAAAAAGTTTCAAACCAAGAAGTGGTGCAAATTCCATGTTAAAACACGGGGTGCACTCTTTACTTTATTGGCCAGCAGGGGGCATTTCTGTCACAAACAGGCAACCATATTTACACAAACAAATGCACAAATCATAAAACTAGTGCCTAACAAGTGAGAGCAAGTTGTTTCACGAGGTAGGTGCAGCTTTTTCAATCCAGAAATCACTACTCATCCATCATGAAACGCGCTGCCTCATTAAAAAAAGCTTTGTTGAATTAAATCTAAAATATCACGAGTTACGTCTGTTTTACCCAGGTTATATTTGAGAGACAGAGACACCTTTGTGTTTCATTTCCACAGGTAAAAAAAAAAGATTATCATTATTAAATAAGATGGGTTGCTAGGTGCTGCTTTTTGCAACAGCTCTCTCTTCTTTGCCCAGTTTTTGTCTGTTTCTTGTAATTTTTTTTCATCTCTTTTTTGTAATCTTTGTATTTGGAGTGGATAAGTTGGTCATGGACACCAAACTTATTGTGGCTTCAGTGATATTTTTACTTCTTTTTCTCCTGTGTTTGTCTGGAGATCCTACATGTAACCATGGCTGCATGGTTTACATGTGAAATCAGCTGTTAGCAGCCTGTAGCATGTCAATGCTAACTGGTGTAAGGCCTGATGTTTCCTACAAGGTGAGAAGAAAGAGGTGTGGACGACGTGCTGGTTCTCCAGTGAGAGCTAAGAAGTGACGACATCGACCTGTCCTTCCATCCATCGTTATTGGGAACGTAAGATCTATCTCAAATAAGATGGACGAGCTAGCCGTGCTAACGCAGCAACAGAGGGAATACCAGAAGGCAGAGTAGCATCATGCTTCAATTTCGTTGTACTTGTTACAATGACAATAAAGTTCTATTCTATTGCATTCTATTCTATTGTTTTGTATGGTATTGTATTCTATTCTATTACTATATGGACAGTTGTGACAAGAAGAGTGGTTATTTTAAGCTGCAAGATTCACCCTCCGTGCGTCTTCAATCTGATAAACAAACCACCCACTTATGGTCATCTGCCACCTTAAAAACAGATCTCATTTTGTGGAAACACAGGGTAAACTAATTCATTCAGGAGCTAATGAATTAGCCCTTGTGTTGACTGTTAAGCTTTGATACTCTGTGTTTGCTAACCCCTCACTCCTCTAAATACTGTCTGTGATTTATACAGTCCGTGCTCCCACATCTGTCAGGGCTATAACAAAGGGGCACACACACACAAACACACGCAGATGGCGAGGTGAAGCCTGGCACGAGGAGCATGCTTCTGTAACTCCTGATGAGAGCTCACAGCGAGGACCTGGCCAGGTTTATTAATACTACCTCTAAGAGGAATCATGGGTAGTCACGAAGCTGGACGAGGAGTCACATTAGCTGAATTCCAGGACCGGACTGCAGCTGTCCCTCCTTGGCCCTCTCAGCTTCTTCAGGCTCTTACACAACCTGCATGCATCTCCGTGGGAAAAGCACTCCGCTCACCTATAGTTGGCCGGCACTCGGATTACAGCGTGTTGGATTTAAGAGCCGAGGAGAGCGATCGAATGTGACCCTCAGTGACAAGATACAAGATCCCTCACAGTTCAAATACTAATCTGCTTTCATACCCAACAGTTCATCAAGCTAAAGACCAAATTTGCAACACAGCATATTTTTTTCTACCAGTGTTATAGACAATAAACCATAAACCATTCAAGATACATTATCTTGCTGTGAAATATACATTATTGGTTATTCGTTATGTACTGTGCAACATACATCACCCATCTTTGCAAAACACATCACGTATTACAAAGTATTTCCTGCACAATTTTCTTACTCAGCATTCATGATACACCATCTCACCTGCACACTGCATTATGTATCATGAAATATAAATTGCATTTGTTACCTTTTTATCTGATATCTGTCATTAAATCTGCCAGATACATTATTGTTCACTAAAATGCATAACCTTTTACAAAAAACACCTGATGCACCATTCAAAAGAAATGATCCAGCACTAAAAATACATTTTGAACCATATGATAGACTTACGCATTGCTGTACTTTACATTATTAATCGTGCATTATGCAGTGTTGACCCTTCAAGGTATGTTATTTACTGGAAAGTATACATAATATATAGTGTAAAACACATTTTCTATTCACTTCTGTCTATATTGCAGTAAACATAATATGAATTACAGTTAACTTTTTTGTCTGTGCAACATACATTGCACACTGTTTACTTTATATTTTGCAGTGTGCCATGTGCATTGAGGCTGTGAAAATGACATGATCATAGTGTGATAAAAACACCATAAACTTCTCAAAATGGACTATCCAATGTGCAATACATATTAAAAATTATTATATTAAAATTATTACATGTGTGATTTACATTAACTGCCCTTTAGTTTACATTATCATGCATGTCATATTTGGTATATACTTGCAGAATCATTAATTACAGTGTTATACACCATATTCAATGTCAAATATATGTAATTTAGTGCGCAACATGCATTATCTGCCATTAACTAGGGCGCCACATTCATGACATCCTTCCATAATACATTTTTGGGATGGTATTCGTGTTATCCACTGTTTAATATACATCATCTGCTGTGATACATGCATTATCTGCTATTTAATCTACAATATCTAGCATAACATGTCCATTATACCCTTGCAAAAAGCTTAATTAACAATGTTAAACACTATATTTACTATTATGGATGCATTGGTAGGACAATTTTGGCCGATACAGATATCTGATATTAATATTGCTGTTATGGCTGATAACTGATATCGAGATTGGTTAAAAAACAAAAAACAATCTGAGGTAGTTCAGAGAGAAAGACTAATGCAATCGTGAGAAAAGACGACCATGGAGAGGATCAAAGGATGGAGCGCCCGAGATGAACGAGATCAAAAAAGCACGTTTTGCCTGTTTTTTTGGATCAAAAACAGGAAGAGAGACATAAAATAAGATTGTCCACTCTTCTTAAGTAGTTTTGTGTTTACATAGTCATTGAAAACAATATTATTTGGGTCTTGAAAGATCGTTCAAGATGCTCTAAAAATGGCTGGCAGATAATGAGAAAATATCAGGACATTTTCACACATTGGCAGATACTGATATTGATACCGTTTTATCATGCATCCCTAATTACTATTTCATAAACATCATCTTTAGTGTGATATACATTATCTGTCATGCCCGTTTATATAATCTAGCACAGGAATCTCAAACTCGTGCCATGGAGGGCCAAGAGGCTGCAGGTTTTCTTTCCAACCAAAAACTCCACCAGCTGATTTCATTGATTACCTCACCTTCAAGCAGAGAGCAGGGACTAATCAGTGACACCAGCTGGTGGAGTTTTTGGATGGAAAGAAAACCTGCAGCTTCTTGGCCCTCCATGGCACGAGTTCGAGATCCCTGATCATGTCATATTAGCAAACTTCATTTAAAGCGAGTTATTCATCTTATTCACTCTTTTAAATACAGAAACTAATGTGTGATGTGTATTATCCAAATTCATTTACATTATCTAGCATGTTATGTTTTTTTCTCTTTGCAAAATGCTTAATTAGCTGTGTTTCATAACTTAATATACCATACAGTTAATATCTTTTAAGAAGGTAACATTTCTATTGTTTTACCTTTCTTCAATTTATCATGGTGAATGTTTTTAACAATGTTATACAACTTATTTACTATCTAACATATATTATCTACTGGGCAAAATACATTATCTGCCGTGCAGCTACCATCATATAGAAGTCCATATTTATTATTTTTTCTTGCCAAATACATTATTGACAGTGTTAAAAACAATACTGAATATACAATGAATATTACTTACTAAGCTGTATACATTATTGAAATGCAACATCCATTATCTGACATCCTATGCACGATATTTTGCATGGATGTATGGATGCATGCAAAGTGGATGCCTGAATGTTACACCCCTAAGGTAAGCATTATCTTAACTTTGGAGCTCGTCCAGCCCTGAGAAAAATCATCTTCTACCTGTCATGAATTAATATTCCTCGATCTCATTTCATAAGCCAAACAGCTTCCTTCCTATGGAAATGATCATTTCCTGTCTACTTTGTTTAAAATCACAGCCGAGTGCAGGAAAAGTGCTAATTCAGTAAAGCTTTACTCACATTATCAGGTCTATGCTTGAATACCTAACATACCGAGCCAGCTCCCCATTTGCTGCTCTTGCTCTCACTTGTTGTCATGGATACAAAACCTCTTTCCCCAGCTTGTTCTCATCTCTGAATGCGACACATGACACACGACCACGGTCCATAAAAACCTTTTTTTCTGCTCATCTTGAACCATCGAGCTAAACATCACGATAAGAGCATTCCTGTGTGGGAGGGAGTGTCCCAACAGATTCACCTCTGTCTGCTGACACACACACACACAGACAAACACACACACATGCAGGTGAAGGAAGGTTCACTTTCTGTGTCTTGTCACATTCCACGCTGCTGCTCCAGCCCTCAACCGTCCACACGCCCCAATAACAGCAGAGAAAGGACGCACGCACGGCGCCTTTGTGCTACAATTGTAACTCTCTTCTTTTACGACAGGGACATCCGTTCCTGCTCAAAGACGGATGACACGCAGAACAACAAAAGGAGGCTGGGGATAAAGCTCTGCAGCCCTGCAGGAGCTGTCACCTGCAGTCAGGAGTCCGTATCCTGATGAGGATCAGTGAAAAAATGAGTTAAACAGAGATCAGAACGTTGTGCTGAACTGAAACCATTTTCTTTTTACCATGTGTATTAGTTACGCTTTCTGAATATGGAGGTAGAATATTCCCTGATGTTAGTAAGTTGTAGCAAACACGTCTCTTTTGAAATGAAAAAGCCTGAATCACACCCTGAAAACTGTGTTCAAAGTTTGGACAAGGCCAGAGGAAGAATTTTGGACAGGAAGCAGAGAAACAGAGAGCTCAGAGAAAGCAGGAATACTAAAGACACCGAGGACGTGGCTGAGAATAAAATGTACTTTCTAGAGAGGGAAGAGGCTGCCGCTGATCCAAACACAGAGACTCGACTGAAGGGGGAGGAAGAGGAGAGGAGTCGGTCGGTTTCACTTGTCATGCACCCTCACAACACTGTCTCCATAAAAACATACTGACTGCCAACGCTGAAGGAGAAAGAAGACAAAAGGAGAAGAAGAAAAAAGGGGGAAAGGACACTCAAAGGTAAGGGAGAAATGGAAAACACAGACAGCCATGCTCCATATTTTCTTAGCCAAGAGCAGGGAGGAGGAGAAAGTGAGCGATATTTTTCTGGATGTCTGGAGTGAGCCCAAAGGTCCTCCTCTACAAGGACACAACGCAATAAAACACTCAGAGATGAAGTGTCTGATAGGGGACGACAAGGGAGAGGGAGTGGAGGAAGTAGCAGTGGAGGATGCAGCCAGGCCTCCAGAATAAAAACCAGAGCAGGAGCAGCGGAGTTCTGGAGGGGGGTGTTTGGGCTGGGAGCAAAGAAATGCAGCAGGGCTATTCTGGGTGTCAGCCGTGGGTCCGTGACAGCTTAGAGAGGCAAAGTCAAAGCGCCTGCAGCCAAATGACAAACAGCATCATATATGAATGACTCAGGAGAGCGACAAGCGAGCCTTTGCATCAGGGAGCAGTAAATCTTAGAAATGTTGTGCACTGAAATATCAAAAACAAACCACTCTCTGAATGAGAGAAACAAGACGGCGAACTGCTGCAGCTCCGGAAATAGAAGCTGGCTTTCAGTGTCAGGTTTTACACAGATTCCAGGTCCTAAAAATGAAAAAAGAGCTCTAAAACAAGGTGGGAATGTAATTTTCTAACTTGTTTTTGTATCTTTTATGACTGCAAACTCACTATTAAAGGGTTCTGAGCAGTTTTTAAACATAACTCAAAGCTGAAAGCCTGAAGCTGTTTATACTGGCTTACGATTGATCTGATTAAGGTTAGTGAAATCAGTCTTAGCTTTAATAAAATGTCCCCAAAAAGCAAGTTTTTTGACAGAAGTGAAAGCCTGTGATGGGAATTTTTCAGGAATTCCAGTGTAGCACACTGTTAGCCATACAGTACTTCCTGTCCCGTGTACAGAATTGTTTCCTGACCAATCAGCAACCTGAAAAGAAGAGAAATCTCATCTCTACCTTACTTGTCGTAAGAATCTATTATTTTCATGCGATGTTAGATTTGGCAGTATAGCTCCATTCTGGGAGCTCCCTGTCTTTCCACATGCCTATGTGGAATGCCAAAGCACAGCTCCCCTTTCTTTCAGCAAACTTCAACTTCAAGTCATTAATTTTCATGTGCAAACAGTCAGTACATTTACATGCAGCTTTAGAAAATAGACTATGAGCTTTGTCTGCAGTAGTTTGGACTATTAAGATGCATGTAAACAGCTTAGTCAGACTCAGAACAGACTAAGCATAGCTCGATTGTTACACCTAGATAATGTGACTGCAATGAGACCACAGTTGGATTCTGAAGGACATGGCATGATACGGCTTGGCATTCAGCATGAGGAAATTTCACCCAAAAGAGGAGGTAGACGACCATGTTAGGGTCGCTGTGCTCCAACACAACAAACACCATGTAACTGAGTCAGTTTTTTTCTGATGTGTTTTTTGGATCTGTAATCTAAAAAAATTACACGCACAGTCAGCTAGCACACTGTCTTTGATGTGTGTACATTTTGTACTGTTTGCAAAAATTCACAGTACGAGTAAAATAGAATCGTGAAGCAGTTGATCCTGAGCAGCAACTGTCATTGTGTTTGAGGTGAGCACAGACACACTGTTGCACACAAACACATACACAGTTTTCATTCATCATCTAAACATCCACGAAAATGTGTAGAGAAAATATGTCAGAAAATGTGATCTTGCAAGTAGCCTACAGCGTCTCTGAATAGTCAAACTACCCAGAACACAAAAAAATGCAAGAAATCAAACCTGTTTCGAAACAAAATAAAGAGGGATGAAATTTTCAGGACAAGTGTGCAAACACGGGTTTGAATTTTTTTTAACGTGTGTATGCTTCGGACGAAACAAACGGACTCAGTGTGTAAAAGACCTTTATGGTATGAAAGACACATAAAGAGCTACAGTTGTGTCCATCTCAGCCATCACCATCCTCCTCTTTGGGTGTACTGAAACTAGTGTGATACGTTTGCAGCTTTACCCATCAAAAAAAAACGTCATGGCGCCACATATCAGAGGCGTTCCTTGCCTAAGTCTGGTTCATTTTTCTGCATGTATACGCAGACAAGACTAGATCCCTGGCTGTGACTTTACAATTGACCTATGCCTTTGGTTGGACAGCTACGTGCATGGAAATGTACTGATTGAAAGCCAAGGCAGGGAGGCAGCAGAAATTTAGTTAGCAAGTTACTTAACCAATTTCTGGTGAGTCTCAGTTTCACTTTAAAAGGTAAGTTGCACAGAGGCTTATTTTAGCAATTTGGGGGATTTTAGCAAACCTGAAAAAGAAATTGATTCTCTGGTACTTTATTTGTGATCAAAAGCTAAAAAATGGAAGAAAATATGAAAAAAGTTACATTTTATGAGGACTAGTTTATTGGCAGATTACCAATGTGAGATTAGTGCGATGGGAGTGTGCTCTGCCTGCTTCTGCTCTACGCTCAGACTGTTTTTTCCGTAAATATATACTCTTACCTGACTGTCCGACTACAAACAGCCCTATTAGATGGTCTGAAAGTGCCCTTCACAGATTGACCTGAGGGTGTGAAGACTTAAATCAGCTCCAATGTTCCTGACTGCACCAAGAAAACCTGTGAGTGCGACCACAGTTAAGATTTCTTTCTGCAACTACTTCTTCTCTCATCCCTCCACGGCTACAACATCAAAGTTCATGAATAAATCCTTCAGCTGGGCAACTTCTCCTCCATTATGATCTTAAAACCAATTTAGGAAAACGTTAACATAATGACTGAAAAAGTCTGATTTTGCAAGTCAAACCTTTAACTGCTTTCTCTCTGGAACACAGCCATCGCAGAAAAGCTCACAGACGTGATAATCACTAAAAAATGGGCAGAACAGACACATTTTCCCTGCTCCAATAGACTTTCCTGGAAGGCATTCAAAGTGTTGCTCCGTGGATCTCGCTTTTCAGACTTCATTTCTTTATGAACTTCATTTCGTCTCCAGCAGAGGAGTCAATTAAACTTTTTTGTGTAGCTTCAGGTCTTCAGTCTTGAAGCTTCTGTTTGATTTATAAATTATACACCCTGCATACTGTATGTACGCCACACTCTTCAGTAAGCTCTGTTTGAGCAGTATGCTCACTATTCCCTGGCCTTGAAGCTCTATCAGCTTGTTTCATGGATGTAATTCATTCAACGCTTTAATGTAAAGATACAGAAACACCACGGCTGGTCACGCCGCAGTTCTCACTCAGCTGATTCGCACGGTGGCTGATTTCACTAATTAATTACTTTTTCTGGTTGAAGGTGTGGTAATCAGTTAAATGAGCTGCTCGAGCGTTTGGTTGGAATATAAATTTGAGGCGACTGAGGCTCATTTCTGCTCGGTTGGGAATCATTTCCTCACACAGTTGCGAATGCTAACTCCAGCAAGATCTGACCATAGCTCTCTTTAAACACCGCAGGACCCAGATATTCAGCCTCTTCTGCACAAATCAGGATTTAGAAAGCAAACATAAAGGTCATGCTTCTGTCCAAAGGGGCGAAGTTTGCTACATTATTGATGTCGTTGAAGAAAGTCTCTTTGCACCTCTTCTCCAGAGGGGACTCAGCACAGGGTCGGCTACGACAAACATCAAGAATGATGCTGGGGAAACTCGCTCAGGAGACACAAGAGTTTCCAGTGAAATACTTTTCTGCAAATCCTGCAACATTAAACTTTTAAAAATGATTGATTTTGAGTCAGGTCCTTGGAGATCAAACCACACAATCTGTCATCTATCACACTGTAATGGTATGATTTGTGGTACTGTTTTCTGCATTTGTTTTGGAGGATTGTGGATTGTTTCTGAATTTGTTGCATGATTCTTTCAATATGATTTTTTTCAGCTGTTGGAAGTAGGGATGGGTACCCTATTAGGTACTTTTATTGGTACTGACCAAGCTCTGTCAAAAGTACCTGGTAACGATTCATGTAAAATCAAAAGGTACCATGTTTAGGTACCTAAATGCATCCTTGTGACTGTGTGGGAGTAGAAAGTAGGTGATTGTCCATGCTGATCATTAACACAGCATTACAAGGTTACATATTGAAGAATAAATATATTAAAGGTCCCATGTTATGCAAAAATCTATTTATTAAGTCTTTAGTGAAATTTGTGGGTCTTAGGCTTTCCTCCCAGACCACAATATGTGATATTTAATGACAAAACCTGTACTTAGTAGAAGGTAATGTAAAATGTAAAATCCTGACCTGAAACGAGCTGTTTGGATTTTGGGAGTTTGGCCAAGAGAATGCCAAAGTTGAAGAGCCATCACTGCTCTGTTTTTGGCTGTAAACAGCCACATAGTTCCATGAACAAGCTCAGAAGAAGACAAGACTAAGTGGCAAGAGTTCATTTATCAAGGAAATGTGCCAGCTACACTCAGTAAAACTGTGCATGTGTGTGCTAGTCACTTCATGGCCGACTGCTTTTCCAACTTTGGACAGTACAACAGAGGGCTAGCGAATAGACTGGTCCTGAATCCAGGCGCATTACCAACCATCGTCCAACAAACCTCAGACCCTGGAAATGCGATTATTTTAAATGCTGTGTGCTGTGGAGCAGATGTAAGAGCTTTTCCTCAGTGTCCCCCCTGTCTCTGTGTTAGCTTCAGGATGCTAACTTTAGCTGCACTTGGCCTGTTGTTTTAGCCTGTAATGTTGTGGTAAATGAGCTTCGCTGTTTTCTAAACATTGTGCACTCACAGCTCATGGCACCGCTCTCAGTGACGCAGAAGAGCGGGGCGGTATCAGTGGTGGCTCATTTACATATGAAGGTCACGCCCACTAAATCAGAGCATTCTGAACAGAGGGGCTATGAGAGCCTGGAAACAATGCTGCTGTGCTTGATTTATTGGCTTTTTGGACCAAAACATGTTACTACCATTTCATGAAGACATCAATGATCCATATTAAACTGCAGAAAAGAAGCATAATATGGGACCTTTAAATTGAAAAAAATTACATTTTATTATCAAATTGATATTTTTACCACATAAACACACTGAAGTACTGAAAAGTGGTACCGTACCAATGAGTACCATTACCAATGGCCAGGTACCGGGCATGGGTACCAAATTGTTTCATGTGAGGGTACTCATCCCTAATTGGAAGTCAATAAGCTTTGCCTCCACTGTTGTAGAAAAGCAGAATACAGATGATCAAAAGTTGGTTGGGAGTCAATTGGAAATGGATCGAAGTCAGTCTGGATTCAGTAGGAAGTCAATCTGGAGTTGATCAAGAGTTGTTAGTGAGACACAGCCGGCCTTCTCTGCCCGGCTCTGCACATGAATTTCCCTCCACATGCTTCCATTATTTTACAGGAGGGAGGGAAATCTGCGTGGAAAACGGGAAACCCAGCGCCACGCCTGAGCGCATATCTAATCAAGCAACAGAAAGCACATCCTTTAGAGTGAGTCAGTGCAAACACTGTCATGCATCACGTCTGTTTTCTGCGTTCTGTGGATGTCCACACTCCTACAGTGACAGTGGAAGGAGCAGATGTGTGGGTGAAAGGCAGGAGTTTGTTAGTGTACATGTTCGCACGTTTGCTGTGGTGCTATCTTTGTGAGGACTATTTTGGTGACAGAACTTGAGAAGGAGGACAATCTGAGAAGTGAGGATAGGTATGAGAGATGACAGTTCTCAGGGTGTTGATATTTTGGTTCTTACATGTTGAAAAGCTGGTTTAAGGGTTTGTGACACATTTTCCTCACTTGTAAAAACTTTCACATCAACAGCCGCAACTAAACACTGACATAAAAGTTCCAAGTTTACAAAAGTTTAAAGTTTAAGGTTGTTGATACTGATGTTTCTTTTTTACTTTTACATGTATCTGGTTTGCTCTGATTTGGGATATAAACTGATTTAGTATTATTATTATGCTCCATTTGTTACCTTAACCTCTGCCTCTGTGAACAACATAACTCAAAAACTAACTAACAGAATTTGATGAAATTTTCAGGAAATGTTCAAAATGGGATAAGGAAGAAGTGATTAAATTTTAGAGGTGAATCAGATCACCATTTGGATCCAGGATTTGTATTTAAGGATTCTTTATCATTGTGAGATAGGGCCGTTTTCACTATATGTGTGTATAACTCCACCATAAATGGTCGGATTGCTTTGCAAAACAATACAAGACAAGATCACCATCATTTCTGACAGATGTAAAAGTATGATCCAGATCTTGGCAATATCCTGGATACTAAGATCTGGAATATATAAATATGTACTGGGTCATCATAATTTTCAACACCGTCAGGAAACAAATCATGGTACAAACCTGCAACTAACACCAAAGTGTAGCAGACAATCTGCTGAAAGGCAGTATAACATTAAAGTAGGACTTAAGTGTTGGTGACAATCACAGTATGCTTGGTGGAGGTCTGTGCTCTCTGAGGGCTTTTCTAGTTTTACTAGATCTTGTTTTAGATCATGTGATTTTGGACCAGAAGAACTGAGGCCTAAATTTAGTTCTGGGGTAATAAAAGTTCCTCTGCCTGAGGTTGGAACTTTCTAAATGTCCTGGATAGAAGGGTGGATTGGAACTGCTCTTTATTTCTACATCTTTTCAGGTCGTTTTATTTTGAAATGCAACAGGAAATTCTTGGTGTTTAGGCAAACACTCTCAGCTTTCTGACTTCTTGTTAATTTTTCTTCTTCTAATTTTTGCCTCTTTCACCGCCCTTAGAGAGATTGATAGTGGAATCTGTATTTTGTAACCTTTTTCAGTCAACAAGTAAACAGTCGATTAATGAAGCTCTCCTGTGGGTTTATCTATTTTCACTGAGGAGGTAAAAGGAGCAATAGTCTTTTAGCTTCACAAACATGAATACATCTGAGTTTTGAAGAAAGTCTAACGAACTTGTAGTTCGGTATGCAGCTGTTTGTTAGGTTCAGAGGTTCTGTTGTTAAAAAGTAGTTTTCTTGGTTTGCGAAACTTGCAAGTTTCTCTGTTTTTTCCTCCGGGATAATGAGTGGCCTTTACATCTGTAAACTCTGACCCATAAAGAAGACCATGTGTGCAATGCCCGTTTAGCGGGGGCTTCTTAAAAACTCACATATTCTTAAATTGTAATTAATAGCGTCACTGCTACAACATTAGCCACAATGGTGGGTACTTCCTCAGGTGGTGTGAACCCAAGCTTAACAGATCTCACTGTTTTGTTCTAGTTTTCCGTCTGTCAAACGGACTCTGACATTATGCCTGAATCCAGTTTTGTAAGATCCACCCACCGCAGAGCGAGTTAAAAACTTTTAAAATGCAGGATGTTTTAATGGAGTTATGACCCTGTGGTTTGAGGAGCTGATAAGATTTCACAGCATCACATGAACCTCATCCTTGAGCTGAGTACTTCAACTGAAATGAAAGCTGGACTTCAATTTACTTTACCGTAGAGGAAAGAAAATCATCAGCTGGTCTTTTTGAGGTAGCTGCTGTTCACAGTTTGCTCAGACTTTATAATCATAGAAAATGATCTGGTGGTTACTTGAAAGTTGTTATAAGCTTACATTTTGATAGTGTCACAGGAAACTTTTGCTGGACCTCACTTTTTTTTAAAGGAGGCTGAAAAATTTGATATATGTTAAAAAGTGGTTCCACATTTGTCTGGTGCTATGAATTTAAGCGACTAAATCATGTTATATCATCAATTAATTCTATATTAAATGACTAAAAAAGCGCATGTCAATACAACGTAAAATAAGTCCTCAGGAGATCTGATGTATGTTGATTAATATCTCCCATGTTTCGATAGGTAGCATTATCCCACAGAACACCGGTCCCCTCTGGAACTGTATAGAATTACAAGAGTGTGTCATTGTGTGTGTGTGTGTGTGTGTGTGTGTGTGTGTGTGTGTGTGTGTGTGTGTGTGTGTGTGTGTGATGGCTGTCAGAGGGGGGTGTGTGATTTGCTGCAGAGACATCTCTGATTGAGAAGTGGATGGCATAAAGACGAGGCACACGGTCTAAAAATAGTCAGGGACATGGCTTCTCACTGGAGGGGGCTGTGGCACTGTGTGTGTAAGTGTGTAAGTTGTGTGTGTGTGTGTGTGTGTGCCAGTCGCAGACCTCGACTCCTCTGACATTTAATGCTTACACTCATACACACATAATGCAGCCACACTTGAAAACACACTGTGAAATTATGATCACTCTTCACAGCCTGAGGTCCTGTGCACACAATGCTGCACATATCGCGCCTTCAGCGACTCTTTTACAGCACAATTCTCTGCAGTACATCACAGTTTCACAACCTAAAGGGCTGGCAAACAATGTACTGTCCTCTGATGTTGAAACGAGTCTCTTGATAAATTCCTAATTATACAAAAATGACTGAGGACCGTCTTCCAAAGGCCTCTAGGCTGCAAAGAAGCGCTCCAAACACCATGAGGCCTGCCAATGAATTTCCAACCAGAGAGCGGTTTCACGCTGTTCCTCTGGGGGGTTTAAGTCCTGCATGTAGTCTGAAAACATTTTACTCTATAGTTATTGGGGTCAGAGGAGTTTTCTGGCCTGAAATCTGGGCTGTGTGCCAAAGTAAGGGTAGTGAACTCCTCCTGCTCTATGCTTTACATTCATTCACACCCCGGCTGTCCTGCGAGGCGAGCAGGTGCACGACTGACCGGTGCATCAGCAGACAGCAGGAGGTTTGTTGGAGGAATGGGGTGTTAACAACAAGGTTAACCTTCTCTGAATCAATCTTTGGAGATATAATATTTTTTTCTTGTCCCAGTTGGTGCTGAGAGAGAAACCTGCAGAACAGAAATCAGATTAGAAGCTGAGGAAGAAATGCGGCAGAGAAAGTTTGGTTTTTCTCTGAAGGGGACGAAAGGTCATTTGGAGTGAGCTCGTACATTCTTAGTTTCCTCACAGATGCTCTCATTAGCTTCAGATTTCAACAGTTTCAGACTCACACATGCACAAGTTCGATCCAACTAACTTTTCTTTCCTCTCTTTTATCTTCGTGTCATAAAGACTCAACATTTGGGATATTAGAACGATAGAAAAATCTGACTACCTCCTTGTTAAAGTCCAGCACCTCATTCAGCTTCTACATCTCCTAACAGTTTAATCAGGGACACTCTCATCAAAATGTGCATGCAATGAGTTATATTTTGCAGAATGGCTCTATTTGGATAAGTCCCTGCCTTTCCACATGCCTACATAGAAGGGCAAGGCACAGACACCAGCAGCAGCAGAGACCCACGTAGTACAGAACAGAGTGAGATTCATTGGCAAGTCATATGACCCTGACAAAATCACACACAGCATAAAAGTAGGAGCAAAAATAAAGTTTTTCTTTTGTTGATTATATTTTATTCCCCCTCAAAATGCAATTTTTAAAGCACATTGTAATGCCACATTATGTAATAACGCCCCAATATGTAATAATGTAATACATTTTCACTTCATTCTAACGACACATTTCGTAATAATCTGCCATCAGAGTAATAAGTGATGCAATATGTAAGAACTTATTACAAAATGCGACAAAGTTTATTACAAATTGCGTTCAAGAATTTACTTAATGTGGCAGATTATTACAAAATTCAGTGTTTTTACACATTGAAGTGAAAATGTATTACATCATTACATATTGGGGTATTATTACATAATGTGGTGTTAGACATCTCTAAGAAAAAAATGGTTTGTCTCAATTTTGGCTCCACATGTAGGCAAAGCTGCATGTTTCTCACCTTCCTGTTCCTGTCCTTTATGTGTTTAAAAAGTTAAGTCTGAAAAAGAAATCCCCTCTGTCTTCGCTCTAAATGTCCAACACACGCAAACAATAAAACTTTGAGGAGAAGAAATTTAGCTAAGGTTGTTTTTCGAATGGCGCGTTTAGAGTAGGGATGGGTACCTTTCACATACAAAATGATACGGTACCGATTCCCAATACCTGAAAACCGGTACTGGTACTCAACGGTACCAACTTCTACTTTTTTGTGTTCGTGTGGTAAAAATATCGTTTTTTTAATAATAAAATACAGATACATTTTTTCAATTTTTTCAAATATTTATTTTTCAATATATAACCTTGCAATGCTTTGTTCATGTCCAGTATGAAAAATCGCCTACTCTTCCACTCCCTCACAGTCACAAGGATGCATTTATGTACCTAAACATGGTACCTTTAGGTTTTATGTAAATCGGTACGAGGTACTTTTGGCAAAATTCGGTTGGTACCTATAAAAGTACCTACTTCGGTACCTATCCCTAGTTCAGAGTTGTCTCTACAAGGAGAAAAATCATCTATTTAAGAATGAAATGGTTGAATGAACACACAGTTGAAAGGCTAAATGTTTACGTTAAAGGCAATGTTTTGTGGTGTATTTGGTGTTGACTGCAGTGACACCTTTTGGCCAGAAGTGGTAGTGACTTCCAGTACTGAAAATGAAAACAAGGTTTACCAAGGAGATAATCGGAAGCTGACAAGGAAGCTACTGATTTTGGGTGATGTTAAAATGAGCAATTAAGAAGATGCTCTTTAGTATTTTTGATCAGCTCCTTTAACTGTCAGCTGCTCACACCTCCTGATCACGATAAGCTCTGAGTCCCCTTGAGTTTCCTTAAGAAGTAAAATACCACAAATTTCACCCCTCTGGTCTGCGCTTAGTGGACAGACTGCAGCGTCCAGTCGGATCTCCTGCTCCGTTGGCTGATGGTAATGAGGGTTCAGGACGACGGATGATGGCAACACACTCCATGGGATGGAATTAGCAGCGAGCATGGACTTTTCCTGTGAGGCAGTGGCCCTTTCATCCCGTCTTTATTGGCCCAGACAATGGTGCGGTTAATCTTTTTAAGACAACAGCGTTGAGGCCCGAGAGGGAGGGAGGAGCCGTCCAATAATCTCATCAGAGACCGGAGGACAGAGACTGTGATGGAGGAGAGTTCCTCCCCTACATGTCCAATCATCCTCCTCTCCTGGCTCGACTCAGCCCTCTGCTCTGCTCTTTCTCCTCTGCACCCCCCCTCCACTTTCTATCGCCATGCTGTGCATGCTGGGAGTACACCGTGCAGCCATGTTTCTCCTGTATGACTGTGTGTTTGCAAGCGTCCTTCACTGCATTAGAGAAGGTGTTACATGTCAAGGGAGCTGTCAGAGGTACGGAGTAGACGTGAGGTGAAGATGTGGAGAGAATTGAAGATATGTTGGTGGGTAAATTGCAGCCTGTGATGTCAGGACATGGAGAGAGCGATCACAATATGGCCGTCAATAATCATGAATACTTCATGTCACCTCGGCATGACTCAAACACCAAACACAGAGGAGGTAAAACATAAACAGATCCCTTTCTGAGAAATAGTCAAGGATGTTGCATTATTTTGTCCTTATTAGCAAAAGTGATTTGGAAATAGTCTCAAAAAGTCTCAAATCCACTCATGGCACACAGACCAAAAGTCCTTTTGATTTGCTTCCAAAACAAATGCACAAGAGTCCCGTCACAGAAGTAGGTGATGGTTTTCATGGGGAACCGTGTCCTCATTCCAGGATATTTATAATAATGCTTTGATTCATGGAATGAATGTTCGATGCTTCCGAATTCACGTCTAATCCCTACTTTTTGATTAACATCCTAGCTGACCTTGCTATCAATTCTTCCATAAATTCTTTGTCAACATCCGGGCAGCTTGTCAATTTTTTTTTGCCATATTCCTAGTTAGCTGCTTGGTCAAATTGCTGATCAACATACTTGTCAATGTTGCAAACACTGTAGTCAACAACCTGGTCATGTTCTTTGTATACTTAATTGTCAAGCTGGTTGTCAACATATGCATACACCACTTACTAGGGGCTGGGATGATATGCTATTCTCGGGAGTCGATTCTATTACGATTATTGGGGTGCTGATTCGATTTACATTGTGATCCTTTGATATTTATGATTTTTGCAATTTTTAGTTTGCCTTTTTAACACAAGACCATGTGAAAAAGTTAAATAATGATGTCTACAGACTGTATCAGGAGCCATATTTTCCCGTAAAATGCCCATCACATGATTTGGAGAAGCCTTTCACCCTCTCCTGGAGAAAAGTGGTAACTTTTTCCAATTCAATTTATGAACAAAGACTGAAATGAAGAATTTGAATTTGATTTCCGAGAATCCCAATTTTTATATTGTCATACAAACAATCCTGATATATCAATTTTTTCTCCCCCTCCTACCATTTACACATGAGATTTCAGCTTTTTGCAGCCTGCAGCATGATGATGCTAACCAATGGCCCATGTTCCCTGTGAGCTGAGAAGAAGGATGTTAGGATGACATACTGGTACTGTGGTGTTAGCTGAGCTAAAAGAGGCAGCATCGACCTGTCCTTCCATTCATTGTTATGGGGAATGTGAAATCTATCTCTAGCATGATGAATGAGCTGGGGGTGCAAACTAGTGCTGCACGATTTGGGGAAAAGGTGCGATTTGCGATTAAGTGGACAATATTGCGATTGCGATTGTGCTTGCGATTTAATAAAAAAGGTTGTGTCATGATGAGTCCACAGACTTGCTTGGTTATCATGGAGAAAAACCTGAATTGCATGTGCTGACATTGCGATTGCAATTGCGATATCCTCTTCTGCGATTACGTAATTGCATGTGCTGACATTGCGATTGCGATTGCGATTGGGATAATCGTGCAGCCCTAGTGCAAACCCAGCACCAAAGGAAACACCAGTAGCATCATGCTTATCGTAGAGACATGGCTAGCCTGGACCTCGTGGAGATGGTGGATGAGTGGATAATTCGGCCAAGCTGTTGTCTGATGGACATTTTTTCTTCTAGTTGACACTTTATATATTATTCCATCTATATATTCTTGGATTTTTTGCACTACATACTTTCTTGTTTTGCAGCTGTGAGCATGAATTTCCCTTCAATGATTAAGGACATTCAATCCAATTCAACTCAATTCAATTCTATATTCCCTTTTATTTGCAGTGGTTACAAGCTGTAGTTGAAACCACACATTATCAGGTTCAAATAAACGTCCATGTTACTACAGCACTAGCTTAGTGCAGAAAAAGTGAAATGCACCAAGACTTAAGGTTTTTGCTAAGATAACAGAAATCTAGCACAAAGACCAGTCGTCTATCTGCTCCCTTATTTCAAACCAGTTGCTAACCTGGGTATTTCAGCACCCCCTGTTCCTGCAGTCTAATGGAAAGCGTTTTAAAAGGCTAACTGGTGAACAGCGGGGTATCATCCATGTAGAAGGAAACAAGCAAAGGGCAGCAAGGGCTCAAAGTGGAAGGAGTGAGGGGTGTTGGAGCGGTCTAATGCTGTCCTGCCTGAAGGAGGACAGGAGCAAGATCACTCAGTCAGAAGAGACCCACGGTTCTCAGTCAAGGCACATTCAAGTCCTCGGGTAAGAGAGAAATCATGAATGGTAAAAGAGGGGGTTGTTGGGAAATAAAGTGATCGATCCTCTCCTCTCTCGTTCCCGTCTTTCACTCTGACATTTGTTAAAACCTCTGGAGGTCCAGCTCTACATGGCCTTTCAATTAAGAATCCGATCTGATCCTTCATGCTTCATTCCAGTCTGCTTTTCCTTTGACATGCCCATTTATTCATCTTTTTTCAGCAGTTTGTTTCTGTGGACACTTTTCTATCGAGCACCCACCCAGACTCTCAAAAACAAATAAACTCACTTTTGGAAGCTCTAGCCAAACTACAAAATGTCTCACTCCTGTCTTTAAGAAACTTTAAAAAAATACTTCAACAGGTTTAAAATTACTTTTGATTTACCATCATTCAAAACAGTAGATAAGAAGATTGAGACCGCTGTTGAGTTAATGGATTAGATTGAGAGGAAGCAGAGAGGGCAGATTAGCCTAGCTTACCGTGAAACTTAATGACAGCCTTTCTAAAGATAAGATTATGTTTTTGATTTTTTTTTTTTTTGAGAATATACTTCGGTTATACTTTCCCATTTCTGACTGCTAGGGATGAGAATCGAAAACCGGTTCCTTTTGAGAATCGATAAGAAATGTTTCAACCCGTTGATATCTTTAGCCTTTGTGCTTAATGATTCCCTTATCAATTCTTTACATTGTGTTGGAGGCGTGGGCCTAACGCCGACTAGTCTGCTGCAGCTATCTTAGCTTAGCAGTTAGATGAGGTTTCCCAAGAAAACTCTGATTCAGAATTTTCAGCTTTAAGTTTTACTAAAGAACTGACTTCATAAAGAATCGTACATTACTGTCATGCTCTCGACCCAAGCTCCATTCCACCATTGACAATTTGTGACATCACAAAGTTGCGGAACCCTTCCGCAGACTTCCGGAATGGTAGAGAGTTAGAAGAGGGCAGGCTTGTTTTGTGGGGGGGGGGAGTTCCTTAAAGAGACAGTACCTATATTTTCTTCTTTTTGAGTTTGAGATAAATACATGTTTTGACTATTTCTTCTACAGAATTAAAATATAAAACTTAAATGAGTGTAATATTGGCTCTTATATTTCAATGTTAGCCACGTTCACTCCTTTGGGATAAAGTTCCTGGCTTCCTACCAGAGCTTGTGTGTTCCTGGAAAAACCTCCTGTGGTCTAACAGTGCAGTCTGTCTCTTATTGTTTCACTTACAGCTCGGGGAGGTCGCTCTTTTCTGCAGATTACTCTCATGGTACTCGAGCAGCCTCCCACCCTGCATGCAAGTGAAAGCAAACACTGAGAAGTTTTTATAAATTCTATCTGACCCTGGCTTGACTCGCTTCGTGTTTATCCCCCTCCCCGACTGTTTGAGCTAATCCCTCCTTACAGTACACGTCTCCTCCTTTCCTCTCCTCTTCGTTTAGTTTCTTCTTTGCCCACCCTGCGTGACCATGTAATTCAGCCTGAACAATACGTCGCCGCTGCCGCCTCCTGCAGCCGCGGCTCATACGCTCCTCTGATTTCCTCCATGTACCCCAGACTCTGTCACGAACTCGGCATGTCAGCTCCCGGGGAACGAGGAGTGGTGGAGGGGGGGATCGGCGGGATGCCTTAACAAGGTGCGGCAGGGACAATCATGGAGGCTACGGTTTGCCCTGTTTGGCTATCTACGCCTTCCCCATGCCTCATTTTCCCCACCTCCCCCTTCTGCGCTCTCATTTTCTGTTTATCTCCCACCCTCCTTCATATCTGTTTCTCTCCAGGCCGCCTCTCTCATCACATCCTCTACTCCCCTTCTACTTTCATTTACTTTATTTTCCTGTCCACCCCCCTCTGTGACATCGTTATTTTTAGACACTCCTGGCAGTGTGCAGCTATGTTTGTGGGTGAGTTCGGATGCTGACCTGATTTCTCAGTCATCCACATGCCAACTACTTCATTCCCCCCATCTCCTTCAAGTGCGGCCCCCTGACAGGGGAATAACACCTGTTCCCGGGCCCCCTGAGGTGAGCCAGGCCGGCTGGGACGAATCAGGGGAGGAGCAGGGAGGGGAAAAAAGTGAGGAAAAAGTTGGGAGGAGCTGTTAAGAGGATACTTTCCTTCTCCACCTGCCCTGGCACCCTGCAGAGACACCCGCTGCCCAGCTGGAGACGAATCATTCAGGGAGCACACCTGAGGGATTAACCACCATCAATGAGGGTCAATGTTGAGCCAATGAAACGGGGAGGAAAGCAAAAGAAAAGGTGTGCTTTTGAGCTTATTCCTGAGTGAAAAGGAGTCTACTGCTGTGGTCAAACTCAAGATGAAAAAGAAACCTCCATTTTCAAGACTCACTCACATTTACTCTCACTTATAAACGGTCTCTTATAAATGTAAGAATCAGGTAATGCTGTGTCTGGTTTTAACCGTGTCATAAGTATTTTCACTGGTGCTTGCCCTGTTCTGTAACTCTGGGTTTTTGCTGCTGCTCTCCCTGCTTCAGGCTTTGGCATTCCACATGTGGCATGTAGAAAGGCAAGGTTAGAGCTTCATCAAATTTATTGCATCAAATTAGGGGCTGTTAACACAACAACGTTTTTAGGGTGAAACACAAAAGTTTTGTTTTCATTTCGGCCTTGGGTTTACATAGAAACAGCGTTTTAGCTGACCTTAAACGCAAACGTTTGGAAATGGCCTGGAAGACACTGTTACCGTGTAAACACTAAGGCCCCGTTTACACGACGTTTCATCTGAAAATACTGTGAAAACGCAGTAAAAAAATCAGCGGTTACACAGAAACGCTGATAGACTGAAATCGCTGCAGTAAGCATGCCAGGCCTGTAGGTGGTGCTATAACTGTCTTGTCCAGAAGCCGCTTTTGGGAGATCTCCACTGAAGTAGAGTTGAGCCGATCATCAAGTTACTGGGGAATACTTAGTCCAAAAGTGGAGCAAAAGATGCTCATTTTGTAGAAAGACAGTCAGCAGATTCAGCAGATTGAGCAGCACAAGTACAACACGGTCGTTTGTGACGATCGTAACAATGGCACTGTTGTCCTGTTGTATGCACGAGCATGAGGCGGAGTGTGACGTCAGCGTTTCCACTGAAAACGCCGGCTTACTGTTTACGTGGCAACGGAGTCGGCAGCGTTTCAGAAAAATCCCACTCTGGAGGCCATTTCCAAAAGTTTGCGTTTTAGGTCAGCTGAAACGCCGTTTCCGTGTTAACGCAAGGCTGAAATGCAACAAAATTTTTGCGTTTCACCCTAAAACCATTGTTGTGTAAACGTCCCCTAAGCCAGCTGGAAAACACTAACATCACACTCCGCTTCGCACAAGCGTATACAACAGTACAACAATCCTAACCATTGTTAGGATTGTCTCAGATTACCATGTTGTGCTTGTGTTGATCAATTGTCTGAATTTACAGACTCTTTTTTGCTCCATTTTCTGCACTTAGCATTCACCAATACACCATATGATAAGCCCAACTCTACTTTGGTGGACATCTACCAAAAGCTGCTTCTATAAAAGATAGTTTTAGCGCCAACTACAGGCCTGGCATGCTTACTACATTGTTTTCAGTCAGGATTTCCGTGTAAATGCAGGTTTTTTCCACTGCGTTGGAGCATTTTTTGGATGAAATGTTGTCGTGTAAAGGGAGCCTAATGCTTTTTTTTCCCAATGAGAGATGTCACAACTGAATCAAACGTGGACGTGTATTTTCATTCCCCTTCTTTTTAGATTTTGGTGTTCTGCCTTCCCACATGAGCACATGGAGGGGAAAGAGCTCTAAGAACAGTAATACTGCAAGATATAAGTCATTGCATGCAAATTATTAACTATTATGACAAGAGTGTTCCAAACAGATGCGTCAGACTTGGATTTTGGTCTCACTTCATCTGATGCTCTCTGTCCCTGACCCCTCCTTTCTTTCTCCCTGCAATGTTTCCTTCCCTCTTTACTCTGTCTCCAGCTGTTCACACATCCAGACCTCCTCCTCTTCCTCCTCCTACTCTTCAGATCTGCTGGAGCTGGAGAGGTACACACACTGCCAGCCTGCTATTTCCGTCTGGCATGCCACAGCCACTCTAATTCTGCAGTCGCCGCACACACACAGACCTCCATTCATTCAATTTGAGCCAAACCCACAGCCGGGCAGCTTTAGTTAGTTACCATTAGAGTTAACCGTCTGTCTCTGCGCAGGGAGGCCGGCAGACATAGACTGATGGAAATCAACACAAACAGAGATGACACATGACAAGGAGGAAAGAAATGACACGGAAACATGGCAGGCAAAAACGGGGCCCTGGGGAGAGGAGCCTGTTGACATGTTTTAAATGAGAGTCATCTGATCAGTACGCAGAGTTCGTCCTTCAATGTTGTTTCCTTTTTGAACACAACAGCAACACGGACACTGGACAAACAGGGTCAGCTGGGACTTACACCCAGACAATGACAGCAGTGCTTGTACTGAGATATTTGGTCAAAGTGGTATAGATTCATTAGACGAGGAGACAGAGGTCTGATTGTTTTTAAATCACACTGACTAGGAGTGTCTTCATTTTGATACTGCTGACTCAGTGTGGTAGCTCGAGGCAGTGAGGTCAATAAATGATGTCCATTCTTTGCTCTAAACAACTTCAACAGAGATGAAAGGAGTACGTTTCATTGATTTACAAGTTGAGAACTTTAAATAACAGACCCAACTCTCTTCTTTTTGTGTAGAAGGTAGGTATAGGTATATCTGCTCATCTTTTGTATTCTAGCTAACTATAACACTTTCAGGGTCTTTGATTATATAAATGAGCCATTCAGACCACAACGTTTTCCGTACCAAACTGCTGACATGTTAAGTTGGGCATTCTAACATGGTACTTAATGGGGATTCTTTAGCTTTTGGAGTCAGCCTCTAGTGGACGCTTGAGGAACTGCAGTTTTGCACTTCCACATTGGCTTCATTCCCCAACTACAGAGGTTGCTACTTGAATAAGACACCAAGTTACCAACCATGTTCCTCCATGAACACCCACTGCGCTCCTTCTATAACCAAGCCTCTGCTGTACACACTAAGACGGCACAAATACACACATGGCATATTTTTTATCATCAATATTCATGTCAACCTTTTTTCAGCCTGAGAAAGCTAAAAAAACTGCTCTGGCATAAAAACTTAATGTGACCAACGGGATATGAATGAGCATGCACTGCGAGCTCGTCTCTGACAGCTGAACAAACGCTGCTGCCCACATGTCCACAGATCTGAGCAAACCGCCGAGACCACACGGACACCAGCCGCTCTTATCTCAGGGCGCCATGAAACCACCGGCAGAAATACTTCAACATTCACCTCCACCTTCAGAGAACAACCACTTCATGTCAGATTTACTTTTTTCCAAAGAAGTTCCACATGTTAATCCTTAGCCTTACTGCTCTCATTTTAAGTTTATAAAACGATCACTGAGAGGATTACGACAGATGTAGAGCTTTTTGGAAATAATGGAGATTTTTGGTTAAACTTGAAACCATCTGGAATATGATATCGAAAAATGATTAAAGCCGTAAAATTGTAATGTAAAATTACATCATAAGGTCAACGCTCTGTGGGGACTATCCGCTGGACATGAATAGCAGTGACACCTTTGGCTGAATCTGTAGTGTTTTTCCATGATATTGACTCCATTTCCCATGAACACCACTACCAGCTGTCATAGCGAGTGACTTTGCTTTTACGAAATAAACAAAAAAGAAAATTCTTCAGGAAAAAGGTCAGATCTTGCTTTTTACCTGGTCAGCTCACGTTTTATTGCTAAACTTTGGCGACCTGCAAGTTCTATTGAAGTGACTCTCGGTCTATGTGCCGTAAATGGATTTGTGTTTTCTGGGGAAAGTCCAACCTGTCCACGGATACCAAGAAATATCCTTTAGAAATAACCACTAATAGCACTGATAAGTTATTTTTTGAGAGGGCTTTTCATGCCCTTAATGAGCGAGAAGAGGACAGTGGATTGACTAGGAAAGGGGACGAGAGTGGGGAGTGACATGAGGGAAACAGGCTACAAGCTAGATTTGAACCCTCATGGGGTGTGACCTAGACCACTAAGCCATCTGCACACCAATAATCTCATTTTTAATCATGGCTAGTGAAAGGAAAATATATTAAAGTGAGACTTTTTCAATAGCACTTTAAAATTCCTTATAGGGCTTTTAAGTATCATGATATCATTGAACCATGGGGCCACACGTGATTCCAAATTATTCTGGTCATCAAAATATGTAAAATACTAACCCAGATTAAATGAAGTGGAACTGCCCTTTAACTCTCTCAGTTCAACTGCTAACAAAGCAAAGTGTGCACCAACATTTCATCCTTTATCGCAGTATGACTCACCAGCTTAATAGCTCCTGTTGAAGGCTAAATAAGTCCATCCATTCACTTGTGTAAAGAAAGAATTAATCAGCTTTCAGAGGAAAATCGGCTCTAAAACAACCTCGTTTTCCTCCAATAAGGCCTGAACAGTTCACCTCCCCACAGCCTGCCTACATGTTGAGGACAGCCATGTGTATCAGTCCCACCAGCTGCTTCTTTTCACGCAACAGTGATGAGCTTTTACCAAGAGGACGTAAAAGGCTGCAGAGGGTCACACTATCTCCACAAACCTCCACAGAGATGATCAACCAGTGGGACAGCGCAGACTCACAGACTCCACATCCACATATGAGCTAGGAGTCAACACGTACCCATTTTATACATTACATATCTGTTAATGCTGTTTAGTCAATGTTTTATTCCCATGTGTGGGCTCACAGACAGGCATGAGATTCAAGAGCTATTTCAAGACCACAAATACCAAGACCAGGCTAAATGTCACGATCAGCAGAAAGCTCTTCAGAATTAAAGATCAGAGATGTCTTTCTGGATAAGATCAAGAATAAACCCTATGTAGATCATCCAGTTTCCTTTACTGCAGATGTTTTTTTTTTTTTTTTTTTATTTAAAGATTGCTAGCTCTACCTGCATGATACACACATAAAACGATTACTTCTGCAAAAAGGAGACGATGGGAAGAGCTGAAAGAAAGATGGGAAAGATCCAGCTTCTCCAGCACACTTGACTTTAAAGCTCCTGTGAGGACATTTTAAATGGTTATGAAACACAATGAAATTTAAACTGATTCCTCTGTATGACCTACAAAAACAAAAAAAAATCATCAGAAACTAGATTCACAATTTCTTTGTCAAGATTTTTGATGCCTGACCCTACATTTTCAGTAAAAATTACTCAGACAAGTGACACATTGGACTCAGAAAGGAAGCAGGGTGAATTTTTTTTTTGGACAGAGAACAACACCCTGGTGTGGTTAGGATGAGACCTCGAAAGTTAGTAAGATCTTTGCCCAAAACCAAGACCAACCAAAAGTTTCACACAGTAGCTTTAAAGAGGCGGCATTATGTTTTTTTATGTTCTAAACACTATATGAAAATGGGTTTCAACACTAACTTTGAGAAAAGTTTGAAATGACAAGGTAAGCATGTGCTGAAAAAAACCACAAGACTGCTTTGAACAGCTTGTTGAGAAGATACATGAGAATTACGTGAGAAGGGCATGAGACTTCCCAAGTTGTGACATCACAGATTGGTGAACCTTCTTCAAAGAGAAAAATAAACAGAAACACCCCACTCTGTTCTCTGTTGTTGGAATTTCTTTCTTTGGTCTCTGTCCACTCTTTGGAGGTTAGGTTTGTTGTCCAAAAAGATCCCACCCATTTATTAAAAACTGCAGTTCCTTAAGTGTCCACCTGAGGTTGTCTAAAGAAGCATCAAAAGCCACATACACACTCATTCAAAAAAGCAGATTTTTTTTTGCACTAACATAAAAACATACTAGAAATTCCATTATTTCAATATGAAATGTGCAAAAAAAAATATTTTAGAAGTGAGGACTAGTATTTGTTGATCTCCACAGAGACAATATTAATGTCAATTCTGACCATATTAGTATTTTTAAAGCTGCATTTTTCTCTAACTTTTGTGAGCCCCTCACAAAAACAAACCTCAGTTTCTCTTTTCCTTCTGATCAGCATTAACCTGGTTTAACTCTCTGGACTGAACATCTTAAAACAGAGTGACACCATGTCACGTGACTAAAAGAAGAATGGTAAAGAGCAGGAGGAGGGAGAAGAACAGAATGAGGAGGAGGTGGATGATGTCATCGACCGTGCCTTTTCTGATAGCAGCTACATATCTGCTCATCAAGAGTGTGCACATTTACTAAAAATGGAAGACTTGTTGGGAACCTCTGGAGGAAGAGGAGGAGGTAGAAGAGGAAGAAGAGGAGGAGGGGCTGCTTTTTTGGTCCAAAGTCTGTGCGGCCATGCGAAAGGTGTGCACGCATTATTATATAAGACTGTCTGCCTGGGACCACATGTGCATGCACGTATCTTTGCCTGGATACACGTGCAGGTACTCACACACACACTTGTTCCTGCTCCTGTGTGCGTGTGTGTGTGTGTGTGTGTGTGTGTGTGTGTTTGTGCTCATGCTATATTCACTACATGAACTCAGAGAGCAGCAGCAGCAGCATTAGAAGCCTCATTAGCATAATGCAGGATGCAGGGAGGGATGCCATGTTCTTCATTTGCTTCTGCCTGATCCTGTCTGATGGAATGTGTCACGTACACCCCCCAACCACACACACACACACACACACACACACACACACACACACACTACACACAAACCTACCACTCTGTCCTCCCTCAGGTCCTCTCTCTCCTCTCCTCCTCCCTTTTCCTTCTCCTCATCTGTCTAAATGTCCATTAATGCTGTCTCCCTCCTCCTCTCTGTCACTCCTTTTTTTCCTCTTCCTCTATCTTTCCTTCATCACTTCCTTCTTTATTTATGAAGTCCTTTCACTTCCCTGTCCTTCTGTTTGGTTCATCCCTACCTTTTTAGTCTCAGAGCATTTAGCCAGCTAATTCATTAGTCAGACGTCAGAATAATTTTCGTTAACATTTTTTATTAACGTCATCTATCACCCAAAAAGGCCAAATATCCTTTTGTTCCAGGTGAGTCACTGTGAGATTATCTCAATTTTTTTATTTCTGTTAAACCAAAAGTAACCAAAATGAAGAAGAAGCTAATATTTTGTTTAAACTCTCTTGTCTTACTCTATCACTCACAAATTAAGTGGTAATCCAGAAAAGTATTTTCAAAAAATTTTATAAAACAAGTTATTCCACCTTAAAACAGCCCATTTGTTTTCTGAATGTGATGTCACAGTTGGTGATTGCTGTCCATGGTGGCACTGAGCTCCAGCGAGTTTGTACTGTAAATGCTTCACTAGCTGCCTGCTATCTGGTAATGCTAAACCAGCCAACAATAAAGCCTCAGTAAGCACAGATAACACAAACCACTGCACACGGATTAGCAGCTGTGGCCAAATTCTGCTTGTTTAAACTCATTTGTTTATTTTTTTTCATGGATGTTTACTCCAGGGGCATGATGGGAAATAATCTTAACAAAACCTAGCTGTAGTCATGAAAATTACCCTTTAGGTTGCCCAGTAATAGGCATTATCTCCTGTACCATAAATATCACCTATTGTGCGACATACATCACTTACTGTAAAATCATCAGCCATGCTATATACATTACTGACCATGCAGTACGAAATTATGATAATAAGTATATTCTGCAATATGCTGAGTATTTTTATTGGGATATAAATTTTAGCTGAGATGGAAAATAAAAATATCAACATGCCCTATAAATTACCTACTGCTCTGTGGTGTCCCTCAAGGTTCTGTCCTGGGTCCCCTGTTATTTTCCCTTCTCTTATCACTTCTATGCATTTCTTCTCTACTTTGCTTGAAACCTATCTAATGTATACATTATCATTTGTGCAGTACACATTATCCACTATTTTACTGTTTTGCAGGACAAAATATATACAGTTCAAATCCATAATTTACTGTGCATTGCTCACTATCCCTTTGCATGCATATTATAGGGGATGTAAGGAGTTTGAAAGTGATCTTGAAAAAAGTCTCTCTTCAAGATATATGCCTGATTGTAATCCACACTTTAAAACAAGATCATCAGCGCCAATATTGCTGGTTACAGGTTATTTTAAATTGCTACCTCTTAGCTTCTAGTTCGTGTCATCCAGGACCGGATTGATTCACGGCATGTCTAGGTCTCTATGACAACACCACACCGACTGACAAAGTTAGGTAGTGTGAAGAATTAAATCACAGAGATCTGTGTTTTTCTTTGCTAAAAATGATTTCTGTGACTCATTTTGTAGTGATGGTGGACACAGGAACCTAACTGTCAGACAGAAAAAGGACAGAAGAGCAGAAGAAGGCTAAACAGGAGAGTAATACAATCCAAGCTAAAGGCTAATTTAGCTTGTTGACATGTTAGACTGCAGATACGTCAGAGCATGGGGATAACATATAGCCAGCTGCCACAACGTTTGCCTGATGTCAACAAAATTCGTTTTGATCCGATCTCCATTTGATTCCAAAACAAACACACACCTCACAAAAAGTAATTTACGACAGTGTGCTGAGACTCCTGACCACAAGGTGGTGAGGGGGTGTAATTAAAACAGGTCCTCCTCATAAGATCTTTATCTTTTTAAAATTAATCATACATTATCCACTATGCAACTTACGTGACCTAAAATGCATTATACATCATCGCAACCAAATATTTAGTCTTCACCATATACTGAGCAATATTAATAATTATCATTGTCTACTGTTGTATAAACTTGTTTTACATATATTTCTTAAGTACCATGCGCACAATGTCCATGACCCCTTAAGGGGGAAAAAGTGTACAGCATGATGATGGGCAACACACACAGAATGAACAAATGTTTCTGTGTAATATCTTCACTCAGTCAGGTTTCTGTTGCAGTAAAAAATGCAGTGAAATGGAGGTTTTATGTTCTGTTAAATGTAGTTGAAGTTACTTGAAATTCAAGTTAAGCACTGAGCAGCGTTGGAGTAAATGTACTTGATAACTTTCCAGCACTGGTGACAGATTAATCAATAATGGAAATGATCCCTGGCTGCAGTTGAGACCCACCTGTCTCCTTCCTTTCCTTTCATTCCTTTATTCCTTCTTCTTTCCTACATTCCTTCCTACCTTCCTTCCTTCCTGCCTCATCTTTTTCCACTAATTTCCCTGTTTCCTCTGCCGCCTGTCATAACCCATCTTAGTTATTAAAAATTTAAATGTTGTCTGCCTTTTTGCTCTCATTAGACAGAGTAAAAAAAATAGCACGGTGGAGGGAGGGGATGCAGGATGACAAAAAGGAACCTGTTTTAAACCTGCAACATTGCAAATACATGTCACATGCCTGAGTTGGCTGAACAGTGAGGACAGCCTGTCTAATTTCTGTCGCTTCCTCCGCCGCCTCTCGTGGCCTGTCTTCGTTATTAATCTGACACTTTCCTTCCCCTGAGTCAACACTTTCACCGCTCGATATTGCCTTGCCTTGCAGCCAGACGAGAGGAGAGGAAAAAAACACATGAATGTGCTTTGAATTTTGACAAAGGATGCCATCACACACCATGCCCGAAAATATTAGGTCAGTGCTGGTTCAAAAAGAAAGGATGGAAACCAAAAAAAAGCCAATAAAGTGCTGCTGTCCATCCATGACTGTCTTTATTTTGTGTCATTTCACAGGAATATTTGAGCAGTTTGGGAAATAAACTTGTTTTACTTTTCCTAATAATTAGAAGAAATCAACAGGCCGCTAAATAGCGTTAGCCACCTTCAAAGCTAACAAAACATCTACGACTTCAAATTTTCTTTCAAGGGGGATGACATCATAACATCTTTTGTAATGGTAGCACAAGTTATCAAGAAGGATAAAAAAATGCAAAGTAAAAGTATCGCAAGTCACTGGAAAGTTGTCATCACTAGAATTTGAGCTAGTAGATCCATATCCTGCATCTTTAACAGTTATTTTCTATAGGTTGTCAAATATGGGCTCAACGCAGCAGTATGAAATCTAATCCGTGCCTGACGTCAGAGGAAAAATGACTGCTGTTAAAAGGGTGATCACACCTGCATGAATATAAAAGCATAGCATCGTCGTCACTATGGAAACAAATGTAAGTGTAAGTGTGTGCAGACAGTGTCAAACCAATCGTGATGCACTCCACAGAAACAGCGCTGAATGTCAGATGATGCATGAGCTGATAAAGTTAATTAAAGAGTAGGTATTGAAACCCACAATGCACATACAGGAGTATTAACACACACACACTGCACACATTAACACACACATGTGCAGGGAGCTGCAGCAGCAGCATTAAAGGTCACTGTGGCTGTCAGCGCCCTGAGCGATGTGTAACAACGTGTCACTGAGCTGTCACAACTCCAAACCATACAGCCACTGAAAAACCTCAGCGCGCCCGCCTGTCAGTCCCCCCAAAAACACACACACACACACACACACACACACACACACACACACACACACACACACACACACACACACACACACACACACACACACAGTCATGCATTTCACATAAACAATCAGAAACAACCATCAGCTGCTCAGCACAAACTGCTGTTTTTTACACTCAGCTGCAACATCAAACTGGTGGAGCAACTGTAACAGAGTCAGTGCTAACTCGCCAGTACAAAGGTTCCCACAACATATCCAACCTCCTCACTGTTGTATTTCATTTTTCTGTCTTCAGAATAACCTTTGAGAGATCTCATCACAGCACTTCCACCTGTAACATCACTGTGTGTGCAGCAGAAACCTGGGCAGGCCTGCTGCGCCCTCAAAGCTGTATCAACAACGACAGCGTGACAGGTCATTGCTCTGCTGCCTCTCTCTGTAATCCAACATCAACAATAATACACCTACCTGCCTTTGTAATCCCTGGACTGCTGCCAGATGTAATTTCCTGATTGACCTGAGATAGTTTTTTGTATTATCAGATTTGAGAGCTCGTGACATGCGTGCAGAGTTGATTCACTGGATTGGGTCAAGTACAAAAGCGTTGTATGGAAGATCATTTGAAAACCAGCGCTGCAGAAGTTTGGCAAAGACTCAATCACCGCAGGTTTATACCAGATTAACTGAGCTCACTCGAACAGGGGAATGAAAAAGTGAATTACTGTTCAGAGGAGAGGGACACGTGTTGTTTACCTGGATTACTAAATCCACAGCAGCACTGTCCACACTTTCTGCACAATGATACAGACTGTGCTCTGAGGCACAGCTGGAGTGATTAAAGAGACTTACTTTGAGCACTGAGAGAAGTTGAAAGTGATCAGACGCCTGATTCAACCTCCTACTTCCAGTTTATGTCAGCACCTTTAGCTACTACAGCTATCCCGAGCTAATGTTGAGAAATATACTGTGGGAATTATAAAATTATTTTGCAATTCTGTGATGTTAACACAATTCTGGAATGTATTTAGATTTATTGAATATGACCAGAATAATGAAGGTTACTAGAATTCCAGAAAATTATAATTCAAAATGTTACCAGAATTCCAGAATGTCTCAGAATTTTGTAATTTTGCTGAATTATAGAATGACCAAAATTCTATGATGTTATAATGTAGAATGTTACTGGAATTCCAGAATTTATCCTAGAATTCAAAATTCTAGATTTTCAAAAGGATCACAAAATGTTATCAGCATTATGCATATGTTTTTTGAATAATTGGAGATGGTTGCCAAAACTCTAGAAAGTCATCAAGATTTCTGTACTTTTATGTATTGTAGACAGTTAACAGAATTCTAAAATACTATCAGAGTTCTGAAATGCATATGGGATTTTGGAATTTTAGTAGAATTCTAGAATGTCTAGAATACTAGAATCCTGTAAAGTTTTAGAATGTAAACGGAATCCAGAATGTTAGCAGATCTCTAGAATGTTGGAAAATAATTCTGGAATTTTATATGAATTCTAGAACTTTGACAGACTTCTAAATGTTATTGGAATTCTAGAATGTACCTAGAATAGGGAAAAAAGTAAAACAAAAAAAAGAAAGAAATAAAAATAAAAATCAAGACTGTAACAGACTTCTCTTACAAAATAATATCAGAATGAAATCAGTATCTTAGAATATTACCTGAATTCTAGAATGTTTGCAAGATTCTAGAATGTCACCAGAATTCTAGAATGTCACCAGAACTCTGGAATGTTAACAGAATTCTAGAGTGATGGAATAAAATTCTTGAATGTTATCAGAATTCTAGAACTTTGACAGAAATCTCAATGTTGGCACAATTCTAGAATGTAGCTAGAATGTTAAAAAAAATAATAATAATAATGATAATAATAATGATAATAAATAATCATGACCGAAAAAGACTTCTGTTAAATAATGATACCAGCATGATACCAGTTTCTTAGAATGATGAAAAGTATCTTAGAATGTTTCCAGAATTCTAGAATGTTCATAGAAGTCTGGAATTAAAGCAGAATTCTAAAATGTAACAGAATTTCACCAGAATACTATATTATGGGGATGGTAAAATAATCCTAGAATTTTTTTAAAACTCTAAAATATCATCAGAATTTTTGTTTAGAATATCAAAGAATTCTGGAATTTATATGAATTCTAGAATAACACTGGCCAAACTTGCTAACATACAAACAGCCTTCAGTAAATTTTGCTGCCACTGTTATTTGTTTTTGGGAGGTACTGGATGAACTTTTCTGTGTTCATGATGTCATTAGCTCTTAATTTAGAACCAAGCTTCACAGGATAAAAGATTAAAAAGAGGAGATGGTAGGTTGGAAATACGTCAGACTGAACCACAGAAAGAAATAAAGACCTAACAGGGGCAGTATAGAACTTTTTTTATAGCACATTTTTAGTTGCTTCCAACCTCTTTCAACCTAAAGCCTAAGATACTTCACGACATCAGTGTGTGAAGCTGAAGTAATTAGAGGTGACGGTGTAAGCAATTTTCATCAGAGGTGGAAGCATGCTGAACATACAGAAGACATCATTTAGTTTCTGATGAATCAGCTCCTGCAGTTTGGATCTTATCAGACACACCTCAGATATTCACGGTACAGCAAGTTATGTGCCATTTCTTAAGCAAAGGACGAGGTTAATCCAAAGAGAAGTGTGAAGTTGTGATCCACTGTGTGGAAGAGGAGAAAGGCCAAGTGGGTTATTCCCGGTATTCCAGGAGCCCACTCCCATACTGAGCCCACTAAGTGATCCTGACATGTCATCTATTCTCAAATTACCTGGAGGAGTGGACCGAGACAGTAAGAGGAGAGAAAGGGGATGAAGTTTGAGAGGATCCCTGCTCGCCTTTTTTTTAGAGGAAAGACTCTTTTGCTGCCTCTTTCTTTCTCTCCCTCCTTGTCTCTCTACCCTCCCTCTTTCTTCCCCTTCCTCCTGCTGCCATGGCTGCAGAGTGTCATGGAGAGGAGAGGAGAGGAGAGGAGAGGAGAGGAGAGGAGAGGAGAGGAGAGGAGAGGAGAGGAGAGAGGAGGCTGGAAAGGAGGAAGACAGATGACGGGCGGGGGGGAAACAGACAAGGAGATGCACTGGGAGAGGAGGAGATGTGAAGTCAAATGTATAATGAGGCAGGGGAGAAAAAAAAGAGGGGACCTGAGAGAGAAGAGAAGCAGAGGGAAGACAGAAAGCATGGGGTGGAGAGGGAGAAGAAAAGGAGGAGAAACAAAGAGCAGCAGATAAAGGGTGAAGAAAAATGCATGAGATGTTTCTTCCCCTTCCTTTTATTTCCCCTCAGTGTCACCCTGATTATATAAGTGCCACGTGCTAAAAATAAAGCCTGCAGTACAAACTGTGGATGCAAGGCTTGCTGTGTGCGCGTGTGTGCGTATGTGTGTGTGTGCATCTCCCTCTTACACATGCATGCCTGCACTTGATGCTCATAAAAAACACACACATTTACACACAAACGCGCACACACACACTCTCAGACTGACAGAATGACAGTGACGCATCAGACGGTGAGCAAACATGCAGCGGGCGATGAGCTGATGTGTTTGCACAAAACGCATTCATGCATCCACACGTACAGCCCAGCCCAGCCCAGCCCAGCCGAGGCCCCGGCGAGCTCAAGGAGGGGAGACGGACGGACGCAGGTTCTCATCGTCTACGGTTGCCATGGTGACACAGCCTCCTTCAGATGGAGAGGAGAAGCTATGTGACTTCCAGGAGGGACGGAGTGGAGCAGAGGCGCTCCCTGCCTCATCCTCTCCTTCTCTTCCTCATGAACATTAGGTTTACGTTTTCTTATTCATGTGTTTTCCTGGACGCCAACAAGGAAACACACACACACATCAGAGCCATCATCTGTCCTCCAGTGAGATCTTGCTAGCTCAGGGCCAGTGCCAGGTGCTGAGGCTGAAAAGAGTATGAGGATAGGGATGGCTTGAACAAGTAAAAATGAGCGCATTCATTGAACACATTTTCATGAACGGTGAACTGAACCACTCAGTTTAAATACCTCATGAACAAGAACGTTAGTAAAGTTCACTAATGAGGCCGTGAACAGCCACAATCTGTGGGGCAGCGAAAGGTGGCAAGAGATCAGGAGACTTGCCGAGAGGTGACGAGAGATGCTGACAGTTCACGCTATACTGTAACGTTTTTTTCTGTCTGCAGTGTTTTAACAGCATACATGGACTCATACATTTGTAGAACTAGCTTGAGGGATGTGGGTTAAAGCGAAGATGGCTGTACAAGTAGCTAAAAAGAGGAACGTTCACATTCACTTGTTCATTTTTGGACCATGAACTAAGTTCAGAATTAAAAAAAATGAGCTGTAAACGTGAACAAGTTCGTTTAAATTGGTGTGAACTGAACTTTGAGTTAGCTCACTTTTTATGTGAGCTGGCACAACGCTGGTTCTCCCTCTCCACATCATCATCAGTAATCTCCTCATGTGAGGCTCATGATCTTTCTGCCACCACAGGGACACACACACTCACACGGACACGCACTCTGCCTCTCAATCCATCTCTGTAAGAGCCTGACAGGTAGGAGACAATGGTCTCTTCTGTCCGGTTTTAGCGGTGCCAGCACTTCGACTTGCATCAGGAGGATTCAAGGAGAGCATGAGAGTGTGTGCTGGCTGAGTGTGTGTGTGTTTGTGTTTCAGGTACCATGTGATCCGTACTGCTGAAATTTGGAGCCGTGATGTCAGAGCAGCGACCCAAACACATGCCAGGGCTCAGGTGCATTCACACAAACGCCAACACTTCCATCTGTGAAACACTACAGGTGCTGCTCTCTGTGTGTAATCCACTAAACAATGAGGAGACACCTACACCATGATCTCACTCTCACACACCCACAGCTGTAGAGAAGTTTGTCACCCAGCTGTAACAAACTTGATTCTGATTGGTCAACCAAAACCCTGCATTGGCTGTAAACCATGTTACTGGAATTGATCGTGTTAGATGCGTTCTTCTCTTTTGACCACGTCTTACACTCAGGCTCATTGTTGCTCAAGACCAGGAACTCTGTTAGACCATATGTCTTTGAATACTATCTGAAAATAAACATACAAACATTTAAGTCACAGAGATAATACAGCCTGGCCTGTGGTATATAAAAGATTTCTTAACCACGATTGCTCACCCATGGCTTAACTCCTCGTTACATACTGCAGATGATGTTCGCAGTGTATAATCTACCCCGAGGTGATATGATTCAGCCTGTGCATGAATCCATTCCAAGAACTCCTCCACATTTGGTAACGAGGCGACTTTGGACAGTTTGAAACTGTATATCCTCCGAGGAGGCCTCTGGTATACGTTTGAGGAATGTGCTGAGTTTACCACTGCAGTCCAGAGACTCATGTACCCCGGAGAAAAGTCAAAATCTGATTTAGGCTGTAAGAAATGAAGTCAATTCAATGTTTGGAATAATCCTTAAGTTTGCAGTAAGATTATGGTACACTCATAAGAGTTATTACAGATGAAGTTGTTTTAAAAAAAGTTGCATGAGTTAAATAAAAGTGTAGTAATGGTAGAAAATGTTAGATGGTTTGAACCTGATTGTTCAAAAAACAATGCAACGTTTGGAATAATTAAGAGATTTTTGAATCCTGGAATGTTACCAGTATTCTGAAAAAGTTACTTGATTTCTAGGATTTGTTTGTAAAGTTACCAGAACTCTAGAATGTTACTAGAGGTCTGAAACATTTCCACTATTGTGGAGTGGTAAAATGGTAAAAAAAAAAAAAAATGCACAAAGTTACTCATTTTTTCAAATGTTCCCGGAATTCTAGATTAACAAAATTGTCCGGAGTGTTAAAACGATTCGAGAATGTTTCACAACTTTAAAATTTTGTGAGAACTGTAGAATGTTACCAGAATTCTAGAATGTTACAAAATTCTAAAATGTGAGCACTTTTGAAAAGTTGCTAAAGTTTCAGAATATTACAAGAATTTCAGAATGTTTCCAGAATAATAACACTATTAGTATTCTAGATAGAAAGCAAAATTCAAGAAGTCGAGTAAAATTCCAGAATGTCACAGACTTCTATAAAGTTACAAGGATTCTACAGTGAAAGCTGAGTTAAAAAGAAAATCAACAGAATTCTAGAACGTTACATATTTCTCAAATGTTGCAACATTTAAAAGAAAAGTTTTCAATATACGAGAATGTAATAAGTATTCAAGAATTTCAGCTGAATTCTAGAACCATACCAGAGTTCTAGAATCTCACAGAATTTAGAATGCTGCAAGAATTCAAGACAATTTCAAGAATTCCAGAACCTTAGTAGCATTCTAGAATTTCAGCCAAATTCAAGAATTAAGCAGGATTCTAGAAAATACTATAAATCTTTATTGCGAAAGACTTCTAGACTGTTCCAAAAAATCTTCCATGTTACCAGAACACTTGTACGTTTTTGTTTTTCCGCACCAATCCAAATCACTTCAGGGTGCTGTGAGCATTTATCTGCCTAAAACAAAAGCAACAACTGTTCACCATGATCTTTTCTGAATACCTGTACAGGTGTTCATTCACACCTATTCAGGAAAATAGATACATCAGAGCCAGTGTAAAAGGTTTCTGTGTGTAATGTTTTTATCAGATTACACAGATGAAGTAGTGTGTAGACCTCCTTCGCTGAACTTTGTTTCTGAACATGTCTTGACATGTCTTTCATTTCAAGTTTGTATAAATAAATTTAACTAGAGATGTCCCAGTGGAAACATTACCCCTACCCCTATTTCAGGCTGTAACAGATCCACGACATTAACAAACACATTGTAAGCACGTCTATATACTCACTCACATCTCTCTTCTCTTACATGTCATGTAACTGTAACCTTGAAGCTCCACTTACAAATATCCCCTTCATCTCCTGCCACCAATAAAACCCTGGATGGCATCCTGAAGTAGGTCTCCCATGGCCATCCATTTACACGTTACCACTTGTCTCAGAGCGATTCTACAGTTTGTAAAATCCTACCATGGGGACATTCAGAGCTCAACTCAAAATACTTTGAAATACTATATCACATTTACCTTGAACTTTTACATGTTGAATGTATTTTGAAAGAGTTCTCAACAAACAGCACAAACTTCACTTCAAGCTTGTGGTTGTAACATGGTAAAACATGGAAAAGTAGAAGGAGATCGAAAACTTCTAAACGGAAGTCAAGACACTCGCAGACAAACTCTGTCCTCTGGGTTAAGTTACTTGTCTCCTGCTAAAGAAAGCTTTCACTGAGTCTGTCTCACAGCCAGTAAACAGAGCAAACAGTCAGATATGTAGAGGTTGACACGACTTTGTTGACATCATGACAGGCTGACAAAACAAAGAACAAGGTGCTCGGAGTTATTCATCTAAAAATACCTGAAATGGCGTTGAAACCTGTAGAAGAGGAAGATGCTTGAATGCTACCTGCTGAGCTTACTCTTTTCTTTGTGCATCATCGCGTCACATATTTGCGCTTCTCTTTTCTGTGTTTCCAACTCTGTCAAACAAACCTGTCTCCAAATCAAGAGTCTGGAGAATCCCACGAGCTCTCTCTCATTGTTTCTTCTCTTTTGTTGAGCTCTCCAATTATAGCCGCGTTGAAAGAGCGGACTCTCACACAAAGACGACTTTAAACAATTTCGCTTTCTATTCATTTCAATCCAAAATGACTCTGAGGCCCGCGAGAGTTGACTGGGAGTCCAACATGTCTGTTTTTCTGAGAGAAAGAGTGGGTGTTCGGAGACAAGAGAAAAGAAAACAAATATGAAGATATTGATGTTTTTGTGTGCAGGAGTGAGCAGATGCCACAAACGAAGAAGAAATCCTAATGTGGAGGTGGTGTGACATCTTTGAAAACTGCCTATGCTAAAAATACTGAAGAGTAAATATTATTCATGTCCCAAATTAAATAAACAAAGCTCAATGCCTGAAACTAATCTTAAACTAATGATGAACCAGAAAAATTAGCAAGCTTAAAGCAGCTTGAATCCGCTCATGTTTTCACAGCTTTGCTTCAAGTAATGATTGATTTGTTTGTAAACTGTTTGGTGATTCAGACCAACTCGTGGACCCAAAACTCCAAACAGCCCTTGGCACAAAAGTGTTTACTTTAGCATAATATGAACCGGTGTCATGAATTATTGAATCACCCTCCTTTGAAAACCGTGTTGCTCCATTATGTCACCTTTTCGCTGGCTAAGAAAAGCAGTCTTGTTTTTAGCTTTGTGACAATGCATTTTTCAGCAGGCTTTTAAATTCTTTATTTTCCTTTAGAATGCAAAGCCATACTGTGCAGTGTTTATATGTGACACAGATTGAGACCAAGGTTTCAGTTTCTCTTCTTCTTTCAGATCAGGAAACTGAAAAAGCTTCCTCAAACAGACACTTGAGCTAATTCTTATGCATTGGCTTCTTAAGATCGATCATTTAAACCTCAGAAATAGCTTGTATTTTCAATTCATAGAGAAGATTAAATCACCCCATCACTTTTCACCGCTGACAATGAGATTCAGCAGCCTGAGCACTCTTGGGGTGGGAAACACCTGCACTAATCCAAGCCTGAATGATGTCCGCCATCCATTATAGGATGATTAAATCATTACCCTCCACCCCCGTCCCTCAGTCACATCACTGTTATGAACCAAACATTCATCAAGGCCCTGTCTCTCTTCTTCTCTTTTGGCGAGAAGGTGAGCACTGGGAGAGGACGGGGAGGAACACGCCTGCCAAACAGACAAGCAGCTCCGGAAAGTGGGGCATGATGGGTAAAGACCCAGTGACCCATAAGGTGTCCGGTCACACTCTGATGGCCCTGAAAAGAGGCCAAAAATCAGACATGAAAAAAGGAAACCTCCTTCTCTGAAATGGTTATAAGTGCCAAACCAAGACTTAAAGGGTGGTTTCACTCAAAACCAGAAAATAAAAGTGTTTTAATGCTAGAGAAGTCAAAAGAATTCAGTTCTCTGTGTGTGCATGCAGTATACTAACAACACTGGCTTGATTTTTTCTTTACAAACACAAAGTACAAAAGTGAGTTAAGAATGTGTATCAGTCAAAAATGATGCAAAAGCTAATAAATCCAGCTTCTGATCTCCTGGTTAAAATGGTAAACTTAGACAATCTGTATTTAAAAATATATACAATACTGAAGATTGAGATGAGTAATCCGAAATGTTGCCCAGAAAAGCTCAGAAGATTATATGAGTAATCTGGAATGTCGCCTAGGACAGCTCTGAAAATAGGGACGAGTATTCCAGAAGGTTGCCCAGAATGGCTTCTTAGATAAAAAGCACTATTTTGGAATGTAGCTCAGAATGACTCTGAAAACAAAGATAAGTATTCCAGAATGTTGTCCAGAATGGCTTTGAAGATAAAAAGACCTATTCTGGAATTTTTCCCTGAACTACTTTGAGTATTGCGATAAGTATATCTGAATTTTATTTGGCAAGCATTTGCCCAATTTGCCAACCACATATAATCCATCTACAATCCAAAAATCAAAACCCACTGTTTTGTCTATCTTAGTATGGATTTAAAGTCCAATTCTTTGAGAATTAAAGAATAACTTCTTTTAAAGGGGCTGTGCAGAGTTTGAAAGTGATCTTGAAAAAGTCTCCCTTCTAGATATATGCCTGATCATAATCCACACTTAAAAATGAGATTATCAGCAGCAATATTGCTGGTTACATGTTAATTTTGAATTGCTACTTCCTAGCTTCCATTTTGGGTCGTCCAGGACCAGATTGATTAATGGCACGTCTAGGTCTCTATAGCTGCGTTTCCACCAAGCAGTCCAGGACGGTTCAGTACGGTTTGGGACGGTTTGGGACAGTTAAGTCTGATCCCGTTTGCGTTTCCACAGCAAACCGTGCCCTCTCGTGGTGGGCGGCGTGTAAGCCAGATGCCGGAAGCCGTAGCTGGTAAACAATAGCGCGACGCCGTAGCAGCTTACCCCGCTATTAAATCCAACGAAGAAGAAAATGCGACACAGTAAACAAAGAGCACGGATGGAAGACATGCTGCATTTTGTCCTCTCTGTGATTTTCATGTAACTCTCTGTTACAGAGTGCAATCAAGCTTCGTTTCAGAGAAGTCTGTGTGCCGCCAGGAGAAATGCAGCCGCTGTCAGGGTAAGTGAGGATTCTTTTGACCAATCAACGGTCTGCAGTGTTGTTGCTCCACCTTCCGAGAGCGGATCGGTTCAGTCTGGCACCCATAGGAAAGGGTCCCAAAAAAGTGGGACGGCTCGTCTCGGTTTTTAGGGATCTGTCCTGGGATGAGTCAGTGGAAACACTGCTAAAAGTGCACCGTATCGAGACGAACCGACCCGGACTGCTTGGTGGAAACGCGGCTTATGACAACACCACGCCAACTGACAAAGTTTAGTGGTGAGAAGAAATAAAACACAGAGATCTGTGTTTTTCTCTACTGAAAACAATTTCTGTGATTAATTTTGTAGTGATGGTGGACACAGGAGCCTAACTGTCAGACAGAAAAAGGACAAAGGGGCAGAAGAAAGCTAAAGAGGAGAGTGATACAGCCCGAGCAACAGGCTAATTAGCCTTTAGCTCGGGCTGTATCACAGTATTACACAGGGGCTAAACTGTCTGTGATAATGAAGAGTGAGGTTACGTTAGCTCTGCTTGATAGATGACTGGCAGGACATAGCTAACCAGGATTCACCAACGTTACACATTACTGGCCTGTCTTGGAGCACCAGGCTGCCAGCTGCGCTAAATATAAACAGCTACTAAACTACTTACAAACTGACAGTGTTTACTTAGTGTTACGTTAGCCTACAGATATGTCGGCGTACCGGGCTAACATATAGCGGGCTGCTACAACGTTTGTTTGATGTCAGGTTTCAAACTGTAGTGGTATATAACTAAACTGACAAATACCTTACCCCGGCATGTAGCGAGTAGAAAGTTTTCTGGGACATCAAAGGTTGTTTTGATCTCTTATCCATTTAATTCCAAAACAATCACACGCTTAGCTAAAAGTAATTCATGACAGTGTGTGGAGACTCTGGGTCACAAGGTGGCGAGGGAGTGCAATTAAAACAGATTCTCCTCATAGTGTCTTTAAATGACATTGCAACAGTAAGCTAGCATAGCTACAGTGTGCCATGGTAGCATTATTTTGCTTACTTTAGACAAAACGAGGGGTATGTTTGATTTAGCTAGTTGGCTAACATTTTAGATAATTGGGCAGAAGTTTGGTGAAGATATGGCGTTAGCAAACCTGAATTGTAACAGTACCTCCACCAAAGAGTGATTGGCTTCTTCAAACTTCCCCCTTGCTCATTTCAGTGACTCAGATTAGAGATATGAAGCCCTATGTAGTGGCTCCTCCTGAGCCTCTTAATATTCGTGGTGAATTTCGGGTATCCACGCCTTGTCATAAGGCATCTAAAAATGTTTGGAATGAAAGTGTCCAGCTGTTCTTGCTCACTGCCGCTCCCATCCCGCGTCTGACAGCAATTAAAGCGGCCAATCTCACCAAGGCTCCTGTTCAATACTAGCTCTGGCAAACGGCGCTGTTTGAAAACTGTCACTCTGCTGAATCTGTGTCTGAGATAGATGAAAAAAAAATCCCTGAAAGACATAGAAAAAAAAGACAGGCAGAGAGAGACATAAAGAGAGGATGAAGGAGAGACTGAGCTGAAGAGAGAAAAGATCTCAGACAGAAGCAGTTTGTTCAGCTTCACGTCGGGAGGACTCGGATGGAAATGGAGTCTGTGCTCTGCCAAAGGTGAATCCCTATTTATGGGCAGCAATTATCATTACATAAGACCTCAATTATTCAGCTGCACTTCTTTCAGGCTTTCATCTATTAGTCACAGGCAAAAGAGCCCTATCAGCTCCCTCTCACACACACAACCAGCAAATGTCTGAGTTTGATCTTTCAGTGTGGCTGAATGGTAAACAAGAGCGATATGTGTGTGTGTGTCTGAGTGTGGGCAGTACTTATGTTAGTGAATAGTGACTGGGTGAGCTTTGGATCATATAAAACAGATCATCAATGATTTTTTAATGCAACACACAATTAAAATTAATTTCATACACATATATGTGCTAATTTGATGTCTCCATGTGTTCCTATTACTTTTTTTTATCCTGTTTATAAATTGTCTTGGAGGGTAGGGGGTCTTTACTGTGAGGGTGAGGGCATTGTATTACTGCTCTTGCGACACAACTCTGTTTCATACCTGCAGCTGGAGGGAGAAAATCTACAGCTTCTTATGAAATCTCATTCCCAGCGAACAATCCCTCATCAATCTATATCTCTCCCAAGGTGGAGCTGGTTTCCACCCTTCTCACCCCCTCCAGGCTCCACATTTGTTCTGTTCTCCCCTTTTTTTTATTTTACATCAACCATTGCAGAATTGATCAGTCGGCAACAAAACTTCAGCACTACACTTTTACTCTTTTACTGACATTCTGAGGAAATGGCTCTCCTATGCAGCCAAGAACAGGCAGTAGGATCTTATTAATGAGAACTGCTCAGTCTTATGAAAGACAAAACATGGGATCCTGATCACAGAAGGCACGTCCTATTGTCTGATGACACTGTACACCTCTGTAAAGCATAAACAACTTCTTGGTATTTCTGGTGAACCTTGTAATTAAAACACACAACCACGATCAAAGACTTCCTTCCCCGTGTGTGTTGCATTGTTTACATCCCAATCAGCAACTTGTTTTAGATCAAAAGCAAAGCAAACTACATCCCTCCATACATGTTCAGAAATAAACGTGACCATTTCTTTTTGGTTTTAGACCTCCTCTTAAGAGCCCCTGCTCTGCTTCCTTTGAGTCTCAGTTTCACTGTAAACAGAGAATCTATGAATCGTAAAGGTTGTTTCTGCTCAGTCTTTGTTGTATTTGCAAAAAGTATAACAAATCAGAAGCTACATTCTGGCGTACTCATGTAGGAAGTAGCTGAAAACTGGTTTGTGGTGTGTCTCAGGTTCACTGTTAAAAGTTGGAAAGATGGAGGCTTTTTTCAGGCTTTTGTCTGTAGTGAGTCTTGGTTTCACTGTAAAAAGGACAAAAATCAGAGGTTTAGTTCTGGCTTACTTATTTAATGAGGAAAAATTTTGATGAGTCTTAGTTTCACTGTTAAAAGTAAGTTACATGGTGGCTTTTTTGTTCCTTTCAGCAGTGCCAACCTATAAATCTGTCTCAGATGAGTTTCTATTTTATTGTAGTTAGTAAGTAAAACGGAGCTTCATTCTGGCTAATATTAGCAATCTGAATTGAAAATTGTTTTACTAAGGAGTCTCAGTTTCACTGTAAACAGTACATTTAAATAAAGGTTTCAATCTGGCTTCCTTCAGCTGTTTGAACCAAAATATCTGTTCTGAGGTTAGTCTAAGTTCCACTGTCTATAGTACGTTACACAGAGGCAGCAAGCTGTTTCTGATTAGTCTCAGTTTCAATGTAGATAGGTAGGTAAGAAGGAAATGAGCTTCACTTTAGCTGACTTTGACGTGGTTGAAATTTTAATAACTGGTCTCACATTTTCAAAAAAATAAGATGAAGATTTGTCTCTTTCATCACGGGGAAAAAAGGGGAAATTTTAAAATAGTTGTTGTGTAAAAGTCTAAACGATTATTTCTGATTCATCCAAAGAAGTTGGTAAATTGCGGTGCCGACAGGTGTTTGCATCACATCAAGCATATTTAGAGAAAATTGCTTTTAAATATTGATAGAAGATCATCAAGTTACAGCTAGTGGGGGCCAGAATGTCACTTTGGTAGATTTATTTCTGCTCTTTTTTAAAATATAGTTGCTCAAAGTCGACATTTTTAAAAAATCTCTAGAGAAAAAATTAACCAGCACCCAGTGACAGAGAAGTACCTCTACCTCAAACACGTTCCCAGCCACCCACGTGCATTCTGCATCTCTAATCTTGGTTGACTTGGAGGCGGTAAAACTTCAAACATCATGAGATTAAAAGTGTCTGCTAGTGCTTTTATCTTGATGCCAAATTACCTTGTCAGAGGATGCCTAAATGAAGAAATACATCCTTTTTAAGTTGGAGAAAACACTGCAAAGCATTACAACTGGTAATTTTGACAGATTGACACTGCACTAATTGCTCAATTAAAAGTTTCATAGCAGTACAAGGATTTAGAGCAGTTTTGATGAGGCTGACACATGAAAGGACCAATTTTTACAAGAACAACGCCGGCTTCAAGAAGAGCTGCTTTAAATATCTCAGAGGACTAACGCCTGCAAACCAGTGAAGGAGAGGAGCGAGGGAAGGTGAAGTAAAGGGGGAGGACATGCCCCTCAATATGTGAGAAATGAGAGATGCCTGCGTTTCTGCTCACTTTGATCCTGACATCAATAAGTCGAACTCAAACTGCTGTTTTCATCTGTGCCTGTCAAGATGCTGCAGGAAAAAAAGCTATTCTCTTCACCCAATAATAGCCATAAAAATGTCTTGCAGTCTATGTTTAAGACGTATTGTGTAAAAATTGGAGTCTAATTACACAATCAGTTAAAAACATCCAGTTTGCGCAGAAAAAAAAATACTAATTAGCATCATTACCATAAAGCAGGATTGGAGTCAACTCACTTTGCAGTTAAGGAAGTAAATGATCATCTACTCAGAAATAACTTAAGTTTTAATTATTGTAATCAATCTATGGAGAAATTACAAAAAGGAAGGCAATTATACAAGAGTGGAAACTTTCTAATTTCACTTCAAAGAAATATAACAATTCTTTCAACTTTTATCTGATTTTTTTGGTAAAACTGTGAAGAGAAAAATAAGGGGAAAGCTGAATAATATCAGAAGTAGAATATAGAACATACAGAATATATGACGTGCATGTGTTGTTCAAGGCAGATATGAAAAATGAAAGTTTCCATCAAAGTTGTTGTAAAAAACCATTCTACAATCAAAGTAAACAAAAAAGCCTATCACTTTTTACAGCCTTTGGAGCCCCCCTACACTCATCACTGTCACTCTTCTATCTCTGACCAATCAAATTTAAAGAGAGGCAGGACTTCTGGTATCAAAAATGACAACTACGATGGAGCTTCTTAAAAAAGAGTAATTAGCCACATTTGTTTTTTTGAGTTTGAGATTTCCATCTCCATACAGTGTATTCTAAAAAAGAGACAAGCTATTCAGACTACTGCTGTCAGGCGATTAAAAAAAAACTAATCAAATTAATCACATTTTGATCTCATATCTGCTTAAATCCATATTTTTTTCAACTGGCCAATATTCAAATGTCCATGTTGGCTGCCTTTGACGTCTATAGAGGTGGGGTTTGGTGAAGTTTGTCAATCAAAATCCTGCTCGTAAACTACTGTGGGTGAGAGCAGTGCGCTCTTTGGATGAAAGCTCATCATGGATATGAGGAGAAGATGTAAAATGACAGAGACATAGCGAGACACTGCAAGTCAGAAAAGTTCAGGCAGCTCACACTCCAACTTAGGATGTGTCATGGTAGATCAGAGAGAAAAAAGAGAGTAAGTTTTAACAGTTTTTTTTATTTCATTTATTTATTTTTTAATCAAAAACAAGAACAGAAACATAAAAGAAGAGAGTCCACTCTTCTTAGGTAGTTTTGGTGTTTACATAGTCATAGAAAACAATATTATTTGGGTCTTGAAATATCTCTCAAGATGCTCTGAAAATGGCTGGCAGCCAATTAGTTAATTGTGCGTTAATTTTTATAACGCATTCATTTGCAGTGTAACTAATTAATTGAGCGGCAGCACTAATTCAGACTTAACCCTTTTTTTAACTAGGCTGTAAATGTGTTCATTATAACTGTACAGGTAATCTTTTTTAAAGAGGTGTTTATGTGGTTTAAAGTTTTCAATCAATCAATCGATCAATCAGTCTTTATTTGTATAGCGCCAAATCATAACAAACTTTATCTTAAGACATTTTACAAAAACAGTAACACTTCTAGACCCATAAATGTTAATAAAATTTTATTAGCAAAAACCCAACATAAAGACAAGATAAGGAATCATCTCATCTGTCACGTATAAACTTCATTTTTCAAGGCCAGAATTCGTTTTCTGAGTGGGACCAAGCTTAAATGTAGGCTAGCCTAGGCTAATTAGCAAAACTTGTGGCCATATCCACACAAAACCGCACATATTTTTTTCTGTTTATGCCTGTCATCTGCACAAAAATGCAGTTTTACATCACTAAAAACAATGTTTTCTGAAAACTCTGGCCAAAGTAAAGATTTTGGGAAACCCTGGTTTCATGGTTTCATTGTCGTTTCTCAGACTTCACCTGAATGATGGGGTCCCATTCTGATTGGCTGGCATGTGTTATACGTCTGGAAAAAAGTGCCCAATATGGGTTTGGCATGCCTCAAGCTGCACTTATTGGTGGATTTGCCTGCAGCATGTGAACGAAAGTATTTTTAAAAAATACACAAGGGGGGGGTATATATATATTCGTTTCTGAGAATACCTGGCTACGTGTGGACATAGCCCATATGAGCCTAAAACAGCTCAATCAACAGCTTTTCAAACAGCTTCATTTTGCTCAGTGGTATGACCCGCCCCGACTCCTGCAGCTTCCATGTATGCTCTTAAGACAGTATTCATTATCTTTTGTAAAAGACACATTGATTAGAAAGCACTGGCATGTGCTGGTGCTGATTGTGTCACGTGTCTCTGTTTCCACTCCTCAGGCTAAGCTAAGCTATCTGTCTGCCGGCTGCAGCTCCGTATTTCCAGACAGATATGAGAGTGGTACCAATCTTCTTATGTAACACTGTGCCAGAAAATGAATCAGCAAAATGTTCAAACTAATTCTCTGAGGCTCTCAATCTTACAAAGTTTTCAGGAGAAAGAAAGCTCAGATTAATAAATCTGCAGCGTGAACGGCTCTTTGATGTTACATGTATCCTGAGGGTTTTCAATGACACAAAAAAGTGACTCCCAAAAAAACTTAATAGAAATAGTTTTTAACTCATGTACAACTGATTCTTATAAATTCTCCCACACTTCTGCTTGCTTATCCGTGAAACCTGATTAAATGAACATTACTCTGACGCAAATGACAATAAAAGAAAAAGAGAGACGAGGAGACGAGGAAGAAGTGATTTAAAGGACAGAGGAGAGGAGGGGATCGACACTGAAGCCCGTCCTTTGGGACTGAGCGGAGAGATCAAACAGAATTTATATCTTTGTGAGTTTTAATTAGTCCTGTCTGAAGCCTCGCTGCTTTCTCTTTCAGAGCTCTCTGACAATGAGATGAAGAATCTCACGCTGCTTTCTGTTTTCAAAGACCCTGGCCCTCTCTTCACACCCTCTTTGGTACAGCCCTGTTTACTTCAATGGGAAGCATGCAGCATTTATTTCCCACCAGAGCCACTTGTGACAGAAATAAAAGCACGGATTGTGCAGTGAAGAGCAGGGAGGATGGTGTCTGTGGCTAATGACACATTTGGTATGTTTGTGTGAATAAGTGATCAGCAACAGGCTGTTGAACCAACATCCTGACCATGTGCATCATCAGATGCCAGTTTTTTCTTGTAACTATTAGCTATAAACGACATCTGGCCGACACTTCTGTTTCTTCTTTGCATCACCTGCAGCTCATCATCTCCTCTAACAAAGAGAGCAAGAGGAACGTTGAACCATAGGGGTGTTGAGAAGTGCTCCCACCATGAGTCTCCATCCTCTGTGCCATACATTCCCATTCCTCGCCTTGTCCCCTACTTATCCTGTCAAGCCTCAACCTTCTGGACCATTCCTCTCTACCTCATCCCCTATCCATCCTTTCCTACCTTACTTCACCACTTACTCATCCTTCCAACCCCAAATCTTACTCATTCCTCCTTGTATCGTTCCCTACTTATCCTTCCTTACTTCACAACCTACTTATCCTTCCCACTTTGAATCCTGCTCATCCCTCCTTACATCGTCCCCTACTTATCCTTCCTTACTCCACACCCTCGTTCCAACTTCAAATCCTACTCATCCTTCCTTACTTTGTCCCCAACCAATCTCTCCTTATCTTAACACATCTTATTCCTTTCTGCTTCTCATTCTGTCTTAAGGCTGATTTATGCTTGATGCATCAACGGGGGTCCACGCAGCTTCATGCAGACGAATGACGTCATTTTTGCACCTATGCCCCCTTGCACGGTCCTTTTCATGTGGAAAATTTATGCGCAGCGCACACTCGAAAAATTTCTAGCCTGCCAGGCGGAAATGGTGAAAGTATGAAAATACAGGTATCTGTATGACTCTTCTCACAGAGATCAGCGTGATAAGTGAGAGTAGAGTAGAGTGGTAAATAATTTGTGGCGTGAAATTGTAGCCACTCTTGGCAGAGAAGAGGAATCTGTTAAAAGAACCTGGAAAATCTCTGGGACAGATATGTAAATGTGTTGTGAACAAAGCCAAACTTCTTAGTTTAGTACACTGGTAGACCTAAGTTTTTGATACACTGCCCCCTGCAGTTTGGGAATAGACACCAACAGACGCTGCGCGGGGTTGTCTCTCAAGCAGATGTTGTGCGTCTCATTTCTGCACAACACAGCCTTTACCTTATCTCTACTCATTCCTCTTTAAATGGCTCCCTAGAAGTCTCTCCTTACCTCAACCCCAATTTATCCATCCTTACCTTGTCCCCTACTCATCCTTCTGACTGTGAATCCAAATAATTTCTCCTTGTATTATCTCCAACTACTCCCTCTTTAACTCAACCTTTCCCATCCCTTTCCACCTTGACCCCCAGTTATCCTGTGTTGCTTTGATCCCAACTCATCCTGTCTTACCCATAGACCGTATATCAAGTGGACAGCGTGGCTCTGCCATTTACCATTGTATGGTTTTAAAGCCAAAATTCCCCCGTCACAGGCGCAGCCATTGGTAGCAGTTGTGCAGCCAGAGTCTGCGCAGTAAACACTGTGAAGGATTCTGGGAGAATCTGAGTGGAGCTGGATGACAAAAATAATAATATTTTTTTTCTTTCGAGAGTCTAATCACGTCTTGACTGTACCTCCCGACATATTTTACTATCCCCGAAAAAAAATAAACAAGAACAGCATCTGTCAGTCATCGTTAAATGTGACATAAAACCTTGTTTTTAACCTCTTATTACTACTGAAAATGCAACTTCTGAAAAAAAGGACTAAATCTTCAAGTCACCACAGCAATTGGACGTGACAAACATTTCTACGAGGTTTATTAATTTTTTTAAAGTTTGACCACAGCCCATCTGGAATGGCTGGAAAGCCAGATTTTTTGACCTATACTGCAGCCAGCCACCAGGGGGAGCAGTTTTTGTTGCGACTTTATTTCTAGCTGAGCAAGATGAGGCCCATTTTTTTACAGTCTATGGTCTCACTTTGCGCATACTCATCCTCACTTTAACGACTATTTATCCCTTCTTGTGTTATAACAAACCACTCCTTCCTTACCATGACTATTACCATCCCTTCCTACCTTGTTCCCTAGTCATCTTTTCTTGCTTTAATCCCAATTTATCCTGTCTTAACTGTAGTGTAGGTTTTGACTGCTTTGCATTCTCTTTAGATTAGCATTGGTAGTAGCTGATTTTAATGTTGTATATTACCATTAAAGTGATCCTTAGTTCTTGACTGCTCCATATCTGCCAACATTAGACTTTGACAAAGCAGGAGATCTACCCCTCCCACCCCCGTGCATTAACACGACCTCCGTATTTAACGCTGTAATCTGTGAATGCTTTTAAAGTGGAGTGTTGGCAGGTATGCTGCTCCTGTAACAGTGGTTGAGAAAGAGGAGCATCACCCTCTTGCTTTTCAGTTTGTTTTAAACCAAACCCTCTCTGTCACATTATCTTGCTGATGTCGCACAGATCTGGCTCCGGCTCCCTTCTCTTATCTCCACGTCTGGACATTTTCACGGTGTTGGCTACAATAATCAATGCCTGTCATTGTGAGGAAATTCAATCCAATCTACAGTGAAAGAGGCCCCTGCTTTACCCGTCCTCCTCCTCCTCCCTTCACCTGGTCAAGCCTCATCAAATCTGCCAACCCTCTGAACAGAAATCTTTGGGGCTCCGCTCTCATTTTCTCCCTCATTCCTTGTTCACTTCTTCTCTTTCCACCCCTCTCGCTTCCTCGCATTTCCCCCTGACCGGCCAACATTCATCCCCATTTCCTCACTTCCTCAGACTCACTTCTTTTCTTTTCTTTGTTTCCATCTTCTCCAACTTTCATCTAGAGTCTCCGTCGTTATCTCTCTGCATCTTCAATCCCTCCTCACCCTTTTCATCCGCCTCCTCTCTGTCACCATCTCTAGCTTTTTGCTCCCTGCATGTTTCATTTCCCCACCTCCTTTTCCTCCTCCCCGCTGTCCTGTTGCTTCTCGGTTGGTGGCATGTTGAAGAGCTCTGCCATACCGCTTCGGATGAAATTAAACATGACAGGTCTAGCGGTGCTGGCAGGAAGGCCGATGTATTTTTTGGAGTTTACATCCAGAATTGACACCATCTCATATCCTTTGGTATTTCTGCGAAGGTTAGAACAGTTTACTTCCTGTAAATACTGCAGTTAAAATCGCCCTCGAGCATTGTCACGTTGCGTGTCAGCTGCTTTATGTTCTTTAACATGTGATGCTAAGCGCTAATTATCAAAACATATCACAAGAAAAGCCAAAAAGAATAAAGAAAACACATTTTTTTATTCTATACTTAAGTTACTTTTGGTAGAAAAGCTCAATCACACTTACATGCACAAATTTAACTAACGTGAAAAGCTGAGCTGGTAGTTAGCACCTTTCTTCTAAGCTAGGCTTGTTACTCTATGAGTATGGTTTGTTAAAACTATTTTAAAATGCTAATGACCACACATCACAGGTAGAAAAAAAGTGTTAAAAATCTAAAGTGTCAGTTGACCCAAAGATATGTTAATCTCAGGGAACAGTGAGGTGTATTAATAAATCAGAGCTAGCTGTAGCCTTTACACCTTCTTTAAGCTAGCTGAAGCTAACCTCCATAATGTTCAATGTACAGTTTGTTGTTTGAGGTTTCCATGTCTTATCTATCATATTTTATTTTATCTTATCAAATCTTACCATATCTTATAGTTTTGTGTTGTATTAGATTTGTTCACTTTATATCATGTTTTCTAACATTATACTATACTGTATTTTATGATGTTGTATTGTGTCATTTCATATCATGTTTTTAGTAATTAGGGATAAGTTTTGATAAGGTTTTATTAATACCCATGCCCTTATTGATTCTGCTTACTGGTCTGATTCTTTATGGATTTCCTTATCGATTCCTTCTGTGAATTTTCTCGGAACAAAAAAGCAGTTTTACTGGTTTTCTGCGTCAACAACATTTGATTGAGTTTATAAGCAAATACGTATGAAATTTTCTTCTATCTTGCCTGTTAGTATTTTGACTTTAGAGTTCTCAGTATTGTTTACGGAGAGTAGTTGTGATATATTTCAGTGATGAAAGTTGAAATTCTATTGTAAAACCATAGTTATACTGATGTATGCTAACAGCTAGCACATCAATGTAGTTTCCTATACACCTTAGCTTCAAGCTAGGTGTATAACATGATCAATGTATCGAATAAGAATCTTGTGTGAGATGTAATGTACATTTCTTTTATGTGTTCAGCTCTTCAGTATAACCTCAAGCTGAAAATCCTGAACCAGATTTTTCTTGGGAAACTGTTATACATCTGCTAAGCTAAGATAGCTGAGGCAAATAGCTGACGTAAGGCCTGGCAGCTATAGCGTAATGTAAAGAATTGATGAGGGAATTGTTCAGCATAAGGGCTAATGATGTTGATGGATTGAACCTTTCTTTATTGATTCTTAACTGGAACCGGTTTTCAATACCATCCCCATTGTAATCCTATTGTTGTATTGTATTGCACCAAATCATATTGTGTATCTTATTGTACTAAACATGTGTGGTTTGTTTTGTTTAATTTGTTTGTTTTAATCCTTCTATTTGAGCATTGGCTTTGGCAACAAGTAAATAAAAACAAAACTCAATGCTAACAAGCTTATTTTGAATATGAACTAAAATCAGGTTGTTTCTTAACTAAAAGCATTATGTCATTGTTGTTTTACTGAATTGTAAATCATTATGCAATATTGTATCACATAGTGTTTTGTATAGCTTTGCCTCTTATAGTATTTTAAGTTCTAGAATTCCATTGTAACCTATTGTGTTGATTAGAATCACTGTATATTGCAACTTTGTATTGTAATGTGTTGTAACACATGATATTGCATTTAACTGTATTGTGTCATATCAAAACATACCGCAGCATATTGCATGTTAACAAATTGTGTTGTATCTTATCCCATCATATCATATGGTATTGCATTATATCCTATGGTTTTGTATCCGAATTGTATGTTTTTAGCTCTGCATTGGGTTTAGCAACTTTGGAGAAAAAAACTGTCAGGAGTTTAAAGATTTTGAGACATCAGGACTATTGCCAAAAAACTCCCCTGAACCACTCATTAATCAAAGCGAAGTAGTCCTGTGTGGTTCCTTGGCATAAAACTTACAAAGTTCACTCAAAGATTCCCCTCTGTGACTTCCGTGTTTGAGAAGGCTGCTACCATCACATTTTTGTCTTTATCATCATTGTTGGGATGTTTGCAGCACAAAAAAATCTCCAGCTTGGACATTATGAAGATTTGTTTTGACTGGTTAAACAGCATTAAAAATGGAGAACATCTGGCTGGACAATAAATGGGAGTTATTTCAGCACGTCCCCAAACTCGTGTTAAAAGTTTCTCATTTTTTCTGACTTTTCAAAAATCCCTGATGATGATTTAGGAATGAAAATAATCCATACAGCTGCTGATAATTAAGCAGCACACATGTTAAAAAGCGATCAGGACGTCCCACACGGCAGGACACTGTCATCAGAACTGCATAGCTGAGAGCCAAAAATGGATTTAATTATGATGAATATGCATTTTGTTTACAAGTTTGAACCCAAGTTTTTTGGAGCCGTGACACTCTGAGGGACGTCGGTCCAGAGTTCTGAGACGGAAGTAGGCCACCATCTATAACGAAGGGAGGGCACATACGGAGGCCCTGCTGAGGGCTTAAATAATAAATATGAACAGTGTGTAAGGGGGGAGAAGAAATGAAATGGAATTAGAACGATTCAAATGAGGAGAAATTAAGCCAGAGGAGGAGGATGACGGGAAGGAGAAAGGAGGAAAGATATTCCAGGAAAGGTTGGCAAAAAAACGGCTGTGAGAGATAAAAACAGAGAAAAATGGGAGGAGGGGTTGAAAGAGCAAAAGCGAGCCAGGAACAAGGGCCCCCGACACGATAAGAGTCAGAGGAACATGAAAAGAAGAAAAGGAGAGGGAAATGAAAGGGCCGATAGTGGAGGAGATTAGGTTGAGTGTTGTAAAGAGAAAGAGGTCCCGGAGGCCTTGGCAGAGCTGTGATCCCAGCAGCGTAACCTCTTCATCTTTCGCCAGCTTCCTCGACGTGACAGCTCTACCCATCTCACGACCCCAGAGGGGCAGCATGGGCGCGTTTGTTTGCCAAACTGACCCTCCACGGTCCTCCTGCCCATCCTCCACGTCTCTTACCAAGCCTCCAGCCTCTCTGGCCTTCCTTCAGTCACGTGTCACAAGGTTAGCCAAAACCTCACATGGACGGCTCAGGATCAAAACAACTGCACAGAGTGGGTGCTTTAAATTTACAGGAAAGTGAAGGTTACAAACACCTGATGTCAAACACAGGGATCCATCAGACATCGTTTACTTATCTGACATTCTCACACTGAACATGAAACAAAAAACGTCATCTTTCTTGTAATTCATTAGCGAGACAGAGCAGCAGAACAAAAAGTAGAAGCAACAACCTGGAACGCAGAAGTTAGAGACGCCGACAGACTTAAAGCTTCCAACCTGACATAAAAAAAGACAGTTATGTCATATTATGGTCCATTACCACCTCTCCTTCTCTCCCCTTCTGTCTGGACTTTGCTCCCCCCTGAGGATAGTCCACTCCCTGAGGCACAATCTCACCAAACTCCCTCCCCTCTGGAGGACAGCGGCTGTACACACTGGATACTCCATGTGGGTTACTTCTCCCCGATGTATCCGTGCCGGTGGGAGAGAAGAGTTCACTCAGGAGAGGAAATGGGTCTTTTATGTTCCTCCTAATCCTCCCTGTTGATCCTCCAGAGGCAGACTTATTAGGCGACTTATGCTCTGCAGAAGGGGAAGGGTTACACTCAGGGCTCTGAACGCTCAGCTGGATGGTTTTATTTACATTAAACTCCAAGTGGTGGATGCAAAAGGTGGAAGAGAGTGCAGCATTAACTGAAGAGGTTGAAAAATGAATGTGGTAATAGGAAAGTTAAACCTCCCGTTTATGCTCTCAGCAGGGGGGAATGCTGTGTGATACATTCAGGCTTAGAGAAGTTGGCAGGAAACGGCGCAGATCTTTGCAGGAGGATTCGATTTAAATGGGAGCAAGCAGAGAGTAAAGGCTCGATACGAGAAGTTCAGGATGATTCTTGTGTTAGCCACCTCAGATAAGAACAGACCCTGCTGAGACAAATGCTTCAGAAGATCGCTCGAGCTGGCCGGCATAAACAGCCTGCAGCAGAGAAACTGTTCATTGTGTGCAATTAAATTTCTGAGTTCTGATGATGATAGCCAGAAACAGCAGACAATTCCTGGCCCTGAATTTTGATTCTTTTATTCCTTATCATGTATGACAGCGTACATCAGTCAAAGCCACACCAGGGATACCTTCAAAGTATCTGTTGGCTGTCCTTTAACGCTGAAAAAAAATGAAATCTTATCAAGTGTTTTTGTCTTATTTTCAATAGAAAATGTCTTTTAAGACTTAATATGAGCCTAATTCACCTGACCAGTCCAGAAAAATGTTGTATTTGAAGTTATTAAAAGACAAAAATTAAGGCCTGAATTGCTTGTAACAAGTAAAAAACAAAACTACTAATGCAAAAAGAAAAATTGGCTCAAAAATTTTCTTAAAACTAGAGTAATGCCTTCAACAAGTAACTTGTCTCTTGATCTATTGGTAGATTTTTTTTAAACTTGTTACAAGCAATTCATACCTCATTTTTGTCTTTAAATACCTTTAAACAAGAAGTTTTTCTGGACCGACCTGTTGAATGTGGCTCATATTAAATCCAGTCCAATCCAACAACACCAAAGTGCTGTGCAGAGAAATTAAATAATAAAATAATAAAATAGAATAAAATAGAATAAAATAAAATAAAATAAAATAGAATAATATGAAATAAAATAAAATAAAATAATATGAAATAAAATAAAATAAAATTAAATTAAATTAAATTAAAGTAAAATAAAATAAAATACATGGCTAACATGAGACAAAAGAAACACTTCATGTGAAATACAAAAACAATTTTAAAATAACTGAAAACATAAAACACCATTAAAACACCATTAAAAAGCACTGTAACAAGACAATCTGTACTTAAGATAAGACAAAAACAGTTGATAAGACTTCATTTTTTTCCAGTGAAGTTGCTAATTGACATAATAGCCTAATTTTCATCATAAGCAATTTGCATGTTTTCTCATGGATACAACAGGAGAGAGGAATAAGGGTGTAAAAATCCCCTTAAATACTTGTGGAACTACAAATGAAGTTTCTTCTGTTGATTCATGTTTTTTTTTTAAATATCATAATAACAACCCCCCTCCCTTATCCAGACTTCAGACCAGCAGAAGTTACCCAACAGAGATGGTGGGAGGGTAGTTGTGGATAAGTCAGACACCATCAGAGCAGAGACCGACAGAAAACAGATCTGGTAGAAAATGAGTAAGCAATACAACTGTCTGTCATGGTTTATGGTTGGACAAGAACAGGTTCCTTTCAAGGACTTTATTTTGGGGGTGCACCGATCACAATTTTCTGGCCGTTTACTGATCTTTAAAATTCCGAACCTGCTGATATCGATTTGGGCCGATACCAATTTTTATTTTTTATAACTGACAACAATATCTTCAATGTTCCAATCTTATTATACTGAAAATCATTGAACAATACATGTGAAACAATAAAATCTTTATTTTTTAACTTAAGAAAAATGTCTACTTTATTTAATCATATTTTTTGCTTTGCAGAACTACAGCATTAACAGATTCCTTCATTTTGGCGCCGTCTGTGCACGTCTCTCTTGTTCTGCACATGTTGAGCTAGTGCTTCCTGATACTTAATGCATTACTTTTGTCTTTTAAACCTCAAATTTCACTCACCAAGAAACTTACGGTGGAAAAAAGTAATAGAAAAAGCATGCCGTGAATGGTCTTTACTGCTTTTTACCTTGTGGTGGTTACTATCATCAAAATAATGACGCAGAAAAGCTTAATCTTGTTTTTGGCTCTGTGGTTTGCTTTAGTAGCTGACAAATGGCGTCAATATTAATATCAGCCTGTTTCATTTCTGGCTAAAACCTTCTCACAGGGGCTTTAAGGACAGTTTTTTAGCTTTTGGCCAAAGCAATCGAGATTTAAAAATAGGGTTTTTTGAAAAATAAATATATATGAAAAATAAAAACAGATTTAACCTTTGACTTATTCTGAGTATATTTGGATTGAGTTCTATTCTCATCCTTGTTTATTTCTCCTCTTGGATCCTTTTTAAGCTCCCTCTGGGTTCTCGTCTCACCTGTGGAGTTTACATTCATCTCTTTCTCTTTTTTTGTCACTTTTCAAACATCTCAACACTATAGGTAAGAGCTCGCCTCACCTGCTGCAGGTGTTTCACGTCTCTGTGTGTATGTTTTATGGTTTGGAGAGCATGCTATGAACGCTGAGTCGTCAGATCCACTTTTAACACCGCTGAACTTCATCTCTGATGTACGTCTGTCAAGTTAAACGTCTCTTTGTCCCGGATGTTACATCTCTGATGTTATTGTCATCTGTTTGTTTTTCTTCTATTTTTAGTCTCCACTTTCTCTCATGGTTATTTTAATTTTCCCACGAGGCCGTCACATCTTTTTTCTCTTTCTTTAAATCCAACATCAGAAGAATCAGAGAGCTCAGATGTCTTCCTTCCCTCTGCAGGAGGTGTCCTGAACCAGATGGGGTGAGCTGTATGGGGCCCACATTCAACAGAACTTGCATACTTCATTTAAAGTTTCTTCTTTTTCGGCGGCAAAATAATTGATCATGTGAGATCTGATGACACAGCTGGAGATATGGCGCTCATGTTATCTCACTTCTTGTCTGAGCTTGGTTTTCCCTCAATGCATCATCTGAATCTAAAAATAGCGATCAGGGAATCACCTCAGAAAGCCTTCTGGCTCTGGAAAAGTTCCCCTCCAAACTTTAAAACAACACATGAAGCGCTTTTTTTAAAACAGCTGATGCATAAATGTTGAGGTGCCTGCTTCAGCTTCACAGAGCTGCTGCTTCAAGAGGTAAAGAGTGAGAAAAAAAGGAGGAAGAAGAGGTGGAGGAGGAGGAGGGGAAGGCCTGAGAAAACGGGGTGATGTGTGGAAGAGGAAATAGGAAGTGTAGTGAGGAACTACTGATGCATTCTGGCGCATTTTCTGCTGCAGCACCTGGGGAATAACACAGAAAAGCGAGTTCCCCCCTAAAGGAGGTCCCCTGAGCTGCCTGCAGAGCATGCTGGTCCGGCCTGACACACAGAGAAGAGGAGGAGGAGGAGGAGGAGAGGAGAGGAGAGGAAGAGCCCTGGGACTGAGGAGAGTAAAACTGGAGTGAGATCACAGCAAGTGTGTTCAGGGTGATTCGAGAGGAAAAACCGCCTGAGTGCAGCATGGGACGGCAGAGGAGAGAGGAGGATGATGCTCCAAAGGCGGAAAGGAGAAAAAAAAAAATAACTCAAGTTGTACAAGCACCCCCCCAAGTGAGTTACAGCTGACAAAGCGAGGACTTCTTTCTGTGACTACAAAACCCTGGCTTTAAAAAAAGAAAGTGCCACTTTCCAGAGTCTGAATTGCAGATGCACAAATACCCGGCTGGAGAGCTCTTTTCTGGAGTCAAAAGGCAGAAAAATGAGGGGAGATCACCCGGGGCTTCAACCAGGGCTCAGATCCTGTCACCAACGTCTCAAAACAGATATCTGCAGAAAAATGCAGAATTTAGATGCAAGGGGCAAGATTTTGATACTGGAAGCACTTGCTTTCTACTCATCGTAGTATCCTGCTCGGGTGTTCCTGCAGGCGTTACTCAGCCAAAGCAGCTTCAGTCGCTTTCTATTTCAGCATGAGATGCCAATTCTCCCTTTTTGCCTGTGTCAAAATTGATCTAAAGCAAGGTGGAAACCATTCTCTCGCATGTTCTTCTATAACTACTCCAGGCATGTAAGTAAGACAAGAAGAGAAAGAAAAAGGAGACACGCCAACAGTTTCTTTCATCTCCTGCAGCCTTTTCCAACCAACCCCCCTCGCTGTGCAGGGTGCAACCTTAGCTCCTCTCGCTGTGAGCTTCATCGATTTCTCATCTTAATGCTGCTGCGCTGTGCACACAGGAAGCTGCCGCCGTGCCTGACTGACCTTTATCAAAGTATGAAGATGCCAGGTGTGGGAGCAGGGGCAGGCAGGGCACCTCAAGCAGCACCCAGACCGGCACCCTGCAGAGAGGGAATGAAATGAGAGCAGGGACTCGTATTGAACACTTCACTTGTCATCTCTGTTTCAAGAGCTGCTCACAGGGTGGGGTGATGAAAGACAAGTTCTGCCTTGAATGATCAGGAAAAAAAAGTAAACAATGAGAAATCTTCACCTTGGGCTCAAACTATCGTCAGCAATGTGTGGGATCTTAACATTCCTTGAAATAACTAATGTTAAGGAAAAAATGTGTTTGCGGAAAAAAAAAAACATACACACACACACACACACACAAAATGATAGGGGCCAGTAAATGTTTCATTTTAAGGCCTTGGGGTTCAATATGTCCCAATCCTGGTCAGCTTGGAGCTGACTCAGGTGTTTTTTCAACTCATCTGTGAACTTTAATTATCTGTAAACAAAGTAATCTGAATTCACTCAACCAAAACATGGTACTTAAATGTGGAAAGCCAGCTACACTTATGATTTATTGCAGTACATGTGTCACCACTCGACTGCAGGAAGTAGAAACCAGTGGATGTTATTCTTTAAGGAGGGCTGAAGGCTGCAGGTGCTAGCTCTGCTAATGTTAGCCAAATGTAACTCTGTCATTGTGTGCTCACTGCATAACCGTTAATCTCACAACAGCAGCATGTTCAATCTGTCACCAGGGATGGGTACCAAATTAGGAACTTTTATAGGTAGCAACTGAATTTTATCTGTAGTACTGAGTACTTCAGTACTTCATGTAAAACTATAAACGCACTCAGAGAGCGCAGACCTCCACCAAGCACATTGTGATTGTCACGCAACACTTAAGTCCTACTTTAATGTTATACTTCCTTTCAGCAGACTGTCTGCTACAATTTGGTGTTAGTTGCAGATTTGTACGATAATTTGTTTCCTGACAGTGTTCAAAATGATGATGACCCAGTACCCATTTTATATTCCAGATCTTAGTATCCAGAATATTGCCAGGATCTGGATCGCACTTTTACATCTGTCCGAAATTATGGTGACCTTGTCTTGTTTTGTTTTGCAAAGCAATCCGACCATTTATCGCAGAGTTGTATACGCAAGTGGTGAAAACGGCCCTATCACACATTGATAAAGAATCCTTTAGAAAAGTCCTGGATCCAGACGGTGATCCAGATCACCTCCAAAATTAAATCAGTTTTTCCTTATCCCATTTAGAACATTTCCTGAAAATTTCATCGTTATGTTGTTCACAGACAAACAAACAGACAAACTCCCGGAAAACCATAACCTCCTTGGCGAAAGTAATCAAAAGGTACCATGTTTAGGTACATAAATGCATCCTTGTGACTGTGAGGGAGTGGAAGAGTTGGCGATTTTCCATGCTGGACATGAACACAGCATTTCAAGTTTATATATTGACAAATAAATGTTAAAAAACTTTGACATTTTATTATTAAACAAATTTATATTTATTACCACATATACACACATAAGTACCAAAAATTGGAACCGTTGAGTACTGATACAGATTTCCAGGCACCAGGCATCGGTACCTAATCATTTCATATGTGAAAGGTTCTGGTCTCTATCTAGCACCTTACAGGACACCGGACAGCAGAGTTCCAGCGCTTCACACTTCACTGATGAGCTCCTTCTTGTTCACATTGGTCTGTAAAACCTCAAACCCATTTTAGTCCAGTAAAATACCATCTGATTTTTGGCACAGTTTGTTTTAATTTGATAGTCACTGAGCATTCTTAGGTGGTTTTGACTTCCTGTCCTGCTCAGTCTGCTTTTTGTAAATTCACACAGCTCTGCCATTTAGCAAATTAAGGAGGCTTGTGTACCTGCTGCCACCTGTTGTAGTAGAGACCCAACCAGACCAGAACATATCCAGAATGAGTTGACACATTGAATAGAAACCTCTCTGATTCGTTGCATTAAAGCAGCAGCAGAGTTTAAACTTTGAATGCCTTGGAGGTCTAACTGCTTTTTAAGTTACTAAACTATTAAATCTTTCTTTCCTGAGATTAATTCATCAGTTTTCTTTGCTTTTACTCCTTTCTGCCAATTAGTTTTGTTTTTCTGACCTGACAGGATCAAAAAAAACAAAACTATTCCTAAAGTAGAGCTGTGCGAGTCAGTGTGACTTTTGTTTACAAGCTCTGGTTCACTTTCAGCTTCACACAAACAGAAATACTACTAAACAAACTTCACAACATTACCAAAGAAAACAAAGTGAGATTGCACCCTGAGGCGCCGTAAAAAACACACAGACACGTTCCAATTATTGAGAGAAGAGCAAGTAAGAGGCTGGCATGAATAAAACAGCAGAAGTGGAGTGCTGAATATGATTAGCTGAGCTCCAGAGGATCCAGGGTGGGTTTTGGGTGGGTATAAGAGGGGGGCAGCTGCAGGGGGGGTAAGGTAAACCTCATGGGTTTCTTCCAGGGTGTCTGGAAAAGTGCTGGCAGGGGGAAAAGCTGAGCGGTCAGCAGGATGAGGATCAGCATGGACATGTGTTCTGTCAGTCATGACGCCCAGAGGGGAGACAGCTACACATTCAGGAGGTATTCAGGGAGGAGGCTGGGTGAGGGTGATGCATAAGCTGCAGGAGGTGAAGCAGAAAACGTGCATCCTGAGCGCGCTGTGCAACCCCCTGCGATGTGAAGCTATTTATAAAAGCATAGCGCAGGTTTGCATGCTCAGGAGAGTTACACAGGCGTGACACAGTGGCATTACTCTGCTGATTCTGGTTTGTTTGCTGCACACCATCATTTGTTTACGAATCCATCAACTCGAAGTTAAACATCTATTTCTCCAGGGGCTGAGCTTCCTCACCTCACAGCTGTGTGAACTGTACCGAGTGAAAGAAAGCACAAACTTTCACCTTTTAATCCTTCCATAAACACAACAGTTGAGCAGTTTACTACTCAGGGTCAGGATGGTTTTAAAGAGGTCTCTAAAGCCCTGTTTCCACCAAGCAGTCCAGTATGTATCAGTACAGTTTGGTATGGGTTGGATCGGTAAAGCCTGATCCTTTTTGCTTTCCTGTCAGCCAACCCTGCCCTTTTTGGTAGGCAAAGTGTAAGCCAGATGCTAATAGCCATGTCTGCTACGTAATAGTGTGACTAGGGATGGGTACCTTCCACATTTGAAACGATATGGTACAGATGCCTGGTACCTGGCAATTGGTGTTGGTACTCGATGGTACCAGTTTTAGGACATTTTTTGTGTTTATGTGTGTGCTTATTTTTCAATACATAATCTTGCAATGCTGTGTTTATGTCCAGCATGGAAAATTGCCTACTACTCCACTCCCTTACAGTCACAAGGATGCATTTAAGTTACTATACTAACTAACTTTAACTAACTAACTGGTACTTTTCGATTTTACATGAATCGGTACCCAGTTCTTTTGACAGAATTCAGTTGGTACCTGTGGAAGTACCTAATTCAGTACCCATCCCTAAGTGTGACAGCCTAGCAGCACGACAGTGTACCCTGCTAATTAGTCCAACGAAGAAGAAAAACACAACACACAAACAAAAGAGCAACGATGGAAAGCATCCAGCGATTCTTCCGAAAGTCAGCTGGAGACTTAAATATGGCAGGGTGCTGTTATTTATAATTGCTGTTACACAGGAAATGGCAGTTCTTTGGACTAACCAACGGACTGCAGTGATTCTAGCTCCACTTTCTGGGGTTCGATCAGTATGTCTGCCACCCAAACAGAAGGGTACCAAAAAGTGGGATGGTATGATATGGTACAAAATGCAAGCTGTACCGAGATGAACCAAACTGAACTGGAAACGAGGTGCAAGATGGAAATGGGGCAGTGGCAATTGCTCTAAGACTGCAAGGGGAGCTCAGCTTCCACTAAAATGTCCCCAAAAAAGTGGTGATATGTACTGCTGTGTGTACATTTCATTGACAAAATCTGCGCTAGAATTCCTTCATCTTTTGTTCAGAATCAGCTACCTATCACAGGTAACTGGCTCCACCTCCTTCTCATTCATCCCCACAGCGTCTTAGCGCTTTAACACAGTCGGACGCTGGGCGTCCTCTGACTTCTGTGGGGAAGTGTAGAGTTGGTTGTTCCACTGTGGAAACTGGACGCTCATTGGATAAACGCTGGGCTTTGTCCAGCCCTCGGACGCTGAGCGTCTCTGGGGGTCTATGAGGCACTGGGCTGGCCTGGACGCTGGGTTTCTGCATGATGATTGGATGATCTGTCTGAGGCCGAATCCCTTTTTGATTGACAGTGACATGCTGGCCATTGAGAGAACACTGGTAAAATCCCTGGAAAGAACACCTGGATGGTACGACAGGTTCACAGATAATTTCTTGAGAAAGGATGGAGGGTAGAATTTACTTTTAAAAAATAAACACATTTGTGATGTAGGCCGGAAAAAAATGAGCTTCCTCTCCTTAACTGACCAGCAGCCGCCACTGATATGGGGTCAAAAGAGAATGAAAAGCTTTGCTTTAAGCGCAGCAATGACAGTTTCAGTTTTGGTTGGTTGTTTTGGTTTTTTTTAGATGCAGAGGCGGAAAAACACTACAAACTAACTGACAAAGTTATGGTGACCACTTTAGAAGAACCCACATCAAAACACAAGACATAATATGAACCCGAATCTGATCCCAAACAGGAAGAAGCAACTGTTAAAGTGTGTCAGCCAAGTATTAAAAAGCTCAGTTAAAATTCATCAGACCTGCCTGAACAGGATAAGCGGTATGGAAAACTTCATCCTTCCTGCTGCTCCTTCAGAATTGGTGTGATGTATTCCAGAGCTCCAGATTAGGCCTGTAATAAATTTCCTCTCTGCTTGATAAGAATGGGTCCAAAGTGTCAAAAGAGATTGAGAGTCACTGCTGTGAAAAATAAGGAGTGAGAGGAAGGAGAAGCTGAGTTGTAATTGTACTGAAGAGATTTCACTAAAAGCTCCTAAATATGAAGTCGTCCTCATAAAAACTGACTCCACAGCAAGAAAGAAACAGGAGCAAACCAATAAATGGAGTCCTCCTGTTCCTGCAACATTCATGACAAATGGAAAGAGAATAACATTTCCATTGTCTATTTCCATACATGTCACAGCTGGAATACGAATGTGAATACAAGAAGGTGAATAAATTCTGCAGTTTCTCATGTGACGGGCGTAAAAACGACCCCGAGGAGAGCTCCCAGGCAGCAGGAGAAACATGATCGTAATTACGCCTGTAGTGAGTTTTCTCCACATTCATCCTCTTTGTTTTGTGTATGGAAATGTTCTCATGAATCTTCTGGATGAAGCCGTCACTTCCACTGCTCCTCTTTTGTCTTTTTTTTTTCCTACACATCCACACACACTCTCATTCATCACTACCTCGCTGTAATTATGGAAATTTCTGGAGATTTGTCGGGAGTTTTGTTTCGTTTCCACAAAAGATCCAGAAGTCTCTGATGGCGAGGGGGAAGGAGAGATTTTCATATTAATGCTGGAGCGTGTTCATGCATATGAGCGGTTTTTATTGTCGTTACTGCTTCGCTGAATAATGTTTGAAATTATTTAACATTAATCATCACTTCGTAGTGAGTGCGTTCATCAACAGTGACTGTGTGCTTAGTTTATCACACACAATATGTCTCCTGTCGTCCATTCAAAGTATCACATCTTTTTAATCTTAGCTGTTTATGGAAAATAAAAATAAACACTGTCGAGATAATACTGGCACATGTGTCAGGGGGACATTTAATCCTCAGATGTAGATTTTGACACTTATTGTGTTATTCTGAGATTATGTCCGTGTTACATTTATTTCATTCAGTAATGCTGCAGAGAATTTTTTTTTTGCATTTGCAGCTTGTTTAAAAGCCACCATATGGTTTTAGTTCTTGCAAAAAGGATCCTTTAATCTAAAGAACAAATGTATCTACAGGCTGTTTGATTTATCCACAAGCTTTGTAATCTTAGATGCAATCAAGAGTTTTCTTTCATCTTGGAAAAGATAAATCATGAAGTTTAGCCTGTTTATATGTGATAACAGTAATCTGGACCATTTTTTTAATTAAGTTTACAGGCTGATCGGTTTCGTTTTCATAAAAATATAACTTTTTAAACTCTTTAAAATCGATTAACAAGTGCCAGCATTTTGGTCAACTTTGGTTGTTTTAAATGTGCTCTGATTTGAAATGAGATAATCAGCGCTAATATAAGTTATTTCCAAAGACTATTTTTTCTGTTTACCTGCCTGGGTTATCAGATTGACTTATGTCATGTAGGAGTTCCTTTTGCAACACACCAGCAGGCAAAGTTTAACAGTGAGAGGCAAGAACCGTTCCTTTACTACGTTGAAAAAGATTTCTTGGGTTAATTTTGTTGTATTTGTAGACACAGTTGCTGGACTGTCAGACAGAAAAAAGGACATCAGAGCAGATGAAAGCTAAACAGGAGAGTGATAGAGCACAGTCTAAAACACAGGTTAAACTGTCTATGATGGTGTGCATTCTAAACCACATACAACTTGAGAATCTATCAATAAAATGAAGAGCAAGGTTATGTTAGCTCTGCTTGGTGAGGTTGAAGTTGGTAGATGTGCACTGGTAGGACAAAACCAGGTTTTACTAATTTTACAAGTTACGGACACGTCGGCATGGGGCTGTGAGTAACTCTAAACCAGGGGTCTGCAACCTTTTCTTTCATAGGAGCCATTTTTCCTCAGTTCACCTGAATTAAAGCCACAATTCTAAACATAGAAAAAAACTAGTGAATAATTATATAAACCAGAAGTTTTTGGTGTCAATAAAATTGTACATGGGATGTCTAAATTTTAGGTTTTGATATGATTGCAAATTAAAAAAAAGAAAGGAAATATTCATTGTATCATTAATTTAAAAAAGTGCAAATTCTAAAAAAGAAAATTAGAAAAATGTGATAAAATTCTAAAAAGTGTAAAATTTCAAGAACTTGCCAAAATTTGATAAAATAAAAAAAAAATGCGGAGTTAAAACAACGGAATTTAAATAAAGAAATTTGCAAAAATAAAAAAAAAAGTTTTTTTTTCTAAATAGGGAAAATGTCAAAAAATTGAAACCTAAAAAGTTTGCAAAAAGTTTTTAAAAAATTGCAAAAATTCCAAGATCAGACTAATTTGAAAGCTTTTTTGCAAGACGTGATGCTTATTAAGTTCAACAAGATGTAGAAGCATCATTTTATTTAGTGTTTAATCATCAATAGCCTTAATAAGAAAAATACAAATTCTTTACTTTATTAATGTTTTGTAAAGCTACAAGGAGCCATTGCAAAGGAGGCAAAGAGCCGCATGAGGCTCCGGAGCCACAGGTTGAAGACCCTTGCTCTAAACAGATAGTCTGTTTAGATATGCCCATGGCTTTTTCATAAAATGTAGAATCTAGTTTACTTGGAAAACTTAAAAAAACAAGAGGTTCATGCCTGACAGGTCACCAGCAAAAAAAGGGAAAGAAGAGGAAACCAGCGACATAACATGAGCTTTGGCAGAAACGCAGAGTAGTTGGTAGACACAAAAGCTACAGGAAGAGGAGCTTTAACAGGTCCAACTGTTATTATTATCTAACAGAAAAATACTAGTATTTAGACATTATCATGGATTGAAATGTTAAGTTTAGAGTTCAACTGACCTGCAAGCAGGTTGACAAGAACACTTGGGCCATGGAGGCTTAACCAAACTTCAAATCTGAGAGATTGTCTTTTTATCTGTATAAATAGATAATTTTTGAAGAAATAATATGATACTTAAATTCATTAGTGTCACCATGTTGGTATCTCAAAGTGGAAGCACTGTATTAAGTGGGATGAAGTGTTGCTGTTTAACATTTTTCTCAAAAATGGTAGATGTGTAAACCTTGGTGCTCTGTCCATGGTGCTGAAATATGGCCTCAGTGTTGGTCAGAGTATTATTTTACTTTTTCCTGTTTCAGTCCCTCAATATCTTTAACATGAGGCCTGAGATTTTGGTAACTTTGGTTTTTTAAAGTTCATAAGTACCCAGTGTCTCATTAGTCACACTCTTTGACAGCATTTGTTTTAGAAACTGACAAAGCTTAATATACTCCTTAAACTCTCACTGTGATATCAAAATGTTCAGATTATTTGACCCTGAAGTCAGATTTTTCTCCCAGCTTCATCAATTCAAAGCCGGGCTGCACTGTAAGAACATCAACACAACAGACTGATCGATACAGCAGCGTTTCCCCACAATGCTAACAACCCCACAGCAGCCTCATGATGATCATCTCCTCCGCGTCTCTCCCCTCTGCACTCCCCCGGCAGCCTTCAGGCCCAGCCCGTAAAGAGCATCTCTCACATAAATCAAGCAGAACCCAGAGAGCTCGGCGAGCCCCAAGAGCACGCTGATCACCCCGACACTCTCTCCCCACCCGCTGCCGCTCTGCTGGGCCGCTTCAGCCCTCGGGAACCAGCACCCTGGAGCTCCGAGCCTGACATGCTGAGAGGGATCCTGATGGGTGGGGGAGGGGTGTCACAGAGGCCTGTCACTTTGATTCAGAGGCTGCAGAGCGATGTGTGAGACGCCAGCAGACGCAAGCTGTGAAATAAACAAATCAATATTTCTCAGAGGTGCAGGTCTGCTCACATATCAGGCAGACGCTAATATGCACTGGATTAAAGGCTGCAGCCTGAACCTGATACATGAACCGGATGTAATGACCATGATGTCCATGTCACACCTAGACAGTTTTGTTGACAGTCTGAAAAAGCACGAGAATCTACAAAAATTTGGGAGATGGTACATGTTGTGTTTTTGTTTTTTTGTTTGATTTTGGGGGGGGTTGAGAGTTTAAATAAATGGACCATCACATTTTCATTGACACCTGTCCGGCATACACTGTGCAGTTTTGCAACCCCTTAAAGCAACAATCAGACAAAATTTTGCTCACTTGCTCGACACACCACAAAATACAAAATATTCAAATATCTATGTCATAGTAAGTAGTTCGCATACAGAGCTTTCTGTATTTGCTCTTGGAGCTATGACTGGAATGCTAAATGCTAGCTCTGTAATGTTAGCTCGCGCTATACAATTACGGAGTTAAATTCTACCCGGCAACAACATAAATCATGAACCGACAGCACTGAACTTTGACTGCCAAAAATATAAAACCACCTGCAACACTCACCTCCTGCTGCTATTTGTAACCACCTAGAACTGACATTACTAGCCTGCAGGTGGCGCTAACCAGGAAATATGTGAAATAGCTGATGTCATAACGAGTGAAACTTTGATATTTTTTAATAACTACCTTAAGTGGTACAAAACCCTGTTGTTTTATGTTTGATAGTTTCAAAAAGAGCTGAGCTTGAAGTAAAATAAAGTGGATTTAAAACCTTGGATTAAGGATCATCTGACCAGTTTCTGTGCATGTTTGACTGCTTGAAGGTCAAAAATGTATCAATGTAAGGAACTGGTTGTTATTGTCTGTTGTTCATAAGCTTCTATCTTTATCAGGACTTGTTGAAAAGTGATTTTGTATCTCAAAAGGGACATTTATGGTAAACTAAATATAATAAAAATGCAAGCAGGAAGTTGTTGGATTTTGTTAATCTTGAGACCAAATTGAAATTCTTCCTGCCTGCTGCTGTGCGCACTGCTCCACTCTTGGTCACAGCCACTTAAACTAAGGCTGCTTTCCAAACCACATACTACACTAGCAGTGCCTACTATTTTGGCTGAAATTCAGTATGTAGTAGGTAGTATGCAAAAACTTGCAAAATCTGCAGTAGGCCAAAAATCTCTGGATGTCCTACTGAACCAGAAAAATTTCTCAGAATGCAACGGAACAGTCTACCTGGCATACTGTTTCTCAATGCACGGCGCTAACGCTGTTTGTCTATATGGGTGGCAGGTTTTGGTGAATTACTACCATCTACTGCAATGAGTCAGCATTACGACTACAATACAACAACACCAACGTTAGACTGTCCGTGAGATAGAAATGAAGTGATGTGAAAGAAACACTGGCAAATGTCTTTTTTAAACAATACATGGATTACATAAAAGTGTTTTTTTTTTTGTTATCAGCTTTAAAAATAAAAATCTCTTCCAGATTTATTTTCAGTAAATTATATAACTTTTGGTGTAAGATTAAAAATCAAAAATGATGATTCTGCTATGATATGATTAACAAAATACCTTAATGCTGAGAGCTGCCCATAGCTTGTTTTCTACATTTATAATAAAGGAAAAAAAAACATCATCTGTAGCTCCATTTTCTGTAACAGGAAACCAGAGAAGAATACTACAAAAGAGACCCAACAGAACAGTCATACTACATACTGCGGATTACATTCACATGTAGTACGTAGTAGGCGGTTTGGAAAACAGCTATCACTTTTCATCAGCTATCGAAGCTCAAACATGACCCATTCAAACATGATGTCAGAAAAATGTAGAGAAACATCAACCTGGCCTGTTGACACTGTGGTAAAAAGTTAGCATAATAACAGTAAGGGGCTAAAGATGTGAGAGTAGCTTGAGGAGCTACTGGACACCAACTGTCTCTGAAAGAGACCTCTCACATGCTCACCCTGTTGGGATTTTGATTTGCATAACCAACCCCATACTGTCAATTTTTCTAAGCCTTTACATCTACACAATACTAAATCATGGTGTCCCTTAAATGATGGGGCTTCCTGTTAGCATGTCAAACATTGTCCTGGTCTTGTGTGTACAACAACTGGTCTTGAAATGACTTAAGTTGACTGAATTCTAAAATTAAAATTTGATTTGAAAGAGATGTCAGTCATTGCTGAGCTGAGCTGAACAGTAGGATTTCCCACCATCACTGTATATTATCTGTAACATAGTACAGTATGCTGGTTTATCCTAACAGTGCCAAACATGCCCACTCAGCATTAGCCTAGGTGTTGTGTAGTGCAGATGGTGCAGCTGACAGGGCTGCATAAGATCCCCAATTTACATAAAACATCACTATTACTCATCAGTGCTTACAACCAGCTTTTACAGCATGGATTTCCCCACTCAAATCCATCCTCCAGCTCTGTCAATCATCTTGACAAGCTCCGCCCACTCACCAAAAACACTGCTGAACACTGATTATTACACAATCCTGCGCCCGGCCTTCGACATTTGTTGTTGTAATTTTCTCTTGTTATCCTCATTTGCATCGTGCTCTCTTTCATTGAAGCAGAAAGAGTAAAAATCCAGAGTTCAACAAAACAAAAGCAGCAGGGATTAGAGGAGCGAAGAGGAGGGGTTACTCAAGGACTCCCTGTTTCCACAGTTGTGTGACGAATCCCAAAGTTGAATCCTTTTTGCATGCAATACACACAGGATTGGGCCCTGATGAGAGCAAAATCTCCTGACAGGAAAACAAGGGGATGTAGGGTGCACGCTCTGATAGGAGTACGCTGTTGAACCGTGCACTTAAAGAAAAAAAGTGCTTCAGATTCCCGACTTAATTTGTGCAAACAATTCATGAAAAGGTTACCAAGGTGGGCAAAATCACCAGGCAACATCTTTGAACCAAAAGCAACCACTGCTGAAAGCTTTGGAGTTAGCGTTCATCATTTGTTGCCACCAAACGGCAAATCAATTAAAAAAAAAGAACAAATCAATGAAAGGCACGCAAAGAAAATAGCTTAATTATCCTCTTAATGTTCAATAACCTTGGTAAAAAGAGGCAATAAATCACCTACACACCAAGTGAAAACAACCATCCAACCACTGTGAGAAGAAAAGAGCTGCAGTCTTACCAGGTCTCGTCGTTTTTGAACTCCAGCTCTCCGTAGGTGTCCTCAAAGTCCTCCCCTCCTCCCTTGGCGAGTCCCTCCACAGTGTGATAAGGCACAATGACCGTCCCCCTCGCTCCAGAAGTCCTCAGCACTTTCACTTCCATTATACCAATGCTCTCGCTGACGTGAGCCGAGCTGCTCTCAAAGGTGAAGATCCCCGAGTGATCGTCATCCAGAATGGTCACCGTGGCCACGGTGGGGAAGCCCAGCATGGCCTTCGGGTAAGGGAGACTGTTGGCGGAGAGCACCTCGTCCTCTGTCTCCAGGACACGAAGATTGCTGAGTCGCACGAAAAAGTGCTCGTCCTCTTCAAAGATGTCGTCGTCTATGATGCCGATGCTTATCTCCTTGAACATCTCTCCTGGTTTGAAGACCACCGTACCTTCTGTGAACTCATAGTCAGCCCCTGCATTCGCCGAGCCATCCTCTGTTTTATAATCCACGTAGATCGTCTTGTTGATGTCGCCACCCTTTCTGGTGATGGTCAGAATGGCGGCTCCACAGTTCTCGAGGCACTGGTACACAGCAGGCTCAAAGGCGATTCGAGACACATACTCCTCTGGCTCCTCCACATGCACCTCCTGCACGCTTACGCTCTTCTTTGCCTGCTCTGCTACATGTTTCTTCAGGATATTTCCGGCGCCTGTCATCATGCGTGTAGCTTGGATGCGGTAAAAGGCACGGCTCTTTTGCTGGTGCGAGAGAGCGTAGTAGTTGGCCATCTCCACCAGCTGATCCAACTCTTTCTCTGGGTGCTTCTGCTTCAGGTCTTTCAGGATGCGGATCATATCACGCCGGGACTCGTCCACTTCTTTACCCTCGATCAAACCAATGAGATTACTCGATGCACCCCCATCCATGAAGTGAGAGTTGACCATCTTGCCATCCATCTCGATACCCTTGGAGCGTTCGGTCTCCGTCTCGATTATGACGCCCCTGTGCTTGTCAGTGCGATACTTCTTGTGCATGAACTTGTAGAAGAGCAGTCGTCGGTCTGCTATCCAGGCAAGGATGACGCAAATGGGGAAGAAAGCCAGTGTGAGCAGGCCCTCCCAGACTTGGACCTCATTCGGAGAAAACACAGCCAGGATCATGTAGAGCCAGATGTAGGCGAAGATGCTCCAACCTGCGGTGATGAAGAACACTCGGAGGTGTTTGACCTTACGCACCTCTCCTTCAGGGATGACTGACACACACAGGCCAATGATCACAAACATATTGAAGGCTGCACTACCAACAATTGTTGAAGGCCCCAGTTCACCAGAATGGAAATCATGTCCACAAACCTCAATTACAGAGAGCATAATCTCAGGGGCAGACGAGCCCAAGGCCATGAGTGTGAGGTTTGACACCGTTTCATTCCAAACCCGAATTGTGGTGGTCGTCGTTTCTCCGTTGGGCCTTTTGATGACAATTTCTTTCTCCTGGGAGGTGATGACCTCGATTGCTGCCATGAAGCGGTCAGCGATGATAGACACCCCCAGGAACATATAGATCATGGCCACGAAGTACACAATGACCCGTGCGATCTTGTCTCCCATGGAGGGATCCTCAGGGTACCAGATGGGCAGGATAATCCCAGGTTGACACTTGGAGTTCCCTTCACAGGTGGCATTGCTGGGGGTGAGCAGAGGGCTCGGGGTGGTCCGGGCCTCCGTACAAAGAAAGACTACAGTCACAGAGACCAGCCCCAACCAGAGGCAGGCTGACGACCCCGGCTTCACAGGCCTTGAACCCTCCATGCACCCTCCTTCGTCTCAAGGGTCCTTACCACACTGATAGTCCCTCTGGGATCCAGCACTGGGCTGTGTTTTCCTCCACCCACCACCTAAACACAACAAGAGAAAACAACACAGATTACACGGCTGTCGCTGTTTTTGGAGAAACACAATGAGCAGCAACATCACTCAGTCAGAACAGTGGTTTAAATGGGTGGTAGTGATCCGTTTTATTCCATACATTGTATGGATAAATATATCCATCGAGGGGTAAATGTGGGTTGTACTTCCCAACTTGTCAAATGCAGACACAGTGCACTTATGTTTGACTATTTCAGAAAGTAAAATAAATAAAACAAAGGTTTATGTTCCTTTTTTCAGAAACTGACAAAAATAAAACAAAATTGCTGATACCTTTAAATTCAGTCAAAAGCATTTTAACTCTTTGTTCACACTTCTTGAGGACACCATACCAAATGTCTTGGCAGCAAAACTTCAATAGCAAGTCAACACCATGGCTTACTTCTTGACCACCCTAACCTTGTGATGCTTTTATATGAAAAAGTTTCTTAATACACACCTGGAATATCAAAGTTGGGACTGTGTATCAAACAGAATTTAATGGTTTGAAAATCACTTTAACCTTTGTTTTATGGAAAAAAAATGCTCATTTAGATTATTTTCTTTGCATGGTTTAATATTTGCTACGTTTTGTGGACGAGCAACAAAAAGTGGGATTTTAAGCTCATGCAGTGAATTCCACAACAGAGTCAAGTCTGTTTTCAATGGCATGTCAAGTCCAGAATACCATCGTCATCCAGTGCTGGTAGTGATTCTGTTTTTTCAGTGTTATACTGTCACTTTCCTAACTTTTGCTGACAACTTTTTTTTTCTTTTTAACAAAAGAAAAATGTTTGCTGGGTTTTGATGATTTACAAAAAAATTGAAAATGGTGTCCCACGTCATACGAATGAGTAGATTTTGATATTGTGTAGACACAATATGACAGTCTTTCTGTCACTTCAAACCAATCAATTTACAAATATATATTTTTATTTTCTAAGTTTAAAGTTGTTCATTAGGTCTAAGCATATGTTGTGTAAGAGTTTCAAAAAGCTGGCTGTCAAGTGGACATCAAAACATCACCAGCTGGCTACTTCCTCAGTGTTTGAAGTCATGTTACCAGCCACTTTCAATTACGTCAATTCGAAGGATGAAGGATTTAAACCATCAGAGGGATGGATCTTAAGTTGCCAAAGCTAAAGTTAGCAGCAGTCGAAGCCCTGCGTGTTACACCCTGCACTTTAATGAGGGCAGTTTCATTCAGCTTGCAGAGTTCCACTGCAGTTTGCACCTTAATGAGAGGAGGTAGCCCTGTTTGATAAAAGCCCCTTGCATCCTTTTTTCAATGTCAGAGTCCTTTAATGTTGGGGGCACAAAGGTACTTATTAGCAAATGATGAATGTGACAGCTCCTACATACAGAACTACTCATTAGTATGATACAAGGAAATACCTCATACCAGTGTTTTCCAAAGTGGCTGGGTTGTGGAACAAAAATACTAATCAAGGACTTTCCACTGTTTCTGTCGTCTGTGTTTACAGATTTTACATGAACATCAGAGCCTGTATGAAGAGCAAAAGCAGGCAGAACTTACACACTGTGCTGTAATGACATCCCAACTTCTAAGCAAGGTAAACAGATAACGCTTTATTTATCTCCACAAAGAGAAATCTGCATGAATGTGCAGCTTAACCTGTGTGTGGAAACTATTAGTTTGTAAAAGTCAGTGTCTGTGGGCTCATTTAGGTTAGTTGAGATACAGTAGATACATGCGCCCAATAATGTGGACTTGAGCATGTTTGTGAGAAACCTCAGGGGTAATACAAGGCTCTGAACCAAACAGCTCGCTCAGCAGGCGTGCAATGTTGCCAAACTAAGCACTGTCCAAAATGTCGCATTGGCAAAAAAAATGAAAAAAAAAGAACAGAGGAGGAGAGGCAGGAGAGCGTCAGGAGGCGAACTGAAACAAAGAGTACAGATGTCCCGTCCAGATTCATTGCAAACTGAGCTCTGAGTGCACACTTCCACAAGAGAGAGCAGCACTACAATAAGAATGCAGACATTGTCTGGATTCAGGCTGAGCATCTTAACACACCTCTTCAGCTGCTATTCAACAGGAGCTGACAAATCGGATGATGCTAACAGCTGCAGCCAGAAGTAATGAGAGCAGGAGGAAGCACAGGCTGAGGGATGAGAGCTGCTCTCACTCCTCACTCTACAGAATGCTTTCCCAAAATATAAGGAGATGTAATATAACAGCCTGGGACATCAGGAAACGAAAAAAGTCTTCAGCCCAGTATGAGAATATATCAGTAATAGAACAAAGAAAGTCAAACAGCTTGTCTTTATAGTTCTATTATTTAAAGCTTTCACAGTGCTAACTTTAATTTTTAAGTTTTAAGTCCAACTGCTCATTCATGCAAATGCCTAATCAGCCAATCACATGGCAGCAACTCAATGCATTTAGTCATATAGACATGGTCAAGACGATCTGCTGCAGTTTAAATTGAGCATCAGAATGGGGAAGAAAGGTGATTTAAGGGACTTTGAATGTGGCATGGTTGTTGGTGCCAGACAGGCTGGTCTGAGTATTTCAGAAACTGCTGATCTACTGGGATTTTAACCAACGACCATCTCTACGGTTTACAGAGAATGATCCCAAAAAGAGAAAATATCCAGTGAGCGGCAGTTCTGTGGATAAAAATGCCTTGTTGATGCCAGAGGTCAGAGGAGAATGGACAGACTGGTTGGAGCTGATAGAAAGGCAACAGTAACTCAAACAACCACTGGTTACAACCAAGGTCTGCAGAAGAGCATCTCTGAACGCACAACACATCCAACCTTGAGGCAGATGGGCTACAGCAGCAGAAGACCACACCAGGTGACCCTCCTGTCAGCTAAGAACAGGAAGCTGAGGCTACAATTCACACAGCAACACCAAAACTGGACAATAGAAGACTGGAAAAACGTTGCCTGGTCTGATGAGTCTGGATTTCTGCTCCACATTAGGATGGTAGGGTCAGAATTTGGCGTCAACAACATGAAAGCAGGGATCCATCCTGCCTTGTATCAACGGTTCAGGCTGGTGGTGGTGGTGTAATGGTGTGGGGGATATTTTCTTGGCACACTTTGGGCCCCTTAGTACCAACTGAGCGTGGTTTAAAGTCCACAGCCTACCTGAGTATTGTTGCTGACCATGTCCATCCCTTTATGAGCACAGTGTACCCATCTTCTGATGGCTACTTCCAGCAGGATAACGCTCTATGTCATAAAGCTGGAATCATCTCAGACTGGTTTCTTCAACATGAAAAAGAGTTCCCTGTACTCAAATGGCCTCCACAGTCCCCAGATCTCAATCCAATAGAGCAACTTTGGGATGTTCAGCTGACAAATCTGCAGCAACTGTGTGATGCTATCAGGTCAATATGGACCAAATTCTATGAGGAATGTTTCCAGGACCTTGTTGAATCTATGCCACGAAGGATTAAGGCAGTTCTGAAGGCAAAAGGGGGTCCAACCTGGTACTAGCAAGGTGTACCTTATAAAGTGGCCAGTGAGTGTATTTATTGGTTAACGGATATTAGCTCTAGCTTTATCCACATTCTTCAATGTAGAAGACCATTTTGAGCCATAACTACACGCAGTCTTAAGTATAAGAAATTAAGTTGTTGCTATAAAGCAAAAGTTAAAAATGATGAAATAAATGTCATAATCACAAGTTTAAAAGTAAAAATTCTGGGACAAAAATTCAAAAGATTTCAAAATGTAACACAAAAAGTCAAACGTGAACATAATAAGTCAAAATTTTTAGGCTTTTTATGAACATATTCTCCAAAAGTGAAGAAACTAGTCACTGATATTTTGTTATCTTTGGCTAACTCTACACTCTGTTCTCACACCACGCTGCCTGAAGTCTGTTCCTCTTCCACTCTGAAATAGTCGTAGCTGTTTTTTGGCTCCTCTGACAAACATTACGGCTGCTTTGAAGAAAACACGTGAGCACATTATCTGTCATGATATCAGATAAGCGCCCACTCTTTAACACTTTGTAATATGTTTGAATCACAAGCCTTTTACAGCAGCCTGAAGACGTTGGAGGCTCCTCTGCAGCCCGCAGCACACCTTTGGGCCCCTGAGACACACAAGCAGTTTAGCCTGAATAAAAATAATCTCTTCAGAGAGATACAGAGTATGTAAATTAATCACACTGTCCTGAATCCACGGGAGAATCACCGCTTTTATTTCTCTCACACTTTGCTTTTGAGGAGCTAACTTGAGTTGGAGTCGTTGCTCCTGGAAGTGCATTCTTATGTTCTGATTCCTCCGTAAAGGGCTGATTACCTCCGGGGCCGCCTGCACTAAAATGTGTACAGTACTCACTCTTGGCACTTTAAGGCACTTTGGATAAAAGCATCCATTAAAAGGCATATGTTCTGCTGTGTAATGCAGATTTCTGACTTAAATTCACTCTTTTGGATTACTCTCCATTCGAAGTCTTTTAAATAGCTCCGTGAAGTCTGTATTTTTAGAAACAATGTCTTTCATGGAGACGAAACATCGGTGAGTTTGGATAGCTGACAAAATTTACATCTGAGGCAGCCGGTGATGGAAGCCTCCTTATAACAACACACACACACTGCAGCTTAAATTCTGCCTTAATTTGTCTTTAGCTGGAGAAAATGCTGCAAAAACATTCTTCTGGTGCTTAATTTTGCAGCTTGAAAGATCTGTCCAGTTTTTTTCTTTAAAGCAACTTACACCTTGTGTGTGCAGAAAAACTGCTCCATATTACGCTCTGTGTGCAAACTCATGCATTAGCAGAGGCAATTAATCTATTCTGGGATAAATGATTCCTAATATCTCCAATTTAATGCTTCATAGGTACAAATAATTGCATCAGTAACAGTATTATTATGATGTCTTTTCGGGGATCATAACCTCAATAACATTCACAGAGATACATCGTCCCAGAAGTGCTTTCTGTTAGAGGTGATAAAACTTTAAAATGAAGGATATCTCAGTCTGAAATGAAACCTCTCAGATGTTAAGAAAAGATGTTAAAGTGCAGAGGGAGAAAGAAGGGGATGGGCAGGAGTGCGCAGGAATGACTGAATCAGGAGACAGGTCTAAATGGACAAGAGCCAATGAGGGAAAGGATCATGAGAATTGGAGATGTAACTTAATGAGAGATGACTTTAATCTGGAAACTTTGGATTTTTACAGCTGTGTGTGGAAAAAATAACACACCCTGCTGTTCCTGTGCTTCCTTCCCCAATGATGGGCCTCTCCTTGATCATTTTGGGCTGAAAAACCTCAAACCAAAGGCTAAATTAAATCTGGTGTGGCACAGTGAATTTAATTTTGAAAGTCACAGGTTTTAATGAGGTTTCAGTGCACAAATTCCTGACCCTAAGTACCATTGCTCCAGCATCCAGCAAATATAAAAGTCTTGCGTATCTGACGAGGAGAGCGGCCAACCTGCCGGATCTGAGACGCAGCTGGAACGTCACAGATTGGCGCCACTGTAAGTTAAATTTACTTGAATTGAAATCAGATTTGATCATAGACTGTGCATAGAGGGGACAGCCTGGCTCTGTAATTTATCATTGTACGGTTTTGAAGCCAAAATTCCCCCGTCACAGGCGCAGCGATCGAAGCAGTTGTGCAGCCACAGTCTGCGCAGTAGAGATTGCGAGGGTCTTGGAGAGAATCTGAGTGGAGCTGGGTGACAAAAATATTTTTTTTTTCTTTCGAGAGTCTAATCTCGTCTTGACTCTACCTTCTGACATATTTTACAAACCCCTAAAAAAAACATAAGAACGGCAGCTGTCAGTCATTGTTAAACGTGACGTAGAACCTCGTTTTTAACCTCTTGTAACTAATGAAAATGAAACTTTTCAGAAAAAAAATTGGACTTGAATACAAGGCAACCAAACAATATCTTCAAATCACCACAACAATCAGACGAGAGAAACATTTCTACGAGGTGTTTTCTACGAAAGTTTGACCACAGCCCATCTGGAATGACTGGGGAGATAGATTTTTTGACCGATTCTGCAGCCAGCCACCAGGGGGAGCAGTTTTTGTGGCAACCTCACTTTGAGCTGAGTAAGATGACGTCAAATTTTTCACAATCTATGGATCCAGTGCTGTAACAGGCCAGCGATAAATCTGGTGTGTTAATATGAAAGCAGCCTGAGGACCTCCTGAACCCCAACCTTCTTTGATGAATTTTGGCCTTTCTAGGCTTTTGAAGAAAAATTGGAATATGTTGATAAACCTGTTTGCATTGGCAGATTATTACCAGTTACTTAAGAAATACCTATGATGCATCTCTAAAAACTTAAAATTTTGCAGAATATGAACTCTGAGTAAATTGCATCAACTTAAGTTGCTGGAAGGTCAGATGGAGCCTACAACTCCCATAATGCAACTTTATGTTGACTGTTAACACACCTCCTGTCACAGACTTTCTGTGTAATCCATGATGGTCAAATCACTATGACATCATGGATTATTAGTGGTGACAAGCTGGTGACACTGAGCCTGTAAGGATTGATTGATTTATGATTGACAGAATGGGAAACAGTTTACGAGGCGTTATGATTCAGTCTTAAATAGAGTCAAGCTGCTCAGGTGTTTGACCTCACACGTGTTCGCCCATTGATTTTCTGACTCAACACAGATTACATTAGTCTCCGTCAGGTGACAGGGGTTTCATTTCTGAGTGTGCATCAACATCAGAGCCATGAAACTTGAATTAGGAGCTACATGAAACAATTAGTGTGCTGATTAGTACAGTGAGGATTGGATTTTTGCATTTTGAGAGAAAGGGAGGTTGAACCAAGGCGGCTCAGAGGAGGATGCAGAAATATTAAAATACACCAAAAAAGTAATGTTTTCATTTAAAAAAAGAGCAAAAATGGTGAAAAGGACAGGGCTTGCTTCTTACTGCTAAACAGCCAAATTTTGGCACTGATAATCTCCCTCAAAATCGTTGATTGTGAGGAGGCAGATTCATAAAAGTCTGACCATTTCAGTGTCACAAAGTCCTCACAGGGCATTTAAAGTAAGTATTTACATATCTGAGCAAATCAATCCATTATTTAGAAAAACTAACAGCTGAACACAGCAGCAGAGATAGGGGAGGAGCTCGAACAATGATGGGTGGATTGGTTTTGTTATTGATTGATTGACTCACAGCTTGGTTGGGCATTTAGGGATGTTCACTTCAAAATCGGTTATTTTAAAGTGACTGTTTTGTAGTTTTTGTGATGTTAGACTAAATATCTTTGCATTATTCTTGGTGAACCTTGTCTCTGAGATTTTTGTGCGACTATTCTGAACAGCTTTTCTTGATTCCAGTCAGAAAGCTGCAGCTCCACTCAGTCTGACTCTCGCTGTCTGACACCTCTGACAGAATGCATTTTCAAGCCAAAATCCCACATGAACGTTTGCATCTTTAAGAGCTCTCCAAACCCACTCCTCTGCACTCCCAGCCTGCAGCAGACACCCTGGCTCAGAGTCTCTGCTCGCAGATCTCTTTCTCCTTCCCTATTTTGGGAAGAGGCTCTGGTTTAAGGAGGCTATTTGAGATGCGCGTAAACATGGACTCAGCAGACACACGGAGCCTCAGCTGTTGCTGATTAATCATCAGGAGGCCGCTCCGCTCACTATACGGGTGTCAGAGCTGTGTACCTGAGGGGGGAATCCCTGTCGGAGCACCCATAGGCCCTGTGCAGTGACTTGGAGGGTGCGTTCAGGCCTACATACTGAGAATAATGCGCGTGATTGACCTCAGGAGACACTCGTGTTTAAAACGCACCGGAGAATACACGAGCTTCTTTCTGTCTCTGCGTAAAAACTGTCCAGGTGTTCAGCCAATCAGAAGCAGGATCGGCTCGCCAGGCTGTAACAACCGGTATCAGATACTTGCGTTGACAGCCGCCAATTATTTTAATGGCACACCCATTAGACGGTATCACGAATCCATCTGAGCCCGCTGCAATGGATCAAATCTGCACCGTGAGGAGGTTCAGACCTGAGCAGCTGTGCCTGCACTTATCGACTGTTTCTGCAGCTACGTGGATCTTTAAATGCATCTAATGTGGTTACTATCCTCACTGTAGAGGCTCTCGGTGTGTTGCTGTTGGTATCTCATGGCTTGCATCACTCACGAGCACGCAGATGATTAAATGTGACAGTTTGCATCATGCGTTTTTCATGACACCTACCTGGATTTGTAATTCGGGGAGTTTACGAGCAGACTGCGAAATAGCTCCTGTCCTGTCCGCCCCCTTTATTATTGTTTTCCGTTCAGAACAGCCTGCAAACAGTCCTAATGTAATCTCGCTGTTTGGATTTGTTGAGTCAAACGTGCTCCTCGGACTAAAACCCCCCGGTGAAGCCCCTGTGTCGTCCTCATGTAGAGAGGCAGGTCCCCAGCCTGCTCGGTATTGGCGATTGGATCAAACCGGCCAGAGGTGATCGCCTTTCGTCCTCTCCTGCCTCGGCGCCCTCCTCCCCAGATCCTCCCTGTCTGACGGATTGACCGGGTCGCAAAGCTGTCAATGACGAGGGAGGAGGAGGAGGAAGGGGGCGTTGGAGGGGGGCTCGGTATTTTAAGATAGGAGATGGATCCTCTGAGCCCGTCCGCGCGGCTCTCCCTCCTCCTGCAAGCCGTGAATCAGCGCTCTCCTCCTCCCCCTCTCTGCGCGGCGATAGCGCAAGAAATCTGTGATGTCGCTGCTGTAGGAAGGAACCGCTGTGATGCTCCTCTTCCCCGGCTGTCTTCACCGTAAAAATGTCACTCCACAGTTAGCATCACTCACTGTCTTCCATTAGAGACGCGCTCAGCTGTGCGTACCGGTGTGTGAGCTGTCAGGCTGGACTTTGCGCACCATCAGAACGAAGACCTGCCTCCTCTGCGCTGATGCAAGTCCGCTTCTGGAGCTCCGAGTGACTGCTGAAGATGAGATTTATCTCTCACTTGTCATCTTCGCATAATTATTACTAACACTAGGCCTACTCTCGCGCGGTAGAGGTGTGAAATGGTTGCGCCCTTACAGCCCTCCGCCCCCCATTTTTTCAAAAGTCACACAGACCGGCTCGGTAAGGCGCGCAACTACGTCACCATCGGCTGAGAGGAGAAACCTGCACCACAAAGCATGAATATCATCCAAGCCCACAGCCCACCATGACAACTGCTCACAACAGCAGGGAGGGGAGAGAAAGGGAGGGAAGGAGGGAGGGAGGGGGGAGCGTATAATTAAGGTGTCACGCACTGTTTTGCCTCTAAAAAGTGAAGATGTCTGCCCTGTTGGCCGCATGCTGCTAATTCGAGACATAAAAATAAGTGACAGCAGAAAGATGATCACTGAGTCAGTGACATTTATTCTGGCCACGTGCCACAAATACCAGAGAGGCAGAAGAGACAGAGAGAAACGCAAAGAAGCAGGTTTTAAAAAAGCAAAGATGGAGTAAATCCTGAAGTAAGACTGTGCCAGATTTAAAGGTGCAGTAACACATTTATGAAATATTTAAACCCATTCCAGCAACTGTTTTTTCAGAGAGAACAGCAAAAGAGTTCAGAGGCATATTCCAACACCAACACCTTATAAGACACCTTCAGTGCTTTTTGACAGCAGGAACTTTCCCCAGGAACCTTTAGAGAAGCTTTGTGTTTCATAAACAGGAACTAAATCTAGTTCCTGGGTAGTTAATCTTCCCCCTTAAAAGTTCCAGTGCATGAGAAAAGACTTTTTAAAGGTCAAGGAATTTGGGGGGTGGGGCCTATAATCTTAAACCTTTCTGATTACCCCCAACAAGAAGGTTATGTTTTTGTGAGAGTTTGTCTGTCTGTGAACAGCATAACTCAAAAAGAAACAAACAGGTCTTCATGAAAAGGAGATAGGGCCGTTTTCACCATATGTGTATATAACTCCACCATAAATGGTCGGATTGATTTGCAAAACTATACAAGACAAGGTCACCATAATTTCTGACAGATGTAAAAGTATGATCCAGATCCTGCCAATATTCTGGATACTAAGACCTGGAAAATGAAATATGTACTGGGTCATCATAATTTTCAACACTGTCAGGAAACAAATTATCATACAAGCCTGCAACTAACACCAAATTGTAGCAGACAGTCTGCTGAAAGGGAGTATAACATTAAAGTAGGACTAAAGTGTCGCGTGACAACATCTTGACGTCATGACGCATTGCACATCATTTTCGCTTCATCTTCCTGTATCCATAGCAACAGCAGCAGCAGCACAGTGGACTTCCTGTACTCAAAAGACCAAAATTCCTTGCGAACAGAACACAAATTAATGTTCCTTTTGATAGGAATATCCAGATAGATGTACACATGACCAAATATTCAGGTTAGAAAAGGAGTAACCCAGGGGTGATTGTTGGGTTTTGAAAAAAATGGAATTTGAGCCGGTTTTTCAAAAGGGTTAATGCTGTTTACATTGCCGTGTGCAACCGGGTTATGAATAGTATTCAGAATATGAAAGAGTTAATGATTGCATGTAAATGTTGCAATTGTTTATCTAAAAACCACCAATTTGATTGATGGTAAACAATTCCCAAAGACAAATCAGAGATGGAATAGAAAACATTAACAAGTGGACAGACATTTTTGGTGGAGAAATCCAGTAGCTTGTGACTGCACTTAACAGACTGTGAAACAAAAAAGACATGAACTGTCAATAAACCAGAAACCCTGCCAAACCAAAAAGAGCACACAGACAGCTGAGTCTGAGACCTGGGTCATAATAAAGGAGCCAGAAAACTAAGCCCACATAGAGATCTGTACCAAGTATATCGGAATATTTTTTAATTTAATTTTTGTATTTTAGGATTACTAATAAGACTTGTTAATATACTATATACACAAAGTAAAAACCGGATTTAGAATGTTGGCAGTGAAAATTATCTGTTTGCGGTCAAACCTGGTTAACTTGAGGTTGTACAAGGAAGACACATTCAATAGCAGCTGCACACGTCACTGTGTTTTAGTGTAAAGTGCGACCCTGTTACCTGGTGACTGTTAGCCGTCAATCACTCCCACCTTCAGCTGAGAGTCACCACTTAGCACGGTTACTCTTTGCTCCAAAACACCCCTCACTCTGTATCGGTCAGAACTCGATAGAAGTTGCCTCCACAGTATGGAATCATTTCTGACGACTGACGGCAGAGCAATCGAACATTTTTCTGCTGGTTACAGTTTTAATTTAATGTTTAAAGAACGCTCACTCATCTGACACAGCTTCCATTGCTAAAATGCGCGTGCATATTATTGATGTTGTCGACTCTGAACGGGTCTTTTACGATTAAACAATGGTCTTTTTTGGATGTAATAGTGTGAGTGTGTATCTGTTGGCTTAGAGAGTGACTCTGTAAACTGGATCCTTTGCCTGAAACATGAAGGGGGGTTCTCGGGAATATATCCTACTTTAGTTTTTGATTTAAAGCCTCTCAGACAAGTACTGAATGATAATGACGGATGCGTCAGTCTCCAGTTAACAGGGTCCCTCTTTAAACTTGAACACCGATGGATGTCTACCATGGCTTTTAAAAATCTATCTTTTTGCTTTAAGTTGAGCATCAGCCTGTCTTCTATGATGTCATCTTTGTTGTATGGTTTCTGTGCTTTTCTTATTGCCATCTACTGGTCTAGTGGTATAATGCCACTACTTTTTTTTCTCCAAACATCACTGACCTGATGTAAACCATCACAGATCTCCTAGAAAAGAGAGAAAAATGGTTTGGGGGAATTACTGCGAATGAAAGACCTTGACTGTGTTCTTGCAACTCGTCTCCTCTTGCATTTAGATTTGAAATGATCACAGCTGCAGAAAGTTTTTCTCCTATCATTGAAATAATTGATGTCAGTGCCTCCAGGTTTGAATGTAAAGGGATTCTTTTAATCTGCAGAAAAACAGAGAGGAGGCAGGTTCACGTTCAGTCTTTCTCAGCGTACACCTGCAGCCAGCATGCATCAAATGATTGGAATTCAATGTCTGCTCTTGCCTCTCTCATCAAAGTCCTCCATGCGCTCAGTGATGATTAATGGATTAGACTTGTAATCAACACACCAGGCCTGCTCGAGCTCCCCGCTGAGAGGAGCGTGATGGCTGCAGCCCTGAAACTGACTGCCTGCATTGATTCTGGGAGAGTAAAGCACCTCAACTCTCTTCTCTTTCACTTTGGCCACAGAACCCCAGGTGGCGGCTGCAGACCTGGATCAGTTGCATTAAACTGACCGGCGTGCGGCAGCAGAGAATGTGGAGCAGGAAATGACACAGTAAACAGAGAATGGTGCTGCAGCTGCACTTGGCTGCGCTCAGCACTCAGCACATGCTGATTATTTGTAAGCTCGAGTTGCAACAACTTCAATGGAAATAAAAGAGTCAGGCGGTGACACAGAGGTTCAGGCTGGGGTGAGAACAGGAAGGGGGAGCGCGGTCAGGAGGGGTGTTAAGCCGTCCATCCCCCCGGGCAACGTCCACTTATGATGCTCAGTAATGAAAAGTGAAGCTGTGAAATGAGAAAGGTGCAGAGTCACCTCACATCAGGATCTCATCGCCTGGAGGCGGGACGGCCACTTCCTGTCACTGGTGGATGTGTGTGTTTGTGAAAGGTGGCGAAGGTACACAGACTTAACGCCAGTAAAAAAAAAAGAGAAAGGCAAAGAACAACACTGATTTATTTTGTGAAAATGACGACGGGCCAGCAGCTCTTACTGACAAGTTTATTAACCATGAAAGTAACTTATAAATGCTCTATTTGTTAATTATTCATTTTAGTGATTTCTGTAAAAAAATCAGTCACCAAGCGTGGTCAAACATCCTCTTGTCAGCTCTGCTTCTTCTCAAGGAAAATGTTCTCCATTAGGGGGTGATATGGAAGAAACATGTCAGGATCCTTTTACGGCAGGATCAGGAGCTGGATTTTATCAAGATTGTTTTTCATCATGTTTTTTTTTTAGGCTGTTTTGACATCTTTAACTAGATGATAATTTTTTGAAACATTTTTGTCTTTTCTGCACCACTTTTATAACTTCAGTCTTGTCTTGTGTCTACTACTGTGTTGTTTTAACTCTCACATTTTCTTGTCATGTTAAATTTCTCATTTAAAGACCACAGCTGTAAGAGTTCCATGCACTAGGGGTGGGAGAAAAAATTGTATCATAGTATTGGGATTTTTTTGTATAAAGTTTTAAACCGTGATTTCTTTATTCAAACTTTTTTTATTTTTTTCAAATTTAAGTCCTTCATTTTGGTCTGAATTAATCTTAAAAACCAATATAGTCTGTACTAGACATCATCATCATCATTATCAAACATTATTCACGGTCTGGTGTTAAGAAAGCAAACTAAAAAATGCAAAAATCTGGAATATCAAAGAATCACTATTTAGAGGGGCTGTGAGGAGTTTGAAAGTGATCTAGAAAAAGCCGCCCTTCTAGATATATGCTTGATTGTAATCCACACTTTGAAAGGAGATCATCAGTGCTAATATTGTTGGTTATAGGTTATCTTAAATTGCTACCTCTTGGCTTCCAGTTTGGGTGGACCAGGGCCCAATTGATTCACAGCACGTCTAGGTCTCTATGACAACACCACGCCAGCTGACGAAGTTTAGTAGTGAGAAGAAATAAAACTCAAAGATCTGTGTATTGCTCTGCTAAAAATGATTTCTGTGATTAATTTTGTAGCGATGGTGGACACAGGAGCCTAAATGTCAGACAGAAAAAGGACAGAAGAGCAGAAGAAAGCTAAACGGGAGAATGATACAGCCCGAGCTAAAAGCTAATTAGCCTTTAGGCAGGACATGGCTAACCAGGATTTACTGACGTCATATAAACGGCTACTAAACTACTCGCAAACTGACAGTATTTACTTCTTGTCACGCCTCCAGATACGTCTGAGCACTGCGCTAACATATAGCCAGCTGCTACAACGTAAGTAGCTGTACTGATAAGTACCTTACCTCGGCGCGTTGTATCCAGTAAAAAGTTGTCTTGAACAAAGAAAATTTGTTTTGAGCCAATCTCCATTTAATTTGAAAACAAACACACTCCTTGCTAAAAGTAATTTACGACAGTGTGCGGACACTCCGGGCCACATGCTTTGAGGATCCTCCTCATAGCATCTTTAAATCTAATCAGCAACCCTAAAATCATTAAAAAATCAAATCATGAGAAAAGCATATCGTTCCAGCCATACTATGCAGAATTCAAATCTAGTATTCAAAGCAGACTACGATGCAAACAGCTCTTACACTGAGTGGACTCTCAGCTCAAAGGGAATCCACAGAGACCAGTGTTTGCACTCTTGTAGGACCGCTCGGTCTCTGCAGAGAGCCCCTTCTGCAGCTGAGCAGTCAGGGGTTCACTGGGCTGGAATATATGAGCAGGAGGACGGGCAGGAGAGGGATACCCGCATCGACTCTGTGACATCAGAGACACAGAAGGAGAAGTAGTCTCCTCATCCCTCTCCTCATGGGGCTGAATGAAAGAGAGGAAAAGGGAAAGAGGATCAAACACGAGAAGAAAGATGAGATGAGACAGAGATCGAGACGAGGGGGTCAGCTCGTCTGAGGGCAATGTCCCCATGTCGGTGTGCGGCCCCTTGCCTGGGTCCAGCCAGGGGAGGGAGGAAATGACGGCGGTGATCTGTGCGCGTTCATTATGAGGAGAATGAAGTGAAACAGCCAGGGGGGGCATTTGTTCTGCGTGGACTACCCCTCAGCTGCCAAACGTCTGTCTATTTTTAGAAATGAAACAAGAGAGAGAAAGACTGTGTAAAATAAGCACAGGGCCCGTCTCAGTGAGTCAGAGTGGGCAGTGAAGGTTGAGGCTTCAGCCGGCCTCATTTCCTCTGAGAAACATCTTAAAGATTCACATCTGTATCAGAGCGGTTTCCATTCATCCTCATCCAAGATTTTTTATATAGTTTATCTTTGTAGTGAGTAAAAGTTCAGACATGTGCTAAAATATGTGCAAACTGTGAACAATGGTGACATCTTCAGATTCTTGCTCTGTTTTTGATTGTCTGACAGTGTCTAAATCTACATCTAGCAGAAAATCCAAACTATGTAATTTGACACCTGACAGGTACAACAGCACCACCCTCATATAATCATTTGTTGACGTCTGAGGAGTCTGGTGGGAATTGAAAAAGAGGAAAAAGAGTCAACTTTTTCATGGCGAATGAAGATATTAAGTTTTAGCCCACATTCACACCGCAGATGTTTTTTTTTCAAAGGTTCTGTAAAAACAGTCCAGTTGGCGTTGATAGCAGTGTTTTCTGTGGCTGGCAGGATGAAGACTTCATTTCCCATGAGCATCATCACCTACTGTCATAAATGCTGTGTTCAATTTGTGCTGGGAACTGTGAATTCTGGAGTGGGAATGACGTCTTTTCCAAGTTAAGCAGTCCAGTTGCCAAGTTGGAAAAACTTGCCATAACAGCAGTATTTCTGTATATAAACTTTGCAGATTTATTGCAACAAACACTAGTCAGAAACTCTAAAACAAAAAAATATATAAGTAGAGCTTAATCACTATTTACCCCTTAAGTGAAATTCCCGACTGGGAACTCAGGGGTGATGTGGGTGCTCTGACTTTGGAGTTGGAAATTCCAACCTCAAGGGGGCGTTCAAGTTGTGCGTTCCCACTCAGAACTCAAAAATTCCGACTTCGGAGTACAAATGGAACTCACCAAAAGATGTGCAAAGCAAGCAAATGGAAAGCAGATCTTCTTTTTAACTCTACTTTTCTTCGTTCAAGTATTTTTTTTCCCAGGTTGCAAAGCTACAAGGTAATGTGTTTAATTGTAAATACATAGTGTTTGAAACGTGACAACAAACTAGATTTGTATCGTTTAGTAGCTGGCTGTGTTTAGTGTTATTCACAGCCCGGTGCTCTGAGATGTGTTTGTAATGTGTAACCTTAGTGTATACTGTTTATGTCCGACCAGAGCTCTTCTACCAACTCCAACCTCACCAAGCAGAGCTAATGTAACCTCACTCTTCATTTTATTGATAAACTCTAAAGTTTGAACAGACCAATGCAGAATAACTGCTGCACGTGGATTACAACAAACAGCCTAACCCGTGTTTTAGCGTCCATTTACATGACAACGGTTTTAGGGTTAAACGCTAAAGTATTATCGTTTTTCAGCCTTGCGAAACACCGTTCTAAAGGTCCCATATTATGCAAAAATCACTTAATTAAGTCTTTTAGTAAAATTTGTGGCTCTTTGGCTTTCCTCCCAGCCCACAAACTGTGATATTTAGTGATAAAACTTGTATTTTGTAAAATCCTGACCTAGAGAATGCCAAAGTTGAAGAGCCACCACTGCTTTTTTTGGCTGTCAACAGCCACAGAGTTCCATGCACAAGCTTGGTGCTGTCGTGGTGCCACTCTCAGTGACGCGGAAGAGCGGGGCGGTATCAGCGGTGGCTCATTTACATATGAAGGTCACGCCCACTAAATCAGAGCGTTCTGAACAGAGGGGCTATGAGAGCCTGGAAACAATGCTGCTGTGCTTGATTCATTGGCTTTTTGGACCAAAACATGTTACTACTATTTAATAAAGACATCAACGATCCATATTAAACTGCAGAAAAGGAGCATGATATGGGACCTTTAATCAACCTAAAATGCAAACTTTTGCAAAAGGCCTCCAAAGTGGAATTTTTCCTGTAACGCTACCGACACCGTCCCCTTGTAAACAGTAAGCCAGCGTTTTCAGTGGAAACACTGACGTCACTGCACTTTGCGCGTACAACATTACAACAGTACCGTTGGTACGATTGTAGCCTACTACCGTGTTGTGCTTGTGCTGCTTAATCTGCTGGATCTGCAGACTTTCTTTCAACAAAATGTGCATCTGCTGCTCCACTTCTGCTCTTAGTATTCCCCAATACACCAGATGATCGGCTCAACTCTACCACAGTGGAGATCTACCAAAAGCTGCTTCTGGACAAGACAGTTATAGCGCCAACTACAGGCCTGGCATGCTTACTACACAGTTTTCAGTCCCTTATTGTTTCTGTGAGAACGCAGACATTTTTCGCTGTGTTTTTGCATTTTGGGGTGAAATGTTGTTGTGTAAACGGGGCCTTAGCCTGTGCTCTATCACTCTTCTGTTTAGCTTTCTTCTGCTCTGACCTCCTTTTCTGTCTGAAAGTCCAGCTCCAGTGTTCAACATTACAAAAAAATAATTCAAAGAAATTGTTTTCTTTCAGTAAAAGAACAGATCTTACTTATCACATGGTCAACTAGACATCGTGTCATCAACTTGGGGTCTACATATCGATGGATTTGTGTTTAACCCAACAACTCACTGAGACAAAGCTTGTACAAATAACCAATTTTGGCGTTGGTAATCTCATTTTAAATTGTGTATTATGAACAGGCAAACACATTAAGTGAAACTCTTCCAAGATCGCTTATAAAGTCCTACAAATTTTCCTTTTTTTCAGCTGGACTCAGGGGGATCCTCGGTCCATTCACACCAACTGATGGAGTATCTTCCTCCCAATGATTAAACGATCATGTGTCTAATCTTCATGAGAAATGTCTTTCTGTGAGATAATACCAACTGTAATTAATCATCCTCTGGAGTGTGAGTGAGTGTGTGGGTTTGGGAGCAGGGATGTTTTCATTCATCAGGGGCCAAAAGAAGAGGGAGCTGATCTGGCAACAGCGGGAACTGATTCAGGAGAAATGAATTCACAGGGATGAAAAAAAAAAAAAGTTAATCTTTGAGGAGCGTCAGAGCTGCACAGGGCCCTGGAAACAACAACAGTCTCTGGTGTTTGGCCCTGGATTTTAACCAGCTACATGAGTCTGGTTTCTCAAACCTCATTAGCTGCTGCTTGTAGAAGGATGCAGTAAATATTGAATTTGATTTTTCTCTTTCTCAGCCATGTCCATTGAATATTTGATGGCGTTTTCTTGCATTTTCGAATCAAAAATTAAAGAGAGCGTGGAGTGGGCAGGTCTTCTTCAAATTAGGACTCAGAGTCATCATGCGTCCTGACAGCTCGCCTACGATAGCTCATCCTCCTGCACTGACCCACATTGGCCTCCGTCGACTACACCCATCCTGCATCTCCATAATAACGGATCTCTTGCTTCAGCGCTTTCCGAGCCTCCATAACATGGTTCATTTGAAGCCAGTGATAAGAGGAAGCTGTGAGGTTGTGTGGGTCTGCACGATTACTGAGGTTACTGCTGGTTCACCAAACATACACGCTGAATAAATGCCGTTCAATATGAGGGCCATTAAAGGAGCACTTTAAGGAGGGAAAATGACTCAAAAGCACAAATTCAATTATTATCCAGCAAAAAGGATCAGAAAGCTGATTACTGCAGCTCAAGCAACCTTTAATTCATAAACTATTAAAACTGATAATAAGATCTTTCAGCCAGGAGGCAGCAGAAAGGCTGCAACATTTCACGATGATGCAAATGAGACAAATTATGTACTTGTTCATGACAGTGAAAAGCTATGTAAAAATCATGTGAAGGATCCCCCCAAAAAAACATTTCTCTTCAAGAGTCAGAGGCCTGTTTTCAACTTCACTCTCCACTGAAGTCTACAACTGTCATTCTTCAGGAAACAAAACATACTAATTGAGTCACGTTAGTGTTGCTGTTATTCTGTGTCACATAAATACTGTTTTGGGTGCAATTAACCATTTCAATCAACAGTCACACAGCAAAGCGAGAAAACTAATGAGCTCCCCAAAAAACAACTACAAGAGAAAATAATGGCCGTATGAAGACAGGAAAAAAGAAAGTTTTCAAAAAAATAAAGAAAAAAGTTGTGAATTTAGGGAACATAACACTTCAGCCACGTTTCCTACAAGCAGTCCAGTTCGGTTCAGTACGGTCTGGTACAGTTAAGCTTGATCCCGTTTGCGTTTCCACAGCAAAACTGTGCCCTCTCGTGGTAGGCGGCGTCTAAGCAGGATGCCGAAAGCTGCAGCTGTTAAGCAGAGCAGAGCGACACAGTTTACCCCACTAATAAATCCAACAAAGAAGAAAAACACGACACAGTAAACAAAGAGCGTGGATGGAAGACATGCAGTATTTTGTCCTCTCTGTGATTGGCATGTAGCTCTTTGATACAAAGTGCAATCAAGGTTTGTTTCAGAGAAGTCTGCGTGCCGTCAGGAGAAATGCAGCCACTGTTGCAAGACAAGTGACGATTCTTTTGACCAATCAACGGTCTGCAGTGTTGTAGCTCCACCTTCCAAGAGCGGATCAGTTCAGTCTGGCACCCATACGAAAGGGTCCCAAAAAGTGGGTCAGCTCGTCTCTGTTATTTGGGGATCCGTCCTGTGATAAGTCAGTGGACACAACACAAAATGTGCGCTGTACCAAGACAAACTGAACCGGTCTGCTTGGTGGAAACGTGGCTTTTTTTTACACAAATAAGTTGCATGATTAAAAAATGGAGAAAAAAAGTTGTTTTTTTTTTTGTTTTTTTTAAACTAAATAAAAATAAAACCAGGAAAAAATATAACTACAACAAAAAAGTTTCCTTGAAGCAAAAGTTGACAGAGGGAAAAAACATTTACATTTCAAAGACCAAAAGTTGAAAACCCCACAAATTTACTAAAATTGACAATATCTAAAGAATTAGTTCTCACACATAAAAAGTTGTAAATCAATGGGACTAAAACATAAATTGATGGCAATTAGGTCAAAAATTACAAGTAAAATCTTAATATTACTTGATTATATTGTAATGATTTGAGAACAAAGTTAGCAGAGAAAAAAAGGTTTAAATGCATGAAAAGAGAAATGATTAAATCTAAAAGTCCCAAGTGAAATTAAATGGGTGAAATTTAACAAAAAAAAAAAAAGTAATTGGACAAAAAGTTTTAAACCCTCAGGAACAAAATGAAATTCTGTGAGTTTACTAAAATCAGTCTTTTATTGCAAATTAGAAGCCGGACAAAAGTAGAATAATTTAAAAAACGTATAATAGAATAAGGACATACATTTACAAAAAAATAGATCTTAGTTGTAATTTTTCGACAAAAAATGCTTTTGAAGCATAAAAATCTAAGTCTACTGAAATAGTTTTATTTTTTAGCCATTGCAACATTTCGGGAAAAGTATCATTCTTAATTTATTTGTTTACAGTCATATTTTAACAAGCATAAAATTACAGTTTTATGAGTTTGAAGTCATTTATTAAGGAGGCAAAAGTTAAAGAATTAGATAATAGAAATGATTTATAGAGAAATGAGTCCTACATTTAGAAAAAAAAATACTGAATTAAAGCTGTAAGATTAAAGATTTGGAGCTAAAATGTCTTGTTTCCTACAAAGGTTGGACAGAGGTTGAATAAAGGGTCAGTGTGGCATATGAAAGTTTTTTTTTACTGTTGTCAACAACGCAGATTTACTGGAAGTGAAGAACTTAAACACAGAGCACAGAAAACTTCTTCCGCTGCTGCAGAGTCTCACTGAATAAAAGTCGTCCAAAGTGCAGATAAAAGTGACTTATTCACCGTCAGGTTCAGCATTTCTTCTTTATAACAGTTGTAAACTGCAGAGTCCTCACTTTACTTTTGATTTTCAGAGTGCATGTCAAATCAAAAACAGCCCAAGGCAGCTGGGTAGTAAGAGTGTGATTGACTCCGAGATTAGAGCCACAACAACAGCAGAAACAGACCCGACACTTTTATCAACACACAGCCCGCAATGAAAGCCTCAATCTGATCCTCCAATCCCGTGACAAATCACTCGATGGCTTTTCTTTGTCGCTCAGCTCTGCCTGACACTCCACAGATTCAGATTTAGATCTGTACAACCTGTAGATGAAAAAGTAATCCTCACTTATGAGCTGCTTGTTTGGGGCTCATAAATTCCACATTCTGCTTAAAGCAGCTCAAAATTCATCAACATAAAGAAGGTGATTTTAGGAAATGTGTCCCAGGATATTTCCAAACATACCTCTGCATCTCCTGTTTCCCAAAGTGAGCAGGGTGGAGCAGATCATACATTATCTGTCAGTCACACAAACATTACTGAAGACTGCGGCTTACAGCAGAAATCATGTTCTTTGGCTTTGTAGGAGAGGGAAAGGTAATACTATTTCCATTACAAATGTAATATATCCAGCACATTGCAAAGTAATAACTGTCAGAGAAACAGATTACTGTGGAGAGCGTGACGCCTGAGGACAGGCTGCTCTCCTGTGTTATTTATACTTTGATACTTTCAACTGGTAAATCAATGCAGCCCAGCTGTAAACAAAGACTCAACACATCCACGACCAGCTTTCATGAAAAACAACATAAAAGTTATTATTTAGATCAATAGTACATCATTTATTTAGAAATGGAGCACGCACATTCAGAGGTGCTTTATTCCTCTCTTCCTCTGACAAAAGTGGAATGCAGCAGGACTCAGGTGTGCCATCTGCTGATTGTCTTATGTACTGCGGGCTCCTGATCACCAGGGAGGAGGTTCCTTTTAATGTCCATGTGTAAAAAAGCCCAAAGGCCTCATCAGTGCAATCAATATGTATAATCAATATCAGTTTAGACTTGAAGGGAATTTAGCAATCCCAGAATACCTGTCTTCATCTTCAAAGCCACTGAGGGAAGCATTCTGGAATAGTTCTCTTTACCTTTGAAGCTTTTCTGGGCAACATTCCAGAATACTGGTCTGAATCTTCAAAAGACATTTCCAGCAACATTCCGGAACACTTCTTTTCATCTTCAGAGCCATTCTGTGTAACATTCCAGTAACTCATCTTTCTCTTCAAAGGCATTCTGGGTAAAATCCTGGGACACTTTTATTTATCTCCAAAGTTATTCTGGAATAATGCCCAGAATACTTCTTTTTACATTTAAAACCAGTTTGGGCTACATTCCACAATACTTCTGGAATACTTCACTACATCTTCAGAGCCATTCTGGATAACACTCCAGTACACTTTACTCTTTGTCTTTAAAGCTTCTTTGAGCAACACTCCGGAACACCTTCTCTTGGTGTAAATCTTGAAGGAAGGGATTCTGATTCAGATTTTAAATAGTAAAACTTAGATTAACTTGAATGTCATGAAAGCTTCGGGAAAAAGTCTGAATCAAGGTTTTCTGTATGCTTATGTTTTGGTTGACCTTTCTCCCCGACTTTGTAATTCGGCGTGATTCTGATAGTTTTGCTGTCTCTGATTTGCAGACATTTGACTAGAAAAGACAATATGGATCCCTAAGGCACATTATGCTCAACGTTACTTTTACTGTCGATGTACGGATGGAGCCTTATGTCCGTGCTCTCATTTCGTCCACATTTCTGCACATTTCCATGAAGCTTACGGATACAGATCAAATGGAGCAGTACCACCAGAAACCGTGGGGGCAGTGTTGCTGTTACTACCAGATACAAAGCTTTAGTGAGACACGAAGAATAAATAACAATGGCAGAACTTTCATGATGTATATAACGGCCTCATCGACCACTGCCTGCAACGCTGCCCCTGTTTTTGTCTTTTATGCAAGCAGAACATTATCATTACCTCCTCCACAGTCACCATGCTTGTTTTTGAGTATCGTTGTCATCATCTTTTGACTATGGGCTGCCCCCCCTGGTGGATGCATTGGTTAACTGCAATGCAAATGTAGAGGACGCATGAAAGTACGTGGGCAATGACGATGACATCGTTTGAACAGACAGATACATTTTTGTACATAAAGGGAGAAAAAATGGGCCTTTAATGTGACTAATCTAACAATAAAGGAGGAATGAAAATATTGCTAAATAGACATACTGAACATCCAGATGAGTGTCTATAAACAATGAATGTGAAAAGAAAGTCATTCAACAAGATTTAAAGAATAAAGCTAAACTTTATTTAAACTTTCCTCTAAGGACCAACACAAGCCAAAACCAAACAACCAACCGAACTCTCGGCATCAGGGATGAGGGTTCAAAGGGGGCTCAGCAGCGCCTTTGCCAGAATCAGAACATCTCTGTCCAGTCCATCCTGCTGGCATATGAGAGTGTGTTCAGTCTGCTCAGTCTGTCTTCACTGAGTCTTTTTTGTCCTGTCTGGATCTCTGCTGAGCCTGATACTCTCTGGAGTCCTCCCAGGGACGAGGGCCTCGGATGTTCCTCCACTCCTCTAAATTCAGCTCCTTTAGTTTCTGCAGGGAAGAAGAAACAAGAGTTGAGTTAATCTAAGGTATTTTGGTTGATTGACTTTGAAATGACCAGATGTAGAGAATTCAGACATCTGGTGTGTCACACGGGTGAGTGGAGGAAAGACTAAAGCTGTCAGAACTCTTCTCAAGAGCAGCTTTTTGGATGGTCAGGTAGATTAACATCCTCCCTCTTAATTCACATGTTTCAAGCATTAAACTCAGTTTGACTATTTCTGCTGCTGCTGATGCAGTTGTCTCAGTTGTATGACCTCTCTTCCTGCCCTCTACTGGTGTGGTTGTGTCATGCAGTTTCTTTTATTGCTTCTCTGGCTTGATGCGTATGATCCTCTTGGTATTCCTTTAAGTTCCCTGTGGTTATTAAGTTCCTAGTTTGGATACATCTGATAATATGTCTCTGTATGTGAGAGTTTCCTTCTGAAACATCCACTGATGCCATATGACAGCACATATGTTCCATCTGCACCACCAAACCAGTTTGTTTTTGTAACCCACCACCCCTCGCCTCCCTCAGGTCGCCCAAGCTGGTCTCCACTCACCTCATACTCCTCCTCAAGGATGACTGACTGCCTCTCTAAGTTCACTTTGGCCTCCAGTGAAGGATCGAGCTGAGAGAGAGCAGAGGGGGAGAAATAGTGTGAGGAGATTTCTGGCGGAGTGTCAGGCTTTCAAGAGGAAACAACACATGCGAAAGATGACAAAAAAGGCAGAGAAGTGGAGATACTCCTAATCTAACAGATGGATTATTCACTGTGTGTGTTAGAAGATGATAACCCAACAGTCTGAGAATAGTTGGCAGCATCTACCAATCTACTTCTTCTTTAAAGAGGGGGTACTGTGCTTTGTCATATTTAAAACATGGATGAAAATTAACAAACCTGGATGTTCAGACTTATCATGTGCCAATTTTTAACTGGATCATACTCATATGTTGTAGAAATCCCTGAATTTAACTGTACACTGCTTGAAATCTTCACAAGATCTTCATGAGACAGGCCTAGGAAATGCCGGCCGATCAGAGCGAAGGGGATTTTTGGAGCTGGGAGCCTTAAAGGGACAGCAACTTGAAAAAAAAAATCAGACAGAGGGTGAAATAAGTGTTTTCTAAAACACCTGTGTGACAATTATGTCAAATATGTACAGCCTTAAACTTATGAACAATACCCCCTCTTTAAAATGAACTCCTGCAGAGCTAAACTTTAACCTTTCTACACCTTCCAGGAGGAACCAACTTCTCCTGATTATATTCCTCAAATTACTCTGCTTAACTCTGCATCAATATCACAGAGTTCATTGAAGGAAATTTGTGGGTCAGAGGTTTTCTGAGGAGAGTCCGATGCAGCTCTCTGGGTTCTGCAATTCAAATTGATTTTGCCCGAGAATAGGACCGAATGAATCCCATTCTGAATCATTACTTTTAATGAGCTGTAATATTTCATGGAAATAATCCTGCAGTTACTCGGGTGACTGATGACTTTCATAATTCTATGATTGATTTTTAATTAGACCTCCATTACTACAGCAAATAAATAATATATAGAATATTTTCCAGCCCTCAGACCTGCGAATAAATAGTCGGTGTAATTAGTTTGAGTGCTGCTGTGGAGGTGTTATTAACTTCAACTGCTGCAAGACTGGAGCTCCAAAATAAACCTGATGAGGGGGACAAAAGGCCTTCAGGTTCATCTCCGCCTGCAGGCCAAACGCAATATTTGAATAAAAAATGCTAATTGGATTAAAAGGTGCCTTTACGCTGGGAAAGCTACTTTAAATGGAACGCTCTATTTTTAAACCTGGGCTCTATTTTTGCACATTTAAATGACTAACAGGCAGAAAAGATGTTGGAGTTGCTCCAGTGAATTACTTCAGCCAACTTCCATGAAAGTGGCTGCAACGTAACGCTAGAGGGTGGATGTGTCTGATCAAATTAGGCACATTAAAAGGTCTTTTTATTGGCACTGACAGGCTGAGATCATCGTGTTTAACTCTCTGATAACATTACAGAAATGTAAGAGAGTTTAGATGTACCATTACTTCAGAGTTCAAAGAGAAAACAAGAACTTAACCTCACAGAACACAGCAGGTTCTATTCCGCGGCTGTCTCTGTCATTAGGTTTGATGCATGACTTTATTATAAATTAAGGATGAGAAGTGATTGAATTATTTCAATGTTTTCAGAGTCGTATTAAAACAATTTGAGGGTGTCAGTTACAAAAATAAGTATTTTTAGCCTGACCTGCAGCTGCCTCTAGCAATCCCAAAACTTTCTAAACTCCTTCAGTGATTTAAAATATTTCCAGCACAATATAAATCTGCAGTCATACAAGTGTTTTTAACTATCTGCATTTTCACAACACTACAATACTCAGTGTGTTGAACTTTCAGCACACACACAGTCGAGCCAAGCCTTTGCTCTACAGGGGTCTGAGACGATAGCAGCCCCGAGGAGAGCCAGCAGTGTGGGGGCAGCTGTGTGGGCCGGCTGCCACGGGCTCCATGCCTCCTCTCCAACTTCATCATCCACAGTCTAATGCCGCCTCACACGGACAGTAACAAGAAAAGACGCCCCTACCATCTGGCCCCCACCCAGCCAACGTGCATGACAGTAAAAGAGCACAAAGCAGCCACTTCTTCTCTCAGCCAGCTCATCACAGCGTAATGGCTGCTAATAAAGGGCTGCTCTTCTGTCATTTTAATGAATCGGGTCTGTCGTTTAATGAATTATTAGAGCTTGTTCTAACTTGTACAAAGTCGCTCTAAATGGGTTAGACAAGCCTGACAGTGCTCCGTGCCTGCAGTGATGGATGGACAATTATATCGTCTACAGTTCTTTAAAGAACAATAAATAAAGCTCAGTCTAGCACAGTGCGCGGTGGGACACCAGCAGTTCTCTCAGAGGAAGGAACATCACTGCATGAGTCCTGTTTTCATTGTGTCCTCTCAGAGTGCAACATGATTTTCACACGCAAATATGTATCCAACCACTGGAGGGAGCCACAGCACAGTGGCTGAGCAGGGGAGAATGGTGACGCCGTTTCTTGTGATAGTGGGAATGTAAGAACATCCCAAACTGATCTGTGTTAGTGTGTGAAATGTGAGATTTGATTCTCTACAAACCTTTTTCCTGATCCTCTGGGCATCATAGCGAATTTGTGTGAACTCTCGAAGTCCAAAGGAACCTCCGACTACCAGCAACTGAAAACATTTACAATACATGAGTAATTTTTGTTGAAGAGCTTTGCAGTTTCTTCAGAAAATGTTGGTCAGCTTTAGATTTCTGGCAGATTTTATACAAGTCAAAATAAAAAAGACACTTTCATCTGATCACACTTCTCATACCTGGTTTTACCCAAAATTGGCAATTTAAAACAAAACTTCACTTAGGAAATCTTTTTAACGCTATCATATTCTCACATAAAATTCAGGCACTAAAACACTGAAAACATTTGAGGTGTTGTATAAATTGATTACATGAGAGGAACATGGTTTCACCTGGATCTATGCAATCATCCACCACAGCTTTGTTTAAAAAAAATAAAAAAAATCCCTCCTCCACCTTTCTAACTGCAGCATTTGACACCACCAGATCAAAATCCCAATATGTCTGACATCTGTCTGTGATCAAAAAGTATATAACAATCAGGTGGCTTTTTAAAATTAAGGTAACTTCAATTAAACACAAACATCACTGAAATTAAGTTCTGGCAAAGTATTACCCTTCTTAAGTGACTGAAATAGTCCAGAGTATGTTATTTAACAGTCATGAATGCACAAATCTTTAAGTGTCTCTTCTTATCTCTGTTTTCTAGAGTTGTCAAGTAATGACAATGCAATGTACACATTTCACATATCAGTTTACTTATCATATACGTAAATGGAAAATTATAAACACTGTGCTACATCTCCATAGTGTTCACTGGAAGCTGTCATTTTAGAGGCTAATAGCTCTGTTTTTAGTTACAACAGCGAAATAAGAAACAGAATTGCCAGTCAATCAGAGATAACCTTTACATTTAACCTAAAAAGCACATTAAATGAATACTTACAGAAAAGTGAACCTGGGTATAAAAACATTCATGTATTATTAAGCGGATCTCCTGCTAACAGAGGTGCCAGCTAACCTTCAGCCCTTCTAACAACAAATAGAGAAGAAAAGGAGTTACTTACGAGCATGGGGACTCCATATTTCACTGTCTTATTCTTCTTTAACGCCTTTAAGCTAAACATGTCTTCTGTTTGCAGTTATAAATCCATTTTTCTGATGAAAACACGTTCAGGTCACTGCTGGAACGCCTTCACGAATGGTTCCGTCGCCGTTAGTCGTCCGTACAGAGGAAAGGTTCCGGTGTGCAACCGCCACAGAAAGTAAATGTTAAAATATGCATTTTTCCATTTTATGTTGAGAATGCATTACTATTACCTCTAATTTTATCGCAACTTAAAAAAAGATTTTAATTTAATTTATTTTTTTCTAATCTAATCGAATGTTTTTTTTAAAAACTAATTTAGTACTTTTTTTTTTTTACTGATTTTGTGGCATTCATTAGATCGATTAATTTTCTGGTTTTCTCTTTATTTCTTTTGAGCATGTTATACATTGTCTCTTTTCAATGGATAAGCAAGTGATCGAAGAAGTGAGTTTTACCCGAGGTGCACTGAAAGAGTCATCGCCCAAGAAGCTAACGGTTATTTACCCTAACGCTCTCAAATTTTGTCTGTTTCTATACGTCAACATTTCTCCATTTTCCTTTGAGCATATGAACTCTATATTTTTATCGACCGTTTTACGTTTTAAAATATGATTGTAATTAATTTTCTTACCTTCATTTTGGTCATTAGCTTCATGCCACATGTCCTGTTCAGTTGTTGACCCTTTCAGGAGACTTTTCATCACTTTAGTGACACGTGCAAACAATGAAGCTAACGATTTGAGAAAACCGTTCACTTTACCTTTGAGGGCTGAGCCAAGGCGTTGCCACCTTGTTAAAGTACTTCTCCCTGTCTTTTGGCTTATTTTCAAGAAGGTTAATCCACAAATTTTGAATAACTTCCTGGATAACCTGCTGGTTTGAAATTTAAACTATAGGATCGTAAAAATCCTCATTCATTCATCATTCCACTATAAGCAAAGAGATGTAGAAAATCAGCTTTGTCCCAGCTTGTATCACAGAGCAGAACAACTTGTAGTGATGATTATTACTTTCCGTTACTTATGTAGTTGTATAATAGCTTTTATTTTGGTTCTCATCTGGAGATTTTTATTATCATGTTGAGTGGCATTTGTTTTATATGTGTCTTATTTAATGATATTCTCTCTCATGCAAATATATGATGTAGCCTGAGTACTTTTATAACCTGTTTTAGTGTTTTATAATTTAATTCTGATTGTTTTGTGTGGTGTCATGTTAATCTTGTTTTGTAAATGGATCATCTTGTTGTAAAAAATAATACCTACAGGTACAAATAAAGTAGTCTGAACCTGAAAATATGCAAGTCTTACATATAAATAAACAATTTTCTGATATTTTGGATGAGTAGAGAATTGATGATTTTGTCACTTCAACTCAAATAACCCAGACATCTTTTATTATTCAGTAGTAAGGTGGAAACTGGAGAGAAGATCTCAGCAAAGGGGTCTTTTAAAATAAACGTGAGTCTATCATTCTGTAAAGGTTTAAATCCAAGTTTTCTTTAACCGTCTCAAATTTTAAAATTTGTTAGTAAGCAAGTCATCGTATTTAAGGTTTAAAAATACGGAAGTATAAAGTAGTCAAAAGTGGGAAATAATCTTAAGTTTTTTGACCTGAAGATAATGGCTTTAAGTGTCAAAACATGGGCTGTTAAAAGACCACCTCATCCAAACATACTGTCCCTAACATTTTGTATCTCTGAACAGATAACAAAGAGATAATAAGTTGTTATCTGGGGAAAATACTTGACACAATAAACTCAGGGAAGACATTTTTTGAAAATAAAACTTGTCCCCATTTCTTCAGTTCCTTATTCCTTCTTCATGCTAGTAAAACAAACAACTTATTGGAGATTTTGGGGAAAAGTTTTAAAGCACAGGTTTTGTTCTTGCATAGCTTTTAAGGACTAAGACGCAGATAATCATATGCTTTAGAAATGAAAGCTGATCTAGTTAAGAGAGTCAGCTAAATCTGCAAACAGGGAGTTTCCTACAGCAAACACAGAAAGAGGAGGAAGTATAGCAATTTTTCTTTATTACAATTTTCGTCTCTTATTTTCAATCAGGTGAAGAAAAATACCTTTTTTTGTTCAGTATAATAAAATATGTTAACTTTATTCATTTTATGAAGAAAAACAATGACAACAAGAAAAATAAAAACAGAAACAAACATTTTCTCTCTCCCTCTTTGTAAACCTGGAGAGCTGCTGCATTGCGTGGGAAGCAAATACAACGAAGACAGAGTGTGAGGGAGCAGGAGGCCGGAGAGGAGGAGGAGCAGGAGGAGGAATAGGAGGAGGACAAAAAGATAAGGCCAGAGACATACAAAAAATGAGCGTAGTAGGACAGAGTGTGGTGACGGGGCGGTCGGAGGACGTGGCGGTGATCAGAGCAGGTAGGCTGGTGGTCCCGGGTCAGGACGACTGACAGAGAGTTCAGAGGTCGCTCTCTCCGTACAGAGCGGTGGAGAACGACATGTAGTCGAGGGCTCCGGGCACGGCGTCTGGCCCGGTGTAGGGGGCCATGCGGACTATGCAGTACTCCGCCTGGTCTGGCGGAAGCTCCCGGCGCAGCTCATCAGGCATAATGTAGTTCTGAGGAAGACGAGGAGGAGAAAATCAGATTAGAAGAGCAGCTCTGCTGTGGAAATACTCCACTGTCAGAAGGTGAAGACTGAAATAAGACAAACTGATCAACTGTGGGTTAATTTCATTACATCATTTGTTATAACATCGATGTCCACAGGGGGGCACCACGCAATTCAGTTTCAGCTAAATGTCACTGAAGAATCAGTCCCTGACAAACTATAAGGTGCAGCTGCAGTGCAGACAGCTACATCCACCAGCCTCTTCAGGCGGAGGAGAAATGATTGATGATAAAATCAGTGACACAATCATTTGAGCGACCTGCTTTGTTTTTGTTTTTGTTTTTAAAGCCGACTCTAGAAAATGACTCCATACTTTATCTCCTGCCAGCACTTTGAATGAAGCCACGACTTGGTCGGCTGTGTCCGTGTCGGCCGTCTCGCGGGACATGAAGTCGATGAAGGCCTGGAAGGTGACGATGCCCATTCGGTTTGGATCCACGATGCTCATGATGCGAGAGAACTCATTCTCACCCTGAGGGGAACAGAGAGGAAGTGTGACAAACTCTTTCTGAATACTGAAACATAGCTCTGGATAACTTTCCATTACACAGGCGAGTTTAAGACTATTTCGAGATAAAAACACATTGTTTATCAAAATATATTTGCTTCTTTTTTTACTTCTACAGAGCTCTCGGGGAGATCTTAAAGATTCAGACATTAAATAAAGTAAAATCAAGCCTTTAATTATCCATTACCACCTCCTGCTTGTCTCTTTTATCACACATAAAACAAACATTCATACTTGAGGAGTGCTCATGGTTTTACCAGGTTGTAACCAACGGAGATAAGGCAGGTTTTGAAGTCTTCAGCATCCATGATTCCTGATCTCTTCTACAAGGTCAGCGACGAACAAACGAAACCAGGAGGAGAGGAAGGAGGTGGAGCAGCAGGGATAGAGGAAGGAGGATCATTGGAAGAATACAGGAGGAACGAAGAGGAGAATTAAGGAAGACAGCCGCAAAAATCCACAATGTGGACGTTGCAAAGTTTTGGGAAATCACAAGGGGGCGTTAAAGAGGGAAGGATAAGAATTAAAGGAGGGACCAGAGGGAGGATGGGGGGAAACAGGAAGAGTACAAAAGAAAACAAAAAGAAAAGTTAAACCTCTCTCAGCAGGGTGGCTACGATAAAGTACCTGTGCATCGTTGGCGATATCGAAGCCCAGGCTGATCAGGCAGGCCTTGAACTCCTCGGCGCCCAGAGTGCCCGAGTGGTCCTGGGGGGTGGGAGGCCAGTGCCAGGCGAGGCGTCGGGGGGGCCATGCAGCAACACATACAGCCGTGTCAGTGACGGTGAAGGTGGAGAGGAGAGGGTGAGGTGGTGTCGGAGGAGGAGGGTGGGTGGATGGAGGGGTGCATCATGCACAGGGGGAGGAAATGGAGGTGTGGAGGGGTGATGGGAAGGAGGGAAGGAGTGGGAGTGGGGGGGTCATGCAGGAGACAGAGAAGAGAGAACACAGTGCAAATTGATTAGGATGTGGCAGGTGAACACTCTGCTGGGTGAGGGCATTCACAGGCGTTAATGTGCAGTGTGCAGCCAGACTGCAGAGCTGTGTGCTCAGGTTATTCACATCGTCCAGAACACGCTTCACTCTGGTACAAAAGTTCCTCTTTACCTCTTTTTGTGCAGCATCAATAAAAAACAGCTCATCACAAACTTGAATTCTTTTTTTTTCCAGGTATTTCCAAACAAAGACCTCACGCTGGCTGCTCATTTCAGACGTGTTAATCCAAAAGCATGGCTCAAATGATACAGGCAACCACAAAATGTAAACTAAAGCGCTTTTTCCCGTCAAAATAAAGTTAAATTAACGAATAACTTCTAGACAGATTAACTTCAGATCAATACGCCTCTCTCAAAGCCTTAATCCCGATGAAACATGACAGAGAAGCCCAAGTCCAGGTCCACATTTGGCTCCCTGTGCTCTGCGATCATTTACCTGAGGTATCGATTAACGATGGACCGGCTCCAGAAAAATGCTTGAGCTAATGGAGGAGTCAGCAGGAGAGCTGGGGTGAGGAGGAGAACGGGGCAGAGAAGGAGCTAAATAAAAACTCATCCATAATTGGTGCTGTTCCTGACACATTGAGGCTCAGTGTAAACACAGAGTCCAGGAGGCAGGAGGGGGGGGGGCAGATTTTATAGAAACAGCCTTCAATGGAGAGAGTTTATCTCCACCTATGGTATGAACTCAAACGTCTATTTCCACTCCACCTGCTCTGTAGGTCAGTTATAATATGTTGGACTGACGGTAAAAATCATAAACTCAAAGCCTCTGAAAGGACTTTATGTGTAACATGAAATCACTAGAGTGCTCACAACGCAGAAAGTTTCTTGTCTTGCTCTCATTTTTGGACTCTGTCCTGTAAACTGAACATGTGCAGTTTTATACCTTATATATCACACTTTCCTGTATTAAGTCATATCCTTCACTACTTTACCATATCTTACTGTATATTAGAGCATACTGTATTGTATCTAATCTTACTTTAGCAAACCATATTGTAACATACAGTATCGAATAGTATTGTATTGTGTAGCATTGTCTAGTATCCCATCATACCATTTTGTATTGAATTGTGTCCTATTATGTTGTGTTGTACTGTATTATGTCACGTCTCACACGACTGTATCATACTTTACATATTAAGTCATACAGTATCATATCATGTCTACTTTAACTATATCATATCCTATCCTATCGTATCTCATCATACTTTACTGTGTCATATTGCATCCCATAATACTGCTCTGTATCATTCTGTATAATATCATATCATACTGTATCACTTAAGTTGAATTATGACGTATTGTACTGCATCAAACCATATGGTATAGTATTCTAGCATATTGTATTGCATCATATTGTATAGTACTGTATTGTAATGTGTTGTATGTTCCATAATGTATCATATTGAATGGTATTGTATCTCACTGTATCATATCCTATCTCATTGCATTATATCATATCATACAATTATCAGTCACATTGTGTCTTTTCATACGTACTGTATCATTTGTGATTGTAATGTCCACTATTTATCTTTCTTATCATGTTATACTGTACTATTCATTTTTTACTGAATAGCATCATCATACCGGATCTTACCAGATCGTATGTTACTTATCATATCATTTTGGTATCTTATCCTTTCATTCATACACAGTGTGACATTTTGCTTTATGCTGTTTCACATTGACTGTATCATGCTGTGTTGTATTGTAGGGTTTCCTATTGTACACGACTGTATTGTAATGTATTGTTTTGTTTTGTACAGTACTGTAGCGTTTTGTCACGTTTTATTGTACATTTACATCTAGGGGGGGCTCAGGAAATTGGAAGGTAGGTTAAAAAAATAGAATCTAATTTTAATACGTAAAGTGCCATAATCGTCAGACTCTCATGTTTCTGATTGTAGCCAAACATACCTTGTGTGACAGGTGCAACTTGAGCATAGCGATGTCATGATCCTTGTCAACCTGGTGGTTTAACCTGTTAATAAGCTATCTAAAAAACTGAACACAGCTTTGAGGCTCTTCCTCTGTACACTGACTATATGAAATAAAGGAGTATCCCACCCTAGGTGACAGTTTTTATTTTTTTGAAGAATAGTCTGTTGGTTCCCAAAGGGGGTCCCCAGCCAGAAGCTAATACTGTTTTGGGGGCCTTTGCACATTAAAATTTGAGAACCCCTGTCTTAAAGCACCATATTATATAGTTTCAAACCAAACTGTATCTTATTCTAACCTCTCTTTTATATGTTTTTATCTTACTCGATTGTATCGTACTGTATTGCATCCTATTGCATTGTATTGTATCAAAAAAACACAGTTTTTGCCATAATGCATCATATCTTACTGTACAGTATCATATCTGATTGTATTGTACTCTAATTTTCCTTTCTTTTTGTGTTGTGTGATACTTATGTAACCACATTACGTTCTATGTATTATTATGCACTACTTACACTTTACTTAAAGTATCACAAAGTGCCAATTCCTTTAACAAACTGTATCCTAATTATACCATGTTGTATCTTACTCATCTATATCCTATTATATTGTCGATATAATGATGTAACTGAGACGTATCAGATCATGTTTAATCATTCCTGAATGTGGCTACATGTCCTGTCCCCAACTTGGACATTTGTTCGGACTCCGATGAGACAGAATCCATCCGCCTTTTTTTTCTCTTGATATGCCTAAAAGCTGGCGAGCCACTGGAGTCAGTGAAATGTCAGTCTGTCTTTAAACTGAGCTGAAAGGTCAGCACACAGCCTACACACTCTGCTAACCTGTTTGTTTTCCGGTCAAAGGATTGCTGTTAGAAACACCTCAGGCAGCACAACACGACACCTCAAACCCAGATATGATTCACTCTCACCTTCATGTCTGTGCTTCACCGCATCAGTCTAAACGTTCACAAACGAAAGAGTTCACTGAATTTTAACTCTAAAGCTACAGTTCGAAAAAGCTATATATTAGACTCTTTTTACACAAATAAGAAAAAAATATAAACCTTTCCTGAACTTTTTTTGAAAATACTCTTCCTCTTTCTATTTCCATGTCTCATGTTACAACTTGAGTCTCAAACAATGTGACTGACTGTAAATGAGCAGAACACCTCCTACGACAGCTCTCCTCGCCTGCTGCTGTGCATCTGCACCGTGACTCATTACGAGTACTGACCCTGTCGAAGTGGTTGAAAGAAGCTCGGAACTCATTGAGCTGCTCCTGGCTGATGCCTTTGGCGTCTCGCGTTAAGATCTGGTTCTCGATTTCATTGATAGTGCGGGCGATGGTGGTGAGTAGCTGCTCCCAGCCCACGCGGATGTGCTGCAGAGAAAACAGATGACATTTGAATATTTTAACATTTGGATGGCATTGTCCCTGTCCCTCTTGTCTCATGTTTTTTTGGTTCAAAGCTTGTTTACCTCCATGGTGTAGTTGGTGTGCTTGTTGTCGAAGATGAGAGCTTCCTGAATGAGCTGATGGTCTCCCTCCAGCTGGTCGATCTTTGGCTTGTAGTTGACGATGCTCTTCTCGTACTGGCGAAGGTGTGTCAGTTGGTCCTCCAGGGTGCCGTGCATCTCGATGGAGATGCGGCCAATTTCCTGAAGGTACACACAAACAAAACAGGTCAAAACTCCCTTAAATGACAAAAGTGAGCTCCTGCAAAGTTAAGGACATGATAACGTACAGCAATGACACACACTGGAGCAAATCTCATGCAGGTGTTATTTGTTCCATATATGTTGAAACTGGCTTTTTTAGAAACTTCCAATTTAATCAGTCTTTTCTTGAATTCATAAATCTGCATAACACTCATATCTTATACTTTTGCACAACTTTTAGTCAGCTGAGGCTAAATTTTTTTAAGTAAATAATAGAGGGTATACAGGTGATGTCACAGCAAGCAGAGGTCGCCGTGGTTACGCCCACAAAAAGAGGGAGATGAGTGGCAGCGTTGGCTTAAATACCGTCTAAACTCTAAAACAAGATCAAAAAATGAGGAAGAGCTGTTGCACAATTGGTGATTGGTTAAACAAACATGTTTGAAAAGCAATAAAAGCGATCTTTTGACAGGCTACTGAAAGACAAAGAAAAAATGATAGATTGCTGCAATTTTCAGAAACAATCCAGGCAACAAAAGCTGGATCTGCCGTTCCCTTTTGGTGTCAGTTAACGTTAATTTATGCTGTATTTCTGGGGTTAATTCATTCCTTAAATTACAAAATATCTAAATGTTAGCATTTTTCTTTCAGCTATGTTTTTTATGACTGAAACATTTTTGTTTTTGTGTGATTATGAACGTTGTGCTCAAAATGATTTGTAAACTAGCTTAAACTGAGGCTAACCCAGTTTTCCAAATAAAGGGGAACTCGAGCACAGGAAGTTGTAGCTGTGCTCTATAAAGTATTTGATATTAACTGTACTTAAATACAGTCACAAAGACTACATCCATTAATAAGACAGTCTGTGTCAAATACAAAAAGTACAGATAGATATTATGTGTATTCACTCGGGTCAATACACGGATTAGGCTTTCGTAGTTTTCAGGTTTTACATTGTGTGTTCTTCTGGTGTTGAAATCAGGCAAAAATAAATTTCAGGATATGATTTCTGGCCACATGTTGATGTTTGTGGACCCCTGGTTCTTTAGTAGGTTTAACAAAATTTCCTTAATTTCATGTCATATTCCACATTTTACCCAGTCTCACAGTGTTTACTGCCGCTCTCCGCAATGTTAAGTGAGGTTTGTTTTGCCATTCAGTCCAACTGAAGTGGGTGTGACCCTGAAGGGAAGTGACGTCAACGCTTACCCTCTATTAACTAACAGAGCATCCCTGAGGTTTTCTGCTTACTTAACTGTAAAGCTAATGCCTACATGTACCAGGATGCATTGCATTTATGCTTAGGTTTGTTATTTACATTCCACATTTTTGCTCAAATTAATACTTCTGCTTATCCATGTTAACCAAAACACTGTAACTGTTACCATAATCCCTGTAATCCTCTCAGCTCATGTTTCAAGTTGCTGTTTTCTGGGTTTATAGAGTTGTTTTGTTTACAAACAATGGTGAAGACTACAAACCACTGGGACTGAAATGACTGTAGTAGGGACACGCTGTTTTGCAAAAACAGCGATAGTTTTCACTCAACATCAAAAGCTCTGACAGATGAAGAAAAGTTAAGAAAATCTGAGAAAAGACTCTGAAATCATCACACAGGAGTCACAAAGTTTGACCAATCCTATTTTAAACAGTACACGACTTACTTTATGACTAAACCACTCACAAACTGAATTACACCCTCTGCACGCTGGCCTCATTCTGAACTTGTAACGTGGTCATTTGACCGCCGGCCCGCTGCACACACTGACCTCCATCTTGGTCTGGATCCAGGGTCCAATGACGTTGGCCTGGTTGGCAAACTGTCGGCGCAGACGCTCGTTGTTCTGCTGCCGGGCGTGCTCCTCGATCAGAGCCTGGTCACGCTGCGGCACCAGCTGCCGGACCTGCAGCAGGACAGGGAGAGGCGGGAGAAACAGATGTGTTAATGAGCACAAACTTGGTGAGAATGTTGGACCACAACAGTCCAAAGAAAAAGACCTGTTACAAAAATATCCAGAATTTATGACTCCTCCAACTATTTTCTCTTTTATAATATTAAAACCTTCCATGACAAGGTTTTCTCACCTTGTCCCATTTGCCGTTGATCTCCTGTGGGTTGATGGTGGTGTACGGGTTGGTGCCGGCCATGTTCACATGATAAGTCTGCACAATCTTGGCGATTTCATTGTGGATGCCAAGGATGGCCTGGCGCTCTTTGTCAGCCTCGGGCAGCGTGGCTTTGAACTGCTCGTGAGCTGTGCTTAATCCCTAAAACACCAAACAACAACGGTAAATTTCTACCCACTAACATCAGTATCTCCCTTCTCCTGCCGTGTGAGTCCCACCTGGATTTCCTCGATGGTGTGGACGATGAACGTGTCCTGCAGGTCCTCCATGGCGCCCTCCATCCAGTTGTTGAACGGAGCTGCTCTTTTGGCAAACTCAAGGTACAGTTGGTCGATGGTTTCCAGAAGCTTCTCGGTTCTCTGTGGGGTGAAAATTACGAGTTCAGAACGAATCAAATATTCTCTAATCCCCATTAAATAAAGCACCTAAAAGCTGTGAAAGTTGATTGTAAAATACTGAAGGAAAGTCAAAGTGTGTCTGGGTTTTGGCGCTTCCTATTGACAAAGTATGTTGTATGAGGTGTCATTTCATTAGGATATGGTAGCCTAAAAAGAAGTGCTTAGACTATATGCCTTTCTCACGACTTGATTCTATTACAATTTTCAAGGTGCAAATTGGATTCTTGGATATTTACAATTTTTGCGTTGCTTTTTTACACCAGATCATGTGAAAAAGTTAAATGATGATAATGTCTACAGACTACATCAGGAGACATTTTTTCCCATAAAATGCACGTCAAGTGAGTCAGAGAGAAACATTTCACCCTCTGCTGGAGAAAAGTGACTGAAATGAAAAATATGAATTTGAAAAAATAAAATCGTTTTTTTGACAAAGAATCCTGATTTTGATATTGTCAAACAAAAAATCCTGATATATAACGATTTCTGATTTTTCTCCCACCCCTACTAAAAAGTTTGTATCTATATCAGGCTGATTCAAGTCTGCTTTTTCAAGAATGAGGAGAGCTGGTATGGACTTGCGGCTAAGTCACACCCCATGAGGTTTGCCCTCAGGTAGTCCGCCTGTGTTCATATCCAACCTGCGATCTCTTTCTTACAAAAAAAAACTGATAACAATACCCTGGTGAGTAAAAAGCCAATTTTTAATTAAGATTCTTGTCCTGATAAAACCTTTTGAACAACCAGACCTGAAGAAGAATGAACACAGAGCAGGGATTCCTTGAGAGTGGTGCGCGAGCTGCCACTAGGGGGTGCCCGACGAAAGTGTAATGGCAGCTGAGTACCAATATTTATTGATATTGTATCAACAAATAAATAATTAAATAATTCTAACCCTTTTTAATGGAGGTTAACAGTTTAAATATTCAAATCTTGAATTTCCGTCACATAGAAATGACTGGTTTTCATCTTTCAACGACCACACTTGACTTTTTAAATATTATTAATGACATTATTTTAATGTTACTTACTGTTATTTTCCCCACCATTTCTGATGTGAGAGATCATTAGGCCCATTATTGTACATTCTGTCCAGTAGCCTATATTATTAAACTTGATACCATATTTGTGGTTATACAGTCTACGCCTTTTCTTTTTTTATGATTCCGTTAGTTCACACCCCATGAGGGCATTGGAGGGGCATCAGCTAATTTGGGAGGTAAAAGGGGGTGTGCAGCCTGAAAAGTTTGGGAGTTGATCAGCAACAAACTTTATTTGTTGGTTTTAATTTTAACTTCCTTTTTTTTACTCTTTAAAAAAAAAACAGGGCCATAGAGACAGATTTTCCGTGGCAACAGAAGAGCTGAAAACCAACTCCACAGAGCCTCTCAATGTAAAAGATCACACTTTTTTCTGCTCTTTAACAGCAACACGACCAAAAGTGGGCTAAAAAACAAGCTTAAAGTAACTGATCATTGGGATTAGAAACCTGATTCTTCATTCACTGGTTTTAATTCTCTCACAGAGTTTCTCACTCACCTGCAGAGCCTCGCTGCGTTTCTGGGTCAGAGCTCCCAGAGAGTCCCACTGGTCACAGATCCGCTGGCAGCGAGCGTTCACACTCGGGGAGTCGTAGTAGTCCAGCTCACTGGAGCACAAACAGACAGAACACAAGACTCATTCGAAGGCTTTGATCTCCTAAAACGCTTTAATCTCATTCTAAGGTTCGTTTTTCCCATCAGCCCCTGCTCTCTTACTTTAACTCCTGTGCGATGGCTGCGATCTGCTCCACGCGGTCCTGATGTGCAGCCAGATCGCTCTCGAAGGCCTCGTGTTTCTTCAGCAGGGCCTTGATCTCTGACAGAGAGGCCGTCTCGTAGTCGGTTTTCTGTAGCATCGCTTCCTTACCTGCAGGGGGAGACACAAAACACTTAGACCTGCAACCTTTAAATGACTACCAGGTCTGATCTCATAATTCCTCTTCCCTTTCTTGATCAGACCTTTATTCAGAGCAGTGATCATTTCCATACCTTCAGTCCAGGCTTCATGGATCTCTGCTTTCTGGCGAAACTTCTCTGCCAGGTGGTCGAGTCTTTCCAACCTGCGAATCTCGTTGAGGAGCCACTCCTCATAACCTTTCTCTGCTCCCTCCAAGTTTCCCCACGCGTTGTTAATGTCCTGAGTGAGGCAGAGAAAATAAATCCAAGTGAAAAAGTAGCAGAGAAGTTTTTAGTTGGAAGTCAAACTTCTAGAAGTCTTGGCACAAAAGTTAGTACTTTCTTGAGTTGCCTTGACCTACCGAGACCATCTTCCCCTCGGAGGGCATGAAGGCAGGCCGGTTGCTGAGCCTCAGCTTGGTCTGCAGCGTGTTGAAGTTGATCTCCAGCTGGCACTTCTCCTGCACTTTGGGCGGCTTGTGGAGGCGGCGATAGTCTCTGAAGTCCTCCAGCTTCTGCTGCATGGCCTGCATGGTGTTCTCGGGCAGGCGGTTCTCCAGCCAGGGGATGGTGCGACGGATCCACTCCAACAGCTGAGGTGTTGGTGGTAGTGTGTAGGCGAGTGTGTGTGTGCAAGTGTGTGTGGTGAGGGGTGAGAATGACCGGAGAAAGAGGATGGAGGAGAAATTGACAGGAGAGAAGAAGGAGAATCATGCAAATGGAGGAAAACGGAGGGATAACAGAGGTGTAGTTGATGTTGTAAATGTGTTGAGGGACAAAAAGGACACAGATAAAGATCACTGATTAGTTACTCATAATATTTGTTAATTTACTTCAGCTAAAAGTACACTTTATGTGGCATTACAAGGACCACATTGTGTTTTTGCCTGTTTTATCTCATTTACTGAATCTGTGCTCTGTAGTTAAAGCTGCAGCTGTTAAATTTAACATCACAGGAGCTGCTGGAGGTTGATTGATGCTTTCATGTTTTTCTTTTTCATATTTCAGCATTCATTAATTGACAACTGCATTTAATTATTACTGCTTAGTTATATTATTGCATCATTTTTATGTAAAATTACAACTTTTGTTTCATAATATTACTAATTAAAATTCATATCACAACAACTTTTGTCTCATCACATACAGACTTAAATTTCTTAACTTAACAACTTTTTCCTAGCAAAAAAAAAACAACTTTTATTTTATAATGGAAGATTTTTTTCTTAAAAAAATCCCAACTTAAATAAATCACGTCAGCACTTTCATCTTGGAATACAATGACTATAGATAAAAAAATCCTTGATTTTTTTTTTTACCTTAGCCCTAAACCTCTATTGTCATCTGAAAAACCCAATTTGACTTCATTTCAGTTTGTTAATTCATTTATAAATGAAGCTACCTAAGCTACAAAATCTTCTGCTTTTATTCACTAGAGGGATAAAACCTCTTTGCATTTTAGCAGCAAAAAACATCAGCTTATAGGCATTTTAACTCTTTTAGCAATAAACAATTAAAGCTCCTATAAGGAATTCTGTGTGTGTTGACTTTGGCGCCCCCTGTGATCAGATTTTTTTTCCTCTTTTCCTCTGTAGTCTTATAAATCTGAAACTATTGTTTTCTGACAGTTAAAACTCCTGCTTTAATCTAACAGTTAAAGCTGTCATTTTATCTTTAGTGCACTGTTCTGGTTCTAACACCGTCCCTTTCGCAGAGATTATCTGAATTCAAAATTTCAGCTTATAATTTTGTAATCTTGTTACAAATGGCATTGATTGCTTTGGTAAATCATAAGAAGGAATCGCTTTTGTTTTCAATCTGTTTTGTAATGCAATAAAAACTGCACAGGAGCTTTAAAGAGAAAGCGAACTTCTTTACGTCCCTGCTCGTTGTTTGGTACTTTTACTGACAAGAGCTGCCTCAGTGGTAAGTTTATCTTAAATTATTCTTAAATTTATCTTAAAATCTTACATGTAGAGATCTGTTTTTAGTTTCAATGATATAAAACAGCAAAAACACAGCTTTTAATACACGTCTGGTTTGAACCTCTTCCTCTTTCTGGCTCCTCCCTGTTCATGATCCTAACCCTGCACCTGCTTGGAGCACAAACACCCTGGGTGGGCAGGAAATGAGGGAGCAGGTTATAAAGGGAGACAGAGGGAGAAGAGGTGGTGCAGGATAAGTGTAGGAGAATCAGGGTGTGCTCACATCACTGGCCAGCCTCTCATAGTCCTCCATCAGCTGCTCGTTCTCTTGGTTGACAGCCAGCACTTTGCAGATCCTGTTGGCTGCCGTCTCTGCCTGTAAGACGAGGGTGAGGGGAGACAGAGTGAGACCTAGACAGGGCTGAAACCTTCAGTAAAGAAATAACATTTAAACAAAGCTAAAGCTGAACTATTAACCCACTAAATTCACTTCTTAATCATGTGTTTTCAGTGACTGTAAAGCTGTGCTCGGATTATTAACCTGATTTCAACAGAAGGACTCCAGAGAGTGGCAGCGACAGCCTTTACAAGGACATGTCGTATTGTACCTGCCATCAGGTGTAGGGGCACCTTTCTGTCTGCACCGCTGTCTTTTTATAGAACAGCAAAGTACAGGGAGTTATCTTAGCCTCTAAACCTACATACACACAGAGCCAGGCTGCTCTGAGAGCTAACAAATGAAGTCCGGAGGGGATAAAACCGGGCTCATCCATTACACCGGAACACGCCAAGTCAGTTTTCAGCACAAGTCTGGAAATGCAAGAGTTTCAGTGACAGAAAAGGAGCTGAATACAAAGAGCAAAACGATGATAGAGAGAAATTTAAGCAGCATGCAAGTCTGGAAGATCATTACGTGAATATGTTTGTGGGATTTTTGGATTGAAAAGTCACAAATAATAACAATATTTTTGTTTTAGGGACTTAAGATGTTTTTGATGTATATAAGTTTTCCTTCTGGATGAGTTGTATCAAATCTAACCATTCAAAACCCTAAAGCCACTCATTGATGCGGTGGACAAACAACTCCCATGTCTTGTGTATTAAAATGACTGATATTGAAGTAATCAGCTAAAGCAGGGCTCTGCAACCTTTACTTTCATTGTAGCCATTTTGCCTCAGCTCACCTGGATTAAATTAATTCAGGAGCCACAAAATCTACTTTATCTTCACAATAAAGACAATCAAGTGTCTAAACTTCTTTACATAAACTACAGTGAATAATTATCTAAGCAACAAGATTTTTGAATTTATGTAAATGTACATGTGACGTCTAAGATTTATATCTTTAACAAATTTGCAAAAAGTTCTAAAATTGTTGACAGTACTTAATTAATTGATTAAACTTAATTTTGAGATTTCAAAAAAATTGCAAAAATAAAAAAATAATCATGAATTTGCAAAATGTATTTTTATTGTTTAATTTCAAAAGATAACGCATGATTTTATTTAGTGTCTTTGTCCTTAAACATCAATACCCTATGTGAGAAAAATACTTTTAAAAAATTTCAATAATATTTTTTAAAGCTACAAAGAGCCACTGCAAAGAGTTGTATGAGGCTCCAGAGCCACAGGTTGAAGACCCTTGAGCTAAAGTAATTTAAAAACTGTAGGTACCTCACAGTCATTTTAATTAGAATAAAGCTAAAGTTTTGAGTACAGCAGTCATCTGTGAAGTTACATACGAGGCAGACCAGCAACTCTCAAGTCCTGATAAGTGAAGTTGTTGTTTGTATCAACAGAGTCCGGTCTCTGACTCACAGGTCTGTAACAGTCAGGATCCTTTCCATGTTGTTTTCAGACCATAAACTGAAAAATAAATGGACGTCATCTTGCTCGGCTCAAAGTGAGGGCCACAAAAACTGCTCCCCCTGGTGGCTGGCTGCAGTATAGGTCAAAAAATCCAGCTCTCCAGTCGTTCCAGATAGGCTGTGGTTAATCTTTAAAAAATTAATACATCTTGTAGAAATGTTTCTCACGTCCAATTGTTGTGGTGGTTTGAAGACATCATTTGGCTGCCTTGTACTGAAGTCTTTTTTCTGAAAAGTTTTGTTTTCATTAGTTATAAGAGGTTAAAAACTAACTTTTACGCTGTTTAACGATGATTAACAGCTGCCGTTCTTGTGTATTTTTTTCTGGGACTGTAAAATATGTCAGGAGGTAGAGTCAAGAAGTGATTGGACTCTCAAAAGAAAAAAATATATACTTTTGTCAACTGGCTCCACTCAGATTCTCCCAGAATCCCTCGCAGACTCTGGCTGCACAACAGCTGCCAATGTGAGGGGGGTATTTCTGCTCCCAAACTGTACAATGGTAAATTGCAACTCCTGTGCTCATTAAGTTAAAGTTAACGCAATGCAAACTCCTATATTGAATATACTTTGGGTTATTTTGTCATTAAAGTTCAGCTATTACAGCCATATTGAAAATGTGAAAAGAAAGGGTTAAATTACTGTTTTTGTTAATGGAGTCAGACAGTGACTTAACAGCTGGAAGATTTACAGATATTTGACATATTCAGCAGGACTTATCAGGATATGAAAGTTACCAAACAGTCGTGCAAAGTTTTGAGGGTAAAGTGCCTCAGATAAAATATTGGGATGGAGAGAAATCCACAGGCTCCAGTTATAAATCAGGGTATGGATTTCCTTCTTAAAAGCTTCTTGTGAAATTAATCAAGCTAAAAGGTAGCGTAACCTCACATCAGCGTCTCTTCTTCATAGCTCAGAGATCTCAGAGAGGAGCGCTCATCAGGGAGCAGAGAGATCACGGGGAAAACTTGGCTCTGTCAGATACATGCTCCAGAGGCTCAGCAGCAGCAGGCGAGCTGCCTTAAAAGGAGAGCCAGGATGTGCAGGTCGTGCTTCTGACAGCACACGTTTGCACGCTGGGCCTGTTTACTGAGCGTCCTGGCAGCTGAGGCTCATCTTATGGATTACTGTGTCCTGACATCAGAGGATGCTAGGAGTCAGAAACTATCTCACTTGATCTATGATGCCATCATGGGCCTCACTGCAGGTTAATTCTCTCATTTATTATCGTTAGATTCTAATCTCAGAGCTCACTAATGATGTTTCAGAGCCAGGATGTTTTAATGAGATTTATGGCAACTTTCAAGGTCTTTCTATTGTCGTCACTTTTGGCACTCCATGTTTCCCTTCAAATCTGACTTCCTGTGAATATTATAAAAAGATAATGTGTTGCCTGATAATGTAGGTTTCTGTATCAAACAGTGTTGTAGAGATAGATTAAAGCGTCCCATTGTAAGCAGCCAAACAATGGATGTTGGCAACAAACTATCGAGGCAGCTTCCTCATTTTCTGCCAGCCACTCTGGCAGGTATCCAGTTACTGTTTGAAGCTTTTCTCTTTTGTTTGGTTCGGTTTTGTTTCTCACCTTCTGCTTGCCTGAGAACGCGTGGTAGTAACACGACACATAAGTCATGACAGCCTTCTCATCTGGCCTCAAGGTGCTAATGATATCTGCCCAGGGAACAAACAGAGGAAGAGGAGAGAGGACAGAGAAGAGAGAAATGCACAAGAGTAAAAGAGTGCAGAGACAAAAGGGACCAGCAGGGGGTGTAATCACAAGAGGAGGCAACAGTGAGGGGCACAAGTCATCTCCAGTCTGCCTGCAGGTTGCAACCAAAGTGGTTCATTCATAAGCAAAATTTAGATCTAGAAACTTGAGTGGGATGTGATTAGAGGGAGTTCATTCTTTAAATTCTAAGACGGAAAAAAACCTGACCGCCCCTTTAAAAACCAAAACATCAGTAAGTATCTATCTGCAATTCATCTGCCTACAGGTCACTTTTCTTTCAGGGGATTTTAACACTTAAAAGAGGAGTGAAAGGAAAGTCTTTAACCTTGTTTTTGTGGGTTTTTTTTAACAAATAATATTATGAAACTGTCTTTTTTTTCATCTTTGCAGCATTTTCATCAAATATAAAGGACCAAATATTTCTTGAAATATCTGCAAATGTAAGTCAATTTTCTATTTCTAAAGATTTTAAAGCTCCCATGATGAGATTTGAGATGTTTAATAAACAGACAGAAATCAACACTGACATCTTTTTGTGACCCTAAAAAAGCAAAGCAAACTTTAAACAAAATTATTTTAAAGTATATTTTTTGATATTTTTATGTCTACAGACAGTAAGGTGCAGGGTAGGTGTTAACATTTGCCGCCTTTTTTGAGAATTTTCTACAACAAAAACAGTCATGGACTGTCATGTTTGACTGGCAAAAGACACCAGGATGATGAAAATGTGTTTGAATAGCGGGAAATAAAATAAGAGGTACTGCTTTGTCCACTTGGGGTGCCAAAATCCACACAAACAAAAGTTCCTCACAGTAGCTTTAAGCTAATGTGGAAAAATGCAGTACTGGGAAGACAAAATAAGAGAAAATAACATTATTTCAATCATTAATTTAAATTTTTAGAATAATTTCACTCATAAATGCAGAAATAGCGGAAAAACTAAATTGTGTTTTTTTAGGAGATTGCCAAATATCTTGCACTGGAAAGTCTTACATATGTTGTTAGAGGGGAAAGAGATCTTGTTTAAGTATGGAAACTTTTTTTTTAGAAATTTTGAAATATGAGAAAGTTGTATTAACTTGAGGTCTTTAAGTTGCCATCGCTGCTGCCTTTTCAGTTCAGTTATGTTTTTATTTAAATTTACTTTTGTCAATGATATTTTTAATTTCTTATTGTTGTTGTCAATTTTCTTTTTATTTTCCATTATTATTTTTATTTTATTTTTATTATTTTATTTTATTTTTATTATTTTATTTTATTTGTATTATTATTCTATTATCATTTTATTTTATTTTTTGGTCATTATTTTCTTCCTGTCTCTATATGTTTTTATTATTACCTTATACTATTTAGTTAAACAGTATGGTTATATATTACTGTCATTGCTGGGGTCTATGTTATTTGTATGTTTTTTTTATTTTTATTACATGTTAAAATCTAATAAAATGTTGTTTAAAAAATAACTTTGTTCTCTTGTTCCCTGTATTAAGACCAAGGCTGCACATCAGCTACCAAGAGGGACATTTGGACTTTTAATATCTTTGTGTTCATATGTTACACCCTTGGCTCTTTGCTTTTTTCGTCAGCATGTTATTCCCTGTGTATTTAAGCTAAAGGAAAAGACCTGAAAGTTAAAACTCTGTGATGCAGATTTTGGAAGGCTCCAGCGTTGGATCTCCCTCTATTTGTGTATTTTATCTCATTTCACACCTCTCAGATCTCTGATGCAATCAGAGTCCAGCTGTGGTTCCTCTGCTCTGAGCGCCGCAGACCCCCCTGTCTCCCCACTCTTCAGAGATAAACACAGACATTTTTGATCAGAGTTGCTTAAACACAGCTGTGTTGAAGCGTCCACTCTGCTGCTCGGGCCTCTCAATTGAACCCGGCTCTTTTTTTCTTAAGTTCTGCTTTCCGATAAACTAGTTCTCTGACTGAGAAAAATGACTGCACAGCTAAAGAGTTCCTGCTGTTTTTAATGGCGTCTATTAAACTCAAATCATTTATCATACAACAGAGAAAGTCTGAATGAAAACTCTCTGACAGGTTAAGGTCAGGGTAGACCAGGGGTGCCTTAACTTTTCCTTTTTCCATGTGGATTCATTATTCACCTCACGTTAGCTGTTGCTCTTGATTTGGATTGTAACCCTCCTTTTAAACGGTTCATCCTCCATGACACTAAACTTCAGCCTAATTAGTTCCTCTCCATCAGCAGTCACGGCTTTTATCTTGAGCGGTCAGGTTCATTTGTCAGTCAAACTCCTCCACACCTCCCACTCTGCTCAGCCTCTGCTCTGCCAAACTAAAATGCCATCAGGGCCGGATATGACCACCTGTGGTGCCGTGACAACCTGGTAGACTGGAGATGCACTTGTGCTCATCGCCTCTAAGAACAGAAAGTTGTCATCCCATCATGCATTTGGTGCTGTGAACCATGCGAAAAGTGAAGGAGAGCGGCCCCGGTGGGGGGCGTGGTGCACTGCAGAGAGAAGGGAACTGTTAGGAGAATCACAGAAAGTGGAAACAAGGGAGGAGGAAGAGGAGGAAGAGGAGGAGGAGGAGGGAGACGCTGCATCCAGGATACCTTCTGGGCGCCGGAGAAGGCGTGGTAGAAGCTAGAGACGTAGGTCATGATGGCTTTCTCATCCGGACGGGCAGTGCCCACAATGTCTGTAGGAGAGAGGAGGTTGAAGGGAGGGTGGAGGATGGAGGATGGAGGGGAGTCGAGGGTGTTAAACAAAGAGCAGTACATCACAGAAAACATCACAGAGAGCTCAGGTTCAGCTCTCCACATAAACAATATTCAAAGTAGGAGATAAAATCTCTGCATCACCGTCCAGATGTTCTGATAGAGAGGATTTTCAGTCTCAAACACAGAAAACACACTTCATGTCTGTACACTAAAAAAACAGAACATACTTCAGGTCTCTGAACAGCAGCATGTGTGAAAGTCGATGCCAGAATATTCTCTCTCAGAGCTGAGAAGGTCACACTGTGCAGACTTTTTCAAAGCGACTAATCTTCATCAAATATTGAGATTATTACTCAACTTTCTTAACACTCTGCTGCATCATAATACTTCATTCTGACTGGTCAAACATGCATGACAATGATTACTTCTAAATAGTAAAAAGTGATACCAGGGACAACCAAATGACAAAGCAAATTGGAACACAATAGAATGTATCAAAGCAGAGTAGAATGAAATCAAGGGGATGAAACGGATCAGAATGGAATATTTCTGATTGGTCAAAACTAGTGCTGTCAGGCAATCAATCTAGTTAATCTAATTAATCCAATTAACTACAGGATTTGTAATAAATTAATCTAATTAATCACATTTTAATCTCATATCTGCTTAAGGTCCCCAAATAAAGAATCTGAATTCTAGGACATTACAAAACTGTAGTACATGACTAATCAAATGATTACACGAAGAGGAGAAGATTTGTAAATCCACATATTTTTCAACCCGCCAATATTTTTTGCTGCCATTGAAGTCTAGACGTCTATTAAATTGCAACCGTATGTCAATCAAAATCCTGCGCGTAAACTACTGTGGGTGAGAGCGGTGCGCTTTTTGGATGAGAGATCAGCATGGATATGAGGAGAAGATGTGAGATGACAGAGGCATAGCGAGACGCTGTAAGTCAGAAAAGTTCATTCAGCTTACGCTCAAACTGAGGATGTGTCGCGGTAGTTGAAAGAGAAAGGGTGATGTGATCGTGATCGTGCAGCTATCTTGCATTAATTTTTAGAATGCATTAATTTGCAGTGTAATTAATTCATCTAATTAATACATTTAAGTGACAGCCCTAGTCAAAACCCCATGACACCAGCGACGACAGATCACACAAACCCACAGAAAAGAACCTGGACTCTACTTCTTCCTGTAGGGGTCCTGCTCACCCTGTCAGAGGCCTCCTGTGCAAACATGTAAACTGACGTCAAGAGGAATGTGAAGAATGTGCTCTGCCCTTATTCACGCCTTTGCACACCTGGATAATCGCTTCAGGAGCACAGGCGGGGCTGTCAAGATTGAAGGTTTCAGGGTAGTTACAGAATTACGGTGTGTCTGTGACCTGAGAAAACCTTCAGAGAGAGAACATTCTGGACTTTTATCAGGTAAAGTCTTCCTATCCTTTCTCTCACCTTCTGCGTCCAACATTTTGGGGATGTCCAGGTATTTCTCGGCCACGTCAAAGGCTGTGTTCAGGTTGGTCATGGGGTCGTCCTGTTGACACGAATTTAGAAGAACATCAACGCCTGGTATTGCAGCACATTCAACAGTTTACAAGGATGACAATGTTGGCAAAGTTTCATAACATGAGACACATGCTTTTTCTTCTGTTTCCTCTTTTTGACACCAGGTGTAAAGAGGTTTTAACGCTCACTGACCTTGCGAAGTTTTCCATAGTCGATGAGCTCTGGACGATGTCGATGAATGAGCGCGCAGAAACCCAAACCGTCTTTCCAGCTGCAAGAAAACAACAAACATGATGAGGACGATGAGAAAGAAACTATCCATTTGTGCAGCTGTAGCAGCTCTAAAACTAGTTTCTACCCACAGAACTGCTTGTCAAAGTTGGCATCAGGATAGATAGAGGATTAAAATGTGTAGAGCTGCTGTGTTTTAAACCCAGCACAGAGTTCAGGAAGGTTAAATGAAATTCTGCCTTGAAATCGATGATGATGTGTTTGCGCAGATATTAGATATAATTTTAGTTTGGCCTTCTCTGCTCCATTGATCAGCGGCCTTGGAGCTGAAAGCAGGCGCTCTCTGTTTTAAGTTTCCCTTCTGCAAGATACAGCACATTATGGTTATTTAGATGTATAACCTGCACTAAAAGCCTCTTTATTACACGAGTAAGGCTTTACAAGGTGACTCTTCTTCCTGGAGCAGATGGATCTGGAGTAAAAAAAAAACTATCAGGACTCTTCCCGGTGTTCCTCTCATCTCATGACTGAGACGTGCAGCTATCATCTCTCACAGAGAGAGAGCACATCAAAGGTCTGCTCTGATAATCCTCCTCCTGCAGCGGGACCATCAGGCCTCCCTCTTAACCCTCTCCTGAAGCGACCTCCCCTCCACCTTTCCTTTGGCCTCAGCTTTCATCCACATCTGAGGATCTCAGTGGGCTTCTCTCAATAATTCAGCAGGTGTGGAGGCGTCCTGTCACACAGGGACTGATGCCTGGCTGAGCTCACTCGACAGGAATACAGGAATGCAAACTCTTTACTTTGCGTGTATAAAGAAATATTTCTGGCAAATGTTTCCAAACCAAATATGCAGACAACCATGTTTTTAGTCCAAAGCTGTGTCCTCATGAGGAGGATGCAGGGAATCATCCAAGGGCTTCCAGGTACAAACAGTACATTCAGAGAGAACTCGTGGTGCCCTTGTGCAGATTTTTGCCTTTGTGCGTAGTAATTAAACTCTGCAGGATAAATCTTTCAATCTGGATAAAAAACAGCATTTGAACTCACCAAAGTGAATGCAAACTTAATATGAATAATACAATCTAAACATGAGCAACTGTTTTGAGTTTTATATGTTCCTACACATGATTAATGTTCCTCCTGTGTTTGTCTGGAGATCCTGCATGTAACCATGGCCGCATTGTTTACATATGAGATCAGCTGTTAGCAGCCTGTAGAATGTCAATGCTAACTGGTGCTAGGCTGGATGTTTCTCCACAAGGTGAGAACAAGGAGGTGAGGATGACGTGCTGGTTCTCAGGTGTGAGCTAAGAAGTGATGACATCGACCTGTCCGTCCATCCATCATTATGGTAACCAAGATCTATCTGCAATAAGATGAACAAGCTAACTGTGCTAACCCAGCAACAGGGGGAAAACCAGAAGGCAGAGTAGCATCATGCTATTTGTAGAAATTCTATTCTATTCTATTGTGTGTGTGTGTTTTTTGATGGTAAAAATTGTGGTGTTAGCGCTCTTGGTTAACTTAACATCAAAGGTAAGAATACATTAGATATGTTTCACAGGTGATGGTTATTTTAGCTGTTTTCTTCAACTTCTGAGACTTCTGGATGAAAAGATATTTTTTGTGTCCGCTCAAAATAAAAGCATGTTTATTATAATAAAGTTACCCTGATAAGAAAAAGTTGAATTTCAAAATAAAAGCATCACTAACAACTGTTTTAAGATGAATTCCTGTCCCTAAAGCTTGTCCCATCACAGTGAATTGTGTCATGTATAATTATAATCCTGGCTCTTTATCGTGTGACAGGAAGGAAACAAATGTGAGCACAATAAAGTGTTTCTGCATTGATATGAAAAAAACAGAAGTTATTAAAAGGTGTTTTGTTCAGCTGCATCAACATGTTGATTTTTGCAGAAGTGCAGCATATCTTGGCAAAGCTTTTTAAAGACTCTTAGATGTGAACCATCAAGCTGAATAGGTGACAAAAATGCACCTGAGTTAAATATCTTTTGATAGCTACTTTGGTTGTAAGTGTGTATGTTTGTGGGGTGTTTTTTCATTTTGGCAGTTTTTCCACTTTATCTGGAGAGCCTCACCTGATGTGAAAGTTCTGGATGTTGACATTCTTGTACGGCGCAGTCTTCCTCTGGCACCACAACAGGAGGCCCTCTTTGGCAGACGTCTCTGCAGGCGGAGAGAGAAGGGGAGAAACTCTCAGGCTCTTACTTTGACAGACTCTCTGCTAATCCCTGTTTAGTGCTGGATTAAGAAGAGGTGGTGTGAATGAGAAGCATGCGTGGTGGCTGTGATTGTTTTGTGCTTTCTCGTTGGATACCGAGCTGTTCGTTGGACTGTGATGAACCCAAAGAGGAGAGATAGTTTCAAACGCTGAAGCTGAACAATGACAGCCAACGACTTCTCACAGCTCAATTGGATTACACTAGAAATGCTTTATATACAGTGTGTTAACCAAGAAGAGAGCATTACATAAACATTTCCTCTGCTGGAGTAAAGGAGCAGTCCGTGAAGCTTTCAGATTGTAATGAGTGTGCATTAACTCGGTCTATATGTGGCAGCAACACACAAAGAGCTGAGACACTGTGTCCATGAAAAGTGTTTTCAAGTGCAAATGAAGAAGCTTTCACACACACACACACACACACACACACACACACACACACACACACACACACACACACACACACACACACACACACACACACACACACACACACACACACACACACACACACACAGTACCTTCCACAGAAATGTCTTGGATGGCGAAGCGGAGGATTATAGTCCAGATCATTCCCAGGGTCATCTTAGCGTTGCCGTCTACGATCTCTGAGTGAGAGCAAAGAAACACTTTTTATTAGATTTCAAGCTTCACACATTCATCAAATCCAGCATAGATGTAGCCTAGAGAGGCAAGTGAGGAGAAAAAAATGTTCTTTAGTTTTTTGAGGAGGATGAAATTACTGGCTTTCTGCATTCAGAGCTTCAGAATGTGAGAGGAGGAAAAAGTCACATCTATGACCTTTTTTTTTACGAACTTCTTTGTTTTTGAGTTTTGAAAAAAGTTAAGGTTGAGTATCTTTTCTTACTTCGTTTATTGAAGTTTTCCTATTTATGACAACAGGTCAAAAAGAATTTCGTAATGATAATGTTTTTTTTTTATGTTGTAATACTAATTTCCATCACTGGAGACAGAATTAAAGAGGGATACTGCTTTGACCCATAGTTAGTGCAAAATCTTCATAAAATACAGGTTAAATCTGCATAACCTTAAGATGCTACAAGGAGGATCTGTTTTAATCACACTCCCTCGCCACCTTGTGGCCTGGAGTCTTCGCACACTGTTGTTAATGACTTTTAGTGAGGCGTGCATTTGTTTTGGAATTAAATGGAGGTCAGATCAAAACAAATTTTTCTTGTTCAATACAACTTTTTACTAGATACAAAGTGCTGAGGTAAAGTATTTATCAGTACAGTTATATAGTGCTACAGTTTGAAACATGACACCAAGCAAACATTCTAGCAGCCGGCTAAATGTTAGCAACAACGGCTGCTTGGGCTAACGTGACAAAAGGAAACACTATCACTTTGTGAGTAGTTAAGTAGCTGCTAATATTTAGCGCAGCTGGCAATCTGGTGCTCCAAGACGTGTCTGTAATGTGTAACGTTAGTAAATCCTGACTAGCTATGTCCTGCCAGTTATCTACCAAGCAGAGCTAACGTAACCTCACTCTTCATTTTATTGATAGACTCTCAAGTTTGAGCAGACCACTGCAGAATAACTGCTGACTGTGGGTTGGAATGAACATTATCACAAACAGCTTAGACCCCATGTTAAAGAGTGATACAGCCCGAGCTAAAGGCTAATTAGCTTTTAGCTTGGGCTGTATCACTCTCCTGTTTATCTTTCTTCTGCTCTTCTGTCCTTTTCCTGTCTCACAGTTAGGCTCCAGTGTCTACCATCACTACAAAATTAATCACAAAAATCGTTTTCAGCAGAGAAAAACACAAGTCTCTGTCTTTAATCTCTGAACAAATAACCTGTAGCCTTTAATATTGGCGCTGATGATCTCATTTTTAAGTGCAGATTACAATCAGGCATATATCTAGAAGGGAGACTTCTTCAAGATCACTTAGAAAATCCTCACAATTTTTCTTTCTAATATAAAATACTTTTTAAAACTTCCTTTGAAAATCTGTGTCTGAACTCTATTTATGGGTGTTTGAGGTCAGCAGACTTATTTCAGTCTCAGATAATCTGTTGATTCAACATTGAGTCACACACTGCTCGACTCTCAGCTCACAGAGCTCCCGTAGGAGACCGGACCAGTGAGTAATAAAGTTCTTCTGAATGAAACGTGTGATGATTCATTGCTTTGTGTCTCAAACTGTTAATCTGTCAGTCAGCTGCAGTTTGAGGCTGTGAATGAACGTCCTGTTTGCTCCTCTTCTGTGCCGTCCATAATGAAAATCCCTTTAAAAGCTAGCCCTGTTTGCCCGTCCGTCAATAATCATTCGTTTCTCCCTCTAATCCAATAAGGCTCGCTCCTCGGACGCTCAGCTGTGACAGACAAACTGTGACTGTCAGATGTCTAAACATGTAACGCGCCGAGAAAGACGCCTCAGATTGAATTAAGAGGCAGAAAAATCAAGCTCTGTTTCTGAGGCCGACACATGCAGATACATGCTGAGATTAGCCCTAATGAACACGACTGATCAACCTGGGGGAGGAACGCAAATCCTGTTAAATCCATTTGAAACTTCGCCCCCCCACCCTCCGTCATCCCTCACCGACAACAAACCCCCTGATGTGCTGCACAAACCTGAGTCTCATCCCAGCCCAGCCGCCTGCAGGGCTGCAGGGCTGCAAGCTGCAGGCCGCTCCACCAGGAGGATTCAGAGCAGCTAATCTGTCTGGAATGCTGCTCTGGCTTAAAGTTCTTATTCCAGTCTCTGTGCACGACAAAATCTCTAATTTAAGAAGATACTCTTTTCCTTTTTGATCATAAAAGTCTTGTTTTCTTGGACCATGCTGAGAAAATCAGCTTGTGGAATTACTTTACTCTTTTGAAAAGCTTAAAAACGCAGTATATGAATTGGCAAATATTTGTCGATGCATGCGTGCATCTGTTCAAACTTTTCTGTCTTTTTATGTTGAAGTACGTTGTCTTTAAAGAGGGGGTACTATGCCAACTTTTTATTGCCTCTCTGATAGGGATGTAGTACTTTTACACGTGCCAGAGTTCAACAAAGATTTTAAATATCTCAAGCTGTTGTCTTGAAAACCCTCATTATAGCCTGTTCCTTCAAGCTACTGTCTCTTTAAGAAACATCAAGGCACATCCGGAACCCTTAGTTACTCTTTCTATACAAAAAAGTTTGGTTTCGATACCAACTGGTGATGTCACCAGTTGAGCAAATATCATGCTTATCTCACTAAATTCTTGTATTTGTTGTGGAAAAGCCATTCAGAGCATCTAGAAGTCTAATTCAGGGGTTAACTCAACATGTTTACCTCTAGACTTAAAACTTTGCACACTTTAAATATTGACTTAGGACATCTCTAACTTGAAAAGCACTCAGAGAGCTCAGACCTCCACCAAGCACATTTTGATTGTCACGCAACACTTTAGTCCTACTTTAATGTTATACTCCCTTTCAGCAGACTGTCTGCTGGTGTTAGTTGCAGGTTTGTACGATAATTTGTTACCTGACAGTGTTAAAAACTATGATGACCCAGTACATATTTCATATTCCAGATCTTAGTACCCAGAATATTACCAGGATTTGGATCGTATTTTTACATCTGTCAGAAATTATGGTGACCTTGTCTTGTATTGTTTTACAAAGCAATCCGACCATTCATCGTGGAGTTATATACACATATTGTGAAAACGGCCCTATCTCACGATGATAAAGAATCTTTCTAAAAAAGTCCTGGATCCAGATGGTGATCTGGATCACCTCCAAAATTTCATCACTTCTTCCTTATCTCATTTTGAGCATTTCCTGAAAATTTAATTTGTTGGTTACTTATTGAGTTATGTTGTTCACAAACAGACAGACAAACTCTCCCAAAACCATAACCTCCTTGGCGGCGGTAATAAGTATTTGAAACATCCGTAGACAGTGTAATAAACAACAGAAATTCACCAGTTCTTCTACCGTCAGCCAGAAGTGACCACATTTAGACAGGAGGGTGGGTGTCGCTTTAAGTGAGGTAAACATTTCAGAGCAGCTTATCACTCACAGTTTGGTTTCACTTCCAGAAAATACCAGAGATGTGTGTATGGTTGTGACAGAGGAAGGTAAACCGATTGTGTGAGAGAAGGAGAGTGAAGGGGGGTGAGAGGGGAGTTTACTCGACTAAAGAGCTGTTTACTCTCTGATGGGAGGAGGACAGACATCCCCGAGTTATTTGCGCTGAACAATGAGCAGCCTCGGGCCCTGAGGGGGTTGCTGATCCTGAAATCTACTCTGAGAAAATGCACCGCAAAGCACAAACTCTGCCGGAAAACCCTCCAATAAGGATCTCATTAAATGGCACAGCAAGAGGGAGTGAGAAAGACGGGGAGGAAGCAAAGGACTACACAATGTTAATAGCTGAATCCTGGTTATTGACTTGGCTCAGGCTCTGAATGAAATCTCGAGGTGAGAATCTGACAGGTAAACAAACCTAGAAAAGGTCTTAGATATTCTCTCTGAACCCATGCAGTCATCTCATTGTAACACCTCAGGTATTTCTAGCAACTCTGTCATACCTTGGTCCATTACATTACTACAAAGAGTGCAAGTTCATCTGTATCTGGTAAATCTCAGTTTCACTGTTAACAGTAAATTACAGAGCAGCTTCACTCTGGCTTACTTCAGCAATTAAGCACAGAAAATTAACTTAATTTCTTGTTATAACTGAACAATAAATACGCTTAAACTCCCCTGAATATCATCATCTGTTTCTGGCAAGTCTCAGTTTCACTGTAAAAAGTACGTAACACAGGGGCATCTGTCTGACTTACTTCAGCAGTACAGAGGGAATTTGCAAAAACGTAATCTCTTGTTATTTAAGCACAATAAACGGTTCACATATAACAATGCAATCTGTTTATGGTAAGTCTCAGCTTCTCTGTAGATGGTAAACTACGGAGAAGCTGAGACTGGTGTACCTCAGTTGTTTTATTAGTATGAGAAAAAAGCAAAAAAATGTTTGTAAATGATGCACAATACACAGGTAAAACTACTCTGAATACCATCATCTATTTGTGGTAAGTCTCAGTTTCACTGTAAATAGTAAGTAACGCAGAGATAGCACTCTGGCTTACTTCAGCAGTAAAAACGGAAGTTTCAAAAACTTAATCTCTGGCTATTTAAGTACAATAAAAGGTTCACGAACAACACTGAATCTGTTTACAGTGAGTCTCAGCTTCTCTGTAGATAGTAAACTACACAAAGGCTTCTTCCTGGTGTGTCTCAGTTGCTTTATTAGTGTGAAAAAAGCAACATTTCTTGTAAAGGATGCACAGTAATCAGGTAAAACCACTCTGGATACCATCATCTATTCCTGGTAAGTCTCAGTTTCACTGTAAATAGTAAGTAACACAGAGCCATCACTCTGGCTTACTTCAGCAGTAAAAATCACACAGCACAAACTAAATCTTCTGTTGTTTTTGCACAATGGTTTGAATCTATAGAATAACACTTTTATCTATTTCTGGTGAGTCTCAGTTTCACTGTACCAATAAATTACACAGGCTTCCTTCAGCAGTTTGAGTAGTGTGGAAAAAACTTTCAAGTTTCTTGTTAATAATGCACAATAAAGGAGTCTTGAGTTTTCTGCAGTAACATCATATAGCCTATACTTGGTAAGTCACAGTTTCACTGTAAATAGTAAATCATACAGAGGGGTTACTCTGGATTACTTTAGCAACCTTTGCTTACTATTTATTTATAAATAAGGGATATTAAGTTTGCTGGAATTACATTGCGAACAGTTTTTTAAGTGTTCGTTTGTTTGACAAAGGTTGGATTAATTCTGCCTAAATTATTTCGGGGCACTTTGAAACAGACATATGACATCTCTTACCCTCTGCTCCAATAGAAACCAGTTTGACTCCTTTGCTGGCGATGAAGTCGAGGGCTTTGTTTACGTTTGAGATCTTGTGGACTCTCATCTTGCCTCTTTCTGGTTTGGCCAATCGTTCACCTGGACAGGTGAGTAAATATAGGTCAGTCTTTGCATATTTGACAGTTAGATCTGGAACAGTACATGTGATACAACAAACAGCTTTTATGCAGGCATAAGTGAAGGTAAAGGCAGGTAAAAGGTTGTTAACATTAGTTACTGGAGACCTTATTAATCCTTTATATGAGATTACTTTGTCACAGCAGGACATCAGCTCTAACACTGAGCAAATAAACACTTAGGCAAAAAACTTAGTGGACCTTATAATTAATTTGTAATTTAACTCCCTGCATGAAAGCTAACAAACATGTTCTCTAAAACGTCCAACCCTCTCTTGAAGGTCGAGCCCGGTATCCAAACTCAGCGTGAGGCACACTCTGGTAATCCTGCTTACCTGAGATGACCTCCAGCAGCAGCATGAGTTTCAGTCCATCCCGGAAGTCCTCCTCGATGTTCTCGATCTGCGTGCCTGCTTTCCTCAGGTGAGAGTTGCACCAGGCTGTGAATGTCTGCACAGATGAAAAAAATAAACAATCATCAGAGGTGTAATCACCTGTTAGAGCCCGAGCGCTGTGGGTCACGACACCAGCTGGTTATGTGACATTTAGACCTGTAAATCTCAGCTTCATGTGTCTGTGAGTGAAAACTTTAATCACAACCAGCTGTGGTGAAGTTTAAACCCATGAAAAGGAAACTCTTTCAGTTGTTTCGCAGCAGACCAGTTCACTAATTAACATGTTTCCCATTGGTTTTATAAGTCAAACACTTCTGCGAGAAACCGTTCTCTGACGCTAACAAGCTTTGTCTTGCAGCTCAGCACACTGCAGCTTTGTGTACTGTACACTGGAGGTGTAGCATGCTTTGGATTGTCTGGCACTGGAAAACATCTGGAGCAGCTGCCCAACAGGAGCTGGCAGGAGGAGCAAACGCCTCTTTATGAGCACCCGGGTTAATTACGCCCAGACTCCGAACGCCCGGCACTGTGCTTCCTCCAGAGAGCCGAGGGAGGACCTGCAGCGGCTGAGCCAGGCGTGTATGAAAGCCGGCTCTGTCTCGTACTGGCCGGGGGACAAAAGCCACTTAAAAGTCACTGGCGGGCTGGTTTCTGAGCGCTCGTGGAACTTCCTCTATGAGATCACTCTTAAGAATAGAGCAACATGAGGTTTACACGTCAATCAATAAACTGAGAGCCACACTGTGATGTGGGCGGGTTTGCTGGAAAGTTGTGGGAGATTCAACCAATGAAAAAGCTGTAGAGCAGTAAGAAGATAGTGCAGAAGAAGCTGAGGGAAACATGCTGATTATATGGTGTTTTATCTTAAAGGGTAGAGCTGACAGAAAAAGACCAGCGCTGATTTATGTGGCGTGCACACGCCCTCCAACTGAAAGATACTGAACTGCTTTAGAGTCCATCTGAAGCCGAGCTCCAACAGGCTCTAAACATTTCACTTATTCCTGATCGATGGTCACTTCAGACGCTTGCCAAAGACTTCAAACTGTCAAGGCAGGTCTGTGGTGTCAGCAGCTAATGTGAAAAGTGTTTAATTGAATCAACGTGTTAAAGATGTGCTCGGCCTGCAGATTCAATACTTCCTGTTTCTCTGTTATCCAGGATGCAATCGTCCCACTCTTACCTCTCCCTTCCCCTTTTTCAGTTCCCTTTCCCACAAATGAAATAAAAATAGACGCCTCCCAAAATGACAACGCAAAAGTGCAACTCCTAAAGTTTGGTAATAACTCAGCAAAATAATGGTTCAAACTGCAACATTTGCTCACTTTGATTTCACTTCTCCAATTATAAACATCTGTAGCTGAAAGCATTTTATCCCGGTAAACAATAGTCATTTATGATAATGGGGTGTCATAAATAGATAAGAATCTGAAATATTTTCACCAGATTTTGCTTAAACAAGTTCAAATGTAGCGACATGAAGAAAATAGTTTCTGAAACTCTCATGAAGTCATCCTAGCTTGGTTTAAATGTAAGTTTTTAAGACTCAATCTCAACTTTTTGAGTGTAACTCAAAGCTGTTTTCATGGTTTTAGTTTTTTTTAGTACCATCTCTGGGAGTGTACTTCAATTCCTCATACTTTTAAAATCTGTTAAATGAAATCTTTTTACCCATTACGTTACGGATCTGATCAAAGACTCTAATGTGTCGCTATAGAAAACTCTGAGCTTTTAAATGATTTCAAAAGTTATCAAATGAAAATATTTCACTCCTGTTAAGTGTGCAGGAAAAAAATAAACAAGTGAATATCAAAAATGTGTTATGAATCAGGCTGCAAATGTTTTTTTTTGTGCTATAAAGGTTGACTGTTTAACATGGGCTCTAATGAGGTTTCCTCGACTTTTGGGGGAAGCCTCAAGTGGACAAATGAGGAACTGCAGTTTTTTTTTAATTACCACATTGGCTTTATTCTTAACACCCCAGGTTACTGCATGGCTCTGGTCGTGTAGCTTGTGTTTAAAACTGGAAAGCTTATTCAGATGAGAGGTAGAGGTTTTGATTGTTTCAGAAAGAGATGGGACTAGTTTCAACAGTTCAAATATCAAATTTCATATATCATTTTCCGCAACGTAAAAAACCACCTGTATCATTTCGCAGGCAGTACATCTCTAGCTCTAACTGTTGTCATGTTGAATCAGTAAAAACAGGATTACACTAACAGCAATCTCCTGCTGCCAGACTGCCGCAGCCCCCTGCTGTGCACACCATATCACCAAAAAAAGTCAGATAAGTTAAACAGGACAATGTCTTTCAAGGCTGTTTCTATATGCATATTAAGCTGATTCCCTCTGTATGTGAACCTTCTTTAGGCAAAGGATAAGAAAAAGAGAGCAAAGTTCACAAAACATAGTTAACTTTGTCTCGATAATGCAGAAGGCGCCGAGAGGGAAGATTTTGACTCCTGCTCAGTGTAACTGTAACAGGAGCAGACAGCTGAAAATGTCTAAAGTCCTTGAGGAGAAAGTTGTGAAAACGTCTCAAAGTTCCGTGAAGGAATGTTATCTTGTTAAATGTGCTGGAAGGAGGCTAAGTTTGGCTGCTCCGGGCTCAGCGACAGGCCTCCTCCTGACAAGAATTAGCCGGGCCTCCTGCAGCTCCGCTAACTCTCTGGGTCACTGTGGAGTTTGGCTGCAGCACAAAGTCATGGCTGGCAGCCACCTGCGCCGTCACATGACCCGCTGGCTGTGTTATGGTCAACACTCCCAGGCCTGTTCAGGTGCTCTGGAGCTCTTAGCGGGGCACGACACGGAGATACTGCTTCAGTGGTTACAGCAGCAGATTACAGACAGTCACATAGAGCGTGACAGGGAAAAGTTCAGGTCAGTTTTTTCACACAAAATCCTTAGAATATGAAAAAAAAAATACTACAACAGATTATAAGTTATCTTATTTTAAGTTTTAAAGGAGGATGTCTTGCAAAGTCACACCAGATGGAGTAACCTTCGTAAAACAAAGATGTCAAAATCACAAAACTAGTGCCGTCAGGTGATTAACAACAATCGAATTAATTCCAGGATTTGTAATTAATTAATCTAATTATTCACATTTTAACCTCATATCTGCCTAAGGTTCCCAAATAAATAATTTGAATTCTAGGACATTACGAAATTGAAGTGCATGACTAATCAAATAAATACACTAAGAAGAGAAGATTCGTAAATCCTTTTTTTTCCAACTGGCCATTATTAAAATGTCCGTGTTCGCTGCCATTGACGTGGTGCAACTGCATCTATAGAAATTAATTATGTTTTTCATCAGGGGGAGGCAGGGTCTGGTGGAGCTTGTCAATCAAAACCATGATCGTAGACTACTGTGGGTAAGAGCGGTGTGCTCTTTGGATGAGAGCTCAGCATGGATATGAGGACAAGATGTGAGATGACAGAGGCATAGCAGAAAAGTTCAGGCAGCTCATGCTACAACTGAGGATGTGTCGCGGTAGTTCAGAGAGAAAAAAAAGTATGTTTGTTGTTTTTGGGATCAAAAACAGGAAGAGAGACATTAAAAGAAGAAATTCCACTCTTCTTAGATAATTTTTCTGTTTACATTGACATAGAAAAAAATAATATTTGGGTCTTGAAGGATCACGGATTCAAGATGCTCTGAAAATGGCTGGCAGCAAATGAGTTATTCACAATAGTTTTAATAACACATTAATTTGCGGTGTAATAAGTTAATACTATTAATGCATTAAAGTGACAGCCCTACTCAAAACTAACCAAACTTTTTTGACTAAAGTTCTCATTAAACATGAGTTCATGGTTTTCAGAAAGCTAGAGTCATATGACTAGGGATGGGTGCCGACTTCTGTCAAAAGTACCAAGTACCGTTTCCGGAAAAAATCAGGAGGTACCATGTTTAGGTACCTAAATGCATCCTTGTGACTATGAGGGAGTGGAAGAGTAGGCGATTTTCCATGCTGGACATGAACACAGCATTGTAAGGCTATATATTAAAGAAGTAATACGTTAAATGGAAAAAAAAATATATCATGAAACACACTGATATTTTTCACCAAATAAACACAAAAAAGTACCTGAAATAGGTACCGTTCAGTACCAGTACCGATTGCCAGGTGCTGGGCATCAGTGCCAAATCATTTCATATGTGAAAGGTATCCATCCCTACATGACTGAAGATTGCCCGTCACAAGTCCTGAATTATGTCTTTTCCTGTCTTGATCTGCCTCTGTAAACCTTTTAACCTGTTGACTTCAGGCCTGACGCTGTTCATTATGACAGTTTGTTAGTGTAAGTAAAAACAAACTGACGTCACGTAAGTGTTTTAGTATGGAAATCATCAGGGTTTCTAAAGGCATGTCTGACTTCCTGTCTCGCCAGATCTGCCTTGTGCTGACTGATGTGTCATTGATGCTTCAACATACTTCACAAATGTAAATCTTATATCTTTGCTGTGGACAGCTTTGGATTGCCGTAGAAGAGACGGGGCTGGACTTAGGGGAAGTAAACATTGAGTACAACTGAAACCAATCAGTTCCTTTACAGTAGAGGTCGACCGATATGGGTTTTTTGGGGGCCGATGCCGATGCCGATGCTTTCCAAATTTGGGCAGCCGATGCCGATATGCATAGCCGATTTTTCCAATTTGATATTCAGGCCGATTGTTAAATAAATATATATTTATCACATTTTTGTGAAACGCAGCAATTTCTGAGCAACTAAAGGAAATCTATTACAACAAGTCGTGTCCAGTCCTCTGAACATTTATTCAGCTTTCAAAACAATGAAATATTTTGTCTGAGTAAACACACAATGTAACAAGCAGTAGTAAACATTCACACTCTTCTTTAAATGTCAAAAAAGAAATTTAAACTTATTAATCTAATTTGAACAAAAGTATGTAATTTATCCAAGTGGTTCCACAAGTTTGAGGTGCTCATCTTTTTTGTGCCTGATCAAAAATTGCGTCATTTTATACAACGGATCAAAAATCGGCTTTTTAAAAGAAAATACGGCCGATGGCCGATAGAGACAAATGTCCAAATATCGGCCCGATATATCGGCCGGCCGATATATCGGTCTACCTCTACTTTACAGTGACAGAGATCTGATGGGATCTGGTGGGATGGTAGTCAGTATTTTTAATGTGACTAAGTCCATGTCTTAAAAAATGTCTTTCTTTTATGGTAAAACATCAGAGGGACTCAGTTGTTACTGCCCACAGCTGAATAAATGTATGTTATAGATAACTGAGCTGTGTTCAGTGGGCACCATGTGATCTTGTTTTACACTCTCTGTCTGCACATTATGTGCTGTGAATCTGTGTTAGCTGCTAACATGTCTGCTCACAGTCCCAAACACAAATTCCCCCTCATCCACACAGAAAATTATCATCATTACCCCAGCTTAAACACAGCTTCAGCACAACAAGTCATGAAACACAGCGAAGTGAAAGTAAGAGCAACTCTGTCTGTCTGCTGGAGGAACTGGAGGGTCGTAAATTGTGAGAGCCCTCCATCCCTCCCTTCCTCCGCTCTCTGCCTCCTCTCTCTGGTCTCAGCCTCCCAGCGCTGAGGCGAGCTGTAAAAACAACGGGGGTCAAGAGCGGGAGGAATCTGCTCTGCATCAGTTTCAGGGAAAGTTGCCAGTCAGCGTCATTAAGGCAATATTTTTCCCTTAGCAACTGCTGAATGCAGAGCTCAGCGAGCAAACAACACAGAGGCAGCCAACCTTGATGCTCAAATTAGATCATAAAATAGAAAAAAGGACAAAACTACCGAGTTAAGCTGCATTTATCTACCAGATCAGTTGTGCTCTTTTGATCTTAGCATCTTTAGGAAGCCAACAACAATTAAAAAACATTGTAAATCAGAAAATCTTCACATTAGAGGAGCTGAAACAGGTGCATTTTTCGCTTTCCTTGTTCAAAATATCAGGAAAACACTTTCAGTAGAAAATTATAAAAACAAAGTTTTCTTCCAGATAGACAGATTATGACTTATGATGCAGAATCCATACTCTTAGGTATGTATTTGCATATAAAATGTTGTGGTTTTTGTTTGTGTCAGAGTAGAATTGACCAACCAGGAGTCAGCAGGAGAAGCAGACTGGGGCAAAAGCAGGTGTCCTAGATTTCTGAGATCAAGACAGAATTCTGGGAAAAACCTGACAAAGCTTGACCGAAAGACTCTGTCGAAATTACAACAAAATCAGTTCTTGTTTAAGCTTCATGCCACTAAAGGAAGCCAGAGTGAAGCCACTGTGGAGCTTACTGCTTAAAGTGAAACTGAGACTCGCAAGAAATACATGAAGTGATGCCTTGAAGGTGGATGTGATGGACTGAGAAATGAAGGTGTTTTCTGCTGACATGACCACAGCATGGGAAAATAAGACTTTACTGAGTCATTTAGCACCAACCTCTACACCACAAGAAGTACAGAGGAGTTAGACAAGTCTTTAATAGATGCATTCACTGTTATCTATGAAATATTTGATGTTGGGTTAGTAATTTAGCAAATGCAAACTTTTTTTTACAAACATTGTGCGGCAGGACCTTGTATGCAGACGATGTCTGACATTATTTTATAGATGAAAGCCAAATAGTTTTTGTTTTCTAAACTAGGAAGGAGCTGTGGTTTTTGAATAAGAAAAATTTTGAATAACAATAATTAATAAAAAAAAGAATTCAAAAGTCCATGAGACAATCATTTCAACTCAAAAAATAACTTTTTCCAGCCCCTGGTTGTGTTAGGAGCAGAGCTAATGTAATGTTGTCATGGAGACCTGGATGTTTTGTAGATCAATCCGGTCTTGGTCGACTCTTACTGGAAGCTAAGAAGTAGCAATTTAAAATAACCTGTAACCAGCAATATTGGTACTGATAATCTCATTTTAAAGTGTGGATTATGATTAGGAATATATCTAGAAGGGATACTTTCAAACTCCTCACAGCTCCTTTAATATATCCATCTCTAGTTGAAACAAGTCAGAGTCCACTGGGGGAAGCTGGGCTGGAGGTTAAGGTGCGACACTTGCTCTGGGCATCGAGTGGCAATGACAGAGGACAGGGAGAGACTCAAACTCTGTCAGTTTAAAATGAAGCCAGATTAAGGGTCCCTTCTTCAGATGATTGAGAGAATGATGAATGTTGAATGTGAAACCAGCGCAGCTCGCCTGAAGACTCTCACACTTCTCTGCATGAAGGTTCAGGGTGTGAAAGGTTTTGTGGACTGATGAGACAAAGACCATGTGACCCCATCGAGGTGTAAAGAGTTTGGTTTCATGTTCAAGTTTACTGATACTTACAGGTCAGAAAGTTTAACAGCATCAAAAGTTCGCAGAATTTTATAAATCTGTCTGCACAAAACCAAGCAAGCAACAAAATTCTTCAGTCAACAAACTAATTCATAATAAAATGCAACCCTCCTCTACTTCGCTGTACTGGCAGCCCTCACATTAAGTTTTCCTCTCTGCACGTCTCCCCTCCCTCCCTCCCTCCACCTCCATTAATCAACCTCAGTTAGGAAAATATTTCCTGCCTCTCTGCCAGCTCCATATTAGTACAATCCTTTCCCTGGAACAAGCCAGCTCATGACAGCGAGCCCTGCCATATCTGAAGTCAAAGGGAGAGAGGAAAGGCTGCTGGCAGAGCGTCCCACACAGGAAGGCGGTTTTCAACATGATGGCCGCTTTCTGAAACCTGCAGCTCAGGGTACCAGAGGGCCTCTCGTGTCCTGATGAAACCCCAGAAACAGGCAGAAGAAAGCGTAAGAACAATACTCTCCGGTGTCTCCTCAAGAGTTTAACAAAAGAGGAGAAACTATTTCTCTTTAGAGTGAAATCCTCGACTTAAAAGCCGTAACGCCTCCCACAGTTCAGTCCACAGGGAGAGTGAATACAGTCTGGATGATTTGGGGGGAAAATGGGCCTCTGAGGAGCTAGAAGAGGAGAAAGTGTCTCTGCTCCACTCTCTCTGGCTCGTGGGGGTTCAGAAAGTGCTGGTGGAGGGTTTTTCTGTAGCGGGGAAGCAGAGGGGCTAACACCTTCCTGTCTCTCAGACCGCCAGATGATTTCCTGATGTGTGATGGATTAAAGCGGCGCGTTCACCCAGACGAGTTCAACAAGAGCACGTCTGAATAAAAACGGCAACTTGCAGGGAGAGATGTCTGAGATCTGGTTCGCCTAAAGATGCATCAAGGAGATATTTTTACTTTTTAATAGACTCATCAGACTCTTCTCCAGATTTTCATGGCTGCCTTCTAGACACAAAAAAGCACTTTTCTCATTATCTAACACCTCACAGCACTTCACATTCACGCCTTCACAAGGGATGGGAATTCAAGCCAAAAATACTGTCCGACAGTCATGACGCTTAAAGACAAACTAGCAGACACACACTTCTGCAGAAACATGCCCTTCTTACACGACCACAACCACGACACCACAAACGTTGCTCAAGCACAGGTCTGCAAACTTTTCACAACTCATCTCAGTCCAAAACTTGGAGAGCATGCAGCAACAAACAGGAGCTTGAATAAAAGCACCAACAAAAACTTCCATGCAGGAAGAGACAGGGTGTTAAAATACATGTGGTGCTCCAGACATGTATTACGTCCCAAAATAAAAATGCAGGAAAGCAGAATTGAGAGAAGATGAAACTCTCAGCCCGCAGGAGGCACCCAGCTGATGTGTAACGTCTGCACGCTGCTGTTCTGTGACTCCGAGCATCTGGCGAGCAGAGGAACTCAAACATAAATTCCATCTCAGCGTTAGCGTGGGAGGCAGAGAGACATGATGCAAAAGTCTGAGAGGGATGATGTCAGAGAGCCAAACATCTACTGTGGACATTCAGAGAGAAAGACAGGATGGAAGTGTAAGAAGGTGAAAATGATTCCTGAGTTTGTTTTTCTTGGTTTAATCGAACTTTTATGGACCCCTGGTGTGAAACATCTGCAGGTTTTATGAGGAGAAGAAATCAATCTGCATGACGACAAACTGCACGACTGTTGATTTTGTGACTATTCAGCCAGCTTGTGTTCATTTTCACTGACAGATGAGTCCAGAGCTGCTGCTATTTCCACAAATGTCAGAAACGTTGGACCAATCAGAGTCCTTTGTTTAGAAACCGCAACACAAAGAAGCCACAAACAACCAAGGTGGCTGTTAAAGGCGTTATTTGCTATTTTGGAGCTGTTTTGTTGAATACTGACAACTTCACCTTGAGTTTTAAATTGTAAAACGCTACATTTGTTGTGATTTGGCACTTTTCAGTTGATTGAAATTCAGTCGTAAAATTCAGCGAATCGGACTAAGACGCTTTCTAAGAAAGCAAAAACTGAAACCAGCTTTTCCTGCCTTCCTCATGCCCAGGGGTCTGCAACCTTTACTTTCAAAGGAGCCGTTTTGCTTGAGCTCACTTGGACTAAAGTCAGTCTGGAAAGACTATAAAGTGTTTAAAATTCAATTCAAAGTTCAAATCTAGTTTAAAAAAAAAAAAATCTTAATCAGAAGATTTTTGGAATTAATGAAATTGTACATGTGATGTCTGAATTTTAGATTTTTAAAAAAATTTACAAATTTTACATTTGATTTTTTCCCATTTTTTTTAAAATAAATTAATTAATTAATATTAAATAAATGAAATATAGAAATTCCAAAAAAAAATAAAAACAATTCAAATTTTTAGAATGTGAATTTTTTGAAAAATTTTGAAATAAATTAATCATTTTTAATAACTTAATTAATTAATATTTTAAAAATAAATTCTTGAAATTCTAAAAAAAAACAAAAAAAATCCCAAAATTCAAATTTTAAAACCATGATCTCAATGTTTTTTAAATAATACTTAAATTTGAACGCATATATTGACAATATTGCTCAACTCATTTTTTGTTGTTTGCAAATGCCTTACCACATATTAAACATGTGTTTAAAGCCAGCACATTGGCGGTTTAATGAATCCACCCACATAGAATTAAAATCTGTATTTTCTTCCAGATTTGTCTTTTTGTAGATCTAGTAGCTTCACAGGGCTGTAAAACTTGAGGTTAGCCACAGGTGCATGGAAAGTTGGTGGGCTGTTGATGTTGTAGGAGGTGAAATAGAGCAGTGGCAGGCTTTATTGCGAGATGTGAGGCATATTTAGGTCAACAAAATGTTAATGCATGATTTTATTTAGTGTTGATGTCTTTAATCATCAAAACCCTCTGTAAGAAAAATAAAAAAAAAACTTTATTTTTAATAATTTTAAAGCTAAAGGGAGCCACTATAAAGGAGTCAAAGAGCCGCAGCTTGCAGACACTTGCTTATGCCTGTTTGATTTTTATGTCATGTCTATGTGACTGGAGCTTGTTAATAGGCCTGCTCAACTAAAAATAAAACAGCATTAAAAATTAGCAAACTGTCTGAGGCAAAGGTAGACAAGCAACTCCTCTGTTCCTGAAAGTGAAACCTCCAAACAAAACTCCTCACAGCTGCATCCATCCTGCTCTCAGAGAGACTGAAACAATCTGACCTCTCCTGTCCTCTTTCTTTCCAACACAGGAAGGACAGGGGTCTGGGGACCTGCCAGCTACCAAGGGGAGTACACTAAAAGGGTCAAAGGTCATTGTTGACCTCCCTGTGTCTCCTTCCTGTAAAGCTCCCTGAAGAACACACCCAGCCTGCACGGTTATATCCCTCCACAGAGATCTGGGTCTACCTTAAGCCTCCATGAGGATCCTAATCAAACCACCTCGACTGGCTCCCACTTCGAGCTCCCTTCAGATGTTTTTCAACCCTTCAAGTACGTGCAAAACTACCTTCGCTGGAACTGTAAAGTTTGATGTTTTAATAAGTGCTGTTATCCTCCTCACTGTGATTTAAGACGCTCTCTGGCAGCCCTGTCTTTCCCAATCTCACAGACTTTAAACACCTGCAGAGCCGTAGTGTGATCCGTCAGAGCTGAGAGTTACCAAAGATATCAAATACGTCATGCTGAGTTAGAAGTTAATGTGCATAAAATGAGAGATAAAGATGCTAAATTGTCCATTTCCATGCAGACCACACACATTACACTGCTCTAGTGTCCTCTCTCTTGGCCAGCAGGGCAGAGGAAGCAGCCATGATGGAGTGCGACAGTCTCTCAGGTGCAGCAGCATCCAACCAGGCACTCCAACAGGCTGTTACTGCTAACTGCCGACTCAGCATCGTGGTCCCATTACACTTATCTATGGCCTCGCCTGCTGCTTCAGCACACATGTGCACGACGGAGAGTGTGCAAGAGAATATGCTAACACAAAGGCACACATATCTGTGCAGAGTTTGTGCAGAAATTCATGCACACAGACACAAACTGTTGGTGCAAGCAGACTCATGCACAGACACACACACTCAGCGCCTGCTGACGGAGCAGCGAGTCGGCCAAGAAGTGCAGATTGACGGAGAATAGCCGCCATTGTTACAACTCCTCTGATATTTACTCTGCTCTGGCCCAAAGCGGCCTCATGCATATACATGTGTGTGTGTATTTCACTGTGTGAAGTCAGTAGCTCTTTCCTCAGTCCAGTTCATTTCACTCAGAGCGGCTTGTCTGTGCAAAATGCTGCAGAGCTCCTGACACTGGGCAGTTGCTGTGACAACCACAAAAGCCTGGAGACCAACAAACAAACAGCTTGGCAGCAGTGAGGCTCTTAAAGAAACCACGTACACGTCTCCCCGGAGGCTGACAACACGCTGCTGGGATCCAACGAGCCAGCGTGTACGCATGCACAGACACAAGCAACGTGTTCACAACCACAAAAACGTGTGTGAGTGTCTCTGTGGGTCACCAGAAGTTAGATCTGGACACGTTCCAACAACGGTTGGGGGGGAAACCAGTGTACATCAAGTTGCAGTTATTATGGCCAGTTTTGTATGGAAGCCCATTTCTACCAATTAAAAAAATTATATTGAAAATTTGGCTTTGTTGAGAATTTTTTTCCGTATCAACTAATAATTCAAGCACATAAATCTCATAATTTTGACATTTATTTAATAATTTAAATTTTTTATCTCATAATTTTGACTTTTTAGCCCATATATGGCCTTTTATTTCCATAACTTTGATTTTTTTTTAATCTCATGATTACGATTTTCATTACATAATTTCAACTTTTTATTCCTTTTTATTTATTAATTTTTCTGTGAATTTTTATTGCGTTTTCATTATTAAACATTCATTATAATCAGAAACAAGGAACGCTAGGGTGTTGGTGGAATGTATCAAGCACCACTTGAACATGAAAAGAACCTCCAAGAAAACCAAAAACAGATAAAACAAAGCAAAACAAAAAAAACAACACATATATAAATATATATATATAAAATTTTATTTTTAAAACCTGCAAGTCATCGAGGACCAGAAAAAGTACTTCTTCCACTGCTGGATTCATGAAGTTATAGTTGAACGCCTTGTAGAATCCCGAACCAAATATGGCCGCATCCTCACAAAAGTGGAACCGAGAGCGAGACGATAAAAGATAAGACGACGCAGCATTTCTGCTGATCTCACAGGAGCACACAAATTGGATGCAAATCCTCATGCAGAATCTATTCAAATCCAGCAGCAGGCATCAAAGAGGACATGCTGAGCGACAAGTTGCCGGAAAAGCCCAGCGTGAACATGAACAGCTCTGCTTCAGTGGCTCAAAGCAGGAGTAGAGAGGAGCCTGTTCTCTGCACTGTGTCCTTGTTGTGTCCAAAGTGAAGCTACAGCTCGGCTTTAAGGTGCTGAGACAAACATTATATACAGAAACTTTAAATTTCACTTTAAAGACACTGAAACTCTAGGAGACAGAGGTCACAAAACAGGTTGTTATGGCTTCAATTTAATTACCCTGATTGAGCTTCAAAAAGAGCTCATGTTTACCTCTGACAGGCTCAGGCAGGGGCGTGTCCAGACTTCTCTGACTGGGGTGGCCAAACTGGGACACAGACTTGTGCAGAAGTGTCACAGTGTTTGTGTGTACTTAGAAAATGAGTATTAGCTTGTGTGCTTTTGGAAATGCTTACAATTATGGGGATAAAGAAGTGCTTATAAATGTTTTTTGACTGACAATGCATGAGTTTGATTTAGTTTTCGACTTCAGCGAAATTACATAATTTTACACGACATAGCAAATTAGTGAACAAGTCACATCTGTGACAATAAGGACCTTTATTTTTAGTTTCTGCTGTACTGTGTCGTTTCTGTGCACCTGTCTCAACAGTAAGGGAAATTATTCATACAATTTGAAAGGATTGTGGTGAGATTTCAACTGGCAATAAAAGAAAAACTGACACAAAATTAAAATTTCACCCAGGAACAAAATAAATTGTAATATTGTAATGCTAAAAAGAAACAATAATTAGGAGCTAGTTTGTCTAGTCTCCAACGAGTCAAATTTTTATAGTAAGGGGTGGCCTTTCAGATTTCAAAGGGGGCCTGTGCCACCTCTGGCCACCCATTTAGCCACACCCTTGGGCCCCTTAGGTCTGACTTACTTCTAATAGTTTAGCTTGAGAGAAAGTGATATTTTGACCTCAAAAACCGCTGTTTCATCTCTCTTTAAAGAAACCAGACTCCAGCAGATAAAGCATTGACCTGGCAGTGACACAGGAGTTTCTGCTCTTCATCTCTGAGATGCTTTTGATTTATTGAGTGATACAGAAACTCTGTGGCTGATTTGAGCCAGCAGTTTGAAGCATAAAAGTCAAAAAATGACAAAAACAATTGAACCAAACCAGGCAGGAAGAGACCAGAAAATCTTGTGTCGTTTGAGGTTAGGTTGAATGTTTTATTAATGGAGTTTGGTGCTTATTTCTCACATGTCAAGACTGGAAGTTGGAAAAAATCTGTTGGTTCAATGTCAAATCTTTGACAGTCACAAAAATCAGAACAATGGGGTCTAAAAGGTTTGGGAATTACGTATTTTCCCTTAAAATATTGTCAATCTGTCATTTTTGTCATAAGAAGTTCTGCTTCAGCAAAGCATCAACAGGAACAAAGTTGTTAACCAAGCGACTCAGCACAGCTTTAATCCCTGAGTCATGCTCACTAACAACAGTCAGATGCCAATCTAAACACAGGGATGGGAAGTACAGAGTCCAAACACAGGAGTCATGAGTCAGCTAGAGCGCCGTGCTGCAGCGGTCGTGTGATGGGAAGCGTGCGGGCCGGCCGCGGGGCTGTTTTGTGCCGGAGCAGCGCTTTCCTTTCTTGCTGACGGTCACCTGACTGCGAGAAATGCTGAGCAGGGAGGAGCCACACTGCACTCAGACAAAGGACGCTTTCAACACATCTGCTCATCAACTGTACTGTACGTGTCCTGTCAGAGCCATTGTACCTATTGTGTGTGAGAGTTTTTCTGCTATCAGGAGAGCAGACGTAACATTTTCTATAGAGCGCAGAAACAAACAAGCATCTGTATCAGGGCCTCATATTGTCTGAATCAAATCCAGAGAGAAAGCACTTTGTGGCTGTCAACACACGATATATCAAACTGCAGGCAGCCAGAGAAACCATCACGCTGCACCCATGATTGTTTCTCACATCAGGGCCCCTTTGGGTGCATCACAGCTTTTATAATCCATCAAAAATAATTTAATAACTCATTAAAATGTCTGACTCATCAAGGTTATATTTACTATGGTTATTGTTGTCGTTATATTTTCTCTGAACATGTATCGTATGAGCTTGAGAGTCTAAAACATCCCCATATGTTTCTCAGCTTCACTGTCTGAGAGAGTAAAACTACACCTGAACTGAGAATGTGTGTGTTCTGTTCACATGTGGGATCCTCTCTGTGACCAAAACACACACACACACACACACACAAAGCTTCCTGATCATCACTTCCACATGTGAGGCAAAGAGAGAAGCAGCGCTGCTTTCAGTTCGGTAAATGAACCGTCCTGAAAGCTGCATTCAGGAGACAAACAGGTGAAGTGAAACGTTTTGATCACATGGTGCTGTCCTGTTTTGACCTCTACATGAGGCCAACCCCGGGACCAGGCTTCTTCTGGTGTTTCGTTTAATGTTTCATTGATGGAAATTCATTTTTTGAATTTCATTAAATAATGTTTTTGTTGTAGGTGTGTGGGATCTTCTTGTTTTTTCATCACACTGGACAAAGACTTCTTCCAAAAATATATCCCCCTTCTCCAGCCTTTTTGGACTAGATCTTAGGAGCCATAAGGTTTTTATGTTTGAGGACACAAAGCGACAGAAATCAGAGAAAAGAGCAGCCTTAAAACATCAACTTCTGCTGCAGAATCAGCCATTGCTGTTGATTTCCTCCCTCCCTCCCCGTCAGTCTGTCTGTCTGTCTGTCTGTCTGTGTGGCTCCAGCACCTGCCGCCACTTCAAACAGCTCAGACCTCTCCGCTGCCCCGCCGCTCTACTAAGAGCTCTCCACGCTCTCAGACAAGCATCAGCCAGCTCTCCCGTCTCGTGCTGGGTTACGGGGGCGTGTCTGCCGAGGGGGAGGTGTCCGTTACAACTTGTAATGAGATCAGCCGTGAGCACTTCACAGTGGCTGCTGTTGTTTACTCTAACAAACAGAGTGACGTCGGGAGCGTGCACGCTAATCCCGCAGTGGGAAACAAAGAGGGAGAAAGAGAGGTGCAGGAGGAGAAATGTCGGTCAGCGCTTGTAGCTGATGCAGAGTTTGTGCAGACGGGATCGCAAACAACACAGAGTCGTCGGCGTATTAAGCAACATGACTGCAGGGAGTTTCTGTAACTGACCGAGAGTGCCGGTGGACGGGATGATCAATAGCAACCACTGATTGAAATTCAGACGTTCAATATTTGTCCCACTTTAGAAAAGTGGGAGAGTGCAGCTGAACTAATAGCCTCCGGCCTCAGAGTTCATCTGAACACGCTCTCTCCAGGAACTCACCAACACACATTGATTGATTATTTCCGGCTGGGGCTGGGGAACAAAACAGTTCAGGATTGTAGTAAAACTGATGATGATAACTTCATGATATTTGAACTTTTTCTCCCTGGATAAAGAAGTCCTGACACCAATAGCTTGGCTCTTATATCAGGTGATACAGATACTGAACAAATCCAGTTCCAGTTGTAATTTAAAAACCTTTTTTCCTTAATCTGAGGATGAGATTCAAAACAATGCCTTGGCAACATCAGGTTTTTCTAGCTTGTGTTAAATTGGTGGGCATGCCCAAAGAATCAGCCTTTTGTCTAGATATCTGATCTAGCTTTACCAAAAATACAAGACTGATACTCAATACCAGGATCGGATCGATGCATCCCTAGTATGAGGAGGCTGACTGCTCTTGAGTTCCTAATGGTAAAGTCCTGACTCTTACTAGCGAACATCAGAATTAGAGGTCAAATAAAAAATGATATTTTAAGCATGGTCAGCCTGAAATCTTAAAAATATCTTGTATTCGAGCTGTTCTGTAACCACTTCCTCCTGTGGCCCTCTGTGTCTACTCCCATAAAGTGATAAAGCTGTACTACCAGTATGTAAACAAGCCCAGACGTCATCTCACGTGTCTCACTGGGGAGGCTAAGTTTTCTCAGTATGATAAATCTGTGCGCTAGCTCCACAAACTTTAACTCCACTCAGCAAACCAATTTCACATTGCTTTCTAACAAACTCTAACTGCAACAAGGTTTTAATTCTATATTTTCATATGATATTGACACATTTTACCACTCTCTGTTGACGCTATGGCAAAAAGTCGGTTACTTTTCTTAATCAGAAAACTACGCAGAGGATATTTTTAATGTTCTGTTTGATATATTTGGAGTAGAGCCCGACCGATATGGGATTTTTGAGGCCGATGCCCATACCAATACTTGGGGGAAAAAAAAGCTGGTATCCAATATATCTGCCGATATCTGATATATCGAGCGATATCCGATAAATCCGCTGATACGTATAATAAATTCATTGATATACACAGGATATATACTGTATAAACACAAATTATTATAATACCCATATGATTCAAGACAGAGACAGAACACTATTAAATTAAAACAAGGAACTTTAATTATAAAACTGTCAACATAAGAACTGTAGTGTAAACCATGATAAATAAGAACAAGCTGTAAAAACAATAATAAATAAAGAAGCCAAACTTTAAACACAGTAAGTAGAAAAAAAAGTCAAACTGTAAACACAAAATGAGCAACTTACATCACGTTAAAACGCCTTATTATAGTCTTACATTAGATAATGGTGGACGTGTGAATTAACAGTACCATTTATCTCTGTTTATCTCACAAAAAAGCAACTTTCGCGACGTTAAAGCATCGTTCTATAGTCTTACATGAGATAATGGTGGACGGAGGGCCCAGGCAGTGTGCAGCCCAACACACAGACACACAGGAGCAGGAGCGACAGAATCTCCGCAGGGCAAAATTTTTTATAATCGGCTACATTTTGGCCAATGTTGATTAATTGGTGACAGGCATAATCGGCCCGAGGCTCCAATTTGGAGAGCATGAAACTTTAGTTAATGGTTCATGGCTTACCAGTCACCAAACAAAAAAAGATCTGTCAATCTATAAGCTGTAGATTTGTTTTCTTTTGCTGTAAAGATCAGCTTTATCAAATGGATGTGTATGTGCTTTCTGACACTTCTGAAGCAAGCCTCAAGTGGACGCTGGAGGAACTGCATCTTTCAAAACTCCTGAATCGACTTTATTTGGCGCTTCCAGATATTGCCCCGTGAAACACACATATAAAAACACACCAATGCTGATGGCTTTTAGCATGTTAGATATTTTTATCACCTCCAAAAGTTGAAGGCAAAATTCTACATTTAAATAATGGTGCATGAAAAAGAAAAACATAAATTTCACACAACATTTGGAAAGCGTAATGCAATGTTGAGTAGTAAACTGATAGTATGAAACAGAGAGGAAGCAAGTCTAATTCTGCAAATTTATTTCATGAAATCCGGTTACTTCAACATTTTAGTGACTAAAAACTTGAAACACAAAATCTTTGGCATGCGTAAAAATGTAAAAAAAGACAGTCTGTTATTCCTAGAGGACTTTTTTATGATTGAGTAGTCGTTGCCTTGGTTTCCCAGAGGTCTCTGCTGAATGTCTTGTAACAAAATTGCCACACCAAGGCTAGCTGTTTTCACTCTTTTTGCCTATTTTCACTCTTTCTCTTCTCTCCTTGGAGACCTTGTTGGTACTAAAATACGAAGGGAATGTGTTTCCGAAAAACCACAATGACAGAAAAAGCATGTTGTTGGGGGAAACACAGTGAAGCAACTTAATAGTAAAGAGTCATCTGATACCTCGTCCTCCGTCCTGCCCACCGATGATAAATTATTGACTCCAGGTTGACAAAGTGACAAAAGGTGGCCTCCTGAACACGCTCCCTTTGTACCCAGACCTGAAAGCTCCTCTGTCCCAGCCTCCCCCTTCCCTCCCTCTCCTCTTTCTCCCCCCGGAGCTCCACCCACACCCCTACTGAATGGAAAGGTGTGCCTGCTTTTACCGCAGTATCTGTTTACTCAAAGCTGCTTTCACTTACGTGAGACGCACTGCAGCTGCTCCTGTGAGGCAGCTTACAGCTAATACACTCACATGTTCATAGACTGTGTGAGGAGAGTACAGTACAGCTCGACCCCCTCTCGGCTTCAAAGAGCGGCTTCATGCACTCGAGTATGCATGTGGTTTGATTAATAGCATTAGCGGAGGAAAGACCCGGCTACATCCTCCCCATGTGGTGCGGGAAAATTCCTCGCAAACATGCAGACGGGTCGCCTGTAAACCCCCTCTGGGTCGTACGCTATTGGAGACATGTGACCGTGAGTGTGTAGTGGTTCCAGACGGGCTCGAGCATTGAGCAGGTTTTTACTCTGCACTCTTTGCTCCACAGGAAATGCACCTTGACCCCAAATCCCATGGTGGATGTGGAATCCAAAAAGCTCCCCGGCTGGGGTCTCAAATCTGTCACCAAGCTGAAGTCCGTGCAGGATTTCCATCATGCAAAGTTCTCCAAACCTCTTCAAAAGTTGTCAAAATTCATCGCACAATTGCCCTTGAAAGTCTTTTAATGACCTCGAACCACACGTTTCTAAATTTGGAGCACCAGCCTGAGAAAATAAGCGGTGGAGAATTTGCATCAGGGCCTTGGCATTTGGGAGCAGTGCAGATAAGAGCCTGGTAATTGCTCACATTTGACTTTTCAAACAGTGAATTGTAAAAAACCCAGACGCAGTGTGCCGCTTGATGAAGAAGAATTAGCTTTCGCCTTCCTCAAACAAATAAAGGAGGAACTGTTCAGGGCCGAGGAGTGCAATCTAAGCATGAAAATGTTTTCCAGACCATGAAAGGATGCAGAGTCCCACTTCAGACGGATCTGCTTTCTCAATCACTGGCACTGAAACAGGTATTTCTACAAAAATGTGCTGCATTCAAAGAGATATTCAAGACGCAAAAACAATAAGTGGTGTCTGATATTTATGGAGCCCATCCTGTTATCGTTTGGGAAGATGTAACGAAAGTTTTCATGTAGGAGGCTAAAACCTTAAAGTTTGTGGCTCATCATCATCAGGATTGTCTGAAACTTCCAAACAGGATTAAAGTCTAAGACCATGCTAGTCTGTGAAGTGGATCCAGAGAACGGAGCTCTGGCAGACGATCTCCCTCTCTGAATGGAGGATCAGGTTATGTAAGAACAATTTGACACAGGTCAGGATCTTCTGACACACCACACATCAAACCCTGAGCTTCAGGCTGGAAAGAGCAGACACTTTCCTCTTCACTGAAAGCATCTCGTTAGTGGCAGATAACAAGATGTTTCGCTTAATTATGAAGCGTGTTCGGTCAAAGCGTGACCGTGTTCGCGCTGGATCGGTTTACAGCAGACAGAGAGAGAAGAATGGAGGAAGGAGAAACAGGAGTCTGTTGGGAGCGGGTTCAAAACGTAACTGGAGCAAAAGTAAAACAAGAACACTGAGAGATGCAAGATTGCTACTGATGACTGGGACTGCACAGGAAGTAGCAATATCATCAATGTTATCCTCACTCAGCATTAGCAAAATATACTTATTGACTGGAGACCTGGGTATGACGTCCATGCTTTTACTATAAATCGTATAATCTAATATATGAACACAGTCTCAGTGATGTCACCCATTTGTTTCTGATGAAGAGTTTTGAAACCTATCATTGGCAGATGAAAGAGCTGATTCAACGTAGCTTTGTTTAAGCTAGGATGAGGTAAAGAGGCAGGTCTTTAGCCTCTTTGAAGACAGCTACACGGTGCCCACCTGTCAGTAAAATCATCAATGCCCTTATATGGGCAAAAGTCGCAAGTTTGATAAATTAAAAATGATGAGTAAGATTTGAAAAAAAAACTAAACTAACAAAGGGAGGGTCCATGTCTTTCATTAGAGAGAATAGGACAATGGATTGAGTAGGAAACAGGGTACAGATGGATTTGGACCCAAGCCACCTGCTTGAGGGTAAAACTCGTGGAGTGTGGCCTAGACTGCTTGGCTATCTGTGCCCCAAGATCCTTTTTTTCCTTTAAACCAGGCTTAAAAAATTATGTGGTAAAAGTCAACTTTTTTGAATGGGTGTGTATGTGGTTTCCAGTGTTTGTGCAGCCAGCCTCAAGTGGACACTCAAGGAACTGCAGTTTAACACTTGTGCATTGACATGGTATTTTTAATTATGTGTTCCATTTATACTCAGAAGTTGAAATTTCCGAGTGGGACCACTGACATAGACCCACCCCGGGGTTGGAATTTCCGACTTGGAAGTTGGAGAACCCACACCACCCCCCAAGTTCCAAGTAGGAAATTCCGAGTTCGGGGTAAACAGTAATTAAGGTCCTGTTATATTCTTTTTATTTTACAATTTCTGACTAGCGTTTGCCGCAATACATCAGCCGTATACATAGTATTATTCAGTGTTTGTATACAGAAATACAGCCATTATGGCAAGTTTTTCTGGCTTGGCAACTGGAACGCTGAACTCTAAGAAGACATCATTCCCGCTCCCAACTTCCCAGTTCCAAGTACAAATGGAACGCAGCATTAGTCCAGAGGCCGCTGCTTTGGCCAAGCTCTAATAACAGCATCAAAAAATATACTTTTAACTTGTTATAAAAATGTTGGATGTTTGTTAAAATTTATATTTTGCATTTGTGGCGGTGTCATCGTATTTCATATCACATTTCCATTATTTTAACCAAATCAAGATTCAGTCCCATTAAATTGTCAAATGGTGTAACCACAAAAAACATGACAAGTATCAAATAATTCACTCTCCTAGAAGTTATACAACTGCACTGATGAAATAAGTTAGTTGTTATAAAATATCATCTCAAAGTAAAATACTTTTCTAAACTTGATAAAATGGGTTTGTTGGACTGAGCAAGTCAGTATGCTGTAGGTGTCAATGTTTTCTCTCCATTTTTGGGTCAGTTGTTTTGGAATCATTTTAAAAGCCATTTTACAGTGTAGTACACAGCTACAATTATTTTTTTTTGTAACATTTTTGCACAATATCAGATTTTTATGAGAAACATTGGTGTCACCAATAGACTGTCTTTTAACCACCTAACAGCACTCACTGAGTCTGACTTACTGTGGTTTGAGCCCTCTTTATGTTAAAGCTTCCATGGTTTGACTCTGAACTAAAAGGATTTCAGTTATACATTAATTATACATATGTTGATTAAAACCATCCAATTTTTATAAAGTCATTAATATTTGTTGATTATTTTTGGTACAATCTGTCTCTGGACTCTCCTCCCTCATAAAACTTCCTCCACTGGGACGAGTTCACGGCTGGATGCTCCTCGCCCTCTGCGCTTCCATGTCAGCCCATGACCTCATCAATCAGAGCAAACTAGACCAGGCCCCCAAAGTGTGACTGGAGCGAGATGATGAGTCTGTTGGGGGAAGCTCCTGTTGGAATTGATAGTGTGGCTGTGTTAAACACAGCAGCCAGCAGAGAGAAGTGAATGTAAACCTACTTTTACGACATTTTCATCACTTTGTTTCTGAGTGTTTCTCAGAAATCCTCAGACGCCCTGACAGATGAGTAAGTAGCTGATAAATAGCTGCTGGGATGACAGTTGAAAGCTCGTTTCCCTGAAGCGTGTTTGAGTCAGACGCAGACAAAGAGCTGCTTCACTTTCTCACCTTACTTTACAGAAATCACTTGTTCTTAATCCAGGAGTTATTCAGGAAGTTTGATACCTCTGAAACATTTGCCAGTTACAAATGAAGCAAGAGCCAGGAGCAAAGTTTAGTGACATTACGGCTGAGATTTTCCTCCCTGTTGGTGGATGAGTGCTGCAGTTACCATCCATCCAGTCAGACTGAAACTCTCTCTCTCTAGTTTGGGTCTGTAAAATCGGTAAATAACAGTTTTTGAAAAACTTTTAGGAAGACCTTTCCTTTTGAAATCATACACCAGATTTGATTTTAGTGACAGAAAATATTTCCAGGGTGTTTATAACGACATGTGAGTTCAATCAGAGGCTCAGCAACGAGTCGCAAGACCAAAACATCACATGATACACACAGCACAGATTCAGGAAAATCAAACTCCTCCAGAGTGATGATGGAAAAAAAGAGGAGGGAAAGAAAGAGAGGAAGACAGGGGAAGGAATAGAGAGGGAGAGATGAGAGAAACAGACCGAGTTAGAGAGAGATAAAAAGAGAAGGAGAAATGAGTAAGCACAAGAAGGAAAAAAGACCAAGTTAAAGATATGGTGAGAAAAGAAAGAACAAACAAACAGAAAAACAAACAAACAAAAAATAAAAACAGAGAGAAAGAGTAAGAGAAAGAAAGAAAGAATGAAAAAAGAAAATGATGAATGAATGAATGAACAATAAACAAGGGAAAGAGAAAAAAACTAACAATGAAAGAATTGGTGAAAGGAAGAAGGAAATACTGAACACAGTAAAGAAAAAATACATAAAAAAGGAAGAAAAGGCAAATAGAAAAAAGAAAGAAAGACGGGAAGAAAGAAAGAAAGACGGGAAGAAAGAAAGAAAGAAAGAAAGAAAGAAAGAAAGAAAGAAAGAAAGAAAGAAAGAAAGACAGGAAGAAAGAAAGAAAGAAAGAAAGAAAGAAAGAAAGAAAGAAAGAAAGAAAGAAAGAAAGAAAGAAAGAAAGAAAGAAATAATTAAACAAACATCAAACAAAAACAGAAAGAGGGATGGGACAAAACAAGTAAAGTCAGAAAGAAAGAAACAAATGAAAACAGAAAGAAAGACAGGACAAAAAGTAAAGTCAGAAAGAAAGAAAGAAAGAAAGAAAGAAAGAAAGAAAGAAAGAAAGAAAGAAACTAACTAACTAACTAACTAACTAACTTACAAATAAAAGCAGAAAGTAAAGTCAGAAAGAAAGGGTAAGAGAAAGAAAGAAAGAATTGGTGAAAGAAAGAAAGAAAGAAAGAAAGAAAGAAAGAAAGAAAGAAAGAAAGAAAGAAACAAAGAAAGAAAGAAACAAAGAAACAAAGAAAGAAAGAAAGAAAGAGGTAGAATAAGAAAAAGGATAAAGAGAGCAGAGAGGAAAAAAACCAAAGAAAGAAAACAGGAAAAGCAAAGAAAAGATGCATGTAGAGAAAGAGTGCAGGGAAAGAGGTGTAAAGAGGGAAAGAGAAGGAGAGAGGAATTCAGTATTTCATCATCCTTGGCTTTGTCACCACGACTGCTCTCTGACTCTTCTTCTTTTGTTCACAGAGCTCTGACTGGACCAGGTGCATCGTGGGAGCAGAGGAATCTGATGACAGGTAACATTCTGTCAGGGGTTCAGAGCCGTCATTAAAGTCCACCAAACACACACAGAGTCATGGAATAAAACACGTCTCCTCTGTTCTGCTCTTACTCACACCTCACAGTCGTGTTGAGTCAGTTTCCTGAAACTCCAAACAGACCCTGATTTCAAAACTCTTCTGTGACACAAAAACAGCAGGTCGGGAACATAAACCATCACTTCCTGTGGATTTACTCAGGCTTGGTTTGCTCATTCAGCCTCACCCAAAGAGTGGAGTGAGACCAGTCCGGTGACAGGTTTTCTGAGGGGTCACTTCATGTATCAGTCACCCAAAAAGGGCAAACTCAACGACACCTGTTTGGTCAAAATCCAGGGTATAAGATTAACTTTTTAACCAACAGACTTGTGTGAAATCCAGAAGATAGCTACACAAAATAATTTCTACAGATTTGATCAAACTGAAGCTTCCTGTCTTAAACTATTTTGGAGGTTTAGTAAAAATCTGAGAGCTGGGGTCAGATTACTTTGGGACTGAGTGGATCTTATCTCCAACCTGACATGCTCAGTCTGAGCCGGGAATGTGGGTGTGGGCTGGGAGGGTTTGAGGTGTGGGAGAGGAAGGCAGGAGGTGCACAGGCAGGGACTGATCCAAGCTACTCCAGCTCATTTCCTTATAAGGACAAATAACCCGCAGCAGATCACACCTGAACCCCACCTGCCCTCCCTCCAGCTGCGAAAACAAGTCAGGAAATAACAGACAAACAAACGAGGGAGGCAGTTTGTTTGTTTTTTAAACTAACACACAAATAAAATCCTCCTGCGTGCTGTTTAAGTAACATCTGGCTCCAGGTATCTGACACACCTGGTCTGCAAACACATCAAGATCCTGAGATAAGAGAATACCAGGCAGCACCCGCACACACAGGGGCTGGGTTGGGACTTGCTTTGGACGCAAAATATTCAGAGCGCTTTCTGACATGCTCAGAGCGTGTGAGTCAAAAAGACATTAAGAAATCGTGTCAAAGAAAAAAATGATACAGAGCTGCTTTGACATTCTAACATTTCAGGTTTATGTCCCAGGGACTAACAGGATTATTTTAATGGTAAATGTTTGCCTTCCAGTTATCACAAACAATGGGTGTCCTCGGGCTACAGAGAAGCAAAGCAGAACACATGACAGGAGAACAACAACCTTTCTTCAAACAGCACCATGTTTGGTTGATAAAACCTATTTTAAGCAGCTGAATATGGTATTTGAATCCTAGCTGCAAATTTTGGAGAGACTTTGTTCTGTTTTTACTTTGAAACAGGGGGAAAAGAGTTCAACTCCAGCTCAGAGAAATGTTTTAGTAAACATATCCAAAGCACTTTTCCCTTCAGAAGTCTATTATAACTGTACCATGAAGCTGAATGTTACAGGGCTGTCCACCATCAGGACAGAGTGTCTTTACTCGGATGTTGTTAGAACTTAACTTTTTGAAGTAATATTTTTAATGGTCATATTAGGCGTGGCTAAAAATATTGATTAATCAATCCATCGCAATACTTCTCCACTCAACTCAATATCGATTTGGAAAATCTTCTGAATCAATTCACCTCCCAGCCAGTGGGGGGCCCTGTGCCTGTTATTCGTGTTGTATAGACAGAGGCCGCACTGCACAAACAATAACCAAATCAAGCAGCAGTGTACAGCCAGCTCCTTCAACTTTGAAATACCAAATATGCTCACATAAGTATCAAAATGAATATCTTAAAATTGTCGACAAAAACTCTAATTATTTGTGGACTGAATCAACGTTGAAGCATTTAAAACAATATTAAATCAAATCAATATTGAACAATATCGCGACCTAAAGAAATTAAACCAAATCGAATGATCAGGTTCCTAGCAATAAGCAGCTCTACTTAATCTTACGAAAAATGTAAGATATATTACAATAAATTTAATTATCACCCCATATGTTATCTTATTGGGTTTTACTACCATATTTCAGTGCATTATGTTATGACATACTGTAACATAACTAATAACATAATGTAACATCACTTAACCGAACATGACATCACTTAGCACAATGTGGCATAACTCAAAGCAGTGTGTCGTGACTTACAGTTAGAGATGGGTACCTTTCACATTTGAAACGATACGGTACCAAAGCCCGGTACAAAGAAATCGGTACCGGTACTTAGCAGTACCAATTTATGGTACTTTTTTGTGTTTATGTGGTAAAAAATATCAATTTGTTTAATAATGAATTCTATATTATTTTACAATTTAACAAATTTATTCTTCAATATATAAACTTGAAATGCTGTGTTCATGTCCAGCATGGAAAATCGCCTACTCTTCCACTTCCTCACAGTCACAAGGATGCGTTTAGGTACCTAAACATGGTACTTTTCGACTCTACATGAAATGATACCCAGTACTTTTGACATAATCTGGTCAGTATCTCAAACAGTACCTAATTCGGTACCCATCCCCACTTATAGTAACGTACTGTAGAGTCATATACTTTAGCAGAACATACTACAATGTATGGTACTGTAGCAGAAGGTATTGTACGGAAAGTATCATAGGTTAAAGCGTAGCATACAGTATTGTTGCTTTGTATAACCTATCGTGGAATACGGTAGTGTAATGTAATGTAACTTAATATAACATACTGTGGCGTAACATAACTCTATGTAAAGCTACAATACATGTTGTAGTGTTATGTATTGTAGCATTATAAGTTGGTGCACGATGTAATGTAATGCTACATGACTGAAAGTAGCATGATGTATAGCAGCCTGTCATATTGTATGGTATTGCAACGTATCGCACATGATGTTTTATATCAGATCCTTGAGTATCATATCAAATTGTGATGTATCATATCTTACTGTAACATGTTGTATTGTTTTTAGTTAAATAGTTTGATAATTTTGTGTTGTAAAGCATTATATTGTCTCATATCTTATCAAACATCTTTAAGATGCTGGTTGGTCTAAATAGATAGAATCATTTACACATCTCAGCAACAAAACTGATCATTCGTCCTCACTGGAAAACAACCATTTCAAACTATTCTCCTTCATCAGGTCTTCAGCAGTAAACCTGATTGCTGCTCACATAAATATGGATGAATGTGTATGATGGTAAACTGCACTCGCCCTGTGACCCTCTGTGAGCTACAGTCTCCCCCTCTCAGCCTGTGACTGTGTGAGCGTCTAATCACAGCTCAACATAACCACTCATCACTGCTCTCTGTGGAGGGGAAGAAATGAATAAAACATTCCCCTCTCTGCAGGAGGAGGAGATCAATGAGGGTCGAGCAGATGCTGAAATTTTACAGATCATCAGAGGGAACTGTTTAAGTGTGATGGCCTCTGTTTGAATCAGGCGGGAGAAGATGTGTGAACCGAAGAGTCCAGTTTTTATCAATGCAATGATTCAATTTTACACTTCAGTGATGCAACAAATATGCCAACAATTGATCTTTTATTAGTTAGGGGTGTTAACTGCACATTTGCTCTTTTCAGTGAGATATGAGCAACAATTTTACGGGCTGTCAACTTTTTCATTGATCACATGGTTTTTAACACTGAACTGTGATTGAGACAGAAATGATACAAAAAGATAGTCTTTCCTGTTAGAAATATCTATTTTGTCTGACAAAGACTTTAACATGTATTTTAAAAAGTCAAGTTTGGGGGGAGTGCGCCCCATGTACAGATGCTCCCGTCACTGGTTCACCTCATACATCTGAGGTAGGTATGATATGAGATTCATGTTGGGCGGGTGTTTTGGTGCAGAACTTAAAAATAAATGATAGAGAATGATTTTAGACTTAATTAAAAAGTTGGATTAGACTGACAGGATCTGACTATTACTCATAATATTGAGCCGAGTACTTCTTTCCTTCTACATCAAACTCTGTTCCCTTCAGTTGTGGAAAGAATAAGTCATCTGAGGACGTCAGCTGGGACTCTGAGCTCCATTTTCACCAATTTCTGGAGCAAAGAAACTTACAGACAATAAAAGCAGTTATTAGTCACAGCCCTGATAGTGTTACTGCTTCCTTTGGGCTTCTGCCAGAGGCTTATTGGTACAGTTCTCATTCTGAAAACTCACAGAGAGAGTGCTCTGATGATGCCTAAAGAAGGCAGGCCCGCTGTTCACACCTGATATCAACCCTTGCTGCAGACCACTCCTTTATTTCCTCTAATTTCGGCCGGTAGCAGCCTGCTGCCGATGACATAATCCAGGAAACCAGAAGCCTTCGCAGTGCAAGAAAGTAACTCGGGGAAAAAGTTTTTCCAGCGGCAGCGAGAGGGGCCGATTATTACCATTTTTGGGCACGCTTGCTCCCATTGCAAGCCCAGCCCAAACCGCAGCGCTTACTCAGATTCCACAGCGCTTTTCTTCCCCGTTTTTCAAAGCGGAGGAAAAAGTGTGGGGAGAAGGAGGGAAGGGAGCTTCTCGAAACAGGCACTCCATGCTGAAGCAGCTGTTAGTCGCGTGTGGATGATTTACGCGTGTTAAGACAACACATGGATGTATTACAGCATCTCTTTCAGAAGGTGATACAAATTATAGAGATCAGATTCTCACAAAATGGATTAATAAGCGTGTTTACGCCCACGAAGCAGAGCTCCAAAACAAACAAGAGGCAACCCAGTGCGCAGGATCTGTGCGTAAATTCTGCAAACATCTCCACAAAGCAGACGCTAAATGCATTATACTGCTGTTACTGACCCACACACACACTCCCTCCATCCTTCTGCTTGTTAAGCATGCCCTAATCCACGTCGCATCATAAACCATATGACAGGAGGGGCCAAGCACACACCATATGCAGCCAAGCGCATGGCTGACATCTGTTGCGCTGGAAAGGTGGGCGCCCTGTCCGGTTTTTAATCGTTGCCTCTAACCCCCCACCTCGCCCCCTTATTTTCTATCCTCCCCCTCCTGCTGCAGAGATAATCGTCAGGCCTGCTGCATGTAATTGCTGCTGCAGGATATTTCATAACAGGATGTGTGTAAGCGTGTTGCGAGATGTGGAGATGAGAGAAGTTTTTGGAGGCACATGAAAAAAAGTCGCGCAGGTGATTTTTACAAAAAGATAATGAGATTATTCTCGAAACGGTGCCACTTTGCGTTTAATACTACACGCTGATCAATCTGCTTTAAAGTACTTAATCGTCTTCATTAGTTTTATTCTAATACTATAATTCAGCGTCTTGTTATTACATGCAACAGTCGCACTTCCGCACCTTTACACCGGAGGTAAAAGGAAGTCGGTCTCACCTTTCTCTGCTGCTTCTCCCAAGCTGGATCCAAGAGCAGATCCCGATCCCAGTCATCTTCTTGTTGCATGTAATCATTCTCTTCGTCATACTGATCCATATTATACATGTATCTAGATCGCTTTATTTGAATATATCCTACAGAAACGCTCTGGTATGTCCCCCGGTCCTCGGCGAGGTGATGTTTTACAGCAGCTCAGTCTGCTCTCCGCCACGCATTCAAGACGGTGTGTGGATGAAATTAACGGTCCACCCCCGGCTTCCCTCTCTCTCTTTCTCTGTGTCTCTCTCTTTCCCCTCCAACTCTGCCTCTTTTCTCTCTCTGTCTGCTCGACTTTTTGCCCGGCAGGAGCTCTCAGCGGTAGGCAGGGAGGCAGAAGGCAGGTCCAGTGTCGAGGAGCGACAGACGCAAAAACTTTGCTTCAGACAAATTGAATCGATAACCGACAGAGGATTCTGATTGGACGCTGTGAAAACACAGGGCCCGCCCCCTGGAAGCGGATTGGCTGGTTTGGCTGTCAACGCAGAGGCTTAGGTTGATCCAAACATCTGACTGTTTGACTGCTGAGAGGAGACTTTAGGCTGGAATTAGCATAAAACAAGTGTTTAAAGCGATATTTTTAACGGTTTACCTGCGCGTTCAAACCTTTAACTGTCCCAGAAGAACAAAAATGATTAGAAAAATTACTTGGGAGCAGGTTTGTCAAACTCAACAGGATTTGAAACATATTTAGCATATTTATTGAAGCACTACAGTAGCCTACTTTTCCTAACAACTGTTAAGGAGTGTCATGAATAAGACAGCATCATAAGAAAGAGTTCATTTTACTTGTATTTAGTTCCAAAACTAGACTATGGACACCAATGTGACAATGTGAAATCCTGCATTTCACTAATTGTAGGACATTATATAGGTCCTTTACTTTGTTGACAAAGCTGAAATATTACGATATTACTCATTTTGTTCTTGGCGGGAAATTTAGTGAAGGCTGTTAAAGGATATATTTTCTAAAAACTAGAAACAGGTTCTCAAGTACCTTTTTTTTAGTGATAATTATGAATATTTTATTTCTTAATTTGGCTCCAAACTGATTTTCCCTTCTGTTGGCACTTGTGACATAAGTCCTACTTTTTACTTATGAGGTGTATTTTCTCTTCTTTTAATCATCAATGTTTTTAATACCTGATTGAATTAAATTAGATTAACTTAAATCAGATAAAATTAGGCGTTAATGAAGATAAATGTTCTCCCCTGCTTTCTGCTGTAACATTTAGAATGTGGTTACAGTGAGGAATAAGCACATGTAAAAAAAATCCCCATAATATGTATGGAGGCCCAAGATGACAATAGCCATGTGTATGTAAACAGTCAACGTATTTTCCGTTGTCGCCAAATGTGTGAAGAGGTGCTGTACTGCTCACTTTTGCGATCTCTTGTCACCGGGTGTGTTGTACTTTTTCACATTTCCTACTAGTGAGAATGTGCGGTCAAAGAAGAGTCAAATTACAATTGTTTGTACACTGATTTTGATTTGAAAAACAACGAATCTTCATGCCATTTGGTTTTTTACTTCCTGTATAGCTCATTATATTTCATTCAGCTTGACGCAGACCCTCTATTGCGTCACTTCTTGTGGATTGTTTCCATTGTACCATACAGCTCCGCAACCGGACTCGCATTGTGGGGGGCTAATGTGAGCCTACAACAGGGTTTTTTTAATGATAAGGATTACATGCTGGAGCCTCACTGGACACACTGGCCTGGAGTAAGTTAAATAAAAATAACAAAAGTTTGTACAAAATCACAAAAAAAGTTAAGAATGAGCTCTGTGCAAAAGTTGGCTGATGTGCCAATAACTGAACAAATAAATTGAACTTAAAGTCTGGATCTTCAGATTAACCTAAATGCACTTAACACATAAAAACAGAAAGAAGAAAAAGTCGAGTCGCGTTTCTGCTTTGGGCTTCCATAGAACAGACAATTTTGGTTTGGAAATACAAGTTTCAGAGAGCTGAATTGAAGTGAACCTGAAACCTTTAGAGCTCCCTCTACTGGCTGGTTGTTGTAAAGGTTATAACCCTCTCCTCCATGTCAGTGGATGAAAATGGGTCAAGTAAATGTTCCCAAACATGTTTTCTGTGATTATGGTTGTTTCTTTTCATTTATGTCCAAGTGTTTTTTTCTTTTTCGGAATTTTTTTTTAAATTACTTGTTTTTAAATATAACTGATTAATAGCTTTTTGGACAAATGAGGTGAGAGAAAATATATCAAGCTCTAACAAAAGAGTAAAGTTTCTGCAGCCTGAGTGTCTGCTTCAAAGCCACACAGGGATCTGTTCTCCTGTGGACTGGACCCCCCAGAAGGAGCTTTGACGTCTTATCTTAAGTTAAATGTGTGTTTTGGTTTCCAGAAAGAGTGTGACATCAATCGTTCAGCTCCACCAGCCCAACACGTTAGTATTCATTGAGATGTTTTTGGCTTCACCTTTTCATAAAGAGGGAAACTTGAGGTGTGTCATCCTTGAAAAAAACATAAGGTTGATGATATTACCCAGCAAGTTAAGTAGGATACTACTTCTATCATTATTTTCTACTCAAACAGGCCATAATTGTGCTCTTAAATCCTTGGAATGAAACAGACCAGTGAACAGTGTTTGCTCTGCACTTGAGACTCACAGTCATTCAGAAAAGAAAGGTGAGTCATGACGCTGCTTCTGTAAACACATGAAGTTAGGGCCAGGTCTGTCTGCCATGTAAGGTAAACTCTCTCTGTCACACTCACACATTCACACACACACACAGAGCAGGAAAGATGCCAACGAGGGGTAGCCCCGACAGTCAGGAGAAAGTGGAGCGCTCTTCCTTATATGGACAAACTTCCAAGGTTGAAATGTTTGGGTGTGTGATGTCACGGAGCGGGAGCAGGCTGTTCGCTTCAGGCTGGAGGAAGCAGACTACCGTTCAGAGCAGCAGCAGCCCAGCGGTGATAAAAGTCAATGATTGTACTGAACCAAAAGTAGCTGACTGCAGCTTGTTAGTAATGCAGTCTGGAGTCTGCCAGGGGGAATAATTACACACTTTTCCATTAGCAAATTAACCTAGAGTCATTTGAAAAACAAAATGACTCATTATATTTGCATTTAAATTAAACAATTCAGAAAACTACTGGCTTTAAGTGTAAATGACTTCCCTTATCTGGGCCAATTAATAACTCTGTGAAATTATTGTGTCTTCAAATGGCTGTATAATTTATTCAATTAGCATAATTGGATTAGAGAATTAATTGGAATAAGACTTCATGGACATGCTAACAGTTGTGCAAGCTTTTTCACACTTGCACTCTGCAAACTTTCTGGAAACTTTAGAAGCACTAACCCAAAAAAGACTCTTAGGAGGCAGGATATGACATCAAAAGCTCACTGATAGCAGGGAAATTAGCAAAGAGACCTCAGCTACCAACCGATGCTTGGTGTAAATGGATGGATGTACATTACATCTTCAGTAATCTTATTGTGTAAAGTATGAGAGAGGAAAGCTGTCAAGAAACATTGTCATCTTGGGAAAGATGAGATATTTTGGACAATAGAGCATTGCATGCTTTCAGAATTAGAATCAGTATCATAAATACTTGATCAAAAAGTTGACAATAGAACGTACAAAATAAGGAATGACCAGATTTTAGATATAACAAAATATACAAATAGAAGAGGTTATAAAAAATTAAAGATAGAATAGAATAGAACTTAATTGTCATTGTAACAAGTACAACAAAATTGAAGTCACAGCAGCAATCAAGAAAACAAAAGTAAGAAAGTTTATAGAAAGTGCAAAAAGGTCCCTAAGAAAATAGATGCTGACAGCTTGTCCATCATTGTCCAGTTCAGCCAGCCTCCACCTCCACAGGGTCCAGGACTGAGCTTCTTCAGCAGTCTGTTCAGTCTCTGTCTCCTGGATCCTGTCTGCTGACAGCAGGTGAAGCTCTTCCAATGTGGCATTGGTGTCTTGTGTTAGCTCTGTTAGCCATGTCTGTGGATAGCATGGTGCTACTCTGCCCTCTGGTATTCCCTCTGTTTCTGGGTTAGCACAGCTAGCTTGTCCATCTTATTGGAGATAGATCTTAAGTTCCCAATAACGATGGATGGAAGGACAGGTTCATGTCCTCACTTCTTAGCTCACACTTGAGAACCAGCATGTCGTCCTCACCTCCTTCTCCTCACCTTGTGGGGAAACATCTGGCCTTGCACCAGTTAGCATTGACACGCTAAAGACTGCTAACAGCTGAGTTCACATATAAACAATGCAGCCATGGTTACATGTAGGATCTCCAGACAAACACAGGAGAAAAAGTAGGGAAAATATCACTGAAGCCACAAAAAGTTTGGTATACATGACCAACAAATGAGCCATACAAAGTAATGATCCACTCCAAATACAAAGATTACCAAAAAGAGACGAAAAAATACAAGAAACGGACAAAGAAGAGAGAGCTGCTGCAAAAGGCAGCCATAGCCAACGGGGCTGCGCAAAACAACAATATATTGCACATATACCTAAATATGGAAATTGTACACTCTTCCTGCAGTGAAGCATGGTGGTGAATCACTGATGCTCTGAGGCTGCTTAAGGTTTCAACAGTTGTATCAAGGTGGTGATCAAGGAAAACTGGCTCTGAGTGGGTCACAGAAGTCTTTACCAAATCTCATGGCAATCTGTTGAATATTATTTCTAGTGTTGGCTTTATTTCTCTATTGCTTTTTATTTGGCTCTTATCTTTGGACACTTTCATGGCTCAAAGAATTATATTTGCTTTTCTCTCATTTTCTTGTATTTGTCTCCTTCATTCTTAACTTGAATTCACAGCCACCACCAAAGACAAAAATAGGTCCAAGCCAAAGAGCAGAGCAGCAATAAGAACTCTAATTGGCTGCCTGACAAAAGAGGCTCTTCCCCACATCGCTGCAAATGATAGCTTGTTAAACGCATCAATTAACCCATTCTAATCAACCGCTGAAATGTGTGTAATTATTCTGGTGGCACACTCCAGACTGCACACTTTAATCTGAGCAGACAGGAGAAATTTCATCCGCTCCAGCTACTTGACGTCAACAAAGTACTATTCAGCAGAATCCCAGAATATCCTGTAAAGAGTCAGTGTCGTGGAGGAGCTCAGGCCTGTTTTCTAAAGCACGCGGGTCATGTGAAGAGCCGGTGTGGTCTGCTCTGTCTGGTCTCTGGCATTTTCCCAAGGTATTCCAGTCATGTTGGGAGGGGAATTCTCCAACAGCGGTCCTTCCTGTTAAAGCTGAACCATGTATGGAATACTGCTGAACAACCATGGTAATCCTGTTGAGTTGTACATGTGTTTGGGTTTGTGGCTACACAACTTGAGCCAAAACCTCATCTGAGACCAAAGAGAGCACTCTGAAGACGCGGGTTAAAGTATGTCAGTATTCAATCTACAGAGAGAGATTTTTCCCCTTGGGAGAAATGCAGCAGGGAGCAAGAACTGGCTCTGACTCTGAGTCAAATGGAGGATCTGACCCAAACTGAGGATCAGGACTTTTACCCTCATAAAAACTTCCCTCGGCCAGAAAAGTCCAAATGATGCTGATTAACCCTGCAGCTGTCCAGTTCATTTCTTTGTGTTTTCACTTTACCTGAGTTTTTAAGGCAAAATGAAGGACGACATGGCAGTTCCTAAAGAGAGAAGCCAGAATACTTAAAGCTCCCCCTGGTGGCTTGCTGCAGTATAGCTTATAAACCCTAACTCCTCCATGTAAACGGACTAAAAACAGGTCAAACTCTAAAATCAAAGCAATCCACATGTGAGGTTGTAAAATATGATAGAGGGTTAGGGCCGTAGGGCAGTTAAAAAAAAAGACTTGAAACATAAATAAAATTGCGATAATAATGAAATAAACCCATGGTTATGACAAAAATAAAGTCATAATTTTACAAGGCAGATGTCTTAAGAATACAAAAAAAGAAAATACCATGATGTTACGAGAAAAAAGTGATAAAGTTACGAGAACTAAGATATAATGTGAAAAAATTAAGTTGTAATGTTACAAGAATAGTCATAACAGTACAAAATTAACGTTATTTTATGAGGACAAAGTCATAATAATACAAAAGTAAGTTGTAACTTTACTAGAAAAAAAGGCCAAAGACATAATGTTACAAGAATAAAGTTTTATGTTTTGGAAAACTGTCATTTTATTAGGATTGATACTTTATAATGTTTCAGGTACGATATTGCTATGTTGCAAAAATATTGTTGAAGTGATACAAAAATAAGTCATAATGTAACGATAATACTGACGTTATATTAAGAGAATAGGTCTCATATTACAAGAAGCAAGCCGTAATTTTACAATAATGATGTTGTGATGTTATGGAAATAAAATATTAAATTTGGATTGATAAATTGTACTGTTTCGAGAATGAAGTGGTGAAGTTTTGAGAATATAACTGATCATAGGTTGCCTGTAAACTATTTTCAGGCCAATTAGAAGAAGAGCTTAAGTGAATCTGGTGAACTGATAGTCAGTATTGATTAGAGAAACTCTTTAACTACCCTTTAAATTACTCTTTATTCTGATTAGGAAGGGATGAAGGTGTCAAAATGGCCCTTGCGTACTTGGTAGTTTGTAAAAACAACATAAACAAAAGAAGCAAACAAAAAAATGTATAGAAATATTTTCAAGTGTCCCAAGAAAAGGTTGGGTCAAGCATTTCTTTCTCCAGTGGAAGTCTGTGGCTGAATGTGACCTTTGAAGGAGGGTGTTGCTAAAAAAGAGCACACATTACGAGTGAACCTTCCCTGAATAAATAGAGATAAAACTGTCTATTGTGAGGTTGGAGCAGGTTGTTTCTTCTACAGTGCTCGCAGCCAGGAATGTGAACAATTTGTGACTTGCTACTTACAGAGGATTTGTGCCATAATTTCAATAAATTCTGATTAATGTTGCATCTTAAAAACTAAAGTGTTCGCTGATAAACTAGCAGTGTGTGTATCTCTAACCTGTAACTAATCATTAAGCCTCATGCAGCCCAGCAGGCACACTCCAGTCAAAGTGTAAACAAGCCCAGAGCATACAGTAACCCTGTTTAAATACTGATCTCAGGGGAAGCACGGGGTTAAATGAAGGGTGTCTACATCCTGCAGATAAGTGACGGCCACACTGAGAAGTTGAAGCAGCAGGGGAAATTATTTAGACAAGAAAGCAGCACAAACAGCTCAATAACCCTCCTCTCCTCGACAGTCTGACCTCAGATTACTGCTCAGGCTGCACTGATGCTGTGTGCTGCTTTCTTCTGTGATCTCCGCCACGACCGCTGGTATGCCCTCTGCTTTGTCTGGCAGGAGAAGGCCGTCCTCAGACTGGAGACAACTGGTGCCTCTTTTTTTTTTTCCTCCTCAGACAGAGATGACATCATGTGTTTCACAGACGTCCATGACACCATTGGAGAATCTTACCAAGTGTGGTGAAATTCTCTGCTGAACTGAAACTTGTCTATTTTGGGTTGTTCACCTCATGACCATGCATTTTTTTGTTTGTCAGGAAGGAGACAGGCCCTCAGGTTGGGGGTAAAAGACCAAGAGCACACGTTTTTAAAACAAGGCCATGAGAATTTAAATAAATCTATAACCACACACAAGTGCACGCAAACATCAATGTGGAAATCCATTTGAGAGGATCGGGGCAGCTGAAAAAAGAGTTTTGGTAGGTTACGCCAGTCAAAACAAAACAAAACAAAAAGGTTTTTTTTGTTTTTTTATTTTCAATTCTGGTCACAATTTACTTGTTTCTTAGAATTCTGATTTTATTTAGTTCAAAGATTAAAATCTCAGATTTCCTTCCTTTCTGCGAAAGAGGATAAAGTTAAAGTTAGCCAAGTTAAAATGGCATTTTTTAACACTCTTTTCAATTGAGATTAAAACCAGAATTCTGGAATTTGAGTCATAACTGCTTCTCAGCATTCTGAGTAAAAAAGTTCTAGAATTCTCAGATTCAAATCAAAATTCTGGAATTTTGATTTTAAAATTCTGAGGAAAAAAAGTTCGAATTCTGAGTTGAAAGAACAGGATTATATGTTATTTCCATTTTGTGTGACTTTTTGGAGAAAAGCCATAAAAAAGAGAAGTTTTTCAAACATTCTATAGGATTTTTTTTCACAGAGATTTGAGAAAATTGTGAGAATTTTCAAATTAGATTTGAGAATCTTTAGAACAAATTAAAATCATGGGATGAAAGTCTTAGAACACGTGTCAATCCCAAGTCTAGAGTTAGATCTCGACTTATTCTACACTGTCATTCAGCAGACGCTTTTGTCCAAAGCAATGTACAACACTGAGTAGTTGGGGGTTCAGTGTCCTGCTCAAGGGCACCTTGACAGTGTCAAGTAATTATGCTAACATCTCTCCAGCTATCAGCTCAATTTCCAGTCTTGGTCCAAGCCAGGACTTTAACCAGTGACCCAAAATGTAATTAAGCCTGAAATGTAGGGATGTGTGAGTACTGGTATTGATATCGGGTATCAGGCCAATTGCTCTTTTTCAAGGTATCGGTGCTCACCGATACCAACAGCTAATACTCCAGTCAAAACACATCTTGTGTGAAGTACATCCTCCTTGCCTGTAGTTTGGCACTTCATTTCTGCAGTTTGAGACAACAGCAGCCAGTGTCAGGTCCTGTTCAGACATCATGAATGAACCAGGGAGGGTTAACAGTTAAACTGATTTATTTTGCACTAAAATATATACTAAAACCCTAACAATTGTGAGTTTTATTTTTCACTTTTGTTAATTTGTCAAAAACAAGTTGTAAACTCAGAGAGAGTTGTTAGTGTTTTATATTTGACTTAATGGTGCAGTGACTGAGCTGTCTTTGTTCAAAATGATCTGTCTCTGTAATTCAAATTTCATGCATTAAAAGTACCCATGGTATCGATACTCAGTATTGGTAAATACTCAAAAAGGAGTACTTATGCCTGCATCAGTCTGAAAAAAAGTGTTAACAAACATCCCTACTGAAATGTAATAACTGGTTGATAATTTAACAAGTGCTGAGCCCAAAATGTCATTTATGAAATGTAATAAACCCAAAATGCAAGATGGTACATTTTGGGCAAAAAAAGTTTTTACATTTTGTGTTTTATTATATTTTTTATCTTGCATTTTGGGTTGTTAGGTTTCCAGGCCAGGTCTCTATAGACCAAGCTGCTGCTGCCTTGAATCACCTGGGCTAACCTCCAAATAAATAGAAAGAAATGAAGTTCACTGGCCTCCTCTGAACATATCTTCTACATTTTTGTCTTTTTGGAATCTGTAAAACAGCTCTTACAGCTTCTGTATTTTATTTTAATAATTTTGACTAAATCTTTTTATTTCAGTACCTTACTTTATAATTTTTATGCGCATTACACAGAACAGCCTTGCAGAGTCGGCCCCTGATTTTGGCACAAAAGTTTTATACCAAGTTTAACTACATGTAATATTTACGCTCTCAAATGGAGCCAACAAAAGATATCACATCAATAGTTGAAGTGACCTTGAATGTACCATAAAAAAACTCTTTTCAAAGATGAACATGAATAATCTGGGATGTTCAGATCAGTGTTTTGAGCGATGTGTGCGTCGTATTCAGGAGGCAGAGTGCTGATAACTGCTCAAACCTTTCTCTCAATAAAAGCAAAGACAAGCTTCTCTTCTGTCAATAAAATATTCCACTCTGAGGTGATGCTGGTTGCTCGGGGTCACGGCCGGCTGAACACGCCGCTTTCACAGAGGAGGTGATGCTGCGTCTCCATGGCAACTCGGAGCACCCAGAGCTACACTGAGACAGCATGTTTTCTGATTTTTTCTGACTGAAAGGTGTCAGAGACAGCAAATAATCCAGAGTTGATTCAAGGAGAACAGATTTGTCTTTAATTGCAGGAAAACAAAGCGAGAACTGGTTTGTTCTGATTAACAGGAGAGAAAAAAACAGACACTGAAAGCATCATTTCAACACACAGCTTCAACAAAAGCTGCTCCTTAAGATTTCTATGGAGACACAGTCCAGTCTTCAGACTCCCTGAAGCAGCTGAGAATCACTTTGAAATAAAAAATGAGCCCGATCAGATCAGCGCTCAGTGTGAAACCAGAGAAACTAAAATGCTGCAGAGCTCTCGTCCTCCATTAGACCTTTTTTTGTTGTTGTTGGAGGAACTCCAAATCCTGTGAGGAGCTTTCTGCCGCAACCAGAGCATGAGAAAGAAACACGGATGCTGCATGAAAATAAATGAGCTTCACTTAAAAATAACAGCGTTATCAACATTAGCTTAGCTTTTCATTTACTGTCATCTGTGGTTTGACCGAATGAGAGATGACATTGTTTAAACTGTTTTCAGAAATTAAAATTAACCTTTGTCTTTTTTTTAGGTCCCCTCTCGAACTCAGTTCATGTGTGTCACATGACAGAGAGGCGAACAGAAAAGTTGAGTTGTACAAACCCATAGAAAACCCACTCTCAATTAAGTCTGTTAAATTATTTCTTCCTCGTTATGTTTTTAACTTCTTCTCTGAAGGTGAGGAGCCGGACTCGCCCTCCTCTGACACCACGTGAGTCCGTTTCAGAGCGCTCTGTGCCGCCACTTTCTCCCTCTGCTGCCTCAGGTCTTCTTCCTCTGACTCTGACGTTGCGTGAAGGTTTTCACTCGCGCATGGCGCCACAGTCCGGTGCTGCCCGTTCACTCCGGGGCTGCGTCTGCTCTGAGAGCTACCGTCCAGAACCCCGGAGCTGCTACAGGCCTCCCCGCTGTCAGAGCCGTCTGTGGCTCCTCTCTGTTCAGTCCTGAGTGGCGGTGATGCAGCTGGAAGTCTCTCCAGCTCAGTCCTCTCACCCCCGTCCTCGTGGCTCCCGGAGGACATCACCGGGCTCAGGCACACAAAGTCAGACGGGCTCAGACATTTCTCCTCCTCGCTGAGCGGCTTGATTTGAGGCGAGTTGGAGGAGTTGGAGGAGGACAGATCATCGACTGATATAGACGGGTAGCTGCAGGAGTCGACGGCTGAGAACAGAGCCTGCACAGACTCAGGTCGGTCCCCGGCTCTGGAGACGACGTGCATGCGGCGACGCCTCATGACGTTTCTACGCCTCACCGCACTACGTCGCTCCTCGTCGTCGCTGCTGGAGCTGGAGGTGGATGTTGAGGGGCTGAGGGAGCCTCTGGGAAGCGAGGGGGAGGAAGTGGGGCTGGACAGCGTGGAGTTGTCTCTGGGGCTCGGGGAGCGAGGCCTCGGCATGGGGTCCAGCCAAAACTCGCTCGAATCTGAGTCCTCGTTCACAAGGAAGCCCGACTGATGTCGCTGATGCCTGCTCCGTCTCCTCTGCTGCCCCTCTGCTCCTGCGGGCTCCTCCCCTCCTGAGGCCTCAGGCCCGGCAAGAGAGGAGGAAGACGAGTTGTCAGAGTCGCTGTGGTGACCTGCAGCCGAGGGAGCGGTTGGAGTTGCAGGTGCGGCTCGAACAGAGCGGCGTCCTCGGGCGTGCAGCTGCATGATGGCCTCCTCGCTCAGATCGCTATCTGAATCTGAGCTCCAGCCTTCAATCTCCCGCCGTACCAGAGAGTCGAAGAACGCCATCATGCGAGGATCCTCCTGGATGGACTGGCTGACGTAGTCGTGGGAGAGACCACTGCCGCTGTTCAGCACCAGGCTGATGTACTCCTCGTGGGTGTAGAGGCTGCGAGACTTGTCCTCTACTCGACCGTCCAGGTCGCCAAGACTGTTGGGCTGCTGGTACGGACTCCACACCTGAAGAAGAAAGAAGTTTAAAAGGAGTTAGAGACAAAAAGCGGATAAATGTGACGGCAGTGAAAAGAAGCACGTCAGTCTGAAATAAACGCAAAAGCTTTAGAGCTTAATCCACTTTTCTAAAAGACCACGATTTAAGTATAAATCAGGATCAACCCTCAGCCCAGGTGTTGCTATCCAGAGTGAAAAAGCTAGACCGCTGCGTCTCTTATCATACTCCAGCTCTGTTACGTAAACACTGAATCTGTGGAACCCTCATTTCTTCCCACGGCCCAGTTTTTAATGCCGCCCAACGTCATTTTTCAGAGACAATCGTCAGCGATGAGGGGGATCCATCTTTTTTCCACGTCTCCCCAGAGTAAAGTCAGAGCAACTTGCTAATGTACGTGGTGTCACTGGAGATCAATGTCTCGCTTCAGGGCTCGTCTACTGTCTGAACATCCGAGGACAGCGACTCAGATTTAGTCTGAACAATGTCCCCAAACACTAAATCATCCTGATGCTGCAGAGGACGCAAGACCTCCTCCTCCTTCCTGAAGCTCAGTTTCACCTAAATCCACTTCTCCTTCTCACTATCAGTCTTGATGCTGGAATACTGACCTTGATGACTTTCTCCACGCCAGAGGAGCAGATCATATAGGTGTGTGGGTTGAAGCGGACCTGGTTCACGATGGAGCGGTGACCCTTCAGGACCATGAAAGCCCCGTTTACAACACGACCCGGGCCTCCTTGGAGAAAGAAAAGACGTGGGATTGTTGAATAAAGAGATCAGGAACACAGGGAGGAATGAAGATTTGGACTAAAAAAGATCAGTTAAGTAGTCTTCATAACATACCGTTCATCAGAAAGTTCACATATTTTCACTATGAGTAACTCCGGGGAAAAGAGGATCCATAAATGTGTCAGGTGTTGCCACAGAGGAGCAAACGACCGCATTCTTGGACCGTTACATTTCTTCCCAGAGACGGCGGGTTCACGGAGGGGAACACAGAATCTAAACTTCTTAGCATTGAAAGGAATCTCTGGTATTCTTAAACCTACGCCAGCTTCGAACATATTTGGGGTTTGAAAGGTCAACAATCGTATGAAAGCGCTCCAGCAGATTGCAGCGAATCATGGCTGTGACACATTTCTTTGGAGTTCACTTCCCCTCTTATCCCTGGACTCTTACCGGATGAGCTCAAATCCACATTTCTGACAAGACGAGCCAAACAATTCACCCTTTTTGGTTGGAGAAAGATCTTTTTTTAACCAGTAGCAGCTGTTAAATCTTTCTCCTGAAGGCACACCACTGGGTAAAAACAGTAATTTCAGAAAACGGGAGTTGCTGGTTGCCTGCTGTCTTGCTTGGTTAGTTTGTTTGTGTAACTTTGTGTAACACAAGTATAGTGTTGGATCCAAACTAACCATTTAAAACACCAAAGCCAAACACACACAGACTGACTGATCAATGCAGCAGCAGGGCCAACTGGAAACACTGTTTTTGTCTTTCAGCCTTAAAGAGAGGGATGTGGCTGTTTTTCTGGTTCCTTTAGTGGAACCAGTAACAAACTAATTTATGTCTTTTCCTAAAAAACAAACATGTTGCAGCCATTACAGCATGTTCTCTCGCTGCTGGGTAGATAAAGCAGCTAATTTCTTAATTTTTAAATGTAAATTCATACTCTTTGAAACTAGTTTTGTCAAATTTAAACTAATTTAAACAAGCCTGTTAGACCTTAAACAGTCAGAGTCCAGGGGGCAGACACTCATTTAGCAGACGCTTTTGTCCAAAGCGACATTCAACACAAGCAAGAATCTAAACTGAGGGAAAACCTAGTTAGAACGACAACATTGCTACAAGTTATTCAGCTGCAGATGCTGCCATTAAGTGCAGGCTTTTGTTTTTTTATAATGTAGAATAATCTAGCCAACAAACCACAATTAATTACTGCAACAATATAACCTTCAACAACATTTAGTAATTAGTCCTGAAAATTCACCAAGAGCTGGTCTGAGGCTTTCTGACTAAATTCTACCCCTGAGGACAAAGAGGAAAAGGGTCAGATTAAGGGCCTAAATGTTCCCTGAACAGATGAGTCTTCAGACATCTCTTAAAGTATAAAGGGACTCAGTGGATCGTATGGAGTTAGGTAATTCATTCCACCATTTGGGCACAACAGAGGAGAAGAGTCTGGCTAGAGATTTGGAGCCGTGTTGGGCTGGGAGCACCAGGCATCTCACTGTGTTTAAGACTCAGCTTTCCTTTTCAATAAATCTTATAGTTACAGCTGGATCAGGCCAGGAGCAGCTTTTGGTTTCGCTGCTATCGGCTCAGTTTAGTAGTAGTAGTTCTGTGGCCCACTAGACTGGATGACAGCCTAAATCAGGCAGACTAAGGACTTGTACACATGTATACCCCTCATTCGTTTTTAAAAATACTTTCGTCCACACGCACCAGGGAAATCCGCCAATAAGTGCAGCTTGAAGCATGTCAGACCCATATTGGGCAGTGTTTTTTTTATACTTGATTTTTGTTGTTTCTTTCCAGATAAAGCTAACACGCATAAGAAAAAAGTAAAGCTCAAAAATACTGAACAGTAGGTCATCTATACATCCTCATGTCACAATGGTTAAAAAAAAAATCCAGTAAGTTCATGCAGTAGTGGTTCAAGCCTTCAATGTCATATACACAATCCATTTTTCCCAGTTTTTCAAAATAGTTTCTGCTCTTAGGTTTTGTGAGAAGGTCAATCTTTACATACCTTCAATTTGAGACACAGTATTGATCCAGTCAGTCTTTTTTAGAGGATCGAGTTGTGACCTTTTTCATGTTATAGCTTTTTTACTGGCTATATTGGGCAGTGTTTTATAGACGTGAAAGCCGTGCCAGCCAATGAGAATATAACCTTGTCTTTCAGCTGTGATGTTTGAGAACCAAAAACTCTGTTTTCTTGGGATTTACATGAAACCATGAAACCAGAGTTTTCCAAAATCTTCACTTTGCCTGGAGTTTTCAGGACACATTGTTTTAAGTGGCGTAAAACTGCAGATTTTTGGAAAACACTGGCCTAAATGTATAAAAATATATGCAGTTTCCAAGATATCTAGATACATGTGAACAAGGCCTAAAGGTGTACATATCTAGTTGAAGGTGTTCCAGACCTTTCCATACCTAGTATCCAAATTGTGTTTAATAGAGCCCAGGTTTTAGATACTCAAACAACCCTACAACTTACCTGTTATGTGCCACCCTGATTTCTTGTTTCTTTTTTCGTTTTGAACCAACATCTAAACTCCTAGTTACTGGCACCTGTGACAGGCTACAAAAGCCAGAGCTTGGCTCCTCCCACTCGCTCTCACCCTGCAACATTAACTCTCATAACTTTTGAAGGACAAAGAAACTAAAGAATAAAACAAAAAAGAAAGATGGAACATTTTGTTCAATGTTAGAACTTAGCCTGACCTGAGACCACAAACAGGAGGATTATATAATAAAACAGACTTTATAGGATATCTGATGCCTGGAGAGTATAATGAGACCACATGAACTGAGGGCAAACCACTGTCTGGGCTGCTGCTCATTCACAAAGAGAAAAGGGACATCCATCAAACTCAAAGCGTCTGGGCTGAGCTTTGTTCCCCGTTTCTGACGCCACTCAGATCTTTAACCTTGGAGAAAAACAGTTTGTCTATGGTGGAAAGTTGTTGGCATTTTCTTACTGTATCTTATTAACTTAAACTGGAAGTTGTAAAGGAGCATTTACTCTAGCGAAGAAGACAGGGTTAAATTATTTATTTCTAAACAGAAACAAAAGTCATGCTCTTGCCTTTAAGGAGCTGACCTTTCTGCGAACAAACCGTCAAACATCCACAGACAGAAGGAATAACTCACCAGCTTCAGGATCCTTCGGTATTTTCCACATGTAAAGGTTGAAGTCATCTGATCCAGACAAGATGTACTGAAGAGGGAAACAGAGAGATGTTTACATTTTTAAGTCTGCTCCGTTTGGTTTGACAAAACTTTCCGTCAGACCTCAGGGGAGAGGAAACGCTTATATCCACATACAGACACAGAAACCCTGAGGGGTCAATATACGGCATGAAACCAGCAGATTGTATCGCACTGTTGAGTCTCATGATGCGGATCAAACACGCTCCTGACGTGACATGACAGTCTGACCCTCAGACAGCTCCTGCTCCCCGTCTGAACCGATATTAGACGCCATAAACAGATGGTTCCACTTTAAACTGTCGCTTACGGTACATTCAGACAGAGCTGGAGCTGGAAAACACCTGGTTCTTATACATGCATGGGTCTTAAAGGGCCAGAATGGAGGATTAAGCAAGGGTTTATTGCCAGAAATCATGTTTAACAGAAAGGAGTGTGTATTTTTTAACCTAATAAAATCTATAAAGGAAAATATTAAAATAAGAGGTTTTATGGATGGTGGTTGTAAACAGACCTTATCAACAACAACAAACGACCACCTTGATGCACATTTTGAAGGATCTTGCTGTTTCTTTCCTCTTCTTTTCTTTTCCTTTCTCCTTTAGCACAAATCTATTCAGCCTTACATCTGCCAAGACCTATTTCACCATCTGGAGACACATTTCTGTCCAAGCATTTACATGTGTTTTGGACGTTGTTTCGTGCCACAGGGTTTCTGAAATTCTGTCAAGTTGTGAATTATTTCATCTGCCAATGGTTAGACTATTGTCTTCAGTTTCCTTCAGCAAACATTTTGCAGGTCTGTGCTAAAAATAAAACGACTTTTAACTCTTAAAAAATACTTCTATGATTTGAATTATTGCTCATTCTTCTACATGAATCAAAGTAATGGAGCTCTGTTGTGATAACGCACACTGTTGGTGTTATCGCTGAGGCTCCGGGGCTCTGGGAACACCTGTGAGCTCCTCCTCAGGTTCCCAGAGGACACATCAGGCAGGAATGTCACACCCAGAGCTCCCTCCCTCTGTCTCTCCTCTTCGTGGTTAGTTCTTACTCTGCACCTCTGTTTTCACACTCAGCAGGGAAAATCCTCGATTCTCTGTGGTTTTTGGTCTACATGAGGACATTTTGGGGAAGCAGGAGTTTAAATGAAAAACAGCTGACTAATCATAATAGATAGCGTAACTTAATTTGTCTCTTAGATTTAATTTAGTTTCTTCGGCTAAATCTTGTTTCGAAGTCGTTCACATTGGCCTTCAAAATAAAAGTCTTCAGTTGCTCTAATGTAGAAAAAAAACTAAATTACACAAAACATAACTCAAGGCGGCGCCAGATGCTCTCCCATTCTGCAGGGTGATAACAAGAAAGCAGATTTTATCAGATAAAAACTTTCTAAAAAGTTTAAAGAAACTTTAATTTGATATCTGCATCTGTCAGTTGAGACCAAAATCTTCATCCATCTTTATCAGTCGTCGTCTTTTCCTGTAACCTTGAGTCCACCTACTTCCTTCATGTGGAGAGGGATAATTTTTTAAGCCTCCACAAGCTCCTCCGACACCCGAGGATAATGTTATCATAACAAACATGGCTGCAGGGTGACGTCACGTCTGAGGAGGAGCGAGGGGGGAACCTCACAGGCTTCTGCTGTCCCTCCAACAATCAGAGTCAAAACTTCACAAAAGAAATGATTGTGTTCCACATTTTCTCCATTCTCCTCATGTTTCATTTTGTGTAACCACAGATTCTGATAAATCACCTTTATAATGTGTTTGATCGTATGACCAACCTGATCTTTGTCCCCAGCGAAGCAGCAGCTCTTCATGGTGCAGGAGTTGAAGTAGCCCTGGTTGTCAAACTGGAAGCTGGGCAGGCGTGAGTGCAGCTCGTAGAGGACTGGCGGCAGACGGCGACGCAGCGCCAGCAGCTGAGTGCCCGTGCTGTTGAAGCGGACGCTCATGGCGCTCTGCAGGGACATGCTGCCTCCATAACGCAGCAATGAACTGAAGAAACAGCAGAAAAGATCAGATTAGAGCAACAGAAATGTGAATAAGCAGATAGAGTGTGATTCCAAAAGTAAAGATGTGTTCTTTCTATAAACAGCAGGGGGCGACTCCACTTGAACAGAAGTCTGGCATAAATCAGAAACCAGTCCCACTCACATCATCAATGATTGGTCTTTCTGGTTCAGAAAAGCATGGAAACCAAACTGATAACTTTGGAGCTCCGACTTAAGGCATAAAAGGCCTTAAAAGTTAAAAAATGAGACTTCAGGGAAGTAGTTCAGAAACAACTAAAAATAACTTGTGGAACCAAAAGAAAACACTATTAAAAGAAAATCTGATACATCTGCAGCTTACCAAAGTAAACAGTGATGAAGATGAAGAGATAAAGCAGATATTCCACTGAGCACACAGAGTTCAAGCTCGAATAAACTGAAAAACCCACAGTATTGGATTTATTATAAATTATCTTGCAGCTATTTTTAACCTTCAGACTGAAGTGAGGAAATCTCTGAGGTGTAAACAGACTGCAGAGAGGCAGAGCCAGCAGCCGTAGAGGAGGAGAAATGACTCAGTGTTTACTTTTTATTAGATGTGCTGTCATTTGTTGCTTTAATAACCGAAACCCAACCTGACCTGAGTGTGAATGTGTGAACCCACTCAGTGTGTTCAGAGACATTTAAGTTGTGTAAACACTAAATGTCTTGGGGGTGAGAGGGATTTTCTGCAGCTGGCAGAGGGAAAAAAAAAAGATCAGTTTAAACAGTTGGACAATGGCGCCACCTGGTGGACAATGAGTAGAAGAGTATCAGGAAAAAAATTCTGGCTGAGTTCTGGAAACTAAAGTATGTGCAAGAATAGAAACAAGAAGAGATGACAGTTTTGTAAAGAACTTACAGGGTTTTAATGAATCTGGAAGAAGATTTTTTTAGATACTCTTAACTAGAAATCAGTGATTAAAGGATGTGATCTTGATATCAGGTATAAGATTAACACTGACTAGAAAGGTTTTGAAGGTTCAACAAGTCTGTTAACATTCCAGAATTGTGATGACATTCAAACATTTTGGAACAATTCCAGAAACGTGATAACATTACAGAATTCTAATAATATGCAAGAGGATGTGACGTTCCAGAATTCTATTAACATTCTGTTAACATTCCAGAATCATGACATAAAAAAGTGTAATAATTCTAGAAGTCTGATGACAATCCAGAATTCTGATAAAACTTCAGAATATGTAAAATTCCCAAAATTATGACAACTCCCCAGAATTCTGTTGACATTCAAGAGTTCTGGTGACATTCAAGTCAACAAGTCTGTTAACATTCCAGAATTGTGATGACATCTAAACATTTTGAAACAATTCCAGAATTGTAATAGCATTTCAGAGTTCTAATAATATGCCAGAGGATGTTGACTTTCCAGAATTCTGTTAGCATTCCAGAACTTTCATGACATAAAAAATGTCATAATTCCAGAATTCTGTTAACATTCCAGAACTTTCATGACATAAAAAATGTCATAATTCCAGAATTCTGATGACATTCAAGAGTTATGGTGACATTTAAACACATTGGAATAGTTCCATAATTCTGATGACACTTCAGAATAGGTTAATACTCCAGAATTATGATAACACTCTAGATCATGTTTACATTCTAGACTTCTGTTATTATTCTAGAATTCTGTTAACATTCCAGAATTATGATGACATAGATGAATATCATAATAAATCAAAGTTTCTGTTAACGTTTCAGAATTATGATTTGATTGCAGAAATCTGTAACAGTTCAATAATTTTATTGAATGTGGAGTAATTCTGGAATTCTGTCACGACTCAGAGATCCTTAAACCACAGAATTCTACAAACATTTTTGAATTCTGAAAACATTCCAAAATTCATCTATTGATGTTTATGGAATTCTGTGACTGTTCTAGAATTCTGGGAACATTCTAGAATTCTGTTTGTAAATACTGGCTAACACAAACCTAACAGTAGGGCCTTGCATCCAGACATCTAAATTAAAGTAGCTGCAGATCTTCTGGGTTGTGCAAATTGAGGTCATAATTTTCAGTCCTTTCAATTTGTTTCAGGGTATCCAGGGTAAATATGTTTTTATCTTTTTTGTGTGTAATTAAATCAATTGCTGCAAAAATTCTCGGGACTGCAACAGTACACTTTGCGCGAATGGCAGGCATCAATCATATGTGACTGAGGATATCAGTAAAAAGACAAACCTGCGTGGCTTGCGGATGTCCCACAGTCCGACCCCCTCCTTGGAGTTGGCTGTGGCGATCAGTCTGGGCTCGACAGGGTTGAACATCACACTGTGGAAGGCTGACGGGTAGCTGGCCAGACAAAACGGCTCTACAGACAGAGTTAGGGGGAAAAAATTAGTCACATCTCCATGATCATAAACACAGGACATGAGCCTTAAACAACACACACTTTTTTCAAACCACTGAACAAACAGCTTTATCATTTAATGTGTTGCTTGTTTGACAGTCAAGCAAATGAACTAAAAGATTTGCCAGTGAAGGGGTACACACTTATTCTGATGAGTATTAAAAGCAATCAAAGCCTTATCACCAATAAAAAGGATTACGCTCATTCAGTCTGAAGCCTCAGTTCTGCAAACAGACCTACTTCTGAAGACCTGAATACTGATCACTGCTTCATATATTATTATTAGGCCAACTCAGTCACAAGGAAGCTTTCTAAAATAGAAAGAAGTGTACGTCATGTAAGATGATCCTCTGCATTTTTAAAGTTATCAACAACAACTCTCACTGAGAGCTGTCATTAAGCTCTGCCCTGAGTTCAACAGAGACGCTTTACAGGAACCATCAGGCTGTCTGCGAACAGCTTATTAATTAATTTAGATCAGAGGAGACATGCAAACCATTTCAGAGCTGCACTGGCATAAGTTTAAGTCAACTTTATAGAAAGATCCAGAGGGTTTAAACCAGACTGAGCCCTCAAATATAAGTAACCATTTATCCTCTGGAGCAGGAGAATTTGGAGGGTGAAGCAGTGATTTATGATATTTCTGAATCCACTGACATCTTTGACTTTTAAATGTTTTCTGTGTATTCTGTGAGATAGTGCATGTTTAAAAGGTGCAGCTCATTTCTTTTTTGTTACACACAAGTCCAGTTTTTGGGATGCGGCTGCCCTCTGCACCTGCATGCTTAGCTCGTAGGTGGTAGCTCAAACTTACAGTAAGGTGTGATATCAATAAAATCATATATTAATGAGCTTCAAAGATGGTAATATCTCCTTTGCTTACCTGCACTTGGTGGCTCGCGAGTGTCCCAGATGAGAACACGGCCGTCATCAGACGAGCTGGCGAACACATTGTCGTTGACCGGGCTGACAGACAAACTGTACACGGCGTCAATGTGCAGAAACACGTTCAGAGTTTCTCTCCTATTAAAGAAAATTTGGCGTAAAGTCAACATTTAGAAGTCCATGATTAAGTTCCTGCCAGTGCAGTTTACTTCCAGTGATGTTTAAGATTATTTCACTCACCTTTCCACGTCGTGTAGAATTACCTGCTCATCGTTTCCTGTAAAAACAGCAAACAAACAAACTGTGGGTCACATACAAAAATGCAGAAATACCCTAATCTTCCTAATCTTCAACCTCAGCGTCCAGTTAACAGTGATTAGTGAGCAGCATTCACCACAACAAGCGCCTCAGATTTATTTAACAGTAGACAGGTGCAAAGTGTTAAGACATAAACTATAATTAAGAAAACAATAAACCTAAATGAAAACTTCTCTCAGGCTCTTAAACTGTTGGACTGTGTCTCTTTGTATAACAGCAACTATAAAAACTGTGTTTTCCTTGGGGAAGAATTAAGTTTATCTAACTTCCTGGTATTCACGCGCTCTAACTTTCTACACTCCTCTCAGCGATGTGCCTGTGTCAGCAACAGCTGTATTCAAATCATACAGTGTGCAAAGTTAATAGCTTTTAAGAAAAAGACAGTATAACAAACGTGTTTTACATTTAAACTTGGCATTTCACTGAGGAAGGAAGTAAATCTTTTTGCTGACAAAGAGGAGACGTAAGAGGTTGATTCTTGCTCTTACCGCCAGAGAACACCTTCTTGTTGGTGCTGTCGAAAGCCAAACAGAAGATATTGGACAGGTGCTCTCCCTTCAGCTTCACAGGCTTGGACCGCGCATGGATGGCTTTCTCCATGTGCCACAGCAGCACCCGGCGGTCATCTCCTCCTGTGGAGATATAAAGAGGCACAGTGAATGGTAAAAAAGGAGCGAGTAATCTCAATTCAAGGGCTCATTTTTCCTTGGACTGCAAAAATTAAACCAAGATGGAAACCCTTAAGAGATCTATTTCGATCCTTATGTAAATAAAAATCTAAAGTTTTGCCACATAATAGATAGCTACTGAATTACTGTGGTAAAAAAAATGCATTTTTTAAAAATAATTTTACTATACTAGTTTAGAAAAACAAGATAACTCAAGAGTTGAAATCAAATCAAATATGTTGCAACTGTCCACAATCAGTGCTGAAACTGTGCAAACTTGGTATATGCATCAACTTTTTACTTTCTTTTTTTTTTTCATTCAAACATTAAGACAAACTCTCTAATATAGGAAACTTAATTAGAATGGGCAAGCAGAAGAGGGTTTCTCAATTTGTTTGGTTCAGCCTCAATATCCAGTGTTCCTACCGTCCTCAAATGACAAAGAATTGCTTATAAGCAGTTATAAAGACTTTAGTGCTAATGTGTGGCTGCTTTATACTTTAATTGGGCTGTTCAGGTTCAATTAAGCTGTTATACTGGGATTTACTGGGTAACTGGGGGCTTCGTTGTGCAAAGTAAATATCCTCGGTACACCAAAAACACCAAGCCTGAGGCTGTTGAACAAGGCCAGATGATGGTTTTTAATCCTCTCAGGACAAACAAAGCTTTGGGTTTCAGGGGGAAGTCGTGATAAGACCCAGCAGAAAGACTAAACATGTCCCTCAGTGGCCACAGGGACCCTTTCCATGACTGACTTATGGGACTCTGTCCGGGTCTGCTGCCCTCTGAGCTGCTCGCTGTTTGGTTTGACGTGAGCTAGCAGCTAGTTAGCTGACAAGAAAGCTCTGGCTAACGGTGCGTTCACGTGCTCCACGGATGCTCGGATTTTCTGGGTTGGAAAGCGATCTCCCGAATTTTAGTATGTTCAAGAGTTATAAAGAGGCGATATTGACGCATGAGAGACGATATGAATGTGTATTATTTTTTAGAAATAACATCTATATTCAAAAAATATCTAATTCAAGCTGTATATTTAAAATCAAAATATAACTGATTCCAAACGTGATATAGAAAAGCTGAGTTAAAACTTTGTTGCTACTATTCCCTTTCTTAATCGTGTTATTTACTAGTACTATTATTTGTTATAATCAATCATTGTTATTCATATTTACACTCTTAGTTATTTGCTTGTTCTATTTATACTTTAAAATTTTATTTCACTGTCCCCAACTTCATATTTACACCCTTCTTAATTTCACATAATGTGAAGCTTTCCACATTCTATTCTTTAAAAAAACTTCATTTTCTCTCACAATCAAAGCTAGTTCAATAAAATAATTTATGTGTACTATGTTAAAATGTCATTAAAACTTTGTTATCAAAACCATTTACTTTCATTTTGTTGTCGTTTTATTTCCTCGAACTCCCTTCTCTTTCTTTGTTCTTGTACTTGTGAACATCTAATGTAGAAATAACTAAATATTGTCATCGCATACGTTTAAGTTCCATTTTACCCTACTTTGAGCTTTGTTTCGATTAGAATTCTGTTTTCCGATTATTCCTACAGTTCGTTAATGCAGCGTAACTCAGCTAGCCCAGGAGTGTTTCAGCTGATTTCCAGCTAGCTTGCATTAGCATGCTAACACATTCAAACAGTGTCAGCCTCCAGGTAAAGGTGCGAATTGACAACTTACCAGACACAAGCCATTCCCCGCCGTTGTTGGAAAACTCAATGGCGTTGACACAGCCGAAATGTCCGAGCATATCCTTCTTGTAGAGGCTGGTGCAGCCTGCCAGCCTGCGTCTCTGGAATTCCTCCTTCATGAGCGGCTGCCCGGTCAGCTCTCTGCGGGACAGAAAGCCCACCGAGGAGCGCATACCGCAGCCCTTCAGCTCCTTCATTTTCACCCCTGCAAGACAAATCACTGCCCCGGTTTGTTTTTGTTTTCACTGCCGCGCCCCGGACATGTGTGAGTGCTCCTCGGTGGATGTTCCTGGCTCTGTTTGGGCTACATTATGGTGGAAGCCCCGCTGCTGATGTCGACGTTGTTTTAGCCTGCGTTCACGTGCTGCTCTAATGCTCGAAATTTCCAGTTTGGGAAGTTGTTCGTCTTACCTCGCTGTGTGTAGGGACAGTAAACAATATGAAAGCCTCTGAAGAGATGTGTTTTATTTAATTTGTCAAAGCGTATCTAGGTCATTCTTTATTTTCTTTTTTTTTTAAAGCGAGATGTTTTATGACCCAGTGGCTTACAATAAATTAAAAACAATGAAGTTTAACTTAGATCAAAACAAACTTTTGCTCCATTAAGATCGAGATCTGGTCTTGTCCACCAATTTTCGCGAGGGTAACGACATTTTCTCCAACTTTCCTCGCCGTTGTTCGGACTTGCTTATGCACGAATATCACTTGAAACTATTTTATCTGATTTTATCAGACAGCCGTGAACGCAGTGTCGCACCTCCTCTTGTCTCCCTGGTATTCCCAACAGCAGCGTCCTTTTCCCGGAGCGGATCCCTTCCTCTTAGCCTTCAATCACTCAACATTATCCATTAGGTTCTTTATTTACAACCACGCAACCCTTAATTTTATGGGTCTGTGGCAATTGCTCTTTAAGTATTTCCTCTTTAAGGTGGGTTTAATGCTGAAATTTACAGGTTACAATGAATGGAAAGGATAAAATTACATTTCATCAGTCTGTAGTTGTGAACAGGAGTGTGTCCAAACCTTTTACTGGGTGAACACAGCTGCTGCATGGTATAAAAACTTAAAATTTTCATTTTCTGTCACTCACACAACTTTAAACAGCTGATTTCCTCCTATGTTTGCAGCATAAAAAAGCAACAATAGCTCACAGGTGTAATAAAAGAACATGGTTAGTGTGTATAGTAGTTTTATTACTCCAAGTTTTGGGATTACAGTGGTAGTCATCAGGAAACTTTGAGTTCAACAAGCTTTTCTCTGAGAAAACATGAAAACAAAAACACTTTCTATACAGAGACACAAATAAAAGCTCGACATGAGCGGGCTTTAGTGTTCTTTTAATTCATTTAAACCCATATTTAAGAGCCAGAGTGTTATTTGTTCCCTCCCTGCAATAACAAGCTTGACTGCATGTGTTTGAAATGTAAAATCAATGCACTGTATTGATATATTTTGTCATTTGTGGAACCAGAATGAGCACCATGTTAGCCGGGGACATAATCCTTTATGCTGATTTGTCAAAGTTAAGCAATTTAGGCACTTATCAAGAAATTGGAAAAAGTTATGATGCTACTGAAAGAAACTTTATAAGCAAAATATTTTTTAGTTTTATGCTTAACAGTAAACAAAAGATAGAGCAAAATCTACTGAATGTTAACACGTACAACTTCTAGGCTAACCTCACAAATATTATAAATTATACTCTAAACAGTCCAAAGAGGCCTCACGCTGAGCGTCGAGTGATAACACAGCACAGAGAGGATGATGATGCTTGTTATGCCACCACCGTTTGTGCTGCTCAGATATAAAAACAGACGCAGAGTCTGCCTATGTGCCTCTATGAACCACAGTCAGTCATTTATTCCTGCAGGGTCCCAGGTAGGTTCATAACACACTAATCTATAACAGACAAACATTTAAAAGTGCTTTACATTAAGGTACCTTCAATACATTCACCTCTACATTATGAAGTCTTCTATAATACCACACAGGTAATGAGTGAGCTGCAGGTGATGAGTGTTCCTTTGGCAAAAAGTAAAGTTTGCTTTGAACAGAAAGGTCGGAGTGTGTCGGAGGAGTGTGAGGCTTGAGGAGGAAGAGTTTGAATGAATGTCAGGAAAAAAAAAGTTTATTTTAGAGAAGAATAAAAGAGGAAAAGGGGGCATTTCAAAAAGGGAGATTTTGTGACAAAAGTCCAAATTTACGAGAATAAAGTGATAAAATTGTAAGTCGTGTTATGGAATTAAGGAAAATAAAAGTTGTGAATTATATGCGGAATCTGTTGAAATACATGACTTGTGCAAACTGCTGGGTCTTCTTCTGTTATTTCCTTCAAAATAACACAACTGTTAACTGCAGCCTAAAACTACAACTTTATTTGAATAGAATTTTATGGGAACCAGGTAGTATTATTTTGGGGGGAGGATAGTAATGATTTATTCTTCTGGGTTCCTGATTTTTTCAGTCAAATACGACCGATAATAGCCAACATTTTGTCATAACTTTTTTCTCAAATACATCTGAATTTTCTGACTACCTCAGAATATTACAACTTCATTCTGATGTCATCACAACTGTCATAAGTTATGACTTTTTCTTACACCATAACTTTTCTCAGTGATATATACATTTTTTTATGACAATGAGGACTTTCTTTTGAAAAATTGAAGCCCATTCCTAAAACCATTTTGACTTTTTCTTAAAAAAAAAAATTATTATCGTAATATTATGATCTAATTCTTTTGTGACTTCATGGAGAAATTATAACTTTATTCTAGTTTGTTACAACTCTTTCTTGAAAAAATAGTTCTATTATTACATTGTTTTCTTGAAAACTATTATTTAAAAAACATCAGTTTTTTACTAAAAGATGACCCAGGAGTTTTTCCTCATATTTTTTCCTCATAATACTCCAACTGCTTTCATAATTACTATTATTCTAGTATCATACTACTTTTATTTTGATAAAATTCACTTTAATCCACGAACATTCGAATTTGAAATGAAAGAAATTAAAAGAAACTTTGACTTAATTCCTCCAATATTACGACTTCAGTTCTTGACAAATTATGTTATTCTTAATTTTTAAATTAAATATTTGACTTTATTCTCGTAAAATTAAGACTTCAATCTTCAAATCTCTGAATTTTCATTCTTTGATCCAACCCTGAACATTTCTGTTTAATTCTTAAATAAACTGTAATTATGGCTCAAAACTTCTGGGAATAAAAAACTTTTTGCCTTCTTGTCCTGACTGAGAGAGAGTTGCATGCAGATCATTTAAGCTTTGCTTCAACAGTTAATTAGCTTAGCCTAGCTTAGCACATGAACTGAAAATGGCTGGGACTGTCTGGCTCAGTATTTGTACAAACCAAATTAAGCATAAATATTATGTTAATTAATTACCTTAAGTGTTGCTGGTAAGGTGTTTTTGTTACTTTTGAGTAGAGCCAGGCTAGCTGTTGGGCAGTTAGCTTAGCGAGACTGGCCACAGAAACTGTTAGCATTGCTCTGTCCCAATAACGAGGAAAAAAACTTAAATATTTGTTGGGGCAAATTTTGAAACTTTGTTTCTAAAACAGTTTCAATATATTTTTTGATTAAGCTAGCAATTGCCAATAATAGCCTGGGAGTTAGCATTAGTCCCAGGAGCTGCTGGGAAAAAAGACAAGAATCAGAAAAAGGGACCACTATGTTTACACACAAGCGAACAGTGACCCACCACAGCTAGGCTAGCTCTTTTCTCTTTTTCTCCTGTGTACATGCTAAGCTAAGCTAAGCTAAGCTAAGCTGAGCTAGACTTCTGGCTACAGATAGACTCATATGAACCGTGAAGACTTTTAGACTATTTTCATCTCCTTTTCTGACATTCTACAGGAGAAAAATATTTTCTGAAAAAGCTAAGAAACTGGTTGAAGTCTGGATCAAATTTTTTTTAAATTTTGTGCTATGCAGGCTTTTTCATTTCCTTTTATGATTTAATAACTTACTTTAGAGTAAAACTCTTCAACCCTCCAGCCGGTGTGAGAAAAATAAAAAGAGAAGGGGTTTTATGGGGTGAAAATCAGTGCCAGGTTATTATTCAGAACCATCATTCACACAGTTTTCAGTCTATTGCACATGAGACTTCTTCAAAGAGTCTTTTTTCTGCTCTTCAAGGTTTTGAACAATGAATCGACAACAGTCTCTTGAGAATCCAAAACGTCTTCTTCATGGTTTGAAACTTCACTTTTCTCCTCATAACAAGGCAGCTGCTCTTATTCTTTAAATACGTTTCTGATTAAATGTGCTGTGCCTTACCAAATTAAAAAAAAACATGATGACAGAGGGTGAAGCTTGGGCGCTAATGGAGCACGTTAAAGGTTAGAAGTCTTTTCTAATTATTATCATTTCATAGGTTTGTTTTCTCAAAGTCTATAAAACATCAGCAGGATAAAAAGCTGAGTAAAGAAATATTCTTGCCTCGAGATGTTTTTTTTTTACATAAATAGAAAATTAAAAAAACACGCAAAAGATTAAATAATCAGACGAATGCAACAAAGCAGGAGTTTAAATTAAGACGGCAGTAAAGAAGAGGTGTACAGCTGGGAGAGTGTGGAGGAGGGGGTTAAAAAGCTGTTGGCACAAGGGGGAGGTAAAGGGGATGCTGTCCTCTGTGATTCAGTCTCTCAGGTGCTGCTAGTACGGGCCTTTCGAGTGTCCGAAGATCCCGATGGGGAAATGTTTGACGTGTGATGACCACTGAGCCGCCAGCTGGAAAAACTTGACGTCGTTCCACTCGACGCCATCGATCAGTACTGCAGAGAAAAATAAACACGTCTTCATGCAGAAGTAACACTTTCATCTCGCAAATACACATTGAATAAGAACATTAAAATGTCTGAAAGTGACCAGTGGAGTGGTTTTAATTCTCGCTAACATCTTCAAAATGTCAAACAGACTGGAAAAATGCACGCTCGTACCTCTCAGCATGGTCTGCTGGTGTTTGGCAGTGCAGATGAGCCGGCTGATGCCCTCGATCACTTGACTCTTGGACTCCACCTCCTTGTCTTTGCTCTTTTTTGGCAGGAACATAACTGGCAGAAGGACAAACAGAGGCATGCTGGGAGTTAATGAGGGTTCAGGATCTTTCGGCTCCCTTGGGCATTAAATGACATTTGGCGTTTCATTTCAGCGTTTCGGATTGGGTTGTGAGAAATGCTTGTACTCTACATGGCACGAATCCAATTAGTGCATCCTACCCTTCTTATTCTTCTCCTTGGTCACCACCGTCATGGACATGGTGGGCTGGGGGCTTGGCTCTGCGCCCCCCAGTGGCAGCCGGCTGACCTGCAGCGAGCGGAAATTGCACTTGAGAGTGTTTTTGGAGGAGGAGTCCCGCTTCTCCAAATCCTTTTTCCTCTCTGTTGGAGCTACCCAGTAATCCACCTGCAGCCCCATCAGCTCCGCCTGACCTGCAGAGCTGCAGACCAACAGAAACAGAGGTGGGTTTCATAGAAATAATGACAAGTATCTAAAAATAATTCAACAATTAAGAATCTGCATGGATTTTAAAAGAAAAACTTAGTGAAGCTGCAACGAAATATCTAAGAATACTTAAATTTCTATGTTATTTTTGCATAATTTAACAAAATTAGCCCCCCTGCCTGTAAGCACAGAAGCTGGTGTTGACGGAGGGGGAAGAGGGAGGGGTGGGTGATGCCTCTTTGAGTGCGGGTGAGACTTGTGGGGGGGTGGAGGAGAGCAGAGAGGAGCCCAGAGGTGCTGCATCATCAGAGTCTCCTGGTGAGAAGAAACAGTCAATCATTAATCAAAGATAGAACAACAAGTGTTTGATGCAACTTTAAGACTCTTTGGTGCATGTGAGAGCGCAAAATGTATCTTTTAAATATCAAACTTTTATAAACAAAGAGGTCACTTGCCTGACGCTGCAGATGTTTGCTCCACGATGCCAACTTTTACCATCTGCAGAAATTAAAACAGAGACGAGAAAAGATGTATGAAGCCTGGGTAGATTTCTGCAATGGCTTAATGCTGTAGTGACCAACATACTCATGCATCGATATGATTGCATCACTCTGCAACACTATGCCGAAGCACTAGTGGGCGCTGTGATTTCTATGCTAGTCAGATCGCCTGTTACACATCCCGCTATGTAATTGTGTTATAGTAAATTAGAGATGATACATGTTGTATGGTAATTATTATGAAGACAAAAAGAGAAGAGTCCTTGGAATAGATGGAAATTGTGGCCGATGTATGGTAGCTCCAGAGATCCAAAAGCAGAAAACACAATGCCACCTAGTGGGCTGATCACAGAGCTTGCGGTCTAGTACAGAGTATTAATAAATAGTTATATTTTGGAGGATGTGCGAATCAGGCTACATATGTAAGTCTCTATGCTGGAACCATAGGCTGTAAAAGAGGAAGTCATCTCGAAGTGAGGTCACCACAAAAACAGCTCCCCCTGGTGGCTGGCTGCAGTACAGGTCAAAACCAGTCATTCCAGATGAACTGTGGTCAAACGTTAAAAAACAAATTCGCCTTCTAGAAGTGTTTCTCACGTCTGGATGCTGTGGTCATCATAGAATGTAAAAAAAAATGAACGCCATCTTGCTGGGAGTCACCACAAAAACTGCTCCCTCTGGTGGTTGGCTCAAGGATAGGTAAAAAAATCTGGTCATTCCAGATGGGCTGTGGTCAAACTTGAAAATTAATACGCCTAACAGGAATTTTTCTCACGTCCGATCGCTGTGGTGATTTGAAGATGTTTTTTGGCTGCCTTGTATTCAAGTTCTCTTTTTACTGAATAGTTTCATTTTCAGCAGTTATAAGAGGTTTAAACGTGGTTTTATGTTGCGTTTAACGATGTTTGACAGCTGCCGTTCTTGTGTATTTTTTTCGGGGATAGTAAAATAAACTCACTGTAAGTCCCTTATAGTCTCTACTGCACAGACTTAGGCTGCACAATGGAGGCTCTGACAGGGGTATTTTGGCTTATAAACCATATAATGGTAAAAGGCAGAGGCACATTTTCCATTCTTTATGTCGTCTATGGTTGGAACCAAGCAGAAAACTCAAACTGAGAGCAATGCAGCAGATGAAGAAATGCGAAGGATTGCAGTTCCTTGAGTGTCCACTAGACGCTAGCTCTTGAAGTACTGGAAACCACATACACACCCATTGAAACAATCTGATTTCTCAAGCAGGAATTAACAAGTTAACAGCCTGTTCCCAAAACAGTTTTAGTCTGAAGAGCAAATTTCTCCAACATCCACTACCATGTTTTAAAAATGTTTTGTAACTCATTAAATCAGGAGACACTGAGGCTACGAGTTCTGGGTTATAGGGGTCATAGCTGACCTGACTCATTAGACTAATGAGGATCATCAGCTGGATAAAGAAAAAATAAAAACTGTGAACATTTTCAGCTAATCAGGAAATAAAAAGGACACTTACCCCAATGAAAGGGATGAATTTCTGACACGAGTCCTCATCAGGGCTGTGGAGCAGCAGCAGGAACACAGAGAGAGTTCAGGTTATAAAACCAGGTCATGAAAAGAGTCACAATGAGGGGGAATTAATCAGATCTAAAGGAATTAACAACTACATCTATGATGCAAAGTTTTTCTACTGTCAGCAGCTCTAAAATCTAGAGATTAGTTACTAATCAAGATGAATGATTTCCAATTATTCACGTCTGGAAATCCAGCAGTCTTCAAAAGTCATCAAATGCCAAACAGAGCATGCTGCACCTGCTGCCTGGCTTTAAACCTTCATTAACACAGATTCTGAAGCAGAAAGCGAAACATGCAAGCTACAGAGCTGATCAGAGCTCTAACAGAAAAGAAAAGCCATCAAGGTACACCCAGGTCCACCAAACCAAAGTCAGAGAGGCATTCAGGAGGCAGCAAGTCCACCAGGAGAAGGAACTGAGCTACAAAGTCGTACAGAAGTGGATGCGCAGGAAGAGCACCAACCTACATCCAACATTTCTCCAGCTCAATGCACCACCTGTGAGCGGCGGTGCATCGCTACAAGCCTTCCATGAACTATTTTCCCGTCAGCGACTGGAAAAATAGCCTGAATGGTTCTACGTCTACGTTTTCTAGAATGTATCTGATGATGTGAGAGGTTGTTGCTCTTGCCTTGAAGAAACCTGCCATCGCCCCCCCAGGGAAGAAACAGAGAGACTACAGGGAGGAGGGGAGAGAAAGAGAGAAGACAGTCTGCAGTAGGTCACAGTTTGAACGTCATCAAGGCCACTTTCTGTTTTCCCAACACGAAACATCTCTGCTGAATCAGACTCAAAGCAGCCAGAGAAACAGAGACAGAGAAAGAAGGAGGAAGGGACGGATGTCTGCCTGCTATGTGAGTGTTTGATGCTCATCTCGCGTTGCAGGGATGGAGTCAGACAGAAAACAAAGCTTCTGTCTGAGGGTTTTGATCCACCTTAAAGAGGATTTCTGGTATTTTTACACCTGGTTCCCATTTCATTTAAATATATTGGGTTCTAATGACTATCAGGTACATTTTTAGAGCTGTCAGGAGCCATTCGGTGTGAAACAGGCTGTAAGGACAACTGCATCCAACCAGTGTACGAGAGGGGGCTGAAAATTTCATAGCGTGACTAGGAAAGCATCATGCCCAAGTGATGAAACTTAGCATGAATTAAATTCACCCTTTTCTGACACTTGTAGCATGGTTCATTTTGAGATTAAATGACGCCGATGTAGTGTTTGAGGACTTTTAAAAGTAGAACCAGAGACATCTCTTGAATCTGGATAAAAATCAGTTAACCCCCAAGGACATTCACACGGAAATGGTTGCCACATTAGGGGATGATGCTCCAGCTTTATCAACTGGGAAAAAGTGGGCAGCTGAATTCAAGATAACCCAAGGTCCAGATGTCCTGCCACAGCAACAACCCAAGAAAACATCAACCGTGTTGAAAAGTAAACCATGCTGTATGTGTCAGAAAATGTTGGATTTAATGCACACCAAGCTTCATCACTGTGGCATAACTCCTTCCTAGTCAGGCTATGAACTTTTCAGCTCTCCCTTGTCCATTAAAGCAAAGTTTTGTCACTGATAGACTCAGATTGTGATGAAAACTATCAATTGAAAGACAAATACAGAAAAGACCTCAGTTTCCACCAATAAAATCAGAATCTTGACCTCAAAAGAACAAGGAGTTGCTAGTCTACCACTGCCTTTGGTCAAATAAAGAGTCACTCCGAAACAGGTTTTATTTGTAGTCATTTGAATAGAAGTTCTGACCAACTTGCTGGTCTAAATGTAAGCAAACACCAACAGAGCTATACGCAGTATCAATGAGTCTGCAAGTAAACATTGTTGGTTTGCTGAGTGTGGCTAAAGCTAGCAGAGCTAGCACCTCTATCCTTCAGTACTCCTAGGTTAACGTCTACATGCCTGTGCTCTCCTCATGTCTCTGGTTGGGGGGTTATTGTGTCAGTTTAACCAGACACAGCCCTTTTACAACATTGTCTACACTTTCTAGACTAAAATACACAATTTCATCAGTCCTCTCTGCCAGATTTAGCAGCATATGTGTACAGCTTAGATACCTCATATGACTGGCATTCAGGGCATAACTCTATTTTCCACTGACTTGTAACTAGAGATGGGTACCTTTCACATTTGAAACGATACGGTACCAATGCCTTAAATAAAAATTAAATCACTTTTTCTTTTTTTTCAATTTAACATATTTATTCTTCAATATGTAACCTTGCAATGCCGTGTTTAGGTCCAGCATGGAAAATCACCTACTCTTCCCCATACCTGGTACTTTCAATAAAATGACCTGATTCGGTACCCATCCCGACTTGTAACTTTGAAGACAACCTTTAATCATTTTATTAATGAACACACACAAATCTTGTTTTAAATACACCAGACTTAATTTAAAAATCAATTATTTTACCCGAAAGACCAAGGGGTTGCTGATCTAACACTGCTTTGATCAGTATGAATTTTTCTTTAATGGATTGTTTGTTTCTATTTGTGTCACTTCATCACTGCAGCACCAATAAACCGACTGATAAATGCAGCAACAGACCAGGAACCCCTTTGTTCTGTATAGTTAAAGTACAAAAAGAGCTTCTTGCCAGAGAAAAAGACTTGTGAAAAAACAATCTGAGTCTTTCATGTGCAGATACTTTGATCAGATGCATGTGCCTGCTGGGGTTTTGTTGCGTCTGTTCCTGCCTGTTCTTCAGCTGAAGGCTGAAGCTTTCCTACAGATACTCTTTTTGTTGATTAGACACCAAATTATCTTTGAAAATAAAAATAGGGACCAGGTATAAAAACTGGGATTACCCTTTAAATGTTCAGTTTTCTGTTTAAAAGATGCACATGCACATAAGTCCATGTAGATGGATGTCGAACTATGATTAAAAACATGCACTACTAAGAGGGTCAGTATGGTCCCCACAGCTACGTCAGAAGGGGTATCAAGGAGGAGCGGGTTAGTTTTACGGAAATGTTTGTATTGTTCATCACATGGACACAAATTTTTGCACTTATGTTAAAAATCTAGATATGTCATTTAAGCCTAAAAGAACGGTTTTAAATTCAAAGGTATATTTATGAATTGGAAGCTACTAAACTGAACCTTTGGCTGCAGCCAGCACCAAAAACACTCTTATATTTTAAATCAGGCTGAAAAGCACTGAAGATATGACACTATGACGGTAAATTTCTGACAACATGGTGTGCAGGTTTTCTATTCTAACAGACAGAAGCACACGATGGGGAGAAAACAGCAGGGAGGAAGAAAAAGGGGGAAAAGCTTCAGAGGAGGGAAGAGGAGCAGATTTTATTGGGTCTCTTGCCTCTTTATCAGCATGTTTTTCTCCTCCAGTCAGTCCTCTGATGTCTCATAAGTGAGGACTGTTTGAAGTAGAAACTAATAAGTCTGAATTAGTTCGTCTTTGTTCTTTGTTTCCCTCACTGATGCCAGGAATAATAACTTCTACAGAAAGAGCAAACAGACGCGGATTAAGAAACCCTCAGCGTTCTAAAAATGTGGAGAAAACCTCTCCATTCCATGAAAAAGTATGAAAAGTTTACAACTTGCTAATAAAACTTTAATTAGTTCAGGAAATCTCATACGGTGTCTGTGTGCTTATGTTCTAGTTTTAGTGGATTAATATCTTATCAGACAAGTTTTGGCTCATCTATTTATGGCAAAAAAGGTTTAATACAGCTGTTAAAGTGGCAAGCTCCAGAAAATGCTGGTTGAGTTCAGGGGAAAATGGCTCCAACACACAGAGAAAGTGCATGAATCACCAAGCCACATGAGAAACAAACTCAATCGACCACAATACCTTACTGCAAAATCAAAATGAAAGCTCTTTTTCCTTCAAAGACAGAAAAGAAAAAATACAACAAAAGATAAAAACATGTTATTCACAGACACAGTGATGGAAAGACAGTGATGTTAACAAGACAGACACCAACACTCCCACTCACACTCTGCACCATTAGTAAAAACCTTCATCTGCTTCTCAAAGGAGGTTGAATTTATCAGCACTTCACAGTTTAATCTGTTGTTTTTCAGAAAAATCGCTGCTCATTTCTGCACCTTTAACTGTTCCTTTTAACTGGACATCAAGCTACTAATAGCAACCACACCATCCACTGGAGTACTGTCTCTTTAAGACACATCAAAGCCCTCCAGAAGCCAACATTCCAGAACACTCTTTTACTGCTTCCATGTATTAAAGTGTTTCCATGTATGTTACTTTTTCCATTTGTCTTTTCGAAGGGATTCACCAACTGGTGATGTCACAGTTTGAGCAAATCATGTGTTAATCTCCCTGAGATCTCATGTGACTTTTTGAGCACATCGTTTGAACCTCATTGGCAATTACTCAAGCACTTGTCTACTTCACAAAGTGACACATTTCCCACATTTGGTATTGACGAAATATTTCAACTTAATGCTGTTTTAAAAAAATTAGAACAGAAATGATAATTCACCAAAAAAATTAAAGCACGGATACTTGTGATAAACTCAAAAATCTCTAAAGGAAGCATTTCTACATAACAAGTACTTGAACTTCTGAGCTTTGAAAATTGAGATTGGTACATTTTTCTTATTAACAAGACAAGAAAAAATGTTACCCTGACATGCGATCACCTAATAATTTTCAAAACCTGTTATTTTCCTAAGTTTTACTTTTTAAATGTCTCCCTCTGAACAGTTCAACCCCCTTTGAAAAGCAGCTGTGAGCTCTGCATGAGAAGCATTTGTTAGGTGAAACCCTCCTGACATAAACCTTTCACTCGTTCAGAGTTGCTCATAAAGCTAATCTAGACTCCCACTCGTTCACAGTTTAAAAATAATAATCTCAAATCTTTGAGTACAGACACTGAAGATTAAACAGGGGGTACCTCTTCTGTTTGTAGGTGAGCATGGCCTCTGCGATGGGGAGCTGGTGAGCCCCGTTAGCTCCCACCATGTACTGAGTGACCCTGGACACCACATCTGGACTCTCCTGGGCTGCACAGGTAACGGACATTAATCAACCCACAACAACCCACCGTCAAACAAAAAAATAACCCTAAAAAAATACCAAATTAAAGAGCCCACCAACAACCGGAGCCTCTGCTTTGAGAAATAGGTCCCTCCAAGCAGCATCCTGGAATAAACTGTTGTACCGATAGTCAATAGTGCCGAGATATTTGGAGACCGGATGTGCACCTAAACCAAACAAAGACATTCAAAAAACTTTGTTTCAGAAAAAAATATATCAAAAAACTGGTTACCCCCTCTCAGTCATTAGATAATTATAATTTGGAAGACTTTAATCTGACAACCATGAACTAATCCTGCTAAAAATTACAGGTTAGTGTTTACTCAAGAACATCTTCTTGAAGTTATTCGCCTCTGCGTTTCTATTATATGCCGTTTGTTACTCTTGCATCACAACATCAGAGGTACAAATGCACGACTGACTCAGCTACATCTGTGAGGTTGCTTCAGAAACAGAACAGATACTGATTTTCATCTCTGACTGTCTGGTTAACAACTTCTGAAATGTGTGATGCTACTCACACATGCACATCAATACAGCAGTAACATCTGGAAACATTAAAAAACATAAGATGGGATGCTTTTCTGCACTTATAGGAGTCACATTACATCTTTAAAATGAGACTTTAGGTGTAACTAACCCAGAGGGATGATGAGAAACCTCATGTATCCAAGCCAGTCTGGGGTCTTATGTGAGAGGTGGTCCACGAAAAGCCTCAGCACAGCACTGAGGTAGTGCTGGGCTCCGGCCACTGCAATCTTTATGGGGATGGGCGTCTGGGAGTTACAGTTACAGCTGAGAAAAGAAACAGATATTATAAACATGATCTCAATTTAACTTTGCAAAATAAACTCCTCTTAGCTTGTGACGAGACACATACAATCTCTGTATGCGGGAGACGATGGTGTTGAATGCAGCCTGGATGTCGGCCGTGGTGCAGGTGCAGACAACAGGAAGATGGTGGTTTTGTAGCATATCTGAAAGATACTAAAAAGGAAGGAGGAGAGACAGCTGAATGGTGAAAAGGTAAAGATTCTAGATTTTATTTCAATCTAGCGCCAGCTTCGAGAAATATTTCAATAAGGAAGAATCAAGGTAAAAAAACACAGGTTTTCGTTTTGTTCTGCAGGTGTTCTTACCTGGCCCTGCCAGTCCGACGTGTTGATGAGAATGATGCTGTCAGGAAGGTGGTTATCAGACACCAGGATGTGGTTTAGTTGGTCATACACTGTCTTTCTTGGAATCTAGGAAAATAAAGAAAATAAAAAATAAAGAAAAAAAGATACTCTGATATTGTTTACCCATAATTCTTTAAAATAAGATTGTTTGTGATGACCCGTAATAAAAACTAGATCTCTATTTATTTAACATCTATTCCAATAGTGTGTGGGGGATTGCACTGTAGTGTTTTCCTCCTACCTGTAGGTGGCAGCGTGTGTCCATGGACCTCTCGTTGTCCAGGCTGTTGGCCCTCTCATTCTGCGGCCTGCTGGCCTGGCGCTCTTTCAACGACGTGCTCCTACCTCGCCTCCCAGCCAACTTTGGTTCCTGCCTGAAAACAGCAGCAGAAGAAGAAGAGAGCTGGAGGACTGAGACTCAGCAACAACTACAGGACTCAGTAAAACCTGATCTACATCAGAAAGACTCAGATTCATATTTTACAATAACTAAAGGTTGAATGAGTGAGTTAATGGGAGATTTTTTTTAGGTGTTTTCCTTGGTAAATTTGAGGGTAAATGCTCTGTTGGTACGATTTTACCTGTTGGATGAAATGATGAGGGACTCCGTCTTGGTCATTTTGCCGCTCGGTGGCAGCCTCTCTAAAAACGTGTCCATGTTATCCATCTCCAGCTCTGTGGTCGGAGTCACCGCCTCCGGCTGCTCCTGAGAGGAAAAAATCTCTGTTGTAGTTTAATTTCACAGCTCGATAAAACCCTTACTTATCTCATGCTGGTACTGTCTCTTTAAGAGACTTCAAAGCCACCTGGGACCAAACATTCCGGAACCATCTTTCACTGTTACCATGCAACAAAGTCATGTTTCTCTTTTTTAAAATGTCAAATTGGCCTTTTAAAGGAGATTCACCAACTGGTGATGTCACAATGTGAGGAAATCTTGTGTTCATCTCAACGAAATCTCAAACTTTTTGAGCTTTTTGTATAGCGTTACCTTAAGTGGAAGTTTTCACTTTATTGTAAACACAAACCAGTTTTCAGTTAAAACATCTTTTAATCCGTATTTAAGTCAGCTTGTATCTTTAGATGGTAGCCAGGTCATGGGTAGAAAAATGTATAGTGAACAGGTGTTTATGAGTTTCTGAAGTCATGGTTCTTCTCACTGAATGTAGTTAGCATAACCACCTCTTCACCATTCATACCACTTGCTTATTTTTATGACATGGTCTTTATGAGACAACAAAGTTTGATGGATCTAGTTTGACTCCCTGATGAAGGCTTGATGCCCCAGTTTCTGGTCTGCAGCAGCTCAAAGAGTTGATACTCACATAGGAGATGTTATCAGACACATTGTCATCTGGATATTTGGCTCCCCCACTCTTGGATTTATCTGGGTCAATCTGGAATAAGATTGTGAGAAGAATAATAAGCATAACATGGATTAGCCAGAGCCACAGGGTTTTTATTTTAAAAGAAAGTGGAGCATTGTTTCTGTTAATGTCCTGTGATAGTTGAGGAGGAGCCCTGCAGGTTTATAAACAAACTTCTGATCATGTTATAACTGGTTTGAACCTGCAGGCTGGTTGAGATTTCACCCCTCTGTTTGGTGAAAGGAGCCCTTCAGCAGAACAATTATCGCCTTTCTGCCTCAGTGGATGTACTGATCTGCCTTCAGCACAGTTCACTGGTTTTGCTGGTGTTAATGGTAACCCAGTTTGCATTACTAAATGGAGGTTTGCATGTGATCAGAGAAGCAGAAAAAGGCTTTTATTTAAAATAGACTGAAACTAAATGTTTTAATCAGCAGGCACAGTCGCTCTGGACTGTTTGTTGGGTTGTGAGTCTCACCGGGCTGGGAGGCTCCCTGTGGCTACGACTGCTGTGGATGCTGCCAATCTCAGTTTGAGAGCTGGAGAGGGAGAGACCTTCGAAATATGGCCTGAAAGAGAAGAAACACACAGTTTGTCAAGATATAAAAGTGCTTTTCAACCAGAGGTACCAGGAACTTTTAGCTCTCTTAATGATGCTATAAGGAGGATCTGTTTTGATTGCACTCCCTCGCCACCTTGTGGTCAGGAGTCTTCGCATACTGACGTAAATTATTTTTAGCGAGGTGTGTATTTGTTTTGGAATTGAATGGAGTTTAGTTTGAAACTTTTACTGGATACAATGTGCAGAGAAAAGGTATTTATCAGTACAGCTACACAGCGCTACAGTTTGAAACGTGACATCAAGCAGACGTTGTAGCAGCCGGCTAAATGTTAGCGACATCTGTAGCCAGGTGCTCTGACGTATCTGTAGGCTAACATGATAACAGGGAAACACTGTTGGTTTGTAAGTAGTTTAGTAGTCGTTAATATTTAGCGCAGCTAGCAGCCCGGTGCTTTAACACATGTCTGTAATGTGTAACGTTAGTAAATTCTGGTTAGCTATGTCCTGTTAGTCATCTAGCGAACGTAACCTCACTCTTCATTTTATTTATAGACTCTCAAGTTTGAACAGACCACTGCAAAATAACTGCTGCTAGTTAGCCTTTAGCTTGGGATGTATCACTCTCCTGTTTATCTTTCTTCTGCTCTTCTGTCCTTTTTCTGTCCGACAGTTAGGCTCCTGTGTCCACCATCACTACAAAATTAATCACAGAAATCCTTTTTTTAGCAGAGAAAAACGCAGATCTCTGTGTTATATCTCTTTTCACTACTAAACTTTGTCAGCCGGCGTGGTGTTGTCATAGAGACCTAGACGTGCCATAAATCAATCCAGTCCTGGTAGACCTAAACTAGAAGCTAAGAAGTAGCTTATTATTATTATTATTATCATTATTATCAGGCATACATCTAGAAGGGATACTTTTTCAAGATCACTTTCAAACTCCTCACAGCCCCTTTAAAGAAACTAATTGGTGCCTGTGTTTCCACTGTAGACTGAAGTCCCATTAAATTATACAAATCAGGGAGGCTGCCTTCCAAGGAACTAAATTAGACCCTGGTTCCTGCTGTTGAAACACACAGTACTACTTTAAAGATTTCAGGAAAAGTTCCTGCAGTCAAAAAAGCACCTTTCAGGTTGATTTTTTTTGTTTTGACTAGAAAACTGTTTGAGTTTCACTCACTTGAGTTTGGGTTTGGGTGTACTGAGGACGCTGTCATCATCATCGAGCTCCGGCCCGCTGTCGCTCGGATTCTCAAACTCCACACTATCCAGATCCAGATCCTCCTCTTCCACCTCAGGAGGTGGTTCTGCCGGGTCCTGCTCTGAATCCAGCACCTTAAAACATTAAATCACACACAAGCAGAAACATTACATCTTCAGCAGCTTCACAAGAAGAAACTTTACTCCTTGAGGAACCTGAGACAGAAAGACTCACCTCATCTGACACTCTGAAGCGCTTCAGCAGAGCCACCACGCGCTGCTTAAAGTTTTGCTGCTAAAACACACAAGAGCAAACACAGTCAGTCCGTGACCTACTTCTGATTTCCTTCAGAGCTCTCAGCAATCCAATACTGAGAAAGCAGCTCCTCCATATCACTCATTTTACTGGCAGTAGATACATTTGCAGGGTCGGCTGGGTATCGATTGTGCAGCTTGTGCTTGTGTAAATCAATAATCAAGCAACATCAGGCCTCATCTGCTTTCTGGGCTTTCATGTGCTGCTCACTGAGCTGTAGAAAACCATAAAACCTCTGAGCAACAACAGGCTTGAACTCTACCATCCAGGCTCGATGAAAGATGTTTGATAATACGTCTCAATCTGCGATTCACCTCAGTGCTAACCAAGAATAACCGGACAGATGCTTCACAGCTCAGCTGCTGTATGTCTGAGGTTAGAGAGCCAGAGACTCTTCCACACAATGCATCGGGAGTGCTTATTCAAGAGTAATTTGTTTGGCCTCAATCAGAGCTGAAAGTCAGGGTCATCAAATGTTCTTCTATTCTTTCTATTCTCAAGTTGATCGACATTAACTTCACAAGTTTGGTGGGACTGGTGTTAAACTTTCCCTGTTTGTGTGACCCTGCAGGAATTGTAAGCAAGGAGGAGACTCAGGCTGAAAATCTCAAAAAGTCCTGAGCTTGATTGTTGATCTACAGTTGTGGCTCATGGCTGCAGGTTTTAATTATTTGGTTGCTCAGTAAAAGGAGTAAGAAATCAGGCCGTTCTTAGCTCCAGCCTCTTGGATTCACTTACTCTGGTGATGGAGGGGGTCCGTACAATCGACCGTCTCTGCTTCTTTGGCTTCCGCACATCGTACTCGTCATCCTCCAGGTCCTAAAATGAAGGAGGAGAATAATCAAAAACTACTATAGAAAGGTTTATTCTTACCAATGTAAGGCAGTATGTGAGTCACAATTTAAAAAGTAGATCATCAGTAGGACATTACTTTAAAGGTGAAATATTTCCTCAAAACACTTCTAGTAATGCACAAAGCAAACCAGAATCAGCTACCGCTGGGCATCCAAAAGTTGTTTCAAAAAACAGCCAGTTAGTACTACCACCAAAACACACTGTGGATCAGTTTAAGGAGTCAATTTGTGGAACAAATGCAGTGAAAAAATGAAAACATGCACATCACTTAAATAGTTCAAACAGATTAATATAAATCTTAGTCTAAGTAAATACAAGAGTGAGATGGAAGCAACCTTAAACTAATAAAAAATGTTTTGTTTGTATTCTTTTTGTTTGTTTTATTGTGATGCACTTTCTTATCTTCTGTTTTGGGTTTCTACACATGCTTTAACAAATTAGATTATTAATATGCAAAGACAAAAGTGTAGGACTCGAATAAACAAACAAATGAAATGAAATATTGAAATACTAAAAACTTGAAAGTGAATTGATTTAGAAATTCGATGTCCCCAAATCATGTAAGTGGTCTGGAACAGAATATGCAAATGAGATTGGGTTCACCCCACCCCTTCAGGAAGTAACCTGGAGCCCAAGTGTTCCATTACCATGGTAACTTTACTTCAAACAAACCAACTGCCAGATGTGATAGCATCACTCCATTCTGATATATGCATAGCTCAAAATGACATCATTTTGGGCTGTATTTTCAAAACAGTTCGCTTGAGGAGAGATTTACAGAGAAGAGGGGCTAGCAAAGAACACATTTTTCTTTCAGTAAACCATATAAAAGTAGATTTTGTGTCATATGTCCCTTTAAACTTTGTTTTAGTTCAGCTCCACTCCCAAGTTTTCTGTCAGCAAAGAAGTCTCATGTTTATCAGATCTGATTCAGAGTTTTTCCTGTAAGTGCTGGTGGTTGGAACAACATATTTTACTGGACATGTTTTAATAATTTTGGGTTGTGAATTTGGTTTGCTTGATGTAAGTAAATAAAATATCTCCTGGTTCTTGTTCCGAACTTTTTGGTCTCAAACACTTGAGATTTAATCCTGCAAAAAATAATCTCTCTGAGGATCCTTGTCTCAACATTAGAACAGAGAAGACAGGTTGTAGTAGTAGTTTTAGTAGTAGTTGTGGTTTCAGGTAACTCAGCTTGCAGCCCATCCTGACACCATTTCACTGCCAAAAAATGTAAAAGATTTTTTTCCTAATTTACTTTAAACTGGCGTATAAGTACTTTGAAAAGCTTTAATCAAAAAAGAAGAATGAGTCCACCACCTAAGAAAAACAAGCTCATAGCAGCTCAGCTTGCAGCCCCAACTGATTCTTTTTAGAGTCCTCTATAAAACTGCTTCAGTCAGCGTTTATCAGGTTTTCATCTGGCACAGTTTGTTTTGAGACTCTAAGACCTCTGCAGATAATTTGACTTTTAACAAATAGCTCAAAATCAGTTAACATTCAGGAAGAGCAGCAGCTCAGTTTGCCTGTCTAAGGGCTGCAGAAAAAGTTCTTCCATTCCTCATCCATGAGGACCAGGATAAGTTTTTTGTGAATCCTCTCATGACCTCTGTGTCTGTTTGCATCTATCCCTCCCAGGTGCACTCACCTGTCCTTGCACGGCATCATCGCTGGCCTCCTGCTCCGAGGAGAAGCTCTCATATTCCTCCTCTGAGTAGTTATCTAAAGCAGGAGATGAGCGGAGAGATTAAAGGCTGTGAAGTACAGACGATAGAGATCTCATACATATTTCATTGACCCTTTAAAGTTTGACACGCAGCCAGATTCTAAATATACATGATGCACACGGAGCTGAAGGTTACCTGAATTTAATCACTTCTGGATGATCAGAGAGGAAACAAAAACCCCCCTGAACTCTGTGATCCTGCTCGTTGAGCACATCAGGGCCAAAAAGTCTAATTAAGGTCAAAATAATCCTGATTTGGGAATTCAGGGTTTAGCTATGCAGGATCAAGTAATTGAGCCTTACCATCACAGGAACACTGGTTTCATACATACATTGATACATGTGCATAAATGTCAGAGATTGCACATTGTATTAATGCACTCTTGCATATTTCTGAATGTGTACCAGAGCATTTGATCTTCTGTCCTCCCTGCAGGGCCGCCTCCTCGTGGTCGATTGGCTGACTGGAAAGGGAGAAGATCCAGATCTCAGCCACCTTTCCCAGCATGTCTTTCTGGTTGCTGCAGAGGGGAAGTACCTGGCCGCCTTCTGTTGGATGCTGCATCACCTGGAAGATCAGAGTCAGAGTCAGTCATCCCCAAAATACTTATTCAAGGCTAATTTAGGTTTGTTAAAAATAGCTCTCTTTGCATGCTGTTTGGTGCATTTAAGTCCAAGGCTCAGCTGAAGCCCGTTTTTTTTACTGAGTACAAACTCTCTCCCCATGTAAGAATGTTTGAACACTCTGGAGAACCAAACTGGGGTCACTCCAGGACACCGACGCCCCAAACCTTATCTAATCTCTGCTCCAGTTCAGTCAAGTGAGACCATATCAGCCTTGTGCAGTTTTCGCAATACCATTTTGTGTCATTTTGTGTCAGAGCTCTTCTGTATTTCTGTGCTGAAGAGTTTGAATCGGCTCAGTCATGTGCTTAACCACAAATCAGTGTTCCTGCTCCTTTTTTTCATTTCCCTCCCAGGCACTTAATTGTGTATTTTTGTCTTCTCTCAGCTGCAGAAATGTGACCTTAATAAGCTCCACAGAGCTTTGTAAGCCATATGGGAACTCCAGCATCATCTGCACAGCAAAATAACTGTCAGAAAGAAGTCCCTTTATCATGAATTCATGGCTTTATTAAGAAAAGACTCACGCTTTAACTGCTTTTGTGAGATCACTTCAAACAAGGGAGCCTTCTGGCAGTTGCATACCAAATAAAGGTTGTGAATTATGCTAAAAAAGCAACTTCTGATCCATTGACAGGATGTGCAATCTGCATAAAACATGATAGTACCTCAGCCATGTCAATGGATCCCACAGCCAGAGTCTTGTAGCCCAGGATGGTCCGGTTCTTGTATCTCTTCCGCCTCTGCAGCATGATCTGAAGCTTGTTTCCTTCTCGCTTTAAGAAGTGAGGGTACTGAGGGGAAGGGAAACAGAAAAGAAAGACAAACTGAATATTACTTACAGCAGATGTTTGGAAAATTTAGCTGGAAATCTAAGGAATTCTGACTGATGATATATTAAGTTTCTTTTAAAGTCAAAAAAGGGTCAAAACAGCTTTAAGTTCAACCTATTTATGTCAACCGATGCTGTTTTCATGTTAGCAGGCTTAGAGCTCAGTGGTTACAGTTATATGGTAAGTGTTCAGTGTTTAGGTTGATGGGTAAGGTTATGTAGTTAGGCATTCCTTTAGTGGTTAGGTTTCACTGATAGAGTTTTAAGATATGTGGTTAGGTTTAAGTGTTTAGGTTTAGGTCTAAAATGGTAATGTTTAAGATAAGTTGCTTGGGGAGAGGTAGATTGGTTTTGCACGGTAATGATGGGGCTGGTGTTGGGGTGGGGGTCATGGTCAGGGTTAGAATTAGGATAAGATGGGTAGGGTTAGGTTACATAAGGAGTGGAGCATCCTCTGAGGCAGTGCTGTTTCTGCAGGGCCCCCTTTTTTAAACTCCACTGGACTTTACTTAACATTGTAACTCGTACAGAACTTCTTACTGAAAAAAAATACTAAATAAAAAACTAACAAATCACCTTTACAGTTAAATATAAAAAGTGCCACTGCATCGTGTCTCATTTACCATGTAAAGTTGTTCAAAGCTTTCAACACATCTTTTAACAACTGCATTTCTTCATGAATATAGCTAAATAAGAAAATCCTGAACATTGACACTGCAAAAACTGCACCTTTGATTTCCACATACTGTGTTGGTATAGCTGCGTGTGAGGTATGTCTTGTCACATTGTCTTGTCTTTGCTTTGGAAGTTTGTACATTTGGTGAAGAATCAACATCTGGTTTGAGTTTAGCTGGGAGCCCTGTCACAAACTTGTCCATGATGTTATGCTAGCATTGTACAAGTCATTCAAAACCATATCAGGAATGTAAGACAGCAGCCAATGCCAAAATAAATGTAAAAAAGATAACCTGGTTAACATGATAGTTAGCTGGTTGGGTTTAAGTGGTTAAAGTAAGGATGAGGAGGATAGGTTTAGGTCTCAACTCAAGTCTTCTGCTGCTTTTAAAAGTCGACCCTCATGTAGACCCTGTGGAGTCAGTGCCTGACTGAAACAACTGTTGCTCTGATGAGCATGATTTATTTTTTTGGTTGACACTTATTATATCATTCTGTCTATATATTCTTGACTTTTTGCACTACATAATTTCTTATTGCCTCTACCAAGGAGGTTATGTTTTTGGCAGAGTTTGTTTGTTTGTGACATAACTCAAAAAGTAACAAACAGATCTTGACGAAATTTTCAGGAAATGTTGAAAATGGAATAAGGAAGAAGTGATTAAATTTTGGAGGTGATCCGGATCACTGTCTGGATCCAGGACTTGTTTAAAGGATTATTTATCATTGTGAGATAGGGCCATTTTCACCATATGTGTTTATAACTCCACCATAAATGGACGGATTGCTTCGAAAACAATACAAGACAAGGTCACGATCATTTCTGACAGATGTAAAAGTACGATCCAGATCCTGGAAATATTCTGGATACTAAGATCTGGAATATGAAATATGTACTGGGTCAACATAATTTTCAACACTGTCAGGTAACAAATTATCGTACAACTAACACCAAATTGTAGCAAACAGTCTGCTGAAAGGGAGTATGACATTAAAGTAGGACTAAAGTGTTATGTGAACAGCTCTTTCTGAGATGTACTGCAGTCTGTGTGAGCAGAATTTCTAGCAAGGGAAATAAAAAAGCTTGATTTTGACCGCATTGAAGGGTTTATGAGACCAAATGTTTGTAAAAAGAGGGCCAAGGTAAACCAAATGGAGTTCCTCCTACAGGATCAGTGGGTCATTTATTCAGTAATGTTAGTGAAATAAGATAAGGAGGAAATAGCTCTGAGGCACTTCACAGCACATTTCCCAGTGTGCTGCCAGCAGCTTTTATCTTCTCTGAAGCTACTGTTTCTTTGTACATGAAGGTCTTTCGGCTGGATTCAGTCACAAAAAGGCTTTCAGAAATAAGTTAGTGGAAACATGAGGAACACTACGAATACGTGCTCTGACACAATATAGATTTTTAAAAATGTACATGTAGCTAGGTGTTAAGGTGCATGGTGATGTTTTTCTCTTTCACCTGCAGTGAAAAGGTGAGAGCCAGATCCGTCTCCACAGACCCACTGGGTGGCAGCACAATCTCATGGGACCTCAGAATCCGTTTGGAGCCCTGAAAATAAAAACAGAAAAAGGTGGGTGTTAAAGGTAGTGTGAGCTCAGCTGGGAGCATCTCTGGAGCAAGAATGTAAGACAAATGCTGGAGAAATACTGCTTTTGTTTGTGAGTGTGTGGCAGGTTTGTACATGCCAGGTGTTTGTTTATGCAGCATACCTGAATTTTAACCGCTATGACCACAGAAATGAGCTCTTTATCAAGCTCTCTCATCACGACCAGCTTCTTAAGAGTCAGACTGCACAACCTGTCAAACACAGAGAGGAAACATTTATAAGCTTAATAAATACACACAAACAGAGCCGTTCCTGCAGAGAACCAGACAGTGTTTTTATTAAACAGTGCACAATGACAGTGTCAGGAAACACAGAGTCATCGAGGTTAATGAGTCTGTGCTGTGTGACGGTCTTGCAGCTTTCAGGAGGTGATAATTTGTTGTTTTATAGCGAACAGATGAAAACCTGTGAGGTCAGGAACAGAAAAAACAATATGGGCTGATGTTGGGGGTGGATTTGACTTGATCCTAGAATTATGGTTGTAGATATGTTGGTGTGTGTGTAAAAAGAAAGTCAGTAAGTATCCATCACTCAGCTATCAGCAGTCCTGGCCCTGTTTGGTGTGATGACACAAAATCTAAGGTTGGGAAGCTTTGAGCAACACCTGTAGCCAGAAGACAAATTTTTATGAGATGGAAAGAGAGTAACCCACCATCATTTACACAGTCCATAAGAGACATGCTTTATTTTATCATATTGGAGAAGATAAGGTATACTGTCAGGGGTTCAGGTGACAAGTTTTGACAGACATGTCAGCTGTTTTTAAATCATGTTGAGAGCTAAAGCTGAAATTATTTTATGAATGAGTGACCTTTGACATCCAAACTCTTAATGATGGAGTGTGCTACTTAACACCCCAAATGGCTGATTGAATGTCATACTATACTTTATTTGTCTACTGTGATTTTAATTCTAATTTTTGTTTAACAATTACTTTTTTGTATTTATTTATGTTTTGTTTATAATTGAATAATAATAATAGTACATAATAATAACAATAATAATAATAATAATAATAATAATAATAATAATAATAATAATAACAATAATAATAATAATAATAATAATAATAATAATTATAATTATTATTATTATTATTATTATTATTATTATTATAATAATAATTATTATTATTATTATTATTATTATCATCATCATTATTATTATTATTATTATTATTATTATTATTATTATTATTATTATTATTATTATTATTTTATTTCATTTTATTTTTTAATTACTTTTTTTTAGGACGAAGGTGATGGAGTGTGTTACTAATCAACCCAAATGGCTCATTGAAAGTCATACTATACTTAATTTGTCTACTGTGATTTTAATTTTTGTTTTTATAATAATTAATCTTTTGTTTATTTATTAATTTATTCATTTATTTACCTATTGTTATTTATATAATTTATTTATATTTTCTTTATTATTTTTTTGAATTATTATTATTATTATTATCCTTTTTATTATCATTATTATTATTTTGCTGTTGTAATTTTGTCTTTCTTATTTATTTATTATGGTCTTTGAAATTAAGTGTCCCCCTTAATGTTACCATAGGCAGGGGTTTGGAGTCAGGGGAACCCTAATGTCATGTATTGTATTATGTTGTACCATAAAAATCATAAATAAAATTTGTTAAAAAATGATAATTATCATAACAATGATATCCATTACTCAAGTGTTTAAAAATTTGGAAATGTTAGTAAGGGTTAAATTAGATATTAACATGTTAGCCTCTCAGCTTTAGAAGGGGCAACACCTCCTGTATTAAGTATATGAACAGCTTCTATCAGATGGAAGCTCCCGGATCCAATTAAACTCAAGGAAATGAAACATGAGTGGGTTTATGAACTCTTCCTCCCCTCCATGAGATAATCTCTAAACCTCAGGATATACAGAGGCTGTGAGGTGAGGGGCTGTGCTGCATATTTAAATGACTTACTTTGCCGTTTCCTGATTCTTTCCTCATCAGTGAATCCCAGAAAGCTTGTGGAAAAATTTCCCTGAATCACACTAAGTTTCTAAATTCCTGCACTTGTTAGCTAGCAGCAGGGTGAGCTGAACCCTCCTCTTTAACGTGCAGGCCTCTGCCAGAGGAGCAGAACAGAGACACAGAGACAGGATGGTTTGTGGGACAGGCGGAGGGGCCTTTGTCAGAGCAGCGTGCGCACTTTAACAAGCCTGTCACGATTTTTCGAGACACTTCTTCAGCAGACTAAAGTGAAAGAGAAAAGCGTTTTTTTTTCTTTCTAAGAAGCTTTTCTTTGGTGGCACTCCGGCTGCTCGCCATCCAGAGACCGGTTTTCAGCGACCATTAATCATCCAGCTTTCTTTTACAGCAGCATTAAATGGTATTAGTGTGGCTGGTAGTCAGAATGACATCACTCCTACATTATTCTGGGGCACAACAAACACAGTATTAAATGTCACTCAGCAGCAGGAATGGGTTTATTTTCACACTGTGCGAAAGATGTGGGTCAAAACCGCTGTAAAGACAGAGAATAGAAAAATCTACAGAAGCCCTGAAAGGCAAATGTGAAAACAAACCTGGAAACTCTTTTAATACTTGTTGGCAGGGGTGTGTCCAGATTTTTTCTGGCTGGGGTCACCAGGTCATGCAGGCATACACACATTAACAGCATGTATCCTCTCTGTTGTCACCTTTTATTACAGTATTATACTATGTTTATAGTCTTCTATTATCTTTAATAACAAAAAGATTGGATAATTCCTTGTGAATTCAGCAAAGTATAGTTTCTGTGCAGCTGTGTAGCTTGATCTAGCTTGTTTAATAACTTCTTAGGGGATGAATTAATTTGGAAACAACAGAAAGTTTGCTAGTGAAACATTTATTTGGCATTTCTGTACATTTTGAAGTTTAACTCATATCCCATTGGTTGAGGAGGCTGGCTTCATGAAATATGCTGTAACCAGCCACAAAAACAGGATAATACAGACTGTTGGTGAAAAAAAAACCTTAAAGGAAACAAAAAACTCCAAATATTCTCTGTCCTGCCTGAAAAATTGACCTTGGATGTTACACAACTCATCTCTCCTTCTCTTATTTAGGGAACCAGAGGCATAAAACTGATGTAGAGGTGAAGCTGTGAACTAAAGAAGACAGCCTTCATAAAAACCTCTCAGCGTGCTGAGTGACACGACGCAGCAGAATCAATCAGCCTGGAGAGAAAAGAAAACACTGAGACGGAGCGAGGAGAGGCCATGACAATGGCAGGTCTGAGGCAGCCTCCCAGCAGCCTGAATGAAGACCTTTCTCTTCTCCACGACCCAAGAAACCCCAGGCACAACGGACACAAGCCGATGAAGGCTCACATTGTCTTCAGCCCGGTCTCACACAGACAATACGCAGCATTCTTCTTCTACTGTTTTGTATTCTGCCCGGCTGTCATTGGTTCCAGGCCCACAGCAGCATCTATCCCAGTTATTCAAGGTAGCTGGATGTTGGTTTGTGTAGGAAGAGAAAGACAAATACCCTCCTGAAGTAGCTCTAAAGTTATACATCTTTAAGAAACATATCACTCAATTTAAAAAGGAGCTGTGCTGACACTTTTGTCTCTGGCTGACCACAAAAAATTGAGGTCTGGAAGCATATTTTAAATCTCTAAGTCCCAGTTTAAGCTTCCTGGTCAAAGCTAAACCATCCTTAATTCCAGTGTTTCAACTGGCCAGGCTTTGAAAAAATGAAACCAAAATGTACCCAAACAGCAGTTCCTCAAATGGCCACTGGGGGCTGCCTGTAAAGTGAGTCATCCCCACTAGGCCCCATGTCAAAATGTTCAACTTCACAACTGGATTTTGCAAGTTTGGAGCTAGCTGTTTGCTAGGTGTCACCTTGGCTATTTCAGCCACTAGAGGGGGCTCTAAATTGTTGGATTATTTTTGGGGCACTATCATGTTGTCCATCTTTTTTGTCTATGATAGAGGAAAAATAAATATGTTTTACCTACATATTACAGAATGAAAAGCTAAGAGGGATATAAAAAGGTATGAGTGTGTAAGTTGTAGAATGTGTAAAATAAATCTTGTTGTAACACAGGCTCAAAACCAGGGCTAGAAAAAAGTGGAGTTTTTCAAGGTGATATCGCACTTTTGTCACTTTTCAATCTCATCAGAATGTCTGTGAATCTGTGAGGAGAATCAGCCTCAGCACTCAAAAGTGGCCTTTAAGATCTCTGTTCCCGCTCTGATACAAAGAACAGTACATCTGAAGTTTCACCGAGCAGCTGCTGCCTTCTTTTTTGCACACTGCGACCAACATTTGTGCTTTCAGTCTGCCTTCACACACACACACATTCAACACACAGCTGCTATCTTGGCTCTGCAGCAAAGAAACCTGTTCCCTGTTCTGTCCCATCTCTGCAGCGTCAGACGGGCTCAAACACTCAGCCTGCTGCCTGCACCCCAGTCCCTGCCAAACCCTTATCCAGAGGCCTGACCGGCACAGATGCTCTGGCGGAGGCTGAGGGGAGGACCTGCGAGAGCACAATAACAAGCACTGCACCTGCCAAGAACAACAAACCAACAGGAATCTGTTTGTGTGTCAGTGAGGCGAAGACGAATCAACAAAGTGCTGAATGTAAACACACGAGAGAGGAACAACAGGACCTGCTGATAAATCACTACAGTCCTGAAACAGACTGAAGTTCTGTAGGTCTGATGCTATTTTTTCACCAAACAACAGTTAAAGTGGATTATTGTAGAACTAAAACTCATTTCCCAGACATGGTGATGCAGAATTGTCCAGCAGAGCACCGGGAAACTCAGGCTTGGGGTGTTGACCTTTATCCCAACTGTCCTCCATTCAGCTGCAAGTGGAGGTCAGAGGTTGATGAAGCCAAGAGAAGTACATCATCTGCAAACAGCACCACATGCTGTAACTGTACATGGCCAACAGGGGGACACAAACACAAGCCTAAAATCATAGACTGTATATAGAGGGGACGGTGTGGCTCCGCCATTTACCATTGTACGGTTTTGAAGCCAAAATACCCCCGTCAGAGGTGCAGCCATTGACAGCAGTTGTGCAGCCAGAGTCTGCGCAGTAGAGAGTGTGAGGGATTCTAGGAGAATCTGAGTGGAGCCTGGTGACAAAAATAATAATATAATTTTTCTTTCCAGAGTCTAATCACTTCTTGTCTGTTCATCCAGACATATTTTACAGTCCCTGAAAAAAATACACAAGAACGACAGCTGTCAATCATCGTTAAACGTGATGTAAAGCCTCGTTTTTAACCTCGTATAACTAATGAAAACAAAACTTTTCTGAAAAAAAGAGGACTTGAATACAAGGCAGCCAAACGATATCTTCAAATCACCACAACAATCGGACGAGAGAAACGTTTCTACAAGGTATATAAATTATTTAAAGTTTGACCACAACTCATCTGGAATGAAAAGAGAGACAGAATTTTCGACCTGTACTGCAGCAGGGGGAGCAGTTTTTGTGGCGACCTTCCTTCGAGCTGAGCAAAATGACATCCATTTTTTTACAGTCCATAGTTAAAATACATTGGATGCGTCTGCAGTATGTCTCCTTTCTATTAAGGCAAACAGATCAAATAGGTTTCATTTTAATTAGTGTGTCAACTCACACTGGATCTGTTCCATTGCAGTCTGTCTGCATGGCAGGTCCATCGTGTTGCAGGTAATACACAGCCATCCTATTTTTGACAGATGTGGAGCTGTGACACATAAATTCAGCATAGCAAAGATTGAGCAGGACAGGAAATCGTGACTGGAAACTACCTAAAAACACCAAGTGACTTCTAACATGAAACAAACCATATCAAAATCAGTTCTTATTTAGCTTGACTACGATGACGGATGAACATAATGAATGGAGCCAGACCAGGAGTCAACAGGTTGGAGGTTTTACAGCCCAAAATGAATAAGAGACTTCTTAAAGGAGGGGGAAGCGTAGGAACTCCTCGGTGTGATCCTGCCATAAATGGTGAACATTTTCCCTGTACCGTTTAAACCCTAAAGTCCTCTAATTGGGGGACTTTGATGTTCCTTTGCAACAAAAGGCATGAAACAAAGCTCTCATCATGTATAAATGTAGTCACATTACACATCAGATCAAACAGGAGAAACTCAGCTACAAACGCTGTCGAATCATACTTCAACTGAAACTTCTGTTTAATTTGCTTGAGTTATTACCCTGAACCAGTGAAATAATACCAAAACTGACACCTCTGAACAAATGTCACAAGCGTTCCCTTTATCATAACACCCGATTGATTCAAATAGATCTTGTTGATGCAGAGATATACTTTTGTTCCACATAAAAAAGAGGCCAGAAGAAGCAGAGTATCCTCAGGATGTTTCTTCATCATCAAAGTGTTCTTTTCACGACCAATTAGGTTTGGGTGCAAACTTAGACCCCAAAGAGGAATCCAAATAAACTCCAGAGGTTACGTTTCTCCTCTTGGATCTCCTCTTCCTCTTAAAAACGAGAGTCGGGGAACCGGACACTCGGAGCTCTGCAGCACCACGCTGCATCCATAATGAGATTTCACACTTCACACCGCCACTTCCTGCTCTCCTGCACCAGACCTGCCTCACAAACACAAACTAACACACACACACACACTGAAGCACTTAAAATAGATCCACCAACACGACGCAGAATTGAGTTAACGGTGTATCTAATATCATGAGGGGAGCACTCTCTGAAGTGGATGATTGTGTTCTGCACCAGTTAAAGTGAAAAGGTCAGATTTTTGGACCAAATTGATTTTAGAAAACACTAACAACTTATCTTGCCGCTAAAGAAAAACCTGAAGGTGTTTTTTGATTAAAGCAACAGCTCTTTTTTTATAATGTGCTACAAAGTACGGTTAGGAGCACTTCAGGTGTGTTCCAGCTTATCAAAGAGCGAAAAAAGCAATTCAGTGTTTGATAACAAAGCATACAATCTCATCCTGGGAGAGAGGAGACACGGCGTGCTCTCCAGAACTTCCAATCGTTGAAAAGAAAAATCCATTTTCTGAATCTGCTGAATTGAAATTGGATTAAGGCCGACCTTCAACACTTCAGGGCTGAGAGGGAGGAAAGCAGAAAATCAGCTCAAAGCACGACAAAGCTCCCAAGTCCTGACTCTCCTGACCTACAGCAGTTTCACGTCATGTGCATGAACGTCAATCAGGCTGAGCGGGGACATCACACTGCAGCAAAGTGAAGTCAAACACTTTACTATAAGAGATAAATTGTCTCAATACTTATCAAACACTGTTGCACAGAAGTAGACAATAAAAAGCCACAGATTTTCAAACCACTACATATCCATGTGTTGTAGAAACCCCTGAATCTGTCTGTTGTAGAAATATCGTGAGAGCATTGTTAGATTTGTACATGATGAGATCATCCCATAAGGATGCCCAAACTGATTAATGACACGTTCGAGAGGTCTGCTCATAGCTCCACCTTTGACAGGCCTCCAGAAGGCTAGCCAATCTGAGGGAAGGGGGTTTGTGGAGCAGGGAGCCTTAAAGAAACAGCATCAAAAATAAAGGCCCCATTCACATGACAACGTTTCATCCAAAAATGGTAAAACGCAGTGAAGAAAAATAGCGCTTACATGGAAACGCTTGGGGACTGGAAATGCTGTAGTAAGCATGTCAGGCATGTAGGTGGCGCTATAACTGTCTTGCCCAGAAGCTGCTTTTGCTAGATCTCCAATGAAATAGAATTGGGCTTAGGTGGAGCAACAGATGCTCAATTTGTTGAACGACAGTCTGCAGATTCAGCAGATTGAGCAGCACAAGCACAACATGGTAGTTCGCGACGATCGTAACAACGGTACTGCTGGATGAGCTTGCATGTAACAGAGTGTGACGTCAGCGTTTCCACTGAAAACACCGGCTTACTGTTTATATGGCAAAGGTGTCTGCAGTGTTTCAGGAGCCGTTTTCAAGAGTTTGCGTTTCAGGTCAGCTAAAACGCTGTTTCCATGTTAACGTAAAGCCACGGGGAAACGCAACAAAACTTTTGTGTTTCACCCTTCATTTCATTTACTAGTTTATTTCAATCATATTTAAAAGTATACCAACCAAAGCAACACCACTGAACACCAGGTTGACTGAAAAGGTTTAGGCTGAAGCTACTTAGCTTATATGTGCCCAACCTTCTCACTGTACATTTATACCAGAGCAAAACAAAAAGTCAAACAACACAATCTCAACAACCAATGAATCGTTGATTATCCAAAAAAGAACAGAAGAAAGTACAAAAGATTTCCTGAGTACAAATTCTGCATAGCCTATCAATTAATCTGTTGAGCAATATATAAATACACCTATACACATACATACTTGCAGATGCACAAACATACACAAATACATAGGCTTATACACACATTTGTAATACATACCCTAAAACCATTGTCGTGTAAACGTCCCAAAGTGTCTCTGACAGAACTGAAATAAGGTTTTCCAAAACCCCATACGAAGACAAGAAGATTTTTTTTTTGTTGTAAATCAATTGCAACTTTAGGGGCACCAGGGGGACAGTATAAAACCTAGAAGAAAGCACAGTACCCCCTCTTTAAGATACTTAATTACAAGAAAATCCCACAAGCCAGTTATGATTTCAGCTGAAGTCAGCAGGAAGACTTGTACATATGGACAGGAACAGAAGGTATTATATTCTGGAAAAGGGGTCTCTTATCCTATTGAAAACCATTTTCTACTCCTCTTAAGGACAGACCTGACACAGTTCGACTTTTGACTGATCTGAATCATGTTGTGGATATTTCAGTACACCTAAAACCTATTAATGACAAGAAAATCTGTTTCTTCTCTGGGCTTTTCTCTAGTTTGTGCAGGAGCAGCTTCTGTGCATCTTACTGTTTACAGTGAAACTGAGACTTGCCAGAGACAGATGAAGCAATGCTCCTTATGGCTGCATCTGGAGGGAGAGGCAGAGCTTGATCTAAGCACACGTTTGCTTCTTGTGTTAAAACAAAGCCTAGCTTAGGTCATTTCCTGCTAACATCTGACTACACCAGAAATACCAAGACGTTCATTGTCAAGAGGGCGGCATCCTGAAGTGCTACAGGGGCACCTCTAGCACCACATTCTGAAACACAAGTCTGCATTTGAGGAATCAAAAGCCAGAGCTGCTCTTTCTTCCTCTCAGAGGACATTTTTTTGTGTCAATCAGCTGATGTGACCTCAATTCCCACGTCTCTGGAGGACGTGGAAAACCAACATCCTCCCGTCACTGTCCGTCTCTTCCTTTCTCTCTGTCAGTGCTGTCGATCTGCGTCAAACCAGCTCCAACCCTGTGACTCACTGAGAAAAATCGAGAAAACAGGTCTTCTGAGACTCTCAGGAAGTGGAGTGAAATTTGAGTGAGAGCATTTATTCAATAAACAGAGAGGAAACTCTGAGCTGCTCTGCGGTATGACGGAGGAGGGCTTTCTCCTGTCAGACAACAGATACTTCACCTGTCAGAGCACGGAAAATAAAAAATGTTATGACTGTCTGTGGTGGTGAAAAAGAGATCCCTGGTTTTAGATGATCACAATGCTCATGTTTTTAAAACTGAATGTCAGGAGTTGAATGTGAAAGTTGACGTGTTGTACACTCAAACAGCAGTGATTGGTTTTATCAACTACAGCATGTCTGTGTACAGGAGTTTAAGGTTTTTCTCGCCCATACATGTGTACTTTCGCCATCCTCCAGCCTAGCAACCCTGGGAATGTGGAGCGAAAAAGGCCTCTGCATTGTTACTGCAGCCCACCTACTGTGAAAACAGCTTCTACGAGGCGATTTGAATTTGCTCCTGTGGTGAAGTGACAACACCAGTGATTTGCATAGGCATGCACGCAAAACCACTCCCACTCCCACTCCTCAAGCGATGCTGCTTCCCCCTATTATGGCATGGCAGAGTCAAGAAGTGGAAGGTTTGGTTTCTGTTTTTATGCAGTACTTGCTTTAGTTTTCAGACCACTTTCATACACTGGGTGCTGTGTGAAGAACCATCAACATTGACTAATCCCAATTTCACACCAATGGCAGAGCACAGGGGGCAGTTTGAGGTTCACTCTGTGAGCGCCAGGACCTGTGGTTGCCCTATATTTGAAACAGAAAAGGTTCCAGCCACAGTTGGTGCTTATTTGTTTGTGCCCACCATGTCACCTTGAACTGCTTCAACAACAGGCAGAAAAGCAGAAACACTCAAATATCAATGAGTTCATGGAGGTTGCTTGGGAGCAGTTGTTGTTTGGTGGACCACTGATTTACAGAAAGCGCAAAAAGGTCCATAAGAAAATAGATGCTGACAGCTTGTCCATCATTCTCCAGTCAGCCAGCCTCCACCTCCACAGGGTCCAGGACTGAGCTTCTTCAGCAGTCTGTTCAGTCTCTGTCTCCTGTATCCTTCCAATGTGGCGTTGGTGTCTGGTGTTAGCTCCGTTAGCCACGTCTGTGAATAGCATGATGCTACTCTGCCTTCTGGTTTTCCCTCTGGTGCTGGGTCCATCGTATTGGATCTTACGTTCCCAATAGCGATGGATGGAAGGACAGGTCGATGTTGTCACTTCTTAGCTCACACCTGAGGACCAGCACGTCGTCCTCACCTCCTTCTCCTCACCTTGTGGGGAAACATCAGGCCTTGCACCAATTAGCATTGACATGCTACAGGCTGCTAACAGCTGATTTCTCATGTAAACAATGCAGCCATGGTTACATGTAGGATCTCCAGACAAACACAGGAGCAAAAATAGTAAAAAAAAATATCACTTAAGACAAAACCAGTTTGGTGTCAGTGACCAACAAATAAACCATACAAAGTAAAGATCCACTCCAAATACAAAGATGCCGAAAAAGAGATGAAAAACTGTCCACTGCAGACGGATGCATCGTAGCATCCCTGCCTACTCAGATCACTGGAAGGTTATAGACTTAGAGGTTGCAAATCCTGCAAAAGAGGCTGAATTTACAAATTTTGCAAGTAAATTTTATGTTCTCCTAGGAGACAACTTCGTTATGTCATAAACAGCTCCATTCCCATCCTAAGGAACTTTTAAAGGGATTTTCAGCAACCTGATGCTGTGGTTAAGCCACTGTTGTACAGATTTACATATTGCTCTTTTTGTCACAGGTTTTTTCTACTGCTGTATCAACATTTGCATGACACATTCAGATTTAGGAACAGCAAAAAGTTTCCCCAGACTTTTCCTCACAGAAACTTCCTGGAATTTTTGGGTCAAAGCTCCTTTAAGAGAGGATTTTCAAAGAGCTCTGAAGCCGTTCTGGGGCTTTTAGTGGACTAACACATTTCTAAATCAGCCTTGGTTTGTTCTTCAGATCTTAACGTTTCTGGTTTTTGGCACTTTAAGAGTTTTACCCCCAGCAGAGACATGAGTAATAAGAAAAATCTCTTAATGTGACAGGAAACCTGCCATGGTCTAAGTACAGTCTGTCAGGCTGCTACAGTGCACTTAATTAAGCTTTGACTCACACTGTTAAGTACTGTTAAATTGCAGCTCACACGTCCATCATTCACCTGTTCTCCATCACAAAGAGCCCACCTGCTCACCAACCGCTCTGAATGAGTCATTTAAAAGCCCATTAGGTATGTACGTACAGCATGTGAGGCCAAAAAAAGGAAAGAAAATCAAAGCTTGATTATTTTCTGCGGCTCAACCCACACATCTGCTCTCAAATTACAGCCTCTACAGACTTTGAGTGTCTCTGCAGCACTTCAAGGAGTGTGTCAGCTGAACACTACAGATGTGACTGTGGTTGCTTCACGCCTATCTGCTTTTCCAGCCGCTGCTACAAACTTTGAGATCTGCACCTGTTTCACCTTCAACACATGAGATGAGCAGGCTGTAAACTTTAAGTCACTGTGAGGTCACTCGTTGGTTTGTCGGCAGTTTAATGATTTAGATGAGAGATTGGAAAGAAGCTAAATTTTTTAAAGTAAAATGTTAATGTTACAAGCTAATAAGTTAGCTTGTAAATGAGCCTGTTTGTCCTTGTTTTTCCTGCAGAACTAGAATTTGTGGTAAGTGACTGAAGACGTTCATATATTTGGCTACTGAAGTCAATATAACTAAAAATAACTAAGTCTTGTTTCCCCTTTGGGTTCATTAATCCTGATTTCCATATCCCAAAATAAATCTATGACAAACACTGAACCACCTAACCAGCAAGTTGCAGTGAGCAAAGACACCAAAACTTGCTTTTTACAGCTAATTCTTCAGGAAAAATAAAAAGACAAACGTTGGTCATTTTGATAAACCACTCTACAAGACAAATTTTTTGTCTGACATTTACATCAAAATAAATCAACAAAATATCCAACTGTACACTTGAAAAAGTGGATATGGCTTGGTTATTTTAACATGGGCCCTGATGGAGCCAAACTCACATTTGGAGCCAGCCTCCAGTGGACATTTGAGGAACTGCAGTTTCCGGCACTTGTTGATTACAGTTCTTAATCTACAACCTCATAATGCTTTGAGGTCACAAAAGAAAGGAGGGAAAAATAAAGAAAAAAACAAGGAGAGGAAGTGAAGGAAGAAGAGGGAGAAAAGAGAAGAGGGAGAGGAACAAGAGTGATACAAGAAAGACAAGGGATAGATGGTAGAGGAAAGAAGAGAAATTAAAGTGTAGATGAAGTAAAAAGATTTTTTTTTAGGTAGGAGGGGAATTGAGAGGAAAAGAAGATAAATAGAAAAAAGAAACAGAGAGAAAGAATTTGATATTGACAAAAAAGAAGAATGAAGGTAAAAAGAAGAAAATGAAAAAGAGTAAATAGACAAGAGAAGAAAAAGAAAAACCAGAAGAAGACATAAAGGACAATGAGATAAAGGACAGAAAATGGAAGAAAATGAAGATGGGGAGAAAGGACATGTTGAAAAGAGGAGAGGAAGAAAGAGAGGTAAGGGAGACAAGATGTTGAGGAGCAGAAAATAAAGACCAGAAACCAGTGAAGAGGCAGGGGTCACATTGGACATGGTGTCCTGCCTGCTCGTCTGGTTCAGGCTGAATCCTGAGACACAAACATCACAGAGAGATACCGCACTCCAGCTATTTAAACACACTCCTACACACACATACATCCTCACACATACACAAATACACACAGCATGGTGAGCATACATCCCTGCGTCAGAGCGAGTGGCATCTTACTCTGAACATGCTTCACACTCGGGGGCCAGATGTCTGACATGCCATACCAACACCTTCCAGTCAGCAGCCACCACGTTCCACCCAGTACATACAGGACAGGCCAGTAAACAAGAGCCACACATCCATCACATATGCCACTTATCCAAGCTTTCTCCAGTCTTTGTTTAGCATCAAAGAAGCACTGAAATATCATTTTTCTACCTTCTACCATGTTTAAAGATGCAACATGTCCCACTTCTATGACTTAAACGCCACATAAAGATCTTTTGGACCTCCTGGGCCCAACAGCTCGAGTTAAAAGTGCTTAGGATTTTTATTTTCTGTATGATATTTGTCTAAAAACTTCTAATTTTCTATTTTTTTTTAATCATCCTGAAAGGGCTGAATTTGTGAAAAGTATGAAGTGACTCATGTTGGGAAGGATTAAGAGTGATAATTGGAGTCTTCTCCTGTTTTTCTTCCCTCCTGTGGGCCGGTATAATCCCTGTGGAGTCAGGCACAGGGAGAGATGCCAGGAAGAGTTTGGATGAAGGGATGGAGGAGGGTCCAGGAGGCCTGGATCAGACAGGACTACCTCCGCAAAACTAACCACAGGTCCTCCATCCTCATGTCTGAAATCCACAAGGCTGCAAGTTTGTGACAGAGTCAGAGCGGGAGGCCGGAGGCAGGTAGAAAAAGAAGGAAGGATAAGAGAAAAGATGGCAGAAAGAGGAAACAGAGATGAAAAGGTAAAGGAGAGAGGAGTGAATGTTATATAACAAGAGAGTAAGAGAGTGGAGTCAAAGCGGGATCCAACAACGAGCAGAAACAGATCTGACAGCCAGAGCGTCTCTGTCAAGATTTCGGTTTCAAGCTCTGACATCTGCCAGACTACAACTCCCAATTACTGCGGAGTGTGGAGACGCTCTCACCGCAGGAATACAACTCAGACAGGAAGGCTTATTTTTACTCAGCGTCGACTTTATTATTGACTGACAACGCTATTTGTGTTGATGGCTTTGCTCTTTAATGCTGAGAAGTTTAACACTGACAGCAGGGGATGAAACGCACAGAATATATGAATGAGTGAGTGAAGACTACAGGATCAACAGAGTGTTTGTTCAAATATGTAGACGGAAAGATTAGAGAAGCAGCCAACAGGATTAGACAGGAGATTCATGTGTTATATAGAGTCAGATATCATGATGACGTCTACGTCATCATAAAGATGCGCACGCAGGCAGCGTTTAGCTCGATTCATTCAGATGAGTTAGCGCTTTTTAAACACTAAATTCAACTTGTTAGAAGCATAAAAATGTATGTTTTTTCAGTGGACAGCTGTCAAAAACAATACTACACAATAGAGGCAACTTCTGTCAAGTTTCAACCGTTACAACGCAACCGGTGTTTCGGCATTAATAGCAACCATGCTAACTGGTGACTTTCAGCCGACGGCAGCCGTGACTAACGGGCGAAAGTCACCAGTTAACAGGGTCACACTTTAGACCGAAACACCAGCGACGTTTGCGTGTGTTTCATTAAACGTGTGGGTGTTTCATTAAACGTGTATTCTTAATCCAACCTCCGTTAACCAGGTTTGACTGCAGACAAGCAATAATAACTGCTGATACTCAAAATACAGATTTGACTTGGCTTATTTAATGCAAAAGTTGGTTTGGGGCTGAGGTTCTGATCGAACATGGACTCAATATGTACAGTTAATAATGAGCGAACCTATAAATTATGATTAACAGAAACGGATTTTATTAAGTAAAATTAGGTAATATTATGAAATGATGTTTACATCCTGGTATGTCACAGTCTGATAAGCGTCCACGGATAATGCAGTCATGAGCATCGAGTGAGAGTTGTGTTTCCTCTCTGGGTACACGCTAAGGTTCTCTGCTAAAAACGTCTGTCCACCTAATATCTGTCCACTTGCTGCTATTTCACAAACCCGGGAGCATTTTGCCATCCGTCAAAGTGATGACATTAAGTTAAAATGTGTTTTTTGGTGGTTAACTTCTCCACATGGGTTGACAAACCATTATACTCCGCGGCGCTTTTGCACCAAAGTTGCGCGTGCACCCGCCGTTATTGATGAACAAATAATCCCTTTATATTACTGATCACTTTTTTGAACAATAGATTAAAGTGAGACTTTTACAAGATCATTTATAAAGTCCTCACAGGACCTTTGAAGCCAAGGAGGTCATGAGGTGTGAAACAAAAAATGACAGCTGGAGTTTCCCTCTGCTGGTCGTTAGGAGGATTGCACGCTTAGGGCACTAACGCACAGGCTTTGACCAAGCAGCAACCTCCGGTCTAAGAATACAAGACAAAAATCTGCTGTTTCTCGAGTGTCCGCTTGAGGCTGGCTCCGGAAGTACCAGAAGTCACATACACACCAAAGAATAAACCCATTTACAACCTGGTTCATAAAATGTTGTCTCTCTGAATCACTAATTTCACTCTCGCCACACTCTGTACAGGGGGTTGAATTTTCTTCTAACTCAGCAGCTTAGAGTATATAAAGATTTTAAGCTCACCCAATCAGAGGCACAGCTAATCTCACACAACTGACAGGTGCCCTATTGCTGTCACTTCAAATATGGCCGCGGTAGCCGATATGCTTCAAAAATCTGTTTCAGAAACAGATTGGTAACACCAGAGAGACTACATCCACTAATTCTACAGTCAATGGTTTTAACCCTCAGACCTGGAGGCACTGGTTTCTCTACAGATCAGCCAAATTGTAAATGTTATACATTTAGCACATTAGCATTAAGCTAAGAATCAATCACCCCATCTGTAGCTGAGTCTAAAACTGCTGCAGTGATTTACACACTGAGCTAACAAACAGGCCTGTGAACATCCTGATAACAGCGTGTCACAGAAACACAAACACATGTTGAAATACAGTACAACCAAGCTTTGATGTAGGAAGCAAACCAAGCATTCAACCACACTCGCTCACACACATGCACGCTGTGCACGCCATGATCAATCTGCCGTGGTTCTCGCCCATTATTCAGACGTGTGCCGGGGGCTCTCCAGCTCTCAGCTGCTCATGCAATATTCAGCTCTGGGATTTACCGGCTGGCTGCAGAGACGCTGTGGTGAAGTGACAGAGCAGTAAGGGGAAGTGTGTGTGTGTGTGTGTGTGTGTGTGTGTGTGTGTGTGTGTGTGTGTGTGTGTGTGTGTGTGTGTGTGTGTGTGTGTGTGTGTGTGTGTGTGTGTGTGTGTGCACTCCTCATGAAGATAGGACACACAAAGCCTAAAATAGATCTGAGTTCAACTACTCCGACTAGAGAAGACAGCTTTGACAACAGGAGTACTGAGTCTGTGAATGAATGTCTGTTTAAGTACAGCAGACACACACACACATACACACACACACACACACACAATGGAGTAAACAGGCACACAAATAAACAAACAAACTCACACATCCACACAAATAAACAGAAAAAAGTTTTCAAGTTAAAATCCACATTTTTCTTATACGTGAGTTTTTTCAAACCTTCTTGTTTTGTGAAACACAGTCACTTAATGTCGTCATCTGCTCCTCTGCTGTTACTGAAACAGGGTCTAATATAAAGATTTTGCTTTTCCTAACATAGCTTAGCTTAGCATGCTAACGGAAACTGGCATTTTGATTTACCGAAATGATGCTAACGGCAACTTAAGGTGGTACCGTGTATGGGGTCAACAAGCAGAAGCAAATGTGCAGATTTCATAACTTATGTAAAGGAGTTTTGACCAATCATGATCAGGTATTGAACACAGCCTGGGTGAAGGGTCAGACAGCTGGCCAATCAGAGTCAAGAAGGGGCGTGGCTTCTGGTATCTATTTTGTCAACAATGACCACACTGCAAAAAACTGAAATCTTATCAAGTGTTTTTTCTCTTGTTTTCAGCAAAAATGTCTTTTTAGACCTAACATGAGCCACATTGGCCTGACCGGTCCAGAAAATTGTCTTACTTCAAGTTATTTAAAGACAAAAATGAGGTCTAAACTGCCTGTCACAAGGAAAAAAATAAGCCAGTGGGGCAAGAGAAATAATTTCTTGATACAAGCACATTTCTTTTACCCTACTGGCAGATTTTACTACTTGTTACAGGCAGTTTAGCCCCCTTTTTTGTCTTTAAATAACTTGAAACAAGACATTTTTCTGGACCAGTCAGGCGAATGTGGCTCATATTAAGTCTAAAAAGACATTTTTACTTAAAACAAGACAAAAACACTTGATAAAAATTAAGTTGTTTTGCAGTGCAAGGTGTGTATGGAAGAGAAACCAAGTGTCTAAATAAATGAAGCCTATGCGGAAGCGCTAAAAGCTGCGGTACCTTGAGTGCCCACTTGGGGGTGGCTGCAGAAACACCAGAAACCACATACACAGCAATTAAGAAAAAGACTATCTTTACATTTAAACATAACAATTTTCCAATCTGTTTTGGTCTGACTACCTCACTTTTCTATCAGCACTGGTTATTTTGGAAATTATTACGCAATTTTGTCCATATAAGGGTATGGCTGACATGACTGATAGGTGGACACCCTATAGCTGTCTGCAAAGAGGCTAAAGGCACACCTCTTTACTTTATACTACCTCCAGAGAAGCTAGTTGGTTTTAGGCTTTCTTTCCCAAATGTTATCACCACAGACGACACGGTCATAACAAATTTCATAGCCAAGCAAAGGTAAGCACAGATCAGAGGTGCTCCAAAAAAGAAGTGTCAGCATTACCTGACTCAGCCTTTAAAGGATTACTCAGACACCCGTTTGCCCACTGATTTGAGACTTTGCCCATGTTTAGTATGACATTCCAGCGCTTTAGTAATAAATGTCTGTAAATATAGAGCAGCCTTTAAACCTTCTGTGAACTGACAGTAAAACAGGTGACCCTTCATTTAGAGCAACACATTAGATTCAAGGAGTGTGAAGATTAACGGTGTTTCTTTCACATACAGAACACAATGTACACACACGTACGTACACACCCTCCCTTTGAAGTGAGGATGATTGTGTGTGCTGAGGTTTGTACATAAACCGTCGACTTCTCTGTCGCTCATGAATAATAAACCGAGGTCTGGGGGCTAAAGTCTAAACTCCGTCCTGCCCTGGCCTCCATAAAGCACGCTCATATTTGCTCATTGAATCTGTGTCAGTAGATCATTAAACCCCAAAGGCCGACACACCGAGGCAGCAGATTTTTACAGCTCTGCTTTCCCCTTTTCACACCTCTGGCCTCCGTCTGCACGACAATAACAAGCTTCTCCATGAAAGGACTGAGGCTTTCTCAAGAATGCCTTCACGTCTGAAGGAGGGAGGAAAATACTTCACATATCTGTCTTTAAAGTAGAAAGGGAAAAATAAAGACCTTGGTATTTCTTAATTGGATTTAAAACGAGGAAACCACATTAAAGGAAGCACTACAAGTGAAAATATGTGCAAGCTGAAACAGGATGAGCTAAATACACAGACTAATACTTTCTCTTCTGTTGCGTTCACTCATAAATGGAATAAAAATCAACTTAAGGAAAGGGCAGATAAAACTGTGAAAGACGTTTGGCATTTTTACGGCTGCGTGCACAATTAACCAGAGGACAAGAGCAGGGAAAGAAAATAGCAGCTGCATTTAAAACACTATTCCTCTAATTGGATCGTTGTAAACAACAGCCAGTCGTGTGTGAGAGTGTGTGTGTGAGGCAGATAATTTAAATTTTTAATTTGCACAGCAGGCTAATAATGAGCACAAAGAGAGATTGGGAAAGCTTCAAAAGGAAAACAAAGCTCCAGGGGAAGAAAACATAAAAGATGTCTAAAAATGAAAACTAAAAGGAGAAAAGAAACAAATATGACATAATATCTAAAGTTAGACTTTGATAAGAGGGAATACAATGTGGAGAAAGTAAAGTTGAAGGACGGTGTTTTGTAGTCACTTTAAGCTTCTACTACCTGGATGTAAACAAGCACAGAAAGGTTTAAAAAGTTAAAGCAGGAGTAAGAAGGTAAAACAGACATTAGGATGAGGTCATGTCACCATGAGGACACAGATCCTCCTCCATGAAATTTCTCAAACGCCTCCTCCTCTTTGACTCCCTCGGCCCTGCGTGTCGTCCCTAACGTCCCTTTGACAGCTCAATAATTGACTGCTTATCTTTTATTAATAGAGGGATCCATTAGGCCACAGAAACACGTCTGGGGTTCCGTCTGCGGAGACAAAGCACCGCCGGCCCCTTGGTTCAGACGCCTGCTCTTTAGTTTTTGTCTTTGGCATCTGCCCAACGTTTGACTGTTACACAGCTCCTTCATTAGTCTCACCCACAACAGAGGTGTCCTCAGCCTGGTCATGTTACCCACAATGCACAGGGCAACACTATCAATATCAATATCAAACTGCAGTAAACACCAAGCTTTTTCCATACACCATCCACAAAACGATCACTCAATTTCTGAGAGATGCTCTGACAATTTTCAAAATATAGTTTCTGACAATCAAAACACAAACATCAGAGTATGCAGAGCTGAGAGGAAGTGGGTGTTTTGCAAAGATACAAACTTGAATGCCTCCGTTTCGTTTGAAAAACAAAGACAGCCATTGATCAAAAGATCAAGTTTTACTTTCATCAATCTCTGACTCAGGCAGAAAGACAAGATGCTCTGAGGTCACAGCTGCTGAGGATCTACGGAGCACCCACAGAGGACAAAAATAGCTTATTGATTCGACAGGATAAACAATCATTTGAACTGAAGCATACTGCATTCATGAGAAAAGAAAGAAAAAACCCCAAGTTTTATTTTTAATCAATGAGATAATTTTTCAGATTTTCAAGGAAACATTTTAAGAAAAATTGATGTTTGCTGGTAGCTCTAGAGCTAGGGTAAGGTTCATCCTCTTGAAACAATAAATATCTGTAACAAATGTGAAGTCGATATGTTATACAGCTGTTAGGTTTCTTCGAATGTGAAAGACTCCGGAGAGCTGGTGACACATCTTTACTAACTTTTGTGGTGATTGAGCTCGCAGTTTTTGGGGAATGGAGTGGAGAGTTCACAACATTTTCTTAGCTTTTACTTTAAGGAACTGTCACTGAATCACAACAGGCATCAAAATTCATCCTCTGGGATCATAAATATTTTTTTTCCATAACTAAAACCTTCTGCAAGTTGTTGAAATAAGTAATTAGCATTAATCACCTTGTGATCATGAAGAACTTTACCAAATTTTGACATGACAGAGGCAGAAAGTTTACCTTGTTTGTATTTTTTTGTGGACTGATCAAGCCAGAAGAATTCATAAAGGCTCATCATCTGAAAACAATGAATATCTTTAACCTCTTTTGTGCGGAGGGAGGCGTGGACGCACACCTCTGCGCTCCTCTGCGCCTTGACTGCGCCTCTCTTAGCACTGCAGGAAACTTGCAAAGTGTGCCGGTCACGCCCTGTCCGCACTGCGAAGGTGCGCCTGCACTTGCGCCTGGTCTACAAAATTAGAGCCCCAAATGTTAATGTTTGTAATTTTTGGCCAACCCATTCTAAAGTTAACCCAGTCTCAATATTGCCGTCCTGTAAACTTAACTGCTGGATGAACAACAGAGAAGCCAAACGATCGCTCCTGAGGAGTTATTCTATCAAAAAAGATAAAGATAACTTCACTCCCGAAACACTGAGCAACTGTCAGATGAGCAATAAATTATCTGGCAGCACTGTGGAGCGAATAAATTATGCACAACCTGCCATAAAAACATTTACAGGATCAACATCGACTAGTTTCCCAACTGACGCGCTAAAGTCAACAAACCAACGGCTGTTTGAGAATCAAAACAACACCATCGAGCAGGTTTCACTCCTCTGAGTTAAAACACACAGATCATTATGAACCCGTCTGTGTAAACTCGGCTGCTGCTGGTTTACGGCCTTCAGCACCAGCAGAGATCACAGCGACTGAATGAAATCCCAGAAAGGCAGTGCAGAGAGGCTCATCCTATAAAAACTTCAGCAGGGGAGATAAGAGTTATTGAAGCTGCAGTGAGGCAAACACAGACCTTTAGCTTTGTGGTTCAGGGTCTGGTGGAAAGAAGAGCGAAGCTTTCAGCGATGGGATTCAGAGAGCATCGAATGAAAACCTTAATCCTTCTGTTTAATAAACGAAAACAGGAAAACAACATTTTTCTGGTCCCAAACTTTCTTGTAGCATGTTAATTTGCACGTTATCAGAAATAAGTAAGAATAGGTCTTAGGTTTGTCTAACAGAGTCAACCTTTAAAGTCATATACAATAATAGCTGTTGTGTGAAGTTGTTGTATTTAGCGGCATTCATGAGGACAGACTTGGCAGAGCAAGAATAACATTCATTTGTCAGTTTGAACAAGGGTATAATTACCTGAATGCAAAAATCATTTTGTTTTTCTTAACTAAGAATGAGTATTTTATGTTGTCATAAGGAGCAGTTTCCCTCCCACAGAGGTGCCATTTTGCACTGCAATGTTTCTACGGCAGCACAGAATGGACAAACTAGTCACGGTTTTGTACTTAGTGAGCGCTTTTGTTAAATTCATCAGTTCAAAGATGCAGAAGAAGAAGAAGAAGAAGAAGAAGAAGAAGAAGAAGAAGAAGAAGAAGAAGAAGTAGTGAGTGGTTGTGTGGTGCAAAATTTGTTCCTTTTTGATGTTAAAACTTTACAAATGGATGATCACAGAGGCTTTTTGTCCTTGAAGGCCACCGTCCTCACTAACAAAAGGTGTGAGTAGAGGAACTTTTCAAATTAAAATCTGATATAAAGACATTTCTGAATGTTCCCATTTCTAAACATATAGGAGCTAGATCAGGGATTAACAGTTTTTTGTTTTGCATTGTTTTAAAAAACTTTCATGTTTGCTCTTTTTTTGACTTTCTGTTGTTTCTAGAGGTTTGTTCCTTTACATTTCCTTTGTGTACAATAAACAATTTCAATTAATCAACCAATAAACCAATCAAAAATAAAAACCCTTAATTTCTTTGGTTTAAGGTTTTATTTTTTGTTGTGAACGAGTTTTGGGCTTTTATTTTGAAGGCCAGTTTGCTGCTTACCTACAATACATCCAAACATAGACGATAAAGACTCTATGAGGAATATTTATAGTGTGTTTACTGCAGTTACACTTTTAGGCCAGAACCATTCAAGCTTTTCCAGGATAAGACTCCATTTCCCATGAGCGCTATCACCCGCTGATGTGAAGATGTAACTCTTGCCAAGACGTGTTTGTTTTAATGCTGCTTTTCTTAGTTCAAGTCAACCTTTCCCAGGGTGCAAACAAACAAGGTAATTATTTATTTATAGTTATGTTGAGCTGTTGTTTAAAAGGCAACAACAATAAAACTTTGTAAAATCATTTTGTAGTTTGATTTTGTAGCAGAGCTAACATAGCTTCATTTTATTGAGAGACTCTCAAGTTTGAACAAACCACTGCAGAATAACTGCTGCATGTAAGATTTTTCTGTTTGTCTGGTCTTATACGGCTCATACAGTGTGTTTTATGAAGACTTCATGAACCCATCAATTAAAGAGTCCAAAGGGTGGTCTAGCTGGGGCTGCTACAACACCTGAGCCCCTTTTATGCCCCCCATTAGACCAGGATGTTGGAGGAAAAGAAGAAAAAAAGAGAGACTCTCAATCCTGCAGAAAACACACTCTCATTTTAAGGCGCTTGAACCCTTCTGGTGTGTATGTTTCTTTTTCTTTTTTTTTCAACTTGTCGTGTCCAGCATCACAACAACAGAATTATGGTCTGGCTGTTGTATAGTACAGAACACATTTACTTTTCCAAGCAGAGCCGTTTGTGTATAAGACTCCCCTTGAGTTTAAAATTATACTCTTTATTAGTTTTTGGTGTGTATGTTTCTGTCTGTCAAAGCTCCTTGTAAATGCTTATTTTTAACGGGTGTTATAAATAAAGTAAACCAGCTATGATGCAAACCACATCCTGGTTTCTGCACCTTCTATGTGCTGCAGGATTCACGCTTCACTTGATGTTTACACACCACTGAACGTACACACGCACATCTGAAGGAGGTTCAAGATTCAAGGTTTAAGGTTATCTTTGTTATCCCTGAGGGGTAGTTTGATCGACAACCAGCAGCAAACACGCACAAAAGACAGGGAGCACAACATTTCCCAGTGAATAATATGAACATCTGAGAATATTTCATTTAACCCTTTACTTTATACTTTATTCCAGACCCTTAGGTCCATATAAATGTATTAGAAGTAGAACAACAGATAATTAATAAAAAGAAATTAAAAGTAAAAACACTGAAAAACCTTTAAAGCCTGTCCTGCCAAAAATAGCCAGAAAATTCTATTTACTTATTTATATATTTGGAACTGACATGTTTATTAACCCTTTTCACAGAATCCACAAAAAAATAAAAATAAAATAAAAAAATACTGCTGTATAATTTTGTCTATGATATATTTTTTGTATCACATTTAATAAACTAGGTTGTTTTGGCAACTTTTGTTTGTATTTTTTTAAGTCATTTTTGGGGCTCTTCATGCCTTTAATTGGAGAGGATAGGACAGCAGATAGAGACGGAAACAGGGTGAGAGTGAGGAATGACATGTGGGAAAAAGACCACAGGCTGGACTCGAGCCAGGGCCACCTGCTCAAGGGCACAACCTAGACCGCTAGGCCATCTTTACCTGGTTAGTAAAGTTTTATATTCCTTCTTTCTAGGGATGGGTACCTTTCACATTTAAAAAAAAATATGGAAACTGATAATCGGTACCAGTACTCAACGGTACCAATTTTTGGTACTTTTTTGTGTTCATGTGGTAATTACTATCATTTTGTTTAGTAATAAAATCTCAAATTTTTCTATTTAACATATTTATTTTCCAATTTATAACCTTGTAATGCTGTGTTCATGTCCAGCCAAGAAAATCTCCTACTCTTCCACTCCCTCACAGGCACAAGGATGCATTTAGGTACCTAACATGGTACCTTTTGATTTTATGGGGATCGGTACCCAGTACTTTTGATAGAATTTGGTCGGTACCTACAAAGTACCTAATTTGGTAACAATCCCTACTTCTTTCAATGCATTCAAGTTGCTATTGAAAACCTTAATTCATCGGCCTGACCAGTTTTTCTTTCTTGTGCTTCTTGTCGATAGAATTAATCGTTGGCTTTTAGACTGTAATCCTATTTATTGACTTTTATTGAATCATTTTTTATCTGCTTTATCTTGAATGCTCTTCATTACTGTTTATTTATCTACTGCACAGCACTTTGATGACTAAATGCATTTATAGGTTTTGCCTGATTTTTAGTCTTTGACATTTTGTGGTCTAAGTGTCGTCCTTTTTCACTTGAGTTCAGGATTTTTCCAACTGGACCAGACCTGGACTGGCAATCGAGAGAGGCAGGACTTTTCCCGGTGGCCTGTTGAAGTTGAAGTTGAAGTAAATACTTGTCTTTGAAAATTAGCAACAACTCAAGTGTTATTCTCACTGCAGCTTCTTGAAAATTAGCAAAGATTTACCCTGAAAACAAAGTGTGTGAATGGTTTTATATGGGCAACCGTTTTGAAAAGGGCCCAAAATAATAACTTTTGTTGCCTGTAGTGGAATGATTATCCTCAAGAGAGTGGAAAACATTTTCTTTCACATTTTCAACAGGTTTAAAAAAGGGATTTATCTTGATGATGAGATGGAGGTCCTTTTAACTTATAGATCAAATATGACACATTCAGCAATATAAGGTTAAGACACTGATGGCAACAGTGATATAGTTCTTTTCTGATTCTCAAACAACTGATCTCTATGGGCAGATCTCTAAGTCTTTATGAGTTATTCTTACCTTCAAACCAAAACAGGTTACCACTTTGCAACTAAGTAGGAAGAGATCACACTTTTGTTTTCCTTAATTGGCTTTTTAATCTTTATAAACTCAAAAATAGCCACAACAACTCCCTGATGGTTTGCAGTCCCCCTTTTTTCCCAAACAGCTGAACCATTTCTAACGCTCCGTGAAGACAGTCCTCAGCCAAACACACAAATAACAAGCTGTTGAATACTGAAGAGCCATCAACAAAGAAAGAGCTTAATGATCAAATCTGCCCACTTCTGCCCTGCGCCAGAAATCCTAAGCCAGGATATCTGAAGGCAGAGACAGAGACAGAGGAGCACAGTGGAGTATGATTGACGTAGAGAGCTACGTTCACTAAACCAGAAGAGTTTTGTATGTATAATGAATGCAGTCTATTAAATATGCAAGACAGGGAGATATGAATTCTTTTTCCTCCGTAAGCTCTGAATAACACTGACCTAGAAACTTAGATTCAAACCACAACGCTGCTAAAAGGGAAACCATCTCTTGGGGTGTGCGTCTCCTTGTATGTGACGTTGTGTACTTTGAACATATGTGTGCGTGTGGGGAAGCAGACGTCACAACAATAAAGAAAATGTAGGTTTGTAGGTTATGAGTCTGCACTCGTGTGTGTGTGGTTAAAGCAGCTGACACAGAACGGAGGCGGGTGGAGAAACATGGAGCAGCCAGCTGAGAGCGTTTTTGAATGTTTTGCAGCCAAAGTGCAGAGAACATTAAACGCCCCGTGCCCTTTGAGGGGAGCAGAAAGAGGAATACAAATGAGAGCTTTGTACGCAGCGATCTGCAGCATGCTGCTCCACTCTGCTCCACCCATGATGCCACGCTGCTGGACACCCACTTTAATCACCTCCAGGACTAGAAAAGACGCCGTATCAGCTCATCTGGGCACGCTGCTCATGTCCGGGACTCCTGAAATGATTATGAAACAAGACCGCCATGTGTTTCAGATATATTCATCCTGTCAGATGGAAACACTGATACACATTTGCATATGTTCCCAGAAACACCGAGGGCAGCCTCACCATGAAAACAACACACGGTTTGATTGTAACAGCTGATATTTATGTTCTTTGAGAGCCACTGTGCTCAAAATTACAACCACAGATCAGCTATGACAGCAGCTTTTCACCAACCATACCCGCATTTATTCAACTCTCACAGCCTCCTGGTCAAACACAGCATCTTTCTCACAAATAAAAAAACAAATGTTCACTCTACTGCTTTCTTCTGCTCTTCTGTGCTTTTTCTATTTACCACTCCAGCTGCAGTTTCTGCCATTACTACAAAATGAATCCAAGAAAAAGGACTGATCTTGCTTCTCCCAGATGAAATTTGTCACTTTATGTTCTCTCAGGAAAAACCAACCTCACCGCAAAAACTGAGGAATAGCATTTAGAAATAACTAATTTTGATGCTGATAATCTCAGTTAAATTGAGGATTTTGCACAGGAAAAAATGTAAAAATTGGACTATTTCAAGATCCTCACAGAGCCTTTAAGAAGTTGCGCATAACTGTTATGCATCAGTTATTTATTTATTTATACAGTTAACATGTTCCCCTCTATGCTGATACCTGGCCTACAAACTTTACGAAGTACGTGTTTAATATCAACATGGCCTGCAGAGAGAAAAGGAAATGACCCACACCAAGTTGAATTGAATTTGGAGGCACATCTCTTCTTCTTCTTTGGACTTCATTCAGACATCTTTGACAGCAATCTTGATAAAGTGATACAGAGTGATGCTGAGTAGAGAGCCGCTTCAGTAAGGACACATACGCCAGGTAGTGATTTGCTCATTCTTGTCGCTGCCAAGTTGGGTTGCTAGTTCTGGCGACATGTATTTGACACAGTACTTTAATTGGTATCAACCAAGGAGCAACATCCGGTGTAGAACAATGAAGCCTATGCTAAAAGTTGCTGTTCATCAAGAATCCGCATGAGGCTGGCTGCAGAAAGACCAGAAACACCAAGCAAAAAAACATACTTTTACAGCATTAAAAAATCTATTTACAGTCTGGTTAAAAAACAGGTTGGGTTTGAAACACTAAAGCCCTGTTTCCACTAAGCAGTTCAGTTTGGTTCGCCTTGGCACGGCATTCATTTTGCGCCATTTCCAGTGACCAATCCCGGGACAGATCCTCAAATCAAGACAAGCTGTCCCACTTTTTGGAACCGTTCCGTAGGGGTGCCAGATTTAACCTATCCAATCCCGGAAGATGCAGCCACAACCCAGTCTTCTCTGAAACAAAGCTTGATTGCACTTTTTACCAAAGAGCCACATGCCAATCACAAAGACAACAAATTGCTGTATGTTTACTGTGTCGTGTTGTTTCCTCTTAGTTGGATTTATTACACTGTGTTGTGTTGCTGTGGCGTCACGCTATTATTTTACTAATGCTGCTATCAGCATCTGGCTTACACGCCACCACGAGGGGAACAATTGGCTGTGGAAACCAAGCGGCAACCTCTGGTCTAAGAATATGGGACAATGCGGAGGTGCTAAAATCTACTGTTTCTCGAGTGTTCGCTTGAGGCTAGCTCCGGAAGTACCAGAAGTCACAAACACACTAAGCCAAAAAAAGCTGTTTTCAAAAGCAGAAATTAACCTATGGTTCAAAAAACATCTCCTGTCTGAGTCACTAGTTTAGTATCAGCACCCACTGTAGGGGGGGTTAATTTTTTTTCTAACTCAGCAGTTCAGAGGATATTAAGATTGCGAGCTAGCCCAATCAGAGGCACAGCTTAGGGTCATGTGACTGACAGGTGCCCTATAGCTGTATACGCAAAGCCCTTACCACAACCAATATGGCCGCTATAGCCCATATGCTTCATTTTCCGTTTCAGAAACAGACGGGTGACGTCATCCATGTTTTGTACAGTCTATGGTGGAAACGCAAACAGGATCAGGCTTAAATGAGCCAACCCGTACCAAACCGTACTGATCTAAACTGGACTGCTTGGTGGAAACAGGGCTGAACAGGGGGTGAATTTTTTTTGTAACTCTAGGGCTACGAAGATATTAGAAGAAGATATTATGTCCCTCTCCAACAATCAGCTTTATTACTCTGCATCAGGAACGGACAGGTGACATAACCGAGAATGCTTCCATATTTTATACAGTCTATGGTATTAAAGTGATTAATCGGGAGAACAGGTTAAAAAGCGAAAGACTCCTGAAGAAATCAGGAGTGTTGGCAGGTCAGCAACAAATATACACAACAACTTCCTCCAGGATTCAAAACCTCACTAGATATATTCGACAAAACATCTGCAGACAGATGCATCTACCGTCATATTATACAAGATCTAAGTTTCAAGTATTTACTTAGGCTGTTACAGCTGGAGGGAAGTGTAAACTTGAAAGCTTGAAGCCCAAACGTCAGCCCTGACCCCAGGGTCAGACAGTAATATGAGGTATTACAAACAAAGATTATGAGTTCCTGTAGTTATCTGTGCAGTGCAGGTGAGGAGATAAGAGGGAAACAGACAAAGATACCAATGTTTAAGTCTGACAAGAAAGACCACCCTACATGACAATAAAGCGAGCAATGATGTGCCAAAGGAAAAGTGTCAGAGTTCATTTTTACAATGTCCGCCATGTCTTAAACTTATAAGGCTTTTCAGCATGAAACGCTACAGGGGAAGTTTGCTCATTCAGGGTTGAAAATTCTTATCAAAACCAAACATTTGAAGCTTTTTCTCCTTTTCCATACATTGCACAGACCAAACCGTATAATCTGCATATTGTTCACTGATTTAAAACTGCTAGTTACATTTTCAACGGCACCAAGCCATTTAGACACATTTAAGTTTCAGAGTTTTGTTTTTGTGTCTGGGTTCAAAATGTAGACTAATGGTGGATTAAACAAACAGCAGACACTTCAGATTCCATTACAGCAGAATCTGGAGTGTCCTAGATAACAATGTCCACACAGGGAGGGTTTGTTAAAAGGACTTTAAATTGCATAACAAAAAAAAGTGTCCCAGCTTTATCGGGGTAATTATAGAGTAGTCTGAAATTAACAGAGATCTGCACATATCTGTGTGTTGTGTGGTTGAAGAGCCCACAGGATGGCTCTCACATCATCGCTCTGACATGTGTCTGTGTTACAGGGTGGTTAAAAATGGACGTACAGAGCACTCTGCCCATTTATACAAGTGTTTATACTGAAGTGGCTAAAAGGGTCAGATTTCACTCATAGCTGTTTTAATCTGGGAGTGTGTCAGAGGTTTTCACAAATAAATTGTGAGTCAGATCAAGTGGATGATGTGTTTAATGCAGTTTTTCCATTTTTAAGGAAAATTACAGAGAAAAGAATTATTTAAATGTCAAATATGAACAAGCTTGAAAGTTGCTCTGAAACTTGAGCTGTGTGTCATAAACCAAAAGACTTTCTGCGAAGTTTGCGAACATCCATCCATCTGCTCACTGAGCACCAAACATTTATTTATTCAGTAAAGACAAAAAGTTTTGCCTGTTTTAAGCTGATGTGTCCTATTGCAAATTTGGTTTGGTTGATCAAAATTTCAAACTTTAGTCTGTTTGCAAGAAATAAATCAAACAGGGGCAATTCAAGTAGCTCAACACCAACAATATTTACAAAGTTTTCAAACTTAAACACAATGTCAGTCCAAGATCATTCAACCAGCTGATCAGAGTCCCTCATGAGACCACATTTGCCATTCAGAAGTCGTCTCAAACACACCTGATGCAACTAATCCATGGCTTCATGAGTTGCGTCAGGTGTACTTGACATTGAATGTTTTATTGCATGTCAGACAACTTTCCCAAAAGTTGGATTCAAAGTGATAGCAAAGGCACCGAATGTTTCTCAAGTTATTAACATGTTTTTTCTGTGATTGATCATGATTAATCATACATTACATTTAGGCTTAATTAAGTCTAAAGATACAATCCATCTACTCAAATACTGCATCTGAATTGAATTTTGTTGGGTGTAGTGCTGTCAAATTATTAAAATATTGAATTTGATTATTCACATTGTTGTGGATATTAATCATGTTTCATTTTACATGAGCAAACAGACTCAAGGAAAAATGAAATACTTCTGCACTTAACGTGTTCATGTGTTGATCAAACACCTTTAAAAGTTCATGGTAACAAAAAAACCCCTTTGTGCTTCTTGATAGAGCCCATATTGAGAGGCAACTTGCAAAACCTTTGTAAAAACCATGTCCTCAACAATATTAATGGGTCTTGAGATTGTTATAATCGACTTTTCAGTTGTGGCAATTTGTCCAAGGTAGACTTCCCCACACTCTAGCAGAGTGTGCATAATACTTAATGTTGGTTGACCATTTTTTTTCTTCAATTATTTTCTATTTTCTTGAATTTTGCTATTTTTATTTTTTATTTTTTTGAACTTTATTCTTTGTAATATATTGCCAGAGACATTTCAGGGATTTTGAGTCATTTTGCACAAGCAAATTAGTTATTTGAATTAAAATTTTTAATCAGATCAATCATGATGATGGGATTAATCCAGTGGTTCTTAACCTGGGTTCGAATGAACCAAAGGCTTCGGTGAGTCGACCTCAGGGGTTTGGCGGAGCCTCTGCTGCAAGACACAACTGTCTCACTAGCCACGGTTACATGAGGAGTTTTTTATCTTTCTGAATGACTTTTCCGAAAACAAAAATATACATGGAAAGGAATGTTCCAATCTCTGGTCTACATGCGCCGCTTTAATCAAACAGAATTGTCGATGAGGGCATGCGCAGAAAAACATAAACATCACATGATTTATCAAAGACGGGGGGACGACAGTTTTTTCTTTTTGCGAGTTTGTCGTCCGTCCAGTCTTAAAATTATGTTCATTTCTTTCAAAGTTTGGATCAAAAACAAACTTTCCGCAGCAGTCCAGTGCTGACGGCTCGCCACCATTTTTCAAATTGAGGAACGTTTCTAGTTGCATCTTACGTCATATCTGAGCATGCGCTGAACGAATGCACCCTGACAACTTTCCATTTGAGTGGATACATGATACCTCAATCGGTCTGGGAAAAGGAATATTCCACCCCTGTGAAACCGATTAAATGTCCATTCAGATTGACACTTTTCTTTCTGAATGAGGTGTATACAAAGCAGTGCTGCACGATTTGGGGATAAGGTGCGATTTGCGATTAGGTGGACAATATTGCGATTGCGATTGTGCTTGCGATTTAATAAAAAAAGTTGTGTCATGATGAGTCTACAGACTTGCTTGGTTATCATGGAGAAAAATCTGAATTGCATGTGCTGACATTGCGATTGCGATAATCGTGCAGCCCTAATAGAAAGGTTAAATTCTTTCCGTTTGAGCAAATAAACCCAATGCAAGCGGAATATTTGGGTCCATGTTAACGTGGCTATTATGTCAATTTGTGATGAAATGCCCTGCTTGGCCTTATTTTAATCAATACTAACTACGCCCAGCAAAAAAAGAAAGTGGTCGTATGAATATGAACATGGATTCATATGTATCAGCCTCCTATCTGCATGATTTGCAATGCAAAATTGAGCAACTCTTGTCTTGCACCAGCATAACTAAAGGAAGAGGCACTTGCTAAGATGAAGCCCACACATATATGAACTGGTCTCTCAAAGGCAAAAGCAGAGGTCACACTGATTTGCGGGTATGTATTTTGTTGTGAGTTCATGCACTGTGTTGGTTGTGTTCTTGGCACAAGGTGATGGTCAAAAAAGCTTCAAATGACTACAAAAGATGTTGGAAACAGACCCTAAGGTTTCAGCTGTGGTGTATACCAAACCCTGAAGGTCTCCACAGTTAAACGCCACCTTTACTGATCCACAAGCAAAGGAAAAGTCGACTCTAGGGCTGCAGTGCTTACAGCGAAGCATGGCGGTGCTTCAGGGATGCTCTGGGGCTGCTTTGCTTCTTTTGTAACTGGACCTTTGCAACGTTTGTGGTGTAATATTGATTCAACAAAGAATCAGAAAATCACAGATGGAGAAAATGTCATGCCATCTGTTTTGCTGATGAGCCTTAATGTTCAATAAGAAGCTCTATTACTTTGAGTGCGGCTATTTGTGTGTCATGAAAACTTGTCAAACCCACTTTCAAGCTCCAGGTTTTCCTACAGAGTCACTTCAAAAACCCAAACTTTGCAGAGTGGATCTAGTCTGTTTGAGTTATGTGTGATACCACAGGCGTGAGCGTCGACCACAGCACCATTTTTGGACAACCAGCTCCTCAATTCAAGCGGCTGTAGCGATAAGCTCCTGGTTGTTGGAGCATAATATTTCTTTTACTGGGTCACACATCACAAGGTAACCCATTTTGTGATGTGCTGTAACTCAGGCTTCTCATGTCTACAATCTGGGGTGAGGAATGTTATACAAAAAGACAATGAAGCTCCTTTTTAAAAGAGGGTCAGTCAGAAACTTGACATTCTTTCCAGATTAGTTTGAAACAGAAAGAAGCCATCAGACCTGAGCGAATGTGAGTCACTTGTATCTGTAATTAAAACCGCTCTAGCTTCGCTCCATGTTTGTGTTGCAGCAGATTAGCTGTGGTGGATTTCTCAGCATCTGGGGGGGCAGAGAGGTTATGTTTACAGGCTTGTAAAGTGATGCTTATTTCTGACAGGCAGGGATAATGAATGCTCATTTCTACACTCACCCAGGGGGAGAGATGTAGGGTTTAGGCTACCGATGCCAACCTCAGGATTTTCACTGCGTCCATCTGTCCGGCCAATCCGTGAGGGAGGAGTCCGGTGGGAACACGAAAGAGGTCGAATGACTCAGCCACCCAGGAGAAGTATGCCAGACGTGGCACAGCAGCTTTCCTAATGACTACAATATGTTAAAACCTTCCTAAGCTCTCTTCCTGGCCGCAAGTTTTCTAAAAAGGAGCCTGACCTACATTTCTTCTCCATGCTCTAAATTCAGAAAAAGTTCCTTAAGCCGCAGCGAAGGGAGAGCTGAGGCAGCCGCTCCCTCTTCTCACGCTGCCTGCAGGTCGTCCTGCAATTAACCAAAACTAGAAGATTTAAAGATGCATTCATGGGAGATTTTTCCACAAAGGTATCAACATTAACGAGAGGATATGTCTGAGGGAATATTTAACGCCTTGATTGTAGCCAAAGTGCAAAGTAAACACAGTTGCTGTGGAAATCAGTGACTCATGTATGACAAGGATTTCCCTGGAAGTCAGTGTTTGGAGTCGCAAATCAACAAAACGACAAGAGTCAGGAGCAGTAACTCCGCTTGATGCAGGAATTCACAAAACAACTCAACATGTCAGGAAGTAAATCAAAGCACAGCTCAGCAATAAGACAAACTAAATGCCTCGAGAGCAACATGTAAATCTAAAAAAAAGTCAAATGATAGGATGCAAAACTCAGCGGAGGATGAGGAGTCAGCAGTTGCATCATAAATGAGGCAGAAAATTTAATCCCAGCTGGAGAAATCCTGCAGGAAAGCTGCGTGAGATTAATTTCCTTTGCATTGGTTTGACTGTGCAATTAAAGACATTTCTGGGGATGAAAGTTAGCAGGGAGCACTCACATTATTTGTGTTGTGAAGTGAAGTGAGGATATAATATGATGATCTTGGAGCATTTTCTCAGAGAGTGTCAATATTCTGCCTAAACTACCTGAACATAATCTTCATCAGGCTCAATCTCCTGATAAATCTCTCGCTGCCTTTTCACTCTGTTAACCTCATTTCATGCAAAGTGTTGCAACATGTGGAAAAGTAAACAGACCCCAGTAGGCTCTGTGTAATCACAGAGCTATTTTCATAATCAGAGCTACGTTTGGAATTAAGGCCACCTCTGCTGCAAACAATCCCATCAGAAATACGGTAAAGCTCTTTACCGAGGAAATTTCTCTATTAACAGATGAGATCTGAGGATTTAGGTTAATCAATGATGTGACACCATCATAAACAGAATGATCTGTAGTTGTAGAAGTGATAGCCTGCACATTACTCTTTCAAAATAAACCTAAGGGTTGAATAAAATCTAAGAATAAATTAAATTTAGAGTCCAGACTCAAACAAATCTAAAACAGAAATGTGTGAAATGATCCAGACCTCTGAATGCCTCATGATGTGAATGTGGCGCCACAGAAACACAAACAAAGCCTCAAACAGGATGCAACTGGAAAAGGAAAACAGCTGGTTGCACACAACATGAGGACTGTTACGTGCACATGAAAAGGTAAACTTTGAGTTCAGGATTCAGAAAGTGATCAGTGACATAAAGACCTTTCAATATTTTGCCTACTTTGATCAAACGTGAGAAAACCAATCTGTGAACTTAAATTTTTTAGGATGAAAGTTCTTCAAACAACTTCAAACCAAGCCTGCTTTCCAGATATTTCGTAGTTCAGTCAGCAGCCTTAGACTCAACTGTGTGAAAGTGAAACAAAACTTGCCCTTGCAGAGACATAAACCCTGATTTTATAACTCATCCCAGTGGCACATAGTCATCAACTTCTGGTGAGTCTCAGTTTCACTGTAAACAGTAAATTAAAGGTCCCATATTATGCAAAAATCAGTTTATTAAGTCTTCTAGTGAAATTTGTCTTTGGCTTTCCTCCCAGCCCACAAAATGTGATATTTAATGACAAAACCTGTACTTAGTAGAGCTTGTGAATGTAAAATCCTGACCTAAAACGAGCTGTTTGGATTTTGGGGATTTGCCAATGTCAGCGATTCCCTTTTTTGACCAATCAGGAGCAAGTCTGACCTGATTGGTCTACTAGAGCAGATACCCCCGAACCCCCTCCCCGCCCACTCCCCTCCCTGCAAGTTGAAGAGCCATCACTGCTTTGTTTTTGGCTGTAAACAGCCGCATAGTTCCATGCACAAGCTTCCCATCTCAGGAGAAGACAAGACTAAGTGTCTAGAGTTCATTTATCAAGGAAATGTGCCAGCTACACTCAGTAAAACTGTGCATGTGTGTGCTAGTCACTTCACGGCCGACTGCTTTTCCAACTTTGGACAGTACAACAGAGGGCTAGCAAATAGACTGGTCCTGAATCCAGGCACATTACCATCCATCCCCCAACAAACCTCGCCCTTGAAATGTGAGTTTTTTAAATGCTGTGCTCTGTGGAGCAGATGTAAGAGCTTTTCCTCAGTGTCCCCCCTGTCCCTGTGTTAGCTTCAGGATGCTAACTTTAGCTGCGGTTAGCCTGTTGTTTTAGCCTATAATGTTATGGTCAACGAGCCTTGCTGTTTTCTAAACATTGTGCACTCAGAGCTCGTGGCGCCGCTCTGAGTGACGCAGAAGAACAGGGCGGTATCAGCGGTGGCTCATTTACATATGAAGGCCACGTCCACTAAATCAGACCATTCTGAACAGAGGGGCTATGTGAGCCTGGAAACAATGCTGCTGTGCTTGATTTATTGGCTTTTTGGACCAAAACATGTTACTACCATTTCATGAAGACATCAATGATCCATATTAAACTGCAGAAAAGGAGCAGAATATGGGACCTTTAAGAGGCTCCTAAACCTACCAGTCAGCAGATTATATACCTAAAGCCTAGACTCAGACTTCATTGCAATACAACACCTTACCCTAACCATTCAGGATTTATACTTCACCCTAACTATTGTTATTTGTCATCAGACTTGGCTCCTGTTCCTGAATTTATCAATATTTCTGGAAGTTTTGGGGAAATTGCTGTTTCTCTTCTAATGTTTGTGCACACATGTAAGCCCATAAAAGCACAGTGCCCTAGCAGCAACATACAGCTAAATTAATGTGCCAAGGTCTGTGCAAGTGTTTTCATACCTCATCAAAGTGGCACCAGTTTATCTATTTCTGGCAAGTCTCAGTTTCACTGTAAACAGACATTTAAGAGGCCTAATTCTCAAAAGCATTGTGCAGATTTGGCCTCTAAACCTGTGCAAATGAGTCACAACAACATTTGATTTACAAAAGAACGTCCAAAGGATTAAGTCCCCCACAAACTGCTCAGAGCATATTTCTAAATCAGGGATGTCAAACTCGTGCCATGGAGGGCCAAGAGGCTGCAGGTTTTCTTTCCAACCAAAAACTCCACTAGATGATTTCACTGATCACCTCACCTTCAAACAGAGACCAGGGACTAATCAGTGAAATCAGCTGGTGGAGTTTTTGGTTGGAAAGAAAACCTGCAGCCTATTGGCCCTCCATGGCACAAGTTTGAGATCCATGATCTAAATGAAAAAAAAGAGGCCAGAGATGCTGTGTTCGGATACAAAAAAATTACCTTGAAACTGTTGGTGAAGTCCCAGAAGAATACACTTTTAATTGTTGAAACAGAAGTTGTAGAAACAAATTTGTTTGTCAGCTTTCACAAAACTGGCTGTTACAGTCTCAGTTTCACTGTAAACACTGAGTTGGGAGGCGCAGACTGGCTAACTTCAGCAGTAGCAGTGTGTCTTTTTAACCGTACCTCAGAAGTCTGATGTTAACCGTGGCTGGCAGGAGTCATACAGTTTGCAAAAGCCACAAAACAAATGCAGAAGATACAACAACAACAAATGGAAGTCAAGAGGTCAGTAATCTCAACGAACATAGAAAAGTTGTGAAAGTAAGTAAATGTTTGTTTGTTTTTTTTACTTCAGCAATGATAAATACAGCTATAATGCTAAATTCAAGCCTTGGCTGAATCTTAAAGCTAAAAAAAAGATGACATGGGATGATTTTCTCAACTTCTCTGTGTCTATTGACAAACTGATCTCTTCTGACTCCTGTTGTGGCTGTTTTTTCGTTGTGTTGTGGCTTTTGCATTCGTGCTGTGGCCTTTACAAACTGTCTGACAACTACCGACCACCATAGATGTTGGAGGTGGCAGCGATGAGTTGTTTTGGCTACAAACTGAAACAACTGAATATTATTTTGGCATCATTCACCAGATCCAGGTGATGAAAACACACCATGTGGAAGTTTGTGGGCTGAAGCAACATGATGACATGTTCACAGATAGAACTGCTGATGCAGGGAAAGCCATCCTTTGATTTTCATCCATTATAGCAACATATGGATATCTAACTTCCAAGATCAAATGGAGTCAAGGATTTCTTGTCATTTATGTGCAGTTAACGCTTCCTCATTTAAACCTTCATATGCGTGCTGCATCCCCCATCTGCGTCTTCTGAATTTTTTACGACATGCACAGCCTACGCGCCACATCAACACCCGAGACACATGTTCCTGTATGCATGGTTAACAGCAAGTGTATCTCATTCCCTCAAACATTAGGTGGTAGATTAAACCGAGTCATTAGATCTGATAGATGAAACCTCACGGTTTGAAACTCATCCTGCGTCTAGCTGCTGTTTTGTCTGCTCTGTCACCCTGAGATCTATTTAGACTAAAGCACAAACCGAACAGAACGCTCTGCCCTCAGACTGAACATTTACAATGACTCCTGAATCCGCCAAGGTTGGCTTTTTGCTCCCCTGCATCAGAGCTGACATTTTCCTTCCAAGTCGTGAACAAGCTGCTGAAATGAAGAAAGAAATGTCATCCTGAAACATCATATCTCAAGCGGCACATGTGCTTGTCCCCATTTTCCAATTAGCCTGGATGTAATTTGGGGAGTATGCTAATGAAACATCAGTGCTGTAGATCCATGTGTAATACTGCTCAGTAATACAGTTTCAGCTCCTGAGCCCAAAGGTATTTAACTCGTCAAACACAAAAAAGTCTTTCATTTTTCAGCGTGTTTCACCCAGAGGAGATTATCCTTTTTTCTTTGTTGCTCTGCAGTTTCTAATATACAGCTGAATACACAAATCTATCCTCGACACCACCGCCTGGGGTTGAGCTCAGATATTTGAAATAATCTGTTGTTTACGTCTGCACTTTATCAGCTGTACATTATCTGTCTGACGGCTGCAGGATGGGGTCCCCGTCACGGCCTTGTCTGTTATGGCAGCTGAGCTAAATCAATGCAAATCCAGCATTTCTCCTGTTTGAGTATAGGAAAGCATGGAGAAGCACGGAGAAGCTGAAGTATGCATACAAATAAAAGTGAAGGAGTCAAGCAGATATCACAGACGCTGGTTCCTCAAAATTAAATTTTCTCCACAGGGGGAAATAAAAGAAAAAACAGCGCACAGGCAGTCAGGCGTGGTGCAGGGCGCTGAAGCATGAGGAGAGTCAGCTGGAGGCAAAATTGATCAGCCCACAGCATCACAAAGCATCTCAAATGTTTGAGCGAGAGCGAGGAGGCGACTGCCCTTTGCCGTCCTGCCCTGTCTGCCCTCCAGGACGCGCTGCATCAGCAAGATGGAGGAGGCTGGGTATCTTACATAAGGCCCTCTGACTTTACATTCAAAGAACATGGCAGGGAGACCGAGTGGACAGAAACATCTGCATGAAACCAGAGTCAGGTTGGATTGAGCAACGTGGAGGACAAGAGGGAGCAGGAGTTTAAGACAGGATGGATGTGCTAAGGTTCATAAAATCTCCTGCAGACCTTCTCTTATGGATCATCCCCAACTTTAAGAAGACATTCATGATCCCCAGAGGAGCAATCTTCATCTTCTATCGACTGAATAATACATGAACACAGTCCCTGTGTCGTCACGCGTGTTTCTGAGTTTATTTATCAGGAATAATTTTGAAGCATTTAACCATCAGGTGCCACAAAAAGTTATTATGGTTAACATTTTCTTTTAGTTTTCATTTAGTTTATTTTTCAGCTTTAACTAGTTTTTAAAGCAGATTTTCTAGTTTAGTTCAGATCAGTTTTTATAAACCTACGGTCGTCTCACGCCTCATCATGCTGCCCGGCCAAGGAGCAGCTCTCTGTAGTAAATACAAGACACTACATACTACCTACTGCTTTTGCTTGTAGTATGAAGTATGACTGTTCTGTTGGGTCTATTTTGTAGTTTACTACTCTGGTTTCCTGTTTTAGAAGCAGAGCTACAGATTAGGGGTGCACCGGTCACAATTTTCTGACCAATCACTGATCTTTAAAAAGCCTGACCTGTGGATACCGATTCGGGCAGATACTGATTTTTATTCTTTATTTTTTATAACTGACAGCATATACCTTCAATGTTCCAGTCTTATTTTATTGAAAGTTATTGAAAAATACCTGTGAAACAATAAAATCTTTATGTTTTGGCTTCAACAACCAATAAAGTGTCCTCAGTTTTAGGACTCAGTGCAAAAAGCAACAATGGCTGGCTGTCAGAGCTTCCCGGAGGTATATAAGATCAGTTTCATATGTAAGGATGGGCCAATCACTGATCACCGATCCTCAAAAATTAAGGAAATCGGCTCTATTACAGATGATGCTTTTTCTTTTTTTTGGCCTTTATTATAAATGTACAAAACAATCTATGGGCAGATCTCTGCATTTTAGTTATTTTGTTAATCATATCACACAGAATCATCATACTTGATTTCTAAACCTACTCCAAAAGTTAAATTGTTTACTGAAAATAAATCTGAAAAGGATTTTTATTTTTGCAGCTGATGGAAAAACCACTTCCATATAATCCAGGTATGGTTTAAAAAGTGAATTAGTGGTTTATATGGGCTTTAATGAATTTGAAGAAGTAAACACCTCTTTTATGACTTGAAGTGATGAGAGTTACCAGTGTTTCTTTTGCATCACTTCACTTCTTTCTCACGGACCGTCTAACGTTAGTGTTGTTGTATTGTAGTTATAATACCAACTCATTCCAGTAGATGGGGGTAATTCACCAAAACCTGCCACCAGTATAGACAAACAGCGTTAGCAACGTACATTGTGGGAAACAGTGGCTCTTCGATCTATTTATCAAAAAATATATATATATAGTTATGAGTAGTGGAGTGCCGATTAATTCAAACTATGTATATATATATATATATATATATATATATATATATATATATATATATATATATATATATATATATATATATATATATATATATATATATGCCAACGTTGGGATCAGTTGGGATTGATACTTAAGTTTCAGTTTCTCTTCTCTAGTACAACACAATAAACCTTGCTTTGAAAATTGGAAATGTATTAGTTTTCATTTTATGTCATTTTGTTGACCCCGTGTGTGTCGTGGCTCTCCGTAGTACCACGGTCACTTTTGTGGCTCTTGGTTCTCTGACTTGTCGGCCACTCCTGATATATGGGTATATATGTATTGGCAGATTTTTGCAAGTTTTTGCATACTACCTACTACATACTGAATTTCAGCCAAAATAGTAGGCACTGCTAGTGTAGTATGCGATTTGGAAAACAGCCCATGTTTATTTGCATGGAGTATGCAAGCACACTTCTTCCAGAAGTTTCCCCAAATTATGACGTTCTGCACCTGCTTCACTTTCATGGCGCAATTAGTTAATTAGACAATTTTTGGCAGTCACACTGCTACAGCTAATTGGGCCGTTCTGTACGTAATAAACAAATAGTCTCATTTGTGTAATGACTGGACATGCTTACAGGCCCTGATTAAAAAATATTCATATGCTGACACACTAAACCAGACCAGTTTGAAAGTGTTCCTTCAAAACTTCAGGACATTAGCATGTTTTCGTTAGCCTTTAGCTCAAAGCGCCTCTCAGTGCAGCTTCACATGGCTGCTGGTGTGACTGTAGGCTCTTAAGTCTTGTGTAAACTCTCAAACATTGGTACAGAACAGGCACTGAGTGCAGGACAACAAGAGGAAGGGGAACATAAAACAATGAGAGGCTTTAACTGGCCCTCATTCATCCTACTCTAAATTCCCGCAGTGTGAGCATCCCAGGCAGCCAGGGGACAAAAGAGAAAGTGTCTTTCTGCTGCTCAAAGCGACATCTCAGCACTCTCGCCTCCAACAGGCCCAAATATGACAGCCTACTGGGTCCAGCTGCCACTCGAGGGCCCGTTCAATCCCGGCTCTGTCTCGGAGATTGGCCCCATCTCGTGCAGCACTTAGCCCCTCGCCTGTGGGCTGGTGTGCAGAAATGCAACCGATGCCCACTTCAGAAATACTGAGTTAAACCACACCGCTTCTCACCGCTAGCTCTTCAAAGCAGAACGGCTTTAGAAGGAAGATCCTCAACTTGGTTTGTTTCCCTCGCATGATCCAGGGATGAAGTGGCTCTTTAAGAGACACGTCCCATCTTTAGAAATGAGCGTGCAATTTTTGGAACATATTCAGACGCTCGGAGCGATAAAGAGGCACAGAGGGTGCTCATTTAAATGCTCCTCACGATAAGATGACTAAAAAGTACCTTCTACATTCACTCCCAGGATCTCAGGCAGACTTTAAGAGAGGCTGCTGAGGAGTTTAATAAGGACAAGCCTCTGTGTAACCTTCAGGTATTCACATTAGGAGCAGCAGCAGAAAACAGCCTCATCAACTAAATGAGCCCATTTGCATTTCAGCTGCAAGTTTTCTCTTTGCATCCACATCTGGATTTCCATGTAATTAGAATTCAACCTTCCTTTAAGAGAGATGATTAAGCCCTCTCCCTGACCTGTGATAGGTGATTATTAAGCTCGTCAGCGTAGAGCAGCACGTGTCCTGATGTGACTCGGGGAAACGTGAGATCAATGCAGATGCAGCACTTCCAAAAGCCTGGCAGAGGAACAGCGCTGGGACTTCAGAGACCTGTGAGTGAGCAGCATTTATTACTGTATGAAGGAATTACAGGAGAGATGATGAAACCAGCGAGGGAACGCAGTATGTACGCTCAGATTCAAAGAGCAACATATGACAGTTGGTAGACGAATCCAGGAGCAGATAAGGCCACACACTTGTCAATTCATGGATGTAATTTTTTACGGTTTTGTTATTCAAGAACAACGTGTGTTCTTAAAGGTGTATTTCAGTTTGCACCAGCCACATCAGATGCCTGTCAGGTTAACCCCCTTTCTAGAGAAACTGCTCAGAGCTAGGCTTCAGTCAATTTAGCTAATTTTAGAGAGACTCCGACTTAAGAACTCATCTTGAGCACAGCACAGATCCACTCTCAGTTCATTTTCTTCCAAAACAAATGCACACCTTGGATAGAGTCCCGACTTTTCATCAACGGTGATGGTGCTCATGGGAAAACGGTGCCTCACCAGTAAAATGCTCTTCTTCTTACTTACAAAACATTAACAAGAACAGCTCCTGCATACCTAGAGTCTCACATCTAGGTCTACACTCCTTACGCCCACTACGCTCTACTTGTGAGAGACGCCTGGTGCTCCCAGCCCAGCGTGGCTCTAAATCTCTAGCCAGACTCTCCTCCTCTGTTGTACCCAAATGGTGGAATAAATTACCTAACTCTATACGATCCACAGAGTCCCTTTCTACTTTTGAGAGATGTCTGAAAACTCATCTGTTCAGGGAACACTTAGGCACTTAATCTGACCCTTCTCCTCTTTGTCCTCAGGGGTAGAATGAGTCAGAAGGTCTCAAACCCAGCTCTTAGTGAATTTTCAGCACTAATTACTGAATTTTGTCAAAGGTTCAAGTATACTGTTGCAGCAATTGATTGTGGTTAGTTGGCTATGTTATTCTACATTATAAGGAAAAAAAATCCTGCACTTAATGGCAGCACTTGCAGCCAAATAACTTATTGCTCTTTTTTGCACTAACTATGTTTTTCCTTCCGTCTAAATTCTTGCTTGTGTCGTACACCGCTTTGGACAAAAGCATCTGCTAAATAAAACTGTAGAACTGTAAATGAAACTGTAAAAACCAGTACCAATTCTGGCCACAGATGTCACTGCAAAAAATTAAGAAGAAACTACGTGGGGAAGAAACAAATGGGATAATATGTTGTATTAAATGCAGATTGGAATCTGGACAGGGTGAGCAGGACCTAAACGAACCACCTGCTCACTATGCATCATAACTTTTAAACGTAGCACAAAAAGTAGGGCAATCTGTGTTTTGTTGATTATTTCTCTGTTATAACAAAGCTTCTTAGCAATAAATCTTATACCCTTAGAGAGTCAGTTTATTTCCCTTGATGGTGCTGGCCAGCGGCTCTGACGAGGAATGCTCCGTGTGTCTGGACTCGGTCCGTCATCCCGTCATCACGCACTGCGCCCACGTCTACTACCAAATCTTCTCCATATGTAAGGGTTTCTTTTTCTAGTACACAACCTTCAGAGAGAAACAGTCTACTCAAAGCTAATCTGGCCACTGTAGTTTGATCTCAGAGAAACAAACAAATACAGAGCCGCTGAAATACAAGGTAACAAAAACCACCAAACCACCAAAGGGTGGATAATCCTGACCCCAAAGTAAAAAGTAGGATCTAGAAACAAACAAAACAAGATCCCCAGAGGTCTTGAGTGACCTTTGAGAGAAACAAAAGTCTCGGTTGCTCTTGAGAGTGAAGGCAAAGAAACAAACTGACCTCCAAAGACGGACAGGAGTCAGTTTGTTTATCCACCCTGTGAGGCTGATACCACCAAATGAGACAGCTGATCTGACATTGAGTTAACAAGCTGAGTTCCTGCTGTCTGAACTCTGACAGGCAGCGGTCAATTCAGAGCCCATCCAAGCTTCACACGAGAGGTAAGGGTGACTCTGCAGAGCCTGCGAAAAACCACGTGGGGAATTGAACCTGCAATTGTTTCAGTTACAGAAAACCTCTGGATCCACTCAGCTGAATGGAGATCACAGCTGTGCTTTTCCTGGAAGTGAATTAGTCTTATTTCAGTTAAAAGCCATGCAATGTAATACCCACTGAAGGCATTAGCTAAAGAGGATAAAGAGGGGGCTGAGGGGCTTTCACTGGTTTACAGACAGGAAAACATCCATTTATTCCTCTGCAGTCCAAAAATCATCACAGTCAGCAGGTGTCAGACCTGTTAAATACATTTAACGTCACTGTTTTACCTCACTGTCAATTTAGACCATGGCCAGGGTAGATTATTGACCTGATTTTAACAAGATATCAAAAAGATTTCATAAAATGATAGTTTTTCTGCTCTAATGCAAAAAGTTGTAGCTTCAAAAAAAATTGTGGGAGACAATTTGTCATTTTCATCTTGGCAATAAATTCTTAAAAAAAAAATGTATTTTTTTTTTACAAAAAAAAATGATTTCCAACCATTTTCAAATCCCTACATCAAAAAAAATACATTTAAAAATTGGACTTACTTCAGGTACCTTTAACCAGACGTCAATATTACTTTCTTGCAGTAAAAAATGCATGAAAACATGCTGGTTCAAGGTACAAGAATGAGTAAAAAGTGAGCTTAAAGACTTAGCGTGCACGCCAACAAAATAATAAAACAAGAAGAATGAGCTAATAACCAATTAATCCTTCAAAACATCTTAATATTCTGACATATTTTTGCAAAATATTGCATCTTGGAATACTTCCAGGCTCCTTTGCATCTAAAATCTGTGATCTTCTTGGGTTTGAATGACTGACAATGAAGATTTACATCATATGAGTTCATAGTTGAAGACCTCACAACATCAGAGAATTTTAAAATACAACAATGAGTCTAATAATCCAACCTGAGCAGTAAATCTGCGTCAGTGTGAACACAGCCTGTGGATCTCCGGGGTCACTGGAGCCAAATGGTCTCCATGGTGCAGCCTGGCACAATGACCTGGCTTGAGGCTGGTTGTCAGTGATGACAGCTGAGAGGATGCATCTGCAGATTAAACACCTTTAAAGGCAGATTTGCGCCTGCAGAGAGGCTGAGGGTTGAGTATTTGTTCAGAAGTTGTAAGCAGACTTCACCTCATTAATGTCATCTATGATATGCAAACGATGCAGATAGGTTTAGCTTTACCCCGTTGCAGGGCCTGCGTGGGCATCCTGCCTGGCATGGTGGTAACAGCTAGCTGCTGGTAAGCCGCTGTGCAGCTGGAGCGAAATGACAGCTTGCATGTTTGGCGCATTGGGAAGCTGAGCTTTAAAGTTTAAAAGGACAGAGACTCACAAAGCGAGGGGAGTCTTACCTCGGGATGCAGTTCGGGGAGGATCCGTCTATCTCCCAGGTGGCAAACAGGTTCATAGGCACCGGTCTGTTGAGAGCCCCGCTCCCGGGGAAACTCAACCGGCCACTTCTCTCCGCCATGGCCCCGAGCTGCGGGTGGGACTGTCCGACACCGAGCTGAGGAGGGTTTGTAAACAGCAGACCGCAGAGGGTCTCCTGTCTGCCTGGGTGAGGGTGTTACAGAGTCCGTGGAGTGAAGACGCTCACGTTAGTGGGGTGTGAACGGCGGGGGTCGAGCTCATTTCTCCGGGCGGGTCGGTGTGGTCCTGTCTGCGCCGTGGAACTGCAGAGAGAAGCCGAGCAGGAGTGAACGGACCGACCGCTGAGCTTGTTGTGCCTACCACGCTGCCCCGAGTGTATGGGGGGTGAACAGTGCCACACGCTGCTAACGGCGGGCGAGGGAGGGGCAGGGACTAAGGAGTGGTGCAGGAGAAAATTTAAAGTCATACAGTCAGAACTGGGTGGTGTTAGCGCCAACAGACTGTTTAATATAGAGAGTAGTTTCTATGATGTCATCTTTGTAAGTTTTGAAGCTTTTCTTCTAAGGCCTGAACCACACTGATATTTTTTTGATTGGATATCTTTGTCTTCGTTTAAAAAAAAAATTCCGCCCACACCACAGAAATATCTCTGTCCATACGAAGAGGCCAAACTGAAAACGATTGCCTCTGAAGCCTGCAATGCCATACCTGGCCAATAAGTGGCAGGTATTATAATTATTTTATTTTATTTCTCTTTCTCTCTCTCTCTGTCTCTCTCTTCTTCTCTCTCAGATCCTAGTACTGTTTAACTTTAGGGTGTGATTTGTTTTTTTTAAATAACTAACTCTGCATTCTTTTATTCTGCTCTGTTTTATTTCATCTTGTGCTTTTTAGGTTGCCCATTTTAACATCTGGCTGGGGACTACAGATGAAAATTAGCTTTTTGGCTAACTCTGGCATATTTACTGTAAATATCTATTAATATGCATTGTCCCTGTAAATCAAATAAATTGAATTAAAAGTTAGCAAAATGTGAAAACCATAGAAGAAGAATGTTATGAGCACGCAGTCAAACACAGTGACTTGTTGCTGGGCGCTTGACGTCGTGGCGTCAACACCAGCTCCATTTAACACCACTACACGGATCCACTCAACCGGATATTTTTTTATTTCTTCACTTTTTTATCCGTTTTTAAAAATTTCCGTTTATGTGGGTGAAATCGCTGTGTTCATGTGGTTGAGAGGCCCAATTGGACAGAAAAATGTGTGTTCCTAAGAGGCTGTATTTAAAATAATAATAGAACTTAGCTTTGTTCAAGCTAGGAAAGTATTTCCCCCCAGACAGGGCTGTTTTAGGGATACAATGTATTAACCCAGAAGTAAATATAAACTTTTGTTCCACTGTCACAGAGCAAATTATTCCTCAAAAAGTTCCTGGTTCTAGGGGAAAGTTCCAATGGTCGAAAAGCATTTAACACAACTATATTGACTTCATGTTCAACCTTCTTGCATGGCTTATTTCATTCACACAAAGTGTAACCACAACACTTAGATTAAAAAAAAAAAAAAATCAAAATCAAAACAAAAACATAAAAACTTCAGATTGTTTAAAACCAGACTTTATTGTCAGTTGTTTTCTTTCACCACAAAGCATGATGTTTCATATACTTCTTGGCTGGTGACAATTAGTTGTCCACTATACAACACATCCCATTTCCAATCACAACCAAATAGCATGGCTCAATTGTGTGTTTAATGTGACAAATAGAAACGTTTATGTGGCACTATTTTGCTGCCCTACATGAAACTGAGCTTGAACTTCATCCGCTGGCATTAATCACCCTCCATACCTCTCCTCCCAGGAAAACGTCATTGAAAGGCTTTCAGAGCTGCATTTTGGCGACCTACAGAGTGTTGGCAGGTGTCACTTGTGCAGGTTTCTTTTTTTGGTTGTTCTGTTTTCTCTTCAGGCTCTTCTCAACTCGTTCCAAACACTTTTTTTTGCTTGTACAAAGCCGCAGTTATTTTGCATCTCCGGCTTTTTTCCTTTCTATTTGGAAAAGCTAAACCCCTTTTATGTCCAGTTGCATCTTTATCGTCTTTTTTAAATGCTATTTTTTGCTGTATATCTTTCAGTAGTCATTGTGTATCTCTAAAGGGATTCTTTTTGAGGTGTCTTTGGTTCTAAAGTAAACATTTAACATCCTTTTTGTGAGTTTGTATCTTTTTTAGGTCTCTTTTCTGGCGGTTGATCTTGTGATAGTCACTTCGTATCACCTTGTAGTTGTCCCAAACACCCTTATTAACATTTTGAGTCAATTTTATACATCCTTTTCTCAGTTGGATGTCTTGTGTCCAAATTACAAGTCAGTTTAACTTTATAATGGCTTCATGTTGCTTTGTGTATTTTTCTTTTAGTTTGTACCTATGTCTGGGACACTAAGTGACACTTTGTGGCACCAGTTTTGTGAAAGACTATGTGTTATTTACATAATATGAATTGTCTTTGCGTTGCTTTGCACCTCTTGGTTTAAAAAAAGTAAATATTGTAGTGATTTTATCTTTTCTCATTGATTGTTCATCTTGTGTCAGTTGTTTTACCTTTTTTTGTTGTCATTAAGGTTATTTTTGTCAATTCATTTGTTTATATGTTAAAATAGGCAAACATTAGAGGCACTGTCATAATGACTCAAGACAAGTAGATATTTTTTATCAAGTCCTGTATTCCTTTCATAGTGATGACACCATGCCATGAGCTAATACTGCCACCATGTGGTGAATGAATGCTATTAAATTTGAGAGTGATACACATACCTAAGGTCTTCTTTTATGACAGGAAACACTTTCTTATATCTTTGGATAGTTTTATGTTCAAGTTTAAAACTTTCCCTGTAAAACTGCTTCATCTACTCATTTAATTTCTTTCCTTGCGTGTTTTCCTCACTCCATTATTTTGTTTTGTAAAGGTGGTGGCACTGTCGTGTCAGGATTAGATGACCTGGTAAATAAACTGTCATATTAATCCACGTACAGCTAATCCGTAAATGATTTATCACTCGGGTCACCTCTGTGAGACACACCTCTCTATCTGTGCAGCCTTTGGTGAGCAGAAAGTGGAACTAAAACACTCTTGTCAAGTTTATTATTTTACTTTCCCTTTGGCGAAACTACAGTAACTTTAGAATCAGATCAGGAAGACATTATTGCAGAAAAATGTGAAGACAGATTAAACTTTGTGAAAGCTTTATTTGATTAAACTGCAGACTTTATTAAACATGTATGAGTGTCACACATTCAAAAAGTATTAAAAGAAAAATTCCTTTTTTGACATGACTAAAAAAAAAAGAAAAAGGATTTAAGTGTTTTATTAGTATCAAATTGATAAACTTAAGTAGAGACATTTCTCTCTGCTGATAGACGCATGATACTGCACAAATCAGGACTGAATCTGACATTAACAAAAGCAAAGAAAACTGAACCAACAAATCATCCGGACAAGCCTTCTTAAAAAAAAAAAAAGGAAATAAAAATATTAACACATGAAAACCGAACCATCAGCAGAGATGTTTGCATTTTACGTTCACACATCAGGGCAGTGAATGCAACACGTGCAGAGAAGCAGAATCACAGTTTCACGGCAATGCCAGGAGGTCGTGTTACCAACAAAAACACCAACGTTTGGAGGGATGAAACACCCCCACCTAACCTGACACCGCTCAAACACTTAGGAGGAGCACAGGCGAGTGGATGGAATCAAAGAATGGCAGACAGCTGGGACAGACTGCACGTGTGATGAGAATCATCACTGATTGAAAAAAATGACCACATGAAGGAGGATTTTAAAAGAGGAAAACGTTTTAATTATGAAGTTATGGGAAAACAGATGCTTGATTCCCACAGACATTTAACAAATGACGATAAAAAAGGCTTTTATAAGAACTACAAAGATTTTGCCTTCAGAAAGACCATGTAAAAGGCGATTATCCCCCTTCTTATAAAAAAAAAAAAAAAAAAAAAAAAAAGCAAACACCTGTGAGGACGATGGGATCACGATTGCTCTGCGTCACAGCCTTCAGGTGAACAGGTCTCAGTGTTTGCTGTCGGCTGAGGCGGAGCGAGATCGTGAGCGGGACCGAGAGCGTGAGCGGGATCGTGAGCGGGAGCGAGAACGGGACTGTTTGGCCTGAGCTGGGACGGGTGAACGGGAGCGGGACCTGGAACGGGACTTGGAGCGGGATTTGGAGCGAGACTTAGAGCGAGACTTGGATCTGGACTTGGACCTGGATGGGGATCTGCCGGCTGCTTTGCCTCCACCTGATGATCTCTTTTCTGGGGTGCGGCTCGGGGACCTTGAGCGGCTCCTTGAACGGTTGCGGCTCCTGGAGCGGCTCTTTGAGCGGCTCTTTGAGCGGGAGTAGCTGCGGGAGCGGGAACGGGAGCGGCTCTTGCTGTGACTGTTGAAAGAAAGAAAGAAAACATTTTTAACAACCGTCCTAAAAAATAAACAAAACACCACAGGGACCATATTCCAAATCTACTGGACAGGCTGACTTTAGGTCTTCTAATTTTAGCTCTAGGCAGGAAAACTGTTTCAAAAATGTTTGGCTTTATCTGCCCTTCAGGAGCCCAACATGAGGAGAGAAATACTTGAATGATATTTGAGCAGCAGGGGGGAGGCAGGGTGTGGTGGAGCCTGTCAATCAAAATCATGATCGTAAACCACTGTGGGTGAGAGCAGTGCGCTCTTTGGATGAGAGACCATCATGGATATGAGGAGAAGATGTGAGATGACAGAGACATAGCGAGACGCTGCAAGTCAGAAAAGTTCAGGCAGCTCACGCTCCAACTGAGGATGTGTCGCGATGTAAGAGCGGTGTGATCGTGAGAAAAGACGACGGAGAAGTTGGCTGCGTTAATTTTTATAACGCATTAATTTGCGGCGTAATTACTTTAACACGTTGAATGTGTGTTTAGTGCATCCGTCTCACCTTCTGCAGTCCTCAAACAGCTTCAGTTTGCGGCCATTCAGGTCAGTCCCATCAAACTTGGAGATGGCGTTCTTCATGTCACTGCGGGATGCAAACTCGACCACTCTGAGGTGAAAGAAACTCTGATTAGTATCAAAGCCAAAGGACACCTTCGGAGATGTTTGACAGACAGGAGAGAAATCTCACCCTTCGTTCTTTTTGGTCCGGTGAGCGTCCACAAAGGTAACTTCACCTGCTTTTCTCATCAGGTCTTTCAGGTCCTGTTTCAAAGCATAATGTGGGATTAGTGAGGCAGAACAGAACCCAAGGAGCCGGTGAGAGCCTTTTCAGACCTGGAGGGAGAGAAGTGAGCAGGCAGCAAGACACCAGCACACACACTGAAACCTGGCTACGACTGACATAAGCTCACATTTCAGGAAAGAGCATGTACACCAGAGAGAAAATGCCTCTGTGTGGACAAGTGTTGGATTTACTCAAACAGTTTAAAGTCCAATTCATTCATTGGTGCCATGAATTCACTTTTTTAATTCACCACCATAATAACACAAAGTAAAAACAGCAGTGAGAGTTTGAATGTAGCTAAAATTGATGCTCTTTTGCAAACAACCAATAAATATGGGTTTTGTTTCAGAGAGCGTAGGATGATTTTAGATTGTTTCTTGGCTGTTGGGTGACTTTAATGCTAAGGGGAAGAGAAAAATATCTGACCAAGAGCACAGACTGTATATAAGAAGTGGACAGTGAATCCAACAAGGGGCATTAACCTGCAATCTTTCTAGTCACCAGCAGGGGACCATCCAATTGGATCTTCCTTGTGTGCATTTTTAACCTCAGTAAACAATTTTTACATGTCTATGACTTCAATGTGTAGTTTCAAGTATTCTTCTGTAAACAGTTTGATCTTCTCTGTAGGAAATAAAGGCGTAATTCACACAAAGTTGTGCTCCAGGACTATCTGTCTGTCATAGTTTTGGGTGCATGTAAAAGTAGTGTGCAGTTCTTAGGAGTGTTTTATGAATTTGGATGATAAAATTAGGGCATTAGGATCTCAATATTGCTCACTTTGTATAACTTGTAACTTTTTTTCTGCCAATAAAAAACATTTACAATTTCAAACTGACAATGAACACAAAACCCTGTCATTGTGGTTTGCAGAAAATTTCCCAGTGTCAAACTCTGAACCAAAGTCCTCCCTGATACTCCAGATACGATTATCTGAGGTTTTAACATCAGTTCCACTCTAGATCTAAGGGACCAAGATGGTCATCTTTCTGCTGGTCAACGTCCACTTCTTGTATAAAGTCTTTGACCTTTAACTGTCTTGATGTGCGTGTGATCTATATAAAACTTTTGACTCAAAGGTTCTGAGTATTTACATCATATCATTGATTCTACACCCCCTAACCCCCCGACCCTGAACAAACCCAATCACATGAGTTTTATGCTACTTACCGCTCCAAACCCAGGAAGATATTAGCATAGAGCCACTTGTCCAAATAGCAAATGGGAACCAATGCAGTGTTAAGCCCTTGAGAAACGACCTCGGCCTTGACTCAGCATCCGGCCTCCACAAGTAAGGAACCACCAGAGAGCAAGTAGGCGGAGGGGTGTGCGCCCGACTCAACACCCCCCCAGCTCCATCAGCAACAGAAAAAGACCCAAACGGGAGAGTGTAGGGACCATGGATTTGAGGGGGGTTACAGCAGTCGGGGATGCCAGCCCACAGAACCTCCAGACTGTGGCTACGGACCTCCTAAGGCTACCGTATCCTGCGCTAGACCACTTTCACCCGCTACGGGGCCCAGCCAAGACTTTAGACCGGCGGCAACTGCGTGTAAGGAGAGGCACCAAATGGACACTATTCAGAAAAACAACCAGAAGAGGGCGCTACAAACTTGTGACACCTCCATGGAGGGTGTGCAGTCACCTCTGACATAAATTCAGAGCAGCTGTTAAAAAAACAGTTAAATGCTTTTGGTTAGAATAACCGTCAGCAGCAGAAAATGTTTTTTATTCTGGAAAAAAAATGTAGATGGAGGTTAGGAAAAAAAGAAAACACACTAGGGCTCTCTATTGTTATAGGCCAATTGACTATGATTCATTAAATGGAGTCTGACCAAGATAAATTGAACCGCCCGCTCAGACAGATGCTGCTACACGTATTACAAAAAGAGTGATCTACACATTATTAAAAGCCTGTGTGTTCAGAGATCCTTTATTTCAAGCAAATTCTTACCTGCCAGCTGATTCGTGAAGAGAGGTTCTCCACAATGAGTCTGTGGTCTGTTCGCACAGGAGGGCCATATCTGTGTAGTACATAAACAGGAAGGAATACTTAATTCTAGGACTCGGACTCAAAACCTTCTGTGGAAGATGAATGGGTGAACACTTCTGTAAAAGATTCCCAAAGTAGAGAGCTCTCCTGAGGTTAATTGCTGATATATTTAACTTCTCAAAAGCTGCGTCACACTTCAACTTGACTCAAGAGCAAAGTGCAGCTTGTTTGTGCGTCACGTACATGGTTTGTTTTTTCTGTTTTCCACAGAGACAAGTAATAATTATTGTTCAAATGCTACTGTTTATGATCATCTTAAAAATACCTATTTTCAATATGTTTGATTTTAGAAATAGAAAACAAGTGTGACTCCAAGTGTTTATCAAAACGGACACCAAAAGCATTCTAATTTTGAAGCCAAAAGATTTACAACTCCCCCTATTGAACGGGTGCAGTATGGCTCATAAAACCAGATTTGTGTTTTGGGTTTCTCAAGGCAAATTTCAAAGCTTGTGTACCTGGATCCAGGAGCTGGGCGGGATGGGCGATAACCACCGCCACCACCAAAGCGGCCCATTCCAGGTCCGCCACCTCGTCCTCTTCTGGAGCGAGCATGCTCGATCGTGACCCTTAAAGGGGAGCAAGAAATGCTTCAGATACAACCCACTGATGAAGAATGAACTTTAATGAAGCAGGAAAAGAAGCTAGGAGGTTTCAAGTCACAATAGTTATGCTAATTATAGCATCAAATAGACCAGTGATTGGACTATGCTTTGGGCTAACAACTATTTAACACATCCGTTGTTCAGTAAGCACAGATATAGTGATTCATCCATGACAAATGTAAAAAAAACTCAAAAGTTAAAAGATGAGCACCTGTACCTACACCAAAGAGTGTGCGAGGTGGCAGTACCTGCATCTGCTAATCTACATAAGGTTGATGTGATTATTTGTTTAAAGATTCACTGCTGAGTTTGAGTGATAATCACTGATTAGGTTATTACCGTTCACTGCACAATTCTTTGCCATTAAGCTCATAAACAGCATCATCTGCATCTCTGTGGTCATCAAACTCCTGAAAAGGGAGAAAGGAAACAAACAAGTTGTTATCAGGAAACAAACTGTAACCAGACCTTTCAACTCACTCAAAGCGCAGAGTCAGACTTACCACAAAACCAAATCCATTCTTCAAGTTGATTTCTCTAATCCGTCCGTATCCCTTGAAAAACTTCTCCACATCTCGTTCTCTGGCGTGTGGGCTCAGACGGCCGATAAAGATACGACAGCCACTCATTGTTGTATGCTGATGTGGGAAAACACAAGACTCTGTTAATATTTAACCAACGAGGGAGGAAACTGGGAATAAATATGGTTTAATATTCGATGATTGAAGGTCACCATGTTAACTTTAGCCTGTGTTAATTTTAGACATGTCAGGGTATGAACAGACATATTTCAAACTTAATTGGAGGGAGATCTGTTACTGATGAGATCTACAGTCAAGCTGGCTGGTGCTCTGTTGGTGTGCAGGAGTAGCTCTTTAGCTGCTTGCAAACCCCAATTTTTTACACAGATTAATCATATAAAATGTGTAAACACAAGTATTGACTGAGAAATCTGGTTTTCCTCTGAACTGTTTCTGCACTGCACCAGGATGAAACTAAGCAAACACAAAGAGGATCATAGTTGATGAAGCTGATCTAGTCAGACCAGTTTCACTATTGTTTCAATTTCAATTTGTTTACTCTGAGCTACTATTACTAATCCCCTAATGCCCACAGCTCCCGTTTTACTCCTGCAGGTATACCTCAAAATTGAAAACAAAAACATACGACTGACTGATCCAAAAAGAAGGCGTTAGATATCAAATAGCAATAAAAAAAAAATCACAAATAAATAAACCTTTGTGTGATTTAGTAGAATATTGAAAGACTTACTATCTTGGAGACTTTTAACGACTCTTTTTTTCAAGTTAATACTCGGCAACATCTCCATTATCGCGATATTTGGACTTTTTACTTTCTCATCCGCCACCATCTTTATTCTCGCGATATTTCGACTTCTCTTCCTACTCTATTCTCAGAATATTACAAATCGAAATTGTATTTTCGGTACTTCATTGTTGAGAGTTTGACTCTTTGTTCACAATTTATTGACTTTTCTCTTGTTGTATCGTGATTTTCTTTTTGAGATATGATTCCTTTAATAATGTAAAATTGCAACTTTGTTTTACGCTAATGAAAAAAAGCAGCCATCGCTATGGTATGTAGGCCACGTTGAGGTTTCCGACGCTTTTCTATGTCCTCAGTTAACCTGAGTGAAACAATCGATTAGCCGATCACTTGGGCCCAACTTTATCAGGCTAGCTTGTTGCTAAGATGGCACGCCGTTGAAAAGATGCGAAGTTAACGTTTAAGTTCGGGATTATTTGGTATTGAAAAGCAGGTTTCCTTTTGAAGACATTTTCAGTGTGAAACTTTTTAGTCGATAATTGTAATTCATGTTTCACGATGCGAACTATGAGACAAACTAGGCCTTATAATGCAGTTTCTTGGATGTTTCATCTCACGTTTGTAGCACGCCTCGAGGTCGACTTCAGCTAGCTGGCTAATGGATACTTTTTGTACATAACGTACAAACACTCCTTTCACTATATCCAAGCATTAAAATTAATGTCGTTGTTTATCTTGAGGCTTTTTTATCAGTTACTCACCAAATCTTCTTCAGGGCGTCGACGTTTTTCTTGTTCTTCTCGCTGTTCGGCTCCAACTTCGACTGACTGTTTTCAACGTTGAATCAAAATGGCGAGTGAGTTCGTAGAGCAACGGGGAGTTACCACTGCATTCACGTGATATGGAAGTAATCGGAAAAACTAGTATTCGTCAGAAACAATATCATACAAAGGCTCCCTTAAAATTAAAAACTACCCCAAAGTTAAAAAACCTTACGGTTTACACGTTAAATCTTTATATAGCGTCATTTTGTTCACTTACTCATAAAAAGGAACAGGAATACCACTGTTAGACCATGTGTTAGACCGACTTTAGAAAGAGTTTAAGCAACTCCGAGCATTTAAGGAGTACATGAACGCAACAAGAAATGTTTACTGGTCTTCAAGTTGCCAGTTTTAGATTAGCCGTTTACTGCCGCAGTAAAGAATTACTCCACTCGGTTGAATTAAATTTAATTGTCCATTGGATCAAAGAATGTTGTGCCTGTTGTATAATTACTGAAAGGAAAATAACACAAACCTTCAACAGACGAAACGCACATAAATGTTGAAAGAATAGGCTGTTTAGTTATAAGAGTCTGCAAATGAAGACACTGAAGGGATATGGCAACCCATCACCTTTTCAGTCGATCAACATCTATGCTGGATCTAACGCTTTAAAGCAAATGTTCTCATACGAAGGTTGTTGTTTCTATAAAACATTGAAACACAACTATTAAATGAGATAGATTTGTGTAACTTTAATCAAACATGGTATTTTCCTTATTTTTAGTTTTTTTTTTTTAAAACATTCTCCAGCATGTATATGTTGGGCTGTATCTGTGTTCCTACTCTAAAATATGTGTTCTGACTGTACTCATTATGATGTTACCAACATTTACCCATAACTTAGAGCACAAAAAAAAAGAGACGATTGTTTGTTGTACTTTTTTTTTATTCTAGCTCTATATCATCATTCTTGAATTGTCTTGGGATAAGAAAAGGAAATACAAGGTTAAGGTTGACACATATCAAAAATTAAAATACCTGTCTGGTCTGTTCTTTAGAAAGACTTTCTGTTAGCTGACATTAAACCCAAACACAAAACACTTTGTGAAACAAAAGACTGCGCCGGAAATAAATAAGAATAAAGCTTATTTCAGAACATGAAATAGAAGTTGAACTTTCAATCCTGTTAGTAAAGATGTTTAAGCAGAGATGAGATGACAGGTGGTGTTACAAGTCATGTGGATTTCCTTCCTGAGAAAGGGTAGCTGTCCTTTAACGCGACACAGCAGGAGGGAATTTAAAATAATTGAAGTCACAGACAACCTGGAGAATGAGCTTTTGCATTAAATAAAGGCAAGCAGCATTTATTACATTAAGTTAAACTACAAGAAGCAGACATGAGGGGGTTCTCATTCATGGGGTTGTTTACCTGCATGTAGGCAAAAACAACAATGATTACAATTAACTTTATGACATCATATTTCCCTTTCCGAGAATCTGATCTTTTCAGTAGAACAAACACAACTTCAGGTTTGTTTACGCTCATTAAAATGCTGCGTGAATGTAAACATGAAACAGCTCAGTTACCGGCTGAAATAAATGCATAAATAAATAATATGAAAGGAGTAGGTTGAAAGTTAAGAAACAATGCTTTACCTTGAGGACTTTGTGGTTCAGGGAATTTAAAATGGGTGTTTTCTATTTTTTCACAGCTGCTCTGACTTTATCAGTTTAAAGGTGAAAAAGGTGATAGGACCAGGACCACCCAGGAGCATCTTCTGGGTGTAGAAGTACGGTTCATAGCCTGGAAGCTGTTGCACCATTATTGTATAAAGACCATTTTGATATAAAAGCTTTGACAAAAACTGCTCGGGGTCACAAAGTCAACATCAGTGTAGCAGCTTGACTTTCTTTGTGTTTGTCTCGAAGGTTGCGACTTCACTGCCCGAGACTGAATGAACAGTATTTGCCCTTGATTGTTCACTACGACAGAGTATCAGAGCTGTATCATTGAATAAAACTAAAAGTGAGGGTTGGAGAAAAAGTCAAAACATTAAGCAATTAAAGCCAGAATTTTATGAAGTCCTAATGTTGGGTTATGCTTGGCCGATGAATTGAAAGTTTGAGGAATAATTAAAAATTCAAATACTTTAAAAACATAAGCACCAAACCTTCAAAAGTGCAAGGCTTTGAGACATTAGAAAAGAAACTAACTTTATTTTGAAGAAAGGCAGCCTCATATTTTAACAACTTTATTCTCATCATAGCACAAATTAGAAGTTGTTGTATCATCATTTTATCTTCCTAGATTTTTATTCTTGTGTCCAGTTTATGAAATATTTTTATTTTCCTGATATTTAGACTTTATTTTCTTATGAATCTTTTTTTTTGTAATTTACAATTCTTTTTTTACGTTTTTTCTCACAGCTTAATTACCGTAATAAAATTCAAGCCAACTTTTGCCTCATAATTTTTTTGGGACATTATTTTTTAAAAATCAGAACTTTGATGTCATAATTGGACGATTTTATAACAAAAGGACATTATTCTTTAATATAATATTGTTGTGTTACGACCTTATTTTCTTATGACTTTTTCGTCAAATTACATTTTTATCTTTTAAATTAAGGCCCTTTTAATTATCATATTATAACTTTAAATTTTCAGACCTCATCATCACAAAATGTAAAAATTTTATTGCTAAGATATCTAGATTTTTTTCCGATAATATTTTGATTTAGTTCTTACAAGCCTTGTTCTCTTTATCATACAGCTTTAATCTTGTTATATTATGATTTTATTTCAAAAATCTCTTGTTTTTCCTTTAGCGAGACCCTAACAGTCCCTCATAGTTTACAGTTGTCTTTGCACCTGTTGTCTTGGATAAAAACAAAGTCCCAAGTCAGATATTTTGTAAGAAAAAAGAAAAGGAGAATAAATACCCAATGACTTTATCAGAAAACTGGTCTTGATTAAAATTTTGTCGAACTCTTTAAACATGCAGTTTTTTGGGAGTTACACTGGAAACCTCATTTAACCCGTTTACCCTCTAAGATGGCCAAAGTTAGACTACATGAGCTCAACAAGGAAAGCAGTCATCATTATGAACTGAAGGCCACATAGAGGTTTTTGAACAAGAACCGGTTCATTGAGCAGATTAGCTGTCTCCTGGTTAAGTCGGTATAAGTAGCCTCAGGTGTCTAGTGATTCTACAAAAGCAGCTCTGAAGGCAGGGCAGGGAACAAGGCTGACAAAGGTTTGAAAAGAGTAATAATACTGACTACAAACTTCTCATCTGCAAGTGGTGGATTTCCAGTCTGAGCCACGCTTCAGAGCTCAGGTCAGAGTTCGCCAGTGTCATCCTGTCGTCTGTAGAAAAGAAGAAGAGGCCCACCAGGTCTACAGTCTCTGGCAGCGCCCCTTTTCTCCAAGCTCTTCTTTTCCTGCCTCTTTACTCAGAGGTCTAACAGTATGAGGTCAGGTGGTTGTTCGAGCCCATGTATGCCACTTGAGCCACATGCCGAGGAGGCACGAGGGTCTAGAGGTCATCGGGTAGTTCACACCCTCGTGTGGCGACAGCTGTGAGACGAGCCGGTGGCTCCTGTCGGGGAGGAAGGGTCGTCGTCGCTCGACTCATGCTGCTCCTCCTTGTGGAGGCCGAGGCTGATGTGGCTCTGGAGGGCGGCCGGGGTCAACCACTCCTTGGGTAGGCAGCTCTGCAGGAAGGGGATGCAGGAGCTGAAGTATGCCAGTCTGTTGACCCAGCGAGGGATTTCTCGTCCACACAGCAACTGAAAGGAAAATATGTGGTGTGAAACATTTTGTCGGAAAATGTGTTGTGTGAAACATTTCGTCTTTGTGTTTATTTCATAAAACAAGAGCGGAAAAGGTGAAAAAGCAAGCAAATGAAACTGTAAGTGGCCACAGAGAGACAGTGTTGCTTTTGTTCAGGTTCTGGGGTGGCTTGTGTTCCCCACAGCTGGCATGAAGTTAGGTGTGTCTCACACACCTAGTTTGCCTCAGTGAATGGAGAGCAGCAATGGTATGTTGAATCATCTCTATTAAAATGAAACTCGTTATTGTTTCAAATCCACACAGACCTTCCCTGAAATATTTACTTATTTTGTAGTTGAAAGACTTCCAATTTTTTTTTATGCTGGTCGCCAGGCAGAGATGCACCCTTGGTAGGTGAAGCGAGGTTGGTCACAAATCTATTTTTTAAGGGACACTGCAATATTTTGTTTAATGGCTTGCTGCAACAGGGTGGTGCAATATTAATGTATTATACCATAAATATTGACTGTGATTGTTTCAGGGAGTGTTTCTTTGTATGTGTGTTTTAAGGTCTGTGGAAAGTTTTGGATTGTAAAAGATTGTAACAAGTATTTATCTGATGTGTTTTCTAGTTTCACGCTGCCACATGAAATATACAGATTTGCACCTACTAAACTTTACGCAAGATTCAATAACATGGGGCTGCTACAGAAACAAACAGATTTGAGGGTTTTATAAAAGTTATAACTTGTTTACATTTTTCATGCACACATAAAGGAATATTCATTGTGTTGTATATGAAACACAGTCATTCTGGCAGTTTGTTTCCCACTTTAATAAGGTAAAAAGGTCTCCATATTTTTTTTCCTAGAGCAGAAATATTTTTCCTTGCATTGGCTTGGTTTTTTTGCATGTATGGGAAAAGATCAGGGAGTTGTACCGTAGTCAGTGGGTATTGGACGATTTGCAAAAGCCTTGATCACTGGAAAGAAAGGGAAATGTTATCAAGTGTTTATGTCTTATTTTCAGTAGAAAATGTCTTTTAGATTAAAAACAAGCCGAATTCACCTGACTAGTCCAGAAAAATGTCAATGTTTTAAGTTGTTTAAGACAAAATGAGTTCTGAATTGCTTGGAACAAGTAAAAAAACAATTTGCTGATTGAACACGAATAAAGTTACTTGTATTAAGACATTCTTTTGCTTTCAAGCCAATTTTCTAGTAGATTTTTCTTGTTTTTGTGTTGTAGCTTTTGTATTTATGTTGCAGCTTTTGCATTTGTGACTTTGTTTGTGCATTATTTGTATAAGTGTTTTTGGTCTTACATTCATGTTGTAGCTTTTGCATTTGTTTTTGCTCTTGCATTCATGTTGTAGCTTTTGCATTTGAGTTGTAGCTTTTGCATTTGTTTTTGCTCTTGCATTTTTGTTTTTGCTTTTGCATTTGTGACTTTGCTCTTGCATTTGTGTCTTTGCTCTTGCATTTATGTTGCAGCTTTTGCATTTATGTTTTTGCTCTTGTATTTGTGTTTTTGGCCTTGCAATCATGTTGTAGCTTTTGCATTTGTTTTTGCTCTTTCATTTGAGTTGTAGCTTTTGCATTTGTTTTTGCTCTTGCATTTTTGTTTTTGCTCTTGTATTTGTGTTTTTGTCCTTGCATTCATGTTGCAGCTTTTGCATTTGTTTTTGCTCTTTCATTTGTGTTGTAGCTTTTGCATTGGTGTCTTTGCTTTTTCATTTGTGACTTTGCTCTTGCATTTATGTTGCAGCTTTTGCATTGGTGTTTTTGCTGTTGCTTACCTGTTGCAGTTTTTGCATTTGTGTTGCAGCTTTTGTATTTGTGTTTGTGCCATTGCATTCATGTTGTAGCTTTTGCATTTATGTTGCAGCTTTTGAATTTGAATTTTTTGCTCTTGCATTTTTGTTGTTGCTTTTGCAAATTGGCTGACACCTCCTGGCCACCATAGAGTTGTGCTCTCCCTGCCTCACGTTTTGCATTTTATGTAGGCACATGGAAGGGTGGGGAGCTCTCAGAACTGATATATTCCTGATAATACATTTCCCAGACTCTGTAATATTATTTTTAATCCACATTAATAATTGAGCAGCTGTTTTATACAGGCTGCGAGCTTCCTCATGATGTCTAAAGTGGTTTCTTATGTGTAAATTTGTCGCAGTGGACTACTTCTACAGATAAACACTTATGTAATAGTTTGTCTGTGTGGATTTTGTTTTTCTAGTAGTAACTCAGCTCTGTTATTCTCCATATGGACCCTGAATGTTTGGTACAGGTAGGAGTCGCACTGACCTCAGACAGCGAGGAGGAGAAGTGGTTGCAGTTTTTGTGCATTAGATGGTAGGCGTTCCCTTTGAACTCTTTACCCAGCTCCTCCATGATTTTATCTATGTCCTCCTCTGTGAAGTCAGTGGTGCCCAGAACAATGGCCTCCCTGTGTGAGAGCAGGAAAAAGATGTATATCGGCACACTTATCTCCAGCGCTGACACTGAAAACATCACAGAGAGTATGCTGTACGCTGAAGTGAAGCACACCCACTTGAATTTGAATGTCTCTCCCAGCTCGGCGGCATTCCCGGGGTTGATTTCAAAGATACCGCTGAACGGGTATGGATGACCCCCGTATGCAAACTCTGTGAGGACAAGAGAGGAAGAAACAGGTTAGAGCTAACGCTAAATGGCTGTAATTACACAAAAAGATAACAATTAATCCCTGCTTCCATCATTAGGCCTGGATAATTGAAGGCCTCAGTGCAGTGTTTGCAGCAGTGATAGAAAACAGTAATGAACACTTTCAGGCTCAGTACAGTGAACACAGCAGTGAGGCTCTTCTGGTTAAAGCTCAAGTGAATTCAATATGACCAAATTCAAGATGACATTATGCTAAAATATGCTGCACACAAAAAGTAATGTGCTGAAATTCCATAAAAATGACATCCTCTCCGAACAAAGGGTGTATTTTTACTATCATCATATTTCATGCAGCATAGAGTCAATATTTCTGGTTTCACGGGCAAACTGGAGTTCCAGGCGATCTAGTTTCATGCTGGTTTCTGCCTCTCGCCTTCTAAACCACACAGACACACACGCATATCCACACACACAATACACAGGGAGTCTGTGGTGACTCAACCTGCAGAAATGGGGTCAAGCTATTAGCAACAAAAACTCTGTTTTTTTTTTGTTTTTTTTGAAAACAGACTTCATCTGTCTGTCTGTGAAAGCAGAAAGCAGCAAAAAGCAGCAAAAAGCTCACAGAAGCACTCACAGGTCTGGCCTGAAGCCCTGAATCTGCTCCAAAATCTGGATTTCTGAGACAGAGAGGGAAGAATAAAAGAGAGGGTCTTACCTCTGCCGTAAATCTCGATGCCTGAGTGGAAGACTCCAATGCCCAGATTGGATGTGTATTCGTTGATCCAGTACTGCAGAGAAAGGGAGACAGAGAGGAGAGAGTGAAACAGGGGGATCCAGTTAGGATTCATAAAAGGAGTTAATGTATGAATCAAAAGAAACAGCAGAAGCTCTCCAGAAAAACATCTGTATACTGTTGTGTCTTCACATCATGCTGCTCTACACATTCAGAAACAAACTCTGAGATTTCCAATCACCACTTGAGTTTAAGCTTAAAAAAAGACAATTATAAACTTGAGCCAATTATAGGGTAAGTAAAATAAACTTCTTGTTGATACTTGTTGCCTTGATCAACTTTTCCCCAGAGTATTGTAAAAGTGGAGACATGTACAGAAGAGGATATCAAAACTCAAATCTGAGAATTATGTCAGAATACAGTCTAAATTTTGTTAACAGAGTTAGAATACAGTTAGACTTTGAGAATAAAGGGAGAATAAAGACCAAAATTATGGAATAGAGGCAGAATTCTGAGGAAAAGGCAGAATAAAGTCAGGATTAGGGATGGGTACCTTTCACATTTGAAACAATACAGTACCAATGCCCGGTTCCTGGCAATCGGTATCAGTTCTCAACAGTACGCAATGGTACCAATTTTCAGTACTTTAGTGTGTTTATGTGGTAATGAATATTAATTTGTTCACTAATAACATCTCAAAATTTTTCAATTTTACATTTTTATTCTTCGATAAAGAACCTTGCAATGCTGTGTTCATGTGCAGCATGGAAAATCGCCTACTCTTACACTCCCTCACAGTCACAAGGATGTGTTCATGTACTTAAACATGGTACCGTTTGATTTTATGTGAATCGGTACCTGGTACCTTTGACTGAATTTGGTTGGTACCTTTAAAAGTACCTAACTTGGTACCCATCCCCAGTACCGATCCAACTTTTTTGGTCCCGATACCAATACCTGGGCTTTGGGTATCGACCAATATCAGAACTAATCCAATACCAGCGTTAAATAATAGCTTGCATGCCCTACTGTGGGATTAGACAGGTAATGTTTTGAGTAAAAGACAAAAAAATGAGCACATATGGAATGACTGAAGTTGATATTTATTTAAACTAGAAGTGTTCAAATGTTTAACAGCAGCTTGTTTAAAATTTTATACCCTGTACACTAAATCCTAGTTTAGCCTTAGTGTCAAGTTAGGACCAAGCCTTCCAACTGATACCTGACACCAGGATTAGATCAGTGAATCCCTTGTCAGGATTCTGAGAATAAAGTCAAATAAAAGTGAGATTTCTCAGAATAACATTAGAATACAGTCAGAGCTCTGAAAATCAATACAGAATAATGTACCCATACAGATTTTGAGAAAAGAGTCAGAATTCCCAGCAAAAAAGACAGAACAAAGTCAGAGCTCTGAGAGTTCATTCACAATAAAGTCAGGTTTGTGTGAATAAAGTCCGAATTTGAGAATAAAGTGGGAACAAAGTAAAAAGTTGGAGAATAAAGTCAGGAGTCCGAGAATAAAGCCAAATAAGTAAGATTACTAATAATATTTTTAGCACTTTTGGAACGAAGCAAGAATTCTGAGGAAATGTCAGTTTTAAGTTACAATTTTGAGAAAAAAAAGTGAGGATAAAGTCAGAACCCAGAGAAAGAAATGTGAATCTCAGAACAAGGTCACAACTCTGTTTTTTTCTCACAATATTCCTGGTTTCTGAACATTTTGAAAAAGTTTGATTTTTTTTCTTTCCAACCTTTAAAAAACTGTTAAGTAGCCCTTTTCTCCTTTTGTAGACATCCAGCTCTAACCGGAGCAAAGTAAAAGGGTCTGATTTACTTAGGTACAGAATACAGCAGATAAATTTACACAATAGAAATACTTCAGCGTTTTGCTGTCTTCTCTCCCCTCCCTGTCCTCCCCCGCCGACACTCCCTCAACTTCAGACACCCCTGAGGAAACATGCTAAGAGCTATACACACTGCCCCAGATGTCTGCTATAAATAATTGAACACGTTTCCGGGCAAAGAGTGATACAATTAAAACACATCGATCATTGTTTTTTCTTCAGACAGTCTCCTCGTGTTTCTGCTGAGTTTTTTTTAACCTCTTTTTGACTTTAACATCTCACCACATCTTAATTAAAGCTGCAAAAAGGACGGATATCTAAAGCCAACACGTCTGAAAGCTACACAGCAGGATTAGAATCACTGATTTTCTTGAAGTAAGGACAGAACAAAAAAAGGTGACTTCCTTATTTTGCACTGGTCTAACTGATTTAAACCATATGACAAAGTGCTTCAGCTTTCTTGTTTTTATTCTAATAATGCTGCAACGATCCACGCAGTCTGCAGACCCATCATGCAGCGCTGCACTCTCCTAACAGTCACATTGATTTCACATTGAAGATGATCGATTTATCATCGTCCCTCCTCCAGGCAGCTCTTTTTGCCTTCTCTCTTTGTATTTAACTCTCAGCTGAAGTATTTAAAGCAGGCTCTGAGCGTCAACACCCCCACACCATCGCTTTCTCCTTTTTTCAGCGGCCCCTTGTTTGACCTGTTAAATCCTGGCACAGTGGGGCCACGCTGGGATTAAATCAGCTGTTTGAGCAGCTGTCACATGTGGCTCTGCTGACGTACTCGTCTGTGAGATGGCTGGAGGAAACTCCACGAGCACTTGGAGTACAAAAAAGAAATGTACCAGGGTTTGTGTCTCACACTTAATGTGCCTCCTTAAGACTGAAACATTGCAGAGAATACTTGACGTGAAGAAATGATTTTTCTTTCTCGCATGTTCCTGTGTTTGTTTTGATAATTTTCTTTGACTGTATTGAGTTAAAATAAAAAAATTTAGGGTAGTTATTTTCAGTTTTGAAAGACTTATTTTCTGTACTTTCGCACGGCCTGTTGTAGCAGCTCCCGGTGTCTTGCTTCTTGTGTTTATTAGCATGCTGTAACCATCAAAAACCCCTGGTCTAAAAATATGAAGGCTATGTGGAAGTGCTAAAAATTGCAGAGATTTTATTAGAGGCTGGCTGCAGAAGTGACAGTAAGCACATACACACCAGGCCAAAAAAAGCAAAAACAAATAATATTTTTCTAGCTTGTTGAAAAAATTATTTGGGGCTGTGGAGCTATTTTCTCACACGCTGTATCTTTTCAAAACTTGTTTTTTTGTCTAAGTTATTAGACACACTAGTTATGAAAATGTACGTGTAACTCTTAACATTTGTATTATCTTAAAAAATTAGGCTGTGAAATTGTCTCATTCTGCTATCAATACATAACATTTTGACATGGAACTTAATGGAGATTCCATGACTTTTGCAGATAGCCTCAAGTGGACGTTAGAGGAACTGCAGTTTCTTTCTTTCTTTTTTTTTTTGCACTTTTCTCTGACTTTACTTTTCGACAATAGAAGTTGCAGATTTTTATTTCATCCACATTTTTCTTGTTGTCTTTTGGGGTTTGATAAAAAAGAGTTATTCTCCTTCACTCACAGAAAAAAGTTCAGCTAAAAGTGTCAAAGAAGATGTGCTAACGTGATTCTGAATCCAGGGATTTTTTGTCGTAAAACTACTCCAAGTTTAAACAAAAAGCCCAAAGGAGAAAAATAAAAAGAAACTTTTAACAGCATTTTAAGACTGTGTGCTGTGTTTTTTAATCTTGAAGTTACTATCTCAATAAACTCAAGCAGTAGGTATATCAATAAAATGATCACTCCTTTATTCAGTAGTTTTGATTGTACTCTGGCATTACCCGCAGGACTTTACATGAAGTACATATTGGGACTGTGTTTAACTATTGCATGTTAATGAAAAGCATAAAGTTTTCAGTACTGCTCCAAGGCTTCATTAATGCTTTGCTGTAAAAGGAGAGTGAACAGTGGATCTATAGCAACATGTTGCATAATATTCACACTGCAGGTTGTTCAGTGGTTGTACAGTGAGCGAGGGACAGACAGTGGGCACAGAGATGAATGAAGATCCTTGTCCTGCTGTGATGTTTGTGCATCATGTGAGCTGTGGGTGCAGTGACAGGGAATCAGAGGGTTGATGGGAGATCTGGTTTGACCCTCAGTTAAAAGATGACGATAGGCTGTATCTATGTTATCATATCAAACTGGATCATCCTGAGTGTGACTGTACCAGATCAGATTATATCGTGTACATTTGTATTAACTCATGTTGTATCAGACAGTGACATATTGAGTATAATAATAAAGTATTGTATAATATCGGATTGTATTGGGTGGTTTTGTATCTTTATTGTATTGGGTCGTGTTATAAACTATTATATTGAATCGTATTGTAATGTGTAAATGTTATTGAGTCAAATTGTGTGGTTTTGTGTTATATCAAATGTCCTGTCGTGTTAAATCGTTTTGTGTCTGGATGCGTCCTGTCATACGTTCATGTCGTTTTGTATCAGAGGTGGTGTGTCTTGTCATATTATATTGTATCATTTCTTTGTATGGTGTCATATAGGGATGCACGGGTCACAATTTTTGGGCCAATCACCGATCGCTGATCTTTAAAAAGCCTGACCTGCGGATACCAATTTGGGCCGATATCAATTTTTTATTTATTTTTTTATATGCTCTAATCTTATTTTAAGGAAAATCATTATACAATACTTGTGAAACAATAAAATCTTTATGTTTTCACTTTAAAAAAAACAATAAAGTGTCCTGAGTTTTAGGTCTGACAGCAAAAAGCAACAATGGCTGGCTGTCAGACCTTCTTGGAGGTATATAAGATCAGTTTCATATGTAAGAAAAGGCTGATCACAGATCTCCCAAAATTAAGGAAATCCGCACCGATCGATTGGTCAGTGCATGTCTACAGTCATATCATTTTGTAACCTATCTGTCTGTTATGTATTGTGTCATATCATACCATGTTGTATCATCACAGTGTATCACATCCTAACGTAACATATTACATATCCTACATAATAATATGAACCCTATGCTATTGTAACTAATGCAGAAACAAGTTATTTTCACGTAAATTTGAGCTTAAATTGAATTTATGCAACATTAAAACTTCTTCTTTTACAACAGATGTCCCACAGTCCTTCTGCCTATCTTTAGTGGTGTTTTCGCTTCCTCTTTTGGTTTCAGAGAAATCTCTCTTGGTAGACAACAAGATATAAAAAAGCTCCACATGGAGACATGACCACAATGTCACCAAAGTCTACATGAAAAGATTACAATTAACAGTAGTACCAAAAGCTGACTCTTCTGTAAAGTTGCCTGAAGAGTCTGTGTAGTTAGTACAATATGTTGTTTTTTTCACAACATAATGTGTAGCTAACCTGGGCTGCAGGAAATACCACCAAGTGAGTGTCCGGCTGCGTAAAAAGGGATTTCCATTACCCTTTTGCAACAAACTCCACTATCAAAACTTCAGAAAAACCTCCTCACAAGAGCGTGAAAACTTTTTAAAAGAAATTTGAGGTTTTTTTTTTTTTTTTTTTTTTTAAATTGTGGTGTTTCCATTACCATTTCTTTATTGTGAAATTTACTTTATGCGCAATTCTAGGTGTAATGGATACACAGTTACTGACAGTTGTTGAATAAAAGGGGTGAAATTAACACTTCTTGAATGTTTTTTGTTTCTTTCACAAGTGTGGATCACTTGGCCTTCTTAGTAACATTAAAAAGCTGCTAAGTAGAGAAAAGATATGCTCATTAACTGGTCTCTGTGCCCAAACACCCTTACCAGTGGCACAAAGTAAGTGAAGCATGTTTGTACACGGAGTTCTTACCATATCATACACGTTAAGGATGACAGGTTCATTGGCCATGGTTTAAACCTGAGCAGGAAAGGCAAACGTCCCCACCCTCCACGTTTTCTGGTTGTTGGGAACTCCACACCCCTCTGCTCACTGCTCCCCCCGCAGGGCGACTACTGCATGGACTCACAGACCTGTAAATCTGCGAGTAAAACCAGGAAAAGTGTCTCCAAAGAAGCGAGAGAACTTGCGGCTAGAGAGATGCCATTGTCCAAAGTGAGATGTGGAAAACTCAGATCCCTGCTGGGCTTAGCGATGTGCAGCATCTCCCCCCCTGGAGCTCCAAGAAATATTTGTTGAGCAATGCTGGCGTTCAGAAAAGAAACAACAGCTCAAAATGTCACATTAGACGCGTTGGAGGTGTTAACATGATCCAGCGCGGACTGAAAGAGGCCTACAAGTGTGGGAATCTGAAGCAGGCGCCCTCAGTTCATCACAGGCGCAAAGGCGGACCGATGGAGGCGGAGTGCGGGGCCATTTTCACCCGGAGGACGTCGGTGCAGCCGTGGGAGAGGACTCCTGAGCCATGGTGGATAATTACAGCTGATGGAGATGAGAGGGGGGGTCACCAGCAGCAGCAGCATCTCCGGCCGGTGCTGCTTCTACTGCTGGCCCGCATCCAGCTGCCTCTTCTTCGTCGGGAGTGCACAAAGCTCCGCGACATGACTCCTCCAACAATACGAAACCGGACGTTGATCCCCCAAAAGCCGCTCGTTGGAGGTTTTGCTTCAGTCTAAAGTGTTATCTCAGAGGGAACAGAGATGTATCGTGAGTCTGCTCTGCTGCTCTCTCTCTTTCCGTCTCTCGCCAGTTTGATTACATCATTTCTGCCTCCGAGGCAACATCCTCCAACAGCTGATAAGAGCCCGCACTGCCTGCTGTGGGAGTATTTTATTTTTAAATGTATATATTATTCGCACAATTATACAACCTTTTATTTTGGCTCGCATTCCCAAAATGCGTTTATATATACATATATTTAAATTCACTTTATTGTTTTTTGTGGTATATTTTTGACCGTATAAAACACGAATCTCTTCTGTCAAATAATTTTCATAATGTGGTTTCTCGAGTTAATAATGTTGCTTACATGTTTAAAAATTGGTTCAGGTTTGACATTATATACATATTCTCACTATTTATTACTGTAGTCGGTTAAAATTATATCTCATTGAAGTGTCGTTTGATTTCGGAAGTACGTTTTGTGGCAAATTGAAGTGTCGTCTTTTATTTTGAAGGGCAAGCGACAACATCCGGTGTTACGCTGCTACAGGCTAGCTTGATGGGATAAACTTCAAAATTTGTACTTCGAAACACAGTAACGTTTAAAAAAAGGTAAAACATAATTATACTTTCGATTTATGTGTGACACAAAGAGTTGAAATAAGTTTACAATTGAAATAAAAGAAATTAGAGATATTTATCAGAGTTTAACAAAAGTGATCACCTAGCATTTAGTGTCTATTAAAAAATATTTTTACCAGAAAGGTTACAGTTTGACATGGCTACGTTAGATTTCAAGTCAGTATTTAAAATATTTTGTTTAAAAAAATGTAGATTTTTTTACTCTTTCCCTGATAATTAAATGACTTATTTTCCCCTATTACCTCTGCAGGCCTGTCAGTGGTAGATGTAATATTCCTAAAAGTAGAATTAGAGGCTATAGTCTGGTCAGGTCTGTTATGATCTAATTATTTATGTGTTCTTTAATTATTTAAGCTCTTCTGAGACCTAAATACATTACTCCAAATGCATTTTACTCTAAAGTTGCTTAAAAAGTAGTATGGGTGGTGGATCCTTCAATTTGTCAGACCCACACATAGAAGAAGGCTTAAGTCTTTCCTTTTGTACCAGGCCCTAGCACTGAGCCTGTCTCTAATTTGTCATTTTACTGCACATCACCAGTATTAAACCAGCATATACTTTAAAAGCTGCTTACCACATTTCCTTATGTTTTGCTCTTGTCTCGTAGGTCCTTGTACATCATTGCTGTCACTGGCCTGCTGCCTTGGAGAGAACAGTCTAAGTCTGCTCTTTGTAAAATCTTGATATGACATTTGTACAAACTGGCTCTGCAACAATAAAAATGATTTTAAAAATGACAGAGCTCCAAAGTTGTAGTAGAGTGTGAAAAGAAGATGCCAAACCAGCTGAATTCAACATGAATTTTAATACAACAGGTGCCTGGATGTAAAACACACAGTATCTGTATAATTTATTAGTGCTTCTGATCAACATTTCTGGCATACTGCACATATTAACAATCCCACTCAGCAGTGACATGAAATGTATTTACAGACTTTGAGAGTCACAAACAGTGAGAGAGGACTGTATGATATACGCCCTGCATTCTTACACGTGGACAAATACACCCAGCACACACAACTCATCTATTCACCTGCTCTAAGGCCGTTACAGGAGGAGTTCCATGATTGTGGCTAGTGCAAAAACAAACATTTTAAGCTGCTGACAGAAACTCATCATCTTTAAAGTGAACCTGCTTTTCAGTATACATCCTTCACACCAAGAAGAACTCATGCCTTCTATTAAACCATACAATTGTTTTCATATTCATTCCATGAGACAATCTCTCAGCAGAAGGTGCAAATGTTAAAAATGGCTGCTACTCTCACCTCCAACACAGCAGCATCTAGACAACAAAATGAGCTGCCCACTACACAATGTCACATTAAGGAATGATTTATTTATCCATTTTAAGGTTCACCTGAGTGACTTTTTATAATATACTTCATAATAAACTCCTCAAAACAACTTAGTGATATTTGGATCTACAGTTTTCCCTGTGTGTTAGATTTAGCGCCATCTAGTGTGAGGTTTTAGACTGCAACAAAATGACATCACCTACAGTCTTCACATCAGAAGCAAATCCCCAACAATGAATCCTTACAGATATCAACGCCACCTGTAGGATAACAGCCTGACAGCTTTTAAAAGGCTTGGGCTTTGACATGTATGGAAGCCCTAAGTAGACATGCATCCTCACAGTGTAACGTGTCTGTAATGTCACATGATCATCATACACTGCAAAACCACAAAACAAACAAATAATCTTGACTAACCTCATCAGTGTGGCGACTCAGCATTTCGACGCTTTGTCCTTCTTAGTGAACAGCCTATCGGTTTTTGTTTTCTACACTGCCAGGAAATTATCCCTGTATCAAGATAAAACAAGTGTTGTTATATCGAAAGTTATGGCAGGAGAGCCAGCTCAGCTATCAGTTCTCATGATGACAGGAAAACGGGCATTATTCTGAGAAAGTAAGTAGAATCTCTGGGATGCATGTCAGCTTTGAACCCTATTTGATGGGACCTCAGGATGTGAGGAGAAACTCTCAGTTGATGGTTTTACAAATACATCATCACCGAACTTCCAGCCAGAGAAAGAAAAATTAGACAAAGACTAATGTATCTTTTCTTCTTTTTTTTTTTTTTTAACAAAGTGTTTCCATTGTTGTAAAACTGCAAAATAAGCAGAAGAGGAAAAGGGTGACTTAGGAAAAAAATTGGAGCACAAGCTAGAAAACAGGGTGATTATTTTGTAAACTCTGACGTTAAGTCACAATTCTGTTTTGTTTCCTTAAAATTCTGACTTTTCTCAAGATTCTGTGACAAAGGTCCAGATTCTAGGGTCCTGTGGCAAACATTTGAATTCTAGAATTCTGAGACAAAAGCCTAAAAAATTCAAATACCAGAATTCTGACTGAAGTCTGAAAAATTCTAGAATTTTGTGGCAAAAGTTTGAACTCCAAAATTCTATGACCAAGGTCCAAGGTCAAAATTCTAGAATTCTCTGGCAAAAAATCTCAAGTTTTAGAATTTGTGGCAAAAAAAAAAATTCTTGAATAATGTGACAAAAGGCAGAATCCTAGAATCTGCAACTAATGCCTGAACATTAGAATTGTAAAATATCTGGCTTTTCTTTTACTGGCCTTCCCTTCAAAAAAAAAAACATTTTTATGGCCATAATTTTTTCGGTAAAAAAAGTACACTTAAGCAAAACTTGCAAAAAAAAAACAGGAACCTCTCTTTGGAATCATGCTTGACTGGTCCCACTTGGGATATCGCACATATGGTGGGCAAGGACCCATTCCCTCAGTTAATGTAAATTCTAGGATTACAATACAGTCCTTTATATTTCTATAAGATTATCTCATTTAATTTGTTTTCTTTTTTAACACACTGTTCCTTTCATCAGAAAAATCTGGGGATTTTCTAACATTCTCTTACTGTCAACAAATCCAAGACCCAAACCAACAATGACCACACAGGTGAAGCCAATTCCTTCTACGCCACAAACTACGCCATGAGCCACTTTAATGCAAACAGTTTATTTATTTCTACACACTATGGCTTAATTAGACTCAGTCTCATGATGCTCCCACAGCCTAAATTTGAGATGAGACCCAATAAATGAACCATTTCTCCAACAATTCACTCCAGCCACAGTGCCAAGCTGCTTTAGGAACATAATTTGAAAAAATAATTTATGTATTTGTGACATTTTTTCAGGATAGACAAGAAGAGACAAACTTGTGGACAGGATTTGTTGACAGAAAGAATTAATGGATGGGTTGATTTTCATTTTTAGCCTGAAAAGGAGCAAACAAGAACTGGACAGCTCTTGATAAGGCACTCAGTCAAAAAAAACAGTCAGTTTCTCAGACAAACTGCAGGATGCCGCTCCTGTATGATTCTGTGCAAAATAAAAATCAACCCGCTGACTTTAATTTTAAGCACTAACAAACTTAGATCTGACGTTTCTCTGCGTTCGACCTCTGTGTCGGTTTGTTTCTGCCTGAGCTCAGCCCAGCTCAACCCAGCAGCGGTAATGTCTGAGTACATTCATCTCCCTAAAATCACAAAGTTACCTTTTAACAGAGGCATCTCTGCGGTAAGAGAGCATATTTTTTGCATAGGAAGGGTGTCAGGAAGCTAGCTAATCACATAACCTTGGTGAAACTCATCAGCAACCACGACTACTCATCAAAAAACAAAAAGAAAGAGAAATAATGTCTACTGTTTTGAGTTTGTTCCCTCTTTCACCTCTTTGGCCTTTGGTAAAGTTTTTGATCTTAAAAATCAACAACAGATGTCAGATGGTTAAAAGTGCCTTCTGTGGTGTCGCATGAAGAAGAACACAGCGAGCGCAGCGGCTCCAGCTAACACAGTGAGTATTCCAAGAGATGACACAGCAGACTCCTGCTCAGGTCGAGGGCTGGTGGGGCCGTTCATGTGACGAGACAACTGCAAGAGAACAAATAAAGTCATTCTCAAAGCTGATCTGGAGGGATTATAAAGAGGGATACATGTTAGCTGAGACAGATCAACAAAACGCCGCAAACTTTAATCAACAAAGTTTTAAAATGAAATTAAGTTTGCTCACTGTGTGGCAGCTGAGCACAGTTATCAGGAAATGATCCTGACAGTCTGAGAAAGTGGAGACGGATGTTGCCTGACACTACCCCAAATCACAAGTGGAACAAAGTTCAACACTTACAACTCAGAGAAACAGCTGATTTGGACATGGACATTCATCTTTGCTGTGAGTCATAGATTGTTTCATTAGTTTTGATCTTGCACCCTCCTCTTTCTTATGATAAACATTTGGATTTATTTAAGTAGAAATAAAATTGGAACGATTTTATGCTCCAACAACTTCCCAAAGAAGGACGGGAAAAGGATAATGGAATTAAAATTAGAGGTTAACTGGGGTTGAAATGTTGAAATTTAAAGGAAAAGATTTGTTGTTTTAAAAATAACCTTAGATTAAAGTTTTCATATGGTCCAATCAACAGACCCAAGCCATCAAAAATCTCAATAAGAGAAAGTGATTATTTTGAAACATTCATGACTCACCTTTTTCTGCACACGAAGCTGCACGTCCTCCCCCGCCGTCCGGAACAACTCCACCACAGCTCTATGCGTTCGATTCTCCAGCTGGACTCCATTTATCTGCACAGGAGTGACGAGAAAGAGCTTTACGTACCTCATAGATTTTTTTCTGTTCAGGTAATATTCTTAGATCGTTATTGTTGTGTCAAACAGTGCAGTTAGTTCCCAAAAGTTCAATATTTTTCCATATCCTCTTCAAGAAAGCAAAATTTTAACGTTTCTGGACTTGTTGCATTTGAGTGTTTCTGTCATTAAACCTGATAATTATGGTCCACGGCTTAATAAATCCTTAAGTCTTGAGCAAGAAGCCTGCCAAACATTCCACTAAAGGCTGGTCACCTTTATTACTGCTCTGATGCAGTTATTCATGAGTCCCTGCTAGTACCAGGTGAAACCATTGGGTGTAACTGACCAGATCTTTCAGAAGTTGGACGTATCAGATTTTTGTTTATTTTAATTAACCTTAAGAAATATTCTAATGTGAGACCCGTGATTTATGATTTTCAAACGCTATAAACCATGGCCATCAAAATAAGAGATAGAGGTTTGTGTTGTTACGTAACATTATAGAGAATTATCTTGCTTTATTCATTTCATGTCAGATGCACCTGTTTTTAAAATAAACAACATAAAACTAATTTGAAAATACTCTTCAACACTCTTGATGAATAGTGAATGTCTTACTGCCACTATTTTGTCCCCCTCCTGCAGCCTCCCGTCCAAAGCTGCAGCTCCATCTTCTTTAATTTTGGACACATAAATGCCACTGTCATTCATCACATACTGCTGATCCACACCCCCAACTATGTTGAATCCCAGACCTGTAAAAAAAAAATTAAAAAAAACACAGATGGCGACATGAGATAGAGTTTGGAGTAAAAATTCAATCTGCATATTTGTTTACTAGAGTGCACTCATAACAAGTATCTCAGTGGATCAAAGTACAGGAGAGAGCATTGGCAACAGTGCAAGTAAGTGTTACACATCGTAAAATGTTACATAACATAGTAAAAGGAGCTACAAACTGTGGATCCTCTGGCTTCAGGGGGTAAATTGTCACTATTTGACAGGCCGAGTAACTTTTAAACATGTTAAAAAGTGCACACAATGTCATAATATGAATTTATATGAGATGTTTAAGTTTAGACGAGGATAAATCCCTATGTCTCTATGGCACAAAACCACAAGACAGAGGGATACTTTGCTTAGCAAATTAGCCTTTAGCTCCAGGATACACATTCACTCTCATTTTCACTGCTACGTAGCAACTTAGCACGAAGCGCTAATGAGTTAGCTGTACGTCCAGTTACTCAGACGTCTTACCTGAAGGACCTCGCTTCAGCTCTATGGACACCACGTTGGATGAAGAGTGCAGGGAGCCATTCATTTTGTCAACACACCCGTGGGTTTAATGACAGCCTTCAGCGTAGAGATGACTGGGACAAACTATTTATCTGAAGGTGAACTCATTGAGGAGTTTCGTTTTGCTTCCTCGGCACCACTGAGGCTGGTTAGTGCTCCTGCTGCCCCCCTGTGGTCTGGGCGAGAACTGCAGGCCGACCTATGATTTACAACCCAATGTATGGAGCCGCAGAACAGCAGAGGGGTCACACCCTCTATGATGTAACTTACTCTTCTTGTAGTTTCACAATTTAATTAATTTCACGTTTTAATCATATTCCTATTTTTTATATTCATTGGTCAGTGCTTGATTTTCTTTTAAAGGGCTTTGTTGTAGTGACACCAATGTAAACAAGTATGTTTGGCAGAATTAAATTTACTGTTCAAGATGAATGCCAAAGCATAAATAAAGATTATTGTGCATTGTTAAAACGCAGGAAAACACATCTTTGATAACTCTATCTTATATTTAGAAATATTTCCTATTTTAGTGTTTTTGTAAATTGCTCTTTTTTTCTATGTAAACTACTTTGAATTTCTTTCCTTTACATTTTATAAACAAAATTTATTGGTAAATAATACTCCCATGATTTTTTTTTAAATATGTATATTGTATCATATTGTACACTCTTATTTAACATAAAAATGTATATATATATTTAACATTACATAATTTAACGACTGAAAAAATAATAGTTCTGGTGCTGAACCAGCTGCAAATTTGACATATATTTTTTCTACTTATATTGATAAACACTTAAAAACTCTAAAATTGTACAACATTTTCTGAAACTTGGAAGTAACACAGTAGAAATATTTCTAGCTGGTAAGTTTTTGAAGTATTTAAGTTGTTCTTTTAATACTGTATGTATAGTTTAAAAAGATTTGTGGGATTTTATGTCCCATAGACACCCACTCACTTACTGTGCATCTTATGATTATCTCAGAAAATGCTTTTCACCCTTGTCAGTGTTAGTTTGTTCATGATGCATGATATTGGTAACTTCTTTCTCGCAGTTTTCTTATTGGAAGTCTTCTCTTTTTAAAAAAAAAAATTAAGAAATAAAACATAACAGATGATGGACTGTGCATTCTGACAAGGAATAGCAATATATAAGAGAACAACTTAAACAGATGATCTTTTCATAATCTTGTGTAAAATAAAGAATGGCAACAGGGAAACTAGCGTTTATTATTGAACAGGCAGGCAGCTCATCAAAGTGTACAATATTTAGACTCAAACAGCTTTTCAGTCATTATTTATTTGATTGTTGCCCTTTAGTTATGACTAAAAACACTGTACCACTGTTCTCTTTGGCAACAAAACAAGAGCCCGTTAAGCTCTTCTTATATTCCTGTTTGAATGTAGAGTCACCTCTGGATCTGACTTCAACATGAAATCATGATTCGTTAATTCTAACTCGTCCTTCTAGTCTGAGAGGAGGGTTAATACTTGAGGGAGGAGCTCTGCGTTAAATAAAGACACTTCATTGTTAGCTGTAGGTCAGAAACAAGGCGGGGAAAGGAGACCAGCAGCACACTCTCATGCATTACAAAGGCTCATCAAGAATTAAGAACAGAGTAATAAACAGACGCGTACTGTAAACAAAATACAGCATTTCATTGGGCCTGCTCTTTTCATTCTGTATAAATTAATATTTCCTTCCTGGTTAAATGCATTTTATTCATTCACTACTCTGATACTGTCATGTCATAAAATCTACTAGATTTTGAGTGATTATAAACTGAAATGTCATCTGGTAAACTAAAAAAAAAAAGAGATTATAGTGTAGAGACCTGGATTAATTTACCATCTGCTCTGTAATAAATGTGTCAGGCGGGCAAAGATTGCACATCGCTGACTGTTGTGCCTCAAAAACTCCATCAGGGTGTCGTTGTGTGACCTCGGAGTTCAGCGTGTGGAATCAGATCATGTTAGGGGACGCGCTGTAGAGAATGATGTCCCCGACCACTCGCATCAGGGTCACCTCCTCAAGCCCGCCCATTCGGTGCTCATACTCCAGGAGGTGGTTACCGTCCACCGCCACTTTGTACATGTCCTCCTCCACCAGGATCTTCAGCTGCAGAGAGAGAGCGAAAGAGACACAGCAGGATCAGGATCAGGACGAGGAAGAGCTGTTTACCGTAAGGAAGGTCAAACATAGGAGGGAAGTCTGGGATTAAAGCTGAAAAAAACACAGGGAAGTAGAGTTTAATCCAGTACAAGTTAGCTGGCTATCACACTGCACTGCAAAAAATGGTCTAATTAAATTTAATTTGACTCGCATTCACCCGACTTGTCCAGAAAAATGTTTTCTATTTCAAGATAATTAAAGTTGATAAGTTTTTTATGTCTCTCTTGGTGTAGTGTGCAAAAGTTTTACAAACCACCAGAAGTCCCTAAAAGCTTCAAAGCTTCAATCTTTTTAGCTCAAAGCTTCGGTTTGAATCGCTGCTCAAGAGCAGAAAATCTGCTGGATCCAGCATTCATGACCATAAATGTCAGTCCCTATCATCATATCTGACCCTCATTCAACTGTAATCCCACCCTTGATGACATAATTGGGTGTTGAGTTGAGTTACCAAAGTCCAAGTCCTGATAAAGACGATAAAAGTGGTTTTCCAACAGCTCTGGTTGAATTCAGAATCTCTGTTGTCTTCAGACCTGCGACTGCTGATCTTTTTTGTAAACTACAAAAGTAATCACTTTAATTTCTTACTGGTAGAATAGTAACTAAACAGAAAAATCTTGAAATTCATTGATCTCTTATTCTTACCTAGTGTGTTTTTCTGGTTTCTTTGCTGCAAACTTAATTTCAAAATAAACATCTCCTTTCAATCCCCCTCATTGCCTACAGTTTTATGTCTGTGACATTTTACCTCAAAACGACGCCCTGGAGCAAACGGGAAGACCCCATCTCGCTCCTCTGGTCCCCAGCGTCCACCGAGGCAGGAATTCCTGACGATCGTATGTTCATGAAATCGAGGATTTAAGTGAAACACGACATCCGACCCTTTGATGAAATCAACTTGGAACCTGCAAAAAGAAACATTACAGACTACTGAGTGCTTTTGGAGTCTTATCTTTTTTAACTTATAACACCAAGTGTAAAATGTTGATATAAACAGATTTGGGTAGTTCACCAACCAATAAAACCTGACATTTGATTAAAAATAGAGTAGAAAATAGAGTCAGCCCTCTCACTGTAAGATTCACGCTGCTCTAAACTCTCCTTATTGGAGGGGGTGCTACGTTAGAGCAGAGCTACGTTAGTTTAACTCACTACGTGTCATGTCAACACCAAAAAAGAAAGAAAACTTACAGCTAAGGCTCTGATAAACTCTTCATCAACAAGAGCAGCACAGTTACCTGTCTCTGTCTCTGAGGTGTCCTGCAGAGTCTTTGGATCAAACCAACTAATAGAGAGGGGGTGGATGTTTTTTGAGTTTTCGATATAACGCTCAAGTACGGGACTTGATTGACTTTGAGAAATATTAGAGCTCACAGAAGCATGGTTAAAGTTTGGGGACAATCAGGATAAATCACAAGCCAGGAGAAAAGCTGGAGAAAGGGTTAAAAAAATGGGAGACTCCCTTCATATTAAGGAGTGTTGGCAGCCTGTCAGCACTCTCGATTGGTAAAAGTGAGTTCATGTATGACACAGATTGACAAAGACGAAAACTAAAGATAGAGGTGTCCCAGTTCGATACTGATATCGGATGTTGGTCCGATATCAGCAAAAAAACAAGTATCGTATTGGAATGCATCTAAAATCTCCGATATAAGCAGTTTCTGTTACCCATTGGTTAATAATAAATGGGTCAGTTTTTCCTCATACCTACTGTTGCTGACTACTGTTCTTTGTTTGAATATTATCACTTAATCAAGCATTTTCTAACATGACAGACATACTACAGAATAAGTAATAAAAGTATGCATGTTTAAAGCTGATATCGTTAGGATTAATATCGGTATCGGCCAATACTCAGTGCTGCAGTATCTGTATCGTATTGGAAGTGAAAATGTAATATCGGGACATCCTTAACTAAAGACATTTTCTTTTTCATTTAAGGATTCAAAAATTGCTTTTGTTTTCTTATTTTACCTATACAGCACAATTTCACATAACCTAATATAACTATTTACAGAGTGCTATATTCTTCTGGTTATCAGCACCAGCTATTCAAAATGTTTAATTTAGAGCATTTTACAACGGAAGAAAGTTGGTGGCCCTCTGACACATTTCAGGTTTCTCATGTGGCTCCTGGTAAAAACTGATTGCCCACTCCTGCAGTAAGCATTTGTGTACCCAGGAGACCCATTTCTGGACTTCTGAAAGTATACTGTTGACCCATTCTTGCCTAATAGATGATTTCATCTACCTAACAGTTGTTTTGATTTCATTGTATCTGGATTATGCTTATTAATTAATTATTCTTTGAATGGAACAGCTGGAAACTGCCTTTGTGGGTACAGTGATGTGCTGTTTTCACAGACAATGGTTTTTGAAGTGATTTAGAGCCCATGCGGTGACTTCCACTACAGAGCCATGTCTTTTGATAATGCAGGTTCACCTGAGGGCCTGAAGTATTGATTTCCATCTTTGTCTCTTTTGTACAGAGATTATCCTTTTTATTCACCGTCATATTTTGAATATGTTGATGATTTGTCTAATGGGGATTTTTTTTTTTTTGGGGGGGGGGGGGGGGGGGGGGGCATTACTCAAATTTTTCTTTTTTTTTGGCCTTGCCCAAATTTTTTTGAAGCTTGTCACTGGCATCAAACTTAAAATGAGCAGATACTTTTCATAAAACTACCAAATTTTGTTCAGTATAGATGTGTTGTCTTTGCATCTATTTTCAATCTACTATCAAGTCTAACTGATTTGCAAACCATCAAAATCTAATTTTGTAAGTATTTCAAAAAGCCTCCCAACCTTTTTTTTCTGAGTTGGGGTTGCATAATTTTTTTTTAAAACAGCAAAACTGGTTAATAAAAGTTTTCCCTACCTGTCTGCACCTGGAACGGGCTCCCCAACTATTGTGAGTACAAGTCGTGGCATAATTCCAGCATGAAGAGGGAGATCATACGGCATCATCTGCAACAAAAACATACATGTTACTGATCTAAAAGTATTGATTCTTTTGTAAATAAGTTAAATAAATGCAGAATGAGGAGTTAGGATTAACTGTGTTTATTCATGAAGCAAAAACAAATAAACAGAAACATTGTTTACTCTGTTAAAACATTCCCAGGGGCAGAAACTGTTCACATTTTAATACTCTGAACTGACAGCTAATACCATAAAGAGGGAATATTTAGTTAAACATTATACAAAACTTAAACCCTGCCCACATTCCCGATGAGTCAACATTCCCCTCCTTTAACTCAACATTCTTACAAAGTTCACAAAGATTAGACCAAAAAAAGACCAAAAAGGAAGTGTTAGATATTTTACTTCAACAAGGCATCAACTGAACAAACTGATGCAAAGTGTCTGAACATAAAAAAGATAATACAAAAGAGACAATGTGATGTGAAAACATCAAAGTCTAACACAATTGTGATTTATCAGATAATCTCATACACAATTCCTTTTTTTGTGTGAAAATTGTGATTAAAATTATATTGCACTTCATGAAAATAATACATTCCCCAAGGCAGGTGGAGCAGAAACCTTAACTGTGTAAATATTTTAACTCTTTGCGACATATTTTCAAGCAGCCCAATCAAACCGCGTGTTGATTCTGGAGGCGACGTCCGACGTCTCTGACTGAAAAGTGGAGTTCATTGGTTTCAGTTATATGGTGGATAATATCTGGGCTGAAAGACAAGAATACATTTTTCAGAACTACTTTTTGATATGTGTCCATTCTGCTTTAAGTTTGCAGTCCGCCAGAGCCCAAGATAAAGACAGAGGGAGAAAATCCAAAGGTGGACCGTGCTGAAATGTCACCATCCTGTTTATAATCCCAGTATAACCAGCATAATGAGGCACCATTCCCTGAGCACCACTTCCCAGTGCAGATACCAACAATATTACTAAAACAACAGTAATAATAACGTTTTAGGGAGTTGAACTAAGCTGTTTTGGTAAAATCTTGGGATTTTCAGCTCGACTGCTGCAGTCAGAATAATCCCTCTTCTCAGGAGCAGCATGTCCATTCACAAACTTTGTTCATTCCACTGTGATCAACATTTTAAGAGTCCTTTTTTGACTCAGATATATAATTTGAATGTTGTAACATCATGTCTCTGTCAATTAGACATTTAAAAGTATGGAACTTTAAGGTATCTCTGTTTGGAGGACATAAAGTGTATTTGAGTATAAATTAAAATCTTTATAACATAGCAGTAAAGATACGTAGTTAGCCGGATGCTATTCTCCACCCTGAACCCCAGAGAACACCACCTTCAGAGAGATGCCTGACTCCACACCAGAGCAGAAACACATCAGTAAAGAAATGCAGCAAGCAAGCAGCAAAATGTTATCTATAGAGGGATCTTACTCACCATGCCTCCTGGTGCAGCAGGCCCCCCATATGGGTCCATAGGCCCAGGGCCTGGACCAAAGGGGCCAGGAGCAGGAGGACCCCAGGACCCAGTGGGAATTGGGGGAAATCCTCCAGAATGGTATCCAGGGAAGGCTCCAGGACCAGCTGGAGGGGGGAATGCACCTGGACCACCTGGTCCGTACATCCCATTGCCCCCTGGCTGACCTCCTGGGAAAGGCACATTCGGATAAGGCCCAGGTGGAGCTCCGGGGCCAGAGGCAAATGGTCCTGCTGGGTAAGGGACAGGTCCCCCAGGTAGCTGCCCTGGAGCTCCTTCAGGTGGGTACTGCCCTGGGAACTGACCTGGGGCTCCAGGACTGGAGGGAAACTGCCCTGGAGCTCCTGGTGCAGGTGGATATTGTCCAGGTATCCCGGGTCCAGGTGGGAACCCACCAGGGGCTGATGGAGGTCCTGGGTATTGGCCTGGTGCTCCAGGACCAGAGGGAAATGGGAATTGCCCTGGTGCCCCTGGTCCAGATGATCCCCCAGAGTAGTCAGCCGGTGCAGAGGGCTGGGTAGGGGCTCCTGGTGCTGATCCGGGCCATCCTGGGTTTGAAGGAGGTGGGGGGTTGTGGCCAGAGGCAGCAGGGTTGGTGTTGCTTGTTTTCTTTGCCTGGCTCGGGGTGTCGTCTGCTAAAGCATCTGCCAGCTACAGAGACGGAGAGAAAGAGAAAGTGAACACTCCTAACACAGGAACGTTGGTATGATGTTATTCTGGAAAAACTTAGAAACTCACCGAGAAATCTGACATGATCTGAAATCAAGAAGGACAGGACAGGAGTGTTAGATTTATTCAGAAGTTATAACAACTAGCTAGGCTGTAACAAGCTGTCAAACAGAGGAGTGTACAGTATGTCACACAGAGGCTCTGAGTAATAGCACAGTAAATATTTCCATCCCCGTATGATGATGCATAAAATCCATCTGAGCTAAGTCTGAACAGCATAACCGCACTGACATATCATCATTGAAAGCCATACAGACGTTAAATTGACTTATGTATTAATAGAAGAACAGTTGTTAAGCCTTCTAGTTTACTGATGTTACAGTTAGCTGACAACAAAGCTAACAGCTGCTAACTGCAAGTTAACGTTCAGATGGCTAGCACCCCTGTTTATCTTTCCACGGTCTAAAAGTAGTAGAGATATGTTTCGTGTTACCCCGCCAGATGAAGAGGTCCTCTTTAATGAAACGTAAAACAGTGATTATTTATCCAGTCGCTAAGGCAAGTTGGCAAGCTAATTAAGCCTGCCGAGGCATAGAACTACAAGCTAACGTCAGATCACCTAACACAACTACAACTCTCGGAAACACACTCTGCGTTTACGTAACGTAGGACTAATCGGAATAACTCACTTTAAAGTGTTAAAATTCTCTCCGATTGGACGTTTTGAAAATGGGAGTTGAAAAATGGCACTAGATTAACCTTAACGCAGACCAAATGGTTAGTTTACAGAGCGGTAAAAACATTTTATCTTATCAATTTTACTTGCAACTTGCAGTGCAAGGAACGTAACTGTAAGTTAATATCCGCATATAATGCTTTTGCTCGCTTCGAAATTTAAAATAAAATAACCTGTTTTCATAATAAATGTATTCTTTACAGCGTGGTATTTTAATTGCATTTGCGTGTTTTTCACGCATGTAAAAGCACTGATATTCGTAGTGCGACCTCTGAGTTTGTAAATTCCGTACATTAATATGGTACCTGAATGCAACGATACATGCGCCTCTGGGATGACGTTTTTCTGAAGAGTGGGTGCGTTCCGGAAAAAAATCACACACCCAAATAATCTAAACTAGTTATGTAAACGCTTTTTTGAAAAAGCGCAAATCTCCAGTTTTGCAAGCAAAGAAATAGAAACGTGAAAACCGCTCTTTACACCACGGTAAACTTAACATTTGAAACTGACGGTAATGTGCTCACATCATGAGGTTTCTTGACAGAGCAGAGCTGTATGTGTTATAACACAAGGACAAAAAAGAACAAGTAAGGAAATACATATGAAATATAAACGAATAACAGAACGAATAATATACAAAGATGAGTCCAATAGAAGTTAACACATCCTACATTAATAAGATTTTTTTTCAAGAATTCTCCTATTCTGAATTGCTGTTTGAATTAAAAAGCATGGTCATATCTTAATTATACAGCCTATGGGCTAAAAATAGAAAAAAAAGTCATCTCCATAGTCACTCAAAACTCCTGCAATGAAGTTTTAGTTTGTGTCGATTTAGGGTCGCCACTGTAAACCAAGCTTCCTTCCATGCTTTAATGTTTCTTTCCTTACAAAAAAAAAAAAAAAAAAAAAAAAAAAAAAAAAAAAAAAAAAACAATCCTATGAGAAATGAGACACATAAGTGTAAACGTATTTAATTATGACCTTTAAGGGGCTTCCACACGTTTGTTTATAAATGTATTTATTTGGTTGTGACACAATAACACAAACAACACATTTTTGTTTTTCTTTCTTTTTATTTATTTTTTAAAATCATATTTTTGATTACTTTTGTAAGCTATTTTTTTTGTATTTATTTTTAAACTCAATTAAACCCGCATGGCAGCATTACAAAATATTTTAGGAAAGGAGAAACTAGATAAGAAGATAAGTCAGCAAAATATAAATACAAACTGATGCAACATTTTAAAACTATCCAAACCTTCTTTTGAGCACTGATTAATTATTTTTTGGAGAAAGCTGCAGAACAATAGTGGGCAGAGATTTACGAGAAGGAGGGGTCAGCCTGTTTGGGATTGGTCAAACCAGTCACAAGATGATGTGAAGTAAAAAAAAAAAAAAAAAACATTGAAAGCGTCTGAACACTGAGAGCAGCAGCTGCAGCTTCAGGGAGACTCTATCAACTCTAAACAATAATGGTGAGTCTGTCTGTGTCACTGTCTGGGAGCGACCGCTTCCTTGAATCCTGCTTTATAATCGTGTGCTCTTATCGTAATGTGAAGTTTGGCGGAGAGGATAGAAAAAAGTAGGGACGCAGATTTGTTGGCGTTAGCCTTTTAGCTTAGCTTCAGTTCCACCCTCTGTTCGTCGTTTTTTTAGTAAAGCGGAGTAAAAATTTGGGATTTCCGGTTCCAAATTTCAGAATAGAACCACTGCTGGTAGGTTTGTTATCTAGGCAGTTTACAAATTTATGGAACTTGTTTTTTGTCTTTGATAGACAATTGGTGTGCATATTGAGGAAAAACAATCTGGTATACATAATTTTTCACAAAACTTAAATAAAAATCTGTACAGTATAAGAGGAATGGGCAAAATAATAAATAGTTCCACAGAAAGCTAAGTGCAAAAAATAGCATAAGGAAGCCACAAGGCATCCATACATTTTAATCATTGTCTTAAGATACCCATTAATTTATTTCAATTCTTGGAAACAACAATGCTTTTCTATTGTGGCAGTCTTATTTTAGAAAATAAAATAAAAGCTCTTTTCAGAAAACAATAATAAAACAATATTATTTGTTTTTGTTAAAAGAAGGTACATATTGTTATGGGTAATGAAAATAGCTAACATTTAATGAGCCAAGATCAAATACTGAATAAAATTTCAAGCCCTCATTAACTTTGACATAAAGTGTGTTAAAATGACATGAAAGTGTAAAATAAAAATCAGCTGACATTTACCATTATACATACAGTAAACAAATGCTGTTGAAAATAAATTAAATAGGACATGTGTAATCAGGGTTTAAGCAGTTTGTGCTGGAGGATTTAAAGTATCTGACATACACAATTTATAAATGAAAGCAGATATTCATCTTTCTTTGCTCCGTGAAGTTGTTACAATAATATACTTATACATAGCTTCTTGAAAAAGGGCTGGTTTTCACAGTTTACATTTTCCCAACATAGCGCGTGCTTTTATTTTGAAGGCATTATTAGCGGGCTTCCTGTTTTGCTTGGTTTACATGTCTCAACATGTCTGTTTGAGGTTCTCTTGAACACTAGCTCGTTTCCGTATCATGATGAAAATCGTTTCCCCGGGGTTTTTACCTGCGTGTCATGACAGCTCAACTCTTCTCAGTGTGAAGACGCATTCACCCTTAGTAACCGCTTCACTTCCAACACATTAGCTCAGTCAGCTAACCCAAGAGTTAAAGTTTACCGACCCTAATTTCCTGGATGGATTAGCCGCCAAAGTAGCTCTTTAGCTGTCAGTGGTGGAATTCAAACCAGAAGTAAACCTCCGGGTTTTATTGTCCTTTTCAGTTCCCTCTGCATCCTGTTCTCTGTTTTTAACTCCCGTATTCCCCTCCATAGACACACAGCCAGCCTCTTCCTAATCTGTGAAGATCTCTCCCTGAGCTCAGTGAAATCCTGACTCCCACCAGCCATCTGTTCAGGAAGGTGTAATTATAGAATTCAGAAAGTCTCTGCAGAGACTCTTAAAGAGTTTATGTCTTTGTGGTGCAGTTATGTAATGCTGTGTGGGGACGTGACACAGGTTCATACAAAAAAGGAAAAACAATCCTCTTCAAAGTGCTGCTGTGATTTCTGTCCAAATAAAGCCTGTGGTCAGATAAGACTCTTACATTTGTCTACATTTCAAACCTTTTAAGCATTAATTGTGAAGTGAAGTTATTTCATATTGCTTCATGATTTTGATCGAAATATAGATACATTTCCACATCCTTTGATTTCATGCAATCCATGTATAAACAAAAAGTTGGCTTGCAAAGTCCTGTGCGTGGAAGACAGGATATTAAAGTGATAATCAAATGGGAACACTGCTTTTACACAACCTAAACATTGATGCCAAAAGATGAATCATTGTCCTCCTTGTTTGTTATGTGAAATTCTAAGATTCTTATTTTTCTATATCCTAAAATTCAATGTGGAGGAACATGGATCTGGCCAAATTCCACCAGATCCATCTTCAAGGGCCACAGCTTATAGATTTAAACTCTAGTCAATGTGTTAACTCACACTAGTCTGCTCTTTGGTGTTATCAGTATTCTCTGTATCAGCACCTATAGACAACAAAATTCTTGCTGAGGTTTTTTCCTGAATGTTTCAAGTTACTGTTACAAATCATAAAGCAGAATCGAAATTCGGCTTCAAATTTGAATGAAAATTATTATGATTTGTGCCTCTTGAAGCTGAATTTGAATATTTATCTAGAATTTGCAAAGCATGATCTGAACACACCAATTGAAAGTTCGTAACATAATTTATTCTTTTTGAAATTGTATTCAGCCTACTTGAAAATTTAACTTTCTATTTTCCTTAAATTCAGTTTCATTTCGCACAATTCAGATTTAGTTTTGGCTTTGTATGGCACAACCGCTATGTCATCCATGTCCATGAGGAAGAGTAATCAAGCACGAGTGGGTAACCTCTAGGTACTCCAGTTCCTCCCACAGTACAAAAACTTGCTCATCATGCTCAATGGGTTAATCTTGGTTCTAAATCGCCAGAGCATGTGAATGTGTGAGTAAAAGGTTTTCTCTTTTGCTCTCTGAGTCGGCCCTATGATTGACTAGTGCCCAGTCCAGGGTAAGGGCAGGAGAAAAAGTCGAAAAATATATTGTGATTTTTTGTTTGACGATATCAAAATCATGATTCTTTGTCAGAAAAACATCTTTTTTTTTCAAATTCAATTTCTTCATTTCAGTCTTTGTTTATAAACTGGCTTGGAAAAAAGTTACCACTTTTCTCCAGCAGAGGTTGAAATGTTTCTCTCTGGCTCACCTGATGTGCATCTTATGGGAAAATAGGGCTCCTGATATAGTCTGTAGACATTATCAGCGTCATTTAACTTTTTCACATGGTCTGGTGTTTAAAGCAAACTAAAAATTGCATTTATCAAAGAATCACAATTTAAATCAAATCGGCACCCCAAAAATCGTAATAGAATCGAATCGCAGAGTAGAATAGCATATCGTCCCAGCCCTGGTCCAGGGTATACCCCGCCTCTCACCAGAAGACAGCTGGGATAAGCTCCAGTCACCTGCAGCCCTGAACAGGATAAGTTGTAGAAGATGGATGCTTTTAAAATCCAGTTTAATAATTCAAATTCAGTTTCTAGAAACAAAATTTTCAGATCATAGAAAATGCTGCTGTTGTATCCAATTTATGAAGGTCGTACAGTTCTTGCGTATTGTACAAGAACATCATTTTGGTCCTGGTGAAAACAACAGTAATCATGTGAGGAATCCATTGTTTGGTTGTTGACCTCTGAACAAACACACTGAGATTGGATGTGAGCGTCAGATTGTGAGTGTGAGTGTTGAACTCCGTGGAAATTAAATTGAAATCTGTCCTGACCTCTTGGATGTGTTTGTGTCTCTTCGTGTGTCTTCCTCAGAGTGAATCACTGGTGGTCTGCGATGTGGATGAAGAGCTCATAACGAAGCTGAAAGCTTTCCGTTTCCGGAAGGAGACCAATAATGCTGCCATCATCAGTGAGTACTCACACTTTGATTGACTTATTTTTTATAAACAGCTTGATAAAATATAAATCTCTCAGCGTCATCTCCAGCAGGAGGTTTTCATGAACAGATTTGGTTGAACAGAGGGAGGGAAGATGATGTAAGGAGTCCCCAGAGAAGATGGACTGGAATGGAAAAATGAATCCATCATTACTACAGTTTGTTGCACTCAGCAGATTTGGGTCACCTTCTGAAAGTGACCTTCCTCAGTTAAACATTAATGCACCATTAACGCTCTCACAGCTCGTTGCGTACTGCTGTGTGAAAAAAAGGGTTTCTGGCACACTGCCTCTTTAAAACATTAGGAACAAACTGATGAACTTGTATTTATTCAGAAGTTAGTAACTGCTGTACTCATTTCCTGCTTCTGCCGTGTATTTTCACAGTTGGAATTTATTTAAAGTTGTGTTCATTTTACTGTCAGCTGAAATTTACCGGGACAGGAATCAGACTATACAATTTGCTGTATTGTACTATTGTTTTTCTTATCATGCTGATTATGTCCAAATCTTTGTTTTTCTGACAGTTTAGTTTGAATTGATTTATTTTGATGCTAAAGACAGGGAATGTGACATCATGATTGACAGCACTGATCACAAATGAGGTTTCTGCAGCAATCAGATAATCAGCATTGTTGAAATATCCCAGCTCCTGTGGCAAAGGGTATTTTCGCTTCACTTTTATACAACAGATGGAGTTAAGATGTGCCGTTCATCATCAGTGATGATTATTTTTTCAAAGCAGATGAATGCTGAAATTGTCTTTTTTTTCTCTCTTCAGTGAAGATTGATAAGGAACGACAGCTGGTTATTCTTGATGAAGAACATGAGGTTTGTATTTCATAACTTCTCATTATGACTCACTATTTGTTGTTGAGTCTGAAACATGTTTCACTTCCATGTTTAAAATTTAAGCTCAAACCGAAATCAGCTGCATTAACTTTTTGTGTTTGCACTTATTTACATATTATTCAATAACTTCTCTGTGTTTCTTGTTTTAAAGGATATTTCTCCTGATGATCTGAAGGATGAACTTCCTGAAAGACAGCCCAGATATCCTTTCCATGCATCTTCAAGCTGAGTGTCTGCATCTTAATATGTTTAATCCTCTTTAGTATGAGGAGGATCTGTTTTGATTGCTCTCCCTCGCCACCTTCTGGCCCGGAGTCTCCGCACACTATCGTAAATTACTTTTAGTGAGGCGTGTGTTATTTTTGGAATGAAATGGAGATCAGATCAAAACAGAGTTTCTTTGTTCAAGACAACTTTTTACTGGATACGGCGCTCTGAGGTAAGGGACGCGTCTCGCTGTTATGGGCTGGGCCGAGTTGAAGTCCAGGGCTGTTTTTCAGTCCCAGTCCGCCTCTGGATACACCCACAAAGAGCCGAGTATAAACGTATAAACTATACATGTTACAGTACTGGTTTGACTCACCACACTGAAGCGTCCTGAGATGATCTGTGTCGAGGTGGATTTTCTTCCTCCTGAGCTGCAGAACCGTCCGGGTCTGACTCAGGGTCAAATACAAAAGGACGTATCCTACACTCTGCCATTTTATTAGTGCTATCAATGCCTTACGGTGAAGTTTTGGCAAACAGCAAACTCGCTCGGTCTACTCCATTCAATGTGGCAATTTTGTAAATACTGCCATGCTGCAAAAACCGCCCCCTGACTCTACCCCCTCCGCCCTCTGATAGAACTGACCAATCAGAGCACAAAGGGCTGTGACGTTGCAAGGTTACCGGAGGTCATTCTGGAAACGGAGCGTTTCAACAAGATCTTCAGAATGGCCTAAACTGAGGATATTGAGAACGCTATTGTGGGGCAATGAAGGAACTAAATGACTTGTACTGAGGACAAAAATGCTTTACAGGCATCCTAGTCTGGCATAGTGAAAAGGAGAAACAAGCATGATATGTCCCCTTTAAGCCACGTTTCAGAGTTTATTCTCAGACTTATAAAGCTGGGTCATGTTTGTATTTTTTTTCCTGCTGTGAAAACTGTGAAGTGTCCTTAGCACCAGACACGTTTATCGTCTACAGTTATAAATACCAACATGACGACGGACGTGTTTCCTACCCACTCTGCTTCATCTTCTCCAGTCCAGTTGGTAAGAACGTACCAGGAGTTAACTTGATTGAGCATCAGGCCAGTCTTCAACAGCCTTGACCCGCTTGTTACAGAGAAGAATGGATCTTCATTTCTTCCTTTATTTGTGTTGTGCAGGATGCAGAATGGAGCTGCAGATGATGTACGCAGGAAGTAAACTCACACTGGTGAAAGCTGCTAATCTGTCAAAGGTTAGTGCGCCATCTGTGAGCTGACGCTATCACCAAACATGGGCCCTGCTCTACCAGCTGAGCTAATGAAAATGCTTAAAGACAAACAATTTATAATAAATGACTTTTTCCCCACAGGTGTTTGAGGTCAGGAACACAGAGGACCTCTCGGAGGAATGGCTCAGAGAGAAACTGGGGTTCTTCGGTTAAATCCCCATCCAGTCGTGAGTCTGGGGCGTGAGGAGGATCCAGATTGCACATACCGGTGTCGTTTCTTTGAGGGAACACACACCGCGGTTAATGTTTCGCTCCTCTTTGTAGCAGACCTGATTTAAATAGCTTTGACAAATACTCAATTTTAGGCCTCTGTTCAATTCTAAGTCCTGATCATTAAGACCGAAGTTTGTCAACTCTTTTCTCTTTGCCAACCAAACCTCACCCATCTGTCAGCCTAAAACTGGAGAAACTATTTGACGCAGGTCTGTTTTTGACTCCCGAACAATCTCTCCATGTGCCAGTAACGTGTCTGTGTTGAATTAACACTCCCATAGCTCTGAACCTGGACAGAAATGAATAGAACTCATTGTTATTCAGGAGACGTTAAAGCTATCAACACTTTCCTTCTTTTTGTAATTTCTTGAGTTTTACCTTTTTATGTTTAACTACTTGTGGGAGTTTTACATTTAGATTTATTTTTCTGGTGTTTATAGGTTAATGTGAACTTACACTTTATTACAGCTATTTCCTTTTGTTGTGAAAATCCAACTCCAGAGACTGAAATCTCACATCGGTCTATAAAAGAATGAAAACACTATGACAAGCAAGACCAACGCTGCATTCAAGTGCTGCTCGGATGCTCAGCGTTCCCAAATTTGCAAGCTATTTATCCTAAATAGTGTTGTGTTAGCAAACTTTTACTGCGTTGCAATTTGGAATTATCCGAAATGTACATTTTGATGAATGAATCGATAAAAGTTTGCCATATTTCTTGCCTTTCACAGTCAGTTTTGTCAGCAGGGAACCAAATTTTTCTCCAACTCTTCCAGTCAACGTTTGCATCGTCTTGGGCTGCTCACACTCCCTGAACTACAACAGAGATGCAATAAAAATACTAGGTAGAAATTTACTCAACACTAAACTAGATACCTCTACATAAACTGGAACGAACTGTTGTAACCTGAGAAGAAAAAAAAACTGCTGTTTTTGCTAAACGGGAAGTCGGTTTCTAAATCAACCCTATAAATAGGAAACTAAAATGTCCCCTAATTCACCCAGGAAATCTTATTTACATTTTCCTTGGCAGAGACCAAACTCTCTGATCACTCTGACCTCACTTGAATGCAGCGTTTTTTAAGAAACCTCTTGTCAGTAAACATAAACAAGTTGGAACAAAGAGGTGCTTATCACCCCGCAGAGCCCATCCTCACATCACGTTGTGTCTCTGTTTGGAGAGAAAACAGGCTCGTGGGTAAATCTGTACTCTGAATTTTTCCTACGATGGTATCACACTCCTGAAAAAACAAATTCCGTCGAAACATTCCAGTTTATTACCGGCAATAAGCCTCCATGACAGTTTTGAAAACTCTGCACACAGAGTGGCGTTACCTGCGTCCTCTTTTAACCCACCGTGTCTTTCTTTAGGGAGATCGTTAGCTAATATTGTGCTTCATAGCCAGTGCTGTTCTTAGTGTTGATGAATGTTGTGCTTCATTCTGACGTAAAGCCACTCAGAGGTTGCTCAGGGTTGGTTGCAGCCTTGGGAGTGACAGCTGTGATTTCTAAAAATGCCAGTAGTGCTTCATGTTTAGACTTGGTAGATTACAGACTCCATGAGGGGGGGTTCATATATCCATACAGAGTGGGGTTTAACTAAAATATGAAGCTTTTTAAAAGCTGATCTTTGGGCATTCGACCAGGAGTGACCAAATGGACACTGACTTTAGCTGTGGGAGCATAAAGCATGAGTGTGAATTTGTGTCCAAATTAAATAAAGTTAAAAGTTTTAACTTTAGGATAAAGTTGTGCTATTCTAAAACACCATAATTCAGTAATTATACACAGACTTTTTTTTTTTAATTAAATCTTATTCCTCGTAGCAGCGAAACAAATATTTTCGACTTTCATCCCAACATTGCAAATTTATTTTGACTTTAGTTTTGTAGCATAATAACTAAACTTTGATTTAATCTTTCAAAATTACAACTTCATCAGGATTTAATACTCATTATATTACAATTTATTTATAACTTAAACTTCACAAGATTATGATTTAATTTTAAACTTTATCTCTTAACATTAAAACCTTGTTTCTCAGAACATTATGACTTCATTCTGAGTAAATTCTTTATTAAATTACATTTTAGTTTCAAATTAAATCTTGCAAGATTACAAATTAATTCCAAAATTTAGTCTTTCATTTCAGTACTTAAAACTTACATTACAACTTGAGTTCTACTTTATTGACTTAGAATATCACAACATTATTTAGACTTAATCATAACATTAAACCTCATTTTGTTTGAAATCTTGTAAAATTAAAACTGTTTCCAATGTTGCTGTTACATTACTGCTTTATTTTGACTGAATTCTTGGAAAATTAAAACCTTTTTACTTCTTTAATCTCATAGCACCACAGCCTAATATTGACTTCAGTTTTGTGTAAAGTTATATTTCAGTACTTCAGACTAGTTTTATGTGATTTGCTGACAGATGAAACTCAATAAAAGCTTGATTTGAGCTTTTTACACTCGTCTTACCCCTTTCAGAACAGTTTACAAAACAAATTCCACCGTTTTGCTCATAAGCGTCAGCTCTGACTTTGGGAAAGGAGGATTACAGCTGAAGTAAAAGCCCTGAGTCAGGAAACTACCACCTCATGAATAATGTCAAACTGCTGAATCTACCATACTAATGCCTTTTCTTAAATTTTAGTGTTTTGTCATAATTTCACTGGTCACAGAAGAACTATGACGCCACAATAAAAAAATTGACAAAAAATATTTTTTATAGGAAACAATAAGACAACTTATTGTGAGGAGTTGGTTTTGTTAAGACACTACTTTTTTCACGAAATTCTTGAAAAATCAAAATATTTCATGTTTTATTTTTTAATGCTAAAAAATAAACCATCAAACTTTTCTTTTTGAAAAATGTGCGCACAATCACAGTGTTTCATGTAAACCATTTATTGATTGTAGACATGAATCATTTACCTGTCAGGGTTTAATCCAACAGGAACAACAGATGAGACAGAAGTTAATTATTACACTGTCAGCTTTATAATTCGCTGTTGTAGCACATAAACGTGACTTCAACATGGGGTTTTCTCGTGTTTAATGGTTTCTGCTGTTACGTAAGGTGTAGTTTGTGCTGTGTTGTATGAGTTAAGAAAGTTTTATGAACTTTAAACTTGTAAAAAACCCTTTAAAATGTGGCTTATTTTCAAAACTGTGAAGTCAGTCTGAAACTAGAGATGTCTTGGCTAGTGGGCGGGTTTCATTTCAACAAGACAGACGAACTCAAACAGTCTCTATATTTTATTCAGTGTGGTTTATGTGGGAATATATACAACAGAGTATGATAGTCACATTGAAGAAAACACTACAACCATTTTCATTTTTTACATTATGACTTGATTGTTGTAAAATTACAACCACATTCTCTTTCGACTTAACTGGGTACATGTCGACTTAATTCTCAAATTCTCTCATTTTTTCTTCCATATGGCCCTAATTTTCTTCATACAAAATATATAAGCTGTTCTCCAAATTCTCTAAACCTTTCAAATGTGGAAAGCTACTGTAAAAGAGTTGCATGCTTAAATGTGTTTTTCATCATTTTCTAAACGATATGTTCAAGAACCTGCTGATCTTTTGCATGTGTTCTTTCCAGAATATTTTAAATTATTAAACCTCATACAAAATATTGCACACAAAGTCCTGGAAATGTGGTCTCAGCTGTGTTCCTACTCTTTATAAAGTATTTACATACTGGCAGTACTTTGATAACCTACAGACAGACTCTCCAGTATAAATTCTACTTGTTTCCTTGGAGTCATTTATCTAGTTTCTTTCTCTTTTGTTGTTCTCTCTGGTTAAATAACGTCTTTCTATCGTCATTCCTTTCTTACTAAAAAAACAACCTGAGATGTGTATCATAACCAGCTGCCTCATAGCATAAGTGAAACTTGAGATATTTGTACTTTCCCATACTTTATAAAGTGTCTATTGTCCTATTGTCCAAATAAAATGACAGTGATGTTGAAGCGTCTGGGTTTTAGAGGTTTCTATCTTGAAGTTGACATGTGTGAATTAGTTTTTATAGATATATATTATCATATTTAGCCCAGCATTTACTGAATACACTGGCACCTTTTAAAGGAAAAACACTGTAATGGCAAAAAAAAGCACTCATCGAAAATAGACAACTAAAAGATAACAATAGCTAATTCATTACAATGGTTAAGATGGGGTAACGTGCTTTTTGGATCGTTAAAAGAGTGGGTTCTTTGAGCCTATTCGTTCGCGTACAGCCCATCACTAATAAATAACTCCAGGAGATGGCAGTAATGCAACAGAATGTATGCCATACGGATGAACACCTATTGAAGAAGAAGAAGACAAGCTCAAAATCTCAAATCAGTTGCGGACGAAGCTGCCTGCATCATCCGCTGATTGAGCCAGGAACCGAACAGCAGAACCGGAGAAAAAATGGCGTTCACATTCGCGGCCTTTTGTTATATGCTTGCTCTGTTGCTCACAGCGGCACTTATCTTCTTCGCAATTTGGCATGTAAGTATGCATTCAGACGTCTTGAGGCACGACTGCTTGTCTGTGTCGCTAATTTAAGTGGGTGAAGCGAAGACAGGGCTAATGCTAGGCCAGCCTTGAGGCTACACAGCCGGGACATTTTCAGGTTTTACGTAGCTTGCCGTTGTTCTGGCGACGTCTGAACAAGACACTTTTTGATAACTCCATAGAAACTGCCGCACGCTCAGACTTCAGTGTACGCAACACAGAACGTAACCGTTACAGAATGAATGACACACGCCCAACCATTCCTAAAAGCTAACGTTAGCTGTCGATTAAATCACTTGTATAGGCAAATTTTCATCGTATTATTGCGTTTTCTCCACGTTTATAAACAACATTCTGATTATACGAACGTACATTAACTTGTCAGATCTGTATCTTTTTTGAATTATGAATCTTTCAGTTAGTTAGCATGCTCTGCTAGTGTTAGCGTGCATCAACGCACTGTTAGAATGATGTGTCAATCTTGAACGATCCGAGTCTTAGAGCCGGCTCCTTATTGACACGATTTTTTAGTAGTCTCTGTGCCCACACTGACAGCAGGTAAACACCTGCATATGTGAATTGTGGCAACATCCGTCTCCACAAACTCTAAATATTTACCAAAATAAGGCAGATATGACATGAAAATATAAACAGGATTAATTCATATTTTCGCAAAAACATTATTGTTTAATGTACTAGGATTGTCTCTGCTGTTCCTCTGTATATAGTTAAATTTTCATAAACAATATACGTACAATCAAAGATTAGTTCTTTTTATCTTATGTAGAGGTGTCTTTTGCAATAGAGTATATAAAGAAATCCTTATAAATAATAAACGTCCGATAAAATCTATGCTTTTTTGTTTGTAATTCATGGCACATTTTTCGCGTTAGTTTTTGGTATAAGGTTGTTTGAAGTTACATTAAATCTGACGATCCATTTGGGAGCTGAAGGAGCCAGCTCTTGTAATAGTGAGCGAGCCAAAAGAACCAGCTCACTAAAAAGAGCCAAAAGTCCCATCACTACTGTGTCCCTGCTGTCGCCAGTTCCCTCTGATTTACAGACGTGTCACACTTTCTCTTTCGTAATAATGCAAATTTTGAGGGGGTTGTTTGTCTGTCAGTTATGGATGTTCTGACAATACAAGAGAGATCCCTGAATATGTCAACTAATTTGCTGCATATATCACAGAATAACTTGTATGTATTGATTAAAAGAGAAATTGTGTTTTTTTTCAGTAGTACATAAATAATACAATAATAACAGTGCAAGATAAAGGGTTATATTACTAAGAAAAAAAAGTGGCATAAAAAAACATTATAATATTGAAACTGTGCAATTGAAACTGTGTAATTATTGATTGTCTGTACTGATTAACACTGCAATGGTTTGTCCCCCCCAGATAATAGCATTTGATGAGCTGAAGACAGATTACAAGAATCCTATAGATCAGTGTAACACTTTAAATCCGGTAAGTGACACCACGCTTCCTAATGCTCTTTCGTTGCCTCTTTGACTGCATGCAAAACGCTCTGTCTAAAGGTTTTTTCATTTATTTTAGGATAACTTTATCCGCCTACCTGTCTTTTTCAATCATTTCTCTGCACTGTTTTGCTAAATAACCTGCCTGTTATGAATTTAGTGATCTTGTCAGCTGTCAAACTCTCTAATGCCTTTTTTTGTTTTTCCTAATCTGCTTTTTTTTTTTTTTTTTTTTTTACACTTTTTTTTTTAACGGCAAAAAGACAGTTGAAAAGGTCAAAAAGATTAAAAGAGTCAAAATTGCATTGAAGGTTTGTACCAATCTTTAAAATGCCCGCTCAGTTCAACTCAAGTCTGCAGTCTTGTCATTTTGCACGGAGAAGTGTTTGCAAACGTCTTTTCAGTTAACTAATCTCAGACTTAAGGCGAGAGCTCAGCCTGGGATTAGACACCATGCCACCTGTGCTTCAGGTTTATTACTGTCTTGTAGAAAATTCCTTTTTTTTTTTGTTTTTGCGAGCATTTTTGACTGTTGTGAAACATATTTATTTGTTCTATGCTTCAAAAGCTTTAAGTGCGGCTTTAAGGGAATGAGCAACAAGTGATTCGTTGACTGCATGTTGAGGAAGGAGCCTCTGTCTGTGTGCGGTATTGGACAATATTCTGTCCTGAAATATATTTGTGTTATTGAATGTAGAGTGAGTGTAGCTGTTAACTGAAAAGACTTGCAAATGCTCAAAACATGCATGAATTTTATTACAACCTACCCTTTGTTTGCAAATAGTTGTATAGCTACTGCTACACATAACTCTCAGGAAACAAGTTTAAGTATGACGACTCGGTTTATGCAGGCCGTCCTTACAAAGCTGCTAGCATTGTGACGTCAAAGAAACACCTTGACTGTTTCCTTAATATATTTTGTGTTTAAATGACTGTCAGGTTCTGGGATTAAACAACCTCAAGCAATCAATCAATCAATCAATCAATCAAACTTTATTTATAAAGCACTTTTCATGCGCAACGCAAAGAGCTTGACAAAAGAAAACAAGAAAAAGTTATAATAATCATGAGTGACCTGATAACTCCCATAAACACACACATTAGTGTACAACCCCCCACCTCCATCCCATCAACCCACACCCCTAGAGCACAAGATGAACACAGTTTAATTAAGACCTGTGCAGATAACCTGAGGAACTGTGGAAATGCTATCTGGAGACCTTAATGAGGAAACACAGAAGGAAAAGCAAAATGTTAAACTTACAATAAGAAAATAAAACAACCAAATTAAAGGAAACAAATAAGATAATGAAATATTAAAAGACTAAAGTTGTTAAGGAGAAAATTATGTAAACCTAAAACCTCAAGATATAGGATAAGCTGAAAGTAGCAGTGCAGTAAACAAGAAGATAAATAATTACGTTGAAGCAGATAAAAAAATGAATATATTAAACTAAAAGATTAAGATTATATGCCTTTTAAGAAGAAGATCCAAACTCATTTAGATAAATGAATGAAAGTAAAACTCAGTTAAAAGCTCAATTTAAAAGGTAAGTTTTAAGTTTTCTTTTAAAAATATTTAAGCTCTGTGTAGCCCTCAGGTCTTCAGGCAGGTTGTGGGCCATAATATTTAAAAGCAGACAATAGGTCTGACTTATGACATAGTATTAAATTTCATACAGCCCCCAGCTTTCATCTAATAATGTCTTAATTACAGCACCGGAATTAATCATACTCTAAATGTCTCACAACACTACATTTGTACCGTGCATATGCTAATTGTATAAAGTTAAAGCTCTGTATGTTCTCTAACAAGCCTTGACTAAAATGTTAAAATGGTGCAGAGAAGACTAAAAAGGTGCGAAAAATGGTTTAGAACACAAGATAAGAAATATTAAAATGGGATTAAAATGTCGATTGCAGGTCAGAATAATCTGAATATGAAAAACAATCCCGATAACATCCAGATCCTGATCCTGCCAAAGAAAATCCTGACACAGTTTCCTCATATCGCCCCCTGCTGGAGAACATTTCCCTCAGTCAGAAAACTGATAGCTCATTATCTGGTATCAAGAGACATGACAGGGACAGGTGAGGTTTGATTTCATTAGTCAGTAACGATGCTCTTTCACACACTTAAACCCTGAAGGATGTTTCAGATGAGGTGTTTAGCTTATGTAGTTGAGCTTATAGCGCAGGTGATCGAGCTGAAATAAATTTCGAACATGTCACAATTTCCTCATCTTAATTCAGCACAAAGCTTTTGTATAAAAATGAGCTCAGTGTTGGCTCCAGCCTTCATCACCTGTGGTTCAGAACAGATGGCTGCAGAATCCCAACACGCTGCAGCTCAGCACTATTCAGAGCATCTGATTGGCTGCTGAATTCAGTAGTAGGAGGAGTAAACATAGTGAAAAGTGCAGGTTTGTCTGTCTCTGATCCTCTCGTCAGTGCTCTCTGCAGTTTTGACCGTGGCCCGTCTTTTTGCGTGTGGACCGTCAGCTCAGTGACTTGGCACATGTTTTGTGCTGTGATCAGTTGTTTTGTATTTGGCAGCACAGTGCAGGATTTCCACACATCCCCCTCCACTCCTCTCCTGCACCTTCCTCTCCCCTACACGCCCCTCACCTTTCCATCTGTGGGCCGTCCGTCGCCCCTCCCTCTGCGCCCTCTGCTCTTCTTTGAATGCATGGCTTCCATGTGGTGCCTCCATCTGCCCCTGTGAACCCCCGCACCAGCTCGAACTCTGTCGACCCGAAGCAGGCTGCTGCATCACAACACTGCTAGTGCTCACAGCATGGTCCTTCTCCAGCGTGTGAGGACGTGGGATGGTCTGTAGGTTTGCCCTCACTGCAGAACATGTTGAGATGAGCAAATAATCTGCAGAGCAAGTTGTTGATGGGTTTCCCTTTTCTATTTCTCAGATGTGATGATGCATGATGTGTAAGCAGGGTGGGAAATGAACCTTTTCTGTCTACTGGATTTCTACCAACATTTACCAGATTGACCATTAACACACAATGACTATTTTACACCAAAAAACTTCATAAATTTCTAATATTTAAGCAATTTCAAAGACAATCTTATGTTTTGAGACAGCCTCCCAACATTCAAACAACCCGTATGCAAACAGGCATTTTGATGACACTTACCCAAAACATGACGTGAGAGGAAAACATGCGAGCATTGTGAATAAGCCAGTGGTGCAATTCGCCACATGACTAAAAAAAGTCCCTCTTTTTCCTCGCTGATTATTGCGTGAAGTTTGAAAGACTAGCTCAACTTTTTCTGGAGTTTTTAAGCTTGTCGCTCCCCGTTTTGCAGGATTGATTTTTCACCCTGTTTGAGTCACAGATTCCATCAAACAAAGCACAATGCTTGTGACATTTTCTAAAAGCAGAGTTAAAATAAGCTCCTCACAGCAGCTCATTTGTATTTCAGTCCTGTCTTTGACTGTGTGAGGCCGACTGCAGTTTTTAGAAGACTAACTCTGTAAATAGCTCACCGTTCTGTCTCTGCTTTAGAGGCTTTGTATCTTTAAATCAAATCGTCTTCTGACCAGTTCGACACGTTTCTCCACACTTGACCTTCAATGTCAGGACAGATGAAAAGCTTACACATTTAGAGGAACAAAGTAGTTGGACTGGTTGTTTATCATGTTTCTGACCTCTTTAATTTATTTCTCTTCCAGCTGGTGCTCCCAGAGTATCTCATCCACTTCTTCTTCTGCGTGATGTTCTTCTGCGCAGCCGAGTGGCTCACCCTCTGTCTCAACCTGCCGCTGCTGGCTTATCATGTCTGGAGGTTTGTATCTCATGCTTTCACATTTCACCCAAAAACGCAAAAAAGTGCAGTGAAAAAAAATCACAATTTACACAAAAACATTGAGGGACTGAAAACACCCCTCCACAGACCAGAAGAAATGTTGTCAGCTGCTAATGAACAAAACAGAGGATAAGTGAAGAAGTGGTGCAGCAGATGCTCATTGTGTTGAAAGACGGCCAGATTCAGCAGCACAAACACTACACGATAGTCCACCATTGTCACTGTTGTTGTCCAGTTCGCACATGGCAACTGCACTTTAAAATGTCACCGTTAAGAAAAAACACCAATAACATTTGGCCTTGGATAATTTCCCCAGTGGTCTCAAGAAGAACTAGACAGAGCAGACTGTCTGCTACAGTTTGGTGTTAGTTGCAGGTTTGTACGATAATTTGTTACCTGACAGTGTTGAAAATTATGATAAGCCAGTACATATTCCATATTCCAGATCTTAGTATACAGAATATTGCCAGGATCTGAATCATACTTTTACATCTGTCAGAAATCATGGTGACCTTGTCTTGTATTGTTTTGCAAAGCAATCCAACCATTTATCGTGGAGTTATATACACATATGGTGAAAACAGCTGTATCTCGCAGTGATAAAAAATCCTTTAAAAAAAATCCTGGATCCAAACGCTGATCCAGATCACCTCCACATTTTAATCACTTCTTCCTTATCCCATTTCGAGTATTTCCTAAAAATTTCATCAGGATCCGTTTTTTACTTTTTGAGTTATATTCACAGACAAACTCTCCCAAAAACATAATCTCCTTGGCTGAGGTAATGACAGCTGTGTGTGAACCTTTTTCTGTCACAGTTTGGAGTAAAGGAAAATTTACACTAATCAAACACAGTTTGTCGTAATAAATAAAATCAAACTCGGTCTGACTTAACATAAAATGTCTTTCGCAGGTATATGAGCAGACCTGTGATGAGCTGTCCAGGACTCTACGACCCAACAACCATCATGAACGCCGACATCCTGGCATTCTGTCAAAAAGAGGGCTGGTGCAAACTGGCTTTCTACCTCCTGTCGTTCTTCTACTATCTCTACGGGTGAGGATGAGTCTGTGTTTTGACTTTTGTTGTGAAAGTTTAAGTTTTGTTTGACATTCAAACAGAAGAAAAAAAGTTGTTTTTTTACAGAACCTGACCGTAAGATTTAAGAGTTAGTAAATTAATGTATGTGGTAAGAAAAGAAAAGACACGAGTCAAATTGTTTAGAGGAAGTGATAAATGCTTTTAGTTGGATTCATCAATCTTTGAACAAAGCTAGAGTAGTTGTATCCAAGTGGCAGTACGAAAGTGCAGTACCTCAGGTGTCCACTTGAGGCTGGCACCAAAAATGACAGAAACCACACACACACCCATTCAAAAAGCTGATTTCACATCAGAAGTAAACATGCTTAAAGCCTGATACATAAAATCTGTTTTTTTTTTTCTCTTTGACAGGATGATTTATGTTCTGGTGAGCTCTTAAACCTGACGATGAAGGAGAAGGACCTGCATGTACAGTAGACGACCAGGCACTATGATCTTAGTGTTGGAACTCTGGACCTGCTGGAGAAGACGACCACTCAGCAACACTAGACGCCATTTCTAGCGGAACGAACTCTCGACTCCCCCCAAACACAGCGCAGAGTGTCATTTCGGAAACATTTAGCCTGTTTTCAGAGAATTTCTCGGTCTCGGCGTTCCTCTCATAGCACTATAGTACAAAATTTTACGGAACATGAGGACAAACCTGAACGGACGTGTTTCTTTTTCCTGTTTTTACTTTAAACTTTGTGGTGATTTATAATGCTTTGGGATTTAAATAAAGTTTTTCCATCTTGGTTCCCAACTTGAGTGTTTACAGGTTAGGTGAGACTTTTTCAGGTGTGCATTATCTGTGAGAATCTGAGCTGTGTGCTGAGCTGCTTTAGATTTGTCTGAGTTTTAAATTCTTTTGCTTTAAACAGCTGATTTATACCCGCTACATGATTTTATCATCAGTTGAAGAAAATGCAAACTCCACTTCTGCTTTTTCCCCTCAGGTGCATAAAACATGTCTCAACGGGAGCATCTTTTTGGACTTGGAGGGACAGATGTGTTCAGTGAGGGCTAAATGCATGAGTTATTATCACTGAGTGAAACATTGCACAGGGACAATCGTAGCGTGGTTGTCACATTTCCACACTATCTGATGGGTTTTTTCCAAACTTCAGACCTTTTTTATCATCATGTAACCCCGGTTTGAAACATCAGTGGCAGTATTGTTTTTGGAAGTGTGAACCAAGAGTAGACAGCAGTGTGTGTGTGTGTGTGTGGCCTGTGTTTCTGTAGATCTTTAGCAGATATCCAAAAGGTAGACTCAACAGTAAAATATTATGAAGCGATAAATTCTCCATTTTCAGCTTTCTGCGCTCAAGCTTTGGTAGGAAACTGCTGACGTGCCATACTGTTGATTGTACCTTTTTTTTTTTTTTAAATTCCTCACTGTGTTTTAGTTTTTCATCACCAAATATTCCACAGCATTAGAACTCCGATGTTTTTATTTATTCTATGTTTAAATTTACGTTGTAATGTCTCCAGGATATCAAGCACTCCTCGCAGTCAGGGGTCGTTTCCAGAATCAGATCTGGAAACTGATCCTTTTTGTTGAGGCCATTTAAATTCATCAGAGTATTTATCGCCATTTTCCAAATGTGTAAATCCATCAGGGAAAGGGGAGCTCATTTGTCAAGGATAGAATTTAATTTTTATGTATTAGATCCCCTCATGTCACATCTAGGCAATGACAACTTGAGTTTATTTGAATCTGAATAAAAAAATATCCCACTCTGTTACTGTGGACTGTGTGATGTTTTACCTTAAAGAGGCTGTGAGGAGTTTGAAAGTGATCTTGAAAAACTCTCCCTTCCAGACATATGCCTGATCGTAATCCACACTTTAAAATAAGATTAGCAGCACGATTGTTTCTAGTTCCAGGTTATTTTAAATCGCTACTTCTTGGTTTCCTGATCGGGTCAAGCAGGACTGGATTGATTTACAGCACGTCTAGGTCTCTATGGCAACACCATGCCGGCTGAGAAAGTTTTGTAGAAGAGATAAAACACAGATCTATGTTTTTTCTCTGCTGAAAATGATTTCTGTGACTAATTTTGTAGTGATGGTGGACACAGGAGACTAACTTTCGGACAGAAAAAGGACAGAAAATAAGAAAGCTACATGGGAGAGTGATACAGCCCGAGCTAAAGGCTAATTAGCCTTTAGCTCGGGCTACTAAACTACTTACAAACTGATGGTGTTTACTTGTTGTCACGTTGGCCTACAGATACGTGGGAGCACTTGTCTGCCGATAATGCTACCTAAAGCCAGCTGCTACATTTGCTTGATAATGCATTTAAAACCATAGAGCTATGTAACTGTACTGATAAATACCTTACCTCGCTGCGTTATATCCAGTAAAAAGTTGTCTTGAACAAAGAAAATTTGTTTCAATCCAATCTTCATTTAATTCCAAAACAAACACACACCTCACTAACACAAACTTTAAATGACTTTGTGATTGGTAAAACTGTTTCAGAAACCCTCTTACTTTAAATATAACAGGCTTCATCCTTTATAAAATATACCAACAACAGCCAGGCAGGATTTCCTCATCACGTCTTTTATTTGATTAAAATGAGGATGGAAATAAAGCAATATATTAGCGTATTCTGTTAAAGTGCAATAACGCCACACACACAATCAGGAAAGAATCACTCTGAAGAGATCGATATGTTTGCAGCTCAGGATCTGAAGAGGAAAGCAGCGATCACCGAGACACAGAGCGCTCTGTGGAGACCTCTCTGCTCTCTATGTAGGCTGAGTAACGTTCCCGAAACTCATGGAGGAAGTTGTATTGCTGTAGAAGAGAAAAGATGCAGAGGTGATAAGCTTTTAAAAACATAACGAGAAAAGAGAATCCAATGCATAATGTAAGTATTTGACCCCATTAACGAAGCTTCTCACAATCTAGTTAAAAAATATCTTTGTTCTGGGCGCTTAACACAATCTTCAGTGCACTGTCTGCCTGAAACTTGGAATTTGTGTCGTCTTTTTAAAGAGGTGCTATCATGCATTTTTCATATTTTACAAACAAATATTAAGTTGTAATGTTGGATGCCAATACTGAATGTGGATACAATTTCAGACACTCAGGTAAAGGTGTATTGAAGTAATTTCAGAATGAGAGTACAAAGTTAAAAAATTCCTGAGATTTCCTCAAACAGTGACATCACCATCACCAACTGACAAATCTTCTTAAGTGGAAAAATTTACCTTTTTTAAAAAGATAGAGTTCTAGAACATCTTGATGTTTTTAAAGAGACAGTAACTGAAATGTAGCATTCTGAACTGAGGGATTTAAAGATGCCAGGATGAGATGAGTAAAGATTTTTTTGAGCTGTAACTCACAAAAAGCTTTGTCAGAGCTACTGAAGGGACAATACAAAGTCTAAAAAATTAGCAGTCAAATATAAGTAGTAGTTTAGAAGTAAACTCCCACCTTCACTGTTTGTATCGCTCCTCCTCCTCGATGCTCTCGCAGAAGTTCGATCGCTTTATTTGCCGTCATTGTCAAAGAGAGCTGAAGCAGCAGGCAGGCAGCGACTGGAGCAGCAGAAAACACGAGACGGATCAGACTTACAGAGATTTAACCTTTAACATGACCTGACACAGAGAACCTTTAAATGATGAGGAAAGTATTCTTACTTAATCCAGAGCGTCCCAGGCCTCCGTAACAGCTGAGGGGAAAGGAAAGAAGAGCAAAAATCTCATCAGATGCTAAAAGCTGAATGTGAAATGAGAGATGTCTCGAGGGGAGCTGTGTCACAGAAAACGAAGGTCTCTGAGGTGAGAAGGATTCAGGTTTTCCTAGGCTGTGTGCCGCTTTAAAGAGGTTTAAAAATACCCCGAATGTGAACAAAGACTTTATCTGTCCTGGAAATTTAGGCCTATTTTTAACCTTCTCTCATCTGAATGAAAGGATTTCTAAGTTTAAAAACAGCCACTTTTCTTTTTTCCTTTTTTGTTAACCTTTTCAGGTCCTAAGTATTCGTCATTTGTGATGTTTGTCTGTTTCATAGCCGTCTTAAAGCTACTTAAAAAAGCTTTAAACACCTGAAACCGTCTGATCAGACTTTGAGAGGACTTTATCCTCCCAGACCCCTGGACAAAACTCTGCATAAAGTTAAGCCAGTCATGCTTTAGCACTATTTATGATCTTATTCTTTCACTCACTGGATCACAGTCCTCTTGTTGGTCTCCAGGCTGACCTGCAGCTCCTCCAGGATCTGACAGCACTGCTCCAGCTCGGGGGCATCTCCATCTGGAAAGGGCCAGTGATGAACGGTGAAGCCTCGCAGGCGGTACGCCTCCAGCAGGGAGGGGACTCTGTATTTATTGAGTTCTCCTCTGGTGCAGAAAACAAACACCTCCTGCACACCCTGATTCTGCAGCTCCTCTGTCAACAAGACAGAAACAAAGATATCAAGACAAACAAGGGATAACAACCACCATACTGCTGGATAATTTAGATCTACTTACCAACATCTCTTTCCAGACTCCTGCGGATATCTTTGTATCTGCAACCTAAATCAGACCTTTTATCAGATGCACAAGCCCTTTAATGATTTAAAAACAGTTGAAAGCAATAAACTTACCTGGTAGTGCACAAATCCCAAGAAACTGTGAGCACTCCACTATGGATAGGGGTAACCTAAAAGCCCCAAAACATGAAACAGTCATAAACACAAGGATAACAATTTTAAACTTTTACCATCATAATAAGACATGAGTTCATATTGTCACCAGGCTATAAACAGCCACAAAGGATGTCAATCATCACTCCACATCAGCTGTAATTCATAATAAATTCAGAAAAAAAAACTCTAGCATCTCTCAAAAAGTATTTCTGTTTGCCGAAGTTAAAAGACAAACTCGAGACTTACCAGGAGATGTTTAGAGGAGTCAGCTGCTCCTCTCCAACCTCCTCGTCTTCAGATGAGGAGTCAAATTCATTCGTCCTCATCGTCTCAGCACAGCTGAAAGAGTTTTACATACTTAGGAGAGACTTGGTTTTCTTTACACAGCAATAAAAAGTGTATATCCATGAGGCTCAGCTGAAATGAGTTAGAAAATACCAGCTTATCTGCAAAAATCTACCATTGTTGGGAATTACTATGTAAAAATACATGGGTGTGGCAGAAACCTGTAAATGGCCACACCTAAAACACATTGACATGCTGATACAAACAAAAATAAAAAAATAAAATAAATAAAAAATCACAAACGTAAACAATTGTTACATTCTCTCTCTCTCTTTTTAAAAATAGCTATTTTCTCTTCTTCTTTTTTTGTTAGTTGTTGTTTTGGCTGAACCAAATTAGATGGTATTCTTAAGGCATTGTTATTTTATTATAATACTTATTATATCATATTTCTCATAATGTTATTGTTGGGGTATCTTTTGTGTAACTTAAGGTCTCACAGCTCTGTATTACATGTGTTTGAACAGGTTACAGTCAGGTACGTTGGTCTTTTAAAGAAGCTCACGTGTCAGTGCACTATGCTACAAACTCACCTGTCACCTATGAATTAAACATGACAAAGCCAGGCTAGCAGTTAGCATTTTCCCCGGTATAAAGGGGATTGTAAGGCTAAAATACTGAACTCGTATAACATGCGATTGCACAAGCATTAAACGACACTACGTCGGTGTTTGTCCGTATGAAAGTTTCTGACAGATGCACCAAACAGAAGCTAACGCTAGCTATCTCTAGCTCTTACGTCGAACATAAAGTATATTCAAATCAAACCTTATAGTTACTATTTTCGGAATAGGACAAAAAGCAGTTAAATAACCCATTTCGTCGATAACACGCTTTGTTTTTCGACAGTTTTTTAGAAATCTCACCGTTCTCGCTCTCCTCCTGTCGCCTGTTTTGACAGCTCCGTCAGCTGCTGCTTCGATTTGAAAACTACCAGCAGATATCAGCCAATCAGATTTATGGCTTGTTCTTGAACCACGCCCCTCTCCACAACAGCGCATGCGTGTGTGTGCTCCATTTAAAGGTTGAGCTTGCTTACACGGGCGGGGTCAAGGAGATGCTCGAGGACACCTCTCGTACGAGCGCCTTGAATTTCGAAGTAGTTGGACGGTTTTAGAATCCTAGAGGTAAACTGTCGATAAAATAGAGTTATTGTTATGTTTCCACATGTAAAACTATGTTTGCTTTAATAAACTTTTGTGATATGTGGATAAATTAATCAAACCTACACGAATATTTTAATGAAAGTCATATTTCAAACATCAAGGCTAAAAGTCTTCTTCTACTTTATTTCGGAAATATTTCACAGCTTTTTAACAAAATCCAAATAATTACTTTCTCAAATCTCTAATTTTCTTACCTGGGATTCTTTTGTCAGGCCTTTATTTTGTACTTTTCTTTTATTCTGATTATCTTTAAAGCTACCATGAGGATATTGAGGGTTTTATGGAACACGCTGAAATTGATACTCTTGTTACTTTATAGCCTAAAATATCAGACAAAACCATCAGCAGAAAGATTAAATTTCTCTATGTTGTTAATTTTAATGTCTGAAAACAATGTCAGGGGGTAGATGTGGCCTTACATTTACCAGCATAAACTTCCAGTTAGTGATACGTTTGAGCAATATGAGAATTTTTACGCAGAAAAACATTTACTAAACTTTTTGGGGGGACCAATTTAATAAATCAATATGAGTTTATACTTCATCCATAGGGGGGCACCAAAACTGACACCAGCAGGAAATTTCTCACAGGAGCTTTAAAATGTTGAGAATTAATTAAAATATTACTTGGACCAGGAAAATGTACTTAGACTCACAACAATCCACAATTTTTTAGAATTTTCTCAAATCGGAAAAAAGACAAAAAAATAAAATAAAATAAGATAAAATATATGCACAAGGCGAAATCAGTGGGTAATAATCAAAGCAATAGTTTCACAGTGATATCTTCATGGTTCATCATGTACCTGACTCATTAACAGTAAATCACAGAGCTGCTCTCTGCGCGTCACGCGGGACATCTGCTGTCTGCACGGAGCAGCACACGGAGCAGCACGAGACCACCGCCTTCAGGCACTGCAAATGACGAAAACAAGTTTATTTACCGCAAAAGAGGGAAACTGGAGGAAGAGGATAAGCCACAAGTGTTATTATACAGGAATCACTTTTCATTTTTTCAGATGTCTGGAGAGGCAACACTGAAAAGCTTTGACTAAGGTGAGCAAGAGATTCTTCTGCAAGACACATTTCACTTAAAGACTCATTGTTTACCTGTGATACTGCTAAATTCTTTCATTTAGATTACACTTGGTTTGTGTTTCTTTAATTTATCAAAAGAAGCTTTTATTCATAAATTATTGTTTTGCAACCTTTGATAAATATGTGAATTCTGCTCAGTTTAAGTCAAGAAACAGTGATATAAAAATGACCTTTTCTGAAATTAGACAAAAGACGTTTTATATGATGCATTTGTTTTTGTTTTGTTTTTTTAAATAAGGCTATACCGTTTTCAGATATATTTGTTTTGTATTTGATTTTGCTGATCCGTGCCTGTCCTTCTGTCAGCAGACCTATAAGGAGGAATCTTGGCTCCTGCAGCCGTTTTCCCTGCAGGGCTGAGCTCTTTGGCTGGCTCGCCACTTCCTTAGCAGAGGGGCTGCTGGCAGGGGCAACATCTGAGCAGGTACAACAAACAAATACAAATACAAGAAGTGGAGTAATTTCACCTGGCTGGAATAGGTATTTCAGCCCTTCTTGTTAATTAAAAGGTTTAAGTGCACGAGGGAATATCTTATTGGAAGCAGAATATCTGTTTTTTAAGCATAGAAAACAAAACAGATGAGACTCTGTGCTGATTTTGTTTTGTGGGAGGGTAAAGAAGGGGTTAAAGTTTCACTGTGCTGGAAAACAGGTTGACTTCCCCTCTCTGTCTCTTTTGTGTAAATGCAACACTATCTCAGGTTTGAAGGGCAGAGTGAATCCCACACAAAGACAGCATGCTCTCTGCATGGAGGCTTTCTGTCTCTTTATCATGCATCAGTTAGAAACATGAAACAGGTCGTGCTGGCTGTGTATTTTTTTGCACATTAATGTCTGAGTGTTTGCAAACTGCTTTGTTTGTGTGTTTCTCTGCAGGTCATGAAGCCCCAAGAGGCCGAGCTTGTTACGGAAATCTCAAAGGTACGCTGCAGCTTTTCTCATTAACCTATCTGGTTTCTTAAAGAGATAAATCCCCCTAAATTAAAATCTTGGATTACTTGTTTATCTGCTGTAAATGGTGAATAAATTGCTTGCTGCTTCAGGTGAGTATTTTTGATCTGTTTTTGATCTGTTTTTGTTCTTGCTTCAGTTACAATGCATGGTGTCAGAGCTGAAGACCGGCTTCACCAGCGCTCTCCTGGAGCTCAGTCAGATCCAGCATGGAGACACGTACCTGAGGGAGGAGCTGGAGGAGAACAGGAGGAGCTGCCAGAAAAAAGCTCATCGTCTGGAGGCTCTGGTGGAGTCACTGAGGGTGAGCCGAATCAAACATCGACCACAGTGTGCTTGCATTTCAATTCCAAGCAGTATCATAGTTTCTCAGAGTATCTTTGGCTGATCTTTAGAGACAGGTTTTGAGCCACTAATATTTAAATAAATAAAAAAATAAATAAATAAATAAATAGATAAATAATTCATCCATTTTCTGAACCACTTATCCTGTGCAGGGTCAGGGGATAATAATAATAAAAAATGATAATAATAATAATAATAATAATAATAATAATAATAATAATAATAATAATAATAATTGTAGTAGTAGTAGTAATAATAATAATAATAATAATAATAATAATAATTATAAATGATAATAGATAAATAAATGAATTCATAAATAGATAAAAAATAGTAATTATAATGATTATAATAATAATAATAATAATAATAATAAATATTAGTAATAATAATGATGATAATAATGATGATAATAATCCCCTTACAGTTTATACTGATGGTAAAATGCTGCAAAGATTGGCCTTTTTGAATGGGTGTATATGTAGTGTCCGGAACTTTTGGGGCCGGCCTCCAGTGGACATTTAAGGAACTGCAGTCCTTAGCATTTCTGCATCTGCTTCATTCCTTACAGCCCAATGATTGATAATACTCTTGTGTTCCTGCAGGAGGAGCTTGGAGTGATGCAATGTCAGATCTTACAGCTGTACAGCAACAAACAGAGACCCCTGCAGGATGTTAAGAGCACAGCAACCAAACAGAGAGAGAGGTAAACACTGTTTTTCTTGTCACCAGATGTGTGAGAGTGAAGGATATTTGTTTTCTTATTATTGTTGATACTTTTGAAGGCAAACAGCCAATAGTTACTCATTAAACCAGCTGTTAACAGTAATGAGTAGACTGCAGAAGCTGCTGTTAACCTGCAGAGAAACATTTCACCATCTGTCTGCAGCAGCAATCCTGCAGACTCTTCGCGTGAGCGGAGTCAGTGCGAGTGTCCATCTGCCTCCTCCGCCTTTCTGTCCAGAGGAAAACTGCTGCTGCACTGCTTCCTGCAGGGACTCAAAGCAGGGTTAAGTGAGGGCACAGGTGAGGAGTTTACCTGGTAGTCCACAGCTGATTCATTGAGATATAAACATAACAGCTGAAAAGATCAACGCTCTTTTCTTCTGTTCAGATGCTCGACATCAGGTGGCGATGCAGCTTCTGCACTCTGAGTGGGAGTATGTGTCCACTTTGAATCAGCTGTATGATAAATACAAGAGTCTGCCTGCTCACCAGATGTGTATGGAGCCACAGTAAGTGCCGGAAACTTTACATAGCTTAACCAGAGGAGAAATATAAACTCAGAAGTCTGTTTTTTTGTGTTGTGCAGCCAGACGTATGTGAAGTTTGTGGAGCAGCTGCTGCAGAGACATCTGCTCTTCAGGAACACCCTGCAGGAGAGACTTTCTGCTGAACACTGGAAATCTCTGGTTGGAGACATCCTGGTGCAGCTCATTGGACAGAATGATGTGAGTTGATTCTCTGTAACAACTAAAAAGTTTGGTCTGATTGTTACAGGAGCTGACAGCTGCTCTCTTTTTGGATTTTTCCAGACGACGTTTTCAGACATGTACCTTGGGTACACGACCACTCTGGCCTCTTTCCTCTCTCTGGAGTTCAACAGACTGAATCATCCTGAGAAGAGCAATAAAATGCAGGTTTGTGAAGTGACAGATTCAGGGACCCCGGTTAATGGTTGGAGGGAAAAAGAAAAAAGATCAACAAATCAGAATCAGTTTTTGTTGTTTTCCTATTTTTTTTATTTTATTTTATTTTTTTTTATTTTCTTATTTTGTTGTTTACCTGACTTTTGTTGTAATTTCGTTGTGCTTTCCGCTTCATCTTTCTTTTTCTGTCTCTTTTTTGGTGTTGCCCCACTTATCTTTTGCTTTTGAGTCTGATTTTTTTTATTTTACTTTTGTAGTCTGCTTTTTAAAATGTTTTGTTTCCTTTTTTGTTTTGTTTACTTTCTTAAAATATTCTTTTTTATTTTTTGTTGTGTTTTCCAGTTTCTCAAATTTTCTTTTTGTGTTGTTCCATTTTATCCTTTGCTCTTTGTGTTGTTTTGTTTTCCTTATTAGTTTCTTCTCATTTTTTTTTCATTTTCTGTTGGTGCTTTTTTATTTTTTATTTTTTTATTATTATCTTTATTTGTTTAATCTGTGTTGTTGTCATTTTTTAATTGCAGTTTTCTGTTTTTTTTTCTTATTTAATTAATATTGTGTTTTCTTTTTTGTCTTTTGTTTGTTGATGTGCTCTGTACTTGTTATGCTTCCTTTTAAAAAAAAAACCAAAACACTTTTTTCTCTGTATTTTTTCTTGTCTTGTCCCAAATGATCCTTTGTTTATGGAAGAGGATTATGGCCACTTTAAAAAAAAATGTATTTCCACATTTTTTTAATTAGTATTTTTTTTCCCTCAGAATTCTGACTTTTTTCAGAAATCTGAGATTAAAGGTCAGAATTATGTTTTTTTTCCATTGGCCCTAATCCTCTTCCATATTTGTTGTATTTTCTTTTCTGTCACTTTTTCTTTTCGTAATTGTCTTTGATTTAATTTAATTTTAATTCCTCCTTTAATCAATTTAATTTAATTCCTTAATTTTAATTTTCTGTTATGTTTTCTTTTTGAAGAGATTTATTATTTGCTTTATACATTTTTTAAATTTGTTGTTATGTTTTGCACTTCAGGACCACCATATATCAGAGACAGACAAAATACTCTTGTGTTTGGAACACTTTGATCATGACTGATCAGGATCTATTTGCTCACCAGTATTAAATTGTAGCTCATCTGGTCTGTTACAGTATTCCTAAAATATCTCATCTCTCCTTTACATTATTCACTCATCATTCACGTGAGTAACAGCATTTCTGTTTCCATCGAGCAGAGCGGACAGATGGAGAGGGAGGAGATGAAACTGCTCTCTCTGCTGTTGGCGCCTGTATCTAGAGTCCACAGCTACCTGAGTCACATCCAGGTGAGTCAGCAACTCGGTGAGGTCACTTTGTATCCTAAAGTGCACTTTGTGCACGAATAGTCTGAACACTGAAGGGCTTTTTTTCTCCAAATGATGGAAGTAATGTTTTTTTCTGACTGAACCTGCAGAACTTGTTGCAGTGGACGGGTAAAGATCACCCTGACTGCAGCCTCCTGCTGGGAACCGAACGAGCACTGAGGAGTGTTTTATCCAGCTGTCACACCATCCTGGAGGAGGACGTCCGATGGGAGGAGGTAGAAGGAGCTGATCAAAGGTGAGAGGGCATGGATTATCAGGTTGCTGCAATTTACACCAAACCATATTTTTTTTCATTCATTAATTCCATGATAAAAAACTTTAAACCTGTTCTCTGCAGCTGCTCTGGTGCCATGGCATCTGGATCATCTGCAAACTGTTGCAGAAGGAGCCAGCAGACCAGAGAGTCTCAGCAAGAGTCCAGTGCTTCAGCTCAGAGGTATGTGTCACCCTCTGCTGGCTGCAGGCAGAACTACAAGAAAGAGCACCAGCAAATAAAAAGTCGAGCTTAGAAAGTTACACACTGCCTTTTTTAGCTCATAAAGTGAAAAATAAACCTCAACATGCTGTTGTGAGGGAAACAAGCCAGATTCTGATGCTCTGAAAATACCTTAAAAGTATAATTTTTTTGAGAACTAAGCACTCAAAATCTGAAAAGATAAGGAGGTAAGGAAATGTCAGTTGTGATATTCAGTCTGTAAACTCTGACTGTCGCTGATCTCCTCTCAGAGATCACCAGCAGGCTGCCGGCCTCACAAATGGGGTGGACAACTGTCACTCGATGCGTCTGGAGTGCTGGTCCTGCAGCCCTGTGAGGAGGAAGGGCTGTGGAAGAGATCAGATGATCCAGAACCAGCCAGCCCGGGACTGTGGACACGCCTACTGCTCCCTCCTCACCCCTGACGCCGCAGGATGGGGGGAAAACAGTGACTCAGGTCAGGGCACCTTCAGCCACCAAACGGGGAAGGGAACCAGCGAACAAGAGGCATCTCACACCAACCAAAGCCTGGAGGACTGTGAGACGGACCCAGACGACACCTCGGCCTTCGACTACTCCTCGGTGACCTCCTGCAGCCCTGACGGCACGCTGCGCAGGGAGATGTGCAGCAACAGCGGGGAGGACGAGGAGGAGGACAGCCAGGTGCCGGTGCTCCTGAAGCCGTCATACAGCCAGCAGCAGCAGCAGAGGGAGACCCCCAGGGAGAGGACGGTGTGTCTGAGGTGGCAGATCCCCAGACTGACCCCACACCCTCCTCTGAGGAACACCGCAGGGCCGTGTGCAGAGGGGGCCACGCCGTGCCTTGTCAGCTCCTACGGGAAGAGGCTGGTCAGTGTCAGGAAGGGGTCTCCACCTCTCCATCCAAAAAGTGCCTTCAGGCCCATCTGGGACGACCCGTCCAAACAGGTAGATCCTTTAAAAGTTAAACTTTGATGCCCTCTAGTGGTTACTTGAGGTGCTTGAGGATTTTGCAGACAACATGACTTCTGTAAATTTTAAATGTGCATCACTTCATGTCTTTTAGGCTGATTCAGCTCCAGAGAGAGACAACAGACAAGGCTTCATCCCAATTCAAGCAGCAGCGAGGCAGAGCTTTCAAAACTTCAACCCAACCCGAGAAAACCTGAGGTCAGACCCACTTATATTATGACTGGAAGATCAGACACGAAATTCTTATAAATGCTGAACTCATCAGGGTTTTTTTTTTAACCTTTGCCTCTCTGCAGACCTGGCCTGTCTCAGCAGCGAGGTGCTAACCATGCAGGGACCATGAACAGCGGAGGATTGTGGGATGACAGTGAGGACAGCGAGGGACCCTGCAGCACTGTTTGAACCCCTCTGACACAGAGACCAGAAAACCAGCAGCAAAAACTCTCACACACAAATCTCTGTTGGGAGTTTTTTTTTTTTAAAGTTTGTCACTGAAAGGCTCACAGGAACACCCACACATGAACAACAAATCATTAAACAGCTGAATTTTTCAGTATTTTCTGTTCACTCTTGAGTTTTGGCCCACTCAGGTATCTAGGGACAAATCTGAGGTGGTTGCATCCTATCTACACTACAAGACCTGGGACTTGGCACACAAAAGAGCTATGCAGTTGCCCTCAGATTACTGTTACGATACTTGCAACGAGCTTTGGAGTCTTTGGAGGGGCAACCCAAAATTTTTAATTCTCACGTTCCTTTCTGTATAGTTTTTTAGTATTTTACACATTTTGGCATGATGCTGTCTCTAAACACCAAGTCCAAGCTTGAGAACAGAGACCTTCAGGCTGGAGCACCTCGGTGTAGCTTGGTTGAATTCTTAATACCATTTGAAATAGACACTTGATTAACCAATGAATATCACTAACTGCTGATGTCAAGACAGATTCTCATTTCAAACTAAATAAAATAATGATGTGAGTGCAAGGACACAATTTATTGAAATTTGTTTTTTTCTTATCTTTGGCAAAATAATGGCAGCTATCTTGTTAATATTCTGTTTTGAAAATTTGCGTACCCCCCACCAAAACCTTTAAAAAATGTTTTGCAAAGCGGCCCAAAAGAGTTGATAATATAGAAAACAAAACACTAAAAAAGCTCTTAAATAAATATTAAGCTGGCATGTTGGCAATAAATGTGCAGTTAAATGAGTCCATCCACAGAATTAAAATCTGTATTTTCTTCCAGATTCCATATTTTTAACATTTCTTTTTTTGTGATTTTTGCAAGTTTATTACATTTCTTTTTTTAATTTTGCAAATTATTAATTTTCATATTTCTTTTTTTGTTTTTGGACTTTTTTGGAAACACAAATTATTTGACTTCTGCAAATTCTTTCAATTTTTCCAAAAATTTTTGAAATTTCTCTTTCATATATTTTTGAAATATTTTTTAATTTCAAAGGTTTTGGAATTTTGGCAACCTTATGCAATGTGGGTTTTTTTTTTGATAATTATTGCAAATCTACTATATTTCAATTTTTGGAACATATTATGATTTTAAAAAATTTGCACATTTTTAAAATTTGAAGCTTTTAAAAGTTTTGCCAATTTTTTAGTTAAAAAATAAATTTGCAAATTTCAACAATTTTTGAAACTTTTGCAAATGTTTTTAACATTGTTTCTGAACTGTTTGAACACCTATAGGGCGCCTGTCTGCCCCTCGCATGAGATGTGCCTCTGATTGGATGAACCCGGGATCTACATATTTTCTAAACTGCAAGTGAGAAAAAAAGAAACAAAAACAAAAAACACCCCCTTGTAAAATGCACTGTTAAGAGGATAACTGCAACTACATAACTGACAGAAATCGCCATTCTGTTGCAGCTAATGTGAAGTTTGAGGACGGTCAATACTTATCTCCAAAAGTCCACTGGAATATTTGAGAAAAAGTTACAGTGGTGAGTCTATGGGGGTGATACACTATTAGTGGCAAAATAAAGCAACTGAAGCTCTCGGTATTCAACCACAAGTTTTCAGATACTGTGAAAAATTAACAAAAACAGATTAAGTATTGAAAGTGGATTTAATCGTTCCTTGTGAATATATTTAGTTTTCTGTTTGATGAACCCAAGCAGACCGTTTCCTCTCTTATTGAGCTCTGTGCTTTAATTCTTGAGGAAAAGCAGAACATCATCAAGTTCCCGTACTAACTCCTCAATATCCTGTTGTTTTTTTTTACAAAAATGCTGAAATAAATGAGAAAACAAGGAGAGGAATGAGAAGTTTAGTACAAAATAAGACTGGGTGATTTATTAATCTCATCAAGACCATTAATACAAAGCAGTTAAAAGGCCACATACCATCAAATAAACCGACAGCTGGATCAAGCTGTTACAGTGCCACCAGAGGAAAACCAATCTGTCATTCTGTCAAGGCTGGGGTTAAAAAAACAAACAAACAAAAAAAAAAGAAAACTTAAATTTGGCAAAATAAACCCTACCAATACTGACTTGGAGAAGAGGGGAAACTTGAGTGAAGTGTTTTGACTTCATGTGTTGGTAAAAATCCTCCTTTTTCATCCTCAGTTTGATGTCAAATTGTGAGGAGGAGAAAATGAGCAATCTTTTACAAGTGTTGCTGAAAGCCAGCTTGTGTTGCTCGGACATCTTCAGGTGATTTTTTTTTTTTTTAAACAAACATCCAGGGGGTAAAAGCTGAGGCGGCGGACTCGTGCTTTTGGGCCTCATCCTTACAGAAAGTGAGTTGGAACAGTTGCATAGGACCATTGCATTTTTTTCTTTTTTACAAACATGACCTATAACAACTGTGGCTCTTCAACAGTACAGCCTAAAGTGCACAAAGTGTGTATCAGGAAAAAGAAAAAAAAACATCCAATTCTTCACTAAGCTGAAATAGTAACAACTGAATATCAATCTGCGTGTATCCAACTGCAACTTTAATACAATTCAACCTCTGTTTAATGACTGTTAGCTTTAAAAAATCTTGGAAAAGGCATTAGTAGGATGTACAAAGTGAAGCACAGGTCTCAGTAAGTGCTTGGCATATTGAACTGTGTTTTTTTTTATTTTTACATTGCTTCAAACAGCTAAGGGGCGGGGGAAAATGGCTTTCCTCAGTTAATACTCCCAGTGTTTCAACTGGAGATTGTCTGTAAGTAAGTTAGTGACAGTGACCTGTTTGTTTTTTGTTTTTTTTAGTTTTTTATCCGACTGTAGCAGCATTGGATTATTAGGCAATATTCAACTGAACAGATGCGGATGAGAGTACAATAAATCAGGGGAAAAAAACCTTGTCACTTTATACAAATTATTTAGTTAGTGTATACATGTTATATATACACAGTATCCACAAACATGTACAATTTCATAGTGTATAGCTTTGTTCTAACATTACATAGGCAACTTTATTTTTTAGCATTTTAGACACCATTTGCTTATTTCCGTAAAGTAGAAAACAAAATAAAAGGCACATCTGAACATGATGCAGGGGTTATTTCAGTCTTTCCAAAGTGAAACTAAATGTTTTCAAGCAGGAAAAAATAAGTTTCAAGAGAAAGAAGAAGAAGAAGAAGAAGAAGAAGAAGAAGAAGGGTTAAAAGTTCCTCTTTTTCATGGGTGTGTTTTCAGGTATGTCAAGCAGCCACTAGGGGGAGCTGACCCAGCTCTGGTGGGAGTTTGCAGGCTTCTAGTGCTGAGTTTGAATACCAAAGAAGAAGAGTTGGTCGTGAGGGCTATTGGAGAAGAGCACAGTGTCAAGACAGCGTCGCACGCACCGTTTTAAGACATCAGCTTTGTGAAGGACTCCTCTTTCAGTCTTCATTCTCGATCGGTGCGGTTTGAAAGCGTCGCGGTCCTCCCTCTGAGAGACAAATCCTCATCCAGACCCTGCTGACTTCGCCCAAACTCGATGTGCAAATGGAGTGTTACTGCCTCTCGCTGTCTCGTCTCAGAGAAACCGGAGAGGACTAGAGGCTGGGGTCAGAGGTCACCGCTGTTGGATTTTTAAAAGGCAACATATAGTGGCTGCAGAGAGGCCTGTCTTCAGACGCAACAACAGTCAGTTTGACTCACGTCTTTACAGTCACAGTGTTCAGAGATACAAGGTGGGGGATTCAGTGTCTCCTTGACGCGTTTCTTTTAATGTCACATTTGTTTAAAAAAAAGAAAATCCCTTATCCCCCTGCATAAAATAAGACTTTGGCAACTGTTTGTAGGAAAAAAAAAGTCACTGGAAATGTCTGCTGCTCTCTCACACACACATGTACACGCACACACACCGTGAAAGAGCTACAAGGAGAGAGGTGGTTCAAATCTGTGAGCTGCAGCAGGACTCCACGTAATGTCAATGCCCAAAGAAACTAAAGCATGACAGTTGAGGCTACAAATTCCTAGGCCCCGCCCACTTCCTCCCCTTTGGGGGTGAGTCGGTGGGTGAGTGAAGAGTTTGAGGGGTGAGAACTTTAATCAGGAGCAGAAAGTCCCGCTCTGCACTCGACAAACACACACAAACACTCGAATCCTTGTTGTTTGTTAGCTGGCACACTGGTGTGGGTTTCTCATTGGCACAGAGGGTTTCAGATGAAGGCGGAGCTACTGATCCCCTGAGAGGCACAGCGGAGGGAGGTGATTGGTCGATGCAGAGGGCGGGCAGGTGGGCATGTGGAGCGGTGTTGTTATTTCATTCTGATCAGTAGCTGTTAAGTCCACTGTGTCGTAGTTTGCAGAAGACAGTTCAAGGTGTTAAAACGTGATGCAGACTCACTGGCTGCTGTCGGTGTTCTCCACCAATGAGAGGCCTTGTAGCGGCGGCTGCAGCAGCTCCCTTTTGTATGTCTTTGGTGGGAGTTTGGGAAGCTGTGGGCTGGAGTTGTGGCGAGGTGGGACAGGTGGAGCAGTGATGGAGACAGGAAGAGGGCAGAGGCTGTTCTGGCTGGCGCTGAGCGGGCAGCTTCGCCTGGGGACGCGAGGAGACGGCGTGCTGGGCGGGGTGTTGGGGGAGCTGGGGGAGCTGCTGAAGTCCCAGTGGTATGCGCCCACCGGGGAGGGCTGCAGGTTGAGTGGGTAGTTGATGAAGATCTCCGGGGGTCTCTGGGGCACTGGAGGAGGCGTGTCGGGGAGAGGGTCGCGGGGCGGAGGGGGAGGAGGGCTGGGCAGGGGGCCGTCCATGGGGGGGCCGTTGTAGACTGGCGGTCTTGGCTGGTTCCTGGGCAGGGGAGGGGGCAGCCGTGGAGGAATGGCTGGGGGGCTGTCAGACCTGGAGCTCAGCTGAGACAGAAAACAAAAGAATCAGAATCAGAAATAGAATCGCCAAAGTTGACCCACGAGCAATTTGTTTTCGGCCCACTGCTCATGTTTGAATTTATATCATATATTTATTTCAAATTAATGTAAATATGCTGTTGTCCTTTATAGGAGAAAAAAGTCTTAAGCAGGTGTCCTGTTTTATTACTATTCCTTATTCTAAAAGGATGGAAAATGCTCTATTTTGGTTTCACAGGAGCATGTCATGTCCCATGTTGTTTAAGTCATACTGCACCAAATGTTACTGAAGACATAGACCTAGTATTTGTACCATATGGATATTCAGTAACTTTATGCTGTTGAAAGCAGTAAAGCAAAGTGTTTTCATTTTCAAGTTTTCTTGTATGAGTATTTATTTTGTACAATTAGTTTTGGCCCACAACACTCCACCTTGAATTGTTTTTTGCCCTTTACTAAAAAGAACTAGGGCACCCCTGAAATAGAAAAAAACAGAGCTAAAGTAGTAAGAAAATAAAATAATAAAAAAATAATAATTAAGTTATTACGATCGAATCAAAGTGAATCTTTTCACAGAAATGTCATGTCTTGATCTTACTTTGGCGTCAGACATGGCGTCTTTCCTTCGTGGCGGCAGAGGAGGAGGCTTCAGCAGCTCCTCTCCGAGCTGATGGAGGCTGCCGCAAGACACAGACTGGAACTCTGAGAAGAACAGATGGATATTAAGCTCCGCACTCAATATGAACCAGGGATGAGGATGAGTTTTACAGTCAGAAAAACAACAATCTAAAAATAACTGTGGTGAAAAATGTGGACTCACTTGAAGGTGGAAGAAGAACTGGAGCAAATATGGAGTTGCTACCTGTGGAAGTGAAGAGAGACAGGATGATTAGTCTTAGCATGAGAATAAACAATGTCTGAATCAAACTCTCTTTAAAAAGTATTTCAGAGAAGGAACCAGAAGACTGATGGTCAGCTGATCTTACCGCCGTACGAGCTGCTGAGGTCGGGGTCCATGAACACTGAGCTGAGGTCAGACGAGGCGGACTGAGGAGGGGTTGGTGTGTTTGGGGAGGTGGGTACCGAGGCTGACGCCGGGGTCTCCGGCTCGGTCTCTGCGATGCTTCGGAAGGTGATTTTATGTGGAGGCTCTCTCTCCAGGGGGACGGGGTGGCCCTTCAGGGTGCCAGAGGTAGACGTTCGTACAGGTCGGATCCCCGGGGACTTCAGAGTGTACATGGTCTTTCTGGGCTGCAAGAGGAAGAACGGAAAAGTAAGAACACTTCAACAAACACGGGGGAAAACTAGAAAAGCATTGAGACAGCGCAGACCTCCACCAAACATATTGTGATTGTCACCAACACTTTAGTCCGACTTTAATGTTATACTTCCTTTCAGCAGACTGTCTGCTACAATTTGGTGTTAGTTGCAGGTTTGTACGATAATTTATTTCCTGAAAGTGTTGAAAATTATAATGACCCAGTACATATTTCATATTCTGGATCTTAGTACCAGAATATTGCCAGGATCTGGACCGTACTATGGTGAAAACAGCCCTATCTCACAATGAATAGAATCCTTTAGAGAAATCTTGGATCTAGACGGTGATCCAGATCACCTCCAACATTCAATCACTTCTTCCTTATCCCATTTTGAACATTTCCTGAAAATTTCATCAAGATACGTTTGTTACTTTTTGAGTTATGTTATTCACAGACAAACTCCCAAAAACATAACCTCCTGTGCTGCTGAAACACTACAAACCAAAAACTTACAAATCGTGGGGGCTGCTTGCAGTTCCGTGGCTCAATTTCAAGAGACATTTCGAACAGGTAGTCTGCAAACTCCTTCTCGCTTCGGTTGCACACTGGATTCAGGTTCTCGAAAAACCTCTGAGGGAAAAACAAGATAAAACCATTTAGAGGTTGAGATTTGTTGAACTTCTTCAAAAGAGGACAGAGAAAGTTTTAAACCGGAGCTCTCACCCTGATTTCGTGCTCCACCTTCAGACAGTACGGCTGGTTCTGATACTGCTGGATCTCGCCGGTGATTTCAGCCACTTTCCTCCTCTTGCTGAAGTTGATCAGCTCCTTACCGTGGCGTTTGAGGAAGTCAGGGTTCCCTTCCTCTGTCTTCAGGATGTTGGTTAGATAGATACCTGGGGATATGGATAAGTTTGAGGATCAGGAGAAGAAGAAAACTCATCACTCAGGCTGAATTTATAACAGCACTGCTCAGACTTACCAAAGAAAGGCACACAGGGTGGGTTTATTGACTTGAGTTTAGCCAAGTATTTCTTAAAATGGTCCTGGCTCAGATCCACGGCTTCCTCCAGGATTCTCTTTTTCCTCTCTGGTATTGCCTGTAGGGAGGAAAAAGTCCCGTGAAACACAACGTTTTTCTTTGCTTCATAAATAAAATACATGTATACAGGGTTCCTACAGCTCAAGGCAAGTTCAAATTAAGACTTTTTAAGACTTTTTAATGACGTTGGAAATCACATTTAAAAACAAGTCCACAACGAACCACAATTGAAACAAACAAAACTAACAAACAAAAACACCACATGAATTACCTGGGTTAGAGGCAATTTTAACCCAATGTTTATTTTACAAAAAACATCACTTTTTACCTTTTTTTAACCCCATTTTTACAACTTTTTGCCTTTTTTGTCCCCATCCACTGTCACAACCATTTTTGGAATTTTTACAGTTTTTTTTAATTTAATTTCAATTTAATTCTCAATTTTGCTGCCATAATCAATTTTCCTAAGCTACTTTTGGATTTTTTTTGCCAATTTTTCCTAATTTTTTTCTCTCTCCAGGCACCCTAAGTAGAACCAAGACATGTGTCTGCTTTAAAAGTTCCTGGTGCAACCACATCACCGTTTTCTTAGTTCCACTATTGTTTACATCGATTACACGATGTTGCAATGAGAGTAATTCAGGAAATTATTTAGTAAAATAGATAAATGTTACTTAATATTTTTTTTTACTTCAAACTAACATAAATCTTACCAATGTGTTCAAATTTTTAAGACTTTTGAAATTTGGATTTAAGACTTTTTAATGCCAATTCAGGCCTTATTTTTAGAATTAAGAATTCAATGCCTTTTAAGACTTTTCAAGGATCCGCAGGAACCCTGTGTATAATTATTGAAAAGTTTTTAACATACCTCGAACGTGTGGTCGAGCCTGTACACCGGGACCGAGTTGATGGCGCTCACCACCTCTAGTACGCCGTTAAAGTTGTTGAGCTCCTGAAAAACCTGCAGAATCTCGATGACCCGTGAAAGCACTGCCACCCTCTCCTCCAGGTTATTCGTCTCCACAATACACCTGAAGGAGAGACACACACTCACAGTTACAAGATCCAAAACTCTGCGTCTGATCCTTGATTTTTATTTTTTGAAGGTGGACTTACTTTTCGAACCATAGCGTGAGGTTGGTGGTGTGGCGGATCATGCGCAGCAGGTTGGGCGAGTTCTTCTCTTTGTCCTCTTTGGTCCAGACACTGCCGACCAGCTCAGACGGCCGCACAGCTCTGAGGAAAGATGGATTTTATTTTATTGTTTTTTTTAACCCAAGTTAGGAACAAGTGCTGGCATTTATTCATATCAAATCTACGTCACAAGTCTTTTTGGTGACATGAACTGACCTGTAGAGCTCTGACTCAAGCAGAGTCAGCTGGCGAGCGATCTCTATAGGATGAAGGGTCATGAGGTCAAAGGAGTCCACCTGTCCAGCTCTGCAGATGTGCCACTCAATGGGAGGAGGCGGGCTCTCGAAGGTGATGTTATGACTGATACCGTTTGACTGCGTCTGCAGCTTCCTCTTGATGATCTTGTTGATGGATTCAACCCACTTTCTCATGGATTTTCCTATGAGATAAAATATCATACAACAGGATTAAACTACTCAGACTATAAACATGTGGTGTCTTTAAGTTTTTATGGATTTAAAGAGGGGATATTCTGCTTTCCCACATTTTAAACATGGACATGAAATATCAAAATTTGATGTTCATATTAAATGTGTAGATTTACAAACAACATATGTTGTAGAAATCCTTAAAATCTGTATGTAAACTGCTCAAAACGATCTGGCCAATCAGAGGAAAGGGGATTTGTAGAAAGGAGAGCCTTAAAGAGACAGCAGCTAAAACAAAGCAAGTCAGACTGAAGCTGAAATGATGGTGAGAAAATAAGAATAATATAAAGCCAAAAAAAAAGCAAAACACACCCTCTTTAGAAAACAAAAGTGAGGTCTGTTCTGAAAAAGAAAAACTGAGGAGACACAGATAAAAACAGGAGACACTTTTGGTCGCAGCTGCTGTTTTGTTTGTTGTTTGAAGCTGCAGTAACAGCTGGGTTAAAGATTCAGCCAGAAGAAGAGAGGAGGCCTCATTGGGACGTTAACACACCTTCAAAGGAGCTGAATGTGTATGGAAACAGGTTTAGATTTACAGGTCTCCGCTGTGCGTGCTTCTTACCTCGTAGTTGGATTTTGCTGGTGATGTACTCTTCTAACCGACTCCTCAGCTCAGGGTCGTTCTCAAAGTCGTAGAAATGATGTTCGACCCACTGACGGAAAACGTTAAGAACCCTGTGAAGAAAATGATTGTGTTATTTATTTACACATCACTTTGTGTCATCACGTGTGTTTCACAAATCATCTGATACAGATATGAAGTTAAAGAGTTGTTTTTCATGTTTCTCTGTCCTGTAGTGTTAAGGCTTTTACTGCAGCATGTCTTCACTTAAACAGCTGTGATACTGAGAAGCAAGCTCTCAGTTTTTAAAGGTATTTACTAAACTATTCCTGACTCTTTGACTCCTTATAAGGATGCAAAGTTAAGACAAAAGGTATTCTGTGTCCTGCTGAGAACATCCAGGCCTTAACAGGAGTGTAAGAGAGTCAGACAGGAACAGAAAGAGAGGGGTAGGCCTTTGTTTCTCTTTGAAGGGCTTTTATAAAAACTGAAGGAGTTTGGAGTCAGAATCAGAATAACATCAGAGTTTTTTTCGTTTTTATTAATTGTTTCATTGTTTTAAATTGTTTTAAGAATAATGAAACTATTAATAATAATGATTTTTTATTTACCAATTTATTCCTGCACCACCTTTTATGTACAACACTTTGTTTCAGCTGTGGTTGTTTTAAAGTGCTTTGTAAATAAAGTTGAGTTGAGTAATCAGTGAGCACCACATAATATCACTCAAACCGTTGTTGTTGCTTCAGGGTTGGTCTTTCTGCCTGTAAAATTCTGTCCTTATGGTTTAACTCTGTTTCTGTCATAGACTGTGTCTTGGTCCCTTTCTCTCTGTTTTGATTCAAACTCAGCTGTGATTGGACGGCTCCGTACCTGAGCTGGACTGGCTGCACATATTCCTTCCTGAACCTCTGGAGCTCAGCCGCCATTGGCTGGTCGCCGTTCCAGAGCGCCTGTCGGTCCTCCTCAGTTGGTTCTGGCTCAGGGATCTCAATCCTGAGAGAAATAATGATTGTGTTTGTGACAGGGCACCCTAAAAATTCATGTTCAAAAAGTGTTGGTGAAGCTTGGATTGGAGTGTTGGAGCGTACCTGTCTATGAGCAGCGTGAGGAGCTCCTGTGGTTTGCAGAACGATCGATACGTGGTTAGAAATGTTCGCACAAAGTTAGGATCTGAAAAGAGAGGAAACAGATCAGAGGTAACGTTATGCATCTCTGCAGAACGAACATTTTCAAACAGGTTAAAGTGAAATGAGTCTCAGCACAGCATACCTGCATACATGTGGTAGGTGAGTCTTTCTATGAGTTTGACCACAGTGCCGGCCTTGATGAGAGGGATTCCTGTTTTGCTCTGCAGTTTGTCCTCAAAAACAATATTCTCTTCAGAGTCCTGAACGGCAAAGCGGTAAACCTCCGGAGAGGGCAGTCTTAGAGGATGTGCCTGCTCCTCGTGCTGCAGCACCGTGTCCAACATACGGTCCAAAGTGGAGCGATACTGCAGAGTCACCAGCGCCGCCATCCACGCCGCCTTCTCCTCTGCAGTCCGTGCACAGAAAACCACACAGTTCTCATCCTTTCCTATGAGTTCAAAGGTGTGCCGCAGCTCTGACGAGTCCTCACGATCCATGATGCGGATCTTCCTCAACACGAACTTCTCTTTCAGACGGTACTCTGCCCCGCTGCCCGACCCTGGGAGCCGTGAGCTCTGATTGGCCTTGCAGCTGATCATCAGGCCGTCGAACAGGAAGTTGTGTCTCTCGTGTTTGGCGCCGGCTCGTATGAGCGGCCCCTCCAGGATGAACTCGCTGCAGCACTGGCCAATGTCTTTGCCCTCCCAGCCGTCGATGCTCTTCTGGATCTCGTTCATGCGTTTGATGGCGAGTTGTTTGCTACGAACCTGCCTGCTGTAGAGGCGGTACATGGGCTCACTGTGAGAAAACAGAAAAGCTCCATGAAGAAACCAAACACTGAAGAAGCAAGATATGTGTCAAAAATTAAAAAACAAAGGCTTTCTGATTCTGAAAACCACCTCGCAGCCTGTGCAAACCAATTTTCAGCCTTTAGATGAGACCTACAAACTAAACACTACAACAAACACTGGTAGAGGAGGCGTACCCGGGTTTGCGGCGAGGCTGGTGCTTGGCATAGATGCGCTCCACGCTACACTGAAGGTTTAGCAGCGCTGTGATCGCCTGTTTCAGACATTCACGGTCGTCTTGGTCTTCACTGCGCTCCTGAAGTTGCTGTAAAAAAACACAAAATAAAATAAGAACAGAAGAGTCATCAAGAGAAAAAGCACAACACTTTAGTAATATTATTACTCATGGTGATCTGGTTCCAGAGTTATTTTGAGCAGCAGTTGAACTGAGAAATCAATCTAGGAGCTATAAATAGAAACACAAAGAAAGAGCATCCTTGTTTTCCTTCACAACAAAAACAAAGAAGCTGGAACTAGACATAAATTCAGCTTAGCAGGATTCAGAAATGCTGATCTGTGTGTAAGTACATACCTGAAGAAGCTCAAAGTAGTGCATACAGTGGTAAACTGGGACCATCATCAGCTGAGGCAGGACGTACTGGACTGCTTCTTTGAAACCCTCTGCAACTGACTACAGACACAAAAAACACACATGACCTGTTAGTTTTTTTGGTATTGTTTCGTTCAGACCAACATGATATCGAAAAGTCGAGTGCATGGCAGACAAGCTTCTCCTGTTCAAAACTGTTTTTTGTTACGTAATTTTCTTTCCTTTTAATGAGAAGGAAAGCGATCAGACAAGCAGGGAGTTGAGTGATGGAGGATCAGGGGAGAGGCGGTTGACCGGCGGTTAGGCTGCAGGGTAACCGGAGAGGACACTGTCACAGTATCCATTTAAATCTCCAGTTCCCCTGACAGACGACTCAGAATCAATATGTTACTACTCAGACTCCATAGCAGCGGCCGCACTGTCTGTGAGGGGAGGGGGGAGATGGAGAGGGTCTGAGTGTTTGTGTGGAAAATAAAGACATCAGCTGGTTGATGATCAGTGATGGACAGCCAGAGGGAGGAACAATGACCTAAGTTTAGATCATGTTATTGATATGTCAGCATCCTGCGTGTCTCATTAGAGCAACACATTCGGATGAATCAGAGTCCGCACGAGAAGTGTTAGGATGATATGGAGTAAAACTGCTGCGTTGCATTTTTAAATGTGGGCTTTGTTACATGTGACAGCACTGTTTAAGTTTTAAATGCAATGTTGTTGTCATCAGGGTTTGTTTTACTTTGAAAGTCACACAGCTGCACAACTTCCTGTCCAGCCTTGATCTTCTCTGTGCAAAGCGATACATGGGTATCTGATCTGGAGGACTACAACCAGCCAGAGCTGAGACGCAGCTTGAATATAACACAGCAGAGCCGAGATCTGATGTTGTAACTGAGCAGAGACAGATCTGGTATATGTTGCGCGTTCCTTGCTAGTTTGTGCTTTTATTCCCAGATCAAAATCAGTAAAAGGATATTTATTGTGTTGACTACTTTTATTTTAAGTTGCCCCTGTGGGGTCTTGCATCTTGAAAAGTTTTGGTTGATGCATGTTCCTTTTTTGCTGGAAAGGACTACACATCTGCATAGAAACTGCTCATTGCTGAACACATTCAAAGTTATCATGAAGGAATCTTTATGACTTGCATTTTCAGGGATGGGAATTGAAAAGGTTTTTTCAATACTGATGCCCTTATCGATTCTGCTGATCGATCTGATTCTTTATCGATTCGCTTTACAGTTTTTCTGCGTCAACAAGTGGGCCATCTGGTGTCTCGAAGTGGTTATAGCAATAGTTTAAGTTGTTTGGAAGCTTTCTTTGATTATGAAGTCAGCCATGAGCCTTTTAATTGCCTGTTAGCTTTTCACATTTGAAATTCTCAGTATTTTTTACAGAGTTGATTTGATATGTTTCTGTGATGAAAGTTGAAATTCTATTCTGAAGCTGAAGTTGTACTGATGTACGCTAACTGCTAGCGATCAATGCAGTTTCCCAAATACGTTAGCATCAAGCTTGTGCTTTTTTGTTATTTTGGTAAATAAGGTGATTTGTACTATTTTGAATGTACTGATTATGAATCTCATGAGAGTAATGAGAGTAATGTACATTTCTTTATGAAGTCAGTTCTTCAGTAAAACTTCAAGCTGAAAATCTTGAATCAGAGTTTTCTTGGGAAACGTTATCTAACTGCTAAGCTAAGATAACTGCAGCAGACTAGTCGACGTAAGGCCCAGCAGCTCCGGCACAATGTAAAGAATTGATAAGGGAATCGTTAAGCACTAAGGCTAAAGATATCAACGGGTTGAAACATTTCCTATCGATTCTCAACAGGAACCAGTTTTCCCATCCCTATGCATTTTGCATTTTGGATATCATGCAAAATATTCATGACATTAGTTCTGGACGAATAAAAGGTGACAATCTTTTGTAGGAATGCACGATATATCGGTATCAACATCGGTATTGGCCGATATTTACTCATTTGCGGCATTTTCAGAGCAGCTTTAACGCTCTTTTAAGACCCAAATAATTTTGTTTTCTATGACTGTGTAAACACCAAAACTACCTAAGAAGAGTGGACCATCTACTTTTATGTCTCTCTTTCTGTTTTTGATCCAAAAAACAGACAAAACATACTATTTTGATCGCTTTCATCCCCGGCGCTCCATCCTTTGATCCTCTCTATGATCTCTGTCGTCTTTTCTCACGATTGTGCCGTTCTTTCTCTCTGAACTACCTCGACACATCATCTCAGATTGTTATGTATTTATTTATTTATTTACCAATATCAGTATTGGTAAATATTAGTTATCGGCCATAACGGCAATATTAATATCAGATATCTGTATTCATATTAGTGCATTCCTCCTCTTTTGGATTAAATAAGTATCCTGCTTCAGTATCTTTGTGAGAGAGTGATGAACAGCCAGTTTCACTCCCCAAAATATGAGTTTTTTTCTGAGGTACCAGCAAAGATTGATGAATTATCTGCTAGAATAATCCCCAAAATGCTTACTTTTAACTTTTAGTTTCTCAAAAGTTTTATAAGTGATGTTAGGTTTTTCAGGTTAAGCAGGTTAACTGAGAATAGAGCAGTTTTGTGAGTGGACAACATGTAAAAGTCAACACTGTGGCTGAAGCCTAAATTTAAACACAGATCAGCAGGAATACGGTGCACAAGGACCAGAAGGACAACATGTTCTCATTTCACTGAGGTACAGGGCTGCTCGAACCCATGTCACGCTCTTTTGCTGTCCTAATTCACATCTTATTTTCTACATGAAATGTGCCTTGGGCCACCCGTTGTCCTCCTACCCCCTCCTCCTCCTCCTCCTCCCCAGTAGAAAAATGGCCCGCAGTGTGGCTGCATGTTCTATTTTTAAAAGGCGATGTAATTTACCCACAATACCAGACGCTGCAGAGTGCAGGGGCTGAGTGCTCGACAGACACATTTATCCGGGGGAGGGAGAGAAAGACCGAGAGGGGGAGAGGAGAAAGTCAAGAAGGATGGAGTGAAAGAGAGGAAGCACATGCAATGAGACAAAAGCTGAAGCACTAACGTTCGATTCCCCTTTTTAGCAAATGCAGCATCAAAGAGTCCACATAAGACGCAGAGACGAAAAGACAGATGCACATCAGGTCAGAGATGAAACACAAAGAGAGAGATGCTAAAATAAGAAGAGCAGACGCTGCAGAAAAGAGGCACGAGCAGGTTGATAAAAAAAGGGATGGAAGGTGTTTGCAGGAGGGAGGGGGAGTCAAAGAGGGGGAGGCTGGGGGAGAGACACCATTACACCATCTGCCCCTGGGACCACCACTAACACACGACCACACATAATGTGCAGCCTCAAAGCAACAAGGACTGTCAAAGCACCACAACAGGCATCGAGTTTTGACCAAACCGTAAACTACAGAAAAAGATTAAACAGTTTACTCATCAGGAGACATGATGCAGGTACTTAGATTAGGGCTGCACGATTATCGCAATCGCGGTGTCAGCACATGCAATTCAGATTTTTCTCCATGATAACCAAGCAAGTCTGTAGACTCATCATGACACAACTTTTTTTTTTTTAAATCGCAAGCACAATCGCAATCGCAATATTGTCCACCTAATTGCAAATCGCACCTTTTCCCCAAATCGTGCAGCACTAATTTAGATTTCAGTTAAGCAGTGGAAAAAAACCCCATCTTTGCTGTTTTTGTGTCTGTATTGTAGGAAAGTAAATTGACATAGATTTATTCAGCTTTCCCACACAGGTAGGGATTTTTGAAGTCACATTAAGCTCTGAAAAAGGAGCTCCAACAAATGAACAGTTTCAAATTATCACCAGATTATTATCACTATTCAGTATCTGTTGTGTGTTTTTGTATTTTAATTGTATATGTGAGGTCTCAAGATAAGCAAAAAACAGTATTGTTAGCAGCGTTAAAAACTGACTTCAGTAGGGAAGATTTGGGAAAATTGTTGGATATTTCAAGGAATGAATTGAAGAAGCTGAAGAATTGCTTTAAACTCAACTAACAAACATTGGACTTAAGCAGAAAGAGTTTTATGACATTTGGGAATCATCAACAAAATCAAGCAGTGATTGAAAGTGTCTAAAATGAAACTTCTCAGATTTACAAGTGATGATAAACTGTGCTGGTCATAACATTGAGCTTATTCTTAAGCTCAACTTAAGTTGAATTTCCCCTCTGGGATAAATAAAGTATTTTATATTCTATTCTTTTCTATTCTATTCTAACTTATTTAAAGCACAGATGCTGGAAAAAAATGGTCTTTACTGATGGCACTGCTACCCCCTCAACCTGGACCCAGATAACCGGTGGAAGATTGATGGGTGGTATGAAGTACAGGTGGTCCTCGAGTTATGAACAAGTTCCATTTTTAGGGCGCGTTGTAACCTGAAATTCCACGCAAGTCGGATTTTTACTCTAAATACCCCCTAAATCTCTAAATAACTTTTCAAATATATGTATTATACGGGTCCTGCTTTCCTTTTTCCATGATGCGAAAAAGGTTAGGATACCAAGAAAATTACGGAGCACAAACACAGACGATCTACACTTTGACGCTACTCAAAACAAAGTGGACGATGCTGGTCAACGCCTAGCACTATGTAGCTGTATATTCATACGCGTCATAAACTAGTACGTAGGTAGGCTTACAAACAGAGCGGCGTAACTTTGAAACCTTCTCTATTTTATGTTGAAACTACGCAAGTTGAGAACCACGTAGGTCCATGACCTCCTGAATTAGAATAAGGAGCAATCTGTATTAAGTTAAAAATCTTACAATTTTAAGAGAGATCACAAACGCACAATTAATGCCATTTTATTTCACTAGTAAAGACTTATTTTCACAGAAAAGCTTTTTTACTTTGACTGTTTCTCAGTTAAACAGATTTCACTGGTTTGTTTTTAAGTACACGAATTTGATTACTTGGCTGCTTCTGGTTTTACTGTTTGCTGTTGACTTTTACCTGTTTTTACTGCCCACCCGGGAGCACTTTGTTACTTTTATTGGAAAGTGCTACATAAAGTATAATTATTATTATAAAAAACAATCATAATTACATTTCAACTCTTCCTTAATTCTTCCATACAGGAGGGAAAAACATGAGTAAGTGCCAGAGATGTGCAGGAGAAGCTGAAAATGTTATTGTGTTACACTCAGTGGAAGTTTCACCACAGAAAACAAAACTTTATACAGTATATACTGTTGTTTAACCACAGCCTTTTGGCTCTAGAGTAATTTCATGGTACACTGTTGAGACTTTTCAACAGATAACAAAAGCTACTGACTGTATTGTAACTAAAATAAAGTTGTGTTTTTCACTCCCATGTCCTTTTCTTGTCCTCATTCAATGAGTAAATGAAAATAAACAGGGAGTGGGTCAACAGAGGAAGGTGCCATCAATGGTGCTCCAACCGTAGTCAACTTAGATAAGACACAGCACAATGCCGGGATCATGAAACGTGTCCTTAAGGAGTAATTTTTGGGAGATTCATTGTGAGGATTGGATGTGCATGTGTGTACATGAGGTACACGGCTCAACAGCTGAAGTAGCCCGCTGCTCTCCTGACACATTTTCTAACTTTATTTAAAGGTGAAAGGAACCAAAACTGTTATTTGTGACGCTTTTAATTTGCCTTTTTTACCGCCTTTTGTCTGTTACTTTATTTTGTACTTTGAAAACAAAAGGTGTTTTCCGATCAGGAACTTTTTATAGTTCCTGGTCAGATGTTGTCTCCACTGCGGTCTGAAACCCCCACATACAGTAAATTCTGTGCGAGTTTGGAGCTCTGATGTTTCTCCATGTGAACAGTCGGACTTGTTGGTCGTCGGCCTGAGAAAACACCAGCAAATATTTAATCTTCAAAGACTGCCAAACTGCACCCTGCCGAGCATAATTCAATGCTTTTCTTGTGAGGAATGTCCAAATAAAACAATGCAGCAGCAGTGAATAAACCGTACACAGGACGCTGAATATGTCATGACATGCCCTCGGACCGTATTGGGAGGAATTCCACCAGGTTGACTTCAAAGAAACGCAGGAACAAAAATTCAAACACTGTTTGCTTGGTGTAAACACATAAATGACCTACTTGTACCTTTATATTAAAAACAAACAATATTTTTCTTTTCAGGTTTATGACATTTTTGCTTCTTAAGAAAGTTCACTTTTGAGAATGACAGGAAGGGAGGGAGTGGGGGAAATAAAACGGACAAAACTATGCAGAAGGAGGAAATTAAATGCCACAAAGTCTTAATCTTCAAGGACAAAAGCCACTGGGACACACACTTTAAAACATATATTACTAGAATTATGTAATCATTAATTCATCCTTCAATTATAGTGGAAGGTTTTTAGGGAATATGGTGTAAAAATGTCATTATTCACTATTCAGGCTGCACAATTCATGAAAAAAACCCTGGCTCAAAACACTTCGATTTAGGTTTGGCATAATATTTCAAAAGGAAAGGTTGATGATGGAGCAAATGCACCAAAAGACAGGTTCAGGTAACTCCTCTGAACACCTCACCTGGAAGTAGAGACCGACGGTCGGCCGTGCCATCAGGTTGTTGAAGTGCTCGTGGAAATCTTTACTTAGGATGTCCTGGGACAGCGTCTCGTAGGGGTCAAATGCCTGCTCCTGTAAACACACAGAGAATCACTCATGAGTTCGTGTTACAGAAACATGCGTCACTCACAGTTTTTTCGTTTCGAGGAGGAAACAAGAGGAATGAGCGAAAGAAATCCATGCAGCCCATCTGGTGAGGAGAAAAATCCTCTTACCTCCGCGAGGTCTTCAAAGCAGCTGCCCACCAGAGGATGAGGGCTGCCGTCAGCCGTCATCTCAACAGCATCCTCGATGAGCCCGAGCAGCTTTACCGTCAGCTCATGGATGTCCAGGATGTTACTGAAGATCACCTCCACATCCTGCACGACAACACAACAGAAGAGAGACGCTCGGTGTGAGACACAGGCTGCTGAAGGACTGATAAAGCACAAAATGTCACAGACTGACAGTGATGAGGTAGAAAACGCAGTCACACATTACTCTGATTAACCCTTGTTACACTATGAGGAAAGACCAGGAAACAGACAGTCACTTTAGCACATGTAAACACACTAAGGGTGAAAAACATGGCATCATGCTGAGGGCTGCTTCTCCCATTCCTCTCATTCCTTCCCTAAATAAATAAAAACCAGCGTTAAGAATAAGCTCCACAAAACAACAACAGGCCTAATTAGCCAGAGGAAATCATTAGTCAAGCAGACCACAGCCCCAGAAATAGCTCTGAGTGATTATTGGCTGCTACAGTCTGAATAGAAGTTGTCATTATTTGACTGTAGCACATTCTCCACGTCTCCAGAGTCATTTTAGATTACGCTGCGTTTCAACAGATATAATTTAACGTTTTTTTTTTTTCCTGTGAGGGCTGCAGATGTCGTCCCTGTCTCAGCATAATTACACATTCTGCATTCCTCAGGGCCTCACAAAGGTTTATCCTCCTCACCCAAATGATACCGCAAATTACCCCACCCAAAAATATGCAAAACCACAGCGACATATTAAACTCTTTTCATTCACATCTTCTCAACCCAGAGATACAGAGTGTGGTTCCTGTCCTCTATCCACATCTCATCAGGTAAGACAACAAAATGAGAGAAATGTTAGTGCTTTTCAACAGCAGGAACCAGGGTCTGAATTTCCCTTGACAGGTTGCTTCTTTCTAAAGGTCCAGGAACTTTTAGGGGCAGGGCCTGCAATGCTGAACCTTTCTGATTTGTATTTTTATTTCACCTTTTGTCCATAACAACATCACACCCAGCTTGACTTGGTTTAGTACTACCTAAACAATCTTCTTCTTTGAGCCTGATGGTGTTAATGTGTCTTTATCAGCTCCCGGTGTTACAATTTTTAAGAGTGACCTTGTAAACTGGAGACTTTCAGCTAATGTGTCAGTAGATGTTGAGTTTACAACAGCTGTTCCAACACAGAAGTCCTTGGGAATATATCCTAGTTTAGATTTTGGTTCAAATCTTTTCATCGGGTAAGTATTTAATAATATGGAGACACCTGAAAGGGATGCATCAAGATAAAAGTCTCCAGTTAACGATTACTCATTTAACAGTAACACTGGTCAATCTCTGCTATGCCTTTTAAAATCTGTCTCCTTTAAGGCCCAGTTTACACGACGATGTTTCATCCGAAAATGCTAAAACGCAGTGAAAAAAATCTGCGTTTACATAGAAAAGCTGAGGAACTTAAAACGCTGTAGTAAGCATGCCAGGCCTGTAGGTGGCACTATGACTGTCTTGTCCAGAAGCCGCTTTTAGTGGATCCTCTCCGAAGTAGAGTTGAGCCGATCATCTGTTGTATTGGTGAATACTCAGAGCAGACGTGGAGCAACAGATGCAGATTTTGTTGAAAGACAGTCAGCAGATTCAGCAGCACCAGCACAACATGGTAGTCCGCGACTATCATAATGGTACTGCGCAACTGCCGTATGCACTTGCACGAAGTGGAACGTGACGTCAGTGTTTTCCACTCTGGAGGGCATTTTTAAAAGTTTGCATTTAAGGTTGGCTAAAATACCATTTCCGTATACACCCCAGGCCGAAACGGAACAATAGCTTTGCATTTCACCCTAAAACCCTTGTCATGTATACAGCCTCTGAGTGAATCTTTTCAGCAACTATCTAAAAATGCACAGGCTGAATGTCCTTTATGCTAACAGAATAACTGTAGCATCACACATGACAGTAGCAGCCTGTCTGTGTCCCTCTTTTGTAGCATCTTTGTTGTATGGCTACTATTTATTTTTCACTGCCCTCTGGTGGTCTGGTGGTGAAGTGATTTTTTTTTTAATCTCCACATGTCACTGGCCTGATTTGCATAATCATTTAGATCCTGGAAAAGAAATTCCTGAAACCTTAGCCAAGAAAGAAAATCACGGAGAATCCTCATCAGCAAAGTGCAAAAGGGCAAATGTTGCAGTATTGACATCTCTGTACGAAGCTCACCTGAGGCGCGAAGATTTTAGGGTTGGACAGGAAGTGATGGCGGAACACTTTGATGATGAGGTCGAGCTCTCGCAGGTACTGACGCTCCTCCGCGATCTCAAGCCTCACCAGGTCGTCGTACGTGAGCTCCCCGGAGGACGACGGCTCCTCTGTGCACTGAGACATCAAACCGATGTCGTCTTCCTGGTCGAACATGTCCATCAGCACCTGAGGACAGACAAAATAAATCAGTTAAAGACACACAGAAACACTCAGGTGCTGCTCAGAAACATGGTGGGGTTTCTTTCCTCACCTTGTCTGCACACATGGACACCTTGATGTCCTGCTGGCTGATTTCATAGTGCCGAATGTTGCCGACGTAGTTCCCCGCCAGTTTGAGGATGTCCGCTGATATGTACTCCAGCACGGCCACAATGTAGAGAGAAACATGGTAGTCCACTTTGTAGCCCAGGACCTCCTGTTTGAAGAGGAACAGAAACAGCTGTGGTATCACACAGGGGTCATAAGCTAAGCTATAAGTTTTAGTTTTTAACTGCGATTTCTTTCAACCTGTAGGGCAGACCCCAGCTCAGGGAAATGTCATATTTTAAACTTTTTTTCCACTAAAACAAAAGTTCATCTGCAAGTTCAAAGTATAGACTGGATAATATATTGAATTAAATTTAAGTAGTCTAAACTTGATTCTTCTTTTGGGGTGTAGAGCTCAATGTGTCTTTACCTTAAGCAGAGGGTGAATCTTGTCCACAGGGAGCAGTAAGGGGTTTCTCCTCTTGCGTTTCTCGATGGCTGACTGAGCGTCTGCAATCGCCCACTTATCTATTGGGTGGGGGAAAGTTTTCTGGACCCGTTCCTGGAGAGAAGAGAATCATTGTCAAGTTGGATTTGGAAGCTGAACTGCAAACAAATATTCAATAAATCATGTAATATTTTCCTGTGGTGGAAAATGTCATTTTTTTAAGCTTTCATTTTAAAATCACGCAACCCTCAAACAATCCCAGATAGTCCCAAAAACTGAATGTTGATGAATGTTAATGAGAGAACTGTCTAAATCAAATTTAAATCTGGATGCCCCGTTGATCCGTCTTACCTCCACGTCCTGCACGGAGCGAGGCTGAGCCACACACAGCATGTTCAGCAGCTGCAGGATCAGCTCCTCGATGTGCTGCAGGGCATCCTCCTTCGCCTGGAGGTTTGGGTGGACCTGCTTCTGCACCTGAATATTAACAAACACAAAAAGATATATGCTTCAATGATTGCTTCATTGACTTTATTCACCACAAACCTCTTCCTTCATCATGATGTTACTCTGCCTGTTAACACCTGGTGCGATGCATCGTGGTAAGACTCAGATGATGTTAATGACGTCAAAACGACAAGAACAGACAATGACTGATGAGGAAAAACACTTAAAAGTTTAGTCCGACTTTATTGTTATACTCCCTTTCAGCAGACTGTCTGCTACAATTTGGTGCTAGTTGCAGGTTTGTACAATAATTTGTTACCTGACATTGTTATAAATTATGATGACCCAGTACATATTTCATATTCTGGATCTTAGTATCCAGAATATTGCCAGGATCTGGATCTTACTTTTACATCTGTCAGAAATTATGGTGACCTTGTCTTGTATTGTTTAGAAAAGCAATCCGACCATTTATCCTGGAGTTACTGACATATGGTGAAAATGGCCCTATCTCACAATGATAAAGACTCCTTTAAAAAAATCCTGGATCCAGACAGTGATCTAGATCACCTCCAAAATTTAATCACTTCTTCCTTATCCCATTTTGAAGATTTCCTGAAAATTTCATCAAGATCCGCTGGTTAGGTTTTGAGTTGTGTTGTTCACAGACAAACAAACCTAACTCCAACCTTTTTCTTTGTGCTTACTTTGGCAGCTCATAGCTGATTAATGAACTCTCCATTCAGGATTGCTCATCTTCAAATTAGGCAGCATAACAATAAACCTGTCAACAAATTTTATCAAGATAAAAAGGAAAAAAACAAGAGCTCTTCTGCTGATTTATTAAGCTATCCAGGCTCTCTCCTGTGGGTGGAACCAGCCGGACAGAAGGTGTGGTTTTTTAGGTGCAGACAGTAGAGTAGGTGTGGCATCCTCAGGTTTACGAGTAGAAATAAACGAACACCTCCCCCTTAAACCACCCTCCAGCCTCCCAAAAGTTGTCGTCATTGGGGCCGTGCCCTCCTGCAGGAATGTTGTCAGTTGAGATACTATTATAGCACCAAACGCAGACTCAGACGGGGAGGGAAAAAAACGGCTGTGAGAGGAGAGAGGTGGATCCAGAGACAGCCTAACATTTACTCTTCTCTCACAAAAGCCCGGCCTGTTCACATGCTGGTGATGGAATTACCCTGGTGTATAGAAAAGCGGGGCATTATGATGACAAAACATTGCCCCCGGATTAAGGAATGTGAGGAGAGTTAAAAGGTCAACGCAGAAAGAGTTCACGCATTCTTGAGCTCTGACTTAACAGAGGATGTCACTGCTGTCTCAAGTTTAACTTCACTTGTTGGGGATGAAATTATAAACCAGAGAAATAAGAGGAGGGTTAACTCTTCCCGCTTTTTTCCTTAATCTGTGCTGAAACCTTTAACGACACTCAGATGCTTTTAAAACAAGCCGAGATGGAAAATCTGAAGCCACAGTTCTGCCTCTTTTTACGTCTCTCTACGTCATTTCTGTTTTGATGCACACTCACAAGACCAAACAGTTATAAATAAGCCACAAGTATAAAGTCTAAGTGGAAAAAATACATATCAAAGCAGAAGTAGGTTGTGAGATATATCCTCTCGACCACAAACAGGCACTTGACCAAATTCCACAGGACACCAGGAGCTGTGAGTCACCACGCTGAAACTACGGGGGTTTCCCTCGACTCCATTCACAGAATAGTTTCTGAGAGGCCTCACGTCCAACAAGTGTCGTCTATCTCCAACAATGTCAGGATGGGAGGCCGAGCAGCAAAAATACACAAATCTGAATCAGATTTGAATAAAAGCATAAAAGTACAGTGGATTTTAAGTGCAATTCATGTAACACCAACACCAGCTGGAGTCAGGAGCTGGAAGCTTTGTTGTATTACAAAAACTTCATTACCCATTTTTTGTCCTTTATACAGAAATTTCTGTTTAAAAAATTGAGCACAGATTATGTAACATAGCTAAACATTGGAATGAGAGTCTAAAAGTAAATTATGTTGAATTGGAGCGTGGCTAACACTTGCACAGCTAGCACCACCAGCTTTCCATCTTTTTCAGGTTTAAGAAGCAGTATTGTTCTCTTTTCAGTTTTTATACTATCTCTGGTGCCTCTGTAGTAGCTTTACATGCTATTCATGTAAAAAAAAAAAAAAAAAAAAAAAACTATTTTTTTCCCATTTTTCTGGTGTTTTAGAAAACCACCTATTCTAGCCTTCATCAATTTAGCTACTGTCTCTTTAAGGTTCCCTGCTCCACAAACCCCCTTCCCTCTGATTGGAAGTTTTTGAGGTGCAGAGCTATGGGCAGACCTTGGTGTTTGAGGCCCAACCCCTCTAACATGTCATGAACCTGTTAGGAAGAATCCTGAGTCATGGCCTCGTCATTCAGATGAAGATCTCGTGAAGACCTTGTGCTGTCTTGGGATTTCTAAAACGTGAATATCTAGGGGTTCGAAAATCTGCACATTTAGTGTGAACACCCTTCGTTGTTACTTTAAATTCATGTTTAAAAAACAGAAAAGCGGAATACCACTTCTTTGTCTTCATCCACACCAGGACCTGTCCTCTCTAAACAGGAGCTTCCCTGACTGTTAACCACTGCTCATTGGAAACTTAACACTGATTAGTACCTTGTACAGTCCCACTCTAATAATCAATGTCGATGACTGATCCTCTGGTTTGAAGAGACTCTCTTAACGAGCTGTTCGCTGTCAGCTCTATGTGGAGGACTGAGAGCAGAGTGGTGCCATGTGCAGGTATGACTGTGGCTCAGAGTATTTACAGTACCACTGAAACTTGAGCCTAATGGCTGATGGATGAAACACGGTCTAATATAGTTGGCGGTGAACACTGAAGTCCACACGAGCAAAGTGAAAGCAACGGGGCAGAAAAAAGACAGAGGGGAAACTCCTGAGCTTAAAAAGCAGCACTGGGTTTGTCATGATGTTAAAAGAGCTCGTCAACGTCATAATCATAGAGTGCTTTTTTTTCTGTCAGAAATTTCTTCTATTATTAAACTACTTCAGAACATTTTATACATGACTGTGGTCAAGATCAGGGGTCCCAAAATGTTCAGCAAAGGCCCAAGATACTTGAGTTGATTGAGAGAAAAAAACATGTGCATTTATTTGTGTTTGCACTAGAGCCCGACCGATTAATCGGGTGGGCCGATTAATCGATTAATCAGGTGGGCCGATTAATCGGGTGGGCCGATTAATCGGGCCCATTATAGCCTATCACCGATTAATCAACATCGGCCAAAATGTAGCCAATCATAAAAAATTTCGGCTCCGCGGAGATTCTGTCGCTCCTGCTCCTGTGTGTTAATTAATATAAGGCTACTACACAGCGTCTCACTTCATAATGCCATGCAGGATTAACCTGGGCTTATAAATTCACAAGTTATTGTCTTTGTTGAAATAATTTTTGAAAATGTTTCAATGTATTTTGTTGTAACTGTATTTATTGCATGTTTTGAAAGCAGCTACATTGTTACTTAAAATCTAGTTTAGGCCCATGCATTAAATGGAAGATGGAACTTTTCAATAGCTAGTAATAATTTGTGTTCATATACAGTACTTACCCTGTGTATTTCAATGAATTTATCATATATCAGACAATATATTGGATATCAGTCAATATATTGGATATCGGCTTCTTTTCGCCCCCAGTATTGGTAACGGCATCGGCCCCAAAAATCCCATATCGGTCGGGCTCTAGTTTGCACTGATATCTTCATCATCCTGGCTTAGTCACCTTGGGGGTCTTAAACAAAGAAATGTGGAAAACACATCAAACATTTTCTGTTTGCATGGTTTTACAATGGACGGATGAAACATGCAATTTTGAATAAAGTAAATAAGTTTATTTTGTGACCCTCCCCATCAGTGTCCTATAACCTCAGATGATTTTGGACTTTTCTCAGATTGTTGATTTTCTTGAAGGTTTGTCTATTTCGTTCTTTTATGGTTGTGCTAAAACCTAATTTTTGTCACATTTCCTTTTCCGATCAGGTTTTTTCTATTTAATGTGTTTTTTGGTCTTTTTCATGCCTTTAATCAAAGAAAGAATATGACAGTGGATGGATTAGGACCCAGGTAGAGACCGAGGTATGGCATGTGGGAAACAGGCCAACAGGACCACCCGTTTGAGGGCAAACCTCGTGGGATGTGACCTAGACCCCTAGGCCATCTGCGCCCTCATATATCCAAATTTTAAATGAAACCTAGCCAAATAGTTGTAAACATAAGAAAAAAATTTAAAAAGCACAAAAAATTTGAACTAACTTCTGAGAGTAGGGGTAATATGTTAAATGGTTTGCAGAGCGAGGCTAACACCAGCAGCATTAGCACCACCAGCCTTCAGACCTCTGCCTACATGTCCGTCTAACCCATTCCACACTACAAGACAACATCTATCATCTGTGACCGTTTACATCCAGGTTGTTGAGCTTTATAGCAATAGCCATGAACCAGAGCTAATCCTCAAGCTAGAGGCAGCACTACAGTCTAACTACAACATATTATCTGCATTCAAAAGTTTACGACAATGAAATGCCAACAATTTGTTTAACCAACCAGTAATTCTGCCGCCAACTAATGAGGGAAAACAACTGAGACTTGCAACCCTATTGGTCAGTTAATCTCTTCACCATAAACTCTGACACTACAATGAACTGACTCCACAACAAACAGTGTGTAAGCTTTTATGTACATCATCCTGTGCATGTAAAGGTGTACAGTTTCATGGGTCAGCTCCATTAAAAGGGAAAAGGCTCGTGTACAGGAAGTCCCAGCTCTCCACCGTACTCCTGCCTTGTTCTCTACCCACACAGAGCGAACTCCCAGAGGGGAGCAGATCATAGCAGCACACTGAGGGGTATTGATGAGCGTGTGTGTGGAGGCAGCAGGGGCTCACGCTCCACACAAAGACCTGAGCCATTTTCATGCATGAACTCTGGATGATTTCCAGATTATTTCAGAAGATTCAGGTCAGAGACTAAACACCTGGATCTTTGGGAAGATGAACACTGAAAGTGTCTGCTTTTCCTCATCCTCCTCAGTCAAAAAACACCTTAAGACTCCCTTTAGTTAAAATAAAACTCCACAAAAAAAACAATGTGTAAAAAAACCTTAAGATTCTATTAACAAATAAAGACACATGCAAAAAAAAACTAAAATAAAAAAGACAGTTTTTGATAAATTGGTTAAAAAAGTGCAGCCTCTTTCAGATGTTTCCATTTGGAGCAAACAGTGCAAACTCTGACCAATCACATGGCATCATTTATGCATCTACAAAAAGGATGCTGAATGCTGGGGGTAAAGCCATCTCTCAATCAGTGTGTGTTTCCATTAGGGAAGAATTAATCAACAGTGTGAAAATATTTTAATCAGGAATTACGCAATCCATAACGTAAAGAAACTGAATTACAGAGTTTTAAAGTCACAAATGAAAACTTGAATAAAATCTCACATACGAGCGTAATTTTTCCTCTGTAGCACTAAACTTTCATTTATGAAGCTGTCAAATGAAATTTCTTTTTTAAGAGTTTATAAGGGATGTGGTTGGCAAAGGACAAATAGGGTTTTCATTGCATTAATAAATGACCTTCAAGTTTTAATAAATTTTTACAATATCTGTATCCTGAGCATAATCTCTTTGGAAAACACCAGAAAAGAGTCGCTTTCATCAAGCACAAGAAATATACAATAGGCGAGGCTCAGAGTAGAAAGCATTATTGAACATTATTGGACAGCAGAAAATAGTGCTACGCTATAAAATGAGCAGAAAATGCAATTAATGGAAGAAAAAAAGGCCATCAGAACATTTTAGAAGATACTTCTTTCCTACAGACAAATGAAGTCAAAGAAAGGAAAAGTGACAGTGAGTAAAGTTTCTTTCACCATCAAAAAGACACTCAAAACTGGGACGGGAAACTTTGACAGGAAGAGGTCTGGTAGACCCAAAGCCGCAACAAAATCTGAAGACAAGCTTCTGAGAGTCAACAGCTTCAAGCACAGCTTCAAAGAGGTTATAGTAAGCAGTCTCACTTTGAGTTACTGTGAAGAGAGGACTTTGAGATGCAGGTTTGACAGTTGAAACTACAGAAAGAAAGACATCCCTGTTGAGACGGTCAGAAGAAGAGGTTTGCCTGGGCCATTAAACACCACCATTGGACGACTGAGGATGTGGAGATTAAGCTGTGAACTAACAAGTTCTTTTTTTTCATAAAGCAAGATTTTTGTACGCTGTATGTTGAGTAAGGTAAAGGATAGTTGCTCAGTGTGTGACATCAAATGTAAATTTTGAAGGGGAAGCATGATGGTCTGTTGTTTGATCCCGGGTTTGTGATTTGTACAGATTGTTAGGCACCCTGAACCAAAAATGGCCTAACATCAAGCCCTGCCATAACCACTTTAAGACTCAAGAAGATAATCAGCTTGAAGACATGGAGGGCACTGCCAGTACGGTCCCGTCTGCAGACTCAAGCCCTTTGCACACCAGACGTGTATTTTCATGCAAATATTTTGCATGTTATTTATTTTTTTCGAACCTTCTGTTTTTAATGCAAGCTTTTACACCAGCAAAGCCCCATTCACTGAGTGAAATCGTGTCTTTTATTTTTTTTTAACCGAGGTCGATTTTTCCAAAGTTTTGCTTGCGAGGACTACACATCAACCAATCAAAACGCTTGTTGTTGACAAGTCACGTACCAAAACATTCAACATTGATCGTGTTTGTACCAGCACCTGATTCTTGACAACAAAAGACAAAAAAAATACAAAGACAGCAACATTTGGAGGAAAATAGCTGCGGAAATTGGATATGATGCCTCCATATTTTTTGCAATTTTGTGCCGTTTATTCGCGTCGCCTTCAGTGTTCAAAGGCTTTTAAACCCTATGGAGCTGGTTTGGGATTAACTGGAAAGAAGAGGGAAAGCAAAGAAACCAACAAATGCTCAAAATTTACAGGAACTGTAATGGGAATATTTGATTTCCACTGAGGAAAAAATACCAGGAGTGTGTCCAGCTTTGATGAGTCCAAGGTTTAGAATAAGACGTCAATTGTTTATTTGTTTTATACTTTCATTTCAGAGCATGAGATATTAAATCCCATCATTGTCAAACTGGGGAGATCTAAAACTTTTGGCTGGTAGTCTATTTCCTGTTTTGTCCTCTTTAAAGTTAACATTTAGATTTATTATCTGTTTATTAGACACTAATTCACAGATAAATACTGATTAGCATCCCCTTGAAAAATCAAATCTTTGGTTTATAGTTATTTAACAAATGGGAAAATTGACAAAAGTATGTCTCATATTAAAAGCAGGCCTTGATGTAAATGGAAACATTGTGTTTGGCTTTGATATCAGTGAATGAATCACTTTCTAAAGAATAGATTTCATATTTTGCCTTGATAAGAAATCAAAACCTATGAGTAATATTTGTGCAAATTTTTCTCAAGCATTTCCATCATGTGAACAAAAAAATGTTTTCATTCAACCTCAATACAGACCTGATCAGAAAGCTGTGACTGAAGCTGAATAAATACTAGTGTGTTTGTTACAAACTTACTTCAAAAAAAGCAACATTTCTAAAACATGCTGACGTAACAGAACTCAGCAGAAATTACCCGATCAGTTTCTGTGGCTTCACGAGTTGAAGGGATGGAAAAACTCTGACTATTGGAGTGGGAAAGTACATGCAGCATTTCTTCAAACCTCTTAACCACGGAAGATTTCTTTACCCCAAAATGTGCGACATCATCGATGGTATCAGTTATAAAGAGTAGCAAAAAAAATTTGTGTTTGGTGCAACACATGGAAGGATCAGGAGGTAAAAGAACACAAAGTTGGTGGTTTTAACGGAGGCTGGATGGTGTTAATACAGGGTTAACATTTCTAATTCAATTGATTATTCTCTTGGCTATGTACACGGAGCTGCATCAGGCTCAGGTTGCAGGTAATGTGGCTTGTGTGTGTGTGTGTGTGTCGGAGAGGTGGGGGTGGGGCTTGTTATTATACCCCAGCATGTGTCACTGTTTGTGATTCATGCCATGACATCATCCGCCATTACAACCAGACTGTCTGGGGAACCACAGGGCAGAGATCAACTCTGAGACAAAAGGCACACACACATGAAACACACACACACATGAAACACCACACACACACACACACACACACACACACACACACACACAAATATGGAGCAACAAAAACAGACGGGCTTTCGACAGAAGAGAAACAGAAACTCAAATGCAGCAAAATATGTCGTACATGCAACAAATATAAACACACACACGCTCACACATATACACACACACACTTCTCCTGACATTTAGCCAGCCATCCTCACAGTCACATCATCAAGACAATGCCTGGTGGTTGTGCCATTGACAGCACGTGCCCTGGCTGTGACCCCTGTCTGACCTGACCCACTGACTAGGGTGACTACATGTCCTCTTCTGCCCGGACATGTCCTCCTTTCTGGTCGTAAAATTATGACAGAGAGATTTTGTTGAGCATACGTGCCACATGCATCATGATGTGAAAGACCCAGGCCGCTCCTTTTCTCAGGTCAAACCAGAAAACATGCTCAGACTGCCAGCCTACTTTGCCGTGTTTGAGTATCACCCTACCACTGACCCCAGCCTCGCCTCAACACCCGCATTCACCCACCCTCCATCTGAGTATGTCTGATGCTCACCCACTTCACTTTTCTGTGATGGGTGGTGAAGGTGTGAAATAATCCAGCGCTGACACAGGAAGTGAAACCTGTCACTCTTTTGATCAAACTCAGATGTGACAACGTGCTGCTGATGATTAAAATTATACGTTCATTTTACTCTAAAAGAAGACGCAGTTACAACCAACGCTCTGATCATCACCTGCACGTTTACCTTTGGTAAAACAAAAGATCTCCACAACCAACTTTCTATGTGAAATTGAGTATTGTCCATCTTCCTGTGCCTTGTTCATTGTTTAATCCCTACAGACACACTGAGGCTGTTTATTGGCAGGAGTCTGGTGAATCACAACTCAGTCTTTACACTTAATCATAGTGTGACGTATTACAATTACTGTTGTAAACCAAAGTACATTTGAAATAGAAATAGAAAGCATTCCTGTTTGATAAACTCATCACAAAAAGTAAGGAGTCTGGAAGTTTATTTCCCTTTTTTGTTTTTTGACATTGGCAGAGAAGATTTGGCTAAATTTTCCACTGGCAAGCCCACACACACTTCGCTCTGCTGCTCATCCTATAAATGCATGTTCCTGACAAATGTGGCTCCATTTAAAAGGGAAATAAACAGACTTTACAACAGTATAAGATTTATTGCTAATAAGCTAATAAGCAAGAAGAACAGAAATTTCCTTAATTTATGTGCTAAGTTTGTACCAGTCAGCACATGTGCAAACAATGTGTTATATATTGGTCTGACTGCAATTGCACCAAGTATGACTCAAGTCATACAAACGTTACCAGAAACTACAGGTGAGGATCGATTTTCTTTTGCATACACAACTAATTCGGCACCAAAGGTAGAATACAACTCATTTGCACCACATGCAACGCCAGGTTTTTCTTCTGCATTGACTTTATGCTGTACAGGCCATTACTCTGGTGTATCACTGCTTGGTAGTGGGATTGCTATATTGGTAAAGGTCTTTGCACACTGAGTCTGGGTTTTTTTTGGATGTATTTTTTTGTATCTGTTATCCATAAAAAAAAATTATGCACAGACAGCATGCAAAATTTGCAGTATGAGAAAAATGGAATGATCAAGCAATTGATCCTGAGCAGCAGCTGTCAGTATATTTGAGGTATCCATGCAGGCACACACACACACATAGACACAAGTCTTCAATCATCATCTAAACATTGCCCGAAATGTTGAGAGAAAATATGTCAGAAAATGTGAAAATGTGATTCGCAAGTAGCTTACGGTGTCTCTGAATAGTCAAACTACCCAGGAAACGAGATGGGAGGATGCGAAAAAACATTAAAAAAAACAACCTGTTCCAAAAAAGAAAAAGGAATGACGGAGAAAAGTTTCAGAGCAAGTGCAAACATGGTTGCCATAAGATGGGATTGAATTTATTCTTTAACAAGCGTAAGTTTTAGACATAAAAACTGCTCAGTGTGCAAAGACCTTAGGACTGCTAGCAAGATCTCTCAAAAAACTGCTGGTTGAATAAAGTTGAACATTTTTTAATGTATGCTTTTTAAACCATTTGGACCAAATGCATCATTTATTTCAAGGCTGTAGACGACACGTAGGTAATTTCAGACAGTGTCATCATTTTTAAGACATGTGACTAATGAAATGTGGTGTGATTAGCTGAATAACACATAGGGGGAGTGGAAACTTTGTATAAATTTTGATTTCTTTTTGATAGCTTAGATGGATGACACTGCCTGAAATGACCTTCACAACCCACCTGGTCTTAGAGGTATACACATGTAAATGTTGCACCTGGTCTAAATAGGTTAAATTACCGTAACTCCTCAACCAACTGGAAAAAATACAAATGGCTCCTTTTGGAAAGAGAAAACAGGCCTTAAGATGATATCCTGGGTTGTTACAGTATTGCATAAGAATCTATGTGCAACAAAAATCCAATCACAGGCAAAAACTGATGCAAGTCGTTCTCATTACCGTAACTCTTAAACCATTTGGGCAAGCAAAAAACATTAAAATGGTTGTTGAAAGAAGAGAAGTTGAGCGCTCCAGGCATGATTCAACGCTTTAGGGCCAAAATAGTTCTTAAAAAGTACAGATTGCAATGCTTTGATGATAAAGGATTAAGCAAACAACTATCAGGAGCTTCATCATTAGTAAATACGAAAGAGAAATAAAACTGATTGGAACGATTCATCCCTGTAATTTTGTCTGCTGTGAAATCACCCTGATGAAAATGTCACTGGCCACTCAGCGTATCAACACATAAACAAAGCATGCTTGCAACTCGAGCAGCCTCATCTTTAAATGTTGACTTGTGCATCATGGAGAGAAGCATGGCTGCAGAGGAATGAAACTGAACCCAGCAGAGCTCCAGCCTTCCTCTTGATGCCAGTGAAACAGCAGACCCGGGGAATGCTCAGTTATTATCAACACCAGCGTGTCAGACGCTGAATGACGCTCATGCATAGCGCCAGGCGTGAGCCGCAGGGATCAAGAATAGCATGGATATGAAGACGCAGCAAGAAGAAAGATAGACGGTGTGTGCAGTGTGTGCAGCTGTGAGTGACTGCACAGTTTCAGCTTTAGCAGAAACCATCGTGGTGGTTTTTACTGTCAAGCAGCTTTTCCTCCTTTCCCAACAGTTTCTGTTTAATCCGACGGTGTAAATCATTCATCTAACATGACTCCTTGTTACGAGGAAACCCCCCCCCCTTCTCCGATGGACAGCTGTGAAAAACAGCGAGTCACAGTCTGTCAAAACCATAACAAACCTCTCCTGCGTCAGTCTCTGACAGGCTTTCCCTCCGGCGGTTGTGTAACAAGTTGAGACAAAGAAACCGTGGCACCACAGCCCACCACCTGCTCTCTCAGTTTCACCTGATTCATCACACCATCCCTGCTGGGCTACGGCTAACTGACGGAGAAAAGGGTTGTGTTATTTATAAACATGTTGTTTCTGCACATCTCCTGAGGCAATCTATGTGATTTAATAAAAGTCTGTGTCGTAATGACATTAGATATAGCTCCAGCTTCTCAAATACAATGTTTTTTTCTTCTAAAAATTAAAAACTGAAAAGAAAACTTAAGTTTACTAAATTCTTGAAGTAAAAAAATGCAAAGAAATGTATCTGTGGTTCTTGGATAATAAACTTGTTACTTAAAATTATTTTTGTTGACCTTTTGGTCCAGCTAAAGAAAGATGGGGCAGAAAAGTCCAGATTAAGAAAAGAAAAAGTCAGACCTTAGAAAAGTTTTTGGTAGCCCTGATGCTCGTTACATATCAATTACTTATTTTGCAAAAGTTTAAACACACTTGATGCACAAAAACTAAATTATAAAAAATGTTAGCATGTAAGCTTTGAACTCTACAAAGGAAGAGATTATTTTTAACTCATGTTATAAAACAGGAAGATTCCAGAGCTAATTTAAAGAGGCCCTTGGGTGGCATTGAAAGAAAAAAAATTAGGTTCCCATGCGCTTTTTAGTATTCACTAAAAACTTTCTGTTCTCATGGGACCAACTAGGGCCTAACTAACGATTTTTCTCAGCCTAAAAATGAAAGTAAGAGTTAGTTTAGCTAAACAGAAATGCTAAATAGATTGCATTCCAGGAAAGAAGACATTCTTCTAACGTTCCCAAGTAGTACTTTCTTATGAGCATGGGAAACTTTATTGTAAAACTCTTAGAATCATCTGAAAGTGATACTCCGGGATGGAACCAAGTTGGGTCCTATCACAAGGTTTAGGGCAGAAATTACCCCTACAGCAGTGTTTTTGTGCAGCAAAAGCCCAGAGCGCACGCACCAAAGACCCCTTCCCTGCTCCTCTGCCGGTTTCCTCTGCACTCAGACGGGGCCATATTTTACTTGACCAAAAACACAAATAAACGGACTCCCACTGAAAAAAATCTGATATGGGTCTGCATTCACGCTTTATTTAGAGAATTTTCAGCGCGTTACTTTCACACAAAATCACCGCTAAATAAGGCTCTAGTTCTCATCATGTCTCTTCGTCCTGGCAGACTACCTGCATTTGTTTATATCTGGCACGCCGCGCGCGGACTGATACACTAAGCGGCGAGCGTCTCGTAGTCAGCTGTGGCTCTGCAGCGGAGGCAGCGCCGTTTTACAACGCGATGAGAACTATTTAGCTGTGTTTTTGTGTAAATTGCTGAAAATTCTCTAAATAAAGCGTGAATGCAGACTGATATCAGACTTTTTCGGTGGGAGTCCGTTTATTTGTGTTTTTGCTCAAGTAAAAAATGGCCCCGTCTGAGTGCAGAGGAAACCGGCAGAGGAGCAGGAAGGGGGTGTTTGTTGCATGCGCCTGGGCTTCTGCTGCTCAAAAACACTGCTGTAGGGGTAATTTCTGCCCTAAACCTTGTGATAGGACCCAACTTGTTCCATCCTGGAGTATCACTTTAAGGTCAGAAACAGTCAGAAAAAATAAAACAGTCTGTGGGTAAACAGTGCCAAGTGTGCCTAACACTGGCAGAGCTAGCACCACTAGCCTTCAGTTCTCCTTGCGTTCTTACGTCAACACGTCTGAGTTGTTGTCACGTTGCCCTGGTAACGTTTATCAAACACGGCGAACAACTTTGTTTCCATTTTCTGAATCAAAATACTGCAAGACTACAACATGCAAACGCTATCAGACGTGTGCTTGTTTACATTCCAACAGTAGTCCTCAACAGCAGCCCTAGCTCCAGCTCCAGCTAGTGGCTGCAGGCTGCATTGCAGCTTAGACACAACACATGACGGGCATCTTTGACCCACAATAATAGCACTACCCATAACTAAATTAACTGACTTGTGTCATAGTTCTTTTAAATCATTGAATAAAAAAACCTTTGGGTTGTGAAAAACAGGATGCAGAGTTTTATCTATTGGCCAAGTTCCCCCTCTCTTGGTGCAACTCTTCAGCTGTAAACTCTGACTTCTTAATATCCAGCCAGCAGGTCACCAAATACACCAGATGACAGCTCTGGTAACCGAGGAGTAGATTTCCCATATTTGCACTTAAGTTTAAACTGCCAGTGTTTATCACAGTAACAGAAAAACTGCGAAAGATAGAACGGAAAATTTCCTTGCAACACAAATCTATCACCACAACAAACGGGAGGGAGAAACAGGTTACGTGTCAAAAAGGGATCTGACAGCCTAATTCTTCAGAAGACACTTCAAATGAATGAGACAGTTAACCAACTTCTACAGAAAAACACAAAACCGAGAAGACTATTTATGAGTGAAGAAATATATCTTTCACGCTTCGAAAATAAACTTGGTCGGCAGTTATTTAGTCTATTCCTGTCACCAAAAATATTTCAGTACCTTACATCTCGTTGGTTGTATGATAGTAACCTTGTTTATTACAGAAGTGCAACGACTTCATAATTTGTGCACTCACATTTTAAAGTGTGAGGTCATGTTTAAAGGGGACATATCATGCTGATCCGTGATTTAATACTTACATATAAAATAATAAATTTGAAAACAATACCTTACACCCCCTGAATTTTCAAAAAATTAGATATTGTATTTTTTCTGATATCCTAGAATGAGATTTGATGCCTCTGAAAATAGGTAATTGCCAGTTGGCCGCGAGATTTTGACCATCGTGACGACACGGGTACCTTTCTTTTTATTGGAGTAATCTGATAAAGCAGCCACTCCTCTGTGATGTCAGTTAGACACACAACCGCCATCAAGGGATACACCCACCAAGAGCCGAGTATAAACGTATAAACTATACATGTTACAGTGCCGGTTTGACTCACCACACTGAAGCGTCCTGAGATGATCTGTGTCGAGGTGGATTTTCTTCCTCCTGAGCTGCAGAACCGTCAGGGTCTGACTCCGGGTCCAATACAAAAGGACGTATCCTACACTCTGCCATTTTATTAGTGCTATCAATGCCTTACGGTGAAGTTTTGGCAAACAGCAAACTCGCTCGGTCTGCCCCATCCAATACGGCGATTTTGTAAATACTGCCATGCTGCAAAAACCGCCCCCTGGCTCTACCCCCTCCGCCCCTCTGATAGAACTGACCAATCAGAGCACAAAGGGCTGTGACGTTGCGAGGTTACTGGAGGTCATTCTGGAAACGGAGCGTTTCAACGAGATCTTCAGAATGGCCTAAAATGAGGATATTGAGAACGCTATTGTGGGGCAATGAATGAACTAAATGACTTGTACAGAGGGCAGAAATGCCTTACAGGCATCCTAGTCTGGCATAGTGAAAAGGAGAAAGAAGCATGATAGACATGTCCCCTTTAAGCCTGGTCCATCTTACTTGGACAAGTATTGACGGCGACTGGTAGATCCAAAGGGGTCCTGATTGAAGGAACACCTTTAAAGTATAAAAATGTTGAAATTTTACAACACTCTGATCTTTATCTGTAGTGTAGTGTGGTGTAATGTCAACCTTAGCATACTTAACCATGTGAAAGCTACACAAGTCAAGCTACAACACTACAAAGATCTACAACCTGGATGTAAACAAGTACAGATGATGGAGCAATGAGCAACCATGAAGACAAGGAGGACTGAAGACAAGCGGTGCTGTTAGAGTGAACTAATTCAACATTCAGACTTGTTGGTGTCTCTTTGAAGCAATAAAAGATGTAAAAAAAAAAAGCGACATGCCACCTTTTGGAAACAGCAATGTAGAAAGTTCATAAATAAGTAACAGCAATAACTGTCATGAGTTTGCAAGTCTCAGAAAAGAGAGAATAAACCTGGAGATGACAGGGGAAAGCCGAGATGATGCAATAAAAGGCTAAGAGAAGGATTGTCAAAAAGGAACTAGACCTGCTGACCAAGGACATTAGAATTAAAATATTTCCTGCCCTTCAACTTTCAATTAGGTTTACAGGAACAAAGTTGCATTTCTTGATAAAAACAGGAGGTAAACTTTCAACATTAGCATCATTAAATTCATTGCTAAAAAATGAGACATCTTTGAGACTGAATGAGGAACAAATATAGAGGGTGGTAGTAACACACACAACCTTCCAGTTGTGCCTTCCAGTAATCCAAGGAGAGCTTTACTGTCATTCAACACACATCAACACCCTGCAAGATAAGTATGAAACAGTACTGTCAACTCATCAAAACATTGCAAAAATTGTCTAACTTCTTCAAAAGTTTGGTGGGAAAATGTCACTATAGGGAACTAGGGTGAGAGACTTAAAGGAGTGTAGACATGTCAACAGCCATGCAGGAGAGTGAAAAAGAAACTTAACATGGTTCCACTGAGATAGCAATGCTTGAAATTTCATTATTGAATTTGGTGGTTGCATGAGTAAATGAGTTGCAGAGCAAACTTGTATCTTCATATCCCACATCATGCCACAGTGCATCCAGGAGGGGTGGGATAAGATCCTGTGGCTTGAGATCTCATATCAAACGACAGGATTTCTCTGTGAGATAATAAGCTGACTTGAGGAATCAGCTCAGAACAGACACAAGATAAATCTCATTCTGCATTTTATATTAACAGCACTGCAAAAAAATCACTTAGTTAATTTGTATTAGTATGAATCACTCACGCACAGCTTCTTTTACAAGTAAGCATCTCTTAAACAGTGCTTACATGTTGTTTGAGCCTTTTTCTACATTTAGATGAAGACTTTTTGAAACATTTTGATATTGCTGGTTGTTAAAAACCTAATTTCTCCAGTCATACAGTCTATAACTGAAGTTTTCTTCTGCTAAACATCATCCCCTGTCACTCTGGTGAACCCAGTTTTGTTTGTGTCTCATCTTCTAGACCGATTGTATCGTCACACCCCTAATAAATACTGTCATGAACAGCAATGCATGATTAGGTGGCGAGAAATATGTGAAAGTCATGATAACAATACGCATTAAGTGACAATAGCATAGATAAAATTATAAGTGCTCTCAAACAAAAGACAGGGATCCAAATTTTGAATTTTATGGATTCAAACATGAATAAAGAATGAATATTCCTTTAGGGCTACGTCTGGCTTAATACTCTGCTTCATGAGGTAATTCAGGAAAGAAAGGTAGACCAACCATAACCATACAAATAATGTGCTTTTACTGGAAACTATTAGGTGTTAACTTCTGTAATTGCCTATCATTCTTATAAACTAGAATTATGTTAACAATGGTAGAAGAGCAGCACTAAACTTCAATTAACAATCTTTTTCAATCAATTGCATCATAAACAGGCATCATGCAATTGGATGTTAGTCCTGAGATGCAGAGAAAAAAAGCAGTACCTGTATGAGGCAACTGTAAATAAAAGCAGTTTGGGAGTATTATTTTTAATTCTTTGTTATTATTACCTTTCGTAAAGCTTGCACGAAGAGGCCTCTCCATTTGTGACTGTTCTCGTCACTTGAAAAGTCGTATATCTGCTGGGGCTGCATTGCTGTAGCGGCTCCTGGCGTTGCCGTGATCCGGGCTGAACTGTCAGCATCGGCCCCGGATAGATAGTCCTTGTGGGTGGGTCAGTCCAGTCCAGGCAGGCACGGTGGGGAAAAAAAGCCAACCCGTTTTGATGGCAAATATTAAAAGTGTCACTAAACCACACCACGGGTCCCGTGTCGAGTTAAGCGGCGAAATATGAGCTATAAAAAAACAAGCACATGTAGCTGTAAAGTTCGTTAGCTTGGAGGCTAGTGAGGCTAGCTCGCTGCTGCTGTAAACACGGGACAGCGGCTAATTAACAAGCTAAAGGCTAATAACAATGTTGCTAAGTGTTATACTTGCTACTTGGCGTTTGCTCAAAAGCTTATAACAGGCACGTTAAGTTTAGTATCAAGTCACAACATGCTGTCTCAGCTTGTTGCCAGCTAACTACAGCTACAAGTAATGTTTGTTTTTTTGCTGCCTAAACACCTGTAACGTTAGCAGGCTATCGTTAGCCGTTGAGCTAACTGGTGCTACAGGCTGCTGCTGGCCTTGATGCGCTCCGAGTTTTATGTTGTGGCACACGACCCGTTCAGCTCCAAACAAGGCACACTTTCTCCTGCGCTGTTTACATCGCATTTGATCATCTTCTCCAGAAATGGGTGTTAAATCCAACGTAAATCCCCAAAACAGCGGCCAGTCCAAGGCATGTCTTTTGGCAGAGCAGCTGAAGTGTTTTTGGTTTGGTGGTTTGTGAAGTCGAAGATGTTCGTACCAACTCCGCTGCCTGTCTGTCTGCTGCTGCTAGTGATGGGCAGATTAGGAACGAACCGGTTCTTTAGAGTGACTCTTTTTGTACTACGCATTCGTAACCGACTCTGATTTTAGAGCTGTTATTTGTGATAGAGAGATTGTTTAATACCACAACGTGTTCTAAAAGGAGGATCTGATTAGGTAAATTCTTCATTGTATTATTAGTATCTCCCAGTTCTTCTGCAGCCAGCCTCAAGCAGAACCTCGAAAAATTTTAATTTCTTCCTTCCTTGAATTTCTTCTGGAAAGGCTTTGTTGCTTATGGTCATAGCTTGTCACATTAACAATATAGTAACAGTTGCCTCTTTTGTATTGCCATCAATTATATAACACAGCGAGACACAAATCCTGTGCCACTTTAGGGTGAATGTGTAAGTCCAAGGGTATTGTGGTGGCTGGAATTCATGTCACTGCAAGAGGCTGCCAGTATTTTTCTTCACAGTAAAATGCTGTTAGCACTCTGTTGTGTAACCTTTACAGGTAAAGGATCTTGATTTATATAGCACATTTCTTACACAAGGCAACACAAACTACTTGACATAACCACAACACATAGGTTGAACAAAAAAAGCTAAATTCTAATTTTTTATTTGTTTTTATATATGCAATAAGCATAGTCAGAAAAAGTTAATACGTTTTATTCGTTTACGTGTATCTGCAAACATACCCTGTGCTACTGCACCAAGGTCAGAGCACCAGCTGGGCCACCCTAGTCAAAAAAGTCTGGATACACTCTTGCATATGTGTGTTTGAAATGTGTCTAAAATTGATTAACCAAATATTTCAGTAGTGTCTACTTTTGTGTGGTACAGCTATACTTGAGATTCCATTGAATCAATAAGCATCTAACAGTCAATGAAGGTTGTTACAGTACAAAACGCTATCATTTTTACAATAAAAATACATAGTTTATGCTTGGTTATTTACTATCTCTGGCAAAAAGTTCTTTTTTTTTTTAACAGAATTGGAAGTTTCAATAAACACGGATCTGTCTGGGATTCGACTCCTATTTTTTGGCTGAGCCGAATGATGTGGCTCACTGAAATGAGTCTAATTTCCCATCTCTGTCTGCTGCCGCTGCTTCTCTGCGCCGCTCGTCCACTGTGAGGCACGCTGCGTAACATCACATTTTATTGGTATGGGTGAAAAAAATATATGAACATAAATGTGAAAAACAATGGAATTTTTTTCTATTGAATAATGCTGAAAGAGGATTAATATGTTCAGTACTGGAAAAGGATCAACTGTTATTGTCTGGTGGGTTTACAAAAGACACAACTGGAGACGTTTCCAACTGCACTTTATTTGAATAGCAGGTGCGAATAAAACAATATATTTTCACATTATCATACATTTATTTCCAGTAAAAACATATAAAACAGCATTTTTAGCAACAGATTTAGACATGTTTTGTTTTAACATTTGGCCTCAAACTGTTTGCTGTAGTGATTCTGCCTCCTAGTGGACAAACTGAACCTGTGCGCCATTCAGGCCAGTACTTAGTGCAAAAGGGTCAAACTTTGTTAAAAGAACCATTTTCTTCAAAGTAATTTTTCGTTTACTTTATTCTCCATGATCATTGGATAAAGGGGATGTGGCTTTTTGCAGTACCTCTAAATATATTTGGCACATAGGTACATTTGCATCTAAAAAATATGCTTTCCTGGTTAAAATGACATTCATTTGTCAATATTAGGGAGACAAGTGGCAGGAGGGGGTTGACAATGTTTCTGAGCTCATTCTCTGGACAGATTTAGAGATACTGATGCTATAATAAAGAGGAAATTCTAACACAATTGTATGATATAACCGCACACAAACACAGTATTATCAACCATCCACAGTCCTCATTTTACATTGCTGTAAATATGTTAAAAAATTAGATTTCATCTCTGGATATAACTTGAAACTAATTTTTGTGACAAAGTATTTCAGACAGAAAAAATGCCCAAAAGTTTTCAAACAAGAAACCCTGCCCTCTATGGTAAACTGTGCGTCCTGCAGCTCTAACACAAATATATATTTGATTATAGATTTAATTTATTGTTGAGGCAAACATACTTCTTTATCCACTACTCCAAAGTATACTTCTCAGTTCATTTTTTATATGCCTTCTACATCCTTTGGACGACAGAAACAGATTCTTCCCTGGATTGTCAGTGGCTCCAAAAAATAATTAAAAAAACAGTGAATCAAACAGAAAAAGACTGTTTTAACATTTTCTCTTGATGTAACTCATGATGCATTCTTATTTGGATAAAAGGTCAGTGAATGAACATTTTTACTAGCAATGCGGTGGAGTAAACATAATACACTACCCGAAAACTGATCTGTTAAAGTAAATGTCTCAAAATTAAGGCTCGACCTGTAAAAAAAACACTCAAATGATGACAGGAGTGCTGAGGTAGTGAAGAGCTTGACACAACTTTGTAATCTGGACACCTCGAGCGTGATCATTTAAGTTTCAAGTCAACAAACCGCATGTTTCTCTACAGTGCAAAACGGCTCTCCACCTCGTCTGCGATCATCTCACCGATGGCGAGTGAGGAAGTGGCAGCTGGGGATGGAGCGTTACGCACGTGGAGAACCCGGCTTCCCACATCCCCGACCCCACCATCAAACACAAAGTCATCCACCAGGTTTCCGTCTCGGTCCAAAGCCTGGGCTCGAACTCCTGCAGGTCCCCTGTAGAGGGAAACAGAAAAAGACAATCATTCATCATCTTGTTTAGTAAGGATTTAAAATGTGATATGGGTGCACTGGTTTTTCGTCAATCATTGCTGTACCTCAGCACGTCACTCAGAGAGAGCTCAGGGATGTACTTCTGCAGGATTTTCACCTGTGAACCAATGAAAACTCCTCGATACATCTCTCCAATGCCGTACGTAATGTTCCTCATCACAAGCTTCTGAAGGCCTCTGTGGAATACACAGATTATAAAGCACACCAATAATTCATTACTGCTTGGATCATTTTGTGTTCGTACCAAACCTGAAATTTTCTTTGTATGATTTACAGACAATGAGGTGTTTTATTTGACCCAGGCCTGCAGCAAATTCCTGAATACTGTTACTTGAATACAGCTCTTTGAGGACAAATATAACAGTGATGTTGTGCATTGTACCTGAACGAGAGTGCATCAGCAAAGTCTCGAGCGTTAAAGTCGTACACTTTGTAACCCTCCCTCTTAAAGGCCAGGACGGCGTTGGGTCCAAGCCACACGCTCCCATCCATACGTGGTGTGAAGTGGACTCCAAGGAAGGGGAAACGTGGGTCAGGGACCTTTTTCCAGGAAACATAACGGAGACAGATACTGAATTATGTTTGCATTATAAAAGTTTTTCTCAAAAAGGAAGAAAGTTTCAGCACATACGCTTGAAAGGTCAAGTATCTTCAGATCAAATGATTTATTCATCGTCTTCTAGGGACTTACGGGATAGATATTCCCTTTGACCAGATAATGTTTCTCTGGCTTCAGGACCAGATAATCTCCTCTGAAGGGGACGATCCGAGGCTCTGGACTGCATCCAGAAATCTGCGACAGGCGGTCTGAGTACAGCCCTCCACAGGTCAGGACGTAACGACACCGCACCTCGTTTCCCTGTCAGAGCAACATCACAGAAATAACATGAACCGTGGTGCTCAGTCTAAACACTGTGATGCTTAAATTCACTCCTCTTACCTTTGTGTCTCTGATTGCAATCGGATATTTCATCCCTACGACAAATAAGAAATACCTTTACAGCTCCAGTCTGATTACGAACCTCATGTGTTTATCACCTGTTTCTCACCTTCAGTGCTCCCAGCTGGACTCTCCTTGACCATGGAGATGTCAGTGACTTCAGAATCAGTGACCACCGTGCCACCGGCCTCCTCAAAGTCTTTCCCATACCTGAGAGCCACCATCCTCCAGTCCACGATGCCGGTGTACGGAGAATCTAAGGCCATTATACCCTGAGAGGACAGCATGTTAGAGACTTTCACCGCCATCTTTATGTTCTGTATGTATCACATCAGTGTGTCTGACACTCTTACTCTGCAGTATGGCTCTCGCTCTCTGATCCCCTTGGCGTCGACGATGCTAAGGTCTCGCACGTTGTTCTTTAAGCCGCGCTCATACAGAGCTTTTAAACGGGGGATCTCCTCCTGTTCTACAGCTACAATGAGCTGCAAATACAAAAATTCACTATTTATAATCAATTTTAATCTCAAATGTTTCTGTTTTTACTCTTTTTTTAAGTTACTTTTTTTGTACCCAAGGGAAAAGACTGACCTTTCCACATCTCTTGTAAGGCAGTCCTTTCTTCTCGCAGTACTCGTAGGCTAACGTGGCTCCTCGTACACACAGACGAGCCTTCAGCGAGCCAGGTGTGTAGTAGATCCCGCTGTGAATGACTCCGCTGTTGTGGCCACTCTGGTGTAAAGCTGGAGGAATCAAAGGTGCAGATTAGGAAAAGATATCTTAAAGGTGATGTGAGGACTTTCCATTTGGCGTTGGTTACACTGACTCCTGTGGTAGGAATTGGTAGTGCTTTTTACGGGATAAAGACACCATTTCTTTCATCATTTCTTTTATTTCTTTCTTTCTTTCATCATTGCTAGGCGCGCCCTGTTGGTTGTGGCTGCCTGTTACAGCAGCTCTCTTTTACTTGTCTGTTTCTTGTGATTTTTTTCATCTCTTTTTTGTCATCTTTGAATTTGAGCATACTTTGTATAGTTCATTTGCTGGTCAAGGACACCAAACTGGTTTTGTCTTCAGTGATATTTTTACTACTTTTGCTCTTGTGTTTGTCTGGAGATCCAACATGTAACCATGGCCACATTGTTTACATGTGAAATCAGCTGTTAGCAGCCTATAGCATGTCAATGCTAACTGGTGCAAGGCCTGATATTTCCCCAAAAGGTGAGGAAAAGGAGGTGAGGACAACGTGCTGGTTCACAGGTGTGAGCTAAGAAGTGACGACATTGACCTGTTCTCCCATCCATCATTATTGGGAACGTAAGATCTATCTCCAATAAGATGGACAAGCTTGGCATGCTAACCCAGCAACAGAGGGAATACCAGAAGGCAGAGTAGCATCATGCTTTCACAGACATGGCTAACAGAGCTAATATCAGACACCAACGCCCCATTGGAAGAGCTTCACCTGCTGTGAGCAGACAGGATCCAGGAGACAGAGACTGAACAGACTGCTGAAGAAGCTCAGTCCTGGACCCTGTGAGGGTGGAGGCTGGCTGACTGGAGAATGATGGACAAGCCGTCAGCATCTGTTTTCTTATGAACCTTTTGCACATTCTATACACTTTCTTACTTTTGTTTTCTTGATGGCTGCTGTGGCTCATCCTTGATTTCCCCTTGGAGGTAAATTAAGGGCAAACCTCATGAAACGCGACCTAGACCGCTAGGCCACCTGTGCTCCAAAGATGTGACTCTGACCAAGACTTTCTTTGATTTTAGAAGCCAATGAACAGAGAGCAGGTCTTCTTTTTAACATAACTTTTTTTTTTTCCAAGACAAATTTTTGTGGGATTTACAAACTGGAGTTTACAGAGGATGAATGAGACTCAACTGACCAAAGGAAAAAGTGGAGAAACTTCAGGGGGAACCCAGAGATACCTGGTGGCGTAGGTTTGCAAACTGTTAGCCCAAAGAGCTCCTGCTGCCAGGTACATTGAAAAAAGGAATGATATCAGATTGATATCAGAATGTGAACTATTTAATCTGATGACAGCAGTAAAACTTATTTACAGCCCGTTATTGTTCTGCGGCGTTCAAAAATGTCATATTTTAAGGTATCTTAAAAAAAAGAAAATATTCACACGTGCATATGGAGAAAAGTGAGACGAATGCTGTATAATGGTTGAACCAGAGGTTTGAGTGAGGTCTGTTTGAATGTGTACGAAATGTCACTGCTTTAATGTTTACTGTGTGTTTGGAAATTGATCTTTGACCTAAGATGTTTTTATAAGTTAGTCATTTATTAAGTGGAAGTAAAACTGATCTGTCTTGTGTTACAGTAGAGGAGTTAAGGTTTCAGATCTGAGAGTTCAACTGTTTAGCTGTGCTGCTAAAATCTGGGAACTTCTGGTTGTTTTTTTCCACCTCCAATGCCCGAGAGTGCTTGTTTACTCACAGTCTGCTCTGTATAACTGGATTTAATTGCTACAACACACAAAACATACTGCTCTTTTTGTAACATCAACTCTCTAAGTCCACCCACCAAGCTCCTTCTCCTTCTCCAGCAGGATGAAGCTGAGGGACGGGTGTCTCAGGATGAGCTCTCTGACCGTGGCCAGGCCCACGATGCCGGCGCCCACCACGGCTACATCATAGGTGCTGAAAAACAGACAGCAAGCGAGGTTAGAGGAAGCAAAATTTAGGATTAATAACTGACCAGAAGACAGCAGCACAGAATATTCAGGTCAGAGGTTCAATGTCCAACTGTACAAGACTGTATGAGCAGCCAACAGACCTTTAAACTAATCGTTAGGGATGCTGCAGTTACCCGGCTCTGCAGAGAGATTAAAAGTAGAAATTTCAAGAGACTTCAGGAATTTATATAAAGATGCAGTTGGCTAAAAGCTGGAAGAACACAATGTTCACGCTCAGTTTAATGCCATCCTATGTACACGGCAGGACATAGGTTACAGTCTGCATCTTGTTTGCATTTTTCGCTAATTAGAAACAGGCAAAGCGCTGCAGAGAGCAGGAAACTAATAAATCTGGCTAAAGGAAAAGAGTTTTAAAGGGAGCTTCATGTAGAGGCATCAAGAAGAGGTGGCTATAAGAGTTTTAATTCCTAAATTGTATTGGGATTAGAAGAACGAGATGACCTTGTTGTGTAGAAACATGTTCAGACATTTGAATCTATGATGAAACAGAGTTCAAACACGTCTCGTTTACACACGTGGATAAGTTATCAGAGAGCTGCACTGAATTCATAACCTAACATCATGACATCTGTACGTTACAGCTTACATAAAGCAAGCCACAGCATGGCCCCGATTTGCATAAACAGCCAGAGATGAGTAAGAGCATGTGCAGATTTTCATGAAGAACTTCCACCTGACTGCTTTGTCCTGTGGCAGATAAAGTCAGATTGTACGTGCTCTGTTCTGCTCTGCTCAAGTTTAAATCATGCAAATGAGAAAAACAGAGAAGATGAGCTTGTTTAGCAGATGTAGAGATTGATAACTCACTCAGGAGCTGCCTCTCTGAGTATTGATAGAGGCTGATTGGGAAACTCAGCGACTGATTCAATTTTAACCTGATGAAGCTTTTGCAACTAGGGCCTGAGAATCTTTGACAACAAACAAAGTGAGACGTCATCAAGCTTTCCTGCAAATACTCAAAGAGATGATTGAGCTGCAGCTGATCCAGCCGAGCAAGTAGTTTCAGCTTACAATGCATCTTTGGCTCAGACAGCTTTTTCTGCGCAAGAGGCTGCAGTGTTAAAATGTAGGAGCGTCAAAAGTTGCAGTTCCTTGAGTGTCCACTAGAGGCTGGCTAGAGTAGAACCAGAAACCACATACACACCCATTCAATACAGCAGATTTTTACAACAGAAATATACATGTTTGCAGCTTGGATCAAAAAAGCAACAAATTGGTTTTTTTTTTAAGAGACTCTGTCTACATGCTATTCAGACTATAGGACGAAATAAAATCCTGGAACTTACTGGCTAATCAAGGCAAACTTTAAAGAGAGCTGTGAAATTATTTCAGCAACAAACTTTATGACTGAAATGTTTGATTATTTTATGTTTCACTTTTTTTCCTTCACTACTCAGCATTTTCATTTTTTAGCCTCACAAAAGCCTTCCCTGGAACAGGTTAGCAAATAAGCACCAGTTATTAACACAGTGTTACCAGCATCAGGTGGCTTATTTTAATTTGTTTATTTGGACTGTGCGAGTCCTAAACAATGAAAGCATAATCAAACAATGAGAAACAATATTCTTAAAGGACTTTTCCTTTAGTTTAATGTAAATACCTGGGTGTGTGTCAGACGTAAGTTGTTTATTTATTGAAAAAATATTGATTTTATTTCAGATAAGCCCGAAGAATTTGTTCAGATCAATCTGTAATATTTAACAAATGCAATGTATGAAGAGATATTTTACATCCAGCGTAGAACATATTTTTGTTTTGTGTTTTGCATTGGTACAAAAAAAAGTTGAAGAATAATATCAGACATGTTGAGAACATACTAAACAGAAGAAATTTATGTTTATTCTCCTTCTTTTCCTTCTAATTTTAGTATAAAAAATGTGTAAGAGGGGAATTAAACTCATAAAAGCTTGTCGAGTGGCCCTTCTTATGACAAGCATCATCAATGAGAGGCATTAGGACAAAGCGTTGATGTAGTTCAGAGAAGTGTAAGATGATAAAAAATAAGGATGTCAAAAGAGACACTGGTACAAAAATACAGTCAGAAAAAAATGAAAGAAAGCAGGTAGAAGACATTGAGGAATTAGGATTCTGTTTATCTGTCTTCGTCTCATTAAAGCAGCGCTTTAAAAAGTTTGTTATGAGGAAATCGTAGATGCTCTCTATCATCTGTGCAAGAACTGTTCCAGAGCCACTGCAGGGGAAAAAATCACTGCTAAAAACCTGCTTGGACCCCTTTAACAGCCTGTTTGATCCTCTGCCCTGAAGCATCACAGGACCACAAACTGTTTAACAGCTTCATCCATTCCCCATGCATCATACTGGACACCGATCATTGTGTTATGTGTAGTGTCTTGTGTTCACTTATTTGAGATCTTTATTTCAAGGAGTGAAAATGACGTGACACCAAAGCTGACAACAATCAACACACAAACAAGAGTAAAAAAACAAACAAACAAATGAGTGGATCCAAATAAAGAAATCAAACCAAAGCTTTATGATTGTTTGAATGGCTGCTTATAATAGAAAAAGGTTAAATAAGGTGAAAGTCATACACTACACAGTTCTCTTTCATATATTTGCATATGAGCATGATACATGTGTGTTGTAACACTGTAGGGTGGTGTGCAGATCAGGTTAAGCATACAGCAGAAATGTTGAGTAACTCCTTTTGGAAGATCTGGAAGCAATTATAATTAAAGCAGGCACTGGCATGTCTGCTCCATACATTAACTGCCAGGCAGAGAGGATTATTATATAATCAACAGAAGAAAAATAAGAAGTTATCCAACTCTTTCCATTCTTACCTTACCTCTCTACCTCACCTCCGTTAAGTATGCATACCTGTGCAGCTGTCTTCTTGTTATGTCCTTTAGCAGTCTGGGCTGCGCGGCTCCAGCAGCCTTAAACGACGCCGCAGTCAGAGTCCGGATCATGACGACAGAGTTAGAAATCCCCTCAGAGCTGATTCTTCATGGTTTAAGTGTCAGAAAGTCCTCCCTGAGTTGTGGACCTGCTGTTCTCCTCCTGTTGAAGGTGTTAGCCCCCCATTCCACTGCTCTATCCTGAAAGCCGACTTGTAGCCACGCCCCCAGTGACGACTTCTACGCACAGCCAATGACACGGCACGTTTTCCTGACGTCACGGTGTCAAAGTGCACAGCAATGGAGCGGTGCTGAATGTAAACAGTCGAGTCTGTTGGAGGACAGGTAAAACTTTATATCCAGTCCTCTTTATAACATGATGAGTTTTTTTAATTTATTAAACAAGAAACGTAAAAGCTTAAAATCTTTATTTATTCTTTCTTCCTGTTCCAGCTCTGAGTTATGAGGCTTTTGTCGAGGGCAGTGCAAACTGCTGTGGGTCACAGGGAGACGAGCTGCAGACACTTCTGGGGATGGCTCAATGCAGTTTTCAACAAGTACGACAACATTAATCCACGGCTTGAGGTTACACACGTTAGAGAGCAGCTTTAGCATGTACAGACTCGTTTTAAATATTTGTAAAATGACAGCATGCAGTCAACACACACCCATCAACAAACACATGCTACAACACAACACACATTTACTTACAACATTTATTGTTAATTAGTGACTTTTTATGTCAATTGAACTATGAGGTATGAAGACAGGGAAGCCCAGGAAAGAATTTGTTAATGTACAGTCATGTGCACATCACTGAATTGTGGAGGAGGATCTTAAGGCCAGTTTTTATTGATTTTTAAAACAAGAAGTGGTGCACACAAACAAAAGATATTATCGAGCATAAAAAGTCAACAGCTTACCCCCAGAATGGATGTCTGTCCATCATTCCAATACATTAAATGTAGCCGTAGAATCGACCTCTGGTGTTGCAGATACAGTCAGCCAAGCTGCGTAAGTTTTTGATGTTTTGGTTGCCTATTCTTCATGGGTGGTGGGTGTTTCTTTCTCCAGTTTCTCAATGATATATACTTGTGCTGTTGTTTAAGCCAGGATGGTCCATCTTTTTTTCCAAGGGAGACAAAAGTAGTCAGCTTAATACCCCAAATTTATTTTACAGTACCCCACAAAGAACATGTTGAATCTTTTTCCACCAGTCATTGAGTAAATAACATGTCCACAGTACACAAATCTAACAATCTATGGTTTACGTTCTCACTTTCAAGTTAGAATACAGACTTTTTACTTTTTTTTATTGATGGAGGTCAGCGCAGTAATTTTTTTTAAAAACTTTTATTATATTTATGACTTTTTTCTCAGGATTCCTCAATGAAAGTCATGATTCGGACTCCTTACCCTCAGATTTATGGATTAAATTGCAAACTTCTGTCTTTAATACCAGAAATCTAATTTTCTCACACTTTCGAGATAAAGATCAGGATTAAGATTTTTTTTTCTCAAATTTTTTTTTATTTCAATCTTGGATTTGGAATTTAATCGCAGTTTTAATTTTTTCCCCGAATTCTGAGATTACATTCAATTTTTTTTTTACCCTGATTTTTTGGGTGGTGGCTTTTAGGACTTTTTCTTTATTCCTCATCGTTTCTCACTATTTTCATAAGTATGACAGAGCTGAAATTTGTCAAAGAAAGTCTAATTTTTATTTCTTCCACTGCAAAAAAAAGCATAAACCTCTTAATGTAGCACTCACCAAAATTTGATTGACCATTAGTGGTCTCTTCAACCAAATATCTGATTCCAATTGTTTTGGTATTTTTGTTTGCAAAAAAGTTTTTGTGAGCTCACCTAATGCATTTCCCTTATGTGTTTTTAAAAAAGTGGGTCTCTCTTCACCTCACCTCTGTGGTTGAGTTTATTTATTGACAAAAACCTGAAGTACCAACAGATAAAAAAAACAAATAGTGACAAAATGCAAGCACGTTTTTTTTTTTTTTTAACTTGATAATCAGTCAGGGTGATTTGCTCAGGGGTAACCGCTGCCCAGTGGGCAGGCTGCCATTTAGACCATGGATGATAAATTAACGTCACCAGTGTGTACTGAACTCAGTGTTTGTTGTGTTCTCTCAGGGTGGAGTATGAGAGGATCAAAGCTGTGGGTCCGGATCGAGCTGCGGCAGAGTGGCTCCTGAGATGCGGAGCCAAAGTCAGGTTTCAAGGTTTCGATCGCTGGCACTTCGACTACAATGGACTGCCAACTGGGCCTCTGGGCAGATACAAGATCCAAGCTATTGACGCCACAGAATCGTGCATCATGTACCGAGGCTTTGACCACCTGGGTCAGTGTTACAGTGATGAGAATGTTCTGTTCCTGTACTCTCACCTTCATTTACCAACATGTGGTCATTGATGCTGTCACATGGATCAATTCAGCACCACTTAAAGTTGTAATTCTAACTTTTAGCACTTCTGCATGTAACTGTAATGATGTTTGCAGAGTTAACCATGAGAAACTGGGTTTTTAAGTCAGGAAATATAAAGACTTTAACTCACAAAACCCTTCATTTCTCTTCTTAAAGACTCAGATAGGGTCAAATTTACATTTTTTCTGTGTTGTTGTAAGTTTGCCATTAAAATGTTGTTCAAATCAAAAATTTAAGCTTTGCACCAAGAGTGTAAATTTTGCAGCAAGCCAAGGTGAGCTTGACCTTCTCCATTGACCTGAAAGTGATTCCCCTCTTTGTTAACAAGAAAGGAAAGCTGAGGGTGAAAGTGCATCTCTCACAGACTGATTATCCAAAAAGTGACGCAAGTGCCGGGGCTGTTTTTCACCGTCTCTGACCCTGTCGGCTTCTGCAGCCTCTTACACAAACCCCTGTTTTTTCTGGCTTTGGTGCCAGAGTGCACACACACCTGATGTTGTGTTGTGATGTCAATGCAAGCAGCAGAACGTGCTGTAATGCCATGAATGTTCTTTGTTTTTTCAGATGGTTTGAAGCACGTGGAGGAAATCAAGCTCAATAAATGTATCTACATTGAGGACGCGTGCCTGGAGAGGTTGAGCTCGATTGAGAATCTGCAGGAGAGTTTGTTCATGATGGAGGTGGTTTCATGTGGAAATGTGACCGATAAGGGCATCATCGCTCTGCACAGACTAAAGTGAGTCTTTAATCAGCTGATTTTTGTGTTTTGGGAAGTCATAGTCTGAATGAGTTAACGGGACAACTGATGAGATGACTTGGGAAATCTGGCTTTGAGATAAAACTTTATGAACTATAAACATGAGAAAAACTCTCATAGATACTCTTATCCACCAGGAATCAGTGGTGTACTATTTCACGTTTGAACATTTCAATCCTTGAATAAATGTTTTTGTCCACACAGGAATCTGGAGTACCTGTTTCTCAGTGATCTTCCCGGCATCAGCGACAAAAAAACAACAACGGACAGATTAAAGACTGCTCTTCCACGTCTCGACATCGATCTGGATCTGGGCTGAATGTTTGATGTGTCATCTCTTAGCTCGAAGTGAAATGACAAACAGAAAATGAGAAGCACCTTAAATCATGACAACTAGATTTTCTTGGGTTATTGAACTGTTGTGTTGTTTATTTTATTTTCAACGTGTCAGGTTTGAAATGTTACTCCACGTCTTGATACACAGAGAAAAACAAAATGCTGAGGACGTCAGAGTTGAGCTTTTCTGTACATTAGTTTGGCATTTTTAGACAGATGGCTGTGAACATCCTTAGCACCAAAGTTCCAGAAATAAAAAGTGAAAAGTGGTCGTTTTGATCTTACATGTTCATAAATATGGAAATGTTTACAACTGTGTTCACTCCTAATGTCAATAAATATTCTCAGAAATGCTGAGCAGTCATGAAAAAAAAGATTTTACCTTACATTATAATTTACCACAGACATTTAAAAACCCTTATAGAAATATGTCACTCCTGCAGAGACCGTCGTTTTATAAAAATACAATTTGGCAAACCAGGCGAGGCAGTTTTACCGTCTGTCAACTTGACAACTACAAGCAGAGCAGCACATCACTCTTTGTCTCTATGATCTCAATCTGTAACAAAAACAGCTAAAAACAAGAGAAGAAGATTAGAGCCAGTGACCAAAAACATTTGAGGAAGGCCAGAAAATTTAGATCTGATACAGTTTGTTGCTATTTTGACTCTGGAGTCAAAACTCTGGGATATAAGTTGAGATTCTGGGAAAAAAAACACACAAGTATTAAAAAAATATATCAGAATTTTTGAGAAAAAAAAAACTTAAATTTAAAAAAAAAGAAAACTTTTGAAAAAAGTTACATTTTCAGCTCATCTGAAAATATTTAAGCAAAAAATGAAATATAAAAAAATCACAATGCTAAGGAAACGGTCAAGATATTTAAGAACATTAAAATTTGAGTTTGCAAAAGGTCAAAAACTCTGAGTAATTTAGATTTTTCAAGAATTATATCAAATGAGAATGCTACAAAAAGTCAAAACTTTGACATTAAAAGTCACAATTTTGAGGAAAAACTGCCAAATTTTCAATAAAAATAAAAACTAGATTTCCAAAAGCAATACATTTGTTGATAAAAAGTCTGAATTTTTTATTAAAATTAACAATCAAATTTGTATTGCCAAATAAGACACAACTGTGAGGAAGTATTCTGATTTTTTAAACAAAAATTTAAAATAAAAAAATCATTTTAAAAAGTTGTAATGCTGAAAGAAAAATCAGAAATCTAAGAGAAATAAAAACTCAAGGATTAAAGTCTGAAAATTCTTTTAAAAATGTGTTTTTTCAGTGGCTCTAATCTTCTTCTGTACAAAACAAAGACATCATTTGTAAACCAACATGACTTAGAGGACGCGTTGAGAAATAGTGCATAGACCGACTCAAAGAGGTTAAAAAAAACAAAACAAAGATGCTACATTCTCCTGAGAGTCCAGAAAATTCTGCTTCTTCATGGAGTGGACAAAGTTTAGTCAGCTTATGAGTTCAGCTTATGTTCAGATGTTGGGGAGGTGGTAGTTGAACTTGCGCAGGTTGTTGTAGTACCTCTTATTGTCCACGGCTGGAAAGATGCTGCTGCCCGTCAGCTGTGGGAGATACTGCAGGGAGGGAAAAGAGAGATTTAACAACAGCTTTAACGCAGATCGACAACATGACAGCTACCTATAAGTGAAGCCAAAAATTAAATCCACCTACTGGCTGGCTGCAGTGTATGTGACACAGCTTATACGTTTTGACAGATGCATGGGTCAAACTCCTAAATCAAGTTAAAGCTGGGCAGGATGTCTCTTACCCCAGCAGGAAGGTGTTTCCGAGGAAATCTCGTCCTCTTGTTGCTGCAGCGCTCCTGCTCTCGTGACGTGCTCTCACTCTTCTCTCTCAGACTGTCGAAGTACGGCTGCTGCAGGAGCTGTTCACAGGACAGCCGCTCTGACGGGTCCATCTTCAGACAACCCTGAATCACCAGGACAGGGGGAGATGGATAGAAAGTCAAAGTTGTGAGCTACACAGAGACTTGAGATGCTGAATCTGATTCTGATTCTGCAGCACATTAATGTTACCTTCATTAAACTCAGAGCTTGGTGTGACAGGTTGGGATATTTCTGCTCCAAAGGTTCCTGCAAGAAGACAAACAACAAAGATGAAAACAGGCTTTAAACTTTCTTTGTTTTAGTTTCTCGATGCATCAAAAAAGAAACATGATCCCTGCAGTTGGGGTGATTTAGTGTGTCTCACCTTCTCTTGAGGCTCTGGGATGGAGACTCCACAAAAGAATTGGTTGTTGCTAAAAACCTGCTGATGTCGAGGGATCAGATCTCCTGTAGAGGACACAAAAAACCCAACACAACGTTAAGTGTTGCGATTGTTGTTTTGCATGTTTTGTAATCTCACATAAACACATCACAGCCCAGTTCTCTGATCTCACCCAGAGTCTTTCGGATCAGGTACAGCTGGTCCATGTCAGACTTCCCAGGCCACAGAGGGATCCCCGACAGCAGCTCAGCAAACACACAACCGATCGCCCAAACGTCCACCGGGGGGCCGTACTGAGTGTCTCCAACCAGCAGCTCAGGGGCCCGGTACCAACGAGTGGCCACGTAGTCAGTGTAGTAGTCACATGGACCGGCTGTATGCAGAAAAAAGAGGCAGATGTCAGTGTCTAAAAATACTTTGAGTCCACTAGGTGGCGCTGTTGGGTCTGTATCAGCTTCTAATTACAAAAAAACTTACTGAGAATCCTGGCAAAGCCGAAGTCGCAGAGCTTGATGACTTGGTGTTTGGTGATGAGGATATTTTCTGGTTTTACGTCTCGGTGAATGCACTGTAAAAACAATAACAGTGAAATTATTAAAACTTTGTATTTACTGTGAGAAATATTCAGAATAAACAAGCTGTGAGAAAGTAAAAAAAAAACAAACAGACACAGTGCTTTTACAGTCAAATGGGGGCCCTCGCAGCACTTGTTGTGTCTCAGTGATCCATTAACGTGCTGCTCGGCCGAGGGGAAGGAATTCTTGTTAAAAAAAAAAAAAAAAGAGCCATAAAGCGGATGGTTTGGTGGGAGCTGGAGGAGGGAGGAGGCCAGAGGAATTCAAAAACAAGCTGAAGGAGACGACAGAGGAGGACAAAAGAGGAGCCACTTACATTTTGTTTGTGACAGAAGTTTACAGCTTGAAGAGTCTGCCAGGTTATACTTTTCACCAGATGCTCTGGGACTCTTAAAGAGAAGAAAGAAAGCACAGGTTTAACTCATCAGTAAATCAATCAACTGATAGTAAAGTTAGAAATATTCTCTGAAGCTTTGAAGCAGCAAGGCTTTATTTAGTAGAAGTTCAACCTGATGCATCAGGAGAACCTTCAAGTTTAAATGCTTGAAATGGTCTCAAATCAGCATCCTGGCATTTAGAGGGATGAGTTTGTCATGTATGCAATTTGATGGCCTCCTGCCACCAGGGCCTGCTGCAATTTGTGTGTTTCCCCTTTTCTGTGTCCCTGCAGGCCCTGTCTAAGGCGTCTGCCACACACTTTCTTGGCGCACTCTGCTCAACTCGCTCAGGCTTGGCGTGGCCTGGCTGGGCGCCATCATTCCTCGTTTGCACATTATTTTCTGTTAGTTACCTCCTTTGTTAGTTTAGTGGATGTTGCTTGAGTTGTGAACCCTTTTGAATTTATATTCTGTTAACAAATTTATTCTTTTATTGATCTGAAACCGCACGTCTCCGTTTGCTTTTTAATGGCCTACAGCCAAGTCATGACAGCTAAAATTCAAATTATCACTGAACATTACTGTAACTCAGTTAAACAAAAGTTTCAGCCAAAGTGTTTATCAAAAAAGTAAAACAATTTTCCAAATGTTTCTTGATAGTGGTTCATTTCTTTGACATAAATATTGTGAATTGTATATGCACCATGTAAACTGTGCTAAATTATTGCACTGCTAAAGCTCCACCCCCGTGCCCAAAAAGGACATTTTCAGTCAGGGGTGTGTCCAGACTTTTTCTTTGACTTGAAGGGGGAGCCCAGTAAGGACGCGACCAACTGTGTTCACAGACAGTGGTTTCTGAAGAGCTTTTGAGCCCATGCGGTGACTTCTACTACAGAGTCATGTCTGTTAATGCAGTGCTGCTTGAGAGCCTGATGATCACACTCATCTAGTGTTTGTTTTGTTCCTTATTTTATCGAGATTCTCTGAAGCTTTTTATGATTTAATGTGTTTTACATGGTGAAACCCACTAATTCTTTCACATTTTACTCAGAGGAACATTATTCCTGAAACTGTTAAACTATTTTCTCACGCAGTCTCTCACAGAGCATTCAATGTTTTCCCATTTTTTCTTCAAAGAGACTCAGCTTTTCTAGAGTGCCCTTTTTAGACCCAGTCACAATATTTACACTGATTTTTGTCCCGGGAACAACTTTTTTGAAATGTTTTGCTGCCTTGATTTTCAAAACGAGCTTATGTTTTTCAAGTAACAGGATAATTTTTCAGTTTCAGCAGCTATCTTGACTTGACACAATTTTTGTCAACAACTTCCACAGCATTCAGACTTTTTTGAAGTTAGGTTTGTATGATGATTTTAAACGGTTGGAAGGATGGAAGGAGTATTTGATTAAACCTATGCAGGGTATATTTTGTTTTGCAAAAGTAGCTCTGAAGCAAAAATGAAGAAAAGCTGGTATCATTGAGTGAATCTGGGATCCATCTTTTTTCCATTGTTTTCTGATTTTTGTTGTGTTTAAATGTGACTCCTACTACCTAATAAAAGTGCAGTATCAATAAACCTACGTTACCAAGGTTACAGGGGGAACCTTGTAGACTAAAAAAGTATAATAAAGTGGATGTATTTTTTTCTGTCCAGCTCAGTTTTTGTCTCTTTTTTCATGCCATGTCCAGCAGGCAGTCTTTACATTGATTCCAGCTCAGCTGTTGAACACTGAAGCTTTGTTGGTTCAGACACTGTCATCTATCAGCGTTGCTGTGGAAATGGCTAAATCCAGCTCTGTGACTGGTCATTAATAACAGGCCCCGCCCCCTCTCCCTCCACTTTGTTCTCCCCTCTCTAGGCCATCCAGGAGGCTTCAGGCCAGGACCAGATGGGGGGAAAAACCAGACAACATAAAAAAAACCCTACACACACACCCAGTATAAAATGTGGCCTATAGAGTCCAGACAGCTCCCCGCCTGCAAAGCATTCTGGGAGAGCATCACTGTAAACATTCCACAGTGAGCAGGTCAGCTTCCCTGGAGATGAGCGTTGTGCCCAGGACAAAGCAGCGAGTACGGTGTGAGGAGTAAGTGTACTGTAGAGATAACACAAAGTACACTCTGTTTAATCCAAAGCAGCTCGACTTAGATTTATTCTGTCGCTCTCCAACAGTTTATGTCCGTACAGTTCACTGAGCTAAGAGGAGAGAGGATTTAAGCAGATTCATATGTATTAACTTCATTTAAATACAATACTTAAATAAAGCTTTGACTGTTTGAGATTTATTCAATTATGGTTTGATCGTTAAGATATCACTAAAGTTTGATCAAAATCAGATATTTCTGTTTTTTTTAAAAGGTTTGATTCCTTTTGATGCTTTGATTTGATGCTAAAAGTTGTAAGTTAATTTTTTTTCTGCCTGTTTGTCCATATTTTATATAACCTCTATGCTTGTGCTTGTTTTTCTCAGAATATATTGATGCTTAATGTTTGCATGTGTATTCAAAGCTAACATTTACAAAGGAAGCCTGACTGTATGCAAAGTTACAAACACATTTTCAGGTTTGAAAACACTTGTAGTTTCTACGTGTACGCTGATATTGCTGTATTAAAGTCACAGATTTTTTCCCTAACGGTCTCCTGTGACACTCACCCTCTGGGATGGCGATCCAGCTCGTTGAGGACGGTGTGGTCGCAGTACTCGAACACGAGGTGAAGCTTCCGTTTACGTCGAAACACCTCGATCAGATTCACCAGGTTGGCGTGTTTCAGTTGCTGCAGAGACAGAAAAACACAAAATACAGAGTTAAGATAAAAGTTGAACAACTTCCATCAAACACTTTGTATTTTCACTTGATCATAAAAAGAAAGAAAGTAACTTGTTTTTTATATACATTTCACAAGATATTAAGTGTTTAAAGAGCGAAAAGAAAAAAATACAACTCCTTATTAGTTAAAATTGCAAAATGTAATAAAATCAAAAATACAATTCTTACCCCCCCCCCCATAATCTTTAGCAATCTACAAATTTCTGAGTTTTTTGCAATATGTTTAACCAAAAAGGAAACACTTTGGCGCATGATTTTATCCTTTACATTTTTTCCTAATAGAGGAAAAAATTTACTGCCCTGTATTAATCTTGGAATTTTTTCTCACAGTTATGATTTTTTCTAAATTCATAGGTATGACCTTATCGGCCTCATAAGATGGCAGGTAAGCCTCTGAGTAATGAAAAGTGTTATAACGCTTGATTGTGTTCTTCCTGCTTTTGCTCTTCATACTGACTGTTTTCCCAGGTGACACCTGATTGTATAACCTGAATACCTCACTTGCAGAAACTCCCGACCCTGGTAGCTGATTCTACGTAAAAACAGAACCAGATCATCTAGTTTGGATATTGGATTTATTTATCTTACTGATCTGACATTTCTAACATTTTCCTTAAAAATCTCAGTTCGAAGAAACCAAATACAGTTTCCCTTTAAACTAGCAGACCAGTAGATACAGGAGAGAAGTGAGCCATCTGTGTTTTTCCTCATCAAACACTAAACTGTTAACAGCTGGTCATAAACATGCTGTTACCCCTGACAACCAGCCCCATCCTGTCCTATTTATGAGCTCTGCTGTCCAGCAGACCTCTGCATGACTAATTAAACCACCAACATTTACACCAAAGAATCTCTGATTATCATCCTCAGAGGTTTAAAAAACAGGTTTTAACTCTTCAGTTTGAGGGTTTAAACATTTCACCTTGAGCATCCTGATCTCCCTCAGAGCGATCTTCCTGATGATGGGGTCGTCCTCTGACTCCACAAACTTCTTAATGGCGACGATCTGACCAGAGTCTCTGTTCCTGCACTTGAAGACGACGCCGTACGAGCCCTCTCCGATCTTCCCAATCTTCTCGTACTTCTCCATGCTCAGGCTGGATCAGCAAACATCCAAATGTAGATTAGATGTTCAGTTTTTCACAAGGGTCTGAGGAAGCCAGGCACCACTCTACACAGAGGAGAGGAAACTGATCAAACTGATGCTTTTACTCAGTGAATTACAGATATAAAGAAAAAATATTCTATGAGCATCATAAAACATATTAAAATGATCCATAACAGTCTAGTTTTTTATTTTGGTTCATATTTCATTATACTTTTACTGATTTAAAATAAAGTAAACTGGTGTAGAGGAACTAGAGAGCTCTTCATGATAGAAATATGAAGTCAATGCTTTTTATTGTGTAATGTCATCAGTCTTTGCACATTTCATAGTTGTATATTAGTTGTTAATCTTTTTTTTCTTGCAACACTTCATATCATTCTGTGTTTATATATCAGTGTATTTTGTTTTTGCCCTACATGCCACCTGTTTGCTGCTGAAATTCTGCTAATTTCTCTGTTGTGAGATCAAAATTGTGACAATGTCAAAACTATTATTGCCTCTTTTTTTCTTTGGACATAAAAAACAAAATTTTTGCTTTTTCTACATTTTTATACAAACTTTTCAAAAATCGTTTAATATTTTCTTCCCATCTTTGAAGGCAAAGTGGACTTTATATTTCCTTATTTTGACTGTTTATCATAAAATCTTTTTTTTTTTTTTTTACCAACATTTTTTGGTATTTTAAGCTCATAACACTGACTTCTTTCTCTATTTTTTTAAACACAGTGACATATTTTGGACTTTTTTGAGTCAGTATCTCGGTTTTTCTGCCACTAAAGTAATGACAGCAAAGCCATTGCAAAAGTTATTCTTCACATTTAAAAAAATAATCATATTTAGTCAAAATTTAGAGGAACATTTCCTCTAATTTTATTGAAAAACTAGATTGTACTTTAAATACTTATTAAGTTAAAGGGACAGTGCATATTTATGAACATTTTAGCACAGCACCTATGTAAACATGCCAGAGTTAGCTAAACGGCTAATTTTCAAAGTTAAATCAATCAAAGGAGAGATGAAATACTGACCACAAAGGTTGTGCTTCTTCAAATACGTTTTCTTATAATTCCTGCACGCCATAAGCTTCAAACTAAGATATATCTGTCATAGCCTGAGTTTGTCAACGTTTAACCTTTAAATGCATCTACGTCATCAACCGAAACAGTAGGCTAATTAACGATCAGATTAAGTAAGAAAAACTACATGTTAGGATAAAAATAACTTCCAAACCTACCTGTGAAGACACAAGTCCTATCTGAGAGGACACACAACACCTGTCTCTGAACAGTTAGATTGCGTAACAAACATTTGCAATGCAAAGTGTATTCGGTCTTTTCCAAAGGGGGGGAGTGAAGGAGAGGGAGGGCAGCAGGGGAATAAAATCAGAGCTGCACTTCAAAACATACGGTAAAACAAATAAGAGAAAAAGAGAAAAAAATGGCAAACATGAGTTTAAAATAAAGAGCTCAAGTAAGGATTTTGTATCAGTAAATCTTTCCTTATAGAACTATAAACAGAGAAAAGTCGACCCGTAACACCTCAGGGAATAAAAATCGGAAATTTAAGAATATTCCAGGAGGAATATTTCCGTTTTAACAGCCTCTGTGTGTCAAAAAATGTGATAAATTAATTAAAAACTCACTGTGAGGATGAAAGCCGTCAGGTGTTGGTCAGTTACGGGTCCAGGAGTCAAACAGCTTCAAACACGAAGAGCTGGACGAGCTTAATTCTGCCGTCTATGCACACAGGAGGAGAGTCTTTCCCCGAGGGTCGAGTTAAATGCAACACACACTAACATCCGGTTGGGCCTTTCAAAATAAAAGCAGGGGCGTGTCAGCGCCTCAACTTAGAAAATTTGTTTACATTATGTTTTATATTAGTTACAGTAATGTTAATATAAACTTCGGTTCCTATAAAACAGAAACAAAACCTCAATATCAAATTTTTTTTTTTTCATAATTTTGTGTTTCCGCCCCCAGGACGCCACCCTCCAGCATTTACAAGTTTCTACAGTAAAACAAAATGGACAAAACAGGAAAATATGTGGCTTGCTTTTTTTTCCTTTTTTAATTTTTTTTTTTTAATTTGTATATATAAAAGAAATCTGTCTTTGTATGCTTTTTACTGGTATGCCAGTTAAAAGCACGTTATAACACACAAATGGAGGCTCACACTCATGCAGCATAAGAGCCTCTTGTCCTTAAGGGCTGTCACTTTGTTGCTGAATATTCTTTTTAATTAGCTTCATTTTAAAATTGCTGAACTGTAACGTCAGTGGTAGAAAATGCCAATTTAAAGCACGTTTGAAATACAGATTCTGTCCTTAGTGAATGTGTCATCAAATAGCCTCATTAACAAAGGCATACAATTAATAGCAATAGTTTACGCTACTTTTTGCGCTACCTGTGGACTTAAGAATATGGCAATGTAAATAAGATCACGGATCAGGTTAAAAAAAAATCTAGATCCTTACATTACAAGCAGGGCTTGACATTAACACCGGCCAACCAGCCAAATGGATTTTGGCAGTGGCTGGTAACACCGCCGCTCCCACTGGCCACTTTGGCGGGTTGAATTTTATCTCAAACATGAAGCAGAGAGACAAGCAAAAAGATGACTGATGATGAAAGCTTAACCAACAACAAATTGTGGCCAGTGAAAATACTGAGTGGCTAGTAACTCAGGGATACCACTAGCCACAGTGGCTGGTGAGCAAAAAAGTTAATGTCAAGCCCTGATTACAAGCACTTGCGCTGATGTTTAGTGGTTTTATTTTGAAGGTAATATCCAGTTCACACAGTCCTTGTGAGTAACTTCACTCATTTCTCCCTTTAACATCTCCCGTTCCCATAGGAACTCCACCTTCAGCTCCACAGAGAGAAAGAGAAGGAGGAGAGGACTCAGGAGAGGGTTTTTGTAGATGATCACACCTGACAGACAGAGCGTGGGTGAGGAGAGGCAGGTGAACTCCACCCTCACCTATCGGGTGTTAGCAGCATGGCAGGTTAAGAAGTCTGAGTGGGGGATTCACTGACACACCTGTCCTTAAAAGATCTGGATCCTTTTACAGAATAAAGCTCCATAATGAACACGTGTCTGACAGGTTTTCTCTCTGAGACTAATTAGCGCTGCCAGGTGAAGTCAGAGGAACAACAGACTAAACGGAGGATGATGGAAACTAATTCTCACCCCTCAGAGACCTGTCATCAGCGCCGAGCGACATCCAAGCTCAGAAAAAAAAACCAACCCATTGTCTTGTTAACAGCGTTTTTATTACAAAAACAGCATACATTAAAACATTTTGCGAAGGGAATGCAAAGATGTTAATAAAAACCTAGCATTTGTCCCTCATTTTGTCGTTTTATTTTTAAATAAAAAAATGTACAAAAGTGCTTACATGGTGCAAATAATGAGAAGTAAAAGAGTCTATAAAAGAGGATGGTAGAGAAAAGGAGAATGTACATTAAATCCGTCTTCTATGAATGCAGCAGAGCGAATGAGCAGGGAATTATTACAGAAGCAGTGAAAATGAACCCAAAGCTGCTCAGGATTTTTTACACCACGCAGTTAATCCTCTCACACTGCCTGTTAACACGATCTGTAAATCAAACATCCCCGAACATGAGGTTAATAAATATTGCTTAAATAACCCACAGTGCTCGTGGGTTTCTGTTGAAACTGATCTATTAGTTTGACTACAAATCTCTCAGCCAGCGGCAGTGATTATGAGCGTTACAGACACAATAAATCTCCCATCGTTTGCTAATACAATCACAGACTCGTGTGATTTTTAATGGCACTTTAATAACAATACCTCTAGATAAGTTGTTTGTAACTCAGTCCACAGTACAGAGAGTAAGAAAAACGCTATGTAAAGTTCAGGGGAGCAACGTTTCTTGACCTTCTGCTACATCCGTGAACGTGTTGCTGGTTTAAGGCTGCTCATGAATCCAGACCGAAGACTGAAGACGTGACCTGTGGATCCTGATCAGTAACAATAAAAACTTTTTTTTCTTTATTCATCCAAACGTTTCCCGTGACATCACATCCTGAAATCAAAGTCTGGAGTTTTCTCCCAAAGACTGCAGCATGTCGAGAAGACAGAGAGGCTCAGTAACTGTTCTCGTGACCGGCTAAAATGTAAAGGTTGCTCAGGGCTGTGGGGTTGTCGGTGGGTCGGCTCTCCAAAACCACCACCCTGAGGAGGAGACAGAGACCAGGGGGTTAGAAAATTATATGGAAACACGGATTAAAAGGTGGGTGTGGTTGATGAAGATTTCAAACAATCTAGGTTTAGTTCCTTTAGCCATTAACCAGTTAGCTCAAAGGCTGTAAACAAATTAAGCCTAATTCTTTCCAATGGTGGCAAAATCTGCCTGCCAGGACTGGTCCACTTTGTTTTACGTTACCTCCAGTGGGAATGTTCACTTTAAAGAAGCGCTTTGTAATATTCTAAAAACAAACACTGAGTCAAAATGCTGAGAGTTGATACAAATTTAAAGATAGGTAAGATGCTAACATGTTGGAGTAATTCCAGGATTAGATTTCAGGCAGCTCCAAGCAGCTCTTTTAAAAAGTTTAATGAGAATTCAGTGAGATCAACGTGAGATGTGCTCAATTTATGACATCATCACTTGCGGAAACTCCTTAAAAGGGCGGATTCGTCAGTTGTAAAAGAAACTGAACTTTGAAATATAAGCAAGCAGAGATATATCAGAGTGCCATGAAGTGTCTAAAAGTGGCAGCAACCAAAATGAAACTGAGGGTGGGATGAGAAAAGCTGAGAATTTTTTAGCAAAAATCAATCATGTAAAGCTACTTCAGAGCAATCAGAGGGACAAAAAGAAGCTAAGATAATGAGCACAACACTCTCTCTTTAACCTGAATTAAAGAGGGTGTATAAATGTTCAGTTTAATGTTGGTTCATGATACATTGAGGTAATGATTTAAGTCTCCTTAATGACTTTTGACACCATTAATGTCCATCTTGCCTTTGTCTGAGCAGAGTGACACACGCTGTTAGCTGAACGGCCTTTACAAGCCCTCTCAGAGCTCAAAGCGTCACCACCGGCGCGCTAACAGTGGAAGCTAAACGGCTCATTAGGTGTCCTGATCAGCTGTCACGGTCAGATCAGGACGGCAGCGGGTGAATCTTCAGATGGCCGTGACAGCTGAGAGCGGGACGCTTTGGTCCAAACTGTGTCTTCCATCAGATGAAATTACAGAGGCAGGGAGAGACACTCACACCGGGCTGGCAGTGCCCGCGCAGCCGTGAATTAAACATAGGGCAGGGTGGAACTTTAAAAACTTTTATTTTGTAAATATGTTCAATTTTTTTCTTAATTTTCTTCAATGGGACTGTAATATCTTTCCTTTTATGAAAATATATTTACTTTTGTTTGTGCAATTTCACTCTTAGCAGTTCAGCCTCTGTACATGGGGCACACTCTTTAACCACTCTGCAAATTATGCTTCATTTTCCTGAATTCTGAGCGGACTTTATCCAGGCATCCTCCTGGAAAAGTCAGGGCAAAGTCAGGAGGATATCATCTGCATGAGGTTGAAGAAACTTTTTTTTCTTCAATTTAGTTTTACTGTATAGTTTTTGTAGTGAAAACAACTTTATATTTGCTTTTCTTGTGTGAAAGGACTAAATCAGATGTTACCTAGAAAGCATTAGCATCATTAGTGACAGAAGCTTTGATAACAAAGAGTTAGAGAGGGTGTCAGCGATGCGTTTAGGGACAGCAGGGGATTCAAGAGCTGGATAAAAGGGTAAAAACAAAGTTATGAAAGAGGAGAGACAGAGCGATGAGCTCAGAGAGGGATCAACCCAAGCAGCAGCAGCAGTAAAAGTCGCAGCAGGTGAGCAGGTCGTTTCCAGGTAAAAGAAAAACACAGAGGCCTGAGGGAGGACGGCCTGCTGTTATGAGGGTCAGGCTGAGATTCAGAGGGGAGGGGTTGTTATCCTGTTTGTTTTCAGGAAGGGAAAGACAGAAACATCTCAGACCAACCTGTCAGATCCGAGGAGGCGGAAGACTCTGCTGGGATCACAAATCTCCTGCGTCACCTGGAATAAAAAAAGCAGACCATCAACTCTTCTTTCTTTCTAACAGCAAAATAAACATTTTTTTAAAGCTGATGATGAATACGTGATACTTGGTTAATTAACGGCTCTCTGCTGTTGCATGATCTGTTGATGGATTTCAGAGCTGCTGCTGTTTGGAGATTTGGTGACTGTTGACATTCAGGTCACTCTTTGTGCCTCCAACAACAGGACGTCTGTGTGTTTTTTACCTGCCTGCAGGTAACTGAGTGCCGTCTCTAAGGACTCTGCAGCTTGTTGTCCGACACGTCCTAATGAAAAAGACGAGGGCCCCTTCAGCAGCACTCTCTCACGTGTTGACATGTCATGAGGACTTGTTGACAGATGTGAGATAGTCGGTGTGTGACACCTGCTAGGTGTAAGTCCTTGGCCCCGGGAGAGATCTGATCTGTTTAAGTCTGATCGAGAACAAGGTCTCAGGTGTTCAGAGGAGCACCCACCGGAGCAGGCGCGGCTCAACAGGCCCGCCGCCCCTGAATGCCTTCAGAATCATAACGAGACAAAAGCTGAATTATTTAGTGCTGCTCCCTGTCGTGTGACGGGTTTCGTTTATGATTGAGCATGAATTTTGCATGGCTGCTGACATTTCAAAAATCCTTGCTATGGGAGATTGGTCAAGCTGGGCCGGGCACAGACTAGGAGAGCCGCAGGGCCGCGTCTGACACCGTGAGCTTTCAAAAGCGCGGCCCCTATCAGCATATCACTTTTCATAAAAGCCGAATGCTTCACCTCCCTGTGATCTCTTGAACTTTTATTCTTCTGCTGAACTCGGCTCGTGATCAGGTTCACATGGAATCCCTCCGTGAAAGGAGGACAAATTCATTACCTCGGCCGACACAAAGACACTTTGTGTGGCTCCACCTGAGGCCTAATCTGCAGGGATCACCTACAGCGTGTGGCCCCAAACAGACAGCACTCAGGGTCTTTGTTGACAAGAGCCAGAGGTGATTGTTCACATGTTCAACAAACAAGCCTTCAGTCAAACCTCCAGAGCTTTGACTCTACGGTAACAGGGACCACAACATTCGTACAAAATTACTTTTTAAAAAACTATTTATCTCAAAGATTCAAAAAGCATTGAAATGTTGAACTAGTCTCACCTTTAAAACGCACATTTAAATTGAGCCTATACCAGACTGAAATTAATCACTTCTAGGGCTGAGACAATATGCTATTCTCGCGATTCGATTTTATTAAAATTTCTGGGGTGCCCATTCTTGTTATTTACAATTCTTTCGATTTTTGGTTTGTTTTTTTAAACACTAGACAGAGTGAAAAAGTTAAATGATGATGATAATGTCTACAGACTACATCAGGAGCCATATTTTCCCATAAAATGCACATCATGTGAGTCAGAGAGAAACATTTCACCCTCTGCTGGAGAACGGTAACTTTTTTCCAATCCAGTTTACAAACAAAGACTGAAATGAAGAATTTGAATTTGAAAAAAAAAATCGATTTAATATTGTCAAACAAAAATATATCGTTTTTCAATTTTTTCTTCTACACCTAATTGATAGACTCGTGCTCTATCATACTCCAGCTTCTGCCCTGAAGTCCCTTTTTTTTGACAGTACTGGCACTGATAAACTCGTTTTAGATCATGATTATAGACGGACAAATATATAAAAATGTGACTATTTCAAGGTCACGTATAGCCTTATATTTAAATTTGAAAAAAAAAAAAAACCTTTTGGCAAAGAATCCCAATTTTGATATTGTCAAACAAAAAATCCAGATATATCAATTTTCAATTTTTTTCTCCCACCCTTAAACACTTCCCTAAAATTTATTTAAAAAAAACCTAAAGTTTAAAGGTTGTGCCAGTCAATGAACTGTGACATTCAAATCAATGAGGAAAATTTTCTCAGATTAAACAACATAACCAACCTTTTTTTCTTCAAGGTTACTTAAAACACAAAATATCAATCAAAACATGACTGGCAAAAAAAAAAAAAAACAGCCAATCAGAAGTTTAGAATTTAGAGGTTTTTGTTTATTCTGATGTTTTTTAATGCCGTAAATGATTGTTCAGGACCTCAAATCTGTCAATTTTTTAAATGATATTTTATAGTAATGATCATTACTCTGAATCAGTGTTTACAGAATTGTCTGTTAATCCTCAAGAACCAGACAGACTGACTTGTATGAATGTGATGTTGCAGCATTTAACAAGGAAGCCTCAGCTTTTTGCTGCAGAAAGGATAAAGGTTTATCTTTCTTTTTAACTAATGTTGAGTATTTTTTTCTGTATTCTATAAGGGATCGCTATGCAGCATGTATTAAATCATTTTTATTCTGATGTACCAGCTGTTTGAAGCTTTTACCTCATTAGACTTGAAGCTCTTTCCCTGCATGCCGTGTTTCCAGAAGGCCAGGACGCTGTCCTGAAGGCACACTGTCAGGAGAGAAAGACCAAGGTTAGTTTATTGACAGAGGCTCCTAAAAGTTACAAGTAGCACTTTTTAAAAAATTTCCTAATACACAATACACTTGGCTTCCTACATAATCAGCTTCACACCTGTCAGCTTGTTACATCAAGTTTGATGTGAGACTGTCTCTACCTACCAACAGATCCGATGCCGAAGTCGAAGCTGAGCTCAGATGCCAGCTTCTTGTTGGACTTCAGTCGGCCCTGAAGATTAACAATCTTCAGATTTTCTGGGGAAAGGATTATAGGAAAAGCTAAAGAACCCAAATATTTTCTTTAGTGTTACAAAAAAAAATTGTCTGACAACAGAAATCCAACTTACGGTCCAAACACACCAACACTGTGTCTCTCTCCAGCTGGGTGACGTGGATTGCGTCCACCTGCTGATGACCTATTAGAGGAGAGATGACAGTCACAACCTCAGCTGGGTGTGTATGTGAAAATGATGATGTAAGAGCAAGTCCTTCATCCCATAAGACCTCCACTTTACAGATGTAGTGCTCTCCTTAAACGCCTTGTACATGCCTGACTTACTTGTTCCCATCTCTGTGAACCAGGAGGAGCAGGAGTTGAGGTTGATGGTCTCGAAGCGGACCACCTGGCCTGGCTCTGTGCCCTGGCTGATGGCCACACACACCAAAGGGTACTCCTGCTCTGGGACCACCAGCATCTCAAACACCTTCAGCGGGCTGGGGAGGGGGAAGTCAAAGTGCTGCAGAGGGAGGAAGGAGGACACGCAGAGGGGTTACTGGGGGAAAGGCACAGTCATGATGAACTAAAGGTTTGGAAAGAGAAAAGAAAACAACAGAAACTGACCTTGATGAGCATAAACCTCTGCATGGGCTCATACCACTGAAGCAGGACAATCCCAGACTGCAGCGCCCCACAGAGGTACTTGTGGCCTGTGTACGGGTTTCTCACTGTGGATTTAAAAAAGGAGTTTTTCAGCAGCAGTGCATGGTTTGAAAGAGCGCACACATGTGCTGACACAGTCTGATATGTTGGAGGGGTGAGCAAACAGAAAACAGAGCAGCTGGGGGGGAAAGGTCACTCACCGATGCAGCACTTGTGACAGCCCTTTGTGTCAGGGATCTTTGTCGTCAAGGCAAACCTCCTGAGGAAAGAAACAGTTGAGTTTTTGAGAGCACGGACTAAAAACAGCTGATGACATCTAGAATTAAGGAAGTTGTTGTTCTCCTTTTTTTGTGGTGCTAGACTGTGACAAACAAATGACTGCACAGCATGAGTGAGGGACATCAGAGCTGTGACCTGAGTTAAAACAAGACTCCTGTAGTCTCACCTGGGTAAGATTTTGTCTGGGAAGCGGTGAGTCTGGAACTGAGCAGCCAGGCCGGGCTTCTTCAGCTGCTCAAACAGCCCGATCAGATTGTGGGAGTACAGCTGGAAGGTTTTTCCTACAGCAGATAGATTTAATCATGAGGGAAAACAGTCAGCTGAGCGCCTCAAATTAAAGGAGTGGTCATGCATCTTTAAACCTCAGCTCCACTTTTTACATATTTTGGTTTCTAAATGACTCAAAGTTTTAGAGTTGCTTCAGTAGATTTGTAAGATAAGCTGTAATGACTGTGATGAAGTCTTTCTAGTGCTTTCTGGGGGCAGAAAAAGCTGTTTCCAAATGTAGTTTTGTGAGGTGTTATTGTATTTAGCTTACAGAGGCTTTTGCCTGCAATCAGTGTGGTATGCCTCAGTAATCTGCAATTTCTTTTTGTACCTTCTGGTCCAAGAGTCTCTAAAATATTATCACAAAATTGAACATACTCTTCATATTGTAAGTATTAAACTAAAAGTCTTGGAAAAGTCATATCCCTGTACACTCTCGACCCCATGAAGCAGCTTTAATACACAGAAAGGTTAGACGTGAACAGGAGTAAAAACAGAGGTGTGATGATGATGTGAAGCATGATTACCTTCTGATGAAGCCGGTTAGTAGAATATCAAATCAAGCCAGGCGAGAGGAGGATGGACAGTGTCCAAGGGAAGAGGAAAAGAGAAAAGAGGTTAAGTATACCAAGGGGCAAACTGCTGAAGGTAAAACTGAAAGTAGACCTCGCAGTTTGTAATCCCATCCTCAGCTGTTCAGCTGAGAAAAGGCGTCAGCGATGAGGACGGCCGCGGAGGCGTTTTGTTTTTAAATAACGGATGATTTAAAGGTCCCAGAAATCACTTTATTAAGTCTTTGAGTGAAATTTGTGGGTCTTTCGCTTTCCTCCCAGCCCACAAAATGTGATTTTTAATGACAAGACCTGTACTTAGTAGTGCTTGTGATTGTAAAATCCTGACCTAAAACGAGCTGTTTGGATTTTGGGGATTTGCCGACGTCAGCGATTCCCTTTTTTGACCAATCAGGAGGAAGTCTGACCTGATTGGTCCACCAGAGCAGATACCCCCGAACCCCCTCCCCGCCCACTCCTCTCTCCGCTGAGAGGAGATTGCCAAAGTTGAAGAGCCATCACTGCTCTGTTTTTGGCTGTAAACAGCCACATAGTTCCATTCACAAGCTTCCCATCTCGGAAGAAGACAAGACTAAGTGTCTAGAGTTCAGTTATCAAGGAAATGTGCCAGCTACACTCAGTAAAACTGTGCATGTGTGTGCTAGTCACTTCACGGCCGACTGCTTTTCCAACTTTGGACAGTCCAACAGAGGGCTAGCCAATAGACTGGTCCTGAATCCAGGCGCATTACCAACCATCCACCAACAAACCTGGGACCCTGGAAATGTGAGTATTTTAAATGCTGTGTGCTGTGGAGCAGATGTAAGAGCTTTTCCTCAGTGTCCCCTCTGTCCCTGTGTTAGCTTCAGGATGCTAACTGTAGCTGCGGTTAGCCTGTTGTTTTAGCCTGTAATGTTATGGTAAATGAGCTTCGCTGTTTTCTAAACATTGTGCACTCGGAGCTCCTGGCGCCGCTCTCAGTGACGTGGAAGAACAGGGCAGTATCAGCGGTGGCTCATTTACATATGAAGGTCACGCCCACTAAATCAGAGCGTTCTGAACAGAGGGGCTATGAGAGCCTGGAAACAATGCTGCTGTGCTTGATTTATTGGCTTTTTGGACCAAAACATGTTACTACCATTTCATGAAGACATCAATGATCCATATCAAACTGCAGAAAAGGAGCAGAATATGGGGCCTTAAAACGGAAATCTGCTTTCTATTCTTTTGCTTTGAAATCAAAAACAAGTCTAGACAAGAGTCACGTCAAAGTCTTTATCCCAGAAAAACACTACAGAGTCTGGCCAAAAGTGTCATAAAGTGTATAAAATGATTGATTCTCCACCCTATAAAGATTGATCCATGTGCCCTGATGTGCTACTCCTGAGTTCCTGTGCTACAAGCACTATTCAGCACGTAAAGGGACAGTCGGACAAACAAAGACACAGTTATTTCAGGGCTGCAGATATGGAGTGACTGTCCCTTCAGGCAGCCAGATAACATGAGACAAAGAAGCAGCAGGTGATGACAGGAGCCAGTGGAGCAGGAGGCTGTGGTAAATCCATCACTCACCAGATAAAGACATCAGGTTGTTGTTGATAACGTAGAGCCATGTACACTTCCTGGGGAACAGCTGAAGGGGGGATTAAAGAGAGACGTGATCAGCATGGAGCGCTAAGAGTTAAAGAAGACAAACAAGATCTGGATAGATCGTTACCTGCTCCATTGTGGCTTCATGCAGCTCGTTGAGATTCAGCGTATAGATGCCGTCCTCTGTCCCAAAGATTAGGTACTGATCTATGAAGAGAACAGAGAAGAGATGAAGCAGTGTTTTCATAAAAACAAACTCTGTGTGTGCATTTCTTGCACAAAGCTGTACCTTTGGTGTCAGGATGAATCCATGACGTGGCACAGTTGATCTTCAACGGGCAGCCATCGAACACTTTGGAGAAACAGGCTCCCATCTGAAATGTAAAGCAGCATGGCTCAGAAGAGGAAACTGTCAGAAGATGTCAGCCAGAGTGTGATAATGTGGAGCCAGAAGAGACCACAGAGCAGAAAGCTCAGTGGACTCCAAATATCTCCAGAATGTACCACAACATCAGCGGCAGCAAAAGAAGAAGAGGAGCAACAACAGCTCATGAAAGAAGACTGAAGAACAATGAGAATGATTCACTCACCAGAACTTTAGGAGTGGGTGGCAGACCGTTGATAGCTGGTTTCTGAGGAGCAGAGGAAACGAGAAATGGAATCATTATGCCGACACAAACAAAGCAGCATCAATCAGTCTCGATTTAGTGGTTCTATTCAGCTCCAAGATGCAACAATGAGCCAAAAAGAACTCAACGACTAGTCTCTATTGTTTGTCCCTCACAGTCAGATGAACTTTTACACCAAACTTCCCTCTGACAGTCAGCTCTTTGTTCTGACAAGGAGAATACTTCCTAATTATGGTTTTCATGCAGCACACAAAAATTAAAGCCAACAGATGACAATTATAATGCCAAATCCCAGCAGTTTGGGGTGAGCTGTGAGGTCAAACGTGATCTTCAGACTCACAGGGAATTCTTTTTTCTCCTTCCGGTGTGGTCTGTTGGGCGCTGGCTTGGGGCTGCCTCCATTCACGCTGTCGTCTGAATCGTTCTCTGTCATGAGAAAAAAGAGGGATGTAAACAATCAGAGAAAGGAGTAGAGTCTAAAGACTGAAAACAGACACATCAAACTGTCTTACCTTTACATTTAGGTTTACAGAGAGCTTGTAAAGAAGGAAAATCTCATTTAGAGATATTTGTTTTAAAAACAGACATGGGGACAGTTCCATTCACTCTTAAAGACGTGAAAAAATGATGTACGTAATCACTTTTTTTGTCTTACAACTCAGATTATTTGTAAATCTGATCTAACTGAGGAGAGAAAGCTCTCATACTCACCAGGATCAGAGGCGTGAGACAAAAGCCCAGGGCTGCTGACGCTTGCAGAGAGGAAATCTGGAGATGAGTGCTCCACCTTGTTGCCGGACTCAGGCGTGCTCTGTCTGCGAGCCACCTGACTCGGTCCGTTCTCAGAGTTTGGGAACCTTCGAACTGTCAGAGACCTTTCGTCGTTAAGGCCGATCTCCTCTGAAGAGCTGTTCAATCGTGGCTGATTCAGGAAACAAAGAAAAAGAGCCCAATTATTGAATTTGACTTCCAAATGTGCATCTTTTTTTTCAAAACTATTTAACAGTTTGCGGTCTCACCTTTGGGGGCAGAGGAGGAGGCATCCCGGGCTTCAGAGTTGACCTGAAACAAGGTTGTTGTTAGAAAATGTAAAACACAACATCAGGGGATGAAACCTTAAAGACTTCACTCACAGCTCCACTTCTTCAAAGGCATCTTCGAGATGTGCGATGTGTCCCCTGGAGGAGCAAACGCAGTGATTAGAGTGGAAACCAAGACTCCTCCGAGGTAGGAGAGGCTCTTAATGACGCTTATGTGTCTGTGAAACCTCTCCTCTGAGGTGAGGAGGGTATGACTCCAAGGAGAAGAGCGGGAGGTGTGTGTTTGATGGGATGGAAAACAACGAGAAAATACGTTTATGGAGATGAAAGAAAGAATTCTCCAAACTTGAAACATACTTGAAGAAAAAATCCCTGATTTCTCACATTAATCAACCATAACGTCTATGTTTTTTCAGTCCGAATGGATCTGTGATGAGTGATATGTCTAAGAATAAAAATGATGCAGAGTAAGATTTCTCATATCATCACCCCATTAAAATAATGACCTAAGTCATTTTTTGATGAAAAGAGTTTTTGGCTCAAATCATCTCTTGATCATGCTGGACATCTCTGGTAAAACAGCTTAAATCTTTAGATAGAAGTATCATGCTCTTTATGCCCTATAGCAGGGTATCTGCAGGTTTAAGCAAGTCAAATTTAAGACTTTTTAATGCCAACTTGAATCAAAATTTAAGGCTGAAAACGCAATAAACACAGGCGATGATCGGGGGATTCTGCTATATTGCAATCCAAACTGACATCATCCGGCCAACTCTCAATAATTCTGCACTTAGCCATAGTCACAGACCGGCTAACTAGCATGCAGATAATTTATATTACAGCGATTAAAGCAAAAAAAAAAAAGGCTGAAAACTGTTTTCCTAGAGAAAGAAAACAACAGCGGTGAGTTTTTTTTCAATTTAGGAATCAAACTGACATGTTTTTTTCTTTTTTTGAAGCTTGATATAAGGGCTGACAGATATAAGCCCACCTTTATTTTAAAAACTATAATATATATAAAATTTGAAAATAAAAAATATAAATGACAAAAGAATATTTAAAAAAATAACATTTCCTAGTCCCGCCCCCCAAAATTTAAGACCTCTGGGCAATGAATTTAAGTCCAGCATATGACATTTTCAACAAATTTAACACATTTTAAGGCCTTAATTGTAGATACATGAATTTAAGACTTTTTAAGACTTTTCAAGGATGTGCAGACACCCTGTGTAGGAAAATGGCGTATGTCAAGAGGGTGACTTAGGCCATTTAATTTGTACTCTAAGTTAAAATTTTGGATTATTTAGGATAAAATGTGTGACTTGGGTAATTTAACAAGTTTTCATGATGGCAGCTGCTTCAAGAAGAAACCGTAACTTATGTGCAAGAGAAGCTGTGAACATGATTCTTGAACCGGTTTCTACTAGTGAGTGATTAGGTTCACTATCACAAAGGCTAAGGTATTATGACAAACGACGAATTTAGCTACTTCTAGCTAGCTACCTATTCCTGGCTAGTCTACTTATTTCTGTAAACAAACATAAATGAGCACAAGGCAATAATACCCCTCAAAGTTTTACATCAAAGAAATGTTTTTGCTTTTTGGTAGGAGATGTTTGAGTATGCCTACTCAGCGTGTGATTGACCTGACATTTATTCAGTTTAGGTTGGAGTTACTTAAGTTTTGAGTTTGATTTATGGAATTAAAGGACAGCTAATGGTCAGGTTTTCGAAAAGTTGTCAAAACTGGATGTTGGAAATGGGTTAAGTTCAATAAAAAAAACCACAAAGAAAACCTGGAGAAGTGAGGAAATGGACAAATTTGATTTACCTGGCATTTGTTTAATTTAACTTGGGGTAATTGCATTCTTGAGTTTGCCTTATGGAATGAAGGGCAGTTTAAGCCAGGTTTAAAATTGCTTAAGTCACTTTGTTCTTTAATGTTACATGACTGACACACAATGTGCTATGCAAGTCAACAGTCATCCACTGTGAAGGCCTTTTTAATTAAAATCATTGATAAATATCATATCCTCTGTATTTGGAGAATCAAGAGATAAGAGATCTCTTGATCTTCACGAGATCAACGGCAAACAAGTAACTGCATTTTTTGCCCCCTCAGCTGGTCTCAGACTCTGGTATGCACAGTTTGGATCTACAGCTACAATCACAGCACACATGGAGAGAGAAATAGTGACAGAAAGGGGCAGCTGTAGGCGCTAAAGATCACTGCGATGGGGAGGGAGACGAAGCAAAAGGTGGAATAGGGAGCTACAGCAAACGTGGGTTAGTGTTACCGTTGGAACAATTCATCCTCAACGCTTTTGAGAAGACTCCTTGGAGGGACATAAGACCAGACAGAAAGAGAGAGACGGAGTGACAGGCAAAAGAGACAGAGAGGTGAGGAGAAGGTGAAAGCAGCAAAAAAAAGCACAGGGACAAGTGAGAAGGAGGTTACAGGTGAAGCAACGACTCAATCTGCAGATGAGAAGAGTGAGTTCATGCACAGACACAGGTTAGCTGCAGTGAACAAGAGCGTTTAGTGGATTAAAGTGTGCATCAGATTTGGGTTAGAGTGAGGCCTTCCAGGAGCTAATAGGGTGTATCACTGCATCTAACACAGAATTCAATTCAATACTGAGAAAAACAGAGAGCGCACGAGAGAAGGAGGGGTGAGTAAACAGGAGCAGTTCCTGTGACTACAGTTTCCATGGATTACCTGGTTGTTATTCCTCCCTCTGCAAACGGACTCCAGGGGGAGGGGAAGTCATTATCTTTACTCACATCCTGTGGAAAGACACATGCAGAAAATAGACTTGTTAAACTGTGTATTTTTATTTTTATTCTTTTGTTTACCTTTCATTAACAGTCATCAAAATGTGATTGGAAACAGAAGCAAAAACAGGTATTTAAAAACTGAAAACATCAAAAATCACCATTTCAGAGTGAGCTTCAGTTTCCTTCCTAAGCGGAGGTTCAAATTGGAGCTTGTCGACTGTAAGATAAAGAGAAAAAGTGAATTGTTTCTCATATTTTTGCATGCATTTAACATTCAACATTTAACACAAGGTGGCACCAGAGCTCAACACTTGAAGCCACACAAAGCCGTGGAAGTCGTCTTTGAGCATTAGTGGCAGGAGTCCCTCTGTGAGTCCATTCTTAAGATAAAGTCACGTGTAAGAATGAACCAACAGCAACCCGACAGCTTCCATTACTACATCCCTCCACTGATTTATCATACTTCTCTTCTTCTCTGCGTGTTTGGGCTGCAGTCTGTGGAGGAGCTGGTCACCAAAGGCAAACACAGATTACACTCGACAGTAACCAGGTCTGTTCACTCCAGGAGATAGATTGTTAAGAGAGCAGGAATTACAAATAAATCAGGTAAGAGGATCCTGTTCGTTTGGGTTTGACGTCAAGTTTTTGTGCAAAGTGGTGAGAATAAACAGCTGGAATCAAAAGGTGGAATAAAGAATTCGTTTCTCACTTGTCAAGCAACTTTATCAACAGCAGTGTTTTTTTAAGGCATGCTCACAAAGAGGAGGATTTAAAAGGCATAACAGTGAGGAGGTGAGTAACACACATTAGAGGAAGAGGTTCAGGGCAACATGCGAATAATATTTTGGTACAAAAATAAAAAAAAGGTTGATGCTTGATGCAGCTAGCCTGGGTTCAAATCTAACCTCATCTGCCCTTATTCTCTATCCCTTGTCATATCCTCCCAATGAAAACACTAAATGCCCCATAATAAGTCAAACTAGAAAAGCACCCAGAGAGCACAGACCTCCGCCAAGCATATTGTGATTGTGACGCAGCACTTAAGTCTTTCTTTAATGTTATACTCCCTTTCAGCAAACCATCTGCTACAATTTGGTGTTAGTTGCAGGTTTTTACGATGATTTGTTTCCTGACAGTAATGAAAATTATGATGACCCAGTACATATTTCATATTCCAGATCTTAGTACCCAGAATATGTCCAGGATCTGGATCGTACTTTAACATCTGTCAGAAATGATCTAGTTGCAAAGCAATCCGACCATTTATCATGGAGTTATTAACACATATGGTGAAAACAGCCCTATCTCACAATGATAAAAAAAATCCTTAAAAAAACTCCTGGATCCAGACGGTGATCTAGATCACCTCCAAACTTTACTCACTTCTTCCTTATCCCATTTTGAACATTTCCTGAAAATTTCATCAAGATCTGTTACTTTTTGAGTTATGCTGTTCACAGACAAACAAACAAACTCTTACAAAAACATATCCTCTTTGGCGGAGGTCATTATGTTTTCACATGTTGCCCTTATCTCATTCACTTTTGGGAAACCAGCAGCAATAAAAAAGGGAAAGGGAGTTAGAGTTGAGGGATGAGGAGAGGCACATCAAACTTCACTTCCTTGTCAGAAAATGATTAGTCATTTACTCAACAACATTTTTATCACATTGTTAAATAACTCGACCTTAAGCTGTAAGTACTGCAGCCAACTCACCTCATCAGGGTCACACACCACACTCTGTTATGGACTACAACATTAACCTAAGTCTAATGAGTCTTAGGAGTGAGCTGGGGTATTACACAGACACACACTGTCTCACTACACTGACACTAACCTGCATCCCCCCTGTGTCCCTCAGAGAAGCTAGGACTTGAGCATGGCCTCCCGTGGTCAGTCCCATTGTGTGCTTCATGCAGGAGGAAAGTCAGATTTTATTGAGAGAGAAGTGAAGATAAGAGAACATCTAGTGCACAGAGGATCACAGAACACGATGAAGCACTCATGAAAAGAAAAGACACACAACTGAGGGTGAAGCAGAGATATCTCACCACTGGACTGTTACTAAATCAACCAAAGTGATGAAATGAGAGGCCGACACTTCTGACACAACAGCGGCTCAGCTGTTTCATCTGCACCCTGACACGCAGCTTCCCTCAAGTGTTGCAAAATCCCTCCTTGACAGATTCAAGTTGTTTCTTCACAGATAGGTTGGCTAATTTTCAACGTGGATATAAAACACCCACACTGCATCTACTTTCTCTAACGTGAATCCCTCCTCGGCTATTTTTACACACACTGCCACATGCTGTGGTCTGGAAAAGTGCCAGGCAGTGCGGCAGGATTATCGGGATGACCCTCAGACTATCAAACTGAACATCCAGGCCAGCTGACACGCTGACCAATGGCAGGACAGAGTCACAGCAGGGGAGGGCTGGGCCACAGTGCTGGGTTTGAGACTTTTTGTTTACTTACAGTCGATCTCTGAGCGCGTCCTCTCGGCTCGGGCATGTTTGTTGGTGGAGCGGATTGTGTGTCTGACTGCAGAGAGCGGCTGAAACACAGAGAGTGAGAGGTTTCAGAGATTGTGACACAGGTTTACAGAGCGAAACCCCTCTTCACACTTCACCCACGTCTAAGCTACAGCTTCCTTGACTTGCACGTCTAATTAAAGCAGAACTGAGAGGATGTTTTTGTGCTGCGTCTTTGCAGTCGTCACATTATTATGCATCCCAGAGGCTGTTTGTTTGCAACAGGCTCCATTGCTTGCAGTCAATAGCCTGCAGGGTTTTTTCAGTCTTCATGGCCAAGACAGAGCTACTGCTGTCGGGGGAAGAAAAGCACAATGGTCTTTCAAAACGGCTGTGGTACCACCTCTTTGGCTGCCACATCGATGTGATGTTGATGGAAAGAATCAAGAGGAGCAGAGAAGGGAAGTTTTGGGGCTTTAGTGAAGCTTTTGCTTATCTTCTATTGCCAAGATAAAAACGATGAGCTCATATTTAGATTCGTGGCTTGAAGAGTAAAAAAAAGTTTCAAATCTTTATGCAAGCTGAGTAAAACTATAACAAGTCAGGATAAATTTTATCACAGTTACCTCGAGGTCATCGTCGTCCACCTCGCTGTAATGCTGGTGGTTATCGGGGTTGTTCATCTTATCTAGGAGGTCAACAGCCAGCCGTCTTGTTAAACCCGTCTGGGCCACGAACACATGCTACAAGAAACAAGACAGAACAAGCAGTTATGAAGATTGACGTACAAACTGATAACTTCAGTCTTAACGAACAGTTAAAACTGACAGCCTTATCTTTCATATGAGGTTCAGACAAACTGGAACATCAACACCCCGGCAGAGATGGATATCAGAGTCTTACTTTAAATATTTTCATTAATTCCTGGATCATAAAGGATGAGACACATCCTTAGAGACGAGAATGGTGTTAATTAAGGTTGTCTTTAAAGACGTAGAAGAGATATCTGCTTATCATATCAAACATGTCTTTGTGGTTTATGGGCACAAGCTGCAGCCCTGATCTTTCATAAACAACCCAGACAACTTGAAATCAAGCCAAACTCCTCAGAAGCTTCTTTTTCTTTATCTGGAATTCAGGAGAGTAAACGTCGTAAAAACGTCAGGGAGTCACTTCAAATAATTGAGGAAGGTCGGAACAGAGCGTGATTTCGGAAAACTTGGAAATGCTCTACTAACCGCCTGCCAGCTCATGCTGCTAATCCAGCTAACATAGCAGCAGGAGTTGACAGAGACGACTCCACTGACAAGCGCTGCTGTGGCTGAAAGTATCTTCTGCTTTTGCACCAGGGCCATAGAAACTAGCTGACATGTGTTTTTTCATGGGGACAGGTTAAGGTTGAAGAAACTTTAAAACAAGTGTAATACCGATAGAAGCTTTTCTGCTGTGGGTCTCTTCTTCGGGTTCTTCGTCAGAGACACTTTGACAAAGTTATGGAAGGCAGTGGACCTTGAGAAGAAGAGGATTTTGTGTCACGGTAAAGAAATATGAGTGTCGAGTAAGTCAAGCATTTTGAATACATTTTGGGTGCTCACCATTTGTTTTTGTCTTTTAGCTTCGGGGGCTGGAAGCTGCTCTTTGACATCAGAAACAAAGCTCTAAGGAAGAAAAGAGAAGAGGAGGAACATTTAGACACAGAACAATACAAGACTCCTGAAATAAAAACAAACTTTGAATTCATGATTTTCATATAGAGAGTTACACAAACCTCATGGGGTGCAGGTCAAACATCGGAGGCTGCAGCTCGGCCAGCTCTATGGACGTGATGCCGACCGCCCAGATATCACACAGCTGGTTGTAGCCGCCATTTTTCTCCACTGCTGCGACTTCTGGAGCCATCCTTCAAACATCCAAGACAGGGTGGTTAAAGGAATACAAAATACAAAACTGATTCAGAGGTCAGACTTAGGTAAGAGGAAGCAACAGGTTGGAGATTAGTCTAATTTTCCTTGGTGACAAAGTTTGGTAATCTTTGACAACCGGTGGCTTTTAAGTTCAGGATAAGTTAAAAGAACTGGTCCTTGAAGCCAGTTATTTTTACTCCAATGATGATTTTCTAGTTTTAAAAAGATAACCAGGATGAAACAAAATCACGTTTCCACTTTTATTTCTTTCAAATTAAGGCAAAAAACTCAAAAAATCTCTCTGTTCACGATGTAATCAGTTTCAATGATGCAAGTGTTTGTTGATAAAGGAAAGCGTTTTGCAAATCAACATCCAGATTTCTTTTTGCATGATCAAAAGTGAAGCGAACATGACTTAACCAAGCAGTGAAATTTAAGGAAGCCATGTAATTGAACGTCTAAATACTAAGTGAAATAATTATGAGCACAACTTCCAAAATAATGATGCAGTCACTTCAAACACTTCAGCCAACATGGTGCTGATTTTGTGTCTCATGAGAGGAAGTTTCCCTGAAATGGTGCAGCTTTCTGCCAAAACCAGATTCTGTCAGATAAAATATGCTGACACTGACGTTCCATTTAACATGTTTCACTGTGTGATCATCAGCATTTAGTGAAATGCCTTACAGTCAATCTGAGCACCATGATTTGGGAGATTTGTCTACATTATTAGTATTACAGTATTAAAAAAAATGTCAGGCCACAAAAAAAATAATCAAATTAATTGCAGGATTTGTAATTAATTAATCTAATTAATCACATTTTAATCTCATATCTGCTTAAGGTCCCAAATAAAGAATTTAAATCCACATTTTTTTCAACTGGCCAATATTAAAATGTCTGTGTTCGCTGCCATTGATGTCTATAGATGCTGATTGCAACCGTTCACTGCATCCATAGAAATAAATTATGTTTTTCATCGGGGGAGGCAGGGTCTGGTGAAGCTTGTCAATCAAAATCATACTCGTAAACTACTGTGGGTGAGAGCTGTGCGCTCTTTGGATGAGAGCTCAGCATGGATATGAGGAGAAGATGTGAGATGACAGAAACATAGCAAGACGCTGCAAGTCAGAAAAGTTCGGGCAGCTCACGCTCGAACTGAGGATGCGTCGCGGTAGCTCAGCGAGAAAGAGCAGCGCGATCGTGAGAAAAGACGACGGAGATCATGGAGAAGATCAAAGGATCTAAAACATGCTCTGAAAATGGCTGGCGGCCAATGAGTTCATCTTACATTAATTTTTATAATGCGTTAATTTGCGGTGTAATAATTTATCTAACTAACACGTTAAAGCAACAGCCCTAATTTAAAAGCACCAAATGAAGCTGATAAAACATGTCTGAATTAAGAAAGCCCTACGTGTCTGGCTGCCTTTCTAAAACAGAAGCTGAAGCAACTCGTGCACTGTTGCAGGCTCTCACAGTTATAAGGTTGTATTGTTTTTTTCTCTTTATTTCTCGTGGTTTTCTCACCTTTATTTGAAAAGTCAGCCCAAGAAAGACAGGATATGTAAGGCGTCCAGCAAACAATGCGATGAGGACTTTAGCCTCTGCATATGTGCACGCTTAAACCACAAGACCATCAAGGTATGACTCTAAATATAGCTCTCTCTTGCTGTTTTCTCCAAAGTTGTTCCCCTCTGCCTCAGAAGAAGACAAACAGTTTTATAACCGAGAGACACTCACCAGTATGGTGTGCCAATGAAAGACTTCCTTTTGGCAATGGTGGCTGTTATTTTGGCCGCGACTCCAAAGTCAGCTGTAACGAGAGTTGACAGGGCTTTTCAGATTATGTCATCCACTTTCAACTGAGAGCTACAGACGGGTTTAAGAGCTGGAGAAATGAAGACGCACTGGAGCAACTTACCTAACTTCACATCTCCGTTGTCTGTGAGAAGTATGTTGGCACCCTGTGATGAGAATATTAATTATTAATTTGATTATCAATTATTTTAGTTTGAGGGGTGTTTTGTGGTCATGATACAGAGGTTTGAAACTCTGGGGTGAGCTTGTATGTTGTGAACTCATGTATTAAACTTTTTCAGTAACACCTGCTGTATTTGGAACAGTAACTGCTGCTCTGTGGCTGATCTGACTGAAAATAAAGTTGCAGCAGTGTGACATCTCTCTCAGTGTTTCTATTGGCTGTGACAGACAGTTTCTGTGGAGGCATCCTGTGGTGAGAGTCGAGGAAACAGGAAGTGCTCGCTGCGTAGAGTCGAGCAGAGATAGTAGGTCAAGCCTTGACCTTCTATGATAACACATGAGACTGACGCTGCATGAAGCAGGCGTGGTTCACTTCGGCTCAACCTCAAAACCCCTGTAAGTGACACCTCTGGTCACATGCTTTAGAGTGTGAAGATCGCTGCTATTCCCTTCCTGTGAGTTTGGTTAGCAGAGCTGCAGCTTCAGTGAGGTCTGACCTCTGGATGACCATGCTACTGCCACGCTTTTAAACTCTGTCTCTTTTTCCTCTGTCCCTCCAATCTGTCACGCTCTGAGATTTGAAGAATGTGACAGAGTGTCCGGGTCAGAATGGGTCTGAAGAAAAGCAAACTTTTAAGAAATGATACCTTGATGTCACGGTGCATCTTTCCCTTGCTGTGCAGATATCCCAAACCCTGTAGAAAGAAAACATCCACTCTTAAAATTCGCTAGATAAAATTTTAAAGTATTATGTGTAAAGTAATCAAAAAGAGAGTTTACCTGTATAGTCTCTCTGCTGACGTACGCTATCTGAAGCTCTGAGAGAGGTCCCGTCACTGTGACAAAAAAAATATGAATGTGTTGAACATATCAGGGTGAACGACTTCAGCAAAGGACTTACTGATACTAAATATTGGGGTTTAATGTAGAAAATAAATCAAAAAAGACAGATAAAGTGTAAGATACAAAGATCTTTATCGAAAAGATCAGAGATTTCACAGATAATGTTGTCAAGAACTCTGATTACAACCTGATTCACATACAGGGCACAGTTTAAAGGAACTGAAATCACACTTAGGCCCTGTTCACATGACAACGTTTTATCTAAAAACGCTAAAAAAAACATGAGAAAAATCTGCGTCCACATGGAAATGCTGAGGGACTGAAAACGCTGTAGTAAGCATGCCAGGCCTGTAGTTGGCACTAAAACTGTCTTGTCCAGAAGCTGCTTTTGGTTGAACTCGACCGAAGTAGAGTTGAGCCGATCATCAAGTGCAGAAGTGGAGCAACAGATGCAGATTTTGTTGAAAGACAGTCAGCAGATCCAGCAGATTGAGTAGCACAAGCACAACATGGTAGTCCACAACCATCGTAACAGCGTTTCAGAAAAATTCCACTCTTGAGAGCGTTTTCAAAAGTTTGCGTCTTAGGTTGGCTAAAACGCATTTCCTGTGTAAGAGTGATGCTGAAACTCAACAACACTTTTGCATATAACCCTGAAATCCTTGATGTGTAAACAGCCAATACGCTCACAGAGGTTAGAAGCTGTTCCAAGGAGAAACACTCACCGTGATAAATGTCTTGCAGGGATCCTCCACCACAGTACTCCATACATATCCACAACTTCTCCCGACTGAAGAAGTGAGAGACAAAGAAAATTAGAGACGACTTAAGTTTGTAAATTTTACAAAAAACAAAAAAAACATGCTTCTTGGGGGACTGGCATTGGAGAGAGCCCCAACTGGCCACTTGAGATACTGCAGTTTACGGCACTTCAGGACAAGCTTCAATTTTATGTTGTGTTAACACCAGATGCAAAAATAGGAACTTATAAATGCAAACGATGCAAATCAACTAAATGTTCAGCATTGCACTGCTTTTGTTCACCTAAATGTAATAAAGAGATCAGACTGTATGATAAGTTTGAAAAATCTTTGTCACTTGATTCTAGATTGTACTAGCGAGTTAGCACTGAAACAATAAGTAGGGCTGGGGGTAAACGATTATTTTTAAAATGATTAATCGGGCGATTATTTTATCGATTAGTCGACTAATCTAACGATTAATTGGACGATTAGTCTAACGATTATTTTTCTGTTGTTCAATTATTTCAAAACCATAATGTATCCCAAATGCCAAAACGATCTCTATCATAACAGAGTTTATTAAACAACACTGTTCTGCACAGCAAAATGCAAAATATAGAATAACATTTAAAAAAATAATAATAAGGCCAGTCTGTTTACTCTTACAAGCATCACCGGCTTCAAGTCAAAGGCATTTGAAGGAAACCCCTTTCATCTTTAAAGATTCATGTCTTTGGGAAGTGATGAATGAGGCAAGTGAACACCAAACATACTTGTGTCTAATTGTGCGTAAATGAAGCAGGTTAATCATTTTTTTGTGCCACGTCTGATCACATGTTTGACTGTGACAGTAGAGGGAGTGATACCACCCACTGCTCCTGATTCTTTTTCCTACATGTGCTAATTTTCACCTCTTATCTGGATGTAAAGATGATGAAACTGTAGAAAGGAAGCTTAAATTTCCCTAAATGAAAAGTTCCCCTGCTGTAATTAATCCAGTATTAAGATAATTGATACTTGGCAGATTGCTGGTAAACATAGAAGGCTTTTGTGTTTTGTGTTGGCGAGACTGTACGAGACGTTCCTGCTGTGATAAGACATGCATCTCTGTTCACCAACTGCCATATAAAACACATCAGAGGCTCCTATTCCAGTTAAACCTGCTGGAAGTCTCAGGCAGCGGTGGGCGGACAGGCTGTGCTTCCTCCCAGATACCAGCCACAAAACACAGGCTCCATTAAAACATGTGAGCTGCATCCTGGCGCTGAAGGGCCGAGTCAGCACCAGTCGGCCCGGTTAAAGAGCTTGAGTCATACTTTCACACACAGGTGTGACTAAGTCACTGAAACGTCATGTGAGTTTTCAGGCAGTGACTCCTTTTTCTTCTAACAGGAGTGTACAAATTCCACAAATGCTGTAGCTGGGATGTGCAGACAGGGGGAAGAAAACAGGGAGAATTAAATGACAAAGCAGGAGTATTTTAAGCTGGCTCTTACCAGAGGTAGCTCCCAAAGTAGGCCACAATATTGTGGTGCATGCATTCCTTCACCATGAAGATTTCCTGCTGTATGATGGAAAAGTCATCCCCTGGAAACAGAGGGAGAAATCACACAGACACATGGTCAAAATATTAGATTTCAGTTTTTTTCTGTTAAATATGAGATACTTTCCATGTGGAAAATAAACACTTTGCAAATAGCTAGCACGAAAAAAAAACATGTGGGGGTTAAATTGAAATCTTTATTTAGCAAATGCTATTTTTTGCATACCAGTATTGGGCCAATACCAGCCTTATTCCAAGGTATCTGTGCTCGGAAAGGCTGCCGATACCAGCAGCCGATTCTCAGGGCAAAATAATCTTTTGTCAAGGAAGTCCTCCAACCAGTCGTTGGTGCTACATTGCTGCTGTTTGACACCATGGCAAATGTGTGTCAGGTCCTTTTCAGACAACACGAATGAACCAGAGTTTATTTTGCACTTCAGTTTATTTTTTAAAATTACTTAAACTCTGACAAATGTTAGTTTTAACTCACATTTTGTTAATTTTTTAAAGACAAGTCATGAGAGAGAGTTGTTTGTGTTTTATTTTGCACTAAATGGCAGAGTTACTGTGCTGTCTTTGTTCAAAATGATCTGTCACTGTCACAAAAGTAGAAGTGGCATCAGTACTCTGTATTGGTGAGTACTTAAGAGGGAATACTTGAACTGGTATCAGTCTAAAATAAAGTGGCAACGAAAAACAAAACAAAACAAAACATAAAACTTCAACAATTATAAAAGATAAAGATAAAATCTGACCAGGAACAAGGGTAACCTCGTTGTCTTCAAATCCTAAAGACCACATTTACAAAGAGATATACATCCACAACAAGAAATTTGTTGTTCTATTCCTGCTTTAACATCTTAGTTTGGCTTTGTTTTGATTCTCATCCAAAAAATGAAGATAATTCCTTCGACAAGCTAACACTTCAAAGGCAGCTAGAAGACCAGAAACTTCAACGTTACGCCAAATTTACAGCTGATGCCTGAGAGGTCTGGTGGCTTGAAATACAATGAAACAGCTGATTCTGGTTGAGAAAAACATGCATTTCTTGTGATCTTGGTTTGATCTGGTGTAAAATGATGTTGCAGCCAACAGCAATCAATCACAGTGAACCAAATACTGTTTGTATCTTCTTGTTATTAAGACCATAAATGTATTATTAGAAAGCCTCTGGTTTAAAATCTCCAGAATATCAACTAAGACATGAGGAGGAGGTTTATTTTTGACACTAGAGCAAAGTATTTATTTCAAAAATTGTCAAAAAGATTGCTAAAACATTTCAGATGTCAATCAGATCATGAGTCTTTCAGTTTTAAATCTTTCCTCTCAGTTTGCCAAAATAAAAACCTAAAAAAAAGTCTTTCCAAACATTCCTCACACTATGGTGTTCAACATTTCATCTCTGTGTAAATACAGCAGATCACAAAGAGGCCAATAACAAGAGAAGGAACACCTTGTTCTTCTAAAGTTTATGTGGTATAGGCTGATGTCCAGACTGCTTTCCAGAGCAGCAGAGCGCTGTAATACATCCAACAAGTAGGAAGTAGGAAGACAGAAATATGTAAGCCCAGCTGCTCTCAATTGTGTAGAGACAAGACCCTGGAATACATTATCAGGAGGTTAATATCTACCAGACTGCCAGCTTCAGAGCTCGGCTGACAGACTGTCATCAGAGGCATCCGTCCAAAATAAGCTCATTAAATGGATAAAAACTCAAAAACTTACACTCAGAAAAACATTTAGACTACTTGTATAAAGCTGAAGCTCTGTACATTCTGCAGAAACTCAACAATTCTTACAACTGCTGAGCTTAAATAATGTATTTACTTTAATGTGAAAACATCAGAGGACACAAGACTGGATTAGAGTTATGAAATGTAGAAAAGACAAAAATTGGTGCAGGAAAGTGTTCAGATTAAGACATATTTGGGGCTAAAAATGTTGTTTGCAAATCAAACCAGTCTGAATGTGAAAAAGAATCCTGATAAAATCTAGATCCTGATGTTGCCTTTAAAAATCCTGACATATTTTCCCCATATCGCCCCCTAATGGAGAACATCTTCCTTGAGAGGAATCAGTTTTCTGACATAAGACTGCAGGAAACTGGCAACGTATCTGGTATCAAGAGAAACCTGAGGGACAGGTGAGGTTTAATTTCATAAGTCTGTGATGATGGCACAAGTATGTCCGACCACACTAAGTGACTGATTTTTACAGAAATCACTAAAAGAAAGAATTTGGAATTTTTGCTTCATTAACAATATTTTCTTCTCTGGCTCTTTCCAAAGCAAATAAACAAACAAGCAAACAACAGCCTCACCAAACAGCGAGCGTATGCACATGCCCAGTGTGAACAATGTATCCATGTGACCTGTGTTTACAGGACTGTTAGTGTAGACAGGGATTAGCTCTGACACTGTGCTAAACGGCTCGTCTGGACAGCGATCATTATAGTGTTTGGAATAAAACAATGTTCTCTTTCTAGCAGGTGTCGTCTGTTCAGCAAAACCGGATTAACCTTTTCCTTCCTGAGATCAAAGAACTCCATTGTTGTCCACAAAGTCTTTAAATGTGTCAGTGAAACGTACTGTTTCAGTAAGTGGCGTGTTCTTTCATCCCCATGAAGACAGGGTAGTTTATTTTGAGTTAAACACACAGACACCATCCTCCTGGTGCTGTAAATAATCGCTAAAGCACCAAAGGTGTGCTAATCCACGGCTAAAGATAGTCCCTTATAAATGCTGTTCACTCCTGTGTTTGTATCTGTGTTCAGGGATGAACTTTTTCTGTGAAGCAAAAGGAGAGGACAAAATATTTCTAAGCTTTCACACAGCTAGGCCTGTCACGATAATCAATAAAACGATTAACAACGTCCTCGGTAAGTTTGCCAGCCTCGATAAACTGACACGTGCATGCATGTTTGTGTTCCTCCTCTCTTTTCACCAAAGATGCTGAATGAGAAGATGGCTCACTACGTCTATCTTTCCTAACATCAGGGTGCATAGGTTCTTTAGCAGATTTGTAGTGGAGTGAGCATCTGTCAAAAATGCGATCTTTGGGGTGAAGACGGGGCTGCTCGCGCGTACACACGGAGAGAGCTGAAGCGAGGGTCCTGAGGGGTAAGGAGGAAACACACGCTAATATGAGTGATGACACGAAAGATAAGGTTCATAAGCCGCCTGCCACAGTCCCAGTGTAGGAATATTTTGTTTTTCATCAGAATGAACAAAGTGTGAGCTCATGAACACCAGCTAGCTGATATGTCGCATTTGTTTGAAAATAGTGGCGACGAAGAAGAAGGGGAGGTGCTGCAGAGCTTGTTCTTTGACAATCCATTCTCTTGACAGACAGTACGGATTGACTGGGAAAAAGTACATGTTAAAAACAATTCAGGAACTGTATAAACTCTCTTTTATTTAGGCTGTAGTTTTTTTTTGTTCTTGTTTTGTTTTGTTTTTGTTTTTTTGGGGGGGGAGGTTTCATTTATTCTTTAGAGACAGGGTCTATGTTTTATTGTTTTTGATTAGTATTAATTATTTTCATTGACATGTATTTTTTTCTAAAAGAGAGTCCATTTCATTTTCATTGTATTTTTTTTCTCTTTCTTGTTTGTTAAATTTATTATATTTTTGTTTAATTTATTTTATTTGATAGATCCTGACCTTTTAATTACAGTTAAATACTCTTAAGAAATTAAAGTTTCTTGCTTTTGATATGGTGTACTCACTTTATTATCCCATTTATCATAATTACATCAATGAAAAAATGTTTTTAAAAAAATCAAAATAATATTGACAATAATATCGTTTATCGGCGATGGTATTTTGGAAAATTGTCGTCTAGCAAAATTTGTTATCGTGACAGGCCTACACACAGCTAAGTTGTTCAAAAGGAAGCACATGTCACCAGTGGGAGCATTTATCATAGACTTGCAAGTCATCTCATACTCACTGTGTTAGCGTGAGAGGAGTTTACATCACTCTAGTTGCTTATTTAGTTTGGAGTGCTGGTAAACTCAGCTATTTTCAAACTTGGTTAAAAAGGATGTGATGGTGTCAAAGTGTCGCAAAAAGTTTCTGAATGCACCAACATGTGCAGAACAGTTGCTGCCATGCAACTGTTGGGGGCTAGTGCTATCATGCTACAGAGGCTCAAGTTGTTATTTAACATCCACAAACAGCTGCTTAATAGATCACTACGAGGCCACTAGATTCCTTTGACAATCAGTAATTAAGCTGAAGTACATCTACCACTGCCTTCAATGATTCATCTGTCGAGGTACAAATCTTTCAATAGAAAAATGCTCTAAGCGGGCGTACTTTGATCTCGCACATTTCCCCCCCAGGGATTACACTGCAGACATAAACAATTTGGTCTATGCATGCTAAATCAATCTACTGGAAAACCTTTTTGTAGATTTTAGGCAATAAAAAAACAGAAATAACTACAGAGAGGACCCAGGTTTAAAAATACCAGAACAACCTTTGAGTTCTTCAGCCAACCATTAAATTCTCTAATTCTTTCAGTATCCTGCACAACTGCTGGGCCAAATTCTCTTCCCTTTAACAATAAGGTCTGCTCATAAATTAAACAGGCAGTTTTAGTCTGTTTGCACCTTATTTTCTTATTTGTACAGGCAGAAAATGTAATGAATGTCTCAGGGAGGAGTGCTTTTCAGCTGTCTAAATGTGCCCGTCTGTAACATAAAAAAACAGTAAGAGGAGCCACAAGAATTTGAGCCAAGGTAACTGAGAAAGAACTCTGAGCTGAGAAAAACACAAAAACATGAGACCATCTTCTGCTCTTGGTAGTGGATGCCTCAGAGCTTGACCACTTCCTCCTGTGATTCCTCCCCTTGACTTTGCTCAGTGCTTCAAGATTCAAGAATTAAATGTAGTGTTAAATTGCGTAGCATTACAATAAGATAGCATGATAATATGGTGTCATAAAATCAATACCTGGAATTTATTTCTTGATTATTTTAACATACCCGGTCTAGATAAGAAAAAGAACAATAGAAGAGTCATTAAAGGAAATGGCTAATACCAAAGTTTGGATACTGCAGGAGTCAAAAGTCGTATAACGCCCAGAGATTAACCTGCTCTGCCCTCCAGCTGCTGCAGCCAGAGGGCTTCACCACTCCCCTTTCTTCTTTCTCTCTTCTCTTGGTCCCTTCCTTCATACCAGAGTCACTCCTCCTGGCAAAACCTGTTTGATTCTCTGGTCCACCCAAAACAGTTTACCTGCAGCACAGAGAGGAGTGACTCTTGCAGAAGGGGGAGGGTAAAGAACAGAGAGTCCTGCTTAAACAGGACGACCCGGGCTGGGTTAATCCTCACTTCATCTCATCGGGAGATAGAGCAAATATGAACACAGCAAATATGCATGTGTTTAAAGATGCTTAGAGGCAAATCAGCCCAGGAACACTGACTGTTTACTGTCAGACTGCAACACACAGACTCTAACCTGATCTAGAATTACTATCTTAGTGAAGCACAACATATCTTTCTGTCTCATTTGTACCGGTTTGACGGGAAGAAAACCACAAAATCCTTTGTGATTTGGTTCCTCACTTTGTACTAAAATGTAAGGAACAATATTTCTAAGGCAGACAAGGAATCGGATGTCAAGACTGTCCTCTAACACAAGCATGCTTGAAATAAAGGCCTGATCCCTTTGGTTTAAATTTTAGGATTTACGGTAATTTCGTTTTTTCGCAGTGTGTAAGAGAAATGTAAGTGTCTCTAGAGAAGATGGTTAAGATAAGAGAGGATATAATCCTCTGATAACAACGGCATTCAATGGATATAATCCTATTTTCAAGCCCTCAAGTGGGGATTGTCAAAAGTCGTGACAACGAGAAAATGCTCCCCTGATCCTTTCTCCTTGCGTACATGCACAAAACACACACACATTAATCCTTCTTCCACTCATATTTAGGAAGATATCCACAGATTGAACAAGCGCTCAGGATCACCACAGTCTCACCAAAAAATGTGTTTTGTTTCTTTTTTTTTTGCGATATTTTGAAATTATAGCTCAGGGTGACACGTGAGGAAGACATCAGAAACTGAGAGATCTTCAGACAAAACCATCTGGATCCAACAGCGAGGTGATGAATGAAAGAGAAAACAAACAGAAGCCAGTCCCTGCGTTCACTGACTGGTAATCAGCTGAGCTCAGTCTGGATGCTGGTGGTACAAAGCCCTCGTCCTAATCCCACTAATCTGGATGGCACTAACTCTGTCACTAGGTCATGAGCAGCACAATCACAGATATCCTCCTCTCCATTTTCACATAGAAAGATTATAGCTGTGATTTCATTTTATGCGTGTTTTTGTCTTTTTCTACTTTTGCTGATTTAGGTCATGGCCAGAGTAACTGAAAATCTATCAAAATATGTGGAACACAACCTGACAAATATTTGCACTCATTAGGATTGGCTCTGATACTTTTTGTGCATACCATTCAAAGCCTTGGGAAATATGCAGTTCACTTCCAAATTAGGCTTTACTTTTCATCTCTGGTAAACACAAGATATTTTCCTTACTAATGAATAAAAAGTGAAATAAAGAGTCGATATGTCTTACCAGGTTCCAGCTTGATGATCTTCACTGCAGCGAGCTCCCCGTTTTTTATGTTTCGAGCCTGAAAGACACAACAGAACAACTGTCAGCAAGGTTCATCACGGGTTTAATCGTGACATGTGATCTGACTGTTCATGAGAAATCTGTTGGATCATTTCATACTGGTGGAAAAGAGGTGATGCCACATTAACAGTGTGTCTGACGTACTTCTTTAATCTGGCTAATGATGTGTTGAGTCTGGCAGCCCCTTTGGATAAAAGCTGTGGTGTTTTCCAGGATTAAGACTGCATTTCCCATGAGCACCATCACCCACCATGGAATGGATGATGTGTCTCCTTTGGACTCTACTTTTCTTGGTTCAGACAACTTTTAGAAGAAGTGATGAGGTAATGTGTTGATTTACAGATACGTCCACGTCTTAATCGGGACATACTAAGTCTAAAGTGTTGTATTTGGTTTTAACCTTAACTTCAAGCCAACATTTTCATTGATTTCGGCACCTAATATTATTCATATGCATCCAAACCTGGTTAACTGAGGCTAGATACACAAACCATATTTAACAGCTCTACGCCCATGACATCGTTAATCTTTTAGTGTAAAGTGTGACCCCATTAACTGGTGACTGTCAACCATCAAACACTGTGCCTTAATGCCAAACGGTCCAATCAGTATAGTCACTCTTCTCTTCATAACAGTTGCTCTGGCATGGTCATGATCATGTCTGAATTCAGCGGAAGCTAAGTCCATCATGGCTAATTGTTACTGAGAAGTGACCACAGAACAACTAGATGTTTTACATCTTTAATCATGACTTTCAAAAGGGCTAACTCTTCCAACGTTGCTTGAAAATGGTTGTACTACTTTAAGATGACGTAGGTTGTAAATAGGGATGCACCGATATCAATCCTGACCTTGGGTATTGGTGTATCGGTGCCCCTCAAAGCTGGATCGGTAACGGTTGGAAGGGGCTGATCCATGGTGCCAATCCAGGCAAACAGCTCTATGCCTTTTTTTTAACCAGTACTCTGGGCTACTTGAAATGAAATGTCACCTCTGATGCACTTTATTCGTTTTTGGCTGCATTACCAGTCTACAGGGTATAAATGTATAACATTGAATTAGGGATAAGTATCTTTCATATTTGAAATGATACTGTACCGATGCCTGGTACCTAGCAACCAGTATTGGTACTCAATGGTACCAATTTTCTCTACTTTTCTGTGTTTATGTGGTAATAATTATTCTTCTGTTTGACAACAAAATCTCAAAGTTTTTGGATTTAACATATTCATTCAAAAAATAGGCAAAAATAGATTCTTTTTTCAAATTCAAATTCTTGATTTCCGTCTTTGTTTATGAACTGGATAGGCAAAAAGCTACCACTTTTTCCCAGCAGAGGATGAAATGTTTCTCTCTGACTCACGTAATGTGCATTTTATGGGAAAATATGGCTCCTGATATAGTCTGTTGACATTATCATCATCATTTAACTTTTTCACATGGTCTGGTGTTGAAAATGCAAACTAAAAATTGCAAAAACCGTAAATATCGAACGACCGCAATTTAAATCTAATCAGCATGCCAAAAATCTTAATTGAGTGGAATCACTAGAATAGCATATCGTCCCAGCTCTAGTTGGTACCTTTAAAAGTACCTTAACTGCTACCTATCCCTATATCGAATAGAACTTGTGTGCATCCTGAAGCTTTGTTTTGCTGGTAAACATTTAAATATTATATAGTTTCAATAATTGTTAACTTCAGTAATTCCATCTACTCATTTTTTGCCTTTTACTCAAAAAATTACCAGTCTTACCCCACAGTAGGCCATGCAGGTTAGAATTAAACACGGTGTTGGATTGGTATCCTTATCGGTCGATACCCAAAGCCCAGGTATTGATATAGGTATCGGTGTCAGAACCAGAAAAGTTTGAGTGGTGCATCCCTAGTTGTAAAAGGGTCTTTGGGAGTGAAACTTTTGCAATCAGTTTAAAAAGTCCTCATATTGACTTTAAAGTAGTTTCTGTGGGCTTGACGATCGCTGAAAAGGTGAATGTGGGTTATTACAGAGCACCAAAATCAAACCCATGGTCTGCTTTAACCAGCATCCAAAGTCCAGTCAGCAGGGAGAACTGGACTGCTCCCAGGTTTAGCCGTTAACCTTTAAACATCCAGCTTCAGATTCAGTCATGCCAAGGGTGGCATCACTTTCTCACTCTTGATGCGTTTTTTGTTTCTACGGTTTGTCACATCTATGGCTACATCCTTGTGGATTTTCTTTCCCTGTCATTTGTGAACTTTCTATTTTAAAGTAGGCTGTGTTGACTTCCAAATCCAGGTCAAGACGGGATGCTCCCTAATCCGTGGGAGTGAGGCGATGGGGCGAGCAGCTAAATCAACCGTAAACCATAAAACCCTGCAGCATGGCCACCTCTCAGCACAGGGAATGTGCTGCTGATTTAAACACACACACCACACACACACACACACAGTGTAGAACACAAAGCTTTAACTTGTTCTGCCAAAGTGAAGCTGATACCACATGTGCACAAACACGAAACAGAGAAGTGGTTTATGAAAAGTGTTAGCAAGGGAAAGATGTTTGTATGTTGTGCTACTGTACATTTCTTCAGCGCTCATCTGTGGGAATCAAAGAAATACTCAACAACTTCCTTACGACCTGTGTCTAAAGCAAACCTAAGAGCTTCAACCACAAAGGGGAAGTTCTAAAGTGATACAGCAAACGAAAGATGCAGCTTTAACAACCTGAAGCCAGTCTGAGGGAGGGCGCAGTCTGGAGAGTGACTGACCTCTAAAGAAACAAGAGCTGACCCAAGATCAATCACTGTGTCAGACTGAGGGGAAACCAGGTGTGCCGGATGTCTGCAGAGATCCAGGGTTCAGCTATGTGAAGTCAGACTGTACACACTAACAGCTAGAAGACTGACTTCAATGTCTTTGTTTTTTCTTACAGACTACAGACTCTTGAGACATTCGCAAGATGCAACAAATCATCCAAACTCTCACCCCAAACAGGACGTGTCCCAGGAGGGAGAATTTGTGACTAATGGGTTAAAAAGAATTCTTAGTTCCTTCTCTTCCATGTAGCTTTACTATTTCTGCTCTCAGAGCAAGAACTCTCCTTCATCTGAGCTAACACTGCACCTAGCTGACACTACCAACTTTAAAAACCTAGGATACAATTTGAAAGATTGTCATCATTACTTTCAGAAATGAAAGCATGTGTATGATTAGGAACGTTGTCATAAAACATATAAGCCTCCTGATGACGCCGCTGCCCTCATTCTGCTCCCAAGCTAACACTGGCTCTGTTGTACACGAGGATCCATGGGAGTGTCCTGGGGTTTCGGGTTTAAAGAGGTTATAAGTTCTCTCACCGGTTCATTTACCGACAGTCCCTGCTGGACTTCCTCTAAGTTATGATTCCTAACCTTCCCTCATGGAAAAACTCACAAAACAAAGCTTGCAGGCCTGAGTGCAAGAGTATTCCACGTATTCACTGGCAGAGCTTTTTGGAAATTTCTTGACTGGAACAACAGCTTGTTGCAGAAAAAAGTTCCTGAGATGTCGATAAATTATGACTACTGCAGAGTATTAATCTTAATGATTAAAAAATGACCAAAGGGCCACAAGTTTTCTCTGACATATTTATTAACTGTGAAAGTAACAAATGAATGCTCCCCTTCAAATCTCACCTGTCCCTCAATTGTATCTTGATGCCAGATGATAAGTGGTCAGTTTTCTGCAGTGTAACATGTGTAAACTTCAAAGACTGTATAAAACATGGACGTAGTCTCGCCGACGTCACCCATCTGTTTCTGAAACGGAAATTGAAGCACATTGGCTATAGTGGCCATATTGGTGGTGGCAAGGGCTTCACCTCCAGCCATAGGGCGCCGGCCGTCACGTGACCCTCAGCTGTGCCTCTTATTGGGGGAGCTCGCGATCTTAATATCATCTGAACAGCCGCGTTAGAAAAAAATTCACCCCCCGTACAGTGAGAGCCGGTAGTAAAATTAGCAACTCAGACAGGAGATGTTTTTTGAACCAGGCTCTAAAAAGGTTAATTTCTGCTTTGAAAACGGCTTTTTTTTGGCTTAGTGTGTATGTACTTCCGCTACTTCCGGAGCCAGCCTCAAGTGGACACTCGAGAAACAGCAGATTTTAGCACTTCAGCACTGTCTCATATTCTTAGAACGGAGGTTGCCGCTTGGTAAACTTCAGAAACTCTGCTTCTTCTCAAGGAGAATGTTCTCCATTAGGGAGTGATATGGAGAAAAAACTTCAGGATTTTTTTAGGCAGGATCAGGATCAGGGGTGGGTATTAAAAAGGGATGGGTACCTTTCACATTTGAAATGATACAGTACCGATGCCTGGTACTTGGCAATCCCCCTCACAGTCACAAGGACGCATTTACCTAAACCTAAACATGGTACCTAAACATGGCAACTTTGATTTTATGTGAATCGGTACCCTGTCGGTACCGACCAAATTTTGTCTGTAGTACCAAGAACCGATTCACATAAAATGGAACGGTACTTTGTTTTGGTAACTCAACACTTCCCTATGACTTTGAGGGAGTGGACGAGTAGGCAATTTTCCGTGCTGGTCATGAACACAGCATTGCAAGTTTGTATATTGAGAATAAATATGTTAAATTGAAAACCTTAGAGATTTTATAATTAAACAAATTAATATTTATGACCATATCAACACACGCAAAAGTACCCAAAATTGGTAGCCACTGAGTACCGATACCGATTGACTGTACCAGGGCATTGGTATAGTATTGTTTCAAATTTGACAGTTACCCATCAAGACTTTTTTTTCACATTCAAACTATTTTGACCTGTAAACAACATCTTAAACCCCAGATATTTCTTACCCTGCATTCTGAACTGTTTTTCTGCTCTGATTGTTGGTCTTTTCTGCACTTTTTCATAGCTTTAATCCAATCATGTGTTCTCTAATGTGTTTTTTGAACTCTGGATGTTCATGAAGCACATTTCCACATCGTGATAAATACATTAATTCTAAGACGTCAGCTGTAAGAGGTGTTGAGTTTCTTCAGCATGTACAGAGCTTTGACTTAATACAAGTAGTCTGTGCACTGTGCAAATGTATTTTAGTGTGATGTTACGAGACATAAGCAATATAAAGTAAGACCCTTTCTGAAGTTACAAGGTAAATAACTTCACCTAGCCATTTGATGAAATGACTGTAAATGTGATAAAGGAGGAAATGAGCAGTTACAGTGAGTCTTAAATCAATGTTTTTGTGAGGAATGCTGTGCCCGTTAAACATTAACTCAGCTCACCAGGCTGAGGAAGAGGAGGACTTTTCTAAACCTGAGGTGTTTCCGCTGTCAGTGCGGCCCTGAACACACCCACGGAGAGACGCATGTTTAGACAGGGGCCTGATCATATTTCAGCCGTGCTGCAGCGCTCGGCCCTGCGAGCTGTGGGAGAATACCAGGCGCAGCATTCCACCGGTGGCCTGTCTGAGGGTGGAGGGGAGGGGGTGCTGGCCACAGAGCCTTTGTATGGAGAGAGGGGCCGTGACACACTGCCTGAACTATCATACTCTGCATCAGATGGGTCGTCTGTTTTCACCATGATAGATGGATAAGCAAGAAAATTCTACTGCAGAAAACACCTCGTCAGAGCCCGCAGGCTGGGGGGAAAATCTGGGTGATTCATCTTGTTTTTCTGGACAGATTCTGTTTACATTTTCTTTTTTGTGATTTTTCTAGAATGTGACCAAACTTTGGTGCCACGTGGGAGCACTGAAACATCAGCCTCTCAAGGAAATAAAAAATATTCCCGCAACTTTTGTCCAAAAGACACCGCCGTAGTTTTCACACAACAACAAAAGGGGGTCTAGATTTTGGAAATCCTGAAACAAATCTTCAGCTGGTCACAAAACAGACTGAAGGTGTCAGGCTAAAAGATGAGCAGCATGATTCCTAAACAGTGCAGATGAATGTTTCATGCTAATGATTTGTGTGTGAGCTGCACGTCAGACTTTAGAGGAAAGAATAGGGATTAATCAGCAAAGACGAAGACTAACCTTTGATCCAAAAGCAACACAACTCACATCAGCTTTGAGCTATGATTTAAATCCTCATAAAGTGCTTGTTTAAATTTCCTTTGAGCGGCTTGGCACTTTTTCTGCTAGAGGACAAGAGGTTTATTCATTATTCACTTAATGACCAAGATGTCTGACCTCGTTCACCTCTCCACAGGTTGGTCTCTGTAATGCCCAACAATGATTGTAAATTGGACCCAAGTTTCATCAGAGTAATCCAGAACCACTGAGTGAGACTGGAAACGCCTCTTTAAAAGGGCTGTGAGGAGTTTGAAAGTGATCTTGAAAAAGTCTCTCTTCTATATATATGCCTGATTGTACCAAACTTTAAAATGAGATTATCAGCGCCAATATTGCTGGTTACAGGTTATTTCAAAATGCTACTTCTTAGCTTCCAGCTCAGGCTGACCAGGATCGGATCGATCTATGGCACGTCTAGATCTCTTAACAACACCATGCTGGCTGACGAAGTTTAGTAGTGAGAAGAGATAAAACACAAAGATCTGTGTTTTATCTCTGCGAAACACATAAGCATAACATAAGCCATAATTTTGTAGTGATGGTGGACACAGGAGCCAAACTATCAGACAGAAAAAGGACAGAAGAGCAGAAGAAAGCTAAAGAGGCCCGAGCTAAAGGCTAATTAGCCATTAGCTCAGCTTGTATCACTCTATAACACAGGGACTAAACTGTTTGTGATAATGTTCACTCCAACCCACATGCAGCAGTTATTCTGCAGTGGTCTGTTCAAACTTGAGAGTCTATCAATAAAATGAAGAGTGAGGTTACGTTAGCTCTGCTTGGTAGACGACTGGCAGGACATAGCTAGTCAGGATTTACTAACATTTCACATTACAGACATGTCTTAGAGCACCGGGCCAACTGCGCTAAATATAAACGGCTACTAAACTTCATACAAACTGACAGTGTTTACTTGTTGCCACGTTAGCCTACAGATACGTCAGAGCACTGTCTAACATATAGCCGGCTGCTACAACGTTTGCTTGATGTCACGTTTCAAACCATAGCGCTACGTAGCTGTACTGATAAGTCCCTGACCTCCGCGCATCATATCCAGTAAAAAGTTGTCATGAACAAAGAAAATTTGTTTCGATCTGGTCTCCATTTAATTCCATAACAAACACACGCCTCACTAAAAGTAATTTATGACTATATGCGGAGACTCCGGTCCACAAGGTGACGAGGGAGTGCAATAAAAACAGATCCTCCTCATAGCATCTTTAAATAGACATACTAGAACTACATGACCAATTCTTTTCTCCCCTCAGAGTTTGAATTCATTGATATAATGGTTGATAACAAGGACATGTGCATTTTGTGAAAAGACTAATTCAGATCAACTAATGCTCTTTTGAATTCTCAGGTGGTGATGTGTCTCTCACTGCAAAAATAACAAGTGATAAACTGGAGAATGGGAGAGAGCATTTAAACATCGTGTCACATGACACATGCAATGGATCATGGCTGAATGAAAGTTTCACAGAACAACTCTAAAACTTTGCTGTTGATGAACTGAAGGTTCTTTCCATAAATGTTACCGTGATAAAAGTCATGTTCCTCTATTGGAGAAAATTCGGTGAGCAGAGAGTGGGGGAAGACATTCATCAAATTGTTGAGGCCAGGAGCTGAACCAATGCCTGCTGCGACAAGGACTTTGAGGAAATATTGAGCTTTTTAGTCCACTACATTTATCCAATGCCTTGAAATATTTTACATAAGCAGATAACTTGAATGTCAATACAAAATAAAATCAAAACCATGTACTTTAATTGTAACCTAGTGGATTAAAACTGAATCTAAGAAAGCCTAATCTTACCTAGTGACAACACTTAAGTGAGTCAATACTTCATTGTATTTTTGCCGTAAGCCATATTAAGTGTCTCGTTTCCTGTGGTTGCTTTATTTTGATGCAGAATGCTGAACTTTAATAGGGTTGTTACATACGCTGTAGTTATTCTTCTTTTACTTTCGGAAAGTATATCATTACTTCTTCCACCACTCAAGAGAGGATGCAGAATTGGCCCCCCTTCAGAAGCTACTGTCAAATGTGTCAGCCACATGTTATCATAGCTGCTAAAACAAACAACACTCGGCCTTAAATTAGGATTGAAAAGTCATGTGATACGGGGCCAAGATATCTCCAGCTCTGGTGACAGGCTGTGGGAACCAGTACGCTTCACTGTACCTTGTACACGTCTCCGTATGTGCCACTTCCCACCCTCTGAATGAGCTCAAAGTCATGCTGGGGGTTTCTCCTCTGGATTTCTCCGCTTGGCCGGGGATAGATATCCATCGTGGCTGAAACCAATCGATCCTTTACATTTAGTTAGCGTGGTCAAATCCGGTGGTTGTGGGTGGGTGGTTTGATGTAGCAGAATATAAATTGATCACTTTTCACTCAGATGGTCTTTCTCCTGGCTCCATGTCCTGGGGGAGAGAAGTTAAAGGAGAGTGTGTTTAGAAAATGTTTACTGAACTTTGAGGAGTAGAAAACGTGACAAACATTTAATCTGTAACAACAGAGCGGACAAAAACCAATAACTATAGCTTTGGGGAGACTGAGGAGGTTTGTAAAATTTTACACGTTTCTCTAATTCCATCTCCACATAAGTAGAATAGAATAACTCCTGTCTGTTAATAACCATAACAGTCAGAAGACATACTTTTTAGAATCTGTAGTGTTTTTCCAGGATAAAGACACCATTTCCCATAAGCTCCAATTTCGTTAAGATGTGGCTCTTGCAAAGGCATGTGTTCATTAAAGCAGCAAATGAATGGAGAGCTGATCTTCTTTTCAACACTTAGTGGTGAGATTCCAGATAGTCTCAAAGTACCTCTAAACATGGATTTATTAAATATTTACCCAGTTATTCCAACATTTTCAGCATTAACCAGCATTTAGTTGCTGAAAACAAAGGCACATTTGACACTACCTTGTAATGTTTGAGGAACAACATCCCCACCCCCACAAGTTTTCTGCATCATGATACAGGAATTCTGCACTATTGAATAAATTACAAGACAATCATACACTTAAGTTTGCCAGGGTATCTGATAGTGTGATACTTAGCATAGCATTGCATAGATGAGTTGCATCCCTCCCCAGTCTCCCCTACTTTTAGTTCGCTGTCTCCGTTTCTCTTGAATCACCATTTATGTTGAAGTTACTTGAAGCTAAAACTATCAAACAGCAATAAGCTGAATGGCAGTACGTGTTCAGCACCTCAGCCTGTACACCCTAGTCCCACCAGCGAATAGTTATCGCCTGGTCTGACATTTGGTAGTTAGGGGGTTTAGCTCTCCTGGCAGGTCAACGAGCTAACAGCTAAAGCTAACTAGCAAAGCACAGCTCATAACTTCAGCCGTTCCTACCTTGTACACTGCGAACTGCGCGGAGGAGCAGGTCTTGCATTTTAAACCTTCTCTGTGGGCCGTTGAGCGTATGATGGCGTCGAATAATCGTCTAAAAGCCACAGGCGACTCTCCTTTGTTATCGAGGAAACTGTAGTAAACTTCAGTGGAGCTGCGGCTGCTCACTCAGTCTCCCTCAGAGAAACGCAGACGTACAGTCAAGAATTCCAGCATTAAGTTCAGCCGTTGACATGTCATTTCCCCCTGCTGACAGTTTTAGACACTCGTACGCAAAACAGTAACGGTAAAGTTAATTAATCGCGTCAAGTCCAACTATTCAATTTATTCCTCACAATAAAAAACATCAGATGAAAAAGCAACAGTCTGTTGCTAATCTCTGTGGAGTCGCAGATACAGAATCCTGCTGCTGCGTTCAGGGACAACTCGGAAGCTCTAACGTCCCAACTGAGAATTCTGTCCATCTTTGGTAAGCAATACCTTTTTACTCAGATCAAGATTATTTCCAATTGGCTGTTCTGTTTTTATTCTATAACTGCAATGATACACTCTGTTTACATTAATGAAGATGTCATCTTTCCATGAAGCTCAAGAACAGTTTGCTCGAAAAGCACATACATTTAAAAATATTATATTGAAGCAAAAAACCCTTCACAAAATAAAAAAAAATAGTATAACTGTAGGAAAAATGTGTAACAAGTGTATTGCATTTTTTATATTTAAGGAAATGCAAAGAAAATACAAATCAAAGCATAGCATTTGGACGACTACAGGATGTGATGTGAAAAAGCTAATTATTCCACAACCAATATTTCTTGTGGAATACAAATAAAAATTCTTCAGACATTTTTTTACAGTCCACATGAATTCAAGAAAAATTAATAAATAGAACTTAAAAGTTTTTTACTCAAAAATGTAATAAATGCAAAAAAGTAAAGTAAAATGGTATATATCAATCTATATATTACACAAAACACAAAGGGAGGAAAAAAGGGCTACATAATTATTACACAAAAAGATAAAAATGTTTCATAAAAATCAATCGAATTTTAAGTATCATTTTATTAACTTTAAAATAATTTATGAGCAAAAAGCAAAATATTTCACGGACAAAAAACTTTACTTTAAAAAATGCATTTCAGAAAAGGGCACGTGTATTCTGTGAAATGCAAAAAAATAATAATAATTTTACAGCACACATAAAAACTTTACTTCATGCAAGCAAAAATAAAGAAATATATCATAGTGGAATGAAAATATTTTACAAAATTTAAGCATTACGTTTTATGTCATTTTTTCTTAATAGATAACGATTTTAGTAAATTCTCAAAAAGATTAGCTATTTTGTGGCTTCTTGTGCTTTTTTATTAAGAACCAATCTTTTTACATATCTTCCTCCTATGTACAGATCTAAATAGTATTATTTTTCTATAGATCTCTAAATTTCTAATTTCATATTCTTTATATCATTATTCTATTTTTTATCATTATTGCATTATTGCAACTTTTTGTGAGCTGCTGTGACAAAAAAAAATTCCCCAGTTGGGATCAAGAATATTCTATTCTACTCAATTATATTCAATTCTATTCTATTCTTTTCTATTCTTTTCTATTCTATTCTATTCTATTCTATTCTATTCTATTCTATTCTATTCTAAACATTTTAGATATTTACGATGGTACACAAAGGCAACACATGCTCCAATCTCTTTTTAGCCAACGCCACCTGCTGGAAGAATCCTGAAATATATTTATTCATCTCAAGCTGAATGAATAACGCTTGAATTACCCTGAAAGCAATGCTTATGATGCTTTGTGGTCTTTAAAACCCACACAGTACACGATGAATTGCATTTATTCTTTCCCTTCTTTTTCCCAAACTGAGTGGGTTTGGAAAAACAGACAACAGCGCCCCCTAGTGGATCATTTGAACCCTGCATCAAGCTTGGAATAAAAAAAAACTCCATTATCATCCTTCTGCGATGCGAGCATCGTTTTGGCGGAGCATCCTCCCAACCCCGCGACACTCATGACAGCCGAATAGGGACGCTGATAACCGGACAAACAGAGGGGATTCAGGGACAGCATCATGGCGAAGCACCGCAAAGAAAGAGACAGCTGGGGTGAGTGTACGTACATTTCATTTTTGATGCTTTCTTTGACGCACCATGGTTTTCCATATTCCTGTCGAAGCAAGGGTGTAAGCAGTGCAGCTAATTACATGTTTATCCCAGACTCCATGATGAAAGGTTGTTTTCATGTAACACTGTCTGGTGTATCCGTGTTGTTATTGGTTATATTAGAGCTAAATATGGTCGAAAATACATTTTCTGTTTGTCACCGCTGCAGCTAAAGCGAACGGACACATTCAATAACAACACATATCAGCATTTAATCACATAATTCAGTTCATAGGAGAGGCATATCAAGGTCTCATTGATACTGGTATAATCAGACCTTTAAATAACCTTCTAATATGTCTGTTTATGACAGTGAGCCTCTTATGAAGGAGCATCTGCCATCAAATTATGTAATCTTGCATCAGTAACTAGCTCTCATCATCATCATCTTTACACTCATCCTCACTGCTTTCATCATTATCACCTCCAACACAGTGATCATGATATTTACAAGCATCCTAATTCTCACTCACATCCCTCTGTGGCTCATGTTGACTTCACATACAGGCCCACAGGGTGGGAATACGAGGAGATGGATGTATCATTGTGGAGGGAAATGTTGCTGTTTTGTCATCTGAGACTTCATCTGCTCTGACCCACTTTGAACAGATGCTGCTTCTGACGTCTTCGGTTGTTTTAAAGGGCAGTAGCAGCAGCAGCAGCAGCAGCATGATCAGGTTAACCAGGCAGGCGTCGGTGGTCGTTTTGGGCCCCAATGTGTGAGAGTTTAAATGTGTGTGAGGCCTTTGCGGGAGATGTGAAGTCACTCTGACGGTCCTCTTCAGGCCCGAGAGGAAAGCACAGATGATTCCTCCTTAAATTATTCACCGTGCATTCTTGGCCTCCTGCGTAAATCTTTTAGCATGCTCCCAAAATTTGGCCCTTAATCTTGTCACAGTGCTTTTAGAAGGCACAAAGGCTGGCTTAATTTGTGATTACACCCTTGAACAGAGCATAACAGCCAAACAGGATGCAGGCAATGATGTTTATGAGGAAATTTTTCAAAATTTCAGGAAGGTTATTCCAGATTTTCCAGACACGTTGTTACAGCATCAAAAATAAACGACATAATTAGGATATGAAGCTGAATTTCCCTTAAGACGTCGGCATCAGGAGTCGGCACAACTCAACTTTATTTGCAAGAGCTTCTTTTATGTAAAATGCCAAACAAAATGTTTTATAAAGCAAAAAATAAGCAACATAAATGGAAAACAATTACTTGTTTGATAACAAATAAAACAGTTGGGAGCAATTTAGATGTTTTATTTTGTAATGATGCAACAAAATGCAGAGAGTTTCAACTTTCAGGGACCACAGATACACAAACAAATGCTCTCAAAAAGACCCAGTCAGTCAGATCTGGCTGGAGCATTAAAGAAAGATGAACATTTTGGCTTAAAGTCATTTAAAATCTAGAATAATGTCTGAAACTTCAGTTTTTAATGTCAGTGCTGACATGCAGCCGAGCAGAGACTGGAAACACACTGAGTCACTGCCTGGAAAGCTCCGGAAAGAGGCTCTCAATGCATCTGATCTCATACACACAGATGGGATGGATAGCATGACGTGGCTCGTTAGAAGTATTAACAAGCTCGCAGCCGATGCTATTGATCCGGGGCTGACAGGAAGGAGTAATGGACTCAACTTTCCTGTTTCCTGGTTTAATGGACTGCCGAGTTTTCTTATCAAGTTTAAATGTTCTTTATGAATCATGGCAAAGACGGCTGTAGACTAGTGTTTAAACACAAAGCTCAGAGGGAAGAGTACTTTTAAAAGATTCAGAAACTTTTGGGGCGGGGCCTACAGACGAGCTCAACAGCTCATCAGCAAAACTTCAAATTCTGACTGTTTTATGCAAACTATTTTCCATATCAGGGGACAGTTAAGTTGATGTAACAGTTCAGGGTTTTTTTAGGAAACGATCTTGTTATCCGTCATAATTGGTGCCTAATTTACACACAGATACAAGTTGAGCAGAGAGAAGGACAGACGAATAGAGACACTGTATCCTGTCTGCTCACAGCTGGTGAAGTTCTTCCAATGTGGCATTGGTGTCTAGTGTTAGCTCCTTTAGCCATATCTGTGAATAGCATGATGCTACTCTGCCTTCTGGTATTCCCTCTGTTGCTGGGTTAGCATGGCTAGCTTGTCCATCTTATTGGAGATAGATCTTACGTTCCCAATAACGATGGATGGAAGGACAGGTCGATGTTGTTAGCTCTCACCTCAGTAGCAGCACGTCGTTCTCACCTCCCTCTCCTCACCTTGTGGGAAACATCAGGCCTTGCACCAGTTAGCATTGACATGCTACAGGCTGCTAACAGGTGATTTCACATGAAAACAATACAGCCATGGTTACAAGAAGGGTCTCCAGACAAACACAGGAGCAAAAATAGTAAGAATATGTGTTTAAATTGAATGTGCAGGTCCACACATGCACATAATAACATTTATAAGTGTTAATAAAAACAAATTTTGGAAAATAATCTGCAAACCAACAAATTTACACCTTCATAATTCTTCTCTTAATGCTGCGTTCAAAGTTGGACACATCTTCACTACAGGACTTTTGTTCCCTTAACAAGTACGAATCGTCTGCTCGTCTCATCCTCCAGGGTCCCTCAGTGATAAAAACGTCTACGACTGGAGCTCAGAGGAGGAGGAGCCAGACGGACGAGCCCGGCCCGTGCAGGTGCTGCTGGTCAAAGACGACCACACCTTCGAGCTGGATGAGGCAGCACTGAGTCGCATCCTGCTGGCAGAGGAGGTCAGAGACCGAGAGGTGGTGGCCATCTCTGTTGCCGGAGCTTTCCGCAAAGGGAAGTCCTTCCTCATGGACTTCATGCTACGCTACATGTACAACCATGTAAGTATCTGTATTTAGTTTCAACACATTTCCTGTTTTAGGCTTGAATCAAGCTCCCCTGTAACTCTCCAAAAACAGGCGTCTGAAAACTGGCTCGGGGACTCAGACGAGCCTCTGACCGGCTTCTCCTGGAGGGGCGGCTCAGAGAGGGAGACCACTGGGATCCAGATCTGGAGTGAAGTCTTCCTGGTGGACAAGCCAGACGGGAGAAAGGTGAGATCTCATGTTCCCTCACTCAGGGAGGTGTAATGTGACATAATAAGATATCAAACAGAAACTTAATTAACCTTTAGCCTGAAGTTCTGCATGATCTCAGACCGCTCTCTGCCTGATACTCATGTAGCTGTACACACCAGAGCTTCCAGGTGAGACCATATTTCAGCTGTTAAGTTAAAAGATGATTTAGTCACACACTTTAGATGTGCATCTCTTAAAATCCTGCTTGACTAGAATAATAATAGTTTGACTTAATAATTTTATAATAAGATCATAATTTACACAATCCTATAGTTTTAAAGAAGCCTATAAAATCATTACAGAACAGTTTTCTAAAGCAGCACATTCATTTTTCTTTCTGCATCCAGTCAGGCCATTCCCCACCAGCTTTTAGATAGATTGAAGGTTCATAACTCTAAATTTTTTGCCTTTAACCTTCTGTTATTCTGTCATTTTGTCTCAGGTTGCCGTGTTGCTGATGGACACTCAGGGCACGTTTGACAGCCAGTCGACGCTGAGGGATTCAGCCACTGTGTTCGCTCTGAGCACCATGATCAGCTCCATGCAGGTATGAGGTTCCTCTGCCGTGTTTCATACCAAGCTAGCAGTAACACGCTAGGGACACAGACACCATATTGACTTTTGTGGTGTTCTGCAAAGTTGTACATGCGTGGTAACAATGATGTTTGTGCTTTTTGTTCAGAAAAAAACAAAGTTCAGAAAGATAATTTTCGTTGAGGTGCGGCCACTTTTAATACAACAAATATGCTAACACAGCACCAATCTATAGCTTGTTTTTTCCCCACTAAAATCAACTAATGGAGCTATAAAATAAATTCAGAATTTTTTTTTTTTCTTTTTGGAGATAAACCACCTTAAGTTTGATTTTTGTAGCTTTAAACAAAATGTAAACAGTTGTCATATCGGTAATCCCTTTATTTTCATTTTGTCATCTTAAGTTTCAATTCATCTCAAACTTGTCCTTGAACAAATATCTGTCAGACCGACAACACTACTGTCAAGAATTTGTTACCTAGTCGATAAATCACACTGCGAGATCAAGCATATCCCTCAGCGGATGATTTGTTACTATGTGCATGTTTAATTACTGTTGTTAGCATTTATATATGCCTTCAACAGAGGCTAGCATAAACTTAGAGTTTGCTGTGTGACATTTATTGTACTCTGTTTTTCTGTATTAGAATTACTATATAAAAATTTTTCCTTCATAAAAATGTAAATGTCTTTTTTCAGGTGTACAACATCTCACAGAATGTTCAAGAGGACGACCTTCAGCACCTTCAGGTAACTCGAATACACAAACATTGAGAATGAAAAAAAAGGCACGATCAAAATTTTAAGTTCAGAGCTGACCATCTGTTGACCAGAAAGTTTGTCCTTAGACAGCCAAAACAATGACAAAAAAACAAACACATGAAGGACAGTCTAAATAGATGAGATAAAAAATGAGTATCAGTACCCTTTTTGAACAGCAGGGGGCATCATCTGCCTTTGACTTCTCTTGTTGACGTGGCAACAGAAAGTGAGTGGACATACCACCAGAGATTACCCTGAAAAAGTATCCAACCACCATGTTTAGTATTTCCTTCTTTTGCTCGACAAGATTTGTTATTGATTAACTTCATAGGTCAAAGGTCACCATGATCTCTAAGAACCTGCTTTATTCAGCAATGTTGTTGTCCACTTTTTCAAACTTCCCTCTGATCTTTGCTCATCTTTAGGTGAAATCACTAACAACGGACTAAAGACAGCTGACAGCTCCTTGAAATATTTTCTTGATTTATCTGCTTTCAGCTCTTCACAGAGTACGGCAGACTGGCTATGGAGGAGACTTTCCTCAAACCGTTCCAGGTACGTCTAAATCTGTTTCACCTGCTGGATGGAGTTATAAGAAACTGCATTCGAATTTAGGAACAGACATTGTTTGAAATCAATCCAGAAGGATAATTGTTTTGTTTCCCTCTTACATCTTGCTTTTTCTTGTGTTGCTGATGCAGGTTGTGTTTCAATTTTTGTCTTTAGAAACAGTATTAAATGTCATTCAAAAAGTTCCCATGACGTCTTTTTTCCACAGTCAATGATTTTCCTGGTTCGAGACTGGAGCTTTCCATATGAGTTCACGTACGGACAGGAAGGAGGCATGAAATTCCTGGAGAAGAGACTGAAGGTGTGTCATTAAACGAAAGACTGAAGATCTACTCAGTTAAAAACTAAAATAAACTACGTGTAAAGCTTCCCTCACATGTTTGTGTTTGTGGTTTAGATCTCCGAGAATCAGCATGAAGAGCTGCAGAATGTGCGTAAACACATCCACTCATGCTTCACCAACATCTCCTGTTTCCTAATGCCTCACCCTGGCCTCAAAGTGGCCACCAACCCTCACTTTGATGGAAGAATCAAAGGTACACTCTCACTCTGATGTGATGATAAGATTTTCATGTGTTATCTTTCCTGTCTCTTCAAAGCAATGGCGCAAAACTTTTGAAGGGCAGGGGCGAAAAGAGAGCACTTTAACATTAGTTTTGGCTTCCAAGTGGGGGCACCTGCCACCCCTGCCCCCCTCCTGTGCAAACTCCTGCCTCAAAGTGTCATGGTTGATGTGCTGAATTTTCCCCACTCACCTATGATTACCTATCTTCCTCCAGAGATCGACGGTGATTTCTTAAACAACCTGAAGGTTCTCGTCCCCTGGCTGCTCAGTCCTCGCAACATCGATGTGAAGGAAATCAACGGCAGCAAAATCACCTGCAGAGGCCTGGTGGAGTATTTCAAGGTCAGAACAAACAAATGCTAACTTTAAACACCTGTTTTATTTTAGATACTTGATTTTCATCCAACTTCTCTAGATTGGTATTAATTGATGGTTTACACTGCTCCCTTACCTCTAATGCTGGTTTATTTCAGGCATACATCAAAATATATCAGGGTGAAGAGCTGCCACATCCAAAGTCCATGCTGCAGGTGAGCTTTATTTTTCCATCCAGTAAAACTTTTGTACTTAATGTCACTGCAACATTTTTACTGCTTACATCCAAACCTATATCCTATTTATTAATAATTTCTTGTGGTGATTTCTAGAAAAAATAAGTCTCTAAAGAATAGTTAAAGATGCTATGAGGAGGATCTGTTTTAATTGCACTCCCTCGCCACCTTGTGGCCCGGAGTCTCTGCACACTGTCATAAATTACTTTTAGTGAGGCATGTGCTTATTTTGGAATTAAATGGAGATCGGATCTGGAAAAAAATTCTTTGTTCAAGACAACTTTGTATAGGATACAACGTGCTGAGGTGAGGGACTTATCTGTACAGTTACGTAGCGCTATAGTTTGAAACGTGTCATCGAGCAAACATTGTAGCAACAGGCTATATGTTGGCAACATCTCCAGCCCGGTGCTCCAACGTATCTGTAGGCTAACGTGACAACAATTAAACTATGCTATGTCCTGCCAGTCATCTACCAAGCAGAGCTAACGTAACCTCACTCTTCATTTTATTGATAGACTTTAAAGTTTGAACAGACCACTGCAGAATAACTGCTGCATGTGGGTTGTAATTAACATTATCACAAACAGTTTAGTCCCTGTGTTATAGAGTCTGTCTGACAGTTAGACTCCAGTGTCCACCATCGCAAAATTAATCACAGAAATCAGCAGAGAAAAACACAGATCTCTGTGTTTTATCTCTTCTCACTACTAAACTTCGTCAGCCGGCGTAGTGATGTCACAGAGACCTAAACGTGCCGTAAATCAATCTAGTGCTGGTCGACCCTATCCGGAAGCTAAGAAGTAGCATTTTAAAATAACCTGTAACCAGCAATATTGGTGCTGATAGTCTCATTTTAAAGTGTGGATTATGATCAGGTAGATATCTAGAAGAGAGACTTTTTAAAGATCACTTTCAAACTCCTCACTGCCCCTATAATGCACTTAAATGTTAAGGATATGTTTCTTGTATCTGGAGATTGTTAGGTGACAGAGCAGTTGATAAAAAGAAGTGGGCACCTTTTCAGTTTCTTTTCTTACCTTAGAGCAAATCTTTCTGTCTTGTTCTCCTCAGGCCACAGCGGAGGCGAATAACTTGGCAGCAGTCGCGGCAGCAAAGGATCTGTACAACAAGAAGATGGAGGAGGTGAGTAAAGAATCCCTCCCCCTTCTGTCCCCTCTGTTTCCTCCTCTTCCTCCACTCACCCTCTGTGTCGTCCTCCAGGTGTGTGGGGGCGACCGGCCCTTCCTGGCCCCCAGCGAGCTGCAGGCCCGACACAGCGTCATCAGGGAGGAGGCCCTGCAGGTGTTCCGGGGCGTGAAGAAGATGGGTGGCGAGGAGTTCAGCCGTCGCTACCTGCAGCAGCTGGAGGGCGAGATCGACGAGGTGTTCGTCCAGTACATCAAGCACAATGACTCCAAGAACATTTTCCATGCCGCCCGCACGCCGGCCACACTCTTTGTGGTCATCTTTGTCATGTACGTGGCCGCGGGCATCACAGGCTTTGTGGGCGTGGACATCATTGCCAGCTTGTGTAACATGATCCTGGGTCTGGCTCTGATCACTCTCTGCACCTGGGCCTACATCCGGTACTCTGGGGAGTACAGGGAGCTCGGTGCGGTCATCGACCAGGTGGCTGGTGCGCTGTGGGACCAGGTAATGCATAAAAAACACTTAACCTGTCATCAAGATCAGAATCAATAAAGTGGAATCAGGGTCTTTGCATGCTGTTTCTGCACATGCTCAAAAACAAAACCACCAACCAAACATACTTTTTTAAATCAAGATAATGTTTATATAAGAGAAAAGCTCAGTTTTCAAAATTTTGAATGGTTTTGTTTACCAAAAAAAAGCTTCATGATGTTACCAGCAGCTTGGGTGATATATTCTATTTCACCACTAGAGGGCGACAGTTATCTTTAGACCAGAGGGAGTGAGGTTAGAGATAAAAACAGTAATAAGGATTCACTTAAAATGTTTTTTTTTTCCATTTTTTTATTCATATTAGTGCTAATATGATGTTCTTTTCTTCTTTTAACGCCGCTGCAGGGGAGCACAAATGAGGTGAGTGGAGAAGGTTTCAAGCGCAGGATATAACTTGCAATCAGAATCCACACCTGATGTAGTTTTGTGTGATCTCTGGAGTTAATTTGTCTCCTCTGGGCTCCACAGGCTCTCTACAAGCTGTACAATGTAGCAGCCAATCACAGGCACCTGTACCACCACGCCTTCCCCGGACCTCAGGTGGAGGAGGAGGCGGAGGAGCAGGACAAGAAGAGGGACTGATTAGAGGAGACAGCAGGGACATGTCAGTGTTGATGGACAGGCGAGGAGGAGGAGGAGGAGAAAGAGGAGGAGCATCCTCTCCCATCAGGCACTCTTTTCTCTTGTGTTGGCTGGTGCTGCCTCCAATACGTCCCCGTCTTTAAACCCTATTAACAGACGGTGTAATCATGTGTAGGTCAGAGCGTCTCCTCCTCAGGCTTTACAGCGATGGATGCCATTCCTCATCGTGTTTCACTTTTTGTCTGTGAAAATAAATTATAGGACGCCCTGTACAGACACTGTATTCACTCTGCCAGAGGAGACCATGGCTTCTTGGATTTCCAGCTGTTACTTTCATATCAGAGGGGTTTGATTTCTTCATCGCTCAGCACCAGGGCCCTGCAGTTCAAAAATAACCCAATCTGGATTAAAGAAATTTGAGGGATCAACTCTTAAGAACAGTCTAATTGAGCAGCAACTTTGAGCGCAGAAAAGCAAGAAAGTAAAAAAAAAAAAACTGCAGTTCCTCAAATGTCCACTGGAGGCTTGCTCCAAAAGCAGAGGAATCCCCATCAAGTGCAGTATGAAAGTGTCTGTTTTCACACCTACAGCCTAGTACACTGCATAGTTTTGGTTTTTAAGAGCTAATTTTTAAACCTCAAAAGCTGCACAAGGGCGGGACTGCTTTTTTTGTGGGTTGTGGGCTCAAAAATTTGGGGACCCATGCTCGAGACTATTAATGTTTTTCTCCTAAAATGCAGATCAAGAAAATACAATATTCAGAGAAAACAGAACAGAGGTTAAAATAGGATATACATTTTTTGATTAAAGCTCCTGTAGGAAACTTTTTGTTTTGTTGCTTTTGGCGCCTCCTGTGGATAAAGCTGTCATTGCTGATTTTTCTCTCGTAGATGTGTGGACAGTACTTTTTAAAAAAAAAAAAAATTTCTGCCTTCTTTGCTTTACATATACAACTTGGCAAGTATGTTTGGTGTAAAAAAGTAAAAGTAGTTGCATTGGAAGTTATAGTTGTAGGCCATTGCTTTGCTTGACATGTATGTGATTGCTTTTAAAACAGGCGCGGAACAGTTGTGCTTCTCTGGGTCATAAATAGGCATCACAGCTAAAAAAAAAAAAAAAGGCTAAGCTAAAAAAACTAGAAGAAAAAAAACCTCCTCACAGGAGCTCTAAGGTGAGTGACTTGGCGCCCCCTGTGTACAAAGTCTGTAGTGTAGCCTGAGCTCAGGTAATCCAGATTTCTTCAAAAGTCTGTCTGAAAAAGTTGATCCTGATCAGTTTTTGTTTGAAAACCAGGACCAAAAAAACTAGATTATTGATCCTGTATCTGAAAACTTTAATTTTCCATAATCCAGATTAAAATGCTTTTAAACTGTGGGGCCCTGATGATTTTCAAAGTATAGCCAAACCTGTGACCCTCCCCTCCATTTGTGATGATTGTTCTGTTCCAGTTTTAGTGCTGTTTATAGGAAACAATATCTAAGACCTGCGATGTTGGAAAGCCAAAATATGTACTGTATCTAAAACAAAGACGCTTTTCAAGCATCATGAGCATGGTAAATGGTTAATGTGTGTCATCTTTAAGCTCTTAAACCAGGTATACTTTTTAAAAAATGACTTTTAATGGTTGTGACAAAGTGGTAATTGTGCCATAACATTACTTTCACACATATGCAGACACCTGGTGGCACTTTGATTCGCTGTTTTAGAGTTTTTTATGTTACTTTTGACTTGATCAGGGAGTTTTTTTGTGCAGACTTTGGGGAAAAAGATGAAAACAAGAAGAGTAGGTCAAAGTTTACACAACACAGCTGACATTATCTGACATTAGAGTCTGCTTACAGTTTTTGTATCTACAGTGATGCTGTGTGTGTGTGTGTGTGTGTGTGTGTGCGTGTGTGTGTGAGGGGAGAGAGTGGTTTTCATTGTGTTGCAGAGTCAGTGGGTGAAACCATTGTTGTGTTTTTTTTTCCCTCTCACTGAATGTTCGAGCAAATCCGAGGAATGTAGCTGTTCTGAGGCCGCTGAGGAATCAAAGCTAGTTGTGATTAGGCGGGGCGACGGGCCCGCTCTGGAAAAGGATCCTCATTCCTCATCGCTTTCATCATCTTCACACACTTAAGTTGAGTCATGTGTAAGAAAAAAACAAAGTGCTGCAAAGTGAAAGAGGCCAGGCTCCGACCTTTCTGTGTTTCCATGCAGCTTGCAGTCGTTGGTGCGTGAATCCTTTGGCTTGGTAGACTGTTACTGTACATTTGTAACTCTGTGCTGATTGTTTTTAGCTTATTGAACGCCCCAGAGTCACAGAGCTCACTGTAAAATGTCCGCACCACAAACAGCCGCAGCACTCCAGTGTTTTTTCTCTTCTGGTCTCTGACAGTACAGGAACACTGTCATGCATATTTAGCGAGTTTATCCTGAGGTCTGACCTCAAGGGATGGAAATTGAAAGGCACTGCAGCAGAGTGGCTTCTTGAGTCTTCCACAATGTATAATCAGCATCAGTGAGGCCTTCACATAAAGAAACCATCAGGTCCACTTTAAGATTGGTGAGCTTTTTTCCTCCTTCATGCTGGAGCGTCCATTCAGAAATCAGAGGAGTAGCATTTTCTTTACGTCGTGTTGCTTTGAATCTGCTCTCTGAGAAATGAACCTGAAGGCTTTAAGTAAGTCATTCCTGAAGCAGCATCCATCCATCGACTCTTACATCAACTCTGGATCGCCTGGTAGTCAACGCCGCAAAGTTTCCAAACAGTTTCAGTTACGAGAAATAATAAAGTTGGACCAAATTAATGAACGGGACTTGGGGTTTTTTCTTTCCTTGAGCATGTTGAGAAAACATAAAAGATCCACACACTAGGAAACTGCTGTTAAAAGATGTATTTAATTCAGGCTTAGCCAGGACTGTACTCATTCTTTCTCTTTGTTTTTACACAATGCTTTTATTTTGAAGATCCCTGCAGCAAAAAATGTAGATACTTTAGAGACCTGTAATGACTTTATATCAACTACAATCAGGATAAATTTATGAAAAATATAGTTTGAAAGCCCTTCCAGAATGCTTTTCAAAGTAAGAGCTCACTTAGTTTCTGTTTTGAGAGTTTCCCCATGTTTGTATGCAAAGCTTTTATCTTGAAGTGAGGTTTGCTGAGTTTTTAAGCATGTGGATCTTGGTGTAAAGTATGTATTTACTTTATATCAGCTACATTTAAGTTAAAAGCAAAGAAAAATGTCATGAAACAAATCTAGACATGCACCGATCAGCTGGCTGATCAATCAGTGACAATTTCCTCAATTTCGGGGGATTAGCCCATCCTTACACATAAAACTGAACTGCTATACCTCCAGGAAGGTCTGACAGCCAGCCATTGTTGCTTTTTGCTCTGAGACCTAAAACTCGGGACACCTTATTGGTTGTTTAAGTCAAATCATAAAGCTTTAATTGTTTCAAAGGTATTGTGTAATGATTTTCAATGATATAAGATTGGAACATTGAAGGTACATGCTGTCAGTTATAAAAAATAAAAATAGGCATCAGCCAAAATCAGTATCGACAGGTCAGGCTTTTTAAAGATCGGTGATTGGCCAGAAAATTGTGAAGGGTGCCTCCCTAAACAAATCTGTACTGCTCAGGATTTTTTTATTTTTTGGATTTTTGTCCCACCATTCAGCAAACTCTGATTCAGAAGTGCTATAAACTGCAGTTCCTCAAGTCTTCACGTGAGCCAGGCCAGTGCTGGCAATCACATACCCATTAAGAAAAGATCTTCACAGCAAAAAAAAAAAAAAAAAAAAAAAGAAAATCAGCCTGGTCACCCAATTATCTTTAGGCATACACTGTACAGGGGAAAAACCTTCCCACAACATGTTATGGAGACAAGCTCCATGTTTTATGGTCTATGATTTGCACACAATACTTATATTTTATAACTGGCAAAAGTGAGATTTGAATTAGAAAAAGAAGACATGAAGAAACTGCTTCAGGAATAAAAAGGTTAAAGCAAATGTGTGATCTCCCTCTTCCTTGGCATCTATCCCTGTGCCCCTCTCTCTGCTCACCATTTTAACAAGATCATTTCCTGAGGCCCAAACCTGATGCCCAAATAACACCAATATAAAAAAAATAGTTTATTTAAATGCAGTCTTGATTAGGGATGGGTTCCAAAACAGGTACTTTTATAGGTACCAAATTCTGTCAAAAGTACCAGGTACCGATTCTCATAAAATCAAAAGGTATCGTGTTTAGGTTCCTAAATGCATCCTTGTGACTGTGAGGAAGTGGAAGAGTAGGTGATTTTCCATGCTGGGCATGCACACAGCATTGCAAGGGTCTATATTAAAGAATAAATATGTCAAATTAAAAAAATATGTACTGTCATTAAACAAATTGATATTTCCTACCTCTTAAACACAAAAAAGTACAAAAAATTGGTACCATTGAGTACTGGCACCAACTGCCAGGTACCAGGCATCTGTACTGTATCGTTTAAAATGTGAAAAGTACCCATCCTTAGTCATGATAATTTTAAATCATTTAACTGGTCAAGTTAGACTGTATAGTTCAGAATATTTTTTTCTCGATTAAACCCTGAACAAGAGCTTTGCCAGATAAAAATTGAAGTTATTTTTTTAATCAATTTTTACCCCACTCCAACTATTAAACAATCAACCTATTTTGTCTATAAGTATATTAAATCTTCCTCAAACACCGTTCACAAATTCTGAGTCAAACATTTTCTTCACTGCAGACTTTATTGCTCATGTCTTGTATTTGCAATCCACACACTCAGATATGTACAAACTGAAGAAGCCATTCAACAGAAGATGTGATTGAGACCTTTTTGCATCATCAAAGAGAGGTTCTTCAAAACATAATCCACTGTTACCTGATCAGACGCCTTTGAAATGCAGTCTGAAATATTTGAAGGTAAAAAGCTGCAAAAATAGTGTAGTTTTTAGGATATCTGTGTAAGGGTCTGTGTATATAAAGACAAACCCTCAATCATAAACATTTCTAAACATCCTAGAGAGGGCGTGGATTAAACAATAGAGCATGTTTATAAGAACCTGCACTTCATCCCAAGAGAAGACGTCTGTCCGTAAAAATAAGGCATTACTGAGGCGAGAAATATTCAGAAAAATAGAAGAAGAAGAAGCTGAATTGCACTTTTTGGCAAACTTGTGTTTCTTTTAAAGTGTTTTCTTTAATAAAGTTCCAGTAGCTTATTCATGTTTCATTTCACACACACACAGACATGCACACACACACTCACAGGAGAATATTCCTGACTTACAGTAATGCCGAGAGCCAAGAGATGCTCAAACCACAGCATCAGACATGATGCTTCCTCCATCAAAGACGTGTTTCATATAAATATGTGTGAAAGTTCTGATGGATTGTCATATAAAGGTCATAAAAAAGAGAAAATACACACTTTTTTGTTTAATGTAAGTGTGTGTGTGTGTGTGTTCAGTTTATGAGAGTAACAAAGGGAGAAAGTATTTCAAACAGAAATGTTTAAGAAGCTGCCTGTCGGTTTCTCGCACAGGATAAAAAGAGGCGGGGAGCTGGTGGATACAAAACATGAGACGTGTGTAGATGCTGCGTTTGATTTGAGAAAAGGCACAATGTCAGGAGAAGGTTTCCAAACGCTGGTCTCCTCAGTCTTAAAACAGAAACCCAAACAGCAAAGTCACTTCTCAGGGCTGTAAATGGCACCACATGTAGCACGTTGTCGCCTCCTTTTCTTCATTGGAGTGTTTTTCTTTTCAGTCACACGTTCATTCATTGATTGAGTGTCCCAGAGGAGAGAAGCGCCCCTCCTCCTTGCTGGCTGATATATTTGGATCAAGCGAAGGCACAGATGTGTTTTGGTAAAGAGGAAATTAAGAGTCCGACCACTCCCAAACTGCAGAGACCTCAGCGAGGCGTGGCAGCGCAGCGCGGTGCGGCGTCCCCACTGCGCACGCACTTCAAATGTTCCCCATGAAGTTCTTGTTGGGCTGCTGCTGGGCGTACCACTGCTGCCGCTGCTTGCGAGCCTCCACCTCGGACAGCAGCGCCTGCCGGTACGCCTCGTACGACTTGACGATGTGCTCCAGCTCCTTCATGAAGAGCAGCTTCAGCATGCCCTGGTATGTGTCCAAGTCGGCTAGCTGGAACAGCTCCCACTTCAGGATGTGGTCGTACCTGATGCACAGGAAACATGTTTAAGGTTATTTCAGTTTGTATCAAGTGTTTTTGTGTAATTCCCTAATACCATCATGTGTAGCGTCCGAATTTGTTTTTTTTGTTTTTTTTGCCTTTTCTGCCCAGTGAATGTTATTGAATTTTATAAAGGTAAATTGATTTCCTTACAAACATTGTAAATAGAGATGGGTGAGTAATGACACCAGGTATTGGGCCGATACTGGCCTTATTTCAAGGTATAGAGTACTCATGAATGCAGCTGATACCAGTAACTGATACTCAAGGCAAAATATCTTGTGTTCAAGTAAGTCCTCCTTGCCAGTAGTTGGCACTACACACGGTTTGATACCACGGTCTGATACGACCTTAAATTTTGCAGTTTAGTTAAAAAAAATACTAAAACTCTGACAGTTGTTAGTTTTATTTTTTGATTTTTTTAAATTTATTACTAACAAATCCTAAACTCAGAGGTATCCATACTTAGATTTGGTGAGTACTTAAGAGGGAGAACTCAAACTGATCTTCGTCTGAAAAAAAACAAAACAAAGTGGCAGTGAACATCCCTACTTCAAAACTTACTTAAGCGGGGCCCGAGCGTACACCTGCAGCCAGTCCGGGATCTCAGCAGTGTGGTATGGGTTTGCTGGCACCAGAACCGGCTGGTTTCTCTCTGCAGGGCGTGGCTGATAGGTGACAGGAGGCGGTAACGGAGGAGGCTGATCGTAGCGAGGCACACTACAACAGAAAAAAAAGGAATACAGCTCAATCAAAAAGCTTAAATCTTTGTAGTTTGTTCATAAAAATACGGGATAAAGTAATACACCGAAAGGAGAAGAAATTAAGCAAAATTCAGGAAGTTTGAGTACGTAACAATTTCGGAATTATTCCGACAAACTTTAGAGACCACATTGGACAAGACCACTGGGAGATTTTTTGAATTGATTTCCAGCAAGTTAAAATTCCAGGGGGCGGCAGCTTACAGTTCCTGTGAGAAACTTTCAGCAATTGTCTGTTCTGGTGCCCCCTAGTGGACAAAGCGTAACTTCAAGTCACTCATCTTCAAGATATTATGTTCATGTTTTTTTTTTGTTAAATTTTGTCATTACTCAAAGTTTTCAGAGCTGAAAATGTAAATAAAGGCCGTTTTGGCAGCTTTAAAGGATAAGTTCGGTTTATACAGCTTTTACATTGTTTAAAGAATGAAGTAGAACAAAATACTCACCCAGAAGGCTTTCCTGATCAAAGCAGTACTTCGGGAGATATTAAGATCCAAAATCGTGCAGCGGGTGTCCGTATAGTGAGATCCATTGGGGGATAGACAGCGCCGCTCCTAAAACTGCATTAATCGTCAAAAAAATCATGTTTTTCACCAATATTCCATCATTCCGCTCCGGGTTAGTGCTCTGCTGCAGACTGTGTCACTCCAGACAGCGCTGTGTGGCTGTAATGACCTCTGAACTGACGAAGACTTTGTTTACGTTTGCCCCTCCGCGCATGCGCAGTACTCTCTGGAGAGCTGACTCCACTTTCTCCTTTCTTTGAGGGGCAAACATAAACAAAGTCTTCGTGAGTTCAGAGGGCAGTACAGCCGCACATCGCTGTCTGGAGTGACACAGACTGCAACAGAGGACTATCTCGGAGCGGACCATGATGGAATATTGCTGAAAAACGTGAGTTTTTGGACGTTTAATGCAGTTTTAGGAGCGGCGCTGTCTATGCCCCGATGGATCCCATTATACGGATGTCTGCTGCGCGATTTCGGATCTAAATATCTCCCGAAGCACTGCTTGTATCAGGAAAACCTCCTGGGTGAGTATTTTGTTCTACTTCATTCTATAAACAATGTAAAAGCTGTATAAACCAAACCTATCCTTTAACACAGTTTTTTGGACACTGAATTAACTGTGTTGACAAACTCAATCTTGATCCTGATATCGGTTTGGTTTTGGATGATAAATTCCTTAGTAGTTCTTAGTCCTTAAAGTAGCTTTAAAGAGCTGCATGGAGAGGATAAAAACCCAACACCATAAAAATAAACAACATAATCTTCTCATATTTCTCCTCAGGACTCACCTTGGAGCACAGGGGTGGCGATACTGAGCCCTCTTGTTGATGTGATCCACATAGTACACTCCAAACTCTGCTGACTCCACCTTCTCCCAGCCTGGAGGGAGCCCCTCCCTCTCCAGAGGGTGGCTCCAGTGTGTAGTGTTGGTGTTGTGGTCGATGTAGTACTTCCTGCCTCGGATGGTCCAGTCCACGGTCCAGCCGGCAGGAAGTGGGATGTCCTCTCCCGTCAGACTAGAGAGGTTCCCAAGAGACTTGGCCTGGATTCGACCTATTCCTGAGGAAAACAAACATTTCTGTTTAGGATCAGAGCGGCAGAGATGCAGAGCAGCAGCTGGCTGCAAACAGCGCCGCTGGGAGAGGGGAAATATTTTGGGAAAATTTAGAGGAACAGTGTGTGGGAAAAAGTGGTGGAGGGTAGAGGAATGTCCGGCTTTTAAAAGTTTGTTCTGATGTGAAAAGTGAAGACGGGGCAGGACACGGGGGAAGCAACGAATCACTTCTTAATACACAGCTGATGGAAAGGTCTTTAAGCTTTGTTTACATCCTTACACTCCTCACTGAATCAAAAGCCTCTCCTGGTGAGACATGATTTTATAAACATGCAGAATACATCTCTGCATCGATGTCATAGAGGATCAACGAGCCAACAGCTGTGAGGACGAGTTAAACTCAATGAGGAGAATCATGACTCAGAAAGAGGGAGGGATGAAACGCAGGAGAAAGAAAGATCTCAGCAAAATGGCCGCTACAATCTGATAAATTCTGCACGGGAGTGACGGCAACAGAGCCGCAGCTCTCTGCCAGCTGCTGAGTGAAGGGATGGAATGTGTGAGTGCTCCGCAGAAATGCACTCCTCCTCTTCCACCACCTCATCATCATCATCATCATCATCATCTCTGGCCTTTTCCTCAGAGGAATGGCAGAGAGCCACAGCTGCTGCAGACCTCCAGCTCGATGCATGAGGACATTCACTTGATACAGCTCAGAATACGCTGCTGAAATATTTTCCCTTTAATATTTTCTCCAGGTAGAGCCCTCGGAATGATCAGAGCAGTAAAATAATCTATTTGAGCTCAGATTTATTATTTCTAGCTGCTCCTAAAAGTTGAGGACAGCACTTAAAAAAAGCACCGGATCTAGAAATTTACAGTGAAATGTACAGATGAAGTGTGGCGATCAGCGGACCAACCACAGGGCTTGCGATTTGTGTCGTTTTGATGAGTAGTTACATTTGGGAGGAGGCGCACATCATGCTTCTTGTGTCAACTTCTGTTGTCAAAAAAGGGCGACTCAGACCTACAAGGTCGAGTATGCTGTTGATTTGACACTCAAGTATAAACCAGGCTTAACCATGTGAGCTGATTCAGTCCTTGTTGCTCAAGCCAGCAGGGGTTGGGGTCAAGACCAAAAAAAAAGGACTTATGTCAGGGAAAAAAGGAAAAGGAAAAAACGGTAACAACTTGTATCTCATAGGGTTTGGAAAACAGGTGCTGATTGTATTTTTTTCTTTATTCTATAATCATGTTTAGCCAAAATTATTCCTAAAAATTTGCTCTTGTCTATCTTTCTTCATGAAAAGAGCAAAATAAAACAAAATAACAAATATAACTCTGATCATGTCTGACAACGAATCATCAGCTCATGAGAAGGGGGACATTAGCTGTATGTATGTAATGCAGTTCCCCTGAGAGCAGCACCTACGCACACAGATGATTCATAGAAGTGAGCAGCCCGACGCTGACACATCTCACAGGGAGCGGTCTGCAAATTGCTGGTTTGCATCTGCCAACAGAAAGATTCAGCAAACAGGAGGGTGAAAACGCAGAGCACCTAATGTTTGTTTAACTTCACATCAAACATGGCTCAATATGCACGACAATGAAGAGTCAGGCACACATCACAAACTGCTGTCATGGTTGGAGTCATGTGGAAATACAACAGCAGGAGTTATGAATTTCAGAGAAACAAAACTATTATCCAATATACAGAGCTGTAGGATAAAAATACTGAATGTGTCAGGAGAGCCAGGATGAAATTGATCGTTTGGGCCAGTAATAATTCCGTAAAATACTTAGTCAGTTCAAAATCCTGCATTAGTGCAACCACTGCAACTTCACAGAGCACGTCCCTTCTTCTAAAATATACAACTATTTCTGCACAACAGCACAAACTGCAACACATGCACACACACACAGGTGTGGCATATCTAAATATTTACCCCATGCTCAAAAGTTATTTGCACATCATGCAGGTGTCCTCATAATCTTTGTCCCTATTAACATTTTCTTCTTAGAGCCAAATTTTCTTAAACTTTCATGTTCTTCTCTCTTCTGTTCATGGTTTGTGAATGTGTACATAATGACCTCTGTTTGTCCAGACAGTGTTACAAAAATGATGAAGGTGTGTTATTCTTGTTTTGTGGATTCACTTGCTCACATGACTAGTTTCAATAAAGTATTCAGATGTGTCTTAGCTGACATCACAGGCTCCTTAGGGGTAAAAAGGAGACTTTTACGACCTTAAACTTTCAAATCTGGTTCGAGACTTTCTAGAATGTTTCAAAGACCCACAGGAAGCCTCCTCAATCACAACTGCTTCAATGTCCTTCCTCCAAACACCTTTTTTTATCACGTCACCAAGAGCTGTGATATAAATATGTTGGGAGAACGAAAGTGTCTGGATACCATCGTGGACCTGTGATGGAATAAAATGATCTTTTAGGTAAAAAGAGTAGTTTTGTTTCAACCGAAGTGAATGGAAGTGGGAGCTACATCACCCTTTCGTCACTTTTTCTTGTTGCCCTTGATAAATACTCATTAGAAAAAACAGGGAGACCACATTCCTTGTTTACCTGAAGGAGGTCTGCTTGGAGCCGGGGGAGTGTGCTGTCGCGGTATTCTTTGGAAGTTGTGTTCATTGTGCTCATAGTATCTATAGTCCTCAGGAAAGCGGTCAGGGACCCTCCTGGCCTGTCTCTGCTGCTGGTGCTGCTGCTGTTGATGCTGTTGGTTGTCATAGTAAGGTTCAGAGGGGTAGTAATATCGAGCAGCGTCTCCATTCTCCGACATGGGGCTTACGTCTGTGAGGAAGGACTGTGAGGAACCCCCATACTCGTGGGGGAGGTCTCCCAAGCTGCGAGGCAGGTACGGAGGAGCGGACATGCGGTGGCTTTCTCTGCGGGCCACCTCATGAGGAGGCCTCTGCACGGGGGCGCGGAGAAAGCTCTTGTTGCGGGACACCACGGGCTCCCGGCTTGGCTGCACAGGGTAGGCAGAGGGCCCCATGTCTGGGTGGGGGACCTCTGCTCGTCTGGGAATAGTAGGTCCATGACGGATGAATGAGGGCATAAGATCTGCGAGGAGAAGACAGATGGTGGCATCAGCCGGTAATTTAAACAAGATACAGAGACATTTAAATGAGTCGTGAAGACTTCTTCCCAGTCAGGTAAGGCTGTCTTGCTCAATATCCCTGTTTTCTTAGGGGTGAGAGATGGAACAGGAGACATTGATGGGATAAATGTCCAGCCACTGGACAGTTGATTCTACTATGAACAACTATGACAAGAAGAATATATAAACATTTTCTCATTAACTGGTCAAACAGTGTATCAGGGTAACTAAGGCAACGTGTCAGGGTCCCTAAAAACATAACTTTCTGATAAGTTTACCACGTCCGGAACAGATGATTTCACTCATACAGCTTTAATCAATGGGCAAATGCAGCTTTAATGGAAACTAGTTTAATTTTTTGGATTTTAGTTCCACTTCATTAAACCAAAATTCAACTGACACGCAAGAATCATTAATATTCAAACGTGCCATTAATTGCTATAATCAGTATTACCGTTATCTCTTAACTTTGCAGCACAGCTAACGATGCTAAGTCACCAAGCTAACAACTCTTGCGGCTACGTTGATAGGAAAATTAGTCACCGAGTTGATTACAAGCTCTTGTGTAACGTTTCTGTGTCCATTTGTTCACTTTAGCGTGTTTTCTGCCGTTATAGTTAACTTTCTGACACTTCAGTTAACTTAGCTACCCACTGCTAGCTTGAGCTAGCTAGCTCATAACTTGTTGCGCTTACTTCTGAGGAGCGGCGACGTTTCCTTCTTCACATATTTCCCGTGAACCTCGGCTGGTTTTGACGCTTCGTTTTTACTTTTCTTTCGTGAGAGCATAACTCAAAGCTCGGGCACATCAATAACACGGCGCCGTAATGTCATGTAAACATTTTAGAGGAAACATTTTAAGCGTTTGATTAGCCGGCTAGCAGCTAGTTAGCCAGCTAACTGTAGCTAACTGAGTCCTCCCTCCGCGGGTCCAGTCTGCTCTGAACACCGCTGCATTCCCACCGCTGCTCCTCACTGGGAGCGGTTACAGTACAGTCCTGCCCACTTCATTTTTCTCCTTCACTGAAGGAGCTCTGATCACAAATAATACAAAGAGCAAAACTGAACCAAAACACACAGTGGATGTATTTCTTCTTCCCTTAAGTCTCAACATACTTACCCAAATCAGATCAGAATCAGATTTATTGCAAAGTAGTTTTTACATAACAGGGAATTTGCCTTACTCTGATGGTGCAAGCAGTTAAAACAGATATCATAGATATAAATATATTAGATATATAAAAACACAAGATTTTGCATTTGAAAGTAGTTTTTTTTTCATACTTATACTTATCTATTTCTGTTGAGCCCTTATCCCCTTCTCCCCCTTACCTCAATCAAGCCTTGTTTACTGAGGAAAAAGTCTTGAAGTGCTGCCTTCACTTTGAACAAATCAAAAAACGACCTGAAACTTAAAGCTCCAGTAGGAAACATTTGGCCTGTGTCCATTTTGGCGCCCCTTGTGGTATAAACAGTCTTTGCTAATTCAAAAGGGGGCAGGATTATCATTTTTTTTTTGGCAGAAATACACCTCTGGATTGACATGAGATAAGCAAAACAATAAGATGCACATGTTAGCCCACAGGGGGTGCCAAAATCAACACAAACCAAAAGTTTCTCACTAGACCTCTTAACATTTGCTTTAATCAGACCAGAAAAAATCAAACCAACACAGTTCATGTAGCTTTTTTTAATACTTAAAACAGAAAACACAACCCTGTTCTGCCTGTTCAGTGCTTGTTCTGCAGCAGACACAAAGACACAATCCTTCATTAAAGTCAAACATTCATAATGGATTTGCACACAGTGCAACAGGTTACAGGATTTAATCAGATGGATTTAAATCGCACACATGAATTTAAAGTCAACGCAACTTTAGGTAGTGTTACAGAAAAGCAAACAGTGAAAAGGTCACCAGGTTATTTGACTTTCCTGTTTACATGATCTCACTCCTGACAGCGAGGAAAGAATGGACAGATTAACACAGTCAATCTCTTTGACGACACAAAGAAACACTTAAATAAAAAGTGCACTTTAGTGTTGCTTTTCTCCTTCCAAAAGGAAACATATTGCCATGCCAAAGCATTAAATAGTTACAGCTTTAAAAAATTATCAAAAAAGTATAAATTACTGTAAAAGGCTTTTTTTTCTTTGCAGTTTTAACCTCACATTTTGGTCTTCATAAGGTTGACAAAACATTAGAAAAATAGTGCGCATTAGAAAAGGACAACAGAGAATACTGCACAGAGAGGCGAGTGGAGAGGCACAAGAAAAAGGTCAAAATAAAAAATGTGTTTAAAAAGACCAGACAGTAAAGATACAATGTAGATAAGGGCCATGGAAAAATGGAAAAAAATGGAAAAAAGTCATAATAAACAAGTTAGGTATAAATTATATGTTGAAAAAAAATGTAATGTAAGAGATTAAAGTTAAAAAAAGTCATAAAAGAGGTTAAGGTAGTAGAAGTGTTAGAAGTGTATTAGAAGTTGTAGAAGTGTATGAGATTAAGGTTGAGAAGAGACACAACGTAAATCGAAAGAAAAGGTAAGAGATAAAAGTCAAAAGTGCAATTAATATTGGAATCATGAACTTATTGTCAGAATTAATTAGTATTTTGAGATTAAAGTCATAAAGTGATAAAGACTGGTTAGCATGGCCCTGATCTTCCATTGTAGTAAATGCAGTTTAAAGTTGACTTTGGATGTTTTGTAAACCACACAGTTTCTTCATCAGTTAGTAGTATGACAGTGAGGGGTTGAGTTCTCGCACAATCCTGTTAAGACTGGATATCTTCTCCTCCAGCAGGTAGTTCTTCTTTTCTGTGATTTTCTGACGTGCCTCGGTAATCTCCAGAGCTTTCAGCAGCTGAGAGTTCTCCACGTACAGATCATTGATCAACACATCTGCTTTGCCGTTCTTGTGCAGCTGAAAAGAAATATTAGCAAAGATGAAGGTGCAGATGATTAAAAAAACACATAATTTTTATCTTTAAAGTGATGTAGACATTAAGAGCTGACACTGAATCATATGACTGTTTTTAAGGTGTCAGACTAACCTGGTCTTTGAGTTGAGCGACCTTCTCTTTGAGGAGCAGTTTGACGTTGTGCAGCGACAGCTCAATCTCCCTCATACGCTCCTCCATATGCTTCATCTTCCTCTCCCTCTCATCCTGGTGACAAGACAGTGAGTGATAAACAAACTGCTGCAAAACAACAAAATCTTCTTTCCCCTTTCTCTTTTCAATTAAAATAAAAACTTACAAGAGAGACTGAAACCAGGACACCAGAACAGGTTTAAACGAGTTGGGAGCTTTATTTGTTCTCAGGTTCACAGTTTAATGCTTTCTGGTACATTTCTAAAAAGAGGAATATTACTAAAAAAAAATAAATACATTATAAATATGTACAAAATAGTGTTGTGTTTTCCAGATAATTCTACAAATAATAAATTAATGCATAAATAAAATAAACACTATACTGCCAATTAAAATAAATAGCAAAATCATAATTAACTTAAGTCTATACAAAAAAAGTTTAAACAAAAAAAAGGAAGACTCACAAGCTAAAACACGGACATGACATCTATATACTGAAAAACTCCACATGGGTTTTTAAAAATAAATACCAAATAAACATTCAAAGATGTGTGACGTGTTTGCTTTTTCCTGATAACATCTTCTGCAGGATGGGTTTCACTTTGGTTGTGCAGCAGCAGCAGGAGAAACAGCAGCACACAGTCACAAACATCAGCATCAGCTACATAACGCGTAAAAACAGACATAAAGAAGAAGAAGAAGAAGAAGATGGAGAAGCTTTGTACCCTCATTAAGAGAAAACCCTGACTGACTCTGACATCACCTGATGGTTACAGGAGGACTCTGATTGATTGTTAGAAAAACCCCAGAGGGCTGATAGGCACTAAACCCGCCTCAATTCAAAGAGGAACTCCGGTATTTTCAACCAGTGGCTGTAATTAAAAGAAATATTGAGATTGAAATGTCCAGCAGGTACAAAAAGTAGTGATTTCTCCAGCAGGTTACTTCAGCTGGCAGCAGCAAAACAGGCTAAAACATATCTCTCCATCAAATTATGTCCAATAAAAAATTCTAGTTGTATCCTGATAAGTTTAAACTGTCATCCTAAGTGTTTGACAACTTAACAGAAAGGATACCTGCAAATATAAACATTTCTGTTAAAGAGGAGGTGATTTTATACCTCAAAAACAGCCGTTCTCCTTAAAGACACCCGACTTCATTCACAAAAAGCTGTATTTTTCATATGAAGAACAGCCGTGCTGCTTAAATTCAACTGCTGCAAAATGTGTTTGTTTTTGTGATCAGGTGATTGTGGTGCAAAGTTCTGGACTAATACTAGATTTATGTGACATGTTAAAACACAAAAAGGTCACCCAAATAGGGCAGCAGTGGATCAGCAACTCATGTTGTTCTGCAAAGTAAAAATAGCATTTTTGTCAATGAGGTTTGGTGGCTCTGAAGTAATCAATGTGACTACAGTTAGTGGTGAAAAATAATTTTCTTTTCTTTCTTTCTTTTTTTTAATGCCTAAATCTGCAGGGATTTTTTGTGTAATGTTGTTAGATAGTTAAAATTACAGTATAAGCCTCTATTTGCCTTAAAAGCCACACTGCAGTCATTAGAGACAGTCTGACTTCTGCAGCCTGAAGAAATCTGCTGGAGTAAATCATTTTTTTTGCTTGTATCAGTTATTCAGATGCAAAAAAAGAAGGGCCATGATTTAAAAATACCATGATTTCCCTTTAACGCTCCTTGATGATCATAAGGCAAGCTGTCACACAAGATTTAGCCTCTGAGGATGTCAAACCCTGTCTTAAATGATGATCAACGATACAAGTGCATAACAGAACAATCACAGAAATAAAACCCTGCGTTTAAAAGATTCCCTGTGTTCGAACTGCTAAATACATTTTATGCATGTAGCAGAAAAGAGATTGGACCTTTAAAAAGTCTGTGCTCTGTTTGCAGATGTTACACTTCACATTGCATTCAATGAAAACATTATTTCAAGTCTACGTCCCATTGGGAGAAAACATGAGGAGCCTTTTCTGTAGTTTTCTGCCACCTAGCAGCAGGGGAGTGAAATTACACATTCATGCCTTCTGAATGAGGCTTCACATCTCAGTTCTTGACCTCCTATGAGGACGCAGAAAGGATGAGCCGAAGTCCAAACAAAGCAGAGGGAGAGCAAGGACGGAGAAAGCGTTTACAGTCCACCAATCCGTCGGTAGCTGTCTGCGTGAGCGGCCCGCTGCTCCGGCATCGGCCCCTGGGGAAGAAAAGGCAGGTACACTTCACCACGGCTCTAACCTCCTCCTCCTCCTCTTCATCTAATCCTAAACACCTACAGGCTGACTCCTAAAGACTCTTAAATCACAACATTTAGTAACTAGGTTCATGTGAGGTCAGATGCTGTCTAGCTGTGGAGGGGTGGAGGTTTTCGTGACGGGAGGTGACAGATGGAGGAACAGCCACCAGGACCACACCTTTAGGATCACACCACTTCAGCCACTCCAAACCCAGAGATGGAAAATTAAATACACACGTACGCACCACAAGACTATACACCGAACCCAGAAAGTAAACACACACACACACACAAAGATGAGGAGGTGAGGACGGACAGGTGCTGAGGCGGAACGGTGACAAACAGCTAAACAAGAAGCACCTACAAACCCAACATTCACGAAGCAGGTCATGGGAAAATAAACAAGAACTACTAACTTTATGACACTCAAAGCAGGTGTTTGAGAGATGACAGTAAAATGTGGGAAATTTTTAGAAACACCTGAGTTGAGTGATTCATAACAGTGGCAACTTTCTCTACATCAAATAAAATCAATCTTCATGAATCCCAAAATATTTTCACAAGAGATCAAGATCAGTCTTTCAGTGGTCATGAGTGAAGGAGATTCGATAGTTGTGAGAGCAACAGATGTTCTGATACCAGGAGCCTCAAACTCTGCCTAAAAGTCTAAAAGTGCTTTTTAACAGCAAGAACCAGGGTCTAAATTTAGTTCCTGAGTAGTTCATCTCTTTCCTGAAAAGTTCCTTCTGGTACTTTTTATGGGGGCCTTCAATACTGATTATGATGGTCTTCACTGAGCCTGATAATGTGAATGCATCTCTGTCAACTCCTACAGTTACAGTTTAAAGAGTGACCTGACTGGAGACCTTCAGCTGAACGTGAACCATCTAGGGAAGTCCGGGAATGCATCCTTTTTTGGATTCAAACGTCCAAATTTCTTCAAGTCTTCAGTTAACAGGGTCGCTCTTTCAACTAAAACACGGGTCAATCTCTGCCATGGCTTTTAAAATCGGTCTTCTTGCTTTCAGTTGATAAATTCTTCCATGCTAACAGGCTAAATGTAGCTTTGCCTTCTGTGGTGTTATCTCTTTTGAATGACCTTTGTTGCTTTTAATGCCATCTACTGGTCTGACAGTGTAGTGAAGTTACTTTGGCTATTTCTCCAAGCATCATTGGCCTGATTCGTATAATCTTTACAGAACTTAAAGTGATACTCCGGGATGGAACAAGTTGGGTCCTATCACAAGGTTTAGGGCAGAAATTACCCCTACAGCAGTGTTTTTGTGCAGCAGAAGCCCAGGGCGCACACACCAAACACCCCCTCCCTGCTTGTCAGCCGGTTTCCTGTACACTCAGACGGGGCCATATTTTACTTGACCAAAAACACAAATAAACGGACTCCCACCGAAAAAATCTGATATCGGTCTGCATTCACGCTTTATTTAGAGAATTTTCAGCGCGTTACTTTCACACAAAAACACCGCTAAATAAGGCTCTAGTTCTCATCGTGTCTCTTCGTCCTGGCAGACTACCTGCGTTTGTTTATGTCTGGCACACTGCGCGTGCGGACTGATACATTGAGCGGCGAGCGCCTCGTAGCCAGCTGTGGCTCTGTAGCGGAGGTAGCGCCGTTTTACGACACGATGAGAACTAGAGCCTTATTTAGCGGTGTTTTTGTGTGAAAGTAACTCGCTGAAAATTCTCTAAATAAAGTGTGAATGCAGACCCATATCAGATTTTTTTGGTGGGAGTCCGTTTATTTGTGTGTTTGGTCAAGTAAAATATGGCCCCGTCTGAGTGCAGAGGAAACCGGCAGAGGAGCAGGGAGGGGGTGTTTGGTGTGAGCGCCCTGGGCTTCTGCTGCACAAAATCACTGCTGTAGGGGTAATTTCTGCCCTAAACCTTGTGATGGGACCCAACTTGTTCCATCCCCGAGTATCACTTTAAGAGGTGGAATCAGCCTTAACATCTATTGTGTAGTTCAATATAAGAGGGCCCTTCTTTTTTTTTGGACCAGCTGGTTCGTCGGAATTCACATTTTTGTTTCAATAGCTCAAAATTTATTCCCTCCTTAACATCTGTCGAGCATTGGAGTCAAGATTGAAAAGATAAAAAAGGCATCAGAACATCTCCTGTGACCCCCAAAGCTGTATTGTGACCAGAAACAGATGGCAGTGAGTGAAATATGACACCAAACTGTGCGATGATTTGATGGCACTGAAGGTTTTTTGAGGTATGTTTTGAACGTAGCCTTGAGAAAAATGTAAAAATTGAGAAGCTCTTGGTATATTTTTGTCTGTTTAGGGATGATTTTATTTGTAAGCCCCCCAAAGCAGAGCTTTAATGTGTCTCATGTATTTTAGAATACATGTTTGTTTTCTACAGGAATCAGTCACTGGGCTGGGTTTTACCTGCATGTTGTCCTGATCTTCAGCACGATGCTGACCCCGGGGCATCCTGTGAGGAGATGGAGGGAGAAGTCCCACCAGATGAGCCTGAAAGTTCTGGAGAAAGAGAAAAAATGAATGAAAGAGGGAAAAAAGTGTTGTCAGTTTGCTTTACATATCGTGGGAGAATATCTACAGCCAAAATGAAAACTGGAGCTGCTGCTATCACAGCTTACCTCCATCAGCTGCGTGGACAGTCGAGCCATCTGAACCCTCAGTAATTCATTTTCCTGTTGGAGGCTCTCAATCTCCGCACGTCCTTGTCCTGCCTCACAGTTCTGAAAACCAAAGGTCACACGATGAGAACTCAAACTGACACAAAAACAACACAAAGGGTCAGATTTCTGTTGTCTGCACCTTGTTGAGCTCTCTCTGCGCCTCCAGCTCCTGCTTCAGGGAGGCGTTCTCCTGCTCCAGGGCCTTCACCAGGGCGGAGGATGGACTCTGCTGCTTGTGCTGCTTCAGGGACAGGATGGTCTCATCCAGCTGACGGATCTGCAGTGAGCAGATGTACAGGTTATGAGTAAAATGAAAACAGTTGTTTTGTAGAGCTGCTGTGCTTCTCGTCTCACCTTCTCTTTGGACTGCAGGAGTTCTCCTCTGACATCCTGAACTTCAGCCTGGAGACGCTCATTCTCCTCCCTCAGCAGCAGCTGATCCTGATCCATCAGACGAGACATCTCTTCTCTGAACAGCTTCTTGCTGTGATTCTGGAGACCACTCGAGTGCAGGGCCAGCTCCAAAACATGGTTCTGTGATCAGAAAGAAGGATCAAAAACATGAAACCTAACATGCAAAATAATGATAATAATCCCCCAGTTTTTCATTTCTGACTGGTAAGTGAGCTCAAGTTTGTGGGCCAGCACTCAGAAAAAGAAACTCCTTTGTTATGCATCACGTCTTGTGTCCTGATGCTCACCTTCTCCCTGACTCCAGAGAGCTGCTCTGACAGCTGGCTGTTCCTCTCCTCCAGCTGTGCAGCGTCCTCCAGAGCTTTGGTTAACTCTGTCTCCAGAGCAGACACACATGCTGCCAGCTAACACAAAACAGCCACCGGTTAACTACCAGCTACCACCAAACAACAACACCGTGACCAGCAGCATCATGAAACCCCGTTTACCTTGTTCTTTTCATCAGCGGGGAACGCCTCCCTCCTCTCGTCGTCCTTCATCAGCTCTGCCAGCTGCTGTCGGAGGTTCTCGATGGCGACGATGTTTTGGGCGTTTTTCTCAGACAGGAGCCCGTTCTCGTCCTCCAGCTGCTGGCTCTGCAGACGCAGCTCTGCAATCTGCAGGAGATAACACAAGTTATTTAGTGTTTTAGTATGAAGGGGGTAAAAAAACTGTGTGATGCAGCTTTTTTTCGATGTTCACAATGACTGAAGGTGAGAGACCTGGCAGCCTCGTGCTTAAAACCACTTTCCAGGAGTTGTCAAATAAAACCTTGAGGAGGGGGTAGTCTGCTTTTCCATTGTAGACATGTTTGTAAGAATGCTATTACGTTTTTTTGTGATTTTTAGTTTGCTTTTGTAACACCAGACCATATGAAAAAGTAAAATGCTAATGTCTACAGACAATATCAGGAGCCATATTTCCCCATAAAATGCACGTCACATGAGTCAGAGAGAAACATTTCACCCTCTGCTGGAGAAAAGTGGAAACTTTTTTCCAATCCTGTTTATAAACAAAGACTGAAATGAATTTGAATTTGAAAAAAAATTCCAAACAATTTTTTGACAAAGAATCCCATTTTTGATGTTGTCAAACAAAAAATCCTAATATATCAATTTTGATTTTTTTCTCCAACCCCTAAAAAATAGCAGGAGATCTTCATGAGAGTTCCTCAAATAATAAAGTCATCGCATCAATGTGTCCTGACTGGTTTTTGATATGTTAGAGGGACAGGCCTCAAATACCAAGACTGGCCTCACAGCTCCACCCTTGACAGACCTTCACTAGACTAAACTAGAAAAGTTTTCTACCTTCATCCTACACCCTTTAGAACAAGGTATAACAATCTATTTTATTAGAGCTGTCTCTTAAATTGTTTTGTTTTTCTGCTTAAACACATCGTACATCTTACTTATTCTTGTTTTGTTTTGTTTTGTTGTCTAAATCTGTTCAAATAGACAAATAAATAAAAAATCTCCAGAGGGCTAACCAATCAGAGGGAAGGGGGTTTGAGGAGTGGGGGTGTCTTAAAGAGACAGCAGCTGAAACAAAGTGTTTCAGGGGCTGTTTACATGACAACGGTTTTAGTGTGAAACACAAAAGTTTTGTTGCGTTTCAGCTCGTGTTTACACAGAAACAATGTTTTAGCTGACCTAAAATGCAAACTTTTGAAAACGGCCTCCAGAGTGAATTTTTTTTAAACGCTCCCGACACTGTTGCTGTGTAAACAGTAAGCCAGCAGTTTCAGTGGAAATGCTGATGTCACACTCCGCTTTGTGCAAGCTCATACAGCATTACAACAGTTCTGTTTCTGTGTAAACGCAGATTTTTTTCACTGTGTTTTAGCGTTTTCAGATGAAATATTGTCGTGTAAATGGGGCCTCAGACGAAGCCTGAAAAAATGGTTTTCTAAAAAAAAAAATGGGGACTTTAAAGCTAATGTGGTGGTACCAGAAGGACAACATAATGGCCAAACAAAAAGCACATACCACCTCTTTAAGGTCTCAGTGTTTGGCTTATTAAACTTATACCTCACCTGTTTCTTAAAGTTCTCTGCTGCCTTCTGAGCTGCTATCTTCCCCTTCTTCAAGTGCTCCAGTTTTTGTCTGTGTTGAAACAAAACCAGAAAAAGTTGTGAGAAAACAATCGAAACAACAAACTTCAATATCTGTGAGTTCTGTTGCTCCATACATCAACTCTTCCTGGGCTTCTTTTAAGTCCTCCTCTTTCAGCGCAGCGATCTTTTGCCTGAGGACGATGTTTTCCTCAGCGAGACGACTGGTTTCAGACCTGCAGAAGGATAAAAATGGATCAGAAAAAAACTATATTGTATTTCTAATTCAGTGGAGAAAACCGCAATAAAATGATTTTGTACTACGATGTACTACGATTCACACACTTTATTCACTCCACGGTTTGTCTACTGGGGTTCAGGGACAAACTGCTCTACTTTGTGCCTGGGAACACAGGGAACACCACTGTTAGGAACCAAGCCACCACAGGGACATGACACGCAGGGTGCTAATCCCCCTCCATGTTACCTATGAGCCTGCGTCGTTTCATTTAACGTCTGCGACTTGTCCTGCAGCTCTGTGATGGCTTGGCGCAGTCTGGTGTTCTGCTTCTCAAACTCCTCGCAGCACCCCTCCAGGTCCTCATCCAGGAGAGACTCATCTGCGAGGCTCTCAGGCGCCCCGATGTCCAGGTGCTCGAGTGACAAACTCTCCCTGTGCCTCTCCAAGTCGCCGAAAAGCTCAGAGAGCTTACTGTTCTCCTCTCTCATCCTGCTGATCTCATCCACCAGCGACATCTGCTCCTGGAGCTCAGGGAAGATATTCATCCTGCTCTCGAGGCTCCAGACTCTCTTCTCCAGCTCGACGTTTTGGTCCTTCAGTTTGGCATTTTCACACAGGCAATCTTCATATCGGATCTGAAGATCGGTCATCTTTAAGGCCTTTATCTCCAGCTCTTTCACGTGCTCCATTAGCAGCAGCATCTTCACCTTCAGGCTGTAGTTCTCCTCCAGTATCTGTTGGCCATTTTTGATCTTTTCGCTGTTGTGAGCCAGAAGATTCTCCAGGAGTTCGGTCTTTTGTTGAAGCAGAGAGATCTTCTCAAGCAGGAGGATGTTTTCCTCCGTGGCTGTGTGATACAAGCCCTGGAGCTTCACCAGAGAACATTCTTTCTCACAATCGCCATCTTCATCTGGATTTGCCACGCCGTCATGTGCACAGCCAGGGTCAGAAACGTCCTCTCTTTCAGGTGTGGGATCAACTTGTTCATGTGGGTCACCGGTCTCCTCCGGCACTGAGAGATCAACCGCAGCCTCATGAGAAGATTCATCTTCGTGAGAACTCTTTTCTGTCTCCTCCTCACATGATTCAGGAGCTGCTTTGTTCTCACACCCTGGAGTATTTTGGTCGTGGTCTAAGGAGTCACAAGACGTCGTCTCAGGGTCTTTGTCTGAGCGATGGCTGGATTCTGGGTCATCTTCTGCAACAGCGTTTCCGCTGTCCTCACCCAGAGCTGCTTCTGCCTGAGATAACACCTGACTCAATCTCACCTCCAGCTCTTTAACTCTGCTTTTAAGTTGATCTCTTTCCTCTACAAGCTTTTCTCTCTCAATCTCGTGATATTCAGTCAGTGTCTTCTCCAGAGCGCCCAGGTGCTCTTGCAGCTCTTTCCTCTCCAGCTCAAAATCCACCGTGGCCTGTTCGAGCAGCATCTCCATCTCCTCGATCTTTATCTTCAGATCGTCACGCTCGCTCAGCAGCTCGATCCTCTCGTTGATCTGCTGCTCAGAAATGGAAAGCACCTCATTGTACTTTACTTGAAGTTCAGACTGACTGTCCAGGAGTTCGTCTTTCTCCTGTTTGAAATCTTCCACCGTCTGATTCAGGAGCAGCTCGATCTCACAGGCTTTCTTCTCAGACTGAGCCAGGAGCTCGTCTTTGGTCTTCAGGCTCTCCTGAAGCCGGTTGTGGAGGTCGTTCAGCTGCATGCTCAGCTCGATCTCCTTCGTCTGCGCCATGCTGATGAAGTCAAGGAGCTCGTTCTGCAGCTGCTGGTTTTTCTTCACCAGTTCTTCCACCTCCTCTTTGTGAAGCGACTGCAGCTCGTGGCGTTCTCTGATCCACTCCTGGTTCACGCTCTCCCTCTCCAGCTCCTTTCCCTCCTCCATGATGCGTCTGTGTTCCTCAGCCGTCTCCAGGGTCCTCTGGATCTGAGCCTCCCACTGGAGCTTCTGCTCGGCGTGGCTGTCAGTGAGGGCCTTCAGCTCACTTTGGTAGTGCTGCTCGAGTTTCAGGACATCGGTCTGAAAACGCTTCTCTACAGATTCTTGATCCCCTGAGAAACGTTCTTCGACTTCTTTGATTCTCTGCATGAAGCTGATCTGGATTTCTTTCCTGTACACGGTTATTCAACGATTGTTACAGCCACAGTTTGAACTCATATTAGTACAACAAATATTTAAAAAAAATCACCAAATAACCCTTTTTCATAATCATTTTTAAGGTTGCATATCAACTGGACAATATGACCGCTCCCAAAAAGTGAAGCCAAAACTTTAAAGATGCTATGAGGAGGATTTGTTTTGATTGCACTCCATCGCCACCTTGTGGTCCGAAGTCTTTGCGCACTGTCATAAATTACTTTTAGTGAGGTGTGTTTGTTTTGGAATTAAATGGAGATCAGATCAAACAATTTTTCTTTGTTCAGGACAACTTTTTACTGGATACAACACACCAAGGTAAGGGACTTATCAGTACAGTTGTAGCAGCCGGCTATATGTTAGCCAGATGCGCCGACTAGTGATGCACTGATACCGATCCAGGTATTGGTTATCGGTGTATTGGTGCCCCTTAAAGCTGGATCGTGTCGGTGGGAAGAGGCCAATCCATGGTGCTGATCCAGGCAAACAGCTCTTTGTGTCTTTTAGCAGCCCTCTTGGCTATTTGATTTGAAGTGTTACCTCTGATGTACTTTCTTTGTTTTTTGCTGCATTACCAGTTTACAGGGTATACAAGTTCACACTTGAAGAGTTATTTCTGTAAATTCTGAAGCTTTGTTTTGCTGGTAAACATTTCAATATTTCACAGTTTGAATAAAAAGTAACTTCAGTTTTTTCATCTACTTATTTTTTTTGTCTTTAACCCAAAACATTACCAGTCTTATCCCATAGTAAAGGCATGCAGGAAATTATTTAACACTGGTATTGTATCGGTAAAGGTACCAAAAGCTTAGGTATTGGTATCGGAACCACAAAAGTTGGATCAGTGCATCCCTAGCTCTGACATATCTGTAGGCTAATGTTTCAACAAGTAAACACTGTCAGTTTGTAAGTGGTTTAGTAGTAGTTTGTATTCAGCGCAGCCTGCAGTCTTGTGCTCTAAGACGCATCTGTTATGTGTAATGTTAGTAAATCCTTGTTATGTCCTGCCAGTCATCTACCGAGCTAACGTAACCTCACTCTTCATTTTGTTGATAGACTCTCAAGTTTGAACAGACCACTGCAGAATAACTGCTGACTGTGGGTTGGAGTGAACTTTATCACAAACAGTTTAGTCCCTTTGTTACAGCAGGCTAATTAGCCTTTAGCTCAGGCTGGATCACTCTCCTGTTCAGCTTTCCTCTGCTCCTCTGTCCTTTTTATGTCATCACAACAAAATCAGTCATAGAAATAGATTTGGTAAAGATCTCTCCTCACTACTAAACTTCCTCAGCCGCAGTGGTGTTGTCATAGAGACGTAGACGTGCTGTAGATCAGTCTGGTCCTGGACGACCCAAACTGGAAGCTAGGAAGTAGTCATTTAAAATAACCTGTAACCAGCAATATTGGCGGCAATAATCTCATTTTAAAGTGTGGATTATGATCAGGCACATTTCTAGAAGGGAGACTTTTTCAAGATCACTTTCAAACTCCTCACAGCCCCTTTAAGAGAGCTTCATATCCAACAAACTGAGATAAGAAAAGATTTTCTTATAATTTCCTCACATGAAATCATAAAGCTGTGTCACATGTTTAAAAACAGATATAATGTTTGGTCTCACCTCTCCTGGACGATGTCTTCTCGCAGTTTGTCCAGCACGCTGCTCAGAGCGTCCCTCTCTTCAGTGTGTTTGCTCGTCAGCTCCTTCACAGCCTCTCGATGCCGCTCCTCCAAACGGGCCCTCTCCTCTGCCATCAACGCCTCAAACCTCCTCTCCTCCTCCTCCTTCTCCCTCTCCAGCTTCTCCTTCTCCTCATTCAGCCTCTCCTGCAGCATCCCTTCGTAATCCTCCACCAGCTGCAGCCTCTCTGTCTCCCACTCCTTTTTCAGCTGTCTCTCCCTACGTTCAAAGTGCTCCTGGACCTGGGTTCTTTCATGCAGCAGAGCCTCCTCATGGTGCTCCTGAAGCTGGGCTCGTTCTCCCTCCCAGAACTCCTTGAGTGTGCTCTCCTTCTCCTCCTGCTCCCTAACGAGTCTGAGCATCTCTTCTTCTAACAGCACCTGCAGAGCCTCATTATTCTGCTCGTCCAGCTGAGCCCTTTCTTTCTGCCACTGCTCCGTCAGCCTCTGCACCACCTCATCCCGCTCCCCTTCAAACCTCACCTTCACCTCCTCTAACCTGACCTTCAGTTCCTCCTCATGGCTTTGCTGCAACACCTCCTTCTCTTTCTCATAACTATCTAACAGTCTCTTCTCGAACTCTGCCTTCTCCTCCTGCAGTTTCTGGCTCTCCTCTTCCAGCTGGCTCTCAGAAAGCTCCACATGCTCCTCTTCCAGTTTTTTCATCTCCATGGCGTGCTGTTTCCTCAGCTCCTCCATCTCCTTCATGAAGTTCTCATCATTCTCCGCCTGCTGAGCTTTCAGGATCTTCAGCTGCTCCTCCAGCTCTGCCGTGGCGGTGTGGGCCTCCTGCAGCTGCCCTCTGAGCGTCAGCACCTCCGTCTCCTGCAGATTCTGGAGTTCTTTCCTCTCCTCAGCCTGCGTCTGTTCCAGACGGGTTCGCTCCAGATTGGCCTGCTCCAGCTGGTTCTGGAGCTCCTGAGCCTGGATCTGAAGGGTGGCCATCTCCTCCCTGAGAGTCTGGGCCTCCTGCTGGTGCTGGAGCATGAAGGCGGCTCTCTGGTCCTCGTGGGAGGCCTTCTGCTTTTCAACCATCTTATCAAACTCATTGATCTGTGGAGGAACAAAGTAATGTAGTAGGCATTCATTAGTAGGATATAAAAAAGACAAAAAAGCCTTTATTGCCACTTAGGTCATCACAAAAAACTGTAACTGGGAAACCAAATGGGCTTTTCAACAGGAACTATGTGTATTTCAATAGCAGGAACCAGGGTCTAAATCTGGTTCTATGGTGGTTAAACTTTAAGTTATGTCCAGGCCATATAACATTAGAGGTGCCAAATCAGATTTGCTCCACAATATCTCTAGGTGAGCTTATGTAAAAAACAAATAAATTTTAAACAAAGTCATTAAATCAGGATGACATCCAAAACCAAACCATTTCCAGGTGAGGGACATGGAACCACGTCTCGCTAATAAATCATCCACTGAGACGGGACACTCCTGCGTGTTTACTCCATGTGCGACTATGTAGTGTTTTGGTTTTCACTGAGTCACGTGACTGAAACCTGTCTGCTGATTGGCTTCTGAGGGAAGCCTTCAGCAAATGAGGGCTTTCAAGCACCTCTCTTTTGCCATCTATACACAGTCTTATTAAGTAAAATTGCACATCATTAAAGCAACATTTTGGATAATATCAAAGGGGATATATATCGCCCAACCCTAGTTGGGATACATCCTGAGCACTGTCAAGGTGCCCTTGAGCAAGGCACCGAACCCCCAACTGCTCAGGTCTGCGCACTGAGGGTGCAGCACCATCACTCCACTTGGTTTAATGACTCCTACATAATGGTCTTCTTTGAGTCTGATAGTGTGAATGTGTCTCTGTCAGCTCCCGGTGTTCCAGTTTAAATAGTGACCCTGTAAACTGGAGACCTCCAGCTGAACGTGTCGGTGGGTATCCAGTTTACAACATCTAATGAAACATGGATAAAGTCCTTGGGAATGCCTCCTAGTTTAGTTTACAAATCAAATCTCCTCATCAGATAAATATTTAATGATAATCTAAAGATGCTTAAGAATAATGCCTCCTGCTGAAAGTCTCTAGTTGACAGGGGCACTCTTTAAACCAGGACACCAGCCGATCTCTGGCATGGCTTTCGAAATTTGTCCTCTAGCTTTAAGTTAGAGAATTTCAGGTGTTTGGATCCTCTTTGTCTCGAGCGCTCGTCTCCTTCCAAGTGTTGAATCTCCCCCATGCTAACAGGCTAACTGTAGCATCACATATGGAAATGTCATATTTAGTTCCTTAACAAGTAGTTCCTGGAACTACAGAGTAAAATCTTAACAGTATCTTCTGAGCTAACCTTTGTTTCCAGCTGGTTTCTCAAATCCTCCATTTCCTGAAGGTGCTGCTCTTTCAGCTGCTCCAGCATCATCTCTGCCTCGAGGCTCATGCTGAACGGCTGAACCTCCTCTGAGCCGATACCTGAAAATTTATTAGCATGAGAAGATGAGGTCAGCGCTCTGTTATGAGGTTGTGTGTTTGTTTACATGTGTGTTTATTAGACCTACCAGGATCAGACTCCATGCCGGGGCTTTTACTCTCCAGCTCCTCAGAGAGAGTTTTGTGGCAGGGCTGAAGAACTCGACCCAGACCGTGAAACTCCTGCAGCTCGGACTGCAGCTCGTCAATGCGATCCTGCAGCTCCTGAACAATCAGAGCACATCAAGTTAAACATGTCTGAGCTTTTTGCACACTTTGAGTTTGTTGCACTTAATGATGAAGATGCATGATGTTACCCTGCACTGAGCTTCATAGCTGCTGCGGAGCTGTTTAATGCGTTCTTCTTGCAGGAAGAGGTCTGCGCTGCCAGGATCCAAGTCTCCAAACTAAAGAAAAGGAAAGACATCAAATTTCCTCAGAGAAAAATAGGACAATGTCAAGAGAAACTAAATGTGTGAAACGAATCCTAACCTTCTCTTTGATAATGTTGTCTAAACTTGTCTGGAGTTTGCTGATCTGGTTTTGTGCCTCCTCGAGTTTCTCAGTGCTGTCCAGCAGCTCCATTTCCAGACGTCTGTTCTCCTAAAAACAGAGACAGCCATCAGGATTGTGCTTACATTTGTCCTTTCAAAGAACAACACTATTCCAGTCTTGATACCTTGACAGAGATGGAGAGGTGGTCTCTGAGGAAAGATTCATCCTCTCTGATCTTCTCCACCTCGGCCTCCAGTTCCTCACGCTGCAGGTTGGCCTGCTGCTGGATCTGGTCCATCTCCTTCATCAGCTCTGATCGAACGGCTGTTAGCTTCTCTTTATGGTCCTGCTCCAGCTTCCTGTAACCACGAAGGTACCAACAAAACAAGACACAGCACTAAGAGTCTGTAAAATCAGTTATGAATTAAAAAAGAAATATCAAACAGGGATAAATTTAAAGAGTAGATTACCTGAGGTTGAGGTTGTTCATCTGCTCGATGGCAGAGTGGTGTTCGTCCACCTCAGCAGCGAGCTGAGCTTTTTGTTTCTCCACTTTTTCCAGGTCAGATCGGATTTTCTCTTTCTCCCTGAGTTCCCTGTCCACACACTCCCTGAGAGGAAATAAATACACGTGAAATCATCACAGAAACAAATAATAAACCTGCAGGTTTCACAGAGAGAAATCTTATGACAGGAGCTGCTCTGCACTGATAAACACTCACAGAAGATGTCTGATCTCAGCTTTGAAGCTTGCCAGCGCAGCTTGGTGAATCCCGTTCTTTGTGACAAGCAGCTCATTCTCTAGTGCGATGGTGAGGTCACTCAGACTCAGTTTTCCATCCAGGCTAAAATTCAGAGCCTGCAAAAAAAAAAATCCAGCTCACCTCGTACCTATAGCACAGTGTTTCATTCGTCTTCTTCTTAAATGCCAACCCTAAAAAATAATCGGTGCATCATCTGCATGGAAAGTTAAAGGTAAAGGTCTTTTGCATTACCTGCAGGATCTCAGTGCTGTTTTCGATTCCCTCGTCCATCCAGGCATCCAAGATATACTCCACTGGAGTGAACCCAGAGCCATCATCCAGGGTGGAGAACAGACGCATGCCGATGGTGCTGCTCATAGCAGAAGGAGTGGCTATTCTACGACCGCCCTCATCAAATGGCTGTAAGAAAGTAAAGAGTGCTTTTTTTTTACCTAAGAAAAATAGATTTTCATCTTTCATCAAGTTTTACAAACATTCTAGATTCCTGTTAACATATTAGAATCATGGTAACATTCCAGAGTTCTGTAACTTTCCAGAATTGTTATAACATTCTAAAACTCTGTGAACATAAAATAATTCTGATAAGGTCCTAGAACTCTGATACATACTAGTTTTCTGTAAATTTAAAAAAATTTGGTAACCATTGCAAACTTGCAGCATTCCAGAATTCTGATAACCATCTATGATTCTTATAACATTCTAAAATTCTTTTAATATTTTTGAGTAAGGGTAGCGTTCCAGAATTCTGTGAACATTCAACATTTCTGATAACATTCTAGAATTCTTTGTAATTTTGGAATTATTATTAAGTCCCAAAACTTTAGTAACATTCTAGAATTCTGATAACATATTGAAGTTCCCATGAAGTTCCAGAACTTTGGTAACATTGTGGAATACTTGTATTGATCCAGAACTTTGGTAACATTTTGGAATTCTGGTACCATTCTGGAATTCTCATAAAAATTCCAGAGTTTTGGTGACATTTTAGACTTCTTACAGAGTTCAAGGACTTTGGTGTCATTCTGGAATTCTTATCAATTCAACGTTTTTTTTTCAACTTCTTAACATTCTAGATTTTTTGTTTAGGTCCAGCACTTTGGTAAGAATCTAAAATTCTGGTAACATTTTAGGATTCTAATAAAGTTACAGGACTTCCGTTACAGGAGTAACTTCCTGGACTTCTTGTTAAGTTCAAGAACTTTGGAAACACTCTAGAATTCTGGTTTCATTCCAGAAACATAGTAACATTTATATAGTAACATTTGATAACATTCTGGAACTCTCATTAAGTTCCAGAACTTTGGTGACATTCTGATTTCTGAAGTTCCAGAACTTGGTAACACTCTAGAAGTCTGTTACATTTCTAGAACTTTGATATCATCTTAGAATTCTGATAACATTCTAGAATTCTTCATTATTATGCAATTCTTATAAAGCTCTTATAGAATAAATAAATAAATATAGTAAGGGAATAAGAGAGGCATCAACAGGTGGCGTACCTGAGTGGAGTGGTGTCGCTTTAGCTGTCTATAAGGCGTGGAGGCGGATGGTGTTGGCGGCTTGTTGTGGTTTACCACCCTGGAAACAAACTCCTGAACATTCATCACTCCATCGCCAGTTAGACTCTGCAGCACATCCACATGAACCTGAAACAAGAGGTTGTTTTTAGAAGGAGCATCACAGACTGTAAGAGATTTTTAACATTTCATTACTCTCAGAAAAGGAGATCTAAAAATAAAATAATTATTTGGATGCAATAAGTTAAATTTGGCGGTATGGCTCTGTTCTGAGAGCTCCCTGCCCTTCCATGTGCCTATGTGGGATGCCAAAGCCTAAGGAAGGTAGAGCACACCTCCCCACTCTTTCATGTAAATGCATGCAAAGCCATGGGGAGAACAGCAGAAAAGGGCCCCAGGGTACAGAACAAAGCGTGTATCAGTGAGAATGCATATGACACTGATAAATCAGGCACAGCATAAAAGATGGAGCTGAGGTGGAGGTGGAGGTGGAAGATGAGAGGCTTGCAGGGGGAGCAGGGGAGGCTAAAGCATAATGCCCATTTGGCTATATGCAGACTGGATGCGTAAAGCTGTCCCTCCTCACCTCAAGGCCTAGGTGTTCACAAAGAGTGAGGAGTTCAGAGTGATCGGCACACCCGTCCCACGATATCTCCAGCTCCTCACAGGCCTCATGCAGTCTCTCCTCAAAGCAGCTCGACAGAGGAGCACCAGCTCCTCGAGGTGTGCTCGGTTCGTCCGGGTTCCAGAGATGCAGCTGGCCTACATGTGCAAAACAAGACATCATTTTTCAGAAACAAACATATCAAACTCAATAACCTAAAAGTACTGTGCTGAAAGAGTGGCTTACCTTCTGCTTCGTACTCCTCTGTGCTTGTTTCGTGAGTGATCCAGCGCTGTTAGAGACAAACACACAAACATTAACATCACACAGAGGCTGGCCTTCATTAAAAACTAGTATCTTGCCCTAAAATCATCAAAATATTTCTGCAGGCTTATCATGTAGCAGTCAGGTGTTCAAACTTTGGGGCAAAGGAGGTTGGAGCAACTGACAAAACACACAAGAGAGCTTTTGTGATGACAGCGGTTGGGCTGGTCTTCGGGCTTATCATAAACCAGCGGTTATGGACAAAAAAAGTTAGTAACAGACACTTTTCTGTATTCAGTTTGAATTGAGAGTTTCCCTCCAGGAAGTACAATTCAGAGACTTTCATCAATGCTGAAGGACAAAGATCTTGAAGAAAACAAGAGTTGCAGCCATTTTTTTGTTCACTTTTTTAGAAATAAACCCCTCAAATTTAGACTAAGTTCACAATAATGTGAAGTAATATGGAAGGAGGAGGGGTTTACTATTTGTTTCTGTGACCCAGTGTGCTATGACCCCCTCCCAGCGTGACCGCCTATTGTTCAGGAGGCAAACAGAGAGGGAATGAGGGAACAGATGGGGTTCTGCGAGCTGCGTTTTGATACGCAGTGCATAGGCATCCAGGAGTGTGGGGGTGCTGAGGCTCATTGTTCCTCTGTCACAGTCCTGCACCCTCCTCCTCACACAGCACCAGGCCTGCAGTCTCTGCCGCAGAGCCCCTTGACCCCTCCCCATCTGCTGGTCTGCAAGCCGGACGTGTAGCTTTGTTGTGGCCTTGCATTAGTCAATACTGAGACACGCTTCGCTTCAGTGTCTCCGGTAGTGTTTGTCCTGGTGGAGCTCAGACAATACTCAGAATATTAACACATCCATCCGTGCACAAGCTGAACGGGCCGGCATTAAACCGCAGTTTGTTGTGATTTATTGTGCTGGATGACGCCTATGCTTGCATATTTGAGCTGCTGTCTTAAAGCTGCAGCTTGAAGCCAATCATAAGCTCCTAAAGAAGTATCTTCATCTATTTTTGACTCTAAAATATAGCATCTGAGCCCTTAAACAGGGACAATCATAAATCCTCAAAAGTAACACCTGAGGGTACCATGCCTTTTTATGAAGGCAATGCTCTATATCATATTTTCTCTATCTGAGAAGTAGAATTTCTCATGTTTTATAACAAAGCAATGAGATAAAAAATCGAATATTACATTCATCTCACAAAATTGACAGCACATTGCCCATAAAACCCAAAGATACAAACGAGTATCTGCAGGTTCTTACTTTGCTGCTGAACTTGGGAAATCCTAAGCTTTTTTACTGGATAGAGTCCATACACTACAATAATTAAATTAGTAGACAATTAAGTTCTTTTAATCCTCCAATAAACAACACAGGCTTACAACTACGTAGAAAAAAAGATCTTAAGAAGCTCTTGGAGCTGTCCTTGGAATTCCCCAAGCTGTGGATGCGCAAGATTTAAGAAAACTTTGTCTATTCCATAGTGAGGGAAATAACTTTTAATAGGGGTCAAATGACACCCACTGGACAAACAAATGATACTAAAAGTTTCCAAAACACTGTTGCTCTGTGAAAACAAAAGCAAGAACCTTCTGCAGGTTTTAAGCAGAGAAAAGCACAACCCATAATGAAACGTCAAAGTGACGACACTGTGACATCTTGGTTACTGGAGGCTTGTCAAACAGTAATTATACTGGCTGTGTTATTTACAGGCACTGCTGTAGTGTTACACAACAAACAGGGAACCTTGTACGGAGTCTCTTTCACATTTCAGGACCTGTCATGAATGCCGCTAAGCTGATTATCTAAGAATATCACCTCGCTGTTGGTCTGAAGCTGCGGAGGGAAAACAGTTCGAGCGAGGACAGGAGGAGATAAGGACGGCCTCCGAGTGTCCGGATTTTTGAAGCGCTGCTGAGAAACAGCGCCATTCCTAGCCGTTTACCTCACGCTTCCTTGGGACGGCGGAGTCATCGCCGTCTTCAGGGTCCTCCTCCTCTTCCTCAACCCCCTGTGCGCTCCTGGCTTCAGACGTGCCGGGAAATGGCTCGATGATCTCTGGCGTGGTGCGGCGGCCGTAGCGTTTACTGCCTTTTACAAACTTTGGCTGGATCTCTGGAGAGTCTGAGGAAGCACAATAACAAGTTAGGCCGGCAGAGTCATCATCACATGCTCCTGTTTGAAAATAGAAAACAATAAATGACTGATAGTCACAGCAGGTAATACTTCCTCAAAACTTAAAACTTCTGCAAATGTGGTGACAGCATATCTCTCAAAGTCACCAAGTCATATCTGTTAAAATGAAATAGGCACTGAACTAAAGGTCAACAGTGTTTCAGCTGCAAACTGCAGAGAAACTTCAAAGAAATCACCTGGAACACTGCAGGACTTGTAGACATAAAATCTTTTGTAACAATGAGATGTAAAGAAAGACAAAAAGACGTAGAAATCAGCTCTGTGTTACCTATATCTATTAAAACAATCCTCCAGTTAAAGGGTGCAAATCATGACGGTGCAAACAGTGGAGCTGTGGGCTAATTGGCTTAGAGCCTGTGCTTTTGGCTCTGTGCCTCTGTATGTAGATTTACAGCTGAGTCAGCAGGGGGGCCGCTCACACATCCAGTCTTCACATGTCACCCTCTCTGCTTGGTTGACTCGTTAAATAGGATAGGCCACCTTTAAGTTCAAAATTAAACCAAGACTGACTCTGAATACAGAACAGGCTCATGACGGGGCTCGATGCTGACTTCATTTCCTGTGAGCACAGCACGCATCCAAAAGAGCCTCATCTTAAAGGGGAACCTCAGTGTTCTTAAACGTCACGCCATATTTAGGGTTTCGTGAATGGTGCAACGTGACGAAGCGATGAAACAAGCACGGAATAAGAGCGAGCAAAGAGTAAGTGGGATTTGTTAGCAATGAAAGCACACTGCCAACACGTGCTTCATCAAGTCAGTGCAGCTGTATAAACCAGGATGCTTCAACATCTGTCCAATTCTTTTGTTAATAAAAAGGGGTGCACCGATCACAATTTTCATGTCTTTAAAAAGCCTGACCTGCTGATACAGATTTTTTGTTAGTTTGTTTTTATAAGTGACAGCATATACCTTCAATGTTCCAATCTTATTTTAATGAAAATCATTGAACAATACATGTGATTAATCGCGCCGATTATTCCTGTCACCAATTAATCAACATCGGCCAAAATGTAGCCGATTATAAAAATTTTTGCTCCACAGAGATTCTGTCACTCCTGCTCCTGTTTGTCTGTGTGTTGGGCTGCACACTGCCCGAGTGCCCGCCCCCTTCGTCCACCATTATCTAATGTAAGACTATAGAATGACGTTTTAACATCGTGTTGGTTGCTTTTTTGTGAGATAAACAGAGATAAATGGTACTGTTAATTCACACGTCCACCATCATCTAATGTAAGAGTATATTACGGCTTTTTAACGTTGTGTAAGTTGCTCATTGTGTGTTTACATTTTTAACTTTTTTTATACTTCCTGTGTTTAGAGTTTGACTTCTTTATTTATTATTGTGTTTACAGCTGTTCTTATTTATCATTGGTTTACACTACAGTTCTTATGTTGACAGTTTTATAATTTAAGTTCCTTGTTTTAATCTAATAGTGTTCTGTCTCTGTCTTGAATCATTTGGGTATTATAATGATTTGTGATTATATACAGTATATATCCTGTGTATATCAATTAATTTATTATATATATCAGCCTATATATTGGATATCAGCTTTTTTTTGCCCCCGGGTATCAGTATTGGCATCGGCCCCTAAAATCCCATATCGGTCGGGCTCTAATGTGAAGCAATAAAATCTTCATGTTTCAACTTAAACAACCAATAAAGTGTTCTGAGTTTTAAGTCTCAGAGCAAAAAGCAACAATGGCTGGCTGTTAGACCTTCCCAGAGGTATACAAGATCAGTTTCATGGAATGGGCCGATCACCCATCACCAATCACAAATCAACGATCCCCCAAAATTGGCCGATTGATCGGAGCATGTCTATTAATAAAGTAAAAAAAAAAAAAAAAAAGGAAATACTTGACAGACGTTTGTACAGCTGCTAAATAAAGATTTGAGCCTTTTGCTTTTTAAAAGGAAAAGCACAAATATCCTTCACTATGCAAAAATTAATGTGCATTGTCTGAAATTATTTCAGCCTGAAAATAGATTTCAAACTGAGAAACAACTAGGGATGCACGATATATCGGTATCAATATCAGTATCAGCCGATGTTGGTCATTTTTTAGCGAACAGGTGTCGGCTGATATTTACTCATTGGCTGCTTCTCTCATCTTGGGCGCTACATCCTTTGATCCTCTCCATGGTCGTTTTTTCTCATGCTAGCGCCACTCTTTCTCTCTGAACTACCTCGACACATCATCTCAGATTGTTTTTTTTTTGTTTGTTTGTTTTATACCAATATAAGTATCTGTTATTGGCCATAACAACAATATTAATATCAATATCGGTATCAGCCAAAACTTTCATGTCGGTGCATCCCTACTGAAAATGTGAGTAATAGATTTCAAACAGAGAAATAATCCCGTAAACATACAATAAATAAACCTGGACTTTACCTGGCTTTAATGGGGTCTCTGTTTCTGCGGGCGGAGGCTCAGTGTTAGACGACAAAACCAGAATCAGTGCGTTCTTGAACTGGTCAAAGTCAACCTGCAACATAAGAGATAAAAAGATATAATCTTACATGAACGTGAAAAGATTCATGCAATGCTCAGTATGTGAGCACAGTGAAAACAGCCCATGAGATTCCTCAGACTTGATGTAATTTTCTGTGTCAGGGTGGAGGCTGGGTGTCCCTGGAGGTCACACTCCAAGAATCAACAGCTGCTAACCCTGAATATGCTGATTTTCTTTGTGTGCGGAGGCTGGCGGCTGCCGGCTTTACATGGGGGGTTTCTTTTTTCACTTTTTGTTGGATGCCATGAGTCTGCAATCAGTTCCCTGGGCCTCTGCAAACTTTTACCCGCCCACATGCAAAACAAAAGACATCCGTCTGTCCACACGCTTATAGACAAATACAAAAAGTGTGGAGGGAAGGAGTAAGGCACATGTCTCGTCCTTCAGCTGTACATCAGAGGAAGATAAGAGCAACATTCAGCAGACAGAGGATGCAGTTAGAGCAGTGTCCTCTTGATTTTGTGCGTTTCCACATTGAGCATCCTCAGAGAAATGCATCTTTGAATGGTGATTAGCCTGCTTGGTTGTCTTGGTGTCAGACACCTGTGATCAGCCACATTTTGTCCTCAACATGACGGCAAACAAAGCACCGAAAATATAAAGACCTGAGAGCTTAGGCGTCTGCCCATTCACAGGACGCAGAGGACCCTTCAAGACCAGACACCACTCTCACTGTCTGATCAAAAAAGCTGCACACTAAAACAGAATAATCATCACGAGCAGAGGATCATCTCACCCTGGCAGTGAGGCGGTCCTGATCCTGCAGCAGCGTGTGAAAGAGAGCTGGTGTGGCATCATCCAGGTGCAAAGACAGACAGAGTTCAGAGAGTTCCTCTGGGCACAATGAGCCCGAACCGCTAGCATCGAAACTGTTAAAAACTTCTTTCAGGCGCTCCTCGTACTGGTCCTGCTCTTGGCCGTCATCCATCCCACTGGACAGCAGCCTGCCCTGAAAGACAGGACAGAAAAATACCCATTTAATCTCACTTTCATTAGTTAACAGATATACAGAGAGATGGCAAAATCTTAATTTGCCGGAATAATCTGCAACTTCACCATCATGTTGAAAGTATTAAGTATTTCTTAAACATGAAGCTGCAGATAATTGCGAATTTTCTGACTTATTTACAAGTCTAAATCGATAATCTGTAGAAAAAGTTTTGGGTCTGATCCAGCAGATTGTTGCCAAGACAAAGGCCACACCGTGTCTGCGTCGTAATCCCTGAAAGTAAATGCATCGGATCAGTTTAAGTCCACTAAAGGTAATTGTTTTGGCGGCTGAAAAGCTCAGATTGTTGTTTTCAAGTGTCTAACAACATTATACAGAGGATTCCTGCGTGATAAAACCTGGTTGTAAAAGAAAAAGATCAGTGCATTTCAGGTTAGTTGATTTACAGTGACTTTTTGTATTTTGAAGGGTTTGATTTGAAGATTCACAACATAAAACAAAAATTGTTGGGCACCAGTTTGGCGTAGTGGTCAAGCAGCTTGGACTAGTGTGGAGTCTGCTGTGTCGCTCCCTTTTTGCTGTCTCTTTCGGTTGCCTGTGGGCGGAGTTTCACTGCACCTGAGAGTACATGGCCAGGCTCCCAGGTGTATTATAGCATGCCCCACGCATCTTTCCATTTACCAAACAACAGTCATACATATTTACTGACAAAAACTCCTCATTACCTCTATGAATCATGTGCTAAGCACTGTATTTAGCAAATAAACTATTCATTTTGGTTCACCTTGTTCACCGCTGAGTGTAGTGTAAACACTGAAAGCAACACGTCTATGTGACTATCAGGAAACTGACTATGAATGTGGGAATTGAGTTAAGACTAAATTTGTGGGTTATTGAAAGCTTCATACTCCAAAGTAGCATGGAAGTTGTTCATAAAAAAGGATCTTACCTTCACAAAATGATCCATCTCTGTCGAGATCCTTTCTACACAGATGATAGAAACTAAATGAAACAATCTGAGCCCATCAGAGGCCCAACAGCCACTTTCAGGGAGGTTTTTAGATCAGGCACCCTTTCCCTGAAAGATTACGTAGCAGAGAAAGCAGTTCATCTTCCGGCTGAAAGAATCGACCGCAGCAATCCCAAAACTTTTGGACCCCTATAGTCATTCAGACTATCAAAGAAAAGGGGCCCGAGCTGAAAAAAAGCCCCTTTGAAAGATACTCACAAACATGCTAGAAACATCCATCAGAACAGCGTCACAGAGTGACAGAGCAGCAGCACACTGCTCCTGCGACATTTGCGGCGGAGGCTTTGGCTAATCCAATTAGAAAGATTAGACAATCAGGTAAATTGATAGATGTGGCCAAGTCTGAGACCGCCTCTGACTCTGTTTTTAATGGTTTTAGCAGGGATGCTTCATGGCTTGTGCGATTTAATCCGAGGAGTATGTGAAAGGGAAATTTCACCTTGTGCACACAGGCTGGCGTAATTAAAACACATTAAAGTAATTTTTCATTGTTTTTAACATCAGAATTTAAGGATGTTTGATTGAGTTAAGCTAGAAAACAAACACAAGCATGTTAAAAGTTTCACTCCTTTTTTTTGGAGTTTGCATTGGAAGACCAAGGACGGTTCGCCAGAGTGGCAGTGAACCAAAAGAAGAAAGCAGCCAGGGACTACTTGGGAAGGTCACAACAAAGCCTTGAGCCGATATTAACTGATTGGCAGCATTGGTTACAGAGACGTGGACGAAGATGCCACTGCTCAGATTAAAAAACAATGAGAACTGCCAGACAGAGCGCTGGGCTTTTTTGTAACCCCAAATGACATAACTTGCATACGCAGGTGCACAGGTCAGCCGCCAGAGGCTTAACACAGGGAAATGTTGGTCATGTAAGTCAACATGACCGGAAATAGAAATGGAGAAGCAACTTCTATTAGACTTACAAATACTTTACGCACCATGAAACACATAAAAGGAGGGCTGTTACAGATAATTTAATAAATCAAATAATTTTTTTTTTTCTGATAACTTTAAAGCTCCTGTGTGGATGTTTTTATTTGTACTAAAACACACTGAAAATCATAGTGATGCCGCTTTATGACCAACAAAATCAAATGAAAACAAAAGCAACACGATGCATTATTCCTTTGTGGTGGTTATTCACACAAACTAAAAGTTCCTCGGAGGAGCTTTAAATAAATCATCTCATTTTCAAAACATTTTAAATCAGTCAAATCAACCAATATTTGACGATTTCACTGGAAAAAACATAGAGATGCCTATTCTGAAAACTGGCTTTTGTTCTAGTTTGGGATCTAAGTGACTTAAAAAATTGTTTTGGAAATATCATACATCATGTAAGCTGTCAGACATGGGAAATGAGAGCAAAACCATGCCGACAGTCATTTTATAACTTGTAAATTTGCTCCAACGTGAGTATTCTGCTTTGTTTTGGGCTTTGAGGTGAAGTTCAGGATAAAAAAGCATATCGCTCGATCCGCTGGAACAAAACTTCCCTATGTGAGTCAACACAAAGAGCCTCCTGACCCCTGCGTTTCCAGCTGCTCCTCGAGAGATCATCAAGCACCCCAGCCAGGTGTCCCCCACACCCCACAGACTCGGGGTACCCATTCACCCAACAACAATGGGGACAAAACCAAATCAGTATTCTGCATCTGCACATACGAGCCACATATGAAATGTAGGAAAATCATTGCTCAGCACAATGGAAGCTTTGGAAAAGTTGGAGAAATTGAAAGTAAAATCTGAAAGTGTATAAGAGATCAACCTCAAAGCACTTTGCTCATGCTGTTGCATTGATCTAGGCACCAAGCAGCCTCTGAGCCAATTATCCCAGCAGCCCTCATGTTTGACAAGGAGGATCACGGCGGCTGGGGTTTGACAGCTGCTGCTGCGGCCAAAGAATCACTCAAGACCAGGTCACAAGAAAGAGGTTAATCCTTCACACCAGACCAGCAATAACTTATACTGAGGTGCAAATCATTAGCAGAATTCAGTCTGTACACACCCTGGTAAAAAGCCTGTAGTAAGATCTGATGAGGGAGGATGATACAGAAAAAACTGCTGTCCAATTCAGTCAACAACAATACAATATCATCATATCTATGAGACAAGGCGTCACCAACTCACTGAAGAAGCAAACTATTTCTGAACAATGTTAAAAAAAATTTAAAAAGTAAAATTTTGGGTGTTTTGGAGAGATTTTCTTAGATGATTTCACATTTTTATTACAATTTTAACTCATATGGAGTAAAAAAATATTTTGTCAGTTTGTCAATCGTCCATAGCTATTATTTTCATGCAATAAAATCTAAGTCAAAGCCTTTTATGAGCACCTCTGATGAAACTGAAGGATAAATGTACATGTTTGTGCTACAGAGAGCAAACACAATTCTAAAAACTATGACAGTTGTTTCGTAAAATTAAAACCTTAAACGGACTTTCAAACCAACTGTCAGTCTACAGGACAAGAGGAGTCAAAAATGCGTTCATCGTCTCTAAGCAAAGCCTTTGTAGCATCTCTGTTTAATATTGTATTACTACGTATACACCCAGCAATAAAACTGTTTAAAATGTGACTAAATATAACTTTAAAGTTGTTCATGGGTCTGGTGAAAAAGATAACCACTTCTAAAGCAGCAAAACAATTGAGGCAGGTTGGTCAAAGGACGATTTTAGAGGATAGTGATGGAATAAGCTAACCAGGCTAACGCTGCCTTCAGTTGCTGCTCGGATTGTCCCGTTCCCCTCGTAGTTCTTTCGATTTCGATGTGTTCCCTAAGTGTATTCGTACAATAACAAAAGAAATGGACGCTGAAAACTGCGCATTTCTTGAGTCACTTGAAGGTTAAAAACGAACAACTTTAACTCAGCAGTATCGCTAAAAAGTAATGCAAATGAAAACCGCATTGAGGACCTAATTCGGAGACGCATTTGCGTTATTTTTTCAAGGGGGAAGTTCGTTTTTCCGATCATCTTGACACCACGTGAATGTGACATCCAAAATGTTTCAATCTCTGTCGAACAACCGCAGAAAAACAGCGGAATTCAAAATCTTTGAACTCAAATTTTATACACTTTAAACACTCACCAAAGTCTCTGAACCTGGATGAAACTTGGCTCCTTTTCCAGCTGATATTTGGTGGTCAAAGCAGGTTGTTAAAATGAACTTTCACTACTGAACATTTCCCCCGCTGTCTCGTCGTGGTTCCTCTCAGATTCCTTTAGATGGACAGAAGCTGGTAGTTTGAGGGGTTTTGTAAATTCAAACAGCAGAAGAAAGTTTGAAGTTTTACAGATTTGGCTGCTGTTGCTGCTGCTTTGCTGTGTGCCGTCTGTTGTGTATCATCCTCTTCTGGCTCCTGTAGCGGATTTTTGAAAAGTGTCTGAGAGAGGAAGAGGCGGTGACCAGGAGCTGCGTCAGACTGTCCGGACACAGTCCGGCCCCCTGTGGACCAAAAGCGGCACATCTCCCTACTTTGGTGGACAACGAACCGTCCCTTGTATTACAGCTAAAAACTTAGGGGATGCAATGCACCCAGTTCACCCAAAATGAAATTTGGATTTGCTCAAATAATAAGTCCCAGTTTTGAAGGATACTGATTTTAGGGTAAAAAAAAGCAGTTTTGATGATATTCAAGATCAAGTTCTAAGTACGAAAGAGGATTGAGACCATTGATAACCATTGATGATGTCATTTCTTCCATCTTTCCTTTAGCTTTCTATATTTAAAAAATAGCCAGAGTTTGGACTTTTGTTAAGAAAATTCTGACTTTTTCCCCCTATTTTTCGCGAAAATAAATCTGAGATGTGATTTTAATGCCAGCATTCTTGGGGAAAAAACTTAGTTTTGACTTTATTCAATGAGCACAAAGAAAAAAAACTTCAAAAAAAGAATCAGAATCATGACTTTGGATTTCCCTTATTTAAGTTTTGAAAGAATAAGGTCAGAGTTGACATTTAAAAAAAAAAAAAAAAAAAAAAAAAAACACACAAACAAACAAAAAAACTTTTAACACTACCTAAAAAAGATCCTATTTTAATATTTGTATGTTATTAATATATATATTTTTTTTATTTATTAATTCAGTACTGGCCAATCTTTCAAAAAAAACAAAACAAAAAAACAACCGTTAATTTTAGTGGCCCTTCTTAATACTGGCTATGGGCCCTGATCCACTGCAGTTCAAGATATGTACATATTGCATTGTAATACAGTGAGATAGCTAGAAAAAATATAGACAATTAAGCCCACATCTATATGTGAACTGTGCGTGAATTAGTAGGACAATGAAGAAAAAAAAATGGTAATGCAAAGTCAAAAGTTCAACTGGTTGGGTCCAGATAGTTGTACTTCTTAATGCTGTCCAGCAGATGGTGCTGTTCCAACCCCCCGGCTTACGTCAGTGCAGCCCCGCCCACACCTGACTCTCCTCTGTTATGTTCCGGTGTAGTGCCCGGTCTCCAGCTAAGGACAGATGAGCTAAGCTACACAGCAGCAATCGGTCCAAATATTGCGCAGGTACACTGCACTCTGTCATTGTCTGCCAACAAATGGACTAATATGATGCCAGCTAGAAACCGAAAAGTTTCCTGTTAGTCGGGCTGAAATCGAGTTCATTCTTTGCATTTAAGGTAAGGTTTTCCCTTGAACGTGTTAATCCCATTGATTGAGGAAATAAAATATGTGGGCAATCATACTGAACGCTATTCACTGAAAACTTCGTTATCAATTAATTATATGGATACTAATAACGCATTAATAAAACCCATTCGTGGGTATTCATTATTAATTCTTACAGGTCATGTCGTGAAACTGTTTTTCTGGTTTTACCTGAATGCATCTCAACTGGAGAGTAATATGCTTCACGTTTAAGCAGAATATTTCTAAGCGAAGTAAAGGCAGTATGTATGTTTCTTTTATGTGCTTATGTTCATAATACACATGAGCATATAGAGTATGAAAGTGTGCACATATATGTTTAATTGGTAATATGTAATGTGCTGTCATCTGGATGCACAAGTATGCATGTTTTCTGAATATGGGTGCCAAATATGTTTAGAAGTGCACCCGGAAGTTGTTTCAGTGGGACAGTATATTTCAAAATAAAATGTCTGTTCTTCTCATGTCAAGTTTATTTGATGCACTTGTGTCCCTGTCTACCCAAGAAAGCTGCTGCTCTTTGTTTTCTATTCTACAAAAAATTATTACTTCCTGTCACTTGACTACTTCTTAGACTCATTTTTATTTATTAGTTTATTTTGAAAGGGACAGAGTGCAACTATTTAGCTGTTCCAGAGGTAGATATTAGCTGATTACATCTGTAGTCCTTAGCCAAGTAAAGTTACACACAAAATACAAGAGAATACTTTTGTTTTGAAGTGGTGTAACCGGAAGTAGTTGTGCACCTGTTGTAGTTTGCCCTCGCTTCAGATAAACAAACTATTTCAGGTGTTTTTCACCATCAATGTCCACACTTTTACGGCTTATGTGATTATTTTGATTGTTTCATGGACAATTTTAACATGCATGTGATAGAATAGATGTGTGTGTGTGCCCGTGTGTGTGTGTGTGTGCACATTTATTTTAAAGGTGACATTTTTAAGGATTTTTAACACATAGTCAGTCTTAAACTGCTTTAACATGAACATGCTTCCTACTTCTATGTTGCCTTACACAGTATCTCCTTTATGACATGTCTGAATAGCTGCATTTGATGTAAACCAATGGCAGCAGAGGACTGGATTAGTCTCAGATGAACGTTGACCTCTTTTCTCTGTCAGAGAGCTCTGTACTGTTGTCTCACAGCTTCGCAAGAGTAAAAGAACTTTTATCATCCGTCTCGATTGCAGATTTTGTTCAGCTGAGGGAAAATAATCCAACCTGCAGCTGAAATGAAGAGAGCTTTGGCGTATCTGATCACTGCATATGCTTCAGTGCCTGTCATTCTCTACCTGTTCCCCTGGATACTGGGCCATATCATATATTCCCATCTATGTAAGTAGCGTCTTTGCAGTCTGCAGCTTCACTACATGTAAGATCAGTATTTTTGTATTTTTTATATGGATTTCTAACTCTTTAAAAAAATCTCTCTTACCTCTTGTGCTCTTGTTGGCTGCAGTGAGGTTTCCATTGTTTGTAGATCTGCGCAAACCTGAAGATGTTCTAAACCACACGTGCAACTTCTACCTCAACACAGAGGACGGCGTCTCAGTGGGTGTATGGTAGGTCATTTGGTCTTCCTGTGTTGTCCAGTTCATGGATAAATACTTGAGAATACTATGAGCACATGTTTGGTATACATCGCTCTTGTTATTTCTGTTGCACAAAACCTACCGTATCTTCAGACACAGACGTTTTTGTTTGTGCCACTTATCTCTTGCTCCCTGTCTTTGTCTCCCTCAGGCATACGCTCCCTGTCAGCCAATGGGATAAGGCCGTGGGGAGAAGCCCTGAGTGGTACTGGGAGACCCTGGGAGACGGCAGTCCTGTTATTATCTATCTCCATGGGAACTTAGGAACCAGGTGGGATGAGAGCTGCAGAGTAGAGGCCCTTGAATTGGCCCTAATGGAGTCTAGAGGGTATCAAAGGCACAATGCACTGAGGAGGTTGTGAGTCAGGGTAAATGAGCCACTTGTTTGTTTGTATTCATTCTTGTGTTGTTCCTGCAGAGCCATACATCACAGGGTGGAGCTGGTGAAGGTACGGTTTCAATAAAGTACATTCATTTCTGAAAAACAGTTTGACTTTGAGCAATGCTTACATTTATTATTTTATGTGTTGCAGATTTTAAGTGCTGCAGGGTTTCATGTCTTATCTTTAGACTACAGAGGTAAGAGGCGAATTCTCCCCTTTAAATTTAATGAAATTTTCACAATTTATCTCCTGATTTAAAAAGCTTGTGACCCAAAACACCTTTGCTCTAAAACTGTTTATCTTCTTTTCTGCACCCCTAAAGGCACCAGCAGCAAAGATTATGAGAAATGTCCCCCTAGAATCTTTGAATAGTGTTTTCAGATTTCTGTTCTTACTGTTTTTAATGGTTGCAGATACAATAATTACCTTATTTCCAAAAGAGGATTTGTTTGAGTTGCATTCATATACTTTATACCACGAGGGTGCTTTTATTTTGAAATCACACATCAGTTAAGCTGCTTGATTTATGGACAAATTCAAAGAATGTTTCCTCGTCATTGTGACATGCAGCTAACGAGTTCTGCAGGAAAAACTGCAAATAAACCAAGAGTAGGAAAAGCTGATTCTGTCAGTTTAAGCCTGGAGGGAACAACTTTATTTGTTATTTATTTTTCAGAGGTTTTAAAATAACTTACTACTCTTTTCAGCAGTCTAATGGGTATAGAAATCCTTAGTTATTTGAATTTTTTAAGAGAGCTGCCTTGTTTGTAAAGAAAATAAAGGTCTTTCAAGGGACGAGTACTGAACTAGGTACTTTTATAGGCACCGAGCAAATTCTGTCAAAAGTACCGGGTAGTGATTCAGATAAAACCTAAAGCATTGCAAAGTTATGTATTGAGAATGAATATGTTAAATTGAAAAACTTTTATAGTTTGATATTATACAAATTGGTACTTTTCACCACATAAACACAAAAACGTACCGAAAATGGGAACTGTTGAGTTTCAGTACCGATCACCAGGCACCAGGCATCGGTATTAATCGTTTCAAATGGGAAAGGTACCCATCCCTAGGCCTTCCACCATAGATCTTATAATCTCTGTACACACCATATCACATGCCATGCTACAGCAGCTTAATGTGCTTTTTCACAAGGTTTTGGAGACTCCACCGGGGAGCCGAGTGAAGCTGGACTGACCAGTGACGCCCTCTACCTGCACCAGTGGGTAAAGAAACACAGCAGAGGGGGACTGGTCTGTCTGTGGGGACACTCGCTCGGCTCAGGGTTCGTTTGTTTCCACATGCTCTGACCAGTAACACGTCTGTCCATGGCATTAATTTAAAAAAAATCCAGTAAGAAGTTAGTACATATGACTGTTTGTTTTCTTGCAGTGTGGCAACAAATACTGTGGTGAAACTACAAAAGCAAGGTGAGTTCAACTCTGTTTAAGCACTGCATAATCATTTCAGACACAGGAAATTTGCAATGTGGCCTTTATTTTGTCATTTTGTCTTACACCAGGGTCACATGTTGATGCTGTAATACTTGAAGCTCCGTACACACGAATTGGAGAAGTTGTACGCAACCATCCTCTGGCTCAGGTGAGAGGAATTTATTCCTTTTCAGAAGCAACCCAAAACAAATGCATTCAAGCTTAAAGCTATCTTTGAAATGTCCTCCTCAGTGTTTTATCCTTACAATTTTTGTGTCATTAATTGCAACTCTTTCCCTGCGTTCCTTTCAGATTTACATGTTCCTTCCAGGATTTGAGAGCTTGGTTCAGCACATTATGGAAAAGAACAACATTGTGTTTGCTAACGATGAGAAGTAAGCACACTTCTGTCATCTTGACTGACTGTAATAATTAAAATATTCAGTTAATGACATCCTCATCTGGCTATGAATTTATATTTTCTTCAAACCTGCACAGTTTAGAGACAGCGACCAGTCCACTTCTTGTTCTGCACGCTGAGGATGACAACATTGTTCCCTATCACATGGGTCTGAAGGTATGGCTGACGTTTGAAGTAATGTCCTTGCAGAATTTTTCTAATCCTTTCTGAGTGACTTTGAATCTTCTGTCTTCAGCTGTACCAGATTTCACTCCAGACAAAGGAAAAACACAACTCGGCTGTTAAGGTTGAAATGATCTCCTACAGCGCAAAGCTTGGATTCTCCCACAACAACATCTACTTAGATCCTGATCTGACAAACGCGGTCAGGTAAGTTCAGTCTAAACTACATCAGACAGAATGAAAACTAGGAAAAACGAATGATCCAGCTTAGAGTTAAAAAAAAATGTGGTAAATGAATGATTATGTGACACAAGTGTGACTGTTTGTCTGTTTCGGTTTCAGGAAATTTCTACAAAACGCAAGCCAGTGATTGTCTCTCAGTCCTCCAGAGAAGATTAAACTTCAACTTCAAAGTTGAAAATCTGACAAAGTAAAAGCCATTTTGTAGAAAAAATGAGGGGGCGATGGGAAAAGTCTGGGTGGCAGTTTTTTTTATCTTCTGTTTTTTGTTTGCGAGTTAAAGATGCTATGAAGAGGGTATTTTTTTGATTGCACTCCCTCGCCACCTTGTGGCCCGGAGTCTCCGTACACTGTCGTAAATTACTTTTAGTGAGGTGTGTGTTTGTTTTGGAATTAAATGGAGATCAGATCAAAACAAATTTTCTTTGTTCAAGACAACTTTTTACTGGATACAACTTACTGAGATAAGGTATTTATCAGTACAGTAACGTAGCGCTACCGTTTGAATCGTAACATCAGGCAATCGTTGTAGCAGCCGGCTGTAATTAGCGCTATCAGCTGATAGACTCTCACGTTTGAACAGACCACTGCAGAATAACTGCTGACTGTGGGTTGGAATGAACATTATCACAAAGAGTTTAGCCACTGTTATAGAGTAATACAGCCTGAGCTAATGGCTAATTAGCATTTAGCTCAGGCTGTATCAATCTCCCATTTAGCTTTCTCCTGCTCTTCTGTTCCTTTTTTCTGTCTGACAGTTAGGCTCCTGTGCCCACTATCACTACAAAATTAATCACAGAAATTGTTTTCAAGCAGAGAAAAACACAGATCTCTGTGTTTTTCTCTTCTCACTACTAAACTTTGTCAGCTGCCGTGGTGTTGTCATGGAGACCTAGACGTGCCGTAAATCAGAAGAGAGGGGAGAGGAAACTAAGACAGTATTAACTAATTTTGGTGGGTCGATTGCTCATTCTCAAGAATTTATTTTTTTAACCTTGTGGCTTACATTACTGTGCAGGATAATCCTTTTTAAAGATTTTATTATCTGTCAGCAATAAAACGTTCTGACAAAAAAATGGTTGCAGGGACAGACGGATAGATGTTGTGTCTAATATTGAAAATACAAAAATAATATTTTCTCAATTAATCTAAGAGCAGAAAAGCATCAGCAATACCAAGAAAAATGGATTTTGTATGTAACATTGCAGGATTAATGAGCCACTACTGTATGAACCAACTGTAGTTTCATTACCATAACATAAGGATGTACAGATGACAAAAACGAAGAGAAAAGAAAGGGGGAAAGTGGCCGCACAATCGTATTCGTTTTCATGATTATTGACCTGAGTTTGGCTTTTTCTTACCTTTGACTCTTCTCCTGTATTGTGTAAAACCTCATTCAGTTTTACAACAGAGATCATTTCTCCCATGGATAATTCTTATGTGTCTGTTATGTAACAAAAAAAAAAACATCACACAGATCACGTAACACATAAGCTTTTATTTCAAAACTACTGTGGAACACAGAGATGACAGGAGTTTGGTGAAGTTGAACCAAACCCTCTGCATCAGTCTTAGAAATACGTTCAGTCTGTCTGAGAGGATTCAAAGATCAGGTTTCATGTGTTCAAACTGTAAATGGGAAAACTGATCTAAGTAAAAAACAACAAATAAAAGCAGATTTGTGCACCGTTTTCCCTTTAGTGGCTTGGTTTACTGCATGTGCTGTTTCTAAAAAAGCTGTAACAGACTATTTTTAACTCTGACTCTTGTGCTTTCAGAATAAAAAGTCTCAGATGATAAAAAACCTGCAGATCTGAAGTTTAAGTTCCTGATAACTCTGAGTGACGTGTGAATGATGTGTAAACATAAATCCAGCCTCTCCACTGGGATGTGAGACAGCCTCACATCTTCTTCAGAGCCCGGGCCGTTTCCTCGATGGCCTCTCTGGGCTCATTGGGGGGCGGGATCTTCAGGTCGGTGGGCTCCACCCCCCATACCTCGGTGGCGTACTCTGTGATGGTTCTGTCGCTGGAGAACTTTCCTGTGGCTGCGATGTTTTTGATCACCATCTTTGTCCACTCCTGTGGATTCTGTTAGAGACAGATTTTTTTTTATCAATTTAAAATTTATCTTATGAATAATCCTGAATGAAATGAGTCAGACTTCAGAGAGATATCTGTTGATGCTGGTGTTACCTGGTACAGCTTGCTGACTTTCTCCTGACATGCCATGTAGTCTTCAAAGTCTGCAAACACTTTGAAACTGAGGAGACGAGAGGATGAATAAATCAAGTTACACAGTGATAAAAAAATCTCAACAGCTCAGCAGGATATTAAGTTCAGAAGTCTGTCAATGAGTTGACATGAATCAGCCAGTTGATGAGTAAAATAAAACCACGCCAGCTCAACAGATACAGCAGAATGCTGGTACAAACAGGCATTAAGTGTTGATAACAGATATAACATATATAATAGGGGTGGGCGAAAGAAAACGCTTTACAAAATATTGGCTTTTTGTTTGGCAGTATCAAAATTGGGATTCTTTGTCAAAATTTTTTCAAATTGAGATTCTTCATTTCAGTCTTTGTTTATAAACTGGATTGAAAAAGTTACCACTTTTATCCAGCAGAGGGCGAAATGTTTCTCTCTGACTCACGTGATGTGCGTTTTATAGGACAATATGGCTCCTGATATATGGTAGCCTGTAGACATTATCATCATCATTTAACTTTTTAACATGGTCTGGTGTTAAAAAAAGCAAACCAAAAATTGTAAATAACGAAGAATCTGCCCAAAATTCGTAACAAAATCGACTCACAAGAATAGCATATCGTCCCAACCCTAATAAATAATGCAGAAAACATTGCTTGTGTGAATTTGGACATGTTGTTATTATATAATTTGTCCAGCAGATGGTGCTTTTTGAAAATACTTTTTTTTTGTAACTTTGGATTTAAAAAAAAAATAAACTTCTGAATTCATTAACAAATTACGCAAAGTCTCTTTCATTCCAGTTCAAAACCAAACCAACACCCCCCAATTTGGTAATTCAAGATTGAAGATTCAATACTTTGCCATGTCGACACTGTCAACTGGAATTTGTTTCAGTGGGCGTCAAAGAAAATACAAAACCTACCAATTTTACAAAACAGTCTACTGAAATTGAACAGATAATAAGATATGATAAATTAAACCAAGGAAAATCAATACAGGCAATTATGGCAAGATTCAGCGGAGGTAAAATAAAATTGCCCCTAGATAAACAAATAATTAATAAATAAATGAATACTGTGCATATTAAAAAGTCCCAAACTCAAAATTGATTAAACAGTATTGACAATCTTAAAATAGATTTATCTGTGCGTCTCTTACCGGTCGTATTTGAGGAGCATGTCAGTGACATCTTTGAAGAGATGAGGGTTTTTAGGACTGAAGAATCCACTGGTGATCTGGTCCATGACTTGTTTGAGCTCTGGGATCTTCTTGTAGTACACCATGGCATCGTATCTGAAAAAAGACACAAGTTTTAACCAAAGAGAGTTGGAGAGGATGTTGATATTTAAGGGATGGTCTCCTTTACCCCTTTTTGTCCATCTCAGCCACGTCCTCCACCCTCATCCCGAAGATGAACAGATTCTCCTCTCCTGCCTCTTCAGCCATCTCCACGTTGGCGCCGTCCATGGTGCCGATGGTCAGCGCTCCGTTCAGCATGAACTTCATGTTACCTGTTCCTGATGCCTCAGTGCCGGCTGTGGATATCTGCTCGGACAGATCTGTGGCAGGAATCACTGAGGAGGGAAGAGTTGTACTTTTACTCTCTGTCTGAAGAAGTTTATGTGTTTGTGAGTGATTTGAAAACAAAACACAGATCTTAACAGTACCTTTCTCTGCTAAGGAGACCCTGTAGTTCTCCAGAAAGATCACCTTCAGCTTGCTTCCCACCACGGGGTCATTGTTCACCACATCAGCCACAGCAGTGATAAGCTTGATGATCATCTTGGCCATGTGGTACCCAGGAGCGGCCTGCAGAGGGCAAAAGTGTGTTATTTAAATCAATCACCACCACAGCCTCTTTATCTAACCTCATATTCATTTTTTGATGGTGTCTGTTGTTACCTTTCCTCCAATGATCACAGTCCGAGGTACAAAAGGTGCAGTGGGGTTCTGTCTGATTCCTGTGGAAACACAAAAATGTCACATTTATTTTTCAGATCTTTGCAATCATAAAAAAAGAGTCAAGAAAGCTGTCCTAAACATTTACTGAGACTCTTCTCCATCTCATCATCCAGTCTGAACAAGGTCTGAACAGAAACAGAACTAAGTTGTATTTTCCGTCAGCAGCTGTTTGCTTTGAGTCACTCTGTTATTCTGGCCTTGTTTACATTTCAGTGAAAGCCTCCAGTGTCTGTGTCCTCTGTGACTGGACTTTTTTCCTCTCTGCTTGACCTAGTTTTTCCTTTAATTTCTATGGGTGCCCATTTTTGCTACTTTAAACAATAAATGCCGAGACTGGTCCTTGTAGAAAAAACCCAAAATACAAAGTAAAACCAGATAAAAAGGTAAATATGAAAAAAAGTCAAAACTGTGAACCTGTAAGCCATAATTATGCAAACACCTTGACCCAAAATTAGATTTTTTTTTCTCAGATAACAACTAAGTAATAATGATAATAATAATAATAATAATAATAATTATAATGATAATAATAATAATAATATTTTTTTAATTGTTACCTTACAATATAAGAGAAGTAAAAAGTTAAAATACATAAATAAAAAAATGTAAATAAAATAAAATAAAACAGTGAATAACAACTGATAGGGAGGGAATGAATTGTGTTTCTTGTATTTTTAGTTTTAGATTTTTGATAAAATTTAGTAAAACCTTTTTTTAAAACTTTTTCTTATGATCTCACAATTTAAGTCAAATTATTTTGACAACAAACTCATAATATTGTATCATTTCTCTCAAAAAAATTCTAATAATCCCACAATTTGTACTTTTGTGACATTATTTTGGATATTTATTGAAAAAAAAAATGCCTATCTCATTAATTTCATTCTTTTATTTCATAACAATGGCTTTTCATAAATTCTTTTTGTCATTACATTATTTTAAATTTATCTAATAAGGCCCTCTTCTGTCACAAATTAAAAAATCATTTGACAAGAAATTAAAATTCTTAATCTCGTAAATTTAAATTTAAATTTCATTATTATGACATTGAACTAAATATATATATCTAATATATATATATATATATATATATATATATATATATATATATATATATATATATATATATATATATATATATATATATATATATATTTTGACTTGTTTGTTTGATGAATGTGACTCATTTCTGTACAATTTTTATTTTTCCACCTCATAATTTGGATATTTACCACATAATTTAATCTTCTTATTGAACATTTTTGCCATGCTAAATTATAATTTTCCATAATTATGATCTTTCATTTCAGAATTTCTAAATTCATGACATAATTTTGATTTTTTTATCCCATCCTGTGATTTTTTTCCTCTACCTGGGCCAAGGCTCCCCTCTTTTTAAATCAAATAATGTTTGGATGTATTGTTATCATATTTTGTACATGGATCATGTTCTCAGCTAGAGAAATCAAGATGATTTTTTATGCAGAGCCATCATAACTTTCACATGCCTGTGCTTGATTCAGAGGTTTTGTTTTGGAGATGATTAACACCCATAAAATGTGGAGCATTTGTGGTTCATATCTAACATGCATGTTGCTTAAAACCCAAACTGCTGATGCAGATATCTTCCTGTTTGTCACAGCCTGATTACTGCCCGGAAAATTCCCACACTTCATTGTAACGTCAGATGCATCCTGATCTCAGGGTTTGTTTTAACTTGCTGACAGCACAGAGCGGGAGGAGACTCTCTGATTCACGTCACACTGAGCTGTGTGTTGGCTTGTGAAACTGTGTGATGAGCGATTTCACGTACGGTTGTACATGGCAATGATGTGCAGGCAGTTGAGGAGCTGACGCTTGTACTCATGGATTCTCTTCACGTGGACGTCAAACATGGAGGACGGGTTGATTTTAACTCCATTTTTGCTACTTTAAACAATAAATGCCGAGACTGGTCCTTGTAGAAAAAACCCAAAATGCAAAGTAAAACCAGATAAAAAGGTAAATATGAAAAAAAGTCAAAACTGTGAACCTGTAAGCCATAATTATGCAAACACCTTGACCCAAAATTAGATTTTAGATAGATTTTTTCTCAGATAACAACTAAGTAATAATGATAATAATAATAATAATAGTAATAATAATAATAATTATAATGATAATAATAATAATAATATTTTTTTAATTGTTACCTTACAATATAAGAGAAGTAAAAAGTTAAAATACATAAATGAAAAAATGTAAATAAAATAAAATAAAACAGTGAATAACAACTGATAGGGAGGGAATGAATTGTGTTTCTTGTATTTTTAGTTTTAGATTTTTGATAAAATTTAGTAAAACCTTTTTTTAAAACTTTTTCTTATGATCTCACAATTTAAGTCAAATTATTTTGACAACAAACTCATAATATTGTATCATTTCTCTCAAAAAAATTCTAATAATCCCACAATTTGTACTTTTGTGACATTATTTTGGATATTTATTGAAAAAAAAAAATGCCTATCTCATTAATTTCATTCTTTTATTTCATAACAATGGCTTTTCATAAATTCTTTTTGTCATTACATTATTTTAAATTTATCTAATAAGGCCCTCTTCTGTCACAAATTAAAAAATCATTTGACAAGAAATTAAAATTCTTAATCTCGTAAATTTAAATTTAAATTTCATTATTATGACATTGAACTAAATATATATATATATATATATATATATATATATATATATATATATATATATATATATATATATATATATATATATATATATATATATATATATATATATATTTTGACTTGTTTGTTTGATGAATGTGACTCATTTCTGTACAATTTTTATTTTTCCACCTCATAATTTGGATATTTACCACATAATTTAATCTTCTTATTGAACATTTTTGCCATGCTAAATTATAATTTTCCATAATTATGATCTTTCATTTCAGAATTTCTAAATTCATGACATAATTCTGATTTTTTTATCCCATCCTGTGATTTTTTCCTCTACCTGGGCCAAGGCTCCCCTCTTTTTAAATCAAATAATGTTTGGATGTATTGTTATCATATTTTGTACATGGATCATGTTCTCAGCTAGAGAAATCAAGATGATTTTTTATGCAGAGCCATCATAACTTTCACATGCCTGTGCTTGATTCAGAGGTTTTGTTTTGGAGATGATTAACACCCATAAAATGTGGAGCATTTGTGGTTCATATCTAACATGCATGTTGCTTAAAACCCAAACTGCTGATGCAGATATCTTCCTGTTTGTCACAGCCTGATTACTGCCCGGAAAATTCCCACACTTCATTGTAACGTCAGATGCATCCTGATCTCAGGGTTTGTTTTAACTTGCTGACAGCACAGAGCGGGAGGAGACTCTCTGATTCACGTCACACTGAGCTGTGTGTTGGCTTGTGAAACTGTGTGATGAGCGATTTCACGTACGGTTGTACATGGCGATGATGTGCAGGCAGTTGAGGAGCTGACGCTTGTACTCATGGATTCTCTTCACGTGGACGTCAAACATGGAGGACGGGTTGATTTTAACTCTGTACTCTTTCTCCAGGTACTGAGCAAACTTCACCTTGTTGTCCTGAGAAAATCAGAAACATGAAACCTGGAATTAAGGAGGTATTCACTGAGATGATTCACAGGCGTGACGTGTCCCGACACGCTCTGACTATAAACCTGCGATACACAGATACATCAGGTTGTATAATCTGAAACCTGCAGGGACACGCAGAGATAATAAACTCAAGGAAGAGAAAGAGGCTGAAGTATGATGCTCTGACAGAGTCTTCTTCTGCCTGTTGACACTGTGATAAAAACCTTAGTGTCTCAGAGTGGGGACATGGTGACAGTTAGCAGGCACAGATGTGAGAGCAGTCTGAGGAGCTACAGCACAAAGAGAGCTGAAAGAGGTCAGTTTGTTTTTTGGGTTTAAGTACCTGTTTCACTTTGGAAACATCACGGATGAAGGCAGCATCATCGACAAAGTCATTCAGCCGCTCCAACTGGCTCAGGTCCTTAACATAATCCTCCCCGATGACCTGAAAGAGACAGTAAAGCATCAAACTCAGCCCGTTATAACACTCTTCCTCCCTCTCCTCCTGAAAGACCCTGAGCAGGAGATAAAGCTGTGCCAGTATTCAATCATACGACAGCTGGAGAAGAGTTCACTGAGGATTTAATGGACTTCTCTCCCTCCTGGCACTCGATCATCTCTTGTTTGTTTCTTTACCTCAGCGATGAGCTCAGCCAGGCCGGGGTTACACAGCAGCAGCCAGCGTCTGGGGGTGATGCCGTTGGTTTTGTTCTGAAACTTCTCAGGTTCTAGCTCACTGAAGTTATGAAATCTGTGAAAAAGAAACACATAATTTTTACAAGGTGATAAACTTTCTTTATGAGTTGATGTTTGGCGCCCCCTTTGGACAAAGGTATACGTAAAAAAATAGCCACTGAAACGGGGTTTTTTCGAAGTTAGGCCTGTAAAAAAGTATCGCTTTTTGTTACTTTTTAATTTAATTTTTTTTTCCGGGTTTAAAGTCAGAGTCAAGAATTTAATCATGGAATTTAGTAGTGCCATTAAATCTGAATTCTGAAAGTAAAGTTTGATTTAGCTCACACTCAAAAATAAGTAAGTAAAAGAGTCTATGAGATGAAAAAAAGTATGACTACTGAAAGAAAAAAATCTGAATTTCAGAGCGCAGATGTCCTAATGGTCTGGGTTTGAATCCAGCCTGTGGTCTTTTTCCTGAATGTCACTCCCCACTCTCACCCTGTTTCCTTCTCCAATCACTGTCCTCTTCTATCTGATTAAAGGCATAAAAAAGCTCAAAAAGTAAACTAACAATAAAAATAAAATTCAGAAAAAAAAGTTTAAAGTTAGTCATTATCCTGACTTTTTTTCCTTAGGATTCTGAGTTTTAAATTGGATCTCTGTGAAAAATTAAGATTGCTTTGAACATCTGACTTTCTATCTCAGAATTCTGGTTCTTTATTAGAAATCTGACAGGGCGCAGTTAGCCTAGCGGTTTAGGTTTACCCAGGTTGGAGTCTGACCTGTGGCCTGTTCCTCACGTCATTCCCCACACCCACCCTGTTTCCGTCTCTATCCACTGTCCTATCCTCTCCGATTAAAGGCATGGAAAAAAAAACAAAATAACTAAAAATAAAAATACAATGAAAAAGAAATCTTACTTTAAGTGATTTATGTATGATTTACTGGCCTAACCTGCAAAAACATCCTCTTTAATATAATAAGAAATAATAAAAAAAATCATTTCTAACGCACTTTAAAGTTCAAGCAAATCTCAAAGTGCTACAAACATTTGACAGAAATGAAAATCAAGTTAAGAATAAAATCAAAAAAAGAACAAAGCAGGAATAGAAACAGGTTAAAAACAACAGAGGTCAGCAAAATCCAAAAGGGGCACAACTTGAGGCAGAGTGACCAACATCTGCTTTCTGTTTGTGTACACAGGTAAGAAGTGACCATAATAACAATCGCAATGAGTCTTTCCACAGAAGAAAACAAACAATTCTTGTTATGCACAACTGCAGAAGTTGACACAACATAAACTGCACCGATGGGTCATTCTTCTCTCTAATAATCTCATTTGCTTTTATCAGAGGCACCAGAGTTGACTTCAGTAGTATTAAAACCATCACTAAACTCTTCACTTGACCTTTAATTTGGTGCATGATTTTCTCTGAGATCTAACATCTGCACAAACTGTCCCATCATCTTCGCGTCTCTCGCTTCGTGTGTTTGTTTCTCAACCCCCGTCATGACTTTCATACCGTTACTGTTCTGTGTGTGTTACAGAGGTGATGATGAATCAATCCTGTGGTTTTCTATGAATACACACTTCCTGCTCGGTGGTGTGTCTCTCAGAGCTTAAACTCACCGCCTGTCTGTCTTCATAATGTGCTGTCATGGTTTAAAAAAAAAAAAGTCATCGCTTATGTTCGGCTGAACTGTACTTTCATTACTTCACACACAGTCACACGTTTGACTTACACTTGAGTCTTGATGATGTTGGAGTGAATCTCAGCCACTCCATTCACAGCATGAGATCCGACAATGCAGAGATGAGCCATGTTCACCCTCTTACACCCGTCCTCTTCGATCAGAGACATCGACCTCAGCTTGTCCATGTCTCCTGGAAAGAGAGCAGCGATGTTCTGCAGGAAAGAAACAGACAGCTTGTTAGAAAGAAGAAGAAACAAGAGTCAGAGTTTTTTATCCTGCAGGAGAGGACGCACATCCAGGTGGATCTGGTTGATCTGGTAGATGATCTGCAGGTGGCGGGGAAGAAGTGTCTCCAGCAGCTCCACAGGCCAGCGCTCCAGAGCCTCAGGGAGGACCGTATGGTTGGTGTAGGCAAACGTGCGCTTCGTCAGGTCCCAGGCCTACAGAGGAAGAGGAGGAGGTCTATGAGTTTTTTCTCCTGAAAATTCACTCACTTATTTTTTTTTTTTAGATGACCTACTCTTATCCCTTTTTACACCCAAAGTAATTTTTAACAAACCTGCAAACGTAAGACTCTTAGGATCTTGTAAAAGACATTTCCTTACTCACAAAATTTTCAAGGAATCTTACAAAAGTTTTTTTTGGAATCTGACATAAAAAATCTAAATAGTTAAAAAAAAAATCATTTGTATGATCTTTTAAAATTTCTCGAGACCTTATAAAAGGATCCACCAAAAGTTTTAAGGAGGTATCACAGGGTCTTAAAAAAGTTTTTTTCCTACCAAAAATTGCCAAGGATCTAAAAATATTTTCAGTGCCCTACAATCTTTTTAGAAGTTCTTATTATGAGTAATCTGGTAAAAAAAAAAAAAAAAAAAAAAAAAAAAATTGTAAGAATCTTAGAAAAGTTATTTTGGAGATGTAATAAAAAAAACTTTTGGACGAACTTGGAAAGACCAACAAAAAGTTTCTCAGTGTTTTGCAAAAGTCTGTCTTTCAAAAGTTTTTCAGTGTCCTACTAAAGATCTACAAGGATCTAACATTTTTAGCATCATAAACATTTTTAAGGGTTCCAGTGAAGTTTTTCAGAAACTTACAAAAGAATCAAAGACTATTACAAAGATATCAATGATCTTGCGCAAGTGACAATAAATCTTACAAACTTTGCACAGGCTTGTGCGATTTTTTAGTGTCATACAAATGAGATTTCAGGATCTGCCAAAAAAAGTTTTCATGAATCTTACTGAAGTTTGTCAGGATTTTCAAAACTATTCAATTTTTTACAAAAGTTTCTGTGGGTCCCACAAAAGTTGCTTAAGATCTTGCTAAAGCAGTATTTCATATTTTTTCAGTATCTAACAAAAGTTTTACAACACAATTTTTTTTGGATCTTACAAAAGGTTTTCATGAATCATGCAAGAATTTCAAAGGATAATGTGAAAGTGTTCTCATGTCAGATTTTTTTTTTCCTCCTGTTACGGCGAGAAAAACAAATCAAAACCTGCTCATCTACAAGTTTCTCTTTTCCTAAATTCTGACCGTAAACATGTTTACAGATGAATATATAATCAAACAAACGCCTTCTGTCCTTGAATTTTCTTCTTGTTCTGTTTTCTGTACTCATACCACTTTCACATTTTTTGCACGATAAACAAACTACCTCTACCTCTGCCTTCCTGGGCTGGATTTCTTCACCTGGCTGAATGTTTCACACACAAACATTATGCAACACTCAGATGACGGTTTCATTAGTCAAGCACTGTGGTTTGGTCTTTCTCTAAGTTCCTGTCTCATCATGATTTCATAACGTTAGCCTTTTGCACTCAATGTGAAGCACTGTTACACTTTTTAAGAGTCTCAAATGAATGAAACTCAATCAAAGGCTCACCCACCGTGTCCCAGTCCAGTTTCTCGATGTCCACTAAGATTCTCATCAGCTCGGGGATGGCCATGGCAGGATGGGTGTCGTTCAGCTGGATGGCAACCTGGAAACACATCGATGTGAAGTCAGAGAAGTGTCGCCTTCTGATTGATTTAACCTGGCAGTCTGCTGTATGCAATGTTTGCTCCATGAAGTTTTTCTGTTAGTTGTTTTTCTACAATCCATCTGTTCACAAACAAAAGACTTTGCTGCAACTTCTTACCTTCCTCTATTTAACCTACTCACACCAACTTCTGGGGCTTCCTTTCAACTCTTCTGCCATTTGCAATCATAACTAAATAACTCATTTAAAGGTTTACTTTTTCAGGGAAGCTTTCAAAAGAACTTCGGCCCGGGACTCCCTTCTTGGTGGTCTTGAAGCGGCGGATGATGTCCTGGAGTGTGGCAGCCACAACAAAGTACTCCTGCTTCAGACGGAGTTCTTTACCCTCGAAAAACTACGCCGAAAAGACGACAGGGAGCAGGAGGGTGAAGGTTTTTCATGGTACAAACTTATCTGAAATGATTTGCCTTTTGGGAAAATCCACTCACATTGTCGTTGGGATAGAGAACTCGGGAGATGTTCTCCGCCAGATTTCTGTCCAGCACAGCCTGGATGTAATCTCCAACATTAACTACGCAAACATTGACACACAATAAATGTCTCATCTCAAGTTCTTGTAATTAAAATCAGAAATCAAACTCTATAAGAGAGAAAACTGCAGCATTTTAGCTCTTTTGCATCACAGACTTGTGTTAGCATGGAGTCACTGTTGCAGCAGTTTCCTTTACTTTCTTGCAGATTTTTGTCTTTTGAAACAAAAAAAGGAAATTGACTGAAAGTTTTGTAAATGTTGTTTCACATTAGAAACAGCAGCAGACTCACAGTCTCTCAGGTTAAAGTCGTTTGGAGCTCGAGCCGACCACAGCCTCATGGTGTTCACTGTATTGTTCATGTAGCCAGGGATGGGCGTGTCGTACGGCATCGCCAAAACCACCTGTACACGGTCAGAAAAGTAGAAACAGTGAGACGTGAAGATGAAAAATACCTCTGATAGCAAATGAGAAAATAAATGCAATACTGAATTATACTTAAAGGTTAAATTCAGACTGTTTGGATGGACATCTTTACGTTGATCAACATGATTTCATGACTTTATCAAAGCCAACCTCTATGCAATTAGCATGTACATGTAGCATGTAGCATGTGTAACAAACACAAAATGTATCTTTGTTTTTATTTCTCTTTTCTTAGATTTTTAACTTGTGACATGTTGAGAGTCTTTCTCATTGTTTTTCTCTTTTTATTGTTTTGTATGTCTCTATGTTGTCTATTGTCTCTTTCCTGTTATATATTTTTTAAGAAGTTATTTTTAGGGACGATCAATACCACTTTTTTTCAGGCCAATACCAGTACGAGTACTCCCTCTTGAGTACTCGCCGATATCGAGTACCAATACTTCTAGTACTTTTGATAAATAACATATGAAATCACAGTGACACATTATTTTGATCAAAGACAGCACAGTCACTCTGACATTAAGTCCAAATAAAACACAAACAACTCTCTCTGAGTTTACAATTAAAAATATATTAAATAAATAATATTTGTTAAACTGCAGCAAGTAGCAGCAAATGCTAGCAAGGAGCACCTGCTCGGCATAAGATTTTTTTTGTCTTGAGTATCTGCTGCTGGTATTGGCAGGTACCGATACCTTGAAAAAAAGGCTGGCATTGGCTGGATACCGATACCTGGTAACAGTACTCTCCCATCCCTAAGTTAATTGGTATCTCAGGGGCCGTTTACACAACAACGATTTTGGGGTGAAACACAAAAGTTTTGTTGAGTTTTGGCCTTACATTCACACAGAAACGGCGTTTCAGCCGACGTAACATGCAAACTTTTGAAAACGGCCTCCAGAGTGTGATTTTTCTTCAAGCTGCCACCACTGTTGTCGTGTAAACAGTTAGCCAGCTTTTTCAGTGGAAACGCTGACGTCACACTCCGCTTTGCGCGAGTGCATACAACAGTACAACATTATAGTTGTTACTATCGTCACGAACTACCATCATGTGCTTGTGCTGCTCAATCTGCTGTATCTGCTGACGGTCTTAATACAAAATGTGCATCTGTTACTCCACTTTTTAACTTGGTATTCCCCAATACACCAGATGATCGTCCCAACTCTACTTCGGTGGAGATCTACCAAAAGCGTCTTCTGGACACCACCTGCAGGCCTGGCATGATTACTACAGCATATCAGTCCCTCTACGTTTCCATGTAAACGCAGATTTTTTTCACTGCCTTTAGGGTTTTCAGATGAGACGTTGTCGTGTAAATGGGGCCTTATTTAAACATTCTGTGTCTCTTTGTTGCAATAATGTGTCTCCAAGTTGTTTCGTTTCTCTAACTTGTGGACATTCTGCGTTCATTTGCTGTTTTGTGTATTAAAAATGAAGTTGGTGTAAGTTAATTCAAGACACGGAAGTCATACGCCAAGCTGTGATCAGCTGACAGGCTGCTGTTCAATCTCTAACCCCTCTCAACCAATCACAGCATGTGTCTAATGATAATCTTATTGTCATTTTAATGGTCTCTTAACAGTTTTTGGTGACTCTTTGAGATTTTAAGTGGAGATGTTTTCTGTCTCCACAGTAACAGATTTGTGTCTCCATATTTTGTTTTGTGTTTATTTTTGGTCATTTCTGTTTCTTTCAACTCATTGTTTATAGTTTCTGCCTCTTTGCATCTGTATATTGCTAAGACACTTATACACCATCTGCCCATCACAGTCATGTTTTCTTCTCCAGCTCTGTTCAGACTCAATAAAGCACTTCTCCTCTACCTGGGTGTCGACCCACTTGGAGCCGTCTTTCGTCTCCTCGACTCGTCCGTAGAAGTGAACTGGCAGCATGTACTCAGGTCGTGCTTTCTCCCACGGGTTTCCATGCCTCAGCCAATCGTCTGCCTCCTCCACCTGCAGCAGGTTGGCCCGGGACAAAGATAAAAGAGTTCAAGACGAAACATGTCTGATGATACAATGAGCAAGACACTAAAACTCCACCTTATCTGACCTTTGACCTTTTTGTACTGCAGACTGAGGAATAAAAAGTGTCCCTACTGTGACGACCCGCAAGTTTCGATTTTATTTGAGGAAGTGAATTAAATCCTCAGACTTTCACTTCTTTCCTGCTAACTAAAGCAGGGTGTAGGTTCATCCACCTCAGCCAGGAAACAGTGAGTTTAGATCCAGTTCAGTGTTCAGAGTCATGTTTACCCTGATGGTTCGAACAGCAAATAACCAAAAGACTTCAAAAGGGCAAAAGCCTTCAGTTTGGGGATCCCTTATCACAAGTTTGCTCATGTAAAACCAATCAGCTTTTGTCAGGAGCTTGTTGCACCACTGCAGTGTTTCTGGAGGAGCGTAAACTTTGAGTGAAGTTAGCGTTAATCATTAGCTGGTGACGTAATCTGACCTAATTCATTTCTACTTTGGCCCTGCTCCACTTTGAGTCCTTACAGCATGAATACAGGCCGACAACGACTTCTGTATTTCAGGCTCAAAGATAAGAAAGAGGATTCAGGGGCTAAAGAGACTAAGTTTATACGACTGTGGATGAACTGAAATGAGCAGGAAAGATGTTTTACCTGCCAGCCGTCTCTTATCTTCTGGTTAAAGATTCCATATTCATATCGAATGCCGTAACCGTACGCTGCAAGACCCAAGGTGGCCATCGAATCCAGGAAACAAGCTGAGCGCAGAAAAACAAACTGTTAGAGATAAGTGTGTTCCTTTCTGTGTCTATGAGTTCCTTTAATTGTTAAACAGGAATTTTTGGGACAACTGCCAAAAAAAGCCTGAAACCACAATAGAGTAGTGTTACAGTGGAGATGGGAGAGTTTGCATTAATAAGCGACCCTTTTAGTATCTGGTGGGTTTCCAAACAAACTTCTTTCATGTCAGTTTGAAGGCAGGGTTGATAATCTTTGATAGTATGGCACAAAACATGAAGACTGAATGAATGTGAAACAGTAGTGAATTGTTATAGTTCTAAAAAACATAAATTAAAACTGCAAGCAACGATAAACATATGTGAACGTTGCACCTGTAAAATTGGGACAGATCGAGTACTGTACAAAAATGTTGGCACCATGTACATCCACACGGGGCACTATTACTGTCATTGAGAAATGAGACCATATATGTGTTCAGGCTTAGATGTTGATCTTAAGTATGAAATTTTAAAAGGATTGAAGGTTGTATAAAGGAGTAACAACAATTTCTTGTCACATGGTGAGACATCAAAGTTTGCCGGCCAAACGCTTTGACGAACTAGAAAACCAAAACTGATTGTTAACGTTCCAATGTTTTGAAATGAGAAATGTCTCTGGACTGGATTGTTGCTTATAAAGAATAGGGATGGGTGCCGAATTAGGTACTTTTACAGGTACCGACCAAATTCAGTCAAAAGTACCGGGTACCACTTCACGTAAAACCAAAAGGTACAATGTTTAGGTACCTAAATGCATCCTTGTGACTGTGAGGAAGTAGAGCAGTAGGCGATTTTCCATACTGGACATGAACACAGCATTACAAGGTTATATTGAAAGATAAATATGTTCAATTGAAAATTTTTTAATATTTTATTATTAAACAAATTTATGCCTCTAACCAAATAAAAACAAAAAAGTACTGAAAATTGGTATCGTTGAGTACCGGCAACGATTGACAGGGCATTGGTACCGTATTGTTTCAAATGTGAAAGGTACCCATCCGTAATAAAGAGCCTAAAGCCTGGCTTTATTCTACGACAAACTGATGGTGTAACCTAAGTTGTAATTATTTGTGACCTTCTGGTGTAGAAGCCTGGCACTTCCTCTAACATGTAACTACACATCCAAATGACAAGGACTCAAAGCCCTGTGATTGGACGGCTGAAACAAGATCACGTTTCATGTATTTACAACATTTCTGAAATTGCTCCACGTCAGCTGTATAATTTGTCACCCTGACATCTCTTCTTTGTCCTTACTTGTAATAGTTGCTGTATAAGACGCAGCAACAAGTATCAGCTTCAGCACAACATTATAAACTTAAAATTGCTGTTTAAGGGGCAGCAGATGTAAATTAGATGTAAGCTAACTCTGGTACAATGCATCAAACAGAGACACTTATGTTAAATAATATACATGGTCCTTTTATACACACATAAAAATAAAAATAAAAAATGCAGAAAAAAAAAATGTAGCGGGAGCAGAGACAAGCTATCTAACCATTGTGTCGGCCACACTGCCCCCATGTGTTTCGGAGGAGTACTGCAGATTGACACAGTAGTATGTGGTAACTAATACTTCTGAGATGCAAAAATCTTTGTTGTCACCTTGTTAGCATCATACTTAAAGCTACTGTGGGTGGTTTTCAGTTTGTTTTGATTTTGGCGCCCCCTGTGGTCATATTAATATAAAAAAATCTAATATTAACGGTCTGTACATGTAGTTTCCTTGATGAAAACCTCACCCTGCTTTCTTTCAAAAGTTAGTTTAGATATATCAGCAGGTTAAGTTACGGAAGAAAATAACACAAGTTTCACTCTGTTTCAGAACCTGTTAAAAACTCCTCACAGGAGCTTTAAACTTTACATTAACATTTCATTTTTTTTTTTTACCTGCCAGTCTCCCCAGACCTCCATTCCCCAGACCTGCATCCTCCTCCATCTCCTCCAGCTCCTCCATGTCCAGCCCCAGCTGCAGCAGAGAGGAACATAACAAACCAAATGTTGACTTTCCACAGAAACAATCATCATTTCCTCATTCATGTCTGTGGTTCTGACCTGATAGATGGCTTCATCGCATGCATTCTGCAGACCCAGGTTGATCATGGTGTTCTGCAGCGTCCGGCCCATGTAGAACTCCAGAGACAGATAATAAACCCTCTGGACGTGTGCAGAACGAAAACACGAGATGTCATATTTCTTTGCTCTCATCATTCCTGAGACCAACAAATGTTATAATACAACATCTTTGAAGTGTTCTGCTTGGATAGAAGAGGCAGGAAATGAAACGCTGAGCGGCAAAGTAGGTATTTAAGTTGCATAAACAATCTTTTCCTGTAGGGGTGTGATGCAATGGCTGAGGAGTGGAGAGTTTATGCAACAGTGAAACATTTCGCAAATGACTTCATATCAAAATATTCACAACGTATTTCAGGAAGTGTACACACAGGAGGGTGGGAAATGCTGTTTAAAAGAAGATGATGTGTTTTAGCCATCCTGCAGGTTAAACTTGGTGTCAAAAAGTGTGGTTAATCCTGAGGCTTTATTAGATGTTGTTTGGTAGAAGAGTGTTTTTTAATTCATGCAATCAACATAGTTTTTGTTTTATGACATTATTGTTGCTGTTGAAGTATAAATGTTTTCATTTTTCAGGTTCCCTCATAGTGGAGAGCTTTTGGCTGTATTTCTTGTATGAAAGGTGCAATAAAAAAGTCTCATTTTATTTCATAAAACCCCAAAGTTGGGTTTGTTGACAGTATTTTTCATGCAAAGTTGCCTTTTTTCGTCTGTTAGTGTCTTAAACGTATTAAAAGTGATTTAAAATAAAAAGTTTGCTCAAAGATAAGTTTTCAAATGTTTTGCACACTTCATGGTGTAAATACGCTTCTTTACCTTTGGGTCTGCTTCATAGTAAAACTGCTGCGTCCTGATCCATCTCCCCACCAGGTGATCCCTCACTGTGTGCGCCAGGGCAAAGTAGTAATCCCTGGGTGTCGCGATGTTCCTGTCTTTCACCAGAGTGAAGTGCAGGTGTCGGTTGAAGCCCTTCTTCAGCTCGGCCACATTCTCCACTCCCGCGATCCCCCGGATGCTGATCTGCTTGCGCTTCTCCTGGTCGGTGAGAGGAGTCGCCATGCTGGGTGCTGGCCGGGCAGGTTTGTGTCCTGGGACTGAGTGAGGAGGGAGCTGGCTGGAGTGAAGTTGAAAAGGTGAGGTGGTGTCACTTTTTCATGCAGAAGTCTCCTCCTTGTGCTACTTTTGATTGGTGAGTGTGAGGGGGAGGGTGTTTCTCCGGCCGGCCCCTGCTGAGCTGCACGGAGAGGCAGCAGGAGGTGAACAGAGGGAGCACAGAGAAGCAGACCTGCAGGGCTGGAGCAGGCCAGGCTAGTACTGAACTCCAGGACTTACTGTTATAGGTCACATTTAAAACTATGATTCTCAGTGGAAGAATGGTTGAATGTAAAACTTCACCAAAACAGTAAGAAGTGTGTCTGCAAACTTTGGACCCACATTTTATTTATTTTATGTGTGTGTCTGCATATGCTAATTTCACGTGCTATAGCTTTATATTAGCTACTAAACAAAAGGCATCATGTTATGCTTTTTATACGGAGGCCCTAAAAGGTCAAGAATACACGCCCGTTTTTTCTATTTTCTGAGATAACACAATAAATTCTATGTTTTTTTTTTCTTCAATATTACAACGTATTTTTCTACATATCTCGAGAAAATAAAGTCTTCACTACCCCAGACAATGAGATCATTTTCTGGGAATCTAAACATTAAATCAGTTTCAACACTTTCAGTTGCCAGAACTGCCTTTTTGCCACTGCCCACATGGTTAGCTAAGTGAAGACTATTTCTGTGTTCATATGTGCGCTTAGCCGTCTCCGGGCTACCGATAACTATCAACCAACTGATTTAATTTTTACATCCCAAGAAAAAAATCAAGTTATCCCAAGAAAATAGAACTTGTAATCCTGAAATATAAAGAAAGTTAAGTTGGGATCTAGAGAAAAAAACTGAAATTATTCATTATCTTAAGAAAACTGAGAAATATAACATATTTAACCATGACCTTTTTGGGATTCTGTACATTTAAGTGAATAATTTACCTTTTCTAGTGTCCAGAATTTTTATTTTGCTCTGTGTTTACTTAAAAAAAAACAAAAACAAAAAAAAAATCAACTTTGCACTTTTTATTCATTTTTTTATTTACTTCATTATTATTATTACTATTATTATTATTATTATTATTATTATTATCATTATTATTATTATTATTATTATTGTAAATATACTTTTTTCTTTCCTTTTTGTTTTACTATGTTTTGATGGAGCAATCTAACTGCAAAAATTTGCTGGAAGGAATTAACATTTTTGTAATGAGTAAATACCATTTTAAGGGACATTATTCATTATTTTGTGAAATTAATCTGTTACTGCGCTGTTTACATTTTTTTTTTCGAACACAACCATTTTTACAGTGCAGTATACACTATAACTTTACAGTTTACAATTAACCTGCAATCTAGCCTTTTTACTGATATATTTGTACTTTGCATCTCAAAATTAAAACCAAGTAATTTTATTATTCTGCTTGGTTAATGATTTTTCATTTTGTAATCTACATAAGGGGGAGTTTACCCTTTTTATTTTTATTTTTTGTAAAAATGACATTCTTTTTGCAACAAATCTTTTACAGAGCACTATATATATTTTTTACTGAGCATTCGTTGTCATGTAAAATCCACATTTATTTATTTTTTTTCCATTTAAAGTTGTATCTCCCTGGGTAATATACTGATGTGCCGTGTCATTAACTGTGTAAAAACCTGTTCCTGCAAAACATTGTTTTTACCATCATACACACATTTAAAATTATTATTTTACTTTTAGGTATTTATGTTTTAATATGCTCATTTTATACCATGTTCTAATTTACAGTGCAGAACAGGCAGAAAGAATCATTGTTAACATCTATTTATTGAATTTTCACACATACAAAAACACACAGAGGCTCATGTTACACTTCAGATCATCATAATAATAGCAGTAATGATAGACATATATAATAATAATAACAATCATAATAATCATACGCTGTTCAAATGATCGTAATAACAATGTTACTTTATAGTCATACAATTCTCCATAGACATATTTTAGTTTCAGTGTAAATAATATTCATATAGAGATGACATTCTAGCTCGGGTCAAACAGGGAAAAGAATCACTTTGGAGTTAAAATGAGGTTATAATGCAGATAACTCACACACACACTCGCAGACACACACACACTACAGTATGTATGTACATTTGGAGATAACACCCAGTGTCGCACAGCGACAGTGTGTAACTTTGTATTCATAGAGTGTGACGAGGCTGTGATAGACTTTGAATTTAAGTGTTTTTGGTTCATAAATAACTTTTCTCACAATCACACACTTTCTAACGTGAGCTTCTTCCTGTGAGCAGCAAAGAAACATACACTTGTGTTATTTCTCTAACAAAGACATTGGTCAGACTTCAGACTCGCACACTGAATGATCCAGGAGTTTGTTGAAAAGTAACAGACGTGTGTTTCATCTGCCGGACGTTAAAGAAAACCTCCTTAATGAAGTGTTTTTCTGAGTTAAAGTTATTTTGTTTATTTGTCCTGGGATCTGAGGTTGTGTAATTCTGTGATAATACTGTCTCTGTGCTGGGTCAGAGGAAGTTCTTGATGCTCACTGACCCTCTGCTGAATGTCTCATTGTGTCATAATGAAGACCGGACAAAAACGCTCACAAAGAAAAAAAGAAAACGCTGGTTTAATTTGGCCTGTGATAAAGCTGGGATCCTTTCTTACAGTAAATGTTTTGCAAACTGCTGAACTCTGCAGATGTCTAGCTTAGTTTTTCATGCACATGTCAGAATGAAAGAGCAGTTAGCGTCTTTCAATCCCAGAGGATTCACGATCATTATGACCCCGAGGGAGGAGAGCAGAAGAGAACCAGTGAGGGTGAAGTCAAGAAAACAGCCTCCATCCCTGTCTGTAAGATGCTCTGTAACACCATGGGTATTATATTCAGAGCAAACAGGAGCAGTGTTGAGTTTGCCCTTTTGCTGATAGTTAAAAAATGTGTAGCAGCAGGTGAAGTCAGGCATCACAGATGTTACAGTTGACTCTGCTGAGGCGATACATTGAGTTTGTAGCAAAGTTTCATAAATCTTTTGGGTCTTTAAAGGGGGAAAAGGCACACCCATGACGCTCAAACACAGGATAGCACCTTAATGTGAATGTTCGACATGTTTTGATGCACAGAAGATGATTTCTGGGTCGATAGCGTGAAGAAGCAACAGTTTCCTCAAACTGAGAACACAGGCTAAATGCTCAGCTTCATGTCTTTGGTCTGGACTGAAATGACTCTTCTTCTTTTAATTTGGTAAGAAACTTTTTTTTCTCCGCCTAATCACTCAAAAGTAATGTGACCACATTTTATTTGATCAAATCTTGAAAAATCAGTTGTCAGACTGGAAATCGGATTGTCGAATCTTTTTTTTTTAATCTGTTAGAAACCTCTAGTTTCTGTTTTTCAAACTTTTTGAGGTTTTAGAAAACTTTGGACCAAAAAGCAGGATAATCCTAATTCCAGCAGAGGGCTGGATTAAGGCAGGATTACAGGAACTAAATGTTATAAAATAGCTCAGAAAAAAACATTATGGTGAATTTAAAGTTGTTTTTTTTTAATGTTTAAAAGTTTGACTTTTTTCTCTTTAATCAATTGCTATGGGGACAAAGCAATTAGGTAGATGCTAGAATGGTGGCCCTAAAGGTGAACTGCACAAAAATCTAGGGAGCACCAAAAGTATTTATCAATACAAACAAACACACAAAAAATGGAAAAAAAAATCAACAACAAAAAATGTTGTTTTGGTTAAACAAAAACATTTCATGACTTAAAAAAATAATAAATTAAAAAAACAATAATTTTACCGCACCATTTTAAAAAATGAATATTTTGTGGATACCAGGACCATAATAAATGTAAAATTTAAGCCAAACAATTCAATTTCTTCCCCAACAAAATGTTAAAATAAAATAACTTAAGTTATTTGAATGGATTTCACAAAATTTAAAAATTAAAATTACAAAATATTTAACTTTGTCATTAACAAAATTTCATGTATGTAAAAAAAAATGATAAAGGAACATAATTTTGTTTTTTTTTTGGCAAATTTCTGTTTTCTGTAATTATAATTTGATTTTTTAAAAGCTACATAATTCTTTTTCCCATTTTGTGACATACTTATAAAGTCCTTTTAAGCTATGTGTCATGTATTGATACATTCAAACTTATAGCCATTCAAGAAAAAAACAGTGCAATTCATTTTTGGCATTCAAGGTTGTTTTTCCTTTTTTTTTTTTTTTGGAGATAATGTTTGGGCTGTTGACCTTTAGGGCCATTAATCACTTGGGTTGAAATTATTCACACAGTATATTAACTTTGAAAGAGAAACCTGTGTAGGAATTGGATTTTGTGTGGGATTTGGCGCCCCCTGTGGACAAAGTATGGACAACACATTTAGGATGCTGTTGCCAAAACACGACATCACAAAAACCTCTTGGTGCATCATCGTTTCCTGTAGGACACAAACATTTCTCTCAGGTTGTGAAAAGCCTCCAAAGAACTTTTTAAAGCAAAAAAAAAAAGATTCATTTTCCTCCTTTCTGTCACAACTATACATCAAATAAAACGAACAATGTTGAACTCTCATTGAAAAACTCTGCACGTCAATAACTTATTTATCTATACACGTCTCTGCAATAGATCATTTCAATAACAAGATTACAAAACTACCAGGATTCAGTCGACTACGGTAAAAAACCCAGAAAGAAGCGAGCTGCTGTAGCACCTTATTCCAGCAGCTTCACAGTCATCATTTTCAACACGCTGCAACACACACGAGTTTCTGTTTTTATAATACACCATCCACGGCTCTGTCTTCATCTCTTCATCTTTAAGAGCTGCACCAAGGCTTTGCTTCCAGTAAAATTCATATATGCAGAATATTATTACTTTTTTACAGACAACACAGGAGGTTCACAGGAGCGAAGCGGATAAGAAAAGCATCTGAACACAGACGAGGAAACTATAGCTGAGTCCAGAGATCACTTCAGCTGCTGAACAGTTTCATTCATCCACCCCTTCACACACATCCATCACACTCACACACATCCATCACACTCACACACAGAGGATGACCTCATGCTCCCCCTAGTGTTCTACATGTGTAAAGATGTTCAGGAAAAAGAAATGTACAGAATATTTGAAGTTTTCAAAGACAGAACCATAATGATGGAAATGATAGGGAACACATTTTTTTCTACATTGACTCATTTGCAAAACAGATTCCCACTCTTCAGTAGATGCAGTTCAATGTTTCTGTTCAAAAAGCTTATTTGATTTCTTGTAGTTACATAAAAGGAGCATTTTTCATCTGTATCTGTGCTGAATATGAAGCTGCAGGCTGTTAGCTTAGCTTAGCTAAATCAGAGGAAAACAGTTCCTGTGAGTCTGTGAGGGTTGAAGTGCTCAAGTCTTGAAGTAGAACTGAAGATAGAGAACATGGCTCAAATTTCTTTACTGATACAGAACATTATTTTGTTTTTGTGAGCTTATATTGTTTTGTAGCCATCATGTATGTATGCGTGTTCACATGCGGCCTTTTTTTTTTTAGCAATAGTTCCTTCCAGGATGACAACACAGTTTAGATCCTGCAAGGCTTTTACACCAAATTTAAACAAAAGCAGAGTTTGATACGTAATAGAGCCGGAGACAGACTCAAAATTAAATAAAGTCAAAAAAACTTTGGCTGGGGAAAGGTGAAGACTGAAGATGTTTGTTTGGTTGCGATTTTGATTAAAAACAGGCAAGTTGTAGGAATTTGTAGTGATCCAGCTGTATCAAAACATAATCAGGAGCCAGCTCATCCCTTTAATACCTAGGTTGCTAATTTCTTCCACCTCCAAGATTTGCTCATATAAGGTGGTTTTGAGTTTTTATCAACCCAAAACTGAGCATAAAAAGTGGCGTACGCCAATTTCCGTAGCTTCATAGTGCATGGCATCTCCATATTTCATCAAATGTCTCAGTAGCTTTAGTTCTCCTTTGAGCTTGTTCCACAAAATCCTCAGGTAGCGGAGATTCAGTTTGGGACTCAGACTTTGATTTGTGGTTAAGTGATGTCAAAACTCATCCCATTGGGACATAATCTGGCCACCAACACGCCAAAAGTCCACATTTTAACACAGTTATGTGCTAGAGAACGCCTTGTGCTTGTAAAACCTCTACATTTGTTTTATTTACATTCAAAAAATCAAATCCTGGTTCAGTACAGGAGCTCTGGACGTGTTGGTGGACAAATGTCTCAACTTTGCTGAGCTAACCCAACCTAAGCTAAGCTAAAGCCAGCTTCATATTTAGAATAGAGGTAAGATCTTGATCATCTCAAGGTCTTCACATTTCACCTGATGATCAGGATATTTCTCTGCAGGATTTCTTTCCATCCCGTCAGGTACAGACTGCTCCTTGTTTTGATGTTTCGTCCTGCAGTTGGTCCATGTGTTCAAGGTTTAGGCATGATAAAGGCATGGCTCAGCGCTGGACGGGGCCGCTTGCAGAGAGACGCAGGGTCAGTCGGGCAGCAGGAGAAGGAGGAGGAGAGGGGTGGGTGAGGGTGGGATCATAGTTATTGGCTGGCTGTATGAATCCTGGAAAACCCTGGAGAGGTTTTCCATACATTCAGGAGAGCTGGAGAGTCTTTAGCACACAGAGCCGGTGGGATCTGGCTCCCCGGGGGTGTAGAAATCAGGGATGGGGAGTCCAGTGTGCAGCGTAACCTGAGGAGAGACACATTTACATTCAAATGAATGAGTCAGTAAATCCTGGTGAAGGTGTTTCTGCCTGCAGGGGGAGCTATTGAGCTGTTTCCTCACTGAGTGTTTCTTCTCTGCCTTATTCGCCCAGAAACAGCAATAAAAATGAGAGAAGTAGCTGAGAGCAACCAGAAATTCAAAGCTGCTAAGTGTTGTTGAGTCTTTGAAGCTTTCTCTTTCAAGGTTTAATCCTCGGAGTCCGTATTTGTTCATCTTAAGAAAGCTCTTTTAATAAATAATGACTGCTCTGCAGTGATACTTTATTAACCTACATGTTAAAGGCTCCTGTTTGTGCCTGCAGCGCTGCTGGGGGAGGAATAATCTCAAACTCAATGAGCTGGTTTGAGTTTAAAAAACAGCACCACCCGGAGCTGTTTGAAAGGCGTGCTTCTCGATGTAATTAGAAATTAAATGTGACTCTGGAAAGTCATTTAAATGCTGTTTAAGAGGAACACGATAGCTGCAGGAAATGCTTTGATTTTGCACAAGAAGTGCAGATTTATCTTGATAAGGAGAGCTTCATTGAGTGTTTAAAGTTCATTAAGACGTTTTTAAAATCTTTCCTTTGACTTGAGGAAGCTTTCAAAAGGTTGGAGACAATCTTTTTCTGGCTGTTCAGGCTACAAAGTCTTCCAGGGTGTTTGAATATATCAGGTAAATCAGACCTCACTTACTATACTGCGATACATTTGAGAAAATGTGTCTTCGATTTTCAGTGAGAAATTAAATTCATGCACAAGTTTATTTGAAAGAAAAACAGAGAAAATATTTGTACTTTTACAAAAACCTTACTTAAATAGTTTTATGAACTCATACCTGGACGTTTCGGTTGATGCTGATAGCCGGGTAATAGGTGCCCTCAAGGCCCTCGAAAGCCACAGGACCCTGCTGCTCGTCATTGAGGAGGAAGATGAGGATCCCACGGGTGAAGTCCAGCAGAACTCCTATCGTGGAGCCTTTGGCGATGCCTCCATCCGTCCTGCATCGACACACACACAAGTAATAATTAAGAGTAGGCCTGGGACGATAGTCAATAAATTAATTAATCGTACAATAAATGAAATGAACTCAATAGTTTTGCCAGCCTCAATATATCACCATTTGTACGTGTGTTTGTTTTCCTCGTCTCTCATCTCCAAACAGGCTGGATGAGTGAGAATTTACATGGACACACAAAGTGTAGTTGGTTACATCACAAAACGAATGCTGCCCTTCAATTCAGGTTTTTATTCAAGTGCAATTTTTGACTGAGAGCCCATTATATATTGTTTTTTAATTGTTTTTTTTTTAAGATATTTAAACATTGATATTCCAATTAAAATAGTGAAAAATAATCATGAGAAATAAAATTTCATTGTATTTGAAAGTATGTACCAAATTATTATGATATATTGTTTTTATATTAGTGGCAAATTTGGTCTCAAAATTATACTGTTAATAATATTGTTTTGTCAATAATTGTGGAACAGGCAAAATTTGTTATCAGCCCACGCCTACTTAAGATCTATTTTTGTTTGTGTATTCTCCTGCAAAACATCTGACCAAACAACTTTTAACTCCTCTGAGGCAACAATTTTAAAACAATTCACTTCAAGTTTAACATTTTCTGCTTCAACTGCAACTCAATAAGAGTTTGGATTTTATGCAATATGTTGATATAAACAGTTTTGAAGCCTTTGTTTTATAACATTTCTGATGCTTTATCTAAAATACTTCTTTTTTTGTTAATAAAAAAGACATGTTCATTTTGAAATTTGATGCCAGCCATATGTTTAATAAAGTCTGGATTATCCCCCCCCCCCCAAAAAAAAAAAAAAAATAAATAAATAAATTAAATAAATAATAAAAATAAATAAATAGATAAATTAAACAAAATAATAAAAACATCTAAAGATAAAAAAAACAGCTGGAAGAGAACCTTGGCCAGTCCTGCATTTAAAAAAAAAACAATATGGCTCTGTAATGGAAGTGACTGCATGGCCTCAAAAACCCTGTGTGTCAACCACATACCCAGGTTCAAACTGCACCAGTGGCGATTGCGAGTGAAGACTGCAAGGGAAGCTCAGCTTCCCCCAAAATGTTCCTAAAAAAGTGGTGATATGTGCTGCTGTGTGTACATTTTATTGACAAAATATGCGCTAGAATTCCTTCATCTTTTGTTCAGAATCAGCTACCTATTACAGGTAACTGGCTCCACCTCCTTCTCAGTCATCCCTGCAGCGTCTCAGCGCTTCAACACATTCGGACGCTGAGCGTCTTCTGACTTCAGTGGGGAAGCATAGAGTGGGTTGTTCCACTGTGGAAACTGGACTGTCATTGGATAAACACTGGGCTTTGTCCCGCCCTCGGACATTCAGCCTCTCTGGGGGTCTATGAGGCAGTGGGCTGGCCTGGATGCTGGGCTTCTACATGATGATTGGATGATCTGTCTGTGGCTGAATCCCTTTTTAAATGACAGTGAAATGAGCCAGTCAGCGATCTTGAAGTATAGCCTACTACCAGAGCCTCTTCTCAGTTGTTCTGGACTGATCTGGAGGCTTTATCAATCCCCAGCGAGTTTACCTTTCTTAAAAACAACGAGTGTTGAGAGAACACTGGTAAAGTCCCTGGAAAAAACGCCTGGTGGGTACGACGGTTACAGATCATTTGCTTGAAAAGGAACGGAGGGTTTAAATAAATAAACAAATTTATGATGTAGGCCGGAAAAAAATGAGCTTCCCCTACCTGACTGACCAGCAGCCGCCACTGAACTGCACCATTCAAAGTGGAAGCCAGATATGAACATAAACCAGAAACACTCGAGACTTCTCTAGACCTCAGCCTGTTATAGATCGACTGAGGGTCTAAGGAACCAGGATCTGACATTCCTTTGAAAATCATGGACGTTGTGGGGAGCACCTGGCCTGCTATCACCTCACAGGTACGAGGTTGCTGGAAATAAACCACCTGACGTTCTCACCTGTTGGTGTGTGAGTTGTTGTGCATGAACCACGAGCGGTTGTTGTCCACATACATCGCCCAGGCCTTGTCGTCCTTCCCCAGCATCACATCCTTCAGGACGTCACCCCGAGCGATCCCGAAGGCCGGGTCGGGGTGGTTGTCGTAGCGGTCAACGGTCATCTCCCAGTAGTGAACGCCACGGGAGAAAGAAGAGTTACCCATCACCACCCTGTCGTCGTAGCTGTTGCACGTCACCGTCAGGTTGTCGTTGGAGAGGATGATGTCCGGGTGAGCCGAGGCCGTGTCGAAGGTGAACCAGGCGACTGTGCATGGACACGGAAACAGCGGCCACATGTTTGTTTAGCATCAAAGTGTCAGTGTGAGTGTGAGCGAGTGAAAGGATGATGATGTTACTGAGAGGACATGAGAGTGGAGGCTGCAGGTTAGATGAGGAGATGAGAAACTGTAAAAAACATCTTAATGAGGAGAATGACAACCCCTGAGAGAAACAAGATGATTCATGATCAATTTAATGACCACTTAGTTATTTCTTAACATCACTTAACTTCTAAACTTAATCTTACTTAATCCTAATTATCTCACAGACTCTCTCAGCTACTTTGGCTCAATCCCTTAATGATGGTTTTCGATTTCTACAATTTTAAAAAGAAGTAAAACAGCACACTATTTTTAAATGATAAAAACACATCTGTTGGAAAATCCCTTCTCTCTTTCACACTCTCTGAGGCTGGTTACACACAAGACTGTTTTACGCCAGATTTAGGGCTCGGTTTACCTCCCCCAGTAATGGAAGGTGTGGCCTGATTCAAGGCTCCTCGTAGCTAATTTATTTGTCCAAATAATCCTCAAATGTGTGGAGTCAACAGAACTATTTTGATGCCCCTGACCGAGTCAAAGCCTCTCTGATCTGGAATCGTAAATACTGAACATGTTTAGTGTTTAAGATTCATGACTCCAAGGTCAGACTGGAAAGTGTCACAAACTGGATGTTACAGCAGACAAGAATTGCAGTGAACGTAAATAAATCTGACCCAAGAACCCAGAGGAAAACTGATAAAGAAGAGCAGCTTGTGGCATTATTTACCCAGTTTCTTGTCTTTTTCTTTTTTCTTTTTGTTTTTGGATGTGAATCACTGCATTTGGGTGCTTTTTGACTTCTCAACAAACCAGGGACTTCTTGAGGAACTACATGCGTTTTCAACCACAGGAACCAGGGTATGAATTTAGTTCTGGGGTAAACTGATCTACTCGTTGAAATGTTCCTGCCTGGGTGACAGTACTTTCCAGAAGTCCAGGAACTATGGCGGGCACAGCATAGACTGTATATAGAGTGGACAGTGTGGCTCTGCCATTTACCATTGTACGGTTTTGAAGCCAAAATGCCCCTGTCACAGGCGCCACCATTGGTAGCAGTTGTGCAGCCAGAGTGGTAGAGGTACCCAGAGAGAATCTGAATGGGGCCGAGTGACAAAAATCAAACATTTTTTTCCTTTCGAGAGTCTAATCTCTTCTTGGCTCTCCCTCCTGACATATTTTACAATCAACAACCTAAAGCCTAATTTTTAGCCTCTTACAACTAATAAAAACTTTTTTTTTTTCAGAAAAAAGAGGACCTGAATACAAGGCAGCCAAATAATATCTTCAAATCATCACGATTGGATATGAGAAACCTTCAGCCAGGTGAAGTCTTTTTTTTTTTTAAAGTTTGACCGCAGCCCATCTGAAATGACTGGGGAGATGAATTTTTTTGACCAACACTGCATCCAGTCACCAGGGGGAGCAGTTTTTGTTGCGACCTCACTTAGAGCCGAGCAAAATGGCGCCCATTTTTTCACAGTCTATGGCGTAGATCCTGTGAGGTGAAACTACCTGATTGGTGGAGCATCCACCAACTGTCTGGCAGAGTGTCCCAGTGATTCCCAAAGCCATTTTTGAAAGATGGTCTTTGTTACTCTGTTACTGCCCTCTACTGATCTGGCAATGTACTGCAGTAAACTTTTTTTTACCTAAATTGGTCATTGACCTGGTTTTAAAGATCTACATGGATCTTTGGTTCTTGCTGGAAATGCAGATAAACAATGGGCCACAGAAACCATGTAGTCTCTAGGAATATATAACCAGGAACCAGAGCATGTGAGTGCAATGTAAACTTGGTTAAGCGCTGGGCGGTAATAGACTGTGTTTTTTTCAGAGTACAGTCTCCAAAAATGTCAAAACTGGTTATAATCTAATAATTGTTGAGTGTTTTTTGAGACATTTTAGAGACATTTGTAAGTCTCCTCTCTTCTTTCTGCTCATCAAAAGAGCAAACTGTAAAGACCTGGGGAAGTTTTGTGTGACTTTCTGAGTAAAATACCTTAAAAATTGAGCCAAAGCAATTGAGAAAAACTGTGATTACTATGAAAGTAGGTAACTTGTTATTATTCAAAGCTCAGTCAGCCAGTCTGCAGATTTAAAGCGTGGTTTGTTTTGCTTTTAGTTACACTGCTTTATTTTTTGCTCAAGGTGATCTGGTAAAGTCAAAGCTGCATCAGGCCCAGAGAAAAAGAAATATCTGAGCCCTCACTGCCATGTGAGCTCGTGAAACTAACGACACTGAGAGGAAAAACTAGTTTTGCAGACTGTTTGACTCGGGTTAGAGCTACAGCGCTCTGTACAGAGAAATATGTCGAGTAGCAGATGGGTTGTTTGCACTTTTTATGGGCTACACACATCTGTCAGGTGTCACTATCTGCAGTCAAGTTTCATCACATAGCTTTATTTCCCACTGGAAATAAAACCAGGTCCTTTATCAAACCTGTGCTGAACCTTTAATAAGTGCAGCCCACAGAGCAGCAAACTGCCCACCTGCTGGGTCGGGGGGTGAACACGGCACTGATGGAAGGAGAGGAGAGGAAACATTCAGCAATGAGAGCGGTTCATACCTGTGCCTATAGACTGAATATCGCATGGAGGGAGTCCAGCTGTAAATGTGACATGAAAGGGGAGAAAAGAAAGGGAGAAAGCAAAAGGGGAGAGGAGAGCAAAGCGAAGCAGTGAGGGGTGGAAGAGGAGGAGGAGGAGGAGGAGGGGAGAAGCAGGTTTGATCAGGGAAGCTGGTTCAACACAGAGGCCAAAAACACCAGAGAGAGAATCCCCCAAAACAAAAGTAAAAAGTCCTGGAAACAAATCAGAGAGAAAAAGAACAAGCAAAGAGAAAACAAAGAGGAAGATGGAGGAATTCACACGTTTCTATCTGTCCAAACAAAACCAGTCTGCTCAGGGTGAAGTGTGTCTCTTAGATCACCAGATCTGGTCCACTCAATGAAGACAAGCTTCCCCATCTATGCAGAGCAGCTTTAACTAAAGGGAGAGCAAGCACGTGGGAGGATTAACACAAACCAGCTGCTACTTGATGTACCTGGTTTTAAAAAGCTCAAACAAACCCTTCAAACAGAATTCACATCCCGCTGCGACTGTTCGGGGTCAGAACATCGCGATCAGATCATTCAGAGTCGCTGTTATCAGTCGTGTGTGAAATGAAAAATAAAAGAGGACGAGGGCGTTTGATGGATCTTAATTAAAGACTCAAACTGGATGGTTTTCATTTGGAAATGAGACAAACTTTTACCAAAGAGGACGCCAAATAAATCATCATTTTACAAAAATTTATAAGAACTCTCTCTTCTGAAGATTTCAGGCTTCAGTCGTCAGATTTTTTATATCATCTGAGGTTTTTCTTTTTCTTTTTGGTGTTAATGAACTCAAAATCTTTGAGATAAAAGAGGAAAGTGAGCTGACTCATCCATACACATGCTGTGACAGCAGCAAAGAAGATCAAGTTTTATTAGGTTTACTGAAAACTTTCCCTGAATATTGACTCAAACACACTGAATTCTGTTTCAAGAGTTTGTTTTTCCTTAACGATAACTTAAAGTTAAATCTAATTAACGGAGGAAGAGATGATGCTTGACGTACTCTCAGAGGTCTGCATGATCAGAGTCTTGCTGTACTGGCCCACTCCACTGGCATTAAAGGCCTTCACTCTGGATTTGTACGTGCTGTTGAAGTGGAGGCCGTCCACGGTGCAGATGGTCTCAGACCCCACGTACACTTCCTGTAAAGAGAAAAACCGAGCGCGTAGTTATGACACAGAAACAGACAGACAGTGCTGTTCTTTCACCTTTTGAAGGAGTGTCTCTTTTGGAAACTGGCGGCGAGAGTAGTAAAGCGAAGGTTTGAGTTTGTACAACCTAGCGTGGGCGAGGCAGCCCACACTTCAGTATAAATAGACACGGGGACACAACTCGCGGAGCTCAGCATGTAGCTGCGTTGGCAAACCTGAATGAGTCAGTGAGAGGAGGGAAAGAAATTTAGTTTAAGAGTAATCTGACAAAGGTGAGATGAAATAAAGTCCAAAGTAAAGAAAGTTTGGGTTGATTATGTTGATACAGTTAGCGGCTTTTACATGTTGCAGCTTCACCAATATTTCCCACGAATTCAAAACAGAACTCCAAAGAAAAATCACTAAATGTAGATCAAACTGGGTTTCATGGGCACTGCTTTTTTCTGAAAATGTCACCAGACATGTCTCAACTTGAGAACTTGGAGCTTTCAGACAAACTCTGCAATTTTGTGGATTGATAACAGGCAGACCGTTTATGGTCTCTTCCCTTAATACTCTGCTGCTCGCGTCCAAAAACAGTCTCAGTAATGTTGTTTGAGCCAGACCAACCATTTAAAACACCAAAATATCAAAAAATGATGAGCAGGTTGCTCTGAAGAAGCGGTACTTTGGCATTTGGCAAAAAAAAAAAACCAAGTCGGTTTTTTTTCCAGAAATGAAGAATAACAATCGAGGCCCCCTGCCCTACCATTTGCCTATGTGGAAAACCAAAGCTTGAGGCAGGGGGAGCACACCCCTCCCTTTTTCATGTGCAAACATTAAAAGTCTGAGGCAGGGAGAGCACATCCTCTCTTGTTATCATGTGCAAACACTGAAATCCAAAGGCAGGGAGAGCTACAAGATGAATAGAGAGCTCCCTGGCCTAACACATGCCTCTGGGAAAAAGATCAAAGGTAAGGCAGGGCGAGCACATCTTCTCTCTTTATAATGAGCAGACATTAAAACCCTGAGGTAGGGTAGGTAGAAAGAGCACATGTCTTTCTCTTTCAGGTATAAACACAACAAGACTGAGACAGGGAGAGCACATCTCTCTCTTTTATGAGCAAACATTAAAACTCTAAAGCAGAGAGAGCACATCTACTTTAGATATCATGTGCAAACACTAGCATACTGAAGCAGGGAGAGCACATCTCTTATCTCTTTTATGAGCACACATTAAAATTCTGAGGTAGGGAGAGCACATCTACTTTAGTTATCATGTGTGAACACTAAAAGACTGAGGCAGGGAGAGCACATCCTCTCTTGTTATCATGTGCAAACACTGAAATCCAAAGGCAGGGAGAGCTACAAGATGAATAGAGAGCTCCCTGGCCTAACACATGCCTCTGGGAAAAAGATCAAAGGTAAGGCAGGGCGAGCACATCTTCTCTCTTTATAATGAGCAGACATTAAAACCCTGAGGTAGGGTAGGTAGAAAGAGCACATGTCTTTCTCTTTCAGGTATAAACACAACAAGACTGAGACAGGGAGAGCACATCTCTCTCTTTTATGAGCAAACATTAAAACTCTGAGGCAGAGAGAGCACATCTACTTTAGATATCATGTGCAAACACTAGCATACTGAAGCAGGGAGAGCACATCTCTTATCTCTTTTATGAGCACACATTAAAATTCTGAGGTAGGGAGAGCACATCTACTTTAGTTATCATGTGTGAACACTAAAAGACTGAGGCAGGAAGAGCACATCTTCTATCTATTTTATTACCATACATTAAAAGCCTGAGGTAGGGAGAGCACATCCATGCTTCTTATTATGTACATGCAATCAAACCCTAAGGCAGGGAGAGCACACTTCTTTTTTTCTTTTATGTGCGTGTATTTAACACCAAGGATAGGGTAGGATCAGCAAAGACCCCTTTGTACAGAATAGAGTGAGCATCAGTGACAATACACATGACACTGATAAAATCGGACACAGCAGAAAAGGAGGAGCTGGGGTGGAGGTGGGTTTTAAAGAGGTTAACAGGTGAAGCAGGAAGAGTAGGCAGGGTAAAAAAAAGTTTAAACAGAACGAGCATTTACAGTTTGTCTGTTGTGGGCCAAGCTTTAAGTGGCTCAGTTTAGGCAACGAACAATATTTGACAGTTTTTGGCCACTGCCTGCAGAGATCCACTGAAACAACTTTAACATTTTTGTTTCTTTTTATTAGACCCTAAATTTGCAACAAAAGGTTGATCTGATTGTTGTCAGACTCAACAGGTCAGGAACTTTACGTGCTCAGAGGTCACTCTCAGATTTCCTTCGTTATTGTGCTGAGAGGATCGTTGGGAGGTTTAAGTTGCTGTTATAACAAAGCCGGGGCCTCCGCCTATAGAGCAGTGAAGGAGGTTTAGGTGGATGGGTTACATGCTGGGGGTATGAATACTGCTTTGATGCCAGATCACGCTTCCTGTAGGATCATCCCAGCTGACAGCTGCATTACAGAGCCTTTCTCCTGACGGCGTCATTCAATGCCTCCCTACAGCGTGTCACATGACTCTCAAGTCACACAGAGCCGTGCAGTACGGCCATCACACATACAGTCGAGGGATTTCAGCGACAATGAGCTGCTTTCACATTCCCCTGGCTGAGCTGGTGTCCTCCCTGGCACCAGCTGAAGGAGTCTTTGTGGAGAGGGAGTGGGGGGGGTGGTGTTCTGTAAAGGTGAGTTATTACTCAACTGGTCCTGTTGTGCACTTTTTGTCTTGTGATTTAAATATAATCTCAACAAGAACCCCCTACCCACTACTCACTATGGGACTTTACGAGTGAAACTGTTAGCATTTTAATAAAGCAGCCATAAATCCTCACCAGCAGAGCTATAATAAAGCGCCTACAGGGGGGGGAAACATACCCTGAACGGCCCCATGTTCCCATCGTCGAGCTCCAGGATGTATCCATCCACGGCGATGGTGGAGAGTGGTGGCTGTTTCCATGACAACGTGGCGCTGTTGTTCTGAGTGCAGCATTCCTCTAGCTGGAGCATCGGAGCAGCTGGGACTGAGAAAGGGGAGGAGAAAGCAGGACAGGTTAGAGGAGAAAGCAGGAGGCACGTGCACACACCTTGCCCGAATTTTATACATCTGCAATGCGTTCTAACATTCTGCAGTGTTCATCGTTTATACAGTCAATACAGCTGCACCCAGAATCATCAACCCTCATTTCCAAATTAGGTTTGTTCATAATTAAGAAACTTGAAACAAAATTGCCAATCCTAACCTATTTGTTCTGGGTCACAGCCTCTAGTTCACCAATATAACTCTTCCTCCAGATGCTCTAAAAGTTTCAGTTTTGTATCATCACTCCTCAGAACAGAATCACCGAACTTCTTTGGCTCATCTATAGGTTTTTTTTTGTGTGCCTGTTGCCACAAAGTCTTTCTGAAGGTCCTTTGTAACCACTAGATTTCTTGCTCTCTATGAAACCTGAGATGATGGCTTCTCTTTCTGCCACCTTCAGGTAGCAACTGCGTGTCAGACTTTAAACTTTCTACCTATGCTTCCAGTTGTAATTTAAGGAACAGTCAGAGACTCTTTTTCTTCCATTTCCATAAACAAGGCAATGATCTAAAGATGTGTACAATGTCAGATAAATCCTATGCAACCACTGACTGTATATAGAATGGACAGCATAGCTTCGTCATTTACCGATGTATGGTTTTGAAGCCAAAATACCCCCCCCCCCCCGTCACAGGCGCTGCCATTGGCAGCCAGAGTCTGTGCAGTAGAGGCTATGGGGGACCCAGAGAGACTATGAGTGGAGCCAAGTGACGAAAATAACAATAATTTTTCCTTTCTAAAGTCTAATCACTTCTTGGCTCTCCCTCCCGACACATTTTACACTCCCCTCAAAAAAGCCTAATTCTTAACCTCTTATAACTAATGACATCAAAACTTTTCAGAAAAAAAAGGATTTCAATAAAAGTTAGCCCAATAATATCTTCAAATCACCACAACAATCAAATGTGAGAAACATTTCTGTGAGGTGTACAAATTTTTTAAAGTTTCACCATAGCCCATCTGGAATGACTGGGGAGATGGATTTTTTGACCTATACTGCAGCCAGTCACCAGGGGGAGCCATTTTTGTTGCGACCTAACTTCAAGCCATGCAAGATTAAGTCCATTTTTTTTTCAGTCTATGGATGCAACAGATGAAGCCTTTAAAACAGAATTTACAAACAGCTGAATGTTTGTAGATTTGCTAATAAACCTTATTTGCTTTGGAGTTTGAATATTTTTGACTGTTGTGAGACAGAAAGCTCCTGAAAGAGGGAGCATATTGCAGCAAGGTTTTTAAGACACTCTAATTCCCCTCTCCTTTACCTTTCATCTGGACAAAGTCCAGCTGGTGGATGGTCTGCAGGAGGGGTCCGCTGTCCAGAGTGAGGTCAAAGTCGCTGGTCATCCTCGGGGTGAGGGTTCCCTTCCCCCACTGACCCTCCGTCATGTGGACCCTCCGGATGAGAGCATCCGAGATCTGAGAATAAAGTCACATAAATGGGTTCATCTGGAGACTCCAGCTGCAGAGGCTTTAGTTGTTGCAGTTTTACACATATGCGCGTCGCTGTACCTGCAGGAATCCACTGGGGTCGTTCTCCTTGATGACCTCCATGCAGTACTCCATCAGCCCCGTGGTCTGACGCAGCTTCACCGTGCAGTGGGAGATCTGATCCCGAACCACCTGGAGGGTAAAAGCAAACAGAGGGAGAGGAATATAAAACACAAGTTCTGCAAGTCAAAGTATGCAGGAGATAATCATATGTTAATCATCAGCCTCTTTGTGTGGTGAGCTGTGGAGCAGAGAGAAATGCACAAAGATGGTTTAATAAAGTGTGAGAGGATAACTGGGCCAAGAATACAAAAGGGACAGCAGGAAGAAGGAGAAAGAAGATGAAGAAAGGAAAGGGAAGAAAATAAAAATAATGCAGAGAGAGAGAAACAGGAGGTAGAAGAAAGCTGCTCACATCGAGATGAGCACCATGATTTCAAAGTGACTGAGTGAGTCATAGCTTTCCCTCCGTCGGCCTGTGCTCAGATCACGGGAGAGGAAGAGGAGTTTGACAGGACTGTCGATCCCGTTACTGACGTTTACAGAAGCAAAGTGACATTTTGTTTTCACACACCGGCTGCGTGAACAGCCGTCAGCACCGGCGGTTGCATCAGAGATGACACAAGATGTAAAACAAACACGGAAGTTTGTAGTTTTCTGTACACAGTTTACTGTTAACATCAGATCGTCAACATCCCAGGGTCTAAAACGAATCTGAACACAACTTCGCCTGGGTAACAGATTTATTCTGAGTTTAAAGAAAGAGTAAAGCTGCACTGGATTCCCGTCATCAAAAACTCCTCACAGTAGCTTTAAAAATGTCTGCAGCATAAACGTCATTGAGAAAATGTTGTTTTGTTCGTCCTCTTTAAAAGTTTTCTGACATTTTGTTCCTGTAATCCAGTCTGAATCCAGCCCCCTGCTGGGATCAGGATAATCCTCAGCTTTTATTCCAATCCCTCTGAAAAGTTTTCAGCACAGACTCCAAGTCTCATCCTGATGCAGACACAAATTAAATCACTTCATTAAATCTGTTTTTTAACCCTTTGTTCTCCTGAACCATCAGATTAAATTAAGGAAAGAGCCACAGGAGAGATTTTTAATCCTTTAAATTACCTCCTTGTATAGAACTAAACATATTAAATGGATTCGATGTGATGTTTGATAGGAGCGAGGAAATTCCCTCCCTCCTGCTCAGCTGATGTCCACACGGCCTCCTGCAGCAGTGTGCAGTAAATGAAGGTGCCGGACCGCCGGTTGCTAGGTAACAGAAACTTCACTGCTGCTATCCAAGGGGCGGCGAGGCTGAATGGAGAGGAAAATCCTCTCTGCAGCCCCTATGAGACCGACAGTATACATGAAGATGGTTTACTGATAAGTGCGGACACAGGGCATCAGTATGCATGAAATATGACACAAACAGGACAGAGCTTGAGATTAAAGAGGGAAGAAAACTGTAAGACCTGAGCTTTAGAGAGGATTAGACCAAAGCCAGGCTTCAGGAAGGCTCATTGAAGAGCATCGAGGAAGAAAAGCATTTTATGGATCAGATATTTAATGAGTGGGGATGTTTTTCATGCAAACAGCGACAAAGAGAATATGAAATGCATCGATTGCTTCTTTTGTTCCTGGAATCCACTAAGCAAGCACACAGCTCTTATGTCTCATGGCTGCAAGTATAAGATGACTCAGACTGAGCTGAAAAAACATCTTTTACATTTTTTATCAGCAGCTTCAAATTTCAGCACCATGGACAGCAAACATACAGTATTTCTTATTAAATTACCACAACTGCAGTTCCTGAAGTGTCCTTAGTTTCCCAACAGCAGCTGTGATCCGAACAGGTTTGATTTCTAACTCTTATCTAACTGATGTGATCAAATAACTAGGTTACATTTAGGGCTGCACCGACGAATCGATAAAATCGCTAAAGATCGGTTAGTAAAAGCGACGACAACATTTTTTGTAGTTTGTCTCCAGTTTGTTTGTCCTCTTCCTTTTTGTCAGATTATTTAGCGGTTGGACACTAGATGAAGGTGCACTACCGCCACCTACTGGACTGGAGTGTAGATTATCTGGGCTGTGGGGCTGTATGTGTCACATGTAAACAGATCAGTGTGGCGGAGGAGAAGCGCCAAGAGATGAAGGAGACAAGTAAACACATGGATACTGGCAGAGCCGGAGAAGCCGTTTGTACAAAAAAATCCAAGAGTCTTGGAAGTATTTCACGCTGAGTAAAAGCACACAGCGTGTTAGCTGACAATGACCTCGGATGTCACGGCAGTACGACTGCAATGATCCAGCACTTAAAACACAAACATATTGGGCTCATCGATGACGAGCCAGGGAGCTCAACGGCGAGGCAAGTAGCTACAAAATCCCACATGCTCTCCTTTTATATGTTGTAAAATCGATGTATGCCTTTGAGGACTCATTTTGTCTATTTATTAAATTGTCACCCCGTTTGAAAACCGTGAAGAGGTCATTAAACTAACGTTAGCATTAGCATTAGCTGCTACAGATAGTGGTAGGGCAGAGGGGATGAACTGTTTGACCTGCAGGTGAAAAGACTGAGGACACATTTTTATTTGTTTGCCTTTTTGGGCCACTAAGTTCTTAATCTGATGACATAACAATATATTTTCTATTATTTTACCCATACTGTTGATTCTGCAAAGTGACAACACATTCATGTCATTTGTTATACTTTATAAATGTAGCATCTGGTCAGTTCTAACTATGTTCAAATATGTTGTTTCTTTGTTTATATTTTTAAGCAGACAATAGTCATCAACTAAAATACCAATGCATGTTTGTTTTTGCAAATTTTACAATTACCTATCATACTTTTTTCTCAGATTCATCGATTAATCTTTAACATAATCGTCAGAGTAATCGATTACTAAAAAAATCGTTAGTTGCAACCCTAGTTACATTATAATCTGCTAAACGGAAGTAGTTATACCTTACAGTCTTTATTTCTCCTGCCCTGTGGCTGCTTCAAACAAACTGCAGAGAAACTAAAACCCTCATAGCAGTAGGGAGGGTCAGTTCAGGCAAAGTCTTGAGTCACATTTTGCCCAAGCTGTCTGCAGCTTCAGCTCCCCGTGGCTGCAGAGATATCTGACTGCTTACAGAAGAGTTGGTGCATTTGTGCCTTCACTCAAATGAACTCTTCCTCTCTGTGTTCAAACCCAATAAATCCAACTCTGACACTTTAAGAGCATAATATCTGTTTGCATTTCACCTTTAGGTAAACATGCTCTCGTTAAGTCCACGTTTTATTCCTGTGATCAATCAGCCAGAGGATGTTGAACCTCTCCTCTCAAACAGTCAGAGCTGATCTCGTTCCAGCTCTGATGATTGGGTCTATATTTCTCTGGCTGACGTCCAAACTCTCCGTGCTGTGTCACGCCGGGAACATCGACTGCAGTGGCCTGGCAGCGCTCCAGGAAGAGTTCCTCACTGCTGTCGCTGCCTGTCCGACAATCAGACTGGCTGTCCCTCTTCTGTACGCGGCCTGAATCACAATCAGAATACAATACACGGGGGGAAGTCTCAGATTTGGTGCTGTGTTTTTTCAGCACTGCAGATGTGGTTTCCAGAAAATCTGCTCGATGACAAGAAATTAAAGTTACCACTTGAAACACTGCTCTGCCAGCTGATCAGCGTACATTAAGTGTTAGACAACAAACAAGTTAAAGCTAAAGCTACAGCTCTGCGCTGAGTTTTAACAGCTAAAGAGGAAGAGACAAAGTCAAGAGAGGGACAAACTCTGTTCAGGTCCACGTCAGAGAGCTGAGCTGCTGTGTAAGTGGGCCACAGTTTCTGCAGCAGCAGAGATGAAGCAGCTCAGGGGCAGAGACTAACCTCGTCCTCTTAGACATATGTGGCTGTCATGGTGATTAAACGCAGCGTCACACAGAGTCACGGCAGCTCAACGCGCTGTGAAAACAGCTCCAAACACAGAGAGGGCAAACTAAACAGAGAGTGGTGCTCAGAGTGACAAAAGACACTTTAATCCTTTTAAAACACTCTATTTAAAGATGCAACAGTTAGTGACAAAACCTGCAATAATACTTTTGCACTCTTGGGGGCAGCAGTAACAAGGTGTAAACACAACACTGACATATTATCAAGCTAAACTCGTTAGCATAAACTCCTTTACAACCTACGTCGATATAAAGATGTGCAAACATTTCAGCGACGGAAACGGTGTTTAGCTCCATTTGTTGGGACAAGTTAGCGTTCTATAAACACTAAATTAAAACCTAAAGCAGAATGAAATGTCTGGTTGTTCTGTGTTCGCTGATCAAAACCTATGGACTGTTGACTCAAGTTCAATCGAGTTCTGACAGGATTACAATCGTTACAGAGCAACTGGTGTTTTGGAGCTAAGGGGGACCGTGCTAACTGGAGACCTTCCATTGAACATGTCAGTCACCACTTAACAGGGCCTCTATTTACAAGCAAATATATGTTAGCTGTTGTCAACTAAACTAGGGGAGCATCGATACTGATCGGTCTTATCGGTTATTGGTGTACCGGTTCCCCCTTAAAGCTGGATTGGTATCGTAAGAAATCCATGTCTCTGATCCTAGAAAAACAGCTTTATGCCTTTTTTTTTTACCAGTGCTCTTCGCTGCTTAATTTGAAGTGTTGCATCTGATGCACTTCTTTTTTTTTTTTGCTGCACTACCAGTCTACAGGGTATAAAAGTTTACATTTGAAAAGAACTTGAGTACATTCTGAAGAATTATTTTGATGCCAAACATTTAAATATTTCATAGTTTAAATACATATTAACTTCAGTAATTACATATGCTCATTTTTTGCCTTGTACTCAAAACATTGCCAGTCTTATCTCGCAGTAGAGCATGCTGGTTATTATCTAACAGTGGTATCAGATCGGTATTGGTATCAATTGATACCAAAGCCCAAGTATCGGAATCTGTATCAGTACCACAAAAGTTGGATTGGTGCATTTCTAGTTTAAACCTGTTAACCAGGTTTGACCACAAATAACCAATATTTACTACAAATAATCAACATACTGTTTTAAATGTGTGTAGTTAATAAAAAAGTTGGTTTTGGGCCGTAGACATGACCAAATATGAATTTAAGACTCAATACAGTGTTTTTATGTGATGTCATCAACTTGGGAGTCGGCCATGTTGGAGGTACTGTCAAAACAGAATGTATCATAGCTTATTGCCGCACTAATAGGTTGGATCAAGAAAAACAAACAGATTTCATGCTCCCAATAAAACTACAGTGTATTATCAAACTATTACCTATGCTAACAAACAATTAAATATGTTATTTTCCTGATATTTGTTGTAGGTTTTTGTCTGGACGTAATTTTTTGGCTCCTTAAACATGAATTTGGTCTCATTCTTAGCCGTCTCGGTGCTCGTCTTTGGCTTGGGAGGGATTCTGGTTAACTGACACATGTTTATGTCACCCATGGTATAAAAAATAAATGTAAGTCCTCTGTTATTTATGATTTTAATATGTTAAATGCTAAGCAGAGTCTCTTAGCAATTAAAGTTTTACAGCAGGAATCGTCCAACAAGTGTCCCTTCTTTTTTGCTCCCTTTTTGGTATCCACAAGCCGCCAGTAGCTGAATGCCCCTTCCTGTTCAAAGCGAGTCTTGAAGAAGTTTTTTTTTCATTACAAAATAACTTCCTACTTTGATTCAAAGCGATTCACAAGGTGAACAAAATCTGCCAGTTTGTGGGTTGCAGGAAATGAAATATTCAAACCAGAGTTGCGATAAAACACATTAAGCTGTTTTGGGTTAAACAGCGAAGCGACTCTCTTCACAATTTATGTTTGATCAGAATTCTTACTGCAGCAGCTTGTCATAAACAAGTTATTTTGCTTCTTCTCAGCTGCATGAGCAAGTCCGCAGAAGCTGCTGCCAGTGTGTGAAGGAAATGATCTGTTTGTGTGGGAGTTATGAGGCCACTGCGGCACCACTGGCCTTGTAACACGCTGTGGCTGCAGTCCTCACCTGTCCCCCTGCAGCAGCAGCACTCGCCGTCATAAAAAATGTAAAAACAGTTTGACATTGTGGATGTGCATAAAGATGATTTAACGATAGTGACACGCCGTAGTAGACTCTCAGCAGAGAGCAGGATACGAGGGGCGGGTGAGGACAGATCTGTGGGAGGAGAGAGATGGTTGGAGGCAGAAGAGGAGAGGAAGAAAGGAGGTTAAGGACCAGATGGGGACGGTTAGAGAGGTAAAAACACAAGCGAGGGAGGAGCAGTGATGAGAAACATTAGATCATACTGATGTCAGGATGAAAGGAGGAGGAATAAAAGGAGTAAAATCACCTCCTGCTGGGTTGTGTGTGTTACACACTGCAGTGACGGTCAGAGAAAGTGAAAAGTGCGATGTCCACAGACACTGAGCTGTCAGGAAGGATCAATGCACCACAGAGGAAACGCGACACAGCAAGAAATCGAATGCAGAAGAAGAAGGAGGTCTGCGAGAGACTCTGGTCTGTCAGTAACGTCTTTATTCAGTCAGTGATTGTGTCATTGTTAAGTATGAAAACTACGGAAGACCAAAAGGGATGAATCTAAAATACTGAAGCTAATCAAACCATCACATCCATCATCATCGGTTTCTCTGCTGCAGATCATAAAACTAAGAAGTAAATTATTGATTTTTTTTCACCCACAGCTTTCCTTAAACTTCCTGACTTTGTCTCCCTGTTTGAGACTTTAACTATGAGGCACCCTGGGGAGCAGGGGACCCCACAGCATCTCTCACAGTCACAGGATGAGCACTCACCAGGGAGGCAAGCAAAAAAATCACTACAGTGGAAACAAAAATAGCCCCGGTGCTGCTGTGCTCATTGAACGACCCGGGCCGGGAGTCCAGAGGACGAAGCATCTGGTGACAAACTTTGTAGCGAGTGGAAGAAGATTGAGTCTGACTCAGTTTGTGATTCACTTTGTGTTTCTCTGATCAGCCTTCAGAAGAATCCGTCATCAGATCTCAGCCGACTCTCTGAGCTCACCGCTCCCCCTCATGAGAAGCAGAAAGAGGGACTGACTGAGTCCCCGCGTTTGATCATTTTAATCAATTTTCCACATCACGTTACAGCTCCGCGCTGGAGCCTAGCTTAGCACAAAGACGACTTTATCTGAAGGAAACAGAAACTGTGGGTTTCTACATTTGGACAAACAGAGACACAACAAACAAGGACACAGATACTGGTACAGGAGCCAGTGGAATTCCCCTACTCCTGGTTTGGATGCTAAGCGAGGCTAACTATGCTAGCTCTGGGTTTATATGTGCAGGCATGTGCATGGTATAACTTTTCTAAATAAATAAAAGTTAATAAACTCCCACCAAAAGTCCCCTGTAAGACTCTTACGATGGTGCTTTCAAGTGTTTGTGGAAAGCTCAGACATCTGAGACCTTGATAAGAAATCCTAACTTTCATAATGACCTTAAAGGCCATGTAAGGACTTTACGAATAATAATAGTGAAATAGCATTTTTTTGTTCCCATAATTCTATTTTTGAAGTCTTTAATCAAATAATCCTGACTTTAATCTTTGAATTCTGAGCAAAAAGTTTTACTGGTCTAATTTCATTAGACTTGATCCTCTTCCCATCATCCAAGACTGTCGGTGACAAAAAAAGAACTTTAAGAGGAAACATCTTCCCTTATTGACCTCTCACAGGAAAACATCCAAAGGTTGTGAGCTTTATTTTATACCTCGCAGTCTTTTAGAAACAAAAATACACTGAAAAAGTTTTTTCCTTTAGTTTAGTCGAAGTGCAGCCAGAATAAAGTGTTCTGAGAGGACTACAGCCCAGCTTCTCGGTCGATAAAGTGCAACAAACATCAGATGGTCCGTGTGGATGTTTGAGTGAAGCAGCTCCTCCATCAGCGCAGAGTGAAAGCTCCCCTCCACCTACCTGTCCTCTCTCCAAATAAACACACAGGGGTCATTTCTTTTCATGTGTGAGGACCTGAATCATGCTTTCAAGGACTACTTCTCGCCTCCGCAGCTTCACACACAACAAGCTCTACATGTGCCAGTTACCACAGCAACTAGGATCCGGCGTCAGGAGCAGCGGGGAGCTCTGTAGGAGATAACTCTGCAGCAGAGGGCTCTGCGTTATGTTCTCTGTGATTTTCAGTGTTTGGAGCTTTGCGTGTGCGAATCAGCAGGGTTAATCAGAGCGCTTCATTAGTGACTTGATTTGACATGAAAAATGCAAAGCTGGCATTTTGTCTGAGGCAACAATCGGCTTTCATATGGAAATAAATCCAGGCTGAGATGAAGCGTGTGGAAAAGGACGACATAATCAGCAGGAGAGCACAAGAATAGATTTTAGTCTCATTCAGAGGCAGCTGCCGGACGTCTTCCACCACTGAGCTACTACAGCAGGAAATTCCCATCGGTGACGCTTCCAGTGATCGCTTTACTCCACCTAATGTTCACCTAAAATAATCTCTGCTGCTGCGCCCTAACATGACACGAAGAACATGAGAAGACACAGTGATGTCATTGTTTTCTCTGTATGATGATCAAATAAAGACCTGAGTTCAGCGTCAGGACATCATGATGTTTGTTTCCTCTGATTGAAACAGACGGTGCAACAGACTGAGCAGCTTGAGAGTTTCAATCTGTATCCTCTGACTGCTGGCTCGTTGGTAACTCAATACATCCAACCAACCATCCAACAATCTGCCAATCCAACTATCTGCCAATTGATTCATCGATCCATTCATCGATCTATCCATCCATCCATCCATCCATCCATCCATCCATCCATCCATCCATCCATCCATCCATCCATCCATCCATCCATCCATCCATCTTTAAATTTACCCAAAATTTGCACATCCAAACATCAATCTTTACCTCCATCCATTTATCTACGTGTCTTTCAGTTCATTTATCCATTCATTTATTCACCCCTCCAACCATCCCTCCATCAACCATCCCTCTTTGTCTAAGTCCATCTATCTATCTATCTATCTATCTATCTATCTATCTATCTATCTATCTATCTATCTATCTATCTATCTATCTATCTATCTATCTATCTATCTATCTATCTATCTATCACCTAAACCATCCATCCTTTTACACATCCATCATTTTCTCTTTCCTCCAGACATCCATCAGTCTTTCTGTAAGTCCACCCACTCATGGGGCCTTGCAACCATCCAACAATCATCCATCCATGACTCCATCCATCTATCTATAAATCAATCCAAATAACCATCCAAATATCAGTCTATATCTACATCCATTAATCCATTCGTCTTTGTGTCCTTCAGTCCATCCATCCATCAACTATCCCTTTTTCTTTTGATATCTATCTATCTATCTATCTATCTATCTATCTATCTATCTATCTATCTATCTATCTATCTATCTATCTATCTATCTATCTATCTATCTATCCATCTATCTATCCATCTATCTATCTATCTATCTATCTATCTATCTATCTATCTATCTATCTATCTATCTATCTATCTATCTATCTATCTATCTATCTATCTATCTATCTATCTATCTATCTATCTATCTATCTATCCCTCCGCCCAACCATCCATACTTCAATCCATCTATTATTCTACCTTTCCTCCAAACATCCATTTATTTTTTTCTATAAGTCCGTCCATCTATGGGGTCGTCCAACCACCTATCATCTTTCTATCATCCACCATTCTTCAATCCCTCAGACCTTAAGGTTGCTTTCTGCACTGATTTCCTGTCCCTGAGTCTGTGCTGCTTAAAGATTCAAACATGAAAATCAGATCTGTCATGCTTTTCTGGCATTAAGATTCAACACATGGAGGCGCTGATCTGTGAGCTGACAGGAGGGATCAGATCTGCACATTTACATTCCTCCGGCATGAAGGCGTGCATGTATATCTGTGCTCCTCAATAAACACCCGTCCATCACTTAGCATCCATCGATCATTAACAGAACACATTTTGAATTTTAGACTCGGCAGTGAGGCTGTTCCTGTTTCCAGCAGACACCAGATTGAAAGACCATGTCCAAGATGTAAGAGAGAAAGACTCAGATGATAGAGTTGTAAATCGATAAAACAGCCTTTTAATCTTAAAATTGATTTAAAAACTCTTGTTTCCTACAGGTGGGCAGGCAAACAGGTGACAGAGCAGCTACAATTCAAGAAGAATTCATCATAACTAATCAAAAGAAAGCAGTCTTTCCTTCGTGGAGTGATTTGTGAAATGCTGCAGATTGAAGTGTTGTGGACAAAAGAATATGCGGCCATTATGTGCAGCATGTAAGTGCTCACACGTTTTCATGCCCAGGCTGTTTCTCAAACACTCGACATGTGTGAAACCTTGATTCTACAGAGCGGCCAAGCGTGAAATTGGATGCTGTACGGCACAAATGTATCTCTCCCTCCTCCTCCTCCTTCTCCTCCTCGTCTCATGCTGACTCCCTCTCTCTGTTATGTCTCCTGTTGAGTGTGTTGCAGATAGTTGAAAGACAAATGTGGCATTTGTGTCTGAAAACATTAAAAACCATCTCCCTGCAACATCTTATTAGACACGGAGATTGTTGCTGCAAGCTCAAACTGTTTTCAGGAACATTTAAATTTGCAGTGAGTCATATTAATATTCCTGGGGCTGCTTTGTTACCCTCTCGGTCTACTTCAGCATGAGCAGATCTGTCTTCCGTACTCACCTTCAGCTTGTGTTCGTGCTCTTTGTTCACTCGAGCCAGCAGCTGAGCTTTGCGTCGGTTCAAGGCATCGATGAGGGCGTCGCACTGCGCCACCAAACAGGCCTCAAACTCCACGCCGTTCTCCTGGGAGACAAAGACAGGGGCGAAAAGTTTAGTATCTTTAGTTTTTAGAGAGTGTGAGAGAAAGTTAAAAATATACAGAGGAGACACTGGTAAAGGATGTGGGAGGAAAATGGAGAAACTTTGCAGACTTTCTCCTGAAGACAAACATAATAAAAGATAAGAAATATTTACTTTAAGTCGTGACAAGACTCACAATAAAATACCGAACTGCAGTCCCTACCTAGCCCCCACGATCATCAGAACTATGACTGGATCACAGAATCTCGCTAACCTCACCCAGCTTCACTTAAAAGTCAGTTTTCAGACTTCTAGAAAAAAACATTTCAAATTTGGGTAACATGCAACAGGTGTTGCTGTACATTTCAGTGTCTGATGGTTTTTAATTACCTGGATGTGCTGCACCATGTTTCTCAGCTGGACCAGGAACTCCTTGGCCTCAGTGGCTCGGTCTGACAGACCCGTAAGAGCCTGGGAGAGCTGACCCTAAGGAGAGAAATGAGGGAAAGAGAAGGTGTCAAAGCTGCAGTCGTATGGTTCATATAATGAAGACTTAACAACCCGTGTTGTAGCTGTGAGTGAGTCCCACAACTGTTCCTCTGCTCCTGAGAGAGTCTCAGCTTCACTGTAAAGAGTAAATTACAAAAAAAGGCTTTTCAAATGTATCCCAAATCCAAATGTGCAGCCTTTCTGGTCAGTGTCAGTTAACCTCTAACATAATCCTGATGTTGGACATAATTCTATACCCCTTAATGTGCTTAAATGAGTCTCAGTTTCACTGTAAAGAGTAAGATACACAGGAACTACCTAATATAGTCTCTTGCCCTATCACATGTTTTCAGTAAGTCCTAGTTTCTGTTTAATGTAATCCCAACATCCACTGCGTTCCAACATCTGTTCATCTGATTCTGGTGAGTCTCAGCTTCACTGTAAAGCATAGAGTAAACAAAGTCTACCCTTACTTTGTCCAACCTTTGTTAGCCTGTTCTGGTCAGTTTACCTCTAACATAATTCTTTTGGAAAATGTAATCCTACATCTGTCTGTTTTTTTTTTTTCCAGGGAGTCTTAGTTTTGTTGTAAAGAGTAAATTACACAGAGGCTTTCGAATGTATCCTAAATCCAGATGTTCAGCTTTTTTCTGGTTAGTGTCAGTTTGCCTTAAATTTAATCTTAACATCTATTGCAATCTGAATCTCTATTCATCTGTTTCTGGTAGGTCTCAGTTTCCCTGTAAAAAAAAATGACATTGCATTTTTCCAAATGTATCCCAAATCCATATGTACAGCTGTTTCTGGCTGGTGACAGTTAGTCTATTACATAACCCATCATTCCTTTATATATTTCTCCTGAGTCTCAGCTTCACTGTAATGAGTTAATTTCACAGAGTTTCTCAAAATGTACCCAAAATTCAAGCTTTTTCTGGCAAATAAGATCCTAACATAAACCTCATGTCTGGTATAATTGTGTATTAGTTCATGCATTCTTATGAGTCTCAGCTTCACTGTAAAGAGTAAATTAAATAGGGGCTTTCCAATGTCAGTGTCATGTTGCCTTGGAGGTAATCCCAACATAAAGCAATCTGACAGCTACTTTATGTAATCCCTATTTTATCACCTGTTCCTGGTGAGTCTTAGTTTCCCTTTTACTTAACCCAAACTTTGGATCTAAGGCCACATCTTTTTGTCTATTTCCGGCAAGTCTTAGTTTTGCTGTACATTGAAAGCGTTACAGAAACTTCCTCCGTTTTACTTGAGCAGCATGAACCCAATAAAGGTTCTTTTTTAGAGATGATATCTATTTATGGAGACAAAATAACATTATCAGATTGCTGCTGACAGGAGCCAGAATGTGATGCTCAAGTCTGGTGTTGTTATGTAGCATCTCTGAGAAGTGAAGTCTCTAACATGACCCCTCATCTATGGAAAAACGAAGCTGTGAGAAATACAAAACACAGATGGAAGCGCTGCAGCATGAGATCCAGAGTAGCTTCAGTTATTTTTGGAGGTTCCTGCCCTGCTTGACCTTCTCGGTTCAAACGCACAGCGCCTAAATGTGGCCTGCATGCTGTGAAAAATCCTTGACCTCAAAAGTTTTGTGTTTTTCACATTTGGATGATTCCAAAATGCTCAATTTGTCAATTAGGGAACAAGGCAGCTTTTCATTTACTGCTGAGAAACTGACATTTTAACATGTCAAAGTTTTCACCCTGACACAAAAAGCACAGTCAGACTTCATGAGCAGTGAACAGGAAGTGCCTGTTTTGAACGTGCGATGACACACGAATGCTCCTGTTTGGACAACAGAGGGAAACCCGGGGTGTTCATGTATGTGCAGCAAGGTTGTGTGAACATGGGGGTGACGGAGCGAGAGGACACGTCCTGACCCGTGGGAACCTCCTTCTGGTTGAGTGAATAACCGTCAACTTGGGGAGCGTATTGTCTTCTGGGAGGAAGAGAAAGGGCGGGAGTGAAGCGCGGAAAAAAAAAGACTTCAACTCAGGAAGAGAGCGATAAAACCTGGAATAAGCTGATACAGTGAAAAAGGCTGTGAAAACAACGCTGTGTCAACCCCGCTCCAGGCATCTGACGTTAGCTGGTCAAACGGGAATCTGTCTGCAGGGGCCACCAGCTGACCTTTGACCTCAGCGTTTGGGAAACCATGACAGCTGCGGCTAAAATGAGTCTACAGCACCGAGGGACAGTCTGAGCCGGCAGCAGCTGAGCAAAGACTGAAATGTAAACCTTCCCAGATTGTGTAGGACTTCAAGAGGCTTCCTCTTTGTTAGCTTGGGACTCATATTTCAGCGTCTCAGGAGAGCTGCACGAGTGAAGAGGAATGAAATGTTTGTTTTCTCACGTTTGTTTATTTGTCAACTACAATAACAAAGTAAAAGGACTTCTGAGGGAAAACTTGTGGAGATGCACTTATAAGCTGTGGCCAATAAAATCTTCATTTTGTTCAGTAATGGAGAAAAAAAAGACGAGAAGTGACACGTGGAATGACTCAAGCTCCACATATTTCACACGCGACAGACGTTCACTCCCAATTTTAGCCGACTGTTCAAGCTGACAGATTTCCATTCTCCCTTCCTCTCACTCTTTTGGATTTTTTTCTTCCCTTCATAAAATGTTTTGTTGTTCCAACTGTAACAAAAGAGCTGTTTAACTGCAGTGGAACATTTAAAAAGAAAAAAAAAAAAGTCAGTAAACATGTTTATTTCAGCTGAATGGGTGTGTATTTGGTTTATGGTACTTTTGGTGCAAGCCTCAAGTGGACACTCTGGGAACTACAACACTTTTTTTTTAATTCAAAGATTTTTTTTTTTTTTTTTTTTTTTTAACTTGTTATGGTTTTTTTGTACTTGTTATGCTTTTAGAGAGACACCCCACTCATAGGCTAACCTCACTGGGCATGTGACGAGTCCACCAGGCCATAACGACGCCCTAACTTTGGTGCTTTCAAGATTAAACCTTGATATTATTACGTACTCAAAATTTTTCTGTAACTTTTAAACATTTTGATTCTGAAAATGTGCAAAATACTGTAGACTTAGCTTAAATTTTGTCTGATATGATGCAAAACTAGCAGCTGTTGGCTTAGCATTTACTCCAAAACAAGAGGAAACTGCTTACCTGACTTTGCATGACAACTATTAAGTATTTGGACTATTTCTCAGCAGGGTGCAGTGACATTTTGTTTTTGAAACTTGTTTATTTTGAACATTTTATTTGGCTCTAACATGGTGACAGATTCTTGCAAGGTTTAAAATGTTCACAGGCTAAAGGCTAATAACTTTATATCTAAGGTGCAAGAATGACAGGAAAAGGACTAAAAGTTCCCGTGGAAACTTTTCCTCTTTGTTTCTCCATTTTACCTTGGATTAGCTTGTCTAAAGTGTAGTGAAGGATATTTTTTGGCGCTCATTAAATTTCTGATATTCGAATCAAAGGCAGCCAGAACCAGCATCCTTGAATGTTGAAAACCTTGAACAGGTCCGCCTCATTTTCTGAGATGAAACTCTACTCTGAAGTCCATCAGCTCCATCTCACATGGATTGTAACATTGCCACTTTTGTTTTATAATCCTGCCAATCTCACTCAAGTCATCCGGAACGTTCCCAGCCTTTCATTACAGATCAGCCGGGTTGCTAACACCTGCCTCCTCAGCCGTCCTCACATGGAGTTCATTTTTTCTGTCAGTTTTCTCTCTCTGTTATAGAGATGGATTCTGAGGGAGCTCCTGCCTCGCCTCACACAGTTAGCAGTCTGTGTGTGTGTGTGTGTGTGTGTGTGTGTGTGTGTGTGTGTGTGTGTGTGTGTGTGTGTGTGTGTGTGTGTGTGTGTCAGGTGACGGAGCAGATGAAATGAAGAGCACTTGATTGTCTGGAGGCGTTTTTCTGCAGCGTCTGTTGGAGAGCCTGCAGAGCTCGGTCCTCAAAAGCAGGTCAAATGTGTCGTGAAGGTAGAGGCTGTTTTTTTTTTTATCTGGACTGCTCACAGCTGCTTCCTGTGCGGTGAAACCTGGAGTGTCATCGCTGGCAGGTTGCACACTTATAAAAACAAGTCAGTGAAGAGGACTAGCAGAGCTTTGCAGTTCCAGCCTCATGTTGGAAATACAGAGAGCTACATTTTCAACATTAGAATGACCTTCATTTTAAAGCCTGATCTCAGACACAGATAGTGTCACATGTATTGTCACTCGTGCTTCCTTTGTTCTATACCTTGGGAGTCTTTGCTGATGCTCTCCCTGCTCTAGCCCTTCATGCATGTAAAAGAGAGGGGAGGTGTGCTCTCCCTGCTTTAGACTTTGGGATTCAATGTAAGCCCGTGGACGGGCAAGGAGCTCCCAGATCAGGGCCACACCACAAAAAATTATTTGGTGCAGGCAAATGGTTAACTCTTATACTAGGTTGGCCCTGACTGAATTCCAGTTGACCACATCACTGCTGCTAGGAGTGGGACAAAATACCCTGCGATACAAGTATCAATCTGTGGAGGAAAATGAAAATTGATATTTTTAGTAAACAACTAAGATGCTTCCGACAGCTTTCCCCATGAATTTGAATTTCCATGTCACTGCTGAACAATTTAATGACAACAGAGGAAGGTGACAAGCAATTAAAATTATTCCTCTATTTTGTCCTTTAGAGACATTTTTGTTCTCCAGTTAATCAGATATTGTGATATTATCTTTATTGTGGACCATCATCCAGCATGTATTGTATGGCTCGTATAGTACGGCACATAACACGGCACATAACTTATTGAATGGCACATATGACTTATGGCATGTCGCATTGTATGGCACACATTGTACGACATGTGTTGTATGTCTCATATCACATGGAGTATATTGTATGGCACTTATGGTACTGAATGGTACATAAGCTATAGCAGTATCGCAAGTCATATCAGTAGGGATTGGTACCTTTCACGTCTGGAATGGTACGGTACTGATGCCCGGTACATGGCAATCAGTATTGGTACCCAATGGTACCAATTTTCTGTACTTTTGAGTGTTTATGTGGTCATAAATATTAATTTATTACTTCCACCAGGGAGGTTATGTTTTTAGGAGAGTTTGTCTGTCTGTGACCAACATAACTCTAAAACTAACAAATAGATCTTGATAAAATTTTCTAGAAATGTTCATAATGGGATAAGGAAGCAGTGATTCAATTTTGGAGGTGATCTGGATCACCATCTGGATCCAGGACCTTTTTAAAGGATTCTTTCACCATACATGTATTTAACTCCACCATAAATGGTCGGGTTGCTTTGCAAAACAATACAAGACAAGGTCACCATAATTTCTGACAGATGTAAAAGTACGATCCAGATCCTGGCAATATTCTGGATACTAAGATCTGGAATATGAAATATGTACTGGGTCATCCTAATTTTCAACACTGTCAGGAAACAAATTATTGTACAAACCTGAAACTAACACCAAATTGTAGCAGACAGTCCACTGAAAGGCAGTATAACATTAAAGTAGGACTGAAGTGTTGGTGACAATCACAATATGCTTGGCGAAGGTCTGCGCTCTCTGAGTGCTTTTCTAGTTTAATAATAAAATCTCAAAGTTTTTCAATTTAGCATATTTATTCTTTAAAATATAACCTTGGTACCATTGTACTATTTGATTTTACGTGAATTGGTACTCGGTGCATCAGACAGAATTTGGTTTACACCTATAAAAGTGCCCAATTTGGTACCCATCCCTACATATGGGAGCATCGTACATCAAACTGCATCATCAGTTACTCAGTGATTTTCATTGTTAGCTGCCACTGTCAGAGATTATGCTCTTTGACAACCAAAATTTCAAATATGCAAGAAATCCATCAGACTTGTCAGAAACTCTTCAGGTCTCCAGAAAGGCTGCTGAGTTTTGTAAATCAGAGCTCAGTTTTCTATGCTTGGTTGATGCGTAATGTTTGAGCACGCTAATATTAACAGTTAATTAAAGGTCAGATAGACAGCCTCTTAATCTACACGAATTCTCCACTATAGGAGGCATGAAGAGATTTCTATTATTTCCAGTATTATTTATGAGAGCTGTAACAATGGCGCGGCTCTTTTGAGGAAGAAGTGTTGTACAATTCTCCGCTCACATTAATGCAACACGACTCGAAGCTCGTTCAGAGAACATGTTGCAACATCAGTGCAGAGAGGAGGAAGCTGGAATGTTTGCAATCAGCTGCAGAGGATTTGTCGAGGTGGTGGGAGGTTTAGGATGTCCTGCTATTTGGGAGCACTAATCATCTCAGTAATTAAGCCGAGTGGGAACACGTGCAGGGCATGAATAATTCACCAGCAGCTCCAGGGCCGTTCTGCATGTTTCATTTTCTCTCAGCGGCCGAACGAACCAGCCAATCTGCCACAGGAGAGCGAACATGTCAGGGAGGCGTCAGAGCCAATTTGGATTTAAGGATGTGCATGCGTCGCAGGAGGTAGGTGTAATGTCACCGCTAAGCCTCTGAAGCTGCAGCAGACTGAAGCACTCCTCCTCTCGCTAATTAAAAAAACACGTCCACAGTATGTTTCATCGCATCATCTGCAAATATAGAATTCGAGTTCCAGTAACCTACTTTTTTGCGAAAGCTGTGCTAACTCTCGGGGACACTTTTTAAGCACCCTACTTTTTGTCAGAGCTTTGGGGCTGAGTGTTTCCTCCGACGTTCCTTAAAGAGACGCTTTATTCTCATTTAATCCTGTGTGTATTACACGGTCATGTGATTACACAGTGTCAACCAAGAGGCAACCTCCAGCAACATGAAGCAAGAGCAAAAAAAGGGCAATTCCTTCAGTTCCCACTTGAGGCAGACTCCAAATGTCATAATATTTTCAAGAAGGACACTTTTACAGTCAGGTGTGAACAGAGGGAGAACATCTGCTAAAAGGAATAAATTAAAAAACAAAGTTTAATGATGGAGGAGATTGAAAATGACTGTAATTTTGCACTGATTCCCCCACCAGCATCACCAAGCAGAGTCTCTAACATGAAAGCTTGTGGTTGTTTACAGGCTGCGCTTCAGCCCTCAGAGGATACAGTCTGAAATCCCGAGCAGACGACTTGATGATATTCGTCGTCTTGGGAGCCTTTCTGCTGTGAAAGAATTAAGCTGTTACATCCTCCAACACGCTGGAAGAGGTACGACTCGGCCAGATTGTGATACTCCTCTGTGTTTAACAAGATCCCACGTGAAGCCTTCTTCCACAGGCAGAAGCTAAGTGGCTGGTACATTATTCATCGCTTATATCTGCTGCCATCAATAATGCAGAGGGCGTCGTTAACTATCCACACAGAAAAAAGGAATGAGGAAACTGATAACAAGAGTAATGAGGGCTTTCCAAAGTTGTCCCAGTCTCTTCACGTGAGTCCTTATTTGACGGACACCTGGGACGACGCAGCGGAAAAATGGGGCACAAGTGGTCTATTCTGGGCTGGAGTTTTCCGCACATGATCCAGTGTCTATACTTTCCTGATCTAGTTCAACTGTGGTCCAGAATAACACAAGTAAGAGACAGAATGTTAATGCAGAGAAAGGGGGGCGAGGTCTGTCTCTAAAGGTCCTGGCATGCGTCAAAACATTATGACTCAGCCAGGAGACTGAGTCTGAGCTTAATGGATTGAGCAGGAACGCAGAAAAAAGATTCCTTGGTGCATCCATCAGGGAAAATCACACAGGATGGATGTGACATGGCACAAAAAGAGATTTCAAGACAAAAGTGGACGTTAGAGGAGATTTTACCTCAGACTGTATGTGATGCTTTTTTTTTTTAATGTTTCTACAGCATTTTGTTTAGGCTGCTTTTCCCTGTATTGTCAGCATTATGCTTTTATTTTGAAAGGATTGTGTATTGTTTACTTCAAGTTCTGGATTTAAAAAGCCAAAGAAATGATTTAAAGGTTGAATTTAAGATGTATTATTGCCTTAGCCCTATAACTACCTCACCTCTTAACTTTGACTTTCATTTGTTTTATGCAAAGGAGCATTAAGTCTGTTTCAATTTTAAACTCATTCAGAAAACCTTTATTTATCCTTAAACAATGTAAACAACTATAGACTAAAGTAAGGGGGAAAAAAACAGCAGAGTTCAGTATTGCACACTGAGTTTAAATTTAGTATGTGGTAAAAAAAAAAAATAGAATAAAAAAACATAAAGAAGATGTAATAATAATAATAATAATAATAATAATAATAATAATAATAATAATAATAATAATAATAATAATAATAATAATAATCCATCTAAGAAAAAATATTAATAAACAAAAATATGTTTTTTGTGCTATTGTTGTTGAACAACAACAGAACAGAATCCACAAAATTCATAAAAAATATTTTAAGCTGTAGTAACAAACAATTCAGTTTTTACTTAACAGTAGTAGTTCAACATCTTTTGAAGGAGATATAGAGATTTTTTTTAAAAAAAAAGCTCTACCAAAGGATCAAGCAGCAAGTTAAATGGTCAAGGACACTACCATATTAGTACTTTTCCCACCTCTGCAGGTGTGCCAGTGTGGGCTTTTAAAGGTGTGCAGCTCCACAGATTAATACAGGCAGATGAGCGGTTTTAGCATTGGATTAAATTATTATGGATATTAATAGAGCTGCTTATGCAGGTGGCCTGTTGTGTTTATGCCCTGACCTCAGCTCACCTGTACAGGGTCGGTCATGCAGATGAAAAACAACAACTGTCATATGTTGTATGGGTGGTGTTGATCTACAGTTCTACAGTTTCATTTAGCAGATGACAGAGGGGAAAACCTCAGTTAGTGCGAACAGTTGGAACACAATCTGTGGTCAGTATTTTGGGTCTACAGTCATGAAAAAGTATCAAAAATTAGTTTAATGGACAAGTAATTCTGCTGCCCTCTAGAAGGAGAGAAATTTTCATTGGTTAGCTGATTGAACACAAACATTGAGTAGTTGCAAATCTAAGCAGAGGCTTATCTTTATGGATTTAATTTAATAACATCAATGTATAACCTTTTGAAGGTGAAGTAATTTGCTTATTTGCAGGCTTTATTTTGTCCCTCTGATGGCTCTGTGGGAGTTTCACATGAGCTCAAACCCTCTTCACTCATCCCATGCTGTTGTCTTTGAAAACACTAATTTCACTTAATTTTAGCTCCTGTCCCTTTAAGACACATCAAAGAACTCTTGAACTCAACATTCCGGAACCCCCCTTTTGTGTCCTTAACAACTGAGTCATGCTTCTTGTTTGATACATTTCCTCTTCTGTAGAGATTCCCCAACAGATGATGTCATAACTTGAGCAAATCTCATCATGATCCCTCTGAAATCTCATGTGACTTTTTTTTTTTTTAAGTTATTTTTGGAGGCTTTTCATACCTTTAATCTGAGAGGATAGGACAGTGGTTAGAGACGGAAACAGGGTAAGAGTTGGGAATGACATGCCATAGGCCAGACTCAAACCCAGGCCACCCACTCAAGGGCAAACTTCATGGGGCGCAACCTAGACCACTAGGCCATCTGCGCCCCAAATCTCATGGTGATCTCTCTGAAATCTCGTGTGACTTTGAGAACACATTACCATCAAGCATAATGCCACCTCTAAATATTTTGAATGAGAGGCAAAGTTGCTGTTTGATGTTTTATCTTGGCTCTCTTGGCTGCTAAATGCGAAGATGAGTTCATCAAAAAACACTTAGTCGGTTTTTAAAAGCAGCCATAAATATAGCAAAACATGAGGGTGAGTGGAATCTTTTAGCAGCAGATTAAATCTACTCAGGAAAAAAAATATAAAACTATGAAACAAGCATCAATAAAAAGTTACAGGCCTGGGCTTCTGCTGCTGTCAAATATCTTTATTCTTTAGTTTAGAAATGATCCTAAAGACGAGGGAGGTCTGACCTTAATATGAAAACAGCTCCACACTTAAAAAGACTCAAACTCTTCAGACGTCTGCTTCCAGCCAGAAAAGTTTGTTAAATATGTCAGGACAGAAACATCAGCAGCGTTTTAGAAACTGTTTCCATTTTGGAAATACAGTCATGAAATATTCTGTTCAGGCTCATTTCCCCTGATGATGAGACTTTCTCTGCCTCGCTCCCTGATTCGAGCATTCTGGGTCATTCTGTCGCTCCTTCTCTCCCCTTCTTTATCTCCCTCCTTCATTAACATTTACACAGATAATCTCTTTACACGGCAGCTCCAGGGGTAAATATCTCCGTCTGTAATGGAGCATCCGTCTAAATGAGTGTGAGACAGCCGAGCCCCACTCCTTGCTGTGAAGTGTCGTTCTCAGTGGACCTTGGGCCCGCCTCTGTCCTCCGTCTCATCCCTCTATCAGAGGATCTCTTATCGTGGAGAATCCAGAGACCGTGTCTTTTATCACTTAACTGCAAAGACAACACTCTCAAGGATTTAGTCCACAACATGGCCGCCGGCTGCTGGGACAGTTTTGAGTCATTATGAAGGATGTGGGACTCAGAGAGGAGCACATGAGGACGCTGAGGTCTGAGTCAGCTGGGAGGCTTTCAGAAATCTGTAGTGAGATGACTTTATCATAAGAAAACGGATCCTCATGTATAGATCTACGTCATTGAAAACTATTTCCTGTGTAATAATGTCTGGTTCTTGTGTGGTTGGTTGGTTGTTGAATAGATCAGGACTGACTATGAGCAGGCAGTGTTTCCGTCTAAAGACTTTCCAAACAGCACATGAGTCTATTTCGGTATTTTAGTGTAAATTTATGAGACATTTGCTGGCACAAAAAGAGGATTTACTGCTTTTATTTTGTTATTTTTGACGGGAAATATGAGCCTAGGGGTGTTGGATTGTTGGGTTAGACTTTAAAAGTGAAGGTTTTATTATACTCTTGCAATGTGAGTTTCTTGACACTTAAAGGGGGGTACTGGGCTTTTTTATGGCTTTCCTTCTGGTGCCTCAGTAGTAGTTTGACATGATTCACAGCTAAAAAAAAAACTTTTTTCTTTTCAAGTAGGTGTTTAAAGAAATCTAATTTCAGCCTCTGTTTGAACTGATTCTTCTAAGCTGCTGTCTCTTTAAGGCTCTCAGCTCTACAAACCTCCTTCTACCTGATTGGCCAGGCTTCTGTAGGCCCCTGTTGAGCTACAGACTGACCTCGGTGTCTTACATTCGCCCCTTATAATGTGTCATGAACAAGTTAGAGGATCTTTTTGCATCTCGGTAAGATGTCACTAACAGATTTTGGGATTTCTACAACATACAAATACTAGGGCTGCAATGACGAATTGATAAAACCGATAAAAATTGATTAGTAAAAGCATCTACGTTTTTCCATAATCAATGCACTTTGCTGCGCCACTACTGTATTAGTTTGTCTTCAGTTTATTTGTCTTCTTCCTTTTTGTTGAATTATTTAGCCATTGAAAACTAGCTGAAGGTGCATTACCGCCACCTACTTGATGGAGTGTAGATTACCTGGGCTGCAAGGCTGTATGCATCACATGTTGCTAGGCGCCGCCCTGTTGGCTATGGCTGCCTTTTGCGGCGGCTCTCTTCTTTGTCCGTTTTTTGAGTTTTTTTTTTCTTCTCTTTTTTGTAATCTCTGTATTTGGAGTAGATCATTACTTTGTATGGCTCGTTTGTTGGTCACGGACACCAAACTTTTTGTGGCTTCAGCGATATTTTTACTACTTTTTCTCCTGTGTTGGTCTGGAGATTCTACATGTAACCATGGCTGCATTGTTTACATGTGAATTTAGCTGTTTGCAGCCTGTAGCATGTTAATGCTAACTGGTGTAAAGCCTGATGTTTCCCACAAGTTGAGGAGAAGGAGGTGAGGATGACGTGCTGGTTCTCAGTTGTGAGCTAAGAAGTGACGACATGGACTTGTCCTTCCATCCATCGTTATTGGGAGCGTAAGATCTATCTCCAATAAGATGGATAAGCTAGCTGTGCTAGCCCAGCAACAGAGGGAATACCAGAGGGCAGAGTAGCATCATGCCATTGACTGGCATGGCTAACAGAGCTAACACTGGACAAGGACGCCACATTAGAAGAGCTTCACCTGCTGTGAGCAAACAGGATCCAGGAGACAGAGACTGAACAGACTGCTGAAGAAGCTCAGTCCTGGACCCTGTGGAGGTGGAGGCTGGCTGAACTGGACAATGATGGACAAGCTGTCATCATCTTTTTTCTTATGGACCTTTTTGCACTTTCTATAAACTTTCTTACTTTTGTTTTTTTGATTGCTGCTGTGACTTCAATTTTGTTGTACTTGTTAGAATGACAATAAAGTTCTATTCTATTCTATTCTATTCTATTCTATTCTATTCTATTCTATTCTATTCTGTTCTATTCATTTGCCTTTTTGGGCCACTAAGTTCTTAATCTGATGACATAAAAATGTTTTTTCAATTATTTTGCCCATGCTGTTGATTCTTTAAGTGACAATACATTCATATAATAATAATAATCGTTAGTTGTAGCCCTTACCAATAGGTAGCAGTTTGAAATCCTGCACACATTTAGTTTGAACATCCAGCATTGAAACTTTATACCTATGTTTAAAATATGTGATTAAATGAAAGCCCTACTTTAAACATACCCAAAATGTAGTGGTTTATCTCACACTGCAAATAATCAAGTGCTAAAGACCATATTTGTCAAATCTGAGTCAAATATCAAATTACACGTAATATAAGCCACATTAACTCAACATGTGCAGACAGAACGTCTTATTCCAAGATATTAAAAGCAAAGCATTCGGCTTGAATTAGTTGGAAAAGAAAAATTAGCTGCCATATTTACTCATTAAGGTCTCTGTAATAAGATCTAATAGCTCTCTGTTGCTCCTGCAGAGCAGAGTGCAGGGAGCTCATCCTGACGCTAAGTGCTCAGACATCTACATCGATGTCGACACGGAAAACCATCCCTGCCTGCTCTGTCTGCTTGATTTTTTGGGGACCATTTTGGATGAACACTTGCAGGAGATCATTCTGCTTTCTGTTTTCATCAGAAGGATTTTAACGAAAATTTGGATCATGAAGCTCCCTAAAAGAACCCACTCCTTCAACCTTCTTCTGCCTGCGTGCAGAGTTACAATCTCCTCTGATTAATCTCCGCTCCTGTGTCAGGCGTGGAGGCGCGATTACTAATTTTCCCCGACACAATCTGCTACTCTCTTTATGCTCACCCACGCATCTTCTGTATCATTAATAACCTTTAATTGCAGCTAAACACACAGAGCATGACCTAGATTCGCATTAAGGGTCCTGTGCGACCTCCTCTGACACCCGTAAAGGGACGAGGAGCATCATTACATCAGGATTTAACACTCCTTTACTCCTTTTAATGTGATTTACTGAGATTAGCACTGACAGCCCGTCACCACACAACACCCTGTGACACAAATCTGAAGAGGCAGATGAGCCGTACAGTGTATGTTCCTCCTCCACTTGTGTTGCTGAAAATGACTTCTCAGATGTGACAGTGATTTCCATCATGATTTAGACACAGTCACACGTTTTTTAAAGGGGGCGGGTCCCAGATTAACAAGCCAAGAAGAGGCAGGAGAAGCTGGAGGAACAATCAGCAGCAACAACTGCGAGAGTTCCTCCTGGGGTCTGATATCTGAGAGACCTCTGCTGCTCTGAGCAACATGTGAGGGGAATTGGTTTTTATAACAGCAGGTGGTTCAACTCTTCCTCCACAGAGAGCACAATGATTCACAAAGATAAAGAGACAGAGCACGGTTTATCCAAACACACAGACACGACTTAAAAATATGAAACGTGTAAAAAGATCTTATTAAATGATACAGGCCAGCACTTTTTTTTTTCCAGAGATGCAAACTCTGCTGGTGTGGGTTTAAGATTTGTCGCCCAGAAACAAGGCTCTGGTTTCTTTGTGTTGTGCGCTCTGCATCAAAATGAGACAGCGATGCTGAAAAATGCAAGAGCCGGTCAGAAAAGCTCACACATCAAACGAACTTTGATCACTTTGACTTTAGAGAGGAAAAGCTAAATGTGTACGTGTTCATAAATGTTTGTGCTTCTCTTGCTGCAAGTCACAGAAAAACACATTTAACCCACAGATTACTTTCAAAATCCTTTAACTTCTGTGAAAAAAAGTGAGAATTGTTAAAAATGCAGCTTTTTCCAGAGAATCATAATGATGTTTTAAAAAATGCTTCCTTTGTCGTCTGACAGTCTTAAAGTGACAGCGTCTTCATCACACTTATAAAGAAACTCCTCACATTTATAAAGCTGTTACTGCAGCAACAGAAGAATATCGAATCAAAGCCAAAGAAAAGATTTCCTTCGTTTCTTACACTTCGATGAGCAACTCAAAAAGCAAAGAGCAAATTTTAATTCTCTAAATCTTTCTGAAAAATATACCCTGGGAGCCTGTGTTCGTCTGTGTGTGATGAGTCTCAGCTTCACTGTAAACAGAAAGTTAAACAGAGGCTTCCACCAGCCGTATAAAGCTGGGACCGAAACTGGTTTTCTTGTGATTCACTGGTCTGTTGAAATACCATCACAATGCTCGGGAACACCTTCTTTTGCTCTCCAAACGGACGTTTTTTCCTGCTCACACCTGATTGGTCGATGCTACTCGGACTACAAAAAGGAACCGGAACACTTCTCAAACTGACATTTGAGCCCAATTTCCACCAAGCAGCCCGGTTTAGATCAGTACAGTTTGGTACAGTGAAGATTCTTTCGACCAATCAATGGTCTGCAGTGTTTTGGCTCCACCTTCCGAGATCGGACCGGTTAAGTCTAGCACCCCTATAGAAGAGTCCCAAAATGTGTCTCGTCTATGTTATTTGGGGATCTGTCCTGAGATAAGTCAGTGGAAACACCATAAAACGCGTGCTGTGCAAAGACAAACTGAACTGAACCGCTTGGTGAAAACGGGGCTTTTGTCTTCATCTGACCTCAAGAGGACAAGAAAACTACTTTTATAATGGTGTTGGTTGAAACCATAGACTGTATATAGAGTGGACAGCGTGGCTCCACCATTTACCATTGTACAGTTTTGAAGCCAAAATAGCCCCGTCACAGGCACAGCCATTGGTAGCAGTTGTGCAGTCAGAGTCTGCGCAGTAGAGACTGTGAGGGATTCTGGGAGAATCTGAGTGGAGCCGGGTGACAAAAATAATATTTTTTTTTCTTTCAAGAGTCTAATCACTTCTTGACTCTACCTCCTGACATATTTTACGATCAGCCTCGTTTTTAACCTCTAATAACTAATGAAAACAAAAGTTTTCAGAAAAAAAGAGGAGTTTAACACAAGACAGCCAAACAATATCTTCAAATCACCACAACAATCGAACGTGAGAAACATTTCTACGAGGTGTATTAATTTTTTTAAGTTTGACCACAGCCCATCTGGAATGACTGGAGAGTCAGATTTTTTTTACCTATACTGCAGCCAGCCACCAGGGGGAGCAGTTTTCCTGCCAACCTTACTTCGAGCTAAGCAAGATGACGTCCATTTTTTTTTACAGTCTATGGTTGAAATCAGCTGGGATTCTGATGCATTCAAGGAAGTCAGGAAATCTAAATGTTTCTTTAGTGCCTTTAGTTAGCAGATTTGTGTTTCTGTTTAAACTAATAATCTGAATTAGATCTTTAACTACAGTTGCCGGTAGGTGCAGATGATTTGCAGAAACCACAATATGAATGCAAATACCACCACACAACAGAAATACAGCAACAACGGAAGAGATCAACTTTAGTAATTTTCTAATGGAGGATTGTAGATAAATAAGTCCCGGAAGGAGATCACAAGGTGAGACCCCTTTGAAGCTATAGACCTTTTAGCCAATTTATCGTAAACAAGAAAAAGTTTTACTTACTTTCACAACTTTTCGGCCCCTTTTGGAAAACTTCCAGGTAGAAGTTGATCTCTTCTGTTGTGTTGTCACTTTTGCAAATCTTCTGACACCTACAGGCTACAAATCCTTCTCAGATTACATCATGGGAGCTGGGATGACATCACACTTGCTTATGCTCCTCCTGCTTTTGCTCTCCATACACTGTTTTTGCAAAGCCTGGTCAATACTACTCTGACCACAAACAGAAACCAGAATAAGTCTCACACTAAAAATCCAGACCCTTAAGTGTTAATGCCAAATTCAAAGCAGAATATGCTCACAACAACACATTGCTTGTTATACTGACCCCAAGAGGCAGGTGTAAACTACTGCTAGAGTCAAATTCAGACACTTTACAGCCTAAAAATGGACATAAAGCCTCAGTGAAGAGCATCTGACTGATCCTCAAATCCTGAGATTGCAGAAGAAGCCACAGCCATCATTTTAGGGTCAAATCCAAGTTCTGAACTCCACTGCGTGCCTTCTGCAAAACAGCAGGTGTTGCATGAAAACCTTCAGTATATCTGCAAGTTTTCTGGGATTTAGTCACATTTTCTTCCCTGATAAATTATGAGAGAAACACCCTGAAGCTCTGAAAGATGCCCACCCTCAATTCTGCCAGCTCCAAGCTCTCAGCCATCTGTTCCATTTCTGCAGGCTTCAGATAACAGGTCAGGAACAAGCAGGTGCAGCCAAAAAACACGGTGACAGGATGGAAATGGGCACAAGAGTCTGTGGTGCTGTTGATGAGTTTCTAAAAATACCCCTCTAAACGTTTCTTGCATCCAAGGTAGATGAAGCAGGAGCGGTCGGCGACTTCTCCAGTGATGGTAGTTTGATGTGAGTGACACGATCGACCCCCTCTGATTTTTCCATCAGCATCTGAAGTGAGACACTATCCTGCCGCCATCGAGGGGAGATGATTGGATTGCAGTCTGATAAATAGATGTTTTGAAGTCATATAAGACCAGTTCTTCTGTGATCACCTATTGGACGGATAGTGGAGCGCGTGCAGATAGAAAACAAGCAGTGAAGGGAGGAGGGATGGGTTGCTGCAGTGAGGGTTCTGCCTCCTAATGCTCCTCCAGGTGAGCTACCTGTGTGGGCCTATGTGATTGGATGAGAGGATGAGAATGGTTCATGCGTGTGTGAGAGAAAGGATTGTGCAAAAATAGGAGACACCATCATTACACACCACTCTCCCTGTGAGTGTGTGTGATTGAAGTGCATCTCCAGCTCTGAGCAGCTGAGAGTGTGGAGGTGAGGGTGCAGCCTTCTCTGCCCACAACACTGCTGCTGCTTCCAAAATAGCCTCTCAAACCACGCTGAAGGCCTAAATCTGTGGTTGGATCTTGTAAACTGCAGTTCCGGCAGTGAAAGAGAAATAATCATAGAAGCTAAAAACTCCTCATTGTGCAAAAATCACCACTTCATCAACAAGATGCTGCCGTGACAGAAGCTGTCTACTCCTTGTTGTCCACTCGTGAGCAGAATCACAAACAGATCTGCCTCCTGACAGCTTTGCGCACACAACACAGAGGAGTTCGGAGAAGTGCGCATTTCCTTTCTCTGTCTTAAATCATGATCAAGAGGAGCGAAACAGCTTCCTCTGACTTTAAATCTAAATCAAATACGACACTCTCCACATCGCTCTATCTCCACAGATGCTGAGCGGACCTGACAAGATAGCGCAAATTATTCTAGAGGCAGACTTGTTGCTGCGCTCTGAGGATGGTGAATCACTCTGAGCAAAAACTGCAAACACATAAACACACATTCAAGAAGCTTAAGGAAAAACAGACTGTTTCTTTTAGGTTTGATCGTTTTTACGCACTCACCTTGTGCAGTTTCCACATTGCGCCCAGAGCTTTGACCTCATGCGTGCCGTGCTTCCCCTCTTCCAAACACTGATAACACACTGGCGTCTTACACTGCACACAGTACATGCTCAGATTCTCAAGTTCGTGCTCCGTGCATGTGGAGATTTTGCGGGGACTGGTGCGGCGACTTATCCGCCCCTGCGCAGGCGGCACCAGGCGGTGTTTGGCGAGGGGGCCGCGGGGTGGATGGCACCGCAGGCGGCAGGGGTCGCAGTAGAAGACGTCGCACTGCTCGCACATCACAGTGGCCTCCTTTGGACTCTTCTCGCAGAGCTGACACTTCAGAGCAGCCGCTTTGCTCTGCTGGTACCTGTCCACCACCCCCTCCAGAACCCGGTTCTTGGGGAATCCGCGGAGCCCCCGGTCGTCCAAGATGAGGCTGCGGTGACACTGCGGGCAGGTGATGCAGGAGTTGCGGGGGATCGGTGGCAGAGAGCCGGGCTGAGGGAGAAGGTGCTGTGGAGGAGGTGGCTGAGGGACAGTTGGGGGGAAAACCCGCACACCGTTTGGCGATTTTTGGCAAGGGGTGGTTGGAGTGCTGACGAAGCCCCCATAGGAGCCGTAACCACTGTCCGCCTCACTGTACAAACTCATTTTATCCAAATCCAGATAATCATAGTCGGAGACGCCGGATCCGGAGGCTCGGCTGCTCTGTGGGGACTCCGCGTCAGGGGTCTGCACAAGGATATTCCGAGCACACGCCAGGCAAATGTTGTGAGAGCACGGCAGAATGATGGGCTCCCGAAAGAAAGAGCCGCACACGGGGCATTTTAACTCTTCCTCCATTTCATCCATGGCTGCTGCAGGAGGCGAGAGATTCCTGTGTGACGTGCAAACAAACAGGAGAAGCCGCAGCTCTGTCTCAGCTGATTAGTCTGCGGCTCGGTGTGTGCGTAAAGGAGCTCCTGTCGCGTCCTGGTGCGAACACTCAAATGCAACCTTGAATAGAAGGAGAGGAATCAGCAACCGAGCTGAACCAATAGGAAGGCAGCATCAGCACACAGGGAGCTCCCATTGGATGAGCGGTGGATTCCACACAGCCATTGGATGCTTCAGCTGTCAGTCAGGAGAGGGCGTTAATGAGCTTTACAGAGGAACTCAAGAGATACAGCCTGAAGACCTGCATCCAGACTGTGGAGGGGATTAAACCGGAAACAAAGTGAAGCACTCTTTAAGACAGTACCAATTAATACAGATTAATGTCAGGATTAAACAGACTAAGACTCAGATCAACTGTAGATTTCTCTTCACAGAGTCCTAAACAATAAAATGTTTTTGTTTTGGAATTAGCTCTTTGAATCTGATGGTGAAACATTGCAAAGCAGCATTTCACTGAAACAAGATGAACAAAAACAACATTATAATTCCAGTTTATACAAATTACCGTATTGCAAGAAAGATTATTTGTGTTGAAAGTATGTATACATCTGCAGCGAGGCAGCAGATATTAGCATATTTCAGTATTGATTAATCTATTGATTTTTCCGTCAGCAAATTGTAAAAATACTGACAAACACTCCACAGAGACTCCTTTAGGCTTCCTTTATGTCTTATTGATTATAAACCATAAAAGTGATATAGTCTAGCATTAGGGAGCAGGAAGCATTCATGCTCTTAGCTCACACCTCAAACACACATTACTAAACTACTTGTTCCAGTTTTGTGTTTTAGAGGACATTTGTGTTTTGTTTGGATTGGTGTTATCACAGCATCCTGTGATCTTAAAGGCTCAAATTGTCCTCCCTTAATGTGCTAACTGCTCACATACTTCCATTGGCCCTTTATGTCAGCATTGCTGTAAGCCAACACATCCACCAGGGAAAAGCAGCCCAGAGTCAAAAGTTGGTGACAACGACAACAAACTCAAAAACAAACATGGCAACTGTGAAGGAGGTGTTTGGTCTGTATCCGTTAGCTTCATGGAAACATGCAGAAACATGGACAAAATGAACATATCCATAAGTAACACTGAGCAAAAATGGGCCTCAAACCTTTAAGTGTGGTTTAAACTTCCATGTTGAATTAATCTCTCAAGTGTCCACTAGAGGCAGAAACCGCACACACCCAATCAAAAAAAAAAAAAAAAAGATCTTTGCTGCAAAAATTAAACGTGTTGACAGTGTGGATATAAAAAAGGTTTAGTTCTGTTTAGCTTGTTTTTATATCAGCACAGACTATACGGAGTGCAAACTTTTCAAAAAAGTTTTTTTTTAAGGTATTTAACTTCTATTAACATTCAAACATTCAAACTATGCAGGATGATAATGTGTATCAGAAATAATTGAGTGTCATGGAGACTACCACCATATATTACAGGCTATGGCTGGGGCAATTTTGACAACAAGCAAAATGATTGGTCTAATATTTCCTGTGTTTACAAGATAACTACATGGGCTTTACATACATGAGTACACTGGCTGTAAGTACAACTGGGGTGTACATAAACTTGGGCCTTACACAGTCCTCAACTTGCGTGGTTCTCAACTTACGTTGTTTCGACTTTAGACCCCAATAAATATATGTACACAGGAAAATAGAGAAGGTTTTGAAGTTACGCTGCTCTGTTCGTAAGCTCCTACAACGCGTGCTAGTTTTTGATGCGTATGAATACACAGCTACACAGTGCTACGCATTTATCAGCATCGCCCACTTTGTCTCGAGTCGCATCAGTGTAGATTGTCTGAGTTTTTGCTTCGTAATTTTCTCTGTATCTTCACCTTTTTCCCATCATGGACACAAAAAGGAAAGTAGGATCTGTTTTTCCATGCATATAAAGTATAACACAAGTATTTGGATAGTTGTTTAGAGATTTTGGGGGTATTTAGGGCAAAATCCAACTTGCGCAGAATTTGGGGTTACGACGTGTCGTAAGAGCGGAACTCGTTCTTAATTTGAGGACCGCCTGTACTTGACTCCTACATACTCAGGCTATAAGTACACAAGAGAGTGCATTTTCACCCCTGTCCCATCCCACTCACACACAAGAAATTTGGTCCTGTCCCCATCCTGAACCAGAGTAAAAAAAAAAATCCTGCCCCCTCCCACTCCTGGTAAAATAACTCCCACTCCCATTCAGAATGACTCCTGCCCCCGTACCACTCCCATTTTCCCCTTTCTTTTAATTTTTAGGCAATACATTGAATTTGATTTGATTTTCTTCCCATTCCTTTTAATATTACTCTTGGCTTCTGGGAAGTGTAGTTCTTTTCACTTGGATTACAGTGCAGGCTTATTGATAATAAACTACAAAATGGTTTCACATATCATATTTTATCTTCTTAATTGGTTCCCGCTCCTGTCTGCTCCCGTAACTTTTTATCCTGTACCGTCCCAATCCCTTGATTAATAGTAAAGTTGACTCCCATCCCACTGGAATCCCACGGGGAAAAAATGTCAGCCTCTAACGTACGCTTGGAATACATACTTGTGCTGTACGTACACTTGGGCCTCATATACTTGGGCCATACATACATATGCACTTAGGCCCAAAATATACTTGAGCCCTTCGTACATAAATGAACACATGTGCTGTAAAAACATGCAAACTTGGGCCCTACCTACAGTCATCCATATGTAAGTACATGAACGCTTGAATACACGTACACTTGGGCCTAATGTATGTACACTTGAGCTGTGCAATAAACTTGAATTCAGTTGTAAACTTTCCTTCGCACCAAGGCAGAGAACGTAATGGGACCTGAAATTAGCATAATTACTCACGAAGAAATTGCCCTGGCAACTAGTGTTTAGGCCAAGTATAGCAAAGCTGATTCTCAGATCTACCATTATGTAATGCTTATGACAGCGTTGGCCAGTACAGCGTAGTCATAGTCATAGGCAGAAGTATAGACCAGGCTTCCAGGTGAGATGTGTCATATTTAGAGATGATTGTTCTAATCCTGGTATTGGGTATTGGTCCAATACAGACTCAAAAAGCTAGATTGGATATAATACCAATGGGCCGTTTCAATCCACTCAAGTCAGAAAAGCCCACTGACAAATCATCATGCTCTGTTTCATCAATGTTTTAGGTAGAGAGGTTGTAAATTTAATACTGGTATCAGAGAGGATTGGTATCGTTATTGACCTATGCCAAAGCAAAGTTAGTGCTTTCAGTATTGGGACTTTAAAGGTTTCACTGCAGACAAGAAAAACTCTCTATGGTTAAACCTTCAGGTTCGATCTTATGTCTGTTGAAAAGCTTCTCTCCTCTCAGCTCCTGAAGAAGCACAGCTCACCGCCGAGGAGAGGAGAGGGGGTGGAAAACATGGAAACTGAAACCATGTGAGATAAGATAAAGCTGCAGCTCTCCACTGAAGTCAAAGGACATGTTTTTGCTCTCCATCTCTACGGCCAAATACCTCAGACATCTCAGAGATATCCATGGCAACGCGAACTCTTGGTTTGAGTCTTCAGCGAGGCTGATGACGGGGACATCACAGAAAGCCTGTTTCTCAGACTCACAGAGGGCAACAGGAGCCCTCGCTCTGTGATTACATTAGCATTTTTATTCAGGAGTTTGGGGAGGAAAGCATTAATATGGACATGTTTTTCTAACAGAGATGATCAGTCTGCTGTTTAAAGATGCGTCCAAGCGATCGAAGCAAATACATGCAATGAAATTAAATCAAAAGATAACATGGGTTAACATCATGAAACTCATTCTTAATAGAAATAATCATCTACGCTATCTATAACTCTAAAGCATGAGGGGTTTCCTCTGCTCATAACTCCTGAAGATCTGCGAAAATAAAGAACAAATGGTAAGTTCATCTCTGTAAACATTTCTCTGGATTTCAACAAACACTCTGTTGACACAAACCAAATGTTCAGACAAACACCACCGGCTATTTTTGGACTCGTGCTCGCTGACGCCTCCAGCATGATGACATTGTTCTCTCTGTAATCTCCTCCGTTTGGGGCCGGGCTGCATCCTCCTGTCCGCCGCCTCCGAGCAGAAAAGTGGTGTGCATTTTAAATTTCAGATCTAGGGTGTGTGGTGTTGTTGTGTCAGTGCAGCTGATGAGACACATGTACACACACCACAAGCTGCTCTAAAGGGAGACTCCCTACTTCTTTTCATCACTGTATGAGGCATAACGATGACTTCTGTTTAACTGTGAAGCTCAAATGAAAAGAAAAGATGACGCTCAGGTTGATACTACACTCGTAAGATACTGCTTGCTGCAATGTTTACTGTCCAACTAGCAACTCAAAAAACAACCACACAACTTTTTGTAATTTAATTTAATTTAATTTAATTTAATTTAATTTAATTTAATTTAATTTAATTTAATTTAATTTAATTTAATTTAATTTATTTCAATTCAATTTAATTATTAATTTCATTATTATTATTATTATTATTATTATTATTATTATTATTATTATTGTTATTATTATTATTATTATTATTGTTATTATTGTTATTATTATTATTATTGTTGTTGTTGTTGGTTTTTTTTTTTATTATAGTTTTGTTATGTTGGTAATTTATTTGCCTTCAGAATTTATTTAGTTGCAATTGTATGTCTCAAAAAATGTAAAAAAAAAAAAAAAAAACTCAATACACATATTGTGTACGAACCTGCACAATGAGTGTTGCTTGGCCAGGCGTCGACAGGTTTGAGATTTAACATCCCAAATAAAAATGAGGAGAAGCTCATTAATGGTTTGGGAAGTGGTCTGATGTCCTGCAGACCAGACTGAACAAACTCAACCAAATCAAACGGGGCTGGACCGGAGACGCATCTGGTGCACTACCACTATGAGGGCCCTTCCCAAAACTATTTAACTCTCATTAAATCAGACATGATAAGTAATGTTTTGACTTGTGACTTAACAACATGGACATAGCCTTTGTGATGTCACCCATCTGTTTATAATGTAGAGTTTTGAAGCCTATCGTTACTGGACACAATTCTTGAAGCGTTGGAATCAACCCACTAGGGATTCTGCAGCTGCTCCAAACACCCCAGTTAATCAAAACTTTACTTTCACCTTTCTTTGTTTCATGCTAACTTTCTGCCCTGGCACAAACTTGGCACTGAAACCCTGAAATCTGACAGGAAAAAACTGAATTAGTTATTGCTGACACAGAAGAAAAAGTTCATGGTTTATCCAACTTTTCTAGCCGACTGACAAATCACTCACACTTTCACCTCCTCTAACCTTTTCTTAAGCAAGGCTTCATCACCATATGCTGTTGTAGTTTTCTCCTCGGGTTACAAAAGCCCAAAGTCACTCTGTGTTTACTCCCTGACACCTCAGTGTAGTTTAGAAACTTCTCCTGCCTTTAATGAACTCGTGTTTATGATTCAGGAGCATCTGTGCCCTTCACTGTGACCTGAAAACTCAATCTCCCTGATGCAGGATCTGTAAATTATGCCTTCAGGGAGAAACGGAGAAAGATGCTTCGTATACATAATCTTTCTAAAATCAGTATCACACACGGTTAATAAGACAGTGCAGACTCTTTTTTACACTGTAGTTATCAAAGTGAAAGTTTGATCTCAAGGTTAGGGGATACTTTAGATACTTCAGTGTTTTTGAAGTGGAGTGGTCAGTTACAGCTTGGCTTCTTCATTGACAAACTGCTTGCAAACCAGGCAACAGTGTTCTGCCGACGAAGCAGATCCCCCACAAAAATTGCGTCGCTACTTCAAAGAAATTCAAAGACAGAAGAAATCTTTCAATTCTTGGACAGTGGAGTGAACAGGCTTTTTTTACAGTGTGTTTTCACCACTGAAGAGGGCCAACCAGGAGGGCACTTTAGCACCCTTTTTAGGACAGTTTTTCAGGAGGAGAGTGTAGTGTGCTTAATCCACTCGAGAGTGCACTTTAGCGTGTGTTTTTGCTCCCAAAAAGGTTTTTCAGCATATGTTTTGGCCCCAAAGAAGGCAATTCATCATGTTTTGACCAGCCAAGGGGACAGTTTGGTGTTTTTCCCATAGACTGTATAAAACATGGTCACAGCCTCTGTGACATCACCCGTCTGTTCATGAAACCGTGGCTGTTTTTGAATTCGCCTACTACATACTGCTTATTAAAGTAGTATGTAGTAGGCACTGCCTACTACATACTACTTTTATAAGCAGTATGTAGTACGACTGTTCAGTTGGGTTAATTTTTGTAGTATGCGACGCTGGTCTTCAGTTCGAAGAAACCGGAAGTTGGCTACGGCTGACTTTTTTTTCCCAAAAAAACTTTATTGAAAATGTAGAAAATAAACAAACCATGAGTAACTTATCTGAAAATATATTGCCAGAGAGAGCATTTTATATTAACTTTCAGTGGTGGAGATGATGAGGATTTAAAGATAAAAAAAGAAATGGCTCGTGTATTTATATTCCTCTGCTACTCCGGTTGTTGTTGCTCCGCCCTCTGCCATTTTCACTTCTGATATGGGACCAGGCGTGTTGCATTGTGGGTAACAGTATGCGAAGCAGACTGGTCCGATGCATACTGTGGATTTTTCCCGATTCAGTACATCATCCTGGTGTTTTTCTCATACTACAACTCTGACATTTGTTCGCATACTGCATACTGCATACTGCATACTACATTTTGGTCGAATCAATAGGCACTGCTAGTATAGTATGCGAATTCGAAAACGCCCCGTGAGATGTTTGACATTTAATATGGCGTCGGCTGCGAGTTTCCAGCCACAAAATGGCCTGCAGTCACATGACCTGAGCTGTGCTTCTGATTGGACAATCAAACGATCCTAATAACTTCTAAACCACTGAGTTACAAAAAAAAAAAAAAAAAAAAATTCACTCACCATACGGTTGTGTGTGCTGATAGTGAAATCAATGGTTTAGACCCAAGTTGTTTTTTAAACTAGGCTGTAAAGTTGTTTTTTAATGTTGTAAAAGTCAATTTTTATGGCTGGGTGTGTACGTGACTCCCGGTCTTTCTGCAGCCAGCCTCACGCAGATTCTTGATACACAGCAACTTTTAGCACTTCTGCAAAGGCTTCATTTTTACTAACTGGATGTTGCCTCTTGGTTTTTTCCCCCAAAGAAGACAGTTCAGAGTGTTTTGCCAACCAGGTGGGTAATTTAGTGAGCATTTTGGCTCCCAAGCAAGAACTTGAGTATGTTTTGAGAACAGTTTATCATGTTTTAACCAGCTAGGGGAAGGGTTTAGTGTGTGGAGGGCATTTTGTGTATTTTTGCTCTCAAGAGGGAACTCTATCACATGTTTTGGCTCCGAAAAGGGCATTTGTGCGCACATTTTAGCACCCCAGAAGGCACTTTATAATGTTTTAACCAGCCAAGGGAAGTGTTTTGGCTCCTATAGGGCATTTTATCATGGTATCACATGTTTTTGCCCCCAGGAGTGCATTTATTATTTTGTAACCAGTCAAGGGGGCAATTTAGTGTGTTTTTGTCCTTCTTGGAAGGCAGTTTAGTGTGTTCTGCCAACCAGGAGTGCACTTTAGTGCACATGCCGACTCCCAAACGGGCACTTCAGTGCATTTTTTTTCAACATTTGGGCCACAAGCTCCCCTGTGCACACCACTGGCTGTAAAGAAAGAGTGCAGCAGTAATTGCATGGCAGATGCACAGATTCAGACAAGATGAGCAGGATTTCTGCAAACAAACAAAAAAGAAGACAATTACATGTGTTACTGGCACCAAGGTGCGCATTTTGGCTCCCAAGCAAGAACTTGGGTGTGTTTTGGCTCCCAAGAGGACAGTTTATCATGTTTTAACCAGTGTTTTGGCTCCAAAAAGGGCACTTAAGCACAAGTTTTGACACCCTAGAGGGCAATTTATCATGTTTTAACCGGAGAAGAGGTGGGGGTTTTTTCTATCAAGAAGTCGTATTAGTGAGTTTTGCCAACTAATGGGTGAACTTTAGTAACCATTTTTGCTCTTAAGCATGCACTTTAGCATGTGTTTTGGCTTCCACTAGGACAATTTTTATATTTTAGCCAGCCATGGGAAGAGTTAAATGTGCTTAAGCTACCAAAGAGAGCACTTAATTGTGCATGCTGGCTTCTAATAGGCCACTTTTTTGTGTTTTGGCCCCTACGAGGCCATTTTGTCATGGTATCAAATGTTTTTGCCCCCATGAGTGCATTCATTATATTTTAACCAGTCAAGGGGACAATTAAGTGTGTTTTTGTCCTCCTTGGAAGGCAGTTTAGTGTGTTCTGCTAACCAGGAGTGCACTTTAGTGCGCATTTTGGCTCCCAAATTGGCCCTTCAGCTCATGCCTTTCAACATTTAGGCCACAAGCTCCCCTGTGCACACCACCGACTACAGATGCTGTAAAGAAAGAGTGCAGCAGTGATAGCATGGAAGATGTAAAGATTTAGACAAGATGAGCACGATTTGTACAAACAGTGAGGTGAAAATCTGCACCAAATTTTGTGATGGGGTAGGACTCAGTTCCAACCTGTGGCCTTTGCTGCATTTCACACCCCACTCTATCCTTCAAGTTTGTGACATAAAAGCAGAAAAGCCCAAAATAAAAACTCATTTTTAGTGAACAAAGGGAGTTAATGTTTGAGTGGCAGATGGGGAGCTGTTTAAAAGCACAGGAATAAAGAGCTGCCTGACATAAAGGCGTCATTGTTTATCAAGGATTGTGCAGCCTACTGGTTTAAAATTCAAACTTATCGCTGCTTTCGGTGAAGACCTGCAGAGTTCCTCTCGTCAGATCAGTCAAACCACCTTGTAAAAGTGTTTTTCCTGCTTGTCTCCATCCTGAGTTTATACTCAGCAGCTCCATCAGCAGAAGAGGAATGCTGTAATTATGTGTTTCTTAGCCACTGCTTTGGTTTGGCACTTGTCTTTCTGAGTGAAACACAAAAGCCAGAGCTGAAAGTGTGACTGAAATACATTTAAGAGCTCCATTGTGTGCTGGATGGTTCTTTCTCTCTGGCTGCACACATCCTCTCTATAAGAGCTGCCAGGGTCATAGTTATTGTGAATATCCATAGAGAAACAAGCCATTGATGATGTTCTGCTGCGTGTCTAATGGAGAGCAACACGTGCGATGGTCGTTTTTCGCTGTCTGTGTGGGCTGCAGAAAGAGACATGTGAGCATGGAAAGGCCTCCACGTGCAGCAGCATCGCTTCCCACGTCTCCTGTGCAAACTGTCAGCGCTCTGCAGGGAGAGTGCGCTGCAATTAATAGCTTAATGATTTTTTATTCTAACGTCGCATAGGGATTTGCGACTAAACCCAGCTCCCTTTCTGCACGGGGACTCATACGACGTCCTACTAACCCAAAGAAGCTCAAGGACTGGGCTCTGAATGTGGGATATTGATTTCTTCTGGTGGTTTTGAACATGTAATCACTCAAACGTCGGCCTCTCTGAGGTCTCCAAGGTCCTGTGGGCTAAAGGAAACAGATAATCTGACATGGAGCTCCAAATGAGTGGAGGATCATTTCTTGTGAAAAATATAACTGTGTAGAAGAACACTGAATTGATCCATCCTTCCCTCTCGCTTTGCATCGCCACACTGGTTAATAACTCCAAATAACCCAGAAACGTCAGGAAAATTAAGAGTCATGAGCAGCTCGGGTTAGAAATGGATCCCCGGTGGTTGGCGTTCAGTTTCCCCACATCGTTCCCCTTAATGTAATATTAACCCACAATCATTTTTGAAGCCACAGATGCAGCGAGATTCACAAACCTGCATCCCTCACCCAGCCCCCACCCAGCATCCAACAGGGACTCCAGCATAATAGAGTCAGCTCCTGTTACTGCAGGCCTCAGGACTCCTTTGTTTACCTCTCATTTAGTGAAAACAGAGCAGGTGCAGCAAAATGGAGCACAATGATACAGAAAGAGAGTGCATGATGTGTCAGTGAGTTTTTGTAGACTGTAAATATAGAAACGCAAAAAATACATCCTGGTCTGATGAAAGTTTGATGGTGATAGCCTTCAGTGGACATCAGCATGAAAAATCCATTAAGAGAAGAAGAGAGGGCAGACAAAAATTGTGATATTAAAACACCTTCATCAGAAATAGAAAGCTTAGGTTCGCATGATGTGGATAGTATCGACACAATTTTAATTTAAATGTTTCAGTATGATGTGATTTGCTACCATGAGGTTTGTATGGTGGCCCTGAAGTTCAAGACATAAAAACAAGCAAACAGAAAAAAAGAAAAACAAAAAATAAGAGTATCAGCTGCTTAGACATGGAGATTTGTTCTGCCATCTGTACAGCCCTACTATTTTTAAAATCCTGTCCTTAGACTATCTCATTTGATTTTATAAAAAGTTGACAACATATCTAGTATCATGTGATGTGTATCCCCTGAATCAAAATATCCTCTGATAAAATAAACTATAATTGTATTGCTCCTTTTAGACCCTTTAAAAAACGGAAAGGAACAATAATCCAATCAGCAATGATCACTGTCAGAGAAGGCACCTACCTTTCTTTTTTATCTTTTTGTTTGTGTTTTATATGTTGTTTTTGTTATTTTTTGTTTTCTTTTTATTGTTACTTGCTATTGTTTTATTGTCATTGTTTTGTTTTGCACCTCAGGGCCACAGAAGATGTGTAATGGAGGCAAAAATTAAACACTTAGTTAAACAGGAACAGAATAATTACCACACCAACTTTATTTATAAAGCACTTTTAAAAACAACCACAGCTGTGAACAAAGTGCTGTTCAGGTAGGTTAAATTAGAAGGATAAAAACAGATAAGGAAAAACAGACACATAAAAGAAAACATAGTAAAACAACTAAAAGCAAATAAAAACAGATAAAGGGAATAAAAGAAGATAAAAGGGAATAAGACCAGGCAGGATTATTTAAAGCGTTAAATGTTAATTGTTAAATATTTTAAGAATCTTACAATAGTTTATGTGTCTAATTTAAAACTCTGTAAAATAACAATTAAAATGTCTTCAATGTTAAATGTTTATTCATTATGTTATGGTTGAAATGCATATATTTACATAGATAATTTATTTGTTTTGTTTGTTTGTTATTTTGTAATTCCTATTTTAGCCACTAGGGGGAGACCTACTTGTGGCTACTCATTACATGTTGGAATGAAAGCCAGCAGAGTGAGTTTCTTCTTTTGTTTCTATTTCTACAGTGGCCCTCAAGTGAAAAATGTGATGACCAAAAGCGAAAAAAAAAATGCAAAAAGAAAAAAAAAGAAAAGAAAACAAAAAAAAGCAAAAACAACACAAAGCAAAACAAAACAAAACAAAACAAAACAAAACAAAACAAAACAAAACAAAACAAATAAAAAAGCCCCCGCAAGAATGAAAACAAAAAGGTAAAACAATGTTTTGCACTTTGCGGCCACTGTATATTTCTCCCTTGTATAGGTAAGAATGTACTGAAAGGTTGAAATAATTCTGTTTTAATTCAGTTGAATATATATTAGGATGTGTTTTGTGGTTGAGTGACTGTTGATGTAAGAGATTTGGCCATAACAGTTGCTAGCTTGATTTCTTAACTCAGTGTGATTTGGGAGACATGTAGCACCAGCTGGCGAGCATTGGTTAACATTCATTTATTAGTTAATTTCAGTTTAAAGGTGCAACGCCAGTAACTAGTTATTTGTGTTGTATGTAATTTCTTCACTGTTGTTTATATGCAATTTTGAATGTTTCTAAACAGATGTACATTAACATTTATACTAAAAAACATTTTAGAACATAAAACGACAATGAGGGCTCTTGCAATGCCAAAAACAACACAGTGTGATCCCACTGATGATTAGAATTTAAAGAAGCTTAAGCATGTGCCTCTTCATACTGAGTAAAAATATTAGCCTCATAGAATAAAGTTAGAAAAAAATTTATGACACATTTCACGTCACATCCGAGAGCTTTTTCTGTGTTAAGGCTGTGTTTATTTTAGTAAAGGAATTGGATTTACTCGTGTTGTTTTCCTCCAGGCAGGAAGCTCGTTATGTAATTCTATATATTTAGAGGTTTTGATGAGTGTGTGTTAGAGTGGGTGTTTGTCCATGAATGATACGCCATTACACGCTCCCACCTCTTATGCTATTTAAGACGTTTCTTCACACTCTCCTGCTCCATCCTCCCACTGCCTCCAACCAGCCGTCCTCTTGCCCAGACTTCCAGAGGAGGCCCGAGTGAGCATCATCTGTCACTGAGTCATGACACACTTATATGGGCATCAGGAATTCTTAGAAACAAGGATATCCGCTTTTCATAAGAGACTCCTCCTAAGCAGGGCTGATGGTGAGGCACAGGGAGATGCAGGGAGGTGAGTGTTTCGGCTGTTGCTCCCCAACAGTAGAGGATAGAGATCTGAATGTTTCATCAGACTGTTGCTCAGTCACTAGGTGTCATCATACATACCTGTGCCACCATTACAGTCTTATGACTTACAGATATATTATGTTGCTTGGTGCCACCCTGTTTTGGCTGCCTGTTGCGGCAGCTCTCTCTTCTTTGTCTGTTTCTTGTAATTTTTTGCCTCTTTTTCATCATCTTTCTATTTAGAGTGGATCATAACTTTGTATGGTTCAATTGTTGGTCATGGACACCAAACTGGTTTTGTCTTCATTGATATTTTTTATTACTTTTGCTCCTGTGTTTGTCTGGAGATCCTTCATGGAACCATGGCTGCATTGTTTACATGTGAAATCAGCTGTTAGCAGCCTGTAGCATGTCAATGCTAACTGGTGCAAGGCCAGATGTTTCCCCACAAGGTGAGGGGAAGGAGGTGAGGACAACGTGCTGATTCTCAGGTGTGAGCTAAGAAGTGACAACATGGACCTGTCCTTCCATCCATCGATATTGGAAACATAAGAAATATCTCCAATAAGGTGGACAAGGTAGCCATGCTAACCTAGCATCAGAGGGAATACCAGAAGGCGGAGTAGCATCATGCTATTTACTGGCATGGATAACGGAGCCAACACTGGACATGAACGCCACATTGAAAAAACTTCACCTGCTGTGAGCAGACAGGATCCAGGAGACAGAGACTGAACAGACTGCTGAAGAAGCTCAGTCCTGGACCCTGTGGAGGTGGAGGCTGACTGAACTGGAGAGTGATGGACAAGCTGTCATCATCTATTTTCTTATGGACCTTTTGCACTTTCTATACACTTTTTTACTTTTGTTTTCTTGATTGCTTCTGTGACTCCTCCTGCGTTTCCCCTCAGAGATAAAGTATTTTCTATTCTATTCTATTCAATTCTATCAAATCAAACGTCACCTGTCCGGGATGTTACTTTATACTATTTTGATGAATGATTTCTTATCCTGCACTCTGAATTTCTCTTCTGCATATATTTTTTGTCTGTCATGCACCATTCCATTAAAGTCTTGTTTCCTTTATTGTCTGAATTTACACATAATTCACACACTCTTACACTTTAACATGAGGAACCCTGAGGAGTCCATTAACAGTCACAGATGCTCACATTACTGCTGACACTCCTCTGTGCAGATCTGAGGTGTGAAACAAATGGGACACACACATTCTCTGTTATCCTATTTGCTGCTAAGGGGGAATTTAAAGGCGAGAAATCTGAAGCAGTTGGAGAACATTCATCTATTCATAATGGATTTAGGATTGTAAAAAGATGCTGCTTTGTGTCGCCTTTGTTGATTTTGTGATGTGTTGATCCATCAACATAAAGAGATGTCTAATTCAAGCATACTGTTGTTTTCCGATTGTTTGAGGGATGAGATGTTTATTGTACTGCTTTTGTGGATGGTTTCCAGGTCCTCCTATGAGTCACACTTCAAATTCAATTCTTCCTCAGAAATTATTTTATCTTTAAAATCCTATCAACCAGGCACAGCACACACAATATGAGAAAACCTACAGTGAGCTGTAATAATGCAAATACAATACTATATGTGCTACATATTGAATAGTTCATGGACAGCAGAGGAATAAAATCTGTTTGGCTTTCCTGTAGCTGAGTTTGTTGAAACGTCATTGCCCCCTGCTGGATCTGTTGATAATGACATTTGGCCCAGTCCTTGGTTGCTGTTCTTACTTTCATCAGATGTTTTAGCTATGAAGTAAAAAAAACTTTTGAATAAAATGCTTGACTGAGTAAAATGAGGAGAATGATTGTTAACTTAAATGGATCCAGGCCTTCTCATGCACGTGCAAATCCAATTAGCAGCACCAGAGCAGCCGGCTTTCCCCCAGCTGATGCCTGACACATTTACAGAGCCTCATGCTGAGCTGCACAGTTAACCACCAATGCTCCTGAATGACTCAACACCTTCTATAACCTCCAGTGAACCTGTGGATTCTGGAAAAAGGATTAGGGCACTGAAAATTGAAGTGATTTAACTTTTTGTACATTATCATTAATTAGGAGACGTTTGAATTTAAAGGTCCCATATTGTGCTCCTTTTCTGCAGTTTAATATGGATCATTGACGTCTTCATAAATGGTAGTAACAGTAGTAACAGGAGCGGCGCCACGAGCTCCGAGTGCACAATGTTTAGAAAAACAGTGAAGCTCGTTTACCGTAACATTACAGGCTAAAACCACAGGCTAACTGCAGCTAAAGTTAGCATCCTGAAGCTAACACAGAGACAGGGGGGACACTGAGGAAAAGTTCTTACATCTGCTCCACAGCACACAGCATTTAAAATACTCACATTTCCAGGGTCAGAGGTTTGTTGGTGGATGGTTGGTAATGTGCCTGGATTCAGGACCAGTCTATTCTCTAGCCCTCTGTTGTACTGTCCAAAGTTGGAAAAGCAGTCGGCCGTGAAGTGACTAGCACACACATGCACAGTTTTACTGAGTGTAGCTGGCACATTTCCCTCATAAATGAACTCTAGCCACTTAGTCTTGTCTTCTTCCGAGATGGGAAGCTTGTGCATGGAACTATGTGGCTGTTTACAGCCAAAAACAAAGCAGTGATGGCTCTTCAACTTTGGCATTCGAAGGTATCTGCTCCGGTGGACCAATCAGGTCAGACTTGCTCCTGATTGGTCAAAAAAGGGAATCACTGACGTCGGCAAATCCCCAAAATCCAAACAGCTCATTTTAGGTCAGGATTTTACATTCACAAGCACTACTAAGTACAGGTTTTGTCATTAAATATCACATTTTGTGGGCTGGGAGGAAAGCCAAAGACCCACAAATTTCACTAAAGGACTTAGTGATTTTTGCGTAATATGGGATCTTAAATTGAGATTCTGGGGAGATATGAGTGTGTGTTTTTGCTTATTTGTTTAATAAAGACCAAAGGGGGACATTTGTTTTGTAAACAATATCAACATTAGTGTTAAGTGTTATGCAGCATGAAAGGCCAATAAAGACATTGAGACATTGTTAATACAGGCAATTTACTGATATGTAGAGCACTTCATGAGAGTCTCAAACAACACTAGAAAGTTAAAACAAATCCAAATCTGGATTCAGATTCAGACAACTTTATTAAACCCCAAAGGCAATTTAGTTTGCAGTTAGCCCTGCTTTGTTGAGTCCATCATCTAAAACAGACAAACAAATGCAGGCAAACACAGCCTCATATAAATGTCCATGTTCACATTCACATTCACCTGTCAGTGCCACAGTAACACAAACAACAACAAAAAAAAGTTAATCAAAATGGACTTCAGTAATAAACGAAAAACCTTGCAGCAGTTTTGACAATTAATTATAAACTTAAACAACCAACTGTGCATGTAACAGAAGTTATCTTCAGAAAACTGGAGGAACTTCAGTTTCCCTTTAGTGAGGTATTTAGGAGTGAACTTCCATAAGGAATGCTGGAATACTGGGGCTTATTGCAGTCTTTACCTCTCCTCTTAGTTACAGGCCCAATGTCTTTGCTCTATTATTCCAAAATCCATCCTTCTGTACCCTCATCCTCTGATGCACACACAGACCTTCACCTGAGGAGAAGACAGAGAACAGAGTCTCAATCATTTATGTTTCATTCCATTTTTAGAGCAGAAAAAAATGATCTTTATAACTTCTGTGTGGACTCACCCCAAGATCAGACAGCAACTTCAAATCAGAATCCTGAAGCTGGGCATAACTCAGCTCCAGATTTCTCATACAGGAAGGGTTAGACTTCACAGCCGAGGTCAGAGAAGCTCCGCTCTTCTCTGACACACTGCAGAAACTGACTCTGTTCAAAGAATGTAACTTCAGATTAAAACAGCCCTGATTGAAATTATGTTGTGTTCAACAGTAGTGTCAAAGCCCAAGAAGTTTGAGGATGAACAGGTTTAGATACCACCTTAGAACACAGACAAAGAAAACAGACTTAAGCAAGAAGAAACTCAATGTAGAGCTGTATGTCTGCACTGAAGCGCAATGACAAAGTCACACGTTAAAAATATCTCAGCAAAAAGGTAAAAGAATTGGTTCCTGACCTCAGAGTATCCAGTCTGCAGTGTGGACTCTCCAGAAAACCACACAACCACTTCACTCCTGAATCCTGAGGGTCGTTTTCGCTCAGGTCCAACTCTCTTATATGTGAGGGGTTGGACTGCAGGGCTGAGGCCAGAGAAGCATAGCTAATTTCGGACAAACTGCAGACTCTTAATCTAGAAACAAAAGAAGACAAGATTTAATGCAAAAGTGGGAGAGAGAGAGATTTCATTCATACTCAACACAACATGCTCTTTCAGTAAAGATTTGATGACTTCAGCTTTGAAACTCTACAAGTGAAACTTAGTGGGTTGCACATGAGTCAGTATTAATCACAACAATGATGTTGGCCACTTTAAGAAGGTATAAAGATGATTTATTTTACATGAAAACTGCTGGACGATCAAAATGTAAATTAACCCAAAATATAATTGAAATGTCTCATTGATTTGTATAACAGTATGTTCATTTATAATTATTGTATTTATCTAAATAACCATGATTTTCCATGAAGGTAAATGAGCTATGTCTATGGTTCGGAGAGAACTGAACTGCACAGAAAAAAAAAAATTGGTTCCTGACCTCAGAGTCTCCAGTCTGCATTGTGGACTCTCCAGAAAACCACACAACTGTTCCACTCCTGAATCTTGCAGCTTGTTTTTACTCAGCTGCAGCTCTCTCAGATGTGAGGGGTTGGACTTCAGGGCTGAGGCCAGAGAAGTGCAGCTAATCTCTGACAGATCGCAGAGGCGCAACCTGAATCAAGATAATTAAAGAAAAAAAAAGGATAAAATGTTGGCAAAATGTGAAAGTGGACAAACAGGATGCAGGTTAGAAATCAGCTAAAACATGAAATCCCAAATGTATTGAACTTTTTTACAATATTGTAACTTGTCGGTAATAAAAGTTTAATCAGGTGATACAAAAGTTTAGAGAAAAGTTAAGTGCATAAAAGTAAAAAAAAAAGAGAAGGTTCCCAACCTCAGAGTTCCCAGTCTACAGTCAGGACTTGCCAAAAAACTACACAACTGCTCTACTCCTGAATCCACCAGCTTGTTGTCACTTAGTTCCAGCACTCGCAGATGTGAGGGGTTGCACTTCAGGGCTGAGGCCAGAGAAGCACAGCTGATCTCTGACAAATTACAGAGATTCAATCTAGACAAAGAACACAATCCAAAAACACAATTATACCTAAAACAACCTTTTTTTAAGATTGGAAAGAATTTAAACACTTAAGATTTTTCCAGTCAGTGGATTAAACCAGTGAAAACAATTCAGACTTCCGGGACTCTACGTAGACCATTATCAGTATGAAGTCTGAAGTTTCCTGTCAACATAACTATTAGATTTATGTAACCACAGACTTAGCAGTAGTTTCTGACCTCAGAGTCTCAACTCTGCAGTCAGGACTCTCCAGAAAACCACACAACCGCTCCAATCCTGAGTCCTGTAGCTTATTTCTACCCAGGTCAAGCTCTCTCAGATGTGAGGGGTTGGACTTTAGGGCTGAGGCCAGGGATGTACAGCTGGTCTCAGACAAACTGCAGTTATACAACCTGAAGAAAGAATAAACATTTTTATTTCACAAATCTTAAGATCTAAAAGGTTAAGCATGGAGAGGTTTAAACTAGACAGAACTTCCTTAGACTGACGTTTTAACTCAAAATATGAGTCCTGAAAATTCCAAATAAGTTGGAATGATTTCATTAAGATGAGAACAATAAACATTGGCAACAATTTGAGCAAAAAACAAGACATATTCTCAAAGCATCTTTAATTATTTTGTAGTAGTAACAGATTTTTATTAAAAAAAAAATTAAAAATGTAACTCTAAATTATTTTATATGGATATTAACTTTAAGTGTTTATTTTGAAAAAACATGATAAATGTAACATAACATGAGTTATATAAAGTTTCCAACCTCAGAGTCTTGAGGTTACAACGTGGATTTTCCAGAAAATGGCACAACAGCTCCATTCCTGAATCCTGCAGCTTGTTATATCCCAGGTCCAGCTCTCTTAAATGGGAAGGGTTGGATTTCAGGGCTGAGGCCAGAGAAGCAACGCCAATCTCTGAGATACTGCAGCCGTTTAATCTGAAAAACAGATTAAAGGTTCAGCTTTACAAGATAATGATCTGCATTTTAGTTTTAAATAAGCAAAGAAGTTTAGAATATTAAAACACAGTTTGCAATTTTACTAAGAAACAGTATCAGAGAGCCCATTGCACTCAGGTGTGCATCTTACCTGTCGCAAATTATTGTGAGATTGGTGATCTTCTACAAAGTGTTTCTTTTAGTATTATGCTGCTTTTTGGTGTATTGATAACCCAACTTTCTTGAACCACATTGCTCACACTGGGCCTCATTCAATTAGAATCTGGTTTACTATAAAAACATTATACCGCTGGTCTTTGGTTACCTTGCAAATTACTGATACTATCTGTGATGTCTTTTTGGGGTTATTATGGTATGTGTGTGTATTATTAGCATTTAATACCTTATGGGAAGTAGAAGATAAAATCAATTCCTTGTGAGGTTCAGAACAAATGACACATTAAATTAGCAAAAGGTGGTTTCTAACCTGAGGGTCTCCAGATTACAGCGTGGACTCTCCAAAAAACAACACAGAGGTTCTGCTGCTGAATCTGTCAGCAAGTTATTATTCAGCTCCAGCTCTCTCAGATGAGTCGGGTTGGACTTTAGAGCTGAGGCCACAGAAATAACACAGGTCTCTGACAATCGGCAACATGGGATTCTGTAATAATGATAATAATAATAATTTAAACAATCATCAAAATCCCTGTTAAATCACTGTTTCTGCAGTAATCATCCAAATGCTAATACACCAGGCGTTCAACTTCTTATGACAACACAGGTTAACATCATGTTGCTGCTTTCAGCCAAGTCTGGAATTGGAAAATCACTATCACATGTTTTCAAGTGTGAAAAATAGGGGACTCAAAATGGACCCCTGAGGGACACCACCTGAGAAAGGAGCACAGGAGGAGGATGCAATTCCAAGCTTTACAGAAGCATTACTGAGCTAAGGGGAAAAAATTAAGTATAAACCAGAATCAGCTGCAAGCCATAAAACCAGAAGAAACTGATTTTATTTTTAAGGGACTTTCTGCATGTTTTGATTTTTGAACCATTGGAAGGAAGCATGAAATAACGAGTAAGAAGTCATGAGGTTCAACCCAATCCCATTAGGTTCTGAGCACAGCTTAGTGTTCAGGCCCAAATTGATCAATATTTCATTCCTGAAAATCAACTAAAACTCTTAAACTTTAACCACAGAGTCGAAAACCTGACCTCAGACTCTGCAGTCTGCAGTTTGGACTCTCCAACCCAGCTGATATCAGCTTCACTCCTGTATCCTTCAGCTGGTTGAAACTCAGCTCCAGCTCTCTCAGATGAGACGGGTTGGACTTCAGAGCTGAGGCCACAACTTCACAGTGAGTCTCCAGCGGGTTACAGTTATAAAGTCTGTTATTAAGATAGATTACAGGTTTTCATGAAATGAAACACAAGTTCTTAATTGAAAATACAACCACAAAATCTTGAAATATGAAAGTAAAACTATTCTAATACAGAAAACTTGATAGTGTTGATCTTAGAAGAAGCCTGTTTAAAAAGGGTATCAAATCTGGACTCACCGAGCCTTCCTGCAGTTCCTCACAGCTGGAATCAGACGCAGCTGTCCCTCCTGAGATGTGTTGTACTTCTCCAAGTCAAGCTCATCCACTACTTCCTCTGATATCTGCAGCATGTAGGCCAGAGCAGAGCACTGGATCTCAGACAGACTCTTCTCTGATCTGTTCTCTGACTTCAGGAACTTTTGGATCTCCTCGTGCACTGAGAGGTCTTTCAGCTCTGTCAGACAGTGGAAGATGTTGATGCTTCTGTCAGGAGAGATATCCTCACTCCTCATCTCCTTCAGGCAGTAGATGACTGAATCAATAATCTCTGAACTGTTGTCTGTTGGGCCCAGCAGACCTCCTAAAACTCTTTGGTTGGACTCCAAACAGAGACCGTGAAGGAAGCGGACAAACAAGTCCAGGTGGCCATTCTTACTCTGAAGGGACTGCTCCATGGCGTACCGAAGGAAATTATACAGTGATGGGTTCTGCTCATCAGAAATGTCTTTGTTCTTTGTTAGGAAAGCCTTCAGTACCTCTGTGTTTCTGGTTGTGACACACTGGAACATGTAGACTGCAGCCAGAAACTCCTGAATGCTCAGATGAACGAAGCAGTAGACTGTTTTCTGGAAGATCACACACTCTGTCTTAAAGATCTCTGTACAAACTCCAGAGTACACCAAGGCCTTTGTGACGTCCAGACCGCATCGCTCCAGGTCTTCTTGGTAGAACATGATGTTACCTTCCTCCAGGTGTTCAAACGCCAGCCTGCCCAGCTTCAGAAGATCCTCTCTGTCGGCCTCCATCAGCTCCTGAGGACTGGTCTCATGACCCTCCTCGTACTTCTGCTTCTTCCTCTTAGTCTGAACCAGCAGGAAGTGTGCGTACATGTCAGTCAGGGTCTTGGGCAGCTCTCCTCTCTGCTCTGTGCTCATCATGTGCTCCAGGACTGTAGCAGTGATCCAGCAGAAGACTGGGATCAGACACATGATGTGGAGGCTCCTGGATGTCTTGATGTGTGTGATGATTCTCTTGGACAGATCTTCATCACTGAACCTCTTCCTGAAGTACTCCTCCTTCTGGGCGTCAGTGAAGCCTCGGACTTCTGTTAACCTGTCAACGAATGACGGAGGGATCTGATCGGCTGCTGCGGGTCGAGAAGTGATCCAGACCAGAGCTGAGGGAAGCAGATTCCCCTTGATGAGATTCATGAACAGGACGTTGATTGATGATGCCTCAGTGACATCAAACACAACATCAGTGTTCTGAAAATCCAGTGAGAGTCTGCTTTCGTCCAGGCCATCAAAGATGAACAAAAGTTTATAGCGGGCCAGTGTCTCTGCTGTCAGTTTCTGTAACGTTGGGTGAAAAACATGGAGTAGTTTGAGGAGACTGTAGCTCTTATTTTTGATCAGGTTCAGCTCCCTGAATGAAAGCAGAATCACCAGACTGACATCTTGGTTTTCTATCCCTTCTGCCCAGTCCAGAGTGAACTTCTGCACAGAGAAAGTTTTTCCAACACCAGCGACGCCGTTTGTCAGGACCACTCTGATGTGTTTCTGTTGCTCAGGGAAGGCTTTAAAGATCTCATGGCACTTGATTGGAGTTTCATGGCTGACCCTGGTCCTGGAAGCCGTCTCAAGCTGCCTCACCTCATGTTGGGAGTTAACCTCCTCACTCTGTCCCTCCGTGATGTAGAGCTCAGTGTAGATCCTGTTGAGGAGGGTTCTACTTCCTGTTTCATCTGTGTTTTCAGTCACACATTCACATTTCTTCTTCAGACTGAGCTTATGTTGACCTAAAACCTCCTGCAGATCGCTTTTCTCTGAGGAGAAACAGATGAACATTATACAGTCAGGTGACTATTTTGAACATAAAAGATGTTAGTTCACATCCCAGCAGTGCCAAAAGTTACTAACTCCAGATTTTAAAATTGAGATTTTTCATTAACTGGTATTTATTTCCTTGCCCAGTATTTTTTTCTGAAAGCAGATCTTTGTGCACCCAGAAAATGCAGTTGTGTTAAATTCAGTCAGGATTATGAGTTTAGCTGTATCATATTTAAGTTGCAGTACGCTCTAAACCAGGGGTCACCAACCTCTTGGAGACTGAGGGCTACTTGAAGGGAATTGAGGTGTACGAAGGGCTACTTGTATGCCAAATTGTGCAGCACTAGCTGGAACAGATAAATTAATGTTGCATTTTTAAATATATTCATTTTCCTACCACCATTATTGTGTAAATTTATCATTAATAATTGTGGAGAATAATCGATAATAACCGTTATTATTATCATCATTATTATTATTATTATAATGTGTTAAAAGCTGTAGCCTGTCAATCCTGTAATTTTAATACATAAATACCTCGTAGTCAATACCCACACATCATGGTCCATCTATATCACCAAAAAGAGGAGGGTCACTTCTGTAAAAGGGGAGTGTTGTGAGAAAAACTGAAGTTTATTTCTTCACTATCTAAAGCAAAAAAAAAAAATGATCAGGGTCTATGATTGAAGAGTAGCAGGTTTTACACACATGTTAAGCACACTATCAAGATATTGAGGGTGAACCAAAAAGGATTCCTGTGTCATAAATGTGTTTGTTAAAGGTCTGGAGCAAACTTCTTAAAATTGCTGGATAAAAAAAAATATTGAAGGAATATTTGTTTAAATTAAACTCTTTGCGCATTAATATGGACCATGACGAATGCGTTTCTGTCAGGGTGTTGGGGTCAAAAAGAAACAAGAACATTTTTATGACATTTGAGTTCTTGTTGCTTTGTTAGTTTACTGTTGTCTTGATCAGGGATGGGCATTTCAAGCAAAAGAGCTATACAATATTCACTCGTAACTAATAGAAGATTAGTCGAAGATTGATCTGGTTTGGACACGGTTTGTTTATTTTGCAAGTCACTGGGCATTTTAGATGGTTTCCGTGCACAACTTCCTGTCCCACTCGACTTGCTTTTTGTGAAATTGACGTGTAACAGCTCCGGCATCCTGCATAAAGCTGCGATCTGCCGCAGACAGGAGGAAGCGATCTTAACATGAACTATTCGATTTTTTTCAGTATTAATGAGGGTGACCATATGCCTGTATGCACCGCGTTGGTGACCCCTGCTCTAAACCATGGCAGACATTTTTGTTCAACAGTGCTAACTCCATTCTGTGTGAGAAAATCTGCTCTCATGGTTAGTCAACAAAGCAAACAGAGATATATACCTTGTGTTTGTGGAACGTGCTCTGTAGAACAGGCCTCATGCTCATTCCTGAAGTTTGTAGGATGACCTTTAGACCAGTCACTGTGTCGAGACAGAGAGTTGGATACAGGAGCATTTGATCTCTGTCTGCTTGACTGAACTCTGCAACACAGAAGGCATTTTATACATATAACACAAATCCCTAAAAAATCACTTGACCCTTAGATTAGATGACAGCTTCACAAATTGTTGAATTAAACTAAAATGATTGAATAACTGATTTCTAGGTCTCTTACTTTGTTTCTGAGGGTCCGGGTTCATTGCTAAAGTCTGGAGGATGATCTTTGGACCAGTCACTCTGCACAGACAGACAGCTGGACACTGGGTGTCTGTTGGGGTGAACACAAGATGCTTTTAATTCACATCAAACAATTATTTTATGATTTCTCAGATGTCATTAAGGAGGATTTAAATTCACACACTACCACTGCTGTCAGTTTAAATGACCTTTTTGTCGTGCAATAATGACAATGTACGTCAATAAAACTGAAGTGGATCAGTTTTCTCACTTTGCGTTGGCAGGTCCAGGTTCGTTACTGAAGTCTGGAGGATGATCCTTGGACCAGTCACTCTGCACAGACACACAGCTGGAAACTGGATTTCTGTTGGGGTGAAATCTGCAACACAGGATATTTTCTTCACCTTGCATTCATTTCTTGATCACATTCTGATCAGTAATAGAGGGATCTTCATTTTGACAATACTATTCTTGTAGAGGTTAAGGTTTTTATTTGCAATGATGAGTTTCCCTGTGATGTGACTTTTATGCCTACTAATAAAGACTTTCTATCTAAAGACCTCATTTTCTGAAATATAGGGTGTCTTACTTTGTTTCTAAGGGTCTTGGGTCATTACTCAAGTCTGGAGGATGATCTTTGGACCAGTCACTCTGCACAGACTGACAGCTGGAAACAGGAGATGCTGCTCTGTTGAGATGAACCCTGCAAAACAACAAGATGCTTTTTACTTGCGTCAGATGATTCTACATTGAGTTTTAAGATCAATTAAAGGAATCTTTATTTTCAAAGTCCTTCTGCTATTTAAGTGAAGAGTTTATTTTTTATTTCTCAACTCCTTTTGTTTTGCTTGTAACGAGACCAAGTGAAATACCCTTTTTTGTTCTCAAGAGCAAAATATCAAATGTTTCAACACACAAAATCAACATGAAATTGTAAAAGAAAACTGGAGTGAATTAGGTCTCTTACTTTGTGTCTAAGGGTCCAGGTTCACTACTGAGGTCTGGAGGATGATCTTTGGACCAGTCGCTCTGCATAGACAGACAGCTGGATACAGGAGACACTGCTCTCTGTCTGTTGAGGTGAACTCTGCAACACACAAAAAACATTTTATTCACATTTTAAAACTTTTAAGGACTTGGATTCTCTGTCTTTTGAAATTTTAAGTATTTACTTTCAACACAATCAATTGTAAAACAGAAATCTATTAGGTGTCTTACTTTGTTTCTGAGGGTCCACGTTCATTACTGAGGTCTGGAGGATGATCTTTGGACCAGTCACTCTGCATAGACAGACAGCTAAATACAGGAGATGCTGCTCTCTGTCCCCCGTGATAAACTCTGCAACACACACGATGCTTCTCATTCACATCACAAGACTCCTTAATGTTTCATTGCATGAGAAAACACTCGGGACGTCTGGGTTTATGCTACTGTTGATGTAAAGGTCTATTTTAAAACTTCTCATCTTTCTTGGACAAAATCGGGCGATTGTTTGCATGTATGTCTCAAATTTTAAGAGTAATACATTTAACTTTGGAGCACATGATAAACATATAATGAAAATGGAATGACAAAGGTCCCTTACTTTGAGTTTAAAGGTCCGGGTTCATTGCTGAGGTCTGGAGGATGATCTTTGGACCAGTCACTCTGCATGGACAGACAGCTGGATACAGGAGATGCCGCTCTCTGTCTGTTATCATAAACTCTGCAACACACAAGATGTCTTTTGTTCACATCTTACAACTTTTAAGGACTTTGATTCTCTTTCTACTAATTTTGAATTAGCCTCTGTCAGCAAAAATAACGTGGAAGACTTTGCAAAGTTGAAGGAAAAAAATTAATTATTAAAACTCAAGATTAAAAGGAATCCAATAAAGTGTCTTACTTTGTGTCTAAGGGTCCAGGTTGATAACTTAAGTCTGGAGGATGATCTTTGGACCAGTCACTCCTCACTGACTGACAGCTGGATACAAGAGACTCAGCTTCATCTTCATCTTCCTCAACGAACACACTCATGTTCTTTAGAGAAGCAAAGAGGTGTGTATAAGAATGACACACTCACAGTTAACTGAACACAAACTGACAGGTCATACTCAGGGTTCGATAAAACTTTACACTTAATTCTTTTTTAACTGTCTCACTGATAGTTTAATATTCAGCCATCAATCGGGACAAAAATACACTGACCCTCGATGGTTAGCTGATAAAAACATTACTTACGCCGCCTCAGGCCTCAGTTATCCCCGGTTTTCTGTTATGGATCAAAATGGTGTCACGGAAAAACATAGAAAGATAACCGTTATCGCTCCTCCCCACCTCTGTCACAGGAAATAACAGTGTGTGTCTCAAAGGATTGTGGGAGTAGGTTGTGGGGAAGTTTTACCCCCACCTCCCACCTCTCTCAACAGTCAAATTTATCCCATTTAGACATTTGTAGTCTTACTAATTTTAATAACAACGACGTGTCTCGAAGTTTATGGTAGCAGAGTTAGCTGCTCGCTTCCAGCCTTTTCTTATCCATCATGCTGTCCCTTACCACCACCTTCTGGTAAGCGAAGATAAAATATAAAATATGGTTAACACCTTTATTTATCATTACAAACGTGTTCATTCGACTACGACTAAATAAACAGGTTGAAAATGTCACTTAACCAAAAAAAAAAAAAAAAAACGGAACTAAAACGGCTGTAGGCAGTTTAGCTTAACATTGAGCTAGCAAAAAAGTCTTGAAAAGTACTCGCTTTTCGTTGTACTTAAAAACAATATTTTTTGTGTATTGAATTAAAAATTAAAAAAAAAAAACAAACTTAGGGACATTAATGGGACGTTTAATAATATACAAGTCAGACAGGATGAACTTTGTGTGAGAGAAGTAAACGGATAAATTGAGCTTGCAGTGTGCACTTTCATGGACAAACAGCAGATGGCGCCACCTCCACACTGAATTAAGGATTCTACCGTCTGAACCTGATCACTTTCAGAAACCTAATACATATCGCCATAAATACTACCTTATATGAGATTTTAAAGAAGACACAAATGGAATCACATTTCAAACGTTTGTAAACAAAAAAAAAAAAAAAAGACTTTTCAGGAATTATCTTTACAGCCGTGGGATTTGGCTGGAAATAGATGGAGTGATGGATAAAAAGATGGGATACATTATTTCCTCTCTGTGGGACGGTGAGTCCTCACCGCTGAGAGCAGAAACATGAATAATAAACCATATTAAATCCATTATTGATTCAGGTTATGTTAAGAACCTTTTTTAATTTCTTACCCAACTGATTCATCAGGAACTCAAACAGAGGATTAAAATGAGATTTACAATGAATTAATAACTTCAGCAGAAGATACACGTGTTTGAAATAAGAATCGACAGAATCATGGTGTATTTTATAAGCAATCTTTAGACTAAAATCAGTTTTATTTTCAGCTTGATACTTCTGAAGGAAAAAAGAGTCAGATGATGATGAAATAGCTCTGAGTTAGATTCCGATACAACAGGAGAGAGTGCAAAAACATTGTGGATTTGGCAACGTCGACTACTTGATGACTCCTGCTAGTACACGTGTTAAATGTGCTTGTGCAAATTACAAAATGAAGCACCAACGAAGCTGTGTTGGAATCCTGTTGTTAAGCTATTTCTGGACATTCATACTCCAACAGAGGAAGGGGAAATAAAAAACAGCTCAGCAACTTTATTCTTTTACTTCTTTCACAAACTGTGCAACTACAACGCTAGAGTCCAATAAATCCTAAACTTGGCGATTGATTTACACAATTAAGGGAGGAAATGGGACGTGAAGGCCCTTCCCCCTCTCAGTTCCCATGATGCTCTGTGCTCTACTGGTTTGAAACAGAGCAAATATGGAGTACTGGGCTCTGTTCAGTTTGCCTGTCAGAAATGGAGCCTCCTTTTGTCTTGTTAAAGGTCTGTGTGGGTGTGTGTATGTGTGTGTGTGATGTTGGGTTAATAAGCTGTGTGGTTCACCTGAGTCCCTAAAGCCCCAGGACAGACGTCCAGACGTGTGTGTCTGAATAATTTATGGCTTTAAAGAGAATCAGTGTTCAGTCTACGTTATTTGTTGTACGTTATCGTTGTTTTGCTGCTGTTCTTTATTTTCTGGTATCTGATGCAATTTGATAAAAATGAAAATTTGATGTCTGTAAAGTCTTATTTATTTCTTGCATCTCTTTTGTCCATCAAAGAAAAAAGCAAGCGATAAAGACAAAGAACACATTTAGAACAGGAAAGTGTCCAGAGTTTTCACATATGACCTTGTAATAGGTGAAAATCTCAAAAAAAAAAAAAAAAAGAAAAGAAAAGAAAATGTCCCTCCCTGACCAGTGTGGGCACATAGAAAAATGAATGATTCAGACAAAAAACAAACAAACAAACAAACAAAAACATTTTTGGTTCAAGGCTGAAAACGTGTTTATTTTTACTGTTTTGAATTGGTGTGTATGTTTTTTCCAGTAATTCTGGAGCCAGCCCCTAGTGGACGCTTGAGGAACTGCACTTGTACATAGGCTTTATGTTTTAAGAACAGAACAAGTTGCTGAAAATCTGATGATAACATTATAAAGCAAACTACATCTATCACCTCAGTTTGCTGATATTTACTACAACTCATGTATAAACAATGTGTCATAAAGTTAGGTGAAAAAAAACAGATTTGAATTCCTTGAGGAGCACATTTAATAAGGTTTATCATCAACAGGTTAGTAACACAAACACTCCAGAGAGGTTGAGTCTCTCAGGATAAGACCTGGCTTACCACTCTGTGAGAGACTGTGAGCAAATAGTTCAGCAGTGTCAAAATAATGTCACTCAGTGAGAAATGAGAAATAATAATTGAAATGGAAGCATGTAAAAATATACAACTTTTCATTAGACTACAGAGTTTTGCGCCATTGCAACTATTATTTCCATACTGAGGTTATTATCTTACCTCTCCTCACATTAAAAGTCTATTTTACGCTGAATATTCAAATTTGATGCAGAAGTGGGCAAAACTGAAGTGGGGAAGAACTCTGAGAGTAAAACACACAGCTACAGTCTCCTCCGAGGTCGTGTAGCAGAAAGAGATCATAGTGAGGAAGTAACATCAGTTCAGGTGTGACAGACTGAACACACTGAGACGAGCTGACTGACACCCATGAACCAGATTTGAACCTCAAACATCAAGAGCCACGACTGATCGCACATCCCTCCATCCCAGCGGGAGAGGACGCCTCAGAGCAGAGTGTGTGTGTGGGTCTGTGTGTGTGTCAGCGAGCATAGCTGCACACATTGTGTTTCCACAGTGTGTGTGTGTGTGTGTGTGTGGAGGAGATGAAAGGGATGCAGACTGGCCTCGGGCTCCAATTAAAAACAGGCTGAGGTTGCCATGGTGATATAGGTGAACTGCAGCACTTTATGAAATATTCGTGTGTGACGGACAGTTTACACCTCCAGCAGAGAACAAATTGTTCTGTGTGCACAATTCAGGTGTTAAAACTTTAATATGATTGCTCTGTTTTCAAACTGGTTCTTCTTTTGTGAAAATACTTTTAACACCTGGATCCTTAAAGGGACAGTGTGGTACAGAAATGAAAATATTAACCAGTATCAAGCAGATGGAACCTAGGTTGAAACAAGAAGATGGTTTTTACAAGAACAACTAATGTCTTCTTCACTTTGATGAGGAAAACGTGATGGGATCAGAGCTGGTGTTACCAAATAAAGAAGCATGGAGATAAACTGTGGATCCAGTTTAAGTCCAGAAACAAACAAAACAATCATATCCCTGAAGTGTTTATGTTACAGTAATCATAATTTTTACCTTTTCTAGATCTTGTTTGTACTATAAAAAAAGTTTTGTGCAGTTAAAATGATTGCTTCTCTTCCAGGCAGCAGCAGTTTAACCACAGGGGGGAAGTTTAGTTTTAGAGTTTTATTTCTTTGGTATTTGTTTCTCTGGCTACTTCTGTTGGTGAAGACATAAACATACATCTATCTTCTTCCTTCTTTGTCTTAAAGCTTCTGCTTTCTCTTCCCTTTTTCTCATTTATATAGTTCTTGCGCACAAGCATGGTTCCTCCTGATGGGTATCTAAACCCTCATCCTGAATTCTCAAATACTGAACTCAGCAGAAATCTTGTTATATAAAACATGAAGGTCTCCCTCTCTTAATTTTTGTCCACATACACGCTCCATGAACTTTTCACATGTGATTCAGGGCCAACATGTGTTGGAAAAATGTGCATGAATGTCTGCACAAAAAGTAGGGATGGCATAACAGCTTCTAAAAAGTGTAGCAAAAAACCATAGACCAGTGTTATAGTCTCTGCTACATCACCTGCCTGCTCCTGTTGCAGTGTAATGAAGCAGATTGTTGGTAGAGGCCATATTAGATATGATGCAGGCTTTGAGCTTCCTTCTTAACAGCTACATGTTGCCCGTCTGTCACGTGAGCTGAGCTGTGCCTCTGATTGGACAAACCCATGATTTTTCAGTCTTTCTGCAGCTAGCTAAGCGGATTCTGTTTGAATACCAACTTTTAGTTTCTGCTTGGGCTTCATTCTTCCAATGTTTCCCCTTTGGATAAGATTTAGAGCTCCCCTGGTGACTAGCTTCAGTTCACTTCATTCACTTCAACCACTGACCCGTACCGTCCCACTTTTTGGTTCCCTTCTGTGAGTTTAAGGCCAATTTATACTCTGCGTTACATATAGATATGGACAGTGCCTTCTGTCTCTGCTCTGCATTCATTTTGTCCGTATTTTTGCATGTTTCCATGAATCTTACAGATACGGACCAAATGGAACAGTACCACTGGGGGCAGTGTTGCTGTTACTACCCGATACAAAGCTTTAATGAAACACGAAGAAGAAATGGCAATGGTGAAACCTTTGCGATGTATTAACTACCTCAACGACCACCACCTGCCACAGCGCTGCCTACGTCTTTTATGCAAGCAGCACATTATAAATGCATCCTCCACAGTCGCCATGCTTGATTTTGAGTTTCTTTGTTATAAACTTTTGACTTTTTCGTGATGATTTATGTCCCAGTGGTCATGATTTGGTCAAGTTAAGTTTGAGTTCATTGAGTAAGAAGGAAAACTAGTGCAAAACAGGTGTTCCACACAGGCATATGGAAGGACAGGGAGGTTACTTATACTTCATAGAAAAAAAATCATCTTTTAGTAGAGTGGGATGACCTGACCTGAACTGAACTCGATGCTATAAAAAGGGAGTGTAACTTTCTAAATGACAGCTCTGTTTACCAATGAGGCTTCTGCAGCGCTGTGTGCAGTGAAAGGCTTCATTACCATCACTAACACAAGAGTCATGGGGGAGGCGGCTTCATTTAATGTTTCCCAGTACATGGCTTCATGAAGCGGTCAGAAAAAGTTATCCGCAAAGGAAGTGAGTTGGACTCTTTTGCAAACAGCTGATGACTTTAAAGGCAAAGCTAAGACAAGGAGTCATTATTGATGCACACTCATCGAGCAGCAAGGCCACTGATGGTCACTGAGCCGGTTTATGTTGTAGATTGATGCAGCTCTGAGTGGTCAAGAGTTACAGGAAAGAGACAAACTAAGAGCAGAGAGAGAGAAAGCAGTGATTCATTACAGGCTTGTGTTTCGATTGCAAGACTGCTTCCCTCTTTGAGCACGACTTCTCTCTCAGTCTCTTTCAGACTCTTCCCGTTAAATTGGCTGAACTGGAGGTTCCTGTAATCTTCTTTGTATTCAACTTCATTTAACCTCCTGCTGAGTAACTCTTTGCCAGAAGTCCCGAGATGCCTTAAATTAAGTCTTGACTTTAAAGGGATAGTTCTGTTTCTTTTTAAATGGGTTCTTAGAGGTTCTGGTCAATGGTGTGTCACCCACAGAGGATCCTGGTCAGCTGGACCCCTTGGATGAGAACTGGAACAGAAGCAGAAGGAGTCAGCTCTATGACTGAATTTACCAGATTTTAACAAACTCCACTCAAACTGTAATCTAATATCACCTCATTAGCAGGAAAATATATAAAACCACAGGCGGAATAAATCAAGTGTTGAGCACACACTCACACACTGACTCTTATGAATAGTTTCAGGCTCTCTGAGCTGCTCTCTGCAGCAGAACAGACCTCCTGCAGAGTTCTGTTAAACCTCTGTGTGTGTTAGAGAGTGTGTTTACTCCACCTTGAGCAGATGAATGCATCACTTCCTGATGAAAACAATCAAAAAGCTTCCCTTAAATGTGCCTCTCCTGCTTTGTGGATGTGTATGTTAGATTGAGTACTACTCCAGAAAAAGGCGTCGTTACAACAAACTAGCACTCCGTCTCAAAAGAAGAGTGTTTCTTTATTGTTGTTCGCTCAGCGGCTGATGTATTTGAAGCCTGGTGGCAGACTCGGGCGGTGAGGATTCTTCAGAGTGAACTTTGAAGTTTAAAAACGCAGAGTGGAGAGGCTGTTTCTCCTCAGCGCTAACGTGATTATCATCAGACTCTGCAGCTCGTGTGAAGAAAGTGACAAAGTGAAATCTGAGGCTGTGAACCAGTGTGAGCTCTGAGATATTTCTGCACGCTGTCGTCTAATCCTGGATTTCAAAAGGCAACACGTTTGGAATATATCCAGAACACTTAAACTACACATTCATATGTGAAAATACAGTTAGAATAGAAAAGAACAGAAAATACTTCCTTGGTCCTTGAGGAGAAATTCAGGAGTCACAGCAGCAATCAAGAAAACAAAAGTAAGAAAGTGCAAAAATGTCCATAAAAAATTTGATGATGACAGCTAGTCCATCATTTTCCAGTCAGCCAGCCTCCACCTCCACAGGGTCCAGGACTGAGCTTCTTCAGCAGTCTGTCCAGTCTCTGTCTCCTGTCTGTGAATGATGCTACTCTTCCCTCTGGTGTTCTCTCTGTTGCTAGGTTAGCATGGCTAGCTTGTCCATCTTATTGGAGATAGATCTTACGTTCCCAATAACGATGGGTGGAAGGACAGGTCTATGTTGTCACTTCTTAGCTCCCACCTGAGAACCAGCACGTCATCCTCACCTCCTTCCCCTCACCTTGTGGGAAACATCAGGCCTTGCACCAGTTAGCATTGACATGCTACAGGCAGCTAACAGCTGATTTCACATGTAAACAATGCGGCCATGGTTACATGTAGGATCTCCAGATAAACATAGGAGCAAAAATAGTAAAAAATATCACTGAGGACAAAACCAGTTTGGTGTCCATGACCAACAAATGAACCATACAAAGTAATGACCCACTCCAAATGCAAAGATGGTGAAAAAAGATGAAAAAATTACAAGAAACGGACAAAGAAGAGAGAGCTGTCGCAACAGGCAGAATATAGCTCTGTATATTTCTGTAGAAGGAGGAGTTCATGGATTAACAGGAGCTTTCCTGGAGTTCACAAATGGAGCACAGCTCTCTTGGGTCTGTTGACAAACCATTAGACTTGAATGGCATAGAATAAAATGCTTCTATTTGGTCAAAACTCAATGACAACAGAAAATAAAGTTTTGGTTGGTTTTCAACCATATATACTCAGAGTGTAGCTGATGGACTCATTCCATCTCTAACAGTTGACTTTGAAGCTCCAGGGCCTGGTTGTTCAAGAGGTTTAATCTGAAGGGTAATAAAAACAACCTCCTTTCTTTTCCATGTCAGAAACAAAGAGGATGAAATACTGAGGTGATAAACGTCTTCAGAGCAAACAAAGAGTCCTGTGCCGGCGCAGGTTGAGTCACTTGGCTCATTCACAGCTCTGTATTGTTGAACTGTTGGTGGAGGCAGATAAAAATACTCAGACAGCTTCCTGCTTTTCCCTGCTGGGGTTCAGACTCACAGTCGTCCCAGCTGAGCACACACCCTGACACAATAGACCGGCTCGGACCGCTTCACGAGGCCTTGCGGACTGAGGGAGGCCTGCATGGAGGATTATCCCACACACGTCTCCTTCATGGTTCTTTTCAGAGCGAGACTGGACGGACAACAAAGACGAGGGATGATTTGGTCTGTTGTGTTTGAGAACGGCACGAGTTAATGAAGTCATGCTGAAATTTGCAGAGAATAATCTGTGAAGTTATTTCTGACAGGTGGTCTCATGAAGTTCACTAGAAAATTGACAGATTTAAGAACTGCTTTAAACAATTTTGTCTCTTCCAAAATTAGATATTTAAGTGCATCTAGAAGTTGCCAATTGGACATGACATAAAACAGTTTGAAACCTTCCTCTACACTTGCAGGCTGTAAAAGATAGGCTGTGTGTTCACTGGCTGAGAATATAGATAAATGGCATATCTCCTGCTGCTCCCAGTGTGCAAAAGTGAAGTCAAAACACTTCCCACAACAGGTGTCAACACATCCTACATATGAAGCCAGCACACAACAACATAAAATCAGCATGATAAGGCCTAACTTTAATAACAGAAACAGAACAGAAATCATACTTCTTACTTTACAGTCTGACCCTGTTAGCTGCTGAGCTGCAGGGAGCGGACGGCACCTCAGCCCATCTGATGTCTCTCTCAAAACTCTCACAGCCCTCAGGGTTTCACTTTCAGAGTGGAGATTTTCCCCAAATAAAAAAAAGAAAGATTGTAAGCCCTCTGGTGTTCTTCTCAGCGACGTGTGTGGCACAGGATGCTGTCACGGATGCTTTTTCTGTGAGTGCTGTTGTTTTTCGAGCTTTCAGATGAGATAAAACTTTATTTATCCCGAGGGAGTCGGCTGTGCAACGACACAAAGGAGGGAAGAGAGCAAATATAAACAAGTACACAAACTAAAATAAAGACGATAAGGAAGGGGAGAGCAACTGTTGCTGGCTGCAGCTCAAATATTTAATATGAAAAACTATCTAGACTATATTTTCATTACTGCATACTCTGGTGACAAACACACTGCAGGGTTCATGATGAGGAGCAGGGCAGGAAACCGACACATAGGAAATCTTTGAATCCAATTTCAAAATGACGATGAGGGTCTGTTTATTCACCAGTGTAAGAAGGAGTTGAGCTTAATTCAGCATTCATGCAATCATTTGAAACACCATAATTCTAGAAAAAAAGCTGGATGCTGATTAAACTGTTGATATTATTTAATTTAATGTTTTGAGAATCATTTGAATGGGACAGCACTGCATTAAAAACAGACCTGACTCTGTAGTGGGAGTCACTGTATGGGTTCAAACTTGTGCTTACTTCACAGCTTGTCTTTGCATTTCACAAATGCAGATTCAGTCTCTACTTTACAAAGATGAAACCAGATACAAACATAACCTAAAAACACAGGGGACTTCTCTGGACCTGGACCCATTTAAGATGGACTGAGAAAAAGTGGTACACAGTCCTGTGGTCTGATGAATCAAAATTGCACATTTGTTTTGGAAATCATGGACACTGTGTACCCAGCTTTAACACTGGGGAATGACCACATGGTTTACTAGAAAAGCACTCAGAGAGCGCAGACCTCCGCCAAGCATATTGTGATTGTCACGCAACACTTTAGTCCTACTTTAATGTTATACTCTCTTTCAGCAGGCTGAAAGGACAGTGTTGAAATTTATGGTGACTTAGTACATATTTCATATTCTGAATCTTAGTATCCAGAATATTGCCAGGATCTGGATCATATTTTTACATCTGTCAGAAATTTTGGTGACCTTAGTGATCCCTATCACCTCCACAATTTAGTCACTTCTTCCTTATCCTATTTTGAACATTTCCTGAAACTATCATGAAGATCCGTTCATTAGTTTTTGAGTTATGTTGTTCACAGACAAACAAACTACCGAAAAAATAACCTCCTTGGCGGAGGTAATAATTAACAGCTCTGGTGGTATGAGGATTGTGAGTGTCCATGCCATGGGGAGCTTAGGCTCCATTAATGCTGAACAACAGGTTAAGGAGCAACATATACTGCCGTTAAGACAATAACTTTGTCCGACCTTACATATTTCAGCGAGACCACATTCAGTAGGTATCACAACAGCATGGCTCTGTAGTAGACACATTCAATTGTCACCAATTGAAAATACAATTTTTAACAAAAGACGTGCCTAAGAATGTTTTTAGAGTATAAAGATGTGCACCTATTATGCTGATGTGTATGGTAAGAAATATGCTGGGAATCATGACTGAAAACTGAAAAACACAAGAATGATCCCTGAATTTGCCTGGAAACAGCTCCTTATCCTCAGCAGTTAGAGAACTTGTGCTGAGCTACTTCCCACCCCCGGTGAGAAAAATGTAAAGCGTTTCATACTCCTCAACATACACGACGAGTGCCGTCTCACACATTAGCAGTCATTAGCATTGCAAATGGAACGCTCTCCGTGGAGCTGAAGAGCAAAAGATGCATAATGACTGTGACAGGTGCGACAAATGATGCTGGAACTTATCCTCTGTGAACCCGGGAAAAAAAGAGGAAGGGGTTTGAGTGAGATGTGGGAGAATGACAGAATGCTTAATTTAAATTTAGTTTCTAAATGTAGCAGTCATTAAATATTTTGCTCTTTGCTTCAGCAGTGCCATGTGTCTGTGTGTTCTCAATTACATGTTAGTGTTAGCATGAGGGGGTTGAGGAGCTACTGAACCCCAGCCATCTCTAAAAGAGAAAAGTGGAACAACATCCTGTCCTGCAATCCAGACCACAACACCAGAATTAGGGACATCATCTCATGTGAACTCCTCTGGCTGTTACAGAAGCAACTGCTGCATCAGACCCTTATCAGCACAGGCTTAAGACAGATAGCATCAGCTCCTTCTCATTCATCCCTGTCCAATCACAGGCTTCTTTCTGCTGCTCCCAGCCTGAATGTGTTGGCACATCTCAACAAACATAGCAACTCAGGGAAATCTGAAGGTGCTGTGCATGCTGAGAAAAGAGGCAAATAAAAGTGTCCTGTCAGGATTATAGAAAGCAGAAAGGTGGGAAACATGAAAGGCTGGCTGAAAGTGAAGAACCTGCAGAATCCAGGAGGAGGTGCTGATGGTGCAGCGCCTGCAGCAGGGGTCGCCCCTGGCTGCCGCTGAGTGCACTGCAAACACTCTGTTACAGCTGAAATAACACACAAACTTTTTAGGGCCAACATAATACAACATTTGAGTTTTTGCAGTGTTGAGACTAGATTTAACCATCCCCTTTGGTTTTGATAGGCAGAATATTTTCATCAAACTGTGCACAAAGACATACACACATGTATATTTAGCCGTACAAAGAGCAGGACAAACTGCACAAACAGGATCTGTGTTTGCAGATTCATATTGAAGAAAGCTCTTCCAGAAGCCTCGTTTCACACCGGTCTCTGTCCCACATAAATTTCTCTGTCTCCTCCTCTCTCATGGATTTGTCTCTGTGGGATTGTTACATCATTGGTGCAAGATGGCTGCTCTAAAAAGAGCTTCTCCTTCTTTAACTCTGACCTGGACAATTTATCATCCCTGTTAGATTACAGGAACACTTTTTGGTGTCAAAGCGAGGTGCAGCTGTACTTTATTCACGCTTTTCAGAGGAGGAAACATCATTATCAAATTATCTTCTTGTACAGAGGTGCAACTTTGGAGGGGTTTAAAACACCAACCTTGAACATTCAGGGCGTGTTACAGACTTAAATGTGTCTCTTGATTTCAGTTTGTGGTGGGCTAATTTTAGATTTTCCGTCCCACCTCCACTGAGCAGGTTCTCTCTCATCTGGGTGAGTGAATCCTCTCCGAGCTCTGAGGCTCATTAACACAGCATTGCACTCAAGGGAATCCTCCAGAACCAGCAGCCCATATTGATCCCAGCCCAGAACAGCTGAAATATAAATGAGAAATTTCACTGAGGACTCCTTTGAGCACCCACAGCCCACCATTATCTAAGAGAGGCTGCAGGGTTTCTTTTCATTACTGTCAACACTGAGGCTGCTTCAGCACAGAAACAGTGTTTTAACTGACTTATTAAGAAAAATAAAACTGAGTTAAACACAGTCTCTGAGAGGAAAATCTTGTAAACATTCACATAAAATCGTAAATTGGACTAATAGCACAAATAACCTCTTCAAGTTTAAGCTCCCTCTTTAAACAGAAAACACAAAACAAAACAAGAAACAATCAGCTAAGACTCCTTAATGATAATTACAGTTGTCTTCAACCTAAACATGCATTCACTCTAAGCCAATATGTTCCTCCCCTCAAAGTTACATTATAGATATAATTAAAACAATGTTTATAAAAAGAATAGTCAAACATAATTACAACATAGAGAATGACGGAGTGAGGCAGAGATTTCAATCTGTTTTCAGATGCTTATGCAATGTGGTTCATCAAACGTTCATGCTGATTAGAAAGTGGTAAAAGCAAAAAAAAGTTTAAAGCATCTTTTATATATTTATAAACAGAATGAGGCAATAACTGATGAATGAGAATTAAGCAACAAGAGACAAATTAGTGGGTTTTCAAAGCCTCATATAGCCAGATGATTATATTTTCTACTAGAAAAGCACCCAGGGGCCACACTGTTTCTGGAAAGGCATCCAGATGTATCCCAGTTTGTATTTCATCCACTGGAAAGACATCTAGATGGCACTTTGTCAACATTTTTTACACTGAAGGGCATCCAGGGGAAACCATGTTTCCAATTTTTGGACTTGAAAGGCATCCAGAGGGCACCTTTTTTTATTTTAAGCACCGAAGAACACCCGGATGTTACTTAGCTCATATTTTATCAACTAAAGGGGCATTCAGGGGGCACTCTGTTAATATTCAGTCTAATGTAGGGCATCCACAGGGTAATGTGTTTCCAGTTTCTACACTGGAAAGGATTCCAGGAAACTTTTTTTTTTTTTTTTTTTTTTTTTTAACCACTGAATAGCATCCAGAATGCAGTTTTGCTTATTTGTTATCAACTGAAAGGGCATCCAGAGGGGACTTTGTTTACTTTTTATTCACAGCTGTGCATCCAGAGGGAACTTTCTACACAATTTTTCAAGTGGAAGGGCATTCCGGAGGTAAATTTAAAAAGGGCATCTAGATTCCCCCTTACTTAATTGTTATCCACTGGAAAGGCATCCATAAGGCACTTTGTTTACATTTTATCTACCGAAAAGAAATACATAAGGCACTATATTTACATTTGATCCATTGGTAAAACCATCCATAGGGCACTTTGTGTATATTTTATCTGCAGGTAGTGCATCCAGGGGCTGTTTTGTTTACATTTAGACAGCTATTACAGTTTTTTTCCCATTCATATGAGGTTCCAAATGCAACTAGATAAACACTCAGAGAGCGCAGACCTCTGCCAAGCATATTGTAATTGGAAAGCAACACTTAAGTCCTACTTTAATGTTATACTCTCTTTCAGCAGACTGTCTGCTACAACTTGGTGTTAGCTTCATATTCCAGACCTTAGTATCCAGAATATTACCAGGATCTGGATCCTACTTTTACATCTGTCAGAAATTATGGTGACCTTGTCTTGTATTGTATTGCAAAGCAATCCAACCATTTATGGTGGAGTTATATACACATATGGTGAAAACAGGGAAATTTATCACATTTTATTTATTATAAAGACATTCAATAGGGCACCTATGCAGCATTCTGGAGGGCGTTAGGACTTCTACTCCTGCCACACATCTCAATACACCACTGACTTTAAATCACCTTTACCTGACAATTTCAAATACTACCCACGTTTTTATTTAAGTAGTGATATCCGAAAGTAAAACTACATATTTACTCGTTATATATGACAAAGCATATTCACACCTCCTTGGTGTTTGGAGTTGTAAGCTGGATAAGTCGGATGTTATATCTTGTTTTCACTCTTCTGTATCAAATATATTTTATAAATTTGAGGATTTGAGAGTTTTTCATAGGGAGGGCGGAGAGAGAGGGACTGAATGGAGTGGTAGAGCGACATAGGCTCAGAGTCAGGGGGGTGGGAGAGAGAGGGAGTCGCCATTACTGCTGGCAGTGCTGCTGAGGGGAGGGAGCAGAGAGACGCAGGTTTCGGCTTACAGCGCATACCACACTAACAAGAGCGAAATACAGTAAAATACGGGCTAACCGGCCGCCTGGAACTACACGGGAATATACCTTCAGCCGAAACCAACTTCGGATTTTGTCAGAGGACACTATTGAGCACAGATTGTGGATTGTACAAGGAGTTTTTTGCCTCGTAATGTGGGAATGCTTTCTCCTCTTTTCCGTGGTATGTGGATCTGGGAGCGACCATGTTAATAGGTGGGTAGGGGAATGTATTTGGACTGGGATTGGGACTTCATTAGCTGTAGCTAAGACTCTTTTCTGTTAATGTAAACTGTTTATATGATAACACTGTCTTTACTTTGGACAAACTGGCACCACAGTGTAAGTTTTGAGTGTTAATTTACTCCATGCTGCGAATTTAAACCGCCCCTCTCTCCAGCGTTAGCCTGGATTTGCTGATGCTAACGCTAGCTCGCTAACTATCCTCACCCTCTTGGCATGCGATGCTAACAGAGCTCCGCTAGTGTTAGCGTATCAGGATTGGAAAGGTGGGTTCCTTTTTCACTCTCCTCTTAGTACCAGGGCCAAGCCAAGCCAGGCCGAGCCGGGTTTCATCCTCTTCTCCCAGGAGAAATTCTCAACCACCGTATCAAATCATGGGGTTGCGACTGTTAGCCACAGAGCATTGACGCATTAACATGATCGTCTCTTGGTGTAAATTCAACGTTAAAAACTCGTCACGTCCACTCCCATAAGTCACTCTCATAACCCGGTTGCGCCCTTTTCACGTACTTTAATATTTCACTTGACATCCCCCTTTTTCTAATGGTTTTATTATAACACAACTGAGATAAAACCATCTTAATTTGGGTAGAAAATCTCAGATCTTGACGCCTATCCCGATGTCCAGAGGAGTTCAGAGGGTTCAGGCTGTACAAACAATTATCTTTGATTTATTCCTGATTTTTCTAAGTTCCTGTCAAAGTATTATCACTCTTGTTTGAGGCGGAATCATCACTAATCTCTAGCGTAAACGTTGAAGACGGATGGAGGGTCAAACCCTGAAGTGCCGTTGGGCAGATTATTGAATTTCACATTAACGAGCTTTCTTTCCCACATGAACGCCCCACACACACATTTAAGCTGCGATTAAAAGTTTTGGAGCTTATTAACTTTATTCATTCTGTGTCTTGCAGTCAGTGGGCTTGTCCTGCTGCAGCTCTGCATGCCATTTTCATCGACTCGGACTGCTGCAGCTCCCCTTGCCCTTTACCCAAACTGTGTTAAAGGGACAGTCCGGCTTTTATCTTATAAGCCAACCTCATGGTGTGCCGCTTCAGCTTTGCAGCCCCTCCGCTGAACCGGAGTACACTGTAGCGGCCATGAGATGCAGTCTGGGTTCTAGATGTAAATGGGTGTTAGTTTCAGACTCAATTGAGTCTTATACCCCGCAGTGACTTTCAACTGTATTATCATCTGAAATGATTTAGAGATGATCAAACCCAGTGAAACATAGTCCTTTATGCTTCTTTATTTATCACCAAACTACAATAAACTGAGGCTTTGACACAGAGGTGTGAAAATTAACAGCAGCACATGTATTAAATGTAAAACTTACATCACCCCAGTAGCTGGGTGGGTGATTGCGGCGTTGCAAGTGACATGCATCTTGTGAAATCATCAATGACAATCAGTACCTTTGCACGCACGGCTAAGCCGTCGCTTGATTAGGCGGTCAAATGGGATTACTGTCCTTGTGCTTGTGGAACAACACTGGCAAGAATTGATTCATTGAAAAAAGTGTATCGGTCTCCGCAACGGCAGGTGGCAATATGCCCACCTTTCAGCTTATTGAATGCTCCTCTGGTTGACCCAGTAAATCATAGATCAAAACAATTGACAAACAAGTTAGTGAGAGGCTAACTCGAATGTCGACCAGAAGTGTGTGAACTCACACACCACAAATCTAATTTTCTTTCATGTCTTCAACATCAATCTTTGGTACAGTCAAAAAAAAATGTTTTTGTGGAAGAAATGCAGTGTCCACAAACCAGAGCAACATTGCACAAAGTCTGAAGAAATTTTCTGGTAATTTTCTGCAAACACGACTAACCAAAGAAATGCTTACTTAATGTCCAAAGCTTTGTGTTAGCTGTAACATCCCATTCCAAATTCTGGGATTATTGAATTTGCAGTATAGCTTTGGGTCATGTTTTTTGGATTTAAAGATGTAGGGTGACCTCGATTAGTCACAAGCAATGAAAACGACACATTTGATTTGGATCATCCATGTGCATTCGTATTAATTGTTGAAACTCATAGGAGGATTATTAGAACTGGGACTGTTTAGGAGCACATGTGTTCAGCAATAATGACACCAAACAATGTGCTCAGATAGAAGCTTTTTAAAAGGAATTTGTGTCCATTCCATAGCTGAGTTGCTTTTATTGTTTTTATATCAGAAATGATTGAAATGGAAAGGGATGCCTGAAAATCTTCTCCTGAATCTTGAAGACAAGCATAGAAATGCACATTGGTATTGGCATATGCTAATATGCTGAGAAATATTCAGTACCACCGCCAGCTGAAACAACCACATTTGGGCAACAAGCCCTGTTCTGAGTGATGGCCGTGTTGATCGTGAGAGTCGGCCTATAAACTGAAGTTCTTACATCGTCTGTGTCTCTGGAGGGAGGGGAGCCAGATGAGTGATGCTCAGCTTCAAGTCTGGACTTGAACATGGAAGGGGTTGTCAGAGTTTCAGTCTTTTTATAGCTGAAACCACCTGAGGTTCTGTGAGTCTGTAAACCGTTCAAATCAAATATTTAGGAATAAAAATGCTCATGCAGGGGGATACAAAACCTCCATGACTTGCAGAGCTTGGCATGTTCACAGTCTTTACACATTTATGAGCAGATTTTGATATTTTTGAAATTCTGAAATACACTCTACGGTCATTGCACAATTCTTTATACCAGCATACCTCACTCAAATAGTATCTGCTTTTTGTCAAAGGTTAAGATGTTCACAATTTCGTCTGAATTCCTAAATGTTGAACTTTGACATGGTACATTTATAAGGGCGTGGTCACACTGGCCATCCAAATTGTGCTGTGCTTGAAGTGATACTCCGGGATGGAACAAGTTGGGTCCTATCACAAGGTTTAGGGCAGAAATTACCCCTACAGCAGTGATTTTGTGCAGCAGAAGCCCAGAGCGCTCGCACCAAAGACCCCCTCCCTGCTCCTCTGCCGGTTTCCTCTGCACTCAGACGGGGCCAATTTTTACTAGACCAAAAACACAAATAAACGGACTCCCACCGAAAAAATCTGATATCAGTCTGTATTCACGCTTTATTTAGAGAATTTTCAGCGCGTTTCTTTCACACAAAAACACCGCTAAATAAGGCTCTAGTTCTCATTGTGTTGTAAAACGGAGCTACCTCCGCTGCTGAGCCACAGCTGACAACGAGGCGCTCGCCGCATAGAGTATCAGTCCGCGCGCGGCTTGCCAGATATAAACAAACGCGGGTAGTCTGCCAGGATGAATTATGCAATAACAATGTAAAGATGAGTGATTATGAGAGCGAGGACGACCTGCCGTTCACTTTGCAAGCAAAGTGAAGCGTGAATGCAGACTGATATCAGACTTTTTTCGTGAGAGTCCGTTTATTTGAGTTTTTGGTCAAGTAAAAAATGGCCCCGTCTGGGTGCAGAGGAAACCGGCAGAGGAGCAGGGAGGGGGTGTTTGGTGTGTGCGCCCTGGGCTTCTGCTGCACAAAATCACTGCTGTGGGGGTAATTTCTGCCCTAAACCTTGTGATAGGATCCAACTTGTTCCATCCCGGAGTATCACTTTAAGACCGATTGCCCCCTGCTGTGCCGTTCCCCCACTGGAGAGTATGGCCCAGCAGTCACACTACCCCAATATGAACCAGACTTTAGCAGGTATCACACACGCAATGGCCCGCCTATGTCATTGTGAAACATCTGTTTACGTGAAGCGCGATCTCATCAGAGTCAGCACAATGAGACACAGAGTGTGTGTCGTGTTTGTGCTCGTGCATGAAGTAAACCGCGCCGAAGCCCATTTCTCTGAAGTGTGCCAAAGCAGAGAAGTACGGCACGGTTACAGTCACACTGGCCATTCAAAATGTGCTTTAGGGCTGAAGGACCGCGCCCTAAGTCCAAAGATTTGATCCCTGTTTTGATAAACAAATAGCACAGTGTAGGAAAAGTGTTTATTTTCTGGCCTGGGATTAGTAAGAGTAGATGGTGTAGTGGCTGTGATGGAGGGCGGAGTAGGAAGACACACAAAGCAGGCAGAAAGATGTCTTTCAGCAGCAGACAAACTAAATCTGTCACCTTTCAGCAGAGGTATGGACGTGTTTACATGCTCTTTACAATGCAACTGCCGTGCAACAATTGGAAAGTTACGTTTCTGTTTCACAGCTTTGATTTCATTAGCAGCGCCCCCTCTGCTTCCTCTTTATGCTGCTTGACCATCATGGCCCTCTTTCTCCCTGTAGCATCTTTTAATTTAAATGTTTATCTGCACTAAGTTTTTTTCCTTTTGGTTGCAGAGAGTTGAAGAATATTCAGCTGCTCTGCTCGCCACTTTTTACCCAGCAGCCCAGTCACAGTGAAAGAGAGGTCACATCCTCGTGTTACATGTCTGAGAGCTGAACACCAACACAGGAGCAGTTCTGAGGAGTGCTGGTGTCTCTGAGTGTCCCACACAGTTTTGGCAGGCAGGTCTGTTGTCTCTCCGGACATGCTTCCGCCTTCACGTTGTCCAGATCAAGTTCATGAACTTATGTTGTTGTCCGTTTTGTCATTCAACTCTGTTAATCGAATGCAATCAAAGCAGGGTGGTTTTACAAATTTCTGGGCCTCTGAAGCGCTCTCAGTTACATCCAGTTGGCCGTTTGTTTTAAAAACGCTCCACTCTCAGTCTGCGGTAACATTTTGTACTTGAGCAGCTATGAAAAATGGCAGTCACAGGTAACGGTTGGAAGTGACTACCCTGTGAAGTGGGGGAGTGAACTGCCTCAGACCCGGCTTGCCTTCATCATTTACGCTGAAAGGAGAGATGAAAAGATGTAATGTTTGGGGAGTCCATTTCTCTCCGGCCAAAGAGCTCCGGCTTCGCTTAATAGAAAGCAGTTTGGATTTCGCTCACAGGTTTTGATTCATCTCTTCCTGTGGGAGGGAAGTTCTCTGTTCTCCAGATCAGATTTTCTTTTAGGGAAAAATAATGAGCCCGTGGCGCCTCGTTTACACTCGATGGGCTGCTCTCCTCATTCGCAGTTCTGAAAGAAAAGTTTATTTATACCGAAAAATCCAGCAGGGCGCAGCTTTTAGAGGTCTAGCATGCTTGGCAGTGTGTTCTGCAGTGTTTCAGGGCTTAACAGCATTTAGTCATCTCTAAAACCAGCTTGCCAAGTGATACCTTAATCCCCCCTGCAGCCTCACTGTGAATAGACTTATCATGAAGCACAAGGCTATTTTAGCTATTAGTGCAGCACAAATGGAGCCCGGGCTGGAGTGTTAGCTGCCTGCAGGAATAAAACCATCAGGGGTGTGTAGAGCCAGCTAGCTAGTAATGCTACCTATCTACCTTTTTGTATCAGTCACGAGTGTTACATCGACTCCTTGTGATGACAGCAGAGTATCGACTTCCAAAACCTTCAAACATACTTGTGTGATCGTGACAGATTGGTGAAATCAAACCTCACCTGTCCCTCAGGTGTATCTTGATACCAGATGATAAATGGTCAGTTTTCTGCCGTATTACATAATGCGTAAACATCAGCAAACTCTGCTTCTTCGCAAGGACAATTTTCTCCATCAGGAGAAAAATTTGCAGAATTTTTTATGCCAGGATCAGGATTTATCAAGATTGTTTTTCATATTCAAACGGCCTATCTTTACACATGAAACCGATCTTGCATACCTCTGGGAAGGTCTGACAGCCAGCCATTGTCGCTTTTTGTTCTGAGGCCTAAAATTCATGACACTTTTTGGATGTTTAAGTTAAAACATAAAGATTTCACAGGTATTGTTCAGTGATTTTCAATAAAACAAGATTGGAATATTGAAGGTATATGCTGTCAGTAATAAAAAATAAAAAATAAAAATTGGTCCAAATCGGTATCTACAGGTCAGGCTTTTTAAAGATTGGTGATCGGCCAGAAAATTGTGATCTGTGCACCCCTAGTCTTGTGTCCTCAAATGTGTATTTTCTAGGGATGTAACGGTACACAAAAATCACAGTTTGGTACGTACCTTGGTTTTAGGTTCACGGTTCGGTACGTTTTCCGTATAGTATGGAACAACGCAAAACCATTTGCTTGTTTAGCATGTTTATCAAACTAAAAACTTGCCGTTATACAGCGAGGGGGGGCCTCTTCAAGCTCTGGTTGGTTGTTAGCAGCAGCCATGATGCACAATTCAGACACAAGCTCCTGTGGCTACGGAAGCTCTTTGATATTCATCTTTTGATTGGCTCACCGTGAGACGTCACGTCCACATGATATGCACATGATCGCAAAGCACGAATCACAGACCACTTTCCTCATGAATATTAAAATCCCTTCCCTGCTCAGCCAATTATAGACAAGTACTTACATGAATATTAAAGAGCCACGTGCAGTGGCTAATGTTAACTTACTGTACTCGTTCGAATACAGCACTGTACCGAACCGAACGGCCTTATGGAGCGGTTCGGCACGGATACATGTACCGTTACACCCCTAGTATTTTCACATCATGGTAAAGACATAGTCTTAAAGATGTCAGCTGTGAGAGCTGTTGAGTTTCTGCAGAGTATTCAGAGCTTTAACTTTACATAAGTAGTCTATGGACAGTCAGACATTGAAAGGTGAAAGCTTGGGGCTTTATGAAAATGGACCTCGGGCCACAATTGGCCACAGGGCACATTTGGACAACCTTGGTTTAACAGATTTTAGGCGTCTTAAGTTTTGTCCCGAGCAGAAAAATGTCTGAGTTGCAGCATATTTTAGAATTATAATGTAATAAATTTGATATTCAGAATGGTTTGTGGCTGTTTGTCGGACCAAGGAAGCAATTAAACTCTTCACTTGTCTTGTATGAAGCCATCAGATGTTAATCAGTGTGTCATAGGTCAGTAATTAAAAGAGTTACGGTATGAATAATGTGTTTGCCAACATGCATATTTATGCACATGTGTTTCATAAGCTGAAACACATCTCCCTGCCTGCTCACTACAGGTCAGGTGTGGCACAAACAGCAGCTCAGAGGCCATTGTGAGGGGTATTGGTTGGATTTGTAAACTTGATAGACCTGCTGGTTTGTTTGCTCTCTGACATCATCTAATGTCCTGGGTGTGTGTGTGAAGGACGAGGAGCTCCTGGCCAAAAGTAAAGCTCAGGTGACATAAAATTTGAGTCACACTTCCTCCTGGTCATTGAGCAAGTTAATCCTTGTTTACTTCTCACTTATGCGCAAATGTGGTTGTATTTTTGGTGTATGAATAAAGATTAAGGTGCAGAAAAAGTTGAAGAATTCGATCAAGAAAAGCTTTTAACTCAGAATCAAATCAAAGCTATGATCTTTCTTTCTTTGTTCCTCCCTAACCCGCATATTTTAGCTCGTCTCAAGGACAAAACCGTTCAAAGACGACACGTCATTTCTTCCCAGGAGCCCGAAACTGAACTTCAGGAGACTTCACGGTCCCTGTTTGAGTCAGCAGAAACAGATCCAACAGAACTAGAAAGTCTCACAGCTTTCCTAGAGTCACTGTTGTGGAAATATTGTTTTCCTTTGAGACCTTATCTCAAACAGAACTGTTATACAGGCCGTGTTTACATCCAAGAAATTCTTCAACATATTTGTTTGAAGTCTTGCAAAATGTTCTTGGCAAATGAAAGTCATTATTGTGCTAATAACTTGGTTTACTCGTAGTTCAGTAATTAAAGTCGACAAATTGGCTTCTCTTAAATGCACCGATCTGTCTCTCTGAGCTGCCATCAGCGCCTAAATTTAGATCCTGAATGTTGTGTGTACATCTCAGAGGAACACTCTTAAACAGAGTAAGCCTGCTAATTTATATAGCCTCATTAGGAGTGTCCAAAGGGAGATGTTCTGTGTAAATGCTGCGATTTAATGCTGAATATTTAGTGTTCAGGTTTCTGTTTATAAGCTTCTCGTCATGTTTTCTTCTTTGAACATTTTTAAGGATTTGACATTTAAAACCCTCAAACCAGCCCCTGGCTGTTTTTGTATTTGATTTTACATGACATATCCACCATATGTCTTATTTTGTCTGCTATACCTGATGCACAACCTGAAGAAGTCCTATTTATGATACAGAAATGCAGTTTCTCTTGTTTTATCCATAATTCTGGATGTTTCACCCTGATGAATTGACCCACAAGCTGTCCACAAGGATGTTATTTGATGTTCAGCTCCAACTCAATCTGCTGGTTTTATTTTATCAGCAGATTTTTATCACAGATATATCTTTGGGGCCTGTTTGGGGAAGATATGCAGCAAACGGTCTAGGCCAGGAGTCAAAGTAGTGACCACTGCGGCAAGGACTAAAATGTCTGTAGGCTACATGGGGTGCGCTGAAATGGCAAACATCACGTCTCGATCTGTTGATTTTAAAAGGATGGATGTTGAACACCTTGACCGTTAGTGTTTATTGCTTAGGTGACAATAGAAGCTATTCCAGAGTAGCAAAGAGTGCTTTTTAAGCTGCCGTATGACAACAAGATGATATCTGCTGTATTTTTGCACACCAGATGCAAACCTATTGTTTTTTAATGCAAGCTTTCACACCACAGCGTTCTTTTGCTGAGGGAAATTGCGGCTTTTACTTTTCAGACCGAGGTTGATTTTCCCATTTTTTTCTTGCGACGACTACACCGCCGACCTATCAAAACACTCGTTGACACTTCACATACCAAAACATTCAACATTGATTATGTTTGTGTCCCAGCACCCGGTTCTATACTACAAAAGACATACAAGCTACAAAGACATCGCTTACTAGGGATGGGTACCGAATTAGGTACTTTTATTGGTACCGACCGAATTCTGTCAAAAGTACCGGGTACCGATTCACGTAAAATCAAAAGGTACCATGTTTAGGTACCTAAATGCATCCTTGTGACTGTGAGGCAGTGGAAGGGTAGTTGATTTTCTGTGCTGGACATGAACACAACAATAAAAGGTTATATATTGAAGAATAAATATGTTAAGTGGAAAAGAATTTACATTTTATTATTAAACACACTGATATTTTTTACCACATCAACACACAAAAGTACAGAAAAATTGGTACCATCAAGTACCGATACCGATTGCCAGGTACCGGGAATCAGTACCGTATCGTTTCAAATGTGAAAGGTACCCATCCCTGTTGCTTACAAAGACATTGTTTAGAGAAGAATAGCTGCGGATATTTAATGTGTGCCTCAGGAGTTGAGCTTTCAAGAAGGTTGAAAGCAAATAAATTAGGATTCAAAACATTACATTCAATTTCAGTTTTTTCAAATGTAATATAATAATTCAAATTTAATTTCTAGTGGCACCAATATCAGCCCATAGGTGTTGTTATAAGTACTTTGTCATTTTAAAGCATCGATTACAATCAGAAATATGAAGAAGTGAGATTTTCCAAGATCACTAAAAAGTTCTCACATGGATTCTAACCAATTAATTAATTAAAGTAAAGATAAAGCTCCAAATTTTTTTTTTTTGCACAAAATGAAACAAGAATACTTCTAGCATTCTGAAACAAAGCTGTATTTGTATCGTTTAAAGTTAGTGATAGGCTTTATAACTCCAGCTGTGTTGAAATCGTGCATTGAGAAGACTGGTGGTTTCTAAATCATTCCAGATGAATCAACTTCTTCATGAAAATTGGTGGTAAATGCACAAATATGGAGATAAATAAGTAAATGAACCTCAGAAAATGATGAATGACGAAACGTAAGGAGAATTTACCAAAATGTGAAAATTATTCATCTAACTTTAAACTTAAAACAAACTATTTAACCACTTACCAAAACAGATGGGGATTAAGATGCAGGACGTTTTCTTTTTAGTTCTTTGCCAAGTGCTCTGCAACTGTTGTCATTGGAAAATATGTTGTAGAGCCTCTCACTGTAAAAATTCCTCGACATACAGCCTTATAGTAATTAGATTCAGGGAGGCACACCTTGTTTTAGAACCATGAATACATTTTCATAATCTTTGATGGTTTCTGAAGGTTTCTGTAGATCTGCTGAACTCACAAAAAACCTTTTTCTTTGCACAAAACAGCCCCACAGGTGACATCACCACCTTGGCCTCTATAAACAGAGAGGGGAAACCTCATTGCTCCGTCTCAGCGGACCGAATTCCTCCTCTGGTGCAGTTTCTCAGGCTCAGCATGCCTCCATGCTGCAGCTAGCAGTTCCAGCTCACGCAGGCAAATTCACTGGCTGATTGCCATCGCACAGTAAAACACAACAATGACCGCAATTCTCTCGGCAGCTATCAGCCTCTCGTTAAGCTGTGCAAAGGTTGGTGCTGATTTGACTGGAGCATTACCAGATGATACAGAGCGACGCGGGCAATAAGATGCATTTGCAATGTTTATTTTATGTGCATGCAGCCTCTGAATCCTGCAGGAATCTGTTCTTGTATGGCTGTTTATGTTGAATACGCACAGTGAAAGCAGCAAAACAAATCGTCTCATGAATAATCACGGCTGCTAATAAGACTTCATAATCATGACCAGCATACCATGCAGACACATTAGGAGAGTGGAATGAAAAATAATCAGGATTATTCGTTTAGCCCTAATCATGTTGCCCGAGGATGTGCCAACAATGATAACAAATCTGTGAACTGATTTATTTTCTCTGTTTTATTCTCACAGTGAAGCAAATCATTTCTAGGTCAGTGGTTGTCAAAGGGCTCGAGTTGCATGCCATTTTTATCCTGCCTCGGCACAAATTGGTTGAAAGCACTTCTTTTTCTCTGCGAGGGGCAAAGTGACATTGCAGAGCATGCTCTATGACCGAATGACTCCCTTTCCCTGTTATATAAGTTGTACTTTCATGCTTTAAATTTGCTCATGAAACATGCAAAATTAGGCCTGTCACGATAATCAATAAATCAATTAACCGAACGATAAACAAAAACGTCCTCGGTAAGTTTGCCAGCCTCGATAAACTGACACGTGCATGCATGTTTGTTTTCCTCCTCTCTTTCGACCAAAGATGCTTAATGAGAAGATGGCTCACTACGTCTATCTTTCCTAACATCGGGGTGCATAGGTCCTATAGCGGATTTAGCGGATTTATAGCGGAGTTAGCATCTGTCAAAAATGCGATCTTTGGGGTGAAGACGGGGCTGCTCGCGTGTACACACGGAGAGAGCTGAAGCGAGCGTCCCGAGGGGTAAGGAGGAAACACGCTAATTTGAGTGATGGCACGAAAGATACGGTTCTTAAGCCGCCTGCCACAGTCCCAGTGTGGGAATATTTTGTTTTTTATCAGAATGAACAAAGTGTGAGCTCATGAACACCAACGAGCTGATATGTCGCATTTGTTTGAAAATAGTGGCGACGAAGAAGAAGACGAAGGGGAGGTGCAGCAGAGCCTTGTTCTTTGACAGTCCGCTCTTACTGAGGCTTTTGGTCTGCAAAGTAAATAGAAATAAAAGTGCCAAATGGTGGGCACTCAAAGACAGCTACATTGCCAAAGAAATGCAGCCCTTCAATACAGTTGAAAGCCAGAAATGTTAAAAATGTTTGACAGACAGTACGGATTGACTGGGAAAAAGGACATGTTACAAACAATTCAGGAACTATATAAACTCCCTTTTATTTAGGCTATAGTTTTCATTGTTGTGTCTTTTTTTTGGGAGTTTTTTTTTTTTTAGAGACAGGGCCTATGTTTTATTGTTTTTGATTAGTATTAATTATTTTTTTATTGACATGTATTTTTTCTAAAAGAGAGTCCATTTCATTTTCATTGTATTTTTTTTCTCTTACTTGTTTGTTAAATTTATTACATCTTTTGTTTATTTTATTTAAAAGATCCTGACCTTTTAATTACAGTTAAATACTCTTAAGAAATTGAAGTTTCTTGCTTTTGATATGGTGTACTCACTTTATTATCCCATTTATCATAATTACATCAATGAAAAAATTGAAAAAAAAATGAAAAAAAAATCAAAATAATATTGACAATATCGTTTATCAGCAATAATATTTTGGAAAATTATCGTCTAGCAAAATTTGTTTTCGTGACAGGCCTATGCAAAATGATTAAAGCCACCACACTATACTGACATGAACTCTTATATCCAGCAGAGACATGCAGAGAAACAAAACACATCATTAGTGATAAGACTGAAGTCCTGTGAGGACAACTCAATGCTAATATGGTTTTGTTCCATGCCCCTTTATCTCGCACTCCTAATTTGAACTCTGTGTCTTGCAGGTAGGTGATAAAAGGAGAAGCCGGCTGTTCTATCCCAGCTAAAGGACACAGGATAGAAACTGAAAGTGCTGCTCAGAGTCAGAGGAGGACACATCAGCGCTGAGGGAAGATCAGAATGAAAGTGCCTCTGTACCACTGACACGCAGAACTGGAATGATCTCCTGACCTTTTTTCCTGGAAGTGACCAAGTTAGCGATGAGAGGGGGGATATAATGGCCAAAAACAAGGATGCACGCCCCCCGACGTTCGCTGTCAGTGTGGTTGGTCTCTCGGGGACGGAGAAGGAGAAGGGAAATTGTGGTGTTGGCAAGTCCTGCCTATGCAACAGATATGTGCGTCCCGATGCGGACAGCTATTACTCAGAGCACACCTCGGTGCTCAGCACAATAGACTTTGGAGGACGTGTGGTCAACAATGATCACTTCCTGTACTGGGGGGAAGTGTCCCATAGAGGGGACGAGGGGTTGGACTGTAAAATCCAAGTCATTGAACAAACAGAGTTTATCGATGACCAGACGTTCCTTCCGCATCGGAGTACGAACTTGCAGCCGTACACTAAAAGAGCGGCGGCAACAAAGCTCCAATCAGCAGAGAAACTAATGTACATCTGCACGGATCAGCTGGGCTTGGAGCAGGACTTTGACCAGAAGCAGATGCCCGATGGGAAGCTGAACATGGATGGCTTTGTGCTTTGCATAGATGTTAGCAAAGGTTGCAACAGGAAGTTTGACGACCAAATGAAGTTTGTCAACAGCCTCTACTCCCAAATAGTTAAGGCGAAGAAGCCTATTGTTGTAGCTGCCACAAAGTGTGACGAATGCGTGGAACAGCACCTGAGGGACCTGCAGGCTTTTGTTGCCAGCAAGAAAAACCTGTTGCTAATTGAGACGTCAGCACGCTCCAATGTCAACACAGAGCTCTGCTTCAATGCCCTCATCCAGCAGCTGGATAAAACAAGGGGGAAGCCAAAAACCGTGCCATACCTGGAGGCCTATAAAGTCCAACGGCAGCTTGTTGCCTCAGTGTCAGATAGGTTTGAAAAATTAATGGTGCACACAGTGAGAGATTACCACACCACGTGGAAAACTGTGGTCAACAACATGAAAGGCCAACAGGACTATGATGACTTCATCACCTTGGAGGGCTCCAGGAAAGCACGCAACATGTTCACGAAGCACATTAGTCAGCTGAGGCAGGAGCACATCAAGAGGAGGAGGGAGGAGTATCTGACAACGCTACCCAAAACACTCAACAACCTACTCAACAACCTGGAGGAGGTTGAATCCCTCTCATGGCCAGAAGCACAGAGCGTGATCCGGAACAGGCCGGATTTCCAGTACTGGTTTGTGATTCTGGAACAGACACCCTGGGATGAGACTGACCACATTGACATCAGTGACCGTAGAATACCCTTTGACCTCCTTGATACACCTGACGGTGAGAGAATTTATCACAACCATGTCCAGCACCTGCTGTCAGAAAAAAGACGAGTGGAGATGAAAGAGAGATTCAAGAAGACGCTGGAGAGAGTTCATTTTATCAGTCCGGGGCAGCCGTGGGAGGAAGTCATGTGCTTCGTCATGGAGGACGAGGCCTACAAGTACATCACAGAATCAGATAGGAGGGATGTTTATTGTAGACACCAGCAGGAAATAGTTGAAAGGGCCAAAGAGGATTTTCAGGAAATGCTTTTCGAGCATGCTGAGCTATTCTATGACTTGGACCTGAATGCCACCCCCAGCTGTGACAAGATGAGCGAAATCCACAGTGTGCTGAATGAGGAACCCAGATACAGAGCACTGCAGAAGCTTGCCCCAGATAGGGAGTCGCTCCTCCTCAAACACATTGGGTTTGTTTACCATCCCACAAAGGAGACATGCCTGAGCGGGCAGAACTGTGTGGATCTGAAAGTGGAGCAGGTTTTAGCCAACAGGCTGGTGCAGCTCGACCACGGACGTTCTAATCTCTATTATAACAGTGCCAATATTGATAAGATCAACCTCTGCCTCTTGGGAAGGGAGGGTCTCTCACAGGAACTAGCCAACGAGATCCGAGCTCAGTCCACAGACGACGAGTACACTCTGGATGGTAAAATCTACGAACTGGAGCTTCTTCCCGTGGATGTCAACTCTACACTCCTCTTCAGCCACACTTGGGTCAACACTTTCAAACCACACGGCTGCTTTTGTGTGTTTAACTCCATAGAGTCCCTCAACTGCATTGGGGACTGCATAGGCAGGATCCGAGCAGAGATAGCACAGAGCAGGAGGGATAGGTTTGCTCAGCCACTGCCATTCATTCTCATCCTGGCCAATCAGAGGGACAGTGTTTGCAAAAACATACCCATACTGAGGCACCAAGGCCAACAGTTGGCGAACAAGTTGCAATGCACCTTTGTTGACATCCCCTCTGGAGCCTTCCCACGTAAATTCACTGAGTTTCAAATAAAGCAGGGTCTCCGTGCAGTGCTGGAGGGGCTAAAGCATAACTTTGATGTTTTGGCTCCGCTGCCTTGTATCAAAGACATGTCAGAGACAGATTTGAGGATAGTCATGTGCGCCATGTGCTGGGATCCTTTCAGTGTCGACCTCATCCTCTCGCCTTTCCTTGACTCACATTGCTGTAGCGCAGGGCAGCCGGGTCAGAGCAACACATTGATACTGGATAAGATCATCGGGGACAGCAGGAGGAGGATCCAGGTCACCGTCCTCTCCTATCACTCTGCTATCGGTGTTCGAAAGGACGAGCTGGTGCATGGCTACATTCTGGTGTACTCTGCCAAACGCAAAGCATCTATGGCCACCCTGCGGGCGTTCTTGGCAGAAGTCCAGGACGTCATCCCGGTGCAGATGGTAGCAATCACAGACAGCCAGGCGGACTTCTTTGAGAATGATTCTATCAAAGAGTTAATGACAGAGGGGGAGCACATTGCCACAGAGATTGCTGCAAAGTTTACTGCGCTCTACTCGCTGTCACAGTATCATCGACAGACGGAGGTTTTTACACCCTTCTTTAACGAGGTGCTGGAGAAGAAGCCGAGCATTGAGAGCTCCTTCCTGTTCGACAGCTCATCACGGGAGTGCACCACTGGAGCCAGTGAAGACGTCTTCCCCACGTCGCCACATAGCCATTCCCCGGCCTACAACACCTACTACCCTGAGTCTGACGATGATAACGAGGCCCCGCCTCCTTACAGCCCAATCGGTGATGACGTTCAGCTTCTGCCTACACCCAGTGAAAGGGCAAAGTACCGAATCGACTTAGAGGGCAATGAATATCCAGTTCACAGCACACCTGTAGGAGACCACGAAAGAAACCACAAAGTGCCTCCACCCGTCCGGCCCAAACCAGCTTTACCCAAACCCAATGTGAAAAAGCTGGACCCCAACCTGCTCAAAACCATTGAGGCTGGCATGCGCACCAGGAGGACGCCAAGAGGCCCAATGACACACTCTGAAGACGTGGAGGCATCAGATAACTATGCAGACCCAGTGGACACCTTACTAAGGTCCAAGGGCTTCCACAACGATGACATATACGCCGTGCCTGACGACGCACACAGCCGCCTGGTCAAAATACGAAACTCTTTCGGTGGGTTACATGGTCTTCACGTAGGGGAGGAAGAGAATGGGTATGACAGGAAGTCCCAGACTGGACGGCGGCCGTCAAAATACAAACATCGTTCTAAAATCCTGTTCAGCAAGACAAAGGCTTACCAAAGACGGTTCCACTCTGACAGCGACGGGGAGGAGTCTGGCCCGGCTACGCAGAAAAAGAAAAAGGGAAGAGCACACCGAGGCAGCGAAGAGGACCCACTGCTGTCCCCCGCCGATCCATGGAAGGGCGGGATAGATAACCCTGCTATTACATCTGACCCGGAGCAGGAGGACAAGAAGATGAAGAAGAAGAAGACGCCCAAGACGCCAAAGGAACCGAAGAAGGTGAGTCCTAAAACTTGTGCTTTTTCATCACCTTTATCTACAAAATGTGCCAAATCTCTGCCAATGCCAAACTCTTGGCTTTTGTTTCAAGCTTCTGGTTTCTTCAGGTGCTGACAATCAGACATCTCACTTGATCAAAGTCCATGGCAACTGCAGAATCAGACAACTGGCATTGGCGAAGAATATTTGGCCAGTTTTTTAACCAAAACTTTAGCTCTGCTGCTCATCCCACAAATGCATGTCCTTGCAAATGTGACACCATTTCAAAGGGACTTAAACAGAATTTCCAGTGGTGTGACATTCATTACCAAAAGAAATTTCCAACAAAAAATAAATAAAACTTTAAGGTTTGTACTTTCTGTGCGTTGTTGATAAGAAGTCACAAACTGTTCAGCCTCTGCCTGCACAAACACTGTGGACATGCACATTGTGAAATAGAAGTAGCACTTTTCTGCAGACAAGAAGTAAACGCAGAGGTGTGTGTGGACAAATCAAAGGCTTTGCAGCTGAAAGTTCTCATTTTGAGTCCTTGCATGTATACACACCCACTCATAGGTACATTCACATCAGGGATGTTGAGAAAACGTCAATGCATCCACCTTCAGTCTCCAGAGTCAGAGCAAGTTTTCAAGAACTTAATCAGCAGCATGTGACTATAATTAACATGTTCTTTAGTTGCATGAATATTCAAATTGTGCTGGCAGAATTGCTAGTTAGTGATTGTGTGCACTATAACACACATTTATCTGAGATGACAGCCTGGCAGGGATCAGACACCAGTTTGCAAATCAGCATAGAAACAGCTGCCAGCGTTGCAAAGGCGTCGTGAATGCACCTCATTGTTGCGACGTTCAGGCTGTCTTTGATAATCAGAGAGGGAAGCTAAAGGTGAACCACAAGGTACAAAATGGAAGGTGTTTAGTCGCCGTCCTGGCCAATTAGAGAGGAGCCCGAACCGCCGTAGGCATGACAACACTTTGAAGAGAAGAGGAGTGTGGGAAATCAAAGCCGTCTCAGCTCTTCTGTGTTGTCTTATTTCTTCTCGTCTTCCTCCACATGGACTACTCTCTCCCGCTCTTTCCCTTCATCCCACTAACATTCTTTCTGATCTAGTTCCCGATTGACCTCCTCCTCCTCCTCCTCTTTTCGTCTGATATGCTTTTCTTCCTCGTCGCCTGCTATTCTCCATTTGTACTCTCCCTCATGTTTTTCTTTCTTCTCCCTTTAAAAACTTTATTCTTCTCCTTTGACTTTGTGCTGTCTCCTCTCCATCATCGCTTCACATCTCTCTGCTGTCCGCCCTCTTTTAACCTCCTCCTCCCTTCCTGTTTGCTCTTCATTTGCTCTTCCCTGACCAATCACTTTTTGACTTTTTCCTCTAACTTTCTAACATTCTCCTCGTCTTACAGCAGAAATCCTCCAAACCCCCGAAGCCCCTATACCCCCCAACTCGAAGAACCTGGGAGAGCAACTACTTTGGCGTTCCCCTGCAGAACCTGGTGACCCCGGATCGACCCATCCCACTCTTTATCGAGAAATGTGTGGACTACATCGAGCGCACAGGTGAGTCAGACATCTCCACCTTGCGCCTTCTGTCTCTCTTTCTTTTGTTGCTTTTCTTCTGTTCTCCTGGTGCAGTCAGGTGCAGCTGGTTTGTTTTTACGTGCATAAGCTTTGTGGTTATCTGGTGTGAAACGCCTCTCATGTCTTTCCAAAGAAGTAATTGAATGAGTGAAGAGGAAGGAAGGATTTGAGGAGGTTGTTTCTGTGGGAGGAGGAAGCACATTAAATTATATTTTAGAAATGTTCACAGCGTTGAACATGTTTTGTCTGGTCTGTCAGCGAGCCAGCCAGCACTCAATACAAGTCAATTTCAATTCATTGAGCTGCATTGGGATGCTATTTGATGTGTTGCCAAAGCACTGTTGGAAAGATTACAAAATAAGATTGTAAAAGATTAGTGCGATCAAAGAGGAGATTGAGGGACAGCAGTGAAGAGATTTACACAGGTAGGCGTCTGCCATTTATCGACTGAGATGGTACCTGTAGGAGCGTGTAAGAACAACACTAATATAATTTATTCAATAAGTCCCTGCTGACTGCTACTCTCAGATCCATCAGCTACACTGCCAACAATTTAATCTTACCAGAAGTATTCATCAGAGTGTCTCATCAAACTTTTTACAAGCTGTATTCATCTCACATGTCTTGATATATTCTCTGACTTCAAGATAAATGATTGAAACATGAGACCTGAATAGTTAAACAGGGTTCAATATTGGGGCTGGGACGTTATGCTATTCTAACGATTCTATTCTATTAAGATTTTTGTCATGCTGATTCAACTGAAATAAGGATTTTTCAATATTTTTGATTTTTAGTTTGCTTTTATTTTAACACTAGACTGTGTGAAAAAGTTAAATGATGATGATAATATCTACAGACTATATCAGAGCCATATTTTCCCATAAAATGCACATCACCTGAGTCAGAGAGAAACATTTCACCCTCTGCTGGAGAAAAGTTGTAACTTTTCCAATCTAGTTTATTAAGAAAGACTGAAATGAAGAATTTGAAAAAAAAAAAGATTTTTCAACAAGGAGTCCCGATTTCGATATTGTCAAACAAAAAATCCCGATGTATCGATTTTCAATTTTTTTTCTTCCACCCCTATTTAATATCTTCTTATATGGCATATTAATATACTTTTTAAGTGTCTTGAAAAAAGATGTGAACTCATTTTTTTTTCTCCATCGACAGATCTTTTTTTAAGCCCTTTTGCACTTAAAAACAGCGTTAAATAAAGTCAGGAGATATAACAGTTGCTAACAACACACTACTACGTGTTTTTACCTTGGGTCAGATATCAGCAGTGTTAGCAGAACTTACGATTATTAATCTTTCCACAGGACAATGATGAGCAAAAAAGACGGAAAAACATACATTTTCTTTGCTTTGACGAGACAATTACGAAAAAAAATGGACTAAAACAAGCCTGCTCTGTATTTTTATGGACTACAACTAGTTGAAAACTGGAAAGGTCAAAAACGTCCGAAAAGCGACTAACAGTAACAGGCATTTTCGTCAAAAGACTAAAGGCTGTGAAAGGCTTTTTGCTCGAACCTGACATGTGGAAATGAGACGTGCAAGAGTACACATGAGGCTTTTATGCTTTTTAACGCACTTGGTGTCCATTCCCAAACTGCAGGGGGCAGTGTATCACAAATGTACGTCTAGCAGTGCACTAAACAAGAGTTTACAACATTAAATTCCTGTCCCGGAGATTTTTCCCGGTTCCTTCAACAGATTCCTCTTCTTTGCCGAGAGTGGCCACAATTTCAAGGCATGAATTATTAACCACTCGGTCATCACAGTGATCTCTGTGTGAAGAGTCATACAGATGCCTGTACTCCTGCACTTCGACCACTTGGAGATCCCGTTCTCCCGGCATCTTGTCAGCACAAACACAAACCACACAAAGCATCACACATCAAGCATTAGTAAGGCTTAAAATGAATGCTAACTCTAAAATAGCTGCTAGAATTAACACTGATCACTAGAGGTGTCCACAAAGAACGATAGTTAAACCGTAAAAGAAGAATCGGAATTCTCAAACACAGTGACAGTTGAGGAGGTGTTGCGTATGTAGCTGTAAGGAAATCTGTAAAATAAACAGTCTGTGGGGGCTGTGAATGAAAAAGGGCTGTCATTATTTGTCTACTGGTCATTTCTTAGAGTCTGAAAATCAACTTAAGAAGAGAAACTAGAGTGGAGTTGAGAGTTGGTGTCAAAGGCCTGATTTTTATCTACTTTCACTAACGGACATCTTGGATTTTAGCGACGAAAAGTCACATTTGACTCAAACTGCTTCCTGATCGCTTCAGGGATTTCATTTCTGATATATGGAGCCCTTTCTGCTCCCCAGTTTGATTGTTCTTAAAAACCCAAAGCTCTCTTTCTAAGCTTTTTAAATGCTGCAGACTAAAACCCAAATTCCTCTGACAACAAAAGTCTCTCCTTCTGATCAGCCTTTTGTTTGCAAACATTAGCTTAATGCTAAAATATTTTAAGGTGTTTAGTCCCTGCAGGTAACACTCCTGCCAAAGAGATCATTGGGAAAATTTTGCTGCCAAATCCTGGAAATCCAGATTCTCAACATGAGTCTAAGTTTAATTTGACTGAAAGTGCGATATCATTGTGTTTTCAACTGTTTCCACTGGATAAAATAAGCGATTTGATGACTCTTCCTTTATGTAAAAAGATATGAATAATTGGTCATCTTAGCCCTGATTTGTCTCTCTTAAAGCTGCAAAATTAGCACCAATTAGCTGTTGTGTCAGCTGATCAGAAAAGTCTTATTCAAGCATGCTCGAACATCTGAAGGTCTAACTGGAGATGCGACACAAATGCATGCTGGGTATTTGTCTGGCTCCTCGCCCAGCTGTTGTAAAGAAATCCTCCCTCAAAGTCGGAGAGATTCCACGCTGAAGTCATGGATCAGTCTGGGAGGTATATATACACCGCACGGTCGACTCTGTTTTGTTTAAGGATGACTGAGGCTGGATTTAAACCCACAACCCGTAGATACCACAAACCTTTGCTCTAAACCCAAACAATGAATGTTTCAAACATGTTTAAAATTGGATGAGCTTGATGCATAATGCATTTGCTTACAGCGCAGTGCTCTTCTGTGTTTAGTGCCTTAGAAAAAGAAGCTGAAACAGAAGCGTCCCTTGGTGAAAGCTCAGAGTGACTCCTCTCCCGGTTGGACGCTTTGAATATCTGATAATGTGATGTTTCAGTTTTTTGCAGAGATAGTGCTGGGTCATTACCTAAGCTTTTTAGGTTTGTTTTGTTTGTTTTGTCTCTAGATCTTTTGTTTTTAGGAGTGCTGTTTTAACTTAATACATCTTGGACTGTTTCAGCTTCAGTGCGTCCAATCTTTGTCCTGCAAATGTCTCAAATAAAACATCATTTGGAGGTGTTTCTGCCTTCCCTCTGGTGTTTAAAGTGATCAGTTCTGTTCTCAAGGTAGCACTTGGTGTCTTTTTCTGCTCTCCTCGTTCTGCGGCTGTTAATTCCTGTCCTGAAAATCCCTTCCGAATATGTTTTGATATTCAGCTGGATCTACATGAGCCCGCTGGTGGCTGCCAACCAAATTTCGGATTAATCCGAGCGCTCTGTGTGTGTGGATGTGTTTTGCCAGCTGACAGCACTGTATTGGAGATTTCATGGCTGGTGCCGAGAAACTCTCTAAGTCCAGACGGTCTGTTGGGTGGATTTAACAGCTTTTTTCTCTCCTGGAATATCATTTCTCACCGTGCGCAGTGAGAACATCTTTGTGCTGTTTTCACGTCTGCTGTTGTATAAGGTGCTTCATATCCTGACTGTTTGAGAGCTTTTACAAGCAGATGAGGTCTCTGAGGTTGTTTCTGCGTAAAAAAAGAGGTTGAGATTGTCTTCACATGCAGCCTCGTTGCCTTGGTAATCTGCCTGTAGAACGTATTATAGTTTGGAGCTCAGAGGGTGGGGTCGCCCTGTGAACACACTGAGTTGTAAGTGATTGTGGGTGTGAAGAAACTCTGCAGAGATCCACCCTGCTAATGTCTGCTAAAATAAGACCCTGAACCTCCAACAACTGCAGAGCTGCTGCTCGCTCTGACCTCTGACCTTTGAGCAGAGTAGGTGACGAGAAGCTGTCCCAATGGGAATCATTAAAACGTCTCAGTGATATTGTGCTCTTTTTGTTTTCTCTTGAGACCCCAGCCCCGTGTCACATTAAATGCAGGAGAAAGTGACACGTTAAAGTGATCCTCGCCTGCACGGTGGCCCAGTTATTAATGTGACTTCACTGGAAATACCCACAGAGAGCGACTTGATTTATGGTTCCAGTCTGTGGCCAATCGTGGCCTGAGGTCCATTCTCATGCAACCCCCAGCTTTCATCGTTTGGTGTATTAATCATGGCACTGAAATGAATCATGGTCTAAATTATGGGAACATTTAGATTTTCTGTCAAGTGCACAAACAACCAAAGTATGTCTAATAACATATCACTAAAACACCTTTGGACTGTGCATACACAACACAAGCAAGAATTTACACAGAAGGAAAAACGTAGTTAGTGAGACAAAAATGCTGTAAATTATTTGGCTGCAAATGCTGCCATTAAGTGCAAGATATATATTTTAATTATGTTGAATGATCTAGCCAACTAACTACAATCAATTGCTGCAACAATATACTTCGACCTTCAACAATATTCAGTAATCAGTGCTGAAAATTCTGTAAGCGCTGAGTCTGAGACCCTCTGACTCATTCTATCCCTGAGGACAAAGAGAAGAAGGGTCACATTAAGTGCTTTATTTTTCCCTGAACAGATGAGTTTTCAGACATCTCTTAAAGTAGAAAGACACTCTGTGGATCGTATAGAGTTTGGTAATTCATTCCACCATTTGGGAACAACAGAGGAGAAGAGTCTGGCTAGAGATTTGGAGCCACGCTGGTCTGGGAGTGCTGGGCGTCTTTCAGAAGCAGAGTGTTGTGGGTGAAAAGGAGTGTAGACCTGGAAGAGGGACCCCAGGTGGACAGGAGCTGTTCTTGTCAGTGTTTTGTGAGCCAGAAGAAGAGCTTTGAATTTGATTGGTGCTGCTACTGGAAGCCAGTGAAGAGAGATTAACAGCGGAGTGAGGTGCCGTTTTGTGCTGGTAAAAGGCCCTGCAGGAAGGACACAGGAATAGATAAAAGTTATGAGCATAGAAACAGTTCACAAAGCAGTACAAGACATTTTTGTGGCTTAAAATGTTGTGTGTGGGTCAGAATAGTCTGAATATGAACTCGATCACAATGAGCTCCAGATTCTGCCACATAAACATCCTGACATATTTACCTCATATCGCCCCCTAATGGAGTAGATTTTCCTCAGTCAGAGGCAGTTTGCTAATGTTTATGCAGCAAATAGCACTGCAGAAAACTGACCACTTATGATTTAGTATCAAGAGACACCTGAGGAACAGGTGTGGTTTGATTTCATAACTCTGTAATAATGACAAAAGGATGTCTGACCATGCTTAGAGACTGATTTTTTTTTTAACAAAAAACTCAAAAAGAAATTGTTAAAAATAGAACATTCATGTTATTTTTATTGTTTGGTCACCCAAATCAACAAAGGTTGGTTCAGTCTCTTGATAAAAGTTAAAAAGAAGACGAAGCTCAAAATTAGCTACAAATGTCAAGAATGTGATTAACTTTATAAAACAAAAGTTAAAATAAGGGATGGACGTCGAGTCTGAGCAGCTGTATATAATAAACTGTGCTCACCTTTGACTGTTTCCTGGGTGTTTCTTTTACCTGTACATGAGTCAGCATGAAATTCAGATTTCTCTAGTATCTTTTGAGACATTAGTCAGTTAAACCATCCCTAAATATGACCTGCTCTGATTCCCGAAAATGATATTTGACCTTGTATGATTCATCACTCCTCCAGCTTTGATTTTAAGCCTTTTACTGAAGATGAGTAACTCATTAATGGCTCACCTGACCTTGTTGTCCACGCTATCAGCTGTTGAGCTGTTAAATCACGCTTTAATAGTGTTACTACTGCCTACTCGAGAAGGAAGCGAGCTATTGTTGGAGGGATTCCTGTGTACAGCAGTGATATCAGCCCTGCTTGAAGCGCTAGTGTGAGAAAAACAGTGTATGATTACATCGGCACGTCTGTCCTGAGTTTCTTGTGAATCCTGCTCCTGTGATTCACCTTTACGAGTGTTTCGAGGAAAGGGAGGGGAGGGAGGATACATAACATAGCTTCAGTGCTTGTCTGAGTTGTTTTGTGTGTTTTTTTTACCAGGTCTGAATACCTTTTTAATATTGGACTAATTGTTTTAAAAAAGCAGAATGAATGTGCTTTTTTTGATACTCCAGGTACCTCTGTCTTTCCAGACATTTTCAAATATAAGAGTTTGAGTTTTTGGCAACTGTTCCTCAATTCCTGAAGAGTTTTTGCTGCTTTATCACTGTATGAATCTCCTTTTTGTTTTTTCCTTCAGAGACAAGATTTCATGGGACAAACCCAAACTGAAAATGATCCTTATTTGTGGTCCCAGTATGGGCGCTGTTTAATTCTGCGGTTGCAGCACGGAGGCCAGACTGCTGGTGTGTTTAGTTTAACCACATGTAATAAGCTGCCAGCCGAGAAGCAGGGAGGCAGGGAGGTGATGATAGCTGTTTGTGGTGCCTCTGGTTTCCGACCAGGGAGTGTGAGAAGAAAAACTGTGATTTTATGCGCGTGTGAGACGGAGTGTGACTGCAAATGTGACTGAATGTGTGAAGACGTGAAGCTGCGATTGTGAGTGTGACCTTTATTTGCGTAAGTGATGAGACTATATCATGCTCCTTTATTCCTGGTAGGTTTAATGCATACCTCTTTCTAAGGTTTTTATGGTGAATATTCGTTTTGACATTCTTAGGGAGTGTTTGTCGTGGTGAAGCAAAGTTCATCTCTGTTGTTTCATAGAGATCTTCTTGTCTACAGACCAAAAATAAAACAGAGGTTAACTTGTTCCTTTGACTTCTCTCAAAGAGACGCTTTGCATCATTCATTTCCTCAGAAGATTCAAGTTCTCTCTCCCGTCATGATTTTTTCAGCTGAAACTGAAAGTCACTGAGCACAAAATCTTTAATTATTTAACTTTAAAAAACTCTACACATAGGTCAGTGGTTAAATCCAGATCTGCATCAGCCATTAGAGCTACACCCTCAATGGGATGAAGTCAGCATGTTGGATGTTGTAGTCAACTCAGAGCACACATCCCAAATGGCAGCGTATTGTCATGTACTCTTTGGCTCAACATGCATCTGTGCACATGATACATGCATGTTGTCATGCGAATGAGCATGGATGAGGAGCTCTTTGCGCAGCCAGCAAAACTGAAAGCAAAGTTCTGGTAGTACTTCAGGTTTTTGCAAACAACAGGAAGCCAGGAGGTGGACGTGAGTCATACAATATGCAAGGCGAGGCAAGTTTATTTTTGTAACACATTTTGGCAACAGGCAGGTGCTTTACACAACACATTATAAATAATGACGACAAAGGTCAAGGAAACATGCTGAAAGATAACATTTAAAAATCAGTCAGAAGAATACATTACAGTTCAAGGAAAAATCAAAACGAAGACAAAATGTCAAAAATAAAGTACAGATTTTTTTTTAAAAAAAGCATACAACTGACAGGGTAGACTTTTGGGATTTACTTGTGCAAATTTAATTTTGGGTACATATCTTACAGTGGCCTCCTGATACAGATAATATCATGGCCTCTGTATCATGATACGTATCATGTTGTAGCCACTGTATTCTGGTATGTATTAGTAGGAGTGTAACAGTACATGTATCCGTGCCGAATAGCTCCATAAGGCTGTCCGGTTCGGTACAGTGCTGTATTCCAACAAGTACAGTAAGTTAACGTTAGCCGCTGCACATGGCTCTTTAATATTCATGTAAGTACTCGTCTATGATTGGCTGAGCAGGGAAGGCATTTTTATATTCATGAGGAAAGTGGTCTGTAATTCGTGCTTTGCGATCATGTGCACATCATGTGGACGTGATGTCTCACGGTGAGCCAATCAGAAGATGGATATCAAAGAGCTTCCGTAGCCACAGGAGCTTGTGTCTGAATTGTGCATCATGGCTGCTGCTAACGACCAACCGGAGCTTGAAGAGCCTCCCCCCTCGCTGTATAACGGCAAGTTTTTGGTTTGATAAACATGCTAAACAAGCAAATGGTTTTGCGTTGTTCCATACTGTACTGAAAATGTACCGAACCGTGACCCTGAAACCAAGGTACGTACCGAACCATGATTTTTGTGTACCGTTACACCCCTAGTATTCTGGTATTATTAGGGATGTCCTGATCTGATACCCTGATCAGTATCGCCGCCCAATATGGCTATTTTTGGAGTATTGAATAGCACTGGATTTTGTTACACGATCCGGACCAATCCAATTTTCATGTGTTCTCGGCACTGGCATGCTTTACGGCTGCTCTAAACCAAACCATGTTGCAAGCTAGGGGTGGGAGAAAAAAATCTAAAATCGTATATTGGGATTTTTTTGTTTGACAATATCAAAATTGGGAATCTTTGTCATTTTTTTTTCTTAATTTAAATTCTTCATTTCAATCTTTGGTTATAAACTGTATTGGAAAAAAGTTACCACTTTTCTCCAGCAAAGGGTGAAATGTTTCTCTCTGACTCGTGATGTGCATTTTATGGGAAAATATGGCTCCTGATATAGTCTGTAGACATTATCATCATCATTTAACTATTTTACATGGTCTAGTGTTAAACTAAAAATCGTAAATATCAAAGAATCGCCATTTAAATCGTATTAGAATCAAATCGCAAGAGCAGCATATCGTCCCAGTCCCAATGCAAACGTGTCCGCTGTGTGGAACTCATTTTAATACAACAAATGAAGTCACCCAACAGAGTACGGGATTTATCAGAAAAAGGTACCATGTCGGATTGGTATCAGATCAGTATTGTATTGTATTGGTATCGGCAAAACATAATTTGAAAGAATCGTATCGGGCCTCTGTATTGTGATTCATATATTGGGGCCACCATATTTTGGTACATGTCATATTTTGGCTAGCATATTGTGATATCTTCCATTTCTTGCCTCTGTATTGTGATATTTGTCATATGGTGGCCACTATATTGTGATAAGTATAATATCATGACCTCTGTATCATGAAACATATTGATTAGTAGTCTCTCTGTTGCAATAGATATCATTTAGCAGCCTTTGTAAAGTGGTGTGTGTTTTTTCTTGATGAGTTTGCTGAATGTTTTACTTTCATTCTAGAGATGTATGGTAGTTACAGGTGTCTGAATATGTCTCAGTGTACATATAAACGTGTGAAAGGGGAGGAATCAAAGAAAGAGTTTGTTTGTAGCTCTTTAAAGGACAACATAAGTGTGCCTGTGCCTGAGTGTTTCTTTGTGTGTGGCCTTGAAGGCACGGCGATAGGTCCTGAACTGACATTTCTCTAAAATGCAGCAGTCAGGGGATCATGCTTTCAGACTGCCTTTGTATTACTCAACTGTACAAGGTCGAGCACAAATCTCTACTCTGTATTTTCTACATTAAGCTCGGTGTTATCCGGAACGGCCTACAGAGAGGTCAACCGCAGGAAAAACTTCAGTTTTTACTGAAATCCAATATTAAGGAGGCGAAGGGTCAGAGCCGCTGGGACCTGATAATACCCCTGGGAGAGAAGTGCTGCAGAATAAAAATGAAAGCTTCGAAGAGTGAAAGAAGAAGGTAAAAGGATTTCTGTCTGTAAGAAATAGAGATAAGGATGAACAGTGAGCAAGGAATCGGCGGCACAAGGTACTTCTCAAGAGTTTTCTGCCCACGCACTCAGAAACCTTTCTATAGATGAAAAGTGAACTCCCACAGATATTCAGACAGCAGCCACAGCTTTTGAAAAATGACTGCTGCAAGGAAAAGGCGTTGAGTCTCCTCTGGAAGTCCCTGCTAAGAAAAGTCATACCCTCCATCTGTCCTGGAGGGGGACGTTCTGCTTGTTCTGCTTCAAGAACAGTTCAACAAATTAAGTTGTGACGATTTTTTGAAGGTCACATAGAAAAAGAGGAGCCAAGATTTTACTCTAAGTGGATAAAACACAACTGATGATTTAATCTCCTCAACACCTTGGGAAAGAATTCTCTTGCATGCTTCACACAGAGGTGCACAAGTCCTCAAGTTTCTCTGGGAGCTCTGGGATTTCTCTGATGTTCTGTCCTCCAATGAGTCTTAGCTTCACTGTATCTGGTTCGTGTTTTTCTTTTTCTTCGTTTTACAGCTCAGTTTGAAGCAAGCGTGTAGGTCAGATCATACACATGTGCAACGTGAGGCGAAGGCAAGAGTGGAACAGTTGTGTGGGGAGGCGTGTGTGTTGTTTACATGACGAGTGGAGAAGGCAGAGTTAGAGGGTGTACCTGTGGTATTTAGTCGTTCTGCTGCCTGGGAGCACTTTAGATTCAATTTCAGACCCCTTTGGCAAGTTTTTTTTAAAGATGACAATTCTTGTGACTTTTCTGGAGTTTGGAGAATCTGAGGTTAAGGTGTGTTTTGATCTCCTCAATGGTCAGCGTGCATGAGCCCCTCCTCTATTCAAAACACAGAGACAGTCGTCACTCACAGCAGATAAAATCACGTAAGTGTGTGTCTCATTATGCTCATTTCTGCTGATCCCCAGCCCAGATAAAGGAGGAGAGTTGATATTTAGACAAAAAAACAAGAAAAACAAAACAAGAATGGACAGAAGAAAGTTATTTTGTAGTTCTAAACATATCTATGATTTTGTGTTTTACCTGCTTTCTGTCTGCTACATTATTTCTCTCTCCTACAGTCAATGAAAATCACATGCAAATGGATTAATATGCAGATTAAACAGCAGGGTCATTTAGTGGCTTTTAGGACAGCCAATAGTGACTTCCCTTACTGAGGAGTTGGCATGTTGAAACTAGCAATGTTTCACTCAGCTTTAATGATGTTTGAAATGGGAAACAGCCTCATTCTTTTTTCATGTTTTTCAGGTTTTTCATGACTTAGCATGACAGAATTGATTAAAAATAATCTGTTAATAGTGGATTATTAGGGTATATGGAAAAATAAAGGTGTAAAAAACAACAACAATGTATACTAAACTGAAAACTGCGACTACAAAACTGTGATAAGAACTGAACCATGGATTTTGTGAACCATCACGTAGCTGAAGTCCAGCTTGCTACAGCAAATATGAACCCAAAATAAATCACTGTAAACCAAAAAAGTGGCTGAAAAAACTGCATAAGATTTATTTGTGTAGAAAGTTTGAAGAGAAGCCAAAAGGGTTTCAAAGTCTTGGTTCTTAAGAAGTTTGATCTCTTTTTCTAATGCAAGAATTTCAGCGCAGCTTTCCCTTAACAGCAGCACACAAATTTGATCCTTTCGTGTCTTTGCCTTGACTTTGGGAAACACACCTCTGATGCAGATTGAAGGCAGGATTATGGGAGATTTTAGGCAGATAATCTCTTCTTTTTTGCATTAAAATAATCAAATATAACTGGTTCTACATTTGGATCCTTTTATTAATGTAGAGCACAGAGGTGAATAATTAACTTTGAGTGCTCTCTCATGAAATATCATATTTTTAGGCCTATTTCATATGCACAGAAGCAACGTCACAGCATGAGACATCCTTAAAACAATTGAAGCTGTATTAAACAGTGACAGTGAGTTTCATCTCAAAGGAAATAACTTATTCTTTTGTGTCATGTTTGGAAAAATCTTCAAAAAGTAGGCTAAAGGGTATGCAAAGCAGTGAAAGTGAAGCACCAGCTCACTTATTATTCTTCCAAAATGCTCTTTGTTCACCAGAAAACGCTGACTTTTGGTGTTTTAAAATGGCTAAAGCAGACACGCCCCGGGCTGCAGTCTGCACCAGCTCAAGCTGAATATATTTCGATCGAGCACACGTGAACCGCTGCTTAACACTAGAAGTCCCAGGGTTTTCTTACCCCTGCTGCAATGCCCAGAGGACAGCCAAAAGGCTGCTCAGTTAGAATGTACAACTGAACGGCCTTCAATTAGCCACCATTGTTTTGCAAATGCAGCCCTTACCTGACAGATTGGCAGTCCACAGATGTGATACATGATCAGGGGGGAGGGGTGTGCCTGAAAAGAGCCTGGAAGCTTCCAACATCTACTGAAACTTTTTGCATCGGGCTGTTAGAGTGTGAGGCAAGTGTAGCAGTAAATATCTCTGATATAATTAGAAAAAATATTTCTTCCATAACCCATATTAGAGTTCCCCTGTCCAAAACAGCTGCTGACTGTTTAGTTTAAGTTTACTATATTTATTTTGAAGTTTTTTTTATAGCTATACTATCTCTATATTCTTCTTGATAGATCTTTGTTTATATGCATGCAGCCTTTTGTGCGACTGTGAACACTGTAAGCTGCTAAAAGAAACCTAAACTGAACTGACTGCCTCTGTCACAAGCTCCTGTCAGGTCCACTGTTAGCATGGCTGCTATTTTTTTTAACAATATATCTGCTTGTATAACTTTTGATTCACATTTCACAAATGCACACACACACACACACACACACACACACACACACACACACACACACACACACACACACACACACACACACACACACACACACACACACACACACAGGTGCCACCCAAAGATCTAACTCTTTGAAGACATGTATATTAAAAGAAAAAGATCCTGTGTTTTTTTCACTATAATAGAGTGTTAAGTCTCAAGCATGCAAAGTTGACATGGGGTGCTTTGAGTAGCCTGGATAAAGTTTATCTTCATCTACCCATATTTGACATTTACTCCTGAGAAACACAGAAAATCCTGGTTAAAACAATAGAATAAGAAAATAAATAGTTACAAAGATGGATGGAAAATGTAAAAGCAGGCCAGCTGGATGTAAGGTGGAAGGATGGGTGTGGCTGTGACCGATGGCTAAACTAGGGACCCGAGGTGGATAAAAAGCTCACTCACAGCCCATGATAGTTTATTTACTCAACCTGTGCATCAGCAATAAATCTCAGCAAGAAATAAAAATCATAAACTGTGTTGACCTCATACTGAGAAGGGAGGGGAAAATAACTTTCTGTCGTGATCACAAAATTGGACTAATTATAGCTTGTTGAACATAAAATGAAGTCATTAACATTTTATACTAAACCTCTACCTCTCTCTCATAACATTACAACACATTGGTTTATTCAGGTAAAGGCATAGCAACATCTTTTCCTTTTTCAGTAGTTCAGGAGAAAGTAATTGCCTCATTTACAAAACAATGGTGATCCGATGGCTGTTCACACCTAAAGTAGAGATGTTGATTCCAGACTAATCCAGCCACTTGGCTGCCCCTTGGGCATGGAAGGTAGAAAAGCCAAATGGCTGGGCTGTGGGACTTCTAGTGTTAAATTATCTCGTCCAGTGAATGCAGTTTCAAATTAAACCTTCCAGCCGTCTGTTGTACCCTGAGCAACTTCATTTTTTTGCAACTTCTGGGCCCCGAGCCAAAAAAGTGAACGGCACAATAGGGTCGATTTTTGTCAGGTCTGCTCACATAAAAGCCCTCAGAACAGCAGTTTGGCTTCTGAGAATAAAACCCTTTTGACGAAGCGGGTCTTTGAGATGACGAGCAGACAGCTGCGACCGCGTGAGCGAGGCCACACAGCTCTCTGCCGACGAACTCGATTAGAGAAGTTTTATTAAATGTTTCCTGCTCCCCAGAGACATCAAATGGTATTTGGAAGAAAGGCTGGGGAGAGGGAGGCAGAGCAATGATTAAATGGCTTTTTGATGTTGATGCATTTGGAAGTCCCATTGGTTGTTATCTTCCTAGCACTTAGTATAATGTGTGGAGGGCTGGAAGGAGAGAGGAAAGGAGCTCTGTTCTGCTTTTCAAAAGAGTTTCCACCGGCTATTTGACTGAATGAAACTGGTCTGAAAGTTTGCTCGTGGAATAAAAGGAGCGCTGTTTATTTTATAAACAATATGAGATGCAGTTTAATGTCGGTTTATGTAATAAATCAGTTTAGTATTTAATCCCCCGGCTCTTCTAGTTGTGTAATCGCACAACTGGATCCTGAATAAAACATTTGTTGCCATGACTGTTCAGAAACTCTGTGATCAGTGGAGGATGACGTACAGAAGGAAGAAAGTAAGGCCCCATTTACTAGACAACGTTTCATCCAGAAATGCTAAAACAAATCTGCGTTTACACAGAAATGCTAAAGGGACTGAAAACGCTGTAGTAAGCACACCAGGCATGTAGTTGGCGCTATAACTGTCTTGTACAGAAGCCGCTTTGGGTAGATCTCCACTGAAGTAGAGTTTGGCCGATCATCTGGTGTTTTGGTGAATGCTAAGAGCAGAAGTGGAGTAACAGATGCAGATTTTGTTGAAAGAAAGTCAGCAGATTGAGCAGATTGAGCAGCACAAGCACAACACGGTAGTCCTAGTCCATGACGATCGTAACAACCCTGAAAGTTATTCAGCCTAATGTCACCAACAAAAAAGACAGAATGTTTGGAGGCTGGAGCCGATATTTTACATGAATAAAGTTATGTAAGGGAAATAAAATCTTAAAGTAACAGGATAAAAGTTGTAACCAAGCGGCAACCTCCGGTCCAAGAATATAAGACAAATCTATTGTTTCTTTCTGCTGTCTGCTTGAGGCTGGCTCCAGAAGTACCAGAAGTCACATACACACCAAGCCAGAAAAAAAAGGCATTTTCAAAGCAGATATTAACCCATTTACAGCCTGGTTCAAAAAATGTCTCCTGTCTGAGTTGCTAAGTTTACTATCAGCGTACACTGTACGGGGGTGAATTTTTTTCTAACTCGGCCGTTCTGAGAGTATTAAGATTGTGAGCTCCCCCAATAAGAGGCACAGCTCAGGTCACGTGACCGACAGACGCCCTATAGCTGTACGCAAAGCCCTTGTCACTACCAATAAGCCAATATGCTTCATTTACCGTTTCAGAAACAGTCAGGTGACATCAGGGAGACAGTCTATGGTTGTAACGTAATGAGAATCAATACATAATGTTACAAAAATGAAATTGTAATGCTACAAAATGCAAGTTGTAATGCTGTAAGAATTAAGCCATAATGTACAGAAATATAATGTAATGTTACTATATTAAAGTTGAAATGCTATAAGAAGAAAATCAGAATGATAGGTAAAAAGTTTAAGTTTTACGTGGATGATACCTTAATGTTAGGAGATAACAGTTCCAATGTAACAGAATAAAAGTGTTATCAATGTGAGATTTAAGTCCTGAAGTTATGAGAATACAACTTTGATGTTTAAATGTTAAAGATTTTATTCTTGACAAAAGTTGTGATGGGACAGGAATAGATTCATAATGTTATGGGAATAAAATCGTCATGCAAGGAGATTAAAGTCATGATTGTGCATGAAAAAACTGTGATGTCATAATATTTAGGATTGCTAGGGGATTAAAGTCGTAATGCTTTGAGAAGAAAATGGGAAATGTTAAAGTCGAAATTTTACACGAACAATGAAATCGCGCAATATTATGAAATTAAAATTCTAATGTAACAGGATAAAGTCCTAATGCTGTGTGATTGAAATCCTGATGTGACAAGAACAAAGTTCTGCAAGTAAAATCGACCATTAAAATATTGAAGTCATTTTGATATGAGACTCAATTTGTAGTGATTATAGAATAAAGCTGTGATGTAACAATACTTAAGTTATGATCTTGCGAGAATGAAAAATAAAGTTGTGATGCCATGAGAATTTAGTCATAATGTGACCCAGCACAAGCACAACATGGTTGTCTGCGACGATCAAACAATGGTACTGTTATACTGTTGTATGCGCTTGCGTGAAGCGGAGCGTGACGTCAGTTTTCTCACTGAAAAAGACGGCTTACGGTTAAAAATTCCACTTCGGAGGCCGTTTTCGAAAGTTTGCGTTTCATGTTAGTTTGCAGATAAAATACTGTTTTTGTATTAATGTGAGGCCCGAAACGCATCAATACTTTTGTGTTTCACCCTAAAACTGTTGTGTAAACAGCTCCTAAGACGGCTTGAGAAGGCTTTAATAAACAGATGATTCAATTTCACAGATAATCATTAATTTTCTCTTTTTAAGACATATTTAGATTAATTTATCTCAAACAATCCAACACCTCTTGATCTACTCAGCGGTTTAAGAATCAAGACTGAGTCATGTTAAGGACCCATCTCTGCATTTTCCAAAGAATCTGAGTGTTTACTGGTAAAAGACTCCTCGTCATCTCTTAATGTTCTGATTTCCACATCTTGTTGACATGCTGCCAGGTTTCGTTGTTGTCCAGCTGGTTTCGCTGTGAAAGAGGCAGGGAATTCCCAGCGGTCTGTTTTCTCTCTTTTTATTTTTTCTTATTAAACTTTCACTCTGAGCTCTGCTGGAGAATTATTCAGCAGCCATGTCAAGCAGGCTTCATACAAAGCTGATTATTGGCTATTTTCAGCCTGCTTTGAAGTCAGAGAGCTGCCACTGGCTCTGTCGTCATGTAGAAGGATTCTTCATGTTCTGTAGGATCATTTTTTAGTTACATGTCTAAGTATTTAAAGATTTTACTCAGCAGACAAAGAGGTTGGACAGAGGAAAGCTGATGTAAGAGGTTAAAAAAACATCTGACGAAAGCTGAGAAATAATTTAATGTTCTGTGTTCTTCTCGTCGACGCCGTCAGTCACTCTGCACGCCGCTTTATCGTCTCTCTGCCTCCAGCTCCGAGCGCTCCAGCAGAAGAGGGAGAAATCAGTCAAAGTGAAAGTTGCAGTTGGAAATTGATTGGCGGCTGGCGTGCCTCCCATTCTCTACACTCCCATTTCTTTCATTCTGTGTGTGTGTGTGTGTGTGTGTGTGTGTGTGTGTGTGTGTGTGTGTGTGTGCTTGTCTGGTGAGATCACATATGTGTGTGTGTTGTGTTCCTGTCGACAGCTGGAGTGATGTCATGTCCAATGGAAACACACTGACTGGGCTTCCTGTTCAATGGTCAGTGTGGCCAGTGCTCCCAGCAGCCTGATGGGTTTACTGGTTTAACTGTCTGACCTGCAGCCCTCTGCTTTCACTGCCTGTCTGAGAGGAAATCAGCATGAAACCCATGATAGACAGTAATCATCTGTTAATGTTACACACCTCTGACTGGAAGAGGTTTGTTGTCTTTGAGTCATTTGTCCCTGAGCATGTGCCAAGGGGAAGTTTCTTTACATTTGAAGATGAACTTAGGGTCACTCCCTGAAAACCCTTTATATCAAGAATAATAAACTTTATTTTTTCATCTTTGTAGAATCGTCTGATAGAGAATCACTATTTACCTCCTGAGACTCACACTTTGTACTGTCACTTTGTTTGTTTGGAGGTTAAAGTCATAATATTACATAAATAAATTCATGTTTGGAAAATAAAATCCTAAAGTAACAGGATTACAGTTGTAATTTAAGGAGAATCAACCATAATGTTACAGAAATGAAATCGTAACACTACAACATACAAGTCATGATGCTGTTAGAATTAAGCCATAAAGTACAGGAAAAAGTTGTAATGTTACAATATTAAAGTTAAAATGCTACAAGACAAAAATCCGAATGTTAGTGGGTTAAAGTTCAAATTTTACATTAATGATACCTTAATGTTGGGAGTTTAAAGTCCTAATGTAACAGAATTATTAAAGTGTTATCAATGTGAGATTTAAGGCATACTGGTAAGAGGACTGGTAAGGACATTAAAATTCTAATGTAACAGTAGGGATGGGTATCTTTCACATTTGAAATGATACGGTACCGTTGCCCGGTACCCGGCAATCGATAGCGGTACTCAGCAGTACCAATTGTCAGTACTTTTTCGTGTTTATGTGGTAAGAAATATCAATTTGTATGATAATAAAATCTCTTTTTTTTCAATTTAACATACTTATTCTTCACTTTATAACCTTGCGATGCTGTATTCATGTCCAACATGGAAAATCACCTACTCTTCCACTCCCTCACAGTCACAAGGATGTGTTTAGCTACTTACACATGGAACCTTTCCCTTTTACATGGATTGGTACCCGGTACTTGTGACAGAATTCGGTTGGTACCTGTAAAAGTACCTAATTCGATACCCATCCCTATGTAACAAGATAGTTGTAATGATGTGGGATTGAAATCCTGATGCTAGGAGGTTAAAGTTTTGCAAGTAAAATTGCACCACTAACACATTATAGTCATTTTGATATGAGACCAAATTGGTCATAGAATAAAGTTGTGATGCAACAATACTTAAGTCATGATCTTGCAAGAATAAAGAAAGTTGTAAGGCTATGAGAATTTAGTCACAATGTTACGAGGATAAGGACTTAATGTTGTGGGATCAAAGTCTGATTTATAGGCAATGGTGAATAAATCAGTACTAAAATATAATTATAATAAAAACTGATATAAATATATATCAGTTTATATGATTTTAAGTTTTATTAAAATCTAACATCTCAAGATGCTCCTTCTCCCTTCTCTAAACTTAAAAATATTGATGTTCTCTGATGTTTGTTACTTTAATGTTGTTACATTATGACACTACTCTTGAAATCCTCTAATCAAATTTCTTGTTTTTTTGTGGCCATCATTCTCTGCTGAAGTTTACAAATAAAAGAATAAAAACTCAGTTTAAGGCAAAAAAATGAAGGCCTAAAGTTTGTGTGAAACATCCTGATTAAAAGATAGAGTAATGATGTTTGTTGTTTGAAAGGTTAAAGGTTAGCTTTACTGCTGCGTCATAATGACCTCGATAAAAACTTAAACAGGCATCAGTAAAGGTGGCTGCAAACACACACACATGCACACACATCCTGCTCTGTTGCCTGTAGTCTTAATCTCTTCCCCGTGGATTTCCTGGTCACCGACTCAGAGACACCAAGAGATAGGAAAATGAATGTGTGTGGTGCCGGTGGCTGGATATCTGAACACCCCCCTCTAACCACACACACACACACACTCAAACACAAGGCACACACACACTGTTTCTCTGCCAGGCCCTGTCTCTTTCTTCCTGGTGAATAGGTGAAGCAGGGACTCTAACCTCTTTCATCCCCACCCTCCTGGGTAAACTCTGCTCTCTGCCTCTTCAGCATGCCCTCAGCTTTTGTTTCACTTTGTTCGTTCTCTCTTTGAGCCGATCATCCCAAGAGGGGGAGAAGGGGGGGAGACAGATACAGAGAGAGACAGTAAAATGGCCTTTGTAGTTTAGTAAATCGAAAGTTATTGCCTGATTTTTGGCTTCAGCAGCATCCTAACCGTAACCTTTTCCTTGTGATGACAACCTTGATAAGTCAGCTAAAAGTGCTCAAGATTAAAACTGATGTGGAGCCTTAACATAAACAGCTGTAAAGCTGTCATTAGTAAAATCAAAGCTGAGAAACACAAAAATAGGCTGTCATTTCTAATTAAAAAAAACAAAACAAAACAAACTTGCTTGTGAAGGTCTTTGCATGCCGGCGAGGAGGTTTTGGATTTCTTATTGATGCACTGTGCTCTCTCTGCCTCGCCAGGTGTGTGTGTCTCTGCTGCATCCTCCATCACACCTGCAGCTATAACATGGCACCAACACAGCAGAGAGATTTAATTCACAGAGCAGAAAACATGTTGTGTCAAACCCCTGCTGCAGTTAGAGAGCAGAGAAGAAAGACTGCAGTGTCTCTTGGAGCTGGGGGTAACAATACTGTCATCAGATCTGACAATACGGCCATCACTGGTTTAAATATGCATTGTTTCACCAATTCATGGTGGTGGGAAGGAGTAAAGTGGAGTGATGAGGGATCTCTCTGTTAAATCTGTTGTTTTTCACACCTCTAAAGCCACCTGGTTGTGTTTTTTAAGTCCCCACCAGTGATATGTCTGCGCTAGGAAACACGACTACACGATGAAATTACATACACAAGTAGGGCTGCACGATTATCGCAATCGCGATCGCAATCGCTATGTCAGCACATGCAATTCAGATTTTTCTCCATGATAACCAAGCAAGTCTGTAGACTCATCATGACACAACTTTTTTTTATTAAATCGCAAGCACAAACGCAATCGCAATATTGTCCACCTAATCGCAAATTGCACCTTTCCCCAAATCGTGCAGCACTACTTAAAACAGGGATGTCCAACTCGTGCCATGGAGGGCCAAGAGGCTGCAGGTTTTCTTTCCAACCAAGAACTCCACCAGCTGATTCCACTGATTAGCCCCTGCTCTCTGCTTGAAGGTGAGGTAATCAGTGGAATCAGCTGGTGGAGTTCTTGGTTGGAAAGAAAACCTGCAGCCTCTTGGCCCTCCATGGCACGAGTTGGACATCCCTGACTTAAAAGTAGGGCTGAACAATTAATCGAATTTAAACTGACATCCCAGTGTAACAGAGTGTACTTTTCAAATCCCAGAGTCTGTAATTTATAAAAATGAAATTTTATTAATTTTATTAATTGTTTCAGTAAATAATGCAAAAGATACCCCCCCAGAAAAAAAATAAAATTAAAAATTAAAAACAAAATTGCATGCTAAATTGCAATATTGGTCCAAAAAATGCAATTAGATTGTTTTTCATAATCGTTCAGCCCTACTTAAGAGACCAAAAAAGGAGGAATAGTCTGATTTTTTTTTTGTGCTGCAAAAATCAACTTTTATAAATGGGTGTGTTAGCTGCAGCCAGCCTCAAGTGGACACTTGAGGAACTGCATTTCTTTTTTTTTCTTAATATTTTTTTTCTCAGTATTTTTTTGTACCTTTTATGCCTTTAAACACTTCTGCATTGGCTTCAATTTTTAATACCACAAGTTGCTGCTTGGTGCAGATTCACACACTCAACTCAGACCTGTGGGGAATTCATCATGAATATTTTACATAGTGTCAAACTTTTTTCCTTGACAGAAATTAATTTTTAAGATTTTTTATCTGCAAAAACTAAAAGCTCCTTAAAATGTGATGAGAAAAGAGGCTGGTTCAGCTTTATAGAAAGGTAGCAAAAGTTGTCACGATGAGAATCAACAGAGCTGGTTTCAAAAGCCCAGAGCGAGCGCTAAGTGCTGTCAATAATATTGACACTAAAGGCCAGACCATTTTAGGAAGAGTAAACTCAACTTTACTATAAAACAAGCTGAAAGATCGCAGAGACATGAAGCATTTTCAGAATTTGCTGGTACATTGTGGTCTGGTGTTACCGCCTCTTTCCTTCTCTGCTTAAAGTGGCGGGCCAATGCAAGGATTAGATTAAGGCAATTGGTTCTGGCCTGTAGCGTGTGTGTGCAGCAGAGTATTAAGGGGGGACAGACAAGGCCAGTTTGAGCCGGGCCGGGGGCTACAGCAGGCTTGGGAGGGCTTGTGTAGCATGCCGTGAATTTGAGTGTGTATGTTTTAGGGGCAGGCTGTGCAAGCAGGAAGAGGGAGAAAGGCTGAGAGGAAGGCTAGTGCCGTGCCACCTAGCTCCAAGGCAGTCATCTGGTCTAATGGGGCTTGTGTGTAAATGCGTGTGCGACAGGGACAGCGTGTCCTGTGGCTGAATCTGAGCAGTCCGGTCTTCCATTAGTTTGTTTGAAAGCCCTTATGTTGCCCTTCTCCCTCTCTTTTCTCATTTCTTCCTCTCATGATTTCTGCCACGAGGCCCAAGGCAAACATGTGAGCGTGCTGTAAACAAACCGGTGGGCAGAGCGAACACCAAGCTAGTGACCGTGTTTGCATGGACTCCAACGTGAGCAACAAGAAGATAATATTCAAAGCGGAGCTCATACAGACAGTGTCCTTCCCTCTGCCGGCTGCTTTATTCCTTTATAACTGGGTCACCTTGGATTACATCATTGGCTGTTTGCCAAAGAGCTTATTATGTCACCCAGCAGACGAGGAGGAGGAGTATGATGTGACTGTGCTTTTGTGTGTTCACATTTTTTTACATTTATGAATTAGTTTTGATTTCTACCTCCTGCCCATCACTTATGAGTTTTAGTCGAAGTTCTCTGGCAAATCCTCAATAAGATACACCAACATCTGAAGTGAGAGTAAATGATAGAGTCAATGAACTCTTAATTTTCCAGCATCAAAAAGATACCATGTTACTACCTCCCAAGATGTCATGCAGTGCAAGATCTTTTCTTATTATGTTGGATAGTACCATTACGTGTCATGACTAACTGTATGGTAACCTACTATTTCAGATCATAGTATAAGACACATTATGATGTGGTAATAATAAGGGGTGAGTATTGGCAAGATCTAGGGATGCACTGATATGAAAATTTTGGCCAATACCGATATCCGATATTTATATTGCTGTTATGGCCAGTAATAGATATTTACCGATATAATTGTTGGTTTAAAAAGGATAAATAAAACAAACAGCCTGAGATAACCAAACTGTGAACATACTAAAAATCATGCAAACTGAACTTTTCAGTATCTTTATTTTTAAACTTGTTTTCCTTGTCCACTCTTCTTAGGTTGTTTTGGTGTTTACGTGGTCATAGAAAACAATATTATTTGGGTCTTGAAAGATCGTACTCTGAAAATGGGCGGCAGCTAATGAGTAAATATCGTCCCACTTTCACACATTGGCCGATACCAATATTGATACCGATATTGATAGCTATATATCGTGCATCCCTAGCAAGAACCTCACGATATGATACGCATAACGATACTTGGGTCATGATATCACAATATTGTGATGTATTGCAATATCCTACACAGTTAACTATTTAATTAAAAACAACTTTATTATTGTGTTTGAAGTAATGAAAGTTAGATGCAGTGTTTCATACAAACTCTTAACCTGAACACATTTTGTCACAACATTGTCCAGATTTTGTCAAGACGTGATCAGTTGGTGAAACTGATAAATGTCACTCAAAAAATTTAATATTGCACAAAACATGACTACAATTATTATTTCATCAGTCTTCTACACTGTAAAAATTAAACTTAAAATTATTTAAACTAACTGACACAAAAATAAAGACAAAACATTAACGTTTACGGCATCAAAACCCACATCATCAAGTTTAGGAATAAAATATTTTGAATATACTTTGAGATTATATTTATTGTAAAGCAGATTAGCTCTTCAGTGCCATTTACCGCAGTGGAAGTGTAGAAGACATATTGTACTTCCAACTAACCTAAAATATGAATTTTTATTTTAACTAAAAAATCGATATTAGGAGTTGAAATATCAATATTTTATCACAGGTCAAAGTATCACAATATATTGCCATATCAATATATCTCCACAACTCTAGTAATAATGTAATTATATCATTTTGTGTCATATTTTATTGGATTGTATAGTTTTGCAACTTAAGTATCATTATTTTGTCATTTCCTAACATGATGTAATAAATCTCAACTAATATTGTAATATTGTAACGTACTGTTTATGCTGTATTGTATCGTTTCTTATTGCATCGCATCATTAAATCGTGTAACTTATCATATTTTGATGAGTCCTAATGCAGCAAACAGTAATGAATAACATAACTTACTGTAATGCAGGTCATGTGACGTAGTGTTAGGCTACATAAAGTTACATTACAGTTGTATCATACTGTCACTTATAGTGTAATTTATCATATCATAAAATATTGTATTCTTTTAGGTGTCAAATGTACCATCACATTACCCCTAAAAATGTTAAGATTCAACATTTTCTTTCCATAAATCAGTTCAGACATTGATCATGTAAGCTTTGAAAATGAACTGATGTTCAGAACAAGCACTCATACTATGGTCCATTTAAAGCCTCAGCTTCAATGTCTTAGTGAAGTTATAATAAAAGAAAATTATGCAAGTTAAATTGAGATGTATGGGAATCCTTTGACATGTTCTGTCCTATTTCAACAAAGTTTCTGAAGATTTAAAATTCTGACAGGTTGATCTGCTGCAGTCACATCCTGTTTTTGTAACTCAGCTGAAATTGAAATATTTAAATATCCTCTGACAGCCTTAAATCTGCACACCCCCTCAGTTTCCTGCAGCTAACAAGGCAGCAGTCACAATGTCCCGGCTCCCCAGTAACATCGCCCAATCAGGAGTGAAGTGTCACCTTGATTTTCAGCTGTAGCAGCACTTCTCACTGATCAGTGTCATTCTGAATGCTCTGAAGGATCGTTTCCTAAAGTTTGGTCCAAATAGGATCAGCGGGGAGTGAGACTCTGTCGGCTGTACTCGCCTTTATTTTTAGCTGCCTCAGTGTGACACGAGTCTTTGCTCATTTCCTGATTTTTTTTTTCCCTGGCTGTTTCTAGCTTTTGTCGTGTTGGATACATGCGGTGTTTGTTGTTTTGTTTATAGATGGTTGGAGACTGGGGATATGCATGGCTTATAGCTGCAGCTGGCAGTGTTTCTAAAACGGGTTGTGGTGAAAGCCTTACATAACAGAATTTGATAAATGCGCAAAAGATGAATGATATTTAGCTTTTAAAGGAAAGTGATGGACTGCTTAAAAAACAGAGTTACATCAAAGGGGATGAAAAAGAGCAGGAAAAGTGAAATAGTCCTTTAATCCAAATAGAAAAACACTGTTTGAATCCTGAAAACTTCCTCAAATTTCTGAGAGGGACTGCTTGTGTGAATGCAAACTAACACATTTTATCCCAACTTTATCCCAAGAACTAAAAAGTTCTTGGAGGAAGTCGGGATAAAGTTGGTCCAATAATTAGACCAACTTATTGAAGTTTGACCTCTGAGGCTTTTGCAATGCTCATCCATGCATCTGAATCCATGATTGTTTAAGATCAATATGTTGTGTGTTCATAACAGTTTAAAAATACCCCGAATGACGTCACAGCCAGCAGTGTAAACATGACTAAACCTCTCGTACTGCAGAGCGGTGAGGGTTAACAGCTGGACAGCGGCAGTAAATGGAACAGTGATGAGAGGATTTTGAAATCCTGCTGTTACAGACATGCCAGCCTGTCGCCCTCCTGAGCTTCACTGACCTCACTGAGCACCTTGCTGCAGGCTCAACACACACTCAGCCAACGTTCTTGTGTGTTTCTGATGATGCAGTAGCTTTGATGAAGGTCTCCAGAGGGCGTTTTAGTCAGCCATGTTGTACAACTCAAGGTGCTGACTCTCCCTGCCCCCTTCGTGCTCCTTTGTAATCCTTTCTTTGATTCCTTCCTTTCATCTTTTTTTATTTTCCTCTGCCTTCCTCCTTTCTCTTCCCTCCTCTTCCTCCTCATATCCTCCTGGCCCTGTGTCCTCTCATCTATCTCCTTTTCCCTCCCACTCCTCTTTCCATTTCATGTTTCAATCTCAGCATTATCTCCCCTCTCCATCCTCCTCTACCCTGCATCGTCACTTAGCCCTGCCAAAAAAAAGTGCTTGGTGTGAGTGTGTGTGTTTTTGTGTTGTACAAGTTTGAGAGCTAAACCTCAATTTATATTAACAAAAAAAATCTCACATCTATTTTAGTGGAGACCCATCCCTGAAAACCTTTTGACTAAACATTCTGTAGGACACCAAAATTTTGGAGGCTCTGGATTGTGTGACATACAGAGACGACACATCTCACATCTCACCCTCTCAGAATCACATCTACATCCTTACCCCTCTGGAAAAAGGCATGAAAGCCTTAAAACAAAACTATCAAGTGCTGATGAGAGAGTAAAAATGGCATCATCTGTGTGGATGTTTTTTTTTCACTGTTAGAGAGGATAACACATTTGGGACTTGTAAATCATGCGCTGTGTGTATTCTGAGAGTAGGAAAAGAGTCCTTAAGTTTAAACACTACAAAGTCATCTGAACAGGTCTAGTGTTGAAAAAGCTAACTAAAAATTTAAAAATCGTAAATATCAAAGAATCAAAATTTCAATCAAATCGGCACCCCGAAAAAAATCGTAATAGTTGTTATTACTCTTTATTGACTCGACACTGCAGTGGCTGACACTATCATGAGCAGCACATACTTTTGTGTATCATTCTGCAATACTCCTCCAGAACACATGAGGGCAGTGTCATCTATAAGAGCAGTGCATTTTTGAACAGTCAGACAAGATGAAATGCACAGACGATTTTTGGGAATTCTCAAAATATTGTAGGTTCACAATGACATGCTGTTTCTTCAAGGAAGAGGTGCACATCAGGCAGGAGTTAAGTACACATCAATCTGCAGAAACTCCACATTATAAAACATAAACATGACAAGCGACTTTTGTAATCCTGTTGGTAACAGCAGGTTATTATCAGTTAATGCCTCGAAAACATCCACAGCGTGCATTCCTGATAGAATTTAAAATACTGCGTCAAGGTATGGGTTTAATACACACCATAGTTTAGATAATGATAGCCTGTGTCCTTCCTTTGCAGATGTGTGTGTGTGTGTTTAGTAAAACACAGTTTATCAGCCCTCATAATCACCGTCCTTTCAGCTTCAGGTACACAGAAACAATCGGAGAAAGCGCAGACCTCCGAACGGACTAAACAGAAATTAATGTGTTTGGGTGTAAACAGAGCAGCAGGGATGGGCCGCAGCTTCACAACTCTATTTATAATACTGACCCATCTGTCTCCCTTCCATTGGAAATTAGTGTGTATGACTGTGTGGGTGTGTTGACTGCTGCTCTTGTCGCTTCCTGGGAGCTGGACATCTGTCCTACTGTCACACACACATATACACACTGACACAACAACTTAGACTGTTGGGAGCTGAACTAAGGGACTGTGTATGTGTGTCTGTGTGTGTGTGCGTGCTGCCTGGATTAATAACTTTGATTAATGTCCTCACAGTAGAGCTGTGTTTAAATAATCATAAAGCAGGAAAGGCTGTGAGAAAAGGCTCTCTGTAGGTTGTTGCTCTTATTAACATTTTGTTCATGTCTCTTCAAGCTAAAACAGTTATTTCCTTTGGGGGAGGGAAGTTTCCTGCCCTGTTGAAGGATCTGAGTATCGTTGAGGTTTCAGGAAGTGAAGATTTAGTTTTTTTAAATCTTGCATCACAAGCTGTCACTTATTTAATGATCTAATCCGATTAACTTAAAAGGTCCAGAGGAGCCTCGAAAAGTGCTCAGCTCGCAGAGATCTGGACTTAGGCTGCTAGTATGTGCCCAAAAATGCCAGTTTCCCACAATGCAACTTGACAGCTTCACTTTTCCCCTGCTAAATGAATGCCCATGTCTTTTAACCTCATCCTTCTTAACACGGGCTGTCTGATTTTATTTCTTGTCTCTGAGTCTGAGCAAAGATAACTGGCATGACTGGACTCCGACTTGACAGAGCTCCTCCAGAGACCTGATACTACTGATTTCACCGGCTGGGTCCCGCTCTTTTTTGACGAGTAAACTGATCTGGATGAGAGAAGCTCCACTTGTAGATGTCCTGAGGATTTTTTTTGATGCTTCATTGATGCATCTCAGAAATCACAGATCAGTAGCGCACAACGTCGCCCGGTGAAACTTCCTCTGCAGCTCGGCTCCCTCTGCAGCCTCGCTTTTCTTGTTTCAGATTTTTGTTTAAGATTTGAAGCTGCAGAAGAACAGCGCCGGCGTCTGAGAGCGCGGTGTTGAATCAGACACAAACAGAATCTGTACATCTGATGAAAATGCGATTCGGTAGCCGCGAACTCCCCACTGCAACAATCTCAGACTGAAAGCAGACTGCAGCTGAGACTGTGTATGTATGTGTGTGTGTGCTTTGTCTAAGTATGGATCCAGTTACCCAAGGTGCCCAGATATTAAATCATACTCACACACACACTCAAACTCATTGCAGCCTTTGTATTGATTTATATTGACCCATGGTTGTGTTGAGGGCCGGTCATTAAATTAACACACCAGCAAAGAAAGTGATGACTCCACCAGACCACAGTGTGCATGTGTGTGTGAAGAAGAGAAGGACAAAGAAAGTGCAAGCATAACACTCCCTCCTCTCTCTGGAGGAGGGTGTCGGCAGCAGAATGACTTCCAGACCTGAAAGCTCAGCTCGCTTCTCAGCCTGAGGATTGTGGGAAAAACCTAGTGATTGGCCCCCAATGGGAGAAAGCAGTACTCTTACCTACACATTCGTCTTCTTTATAAAAGTCAGAACATATTCTCATGTCACATCACATTTATAATGAATAGGATTAAATCCTCAGTGCCCTCGATATGAGAAACTGGAACATGCGAGCTGGGATCTAAAGATAGGAGAGAGAAGCAGAGGATCCTGATTGCAGTGGACTTACTGGAACAATGACACTATAAACAAACACAGATCAGAGGATGGACTCAGTATTTACTGACAGATAAAGAATAATAACTCTTTGGTTTATTTAACGCCTTGTTCTAGCACCAATACTCCAGAGGTTCAACTGTAAACATAGGGATCGGGTTCAGAATCATGGTAACATAATCTTCGTCCGATGAGCTCCAAGCTGAGATTGGCTCGATTGTTGTTTGTTCTACCTGAGTTACTCATACAGGTCTCATCCTTTCATAAGTGAACACCCAGTGAAACAAACTGTTGAAAACACTGAATGCGGCGGCTCAGTGTAAAGAATCGTGTTTATCTCTTAAAGCTTTTATGCAGTCACAGAAAGAGAAAGTTTGCCGAATATATTATGATATACTTTACAGAAGTTGGGATTCATGCTCTGCATCTTAAAAAATAAGTCTTCAAAACTCATCCCATTCATTTGTATGAGGAACTTTTGGTTCATGACACATCCAGATAAACATATGTTATCCCTTTGAAGATTTTTTGATGTTCATGCCTTTTTTTTCTCCTACTGGATGAAAAAAAGTCTCATTTTTAATCATTAATTGTATTTCTCAGAGGCTCTTGAGGGCTGTTTCTTCAGCAACAAAAACATCCGGCACTTACCACCTGAATGCAGGTTGGTTCATAGTAATTGAGTGCTAATAGTGTTAGCTACCCGCGTCTGCTGTGTCGATTTGACCAGTGTATTGTCACAAATGTATCGTAACTGATTGTCACACTGTCCTGAATCCCGGGCTCTTTGCTGCTGCTCTCCCTACCTCGAAAGAACTTATTACATAATGCTGCAAAGTTTATTACATATTGCATTCAAGAGTTTTATTGCAAAATGTGGCAGATTATTAAAAAATGTGGTGCAATTACATAATGAAGTGAAGTTTTTTTATCGAATTATTACATAATGTTGCGTTACAAGGTGTGCTCTCCCTGCCTTAAGCTTTAGCACTCCATTTAGGCAGATGGAAGGGCAGAGAGCTCCTTTAATATTAAAAGAATTAGCTAGTTTAGTGTCTGATTTTACCAGTGTCTATCATTGTCATATGTATTGTCACTGAATCTTGCTCTGTTGTTTACCATGGAAGTCTTTGCTGATGCCCTTCCCACCTGTACCTTTTAGCTAATAGTGGCTGCTGTGTCTGATTTTATCAGTGTCACATGTATTGTCACTGATGCTACCTCTGTTCTGTACCCTTTGTGTCTTTGCTCATGCTCTCCCTGCTTTGACTTTTCATGCACATAAAAGAGAGTGGAGGTGTGCTCTCCCTGCCTCAGGCTTATGCATTCTATGTAGGCATATGGAAGTGCAGGAAGCTTCCAGAACAAGGCCATACTGCCAAATACACCTTATTGTATGTAAATAATTGAATCTTTTGAGGAGAGTGGTTTTGTTACTGAAGGTTAATTTGCTTCTGTAAGTGTCTTTTTCACAAGCAGCTAAAAAACATGCCTCAAATTACCCTGAATAACCCAAAAACTATCAGGCTTGTGTGCTTTTTAAGAACCCATTTATGTGACTAAATGTACAAAGTCTTATTTATCTGTTGTCTGATGGCTCAAGAATTATTTGAAGGAAAAGTTTTAGGACATCACAAAGTACAAAACAACATTAAAGACTTCATACTAAATCTCAACACTACAATAGCAGGTTAACACGTGACGCAGTGAATAAAACTGTGTTGACTGTTCAGCTCTCAGATCTGTTGTAAATGGTTTCCTCTTCCTGTGCAGAGGAACACCGTCTGGAAATAAACCCCTCGTCAAATTGTTCACAACATTTGTGTGTAAACAGAGACACTGGTGCTGTGTTCAGCAGCTTTATCTGTGATCTGATTATCTCGCTCCTATAGGGCCTGACATGTCAACACCTTAAAGTCGTTATTGTAATGGGAATAACACGTTTAACAGTCAGACGTTTGTGTCCACTTTCTTCATGAGGAGAAAAAAAAAACCTTCAGTGTGAAGAGTCATTGTCTCGCAGCACAGCTCTGCTTTATGTTTCCACGTCTCTTTGAATGAATCCCTGAACAACAACAGGGACTTTTTTTAGACGCTGTTTGGATCTCTTCCTCCGGGTGAGAACAGTGTTTGCAGTCATCACATCAGTCTCAATGTAGGAGTTTGTGCTGGAAGCTTAGTTTTTCACTTCAGCGCTGCACCCAATTCCACATCAGCCCACATGAGTCACGTATTTCACCTGTAATATGCACCATTACACATTTCCAGTCATCGGCTTTTCATGGCTCTTTAGACCCTTCTGAAACCCATTGAGAAAACCACTTACTCAGGATTGTGCTTAATTCAGTGTCACGACCAGCACTGCAGCATTCGTCAAAGTCGTTTTCTTTCTCAGGCAAAAAATAACACTAATTTTGTGTATGTGTGTATTTGTATGTCCCTGCTGGACAAAATAAGAGTTAAAAATAGCAAATGATTGACTTTTGCTCATTGAACTGACTCCCTGTCCACTCCCACAGCAGATGGTTGTCACAGCAATAAAATAACTGCTGCAACCGGTGGATGTGCAGGAAGACAGGCTGGCAGGTGGAGTGAGAAAGAGAAGCTTTGAGATAAGATAGAGATAAAGAGATAGAGAGATAGAGAGAAACTGTGATACATAAACTCTGTGAGAGAGTGTGTGTGTGTGTGTGTGTGTGTGTGTGTGTGTGTGTGTGCATGCATCAGGATATTAGATCATATCTCAGCAGGACAAGTCTTATCAGATCCCTACATGCAAACATGAGCTCCACTGTTAACTTCCTTCCCCTCAGGTCTGCCCTGTATGTGTGTGTGTGGTGAAGTGTGTGTACTTTGTGCTACATCCTGTTGAGAATCAGATGTCCTCACAAGGACAGAGAGATGTACAAGGTGGTGACATTTTGTCAGGGGGTGTCACATGGGTCATTTTTGGGTCAGCATATAAGAGATGCTGCATTCAGGGGACATGGAGGAATAGTAAATTAGAAGTGTCTGAAGTCAGTTTTCAAATTAGGGCTGCAACTATGATTATTTTAGTACTCGATTACTCAATGATTGGATTTGCAATTAATCGATAAATCGGGAAAAAGAAGTCTGAGAATGTATAAGAGTAAAATTTGCAAAACCAAACATGCATTGTTGTTTTAGTTGATGGCTACTGTCTGCTTAAAGATATAAACAAAGAAACAACATACTTGAACATGACTAAGCTGACCAGATGCTTAATTTATAAAGTGTAACAAATAGAATAATCGGATAATAATAGATAAATAATAGAAAATATTTTGTTATGTCATCAGATTAAGAACTTGGTGGGCCAAAAAGGCAAATAAATAAAAATGTGCACTCAGTCTTTTCACCTGCAGGTCAAACAGTTCACCTCCTCTGCCCTACTACTATCTGTAGCAGCTAATGCTAATGTTAGTTTAATGAACTCCTCGTGATTTTTAAATGCAATGACCTAAAAGACATCCCATGCATTTCACAACATATAAAAGGAGTATATGTGGGATTTTGTAGCTCCTCCCTTCGCTGTTGAGCTACCTGGCTCGCCATCGATTAGCCCAACATGTTTGCGTTTTAAATGCTGGATTATTGCAGTCGTACGGCCGTGCCACTCTGGAGTTTTTTGGATGCTTCTCCAGCTCTGCCATCATTCTCGTGTTAACTAGTTTCCCTCTCATGCCCGCTCGGCTTTGCCTCCGCCTCACTGATCTGTTTACATATGACGCATACAGCCCGGGTAATCTGCACTCCAGTCCAGTAGGTGGCGGTAATGCACCTTCAGCTAGTTGCCAACCGCTAAATGATCCAACAAAAAGGAAGAAGACAAATAAACTGAAGACAAACTAATACAGTAAAGGCCAGCACAGTGCATCGATTAGGGAAAAACACCCTAGTTTAAATTAGGGGAAATAGAGAAAAGTAGTTGCCCTAAAATGTCTTTACAGATATATTTTGGCTGAACTTTTCAGATAAATTACTCTGAAGTAGCATAAATAACATGTCACCTCCTTACTCTGCACAAGAGTCGAATTCCTGCACCTGCAGTTTTATTTTTGCTTGTTTTAGTGTCATTGGATAATTTTAAACTGTGCAGCAGCTAAAACTGTGGCTGATTACAGCGAGGTCATTCTCCACAGATGCTGCTGCCTTCTTTAGCTTTCTTCAACGCCAGAGCCAAGACAAAGTGTTCTGATGCACACCTGAGAAAACACACACACACTTACATACTCACATATTTCTTTAATAACACACACAAGACACAAGCCAGGCCCAGATAAACACCCTGATAGCGCTGAGCTCACACATGCTCCCACTCCTGCGCACACTTGACACGATTTACTGGAATCCATTAAAACTGAATTTACATAATACCGTCTCTGCTTAACTGCCTATGCAGGGGCTCATCACACACACACACACACACACACACACACACATCGACACATGCAAACACACACACACACTCTTACAGGCATGTATACTGCAGTGTGGGTGACCTTGCAGCAGCGACAGAGCAGAACAACCTGTATGGATTGTGTGTGAGTGCAGCCAGAACACACATTATAGCTCTAATTAAGACCCTCCGCCTCCATATGCGCTGGTCTAAGATCAGCTGTCAGGTGCCAGCTGGCTGTGTTATTTATGGTTAGAGACACTAACAAATGCTGCTCTCAGTAGATCAACAGAAGGCTCAAACACAAACTAACTAAACTGTTTGTTTACTCCTTTTATGCCATTGTTGTTCCAGAAGGCTGTTAGTCAGATTCCTGTATTTTCATATCGTAAGAGGGGTGAGAGTTTGCAGATGAGGATACATAGACTGAAGCAGAATGTCAGCTTTCCTATTTTAAAGCCAAGATAACAGGAGTGGCTCAGGCACATAAATCAATGCAATTGAGTCCTGTAAAGTACCTTCATGGTACAGTGAAGATTAAGTCCAGTGTAAGGGAAATATTTAACAACTAAGCCAGAGTAGAAAAGTAATATTCCAGGATTAAAGGTATAGGGAACAGTAACAAATTTATGAGAAAAAAGTTGAACATTTTGGGATAAAAATGTTCAAATTTAGTTAAAATTCATGGAAAATTAGAAAGTGTGACATCTGTCGTTCTTCTTTGTTTATTTGCAAATGAAAGGGAGTGTAAGAGGTATGAGGATATATATTTTCATAATTTTGTATGTAACTTTCTTGAAAGACTTTGTATGCTCATCTCTAGAAAAAAAATAAAATTATTGGAAAAAAAAATGAAGTCAAATTCAAGAAAAGGACCAGCAGTGTGTAAAGGAACGAGTTAGAAACTTATGAGAGAAGAAGTCCTTGGGAAGAAAAATCCTTTGCCGGGGAAAAAAAGTCACAGCCTTGATGGGAATAAAGTCAAAGATTTCTTAAAAAGTGTTATTATTTTTTAAAGTAGAAGGTCAGAAATTTGTTTTAGAAATATTGAAATGTTGGGGAAAATAACAGTTAATGTAAGGACATGGCCACAGATCTGTGCAAAAACTTTGCTAAATCTTGTAATAAAAACTTGCAAATCTGTTAAGAATTAAGAAGGTGCTGATTAGTGCGTAAAAGCCAGAAATGTTAAGGGGTACAGTCAGAAATATGTGAGAAAAAGTTGCAGCCTTGAGATGAAAAAAATACCCAAGTTCTAACTGTTTTTATTGACATTTTGCATAGATAAACCACCTGTACCATTTAGTGAAGTTTTATCATTATTACATCTTTACAGCAATCCAGTGCCACACAGAGGTACAGATTACAGAAATGTCAGATATATAAATAGAGAAAACATCAGATTTAATGTGACTGTTCTCAAAAAAGCAGAAAAACACAAAGGAAAAAGAAATAATTTGTAAAAAAAATAAAAAACAGAACAAGCAAACAAAAAGCTCCCAGTCAAAACAAACTTTCAGCTTCTAAATTTTTGTTATTCAAGGTCCTTTATTGTTAAAAAATCCTACATTTGTGTGGAAAAAGACTTGCAGAAGTGGAAAACAAAAGTTGGGATCCTTTTAGGAGAAAAAAGTTGATGCCTTGTGAAGAATTTTATCACAGATTTTTAGAAAACTGTAGAAATATTTGATGAAACAGTCACATTTTGGGGTAAAAAAGCTGCAAGGAATGAAGGAAGGAATGTCTGTCAAATTAAAGATGGAAATTTGTCAAGAAAAAAGTTGCACCCCTGTTGCAAAGATAGCAAATGTGTTAGAAAATAAAGGTAATTGTGCAGGAACAGTCTCAAATTTGTGTAAATAACACTTCAATCATGTTGGACCTCTGTAGATTTGTGAGAAAAAAAGTTGTGGACAGAAATATGTGAGTGGAAAATTTTTTGAAAAATTGTTGGAAAAGTCTTAGAAAAGGATCTATAGTGCCTCCAACTCTCGCACATGTGAAGCCATGTTTCCTAGTGTTACACCTCCACACCTGGTTTGTGTGTGGTGTTCTGTTTTCAGTTGTGTTAAACAGCGTTTCTGTTCAGAGGCTTTAAAACCAAGTAGGGGAAAATTCAGAGAAACTTTCTTTCCTTGGAATTTATGGCATGAAGGTTTTAATCCAGAAAAATCTCTGCATGTGGTAACAGAAAACCGCACAAACTGAAATCCATTACTCTGCTCCCGTTAGCCCGTCTGTTTTCAATTCTGTCTTTAACACACTTTTTCAGTCTAACTGAGCTGAACGTGTCCGTCTGTGTCTGCAGGTTTGACCACAGAGGGCCTGTACCGTGTCAGTGGGAACAAGACGGACCAGGACAACATCCAGAAACAGTTTGATCAAGGTGAAGCACTCACAGACACACTCAAAGACACACACACACCTGTGCAGGCTTTCAGCAGAGCCTCATAAATACACATTCAGGAGGGGGGCATGTGGAGCTGGGGTTTCAAAGCTGGTGGAGGCTGGTGGTTCTCGTTATTTTCACACATCGTGATTCTAAATTATTTTCCCATGGACTTCAAATCACGCCGTTTAAGAACTTAACTCGGTATGTTACCAATAGAGCGGCGTTTGTGCAATAAATCTGACCCGCAGAGAAAGTCCAAAGCCAGCTGAAACAGAGGTGCTTAAAGAGAAACACATGCCCTGTGGAGCTCAGTGAAACCTGCACATGAGAGCTGGTGAGCTGCCAAAACGGCTGTTCGGATAAATAAAGTCACCACAGGCAGAAATCGCCAGCACACACTCAGCCGTGTCGGTCATTTTACTGCCAGCCGTTGAAGTAGGGAGGCTGGCCTGAGACGAAATGAGGTGGTTTGTTATTTCAGCCCCTTGCTGATCAGTGATCTTTTTATTTCCTCTCTTTTTAGGCTCAGTCTGTGTCATCGATGTTTGGATAAATAGCCTCACCTCCTGTCGTTTCTCTTTTCAGCCGCCTGTCTGATCTTATAAGTGTTCACCAGCAGCATGTGAAATAAAGAAACCCAAATAACACAACTCATATTTACCTACATGTTTTTGGAAGAGTTTGTTTGTCTGTTAACAACATAATTCAAAAAGTAACAAACAGATCTTCATGAAATTTTCAGGAAATGTCCAAAATAGGATAAGGAAGAAGTGATTAAATTTTGGAGGTGATCCGGATCACCGTCTGGATCCAGGTTGTTTTTAAAGGATTCTTTATCATTGTGAGATAGAGCTGTTTTCAACATATGTGTATATAACTCCAAGATAAATGGTTGGATTGCTTTGCAAAACAACACAAGACAAGGTCACCATAATTTCTGACAGATGTAAAAGTATGATCCAGATCCTGGCAATATTCTGGGTACTAAGATCTGGAATATGAATTATGTACTGGGTCATCATAATTTTCAACACTGTCAGGTAACAAATTATCGTACAAACCTGTGACTAACACCAAATTGTAGCAGACAGTCTGCTGAAAGGGAGTATAACATTAAAGTAGGACTAAATTGTTGCGTGACATTCACGGTATGCTTGGTGGAGGTCTGCACTCTGAGTCCTTTTCTAGTTGTAAATATTACCCTGACATTCTGCAATGCTGGATGCTCAAACTAAACGTGTGCAGTTTTTGAAACCACCACATATTCAAATGTTTGAGAAATCCCTGAATATGTCTGGCTCTGAAAATAGTGCACAGTGTTCATGTGATCTTCACAAGATTTGCTGAAGGATGTTATTGCATAAGGATCTCCTTTATTGCATGACATGTTAAAGGGGCAGGGCCTCAATCACCAAGGTCTGCCCATAGCCCCACCCTTACAGGCCTCCACAGGGATATCCAATCAGAAGAAAGAGGGTTTGTAGAGTAGGGTGCCAGCAGCAAAAATGAAGCTTTTTAGAAAAAGGCTGAAATAAGCAGTTTCTAAAACACCAGTGTGAGAAAAATAGGAACTTTAATGAGCTATAAGCCATTTAAGGTCTCTACAGGGGCACCAGAGGGACAATATTAAGACTAAAATAAAGCACAATACCTCTCTCTTTAATGTGAAACAGCCAAAATGTAAAAAATGAGGCTGTGCTTGTGCGAGAAATGTCTCCAATGTGGTGAAAAATGAGAGAAAGCAGCGCTGCTGACTAATTGAGCCGAAAACTTTAGGAAAACAAACACCTGCTGGTGATGTCATTGGAGTTTCTGCCTGCAAGGAGTCATTTTGAGTTTTCTGCTTCAGCTCGTGGCTTGAAAATGTAATCGAGTTAATGTCACGAAAGCAAATTTTAAATATTTGTCTAATAATTACATCAGAACACAGACGGCAGAAGGTATAAAGTTTAATTTGATTCCGCGGGGGCGTCGTGTAAACCTGCTGTTCTCAAACATCTTAAGTAAAGTCTGTCTCATTTCCTCTCCATTCTCCCACCTCACTCCTTGTGTATTCCTCTTCACACACACGCACATCCTTCCCTTGTTTCTTCCCTTCGCAGCACATTCATATCTTTTTGTGAAAAAGTAGCGTTACTGTTAATTAGCTGCTGTGTCAGATGGGCTGCTGGCTAAAGAAGCGGGATGTTTCTTTAATGGAGGTAGTTGAAAAGTTAAATGAATGAGCTCGGGGAGCGGTGCGGTAATGATGGCTTTTCTTGTGGGATTCAGGGGTCACTGTTGGTTCTGCTTCATTAACTGGCTTCAGCTGATGCAGCATTTGTTTGTTGTTTATTAATAAACTTGATGAAGAAACAGCTTTACTTCCTCTTTCCTCCGTTTCTTGCCCCTTTTGTCCCCTCTTTAAATCTTCCTCCTTTGATAATCATCCTCTTTTCCTGTAACTCCTCCTTCTCTCTTTTTCTGTCCTACTTTTATTCACATGTGCATTTCCTGTTGTTCATATCACTCTCCTTATTTCCTCACATCTTTCTCTTTATTTCCTTGAGAGTATTTCTGGTAAACTCAGAATGTGTGTGTGTGTGTTCGTGTGTGTTGACAGTCTCTCAGATTCAGTTTGACAGCTGTCGTGTCACCTCAGGGCTCTGTCCTCTTTCTCTCTCCCTCTTCTCCCCCATCTCTCTCCTCCTTCCTGTCGTCATTTGGCCGCAGCAGTGTGTAAAACAGGAATGGATGTATGTTTATTTAACATGCTGTGTCTCAGCTAACAGCCTCTCCAAAGCAAACATTACCGAGTACCTGTACTCGGTAAAAGGGTTTTTGGCCTGGGGCTTATTTTTACATATGTAGAGATTTAATGCCTCACAGTTTTGGAATCCTTTAGTGTAAATATGCCTGATCATTTTACGTCCCACTAAAAGTGTCTCCTCAGATTGTTGTTCTTGGTGTCTTACCACTACAGATAAATTTAAAAAAGTAGGATAGTATTTTATTCAGGGTTTACACTTTTGAGCGCTAATATTTATTTACAACAGTGGATGAAGCTGCTTGTCTGTCCAGCTTATAAGCCCCTTCTGGCTGGGTCTAGCCGTCGCTCACAACGTCAGCAGCAGAGGGACGAAAGATGGAAAGACACAGTGATAGTTTAGATGCACTGTGAAGACTTAAAAAGTGGTCTTGAACCAGTCTCACTTTCAGTGATGCCTTGAGTTACGAGTTTACTTTGTTCAGTGATGGAGCTTGTAACTTGAATTTCCTATGTGTCAAATCAGTTTTCCCCTTTAAAGTGAATTGAAATTCCATTAATCTGTTCCAGACACCCAAAAAACAAAGCAATTTTTTGTTGCATGTTTCAAAATAAGAAACATATTAGGGGTGGGAGAAAAACAATGGAATCACAAATGTGTAGGGATTTTTTTGTGTCACGGTTTGTAAATCGGGGTTCTATGTTCACGAGTTGATTTGTTTTTTGTTTTTTTTTTCAAATTTTAATCCTTTATTTCAATCTTTATTTATAAGCTGGGTTGGGGAAAAGTCACAGATTTTCTCCAACAGAGGGCAAATTGTTCTTCTCTGACTCACACGTGTGCACTTTTGGGGAAAATATAGCTCTTGATATGGTCTGTAGAGGTCATCATTGTCATTTAACTTTTTTACACAGTTTGGTGTTAAAAAAGTCAAGTAAAAATTGCAAAAATTGGAAATAACGAAGAATTGCGATTTAAATTGAATCCGAATCCAAAAAATCATAAAAGGATTAAATCTGGAGAGCAACACAAGATAGTAACATAAAGTATACTTTAGAATAATTAATACCATTATTAACAATAAATATCAGTTTGTGCTCATGAGAAACAGAGTCTTTATTTAAGAAAAGCACTACCGATTCTCACCACAGGTGTCACTGCACTGACCACCAGAATGATTTTCCTCACAGAGCCTTTAAAAGATGTCAGAAACAACGTGCCCCGCTTTTGTTTTCCTGATTAAAAAAATGTCCTCCAAGAGCAAAGGGGGTCATCTTGCAATCAGAGTCTTCTTATCTTCAGAACAGTACAGTAAAAACAGCATCAGACTCCAAACACAGCAGAATTTCTCATTAATAAAGAAGCTGACACCAGCCTGATGTTTTCAAAGATCTCCGCTCCGGTCTCAAAAGATCATTCTGCTTTTCTTTTCGTTTAACACTCAGACTTTATCCCCTCAAAACATAAGAAGTACTGACGCCGATGCTTCAGAGCTGGAGCTCTCTCTTGACAGAGAAGAAAAATGGTTGTTTGAACTGGAAGTTTATTCTCTCCTTCCCCGCTGCTCCATCAGAGAAACACTCAGGCCTCTGTGCCTGCAGACAGACTGATGATAACCTCTGTTAGCTGTGATCAGAGAGGAGCTCTGTTCTCCTGCACAGACACAAAGCTCCGCTGTGAGCCTCGCTGCTGCAACACAGCTACTCACAACCGCTTTGATATCCTCGCAAACTTAAGCTCCGAAGCCGGGAATCTTATCTCTGGAAGGACTGACATGACTTACAGGACGGAGGTCTTAAACGCAGCTGCTTTACTGTAAGGTTGAATCCTCAGCATGCCAAGGGGAACACAGGTGTATCTCTGTTTTTTTTTACTTATAACCAAGCTGCGACCTCAAAATTCTGTCTGAAAAATGGCACCAATGCAGAAGTAGAAGAAAGGCTGCAGTTTCTTGAGTGTCCACTTGAGGCTGGCTGCAAAATCCAAGGAATCCCCATTAAGTCAAACTGCCGCTTTATACAGCAGAAATAAACACATTTGCAGCCTGGTACCAACCAGTTTCACATATGTTGCTCATCTCTTACACTTAATATAATATGGGTCATGTTTTTTGGAGAGTTTGTTTGTCTGTGAACAACATAACTCAAAAAGTAATGAACAGATCTTCATGAAATTTTCAGGAAATGTTCAAAATGGGATAAGGAAGAAGTGGTTACATTTTGGAGGTGATCTGGATCACCGTCTGGATCCAGGATTATTTTAAAGGATTCTTTATCATTGTGAGGTAGGGCCGTTTTAAAAATGTCTGTATATAACTCCACCATAAATGGTCAGATTGCTTTGCAAAACAATACAAGACAAGGTCACAATAATTTCTGACAGATGTAAAAGTACGATCCAGATCCTGGCAATATTCAGCATACTAAGATCTGGAATATGAAATATGTACTGGGTCATCATAATTTTTAGCACTGTCAGGTAACACATTATCGTACAAACCTGAAACTAACACCAAATTGTAGCAGGCAGTCTGCTGAAAGGGAGTATAACATTAAAGTCGGACTAAAGTGATGCGTGACAATCACAATATGCTTGGTGGAGGTCTGTGCTCTCTAAGTGCTTTTCTAGTTTCCACATATGTGAAGATAATAAAATGGGAAAGAGTTTTCATAAGTGCAGATTGTGAAAATTTAATTCTCTCCCTGTCTGTCTCTTTGTAGATCACAGTATCGACTTCATAGTGATGGACGTGGCGGTGAATGCAGCTGCTGGAGCTCTGAAGGCTTTCTTCGCAGACCTGCCTGACCCACTGATCCCCTACAGCCTGCACCCGGAGCTGGTGGAGGCCGCAAGTAAGGATTAACACACTGACACACAAACGCTGGAGACATGAATCTGTCAAGTCAGGGCTACTTTTCCATAACGTGAAGATCTTTTCTGTCATATACAGGATTTTGATAATATTACCTCACGAAAGAGAGGTCAGACATCATGATTGGTTGAAATACAGAGTTGAGACGATGTGATTGGCTTGGACCTGAACCACACTCAGTCTGAACTCTGAGACAAAACTTTACATTATAACACCAAGGAGGATCAAAGTCAGAGATCCGATTTCCTCCTTACAGCTGCAGGACACAGACGAGGGTCAAAGGTCAAACAGCCACCGTCGCCTGGCTGTAGTCTTATGATTAAAGAGAAATCATTAAAAGAAAGAAGATGAGGGGGAGGAGGAGGAAGCTCAGAAGTGCAGGGGGAGAGATGAAGATGAAAGAAGTGAGACGGTGGTATAGAAAGAAAAACAGAAGAAAAGTCGCTGCTATATTTGACTCATAGAAGAAGAACTTCCTTTTTTTTGCCTTCTCTAATTTTTGAGACACTCATTAAAATGTGTGTGTGATATCTTTACGTCTCTCTGCTCCTGTGTGTGTGTGTTTGTATTCTTGGCTCATTAATCTGCCGTTGTCAGCTTGGAGGTTTTAGCTTATAAGGAAGAACACACACACACAGTCACACACAGAGGTGTGTAGATGTGTGACAGTACCCCGGGGCTGAAAAAAGCCTCTTAGGAGAGTGTGATGCGACAGGGGAGCTGTGTGTGTGTAAACCTGAATAACCTTCAACAGCATGAAAACAGCAGAAAAGGTTAAAAGTGTGTGTGTGTGTTTGCGTTTCGTTGAAAGCTTTTTCTTCAGTTGAGATGAACCGCTTCAGATCAGACTTCATCTTTTCAGACTAATTAACCTCCTCGATCTTACAGAGGTCCAATCAAATTTCCAAAAGTGTTTTTCCGTGTGTAATTACCTGCGAGTCAAAGATGATTTTTGTGTGTTTTCTTATCAAATTCAGAGTGTTTTCAATTAGACCCAGCAGGTATCCCAGCCGGGGTGGTTATTAATGTTTCTTCCAAAAATAAGCAGAATTTCCAAACAGGAACATTCTCTGGCTGAGACTTTAAACCTCCACTTCACAAGTTTGTTTCAGCCGCAGACATCAGGGTTTGAATCATAGAGGAGTTTTAGTATTCAAACCTGGTTTCCCCCTTTTTATCAAATATTGGTTTAGATCAAAACAACTTAGCGGTGCCAGTTTTACAAGTGCTCTTTAAATTACTGCAACTCCTCAAACATTTGGGTTAATGAAGAAAAAAATTAAACTGCTCCTTAAAGAAGAAAAGACAAGCTTTACGGTGATATCTGGGGTGTAGCAACGCTAGTCCAATATTTAATGTGATCTGATCTTAATTTTCAAGTGCTTTAATTACCCTAATTCCTAAACCATTAGGGCTAACAAAAAAAATCAAACAGTTCCTGAAAGAAGAGAAGATGAGCTTCCAATTTTCACAGTATGATACCTAAAAGGTTAAGATATAAAATCTTTATAAAAAGACTGCACATGCCCTGCAACAGTAACTTCAAACTTTTTAAAGAGGGGTATTGTTGTTTTTTTAGTCTTTGCCTTACATGACTTACAGCTATAGAAATCCAGATTTTTATCACCTTGGTGTTATAGAAAACCCTTTTTTCAACTTGTCTGGAACCCTTCATGTTTGCTGCTGTCTCTTTAAGGCTCCCTGCTCCACAAACCACCTTACTTCTGATTGGCCAGCCTTCTGGAGGCCTGCTCAGCATTTGCCCCAGCCTGTCACGAAGCAGTTAGGAGTTAGTCTTACGGCTAAAATACACTGGATGCTTCTGCAGTGCGTCTCCATTCTGTAGAGGGCTGAAAAATTAATCGAATTTAAACCGACATCGCAATGTAACAGAGTGCAATCAAATCACAGAGTCTGCAATTTAAAAAAAAAAGTAAATTTAAAAAAGTTTAATGTACACAGACCTGGAGGGGACATAGTAACTTGTGCTCCTTCTTCCTTAAAAACAGCAATGTCAAAATGCTGGTTTTTCTGGCAAAAATATTACACTTCTACAAGGCTTAAAGTTAAATCTATCAGTCAATTTTCTTCTGTGATCAGGATAGTTAAATAAAGATATATTATTCTTAACAACTCATGCTTCAATCTATTTCATTTCATCATAACATGTAGGCTTGGCCTTCATTCTATAGAATGATATAGAATGATTTATTAATTGTTTTTAGTAAATAATACAAAGGATACCCCCACACCCCAAAATAAATAAATAAAATGATAAACAAATAAATAATTGGAATGCCAAATTGCAATTGCAATATCAGTCAAAAAAATCTCAATTAGATTGTTTTCCAAAATCATTCAGCCCTAATTCTGCATGGAAAAACGGATCAAATAGGTTTCATTCAAATCAATCTGTCAGCTCACACTGGATCCGTTCTGTTGCAGTACGTCTGCTCAGCCATTCTATTTCTGACGGATGCAAAGCTGTGACGCATGAATTCAGCGTAGGGAAGATTGAGCAGGACAGGAAGTTGTGACTGGGAAATACCTAAAAACACCCAGTGACTTTCAAAATAAAACAGACCTTGCCAAAATCAGTTTGTATTTAGCTTGACTACGATGATAAACGAACATAATGAGTGGAGCCAGACCAGGAGTCAACAGGTTTGAGGTTTTACAGCCCAACATGAATGAAGAGAGACTTATCAATGGAGAGTGAAGCATGGGAACTTCTCGGTCTGTGACTTCAGCTGTCTGTGTTATTGCGTGTTCAGTCCAAGAATACAGCTAATAAAGATTTCTACAACATATGAATATGTAGCGGTTCTGTAAATCTTCATGTTTAGTATAAAAATCTTTCTTCTTAACCATCTTTAAAATATGGGAAAGCAGAATACCCCCTCTTTAAAGATGTGTAGGCAACTGTTTCTAGACATGAAACCAGCTAACTTCATGGTGTAGCTAGCAAGTGATGGTAGTAGGTATGTGCGTTGTTGCTCTTTGTTGAATTTGTGTGTTTTCTGAGGTGTTTTAGTCGAGCTCTGACTCTGTGTTGCATCACAATCATGTTTTTGAAGGTTTGAGGTCAAGTCCCGACTTCTGAAAGAGAAAATTGACGGACTTTCATTTGGTTGATTTTATTTGAAGGGGCTGTAGTTTCTGAACCATTTCCCTGCTTGTTTCTTCGTCTTCAGTTTATTTATGTCTTCAGGAATATTCAGACTTGGTGTTAAAAATCTCGGCTGCCAGCGAGAACAGAGCCAGAGTGTGTTTGTGCAGAGTGGGGAAGAATTTGATGAGGTCCTGATCGTGTTATCCAGAAGCTCTGCCTGGGTGGAGCTGTTTTTCCTGTTTCCCTGTTTGTGATGCAGAGGATGATCTGAACGAGCTGAAGCTGCCAAGAAACAACAGATGAAAAAGCATAAAAAATAACTCTGTGGATGTGCAGCAAAGTGTACAAAGTAATGAACCTGTGAAAAAAGCTCATGGATCCCAACGTCTGGTTCAGGAGCCTCTGCATTGTGACAGCAGCTTATACTCCCAAAAGACTGATTTATCATATATTTAAAAAATCTTTGTGGTGCTTTTTGTGCTAAGGCAACGTGACGTAATGATCTTTGACCTCTTGCTCCTTGTTAAGATGATTGATGACATGCAGGAGGGATAAATCTGCGTCTAACCCCATTTGTAGGTTTTGATTTCTCTCTTTAAAAATGAAAAGCTTCCTTCTGGCCGTGCAGCGCCTGGAGAACATCCTGGAGTAAATCCCAGGCAGGCACTGCAGGTCGGCGTTGTGTTGAAGCTTTTCTGTTGTGACAATCCAGAGGAAGAAGCCGGTGTTTCATATCAGCTCTGTAAATATTTAATGGAAGAATAACCGAGCGTAGCGTTTCAGCTCCAACGGGCTTTCACCAGCGGGAACGTGATGGATTCTCAGGAGAGGAAGAAGAGGATAGAGGAGCTTCACAGACGCAGTGCTTTTTAGGGACACAGTTGTATGTTTTTCTGTTGTGTTTTCTGACATTTCTCACTCAAATCTAAATCTAAACATTGAGACACTTTTCATACTTCTCCCAGTTTTTACATCATAAATGGAAAAATTAGCTTCAGAGGCATCAAGATGTTGACAAATATGCCTGAGAATCTGTTTCTCATTTTAATTCTTGCTCCATCTCGTCCTGTTTGTGCTGCTGCGTCTTCCTTTAAAGCAAACACTCACACACACAGACGTGTTTATGTTTCCCGTCTGCAGAAAGTGACCTGTTTTGTTTGTAACCTGTAATGCGGACTCGCACCGTCTCTGCCCACAGCGCTCTGTGCTGCCGGGTCACCGTGAGTGTTTGTGTGTGTGTGTGTGTGTGTGTGTGCACAGCGTGGGAGTTTCTCTTGGCAGCATCTCAGCCTTTTGTTTTTCCTGAGAGTATAATTTCCGTTCCCAGGAGAGAGTGTGTGTAAAATATAAAACGCCTTCTGTCTTCTCTCTTCTTCTCCCCTGCGTGCGTGCGTGCGTGTGTGTGTGTGTGTGTGTGTGTGTGTGTGTGTGTGTGTGTGTGTGTCAGAAATCGTGGACTACATCGAGCGTCTCCAGGTCTTGAGAGAGATCGTGAAGAAGTTTCCTCCTGTGAACTACCAGGTCTTCAAATACATCATCACACACCTCAACAGGTAAGACATTCTCACACACACACATACACACACACACTCTTCTAAGATGCACACCTAGCCACGCAGGGGTTAGAAATACTTTAAGCTCACATCTCATGTTTATACACGTGTAGTGGAAATTAAATCCTCAGTATGAAGCTGCTGGAGCCTTGATGTTCAGAAATACCTGATGACAGTGAACGCACCACAGCAGGAGAATTCAGCTCAGCTTAAAAACTGACATCTGATTCTCTGCAGGACGTAAACGATGCAGTTTAAGCAGCAAGCTGACACATTCTGAGCCTAACAGCAGCTCCACTTCATCCTCTGGTTTTAGGATTGTTGTCTCTCTTAATTTTCTCAAAAACAGAAACAAAAAACAAGAAAATATAAGTAAGAAAACCAACTTGACTGCCCCTGTGAAAGAAGAGCCTTTAAAGATTTTGATACTTTTGTCTCTTAAATGTTTTATTCCGTCTCAGCAGCAGCAGCATTTTGAAAAGTAGCAGAACAGCATGTTTTGTAAGCCCTGTGAACAAACTGTTGCAGTAATCTAATCAGCTGGAAATAAAAGCATGCACAAGCCTTTCAAGGCCTCGCTTTGGTATTATCCCCCGGCTCTGACTTTGTTTTCTAAATGCTAGAAAGCAGAAGTTATTGGTGTGATGAGGCTGTGAATTAAGTTTGTGCTTCACGCCCTGATTTCCCGCTTGTCGAGCTGAGGACTCTGTGGAGCGCAGCAGAAATCAACTCCTGGGCGGCGTCCAGTGACGGAATAAAGACGACAGCTGTCATTCGAGAAAACATCAGCACCCTAATCAAACTGTCACACCTCATCAGTGATTGATTAAAAACATCCGTCAGCTGCTGGATGTGTCCTGTAAACACGCTGACTGATGCTTCGAGACATAATCGACACATTAGATTTACTTTAGCACACATACAGAACAGAACACAAACAGTTTGTTGATCATTTTATAATAAATCTCATTTGGTTCACACCTGGAGGAAGTTCTTTGAGCTGAGGAGAGGAATAAAGACTAAGAAGGAACATTTACTTGTACATTTTTTCCAATTATTTAAGACTTCTTGATGGTTTTGTACACCCCTCTTTTTTCAAAAACTCCCCCTGGTGGTTGAAACAAGAAACGACACCAGCTACATTTGTATGAGCTGGGACCAGTGCCACTGGAAACTAATTTGAATAAGTATATTGAATTTGAAAAGCATGATCTGAAATTAGATTTGTAGTTAACCTATTTCAAAATTCAACTCTTTATTCCTTAAAGGGGCTGCGAAGAGTTTCTAAGTGATCTTGAAAAAGTTTCACTTCTAGATACATGCCTGACTGTATTCCACAACTTAAAATAAGGTTTTCAGCATCATTGAAGATAACTTCTTAATGCTATTTCTCAGCTTTCCTCTTTACAGTATGTTGAAATCTAAGACAACAGCACACCGTCTGACAAAGTTCAGTAGAGAGAAGAGAGATTTGTGTTTTTCTCTGCTGAAAATGATTTCTTGGATTAATTTTGTAGTGATGGTGGACACAGGAGCCTAACTGTCAGACAGAAAAGCAGTTATTCTGCAGTGGTCTGTTCAAACTTGAGTCTATCAATGAAATGAAGAGTGAGGTTATGTTAAGGCTGGTACACATTACAGGATTCTCCAAAACTTCTCACTTTTAGAGACCCCACACTTGATGATAACAAAAGACAGATAGCACAAGATTTCTCTCTCCTGATCTTACAGTGTGTGGTCTGCACTCCAAGGACACCACACACTGACAGACTCTTCAGCTGAGCTTCAGCTTCTTCACGCTCAATATTCCAAAATCTCACATAGTAAAACGTGACTTCAGTGTAAACAAACATGATGGACATACGGGAAAAAGCAAAGATGGTTGTTTTTGGACTCTAGAATTTCGAAACACACAATAGAAAAGGGCTCATGGAAAAGGTTGTGGAGACGGCGAGGATATTGGCTGTATGAATGAATGCCAGTTGGAGGTGAGTAAAGTTGTTCAGGTATTAAAGATTGATTTCTCACTTCCCCTCAGTCAGTCAGCCAACTTAGCTCGCGTCTTGATTGGCTTTGCTTGGGTACGAGTGAAATAACACGCTGTACCTGCTCGGCTCCTCTTAGAGCGCCCCACACACTACAGGATTTTTTGTCGCAAATATTAAACATGTACATTATCTACGATCTCTGAATCAGAGGCCTTCCGAGCCGCTCCGACCGGAAGAAATCAGTCTTAACACACCCCACACCACAGGAAAATCATCATCAAACAATTGAGCCTTTGCTGGCTTTGATCGTAAGGGGGAGATCGGGACAAAAATCAGCCCCATTATCCTGTGGTGTGTACCCGCCTTTAGCTCTGCTTGGTAGATGAGTGCTGGTTGGACATAATGAGTATTCTCTGACGTAACACATTATGGACATGACTCAGAGCACTGAACTGCCAGTAGGGCTACACATAGCCAGCTACTAAACTACAGTGCAAACTTACAAAGTTTGCTTGTTGTCACGTTTCAAACAACAGTGCTACATAACTGTTGATAAATACCTTACCTTGTCATGTTGTATCCAATAAAAAGTTGCCTTGAACAAAGAAAAGTAGTGCTAAAAAGAAAGTCTGATCTCCATTTAATTCCAAAACAAACACGCACCTTTATAAGGGTCAATTCTTCATGACAGTGTGGATGCAACTACGTGGCCAAAAGGTGTTGTTCAAACAGGTCCTCCTCACAGTCCCTTTAAGGAATATAGAAAGTTGAGTTTTCACAAAGGTTCAATTCAATTTAAAAAAAAAGAAGATTAAATTTCATAGCATTAAAGTCAGTATCAGATCATAGTTTTCAATTCCCAGCCCATACTTAAAGCTTTACATCTAAAGAGGTTGCCAGCTGCTGTCTCTGGTTTCTCAGATTTCAAGGGAGTTAAAAAAAGAAAAATAGCTGTGTGTTGCAAATATTTTAGGATGCTTTGCAGAAAGTCAGTGTTTATAGACGTTTTTACAGTTACAAAAAAAAAAAAAAAGGAATTAGTATTGGCTGAAAAAAGGAACTGACTGTTTAATCTTTGCTGCTAAAACAAATAGAGAAGTTTGAGTCATGTTTAGGGTTTTCTGGAATTTGAGAACGGAGGAGACTTCAACCTTAAGAAGATGTTTTTACATTGATAAAAATATAAGTCGGTGACTCAAAGGTTCGGTCTCCATGAGTCTTGGGGTTAAATTAAAAAAGAAATAAATAGATAAATAAAAAATGGATCCTGTATCTTACCAGAAATGTTAGCAGTACATCAGTTTCCCTTTTTATAATCTCTCATCTCTGGTCTCCTCCTTCAGGGTCAGCCAGCACAGTAAGACCACCCTGATGACCGCCGACAACCTCTCCATCTGCTTCTGGCCCACACTGATGCGCCCCGACTTTGAGAACAAAGACACGCTCTCCACCACCAAGCTGAACCAGGCCGTCATCGAGTCCTTTATCCTGCAGAGCGACTACTTCTTCCACGGCGGCGAGGTGGCCGAGAGCTCTAGCAGCGAGGGAACGCCGCCGCCGCACTGCCACAACATGGTGGAAGCTCTGCTCCCGTTGCAGCTGCCTCCTCCTCTGCAGCCACAGCAGATACAACACACCCTGCACCCCGACCCGCTCATATAAGAGCCAGAGGAGCATGCTGGGAAAAGACACCCGGGGTTGTTAGTGTGAGCTGATGGAAGCTTCGCTGAACTCAGCTCTTCAATTAAAATCAAACAACCCGGACGGTGAATTTAGGGATCAGCAGCTGCTGTTTGTCATCGACTTTAAGGTGATGAGCTTTGGGGTTTAGAGACACATCGAGCGTTTGTTGGATTAAACCTAATCTGAGAGATCGAGGTAAATCCTGGATTAGAGAATCACAATCGGACGTCACCTTTCTGAACTGATTTTTTGCCCTTTTCTGACACGGCGGCTGAAACGAGCCAGTAAATGAACTGATTTGATTTGGCACATAGCGACGACACTAATCATTAGCAGGGTCTGACGTGGACTCTGGGGGTTCTCTGACGCGTGTTGAGCAAATAAGAAATTACCTCCCTCCTATTTTAACCTGATGGAATAGCACACAGGCTCCCCTGAGGCCCTGCCCACCCTCCTTCTGCTCCCACGCAACGAAAAAGGGAAGTTAGCCGCCACGACTGCAAACACCTGACTCATGAGACACTCAACTGACTCGTTTCTGACCGTTTGTGGGCTGAAAGGAGTCACGTTGTCGTCCTGCGGGTCTCTACATCTCAGCACAGGAAACATTTCTTCTTCTTCTTCTTCTTCTTTGGTTGACCCTTGACCCCAAACTGGTCAGCACGAAGAGGAACAAGGAGACAATCTCACAAAGGTGCATTTGGGAACTCTCAATGGATTAGGGTGGAGGCAGTGGGGAGCTCTGGCTTTAAGTACAAAAGGACAAATTAAACCCCGAATGTGTGAACTTTGACCCCTCCTTAAAGGACAGCACATGCACGATTTGTGTCAAAGGTCCCACACGCCAACTCCACGTCTGTTTTCGTCTTTTAAGTTTTTATCATTTGGATTTTTTTTATTCTTTTGTAATTTTTACCCAGGTTGTGTGTCTGTCTGTGTGTGTGACGATGAAGATGATGATGAAGATGATGATGTGTGCGAGCTGACCAGACAGTCAGCGTGTTCCTTCTCCGCCGAGGGAAGGAGGGATTCACGAGGGAATTCAAGACTTGTAACCGCTCTGTGCAAGAGACTTTACAGACTCCACTACAAACCTGCAGCCTAACCGTCTCGTCTCTTAACTCCAACCACTCCTGGAGGTCTGACGACCTTTGACCTTACCCCCTCCGTGACGGCACATGAGCGAGGAAACCACTACGTCTGTTCTTGTCGAGGATGCGCGTCTTCCGTGTTGGATTTTCTTCCTCGTTTCCCGCTTCGACTCATCTCTGCTTTCGGTTCTTGTTGGTTTGTCGGAAACTAGAATTTGCATGTCTCTGTTTTTTGCCACTAAATGAAACGAAAACGAACTTTAAAGTGAGAAAAAAAGAAGAAATGATAACTTTGAAACTGTAAAGGAGCTCTCGTTCAGATCCGCATCCTTTTATCGAAGTCTTTTTTGTTCACGGGGAACATTTCCACATTTTTTTCTGTCATGCAAGAAATCAACTCTTAATATCATATTTTTGGTTATATGTCAAATAGATTTCCCTAAATAGAGGAAAGAAGTATATATAAGTATAAATATATATATAAAAATCTATCAGCAGCAGAGTTTGCTGATTTAGTGAAATACCGCGGGGTACTGGACTGTATAATCTGTCAGAAGCTATAATCATATGTCTGTGTGGTTCTGATGGTCTAACTGAAACCCATCTCTTTTTTTTTCTAATGGTGTGTGTTTGTGTGTGTGTAGAGGGGAGGGGTTTGATAGCATTTTTAATCCCCTTCAGTCCAAACAAGAAATTCCTCATCGCTTTCGTCTCTGCGACACTTTGAAGCCAAGAGCAGCAGAAACATTGACGTAGATTTTGTTTTCTCACATTAATCCTTTATTCTAAAGCTGATGATCTTAGGCGCAAATACTTCCCAGAATTTTTGTCGTTTCCGCATCAAACTCAGCTACGAGATAAAGACTTTGATCACAGTAAATATTATATGACACTAAGTTTATTTTCATGCTGTTAAGGTCAAACTCACACTGCACAACAATTTACACATTCTTCTGCCAAGGTTTTTTTTTATTTTATATGTAACTTCAGATAGGTTTGAGCCCATCCACTGTGGGGTCGTGTCCCATTGGTTCTGATGCAGTACCTTTATCTCGGGTTCATTTGCATCTCCAGCAGTAGCGCCAATCAGTTTGAAGTTTTTGAATCACACTTAATTTCTCAACCAAACGGTGTCAAAAACTACAAAAAAGACACATTTTGGAGGTAGGTAGATAAAAGTGTAAAGAGGGCTAATGCTTGGCGGGAAAGAGCCTTGATGATTAAGTACACCAGTGATGTTAAAAAGCGACTTATTACTAAGAAGTTTGTTAAAAAGTTTAATTTCTGAGAAACGCCAAACTCACAATAAATCTGTTTCTGTCTGTTGGGCTGTTACAATTGGTTTTGCAAAGAATGGCTAACACTAGCAATGCTAACGCTAGCATCACCTGTAGGTTAACCTTCTTGTGCCTGTGCTAGTTCCTTATTATTCCAGTCAATACAACTTGAACTCAATTCACTTGATTAACCTACTGACAAACCATGCCACACATGAGACGACATCATCTGTTACTGTTTACATCCAGGTAGTAGAGCTGTATAGCAACATGCAGGTGACAAAAAAACAAAGGCTACAGTTCTGGCTAGTAGTGGGTGTTTGTGCTACAGGGTGAGTTGACTGATAGAACACATCACATCATATCACGTTTAAGAAGGAGGAACTCTCTTTTACAGCCTGGACAGAGGAGTCTGAGAATATCTGCAAAGTGATGTCGTAGTTTTTAAAGATCTCGCAGATTTACCTGTAAGAATACATAGAGCTTCCATGATTTGATAAAAGACAGGTTAGAAACTGACAAATTTAACATTTTGAGCTCTAGTGAGAATCTGATGAAATACAGCTCGCTGCAGAGCTGCTGCAGAAGTGATTTTTACCTTTTTAGGACAGTTTTCTTCAAACGACCGTCTCTCTTCTATTACCTTTGATGGATCCCTAGAAAAGGACACGAATCCAGGAGGTTTTGATGATTTTTCAAACAGTAAAGATAAAGGAGCATGTTAAAAATGTAAATTCAGAATGGGAAGTATTTAGAGCAAAAACTACAATTTTCATGTGACCCCACAGATGTGTCTGATTTTGGCTGACAAATCAGGACTCGTGATGTATCTGAAGTGTTTTGGGGTCAGAAAATGATGCCTAATTTCTTCCAATTACCCTTTTTTCTTCCTCCGTTTTGTTTCTTGTCTCATCTCTGGTTGAGAAACAGCCTGAAGACGAGTCCCATGTCCGATTCACAACCCTCCTGAAAGCTGTTTCATTTATAATTGACATCCTTTCGTTAGCGTCCCCACGCTCCCACCGCTCCCGGGTGATGTGACCTCGGGCGCACCTCATTCCTCCATTTCTCGCCTCCTTCTCTCCTACCTCTTTCCTCCTCCTCCCTGTGACCTGAAAAAAAAAATCCTAACGCACAATCTCCAATCCTAAAATTCATCCGAAAGAGAGGGCGAGAGGAGCGAGAGGAGCTGTGATTGAGGATGATTAAATGTTAGAAGAAATACTTGTTTTTGGACAAAGCAACAGCCTTGATTTTTCCGCATTCATCTCAACAAGTTTTAAGAGCAAGGCGAAAAGGCTAGGAAAGGTATCAAGGGTGCACAAAAGAGATTAAAAGAATATTTAAAGGTTGCATCAAACCCAGAAAGCATTAATCCTCGAGGACTTGTGTGAGGCGTCATTGGAGAGTCAGCGATGTGAGATGAATTCAGATCAAAAAAATGTCAAGCAGGGCTGTGTCCCATTTCTGGCAGGTGTGTCTTATGTCCTTACCTGATTTTTTTTTTTTTTTTTTTTTTAAATCTTATAAACCCTTTTCCATCAGTTGATGATCCAGAAAGGGTCAGAGGCTCCAAATTAGAGCTCCAGTTTAGCCTCATGGCTTAGGCGTGCACCCCCATGAACAGAGGCTGGTTTGATTCCCGTTTACAAGTCGCATACTCCCTTCGCATTAGTGAAGTCAAAAAGGCTCCAAACTGGCATGAGATGAGGTGCTTTGACAGCAAAGGATGTTTGAACATACAGATTTGTGGAATTTTGAGTTTTAACTAAATTTAAAAGGTTATTTTATTTTGAAAGGGCAGAAAAAGAGCTAAGCCACTTCTCTGAAATTGTTGGTATTTAATTTGGGGAAAAGGTTGCACAAAAGGAAAGAGAAGTAAGTCTTGTTTTGGACGCAGATCTGATTTAGTGAGCGTTAAAGGACACTTTGAAGGAGACACATGTCTGGAATGCAACCAACTCCTAACTAATGAGTATAATCTTCCTCTGAGAGGTGAAATAGCAGGTACAGAGTGTCAAGGAGGATAAATATTCAGAGTGGAACGCAGCCAGAAGTCCATTTTAAGGTTGCATGATGTTGGACTGAAGGGGACATAGAAGGGCACATTGAAGGGAGCGAATGGAAAGAGTGGAACAGAGCCAACAGCACCCTGATCTACAATGTCTTTTTTTTAGGTGGGGGTGGGGTGGGGGGGTTCAGCAGCTGCTAGATGATAAAGATTAAGCTCTCCGTCTGTAGTTTCCTCATCAATCAAACAATCAATCAACTTTTCTTTCTTTTTTTATCATTTTGTTGATAAGATTTCTCATCCAGTCACACCGGTGTACAAACCACCTGACTCTTGACGTCATCCGCTGTGTATTATAGTAAATAAAAATGATTTTCAGAAATGAAAAACTCTAAAACTCTTTCTGTTTTCTCTCCATAATGTTTCCAAATAAAGTTTCTTTTTTCCAAATCTGCTCTGATGCATTTTTTCTTTTTCAGTCTGTTTGTGTTGATTCTGGCGCCCCCTGTGGATGAAATGAGTAGTGTTTACAGGATGAACTAGATGTGAAATGGTGAAAAACATAGTGATGCCTTTTGTGAGCTAGAAATATGAAGATCATCAGCAATAAGATCAGGAAATCCTCAGCTAAATTTTTAAACTTGATTTTTAGGAAAAGTGGCGTTTTTTGGCTAGCTGCGGATGTGGTGTCACACCTTACCCTACAGTGAGTAATTGCTTTATTTGACTAATCAGGGGAAAAATACATTTTTTCCTCACATGTACCACTTTCTCCACAGGGGGCGCCCAGGTCAACACAAACCACTTGAAACTCTCATAAATTTTCTCCAAACTGTTTCCAGGAAAAATAAAAGTTGAAGGTGTCTGCATTCATGAAAACCTTGGGAAATCATAAAGTTTGTGAAGAAAGTTCCAGTAAAAGTCAAAGGAACTTGATGGCCTCATAAAATATGAAAGGATTGAAAGTTATGGTGACGAACATGTAAAACGACATCTCCATTATATTTAAATCAGTGCTTTCTTTGTAGGAAGGATCCTTCTTCTGTTCACTGGGCGGCCCTCCAGATTCCCAGAGAAGGTAAAGTGCACCACCCAGTGGTCAAAATATGAACTACACTTCAAACAGGAGCGTCTCGTTTTGCTGAATGCACAACAACAAGGTAATTCATTTATTTGTGGTTACATTGTTCTACTTTTGAAACGTGAAACACGAACTTTGTAAACCCAGTTTGTACCGTAGCTTAGTATCAGACTGTACTTCGCGCCACTTACATCCTGGTGCTCTGAGAAGTTGTTATGACGTGTAACCGTTAGCTTAACACCATTTTAGTTTCTTCTGACTAGCATAAAATGGTACGTTTAAAGTTGTTTTTCCAAGCTAGTTCTGATAAAGTGAATTCAGGAGACGGTATATGCTTCTCGAAACTCTTGTGAAAGAGGTATAAGATTCTCACTATGTGACTCATATATTCTGAAAATCTAGTTTCTCTATTTTAAGTCCTTCACATTTCACTGACACGATAAAATAACCCTTCGTAACTCCCCAAACCTTACCTCTTGGCACTTGCGTACTCTGGGATAAGCCGTGTTGAAAGTAATCTCTAACCCTTCTGTGTTCATCAATAACAGGAAAATACGAACAACAGGAAAATTATTAAGTATAGTTTGAAATTTAAGTGATTAGGGCAATAATATCACAGGTCATGGCGACAGTTTGAGGCACAAATAAAAGCAAAAAACATCTTTTTACACAGAAAAAGATTTAGCTTTTTGGATTTGATAGAGACAGTTGCGTATTAGTCCACCAGATGGTGCTGTTTAACACAGGAGGCATCAATTAAAAAATCAATAATGATCAGATGCTAAAGAAGTAGTATGACTTAAAAAAAAAAAAACAAAATAAAAAAGATTTTTAATTTTTCTAGCATCAATACACGTTTTAAGATTACATTTTTCATCCACAAGGACAAAAAAGTCCATTGTGGAATTTTTTTATTAGTTAAAACACAACACTCAAAAAAAAAGTCAGGAAATCTAGAATTCCAGCTGTTATAAATGTTACATTATTGTAAACAAAATATTGAGGGTCAGTTTATCTGTGTCAAGCAAGTCACATGTCAGTTTTAGTCTGACTCACTCTACAAACCATTTTAATGTAATAAAGTCAGAATCAATGGGATAAAATAATTTAAAATTATGCAAATTTTAAAAAAATATAAACATAAACCTAAGCAAAATAAAATACCATTTAAAATAATAAATAGTTTTTCTTTAAATTATCACAAAAAATAATACAAATAAGTAAAAAAAGAAAAAAAAAAGTACGTTGTTAGTATTGTTCAGTGCAGTGTCATACCAAAATAAGATCTATTTTATTTTCCACTGTAACAAATAGAAAAATGAAGGGTTTCAGTTTGATGACTTAATTTTCAGGATTCTATCTTTTTCTTCTTCTTCTTCTCCCTCTTTTTTTTAATGGTTTGAAAACGACAACATCAAAAAAGCACATCCTACAGCATACACTTCTCATCCTCTGCACTTCCAGGAGTCACCACCTGGAGGTGGTGATGGCACCCTGTTCCTGTGCAGCACTTCTTCCTCCGCTGCAGAAAAAGAGGAAGCAGCTGCTTCTCACATCCTCCCAGCCTTTGCTCTGTCATCCCCCTCCTCCTCCTCCCCCTCAACTCTCCCTCCCTCCTCCCACAGGAAGGGGAGCACCACACCCTGTCAGCCAATCAGAGCCCGGCTCCACCTTCTCCATCACATCATCTCAGTTTCCAAGGTAACAGGGCACCCCTCTCTGCCTCTCTGGCTCTCTCCCTCTGTCTCCACACTGAAAGGTGCCGCATCATCACCATCATCCCTCCCATCCGTCCATCCCACCATCCCGTATCCAGCTTGTGGCTAGTTTAGCGTTAGCCTCCTGTCTGTTAGCACCAGCATCTCTCTCTCTCTCCCTCTGCAGTGGGATTGCCACAACATCAAAGGCACCTCCCTCCCTCACACACTCACACACTCTCTGCATCCTCCACCGTCCTGCTCTCAGGAGGAGAAGAGGACATGGACTAAAGGAGGAGAGGAAGAAGAGAGATGAGGTACGTACTGCTGAACCTGCCCTGCTGTTTACTGTCTGTGAAGGGGAAAGTGTCTGTGTGCTTGTTTGTGTGTGTGTGTGTGTGTGAGCGAGAGAGGAAGAGATGGGTGTGTGTGTTTGTGTGTGTGTTAAGCTTAATCCTTCATGGAATGCTGATTTAATGAGCTGTCTGTTGCTAACACCAGAATGATGCAAAGAAGAGGGGAGAAAAGACCCACAGACCCAGAGTCTCTGTCTCCCCCTCTGTCTCCCCCTCTCTCTGAGCTTTTGTTGTGGAGGCCTGCTCTGCAGAAGAGCTCGCTCTGCCTGCTGCATACAGAAAGAGGCCAACACCTCTCCTCCCTGCTCCCACTCTCTTACAGTCTCAGCTTTTTGAGGTGTTAGCGAACATTTGTGTTCAGATTTTCTCCTAAGTCTAAGTTTTGAGTGACTCAGTGATGAGTTAAAATGTCAATTTGTGCTCATCTTGAATCAATATAGTTCGTTTGTTGATGTCACTGAGTTAAGCTTATGTTTTGTTTTGCTCTGAGGGAGTTGCCCTTAGCTTGCTACGGCTAATTAGCTGAGAGATGTTAGCTTGCAGTCAGCTGCGTCCACATCCAGTCATTTTTATTCCTAAACAGATCTATCCTCACACTGACAGCTGTTAAAACACCTCTAATCACATGACACACTGAACATGTGCACAAAGTGTAAACAACACAGCAACAGCACTCCATGTTGGGATGATAACGCTAGTTGTTAGCATGTACACCTGAGCTGTTTGCTCCTCGTTAAACAAACTCTGCTCCGTTTCCTCAAATAGTCTGGAGTGCTGGGGTGTAGACTATAATAAATCAACGCTGTTTCTGTGATGTCACTCATTTGTTTCCGATACAGAGTTTTGACGCCTATCGTTGACAGGAGCCGTATTTGAAATGCTGGGCTAAACCTAGCTCTGTCCCAGTGAGGATGAGGTAAAGTGATGGGCCTTGTCTCCAGTCTGCTGTCTGAATAGCTAATTTCTCCAATGGCACACACTGTTCTGAGGGCGAAGTTTTTTCTAACTCTGCAGTTTAGAAAATATTAAGATCACAAGTTTTCCCAATCAGATGCAGAGGTGACCTGATTGACAGGTGAGCGCCCTGTAGCTGTTTGTGTGGAGACTCAAAGCTTGCTCCCTTTCATGTACAGCCATAATCAATGAGTTGCTTCAAAACTCTTTTTAAAAAACTAAGACTAGGTCTATATATTATATAATCTTCAATAACTTAAAAGAATAATGTATTAAAAAACCCTGTATGGGTGTGCCAATAGAGAAAAAAGGTGATTGATTGATTTCTTCAAAATGTTTATTTTGAAAAATGTTAAAGAAAATAACAAGCAAGAAAAAACTTGTCCAACAGAAGATGGATCATAGAAACTTTACAATTTTGCAAACAATGTAAGATGTAAACAAAAACAAATTGTTAAATTAACGATCTAACTTTTTTTACATTTTCAAAAAGGAGCAGAAGGAAGTAAAACTTAATATTTTCCAAACCTTCTCTATTGTTAATTGACGAGTAAAAAAAGAAGAGAAAAAAATCCATTAAATATAATATAATATAGTATAATATAGTATAATATATTATAATATAATATAATATAATATAATATAATATAATATAATATAATATAATATAATATAACATAATATAATATAATATGATATAATATAATATGGTATAATATAATATATTCTCAGACTAAAGATGTGATTTTAACCAGGTTGTAAATAATTTTATCTCTGCTGTAAAGATCAGCTGTTTCTGAATGAGTGAGTATGTTGTTCCTTGTGTTTCGGCAACCATCCTCCAGTGGACACTCTAAGAACTGCAGCTTTTAACACTTTGACATGGACTTCTGTTTTTGTGGCTTGAATTTTGGTGCTTTTAACATCAGAAGCAGGAAGTGGCATAAAATGCAGTGCATTATGGTTAGAAAATTGAAATATTACACAGTGTGAATGTGAAGAACGTCATGCTGCACAGCTCACTGGCACCTCTGCTGGTCATTCTTGGCACCTTCTTGTCAAATGACAAAGCTAAAGCAGAAACCCACAGACTGCATATGTAATATTTACTGTTTCATCATGTTTAATCCAATGTGAGGGTAGATTTCTGTTTTTTGTTTGGGTTGATGGATGAACTAATCTTGTCTTCACCTTCTTCTTTGTCAGCAATTGATTTGTCATTATCCCCTCAAATATCATCGTCCAGATGTTTTGGTTTGTTTGGCTGCGCAAAGTGTGTGCACAACAATGCTGCTATTTCACCCCCAACTATTTTTACACATACACCCTGCTCCTCAAAGTGTCATTAAGATTTCAAAGTGAGATGCATTATGCAAATGCAAACAGCTGACTTCTTCCCTCTGACTCTACCCAGAGTTTTCCTGCCAGCCTTCTGGTAAAATGCCAGCAGAACATGGGGTGAGCTGTTGTGAGAAGAACACAGCTTGTGATGATCGGGAACGGATGAGTTAGAGGGTTGATGCTGAAATCATGCAACGAGTTTCAAAGCAGTTTGAGCTTTGAGTAGAAAAAGAAGCTGATTCTTACTCTCCTCTGCCCACCTGCGGGTGTTAACCTGCAAGGACTGAAGGCTTCCAAGCTATCTCTGCTAATGCTAGCCACACTCATTTACCCACAGACACTGTGATCCTGTGTTTGTTTTTGAGAGCTTTCACACTTTTAGACTCTTCATTTGTTCACTTCTCACCATCCTGAGTGCAACTTGTAGTGGGTCCACTGTGGATGACGTGGATATCTTGATGTTTAAGAGGAGCAGGTTGTTACAGTAGAGTGTGAATGGTTTTTAGCACGGCCTTTTCTGTTAGTTATAGTGATAATACCTGTGGTGGTGATGATGGTGGCTGTATGGGGGATTCTGGATATGATGGTAACGTTGATGATACTGGTTTAGTTCTTGGTAAGTATGTTGGCAATATTGGTCATGTTGTTCTTGTTGGTGATTTTATAAACTGTGAGGATAATTTACGGATGTTGGTGATATTGCTTCTCTGGCTATGATGGTCACTGGTAAATGGACTTCTTCTTTTGCAGCACTTTTCTAGTCTTTCTGACCACCTACACATCCATCCCAAATTCTCACACTGATTAGGGACGCTGCTAAAGGATGGGACCAAAAGGAACCATAAGGAACCATCAGGGACCATTCTTAGCACTGTTTCCACCAAGCGATCACGCATTTTACGGTGTTTCCACTGACTCATTCCGGGACAGATCTTCATTAAAACTGAGACGAGCCGTCCCACTTTTTGAGACTCTTTAGTAGGGGTGCTGGACTAAACCTATACGTTCCCGGAAGGTGGAGCTACAACACTGCGGTCTGTTGATTGGTTAAAAGAATCATCACTAACCTTGCAACAGCGGCTGCATTTCTCCTGGCGGCACACAGTCTTCTCTGAAACAAAGCATGATTGTGCTTTGTAACAAAGAACGACATGCCAATCACAAAGAAGACAAATTGCAGGATGTCTTCCATCGTCACTCTGTTTATTGTGTTGCATTTTTCTTCTTTTATGAATTTATTAGCAGACTACACTGTGTCGCTCTGCTATGGCGTCACGCTATTGTTTAACTGATGCGGCTATATGCGGCACCTCCCAAGGGGGAGCATGGTTGGTGGTGGACACGCTAACAGGACCAGGCTTAACTAAGCCAACTCATACCAAAATGTACTGATCCAAACCAATCTAAACTGCTTGGTGTTAACAGGGTTATACATTCATGCAACAGGAAGAGCAGTTTTGGACTCAGAGTCTTGCTCAGGGACACTTAGACATGTGACTACATGAGCTGGGATTAAACCACCAACCTCCAGATTGAGAGACAATGACTTCTCAGCAACAGGATGGAGGTATTTGTTACTTTACAGATGTTAAAGATGTTGGTGTTGTTTATGTTGATGATGATGACTGGGATGTTTCTTGTGTTACAGATGTTAAGAGATGTGGGTGATGTTGGAGAAATGCTCAGTATTTGGTTATCTCCAGGATATTTGTGATGTTGATCAGCTAGTTTATGTTGGAGATGTTGGTGGTTTTAGTTATGATTGCGTTGGTCTTGTTGTTGATGTCCCTAATATTGGAGATGTTAGTGTGGTTGTAATTCAGAGGTCTCTCAGTAACAGCTGACATGATGAGCTGCATTTCACTCTGCGTGGACAGTGTCTCTCTGCAGAGCCGACGCCCTGCATCCATCCACAGCAGGATGATGACCTGATGGAGTGTTAGCATGAAACAGCAGAACCCCTCAGTCATGATCACAGCTCAACATCTGAGAGACAGATTTAAACCTCACAGTTTAACTCAGAGACAGTCTGCTGAAAGGGACGACGTTACAGAGGATCCATCTGTTTGTTTCACTGATGAGTGAAACTGATTTATTGGGCAGTAATAATCAGGGTTTAGTGATTCTAAAGGAATCAAATGAAGCTCTCACTGCCTCCTTGTTTGTAACGGTAAAGCTGATTCCCGGTTTGTTTCAGACTCACCTAAAGGCTCTCAGTTTTTATTTTAATATGTAGGAGAGGTGCTCCACTCAACTTTTGCCCTCGCTCCTCATCACAGACACAAAAAGTTCCCTGTAACATCTTCGTTAACTTTTTACCCTCAAAGTTCTCCCTGCTCGCTTCTCCCAGGAGATGTTTATCTAACTTTTTGCTCTAAAGACACTTTTTAAAGAAACTGTCAGGAAAGATTCTTCTCTCTTCTCTCCTCTATCAGTCCATGTTTTCCCTCTTTCTCTTTTTCATTTCCTTTTTGATTCCTTCTTGCTCTATCAGTCCCCTTTTTATTTTCTCTCTTTCTTTATTAATAACCTCAACTCTCTTCTTATTCTGTTGGTTTTATTCTCCCTCAACTTAATACCCCTTTTTTTAAACTCTTTCCTTTACATTTCTATTTTTTATTTTCTTCCTCTATTTTTCTTCCTGTTTTATCCCTCTCTTTCTGTATTAACTTTTTCTCTTTTATTACCTCCACCAAGGAGGTTCTGTTTTTAGGAGAGTTTGTTGGTCTGTCTGTTTGTGAACAACGTAACTGAAAAACTAACAAACAGATCTTGATTAAATTTTCAGGAAATGTTCAAAATGGGATAAAGAAGAAGTGATTAAATTTTGGAGGTGATCCGGATCACCGTCTGGATCCAGGCTTTTTTTAAAGGATTCTATCATTGTGAGATAGGGCCGTTTTTGCCATATGTCTTTATAACTCCACGATAAATGGTCGAATTGCTTTGCAAAACAATACAAGACAAGGTCACCATAATTTCTGACAGATGTAAAAGTACGATCCAGATCCTGGAAATATTCCGGATACTAAGATCCAGAATATATAAATGTGTACTGGGTCATCATAATTTTCAACACTGTCAGGAAACAAATTATCGTACAAACCTGCAACTAACACCAAATTGTAGCAGACAGTCTGCTGAAAGGGAGTATAACATTAAAGTAGGACTAAAGTGCTGGTGACAATCACATCATGCTTGGTGGAGGTCTGTGCTCTCTAAGTGCTTTTCTACCTATCACTTCATACTTTCTCTCTTTCACTTTTAGTGTATTTCATTCTACCTCTTTTGAACCCCTTATTTAATTTTCAGTCTCTGTTTCCCCCCTTCTTTCTTTCTCTATGTTTGTCTCTTATTTTTCCTCTCATTGTTTTTTTTCCATTTCTCTCTTTTTTTATATTTTATTTCTCTTTCTTTCTCCCTGTCACATTTATCCAGTTGAAAAAAAAGTTTGAAGAATTATCAACTTTGTTATTTTTAACCTGAGAACTTTGTCTCCATCCGTTGACACAACAAACTTATGTTCCTTAGGAGAACTGAGTAAAAACTTTTTAATCGCCAAGTCAGAATACTAACAACTCTTGGATTCATTTTTTTTAAAGTCTTAAATTTAATATTCTAAGAAAAGAAACATTCAAAAGAATGAAGGACAAACTAATAAAATCAAACACAGCTCTTTGAACTAATCTGTTGAGGCAGGTTTGCTTCCTGAAGTGACCTCAATGAGCGCCTTTGCAGGGATTTGAGACAGAAGTATCTTGTTAAAGGTGCAGTGCCAAGTTTTTAGAACACAAAAATTAACATAACTATCAACTTGTCAATTTAGACAATCAAAGTAGCAGCTTCTGTCTCAGATGAAAACTTCTGTACAGAAATACAAAACTGAAAACAATCCTTTTGTTTTTTTTTAACTTTCTTTCCTTTCTTTTCCTAAACCATCAGACACATCAAACATTAAATAAAAAACCCTCTTCTGTTCATCATCAGAGTGACATGCTAATGAGGCCTTCAGTGTGAGCGCTCACAGAGGGACCCCGCATTCAACATCAGACAAAAGGACCCTGATGGCCCCCCTCATCTTTCTCTGTCACACTGAGGGGCTGGAAGCTCAGTCAGCTGTGTGAGTGTGTGTGTATGATCACCCACCACCATCCCCCCCTGTTTAAATTGGACTAAACACCCACAGTGTGTGTTTTTGTGATGGTGTAATGGGCAGTGTATGATGGGGCTCAGGGTTCAGGGTTATCCAGCTCCTCCCTGGAGAGTCGACCCCTGCAGCCTCAAACACACACCCTCCTCTTCATCACTGGAGGAGGGTCGATGCAGATCATATCTCCTCTCAGAGCAGAGTTTTTAACGCTCCAAGGCTGAACTAAATCTAATTTCTTAATGACAGAGAGTAAGAGTGAATACCTCTGATTCTGTTACTTTTAATAGATTTTTATTTTCATTGACTCTAAAAAGTCTCTGCTCTTGTGTCTGCTTAAGCACGCTGCTGAATGCAAATGCCCTCTCTTTTATTCCAGTTATTGAAAGGCATTGTAGGAAATAAAGGGAACCCTGCTACTTGTATAAAATGCCTTGAAGTTTGAGGAACATCCCAGAAGTCTCCTTCAGAAATATTGAGTCTGTCTGAGCCTTTCATGCTTGGCTGCAGCTTTCGTCTTTGTTCCTCCTTTGTTCAAATTTTTATATTTTGTAGTTTCATTCTCAGCAGGTGAAATAACATCATCCTAAAACTTCATAAAGCGACTGTCTGGATCCATCTCTAGCAGACTAAAGAAGTGATAAATATACAGTCATGGGAGTGATAACTTTAAACTGAACTGAGTGAGACAGCATGATTGGAAAGCAGAGTTCAGTCCTCAGATTTTGAATCAAGTTTGGAGGGTTTGCTTGTTTACAATTTCTTCAATTAAATTGTTTTGCATCAAAGTTTATTCCATCGGTGCTTTCTGTGACAGAGAGACAATGAGGCCATTATCTGTGGAAACACACACATAGGCAGGAATCGACCGGTTGTATCTGATGAACTGCAGCAGGCTGGGCAGCAGCAGACAGAGATGCTGAGTGCTGACCGGTGAGGGTTTGGCTGCTCAGGACTGAGAACTGCAGCTTCTCTCCAGGCTGACTTTGGAATGTCTTTGGTCATTGTACTCTTTGCTGCTGCTCTCCCTGCCTTGGCTTGTCATGTATGCATATGAACAATATGCATGACATAAAAGATATATAAGATGTGCTCCCTCTGTCAATGCTTGTTGTGTATGCACCTGAGAGAGAGGGGAGGTGTGCTCTCCCTGCCCTAGCTTTTCATAAGTGTACCTAAGAGAGATGGATGGTGTGGTCTCTCTGCCTTGGCTTTGCATGAATGCACATAAAAGCAATGGAAGGTGTGCTCTCCCTGCCTTGGCTTTTCATAAATGTACATAAAAAAGATGGATGGTGTGCTCTCCCTATCTTGGCTTTGCATGAATGCACATAAAACAGATGGAAAGTGTGCTCCCCCTGCCTTGGCTTTTCATGACTGCCCATAAGAGAAATAGAAAGTGTGCTCCCCCTGTCATTTCTTGTGGTGTATGCTCCTGGAAGAGAGGGGAGGTGTGCTCTCCCTGCACTAGCTTTTCATGAATGTACACAAAGCTGCGTTTCCACCAAGCAGTGCGGGTCGGTTCATTACGGTTTGGGACGGTTTGGGACAGTTAAGTCTGATCCCGTTTGCGTTTCCACAGCAAACTGTGCCCTCTCGTGGTGGGCGGCGTGTAAGCCGGAAGCTGCAGCTGGTAAACAATAGCGTGACGCCGTAGCAGCTTACCCCGCTATTAAATCCAACGAAGAAGAAAACGCGACACAGTAAACAAAGAGCATAGATGGAAGACATGCAGCATTTTGTCCTCTCTGTGATTTTCATGAAACTCTCTGTTGCAAAGTGCAATCAAGCTTCGTTTTAGAGAAGTCTGTGAGCCGCCAGGAGAAATGCAGCCGCTGTCGGGGTAAGTGACGATTCTTTTACACCAATCAACGGTCTGCAGTGTGTTGCTCCACCTCCCGAGAGCGGATCGGTTCAGTCTGGCACCCATGCAAAAGGGTCCCAAAAAAGTGGGACGGCTCGTCTCGGTTTCTAGAGATCCGTCCCGGGATGAGTCAGTGGAAACGCCGCTAAAAGCGCACCGTACCGAGACGAACCGACCCGGACTGCTTGGTGGAAACGCGGCTTAAGAGAGGTGGACGATGTGCTCTCCCTACCTTGGCTTTGCATGAATGCATAAACAAGAGATGGAAGATGCGTTCCAACTATCATTGCTTGTCGTGTATGCACCTGGGAGACAGGGGAAGTGTGCTCTCCCTTCCCTAGCTTTTTAGAAATGTACACAAGAAAGATGGAAGGTATGCTCTTCCTGCTTCGGCATTTCATGACTGCACACAAAAAACAGAATGTGTGCTCTCCTCATCATTGCTTTTCGTGTATGCACCTGGAGGAGAGTGCAGGTGTTCTCTCCCTGCCTAAGCTTTCATGTATGTACATGGGACACACAAAAAAGACGAGGATGTTTGCTCATCCTGGCATTCTACCTAGATAGATGGAGGGCAGGGATTTGATCAAGTTTTTCCTTTTTTTTAAAGTATAAATTGTCTTATTATACTTGATATGAGCCAAGTTTAACCTATGAATCCAGAAAAAATGTCTTATTTCAAGTTATTTAAAGACAAAAATGAGGTCTGAATTGCTTGTAACAAGTAAAAAAATCCGCAGATGGAACAAATTGAATTTGCAAGAACATTTGGACAAATCTGGAATAATGTATTGATACAGATAACCTTTCTCTTGTTCCAGTTTTTTTTTTTCCCTGTTAGAAGCAATTCGGACCTCTTTTTTGGTTTTTAATACCTTGAAAGAAGACATTTTTTGGACTGGTTAGGCAAATGTGGCTCAAGTCTAAAAGAAATTCCAACTGAAAATGCGACTAAAACCTTGGATAAGATTTCAGTTCTCTGCAGTGCAGTGTTTGTGACTGAAGAGGAGAGTATCTTGAGATGATATGTTGTTTTTGTTGGAGGGCTGCACAGTCTTCTTCTGGTAGATAAAGCAACACGACAGCGTCACAGCAAGGCAGAAGAAAAGGTCAGTCATGTATCACATCACAGGATCAGTTAGCTGCTCACTGACCCTGCATCATTGATCCTGCTCAGAGAGGACCGATTGATGCGTTTGTGCTCTGGCTGTAACTGAACTGTACTCTAGCTGAGTGTTATCACACCACGAAAGACAGAGGGAACAATTTAAAACATCTCCCAGAGAGAATAAGTCACTCTGATGTGAGTTTGTCCTCTGTTTTGACCTCCGTCTCTCCTCTGTCTTTGCCCACAGTCATATCTTAACATTAAAAAGAGCTGCTGAGCATTTACGGTCACTGGGTGTACTCATTTGCAAAATGCATGCTGCAGATTTTCACACACCACTTCTGATAAGCCTGATAACGTCAGCAGCCTGTAAGGAAATACTGAGCGGTAACATTACCCATAATTACACTGGGTGAAAAAAAGAACTGCCTCCAAACACTAATGGTCCGGTCTGGTCCCAGTGGGAATCCAGACTGGAGAGTGAGGATCGATAATGTAACCGAGGAGTGGACGTAATATGGGTGTGTATAGGAAGGTGTGTTCATGCAGCCTGTGTGTGAGCTATAAACACATGTAGAGGGCTGTAATAAATGATTATTGATGAGTTAATACATGCATGTTAAAGCTTTGTTATCAGAGAGGGACTATGCTATGAGGGATTGACCAATCAGGAGCAAGTATTTCCACAGAGGGAATCATGACCTTGCACTTTCCTTGAACTGCCTGCACCAAATTTAACATTTTTAACGACACTTTGTGATGAAAGACAGACACACAGCCCCTTAACCAGATTCCAGTGATCTCATTTCAGTCCGGAAAAGCAGATAATTCTTTTTTTTTTTTTGGGAGCTTATTTGTCTTTTTTCAGTCTGTGTGCTTTCAGGCAGGGATTTGTGCTACAGCCACATGAGACCAAGACATTTCTCTGCTCCTCTTTTCCCTCACCTTGGTCAGAAGCACGAAGCTCAGAAAGAGACAGATTAACGACCAGGAGCTGCAGATCCTCCAACACATCCTTCCCCTCCTGTGATGTATTATTTATACCAGGGCTGGGCCTGAAGACCCCTGGGACCCCAACACACACACACACACACACACACACACACAAATACACACACGGTAACACTGTCGCTCCTGTGTGACTGCAGTCTGTCTCGTAGATGTATTTTCTTTCTCTTCATCGACCTATCTGTCGTTTATTTTAGTCATAGCGACACACACACACACACTCTCCCTCTGGCTCCAGCAGGAACACACAGAGCTTGGTTAAATGATTTATAGCATCCAGTCGGAGGAGAGCTGAGTTCAGCCCGCAGCTTCTGTCTGAGGGTGTGCCATGTGCGGTGGGCGGGGCTAGAGCAGGATGAGCTCTGAGTCTGTTTTTATTCAGCAGGAGAGCGTCTGCTATCTTAAATTTTGTTGACTTCATCTCTCATTTCCTGTTTTATTTTGTAGATCTTACCTTGTGTCTACATCATCCGAGTAAAAGTGTGTTTGTTGTCCCGGGTAGTTTATTTTATAATTTGAAAATTTTCAGTGTTAAAATGGCAAAACTACAGCTGAGGTTGTATTTTTTTTTACAAGGGCTATACTTGGACAATTAAATTAGTTAGGGCCTAGTAGGTGTGCCTCCCTAATGTTATAAACATGTACATGAAACACAGGGGAGGTGTGCTCTCCCTGCCTTGGCTTTTCATAAATGTTCATAATAGAAATGGAAGGTGTGCTACCCTTGTCATTGCTTGTCATGTATGGACCTGGAAGACGGATGGAAGGTGTGCTCTCCCTGCCTTGGCTTTGCATGAATACACATAAGATAGATGGAAGGTATGCTCTCCCTGCCTTGGCTTTGCATGAATACACATAAGATAGATGGAAGGTGTGCTTTCCCTACCGTTGCTTGTCGTGTGTGCACCTGGAGGACAGGGGAAGTGTGCTCACCCTGCAATTGCTTTTCATGAATGTACACAAGAAAGATGAAAGGTGTGCTCTCCCCATCATTGCTTGTTGTGTATGCACCTGGAAGTGGGGAGGTGTGCCCTCCCTAAACTAGCTTTTCATAAATGTACATAAGAGACACGGAAGTTGTGCTTTCCTTGCCTTGGCTTTTGAGGAATAGACACAAAAGAGATGGTAGGTGTGCTCTCCCTACCTTGGCTTGTCATACATGCTAATTAAAGAGAGGGAAGATGTGTTTTCCCTGCCTTAGATTTTCATGTAGGTACATAAAAGATGGGACATGTACTTTTCTTGCCTGGTAGTTTTCTGTCTTATTTCTGGGTTTCGTAGTGTTTCGTAACCTTTTTGTGATCCGTTTTGTCACTCCCCTCACATCTCTATTCTACCCTTTCTGTATCTCTCTCTGGTGTTCATTTTAGTGTTTCCTGTTTTATTTTGTAGTATATGGTCAGAATGTAACGCCTCATCTACTTCCTGTGTTTTCTATTCTTTCTAATTACGTGTCCTGCCTTTATTTTCTTTCCTTACATCCCATTACTAGTGTAGTTTCTGTGTATTTTCCTGTATTTCTCTACTCAGTGTCAGACCGGTCCATGTACCAGTAATTTTTCTCTGTTGATGTTTGAATTTTCTGTTGGACATTTTAAGCTGCACTCTTGTTTTCTTGATTTTATTTATTTATTTATTTTCAAATCTGTCTCCATTTGTCACATCAGCAACTGGGTCTGCACCAAGGGGCAATCTCAGGCTGAAGAAATGAGGCCTTTGCAGAGGTGCTAAAAGCGGCAGTTGACTGAGAATCCGCTTGAGACTGGCTGCAGAAAGACCAGAACTTACAACATACTCACCAAGCCAAAAAAACGGACTTCTACAGCACTAAAAAACATGTTTACGTCCTAGTTAAAAAAAACAGCTGAGATCTAAAACACTCTCTCTACCAGCACACACTGTACAAGGGTTAATTTTTTCTTTTTCAGTATGGCCTCTGCCCTGGCTTCATGACTGTTCAGGAACAGATGGGTGACATCACAGAGACTACGTTTATTTGTTAAAAAGTCCATGGTCCGCACCCCTTGTTCGTTAATAAAACATGGACAAAATCATTCCTGACAACCTGCAAACTTAGGCAAATGTCAGAAAACTGCAGTACCTCAAGTGCCCACAAGAGGCTATTCCAAAAAGTGTGTTGTTTCCCATAAAGCCTCATGGTTAAACGTCCAACTTTGCACCAGAAAAAAAACACACGCAAGGGAGGACATCCAGGGAAGGGAAGTAGCTGGTAACTGAACCAGCAGGGTTGAGGTCTATAGCCTCTACAAATGGGGCACTTATAAACCAGTTGCTAATTCAACCACTGTCACTCTCATATCACAACACATCTGGGATGTCACCTGTCTGTTCCTGATGCAGAGTAATGAAGCCATTTGTCAGCTTAGGCCATATTGGAAATGCTGACTAAAGAGGCGGGCTTTGAGCCTCATTACTAACAGCTTTACGCCACCCGTCAGTCATGTGAGCTTTGGGCTCTGATTGGAAGAAGTTCTGATCTTAATATCGTCTAAACCAACTTTTTTTGGCTTGGTGTGTACATGGTTTCCGGTCTTTCCAGCCTCAAGCTAACGCTCTACAAACTGCAATTTCCACACAGGGTTTATTTATTAACTGGATGTGTTCCCTTGTACATAAATAGGGGGTTAGCACTCACAACGCAATGTAAACAACTCATCCATATGTGAGGAAAGGAAAGTCCCTTTCAATTGAAAAAACAACAACAATCATCAAAGCTGTCGTGTCTGGTAGAATCCCTTTTCCTTCTCTCTCCTTCATCCTCACTCTGTGTCTCCTGCTGATCACACAGCTGCTGTGTTACATAAAAAAATCCCTTCACAGCACAGCTTTAATCTCAGCTTTAATCTCACAAAGGACAGATGAATCTGGTCCCATGTAAACCGTCTTCTGTCAGACTGCTGATTCACAAACAGGCGATGCCGAGCTCTGAGTCATGGGATCAGCCAGGGGTGAGATAGCAGAGGGGATGTTGAACAAGGTGATTCCTGCAGAAAGTGCTCGGCATAATACACAGAGATGTTGACAGAAGATGAGCTGGGCTTAGTCAGGTTAAAGCACTCAAAGGGATGTAGGGATATCAGATATTTTTGAACTGGTTCATAGAGAAGCTTTAAAGATCAGGGTTTCCCTGAGAGAACACACTAAATCAGAGCTGGAACAGGAGATTTGACTATTCATTGTATCATTATAAACATCCCACAAAGTCAAGTTACTTCCTGTTAACAGTAAAACTGGGACTCACAAAAGCAGACATGTGAGGGCAAGTCTACATTTCAACTAGAAATAGTCCTAAAAAATGTGATTCTTGATTATATGATATATGTCCCTGCACCCAGCCCCATTTTGGCCCTTGAGCGACTTATTGTTAACAGTAAAACTGAGACTCACCAGAAACAGATGTACTGGCAACATCTGGAGGAGGCATAATTAGAACTGTTGGAGACTTTTGGCCATTTATTTTTCTTCTGTTACCCTCTTTCCACCAAAAGTGGCCTTGGTACTGGTTCATAGTCAGCTCAACTTGAGAACTGTATGAGAAGTAGCTTGGTCTTCCACAGGTGAGGGCCACAAAAGAGCTGCATCCTACATCAGGAAACGTGCGTGCTTGATTTGCAAATCCTTATTTGATCAGCAGCTTTGGTTACAAGTTAAAGATAGCTTGTTAGAGAGGGAAGCACATGCTGTATGTGTTGGCGTATGTAATGTACATATTGTGTTTGCATGTGTGATACTGAACTCACGTGTCCAGCCTGTGTTCCTGCTGGCATTCCTGAAGGGAAAATGACCCATTTACTCTGCACTGTATAATGAAGTCATTAAGCTAAGCTGTATCTGTGGGATTATTTAACCCATGTTAACATTCACGTCTGATGCAAGATACTTTATTTTATCATCAACATGAGTCTTAATGAGAAAGTAGCAGACATGTTATATTAAATAGAGTTTCTCCTGGGAGCAGTTTGGTGCTAAGTATTGAAAAAATGTATACTTGTGCAACACACAAGTAAGCCAGATGTAAAGAGCACAGACAGGTATCTGCTAGTTGGTGCTAACACAAATAGAATAATAGCAGAAGTTCACCTAATGAGACCTGCTGAAATTATGATGTCGTTGCATAAGGATCTCCATGTTCATGACATGCTAAGGCCTTGTTATGCTTTCTGCATGAACATGACACGCTGAAATCAAACACACAAGATCTGCGTGAAAAAACACTTGGGGCTTTGATGCTTTTTAACACCCCGTGTGACATCCATTGGTGTCCATTTCCAAAGTGCAAGGGGCGGTGTATCACAAACATACGTCTACCAGAGTACTAAACAAGAGTTAAAGAAGTTTGCCTTTGTTTACAACATATCTGTCCCGGAGATTTTTCAAGGTTATTTTTTAATCAATTTCTTTTCTCTGCCAAGAGTGGCAGCAATTTCACGCCATTATTAACCACTTGGTTGTCACAGTGATCTCTCTGTGAAGAGTCATACAGATGCCTGTATTTCTGCACTTTGACTACTAGGAGATCCAGTTCTCCCGCCATCTTTGTCCAGCAGGTTAGAAATCTTTTGCGCAGAAAATTTCCGCGTGAGAGGGATCATGCAAGGGGGGGTATAGGTGCAAAATTGACGTCATACTTCCGTATGAAGCTGTGCACCCCCAAAGATGTGTCAAGCATAAATCAGCCTTTAGAAGGACAAGGTCTGCCCATACAGGCCTTCATAGGGCTGGCCAATCAGAGAGATGGGGATTTGAGGCCTTGAAGACAAAACACCAGTGCGAGGGAATCAGGTATTATTTTAGTAGAAAAAAAGAAAAAGTAGTGTCCCTCCTCTTTAATCCTTTAAAAAGCAATAAAGAGTGAAATTGTTTTTATACTTGGCTGTTAACGTGTCCATTTCTGCTGTAAAGTTGGATAATTTTACATGAGACTCTATAGGGCTGACTCACTTTTAGAGACAGCCTCTAGTGGACACTTGAAGAACTGCAGCTTTAGGCAACATATTTCGTCCAGAGCTGCCTGGAAACATCCAGAATTTATTAAACACCATTCAGTTTTGGGTCATGATTTAAAAGATCGTATCTGACTCCTGGGAAATGAAAACAGGACTAAATTGATGCTTCATCATCATAATGAAGTGAGTCATGGAGGTCAAACATGTCATGCCCTTTATGAACGGTTGTCATCTTTTCATTAAGGCTGATGATGGTGATATTTCAGCTGAGTCATGTGACAGGCGTTGCCGTCACTTTAAGATCTCATTGTTAACGTCATGCCCTTCTCTTCTCTTCTTTCTCTGCGCTCTTGTTGTCGATGAGGTCACTGTAGTGCCGCTGATGTCATGTCTGTTTCCGCACGCTGCGCTCATCCTGACTCCTCAGACAAGCAGTGCTGATCCTGCACTCAGCATCATGTCAGAGGGAGAAAGGATGAAAGGATGGAGAGAACAGCTGATTTTAACAAAAACCTTAAGAAAAAAATGGAGAGAAATATTATAAATGCATAGAATTATAAAATTCCACTCTCCTGACGTCATCTCTTTGCTGCTAACGCTAATGCTAATCAATACAGAGCTGAGTCATCCACATCAGACTGCTGCTGCTTCTGCTGGTTACTGGGTCACCGAGAGTGTGTTTGTGTGTGTGTATCGGCTCAGAAGGATGACAGCAAAAATGGGGAATAGATAAAAAGCTAAAGCAGCTAACGTCACCAAGTCATGTTTGAACAAAGGGAAACTTTGCACAGTGTGAGAGAGGCTGAACAAATATTTAGTGGTGCTTCTACAGACCCACATGTACCCACACAACAGAGGAAACCACTGCACAAACCTCTCACTACCTCTGAAGGCGAGAAAATGAGTCAGCAAAGAAAACAGGAGCCCATAAGTATATATAAACTTCACACACCTGTTCTTAGCATTAGAAAATCAGACCTCATTCTGTTCTGAGATGTTTCCTCTCTAAACCCAAATGAACGAACAGTCTGAAGTCAAAAAGTGCTTTTAAGATATTTATTTTGGTCAGTATTAATTGTAAAAAAAAGAAATTTTGTTTTTCCAAAGTTTGTGTAGACACACAGCTCTCACAGCAAGAAGTTTCCCCTTCTGCAATGATTCATGTAGACAGAAATCTTCACTCTTCTCCTTCAACTCTGGATGATTTAAGAGTCATCATCCTCGCTGGCTCACTGGCTAAGAAAGCAGATTTCCCTGATTATTTCCTGCAGTGTTCATCAGCTCAGACAAATTTGTATAGAAATTTGACATGAAGCTGGCAGGGAAAAATTCAGAGTAGAGTCAGTTTGAACATTGCAGATGTTTACATGTGGCTGAGGCAAGACAAGGCAAGTCAGGATCATGGGATCAAAGGTGGAATTTTGAGATCAATAATTAATTTATGGGATCAAAGGGAGAGCTCTAAGAACAATATTTAAGATTCTATTTGTTGATTGCCATGTGCACAGTACAGAAACATGCTTCTGTGTACAATGAAATTCTTTCTTTGCTATGGCCAAAAAAAAGAAAGAAAAATATGAATAATAATAAAAAATATACAAAATATTCAAAGATCAACAACTGAATTAAGACAAAAAAATCAACAAAGTCACCGGATTTCTAGATGTTGAGAGACGTCTGAGAAAATGGCCAAATTATGGTGGCTGTGGCTCAGTAGTAACGCTTTTCTTTTAGAAGGTCTAGGGCTCGATCTCAGCTTCTCAATGACATGTCAAAATTCTCTTGAGCAAGACAATGAACCCCAAATTGCTCCCACTGATAATCAGCAGTCTGTGGATGAGTATAGATGAGTTAGTTAATATTGAGTAGTTTCTACCATCAGTGTGTGACAGGGTGAATGAGACCAGCAGCTTTAAAGTACTAAGAGGGCTCAGAAGAACCAGAAAGACGGGATATAAATATATTTCCATTCAGAACAACAACAGCTTGTAATAAAGACCAAAGATTTTTTTCATCTTATTCTGACAATAAAATCCAAAAACCAAATACACTGGTTCTGATACTATTCTATACACTGCAAAAAACTAAAATCTTATCAAGTGATTTTTCTTATTTTCAGCAGAAAATGTGTTTTTACATGACCAGTCCAGAAAAATGTCTTGTTGCAAGTTATTTAGAGACAGAAATGAGGTCTGAATTGCTTGTAACAAGTTTAAAAATAAAAAATCTGCCAGTTAGAAAAGTTATTTGTATTAAGACATTATTCTGGTTTCAAGCAAGTCTTCTAAAAGTTTTTTCTTGTTCCATTGGCAGATTTTTTCTACTTGTTACAAACCTCAGACCTCATTTTTGTCTTTAAACAACTTGAAACAAGACTTTTTTTCTGGGCTGATAGCTTTAATGTAGCACATATCAAGTGTAATAAGACAATTTTTACTTAAAATAAGATAAAAACACTTGATAAGGTCTTGTTTTTTTGCAGGGTAAAAATGCATGTCTTAGCTGTTTACATGAAAAAAAGAAAAAAACACAAAGAATAACATTTTATTTTCCTGGACATGTTTTTTCCCAAAATTCCCGCTGAAGGTTTCAGACTGTCTGAACACAGAGCTGTATGCATATTTCATTCAAAGAAAAGAGAACATGAATAAATCATTTTATTTTTCTGTACGCTGTGTCTGCCTAAAAGGATTTAAAGCTACAGCACATACTCTGACACACTGACACTCACACACCCACACACACACACACACACACACGCTGTGTTGTGTGGTGCCATGCTGTGACAGCATTCATGTCAGATGAAGAAAGAGAGAAAGAAGAGGTTTTTTTTCTGAATCGTGGAGGAGAGAACAGGGACACAGTTTGTTGTCATCTTCCTCATGTTTCAGTCTACTTTCACGTTTCGATGAGTCTGTCTGGATTTCTGTGTGTTTCCATGCTGAGGTACAGAGTATAAGGATGTTTTGGGGCTGTTTTTGGTTTTGTGTTGCATTTTTATTCCATCTATACATTGGCATATTGTATTCACCCGAAAATAAAAAGATTCCTTCTGTTTTTACAACATAACTATCTCATAAAACAGGATTTTTTTTTGTTTATTTTGGAATTTCCTGTTTTTATAAGATACTGTCTCATAAAAACAGGAATCTGAAAAGTAAAGGAATTCCTGGAAATCTTTAATCAACATCATGAGTCATGCAGCAGAGAGTCATGGGAAATCCTGTTTTTACAAGATAGTAACTTATGAAAACAGAAAATTCTAAATTTAATGGACAAGTTTCAAGATTTTAAGGTGCAAAAAACAAAAAAACAAAACAAAAAACTTGAGTAGATTGTGAAAATGTGAAGAAATAACTTTCTCCTTCTCTTTTTCTCCTAGTTTACTCAATTGAGGCTGGCCCACCCACATCAGGAACCTGAACCTCTCACACCATGAGCATCGTGGCCCTCTCCCCCGTGGCCCCTGAGCCCCCGTCCCCTATGATCACTTCCGTCACCCCGACCCTCGACCCTGACACCTGCTCCTCCCCCACTGCTGCTGATGATGTCACCAACGCCCCTCTTAGCCCGAACCATCAGAGCCAGGATGGGGCCTCCTCACCTGGACAGGGACCCAGCCGAGGCGTGGGGAGAGACCCCTGCAGAAGGTAATCAATCAGTGCTCTGCCCCTCTTCCCCGCTAAGGTTGTAAAACCAGACTGAACAATTTTAGCTGATAAGGTTTTTTTAATATGTGTCATTTTAGGTCAAAGAAACCACCACCCCTCCACACTGGCGCTGACTGGAAGGTCGTCCTCCACCTCCCGGAGATTGAGAAGTGGCTGAGAGCGACCAGCGACAGAGTCACACAGCTCACACACTCTGTGGGACAGGACGGGGACAACAGACACGTGGACGTCCACCTGGTGCAGCTCAAGGTAAGTCTGCTGCTGGTTCACCTGTCGGCTCATTCTTAGTGGAAAGCAGAATGTGACGTGATGCACGCAAACATCACCGTCATTCTTTTTCTAAATCCTCAGAAGAAGTTTTCTCCTCCAGCATCTTCTCTCTGAGACCTCCGTGCGTTCCGCGTCACTTTAATATCCCTAACCCTCCTGCTAATGTGCGTTCCAGCCTCTCAGCAGCCTCGTGTCAGATTCATGAAGACAGCAGAACATCAGTCGATTCAACCGTACCACCCCGAGCAGCAAATTACCCATGATGCCCTTCCCCTCCCCACAGCCTCAGCGTCGCTGTTATGTAATGACGAGTTTCCTCCGGGCGCCGGGTTTGACCGTTCTTTTATTTATGTAACTGCAGCCGAGAGGACGAGGAGCAGTCGTCTTTTTCATCCTTCATCTTCAGACCTCACTTCTCCTCCTCTTCATCTCCAGAGGATTTTATGTAAGAGACAGAAACAAAAGTTAGTTTTCAGTCTGATTAGTCTCTGATAGTTTCTCCTCCTGTCTGACTTCTTTACAGGACGTTTTGTTTTCTGTGAGAGCAGCAGGCCCGTTCACACCGTCTCTACAGCTCTGAAGCTTTCTCCTAAAATCCTCTCCATGAAAAATTTGTTGAAGATTGACAGGCATACTTTGGACATTTATTCAAAAACTCAAAAACATGTCTTTTTAAGTGGAAAACAAAATTTAATCAGCTCCATGATTGCTTATGAGATCTGCTAATGAAAAGCCTCCCAACAGTAATATTAATCGTCCTTTGGTTTATCCTGCTTTCTGTTCTTTGACAGGGAAAGTAGAAATAACGCCTGAAAACATTTCAACAAAACGATACAACCTAAAGCTTGGAGCAGATTTCAAGATGGGGAACTAAACTTTTGCCTAGTTTCTACAAAATTAAGCAAATTAAACGTTTTTAAGAACTTTTAGCTCCAGGTATTATTTTTAATTCATCCCCTGGAACTACATAGTTCCTGTGGCCCATTTTTTGTTACGTTTCCTGACTGAAACGGTACATGGCACCTTGCTGTTAATCTCTCTTCACTGGCTTCCTGTAGCTGCTCGAATCAAATTCAAAGCTCTTCTTCTGGCTTACAAAACATTGACAAGAGCAGCTCCTTCTGGCCCACTACACTCTGCTTGTGAAAGACGCCTGGTGCTCCCAGCCCAGCGTGGCTCCAAATCTCTAGCCAGACTCTTCTCCTCTGTTGTGCCCAAACGGTGGAATGAATTACCAAACTCTATACGAGCCGCAGAGCCCCCTTCTACTTTAAGAGATGTCTGAAGACTCACCTGTTCAGGAACCACTTAAGCCCTTAATCTGACCCTTCTCCTCTTTGTCCTCGGGGGTAGAATGAGTCAGAAGGTCTCAGACCCAGCTCTTAGTGATTTTTCAGCACCAATTACTGAATGTTGTTGAAGGTTGAAGTATATTGGTGCAGCAATTGATTGTGGTTAGTTGGCTAGATTATTCTATATTATTAAGAAAAAAAATCCTGCACTTAGCGGCAGTACCTGCAGTCAAATAACTTGAGGTACTTTTGCTTCAATAACTAGGTTTTTCCTTCTGTCTAAATTCTTGCTTGTGTTGTTTAAATCAGGCCAGTGATGTATAAAGAAAAAAGTATCTGCACTGCACCGCAAGACCAGTAGAGGGCAGTAAGACAACAATCAAATTCTAGGGGAGGGGCTTCCTCACTGTATGTTGGTGAATCTAACTGCACTTTTGACGGTCAAATGATCTGGTGTAGTGTAATGAGCTGCTGCTAGAGAAAAGGCACAATTTCTACTCTTTTTTTTTTTTACATTTACTTTTTAAAATGCCTCTGAGTGACAGACAAAATTACATATGTAGAGCGGTAAAGAAAAAAAAACCCTAACAGACTCGTCACTTTGTAACTTGGCTACAGGAAGTGATCTGAAACTGAGTCAGAGAACGCTGAAATGCTGCATTTGTGTTTACGTTATAAACTTGATATTAGGCTTTTTATCCGCTTTGGGACAGAGTCGTGCTCTCGTGCTGTTATAATGAGCCTGATAATCAAACAAAGAGCAGATGCATTTACAGACTCATTCATGAAGATGCAGATTCCTTCTGCTCGGAAGCAGACGACACGGACAATCTTTTATTGATGAGTTTGTATTTTTAACCACAGTGACTCAGATGTTTCCACATCCTCCAGCTGCTCTCAGGGTGTCTTCTTCTCCCCTCCTCTCCTCTCCTCTCCTCTCCTCTCCTCTCCTCTCCTCTCCTCTCCTCTCCTCTCCTCTCCTCTCCTCTCCTCTCCTCTCCTCTCCCTTTGTGTTTATTTCCAGCTGCTCTAGAAGTCACACTGAAACTCACTCTGATGGGAAACTGAGGTGAAATCAGAACGAGGATATTTTCTATTTCCGGTCAGAGATGTTGATCTGTTGCTGAGTCACGCAGACTCAAACTTCAGCAACATGTTTTCCTGAAATCTCTCTGAACAATCAGAGATTATTCATTTAGGACAAAGAAGATCCAAGAAGCTTTATTCACTTTGAGTTTGGTCCTCACAGATAAAAAAAAAGGACACACACATTCACACACATGCAGTCGGTCAGCTTCAGAATGAGTTTATTTCCACATTACGTAACTTGTGGTCATGGGACAGAGACAGAGTTATAACTGCAGCTTTGTTAGGCAGCTGAGTGATGTCACTGATTGTGTGTACCCTTTTTGTATGTTTGTACTAATGACTAAATGGGCAAAAACTGTGATTTACAATGCAGAACACAGGAGCTGGTTGTGTGCTGCTGCTTCATTTGGTTGGTTTGTTTGTGTAAATGTGGGACTTTGCTTTTTCTGAGCATTTTTGCGTTTGGCTGAATAAAATAGCTGTTTTTGTTGATTTTGTTTGGCGCTGTTAGAATGTTAGAACTGTAATTTCTGCTTCCAACCGTATCACAGTATGTGTACATGATAACAAATAACTGAGAAACTAAGGAAGCGGTAGATCAGCAACTCCTTTGTTATTTAAGTTCAAATTTACTTGCGATAGCACTCGTGGCCAGAGTGGTACTGTTACTCTGTCACTGCTTGTTTTGTCAGAAAAAAATCAAACTGTGTTGAAAACCTAAGAATTTGCATTTTCCAGTGATACATTGCTCATTATGGCAATCACTCGCATGTGCCACAAAGCTAAACATTGGAAATATCGGGGAAGTGCTTAATGGCTTCTGAATACCGTAACTCCTTAGTGAGACTCCGGTCCAGGTGGTGGTGAGGCAGTCCAATTAAAACAGATCCACCTCACAGTATCTTTAGGAAAACTGGAAATACAAAAATCCCAAAAACTTCTCAAAATGACTAGAAATCTGATTTTAACCCAGAATAATAAAAAAAAAAAAAACAATTGAGGAGAATAAATAAGGGATGGACAAACTCTTAATGTAAACATGCTGAGACGCTTTGGTCCGATCACAGCTGGAAGAGGAACTAGAAACAGATGTGACGCCTTCTGTTTTAGTCTCTGCTGTGCGTTTTCCTGACACCTCTGTCACTTCATGTTGGTATCAGAGCTGAGCCTGCAGAGCCTTTAACACACACACGCACACACACTTTAATCAGTGCTGGGGTGTTAACAATACTGCACATCACTAAACAGGAGGAAAGACAGCACAGATGAAAGAGCCTAGAATTTAAAACTTTCCTAAATGCAGACTTTTCATTAAAACTTCATCCCAGTGAAAACTGAAAAGATGCTAGAAGAGAAAGTTAAAGTTACGCCCCTTCTTCTAAAAGTTTGACTTAACTGGAATAATGTACGTTTCCTGCACCTACAGCCTGAAATTGAAACATTTTTACTGAGATACCCTGGACGTCCTCCCTGCCTGGATGTACATATTTAGTTTTCATCAGTTAAACTGTGTGGGTTTTTGTCAAACTTATCCTGATCTCTGTGGGAATAACCTGATTCAATAAAGGTTGAATAAAAAAGAAAACATAGGATGGCAGAGTGCTCATTCTCTGGTGGACAGCTCCCTCTTGTGGTGAGTTTTCAGCATTACAATTCCTTATGGTAATGGAAGTGCGGTGTAGGGAGCTAGGAGGTGTTTTGCTTTTTTCAGGTTGCCTTCTTTCTGAAATTTTAGAATACTAAAATATGTAAAGAAGATTTTATGGAATAATGTCATATCTTGCATATCAGTGGACTGATGATAAGATCAAATGGGTGAAATGCTGCTGAAATAACAACTCCAAGAGCTTGAAAATAGACAAATAGACATGTTGCAACTTGAGATTAAAGAAAGAGGTAATTCAGATAGATTTGTAACAAGTAATATCTGTGTCTAATCAACTCTACCAACTTAAAATTTGTGTCTTACAGTCATCCAAACTGTACCTCCATTTTTTACACATTCTAGCTTTATGGTGTGTCTAAAAAGGTCTTCACTAGTTTGTGGATGACTTTACAGGAAGGATCGGGTCAAGGATAGAGCTTATATTGTGGAAAAGATGTAACAGCTTTTACATCATGCACTGCACTCACATATTTTGATAAATCTTTATCCATAAAAGCTGTAGTCGACCCCTAACTCCTGTAAGCTAAATGTATGGAGTTTTTTGATAGCGTCCGGTGAGGTAACACAGCAAAAAGATGAAATTTTAACAAGTGTTTTTGTCTTATTTAAGTAAAAATTGTCTCATTATACCCAATACGAGGCACTTTTAACTTTCGAGTCCAGAAAAATGTCCTGTTTCAAGTTATTTAAAGACAAAAATGACAAATTTCTTATAACGAGTAAAAAATATCAGCCTATGGAATAAGAAAAAATTGCTTGAAACTAGAATAATGTCTTTATACAGGAACCTTTTTCTTGTTCCATTTGCTCCTTTTTCACTTGTTACTTGTTAGAGTCAATTCAGACCTCATTATTGTCTCTTAATAACTTGAAACGAGACATTTTTCTGGAGTGCTCAGGTGAATGTGGCTCATATAAGTCTAAAGAAACATGCCAGAATTTAACTTGAAACTAACTCTACAATGGTGTATTATTGCAAAGATCTTCTCTTTAAAATTGTTAAACACTTAAAGAAATGATGTAAGCCTGTCAGGGACAGAGAAAAGATGTTTTCTCTCATTGCTGACTGATTCACTGCTGTCGGCCAAAGAAATCCACTGAGCCAGTGTCAGAACTTTTGTATCAGCTAGTCTTGAAAACAAAACAAAACAAATACCTAAGTAAAGTTACGGTTTCTTTTTTTTTTATTTCTGGCTCAAGATGCGTCAAAGCGGATCTGAAATGTTAACAGTAAGATGCTTTATTTATGAGCTGGGGTGTTTCTTAATGTTGCTTTTTTCAGCCTAGCAATTTGTGGAGTTTCAGTATAAATCGTTTTTTGGTTAGACCTGTAGCTGCTAAGCATTTAAATGGCCGTCACCTCGACACGGAGCTCCCAGGTCAGAGCTGGTCCAGCTTTTTCCGACCTTATTTCAGGTGTGTGCCAGAGTGGGACACCGAGGCAGACAGATTGCTCAGACCGCTGTTTGAAATTAGATTCACGCCTCCGGTGATCTCCCTCCTCCTTCATCCTGTCCTCGCTGCTCTTTCCTCACTTTGTTTCTGTCTTTTATCCTCTCCCTCATATTTAGAATGCGTTTGCCTGCAGGGCATTTTTCTATAACCTGACCTTGCCACAGAGCGCCTGTTGGACATGATTATAGTGATGCAACCAGTGTGTGTGTGTGTGTGTGTGTGTGTGTGTGTGTGTGTGTGTGTGTGTGTGTGTGTTGGTATGCCAGCCCCTCAGCCATCTTTAGCATGTGGCTGCAAGCGAGCAGGCGGTGTGTAACAGCTGCATGAAAAATGTTCTGTAGCTGCTCCGAGAGGGAGAGGCGCATACACACACACACACACACACACACACACACACACACACACACACACACACACACACACACACACACACACACACACACACACAAAAACAAATAAATGCGGGTGATAAGGGATCAGGTGGTTTCTAAAATCTCCTTTATGTTGCTGAGTCTTGCTTACCCTGTCGTCAAAAAGTTTCCTCTCCTCTTTAAAACAAAGTTTAATAAACTCGTTGATGTTGTAATCCTGCAGCTTTGCAACACGAGACAACACGTTTTGTCTCTGATTCAAAGCCACACAGCTTTATTTAAAAACCGTCCAGAAGCTGCTCATCTGTCCGCCTCCCAGCTGTCGGGATATTTCTGTCTCCTGATGTCACCGTCGCTGCTACGCCAGGAATTCTGGAAACATTTCTGAGCAGGGAGGAGGGATAGTCATGTAAAGTAGGAAGGGAATGAGGGAAGGAAGGAGGCAAAGAAGAGTCACTGGTTCACCAGGTTCAGCTGATCATTTAGCTTCTTTGTCTGTGTTTACACTTTGACCTAAAGTCCCATTGAGGTAGCGAAGAAATAAATGTATTTGCACTACACCACCAGACCAGTAGAGGGAAGTAGGACAGAGTTAATCTTATCCAAGTCTGACATTTTCTCCTTTACATCCTACTTTTTAAAAAATAATCTAATCAAATTGCAGTTTTAGGATCACTCAATGAGCAACAGGAACTGTTTAGTTACTTGAAGAAAAGTTCCAAGAAGTTTCTGTTCAGAATGTGATCTGAGTTGAGGAAACGGCTCCCCCTGTTGGAATTACAATCAACATCACCTCTGAACCCGCCAAGCGCCATTCTTTTATTAAAGGGGCTGTGAGGAGTTTGAAAGTGTTCTTGAAAAAGTCTCCCTTCTAGATATATGCCTGATAGTAATCCACACTTTAAAATGAGATTATTTGCACCAATATTGCTGGTTAAAGGTAATTTTAAAGCCGGCTGATGAAGTTTATCAGTGAGAAGAGATAAAACACAGATAAAACGCTGTCCCTTTTCAGACAGAAAAAGGACAGAAGAGCAGAAGAAAGCTAAACGGGAGAGAGATACAGCCCAAGCTAAAGGGTAATTAGCCTTTAGCTTGGGCTGTAAAACTCTATAACACAGAGGCTAACCTGTTCGTGATAATGTTCATTCCAACCCACAGTCAGCAGTTATTCTGCAGTGGTCTGTTCAAACTTGAGAGTCTATCAATAAAATGAAGAGTGAGGTTACGTTAGCTCTGCTTGGTAGATGACTGGCAGGACATAGCTAACCAGGATTTACTGACGTTACACATTACGGACATGTCTTAGAGCACTGGGCTGCCAACTACGCTAAATACTAAACTACTAAACTACTGACAAACTGACAGTGTTTACTTGTTGTCACGTTAGCCTACAGATACGTCAGAGCACCGGGCTAACATATAGCCGGCTGCTACAACGTTTGCTTGATGTCAGGTTTCAAACTGTATCGCTACATAACTGTACTGATATGTACCTGACCTCATTGCGTTGTATCCGCTAAAAAGCTGTCTTAAAAAAGAAAACTTGTTTTGATCTGATCCCCATTTTATTCCAAAACAAACACACGCCTCACTTAAAGTAATTTACGACAGTGTGCGTAGACTCCGGGCCACAAGGTGGCGAGGTAGTGCAATTAAAACAGATCCTCCTCATAGCATCTTTAAAATGGTGAAACAAATCTTCTAAAATTCTAAAATTCACTTTTCTTCACTTGTCAGTCACAGTCACTAAGTGTTTCCATGTGTGTGTGAGTGCGTGTGTGTGTGTGTGTTTTTATGTTGTTGTGGAGAAACAGGGAGAGGGAAAGGAGAGAAAGTGAAGAAGGACTCTCTGGATCTATAGGAACTGTGTGTGTTTGTCTACGAGAGTGTGTGTAAGAGTGTGCCTGGATGTGTTGAGGGGGGTGGGTGAGGTCGGTCCTAAAATAACCTCCCCAACTGTTGTCACCCCTCCTCTCTCCCAACACCCCCCACACGAGAAGCAGGTCAGCACACACACATACACAAAACACACCCTTACACAAACACACTCACACACACACATGCTGCTGTACTGTCAGTTGGTCACCATTCGCACATGGTATCATCGGAGTGTGTGTTTGGAGTTTTACACAGAGACAAACTTTTACTCCTTTTTTACATCACTTAGAGATTTTATTTTTGGACACAGAGAAATCAGTTTTTGAGTTTTGGTATAAAAGATTTTTTGATTTGACTCACGTCTTGAGAACGGTGTGAAAAGGTAAGAAACAGAAATCTAACTGCTCGTGTTTTCCTCTGACCTCTGACCTGCTCGCTGTTTGTTATTCTGACAGTAAAATTCATGGGGTTCAGGTTTAATCTGCTGCATGAACACAGTTTGGTCAAGTTTCTGAATGCAAACGTCTTTTCCCAGGCTGCTAGTGATCAGATTTTATGAATGATGACAGGAATATCTCAGAATTCAAGTCTTTAAGTGAAAGAAAGTTTGTGGCGGGAGATCCCACATGGACTGTCTGAGACAAGACAAAGCTTTACATGTCAGGTCTATATTTAGGGAGATACAGAAACCAACAAGGGCCACAGTTTCTTTGTTGGGAGATTAGCCAGTGGAAAAAATTGAAGAAAATATATTCTTTTTTTTGAAAGTTTGATTCTGATTTAAAAGTAGGATTTATGACTTTATAAAGTTTTTTGTTCCCCCCTTGTTGTCACTCGGCACTTTCATTCAGACGTTTTGTCCAGGACAAACATGTGTGCTCCTCTGATCACAGTGTGAGCTCCTCTTTGGCCCCAGCAGACTTCAGGTTGTTGAAATGTCCAGCAGCGGAGAGTTCAGAGCCAGAACATCCCAGCCCGACCTCGGACTACAAACCCAAGTTTGACGTCTTTCTGCAGAAGCTCCCGCTTTGAAAGATTTACTGTAACGAGTCTTTGTATCGCAGCCGCGGGTCTGGGTCGTCTTTGAATCTTTGAAGCGGCTTAATTTGAATACTCCAGGGGGAGAAGGAGCAGAGAGTATTTGATCTCCAAGGTAAAACACGCTGCGCTGATGGAGGAGTTGAAGGTTATTAGATCGAATGGGTGCGGATGAGGCCGAGCTGTCGCGGGCGGTTTGGACGCGGCCGCTCTGAAGCCCTTGATGTCGACGGTGATGAGGGCGAGCTGGGATTGGAGCTGAAGCTCGAGTCGACTCGGTTCAGATTGATTTTAGGCAATTAGGAACCCTGCTGGATGTATGGACTCAGTGATTGACAGGTCATGTCTTGACTTTACGTGACTGGGGTGTGAAAAAACGTGTTCATGTATGTGTGTTTGAAAGACCCCAGATCAAGAGTGAATTAAGATGTGTTGGGTTTTTTGTGAGAGTTTCTTGTAAATGATGAATTTTTACTCACATGTCAACACGCTGAAGGCCGACAGTCAGTCAAACCAGAGGTCAACGTGCTAAAAATATCCCTGAAGTTTTCTTTTTTCTGTTTTTGTCTTTGAGAGATTTAATGTGTGAAACCTTCAGGTTGTACAGTGTTAAGGCAATCACAAGAGGGCGCCATTTACTCCAACTTTACCCCCTCTTTAATCTGTTTAAAGGGTGGGTATTCTGCTTTCCTATAATTTAAACATAGATATAAAGTAGGGCTATCACTTTAACATGTTAATTAAATTAATTAATAACACCGCAATTTAGTGTGACTAACACGAATAATTAATTGGCTGCTGGCCATTTTCAGAGCATCTTGAACGAAGACCCAAATAATATTGTTTTCTATGACCATGTTAACACCAAAACTACCTAAGAAGAGTGGACTTTCTCTTTTTTATTTCTCTCCCTGTTTTTTGATCAAAAAAACAGAAAATAGGTCCTTTTTTTAAGATCGCGTTCATCTCGGGCGCTCCATCCTTTGATCCTCTCCATGATCTCTGTCCTACACCTTTCTCTCTGAACTACCACGACACATCCTCAGTTGGAGCGGGAGCTGCCTGAACTTTTCTGACTTGCAGCGTCTCGCTATGCCTCTGTCATCTCACATCTTCTCCTCATATCCATGCTGAGCTCTCATCCAAAAAGCACACCGCTCTCACCCACAGTAGTTTACGAGCATGATTTTGATTAACAAGCTCTGCCAGACCACTGCTGCTGAGAAACACTATTTACTCCTATAGAGCTAGTAAACAGTTGCAATCAAATTGAATTGTATATGTGAACAGGGATATTTTAGTATACACCAATTTAAAAAAAGAAAAAAAGGGATTTACAAATCTTCTCTTCTTTGTGTATTTATTTCATCAGCCATGCACTACAATTTTGTAATGTCCTAGAACTCACTTTCTTTATACGGGAACCTTGAGCAGATTTGAGATTAAAATGCGATTAATTTGATCAATTAATTACAAATCCTGTAATTAATTCGATTATTTTTTTTAATCACCTGACAGCACTAATATAAAATACCAGTTCTGGATGTTCGTTTTAAACATGTGCAGATTTTCAAACCTCTACATATTCATCTGTTTTAGAAATCCCCTAATCTGTGATAAACTGATCAAAGTGCTCCGTTCTGAATTGGCACAAGACCCAAACGAGATCTTAATGTGACTTGTAAAATGATGAGGTCATCACATAAAGATATCCTAACTGGTTTATGACATGATGAAAGGGTGGGCCTTAAACACCAAGGTCCATCCATAGCTCCACCCATTATATGCCCCCAGAGGGCTGGCCAATCAGAAAGGAGGAGGTTTGTGGAGCAAGGAGCTTTAAAGAGACAGCAGCTGAAATGAAACTTGTTTTTGAAAAAAAACAAATTGAAAGGAAAAGGGATTTTCTTTGGAGCTACACAGCTCCCAGAGGAGTAGTATACACTGCAAAAAAACTGAAATCTTATCAAGTGTTTTGTCTTATTTTGAGTAAAAATTGTCTTGTTATACTTGGTACAAGCCACATTCAACTGGTCAGTCCAGAAAAATGTCTTAATTCAAGTTATTTGAAGCCAAAAATGGGGTCTGAATTGCTTGTAACAAAAATACCAAAAATAAGACAAAAGCACTTGATAAGATTTCAGTATAAAAACCAAAAGAAATAGTAACGATGCCCCACTTTAACAGACTTGAGTACAACCTCCTCACATTTTTCTGCACACTTTTTAGAATCAAGTTTAAGACTTTTTAAAACCAAAGCAAAGATAAACTGACACCACATTTGCCGGATGAGGGTAGTCTTCAAAGCTGTGTCCTTTTTAAACTTACTAAACTACAAATCCCAAGTCTCAAATGTCTTATACTTGTTTGCCCTGCAGATGACCCCCAGCTGTATTAAAATACATTTTCTAACTTTTGAGGGGTCATTTCAGTTTCACAAAGTTTACATTTCTATCCATCTGGTCGTTTCCTCTCACTGTTCTGGGTTGGTCTAAGCTGGCTGACCCACACACGTCTTCATCCTTCTCTGGCCTCCTCCTCCTCAGGGAGCCCAGGTGTTCCCAGGCCAATTGGGATGTATATGCTGATCAGCTATGACATTATAACCACTGACAGGTGAAGTGAGTTATCATTGATCACCTCTTTACTGCGTCTCCTCTCAGTGGGTGGGATATGTCAGGCAGCAGGTGAACATCTTCTCCTTGGAGTTTAAGTGTTGGAGCAGGAAGAGAGTGTGGGAGACTCTGACCACGGACAAACAGTGAGGGTTAGACAACTGGGTCAGAGCATTTCCTGAGGCAAGGGTCCCAAAGTTTTAAGCCGGGGATCCTCAAAATAACATTTTCTGTGATCAGTGACTGAAAATAGCATCTCAAACCATTTCTGCAACTGCAAATGTCTTTTTCTGCTCATTCTTTACTAAATATTTAAATTTAAAGACTCTAATGTCAAAGAAAAGAAATGAATAAAAACTAAAAACAATATAAAACTTTTGACTAAGTAGAAGAAAAAGAAACTGCAAAAAAACAGGTCACTAAGACAATGTCCTTCAAGAGGAATGCATGCTAATGCACACACACACATATAGTGTAAATCAAGACACACACTTACACACACGCACACACACACACGCACGCAGCCGCAGGGTCTCATTAGCTCCAAGCAGTTTGACTGGACTGAAGATCTTCTAACAAATGACTTCAGATAAAAACGACAGACTTGGTGTTAATTCAATCAGATGGGTCCTGTGTGTGTGTGTGTGTGTGTGTGTGTGTGTGTGTGTGTGTGTGTGTGAGTGTGTGTGTGAGTGTGTGTGTGAGTGTGTGTATTAGCATATTAAAGCTGTTTGTGAATTATTGAAGCGTCTGAAAGACACCGGTGACATTTTCACCGCTGTTTTAGGACGACATGACAGCGCTTTGATGATGAAACTTTGTGTGTGTGTGTGTGTGTGTGTGTGTGTGTGTGTGTGTGTGTGTGTGTGTGTGTGTGTGTGTGTGTGTGTGTGTGTGTGTGTGTGTGTGTGCCTCCTACTCATATTTTAGATTGTTCCATGTGAATTTTGTATTCCCTAAAGATAAGTGTGCATGTACAGTACGTACTCTAGCTGTGTGTGTGTGTTCAGCTTGTGTCTCTCCGGCCTGTTGTCGATCTCTTGAGGAGTGTTTTTGATGAGCTCTGGGTTTTAATTGTGAGATTAAAGCATCTAACACACACTTCATAACAGATCTTCTAACTCTCAAAGATTTAACGACTTTTCAATTCTTGAATTTGTCAAATTTGCTTTAAAGTCTTGGAAAATCAAAGCAAATGCTGAATGCTGAGGTTAAAAAGACTCTGCAGAAGCACTTCCTGAGCTTTAATCAGCCGACATGACCCCCTGCCTTCGCCTAGTGTGTCCCTCCAGCCTCTTACAGTAGTGACAGATGTATCTTGGACCCGTGCTCAGCAGGTCACACCGTTAGCCAAGTTACAGTGAGCAGAGCTGGCAGCATGTGTGACCTACATTCTCGCATGCCGCGAGATCTGGGCCACGGCAGGCCGGGAGGTGCTGAGGTGTTCAGGAGAGTCACCCTGGACCTGCTCTGTGACTCAGCAGTCAGAGGTGGATGATAAGTATCTGTCGAGGGTTCAGAGCGGGGTTTCTCAAAGGTCGTCTACTTTTAGCCCGCTAGAGTTCTGGTCATTTTCAGCACAGTTTGATGCAAGAGACGGAAAAAAACCTGTATACACCTTTAGAGTTCAGTTTTTAGAGAACATAAAGCTACTCACAGAAATAATGTGTGAGAAATAAACAGTTGCATGATGTTAGGCAGGGTTAGATGAATTATCCTTGAAGTTTTTTCAAACTTTGACAACCAAACCTAATATTTCAATGTCAGACTAACAGTCTGTGTCAGTGCTAAGCATTTTTATACAACAGAGAATTAAAGGAGGGGTAGAAAAAAGCCAAGACCTAGAGAACAAAGTAACAAATGACTTTGTAAATGCCACTATTTTCCAAAATGGTGATGTTAAAGGGACTTAAATCTGGTGTCCATATTTTTTAAAAATCTTTTTCATCAAGTTACATTTCCATTCTCTCAACATCAAAACTTTATTCATCAGAATCAGTACATTTGCACATACAAGGAATTTGATTTGGCTTATTAGTGCGAACAAGGAAATAATCTGAACACTTAAATAATACAGAGTTACAAACTGTACACTCTGTAAAATAGAATATAGAAAAAAATTCAGATATAAAATATACCAATGTATAAAAATTTAATATTTTTTGGAATAAAATAAAATAAATAAAATAAAATAAAATTAATTTAATAATAATAATATTAATGATAATAATAATGATAAAGAGAAACAGAGGATTCAAGGTGATACAACTTAACTTGTGCATGGCACTTATGCTCTCAAAATAAGATAAAGCTGAAGTTAGAATGTGAATAACCTAGCTTAGCATTAAGATTGTTAGCATAATGAAATGGCTACTTTGAAGAATGATTCCAAAACCACCTTTAAAGATAATTGCTTTACTGGGTTAGAAAGTAAAAAAAAAACCTACAAATGCTTTCACAAACTTCACATGCAGAGAGATTTCAGCTTTCTGCTCTTTCCTTTCATCTTCAGATTTAGCATCTGGCTCTTCTTTTTTTTATCAAGCAGAGCATCAGTTCAGCTCTGCCGACAGAACATCATTTGTTCCTAACTAGTTCGTCTTGCAAACATCTTTACATCCCACCTCTACCCCAGCTCCTCCTTTTTTTCCTGATTTTACCAGTGTCACATGTTTTGAGACATCTTTGCTGATGCTCTGCCTGCCTTGGCTTTTTAATGTGTGCGCATGCAAGAGAAGGAAGATGTGCTCTCCTTGCCTCAGTTTTGGGCATTCAAAAAGATGTTGGAGATTACAGCTGATATTTTTGCTCTGTGGTTCTCTCCAGGAGTCTGTCTGTCTGTCTGTGTGTTTTTTAAAACCGTCTTATTTTAGTTCAGTAACATCACTCTGTGAAAAAGTGTGCCATGGAGACAGAGTAGATCATTAGCTGACAGACGGCTCATGTCCTCCATGTTTTCACACATGGACCTGGAACTGATCCCACATGAAGCTGACTCATGTTTAAAACTGGAAACTGTGACGTCCTCAGCTCTTCATTAGTTCTGCTTTTCCTGCTGCAGTGCAGAGCACACAGCACAAAGTGTGTTTGCTCTATCAAACCTTACGGTGTAACATCTTTGATAATCCAGTTAACCTTTTTTGTTTGTGTGTTGTGTGGCTTCAGGACATCTGTGAGGACATCTCAGACCATGTGGAGCAGATCCACGCCCTGCTGGAGACCGAGTTCTCCTTGAAACTTCTGTCTTACTCTGTCAACATCATCGTTGATATCAGGTCAGTGTCTTTAAGGATATTTTCTGGAGAGTTTTAGTTTCTGTGTTGCATCACGTGAAAGAGTGTGCCTCTTTTGAAGTAACGAGTCATGCCGTCTCTTGTGGGTTTCAGGACGGTGCAGCTTCTGTGGCATCAGCTCAGAGTCTCAGTTCTGGTCCTGAAGGAGCGTCTGCTGCAGGGCCTGCAGGACTCCAACGGAAACTACACCCGACAGACGGACATCCTGCAGGCCTTCAGTCAGGACCAACACCAGGTAAAGCACAGTTACTGGAGAAACAGGCCGAACCATAAAAAGGTCTGTTGTCTTAGTTTGTCTGAGAGTGATTCTATAATAAGGGAACATTTCAGGTTTGTTTCATATTCTGTTTGATTGCAAAGTCTTTACCTGGAATGTACTTATGTCATTAGTTGGCAAGCTTAAGCTTTAATTATTTTTAAGTTTTTTAAGTAACAAAAAAAATTGAGCATAATTTTGTCAACTGTTTTATGGACACAAGTTGTGACTATTTTTTGATCATAAATCCATATTATATTGAATTTAGAGTTATTCAACATTTCTATGTCAGACTACACTCCCTAGAAATGTCCCTCATCATTTATATCATAGTTAAGACAAAATTTAAAATAAGTATGGCACAAAAATCACATGTAACATTGTTGACAGGACAAACCTGTCTCTACAACACTATTTTTTGCAATGGGAAACTCAGTTGACATTTTCTCAATTTTTTTGTCCCTTGTGCTAACTGCAAACCTTGAACATGGCACCACCTGACCTCCATCACCTCATATTTCTGTGCATTTTCTTTACAGTTTGTTTTTTTAACGTTTATAGTAAGAACACCAGCGAATTCTGATAACTCAGTTGATGAACGATTGATGCGCCTCGTGTACATACAATCATTCTGATGAAATATTGATAAGGAGGGGTTGAAATATGCAACACTGTCTTCATGGTTCCCACCAAAAAGGATGGGAACTCGGATACACACAAAGTGAATTATTTTATCCATATAAATTATTGAAATATTTTTTCAAACAGCTTTTTCATGTTTTAATGATTATTTTGAACAAATAATACTGAAAATAAAATTTACAAACATTTATTCTAGTGTTAATTTTGAAGAGCAAACTTGACATTTAAGAAATCGAACAGCACAAAAACTGCAAATTCCAATTTACGATTTTCATTTTTTGCTAAAAAAAAATAAATAAATGATGGAACCTGTTAACTTTCTGTATTAAATAAAAGTGAAATATCAATCAAGTGACCCACTGTAAAACTAGTCATTGCTTCAAATTAATATTTAGCAAAATTGATAAGTATACCTCATGGGCATGAAATTTACCCCTAATTATAGAATCATTCCTGAACTTTTTGACCTGTTTTGAGAGTAAATGTTGTTTTGTGCTCCTTTTTGGATCGAAACATACAACCATCTTTTTTGTGGCTGCTGTAATGAGGTTTGGAGGTCTTAACTCCAACGTCTCTTCCTCTGCAGACTCGTCTCGACGCTCTGACAGAGGTAGACGATTGTGGCCAGCTGACCATTCGCTGTAGCCAGGACTACTTCTCTTTAGACTGCGGCATCACCGCCTTTGAGCTGAGCGACTACAGCCCCGGTGACGAGCCGGAGGCCTCGGGAACCGAGAACCCTTCCCAGGAGCCGGATCAACCCAAAGACCCCAATCCTGAACCAGAAGCAGAGGACAGCAACGCATCCTCAAACCAGGAACACCAACGCACTTTACCCAACCTCACCTCTCCTACTGACTCGAACAACCACAACCTTCCTCCAGCGTTGTTACCCAAAATGCAATGCAACTTGCCTTCTCACAGTGAGAGTGCAAAGCGCCCCCTGCAGGGTGTGAGCCGCAGCACCGAGGTGTCGCCCACGCAGCCGTCTCTTCCTAAAAGAGCTGCTCTGTTCACAGCTGGAGGAAGCAGGGCAGAGGATTCAAGGAGTCCGGTGTCCGGGCTGCAGGTCCAGGCTGAGCTGAGTCGGAGCACACCATCCCTCATGGACCCACCAGACCGCTCCAAGTTTTGGTTGGAGCTGGACTCTGTTTATCCAGAGAATGTTTCACAGTCGTACGAGAGTCTGCAGGTTAGTCCCAGGTTTCTTTTCTTCTGCACAGGAAGTTTTCTAAAAATGAACATGCTTCTGATTGAACTTTTTGTGTTAACTTCAAATATTTAAAATGGACCCATGAATATCTGCTGAGTTTCTAAATTTGGCCTAAAATGTGTTACAAGTCAACCCGAGGGTACTCAAGGTGAAGTTATGTCGATAATCTGACACCACTTCCTCAAAGGAGAAACTCACGCCTGTTAGTGTTGGGTTAAAGTCTGAACAAAACTTTTCATTTCTCCTTTGACCTGAAACGTCTTTAACCGCTCAGGTCATGAACGGGCGCCACCTCCAGAGAAAACATGGCAGCTCCAGACAAGCAGGACGCCCACAGGGGAGAGCGCAGAGACTGTTGACCGACCCGAGGAGCTCATCCCGGACCAAGCTGCCCACCAGCGCCCCCCCGCCTCTCCAAGACCTGACGTCTCAGGATGAAATATCAACTCAAATGGAGAGGACGCAGAAGGAGACACATACGCACAGTGAGGGGGACTCTGACTCCTCATTGCCCTCCCCCATGAGAGAGCAATTCTTATCCTCAGATGTGGAGGCGTCCGGGGAGGAGTCGGACCCCCGGCCGTGTCCCCGCAAGACGGCGGTTTGGATTGTGAAGCGGCAAGGGCAGAAGGTGAGGGTTTATTCAGTTGAAGCAGGAAGTTTGGAGAGTAGTTTTCAAAGTTGTATTGAACTTAAAGATCTTGTGAGGAGCTTTTTAATTTGTGTTGAATCTGGTGCCCTCTACTGGACAGAGCAGCACAAATTGGTTATTTACTGATCCTTAATCCTGTACACGATGAAGCAGGTCCTTGTGCTGTTTTTTCTTTTTTTCACCAAACTCTTTGCTTCCTGTGTAAAAAATAATTTTCTACACTTTTTTTAGTTTAGATTTTTTTGTGTCCTGTTTCAGATTGTGCTCTGATGCAGCAAAGAGGGCTTAAAAGATAGAAAATATTTTGCAAAAGTGCAAAAAAGCTGCATTAACATCAAACATTAACAATGTAAGCCCAGAAATGTTCAAACACATGCAAAGAAAAAAAAAAAAAAAGGCTCTGCACATTGAGACGTAACAACAGAAGTCCTCCAGACCTGTAGGGGGCGTCAAGCTGAAGCCTTGTCTGCCACTTTAAAAGTGTGGAAATAACTCTTCTTTCTCCTGACTGCTGATCTAAAATCAGTCAAATTTTAGCAGCTTTCATTGATGCAAAACAATTTGGATTCTTTAAAGTTCAGCTAGTGCATTATTTCCGAGTATGTACAACACAAGCAAGTGCAAATATCCACTTTCCAGTATCACTAATACCCGTCTTAACTTCGCCTGTAACAGTATTTATTTTTGGAGTGTTATAAAAAGGGGCTTTTCCTCCCCCACCATCCTCCAGGAGGCTCAGGTTTCATCCAAAGACAGCCCGGACAGAGAGCACTGGTACGGGTCAGAAGAGTTCCTGGCCCTCCCCGCTCAGCTTCGTAAGACGGAGATGCTGGCCATGAAACTGGAGAGTCTGACTCAGTCCATCCCAAGGGTCAGTTTACAAGTTTACTGTCATTATGCAGCGAATAATTAACCTTTAACAGATGTAAAATGATGAAGAACGAGAGCACAGCGTGATGTTTCTGTTACTCTGTGTCCTGCAGAGGCCGGTGAGCTGCGGCTCGACCCAGGAGGCGCTGCAGGATGTGGACGACTGGGATTTGACAGAGCTCAATCAAGACTGGGATGCAGGGGAGAGTGGGGAGGACGTCCCCTGCACTCTGCCACCTCTGGTATCTTAAAGCACAAATTCCAAACAACATCTGATTCATGGTTTTGAAAAACTAACCAAAAACAATTGTGATTCTAAAGTTTACTAATGGTGTTTTTCACTCTCCTTGGTTCAAGCTCCCCTACCGACGAAACCTGGTCAGCCGCTTTAGCCCCACTTCCTCCAGCGATATTGCTCCGTCGTTGGATGAAAGCATAGAGTCTGGCCCTTTAAGTGACCTCCAGTCAGAAGAGGAGGATGGACGACGGTCTGTGGACTCACACCTACAGCCAATAGCGCCCTCGGTGGACGTTTATGGAAGTGCGTCCCTGGTGCACCAGCTGCTGGAGGACATTCAGAACCAGGACAGAGATCCTGACGTCTGGAGGAAGATAGAGGTATGGGCAACTTCTCTTCGGTCTAACAGTGTTTATTACCGCCACCAAGGAGGTTATGTTTTTGGGAGAGTTTGTCTGTTTGTCTTTGAGCAACATAACTCAAAAAGTAACAAACAGATCTTGGTGAAATTTTCAGGAAATGTTCAAAATAGGATAAGGAAGAAGTGATTGTTTTTTTTAGGTGATCTGGATCACTGTCTGGATCCAGGACTTTTTTAAAGGTTCTTTATCATCACCATTTTCACCATATGTGTATACAACTCCACGATAAATTGCCGGATTGCTTTGCAAAACAATATAAGCCAAGGTCACCACAATTTTTGACAGATGTAAAAGTATGATCCAGTTCCTGCCAATATTCTGGATACTAAGATCTGGAATATGAAATATGTACTGGGTCATCATAATTTTCAACTTTGTCAGGAAACAAATTATCATAACTCCAAATTGTAGCAGACAGTCTGCTGAAAGGAAGTATAACATTAAAGCAGGACTTAAGTGTTGCGTGACAAATATTAACTTTTGGTGATGACACGTGCTACTCTCAAGATTTTCAAGCTTTAGCTTCTTTGCTCGGCCATCAGAAGGTGCGTTACATCATCCTCTGTACCTGAGCGTGTTTCCGCAAGACAAATCCCTGAACTTTAACTCTGATGGAAGGACGACAAGTCGACCCAAAATCACCCCAACACCGACGCTCTCGTCCCTCCATCGCGTAGCGTCTTGATGGATTGGAGGTCTGGTATTGGATCGTCCTGTTGCCCCGTTAATTCATCACCTCTCTGCTAAAGGTCACGTTTGATTGGCAGGCAGATTATTGATGAGGCTGGCCGGTGAACTAATCAGTCATATCTGTCATATCGAATATGGCGAAATGTCAATAGCTCTGGGGATTCGTCCTCCTCACGGCTGCTGGTTTAATTAGCGTGATAAAGACGCTCTGCCGCCTCTTTAAATATTTTTATTCTTTTATTCTCTCCAGGTTTATTTCACCCCCTTCTCCTTTATTACCTTCATATTCTAATTCTCAACACCATTTACTCCTCGGGCAACATTTTACTTTCCAGCAGTAGCATCCCAGTCCCCCCTCAGGGATCAATGAAGTTCAGCATATCAGTCTTATCTGGTGTTAGCGGGGTCAGGAGCCCACAGACAGAATCAGAGCGCTGTAATAGGATTATCTGTGAGGATGGTCAGGATACGCAACGATCAATCTGTGAATTAAAGGCCCGGCTGTGTGAGGGGACGTCCTTGGACCGAGGGATCAGTAACCCGGAAGGTTGGAGTCAGATCCCCTCATCAAACTCTGTCCTTCATCTGAAATCAGATGGTTCACATTAATATTCAGAGTTAATGATGATTTGACTGATGAAATGTCAAAGCTGTCCCTCGCTCTTTCTGTCTGTCTCTTTCTGTCTCTTCGTGCTGTGGAAATGTTTTGATCCGATCTGGTAGAAGTTTACGGGTTCATAAATCTCAGCTCAACATTTCTTCAATTTCTGCTTTTTCCTTTTTATTTTTTATGTTCGGGTCCAACTCTGATGCATTCTTGACACGCTTTTTTTCCTTGAAATATGTCTTTTTAAAAATTGGACAGGTTTTGTATTGAAATGTCACACAGCGGACAGCTCCTGTCATCAGTAAAGCAAGTACAACCTTCACGATCGAAGCCATCTATCCATCCAGCTCTGTTCGTATTGCACCTTTCAAAACAAAATTACAAGGTGCTTGATGATTAAACAAAATACAACTGAGAACATGTAAATAAAGCTATCAAAACAATAAAAAATACAACGTTTAAGATGTTACAAGGGCAATAAGAGGCAATATGATAGAAGTGGGTTTTAAGAAGAGATTTAAAAGGTGATACTGAGTTTGACTGCCTGAGATACCAAGACGGGGAATTTCAAAGGTTGGGCAACAGCAAAGGCTTGGTCACCTTTTGTAAACAGTCTGGAATTGGGAACCACTTGAAGGGCTCTCTTAGAGGATCTCAGGCAGCTGTCTCGCTCACAACTACTGCAGCAGAGGGATGAAAAATGGAGCGACACAGTGATTGTCAGCAAGTCAGCAGCTCTTTTTTTATGTTTTTTAGGGGGGCTTTTATGCCTTTAATTGAATAGGAAAGATGACAGTGGATAGTGGTGGAAACATGGTAAGAGTAGGGAGGGAAATGCAGGATAGAGACCACAGGCTGGATTTGAAACAACAAAGAGTGGTCAAACATACTTGTGTCATCATTACAGTCATATGAAATCAAAACTCACCTGTCCCTTAAGTGTCTCTTGATACCAGATGATTAATGATAAGTGGTTAGTTTTCTGCAGTGTCACATGCTACGTAAACTTTAGCGAAGTCTGTTTCTGAACAAGGAAAATGTTCTCCATTAGGGGGCGATATAGGGAAGACACGTCAGGGTTTTATGTCAAGGCAGGATCCGGATCTGGATTTTATCAGGATTGTTTTTCATATTCAGACTATTTTGACCATCAAACATTTTCAGCCCAAAATTTTTGGACAAATTTAACGCACCATTTCATAACTTTAATCTAGTCTGGTGTCTTCTAAGAGTTGTTGAGTTCTTATAGAGTGTACAAAGCTTTAGCTTGATACAGGTAGCCTATGCACAATCCAAATGTAGTTTTGTAAGACGTTACCAAGGAGCAACATCTGTTTTAGACAAATGAAGCTCATGCTAAAGTGCTAAAAGTTGCTGTTTATCAAAAATCCACTTGAGGCTGGCTGCAGAAAGACCAGAAGTCATGTACACATCCAGACTTTTATGCCGTTAAAAAGCATATTTACATCCTGGTTCCAAAAATGTCTTGAGTCTGAAATGCTGATTTCACTATCTGCACTCACTGTACGGTGAGTGAATTTTTTTCTAACCCAGCGTTTTAGAAGTTATTAGGATGGTTTGATTGTCCAATCAGAGGCACAGCTCAGGTCATGTGACTGACAGGTGCCCTATAGTTGTTCGACATCAAAGCCGATGTCATATCCAATGTGGCTGCGGACTGGTTTCATTTCACGGTATCAGAAACAGACAGGTGACGTTGTGGAGACTACGTCCATGTTTTATACAGTCTATGGACGTGACTAAATACACTTTGCTTTTGTTTGTGCACTTGACAGAAACAAGAATGGACCTAACTTTTCATGTGCCGACTTTAAGAGACAGACTTAAGGTTTAAAAGAGAGATAAATAAACCTTTTGCTGGCTTTTGAAACACAAACAGCTCTGGGTACCAACCACTGGCACCAAATTGCTTTCCTTTGCAAACGCAGGCTCCCTGATTAGATGGACGCTTGGAGAAATTTTGCCTCGTCCTCACCCTCTCAGACACAATACGATTCTTCAAACCCTGACACGTTCAGAGCCCCGTGCAGCTCTCTCTGAATCATTCAGACCCCCTCTGGCTCCCCTTTTCTGCTCCACGCTCATGTGGTCAGTCAGAAAAAAAACCTCTTCATGTGAGCCGACTGACGAGGGCGAGATCTAAGTAGTTAGAATGAACCAGTCGCTGGTGAAGACGTTTGAGCATCACAGTGAGGAAGACAGCTCCATGATTGAGATCTTCTCAGAAATGAACACACATCCCCTGGAAAAGTCACAGCTCCGGCGTGTCACACATGACACCTTGTATTAACCGCACACACATGCACACACTCCTCATTCCTCTCTGCTCCTGGGTAATTAGCTGATTAGCTGCTTAATTAGCAGCATGTAATCATGGCGATGGATGAGCTGCCTAATTGAGGAAGTGAAGAGAGGAGAAGGAGAGTCTCAGTGTGTTGGATGACATTCTGTCTCTCTCTGCAGAGTCTCTGATGAATACAAGCGAACAGAATAAAACAGAAAAGACGAATCATCCGTCCAGGGAAGAGAAAGTCTGAAAAGATCACAGCTGGAGCAGAAGTGGACCAAATCTGGGAACAGAGTAGACAATAATCCGTCCAGGAAGTCTGAACTCAGACGTGTTTGTTGTTGAAGAATTTGATTTCAGTTGAAAACAAACTGTGTGAAGAGTGACATATGTCTGCTCGAGGGAGGGGATTTTACTCCCATGTGTAGTCAGTAGAAAAACTCAGGGAATGGTGCAGACATCCATTTTCATATTGGACACCCTAGTTTGTGTTTGAGTCCAGATTTATGTCCTCATCAGGGTATCATGTGATTTGAACAATCAACTGAATATCGCCCCATTTCCACCAAGTGGTCCGGTATGGATCAATACAGTTTGGTACGAGTTGGATTGGTAAATCGGTAAAGCCTGATCCTGTTTGGGTTTCCACAGCCAACTGTGCCCTTCTTGGTAGGCAGCATGTAAGCCAATAGTCACATCAGCCGCATCAGCTACACAATAGTGTGATGGCATAGCAGCGCAAAACAGGGTACCCTGCTAATTGGTTCAACAAAGAAGAAATACGCGACACAGTATACAAAGAGCCTGGATGGAAGGCATCCAACAATTCGTCTTCTTTGTAATTTGCATGTGGCTCTTTGTTACACGGTGAAATCAAGCTTTGTTTCTGAGAAGGCTGTGTGCCACAAGAAGAAATACAGGTGCTGTCGCACGGGTAGTGACTGTTCTTTTGATCAATCGACAGACTTCGGTGTTTCTAGCTCCACTTTCTGGGTCCGGATCGGCTTATCTGGCTCCCTGATAGAAAGGTCCCAAAAAGTGGTACTGTACAGGTCGGTAATTTGGGGACCTGACCCAGTTTTAGTCAAAGGAAATGCCACAAAATGTGTGCAATACCAAGACAAACCAAACTGAACTGCTTGATGGAAATAGGGCCTATGAGTGGACGTAGCCACTATGTATAGCTCACATGGTTTTGGACTGGGAAAAAAATGTTTGGACTTAACATCTGGGTCTCCTAAAGCTGGATGTGGTGGTATTTGAAGATGAGGGTGGAGCTGGAGAAAGGACAAAAGTCTTGTTTTTTAAACCAGCAACTCGTAGGTCAGGACCCAAAAGGTGGTTGTGGAGTCTTTTAAGGCCCATTTATGCTCAACATTACATATGGATACAAAAAGAGCTTTCTGTTCATGCTCTGTATTCATTTTGTCTGTATTTCTGCACGTTTTCATAAAGCTTACAGACATGGACCACACATTGCAGTACCACCACAAACCATGGGGGCAGTGTTGCTGTTACTACCAGATAGGTAACTCTAGTGAGACATGAAGAACAAAACAACCATGGCAGAACTTTTGTGATGTATTTAATGGCCTCACCGACCACTGCGTCCTACAACGCTGCCTCTGTTTTTGTCTTTTTTGCAAGCTGTACATTAGCAATACCTCCTCCACAGTTGCCATGCCTGTTTTTGAGTTTTGGATGTATTAGTTAACTGCAATGCCAACGTAAAGGATGCACAGAAGTACGTGAGCAGTGACGGTAACATCGTTTGAAACGGACGGGTACATTTTTGTATGTAAAGGGAGGAGAAATGGGCCTTTAGTCGACCTTGTTGACATTTTACTTTTACAATGAAAGACAGGAGATAAAAAAAGCCTTGCAACAGAGGGCGCCATATAAGAATTGATGCTGCCTTGACGTTGTTTCCTGTCATTCAAAACAAAGGCAAAGAGGTGGAGTCAAGGCAAGGAGTCAGCCACAGTTTTCCTCACCTGTGTATCATTTGGCCACGACTGCGCCCTGAATGTGCTAAATTAATTCCCCAGTCAAGCCAGCCATGCCCTTTTATGGGCAAAACTAGTAAGTTTAATGACAAAAAACACTATAAAAACAACAACAAAATTCTTACAAAAAAAGACCTCTAGTCGACAGCCAAGGAACTGCTGTTTTTTCTGCACATCCACATTAGCTTCATTTCAGCCACACATCATGCTCTGCCTCAGGCCCAAACTGCTTGTTTCTTTACCGGGTTAAAATCGTTGAAAATTTAAGTGATGACTCCAGATCGTCTGTTTTGAACAGTCCGAAGTTTTGTAAACTCAGTGTTTTGTCAAAGTGTAAGTCGTGATAATATCATGTTTTATTGGTATCATAATGTTTTTTGCCTGACCTCTGGTTTTGCCCTCTCCTCCTCTCCCTCTATTAGACCTCCACTTGTTCTTTCTGTTTCCTCACTTCTTCACGCTGCCTTTGCTGTCCGACATGAATATTTAATCCAAGACTTCCCTCCCTACTTTGTGATTGTCTAGACGCTGTTGTCTTGACCTTGACCTCCTCATCATTTGTTATGTTGTTCACACAATTTGCGTCCACGTCACGTAAACCCGCGGCTTGTACCATGAAAGTTTATGAGAGCGACGCTGGAAACGTACACGCGCTGAAGCTGAAGTTCCTAATTGCTCTGTATGGGACGCGGCTCCTGAAGAGCGCAGAAACAGAACAAGACTAAAGGAAAGCTGACGGAGGCGCAGACCACGAGTTAGATAAGTGTCCTACACATCATGTGATCACATCGTATGTGCTGTCTGGTCCTCAGTGTGAGCTGTCTGTGTGTTCGCCGGCTCTGCGGCACGCCGGCCTATCTGCGAGCAGTGGGAGACAGACACACAACAAACTCAGATCAACACTCGTCTGATTGGCCCGGCGGGGGGGGCAGGGGCGCCCACAGACAGCAGAGACGATAGGAAAATAACAGAGGATGGAGGATGAGGAGGAGGAAGAGGGTGTTATTCTCTTCTCTTGTGTCTTTATAGATAAACAGGCTCAGACAGAGCAGGAACAAGATACAAAAGTAGTTAGCAGAAGTGTGCGACGAGGCTGAGAAAGTTTGATTTTTGTGAGGTCTCTTTTCCTCAGTTTGGAGCGCAGAATTCAGCAGCACAGGCTCCATGTTTCCCCACAAATTAATTAAATGAATTTCTAATCAAACATTCCTCCCCTCCAGTTCTTTCTTCGCAGCCCAGCCCTGTATAATGTGTGGTGTGACATGTTCACGTAGTCAAAGTAATAACTCGGTCTGCTTTGGAAATTAGCCGTCCCACCTTGAACGCCTCTAAAAAAGAGAATTCATCATTTAAAATTTAGTTCTGGTTGAGTTTACCTTCACCTGGTGCCAAAATGTTTTTGAACCGGTGTCTGAGGCATCCAGAAAGTTGTTAGGATTGACATCCACACTGGGAAATTATGCTAGCTTAAAGCGGTTCATTAGCTGAGGTCTGACAGGGAGCGGGAATCCAGTTTAATTCAGAAACTTTATGAGCCAAATGATAATAGTTTGATTTAAAGAGGGGGTTTTATGCTTTCCCATGTTTACTAATGTGGATATAAAGTAAAGTTGAAGGTCCTAACTAAATGTGTGCAAACTCACAAACAGCTAGAACTTCGTACTATGTTGTGGAAATCTCTGAATCTGTTGAGATCTTGACAAGTTGTTCACAAAATTGTTGCGAGACCTTCATTAGGTCATCACATAAAGCTCTCCGAACTGGTTTATGACACAGTGACAGGGCCTCAAACACCAAGGTCTACACATCGCACTGAATGAAGGGTTTTCTTAAACAGAAGTGTGAGAAACTGGATATTTTTTCAAGCTATAAATCATGTTAAGACACAAGGGGGCACCAAAGGAACAGTATTGGACTTAACCCCCCCCCCCCAGCAAAATACCCCCTCTTTAAATAAAATGACTTGACTGTACTGTTAAAACATGCTAAAACTCTAGTATGGACCAAAAACTAGTTGAAAAATGACCAATGGTCTTTTACGAAATAAAAAAACATAACATTTTGACAAGAGTTTCACTTCATAAGGTCAACGCATTCAGATCTCTAGTTTCTGGGACAGTGACAGGGCCTCAAACACCAAGGTCTGCGCATTGCACGAAATTAAGGGTTTTCTTCAACAGACGTGTAAGAAACTGGATATTTTTTTCAAGCTATAAATCACGTTAAGACACAAGGGGGCACCAGAGGAACCATATTTGGACTAAAAAAAACAGCCCGGTACCCCCTCTTTAAACGTGACTTGACTGTACTGTTAAAACATGCTAAAACTTCAGTATGGACCAAAAACTAGTTGAAAAATGACTAATGAAGTAACACATCATCTTGTTTTGTGACCGTCTTCTTGACGAGAGCAGAAGAGAAGCCCCCTTGTGGCTTCATTTAATCCCCTCTTTAAGCCCGGAGCATCCTCTTCTTATTGAGTCTATCGCTCAACATTAACTTAAATGGACATTTTTAGCCTCGGATAATTATATACAAACCTGAGCAACCTTTGCTGCTCTCACCTCCTGCCGTTATTTCCTTATACGGTGTTGGCCGTGTGCTCTGGGCCCATAAACATCAGCCCCACTGCCTGTAACATATTAATCATCGAAGCCAAACATCGTCTGCCGGGACTTTGAGTCTGAATCTATCAGCGTCGTCCTTCAGAAAGCCCCGTCAGCTGAGCGGTAATTATCCAGCGGTGAAGAGCCGAACCACAGGAGGAAGAGATGAAGCAGATATCAGAGCGCTTATCCAGGCAGCGGACGATCGGATCAGGCGTTTCAGCTCCCAGCAGGCCTTTCTGCCCCTCGGGAGCCTCACTGGTTTAGAGACATCAAAGCAGCCGTAAGCAGCCCAGTGCATGCTGGTCGATATCCAAAACCAACGCCGCTCCCTCCGCTCCTGTTCACGCCTACATCCTCCTCTTCTCACTCCTTTTTTTCCTCTGCTTCTCATCTCATGTTCTCTACATTTCTTCTTCTCCTCACCTTTACTCCTTCATCTTTTTCTGCTGTCATCTTGCTTTTAAGACCATCTTTCATCTTCCTTTTCCCTTCAACCTTTCCTCACCCTTCTCTCCTTCTTTGCTTTTTCCTACCTTCATTTTTGGTCTCCAAGAGTTCCCCTTTTTTCCTCCTCCCTTTGCTCCCTTTTCTCCCATCTGTCCTTTTCTTTTGGTTCCCTTGTCAAGGCCTATTTCCTCTTTTGTTTTCTTTTTTTTTTTCTCTCAATCTCAGATCACATTGACCCTCATGTGATGACTTTATATCCTCAAGGACAGGTAGCAAACTTCTCAGCCACTATGGTGTCATCAACAGTTAGTGATACTTGATTTTCTGTCCTGGGTTACTTTTCTATCTGCTTCGGTGGGATGTTAATCCAAAGAAAGCAAATTTAAGTTAGAAGTTGATTATATTGTACTGAGTTGTGTCCATTCATCTGCTTCTGATGAGTTTCAGCTTCACTGTTGATAGCTTCCTTCAGTGACATGACATTTTCAGATGATTTTCTAGCAATAACTGAATCGTAAGTTTGCGCAAATGAAAACCTTATAGCCCCACAAAGACCTCAAACACCAGTCCTTGATGAGTTTAAACCTCCCAATGCCCAAGACCAGTGGTTTTCAAAGTGGGGTCCACCAGGGAGCACAAGGTGGGACCTCAGAAAATTGAAAGGAAGGGAAAAATAGAATCTAATTTTTTCTAACATTTATATTGAAATGTTTTTTTTTTCTTTTTGTAACCTGAACAAACAGCACGTAAAGTGCCATAATTGTCAGGTTTAAATGTTTCCGATTTTATCTAACCATACCTAGTGTGACAGCTGTAACTTCGGCATGATGATGTCATTATCTGTGTCACCCTGGGCGTTTGCACCTACTTTTAAACTATCTGAAAAAAACTAAACTACCATTTAAAGCTCTTTTCCTGTGTAACTACTGGCTACATGCAAGAAAGGCATACTAAGCCATGAAATGCATTCTTCCTTTTGCAACAACCTACTTGTGTGAATCTGGCTTTTGTTTGTTTATAAATTCCTTTTCGAAACAAATGTAATAATTATTGAAAAGTGAAAAAAGTTAGAAAAAAGTTCTTAATGTTGACATTTCTTAACATATTCTGAAGCTTCACTGTTGGTTTCCAAAGGGGGTCCCTGGCTAGAAGCAAATGCTGTTTGGGGGTCTTGGCATTGTTACGTTTGGGAACCCCTGCCTTAGACTACCAACCCAATTACATATACAAATTTTAGTTCTGAATTCATTTCTAAAAATCCTAGGAACTTTTGACTATTATTCAACACAAATCCCTTTATTCACTTTGAGTGATCATCAACTGCTGTGTTTCAGTGTAAACAGCATTTGTCGTTAAACCCCTTCCAGCTAACACTTCTTTTTTGTGGTGTTCAAAATAAATAAGATAACTGATGAAAGATATCTGCCGACATTTTCTGGCTCATTACACCCCTCAGGGAGTAATTTCTCCATTATTTTCTACTGAGTCTGAGTTTCACTGTAAACAGGAAAGTGACAAAGGTTGGTATCAAAAATATGCGTCAAACTTGTTAAAGAACATGTTAAGTGTGTAGTTTGGGTTTCTGTTGGTATCAATGTATTTTATATGACATTTGTATTTTTAACCAACTGAAGAATCAGTCACATTAAATTTCAAAATGGTGTAACCACCAAAGCATGGAAAGCTTTTTGGCATGAAATGTCTTCTCAAAGTTTATTTAAATATTTCATTTCTACACTGACAATGTGGTTTAATTATACTGTGCAAGTCAGTAGGCCGTAGACATCAATATTTTCTTTCTATAGTTGGGTCAGTTGGTTTAAAATCATTTTGAACTCAATTTTTATAGTGTAGTAGACTGCTAGGATCATATTCTTAGTTACTTTTTTGGGCATTATCAGATTTTATTATGAGAAACATTGGATACACTTATTCCAAAATGACCAATTTTCTCATTCTTTCTGGCATTCAATGAGTCTTAGGTTTGCTAAAGACAAACTCAAAAGTCGAACATTTACTTTCAGTTTCACAAGGGTTTAAAACAACAGTCTTCACACATTGCTCTAGACTCCCAACAGAGACGCTGAAAAATTAATGCTTTTCAATTTTTCTGCTAGGTAACTTCTGCATTTTTATGCTCACTACATCCCCTATGGTAGCATTTCTTCATCAGTTTGCAGTGAGTCTCAGCTTCACTGTAAAAAGTTAGTCGCACAGTGGCTTGTTGAAGTATCATCTTCGTCATCCAATTTCTACTTTCAGTTTCAAAAGAGTCTCAAACAACAGTTTTTGATGTTTCGCCAATCCATTCTTTGAAACTTGAGTCTCAGTTTCACTGTAAATAGTTTCTCAGACAGTAGCTTCACTTCAACATACTTTGATATTATGAACCATTCTTTGATGGATTATGTTTGTCCTGCTTTTGCTCTCCACACAGTCTGTACAAAGATGTTCATTACTAATAAATATACAAATATCAAGTGTGACTGCAGACCAACATCAAAACAATCTCAATACTCTGCTTTGTTTACATAAAACTCAGACATCCATCTATAAGCCGGTGTCAGAATGAAGACGGTAAATCTAAAGAGAAGACTCTTCATGCTTTCATCCACTCTCAGCCACTCTACAAATCCCTGCATCCAATCTTTTCATCTTCACACCGTCGGTGGTGTGTCCGCTTGTCTGTGAGGATCAGACGTGTGTGATTTTCACAACACACTTGTTTGTGTTTGTGTGTGTGTGTGTGATAAAAGTTTGACCGATTGAGCGGCGGTATGTTAATTACAACCATGAACTCAAAATACATCGATATGATTCTGTCCATCTCTCTGCTGCTGGTCGTGGAGGAGGGATGGAAATCAAAAGTATTGATGAAAAGAGAGGAAGAGAAGAGAGGAGAGGTGAGGAAAGGCCACAGAAGTAAAGAGAGGGAAAGATGAGGAAAGAAAGAAGTACAGGACTAAAACAAAGTTTTTCAAACTTGTAGAGGGCAGATTACAGGGAACAGGAAAACGAAGAAGGGATTTTCTTCATTTTTCTGTGAGAAAAGGTTACATTTCTGAAAATTCTGTTTTGTTATGAAGTCTTTGAATCCAAATCTTTGTCTTTTCCTCAGATTAGTGTCTAAACCAGGTGGAGGTTGACCATCCTGCTCCTCCTAAACATCTTTAATCCCTGAAATAAGACTTAAAAGCCGTCTCTTCTCTTTACCCGACCCTCACATCAGCTGTTAACTCCTCATTTCACATCCACTGCTCTGTCAGGAGTGTTAACTCTTTCTCTTTCTTCCTCTTCACCCCCATCTCTTCTTCATGACTGGAGGTTTAAACCCGTCCTTTGAGCTCTGCTCCTCTTCAGGAGTGAACAGGAGAAATCAATACTGGATCTGAGACTCTTTCATGAGCTGATTTCACTCGGATTCTTCGACACACAGAGGAGCAAACAAACTCGAGCTTCTTTGATTTATCACACATCATTTAACGTTTGTCTCTCAGGATCTTTCGGTCGGATTATGACATTTCAGGTGGAGGTCTATCCCTGCTGGAGTGCCTCTCTGAGCCAGTAGATGGCAGTATAGATCCATCAAGCGACGAGATGTCTTCCTCTCCTCTGCCTCAGCTCTCATTCCTTCTCTTTTTCTGATTTTAGTTTTCATTTGCTTTTTCTTGTCCTTTTTCTGGTTCTTCCTTTTTACTCTCCTTGTCTTTTTCCACATTCTTGTTTGTCGTCTCGTCTTCTTTTTCTGCGAGCAGCTCAGTGAAATACTAAATAATAAATTCTCTTAAATCAAGGCGATATCTACTAATTGTTTGTCTCATACATTATTTACTTTCATCAGGCTGTTTTAATATTTGAAGTTGTTTGTCCTTGTACATTTTAACATGATATTATAACTTGTTAGTTTATTTGAGTCAGTTTTACTTCATATAAAGATGTAATAGTCTGTGAAATAAATCTGTGGCCTTGTATTTTAAGATTATTGAAGTATCACTAGATGCTAAATTAAAATTAGACCCTTCAATATGTGAAAACAACTTGTCTTACTTATCAACATTTCATATTTCTACTTGATTAGTTGTAAGAAGTGAAACTTTTTTTCCGTTATCTTTCAGCATTTATTCTAACCTGAGTTACCCTGTTACACCCCATGGACCCCATTTTTATCTTTCACACGTCTCTAAAATAATAAATCTGAAATCACCTGTTAGATTTCTGTCTTACATTTTTTTTTTCATTGAAATTTTCCGCTCTCTTGTCTTTCCATCTTCTCCATTTTTTATACTGTCCGATGTTTTGATGTGACTTCAGCAGGCTCTGAACAGCAATGTTTATTCATGCTACGATTATTATTTTTACACCATCTGACACACTCTCTGTTTTTTCACTCTCAGTGTTTCGTGAAGCAGTTGGACGGGTTCATCTCGTGGCTGCAGGAGGCGCTGGACAGCACCGAAAACTGGACGCAGCCCAGACAGGAGCTGGACAGCCTGAGGGTGTACCTGGACACACACCTGGTGAGAACACACGCGCTTTATTTTCCCTTTTCCCCTCCTACACTCCACTTTAAACCCCTGTGATAAATCCCAACCCTAATCCTTACATCAACATTAAAACCAGGTCTTGAAGCATAAGATCCATAGTCTCTTTAAACTTGGGCCTTTCTATTGATTTCTTTATCTAAATGACTAATGGGAACAAAAATGTGCGACAAAAATCCTTGCATGTAGTAAAAAGTGGTATCCAGAGGATTACAGAAAAAAATCCTTTCAACAGAGAGATATTTTTAGAAAAAGTTAAATTCTTGTTTTAAAAAAAGAAACAGAAACTTTGTACCCTCTTCCAAGAAACCAAATATCAATTACAAAACTTTGGTTAACAGAAAATAGAAACTATTGTTATACTCCTGCCTCCACTGGTTGATTTCTTTTGCTCTAAAAGGACCATTCTTAACACTATAAAAGCAACAATAGTAAGATAAAAATAAAAGTAACTCCTGTTACATGCATGGTTTCAAGACTGTCTCTCTGAATGAAGTCCAGTGGCCCAAATGTGAGCAATGAAACAGTCTTTTAGACACAAAGATAGAGATATTTAAACTAATTTTTCAGGCTTTATGTTATATTCTCACTCTGATAATTTTTTAACTGCTTTATATGATTTGCAGTTTGAAAAACCCTCCGTACTTGAAGCTGGTGTCTTTAAAATCCGTCCTTTCAGCCTCTGTCTGAGACCCTTGATTTCCCTTTAAGTAACTACACAGAATCTTTTTTTAAAGTTTGAATTATCATTAACAATGACAAATTTACCATTTTTAAGGTGAATAGAGACCAATGTCACCATCTGAGGAAATCTTAAGTTGATCTCACTAAATTCTCGTGTGACTTAAACCATCTGAGACTTCTCTACGTTTAATGTTGACATCCAACATTTTAGGTCCATATTTATTTTTTTTTAAATGTGAAAAAAAAATGATGCCGTCTCCTTGAAATTAAAGATTTTACTCTTTTGCCTACTTCTTTACTTTGCCGCAAGACTGTGTGAATATTGAGACCTGCTTTCTCGTGACTCTTCTTCAAAAATGCGTCAACTCCAGCAACTTTTCAGGTGTCACCAAAGACTTTTAGAGGCTGGTGTGTAAGCATGTATCATTCTTACTCTCTTTGGTCTCAAAGCACTCCCAGGCGGCCCAGTCCTCACAGTCACAGTCAAAGTCGGAGACGTTGACCCCTCTGCATCTAGACTTTGAACGAATTATGAAAGCATGAAGCTGCTGATTGCTGATGCTGCCCCGCCTTAATTTTTTTGTAGTTCCAAACACATTTATGGTGTTTTTACCCACTTCCTGTCCCTTCCGTGACATTATTCCTCTTTCCTGTCCATTACAATGACGTGCATGTGGACAAATTAAGCAGGGGAATCTTTTTTGGGGTCGGGCCAAATTTCAGCTCAATTGTGGCGTGCCTCGTGTAGTATATGTGGGGTAACTAGGAGAGATTAACAACACGTGACGTGCTCCCTATCACAAAATCCGCTGAAAACCAGTAAATGAAACATGTTTGAAATCCTAATCTCTCTTGTGACGGTATTGCACAGTAAAAGCAGTGCAACGAGCCTACTTGCCTTGAAGGGCAACTTCGTTTTATTGACACCTGGACCTTATTTATAGGTGTGTGCATGTTGATATACTCACTCAGACAAACATCGTGCAGCTCGGAGTCCTTCAGAAGTTATTTAGATCCAACCGATTTTAGCCACACTTAGCGGGGGCCACGGCAAGGGAGCTTTAGCGCGGGACATAATCTCTGCAAAATCGCTCATTTCGGCTATATTTTTTCATCCATCGCCAGTGTTGTCATAAAATCAGCTCGTCTACCATCTTCAGGTGGGTCAGCTGACCCAGAGCTGACCTGGTAAACAAACGTTTGACGGTTGTCCTGACCGGTTTGAGCCTGAGTACACGGACGAGGAGCTCCATGAAAGAAGGATGCAGAGAGAGAGAGACCAAGAGCTGGCTCAAGAACAACAAACAGGAGGCGAAATGAGCGATTTTGCAGAGATTATGTCCCGCGCTGAAGCTCCCTTGCTGTGGCCCCCGCTAAATCCGGCTAAAATCAGTTGGATCTAAATAACTTCTGCAGGACTCCGAGCTGTTTGTCTGAGTGAGTATATGAGCATGCACACACCTATAAATAAAGTCCAGGTGTCAAAAAACCGGAGTTGCCCTTTAACCACTCACACTGAGCATGTGCGATCACTGAAGTTGGTCTAAAGCTGGATGAAGTTAGTCTACAGTTTAGTTTAGCTTTTTCTAAGTACCCACTGTTCTCTCTTAGGGATTGAGAGACTATATTGCCCACATCTGCCCAGCCAATTCCTCGTCTATACACATCTTCTTCTTGTTTTTCTTTTTTGTTGTCTCTTCACATAGAATGGCACAAATTGCCAAGGCAGTGCATTTGTTTTTGCTGAGTCAAAAAATTTAAATATTGCACAGTGTATCCTCGGCTTTAGGTGATAATGTCATTTAGCTCTTTTAGAGACTTTTAAGGGGGCCTCTTTCCTTACTGAGGAGTTGGTAACGCTGCTTTCACTTTAAGATCTATCTCAGGAGTCTTTTTGGTAATTTCTGACTCTTAAACAAACAATCTTATTGCATCAAGAACTTTTTATGGGCACACTTAGATCAGGTTGAGCCATCACAGCTTGTTTCACTGCTGCAGGCTGAAGCAATCTGTGCTGGAGCAAATCCAAATCTTTTTATACCTTTAAGTCACTTCAACCCCCCCTAAAACACAAATGTTGAGATTTAACTCTGATGAGGTCAAAGGTTAGTGGTTTCATGTCCTACCTTCTAACGATGAAGTCAGAGAGAGATGACAGGAAGGCAGGGGAAGAACACAGACTGTCACCACTTAAATCATTATTTCTCTCTTTTTTGTTCCCGTTTCTTGTCGTCTGCATCTTCCTCCTTCTGTTTCCCTCCCTTTTTCTCTCTTTCTCTTTTTTTTAACAGTTTATTTCTGACCATCTGCCCCTCCATCTTCCAGTTTTTATTATTCGTCTCCTTTTTATCTCTGTATTTATTTGCTTCGTCCACAAAATCAAAACTATTCCAAATTTTTCCTGCGTTTTCCAAATTCCACTGTATAAGAAAAGTGAGCACCTATTGATGTTGTTTAAGTGTGTAAGAAACACACACACACACACATGGACACACACTTGAAGATGAGACTCACTTTGACAATTACTCACACTCTTTATGGCAAACATATGGGCCTCACACACATGCAAATACACACACACAGCACACTCGTAAAAAACAGCACTCATCAAAACTGCATTCAAGAGTAAAAAGAAATGAGACGTGAACACACACACATATACACACACACACACACACACACACACACACACACACACACACACACACACACACACACACACACACAAAGACAGACAAACTAAGACAAACAAACAGGTTGTATTTGCATATAAGCGTACAAATGCAAACATACGTACATGCACAGAGGAAGAGCTGTGTTTTAGTGGCAGTAGCACACACACACTCACACACACACACACTCATACACACACAGTCTCTCTCACACACACACACACACACACACACACAGCCCTAGGTGCTATTTGCATACATTTGCATGTTCCTAGACAGATTTCCAAATCAGCATCTCCATATCCGTCCCTGCAGAACAGCATCACGCACACAGATCCACACACACTCACTCACACACACACCTACACCGAGCAGTGTTATCTCGATGCTCATATCTGCTGTGTGTGTTCCCAGTTTGTGTGTGTGTGTTTGAGTGTGTGTGTGTTTGTTTTCTTGGTTTGTTTACACGTGTCGACTTTGTTGTGGGTGCCAGCAGTGCTAACGTTAGCGGCGGTTAGCTTCAATTAGAATTGCCGGCTCTTAATTGGCGCGTCTCGTTAAATAAAGTAAAAGAGGATGAAAAAGCATCGCTAATAAGACTTTGAACTGCTACACTGTTGATAGCGTGTTAGCTTAACTGACTCTGTGTTTGTGTGTGTGTGTCGGTGTAGATAGTCACACTTGCACTTTGTAGTTATTAGTGTGTGTTTTTGAGTGTGTGTTTTGTGGATTGCCGCAGAGAGACAGCTCTCTTTTTCTCTCATTTCATCTCCGACTTCTTTGTCTTCTTCTGAGTTTTCTGACTTTTTCTCCAATGAAATGTCTTTTAATTCTCCAAAGTTGCTCTGGTGAAGATATTTAAAGAAATTTGAGGCTGATACTGAGGTTATAATCTCTCAAATGTCTCCTGAAACAGAAAGTAGGAAAAAATAAATTGAACTCATGAGATGGAGGTGTAGGGAGAGTTTCTCTTTATGCTTTGTGTGACACATTGTTATGTTAAAGTGGCCTCATTATGCTTTTTTCAAGCTTTATATTTTCACTCTGTGAATAGCTTTAAGAACTTCTGTATCTGACTCACTGTGGTGTCTAAATCCCCACATTTCAACCACTGACAGGAAATATCAGGTACTGTTTCTTTAAGGCCCCTGTCCCTGCAAGCCCACTTGCCTCTGATTGGTCAGCTCTTTAGAAGCCTTTTGTAAGAAAACTTGTTGAATAGAGAGTTCTGTGACTTTTTTGCAGTCAAAGACTCAAGAGTAGAAGTGACCTGAACACCTGCGTCACAAAGCCACAATTCATGTTGCTTAGAAGAAGGCAGCTAGCTGGCTGTTGTGGCTAACTGTCCCGCACTGCTAGCATCACATAAATGATACAACTATCACAAAGATTTCTGAAATAACCTCAAGAATCACTGGATTTGGCTTTTGTTTCATAACATTTTAACAGCTTGTTATTGTGTGGAAACAAAATACAAACAACAGCAGCGCGGGACAGGACAGGTCTAGTCCATCCTCAAGAGGCTCCATATTCCTTAACTACCCGCTAGCCATACATTGTCCTACTCACTACCTGGCTACTAACTAAAGATACAAACACTTTAACAAAAAACATTAATTAAAGGAGTATTTTATGGATTATACAATATTTATGAATACAGTTATCAAAAGATAGATTCAATGGCAGTTAGCATTCAATGGCTAATCTAGCTCTCCTTCTTGGGGTTGACCAACTCTAAAGCCGCATTTCCACCAAGCAGACCAGTTTGGTTCGTCTCAGTACGGCGCACATTTTGTGGCGTTTCCACTGACTTATCCCGGGGCAGATCCCAAAATAACCAAAACGCGCTGTCCCCCTTTTTGGGAACCTTTTGAATGGGTGCCAGACTGGACCGATTCGCTCTCGGAAAGTGGAGCTACAACTATATCAAAGAGCTACATGCCAATCACAGAGAAGGCAAAATGCCGCATGTCTTCCATCCATGCTCTTTGTTTACTGTATTGCATTTTTCTTCTTCGTTGGATTTATTAGCGGGATACATTGTGTTGCGCTGCTATGGCATCACGCTATTATTTAACAGCTGCAGCTTTCGGAATCTGGCTTACACGCCGCCTACCACAAGGGGGCACAGTTTGCTGTGGAAACCTAAATAGGATCAGGCTTAACTGTACCAAACCGTGCCAAACCGTACTGAACTGAACGGGACTGCTTGGTGGAAAAGCGGCTTAAATAAAACAACTTTGAAATCTTCTGATATCATCACCACTGCTCATGGCTTTAGTGTCTTTGTAGCAACCGGTAACCTATAGATCCAGTGGGAAAATATAGCATGCAACTGATTCAGCATACTAACCCAAGTTTACAATTGAAGGTGCGTTCAATTTGTACTCAGGAGTTGGGATTTACAAGCTCCGAGTGGGAAATTTCAACTGGAACCCCCCCTGAAGTCAGAATTCCCGACTGGAAAGTCGGGGGATCCACACCACCCCTGAGTTTGCAATCAAAGATGGCTGCCCCGAGTGTAAACAGTTATGAAGCTACTGTTATATTCTTCTTATTTTAGAATTTCTATTTGCAGAAATATTGCTGTTATCGCAAGTTTTTCCGACTTGGCAACTGGAACGCCTTTAACTTGGAGATGACATCATTCCCACTCCACACTTCCCAGTTCTGATGTAGATTGATCTCATCATTTGGGACCGAGTTTGCCATTATGACGCAAAAGGAAGCTAACGGTTTAGCCACGCTCTACAGTTTATGGTGTCAACAAGCAGAAGCTACACTCTATCACCGAACTGTTTCCCTTTGCTCATATTTGTGTAAGTTAACAACTTTCGTCACTTGGTTTAGACCAATCAGAATCAAGCATCTTACAAACCCGAAAGATCACAGGAAAGGCAGGCGTATCGTCTCATTCAACAGTGTATAATTCTGGTTCAACTGGTGTGGATGTCAAAATAATTTTGTTGTTTTATAATTCTGCAGAGGTAGACAACTCCTATGCCCTCTTCCATGATTTGACAGCTGAGCTTTGACCAGAGAATGGTGTCACATAGCGATCCTAACATTTAACAGACTTTGTTGAGAAATAGTAACAGGTGACAGGAAGTGCTGGTTTTCAGCTGCTGGGATTGGTTAGAGATTTGTTTTGCAACAACAGAGCTCAAAGGCCCAGAAAAAGGTGAAGTATCAGACTGTCAATAACACATAAAGTCTTAGCTTCTGTTTCTAGATCTGTTTCCTGCTCGTTGTTTGATTGGATGAGTCTGTGATAGAGACATTTTGGACGACTCCAAACTTAATCTGAAATTGAAAGAGCAAAGGACGTCTCGTTATCTCTTTGTTTCTGCTTTTCCATGTCTCCCTCTTTCTAACACACACATATTCACACACTCTGTTACTCTCACTCTTTCTCTATATTGCTTTCTCTTACACACATAAACACACAAACACACAAACACACAAACACACACACAGCTCCAGGGCAGCAGTGGGTGGAGAGGAGCTGCTCTCCCAATTGAATATTTGGTCCAGCTGGCGTGTGTGTAAGTGTATGTGTGTGTGTGTGTGTGTGCATGTATCTGTAAGAGAGTGTGTGTGTATGTAATAGAGTGTGTGTGTGTGTGTGTTTGTGTCTGTGTCTATATGTGTGTTTTAGGGCACGTGGAGCGAATAAGCGCAGGTCTTTCCGGAACCCCGGGGAGATCAGTGAGGCGAGAGGACGCTAACACACACACACACACACACACACACACACACACACACACACACACACACACACACAGGCTGCTCTTTGTAAGGCGCTGAGAGATGGCGGCCAATGAAAGGCCTATTGATTGGGTCTGATGGGCGATCCAGGCCTTTGAATCCCATTACCAGCATCAACACACTATTGGTGGCAACAAGAGAGGGGGAGAGGGGGGAGATGGAGGTGAGAGTGGGGGAGAGAGGTCTGAAACTGCCTTCACACTAAACTATCTTAATCTGAAAATGCAGATTTTATGTGAAAACCTCCAGGCTTGCACTGCAGGTTGTTTTTAATGAAGACCTCCATCCACCCTGAAACAAATTCACTCCTTTCTCTTCCTGTTCACAGCTGATGTGTTACAGGTGTTTTATGACACTAAAAACCCTTTAAAGTACAAACTCCTGGCAGTTTTCAGACAGTTTCAGGACATTCAGGTTTTTCAATTTCAGGGAGTTGCCTTCCAAAGTTGTTACAGAAGCCAGTTAAGGCATATGTTTTCTTGCTTGCTTTCTTGCTAAGCATGGTTAGGTTTAGGCATGAAAACCACACAAGGTTGATCTGAACAAAAACATCACATTTGGTTTCAGAAGGATCCAGAAACTTGTCTTGTACTGGATTAACACACGTCATATCACATCAGTCTGCTTACAGAAGTCTGTCACTTTTGACCACGACCTGTTGACACTGTGGCAAAAACATTTATTCGTGTTAGCTGCGGGCTAAACTAAAAGGGCCAGTTTTGTGTCGGCCCTGGACTCTTAAAAAACAGAGGTAGTCTACGTGACATCACCCATCTGTTTCAGAAGCAGATTTTGAAGCCTGTCGGAAATGTTGAACTCGACATAACTTAGGGGACAGAGAGGTGGAGCTGAGGCAGGTTTTTAGCCTCTTTGATAGCAGCAACAAAAAGCCAACTTGTCAGTCAAGTCAGCCATTCACATTCTTATTTATGTATGTACAAGAGAACCTAAGGTAGGGAGAGCACACCTGACATTTTTGTATGCATACATGAACATTTAAGGCAGGCAGAGCACACCTCTCTTTTCTTATGCTTACATGAAAAGACAAGGAAGGGAGAGCACAACTCTGTTTTTGTTTGCATACATGAAAAAAACCTCAACTTTAATTTCTTCAAAAATAAATACTTGTGTATACTTTGTATCCACTTGACAATATGTCAGGATTATGTATAGTGAGCAGGTTTAAATTCAAATCGTTAACACAACAGGGTGAGCAGGTCCGTGACTTGAAGCTTTATGTCAGTGTTTTGAACGCTGTCATATTTCTGTGCTTGGAATCTGTTTGTTTGTCTGTGAAGTGCTTTGAGTTAAATGTTTGTATGAAAGATGCCATGGGATTCACAAAGATGGAGAGAAAGAAGGGTGGATAAATAAACAGACGCAAGAAGAATGGAACAGGTGGACCGTTGACAGGAAATGAGAGGGTACAGGAGAAAAGATGGAAGGGCAGTGGAAAGTGTAAAGAGAGTGAAAGAAAAAAAGAAATGTTTTTTAATGCTGAATAAAAATAATATTAAGAAAAATTCAGAAAGGGTAAGAAAGCAGAGGAGAGACTGGGATGTGTTACGCACACACACACCCACACAAATACACACACATCCCTTGGGGAATACAGCGGTATCACTACAGTTTTTCGCGCCTCTGTCTGAATGGAGACAATTTGATCATCATTATTACAAAGACTCTTTGATCAGATCATGTCTCATCAACCCCTGCCTAAGTGTGTGTGTGTGTGTGTGTGTGTGTGTGTGTGTGTGTGTGTGTGTGTGTGTGTGTGTGTGTGTGTGTGTGCGTATGTGTGTACAATTGCAGCTTAACACACAATCTCAATGTCAAACCTCAATGTCATCTCAGTATCGAGGGCTGCACACCTCTTAGCGCCCTCGCTAATATGCTAATGCTAGAAGCTAAATGATATTAGGTAGGCTTCTGAGGCTGGCCTACCCTGTGCTTGGGGCTAATATGCTAATGCTAACAGGTAATCTGATCACTCAGGCTTTGAAGCGGCTTGTCTGTCAGCCCACTGTGTGTGTATGTTAATCAGAGCAGGGAGTTGAAGCGTTTACAGCGGCTAAGAAATCCCCAAACCCACCTGCTACTGTCACCATTAAGTAATCACATGTTTAAACTACAGTAGCATTCGGCAAAAATACACATGTGGTTTTCAGATCAAAGTAATACCTAAGGTTTTACAAATTCCTGTCTCAAAACATGATTTTCTACATGTTTTTCATGATTTTTTTTGAAGCTCCTCAAAAAAATTGAGGATGTCTTTGTAGGAGCCTATCCTCAAAGTAGTTGCTTGTCTTGTTTTGCATGTTTTTATTAATGTAGTTTTTTCTGGTATTATCTTACATTATCTATAAGTCAAACAACAAAATGAAAAAAAAATGCCTGTCAGGTCATCAGTCTGGTGGATATCAGGATAGCAATACAACAACTGTCACTGGTTAAAACTCCACACTTCAGTGAATTTTACCGTCCAGGACATGGGAGTTGCTTTTCTATTTCTGCTTTTTTTGGTACTTTTTTTATATTAATACCTTTTACATAATAGATACATGAAAAATACATGCTGCAGATCCGTAGTTACCAAAAGATAAAAAACAAAGTCATGAAATATAATTAACAAAATTGCCTGTCAGGTATTTGGTAGATCAATAACTCCTGACCTTATAAGTATAAAGTAATGTTTTCAGTCAATTAAGTCTAGTGGCTAAAAGGTGAGGGATGCACCTCTGGTTTAAACACTGCAGTTAAACAAATAGTTTTTACTGTACAGTGGAGTTGCTTGTCTACCTTGGCTATTTTGATTACTTTAATAACATCCTTTATAAAATAAATGCACAACACAACTTTAATGGAACAGCATCAAATCACACACACACTGTCCTCCTGTCTGTTCCCTCTGTCACACACACTCTCCTCTCCCTCTCTGTCTCTCAGACACATAAATACATACACACAGCCTCTTATTACCGCCTGCTGTCTGCCGTGCATAAAAGCATGCTCTGCATGCCTTATCATGGTGTGATTGATGGCTGGCTGTTCTACTCTTATCGATTCTATGCTCTCCATATATTAAACAGAGGAAACGGAGCTGAATCGCTCGTGGAATAAGGCTCTGAAATACGATCGCTCCCCGATAGCCCGGCTAATCTGCACAACCTAATTCATTCCTAACATCAGCCGGTCCTATCCCAGAGACGCAGACAGTCACGCTGTGTTTTCTGTAGCGCTGATAAATGTACTTTATGTTTATTAGCTTTGAGCTTTTTCAACAGCTTATCTGGAAATGATGTTGGGCAGAGTGGCGGCTGAGTCTGTAAAATTACTCAATCAGCCGTGAGATTTGAAGTAATTTACGACGTTTGCGGGGCAGTAATGATTGCAGAATGCAGACAGTGGTGTTTTATTTGGATAATATTGATGTATGAATGTGTTTTTGGGGGCGTTGTGGGGAGATAAAGCTGATTGTTTGCGTTTTCAAAGTGATAGTTTATTGTTTATCTGTGAAATGTAATACGTAAAGGACAGTGTCAATGCTATCGGCTCACGTCCGTTAGAGCTGCTTCAGGAGATGTGACCGAACCAGGAGACTCAACTCAGTCTAGTGTCGCACAGTGGGTGACGCGAGGTACTGACTCTGACAGCACTGAGGGGCCAGTCCTAAGATGAGCTAAGCTTTTTTTTTTTTGCCTGACTGAAAAAGAAGTCATCAGCTTTGGGGTTTAAAGTGTCCCCATTAGAGTCTCTCATGTCACACTTCCAAAGAATTGGGCTCTGTGTAAAATTTCTGTACACTTTTGATGGTTTGCAAATCATATAAACATTTTATTTAGCTAAAAGTAGAGCAACAACAGTATCTGATGTTTGAAAAAAGTTGAGTCTGGAACATCAAAACAGAGGGTCACCGTTCTGTGAGAGACTGCATGAGCAAATTCATTTTTTTAAACTTTTATTCTTTCTCAAAAAAGACAGTGAGATTCTCCTCATTTTCAGTGTTGTCAAGATCAGATATTTAAACAATTTAAGAATGATGCTCCTCAGCACGAAATCTAAAAAATTACGGGGTTTCATCACAGCCCCTTTTAAAGTGATCTTGAAAAAGTCTCCCTTCTATATATATGCCTGATGGTAATCCACACTTTAAAATGAGATTATCAGCCCCAATATTGTTGGTTACAGGTTATTTCAAATTGCTACTTCTTAGCTTCCAGTTCGAGTCAACCAGGACTGAATTGAAATACGGCACGTCTAGATCTCTATGATAACACCACGCTGGCAGATGAAGTTTAGTAGTGAGATGAAACACAGAGATCCGTGTTTTTCTCTGCTAAAACAATTTCTGTGATTAATTTTGTAGTGATGGTGGACACAGGAGCCTTACCGTCAGACAGAAAAAGGACAGAAGAGCAGAAGAAAGCTAAACAGGAGAGAGATACAGCCTGAGCTTAAGGCTAGTTAGCCTTTAACCAGAATTTACTGACTTTACACATTACTTGACTTAAAGCACCAGGATGTCAGTTGCGCTTAACATATACAGCTGCTAAACTGACAGCGTTTGCTTGTTGTCATGTTAACCTACAGTTACATTGTCGCACCAGGCTGCAGATATCGCTAACATATAGCCGGCTGCTACAACGTTTGCTTGATGTCATGTTTCAAACCGTAGTGCTATGTAACTGTACTGATAAGTCCCTTACCTCGGCGCATTGTATCCAGTAAAAAGTCGTCTTCAACAAAGAATTTTTTTTTTCGATTCTGATCTCCAATTAGTTTCAAAACACAAACCTCCCCAAAGAAATTGTGTGTGCGGAGACTCTGGGCCAGAAGGTGGCGAAGGAGTGCAATTAAAATGGATCCTCCTCATAGCATCTGTTGGCATCCTGGATGGATGTGAGCTTCAAGCTCTCAGGCGGCTCTGCATTAAAAACAGACTCTGTAGTGGAGGTTGCTGCATGGGCTCTTTGGAAAAGTGTTTGTGGTGTGATAAATTGAAATTTGTATGAACTTGGACAGATGCTAACTCATTAGCACTTAGACAGCAAGTTTAAAAGAAAAAAGAAGTAACTCTAAATGAAATGAATCTAGTTTTTGTCCCAAGACTTTCTTTCCCTCCCCACTGACTGATTCAGAGCGTGTGTGTTTTTTTGTGAGCGTACCTGTGTGTTTGAGGTACCTATCCGTCTTTTGTGTGTGTGTGTCGGTGTATCCAGCTCCATAAATATTGGTGGTGTGGAGGTCTGACCTTGTCATGTGTTGACTGATGCCGTCGCCCGTCCATCCCTCACTGCAGTGGACTGTCTGTCTCCGTCCACAGGCTGAACCGAGCTGCACAAAGGGAAAAAAAAAACACTTAAACAAAAGACGCCATTTAAAAAAACAAAACTGGCGGAAATAACGAGAAGTCGTTTTTAGTGTGAGACAGGTTTTTTGGAGGTTTTTGTAGAACAATGCACACTTTAACCAAATCTTCCCACTTTTGCATTTCCACTGATGCTTTGATCTCTTTTAAGATCAGCTGATCAGAATACATCACTGAGAGACAAGCATGCACACACACAGACACACACACTTACAGCAGGATCCAGAGAGAGCTGTGTGTGTATGTGTGTGTAACATTTCCCACAGCAGCACAGCAGGATGTCAGAAGTGGTTAAGTGTTGAGGACTGAGCACCTTGAGGCTTACACACACACACACACACACACACACACACACACACACACACACACACACACACACACACACACACACACACACGCACACGCACACACACAAAAGGCTGAAGTGGTGTTCATAGATCTGACTGGAGTGTTTTTCCAACACTGCCTCAGGCTGCTCTGAGCCTCCATCATCCATCCATCCATCTCTTTGTTTATGATCCATTCATCCATCTGTCTGTCTCTTTTCCTCCTTTTTTAACAGCAGTCCTCTGTTCCTCTCTTCTGTTTACATTACATAAAGTATGTTGATTTCTTTATGTTATCCCTGCCTCCTCCTGTCTTCTCTATGGACGGCTTTAAGTGAGGAAAAAGAGCTGCTTTCAGACCTGATAAGCTTCAGCTGTTTGTTGGTTTTTCTCCAATAGCTGCTCCTACACTTTGTGTACTCCCATTGTTTTTAAAGGGGCGGTGAGGAGTTTCTAAGTGATTTAAAAAAAAGTCTCTGTTTGAGATATATGCCTGATGGTAAGCCACACTTTAAAATGATGATGTTAACACCTAAATAAGTAATTTGGAAATGCTACTTCGTAGCTACTTCATAGTTTCTCGGGCGGGACAGGATTGATTTACGGCGCGTCTAGGTCTCTATGACAACACCACGCGACTGACAGAGAAGAGAGATCCTTGTTTTTCTCTGCTGAAAACAAATTCTGTGATTAATTTTGAAGTGATGGTGGACACAAGAGCCTAACTGTCAGACAGAAAAGGGACAGAAGAGCAGAATAAAGCTAAGCAGGAGACAAGCTAATTAGCCTCTACCTAAGGCTGTATCACTCTATATCAGAGGAGCTAAGCTGTTTATGATAATGTTGATTCCAACCCACAGTCACTTGAGAGTCTATCAATAAAATGAAGAGTGAGGTTACGTTAGCTCTGCTTGGTAGATGACTGGCAGGACATAGCTAACCAGGATTTCACGGATATTTTACGGATATGTCTTAAAGCACCAGGCTGTCAGCTGTGCTAAATATAGACAACTACTAAACTACTTGTCATATTTCAAACCGTAGCGCTACGTAACTGTACTGTTAAATACCTTACCTCAGTGCGTTGTATCCAGTAAAAAGTTGTCCCGAACAAAGTAAATTAGTTTTGATCCAATCTCCATTTGATTTTAAAACAAACACACGTGTTGTCAAAAATCATACCTTCTCAACAGTGTGTGTGAGACTCTGGGCCAGAAGGTAGTGGGGCAGTTCACTTCAAACAGATCCTCCTCATAGCACTGTTACTTGTTTGTAAAAACAACATTCAAACTAGGCTGCTCCTCCTTGGCTCAGTGCCAGCGGCAGCACACACCCACTGCCTCCAACCGTGTCTATGTGAACACACTTACTAACCCAGCAACCACCTCGAGCATTGGGTTTCTATGTGGGAGAGACTTAAGAGCTGTGCACCTGACTTAGCACAAGCTAATCACAGGTATTTGACACATACCTGGTTAGCAGAAAGCTAACTCCTGCCTGAAACCAAGTAAAAGTCGTGCCAAGCCTCACCCTCGGTTATGAAAAAAACCTTTTTTTGTTTGGCGTTGAATCTTACTTGGGTTGTGTTTTTCTTGCTCTGTGCTACATCCACTATGGAGCTGCTATGATTGGCTTCTTCCACTTCGCAATGGATGGGCCATAATTGGCTGATGTAACAACGTCTACTCCCTTCCCAGAAAAACAACAAAAACATTGAGGCAGAAACAGGCACTGACACGTTTAGAGGCCCAGAAGTGACAATTGAGCTGGATTATTTATGTGAAAGTTGAAATTTATTTTTTAGGGAATTCCTGCAGACTCTACCTTTGAGTGACGATAATCTTTGTGTGTTTCAGAGTTTCAAGCTCAACGTGGACAGTCACAGTGCTCTGAAGGACGGCATCATGGAAGAAGGCCGCGCTCTCCTCTCCATCATCCCCTCCCACCAATCAGGTTCGTTCACGCCCACATCTGACACACACTCACAATACGAGAATTCACCCTCAAACACACACACAGACACACACACAGGTAGCCATAACCGGGCTCTGACTCTGTCCCATTCATTATTAATATTTGGATTAACAGAGTGACCTTCAGAGAGGAGAGCTCATATGAATGTAGCCCAAAGAGAGGCTGAGAGAGATAGAGACAAAGAATGAGATGGAGACGTAGAGATAGAAAAGCCAGCGGGCAGAAAGTGGCTGGCAGGGAGAGAAACATTCAATATAGTTTTATATTTTCCTAAATCAGAGCAGAGCTGGAGACAGCAAAAGGAGAGAAAGAGATCAAGGTTGGTGTCAAACATTGTTCCAAAGCCAAAGATTATCATCACAATAAATGTTAAAAAAACAACACGTCAGGTGTTCAAATCAGTTAATTTGAGATAATGTGACTCTTTAATGAGGGGCTCTGAGCTGAGCTGTTGCTGCACTCCAACAACCTGAAATCTAATCAAGTGTTTTTGTCTTTTTCCAGTAAGAAAATGTCTTTTTAGGCTTAATATGAGCCACATTCACCTGATCAGTCCAGAGAAATGTCTTATTTTGAAGTCATTCCAAACAAAAATTAGGTCTGAATTGCTTTTAACAGGTGAAAAAAAGTCTTCCAATAAAACAAGAGAAAAGTTATTTGTATTAAGACATTATTCTAGTTTTAAGCAAATTTTCGAACAATTTTTTCTTTGTTTCATTAGCAGGTTTTTTCACTTGTTACACTGCGATAACTAAAATCTTGCTTTCTTGTTGCACTCCCTGCTGTCACTCCCACATAAAGACTTTTCACTACTTGGGAACACTCTGTTGACAGCTGAGATACAAAACTTTCTGTTAAGGCACTTAGTGGTAAAAAAAAAAAAAAAAACTAAAATGAATAGATATAGAAAAGATTAAACAAATAAATATAAAAGAAGTTTAAAAAAGGAAAAAAAATAATAACAAATAAGTAAAATCCAGAAGCAGCATGACCAAGTCGTAGAATAGAGTGTGTCAAGGGCCAAAGCAAAGACAATAAACTATTTACTCCTGTAAAAGTGTGGAGGGTTTGCTGAAGAATGTCAGGAAAGATCTCCAGATTTCATTCAGTTTCTTTTCAGAACCATGCAGTGTGCATCTCATCTTTTCACGTTTCAGATTAACAAGTACATCTCTTACTCAGTGAGAAATCGAAAGTGGGGAGGTATCCTTCCATCCAGTGGCATTTTCTTCTGGAGGCCAATGGAAGCCATGCTTCCTCTCTTTTTTCAGACTGTAGCTGTGATTTAATGAAAATACTCCTTTTAACAGTTTTGATAATTCTTCTGTGTTTCCTCACTGTCCTCACTTCCTTATTTCTCTCCTCTAATTATTGAGCATTTTACGATGTTAAAACAGCGCCATCCTAAATGTTATGTGGCAAATGAGTGGTGAAAATAAGATATTGCACACTGTTGTCTGCATGTAGGCCAAGCCGAGTTGGCGTCCCTTGGTGAAAAAAAACAAAAACGATTAACCAATCAGATGAGGCTGCGGTCATGACACTGCTCACCTGTGATTGGCCAAGACTGTGTCAAGGGAAGCCGCCTTGTCTTTGGCCTCAAACCAATCAAATCACAGTATCGTCATCATCAAACCTCTGAATGAAATCAGGGAAATTAGCACATTAGCAGTGCGCATGAAGCGGCCGGTTGTACATTTGAGTGGGCTGTTGAATGAATTAATAAGATATTTAAGATAAGTCAAGAGGACAATTTACGTGTGTGAATGAGTGACTGATGGTAGGAGAATGAAAAGGCGTGTGTCGGTGTTCAAAGTGTCGGTTAGAGTAACTTTAGCTAGAGTGACTTTTCTCTTATTCCCTTGGCAGATTTGTTTTTCACTTGTTTCAAATAATTCAGACCCTTATTTTTGTCTTTAAATAAATTAAAACAAGAAAATCTCTGGACTGGTCAGATGAATGTGGCTCAAATCCGATCAAAAAATACATTTTCTACTGAAAATAAGACAAAAACACTTAATAAGATTTCATTTTTTTTCCGGTGTACAAGCATTTCAGACCTCATTTTTGTCTCTAAATAACTTGAAACAAGACATTTTTCTGGATTGATGAGTTGAATGTGTCTCATATCAAGTATAACAAGACATTTTTTACTTAAAATAAGAGAAAAACACTTGATAAGAGTTCAGTTTTTTGCAGTGTGACTTCGGTTTACAGCTACAGTTCCTCCACCCAGTTACACAATACAGTCAAAATGTGATTCTCGGGTGATGTTGAGCTTCATAAATTCACATGACAGCATGGATTAAATTTGCATTTCATGTAAAAGTGGGAAAACTTCTGGAGGTGTGTTTTTGTGAAGCTCTAAAATGAAAAAAGGAGGGAAAACTTCAAAACCAGTTTCTCGCCACTCCCGCTTCTGGCAGCATTTTGTCTTTAAAGTGACAGCAAACAAGTTTGTGTGAAATCAGTTTGAAAATTCGATTCAAGCCCATGCTTTGCTGTTTTTCCCCCTCTTTCTCTCCTCTCCTCTCTGTTCCCTTCTCTCTGGTTCATCCTCTCGTCTCTCACCCTCCAGGTCTGAAGGAAATCCTCCATATGGTCTCCAGCCAATGGGATCAACTCCAGCGGCAGATCCGGCGCCAACATGGCTGGATGCTCCGTGCCCTCCGCTGCATCCAGGCCCGCCTCCTCTATTCCAGCCAATCGTACGAGGCCTTTCACCCCATGGGAGACCCAGCGGCCAATCGGCAGGCTCCGTGCCCATCTGACGCCCTCCAGGTAAAAAGAATAATTTTGGTTTTATTCGGATTTCGCTTTGAATCTTTTGGATCATCTGCTTTTTGTTTGTTTGGTTTGTTTCCTTCCATTTCCTCTCCGATGATCCCTGTTATCCTTCTCTCTCTTTCCCTTTCTATCACACACACCAACACGCACACACTCGCTGACACTTGGTAAACTTCTTTGTAATGTTTGCATGGGGTGCCAATTAGCATCCTGATTGGTTTCTCAGTTCTAATTGGCTGCTGGTTAATTGGCTGGACTTGGCTAATTAGATGTAATCTCCTTCTCTGTTCCTCTCTTTGCAAATGTGCTGTCAGTCACATCTCATCACTGCTGTGTGAGTCTGTGTATGTGTGTGAGCTCCGGGAAACTCTTTCTGCTTTAAACACTGGGTTATTAAAAAATGATGATGTGATGGCTTTTTTTTCTTCCCAAGAGACCTGAGCTCAACTTCTATCTGACGTGATGATGTGCTGAGAAAAGTTTTGCAATGGCCAAATGAAATAAAAGAGATCTCCTTTGTTTTCTTGGAGATCTTTAAGGATCCAGAATTAATGTTGTTCTCTGGAGCTACTCTTAAAAAGTGTTTAAAAAAAGTTTCTCATTCAGCTTGCATACTTTCTGAAGAATATGCTGTTTGAATGCTGTTTTGCAGCCTCTTTTCTTCATCCTTTACATGTTTATTTGGTTATTAGTTTCATTTTTATATATATATTTTTTGTAAGTTACCAAAAAAAAAAAAAAGTTTAAATGTGGGATGTCAATTCTGCAATGCAAAAAAAATCTTATCAAGTGTTTTTGTCTTATTTTAAGTGAAAAATGTCTTATTATACTTGATATGAGCCACATTCAACTCATCAGTTCAGAAAAAATGTCTTGTTTTAAGTTATTTAAAGACAAAATGAGGTCTGAATTGCTGGTAAAAAGTACAAAAAACCTACCAAAGGAATAAAAAAAATTTGCTCTAAATTTTGCTTGAATCTAGAATAATGTTTTCGTACAAGAAACTTTTCTCTTCTTCGATTGGCAGATTTTTTTTCACTAGTTGCAAGCATTCAGACCTCATTTTTGTCTTTGAATAACTTAAGAAAAGATATTTTTGTGGACTAGCCAGACAAATGTGGGTCATATTTAGTCTAAAAAGACATTTTCAACTAAAATTAAGACAAAAACACATGATAAGATTTAGGGATAGACTGATAATCAGCCGGGCCGATTATCGGGGCTGATATCTGGCATTTTTGCGTATACCAGCAACGGCCTTTTTTTTAATCCAACCGCCAATATGAAACCCATTTATAACTGTGTTGTTTTGACTCTGATGCTTCTCTGCACAGAATTTCTCCCCGTCTACACTATGGAAGCCCTAGATGGTCATTTAAAATCAGTCATGTGATATCAAACAAAAAAAAATTAAACTGCATGACATACCTGTGAAAGGCAGCACAAACTCAATTCTGTCCAGTTTTTATTGCAGTCACATAGAAATTTTTGAAAACTTATTTACCGTAGAAAACGTTTGCATTTTTTTAAAAAGTTTTCATTCAACTTTATAAAACATGCTGCTATGTGTGGGAGCTGTTTAATAAACATATGCTTGAAGGCATTTGATTGCAGTTAAGTGTTGTAGTTCGTGTTCAAAATCGGCTTCAGATATCAGTTATCAGCCTCCTTTCCTACTAATAATCAATATCGGTATTGGCCCCAAAAAATCCATATCTCTATCCATATATATCTCTAATAAGATTACATTTCTTTGCAGAGTGAATGTGGTTAAAGTTTCAAACTCGAAGGCAGAGGCGTGTTGGAGTAATTTCAGAAGAAGACTTTGGGCAGCTTGTTTAAAAAGTTTAAAGAGATTTCAGTTAAATGAAGACGAGATTTGACGCAAACTGTGACATCACAAATTGGTGAATTTCCTCAAAAGTGCAAGTTTGTCATTTTAAAAACAGAAACGTGATTTTGTTGCATGGGAATTCCAGAATGCTGAGTTTCAGTGGGCTTTCATGATTCATATAAAGACAGTAGCTGAAATGAAGTGTCAGTTTTCCTCACATTTGTTTTTCAAATTGAAGTTTTTTCTTTGCTCTTCTTCTTCCCTCTCATCCCTTCCTCTTCAGTCTGATTTCCTCTCCTCTGTCTCATTTCATCAGTTATTCCTGTCTTTTTCTCCTCTTCCTCTTCCTCTTCTCTCCTCCTCCTGCAGACCTGACTCTGGTTGTTTTCACATTGTTTAGTTGCAATTAGAGCTGCAGCAGCCTGATCACTGTGATCAGTCAACAGTGACAGCCATTAGCCAGCTTCCACCTCCGTGTGTGTGTGTGTGTGTGTGTGTGTATGTGTGTGTATGTGTGCGCACAGTGAAAGTGTATTTCTGTTAATGTGTTTTCTTCGTGTTTTCATTTATGTGTGTGTGTCCATTAGCTGCTTGGCCGCAGCACATTAACAGTCCGTTCATTATCTGTGCGGATCTCCCTCTGCACTTAAAGCTTTGATCCGTGAAACCTCCAAACAACAAGCTGAGGTGTGAACCTGCTGAATTATTTCTCTGATGCTGCTCGAACTTCTCTGATATTTTAAATTATTCACATCATGTTTGTTCTGGGCAGCTGAACAATGAACCTAAACCAACAGTGAAGTGCAAAACCTGCAAGTTCCTCCATCTGAGGGAGATAACAGCCAAAATGGCTCCCTGAGTTTTCAGAGGTAACCAGAGCGATCGTCTGTTTCATTCAGGGAGAGTCCAAGTTTTTAGTTCAATTCAAATTGAGTAGCGGAAGTCACAGTCCTCTTAAAAAAACTAACAAACAATTCAGTGAGGGGTTTACAGTCAGTCCAAACAAAAGATGTCGGGTCTTCAGGAATGAGAGGCAAGAACAAGGCTCCAGAAGTCAGATTCAGAGCTCATTTTAGGTGACTTGAAGATGAAGAAAAACAAAAACCAGGACTCAAGTGAAGGAGCAGGGTGTTCATGACAAATTCAGCACAAAACTCAGCTAAAATCTCATTTCATGTGAACCAAGCTGGAGCTTTACACTAAAAACCAAACTTTCTCCACTGGCACACTTTTTATTTAAATCAAGTAAATATACCAAGTGAAAAATCTCTGGTCTTGAAATATGAAGCCTTTGCAGATTTTAAAAGAAAACTGCAGTTCTTTGAGTGTCCACTAGAGGCTGGCTGCAGAAACAAAGGAACCACATATACATCTCTTTAAAACAGCAGACCTTGACCATGTGTTTACTGCCTGGTTAAAAAATGGCTTTGGTCTTAATAACTTATTTCTTTCACAACACACAAACTATGAAAGGCTGTTCTTTTTTTTTTTCAAGACTTGTAATTTCCGAAATCTTTCAATTAACAAGTTGTGCCCATATAAGGACATAGCTGGACAGGACAGGTGGGCACACTGTAGCAAAGACGCTAAAGCCCCACGGCTTTATGGCTGATTTACGCTTGACACGTCCACGGGGTCCGCGTGGCTTTGTGTGGACAAATGACCTAATTTTTGCACCCATGGCTATATGTACGGTCCTTTTCGCGCAGAAAATTTCCACGCTGCGCATTCTCGAAAATTTCAAACCTGCCGGATGAGGTCGCAGGGACAAGATGGCAGAAGTGGTCAAAGTGCAAGAATACAGGCATCAGTATGACTCTTCATTTAGACAACACCGTGATAACCAAGTGGTAAATAATTCATGGCGTGAAATTGCGGCCAGAAGAGAAATTGGTTAAAAGAACCGGGAAAAGTCTCCAGGATAGATATGTAAATGTGTTGTAAACAAAGCCAGACTTCTTCATCTCTAGATTAGAACTCTGGTAGACATTTGTTTGTGATATACTGCCCCCTGTAGTTTGGGAATGGACACCAATGGACGCCGCGCAGGGTGTTGAAAAGCATAAAGCCTCATGTGTTCTTCCGCAAGGATCTCATGCGTCACATATCAGAAAGAGATGGGTGAGGTCACGGAGACTTTGTCCAAATTCTGCGTTTAGCAAAACCTTTACAAAAAAATGGGTGTGACAATTTAAAGCATAGTTGACCCTAATACCTAAGGATTACTATCTCAAAAAGCTACGTAATTTTATCAATCTGCCAAAAAAATAAACTCACTGTAGGGCTCTTATTCACAGAATACGACACGTTTACTGCTCACTGACTTCAGTGTCGTACCTACGGCCTGTTTGGAAACCTCACCCTTTCTTAGCACGCAGAAACTTGCTCTTTGTCACTGTGAAGTGTCATTTTGAGTCATCTGGACGGTGCTGTGGAGGAAGTAAGCAATAATCTGCGCAGTAAAAACCCTTGAATGCAGCTTTACTGTGTGTTCATTATCTGCTCGTGCTCTTTAATGACAATCAGATGCATGGCCTAATTACACCGCCACAGACACTGAGGGGGAGGAGGGCGGGCTGCAAGGTCAACCACGGTCATCTTGTGAATGTGTGTGAGAGTGTGTGTTTTTGTTTATCTGTGTTGGTTAAAAAGTATAAAGCATGATACAGGAATGACTAAAGGCAGAGAGTTGTTCATTTGTGTGTAGGTGTGTAAGTGTGTGTTTTCAGTTCTGTGGAGGTATTTTCATCCACATGTGTGTGCACGTGTGTGTATGAGAGAGAGTGTGTGTGTTTAAATGAATGTAACCTTGACTAAAGGGCAAATAAAAGGGCAAATTGGAATAAATTTATCAAATTATGAGACCTCGTACAATATTTATAAGCAGCAGATCCACTATTCATTACAAAAGATTAAATACCAACTTGTATCAATAATTCATCCTCTTAATCTTCATTTTTAGTGCAATTAAGAGCAGAAGCAAATGACATATTTCACACGCGGCTCCAGTTAGTTAGCATGCAATTTACTGAATGTGAGTGCAGCTCTGCAGGCTGCTGATCTCTGCTGAATATATAAGATGTTCGACACATTTATCCACAACACAATATCATCACTCATAAATAATTATATCACGCAGCAACAGTTCCCTCAATGCAAAGGCATAAAGTTATCTGTCTGCAGATTTTAAATACAGATATACTCATTAGACACTGACCGAGGCTGATGTTTGCTAATGTGGTCAAACTGAAGTGCATGCAGTGTTGTAATGCACGACATGCTGTACATATCAGGCTGTTAGATGAGCTTGATGAAGTGGATATTTTAATTTTATGAATTATTATTCCAGAGATACCATTTTAGTCAGAATTAAAACAACAGATTAAAGTTGTCTTGTGGCAGTATGTGATGCATTATAAACAGGAGAGAAGACGAACAAGCACGGCTACAGCATGAAAAACTTCTAGTCTTAAAATATACAGTTTTCATATAGTAATTATTAAGGTATCAAACTTATGCCCTTCTTTACCTTATCTTAGCTCAAACAAAGTTAGGTTGAGTTAGCATTTCAATATAAGACCCACTATGATAGGCGTCAAAACTGAGCTCCAGAAACGGATGAGTGATGTCACAGAGATGCATTTATTATACAGTCAAGCTGACAAAAGAGTAAAAATGGTGTCATCAACATGGAAGTTTTTCCCTGTTTTACTAGATAGCATGATTGCAACTTGCAAAAGAAGTTCTGCTGGTATTCAGAGATTAATGCCTTTATACTGCCCCAAAGTTTGTTGTTGCGACCAAGATATTTTTATGAAGCAAGAGCTGCAGCTAGCATTTGTGCCCCAATAAAGTGGGGAGTGCCATAGTTTGGATTCGAGAGCAGCAGAAAATTCCAATCAGAAGACTAAGGCTGTCAGCAGCTAATGTTGTATTAGGAACAGTATCCTGAGTCTCTGCAACTTTCCAGACGTAAGAAGCATCAGATTCTTCTTTTGAGCTTTAAGCATTTCCACACGCAGCCACAAATGTACCCTGTACAGCACCATTAAGGTCTGTTTATTATCATTTTTATTATTTTACTTAAAGCATCTTTATACACTACTTGTAGTCTCTGCAAGCTTGCTTCTTGTTGATTGACCACAGGTGGGCAGTATTGATGTTAGGGCCCTTGGCTTCATAATGCATGAATGTAGTCTCTGTGACATCACTGGTCTGTTTCTGAAACAGAATTTTGAAGCAAATTGTTGGTGGAAGCCATGTTGGAAACAGGGTGGGCTTTGAAACTCCTCACTAACATTTATAGGGTGCTCATCTGTCAGTCAGGTGAGCTCTGCCACCGATGTGGTAAACTTGTGATCTTGATATCTTCAAAACTGTCAAGACAGAAAAAAATCACTCCCTGTACAATGTGTGTGTGTGTGTGTGTGTGCTCTTAGTGGAATTAGCTATTCAGGTTTAAGTCATTTTTTAACCAGTCTGTAAACATGTTCTTTTTTTTCCTGCTGTAAAAGAAGTATTTTTCTGGCATGGTGTGTATGTGGTATTTTGGTAGTTCTGAAGCTAACCTCAAGTGGACACTCCAAGAACAGCAGTTTTTAGCACTTCCTCATTGCTTCATGTGTATAGGCAGGAGGTTGCTGCTTGGTCAGGGCGAATTTACTTATTCAAAAACCTTGCAGCATTTCAGCATCAGTCATATTTTCTATAATAAATCAAAGTGAGGAAATGTCTTATGTTCTTCAGCATATCAACACAAAACTCTAAAACTCTAAAACTAACAAACAGATCTTGATGAAATTTTCAGGAAATGTTCTAAACGGCATAAGGAAGAAGTGATTAAATTTTGGAGGTGATCTGGATCACTGTCTGGGTCCAGCATTTTTTTTTAAAGGATTCTTTATCATTGTGAGATAGGGCTGTTTTCACCATATGTGAATATAACTCCACCATAAATGGTCGGATTGCTTTGCAAAACAATACAAGACAAGGTCACCATAATTTCTGACAGATGTAAAAGTATGATCCAGATCCTGGCAATATTCTGGATACTAAGATCTGGAATATGAAATATCAACCTGGTCATCATAATTTTCAACACTGTCGGGTAACAAATTATCATACAAACCTACAATTAACACCAAATAGCAGACAGTCTGCTGAAAGGGAGTATAACATTAAAGTAGGACTAAAGTGTTGGTGACAATCACAATATGCTTGGTGGAGGTCAGTGCTCTCTGAGTGCTTTTCTTGTTTTATATGTGCAATTTTGCACTCTTTTTTTGCCTTTTATTATGATCAGGTGTGCCTTAGTTACTCTTAAAAAAAAAGATGTTTAAAGTAATCTGTATTCATATCACAAGCTGTCAGGAGCATGTTTTCATCAGTTAGGGGTGTCGACTTAAAAATCCATGTTGTGCATCTCAAATTCGAACTAAACTATTTAAAGAAAACAAACGTTTGGACATAAATCATCATGATGGGAGCAAATTATAATGGCAGTAACTTTTTTATAAGGGCATTTATCTGGTGTGTATTATAGTTTTAAAGTTTGAACCATGCCCCATCTGTTACCATACAGGAAGCGGGGTTTATGACACTTATTGTCAGGAGAGGAGATCTAGAATTTAGGCTTCACTTTTGGGTCATGATGTCCATCTTTTTGTGTGATCATCTATCTGTCTGTCTGTCCTCCAACTATCTCTCCTTCATCCTTTCATCCATCCCTTCATCCTCTCTCATCTAAGCCAACATCGATCTTTGAATCCACACAATCTCTCACTGCCTTTATTCCTCCTCCATCTCTCCCTCTATCTTGACATCCCTCCCCCATCCCGTCTTCCTTCCCTTCCATCCGTCCGTCACCCTGTCCGTCCGTCTGGAGAGGGGCGATTCATGTAAATGTCAGGAAATATCAGAGCCGAGGTGGTGGGATTAGGCGGTGAGGAGAAGATACACTGATACCAGCAAATATAACGCTCTGACAAGATGGCCAGCACCAGGGATTAGGACACACACACACACTCACACACTCTGAGGGTGGCTGTGTATGTGTGTGTCTTACGAGAGTAGTGTGCTATGTGACTTTTGTGGTGTGTCGCTGCATTTTAAAGATTTGTTGTGCTTGTGTGAAGATTTTCAAGTGACGTCTGTAGTGCTTTTTTTTGCATATTGAAGATAAAGGTAAAGGTTGAGGGTTTGTCTGCGAATGTGTGTGTATCCGTGTGTGTGTGTGTGTGTGTGTGTGTGTGTGTCGGCTGGGTGAGTGAACGCTGAAAGAGAGAGCGTGCAGGAGAGGTAGAAAGGTGTTTAATACGAGTGTGAAAGCAGTGTAATATTTAACAGCTTAGTGGGATTTGTCTGTCACATTACAGGGGATTGGACTGAGTCGGGAACACACACACACTCCGACACACACACACACTCTGAGGAGATGAATGAATGTTCTCGGTGACAGCAGCTGAATCTGAATCTTTCTCCAGCGTCTCAGCTGTTGGCTTTTATTTTATTTTAAAACACAAACATCATCAATTCTTTACGACTTCATTGAGAATTTTGCTTCAATCTGTGACATCACAAGTTGGTGAATCTCCTTAAAAGGGGCAAATTTGTTGTTTTAAAGGCTCTATGAGGACTATCCCAGACGTTGGTTGCCGTGACACCTGTGGTTTTTATTTTATTTTTTTTAAAAACATATCTCATCGATTCTTTACAACTTTACTGAGAAATTTGGTTCAATCTGTGACATCACAAGTTGGTATATCTTCTTAAAAGAGGAAAATTCGTTGTTTTAAAGGCTCTGTGAGGACTATCCCTGGCGTTGGTTGCCGTGATATCTGTGGCCATAAACCATAGTGGTTTTCTGGGATGAAGACACCATTTCCCATGAGCACCATCACCCACTGTAGGAAAGTGGTGACTCTTTCCAAAATATGGTCAACTCACATCATATTACTAAACTCCGCTAGATCAACATGACATAAATCAATTTGTGTTCTTCCAGAAAAATCCAACCCGACCATGGATACCAAGAAGTATCGTTTTGAAATTACCAATTCTGTCGCTGATAATCTCATTTTCAGTCATGGATTACAAACAGGCAAACATAAAAAAAAGTGAGACTGCTTCAAAAGCCTCTAAAAAAAGAACGACTTTGTTTTATGAAAACACCGGAGAAGGTTCCGGAATGCCGAGTTCTGAAGGGCTTTGATATTTCTTAAAGAGACAGTAGCTGAAATGTACATTCAGTAACAAGCAAGCCTCACTGTATATTTTAAACATTATTTTCATCCAACAGTCTGGAATGTACCATTTCCCCTGGGGAGGGGGGAGGGGAGTGTAAGGTGTGGAGGTTGGGGCGTGTCATTCAGAGCGCGGTGGCAGGGAGGTGATGGGTCGAGATTAGACCATGTTCCTTTGGACACGGGGACACAGATCCTGTTAGGGAGCTGAACCAAACAGCCCTGAGCACACTGACATGAACACACAAGCAAAAATACACACCTGCACACTCACACACACTTAACACACATCAAGATTCTGCTATGAAAAGAGCATGTTGTTTTTTTCTGTTTCTGAAAAATTTTCGAGTCAACATTTTTGTTTGTGATGCTGTTAACGAGAAATTTTTCAGGTAAGCTGCGACTTCTCAGGTGGCATCAAACACAGTCAGAGCTGAATTAACTAATGCTCATGGTGTGTGTGTGTGTGTGTGTGTGTGTGTGTGTGTGTGTGTGTGTGTGTGTGTGTGTGTGTGTCTTATCAGTGTAGCTAGTGGAGACAGCTTGTTGGCCTCAGGCCTCTATTTCACCCACAGACCACACAGAGAAGGAGGGAGGGGAGTCAGAGAGGAGGATGGGGAGGGAGAAAAGGAGGAGATGGGGAAGAGAGGAGGAAACAAGGTGAAGAAAGAAGGAATCAAAAGAAGAAAACAAGATGGAGAATAGGTTGCATTCTTGAAGAAACAAAGAGGTGAAAGAGGAAAAAACAAGAACTTCAAATTTCATCTCATGAAGTATGCTTGTGTTAAATGCACAGAAGGTACTATATTGTAATAACTCAGAATTCAAATCACTGATAATTTTGTACAAAAATATTCAGTTTTTAGCAAATTTGGGGAAAATCAACTCAAAAACCTGCAGTCTGTGGGTTCTTTCTGTGAGGTTTTCACCAAGAGTGGATTACAGCAGCTTTTAACACCGGAAGCAGCTCATCATTTTCCATCGCTATCTTTTCTATGTTAAGGTCTAGCTCGCAAAGCAAATTTTGTCAATGAAACTTAAGAGCAAAAGTGCCCCAAAAGTCTCACAGATTTACACAGTTTGCTCCAGTTTTGTGTGATGAAATGTAAAAATTTCCACTGCTTGCTGCACAGAGCTGTGTGATTTGGATTCTATACTTCTACCAAGGAGGTCATGTTTTTGGGAGAGTTTGTTTATTTTTCAAAAACTAATGAAAAGATCTTGATGCAATTTTCAGGAAATGTTCCAAATTGGATGAGGAAGAAGTGATTAAATTTTGGAGGTGATCTAGATCACCGTCTGGATCCAGGACTTTTTCAAAGGATTCCTTATCATTGTGAGATAGGGCCGTTTCACCATATGCGTCTATAACTCCACAATAATTTCTCACATATGTAAAAGTACAATCCAGATCCTGGCAATATTCTGGATACTAAGATCTGGGATATGAAACATGTACTGGGTCATCATAATTTTCAACACTGTCAGGTAACAAATTATCGTACAAACCTACAGCTAGCACCAAATTGTAGCAGACAGTCTGCCGAAAGTAAGTATAACATTAAAGTAGGACCAAAGTGTTACGCGGCAATCACAATATGCTCGTTGGAAGCTAGTTAAAGATGTGACACAAATTTTGAATTTATTAATCAATGTTCGTGAGCTACCAGTTAGCAGATCCTTCAGAAAAAAACAACAAAAACAATCAAACTTGTGTTTTTCTTTGCCTGAGCTCAAACTTTTAAAAAACTTCTGACACAGACATCTTTTCATTGGCATATTTGGGGTCACAAGCCTGAAAATTAGTAAGAAATGGGTTTGTTTTAAGGCAGAGAGGTGGACAGCATTAAAGGCAGGATTTGATAAAGAAAGAGGGGGATAAGATGGGGCCAGGATGGAGCTGAGAGAAAGAAAAGAGGAGCACGGGGAGGGGTGAGTTAGAGTGTGATAGAGATCCAGGCCGGGCGACTCCGAGCGTGGAGATTGAAACGTCGTGAACATGCAGAGTGGCTCTTCTCCCCCTCTGAGTGATTTAAATATTGACCTCAGGTTATTACCAGCTTTTTAAATCAAATTACCAAGTGTTGGACTCCTGCCTGATACCTGATAGAGCCAATCAGACGGCTCGTCCCGCTCCCGGAGCTCCACCACACAGCACTTTACATAAATTAAGATTAAAGTTGGGAAGTTTGGGGAGTAAGTTTAACCACGCAGCGACACTCTATCAAGATAATTTGTGCTAAAAAAATCTCAGTGTTGGTGTTAATCCCTGGTTTAAGATCTGCAAAGCTGCATTTCCAGGTCGTTTTAAAGTGATAAAGTCAGTGTTTGCAGCTGGAGGGTTTTTATGCTTCACAGCAGCAGAAGTTTCACAGCATCACTGTAGGTTCAAGCTTTAAAAAATCAGGAGATGAAAGTTTGAAGGATCAGAAATATATGCATAAAGTTTGAACATGTTTAATATCCTCAACTCTGATTTTCATTTAAGTGTCTCCATAAGAGCCCTGAAGTTAGAAGAGAAAAAAACAGAATGAACTGTTGAGAGATGTGTCATTTACGCTGCCATCAAGAGCAGTATGTAAACGACAGATGCTTTTCTTGTGAAAAAGAATCAAGAATGATTAAAAACAATTACTGGCAGGATGGTCTTTGTATATTTAGTCATATTTCACTTTCCCTTTCCCAGTGGGTCCATTTAATGGTTGAATGTCAAGTAGATTACAGGCTACTTCTGTTTCCTGCAACCTTTTCAAAATCCTGAGGCATCTTTGAGGTCATCCTCTTATTCACAACAACGTAAGGAGTTAATTCAAACCGAATAAATGCATATGTTCCAAAAAAGAAAAGAAAAACCTTTAAAACCAAATTATTAAAAACTCCTACTTCTGTTGTTGTATTTTGCTTCTGGCAGAGACCATTTTTCCCACAAAACCAATATTTTTGAAGCAGTGCAAAAACTTTCTTGGCTTCAGCTGTTTTTTTTTCAAGTCCTGAGCTCAGGCTCAAATTTTTAACTTAAAGCACAAAAACAATTCATGTAACACAAAAGTACGCCATAAAATGCAAAACTTTTTTTTACAAGACATTGAAAGCAAGAAAATGCAGACGAAACAGAAAATGAATAAAAATAAATAAATAAAATGAAAAATATATAAATTTAAAAAAAAAATACAAACATTTAAAGAGATGCAGAAAAAAATTCAAACAAAAGCCAATTTTTTCCAGAACTTTAGAAAGATTTCACTAACTGTCAGAAATTGTTGCAAACATTAAAAATAAGAGAACAAGAAACACTGAAAACATTTCACAAAATGCAGAAACTTCTGCAGAAAATCTCAAAACAACGAAAAAACTTCACATTATCACAAACATAAAGAAAAAAAAATCCAAATACCTTTCACTTTTTTTTTTTATAAGAAACACAACAAAACATTGCCAAACAAAATCACCCAACAAAACATAATTTCAAGCAAGTCAAAAACATTTGACTTAACATTAAAATGTTATGAAACATAAAAAACATCAAATAAGTTTCACAAAAAGCTAAAAATATTCACAAAATTTAACAAAATATCAGAAAACTTTCAAGAAATATTTAATTTTTTCATGAAATGCAGAAACATTTCAAAGAACCAAAGAGAAAAAAAGCCTAAAATATTTCCCATACATTTAAAATACTTTTTTAACATTATAAAGTTTAGAAAAAAAAATCACAAAAAGTAATTCCCCAAACAACGAAAACATCTCACAAACTTTAAAACATTGTACCATGTGCTTAAACCTTTTCTTTGATGTCAAAGAATACCTTTGACAAAGGTGTAATATTAAAAAGGAGTCAAGACAATGATGTGTTTACATATAGGGATGGAAAAGTGTTCTAAAAATGTTTTGATAAGTGGATAACTTGAGTGCTTTCTTAATTTTGACTTTTAAATCTAGAAAATCCAAAATCAAATAATTACCAAACCATTACAATACTTTCCACTGAAGAGGTGTTTTCTCATTCCTCTCAGGCCCTTTGTTTATTCATGATCATTTAACTTTCATCCTGTTTTTGTGAAAATGACACCTCAGCTCCTAAAAGTTTCACTTTCTCTTGTTTTCTCCCATTCATGAAGCCAATTGAGTATAAATGATGCTTTAATTGGTGTTTTAGTCCAACAAAGTGGAGCACGTTCGGGTTCTTAAAACAGTTTTCTGACCTTTTTTTGCGTCAGAGCTGTGAGATATTGGAGCTGATGTCGTCAATTATCACCGATAATCTGCTGCGGCTCACTGAAACCACTGAAATCAGCCTAAATGAACGCTCCTCTGAACACGCGGTCAGTGAATCCATCGTTTCTATTTTTCATCCACAACTTGTTGAGACAAAAAGTGTCTCCCACACACACACACATTCACACACATACACACCCCTCCACCTGCAACATCTATAACAGCTAAATGAAATATGCAAATAATCTCTGCCGATCCCAATAAGAAATAATTAACGCTGTCTGCTCTCCGTGGCGGCAGGTATTAGCATGCCAAAGCTCTCCAAAATGTAATTTATAAAGTGAGTTTAAAACACACACACACAGTCACACACACACACTGAGCTCTTTCTGTGTCTTTGCCAGCGGCGATCTGACGTTTCTAATGCACTCTGAGAGAGGGAATAAATTGATAGAGGTGGCGGCGGGCTTTTTCTGTTTTAATTTTCCATTCCTGATATTTTTCAAATATTTAATTACGTGTAAGGTAAAAGTGAATATTTAAAGGGAGTGTTGTTCTTGTCTTTCTCTTTTTGTAAGTCGCAGAGGGCTGGTGTCGTGTTACCTTGTTTAACATGGATGTGACGGCGGTGATTATGACAGGGAGTAGTTAAGTTTGATGAAAGTTTGAGGAAAATGGTGGAGACAGGAGTGGCAGCAGAACAGTCGTTTAGAGCGAAGGCGCCCGGAGAGGCGAGAAATGAGTTTGCTTTTTAACTCGGTCGCTCTGACTGACTGATGTTTCTCCTCCAGCTTTCTCTGCGCTAAAATGCAGAGGTGAAACTTTATGTTTATTTATATTTGAGCGTGTGTGCTGGTTTAAAAGGCTGTCCGTGCACATGTGCAGCTTCTTAACTAACGCTACAAAAGTTTTAAAGTTTAAGGATTCAGCTGAGTGACTCGTAGCAGACGCAGCCTGAAAATCAGCATCAGTATTTACATTGGCAACTTTTTTCAACATCTGAAGTTATCACTGTTTGGTACTTCTGTTGATGAAAATTTGCAGAATCTAAGAAGTCTGAAGTTCAACTATGGAAGGTTTTGAGGAGCGCAATTGGCCTAGTTGACCAGATCAGTGGTTTTCAAAGTGGGGGTCACGAGGGGGCACCGGGGGGGCCTCAGAAAATTTGAGGGAAGGGAAAAACAGGATTTGGTCATTTTTTTCATTTTATTTTGTATCATTTTTTAAATTTTTTATAACCATTTCTCCTGAACACAACACGTAAAGTGCCATAATCTTTGGATGCTCAAGTTTCCAATTGTACCTAACCACACCTTAGGCATGATGATGTCACGATCTGTGGTTTGCATATGTTATTAAGCTATCTAGAAAACTAAACTGAACTTTGAGGCTCTTCCCCTGGCTACATGTGAGAAAGGAGTTTCCCACCTTGGCTGACAGAGCCAAGAAATGCCTTCTCCTTTTTGCAACAACTTACCTGTGTTGTAAAAAATGTAAAAATATTCAAGGGTGAAAAAAAAAATTGAAAATACATTCTTAAAGTTGACATTTCTTTACATATTTTGAAGTGTTGTCTGTTTCCAAAAGAGATCCCCAGCCAGAAGCAAATGCTGTTTGGGGGCCTTGGCACAGTAAACTATGGGAACCCTTGGTCTAGGTCATACTTTGTGTCATTCTTAACTCTTTCCCTGTTTCCTGCTCCTTCCACTGTCCTCTCCTGTCCGCTTAAAAGCAAAAAAAAGTGTCCAAAAAGATTTTCAATTCAGAGAGATATGCTGATGAATGCCATTTAAAACAAAGTCCGGAAGCCAAAATTCTTAACTAGTGTTTAGGAGTAGACAAAACAATTGAATAGATTGAAAATAGAGTATGTATATCCTTGTTCACTATTTAATTTTATTTTTTAATAAACTTGTTTAAAATTCTTGCTTGTTTATTGACGCATGTAGTACAATAAAAAACAGTAATGTATAGCGAGCAGGTTGTTGGACTTCCGACAGGGTGAGCAGGGCCCTTAATAAAGGCCAGCTGCTCAATATAACTGTGTCCAAGAAAATCCCGAATACAAAAAATGAGCAATAATGTATCATAAATGTATGCAGATCAGAATCTTGACAGGGTGAGCAAATCCCCAATCAAAGCCACCTGATTGCTTAAAGCTTGGTTTATACTTGACATGTCCACGAAGTCTGCATGGCTCTGTTTGGATGAATGACATCATTTTAGCAGCCCCGCCCCCTTGTGTGGTTCTTTTCAAACAGAAACGCTGCGTCACACTCCTCTGAAAATTTCTAACTGGCAAAAGGAGATGTGCAGACAAAATGGTGGATGAAAAGGGGGTTTCTAGTGTCTTAATTACAAAATAAAAGCATTTATGTGATTCATCACACAGAGTTCACAGTAATAAACATGAGAAGAGCAACTCCTTGGAGCCACACTTGGCAGATAAGAGGGCGGAAAAAAATGTAAACAGTGTAAACAAATGCAAACTTCAAACAATGTTGAGTGTTTTGATATGTGACATGTCAAAAATGAGCGTTTTGATTGGTTGAATGCGAACTTGTCGCAAGTGAAACTTTGGAAAAATTGACCTTGGTCCAAAAAAAAAAAAGCTGCAAACCTGCTCACTATATCGTACTCTTCATGATTTACAGACTGTGTCCATGTTAAAGGAAAAAGAAGAAGTCAAATCTAAAAAGTAAGTGATAGTGCAAAGTGAATGTATGCAGATTAGAATCTTGACACAGTGAGCAAGATCTTATATTCTATTTTGGTTCTATTTTGGTTCTATTTTGCAGACCCACCTGTTTATTATGCATTGATTGCCCTTTTACCCTGCAGCCATCTGAAAACAAAACAAGATGACAGGATTATTTGATGTGATGTGTGCGATCTCTCCGTGTCCCTGGAGTCATCGTTGTGGATGAGAACTGGTCATTGTTGTCTTGGGTTTTGACCAATCAGAATCAAGCATTGGACACAGCTTAGTGATACACATTAAAAAGCACAAAGTAATGCATTTTAGTGCATTAAATCTGCAATGAAGAGAATTCAAACTGATGCTCATTTGGAGCAGGACACACACTCTTTATCTCTCTGTCTGTCTCTGTTTTACACACACCCTCCTGGTGACTTAATTACACTCTCCCTCCCCCTCTCTGCTCTCAAAGAAACACAATCAAAACCACGTTTTGATATCATTTCACTCATTTGCATTCACACTTAACATGCACATAGACACGCAGACACACACATCCTTTCTCTCCTTCTTTTAGCTCCTGATCAAAGATTCTCCATCTTGTTCTTACATAAAAAGGATAAAAAAGGACCACTGTAGGCTGTAATTACAGCTACGACACCACACTGAGAGAAAGAGGGGAGAGAATGGGAGAGAAATAGAGACTGTTTTCTTGTTTTTATACTTTGATTCTTTGTCTTTTGGTCATTTTTCTGTTTTGTTTGAATAAACAAGTTTTTTTTTCACTTTTTGAGAGATGCTGGGTTTGAGAGAAATATTTGTATTCCCTTTTTTCTCTTTATATGACACTAGAAAATGAAAAAAGCAGCAATAAAGAAATAAATAAAGACAGAAGGAAAACTGAAATACATTACCCTGTTTATTCTACTCCTTGTTTTGCATTAGTTTAGTTAGCATTTGTTAAGCTGTAGCCTGTGTATGGACAAGGCTTGCTATTGTGTCTTATCTTGAAGATGCTATGAGGAGGATCTGTTTTGATTGGACCTTCTGGTCCAGAGTCTCACTTACACTGTCCTAATGACTTTGAGTGAGGTGTGTGTTTGTAGGTTGTTTTAGAATTAAATGGTAAGGTATTTATCAGTACAATTACGTAGCGATATGGTTTGAAATGTGACAAGTAAATGAAGTAGTAGCTGGTTAAATGTAGTGCTATCGGTAGACCGGTGCCCTGATGTATCTGAAGGCTAATGTGACAACAAGTAAACACTGTCAGTTTGTAAAGACTTTGGTAGCTGTTTATATTCAACGCAGCTGGCAGTCCGGTGCTCTAAGACATGTCTGTAATGTGTAACATCAGAAAATCCTGTTTAGCTACGTCCTGCCAGTCATCTACAAAGCAGAGCTAACGTAACCTCACTCTTCATTTTATTGAGAGACTCTCAAGTTTGAACAGACCACTGCAGAATTAACTGCTGACTGTGGGTTGGGATGGACATTAGCACAAACAGTTTAGCCCCTGTGTTAGCCTTTAGCTTGTGTTTTAGCCTTTAGCTTGTGTACTGTCACTCTCCTGTTTATCTTTCTTCAGCTCTTCTGTCTTTTTTCTGTCTGACAGTTAGGCTCCTGTGTCCACCATCACTACAAAATAAATCACAGAATTTTTTTTCAGCAGAGAAAAACGCAGATCTCTGTTCTCACTTCTAAATTCCGCCAGCTGGCGTGGTATTCTCATAGAGAAGGGCCCCATAGAGATTTACGTACCATAAATCAATCCAGTCCTGCTCGACTGATCAGAAGGCTAAGAAGTAGAATTGGGACAAACCTGTAGCCTGTAATATTGGCGCTTATAATCTCTTTTTAAAGTGTGGATTACAATCAGGCATATTTCTCCTCACAGCCCCTTTAATCTATCTTAATGTACTTTACTGTTATTTACTATCATATCTTACTGTATCTTACCAGATTGAGTCTTGTGGTTGAGTGGTTGATGGTTGAGTACTGTGTCTTCCCATGTCACAGCACAAAGTATCGTATCACATGGTCACATCTTTTTGTAGTGTATCACATCCATAGACATCATCTTGTTCGGCTCGAAGTGAGGTCACCACAAAAACTTAGAAAAGTAAAAACCTCATAGAAATGTTTCTCACATGCTATGATGATATTAAGATATTATTGGGCTGCATTGTATTCAAGTCCTTCTTTTTTCTGAAAATTTCTTTTTCATTAGTTGTTAGACGGTAGAAACCAGGGTTTTTGCGTCACATGTAATCATGTTTTACAGCTGTCGTTCTTTGGGAATAGTAGGATACGTCGTCTAAGACATTAGACTTTCAAAAGAAAGAAATAGGACATTTTTTAACCAGACTAGATTCTCCACTGCACAGATTCTGGCTGCACCTCTGATGGGGGGTATTTTGACGTCAAAACCGAATCGTGGTGAAAGGTGGCGCCACACTGTCCATTCTATATACAGTCCATGATTGCATCACATCAAATCCTATCCTATTGTCAGCTTTGTTTATCTCCCCTACTTAAAAAGTGTCAATGGTTTATACCTCAGTCGTCAAATTTTGAAGCCACTAGCCATCGATGAGGAGAATAAGAGAAAGGACGGATAGAGTAAGAGGAAATATAAAAACGGGAGTTGTTCAGAAAAGAATCAGAGGTGGTGAAAAAGGATAAAGGAGAAACTGACTGGAAAGCATCCAAAATAGACCTTAATAACATAAAAAACAGGAATAAAGGTAAAACAACGTGGTTAAGGCAGTGGTGGAAATATGGAGGGAGGGTGTAGGGATGAAAAAGGTGAGAGTAATATGAAAAGAAAAGAATAACTGTGAAAAAGATGTGGAGAAGATTGGAGCAATGAGGAGAGAAAAGAAGGGAAAGGATATAAGAACAAAAGACAGGAGGGAGGTAAGGAGGATTTGATAGAGGAGTGATAAAAACAAGGTTGAGGAGTGGAAAAGGGGGGAGTGTAGGGTGTAAGGGGGGATGGAGGGATGGATAGATGGATGTGGCGGAGGTGTGGAGGCTGTTTTTGTCTCTCTACCTGTGAGGCACAGTAAATCAGAGACAGATAAGGTAATTCTGCGAGCCGTACATCATCGGGCTGCAGACAGTTTTATGGCCAGCAGATTGGCTGTAAGGGCTGCTGATTACAATGAGAGAGAGGGGGAAAGAGACAGAGAGGGAAGGTGTGTGAAAATGAGCTCTGTATCTATTAAAGTTTGACGGATATATGAAATTGCAGAAAGAAGAAGCTGTTTATCTGCATGTTTTCTTTTGTTTTGTGTTAATTTATCTTTATAAGTGCAGTCTTACAAAAATGACTGTGCTGTTCTGATAAAAGACAACCCAGAAAACAAGATGACACTTTATTTTTCAAGATTACTTTTTGGAAAAATACCTGACAGTTTCCACATAATGCTTTAACAGCAAAAGCAAATTTACTTCAAATAAGAATAACAGAAAAACACTGAATAAAAAAGATTTTTTTTTCAAACCCTGGAATCTAACCTGTAATCTAAAACCTTAACAGGGCTGTGAGGAGTTTGAAAGTGATCTTGAAAAAGTCTCTCTTCTAGATATCTGCCTGATCGTAATCCACACTTTAAAGTGAGATTTTCAGCACCAATATTACAGGTTACAGGTTATTTTAAATTGCTACTTCTTAGCTTCCAGGTTGGGTTGACCAGGGTCTCTATAACAACACCACGCGGAAGTTTAGTACAGCTACGGCTAAAGGCTAATCAGCCTTTAGCTCGGGCTAAACTGTCTGTGATAATGTTCATTCCAACCCACATGTAGCAGTTATTCTGCAGTGGTCTGTTCAAACTTGAGAGTCTATCAATAAAATGAAGAGTGAGGTTACGTTAGCTCTGATTGGTAGATGACTGGCAGGACACAGCCAGGATTTACTAACGTTATACATTACAGACACGTCTCAGAGCACTGGGCTGCCAGCTGGGTTAATATAAACAGCTACTAAACTACTTACAAACTGACAGTGTTTACTTGTTGTCACGCTAGCCTACAACTAATGTCGTAACACTGGGCTGCCGACGTTGCTAACATGTAGCCAGCTGCTACAGCGTTTGCTCGATGTCACACTTCAAACTGTAGGACTACATAACTGTACTGATAAGTCCCTTACCTCAGCGTGTTGTATCCAGTAAAAAGTTGTCTTTTACAAAGACAATTTTTTTTTGTCTGATCTCCATTTAATTCAAAAACAAACGCACGCCTCGCTAAAAGTAATTTACAACAGTGTGCGGAGACTCCGGGCCTCAAGGTGGCGAGGGAGTGCAATTAAAACAGATCCTCCTCATAGCATCTTTAATGTTATGTATAAAACATGTTTTATCCAGCATCCAGGCTCCCAGGTGGAGTAATGAACACAGTTCATTCTCTTAAATGCTCAGTTTGAGAACTATTGTAAGATTTTCCATGACTTTTAGCATTTCCATGGCAGTCTTTTCGGCCTACATTCATCAGACATTACAGAAAAACCAACAAAGCTGCGAGCTAGTTGGTTGTCCCCACATAATTGTGTCATCCTGATCCAATCATCTCTGCAACGCATAACTTAGCAACTTACAACTTTGTTGAGAAAATCACATTTAATAACACTAAATGTTCATTTGCTGGAGATGCTATGAAGCTATAAGGGAGCTGTTTTACGTTGCTGCTGCACTGTCAACCACTAGCATAAAACTTGCATCACAAAACCAGACGATCATTGTGCCTCTCCCTCTTTCATCCCTCTGGTGCTGTAGTTGTGAAAAGAGGAGACAAAACACAAAACCATAGCTAAGCTGGGCAAAATAAAGAGAAAACTCACAGGACTTGGTATGAGGACTTTGAGACAAAGGTTGGTACAAGAAATAGACTCAACAAGAGGATCTGGCACAGGACAAGGGGAAGAAGCAGAGTTTTATACAGGAGGTAATGGGACACGGGTGGAAACAATGAGGATGACAATCACAACAGAACAGGAAGTGAAGTTACCTAAAATGAGAGGAGAGACTTGGCTTCAAAATAAAACTAGACATGACAAACATGAAGAAATTCAAAGGTCACGACCAGTTTACACAGTTCAGTTTGCCAAGGAACGACCATTACGTCATCTACGTATGTCTTCATGAATCTCAGCCCATACATGTCTCTGAAGGTTGTTTGTTAAAGCAGCTCATAGAGACCTGTCTGCCAATGACTCAGCATGCTGTAAGCGTCTCCTTTAGGTGGATGAAAGTGTGAAACCATAAACTTTATTTACATAAAGATGGACGACACGCCTCCACTTGCCAAAACTCTGTTGTTTACTTAGCGCTGACATCTTGTGCATTTGGGGTGCAGTAGGGATCCAGCAACTCTATCATTCAGCCAAATATTGTCACTTACTGAAGCGGCAAAAATGCCAAAATCAGACCTTTCAAAAGACACGAAATAAACCGGTTAGTGATGACACAGTGACACAGCCCTCATTCGTATTGGAAAGAACCTGTAAATGTCAATGTGCTCTCTTCCATCTGTTGTTTTCCATGTTTCTGGAGCGCTCATATCTATGATGTCTTGCTCAGGGGCGCTTCAGCAGGACTCACTGCTGCTGATACTACGCTGAAACCTGCAACCTCTGACACATTCAGACCCTTCCCCACCTGACAGCTCTGAATATTTTAAACTCATACTCTCCGGCAGATCAACACCGGATTAAAAATTACAAACGCCGCCGGTGGTTTATTACAATTTCATGACCTCCTCCAGTAAAACGGGCCCGGTATGAGAAAGGTGATGGTGAAAGAAGTGGGGGTTGAAAAGGACAAAAAATGGCCGATGAGAAACGGCCATCAGCGCCCGAGCCGTGTTACTGTATGTGGAGCCAGAGCAGAGGGTGTTTATTTAGTATTTATTCTGCACTTCATCATCTCCCCTCCGCTAATCCACTGGCTGCTGTACGCACCACTGACCACGCCGTATCACTAACCTCTGCCTGGATCACAGAGAATGGAGAGAGTATGTGTGCGCATGTGTGTGTGTGTGTGTGAGAGAGAGAGAGGGAGAGGATGATGTCTATCCCTCCATCTGAAACCTTGTTAAATATTCATTGACAATTATTCCGCTTTGACCGAGGAGTTAGATGATGCTTCTGCTGAGAGAGAAAGAAACTGAAAGAGAAAGTGTGTGTGTGTTTGTGCGTGTGTGTGTGTGTGTGTGTGTGTGAGACAGATATGAAGGCAGGGAATAATGAAAGATTGTCTTGGAAATATTATGATAAATCACTTGTATGTAAAATCATTAAACGACCTGCAGACAAACCAAAAACATGGTCGGACAGAGGGACAACACACGCTCTGTTTCACCCTCTCACAGACATTCACACACTCACACAAGCTCAGACCAGGTCTGGGCACGATTAGGTGAGCACATTAAATATTAAATATCAAATAGTGCCCTTGGTCGGCTCTGTCAGGCTGACTCTTAGAGACTGAATCAGGTGTTATAACCACTCTCTGCTCTCTGTATGTTCAGCTCTGGCTTTTTTAGCATTAGATCCAAACAAGACAAGTGTTTTCACACATAAGAAGAATTCGTCCCATTTCAAACAAGTTGTTGGATGAAATTTCCTCTTATTTTTTTGTGATATTCATTGGTGGGAAACAACCAACAGAAATCAGCCTTTCTGGATACCTCGGATTAGGGACACCGTCTTTCAGAAAAAGGTTACGGTGATTCTGTGAAGGGCCCATGACTGACAGGGCCCCCCAAAAATACTGTGGTATTTGCAGTGAAACAGTGGGGCCAAATGTGAAACTTTTCCTGGAACCAAAAAAATCCCAGGCAGAGCTTTTGCCTCAGAAAACCAAAAACCTCCAACCGATGTCAAGAAACGAAGCCTGTATGGAAGTGCCAAAAACTACAGTTCCTCAAGGCTGACTCCCAAAGCCAAGAAACCCCATTTACACGCCACCGTTAAAGCAAAAACAAACATGTTTACAGCCTGGTGCATTTAAATGCCTTTAGTGTGAAGTGTCAATTTCTCTACTAGGGCTTTTAAGATTGGGTGTTGTGCCTGGCAAGGCATGAATTGAGCAAAACGTGAGTCAAACTTGGCCCATACTTTATCGGCCGATCTGGACATGAACCCATATCAGCTGATAGTGGAACCTGAAAAGTTGGTTCCAGCTACCGATATACATGACATCATCAGTGGGCTTGCCGTAATTCTATGTTACCAAAATTAGCAGGAAGTCAAGGTAAAGCCCTCTCCCACTTTAGCTCCACTTTAACTAGTGTGATCGCAGGCTGGTTTGCTTGAAAGCACCAAGGTTCTGAGAATCCAGAACAGAATCCATTCCAGAACCAGAACCATGCTGGTGTGAAAGCCTCCAGAGATATAAGCGAAATGTATTGTCACTGGTACTTGCTCTGTTCTGTACTTTGGGATTCTTTGCTGCTGCTCCCCCTGCCTTGACTTTTTATGTAAGCGTGTGAAAGGAAGCGGAGGTGTGCCTACGTTTATGCTGTGTCTGATTTGATCAGTGTCATTGATGTTTGCTCTGTTTTGAGCCTAAGGGGTCTTTGCTGCTGCTCTCCCTGCCTAAGCCTTTTGTGTATATACGTAAAAAGAAAGAGAGGTATACTCTCCCTGCCTCCCTCCCTGGATTTTGCACTCCCTATTGAACAGAGCCGCACAAAATTTATTTCCCCATGCAAATCCTTCTTGGCGAAGGAGGTCCTGACTGAATTCACAGACAGACGGGCACATTGTAGCTATTAGCCAGGAAGCTAGCTTCTTGCTGGGACTAATGAGGCCATAAAATGAATCAGAATCTCTCGGTCAGAATCTCACAAAGGGAGCTGATGGTCTCTGCTGCTAATTTGAGTGAGTTTATTTTACTTCCTTGGAGCTGATGTGCGGTGTTGTCACTGTGGAAACCATAATAATCCAGTGAAGAAGACCCTCGGGGGCCGTGATGGCACAGCGTGGCAGATGCCAACAGCCGTAAACATTTCTGTCAGAAAAATAGAGCTAAGGCTGTTTTCTTGTCTTTCCTCTGATATTTATGAAGTCTTTCTTTTTTCCCCATGAACTCATTTCTTTCCTCCCCGATCCTTTGTTCTTACGCTCAACCTTCATCTGCAGATCCTATCCAATCAGGAGCATTTGATCCTTTTGTAGGCATTCCAGTAAGTTACATTACCGCCAACTACTTACTCTGAAATTTACTCATGCAACTTTGAGAATATGTACATTTTTAGAAAGTAACAAAGTTTGGGAGTATCATACCAACTTTTCACCCCACTTTGTTTTGAAACAAGAATGAATAAAATTGAGCTTGGAGCGGTCTTTCTCACCATTGCGATACTTCCTCCCATCACTTTACCATTCAGTCTTTCCTCTCGCCCCACCTCTCCATTTCTATATTTCCTCCTCTTTCTCCATCAGTGGAGGTTGAATTGCCACCGTGTGGCGTTAGTTTTGATTTATGTCCATTCTTTGATATTGAAAATATCTGGAATGGTGTCCTTGAACAGAGCAGAAAGCTCGGGTTGTGGATGTGGAGTATGAGGACATGGATTTGGAGAAAGAATGAGAACAAATAAACTGAAAGCCCACAGAGTCACTTTCCTCTTTCTGTCACGTCTTTCATTCATTTCTGTCCCAGACGCTCCCCATCAAATTATATCTAATAGCTGATAATTACGCAGAATGGACCTTAATTACCTGTAATGTACCCCCCAAAATCTGCGTTCCCCTCCACCACCCGCCACGTAAATAAATGCTGCGTCTAATTTGCTTATTTTGGAGTCCACACAGTGCACAGTGATGGATATGAGAGGCCTTCGAGGTAATTTGATTCTGGAGAATCTGCTGCATCTTTAATGATGTGAAGTAAGCCAGGCGTGAGGAAGGCGTCACATCATCAACATATGACATTATACTCTTTAAAATAGGATGCGGTAAATCTTAACATGCCAATCTTATGTCTTTTAGTTATTTTTTTGTGTTGTTTGTGATGAAAAAGTGTACTTTGTTCAAGCTTTCTTTGAGTCTGGATGAGGCAAAGAGACCGTCTTTTTAACGACACCTACATGGTTCCCCTCATTAGACAAGTCAGCCATGCCCTTATATGGGCAAAACACGTAGGTTTTATTACTTCAAAAATAACAAGCTGTTAATTAATTCCCCCCCAGTACAATGTGTGCTGCTTGAGAAATGAACTACTCAGACCCAAACAGTTTGTGGACCAGGGTTTAAACATATTTATTACTACTGTGAATTTTGTCATTATTTTTGTTTGTGGTTTCTGTGGTTTTTGTGGTGTTTTAGCAGCCAGCCCCTAGTGGGGTCTTGAAGAACTGGAATTTTTTCACATAGAAAGATACATACATACGCACATAGATACCTACTTACTGACTGACTGACTGACTGACTGACTTACTTGCTTAGTCAATTTATTGATTCCAAGGGACATTCATAGCATCCAGTAGCAGGTTGGAAAACGTACATGAAATTTTTGTTACTTTGTTAACCCCAATACTGATGTTCCCCTGCCCCGCCTTTTTATCAGTTTAGGAAAATAGACTTTTAAAAAGAATGAATACAACACGTGCAAGGATGAATTTTAAAACTAGAAATACATGTCAATTTGAACGCAAACCTCTGAATAATTGAGGTAAAAATCTGTGAGGATGCTGCTTGATTATAGATCAAGCAGCATCCTCACAGATTTTTGCAGTCAACTGACCACTAAACTAGCAAGGCTAAATAAAAAGTTCATAAAAAATTGCTACTATTGCCACGTTCTTTGAGATTTGTGAGAGATGTGAATAAAACTTCATTATCAATGTCTCCTCTTGCTTTGTGACAAATTTGAAGTGGAACTGTTAAACCCTGTGGGAGGAGTTGATCCAAGTATGACCCCTGGAAATAAAAAATGTGGAAAACAGCTTTAAAACCAGCAGATTTCCTGATGAGGTAAAGGTATCTTAGCTTCAAAAGCTTTTATGAACATCTAATTGAGCCACAAAGAAAAGCCAAGAAACTTTATGTACGTATAGATGAACCTTTGTGAACCCCTTTTTTGGATTTTTTTTTTTCTAGGGGGCGCTATGGAGCCATTTTTCAAGAGAAGTGTGTAAGACCTATAAAATGTCAGATTTTTCATCAGGCCCTCTAACAGGCTGAGTGCTAATCTCTGCGGGTATATCAGGTGTGTTTGTTGTGCAGGTTTTGAAAAAAAGAAAAGCAATCCAAACACTTCTCAAAGGAACACTAGAGCTGAAATATGAATCCATACAGCTCCTCTTTTAACTTTACAAAAGCATACACACTGGACAAAAACACACACACTCAATCATCACCATCATCTGCCTCTTGCCCCTGCTGAGTGTGTGTTTGTGTGTGTGCTGCAGCATAGAAAGACTTTCTTGTGAAGTTGTTTTTTAAATCATATTTGATTTCATGCATAATTAGCTCGACCATCAGCTGCCGCGGGGCTGCATGCTGGGTGTTTACAGACACACACAAAACACACACACTTACAGAGAAAGATAGAGTACAGCTCAGGTCAGGAGAGGTGTACAAAACAGTAAAGGACTCACAACATGTCTACCTCACTATCACCTTAAAGGTATGCTGCTTACCTATGTGTGTGTGTGTGTGTGTGTATGAGAGCATGTGAGTATGTGTGTGTGTGTGAAGCCCGCAGGCGTCTTCCAATTTGCCGATAGAATGAGAGAGAAAGTCTTCTTTGCTTTGCGTTGGAATCACACGCAGTTGGATTAAAAACTTAATTATGTTTTAAAATGATATTTTAATTAAATATGGAGGAGCAGAAATGGATTGGCACCAAAATAATTAATCAAACATCAAAAATAAAAAAAATAAAAAAAAACTCTGTGTCTTTCTGCTTGGGCCAGCAGAAAGCAAAGTCACAGGACTGTTGGCTTGGCGCTCTCTCATGGTTTCTTTTTTACCCCCTCTCGATACATTCCCATTCCCACAATGCATTTGTGGTTCTGCAATTAATTATCAGCTCGCTAATTAATGATGTTTGTCTTCATACAGATTGTTTTCTTATGATTCTAAGAGTCCAGCTAAAGTGGAAAAATATACATTTTCTTTTTTTTGGCTTCACGATACGACTAAATTGGATTCAGCTGGCTGACCATGATTTTCCTCAATGTCTTCGAATACCTCTCTCTGCCCTGTTTACTGATGGATGCTGACACAGTTTGGGGGCTGATGGAAGGATGGATGGACAGATGGATGGAGGGAGGGATACAGAGGAGGGAGGAGGGAGGGAGATGATAGAGGCAATCAATATTTCTAGCATTCTAATTAAAGCCTCTCTGTGGAATAAATCCATGTAATTATCAGTAAATGAAATACAAGGTCACTCCACCTGACGGAGGGATGGAAGGAGGATGATGGAGAGATGGATGGATGGAAGAGAAAACAGCAGTAAGGCGGTATGTTTAACTCTCAGACACACTTTTGACCAACGCACGCAAAAATAATCATGACTTTGTCAGAACACAACATTAAACTGCGAACATTTGAGCACTAAAACCAATAAAGTGGTCAGTTTGAATCTCATTCTCTCATTTTAGTGTCATGTTGATGTTTTTTTAAAACTTTTAATCCCCAAAGAATCAATGCAACCTTTGCTGAAAGGTTGTTCATCACAAAAATAAAAATTAGAGCTAAAAAGGGTCTGTAACTAGATACACCTGTTGAACTCCTCATTAACGCAATCAGCCAATCACATTGTCGCACGTAAGTGCATTTAGGTATGTACTATATTTTCAGGACTATGAATCACACTTTTTTTCTACAGTTTGGCTGTTCCTGGGAATTATATTCAGGTATGACTTTTATATCAAATAAATTAAGTGCTGCGTCAGTGGATACTTTGGGAAAACATTTCAAAATTCATACATGCTGATAATTGATGAGGAAATATCTCCATACCACTAACAGTGGCTCTGCATCTCCGGCTTGGACACCCTGACAGCTACCAGTGTTAAGCGCCTGATAGCGTGATTTAGAGAAATAAAGGTTCACTAGCATGTTTTTGTTCTCTGTTATAGACAGTTTATCAAGATTTGAGTCACGAACTAGTGTTAAAACCCCCGTAATGAGTGAGAGGAGTGCACATAAAAGAAGAGAAAATGAAACTTAACTATCGTCACAGATTCGAGGTGCTGTAGGGAAACTATGTAAACCTAATAAAAAAATACTTAATTAACAAAGTTGTATGTGAATAGTTCTCTCTGGAAATAAGCTAAGCTGAGCTAAGCTAAGCTAAGATGAGATGAGATTAGATAAGACAAGATAAGACAAACTTTATCGTCCCCCGGAGGGAAATTTGTCATGGCGATAAGTGCAGTGCTGCTCACCGTTAATAGATCATCCATTCATATATTGATACATTCATGCCAATTTAAAATAACATGCCTGTTGTTAAATTAATAACTTAATAAAAGCTGTGTTCACTGTGGCATGCCAATGACACATCACATGTCAGTAAATGCAAGACATACCAATGTAGTAGTAAAATCAATGTCATTAGAATTAACCCAAAAATAAGAAGAAAGAAACACTAGCCCTGTTTACATGGGTAGTTTTCCTCAATCTGATTGGAATCGATCAGATTAAGTAAATCTGATTTGATCTGTATACATGAAGTTTAAGAGATCCACGTTCAATCTGCGTGTACATGGCCCTAGCTGAATCCAATTGTATTGTTTTTTCTGACCTGTGCATTATGTCACTCTGCCACTACCTGTAAATGTGTAAGAGAAGAAAAAGTGCACTGTCAGCTTCCTGTTTACCTCCGGAAAAAATGGAACCACGTCATGTTTTGTTGGGGACACTTATTGTGTCTAGTTTTTCTGTTTGTTTGCTATGTTTGTTTTCGTTTGGCCGTGTGTTACTCTGTGTACATCACTTACGTGCTCACATACTTCACTTACATGCCTCTTACGTACTAGGGAGCGCATGCACAGACCGAACAACCCTCTCTATTAACCCAGTCTGCTCTACTCAGTCGTTTACATGGGGCGGATTATCAATTGGTGTACCTTTCGACCTTACAATCTGATTGCAAATCAGATTTACAATCAGATTTTTGGACCCATGTAAATGGGGCTACTGTAAACATACTAGATCAGTCTAAATAAATGCGACATCTATATCTTTTTCCTCATCATTACGCTTTTTTTTTAACTGATGCAACTTAACTCCTGAGCAACCTATGGTCCAGGAAATATGCTACATGCCACAAAAACTTTCAGACTCAAATGAAAGAGTGTCCAAAGAAACCTTTTTGCTTTAAAGGAATACAACTTTTGTTCTTTTATTTTCTTCTTCATTTTTTTTGTTCTTTTATTTTTTTCTTTTCTGATTCTGTGGCTGGTATCAAAGTAGACCGGACTGCCTGAGCAGGGGCAGACACTGAGCAGCCTGCACAGTCCTACAATCCTGCTTAGTGGTGGTTTACTTTCCTCAGTTCAAAAATGAAGTCAGCACACTAAATGTCCTAGAAGATAAAGATTTCCAAAATTTCTTCTGCTTTTATAAAATGATGGCTTTCTCCCATGATCTACTAAAAAGGACTCCCCCAAAACAGGGATTCTTTTCTTAAGAAGTACAATAAAATCACTTACTCTTTTAAAACTGTTTCTGAAAAGTCTACAGAGATAAAGAGGATTTGATTCTTAGTGGGTGAGAGTGAAACAGAGATGCATTTCAGAAGACCATCCACCATCAACCTCCATCATCTCTGCAGTTTTTAGATAACACTCAAATGAAGATAAACACTAAATAAATGACTAAGCCCACTGCAGGAGACTCCTCTTTCTTTTTTATACCTCTCCTCCTCATTCTCTTCATCTTTTTATTTCTCTTTTTTGAAACAAACATGGTGGTTGCTTCAGTGTTAGTGATTTGTGTTGCTCGGATAAATAGGAGAACAGTAGAATAAAAGAAAATAGGTCTGACCTTGTGTGACATTCAGCGTCTCCGAGCCAATCAGAGACGTTTCCACCTGCATGCTGCTGTGTCTTTAACCAATAACTGTATTGTTCTGTCTCTCTATCTGTGTGTGTGTGTGTGTGTGTGTGTGTGTGTGTGTGTGTGTGTGTGTGTGTGTGTGTGTGTGTGTGTGTGTGTGTGTGTAAGAGAGAGTAGGGACTGAAGAGATGTTATTGATTTTTCAGGTGATCATCAGCTTCTCCTGGCTCTCTTTGGGCCGCTTGACGGTTTTTTCCTTAATAGTGTTTTAGGTCTGCATCACTAGAGCATGCTGGGAGATCAGCTAATTTTAAGACATGTCAGGGTCCTGTGTGTGTGTTAGTCTGTGTGTGTGTGTGTGTGTGAGTGGGTTTTAGAGATGCTATTTTTAAGCCACATAAAAAGATTCTCTCTTCTGGGGGAACTGCTTGACTATTGAAGTGCCTTCAAGCAAGGCAGTGTTTCTTAATCTTTTGTTGCTGTGGTGATAAGCTTCCATTTTTAACCATTAAGAAGAAGTGGAGCAAGCCAACATTACTTAATTCATTGGTTCATAGACCTAGTATTTATGTTTTGGTGATGACACATTGACTTTTTTCAGAGGCTGATAGTCCGAAAACAAACAGCTGAACAAATTAATTTGTCACATATTTCACACATAAAGGTAGAAACTAGTCCAAGAGATGATATAAACATTTGTTTTTTTTTCTAGCTGATTGTAAACAAATGTTATTCTGGTGTAAAGTTGGAACTTTTAAAATTGTGCCCTATGGGGATGGCCTCACTTTTGGAGGCAGCCTCAAGTGGACACTTAGGGAACTGCAGTTTTGGGACCTTGGCATTTTATCCATTCCAGAAGTTTGTCCTTGGTTTAACTTTCAAATGACTATTTATCACTACTGTTAGGTTACATACAGTACTACATTTTGCTGCATTTCTAGAACTTAAACTGATCTGAAGGAAGTCAGAACTATACTGGAATAATGAAAAGTGTTTGCATATGCTAATTAAACAAGGTCTGTTTTCTATATAAGAATTCAATCTGTCTGATTTGTTGGACCTTTGAGTCAAAACTTTTTCATTAGCAATCATTCTGAGCATTTTCCTTCACAGAGAGTCTAAATAAAGTCATTCCCAGTCAGACGTCTGTCTGCAGTGTGAGATGGAGATATTTGGCAGGCAGCAAGGCCCGGCGCTGGGGGCAGGTGTTACAGCAGCTCCCATTAATACAGCTAATTAACATTAGCCACTATTCTAATTAACATGCAAACTAATTAGGGAATAATTAAGCAACATAAAAAATCTGATCCTAACGAGAAAGAGTGAGGGAGGGGGTCGCAGACAGTCAGAAAAACTGATCTCATTGAAAGGGCCGAAGGAGGCTGTGGGGGAATTCACCGAGAATGAAGCTAAGTCTCTCAGAGAACAAAGATTTGTGCATCATTATCCTCACTTTTTACTCAGGCCCCAGGTCCAACTCACAAGGCAAGTTGCTCTGATAAAAATTTAACTGACTTTTGCATCGTTGTGCATTTTAGTCTTTTAATGCATCTGATTGCTGAGATGAATTGTTAGCATCTCCTCTCTACACTGAGTTGCCTGTGAAGAGGTCACATTCCCATGGAGTTCAAGTTTCAAACGGAAGCTTCAAACCAAGCTACACCCTTGGTTTTAATCAATAAAACCATGTGCTAGACACAAAAAAGTTGTCAAATTTATTCATCAAGCTAATGTTTAACTAGCAGAAGCTGATCAAACTTCTCTAAAATTCGTAAATTCATTAAAAATTACATTTAAATAACTTTAGGGAAAAGTAAGACAAGACAAGCAACACAGAAGACCCCTCGTCCATTCAGACAAGAGGATTTGAATGCTGTTACGTAGAAGTTTTGATGAAAAGTCAAAACCAAGCGAAATATTTTTAACGTCATAACAACCTAACATGGGATTATAGAGTCTGCTGGTAATCAATATGGAATTGGTTTGATGAATTTGCATCACCACTGAGTTAGCATCAGTGTCAGTCAAATCAGCTGCTCTCCTTTATGAGCAATACTCCTAACTTTAACGATTTGGAAATTATTTAAAATAATTCACCATATGTAGACGTTGCCAATATGGAAATCAATTGTTCAGACTGCAACCCTGTTTTTGAACCAGGTTGTAAACATGTTCATTTTTGCTGTAAAATCAGCTTTTTTGAACAGTGTGTGTGTATATGGTTTGCAGTGTTTCTGCAGCCAGCCTCAAGTGGACACTTGAAGAACTGCAGTCATTGACATTTTTGTATGGGCTCCATTTTTTAAAATGGGGATTGCCACTTGGTTAAAATTAATTCCTAGAAGATTTTGCAATCCTGATATCCTACAGATTATAATGTACAAAAAAATAAAATTATTCCGTGCAACCAAAATTTTAAAATCTCTTTCCCTTAAATTCATAACCTTGGTGATCATAAACTTTTGATGGCACAACTCAGAGCTTCTCAAACTTAATTCAAAGGAAAACCTCAAAATAAAAAGCATCGCACTGGGTACGCGGTTATAAAACATTTAATCAAATTTGAACACTGCCATCCTGTGGCACTGGATGGTACTACAAATTACAATGTGGTATATCACAAGAATTTGAAAAAAAGAAAAAGCTTTTTTGAATAGATCAAGAAAATGAACGTGACCCCAGGCCTTAATTTGAATCTGATACTTACTGACCGATGTGAGACGTTAACGTCAACGTTAAAGCCAGTAGGCAGATATCTCTGCGATTTGGAACCAAGGTGTAAACAGGATTTACCCTTTACATTAAAGAAAGAAAGGGGAAAAAAGACACACCAGAGACAACCACCATGTCTTTTTCAGAAGTCAGTCCCTAACTGGTGTTTCCAAAAAAAAAGGGGAATTTAATATGTGTTGGTACAGTGAGCTCTACAGCTGTTTTTGATTCCTTCTCAAATTCCTCGTCTTTGCCTTTTGCTACCGCAGCAGTTTCTGTCTCATTTTTGCCGTGCCTTGAGAAAAAAAAAAGAAAAAAAAAAAGAAAGCAAAAATGGCCGTTGGGATAGAGAGGAGTTAGAAAAGGTCAGGAGGGGGTGAGCTGGGGGTTTGTTTAGTTGGTTTTAGCATCAGATGAAAGCCTCGGTCAAAACATCTGGACAGCACAACCAGCCTTCAGACCCTGCACACACACAAACAGGGACGTACACACTGTACATGTGCGTCCAAATGCTGTGAGTCATATGAAAGTAGGTTTTGTTTGTAATCTGCTGCCTCTATGTTGCTCACATCTGTTATGGTCTGATTGTCATAAACTGAAATGATTTGCCAGAGATGGTTAGTGTAAGTGTGTGAGCAAGTGTGTGTATAAGTGTGTAAATCTCTGTGTGCGTGTGTGTGTTTTCATGTATTGCTGGCAATTATTCATTCCTGCCCTCAAAGATGAAGACAAGCGCTCATTCAACTGCTTCACACAAATCAAACTGTATTACAGTATCGACACACAGGTGTGTGTGTGTGTGTGTGTGTGTGTGTGTGTGTGTGTGTGTGTGTGTGTGTGTGTGTGTGTGTGTGTGTGTGTGTGTGTGTGCGTGTTGCCTGGCAGCTGGATGCAGCCATCTCATATCCATTATCGATCCTTTATCATTACCCACTGCTCCGCTCTATCAAGACAAAAACACCCTGTTATTGGAATATCTCACCTCCAGTATTGACCTGTGGGACACACACATAGTCACTAATACACACACTCATCTTGAGTTCGCAGGAGAATAATTTTGGCTTTCCAAAACAGAGAGCTCTCTAGCTGAAACTTTTTATCTCCACAATGCTCTGGCTATAATTTCTTTTTCTGCTCCATTGGGTTTTTTTGCACCTTGCTGTCCTGTGTATGGGTTGTTGCTCAGTTTGTAACTTTATCCCCAAGACAATGATAATTCTAATTCTCAAGAAAAAGTTAAATCATTTTTTTCTTAGCCACTGGACTTAAGTAACAAATCTTTAGTGTATGCCAAGAATTTGGAGGAAAGAGCCCCTGACCTTCTTTAAGTAACTCAAGAAAATTTAAGTTAACTCAGGCCTTTATTTTAGTCTTTTTACCCCTTGATGCCTGTTGTTGCAAATTGGGAACATACCCTGTCAGGTCTTGATGCAGCATAAATGACCTTTGCATCTCATTATTACCTATTAATTCATATTTTACACATACAAAAGATCATATCAGATCCATTATGTCACAATATATATCGGTGAGGGGATGATTTTCTCATGTCTGTATATATAATATAACTTAGTTATAACAATCATGTGTACTGTACTCAAATTTACAATCTCTACTGAATTTAACATCTATAAGAATTAAAAAGCACTTAAAAACAATCTATTTTTAGAATTGTAAGTTAAATCAGGCAGTAAGGGGTTAACCAACCCCCCCCGCCAAAAAAAAACAAACCAAAAAAAAAAACAAACTAAATAAATAAATAAAATAAAATAAAAATATAATAATAATAATAATAATAATAATAATAATAATAATAATAATAATAATAATAAATAACTAAATAAAATAAAATATAAAAATAAAAATATTTGACACTATTTAAGTAGGAAATCAAGAGTTGCTAACTTTATGTGAATGACTTTTTTTTTTTTGCATAACTTTCATAGTGGTTACATTTTGGTCAACTAGTTAGCATCTGTGTCCTACTATATGATGGGGTCTGATGAATTTTGTTTCACATCAGCCACCTGCTGGCCACCGGCTGTAAGTGCACCAGCAGTAATCTGCCGAATCACGGGCAAGGGAATAAAATTCAGTTTTAAAAATTTTAATCTTTGAAATCATCTTCTACACCTCAAAGAAAATATGAAGAAACAATTTCAAAATAACATCTTTTAGTTCTTTGGTCAAATGTAAAGTAGCTGGACATGTTTTAAAGGCATTGAAAGGACTATTTGTTTAGTGATTAGAGTGACAATTGTGGCTAGTATTGGTAGTGTTTTTCAGTGATGAAAACACAGATTTCCAGAAACATTATTACCCATTGTTGTAAAGCGTGCATTTGTTTTGGAGAGCAAATCTCTTTTTTTTAAACACTGGTTTTCTTTAAGACAACTTTTCCTAGGATGCAAAGTAACAAGGTAACCTTTTAATTTGTAGTTACATTTTACTGTTAATTGAACCGTGACAAAGCAAACTCATTTAGTGTACAGTAGAGTACAGATAGCAAAATAACTGTTCTTTGTGTCTTTGTCAAAAAACCTGCAGAGGCAGCGCTGTCGGCTCTTTAGTTGCTCCAAGAATGTCCTCTGTTTGATTCCTGCAGCCTCACAGGCAACATCCAGAGGACCTAGTGTTAGATTAATGGCTGCAGAGATTTTATGCTGGACTAAAAATGCATGTGCATACTGCACTCACTGGCTACTGGATCTCACTCTGATCAAGTGTAACTGATACGCTGATTGATTTGCGTATTGATTTATTCACTGATAGTTGTGTTCTGAAGCAGCACGTTGAAGATCAGACGGCGTGTTTTAGATCCCGCAGTGCACCGACATGATGCTGCCGCTGCTCAGCTCACAGTCCTCCCACAGCTGTTTGATTGGCAGTTATAGCCCCGGGAAAACCCCAGGAGACACACTCACACACGCGCACACAGAAACAAATATGCATACCCAACACACACACACACATACTCTGGGCACATGCAAACATATAAGGGATGGAGGCATAGTTTCCCTGCTGCAAAATGCACACACATGCCAGCAAACATACATGTATTTTTTAAAAGTGAAAACACACACATACACATACACACACCTCCAGGGAGATTTGCTTGTGAGGGTTTCCAGGGATGCTGTGTAAATTGGCCCTGACATGTAAACAAAAAGGTCCAAAATGACTTGATAAAGCACATCTACCAGCTACACACACTAGCTAACACAGAAATGTGTGTGCGTGTGTGTCAGGGGATGATTTACATATTCATCAAATGAGGCAGATTCTTATTGATTTTTATCTTCATTTGCAGCGTTAAAGAGAGGACTTCACACTCTGGACAAACACTACAACACACTCAATCTTTGTGTGTGCTTATGATAAAATGAAAATCTCTGTCTCTCTTTCTGGTCTTGCTATTTTGGGGGTCATGGACTGAAAGTTTTGGGGACCCCTGCTTCAGACTGCCTAGTGCAGAGTCCGTCTGCAGGTTCAGCACCACGGACAGCACTTATCTGGCCTGATAAGTGGGTCAGACGTGCAGCTATAGCTCACAGAAATATGAACACTTTTACTGTTGTTTTGATCCATTTTACAGTTCAGAAGACAGAGTGCCACTTTGAGTAATGCATACACACATTCACTTCGAAACACACACACACACAGTCTCTGTCACACACTTATACAAAAACACACACACACACTAACAGATGGAGCCATGAGTCTGGTTTGAAGAGAAATAATTTCTGACAGAAATCCTTGAAGATCCTTCAGACTGGGAAGCGACCCAACTCATCATTCTGTGTGTGTGTGTGTGTGTGTGTGTGTGTGTGTGTGTGTGTGTGTGTGTGTGTGTGTGTGTGTGTGTGTGTGTGTGTGTGTGTGTGTTTCAAACAGACACTGTGTTCCAGTCCTGTGTCCTCAAGGCGTCCAAGAGAAATTGCTTCACTGTGTTTGCTCATGTGTGTGTGTGTGTGTGTGTGTGTGTGTGTGTGTGTGTTTCCTTATGGCTTCAGTCAGCTGTTTGGTATGAAAATGCCAATTACAACCATAACACCGTGTTAGCTGTCTTCCTGGAAGTTTGAAAATGAGTAACTGAAATAAATCTGCGACTTTGTGAATGGCTCAGCTTCTCGTGTTCACATTACATTAAGTCAAAACCAAACCTTAGTGTTTTTTTTAACTTAACCAGCCAGTTTGTGTGTGTCTAAGCACCATCAAGATGCTGTTTCAGAACCATAATCATCTGATGATAATCCCAGAGCGTCGGAAAAACAAAAACTGATCACTGGCATAACTTAATGACTTAATGCTTAGTTACTTCTGAAGATGTTTTGGTTCATAGGCAGGGGAGAGGTAGAAAGGAAAGGAAGAGAAAGGTGTTGGGTAGGTAAGTAGGTAGGTAACAAAGGTAAGTAAGTATGTAGGAAGGAAGGTTGATTGAATGGAAAGGACAGTGGTAAGGAAGGGGGGAGATGTAAAAAGGGAAAAATATAAGGAGAATGACATAAGAAGAATGGGAGGTAAGAGGGTGTGTTGGGAGGTAGGAAGAGAGAAAAAGGGGCAAGTCAGGTTGGAAATTAGGTAGGATGGGGGAGAGGTGGGATGTATGTGAGAGTAGATAGGTAGGTAGAAAGGTTGGTAGGATGGAAAGTAAGAAGGCAGATCTGTTACAGAGAGGAAGGAAAAGGGTATGTTGCAAGTGGGGACTGAATAGAGGAGGGTTGGGAGGTAAGATAAGAGGGGAGAGAGTAGGTAAGTAGGTAGGTAGGTAGGTAGGAAAGAAGACATGTAGGCAGGTTGGCAAGTGGATATGAAGGTGGTTAAGTAGAATGGGAAGAAAGAGTGTAGGTAGGAAGGTAGGAAGGTAGGTAGGTTGGTGAGTTGGTAGGAAAGAAGACAGGTAAGTAAGTTGGCAAGGGGGTATAAAGGTAGTTAAGTAGAATGGGAAGAAAAGAGGGTAGGTAGGTAGATAGGTGGGTAGGCAGGAAAAAAAGAAGACAAGTAGGTAGGTAGGTAAGTAGGTAGGTAGGTAGGAAGGAAAGAAGACAGGTAGGCAGGTTGGCAAGTGGATATGAAGGTGGTTAAGTAGAATGGGAAGAAAGAGTGTAGGTAGGTGGGAAGGTAGGAAAGAAAGACAGGTAAGTAGGTTGGCAAGAGGGTATAAAGGTAGTTAAGTGGAATGGGAGCAAAGAAGGTAGGTAGGTCGGTAGGTAGGTAGGTAGGTAGGTAGGTAGGTAGGTAGGTAGGTAGGTAGGTAGGTCAGTAGGTAGGTCGGTGGGTTGGTAGGTAGGTAGGTAGGTAGGTACGCTGGCAGGTAAGTAGGTAGGTAGGTAGGTAGGTAGGTAGGTAGGTAGGTAAGTGCATAGGTAGGAAGGAAAGAAGACAAGTTAGTATGTTGGCAAGGGGGTATAAAGGTAGTTATGCTGAATGGTAACAAGGAGGGTAGGTAGGTAGGTAGGTAGGTAGGTAGGTAGGTAGGTAGGTTGGGCAAGAGGAAGGTTGTTAGGCAGGATAGCAGGTAAAAGAGTAGATTGGTAGGTAGAAAAGTTGGTAGAATAAGAAGAAGGAAGGCAAGGTAGGATGAGAGGGAACAGAGCTAGGTAGGTTGAATTGGAAAAGGGAAGGTAGGTGGGGACAAGGGTATGAATGTAGTTAGCAAGAAAGGGAAGGAAAAATGGTAGGTTGCTAGTTATGATGGTAGAGAGGACAGTTGGTATGTAAGATAGGTTTGAAGGCTGCAGGAAAGAGGGTAGGCAAGATAGGAGTAAAGAGAGCATTATGAGTAGTTAAAATGGATTTCAGGACTTAACGGACATGTGTTAACCTTCAGCTTTGAAACATTTGTCAGCAAGAAATGTCAAAAAATTCAACACTAATGAAAAGAAAACAACCTAACATCGTGAAGGGCAAAGGTTAAATCCTCAAGTCTAATTGGCTGTTCATCTTGGTGCAACTTGTGATTAATCATGTGATCACTGGTCATAAAGGTCACTCCGCTTTGCAGTAAGTAGGAGGTGATTGCCTGATAAATGATGCTCAAATTAAAGGATTTCAAATGTGATTCAGAGCCCGGTTTTGGTGTTATAAGCTTCAAAAAAGAACAAATTAGCAAAGAAAAGACCAATCTAACCAGCTAATGAACAACTTGACTGATTTTCTGACTCACTGACCGACCAACCAGGCAGCAAACAGCCCGCAGATATGACCGGGAGAGAAGCGGGGAGACGTAATGAATGAAAGTGGAGGGACATTTAGACAAAGTGAGAAAAATTTTCTCTGAGAGCTTCCAGTTAGTTTCATTTCTGTATTAGCGGCACACACACCTGAACACACACAGGCACAGACGGCACTGTTGATTGTGTATCGCCTGTTTGTTTATTAGCTCTCTGATTGAGCCGCTCTGCCTTCCGCAGATTGGATGACCTTTCCAGATCCTTCCGCCGAGCCTGCTAAGTAGATCGGACGGCGAACGCAACGCTACGACACTTTATTCAGATTGTTACCGAGCGAGGAAAAAACAGGCGGTCATGTGTGTGTGTACTTGTGTGTGTGGGGCTGTTTGTACACACTCACTCTGCCTTCATTGGTTCAATTGAAGCCTCATCTCCATATAGTTTGTATGCAATTACATCTGAGCGGCGCACTGAGTGCCTCTATATGATTGTGTTTGGATACTGAGTGCGAGTAGCTGCAGCCTGTGTGTGTGTTTCATCCGTGTGTGTGTATGTGTGAAGTATAATTTAAAAGAAACAACTGCTATTCTTGTTGATGTGTGACTGTATTTAGTGTGTGTGGAGCAGTTCACTGTCGATTTTTCAGTATGTGGCTTCTTGGAAACATTTTAGCCTGCCTGGTATGTGTGTGTGTGAGAGTGTGTTTTCTTGTGTATGAGAGGTAATTTGTGCCAGAGAAAAGCAATTCATGCTAAAAGTGTGTGTGTAAGTGTGTGTGTGAGTGTGTCTTTATGGGTAATTTGTATCAGCAGGAACTGGGTGAGTGTGTGTATGCACATGTATATATGCAGATACATGTTCATACCGATATACAAGAGTGAGTGTGTGTGTGAGAGACGAAAGAGATGAGAGCGTAGGATAAGCGTGGAGTGTGTTTCTAGTGGCTTGTTGGCCGCTTGCAGGGCTTTGAAGGGCACGTCCGTCAAAATATAGAACAGCTGAATCTTATTCATCTGCAATAAATAGCTAATCACACTGAGAGGGACATGATTGTAGACACACTTACACACACAGGTACGCACACACACACCAGGCATTATGGCAGAGGACAAAATGTGCTCAACTAGTTTTATATGTCAGGATGAGTTTAAATTTTGTGAAGATTTTCTAAAACCTTTGAGATATGAGCATATGGTATGATAACATTTAATCTAAGTAGTATCCTAACATACTGTTTGTTTGTGTTTGCTATCGAATCGTATTGTGTCAAGTTGTTATGTTGTATTGTGTCTTGTCTTGCAATGTTATGCCACAAAACTTTACGTAATGTGCCTTAACTTAACTTTAAGTTATGTGACACAATGTAACTTAACTTAACTTTAATTAACATAATGAAAAGTAACTTAAAATAACAACAAGTATAGTAATGCAAAGTACCTTAGGGCAAAGTAATACAGAGTAATGTAACCAAAACTTAAGTTAAGTAAACTAATCTAGCATAAAGAAAAGTAAAGTAACAGAGTAACATTAAGTATCGCAAAGTATTGAAGCGTATTGTGACATAACGTAAAAATGAAAAGTAATGTAACAACATAAAATAGCTTAGTGGAAAGCAAAGTAACATAACGTAAAGTAACGAAAACATAAGGTAACGTAAAGCAGCGTAAAGTAACATAAAGTAACGTAACATAAGCTAACGTAAAACAACAAAAACATAAAGTAAGGTAAAGTAATGTAAAGTAATATAAAGTAACGTAACATAAGGAAATGTAAAGTGAAGTAACTTGAGACAACATAAAGTAACAACATATGGTAACTTAAAGTAACATAACATAAAAAAAAACGTAAAGTAACATAACATGAGGTAATGTAAAGTAACAAACAATGTTAAGTGACTTAACATAATGCAACATAACAAAACGGACCAAAAAATTAAGTAACATAAAGTTAAATGACAAGAAGTCAAGCAACATAAAGTAATGTAACATATGTAAGTAAAGTTAAATAACGTAACATAATGGGATGTAACAAAATGGAACACAAAAAAATATAATTTAAAGGAACATAACATAACAATATTACATAATGTGAAGTGATAAAAGGTAGAGTAATATTAAGAAAAAGTTACTAAAGGTATTGTAACCTGACACAATATGACATAATGTAATTTTCATTTAGTGCAACATAATGTAATTATGTTTTATCATATTAAACTGTTTTGTCTTGTATGGTATGGTATTGTCTTGTTTGAAATGCTTGCTCATCATAATCTACTGTTTTTTTAACATCTGATCATATAGATATTATACTTTTTGTGTCTCTTTTTTTTAAAACATATAATTTACACACTCTTTGTGACGGCATCCATTTTTACTGGTACAGATGTTAAGTCCATTGTTGACAGGGGCCACATTGGAAATGCTGAATTCCACCTAGCTTTGTTAGGGTTAGAATACGGCAAAGGGGTGGGTCTAAAGTCTCTTTGTTGACAGCTAAAGAGTGCCCTCCATTCAAATTCAATAACTTAAAATTGCGGGTTATAAAATTTTGCCCTCTGTACAGTGTGTGCTGATAGAGAAATTGACCTGGCTGGAAACATATCTATTTTGCTTGATGTGCTTTCGGTTGTTTCTGTATCTCTGCCTATTCTTTGAGATTTCATCCATCAACAGTTTGCCATGTGACTGATTCTCTTGTGCCTTGCTTTTTTTCTTCCAGGCTGAACTGATCTCCAGTCAGTGTGAAGCCCAACGAGCCGCTCTGGAACAGATGGCGATCAAATTGAGCAGCTTGCAGTATCCCTCACCGGCCACCAGGAGGCACTATAACCAGCTGGCTAGAAACAACAGGTAAACTCACACTGTAGCAGGATATAGTATGTTAACTTTTTGACACAGCAAAGCACAGAGTGTGGCTAGCTAAGCTGTAGTGGAATGATTGTAATGTCTTTACGTTAGGTAATTTACGCACAAATAAGTAAAATGGGAGCAAGTGATCAGATGTGATGAGAAGACACACCAACAGGAGAAGACAATAAGTCGAAGTCACAGTAACAACAACATGTGACACACACACAACAGAATGTAATTACACACACACATGGTTTGAGCGTTAACAGCAGTAATCTGGTGTGTCCAGGCTCGGCTCGGCGAGCGGCGTCTTTGGTCACGCTGCCTGTCGGCGCTTCATCCCGGGCTTTGAGGAGCCTCCTTCTGTGGTTATCACTCACACGCAGGGCACACACACACACACACACACACACACACTCTACACACTGTAAAATCATACACAGAATGGTGTGTATGCAGATGAAAAATGAAGTCTAGTATGTCTTGTTCTATTTCTGAATTCAGTGTCTGTGCATGAAGGATGTGTGTGCTGTGTGGTTAAAAGAAATAAATGCAACACGGCTTGCATGCATAGTCAAAAATGAAAATCACACATATGAAAATGTAAATGAATCACTCATTTATTTAGTTTGTGTTTTTCACTCCTCTGTGGCTCCAGTGTAATTTTTCACTAATTTACATTGGATACGTTGGACACTAATTGGTTATTCATATATTAGCTGCTTTGCAGATTTACGTGTGTGTGTGTGTGTGTGTGTGTGTGTGTGTGTGTGTGTGTGTGTGTGTGTGTGTGTGTGTGTGTGTGTGTGTGTGTGTGTGTGTGTGTGTGTGCAGTGGTGTGTGGGATGAGTTTTGTGTTAATTGGATGTTGCATGTTTTTCCTTTAGCTGCTCTGATTTTGGCTCAGTTGAGATTTCTAGTTGTGGTTCAGTTGTAAAGAAAATGAAGGTCAGAGTGAATTATTTACTGATCTCACATAAAGTGTGTCTATTTTAAACAAATGCTGAAAGAATATTAAGAGAAGAGGAAATAAAGCACAGTTTAGCACATTTACATTCTTCCTGTAATGAAAATATCATGAATGGAGGCTGCTTTGGACATTTTTAATCATAGACTACCAAATGTTTAGAAGTGAAATTCATAAATCATAAGAGATCTTTTGTATAGTTTTTGTTTAAAAAACTAGTGTTAAGTAGATTGTTTCTTTGTCTTTATAATACTTCTTGGCAGTAAACGTTGGAAATCTTGCTCATTTCTCTCTTTAATGGAGGAACATGGATTTGTGGGATGAGCAGCAGTGTTAAGTATTTGGGTTGCACCAAATTTGCTGAATCTTCTGTGTTACTTCTGCCAAACAGCTTATTGGAGCTTGTTTTGAGCTTTGTTTTCATTCTCTTCTCTGCATTTATACTCAGACAATACTAGATGTCCTTAGTCGGACAGATGTGTGCATGTAAATGTCCTGAGTGAAGACAATCAGCAATTAGATTTCTTGAATTCCTTGAAACGCATCAGATTGGTCACTTTGTTACGGTGGCCTGTGGGTGTCAAAAGATTTGCAAAAGCCACAACACGGATGAAAGAGACTAAACACAAATGCAAAAGCTACAACACAACAGAAGTACAGCCACACAACGGAAGTTGAAAGAGGACAGTTATCCCAACAGATGCAGAAAAGTCATGAAAGTAGGTAATGATTTTCTCTTTTAACTTCATCTATGATAAATTTAGCTTTGTATGGGTTTATTTCTTCATGAATCAGCCATCATGTTAGCATTAGAGCTATATTTATCATAGCCGAAGTTAAAGAAGAAAACAGTCATTTCCTTACTTTCACAACTTTTTTGTGTCTGTTAGGATAGCTGTCCTCTTAGCTCATGTTGTGGCTGTACTTTCATTGTGTTTTGCAAATCGTCTGATTCCTACCAGCCACTGTACTTTCATTGGGTCCTTCAGCTCACACTGGTAAAGTGTTTGATCCAGTAGCAGGAGCACCAGACAGCTTCCCTCCCCAATAATGAGCCTCTCCACGTGTGCGTCAGGCTAAACCTTAAACCTGATGTCTCCTTTTCTGGGTCAGCTCATTATGTTGTTTGTTGTTGGAGTGAAGTTAAATATGAGCTGGGGCTGGCACAATTTATTTTATTTTGAAAGTCAAAATAATGCTTTAATGTGGTTTCCATGCTCAACTTCCTGTCCTGCTCGATCTTGAACTTGATTTTCACTCAGACACTCAGTAACTGAACGCAGGGCAAGGAAACTGCATTTTCTAAAACTGACACTGGCTTTGCTAGAATGGACGGGAAGTTTTTTTAATTATTCATATGGTCATGTATCATTTTTCAGGTGGACACTACTGAAGTTGAAGAGAGTAAAACCACTTTGTCACCACTTATTTACAGTGAAACTGAGACTTTCAAGAAACAGAAGAACAGGAGCTAGTCCTGGACAAATAAAAGTCTTTGCAGACAAATCTGCAGAAGCTGGTTTCACTTCACTTTTGATCTCTTCACACCACTTCATGGGAAACTTGAGTCACGTCTAGTTATGCAACTGTGTTTGGTTAAGATAATGAAAAACTGATAAACTGAAGTGGAAAGAAAATGCATAAATTTATAAGAACACAAGGCGAGAACAAGCGGCTGTATATGTGCGAGTGAGTGAGTCTTTTTTTCTGGAGACTTCTGAACATTGCCCCCTTTAGGACTCATATTTCCACCTGAGTGTATGAAAGGAGTGAACGACTCAGTGTCAGCAGGGGGCGCTGTGCTGCTGTTTGAACCTCTCTGCAGGATGAATCCATTAGAAAAGACGAGTGTCAGAGAATCACCCCATAAATCCAACCGAGTCTCTGACTGAAAGGTGACGCCTGCCAATGACTCATTCAACCTTTCTCTCCATCACCTCATCCTCCTCTCCTCTCCTCCTCATTCCTACACCTCCCCTTTCTATTCCCGTCTTTATTCCAACTTTTATCTTTCTGTTTTAGTTTGTTCTTAGTCTCATTTCTGTTTTCTTCTTTGCACCTCTCAGTCTTTTTAGGATTAACTCCTCCCATCTTTGTTTTGCATTTGTCTTTCTATCTTTTCTCCCCTCCTTTTCTCTCCTTTCCTTTTCTCTTTTTCTTCATCAGCCCTCTTCTCCTTTCCATTCCCCTGCTTCTCTTTTTCTTACAAGTCTTCATTTCAACATCTTTCCTTCCATTTCCGTTTTCCTTCTTTCTGCTCTTCACTCCTTTCATCTCCCTTTCTTACTTCCTCTTTATTCCTTCTCTCCTCTGTACTTTTTCTCTCTTCTTTTATCCTCTTTCATTTCCTTTTTCTCCTTTTTGTCTGCCTTCTTTATTTCTCCTCCTTCTTTTCTGTTTCCTCTCTGTGTCCTCTCTATGTGTCTCTTTTCCTATCCTAGATTTCCTCTTTTGTCTCTTTCTTCTTTTTCCACCTCTACTTTCCCTTTTCCTTTTCTACTTCCCCTTTCTCTCTTCTCCTTCATGTTCTCTTTCGTCCTCTTTTCTCATTTCAATCCTGACAGTCTTTTTTTCTCTTCTTTCATTTTCTGTCCACTTTCTGTGCTTTCTATCTTCTTGTTCATCATCTATCCTTCCTTTCCTTCCTCTTTCGCTGTATCCCTCCCTATCCCTCTTCCCTCACTTCTCCTTTCCTCCATCTCCTCGTACTGTGGATGATGAATTAGAGACAGTGGTTACAGCTGCTATCGCCGTCACAGCAGCAGAGAGGACGAGAGAGTACAGCTTGCACCGAGGAGGGATATAAAGAGAGAGGGAGAGAAGAAGAAAGTGAAGGATGATTGGAAAACCATCTGTTCAAGCCTGACTGCAAAGGCATTCAACATATGTGTGTGTTATTCAACAGTTTAGAGCAGGATATTTACTCCTAAGCTCTGATTTTTCAGGTTGGCTTGGTTCAAAAGAAGGTTGAAGGTTGATAATCACCTTTACCTTTATTCATTCGATTGGTTTATTAATTTGTTTGTGTATTTAATTTTATTTTTTTCTTCAACCCAGCTTAAAAACTATGGTGGCATAATGCATAATTCACCTCCACCCCCCAACCCACCCCCAAAAAAATAAAAAAATAAAATAAAATAAATAAATAAATAAAAACTGTTTTAACTGTTTAACAGATTTTTTTTTATATATTTGATTTTCCTGTTCTTATGGTATAATTTTTTTTTTCTGTTTTTACAGGATACTATCTCATAAAAACAGATTTTTTTTTTTGTTTGTTTTTACGTTTTCTCATAAAAACAGAAAATATTTATTTTTGATTTTACTGTTTTTATGAAAAACTATCTCATTAACAGAAAATATATATTTTTGATTTTCCAGTTTTATGAGAAACTATCTCATAAAAACAGAAAATAAATATTTTAGATTTTTATTTTCTTTTAATGATATACTATCTCATAAAAACAGAAAATATATTTTTTTTATTTCACAGTTTTTATGAGATACTATTTATTTATTTTTGATTTTCCTGTATTTATGATACACTATCACATAAAAACGGAAAATCAAAAATAAATGTTTTTTATTTTTATGAGATTCTATCTAATAAAAACACAATACACGATATACTATCTTGTAAAAACAGAAAATATTTATTTATATTTATCCTGTTTCAATGAGATCCTATCTCATTGAAACAGGAATCTGAAAAGTAAGAGAATTCCTGAAAATCTTTAATCATCGTCTCGACGCAGAAACATTTCTCGCCTGTTCAACCTTCAGTTTTATTTCTGTCTTAGTTTGTAACACTTGGAGATACTTGTGTCTTTGAGAAGTATGGATTGTTTTGTTAGCAGTTTGTCCTCTTTGTGAAGGCACCTGAGGAATTTGCGGTTGTTCAGGTAACTGCTGAAAGTACTGGAGTAGTACTGGTTTGTAACGTCACCTTAGAGGATCTCGGTGCCTCAGTTGAACTCCATGGGGATCCAGAACTTTCAGCAGTTGCCTGCTGTTTCTTGACTAACCACGTCGCCAGCTTGAACGCACTTCAGATCATCTTATCACCATGCAGTCTGCGGTATTGGCCAACCTGATCCTGGAGAAAAAAACACAGATCTGAGCTGTCTTTACACCACAACAACCAATCTAGATGACGGTTAAAAATTTTCAGGAATTCCTTTAGCCTACTTTTCAGATTCCTGTTTTTATGAGATAGTATAAAAACAGGAAAATCATTATCAAATTGACCCCAAAAAAATCATCTGTATGTGACACTATCCCGTAAAGATAGTTTTGTTTTGTTTTTTTTGGGTGAATGCAAAACTCCACAGTAAAAAATTCCCACAAAGGTAGGAAAATAAAAAAGAGGTTTGTCAAAGCAAAGACTACAACATAAACAACATGGCATCCATTTAAAAGAGCAATAACCAAAGAGGATGATAATACGCCGATGATATGACTTTTTAGTTGCCGTTTTGTTTGTACCAAATAAAAAAATAACAACATAATACATCTTAGTTTGAACACATCTTAGTATGAGATGTTCTCTGTCCATCAATATCTACTGAGCATGCTCAGAAGCCATACTTAGCTGGGAATGTAATGTAGGTACCACATAAACACATAGCAGCACCTTAGCTCAGAGAAACTTTGTGAAATATCTGTGTGGTGCAGTTTCACTCTTTACTCAGAACCAAGAGTTGCACAATCCACCTGATACCCGCTACGTTTTATTATATCCAGTGTTGTCTGAAACTATGACGAGTTAGGAATAAATAATGGATCCCTTTAACTCGAATTTCCTCGAGTGACTAAATGTCAGAACGGCTCTCCGCAACACTCCCACGTGCTCCGCCAGCGCCGCATGACGGAAAACGAACCTGACACTTCAAACGCTCTGTAACTGTCCCGGTGTTGAACGCAGCCCTGCAGTGCCTCCACGTCGCTCCTTCCTCTCCGATTTGTCTGTTTTCTTGTCTTTCACCCCCCCGAGAGATCCTGTTTTACAAAGCGTTTAGTTAACATTAGTGTGAGAACAAGACGGAAACAGGGGAGAGGAGGGGGAGAGAGGGAAAAACGACAAACGACAAGAGAAAACAATCTGTGCGAGCGTTGTATCTTCTTCATCTGTCTGAGTCGGTAAAGGGCCGCGCTGCTCGACGCATAATGAGGAACAACGCCTCGGGGGAAGGAAGCAGCCCTCGCTTCCTTTGCTTTCTTCTTCTCTGTTGAGTTTTTAGTTTATTGAGAATCACTTGCAGTGGAGGACAAGGTGACGTGAGAAGAGGGGAGGAAAGATGGAGGGGAGACAGGAGGAGCAGAAAGCAAGTTTAGAGAAGTCTGAGGAGAAGCTGATGTGTGAGGGTGGAGCTCTGAAAGAAAGGATTAAAACTGGGTGAACTAAAAGAGAACAATAGTCTTTAATTTCTACAATAAGGATATTTTCAGGGATCAAAACAGAGTAAGAATAGTTTTAAAAAGCAAGGACGTGTTTGAAACTTCAACACATTTTCTTGGTTACAGAAGGGACATTCTGAAAAATGAGGATGTCAATGACATTTTCAAAAAGGGAAGAACCTCTAGAAAGTTTGAACCTTTCAGGAACTTAGTGACATTTTCAGAGGAAATGCAAAATTGAGAAACCATGTTTGAAATGAGGGGACATGATAAGAGAAGTAGAACATTTCCTGACTGGAAATTGAGGAAATTTATCACAAATTGTACAAATTGGTTAAAAACCAAAGAAGGACCAAAGAAGCCTTTGAATGTCAAAGTTTCAAACTTGAGTTTAGGATGTGAGTTCAGCTTGACCAACGAGCCATTTCTGTGAGATGAACATGAGACTTCCTTAAACAGTGACATCACCAATTGTTGGATCTCCTTAAAAGGTCAAATCCAAAGTTTTAAGAAGACAAACTCAACTATGTTCCATTGAAACCCACTTTAGGCGAGTTGTGGAATGTAAGCTTCTGGGAACTTTGAAGTTTCTTAAAGAGACAGTAGCTGAAATAAAGCATTTTAAACAGAGCGTGAATGAGGTCTTTTGAAATAAATCAGCCTAAAATAAGCCAATAATTTCTGAGCTGGAAATTGTGTTAACAACTAGTATTCATACAATATGAAGTCTAGAAAATAGGCACGATACCCCCGCTTTAAACATTAACCAGCCAATGACCAAACTTTAAACATAGTTTCTTATTATCACTACCTCTTCTGCTTGAAGTGACTTTGTAGAGCAGTGATTTCCAACCAGGGGTACACTGGTTTCCCCAGGGATACAGTAACCTGTGGCGCAGCCGCACCAAAATCAAAACAGATGCTCACCTGCAGCCAAGCAAATATGAAAGACAAGCAGGCTCGAGTGTCTCATTAAAGCTTTGGTGACCAATGAAAAGAAAGTTTAACTGCTGTAGTCTAACTGAATACTATCTTAAGTGTTTTTTTTTTTAATTTCCTGATTTTTAAGTTGAAATGCCTATTCTTTGCTCCATGCTTTGTGGTAAATGTCGCAAGAGTTATTTATAACAAAGGCAGGTTGATAGTTTATATTTTGTATTTATGTATTACTTATTTCTTTTTAAGGCAACATATCATTTATTTTTATGTTAGAGAGTTAAATTTTTAAATTGAGGAGATAGGACAAAATGTTTTTCATTTAATAATCAGTTGTGTTACATTCTACTTTAGAAGAATCATCAAAACACATGAGTGAGGTAGTACTCATGACAAAAGGTTGGGAACCACTGTTGTAGAGATTCACAGCTAAGAGATGCCATCACCACCTCTGCTGTCGGTAGCTGCATTTCCATTACACCTAGAAATGTGCAAAACCTAAACATTGCAGTTAAAAAATAATATGGAAACACCAACATTTGAGGTGGTTTTTCAGAAGTTTTGATATTAAACTTTATCGCGAAAGTGGAATGAACGCACTTTTTTGGCATAAACATGTCGCATTGTCATAACAACCCAGCTGCCAACAACTGTTCTGTATCAAAACTTCAAATATATCACTTTTATTTTGCGAAAAGGTATAACCGAAACACAGCTAGTGTCTGGATTGCAGGACAGGATGTTGGGACACTGATGTGGACACTTAGCTTTTTACCACAGAGTCAACAGGCAGCGAGTCAATGTGATCAGAAAGTTGATGTGAGACTCTCTTTCTTCAGAAAGTTTGTTCAAGTTTGGGCTGATATTAAAAGTTCAGATGTTTTAATACATTTTTTAAAAGTTGAGACATTTAATTCAAACTGAAAGTGATATTTTGCGCTCCTGTCTTTAATAATAAGAGGATTATGTGTGTGATATTCAAAGGTGTAACACAGAAACGTGATCAGTGGGTAGAAGGATGGAGGAGGTCATCCTTACCTTGCTCTTTTTTTTCCATAATTTCATTCATGGTTTTAGCTCTTTACTTGATGGCATGTCAAGTTCTAGTGTGAGCGCATGTGTGCGTTTACCTTTAAGCACTTAATATGTGTGTTGTATTCTGGGTAAGTGTGTATGTTCGTGTGATTATCTGTGGGCGTTTGTTTTGGTTGTTTTGTGAATTGAATTCATGTGTGTGCTTGAAAAGTGTGTCTTCATGTGCAACAGTCTTGTCTTGTGTTTTCAAATTGTGTGTGTGTGTGTGTGAAAGAGAAGGAGGGTAAGAAAGTGTGTGTTGTCATGAAAACGCCAAGGGCCTGACAGAGCTGTCAAACTGTCGGCGGCGGCGACCGGAGAATTCCAAACAATTTCACCGCTAATGTTGAGAAACATGTTGGCGATCCCCGCCGAGACCTAAAACCAGCGCATATATAAATAATAAACACACACACACACACACACACACACACACACACACACACACACACACACACACACACACACACACACACACACACACACACACCTTAACAAAACGGCTGACAGTAATGTGTGTGTTTGAGCAATCGGCCTCTGTTCCAGCAGCATAAATATTTGATGTGATCCTGTGTCGAGGAGGAGGATGAGGAGGAGGAGGAGGAGGTGAGAGGACAAGGAGAGAGGAGGGGGAGAGTGTGTGTGGGAGGAGTGAGGCTGACAGGAGGGAGGGGGGAGAGATTGGGAAGTCAGAAGATGAGAGTTGGGGGGACAAAATGTGGGAAAGAAGAGAGTGTAGGAGGAATGATGAGGTGAAGTCAGGAAGATCTGGGATGAATGAGAGGAGGATGAAATACCCAAAAGGAGGAGGAGTCACTTTTGTCTTTCTCCTTTTCTAATTTCAGTTTTCATCCTCCAGTCTTGTTTCTTTTATTAAGCAAACAGGATATATCCATCTTCTGCTGCTGCGAGACAAAAACATGTGACAAAAATAGTTGTAGAAAATATAGAAAAAAGTGTGATCAACAGAAAAACACCTTTTAGTAATCAGCAATCTCTCTCTGTCTCTGTCCTCAGTCTCCAGGAGTTTGAGTCCGAGTACCAGGAGCTCTGGGATTGGCTGATGGACATGGACGCAATGGTTACAGACAGTCACCAGCTGATGATGTCAGAGGAGCAGAGGCATCACCTCTTCAAGGTACGACCAATCTTAAGCATGTTTAGCTTAAAAACTTCACTGCAAAACAAGGACCTGCATGTGTTTTCGGTGAGTCTCAGTTGCACTATAGTAAGCTACACAGAGGCTGACTCCACAGCAGTATAACCACAATAACAGAGCTGTGTATGCCTTTCAAAATGATGCCCAACATATGGCACACAGCCTGTATTTACCTGTTTCAAGTGAGTCTCAGTTTCACAGTAGATAGTAAGTTATGCAGGAGGCTTCGTCCTTGCTAACTTCAGCAATATGAAGTTAAAAAATGACATATGCCTTTTGGAACAAAGGCCAACTATTAAGGGGAAGAAATACATCAAGTAAGCTATGATTTTTTTTGTTACTAAGACTTCCATGTGCTGCCTTTACTTGAGGAGCAGCTGTGCGGTCAGAATGTAGTAAAAAACAACCCTTTAAGACGTGTTTGCAAAATAAACACTGACGTTTTCTTGGTGTTCAGTACAGCCTCTGAGTAGTTTCCATTCATTTGTTTTCCACGAGTCCCAGTTTTGCTGTTAAAATGACTTTACTCAGTGGCTGCATTATTTCATTACATGTCTCTCAAAAGTATGGTCAACAGTTTCATTGTAATTCATAAGTTGCACAGAGGCTTCACTCTTTAAAAGGGGCTAAATTTACCCTTCGAGATACTTTTTGGCTCTGGATATCAAAAAAAAAGAAGAAAAAACCTCCATTCATCTATTTGTATTGGGTCTCAGTTTCACTGTTAATAGTATGTTATGATCAAGGTTTCACTTTACCTTCCTGTAGGAGTATCACACCTGAAACTAAAATATACCACTCTGAATGTTTATCAACATCTCCTTAAGTAGCACCAGTTAACCTCGTGTCAGTGAGTCTCAGTTTCATTGTAATTAATGTTAGGCTGCAGCTTTACTCTGGTTTACTACAGCAGAATGAACCCAAGAACTCATATGTATGTCTCTTTGAATGATGGCCAGTGTTTTCTGAATAACACCCATTCACTGGATTCTGGTGAGTCTCAGTTTCACTGTAAATAGTCAGTCAGTCAATCAGTCAATTTATAAAACTGTCTTTGGACACAATCATTTGTCGGCAGTAACATTTAATGAATGTTTATATATGACAATAATAAGTCTTTTTTTTTCCTGTGAGGAGTTGACTTAGCTTTTCTGTGATACATGAAGGAGGTGCTTGGTGGATAAAAGGTTGGTTTAAGGTTTAAAGGGTTTGTTTTAGATGTAATGTAACGACAAAGAAGCCGAGCAGAACTGTCCCACCTCAGTCACTGTCATGGCGGAGCGCACAGGATGTCGAAATATGTAAAATCAGAGAGGTAGCTAAAGCAAATGTTGTCCTCCCACATTTCATTCATCCTTCAATTTGTCTGTCTCCCCACTCCTCCCTCCACCTCAGCATCCCCCTTTACCAGCCCATCACACACACACGCACACACTCAGACATACACACATTCAGTCACGCACAGACACGCAATCACACACTGCTCACACCCCGTCTTCATCCTCACCAAGGAGAATGGGATTACAAGGCCTAGCCTCCCTCATAACCATATCATAGAGAAGTGTGTGTGTGTGTGTGTTAGTGTGTGTGTGAGGAAGAGAGAAGGGATTTTTGTGCTGATGTTTATATGTTTGTGTGAGAGAGAGAGAAAGATGACTTCACTGCAGCCAAATGAGACAGAGCAGCATGTGTTACCATTACAGGTCTGAGTCATCCTCTTGTCCTTCACACACACACACACACACACACACACACACACACACACACACACACACACACACACACACACACACACACACATACACAAAATCAAAGACAGACTGACAAAAATAGATTTTACATTGAAGCAGAGCTCTTATGCTTCATATCTTTATGATAATTTTTTATAGCGTCCAAACAAAGTGAAATCCTGACGGAGACAAAGAGCTTGTATCCATTTCATCTTCATGTCCTATTCAGTAAAGTGAGCATGTCAGAAACCTAGCTGTCATAACTGACGCTAATCTAAACTCTCAGCACCACGTAGCAACTGTTGAAGAGAGCTCCTAACATCTGAAGAACAGGTCTGAACCGAGGCGCTTCATGTCTTGATCCAACTCTCAAAAGCTGGTTCATGCATTCATCTACAGCCATATAGATGACTCTAATGCTCTCTTTGCTGAACTTAGATAAAATCTGATGAAATATGATTTTCTAGATACCTGAGTTGTAAGTTTGCATTTTCCTGGCCCCTGGGAGAATAAAAGCATTCCTGATTCCTTTTCAGATTTGATACAATATCACATCGAGGCCCAAGATTGCATCTCTCTGACTTCTTTACTGAACTTATTTGGAGGATAATTTAGGTGTTTATGATTCTGATTTGAAAATGACATGATACGGTCTAACACTAAACAACACAAGACAACACACTGGTATACAATTTGATACAGAAAGTTTGATACAATATAGTATGGAGAGCAAGAAAAATGAGTTGCAATGTTGCCCTCTTCACAAAATTTTACAAAACAATGAAAGAAGACATGACACAAAACTGCAGGATGTGATAAGATACAAAATGTTACTATACAATATGATATAATGTGATAAAAGGTGTAAAAGGATACGGTATGTTACAAAAAGATACATGATGATTTTTATAACCACAGCTCTTAAGAGGGTCAAGAAAGTAACATAAACCCAGATTTTAAAGGTAAATTAGGAATGTTCAATAAAATAAATGAAGTTCTACTCACCAATAATCTTTTATCAAAGTAGATTTTACCAATAAATGATCTTTTACAAAAGACAAAGCCCAGACTACTCCCAACAAAGAGCCAAACCCGACGAGGTTTTTTGGGTGACAGGTCACAGCAGGTCAGTCACTCCTTTGAGCGCTTCTGATTGGTGGATGCTGGAAAAACCCCAATAACCTGCACCACCTGGAAGCCTTAAATAAGGAAAAAAAACCACCCACACCTCTAGTGCGCACACACAGTCCCACACTCAGCAGTACACATACAGCTGGGGCCCGTAACAATGATATAATACAATAAGATATGACAGGAAATACAAGATGCATTACGATATCATATGATATGACATAATGCAATAAAATGAGGCATGTCACAACAAGATACAATACAACTAAAAAAAAAAAAAGATAGATTATGAAAGGCCACAACATGACACACAACACTAAGATACGATACGGAGAGTTATGACACAACCTGACAAGACTATATGACACAATATGACACAACACAACAAGACAAAATAGTACATTAAATGATAGGACAAAATACAACACAACGTGATATGACAATACGACTCAGCACAATACAACATGACAAAACATGACACGACATGATACAATATGACACGATATGACGATATATGATACAACACGACAGGAAACGACAAGGTACAATACGAAACAATACGACCAAGGGGCAACATCCGGTTAGTAAAAATGAAGCCTATGCGGAAGTGCTTAAAGTTGCTATTCATTGAGAATCCACTTGAGGCTGGCTGCAGAAAGACCAGAAGTCACGTACACACTCAGCCATAAAAAACAGACTTTTACAGCATTAAAAAGCATATTTACAGCCTGGTTCAAATTACGGCTTTGGTCTAAAACGCTGATCTCACTATCGGCACACACTGTACGGTGAGTAAATATTTTTATAACCCAGTGGTTTGGAAGTTATAAGGATTGTTTGATTTTCTAATCAGAGATACAGCTCAGGCCGTGTGACTTACAGGTGCTCTGTAGCTTTTTGATAGGAAACTCACAGCCCCGTCATTTTCAATGTGGCTGCGTCCGCGGATTGGCTTCAGTTCATGATATCAGGAACAGGCGGGTGACGTCGCTGAAGCTACGTCCATGTCTTATACAGTCTATAGATATGACACGATATTTCACACGATATGACAAAGCACGACACAACACGGCAATACGACACGATACAACACAGTGCCCCTGAGATAACAGAAGTATTTCTGATCCTCAAACGACCCAATATTATTTGATACAATACGACTAAAGTATAGTTAGTTACATTTTTTGTTTCATCTTAGGTTGAGCACTGCACATTTTAAATTACCTCTAGAGAAGTATAAATTAATTTAGAAACAACCCAAAAAAATGCAAGTTCAAGGAGAGAAACACATGAATGAAAAAAATAGTTTGATGATTGGACATTAAACATATCTGATGTATGCCCAGTCCCCCTCACCAACTTTTCTCTACCCTTTCAGCAGGAGACACACAGATGAAGTTTATGGCTCAGCCTGTCAACAAAAAAACGTGTAATACTTACTTTAACTAGTGATGGTTAATATTGAAACAAAACAAGGAGGTTTATGTTGAAGAAGTGTACACACTTTTTGCAGATCCCTTTAAACACAAATTTATGCTCACACATTAATACCTCCACTGTCATGCTGCTCACACACACCGGAGCCGCTGACATCTCATTCTGCGCTTACCCAGAAGGCATCACTGTGAACCAAGACACATTTAACTTTGTGTTGTTTTTGAATCTTTCTCTGGGTCTAAACTTTCTTTTTCTGCGCCCGTGTGTGTGTGTGTGTATGTGTGTGTGTGTGTGTGTGTGTGTGTGTGTGCAGACATGATTTATTTAGCGGCTGGTGAGACTCACCTGGCCTGCGAATTATTGATAAGTGTAAAGATGAACCTAATTTCTCCATAGGAGTCACACTTAAATATTCATCTCTGTATGAATATTCATGGCGGCGATGATGCATGCATGAATTTTAGATGACTCTGGAATCGCGGGGCATTCTTCTTCTTCTTCTTCTTCCCTCTCTCTTTCTTCTCTCTTTTTTTTTTTGATGTGTCAACTCTCCTGTTAAAATATTGATGTGGAGCTCGACAGCGTCTCCTCGCCCGGTCCAAGGTCGCTTTCTTATACTGTTTCTCTTCGCTCTCCTCCACTGAGAGTTTCACAGACAGGGCTGTACACTGTAAGCTGCTCATACAGGGCTATTTTTATCTGCTATATCACACTTTGTTGGGTCTTGTTCCTCATTTCACTCTATCATGAGATACTTATGTCCTTTACTCCAGGAAGCGTTTTGTTGTTGTTGTTGTTTAGACTTTTTGAATTTTAACAACTAAAAGGAACAAAAATGGAGTCAATTGCCTCAGCTACAGAAAACTTTTTTTCAAAAAAGTATGTGTTTATTGTCTCTAAACTCATATTTTCCAACAAATTTCTACTTTTTACACAGTTTTAATAAAATTAAGGGATCAAAGTAATGATGTTCAAGGCTTAAAAGGACAATTTAACACTAACTGATTGGCTGTGATTTCACTAATATAGACATATCACTTCTTTTCTGAGCTTAAGTATCACATGTCGTCATTCAACACAAGCATACTTTGCGACAGATGCATGCTGGGAGATTTCACCCCCTTGTGTGTGTATGTGTGTTGCCTAAAAGCTCCAAACCTCTTGTTTTTTCCAGCCTTTTTTCTTACTACATTTGACCATTAAAGAACCTCGCTGTCCTCGGCTAAAATGCTGGGGGGACTCGACCCCGTCTCCATAGCAACGCCAGTGCCCGACAACAAAAGTTGTTCTTTTCGGAGGTGTGTGTTCGTCTGTGTGTGGCGTGCAATTGAGAAAGAACGAGAAAGGAGGGTGTTTGTGTATGTGTGTGTGTGTTGCTGTGTTTTTGTTGTGTGTTTCTCTTTGGATGTGTGTGTGTGTGTGTTTGTGTGTGTGTCCTCCGGAAAAGGAAAGCTGGGCTGACAGTTGTTTCTGCAGACAGGCTTGGCAGGCTGAGGCTCTACTGTTTATTGTGATCTCAGATGGAGGCACTTATCAACCTCAAAGGGGAGGGAGGAAGGAGGAGAGGAGTGTTTGTGTGTTCTGATACAGATATGTGTGTGTATGTGTGTATGTGTGTGAGTGTGCGTGGTTTTACAAGCAAAAAAACTTGTGAATTCTTTGAAAGAAAAAAAAAAACTCCACGTTTTATTTGACAAGTGAAAAGAGTTAAGTAAATTAAGAGCAATTGCTCCAAAGCACACAAGAAATCTAACTGTTTTGTTTTTTTAACTGGAATTGAAACTTTCAGACCAAAAAAAAAAAAAAAGATTATAGCTGCAACTTTCAAAAACTCTTTCAACTCAACTCTTAGGTGCATTTTTTTGTCATTTGGCCAAAGGAATCTGGTGGATTTAACATAATTAAAATGGTCAGTAGCCAAAAAAAAACCTGTTTTCTGAAATGCTTCTGAGTTTCAGATACACACAAGATACCAGATTTAAGTCGTGATTTCCCTCTCCTGGTGGTCAGAGTTTGACCTGAAGTAGGACTTGTCTGTAGCGAGGTGTAAAAAAACATATATGTTCTACTGCCACCTACTCATTAATTTTCAATCTAGGAAGATGAGCAAAGGAGGGCTAGAAGCCCATTCACTCCGGGGTAAGCTGGATGCTCTACCTTCCCCTATTTTCTGACTTTAATGAGAAGAGAATAGAGAAAGAAAAAACAAAGTAAGAGCCAAGAAGACAGCCAGAATAAGGAGCCATTCTTGTCAGAACTTACCCATGCTGGATTAGGCTGCACACTCTACCTACCCTTACCTCTTCTTCAGAAATGAGGGAGGAGTGGTGAGATTAGAAAATCAACACAGATAAAGGTCTATTGAGACATGCTTAGAAGAAAAGAAAGCAGGGTAAAGGCAGAATGCCTTTTTGGGCTGGGGATCATCCCTACTGGGCTTGTGCTGGATGCTCTACCTCCACCTACTCACGAGCGAAGAAGATGGAGAGGAAAAAATGAAAAGGGTCTTAAGGAGATGTTAGAAAGTTCAACAAAGGAAAAGAAACATAAGGAACGGAGCTACTTTGTGCCAGAGTAGGCTGTATGCTCTACCTTCTCCTACTCTTTCTTAAATGAAGAGGAGCAAGAGAAAGAAATAAGAAAGTCAATAGTCAAAGGGTCTGTTGAGATGTTAAAGAGTCAATCAAAAAAGCATAGTCAAGACAGGACTTTTTGAACTAGGGCTTGTCCTTGCTGAGTTAAAACTGGATGCTCTACCTCCACAAACTCATTAATTTTTATGAGGGAAGAGAGTAGAGAGAAAATGAAGATTGTGGTCTTAAAGGGATGTCAGAAAATGGACAAGGGGACTAAGAAGCGTGCATGAGCTTTGTTCATACCAGAGTAGGCTGTATGCTCTACCTTCCCCTGATCCCTGACTTGATTGAGGAGAGAATAGTGAAAAGAAACACAAATTCAAAAGTCTGTGCTGATATGTTTGACGGAAGACAGAAACAAGACAAGAAGCCTTATTGGCTAGGACTCCCTTGCACTTGATTATGCTGGATACTCTTCCTCTTCCACCAAAATGAGGGAAGAAAGGTGTGAAAAGAAAATCGGAAAAGAGAAAGCTGAATCAAGACAGGAAGTGTTTTTGGGCTAGGCCTCTTCCTTACCAGGTCTGGCTGTATGCTCTACCTTCCCTGATCCCTGGCATGACTGAGTGCTACAGGTTTCTATACATTTAACGTTATTGTGTAACTGTGTTTGCTTGTTTCATGTTTTTCAAAGTCTCTGCTCTGTTCATCCTCTCTTCCCTTGGTGTGTGTTTCATCTGTGTTCCCCCTCATTATTGGTGTGTGTCCAGATGGTGTGTGTGTGTGTATGTGTGTGTGAGCGTGCCTTGTTTTGCCTTGGCATGTGTGTCAGAGTTTGTTGAGCTTCCCACAGGGAGACCAAACAAGCGTCAGACCTTGTAGGTGCCGTCAACCAATCACACATCAAGGCTCCTGTAGTTCAGCCAATTGATGATCAAGGTTCTGGCCCTGAGTCCCTCAGGAGGTGGAGCCAACACTCAATTCCCAGACGTGTGTGTGTTTGTGTGTGTTTACAGCGTTTCACTGACCGTGGTAGTATTTTAATTGAGCCAGAGAGGAATACACAAACACAGAGAGACATTAAAGCACGGACACAGAACACATTTAACACCTCGTCACGTTTCGCTCAAATTTTATATTAAAGTGATTCGTCTGCCATTACTCCAAATAAATCCAAGAAATCCTTTTCTTCAAGAAATTTTCTTCTCACTTGGTCAACCCACTTCTCACTGCTAAACTTTATTTATATGAAAGAAGGAAGAGGATGATGGCGATGGAGAGCTTTAGACAAAGTGTAGTGAAAAAGACGAACCTCAGAAAAAAACATTCGTACACGACTTCTTCAGAAAAATCAAAGAGTTTCAATCATTTGAAAACATTTCGTTGCATTAAGTCATCACAGACACCCCCCATCTCTCCCTCTTTCTCTCTTCTTCCCTCTTTTTCTCCCTCTTTCTCTCCTTCTCTCCCTGTGGCGGCCTCCAGTGGAGTCCAACTAATTACAGTGGCTATCAGGAGTGTGTGTGAGTGTGTGTGCATCCCTGCCGCTAAATTCTCATTTCAAATAGCCCATGGTGCTCCGATGGAACGCTGGCCTGAACACACACACACACACACACACACACACCCACACACCCACACACACACACACACACACACACACACACACACCTGCTCATTAACTGGATTCCAAAACCAATCAGTGTGAGTCCGACAGAGGAGCTCTGTCTGAGGCCACACACACACGCATACACACAGGAACACAGAGTGTGTTTTCACTGGTTGGTCCAAAAACAGGAGGAGAGACTCTGAACTGATTAACTCAGAGAAAGAAACGATACACTTCTTCTTTATTTACACATCTGAAAACATTAGAGGCAGAATCATCTAGAACACACACCCCGTCCTCTCCGGTCAGTGTGAGATGACTGACGTGAAACACTTTATCTGCTCTGCTGTGGTCTCCTCTTTTTAAAGTGAAAATAGGTTTAATACATGCTATGTGAAATGCCAAGCCTGAGGCAGGGAGAGCACACTTCCCTTCTCTTTTACACATTAGAAGCCAAGGCAGGTAGAGCATCAGTAACTGCCCACTAGCCCCCTGCTGATTTCTGATAGTTCTCACATCCAACCATGTGAGGAAACGTTTTTAGAGAAATGAAGGAAAAACATCAAGATGTGCTAAAGTGGGTAAAACCTGTTGGCTGTGTGTGTTCACACATGTAGCACCCCTTGACAATTTTGGGTAGTTTTCTGCATTTGGTGAAAGCATGAATATGTAGCGTAAATATGTCGTAGTGGAAAAATATTGTTTCAGATCCCAGCTGAATAATTAAAATGTTGCAAACACAAATTAACATGGAAAACTCGCAAATCAAAGCACAGCTTTTATGCTTTTCTGGGTAAAATGACCGATTTCTACGGTGGCCCTGGAGTGCAAAGCAACAACTGCACTCAGAGAGCTCAGACCCCGCCAAGCATATTGTGATTGTTACGCAACACTTTAGTCCTACTTAAATGTTTTGCTCCCTTTCAGCAGACTGTCTGCTACAATTTGGTGTTAGTGGCAGGTTTGTACGATAATTTGTTTCCTGACAGTGTCGAAAATTATGACGACCCGGAACACATTTCATATTGTGGATCTTAGTTTCCAGAATATTGGCAGGATCTGGATCGTACTTTTACATCTGTCAGAAATTATGGTGACCTTGTCTTGTATTGTTTTGCAAAGCAATCCAACCATTTATGGTGGAGTTACATATACACATGGTGAAAACAGCCCTTTCTGGATCCAGACATTGACCCATGTCACCTCCAAAATGTAATCACTTTTTCCTTATTTCCTTCTGAACATTTCCTGAAAAATTCATCAAGATTTGTTTGTTACTTTTTGAGTTACGTTGTTCACAGACAGACAAACTCTCTCAAAAACATAACCTGCTTGGGGGAGGTAATGAATAAATTCAAAGCAGAAAAAAATGCAACACCACAACAAATTTCCTCCCTACAAATCAGAAAACAGCCCACCTCCCCTTTCTTTCAAGTGGATACAAGAACTTATCACTCTTTTTGAAACTTTTTTTTCCTTTTATTTATGACTTTTGGGTCCAGATATTGCTCCCACTCCACAGTAGTTTTGTTTTACATCCTTTTGACACAGAATAATCATTAAATGCTCCCTCATGAATAATTTGTGTATATATAAATTCTTAAGACTGTTTTTTTGATACCCTGCACTTAAATATTGCCCGACAAAACAGACTAAGCTCAAAGTGGGGAGGCTTTGGAATTAACCGTTTTTTTTGTCGAGTGGACAGCGCATTTTTCCAATCAGCAAAACATCTTATTACTTACTTTTTCCATTAAAACTAATATGGTTTGATTTCTGTTTTAGTTGTTGTGTTTTTAACTTTTGTTGCTTGATATTTTTCTTTTTTTTTCAGTGTATTTAATTTTTTGGTTTTTATTTTTTGGTGTGTTACGTTTTGCACACTAGGGCCACTGTAGTTTGTCCATGAAGCCTGGCTCCAAAAGGGAGATGTCATTCATGCTTGCAAAAGAGGCCAAAAGGTGTCAAAATAACAGAACGTACAAAGCTTAAGTCAGTTGTAGGAGTACCTCATGTTTGTGAATGTGTGAGATATTGTAGAAGAGACAGTTACGCTAAAATTAAAATCAAAAAGAAGCAAATGATTTGGTTCACCTTTTAAAAACTGACCTGTAGAAACTCAGGATTTAAAGTCACTTCACCAGCATCCCGCCCTCCTCTCTTAGACAGGGAGAGGGATGAAAGAAGTTAACCCAGGATAAGAAAAAAGAGAAAGGGGACGAGAAGAGAGATAGAGAGAAGCTGAGGGAGGGAGGTAGAAAGAGGGAATCTTTAATTAGAGACAGATGACTTTGCCACGCCTCAGAAGGCTGGAATTACACTGCAGGCTATGAGGCGAGGCTAATTTCACATGTAATTGTTGCTGCAATCCTCGCTGTGCTGCTAACGCTCCCACCCTCCCTCCCTACATCCGTCCATCCAGAGAGAAGGAGAGAAAGGGAGGAAGAGAGAAGGTGAAAAAGATTGGAGGATGGAGAGAAAGTAATTTGTTTCTACAAACGTCTGTGTCCTTAAAACACTTTCAGTCTCCTTTCTGTAACAACATGAAAAAAAAGGAAAGAACACAAGAAAGGCGGGGGAAGCAAGGGATGAAAGATAGAGGGAAAAAAGACAAGAGAGGAGTAAAAGACAACAGAGAGTAAGGAATAGAGCCAGGATGCAAGATGAATGCTGAATTGAAAGAACAAATTAATGTTGAAGGATGAGAATCAGAAAGGAAAGTTGAGAGGAAGAGATGAAGGGAAAGACAGGAAGAGTAGAGGACGAAGTGAATGTAATTCAAAAAGAGAGAAACAAAAATAAAACAGGATTCAGGGAAGAAATAACAATCACAACGTTATTTGTAGGAGCATCTTTAAGACCAAGGGTTAACCCACAGAAAAGCACAAGCAGACAATAACAATAGAACCCAAACAACAAGAAAACAATCCCAACAACAGAAGAGTTGTTAAAACGTCAAAGTTCACAAAAAGCCTGTGTGCAGAAAAGAAAAAGGACTTTTTTCCCTCACAGCTAGAAGGTTGCTGGTTTAACCCCCTGGCTGGATGCTCCCTGTGCAGACATAGGGTCCCTCCACGTACTCTGGCTTCCTCTGAAAGCCCTAAAACATGTGCATTACATGAACTTTTTGGCTTGAAGATTTAAGTTTGGGTCAGTTTGGTTACCTTTTTTCCAAGTTGTAACCTCCAGTCTTGAAATATGAAGCCAATGCAAAAGTGTTAAAAGCTGCAGTTCCGTAAGTGTCCACTGGAGGCTCGGTCTGGAAGTACTAAAACCAACATAAACGCATGTTCAGAAAAGCTGATTTTTACATTACATGCAAAATAAACATGTTTACAGCCTGGTTCAAAACGGTATGGTCTGGTTAGCTAGTAGTCCAAACACGCATACCTGCCAACATTAGACTATGATATGGTCTAATGACAAGGGCCACAGCTGATGTAATTTGATCATGTCTTCATGCTGTGACAACAAAATGTAAAAGCTATAGATCATTTTGAAAAAGAAAAAAAAAGGATTTTCTCTGATTTCTTTTAAAATTTAAAACATAAGGAATTAGTGTATACAGCTAATTTTTCAGGAACCCTCAAACCTAAGAAACGTAGGAAAAATATTGGCAATGGCACACTATCCAAGGAATCTACAAATTTTGATGTTTGGATTTTTTTTAACTCACTGTGATCTCATTTTTCACTGCAATATACAGACCTACACCTCAGTGGATTCAGACAAAATCCAAAGTTCTTTTTGTTTGTTTTTTTTTTGTTTTGGAACAAATTTTCTTTGTTCAAATCAACTTTTCACTGGATACAATACGACGAGATTAGGGATTTATCAATACAGTTACGTAGCCCTGTTGTTTGAAACATGACAACAAGCAAAGTTGTAATTTTGTGAGGCGTAGGCTATATGAATCGCTAGCAGCCCAACATATCAGTACACTAATGTGACAACAAACTCAGCTCGTACAGTACTTTAGCAGCCGTCTGTATGTAGCGCTGATGGAAAGCAAATCACACAATCTCAGGCGCATGTCCTAAATTTTGATAATGATAAAATAACTTCTTGTTTTTTTTTCCTGCAAGTTGGCCTTGAATAATAGCTTTTACTTGTTGTGGGAATGGGAATGTCAATTAATCTGCCCTAAGTTTAATATATTTACTTCAATTGTCAAAGATTGGTTGCTAACAATGGTTTTAAGTGGCGATAAGGTCTTGGGACTTTTTTAAAGGTTTTTAAAAAAGAGTCTTAAAAAGGTATTGAATTTAACCATAGGATTTTAGCATATACCCTGAAGAACTTTGTTGTTATTTAACACGTATGACACACAGTGCATATTGTTGATTTTACTAGCAACTGAAGGAAGCAGGAGGACAGTGCAATGGTTTAATTATGGTGCACCCAAAGGGACAAAAAAGCACATTTAATTTCTGCCCTAATCCCCCATTGTTTGATGCTATAACAGATATCTTTGCTCAAGATACAGATGTGAAATGTGAGGGAAGACGAGGAGAGATACACTTTCAAGGAAAAGGGATAAAAGAATGAAATAAGGATAAAAAGTGTTAAAGGGAAGAAGGGAAGGAAATGAAGGAGTATGGTAGAAAAAGAGCTAGAAAATGGAAGAGAAATCAGTCTTAGAAACACTTTGGAACAGCAAAAATCTCTCCTTATCCTACAAAAGAAGCATCCAGCAGCTCAGGAAAATCTCTCTCTCACACACATATACACACACACACACAGACGCCAGACACTCACACACTTTCCGTCTTTGTAGACTGATATTCCCTTTTTCTGGTCTCCAGAGACCTGCAGAGCTCAGCCGCTGTCTCGCTGTGTCTCTGCTGTGTGTGTACAGTGTGTGTGTATTTAAAGTGTGTATCTTGCAGGATGTGTCGAGTCGAACGCGAACACGGGTCAGACGTCCTGATGTTACGTTTTGTCGTTTGTCGCAGCTTGTTACACGAGAAGAAAGAATACGTCCTCTGGGATGCTATGTGTGGATGTGTATCTTCATGCACAAATGTGTGTATGTGTGTGTGTCACTTACCTTTTATTTGTTTTAAAGCTGTTAGTCCAAATTGTGATCTACGTTATATGTTACACTCACCATGCTTCTTGTTGTTCTGTTACTGTCTCCTGTGTGTGTGTCTGTAAAAAGTTTTTTGTGGCTACATTTTTGATTGGATAGAAAACAAATCTGAGGAAACATTAACGAGTTGTGTCAACAAACTACTTTTCTGACCTCTTACCTTGTCTTTGAATCTGCTGTAAACATTTTAAAGCTTACTGAACAAGATGTATTCAAGGTTTAAGAGCTGTTGTTGCCGCTGACCTTGTTGTGTAACCTTTCAGTTTATAACTTTATAAGAGGTGTGTGTGTGTAAGTTTGTGATTATTGTGTTGTCATTTTGGAGACATCTTTGTTTGCTCTTTATTTTTTAGCATTTGCTTTTAATGTGCTCAAACAGCTGTGTGTGTGTGTCAGCAAATGCAGCAGGTGTGTAGTTTTTGTCCTCTAAAAGTACACACAGTTTCAAAGTTGTGTGTGTGTGTGTGAGAGAGAGAGTCTTCTGCACTCCTTATATCCTAGAGTGTGTGTTATTCACCTGTGTGTGTTCATGCCAGTGTCTGCACTTTCTCAAATGTTCTCAGTTTTTCTCGTGCGTGTGTGTTCTTCCTTTCAGACCTCTTGTGTGTCTTAGTGTGTTTGCTGTCTCTCTCATCTGTGTGTGTGTGTGTGTGTGTGCGTGTGTGTGTGTGGATTATGTGTCCTGTGGGAGGCTGTTTCCTGTGCGTTTGTTCTGTCAGTCTTGATAAAGTCGGGGATATATCTGCTTTAGAACAAAGAGACACGACTCAGCAGCATCTCGCCAACTTCCCCCTCTTCCTCCCTCCTTCTCCTCCTCTTCCTCACCCCTCGCTCCGTCTCCCTCAGTCTCTCTTTCTCCCCCCTCTGTCTTTTTTGTATCTATTCTCTCTTGAGACCTCCTCAGCTTCCCAGGAACGCCGTCTGACTGAAACCTGACGCTCACACACACACACACACACGCTCACACACACACACACACACACACACACACACACACACACACACACACACACACACACACACGCACACTCTTACAGAAACGAGCAGAAACCTCATGCAGAAATAAAAGTAGTTTGACGCTGAGCGAGGAGCCAATGTCGGGCCAAGGTTGGCTGTAAACATGTTTGCAGAGTTTCCCTTCAAAACAATGAGCGACTGCTCGTCTCACAAAGCGGTGAACAGCAGCAGAATTAAAAACAATCACATTTTTTATTTTAAAAGTTTTCTGCCAAAAACAAGATATGATATTTTCTAAGTGAAGGTTTTGTTTAAGTGAAGGTGTTGAGTCAGTCGCTGTTTTTTGTGTTTGAAAAAGCTCAAGAGCTGGCGTAAACATGAATGTTAGGGATGCAAATTTGAGCATATTTTCACAATCTGCCTTGCATTTTTTTACGAGGAAGGAAAGAAAAAACATTAGTTAGAAACTGGAAGACGATGGTTATTATTCTAAGTGTCTGACAACATAACTTAGGAATCTCTGGTGGAACAAACTTACAAACTTAAATTTAAGCATATTAACATATCAACAGTTACTCTCATCAAAAGATTAAATTATTTTATGCAATGAGTTAAATAGGTGGTCTGGCTCTGTTCAAGGAGCTCCCTTTCCACGTGCCTCTGTGGAATGCCAGAGTGTGAGGTAGGGAGAGCACACCTCCCCTCTATTTCCTGTACATCATGAAAAGCCAAGGCAGGGAGTGCATCAGCAAATACAAAATTTTAAGAACAAGAAAAAGACCTTAATGACACCATAGATAAACAGACAGAATAAAATGAGGTTATTATCATGTCAATCAAATTTTAAAAAACAATTTCCCTTGAACCCATCAAAGCCTGGCCCATCAAAAATGTTTTTATTCTTGTTAATTTCAATTTCATCTTGTTACCTTAGATTTTCATTTCTACATTTTTTGATATTTTTTTCTGATACTAACATTTTATACTTAATTTTTTTTCACCTATACTGTTGGAAGGAAGGAACAGTATTTCAATTTTTCCTGTATGTCCTCGTATAGTATACAAAAGTTGCCAATGAAAACCTTTAAATCTTGAATTTTTGAATCATAAAAATTAGCCAGAATATATTTCATTTTTGGAACTGAGATGTTTATGAACCCTTTAACAAAAATCCACAAAAATTATTGCTATGAATTTTTTTTAATATAATTTTTGGTATCACATTTGATAAAATTGGTGGTTTTGCCAACTTTTTCAGTAATTTTTTCAGCGAATATGCATGATTTCAATACAAAAAATACTTATTTAAAAAAAGTGAGTAAGAATTACAGTGTTATCTGTACTACTAGTTCTTGAAATTTTGCAACGTTTTTAATTTAAAAAAAATAAATAAATAAAAAAAATGGCGTTGATGATTTCATGAGAGCACCCGATATGTTAAGGGTTAAATAACAACCTCAGCTGAATGTAATGGAACTTTTACCCTCAAGGGGGCAGAATACATTTTATTATTCATAGTTTGAACAGATTTTTTTTTGAGGAAACTTTTTATCATGTTTTTGTTTTTGCTTTTGAAACTCATGTCTCAAATATGATACGTTCAGCAATTCATGGTTAATTTTTCAAAAATGTAAATTGTGAATAAGTGTGATGAAAACATTTTTGTTTTTAACATAAGAAGCTCCTCTGAGGAACTTGAGCTTTGTGCGGATTTTGGCACCCCCTGTGGAGAAAATAATTTTTGCATATTCTTTCTGTTTGTCAGTTTTTTTTTCTGCCTTTGCAAAAAATGTTTCTGGCACCTTTCATTTTCAGAAATATATATGTTATGGAATAATTTTGCTGTATCATTAGCATGTGGGTCTAACATTATCAATAACTTTATCAATGTAGTCACTCTTGTTTTTGATGGTCTCCATTTCTATTTTAGGTTATAAAAAGGTATAAATATTCAAATCTGTTTTACAATCAGCAGTAAACTGTTTACCATACCTTTAAATATCCTGTAGATTAATGTGGCCTGAGGTTTATAGGACGGTTTACTGGTATTAATGTGTATTAAAGACGTCTTTTGCATTCTTTTCGTCTTCTGGAATCACACGCTGTGACTGTCTACTTACTAACAGCTGTTGACGGTCACTGTGTCTCTACATCTTTCATTCCTTTTGGTGCTGTGGTTATGAGCAACAGCAGTACACTCTCTGTAGAGATAAGTAGCGCCATCTACTGTTCTGGCTTTTGGTAATCCATCCCTGAATATGAGATGATTGAACTTCCTCTGATTTTTTTTAAGGAGGAAAAAAGGGATGTTATGAAACGTTTTGCAACCATCACAACCACAAATTATGTTCAAAAACTCTCTGGAAGTTTAGTGGACTTTTATGGCACTTTGCTTTTTGTATTGTAAGATTCTAGATCAGACACACACACACACACACACACACACACGCAGCTTTGTGCACCTCTACCCTGCTAACAGGTTTTATTCTCTGTGACGTTTAGTTTAAATGTTTGTTGTGTGAATAATGTTTAATGTCATCTCAAGGGGAAAGCTTCCTCTTAAATATGTGTGTGTGTGTGACAACATGACAACACACAATATCACAGCTGCAAAGTGACTGGGCGCTTAGTAACACAATTAATGTGCAAGCCGCATGACGTATAAGTGTGTGTGTGTGTCTGTGTGTGTGCGCCCCATTCATCACCCTGCTCTCCGTTTGACCTTGGCACCTTCTTCATTAGAATAAAGATTGTCTGTCGTTTAGGCTACATGGTTGGTCTGCTGGACACACACACATGCATGCACACGCACACACACATACTGAGAGCCATGCTATTACATTTCTGTCATTGTAGTGGAGTGGGAGGATGGGGGAGAAGTGTGCAGAGGAGGAGAAAGAGGGGAGGACAGGAGGGGAACCAACAATAATGAGGCTGCTGACAATGACAATCAGCTCCTGTACTGAAGCTAAACTCAGATTATAATCTGTTCAGGTTTTTTAATTTTATGTTAACAGATTACATTTTATACGAGACAACTGGACATTTTCATTTTGTAGTTATCGGCAGAAATGAGTAAAGAAAATACGCAAGTTTCTAGTTTGCTTTTATCTTTGAGGCCCTTCCAAAAAACAAGAAATTATTTTATGTCTTATAATGACATTTATTTTATTCCTTTTCTTTAATCTGGTGGTAAACACGTCTATTTTTGCTTTAAAGATCAACTTTTTTGAATGGGTGTGTATGTGGTTTCTGGTGTTTCTAGAGCCAGCCTCTAGTGGACACTCAAGGAACTTCCGTTTTTAACACTTGGCTCAATTTTTTTGCTGTTTGTTTAGACCACTCAAGCCAGCCTCCTCACTAAGATAGGTAAACAAGTTCACACATAAACAGTATTATACAGGAAAGCCCCCCTTTTCCCTCTCTCTGTATAATGACTGTCTTTGTTGCTGCCTGAATAGTCTGATCCATCCAGCTTCCTATGGGGTCAGATGAGCATCACACACACAGGTTTGTTCTTCTATGCTTACGAGGACGCTCATTGACATAACTCACTCTCCATCCTCACCTTGTATTCCTGATCATTTCCCCTCAAACACTTCTCTAAAGAAAGGAAACACAGATAAACTCTCCCCACGAACATATTCTCTAACACCATATCTTCACATAAATTAATTAGCATTAACATTAATTAAGATCAAATAATTAATTCCATGACCTGAAGCTACAACCTGAAAAAGCAGAGAAGATCTGAAATGTTGATTTTTTTTTTTTTTCAGTTAATCCAGATGGTATAATATCACACACTTCAACCAGATACCATAATCTGAACAGCCTGTCCTCATTGAGAGCTATGAGGTGTGATTAAATATAGATAAAATGTTAAAAACATCCCAACTTTTTTTTTTTTGACCCCTGAATTCTTTCTTTGATCTCAGAGTTGTAATATTCTGAGAAAAAAAGGTGAAATTTTGCAATTTAAGAAAAATTTTGAGAAATTTCTGAATGTTTAGATAAAAGCATACTTTTATTTTAACAATGTATTAAGTCTTTGTGACAAACAATCACCGTATGAGTCAGGATGCTGAGTAAGATGTTAATGAAAAGTGAATTTTGGGGTTTGAAATTTGTTGAAAGCCTGTTTTTTTAATAAAAAAAAAATATGGAGCAAGAATTTTTCAAATGCAAGAACTAAATAATGTTATTGCGATTTTTTTTTCCTTCCTTAAATTTAAATAAAATAAATTAATAAATTAAATAAATAAAATAAATAAATAAATAAAAAAAAATAAATAAATAAACAAAAAGTTGGGAGTTTCTTGGTGGACTCCAATAACAGAGAGCAGATATTTTTTGCAATCTCTGTTTGTCCACAGGGGGCGCTAAAACCCCTCAAACTAAAATTGACTCACTGTAGCTTTAAACCCTTACAGTAACCTTCAAATCTTTACTTCTTCTTCTTTCAGTTTTTCTTCTTTACCTTTGACTTCCTCATCTTTCTTTTTTCCTTCTTCGTTTTCTCGGTCCTCATGAGCCGACTTAACTGTCTTTTATTTTTTTCATAATCCCATTCACATTTTCTCCATCTTTATTCCTCTTCACATGTTTTGCAATGCCCTGTCTTGAGAAAATTCCCAGGGTTCTTAGAGGGTCAAAGGTCACTTGGCATCATCCACAAACAGCATACCACAGCCTGCATCACTCTGCCAATCTTCCCTCTCTGTCACTTGTTCTTCTAAATACTAGTTTAGCCAACAGAGCTCAAAATACTGACTCGGAAAGAAGCTGATAAATCTGTCGGGTCAATCCTGGTTTGTAACCACTAGCCTTGCTCTTGCAAACAATCATATATTATTATTTTATCATTGTCTTTATAAAGATTTGGAACGAAAAGAAGAATGAAGTTGAAAAGTAACCAGTTCAAACAAAACATTTTGGTCCAACAGATGGAAAGAAATGTACCTCTCCTAGTTTGATACCAACAACCCCCCCAGCCTCACATTCACACACACATAAGCACACACTCACACACGACTCACTGTGAGGCTGAATGGCGAGCCGTCCTCACCGGCCAGTCAATTGGCTCATTCATCCGGTTTCCATGGTGAAAATTAAAACATGTTGCAGGGCTCTTTTGTTGCCGTCGCCTCGTTTTGGAGAGAAGAGAGACCAAACAGAGGGTTTTAATTTGATGAAAGAGAAACTTCCAGAAACTCTGAAACACAGTCGGCAAAGTCTACAGTTTGTTCAGAATTAAGACGTTAACATTCATTATTTTTAACTAACACGACTCAATACAGAAAGAAAACGATTCACAGATTAAAGCCACAGTAAAGTAATGTGTTCATATTCTGCTTTTTGTCTGTTTTTGCCTCAGTTTTTGTTTCCTTTCATCTGAGTCATAATATTTTGGGATGCAGCTACAGGGTATGAATTTAAGTCCACAAAAGCTTCTATACTAAACAGAAATTACTGATAATGTTAGTCAGAAATAAGTAAAACCATTCTAAGTGTGTCTTTGTAATTTTTGAAGGGGATGAAAATTGTTTTTTTTGGAAATGTGACATCTGTAATTTCAAAATAAAAGACTAAAAATGAAACTATAAACATGCAGTCGGCTGATACGTCTTCAAAAGCAAGCAGAAACCAAACCATTAATTACTGCAAATACTAGAAGAGTGTGTATGTGTGTGTGTGTGTTCTGGGCGCGCACACACACACACACACACACACACACTCATACACACACACACTGAAGGGCTGGAGTGTCTGGCTGTATAAATGGGGTGTCAGAGAGCCACTTCCTGCTCTTTCATAGCGGGTGGAACATCCATCTCAACCGGAGACACTGACCCTTACACACACACACACACACACTCTCTCTCTCTCTCTCTCTCTCTCACACACACATACGCACACACACAAACACACAAATGTAAGCGAGCATACAGAGGTTTTTTCAGCCTCTTTGTGTACCTTTTACATTCACACACTAACACTCAGTCTGTTTAAAAGCTCAAAGACGTTTAGCTAGTCCATCTTGTGCTCTGATTGAAAATACTTTTTCCCCCCTACATCTTCTAATCCATTGTTTTTTGTTTGTTTTTTTTCATTTTTTTTTGTCTTTAAACACTTGATTCAACCTTAATTTAATTTTTTAATTTCACAACAGTTTTAAGTCGAAACAATTTAAAACAGTGCAATGAGCTCTGCCGGCTTTTGTGATGTGGATCCTGACTGACATCAGTCTGATTAGCTGTGCTTGCATGCTTTGCTCGCTGACTTCTAAACTTGGTCAAAAGGGAGTTTTTTTAAAAGAAAAGAGCAACATTTAAAAGCACAGTTGTGTTCTCATTTTCATTACAGTTGCAGCAATGCGCAGGAAGAGGCTGCAACTGTACTTTAGTACGGTGTCCTGAAATGGACAAAAGAGTAAATTGCATCGTGAATATTACATTAAAGTTAACCACAAAAATATAAAGAAAACACCTCATTTACCGAAATGATATAACTAGAAAATGACAGTAGAGTGACCAAAATAAGTGATGCTTTCTGGGTTTTTTGAAGTGAAGTGCATTTTATGAACTGACACGCCAGACGAACAGTTACGAAATATCAGACTCATTTGACTGAGAAGGAAGACAGAAATTTTTATGTAAAAGAGCCAAATCAGATCAAACTGGCAGATCTGAGTGCCATATTTGTTATATTTCAGCAGAATTGATAAAAACAGTAACAAGGAGAAGAAAGAGAGGAAGGAATTGTGAAGAGAAAACAAATCTATAAAGACTTAAAGAGATAAAGATGGTGGAAATGTAGAAAAAAATCTTGTTAAAAAGAGAAAATGACACATAAAGAGTGAAAGACAAAGATGAGGAGGATGAGGATGAAGATGTGTCCTTCCTTTAACTTCAGTTGTGAAGAAAGACTCTTTCTGTTACGAAGCCTCCGACAAACTTCCCTCATTCGGCAGATCAGATGAATCTGTGTGAGGGGGAGGGAGGAGACGGGGGGAAAAGTAATGTTCAAAATGCATTAAATGTTTTTCATGTATGACTGCATTTTTGCTGACATTTCAGCTCCGTGCTCATTAATATGGAGACCAAATTAAACTTATGATTGCTTGTTGATTTTCTCCCCCTCTCTCCTCTCCTCCCCCCTCCCGTCCCGCTCTTCTGTTTTGTCAAGCGTTTATCCCTCGATTCTCAGGGTTTCTGGAAAGCTGACGTGATTTAGTCGATTTTTCAATCACACATATCTGAAATATATGAGGCAACCTTGGTTCATCCTTTCTTCTTTATGAAATAAAAAAACCCTTTTGTAGATATTTTCAACTCTTAGTAGCATCTATCATAAACTGCCAGAACCTTTTTTTTTAAGTTTTACCTTAATTTGTAATACCAAAAATGTCCTAGACATCATGTTACATGGCTTGTTAGATTATTTCTCATACACACTTGCACACTACAACTCATTACTACTCATTTTTGCTTTGTTTCATTGTCAGAAAGTACATTTTTAATGCATTTAAGTTCAAATAGAGACCGAAAATGTTTGGCAAGCCAAAAACAAGAAACTAATTTCATTATTAATGAACATACAGTGGTGAAAAGTTTTGGGTAGCCTTATGCATTTGTAAAACTTAACATCAAGAATCACTCTTAGGTCTTCAAGTGTAATTTCTGCTGAAACACGAACCTTATACTAAGAAAGACAGAAAAATTTAAAATATTAAAAAAAAAAAAAAAAAAAAAGACGAAGAAAAAAGTCAAAATTTTGAGTTTTGGTTTATTTTTGAACCAAGATTGTGGTTTTAATCCAAAGACACAATTGCTGTTGCTGTGCTTCATGTCTTTATGAGGTCAGCACATTTAAAAGTTCTTCATTCATTTATTTATTTAGTTATTTTTTCAGTTTTGAACACATTCTCTACTATTAGTTGACTCTGATACCAACATTGTTAAGAACTGATTTATTGAAACAGTCAAGAGTTAAGTTTTGTTAGTTTTTGTTGATGTCTGTCTGAAGCAGTCACACTTTCTGACACAGAAAAAAAGACTTCCACAAATGTTTCATGATATTTGAGACAGTGTTAAACTTTGAGGGTGTCTGAAAACTTTTTTCCACCACTTTTTATGTTGGCAGATGATTTTTTTTCTAGAAAATGTCATGAAAAAAAAGACAAAAAAACTTCTGCTTATCATTTATTTCCAATCCATTAAAACAACATATTCAAAATTTGGGTCTCGAAGTTTGATTTGATAAAGAACAATTTGATGTTTTTTTAAAGCTGTAATATACTAACAGATCAAAATCTTTGGTTGGTTACACAATAAATGCAAAACTGACGATGCAAAGTGAAAATTCTCTGGTTTCTTATGATTTCTTGACAATGCATGAACAATGATTAACTAAAACTTCTTCCAAAAACTTCTTCCCATGTTTCTTTGTGCAATATTTTGACCAATTTCTCCAAGATCCAGAGAGTTTCAGTCATATATGTTATGTCCACAGCGCAACCCTTACTCTTGTTTATACTATTTTATTAAGCCAGAAGTCGACTGATTGTGTAACATGATAGTTACAGTGAAGCTGAGACTCTCAGCTAACACGTTGTTCAACTGGACACTGGTCTGCCTCAGGTAGCTGGAAACAGCAAGAGAGTTCATCCACAGTCGTTTTCACAGATAATAAGTTTTGTTCTGGGTAAGGCCTGTTTCAGGTGATGTAGCGATGTGTGTGTTCTCTACAGCACAGTTTTCTCAGCTATATTTCAAACTCCTGAAGAACAAATTCCAAGTTTGTGTGACTGAATGTGGAACATATGGGCCTGAAGGAGCAACTAATTAGTTTAAATTAGTCTCATTTTAATGTTCAGGGGCTGAGCTGATCAACAGAAACGTTTAATAGCTGAAACAGCAGGAAGAGTTTATAGATGATCAGATTCTTCAGGAAACTATCGAGATAGAGGTGAACTTGCAAAACTTTTGCCACAAACATGTCAACAACTTTTTTTTTTTTTTTTAAGATCAAGGAGCTGAAAGAATGTGTCAAGAGAAACAAACCTAGACTGGAGAAGGTTGGACTTAAAACATGAGGCTCTATGGAAGGTTGCTCACTTTAGGAGGCAGCCTCTAGTGGACGCTTGGGGAACTGCAGATTTTTGCATTTCCACTCGGGCTGATGATTCTTTGTCTATTTTTCGATACTTTTCTTCCTGTCAGGTCTACAGTATTTTCATGCTCCTGTTTCCATCCTCTTTCCTCCTCCTCTTGTTTACTGTATTTCTCTCTTTTTCTCTTTCTTACACAAACTTTCTTTCCCTTTTTCTCTCAATCCACCTCCCTCCATCCTCAGGCCTGTGTATCTCAGTCCATCCTTGCATGGAGATTGACTAGAGGCATGAATACATCACAACTAGCCATCCATGCATCCTACCCCCCCTTTTCCTCCTCACACCCTCACACTCATCCTCCCCCCTCTTCCTCCTCCTTCTCCGTCCCATTTCTCCAAGATCCCTCTCTCAGCACTTATCTCAAAGTTCGGATCTCATGCATTTTAATCGGCGTGTCTATCTTCTTTTCTCCCCCCTCTGCCTCTTTTCTTTGACTTTGGATCAGTGGCATCCTTCAAACAAACAACAACAATAACAAAACAACCTTCCTCCACTTCTCCTCCTCCTCCCCAGCAGCTCCCTTTCCCCTTTTTAAATCAATATTTGCCATCAGCGAATAAATCGTATAATTTCCTGACTGTTAGACGAGTGGGACGCCGACATATTTACCTTCAACTCGTCTCTTTTTTTTGCTGTCGATCCCTCGTTCTCGCGGCGTGGCTATTAGCTAAGTGAAGGGGATGGATGGCTGTGAAGCGCGGAGCGATAGCATCTCCATCAGAATCAGCGACGTTGAAAAATGGCCGCCGCCTCTCTGATGACAGCACAGCAAAAAAAACACACACATTTTCACACACACACACACATATGCATACATCCTCTCACACGCAGAGTCAGAGAAGAGACATTTAAATATTCAAATGGGGCCGGGTGGTAATGATAAACGACAAGGGAAAAGTAGAATCAAGTAGCTATCGATGCAGAAAATGAAAAGAGGAGAAAGAAAAGAGAGGAGGAGGAGGAGGAGGGAAATTAAGCAAAAAAAAAAAAAAAAGATGAAGGCATTGAAGAAGAGTTACGCTAACAGCATCAGAGGAGGAGATAGATGGAGAGCTGTGGAGGAAAAGATGGCTGAATTAAGCAAACACAAGAGGAGGTGATGAAGGGGTGTTACCGTAAATACAGGAGGAAGTTTGTCGACATGTATCAGAAAAATGGAAGAAGAAGTAAGGGGACAGTCACAGTAATGACATCTGGGAAAGATTTGGAGCATTAGGTAGAGGATACAAGATTCCTACCTCTTCCAACCACTAGTTGGCAGAGTTAAGCGCACCAGGATAACTAGTGACCTTCAGCCCAATGTGTCAGTCGTTAATGGCTGACAGTCACCACGTCATCAGTGAACAGGATCACATTGAAACACCACCAAGGTCTGTAGCTGCCAGCTGTTAAATGTGATTTCTGTTTCAACCTCAGCTAACTAGGTTTGACCTCAAATAAGTGACATTAGCTGTAAGGAAAGAAAAATATGACACTTGTGACTCAATATGGAGAGTGAATAAAACATGAAGTTCAAATTAGATAGATAGATAGATAGATAGATAGATAGATAGATAGATAGATAGATAGATAGATAGATAGATAGATGGAAAGATAGATAGAATTACAGGTAAGGGAAACAGATTTCATGCTCAAAGTGAATCTACGGTACATTGTCAAACTTTTAAGTATGCTTAATATCAATCCTGAAATACGAAATCCTTATTACCGTAATGATTTGAGTATAAGATGATTCTGGATATAAGACCACCCCCTTTTTCCAAAACCGATTTTTGGAAAATAGATAAGATAGGACAAGAAAAGATAATACTTTATTGTCCGATTGCTCAGAAATGTATTTTGCAACATCCAGCTCATCCAAAAATTTACAGTGTCAATTACATTCAAAATGAGAGCATCACATCAGAAAAATGAATAAAAATATCATAAAAAGTTAAGAAAGTGCAACCGTCCAACTATAGTGCCATACAAATTCAGCACGGAAGAATGTCCAGCGTTGGTGTAAGGGTCTGTGTGTGTCTGCGTGTGTGTTCGTGTTGAGCTGTGTGTGAAGCTGTCCCACCTCACTCTGCTCTTTATTCAACAGAGACATAGAGTGAGGAACAAAAGAGAAGTTGGACTTATTTTTCCTTACAGTTTGGCATCCAAGTTTCGGTATTTTAGTATTTGATAATTCTACTAAATAATTTATAAAAACAATCTAAAACAAGTCAGAACACTTTTTACTTTAACATTGTTAGATACCTCAGTAGCTTTGGCAATAATTTTATATTTAGCATCTTAGCTTTTCCTGATTAGCTGTTTCAGTTGTACAGCTTTTGAGCCACGCCGCTGTGGTGCCCAGCTCCTGTCTGACATTTTGTATGTAGCCTGTCACTTTAAGGAGGTTTTGAGAAGTGACAAGGAAGAGTGAGTAAGACAGAGTGGATAGAGAAGGCGGTACAAATTCTAGTCCTCTAAAATGAAACAAACCCAGTTTTTCAAAGGGGAAGTCACAAGAAAAAACATTGTCTTCTATTCAAAACAAAACACTATTAATCTGATATATTAAGTGCAGTTCCCTGTCAGGACGTACTGTTCCTGCTCCTTTATTATGACAAAAGTTATATGTAAGAAGTATTATATGTAGGGATGGGTACGTTTCACATTTGAAATGATACAGTATTGATGCCTGATACCTGGCAATTGGTACTCAACGGTCCCAATTTTTGGTACTTTTTGTATTTATGTTGTAAAAGACATCAATTTGTTAAATACAAAAAATAGATATTTTTTAAATTTAACATATTTATTCTTCAATTTATAACCTTACAATGCTGTGTTCATGTCCAGCATGGAAAATCACCAACTCTTCCACTCCCCTACAGTCACAAGGATGCATTTAGGTACCTAAACATGGTACCTTATGATTTTACGTGAATCGGTACTCGGTACTTTTGACAGAATTATTGGTACCTATAAAAGTACCTAATATGGTACTCATCCCTAATTATATATTTAGATATAATAAGTTCAACTCAATATGCTGTGACAGAATTTGATATGATCCTCTGTATGTGTAGAATATAAATCAATAGTCATTTGTGGGAAACAAAGGTCATCTTAGCTGCATCAAGACCTGATCAGTGTGTTGCAAACTTGTGACAACAGGCATCAATGGGTTAACCTTCTTGTGTGGTTTGACAAACTGTTGTAATTTCAAGTGTCAAAATGTCAGTGCTGCCACACTGTTTACAAACAGGGAAAGGATCTATAGGTGTGGAATTTTTTTTAGGATCAATCAGAAACAGAAGCTGTTCAGAGGTTTTACGAGGTCTTGGTTATGGCTAAAAATCTAACTCTTTTTTTTCAAAGTGACGAACTTTCAGGTGGCTTCTGGAAATGTCCTTTAGAGATTTAGTTGGAAGTCTTAATATGATACACATGCCGACCAAATTTCAAACATATAGATGAAGAGCAGTGCAAAAGGCCCTTTGTGGGAGAAAAATTGGGATTGTTATGAAGCCTTTTTTCAACATTCATGAGCCATGAATATTAACATTTTACCACTTATCTGTATGCAGAGTTTTCATGAAGCTCTGAGAAGAAGGGCTGAATTAAAAAGAAATAAAGTGACAGAGGGGAACTATTCAACAGGCAAAGCTAGTTTGTCCATACACAGGTCTGTGAGAATGCATTTTTCTAATATGTACAGTAATGTGAATAAACTATCTAAAAAAGTACCATTTTGCAGCTCCACTAGTCTCAGCACTCAAACAGCATCTGAAAGTAAAAGGGAAGAAAATATTCAGCAACACTTGGTGCTACAAAACGTAACATTTCTTCAAAATCTTTCCAAAAAAAGGGACTCTGCAGTGTGCTGTCAAGTGCTGCTGCTGCTGTGTTTGATTCCCGTTCTTCTGCAGAGCGGCAGAGGTGCGACAGTTTTACCTTTAAAGTGGTCAAAGCAGCGAGAGGAATGTGCTGAAAACTCCCACACCTCAAACGCTTCATCATGAGATAAGCTGCAAACAACAAGGATGAAAAAAAAACGTTTTTTAAAATGCTGAAAAGAGTCTCTTTTGACTCTTAAATCTTCACCAACTGAAGGATTGAGAAGTTGGTTCTTTGTGGAGGACAGACGCTGGAGTTAGTGGATTCATAGCAGTAAAACTGGATTCCTGTGGAGACGTGGAGAAGTATTTACCAAAACATTACAACAAAGCTTAACTCCACCATGTCTGCTGTAAAAAAAAGAATACTTCCTCTTTCAGAGATTGTAGCACAGTTTTAGAAAACAAAGGACCTCACAGCAAGAGATCCTTTCCAGGCCTGAAGCTGTACTATCTGGGATTTTTACTTTTGTGGTCATCAGACGGACTTTTACTTTGAAATTTGTTTGTATGTTTGTTTACTTTAAAGTCACTTTTGAACACAAGATATTCTGCAGGGTGTCTAGTTTGGAGAGTGTAGATTCTTGGTCATGTCATCAATCTTAACACACTTTAACTGCAAAAGTCCACCAGATCCACATCCGGTACGTCTCCGGTCTGACATGGCTCTGAAGCCGATAGGTTTCCATTCTAAACTTTCTGACGTCTTTCCGTCTCCAGAGCAGCCACACCGAGCTGATGATGATGGAGGGCAGGAAGACCAGCCTGCTGGGACGAGCCGAGTCTCTGAAGAGGAGCGGGACTGAGTTGCCGAGCGACTTCCACCGCAAGATTCACAACCTGACGCACACATGGAAACAACTGGAGGTAACTTACACACACACCCAAACAAGTACACAGAAAGAAGTTTTTGAAATGTCAAACACAGAGATGGTATCTGGAGGATCAGAGATATTTCTGCAGAGACAGGAGTGTGTGTGTGTGTGTGTTTTTGTGTGTGTCTAATTTTAGGCTAATCAGCGCTGATCTAATCTAGAACATGAAGATGATAATTAGTGTCGTCTCAATTAACTCTGCTGCCACCGTGGCCTTTAACAGTGTGATAGATCCAGACAGACTGAAGGATAGACCGGCTGATATTCTGTAACTTTATTTTGTTTTTGTCTGGATTTCTGTGAGAAGACTTTTGATTTCATCTATTAAGAGCTTGTACTTTTATTTATCCCCTTCAAAATGTCATCATCATATTGAAGTCAAATCTTTGGCTGCCTTTAGACTTTAATTGCAGCCACTGGCCAGCAGGGGGCGACTCCTGATGTTGCAAGAATAAGCAAAGCTGCCAATCATCTCACTTCGCAAACCATGAATACTCTTCTATCCGAAGTACTTGTTTGCCACAAGCATTCTTAACCTGGCGTTAAAGCTCCTGTGAGAGTTTATTTCTGCTTATAAAACAAACTGAAAACAATATTTATGCTTCTTCCTGACCTAAAATGCAAATAAGACCATCAAAAATAACAGTAGGTTGTTCTTCATGGTCATTCTTTGTGAGTGAATCCTCTGGCAGGGGGTAGGAGTCAGACCCAGACCAAGGGTTTAACTGCAGCTGCTGCTGCTGATAAAGCCTTTTTAAAAGGTAAAAAGTATGAAAATTATGAAAATTACAAGAGTGGTACATACAGCAGTGGTGATGATATATGAAGTAACCATTCTGACAGTTTTCAAAACCAAACTAAAAGAGTTCACATTTTCATTTAATATCAGAAAAAGTAAAAAAAAAAAAAAAATCAGTTCATTCTGAAAAAGAAACATTTTTTTCTCCGATTTCAAAAGAAAAAGACAAATCCTGAGATCAAAGTAAAAAAAAAAAAGTTTGATGACCAGTTTTAGAGAAATTAATTTAGAATCCTGAGATTGAAGTCAAATGTTTACCTTTTTTAATCAGAATTCTAAGTTAAGGTAATTTCTTACATTTCAACAAACAAAGTCAAAATCCTGAGTTAAGGTTAAAATTGTGACTTTTGTCCTTAGAATTCTGTTATAAAATGCAGATTATTGAGCTTTTTCCACATAGCATAGGGAAATAAAACCAGTAATCTAAAATAAATGTCAGAATTCTGACCTGTACTTCTGATTTGTACAGATAAAATATGGGATTTTTTTTTTTCATCAAAATCTGATATTTTAGTCAATTCCTGACATCAATTTTTGAATTCTGACTTTTGAGGTTAGAAGTTTAAAAAAAAAAGAAAAAAAAATCAGAAGCCTGAATCAACTGTTGTCAGAAACAGAAACTGTGAAATAGAAGGCAGGCTAAGCTACATGCACTTCAGCCAACCAGCAGGGGGGGCTCCAACCATTCTGGCCAATTGAACTTTACGATTTTAAATGAAATTTCGACTTAAGATCCTAGACAGAGGCCCTATTTACGTGACAGTGTTTCATCTGAAAACGCTAAAAAGCAGTGAGAAAAAGCTCACTTTACACCGAAATGTTCCAGTAAGCATTCCAGGCCTGTAGTTGGCGCTATAACTGTCTTCTCCAGAAGTGGCTTTTGGTAGATCTCCACTGAAGTAAAGTTGAGCCGATCATCTGGTGTATTGGTGAATTCTTAGTTCAGAAGTGGAGCAACAGATGCACATTTTGTATAAAGAAAGTCAGCAAATTCAGCAGATTAAGCAACACAAGCACGGTAGTCCACGATAATCATGAAAACGGTACTGTTGTCCTGTTGTATGCCCTTGCGTGAAGTGGAGCATGACGTCAGCATTTTCACTGAAGACGCCAGCTTACCGTTTACATGGCAACGGTGGAGGCAGCGTTTTAGTGAAAATCCATTCTGAAGGCCATGTTCAAAAGTTTGCATTTTAGGTCAGCTAAAATGCGGTTCCCATGTAAACGAAAGGCCAAAACGTGACAATACTTGTCTGTTCCACTGATAATCCATCAGAAAATTATGCATATCCGTCTGTCCACACATTTCTTCATCTGTCTTTCCTTCTTGATGTCAGGCTGTAGAAGGTGTATCATGTCTTGCTGATGGGCACATCAGCACCTGATTGCCTTTACCCGTGCGTGCTGTTTAATTCCAGTTCTGCGGTGGCGCTGACATCTGGCAGCGGCTCGTCAAGAGGCTGAAAAGTGACGATATGACTTTGTTCCTCAGAAGAAAACAAACCGTCTCCTGTCGAGCGTTTGGCGCGCTGACGCGATGATCTCATTCGCACAAGCAGAGAGCGGCAGAGGAGCAAACGCCATCTGTGTGTGGCGCACACACACACACACAGTGTCAAAGTTATTGGAAGTGTGTATGCGTGTGCATTAACATATGTATCGTCGCTCGAACAGATTCCATTTTAGAAATTAAACAACAGATGAGTCCCTCTGTCTCTGTCTTCACGTCTCCGTGTGTGTTTCCGCCACAGTAACCAGACTGTGATTAAACTTCTATTACTGACAAAGACACATTTGGACTCACAATGCTGTATCTCTCACACACAAATCAAAGTTAGTGTGTGTGTCATGAGGGAGTGGAGATGTATGGATGTAGAAGAAAGAGATACCAGTGACGCTTCTAATCTCTCTCGAACTCTGTTTTTTTTTTTTTTTTTTTTTATGTCTTTCCCTCAGACTACACAGCCAAAAATATGCTCCTGACTATTATGTCGTTTTATACAGTAACAACTTACGGCATTTAATAAAGATGTTTTACTCATCTTACTACTGTTTAGACTACACCAAAATGTGTGACAAGATCATTCTCACCATGCTCAGCGAGGCAATTTATAAGAAGAAGAAGAAAAGCAAGCAGCGTTACAGATAAAAGAAGATGATTACGTCATCCTGTTTGTTTTCATACCATTAGCGGGCAGGATGTCAATTCATTGCAGATGTATATCTGAAAAACAGCCATCTTGCATTTTCACTCTCTGCTCAGAATTCCGTATGCAAAACAGCAAACAGGAAGCAAAAGTTAACTCAAATAAAACAAAGCAAAACATCAACAACAGCATTAATCCTTCAAAGTCTGTGTTGCGACCTAGAAATATTTGTGTGCAATTAAATATGAAAGAAGAAAGAATTGTGCATAGTATTATTTAACTTTCGTCTAAATTGTTAATTAAAAAGAAACATACAGGTACTGCCATTTCATCTTGGTTCTCATAGAAATTAAAAGTTGTAATTAAGTCTCTTTATTAATTCATGAAATAATTTATTTATACTTCGATATCTGATGCTAGTGATCTGAGAGGTGACCCAAATGGTCAAGGTCTTGATAAAGAGACAAAATGCAGATGTGCCATTTTTGTTGTGAAGGACCCAATTCTTCTTAATAAAGATAATCATAAGAAAAAATACAGCACCCAGGAGAAAATGTTGCCCAACGGAAAACAGAAAACAGTCACCACAAAAACTGCTCCCCCTGGTGGCTGGCTGCAGTATTGGTCAAAAAATTCAATCTCCCCAGTCATTCCAGATGGGCTGTGGTCAAACTTTAAAAAAAAAATGTTTCTCACATCCGTTTGTTGTGCTGGTTTGAAAATACTATTTGGCTGCCTTGTATTCAAGTCCCCTTTTTTTCTGAAAAATGTTGTTTTCATTAGTTATAGGAGGTTAAAAAAAAGACCGTACACCATGTTTAACTATGATTGACAGCTGCCATTCTTGTATATTTTTTCAGTGGTTATAAAAGGGAGAGCCAAGAAGAGATTAGACTCTCAAAAGAAAAAAATAATTTGTTTTGTCACCCGGGTCCTCTCAGATTCTCTTGTAGCCTCTGCTGCACTGACTCTCGCTGCACAATGATAGCAATAAGGCCTCACACACACATTGGCATCATAATAGAGGAAAGCGGCAAAAACCCTTGGTAAAATTACATGGAGCTCATGTTGAAGTGCTTGAAACTGCAGTTCTTTAAGTGTCCACTTGAGGCTTGCTGTAGATGCGCCAGATACACACTCACTCCAAAAGCAGATCTTAAAAGCCAAGATCAGCATGTTAATAGTCTTGTATGAAAAACATTCAAGGTCTGAATGTTTTTCACAACTGGTTATTTTTGAAATTATTATACCCATAAGTTTTGCCCATTGCTGTCTTGACTGTCTTTAAAGACAACTTCTTTACCTCATCCTTACAAAGATAGGTTGAATTCTGTATTTCCAACATGTCCTCTGTCAACGATTGGCTTTAAAACTCTGTACCTGAAAGAGAAGGGTGACTTCACAGAGACTATCTGCCAGTCATGCCCTAATAGGGGCACAACTTCAAAAATAATGAGCCATACAAAAAAATAGCTCTTTTACAAACTGGTGTGTATGTGGTGTCTGGTGTTTTGCAGCCAGCCTTAAGTGGACACTAGAGGTACTGCAGTTTTTAACATTTCTGCACAGGCTTCATAACAGCTGCTTGCTCTGCCACAAAACTTGCAGAACTGACATTATTTTACCCAGGCATCAGTTTCAAATTTGGTGTATGAAGCTTGTTGTACTTGTGTAAAATTAATGCATCATACTCTATCAATATTTTCCCTCCTCCTGTATTTATCCTCCCACATCTAATCCATTTTCTCTTTTTACTCCGCTATTTTTCTCTGCCCTTTCTCTTCTTCTCTTCTGATTTATCTTTCACATGTCTAAATATTAAAGCTGCTTTTGCTCCCAACAAAATGCTCTCTATAAATCAAAAGTCTCTCTTCTGTTTGTCTCACCCCTCCACCCCCCTCCAACATGGCGTCAGAGTAGCATATTAACGGGCCTATCAGTGCTGGCGTCGGCATCTGCTGCTCTGACACAAATTGGGAATTAACTGGAATTGATGTCCTGTGCCTCGCCTCTGAACTGTCCTGGCCTTATGAAGAATTTATGACACACACACACGCTTACACACACACGCATACAGCAATGAACAACACAGAAAATAAAGAGGTTGTAAATTAGCTTTGATCTCTTCTGTTGTGGATTTTGGCAGCAGTTTGTCGTTATTCAGGGTTACTCAAGGTCAAAGCATGCGATTGGAGAGATGCTATCCTCCACTGGGTATACACACGCACACGCACACTGCTTTGTGAACACTCAGGGTTACAGAAGTTAAAAATAAATACCTATTAATACTTTATCCATCTCACCTGTCAGCTAAATTAGCTTAGAAATGATCTTTTCGTCCTTCTTCCAACAATGCTCCAAAACACAGGAGGCAGTGCCAGTTCACTACTGAGAAGAAAAGAAGAGGAGGACAAGGAGGTGGAGGGGGGGAAAACAAATTCTGGTTAATTGAGTCCCAAAAAACAACACACCATCTCTCCTTTTGTTTCATTTGCTCTGCTTCTCTCCTTATCTTCCCTATTTGCTCATTTTCTTTCTCATTTTCACCCTCTCCCACTGGATTTTTCATTCATTTGCTTTCACTATCCCTTCGTTTCTTCTCCCAAATCGTCTCTTAGTTTTTCAGGCTCCTCTTTTTGTTTCTGCTTTCCTGCTTTCCTCCTCCCTCATTCACCCCTTTTGTATTGGATAACTCAGTTTCCACTGGTTACACGGTAGTCACTTCCTGTTGACTGAAGGATGACAGGAAGTCGTTTTTTGTCTGAGCCAACCCTGGTCAGTCCTGCTGGTCCAAAACATTCATATTGCAAAATTTAACCACAGTGACAGCACCCCCTATCTGCAGCAGGATGTGACATGTTTTCTGATTGACTCAATCAAGCCAAAGGTTTCTGCCCCAGAGGACATTTCCCAATTCTCGTTCTGGGTGACCTTCCCGAGGGTCACCAAGTCCTTCCACAGCCCTAGTGGGTCAGGTATATCTGGAGCTATACTGGGTGGTTTTCCATTTTGTTTCCTGAATGCAAACCATTAAATCTGTCAGCAACATATGTTTGTCTCGGGGGGCATGAGGGCTTGCCTGGAGAAGGGATTCCCCTGGTCGGGTGACTCTGTTCTGGGCCTGCCTGCATGCCCCACTGGGCCACTGTGGTTCTTTGACTCGGTTCCCTGATGCATAGCGTAACCCACAAAGGGCCTGAGCTTGGAAGAGCATCCACCTCTGGTGGTACTTTTCTGGTTCACCCTGGAACTTAGTTCCCCCTCAAAACTTGTGGCTTTTTGGGTGGATGACTGGAAGTTAGAGGCTTCAGACCATTCCCCCCTCCAACCGCCCAAGGAATGTCTGAGCCCCAAGCCAAGGAAAGTTGCTTGACCCTGGGCACACAAGGGTACGGAATGGTACCGCTAGATTGGCTCTGGTTCCCCATCAATGGGCGACATGAGCCCTGTGTTATGGGCAGGTGCCCTGGATGCCCACATGGAGCAGAAGGCGAGGTCTAGATGACTGGGGTGTCAAAGTCTCCAGACTGAGATGCCCTTAGCCTGAGGTGTCTGAAGGGCCAGGGGTCCACATTGTTTGGACCCACAGTAAGGTAACATGAGCTGGGCTTGGATCATCGTGAGACGGACAGGGGTCTCCTCTGGAGGAATGTTTACATGTCAGGGTGGAGCATTCTAAAGATCAAGGCCACCCTGGGGTGACCTTTCCCTAGATCACCGAGGATATCCTTCCACAGCTCTGGTGGGTCAGGTATGTCTGGAGCTGGACTGGATGGTTCTCCATCTTGCTTTCCAAATACAATGGTTCTCTTGTTGCCATCCAAAGCCTCTGACTTCTTGACGTCAGGTCTGTAACAGTTCGATGTAGTTACACAGGGACAACACAGAGGGTTTGATTTTAAGCTCTAAAAATACTTTGGATGTATAGACACCTGAAGCTTTGATGAGCTTGTTGAGACCATGCAGTGCCTCTCTGTAGGAGATAAACAAGCTCGAGCTCAGTTTTTGGTTTCTTTTTCACCACCTGTGGAGGAGAGAAAATTCATCTCATTATCAGAAGGAATGTTTGTTTCTTTGTCTTAAATTACCTTCCTGATAAGAGCACCAATCCATCCCTCCATTACACTGTCTCTCTGTCAAACTCTCAACAGTCTCACAGTTGCAGTCGCTTCTCATGATCACACAGCTAACCGCACATTTGAGCGGTCAGGGGGTCCTATAATCGCCCCTCTTCATCCTCTAATGGTCTGGTTTTTACCTGCCAGAGTTCAGCTCAAGTAGTGTTCCCGCTCAGGAGGGAGGGTCGCTGCCGCGCCAACGACTCAATACCTTTTGTACAAATACATACAGATGCAAATGAGCAGCAGGGACCCACGCAGGGCTCGTTCACAAACGGCTCTACGTTCCTCTTGTTATGGCGGCTTGTTAAAGTCGTAATGAGACCTGCAGGATAACAGCTCTGTGAAACTTGAAAAATTCAGAACTCTCAATGTGATGAGGGGAGTCTTTGAATGATGCTGGAACTTTTCTCTTATAAGGAAAATATATATATAGGAGAAAAGACAAAGCTGTTTTAGATCCTAAATTTGGGTTGAGCAAAAATAAAAGTGATTTAGCCTCAGAGAAAAAACATTCTGAACCGTTCAGTATTTTACCTGCTGGTACAGAAGTCCCACTCAGTTCAACAAACTTCAAACTTGCTTTTAGTTAATCATCCCAAAGCTTCAAAAGCATCTGCCAGTTGGTACATTCTGTCTTTGTAAAGCACTTTGTGACTTCCTGTCTGGGAAAAGTGTTATTTAAATAAAATTTACTTGCATGAATAAGAGAGCTCAGGTTGTGTCTCAGGGGGTGCATCATTTAAGGGGCGCATTAAAAGACTCACTAAAGCTGGACTTCCACCAGATGCGTGTCTGATCCATCAACCATCCAACACCCACCAACTCCAATGATAGGAGAGTTGGAGTCACATGGCTCTACTCCAATATGAACCGGTGCTTGTGCATGAAGTGTATCCAAGTGGCAACCTCCAGTCTAAAATATGAGTTGATGCAGAAGTGCTAGTGTTTGTTGTTTCTCAGTTGTCCGTTTGAGGCTGGCACCAGAAGTCACATACACGCCAAGCCGAAATCCACCTGTGCCAGCCAATCAGATTGAGCCCCTGTCATTCAACTCTGGCGTTTGAGAACTTTACCTGTGTCTACATGAAACCATGAAACCAAAGTTTTCCAAAATCTTCACTTTGGCTGGAGTTTTCAGAAAACAGAGTTTTTAGTGATGTAAAACTGTGGTTTAGTGTGTATGACAGGCATGAATGTATAAAAATATATGCAGTTTCCCAGATACTCGAATTTGTGTGGACATAGCCTCAGCTCATGTGTCTGACAGGGACCATGTAGCTGTTAATGTGCAGACTGAAAACTCACCCCACTTCCAATATGGCCGCGTCAGCCAATCTGCTTCAAAAATCTGTTTCAGAAATAGACAATTTACTCAAGGAGACTACATCCATTTATCATAGTCTATGAGTGTGCCATGCCTGAGCACAGTACACTTTTAGTCACACTGGACTTTAGGTTGAACTGTGCTTGGGAAGGGTACATATGACCAGTAGGACCACACCCAAAAAATCTAAAAACCTGTCGACTCAAGACCTGGCTTCGCCCATTATGATGGTTTGTTTTTGTTGTAAGGATAAACATGATCTGGTGTCAACACATGGAAAGTTTAAAGGTGTGTTTCAAAGTTGTATCAGGACCTGACTACAGGTCTTTATTCTTGGTGCTGGTTGCTTCATCCTGCTTTGGGATCCAGCAGTAAAATAAGTCTCAAGCCAGAGGGAGTTATCACATTGACTGTAGTGAAACCTGCTGTCAACTCCACTTTCTGTCGAGTGATGGAGTGGAGATGAACCAGAAAGGGATCTGGCGGAGATTATCTGTATCTTAAATATGATGTGAACTTGCTTTTTAGCCAGCTAAGAAATTAGCTGAAGGGACACCTTTGATAACTTACTCCTTGCCCTTTTTCTCCTCCAGTCTTTTTCCCAAATGTAGTCATTTAAAAACAAGAACCAAAGAGGCGATTCATGAAATCTAGACATGAGTGGCATAAAGGTGGCTTTGTCCATTTTTGATAAGGTTTGAAGCGTTGCCTCGGAGCTGTGCCCTGAGCTCACCATGAACTGCACAAACATCAAAAGTTTGTTTGTTATTGATGAGCACTTTTCTTAAAAAAAAGACACAGACACACAAACACACACTTGTCTAAACCCAAGTGGGGAATAGTCTCTCAGCGGCTTGCTGTGTCGTACTGTGTGATCAACAGGGGTTGGAAAATTACTCTGCAGAGCTTATTACGCACACACACACGCACACACACGCACAAACACACTCTCCTGGCTCTTGTTATTCGAAGTTGTTCCCATTTGAAACAGTGATTGCTCTTCACCAAACACTCTTTCAGTCTGTATTGTGTCTAAATGATGTTTTGCTGTGGGTGTGAATATCGGCTCTGTAGGTGAAGCTGCTCCAGGCTCTGAATTAGCCGCTGATCTGTTTGCACCTGGAAAAACACCGGTTAGATTCCCCCGAGCTTTGTTCATCAACAACAGCAGCCTCTTTGACACAACAATGACAGACTTCACAACAACAGCAGGAGCATTAGCAACATCAAGCTAATTCAAAGTGACAACAACAACATGAGGAACACTTTGGAAATAAATCTTCATGTAACAGAATGAGATTTAAAATGAGTGATGTGGATAAATTTTTATTCTCCAGTGCACAAAGTGTGAAGTAGCGTTAGTATTTTTTATGATACGTTACATGTCCTAGGGTTTGAGTTACACTTTCTCCTAATTCTTCTGCCCCCCTTCAGAAAATCCTCTCAGAGCACTCAGCACCAGCTTCGTCCCAGCAGAACCGGTCGGCCAACGGGAACTCTTTACAAGTCACCAGTCAAGGAACAGCTGTGGAAAACCCTCGCTTGGCGCTTTCCCCGTTCACCAACTCGCTCCTGGAGCAGCTGGAGGCTCGCATCAAAGAGCTGAAGGCCTGGCTGCGAGACACCGAGCTGCTCATCTTCAACTCCTGCCTCAGACAGGACAAAGACGCGGCGGAGCAGCTTCAGAGCTTCAAGGTAGGAGAACAAGCTAATTTACTACTAGCACTAATACTAACAGCCCCACACAGTCTACTGAGAGCCAGTGGTAACTGCACCATGTTTAAAAGGATATCACGCTCAAGCATTTTAGAGATCAAAATAACAAGTCACCTCTGGATGAACTGAAAGTATCTCTACATAAAGTCTGTTAAGTTTATCCTGAAATTCCTGTTATTAAATACAAACTAGAAAAGCACTCAGACAACACTTTAGTCCTACTTTAATGTTATACTTCCTTTCAGCAGACTGTCTGCTACAATTTGGTGTTAGTTGCAGGTTTGTACTATAATATGTTACCTGACAGTGTTGAAAATTATGATGACCCAGTACATATTTCGTATTCCTGATCTTAGTATCCAGAATATTGCCAGGATCTGGATCGTACTTTGACATCAGTCAGAAATGATGGTGACCTTGTCTTGAATTGTTTTGCAAAGCGATCCGACCATTTATGGTGGAGTTATATACACATATGGTGAAAACGGCCCTATCTCACAATTATACAGAACTCTTTAAAACAATCCTGTATCCAGACGGTGATCCAGATCACCTCCAAAATTAAATAACTTCTTTCTTATCCCATTTTGACTATTTCCAGAAAATTTCATCAAGATCTTATTGGTTTTTGAGTTATGGTGTTCACAAACAAACAGACAAACTCTCTTAAAAACATAACCTCCTTGGTGGAGGTAATAAACACACAAGTGCAGGAAGAAAGTTCCAGAAACTGTTGGAAGGTGAAGTGTGTGTGGGTTTCTTTAGGTGAATGGTGTCTCTTTACTTTTCTTCACCAACTTTAGCTCTCAAAAGCATCCGCCAATCAGCATTAAGCTTCAAAAAAATGTTCCCTGTCTGTGTGTGTGTGTGTGTGTGTGTGTGTGTGTGTGCGTGTGTGTGTGTTTCTAAGTATAGTAATACATCGTCTTAATGAGGCCAGATGAAAGCAGGGCTGTTTTGAAGCGATGGATGTATGGAGGAAACAGCAGTTAGCCTTAAAAGCAACGGGACGCTAACAGGATATTAATCAGCCTACATCACACAGAGAACAGCTAGCTGCGCTGATTAGCCTAGCCCTGCCGTGTGACTGACAACTAGAAACACACACACACTCACACATACACACACAGTAATAAAAAGTGCATACGCTAAAATAGAGCCATATACAAAAAGATTTATGTATGTATATGCGGCGACACACACTGACGATACACACTCACACACACACATAAATATTCAAATGAGCGACACATGCTTACATACACTTACAGACGCATAAATGAATGAATGCATAAGAATAAATAGATTAGTTTAACAAAACACAGAACATGAAGAGAGACGCTGTAAACTTTCACTCAAGCTCTCAGCTGTGTGTTGACCTTGGTGTTTGAGGTCCGCACATGAAGCAGTGAGAGCTCTGTGTGACCTCAGTGAACAATAAAAAATCAGAGAGTGAGGAGTTTGTGGTTATTTAGTCAGTCTTGATATCAACGTGACACTTAAAGATTCAAAACACACACACACACACACACACACACTGGCTGCACTATATGATGAAACCGAACAGAAACGAGGCTTTATCTGAGGAAAGTGAGGCCGAGCCGCTCATACTTTTGATCCTTGTCACAGCTCTCAGTGGGAAGCCATTGATTTCTGGCAGAAAGAGGCCCTGAGCTCCGAGAGAAATGAAGATTGGAAATATTGATAGCAGTCATTTGTATGGAGAGAGAAAGAGAAACAGAGAGGATGAATGGAGTGAAGTCGGTTCCATTTTAAGAGTAGTCGGCTCCATTTAGCGATCATTTGTCTGTTTTTTTTGGCGTTCGGACTCCTAAATGGGTTCGATTTCTGCACCGCAGCTTATTACTGTATGCCTGTATGAGATAGCAGCGGGGTTCAGTAGAGGTCACGGGAGCATGAACACACATTATGGACATATATTTATATAAAAAAACACACATACACACAATTTCAAAGAGGCACAGAGGCTTTTTTAAACCAGATACAGTCGCATGTGTCTTCTGTTCTGGATGTAGGTGGATTCCCTGTTTGCTTGTTGTTATGTTACAAATATTAGTGGTACTTTACTTAAAATAAGTGCATTACCTGGTTGCTTTGCACCCTTTGCAAAGTAGTTTAAAGGAGAGATGTGATCTACATTCATTTGCTTCCAAAACCAATAGACACTTTAGAAAGAGCAATGCCTTTATGACAGAAAGGGATGGCGCTCTTCTTTTTCCTGGAAAAACAATACCCATTCTGGCCACAGGTGTCACTGCAATCAACGCAAACATATAGTCCTCACAATGCCTGTTAGTGTGTAAAGGAAACCTGGCAAACCGTGCCGTGCTTAAGCACGATTCACTTTTCTGCTTTGGCACGCTTCGTAGAGGTGGGCTTCAGCACCAAGCGGCAACCTGCGGTCTGGGAATATGAGACAGTGCTAAAATCTGCTGTTTCTCGAGTGTTCGCTTGAGGCTGGCACCAGAAGTACTGGAAGTCACATACACACCAAGCAAAAAAAAGACATTTTCAAAGCAGAAATTAACCTATTTACAGCCTGGTTCAAAAAACGTCTCCTGTCTGAGTCGCTAATTTTACTTCCGGCACCCACTGTACAGGGGGTGAATTTTTTTCTTACCTCTGCCGTTTAGAGGATATTAAGATCGCGAGCTCACCCAATAAGAGGCACAGCTAAGGGGCACGTGACCAACAGGCGCCCTATGGCTGTATGCGAAGCCCTTGCCACTACCAGTATGGCCACTATAGCTGATGTGCTTCATTTTCCGTTTCAGAAACAGACGTCCATGTTTTATACAGTCTATGTTCGGCACGGTTTACTTCACGCACAAGCACAAGCACAAGCACAAGCACATGGACAGCACGAGTGATCCATGACATGTGATGCATATCTTTGATAATCATTTTAAACAAAGCAAGGGTGTTAGAGGACTGTGTTGGGCCGAAACAACTTACCACAAGTCAAAAAGTCTCTTAAGTTGTAGCAGAGTTGTCTGTGTTTCACTGTGCGGACGTGTGATGAGATCGTGCTTCATGTAAACAGACGCTTCACGATGGCCGTACTCTCCAGTGGGAGAGCGGCACTGCAGGGGGGCAATTATGCTTGGGCACAGCACGGTTTGGATGGCCAGGGTGACTGCGCCCTAAGATTACATATTTCTTTAAATGAGGGCAGCAGCCAAGGCGACATCTACGTGTTTATGTCTATTAGGCTACATTCACATGGCCTGTCTGAGGACTGGGATGTAAACAGCTTGTGCTCCTGAAGTGCCCGGCATGCGCAATTGAACATTAGTGACATCATGCAGTGTTTACAGAAACAAACATGGCGGCAGCCAGTAGCCTCATGTATGGTCTATCCTCCATAACTCTCACCTCTGTTACTGTCTGTGGCACAGAATGTGTTCAAGATCGCACCAAATGCAACGTTCAGAACAGGGTCGCCTTCCAAACAAATATGATATATAAATATATATAAATACTTATAAGAGGGGCAGTAAAACAATCATTTATGTCACTATCACAACAAAACCAGTTCCCCATCAGTCCTTCTCTGCTGCGTTGTTTTGGGGTCTGTCCTCATGTTTCTGGTTTCTGTGAACATCAGCAGAAACAAGATTTCCAGCGCCGTATTAACTGACTTATTATCCTCCCTCCTCCTCCACCTGTCCGTCTCTAACCCCGCTCTTAATTGAATTAGCGCTCCTTCAAGATACGGCGTGAGCCAGACGTTCCTCCAGCAGGCCCGGGGCCTCTGATGACTCCGTATTGTTGTGGAGACGCTCTGGGGGCCGGACACACCGAGAATTAATAGACTGAGCCACACACACACACACACACACACACACACACACACACACACACACACACACACACACACACACACACACACACACACACACGAATACACTCACTTGCTCATACCTGAATCACACACTGATGGCTGTTTCTGGAGGGTTAAACATTAGTTGTCGATTTAAAAAAAAAAATCATCTCAGTTCATTTAGTGAATTTTGTGTCATTGCTGCAGAATGTGGTTAATATTATTTTAAATAAAGTAAAAGAATGAAGAGAAGAGTTAGATTGATTTAGTTCGTTATGATAATTTTTTGTTTTTTTTACATGTCATTTTGGTGACTTTCCTTCGACATCAGTAGAATTATATCAGAAAATAAAGATAAAACTTAATTAACCTATAACCTCAGTTAACATTTTCTTTTTGTTTTTCTGGTTTTAAAAGCTTCCTTAAAAAATAAATTGAAAATAAATATGAATATGTTTTTCCATAATAGATGATAAAATGAGTTTATTTTCTTCCGTCCTGTAAACAATAATGGATTCCCGTTCAGAGTCCTCGTCCTCTCGCTCAGACAGACTCACACTGTTAGGAAGCGACCTCTGGCTTCCTCCACACACACCAATACACACACAGATGTTAGCATAGATTGTGGATATCAGTGTGAGCGTTCACTCGTTCCTCTGAAGTGAAGCTGCCCTCCCGTCTCTCTATCTGCCCGTCATCTCTTTGCTTTATCTGGATCTGTCTCCTCTTTCTTGCGTTTTATTCCTGTCCCTTGTTCTGTGTCTCTGTGTCTCTGTCCTCTTTCCTTTCCTCTCAACCTGTCGTCCGTGCTGCATCTCTCTCCTTCAGTTTCTCCCCTGCTGTTGACAGTAGATGAACTCCTCCTCCCCCACTGTTTGTTACCCACGGCCACCTCATCACCTGGACCCCTCCAGTCATGCTCTTTGCCCTCTGGGCATCATTTGTAACATGTTGCCCCCCTCCCTCGGTCATTTCTATTTTCAGCTCACCTTCCTCCTGCTGTTTGGAAGATTTCACCCCCTCCCCCTCTTTGCTTTTCTTTGACCATTCTGCCTCCACCATCATCTTTCAGTCACACCAGAGACTGTGTTTGTGTATCAGCCTACAGGTCTGACAATGAAGCAAAAGCTTACAGCCTGTATTGTTTCCAGTCACCACCAGGGGGCACTTGACTTGTTTTGAAAAGAGGTTTTGATTTGATGACTTGTCACTTCATTTATTCCATCAACCAAACATTTCCTCATATCTTAACTTAGTGCTGTATGATGTTTGTTTTATAACTGATGTTCTTATTAAGTCAAACAGATGATGCGTCAAGACCCTGTAAGGACTAGAGAAGAGTGGTCTCACACTTTTATATATTTGCCTGCTTCTAATCCGTGATGAAAAATGAGATTATCACTTTTTATTTTTTTTCTAAATGCTATTTCACCTTTGGTTAGAAAAGCAAAAGAAAGTTAAACAGGAAAGTGATAGAGCACAGGCTTAAACACAGGTGAAGCTGTGACAATACTCATTCCAACCCACATGCAGCAGTTATTCTGCAGAGGTCTGTTCAAACCATTGACTGTATAAATATTGGTCGTAGTCTTCCCGACATCACCTGCCTGTTTCTGAAACTGATTTTTGAACCAAATCGTCTCAGTACCACATTTGTGATGCCCCAAAAACGTCTTTTTTTGGCTTGAAATGTATGTAACTCCCGGTACTTCTGGAGCCAGCCCCAAGCAGACACTCGAGAAATAGCAGATTTTAGCACTACAGCATTGTCTCAAAATTCTTAGACCAGAGGTTGCTGCTTGGTTCAAAAATAAGAGTCTATAGCTGCCAAGCAGTCCAGTTTGGTTCGTCCCGTTACGGAGTGCTTTTTGTAGCGTTTCCACTGACTTATCCTGGGACAGATCCCCAAATAACCGAGACGAGCCGTCCCACTTTTTGGACCCTTTGGTATGGGTGCCAGACTGAACTGATCCGCTCTGGGAAGGTAGAGCTACAACACTGCAGACCAATGATTGGTTGGTAGAATCATCACTTGCCATGTGACAGCAGCTGCATTTCTCCTGGTGGCACACGGCCTTCTCTAAATCAAAGCCTGATTGCATTTTGTATCAAAAGAGCTACATGCTGTTTACAAAGAAGATGAATTGCTGGATGTCTTCCATTGTTGTTCTTTGTTTACTGTGGCATCACACTACATGCGGCTGTCGGCATCTAACTTGTACGCCGCCTACCACAAGGGGACACGGTCGGCTGTGGAAACGCAAACAAGACCAGGCTTAATCATGCCAACCCATTCCAAACGGTACTGATCTAAACTGGACTGCTTGGTGGAAATGGGGCTTATCAGTAAAATGAAGAGCCAGGTTGTGTTAGCTCTGCTTGCTGAGGTTTGAATTGGTAGATGAGCATTGGTAGGACATAGCCAGGATTTACAAACATTACACGTCTCAGAGCACCGGGCTGTGAGTAGCACTAAACAGTCTGCTCACCTTCTGTAACTACGCTACAAACCTGACTTTACAAAGTTTGATTGTCACATCAACAAAAGCGCTATGTATCTACAAATAAATACATTTACTTGTAACTTTGCATTCTGGGAAAAGTTGTCTTGAACAAATAAAAGAGGCTTTAAAATGAGGATCTGCATCCACAATAAAGGAGACACATCTTTACCACAGTGGGTATGGAAATAAAGTCGCCTTCCCAGAAAAACAATATCACTTTCATCCAGAGGGGGTGCCAGATTCAACACAAAATCAAAACTCCAAGCAGCTGGAGTTTGGTGCCCCCTGTGGACAAAGTAAGTAGTAAGTCTGATTAAAGACTCTGATAATCTAGCTTGGGTAATCTCTGTTTCTGGATCAGGTTGACTCATTCCAGTTTAACTTAAAAAAAACAAAAACAGAATATGAGTTGAAGGGCTTGTCTGATTCAAGATGGCAAATAAGAAGATTTTGGAGTCAGAATGCTTTGAATCCAAATGAAAAAGTTGTCACACATTTGTGGCCACATGACTGTTTGGACAAAAAAAAAAATCTCCATGAAATACAGCTGATGGAAAAACAGTTTTTAGTCTAAATAGTGTTTGTATGCCTGCTCTGGATGGATTGACCGTTTTTACTTCAGTCTACAAACTACAGCTCCTGCTCCCTCACACACACACACACACACACACACACACACACACACACACACACACACACACACACACACACACACACACACACACACACACACACACACACACACACATACACCTCCTCAGCATCTATCAGGCAGCTAATAGAAGGTGACAGCGAGGCTCTGATATCGATACCTGCTGCATGATGAGGATTAAAGATCCACCGACTCCCTGCCAGGAACACAGGCAGACACAGCAAGTGTGTGTGTGTGTGTGTGTGTGTGTGTGTGTGTGTGAGAGAGAGAGAGTGAGTGTGTTTGTGCCTTTTGATCATGCTCTCCTGTGTGTGTGTGTGTGTGTGTACACATGTGTATTTCATGGTCCTGTTAGTGTTGATTCTTTGGTTGTGTGTATGTGTGTGTGTGAGCATGGTTGTTGCTGTGTGTGATTTTTTTTTTTTGAAGTGGTGTTTTCTCGTTAAGAGTTGCTCGTTAGGGGTTGAGGGCGAGTGAACAGGTGAGATGTTGCTGTGGTAACGGCGTCAACAAACAGATCGCACTTTCATCTTTATGTGCTCGGGAGGAGAAGAAAACACTCGGCCCTTTCATCTGCGAAAGGTGTGGAGACAGAGACAGAATCAAAACAGAACGAAGACATACGAAAGAGAAATAGAAGAAGAAGAAGGTCCTATTGACCAGAGGAGATTAGGAGTGACTAAGAGACAGAAAGAGGTGGTTGGACAGATGACAGGAAGATGGGAGTCATCTGGGTTTAAGAAAGGAAGATGACAAAAGGTAGAGTAAAGAAAAAGAAGCTCTCCTAAGAGGCAGCAACCTCCAGTCTTAAATATGAAGCTAAGAGCAAAATGTTAAAAACTGCAGTTCCTTGAGTGTCCACTAGAGGTTGGCCACAGAGACACCAGAAACCACATACACACCAGGCAAAAACGTTGATGTTTGAAGCAGAAAAAATAAACACGCCAACAGTCGAGTTCAAAACCTGTTTGGGTCTGAGTTGTCCATCTCACTATTAGCATATACTGACTCTGTGACATCACAGATTTGTTTTCAATACAGAGATTTGAAGCCCATCATTGATGGGGGCGATATTGGAGCTGCTGAAATCAACCTAGGTTCTTTCGAGTAAGAATGAGGTAAAGAAGCAGGCCTTTAGATTCAGACAGTTTCAGCCATGCCCTTAATGGACAAAACTTATAAGTTCAGGAACTTAATAAATAACATGTTTTAAAAATGTTTACTGAAAGAGATAATATATTCAGGCCCTGACTGTTTATTTTACCAGGCTACAATTTTTTTTTTTTTTTTTTTTTTAGTAAATATCAGCATTTTTTGAATTGGTGTGCATTTGGTTTTAGGTGTTTATGCAGCCAGCCTCTAGTGGACCCTCAAAGAACTGCAGGTTTTAGCTCTCTCAGGTATATTTCATAATTTTAGAACAGGGGCTGCTGTACATGTCTTTTCATCATGAGTGACTTGAAATAAATAAGAGCAAAGTGGGATGAGCTAGACCAGTGGTTTTCAAAGTAGGGGCCGCAGCATCCTGGTGGGCCGCCAGGGAGCACAAGGGGGCCCTCAGAAGATTGTAGGGAAGGGAAAAACAGAATATATATATATATATATATATATATATATATATATATATATATATATATATATATATATATATATATATATATATATTAACATTTATACTAATATGTTTATACACACATTTCTGATTGGACCTAAAAACACCTCAGCATGACGATATCATGATCTGTGTCGGCCTGGTGCTTTGCGCCTATTTTTAAGCTATTTTTAAAAACTGATCTGAACTTTGAGGCTCTCCCCCTGTCTAACCAATGACTGCATGTGGGAAAGGAGTACCCCACCTTGTCTAACAGAGCCCTGAATGCCTTCTCCCTTTTGCAAAAACCTACTTTTCTGTATCTGGCTTTTTTTGTTAATAATTTCCTTTTATAAACAAATGTAATAATTATCAAAACGTGAATAAAAGTTAGAAAATGCTTTCTTAAAGATGGCATTTCTTTACATATTCTGAAATCTATTGGTGTCCAAAGGGGGACCCAGCCAGAAGCAAATGCTGTTTGGGGGCCTTGGCATTGTAGAGTTTGGGAACCCCTGAGCTAGACAACACCTGGAGTGTGTCTATTTATATTTTTTCCTTTTTCAGTCTGTTGTCGTTTCTTAAAAGTGCCATGCAAGACAGGGAGTTTCTACAAATCCAGTCAATACCAGCAACACGCAATATTTTGAGGTAGTGATATCCTTCGCTTTTGTTTAAGCCCTGAAACAGCTTTGGTAAAGGCAGTAAGAAGAGAGAGACAAATGGAGACAGGAGACAAAATCACTTTAATCTGTTTAAAGAGCAGGAAAGGAGAGAGACACAACAAAGGATAGTGACAGGCAGAAGGATAGAGATGGAGGAGCAGTTGTAAAGAAGAAGGAGAAAAAAGAGAGCAGGTAAGACTGAAAAAAGAAAGGAAAAAATCGAGAGAGTAATTGTGGGTGAATAAAAAGCAGGAGAGAGATATGGAGGACAGATAGAACAGCTTGTAAAGGGAAGAAAAAGACAGATGGGAGAAAGAGCTGAAAAGACAAATATGAGGAGAAATGCAGGCAGACAGAGGGAGATTTGATTTTATTGATAGCAGCGTTTTAAGTTGGTCGCTCGGCTGCATTAGTGAGAACAGTAAATGCTTTCACTCACAAAGACTTCATATATCCTCTTTCTGTTTACTGCTGCTGAATATTTTAAGAGTAAAGCTTTCATCCCTAAAACGTCGCCGAGTGTCGAGCAGCAAAAAGACTTCAGTTAATAACTTACAGCAGTCAATAAGCTCTGATGATGTCAGCAGGAAGCCATTTTGACTGTGGCACGACGGCTGCCGAGCTTTGTGTCACAGTGACAGATGCAACTGTACAATTAACGACTAAACTCACCCAAAGGCTATTTCCAGTCACTTTCATTACTTTCCTCTGCGGCAGATTCACTACATATCTCAACTGGTCATGCGCCCTCAAATTTCACCAGGAGACTATTTAGAAACCAACAATACACGTTTATGTACTGCATTTATTCTTGGAGCTTTATCTTAAATTTGTTATGATTAAGGAGTATGGAGAGCAAAAGCAGGCAGAACAGGGCTCTTCGTTTTAGGAAGTGATGATTTTGAGGCAATGAGCCAAGACGTCTCTTTAGGACTTACTATTTATGGTGAAGCTGAGACTTACCACAAACAGATGAACAGGCACTACTTTTTTTGTGGAAGTAATGATATCTCCATTTATCTTACATTTTACAGTGAAACTGAGACTAGCTAGAAAAAGATAAATGGGTGCTCCTTTCAATGATTAAATTAATCCTCCTGGTAAATTAACTTTTTACAGTGAAACAAAGACTCACAATTGAATTAATAATTACTCCATGTAACTTACTGTTAACAGTGAATCTGAGATGAAAGGATGAACTGATGCTACTCAGGAGGATGCATTCAACGTAGAAGTCTCTGTGGAACTTACTGTTTACAGTGAAGCTATGACTCACCACAAACAGGTGAACAGCCACTACTTAGGGAAACATAATGATTTCTCCTATTTACAGTGAAACTAAATGATGAACTCACAAAACTCTAAATGATGAGATGCTCCAAAAATTCTCAGTCAAAATTAGAATTTACAGTGAAACAGAGACTATCCACAGACATATAAACGGATACTCCTCAAGCTGATCTGTTGAATTCACCAATTAATTTACTATTTACAGTAAAACTGAGACTAACCATAAACAGATGAACAGGCTCTACTTTATGGGGAGTAATGATTACACTTGTTTTGATAATTAACAGTGAAACTATGAGTCAAGAATGAACAGATGCCACTCAGAAGGATGTCATGGAGTTAATCTTGCATGTTAGTTATGTTGCCTTCTGTCTTTTTAAATAAGATTTACAATACCTTCTTAAAACACAAGCCCCATGTATTTTTTTTCTCTTTCCTCTTGGCTAATTTGAAAAAGATTCATCCATGGGCCTGTTTGACCTCTGACCTTTTAATGAGTCACTCGGAAGAAATCCAAACCATGAAGTCCTCACTTTGGATTCCTGCACTCAATTTGTCAGAGTGCTAAACTGGTAATTCACTGCATCCAGGTTGCCAGGTTTTTCCATAAATGTCACAAACATGGCTGTAAAGTGAGCAAGAGAGGAACAGCTCACTTTATTGTCTGCTTCCATTTTCAGTGAATTGCTCTAAAAGCCTTTAACGAACCTGCTGACTTTCAGAGCTCATCTATATGAGATGTTAAAAACTGCAGAGCAGGATACAGATGGATTTAGGGTCAGCGGAGGCAGGGCATCAAGTTTTAATCCATAATGTGGCGTGGCACACTTGAAAAGTCCTGTAAAGTGATGCACGGCATGTGATCAAGAAAGATGGTTTTATAACACAGGGCTGAGGTCTTCAATCTGCAGTATGAAAACATTCAAAGAAACTGGATGGTTTGGTGTAACACCTAACTTACGAATCCCTGCACTGTTAAAAAATGTTGATTCAAAGTAATTCACTTAAGTCATCTTGTTGCTTTGACTGAGTTAAGTAAATTCAACATGAAGTGTCAAATAATTTGAACTAGAAAAAAGGTCAAAAGAACTAAATTAATCAAGGTTTTACAGCATAATAATTTATGTTGTGATGGCACAGGCTGTCTGTGCTCTAAATGGCACGGACCAGTTGTTTACGCTCCATGGCAATGACCTGCTGTCTTGTCTATCTTAATCCTAAAGCATCGGCACATCTCATATATTAGCATTAATACTAAACAGACTGTATAAATCACTGAGTACATGGGCCCATGCCCTGTGGAGCACAGATAGCCCGTCCATGCCATGTGCAGCGCAGTCAACCTATGCCCCCCGCAGTATAACATATCAATTTACAGCAGGGTCTCATATGTTCCCTCTTCATTCGCTCACGCTATCACAACAAAAAAATGTGATTTATGCAGACATAGATTTTTAAGTTGGAATATCACTAAAACTCAGTAAAAATCTGTGTTTAAATTTTGCAAAAGAAATAATGATCATGTTTCAGATATTGCAAAAAAAGGAAGAAAAAAAGTTTAGAAGTTTTCTCCATCAGTAAATATATCCATACTTATCCATAATGATCTAGACTTGAGGGAATTACCCACCAAAAACAAATCAGTTTAAGACAAACTCTGAAATAAGAGAAAGCATCCGCTTCATTTGTGGAAACTATGCTTCAGTGAAAGAGAACTGGAACAAAAATATCATCCATAGGGGAAGAAAAATATTACCTAAAATTTATCAAAATGAAAAAAAAAAACTTGCTGTACCAGGCTGTAAGCATGTTAATTTCTTCTGTAAAGCTGGGCATTTTAACATGGGGCCTTATGGAGATTGACTAACTTTTGGAGACAGCCTCAAATGGTGATTTAAGGTACTGTAGTTTTGATAGGGAATTATAGAGCATGCATTTTTTCCCCCCACCAAAAATGATTATAATTCTAAACTTATTTATTTCACTTGATTTTCTTTGACCAAGGCAATTATGTTATGAGGCTAATGATTTCTACTTTGTGTTTTGTACAAAACCAGAACTTAAAGTCCTTGAAGGGATGATCTAGATTTTTTGTGCACCATTCTTACTATACATAAAGTCTATGTGTGGGTCCTCTCGAGGACCCCTATTTCAGAATCCTTAGCCTTGAGGTGAGAGGACAAGGTTGGAAGTAAAGAATGTATTCTCCAAAACCCTGAAGGAAACAAGCTCCGAGCCCCCTGCTGCTCAACTACAGCGTCAAGGTGCTCTTCAGCAAACCTCCTCAGCAGAATGTGGATGTACTGCAACTTTGGCTCCTTTATAAATTCAGCTGGACCGATAGAAGAAATTAAACTGGAGTGGAAAAATTAAAAAGTAACAGGAAGATAGTGGGTGAAAGGATAAAACGGATAAGAGGGGAGGAGGAGGGAGTGGAACAATGCAGGGACGATGACAGAAATGTCAGACGAGGAGAGAAAAGAGGGAGAGATGAGGAAGAGTATGCAAACGACAAAGTTTGGCTAGCTGTAGGCGGTATTAGCAGCAGCGGAGGGAATATGTGTGTGGGAACAAATTGTCGACAGGAATTCATTAGGCTCGTTGTGCGATAACGAGTGCTTGTGGTTTTAATTGACTTAATCAACAAATAGAATTAATCAGAGATTTCTAATTAATGGTAATTGATTGAAATATCCACTGGGTCACTGCGCAAGCAACCAAAATTCTCCTCCTCACTGCATCCTTGTCTCTCTTTGTGTCTGTCTCTCCTTACTGTACAGCTTGTCCTCTTTCTGTTGTCCTCTCAATCCGTCTCTCTGCTAGGTCGTCTCTTTGTCTATAACCCTTTCTTTAGACAATGTTGGGTCCTCTTAACCAAATTACTTCTTTTTCATTCCAAAACAAAGATTTTTTTAAGCTAAGCTAGTTTGATTGGACTGTGTCCCATTGGAACTAAAGTTTATCATCAATTCTTGAAAGTTCAAAGTTTTACTCTTCAGTGTTTCTTTATTTCTTGCTCTCGACTCAGAGCGCTCTACTGTTTAAAACCACTGACATAGCAACCACACTAACAACCTCCACTCTCCTCTATCCTCTCCTCCTTCTCTTCCCTCTCTCCTCCCCTCCCTCCATCCATCCCTCTCTTCACGGCAGGTCTTGGTAATTAGATTGTGGAGATGAGGAGGTGGAGGAGAGTTAAGAGGATTTTGTTTTTAGGAGAGGGAGATTTAAGAATGAGAAAGAGAGAAAGAGAGAGTGGTATGGAGAGGGTGAGAGCAGGAGAGATCAAGCTTGAGCCTGAGAAGGAGGACGAGAGAAAGAGGGGAAGTGAAGGGGGAATTAAAAAAAGAGGGAAGCAGATGCTCTTCTTTTTGTTTATCCCGAGTAGGTCACCCTTCTCTTAAGAGGAGGTTGAGTGACAGAAAGAGAAATGCATGAAGTGAGAGGAGACAGACAGTACTCTGTCTTTTTATGTCTCTCCTGGTAGTCGACCTTCAATAGGACTGAAAAGATAGATGGAAAACACTACTGGAGGTTTGCAGGCTTTCTTGTTGTTCCTTTCAAATCCTTCATATGTTTGCAAAATTACAAAAAGAGCATCTGATTTGTTCAAGATGTCATCCATTCTTCAGCTTTTGGCTGCTAAGAAAGGCAATGCTCTTCCTCAGAGGGTCCCATGACGACCAAGATAAGATATGCCATCCTCTCTGGGTTATTTTACTTTCAGAAAAAGCCTTAATAAGAGGCTAAAACAGATTTCTTTTACATGCTGGAGCACTGATCTTGCTTAGGACTAACTTTCTAGTCGGAATCCAAACAAAAACCATCACATCATCTGCAAAAAAAAATGAACAATCTCCTTTTACTCCATCCATCAATCCATCCATTCATTTTCATCTTTTTAGGTCAGATTCTTGTGACAGCAGGCTAAGCTAGTTGACCCAAACATCCTCCTCCTTAGCAACATTTTCCAGCTCCTCCTGGGGGAATCTGAGGTGTTCCCAGGCTAGACAGGAAAAATAGTCCCTTCAGCAGGCCCCCAGGTCTCCTCCCAGTTGGACGTGCTTGGAAAACCTCCAATGGGAAGCAACCTGGAGGCATCCATACTGAGTGGAGCAGGGTGACAAAAACAAAATATATTTTTTCTCTTTCATGAGTCTAATCACATCTTGACTCTACCTCCCAACATTTTACAATCCCCGAAAAAATTACACAAGAACGGCAGCTGTCAATCACCATTAAACGTGACATAAAACCTTGTTTTAACCTTGTATAACTAATGAAAACAAAACTTTTCAGAAAAAAGCAGACTTGAGTACAAGGCAGCCAAATAATATCTTCAAATCACCACAACAATCGTACGTGAGAAACATTTCTAAAAGGTGTATTAATTTTTTAAAGTTTGACCACAGCCCATCTGGAATCTGGAATGACTGGGGAGATGGATCATTTGACCTATGCTGCAGCCAGTCACCAGGGGGAGCTTTTTTTTTTTTTGGCAACCTCACTTCGGGCCGAGCAATATGACATCCATCTTTTTTTACAGTCTAAGGAGGCATCCATATCAGGTGCTCATACCACTCTTCATTTGGTTAAACTCCCGACACCTTTCCCTGGAGGGTGCCAAGTCTTCCAAGATTTGATATGCCATCCTTTAAGTCTCAGGTGAAGCCCCACTAAAAGGCTGATGTTTTTTAACTTATTGGCGGTCTCATTGAGGACTGAGTTTCAGGTTAACAATACCAACAGAAACCATCACATCATCCGCATAAAACCGAACACTCTGCTTTCACTTCATCGATTTATCCATCTTTGGTGGCTCCTGAGTAACAAATTCCTGTGATCCTGTAACTGATGACAGGCAGATAGACCACACCACTGGTCTTTCTTCCCACATTTACTACTGTGGTTGTTGACAGTCCAGGCTTTGTTGATCTTCTAGACCTGGATTTGTCCAAATCTTACAACTGCATCCCATTGGTTTGTAGTGATTAGTTGTAGGGAATACATGGCAGCCATTACACATAAGGAGGAAACTCATTTCAGTTGTTTGTATCAGCAATCTCTTTCTTTGGGTCACCACCTAAGGCTCATGACCAGTAAGGGTTGCAAACCAGGTCCACAATGGTCCAGTTCTACGCCTGAATTACTGATTCTTTCTAATCCCAACTCTTCAAATACACATTCATGGTTAGGGGCCCAACTCTGTAAAATATAACTCTTAAAGCGCCTCATCTGCTACATTTCATTGCCATTTACAAATCAGCAGTTTCGCCTTCAGATCTAATTTACTCTTCTCTCGTTGCTCTGTTTTTCTTTCTTTGTTAGTCTCCAACTTTTCTATTCCCCTCTATCTCACACTTTCTTTGTACCCACTTTAATCTACCTTTGCCCGTCTCTCTTTACACTACCTCTCCTCCTTTCCTTTGTCGACCTGCCTCACACTTATTTTCCGTCCACCTCATCCCTCCCTCTTCATCCTCTGTCTCCTTCTCTTTCCCTGCAGCCTCTCCGTGGCTTTCCATGTATTTTGGAAAGAAAAGCTTTTTAGCAAATATTTGTCTGACTGTGTCTGTAGAGCCCTCTGAGTCAATATAGGCCCAGCCAGGCTCGACCCGTCAGAGAGAGACAGAGAGGGAGAGGGGGATCAGTGCATAAAAACCAGCAGTGCAGAAACAATAGAGACTTAGGATTCTCTCCCTCTTTTCTGTCCAAAAATAAACTCTCAGAGAAAGGCTTTTGCTGTCTGAAGCTGACCAAATAGATACCCTTACCCTGATACAAAATGGCGGGTTTGATATAGATTGTCCATCAGCGTCCATACTTGTTTCATCACCCAAGTGTTTTCCTTCACGTTTTGTTAGAACAAGAGAAACAAAATATTTGGTGGTGTGGCTCTCAAATTCACAGCTTTGACATTTGCACTTGATGTTTTCCAGTAACATATTAATGTATCAGTTACTGTGTTTACAAGCAGTCAGTCACCCTTTCATATTTGGAATACTAGCAATAACCTGGTTGCACAAGGGCCATGTTAACACCAACAACCCTTTTGAAAAAACCCCTGGGGTATTCCTTTTCCAACCCAAATATTCGGTCGTGAACACGCCTGTCAGTATATCTCCATCAAAAGGAACATTACTTTGTTTTGTGCGCTTGTTCTGTTTGCAAAGAATCTTGGTCTTTTGAGTACAGGAAATCTGCCATGCTGCTGCTGTTGTTATTGCGATGGATACAGCTAGATGAAGCAGAGATGAGCATCATGATGTTTTCCGTTTGTTGAAATGTTGCTCGTTTGTTGAAATGTTGCTCGTGGGTTGCCATCTTGATCAGGATACCATGTTAACAGGAAGAACCCTGTTTTCTCACGCATGTAAATGAGTAATTCAGAACGTTCCAGAAGTTGACCTCAACCTGAGTAATGACTGCATGTAAACATAGCCACTGATGCTTGAATTAGCTTCCTAGTCTCTAGGTAAAGGTACCATAAGTGCTAATTTAACTCTGTAGCGTGTGTGTCAGGGTACCCTTTCTCTTTATCATAAGGCATCTTTTAAGTCTTGTTTTAGGTCAAGGCCTGTTTCAGAAAACTCCTTCTTCCTTAAGCACTTATACTTTTCCCAACAGGTCCCTCTTCTGGTATTTGTGGTTTCTTTGGCACCAAAAAATAAGGTGGAACCCATCCATTAAACTCAAGATTTTTATTATAAAAAAAAACACTTAGCAATTGTTCCAAACGGATCTGATTCGAAAGTCTCAGGAGGAAGATTTTTGGGATTTTGCAGTACTTCTGACATTGAAGTTTTAAAGTTGCACATGGTATTGCCCTTAAAATCAAAAGGTACCCTAAGTATTGTCTTTTGAAGTTATCCTTTATTCTTTTTTCATCATCTGTTCTATGTACCCCTTTTCATATATATACATATATTTCTACTTTTGACCTCTGGGGTCTTTTTTTTTGGTACTCTTGAAAGACACTTGTAAGATATGCTTTGGTGTTGTGCTTTGGAACCCCCTTTGGAAAAACTTGGTGGTTGATGATTTATTTATTTATTTATTTATTTTTAATCATTTTTACTTTTTATGCCAAAATCTCAGGTTTCAGGAAAATAAAGTCCCCGTGGAATTATTTTACAAACAATAAAGGCTGAACACATGTTTACATTTGCTGTCAAACAGGTATTTTCACATGGAACATCAGTGGATTTCTTGGCTTTTGCAACCAGCCTCTAGTGGACATTTGTGGAATTGCAGCTCTGTGCTTTTGCATGTTTGTTGATAAACATTACATAGATGGAATTATGTAAAGAAGGCATGTTAGTTGAATGTTTGAGAGCTAACTGCAGAGTCTAGAGTGGAACTTTCAGTTGTTGAATTTCAGCTTCTTGAGCAGATTCCAGAGTCATCGTTACCCTCTGACTGTAACACGCAGAATCATTGTTCCAGCTTCAATCTAGCGTCATTTATCTCCCCGCACTCCCCCACGCTGTCGGCTGCAGTTATTTGGTGCAGAGCGAGTATCACTTAGTTGTTTTGTTGTTGTTTGGAGCCTCCTCCTTCAACATAATACACACCTCCTGTTTGGAATAAATTTATCTGCAACCTCACACACAAACACACACCGGGCTTGTCCTCTTGATCCTGTCTGCTCTATTCTGCATCCCCATCTCCTGTTTAGACAACCAGGCGAGCTGCAAATATGCTAAACTGAAGAGAGCGAAAGAGAGGGAGATGAAAGACAGAGGAGGAAGTGTGTGTGAAAGGAACACAGTGTGTGTGTGTGTGTGTGTGTGTGTGTGTGTGTGTGTGTGTGTGTGTGTGTGTGTGTGTGTGTGTGTGTGTGTGTGTGTGTGTGTGTGTGTGTGAAAGAGGGAAAGAGAGGGAGTAAGAGAATCCCATTTCATTGTAATAGTGTTTAATATTTATTGGAAAAATGTAAAGAAAATGTAAAGGAAGTGCTTTTCAGCGAGCGGGCGGGATTAGCATAAATAGTTTGGGGCTTGGACGTGTTTGGTCCCTGCCGCAGAGGAGTAAGGCTGTCCCCTCTATTCTCACACACACACACTCAGAAACACATGCATATGTTTGCACACACATCTACTTACTCTTGTGCACACGCCTGCATGAGTAAACATGCAAACACTCACACACTCGCTGACCTTTGCGTGTGGAAACTCATCAGCATATAGTGATTTATAATAGGCACTGCCAATCCTTGTGTTTCTTTTTTGCCACTCTTTTGCATTTATTAGACAGCAGCAGAGAGGGGGGATATTGGCTGTTGTCATTTATTTTATGCACTGTTACTGCTGATCAAGGATGTGTGTGCTGAATTAGACTTTATGCTAATAAATTGTTGTGGATGACCTGAATTTAACAGCACTGAACTGTGGAGGGTTATAAAAATGAATAAAGGCAGCATGTTCTCTGAAGGTTTGAGGGATGGTTCAGGTTTATTAACACTTTTTATGTGATCTGCATGGATTTGATTCTTAGTTGTGTCAGGAAGTTTCCTGTTCCTGAAACTTGAGGCTCATCCCATAACTTTTAAGTCCAGAAACTTCCCATGATCAAAACTTTTGAGTCTCCTCAGAAGTCTGCTTTCTAGACCTTTTTGTTTACGTCATGACCAATCGGAAAGAGTCAGCCATTTGCATGTAATACCTTTAATTTGGTGGTTTGGTTCTGTTCATGGAGCTCCCGGCATTTCATGTGCCGACGTAGAATTCCTGAGCCTGAGGCAGGGAGAGCACACCCTTCATCACTTACAAGTGCGTACACAAAAAGCTAAGGCTAGCACAGCACACCTTCTATCGTTTCCATATATTAATGGAAATTAGTCGCCATCTGTATCACCAAAATCATCAGTAGGCGTCCTTGTTCTCAGTTGAACACAAATGTATTAACAATACATCAAGGACGTGTATTTACTCAGTTCTCTGGGTGCAGCTTTCACTTCCCTGACTACTACATGTTCACAAAGTCTGACCCCGTCTCTCTATCTCAGCACTCATATAAAGTGACCAACAGCATTTTTTCTAAGGATGATGCTTGTGGCATCCTCTCAATGGCTCTTCAGGTGTTGTCTCCCCTCTTATTGGCTGCAGGTTGTCCTCTGTTTCTGTCTGCAGTCTGAGACTTCCATTCCTGAGGTGTTTAGGGCAATCTGCAGGAGAAACTGTTAGACCCACACCTCCCACTCTCTTTCATTCAATTACCTTCACCACTTCAAATGAGACATACACCTTAACTCTACAAAAGTAAATTCCTAAATTGAGTTAGTAGAGTTCCACACACAATCAGCTCCCTTTATCAATGGGTATAAGTGTTAACTTCAACCATGGCTAATTCTCATCCCTACTTTAGGTGTTCCATAAATCTCAGAGTACACCTCCTTTTTCTATTATGTACATACATGAAAAGCCAAAGCAGGGAGAGCAGCAGCAAAGACCCCTAGGGTACAAAATAGAGCACACTTTAGTGAAAATACATATGACGCTAGTGAAATCGGACTCATCTTACTGGCTGGATGATGATGTGAACAAGTGCAGCTTGTTGTGTTTTGCAGCAGCATTATTTCTTTTGACCAGTAGGGGGCAAAAATAAAAGAAAATCAAGTTACGTCAGTACCATATACTTACATGATGAGACCAGGAGACAGGACAAGATGAGAGCAACTTAAGAATACCCAGATACTAAATACACACAGGGTGAGTCAACACAGGTTAGGAGACAAAACTGGACCATACACACAGGGAGTAAGTACAATTTGAAAAGGAAGATTACACAGCCAAAGGAGTTATTTTCGGTGGTATTGTTCTGTACCTCTGCTGGAGGTACAGAGAGAACACCTCTGCTCTTTTTCATGCGCCCACCTAAAGCCAAAGCAGGGAGAGCAGCAGCAAATACCACTGATTTTGCATCTTGGGGGTAATCACATGGAGGTTGATTTCACTCACTCTGGAGCTTTGTTTCTGAAGCCGATGCTACATTTTTTTCCCACTTTTGTTGACAGCAAACAAGCAAAAAATATGAATCTCTGTTACAAACACTGAGCAGAGCAGTTGATCGAAAGCAGCAACAAACAGGAAAAGCTTCCGAAACACAAGTTTGTGTCTTTGAATTTGAATACTTACTCAACCTTATCTTCTTACTTTTCTTACTCAACAGTCGCTGTGTTCAGAGGTGCGAGCCAGACGCCGAGGAGTCGCCTCTGTTCTTAAACTCTGCCAGAAACTGCTGCAACAAAGCCAGGTAAGTTTGTTATTTTTTTTTACTTTTCTATCATTTAATCTAATGCAATTCTGGCTTTGTCAGCAATGATTTGTAGCTTCACAGAAACTTGACCCCAACAACTCGAGAGGTTTGACCTCCTCTACCCCTGAATCCTGAAAAGAATTAAACTGACACCAGCAGTGAAAGAGGCAGCTACCTTACTGCAAAAAAAATCATCAGGTCTAACCCAAATGTTTTCATTTTGATGTTTGAATACTAGACTTGTCATAGTGCTTCCTTAGTGTAAGTTTTAATTCATCTTTTTTGCAAAACAGCAGAGCAAACTCTATATTTTAATGTAAAATTGTAGTAATCCAACATCATATGCATCTGAAAAGTCTCTCAGCTGTCCCTTTTAAATTGTGAAATTTTATCTTTTGATTTAACCCTCTCTCTGAAAATCCTTGAAATTGTGCGACAAATCCCCCTGAATCAGCTTAACTCTGAGAGGAATTAAACTGCCCCAACTGTACGGCCCTGAAATCATTCAGTGAATTGAATTTAATCATACGATTAGCATGATAATAAGCTTTTATAATTCCAACAAAACTGTCTCCACAATCCTTTCCTCTGGGACAGTCGGGCCCCATGGCGGAGGTGGGCCCAGAGGCGGAGCAGCACCGCGAGGCCTTGCAGCTGCTGTCGATCAACCTGGAGAGGAGGTGGGAGGCGATCGTGATGCAGGCGCTGCAGTGGCAGAACCGACTGAAGAGAGAACTGGGAGAGCAGCAGGTTAGAGCTCTGACATTTACACTCTCCATCCTTCACTCTACACTGCAGGCAGTCAGCTGACGCACTGTCACACTCACTGAGCATGTCAGAGTTTGATTTGATGCTAAGATGCAGCGTGAAAGACAGATGGTGCTGTGATTGAAGCTTAGCTGTGGAACAATCTTTACAACCCGAGACGATGTGATAATGTTTGTGAAATAGGAACCGGCTCCAGAACAAAACAAACTTTGAGATGGACTGAAACTTGTTGTTCCTTTTTTACAGATAAAACTGGGCATCAAAGATGATAAATCAATCTTAAGTCTAAATTAGGGACAATCTGTGACCTTGTTGTAATGAATCTGATACCTAGTCATGATTACAATGAATCTAACACCTAGCAAATGTGCGGCTGAGACCAGGTAAAAGTCAATCTGAGACCTAGATACAGTGAATCTGGGACCCAGTTAGAGACTACCTGTGGCCTTTTAACAGTGAATCTGATAACTAGTCACAGTTTTTAAGGCTTTGTTGCACAAAATCTGAGGCCTAGTTGCTGTGGTTCTGAGATCCTGTCACAGTTAATCTGAAACTTAATTATAGTGAATCTAAGATCTAGTAAAAAATCAATATGAGACTGAGATACAGTGAATCTGAGACCTAGTTAGGGGCAATTTGTGACCTTGTTGCAGTGACTCTGATACCTGGTCTCATCAAATCTAAGACATGGTTGAAGTGTTTGAAAGACTTTTTTCACAATTGTAATTGTAGAGGGGAATCTGAGACCTATATACAGTGAATCTGGGACCCAGTTAGTGACTACCTGTGGCTTTATAACAGTAAATCTGATAACTAGCCACAGTTTTTAAGGATTCCTTACACAACACCTAAGACCCAGTTGCTGAGGTTCTGAGATCCTGTCACAGTCAATCTGAAACCTTTTGATAGTGAATCTTAGACCTGGTCAAAGTCAACATGAGACTGAGATACAGTGAATCTGAGACCTAGTTAGGGGGAATTTGTGACCTTGTTGCAGTGAATTTGATACCTGGTCTCACAATTGTAAGACCTAGTTGAAGTGTTTGGGAGACTTTTTCATTATAAATATTGTAGAGTGAATTTGAGACCTAGATACAGTGAATCTAAGACCCCGGCACAATAAACTTGAGACCTGGTTACAGTGATCTGAGACTTCAAACTTAAGTGAACTTAAACTTGCAGTAAAATCTCAACACTTTTCAAAATGTTCTTTAAGCACTGTTTGCAAAATATTGATGTTTAGAAGAAATAGAAGAGGACCTAGGATGAAGCCCTGCGGAACACCACTCTGTTGGGATCTGGATCAGTCTCATGAAAAGTGACAATAGGCTGTGTAAGTTCATCTGAGCTGGATTCACTGGGTTTAGCTTCCCTCACTCTATTCTTCAGACTTCAGAAGCCTCTCGGGGCTGATGCTACCCACGGGGACCACACTCTGTATCAGGGAAATTGTACTCAATCAGCCAGCTGAAACAAAACGATCTGTTAGTCCTCCGGTGTGATCAGCATCACAGAAACTGAAATGTTTTCTCTGCCACCTCCTCCACAAACAAAGACAACTCAGCAAATGAGATTTTAACACTTTGACAGTTTGCATATCACAACACAACCACGCGTGTCTGCCGCCATGACGGCACATCCCCGAAAGGTTTGTCTTATTAGAAATCATCGTCCCAGGTACAAAACCACTCACTGGTCACAGTGATGGTTTGACGCTGCAGGATGGCGGCTCAGCACATGTGCAGCTGGTTTTGGGGTGTGAAGTATGAGCATTGTGGGTAGTAAGAGAAGTATTGCTCATGAAGGTGCCATCCGGGGACAAACTACCTGGGTCGGATGAGCACAGAGATGAGAGGTGGAGAGAAAGGAAGAGATAGCTGAGTGCTTTATTTGGTTAATATGACGGCAGAGTGCTGCAGCAGAATGGAGCGTTTATGGATTTCTAATAGTGATGAATATTGTTTTATACCCACAGACGGAGAGGTGCATTTGAATATGGGTGAAGCTTTCTCACAGGCTCACACACACACAAACAGTCACACTTCAGTTAGCATACAAAAGTTCTTCTGACTGCACACACACTTGTAGGCTCATAAAACTGCAGACACACACATACTGACACTTGTAAATACATATAGTGTGCTGAATAAATGCCTGCACAGACAAATTAAGTGTGTCGTCTGCATGTGATAGTCACACTCTGGGAGCATTTATTGATTCAGGGCGATTAATTGATGGATAGTGACGTGTTAAGAGCTCGAAGACGATGAGGAGTGGGCAAAGAAAGCTCGGAGGGACAGCGGAGGACAGGAGTGTGGGAGGAGAAAGAGAATAACATACGAGGCTTAAAGAGGCACAAAGCTGAAGGCATATCACACTCTCTGGGCTTCCAAAACATCCATACAGCAATTTATTTCACTAATTGTTTTCGCAATAGTTTATCGACCCTCCTCTCAATATTGATACATATAATGGCTTTATACGTCCTTTTATTTCCATTTAATTCCTGTGATCACAACAACCTCCGCTCTGGTGAATGTGGCTGTTGGGTTAGTCGGCTGGCTCCTGAAGCTGCAGTAAAGTACAAAACATAAAGAGCAGTAGACAGGATTTGGACATGAGTGCTGCAACTCTAATCTAAAAGAAGGACTTTTCTACAATTTTTGTTGTCTAATTGGTTTAAATTGACATTGCAGGAATTTCTCATTTTGTGCCGAAAAACCTTAAAGACAGAAATCAGGGTTAAAATCAGCCAGTCAGTCTTTTTTTTGAATGTGTCAAGAGGGAGACGCTTAAAATCCATGTGTTGTGGTTTTGCAGCAGAATTCTTTGCTAAGCTGCTGCATTTGTCAAACAGATTCAAAGAGAATCAACAGGTTGTAAAACAGGTTGATTTTGAAACCCAAAGGCCTATTTGTGTCTGATTAGACTGTAAGAATCAGTGTAATCCTACTGTACATGTGCTGTTTAGGGTGGGACTCTCTCCTTTTCCCTCTTGTCCACACTCACACACATACACACAAACAAACACACACACACACACACACACACACACACTGTCGGCAAGGAGAAGACAAATAACAGAGGCCAGACACTTTGACCTCGCTGCCTGGCTGGAGAGTAATTTCAGTTCTGCTGGGGATGGGAGAGGAATAAAGAGGAAGAGGGGAGGTGGGGTGTACTGTAGAGGCAGAGGGAGACACGGAGAGGCATACATCTGGGTGGTTTAGCTTATAAATGAACACTTCTGCTGGGTGATAAAACGGTTGTCCTCTCCTGGTCCCTGTGAGCAGGATTGTGGGGTTTTTTTGCTGTGTGTGTGTGTGTGTGTACATATGGCTTTGTGTGTTTTTGGACTTAGAGACTCATGTGAATCTAGTTTTTCTTTAATATTTCTAGTTGTTTAAAAGAAAAAATTTCACCGAAGGTTCTGAAAATGGCTGAAATGTTGGTAATATGTTGTTTGCAAGCTGTCGCACAACCACCCATCACTAGCTTTGGGGCTCTGGCTAATAGCCATGATGCTATAGAGCCCTACTACCTGGATGTAAACAAGCACAGAAGACAGAAGTTGCCTCATAGCCTGGTATTGTTTGTTAATGTATTGGTGTATTTAATGGAGATAAAATTACATGTACCATTGCAATAAGGAATTAGCACAGGCATGTGGATGTTAACCTGCTAGTGGCGCTAGCTCTGTGGGTGTTAGCCTCAACCTGCAAACTCATTTGTCATCATTCTTTGATCCTGTGTTTTCACAGTTTCCTGTTAGCTTACCTTCAGAAAAGTCTGTTTTTTAATATTCAAATATGCTAAAATGATAAGGAACTTCTTAGCATCTCTAGAAACGGTACAAACTACTTTTTTTAAGAACCTGCATCATGATAACCCCTCTCTGCAATGACTTCACAACGACATTAATACCCCTTTACTAAGCCAAACATCTATTCTTGTGACAAATCAGTGACTTACAGTGAAACTAAGACTTAGAAGAGAACTGAAACTGAAACAGGATGCCATTAGGTAGTGTCATCCTTTATTTCTGAAAGTAAAAGTTCAAACCAAATTTTCACATAACGAGTTCATAAAATGTCAATGCAAAAACTTGAATGGAGGCAAATATGTATCAGACAGGACAAAATCAAAGGAACCAAGAAAACTAATGAGATTTTTGTCTATTCCAGAAAAAAATGACTTTCTACAACTTGAGCAGTCAATTGTGTGGTGTAGCAAAAACCTTAACCGACAAAAAGAAATTAATTAATGTGTGTATTTTGAGCTCATAGCACTCTAGTTAGCCAGATTTTAGCTTTAAAGCTGTGACTTGCTAGATACAGTGAAGCTGAGACCCAGGCACTTAAGAGCTGAAATATAAATGCCAGTTGTTGGCGTCCCCTAGACAAATTATGGCATTAATTGAACCTGACAAACCTGATACTGGTCTGTCTAGCAGCATACATATACGTAACCATTCTATTTTTGCTAGATGCCAGAACTGTGATGCGTCAAGGTAACAGAAAAGTTCAACCCGGACAGGAAGTCATTCACGAAAGTATCTAAAAACATCCGGTGACTTTCAAAATAAAACAAACCATGTCAGAACCAGATCGTATTTATCTCAACTACAACAACAAACCAACATAATGAGTGGAGCCAGACCAGGAGTCAACAAGTTTGAGATTTAACAGCCCAAACAAGAATGAGGAAAGGCTCATGAATAGATTAGGAAGTGTGAAAAACTCATCAGCCTTGGGACTTCAGCTGCCTGTTGTCCTGCAAGCTGCTGAATGCCAGTATTTGGTTTTCAAAGTTTCAAAGAAATTAATAGCTGTGTCTAAGTAGTGTCAATGATTATAACAGACTTCCGGTTTTAATCTTCATTTGAAAAAAAAAGGCAAGGATTGTTTTTTTTTCTTCTCCTATAACTACATTTTTATAAGCTAACCTCTAAAGATGGACATGAATATCAATATATACTGATTCATAAATATCTAAACAAACTGCCTAATATTTGACTACTTCTCTGAGCCTGACCTCCAACAGTGTCACCATACAAGCGTCTTTGGAAGATCAGAGCACGTGGTTTCAAATCAGAGGTCATGATATTGTTAGAAACACACGTTTTGTCACTTGTTCCTCAGTGGGTATGTGTACTGCTGCTCAGAAAGCAGATGAAGGATCCTGTTTTATCTTGTATTTGATGTAAATGAGTCTAAATTAAAGCTTCAGGGTGTTGTGGGGATGAGGTTTCACTCACTTTACCTGTTAGCAGAATGTAATATATGGAAATTATATTTTAGAACACTTTCCTTGCGATTATAAAATATATTTCAGAGCGGAGTTATGAGCAACATATGGAGGTTTTCATTCACCCTTTGCAATTACATTCAAAGCAGCCTGTCTGCTCCTCCACTCTGCATGGAGAGGTGATTTATCTGTGCGCTTCTATTCATTTTGAATCAGAGCGGTGACGCCGGGCTCCCTCAGCTCTTTGACAACCGGTACAGCAGAGAGCCAGCAGAGACTGGAGCAGCACAGCAGCTCCTGGAGGAGCACAGGCACATGAATAATCACCCAGACGCTGCTAGATAGCTCCGCTCTCCTTGGGCCTTCCAGCAGATGCTATGCTAACAAATGGGAGCAGTCAAACCAGAGCTAATGGGAAAAAGTTTTACGCTTTCACCCCCAAAAAACACAGCACAGGTTCCTCGCATGCACGTAAACACACACAAACAGTGCCACCAGGTGTGATTACGGCAGTAAACACCAGACTTTGAAATTGCTCACTTGAGGCTGAAAAAACGTCTCGATTATTTTGTTTCCATTGCACATCAACTGGAGATTAATAAGAAATCACAAAATTTTCTCCAGCTTCAAGGAGGTTGAATCTTTTTTGTCCATGTTAGCTTGACTTTCCTCCATGTGAAGATTACAAAAATTAACTTAAAGCAGCAAGAGGAGCACAAGTCTTTCAGTTGTTAAGGTTTTAGAGCTTGATTGTAGCTGACTCCTGTGTCCTTCTAGATACAATGAAACTGAGACTCAGTGGAAACAGGTGGACAGGAGCTCCAAAGCTGAAATTAAGCACTGGCTGTCAATTTCAGCTTCTGGCGCTTTTAACTGTGATCAAGCCAGAAATTAAGCAATTTTTCACATGTGGTGAATCCAATTAACATTAATTCTAAAAGAAATGAATAAATAAAGGAAAGAATGTTCCAGAGTGACGTAAGCAAGCAGATCAACTGAACTCATCATCTGTCTGTTCCATGAAATTAACTGCCACACCATGAACAGCAAATCTTCTTTATGCTCTAAAGAAAAAAACCTTAACTAATCAATTAAAAGTGAAGCCAACTAAAGTGTGACTGAGTATTTACAGTGAAACTGAGACTCAATGGAGACAGGCGCTCCAAAGCTGAAGCAAAACTTAAAAAAAAATTGAAATGAAAGAAATATTCTCTTAATTTCTGGAGCATTGTGCTGTTAGCTATATATTAGCCAGTTTTAGTGTTGACTGCTACAGTAAAACTAAGACTCAGGATTAATAGAATACAATGAAAAGAGTACTCTGACATAGCTTTGCGCAAAAAATCAAATCAGTCCCTCACAGATGTGTTTTGATCAAAAGAGTTGGACAATTTGTTCACACTTTCATTACAACCTAAGATATTCAGAGCATAAATTCATAGAAGTAAAGATTAAGTATTTGCACTCTGTGACACTAAAGGCCACAAATATTTAGCTTTTCCAGAGGCCTGTACTACAAGTCTGAAATATCGAAGAATTGCACCCCAAAAATTGTAAAAGAATCAAACGGGGTGAAAAGCACATCACCCCAACCTTAAAGGATGATGTGTGTGAATTCTTTGTATTGTTGAAGAATGATCGTCTGGTCCTCCAGGGTAATGTAGGCTGCTTCAGGGTTTCTCCCGTATCTCCATGTTTGTGATTGGTCAGATGAAGGAAACACCACCCCTTATATGTGGCTGTGCACTGATCAAGACTGTCAAATCCTCGGTTCACTTACTGAGTTGATATTCAGCGTCATAGTGCTGCTTATCAGGATTGCAAATGTCTTAAGTCCTGCTTTGTAGTATGGGCCCCAGATGTCATGGAGTTGAATTTGTTTTGAAACACTACCATAATTCTATTTCAATTCATACAACGTTTTTAAGTCATGTGTATATTAATCTGAGAAATGTGTTGTGAAACATTACTGTGAAACTGAGACTGAAGTTTCACAAAACTCAAAGCTTAAGATCCTACAGTTTCATTTTACAGTTCTACATTTTCATTTAGCAGATGCTTTTACCCAAAGCGAAATACAACACAAGCAAGAATTTAGACAGAAGGAAAACCTAGTTGGTGCTACAAGTTATTTAGCTGCAGGTGCAGCCATTTTGTGCATTTTTTTTCTTTTTCTTTATTTGAATAATGTGGAATAATCTAACCAACTAACCACAATCAATTGCTGCAACAATATACTTCAACCTTCAACAACATTCAGTAATTAGTGCTGAAAATTCACTAATAGCTAGGTCTGAGGCCTTCTGACTCATTCTACCCCTGAGGACAAAGAGGAGAAGGCTCAGATTAAGGGCCTAAGTGTTCCCTGAACAGATGAGTCTTCAGACATCTCTTAAAGTAGAAAGGGACTGTGGATCGAATGGAGTTTGGTAATTCATTCCACCATTTGGGCACAACAGAGGAGAAGAGTCTGGCTAGAGATTTAGAGCCGCGCTGGGCTGGGAGCACCAGGCGTCTTTCATAAGCAGAGTGTAGTGGGCCAGAAGGAGTGTAGACCTGGAAGAGGGACCCCAGGTAGGAAGGAGCCGTTCTTGTCAGTGTCTTGTTTATATGGAGGCTTAGTTGAAGTTTCAAATGACGAAACACTTCTCCTTTAAACTTGTGCCACAGTTGGACACTGTACATCTTAGTTGGAGTAAATAAAGCACCATGTTGGTAAGACTAGATGTCAGACAGAGTGCAGAGCAACTGTCTTCTTCAATATATCATTAAGTTAGTGTGACTATATTTGAACTTCCACAAACACATCATCCTCAAAAGTCGCTTCCTGGAACATCTGGACGCACAGTTTACAGAGGGGTACCCTGGCACGTTGCTGGACTCTGCTTGGGAAATGATCGCTACTGTTTGAACCCTAAATTTGTCTCCTCTGCCAGCTCTGCCTCTTTGGCAGGTGACCAGCGACATGTTGGAGTGAGTCTCTGCTGTTCAAAAATAAAACGTGTTTATGAAGCCACTGTGGGCTCCAGACACCGGACGCCTCCTCCGTCCTCTGTCTGTGCTTGTGAAAATACCTTCAATTCAGCTATAAACTGTTACAAAATTACAGAAATGAGATGAATTACCGATATAAATTATACACAAGGTTTTCGTGGGTCATCAAATACTCGATTTGATTGGATTATTCTGATTGATAGCCTCTCTCCTCGGCTCTGAATGTGTTTTTGAATGCGTCTGCACTGGCAAAACCCAGTTCAGTCATTACCCCCATCTCCCTTATCAGCACAAGGGGAATAAACACAAATCTAATAGAAATTCATTACACAGAGCCATATCCACACATACACACACAGCCAACTAGTTTATTAGATTAATAGGCTATGAATGGCTAATACGAATTACCCCCCCTCTCTTGTTAACGAGACGCGGAGCAATTTGTATAATTATGTCTGTGGAAGGGAAGAATTCCTGTGTCTAAGCATATTTTTAGACAGCCGAGCTTTCTGAAGGCTTTTGATTACGTATTTACTTTGGGGTTTTCAGCTCCGTGCTCTTTCTCTCAGAAGTCGTTTTTGAATAATTCATCGCTTTGTTCCAGAGCGGAATAATTTGTGTTGAGATTTATGAGCAATTGCTTTGGGGGTGGGCTGATTTTTACTCTTTTTTAAATGATCACAGAACGTGTTTTTGTCAGAGTCGGGTGTCAGTGTGTCTCTTTTCAAACGGCGGTCTGAGTGGAGACGGCGCTCGCAGAGAGGGTTTTTAAAAACACGTCTTTCCAAAGAGTCGGGTGCCGAAACTACACGCACAACAGCTGAGGAGAGATGGCCTGAACCCCCGCTGTGTCTGATGGCACAAGATAAAACATTATGTGCACTTTAAATGATAATAAAGCATCAACCTTTTATTTTTTTAAAGCAGCACTCTTATCTAACTTCAGTCTGAGCAGGCCAGTCAGCTCAGACAAAAATACAGTGACCAGCATTTCAAGAGCTCCTGATTAATGAAAGTCACATGAAACAAGAAAACTCCTGCTCTAATGAGAAGGATGAGAGCTTTTTAACACCTCAGAATACCATATATCCCAATAATCCATGAGTAACAGTTGTATTCAGTCAATTACATCACATATAGTCCTGTAAACCCTGATAAAGTGATGCAGTTTGCCATTTGATACACCACTAAAACTGGGTGAGACATCGCTAGTGTCAACATGCCAACTCCTCAGTAAGGAAAGTCTTGATTGGCTTCCCCAGAAGTTGCTCAAAGTTGTTATACAGCAAAAAACTGGAATCTTATCAAGTGTTTTTGTCTTATTTTAAGTAAAAATTGTCGTTATACTTGAAATGCCTTTTTAATCATAATAAGAGCCACATTCACCTGACCAGCCCAGAAAAATGTCTTATTTCAAGTTATTTAGAGACGAAAAAAGAGGTTCAAATTGCTTGTAACGAGTAAAAAGAATCTGCCTATGGAACAAGAGAAATGTACTTTAAAATTGGCTTAAAACTGGAATAATGTCTCAATACAAGTAACTTTTCTCTTGTTCCATACTAGTTCCAACTAGTTTCAAACAATTCAGACCTGTTTTTGGTCTTTGAAAAACTTGAAATAAAACATTTTTCTGGGCTGGTCAGGTGAATGGGGCTGTTATTATGATTAAAAAGGCATTTTCTACTGAAAATAAAAAAACACAACAAAACAAATAATAATAAACCAAAAAAAAACAAAATAAAAATTGGCTTCCTGTTCACCTTCACCTCGTGGTCCCAAAAACCTGTTCAAAAACTCAAGGTGATCAAGCCTTTTCTGTGGTGGCTCCCAAATTGTGATACCTGCCACTGGAAATGAAAAAATCCCTCACCATACAAACTTTTGAATTGCATCTTAAAACTTATTTTATTCTTTGGCTTTAAATTCAGCATGAGAATTGTGTGATCTCAGTCCTTTTCTGCCTTTTATGGTCTTATCCCCTTTGTTTTATGGCTCTTATTTGTTTGTTATTATTCTGATTTGTTTATTAGGCTATTGATGTTCTCATTTGTTTATTACTGTGCAACACTTTGGTGTATAAATAAAGTGGACTGGATTAAAAATAAGACAAAAACACTTCATAAGGTTACAGTTTTTTACAGTGTAATGCTCTGATTTACAAAATCAGCCATTTATGGGTAATTGTCATGGAGACTGTAGGATGGAGGAATAACAGAGAGGGACAGAAAGTGTGTAAAAAAGAAAGACTTCAATATTTTTAGAACTAACAATGAACTTGTTTTGCTTGTTTTTTTTTGTTTTTTGTTTCCGTCAAAATGTCAACCCTCCTCCTTTATCAGAGCTGGGGATGGCAAAAGTGACCCAAAAAAGGCAAGCACATGCTCAAATCATTTGCATGCAGGCGTCTGCTCTGGCTGCAGCTGCTAGCAAAGGAACTTGTCCGTCTGTGAGTGTTTTGGATAAGGAAAGGACTCACAGCAGCACCCGCTGCTTGTTGAGGAGAGAGATATCACAACATGCTTTCACGTCAGAGTCCCCAAACTCCATTAAAGTCGCTCTATTTATTGCTAGTTGCCTAATTTGAAAAAAAAAATTGGTGGAGGGGTCTGAAAAGTCTCTAAATAAAGCGACAAGGTTGCTAAGTTGACAAGGCAAGTTTATTTATAAAGCACATTTCAGCAAGGCAATTCAAAGTGCTTTACAGAGAAAACAAATTAAAAGAAAACAGTTAAAATTCAATTAAAAAGCAGATAAAAACATACAATAAAACAAAAAAAGAAAGAAGGTTAAAACAGATTTTAAGATATAACCATAAAAGTCGCAGTGCAGAGTTGCAGAGTTGTGGGGTTAAAAAAGATATTAAAATGAACTGTAAAAATGCTCTAACAAAAGGCAGTTGTAAAAAGATGAGAGTGTAACTTGGATTTAAAGGAGCAGATGTTTTTAGCAGACCTGATGTTTTCTGGCAGTTTGTTCCAGATATTTGGAGCATAGAAGCTGAATGCTGCTTCTCCATGTTTGGTTCTGACTCCGGGGACTGAAAGCAGACCTGAAAACACTGAGTGTCAGTTTTATTTCACCACTTTCTTTCCTCCGTCATCAGAGCTCACTAAATCCAAAGGGCTTCACCTTGCAATGATCAAATATGATCGGAACCACACACACGCTCCAAACCAAGATATAGAATTAAAATAATACGGTCCGAACGACACCCCACAAACCGAGCCAGGTAAACTAAAAGCATCAGATTTTTTACAAGCCGTTCCATCCCTAATCTGTTTGATAACAGCCTCAGACAGGCCCTTGCAAAGCCAACATAATATAATTTCGAATGCAGAGTGTTTGCACTCAGTCATAAGTCCTGATCCACATTGTATTTACGGATAAATCTCTCTTTTCTTTGCTGCGGTAGTGACACAGTTTATTCAGCATTTCACAAAGAAGACGCAGAAAGAGGGAGAGAAAAGCGGTTTGACATGCAGCGGGATTAAAACCTCAGACGTCGAGGGTTCATGGTTTGTGCTTTAGCAGCTGAGCTGGCAGGATTCCTCTTTATCCTTCCTCAACAATCTCAAACATATTTCTCACCCTCTCCTCTTTCTCCTTCTTGTTTGTTTGTCTGAAGGTTCCTGGGAACTTTCTGGAGCCTGGTCTCATCGATCTCCACCAAATCAGCCCGGTTCCGGTGGGTCCAGTTGCACCAGGACCAGATGACTCCTGGGAATGGGATGAAACAGATATGACAATCACAGAAGCAGAGCCACAAGGGGGAACAGAGCCGGACCTCACGCAAAACCTCCCGACAGAACAAAGTGATGCAACCAGCAGGAATCAAACAGCCGCTCAGAGTCCTGAGTCTAACATCGGGGCTGGATTCTCATTGGTGGATCAGCCCCAGACTCCTCCCCCTAACAACAATAACGTCTACCAGGTGTACAGCCTCCATAACGTCGAGTTATACACCCAGCCTCTGTTTCCACACAGCTCCTCTTCACTTTACAAAACCAAATCAGGGAAACGGAAACAGCACCTCCTGCTGAAGAGCCTGAGTAAAGACTCCTCTTTCTCCTCCATCGAATCCCTCCCAGACCTCCTGGGAGGTTTGATGTCAGATACTCGAGGAGGCGACAGGATCCTCAGAAACAGGGATGAAGAGGGCGGCAGGGGAAGTGGTCAATCAGTGAACAGCCGGAGGTCAGAGAGTGAGAGCGGGATTGTTAGCGACACAGGCGACATAGAGACGATATCAACAAACTCTGAAATCCAAGGAGGGGAGGAGGAGCGGGAAGACGAGGAGAAGGAGCTGAGGAAGGATGAAAGTGATGATAAAGGTCGTAAAAATGACAGTGTTCCCTGGTACAACCAAAGAAACAGGATGAGGTGTAGTATGAAGGAGAAAGAGAGAAATGAGAGGAGAGAGGAGAAGAGGAGGAGGCCAAAGAGAGGAGGAGGGGAGGCAGTGGAGATCCTAATCAATGGGCGTGTGATCCTGACCCCTGCTGATTCTGACTCTGATTTTGAAGGAGGACTGGGCGTCGAGTCCTCAAAGACCTTTCTGTCTCGCAGTCAAATCACAGAATTCAACTCTGACAAGTTTAACCGTTTGGCGTCTCCCCCTGCTCTCTGCCACCGCGCCTCCAGCCCAGTTTTATCTCAGGGCTCCTCTCTGGAGTCCCTCCTTGCGCTGGGTGTTGAGTTATTCCCGTCAAAAGACCCTCTGCATCGCAGTGCATCCCTGGAGAGCTGCCTGGCCCCGTGTCGGAGCAGTGAAGGAGAGTCTGGAGGCAGCCTGGCAAGCCTCGGGGAGCCGGATCTGGGGCAGAGACAAGATAAGGATGGAGTAGACTCAAAAAAGGAGGGATCGGATGGAAGTGTACGAGGAGAACCATCCTCTGGAGAGCTGAGCCGGAGAACTCTGGATCTCCTGAAACGCCTGGAGAACATCCAAAGCCCTCTTGCGACCAAGATGACTCGCAGTGTTTCTGACATGACGCTTCGATGCAGCTCGCCACAGCGGAGCAGACTCCCTGCTTCGCCGTCTCTTGGTGGTCAACATAACCCACTTTCTGGGGTCTTAGGCTCTTCGCGGAAAGGACCGCCATCCCTGATCAACGAGAGCTCAGCGACGGCTTCTTTGACGGAGCTGAGCAGCACAGAGGATTCCTCTCTGGGGTCTGAAGATTTTGCTTTGCTCAGAAATCAACGTCACCTCTTCCTGGATCCCACCACGGCAGCCAACGCCAACTCCAAATCCTACCGCAAACACGGCCACGTGGACAGCCAAGGAGGGCAAGGGATGGACGAAGCAGACGCAGCCAGTTTGAGCCTGGTGGTGAACGTCTCTTGCAACTCAGCGTGCACAGACGAAGACGAGGACGACAGCGACCTTCTGTCTTCATCCACTCTTACGCTCACGGAGGAGGAGCTCGGTGTCAGGGACGGAGAGGACGAAGAGGAGGAGAGGTTGAGCGGCGTCTCCTCTGGGAATGAAGACGATGATGATGAGGATGAAGAGGAGATGGAGGGGTCTTACATCCTGGGGTTGGAGTACATGAAAAGAGAGATACAGAGTTGGATGAGATCGCCGAAAAACTCATCATCCTCCTTTTCAAGAACAGAGGCCGGATTGCGGGACGAGCTGCAGTGTGGAACCAACCTGACCTCCCAAAATAAAGAGCAACATGGTTATTTTAATCGATCAGCAGTAAAATTATTGGAAGACAACAGCAGCATGAGTGTCAAAAGAGACCAGACAGAACAGGAGGAAGAGGAGGAGAACCGAAGGAACGCTACAAGAAGCTACATCAGCCAGTTTGTGGACGACATGGAGAACGGAAACGTGGATCAGAGCTTTTTGAAAGGGAAGGACGAGGACGATGAACTCCTCCGAGAAGAGTCCAGCGTGTTCACAAAGAAAGGGGAGTCACTAAGAGAGTCCTATCTGTTCCCCAAGACCGGAGAGTCGCTCCAGGACGTCAACGACCTGATCCTGAAAACTGAATCACCTTCAACTTACCAGCTAACGTCATCACCATCCAGTGAGCTCCACCCCTTCACATCCAAACGCACGTCTTCGTTAGTGGGACAGCTGAGAGGAGAGCTGCCCTGCCACAGCTCCTCCCTCCCCTCGCCTCCCTCCCTCTCGCCTCTGGAGGACTGCAGATCCCACGACGACTTGCACAACAGCAGGCAAGAGGCTGGTGGACGGAAAGCCATCACCATCCAGGAGAAGTTCAAGTTCTCATCTTTAGTCACAGAAGAGACAAAACAGGTGGTCAGGGACAAAAAGTCGTCCCTGCCTCCTAAGAAACGGCACTCCTGCTGCAACCAACATCCTGCCCCCTCCTCCCTCCATCCGTGCAGTGCAGAAGAGGGAAAGAAGGAGAATGTGCACAACTTTGTGATGGAGATTATTGACATGACGTCACTGGCGCTGAAGAGCAAGGGGAGTCCAGCTGAGGAGCAGAACCAGACCATTGCTGGGGGATCCATGTCCGACCAGGGTCCGGCGTCACTGACACAGATCAGGGACAAGGTACTGACATAAAGCCAAATCTCCTCTTGCAAAAGAATAGAGAAACTTACAAAAATATTTTGAAACAAAGATGCACAAACAAAACAATTAAGATTTACTATATAGTGAACAGGTTGTTACACTGGATCCAAGTTATTCTACAGCCATGGTTCCCAAAGTCTGGGTCCTGAAATACCTCACAAAATCAAAAAACTATTTCCAATTTTAAACTTCACCCTTTACTGTAAAAATATAAACTAAAACAAGGGTTAAATTTAAAAATAAAACCCCTAACCCCTGGTGCTAAAAATAACTTCAACACACATCTCTGTGTATTGCTTGTTTATACGGAGTGCCCAATTTGAATTGGCTGAATAGGGGTTTTCCAGGAAGTTCCTTGGACATATGATGTTCTGCACCAGCCTCGCTTTCATGCTGCAATTAATTAATTAGCCAATTTTTGGCAGCAGTGCATGTGGCTACCACCACAGCCAAACCAGAACTGCAAACTGTATTCTTATGAGGCAACACACTTAAAAAGCAGAAATAATGCTTAAATACATCTGCAGATAATTTATGCATTGATTTGTTGAATAATTTGGAGATGCATGTTTGGAGTCCTGTGTGACCTCATATATTCTGTACATTTCAGAGGACAAATAACTTCAATAGCACAACGTTTATTCCAGCTAATTTGTTCACTGAGTTGGACTAATTCAATAAATCGCATCACAGATCACAACTTTTAGGATGTAATAACTAATTTCATCAGTATCCTGTGCAAGTGGAGTAATCTAAAAGCTAATCAGGTTTTTATTTCTACAAAAAAAGTCAAAGAAACCAGGCAGAAAATGTAAAATGTGAAACATTAAATATTCTGATTGATAGAAACTCTCTTAGATGGTGTGTCTTGAGTTCTATTGTAAGTTTTGTGAAGTAAGGAGGTGTATGTCACACAAATGTTGGGGTCATGTCTAAACTTAAAGGAGCTGTAAGGTGTTTGAAAGTGATCTTGAAAAAGTCTCCCTTCTAGATATATGCCTGATCATAATCCACGCTTTAAAATGAGATTATCAGCACCAATATTGCTGCTTACAGGTTATTTTGAATTGTTACTTCTTAGCTTCCAGTTTGGGTCGTCCAGGACTGGATTGATTTATGGCACGTCTAGGTCTCCATGACAACACCACGCCGGCTGATGAAGTTTAGTAGTGAGAAGAGATAAAACACTAAAGCCAAACTGTCAGACAGAAAAAGGACAGTAGCGCAGAAGAAAGCTAAACGGGAGAGTGATACAGCCCGAGCTAAAGGCTAATTAGCCATTAGCTAGGGCTGTATCACTATCACACAGGGGCTAAACTGTTTGTGCTAATATTAGTTCCAACCCACAGTCAGCAGTTATTCTGCAGTGGTCTGTTCAAACTTGAGAGTCTATCAATAAAATGAAGATTGAGGTTACGTTAGCTCTGCTTGGTAGACGAATGGCAGGACATAGCTAACCAGAATTTACTAACATTACACATTACAGACATGTCTTAGAGCACTGGACTGCCAGCTGCACCAAATATAAACGGCTACTAAACTACTTACAAACTGACAGTGTTTACCTGTTGTCATGTTAGCCTACAGGTACGTCGGAGCGCCAGGCTAACATGTAGCCAGCTACTACAATATTTGCTTGATGTCACGTCTCAAACAGTAGCGCTACGTAACTGTTCTGATGAGTCCCTTACCTCGGGGCATTGTATCCAATAAAAATTTGCCTTGAACAAAGAAAATTAGTTTCCATCCAATCTGCATTTACTTCCAAAACAAGCACATGCCTCACTAAAAGTAATTTACGACAGTGTGTAGAGACTCCGGACCACAAGGTGGCGAGGGAGTGCAATTAAAACAAATCCTCCTCATAGCATCTTTAAGGATACAGATCTGAATTTAGAATGCACAAGGTTAAACAAAATGAAATGAAGCTAACAGGGTAAAAAAAAATGTCATGACACCAAAAGAAGGAAATGTTTTGAACTGAATTGTAGCTTAAACTGTTATCAGTGAATCAGTGTCTGTATTTGACTTCAGGTCTTTTCAAGATAAACCTCAAACTTACAGATTTAATCTCATTTCTGACACATAACTTTCTCCTCTCTCCTCTTTCAGGTCATCGAACACTCCCACCAGCCCCTCCACCTCCGTAAAGGAGACTTCTACTCCTACCTGTCTCTCTCCTCCCATGACAGCGACTGTGGCGAGGTCAGTCAGTGCTCCGAGGACAAAAGCTCCACTCCACTGCCCTACAGCATCCCGACTTACATCACCCCGACTCAAGGCCTCCACAGCCCGAGCCCGGAGCTGTTTACGAGCACCAACCAACGCATATCACCCCCGTCCTCCAAACTCTCCTCCTCTGGCCTTCTCTCCAAGAACAACTTCTGTGCGCTTGATTTGGAGTCCTCTGAGTGCCAAACAAACACGGCTGAAGAAAACAACAGTCCCTGCTCGTCTCTGCCCAGCAGCCCGGACATCAGGGATGAGGAGACCCTGTTCGCAGCCTGTACGGAGGAGGTCTATCTGGGCCCTCCTCTCTGCTACAGCATAGCGCTAACGAAAAAACCACGACAGGTCCCCGGCTATGAACTGAACAATCCAGCTTATTTACCTTGTTCACAACCAAATGGCAGTCTCCAGTTCTCATCTCAAGAGGGGCCAAGTGCTACACCAGGTGATAGTCTGAGCTCCTCGAAGGAGTCAGTGACGGATAGAAACGAGGATCAGCTGTATTTCCAAGCATCCAACTGCACAGAGGACGAAAAAGTCTCCTTCCCTCCTTTCCTGCCGCCTTGTTTCAGCTCACTCTCCACCTCCTTGCCCTCAAACGGCGTCTCCGCCTCCCTCCAGGGGCCTGAATCCAAACCTGAGGATGACACTCCCTTTCCTCCTCCTCCCATGTCCTCTGGCGCTGAGGAAGAGAAGCGAGGTGAGGACCCGTACCTCCTCTGTGATGTCGCTGGAGGAGAAGTCGCGGCCGCTGTGAGTGTCAGCGCGCCGCAGGAGGAGAGGAGTCGTAATGAGGGGCCTCCTTATCTTAATCCCCGGGCGCGTGTCGCCCCGATAGACTCCTCCGCAGCTGAATGTTTGGCAGATACTAAAACGCTTGAATCCAATATGGGCGCCGTAATGACCAAGATAAGTGTCTGCAGCTCCGCTACAAATCCCTCAAAAGAGCCAGCCGCCACCGCCACGCGTATTAATCCCAAAATTAACTGCTCTGCGATGAGAGAGGCAGATATAGAGGAGGGGGAGAGGCGAGGAGAGGTGGATACTCAGAGGGTGAAGCAGGAGGAGAAGGGGAGGAGACGGCGGAGCGGCTCGCAGCAGGACGCAAAGAAGCAGGTGAGTGTTCCAGGTATTAGCCTGATCTGCTATCTCAGGACATTATACAGAGCCTTGATACTGCACTTCACCTCTCTACTCCAGGTATTAGACCGAGCCGAGCCCCTAACTGGGTATGAATGTAATGAGGCCGGTGTGCGTTTCTCTCATTAACATTTCTGAGGCCAGACAGACGTGAGAGGTGCTGATATGTGAAGCCACCCCTCTCCCCCTTCGTGTCTCCCTTCCTCCTCCTTTTACCTCCTCTCCTTCACACTCTTCCTCTCATCTTTTTAATACTTCCTCTTTTTTTCCTTTTACCTTCATCTTCCCTCCTGTAACTTGAATTTCCTCTCCTTTCTGCCCTTCTTTTCGAAGCTCTGCTCGTACCTATGTGTATCATCTTGTCTTTCTTTTCAAGATCACCTCCTCAGCATCGCTCCCTCCCCTCTTCGTCTCCTTCTTGTATCTTTCCTGGCCTCTTCCTTCTACTTTCCCCTCCTTTGATCCTCTCCCCCCTCTTCCTCCCCCTCCCTCCTCCCTCAGGTGTTAATGCAAGGGGGGATTTGCAGACTTCTCAGTTTTTTAGTTAAAAGGTTAAGGTCCACAGAACAACATCAGCATAATTACTATCAGTCAGATTTCATTAGGATTCATCAGCTAAGAGCTCTCCCCGTCCCACAGTGATCGTTCAATTCATTTCATCGCTGAATTAGCGTGTTTGTTCGCTTTTTTTAACTTTTCTATTTCCTTATGCAAATGACTTTGGCATTTTTTCACCATCTCTGCAACCTTGCTGCCTCCTCTGTTTATCAACTTTTACTCTCCTTAAGAGGGAACACGGCTCGGCTGAAGAGCTTGTTTCATTTCGGATCTCGTGTAGAGCGGCCTGTCGTCGTTTCTCACACGGAGCATGTCAATGTGAGCTGTATATCATTTGCGTGATTTAAAATGTAATAAATCAGAGCTTTACTTCCCCGTAAAACAAAATCACATCAATTCATCTACAGGTTTGTTATTTTTTTTATCAAAATAATTACTCCTGCTCGCTAAACTAGTTTCTCCAAGGTCAAGTAAACACAGAGAGAGTCGCTGCTAGAGGCAATAAAGTGTTGAAGTGATGTCTTTCTGATGAGTAACCGTCATACAGGCCGAATGTTGGTTTGAACAAAGACGGTATTGAAAAAGTGAAGCAAGTGTAGAGGTGTCCTAAACATGCATTCTGTTTTATGACCAGAAAGGGGCGCACAAAAAAATCAAGTCGAGTGAGAAACAATCTCATCTAGAACAGTGACATATGATGGTGTGGTTTCTGGCCACATCAGCATGCCAAATCCTGAGGCAGGCAGAACACACCATCCCTGTCTTTTATAAGCATACATAAAAATCCATGGCAGGGAGAGCAGCAGCAAATACCCCAAAGGTACAAAACAGAGTGAGCATCAGTGACATTACATTTGACACTGACAAAATCTGACGTTAAGTGGGCGGAGCTTAATTTTATGGCCTGTCTGAGCTGATGCCATGTTCGATTTTTTTAACCATAGAAAAATTTAATCAAAAACATGGATGTAAATCAATACTCATATGATTTTTATAACCCCAGCAGTGCATCATGGGAAATTGACACACACAATTGCATTGAGACACTTAAAGATGACACGTTTGGGATGAAGTGTGAAATTACTATAACTTATTTTATTAATTTACTCAGAAATAGTTAGTTGCAGGTCTAATTTAAATATTTTCCAAGATTTTTTTGGTGTTTTCCTACATTTTTCTTGGTATTTATTAAGTTTAAAAAATGTTTTGGGAAGTTTAATAATTGAAAGATATTTTTTGTATCCCTAAATGGAAGTATTTCTTCATTTGTAAGCTCTTTTTTGAGGAAAAAGTTTTTTCTCAATTAAAAAAAAAAAAATAGTGCATTTTCAGTTCAATTTTTTTAATTATGGTATGAGTGTACTTTTATAAAACTTTTTTTCAATTAAATTCTTAATTTTTTGTGTTTTTTTTTTTTTTCATTTGAAAGACTTATTATGTTTGGGTTTTTTTTTCCTCTGTTCTTTGTTGTTTTTTTAAAATAGATTTTTTTTTTTTTATCTTTAATTAATATTGTTCTGTTTCTTCTTTAAAAAAATAATACGATTAAATTGAGGATTTGAAGGTTTTTCTGAGGATCTTGACTCTCACTGGACTCCAGACCTGCAGCTGAATTTCTGCCTGTGCGATGTTTCCCTCATTAGATAATAAACTCATTAAAAGGACGCCACACAAAGACACTCAAAGAAAACACAAAGCAGAGGGTGGAAGTCTCACTGGCATGTATGTGTGCATGTAAGCGTGACCTCATATGCATATACTTGTGTGTCAGAGTGTGTGTGTGTGTGTGTGGATCTGCAGTATTGGTGGATGTATGGGGAGGGATAACAGCTACAAGTCTTTACAAAGCGATTAGTTGTGAACCAATTAGGAGAGCGGCTGGAGAGGGAGACAGAGAATTGTTTTCGGCCTGATGCTCGTTGTTTTAATTTGCAACTTTTCATCAGTTTGGGCTCAAAGAGAGAACAAGCCGATTAGAAAACAAAGACAAACAACGTTTCAGGCCGATAATGCTGTTTTGATTTATTCTTCTCTCCTTCTATTGTTTGTCTCTCTCCTTCACCCGCGCTCTCCACATCCATCGCGTCCTCTCTCTGCTGCTAACTGTTGCAAAGAAAAATATAAAGTGGAGAATTGTTCTGCTGTTTGCAGCTCTATTATGTTGTTTTCTCCAGTTTTTCATCTCCTCTTGCGTTTCTTTCTGCATTTATCTGTCTCTATATGCCTCTCTACTCCTTTTTCCACTGACTTTGTCTCTTCTTTTATCTATTTTCTCTCTCCCTCTCAGGTGACCTCTCAGTCAGGTGCACACAATGCTGCCAGGACAGTGGCAGGGCGGAGCCAGGCCTCTGTGAGACCGCCCTCCTCGAGGACAGGGCCAGTCAGGGTGAGTCAAAACACGCACACCCACAAACACTCAATTAAATAACTTGAAGTTGTCAGAATTTAACAAACTCAAACAGCATCACACACAGGTTTCAAATCTTTTGGCAAGCAAGATTTTCTTAACCTTTGGACAGATTTCTGTATATTCCACAAGCAAATCAAGCTTCAATTTTGCCATTTTATTTTTCAAACATATATATTTTGGGACTTCTCAGGTTAACATGGCTCATATCAGATCTAAAATGACTTTTTTTTTCTTTTTACTAAATCAATAAAAATTATAAACTATAAACTTTATCAGATTTCAATTTTTGAAGTGCAAATGCTGAATTTCCTCCACCTCTTTTTACTCTTCATATTTCCTGTCTTACTTTTGCTCACCTAAGTAGAAGGTAAGGGCAGGTTCATATACAGTCGGTCCTCGAGTTACAAACAAGTTCTGTTCCTTAAACGTGTCTTAACCTGAAATTCAGCGCAAGTTGGATTTTTACCCTAAATCTCTAAATAACTATCCAGATACATGTGTTTTGCTTCATATTCGTGGGAAAACAGTACAGACAATCAAATAGACATTTCAATTGAAAAAAAAAAAAACATATAACACACACAGGCAATTTACACTTTGACGCGACTCAAGACAAAGTGGACAATGCTGATGATCGCGTAGCACTGTGTAGCTGTGTATTCTTACGGACTCAGCATCAAAAACTAGTACACGTTGTAGGAGCTTACGAACCGAGCGGCGTAACTTCGCAACGTTTTCTATTTTCTTACATACATATATTTATTGGTGTCTTAAAGTTGAGGACATCCTCTATGCTTTTAGCTTTCTCCTGCCCCATCTCAAATATTGCAGTCTTGTATTTTTTCATTCATTCATTCATTTTCTGAACCGCTTATCATGTTCAGGGTAGCGGGTGGCTGGAGCCTATCCCAGCTGTCATTGGGCGAGAGGCGGGCTACACCCTGGACTGGTCGCCAGTCAATCACAGGGTTGACACAGAGACAGACAACCATTCACGCACACACTCATATACCTCCGGACAATTTAGAGTTACCAATTAACCTGGTGAGCATGTTTTTGGACTGTGGGAGGAAGGCAGAGGACCCGGAGAGAACATGCAAACTCCACACAGAAAGGCCCACTGCCCAAGCTGGGAATCAAACCGGTGACCTTCTTGCTGTGAGGCTGCAGTGCTAATTGTGCTACCATGCAGACCGTTTATCTTTATTTTATTATTTATTTATTTGTTTTTTATTCTTGGTTGTTCATTTCATCATTGCAGGAGGCTGGATCATTGTAGCATTGTTGCTCTTTGGGCAACCAGTTGTGTATTTTTTTTGTTTTTTCTACCCATTTGAAAGTTCAGATCAATAGAAATCAAACCAAATCAAATCAATCAAATCCAAAAAAAATATGTCTTCTATTCTGGTTATTACGGTAAATGATTCAGAAGATATACAGCTATATAATAATATATCATAAAATAACAGAAACTGTGTACAAAACAAGAACAAAGGCCATCACAGACTCAATTTGTGCGTGTGCATGAGTGTGTGTTTGCGTGTGGATGTGGGTGTATGATGTGGTCGCCCTATGGGTGCCTCCAGGGCTAAGCAAAACCTACTGCCCCTATACTCCAAACACACACACACACACACACCCACACACACACACACACACACACACACACACACACACACACACACACACACACACACACACACACACACACACACACACACACACACACACACCCCTGAGGGCAGGGCATAAGAGTCCAGGTAGAAGCTCTGACAGCCCAACAGCTGCAGGTTAGACAGACATGTTACACACACACACAGATGCACACAGGCATACACACACACTCACCAGAGGACAAACCTGCATACACAATTACATGCAAAGAAACACACACATGAAAGTACAAACAACACACAATGCATGTAATCCGACGACAAAAGACACACTCGTATACACACACACCATTTCAGTGATGCGTACAGCTGGTCCTGACCCCCATGGCGTGCCCCAGCCTAGCCCACCTGTTCACTCACTCACACACACACACACACACACACACACACACACACACACACACACACACACACACACACACACACACACACACACACACACACACACACACACACACACACACACAGATACACACCGTACACACAGACACGGGTGCAATTAAAGCAATCGTGAATGCGGCTCATGATGTGCGCTGTGACCCAGACAGCAGAGGGTCTGCAGTGAAACCCACAGGAGAGAATATGTGTGTGTGTGTGCATGGGTGTGTATTTGTGTGTGTGTGAGCTTGTTTCATCACTGACTCATGTTTGGATTGTTTCATAGCAAACTGAAACAGGAAACAACAGAATATTTTGTGAAACACCAGAGGAATCAGTGTGTGAGAGCCGTGGAGAATGAGGTTCATGAAACAGGAGATGACTTTATATCCAGCAGAACAAGGTTAAAACTGAAACCGAGTGTGTTTGAATTAAAAAATACAACCTCACTGATGATCTTTAGTCTGGTATCTTCATTATTTATTCACATTTGTACCTTTAAAATGTAACATTAGGGTAGTATTGTATCTGCGAGATGCTGGATATTTTTATGAGCCAATAACTGATAAGTCTACTCTCATTGGCCGATACTGCAATAATTTACTGGTTTGAACATGAAACTGAAGATAAATAAGAGTGTAAGTCAGCAAGCTTATTAAATAATAAGCCTCTTGCTTTTCTCTCTACAGAGACTACCAGTAATGGGAACCGGGACTTCCAGGATCCAGCTGTAAGGGATCTCCCTCTGTCTCCAACCTGCTGAGCTGATCTCTTTCTTTGACCGCCCTCCCTGTTTGCTCCTGGAGACTTCCACCCCTCTCATCTCCTAAATATCACTGCTCAACAGATTGTCAAGAAACTGGACTGAAAACAAAACCAACAGTGCTAGGGTTACCTCAGAAAAGGTTTTGCTGTCTTTGAAAATTTTAGAGTCGTAATGGTTTAAAAGTTGGAGGAAAGTCTAGGAAGTTTCTCATAGACTCTCTGAGATGAATATGGAGTTAGTTTAAGGACAACCTAATAAGATAGTTTGAAGAGTTAAATAGACAACAGTGTTGTAACATCTGATCCAACAACCATTCAATTCTGGAGTGACAGGCTTGAACCAGTTTTTTATTAGGAAAATACCGTTTTTCTCAAAACAGTGAAATGAAATGTACCAGTTTTCAACATTTTTCGAAACATTTTATCAATAAGTTGGTTACAAAACAGAAAAATCTGTAAATTTTCATCCAACTGAGAACAACCCTGGACTAACCTCTTTTTTTTATTTTGTTGCCACCTTCTCTTCATGTTTTGGCATGTCATGGCACAGAAGTCCAAACTTTCAAACTGTGTCATTCACAGAGCCACATTCCCCTGGCTTTGACGTTGATCTGACCTGGGATCTGCTGGATTTATCAGACTCATCATAAACGCACTCTTAAGATCAGTATGCTGCAGTGGTGTAGCACATGTAGCATGTAACCTCCTAAGAATTAACACTCGGTCTATGTCAATGGATGATGTCAGTATTCATACTCTATCAGTAGATCACAGCTGTACCTGTGGTAGAAACTCTTTGTCCAGTGCTATCAGCACCACACTAATGCAATTTATCAAGGTTGTATGACTCTGAAGGAAACTGTAATACTGGAGACAAGCAGCCGCTGATACGCTATAGTGTTTAATTTTTACTAATGTCCTAAAGAAGTGATTTTAGGGTAAAGGGACGCTGCTGTTAACAGACATTTTGACATGGCTTACCTATGCATTTTACAAAACACACATCAAACAGCCCTGTCATGTCACCATAACCAGTTTTGTTCAAGTCTCACTTGAAACATGAAAAAGAAAAGTACTGTAATACACTCAAGTACCTAAAAGTACCTAAAAGAAAATTGTACCATCAAGACAGGAAACAAGACTGAGGCAGGAAAATTGTTGATAGCCACAGAGCCACCTTTGGTAAGCTTTGAACAAGCCTTTCAACAACTTACTCATTCAAGAAAATTCATCATCCAAAGCCCTAATCAACCTTCAGTGAGGTTACCTGTGCATGCCCAAAACCCTTGCCTCTCAAAGAGTTAAGATAAATCTACAGTTTTCATGCTATAAAGCAGAAGGAAACGAACGTAATGTCACAAAAACAAAGTCCTGGCAGAGACAAATTTGCCAAATTTGGAGTACCATGTCAAACTTTGGTCCCTTATTCATGCTGGTTCTTCTACAGGCATTCATGATCAGACAAGTTGAGATGCTCGGTCTTCACCATTAATTCACGTATTCAAGTGAAGATTTTGACTATCAGTTCAGCTCTCTTCCAACTTTGTGAGTGCCTAAATGTACAGTCTCATGCAGGGCGATGTAACGATCTTCTGGCCTTTCTCAGATATCATCTCCCAAAGTAGGGCCAAAGCCATTGCCCCAATGAAAAGGCTCAGATAAAATTACTGGACATCGCTCTGATTTTAATCACTCCAAGTTTTCCAACTTCCATGTTGATGAGAAAGATCTGAGTTTACTACGCAGACGGTGGTAATGATACTGTCTTTAACCCTTTCTGTTGCACTTAAAGACTTTGGTGGCCTCTGAGATCTACCTTTATGTTAGAGGGCAGATGAGGATGTAATGCACCTTAGGAGACCATTGACAGGGTCAACTATTTTTTGATAAGCACAGCTAATGGTGCACTTCAAGCCCCCCAACTTTGATGATGACCAGAACCACAGTGATGCTGGATCTTTTTTGAGAATTCTAGAGGTTTGGCACTCTTGGTAAATGTGGTCAACTAGGTACTTCAGACAAAGAAGGCAAATTCTACACTTATAAATTTCACGGCCAATTATTGCCGTTGAGTTGTACCATTATACCAATAACAAGAAGTTTTGAGGTCAGGCATTTGTGGTGAGCACAGTTGGCATAAAATCTCTTTCCCAGGTCAACTTCTAGATGGTAAAGTCAAAGTACTGAAACTTAAAGAAGTACCTTGATGTGCATTTTACTTACAGACATGTTATGGTAATGATACCACTGAATCCATTAAAGGTGATCTATTTCGAGAAGACATGGTCAGGCACTATTGATAAGTCCAGTTGCCACAGAAAAGGATTTCCCCTTTGGTGGCCATTTGTTCTTTTTCAGTTTGATCTATCTTAACTTGGCTTTATTGGTTTGTCAGGGGCAAAAGTAGCGGTAATGGTCAGTGGATCTTTCACAGGCAAATTTAATTGGGAAAAATCAGGGCCAAGTGTTCTTGATGAGCACAGAGATCACAAATATTGTGACAGTTGCAATCTCATGGTCATACACTTGATGATGTCCAAATTCTGGGTTGGGACCATCTTATTTGGAGAATGGCATGGTCAAGCACTCATAGGACTAGGTTTAGATTTAACCCCATGGAGACTGGTTTTACATATTCATATGATAAGAGCTGCCAGTGAGATATATACAATTAAGACAGTTGGATGGAGAAGACGATCTAGTCAGGGAAGAACAGGGTATAGCATTACTCATAAGCACAGTTAGTGTCTTCTTTCAAGTGGAATACTGTAAGGGACACTCAAAATCTTTCAAGTCCTGCATTAGTGAGAAATACCTGGAAGTACCACAAGTTTGGATTGGAGACATGCTCCACAGATTATGCCATCCTGTCAACCATAAGAAAAGGGAATAGGAATATACACGCTGGATTACCGCATTGTAAAGTCAACTTTTTGGCCCTACACTCAACAATACCATTGAAGGATATCTAGAAGCAAAGTTGAGAAATCAAGGGTTATGATATCTTCTTTGACCATCTTCTTTAGCGAATGGCGTGATTGTACTTTAGGTGTTCTTGATGCTGAAGATGCATCACCTCAAAATATGGCTCATGGTTTGTGACCAGCTATCATTTAGAGGCAGTCAGTGCCTCCAAAACTGATAAGCTGGGGGATTTGTTTATCAATTATGGGATATACCTGCTGCTATGGATGCCATCGTGCTCCGTATTGAAAGCCGTGTTATTTACAGCCATTAGGACAAGTCTAGCTCTACTGGATCACTTTCTGAATGAAACCTTTCCCCTCTCTGCTGGAATCAGCAAACTGAGGGTTGAATCAGGTGTCCAAATATTAAAGATAATAAAATATTAAGATGATTTTCTATCTATGCAACACGACCAAAGTTGGCGAAAGCTGAAGCGGTGTTGTTGTGTAGGTGTTGAAAGTTTGATGACTGTTGACAGGGACGTGTGTTGTTATTAATACTGCTTTATGTATGTACACCATTACTGTACCATGTAATGTTTCTTTTTTATTTTCTAGACAACTCCTGAAATGATGATTAGCAGTGACGCTGGGGTTTGGGATTGGTGTCGAGACTGGTGTGTGTAGGACTAATAGGGTTTGAGATCTCTAAAATATAATTGTGTGCCTTGCTCTACTGTTACTACTTCTACCTTTCTTTTGTTAATTAAAACCACTGCTCTCCCAGTTAGTGATGAAAACATGCAACAAAAAATAAGCAAGGTTCAAGGTAAGCTTGTGTATATATGTGGAGGTGTAAAATGCAGAGCGAGGAATGCTTGTTGTTTGTGTTTATTTAACTCTATATGTGACCTGTGATGTGGAATATCTTTACTATTAGTATTGGCCATAAAGAGCTTGACTGCATGGTTCCTGCGAACTACAATGTAAAACCAAGTGTTGACAAATAAACTTAATTTATTGAAAAACAAACATCCAACTCAATGTTTTTTTTGTATTGTGTTGTATTTTCTTTACCTGGACCATTAACTGTGTAAAATATGAGTTTAGTCTCCGTGACTTCATCCAGTTGTTTCTGTTGCAGAGTTTTGAAGCCTATCGTCAATGGATGCCGTATTAAATAAGTCAAGTCAAGCTAGCTCAATCTGAGTCAGGATGAGGGAAAGAGGTGGACCTTTAGCTTCTTTAGCCTTCTTATGCATTTTGTGGCATTACCACTGACTAATCCCGGGACAGACCCCCAAATAACTGAGATGAGCCATCCCACTTTTTGGCACCCTTCCGTTGGGGTGCCAGACTAAACCAATCCGATCCCGGGAGGTGGAGCTACAACACTGCAGACCGTTGATTGGTTGAAAAATCATCACTTACCATGTGACAGCGGCTGCATTTCTCCTAGCGGCACACAGTCTTCTCTGAAACAAAACTTGATTGTGCTTTGTAACAAAGAGCCACATGGAAATACCCAAAAGGACGAAATGCTGGATATCTTCCATAGTTGCTCTTTGTTTACCATGTCGCATTTTTCTTCTTTGTTGGATTTATTAGTGGGGTACACTGTGTCGTGCTGCTATGGCGTCACACTGCTATGTTAATGATGCAGTTGTTGGCATCCAGCTTAAATGCCGCTACCCACAATGGGGCACAGTTGGCTCTGGAAACGCAAACAGGACCAAGCTTAACTGAGCCAACCTGTACTGATCTAAACCCGAACTGCCTGGTAGAAACTGGGCTTTAACTAACACCTTCAGGGTGCCTACCTGTCAGTCAAGTCAGACATGCCCTTATATGGGAAAAACTAAGTATAACCATGGTAATGTCCTCCCAATTGCCATACACCACTTGTCCTCTGGGATCAAAACCTGGTTTCATATAGCATAAATTGTCATCAGCTCTGTGTTACACATTTAGTCTTGCTTTGGTCCATCTACAATTTTTAATCTTCTTTTGGGGCCAATAGATCCCATTTACAGGAAAGTATACCCTGTTGATTGATGGTAAAAGATTTAATTTGGGGACAAAATGACTCCCAAGACAACACAGGGGTTAATAACTTAAAGATAATAAACTGTAAAAAAAAAAAAAATTGCCCTTGTGCACTATGTGCTGATAGAGAAAGCCAAGCTTTTGTATGAACTTGGTGGTAATTTAGAGGGTTCCTGCATAAGTTCCTACTCAGCCACAAGCCGGTGTTCTCACTGGAAGAGCCCTAAATCTGTCTCGAAGTTGGCCTCAGTCTTAGTTTCACTGTATCCACCAAGTCACACTAAGATTTTTCTGAAAACTCATACCCAGTTTGATGACCTGTTAGGGCACAGTACCAGATTCCTCTGACAGACTCCAGCTATCAGATTTTTAATTGTGGGAATTGTTCGTCCATCAACCTCTACTGAGTCTCAGTTTCACTGTAAGTAGCCAGTGACAAAATTGAAATAAATGGGTTGAAATGATGCAAAAGTAAACAACATGTTCCACATACTTTTAAAGTTAATCAACAATCTCATGGCTTATTCATTAACATGCTGCTTGGGTTAAAGAATTAAACTTCCACTAAGCCCTTCACTTTGCTGTTTTTGGTGTGAATGCTTGATTCAGTCCGCGTAACTTCACTTTTTTTGGACACTGCCTTTGGCTACTCTGCTTTCCAGTGTGGACAACCCATTATGACTTTGAAAAATGCCTCCAACTCATTATAAACTTGGCGAAGTCTGGAAATTTTTACCTAAATTTGGCAGGTCAGCAAGAGTAATTTCAAGGTTTAGACACACTCCCTAAACTGTGGGCTCAAAAACAATCAAATCAAAGCTGCTATTTAGAGATTTTCTTAAACAACAGACATGTGTCAGGACCCCAATCATCAGAAATACATCATGAACACTTTTTTGATCTTCCAAAAGATTCATTTGTGCCCTTAATCAGACCTCTGTTTACCTGTTTGTTGGTGAGCACGCTCAGACAGAAAGTTTAAACTGATGAGGGGATAAAGCAGGAACAGGCGCTGAAGAAGGTGATTGGATTCACTGATAAACACACTCTGTGTATATTACAGACTGTTAAATAATGTTCTCTTCATCAGGGAGAGGTCAGCTTGTGAAACAGGGAATAGCTGCAGGTGACAGAGAGGAGGTGGCGGGACGATGATGAGGAGGACGAGTGCTGTTTACCTCGGCTGAATGCTAAGAACCGCGAGCATCTCTCTGCTCCGCAAATCAATCCGTCCCTGATTGTAGAGACCAGCCTTGATAACATCCTTTAGGATGAACCTGCTCAGACGCTGCGGGCTCGGTGATGAAAAGTCTCTTTTCACTTCAGAACGAATCAAACAGGAAAACGTTTACGTCCCTGAAGATGGTGGAAAATACTCTTAAATATCCTGGGACTGGATTAGATAAGTGTGACACCTGCAAGGCATTTTACAAGTTCAAGAGTCACAGCAGTAGTTTGAGGAAATATTTTATTACAAATAATCAGTAAGTTATGAAATAAGACAAAATAAATGTCAGAATTTTGCAAGACAGGTCAGTTAATTTTTTCCCCCTTCATTTAGACATGAGGATTTCGCTACTGAAGCTACAAAATATGATAAAAACACAGAAATCAGCTTGTTTGAGTTTTTCTAATGGCGGCACTACCTCAATTTCTGAATTACCAAATAGTCTTATTTATTTGGGGTCCACTTGTCAAATTGAGATAAATTATAAATTAGACCACAAATGAAAAAATAATTAATGCCACACATGCAATACGATCGTGTTTTCCAAAATTTTGACTTAGGCTATAAATAAAACGGCCTAAGTCACCCCCCATTATTTTTATTTGGTGACAATTTTCCTATTTAACCTTAACCACAATATCCTTAACCTCCTGGGCCCGTATGCATGACATGCCATTAGTGGGGAAAACAGACCGTTAGTACTAACTGCGAAAAAAAAGGATTAAAGGTATGCATGAGCCAGGTTAATGAGCAAAAAGAGTGGAGGTATACACCACCATTACAGGTGCTAACAGCAGGATTACAGCACCTGTTTGGCTGTTTGAAGGAGGACGATACGTAACCGTTTGGAAAAGTGGCGATGTGTTGCCATACAGCAACTTTAGATTTAGGAGACAACACATTTTTCAGTTAACAGATGAGATAAAACAGACAACCGAAGTGTCAAACGGGCAAGGCTCGCTGGCGTCAGTTACAAGTTTGATTCACTCTTTGCTTTTATACGTCTGGGTCCTTCCAAGGTGTGTGTGATGAAATGTTGGAGTTTATAAACTGCTTTAGGAGTTGTTCATCGAGGGAATGGGGGAATGGCTGTGGTGCTTGTTCTTCAAAGCAGCTTTCATATTACTGATTTCATGATTGAGATTTTGTACTGTGCGCTGGGAAACACCACCCACATTTACTCTGTTCAAGATCGTCAAACTTTCTCTTTCTCTTTGTTTACCTGATAGACTCCCTGATAACAGCTGTTGGTGTATTCTTGTAATAAAAAGTCCATTTCTTTGGCTAAAAAATGTTTTTCCTTGGTCTTCTCTCAGTCACACTGTTACCATTTGCCAGGTTTATTGCTGTTTATGAGTGGTAGACATGCGCAATTTGTTTTGTTGGATGGGGTTTTCCAGGAGGTTTCCCCTAATTACGACATAATCTGCACCTGTGTCTCTTTAATGGTGTAATTAGTTAACTGGACGATATTTGCAGTCGTGCATGCGGCTAACACTGCAGCTAAACGGGCCGTTCTATAAAAGAGCGTTAGGACTAATGGTCCCGTTTGTTCAATGGCTGGACATGCATACAGGCCCTGGTTACCAATAGCAGAAGTCAATCAAAACATATAAGTATGTGCATTTTACAATAACAAAAAGTTAATATTAGGTAGAATTAAGCTCATGTTATTGTTGGTGCAGCCCTCTGACACAACTCGGGTTTCTCCTTACATGGGCAACTTTCTTAATAAATCAAAGTAAAACCTCCAGGTGTTGGTGAGTGAGACCCAAACTTAAGGGGCATAGGGACTGATCATTTGTAATATTCAAAATGAAGTGTGTATCATGCACCAGTACCAGTAAACAGAGCGGGCTACACTGAGTGGCCCAGGCCGTCTCTCTGCAGCGTGTATTTAACACAGTCATAGCGCTGCGATGTGACACCTCCTTCTGTCTTTGGGAAAGTATCAGAGGAGAGCTGTCAGAGGATTAAAAAAAGGAGCAGTTAGCTGCAACAACACACACTCCACATTAAAGCAAATTGCTTGGTGCGATTGTTGATGGTTTCTCATTGTTGCGTCCCTCTCGGTTGGAGCTGTGATGTTGATTGTGGCTGAAGGGGCCTTCAGATGACTGATAAGCGTTGATGAATGAAAATGGAAATGCTTTTCAGCGTTTTGCCTTCAAAGGGAAATCAAATAGGGAAGAAGGAGAGGGGAGAGCGGAGGAGGGAGAATATTTGCCTTTTTGCAATTAACAAGATATGTTCTTTTTTTGTGGTCAGAAAAATGGAAATGGCTTTTAAGGTCGTAAAGGTCGAGCGCATCGAAGCATGGTGGCTCCGCAATTACTCTTCAGGCATTGGCCTGATTGGGGGGAGGGCGAGGGGGGTCCGGCCGTGCACCAACGGTCGAATTAACAAGACGGCCGGCTCCCTGTTGAAAAGATCACATGTGATTACCGTACATCAAACAGACGGAGCGCTCAAATTATCTCCTCTCTCACTGTGAAGCCAGAGAAAAAGGGATAAAACGCAGACGGCCTGATTAGTTAAAGGCTTTAAATGTCAAAACTTTCACTGTCCACAGCTTGAATGACTCCACTTCCCCCCTGCTCAGAGGACAGGTGGGGGGCCGTCCTTCAGTTTACACAAACTACAACAAATGTCCTCGTGACATAACCGAGGACATCGCTGCACTGAAGCTTTTAACGATAATTAATCTGATTCTTTCAGGTCTGTTCTCTCAAATTGTGAACAGATAGCACAACGTTAGCTTTAAGATGTTCATCAGGAGGCCGCCTGGGCTTTTTGAAGATGAAAAAATCTGCAGCAGTTTCTTACTATGCGCTTCAAAAATAAAGAACAGAGATCGAAAAGTATTTGCGTTCTCAGGATGCTGATGTGTTTTCAACATTTGCATCCCCGCTGAATGAAAACAGGATGTGTGTGTTCAAACCTACACACACACCTTCTAAAGTCTTCCTCCACACTGTAATGATCTTCTTGGAAAGCCTCAGCAATCCCTCCTTCGTTTTCCATTCCTCTTGTCCCTGATGAGCAGAACCATCCCTTCATCATCAGCCGCACCATAATGTACTTTAGTCTGGGGATGGGGGGGAGAAAATGGGAGGTAAGATTGAAAACAGATTCACTTATAAGCTGATCTTACATTAGGGGGATGTATATAATACACTGAAGTCATCAAGGCTTTGTTCGCTACAGTCAGAGTGATGCATGGGCGACCCGACACGCCGCAGATGAACAGAAACTTCCCCTCTGAGCAGGTGAAAGAGAGATTCAGGGAGTTCCCGTTCACTGTGAAGAGTCCAGCTTTCCTGCAGACTGTCTCGATTCAGCAAAATGTGCTTCGAAATTTGTTTTTCGGGCACTTCCACATTATTAAACATGATGTCAAATGTATTGGATTCCTGTCATCAAGTTTTTGGCACTGATTTCCTCCTAAATACCTTAAACTAATAATTACACCAGCTCTGAGAGGACCTGAATGCAGCACGCTTTCTTGCCCCCACTCTCTGTGTTCCCTGCTCTGTATTATCATATCAATAAAAAACATACGAAAACAAATATCACCTCAGAAGTCACCTTGACTCGAACGCCATGTGTCAGTGCAGGTAGGAAAAAAAAAGAGGCCAAATTCAAAACTCTGCTCAGGGTTACGTTCAAGGTCACTCCAACGTCCCAGACATGTTGGCACCTTTGATGGAAAAATCACATCCAGGGGATCAAAAAGAAGTCAATAAAGGTTGTTGTGTTGCAGCTGACACAGAGCAGTGTTTACCGAGGTTCAGTTGGGATGATATTCACAAAAGATGATTCTTGGACATTCTGGAGACTGTTGGTGATGAATTTTTGCCAATTTGAAATCAAAAAGAAAAGCAACTTGTTATTAAAATTCAGAATTCTAAAGCTTGAAATATATGAGATTAACAAAGCCAACCTTAATGTCACAAGGCCCTTCAGTTAGAAGGCACATTAGTCAGAAAATCAGAGGGCCAGGTAGTCAGAAGACCTGTTAGTCAGGATATCAGAAGGCCTGATAGTCAGTGGACCTGTTCATTAGAAAATCAGAGGCTTGTTAGTCAGAAGGTCTGTTTATCAGAAAATCAGAAGGCTTGTTAGTCAGAAGGTCTGTTAGTCAGAAGATCAGAGGCCTGTTGATCAGAAGATACATTAGTCAGAAAATTAGGAGGCTTTATCTTAGAGAGGCCTTTTCTCAGAAAACCAGAAGTCTTGTTAGTCAGCGGGCCTGCCAGTCAGAAAATAAGAGCCCATTCATCAAAAATTAGAAGGCTTGTTGGTCAGAAAGTCAGAAGGCCTATTGGTCAGAAAATTAGATGGCCAGTTAGTCAGAGAACCAGAAGGCTGGTTAGTCAGAAAATAAAAGGGCTTTTTAATCAGAAAGACCTAAAAAAAGCCTAAAAAAATAGTTTGTATTATAGAATAGCAACTAAATCCAGATAATTTTTTCTGCCTTCTGTCTAACAGGCCATCTGATTTTCTGACTAACTGACTTCCTGACTAGTGGGCTTCCATAGTAAGCTGTAGACAAAAGCTTAATAAATCTGCAGTTTGCCAAAAATTCCCTGATTTCCTACTGATCCGGGAAAATTTCTCAGTTTGCAATGGACCAGTCTACCTGGCATACCCGGCACTCAGGTTTAGGTGAATTACTGCCACCTACTGGAATAAATCGACATTATAACTACAATACAACAACCCTATTGTTAGATGGTCCATGAGCCAGAATTGAAGTGATGAAAAAGAAACTAAGTTAAAATCACTTCCAGTCTTACAGTTTACTTCTACACATTCACTGAAGCTCATATAAACCACTAATTCACTTTTTTAAAACCATTCGTGGGAGTGGTTTTTCCATCAGCTGTAAAAAGAAAATGTCAGTCCACTCTAGATTTATTTTCAAGAAGTGATACAACTTTTGATGCAAGATTAAAAATCAAATATGATGATATTCCAATTTTTTTATTCATAAAACCAGGACCCTGAAATTTCTCTGTGGATTTGTTGTTTTTTCTAAATGAATGTAATGCAGCCAACACTTTGCTGAGAGACAGTATCAAACGACTGAACTAAATTATCCTCTTTGGGTAAAGAAAACCATTGTATGGTTTCTTTTTTTCTGGGATAGTTTATTAATTTTTGTGACGGAGCCTTGATGTAGAATTCAAGCTTTCTGTTTAAAGAGTGACGACTAAACAAAAACAAAATCACAGGCATTTACAAACTAACTTTTAGTGAGTTTAAAAAAACAAACAAACAAAAAAAAAACCTCAAACACAAGAGTTTAAAGTGAAGTTTAAAGTTTCAGAAGCTCAGCTGGCTTAAAACTCTCAGTCACACTGAGTAAATGAAGACCTGGCAGCTGACTCCGCCCCCTTTAACAAGCCAATTATTTCACACCTGTGGAGCTGAACCAGGAAGTGTGGGCGTAAAGTGACCAAACAACTGAAATGCCTCCCTCATTTGCTTGTGAAGAATGGAATGATAAATAAGAGGATATCACACCTGAAAACACTTTTTGGGTCATGTCTCAAACTCTGGACTGCTTTTATTTTTCCCTCCTGAGTATTTCTCTCTGCGGTCACAGTGGAAAATGTGGTGTTGAAGGTTAATCCTCTGATTCAGACTGAAGGAGACGCTTTGTGATGAGGCAGACTCAGCTTCAAGGCCTGCCGTCGGACAGTTTGATTTTTTTTCAGCCTCCCCGGATTTCTCTGGAACAACAGACTGAGCACACGTGAGCAGGTACGTCTGATTCATGTGTGGTTTTACAATGCAGTGTTTGCTTTTGCTGTGATGTGTTCATAAGGAAGACTGTGCTGTTTCACTTAAACTGATCTGAGGCTCAGTTTTAGTTTGAAGACAAGTTGAGCTAATTTGTTTACTTTCACCATCCCAACCTGACTTTACATTGAAGCTTGTTGGTATTTGCTGGACATTAATGAACATTAAGTTTTGTTTGCTGTGCTTGCTGAGATTTTTGTTGCACTGTGTGTGATTTCTTTGGCTGGTTATTTGTTATGGTCTTTCTTTAAAGCCGTTATGAGGAAATTTTGGTATGTGATGATTCTGGTGCCTTCTGTGGACAAAGTGTTAGTCTTTCTTTACGTCAACTTTTTTCTGGACATGTGTACCACATAAAAAACAAACAAAAAACTCTAATCTTTTGCATATTTCAAAGATGTTTCGCTGGAAAAAAACTGAAATCTTATCAAGTGTTTATGTCTTGTTTTCGGTATAAAATGTCTTTTAGACTTAATATAGTGTAGAAACAAAATAGAAAATGCTTTATTTTATTTGTGGCATTGGTGTTTGGTGTTAGCTCTGTTAGCCATGTCTGTGAATAGCATGATGCTACTCTGCTTTCTGGTATTCCCTCTGTTGCTGGGTTAGCACGGCTAGCTTGTCCATCTTATTGGAGATAGATCTTACGTTCCCAATAACGATGGATGGAAGGACAGGTCCATGTCGTCACTTCTTAGCTCACACCTGAGAACCAGCAACTCGTCCTGACCTCCTTCTCCTCACCTTGTGGGGAAACATCTGGCCTAGCACCAGTTAGCAATGACATGCCACAGGCTGCCAACAGTTGATTTCACATGGAAACAATGCAGCACTGGATCTCCAGACAAACACAGGAGCAAAAATAGTAAAAATATTACTGAAGACAAAACCAGTTTGGTGTCCACGACCAACAAATAAACCATACAGAGTAGTGAACCACTCCAAATGCAAAGCAAACAAAGAGAAAAGTTTCTTGCATTAAGACATTATTCTAATTTTAAGCAAATTTTTGAGCAAATTTTTTCTCTGGTTACACTGGCAGATTTTTTTAAATTGTTACAAGCAATTCCTTCCTCAAACTGTTACTTAAAATAAGACAAAAACACTTGAAAAGATTTCGTTTTTTTATGCAGTGTTGAATAGGCACCATATTAGATTGCTAGGATTAGCTGCCAAGAAACTAGTTGCACAAGAGGTAATTTTTTTGTTTTGAAAATTAACTGAGATATTTCTTTGGCTTATTTAATCGAGTGCCACTAGTTTTGCTGGAATAAATCTCTTTAACCAGCTGTCCTCACTCTGCCTGATCATAAGTAGCAAAGCTTTTATAAAAAAGAGCCTGTGTAGGGACACAGCATCAGCCCTTGAAAGTGATAAACCTGCAGACTGTGTGTGGTGTGTGTGGTGTATGTGTTTGTGAGAGTGTGGTTTGAACAGGTTCCTCTTTGTCTTTTTATTCCAGATTCATAAAGTTTTAGCCTGATTGTGTTTTCACATCAGTCGTCAAAATGCATTTAAAAAACAATTTAAAACCAGGCTGCGAGAGGCCAAGAGCTGCTGTGAACGGCCGAATAAATAAAAGCAATGATGATGATGCCAGCGTCAACCCGAGACCACAATCAATCATTAGTGAGGAAGAGTGTGTCTTTGTGTGTGTGTGTGTGAGGGAAAGGACAAAAAGAAGACATAAAGTTGATGCCAGTGATGTCTATTATCGATCATTTGCATACAGAGGTGTGTGGATGAGGACAGTGTGTGTGAGTGTGTGTGGAAACTTTGTGTGCGTCTTCAAAGTGCTCCATCTGTAATTCCTCATAGCAGTTAATTCATCATCTGTGCTGAGGCGTCGAGGCGTCCGGAGGCGTTTAGGACTAATATTTCAGCTCCCATTACGGTGGCAGAGCAGAGAGCTGAGGCTTCGCTTTGACCTTTGACCCCAGCCGGGGGAATCGCAGCCTGACCCCATCCATCAACGCAGGGAGAGGGAAAATATTAAGAGGCGAACATTATTAGTTAGATTACAGGGGAGAGAGATTTAGCTGTCATTTTCAGCTGGCAGGGTGGGCGGCTGTCATTGGCTGTCTGTCCAGTTACCTGCCTGTCTGTCTGTCTGATTGGCTGACCCGAGTAACTGTCTGTCTGACAATATGACATTAGCTCGTACTGAGTGAAAATTCAGTGTCCATGACACAGAAGACTCTGACTGTCACAAAAAAGTTTCATAGACTCTTCATGGGTTTTACATGTCACACACCATTTAAAGAGGGGGAATTCTGCTTCCCCACACTGCATAAAAACTGGAATCTTATCAGTGTTTTTGTCTTACTTTCATAGGAAAATGTCTTTTAAGACTCAATCTGAGCCACATTCACCTGACATGTCAAGACAAATGTCCTGTTTCAGGTTATTTAAAGACAAAAATGAGGTCTGAATTGCTTGTAACGAGCAAAAAAAACTATTCTAGTTTAACGCAAATTTTTGAGTAATTTTTGAACAAATCCATTGTCAGTAGTTTTTTACTTGTTACAAACAATTCAGACCTCATTTTTGTCTTTAAATAACTTGAAACAAGATATTTCTCTGGACTGACCACTTGAATGTGGCTCATATCAAGCATAACAAGACAATTTTTGCAGTGCATATTTTAAGCATGGTTGGAAAGAAACGATGCTGGACGTTCATACTTCATGTGTGCAGATTTTCAAACTGCTACGTATTCAAATACTGTAGAAATCCCTGAGTCGATCCATAATCTGCTCAGAATGGTCTTTAGATCTTTATGAGACTTACTGAAATGATGATGTCATCACATAAGGATCCCTTAACAGGTTTATGACACATCTGAGGGGTGGGCCTCAAACACCAAGGTCTGCCCTTAGCTCCGCCTTTGACAGGCTTCCAGACGGCTGGCCAATCATAGAGACTGGTGTTTGTGGAGTGGGGAGCCTTGAGCCTGATTTATGGTCGATACATCAGCAGGATCTGCGCAGCTTCGTGCGGACAAATGGCGTCATTTTCACACCTATGCCCCCTCATGTGGTCCTTTTCACGCAGTTAATATCCGCCCTGCACACACTCAAAAATTTCTAACATTCCAAACAGAGAGCGCGGAAAAGATGGCGGAAGAACAGGATCTCCTAGTGGTCGAAGTGCAGAAATACAGGCATCTGTATGACTCTTCACACAGAGGTCACCATGACAACTGAGTGGTAAATAATTCATGGCGTGAAATTGCGGCCACTCCTGGCAGAGAAAAGGAATCGATTTTAAGAACCTGGAAAACTCTCCAGGAAAGGTATCTCATGTTGTAAACAAAAGCAAACTTCTTCGACTCTCGTTTAGTACTCTGGTAGACGTATGTTTGTGATACACTGCCCCCTGCAGTTTGGGAATGGACACCAATGGATGCCGCGCAGGTGTAAAAAAGCATAAAAGCCTCATGCCTTCTCTTGCGAAGATCTTGTGCGTCTCATGCAGAAAGCACAACACAGCCTTTAAAGAGACAGCAGCTAAAACAAATTGCTTCAGACAGACAAAAAACAAGTGAGAGAAAAATAAGGATTTTGTTGAGCTGTGAGTTGCAGAGAAACAGAATAAAGTAAAAACAAAACAAAACGAGCAAAAAAAAATCCACCTCTTCAAATGACCAAGGTAAAAGTCTTCCTCGACCTTCCCCTAAGGGTTAGCGTAAACTGGAATAAATTTTACATCACTTTCTTTAAGAGTACAAAATGAAAGTTGCTGACACTTGTCATCTTTTCTAACAGGCTGTTAGCTCATCAATCAGAACTCATTGAAAACACAGTGTGTGAGATTTGTCTGCTGTCTGATGCTTTGGAAATAAAAATGATGATTTCTCTGTCAGCTGCTGTCGTTTATTGAGGACAGAAAAAAAAATCAAATCAGGAAACAGAGACGTGTGATCTTTAACGGACTGATGGTCGGCTTAATAGAAAGGCACGCGCGTCTGCAGAGATGACAGGCTGCCTCCAGAATGGATTTAGAGAGACATGACGGGGAATTATTGACTTTTGTTGTGTTTTACAGCCAGTCAGAAAAACTGATGACAGCTGACGGTGTGTGTCTGTGTGTGTGAGTTGAGGATAAGTGGATAAGGGGACTCAACTTGAAAGAGTGTGTGAGGGTGTGAGGGTTCTTTCATGTACAATGGGAAGTGAAAGAATCTGGGTGACAAAATTGACCCTCTGAAAGCTGGACCGTAGCGCAAAAAGAAGTGGTTATTGACAAACAAAAAAAGTCAAACATTTTATTCAAAATTTCTGACGCATGTCTGTACATTAATGACATTTTGAAATGAAATCACAGAATCAGCAGGAGAAAATATGTGTGGATTTTATATTTTTTAACACTCTATGAGGCGTCTGTATCCAAACTGGAGGGGGCAGTGTATCACACATGCACGTCTACTACAGCACTAAACTAAAGCAGAAGAAGTTTGTATTTGTTTACAACCATTTAGTTGCCAATTCCTTGTGTGTTAAACAATTTCACGCCAGAAATTGTTTAACACACAGTTGTCATGATGATGTTTGTGTGACGAATCATAAGCTGTGTTTCCATTTTACCATTTCGCAAAATGAAAGCAATATTTCTGAAGTTTTGACAAAGAATGATTGCGCCTTGCCTGTGTTTCCATAACGACTAGAATTGTGCACAACTTTAGTAAAATAATAACTAACGTCTGTATGGACACTACACTGATGTTGATGACGATCCGTGAACATTAGTGTTTTTATTCACTTGTCAAACTGTCAGCTGTGATCATGCCAACTCAACACATGTAGGAACAAAACGCTGAATGAAAATCATCATCTCCAGCTCACCTGTGCTCCCACTCACCTACACACCTCCACCCTTCCCTCCTGCTGAACTCTGACTCTGACCTGCGCACAGCCTTTCTGATGCCCTCACGGCTGATCGTGGCTGAGGAGATGAGGGAGGTTACGTTGTCATGACAACATGACATGTTTTTGAGAAAAAGGTGTTTCTGTGCACTACGGCGATAATCTTCTGGAAAACTACCTCATGACAATGTAAAAATGTATCAGAATTTGAGCAATTTTTCAAAAGTTTGGAGTTCCCATTACATTTTTTATTGCAATATTTAGGTTTATATTTAGGGCTATATAAATGCCAGAATTTTCATACTTTGGATACAAGGTGTCCATGTGGATGCTTGAAATATTTGGATATATTTACAGCGCGTTAGTTTTTCACTTGAGAAGGATTGTGCAAGGGGGTGAGGCAGCTAAAATCACGTTCTGAATTTGCCAAGTCTAGATTGTTTCAAACCCTGATTTCCCCATTTTTAAACCATCTTTGGGTTCTCAGTTACTTTGTTCAACTCTTGTATCAGTTGATAATGAGAAATATTTTATGACTTCTTATTCAGAAAATGCAGTTTTGACAGTTTTTTGAGAACAAAGTGAGATTTCTTAGCTTTTGGAGCCAGCCTCTAGTGGACACTTGTGGAACTGCAGTTATTGGCATTTCTGCAATGACTTATTTTTTTTTTATGCCTTAAAGTTGCCACTTGGGTAACAACAAGCAGCCACCCCTGGTTTTAAAAAATTTGATGCCAATACAGAAGTGCCTAAAACTGCAGTACTCAGAGTACCCACAAGGGGCTTCAAAAACTTAATGTACAACAGCTTTAAAGAGCCAAAATGAACTTCTTTAGAATCTGGTTCAAAAGCACAGTTCTGGTCCATTTTGTTGGATTAGTTAGCTTTTCGTGGTAATACAGAGAAAATAATCAAATTTATTTATTTATTTATTTATTTTTCCTCACATAATCCCTATTCATTTTTTTTCTCTTTTGAAGAAACAGGCCGCATTTAGAAAAGGAGATTATTGTAACTATTTTTTTTTTTGGTGGGCTATTGTTTTGGAGGCTCAAATTTGACATTGCAGCCAATGCCATTTTCTTTGTTTTTTTTAAGGCTAGAAGGAGCAGTTTTTGGACAGGGAGAAGGACTATTTATTGCTTTTCCTGTCTCCTAAACAAGGGCATAATCATAGCATCACAATCTTGGCATCACTGAACATATTCAATTTTTTTTGGAGCCCTTGTCAGTCATGGGCCTCTAGAAATGTCCTTAAAGTTGCTGTGAGGTGTTTATTTGATGTTGATAGCAGTGACACCTGTGGCCTGAATCGGTACTGCTTCCTGTGATAAAGACCCTGTTTTCCATGAGCACCATCACCCACTGTCTTAGGGAAGTGACTCTTGCTGAGTCTTTGTTTTTGAAGCAAATGAATGGAGACTGGATCATATTTGGTCCACGTAAAAGGAATCAAGGTTCAGAGGGAAAGTTTTAATTTTGGTGCTGATAATCTCATTTTAAATCATGGATTATGAATAGCTGAATATACAAATAATAGAGTATTTCAAGATTACTTATTAAGTCCCTACACTCCCAGTCACTTCTTGTTGAGAGATGACAGGAACACAATCATTGTTTCCTTTCAGTCACTGTTAGCTTGTTAGCATTTCTGGAGTCGGCCTGTATTAGCCTGTAACAAATGAAATCTACCATAAACACACAAACACACAGAGTCCTGCTGCACGCGGACACAAAACCCATCAGAGACGCTCATCTTGTTGCTTCTGAACTCTCGGTTTATTATGGCTCCACCCTCTGAGGACGCGCTCTGCCGATAAGTCTCACCCGCAGAACTAAAACTCCAATTTGCATTCTGACATTTTCATCACAAGGGATTCAAACCCCCAACTCTGTAGGTTTTACTGCCCCCCCTCTTGCCCTCCATCCTTATTGAGCCACCCAGGACACATTTTCAATATTTCATCCTCCTCTGGATCCATCGAACCCTTTCCTCCTCCTCCTCCTGGACCCCCTGCTGGGACTGCATGGCTCACTCTGAGAGCCCCTAATAACCTCCAGTTCTCGTCTGTCCTCCGAAACAAAGCATTGCACTAATAAAACGTCCCAATTGAGCTGATTAAATACCAATAAAAACACACAGCTCGCCTCTCTGCCAGCCTGCAGTCTAAATTGGATCGCAGCTCTAACCAGCAGCTCCTAATGAAAACCACCGCTGCAGCCCGGCCTCGCTAGCCCGCAGTACAGTTTACCCCTCTCCCTCTCTCTGTAATGAAATCAAATGAATTGGACTGGAGGTTTCAGGGGAGACATGCTGGACCTCCTTATAGAATTAGGACTGAACGGTGTGTGTATGTGTATGTGTGTGTGTATGTGTGTTTTAAGCATGCCCACATGACCACTGACTCATACTGTGTGTGTGCAATATTCGTTTAATGTAATATCCATATCCCTCTGTGATGTGTGCATCTCGGTGTGTGTGTGTGTGTGTGTGTGTGTGTGTGTGTGTGTGTGTGTGTGTGTGTGTTAAGGTTCCAGGCTGTGTGTGTGTGTGTGTGTGTGTATGTGTGTGTGCGCGCGCGCTGGCTGTATTAGTGAGCTGTGACCAGGTAAAGTACAGCAGACAGAATCAGGACAGTCAACCTGCTGTTATCCCTCAGGACAACACACACACACACACACACACACACACACACACACACACACACACACACACACACACACACACACACACACACGCAAACACACACAGCCTCTGCTCCAGCAGCACAACAACAAACGCTCAGCCTTCACAAACACTCTCCATCGCTCTGTCTTTTTCTTCTGGTGAGGTGTGTTCAGGTACAAATGACGAGTGTCAGCATAAAATCAGCAAAATTTAAACAGAGCATCATTTGTTGTAAGGTCGTCTCAAAAGTGACGTTACAAGATAATTTGAGCCATTGAAAGAGAAAGTAGCATATGGATGCATTATTTGTTAACCATTTCTTTTGGTGATTTTTGAAAAAATCAGTTTCTCTGGGTGTTTTCACCTGTATGGTTCAGCTACGTGACGTGATATCATCATCAGCTACATGCTTTGCATGTCTCTGTAGTTTACATTGATTGGCCACTTGGCCAAATCCTACTGCCTTCTTTTTTTTATGTCTCAGAAAACAATTTGAAAGTTTCAGTATTTTTGTACCTTGTTGAGTTGTCCCCTTGTAAAAATCTTCTGACCCATGTACCTCCATGGCTCATTTTGTTTTGGTGATGATTCTTCTTTTTTTGGTAGTCATGTCCCCATTTCTTGTGATTGGCTCAAAGCTCTGAACCTTTCAAAATAATGCTTTAACACTGGGCTTGAACTAGACCTTGATATAATTTGATCTGGATTAAGACCAACTCTTTTGGTTGGATCAAGGTCTGGCTGTTTGGTCTGGTCCAGGGGAAGTTTCAGGCTTATCATCTTGGTTCAGACCACACTGGAAAGTCCAAAAGTCCAGAGCAGATGACATTGCTGTGAAAGCCCTCTAAAGTCTGGTACACATTACAGGATTCTTCAAACCTTTACATATTTAGACACAAAATCAGCTCTATTATCCTACAGTGTATACCCGCCTTAAGCGTGGTCAAACATCCTTGTGCCATCCATCAGGGGGCGATATGGGGAAAATATGTCAAGAGTTTTTCAAGGCGGGATCAGGATCAGGATTTTATCAGGGTTGTTTTTCATGTTCAGACTTTTTTGACCTACAAACAGTTAAAGCCCCAAATATTTCTCATCCTGCATTCTGAACTATTGTTATGTTCTTTTTTTGTTTTCTTAGCTGCGTTTCATTACTTTGGTCAGGTCTTGTGTCCTCATGTGTTTTTTTAAACTGTTACATTTTCACACTATGATGAATTCATTAATTCAAAGACGTCAGCTGTAAGAGTTCTTGAGTTTTTGCAGGATGTATTGAGTGTCAGAGTTAGGCGACACTCCAAATCTAAAGGATCTCCAAGATGCTAAAGGCTGGGTTATGCTTTCCGCTAGAACACGATGCACGAAAATGAGACGTTGTGGCTTTTATACTTTTTAACACTCTGCAAGACATTCCCAAACAGCAGGGGTCAGTGTATCCCAAACACTCCTCTCTCTTCCCACTCATCTGCATGTCTTCTAAGAGAAGTTAGAAATTTTTGAAGGTTAGCGTCAGAATTTGTTTAGAAGAAGACCGTGCAAGGGATCGAGGCTGCCAAAAAGATGTCATTTGTCCTCATGAAGCTGCGTGGATCTAGCCGACACATCAAGTATAAACCGAGACTAAGAAGAAGAGATCAGCATTCCCAACATGCACAACAAAGAATTAACTCGAATTCAAGGGTTTCATTTGATGCTTTATTCTACGTTTCCACACTGATCCAAATGCAGCAGTGGCTGTGTCATTCAAAGTGGCGACTTACAACAATGACACAGCAAGGTGTTTTATGGTGAGGAGACTCAGTTCAGTGCAATAAGGGAGTTTAAATGCTCTTTTTCTTCACCTTCTTTCCACCAAATCACCCAAAACCTGTGCCGGTGAATTACTTGTAAACTCCCCACCTCACCACATCACCCACTCACTTCTTAATCCTGATGACTGGTAATGGCAAATCAGGCCCTGAATCTGGCTACACACCGTCCAACGTGTGTCCAGCCTGAGGCAGCTGTAAAGGAATCTCAACGTAAGTGAATGTTGCATGAACGCCGTGAATCTTCCACACTATTTTCTGCAAGCTCAATCCAACTTTCAGCAAACTTTTACAGGAGCACGACGAGAGAAGTCTGGATGAAGTCAGGGGGGATGAATTCAGCACACCCACAGCTCTCCAGGATCAAGTCAGGAAATATTCAGGAGTGCTGAGGGTTTGTGAGAGGGACTTAGGATTTAAGATCAGTCTCAGGACTTCCTATTAAAGTTCTCTCTGTCTTTTCTGCCTCTTCTTTTAACCAGCAAGAAATCAGGTACAAAGTGTTTCCCTTAGTCTGTTTTCTTGTTTTATAGATTCTCTTTGATTAAACTTGAGGGGTTTTCTCACAATATGTCAGACCCAGCTTTTATTTTAACTCTACTCCTTAATATCTGTTTTGTTTTCTTGATGCACTCTTGTCTTGGTCAGTTTTGGTGGTCTCAACTGTAATGGTTCTTTTTGGGAGTGTGTTTCAGAGTAAAACTGGTCATTTGTGCATAAAATTAAGACTGAAATAAAGACATGTTTGGCACAAGACAAACAAACAAAAAAAATAATAAGAGAAACTGTAAGGCAAAGTAGGTGGAGATAAGTTGATGAATTTAGGAGGAGAGAGTGAAACAACGTGAATGAGAGGAGAGGAGAGAAGAGGAGGGGCGTTGGAGTGAGTTGGAGAAAGGGGAGGAGACAGCATGAGAGAGGGAGAGTGTGTGTGAGTGAATATGAGTTTATTGGGGAGTCTGATCACACAGGGAGCTCCAGAGAGCGCGGAGAGGAGCGCAGGACGGCTGCAGCTGAGCCCGGATCTGATTAAGGAGGAGAAATAACAGAGAACTCTCAGAAACATACACACCTGCTGATGAGCAAAAAGCAGAAGCAAAACGCGCAAAACTCTGCCCTGACTTTGCATCTCCAGCTTCTCCTTCTGTTCCCAAAAGTGAGCACTGAGACATCTGAAAGAGGGCTGAAATAAATGACACACTCTCCTCCAATAAACCCTTAAGATGACACTTGATTCTTATCATGTTGATTGACGTTGGATGGTTTTTACGCGCGGTGAAAGTGGCGCGTCTTTAGGACACTCCTTTCCAAAAGACGCAGGGCTGAAACGGTGAAGACTTTAAAGTTGGAAAAATCTTGTAAGTTTTTCTTCTTTGCTACGCTCCGGTACAAAAAAAAGTTTTGCGGTGTTTTCTTCACATTTGAGTTGCGTTTGGAGACTTTTATGACGCGAAAAACGAAGTAAAGTAGCAGAAACGCGCTCTTCTCTATGGACTGACTCCATCATGAGCGATACATGAAATGAGAGTCCAGTTTACTGCTGCTGCGTTGTGCTGCACTATAAAGCCAGAGGAAATGTCCTCCTGCTGAACAAACAGCGCTATCAGTCAATCTCTCTCTCCCCCCTCTCTCTCTCTCGAGCGCAGAGGACACCACACATACACACACACGCACACACACACACACACGCAGGCGCTCGCCGACATACCGACACACACTTTGGCGCTGCCTCCGCTTGCTGCTGTATCTCACCAATGTCATTGCCGAGCTCGTGCTGCTGAGAGCCGCGCGCTCGCTGGGTGAGTGAGTGACTGACCGACCCAACGTCTAACTGCTCTCCTTTAGGTCCGCTGTTTCTTCAGAACGCCCCACCGACCCCACCGGCAAGATCGCAGGCGGAGGAGAGCCGCGGGGACCGGGATGTGCTTCTCAGATGGAGAGCCGGCGGCGGTGCCCGAGTGAGAGCGGAGAGTCCGGAGCTCCTGCACCCGGAGAGAAGAGCACGGGCACGGCTGAGCTGTCTGTCTTCACTCGGTGAAATCAGCACCTCTTACATCCACACATCCTCTGATCCCACTGAGTGCTGAGTGGCAGGAGAGAAGGGGAGACCGCGCGCACCGGAGACACCGGGACCATGATCCGGAGCTGCACGCGGGTGCTCGGAGGTTATCCCTAAAGGAGAAGAAGAAGAAGAGGAAGACTAAACATAAAGGAAAAGCTTTGTGACACATTCAGCTCGTGCTGTTTACTCCCACTAATCCCATTAATCTATTGATCAACTGATTGGTGACTGCTTTGCGCACCGGAGACGCCGTGACCATGATCCGGATCTGCTCGAGAGTTTCATGCGAAGGTTAGAGAAGAAGAAAAGCAACAAGAAGACCACTGTTTGTTTGTTTGGACTCCAGAATCGATACCTCCATTGAACCCAGTGATCCTGCTGATCAGTGACTGGTCTGTGCTGGGAGAGAAGAAGCGAAGAAGAAGAGGAGCAGGTTGTTAAAGCCGCTTCAGAGACCATGATCAGGATCTTCCCGGATTTCAGCGTCCAGGTGACGGCCTCGGCCGGTGGAGGACCCGGGGGTGGTGGCGGAGGAGGCGGTGGAGGCGGCGGGATGGTGGCTGGACCCCAGGTGGGTCGGGTGCCGGTGCCGGTCCCTGGAGCCACGAACGGGACCCCGCAGAGCGTGCAGGGGATCACCGCCTACCAGCAGAGGTATGTGGGGCTGCAGGGGGAAACGACCTGTGGCGTTTGGAGAGTGGAGGAGTTTAAGAAAGAGAAAAGTGAGCAGAGAAAATTCCTGAAGAGTGTTAGAGCTGCTTTAAAGTCAGATTTATACCTCTGATATCTGATTTTTGATGTTCTCTTTTAAAAATCTGTAAACTAATGTCAGGATGTCTTCTTCTGCATGTTTTCCTTTAACGTTTGGGCATCTCTAACTCAGTGGACACTTTTTGATTTGATATTATCAGATTGTTTCCCCTAATATCTAAAAAGGACACCATGCTATCAGCTGCTTTTTAAAATCAAACTTTGAGGAATCATTTGTTATCCTCAAAAGCAGGTACATGAGTCAGCGGAGTGTGTGTGGAAAAAGCTTCCAACTCTGCAAAAACCCGGCCTTTTTCTGCGTCCCTCCAAACACTTCCTCGCAAAGAATCATCTTTTGATTTTGATATCTTACAGGAGGATTTAATCCAACCTCCACACTTTGTTCCAGGGATTATTTCTATATGTGAGAGCAAGTTTTATCTTTCTTCTTTTTTTAACACTCAGGCGTTTGAGTGTGTGTGTGTAAAAGAGAACAGCAGAGAAGTGGAAATAAGAGGTCCAGGTAATTCCTTGGAAAAACTGGGATGAGGTCGAGCTAATTCAGTGGAAACACTAGAGGTGATTTATGGGAAACGGAGGCCGAGTGTGTGGAGTCTTTCCCAGCTGCTCCAACCTGTTTTTCAGTGACAATCCCCCCCATCCGTCCTCTGTTATTTCCTTATTTCCTCCACTCTGGATCTGAATGATTGCCTCCCCGTCCGGCCGCTCAGTAGGGTTGTTTTTTCTAATCATCAGGAGCCATGGGGGGGCCAAACACACCCCACACACTCTTGCCTTATTACCCTTAAAACTCTCTGTATTATAGAGTGTATAGCTGTGTGTGTGTATGTGTGTGAAGTCTGAAAGCTATGGGGAGCAAACACAACATAAATCACAGCCGGGGCCTCTCTCTGAGAGCACTGAGAGCGTCTCGGCCCTCCAGAGCAACAAATAGGAGCAGAATGAGGGGCCGTATTGTTATTTAAAGCAGGGACTCTGGGCACAAACAGACCCCTCATACATCCACCACACAGCCGTATGTTTGTGTCCATATGTGGGAGGATTACGGACACCTTCCTGCTTATTTTCTCTGTTTGTCAGCGTTTGGAAAACCCCCCTCGAGGACCCTCTTCTGGTAAAACTTTGAGATCTTTGAGTCTGGATTTTCAAACGCCGTCCAGCTGCCCTCCTTCTTCTCTCCCGTCTTTCTCGATACGTAATGTCCCCCCCCTCCCACAACAAACAGCTGGGAGCTAATATGTTTATACATTACGCTCCATTATCCACGTCGCCTCCGTTTGACTGCTCTCAGTAAGCAGAGTCGAGACGGAGGAGAAGGAAGAGGGGAAAAGCCAGTCCACAGCGGGGAAGAGGGCGCTTTGATTTCAGCGGACCAGGCTTAAAGAGCAAAAATCTGTTTCAAAAAGAAGCAAATGAAAAGCTGAAAGATGCCACATTTTACGTCACATGAAATAATCCTCAAAGTGACAGACTCTAGTGTGTGTGAGTGAGTGTGTGATGCGATCAGGGGTCAAACCTGTGACCTTTCAGCGTTCAGGACCGACACAAACCTGAAGCTGCTGCAGCATCTCGATTTCGAGTTGAAGCTTCAGCTCCTGTTGACGCTTTCCTGAACACACCACTGCTCGTGTGCCGCTCTGCAGGCGCCCAGCTCTCGATGATGGTCGCCGTTTCTCCTCCTCCTCTCTTTTTTGCTCTTTATTTTCCGCCACAGCAGCGCCTGTAACCCCGTGTTTGTGTGGAGAATACCCAGCATGCCTTTGACCTTGACAGGTCATTGGTATAGAGAGGGAGGCTTTTCAAGCTCGCAGGGCTGCAGCCTGGGGGTTAATCACACAGCACAGCGATTAGGTTACAATGAATTATACATTATATATAAAAAAGAAGAGGAATTTAAATGAATGTTGAGGGAAGAGAAGATGGGAAGAAAGAGAAGGAAGGAAGGAAGGAAGGAGGAAGGCGGCGTGAGATTCTTTGGGGGAGAAGAATAATCCGTCTGTGATGAGCAAGCATCAAAGCCTGCAGGGGGATATCTTGAAGTGGACTTAAATAAAAGAGAAAAGCAGAATGACGGGATTTGAAGGGGTGAGAGTTTGAATTAAAAGGCGGAAAACAAACTCACATTTTCTTTCCTGCAGATGAAAAAAAACTTGAGGAGGAAAAAAATACTGCAGCACAAAAGTTCCTGATTTTAGGATGAGAAGTGAGACATTTGCTGTGATGTCTTTATTATGACACTAAAGGAGGAGAGGAAGAAGAGGAGGGGTGTGTGTGTGTGGAGGTGCATGGATCTGATTCACAGGGCAACCATCCAAATAAATCACCCGACAGCCCACGCGCACGCTGCTTGCGTTTTCATTATTATTATTTTTTGTGTGATGTTTAAAAATGGGATAATAGCCCCGCGGTGCAACCTGTAGTACAGAGGGAGAGGGGGGGATTAAATAATAAAATAAAATAAAACACACACACATACACATACACACAAACTGACTCCAACTGCATCTGAGTGGCGTTGTTGCGCCGGGGCTGGAGAAAATACCGGAGATGTGTGGTGTCCCTTTTTTTCCCTGACAGCAGCCAGAGGAGGGAAAAAATGCTCCGTAAAAGCGCAGAGACTCTGACCGAGCAGCGACGCTCCGCCGCGGGGATTTTACCGGGGATATAGGCGCTGCAGCAGCGCGAGAATGTAAAGATTTGACGCGCCTGTTTGGCGTTTTTTTCCCTCCTCTTCCTCTGGAGCGCATGCAGGAAACCCTTCTGTAGTGCCAACCCGTGCGAGGAAAGAAAAGGAAGCGAGAGCACAGACAGAGGAAGAGACAGCGGGATCTTGACAGGCATCCACCCCGGGTTCCCCCTCACTCCGCGCGGCATGCCTCAGCAGCTGCTGCAGCCCGGTCCTCGCCTTCGCCTCCACCGCCCGTTGTTTCCACGCTGCTGAGCGGCAGCGGCGGCGGCGGACAGAGACAAGCACGAGACGCACGCACGGGGAAGCACAGCACAGCACGCACGCACGCCCATACACACACACATACATACACATACACACTCTGACACGTTCTCTCACACACGGACATGGCTTTGTCTTAACACACCGACCATGACGCATTGCTGTCAGGGCGCAGCGCACCGCCGCGGCTCCGCGTCCAGATCAACCTGAGGAGAGCGGAAAGGATCAGAAAGTAAGAAACACTGAATTGTTGCAGGAAGATGGCGCCCACCAAGCCGAGCATCCAGCAGGACCCGACGCGGAGAGAACGGTAACGGGGCTTGGATTTTTGTTCCTGCACACACACACTCTTCCTCCTCCTCCTCCTCTTCCTCTGCATGTTTACAGCTGCACACAGGCGGCTGTGAGCGGAGCGGCAGCCCAGCGGCTTACCGGCTGTTCCGCGTCGCTTTGCGTTTTATTCAGAGTCTGGAGGCGTCAGAGGAGGGACGCTGTCACCCTTTCCAGAGGAGAGTGGAGGTGTGCGTGCTCGCTTATGAGTGTGTGTGTGTGTGTGTGTGTGTGTGAGAGAAGCTTGTGGTAACAGGTCGGTGTTGTGACTGTGTTCGCTCTGCTGCTGCTGCTGTCTTGGCTTTTCCTGCCTACCTTCACGTGCACATGTGCGCGTGCCGTATGTTGACGCTCTGAGCAGACAAGGTGTGTGAGCGTCGAGGAAAAAAAAGCACGTGCATGATTCCTGACACACGTCTGTTAGCCTCACTCTGTGTGTGTGTGTGGAGAGTGAAGTAGTGCTGGATCCAGTGTGTTCATATCTAAGTGTGTTTGTGTGTGGGACATTCCTTGGGTCACCTGTGCGGGTCACACCTTGCTGTGACCTTAAAGCTGGATTCTTGGCTGTGATTGTTAAGGTGGAAACCTGTTGATGAAACATTCTCGTCTGACGTGTTTCAAACTTCATCTCAGAGTCTGAAATCATTTCCTGGATGAGTCACCTGTTGAGCGATCACATGACTTTGACCTTGCTGTCATTTGTTGTCCTGTTTGTAGTGAAGAAGCTTTGTGTCTGTCTGTGGCCTGCGTGACCTCTAACCTCTGCTGATTCTTGTGCGCTGGATTCCTCTCTTCTTGTTTTCACTGTGCGGTTGTCGCCTGTTGCTTCGTAAATCTGAATGTTGCAGTTTGCTTTTTTAAACGCTGAATCTTCCTTGCTTGCTCGCTGCGAGGAGGCTGCAGAAATACGATTAAATCTCCTTATTTCTCCTGTTTTTATGACGTTAGTTTTCTCTGTGATGTGCAATTTTCCTGCAGTTGTAACACGATCGCTTTGGTGTGTGTCCCACTGGACTTTTTCAGCACACGTTTTTCTCACCTGTTGATGTAGAAACAAACTCTCACACTCCATTTTCCAATTCCCATCACTCGTGTTCCTGCATTACAACATATTTGACACATTTCCTTTTTTTCTTTTTTGATCGTCTGCTTCTTCCAGGAAAATTACGAGCATGCTAAAACTGCACAGATTGTCTGCGGATCGATCCAACTATTTTGATAAAAACATTTTTCAGACGTCTGCTCACTTTCCATTGCTGGTTGAAAAAAAAACGAAGCTGTTTGAGGAGCTGTGATAAACATTTCTCACCCTCTTTCTCTTAGATTAACAATCCTGAAAATATTGAATAGATCTGGCAGATTAATTGCTTCTAAAAATATTTGTTTGTTGCGGCCCTGCAGCGAGATTACTCATCAATCCCCGCGCCTCCCTCCCAGCGTTTTACTCCTTTCAGACACCAAACAAGAGAGGGTGAAATGGGCCTTTGCTGTCGCGCGTCATGATTCTCTTTTTTGAATAAGTCAGTCATAATTGTTTCCTCACATTTCTGAAGATTTATTCTTGATTCTGATCATTAAACCTGCACAGACACAGATAAACGTAACACAGAGAAGTAGACGTCTGTTCTTTGTAGCGTTTGTTTTCTTTTTCTTTCAAACTAAGGACTCATTTTCTGCACGACAACATGAAGTTTTTTCTTCACTTGCTTTTATTTTCTCCCAGGTGTGACAGGAGGTCACTGTTAATTGTGAGTCTTCTTCTCTCGTGTTGTTTGCCGCGACACAGAGAAGGAAAAATGAATCCAGCCAGCAGTGGCACTGTCGTGTATGAGAGCTGAAAATCCTTGTCAATGGCAAAACAGAAAGTGTGTGTTTCAGGAGAACTTTCAACTTTTACACTGTCTTTTCGTTTGAGTTGTCATGCGACAAGAAAGAGCTGACGGTTTTGTTTCAGTCGTGGTTCTGGCTGCAGAAACCTTTCCTGTTAGTTCAGGTAGCCTGTGCGTCCCATGTACAGACGCTGCAGTCTTTGTTTTAGAGGTTTTTGGTTTGACTTTCAGCTACGATGCTTTGCTGCATGTCTTTCTGCACTCTCTGCTCTCCTTATTTCCTTACTTTCTCCACCTGTCCTATCACTAGAGCAACTAAACTCCAATCCTGGCCTCTTTTTAGCTGCTTCCTGTCAATTTTGAGAATAATTTCAAATTTGTTTTAATAACTATTAAAGCTCTACTTCAAGGGTGTTAAACCACGTCAAGTTTAGGGGCAACAGATCCTAAGTATCACAGGCTGTGGTGACCAAGAATCTGCAATTCTAAATCTCTTCTTTTAACATATTGTAAATTTTGCAGTGACTCTCGCAGTGTCTTTCCCTTCCTGTTGTTTTCCTCTATAACCTCCAGTATTTCAACCTCTATTCACTCAGGTGTGAATTCTTGATGTTTGAGAAGCGCTTTGTAACTCCGTAGAGAAAAGTGTGATTATAAATCATCATCTTAATTGTAATAATCATTTAAAAATAAATATAAAACAATAATGATAAATAAAGAAAAAACCCAGGCTGCATGGTAGCGCAACGGTTAGCGCTGCAGCCTCACAGCAAGAAGGTCACCTCGGCCGGTGGGCCTTTCTGTGTGGAGTTTGCATGTTCTCCCCGTGCATTAGTGTTGCCAACTCCTCAGCATCGGAAGTAGCTAAAGGCCTACTGGTCACTCTAAATTGTCGCTCGGTGAGAGTGTGTGCATGAATGGTTATCTTTCTCTATGTGTCAGCCCTGTGATTGGCTGGCGACCAGTCCAGGGTGTACCCCGCCTCTCGCCCAATGACAGCTGAGATAGGCTCCAGCCACCCGTGACCCTGAACAGGATAAGCGGTAGAGGAAGTGAAATTAATGAAAATAAAAAACCCTCAACGGAAAGGAAAGGAGACAGCAGTAGAAGAAAAGTCATCAGTTAAAAACACAAGATGAGTAGAATCAAGTCGGAAGTAAAATAAACCATCAATCAGCCGAAACACCAGAAATATGAAAACAAAAAAAAAAAATCTTGTAAACACGAGATGAAAATACGCAAAGGTCCAACAATTAGTACAAGAATTTTAGCACAAATTTTTAAAAATATTTGAAAAAACTTTCTGTTACGAAAATTTAAACTAAACTAAATTCATGGCTTTAAAAACATCAATTTCTTCTTTTAAACCTGTGATTTTTCACACCTTCTGTGCATGACTGACGATCAGCATCACCTCTTAGGTTGGGTCGTCATTAAGATAAGATCAAAGTTTTGGTTAAAACCAGGGGTGGACTAATGCACAGGCTCACCTATGCTGCAGGCTGGGGGCCCCACATGTGCAGGGGCCCGAGGCTCCAGGGGCTTGATTTGTATCCTATGGGTTCTCTGTCTGATTCTCTCTCAGCTCTTCAAAACAACAAGATACATTTATCATGGTTTATTCAATTTAATTATTTATATTTATCAATTATTTCTAAGCAAAGAAATAATAATAATAATAATAATAATAATAATAATAATAATATATATAATTTTTTTTATGAACTGTTCATCGTCAAGTAGTGCTGTTACTTATAGTGTTACTTTCAATGAATCTGTTAAAAAAATCTTTTTATTCTCCAAACACTTCCTCTCTCTAGAGACCAAAACTCTGCAGGATCTGGAGGTTGCAAAAACCCAAATATGCATCCGAGCAATTTTTGCAGACTGATAGGAAAGAGCGAGATTTATGTTGATGTTCACAGTTTTAACGTTTTATTTTCATGCTGGGTTTAACAAGCTGCACTGAGACCAAGGAGCTGTTTTTCCTCCCTGAAAGTCTGCACTGAAAAATGGAAACACAGAGGAGTTTTCTTTTTTTAACTTTTTGGAAGTGGAAAAAAATCCTGGATGGGGAAAAGATTTTATTATGAAAAAGTTCTAAAACTTATTTGTTATTTCCTACATGGTGTCAGGTTGGATTTTATTTATTTGACATCTTATTTTTCATGCTCTGTAAAAGTTGAACGTTATCTGTGAGCATGTTGGAGTATTCATATTTACCGTGTTGCTGCAGTTTGTTTGCACACGCAGTTGAGCAGCGTACCCTGCAGACTGAGCAGACTCTGAGGTTTCAGGTCAGTGCTGAGCAGCAGATTAACAGCCGGCGATTTGCATACGTGTGCTGTTAAAGAGCGGGGAGCAGAGCGGGGTCAGAGGTCAGATGTATGGAGCTGAAATTACACTTCAGTGCTGTCCAGCTTTCACACTCCCTGACTCTGCTTCAGAGAGGTTTCATCCTCTCTAAATTGGAAGGAAGCACCGACCTGACGGGAGGAAGTGGGATTCATGCTGTCGCGTGTGAGACTTATTATCTGATCTCACCTCCACCTTCCTGCCCACCTGCTGAGGATGAAACTCTCTGGCTAATATCACTTTAATCCCTCTGAGAAAATTCGCTCTCTGTCCCTCAAACTGAATCCTGAAGAAGGTTGAAGGAGCTGACGGGTGTTTCTAGATCTAGGGCCTCAAAATAAAAAAAGTCTGTTTAAGCAAACTAAATAGAGTATTTACTCAAATTCTAATAAACCTGTTGAAACATCACCTGTATGTAAAGATGCACAGCGGCTCCTCATGTGAAGAGTGAAGCCAAAATACCTCCTCAAGTTTAAGTTTTATCACTCTACTTTTTTGTTGGAATCATAACAAAACACATTTATGGAGAGATTTAACATTTTTCACCAGTTTTTTTAAAATCATGCTGACATTAAGCTAATTCTGCCAACAGGAAGTTGACTGTAAAGCACTGTGGACGAGGCAAAGAAGCTCTCTCTGTGTCTAAAAGATAATACACATAAAAAAATTAAAAGTGCCACAAACATACAACTTAACTGCATTAATTGCTGAGTTTTTGAACATTTTCCTCCATTTTTTGCTAGCATTAGCATCAAGCTAAGCATGCTAACAGGGCATATGGTGTCCTGTATGCTAACCTCATGGCTTGTAAATGTGAGCCAACATGGAGGTGCGTTTCAACACATCAGAATGGCATAAACTTTAATACTAAAGACTAATATAAAGTAAGTGAATTAAAGAGGGGGTATTCTGCTGTCCCATATTTTAAATTCAAGGAACAGTGCTGGACATTCAGACTAAATGTGTGCAGATTTTCAAACTGCTACATATTCATATGAGGTAGAAATCCCTGAAACTGTGGGGCCTCAAACATCAAGGCCTACCTATGGGTCACCAGGCCCCTAGAGGTGTGGCCAATCATAGGGAAGGGGGGTTCGTGAAGCTGAAGCCTTAAAGAGACAGCAACGTTTCAGACAGCGGCTGATAAACTGTTTAAAAAGGGGATTTTTTTTTTTAATGAGCTGTACATCATGTAAAGCTACTACAGTGATTCCAGGGTCACGGTATTGAGACAAAAGGAGGAAAAAAATGAAGAAAAATACCCAACATTTATAAGTTCCAACATTTTCATGTGAGTGATGCTTGGTCGTTGGTTCAATTCAAAACCTCTGCGAAATCTCACTTTTACAACTTCTTACTTTGGTCTTGAACCTGTCCTTTCCACCTGATAAAATCTATTTTTAACTGACTTTTAAATCTCAGATTTGTCCTTGAATGCACCATCGGCACCAGACTTCTAAACAGGGATAGATTAAAAAAAAAAAAGGTGATTAAATCTTTTATTGCCATGAATAATCTGTCTGCAGCATCTTCCCGTTCTAAGAAATGCACAGGCAGAAACATCCGCCTGAAGGAGCGAAATCAATCTCAACCTGATGCTTTGTTTTGGTAATTAAGTGTACAAATATGTAAGTGATCCATCTATTAATTTCTCCCCTCATCTATTCAAACATCCATCTTTTCTCCCCTCAAACGCTCCTTTCTTCCACCATTTACACCCTGCCTACATCCATCCATCCATCGCTCCATTCATCTCTCCATCTGCTCCCCTCCCCCTCCATCCAGCCGGGTGTGTGTGTGTGTGTGTGTGTGTGTATTCCTGCAAAAGGCTGTCAGGCAGCGATGGCGTTTTGGCTGAGCTGCTGTTTGTGGATCTATTTCTGGGGGCATTTCAGCGGCGATAGGCATCTGGAGGAGACCAAATTAATTTCCAGGTAGAGAGGGAGGGAGAGGAAGAGGAAGAGGAGGATGAGAACAGACTTCATAGCCGGCTGCACAAGTGCTCCCACTATCAGTACACTACAGCGGCCGTGGAGAGGAAGATGATGGAGAGATGATGGAGAGAGGAGGGCTGGACCGGAGAGTGAGACAGAGATTGAGCAGAGGGGAGGAGGAGGCGATCAGGGGGAGAGACAAAAAATAGGGACGTTTTTTAACAACCAGGAGGAGGAAAAAACAGGAGAATAATAGGGAGAATGTTCGGTGTCAGACGGAGAAATACTCTGGGAGACAGAACTCGGGTTTAATCTGGACTCCCTGAAAAACACACGTTTCATGTACACGAGTTTGCAGGACACAGAGGGCACGCTTCAGAGAGCTCCAAACACACCACTGCAGCTCCTCTCTGTCCTGCAAAAGGCCTCCTCATCTCCTGTGACATAAAATATACCACACTGTTAAAGCACAAACTGAGACCTGAAGAAACAACGACTGTTGCACGAAGAAAAGGACACGAAAGTATTCGTCTCACATGATACATGTTCACATATATGTTGGGGGTGCAAGGATGAGCCCCAAGAGGCAGAGAATGACACATTTTTTGCCACGACCCCAAAACAAGCAGTCCTGAAGACCAGCGACCCCCTGCTGTGGGAATTCATTGATATGAAAATCCAAAAATGCACTAAAGAAGGCCCATGATACTCAATTTAGCTACCTGGTAGAAAGTTAGACTGCCTACCCTGAACACGATATGGACATGCCTAACAGCCAAAATATAACAGGTGCCTCCCAGATCCTGCTCCACTCCGAGATTACTCAGATAAATTATGCGGTCATCAGCATCGTCCACTTTGTCTCAAGTCACTCCATAATTTTTTTTGGTATCCTCACCTTTTCGCATCATGGACACAAAAAAGGAAAGCAGGATGTGTTTTTCAATGAACATAAGGTATAATACATGTATTTGGATAGTTATTTAGAGATCTAGGGAATGTTTAGGGTAAAAATCCGACTTGCGTGGAAGTTTGGGTTACAACGCGTCGTTAGGGATGGGTACCGAAGTAGGTACTTTTAAAGGTACCGACCAAATTCTGTCAAAAGTATCGGGTACCAATTCATGTAAAATCAAAAGGTACTATGTTTAGGTACCTAAATGCATCCTTGTGACTGTGAGGAAGTGGGAGAGTAGGAGATTTTCCATGCTGGACATGAACATAGCATAATAAGTTTATATACTGAAGAATTAATATGTTAAATTGAGAAGAATTGACATTTTATTATCAAACAAATTGATATTTTTTACCACATAAACACAAAAAAGAACCGAAAATTTGTACCGTTGAGTACTGGTACCGATTGCCAGGTACCGGACATTGGTGCTGTATCGTTTCAAATGTGAAAGGTACCCATCCCTACGCATCGTAGGAATGAAACTCATTTGTAACTCAAGGACCGCCTGTATTCACAAATGTGTGCAGGAATCAACAAAAAGGCGGCGTAACTACAGACATGTACACAAATCTACAAATGCATAAACTGATTTACAAATAAATGTGGCTGAAATGGCTTTTTTTCCACCAAATCTGAAAATGCACACAAATCATTGGATACAACTGAGGTGGGCCTCCCAATTGGCAGTCTGTGTACAAGTGATTTTTGCTACAGTCCTGCTGGTGTGCGATCGATCTGCATGCATCAAGAAAATCTGTCTGTAAAAGGCGTGTTTCCAGGTGCAGGCTTCCAGTTGGAGCCACTGGAAGTCACATACACACCAAGCCCAAAATAGAGCTGTTTTCACAGCAGAAGTCAACATGTTTTACAGCCTGGTACAAAAAAACATCTCCTGTCTGAATCACTAATTTCACTATTGGCCGACACTGTACGAGGGTGAATTTTTCTCTTACTTAGCAGTTCAGACGATATGAAGATTGCAAGCCTGCCCAATCAGATGCACAGCTCAGCTCACGGGACTGGCCTATAGCTGCTAGTGTCCCAACCGACTCTGCTTCAGTCAGTACCATAGACTGTATAAAACATGGACGAAGCATCTGCAATTTCACCCGTCTGTTCCTGAAATCATGAAATGAAGCCAATCTGTGGACGCAGCCACATTCGCTAAGACGTCGGCTGCGAGTTTTTCTTCGAGCAGCTACAGGGCGTCTGGCGGTTACGTGACCTGTAGCTGTGCCTCTGATTGGAAAATCAAACGATCCTAATAACTTCTAAACCGCAGATAGAAAAAATTCACTCACCATACAGTGTGTACCGATAGTGAAATCAGCATTTTAGACCCAAGCTGTTTTTGAATCAGGCTGTAAATATGTTCTTAATGCTGTAAAAGTCTGTTTTTATGGCTGGGTGTGTATGTAACTTCTGGTCTTTCTGCAACCAGCCTCAAGCGGATTCTCAATGAACAGCAAATTTTAGCACTTCTGCATAGGCTTTTTTTTTCTAAATCGGATGTTGCGAAACACATAGTCCTCACAACGCCTTTAAAAACCAAAAGTGGTGTAAATAAAAAAAAAAAAAAAAAAAAGGGGGGGGGGGGGGGTTAGCAGGGAGATTTGAAGATTTTCCTTTTTTTTTAAGGCAGAAAAATGTTGCCATGGCCATTTCAGTTAAGAGTCTATTGATGAGGAACATTTTTCTCTTTAATTCAGAACTTTAATATTCAGCTTTATCTCAATATTAGCACGTTTTGTGAGCCCTCGGTGTAATGTCAGAGTTTCTGCTCAAAAAGCACTGAAGAGAAAAAAAACAGTCAGAGGAAAAAGGATGGACAAAGAGCGGACAGAAAAAGCTGCAGAGTGAGAAGTAGAAGTGTGAGAGAAAGGAGGCCTAAGCTGGTGGTGATGTTGGCGAACTTTCAGAAACAACAGAGCAACCACAAAGCACAAAGTTGGCTTTGTCTGTGTAACAGCCCCCTCCCTTTCCCTCCCCCTCCTCCCCCTTTTCTCCCCAGGGGCAAAATAACACAACAAAATGTCCCATTACCCCGTCCTGATGAGCGAGGGACGCAGAAAAGGAGTGAGAGCGAAAGAGAGGCTGCTCTGTGGTTTTGGCAGCGGCTCGGTGGTCTGGTGGTTTCTGTGGAGCAGCTCGGCCAGATCCTGACGTGTTGTTAGGAAACAGCTCGAGACGTTAAAACACCCCGAAAAAAAAACAGAGAGAGAAGTGACGCTTTGAGTTTGAGATGTGGAGTTTTGTTCCTGCTTCCCTCTGTGATTTCAGCAGATTGATTTTGTCCCGACATGCATGTAAACACGGTTATCAGAGGGGGGAAAAACAGTCGGCTGTAGTTTATGTCTGAGTGAAAATTGCTTTCCTTCTCAAACCGAATTTACATTTGTCTTTGGGAAGAAAATGCATAGAAAATGTCTCCGGCCACCAATTGAGCCTCAGCAGCAGCAGCAGTAGCAGCAGCAGCAGCAGTTTGTTGGCTGTTACCAAATAACAATGTGTAAATTTCCTGCACGCTGCTCTGACACACACTCTGAGTTTGTCCCAGATGGAGAAATGTATGAAAATGTAAATGATGCTGCACAGGGCTGAGGCATTTTTCAGGGGCTGGAAAGCAGCACAAACATGTTGTTAGGAACATTTTCTTGATTTAACATAAACAAATGTTGTTTTCTGCCTGTTTATGTACCGCAGCGTTTTAGCTGATATGCAATCTCTGAAAGCCCTGTTTTTCTCTTTTGGTCCTTTTATTTTAAACTTCATTTTTGTTGGGAAGTTCCTTTTAGTTCTGTGACTCACATTTCTGATTACTTGAACAAATGCTCGCTTAGTTCACGTATACGCGAACGATAGAAGGTTCCATGTTTACTCACTTTGTCAGTTTCCTTGGTCTTGGTGTTCAGACTAAAGGCCTTTTGCACATTGAGTCCATTTTTCCGAAATTGATGCACATGAAAGGAAATTTGATCCCATGTTATGTCAACCATGTTTGTACATTCACACTGAAACTTTTGTCCGTCATTTCTTTTTGCAGAAAAGGTCAAAAGTTTTGCGTTTTGTCACATCCGCCCAGCGTTGTTGGAGGCCCTGTTGACACGTCAATGTTCCATCCGAAAACGCTAAAACGCAGTGAAAAAAATCTGCGTTTACACAGAAAAGCTGAGGGACTGAAAACGTAGTGAGCATGCCAGGCCTGTGGGTGGTGCTATAACTGTCTTGTCCAATAGCAGCTTTTGGTAGATCACCATCAAAGTACAGTTGAGCCGATCATCTGGTGTATTGGTGAATACTAAGTGCAGAAGTGGAGCAACAAATGCAGATTTTGTTGAAAGAGAGTCAGCAGATTGAGCAGCACAAGTACAATATGCTAGTCCGTAACGATCGGAGCATGGTACTGCTGTATGAGCTTGTGCGAAGGGTAGTGTGGCGTCAGCTTTTCCACTGAAAACGCCGGCTTACTGTTTACACGGCAACGGCAGTGTTTAGAAAAAATCCACTCTGGAGAACGTTTTCAAAAGTTTGCATAGTAGGTCGGCTAAAACGCAGTTTCCGTGTAAAAGCGAGGCCGAAACGGAACAATACTTTTGCTTTTCACCCTAAAACTGTTGTCATATAAACAGCCCTGGAGACTCTGAAGGCGACTTGCAACTTCATATTTTTTGTAATGTCAGGATGAGTTTAGATGATGATTGGAGACTTGTGTAAGCATGTGTGTGTCTGTGTGTGCTTACCTCAGTCATACTTGTGAGCTGGTGAAACTCTTCTTGCTCTTGTCTTGTCTTCAGTAGTGGATGGACTCAGTGTTTTCTTTTTCTCTTTCTTTTCTCAAGTCAGCATGTCTGCTTGATGATTCCATTGTTCACGTACTACAATTTTTTCCAACGAGTAGAAAAATAATCCCATCAAATCCAGGTGACATTTTTAATTTCGCACCATGGATCCAAAAAAACGCGTCCAAAAATAACTTGAGGCCTATCTTTGTTCCCTTTACGTATGTGAAATGTATACGTCCTTTCCATTCTATGTTACTGTCACTGCTCACATACTTCCATGTGTCCTTAACATTGGTATTACTATCACCAGTAACTATTACCAGTGTCTCCATGTGGGGTGGGGGGCAACTCAAAAAGTTTTTCTTCAAAAGATTCCTCCATTGTTATTTCTTCTTTGCGTCTCACTAGAGCTTCGTATCAGGTAGTAACAGCAACACTGCCCTCACGTTTTCGGTGGTACCATATCTGTAAGCTTTATGGAAACACACAGAAACACGGATGATATGAATGCAGAGGACGGACAGAAGGCTTCGCCTACATCCGGATCCGTATTCCACATTTAGCAAAAAACTTGTGCATATTTTCAAACCTCAACATTGGACTTGTTTCAGAAATCCTGAATCTGTCAGTAACCTGATCAGAATGGTCCTTCTTTGAATAGAAGCCATCCAGACTTTGTGATCATCATAAAAAATTTTTTTGGGGGGTACTTAACTAATTTGAACCTTGAATAATCCAGCCCAATAAAACAAAGAGTTGAGTCCAAAGAAAAGTTTGCAGGTTGTGTGAGTTTATGGCCTGATGACTGAATCTGTAAACACATTTGCCATCCATATCCATCTGCTCTCTGTTATTTCAAATACAGATTCAAAGTAACAATATTGGATGTTCGTACAAAATGTGTGCAGATTTTTTTCTACCGACTACGTATTCATAAGATGTAGAAAAATAGTCTATTCTAAAAATGGCACGAGATCTTCCCGATTAGAATAAGGATCTCATGACAGGTTCGAAGAGGGGGACCTCAAACACTGAGGTCTGCTTATAGCTCCACCCTGACAGGCCTCTTTAGGGACTGGCCAATCAGAGAGAAAGGGGTTTGTGGAGCAGGGAGCCTTAAAGAGACAGCGGCTAAAATAACTCAAGGTTGAAATAATAGTTTCCTTAAACACCAGTTTGAGAAAAAAGAAAAAAGACTAAAATGCCCCTTCTTTTATAATTCCCCACAAACACACTGTATACCTTTAATAAGTTGTGTATAAAGTTTGTTTTCATTAATTTTGTGTAGAGCTTCTTTAAAATTGTAATTGCTTGTGGATGAATGTTGCAAACTCCTGTTTCTAAAACTACCATGAGAGCGGTTTCCTCCTCTCCTCCTGCCCTCCTCTCTCCTCTTTTCTCTCCTCTTGTAGACAGCGGATGTAATCAGCTCAGACCTGCTGACTCTGCAGCTTCCCACCTCAGGACCAATATCTACCTGTCCTTGAAAACACACACTTCAATTATACCACACCTTAGATTGTTTAAACACACATACACCCCCTTACATCTCTGCTGTATATCTTATTCTCTCACAGTCTCACTTTTGCACTATTTCTTTCTCAAATCCCATTTTTCCTCCTCTCATTCTCTCTGACTCTTCTCACCTTTCCTTCTTCTCTCTCCTGACCCCTCCATCCTCTTTCTCTTTCTCCCTGGTTCCTACACTTTTATTAATGTCTGCAGAGGTAGAGGAGTGATGGAGGAGTGATGGATGAGAGGATGAGCGCAGGTTGAACCGTTTAAAGGTGTCCTCCTGACGTGGTAAACTGTGAGGAGGTTGCAGCAGGAATCCGTCCGTCAGTTTTTGCCTCCTTTTCTAACAGGACAGCAAGTTATCATCGTTAATCCAAGAGATGTGTTCAAACCACCCTCTCGTGCCTCATAACTGTCAGCAGAGTGTGCTGAATCATATTCGTAGAGATGTTATACGCCGGAAAAAGAACATTTTGCAGCTGATTTTGATTTACTTAAACCTCATCTTTAAATAAAAATGTATATCGAATTCAGTTATGCCACAATAATTTGTCACTTCCTGTTTCAGAGACACTCTGGAAGAATTAGGGCCATAAATTAGGGGCTGTACCAGACTCTGGGTTTTATCATTTGTATCAGATGTGACCATTACAGAGCGGCTTTTGTCTTCAATGTTTCAGCTGTTTTCTTTTTTGTGATTCAGAAAAGTTAACATTACTTTTAACGGAAAATAAGAAATGTGGTTTTGTATGGCATGCATTTGTTAAATGCATTTCATCAAGATAATGTTATGTTTGGAATAAACTGAAAGAGGAGGCGACGAAAAACACAGTTCATAGACAGTGGCTGCAGTTCTTTGAATGTCCACTTGAGGCTGGCCGAAGAAACGTCAGAAATCATTTACACACTAGGGGTAGGAAAAAAAATTGAAAATCAATATATTGGAATTTTTTGATTGACAATTTAAAAATCAGGATTCTTTGTCAAGAAATCTTTATTTTATTTTATTTTTTAAATAAAATTCTTCATTTAGTCTTTGTTTATAAACTGGATTGGACAAAAATTACCACTTATCTCCAGTAGAGGGCTAAATGTTTCTCTCCCTTATTCACGTGATCTGCATTTTATGGGAAAACATGGCCTGGCTTCAAATGGTCTGGTGTCAAAAAAGCAAACTAAAAATCGCAAAAATACTGAAGACTCACAATTTAAATTGAATTGGGTCCCCAAAAATTGTAAAAGAATCAAATCGCAAGAATGGCATATTATCCCAGCCCTAATACACACCTAGTCAAAAAAAAGTTGATCTTCAATGATTTGTCGGAATACTTACAAAAAAAAAAAATCATTTTGATGACTCTTTATTTTTAACCATTTTGCCTTACAAGTTTTGCCGATATAAGGGCGTGGCTTACTTGACTGACACCCTGTACCAGTTAGCACAGAGGCTAAAGGCCTAACTCTACCTCCCATACAAACTCCTAAGCAGCTAGGATGAGTTCAGGATTTCAAATATTGCATCCTTCAACAGTAGGCTTCAAAATTCTACATTAGAAACAAATGAGTGATGTCATGAGAGTTAGTTACGAGTTTAACAGGCAAAATCTGGTGATATTTGCCAACTCAGTTTCTGTTATAAGCCGCCATCCATCCATCCACCCTCCTCCTCCTCCTCTTCTCTGTCCATCTCATCTCCTCTCCTCTGCTCTCATTACCTCCTCTCGTCTCCTCTCTGCCCCATGTACGGTCGCTTGTTCTGCCCCCTGTAGGCAGGGAGGGGACCCAGGGGTGAAATGACTATTGATTATTCTCTGTTGGGCTGAGTGGAGGAGGAGAGGAGGGGACACCTGAGTCAGGGGGATAAGTGCTGCCTTAAAGGGAAATATCTGGATTCAGACGTACAGAGAGATGCGTGTCCTCTGGAAACAGTGTGTGTACTTGTGGTTCGATGTCAGTGGCGATGTGCGAAATGTTGCAGATCCTCAAAGGGTTTTACATGCTACTTGCTTTGTTTGCATTATTCAAGAGAGTTTATCTAAAAAATGGCAGGAAAAATTGATTTGATTTGCGATTTTTCTTTCATCTTTTCTCGCTTTTTTATTCCCTTTCTTGCTCCAAACACTCTAACTCTCACTCCTATCGTAAACCAGGAGTGTTCTCACAGTCTTAGCAAGCAAGCTCTCGATCTTTATTTATTTATTTGTGTGTGTGTGTGTGAGCGCGTGTGTGAATGGCAACCCACTGAGCTCTACATGGTGACATTTGGGAGAAGACCCGACCTCATGCTGATCAGAGACGAGGGCTCCTCAAAGAGCTGTCAGACTCATACACACACAGAGATTGAAGCTTAACCTGGGAACACTGACACACAGGGTTAGTGTAACTGCTAAAAACACCCTGTTGTTGCCTCATCATGTCTGTTTTTCAGGATTTGAACCGTCAGCCTTGTGTGTGTGTCTGTCACCTTCAGGGTGGTCAGCTCTAATGCTTCGTTGTTGTTGCTCCTCTGCCTCCATGATGGATCTCCTGCCTGTAATTTCATGCACGTGTCCTCTTGTTATTGATGTCCACACTTATGCACCCACTTGACTTCTGCCCTCCCTGCACACACACACACACACACACACACACACACACACACACCTCACGCCTTTGTCATTAAATGATTTAAGCCATTATGTTCTGCTCACACACACGCACACACACAAAGGTAGTACCATGCATAAGGACACACATGCCTCAGGTATCGATACACACAGAGTTGTGTGTGAGCAGAGGCGGCGCTGTGAATCCTTATTGTCTCTGTGACCTTATTCAGACACCTCCTCATCGTCACAGCCTGAATCTCAATATAGTTTGGATTTATTCAAACTGTGTGTGTCCTCTTGCAGTTTTTTTGTCCTACAGCAGTGACATTTGAACTTAAGAAGCTTTGAATAACACGACAGAGCGTGGAAGTTGCCGAAGTTTGAGTTAAAAATGGACAGAAATGAATCACAGGGTATAATCCAATTTGTGGCTAGTTCTTAAAGAGGGGTGTTGTACTTTTTTTCACCTTATATTGTCCCTGTGGTACCCCTATAATGGCTTCACATGATTTACAGCTAAAAGAAAATAAGTTTTTTTCTCACACTGGTGTTTTAGAAAATATTTATTCAGTCTCCGCTTGATACACTTTTTCGGCTGCTGTCTCTTTAAGACTCCCTATTCCACAGACCCCCTCCCTTTTAATTGGCCAGCCCTTTTGAGCTCACTGTAGATGGCAGTTGTAAGCACACCTTGGTGTTTGAGGCCCGCCCCTCCAACATGTCATGAACCAGTTAAATGATCCTCGTATAATGACCTCATCATTTCAGGAAGTCGCATGAAGATCTCACGCTTTTTTCTTTTCTAAGAATGGAGGGTTTTGAGCAGTTTACAGACAGATTCAGGAATCTCTACAGCATATGAATATTTAGCGGTTTAAAAATCTGCTTAAGTTTAGTCTGAACACCTGGCATTATTACGTCATATTTATGTTTAAAGCATGGGAAAGCAGAATACCCCCTCTTTAAAAGCAAAGCAACACAAAACAATGCAATGTTTTGCATTTACATGGATGAAGAATTAGTTAGACAGGGATTACCAAGGCCCTGGGAGTGTTTAAGAAATTTTTGCTGAGTTTTTGTGGCTGTAAGCTCTGTGTAGTATTCACATGTATCAATAAACGTCGATGCAATGTTTTATTTTTTCTATTACGGCCAAAATACACCAGATGCATCTGCAGTGTGTCTGTGTTCTTATACGGCAAACAGATCAAATAGGTTTCATTCAAATCAATCTGTCAACTTTCACTGGATCCGTTCTGTTGCAGTACGTCTGCTTGGCTGATCCGATGTGTTGCGGGTAATACCCAGCCATCCTATTTTTGATGGATGCGGAGCTGTGACGCATAAATTCAGTGTAGGAAAGCTCGAGCAGGACAGGAAGTCTTGACTGGAAACTACCTACAAACACCCAGTGACTTTCAAAATAAAACAAACCCTGCCAAAATTTGTACGTGTTCAGCTTGACTACAACGACGAACAGACATAATGAGCGGAGCCAGACTAGGAGTCAACAGGTTTGAGGTTTTACAGCCCAACACTCGATGGAGTGGGAAGCACAGGAACTCCGCAGTCCGTGACTCCAGCTGTCTGTCAGTCATGCAGCTTGTTGGAGCAAATACGCAGCCGATGTGAGTTGATAAACGCAGTATGCGGTGTCTTTCAGGTGTTAAATTGGACATCTTAACATGGGACTCTGTGAGGGCTGACTCACTTTTTGGCACAGCCTCAAGTGGACATTAGAAGAACTGCAGTGTTTAGGACTTATTTATTTCTAGCCCCCTGAAGTTGCCACTTTGCATAATTTAAAGCAGCTAGGTGAGCTCATGTAGCTTATCACATTAATGTGGGTATTTTTATACAACGACAAAGCCAAACTGTGATTTTGATTTGTTTTAACTTCTTTTTAGAGGGATTTGTTTGGAGCTTAAATCCGACAGACTCTCTGCTCCCTTGTCTTGTCAGTATTTCTGCAGAGAACATCAGATGATCCAAACTCGTCTCATGAATAAAATATTAAATGTTTCTGAGCTCAAACAGAAGCTCCCTAATTTCCAGCTGATGTTTCCATTTTCTGTTTTCTCTCTCAAAAAAAAAAGAAAAAAAACTGCTCTCTGTGCAAGATTAAGATCAACTGTGGACTTGATGCTGCAGCGGCCTTTCATGCCGGCAGTGAAAAAACAGAAATGTAAATTTATCTTTTCTCAGTGCTGCTGCTCTTTACATATGTAGAGAATCACCAGCAAAGACCTTTTTTCAATTACAGTCTGGATCTTCTCTGGGATTAACAACGCAAAAACAAATTTAACAGTTTAGTTTGATTACTCCAGAAGAAAACATGAAAAGATGAATGCTTCTGTTTTTATCTGAATGTGATATCATGCAGGGAGTGTGTAGGTGCACATAGCAGCGATGTGTGTGTGTGTGTGAGACAGAAAGAGAGTGAGGTCAGTGTGGCCGGGGGAGGTGGGGAGGTGACGCTCTGAGCTCTGTAGTGGAACAAATTGAAAGCCAAGCTAGTATCAATCACTGTGAAGCTGTACTTAATTGTCTTGGACACACACACTCACACTTACACACACTCACACACACACACACACACACACACACACACACACACACACACACACACACACACACACACACACACACACACACACACACACACACACAGAAAGAAAGGAAAAAAAACACTTAGGCGATGATTTCTTTAAAACACTTCATCCGTGGAGGAAAAGAAATCCAGAAATCTAAGACGGAGGAGAAAAAAAGCAGAATTGGTTTTGTAGTAAAGTCTTTGTCTTGGAGATGTGTCTGGACTAAGCGAAGCTAATATTTTTAGACATGCATTTTGGGGGTCAGTGATCGGCCCATCCTTACATATGAAACTGATCTTATATACCTCCGGGAAGGTCTGACAGCCAGTCATTGTCGCTTTTTGCTCTGAGACCTAAAACTCAGGACACTTTATTGGTTGTTTAAGTTAAAACATAAAGATTTTATTGTTTCACAGGTATTGTTCAATGATTTTCAATAAAATAAGATTGGAACATTGAAGGTATATGCTGCCAGTTATAGAAAATAAAAATCGGTATCAGCCCAAACCAGTATCCGCAGGTCAGTCTTTTTAAAGATCGGTGATCGGCCAGAAAATTGTGATTGGTGCACCCCTACATTTTTTTACACACAACCAATTAAAAAAAAAACACAAAAGACACAAAGTCTTCATGAAAAAACAAAAAACAACAGACATCCTTAATATATTAGGGATGCACTGATACTGATTGGTGCCATCGGTTATAAGTCTATGGGGCCCCTCATGGCTTGATCAGTACCCATGGTAAGAGATCCATGAGGCTGATCCAGGCGAACAGCTCTCTGCATTTTTATTTATTTATTTTTTACCAGCGTTCTTGAAATGTTTCCTCTGATGTACTTGCTTTGTTTTTGTCGGGATGGGTACCGAATTAGGTACATTTATAGGTACCGACCGAATTCTGCCAAAAGTACTGGGTATCGATTCGCGTAAAACCAAAAGGTACCATGTTTAGCTACCTAAATGCATCCTTGTGACTGTGAGTGGGTGGAAGAGTAGGTGATTTTCCATACTGGAAATGTCTACAGCATTGCAAGGTTATACATTAAAGAATAAATATGTTAAATTGAAGGGTTTTTTTCATATCTTATTATTTAAAAAAATGATATTTCTTACCACATAAACCAAAAAAAAGTACCCAAAACTGGTGCTGCTGAGTACTGGTACCGATTGCCAGGTCCCGGGCATCAGTACTGTATCGTTCCAAATGTGAAAGGTACCCATCCCTTATTACCAGTCAACAGGGTATAAAAGTTTGCATTTGAAAAGAACTTGTGTACATTCTAAAGAATTGTAAACTTTGATATATTTCATATTTTAAACAAATATTAGCTTCAGTAATTCCATATACTCATTTTTTGCCTTTTACCCAAAACATTTCCAGTCTTATTCCACAGTAGGGCATACAGGTTATTATTTAACACTGGTATCGGATTGGTATCAGTATTGGTCGATACCAAATCCAAGGTATAGGCATCAGTATTGGAACCAGAAATGTTGGATTGGTGCATCTCTGATATATTTACAGACGGTCCTCGAGTTACGAACAAGTTACAACGTGTTGTAACCTGAAATTCTGCGTAAGTCGGATTTTTACCCTAAATAGCCCATAAATCTCTAAATAGCCATCCAAATACATGTATTAAACTTCATATTCATGGGAAAACAGAACAGGCAATTAAATTTGACATTTCAATTCAAATAAAATAAATATATACTGTAATAGACAATCTACACTATGAAGTGACTCGAGACAAAGTGGACGATACTGATGCCCGCGTAGCACTATGTCACTCGGTGTCAAAAACTCATATGCCTTGTATGTACATATATTTGTTGGCGTTGTAAAGTCGAAACGATGTAAGTCGAGGACCTCCTGTATTATCATCCCAACAAGAATCTATGTTTTAAATACTTCCAAAATATATCAACATTTTTTCCTCATCATCAACAGGCAGCGATGACACATGCTGAATTTGCTATGGATTGATTTGAAATGATATGTATTATCAGGCATCACAGTTGAGCTCAATCACTGCTGTCGTTTTGACCAATCACAATCAAGTATAAAGAGGCTGAGGGTAAAGCTGTTAATATTAAACTCATTTCTTAGACATATTCTTGATCTTCTAAAAGTCTTCCTCATTGTCTCTTTCTCCCGTCATCCTCACACCCCTCCCCCTCCTTCCCCCTTTCCCTCCCTCCTTCCGTCTCTCTGTTTACTGACAGCGTATGGTTTCCTGCGTTCGGCCAAATTAAAGGAAGATTCCATTAATTTTTCAGCGTGGCTCCTCGGCCCCGTCGAGGTGAATTTGCATTTCTATCTCGCAGCTTAGCGGACGCTCGTTAGAAACAGAAATGCTGAAATTGTAAATTGCAGAAAGTTTTTTTTTCTCCTCTCCTCAGAAAACCCACAAAGTGCAGTCACTCACATTTTTCCCCATCACACACACATTTGCACATTTATATCCACGTGCACACACATGCAAACGCTGAAACTTCTGCACACACAAACTATAAGCAGCCGTACACACCTCACACCTTCCTGTCTACCCTTGTGTTTGTGTGTATGTGTGTGTTTGTGTGTGTGTCCCTATAGGTGTGTATGTTGTTGTTAATTGGAGTGTGAGGTCCATGACAGCTATCAGCGGCTCATTCACTACATTAATGAGAATGATAGCAGCTTTAAAAAGACTGTTCCACACTCTGACCAAACTCATTAACACCAGCTCGCATTTAAATACACCCCACTCTTCTCTTTCTCCTCTTCCTCCTCCTCCTCCCTTCTGCACTCTGTCTCTCTTCTTTCTCATTTTCCTGTTTAACTTATTTTCCTCTCAATATTCTTATTTCCATGTTGGTTTTTGCACGCGATCTCCATTTTCCACCTCATCTTGTTGCTCTTTCCTCAATTTCTTTTTTTATTACTCTTTTGCTATTTGCCACTTTGACAGAAACACTTCTCATTTCTTCTCCATTTTATTCCATCTTAAACCCTTTTCATCTCTAAACTTCATTTTTCTTACATCTCCCCTTAGCTTCTAGTTCCAGGAAATCTCTCGTGTTTTGTTTCTCTGAGGTTTAATTTCATGTTTGTCCTTTTCTGGGATCTAATTTCTGGCCTTCCACACAGAATTGATCTCATCTTGCTGTGTGATACTCAAAAAGAAAAATGGGCCTCGTGTTGAGATTCCTTTTGTCCGTAACCCTCCTCTTCTCCTGCTCCTTTAAGCTGTGTCTGATTTTACCAGTGTCATACCTATCATCGCTGTCATCTGTACCCCTGAAATCTCTGCTGCTGCTCCCCCTACCCAAGTCCTTGCACGTATACAAATAAAAAAAAAAAAGCAGTGTTTCCCCACCTTGAGTTTTTAGGAATGCATAAAAATGAGAGGTGTATTCTACCTACTGAGAATTATCATGTGTGCGCACAAAAAAGATGTGTGCTCTCCCTACCATTCCTTTTATGAATGTGCATGAAATGAGAGATGTGCTCTCTCGGCCTTGGCAATTTTTGAATGCATTGGAAATGTATGCTCTGCCTGCATTAGAAATGAGAGGTGTGCTCTCCCTGCCCAGACTTTTTCACTTATGATTAATGCACAGAAAAAAGACATGTGCTCTTCCTACTATGGCTTCTTATGTGTGCAATAAAATTTAGAGGCATTCTCTTCCTTCCTTTATTTTTTATGCATTAAAAATGACAGGTGTGCTCTCCCTTCCCCAACTCTCTCCCAGTGTGCTCTTCCTTCCCTAACTTATTATTAATGCACAGGAAAAAGGACATGTCGTCATCCTACTGTGGCTTTTTATGTATACAAAAAAACAAACAAACAACAAAATAACCCAGAGATGGCCTCTCCCTTCCTTGTCTTTTTACGCATTAAAAATGAGAGGTGTGCTTTCCCTCCCCTCACTTTTATGCATGCATTGAAAATGAGTAGTGTGCTCTCCCCACCTTAACTCATTGATGTAAAGGAAAAAACATGTGCTCTGCCTACCGTGGCTTTTATGTATGCAACATAAAATAGAGACGTGCTCTCCCTTCCTTGACTTTTCTTGCATTAAAAATGAGGTGTGCTCTTCCTAGCTTTGCTTTTTATAAATGTATATGAAAGGAGAGGAGTGCTCTCCCTTCCATGCTTTTCATGCATAAAAAGATGAGACGTGTGCTCCTGCTTACCTTTGCTATTTCTGTAAACACATGAAATGAGAGGTGTGCTCTCCCTACCCTCGCTTCCCTTCTGTGGCTTTTTATGTATGCATTAAAAAAACACAGGGGTGCTGTACCTTCCTTGACTTTTCATGCTTTAAAAATGAGAGGTGTGCTCTCCCTATCTGTTCTCTTTATATATGTATATGAAAGGAGAGAAGTGCTCTCCCTTGCTTTTCATGCATACAACGATGAGAGGTGTGCTCCTCCTTACCTTTGCTTTTTATGTAAACACATGAAATGAGAGGTGTGCTCTCCCTGCCTCAGGCAGTAGCATTCCTAGTCAGCATTCTTTTATGTAACTGAAGTCTGTCTTTGAGGAAAAAGAGGTGGATCCAGGGGATTTTGTTATTGAGCATCTGCTGCCAGTTCGAGTATCTTAAACTCAGACAAAAACATAAGAACTGACAGCACCCTGTCATGTTTCTTTCCCTCTTTACTTTTACCTGATGTTAGCCTTCAGCGTCACACAGGACAGGAAACTAACTCAGCTGCTTGAAATCCCTGCTGACAGAACTCTTATTTTCTCCTCCTTCTTCTGAAAACAAGGACTAAAAGGAGTTTACAGTCCTGCGTTTGATTTAATATTTCCTTGCGCTACATTTTGCTCACATTTGCACAAGCTGTGAACGAGCAGTGACTCTATTAAATTCACATTAATGTAGCATTAAGCTGTTTTTTACTAAAAATAAGCCAATCAGAGCGCTGCAGTTTGAGCCTCATTGCAGGGCTCAGCATCACTGTATTTTCTGTGTGTTTGTGAGTGTTTTACTGTGTGTGTGTGTGCTTTGCTGTGGCCGGAGGCTGTCTGAGCCGTGGTGTGTGAAGGTGGTGATGGACTGATCCACTTCCTGCAGCACTACATCAAACACACACACAAACACGCATGAGGTACAATGCTGTGGAATAAGAGGCCATGATTTTTGGATGGGAAAACAGTTGATATCTTTTTAAAATGAAAATAAAAAATGCAAACAGAGGTGCATGAATATGACTGATTTGACGACATATTCATCCAGTTTAGTTTTTTAAATCAACAAATTTTCAGTTCAGGGACCAAAAACTAGCTTTTGTACCCATAAATTAGACAAATCTTGGATACAAATAGAAAAATCCGAAGCCTGGAGTGCTTTCAAAATGTTTCTCACAAAAAAACCACAACCTCTCTTCACTGTGTCTCTTCATTGAGTCCTTTTTCACACTTTTTCTCTCTGATAAAAGTCAAAATATTAACGAGGAGATCTGATTCTCTGCCAGCTCAAACACACAGGGGTTAACGCAGTGTGTTTCAGTGTGTACAAGCGCTGCGTGTGTGTGTGTATGTGTGTGTGTGTGTGTGTCAATATTTGGACAGTTACCATGCAGCTTACCAGATGAGCCCAGCATCTGCTTCTTGGCACGACGTGAAGAGAGTGACAGAGTGTTTGTGTGTATCTGTGTGTAGAGTATTGGTGTGTGTATATGTATTACATGCGTGTGTGTGTGTGTGTAAGTGTGTTTGCACTGCAGCAAAACTTGTTTTCCTCTCCGTCCAGCTTCTCTGGTTGAGGCAGCAGAAATAAACTGAGATTCATCATGAAGATTTATTTTTTCACTGTTTTCATAATCGACTTGTGCGTCCCTCATCTCTTTCTAAACTTTGTCTCAGAGTCTGACACTCCTCCTCCTCCTCCTCCTCCTCATCACATCAGTATCAGCTCAGCATTACTCCCCTCGACAAGAATAATCCTCCTCTTTAGAAAAAGAAATAAAACTATCGAATCAAATAAAATCATAAAATAAGATGTAAGAGGGTTACAGCGGATCTGCGCTCTGCTGTGTAATCCGCTCCTCACATGACTTCAAAAGAGGCGACGTCGAGGAGCGCCTGGCCTCCTCCTGTTTACCATATCAAGGCTCTGCTGCTGCTGAGGAAGAGGAGGAGGAGGAGGAGGAGGAGGAGGAGGAGGAGGAGGGGCCCGCAGAGCTAAAGAGGCAGAAATTGAAACACAGCGATGAGTTTGTTAAGTTGTGATGCTCATTAGAAAAAAGGGGGAATCGGAGGAGGAGAAGAGGGGGTACACTCACTCTCCTCCTCCTCCTCCTCCTCCTCCTCCTCATCATCATCATCATATTCCTCCTCATATTTTCTCAGTTCTTCTCCCCAGAGTTGCCTTTGAGGCGTCAACCTCCTTCACTTAAATCTGCCTCCATCATTATCATCTCATTCCTATCTCCTTCTTCGTCTCCTTCCACTTTTTCTTCTTCTTCTTCTTCTTCTTCTTCTTCTTCTTCTTCTTCTTCTTCACCTTCCTTCCTGTCTTTGCTGTAACGATGGACACACACAAACATAAACACATGTTGTGTAACTTTGTAATGAAAATTGGATATTGTTGAGATTTTTGCAGAAGTTCTGACAGAGAAGAGCTATCCTCAAAGTCATTTCCTTCCTCCCATCTCTTCTTTCTTTCTTTCTTTTTTTTTTTTTTTAATATGTTTCTTCCGAAATTTCAAAATAAGGTCACAAATAAAAAAGTATAAGCTTAAAGAGGGGTATTGGTTTTCCTTAGTGTTTACACTGTACCTCTGGTGTCCCTCACAAGAGCCTCATTTGGTTTCCAGTTGGAAAAAAAAACAGTTTTCACACACACTGGTGTTTCAGAAAACCCTGATGTCAGCCTCTGTCCGTCTGAAACATGGAGCTGTATCTTTTAGGGTCCCCCTCATGTAGATAACGTGCCATCTTTTTTTTTTGTCAACTGAGCATTTTTAGCATTTCTGCAATTTCTTTTGCACAGGCTCCTGTTGCTTTTAAAGGTTGCTTTTTACTGGAAATAAGACAAAAATACTTGATAAGACTTCAGAAAAATGTCTTGTAATGAGTTAAAATAAATCTGCCAGCGGATCAAGAGAAAAGTTCCTTGAATTTAGACATTATTCTGGTTTTAAGCATTTTTTTTCTTCTCCCATTGGTAATTTTTTTTTTTAAACTTGTTACAAGCAATTCAAACCTCATTTTTGTCTTTAAACTTAAAACAGGACACTTTTCTGGACTGACCCATTGAAAGTGGCTCATATGAAGTATAACAAGACAATTTTTACTTAAAATAAGACAGAAAACTTGATAAGATTTCAGTTTTCTGCAGTGTAGCGACAAATGTCTTTTTTTTTCCTGTTAAATATGCTGTATGCTGCGTTCAGGGTCAACCCGGATATTGAACACTATTGAACACGGTATTGACCCCTGAGCTACATTGTGCCCGCCTGTCATCAAGTCAGCCACACCCTTCTGCTGTTTATACACTGTTTTGTTCCCCTCTTCCTCCACACCTGTGCCAACCTCTCTTTGGGGGTATTGTCCTCTCTTCATTGTGTCTGGCACACTCACACACACTCACACACACTCACACACACTCTCGTTGTGGTTTTCTTCACATCAAAAACAGGGAGAGAGGAGTCAGAGGTGGAGCAACAGGAATATAAAAACAGAAAGAGAGGGAGTGTGATATTTGATCAGCTTCTCTGGTCAATTTTTAATCCTTAATAACTTATTGAAGGAGCCTCTGGTGTCTGCGATCAATACTGCTCACTGCAGGCTGAGAGAACACGTGTGTGTGTGTCTGGGTGTGTGTGTACGATTGAGTGTGTGTCTACGTGTGCAGCTAAAGTTCATTAAAAGTTTTTTGGGAGCTTACATGGTTACTGATTTTATAACAAGGGTCTGTTGAGTTCACTTTTTGTTATATTTCATTTCTTTACTTTAGAGAAAAACTGATGAAGATGCTGCAACTTTTTCATATTTCACTAAACAGATTTTCAGTTTAAGCGTCCCATGTCAATACTAAACGTGGGAAAAGATTTCAGGATGAGACTTTCAGGCTGTTCCGAGCAGCTTGTTCAACAAGTCACACAAGATTTCTGTGAGATCAAGACGAGATTTGCTGAATCTGTGACATCACAAGTTGGTGAATCTCTTTAAAAGGCAAACTAGTCTTTTAAAAAGAGACTTTGTTGCATGGTGACATTGGAGGAGGGTTTCAGAACGTTGAGTTCCAGAGGGCTTTGATGTTTCTTAAAGAGACAGTAGCTGAAAGGAGGCATTTCAAAAAGAGGCTGAACTGTGGGTTCTTAAACCTCTTCAGACCCAGTATCCACTTGTGTGGATGTTTCATTTTTGCCTCTCAGACCCATGATACTTCATTTTTAAAAACTTTGACCAATTAGCCACATTTTGGGACATTGCTCAAATCATCTTTTGGTGAAATCACAACGTTGCACCCATTTTAACGAGAAAAACAACGTATTTTAGTACAGTTACACTACTAACAAACAACTAATAGAGAACTCATAACACAAATAATCAAACTTCCCGTACAAAGACCAAGTTTAGTTATTATACTTATTAGGTCTTACTACTCTCAAATAGCAAGCTGAATTAAAAGTTGCACACCAGACAAAAGCTCAAGTCTTATGAAGTTAAAGACACCAGCCTAAATTAAATAGATTCAAGGCCTTTGACATCAACGGCGACGCAAATAAACAGCACGAAATCGCTAAAAATTCGGAGGCCATTTTTGACACACCTGTCTTTGTAGATTTTATATAATTTGTCTAAAGAACGGGGTGCTGGGACACTAATGCAGTCAAGCGGCCAGCCATGATGAATGCTTTGATATGTGATGTGTCAACAATGAGCATTTTGATCGTCCGATGTGTACTTGGTGCATGCAAAACATGAAATCGAACTCTATCAGTAAAACAAGCTGCAGTGAAATAGTGTTGCTGGTGTAAAGGCTTGCATTTTAAAACAGAAATTTAAAAAAAAGAGACAATCAGGTGCAAAATATTTGCAGATAAAATATGTGAAAAATACGTGACTGGTGTGCAAAGGGCTTTACTTTAGAACCTAGAATCACATAAAACTACTTCAGCTTAGCTTAATACCTCTCCTTTGACCATGCATGAGGCAAAGTTTCAGCTCATAGATACTCATCCAAACTTTGTATATGACACAGGTGTGATTTCCCTTAAACTTCACAGACCTATTCTATTCTATTCTATTCTATTCTATTCTATTCTATTCTATTCTATTCTATTCTATTCTATAACTATTCTCCTGAAAACACTCTGTACCTTTCTTGTGGCCTTTGAGATGCTGGAAGTGGAATGTTTTGATACGTGATGTGTCAACAATGAGCGTTTTGACCGTTGGATGTGTGCTCGTCGCGATCAAAACTTTTTGGAAAAATCAACCTTGGTCTGAAAAAAAAAAAAAAAAAGCCAGAATTTTGCTCAGCAAAATAACGTTGCTGGAGTGAAAGCTTGCATTGAAATACAGCACATTAAAAAATAAAATAAAAACAACATGCAAAATATTTGCAGGTAAGATTCGCATCTGGTGTGCAAAGGGCTTCACTTTAGAGCTGAAATCACATAAAACTACTTTAGCTTAGCTTGATGCCGCTTCTTTGACCATGAATAAGGTAAAAGTCTCAGCTCGAAGATACTCTCACCAGTTTTAGTGGTGGTGTCCGGATTACAGGACAGGATATCGCTCCACTTTCAGCGATGGTTTCTCGTTCCCTCATGCTTTGATTCTCAACCTGAATGTTCAAAATAAGGAGTGTAATCAAAAATGAAAAATGACCCAACTCTAATAACCTTAAAAAAAATTAATTAAATTCAAGTTGATTTAAATTTAACAACAAAAAAAGTTGAAAAACAGAATTTTTGCTGAAAAAAGCAAAACAAGCCTTTTATTGTCTTACTGCAGTCTGACAGACTGTGTGTGTGAATGTGTGTGTGTGTGTCGGCATCTGTCACATTGTGTACTGAGGCAATGAATGTTCATTCCCGACACACACACACACACACACACACACACACACACACACACACACACACACACACACACACACACACACACACACACACACACACACGCACACACCCCTCTCTCATTCTCTTTCAATTACTCTCTCTCTCTCTCCTTCCTTCAGGGCTTTGTATATATGGGTCAATGGAACACACACACACACACACACAAACGTAAACACACACTCTCACACACTCACACACACACACAGTCCGCCCCCCAGCGTGCGATGGTGGCGTGGTAAATTAAATGTAGAGCTATATGTTGCCACCATCCAGATGACAAATGACGTGTGGTAATCGTCTTAGCTCTGATAGCAGCTGTAGCCCCTGGCAACGCAACACACACACACACTCTCACACACACAACAGCATGCACTAACACACACCTCTCTTGTCAGTGTGTTTGTTTTGTTTGACTGCATTTGTCCTCCATTATATGAGCATCCATGAACATATGTCTGTCTGAATTCATTTGTGTAAGCGTGTGTGTGTGTGCATGGAGGTTTGTGTGTGAGTGTAAGTGTGTGTGTTTGTGTGTGTAAGTCCTTCCAGACATCATGACCTGTCTGCGTTTATGTTATTCCTGCTTTGATGTGTGTTTTTCCTCCTGGAGACTTCTACTATCCATCGTCTTTGGTGCAGGACATTTTAGCCTACATGCACACACCTCCATACCTGTGTGTGTGTGTGTGTGTGTGTGTATGTGTGTGTGTGTGTGTGTGTGTGCCCTCTGTTGGGAGGTGTAATAGCCTGCAGTCAGAGCAGCAGCGGCGGCAGGAAAACAGGCCTCCAGCCTCAGATAAGAGCTTCCTCCAACTTTCCTCTGATAAAGACGACTCCTGTTTATTTACATTTAAATAACACTCCTCCTCCTCTCTCCTCTCTCCTCCCTCTATCTGTCATCCTCTTCTTCTCTCTCTCTTTAACACCTGCTGCCTTGCCTCTTCATACATCCATCCTTCCCACTTTAACCATAACTGCTGGAGGTGGGCGATACCGTGAAGTTTGGTATTGATTCGATACCAAATTGTCTTTGTTCAAGACAACTTTTTACTGGTTACAACGCGCAGAGCTGAGGTATTAATCAGTACAGTTATGTAGCGCTACGATCTGAAACGTGGCATCAAGCCGGCTGTATGTTAGCGACATCTGCAGCCTGGTGCTCCGACGTATCTATAGGCTAACGTGACAACAAGTAAACACTGTTAGTTTTATAAGTAGTTAAGTAGCTGTTTATAATTAGCACAGCTGAGAGCCCGGTGCTCTAAGACATGTCTGTAATGTGTAACATTAGTGAATCCTGGTTAGCTATGTCCTGCCAGTCATCTACCAATCAGAGCTAATGTAACCTCACTCTTCATTTTATTGATAGACTCTCAAGTTTGAACTGACCACTGCAGAATAACTGTTGACTGTGTGTTGCAATGAACATTAGCACAAACAGTTAAGCCCCTGTGTTATGGAGTGAGGCCGTATCGCTCTCCAGTTTAGCTTTTTTCTGCTCTTCTGTTCTTTTTCTGTCTGACAGTTTGGCTCCTGTGTCCACCATCACTACAAAATTAATCACAGAAATTGAAAAAACACAGATCTCTATTATTTATCTCTACTCACCACTACACTTCGTCACCCAGTCTTGTGTTGTCATAGAGACTTAGATGTGTCGTAAATCAATCCGGTCCTGGTCGACCCGAACTGGAAGCTAAAAAGTAGCATTTTAAAATAACCAGTAACCAGCAATATTGGTGCTGATAATCTCATTTAAAGTGTGGATTACAATCAGGCATATATCTAGAGGGGAGACTTTTTCAAGATCATTTTCAAACTCCTCACAGCCTCTTAAAGAAATTAAAGTGCAAAAATGTATCACTTTGGGGTAAAATTAAAAATCTTTTTTGAGGTACAGAGTTGAAGACTACAGTACAAAAAATAAAAGTTCTCCCATTATTGCACTCATTGTTTTAATAATAAACTGTAAAGAATTATCACATCAGAAAAAGTGTTATAAAAAATTTCAAACAAATTTCTTTTTTTTCAGTAGAACTGTTTACTGAAACCACACAAAATTAAGAAACATTTTTTTTTGCCTTTAGTGCACTTCTGTTTTTTTCTTAAACAAAGTGTACAATTATCATTTGAGACAAAATGACACCAAAAATCTTTTTTAAGGTAGAGAGTTAAGAAAGCAGAGATGTCGAGGAGCACATGTAGAGAATCTGGTCACAGATATGAGGTGTGTAGGAACAATATTTAAACCTCCTAATTTACAAACACTTATCAAAGTTATATGTAAAAAGTTCACTCTGGAAATACTGTTAACAAACTAAGTCATTCTAAATAAATAAGACTTATGGTCCAGGGTGAATTATATATGTTGTATGTTGTATTTTATATGTTATATAGTTGGAGATTTTCTTCCTTCTTGTTCACATTCCAATGAAGACAGAAAGAGACAGAGTGAGAAAGAGGGATGAGGAGAGAAAAATTGAATCAACAGAGAAGTGCAAATGTCCAAGACAGTGAATGAGAAGACTGCGAGGTGGAAAGAAAGAAATGGATGAATGATAAGGTTGAGAGGAGAGGAAATAAAGGGATAAATGGAGTGAGGACAGAAAGAGGGAGAGATTATTGAAAGTGGTAGGGAGGGAGAGATGAGTGGAGGACGGAGAGATAGAGAGTCTCTCTGGTGTCAAATGAAGAGATAAGAAACTAACCCTCCCTCCGTCCCTCTGTCTCTCTGTTTCGCTCCACAGAGAAGATGAGTGGGAATCCCACAGGGAGGCCTTAATCCATACTCTCCCTCTCTCTCCCTTTTTTCCCTAGCCATTCCTCCCTGGCTCGGCCTCTCTGTCTGGGTAAATCTCTGCGGGCTGGATGTAATGATCTGCTGTCACACTCACTGGTCAGACTGGAGGAATGAACTCTCACTTACTGGTCAGAGTTAAATCTGTGACTGCTGCAGAGATGAAGCATTAGCTCTGATAAACTCCTCTTTCTTCAGGAGGTGATGATGTCATAGAAAGTCTTTAATCTCACTGCCAATATAGAGGAGTGCATTTAAAAATAACCAACCCATGATACATTATTTTAAATCTCTTGGATTTTCAGTGATTCCTGGTTAATACTCAAAGCACTTCAGTGATATTTAATTTTGAGTGACATAATTTGCAGATTACTTTGACTTCATAAATGATGAGCCTGGTAGTTTTTTTCCTCAAATGCATGAAAACAAATGTGCGTCAGCTCACACTGGCTACATGTTCAGTCTGGCACATTACAGGACACCAGCCAGCTGGAGTCATGAGACCGAGGAGCTCCCATGATTTCCACTCATTCATGTCGGGCTGTAAAACCTAAAACCTGTAGACTACTGGCCTGGCTGTGCTCATTATGTCTGTTTGTTATAGTCAAGCTAAACATGATTTTGTTTTGTTTTGAAAGTCACTGGATGATTTTTGATAGTTACCTTGGGATGAATTGACGTGTTGCTGCGACCATAGACTGTTTATAGGGTGGACAGTGTTGCTTTGCCATTTACCATTGTACGGTTTTGAAGCCAAAATACCCCCGTCACAGGCGCAGCCATTGGTAGCAGTTGTGCAGCCAGAGTCTGCGCAGTAGATGGACTCAGAGAGAATCTGAGTGGAGCTGGGTGACAAAAATAATAATTATTTTTTTCTTTCGAGAGTCTAACCACTTCTTGGCTCTACCTTCTGACAAATTCTGCAATCCCTGAAAAACAACACAAGAACGACAGCTGTCAATCATCGTTAAAAGTTACGTAAAGCCTAATTTTTTACCTCGTATAACTAATGAAAATGAAACTTTTCAGAAAAAAAGAGGACTTGAATACATGGCAGCCAAATAATATCTTCAAATCACCACAACAATCAGATGTGAGAAATATTTCTACGAGGTGTATTAATTTTATTAAGTTGGACCACAGCTCATCTGGAATGACTGGGGACACAGAGTTTTTGACTTATACTGCAGCCAGCCACCAGGGGGAGCAGTTTTTGCAGCGACCTCACTTTGAGCAGAGCAAGATGACGTCCATTTTTTTTATTTATTTTTTTTTACAGTCTATGGCTGCGACCTGTCTGACACATCAACTTGAAAAGAAACCAAGAAATCTGATCTATGACACAGCAGAGCTGACCTGGTGATGCACCTGGTTTATTTTGGCCGTAAGGAAAAATCAGGCTGCAGTTCCAGCCATGAATTCTATGGACAATGCTTGGAAGTTTAATTAACTTCAAAAGTAACGGTTAATTTAAAAATTTTAAGCTTCAAAAATGAGCCCCCGTGTATTGTGTGAGGATAGAGAAATAAGCCATTGAAACCCAAACTGTTTCTTCAACCAGGATTAAAACATGTTTATTTTTGCTATAAAGATAAGCTTTTTTTTTTTTTTAAGCTAGGTTAGTTTGTGGTTTCTGGTATTTCTGAAGGTAGCCTCAAGTGGACACTCAATCCCACATGGGCCTGAAAGTCTAGACTGGATGTTGCATCCTGATGATAACACTGACAGCAACAGTATATAGACGTAAAAGAAATTTGAACTGAAACCAAAAAATGTATCAATATCTTATTGTATTTTTTGAATAGTTTTTCTGGACAAAAAGTGCTTTTAAAAACTCTTGTAAATTTGATTCTTCAAGAAGGAACATTGCACTCATTTAGCTAAAGAGATACTGTTAAATCTTTGTATTAGAGAGATGAGATGTAATCCAACTTCAAGATACAAAAGTTCAAAATCCACTTTTCCAAACAGGGGAGGCAGAGGTGGTTTGATGACGGTCTTACTAGAAAAATAACTATTGGGATGAACACTGACATCCTTACTTTTGTTAGTCTGATCAGAGTTAAGACATTCCTAAAAAGATCATTTTTGAGGTTCATTTATTGATTTTAACAATTGGTGTAATGAAGTTTTCTGGTTCCTTTAAGGCAGCTTGACCTCAAACACTTCGCTTGTCAGTGTTCTGTTTCACAATTTTACAGTTTCACGTCATTTTCTAATTTTTCACATCATCGTTCAGACACAAGAAGCTGTAAATCTAGGTTTGGCAGTTTAAACATTTTTGACAGATGTTTTTGTCAACTTTAAATTATTACTCAGCTGTTTTGGAGCAGTAAGATACATTTTAGTGGGATTCCAGGAGGAATTGGAGAAATATGCATCCCGTACAGAAAATCTAAAGAGTCCGGTTTTTATCAGTTTTAAATGTTTGAGCATGAAGCAGGATTTAGCTGCTGATTCATTGTAAAATGGATTAAAGTTCACTGTGCCACTCCCTGTCCTGGAGTGACTCAGAGCTTGGAAACCCCTCCCTCCTCTTCTTCCTGTTCTCAGACAGAGCCAGCCCTGCTCCGACCGTGCTCCCTCCTCTTTAGATCTACAGTGTAGAGATGGGTGTAAACAGACCATCCCTGCACAGACACATGCTGTGTAGATCAGTGCTCAGACTACTTTCACTTTTGAGGAAGCGAAACTCAGACTGTTGTTGTTTCTGAGAGGAGAAATGGCGCAGCAAGGAGTCCAGCTGGATCGGGAAACCTTCTCCTGTTCGATCTGTTTGGATCTACTGACGGATCCGGTGACCGCTCCCTGTGGACACAGCTTCTGCATGAGCTGTATTAAAAGCCACTGGGACAGAGCGGATGGGGTGTACAGCTGCCCTCAGTGTAAGCAGACGTTCACAGTGAGGCCTGCTCTGGTGCCAAACACCATGGTGGCATTTATCGTGGTGGAGCTGAAGAAGATGGGACTCCAAGCTGCTCCGGATGGTCCCTGCGATGCTGGACCTGAGGATGTGGCCTGCGATGTCTGCACAGGGAGGAAACTGAAAGCCTGCAAGTCCTGTCTGGTCTGTTTAATCTCATTTTGTGACACACACGTTCAGCCTCATTATGAATCGCCTGCTTTTGCAAAACACAAGCTAGTGGAGCCCTCCAAGAAGCTCCAGGAGAACATCTGCCCTCGCCACGATGAGGTGATGAAGATGTTCTGCCGCACCGATCTACAGTCCATCTGCTACCTCTGCCCAGCGGACGATCACAAAGGCCACGACACGGTCTCAGCCGCGGCAGAAAGGACCGAGAAGCAGAAGGAGCTGGAGGTGAGGCGTCAAAACATCCAGGAGAGAATCCAGCACAGAGAGGAGGATGTGAAGCTGCTCGAACAGGAAGTGGAGGCTATCAACGGCTCTGCTGATAAAGCCGTGCAGGACAGCGAGATGATCTTCTCTGAGCTGATCCGTCTCTTGGAGGAAAGACGCTCCGATGTGAAGCAGCAGGTCACATCCCAGCAGGAAACCGAGGTGCATCGAGTCAGAGAGCTTCAGGGGAAGATGGCGCAGGAGATCGCTGAGCTGAAGAGGATGGATGCTGAGCTGCAGAGGCTGTCACACGCAGAGGATCACAACCAGTTTCTGCACGACTTCCACCAACTCAGTGAATCTCCATCATCGTTCAGCTTAAATATCCGTCCTCTGAGGTACTTTCTGGATGTCACTGTGGCTCTCTCAGAAGTCAGAGATAAATTAAAGAATTTTCTAAAGGAGGACTGGACAAACATCTCACACACAGTGGCTGAAGTGGATGCTTTACTGTCCCAATCCGAGCTCATGACCCGACAGAGGCTGAAAAAATACTCTCGAGACATCACGCTGGATCCGAGCACAGCAAGCGAATGGTTGTCGTTATCTGAAGGGAAGCAAAAAGCAACACTCATGAGTCGAGTTCGGGCTCATGACGAAAACATCGTCTCTTATCATCATCAGGTCCTGAGCGCCGAGAGTCTGACCGGATGTTGTTACTGGGAGGTGGAGTGGAGAGGACACGGAGTTTCTGTGGCAGTCTCATACAGAAAATGGAATGCATCAAGTTTAAATGGAAATGCACTGGGGAACGACGACAAATCTTGGCTTTTGTATTGTGACAAAAACTCATACAACTTTTGGCACAACAACATCCTGACTCCAATCCAAGGTCCTCCGTCCTCCAGAGTGGGAGTGTACCTGGATCACAGTGCAGGTGTTCTGGCTTTCTACAGCGTCTCTAAAACCACGACTCTCCTCCACAGAATCCAGACCACGTTCACCCAGCCTCTCCATGCTGGACTCAGGTTTGATTATTTCATCGGATCCTCTGCCAAGTTCTTTTGAGTCACGTGCATCGACAATGTTCCCTCCTATGCTATTGTGCTTGGTGTTGCAGAGCTAGAAATGCCAACTATATTCTGGAAAACCAAAGAAAACTGTGGTTGCTTTTTGATTTTCACAACAAACAACATCTCTGCCAATCGTTTCATTTCAGACTGTTTCTACCACGTAACATGTCAAACAAAAGTGAAGAAAGAGGAAATGTAACTAGGATGGACAAGTCAAGCAAAGTTGTTATTCAAGAGTCACAAGTTACCATCTGATAAATAATTAAATATCCTCATTTATCGTGTGTATAGTTGTTGTAGATATGTATAACTATAGATGTGATCTAGATACGTTAGTTTAACTGGACAAAGTTTGCACTTCATTAATTTTTGTTGTTGTTTTTAAGTCATTGGCTGCCAGCTGTTTCAGATCTTTCAAGACCCACAGAGTTTGACCATGTTACCACCAAAACTACCAAAAGAAAGAGTAGACTCTCTTCTTTCATCAGGAAAACAAAAAAAGTTTGTTTTTCCCTGACAAAAAAAAAAAAAAACTTGAGAAAACAGGCTTTGATTTGTGTCTAGCGCTTGTCTCCAAAGCTCCACACTTTGAGCCATAATCTTCATCGTCGTTTCTCATGATCACGACACATACTTTCTTCTACCTGAACTTGTCTGAGTTGCAAGATATTGCCGTTGTTTCTCTTGTCATTTCTTCTTATTTTCTATGCTCTCATCCAAAGGGAGTCCCACTGCTACCTACAAGGTCAGTTCATCAGGACACCTGTTTTACAAACATGATATTGTTCGACATGCTCCACTAGACCGCCCTGTTAAAAAACAGCCAATGAGTTAAAACAATTGATTTTTTTAAGATGTCAAATGTAAATCACTCTGTTTTTAATTATTCAATGATTGATGGATATCCAAAAAACAGCATTTTGTCACCAGAGCTGTAACACTTGAACACTCGCCTCTGTATTTAAGGTCAAATCTGGATCATATGTGTGTAATGAACTGGTGAAGCTTCTTTTGAAGCACTCGCCAAATATGTTTCACTTCTGCATTCCTCTGCATTTAGCTGAGCTTGTCAACTTTTTGCCACTGAATGCAAAATTTTTCTTACATGATGCAGGCAACATGTTTTAAGCAGCTAAAAAATAACATAAGGGACCTTATAGAGACAGTGGATGAACTTTTCTCTTTCATTCCTTTGACTTGATGCTTATTTATGTTTGTGTGAGAGATGATTGTTGTCACGTCAATCAAATTTAGTGGTGCAGTACTTTGGCATCTAAATATGTTTAAGTTTCTTTTCAAGTCTAGTTACACATCTTAATTCAGGGTACAAGAGCCAAAAAAAAGACCTAAATAACTTGAAGTTTAAATAAGAATGATTTTCTTTCCATATTGGCAACTCAGGTCTAACCTTTACCTGATCTTGACTCATGTTTTGGCTTCTACTGAGTTTATTGAGATGATTTTTTCTTTTTCTTTTTTTGAATTGTAGAATTAAGGTTTAAGCCTCAAACCCCTTAAGTCTTCCAGTGCCTTGATTTTCCTTCCCCATAGTGTGGTGGTGAAACACAGAGTTGGGCTTGTGGGATGCTTTCTAAAACACAAACATTTGTTCTAATGGTATGAGTTTGCATGTATATAAATTTGTATCCAAATCGTAAATAAAGTGATGGGAATGTAAAATGTGACATTGTTTTGACAGCTTGTCTTTGTTGCCCTGTATGGATAGAATAAAAGAAAGAAAAGAAAAGTTTCTCATACTTACGTACACAGTTTAGGGTCATCCACCTGGTTATTGAATATTAGAACTTGACTTTACTTGTACTCTGCTTCGAGTCTTTCTTGAGTATCTGGTTAATATTTTGGTTTTCTGGGTGTAGTTTTCTTTTAGCACTGTTCCAGTGTTTAAATTAGCCTGTTTGTGCTTGTTCGCAGCTGTGAGCAACATTAAGCATTTTCTACAGGGATGGGCTGGGCTGCTAGCGTTTTGGCACTTTGGTCATTTTCCCAGGCTGAGAAGTTTGGGAATCCTGTCCAGGTGTGTTTTTAAAGAACAAATGTCTTCGATAATGTCTTTAAAAAAAAAAAAAAAGAAAGAAAAGAAAGAAAGAAACACCCTTAAATTCATCCAAAAATCCTCTGTTCGCCCATATCAAAAGCCTTCAATGATATTTAAAGTCCAAAATTAATGCAACTATACACCTAAAATATAAAAGAACTGAACTTTAATCCATTTTTCAATTATCATCTAAAATTACACTTGCAGTAAAAAGGTACGTGCAAAAATTTTTGAAAAAAAAGGCATTTTAATGAAAATTGAGTCATGGCAAGCTGATATTTAGGTTATTTTATTTTAAAGAGGGGGTATTTCATTGCCCCATATTTCAAACATTGATATTAAATAACAACGCTGGATGTTCATACTTCATGTGAGCAGATTTTTAAACCTCTAGATATTCACATTGTAGGAATCCTTGAATCTCAGACCTCCAGATCACTGACCAATCAGAGGGAAGGGGGTTTGTGGAGCAAGGAGCCTTAAAGACACAGCAGCTAAAACAAAGCATTTCAGAAAGAGGCTGAAATATGGGTTTTCTAAAACACCAGTGTGAGAAAAACAAGGATTTTTCTGCACAGTAAATCATGCAAAGCTATCTATGAGGATGCCATGAGAACAATCAAATAAAATAAATAAAAATAAGAGTTTAAAAAAAGAATCATACCCCCTCTTTAATATGAAAAGAAGATAAAGTTGTGATTTGATTAAGTAGAGCCATGTTTTATCATTCTACTTGTCTTATGTTCAACTATTACTGTTGACAACACACACAAAGAAGAAGTTTCTCTTTTCAGGTAACAATAGTTGATAAATGGAGTGGGAATTTAAATTAAAGGTAGAATTAAATGAGAAAAAGAAAAGTGAAGCTTTAAATGGTCTCAATGGCTGAACTGAAGTGGCAGCGAGACTTTCCATCTCTCAGCGCCTTTGGCATTTCCTCCTGAGGGCCTGGATCTGTGTGTGTGTGTGTGTGTGTGTGTGCGTGTGCGTGTGTGTGCTGGCCGGGACATCAGAGCCGAGCTGGGCATGCATCCCCTCTCTGTCACCCACTTTATAAAGCGGTGCAGAACAGTATAAACCAGTCAGTGTGTGTTATTAATGGGCTAACTTACTTTTTTACTGTAAATGATGAATAATGACTCCTGCTGAGAGAGCGCAGCGGAGAGGAGGCAGAGCTGCTGGATCAGCTCCGAGCAGAGACCACTTTAAAGAGGAAAAATAGCTGGAATTAAACCGTTGTTTGAACGCTTTTTATCACCCAATACAGTGTGAAATCTCTGCGGCCGTGTGCATCTGTGCAGAGAAAGAGGAAGTCGTGCACAAATAGATTAAAGACGAAATATTTGGTGAAAACGATACTGTTGTGGTTCTGACCTAATGTCAGTTTGTGTTGCAGTGAATCTTGCTGCGTTGATGTTCTTGTGGGAGTATTCACCAACTGGCCCCAGAGCTTCCTGCGGTTTTCATGTTTATGCAGGATAATTGAACCTGGAACCTATTTTTACAGTTTGTGACAGGCAAGCTACAATTTACAGTGTGAAATCATTTCCTCTCTCTTATTCTGACACATTTCCCTCCAAAACTGACACTTTTTTTGCAACTGTTTGAAGCTAAAGCTTGGACAGATGTTTCTGTAGTAATTGAATCATTTGCTAATTTGAATGTGGGCTCAGGAACAAAATGTTACAGGCTACCAGAGCATGTGCAAAGTTTTTCCAGCAAATGTAAAATCATCTACTATATCATGACTGTAGTTGGGCCTCAATATATCGCCATGTGAATGCATGTTTATTTAATAGGGGTCATTCTGCGCATCGCTCTCAGCACCTGGTAGTGTTTGTTTTGTAGTAGAATGAATAGAGTTAAAGATGCTATGAGGAGGATCTGTTTTGGTTGCACTCCCTGGCCACCTTGTGGCCTGGAGTCTCCGCACACCGTTGTATATTACTTTTGGCGAGGCGTGTGTTTTTTGGGAATTAAATGGAGATCGTATCAAAACAGATTTTCTTTGTTCAAGACAACTTTTTACTGGATACAACGTGCTGAGGTAACGTATTTATCAGTACAGTAACATAGCGCTAAGGTTTGAAACGTGACATTAAGCCAGCTGTATGTTAGCGACATCTGCAGCCCGGTGCTCTGACTCATCTGCAGGCTAACGTGACAACAAGTAAACACTGTTAGTTTGTAAGTAGTTTAGTAGCTGTTTGTATTTAGCGCAGCTGGCAGCCCAGTGCTCTGAGACATGTCTGTAATGTGTAACTAGTAAACCCTGGTTAGCTATATCCTGCCAGCCATCTACCAAGCAGAGCTAACGTAACCACACTCTTCATTTTATTGATAGACTCTCAAGTTTGAACAGACCACTGCAGAATAACTGCTGACTGTGGGTTGGAGTGAACATTAGCACAAACCGATTAGGTTTGCACAAACTGTGTTATGGAGTGATACGTTCGAGCTAAAGGCTAAATAGCCTTTAGCTCAGGCTGTATCACTCTCCCCTTTAGCTTTCGTCTGCTCTTCTGTCCTTTTTCTGTCTGACAGTTAGGCTCCTGTGTCCACCATCACTACAAAATTAATCACAGAAATCGTTTTCAGCAGAGAAAAACACAGATCTCTGTGTTTTATCTCTTCTTACTACTGAACTTCGTCAGCTGGCGTGGTGTTGTCATAGAGACCTAGAAGTTGCCGTAAATTAATCCGCTCCTGGTCAACCTGAACTGGACGCTAGGAAGTAGCAATTTAAAGTCACATGTATCCAGCAATATTGGTGCTGATGATCTCATTTTAAAGTGTGGATAACGATCAGGAATATATCTAGAAGGGAGACTTTATAAAGATCTCTTTCAAACTCCTCACAGTCCCTTTAACATAGTAAATTCTCTTGTCGGTCCAAAATCTTTGTCTCCAGGGGAGATGCTGCTAGCATCAGGCTAGCGTAAACAGAGTGCAGCAAGTGAGCTTTCTGATCTTGTGAGGGGCAATGCAGATTAATTTAGTAGAAATTAGGAAGAAAAAAGATCATTGTAAAGTGAAACGCCACAGCTTAAATGTACAAATCGGCTGATGAAGACTCATGAATGAAGAGAAACGACTAAGCTTATTTTAATTTTAATGTTTTTGTTTGTTTTATTGGGATATTTGAAAGTTATTGATATTTCATTCACAAAAGTAAAAAAATACTCATGGCAAATAAAATCTTATTGCATTTGAACGGGTATATTGCATTATTATGATACATTTTCATTAAATAAGTGGTTAATTTGGTCTGAAAATAATATTGTCAATAATATTATTTAATGTCAGTAATTGTGGGACAATATCCAATATTGTCCAGCAGAATTTGTTATCAGCCCAGGCCGAGCTGTAGTACACCAAAAAGACCCCTCCTGGTAAACTACTACAGGTATTACGGTAAAGTGTTGCTGAGATTACAAAATCAGTTTAAGTGTAAGCGCTGCAGCAGTTCACTGTCTCTGAAGGTCTCAGTGTGAGACGTTTTGGTAAAAAGTGTTGTCCACAGCCTTGGAAGTTGTTTTCCAGAGAATGTATAATTTACCTCAAACAGTTTTTCATCATTTTTAAAGTGTTCTGTACATTTTATGTCCACATGAGCCTTGGGAAAAATACAAAATGTGCTCACCTGAGATCACCCAAACCACTGAATTAAAACGTCCCTCTGCTATCACACACACACACACACACACACACACACACTCACACACACACACACACACACACGCACCGCACACAGAGGAGCATTCACCCAAGCTAACCTCTCTCTCCCTCTCTCTTTCTTTGTGTGTGTGTGTGTGAGTGTGTGTGTGTGTGTGTGTGTGAGTGTGTGTGTGTGTGTGTGAGTGTGTGTGTGTGTGTGTGTGTGTGTGTGAGTGTGTCTGTAGATTAAAGGAACAAAGCAGACAGCCTCTCTCTAGAGAGCGGGCCACTTCAGGGCCAGCCCCCCTGGCTATTTTAATACACACTCACACACACACACACACACACACACACACACACACACACACACACACACACACACACACACACACACACACACACACACACACACAGTTTCTCTCTGTCTCACACCGAGCAGTGACTCCTGAGCAGAGGAATTCCCATGCTGTCATGGGAAAAACCGTCACCAGCTTGTGTTTTTTTGTGAGTGTAAGTGTGTGTATGTGTGCGTGTGTGTGTGTGTGTGTGATCCTGCACTTGCAGCCTGGTGAGAAGAGAGAGAGTGTGTGTCCAGCAGGAACCTTTCCTTACAGTGTGGCTGTTTTGTTCTTTCTTATTGTCAGAGGAGGAGGAGCAGCTGATGTTTTGTGTGGACCCAGATTTGTTTGGATGTATGGAGTGTGTGTGTGTGTGTGTGTGTGTGTGTGTGTGTGTGTGTGTGTGTGTGTGTGTGTGTGAGAGAGAGAGAGAGAGATAGAGAGAGAGAGAAAGAGGCAAAAAGAAAGAGAGTTGTAACGTGGATGTGTTGTATCTGAAAATCAGACTTAAAAAACGTTGGTCTCCTCACATAGTGATAATTCTGTATTTATCAGGGACTATTTTCAGTGGCGGAATGAATCCTAACATCAGTGTTAATTCACTTAGGAATCGATTGAAGCCACTAAGAGCCCGACCGATTAATCGGGCCGATTATGCCTGTCACCAATTAATCAACATCAGCCAAAATGTAGCCAATTATAAAAAAATTTGCTCCGCGGAGATTCTATCACTCCTGCTCCTGTGTGTCTGGCTGTGTCTTTATTATATATATCAGCCGATATATTGGATATCGACCGATATGTTGGATATCGGGGTTTTTTTTGCCCCTAGTATCGATATCGACATCGGCCCCCAAAAATCCCATATTGGTCATATATGTATGCTGGCTGCTGACAGTGACCATATTATTTACGGGTTGTTCATGGACAGCTGGGGATTTACAGTTATAAATTTTCTCAAACACTGCAAAAGGGCACTGATTTTAGTTATAACTAATAATATAATAAGCATATTTGTCACAAAAGACAGATAAAACTAATATTTATCACACGTTATTTAAAAAAACAAAACAAAAAAAAACATATATTCATGCAGCAACTTATGCTGTGTATGAGAATTACAAGGTCCAGTGAACGCATCAGCCGCGATTGACGGTTCAGCGGCTTACGGCCATGTTGTTAGTACCTCCGTTGAAAGTTGTGAGATGCGGTCATCCGAGAGTTAAACAGAGAGCTAAGTGTTATTCTCTGATAGTTTTTGATGCTATTTCACATTATCAGTGATTAACCATCATGTTATCAACCATTTCTTCTGTTTGAACCACAATGCATGATGGTATATTTTGCTCACATCGTCAGCATCACTAATACACTACTTTTCAAAATGCATTGTGGGATACATTTAGTGGACTATACTTTTTATGCTCATGCTCACTCAGATTTCGACAGCACTAAAAAACGGTGTATTCACGATATAGTGAATAGGGAGTGATTTCAAACACAGCCTTAGTGTGCAGGAACTACTTTCCGTGGACGGATTTGACATGACGTGTGATCAGTTTTCCTGTGTCAATGCTCATGTTCGTGGAAGTTAATAATGGTCGTCAAGGAGTTTTGACCAATCAGAATCAAGCATCTTACTCAGCCAAAAGATCAGTGATGAAGTATGATTCAGATAGCACAAAAATCTGTGAATTATAAAAACCTGACGACACTGAAACACAAACACGCCAACACTAAAAATCTTTGGGCGACTTCAAGACAAAAAAAGTTAAAAAAAAAAAGTTCAACCTGCAGCATTTTTGTCTTTGTCTCTTCTAAAAAAATGACTGAACCAAACCAGGCATTCAGCGTCACACCTCACCCTCCATCGCTGCATCCCTGCCCCTCCAGGCACCCACTTGTCCTCTGTCTCTTTGTCCTTTAGGCGTCTAATTGGGTGCCTGTTTGAAAAAGGAAAGGTGTTAAGTAGGGGGAATTCCCATAATGCTCTTTTATTGGGAGAGGGGACAATGGGGACTAATTGGTTCCTATTAGCAGATAGAGGAGGCAGAGAGGGACACTTAAGGCATTTAGAGGGAAGAGCAGCATTATGGGTAGACGTTTTGAGTGTGTGTGTACGCAGTGTTGGCTGTATTGTAGGAATGACGAAACAAGATTCGAGTGTTTTTGTGTCTGTTCGGTTTTCTTGTGGGAATTAATCAAACGTGCCTTGTGTGAGTGTGTGTGTGTGTTGTGGGAATGACTGCTGCCTTGACCTCATCAGGAAACGCTATCCATGAAAAATTAAGTAGAAAAGTGCAGATCTTGAAAAGAAATAGTTTTTTAGAATGCATAATTCTTGATGGCAGGAACCAAGACGTTAGGAGTTTTAAAATATGACGCAAAGAGCTCAGCACTGCAGTTCCTCAAGTGTCCACTAGAAGGCTAACTGGCCACTAGCACCAGGAAACACATACACATTTGTTCAAAACAGCAGATCTTAGCAACAAAGTTAGAGATAAATGTTTGTTTGGAGTGTTCGAGGACCAGTCTGGTCCAGATTTTGGACCCTGATGTCCTGGTGACAAAAAGCAGACGTGTGTGAAGAATAAAACTGTTTTACCACTCAGGTGCCACACCTGCTCTGAACCACCCAGCTGTCAACTTTCACCCGAGCCAACTTTCCAATTAGGCGCTCATCCAAAACATCACAAGTACATGGTTACAGCAGACCCGAGTGTTTTGTCCCCTCGCATCTCGTCATCACACAGCTCTCAGTCCTGAGTCAGAGCCAGCTGAACACAAATGAAATATCTTTACCATGAAAGACTATCACAGAGGATGATCAGTCATGTCTTAGCCTCCGAGCTTCTTAATTAAAAACGCAGGAGCTCAAACGGAGCCTTATGAGAGCAGCCGTCACTCCCGCCCACCCGGATCTTTTGAAGCAAACCAGCTCCCTCAAATTCCATTACTGTGTTTTGTATTAAAAAATAAGAAAAGTGGGAATCAAACCGTTAAACAATGCTCTCCTCGGGTAGCAGAACTTCAATCACCGCCCCTCGCCCCTCATTCAGCCGGGCTAGCGTAGCTGCCTAATTAGTTCTGTTGAAAGGCTTCTAATTAAATCGGCCTAATGTGGAGGGCCAGGCAGCGAGACAGAGGAGCAGAGAAATATATCATACAGAGGACTGGAAAAGTGTTGATTGGAGGCAAAAAAAAAGGAATACGGAAATAAACTGAACTTTGACACAAGCAGAATGTGGCAGACATGCAACCAAACAGTAACAGCACAAAGTATGAAAACACAGGTCGTAATTCAGAAGATTCCCCTGTGAGTGGAAAATTTATGAGTATTTATCAAACATTTGTGGACAAAAAGGCGGTTGTACTAATTTTGAGCTTAAAATTAATTTATACCTGTTTTAGCCTAGCATCCTAAGCATCCTAGCAACTTAACTTCTGTTGCTCTGCTAACAACTAGTGTGCCTGTCCGTCAGTCCAGTCAACCTTGCCATTTATTTAAAAGACTTGTACATTTTATAGCTTCATTATTCACTATTAATAATGACTAATTAGAAGAAAAACCACCCTCTGTCCAGCCCGTTAATGTTTTTTTGAACTAGGCTTTGAAAATGTTAAAGATTAGCTTTTCTGAATGGGTGTAAGTGGTTTCAGGTGCCTCTGTCATTAGCCACTGGTGGGCACATGGCTAATGCACAGATTTAACAGTTCTACATCGGCTTTATATTTTTAAATCAAGAGCTTGCCTCCCTGTGAAGTTCCCCTAACAGAATCTAGATTTGCCACCGGAAGTTGCTAGGCTCTAGCTTTGTTATTCTGGGAGCTTGCTGGCCAAAAAGTTTAAGAATTTTTGGTCAAACTTGAAAAAAAGGAGACTCTCACGGGGATTTTCTTCAACGCTTGTGGTTAGCGTTGCAAACTTCCAGGAATTTAAAAACTTGGGAACTTTTCATGGGAATTTTTTGGAAATTAATGTGAATTAATTTAGGAACTTTTATGGAATATATTTTAAATGCAAAGAAACTAATAATTTTTTTTTTTTTTTTACAAGTAGTACAAGTTTCTTTTTTGTCCAAAACTTAGGCACGTTAAAAAAAATATGATCCCATGTTGTGTCAATCATGCTTGCACACTCGATCTGAAACTGTCATCCGTCATTATTTTTTTAGAACAGGTTTGATTTTTTGCGTTCACATCTACCCAGCTCGTTTCCAAGGTAGTTTGAGTATTCAGAGACACCATAGGCTACTTGCAACATCACATTTTCTGACATATTTTCTCTGCACATTTTGAGCGATGTTTAGATGATGAATGAAGACTTGTATGCCTGTGTGCCTATGTGTGTGCACGCTGCGCATACAGTCAGCCACTGCTTAGGAACAATTACACGATCACTGCTTGATGATATAATTTGCTGCGAATTTTCACAAATGCTACAAAATGAATTGGAGACAGTATGCAAGGTGTCTGTGCATGAAATTTTTTTGTTTTTGGATTACGAATCCAAAAAACGCATCAGAAAAAAAAGGACTCTCTGTGCAGAGACTTTAATGCAATTTTTTTTAATCGAGTTTATGACAAGAAAGAAACAGAGAAATGTTAAAAAAATTTTCCAAGAACTTTTTGGCTTTTCAAAAATGAATACCCCCAGCGGGCAAATCTGCTGATGAGTGCGGTTCGGCGCATGCCAAACCCAATGTGGGCAGGGTTTTTTGGACATAAAACCTGTTCCGTCCAATCAGAATGAGCCCAGGTCATTTGGTCTCATTTGCCAAACCACAAAACCGGAGTTTTCCAAAATCTTCACTTTGAATTGAGTTTTCAGAAAACATTGATTTCAGTGATGTAAAACTGCGGTTTCGTGTGGACGACAGGCCCTTAATGTATAAAAATAGATGCTGTTTCCCAGATACTTGGCTACCTGTGGACATGGCCTTGGAAAAATTCATTTCAGTTGACAGCTTTCCTTGTAATCCTGAGCTAAAATTCCCATGGAAATTTTCTGGAAACTTTCCTGAAATGTACCAGAAATTTTCCATCCCTTTCAAACCCTTGTTGTGTTAAAAAAAAAACAAAAAAAAAACTATAACTGAGCTTTGTGACCCAACAATATTTCATTTTTATATCTGCCATAACTTACTGGGAAAGGTCTTTTTGGTTTATTATATTATATAATATTAATAATACAGTAAATGAAGGTGCAGTAATTAAACTGTAAAATTTTACAGCAACCTTTTCACAGTGTAGTGTTCTCAAAAAGCAGATGGATAACTTCAAAGATGCACAAAAGATAAAATAAGTTTTATGAAATGTTGAACGTTCCAATAGAGACAATAGACAATCACAAAGTCATTTTCTGGACTAGTTTCCAATGCCATAAAAATGTCCCCCAGACAAGTGAAAAAACAAACAAACATACAACTGGCAATAAAATAAAAACAACACGAGTCACAGGCATGAATTCAAACAAGGTTGTAAAATATTCAAACAGCACTGAGACAAAAACAATTATCTAAAATTAAAAAAAGTGTAACCCTCGTCTTTTCTTGCAACGACAAGGTGGCGTTTTAATGAGGCGACAAAACGCACGTTTAATTGAAGATTTGTTTAATAAATACTCGCTGCAGGAAAGTAATATGATACTGATACACACTGAGAACACACAGATCATATTTAAAAGACTCGCACACACACTCTTGCTCTCAGCCTGTTTGAATACGGTTTTGACAAAACGCTGCTAATGGAACAGAGAGGAGCGCCGTCCCTCCTCCTCCTCCTCCTCCTCCTCCTCCTCCCACCAAAAACAAATTAATTTTTCCGCGCTCACTGATTAAAAATGTACCTACCACATGTGGCTGTGAGCCGTGTGCAACAGGAGCCCAATATGCAAATCTCACCCTTTTTAAGACTTATCTACATATCAAATATTCTCCAGGCTTCACAAACTCGGAGATATTGTGCGCTGACCGAAGGCTCAGGCATGCATGTGTGTGTGTGTGTGTGTGTGTGTGTGTGTGCGCATAGCTTCAGTTGGAGTGTGTGTGTCTCAGTCAGATGGTTGCTGTAGACAGCGGTGTGTCTGAGCTCTCATGTTTATCAAAGAGGAGCAGTTATATCTGAGAGCGCTGGATGGCCTTGTGCTGCCAAAGCTAATCACAGCGACGTGAGCGTGTGCACGCATGTGTGTGAGTGTGTGTGTGTCCATGTGGGGGAACAAGCTTCTTATTGCACTAAAAGGTGAGGTAGCCCTTTTTTTTCCCCACATGTGTGTGTGTGTGTGTGTGTGTGTGTGTGTGTGTGTGTGTGTGGTGTTTGCAGACGTATCATAGCAGATGATCCTCTCAGCTTATGTTTTGGAGTGTGCATCTTTTGGTGATGCTGGACGCTGCATTATAAAGAGCGTGAGGTGCTGTCAGGTGAATATCAACGAGGGAGGTTGCTGCTAGTTAGACTTAGGAGTAGGAGTTAACTACTGCAAGAAGTTACCAGCAAATCATACCAATGAATACTGCAGCACTCGCTACCATATGGAACTTTTATATCTGCTTTGGCATCCTTCGCCTGAGAGAAACACACACAAATGGGTTCAAAATATGATAAGAGGGAGTATCAACCTTTATTTTAAGGTTTATTCTGTCCCTCTGGCAACCCCGTAGACGTTTTACATGATTTACAACCGTATTAACCGTATTAGAGCAGTTTACAGACATATTTAAGAAATATGTAGCTGTTCTATCTGAACACATTTATTTCGGACATCCAGCAATTTTATTTTATATCGGAGAGTTGATTACCCTCTCTATAAAGTAGGTGGTGTCATCATCGCTTTTATCATGAGCTTTGCAAAACTTTGCCAAAACGAAGTGGCATTAAAGCCACAAGCAGTGTAAATAGACCCTCACCTGTGTCGGTCATTGAACTTGAATCCACACACCTGTCTAAGGCCATGTCTACAAGTAGCTGGGTATTTTTAAAAAAGAGTACCCCCCCCCCCCTTTGTTTAAAAAAAAAAAAACCTTTCGTCCACACGCAGCAAGAAAATCTGCCGATAAGTGCTGAAGACATGCCAAACCCAGCCAGCCAATTAGAATAAGCCCCCGTCATTCAGCTGTGACTTTTGAGAACCGAAAATTCTGTTTACCGGCGTCTACACGAAACCATGGAACCAGAGTTTTCCAAAATCTTCATTTTGGCCGGAATTCAGATAAGATTGTTTTTAGTGACATAAAGCTGCGGTTTGGTGTGGACAACAGGCGTAAATGTATAAAAATATATATGCAGTTTCCCAAATACCCGGCTACTTGTTAACAATGTGGGTTTTAAAAGAAATTGTACATTTAACATGTTTATGAGAGTAAGTTTAAGCTGTGTCCAGTACGTGCCGTTATTCTTATGTCCAGAAAACAAATGTTTAAATGAGGTCACTCTGGAACCACGTTTGTTTGTGTAAAGTTTTCTAAAGATTGGATAAGGTAAGTGGAAAGTCGACAAGATATTTCCTGAGGGTGGCGCTATGGCAGTAACAGAGAACTGAGTTTATAGGTGTTGGCAGGTGGAACCTGATCATTTATATACAATTTGAAGCAGATTGGACCTTATACTAAGGACTTACACAAGTTATCAAGGTTTGCATGCTACTGGACAATTCTTTGTTGCCTGTCATGGCCACGCCCATTGAGGGAAGAAAACCCTTTCATAGCTTTATGTTTTCAATGTATCTAATAAACATAATAAATTTGGAGTTGATATTCACCATGACAGTAATATAACTTTTTGCAGGTCTTGCCATGCCCGATGTAAAAAAGTATGTCTTGCATTTAGGAGCTTGTGAAAAAATTGACAACTTTTGCTGCCCTCCCTGGCCTCACCTATTGAGTTACAAAAATTCTACTAATAACTTTTCATCGTCAATGTGTCTAGTATACATGTGCCATGTTTGGAGTTGATCTGATAAAATACCCAGGATGAGTACAGTCAAATTTATTCACTGAAAATTGGCAAAATCCATTTTTTTCTTTAGTCGTAAGTCATGATCAGCACATTTGGAGCATATCAACCACTTCGCTGGCCAGTCACCAGTCTGTTCCTGAAAATGTGAAATGAAGCCAATCTGCGGACGCAGCCACGTTTGATAAGACGCCACCTTATCAAGCAGATTCTCAATGAACAGCAACTTTTAGCACTTCCGCATAGGCTTACCAGACGTTGCCCCTTGTGTTTTGACCTTATTCCTTGGGTTACAATAAGGTTGCTGGACTCAGGCCCTGATTAAAATGACACAGCAGGTCCTGGAAGATATGTAAAGTCTAATGTGGGCTGGAAAACTGTCACCAAGGTTCATCCTAAGAGTTTTGAGCTGCTGTTAAGGAACTGAAAACAACGCAAAATTGAATTTGCCTCTCTGAATCCACAAGGCTAAGAAATGTAGAGTTTTTTTCATCCATGCCAAGTCTTATTAGGCATGTTTAAATTATCTGTTTTTGTTTTTGGGTTTAAGCTGAAGAAACATCTCAAACACACCATTTAAACCAAAAAGAGCAGAGATGCTGACTTTGTTTTATGGATTGATCTCCGCTAGCATCTTTGTTTGTCTAACATCTTGTTTTATCTGAAGTTGTTAGATAGCGAGAAACACGCCTTCAGTCAGAGCAGCACTGAAAGCTTCTCTCTGATGAAACCACCAACCAATTCTTCCCTCCAGTCCAAACCTGGCTGAAGGTAAATGTCCTAAACCTCCTCGCTGGCTCTCTGTGAGATAAACTCACTCTGCATCCGTCTGTCTGTTTGTCTGTCTGTCTGTGAGCAGCTGCAGCTTCCAGCAGCAGAGCCGCCATCCTCCTCTTTATTACAGCTGACAGTTTGTTTATGTGTGGTTTGAAGCGTTTATTTTTACAGCGCTTTACAGCTTCCCCCGCTCTCCTCGGCTCACTTCTCTGACCTCGAGCTGACTGCTGCTTGTTTAGACATTAAACAGATTCAGACCCTCGGTGCTGTTCAGGCAGCTGCAGCAGCACCGAGCGGGGCGCGGAATCATCTGGAAAATTACCATACAAGCCTTGATACCGGCGCATTTACAGTGACACCAATACCAAAGCAGAACTTCATTTGAATATCAGTCACACTGGAAATACTCGATCATAAATAAACATCATGATGACCCCAAATAACTCTGTAAATATCAACAATAAAACACCACAAATGAGAAAACACTCAGGTGAATTAAACTGTTTTTTCCCATGAGCAAGAGCTTCATTATTTTACAAGTGAATGAGCTGAAGAAGGAACCGTATTTACCGTATTGTCATGAATATAAGATCCCTTAAATATGATCACGTCTGCAAATAGAGCTCTTATAAAATTTGATTTCAAAAACCAAACCTCTCATCATACTCTGAGATCTCCTGACCCATAATTAACATCTTTATCTTGTTCTTTCTGTTTTCGTTGGATGAGAAATGAAGTGAGCTCTGCAGAAAAATGACTCTGGTGTTCAGTCCCATCCATGAGCTGCGTGTGACAGCCAAATTGTCCACCAAATTCTGTTCAATTGAGTGGAATAGCCACAATTTGAGGAGTCAGACACAGTGGCAAACTGAATATCTGTGGAGGTTACAAGTCGTGTTTATTTTGACAGTCTGTCTCAAACAGTTCGCCTCTGAAGAGAGCCGGAGTTTGACGTCTTACCTGGTGACGAGTTTGAAGTGTGAATGAACATAGATGGAAAGAGTTTCTGCTCAGCACTTTTTCTTTTCTCTAGGCATTTGAGCACTTTTAACAAACCTGTACCTTTAGCTGTGTAAATGTAGGAGTGTTTTCTGACAGTGGGGTAACAGGTCCGGTCTCAGGGGGGGTATTGCACAAAACCAGGATAAGGGATTAAGCTGGCAAACATTGGTTATCTTGGATGAAGTTAGCCTCAAATCGGTTGAACAAAAGCTGGCCAAGTTTATCCCAGACTAGTTACCATGGTGATTTATTCTCTGCAGCTAGCCTGCTCCAGACCAGGCTAACTACCAGGATAAGATTAATCCTGCGCTGGCTCTGCTCTCTGTAATGTAAGAAATGAGCGTGGTTTACAGCATTTCCATGCTTTTTCTACACATTACATCATTTAATCATCCTGCACCCAAATCTTACAACTGTAGTCATTGCATTTGCTGGTTGACTTAAGTGTTATTTATTTGCACAGATTATATGAAGACAAAAATAACTTTTAACACAGACAGTTGAGAATCTTTTCTTTATAAATACAAGTCCCACAATAAAAATTAAAATTATTATAAAGAAAATGTAAAAAAAAAAAAAACAGGCCTTACTGAAATTGGTACTAAACCAAACAGATGTAAAAAAAAACAAAAAAAACAACAACCCTAAACCTACAGAATGAGAAAGAGGGGAAACAAAGGAAATATAAAAATATCACACCACTGAAATGGACTACAACAGAGGACAGACAGAATATAACTTTGTCTGAACTGTCTCCTGAAAATAGGAAAATCGTCCTATTTTAGGACTCCACCTTTCGGAGTGAAAGGGTCCCACATCATTCTGACTCCACTTTTTAACTTAAACAATCTTTCTATTCATTCATTCGGTCTCTTTGTCAGCCCCACTGTTATATTGCAATACTAATAAAGACAGCTTGTCAAATTGCTGAGGTTTAATTGATATGTATATCACTATCTGTCACAGTCCCCCCTGGATCCCCTCCATCACTGGCCTCCTTTTATTTAAGTGGAGTGCCAGCTCCTCTGCTGGGGTCAGGTCCTGGCTTGGTGGGCCACCCCCTCTGCTGGTTTGATGTGTCTTTTTTTAAAATCATACAGAAATTCATTCTCAGCAGACAACAAATGTATCACTTCATTTGATAATTGTTCTTTGGGCTACGCATAAGTAACTTACCAGACTGCAGAATATTTTTATACTTGGTTTTCACCTGCTGCCAGGTTCTTTTCTGGCCAGACAGGTTTGTTCTTCATGACAGATGAGGGATGAGAGAGAGAGAGAGAGAGAGAGAGAGAGAGAGAGAGAGAGAGAGAGAGAGAGAGATAGAAGTAGGTATTGATTAGCGGACTTGAAAAGTCATCAGCTTCGCATCCTAAGACTGTAATTATGACAGTGTGTGGAGTACTGTTTCTTAATTTCACATGTTCGCGCTACTTGCGCATTAAGCCGGTCCGTTATTAACTGCCAGGCTTTTTCCCCCTCTGCTTTTTTTTTAACCACACTCCTGTTGCCTTTCTTGTGGATTATATGTTTTCCTTCTTCATATAGTTGAAGAAGCATTGCCTGTTCATCCTGCTTGAAGAAAGATGCACGTCCTTGTTTCATTTTCAATCTATGATTCTGTGATCGATCTCGTGGTCTTCTTAAGAAGGCTGTGAACGCGCACTTATCCAAATGATCCACACCTGGCTTGACTAAGCCGCGTCTTTTCATCCTGGCTCGGCAAACGTGCAACCAATTAATCCGAGAAAGCGCAGATTAGGTTTATTCAAGCCGCGCCTGCTCACTTATCCTGGATGTATTTATCCTACTTTTGTGCAATACCCCTAGGGTGTGATACAGCTCCTCTCCGAGCCCTCTCAGCGACATTATTGGATTTCAATCTGCAGTCCCACAGCAGAAAGACGTCCCCTCTGCTCTCTTGATATGCCACTCTCCTCCCTCTTTGTAACTTCCAGCTGAACAAAATCTAAAGTTATTATTATCGTTCAGTGGAGCGGGGACACTGTGGGGATTTTAACTCCCTCCCTCCACTTTAAAAAGCCACAGATCTTCAAATCTGTTGAGGAATCTTGGCTGCGTTCCTCGTCGCTCTAAGGCAAACTCTCCACCTGGTGAGTCTGTGGCAGCGCTCGCAGCAGCGTAGAGCGTGTGTGTGTTTGTTCAGCGGGATGCATTGACTGTACAAAAGCACCTCTGGACTGACGTCAACTAGAGTATTTGTGCGTGAGGAGCAGATTTAAAGAGCCGTTTGAAGCCTCTCTGGTGGCAGAGGATGTCCTACTTTCAGGACGTCGTCTCTCTTTTTGACGTGGAACGTGCTCCCACCACTTTAGGAAAACATCTGAACATCAACTCTTCTGACACTTTCTTGATTTGGTGGTGTAGTTTAAGTGAGAGTCACTCTGTGAGTTGATGCAGGGCACTGACAGAGTTTTTCTTTTTGTTATGTGATAATGAAGAAGAGACAAATATTATTTTCTCAGGAGCTGTTGAAGTTTAAAACTGACACATAAAAAAGATTATTAGATCTCTAAAAGTCTAACATGCTGATAAAATGTCAGGACTGCTCGTCAGAGACCTGCATCAAGACTTTCAGCTGAACTCTTGTGATGTGTGAAGTCAGGGGTCCGCTGATGTCATTTCTTTGGGCCGTTACCAACACTGATCTTTAGAAGTATGTTCAACTGATAACAAATGCATTAACTGTACGTTTATACAACTTAATGATGTGTTTGATTTCACCAGTGGAACACACGATCTTACTTATCTTCACTCCATTCTGTCCCTGCCTTTATATAAAAAAATTCAAAAAATCAAATTATTGTTTTGTGAGCCTCATAACATGATTGACAGAGTCAAAGAAATTTAAACAAAATCAAAAAGTTGACAATAATAATATAGAAAATGAAATTATGATACTAAACCTAGTAATATATACTTTTTAAAATATACATAAAATGTGTTTTTTCTTCTTTTCTGAAAACTTTTAGATATGACTTAGGCTAAAAATGCTATTAGGCTAACAATACCAGCATAAAAGAGGGAAGAGGTGTGCTCTCCCCACCAAAGCTTTGGCACTTGATCTAGGTATATGGAAGCGCAGGGAGCTCCAAGAGCAGATTTATACCATTAAGTTTTGGTATTGCATGTATATGCAATACCAAAACTTGTGCCTATGCAAACAAAATTTCATCCTTAGTCTTTATAATTGTTTTTGGTAAGAATGGTCCTTAAAATAGGTCTAAAGGTGGCAATTCAATATAGTGTATTGAGGGCTAGTACTAAGAGCGGTTATTAGCAGTCTGTGTGACTGATAAGCAATATGCATTTACTGTTACACTTGAAATATTTTTTGTCATAATATGTTTTAAAAGAAACAGACAGTGTCATCGCAAAAAAAACAAAAAAACAAAAAACAAAACAACAACAACAACAACAACAACAAAACAGAAATAAGTTTGTATCACAGTGTTCGCTGCTCCCCCTGCCTTTGCTTTTCATATATGCAAATTAAAGAGAGAGGAGGTGTGCTCTCCCTGCCTTAGGCTTTGGCAGTCCACAGGGAGTGAGTCTTAATCTGGTTTGGTTAGTCCGACTTAATGAAAATAAAGGTTCAGCATCTATAAGCTTCAGCCCAAAATCATTGTCCTATTGTTTCCCAGCCTGTTTTATTTTTTTCTTGTAATGATTGTGATTGTGATGAATAGCAGGCTGTGGGAGAATAGGGCTGAAAAGTCTGTCTGGAAAAAAAAAATTAAGATCTTTGCTCACTGAGTCGTTCTTTTTTCAGGTGCTTTTTTGGATCCAATATCCGAAAAAAAACAAAACAAAAAAGCAAATCATCATTCTCAGACACCTTGCACACTGGATCTGATGCGTTTATTTTTGTACTGATTGCACAAATTTGCAGTACGAGAAAAATGGAATCTCCAGCCTACAGCGTCACTGAATGGTCAAACTACCCAGGAAATGAGCAGGGCAGATGCGAATAAATGCAAAAAATCGAGCCCATTCCAAAATAAATATTGACGGATGAAAGTTTCAGCTTAAGTGTTGCAAGTGCAATTAACATAACATGGGGTCAAATTTCTTGTTTAACCTGTTTCAATTCCAAACCTGGCTGTTTTTCATCGTTATCCTGCTGCAATAAGGGAAATTTATTTTCTTTTCAAAACAGTAAAGTTTTAAAATATCTATCTATACCTGTGGCCAGCTAGTTTGTTTCCTCTAAAGACAGAAGAATTGACCCAAAGTTGCTTCAGCTGATTGAAATTAAGTGTTATTTTACTTGAGATTTAACGACCTTGAGCTGGACTTAAAATTTGGACCGAAACTAAACTCAGGTCAGAAAACCTCCACTGTGTTTAACCTCGTCTCATCGGGATAATAGCTTATAACCAGGGGCTGAGAGAAGGTCAAATGTCAGAGCACAGTCACAATAAAAACACGGAACACAGAGTTGTCTTCTTTCAGATGTTAATGAGCATTGAAGCTGTCGAGGTCTCTGCTTTTTGAACATCAGGAGAGATGAACCGGAGGCTTAACAGACGTTTGTCATTCAGTTTAATCTCTCTCTGCGTGGATGCTGCTGAGTTTCCTCCAGCTGAGCGCCTCAGCCTGACAGTCAGCGTGAGGGGCGGAAAACACACAAACCACATGGAAACACTTTACACCGCAGGGGTCTGAGTGAATGTGTGCAAGTATGTTTAAGAGAGACAGTTAGAGACTGTCTGTGTGTGCCTGTGTGTGTGTGTGTGTGTGTGTGTGTGTGTGTGTGTGTGTGTGGAGGCATGCAGCATTGATCAGAAGATAAACCGGCAGCCTTTCTGCCTGATTGTGGCGCGTAATGGTTACAGGAGCATCAAAACACACTCACACACACTCAGATTCTGCTCAGAGCCAGACTGATATATATCAGGGATGTTGGTGTGACTAAACTCACAAAGACACTGGGGATAAAATCTTTATAACGCTGACAGACTTCAGCTCCTTTCCTCTCTGAGATCTGTATTTGCATCGCTGGGTTTCATCTCTGTCAGCCTCAAATCGTGTGACAGCTTTTCTTTCAGAATGATTGATAGCAGAGGATCAAAACTAATATTAGTGCTTTTTCAAGGACGGGACGGGGACTGAGAGTCCTCTGTGGACATGATGATAATATTTTTACAGGCTGGATTCATATAATTTAGAGATGCTGAATGATGCGTGTCAGAGGAGTTTTTCTTTCTAGAGCTGCAGAAAAGTGTTGTTTTCCCTCCGGGGCTTGGATCATGGTCGGATCTCAGAAAGTGGCTTGATGTTTTATCAAAGCTGTGAGTATCCCGGCCTTAATGCTGTTTTACAGTCATTGAAAAAGTCTAGCTTCTATTTACATGTCTGGTGGTAATCCACAATTCAGATTGAGATTATCAGTGCTTAAATAAATTATTTCTCAATGCTATTTCCCATCTTTCCTTTCTGGTCATCGAGGGTTATTTTTACGTAGAAGTCTCTATGACAACACCAAGCTGGTCGACAAAGTTTATCTGTGAGAAGAAAGATCTGTGTTTTTCTCTGCTGATTAGGATTTCTTGGATTCATTTTGAAGTAATGCTGGACAGAAAAAGGAAGAAAGCTAAACCAGAGAGTGATAGAGCACGGGCTATGTGATAATGTTGATTCCAACCCACATGCAGCAGTTATTCTGCAGTGGTCTGTTCAAACTTGAGAGTCTATCCATAAAATGAAGAGTGAGGTTACGTTAGCTCTGATTGGTTGATGAGCGCTGGCAGGACTTAACAGGATTTGCTGACGTTACACATTACAGACATGTCTCAGAGCCCTGGACTTTGAGCAGCGCTAAACATGGCCAGCAACTAAACTACTTACAAACTGTTTACTAAGTTGGCGCGTTGTCACGTTTCAAACTGTAGCGCTACACAAGTATAAATAAAAACATTACTGCCACTTTGTGTCCTGTAAAAAGTTGTCTTAAAGAAAAAAAAAAAGTAGAGTTAAAAAGAGCTGCTCATTTATTTGGTTGCTTAAAAAAAAACATGCCTTGGTCATGGTGTGTTCCATTTGTACTCGGAAGTCGGAATCTTGAGTTCCGAGTGGGAACACCTAGATGGAATGCCCCCCAAGGTCGGAATTTCCAACTCACACCCACACCACCCCTGAGTTCCCAGTAGGAAACTCCGAGTTCAAGTGTAAACAGTAATTATGCTTCTGTTATATTCTCTTTATTCTAGAATCTCTGACTAGTGTTTATCGCAATAAATGAGCCATATATACAGTATTATTCGATGTTTAGATACAGAAATACTGCTGTTAAGGCAAGATGGAGAGTCTTCATCCCAGAAAAACACAAGTTTTTCTAACTAGTCTCAACAGGACTAGCTGTAAAAGGAAGTGTTTTTTTTTTTCAAGATGAAGACTCTCAAGTTAAACACTATCACAAACAGCCTGTACTCTATCATTTTTCTGTTTAGCTTCCGTCTGCTCTGACGTCCTTTTTCTTTTGTAGGTCCAGCTCCAGTGTCCAACGACTCTACAAAAAACAAAAACAAAACAAACAAACAAAAAAAAAATTCAAGAAATCCTTTTCAGTGGTTAGAAGGGACGGGAAGGAAAGTTCGGTCCAACCAAACTAGAAAGCTGAGAAATAGATTTTAGAAATCACCTGTTTTGATGCTGGAAAGCTAAGTGAAAACTGTGGATTTGGATCACATCTTTCTGTAATATTCCATCAACTTCCTGTTGTGAAGTCTTGGACCCTTTCCTGTATTTTCCTGTATTGATTAAATTGTTTTATTTCATGTTATATTGGATACTTTGTTTGTAAATATTTTCTAGCTGAGATGCTAACAGAGCAGCACACTCTTTCCGCCTGTTTCGTCCAAACACACACTCACAGACACACTTCCTTTAGTGGTCTTCATTCAGTCATTTGTGAGAGTGGGGCTCTGGTAATAACTTCACTGAGGAAGAGTCTGTCCACAGTTCACACACACACACACACACACACACACACACACACAGACACACACACACACACACACACACACACACACACACACACACACACACACACACACACACACACACACACACACACACACACACACACACTCAACTTCTCTGCTTGCAGCCACAAAGCAGCCGTGACAGAAATTGGGCAGCAGGTTAATAACTACTGCCCATCCTCACAGTGCCCAGGGCCACACACACACACATACACACACACACGCACACACACACACACACACACACACACACCAAGGCTCAGACGGCTTGTCCAGGTACTGCAGATGATAAAGTGTTAGGTCTTGGTATTGAGTCAGTTTGTGTCAAGGATGTCCAGCTCTGCTCTATTTCCTCTGTATGCTATTAGATTAAGAAACTGACACACACACACGCAAACACACACACACCTTTACACTCTGATTTTCTAGTTAACTTCACTCTCCATATTTTGCATCCATACTACATGAATCCAAAGACTAAAAAATAACATTAAAGCAGCGAAAAACCACTACAGCCTGTTTCCCTGCAGCAGTTTTGTACCTTCAGCTTTAAAAACAAACGTTCTTTCCTCCAGAGGTAAAAAAAAAAAAGTTTGCTGCAGTCGTGTGAGAATCAAACTGAAAAAAACAAAATGACTCCGTTTGTGCGAACATTTGCTGAACCAAGAGGTTTAATTTGTCCTCTTTTATTGCATGGAGGCATTTTTAGAGACAGAGAGACAAATTGTGAAGGTAGAGGGAGGAAAAGAGATGGATGGAGGGAGCGCTGGAAGAGGGGGAAGTTGTGTGTGTGGGCGATGGGAGGGAAAGATAAACGGCTCTTCTTTGACGGTGTGAGCCGCTGATTGAAACGGCGAATAAAGGCTGGCTTTCATCGACCAATGGGCTGTTAGTGACACGGGGGGGAACGAGCCAAGCCGATTGGCCGGCAGCCTGAGAACACTTCCTGGGCCAGTAAACTGCACGCTCTGTCACCCCACCATTCTTCTCCTCCGTCCCTCAATCCCTCTTTCTTTCATTCTCCATTAATTACTCTTCCGCTCTCCCTCTTTTTTTTTTCCTGAAAATCTCTTTTTATCTTCTGTTGACTAACTCTCTCACCCTCTCTGTTTTAGTTTTTCCTCTCTTCTGTTTATACCTCCTCATCCCTCTCTTTGTTCCTCACTTTTACCACTTTATTTCTTTCCTCTCCGTTTTCCTTTTCTCCTTCCTTCTGTCCTTGTCCATCTCCTTTCAATTTATGAATCCTTTTCTTTACTCCTTTCCTTTTCACTCACTCTCTCTTCTTTTTCCTCCTCCTTCTCCTTTCCTTTCTTGTCTTCTTTTATTTGTCCCTTCTTCTCACTTCCTTTCCTGTCTCATCTTTCCCACCTCCTTGTTTTCTTTCGATATACTCTTACCACCTTCTCCCTTCTTCTCACTTCCTCCTGTCTTTCCTTCTTACTTCCTTTCCTGCCTTTCCTTCTCTCTTCCTTTCCTGTCTCCTCTCTCCCTCCTACTTGTTTCTTTCCTTCTCCTCCTTTTTCTTCCTTTCTGATCTTCTTTCATCTGTCCCTCCCTCTAACTTCCTTTCCTGTCTTCTCTTTTCTACCTTCTTGTTTTCTTTCCTTATTCTATTCCATTCTTCTTCATTCCTTCCCACTTCCTCTTGTCTTTACCTTTCACCTCCTTCCCTGTCTCCTCTCTCCTATCTCTTTGTAACCTCTCCCTTTCCTTCCTTGTCTCCTCCCTCCCTCTTTTCTTTTTTCCTTTCCGTTTTATTTTCTGCTCTCTTCCACCTCGCTCCTTTTTTGTTTTCCTTTCCTCTTTCCCACTTCTCTCCCTCTTTCTAACTTCCTTTCCTGGCCCCTTTTTCCTCCTCACATCTTTTCCTGTCTTCTCTTCCATCCCTCCTTTCTACTCCCCTCCCACTTCCTATTCTCTTTTCTTCTCAATCCTTTTCTTTCTCCTCTCTTCCACCTTCTTATTTCCTTGCCTGTTTCCTTTTGTGAACCTCCACGTCTTTTCTGTGTCCTTTTCACTTCCTCTCCTCTTCCCTTTCCTGGCTCCTTTTTCATCCCTTTCCTGTCGCAGCTCTACTCCTTTCTGTCCTTATTTCTTTCCTCTCTCCTTTACTGTCTTTCCTCCTTTCTTCGTCCATTTGTCATCTTTCTACTTAGTCTATTTTACTCCTTGTCTTTCCTTTCCTGTTTCCTCTTTTCCCCATTATCTCCTCTTCCCTTTCCCTCTCTTTCTTTTTGCTTTCCACCTTTCATCCCCCTCTTCCCTCTGTCTTGCCCCTCCTCCTCCTCCTCCCCCCTCCAGCGGAGGATAAAAAGTGAAACGTCATCCTGTCACTTTTCAGAAAACATTCCTCCCTGTAAATTGTTTAAGAGGAGTGCAGTGTGAAGGAGCTCGGGAATGAAGGGGGGAAATAAAGAAGGAGGGAGAGTTGTGGATGGAGGGAGCGTGAAGGAAGAAAAAAGAGAGAAAATCATTTTGCTATGAAGTAGAAAGAGAGAGGGAGCGTCGCTCGGCTGCCTCAGAGATCGATTGCTTTGCGGAGCTCCTGACAGGTGTAATTGTAAGGGCGTCATCTGTTCTTGTTTGCACAAAATACATTTTTTTCCTCTCTCTTTTCTTTTTTAGTTTTTTTTTCCTCTGAAGCAGCGACTGTAGAGAAGCGGTGTGCGGCGTCGCCGTCACCGTCGCCTAATCTTCCCGCCATCATCCCATTCTTGCGCTTGCCACCGGACAAATCCCCTGTTATTTGAACAGATGGTCGGAAATCCATTCTGGTGATAAGTTGCCTCTAGTTAGCATTTAGATTACCTGCAAAAATGGAACAATTTACTACTCTGCCTCCCAGCAAAACTTCCCCCTCCTCCTCTACCTCCCTCACTTTCTTCACCAACAAACCCTCCTCCTCCTCCCTCACCTGCACCTGCCACCTTTGGGTGCCCCCCTCCTCTCAGCTCCCTGTCATCTTTTGTGCTCGCTTTGACTCATTTTGTGTCAAATTAAAGCCAACTTTGACAAGTGTGTTAAGGAGTCAGAGGAGGGAGGGAGGGAGGAGAGATGGAGAGGAGGAGGAGACAAGATGAGGCAAGAGGAAGGGAGGAAGAGAAAGGATTGAAGGGGGGAAAAGATAGGTTAGGGAAAGGAGGGCAAGGAAACTATGGAGAAGGAAAGGATTTGAGAGGTAAGGAAGGACAGGCAAAGAGTTTAAATATGAGGAACGAAGACAAGAGGACATGGAAAGAACAGAAAAGTAAGACAAAGACATAAAAAGGAAACAAAGAGGAAAAAGGAAAGAAAAAAATAGGGTTACAATAGGGAAGGAATTAAAAAAGAGTAAGGAAAGGAAAGGTCTAGGAAGGGAAAAAGGTATCAGAAAGGAGAGGAAACAATGAAAAGAAAAAGGAAAAAGGAAACATGTAAGGGTAGGAAAGAGAAAAGTAAGAAAATGGCAAGGAAAGAAAATCAAAACAAAACTGTAAGGAAAGGAAAAGTTTGGTAAAGAAAGGAAAAAGAGAAGAAAAGGAAAGAAAAAGTCAGGAGAGAACAAGAAGAAGGAGAAGAAAGGGAAAAGGTGAAGATAGGAAAGGATAAAGGAGAAGAAAAGGAAGGCAAATGAGGAGAAGAAAAGGAACAAAAGGAATGAAAGGAAAGGTTTGATAAGTTAAGGAAAGAAAATGTAAGGTGTGGAAAATAAAAGAGGGATGAAAGAATGTAAAAAGGAAGGAAGTGTAGGAAAAGGTCAAGAAAAAGGAAACGGGCAAAACAGGACACTAACATTGTTTATGAGTCAAAATTACAAAAAACTCCATTAAACTGAAATAAAAAAGAAGATTTGAATTAAAGGAAGGATGCAAGGAAGGGAAACAGACGAAAAATAAGGCACGAGAGAGAAAGGAGGAAAGGAAGGGAGGAGGGAAAGTGAAGACACTTAAAATAGTAGGAAACAGACAAATACTTTAGCCCTTTTTTTCAAAAGGAAAAGGAGTGAGGAAATAAGGAAACAAGAAAGGAAAGGTACACACATATAGAAGTAATGGATACAAATCCAGGTGTGCAGCTGGAATTGTTGAGAGTACCTGTGTGTGTGTGTGTGTGTGTGTGTGTGTGTGTGTGTGTGTGTGTGTGTGTGTGTGTGTGTGTGTGTGTGTGTGTGTGTGTGTGTGTGTGTGCTTGTAAGCCCTTCCTCCTTGCTCCCTCTTCTTCTTCTCTGGTATAAATTATGTGTCACTCGTCTCCTGGAGCTGTGATGAGCAGCTCATTTGCATAATCCAGTTAGAGGAGTCAAATGGCGCTGTCTGCTAGCAGATTTGGCATGCTAGCCCTGACGCTAGCTTCATTAGCATGGACCATTACAGGCTGGATTTAGCCTGACACACACACTCTCTCACACACACATAGACTTTCACACACATGCAGTTTAAGACATCTAGCCTGCAAACTATGTGTGTGTGTTTGCATGACTTTGAGATGGTTTCAGGTGTATGTTTGGAGTCTTATATGATGTGTGTATGTGTGCATGTGTGTTAAATGACTTCTACATGCTTACACATCCACCTCCTGCACCGGTTGCATCTGCCTGCTCTGTATGGTTAATGTGTGTTTGTGTGTGTGTGTAGCTGTGTGGCTGTCATGGAAACATGTTAAGGTGAGCAGTATGGAGACTGTGATGTTGCTGTGACCGCTGAGGTACAGTGGGCGGGTCACAGATCCATCAAGGCGGCTTCTTATGAAAAAAATCTGGACGACTGTCATACGTGACCTCTGATGTCACCTGATCGCTGTCTCACTCTCTCTGTCACACACACGCACACACACACACATACACACACACACTCTGCCTCGACAAACCACGTGCTGGCTTTATCGTGTTTCCTGTTTCTCGCCGCTGCCCCACAATCCTTCACTCTCCCACAACAGGAAATTAAAGGAGCGTGTCGCAGCGCCCGGAGCGCCTCCACTTTTTGATTTGTGCGAGCCGCTATCGCTAATGAAAATCAGCGCGGCGCTCCGGACAACGGGGGCCGCGCTGATAGAGGAGCGACTTGTTCAGCACACAACAGCCAGCGTCCCCCAACAAGTGAGCGCTGTAATCGCCCGGAGGGGGGAGGAAGGGGGTGAGGTTAGAGAGGCTGGGAGTCGACATGAGTGTGTGTTTCCCGTTTGATCGATGCAGCTTACACACACACGTAAATAAGAGCTGATATTTAACTTGAAGTTCACACTCTTTTGTTCTTTTCTCCCTATAGTTTCCTCTATTTCAACCTTTTTGCTTTCTTGAATTATTTAAAGAGGGGGTATTGTGCTTCTTATATCTTAATTTTGTCCCTCTGGTGCCCCTGTGGTAGCTTTACATGATTCATTACTGATACAAAACCCTATTTTTCCTCACACTGGTGTTTAAAAAACGCCAGTTTCAGCCTTTCTGCAATTCTTTGTTTTGGCTGCTGTCTCTTTAAGGCTCCCCACTCCAAGAACTCCTTCCCCTCTGATTGGCCAGCCCTATGGAGGCTTGTCAGAGGTTGAGTTATGGGCAGACCTTGGTGTTTGAGGCCTGCCCTTCCAGTGTGTCATGAAGTAGTTAGGAGATCCTTATAGAATAGAAAAGAATACTTTTATTTATCCCTGAGGGGAAATTCAGGAGGAGTCACAACAGCAATCAAGAAAACAAAGTAAGAATGTGAATAGAAAGTGCAAAAAGGTCCATAAGAAAATAGATGACGACAGCTTGTCTATCATTCTCCAGTTCAGCCAGCCTCCACCTCCACAGGGTCCAGGACTGAGCTTCTTTAGCAGTCTGTTCAGTCTCTGTCTCCTGGATCCTGTCTGCTCACAGCAGGTGAAGCTCTTCCAATGTGGCATTCATGTCCATGTTAGCTTTGTTAGCCATGTCTGTGAATAACATGATTCTACTCTGCCTTCTGGTATTCCCTCTGTTGCTGGGTTAGCACAGCTAGCTTGTCCATCTTATTGGAGATAGACCTTACGTTCCTAATAATGATGGATGGAAGGATAGGTCAATGTCGTCACTTCTTAACTCTCACCTGAGAATCAGCACATCTCCCTCACCTCTTTCTCCTCACCTTGTGGGAAACATCAGGCCATGCACCAGTTAGCATTGACATGCTACAGGCTGCTAACAGCTGATTTCACATGTAAATAATGCAGCCATGGTTACATGTAAGATCTCCAGACAAACACATGAGCAAAAATAGTAAAAATATCACTGAAGACAAAACCAGTTTGGTGTCCGAAGTAATGATCCACTCCAAATGTAGAGATGACGAAAAAGAGATGACAAAAATTTACAAGAAACTGACAAAGAAGAAGGGCAGTGCCTAGCAACAATTAATTATTAGTAATTTTAACAAATATTTTAACAATACTTAACATTTTATGCGATGACCTCATCACATCCCATGAAGACCTCATGGAGGTCTTGTGCTATTTTTAGAACGTAGCGTTTCGAGCAGGCTGCACAAAAAGAATTACAAAGAAATAAGAGATTTACCTGTGTTTTGTCATTACTCCCCCTCATCTCCCTCCATCCCTCCTCTTCCTCCCCTCCTCTTTCTCCTCTCTTATTATTTCTGCCAGTATTTAGTGTGCGGCATTCAGACAAGGTCATGGAGCAATTTGTGTATATGTCTGTGTGTGTGTGTGTGTGTGTGTGTGTGTGTGTGTGTGTGTGTGTGTGTGTGTGTGTGTGTGTGTGTGTGTGGCTGCCTCTCTGCCGCTTCTCATCCAGGCACTCAGCCAACAGAGAACGTCTTGATCCTGCACTCAGGACATTGAATGTGTGTGAGTGAGTGTGTGTGTAAGAGAAAGAGGGAGTGTGTGTGTGTGTGTGTGTGTGTGAAGCATTTGTTTGGTTGTGCAGAGATCGCTATAATATGTGTAATGCTCTAATGGCTGACAGAGGGAGAGGTAGAGTGACTTTCACTGGTACAAATCTTTATATCTGTCCTGAAGAGAGGTTGTTTGTGTGTGTGTGTGTGTGTGTGTGTGTGTGTGTGTGTGTGTGTGTGTGTGTGTGTGTGTGTGTTTAGAGTTTGCCTTTTGCAGTGTTTTGTAAATATTAAGCTGTAAGCAGAGATTTTGAATGCTGACTTTACTTATTCATAGTTTTCAGTAACGACTGAAAATCTGATGTCATCATTTTAAAATCACACTCTTGGGAAGATTTTCCTTAGACTAAAAATGATTGTTTAAAATGCACTCATCGTTTTTCTTTAAAAGTATTCAGCGTCTTTCTTCCTTTCCCTCCTGCTCTGAGTTTCTGTAGCTCACCCATCTTTAACCCTCATGGCGTTCCTCCAGCGCCCTCTCTGTCTCTTTTCCTTTAATTTGACCAGAATATTTTGCTTTAATGCATTTCTTTAAATAAAGTCAGCGTTAATATTCAAACTGCAGCTTATCAATGTTTCTCTCTTTGCAAAGCAGTCCATAAATATTAATGCCGATCGGCCACGCTTCCTCGATGTGCCGCCGCCGCTGCAGCAGCACCGCCGCCGTCTTCCTGCAAAGGCCTGCGTGTGTTTTTGTGTGTGTGAGTGGAGTGCAAGCTGGTTTGTATGTGTTTGTGTTTATTATGTTTGTAGTATTACTGTGAGTGTGTGTGTGTGTGAGTGTGTGTGTGAAGTTAAATGCCCCTGCAGTAATTCTTCTCAGGAATAATTGCCCTGCATGTGGTCTGACGCTCACACTCACCACTGAGGCTCCACAAAAATATTAAAATGAGCAAACACACAAAGTCTCGAGTCTAAAGATTAAAACCAAACGCACGGCTGACAAAGCACAATGCTTTTCAAAAACGTTTGACGTCAAACTTTCACAGTGTGATTCAGATCATTTTCGTGGCGATGAAAACTTTTGATTGGTTCAATGATGAGACAAAACATTGAAGGGCATGTTTTTTCAACCTTATTTTAACTTGTTGAGGAAGAAATCATCAATACTGCTTTCAAAAAGCTCCTAAAACAGCTTCTAGAAATATCCTTATTGTGCTACCTGTATGGATGCAGAGTTTTCCAGCATGCACAGGATGAACAGGAGGGGACCAAGCATCGAGCCTTGCGGAACACCATATGCACAACTACTCTTTTAGCATTAATCTTTAGTATGACATGTCACTTAATGTTATTTATTTTTGTTTTCTTGTCAAAATCCTTCATTAAGATTTGTATAAAAGCATACATTTGTAGACTGACATCCTCTATTTATTAACTTCCTGGATTCCAGCTCCATGCTCAGTATCACATTTGGCTAAGAAGCACTTTTCAACAGAACACCATATGAACCCTAAAAATTTGATTTATCTTTTATTAATTTTATGAGAAAACATAAAAAAGTTTAAATTGGACAGACAGGGCGAGAACAATGGATGACCTACGTAGAGAGGAAGTGATCAGGCAGGAAGACAGGAGGAGGAAGAAGAGGTGAAGAAGGTAGACAGTGATGAAGTGAGCTGTTGAATTTCTTCTGAGAGCTGATGAACACACACACACTCACACACACCTACACTGCTGACACCTCATGGCTCGCAGCTGTTTCGCATTTATGCACACACACACACATATGGAAAAGCCCTGACTCTGACAGTTCAGGGCTATGAGACACACACACTCTCATACACACACAGAAGAGAGCTTCATTGAAACCCATCCATATGAATGATCTGTCTGTAGGTATTTCCATACTGTTGCTGCATCAACGTCTTCAGAGTGTGTGGTAGGAAATACAGTAGTGTGCTTTTGAAGCTCATCATGTGCTTCTAGAGGTGTCCCAGTCCGATATTAATATCGGATATCGGTCCGATATCAGCAAAAAAACAAATATCGGTATCGTATCGGAATGCATCGAAAATGTCTGATATCAGCACTCCGATATAAGCAGTCTATTCCAGACTCCGCTCCTGCTGTTTTTATTTGATTTATTTTGGTTATTTTCTGGGTCTTCTAATTTATTATTTATTTCATTCAATTACTAGTATTTTTTATGTTTAATGTTAAAATTTCTGTTACCCATTGGTTAAAAATAAATAGGTCAGTTTTTCCTCATACCTACTGTTGCTGAATACTGTTCTTTGTTTGAATAATATCACTTAATCAAGCCTTTTCTAACATGTCAGACATACTACAAAATAAGTAATCAAAGTATGCATGTTTAATGCTGATATCGTATCGGATAAATATCGGTATCGGCCAATACTCAATGCTGCAGTATCGGTATCGTATTGGAAATGAAAATGTAATATCGGGACATCCCTATGTGCTTCTGCCAAAATGTTTACGTTTGAGTCGAGAGGGTTCCCAAATTCTTAACTGTGATTGGCCAACTGCCTTCAGAGGCACACAGGAGCTTTCTGGTTCAGTTATGAACCAGAAAGCTTGATTGTCTACAATCAAAAAAGGGATGATCAAAGCCTCTTTACTCATATATTTGTGTTTCCAATATTTGATATATTTGAATATGAATCACCTCAGAATTATACAATGCCTGTTATTTTAAAGTTCAATGGTGTTCAAAAGCTACAAGGCTTGTATGTAAAAAAATAAACAAAAAAAAAATCAAGGGTGATTAACCAAAAAATGCAGTGACTGAAAGAGTAGACAAACAGTGAAGAGAGCGTGAGCAGCTAATGAAAACAAAGCAGTAAAATGGATAAATATGGCGGAATTTTATTTATTTATTCATTTTTTTTAAACCATGTTTACGCTTTTAGGAACTTGTAAACATGCCCACACATAGTTGATCCCCAAGCCAAGATGTACAATCTGAACCTTAAGCCCTTTGCACACCAGATGCTTATTTGTCATGCAAATATTTCACCTGTTATTTATTTTTTTCGAACCTACTGTTTCCAAAGTTTTGCTTTTGACAAGCACACAGCCGACTAATCAAAATGCTCATTGCTGACAAGTCACATACCAAAACATTCAACATTGATTGAGTTTGTGTCCCGGCACCTGTTTTTTTACGACTAAAGACATAAAAATCACAAAGACATCGCTTGGAGGAGAATAGCTGCGGAGATTGAATATGACGCCTCCAAATGTTTTGCAATGTCATGATGTGCAAAGGCCTTTAGGCAGTGAAGTTTCTCTGAAAGGTTGTTGAAACTGTTTTCTGCTGTTTTACCCAAAATGGGCCGAGATAAGGTGTTACTTTTATTGAAAACTATTTGGCAGCTTCCCGACTTAAATAAAAGCATCGGTTGGTACCTGCTACTCTACATACCTGTCTACATAGCCTGTTTTTTTTCTGCAGAGCCTTCTGGCACCTGATTGGTCAAAACCTCTGCGACTAAAAAGTTACCACTAAGAAAACACAGAGCGCCTCTCAAGCTGAAGTCCTGAATTTGGTCTCCTTTTTTTGTTGATTCTTTCAAGATCAGCTTAATTGGCTCTTAATAAACCTCTCTGAATCATATTTCTGATTTATTTCAACATTTTTTTAAAAGTTGTAGAAACAGACAGTAACGGCATTACTTTTGTCTGCGTGAAAGTCCAAAACAGGATGTGAAACCTGAACAAAGACTAGAGAGGGTAGACCATTTTCATTACTTTGTTGGGTGTCATGATTATGTTTGTGAGCATCTCTTTCCAGGCTGGTCCAGTTGAACCTATTATTAAACATGAAGTTTATTTTTGGCGTCTGTTTTATCTTTCTCCCTCCTTCAGTCGGGGTGTTCCCGACTCCAGCTCTGCTGTAAATGACCTTGACAGTCATTGCTTTTAGGACTGCACGGTGTTTTTCTTTGCGACTGTGTTAGTCCTTTATTCGTAATGAAATTCACACATATACTAAAGGCGTGATTAGCATATATATTGTATTGACACAGTGGCAATATGTTCCCTCTCTTTCTCTTTATCTATCTGTTTTTCCCCCTCCCCTTCTACCTTTCTGTCTTTCTCTTTCTTCCTCCTTCTTTCTCATCCTCTTCTCTGTGTTTGTGTTGCTCTTTGAAGTTCAGCTGTGCTGTTTTCTGTAATTTTTATCTGCTGAACACGCGGTCGCCACGTTGCTATGATTATTTACAGTAAGGGGAAAATAAAAGTGCCGCCGCTGACGGCCGAATGCTTCCTCCTTGTGTCTTTTTACATGTTTACAGCTCAGCGAGGCCTTATTAGTGTTATTGACCTGTGCATAATAAAATGACTGAGCTTATGCTTCATAACAAGGCACCAATATGTCAGACAGTCAATAATTAAGTTTGTTTACAGTGTCTGTATCTTCCAAACAGTAATCTAAACTTTCTAATACTACTCTCATTTCATGTAAAAAATGTTTTCTTTTCTTTTTGTTTTTACTCATCTAGCATAGCTTAGCATACCTTAGCTAGCATAAATATTTTTCTCTGTCAAACCATGCTGTGTGTCTTGTGGCTTTAGCAGCCCTCAGAATGAGTACTGTACTCCAAAATTTGGGGTCACTCCTGTAACTATACCATCTAAGGGCAGCCGTTTTTGCAACCTTTCAAAATAAGAGTTTGGTTTGTTTGTTGGTCTCGGTGGGGCCCTCAGTGTAGGGCAGGGAAAGAGGCAGAATTAAAACCTTCCTAATGACAGGAAATATTTTCACTCAATGTGGACTTTTGTACCTGTTGAGTTTGATAAAGTCGCTGGTCATCCTGGGCCCTGCATTGCAATAAAATTGTTGTCAATGGTGGTGTGTGATGTAACTGAGGGGTAGCATGCACAGGATGAACAAAAGGGGACCAAGCATTGAGCCTTGGGGGGCACCTTTTGTGTTGCTAATGTAAGGAATGAGTTGATTGTTAGTCAGTTTATGCTGCCAATAAGAGTTATAGTCACAAATAGGGGTACAAATGCTGATGGAAGAAGGTGAACCACCTCTTCTCTTAATTTGTTTAGTCAGATTTGTTTGAGCGTGTTTTGATATTAACACCAAATATTGTTACAAATGTTGTCTTTTCGACCAGTGACTATTTTGTTAAATGAGAACACACAACAAGTAGTAGAGTTGATGTGTCTTAGCTGTAACACTTCCTGCAGTGGGATATTTCATGTATGTTTGTGTACAACAAGTCGGGTTATATAAGTTTTGAGTCGTCTGCAGGAGTTTAGCATCTCTCTTTTTCTCCCTCCCTCCTTCTTCTCTTTCATTCATGGTGTCCATTGGCACTCCTGTGTCTCTTGCCAGCCATTCACATTTCCCATGGATACAGAACACACACTCACACTCACAAACACACACACATAGAGACACTGTGCTAAGTCTCCCTGGTTACTGAATGCCTTTTTCATTGACTGTCCGTTTCCATGGAAGTGAAAAGACGGGAGGAGACAAGGGGATGATTAGAAGAGAGGAGAGGAGATAAGGAGAAGTAGGAGGTGATAAAAGGAGAAAACATCACAGGAGAGGGAGACTAGAGAAGATGATTTCCTGACGTGAGCATCCTCAGTTTTTCTTATGCTACATTTTGAAAGTTCCTCTTTTTGAGTGTTGTTTGATAATTTCCCTCTTAAACACACACAAACACATGAAGATCAGGATATCTCATGTGAATATTACACGATTGGTCCAGCAGAAAACACTCCAACACACACACACACGCACATTGATTTACACTGTGAGCTTCGATTGACATACACAAATTCAGCTATGCATAAATACATGCATAATTTATGACCAGGGGAGCCTGTTGGCTTTATATGTGTGTGTTAGGGAGCATATAGTGTCTCTTATTTGCTGTTTGTTTGCATTTGTGTGTGGGTGTGTGTCTATATAAGAAAGATGCAAGTCTTTATAATGTTGCACTGTTACATGAGTTTACCCCTAAAAAAATTTCTGCGGTTTTCAAACACCCGTTATCGGCACGATAGCGCATGTTTATTTTCTTTCTTGGTGCCAATGCAACTATTACTTCTTCGTATTTCCTCAGTGGGACTTTTTTTTAATGTTAAAACAGGTCTGTTAAATAATTAATTGCAAAGTTTTAATTGTAAATCTAATTGTTTTAAAGTATGTTTTCTCTTGTTTTGCTGATTTTATTGGAATAAATAGCATTATTGTTTAGCTAACGTTTATTAATCATGATGTTTGTTTCAATCCTGCACACGATTAAAAAAATGGCGTTGATACTAAAAAACTACAACTTCATTTCAAAATGATGCAAGACGAGCTAAATAACTCCAGTATCAGCACATTTTGTTTGTTTACATTCCCTCTGCTGTATTTTCACTTATTTTGTGGTTCTGCATCAGTCTCCTCTGCTGCTCTGCTGTCATCTCACTTCCCCTCCTCCTCCTCCTCCTCCTCCTCCTCCCTTTGCTGCAAATCAGATATGACAGGAAATATTGTCCTTGTAATGGAGACTCAGGGCACTCTGCCTCTGTGTCTGTGATACACACGCACCGCTAAATACACAGATATACATCAACACAAAATGAAATGCACCCCTTCAAACTGCACACATACACACACACACACACACATGTGATCTGAGTGTATGTGTGTGCGGTTTGAACAGGACTCTTGTTGGATTATTTTCTTTGTCTCTCATCTGACGATTATCTGAGTTTAACTTCCTGTTAGTTTTTACAGTGAAGCGGTCGATCCATCAGCATTATTATCTCTTAATTAAGCAGCAGAGCTTAATTACAAGAAATTGAGATTAATTGAATTATTTTTATTGCTTAAATTGTTAAAAGAGGCTTAAATTATTCCTATAAAAGGCTGGTTTCGATATTATCTGCATTCATTTAATAAGCTTTTATAAGTACAGTCAGTGACTTTTGAGATATTAGGATACATGTCTTCAGCTGTAAAAGTCTGAAGAAGCCAAGCTCTACAGAAAGAGATAAATGATATAAATAATAATTAAAAAAACTCACATTGCTTAGGTTAAAATGTCAACAACAGTCATGTCCATTACCTAGTCTAATGGTATTGTCCAAAGGGGGGCAGGTATCATTGAACCAGACACATTAAGAACCTTCATTGCTGATTTAATTATAATCTAACCCTGTCAAACTAGAAGTTTTATTATTCAGCGGCAGAAAGCAAAGACTTCTTTGCTTTGGTGCCATTAAGTCGCACAATCAGAAGTGAAGTCTGGCTATTAGATGTTTTGAATAATCTTGTTTTTATTGATCTGGAATAAAACGTATGACTCATAAAGCATTAATGCTCTTTGTGGCAGAAAGTTAAAACTGCACTTTCCCATTTTTAAAAATCTCTTTAATTCATTTAGGTCCTGTTCCCTTGTATTTCCCTCAGTTCTGTGTCAGTCTTGATGTGATTCTGGAGCAATACAGCAATACTTTGTTTTTAGTATTAATCAAGGACCATCATATCTTGTATTAGAGTATACATAACATTAGATCTTCCAGACCCGTCTGGCTGCTTTATGGGTGGGGTCTTTGCTGCTTCTCTGCTGGCCTTAGTTTTTTTTTTTTTTTTGTATTTGCATGAAACAGAACGGAAGTGTGCTCTCCCAACCTTAGGCTTTGGCAACCACTGTAGTCAAGTAGAAGTGCAGGGAGCTCAAATGTAACTTATTGAATTCAAAGACCCTGTTAGAGCCTGATTCGCAACAACGACACAAAATGTAATATAAAAAAACATTAAGTCCTGCAATTTGGGTTTTATTACATTTTTTTGTTGTTACATTTTTGGCTCCAACAAGCCCCACACAGTGCTATTTGCTAATGCTCTTCCTGCCTTGTCTGCTCTACCCACCTCAGACTTTGGCATTCCATCTAGGCTTGTGGAAGGGCAAGAAGATCCCAAAACAGAGCAATGGCATCAATCAATGTATTTTATTTATGTGTCAAGAACATAAAGAGAAGGGAGGTGTGCTCTCCCCACCTTGAGTTTCGTCATCCCATTTAATTATTACAAATTATTTTAGACTAGTATGAGTTCAAGTCCAGCCTTTGCACTGAGGACACTGAGTGCTGAGAATGTTGAGTTTCCTTTAGTTTGAAATCAGAGCTAGCTCTTATTTTGTGCTAACCCTGCTCAAGGAGACGCTTGAGTTTTTCGCTGTGTTCCGCAAAATTGACTTTGATCTTAAATGAAATGGCTCTTACAAAAATATTTATGTTTAAACCATAGACTGTAAAAAAATGGATGTCATCTTGCTTGGCTCAAAGTAAAGTTGCCACAAAAAACTGCTCCCCCTGGTGGCTGGCTGCAGTACAGGTCAAAAAATCCATCTCCCCGGTCATTCCAAATGCGCTGTGGTCAAACTTTAAAAAATGAATACACCTTGTAGAAATGTTTCTCACATCTGATTTTTGTGGTGATTTTGAAAATATCTTTTGGCTGCCTTGTATTCAAGTCCTCTTTTTTTATGAGAAGTTTTGTTTTCATTAGATACAAGAGGTTAAAATGAAGCTCTACGTCATGTTTAACGATGATTGACAGCTGCCGTTCTTGTGTATTTTTGGGGGGATTGTAAAATATGTCGGGAGGTAGACCCTCAAAACAAAAAAATAGATATATTATTTTTTTCACCTGGCTCCACTTTGATTCTCCCAGAATCCCTCACAGTCTCTACTGCGCAGACTCTGGCTGCACAACTGCTACAATTGCTGCGCCAGTGACGGGTCACAGTCCACGCTGTCCACTGTGTGGTTTTGACATAATGTTTGTTTTTTTTTAATCATTTTTTGTCCCTGGAAAATCTCTTTTTGAATCTTCTGGAGTTGAAGACATCAAAGTATTTACAGCACAGTTGTGTTACTTTTCTCTAATATCACAACTCATTTACGTATAAAGCCTTGTTTTTGGGGTTGCACAGAGCTAACGCAGCAAAACAAAAGCATAAAATCACAAACATGTTCCCCTGTGAACTGTTTCTCTTCCAGTCTTAAAGGTAAACGCTTCTGCTGATTGTGCGTCAGGAGATATAAAACATCCCCGGGGCTCGTTTTAACTTCAGTCACCATCATTCTAATCAAATAATCACAGTGGAACAAATTAATAATCCTCTTTTATCACCTTCATCACCCAGCTGCAGCTGAGCAGTTCACCCTGATGGAAACAAAGATGTAAAAACATTTCAAGTTGTTTTCTGACTTCTGCAGAGAGAGACATCTCCCTGCCTCTCCGCGCGTCTCTGTGGATTTGTCTGCATTTTAAAAACGTCTCTATCCCTCCGAAATCACTCTTTTAAAAGTCAGCCCGACAAAGGAAAGTCACCCCGTCTCTCTTCTCCCAAAATAACACTCACACCCGCTGTACCACTCTCTTTGTGTCTTTTAACCACGTTTTAGTTTTGCCCTTCAACTTGGACTTCAATCTCGCACTCAGATGTCGGCTTCCTCCGTGTTTGCCCCCGAAACTTCAGTCCGAGATTTATTCCCTTTTCAACAAGTTGACGTCTGGATGGAGTCGATGTTTTTCACTTCTCCTTGACTATGAAGGATCGGGAGATGCAGGGAGGGAAAGAGACGGAGGGGGAGGGAAGGAAAAGACGAGGAGATGGAGGGGATAAAAAATGCAAATCAGAAAGAGATTTGAAAACAGAGGCAGCGAGAGGAGAATCTGAGTTTAAAAACTTTTGTTAACTGAACACACAGAGGAGGAGCAGGAGAGATTAAATGATGATAAAGGTTAAGATGCAACAATATTTTTATTTAATTTGCATTTAAGGAGGGAGACAGATTTTCCTCCAATCAGAGCTCAGGATAAATGCCTCTGATTGGCTGAGAAGTGAAGGGCAAAGCGACCGCAAGTGACACTTTGGTGAATTATTAACGAGCAGCATCACTCTATCCATCATTTTAAACACACACACACACACACACACACACACGCACACTCCCTGATAACTATATTAACAGATATGAACGCAGACGGACAGAAAGAGGAAAGACAAATCTGTCCTTCTTTATCAGCCGCGTTTAAAACGAGCAAGCGGCACAGAACTGGGTGGTTTCACATTAAGAGAGCGATTTTATCTTCCAGACGGCTCTTTAGTGTATTTAAATGGGCTCTTAGCAAGGTTAAAGCAGCTGCAGTCTGTCTCTGTGGAGACTGAACTTAAAGCAACACACTCAGACTCCAGCAGGATTTCGCTCAAAACCAAATACTGCTCATTCCTGTGGAGAATTCTCTGAATCAATCCATCACTTTCACGTTTATTTTTATTTGGATGCTGTCTGTTAGCGTTCACACCATCCCGCACCAGAGCAGACCTTCACACTCTCTCCAGAAAAAGCCTGAGGAGTGTAAATGCTCCTCAAATCTTGCTTTTCAAGCTTTTTAATATTGCATGACAACCAAAGAGTGTTGTGTTCAAGCTTCATGAAATTCTTTATTTCGTTTAACCGTCAATAAATGAACGGTTATCCTTAAAGTGATACTCCGGGATGGAACAAGTTGGGTCCTATCAGAAAGGTTTAGGGCAGAAATTACCCCTACAGCAGTGTTTTTGTGCAGCAGAAGCCCAGAGCGCACACACCAAACACCCCCTCCCTGCTCCTCTGCCGGTTTCCTCTGCACTCAGACGGGGCCATTTTTACTTGACCAAAAACACAAATAAACGGACTCCCACTGAAAAAATCTGATATCGGTCTGCATTCACGCTTTATTTAGAGAATTTTCAGCGCGTTACTTTCCCACAAAAACACCGCTAAATAAGACTCTAGTTCTCATGGTGTCGTAAAACGGCGCTACCTCCGCTGCAGAGCCACAGCTGGCTACGAGGCGCTTGCTGCTTAGTGTATCAGTTCACGCGCACGGTGTGCCAGATATGAACAAACGCAGGTAGTCTGCCAGGACGAAGAGACACGATGAGAACTAGAGCCCCCCATATTATCATAAATATCATTTTCGCAAATTTCCGTAAAATGTCGTGAAACCAGGACATGGAAAATCTATTAAGTGAGAATAAAGGGCATCTTACGCTAAAAGGAAAAAGTTCTTTTTTTAACCCAGCTCACTATAACTCTTTAGACTGACTCTTTGAAGGAATCGAGTTGAAGCAATATATCACATATAAGTTACTATTGCTCCAATCAATTTTGTGACGTTTGACTTCCATATGGAACATCAGCTTAATTTGATCATGTTCATAATACTCAAAATTAAACTGTTACTTCTAAGGAGTTGACTACAGGAGAAGGGAATGTAGATTACTCATTCATTCATTCATATTCTACTGCTTATCCTGTTCAGGGTCATGGGTACCAGGAGCCTTTCCTCGCTGTCTGCGGGCGAGAAGCAAATACACCTGGACATTTCAATGAAACATTCTCTGTAACCAAACTTTAAAAAAATCCTTTACATTTTTTTTCGTAACTGTGAGTAAGGAGTGAAAACAGTGGATAAGAGACCTTGCTTTACATTGAGATGTTGTGCGTGGACACAGGCATGTGCTCCACATGGCACGGACCTGCTGTCTGTCCACATAGTATGGACTGTTGCTGTAACTGTGTGAGGGCTAGAGGTGTGAAACATAATGATACAGCAATATATTGTGATATTTTGACCTGTGATGAAATATCAATATCTTAACTCTTCTTCTCTTGGTTGATAAATCTTGTTTTATGTTGATTTCAAGCTTCAGACTTTACTGTTATTCCTGGTTTACTGATTCCAACAAGCCAAGGTGACGGTGAGCTCAAAATCAGGACACATGGTCATCAAAACTAAAACATGTCTGCGCTTCAAATCAAAGATTGCACAAGTAGTTTTTTGTAAGGTTGCATTTGTTGTGAAAAACGTGGTATGTATAGTGGTGGGAGTACAGGTTTTGTGAGTGTGTGTGTGTGTGTGTGTGTGTGTGTGTGTGTGTGTGTGTGTGTGTGTGTGTGTGTGTGTGCGTGTGTGTGTTTGGGCTTGAAGCAGCTCCATTCTCCAGCTGAAGCCCCTCATCCTCTCTGTTTTCACTCTGACACTCGCTGAATGTCAAAGAGCTGCACTGAGCTGGCCCTGTCAGTCAGCGGCCGAGTGTGTGTGTGTGTTTCTGTCTGTGAGCACGTGTGTGTGTGTTTATGTGTCAGAGAAGAGGTGTGTACTTTGGTGTGTCCGAGAGAGAGTGAGAGTGTGTGTTTTGAGCTGCCAGAGGATCTGTGTGAACAGTGATGTGTGACAGAGAGAGTGAGGGAGAGATTTGGAGCTCAGAGAAAAACCAGGCGAGAGGAAGGAGGGACCAAGGAAAGGAGGGGAGACAAGGGAAGAGGAAGGAGAGAAGGAGGGAACGAGAGAGAGGGAGAGGGAGAGAAAGAGAAGTGGTAGATCAAGGTTAGCAGACAGTGCTCTGATCCTCGTCTGACTCGGCTGGATTTACCCAACCTGGCACACACACACACACACACACACACACACACACACACTCACACACACACACACACACACACACACACACACACACACACACACACACACACACACACACACTCATACAGTCTGGTCTTTTGTCCTTCATTCCTTTCTCCACTCTCTTCTTTATTTTCTGTCTCAATTATTTGTTTCTTCTTTCCTCCTCCCTCATTCTTTGTCTCTCTTCTCCTCTTTTTTCTGTTCTTTCTTGTTCCATCCTTCAATTTTGTTCTTTCGTCTGTTTTTACTTTCTGCCATTCATTTCTGTCTTTCTGTTCTTGATGTCTTTCTTCTTTCTTTCTGTCTTGTTTTGGGTGTTTTTCCTTCTTTTATTTTTTTTTTCATTTTTTTTCTTCTTTTTTGTTTTCTCATCTTTTTCTTTTTTCTTTATCTTTTGAATTCCTTTTACTTATTCTTTTTTCATTCTTTATAATTTGTACTTTTTTCATCTTCCTTTTTCTGCTGTTTTCTTTCTTTCTTTCTTTCTTTCTGTCTTTCTTTCTTTCTTTCTTTCTTTCTTTACTTTTCTTTTTCTCTGCTTTATTTTGTTTCCTTTTCCCCTTTCTTCTTTCTTTCTTTTTCTGTCCATCCTTCTTTTCTCTTTCATTTTCTTTATTTCTATCTCCTCTTTTTTTCTTGTCTTTCTTCTCTTTCCTTTTGATTCTTTTATTTTCTTTTTCTGGGTATATCGTTCATTGATTTCTCTCCTTTATTTTTTCTTTTCTCTCTTTCCTTATTCATTTTACTTCTTTCTTCTTTCATTTCATTTCTTGCTTTCTCACTCTCTTTCGTTCTTCCATTTGTTTTCTTTCTTTCTTTCTTTCTTTCTTTCTTTCTGTCTTTCTTTCTTTCTGTCTTTTTTTCTTTCTGTCTTTTTTTCTTTCTTTTAGCTTGGTTTACAACGTGGCAGATGCGTCTTGCTCATAACTGTATAAAACATGGACGTAGTCTCCCCAACGTCACCTGTGTGTTTCTGAAACGGAAAATGAAGCACATTGGCTATAGCGGCCATACTGGTAGCGGCAAGGGCTTCGGGTACAGCTTTAGGGCGCCTGTCAGTCACGTGACCCTGAGCTGTACCTCTGTACCGAGCTTGTGATCTTAATATCCTCTGAATGGCCGAGTTAGAAAAAATTCACCCCCCGTTCAGTGTGTGCTGATAGCAAAATTAGTGATTCAGTCACGAGACCTTTTTTGAACCAGGCTGTAAATAGGTTAATTTCTGCTGTGAAAACATCTTTTTTTGGCTTGGTGTGTATGTGACTTCCAGTACTTCCAGAGCCAGCCTCAAGTGGACACTGGAGAAACAGCAGATTTTAGCACTTCCGGATTGTTGCACATTCATAGACCCAAGGTTGCTGCTTCGTCTCACCGAGGAGAACAGGTTGCTGTTTAAGTTATGGTTTCTGATTGGTCCAGTATCAAATCTCAGGTATCAGATCTGTAAAGGTTGACTCGATTCGTCCCCAATCTCATATCAGGGTCCAGCAGATTCAGCATATTTTTGAATCAGCGTTTTCCTCTCTTCACGGCTCTGTAAAGAGGGGTCTCTCCTCTCCTGAACGCCACAAACCTTTTAGGAGCGCTTGTTTTCTCTCATCTGTCAGCTGACGTGCCCGCTCACAGGCCTGTTTAACCGCGCGCTGAGACCCCTGGAACATCAAACGCACCGTGAGGCGGTTCAAACACAGGGCTCCCTTCCAGAACGTTCCCCTGTAATTCCACAGGCATAAAGAGGCGCTGAACAGGAAGTCAGGATCTCTCTGCTGATGTCACAGCTTTAACCTCGTTCAGCACGGAGGCGTGTGAGGAGACAGCCGACGGCTCGCTCTTTAGATTTCTCTTCTTCTGTGAAATCTGCTCCTTTTGTCGTAGCCGGGGTGAGGCAGGAGCTGAAAGACGAATTTCACATCCTTTTGAGGAGAATCAGAGTGTTTTCATCGCGGTCACAGCTCGGCGGATGCTACAGGTCACACTCTGATGGAACATGTCTGTTACAGATGTGTTCAAAGGTGTGAGACATCCTGAATTCACCTGATAACAGACCCTCTGATGGAACAGCTGACCCTGATGGCTGAATTGGGGATTAAAGACACCATTTCCCATCATGCATTGAGGTACCCTGGTTGGCAGAAGCAGCTCAAACTTCTGCCCCCCACCTCGGCCGCTCTCCATCACACATTCATGCTCAGATTTATTGCGCTTGAGTGTGTGTGTGTGTGTGTGTGTGCATAATTTCAACATGTTCAGAGCCACAGGAGTGTGTGCTTTTTGTGTGTGTGTGTTTATGAAGGTGTGTGTGTGAGACATACCGTAGAGTGCTCCTACCTGTAAATGTCAGGCGGCTGTCCTCAGCGCTCGACAGCTCAGAAATCAGCGGTAAATCAGGCCGCTCGCTCGGCTAAAGAGGTGATTAATAAACATGTCATCCGTGTGTGTGTGTGTGTGTGTGTGTGTGTGTGTGTGTGTGTGTCACCCTCTGCACACCTTATTTGCTCTAAAACATAAGGAGATTGAGGCGGGGAGTGATGACAACAATGGAGAGAAAAAGGTGAGGAAGAGTCAATGAGAAAGAGGCCGATGAATTACAGCGGCGGTGACAGAGGGCGGCGTCTTTTCAAAATAAAAGCCCCTCATTTCTCCACTTTGAGACTTAAGCTCGAATGTTTTGCTGATTTCCCTTTTTTGAGTTTCTGCGTGGTGCAAAAACTCTCATCCCATCAAGATGTGAGTCAGGACAGAGCTGCTTTTTTTTTCTCTTCTACATCGTTGTAAAAACAAAAAGAGAGACGCCGAAGCTTCGCCCTTCATCACACTTAGCGCGGCGACCGCTCCGCTCTCTAATGGAGCTTCATCCATTTGAAATGACAGACTCCATTACGGCCGCGCGCGCCGCTCTGCAGCACGAGTGTTGCATGCTTGGGATTTATTCCTGTTATTTGCTGATAATGTGTTCAAAGTAAAGTGAGACACTTTTTTTTTTTTTTTTTTTTACCTGAGGTTGATTATGAACTTAGTGTGCAGAGGGTGTCGGAGGTTTGTGAGAAACTTATTGCAAAGTATTTGAGCTTAAAGAGGCAATTCATCTGCAGCTGCCTGATTTAGTGAATATATGAAGATAGTGCTGCTTTGCTAAACCATAGCAGGTTTTATCTTCAACAGCTAGCAAAGAACGCACTCAAACACTTCAAGAAAAAAAGTGTTGGGTTTTAGTGACACCTGTGGCCAGAGCTGGTACTGTTTCTCTATTTGTTATGAATCAAACAAATGGGGAGCAGGTCTTTGTATTAATACTATTTTCCTTTATTTAAGACAACTTTTTCTAGGGATGCAAAGCGACAGTAACTTGTTTTTGTAGTTATGTAGCACTATTGTTTCAAACTTTGTAAACTAATTTTGTAGATTAGTGTCCAGAAGGGTTGGGATGATATGCTATTCTAGCTATTCAATTCTGTTATGATTTTTGGGGTGCCGATTTGATTAAATTGCAATCCTTCTATATTTATGATTTTTGCTTTTTTTGTTTGCTCTTTTTTTTTTTTTTTTTTTTTTTTTTTACACCAGACCACATGAAAAAGGTAAATGATGATAATGTCAACCGACCATATCAGGAGCCATATTTTCCCCATAAAATGCACCTCACGTGAGTCAGAGAGGCATTTCGCCCTCTGCTGGAGAAAAGTTGTAACTTTTTTTCCTGTCCAGTTTATAAACAAAGACCGAAATTAAGAATTTGAACTTATAAAGAAAAAAAATTGATGAAGAATCCCAATTCTGATATAGTCAAACTAAAAATCCTGATATATCAATTTACGATTTTTTTCTCCCACCCCTAGTGTCCAGGAGGTGAGCAGACTATAGCCCCGTTTCCACCAAGCAGTCTGGTTTAGATCAGTACAGTTTGGTACGGGTTGGCTCAGTTTAGCTTGATCCTGTTTATGTTTCCAATCCCAACTGTGCCCCCTTGTGGGAGGCGGCATGTAAGCCGGGTGCCAATAGCTGCATCTGTTAAATTATAGCGCCATAGCAGCAGACACAGTGTACCCCACTAATAAATCCAACGAAGAAGAAACGTGACATGATAAACAAAGAGCAATGATGGAAGACATGCAGTTATTTGTCTTCTTTGTGATTTCCATGTGGCTCTTTGATTCGAAGCACAATCCAGCTTCATTTCAGAGAAGACTGGGTCCCAAAAAGTGGAACTGCTTGTCTCTGTTATTTGAAGATCTGTCGCGGGATTAGTCAGTGGAAACACCGTAAAATGTGTGTCGTGCCGTGCTCTGAGACATGGATCATCCGCTACATTTGTCCAAGGGCCCAAATTACTTCAGCAGACACTGTGAGGGCCACTTGCTCTTGTGAAATAATTGAAATGGATATTGTATCCACAATAATGAATTATTATTTAATCAATTTTCATTCCGAGGTTATGTTATTGTTTAGCATTCATCAGTGTTAACAGACTACCGCAAGCCACTAGGGGGCGAATGTAGTGCTGTAGGTTGTGGAGAACAGCAAAAAGAGAAACTTTAACTTTCTTTTTCAAGTGCAAGGGATACAAAGTCTGTTCAGTTCTTTACCTTTAAATGTTCCATCCAAGAAAAAAAAGAAGCAGAAATAAAGTATTTTTTTTATCAAGTATGGAGCGCTAAGATCAGAAACCACAAAATTCTGAAAATTTATTTCACGCTGAGACGACCCAATCAGGTTTTTTCTCAGTTCAACACATTTTCAGTGAGATATAGTGCCTCAAAAAATTGCTCTGCCAAACGGTATAGCAGCAAGTCAGTAAAAAGCTAAAAAAATGTCCCTCTCAAAGAGCTGTGAGTGGAAAGTTGATGCAGAATTGACTTACTGGTATGTATTTATAATGCCAACTTTTAGAAACGCTGGACCTGTGTACCTTATTTGCCACAAAACTATCGCTGCAAGCTTCAAGGAGTCATTTCCTGAACAATCAGAGGCCATCAGAGAAAAAAAATCTTACTTCGAAACTTCAGTACTTTCATACAAGCAGCAATTATTGACCAAACTTCAGCAACTGCATGCAACAAGTTTGATGTTAGTTTTGATTGAAAGGAGGCGATGGCCCGGTATACTTTTCAGAGAGTGTGTATTTCATTAGTGCCAATACAATAAACCCATCCCGACTGTGCAGATTTTGAGAAATAGCATCTAGATATAACCAACTTTGGCGCTGATAATCTAATTTTAAATCATGGGTTATAAATAAACAAGTATTTAAAAGTGAATCTATTTCAGATCACTGAGCTGGGTCCTCACAAAGACAGATAAAGACCACTCACACTCTTTTTCTGGAGGGATTCAGCACCAGAGTTAAACCCTCCTCCAGATTTACTGCAGCACTGAAGCAAGACTGACCCGTTAAACCTGCACCAAAACAGCCTGACCAGCTGGGGCACAATGTGTGTGTGAGAGTGTGTGTGTATCTGACCCTGACCAGGAAGTGTTTGAACATCCTCATCAAAAACTGGAGAGTTACAGCAGGTAAACAGGGGACCGTGAGTGTGTGTCTCCTGTGTGTCTTCTGTGTGTGTGTGTGTCATCCATGCTGCTCGCTAAACTGACACATTTTCAATCACATGGTTTATTCTGAGGAAATCGTTGAAAAAGAAGGAAAAAGGGCAGATTTCTGCGGCTCTGTGGGCTACAACAGGACAAGCCAGGATTAGTTTTTCACTTTGTGTGTGTGTGTGTGTGTGTGTGTGTGTGTGTGTGTGTGTATCCTAAGACAATGCCCTGGTAGCCAATTTGTAATATATAGTCGGCCTTGAAAAATGGCCCAGATCTCCCCTTCGCTGTCTGCAATTTAGCTCTGCCGGCGCCCCGCAATACCCATTGTACTGCCTCCCACCACTGCCATTTTGGTCCTGATGGAGTGTGTGTTCACGTGTGTGTGTTTGTTTACTTGCTTATGTGCATCTCAGTGTGCATTTTCCCGTGAGTCGGTCTTTGTGTGTGTGTGTAACTGCTTGAAGGAGCGGCTGTGTTTTAAACTCAGGTTATTGAATTTCTGCTTGTGCACCAGACTGTGTGAATCTACGTGTGTGTATGTGTGTGTGTGTGAACAGTAGTACTGTTTATCTTAAGTGTATATATCTGACTACCTGTGTGTATGAGTGTGTTTGATGCAGTTGCTCGTCCACTTTTCAAAATGACACCTGAAGGCATCAGTGTGGAACTAACGGACAGGATCTCTGGCAGAGAGGAGAGGAAGAAGAGCCGAGATGAAGAGAACGAGACAAATAATGGAAGGGCAACTCTGTTATATTAGACTCTGACTCTGGTCTTTACATATTTCAGGGTCCTAATCAACAACAATGGGTTGCTTCAGTCAGCAACTGCTGCTGGGACAGTGTTCTCCAGACTTGGCATGCACTATTGTTGTGATCACATGAGCTTTGCATGCTGGGCGATTTTAGATGCAGGCTGTTATGTTCTGATAATCTTCTTTTTTTTCTGATATTAGAAAAATATCAATGATAGATCAGGACAACCCTTAAAAACACTGATGTACCTTTGAGAGACACTGTCAATCTCTCTTCACTGGCTTCCAGTGGCAGCTCCAATCAAATTCAGAGCTCTTCCCCTTACTTACAAAACATTGACAAGAACGGCTCCTTCCTAACTGGGGAACTGGGGTCCCTCATCCAGGTCTACACTCCCTCTCACCCACTACGCTCTGCTTGTGAAAGATGCCTGGTGCTCCCAGCCCAGCGCGGCTCCAAATCTCTGGCCAGACTCTTCTCCTCTGTTGTGCCCAAATGGTGAATGAATTACCTAACTCTATGCGATCCACAGAGTCCCATTCTACTTTAAGAGATGTCTGAAGACTCATCTGTTCGGGAAACACTCAAGCACTAAATCTGACCCTTCTCCTCTTTGCCCTCAGAGGTAGAATGAGTCAGAAGGTCTAACCCCTAAATCACGCATAAAGCGTTGTGGGGCGCACGCCAATTCACACTGGCTGTGTCTTTGGTGTTCCACGCAGTGCAGGGCAGCGCCCATAGCAGCTGGATACCCGAGATCACAAGATCACAGGAGAACTGCATGTTCCTGCAGGAATCCCATCCATGACAACGTACTTGCGTGGCGATTAACTAGCATGTTAAGCTCACCTGGTACTCACAAAACTTCAGTACCTTCAGTCCATGCCTTCCCCTTTCTGTTGGTGTCTTTTAGAAAGAATATGTTGTGTTGTATAAAATCAAAAAGTTTTTCACCTCCGAAATTAACTTTTCTAGTCCAAAAGACTGGATTTCTTCTGGATCTGACCTGCTGATGACTTCTGGCCATGTGTCAGTGACGTAGCTTTGATGAAGATGGATAAGATTTAGGATCAAGGGCCAGAACATGGAGCTTTTTCTTGAAATCACTGGATACTCTGATCATTTTTGTGTCCGATTTCCTTTTTGGTACAATCTGCTCCGCAGAGATTGACGCGTTTCTGCAGCACACTCCAGCTAAAATAGACTTGCAGCGAAACAGACGCACTCAGCCATTGGTTGGTTGGTGCAATTGTCTTGCGCTTATTAGCGGCTCCTGCAGCCAAATAACTTACAGCACTGTTGTCGCACTAATGAGGTTTGTCCTTCTATCTCCTGTCACCTGTTGGTCATTCATCCCCAAATAAAATCCTTTAAATGTCACAGTTTAAACTGTGAAAACAAACCCTGCAGCTGATTTCTGCGTCCCTCTTCCCTGCTTGTTGTATAATCAGTGAAGTAGACCGACCTCTCTGAACACTAACCTGCTTCTTCTTCTTCTCTGCTCCTTTCATCCTTTATTGTTTTTCTCTTTCTTCCTCCCCGACAGCAGTGCTATGTTTCCTAGTCATGCATCAAGAGATCAAATCTAAAAGTAATACAATCTCTGGACTTACATCTCGGAGCTTTAATTTGAAAACCAACTCTCTGCCCGCTGCCGTAGCTTTAAAGCTGAAATAAGTTATGCCGGCGGTGCCCTCGCTTCACCCTCTGACAAGAACAATAGCGGCCGGCTCGCCTCAGAAAACTGTGTTTTACAATAATACTCGTCCACAAAGCAAGACCGACAATGTCAATGGTTTTATGGAGCGCTACACAGTGCAGCTAATGTTCTCCTGTGAGCCGGCATCGCTTCACTGCCTCCCCTCACTCTCTCCTCCTCCTCCTATTTTTTCCTCCTCTCTTTCATTCTCCTCGGCTCTCCCTTGCTCCCCCTCTCCGTATGAAAAATCCATCCCGGCATGGGTTTTGACAGCCTGTCTTGGGTGGGTGTGTAAAATTCAAATAATTCACTGTGCATAGACAGTCACTTTGGGCCTGCTTTGTATTTTTGTATTTGACTCCGTGTCACTTCCAGTCCCACTCGGAGTGGGATTTGCTTTGCAGAAGAAAACTGGAGGTTGGTTTATTTATTTATTTGTCACTGAGTATTCCCAAAGACGGGAGCTGTTAGAGCTGACCAGCAGAGGCGACAGGTAGATCTTAAAATTCACCTGCAAACCAGACATTCAGGCTGAGCTCACTGATAAATACAGCAGGTTTATTCATGGACAGAAGAAACAGAAAACAAAGTATGTTGACTTTATCGCTTGGGGATTTCGAAAACCATAAATGGTGCTGAAAATGTGAGAGTCCCTTTCCTCGGGTCCAACTTGGATCTTAGCATTACATGCTTCCACTGGTGGATGGGGCAAGTTGACTTATCTGGGTTCGAACTACCTCAGTTTTGACTTTAAACAACAATAGTTCAAAGTTTGGTAGCAGTGATTGGCTACCAGTCCAAAGCGTACCCTATGTTTTGCCCTAAGACAGCTGGCAAACATCACCAAAGCGATGGAAATGGAAAAGGAAGAATGAATGATTTGCCTTTATTGAAGTTTGGTTTGTTAATGGGACGATGACTTCAACCAGGAAATGGTTGAATGACTGAATCAGTGAGTACAGAAACTATGAGTCAAAAACATCCTGGAGTTGTGACATCAGACCCAGAGTTGCTCTCAAGCCAAACAGAAACATCCCATTTTCTGTTTTATTCTTGAATTGCACACTTCCTGTTTCATCCATTCTCCTTCTTTAAATTCGATTCTCGATTTCTGGCGTCTGTCAGATTTTCACATTGTGCTTACGACTGTTAGCATCACTAAACTTGTCATGCTTCCTTCTTTTATTGATTGGCTATCAATCTGCTCGACGTGATGATCACAGGAATGCTCAGTTCCTCTCACACAGGAGGATATCAGGTCATGAATCTTGTTTTTTTTGTCAATCAAAAAAGAAAAAAGAAAAATAAATAATGAAAAAAAGATTGTTGAAATGATTAGAACTGATGTAAAATTAGAGGAGCTATGATTCAAAAAATAAACATAAAATTTAAAAAAGGAAGAAAAAAAAGGGTTTTGAGGAAGCAACTCAACACAAATTTCACACACTGCACATTTTTTGAGTGTTTTCTTCCTTGCAAACAAAATAAAATCACCAACTGGGAACACATTTCTTCATTTCTTTTAATGCTGATGATTATGTTCAATATTTAACTGTTTTATACTCAAGACTGTCATGAAATGGCAACCAAATTAATGGTGCACTTCCAAAACATCTACATTTTTCCAGCACATTTGATCCTTTTTTATCGTTGCTTATTTAACTAATTCAGTTTATTGTGTATTCTTCGTGATATTCCAGGTCTCACCTCAGAGATTTTAAATAACAAAAACCTCTTTGGTCATTATAAAAGACTGAAACGGCGGCAGTCTCACTTTTTTTAAATGGTGTTATTTGTTTTTTTTTTCTGTTACTGTTTAGAAGGGAATCATGAAAAGACTTTGCACTTTCTGAGAGGTCTTGGGAGTTGTTTTTGTCCACTGAGTCACAGATGCCCAATTTTCTGTCATAAAGCTGCAGCTGAGTTATAATTCACTGCTTGTCTGAATTTGTTTTGCACTTCTTTTGTTCACTTTGCTTCTCTTCCTTTCTTTAACGTTTCTTTTCCTTTCTAGATTTCCACCTTTTCCTTCTTCCTTCTTCTTCTTCAGTCCTTAAAGAACCTCTTCACGTTTTTTTGTTTGTTTCACAGTGACCCCTACTGGGAGCGGCCGGCTAATGCGGGCAGCTGCTCCGCCGCCCGGCCCAAGACCCTTCACCTGGCCGGCCAGCAGCATACCTCGTCACCATGGTAACGTGTCTGTGCACACCTAGTAGTAGTAGTAGCAGTAGTAGTAGTAGAAGTAGTAGTGGTGGTAGTGTGTGTTGGAGTGTGTGTCCGGAGCGATTTGCTGAAGCTGCTGTGTTTGAGGATGCGCTGTCCTGCTGCGTTTAAGGAAATTTTAGAGTTTTGCTGACTCAGCATTTGATCATGTGACTCTCAGGTGACCAAGCGTTTAAGTTCCTGACAGGTGTTAGATTACTTTTTCTTTTTTTGTCTGTTTCATGATACCTCACTGATCCTTTCAAATCCCTAACATCTTCTTGGTTTTTCACTTTTATTATTTCTCTTTCTCTCCTCATTCCATCCTTTCCTTCCTTCCTTCCTTCCTTCTTTCCTTCCTTTTTGTCACCGAGCAGAGAGAAGAAGAGATTTGACAGAAAGTGTGCTGCAGTTTAGCGCATTCTAGCAGCTGCTTTAGTGTGTGTGTGTGTGTGTGTGTGTGTGTGTGTATGTGTGTGTGTATGTGTGTGTGTGTGTGTGTGTGTGTGTGGGTGGTGGATTACAGTAGTGGAGTATAAAGGAGGGATTTGTGTTGGAGTCGGGCGGAGAGCTGAAAGGAGACGACAGTTAATAGCTCATTATAGGACGAGATTTACACCGTGTAGGTCGTACACAAACACACACACACAAACACACACACACACACACACAAACATAAACACACACAATCCGTGAGTTATAACTTTCCAAACACATCCTCTAAATCTCTAAAGGTTCAGTGCGTAGAATTCAAAGGCTGCTGCTCTCTGTCTCTTTGTGTGCTTTCCACAAGACAACAGAAGGGTGTGTGTGCGTGTGCGTATCTGAGGTGTGTGTTTGTGTGTGTGTGTGTGTTACCTTTGCTGGGTGTTTTACTGATGTAAGGTGCATGTGTGTGTGAGCGTGTGTGTCGAGAGGGTGAAATTGAGATAAATGGTGGAGAAGCCTGGTGACCACAGAGGCCCTGGATACACACTCCACCTGTCTATTCTGCTTACAGCTCTGTGTGTGTGTGTGGTGTGTGAGTGTGTGAGTGTGTGCATGTGTGTGGTTGGCAGCATTAACAATCATGTAAAGGTGTATTTAGGTGTCTATTGCAGTGCGTGTGTGTTTCAGGTGAATTCCCCCCTCCCAGTTGTGTGCGCCTGTGTGTTTTTATGTTGATACCTTATGTGTGTGCATGTGTGTGTGTGTGTGTGTGTGCGTGCGTGTGTATGTGTAAGTAAGTAAGCAGAGTGGCTGTAAAGTAAAAGAGACAGATGTACCAGGGGGCTGCTGTTAATCAAATGCAACCTCAGCTAGGTGAGAGTGTGTGTGTGTGGAGAGGATAAAGGTTTGAGAGTGTGTGAGTGTGTGTGTGTGTGTGTGTGTGTGTGTGTGTGTAGTCATAGACAATGAGTAAAATAAAGAGAACAAAGATAAAATTTAAAATCTGTTTGCTGAAAAAGATACTGGTCAGTAAACTTCCTGCTGCTTGAAGACGAGTTAAACTGAGACGAGACTGAACGTCAACATAACCACAACTTTTAAAATCAGCTAAAAAACATGATGTCACTCTTCAGCAACACCTTAACCACAGAAAGTTACATTTTACCATGTGCATCTTTTTTCTCATCAACCTACCTCATCATTTTTAAAATAATTTCACATCATTAGCCTCTGTTTTCCAGTTATGATTCTCCAGGAGGACACAGATGTCACTACAATCCACACCAAACAAACAGACCTCACAGGGCCGTGTCTAGAAATCTGTTGGTAGATGTTTTTACTCATTACAAGAAACAAACCTGTCAATCAAACTAAAGAAGAGTTCTTCAGCAAAAAGGCCAAACACAGATAAGAAGAGTGTAAGTTAGATGCACTCAGGCAGGTCCCTTTTTTACTAATGTTTAGGGGCAGGACAGCGAGGGAATCCCCTCCTTCTTTTAGTCTTTATTTTTTATCTTCTCTCTTTTGTTCATGTTATCTCTCCTCTTCTCTGCCTCATTCCACTCTTTCTCTGAGCCCTGCCCCTTTCTCTTTCTCTCACTTATCTTTAACTTCTTTCTTTCTTTTTTCTTTCTTTTTTTTTCTGTTTGACAACTCATTTTGTCTCAGTTTTTTCTAATTTCACTTTCCCTCTCTCATCACTTTTCTCATTTCTTTTCCTGACTTTGTTCTCTGAATTCTCTCCTTTCCAACCCTCTCTTCCATTTTCCTTCTCTCACCATCTGCTTTCCTCCTTTTTTCCTATTCTCTTTTATACTTTTATTTTTTTTATCTTCTCTTTTTTCTGTTATCTCTTCTCATCGTCACACTTTTTCAAAGCAATATCCCTTTTCTCTTCATCTCACTTGTCTTTAACTTCTTTTTCTTTCTTTTTCATTTTCTTTCTTTCTGTCTTTCTTTCTTTCTTTCTTTCTTTCTTTCTTTCTTTCTTTCTTTCTTTCTTTCTTTCTTTCTTTGACAACTCATTTTGTCTCACATTTCTCCATTTTCACTTTCCCTCTCTTTTTTCTCATTTCTTTTTTCTTGACTTTGTTCTCTGAATTCTCTCCTTTCCAACTTTCTTTTTCTTTGTCCTTCTTACAAAATCACTTTTTTCATTTTTCTTTTTCTCTTTGTAATTTTCCACTTTAATTTTTGTTTCTTATTCCCAACATCTTTTCTTACAGCTCTTTTCTGTCTTCTTTTGTTTCTTTTTCTCCGATTTTGTCTTTCTTTCTTTCTTTCTTTCTTTCTTTCTTTCTTTCTTTCTTTCTTTCTTTCGTTCTTTCTTTCTCTCTCTCTCTCTTTCTTTCTTTCTTTTTCCTAATTATGCAGTAATGTAGATTTATAAGGGCTTTGTTTTCAAACGTCTCATAAATAAAGTTGCCTGAAAAGTCAAAAGTCTTTCTTCTTTTTTTTACCGTCTTCCCTTACTCTTCCCTTTTCTTTTTTACCCCCTCTGACTCTCTAGCTCCCATTTTCTTTCCCTTATTTATTTCTTCTCGTCTCTCCTTTCTTCCCACTTTTCTCGTATAAGTTTCTTTACATTCCATCTGTTTCTCTCTGTCTCTGTGGTCTGACGGCTGTTTTGTCCTCTCTCTTGTCACATGACTTGACTCTTGGTTTGTCGCTGACTTGTTAACTTTCCCTCTGATGGGTGTCTTCTTCTTCTTCTTCTTCTTCTTCTTCTTCTTCTTCTTCTTCTTCTTCTTCTTCTTCTTCTTCTTCTTCTTCTTCTCTCCCCTTTTCTGCCTGTGTAACCTTCTTCTTCTCCTCCCCGTCTTTCTCTGTTTCTGTTTCTGCGAGAGCTCCCAGAATTCAATTTTTCATCCTTTTCTCTTATTTTGTCTTTTATTTCTCTGTATTTTATCATCTACCTGTGTCTTTGTCTGCTGCCAGGAAACAGCTTAATAATGGATTGTATAGATTTCGACAGGGAGTCTGTGTGCATGAAGGTGTGTGTGCGTGTGTGTAAGACAGAGTGTGTGTTATCAGCACAGACCCTTTGATGTGGTCATGTGATGTTTGTAGTCCAGCAGCATTGATCTTCAGGCCCATCTGTCTGATTGCTCCTGAAATCAACAGTCAGAATCTTTGATGAGGTTTGTTTGATATAAATCAGCAGGTCGACTGTTCGCTAATTTTACCTGAAAGCTTGTTTACCTTCAAGAAATCCAACTGGAAGATGCTCAACTTTTAGGAAAAACTTTATGTCTGTAGTTAACCTCAGTTGTACTGTGACTTCTTAAAGTCACTGGAGACATAAAAAAAACTCAGATGAGATGAGGAATCATTGTAGTTGAAATTTACGAATTTGTAAGATAATAGTGTTGCAAATTTGTGCAGTGAAGAAAGGCATGAAATTGAGATACATGTTTTAAACAAATATTTAGAGAGAAAAATACAAAATTGAGACAATAAGACAATTTTTTTTAAATGAAAAAAGTAGCACACTTTTTGGAAAACAGCCAAAATTCTGTTTTATTTACATTATTTTTTATTCAAACAGTTGTATATTTTTAAGAGAAACATTTGCAACATTGTGTGAAAAAGTTACATGTGAGAAATTATTAGTGTTGGTGTAGGTGAGGAATAAAAAAATCCACAAATGTATGACAAGAAGTTACATATTTGGGAAAGAAAAACCTCGTATTTTCTTAAGAGAAAAATGGTTGAATAGTTTTGAGAAAAATAAAAAAAAACTTTTGAAATTTGTGTGAGAAACAGTTGCATTTTTATTAAACAATGGATTTTTTTAAGTAAAAAAACAAAAACAAAAAAAACAGTCGTGAATAAATATGAAACAGTGAATGCTTTTAAGTGAAAAAAAAACAAAAACAGAAAAAACAAACAAAAAACGTCATGAAAAATATGAAAAAAATGGTTTTTAAGTAAAAAAAACAAAAACAGAAAAAAAAAAACAAAAAAAAATAATTAAAAAATATTAAACAAGTTTGTTTTTTAAGTAAAAAACAAACAAAAATAAAAGCCAAAAAACAAACAAACAAACGAATAAAATAGTCACATATGTGTTAGAAAAAGTCACGCATGAATACATTGCATCTTTTTGAAGGGGACAAAACGGTAACATTTTTCTTCAACAGTTATCCCACTTAGCTTAGCATACAACACCTGCAACACCTGAAAGTATTTTTTATCTACAATCCTCTCTTTGAATTCAATCAGTCATTTTTAATGTTTTGTGGTTTGATTTTATGCTATGACATTATTTTGTGATTTGATTTTATTTTAGCTGTAAAGCACTTTGAATCGCCTTGTGTATGAACTGATTGCTCTAGAAATAAACTTGCCTTGCCTTAATTTGAGACGTAAAGTTGCATAGTTGATTAAGAAAAAACAGCTTCGTATTTGAAACGAAAAAACGGTCACTTATTGCTGGAGAAACATTTTTATTTCCAAGAGAGAAAGAAGACTCATTCCTGTGAGAATAACAGTGTAATACTTTAAAGAAAAAAAACATGTATTACTGAGTAAATCAGACACACATCGCTGAAAAAATTGATTAAATAGTTTTATCTAAAACGTTTGGAAATTTACGGCAGAATGTTGCTTATTCTTAAAAGAAGGAACAGTTCAGGTTTTGTGTAAAAGAAAATCAGCCACACTAAGTTTGCATTTTTTAAACTTTTCAATCATATGCAGCATTTATTCTAATCCTCTTCTGTAACTCAACTGTCAGAAATTTTTAGTAATTTCACTCTAAGCAGACGATGATAAAGACTGTGCCTGCAGCTTACCAGGACGTTTCAACTTTATTTTAGTGCTGTCAAGCGATTAAAAAAAATAATCGAATTAATTACAGGATTTGTAATTAATTAATAAATATAATTAATCGCATTTTAATCTCATATCTGCTTAAGGTCCCAAAATAAAGATTTTGAATTCCAGGACATTAAAATTACATCAAAAGACACTAAAAAAACATTTAAAATAAGGTGGGAATATTTACAACACATTTTTAGGTACCCTGATGCATAAGGAACACATGAAAAAAGTTTTATGGTTCTGTCTTTACAAAATCTACGCATTCCTGCACTTAAGATAAGCTGATTTGATTTTTAGGACGGTTTTTGCTTTTACTCAATGTTGACTCGATTTCCACTGCAATATGAACCTCTATACTTCTATGAGGTCAGGAGAACCAGGGCGAAAGGCTAAAAACTGTGAGGAACTATGTACAAAACACTTAACTCAAGTCTTGGATCAAAGAAGAGTGAAGTATTTCAGTTTAACATGCTCTGAACACACAAACTGTTGCTGATTGGTGCAGAGCAGCCCCAAGCTGAAACATGACACCAGGAAGATGGAAGCAAATTTTCAAAGAATTCTTTAGATTTAAATACAGAACATATATCAATCATTCAGGGCTTGTTTAATGCAGTAAAGAGTGTAGAATTATCTGTTTTTTACAGAATTGAGCTAGAGCAAACGGTTGATTTTCTGCAGATTTTCAAAAAGAACGTGCAAATAAACACGATGTGGAAGGCAGTCACAAATCACTCTCGCTTCCCTCCCTCCAAGTGTGATACATTCAGGGACCGTCGAAAATTTGAAAATCTGACGAGAACACTTCTTTTTCCAAGTAGGACACACGGTTTGTAAATGCCAGACATTTAAAAAAGTGCGTCTTTGAACGCCCCGCGGGTTTGGGATCCAGATTAACCTGCGTTAATTTTTATAACGCGTTAATATGCGGTGTAATTAATTAATCTAATTAACGCGTTAAAATGACAGCCCTACTTCATTTTGCCAAACAAATGTACAAGGGTTTTAAAGTTAGCAAAAGGTGGGGTAAGGGCTAATACTATATGTAATAGAGTTGTTTTACAGTGTAACACAGCCTCAGAGTGAGTGCTGTTAGAGTTGTATTCAGAAAAGTGGGGAACATATGGATTGGCTGCTGAATTTCTTCGATTTTAAGAACATTTCTGTCTGGCTGTAACATTTTGTCGACTTTCTTTGAGTATGCTGTGTTATATCTGGAGTGTCAGAGTGGATGTGCTGTTTGGAAAGAGTTAGACGGCTCCTTTTTTGTCTCAAGAGGGAATAAAACACAACAGCAGCGGCGGCAGCAGCAGCAGCAGCAGCAGCTCTTTATCTGATAACGTGTCCCTGCCATCCAGCAGCACTTTTTGACTGTTATAAATCAGGTTTTGTCAGCGCTGGGCTTCTGCTGCGCCCGTCTGGAGAATAACCCAACAAAACATCCTGATAAACATTTAAACTCTTCATTTGGCCTCTCTTTACATTCCTGAACACGCGTAGGAGCCTGTCAGTGAACGCCACATCACTTCTCATACCTGCAAATCCCTCACCGTACCTCCTCTCACATTGGTTACTCATCTTTGACACGTGATGCACCTGAGCGCCGGCGTGCGGTGCGTCACAGTCCCCAACTGCTCACAGAAAACTGTTGAAAAATGTCTTTCCTGCTTTAGAGGTGCGTTCAATAGCAGCAGCCTCTCTCTGATAACAACTCCCTCCTCGCCTCATCTATCTGTCCTCATAACTGCAAATCCCTCACCTCATTGGACAGCTACCCACCTGTGGCGCCCACAAAGAATCACTCAAATCCAGAGCAAACACACACTCCGTTTTATTCCCAAAACATGTGTTTGTTTTGCCTTATTCCCGGGGTTTTGTTTACAGTGAAAAGATTTGACTTTCACCCTCGTCTTCACCTGCCTGTGCTGCCTGTGCCGCTGCTCGCTGTAGCCCGCGGCAGTTTTTCTGCATCGCCCAGGCTTGTTACTGCAGCGAGATTCCCCCCTGAGGAAGAAGGAGCGCAGGAGAGACGCGGTGCACATGAAATAAACCCGCGCTTTTGCTCCATTTTGGATCCTATAGATGTGTTTTAGACTGCTTTAACAGGAGAGCGGGGAGCTTCCTGTGTTTTCAGGGGACGTACCGTTGGGTTGTATGGTAGTTAAAGTTAGACAGAGGGAGGGAAAGGGACAGAGCCTCGAAAGACGTAAACTTACTCTGCTTTTAACAATGTTCAGATAGTTAGAGGAAGAGTAAATGGGGCCGAAATCAGCTTTTCACTTGAGTTTAATGTTGATTTTTTCCAGGGTTTAAAGAGTATCAGACGCCATTTTAGCTTTATTGTTAAAAAAAGACCATAAAAAAAAATGTTGCAAATCTGCATCACATTTTTATTTTAAGTTAAACAAATGAGAAAAGGATCTGTGTGCTGCCTAGTGCAACCATAGACTGTTTGATATCCGCACATAGTTTCTGTGACATCACCCATTTCTTTCAGATACCGAGTTTTGAAGCCCATTGTCGCAGGAGGCCATATCAAAAATGCTGAACTCAACATAACTGTGTTCAAACTAGGATGAGGGAAAGAGGCTGGTCCTTAAGCAAAAATGCAGACAGCTACAAGGTGCCCAGCATCCAGTCAAATCAGCCATGCCCTTATATGGGCAAAACTTGAAAGTTTAATAACTTTCAAAATAAAGTTACAGATACAAAAGCATCCACCTCCTGTACAGAGTGTGTTAAAAAAGAAATGAGGTATTCAGGTCAAAACTGTTCAGGTGTTAACTTTTGCCATAAAAATAAGCTATTGTTTCTAGTGGACACTCCAGGGACTGCAGTTTTGAGCACTTATGCATAGACCAGAGGTTGGCTGCTTTGTTGCAACAAATCTAATGGTGAATCTGCTTAGATTATTCAATAATTTACATTTTCATCAGTAAGAATACTAGGGGTTCACAATTTTGATGCTTAAAGTCCATTTAAAATAGCTTTACACCAGCTCCAATGTACTGTTTACAGCCTCGTAGAAAGACTGTCAGCTTTCTCAGCTCAACTTAAAGCATTGATGATACTTTAACGATGACGAAATTAAATACTACTGGACTTGTTAAAATGTGGATTCACAAATATCTGAAGGGTTTCATATTCACATACAGACCCTAAATATACCTTAAAGCCAAGTACCTGAACATGTCTCAACATGCCCAACCTTTTTTTACCACAGTGTCAACAGGCAAATGGGGAATGTAACACCACTTTCTGTAGATTGGTTTGATAAGATGAGTGTGATCAAACCATGTGCTGCCCTCTATAGGCATGGGCATGAAATAATTGTATTTTTCTTCTGTTTGTTACATGGCTTGTGAGTTTTGAGATTTTTGGCCATGTAGGGCTACCTTAGTGTAGTGAACAGTGTTCAGTATGAGGCGGCAACATTTTTTTGAGTGAACTGAAGTGTTGTTTGCGTCTCTGAAATCAGTAATCAGTTAATGTAAAGTACAATACCCACGATGCTAGTAATGTTAGCCTGTCAATGGGATTTTCCATAAGTGTTGGCGTTAAGTTAGCAGACTTTTGCTAACTAGTTGTCCATTTGAACAGTCCATCATTTCACAAAGAACGGTTTCGCTTTCTGACAAACTACAAACCCACATTCAGGTACAGCAGGATAAGTTGTCTCTTGTGTTGTTTTTACTGTTGAGAGTTAATCCCCGTCATCTTGGGGCTCCGACCAATCAGAATCAAGTATCAAACAGCGCTGGGTTAGGGCTGAGTTTAAACACACAAAGCTCCTTGAGCGTCATTAAAGGGTTACAGGTAACAGTGTGGATTAAAATATCATTAACATTTAGACTGTTTGCAGAGGAACGACAGATTTTCAATTAGTGCGAGTTTATGATAAAAACATGAAGAAAAAAAAAATCTGCTGCTCAGGTCGAGGCAGTGATGGAGAGAAAAGCCTACAGCCAGAGCACAGCCAGCTTCTGATGTGAGCCTTATTAATTTCATTTACTCTGTCCAGAGAGAGTGTGTGTGTGTGCATCTATGTGTGTGTGTTTGAGAGTGAATTTGTAATTTGGTGTTTTTGAAGAAAAAAAAAAAAAAGATCAAAGCCAAATGAAGTTGAGTAGGTCCGTGTAATGTGAGATTTAGAAGCCCGGAGCATTAACTGCTCTGAGAGCTGCAATGAAGCTGCTTTTTAAGATTGTGTGTGTGTGTGTTTGAATTTGCATAAACACACACATGTATAACAGGAGTGTGTGTGTGTGTTTAATATATGCGTGTTGAGTGGTGGTTTTATGAGAGTAGAATCAGGGAACCTGTATTGATGTGTGTGTTTTGATGCTGTGGTTAGTGTGATGATGGTGGAAGCAGCAGTTTGAGCTGAACTTGTAGAAGAATACCGTATTTACCAGAATAGATGACCCCCTCTCTTTTTTTTTTTTTTTTTTTTTTTTTTTTTTTTAAAGAAGAGCATCTGAAAAAGTTGGATCCTTTTTTACTCAGGGTGTATATTTTTCAGTTAAGTCAGCATGACGGATGCCAGCTGTCACTCATAACCACACCACTAGAGATCGTAAGGAACAAAGTGACCCCAAACAGACAGTGGTGTAGCCAGAAATTAATCTGCAGTAGGACCTGAATAAAAGAGGATGGGTCCAACAAATAAATCCATAAATAGCACAATAGCATTTAGCCGTACGACATAAAATACACCAGATATTCCAGCTATACTCTGATCCATCTCCACCCAATCAATGTGTCAGCTCATTCAGTGGCATATACACAATCATCCTTTTTCTGCTGGATGTTGGAGCAGTGGCTCATCAAATTAACAAAGTCCAAATTAAGCTGGACAGGAAGTAAATCACCTAAAAACACCCAGTGACTTTCAAAATAAAACAAGCCATGTCAAAAGAGAAAGAGGAGAATCCATCAATGGATTGGGAAGTGTGGCAACTTCTTGTGAGTCCAGATTTCAGGTGTCAGGGTTGACTTAATACCCAGGGTGGCCGAGTGGCTGTAACAAATTACAGATGACATTTATGAATAACAGATTTGTTTAAAAGAAGCAGCTTGATTGGCTGGGCAGAGGCGAGAAATGGGCGGGCTAAGACCTAGCCAGACCAACCTGTACGCACCGTTGCTATCAAGAGGTTCAGTTCGGTTAGTTTCACTGACTTATTCCAGGACTGATCCCAAAATAACCGTGATGAGCCTTCCGACTTTTTCAGACCTTTCCGTAGGGGTGCCAGACTAGACCGATCTGATTCTGGAAGGTGGAGCTACAACACAGCAGTCAGTTGATTGGTCGAAAGAATTGTCACTTTTCTCCGACATCTGCTGTATTTCTCCTGGCGGCACACAGCCTTCTCAATGAGCCACACACCAACCACAAATAAGGTGAATTGCTGGGTGTCTATCAATTAGCTGGACCGCAGTATTCAAAACGTGAGAAAAAAAAAGCGGCTTGTAGTCCGGAAATCACGGTAGAGAGTTGTGGTAGAGAGTTATTCAAAAAGTATTTTAACACTCTTTATGTTTAATCTAAGTAAAAAAAATTCTGTAAGAAAAAGATAAACTCACTTAAAGTCTTCTATCAGAGCCTTAATCTCTAGTCATTGAGGACATGTTTGTTTTCCTAAGTAAATGGCAGAGCTGTAAAAAGCTCCACAACCAGCTTATTCTTTGTGTTTGAAAGTTTTGGACAAAAAGTCAAACGAGTGACATGGTTTTTGCAGGATTCTCCATGAAGTAGATTTTTTTTTCTGTTTTAGTTTTGTGCTTGCGTGTGTGTGTTTATGTGTGTGTAGTAATCCAGCTGTCAGCAGTCTCAGCAGTTTGATTGACAGGCAGCAGCGGCTGCTGTTATTCATGAGCGTCTCTTTCTTCAGGTTTCAGCCATAATTAATAAACTCTCACATGCCTGTAAGGTTAGCTTGAAATATTAACCACAGCCCTCTTTCTGACACACTCACACACACTCAGCACATACAGGGGTGGTGCAGTTATGATATGGAAAGAAATAAGGAGAGGAAGGGAGACAGGTCAGGAAGAACGGAGCTATAAATTGCAAAAACAACCGTCTGATTCAATATTTGACATTGCATGTGTTTTTGACAGATCCCTCTTAGCTTAATCTACTTCTCTCCTCCTTCCCCTCCTCCTTTTTGATTCATCTTCTTTACTTGAGGATCATATTGAGTGATTTAAACCGACGAGAAGACTCTGCTTACCATTCGTACAGATTTACTGTGCTTTGTTTTGTTCCCACTGAGGCTGATATGTAAGAATGTTAAAAAAAAGAACTCTTCATCGGTCCGAGCCAGAGATCAAACAACCACAACCAGAAAAACATGAATTATCTCTTAAAAAAATAACCTAACTGGCGTGCACGGTTAATTAGAGCTAACTCCAGGCAGAGCTGCAGCCGCCTCGCCTCCCCAAAGTCTCTGACAGCCGACCGCCGACGGCCTCCCGCGCTCGAGCCGCGCTGAACTCAATCCAATTAAAAGTTAGAGATCAAGTTTGGCTGAAAAAAATGGTGAATCATTTGTGAATCAAAAGGCGGCTGGAACAGAAATCAAAGGCGGAGGTGTGTGAAGTCCTCAGGTGAGCTGCTGGAGCTACAAAACTAATCGCCAGGGTTTGTTAATGGAGTGTGTTTGTGCACAAAAACAAACTTTGATGCACGCCAAGTCGTTTTAAAAGGCAGAAAAACAGACGGACAGCTGCCGGATAGAGGGAGTTTAAATGGAAAAGTTTACCTGAGGTTGGATTTTGTTGATTAGAAACAGAAACTGACGGCAAACAGAGAGACAGACGGATAAAGTCTTCGACAGACGGACGCGCTCTGTGCAACTTCTTCACGCTGAATTGTGTTTCTGGCAGACGACTGATGCTGCGTTTCAGAGACATTAATTCATCGTCACACCTCGCTCTGTCTCACCGCTGGCTGAATTTCAGGTTTCTCTTCACATCACAGAATCTGTTGAAAATAGGGAAATAACTCTGAATGAAGCCAGAGCTTTTGGAGCTCCCCCTCCTGGCTGGCTGCAGCATAGGTCAAAACCCCCTAAAAGCAAAGTAACACTTTCACTAACATGACATCTGTCATCATAAAAAGTTTTTAACCTTTGTGGGCCCCTTTAATTTATGACCTTTGTGGACACTAGAGGGCAAAAATGTCTTCTTCCAATAACTGCCACAAACATCATGGATAAACTTTCTTTTTTTTAACCACATTTTATTTTTTGATCAAATCTTTCAATTTACTTTGGTCCTCATCAAAAATACCACATTTAAATTATTATTATTATTATTATTTAATAACTTTAATCCTTTAAATCCCTTTTTGATTACATAATGTCACTGCTTTTGTTTAGAATAGATAAAGAAAATAAAAAAATAATGAATAAATAAAAATAGTTTTTTTTCATAAAATGTATTTTCTAATTTTAAAATATAAAAAATGAAAATAAAAAAAAACTCACTTTATTTTTTTTAATTGAATTATTTATTCATCTAATTATTTATTCATTAAATTTTATTTATTTATTCATTTATTTATTTACTTATTTTATATATATATATTAATGAAAACAGTGACATCATGGAGTGAAATGAGCATCTAAAGGGTTAAAATGATGAAAAGTATTTTGTTTGTTTGTTTGATTAGGATCAAAGTTGAATGAAAGATTCAAGGAAAAAAGCTAGTAATATTACTAATCAGTACGTTTTTATGGAATTTGTTATAGAAGTTTTTGTTAAAGGTCATTTTGTCCTTTTATGTCCCCAAAGGGTCTTGTTAACCTAGGAAAAAAATGAAATTTGAATTTTAAAATGGGATATGAAAAAAAAAATCACAAAATAATCATTCCATATGGAGTCACAAAACTAAATCTTTGGCCAAATATAGAAGAAAAAAAAAAATCCTCAAAGGCCAAAAATGTCCTTGAGTACCCACACGGATCAACAACTTGATTCACCGCGAGGTTGTTGTTTTCTTCTTTTCTGAAAAGTTGGTTTGAATTACCTATTTCATGCTAAAAAGATGGGTTGTGATGTTATGATCAACAGCTCTATTGTCCAATGAGGCTCCTGCAGAGCTGTGTGCACCAGACTATCAGAGCAAAGGAGGATTTCTAATTTACAAATCACAGACTTAGAGGTTTCACCAGACTCAAACACCTCTGTATTTATCCCTAATTACTAGTGGTCCCCAGGTGATGCTAATCCCATGCAAATAGTGTTTTAGTCCAAGTTTTACAGCTCAGAAAATGAAAGCCAAAGAGAGCTGAGCACCAAAGGCACATTTAAGCTTTGGCTGCAGCAGAAACAGGAGAACAGAGCCGGATGGAGTCGAGTAGAATGAAGCAGAGAGCGGAGGAGCTGGATGGATGTGGACAGGCAGTCATGTTTATTCATGCAACTGTGAGCTGCAGACCTGCAAGGTGACTGGCTGTCACACACACGCACACACACAAGCAAATGTATGCAAGTGCAGGAAAAGACAAACACACACATCTGGCCTGTCTATCACCTCAGATCAGGGGGAAAGATGTGTGTGTATGTGTGTGTGTTTGTTGACAGAAAGTAAACAACAAAAGCAGCTCATTGAGCGCGCCCGCTGATACTTCTACACAAACTACAGTTCCTAGCTTTACTTCATCCCTACAGGTGTGTTTCCCCTAAATCTTTGACTCTCTTTGATTAAAATCTAATCGTGTGATTGGTGATAAAAGACAATGGCGGTAGAGGCGATCTGATGACCTGTTGAGCTCCTCCACTTCCCCTCCTGTACACACACGGACAGGTAGACAGGTGAGGAGACAGACAGGCTCCTTATCCTTCCCATGTCGCTCCGTTTTGTGGAGATTCAACTGTGAAAGTCTGCCTCAGATTGGCTCCTCGTCTGTCGTCAGAAGTCTATCTGTGGCTGATCGTCAGATAGACACGCTGCATTTAGAAACCACTCTCTCTGCACATCCTTTACCTGTTGCTCGCACCTTTCTCTCCCCATCTCTCCCTATGATTACCCCCCTCTCGCCCATCCATCCCGTCCTCCTCGGCAGGATCTCAGCCTATTACTTCCAGTCATGGTCGGCTTGCTGCATGGAAAAGATTTAGCTGGCAATCCCTCTTTCAGATAGAGAGAAAGCTGGGCCGGGCTGAGCCGAGCTGAGCCGAGATACTCGTTAAAGAGCTACACCAGCTGATGCTATTAATGTCAGAAAAACCAACCTTCACAACACTGGGTATTTGCTCTAAGAAGTGTCAAAAAAAAAAACATTAAAGGAACTGAATATAAATATGGATGACATGCTTCCATCTCCTCTCATTGTTGAGAAAAGTGAAGCAAAAAGTGAGCTTGCTTTTAGAACCATGAACAATTAAATCAGATTATTTGCTGAATAATGAAAACATTTGTCCAGCTATCCATTGTAGCATGTTAGCATTGCTACAATTAGCATAACTAGCTTCACTTCACAATACAAACTTTTGAAGGAAAGTCCTCTCTTAAAAGATTCACATCTTGTAGATTTTGAATATCCAAATCAATTAAAAACTTTTGTTTTCTAACTCCTCAAACTGATAAAATTGACACGCAAAATACAAACTGCTAGCTTTACGCCAAAACCGTGACAGTCATTTTGATCGTCACAGCTTTTTTTTGTAACTTCTCAAAATCAAAAAGTTACAACCTTGAAAGTCATTGACTTTTCCTAAGGTTTTCTATGTTTTATTGTGCTTCTGATTTTATATATATTACACTTAGGCAGCATAAAAATATTACACAATCTTCCTTTGTTTTTGCCGTTTATGTTTTTAGTCATATTGAACATATGGTTTTCTCGTGGTTATAGTTTTCAAAAGTGTATATTGAGGTTGCAACTAACTGAGGGAACTGTCAGAGTTTTTGTGTAGTTGTAGTCTGTTTCGTTTAATGAGACAGCTTTGAACAATTAAAAAAAAGGGAGACATTTTCAATAAAATTTCAGCAAATTGCGAAAGATGAGGGTTACCTGCAAGCTTTGGACTGTGGTGAGTCAGATGCTGACATGTTCTCAGTTATAAATGTGTTGTTAAACATGTTAAAGCATAATTCTGATGTTATTTGGTTCTTTTGAAAGATATGCAGACATGGGTGATGTGTGAATCACTGAAGTAGGTAATCAGAAAGCCAGATTATGAAGTTCTGAATCACAGCTAGTTTAATTCCCAACTACTTATGCCCTTACTGATGTTAGACATCACGTTCCTCTTCTCCTATCCCCTTTAAAGTAGTTTTTTGGCTGTAACCTGACCTAACATTTGACTTTTTCACAACATTGGTAAAAGCTTCAAACAGCTGATACTACAAAGCTCAAACAGTGGAGACTGTTTCAGCTGGTTTTATGTGAAAAATCTACCTTGACACTGAAAATTATCGTCTTGAATTACATGTGCAACAACAAAATAACAAACATCCAAATGTTATCATTTTATTAAAGCAGACTATGTAACACACAGGAATAAAGCAGTCCTCTTTTAAAACTGGGAAAAACATCATTGTTGTTAAAAAAAACTAACAAAGTCTAGATGTGGTTATACCATGGCAGTACTACATAGCGCCACTAGGTGGTGTCACCTTTCTGTTTGGTTTGCTCTATGATGTCATTGTTACGTTGCATCTGTATGAACTGGTTATTGTGTCTTTGTCTAGTTTTGTACAATCAACAGTTGTTTGGAAAGTCTCAATCAGTCTTCTTCATACTTGATGCTAACTCGCTATCCTGGGATGAGACTGCTAGCGCTGTACACCAGCCACCCTATAAAATGGTTGTTCTACTTTCCTTAGCGGTGTAAGGCTCTTGTTCTGGTTTTGCTTAAAAAAAAAATAATTATAATCAACTGATGAAATGATGGAGCCATGAAAGCTTTTAACTTGCAGATATTTTGTCTTTCTTTAATTCAGAGCCTGATCATGCATAACCAAAGCTTCATCTTCACTAACTTGATTTCATGAGTTGGTTCCTGAAACTTCTACTTCTCTGCTCTTCATGTTTTTGTTTTCGTCCTCATGAAAACTACTTCACGGGTTTTTCCCCTCAGACGAATCGATCCAGTGATCCTGTTAGCCAAACACACTCTGCAGCAGCTCCCCTCTCAGTGTTTCCTGACTGAAGCCGACTTTTTTATGGAGTCCTTTAATTATCAGCTGCAGAGTTTTTACTGTGGCGGCCGGCGTGACTGCATTAGCTGGGATTGAAAAGCAAACGGGGTGAAATGTGTAAAGAGGTGTTTTACTGCCCAGTTAAACACACAGTGTGGATAAAAACACAGGCTTGTTGGTGAGCCAATGATTTACGCCGTGTTGTTCTTCTTGTTGTTAATTTACTAATTGGTTTAGTGTATTCACTCGACGTGAGATGAGACTACATTTGTTTGCAGTGGCTTCAAGAAAGTGCTCCTGAACATAATTGACTGAATAATTTGATTATCTGTCTTTTAAAATCTTAAGTCATTGTTTTATTATGATAATTACTTCAATCTTTGTCATTAGACATCAGTACTGCACTTTGTTTATCAGGTGTTTCATATTTATGAGGAGGTTTGTTTCAGCAGAAGAAAGGCTGCTTTAGCTTACTTTAATGTCGCTGCGCTCACAACACTCTGTTTTCTGGCTTGATTTGCACCTGCGTACATGAACATCGGAATATTTTGTCTTTATTCGCTTAATTGTCATGAATTATAGGGGTGGGAGAAAAAAATCAAATACGATTTTTTTAGGATTTTTTTTTTTTTTAATGTTTTTTTTTTTTTTTTCAAATTCTAATTCTTCATTTCAGTCATTGTTTACAAACTGGATTGGAAGTTACCACTTTTCTCCAGCAGAGGGTGAAATGTTTCTCTAATACACGTGATTGCATGGGGGAAAATATGGCTCCCGTTACAATCTGTAGACCTTATCACCATTATGGTGTGGTGTTGAATTTTTTTTTTTTTTTTTACAAAAATCATAAATATTGAGGAATCACAATTATCCCCAAAAAATTGTAATAGAATCAAACAGCAAGAATAATATATCGTCCCAGCCATAATAAATTTCTTTAATAATGAGTTAATCTTGCAAGAGGGGAAGGGCTTCCATTAAATCCCTTTTCAAAGTTGAGCTTGAAGGCAAAGCAAAGTGAGGTGTTAATGCTAATTGGGACAGCACCAACTTGCTATCAAAGCTAATAGTTGGTTTCAAGAGAAAGACATTTTAAGAGTTGAATTTCAACAGATTTGCACCTTTGGGGCCTAGAATTTACCTAATTCGCTAGATTTTGGCCATTTGTGCTGGCTAGCAAGAACTTGAGTATTTTTCTACAGTTTCATTTATCAGACACTTTTGGCCAAAGCGATGTACCACACAAGCAAGAATTTAGACAGAAGGAAAACTTGTTAGTGCAACAAAGTGCTACAAGTTATTGTTGCAGGTACTGCCATTAAGTGCAAGTTGTTTTTTTTTTTTATAATGTTGAATAATCTAGTCAGCTAACCACAATTAATTATTGCATTTCACATGTTTACTTTTACGCCACATGCAGTTCACTTGAGCGACTGATTTTATTCTAAGCGGCTACATTCAGCTGCAAGAAGTCGAGACAATACTGAAAGTGATAAAAACTGCAGTTCAGTGATTGTCCACTTGGGGCTAGCTGCAGAAGTACCAGAAACAATGTACACACCAAGCCAGAAAAGATGATATTTATCATCATTTATCATTTATCAATAGCTGGGTAATTAATGGGATAATGCTTGGTGAGCTGGTGCTTTTAAGGCGTGTCATCCAGACTCCAAAATCAACACTGAAATTACATTTTGTATTTGATTTTAGGTCAATTTACACACAGAAAAGTATGTCCGATTCTCTCTTTGTCTTGAGAACACACACACACCCATTAACACTCACTGACGTACAGTAACACCTGTTCTGGAAAACTACCTGTAGCTGCAGCACACAGACAGACAGAAACACACACACCGTCTGGTGGAAATTCTTAATCATTGCCGGACAAAGACGTTTCCTACTCTCTTACTGCTGTATCCCTCTCTCTCCCACTTTCTGTACTTCCTCTATGCCTCTCACCCGCTGCCACTGTTCCTCCTGTAGGTGTATAAACCTGTCGGCCTGACAGGGAACTCCCTCTGGAGAGCTGAGATCACAGATGCTCTGCTGATGGGATGTCCAGCGAGTTAGCACACACATTCTCATCACAAGTGGACACACACACACACACACACACTTTGACCATCACGTCTTCATTCAAGGACGAGTGTCAGACGCCAACACACACACATGTACACACGCAGACAGGTCCATCTGGCCAGGAGAGGTGGTAATGTGTCTGCAGGTCAGGCAGGAGGCCAGCTGTGTTTGTTGGAAGCTTCAGTGAGTCCGCCGGGTCCTGCCATGATTAAGAACTCAAACTTGCCCTCATGCATGCTGTGTGTCTGCATGTGTCTTTTAATGTGTGCAAGGGTGTGTGAAGAAAGAAAAAGGGAAGAAAACAGTGACCAAAATATCTTTGAGCCAGACAAAAAATTAGCGTTTGTGTACCTGAGGCAGTTGGACCAACTTTTCCTGTATCTTGATGGGACTTTCTCAGCCTTCAAACCACAACTTTCAACTTTCAGTTTGTTTCAACTTAATAATGAATAAATGTCTATAATTTCTAACTCTGCCGTTGTTTAGGTTGTACATTTTCAGGTGTATCAACAGGTGTTTACAGTCCTTCTCTATGTCATTAAACTGAGCAAACTGTTTGTCAAACTTATGCTGCTTTATCCAGGAACTTTAAATTCCAGGGACTACTTTTCAAGGACTCCAATGGTTCCTGCTCCCTTTGTTAGAATTAAGTAAAAAATAGAATACAAAATACTTTATATATGCCCAAGAGGAAATTCAAGAGTCACAGCAGCAATCAAGAACAAAAGTAAGAAAGTGTACAGAAAGTGCAAAAAGGTCCACGGGAAAATAGATGATGACAGCTTGTCCTTCATTCTCCAGTTCAGCCAGCCTCCACCTCCACAGGGTCCAGGACTGAGCTTCTTCAGCAGTCTGTTCAGTCTCTGTCTCCTGGATCCTGTCTGCTCACTGCAGGTGAAGCTCTTCCAATGTGGCGTTCATGTCCAGTGTTAGCTCCGTTAGCCATGCCAGTAAATAGCATGATAATACTCTGCCCTCTGGTATTCCCTCTGTTGCTGGGTTGCACAGCTAGCTCGTCCATCTTATTGGAGATAGATCTTACATTCCCAATAGCAATGGATGGAAGGACAGGTCCATGTCATCACTTCTTAGCTCACACCTGAGAACCAGCATGTCATCCTCACCTCCTTCTTCTCACCTTGTGGGGAAACATCTGGCCTTGCACCAGTTAGCATTGACATGCTACAGGCTGCTAACAGCTGATTTCACATGTAAACTATGTGGTCGTGGTTACATGGAGGATCTCAAGAAAAACACAAGAGCAAAAGTAGTAAAAATATCACTCAAGACAAAACCAGTTTGGTGTCCATGACCAACAAATGAATCATACAAAGTAATGATCCACTCCAAATACAAAGATGACGGAAGACTTAAAGCAAGACGACAGCTTTTAAAAGCCATGGCAGAGAGGTCCCCGTGTTTCAATTTCATTAGTGACCCTGTTAGCCAGAGACTTTCAGAGACACATTTACACTATCAGGCTTGGAGAAGACCATTTTTTGGGAGTTATCAAACCAAGTCAGCCACAGCTGGGGGTCATGTTATTGTGGGTGGAAGGGGGAAATAAATAATCAGAAAACAATAAAGGCTTTGTCTTGTTCCTAGACCTTTGAAAAGTACTGCTGCCCAAGCAGAGACTTTTCAGACAAGGGTTTAACTACCCAGGATTTAAATTTAGACCCAGAAATGTCTTCAAACAGTCTCTAGTTCCTGATGCCGAAAAGCACCTGAATCCCAAATACTTCAGGTGATTTATGCCTTAATACGTCCCAGTCCAGTTAACTTTGAACCAATCCCAACAAAGGACCCCAGTATAAAACCAGAGAAGGTTTTTGAAAAGAAGCTCCGGGATAGCTTGAAGCATCCAGTTCATGTTGCATTTATTTAACTGGAAAATTTGGCCACAACTTTTTTAGAAAATGTTCAGTCTGCTGTTTTAGATAATGATGATTGAAATGCTCACCACTGCAGAGAGTTCCTGCAGTTTTGGAAGGTACTTTTGCAGAAATCTCTGGGCTTCGAGCGTGATGACTGATCAAAATTTTCCGTCAGAGGAAGACTTGGTAGAAATTATGTCTATTTCTCATCTCATTTGTCAGTTACTTAAGATGTGCAGTTGAAGTAAATAAACCCATGAAACATATTTGATTGTCTAATTTAAGCTCTCTTAAACCCTGTGCGTCCACGCTGCGTGACCCAGTCTGGCCCAGCGCTGAAGCTCCTCTGGTGCTCCGCTCCTCTGGTTATAATTCCTCACTCTCAGTCGTATCATAGCGTGCAGCTCTCTTCATGCAGACGCCCACACACAGCTTTTGTTAGAGTGAAAAGCTAAAAGCTATTGAAGCTAATTGCACCAACAAAAGCACAAGGAGTGTTTATGCAAATCCTCTACTCGTTCTGCCTCTCATCGCCTCTTTATTCACTCTTCCTTCTGCCTGCTTCACCTTTTATTATTTTGAGTCTTTACATAATTTCTTCTGCTTCCTCTTCGTCGCTCTAACCTCCTGTCATGACTATACTTTGGTCTTCTTTCCTCTTCATTTAGAATTTGTGTTGCCTTTCTTACTTTCTTTTGCTCTAATTTTGTACACAAAATGACAGAAAAGAGGAGTGATTATGTGGACACAGATTTCTAATTTCCTCTGCCTTTTCTTGGATTAGTCAGATTTTGTTCATGGATGTTTGCTCATCTAATCATCTAGAAATCGGGATGTAACGTCACCACTTCACAAGCTGTCTTATCACCTAGTTAGGGTGTAAAGTGGTCTGTTTTATGTCATCAAAAGCTTTTAGATTTTAATGAAGTTTGATGAAAGAAAAATGGAACTGCTCGGTTTTATTTGTGGTGATTGTTTTGCTTAATAACTCTTTCTGCAGATTATATGTTTTTAGGCATCTCTGAACTCTGATTCTCACATTTCTAGCTGGTCCGTTGGACAGTCGTCCTTCACCCCCAGGAAAGAAATCATTGTCAGACTACAGTAGATAGGTACAGAGATTGATGACATAGTTGGAGGATCTCTTTCTGTTAGCGCAAACTGTTAATGTAGAGACAGCTCGCTGTGGCGATGAACTGAGAACAACCCACCTTGCCTGAACTGGGATTCCAACTGGTAAACCTTTTGCTGTAAGACAACAGAGCAAACCTCTGCGCCACAATGCATCCCTTTAGTCATCTTCTTGTTATTTTAGCTCTGCTTGGTGCTTATAAACATAGAGCAGTCCCATAGCCCTTTTTCCACCTAGCAGTTCAGTTTAGATGTGTACAGTGGGTATTGGTTGGCTTGGTTAAGCCTGGTCCTGTTTGCATTTCCACAGCCAACTATGCCCCCATGTGGTAGGTGGCGTGTAAGCTGGATTCTGATAGCTGCATCACTTAAACAATAGCATGATGCTAAAGCAGGGTCACACAGTGTACTCCGCTAATAAATTCAACGAAGAAGAAAACCGCAATACAGAAAACAAAGAGCAACAATGGAAGAAATCCAGCAGTTTATCGTCTTTATGATTGGCATGTGGCTCTTTGATACAAAGAACAATCAAGCTTTAGCTATGTGCTGCCAGGAGGAATACAGCCACTGTCACATGGTAAGTGACGATTCTTTCGACCAATCAACAGTCTGCAGTGTTGTTACCATAGACTGAATAAACATGTATGTAGTCTCCATGACGTCACCTGTTTGTTTCTGAAATAGAAATTGAAGCAAATTGGCAATCACGGCCATATAAGTAGTGGAAAGGGCTTTGCATACTGCTATAGGGCCCCTGTTGGTCACATGACCTGAGCTGTGCCTCTGATTGGGCAAGCTTGTGATCTTAATATCCTCTGAACCACTACAGTATGTGATTCAGACAGATGACATTTTTTGAACCAGGCTGTAAATAGATTAATTTCTGCTTTAAAAACGTCTCCTTTGGCTTGGTGTGTATGTGACTTCTGGTATTTCCAGAGCCAGCCTCAAGCGAAGCAGCAGATTTTTAGCACTTTTTTCTTAGACTGGAGGTTGCTGCTTGGTTGTAGCTCCGCCTTTCGGGATCATATCGGTTTGGTCTGGTGCCCCTACATAAGGGCCTCAAAAAGTTGGATGGCTCATCTTGGTAACTTGGGGATCTGTCCCGGGATTAGTCAGTGGAAATGGTATTATATGCATGCCGTGGCAAGACAAACTGCTTGGTGGAAACGGGACTGAAGTCACTAATATCTGAACTAACATTTTAACTCTGTAAAGGATGGATAGCTGATACCAGGACTGAATATAGATGGTGAAATCTGGAGGAACTGCCTTGTTGGGAGCATGCTAGCCTAAAAAGCTAACCCAGCTTACGTTGAAATTTCTAAAGCCACAGACAACGCAAAGGCAAGCAATGACCGAAAGGTGCTCCTGTTGTAGATTTTCATTCAGGTCTTTATCTTCTACCGATTATCCTGTTCAGGATTGCCTATCCCAGCTCTTTGGGTGAAATGCAGGGTACACCTTGGACTAGTCACTAGTCACTGTGCAGCCCTGTTGTAGATTTTGGTCTTGAAATTTTCCCGATCCATCAGATGCACGATAGGTATTCATCAAGTGTCATCCTCAAGTGTTGAGAAACAAAGCCAATGTGGAAGTACAAAGAGTGTCCGCTCTATGGTTTTTGGGCTCTATACATCGTTTCATGATTCTAGTAACTGAAGACAGGTGTTGTGTACAATCGACCAACAGGTGAGCATGTGTTTTGGGGGGTAGGCTATAGTCTCATCTCCCCTCGCTACGTTTGGGCTTCTGTAACCAGGTGATGTCCCAATAACTGCATCCCCAGACATCACAGCCCAAGGACGTGATCTAATGTATTTAGTTGTAGTCTTGTAAATAAAGACCCCCCACAGGGTACATGTCTCTACAATCTTTGGGCTCTGACTGAAATGTCTTTCCATTACAGAGAACGTCCGACAGTCTTTTCATTGTCGTCAGCAGGTCAGCCGGTGTTAAACTGTTTTCTCTCCTCCCAGTTTGTAGCAGTCTTGTATCGGCTGGTGGCATCTTTTTATGGGCAGCTATAGAGCCGCTGTGCTGTCAATATTATGAATGGGTCTGTGTGTGTTTGTGTGTGTGTGAGGGGAAAGGATGAATAGTGATTAGAGGGTCTGATAAGTGACATTTCCTCTCGGCACCGGCTTTTATTGCACACAAACAGAATGATATCTGGGTCCATCCTCAGTTGTAATTTACAAGCTTGTATAGGACTGTGTGTGTGAGTGTGTGTGAGAGAAAGTGTGTTATCAAATGGCTTTGGACCAATCAGCTCTCCAGTTCCCCTCACTTTCTCTCTTTCTTTCTTCTCCCTGTCTCTTCCTGTGGTCTCGTCCGGCTCTTGTGCGTTTTTGTTTTGGTGATTATTGACACCAGCAGCAACAACAAAAACAAAAAAACAGGAGGAAGAGGGAGAGTAGTAGGACGGCTGGAGTGTGAGCGAACGTGCTGTGAGCTGCATCCAGCATCAATTATTCAGCTTTCTGTTGCTTTGTACAAACAAGAGCTCTGGCAGGGAGGATGACACACACAGACACACACTCACTCACACACACAGCATGAGACAAAAGTGTGGAAACTAGACAGACAGATGTCACAAGTGTGCTTTAAACCGGGTAGATTAAGTGGTCCAAAATGGTGATGACAGAATAAAGAGGTGTGATCGTTTCTCAATTTTAACTATGCCATTAAATATTAAAAATGTTAAATATTGTTTTAGTTTTTAGTTTAAATAAATCATCATTGATTCCAATTATATGAAGTTCACAGTAACAGATGATACAATGTTATAATGTGGCTAGTGTAGGTGAATAGAGCTTGCTTTCTCAGCAGTTAACAATTAACCCAAGATAGCAGGTTAGCATCAGAGAGTTGACCAATGAAAAAGTGGCCTCATCAATCATGTGATGTTACATCAACATGGCGCTATAGTCGCTAATCATACACAAGATATAGAAACATGGAAGTGAATGTCCTCTCTCAGTTGGAACATATATGCACAAAGTATCGGAGAATGACAACCTGTATCATCAACGAAAACAGAACATGGTGCCACCTTGTGGTAGTAGATGGCACTGCAAGAGTACAACAACAAGAAGCCTCTTACTGTCGCAATATGATTTGAAACAAAACTTTACAATGTGATGTGATGTGACACAAAATGATCCAATATGATTGAAAAAAGTATGGTAAAAACAATTTGATATGATACAAAACAGTACACTGAGCTACAATAGCAAACAACAGGATATGATACAATATGATACGAGTCAAAATGATACAACACAATACAAAATTCACAATTCAATTTAGTTTAAAATAAAGCGATACAAACCAAGTGAATGAATGGTGAATCAATAATATTCAGTGTGATAAGATACAAAACATTTGGGTTTGATGCAAAACAATACAATGGGATTCAATTCCAAACAAACCCTACCATACCAAATTATGCAATTCTATATTAACCAACACAATACAATATTTTATGGTTTGATGGGGGAAGAAATTGAATGATACAGTATGATGTGATACTATATTATACCACGATACAAAATTAGAAAATGTAAAAGCAAAACGACCCAATATGATGTGATGTGAAACAAATGGATAAAATCCGACGTGACAAATCTCGCACAAGCTGCCCTGTCAAAAAAAAAGCCAAAAAGTAATCTCTAATAAAAGGAATTATGTATATCTAAATATAATCATACAACTCCTTAACACTTGAAAGTATTTTTAGTATCACTTAAATTCAACAGTCAAGTAAAGGCTTTTATTTTGAGTTTGGGACTTTTTGATGTGCATATTATTTATTTATTTATTTAATCATCTAGGTGGCATTTTATTCTACTTCCGCCAAATCTTGCCACAAGTGTCCATATTTATTTCCCATGATTTTAGTTATCATATCTTATTATCTGATCAATTTAACAGACTGTTTTATTGGGGTGATTTTATTATTCTCATCATTATTTTAATTGTCTTTATTGTTAATGTGAGTGTGAGTGTTGTCAGTGAGTGACTCCCACTGAAACAAATTCCAATCGACAGTGTTGACATAGCAATAATGTGTTGAATCTTGAAATTCTGGAATCTTAATATTTAATAATACATCATTAAAATTTAAATAAGTCTCACAAGCTGATAACTGAAAAGATAACAGTGATTTTAAGTCTAAGTCCCAGTAACAAAACAACAAAATTTGACCTGACCCCAGCAGAACCTCAGCTGGATTTGGCGACTTGAAACCGCCTGTGATGAGCTTGATCCAAGTAAATATTAAAATGAGTCAGTTTTTGATAAAAAGATGTAAAAAAACTGGGGTGTTCTGGGTTTTTCTTGCCATTAATGAAATCAGCCTCAGCTTGTGTTTGTGTGTGTGTGCAGCAGGTTTCTGTTACTTGCTTTGATCAAACACAGCCAGAGACGCTGGCAGGGTGGCACCCGACAGATGTGTGTGTTTTTGTGTGATTGTGTGTGTGTGTCTAATGTTTGGCGATGTAGTGGTGGAAACAGAGGTTTGGATTTAGGTGTGTCTGTGTGTACGTATAGTTTGGTCTCTCTTGCCAGTTTAAGACTGCGAGAACACCAACATCAAACAGGTGAAGCATTTAGTTTAATTTGTTTTATATTTACAGTTAACACACGTCTTTTTTAATTCCATTGTTTTTGATTTTGCATTCAATACATTCCCAGAAAGTTCGGGATGTTTGCAGCCCATGCTGCAGAGTGTGTGTACTTCTGTTTGACTGAAGTTTGTTTACTAGATTTTGGAAAGGGTTGTGTGTGTGTGTGTGTGTGTGTGTGTGTGTGTGTGTGTGTGTGTGTGTGTGTGTGTGTGTGTGTGTGTGTGTGTGTGTGTGTGTGTGTGTGTTTGTGTTGTAGGCCAAAGGTATGTTGTTCTGACTCTGTTGCCAAACTCATTACTGCTGCAGAGCTCAGAAGCCTGGAGAGAGGTTACACCACACAGTGTGTGTGTGTGTGTGTGTGTGTGTGTGTGTGTGTGTGTGTGTGTGTGTGTGTGTGTGTGTGTGTGATATTCTGCCAAAACACCTCTTTGCTTCTCATTCACACTCACCTCAAGTACATAAACACCTCACTCACACACAAACACACACAGAGACGTCCCTCTGTCAGGTCCTGACTCTGTGCCGGCCTGCGATGCAAACATCTTGTTATCTGAGCCACAGGTCTCCACTGCACTGCTGTGTGTTTGAGTGTGTGTGAGTGTGTGTGCTGCGCAAGTCTGGTGAGTTTTTGGGCATGCTGTGTGTCAAATTTGGGATTATTTAGGAAGATGAAGTTGTAATAATTCTGAAAGTAAGTCTAAAGTAATGAGAGAAATATACGGTCAGGTCTTGCAAATGTGGAAAGAGAAGGAGTAAGGAGAGGAGTGTGAAAGAAGAGGAAAATGAGAGATGATTGGAGAAAAGAGGAGGACAGAGGAAGGCGTAGTCAATACAAAATGATTCAGATAAAAAAGTGGATAGAAGAGGCTTTAGAAGGAAAGCAATGAAGAGAAAAGAGGAGGAGAGGATGAAGGAGTGAAGATGTCGGAGGTTGTCAGGGGAGGAAGACTCATTCACTGTCTGCTGGCTGCTGGCCAGAGAAGAGGAGGAAGAAGAGGAAGAGGAGGAGGAGGAGAGAGTTGTCTCTCTGTCTGAAGGTTAGAGGAGGACAAGAGGAGGAAGAAAAAGAAAAGAGGGAGGAGGTGATGGAGACAAAAGAGAGAAGAGAGGGATGGAGGAAGGGTTGTTGAGAGAGAAAGAAGAAATGATAAAGACATGAAGAGAAAGAGGGGCTCAAGTAATTTTGTGTCTCCAAGGTGGCAGCGGCTTTTACACCATTAACACCGTGTGTGTGTGTGTGTGTGTGTGTGTGTGTGTGTGTGTGTGTGTGTGTGTGTGTGTGTGTGTGTGTGTGTGTGTGTGTGCTCCTGCCAACTCTTTAACGAGGGACTGCTGCTAATTTCAGAGCTAATACTGAACTGTTCCACACCGCTGAACCCAGGGGGGAGGAGGAGGAGGACAGATGAGGAGAGGAAGTAAGGACATAAGGAGAAAGAAAGAGTGAGAGGGGAGGAGAGGAGATGAAAGGAAGGAAATGACAAAGAAAGCAGAGGAATACAGGAAAGATGGGAATCAAAGAGGAGTAGAAATGAGAGGGAGTAGGATGCAGCTGTGTGTTAGTTAAGGAATTAGGAAAAGAAAGTTATGAGGTGGAAACTAGAAAAATGAGGAGAAGAAAACACACCAGACAAGATACCAGAAAAGAGGAAGGACGTGGACAAAGATAAGTGTGTCAAGGTGGAGGAAGAAAGAGAAAAGATACAAAAACCCAGCCAAAAGAAATAACACAGCAGAGAATTCTTAAAGTCCCCAAAGCTGCAGTTTCTGAGGTGTCCACTAGAGGCTGTCTGTGAAAACTAAGTTCAGAATTTCATTAATATCACTTTTTCACAGTCTTACCTTGATTACTGAGATTTGGTTCCAAAAACAAACAAGCACACAAAAAAAACAAAAAAAAAACATTTAACAGTCTGTTGATATTGCCGGTGTTTCAGTGTAAAATGTGTCCCAGTCAACTGGTGACCTGTGTACGTTTGACTGAAGTCGACACCGGGCATGGACACTCTTGACTCTAGAACACCAAATGCTCTTCAACGGTCATAATCATGTCAGGATGGAAAATGTAGGAAAGAAGGAAGGAAGGAAGGAGGAGGATGAAAAAGGAAATTAAGGGAGAAAAAAGCACTGATGATTTAGGGAATGCAGAGAGAAAAAAAGAGAGGAGAGAAAAAGGGAGTAAAGACACATGATGTAAGAAGTATACAAGGAAAGAAGGGAGTTAACAAAAAGACACACAGAGAGGATAACAAAGGAAAACGGGTTGGGGGAGGCAGGGTACCAAAGAAAAAAAAAAGAAAAGAAAGACCGTCAGGGAGAGGAACAGAGAGGGTGAGTTTAGGAAAGGTGAAGGTGAAGATGATTACACTCGCCTGTGCAGCTGTCACCTCCTCCTCCTCCTCCTGTTGCATCCCTCTTTCATCATCCCTCCTTCCTCCCACATTTTCTTTCAGCAGGTGTGATCTGCCTTTCTCTGTCTATCAATCCATCTCCATTGTTCTCCGACAGTGTTGCGAGTTATTTTTGGATGCATAGACTCGGCATTAAAAGTGTTCATCACCTTGAGTCTGACAGAAAAGGTCATTGAGCAACAAAACTTGATATACATACATCTCTCGTTTTTTTTTTATTTAAACAGAAATCATTTTCCAACAAATTTTACTCACAACTGATAGTTTAAATTTGCTCCTAATAAGTCAAAAGTCTTCGTTCTATAAGAAAAGAATATACGGGTTGAAGAAAGCCTCTAGTGGACACTCCAGGAACTGCAGGTTTTGGTACCTCAGAATTCATCCTTATTTCTTTTCACCTTCTTTAATCATATTTACTCAGCTCTTCTTTGTCATCTTTTCTTTCAGAGATTAATTTTGTGACATTCATCTTCAGTCTCTTTGCTCTGGTCACTATTAGAACTGAAATATGACTCCATGCAGCACAAGATTGATTTCCTGAATGAGTTATGAAAGCATCGGCCGTCCATTTGTTACGTTTTGGTGTATTTGTGTTGTTGTTATTAATGGCTACCAACAAAGCTCCGTGTAATTTGCTTCCCTGCTTTCGTACATGTCAGGTTTGATGCTATTAATTCATGTAACAGTTTATCTTCACAAATTAATACCCTCAACTCATATCCATAAAATCTCCATTATTACCCCATAATGTTCTCTTTCACATTATTAATTTAAGCTTTGTTTAATTCTTCTTTGTTGTGTATTTATAACTAAAGTTCTTGACAAAGGAGGAAGCTTCTGATTGGAAGTTAAACATTAAATTTAGTAACAAATTATGAATATGATGTTGTTGTTTTATTCTCAGGGAATAAGTTTGTATGATTAAAATAATCTAAGTCTGGCTTTCTGTGTTTGCTCTTTTTAACCTAAAATTGAAAAATACATTAATATATTAAACTTATTTTATGGCTGTTCAACTTCTTTGAAAAAATGCAAAAAAAAAAAAAAAAAGGGAAAAAAAATTAAATTAAAAAAAAAAAAAAAAAAAGATGATTAAAATCACGAAAGCATACTAAATAACAACAAAAAGTGAGATTGAAGTAATAATTGTTTCACTGCAAACTTTTAAGATATTTAGCCCAAAGAGAAGTGAAACTAAAGAAAAAAATAAAAAAAATAAATTGAACTAAAAACATTTCTATTGATTTTTAACAGTATTGCTTCTGTCTCAAACTATAGAACATGACAACAAATTTAAAGTAGCAAGTAACTTGAACACATAGATTACAAATAATATATTCATAAAAAATGAAAAGCTGATTGCTGTTTTTAAATTTAAAAAATGTTTAATAATTTAAAATAAAACTAATCAAAATGGACTTTGTAATTAAAAATATTACCCCCACCCCTTTTGTGTAGATTTTTGTGTGATTGCTAATTAACGAAGACTTGAAAGAAAAACTAGGTCCTTACTTGAAAAGGTAGACATCTAATAAAACACTCCCCCAGGGCAACTTTTAGCTATACTTTTAGCCATATTTCAGTAAATTTCCTTTGAACCATTTTCATAACAAACTTTCAATATTTAACATGACCACGCACATATGTCCCCAGTTAGTCACTTTTGGTGTATGGTCCCCTGATGGTACTGTAAACGAGTAGCTGTGTGCTTGAGGTGAAAGCAGCTAACAGGATTGTGGCTAACAAGATTCAGAGAGCTGTGATACTGCTGAGACTGTCAATATGGTTTTCCATCTTGAGCATTGTGTTTGTGTGTGTTCACTCTGCTGCTCACCTCTTTGGCCCCGCCTCCACATGTGATGTCATAATATTTCTATAGATGATATATGCAGGCGTTTGTGTACATCAGTGCTTTTTGGATTTATTATTGTCTGTGTTTGGATATGAGGAAAGATTTTATGTAAGAGCTCAAAGTGGATAAAAAATGTCGTGCAGTGTGTTTCAGTTTAAAGGACTAATTCAATGTTTTTCACATTAGGGACTTCTGTGAAAAGGCCAACGTTGAATGAAAACAGCTTGAAAGCCTGAAGAAAAAGATCAATCTGATAATTATTTTAGATAAAATTTTCATTGACTGTGGAAGCTGTGTGTGTGTGTGTGTGTTGTTTTAGTAGCAGTACACTACAGCCAGCCTGCTTGCAGCTGTCATGCTCGGGTTGATGCTAAAGCAGCGTAGCAGGCAGAGATTGGTAAAACAGATAGATGGTGTGAACGCGTCCAAACACCGTGGGACATTTTCCAAAATGTCTCAATAACAGAAGGAGACAGAGAAACTTTCAGCCTGTGTATCACAGGCTGAAAGTTCCCCTCCGGATGTGGCTCACAGCTAAGCAGTGGCTAATGATAGCATTAATGTGGCATGCTGTTTGGTAAAAGCTGACGTTGTGTAATTTTTCTTTAAGCCATATAAATCACAAAATAAAAAGGAGTGGGTTTATGACGGCTTTTAAAGGTGCCCCCCAACACCACCTCCTCTTTCTCAGTGGGATGGAGAGACTCGGTGAGAGCTCTCTGTTGGAGTTCACACTGATCCCTCCATCGCCACAATCCTGTTGGAAGACGATTAGCCTTGTAATGATGCTGCGGCTGTGTGTGTCAGCGTGTGTGTGTTCAGCAACAGGAGGTGTATTCTGGTTAGGATTACACACACACACACACACACTTTCTCAGAGTATCGTGCCATAATGCTGCCTCTTTATTCTCTCCATCCAACGTTAAAGATGACTGAAACACAAACTTATTTTTTCCTTTCTTTTCTTTCTCTCATCTCTTTTTTTCTCCTCTTCTCTCTTTCTGAACTTTATGTCTTGTAGTTTATCTTTCTCTTTGGCTTTTTCATATGACACTCCTTCCTTTTCTTTCTTTCTTTTTTCTTCATCACTTTTTCCTTCCTTTTTCTTGATACTATGATTTCATTTCTCCCTTTCTTTTTGTCTTTATACTCTCTAGTCTCCCTTTCCTTCAATAATTTCTGTCCTTCTGTCTATCTGCCTATTCTTTTTCTATTTATTCATTCTCAGTCTTTCTTTCTTTTCTTTACATGTATATCTTGTTCCTCTCCCCGAACTTCTTTATCTTTATCCCTCTATCTGTTCACTCTCTTTTTTCCTCATTTGTACATCTCTTTTTACTTTGATACCTACTGTAGAGGCCATTTTAGATTGTTTATGGAAAAGAAAATTAATTATAGTTTTATGTTCATATGATTTATTTTGGGTATAGAATTCATTTAAATTTATTAGCTTTAAAAATAATTAAGTGGTTAGTTTATGTTGATTCATAGTTTTATTTAGACCGTTTAAGTTGCTTGGTTGTGGGTGGAGTTTTTGTTTATTAGGGCAGTCAGTTCAGGTGTGTGGGCCAGTCAGTCTTTTGTTTCAGGGTGAGAGGAGTGAAGCCATACGTTTTGTGACCGTGGAAAAGAAAAGAAAAAAGTCTTTATGTTGGATTTTTTTGGGGATTCATGAGAAAGGAATGACAATGAGCTTCCATCAGAAAAATAAACGGATTATGGAACAGACCTGCGAGTACTGGACTTATTTTTAAAGTGGACACGCGTCAGAACAACAGCTGAGGCTCCTCTCATTCAGGTGGCTTTTAAACTCATGGCAGGGTTTGCCACTACACCTACTTTTTTGTTCTTCGTTTCATATTTCCTCCTTTCTTTCCTCTCTTATATCTGTTCTTTTTTCTTCCTATCTCCTTCACCCCCTCTTTCCTTCTCTCCCTCCCTCTGTCTCCCCCTCTCTGTCTTTCTGTAGGTAGATTGGTTTTGGCACTCAGTCCCCTGATCAGTGAACACACACACACGTAGCGAGCGATGGTGTCATCGCCACAGCGGTGTCAGCAGGCGGGGCTTAATCCAAAGTGACACTTGTTCTCTGCCTTCCTTTCCCATCGCCATGGAAGCAATTACCCTCCTCCTGAAGGGCCTTTTGTCCGTGTGTGTGCTTGTGTGTGTATGTGTGTGTGTTCTCCCCGTCCATGGAGTTGACAGGGTGGAACCTCGGCTCCGGGTCACCTGATTGGCTGAATTGAGAGATGGAGGAGAGAGAGGAACACAGAGCGCTTCTCTCTATCTTCCTCTTCATCTTTCTCCTCCATTATCCTCTTTATTCCCTCTCTCTGATCCAAAAAAAAAAAAGATTCTTTAAATATCAGCAAAAGTTCGGATTTGTTGGTAATTAATAATAATTAATTTAACATTTATTAAAAGTGAGGTACAGCTGGTCTCATGGAAAGTTAAGTAGATGGATTGATCGATCGGAAGATGTTTAGGTGGATGGCCCGAGAGTTGATTGGAGAGATAAACAAATTGAAGAATGAATGGACGGATGGATAGATGGATGGATGGATGGATGGATGGATGAATAAATATGTTTGAAGGATGGATAAATGGATGGATGGATGGATGGATGGATGGATGGATGGATGGATGGATGGATGGATGGATGGATGGATGGATGGATGGATGGATGGATGTTAAGGCTTGGTTGATGAATGATGATGATGGATGGATAAGGGGCTTGATGGATGGATAGATGGATGGATTAAATGAATGGATCAATGGCTGAATTTGAGGGGTGGGTGGAATGATTTAAAGATTGGTAAATAAAAGGGGTGAAAGGCTAGCAAGATGGATGTATGGTTGGATAGATGGATGGATGGATGGATGGATGGATGGATGGATGAATGGATGATTAATTGAGGGAAGGATGAATTGACAATGGATACATTTTGGAATGATGTCTTGATGAATACCAAGGGGTGAATATGTATTAAGAGGTGGATGGATGGATGGATGGATGGATGGATGGATGGATGGATGGATGGATGGGTGAATGGATTGACAAGGGACAGGAGGAAGAATTAATGGATGGATAAAGGGGCAAAATGCCACATGGATGAAGGGATAAAGGGATGAATAGATAGACGGTGCTCTATGGGTTAGCTAGTTAAGAAGTGGAAGGTGGAAGGATAAACGATGGATGGATGGATGGATGGATGGATGGATGGATGGATGGATGGATGGATGGATGGATGGATGGATTTTAAATTGTGGAAGATTGGATGATGCATGACTGAATAATCATGGGATTTTAGATAGATAGATAGATAGATAGATAGATAGATAGATAGATCCCAGGACAGATGGATAAATGAAGAATGAATTGTATTTTTTTTCTGGAATAAATTCCAGACTTTTATTTTGAAGAGGGGGGTTAGTCACACTTGTGAAATATTACCTTAAAACAAATAAGCAGGAGTGTTAAACGTATAGGCTGTGTCATATATGAAACTTTTAGCATGTTTGGACTGACCTTCTCCTCTTAAGGCTCTTTAGTGCTTTAGTGCTCTTTAGTGCTCTTTAGTAATTGAATGTGTTAAATTGTTACAATATCTCGCGGCTGCAGATAAAAGTTGTAATTCAATGATTATTTCTCCTGTTTTTCCATCTTTATGCGTTACTTTTTCTCTGTATTATTTCATTTTTCCCTCTTTCACCTGTGCTCTCTGTTAACACACATTTTAAATCTGAACACCCATCTTAACCAGATTCAAATCAGTGCAGGTTTTAAATTTACACTGTGTGTGTGTGAGTGTGTGAGTGTGTACAGAGAGAGATTCTATCAGCTGTTAACGGCCTCAAACTCCCCAGATTGTAAAGTCTGAGTGTGTGTGTGTGTGTGTGTGAGATGGCTATCAGCGGTCAGGACCTCAAACCTCCAGATTTCCCCGTCGGCCACCGTGCAGCGCCTCTCTGAGTCTTATCTCCCGCCTTCATCTCTCTCTTCATATTGCTCGCCGTGTTTCTCTTTATCTCATCTGAGACGTTCCTGCACGGATTTTATTTTTTTTAAATATTCTTCCTCTCAGTTTGGCCTCTGTGGACGGATGAGCTGATCATGTAAACAGATACTCTGATATCGGGGCAGAAAAGAAAAATTAAGCAGGGAGTTTATTCCGAAGTATAAATTGAAGAGAAATTGACTTTTGTTCTAACAGGATGAGGCAGACTGGAAAGAATATGTGCTTCAGTCTCGGAGGACTGTAACTGCACAATAAAATCTAAATAGAGTGTTTTAGGAGACGATCTGCTGTTAGAAAGAGTTTGTGATTCAGAGACGTCTTTTCAAGGTGTCTTTGAAATGAGTGAGTTGTGAAAGAGATGGTATTCTGCTGGATGTCAGACTAATCATGTGCAGATATTCAAACAGCACACTGTTGAAACCCCTGAATTTGTTTGTACGCTGCTCAAAACGATCTGGTACCTTGAGATCTTCATGAAACTTGCTGAGATAATGTAGTCATCACATGAGGATTTTCTTCAACAGAGCTAGTGCTAGTTCCAAGCTAGTGTCTGGGTTAGCACTGGGTCAGATCTGAGCACCCACTACATCAGGGGGCGGGGTTACTGTCACCAACGCTAAGCAGTGGTAAACAGCTATTTTTAAACAGAAAAGCTGCTGAGTGAGTCGTCTGTTATATTGTTTGAGTTTCTAATTCAAAAGTTGAAATTAAAGCAAGCAAGATGTAACGATGAGCTCCTCTATTTTTGCTTTGTGAGCTCTCATATGGTGCAAGCTTCTTTTGGTAAACAGCTACGTATCGTAGCTTAGCGTCTGCTACTAAGATCCTAAACCTTATCCAGGATGGGTGTAAATGGTTTATTTGTGCATTTAACACCAGTTACTGTTGGCTGTAACCACGCCAGAAAAACAACTCTACTCTGTGTTACTGTCATACCAACACGTCCCTCAACTTGGCGCAGATACCTTAACTTGAGCCTTGTAATTCCCAACAACCCTCAAGTCTGTTACAGTATGCAGTGACTTACTGATGTTTCACGGTGATGCAATGACATGGTTTCAACTTGACTCCTTGCTGATGGAAAACCAAACTGGTATTGGTTTTGCATACTGGGATTGCATCATTAGACTAGCACTCACACTGAACGAGTACCTGGTTCTTTTGATGGAAGAGGGGTATAACTGGTTTAGGACCTGTGAGAGGTGGCGAGCCTCAAACACTTATGGCTATGTTTTGCTTTCCGCCTGGACGTTACATGCTGGATTCAGGTGCACGAGATCCAAACGAGAGAACACGTGAGGCTTTTATGCTTTTTAACACTCCCCGCAGCGTACGTTGGTGTCCATTCCCAAACTGCAGGGGGCGGTGTATCGTACGTCAAACGCACATCTGCCAGAGCACTTAACGAGAGTTGCAGAAGTTTGCCTCTGTTTACAACATGACATTTCTGTCCCGAAGATTTTTCCAGGTTCCTTTAACCGATTACTCTTCTCTGCTGAGAGTGGCTGCAATTTCACACCATGAATTATTTACCACTTGGTTGTCACAGTGATCTCTGCATGAAGAGTCATACATATGCCTGTATTTCTGCACATGGACCACTTGGAGTTCCCATTCTTCACCATCTTGTCTGTGCGTCTCCGTCCGGCAGGTTCGAAATTTTCTATGTGAAAGAGACTGCGCAAGGGGGGGTAGGGGTAAAAATAATGTCATTCATCTGCATGAAGACGTGCAGAACCCACGAACGCGTCAAACATATATTAGCCTTTAAGTCTGCCCATAGCTCTGCCCCTAACTGGCTTCCAGAGGATTGGCCTATCAGAGGGAAGGGGGCTTATGGAGTGAAGAGCCTTAAAGTGACAGTAGCTAAAATGGAGTGACCAGACTGAGGATGATTTTTTTTTTTTTTTTTTTTTTTTTTTAAATAGGTGGGGTTTTTTTTAGTTGTCCTACGTGAAGCCACTGTAGGAGCATCATGTTGAATGGCACCAGAATGTTTCAGCTAACCTTATTAATAACAAATATGAACCAAACAAGAATAATATTTGTGTATTTTCTCATGTCATTGATAGATTTGTTTAAAATAATTCCTTTTTTAAAAATCTTTGTTACACTTGTGACCTTTATAAAGATAAGACAGAACACGTGCTCAGTTTTGTTTCTTGCAGTGTAGATAGGATCATAGGCTGTTTTTATATTTACTGAGAGTGAAGCCAAAATAATTGAAGCTCCCCCTGATGACCAGCTGCAGTAACACTTGAACATCAGTTTGTCATTGATACCCTAATATTTGTAAAAATTAGCCTAGGTTATTTTATTAAAATCTATTTCAATGAACCCCAAAGCTTCAGGGGTCTCCTTTTTCTGCCAACATGGAGATTTATCGGATGGTTTAAGATTTATCGGAGTTTCTTTAACACTACTTTGAAAGAAATGTCCACTTTAGTGCATCTGCATGCAGAGGCCGTTAATCTGCCCGGCAACAGGCCGTGCCGTCACATGACTGATGGCCCGTTTGACCTCCAATTGACCTGGAAGTTAAACCCTCACCACCCCGTGACCTTCCCAGCATGCCTTCTGCCTACACGCACATGCAGAAACAGAAACACACATATCTCTTCCTTTCATCTGACAAGCTCTTTAAACAGCCATCGACCCACCTCGCTGAACTTTACGACATGACACACACACACACACTGATCAGACACACACCACACACACGGACACACCTCTCCTGCCGTGACAAGCTCTTTAAAACACCATCAAGTCACCCGGCTGAACTTTACGACATGGTTTCATTTCATGTTTTTAAGACCCAAACACTGCCATACACACACTCTCACACCTCACACGCTCACACACACACACCGATCACAACAAGTGTTGCATTTACCTACTCAGCCGGTACATGATAAATATGTCTGTTTGAGTCAAGGTCAAACACACCTCCCTGTCCACTTACACGCAATCTCACATATCTACAAGACCACACACACTCTCATGCACACACACACACACAAACACACCCACACACACAGCAGACAGACATGAAGACATATTTGTCATCCATCAACATAAAGCTTTCGAAGTTTGCGGAGCAAATAAATCCTGTGTGCCTCACTGCTCCTCATTCTCCCAGCATTCTTGTCTGCAGACTTTATAAGCACACACACTCGCACACACACACATGACCTCACAGGTTCAGGCGAGTTAACAGTTGATGTTTATACATTTTTTCATACCTCATGCTTTTTGTTTTGCTTCGTAGATATTTGATTTCAGCTTATAACCTGCCCTCATGTGAATAAAATCCTAATTTTTTTCTCAAAGAAAAAAAAAAAAAGAGAGAAGGTATTGACATTTTTGATTAAAAATTCTTTGGTCCAGTGCTACATCTCACTTGCCTCTAGGGGCAGCATTGTACCGTGCAATATACAGCTTGCTGGAAATTCATTCAAAGAAGAAGACATCAACATCCATGAATCTTTTACAATGAACGTGTCTTACAAACTGCAGCTTTAAGGTTTTTGCGGTAAATGTGTATTTGTTTGGAAGTCTTTACAGAAAGGATAACACTTTGTTTGAGTTGAGTCCTCAAGTTTCACTGTATTTTTATACTTGTATAATTATTGTCTGACTTGTAAAAAGGAGCCCAAACAGCACCAGGAATTCATTTTACAACCCTGTGTCAACTCAAATCAACTTTTTTTTTTTTTTTTTTTTGTCGTGACTTTTCTGGCCACCAAACAGGGGAACATTTCAGTGGAAGTTGTTGACATTGTTGAATTGATGTTTGGGAAAATTTATACAAGAAAAAAAGGATGATGGGAAGTCCCATAGACTTAAAAAAAAAAATGGATGTCATTTCACTCTGCTTGAAGTGAGGTCACCTTAAAAACTGCTCCTCCTGGTGACTGTGGTAAAACAGGCTGGAAACTTTTCTTCAGTCCACCCATTCCTTGGGCATGTGAGCCTTGTCCAGTGAAGGCTGTAGCAATAGATATGAAAATAACAACAACAACAAAAAAGGAAATAAAAGAAAATAGATAATGTTAATTTTTTTTTTTACCCCATAATCACCAATGTCAAGTGAAGATCACCAGAACATGTGCTTGTTGGAAAACCCTGGGACAGGAACAGTTAAACATGCCTACCTTTGATGATGTCTGTGCAGTCTGAAGTCAACCATGGACCCATGTGACTCAGACAGTGTTACCATGGACTGTTTATAGAGTGAACAGCTTGGCTCCATCATTTACCATTGTACAGTTTTGAAGCCAAAATACCCCCATCGCAGGCACCGCCATTGGCAGCCGTTGAACAGCCAGAGTCTGCGCAGTAGAGGCTGTGAGAGACTCAAAAAGAATCTGACTGAAGCCGAGTGACAAAACTGAATGACAGCTGTCAATCATCGTGAAATGTGATGTAAAACCTTGTTTTTAACCTCTTATTACTAATGTAAACAGAACTTTTCAGAATAAGGGGACTTGAATACAAGGCAGCCGAAGAACATCTTCAAATCACCACAACAATTGGATGTGAGAAACATTTCTGCGAGGTGTATTAATTTTCTAAAGTCGACCACAGCTCATCTGGAATGGCTGGGGAGATGGATTTTTTGACTGCAGCCAGCCACCAGGGGGAGCAGTTTTTGTGGCGACTTCACTTCAAGCTAAACAAAGTGACATCCATTTTTTTTTTTTACAATGTATGGCGGCAACACAATGAAAATCACATGATCACAGTCGCGTGAGTAAAACCACCTTTGTCAGATGATCCACAGTCACTGACCTCAGGGAAGATTGTCGGGTAAAGAAAGTTTGGAAAGTCTATCGCTTGAAATTTTGAAGAACTTTTCAGGAGTGCATGTGTGAATAGAGCTCCACTGTTAGAAGCCCCCCCTTCTCCTCTGCTGCTCATTTCCTGTTTCTTCTCCCTGATAAATAAACGACAAATAGTGTGAAAATGATATTCTTCGCCAGATGACGGCCATTTTTCATCTCCATCTCTAAACAACCCCTCCTCCTTCTCTTAAGTGTTTGTCCGCTATCTTTCTCCTTCTCCTTACACCTCCCTCCCCCTCTTTTTTTTCATCCCTCCAACACTTTTTCTCAACCTTTTTTTTTTTTTTGCTCCGGCAAAAATTAATCACCTGTCTTAATCTGAGTGTGCGCGTGTGTTTAAGTGTGTGTGTGTGTGGCCGGCAGGAAGCCCACAGAGGTTTTTAGCAGCTGATTTATTGCAGAGTTAATTCATAACGGCGTCCGATGATGATGAGAGGCCGCGGGAAAGTATGGTCGTCACTGTTGTTGTTGAAGGGTGAAAGAGAGAGTGAGAGGGGGAGAGAATAAACAGAGAGGCTCTTTAATATAAGGTAATAGAGTGGAAAGTGATGGAGAGGACGGACCAAAAGAGGAGGTGATGGAATAAAGGCAAGGAGAGACAGACTGTCAGCTACTTAGCTCTGAAATGAGGCGATACTGTAAAGGAGGGAACGTCTGTTGGTTCAGTTTCCACTTACAGTCATCGCTCTTTTTGGTTTCACAGGTGAAATGTGGACGTCAGCTTTAAAAAAAGATCGTGAGGTGAAGGGAAATCCCTTCAGATTAATTTAGCGATATCATCTGCATATCGATGTATTCCCGTAGGCAAACCCAGCCATCCCCTCTGACTTTAAGAAAGAGCAAATGTCGCTAAATTTATAAATACATTTGGAAAATCCCTTTAGAAAGGCAAGCTAAATAGGTTCTCAAAAACGCAAAGATTACACTCACCAAACAGAAACTTACTGCTCTATTCTTAGAAGCTGGGATTTTCATTCAAGGTTAGATTTTAGGTCCAAAACCAGCTGATTGCTCGGCTGACTCCCATGTTCACCTCCTATTGGCAAATTGTATTCAGAGCGGTCTATTTAAACAGCTCTAGCCCGACCTCCTTCCTGCTTCCTCTGCTGGCATTTTGCAACCCACCTCCACCCCAGCTCCTCCTCTCATTGGATTGGATTGGATTTTTATTTTTTGCTGCTGCGCTCCCTGTTTATGCCATTCACGATGGCTCATGATGGGCAGGAAGGTGTGCTCTCCCTGTCTCAGGCTTCCCACGCAGGCGCATGGAAGAGCAGGGGGTCCCAGAACAGTACCATACTGCCAAATGAAACTGTGCAACTTAATAAAGATTATTTTGGCAAAGTGGCCCTGACTGAAATAAGATTTTATTCATAGCAATATCCTAATCGATTCTGCTTATCGACCCCATTCTTTATCAATTCCTTCTGTGAATTTTCTCTGTACAAAAAGTAGCTCTACAGGTTGTCTGGCTCAAAAACATTGAATTGAGTTTATAAGTGAATAAATATGAAATTGCTCCCTGAATGTGGATATCTCTGGATGTAAATATACAGAAATAAGTAAAAGTTGCATGTTGTGACAATGTATTGTTTTGTAGGCCATCTAATGTCTTGGAGTGGTTATAGCTTTAGTCTAAGTTGTCTGGAAGCAATTGTGAATGTGGCTAACACTATGGCCAAATGGGCTGTTCCTAACAGCACATTTTGACTAGTGATCCTGTTTGTTTAATGACTGGACGTGCATACGGGCCACGGTCATGTTTCATGATTTGGCATTTTGACTGAGAACTCAACTGTAATAAATATGTGGCATGGAGGAGGCTTCCAGAGAGCTTGCCAATCAGAGGAGAGCATCATCATTCATCTTACCCTGTGCATCATCTTCATGATCAAATTCCTTATATTGTGTTTCCTTTTCCCTTCCGTCCAGGCTGCAGGCTCTGAGGAAGGAGAAGTCACGGGACGCGGCAAGGTCGCGGCGGGGAAAGGAGAACTTTGAGTTTTACGAACTGGCCAAGATGCTGCCGCTGCCTGGCGCCATCACCAGCCAGCTGGACAAGGCCTCCATCATCCGGCTCACCATCAGCTACCTGAAGATGAGGGACTTCGCCAACCAGGGGGACCCGCCGTGGAATCTGCGCATCGAGGGACCGCCGCCAAACACCTCTGTGAAAGGTAGGAGGAAGTACACTGTGATGGATTCATGTCATCTCTTTTAGTATCTGTATTTTATCATTTTATCTGCAGTCACATTCTGGGAAAGGGTCAAAGGACTATTTGAAAAACATATTAATGGTATTTTTTTTCTTTCAAGAAACACTTATTTAAGGAGGTGTAAAAATAGCTTTTTTTTTTTTTTTTTTTTTTGCTGGAACTTGATTTGTTTTTGCTTTACCAAGTGATTCCTCTTGAAGAAACAAACATGAATCATCTTAGCTTGTGGCTACAGTCTGACAATGACTTAAAGTTTAGAAATCACCCGTATAGTCTTACACTGTCTTTTACTTCCAGCACTAACATCTATAAGTGCTGTAAACTCAACGTAACGTCTGCTCCACTATCTTATTTAACTTCTATCAAGGCTCCTCTTTGTATCTTCAAACAAACCTTTCCATTTTAATCAATCGGAACAAACAGACAGAGGCGTATCGGTCTGGCGTTTTGCAGGGCTAACAGTGACTGTATTGCCCTTTACTCTG